>NC_069684.1:50561569-55361569 GCF_023699985.2 Odocoileus virginianus | reverse complement strand
ACAATGCTTCTTATAATTTAGTGACAATTCAATTTTGATCCACCATGGTATAATTGATTTTTCATAGAGTCAAAGGAAATAACAGACTAAATTTTATAGATAATTACTTTCAAGAGCAGGAAAGTATCTTTTGCATCACCAAATCTTTACAATGGTCCTCTGCTTCAGGTCCTGAGTTGGAACATCTCCTCCTGGTATGAGACTTTGGATCACCTTTGCCTTAAGCTTCCTCCATTAGCTTCCCTCAGGACCAATGAAGATCAACTCTGGGACATGTTTTTCGAAAAATAAAAGTCATGCACCCTTCAAACAGCTGTTTTCATGACCAAATTCCACTTCAGCTCTTTCAAGTATTGCCTATAACACTCACAAAAGAAAACAAATCTCTCCTGACACAACATTTTGACCAAGTTCAATCTGATTATTCATGTTATTCCCAACTTTTTTTGGTTAGAAAAGATAAACATGGTCTCTGGAAGAAAAAAAAAAAATAACACAATCAAAAAGAACCACCCAGGCCCTTCCAAGGCCCTACCCTGGTTTCCAGATGCTCTCCTTTTTCAGCTTGGTTTAATTAAAGCTCCATATGTCAGCAACCCATCAACCTCAGGTGTGATTCAGATTGCCCCAGAGCATCAGAAAGCCTGCCAAACTACCCAAGCATGAGAGCACAGTTGAGAAATGTACTCCCTAGAACAAAACCCATCATTACAAGAGGAAGGCTTGTTGGGAGGAGAAGGAAAGTGGTTATCTCCCTCCCTGCTTTGGATTTAGAAACATAACAAAGAGAAGTTGGTTCAAATTTAGTCTGTGTCTCAGATCGGTGACCATGTTCTTGAGGGAAGCACAGGACTTCTGAAGTCTAACTCTTGGTTGCACTTGGCACTCTCAAACTCTGGTCTTGGAATGCAAAAGATGCTGAAAACTCTCATACGCCTGTATCCTCACACAGTAGAAAATTCACAGCATGCTTGTTTATTCTTCTTCTTTTCCCCCTTGCTGTGTCAGATCTAAACTTTTTATAGTGCCCCTGGGTCTGCAGTTAGGGAAAAAAAAAAAAATGCAATTAGCTAACAGAGTTTGCTCGCTGCGGTAGCCAGAATCTGAAAGATAACTCCCAACATGATCCAGTCTTAGATGAAAACCAAACTCCTGTGGGAGAGTGGGAGGGAATTCTCTTTGAATAAACAGGGCCCTTGCTCAAGACCTCAAGCCCAGAGTGCACAAGCTCTCCAAAGACAGTGAGAAAGATGGAAATACTCCCCTCAGTTCCACAGTATGGAATATCAGGCCCCCAGTGACATGAATTTGAGCAAACTGGGAGATAGTTTGCTACCAGGGAAGCCTGGTGGGCTACAGTCTATAGGGTTGCAAAGAGTTGGACGTGACTTAGCGACTGAACACCAACAGCAAGTGACATGAATGGGAATCCTGGCCAACCTGGAATTTTACTTCATGCAACTAAAATAAAAGTAGTACCTACACAAAACCAGTTCATTCATAGAATTTTGGATGTATTTTCTCCACCACGTTTCCAAGAGCTATTACCAGAAGCTTTAGGTATTGTGAGAATGCAAGAGTAGTTCACTATCACTTATTTCATCTGTGAGCTTCCAGAAGTGGAGCTTTGAATTGGCTCATATCCTAGACTGAGTGAACTGTCTTCAGATCATAAAAAGAAAAGCTGAGCATCTTACAGCTCGCAGTGATGCAGGTGAGTTAAACGGGGTCTCCTGGCAGCAGTTTTTATGGTATCATTTGTTTCTTGAAACACGTAGAGAAGCATGTAAAACCACAAAACATTGAAGCTCTTAGAGTGACCTTTATGTACAGAAGACAGAGCACTGTGCAACTAAACAGGATGGTTCATCCCTGGGATGTGGGATGTGGTTCCTTAATTACTCAGCCATAAAAAAGAGCGCATTTGACTCAGTTCTAATGAGGTGGGTGAACCTAGAGCCTATTATACAGAGTGAAGTGAGTCAGAAAGAGAAACATCATCTATTAACGCATATGTATGGAATCTAGAAAGATGGTACTGATGAACCTATCTTCAGGGCACCAAAGGGGACACAGACATAGGGAACAGACTTCTGGACACAGTGGGGGAAGGAGACGGTGGGGCAAATTGAGAGAGTAGCACTGAAACACATACATTACCATATGTAAAATTAGAGAGCCAATGGAAATTTGCTGCATGATGCAGGGAGCTCAAATCCGGGGCTCTGTGACAACCTAGGGTGGGAGGGTGGTGGGAGGTGGGAGGGGGGTTCAGCGGGGAGGAGACAAATGTATACCTATGGCTCATTCGTGCTGATGTGTTGCAGAAACCAATACAATATTGTAAAGCAATTATCCTCCAATTAAAACTAAATAAATTTTTAAAAAAGAAAGTCCTCCTAACTAGCTAGATGACCTTGGGCAAGTCACTTTATGTCTGTTTCAATTTCCATATCTGAAAAATGAGAATAATAATATCTGACCAGTATACCACAGAGAAGTGAAAGAAGGTGATACATGCAAAGAATCTTCCTGAAATGCAGACGATCCCCCCTGGAGAAGGAAATGGCAACGCACTCCAGCATTCTTGGCTGGGACCCATGGACAAAGGAGCCTGGAGTGTTGCAGTCCACGTGGTCAGAAAGAGTTGGACATGGTTTAGTGACTGAACAACAACAACAACAATTTATTTATTTATGGATGGCTATACTGGGTCCTCAGGGCTATGCTGGCTTTTCTCTAGTTGTGGCAAGCAGGGGCTACTGTTGGCTGCGGTGCTTGGGCTTCTCGCTGTGGTGGCTTCTCATGTTGAGGAGCACAGAGCAAGGCTCTAGGCATGCAAGCTTCAGTAGTTGCAGCACATGAGCTCAGTAGCTGTGGCATACAGGCTTAGTTGCTCAGCAGCATGTGGGATCTTCCCGGACCAGGGGTGGATTCTTAACCACTGGACCACCAGGGACGTTTCTGTACATACTATTTCAGAGACCCCAGATAACGATGCCTTCAAGTCATGCTAGCAAGTTTTGATTGTATCTGTTCTTGGGGGGAGGAAGATAAAGTCTCAGTAGTGTCCGACTCTTTGAGACCCCAGTGAGGCAAAGCTTCTTTTTTTATTAAATTAATTAATGTATTTATTTTGGCTATGCTAGTTCTTCATTGCTCACGGGCTTCTCACAGGCTTCTCTCTAGTTGCAGTGCGCAGGCTTCTCACTGCAGCGGCCTCTCTCACTGTGGAGCAGGGGCACCAGGACATGTGGCCCCAGTAGTGGCAGCTCCAGGGCCCTAGAACACAGGATCAACAGTTGCGGCACATGGGCTTAGTTGTGGGATCCTCCCAGATCAGGGACGATCAGCCCATGTCTCCTTCATTGGCAGGGGCATTCCCCACCACAGAATCACCCAGAAAGCCTGAGGCAAAGTTTCTTACCTCTCACATTTTCTTCTGTAGTCTAAGAACTCCAAGGACAATATACTCCTAATCAGAGCTTAGCAGAGTGTTCCACCCATGACTGATAAGGTATAAATCAATACTGTAAATCAATGAAATACTATACCAAAAAAAAATGGAAACCTTAGAGAAGAATATTTCATGACATCTATTATATTTTGAAATTTATAGTAGATCAAGACCCACACCACCCTACACAGAAAACTCAAAAGAGAATACATGGGCATCAAAAGGATCTCTGAAAAGAAACAAAAAGGGTAATATTAGATGAGGATAAGTTGGTCTAAATTATAACTTACATTTTCTTTGAAACAAAGAAAATTTTAATGTATGCCTTATTGTAAGGCTAAATAAACACTAGTTTAAAACATAAAAATATGGAGTCTTATTTCTAATTATGGGCCTTGCTGAGTTAATGGAGAAGAGAAAATATTTAACCAAAATATCATACCTCAGGGGATTCCTACTTGGTACATCCTAGACAGTTGTGCAAAATGTCATCATTTTTCTCTGGATACACTGGGAATGAAAAAAAAAAACGTATCATGGTTCAGTTCAGTCACTCAGTCGTGTCTGACTCTTTGCGACCCCGTGGACTGCAGCAAGCCAGGCTTTCCTGTCCATCACCAACTCCCGGAGTTTGCTCAAACTCACGTCCATTGAGTTGGTGATGCCATGCAACCATCTCATCCTCTGTCATCCCCTTCTCCTGCCTTCAACCTTTCCCAGCATCAGGGTCTTTTCCAATGAGTCAGTTCTTCATATCAGGTGGTCAAAGTATTGGAGTTTCAGCTTCAGCATTAGTCCTTCCAATGAATATTCAGGAATGATTTCCTTTAGGACTGATTGGTTTGATCTTCTTGCAGTCCAAGGGACTCTCAAGAGTCTTCTCCAACACCGCAGTTCAAAATGGTTACCAGTGGGCAACTTTCTAACTTAAGTTGTCAAGCTGTTATTAAAATACGTTAAAGGACACTTATTCCAGTACTTCTTAACAACAGGGCACAACTCATTCTAGAAGTAAATAGCTTTTAAATCAAGATCAGAAAATAGAAAATTGTACTAATTGGATACCCCTAAACCAAACACACCCCGTCTGCCAACCCACTAGAGTTAAGGTCAACTCGTTAACACAGCATGAAGTCTTGATTAGGGAAAGAATGTGATCTTCTTTGTCACAGGTTATCCCACACCAGCATAGGTGCAGAGTGAGGTGAGTGAGGAGTGGACTTCTGGCTCTGAGATTTCTTGGTCCTCTTCCTTCACTGTGTCTATTTCCACAGGATTGAATAAATGCACACCAACTTGAGAAGCTTCTTCTGATTCTGGTGGTCTCCGCTGGTGTGTAAACCTCCTTATAGCTGATGCATATGGTTTCCTTGGAGTGTTAGACCCTCATTGTTCTGCAGCCATACCTCCTCTGGATCCAACAAATCCCGCTCCCAGTCCCTTTTTTACTTGTGAAATATTCTTTCATGGGAAAGGTTGAAGGCAGAAGAAGGGGGCGACAGAGAATGAGACGGTTGGATTGGCATCACCAGTGCACTGGACATGAACTTGGGCAAACTCCGGGAGATGGTGAGGGACAGGGAAGCCAGGCGTGCTGCAGTCCATGGGGTCGTGAAGAGTCAGATACAACTGAGGGTCTGAACAACAACAAATTCTTGCATGGCCATTGACCTCTTTCCCTAAACTTCCTGACCCATCTGTGTGAATTTTTGGAATCATTGAGATCATCCAAAATCTTTGGGAGACTGTGAAGAATCATAATTTCTTCTCAAACACAGCTCCATGATCCCCTCCCATCCAATGGGCTTAGGTTATTTTAGCAATGTATGTATATGCTCAGTTGCTCAGTCATGTCTGACTTTTTGCAACCTCATAGACTTTAGCCCACCAGGCTCCTCTGTCCATGGGATTTCCCAGACAAGAATACTGGAGCAGCTTGCCATTTCCCACTCCTGGGGATTTTCCCCATCCAGGGATTGATCCTGCATCTCCTCTGTCTTCTGCATTAGTAGGCAGATTCTTTACCACTGTGCCACCTGGGAAGTCCCTATTTTAGCAAAGTCCCCATCTATAATAATCTCCAGGTAAAATGTAGGTACCTGACTCTAAGTTCATGACCCAAGTCAAGTTGACCTCAGCCCTAAACTCAGCCCCACATACCCCCAAGGCTGTTGGTCCAGGGTGGACCTATGGTATGGGCTCGACATCAGAAGCAGCATCCAGCAAATAAACAAAAAGATCAATCTTTCCCTCCTACACTCCCAATCCCAGTGAGTGCTTATCCAGCAATGGGGAATGGAACAAAAGGTACATTCCCAACTCCTCTCTCTCATCTCCCCTGCATATTTTTGGTACATAGGAAGGAGGAAGAAAAACCAGGCATGATAGGTGGGAAAAGCCAGTTGGTTAAACCTCTCCTTTCATGGTTCCATGGTCAGATCATCAACTGAGTCAATTAAAAGAATGTTAATCCAGAAAGTGAAGGGTTTAATTGTTGTTTTCAGTTGTGAGACATTAGCATCAAATTCAGAGCAATAGAAAAATATCTCACACACAACATCTTATACATATCTGCTCTTGTTTTCAATAAAATCAATAGTAACATGACGTTACTTTTAGATCTAAATAGCTCTATCTTATAGTAGATTTTAGATTTATTAATTTATTATAGAAAGTAAAAGTAAAACATTATCAAACTTCTGGTGATTATTATCACTCTTCTAGAAATGTGTGTATAGGACTTCCCTGGTGGTCCAGTGGTTAAGAATCCACCAGCCAGTGCAGGGGACATGGGTTTGATCTCTACTCCAGGAAGTTTCCACAAACCGGAGAGCAACGAAGCCCACGTGCACAACTACTGAAGCCCAAGCATCCCAGAGCCCGTGCTCCGCAACAAGAGAAGCCCCCGCAATGAGAAGACTGCGCACTGCAAATGAAGAGTATCCCCTGCTCGCTGCAACTAGAGAAATCCTGTGTATAGAAATGAAGACCCAGCACAGAAAAAAATAATAATAATAATAAGTATATATGTATGCATGAATAAGCATGTATATTGAATATTTTCAGTGTAAAAAACATTATGCAAGATACTTTTTATTTGGCAAATTATTTTCCAGATAACTATGTACTTAGATTTAACATGTTCCGTACATACTGAATTCTCTGAAAATTAAACTCTAAAGCAAAAGAACACATATAATATATATAATATATATGTGTGAACACATACAATATATATATAATTATTTTCCAGATAACTATGTATTTAGATTTAACATATTCTCTACAAACTGAATTCCCTGAAAATTAAACTCTAAAGCAAAAGAACACATATAATATATATATAATCTATATATAATATATATGTATACTTATATAAGCATACATACTTATGTTGGGTGTTAAATGATTAAATGTTAAGTTTTCAGCTGACACAACCAGAAGTGATGTTTGAAAGCATGGTGGTGGCAACAATAACTAAGATGAAATAGGTAATTTCTAAATATTTGGGGGGAAAGTTTTCAAACACTACACAACTAAGATTATTATCTCCACCTCAAAATCAAAAGTCTATATAATTACTTCCCTGGCTGCTATATAGGACAGAACGAAAAACACATTCAGGAAGACAAACAAAAAGACGTTTCTGCATACAGGCAGCAGACAATTTAGCAGAATGACTATTGCAGTAAAGTGAACTCTCTAAAATGTAATTAATGCATGGACCTACCTCAACAAATTAGGAACCATTTGGACTAAAGGTTTGGAGAGTTATATTGGAAACAATTGTTCATGGGTCTCTTGTTTTACTTCACACCTTACAAGCAAGGCTACCCTTTGCTAGTACAAATCTACCTTTTCATAAATTTGTGTAGCAAATATCCTTGGAATGTAGATCATATCTCCTGTTGGAGTAAAAGCCAGGTTTTCTTACAATCTTGGATACAGAGTGGTTTCCTCTGAAGCAAAGAGCAAACATGCTTACTATTCAGTGCAATAAAGTGAGTGTTCTCCTTCAGGACAAAGAGCATAATGCTTACTACCTAATATAAAAGAATCAAGTTCCCTAAACTCATGATTTCTTTCTTGTAACCCAACCCATCAAGTATGAAAGTGTCATCTCACCTCTCTGCATTAACCTTTAGGAACTGGGGTTTAGGGAACTGACACCAAAATGCTGATACTCCAGATGCTGCTAGTGATGCAAGTAATAAACTTTCTTTGGTCTCTTCCCGGGAGTATGATGTCTGCTACCAGCTATTGTGATTCGCTAACTTGTTAACCTGCAAATAGGGTAAAAATCTCAGATTCTTCACAACTTTTAAGAAGCTGATTTACAAGTTGTGTTTAAAGTTGGAACTCAGAGAAAATTCACAGAGAGAAACTGAGAATTACCTGCCATGTTCCAAGGAAGAAACCTTTCAAATACACATTGGTGTGTGATATAAAAAATAATAAGGTGGCGTGGTGGTAAAGAATCCACCTGCCAATGCAGGAGACACAAGAGATGTGGATTAGATCCCTGGTTCCCATCCCAGGATCAAGAAGATGGCCTGGAGGAGGAAATGCCAACCCGCTCCAGGATTCTTGTCTGGAAAATCCCATGGACAGAGGAGCCTGGTGGGATATGACTGGGCACACTCGCACACCACAGAAGAAAGTCAGCATGATGAACTAAGAAAAGATGTGAGACTGATGGAACAATTATTGCTTACATCAACCAAATTTTTATTATTTACCGAGCAATGACTAGTATTGACACTAGAAACATATCATGTTCTCTGAGGGTATTTTTCAATATGTATGCATTTGCTTAACTTAGCTGTTAGGCAAATCCAACCCCACATACAGGCTCAAAAAGATTTTCAACCTTTTTGAGGTATAATTTATTTACAACAAAATGCAAAGATTTTAAGAGTACAATTTGATGAATTTTGATAAGTATGCACAACTGTGTAGTCATCACAACAATCAAAATATATAGCATTTCTTCTTCCCAAAATTTTCCTTGTCCCCCTACTCAGTTAATTCCATCCAATTTCCAGTCGCAGACAATAATGGATGTGCTTTCTACCAGTCTAGTTTTTGCTTTAACTACTTTGTCTTTTTCTTTTTTGATGAGCTGTTTCAAGATGTATTTATTTATTTAGGCCACTCTGCATGGCATATGGGATCTTTGTTGCTCAACCAGGGATCAAAGTCTGGCCCCCTGCATTGAAAGTGAAGAGTCTTAGCCACTTGACTACCAGGGAATTCCCTGCCAGTTTGTTTTCAAAGCCATGTTTGTGACATATCATTTATATACAATAAAATTGAAGTTTGACATATAGTCATGTAATCACCACCTCAATCAAGATATAAAATATCTTCATCACAACGAAAACACTTTTGCCCTTTTGTAGTCATTTGTTTTGCTCAGCCCCTAGTCCCAGGAAACCACTGATCTATTTTTCTCTTCTAGTCTTGTCTTTTCCAGAGTGTCATATGAATGGATGCATATTTACTATGGAGACTTTTGAGTTTGGCTTCTTTTACTTAGCATAATGCTTTGGAAATTTATTTGTGTTGTAGTGCATATCGGTAGTGTGTTTTACTAGCGTTTTTGTTGTTGCTGTTGTTACGATGCTGTGTGGGATTGCATTTGACAGCTATATCACAATGTGTTTACTCATTCATCAGATAATGGATATTTGGGTTGTTTCCAGTTTGGGACAACTTTGAAAAACAAAGGCTACCATAAATATTCAAGTACAGATTTTTTTGTTTGTTTGAATATACATTCCTCTAAATTCTGCTCTGTTTCCTTGATCCATGTGTCTACCCTTTCACCAAAGCTTTACAGACTAAATTACTGTAGATTTGTGTTGTCTATTTCCTACTTTATTAGAAAAGCAATGGTTTGGATATGAAACCCATTAAAGAGCTCTTATTTGTAATATGGAGCTTTATCTCAAGGTTATTCATTTTATCTAATTTAACCAAAATTTGGGCCTTCCCTCTGTTGTTCCTCTGACCTTGGAAAATTCTAAATATTTTGAGTTGTGTTGGTTTTATTGCCCAGATCCTGAAAGTTAATTTATAGTTACTGAGGGGAAAGGTTGTTGGGAGGGATAAATTGGGAATTTGAGATTGACATATGCTCACTACTATATATGAAGTAGATAGCCAACCAGCACCTAATGTATAGTGCAGGGAACTCTACTCAATATTCTGTAAACTAAATAGGAGAAGAATTTGAAAAAGAATAGATACATGTGTATTTGTGTATATATATAATCAAATCATTTTGCTCTATTAAAAAAAGTTACACTTACACTAGGTTACACTTAGACACAGTTGGTGGGAATGCAAACTAGTACAGCCACTATGGAGAACAGTGTGAAGATTCCTTAAAAAACTGGAAATAGAACTGCCATATGACCCAGCAATCCCACTCCTGGGCGTACACACTGAGGAAACCAGATCTGAAAGAAACACGTGCACCCCAATGTTCATTGCAGCACTGCTTATAATAGCCAGGACATGGAAGCAACCTAGAGGCCCATCAGCAGACGAATGGATAAGGAAGCTGTGGTACATATACACCACGGAATATTACACAGCCATTAAAAAGAATTCATTTGAATCAGTTCTAATGAGATAGATAAACTGGAGCCAATTATACAGAGTGAAGTAAGCCAGAAAGATAAACACCAATACAGTATACTAACGCTATATATGGAATTTAGAAAAATGGTAATGATAACCCTATATGCAAGACAGAAAAAGAGACACAGATGTACAAAACAGACTTTTGGACTCTATGGGAGAAGGCGAGGGTGGGATGATCTGAGAGAACAGCATCAAAACATGTATATTATCAAGTGTGAAACAGATTGCCAGTCCAGGTTGGATGCATGAGACAAGTGCTCGGGGCTGGTGCACTGGGATGACCCAGAGGGATGGGATGGGGAGGGAGGTGGGAGTGGGGTTCAGGATGGGGAACACATGTAAATCCATGGCTGATTCATGTCAATGTATGGCAAAAACCACTACAATATTGTAAAGTAATTAGCCTCCAACTAATAATGGGGAAAAAAAAGTTAAGTCTTGGCCATTCTTATATCAATGAAGGCAGATTGCCATCTTCCCTGATTTATGACTCATTCTCAACAAAAATCACTGAGATAATCTGTTGTGCTGGTCCCAGCCTATTGATTGATGGTGATGGTCCCAGCTAGGAATGCTGGGGGTACTTGCCAGGGCTATAATACTCTTAGCAAAGCCCACAGACATTTTTCCCATCTGAGACCAGCACTGTGTCTAGGCTGACCCTTGTGGTTCTTATGATTGCAGGATGCTCTTCAGCAAAAACCATTAGAGAACTTGGAGGAACAAGATGTATTACTCATAGGTCCTGGAAGGCATGTCCCAGGGCCTCTACCAGTGAGGCAGAGGAAGAGGGAGATCATGGACCTGCGGTTCTACATTTATCAGGTGTCTAGTGTTTTGCAGGGTCATTCATCGTGGACTCTGAAGTATCAGAGAAGGAATTGGGTGAAGGCAGGGTCTACCAGGTTACCCAAGACTTCCTGAAAGAAAAAATTCCTGGGTGTGGGTAGCCTAGTTTCTTATCTGGTTGTTTTGCTAGTAACTGTGTCATACACCTGGCAATACGTTTGTTCAAGAAAGAAGTCTTTTGAAATGAATGCCTTGGTAGTTAACAGTTTAATGTCAGGTACTTACGCCTAATCAGAAAGGAAAAATTAATTAATCTAGAAACACAATTTCCTAGGTTTTAAAGCCATTCATATTCATGCAAATCAGCAAGTGTAGCTATGTCTCTTTCGTTTGCTAAGACTTAGTAGGTTCCAGGGCTTCCTGGTGGCTCAGATGGTAGAGAATCTGCCTGCCAAGCAGGAGACCCAGGTTCAGTCCCTCGCTCGGGAAGATCTCCTGGAAAAGGGAATGGCTACCCACTCCAATATTCTTGTTTGGAGAACCCCTTGGACAAAGAGCCTGGTGGGCTACAGTCCATGGGGTCGCAAAGAGTTGTACATGACTGAGTGACTAACACTTTCATTAGGTACCAGAAACTGAGTAGGCAATGATGTTGCAAGAGTAAGCAGGATACTTTTTTTTTTTTTTTGGAGATTTTGCTGTCTGATCAGAGTTCTGAAGTAGAGGCAATCACAATCCAGTGTGAGAAGTACCATGATAAAAGGAAGAAAAGAGGAAAAGGGAAGTAAACAACAGTCTTGTAGGAGATGCTATGTAGTTTTACATTCTTCTGATGGCAAGAGGAATTCATGGAAAAGTTTAGGGCAAAAAGGACATTCTATTATGACAGGTTTCAAACATACAGAATGGTTGAAAGAATTTTCGGTGAACACCCATGCACTCTCCACCAAATTTCTAGGACTAAAAATTGACTGTAATTTATCACATTTCTATTATCTATCCATTCCTCTATTCATCAATCCATTGTGTTCCTGCATTTCAAAGTTAGTTACAGCTATCAATACACTTCCTCCAAAACACTTCAGTGTGTATATCATTAGAGTTCAATATTTGTTTCCTTTGAGATAAAATCTGTCTCAATTTGATATAGTAAAATCTCTGACAAGACATTACATTAAACCAAGAAAGATACTTCATCTACCTTCCCAGTAAATCCCTGCTTCCACCCCCAGATAAAACCATTACTGTTGCTTTTCCACAACAGGTTGATTTTGCCTATTCTAGAACTTTCATTCAGCTTAAAATTTTCCAGATTCATGCATGCTATTGTGCATGCCAGCAGTTCATTCCCTTTTATTGCTAACAGTAGTCTACTCTATGGATATACTACAACTGTTAATATATCTCTGGACCATTTCTACTTTGGGCAATTATGAAGAAAGTTCTTATGAATGTTATTTCACAGGTCTTTTTTGTGGACATATGCTTCCATTTATATCAGGGACTGTATACCTACTAGTGGAATTGCTGGGAGACCTCCAATTGTTCTGTATCCTGACTAACACTTGGTATTATCAGACTTTTAAAATTTAGCCATTTTGGTCCATATATATAGCAATAACTCATCATTTTATTCATTTCCCTGATGATTTAATAATGTTAGACACTTTTTCATGTGTTCATTTGTCATTTGTATCCCTTCCTTTATGAACTGTCTATTCAAATACATTGCCTATTTTTAACTGGGTAATTTGTTGTTTTTAGTTGAGTTTTTAGGTATTTTGGAAAGCAGTCCTTTGTGAAACAGATGTTTTACAAATATTTTCTTCCAATGCCTGGCAAGACTGTTCATCTCCTTAATGATGTCTTTTGATGAGCAGAAGTTACCACTTTTATGAAATCTAGTTATTAATTTGTAAATAGTTATTGCTTTCTGTGTCTTGTCTATGGAAGCTTTGACTATCCTAAATTGTGCCTATTCCAAACTGAAAAGATATTTTCCTACATTTCTTTCTAAAACCTTTATACTTTTAGAAAAGTACTTTACATTTAGGAAAGTAAAGTACTTGACTTTTAGAAAACTTTTACATTTAGCTCCAGGATGGATCTTGAATTAATTTTTGTATATGGTGTGAAGTAAGTCAAGGTTCATTTTTTTCCACATGAATTTCCAGTGGTTTTAAGAATCACTTGTTGGAAAGATACTTTCCCCCATTGAATTGCTCTGCCTTTATTAAAAATCAAATGACCACATAAAATGGAGTTATACCGAGCCCACATCTTGGTCTATTCTGTTCAATTAACCAATTTATTATCCTCACGCCAGTACCAGTGTCAGTTAGAGCAGCTCTGTGGTTTATTTTCAAACTTAAAATTTTATACAGCCAGGTCATTCTAAGTTCTTTTCACTTTTAGTGTCATTTTATGTTCAAGCTTTATAAGATGTTATCAGGATTTGGATACAATTCTAGAAGACATTTTCAACATAAATATTGGGACCGAAGGCACTTGTGTTTATTGGCTTCTTCAACAGACCCTTTTTAAATACTATTTTTAAAAAATTTATTTAGGCTAAGAGCACTTAATAAGAGGTCTCCCTCTAAACAAACATTGAAGTGTGTAATAAATTGTTATTGATTATAGTTACAATATTACACAGCCAATCTCTAGCATTTATTCACCTGGCTTAATTGAAACTTTATGCCTTCTGATTGTTGTTGTTTAGTCGCTAAGTCACGTCCAACTCTTTTGGGATCCCCCCTACCAGGCTCCTCTGGAATTTCCCAGGCAAGAATACTGGAGTGGGTTGCCATTTCCTTCTCCAGGGGATATTCTCAACCCAGGGATCAAACCCAAGTCTCCTGCATTGGCAGGAAGTTTCTTTACCACTGAGCCACCAGAGAAACCTGCCTTTTGATTAGTAACTTCCTATTTCCCCTTCCTCAGCCACCACAACCCTCAAACCACTCTTTGATTACTTGAATTTGACTATTTTAAATACCTCATATGTTAAATAGAATCATATAGTATTTTCTTTCTGTGACTGGGTTAGTTCACTTAGCTTAATGTCCTCAAGTTGCATCCATGTTGTCACATGTAACTCCATTGCATTAGGGTTAGTTTCTGGAGATTTCTTTCTTTAGAACACTTTTGCCTGATTCTTTATTTTCCTTGACTCTGTGTGTTGGTGTCTGCTCATGAGACAAAGCAGACACCTTTTCTGTTTTCATGAACTGGCCTCATATAGGAGAAGACTCCCACCAATGAGTCCAGCCAGAGATTCTGGGGACTTGTATCAACTCTTTCCCTCCCCAGGGAGAAGCAGGCAGCTGTGGTTTTTAAGTGTTTGTACTATGCTGAGCCAAGGCTTCCCAGGTGGTGCAGTGG
Organism: Odocoileus virginianus; assembly: GCF_023699985.2. Lineage (NCBI taxonomy): Eukaryota > Metazoa > Chordata > Mammalia > Artiodactyla > Cervidae > Odocoileus > Odocoileus virginianus. The sequence goes on along the minus strand of NC_069684.1, from coordinate 55,347,285 downwards.
TAAAGAATCTACCTCCCAATGCAGGAGAAGAAAGAGACGCAGGTTCAATGCCTGGGTCAGGAAGATCCCCTGGAGGAGGAAATAGCAACCCAGTCCAGTATTCTTGCCTAGAAAATCCCATGGACAGAGGAGCCTGGTGGGCTACAGTCCACGGGAACGTGAAGAGTCAGACAGGACTGAGCAGGCATGCACACTCTGCTGAACCAGGGGGTAAACCTACAGCACTTACTAATCCAAGGCGCTGTCTTCATTCTCCACTATAGGGCTAGGCTGTGCTAGACTTGTTTGCGCTCCAATACTGACAAACCATTCGCCAGGTTGTTGGACAGTCCCAGAGAAGTGGGGTGCTAGATACAGATATCAACTCTTTTCATCCCCGGGAGATAGCTGAAAGTTGATATTTTTCCATCCACTTACCCTGTGCTGAGCAGGGGGAGGTCTATTGCATCTAACCAGCCAAAGCTGCTATTTCCATTCTCTCTCAGGAGGCTCAATTGTGCCAGACCCACTGGAGCTCCAAAACTGACAAGATACAAACCAGTCCCCTGGGGATACCCCTTTGCAAAATTTAGGACACCAGACACATGAACCCATACTTTCTCTTCCCTAGGAGAAGATGGAAACTTGGAGTTTCCCCTTCCAATCACACGGCACGGTGCCATGGGCAGACTCTAGTGAGCAGGTGTCACAAGTCTGCCTACTGGCATAGGTGCGTGTGGTTTTATGTTTACCTGTGGTGCTGTGCCTTTGGTTAGAGAATTTGTGAATTGTTATTGAGTCAGTGTGTTTGGGAAGGGAAGTCAGAGCTTCCTACTCTGCCATCTTGCTGACATCATCCCTCCAGAAGCTTTTTTTTTTTTTAATATTTATTTATTAATTGGCTGGACCAGGACTTAGCTGAAGCAGTCAGGCTCTTCCATCTTCATTGCGGCATGCAGAATCTTTAGTCACAGCATGCAAACTCTTAGTTGCAGCATATGAGATTTAGTTCTTTGACCAGGGATCAAACCCAGGCCCCCTGCATTGGAAGCACAGTCTTAGCCACTGGACCACCAGGTAAGTCCCTGAATTTGATTCTTAGTTATCTTCTTATTGGTTGGCTCCATCCCTGCCCTTTAGCCTCCAATAGCTTTCCCTTCAAACCGGTAAGTATGCCAATTTTGTTCTAATTTTTCAAGATTTCCTTAGTTATTCTCCATCCTTTGCATTTCCAAATAAATTTAGAACTGGATTCAAATTTTACCTCCCCCCCCAAAAAAAATAGAGAGAGATAATAGAGAGAGAGAGAGTGGGATTTTATTGGGGTTGTGTTGAGTCTGCAGATCAGTTTTGGAGGTAGTGAAAGAATTTCAGATAAGTGAGGCAACATCAATAGATTTACATTTTAGTACTTATTCTAATGTGGAAAATAATTTAGAAGAAAAAGTAGAAAAACATTTGGGAGTCTGCTGCAATGACGCAAGTAAGAAATGATAGCCTGAACTAAGGCAGTGAGGATGTTGATAAAGAAAATAGAGGAAGTTGTAAAGATATGAAAGAGGTCAAGTAAAAAGTTGCATTTGAAGAAAGTATTCCACAGCTGTACAAAAAAAAAAAAACTTCAAAAACAATAATTTGAGTATAATTTTCTTACTTCACAAAATAAGGAAATGGATCTCCAGGGAGCAAAAGTAATTGTATTTATTGCCATTAAATATAAATTGACAGAAATAGATTTAGAAAACAAGGATCACTGAGGGGCAGACACTTGAAGAGAAAAGAGTAGTAACTGTGATGACAGTTATTATCTGGGAAAATCTGGGAAGCACTGTAAAGCTGAGCTTCCCAAAGTTAATGTGAGCCCCACTACAGTTCACTTTTCTTATAATCAGTTTACCAAAGAGGAAACTGAGGTGACTTTTCTCGTGGTTACGTGATAGACTGTTTTTGTCAAGGAAAAAAAAATGGACTTCTAATATCTGGTGCTACACTTTGCCACCACTTCAAATTTTTTTTTTCTGGATAAAAGCCAAAATTAGTTCATTCTAAAGAAGTAACCACACTCTGACTTTTTGTGCAAATAAACACTATGCTTGCCATTTAAAAAACCATCTCTCCAAGATCATTTTTCAGAGTTCAACCCAAAAAGGACCACTCTCTTAAGCCATACAGTTTTATGCCCAACAAATGACTAAAGGACAAGTGGTCTCACGCTTAACATTAAAGTAGTCCCATGTGAGTCACACACTACCAGCTAGGAGAGGACAATAAAGTATGAGGATCAGTTGAGTTGCCAGCTCCAGAGACCCCTCTCCTGTTCTCTACTGAAAGCAACAGAAATGGCAAATTTAACCTGATTTGAAAATGATTTGAGTCCTCACTGATCTGCGGAATTTCATTCAGGAGATATCCCCTAATCTATGTAAACAGATTTGCATAAACAAGAATAAAAGATTCCTATCACAAAATTTTCGGTGTCCTTCTTGACCTTGGGGCTAAGTTTCAAACAACCGATCTATTAAGGAAGGAAAATACTCTGAAGTTGCTTGTTTTGCATCATTGAGCCAGAACAACCAGCTGATTGTTAGATGTTTTTGCTTGTCCATTAGGCCTTTTGGTACTTGAAAATAATGAATCAGTACAGATTCTGAGGGGCGCAGTGCATCTGTCATCACAGGAAAGAGGGGCGGGCGTGCATGCTCAGTTGTGCCGACTCTTTGTGACCCCAAGGACTGTAGCCTGCCAGGCTCCTCTGTCCATTATATTTCCCAGGCAAGAATACTGGAATGGGTTGCCATTTCCTCCTCCAGAAGAGACTGGCAAAACTATCTAAAATCCTGTGAAGGTATTCACAGGACCACGTCAGTGTGTAAAAAAGAAAAAAGTGGTAGGAAGGCTGTACAAGTCAAAACATAATATCTTCAGAGTGTGCTGTTATCTAAAATGAGATGTATTATTACATTAAAGTACTAGTTTTTCTCTAAGAAATGGAACTACAACTAACTTTTAATTTCTTCTTACACTTTTCCATATTTCCAAAGTACCTGAAAATGTATGGTGAATTGCTTTTATAATAAAATCTTTTCTTTAAAAAAATAACTAACTCTTTTATTTTATTCAGAGAAATGACCTTCACACTTAAAATCAATAATTTTTTTTAATTTAAAAAATAAATAAAAATTGCCTATATATGTTGGAATACTGGGTGGGAAACAAGAGTGAAATCTGACAAGTGTAAAATTCTGTGTTATATTTCTGAAAAACCCATGGCAAAATAGGTAAGCAAGGCCTAACTGAACAAGTTTGTATTAAAGAGGGTGGGGGTTGGGAGGAGATAAAGAAGTAAGCAAAAAAACCTTTTAATATCAGTTTACTGTGATTTCAAAATGAGCTTACCAGATTGACAAGGTTGTTAAGACAGTTAATGGAACATAAAATTCCACGAGCAGATCAAAGGAATGCAAAATTCCCATACCCTCTGTACAGTTCAGCCACATCTGTAGCACCACATTTTAAGAACATTGTCAAACTGGATTGTATTCAGAAGAAAGCAACCTGGATGATGAAAAAGGTCTGGAAAATATCTTTACAAAAGGATAGTTAAAGGAATTCAGCAAATATCAGCTGAAAATAGGAAATATTGCAGCAGCTCTCAGATGTGATCTATAGAGACACACAAGAAAGGATCAGCCTAACTCTAGACTGATTTTTCCTTAGAAAGTGAGTTTATCTCTCCTAGGACTATGAAAGATAAGGCAGAGAAATACATTCTCTCTGTTCCTGGAGCTCAATACCCATGTTCATAGCAGGACAATTTACAATAGCCAGAACATGAAAGCAACCAAAATGTCCATTAACCGAGGAATGGATAAAGAAGTGTGGTACATATATACAATTGGAGAAGGAAATGGTAACCCACTCTCTTGCCTGGAGAATTCCATGGACAGAGGAGCCTGGTGGGCTCCAGTCCATGGGGTCGCAAAGAGTCAGACACGACTGAGAGACTATCACTCACTCACTGACATATATACAATAGAATATTACTCAGCCATCAGACCCTCATGCTGGGAAAGACTGAAGGCAGGAGGAGAAGGAGATGACAGAGGATGAGATGGTTGGATGGCATCACTGACTCGATCGACATGAGTTTGAGCAAGCTCCAGGAGTTGGTAATGGACAGGGAAGCCTGGTGTGCTGCAGTCCATGGAGTCGCAAAGAGTCAGACACGACTGAGCGACTGAACTGAACTGAACAGCCATAAGAAGGGACAAAATAGCGCCATTTGCAGAGATGTGGATGGTATTAGAGACTGACATACAGAATGAAGGAAATCAGGAAGAAAAAAACAAATATGTATTAATGCATATATGTGGAATCTGAAAAAAATGGTATAGATAATCTTATTTGCAAAGCAGAAAGAGAGACGCAGACATAAAGAAGAAATATGTGGATACCAAAGGGAAGGGGAGGTAGAAGGAATCAGGAGATTGGAACTGACACACATACGCTATTGATACTATTAGTATGTATAAAATAGATAACTAATGAGAACCTACTATAGAGCGCAGTGAGCTCGGACTCAGGCATCGTGGTGACCTGGGGAGGAAGTCCAAAGGGGAGGGTGCACACGTATGAGTGACTGGCTCACTACGGTACCGCAGAAATTGACACAGCATTGTAAAGCAGCTATGTGCCAATAAAAACTAGTTGTTGTTTTTTTAAATAGTTCTCTGAAAAGAATGTTCACACACCCTCTGCTAAGGCCTAGAGTGGCCAAGGTCCTTTCCTTGATTCTAGCTGTTCAGTTTTCACCAGCTTCTTGAGATTATATCATTATCATTTTATTATATATATATATACTTATTATTTATTTTATTATTATAATGATGATATTATCATTATCATATATCATTCTTATAAGTATCCCTTTTTGCTTAAACTATCCATCCAGAGTCATTTTCTGTTGCTTCCAAAAACATAAATAAAAGATGTCCATTTAGGACTTGTTTCTTCGGCAGTTTTCTTCTTTCAGTCTTTGGTAGATAAGAAGTTTTATTAAGTGAGAAATCATCAACATGTGTTAACAAAACTCACGTCCTTTAAGGTAGTACCCAGGATATTTGTTATTATGTAATAATAAGTGACAAATAATGAATAATAATCACTAACAGGAAATTGTTCATTTCTATACACAGTTGCTTTCTCAGACTGCCCACACAGAAAATATGTAACATAAATCTTAAAAAAAAAAAAAAAAACCTCTAGGCCTGTGACCTTGCCAATTATATGCCAGTTATACAACCTATAAGTCTTTCTCTGCAGTGATTCTGTCATTCCAATTGCCTAATATGCCCCTTAATTTCTCTATTAAAGCAAAGATTTCTAATTCCCTATATCTGAGATTTATGTAGACAGTTTAGTGGATCCTGTTCATCGGCCTACCACTAAATAAAAGCTTATTGTTTAAAAAAAGTAAACATTTTTGACAAACTAAATGAGAGAAAGGAGATGAATACAATAGACTCCCTTTTAAAAGGAAGTCTATTGTATTCAGTGGGAATCTTTTATAAAAGAACCCTATGGCAAAGTCCTGTTATGTTTTCAGAGAAGCCCTTTTAGAATCCTAACAGAGGTCAAATGAAGTGTTTGTCCCATTATAACAGAATGTTTGAAAGATAAATTCAGAAAACGTGTCTTGGAAAGTGAGCAAATAAATATCAAATCAAACTTATAAAGCAGTATGAATATTTCACAGAAACAGCTGGACCACTGAACATGGACCAAGATGCAACAAACTTAGGGAGAGGTTTTTATAGTGCTCATATCTATATTAAATGGCTACTTTCATCTAATGAACTGAAAACACCCAATAAAAATAATCCATTGAATCACAATGCTCCAGATAAGCCATAGGTCATACTCTTGTGATCCATCTTTCTCATTAGCTTTTTCCGCAGACTCTCACTCCTTGTCAAGAACCACTGGCTTGTTTTCTCCATTTGTTTTTTAAACTATGCCTAGTTCTAATGAAGTCCTATCTGAAGACACACTTGTCCTCCTCCACCAAAAACAGCATCCAAACTTGTCAGTTAACAGTGGCAGAAAAGGGACTTTACTTTGGAAAATGTAATTAAAGATGAAAGAAAATAAGTTTGTCAGTTTGACTTATTTTAGGTTATAAATTCACTTACATGCTATTAGTTAAACCAAAGAACAAGCCAAACACTGACTTTGGCAAGATAATCATTCCTTCAGCATTGCATGATGGCGAGCTAGGACAGTTTAGCTGCACATTTGACTTTCACTACACAATTAAAGTGGGATCGTTTTTATAAATATATTTGAAAGCCTCTTTAGGGGCTTCCCAGGTGGTGCTAGTGGTAAAGCATCTGGCTTCCAATGCAGCAGAAATAAGAAATGTGGGTTTGATCCCTGGGTCAGGAAGACCCCCTGGAGTAGAAAGTGCCAACCGACTCCAGTACTCTTGCCTAGGAAATCCCATGGACAAAGGAGCCTGGTGGGCTACAGTTCTTGGGATCTCAAAGAGTTGGACACGACTGAAGGATTGACTTACTTAAGTCTCCCAAGTACAGCTCTTAAGTATTTGGTATTCCAACCATTTTCATTACAAGCATGTTGCCATTTGTGTTGCTGGCTTTCTCGTCTTCATTTGTTCATTGTTTGGACTCTTTCAGATCTTCATTTGTCAATGGCTTTGCAGGTGATTCAAGCAGCTGTTCAATGTCATTTTCACTGGCTTTAAGCCCTCCATCTCTTTCAAGATTTTTCACTCACATTTGCAGTTGATTTTCACTTTATAATAAATAAGGTCTAATAAGCAAGAGACTAACTGACGAACAAGTTGGCTCTAAGGGTCAGGCTAGATGCTGGCACTTAAGGGAAAGATGTTCAAATGGGACTAATGTGTTGTGTTTAGTTTGCGTACCAGTTAAAGGATTGACAAACTGCTGTAACAGAAAAACATTTGGATATTTCATTGGCTTCCAAGGTTATTTTGGGCAATGCCACCAATCAACAGATTAAAAAAGAATAAGATCTGTACATGGGCAGTTTTCATGAGCCGCATCTGGAAATGGGTGCACACCAGACCCACTCACTTCTATTTGCCAGAATTCAGTCATTCTTAACCACAAATCTCCCTGGAGAGAATTCCCTGGTTCTTGCTGCCCCTGGCTCTGCTCTCAGAGACAGACTTTCCTAAATATTATCCTCCAAAGACTCACATAAACTGAGAGAGAATGATTGAATGCACAATTTTCACAGTTCACTTCCCACTCATTCTCGCTGGTGACCCAAGAGTTAGTTCTAAGACTTACACCGACAAGGTGTTGTAGTCCAAACTCATGGTTTCTTTGGCAGAATTCCCCTGAAAGTTGGTAGGTTTCATATCTAATCAATGTCAATCATCCAGTCAGTGTCATGTGCCAGTAAATACACCCAAATTTTTTTTATTAGATATAATTCTCAAGCCTGTTTTATCTCTTTGATCTGTTGCCATCCTCCCTGTCCCCACAACCCTTTTTCTCTCAACTTAATGGCAATTCTACTGAGCCCATCAGATTTAGGTGGGAAGTCCTCCACCTTCCCTAGACCTTTATCACAGAACTGTGTTTTTAATAGATCTTTCTCACTCTAGCTGTTTCAGTCATTCTGTGGTGAGCAGAGACTAGAAACAATTAGCTTTTACATTAGCCAGTGTCAAGGCTCCCCACTTTTGTTCTGTATGCTTTTCCAATTCTGCTTACAAATCAGCCAATTCTTTCTTAAACTCATCTCTTGATGAGTTTAAGCTAAGTGAAGTTTAAGCTAAATGAAGCCAGTTCTAACCAACATACCCTACTAACATTTCTATTTTCAACCCTAAAGCTATGTACTTTGCTTCCCTTTGTCTGCTTTCCAAAATCTCATAGGGTAATGACTTTGCCCAATGCGACTGACTAGCATAGGTCTTTATCTTTCCATTTTCCAATATCAATTTTCCCTCTGCCCGTTGTCAGGAAATGCTACGTCAGTGCCACAAATTTTGTTTTTATGAACAAGACTGATACAGTACACATCATTTCTACCTAAATTCTATTGGCCAAAACTCTATGTGGTCATTCCTAACTGCAAGTGATGCTGGTAAATGTAGTTCTAGGTGTGTGTATGGAAGGAATAAGATGAAGTTTTGATAAACATTTGTCACAGTTTGTTTATGAATATTTTTATGTTGCAGCAAATTTGGTTACAAGTAAAGCTGTGCTGTAGATAAACTTTTCTCTTATTCACATTGTCAGCAAACAATTATTGAGCCCTTGTCTTGTTCCCCAAGTGGTAAGCCATCTACCATATCTGTCTCTGTCCTTAAGATCAGCCAAGAATAGATTCCTACATATCCCATCTTCCTTTCCCCTTCTCCCAGCTATTATCATGTCTTTTCTATTTGTCAAAACTTGTTCCCAAGAAAAGATATTTAAGGTTTACAAATTGATTCACATTGTGGTATAAATCACTGACATGGCTCAACATGTAAACATCTAACCAGTATTTACATTTCAGGCAATACCAGCATGGTTCGTCTTTCCTTGGAATTTTAGGAGACCACAGTTTCACTGTCTGAGAGAGCTATTCTAATCCTAAAATCATACTTTGTAAGCTAATTACACCGCTTTAAATATGAATTACACTTCAAGGTTTCAGACTGTTACCAAACTTAGGTTTGGCTGCTTATCTCTCAGGAACCCAACACAGAGAGACAAGTGGTGGGTAAAAGGAAAGATTGCCTTATTAAGGAAGCCAGAAATCCTGCAGAGAAAAGACTTATGCCCCCAGAAAAACAAGCTCCCCATTGCTGATCAGAGGCCAGAGCTTTCAAAAGAGGGCTTCCGGGATGCACAAGCGAGTGGAACCACATGCAGAATAGCACAATCGCCTTGAACAATCGTCTTGAAATTGATCATGCATCATCTTAATTGTTTTAAGTATAGCTACTCTTCAATGCCAAGGTCAGTTTGTTCCCATTTCGTTGAAGCCAGTTCTTGGAACTGCAGGAGATGGAGCAACTTATGTCATGGTTACCGTCTGGTCATCATGTACTTAACTTCTTCTGCCTGGTAGGGTTTTCAGTTTCTGCAAAGAAGCTCAAAGGATATGGCTCAGAATATTATCTGCTGACTTTGAGAAGGAATTAAGGGTCCTTGACTTTGCTTAGTGGCTAAACTGCTATTATTTTGTCTTATTTGACCATTTTCCTTTACATCTGCATATTCTCATTTCTTTGATTCAATGTATTCTTTGACTAGGGCTTTTCTATAGACAAGAGGGAGGTGGAGGACATGGGGGTTGGGGTGGTGGGCAGATTTCCTGTCCTGGGAGTGCCCCAGAGTTTCCTGCTCCATTACAAGGACAGAAGTAACAGTCGAGTGATATCCCCAGTGGCCCTGCCCAGCAGTCTGGCATACAAAACTCCTAATCAGCTGTCATGATGTAACCATGCCCAAGTTCATACCATCACCGTACAAGCCAGTGAGTCAAGGAGCAAGGAGAAACAACAGCAAACCTAGAAAATGGCAGACTAATGTCCTAAAGAATCATCTTAATTTGGGTGCAGAATTCAAGTTTTTTTCATGCTAGGGAAAGGGGAAGCTGGAGGTCCTTAATTTCAGGAAGTGACAAATGACCACAGATATTTAGGTGCCAGTATGGACTGCTATGAAACCTCTTCATTCCTGGTCAGTTGACTTCAGTTGATGAGTCTGGTCACAATGTTCCTATAAATCTCAACAAGACAGTTGGGTTTTTTTTGTTCTTACTTCTTTATCTCCCTGTAGGAGGCAAGTTTCAGGTATGGGGCTGTTTGCACAAATCTTAAGCTCTAAGCAAAATTCCTTTAGCGATCAACATGTCTATTTGCAGGGCTAAGCAGAAGTTTATGACTCAGAGGTTACAGTAGCAGAAGAGATAGATGCAATATGGAGTCAGAGATGCTAAATTTCTCTGATTAAATTTGGTCTTTGGAACTTGGGAAAAACCTAGGAGGCTAAATTTTTCTACAAACAAGAGGCAGAGGGTTCTGTCCCTGGGAAGGTACCATAGGGTTCTGCTTGGTTTCAATGATGAAGTCAGAATAGCTTAGATAGGAGGGGAAAGAAAAAATAAACTTAACTTTTAAAACTCCACTCCTTTGCCTGTAGGAGTTTTCTATATCCTACTTATTTGACATGGCAACTCAACACTTTGGCAACACAAGGAAAAGTCAACAGCCAGAAATGAAGGGAAAGAGACTTAGGCATTACATGAAATAATACTATTTCACCCAACAAAGGACAACACATGAAAATATAGTTATGTACACTTCAGGACTCTGTACACATTCTGTACACAGATGACCCACAAGCATTTTTGGACACCTCTTATATACTAGACATCAGACTAGAGGGTAATATATAGGCTAACTCATTTCATTTCTTTTTCAATATACAATATCAGCCTAATTTTTATACATACAAACACTGAGAAGTTAAATGATTTCTCAAGGTCATACCTAAGTAAGGGCAGTAAGAGAAGCACCATTTCAGCCCTGGCTGATTTAATCTTAGAATTTGCTATTCCCTTTCTACTGTGCATTTCATTATTCAGCCTTCTTATATACTTGGCACTCTCATAAGCCAGTATCTTATTTCCCCCACTGTTGCCTATCCTTACCATGTAACTTCTGTGGACACAAAAATCAGAAGCAAGAGTTTTCCCAAAGGATCTTTTGCTTCTTGTAAAAAAAAAAGAAAAAAATGTTGAAAAGTCAGCATCTAATTTTCCCATAACAAAAAGGACAAAGCAAAACCAGTATGTGGTGAGAAAGGGCAGAAAGAGGGTGCTAAGATATCAAAAGGATACCTGTTTGGTATCATCTTTTTATATACGTCAGTGAAGGAGAAGCTACACAGATACCTTCAAAAATTGTCTCTTACTTGAGGAGTGGGAGTAAAAGAGAAGAGAAATGGTGAACAGCTCAACACCTAATAGTGTATCTTGTGCCTTTCTATATGCAATCAAAATTGCTGTAAAAGAAGAATAATCTCCCTCTTTGTTGTAGAAGACACAAAGAGACATGCAAGTTAAGGGCAATAATACTTTATATATTTCACTGAAAGCATTACAGTCAAGATACTCCAAATGGATCCATCTCTTGCAACCTACACCTAATAAAAAGTAAATAGGAGTCATTTACATCACCAAAAATATTCATTCTGTTTGAAAATCCAACATAAAGTTTCATCCGTGTGAGACGAATAAGCTCTAGACATCTGCTCTATTTCACTGTGTCTATAGTTAACAATACTGCATTGTACGCATAAAATTTTGTTAAGAAGGTTGATCTCATGTGAAATGTTTAACACCATTTTTAAGAAAAGTCTAACACTGGACAACATTAAGAATGGAAGTTGTCCAAAAGTGGTCAGGACATTCTTGCTTAGAAATTTGAGAGGTCTTAAAATGGCATTTTAGGGGACCAATAAGGGCAGCCTGCCTAACTGGAAGCCTTCCTCTTTATGTGATGATGAAAGGTTATTTTTAAAGAAGCTGGAACTAGATACTAAAGGAATCTTTTAACATCTTTTGTCAAAGCAGAAGAATTTCTAAGAGGTGAATGCCAATCAATCCCTTTTCATGTCTCTAGAGATAAAACAAAAGGAAAAGGTTTAAATTACAGTTGGAAAGCTTTCATATCAACCTAGGAGAGGGCCTTCTTGAGAATGATAAAGCACTTGTTTAGAATACTGAGAAATGTGGTCAAACTTCCATGCTCAGACATCTTCAAGAAGATCAAATATCTGCCCTAGACAAGCAACCCTTGCTAAAGTCAGGAAGAAAGCAAATTGTTTTCTCAAGGTTCCACCCAACTCTGACTCCATAACTGAGTATCTTTCAAAGGCTTGTGAAAGGAGCCGATTTTTTAAATTTTTATCTATAAATTAAAGACTAAAACATAAGCCTAAAACAAAATGATTCCAGTGTCTATTTTGATTATACTTGAAAAAGGCAAAATTGTCCTTCTCTAGTAACCACTACTTTGAAAATAAAATTTAAAACGTCAGTATGCTCCATTACTTTGGCCACCTGATGCAAAGAACTAACCCATTGGAAAAACTCTGATGCTGGGAATGATTGAAGGCAGGAGGAGAAGGGAATAACAGAGGATAAGATGGTTGGATGGCATCACCAACTTGATGGACATGAGTTTGAGCAAGCTCCAGGAGTTGGTTATGGATAGGGAAGCCTGGCATGCTGCAGTCCATGGGGTCACAAAGAGTCGGACATGTCTGAGCAACTGAAATGAACTGAACTGAACTGATGCTCATACTTGCCACAGAAAACAGTGTTCATTCACGTTTCCCCTCAAAGGTGTGCTGGAACCAGCTCATACAGGATCATAAAAAGTTGATCATGCACATCTTCCTAACTCCACAGTCAGTGACTTCACAATGGTAGGTTGGAAACAACCATGGCATAGTTATACCATGGAAATTAGCAATCACTACACATCAAGGATATGTTTGTTTTTGTTGTTGTTTTCAAAAATCTAGTGTTAAACTCATTCATCACTGTTTCCCACTGAGTTTAGAAAGAAGAAATCAGCTTTCTGCCCAGCGGAAATTCTAGCTGTGTGACATTTGACAAATCATTCCATCGAAGTCTCTTAGCTTCCTCATCTTTGAAATGAAAATGACCATTCTTGCTCCATAGGGTTGCTGCAAATGTCCATTGGGATAACTCATGTGAAGTATCTAGCACAGTGCCTGCACATAAGAACACTTGGTTGGCAATGTTGGCAGTGGCACCCAGAGTGATGTGCTAGGAACAGCATTGTTATATCAGTAGTATCCTTCTTGATACAGTCTGGCTTTTTAAAAATTACTTTGGGCATTGAATTTTTCAAATTTTTTACTGTAAATCTGGGGACCATTTCTACAAACAAGGTAGCACAGAGTTGAATAAAAATTCTGTGCTTTGCAAACTACTATCTGAAGTTTCCGTACTTTGTAAATAATGGTACTTATTTGGATGGTTTAAGTAAATGTTTACAATATTACCAAACCATGAATTCCATGGAAGGTAGTGTAAGAAATTTTATTCTTATCTCACTCCTTTTTAAAAAATTTTATTGAAGTATAGTTGATTTACAATGTTGTGCTAATTTCTGTGATTCAATTATACATATACACATTCTTTCTCATATTCTTTTTCATTATTTCAATATCACAGGATATTGAACATTGTTCCCTGTGCTATACAGAAGGACCTTGTTGTTTATCCATCCTACATATACTGATTTGCATCTTCTAATCTCAAACTCCCAGTGCTTCCCTCCCCTGTGTCCCCTCCCTCTTGGCAACCACAAGTCTACATCTGTGAAACTGTTTCTGTTTTGTAGATATGTTCATTTGTGTCACATTTTAGATTCCATATATAAGTGATATCATATGATATTTGTTTTTCTCTTTCTGACTTACTTGGCTTAGTATGATAATCTCCAAGTCCATCAGCATTGCTGAAAATGACATTATTTCATTCTTTTTATGACTGAGTAATGGACTTCCCTGGTCGCTAAGATGGTAAAGAATCCGCCTGAAAGGTGGGAGACCTGGGCTAGATCCCTGGGTTGGGAAGATCCCCTGGAGAAGGGAACAGCTACGCACTCCAGTATTCTTGCCTGAAAAATATTCCATTTTACTGCATATATTATATATATATATATACCTGTATATATGTATTATAAATATACCTGTATATATATTTTACATAGAATATGTGCAGTAAAATATACCTGCATTGTCTTTATCCATTTATCTGTCAATAGACATTTAGATTGTTTCCATGTCTTAGCTATTATAAATAGTGTTGCTATGGACATAGAGGGTGTATGTATCTTTTCAAATTTAGTCTTGTCTGGATATATGCCCAGGAGTGTTATCCCACTCCTTTTTAATCTATCTGAGTGGTTTTCAAACTTTTTTGAGCACCAGAATCTTTTGGGGAGCTTATTAAAAAGTACCTTGTTGGGCCCTACCTATAAAGTTTCTGATGCAGTAAATACATGGTGTGGTCCAAGAACTTGCATTTCCAACAAGTTCCTGGATGTTGTTGATGCCGCTGGCTCTGCAGACTCCCTTTGAGAATCATTCCTCCATCTCATTCTCTACTGTAAAATGAGCCGTTATCCTCTAAACAAATGAGTACATGTTAGTGCCCCCATCTTTAGAACACTTGGTTTCCCAGAGGACATCTTAATCTCTGTGTCACTTATGTACTATTGCATAACAGACCATCCTAAAATTTAGCATCTTAAAAAATAAAAGTTAATTTTTCTTAATGAGTCTATCATTCAACTCGATGTGTCTGTGGATTTAGGCTGACTCAGTTCATCTCCAGCTGGTCTTAATCATGCCGCTGGGGTCAACAGATTGGAGATTGGCTAGTCTAGGACTGTCTCACATGTCTGGTTGACTGACTGTCAGTTGTGATGACAGGGACAACTGGCCCATGTGTTGTTCATCATCCAGGAGACTAGCCTAGACTGGTTTGCACAGTGGTGACAAGTTTCTAAGCGAGAGAACAGAAGCCCTCACAATCTCTCAACAGCTCGATTTAGAACCAACATAATTTCACTTATCTACATTCTGCTTCCCCTAAGCAAGTCCTAGGGACAACCCAGGTTCCAGGGGTAGGGAACAAGAGTCTATCCCTTAATGGAAGGAGCTACAGACTTCCATTAGGAATGGAATGGACAGAAAATAAGGACCACTTTTGTAGTGAATCTCACACAATCCCTTCTGCACATAAAACACTGGGTTAGCCCACTTGATAGTCTAAGAAATGTCCAGACATATCTAAACACTAGGTAGAAACAGCTTGGGTTCTCCAGCTGAATTTTTTACTACATAGATTATAACTTGAGTGTGCATTACCTCTTCCTAAATCCAAGCATGAGAAAAAAAAAAAAAACCCACAATATAGATACCCACAACCACATACTGCAGAGCCAAACTTCTGCTTCCCAGGTGTAGTTGAGTCCTGGCCACATTAACCACCTACCAGTTGTTTGGTCTTGGAAGAGAGCTGTTACATAATAGGTTTACCACATAATTAAGAAATATTTTTCTTGGATCTCTTTATCTCCCTCCTCTCCTTTGCCCTTAAATGCATTTTATATTTTAATAACATGTGCCCAAGACATTGCACTCAAAAAATTGAGAGAAGTGTTTTTAAAGAACACTTTGATCTAACTGCCCTGATGAAATCTCCCCAAATCCATTTAAGTCTAATTTACTAGTATGAAAATGCCTTGTGTTGTTTCCTTAATAGAAATGCTGCCAACTCTACCACAGAAAAAGGTCAAAGATGAGAAGACTCAGAGATTCACGTCATATTTATGTTTTGCATGTGGATATTTTTTCTTCTTTATTCTTTCACTATTGATATTACCCTTTAAAGATACTTGAAGTTATATAAAGATATAGTTTAAAACTATAGCTCACTATTGAGATTTATTAGACTCTCTATGGAAGTGAGAATCCATTTCTAATGCTTGGTGCTCTTCTAGGAAAATCATTCCTAAGCTTAGGCTGCAAATGTTAATATTGCAGAAAAATTCTATAAATAAATGAATTCTATGTGTGGCAACCCTGGAAATCTGCTTATAACAAGCCTAGAAGGTGTACACCTGAAATAAATAAATCTATAGGATCACTCCTCTTTCTTCCTTCCACTTCTCCCTCTCTATTTCCCTCTTTTCATCCAAACAAATATCAACGTTCATCTCTAGAGGCAAAAAAAAAAAAGTCACAAAGACCAGCACATCGACTAACGCAGGAATCTGTGTGAATGAGGTGAACCAGTCTCCCCCATTTTGTCTTGGTGACACTTGGAAGGGAATATTTGAGATTACTGTATATGAGCTTCTTTGTTGCAACAACATTTCAAAACTAAAGCTCTGTTTTCTATTACTGATCTTAAATTCAGATCCTTCATTTCCGCTCAGCAAAAGAAAGCCTAATATGATCTAACCAATATGATCTAACTCAAACTCAATTTAAATCCCATTATGTTTTAAACTGTTTCTGTACTCTTACTCATATCACCCTCTACTGAAAGCATGGAGAATTTAGGGAGTCAGGTACTAGCAATGGTCTGGTAGGAGAGGCAGGGAGAAGTGTCATGCCTTTCCATTCTTGATATGGTTTTGTTCTCATCTTCTCTGATTCAGGGGCATTTGGCTCTATAAGAAAAGTAACTGTCTGACACAGACTCAGTCTGGTAGCATTTTCGATGGCCTATAGACACACTATTGGATCCCTGTGCAGCTTTCAGGCCTGAATTACCTCTTGGAGGCAGCCCCCACCTTCGGTAGCATTCTCCTCCATAGACTTCATCAAATATGCTGAATTGGCCAGGAAACTTCTAAGATCATGGTCACAGCAACCATCTTTTATATTCTGGGTCCAAAGGAAACTTTGGGATCTTTGGCAACCATGTGAGGACCTTAGGTTATCCATTGATCCAGTCTCTGACCAACTGATACAGCCATCTTTCTCAAGCTCTCCAAGTTTGTGGGGATCTATGTTCAGCCTCATTCCAACCCTCCATGAAACAACTGGTTTGTGTGTGCCTGTGTGCTCAGCCATGTCTGACTCTTTGTGGCACCATGAACGGTAACACACCAGGCTCCTCTGCCCACGGAATTTTCCAGCAAGAATATCAGAGTGGGTTGCCATTTTCTATTCCAAGGGATCATCCTGATCCAGGGATTGAACCCACATCTCTAGCATTTCCTGCAGGCAGATTCTTTACCACTATAGCCACCTGAAGATTTTATTAATTTTTTTTTTTTAAATAATTTTGAAGCCACATTTATGTATACATTTATATATGTATACAGTCCAAGAATGGGCTTCCCTGGTGGCTCAGATGGCAAAGAATCCACCTGCAATGCAGTAGACCCGAGTTCTATCCCTGGGTCGGGAAGACCCCCTGGAGAAGGGAATGGCTATCCACTCCAGTATTCTTGCCTGGAGAATCCCATGGACAGAGGTGCCCATTGGGCTACAGTCCATGAGGTCACAAAGAGTTGGCACAACTGAGTGACTAACACTTTCCCTTTTCACAGTCCAAGAGAAGTTAAATTCAGAGGGAAAATTATTGCTCTATTTACTGACTCAAGCACCCCCCCCAAAAAAAAATGGGGAAACCTTGAAAAATTAGAATTCATTTTACATATTAATTATGAAAAATGGACCAAAAATTAACCAAACCAATTTTTACAACTGAACAAGATGTCTTAATTTTGCTTTAAAAGATTCACATATCATTATAACATCAGAGAATTCCTTGTGTATTCAAATTGTAGGCAAATTGTAGGCAAATGAGTAATTTAGAGTTTAGTAAAAAGATCATCTCACCAATAGGCTCGAAATAAATGATTGTTTTTGCTAATTAAACCTAGGGACTTTGCTTTGCTATGAATTCCAAACCCAAAGGTTCATAGATTGATTTTTTATTCCAACTGTCTAATGAGTATTCATGATTTCTCTGTAGCAAGACTGTAAGTTCCAAAGAGACAGTACAATGTCTCATCCTTCATATGCCCCAGCAACAAATGTAAAACTGTGCTTTAATGCATTAATAAACACTGAAATTGCTTGATTAGTTGAAAACCTCAAATCCAGAAAACTTCTAAAGGGAAAAAAAAAAAAGACATCTTTGGTCAGGATGGTCTTATAGCTAGGTCATATCCTCCTTTCTCAGTAGATGCTTCTCTCTAAATCTATGAACAAAGATCTTTCCACATTTGTGGAATTGGATTAAGATAAGAGAAAATAGTTGATGAGCACAACATTTTTAAGGGAATTACAGTAATCGTACAGATGTGGAAATCCCTATCATGACCAGGGGTTGATTAGACCAGATCAATGAGCTATCTGGCAAACAACAGCAATCATAAGTTATAATAATAATAAATAAAGGCTCTTTCAACAAAATAGAGAACTGAAAATATATAGCAATGTATAGTTTATTTCCATTCATGTCCCAGAAGCTTGTAAAATAAAATGGCATAATTTTTGTACATGGAGAAAGCTGGAAACTTAGAAGCAAAATGCTTCACAGCAATCATTAAAATTTTTAGCATACCCTGGAATAGTATTTCCCAAGTTTCATTGGAAATAGTCATTATGTGTTAAAAAAGGAAAAAAAAGGACTTCATGGTCAAACAAGTTGGGAAATACTGGATTAAAGAAAAGTAAACAGATTTCTTAACCATGGAACTTTTCAAAGACTTAAATATGCTAGTGAGCATGATGAGGCTCAGAGAGGGTATCACAGTGTGTTCATTTCCCAGATTTACTAAGAAATGCTTCTCCTCAGAGAGGAAAGGTCTGTATTTGTAAAGAAAAAGAACCTCCTCTGTGGAACCTCGACATTAAATATAATGCACATGGTTCACTTGCACATCAAAGATTTGTTTTAATGCTTTTAGGTATTAAGCCCATCCAAACGTTTTGAATACATCTGTCAAGTAGCTGGATCTACACTATACTAAACATTTAACATCTCTAAATATCTGGATATCTTTAATTGCTTAAATAAAAAAGCATAGATGGAAAGCTGTTTTTTTACTTCAATTACATGTACAATCTAGATAGCATGTGCCATTTAGAAAAAGAAAGAAAAGGGAGAAAGGAAGGAAGAAAGAAAGAAAGAGGAGGAAGGAAGGGGGGGAAGGGAGGATAAAAGATGTATTTAAGCCTTTTTTTTTTCATATAAAATTTAGGGTTATAGTAACTTCTACTATGCAAGATATATTCATTCATTCATTCATTCATTCATCCAACAAGTATTTATTGAGCACCTACAATGTACCAGGCATTGTTTCAGGACAGAGGCTAAAGAATTGAGTGGGCAGGGACCAGGGAAAGAGACAAATAATGCAGAAGGAAACAGGATAATTTCAGATAGTAGAATCAACCATGAAGACAATAAAAACAGGTGTGTAGAGAGGGAGGAACTGGAAGGATACTTTAGTTTGAATGATCAGAGTAGGCCTCACCGAGGAGGTCGTTATCAACATGGAACCTGAATGAGTCAAATGAGCCAAACAGCAAAGATCTGGTAGATGAAATAGATGTCAGGGCCCTAAGAGAGTAACATGTTTCGCCTTTTCAAAGATTAAAGAACTTGGCCTGTGTGGCTGGACCTGAATATACTTGGCAGAGACAGATGGAGGGTCCTAATTTAACAAGCTGTGTGTAGGAGCCTTAGGCTACTACCTGACCTGCAGTAAAGGCTCAATATGTGTACGTTCAAGTGATGATCGTTGTTGATGACAATGGTGTTTTAGGAATAGAAATAAATTAGAATAAACTTCCAAATGTCAGAGTCAGAAAGTACATTTTTAAGAGTAAACTTACAGTTAAAAATGTATTCCAGTAGTTCTTGACCTTTCTGTAATGACACAGAAGATATAAGTACTACCCAAGGTAAACAATCTTGAATCTCAAGGGGTTGACAAAATAACAGTTCATTTCTCACTCACATCACAATCTGCTTTGAGTTCTCAGCTCTAACCCCCAGTGGTCCCCCAGAGATACAGGCTTTGTCCATCATGCTTCTGCCACCTTGGAATCCTTCAGTTCCTGTACCAAGCAGCTAGGAAGGGGAATCGAGAGTAAGGAAGATACACTAGATGTTTCTTCATCTCCCAGAAGTGATACACGTGGCTTCGGCTCATGTTTCATTGGCCGGCATCAGTCACATGATCCCAACTAGGCCTAAGGAGCCTGGAACGTATGGAACTGCTGTGTACCCAGGAAGAAGATGGAAGAATAAGTGAATAGTGATGAGTGTAATCACATTGCCTCCGCACAGTGTGTTTAATCTCATGAGTACTGCCAGATTTTGAGAAAAACTCCCCCTCGAATTGTCAGAGAAGGAAAACAAACAGTGCGGCAAACTTTGAGAAACTCAAAAACCTCTCACTTCAGGCTTTGAGATTAGGCTGATTCTGGGTTCTCCTACCCTTTTCCTCCTTTTTCTCCCATCCAGGAAAGTTTATCTAACTGTCTATTGTCATTTAGTGTATCTACATTTCTATTTTCTATTTATCTAATTGTCAGTGGTTGCCTTGCCTTACACTATAAATGCTATTTTTTAGTAAACCATTAAAAAAGCTTTGTTTCAACAAGAAATTATCAAACAAGTCTCACGAGAGATTGCCGCGCGGTGTTGCATCTACACATCACAGATAGGAACTGATAAATGTACCATATTGTGGTGCAGTATACACAACAAACACAATGGACTGGACTGATCATTTTTCAGTTCATCTGTCCGTAGTGTCAGATTATTCACTGAGTACCCCTCAGGTACCTTCAGCAGCCTCTTCAGGACCGTCACACCTCGAGAAAACTTCTCTCAGCCCCATTCTGCAAGTCCAACTGGAGTCCTCTCCCTTGCCTATTGCTTCCATGATGATGCTTTGAGGATAGGGAATAATGGGAAGGGAATGGGTGATGAGTAGATAGAAGATTCCAGGTATGAGGTGATCGTAGAACTCCAAATAAATAGATTTGAACACTTTTGTAATGAGATGATAGAGGACAGTGTTTGGGAGCACAAGTATTTTCAAAGGAGTGGGACATTATGTCAGATAATTGTCCCTCAGCCTCAGCTTCCTTACCCATAAAACAGATGACGAGGTTATGGTAAGATGAAATGAGAAAATGCACACAAAACACTTAGCTAAGTATCTTTTTTTTTTTTTTATAGTCAGTGGTAAATGTCTGTATGTAGCATGGTAAATGGAGGATATATGTACACATCCATGAAATGTGGTCTGTGGGATTAGCTGAGGTAACCGATGAACAGCATCCAAGAGCAAACTGAGGGAAGGATGACTAACATGATGAAGTGAACAAATTGCAAGAAACCACAGGGAGATAACATGGTGAATGTTCCGCCTGGGATCAGGGCAGCCGGGGAGGGCGGGGAGGAGCTGCAGCAGGGCCGCCCTGCAGGAGAGCTCAGGGTGTGAGCTGGGTGCGCTCCATCCCCACCGTGCTGTTGAAAGGAACTTTGAGCTCAGGCCACCCACTCCCTAATAGGGTCCAGTCCTGCCAGGATTTCTGATACCATGCGCCAGCTACACCACCCACATTTTGTGGTTAGAACACCCTTGAAAGAAGAGGAAGGGACAGACCTATCAAAAAAAAGAGAGGAAGTCAGGGAAGAAAACTGAGTGCGGGGAGAAACAGCGTGTGCTGACCTCAGCCCTGTTATTAGATGTTCATGCTTAGAAGGGATAGCAAGCCAAGTCTAGACAGTCTTCCATTAAACCAAACTCAATTAATGTAATTAAATATGAATAAATGCATAATTGATGGATATTAAATCAATGACAACACCATGCCAAGCCTATGGTGACTACCTGACCTGATGGAGCCATGATTAGCAACTCAAGTGATCAACAAGAACAAAATTCTAACAAATGAGACAGACTGTCCCTAAAAGTTAAGTCAGTATTAATGCAACACTTGGAATCTTGAATCACCAAATGTATTTCAAAAGCCATTCACTCATTCTTGACATTCTGAGAATTTTTCTAGTATCTCCCCCAAAAGTCCCAGGGCAGGGCAACATATGAAAACATTCACGGTCGGTTTTTTGCTATTGTTTTACGGGATTCTTTTCAGACACTGTGCAGCTTGCAGGGACCTTAGTTCCCCCACCAGGGATCGAACCCCCACCCCGTGCAGTGGAAGAGTAGAGTTCTAACTGCTGGATCTCTAGGGAATTCCCCAAACATCCTCTGCTGTTAAAAAAGTAAATACAAGCGATTATATGAAATAACTAGAACTCACCTTAGAAAACAGGATAGAGCCCTAAGCCAATGTGCAGGAAGAGTGACAGAGGAAGATTGTAATTAGCTCAGAACGGGGAGGGGGGTAAGATAAAGGGCACCCATGGAAGACAGATCGTGTACAGACAAGGAGAAAAAGGTCCCAAAGGCACTTCTCCTCTGTAACTTTGTAGGAGCCAAGCCAGTGCAAGATGGATGAATGCACACAGCCTGTGAAAGCTGAGTTCAGATCCCACTGCAAGAACAGGCTTAGACAACACGGGAGATATATGACCCCACACGTAGGTGTAAGAATGCTCTATTCCATTGGGAAGGTCAATATTTTTATTCAATTATATCACAAAGCTTTGGGTCCTAGTTCATAAATATGTAGAATTCTCCCGAGTGTTATAAAGCTTTGCTATCTTTATCGGAATGTTTCCAGGCTGGTGAACATTTTGGTGAGTCCAGATCCTTCTAAAATCTTTCTGCAAGTCTGATTAAATCCATATGGCTCTGATTAATTTACAATTAACCTGCCAAGTACTGTCTCGGAAGAACGGCAGAATCCAAGCCTCTCTGAGCCATCATCTTGCTAAAACTAGATATTAGAAGAGCGTGTGAAACCCAACAAGAGTTCAAAGGAGGGTGACATCACCGGGGACTGGAGGCATCATGAGGTTCCATGAAGGAAAATGAACGTGGGCCAAGCTGGAAGGAAGCAAGAACTTCTATTCCTTTGTAGCCACCCCAGGGTTTAACAGTGTCTTACAAATGATAGATACGTAATAACTATGTGTTGATTGAAAAGGGAGCCAAAATCAGGACTAATATACTTCTCCATAAATCATCAACAACAATATCTCTGAGATTTCAGTTAGTTAAAACATCATCCCAAGGTTTCACGACCCCAATGAGAAAATGTGCCTTCCTAAGCTTCTAGCAACTTGCTGAGGAATCATATGGGGGTATTGATAATCCTCATCACGTCATCATCAAACCTCAATTAGTCCACACGTGGAGAGTCAAAAATCGTTTCTTTATAAGATGATGGGGCACAAAGGAGAAGATGTAAGAATTGGCTATTCAATTAACCAGGGTTGTTGCTGGGTTCTTGTTTCTTTCTTTCTTCTGATTGCAGTCCAATCTATTGGGTTGGCCAAAAAGGTCATTCAAGTTTTTCGTTAAAATGTTATGGGAAAAGCCAAACAACCTTTATGGCCAACCCAATATTTCTGGGTTTCTAAAAAAAAAAAAAAATTAGCCTCTGTATTCAATGTCACAAGATTAAGGGAAAGGAAGGAAAGTGGGACAAATTCTTGCTTGTCAGGGACAAACCTGAGTCTGGCTGGATGTCTAATGTCATTCAAACATCATCTTGCTCACTTTTGAATGAGTCACTTTGCTACTTCCTAGATCCAGCCTTTGGTTCTGTAAAGAGAGAGAAAGAAGTGTTCTCTGAAGACTCGATACTCCATGGTTCTCTGATTTCTCCTGGAGGCATACAAATATGTTTCCTTAAACACCCTCAGGGACCCTGACTGAGGACCATCCTATTTCCCATCTCTGAGGTTGGGTCCTCTTCCCTGGCCCTTCCCACCCGCAAGTACTGCCCAGGCTTCTGCTTCGATCGTCTTCTCTTCCTCCATGTGATCTTCCTTGCTGATCAGACACATTCCACTCTCACATTTCGACCATTACTTAGAGGCTGCTTGTGTGCTAAGTCGCTTCAGTCGTGTCTGACTCTTTGTGGCCCTATGGACTGTAGCCCACCAGAGTCCTCTGTCCATGGGATGCTCCAGGCAAGAATGCTGGAGCGGGTTGCCATTTCCTTCTCCAGAAGATCTTCCTGACCCAGGGATTAAACTGGAGTCTTGTACGTCTTTGCATTGGCAGGCAGGTACTTTACCACTAGCACCAACTGGAAACAAATACTTGAGACTGAGGACTTCCAAATTTTAGCTTCACCTAGATTTACTCCTGAATTCTAAGTGTTCACTGGACATGTCCACCACAAAGTCCCACAGGCATGTCTCCAATGTGAAGCTACTAATATTCCTCCCTTATTCCAACCTTTCCCCAGGTTTCCAGTTTCAGAAAATATGGAAGAATTATCTACCCTACACCCAAACCAGAGAGCTATGAATACACTCTTCATCTCACTTCCTCTTCCCAAGATATCACCAAGTCTGTTGACACCAACAGGTCAGTGTCTCTCCGAGCCACCCACATCTGTCTTTCATTCTGTCACCCTATTTCTAGCTACCTCTCAGCCTCACCCTGACTATTGCAATAAGCTTGACTGGTCTCCTCAGGTCTCCACACTTGTTCCTCTTCAATCCATCCCCCCACTACTGCAACCAATGTGATCTTTATTGATATGGTAAAATTTAACTTGAACTTCCTTGGTGACTTAGCAGTAAAGAATCCTCCTGCCAATGCAGAAGATACAGGTTCAATCCTCTGGTCGGGAAGATCCCCTGGAGAAGGAAATGGCAACCCACTCCAGTGTTCTTGCTTGGAGAATTCCATGAACAGAGGAGCCTGTCAGACTACAGTCCATGGGGTTGCAAAGAGGTGGACATGGACAACAGCCTTCTTTATGGTCCAACTCTCACATCCATACATAACTACTGGAAAAACCATAGCTTTGACTATATGGACCTTTGTCAACAAAGTAATGTCTCTGCTTTTTAATATGCTGTCTAGGTTTGTCATAGCTTTTCTTTCAAGGAGCAAGTGTCTTAAATTTATGGCTGCAGTCACCATCCAAGTGATTTTGGAGTCCAAGAAAATAAAGTCTGTCACTGCTTCCATTTTCTTCCCATCTGTTTGCCCCATCTATTTCCCTAGCATTTGGCCAATTTCTATCTAAACTTCAGATCCCTATTCAAACCTCCCTTCCTCAGGATAACCTACTATGAATTGTAGACTCAGTCCACCTCTCTGTTACACATACACAACGCATGTCATTCTGCTCCTATGTTTCAGACTACTAATAATTTGATATTTATTTGTGATTGTTTGATCACTAGGTCCCCTACCTAAACACAATATCTGTGAGCAAGGACTGTATCTGTTTTACTCACCATTATTTCTCTAGTGCCTAATACAATGTCTAGTATGTTGTAAGTGGTCAACACGTAATGAATAAATAATTTCATGAATAAATGCACGAATTACCTATTCTGCCTCCAAACAATAGGTAATCAATGTTTTTAAATTCTTTTATTTAACATCCCTCATCTGTATCTCTGCCTCTCCATCCCCAGTGCTATTCGTTCAGAGCTTAACAACCTCTCATTGACTCTATTAGAGATTCCCTAAAGATCTTCATTCTTCTAGTCTTAGATCATTCCAATCCAACTGACATACTTGGAGAAGAGTGAACTTCCTAAGATACAGATCTGAACATGGCTGTCTCCTTTAGCTCTTTCTAAAAACCATGCCGACTCCCACCTGTCTCTCTGCTTCAGCACCTCCCTCTAACTTCCCTCTTCCCACGTGTCAGCTTAGCAGTGATTTTCCACATTTTTCACATCAGGGCACACATTTTAAAATGGCAGCTTTACACAACATGTTGGAATCTATGGAGGAGGTTCCAAGAGCCCATTGGCTAAGGAATTTAACAGTTTAATACAATTATAATCCATGCTGGGCATTCCCAGGTGACACTGGTGGTAAAGAACCCACCTGCCAATGCAGGAGACATAAGAGACATGGGTTTGATCCCTGGGTCAGAAATATCCCCTGAGGTAGGAATAGCAACCCACTCTGGTATTCTTGCTTGGAAATTTCCATGGGCATAGGAACCTGGCAGACTAGTGTCCATGTGGCTGCAAAGAGGTGAATGCAACTGAACAACTGAGCACATAATCCACATATCATCTGCTAGTTTGGGAATCTCTGATTTAAGAAATACCAGTTCAACATTCAAGTCTTACTGAATAATGGAAATAAAACCACATATCATCTGCTAGTTTGGGAATCTCTGATTTAGGAAATATCAGTTCAACATTCAAGTCTTACTGAATAATGGAAATAAAACCTATGAAATCTTTCTCTCATTTTTATGACTCTACTACTGTCTAACAGATTTTTTAAAGTACTCTGAATACTTATTTTGTTTACATCCCTGCCTTTTTCTATGAAACTGAAAAACCCTTTGAAACAAAGAGCATATCTTACCCACTCATGAATCATCAGAATGCAATGATGATGCTCAGATGCATAGATAAGGGACAGAAAAGGGGACTAGAATGATCTAAGTGCTCTTGATCCAAAAATCCTGGAAGGCTATTAATTTCCCACAGTCATCACTTACAGATAGATCGATAGATACTGAGATAGGTACTTAGAAAAATAAATAATACATACATACATACATAGGCTTCCCTGGTGGCTCAGAGAGTAAAGCTTCTGCCTACAATGCAGGAGACCTGGGTTTAATCCCTGCGTCGGGAAGATCCCTTGGAGAAGGAAATGGCAACTCACTCCAGTATTCTTGCCTGGAGAATCCCATGGAAGGAGGAGCCTAGTAGGCTACAGTCCACAGGGTCGCAAAGAGTGGGACATGACTGAGTGACTTCACTTTCAATTTTTCACCTACCTACATACATACCTAGATAGGTACTTAGAAAGATAGATAGAAACATTGATCGATTGATAGATAGATAGATAGATAGATTTTTTTTTTCTTAAACTAAAGTGATTCTTTTTCCCTTTTCCCAAGACTTTCTTCCTAGAGGTAAGCTTCCAAACTAGAACTCTGACTAAGAAAAGTGCTGGCATTTCAAGTGATAAATGTCCCCAAAAGCAAAATATGGCTATTCTGTGAAACTGAGTCCCAAGTACCCAACAGGTAATGATACTTTTTGTTGCCAGAGCATTTTCTGTCAATTGATGTTTCTCATCCCTAAGATAAGAGAGATTCCAGAAGGCGAAGATTTTATAAATGCATTGAAAATGGTCAGCATTTTCAGTTCAAGTTGTGATTGAAATGAGTATAACCTCATATTTTAAAATGCTAGGAATGCTCTTGAAGTGGTGAAAAAGCAAAGCGAGCACTGAGGCTGCCAGAAGAATTTTTTTATTTCTCAGATGGATTTGTCAACAGAATGAGCATGGCCAAGAGTCCCCATTCACCTGGAAGGCTCTTGTGTGTTTGTTAAGAAAACATCATCAAGCTAATATGGCCAGTTCCAAGGGCAGCCCATCCAAAAAAGGATGGCTGTAAGCAGCATGCCCAAACTCAACAATTTCCTTCAGATTTCACTTGTGACAATTTATTGCTACTGACCCAAGAGCCAAGGAATTACTTCTTTGTGGTAGTATCATCCCTGCTTCCTTCTCAACCTCAGATTCCCTGGTGACTAAATACCCCAGTACCTTCAACTGTAAAATGTAGAAGATATACCTTACCTCTCAGGGTTTCTGGGAGAAATAAGTAAGAAGCTCATGGATCTACACATTTTAGATTACAGCACAGCTGAATGCAAAACCAATGTCACCCTCTCTTCTAGGACCACAGAAGAATTCTGAGAAATATGGAAGATTAAGGCAGCTCTGAGGAGTCCTTTGACTATGTAGGTGAAAGAAGGACCGCATGAAGATGTGTTTGGTAACAGGTCTCAGAGCAGCACTCCCCAAAAGCCTGTGCAACAATTGCTCACCTTTATGTTTCCCTCCAGCAGTCATGGGCGAGAGTACTGGCCGGGAGTAGAAGAAAAAACTGCACATGAACACACAAAAGACACTTCAGGGGCTTCCAAAGTCTCTGCATTTGTGGAGAAAATATGTTACTTTAATGGGACTCCATGGATGCCCACAGCCTGGAAGATATTTGTGTTCTAATTCATAGATGGAGTGGGCTGGATGAGAAAAACACATACCAAAGTTCATCCAACAAATAAAAATGATAAAGAGTTCAAACTAACTTTTCCTTGCTTAATATTTACACTTAACAAGTAATATTTTTAAATAAATTTATTTCAAAATATTCTTGCCAAACTGTGCATTTCTTTGCCACTTGACCATAAACTCACTAACAATCTATTGTTCAGAGGATAGTGTCAGTGGACAAAGAAGCTGAGCCCATTCTCCAAAGCAGAAAACATAATTTTGTTGATGATTCCTGCTCAGCGTTTCTCACAAAAATAATGAATTTCACATCATTCTGTTTATAGAAGAGAAAATCACACAGGGAATACATTTTT
This sequence comes from Odocoileus virginianus, assembly GCF_023699985.2. Classification (NCBI taxonomy): domain Eukaryota; kingdom Metazoa; phylum Chordata; class Mammalia; order Artiodactyla; family Cervidae; genus Odocoileus; species Odocoileus virginianus. Next base: position 55,319,202 of record NC_069684.1, on the reverse strand, counting down.
GAATGCCATCTGTGCCATTAGCAGGTCATATTATATCAGCCTTTCACAGTGTGGGGCAGTGTCCCAGGGTGCAACATTTGGTCTGTATCAGATAGAAATGCATGAAATTTTAAGCTTAATTATCCCTCACCTACACAACCGAGGGCACTGCTCAGATGCCATTAAAGGGATCATCCCAGTTCAGCACCGCATCTCACATTTCTACCACAGTGTGAACTATGGACTCCTTCCACTCCCCAAACTCTGTTATAACTTTTTTTTTAAACTGTTAAATGGTATATAAAAAGAAATGATTTTTCCCTACTGAAGTATAGTTGATTTACAATGTTGTGCTAATTTCTGCTGTACAGAAAAGTGACTCAGTTACACACGCATATACTTTCTTTTTTATATTATTTTCAAATATAACTTATCCCAGGAAACTGGATGTGCTTCCCTGTGCTGTACAGTAGGACCTTGTTTCTCTATTTTCAGTGTAATAGTTTGCATCTACTAACCCCAGACTCCTGGCCCATCCCTCTCCCTCCTCCTGCTCCCTTGGCAACTTCTGCACTGTAAGCCTGTGAATCTGTTTCTGTTTTGTGGATGTGTTCATTTGGGTCACATCTTATTCTATATATAAGTGCTATCATCTGCTGCTTGTGTTTCTCTTTCTGACCTACTTTACTTAGTATGATAATCTCTAGGTCCAACCACATTGCTACAAATGCTGTTATTTCATTCATTTTAATGGCTGGCTGGTATTCCATTGTGTGTGTATATATATATGTGTATGTATATATATATATACATATTTCATTGTGTGTATATATATACATATTTGTATACATATACATATTTGTATACATATACATATATATGTATGTATACATACATATACATATATATATATATATACATATTTGTATATATATATACATATTTCATTGTGTGTGTGTGTATATATATATACATATTTCATCTTCTTTATCCATTCATCTATCAATGGACATTAAGGTTGTTCCCATGTCTTGGCTATTGTGACTAGTGCTGCTGTGAACATAGGGGGTGCATGTATTGAAAAAAAAATCATTTTAAATAAAGACTTGCTCTTATTTTAGATTGGAATAATATTGACTACATTATAAAAGTTCTACTAACATTATCATTAATAACAATCATAATGTCTGAAGATTCATTCCGACTTAAGTTCCATTAAATTAACTTGTGATATAAAGCAATTTACCAGATAAAGTAAAACATGGCTTACGTCATACTTGGTTTGGAGAGCATAAACTTTATATATTATATAAATGCATACACCTAAACACACACGTAGATATGTATATACATATTAAAATGTAGACTAAAATTAACCAAATTTTGACAACAGATTAGACTTTTTCACAACTTTTTATTTTCATTCTAAATTAATTCAGAAAGAAAGTTTTATATTTTTACTTGTAAACCCTCTCCACATATAATATATTGCTGGCATATAGTTTTTATTCCTAATAAATTGGATATAATCACTATTACAGTTGCTCTGTAAGAAACTCTGTAAGAGTTTCTTTAAAAGTTATAGAAACAGCTCAATGTATTGTATAAATTTTTCCATCAGATAAGTTAAACTTATAACGGAGAGCATCTTGAGATTACCCTACAGAATTATACCCTTGTTTCAGCTTCAGTATTCTTTATGATCCAATATTTAACTAACCATCTACTGTGGGTATGAAGTTTAAGATATATAAGAATAAAAGTCACTTTTAATTATGTTATCACAAGAGAAGAATATGTGCAGCTAAGAAACAAATTAGCTGAAGGACAGAACCTTTAGCCGCCTCCCTAAAGGGGCATATGTTTGCTAGATTCTTACTCAGAGCCCTTCACACTGATTTGTTTCAAAATGAAAAATATTAATGACATATTTATTAATTAAAAAACAGATGGAATTCCTGTCTTTAGTTTTGTGATCCACAAAATACAAATCCCAACACTAATAGGCATGGCCGGAGAAATGTTATAATACTGAATCATTTTCTAAATGGCTCTGCTGTAACTGAGTTTACAAAAACTATAAATCTTAATTCTGTAGAATTGGCTCATAGTGCTTTTCAGGTCTACTATATCCTTCTACTTTTTGGTCTATTCGTTCTATTAATTTTTGAGAGTTTGATAATTGAAACTCCAACTAAAAACCTTAATTTATCTACTTAAAAAAAATTGTAATATATAGTAGAATTATATAACTGTGTTCTATATTTTCCAAGTCTCCTGTAAATGTGTCATAATACTTTCATAATTTAAAAAATAAAAGGGGGGGAGGGAAAAAAATCACCAGAACTTGGAGAGAGAAAGACATTCCTTTCCCACTGTAATTCTGGGATAGCCACAATGCAAGACACACTTATCATTGGAACATCTAAACACGTGCCATGTTACCAACAGCAGGCTTTGCCTCCTATGACGGAATTTTTCACACGAGTAAATTCCCTCTGACTCTGCTTTTCGGGATTGTGTTTCTCTCTTTGGCCTTTACAATTTCTTTGCTAACTTCTTCATCCTTCACACTTTTGAATTACCTGTGGAGCTTGACTTTGGACTTGATTCTCAAACTTTTGCTTGATCTTGTTAACTCACTTCCAGTTCAGAATCCTTTCTGAATAAGCTGCTGTCTCTAACTCAGCACTCTAAAAAAAGAACAGTTATTTTCTCCTTTTCCAGTACTACTTTTCGTGTCTAGGAGGACATCTCTGAAACTAGACCTCAGAGTTTCAAGAAAGGATGTTATGGACTGCAGACCACCAGACTCTTCTGTCCATGGAATTTTCCAGGCAAGAATACTGGAGTGGGTTGCAATTTCCCTCTCCAGGGGATCTTAGTGAGACAGGGGTTGAACCTGCATCTCCTGCGACTCCTGCATTGCAGGCAGAGTCTTTGCTGCTGAGCCACAGGGAAAGACTGTCAGTTCTAAAACAACAGGACAATATCCATGGGAGATAGGCAAGGGAAAACTCATCAAACTGCTTTCTAGACAGCTGACATCTTCCCTTTCAAAGGAAAGGGAAAAAAATAGAATTTATGGATTCTCACAATTAGGTCTGTTTTTTCCATCACTTCTAAGTTGTGTTCCTTTTTAAGATCAAAAAGAATCAAAGAAATCTCCTGAGGCTGTTTTCTTGTCATTGATGTGTGAAAAACAGCGAAACACCTCCACTGAATTACCATAATTTCAACACAGCATAAAGGAAAAAGTTGTATAGTGCTTATTTTCTTTGTCAGAAAAAAAATGTTACTAGTCCGCACCATATCATTCCTAACTGCTATCTTTTTTTCCCACACACTCTTATTAACCTTCTTTGCCTATCACAGTGGGGTCAAACAGACAAATTTTGCTGTTAGAATGGAAATATCTGTACTTACAAAGCAAATTTCCGATAGAATACTACCATATCATTCACAGATGTGATCAGTAGCAATAGCAGAAGGGGGTTGTCTTGTATGAAAAGAAAAGCAAAATGGAGTTTATATCCGCATGTGAGCTCTATGAAATGAAGCCAGGTGACTACTGAGGAAGTGTGACTTAGGCATGTCCCAGCCCAGGTGGAATCTGACCATCAACCACTTATTGTCCTAATGAAGGCATCCAAAACATCTGCCAGAAGCTCAATATATTCATCAGCTTCTTACTCTAAAATAACTTATAACAGTCTGTCTACATATCAAACCACCACGTTAAAACAATTCATGATTCGTTAAGGACAAATATTTCCAGACTTGCATCAGAGTCAGTCACAATTCTTATTTGGCAATGTTAACAACCCTGTGCTTTTAAGCCTTTGATGTTTTCTCCTCCTTGGAAGAGTCTTTTGTTTTCACCCTAATCCATGTCTCCCAAATTGCAGTTCTTAAGACCACAAATCAAGATCTTTGTTCTTTGCAGTCTTGATGCTGATTATTGTTCAATACTTGCAACTGCAATTAAAAGATGCTTGCTCCTTGGAAGAAAAGCTATGAAAACCTAGGCAGCATATTAAAAAGCAGAGACATTACTTTGCCAACAAAGTCTGTCTAGTCAAAGCTAAGATTTTTCCAGTAGTCATGTTCAAATGTGAGAGTTGGACCATAAAGAAGGCTGAGCACTGAAGAATGGATGCTTTTGAACTCTGGTGCTGGAGAAGACTATTGAGAGTCCCTTGGACAGCAAGGAGATCAAACCAGTCAGTCCTAAAGGAAATCAACCCCAAATATTCATTTGAAGGACTGATGCTGAAGCTGAAACTCCAATACTTTGGCCACCTGATGCAAAGAGCCAACTCATTGGAATAGACCCTGATCCTGGGAAAGATTGAAGGCAGGAGTAGAGGGAGGCAACAGAGGATGACATGGTTGGATGGCATCATCAGCTCAATGGACATGAGTTCAAGCAAACTCCAGGAGATGGTAAAGAACAAGGAAGCCTGGTGTGCTGTGGTCCATGGGGTCACAAAGAGTTGGACACAACTGAGCAACTGAACAACAAACTTGCAACTGCTCCAGAGAGTCTACCCCTTTAAGAAAGCATCAAGAGGCAAAGAATGCTAATAACAGATTTGTCTCCTTCTCTTAGAAAGTGACTTTAAGCTAACTTCATGACAGAAGAGTAGTCCAGCTCAGGACAAGTATTTTTTATAGGAAAGACTCAGAGAACTTAATTCAACATTTTCCCATGGAGTGGGTAGCCTCTGCCTTGGCATTTCAGGATATCAAAAGGAACACCCCACTGCCTAAAGAAAACCAAAGAAACATACTGCTGCCCTTTCAAAAGGTTTAAGTGGGCAGGTTCCAACAGGCCTTTATCACTGCTATCAGGGATGGCAAGAATAAGAAGGCTTTTGTTCCCAGGGAAAGTTCTCTTCTCTGACACCATCATCATCTCTCACCACTGAAGTAACCATTACAAAGCTCATTATTTCAGAAAAAAAAAAAACACTCACAAAGAATAAAAGATGTAAAGAGTAAGGAGCGTGAAGGATAAGAAACTGCATGCACCCAATGCCAGCCTTATTCAGAGGCTATAAGGGAAGGAGTAACTAAACATTAATAGTAGAAAATCTAAAATCTTTTTTATTCTTCAGAATTTGGCTTTAGAAAATTGAAACCCCCATAAAAGCCAGAATTACCCCCAATGAACTATAGGGAAGGAAAAACTTTTCCTCTATCCTCTTAGGTTCTATAACATGGGCCCCAAAATTAAACTGCAAAATACAGATAATGAGGAAAAAAGGATACAAATATCATTAATATCTTTTAATTTTACCTGCACAAGGGCTTAACATAGAAAAAACAAAAGAAAGACCCAAAGAAGCAGTTAGACCCAGAAGCTTATATATCATTTTAACAAAGGGCTACAAATTGTGGGTATGCAGCTGGACAAAAGAAAGGGGGTTTGGGCTTCTATATACAGGGGGGAGCTCATGGTTGATATGGATCATGCCATAAGCTCTGTTTATGCAGGCTGAAATCAGTGCCATCTTTGACTCCAAAGATAGACTATTCTCCTCTTCCTGGTATGGGAGCTCAGAGACACTGTCATAAATGTATGCCCTGCTGCTAGGTAATGAGGGGAGAGTAGAGAGTCCTTCCTGTACCTGCTTTTTCTCAATTACTTTCATCTCAAAATAATCTTTACGCCAACGTAACATAGTTTGGCATGACATATTCTGCTCTCCTTCAACTCTTTCTCTGACAGTAACATAAAGAGTGGTGTGAGGCAGCTGGCTCACACAGGCTCACAAAGAGTGCCTTGTTAAAGTTTCAAGGATTTTGTGAAGCAGTGTTAAGCATAGCCATTATTAGAAATTAAAATTAAGTGAATTACACTGAAAAAGAAAAGCTTAAAAAATACTCAAAATTCTCACTTCTTAATTACCTTATGGCATTTTACAAAAATTTATACTCCTGTATGTACATCTATTGTATTTGTGTGAAAATACAGTTGGCCTTTTGTATCCTCTAGTTCCACACCCACAGATTCAACCAATTATTTAAAAAATTTGGAAAAAAAATTATAGAAAGTTCTAAAATGTAAAACTTGAATTTTCCATGTGCTAGTAACTATATGCTTATCATTTACATCATATTTACAACTATTTACATATCATTTACATTGGATTAGGTATTATAAGTAATCTAGAGATGATTTAAAGTACACAGGAGGATATATGTAGGTTATATGCAAATACTGTACTATTTTATTTAAGGAACTTGAGCAAATATGGATTTTGGTACCTATTCCCATGGTTACAGAGGGATGATTGTCCTATAAATGGTGGGTTACTGATCATCTCTTCCTAATTCCTCTTTCAGGAGCTTCATGTTGATAACTAGAAATCAGCCATCATGGGAATATCTGCACCATGGAAATCAGCAAAAGCTAAAAACTCTAGGTTTAATTTATTATTTTATTGATTGTCTAAGTTTAAAAAGAGATGAAGAAAAGGTTAACATGGCAGATGAAACATTTTTAAAAAGTGTATCATATCTGTAGCCATATATTCTAAGGCACACAAAATAGGGAGGCATTACTCTTCCAGTGTTTGAAAAGTATCTGATGAAGCAAAGGAGTCACTCATAGCATTGACAAGCGAGTGAAATTCTGACATGCATAGTATGAAGCTAAAAGAGATTTCTGTTAATTGATGTGATTTGTATAAGAATGAGAAACAGTTTAATCATAGATCATGTAGCAGATGTGATGGAAATAAATTTTACTGGGAAAGGTCAGATAAAGATAAAACTCCATTTTTCAGATCATGTTTGAATTGCGACCACAGGTTGTCTATGTGCTCATTTTTTATCATATATTAGTTGATTAAAGGTTTATCTACTTTCCATGAACAAATCTTAATATTTTCTAGCCACTTCTCAACCAGAATTACTTGATATTGGAGGCCTTTTGGCAGTAGGCGCTTCTAGTTAAATTACTAAGATGACATAGCTCCCTTGTACTCATAGAAAGGAATTCTGAGAACCACTTGGGGGTAAAACAATTCTGATGACAACAGATTTTTCATCAAGGCCAGAAGAGAGTGACGAAATATTGTTTATGTTGAAAGAAATAACTGTCAACCCAGAATTTTATACCTAGTAAAAAATATTCTTCAGGAATGAAGAAGAAATCATGACATTCTCAGTTGAAGGAAACTGTTGCCGGTAGAGACATCCAAAATAGCCAAAGGAAGTTCTCTAAATAGAAAACAAACAATAAAACAAAGAACCTTCAAAGGAAGGACAAGTAAATCCAATAAGCTTTCCTTCTCCTCCTGACCTCTCTAAATTATGCATGATAATTGATGCAAAGATTATAACACTGTTTGATGTAGTGTGTGTAAAAGAAATTTTAATAAAATTAAAATAAAAAGAGGGGAGGAAATTTGAATATAAAGGGAAATAAGGTCTCCATACTTCACTTGAAATAGTAAATTAACATAACTGTTAAATTCTGATGTTATGTGTAATATAATGTAATACCAAGAACAACCACTAAAAAAGCTATACAAAGAGACACTCAAAAACTCTATAGACAGATTAAATGGAATTCTAAAATAAATTCAAGAAATCTAGAGAAAGGCAGAAAAAGATAACAGAAACAGAAAATGAAAACAAAACAAAATGGCAGAATTTAACTCTAACACATTTGACTCTTGAAAAACACAGGTTGAACTGAGCAAGTACAATTACATGTGGAAATGTGGAATCCGTGGAAATATAGATCTGTAGATGTAGAAGATACAGAGGGCTGACTATAAAGTTATACACAGACTTTCAACTATGTAGAGGGTCAGTGCCCCAACCCCCACATTGTTCAAGAGTATATCAATATTGTTTTATTGTAGTTCAATAATTACATCAAATGTAAGTTATCTAAAAACATATGCTCGGTCACTTCAATCGTGTCTAACTCTTTGTGACCCTCATGGACCATGGAGGGTCAGGCTCCCCTGTCCGTGGGATTCTCTAGGCAAGAATACTGGACTGGGTTACCATGCCCTCCCCCAGGGGATCTTCCTGACCCAGATATAGAACCCATATCTCCTGCATCTCCTGCACTGCAGACAACCTCTTTACCACTGAGCCAATGGGAAAGCCAAAAAAACACCTAGTAAAAGACACAAATTGTCAGCGTAGATTAAAGAGCTTTACCAACTATATTCTGGCTACAAGAAACTCACTTCAAATATACAAATATGTAGATTAAAAGGAAAAAGGATAGAAAAAAGATAAACCATTCAAACATTAGAGATAATTGTCATTAAGCAAAAGAAAGAAGAGTGACTATATTATTATCATATAAAGTAAGAAAATTACTAAAGGCAGTGAGGGACCTTATATTTTATAAAAGAGTAAGCACTCTAAGAAGGCATAGCAATCCTAAGTGTGTCTGCACCAAAAAACACAGTCTCAAAACATGTGAGGTAAAAACAGATAGAACTAAAAGGAAAAATAGGCAAATGGACAATTACAGTTGGATATGTCAACACTCACTTCTCAACAACTGATAGAACAACTAGACAGAAAATCAGCAAGACTATATAAGAATTCAACAATACCATCAGTTATGGCCTGAATTCTGTTCTCTGCAAATTCATATGTTGAAGCTCTAACCCACAGTACTTTGGTTGGGGCCATATTTGAAGACAGAACCTTTACATAAATTGTTATGTTAAAACGAGGCCATTAGGGTAGGCTGTAATCCAATTTGATTAGTATCCTTATAAAAAGAATATATTTGGACATACAGAGAAACAGACACCAGGGATGTGTGCTCATATAGAAAAGACTTCGTGGAGACACAGTGAGAAAGCAGCCATCTGCAAGCCAAGGAGAGCGGTGTCAGGAGAAACCAAATCTGCCAACACCTTGAACTTGAACTTCCAGGCTCCAGAACTGAGGAGAAAATAAATATTTACTGTTTAAACCACCTAGCCTGTAATATTTTGTTGTGGCAGTATATTAGCCTGCTAATATACCATCAACCAACAGGATCTGACATTTATAGGGTATTCCGTCCAACAATATCAAAATATGCAATATTTTTGGGCACCCAGGAAACCAAAATAGACCATATCCTGGGCCATAAAACAAGCCTCAACAAATCTAAAAGAATTGAAGTACAGTGTGTCCTCCAACCACAACAGAATCAACCTAGAAATCAATAAAAAAAGATAAGAAAATATCCAAACAATCCAAAACCAAACAGCACTCTTCCAAACAATCTATGGGTCAGAGAGGAAGTCTCAAAGCAAATTTTAAAACATGTACAATTATCCAAATGAAAATGAAAATAGAGCATATCAAAATGTTGGGACACAGCTAAAGCAGCGCTGCAGAAATTTATATCATTAAATGCACATGTTTAAAACAAGAGAAAGTCTCAAATCAATAATCTTAGCTCCTATCTCAAGAATCTAGAAAAAGGAGAGCAAAGTCAATCCAAATCAAGTAGAAGAAATGAAATGATAAAAACTGGACCAGAAATCAAGTCAAAACCAGAAAAACAAAGGAGAAAAAAAATTGAAACAAAGAGCTGGTTCTTTGCAAATGTCAATAAAATTGACAAATGTCTAGCAAGATATAAAAGAGAAAACACAACTTACCAAATTCAGGAATGAAGCAGAACATATCACTATAAATCTTGAAAACAACTGAAGAATAACAGGAGAATACTAAGAACAACTCTGGGGCTTCCCAGGTGGCGCTAATGGTAAAGATCCTCCTGCCAATGCAGGAGACATAAGAGACACAGGTTTGATCCCTGAGTTGAGACGATTCCCTAGAGAAGGAAACGGTAACCCACTCCAGTATTCTTGCCTGGAAAATTCCATGGACAGAGGAGCCTGGCAGGCTACAGTCCAAAGGGTTGCAAAGAGTCAGACACGACTGAAGCAACTTAGCGTGAACAACTATACACACATAAATTTGTCAAAATTGACCAATTCCCAAAAAATGCAAACTATCACAATTCAGCCTGTATAATATAGATTATATGAACAGCTCTCAAACTAAGAAGAAAATTGAATGTCTAACTTAAAATCTTCCAAAAATGTAATTTCCTGGCTCAGATGGTCTCACTTGAGAATTCCATCAAACATTTAATGGAGAATAAACACTAACTCTAGTGTTCCTCTTCCCCTAAGAGACTCAAGTTGGCACGATATTATCAGCAAATATCTTCCTCTTCATATTGAAGCAGTACTAGAGAGCCAAATGGAAAACAGAAACAATACAGAATTTAGATTATGAGGATATAGTGAAAGTTCAACCATTATAGCAGTGCTTCTCTAACCTTAGCAGGCATCAAAATCACCTGGAGCAATCCTTAAAATTTTCTGGACCCCACCTGAAGAGTTTCAGATTCAGTATGTCTGAGGCAGAGCCTGAGAATTTATATTTCTAACCAGTTCCCAGGTGACACTGTTGCTGTTAGTCCAGGAAGCACACTTTACTCTACTTCTTAGTAGCTTTGTGACCATAAGTACGTCACTTACCTCTTTAAGTTTCAGTGACCTCATCTGAAATTCAGACAGCAGTAATATTTATCCAAACTATCTAAAAGAGTATGTTATGAACATCAAGATTTAGAAAATGCTTATGAAAACATTTTGCAACTTAGAAAGTACTATATAAATTCATTCCTTCATTCAAAAAATATTTTTGTAGCACATTATGGGCTGGTACTGCTAGGAACTGACACCAAATCAATTATTAGAGCCTATAATCTGGTATGGAAGGAAAACATTAAATAAACAATTAATTATGAGTATACATAATTATTGCCATTAATAAAAATATTTCAGCTAAGTTCTTAGATTTTGCAGTAGGAAGCAATATAGTAGAAGTACACAACTGAAAACAAATCGATCAATCAAGTACTGAGGCCATCAGTTCAGTTCAGTTGCTCAGTCATGTCTGTCTCTTTGTGACCCCATGGACTGCCACACACCAGGCTTCCCTGTCCATCACCAACTCCCGGAGCCTATTCAAACTCACATCCATCGAGTTGGTGATGCCATCCAACCATCTCATCCTCTGTCATCCCCTTCTCCTCCCACCTTCAATCTTTCCCAGCATCAGGGTCTTTTCAAATGAGTCAGTTCTTCCCATCAGGTAGCCAAAGTATTGGAGTTTCAGCTTCAGCATCAGTCCTTCCAATGAATATTCAGGACTGATTTCCATTAGGATTGACTGGTTGGCTCTCCTTGCAGTCCAAGGGACTCTCAAGAGTCTTCTCTAACACCACAGTTCAAAAGCATCAATTCTTCAGCATTCAGCTTTCTTTATAAAGAAAGAAAACTTTCTTATAAAGAAAACTGAGGCCATTAAAAAGGTTAAAGTCATATCAACTCATTAGCTATACTTGAGATGACTGCATTCCTTCCATAGAAAAATCAGTTAAGGAAAAAAAAAAATCTCAAGCCCTCCTAAATTGCTGTCAAGCAAGTCAAGTAAGTTTTGTAGTATTTAGAGTATGTAGAATATAGCAATGAGATGCAGTCAGAAAGGGCAATTGAAGAAGGGAAATATACTCAACATTCCCTTCCAGCACCTGCAGGAAGCAGTCCTCACCATGCACTTGTAGATTTCAACAGCACTTTGTGCTTTGCAGGCTTTTAATCAGAGCCACAGCATACTGCCTTTATTAAATCTGACTGGAAATAAACTAGGTGCTTTTCTTAATCAAGCCCACACTGCAGCTTAAATCGCTTTTAGGCCAAACTGCATTCTCCTGTGTGGGAGGCAATCTCATCAGAGCAGTCTCTAGGAGAATTTTATCTCTGGGCAAGGACTTCAAAGCTTTCTCAAGCAGGCAATGAATTAGGGACTGTGTCTGCCCTCCAAGAATATCCAGCAGGCTGAAAGAACCCTATGCCACCAGTCGCTCTTGGTGACAAATTGGTGGTTTGCTCATAAACTTGATAATCCAACAAAAATGAGCTAGGGTTGGACTGGAGGCCCCTTTTATGATCTATTCTGAGTCCTTTTACAGTGAAAAATTCCACTCTTTTTTTTTTCTGCTTAATACTTTAAAAAGGCAAAGTATATGATTTTCTCCAAGAGGTCTCCATAAGCTATTTATGGAAGAGAGAACTTTGTTTTCCAGAATGCATTCTCCAGGAAGAAACCACATTTTTAGTTTGAAAATGAAATTTACCCTTACTTCTCCTGTGTCTCATTCACAACCAAGGGCAGTTCTGCAAATCTGAATCGCACACCTCAGTAGGTGATAGGTCTGTACACAATCAACTTTATTTACTTCAATCACTTGAATCTATCTATCTTTATAGTTTATCCTTCAAAAATATCTCCACCATCTCTTTCTATTTTCCTTTATCTTTCTCATCCCTTTTCCCTTTTTTCTTTCCACACCAATCATAGGAATAGAAATATGTCTCTAGATCTGAGAGAGCCTAAGAGGTCACCCTCTCCCAGCTCTCCACATATCTCATGCCTAGAATCACCAACATTAGTTATCGACCACACCTGTATCACTCCTTCATTCGTGTTAAAACAGGTTTCAGAGCAAGGTCCCCTGGGTCTGTTTGCATATGTGAGCAATGGGAAAAAATGGAGACCTATCAAGGGGGACAGCTGTGCGGGAAAAGGAGACAGACAGAATACTGCCACAGGGTGGACTTCCCTGGGAATCAGACTCTGACTCAGAGATTTGCGTGCAGCAGGCTAACCGGTCAGAAAGCTCAGAATGAACTCCTGTCGGACAGAGAAGGAAGCAGACTGGGCAGAGGGAGAAGGCGAGCTGTGATATAGTTACAACAAAGGCCTCAGTCGATCTATAGAAAGCTCTGGAGCTGGAAGGGGCATAAAAAGACATTCCAAATTGGGTAAAAGTTATGTCTTTTAACTCTACATTGTATCAGACCAATCACTGGATCCAGGCTGACCCCAGGAAGGGAATATAATATTGATGGTGGAAGCTCTCTTCACCAGAGGACAGTCATCAGAAGGGAACTCATCCACCAACACCCTTGACAGCTGGAGGAATGAGTATATAAGTCTTGAGCGAGGAGATCTGGGCAACACACCAGGCATCTACTATCTACTATCCTGGAAGTGGCATGATTTTGCCTTGATCACCAAGCTTTAAGGAGATCAGACTCACTGTTACTATGGGGAATAGTGAGGATCAGTCAGGAAACAGATGACACACGAGATGTGGTAGTGTAAAGAAGGTTTAATTAATGGCCTGGCCCAAAAGTTTGGTTGGGTTTTCTGTAACATCTTATGGAAAAATCCAAACAAACTTCTTGGCCAACCCAGTACAATGGTGCTATTTGCAAAGATATAGGTGAGGTACAAGGGAAGAACAAGGTGGCCATGTAACCATCACTATTCCTAGGCTAGAGGAAAGAAAGGAAGAAGAGGGTACTGGAACCCAGAGAGCAAATACCATGCAGAGAAAGCCATGTAAAAAGGAGCAGAGACTTTCACTGAGGTTATGGTCAGTCAGTTCCAAGTTCTCACAAAGAGGAATCCAGGGTAATGAATACACCAAACTCTTTCTCTGATCATGGCTCCCATTGGCCCAACCCAATCAAGCAAGAGAGCCTATTGCTGTAGTTCACTTGGGTCAACCTCCTGGGACAGAGGAAAGAAGAGGAGTGAATGGATATAAAGCCACAGGCAGAAACTATCTGACACAGCTTTAAAGGGAACTTTATTGCACAAGACATTCAACTTTGATGCTAGCTCTCATTTTTAGCAACAAGGTAGTGAATGTCAGTCTGTGTCCACAGCTGAGCCCACATCTTAGAGAACAAGTTCATAATTGCTAAGCATAGTAACTGTGGGGAGTCAATGTATGTTCAGAGATCAGGGAGGACTCTTCAAAAAAAATTTTTTAAGGCTTTGAAATATACTGATAATGAAAGTCAACGATCAGGGAGTGGGGGTTTAAGAAAGAGAAAAAATGAATAGTAATAATGAGGAGCTTACACCCTGGAAATATACCCGTCATCTAAGAGCCTGCAAAGAAAACTTTGAACTCAATAGACATTGAGTTAAAATCAATACAACACTGACATTTTTAAAGGTTCCACAGTGAACCTGACGCATAATTTTCAATAAAGTGTGAAATAAGTTACAAGGATGTAATGTACAGCACAGAGAATATAGTCAGTATTTTATAACAATTTTGTATTGAGTATAATCTATAAAAATATTGAATAACCATGTTATATACCTGAAACTATTATATTAATAATATTGTAAATCAACTATACTTAAACTTCAAAAAAACATTGTCAAAGTCTCTGCAGGGATAGGCTCAGAGTAGAAGTACTTGGGATTCCTACAAAACAAAGGAAAAAAGAGAAAAAAATTCCCAAGCCAAAGAAGAACATTTTGTCACTGCCCCTTAGCTTTTGGTAAAAGACTGGTATAAAGATTATGGTATAAAGACTATGAAGACATAAAGTAGTTGGAGAATGTTTTCTGAAAGCTGATGCCAAATAACTTGAGCACAAAAACCAGTTGCTCTTTCTTATTTGATTAATGTTCACTATTCTTATTAGAAATAAGATTCAAATATTCTTATTTACAGTTATATGCTTTTTGCAAACATGAGCCAAATCATATAGAGGAGTGAAGATTATGAGAGTCTTCTCAAAATGCAACCCTATTGTGTGGTAAATTTAACTAAGCCTGATATATATCAAAACTGAAGGGAAATTTGTCATTATAAAAATTAGTGACATTATAAATATCACTGGCAGGAATGTGAATTGATATAGCTCCTATGAAGAACAGTATGGAGGTTCCTTAAAAAACTAAAAATAACATACACACTACTGCATATAAAATAGATAACTAAAAAGGACCTACTCTGGGGCTTCCCTGGTAGTTTACTGGTAAAGAATCCGCCTGCCAATGCAGGAGACCTGGGTTCAATCCCTGGTTTGGGAAGATCCTTTGAAGGAGGGCATGACAACCCACTCCAGTATTCTTGCCTGGGAAATCCCATGGACACAGGAGCCTGGCAGGCTAGAATTCATGGTGTCACAGAAAACTCAGGCACGACTTAGCGACTAAAAACCAACAACAACAAGGACCTAGTCGATAGCACAGAGAACTCTTCTCAATCCTCTGTAACGACTTATATAGGAAAATAATCTTAAAAACAGTGGCTAGAAGAATAACTGGTTCACTTTACAGCAGAAACTAACACAACATTTAAAATCAACTATACTCAAACAAAAATCTTTTAAAAACTAAAAATAGAGCTCCCATGTGATACTGCAATCTCACTGCTGGGCATATATCTGGAAAAAAAAAACATAATTCAAAAAGATACATGCACCCCAATATTCATAGCAGCACTAATTTACAATAGTCAAGAATGGAACTAACCTAAGTGTCCATCAACAGAGGAATGGACAAAGAAGATGTGGTATATGTATACAGAGAAATATCACTCAACCTTAAAAAAATAATGAAATAATGCCATTTGCTGCAATGGGAATGGACCCAGAGATTATCATGCTGAGTGGAGTAAGTTAGACAAAGACAAATATCATATGATATTGCTTCTATGTGAAATCTAAAAAAATAGTACAAATGAACTTATTCAAAAAAACAGAAATAGACTTACAGTCATAGAAAAAAAACTTACAGTTACCAAAGGAGAAAGGGGGAGGGATAAATTAGGAGTTTCAGATTAAAATATACACACTACTATATATAAACTAGATAACCTGCAAGGACCTATTTACTGTATAGTACAGGGAACTATACTTAATATCTTGTAATAACGGACTATAGAAGAGAATGTTTTTTAAAATATTTTAAAAGATTGTATATGTAGATTACTGAACCACTTTGCTGTATACCTGAAACTATCAATGTTGTAAATCAACTATATTTCAATAAAAATTTGAAAAATAAAATTGTTTAAAGATTGGCGACAGAGTGTTTTGCCTATGTTCTCCTCTAGGAGTTTGATAGTTTCTGGTCTTACATTTAGATCTTTAATCCATTTTGAGTTTATTTTTGTGTATGGTGTTAGAAAGTGTTCTAGTTTCATTCTTTTACAGGTGGTTGACCAGTTTTCCCAGCACCACTTGTTAAAGAGGTTGTCTTTTTTCCATTGTATATCCTTGCCTCCTTTGTCGAAGATAAGGTGATCATAGGTTCGTGGATTTATCTCTGGGCTTTCTGTTCTGTTCCACTGATCTATATTTCTGTCTTTGTGCCAGTACCATACTGTCTTGATGACTGTGGCTTTGTAGTATAGTCTGAAGTCAGGCAGGTTGATTCGTCCAGTTCCATTCTTCTTTCTCAAGGTTACTTTGGCTATTCGAGGTTTTTTGTATTTCCATACAAATTGTGAAATTATTTGTTCTAGTTCTGTGAAAAGTACCGTTGGTAGTTTGATAGGGATTGCATTGAATCTATAGATTGCTTTGGGTAGTATAGCCATTTTGACAATATTGATTCTTCCAATCCATGAACACGGTATATTTCTCCATCTGTTTGTGTCCTCTTTGATTTCTTTCATCAGTGTTTTATAGTTTTCTATGTATAGGTCTTTTGTTTCTTTAGGTAGATATACTCCTAAGTATTTTATTCTTTTTGTTGCAAAGGTGAATGTTATCTTTTCCTTAATTTCTCTTTCTGTTTTCTCATTGTTAGTGTATAGGAATGCAATAGATTTCTGTGTTTTAATTTTATATCCTGCAACTTTACTGTATTCGTTGATTAGCTCTAGTAATTTTCTGGTAGAGTCTTCAGGGTTTTCTATGTAGAGGATCATGTCATCTGCAAACAGAGAGAGTTTCACTTCTTCTTTTCCTATCTGGATTCCTTTTACTTCTTTTTCTGCCCTGATTACTGTGGCCAACACTTCCAAAACTATGTTGAATAGTAGTGGTGAGAGTGGGCACCCTTGTCTTGTTCCTGATTTCAGGGGAAATGCTTTCAATTTTTCACCATTGAGGGTGATGTTTGCTGTGGGTTTGTCATATATAGCTTTTATTATGTTGAGGTATGTTCCTTCTATTCTTGCTTTCTGGAGAGTTTTAATCATAAATGGATGTTGAATTTTGTCAAAGGCTTTTTCTGCATCTATTGAGATAATCATATGGTTTTTATCTTTCAATTTGTTAATGTGGTGTATTACATTGATTGACTTGCAGATATTAAAGAATCCTTGCATTCCTGGGATAAAGCCCACTTGGTCATGGTGTATGATTTTTTAAATATGTTGTTGGATTCTGTTTGCTAGAATTTTGTTAAGGATTTTTGCATCTATGTTCATCAGTGATATTGGCCTGTAGTTTTCTTTTTTTGTGGCATCTTTGTCTGGTTTTGGAATTAGGGTGATGGTGGCCTCATAGAATGAGTTTGGAAGTTTACCTTCTTCTGCAATTTTCTGGAAGAGTTTGAGTAAGATAGGTGTTAGCTCTTCTCTAAATTTTTGGTAGAATTCAGCTGTGAAGCCATCTGGTCCTGGGCTTTTGTTTGCTGGAAGATTTCTGATTACAGTTTCGATTTCCTTGCTTGTGATGGGTTTGTTAAGATCTTCTATTTCTTCCTGGTTCAGTTTTGGAAAGTTATACTTCTCTAAGAACTTGTCCATTTCTTCCAAGTTGTCCATTTTATTGGCATAGAGCTGCTGGTGGTAGTCTCTTATGATCCTTTGTATTTCAGTGTTGTCTGTTGTGATCTCCCCATTTTCATTTCTAATTTTGTTAATTTGGTTCTTCTCCCTTTGTTTCTTAATGAGTCTTGCTAATGGTTTGTCAATTTTGTTTATTTTTTCAGAAAACCAGCTTTTAGCTTTGTTGATTTTTGCTATGGTCTCTTTAGTTTCTTTTGCATTTATTTCTGCCCTAATTTTTAAGATTTCTTTCCTTCTACTAACCCTGGGGTTCTTCATTTCTTCCTTCTCTAGTTGCTTTAGGTGTAGAGTTAGGTTATTTATTTGACTTTTTTCTTGTTTCTTGAGGTAGGCCTGTAATGCTATGAATCTTCCCCTTAGCACTGCTTTTACAGTATCCCATAGGTTTTGGGTTGTTGTGTTTTCATTTTCATTCATTTCTATGCATATTTTGATTTCTTTTTTGATTTCTTCTATGATTTGTTGGTTATTCAGAAGTGTGTTGTTTAGACTCCATATGTTTGAATTTTTAATAATTTTTTTCCTGTAATTGAGATCTAATCTTATTGCACTGTGGTCAGAAAAGATGACTGGAATGATTTCAATTTTTTTCAATTTACCAAGACGAGATTTATGGCCCAGGATGTGATCTATTCTGGAGAAGGTTCCATGTGCACTTGAGAAAAAGGTGAAGTTGATTGTTTGAATCAATATTGTCAAAATGGCTATACTACCCAAAGCAATCTATAGATTCAATGCAATCCCTATCAAACTACCAATGGTATTTTTCACAGAACTAGAACAAATAATTTCACAATTTGTATGGAAATACAAAAAACCTCGAATAGCCAAAGTAACCTTGAGAAAGAAGAATGGAACTGGACGAATCAACCTGCCTGACTTCAGACTATACTACAAAGCCACAGTCATCAAGACAGTATGGTACTGGCACAAAGACAGAAATATAGATCAATGGAACAGAATAGAAAGCCCAGAGATAAATCCACGAACCTATGATCACCTTATCTTCGACAAAGGAGGCAAGGATATACAATGGAAAAAAGACAACCTCTTTAACAAGTGGTGCTGGGAAAACTGGTCAACCACCTGTAAAAGAATGAAACTAGAACACTTTCTAACACCATACACAAAAATAAACTCAAAATGGATTAAAGATCTAAAAGTAAGACCAGAAACTATCAAACTCCTAGAGGAGAACATAGGCAAAACACTCTCTGACATAAGTCACAGCAGGATCCTCTATGACCCACATCCCAGAATTTTAGAAACAAAAGCAAAAACAAACAAATGGGACCTAATGAAAGTTAAAAGCTTTTGTACAACAAAGGAAACTATAAGCAAGGTGAAAAACAGCCCTCAGATTGGGAGAAAATAATAGCAAACGAAGCAACAGACAAAGGATTAATCTCAAAAATATACAAGCAACTCCTCCAGCTCAACTCCAGAAAAATAAATGACCCAATCAAAAAATGGGCCAAAGAACTAAACAGACATTTCTCCAAGGAAGACATACAGATGGCAAAAAAAACACATGAAAAGATGCTCAACATCACTCATTATCAGAGAAATGCAAATCAAAACCACAATGAGGTACCATTACACGCCAGTCAGGATGGCTGCTATCCAAAAGTCTACAAGCAATAAATGCTGGAGAGGGTGTAGAGAAAAGGGAACCCTCTTACACTGTTGGTGGGAATGCAAATTAGTACAGCCACTATGGAAAAAAGTGTGGAGATTTCTTAAAAAGCTGGAAATAGAACTGCCATATGACCCAGCAATCCCACTTCTGGGCATACACACCGAGGAAACCAGATCTGAAAGAGACACGTGCACCCCAATGTTCATCGCAGCACTGTTTATAATAGCCAGGACATGGAAGCAACCTAGATGCCCATCAGCAGACGAATGGATGAGGAAGCTGTGGTACATATACACCATGAATATTACTCAGCCATTAAAAAGAATTCATTTCAATCAGTTCTAATGAGATGGATGAAACTGGAGCCCATTATACAGAGTGAAGTAAGCCAGAAAGATAAAGACCATTACAGTATACTAACACATATATATGGAATTTAGAAAGATGGTAACGATAACCCTATATGCAAAACAGAAAGAGAGACTCAGATGTATAGAACAGACTTGTGGACTCTGTGGGAGAAGGCAAGTGTGGGATGTTTCAAGAGAACAGCATCGAAACATGTATATTATCTAGGGTGAAACAGATCACCAGCCCAGGTTGGATGCATGAGACAAGTGCTCGGGCCTGGTGCACTGGGAAGACCCAGAGGGATCGGGTGGAGAGGGAGGTGGGAGGGGGGATCGGGATGGGGAATTCATGTAAATCCATGGCTAATTCATTTCAATGTGTGACAAAAACCACTGCAATGTTGTAAAGTAATTAGCCTCCAACTAATAAAAATAAATGGAAAAAAAAATTAAAAAAAATAAAATAAAAATTGGTGACAGAGTTGTGGAAAAGAAGTTAGAAAAATGGCAACCTCAAATCATCTCCCAATCTCTCCATTTCCAACTCCACTATATGTATATGTGTATATATATACATATATATATATATATGTATATATATCTTTAGCCAAAGGCCATGGGATCCATGATCACCTAGGTACAGCTGAAACCTTGAGCTCTACATAAAATTAAAGAGAGAACTGAGACCAGCATTTCTCTCTGAGAGCTGGCCTGAAAAAAAAGCTAGGAGGGACCTAAGGGAATGGACTGAATATTTCTTTTTCCCAAAGTTGGAAGAATGCAAGGAGATAGGGGAGTGATGATGCTTCAATAGCTTCCTTGCTACTGGCAGAACTACAGCCGTTGTGACAGACTTTAATTTCTTGTGCTCCAAAATCACTGTGGACAGTGACTGCAACCATGAAATTAAAGGATACTTGCTCCTTGGAAGAAAAGCTATGACACACCTAGACAGCAATTAAAAAGCAGAGACATTACTTTGCCCACAAAGGTCTATATAGTCAAAGCTATGGTTTTTCCAGTAGTCACGTACAGATGTGAGAGTTGGACCATAAAGAAGGCTGAGCACTGAAGAATTGATGTTTTTGAACAGTGGTGCTGGAGAAGACTCTTGAGAGTCACTTGGACAGTAAGGAGATCAAACCAGTCAGTCCTAAAGGAAATCAACCCTGAATATTCATTGGAAGGACTGATGCTGAAGCTCTGATATTTCAGCCACCTGATGCTAAGAGCCAACTCACTGGAAAAGACGCTGATGCTGGGAAAGATTGAGGGCAGGAGGAGAAGTGGGCAACAGAGGATGAGATGGTTGGATGGCATCATTGACTCAATGGACGTGAGTTTGAGCAAACTCCAGGGGATAGTGAAGGACAGGGAAGTCTGGTGTGCTGTAGTCGATGGGATAGTGAAGAGTCAGACACAACTGAGCAACTGAACAACAAAAATACCTAAAACCAGACCTAAGCCTCCATGAGCTCACAGAGTAGAATAGCATCTAAGGGTGTTCAGCATCCAGAAGTGAAAAATATATGAGAACAAAGCAGGTATATGTATCTACAATCAGCAGAAAATGATTAAATTCTCCCATTTAAAAAAGACTGACAGGTTAAACTAACCAACAATAAAGCTATATTCCATTTACAAGAAACATACTTTTATGTTTTTGTTTTTCATTTACTTTTATTAGCTGGAGGCTAATTACTTTACAATATTGTAGTGGTTTTTGCCATACATTGACATGAATCAGCCATGGATTTACATATGTTCCCCATCCCGATCCCTCCTCCCGCCTCCCTCCCCATCCCATCCCTCTGGGTCTTCCCAGTGCACCAGCCCTGAGCACTTGTCTCATGCATCCAACCTGGGCTGGTGATCTGAAGAAACATACTTTTAAAAAGATAATGAATGGTTAACAATAAAGTAAAGGACAAGAAAATGCCAACCAAATGTCAAGGATATGGTGAAACCAAATGTGGAACATTATATGAATAAAAGGTACAACTTATGAAGAAGATAAACTAGTGATAAATTGATCATATAACATAGCAGTTAAATATAGGAAACACATAAAGATAAAAATACAAAGAAATTTAACTAAAATGCAATTATAGAAAGATATTTTATATATTTCTTATAAAAATTGAACATATCCAGTAATGAAGGTATAAATAACTTAAGCAAATTAAGTAATACTTGGTTTAGGTACAGTAGAATCTTGAATCCCTTGAATAAAAATCATATATTCATTCCATGTATTGTGGAACATTTACAAAAGCAAATTATGTATTTGACCAGAAAAGAAAAGTTTAACAAATTGAATATAACAGAAATTTTACAGGCCACATTTTCTGGTAATAATACAATAAAATTACAAATAATAAAAAGTTGATGCCAAGGACTTACCCGGTTGTCCAGCAGTTGAGACTCTGAGCTTCCACTGCAGGAGGCATATGTTCAATCCCAGGTTGGGGAACTAGGACTGTAAATGCTGCTCAGCATGGCAAAAAAAATTAATTAATTAATTATATAAGTGTATTTACAAATACCTAGATAATCATTTGTTCAAAGGGGAAAACTAATTCACAAACTATCTGAAGAGTAATGAAAAGGAGTACACTTCATATTAAATCCTATGATACTTCTTGTTGTTCAGTCACTCAGCCATGTCCGACTCTTTGTGAACCCAAGGACTGTGGCACACCAGGCCTCCTTGTCCTTCACCGTCTCCCAGAGCTTGCTCAAACTCATGTCCATTGAGTTGGTGATGCCATCCAACCATCTCATCCTCTGTCATCCACTTGTCCTCCTGCCTTCGATCTTTCCTAGCATCAGAGTCTTTTCTAATGAGTCAGCTCTTAACAAAAGCTTAATCATAGCTTTAAATGCCTTCAAAATTTAGAAACACATTTAAAACAAAAGAACTAGGTTCACAGTTCACATATTATCAAATTAAAAATAGACCATTAAAATCAATTAAAAACACATAGGAAGAGTGAGTTAATAAATCTAAAATATGTTATTAGTGAATGAGAAAATAAAGTTGATAGACATGATATATAACTAACAGTTTATTTTTGGAAAACAAGATAAAATAAGGAATACCATTGTATAGTTGATTAAAGCATGAATAGACGAGATTAGAATTGAGGAAAGAGATAAAAATAAGGATATATTGTATAGCATAGGTAATATAGTCAATATTTTATAGTAACTTTAAATGGAGTACAGTCTATAAGAATATTGGATCATTAGGTTGTACACCTGAAACTAATGTAATATTGTAAATCTACTATACTTCATTTTTTAAAAAAAGAAAAAGGATTAAAAATCACAGATTCAGGAGAGATCAAAAAGACAACATTTCATACAAAATTATGCCAACAAATGTTCAAATCCTTAAGACAGAAGTGATTTGCTTATAGGCTAACTTATGAGACAGTTGAGTGGTAAGCTATGACTCCTTTGATCATTTTGGACATCACTGTAAATAAAGGTTTCTATTTAAAATTGGAAAAAATAAAACAAAAGTGAGGAAAACTTGAATAGACTAATAGCCTAGAATGAAATGGTAAAGGTAATTTAAATCTACTATGGACAAGGGCACAGGATGGATGGGTCAACAGCTAAGCTTTATCTGATCTTTACAATACAGGTAACTTTGATGCTATTTAAACTGCTCTGGCCATAGAAATTATGCTTCCCAATTCACTTTATGAAATCAGTAAGACCAGAATATAGCAAGTGACTAAAAATAATCTCACTTCTAAATATAAAAGCAAAATATCTAAGTAAAAGAGAAATACAGCAATCTTCAAATGAATAATATACTATGACTAAGGAAGGTTTATTACAGAAATGCAAGAGTGATTCACTATTGGCAATACCTATAAACCCTCCATAAATTCCTTGTCATACTTCCCACTCTCTGACCACCACCTCTGATCTTTCTAGCTCGTCCTCTTTCATACTCACATCCTACCATTATTCCCCAGAACAGGATCACTAATCCATTGGTCATGCAGTTTTCCACTGGCCTTCACCCCTATCCCAGCTTTACTCCAAGAGTCCTTGCGCACACCTTCAACAATCTTGCCCTCTCTGATTTTGCAAATACTTTCTTAGAATACCACAACCCTGACTAAATACAACACTCTCTTATGCTCTTACCCATGTATCTGAGCATGACTAATGAAAAGGACTCTGCAAACTAGCTACTCTGACTTGGTCACGGGCTTATTTGCCACTGTAATTCAAATAGCCCCTCAATGCTGCTTGGTAATCACACTAGATTTCCCTGGTTCTCTAACTTCCCTATATTTCCCCTTCTCTCTCCTTCAGCCTCTACTAATTCCTCACACAGCCTTATGCTCAGCTGACAGTCTTATTTCCCACTTCAATGAGAAAACTGAAAAATTAGAAAATATTTTCAACAGACTCACACGACCATCTCTACCAACGCCTGCAGACATCTGGACCGACACACTCTGCTTTCCTGCCTTATATTAATGTGCTCCATCTAAAGCAGCACATCTTTTGTGCTTTCAATCTCTTATTTGTACACTCAATACCCCCAAAAATGTGTGCACTGTCTCTAATCCCTCTTCTTCTATACTCAATGCTTCTCTTTCCAACATTTAGAAAAATGTCAAGCCTACTGAAAAATTACAAGAACAGTAGGATGAATATTCAAACACTCTCCAGAGAAGAACAATTTCAAAAAGCCATCAGATGTGTGGAAATAGGTACAAACTCATTAGTAAGGGCAGGAAAATAACACTTGAGATTGATCATGCTGAGAAAAACTAAAATAACAATAATACCTATTACTGGTAAAGCTGAGGAGAAAACAGGCAATGGTAGAAATGGAATATGTTATAGCCTTAATCTATGTGGGGACAAACTGGATGCTATAAAGCATTTCTTTATTAAAATTGGTGTAGTAACATTTTGAAAAGGCTGCATCAAAACAATATCCCTGAATGGAAGTTCCTACCTTCCAAGTATGATCCCTGACCCACAAAAAATACCCAAGATCCTGGGACAAGAAACAGAAGGAAGTGGAGATGTAGAAACAAAGGGAAAGGCTGACTGGCCTGAAGCCCAGTAACCCTGACCCTAGCCTTGACCCTGAGATTCCTTGCCAGTCATATTGCCAGAGCACTAGAAATTTTCTAAAGGATTTGTTGAATTTCACCAGGAGTAATGAGTACTGACTTCCAACACAATTAAAATTCTTTCCCCCAGTATTGAAAATCCCCAGCACACAAGTTGTATTCCAGTTGTCTATAGCCTGGAATTCATTTGCAAAAAAAAAAAGAGTATGATAAATTTCCAAAAGCAGCTCACCAAACTTAAGTCACTCAAACCAATGATAGCAGAGAAAATATAAAATCTTGTTGCTAAAGTACATTATTTCAACACATTTGGGGTTCCCCTTTGAACCTAAACTCCATTTCCAACAGTCAAGTGCATTGGTCACTGGGAAGATGTTTCCCTATGAGAAGAGAATACAAAGGCAACAAGAGACCAGTTTCTTGGTCATTTCCTATCACACTATATGCCCATGTCTCTTCCACTGAATCTCCAATTGGAGGATAATAACAACATCCACCACTTGACCCTGGTCGAGTTCAGTTCAGGATTCTTTTCACATACTTGATTTAATTTAATCCTTACACAATGTTGTGATGTAGATATTATTATCTCCATCTTACTTAAGTAAGGCAATATGTTTACTTAAGCTGTCCTCTGCCATGTAAATAGTAAGTGACTGAGGGAAGCTTATCTGATTTCTAAAGCCATGTTCTTAGCTACTGAAAGTGTTAATCGCTCAGTCATGTCCAACTCTTTGTGACCCCATGGACTGTAGCCCACCAGGCTCCTCTGTCCATGGAATTCTCCTAGCAAGAATACTGGAGTGGGTAACCATTCCCTTCTCCAGGGGTCTTTCTGACCCAGAGATCAAACCCAGATCTCCTACACTGCAGGAATATTCTTTACCATCTGAGCCACAGGGGAGTCCTGTTATCTCCTAAACTCCATCAAATTCCTGGTCTCTGCCCCTAGAATCCTGAGTCACCCACTCCTGGTGCTGGGTTCCTAGACCATGTGCTTAAATCCAAATTCCACACATGTATCCTACACAGCCACCGACTCAGAAGAGAACATGTGGGCATTTGAATAACACAAATCTGCTTCTAAGAACATGACTTAGAATATATGGATCTGCCATTCAAATGTATGGAATCATTTCAGATCCACTGGAACACTCCTGACTAGTATTTGGTTATATCTCTACAGTCTTTAGAGATAAAGATTTTATTCTAATTGCAGAAGAAATTTAATCAGAGTCTAACTGGCTCTAGACACTCCACATTTGGGAACATTTTGACTCGTGAATGTCCTTGACCTTGTATGCTAGCCCCACCTGAGTCTGGCACACAAGGTTCTTGTTTAATAGGTGACCTTCTCAACATAGCTCCAGACATTAGCTCTCCCTGCAACGTCTCTCTGGGGAAGCATAAGAGACAGATTTGCCTTCCAGCTTTCCAAATCCTTTGTTTGGGGTTTCAGAAAATAACCCACAATCACAGCACTCCCTGTAGCTATCATCACTTTACTTTTTAGAAAGTTGAATCACTTTGGAGTTTTGTGCTATATTCATTTTTGCTCTGATCTCATTTTTTCCCCTCTCTTCATTTTTTCCACTTAAGGGGCCACGTCCTCACATTTTGCCTAAGGTTCTTTTCCAGGAGAGGTGATAATAGCTAAGTTAAGTGATGAAAACTTCTGAAATATTTCCTGTGGATCACTTGGGGCTGTCACATTTCTTCTTCCTCTTAACACTAAAGACAAAGGGAATGGTGGGACAGGATAGCATTGAGATACTAGAACAGGTAGACAGCTTAACCAAGACGAGCTCATTTCCCATTTTGGAGGAGATGGAATGTTTAAGAACTGATTTCTCAAATGATATCATCATCCTGTAAGGAAAAAAGTCTATGAGACAAAGGACTCCAAGAAAGCAGCATACTCTTCAAACAAAGAGCCCCTTAAAGAGCAGCAGACCAGCCCATATGAAAAGGCAAAGGAAGCCAGAGATCGAGTTGGCCACACCCAAACTCTACAGGCTTCCAAAAGCGGGAACTGGGCTGTAGCGCTGTCCATGAGAGAAGCACATTCATTCATTCTTTTTTTTTTTAATTTTTTAAAATTCATTTTTCAATTGGAGTATAATTGCCTTATAATGTGTTAGTTTCTGCTGAACAACAGCATGAATCAGCTATGCGTGTATATATGTCCCCTCCTTCTTGGACCTTGCTCTATCCCGCCACGTGCCACCCCCCGAGGTCATCACAGAGCACCCTGCTGAGTTCTCTGTGGTATAGAGCTAGCTTCTCACTATATCTGCTTTAGACTTGGTTGTGTGCATATGTCAATGCCACTCTTTTAATTCGTCCCATTCTCTCCTTCCTAACCCCCGCCCCATGTCCACAAGCCCATTCTCTACATCTGCATCCCTATGCCTGCCCTGCAAATCATTCACTCTTTTATTCATGCTAGTTATTGAATATTCATTAAGTTCCTAAATACTTCATGCTAGGCCCTAGGATATAACTTGGGCTTCCCGGGTGGCTCAGAGGTTAAAGCATCTGCCTCCAATGCGGGAGAGCTGGGTTCGATCCCTGGGTTGGGAAGATCCCCTGGAGAAGAAAATGGTAACCCACTCCAGTATTCTTGCCTGGAGAATCCCATGAATGGAGGAGCCTGGTAGGCTACAGTCCACTGGGGTCACAAAGAGTCGGACATGACTGAGCAACTTCACTTTCACTTTTACTTTTTTCAAGCCTCAATTCTTAACCAACAAAGACTCCTTCTCACTCAAGCACAATGGCTTGTATTGAAAACATTTTTCATCATAGGGCTTCTATTTTAACATCAAAAACTTTGGTGAGAGCAATTATAAGAAACCCACTCTTAAAGTTCATTGGCTAGAAAATCACCTGTGCATATAGACTTACAGATTCCTTACAGTAATTCTGGGTGGTTCCCAGATGCAGAGATGCATTGCACTAATGAGATGAACAATGAACACAACTTGGTGAAAGGTGACGCTTACTCAGCTCTGCATGAGACAGGACTCAACTTTGAAAGCTACTGACAACCAGGCCCACTGCCCTCACACAAACAGCCCCTAATTCATCACCTGATGCCCCAGATTCCATATTAGTAAAAATACTTCTTTAGCTACGTAACATTACAAAGCACTGTCAGCAGCAGCATCTCACATGCCTGTGAAATAAGGATGATTAACAGGGACTAGGAAACAGACAGGCTTCCCAAGTGGTGCTAGTGGTAAAGAACCTGCCTGCCAATGCAGGAGACATAAGAGACTTAGGCTCGATCCCTGGGTCAGGAAGATCCCCTGGAGGAGGGCACGGCAACCCACTCCAGTATTCTTGCCTGGAGAATCCCATGGACAGTGGAGCCTGGTGGGCTACAGTCCATGGTGTTGCAAAGAGAGGGACATGACTGAAGCAACTTAGCACATATGAAACAGACAGGCAAGTGGCCTGCACAAGGTCATGGAGCTAGAATGCCAGTGGCAGGACGTTTCCACCTCAACCACATACCTTCCAGCTCTAAGGCTGATGTGCTTTTTACTATATCAAGCTGATCCTGCTAATAAATGGTATGCATAACTCCAAAAATACATTGAGCACGTACTGTATTACATGGAGAACAGAATGGCAGCCCACTCCAGTATCCTTGCCTGGAGAATCCCATGGACAGAGGAGCCTGGTGGGCTGCAGTCCATGAGGTTGCAAAGAGTTGGACACGACTGAGCGACTCACACACACACATACACACACACAGTATTACAAATGGGAGGAAAGCAGGAGGGAGGAAGGAAGGAGGAAAAAGACAGGGATTTCATTAGCAAAGAGTTCCTTACCATTTTATCATCCTCCTCATACCCTGCTTATGAGATTGTAATTACTTTATAGAAAATTTTACAGATGAGGAAACTAAAGTTCAGAGAGATTGAATCACTTGCCCAAGGTCACACAGCCTTAAAGAAATGGAGCACAATTCAATCCTCAGTCCACCAAACTCCAAAGCCCACATGCCTGCTCCTTACCTCCCTGCCTAGTGTGGTAAGCATGTGTGACTTTGAGGAACTCACATATTATCTGAGTACCTCTTTTCTCTTCTGTCCAGTGGGACCTTCATAGGAGCTACCATTTGTTGAGAATGCTTTACCAAGTTCCTTTCAGATCTCACAGAAATGCCACAGATATGCATTACACTAGACACATTTTACTGAAAAAGAGATTGAATCTCAAAAAAACATATTGAACATAGGAAGCAAATTTATGGTTACCAAAGGGGAAAGGGGGCAGAGGAGGGATAAATTAAGGGTTTGGAATTGGCAGATACAAGCTTATACACACACACACACACACACACACACACACAAAATAAACAGTAAGTTTCTAATGTATACCATAGGGAAATTTATTCAGTAACCTGTTCAGTTCAATTCAGTTCAGTCGCTCAGTCGTGTCCGACTCCTTACGACCCCATGAATCGCCACACGCCAGGCCTCCCTGTCCATCCAACTCCCGGAGTCTACCCAAATCCATGTCCTTCGAGTCAGTGATGCCATCCAGCCATCTCATCCTCTGTCATCCACTTCTCCTCCTGCCCCCAATCCCTCCCAGCATCAGGGTCTTTTCCAATGAGTCAACTCTTTGCATCAGGTGGCCAAAGTATTGGAGTTTCAGCTGCAACGTCAGTCCTTCCAATGAACACCCAGGACTGATCTCCTTCAGGATGGACTGGTTGGATCTCCTTGCAGTGCAAGGGGCTCTCAAGAGTCTTCTCCAACACCACAGTTCAAAAGTATCAATTCTTCGGTGCTCAGCTTTCTTCACTGTCCAGCTCTCACCTCCATATATGACCACTGGAAAAACCATAGCCTTGACTAGATGGACCTTTGTTGGCAAAGTAATGTCTCTGCTTTTAAATATGCTATCTAGGTTGGTCGTAACTTTCCTTCCAAGGAGTAAGTGTATTTCATGGCTACAATCAACATCTGCAGTGATTTTGGAGCCCCAAAAAATAAAGTCTGGCACTGTTTCCACTGTTTCCCTATCTATTTCCCATGAAGTGATGGGACCAGATGCCATGATCTTAGTTTTCTGAATGTTAAGCTTTAAGCCAACTTTTCCACTCTCCTCCTTCACTTTTATCAAGAGGCTTTTTAGTTCCTCTTCACTTTCTGCCATAAGGGTGGTGTCATCTGCATATCTGAGTTTATTGATATTTCTCCCAGCAGTCTTGATTCCAGCTTGTGCTTCTTCCAGCCCAGCGTTTCTCATGATGTACTCTGCATATAAGTTAAATAAGCAGGTTGACAATATACACAGCCTTGACGTACTCCTTTTCCTATTTGGAACCAGTCTGTTGTTCCACGTCCAGTTCTAACTGCTGCTTCTTGACCTGCATACAGGTTTCAAAAGAGCCAGGTCAGATGGTCTGGTTTTTCCATCTCTTTCAGAATTTTCTACAGTTTATTGTGATCCACACAGTCAAAGGCTTTGGCATAGTCAATAAAGCAGCAATAGATGTTTTTCTGGAACTCTCTTGCTTTTTCGAATATCCAGCGGATGTTGGCAATTTGATCTCTGGTTCCTCTGCCTTTTCTAAAACCAGCTTGAACATCTAGAAGTTCACGATTCACATATTGCTGAAGCCTGGCTTGGAGATTTTTGAGCATTACTTTACTAGCGTGTGAGATGAGTGCAATTGTGCGGTAGTTCAAGCATTCTTTGGCATTGCCTTTCTTTGGGATTGGAATGAAAACTGACCTTTTCCAGTCCCATGGCCACTGCTGAGTTTTCCAAATTTGCTGGCATATTGAGCGCAGCACTTTCACAGCATCATCTTTCAGGATTTGAAATAGCTCAACTGGAATTCCATCACCTTCACTAGCTTTGTTCGTAGTGATGCTTCCTAAGGCCCACTTGACTTCACATTCCAGGATATCTGGCTCTAGGTGAGTGATCACACCATTGTGATTATCTAGGTCATGAAGATCTTTTATTTGGACAGTTATTCTGTGTATTCTTGCCACCTCTTCTTAATATCTTCTGCTTCTGTTAGGTCCATACCATTTCTGTCCTTTATTGAGCCCATTTTTGCATGAAATGTTCCCTTGGTATCTCTAATTTTCTTGAAGAGATCTCTAGTCTTTCCCATTCTATTGTTTTCCTTCATTTCTTTGCATTGATTGCTGAAGAAGGCTTTTTTATCTCTCCTGGTTATTCTTTGGAACTCTGCATTCAGATGGGAATATCTTTCCTTTTCTCCTTTGCTCTTTGCTTCTCTTCTTTTCACAGCTATTTGTAAGGCCTCCTCAGGCAACCATTTTGCTTTTTTGTATTTCTTTTCCATGGGGATGGTCTTAATCCCTGTCTCCTGTACAATGTCATGAACCTCCATCCATAGTTCATCAGGCACTCTATCAGATCTAGTCCCTTAAATCTATTTCTCACTTCCACTGTATAGTCATAAGGGATTTGATTGAGGTCATACCTGAATGCTCTAGTGCTTTTCCCTACTTTCTTCAATTTAAGTCTGAATTTGGCAATAAGGAGTTCATGATCTGAGCCACAGTCAGCTCTCGGTCTTGTTTTTGCTGACTGTGTAGAGCTTCTCCATCTTTGGCTGCAAAGAATATAATCAGTCTGATTTCGGTGTTGACCATCTGGTGATACAATTGTACATCTGGTGATGTACAGTATCCTATAATAAACCATAATGGAAAAGAATATGAAAAATATTTATATATAAAACTGAATCAATTTGCTGTACATTAGAAACTAATACAATACTGTAAATCAAATGCACCTTAATTTTTTAAAAAAACAGATTGAAGGCAGAATCAGGATTTGAACTCAGGATTCTCTCACATCACAACTGTCAACCACAAATTGACACTTACCAAGGGCATTGCCAACGAGTGACCAACAAAGACATCTGCCATCTGCCTCTAAGGAGACTGAACCCCTCGCCGCTATAGCTGTTGACCTTCAACAACACTGAGGGAGTTCAGGGTGGAGTGAGGCACTCTGTGCTCCAGGGAATCTGGTGGGACAGGTCTTTAGATAGATGGACGTTTTTAGGAACAGATTTTGTGATCTCAATCCTTACATCTCCTCACATGTAGAGAAGCACTAAATCCCTTCATGGTGACATCAGATCCTCATGACTAACCAAAAACCTTTTGTAAAATGAGTGCTTCGTGGTACTGAACTCCCCCTTCACCAAAACCTTATATATTGACTTTCCCCCACTGCCTCTTTGGAATCGCCTCTCAGAGCCATCTGAGATGCTGCCTCCCAGGCGGCAGTCCTCATTTTGCCCCAAATAAAACTTAACTCGCGACTCTCAAGTTGTACATCTATTTTAGTCGACACAGTTTAAGCATTTTCCCCTGTTTTGTGCCATCTCCCTAGCTACTGCACAGACATGTGGGGAATGACTGAGAGAATGACTACGAAAGCCTTTAATAAAGTATTAACAACTACCACACAAATGTAAGAACCTGGCAGGCACTCGATGGGGTCACAAAGAGTCGGACATGACTCAGTGACTAACACTTTCACTTCACTTTTTTTGTTATTATTATTATTCAGCTAGGATATTAGACACAGAGGTTAGAGATGAAATAACTTGCCCAAGCTTACATTACAAAGAAATGAGAGATTCATATGCCAAGTTGTGTCCTTTCCACTTGCGGCGACTCAATTTATTGCTGCCTCAGCTTCCTTAGAAGCCATATCTAACTGGCGATTGTGAAGATGAAATGAGACCACATGTGCACCATTTGCTGCTCATGTGTCCAGGTGATCAGTCGTGTCCGACTTTTTGCAACTCCGTGGAGTGTAGACTGCCAGACTCTCGTCCATGGTATTTTCTAGGCAAGAATACTGGAGTGGGTTGCCATTTCCCACTCCAGGGGATCTTTCTGAACCAGGGTTTGAACCCACAACTCTTGCATCTCCTGCACTGGCAGACAGATTCTTTATCACTAGCGCCACCCAAAAAACCTGTGCACTGTTTGGAACTCGGTACAATTGCTTCCCTCCTGTCTGCCCAGTGCTCTGATCACAGGGCTGTCCTCTGCCTCCCATGTTTCAAATGATTTGCCACATTATTACAAGCACAAAAATAAAGCAGCATGTTGAAAGGTCATCTCCATAATCAATGGCTAGTTGTGGAAACTACAGCACAATCTTAAAAAAAAAAAAACTTCTCTCTTGTACAAGCCATTTGGAGGTAATATGGTGGTGATATTAGCAGATTTGAGAAGTGGTGTTTCTTTCATGTCATCATCCTTTCAACAAATGTCCCAACCACTCCTTTCACAAGGAAGAACTTTAATGACCTAATGCACCGGAACTTTAGTGCTAATTACACCATCTTCATAATCAATTCATGCTGTCAAGATGCTTCCAGGAATTGTACCATTCAGTAATTGAGGTTTGAAAAGCAAATAAAAAGACCAAGTTCTCAAGGAGAGGAATTTCCCATGGGAGCACAGACTTCAGCGGATGTTTAGTTTAGAAGCAGATTTATCAGGGTACTTCCAACTCTGCATCTGATAAGAAGTTATCTGGAGAATGGAAACCTTCTCTTTCTCCCCCTGGGCTCAAAGAACCAAAACCTCACCACTCCCAGACACCACAGAATTAGCATCTGCCTCTGCTACTTACAAAAAGGTCACCCAGATAAGCTTGTGCATGGTTTACAAATATATTTGAAAAATTAAATACCATCAGCAACTGTAGTTCTACCATCCATTTTTTTCAGGCAATTTCTTCACAGCCATCTATCTTTCTATGACATGCTTATTTGGGTTATTGGATTATAGAGAGATTACTGAGATAATGAAATCATTTGTGCTCAGACAGGCTTCACGCTGATGCACTCCATGCAGTTCACTCAGGTCGAGATCAAATAGGCAGGGCAAATTCGAATGAAGCTCAAATCACAGACAGTTTTCAGGAATGGCTCAACTTTCTGTCTACCCTTTTGCCTGGAAAAGCCACACCACGCATATTCTCATGCCGCATGAGAAATGAGTTGCTCTCCCCGCTGTGCTCTCCTAATTTGTGTAAGTTTGTGGTTTATCTGTTTGCATATCTGTTGTCCCCATAGCCTGTGAGTTTTCTCAAGATCAGACCAAAAACACAGTGAATTGATTTCTTATATTCTCATTGTCAAGCACAATGCCAGGGGTCTAGAGAAGGTCAAAAGAATAAACTGTTATTAAACTGATTAATTAACAGAAGCCTGAGAATGCATTCTTGTTGTTTTTCCCTGGACAGGACCGATGAAGTGAAAATCTGAAGATGGACTATATAGGTTAGGCCAAGAGTTCATGTGATTGGTGTTCTGATTTCTGTCATTATATTGTAGCCATGTGTTCCAGGAAATAAACTCACTCAGAAGGACAATGCAGATAGTAGAGTGCAATTTATTACACCAGCAGGCCCAAGGCAGAGTCTCCTCTTAGCCAAGGACCCCAACCGACTTTTGTGAAAACCTTATATACCTTAAGTGTACTGCTCAAGCCCACATCCCCAAATTCCTTAAACCTAGCCTGGAAAGTGTTAAAGGGAGATACAATCAGATTACAGCCATGATTCATAATCAGAAGTGTCAGCTGGTTATACTTGTAGCCGACACCAATGGGGGCCATAAAGATCACAAAGGTGATTGGCTACATAGGGGATTATCACATTCTTTTTGGCAACAGGAAATCTTGGTATGGAATCTGGCATTTATCAGTTCGGGAGGCCAGTTTGGCCATAGGTATGTTATCCCCATGGCTACCAGGCACATAGTCCAAAGCTCACTGAAAGTACAAGATGGAGTTTCCTTCTTTTTCAAGATGGAGTCAGTTCAGCCTGTTCCTTTTCTCCCAAATTAAAAAAGTGATTAGATTCTGTAAGGAAGGGACAGAACTGTGGTTCTGAAAGGAAAAAAAAAAAAACTGTCAACAATGCCAACCACTCCAACTGCTCTGGAGTCAATGGTAAATTTCCTCAGCCTCAGCTCTGAGCTGTGTTCTCAGACAAAACCCATGAGCTCTGAAGCAAATGTCATCCCCTGTGTTTCTCCTTCAGCTGAGTGTAGTATCCTTCTGTCAGCAGCTCACTGCCAAACTTTCTGTCAAAATCCCAGAAAATGTAGTCTGTCCCTTGGGACTGCCACGTCCCTGTCCTTGACTAACTCTCCTCCTTCCAACAACTGATGTTGACTCATTCCCTACTAGTGTCACATGAAGATGATCAATGGAATAAGAAAAGCAACTTGGCAAGGGGACAAACCCTCTCTTCCAACCCCAGTCACAAGTCTACTTGGCTGTCCATCTCCACTTCTGACTTTTATTTACTCATCACCTCCTTCCTATTCTCTCTTCTCTGTGACCCTACACACTTAGAGTCATAATCAAGGGAAATGAACAAAAGAGTCCACTCCAGCAATTTATAATCACTCAAAAGCTGACAACACTGGCCTCTAATCACGTCCATTGTGAAATCTTGTCATTTGGTGAAGGATGACAATGAGGAAAAAGGATTTTTAAGTAATATAAAAATTGAGATTAAAAAAAAAAAAAACAGAAATCATGATCGTAACAGATCCATTTTGTAGAAATGCACCAAAAATTTGAGAGATACCAAACGGAAAAGATTCATCTTTATGGAGTGCAGATAAAGAAGGATGCTCCAAACTATAAAAATGATTTAACGATGTCTCCACTGATTCTGAAACATATGTGAATCCATATGAAAGAAACTTTCAGAGGCAGAATAGCATAAACAAGATGCTGTTGCATTGATATCATTTTCTATTCCACAAACTGGAAGAACACATTGCTGGGGATAGTAAAAGGACAGAATGAAAACCAAAAAACAAACAAAAAAAAACCTATTTTCCATACGCAAGTTCAGAATCAATTGAGAGGCACAAATAAATTGAATTTAAATTGATTTTAGGCGGAGACCAAAAATATCACCTTCATTTTTTATCAGTCTCATACTGGAGAACATGGCTTACATATGCAACAACAATAAACCCTTTGTTACTGAGTCCCAGAAGCCATCACGCATAAGGTTGAAAAAACACAGGCCTCCTCATTTGGGAGGTTGTCCCTATAAAACTTTCAGCATGAAAAGAGCAGGTCAAAATGGGCTCACCAGCTGAATCTCCTCTCTATCCCCCGTCTTTCCCCACTATCCCACACAGACAAGGCAAAAAAAACTTGACCTCCTGCCTCATCCTCTTCCTCCTCCAAATTTCTTCACTTCTTCATCCCAAATTTATTCTCCAAGAAGGCACTCCTTCCCAAGGAAGATGTGAGACCAAAGTGTTCTGCTAATAGAAGTCCCTCAACACAAAAAGGAACACCAATACTGAAGAAGAGCAGCTCCTACATACAGGAACATTATAATCATTAATTTCACAAGAATCGGCTGAAAGCTTTATTGGCAACAAACTTTGTCTTGGGCATGAAGGAAAGCAGCAAAGAAAGAGGAGGAAGTGACATTTGATGAGCACCTATAAATTCCAGGCACCATGCTAAGGGTTCTTAGATACATCACGCATCATTTCATTTCAGCCACAAAATTCTGAAAAATAAGTATTTGCATCCTCTTTTTTTCTTTTTATAAATGAGGAAACAAAAGCTCAGAAAAGTTGTAGAGAAGACACACAAGAGTTTACAGTCAGTGTACAATGCAAGATAAACACAAATGAAATAATTCCAAGACCACAGAAGAACCCATTGTCCATACTAATTACAAAGTGAAGGAAACACCAACAGTATAGTGTATAAAAGGACAACGACGTATGGGTCAACCACCCACAAAGCCAGAGGACAGAGAATGATGCAATGGGATTACTACTAAAAGTAGGGGTGGAGATGGGCGTGGGTAACAGAGAGCAGAGAGACGTTCCAAAGATAAGAGAGGAAGTCAGAAATCCTTGAACTGGAGGTTGGATGATACAGCTTTGATGCAGAGCAGGCATTCCCACTAAAGTGCACGCCCGTATTTAGACCGTTATCAGCACTTATACCCCAGAGAGGTTGAAGAAGGAAGCTCAGTCTGAGAAGGGGACTGGGTGGAGAAAGAGGGAAATGAGTGCAGAAAAGCTTCCCTTCTTTGTTTCTACTGCCCTGTAAACCATGTGTATTTATATTCTATTATCCTCCATTGCACAGGGCAACAATCTGCAGTGGGATAAGCATATACTGTTGCCATGATGCCAATGTTAATACTAAACAATCATTCGTCTGAGACTTAAAAGACTTTCTCAGCAACCATCAGAAAAGGAAGGGTTTGGTCAACCAAATATTTGGCTATTGTGTGATACCATAATAGCTTTAAAAAAAACAAAGTCACCCTCATTCATTCTAGGAAAAAATAAACTGGTCCCTAATACATTTACCACACAAATCTAATGAAAATACTACCGTCAGCTGAAGGAGTTTGGGTAAGAATAATAAATCACAGTTTTAGAGTTCTACAAACTACAAAGCTGCCTCACATGTAAAATCAATTTTATTTTAATTTTATAGGTGAGGAAACTGAAGCTTGGAGAATGTGAGTAACTTATCTGCTCTCACCCACCGAAAGATAGTATGTTAGGATCTGAGTCATATTCTCTGACTTCAAAAAATACTGCAAATATTTTATCCTGTTATCCAAAGAAATATGACACAAAGATATCTAGAATATTCTGAAACGGCTCATAATATCTCGACTCAAGTAACTTTTTTGGTGTGTGAGTGAAATTAAGCCACTAGCCAAATAACCAAAAATTTGGGTTGCTTTTTAATTTTCCCCCTTATGGAACCATAGAGAATTATTTTATTTTTTCCTTCTATCAAAAGCATAAAAACCACTAGGACAGGTGTTGTACTGGTAAATGTTTAACACCCAGGTCTTCAGGGGGAAAGCCTAGCTTTACACAAAGTGACGATTTCTGAGGTGTAAATACTCCCACCATGGTCTGTTTCAAGCTACCCATGTGACATCACTGAATGAAGCATTGGAAAGAGACTCACAGGATCAGCTCTCAGGAGCCAGTACAAGCTGGATCCAAGACAGTAATGCCAACCACTATCCAAACCAAATCAACTAAACAGCCCTCCTGCTGATGTACTTTATGAAGAGATGCATCAATGAAAGAGAGCTGCATACAAACAATAATCTTTGGGTGTGACTTTCATTGGGCTAAGTACTGCAGATGGAATTGGTCTGACTTTCAACTGAAGATGTGAGAACTTATAAAGGAATGTCAGCTTTCCTAATAGAACTAAAGCCGGAACTGCCCGCTTGAGATTTTTAGCTTGAGAATACAAATCTCCAGGTGTGATGAGAGACGTGAATGAGCCTTAGCCTTGATTTGTTCCCTTGCCTTTGACCTTTCCCTTCAAATTCTCTGATTTGAATGGCCACAACTATCACTTCAATGGCCCTATGGTGAGTTGTTTCCCTTACAACATGATTGGTCCCCCTGTTGCTGCTGCTGCTAAATTGCTTCAATCATGTCCGACTCTGTGCAACCCCATAGACGGCTGCCCAACAGACTCCCCTGTCCCTGGGATTCTCCAGACAAGAATACTGGAGTGGGTGGCCATTTCCTTCTCCAATGCATGAAAGTGAAAGTGAATTTGCTCAGTCGTGTCTGACTCCTAGTGACCCCATGGACTGCAGCCTACCAGGCTCCTTCGTCCATTGGATTCTCCAGGCAAGAGTACTGGAGTGGGGTACCATTGCCTTCTCCATTGGTCCCCCTTAGCATAATTCAAACTTCCAAAATTCTTTCATTTAACATGAAGAAAGTGAAAGAAAGCAAGAAACACAAAGAATCTGGATTCTGATCCTACTTGGGTATGCTGGGTCCCAGGGCTCACAGATACTGTCCCACCAACTGAGACAACTATACCCAAGTCTCAAAGGGAATACCCCCTTGACAGCCCATCACGCCCATTTCCGCTACTCACCTCTAACTTCTGACCTCTTTCCACAAAGAAGCCACCATAGGAGGTCCTGACACTAATAGTCCCCCTTGAAACATCTTGATACCTTCATCCATGCTTCAGACCAAACACTAGATGAATAGAATTAATTCACAATTGAAATCATTTCATTCTCTCCCTAGTTTTATCATTTTCTGACCTGAACCGTGACTCTGCCTCATGCCAGAAACACTCTCATCCCCTGTGAGGGTTCAACCATACCTCCTTACAGATGCACACAATTTTTGTTAAAATAGATAATGGCCATGGCATTCTAATCATGACAAATGTACACAGGCAGCAACAGAGGTATCGCTCCTTCCAGGCGACCCAAGGTCCAAGCAGTTTAATACCTTCTCCACCAACTCCACATTTTAGGAAGCCAGAGCACTTGGAGAAGAGGTAGCCTTCCCTCTGATGTTTCAATTATTTTAATTAAAAATTAAAAGCAAACCATCTGTCTTTTGATGATCAAGTTAAGCTCCATAGCTCATTCACCAAACCAGTACTCCCCTTAAGGCAACCCTCTAGGCAGCTACATACACACACCCTAAAAGCCCTGCTGATGCTAAAACCACTTTTGCAACTTCACTTTGAGAATTGCCTTCAGATCAAAGTTATGGCTCACCCGAGGTTGTCAATTTCATTGTATTTTGTTTTTCCACTTGTCATACACATGCAGTTGGATCTTGAAAAGAGGCCAAACATTTTGTCATAATTTGAGCATATCCAGAACAGCTGTCAAACAACAACATCTCCTCCACACACATGCACCCCACACCACCGCATCTCACACAGCCCAAACAGTCCTCTAAGGACACTCCAATTTATTCTCACAACTGGAGCTTCTATCATTGTTCACTCTTACCCAACTGCTTTTTTTTTAAACTTTTTATTTTGTGTTGGAGTATAGCCAATTAACAATATTGTGATAGTTTCAAGTGAACAGCAGAGAGACTTAGCCATACATATACATGTATCCATTCTTCCCCAAACTCCCTTCTCTTCCAGGCCTGAATAGTTTTTTAATAAAATAGCTGGAGATCAGAGGATAATATGTAGTGTGACCAAAGCACAGGCTGGTATTCTCTTAGCAGAAGCTCAAAAGCTCTGATCCTGGTGACTGAGAGGTACCTTAGAAAGACACTTAATCCATCCTCCAGTCTCAAGCTGGGTTTCTTTCCACATTCAGGGCTATCAGAGATCAAGATAGACTGGACCAGTTCTCAGTAATTGAGGGCTAACCACTTGCTATTCCTCAAACATGGTCTCACTTTACACTGTTCACATTAGCTGAATGGCTCTTGTGCACAGCTAACTCACCTCCTTCAAGCTTCTGCTTAAGTATTTTATATACTGTATTCATATTTAAAATTGTAATCATTCCTTACTCCTCTCTGAATTCCTGCCAACACTACTCTGTTGCTTTTATCCATGGGTGTCAACCTCTAATATACTATATAATTTATTAATTAATTACATTTCTATTTCTTTTTCATCTCCCCTCCCAAATCACTGCAGACAGTGACTGCAGCCATGAAATTAAAAGACACTTGCTCCTTGAAAGAAAAGCTATGACAAACCTAGACAGCATATTAAAAAGCAGAGACATCACTTTGCCGACAAAGGTCCATATAGTCAAAGCTATGGTTTTTCCGTAGTAATTACAGATGTGAAAGCTGGACCGTAGAGAAGGCTGAGTGCCAAAGAATTGATGCTTTCAAATTGTGGAGCTGGAGAAGACCCTTGAGAGTCCCTTGGACAGCAAGGAGATCAAACCAGTAAATCCTAAAAGAAATCAGTCCTGAATATTCATTGGAAGGACTGATGCATAAGCTGATGTCGCAATACTTTGGATACCTCATGTGAAGAACCAACTCATTGGAAAAGACCATGATGCTGGGAAACATTGAGGGCAGAAGGAGAAGGAGGCGACAGAGGATGAGATGATTGGATGGCATCATCAACTCAATGGTCATGACTTGAGCAAACTCCAGGAGATAGTGAAGGACAGGAAAGCCTGGCGTGCTGCAGTTCAGAGTCACAAAGGGTCGGACACAACTTAGCGACTGAACAACAACAGAAGGTAAGAACTTTTGTCCCTTTTATTGATTGAATTTCCAAAGTGCTTAGAATTAAAGGTAACACCTAGCTGACACTCAAAAATATTTGTTGAACAGATAAATTCTAGCAAAGATCTTTTTTTTTAAATAGTTTTTATTTTTTTTTCCATTTATTTTTATTAGTTGGAGGCTAATTACTTTACATCATTGCAGTGGTTTTTGTCATACATTGAAGATCTTATCCTAACCACTACCCATTCCTTCAATAACATGCTTAGTGGACAATCAAGAGGTCTTTCCTTGGCCACTCAGTATCTTCTGTCATGGTTCCGTTATCTGGATATGAGTAAGCACTAAAGCTAAGGTGGTTTCATGATCATGTGTGCATATAGGATTTTTCTAATCTTCCCTTTTCTTCCAGAATCACAAGCATGAAGAACACCTATGGTCCACAGCACCATCAAGTACACTGAGATACACTGAGCCAGGAAAGCTGGGATATAGATTGTGGAGTGAGGAATATGGAGTTCATAAAGGTCAGGGAGATTCTGCAGGTAACACAAGACTGTGCATATGTATAAGCATGAGAAAATGATGTTAGAGAGTTCATGGTTAATAGCCCTGTACCTACATCATCTGGGAGCCACATGATCCCACCTGTCAATCACCATGCCTCCCTGACTCAGCAAAAATAAACACATCAAAAGCTCAGTCATCATATGAGTTTTCACCGTGTGGTTTAGCTCCCTCTACAACTTTCCCAACCAAACAAAAAAATAAAGCAAATTTTAATTTTATTTTAAGCCTTTAGGACCATAAAGAAAGAATAAAGATGAGAAATACTATTGTTGAAGTTGTTGCTTTCATTCTCTCTTCCCCTTTAGAAAAAAGTTTAAAATGTTTAAAAGATCATAATTCACTATCAATTAATTGAAAGCCACAATTTGAAATGTGTGTTAGCATATAGCCATTCATACAGGGTTTTCCTGTGTGGTTTTTAAAGTTATTCTAAGTGCATATGAAGTATAACTATAAAATGAAATTTACAGTCCAGCACCAGATTTGGCTAGAGAAATTGAGTGAGACCATTCACTGGTGGGCAAATTAAAGACAAAGGGTCGTGTGTCTACCAAGGAGACTTCTATTACACTCATCACCTTCTGGTGCCCTTCAGAAACATCATCAGAAGCAAAT
This sequence comes from Odocoileus virginianus, assembly GCF_023699985.2. Lineage (NCBI taxonomy): Eukaryota > Metazoa > Chordata > Mammalia > Artiodactyla > Cervidae > Odocoileus > Odocoileus virginianus. The sequence goes on along the minus strand of NC_069684.1, from coordinate 55,277,198 downwards.
TGTCAAAGCACTCACCTTTTCCCCTGAGCAGTTTTAATTAAGCTTACATATGTATGTACCAAAAATGCTACTTTTAAAATTGTATTAGTTTTTTTAATCCTGAAGAGTAGTCTAACAGCATAATTGTCTGTGTAGAAAATCCAATGGAATCTGCAAGAAATCTACTAGAGATAGTGAGTTTATTGAGGTCACAGGATACAAGATCAATATACAAGAATAACTGCATGTCTATATACTAGAAACAAACTAATAGAAATTGAATTTTTGAAAATACTACTTAAAATAGCAACCAAATATATGAAATACTTGGGAGTAAACATCACAAGATATGCACAAGACCTGAAATCAACAAAACATTGCAGAGAGAAATTAAATCAAATTTACACAAATGGTGAGATTATAATATATTTATTGACTGGAAGGCTCAATTGTTAAAATGTCAATTGTTCCCAGATTGATCTATTTTGTTATGTCTCAGTCAGTAAGTCGTGTCCAATTCTTTGTGACTCTGTGAATGGCAGCACTCCAGGCTTCCCTGTCCTTCACTATCTCCCAGAGTTTGCTCAAACTCATGTCCATTGAGTCAGTGATGCCATCCAACCATCTTGTCCCCTTCTCCTGCCTTCAGTCTTCCCCTGCATCAGGATCTTTTCTAATAGGTCAGATCTTCACATCAGGTGGCCAAAGTATTGGGTCTTCAGCTTTAGCATCAGTCCTTCCAATGAATATATAGGGTTGATTTCCTTCAGAATTAACTGGTTTGGTCTCCTTGCTGTCCAAGGGACTCTCAAGAGTCTTCTCCAGAACCACAGTTCAAAAGCATCAATCCTTTGGCGCTCAGCCTTCTTTATGGTCCAACTTTCACATCCGTACATGACTACTGGAAATAGAGTCAATACAATTCGATGGTAACAATAACCCTATATGCAAAACAGAAAAAGAGACACCGATGTATAGAACAGACTTTTAGACTCTGTGGGAGAAGGCAAGGGTGGGATGTTTCAAGAGAACAGCATTGAAACATGTATATTATCTAGGGTGAAACAGATCACCAGCCCAGGTTGGATGCATGAGACAAGTGCTCGGACCTGGTGCACTGGGAAGACCCAGAGGGATCGGGTGGAGAGGGAGGTGGGAGGGGGGACCAGGATGGGGAATACATGTAAATCCATGGCTAATTCATTTCAATGTATGACAAAAACCACTGCAATGTTGTAGAGTAATTAGCCTCCAACTAATAAAAATAAATGAAAAAAAAAATAAAAATAAAATGTACAATCTACAAAAAAAAAAAAAAAAACCCAGTAGGCATTTTTCGTAGTAACTGGCAATTTTATTCTAAAATTTGTCTGGAAATGAAAAGGACCTTAAAAAACCAAAACAATTTTGAAAAAGAAGACCAAAGTCGTAGAACGAACACTACACAGTAATCAATACAATGTGATATTGTCATCAACAGAGACACAGTCAATGGAAAGATGTATGCTCCATATTTGTCTCAAATATATGGACAACTGACATACAACATTATATTAGTTTCAGATGTACAACATAATGATTTGATATTTGTATACATTACATACTATGAAATGTTCACCATAAGAAGTCTATTTAACATCCATCACCATACATAGTTACAACATTTTTTCTTGTGATGAAAACTTACAAGATCTACTCTCTTACAACTTTCTAATACATGACACTATATTATTAACTATATTCACCATAGCATAGTTTACATACCCATGACTTTTTTCCTGTAGCTGTTAGTATGTACATTTTAACCCCCTTCATCTGTTTCACCCACTCTCCTCAACCCCTGTCTCTGGCAACCACCAGAGACAATCTGTTCTCTGTATCCATGAGCTCAGGGTGGGGTTTAATGGGGGGGGTTTGCTGTTTGTCTTCTATTGTGTTGTTTTTTAGAGTTTACATATAAGTGAGATCATATACTTATTCCACAGAACATAATGCCCTCAAGGTCCATCCATGCTATCACAAATGGCAAGATTTCCTTTGTTTATGGCCAAAGAAATATTCATATATATAAGTATATATAAGCTTATTTAACTTATATGCAGAGTACATCATGTGAAATGCTGGGCTGGAAGAAGCACAAGCTAGAATCAAGATTGCCAGGAGAAATATCAATATGCAGATTACACCACCCTTATGGCAGAAAGTGAAGAAGAACTAAAGAGCCTCTTGTTGAAAGTGAAAGAGGAGAGTGAAAAGTTGGCTTAAAACTCAACATTCAAAAAACTAAGATCACGGCATCCAGTCCCATCACTTCATGGCAAATAGATGGGGAAACAATGGAAACAGGGACAGACTTTATTTTCTTGGGCTCCAAAATCACTGCAGAGGTGATTGTAGCCATGAAATTAAAAGATGCTTTCTCCTTGGAAGAAAAGCTATAACACACCTAGACAGCATATTAAAAAGCAGAGACATTACTTTGCCAACAAAGGTCCATCTAGTCAAAGATATGGTTTTTCCAGTAGTTATGTATGGATGTGAGAGTTGGACCATAAAGAAAGCTGAGTACTGAAGAATTGATGCTTTTAAACTGTGGTGTTGGAGAAGATGTTTGAGAGTCCCTTGGACTGAAAGGAGATCCAACCATTCAATCCTAAAGGAAATCAGTCCTGAATATTCATTGGAAGGACTGATGCTGAAGATGAAGCTCTAATACTTTGGCCACCTGATGGGAAGATCTGACTCATTGTAAAAGACTCTGATGCTGGGAAAGATAAAGGGCAGGGGTAGAAGGGAGTGACAAAGGATGAGATGGTTGGATGGCACCACTGATTCAATGGACTTGAGTTTGAGCAAATTCTAGGAAATAGTGAAGGACTTTTATATCTTTTATATCTTGACTATCATAAATAATGTGGCAATGAACATAGGAGTGCAGATATCTTTTAAAATTAGTGTTTTTGTTTTCTTTAGAAAAATACTCAGAAGTGAAATTGCTTAATGGCAGTTCTATTTTTAATTTTGGGAGGCAAACTCTATTGTTTTCCAGAGGCAGCACCTCTTACATTCCCTCTAACAGTGCACAAGTGTTCCCTTTTCCACCACACCCTCAACAACAATTGTTACTTCTTGTCTTTTTGTAACAGCCATTCTAACAGGTGTGAACTAATATCTCATTGTGGTTTTGAATTTGCATTTCCCTGATAATGAGTGGTGTTGGCCTTTTGGATATGTCTTTTTTGGAAAAATGCTTATTCAGATCGTCTGCTCACTTTTTAATCGGATTATTTATTTTTTGCTACTGAGTTATATGAGTTCTTTATTTATTTTGGATAATAACCCTTTATCAGACATGATAACTTGCAAATATTTTCTCCTATTTGGTAGGTTGTCTTTTCATTTTATTGATGGTTTTCTTTGCTGTACAAAAGCTTTATAGTTCGATAAAGCCTCTCTCTCTCTTTTTTTTTTTTTTTTTTTTTTGCTTTTGTTGCCTCTGGTTTTGGTGTCAAATCAAAAAACTCATCACCAAGACCAAAGTCAAGAAGCTGACCTCCTACACTTTGTTCTAGGAACTTTGTGGTTTTAGATTCTATGTTAGTCTTGGGTGCATTTTGAGTTAACTCTTGTGACTTCCCTGGTGGCTCAGATGGTAAAAGCATCTGCCTACAATGCGGGAGACCCAGGTTCAATCCCTGGGTCAGGAAGATCTCCTGGAGAAGGAAATGGCAACCCACTCCAGTATTCTTGCCTGGAAAATCCCATGGACAGAGGAGCCTGGTAGGCTACAGTCCACGGGGTCGCAAAGAGTTGGACACGACTTCACCTTCACTCTCACTTTGTGATAATATAAGTTTCATTCAGTTTCATTCATTTGCATGTGGCTGTCCGGTTCTCCCAACCTCATTTGTTGAAGAAACTATCCTTTCCTCATTGTGTATTCTTGGCTCCTTTGTAGTTAAGTCAATTGACCACATCCGTGTGGGTTTATTTCTGGGCTTCCTGTTCTGTTCCATTGAACTACAGGTCTGTTTTCATGCCAGTACTGTGATGTTTTTATTACTACAGCTTTATAGTAAAGTTTAAAATCAGGGAGCTTGAGAGAACTGATTTTTGACACAAGTACAAAAATAATTCAGTGGACAAATAATATGAGTTTCAACAAAAGGTGCTAGAACACCTGGATAGTCCTATGCAAAATAAATAAACTTTGACCCACACTTTATACCCCCTAAAAATTAACTCCAATGGATAACAGACCCAAATATAAGACCAAAAACTGTAAAACACATAGAAAAAAAGCACAGAAGAAAATCTTTGGGACATTAGGTTAGGCAAAGATTTTTTAGATAACATCACAAGCATGAGCCATAAAAATAAAAATGAATATTTAGACTTTATTGAAATCTAAAACTTCTACTTTTTGAAAGATTACTCTGAAAATTAAAAACAAATCACTGAGTTGGAAAAGATATTTTCAAATCATATGTCTAAGAAAGGGCTTTATCCAAAAATATATACGGATATCTCAAAACTCAATAATAAGAATACAAATGCCTGAATTTTTTTTTAATGGGCAAAATATTGAAAAGACATTTCATCAGAGAAGATACGTAGATGGAAAATAAGCCCACAAATATGCTCAACATCATTAGTCATTTGTTATTTAGATGCTAACTCACGTTCCACTCTTTTGTGACACCATAGACTGTAGACTGCCAGGCTCCTCTGTCCATGGGATTTTCCAGGCAAGAATACTGGAGTGGGTTGCCATTTCCTTCTTCAGGGCGTCTTCTGGGATCAGGGATCAAACATGCATCTCCTACATTGGCAGACTGATTCTTTACCACTGAGCCACCAGGGAAGCCCTCATTAGTCATTAGATAAATACAAATGAAAACCACGAAGATACCACGTGCATCTTAAAATAGCTAAAATTAAAAGACGGACTATACCAAGTTTTGGTGAGAATGCAGAAGAACTGTTAGGCCTATAAAATGACTCAGTCACTTTGGAAAAAATACTTTGCCAGTGTCTTTAAAAGCTAGGAACTCATTTTCTTTAAAAGTTAAGCATTCTTCTATGATCTAGCCATTCCACTCCTAGGTATTGACCTAAGAGAAGTAAAACCATGTGTCCATATAAAAATTTAGACAAGAATGTTCATAACAGCTCCTATGTTCATAGCAGACTGTAGTAGCCAAAAGCTGGAACACAACGCAAAGCAACAGGTAAATGGATAAACACATCATGGTATATTGATACATAAAGTATTGATACATGTATAACACGAATGAATCTCAAAATAATTATTCCATGTGAAAGAAACCAGACTAAAAAAGAGTTGCATTTGTGCAACAATGTAGATTATGCAAACTAATCTATAGGGACAGAAAGAAGATTGGTAGTTATATAATGATGATTCAGAGAGGGTTGAGAGGGAAAGTGTAGAAAATGGAAGAGGAAATTTGGGGGGATAATGGACATGTTCATTATTTATACTGTGGTGATGGTTTCATAGGTCTGGTATATACATCTATCAAAACTTACCAAATAGGCCACTTTAAATATGTATAATTTACTGCATATAAGTTATACCTTAATAACGCTAGTTTTTTAAACTTCAAACAAGCAAATTTTTTAAAAAAGTATTCTAAAAAGATGCAGTTATCCCTGAGAGAGATCACATAGTAGGCCTCATTAGCTAATATCTTACTGGAGAAAGAGAATGAAAAGTGATTATTAAGGACAAACTTCCTAAATTTTCAAAGAACTTGCCCTAATGACAGACTTACTAGACAACCCCAAACTCTGACCATTTTTACAAAGTCATGTGATGCTTAATCCCCTCAGAGACATTTTCTTTGCACACCAAGTTCCCACTTCAGCCGTTATAGAATTAAAGGGTAGGTACTGCCTGGCCTGGAGCAATTTTTCTCACTATTTGCGCCCATTTTATTTCTCTCCTCTTTCTACCCAAGTCCCAGACACAAGAATCCACCAATCTCAGAAGAGAGGGGGAAAAAAAAGGACATTCCCTGGAGCCCAGTTAGTCACCTTAACCTCTTGGGTGATATAGCCTCAAGGACAGGAAGGGGAATCAGAATGCCCTGCCATCCTTGGAAACAGCATTGTACCTGCTCCTTAGTCAGGACCCTGGTCTGCTCTGTAGATGTGGTCTCCCCTTTATACCCTCCTCAGTTCATTGAGCTACAAAGATAACAAGTGGACCCTAACGAAGGAGCTCTTGGGCTGAAGGAGATCGACTCCACTGTTCATGTCTAATGGAGCAGGCACTACTGCTCGGAAATGATGAGAAAACTCAAGAGACTGGGGAAATAGAAATGTATGACATCCTCATAGGTTCAAAAGGGTCTTCACACGATTCCTCACCCCGTAAGCTGACTAATATATGATACTCAGCACCTTAAGGATCCAGAACTGGCAAACAACCCAACCGACTCAACTGAGAGGAGTCCAAAAACCGAAGGAAAGGACCCTGAATTTCTCTGAGCTCTTTTCATTAAAAAGGTGAGGGGTTTCTGGCAGTATCACACTTCTGGAGAGGCGTCATCCATCAGCCAGTAGAGACCATTTCAAACCCTGCTTCCTGTCAGATAGCATCCTAGCTCTTTGTAAGATTGAAGGCAAACTCTAATGCGCATAGATTTGGCAACTTAGCCGGCCACTGGAGTGTGAGCCGCCCTCAGCAACTTTGACCTTTGACTGCAATGAGAGGAAACCGTGATCCGGAGCTGACATTTCCTCAGAGCATCACCCAACTTTCCCAACATAGGACCACGACTCACTGATAATGGTGCTTTGAAGTGTCTGGCCCAGGGCCAGGAAACATTGGAAGTGTCCTTTGGAGAATATCTGTTTTAGATTACTCCCAGTTTATAGGAAGCCACACGTGCTAACTTTAGCCTTTCTCCTGCCTTCAGAACGTGGAGACTGCAGGCTGATTGATCTCTAGCCTCCTCTTTTGGCTCAGATCTAAATGGCAAGCCTACTGGGTCTGGATGTTTCTGCTCAGCGTTTTTTCCCTTCTGTACTGCATTCCAGCCCTACATACATTTCTGTTCTTTAGGCCTTCCCTCCAACTGGTTTGGTCATAATTCTCATATCCACGGGACATTCTACTTCTCCTTGTGGAACATTTTTTCAGGAGGTATTTTTGCTGTGGAAACCTAAATCCACCTAACAATTAACTACCATTCTAAAGTGTCTCATTATAATGCCACTTTGGTTGCATGATGGCTCCAATGATATGCCCCAAAATATGAAACATATCTCCCACTGTAACTTAAATATCCAAGCCCACTGTATCATGGCCTTCTACTACCAGGTCAAAACAATCATAAAAAAAGGTTCTGCTGAAATGTATGCTGTTAGTTCCACTAACATATCCAACCTAAACTGGACTTGATTACTTCTCTCTGTAGCAATCTACTTGGCAGATAAATATAAATGACATTCTAAACGCTTCCCAGTCAACCATGGTCTTTGGGCCAGCAGCATTGCCATCACCTGGAAGGTTATTAGAAATACAGGCTATCCAGCTCTCACCCCAAATCAAGGGAAAATGAAAGTACATTTTAACAAGATCTTCCATGCATGTGTACATTCACGTTTGAGAAACACTCCCTTAAATAAAATAGCTCCCTGTCCCTTAAAGGAATTGGGGGGGGAAAGTCAAGGAAGAAAGTCTTCCACACTGCAGGTGGAAGGGGCGTCAGATTGCAGTGTTGCTCTAAGAAAGTCTTGGCCAGACTTAGGAGAGGCTCTGGAGGAAAGATGGCCCGTTAGAAGAGTCCAGGTTTTAACATCTCTGTTCAGTCACTGTTTAGGATCAGCCTAAGGGAAGACGTCAGAGTGTGAACATAAGAAAGGACTGGAAGATATAACAGGTGGAAGACTTTAGCTACCTGTGCTCCTCATGGCTAGTTCTTTTAAGGAAAGATTAGACTGGAGAACTACTCAGATATTAAAAAGAAGTAAATAATACCATTGGCAATAACATGGATGGGCCTAGAGATTATCATACTCAAGTCAGAAAGAGAAAGACAAATGATATCACTTATACAGGGAATCTAAAACATGATACAAAGAAACACATCTACGAAAAAGAAACAAACTCATAACATAGAGATCAGACTTGTGGTTGCCAAGGGGCTTGGGGAGGGGAAGCACTGGGAGTTTGGGTTTCACAGACGCAAATTATCATATACAAGATGAATAAACAACAAGGTCCTATTGTATAGCACAGGGAACTATATTCAATGCCCTGTGATAAATCAAAATAGAAAAGAATATGGAAAAGAATATATATGTATGTATGTATGTATAACCGAATCACTTGGCTATACAGAAGAAATTAACACAACATTGTAAATCAATTCTACTTCGGTAAAATGAAAAATAAAAGCTGATATTTTCGAAAAAGTAATAAAAGAGACAAAATTTTAGCAGAATGAGTCAAGAAGACAGTCATTTGCAGCAACATGGATGGATCTAGAGGTAATAACATTAAATGAAATAAATCAGACAAAGAAAAACAAATATTATATGGTGTCACTTAAATTGGAATTTAACAAATAGTACAAGTGGACTTATTTATGAAACAGAAACAGACTCACTCATATAGAAAACAAAATTGCTTTACCATCGGGAAGTGGTGTATGTGCGTGCTGAGTCATGCCCAAATCTTCGAAGCCCTATGGACTATAGCCCACCAGGCTCCTCTATACATGGGATTTTCCAGGCAAGAATTATTGGAGTGTGTTGCCATTTCCATCTCCAATACCACAGGGAACTATATTTAATAGTTTCTAATAAACTATAACAGAAAAGAATCAAAAAAAGAGAGTATAGATGCATACATACATATATATGTGTAACTGAATAGTTTTGCTATAAACATGAAAGTAACACAATATTGTAAATCAACTACATGTCAATTTCAGAAAAAGAAAACAAGGAAAAAAGGTATATTTAAAGAATATTAGGTGGAAAAAAGGACATATCTAGAGATATGGCAGAGCTTTCAAAAGTTAAAAGATGTATGACTATTTTTAAGTTAATACATTTTAAACTGTAGCTTAAGAAATAGAACACCTAAATAAACAAAAAAATTATTAAAGAAATGTAATTGGTCATCCAAAGTACTTCCCTTCAATGGACACCAGGTCCAGAGAGTTTTAATAGGATAATGCTGCTGAAACTGCAAGAAAGGGAAGGTTTAAAATGTTAGGTTTTGTCAAATAAATGGAGATGCAAAAGATCACCCTTAGTTCTCATGAAGTTGATTGGTGCCTCTGACCTGTGTCTACAACAGTCTCCTGAAGCTAAGCTCCCACATTTAATCTCATTCACTAATCACAAGCAGAGCTATACAGTTTCAGAGAGTTCAAAACTCATTCAATAAGCAATGGGAAGCTGTTTGAGAGGTTTCAGCATATAGGTGTCATGATGGATGAGAAAATAAGTTGCCACTCATGTGTAGGACAGGTTAGAAGTAGTAAATACCAAGGACAAATTAGAAGAGAGAAGGGCAAGTGGTAGGTAAGAGCAATAAAAACTCAGGACAGATGCAAGAAACACTGCACAGGAAGTAACAGAATTTGGTAATTGATACAGCATTTTCCCACTTTATTGAAGTAGAGTTTATTTACAATATTGTGTTAGTTTCAGCTGTAGAGCAAAGTGATTTAAATACACACATATACATATATTCATTTTTTAAGATTTTTCTCATTAATCACCCTAGACTATACAGTAGAGTGTCCTATGCTATAACAGTAGGTCCTTGTTGGTTATCTATGTTACTTATCAGTATTGAAGCAAACACAAAAAGAAAGGAGAGCAAAAAGAAGATTCTGGAACTTCACTTATAAGGCAACAATTATCAATTGTTAGGATTTTTTCTCCCCCACAGAACATTTTTTAGCATCTGAAAATATTTTTGATCGACACAAGTGGGCTTGTGGGGGTTCTACCATTATCAAGGTCACCGCTCAGCATCATGCAATGCACAGGAAGGGCCCCTTCAACAAAAAAGCAGCCAGGTTGAGAAACACTGCTTTAGAGTGACATGAAGAAAAGCAGTACGTTTGACCAAATCAGGGAAATTAGGAGGAGCAGTCTTTAAAAGAATAGGATGGGCTCTGTTTTATACACATTGTGTTTCAGGTACTTACAATATATACAGGTTAGAATGTTCATCAACCAGTAACACACAAACATTATGTAGACATAAGCTTATTATGTAGGTGGGTATAGCCGAAAGACACTGGATTTGAAGCCTCACACAAACACAAAACTTCACTCAAAACTTGGTTTCTTCACATATTCCCAACGTATATTCAGGAAACATTCAGATCCTTTGATCCTTGGCTCCCTCAGCACATTAAAATCATTCTCAAATAGCTATGTTTGGTGCTCAGTCGTGTCCAGCTCTTTGTGGCCCTATGGACTGTAGCCTGCCAGGTTCCTCTGCCCATGGAATTCTCCAGGCAAGAATACTGGAGTGAGTCACCATTCCCTTTTCCAGGGGATCTTCCTGACCCAGGGATTGAACCCAGGTCTCCTGCATTGCAGGCAGATTATCATCTGAGCCCCTAGGGAAGCTACAGTGAGGAATAAATTTAAAACATGTGAAAAGCTTCAACACAACCTCTGGAACACATGAGATGCTCAATAAACATTATTCCCACAATAAGAGTTAAGTCAAATCGGGTCAGTACTTGGGCAAGGGAACAGGAGGAGTTGAGGATGTTCCCAAAGTATCTAACCTGGACCACTGGACACCTCTAGGAAGCATAAGAAAGAGAAGGCAAAAAAAGGTGTGACTTTAAAAGAAAAAAACAAAAAATAGATGTAGTAGGTAGGAATAGAGACATGGAGGAGGCAACATAATTCCTTCAATTAAACATTTATAAGTAAATTAATCTAACCACACATACAATATTTCTAAAATTCTCTTCCACAGAAACTACAGTTCAGTTCATTGCAAACTCAAGTTCAAGTTCTTTGCAAGAAAAGAAAAAGGTTTGCAGCAGGCATGTCCTGGATACCTCCTAATCTTTGTTTCCTCCATTTGAACATCAATTTTTCAGTCTCTTCTCTAAATTTGGAGATATGTTTAATGTTCTGGTCTCACCAGAATGAGACATAGGCATATTGAGATGTTTCTGAATACTATGTAATGTTTGCCATTATAACATTTGTTATAATGTTTGCCTTTATATTTTATAAATGGGAGCAGAGAGAGGCAGTTTAAAAAAAAGAAATGCTTAATCCAAAGTCACAAGTGAGCAGATGCTATTAATGAAAGTCCCCAGTAGGTGCACTGGGTAGACGAGAGGAGAAGTCAAGTAGTGAATTTCTTGGCCAGTCTTGGATCCCAAACAGCAGAGTGTGAGCTGCACTTTGAACCAGACCCATCCAACAGTCTGTCTTCAAACATGTTACCCACCTTATCTGGTGGCTTTAGAGTTCCTAACAGCTAGAAGTTTCCAGTACCTTTCAAGACCAGTGCTAAGTCACAGACCTGACAGAAGTGAAGGGCTTCGTGTTACAGTTCTATATTGATTTGTTGTTTTTCCATGTTTTCCTCTTATGCACGTTACTTTGTAGGTGTCTTGGTTAAAATAAGTTTTGGTGCTTGTTTATACCTGCTAGGAGGGTTAGAGGCTAAGTTGGGTCAGTACTTCATTGCTTTGAGTTAAGTGACCCAAAAAAGACCAGAATAAGGTCTAGGAAGAAGGCAATTGTCAGAGAAAATCATAGAATTAAGACAGAACCACTTATGCACACCTATTTTTGAGTTCAAATTGAACACATCTTTACGAGGCTTTAACTTTGGGGGTTTAAAATCACTTGAACTGGTCACAGAAAAAGAGAGATGCTAGTAGTTGTGCATCTGTCTCTCAGTCCAATCTTTTCTGGCCTGCTTTCTTCAATTAATTTCCAAGAACCTTCTGATGTGTTTTTATAAATGTGGAGCACCCATTCCAATGAAGAGTTCGATGTCATCTGCTTCCCATCAATACAATGGGAAATGGATGACCAGAACTTTGTTGAAGACAGCGCTGGACTCTGTTCAGTTGGGGGTCCCATCAATCTGGATGGCCGTGGCAGTCAGACCTGCCTATTTCTCCAGCCTCAGCTCACACAGCTTGCCCACACATCCTTTTTCTTCCAGCCACACTGCACTGCTTTCAGCTCCATTAATCTGCTGTTCCATCATATCCCTGGGCCATTGTATCTGTACCACTGTCCAAAATGCTTCTCTGCCAGGTTAGGACCTATCTGTCTTCCAGCTGGAATAATAACGATAATATTAGCACATACTCCAGAGGGCTGTAAGATTAAAAGAGGTCATCCATGTTACATCCTCAGAACAGTATATGGCCTCTTGTAAGCCCCTGATGGGCTTACCTTGTGGCTCAGATGATAAAGAATCTGCCTGCAATGTGGGAAACCCAGGTTCCATCCCTGGGTTGGGAAGATCCCCTGGAGAAGGGAATGGCTATCCACTCCAGAATTCTTGCCTGGAGAATCCCGTGGACAGAGGAGCCTGGCAGACTACAATCCATAGGGTCTCAAAGAGTTAGACATGACTGAGCAACTAACACACAAGCCCTTGATACATTTTAGCTGTGATCCTTACTCTTCTTTCTAGATTCAGCTTTCACCACTTACAGGAAACCTTCAATGAACCCTTTTCTCTCTACTGGGTGTCAGTTCCATATGCACTCCTTGTCCCTAAAGCTATCTCTCCCACAATAAGAACAATAACGAGAGCAAGCGTTTATTGACTGTTTGTGTAGACACTGCCCTAAATTCTGACAATACTTCATCCTCACAGTAACACTATGTGGTGGTTCTACTATCATTCCCATTTTAGAAAAGAACAAACTGACAGGTGAAGCTATTTTCCAAGATTAAACTGCTAAGATAGTGGGTGGCTGAATTAAAACCCAGAGTTCTCTGGTGTAAGAATCCATGTCCACAGGGAACAGATTTGTAGTTGCCAAGTAGTGGGGGGAAGATTGGGAGTTTGGGGTTGACAGATGCAAACTATTACATACAGGATGAATAAACAACAAGGTCCTACTGTATAGCACAGGGAGCTATATTCAACATCCTTTAGTAAACTATAGTGGAAAAGAACATGAAAATAAATGTGTGTATATATATATGTATATACACATATATAATTGAATCATTTTGCCATACAGCAGAAATTAACACAACACTGTAAACCAACTATACTTTAATTACTAATTATAATAAAAAGTCAATATCTTAAAGTTTATCACATCAAATTTTATTTGCTGTTTTTGTTGCGATATTATATCTCCTTATTAGATTACAAGTTCTTCAACGACAGAAATCTCTTTGTTGTTGCTGTCATTGTTTCTCCCAGACCCTGGCCTTGTACCTGATGCCAAGCACTTGCTCTATGAATGTGCGATAAATGAATATACACACAAATTTCCACCACACAAAGAAGGAAAAGAAGACTAGAAAATCTTGTCAAAATAAGTTGATCCAGGGACTTGTACTTTCCATTTTCTGCCTGTATGTTATGCTTAAGACCAGGCTCTAAACCCTGAGAGGTTCTGCTTGACTAAAATTCAGCTGCAAACATGGCCTCATAATCCCATAAACAGCATGATGTGGTCTACTGCTGCGCAAATCCATCAGAAGAAAGTGGTTGGACAGGACATGGCTCTTCCCCGTGAAAAATCTATTTAACAAGGAAACCAACCAGAGACTGACTCACGCCTGGATCGCTTTACCTCTCTTTCCTGCCAACCAGCGTCCATCACTTCCCTGAACTCCAAATGCCCCACCTCCCCCTGCCCCATGGAGCCCCCTGACTCTCCACACCCATGTGAGAACACCGCACATCCTGTCTCCACATGCCTGCAATTCTCAGGCGAATTGCTAAAACCACATTGGCGTATCCTGCATAATCCCAATTTGTCCTCTGCGTGTCATGGTTATAGCTTGTCTCTCGGATTAGATTGAAAACGACAAATGCTCGTTTGCCCAGCTTGACACATGATAGACCTTCAATTAACACTAAATGAAAGGATTGGCGGGTGAGTGGGTGATTGGAGGAATACAGAAATGTAGAACTAATTCAACGAATCTCCCTCTTCTGGTACTCATCCCACCTCGTCTTCAGCATTCTGACACATTCTGAGACATCCATTCATCAAACGGAGCATCACCCTCTACTCTAACTGTACAGCGTCCTAGAACGGAAGTGTAATTGTATCTCAGTCCTGTTTTTGTGCCAAAAACAGCTGACATAGAGCAGCATACATACCAGATACTGAATCAAGATTCGGTGAAATCATTCACTCAACAGATATTTATTATGACAAGCTTTGTGCTATGTGAGTATATTGTAAGACCTAAAACGTGAAGTATCATCCTGACATCTTTGAGGGTCACAGGGCCCCACAGGTCTAGCCATGAGTTTTCCTTCTTTTGCCAGATATGCACCCTTATTACACAGCAAGAAAGGACCCCCATCATCCTTGTTCCCTGAGCACCCCAACCAGCCGCACGCTACTCAATCCGCAACCTCATGATTTTCCCTTCCTGTTGGACCATGAATTATTCAGATGAGCCAACCACAACCTCCTGTGAGAACCGAGGCTCACCTTGACCTCTTGTCACCACAAGCCCAGCTCCCACCGCCTCTGGGGGTTCACAGTTCCTGAATGCAACCCCTCATGGCAGCATCCGACACCCGCAGGATGTGTGTGTATGACTAAGAAACTGCCGGTTTTCTCTGTCCAGTGTCACGTGTTGCATGTGTGACTAATTTCTCCTGTTTTAAGTCAGGAAATTGCTCCTTTACTACGGGACTGAACTGGGTGTGATTAGAGAAGTTAGGTGCTGGAGATACAGCTGTGATCAAGATAAACTCAGCCCCTCTTCACTGAAAACTGGGATTCTTATTCCAACCAGACACCAGGTTTCCTGGCTCTCTCTCCTGAAATGAACCCTGAATTCCTAAGAATAGAGCTGTCAGTATGAGAGAAGGTGAATAAGCTTCTGGAAAAAGAGGGCTCTGGGAATGAAGTAACGTCTGCTCTGGGGTAGCTCTAGCCTGGGCAGGAGGCAGTCAGACAGTGATCCAGACCCTGGAGATTAAGCTCCTGCCCTCAAGATGACCATGTTCAAACAAGATAATGCAAAGCACAAAAACAAAGAAACAAATAAGATAATTGTCAGCTCTAACAAGATAACACAGACATAGACAACAGATCTGTGACTGCCAAGGGGTAGGGGAGGAAGGGAGATGAGTGGACTGGGAGCTTGGAGCTGGTAGATGCAAACTGTCACATTTAGAATAGATAAACAATGTGGGCCTCCTACTGTGTAGCACAGGGAACTATATTCAATTTCTTGGGATAAACCATAATGGAAAAAATTATGAAGAAAAGAGGTATATATGTGTATAGCTGAGGAATTACCATACAGCAGACATCAGCACAACAATGTAAATCAACTGTATTTCAATTTTTTTATATTTAAATAAAAATTTTAGAAAGAGGGTAATATTCTAGCACAGGAGTTAGCAAACTACACTTTTAGGCCAAATCCAACCCATTGTAGTCATGTAACCTGATTTCCATCTTTAAAAGACAACTCTGGAAACTGGTGAGGGAGATGTGGAAGGTCAAGAGCGGAGGTAGGGAGGTCAGAGAGGAATCTGGCTAGAGTTGTTAAGAAATTATATCATGAACTGGAGTAGAACATGGTGGCAGTGGGGAGCAGTGGTTAGACTGTGGATAAGAGTTCAAGGGAGAACCAACAATTTGCTGAGAGATTTTGTATTCACCTTCCATTACTGCATAACAATTTCCATAAACCTAGCAACCTAAACGCAACATGCATTTGTATTATCTCATAATTTCTTTGGGTCAGGAATTCCCTGAGTCCTGTCCTCAAGTTCTCTCCTTTGCTCTATGCCACTAGCTAGAAGCAAAGTATAGCTTCCTCCAATACTCAAGAAAGAGAGATTAAATAAGAGTGTGCCTCCCTGGGATCATTTTATAATTCTTCCTACCACAGATTGGTTCTGGAGTAGAAGAGAAAGAGAAAGTCAATAAAAACAAGACAAAGAGCTGACTGTGGCTCAGATCATAAACACCTTATTGCAAAATTCAGACTTAAATTGAAGAAAGTAGGCAAAACCACTAGACCATTCAGGTAGGACCTCAATCAAATCCCTTATGATTATACAGTGGAAGTAACAAATAGATACAATGGATCAGATCTGATATACAGAGTGCCTGATGAACTATGGATGGAGGTTCATGACTCTGTACAGGAGGTGGTGATCAAGACCACCTCCAAGAAAAAGAAATGCAAAAAGGCAAAATGGTTCTCTAAGGAGGCTTTACAAATAGCTGAGAAAAGAGAATCTAAAGGCAAAGGAGAAAAGGAAAGATATAGCCATCTGAATGCAGAGTTCCAAAGAATAGTAAGGAGAGATAAGAAAGCTTTCCTAAGTGATCAATGCAAAGAAATAGAGGAAAACAATAGAATGGGAAAGACTAGAGATCTCTTCAAGAAAATTAGAGATACCAAGGGAAGATTTCATGCAAATATGGGCTCAATAAAGGACAGAAATGGTATGGACCTAACAGAAGCAGAAGATATTAAGAAGAGATGGCAAGAATATACAAAAGGACTATACAAAAAAAGGTCTTAATGACCCAGATAATCACAATGTTGTGATCACTCAGCTAGAGTCAGACATCCTGGAATGGGAGGTCAAGTAGGCCTAAGGAAGCATCACTACAAACAAAGTAAGTGGGGGTGATGGAATTCCAGTTGAGCTATTTCAAATCTTAAAAGATGGTGTTGTGAAAGTGCTGCACTCAATATGTCAGCAAATCTGGAAAACTCAGCAGTGGCCACAGGACTGGAAAAGGTCAGTTTTCATTCCAATCCTTAAGAAAAGAAATGCCAAAGAATGTTCAAACTACCACACAATTGCACTCATCTACATGCTAGCTAAGCAATGCCCAAAATTCTTCAAGCCAGGCTTCAACAGTATGTGAACTGAGAACTCTCAGATGTTCAAGCTGGATTTAGAAAAGGCAGAGGAACTAGAGATCAAATTGCCAACATCTGTTGGATCATCAAAAAGCAAGAGAGTTCCAGAAAAACATCTACTTCTGCTTTATTAACTATGCCAAAGCCTTTGACTGTGTGGATCACCACAAACTGTGGAAAATTATTCAAGAGATGGAACTACCAGACCACCTGACCTTCCTCCTGACAAATCTGTATGCAGGTCAGGAAGCAACAGTTAGAACTGGACATGGAACAACAGACTGGTTCCAAATTGGGAAAGGAGTACATCAAGGCTGTATATTGTCACCTTGCTTATTTAACTTATATGCAGGGTACATCATGCGAAATGCCAGGCTGGATGAAGCTCGCTGGAATCAAGATTGCCGGGAGAAATATCAATAACCTCATATGTGTAGATGACACCACCCTTATGGCAGAAAGTGAAAAAGAAATAAAGAGCCTCTTGATGAAAGTGAAAGAGAAGAATGAAAAAGCTGGCTTAAAACTCAACATTCAAAAAACTAAGATCATGGCATCCAGTCCTATCACTTCATGTCAAATAGATGGAGTAACAATGGAAACAGTGGCAGACTTTATTTTGGGGGGCTCCGAAATCACTGAAGATGGTGACTGCAGCCATGAAATTAAAAGACATTTGCTCCTTGGAGGAAAAGCTATGACAAACCCAGAGAGCATATTAAAAAACAGAGACACCACCAACAAAGTTTCATCTAGTCGAAGCTATGGTTTTACCAGCATTCAGGTATGGATGTGAGAGTTGCACTATAAAGAAAGCTGAGCACCGAAGAATTTATGCTTTTGAAATGTGGTGTTGGAGAAAACTCTTGAGAGTCCCTTGAACTGCAAGGAAATCAAACCAGTCAATCCTAAAGGAAATCAGTCCTGAATATTCATTGGAAGGACTGATCCTGAAGCTGAAGCTCCAATCCTTGGCCACCTGATGCAAAGAAATGACTCACTGGAAATGACCCTGATGCTGGGAAAGATTGAAGGTAAGAGCAGGGGATGACAGAGGATGAGATGGCTGGATGGCATCACAGACTCAATGGACATGAGTTTGAGCAAGCTCTGGGAGTTAGTAATGGACAGGGAAGCCTGGTGTGCTGCTGTCAATGGGGTCACAAAGAATCAGACACGGCTGAGCAACTGAACTGAACTGTGGTGCCCCAGAAGACCAGGAAAGAAAGTGTTTTCATGACAAAGTAAACAACCACACTGTGTGCTAATGATAACTATAATAAGGTACAAACAGGTGATCAACTGCTATATTTAGACAGATCAGAGTCAATTGTGTCTTTGACAAGTATCATGCATGGTGGGAAATACAGCCTGTTTAGAATGGGTTGAGGGGATGCAAAGAGTTGACTCATTGGAAAAGACCCTGATGCTGGGAGGGATCGGGGGCAGGAGGAGAAGGGGACGACGGAGGATGAGATGGCTGGATGGCATCACCAACTCGACGAACATGTGTTTGAGTAAACTCTGGGAGTTTGTGATGGACAGGGAGGCCTGGCGTGCTGCGATTCATGGGGGTACAAAGAGTCGGACACGACTGAGCGACTGAACTGAACTGAACTGAACTGAACTGAGGGGAAAATAGACAAATGCAGGTGTAGACTAGTGAAAAAGGTGCAGATAGCAAATACGCACAATGATATCAAGAGGTGCTCTTAAGAGTAGTTAGAGAAGAGTGTCAGGAATTAGGAGTACTTTTAAAAGACAGATCTTACTAAGACTAGCTTATAAAATCATTGGAATGATGCAGAAAAGAAGCATAAGCAGTTGTTGGAGACAAGAAGTGAACAAGGAACCAAGTCCTTTCAAAAGGCTAGAGGAAGGAGATCCAGGGTATATGGAAGGACTATTACCTGTAGTAACAGACTTATTGTTACAGACAATCTAGGTCACCATGCAGGTGCAAATGCATGGTTAGAATTGGATTAATTATCATCCGGTTCCCTCTATATTCTCTGTGAAGTAGAAGAGTTAACCAGGAGGATGAGAACAGAAAGGCCAACTTACTAGGGATGTTTGATAGGATGACAAGGCAGAGAGGTGTGTCTTTTTGAGATTTGTCATCAGATGTATGTGATTATTCCCAGTATCATAACAGGGTTCAGAGGCAGGACAGTGCTCTTAGATAGGTGTGATTCTCAGTTCTGGTTTTTACACTATGTGCATCAAATACAAAAGAAGCCAAAAGTTAGTGTCTACCTTCATGGAGCTTATAAAGAGCTTGAGAAAGCAAAATTAGCAAAGTAACTAGAAGCAAACCCAGGGATGTACACAATAGGCAGTATCATTCAAGATTCTTCACTCATGATGATTATCTTTATTAGTCACCTTCATGGTGGAGAGTTCTGACAAAATGTGGTCTGCTGGAGAAGGGAATGGCAAACCACTTCAGTATTCTTGCCTTGAGAACCCCATGAACAGTATGAAAAGGCAAAAAGATAGGACACTGAGAGATGTACTCCCCAGGTCGGTAGGTACCCAATATGCTACTGGAGATCAGTGTAGAAATAACTACAGAAAGAATGAAGGGATGGAGCCAAAGCAAAAACATCCAGTTGTGGATGTGACTGGTGATAGAAGCAAGGTCCAATGCTGTAAAGAGCAATATTGCATAAGAACCTGGAATGTTAGGTCCATGAATCAAGGCAAATTGGAAGTGGTCAAACAGGAGATGGCAAGAGTGAATTTTAGGAATTAGCAAACTAAAATGGACTGGAATGGGTGAATTTAACTCAGATGGCCATTATATCTACTACTGTGGGCAAGAATCCCTTAGAAGAAAGGGAGTAGCCATCATAGTCAACAAAAGAATCTGAAAAGCAGTACTTGGATGCAATCTCAAAAATGACAGAATGATCTCTGTTAATTTCCAAAGCAAACCGTTCAATATCACGGTAATCCAAGTCTATGCCCGACCAGCAATGCTGAAGAAGCTGAAGTTGAATGGTTCTTTGAAGACCTACAAGACCTTTTAGAACTAACACTCAAAAAAGATGTCCTTTTCATTATAGGGGACTGGAATGCAAAAGTAGGAAGTCAAGAAACACCTGGAGTAACAGGCAAATTTGGCCTTGGAGTACACAGTGAAGCAGGGCAAAGGCTAATAGAGTTTTGCCAAGAGAACGCACTGGTCATAGCCAACATCCTCTTCCAACAACACAAGAGATGACTCTACACATGGACATCACCAGATGGTCAACACCGAAGTCAGATTGTTTATATTCTTTGCAGCCAAAGGTGGAGAAGCTCTATACAGTTAGCAAAAACAAGACCGGGAGCTGACTGTGGCTCAGATCATGAACTCCTTATTGCCAAATTCAGACTTAAATTGAAGAAAATGGGGAAACCCACTAGACCATTTGGGTATAACCTAAATCAAATCCCTTATGATTATACAGTGGGAGTGAGAAATAGATTTAAGGGACTAGATCTGATAGACAGAGTGCCTGATGAACTATGGACGGAGGTTCATAACACTGTACAGAAGACAGGGATCAAGACCATCCCCAAAAAAAGAAATGAAAAACAGCAAAATGGCTGTCTGAGGAGGCCTTACAAATAGCTGAGAAGAGAGATGTGAAAAGCAAAGGAGAAAAGGAAAGATACACCCATTTGAATGCAGAGTTCCAAAGAATAACAAGGAGAGATAAGAAAGCCTTCCCCAGTGATCAGTGCAAAGAAATAGAGGAAAACAATAGAATGGGAAAGACTAGAGATCTCTTCAAGAAAATTAGAGATACCAAGGGAAGATTTCAGGCAAAGAAGGGCTCAATAAAGGACAAAAATGGTATGGACCTAACAGAAGCAGAAGATATTAAGAAGAGATGGCAAGAATACACAGGAGAACTGTACAAAAGAGATCTTCACGACCCAGATAATCACAATGGTGTGATCACTCAGCTAGAGCCAGACATCCTGGAATGGGAAGTCAAGTGGGCCGTAGGAAGCATCACTACGAACAAAGTAAGTAGAGTGATGGAGTTCCAGCTGAGCTATTTCAAATCCTGAAAGATGGTGCTGTGAAAGTGCTGCTCTCAATATGTCAGCAAATCTGGAAAACTCAGCAGTGGCCACAGGACTGGAAAAGGTCAGTTTTCATTCCAATCCCAAAGAAAGGATATGCCAAAGAAAGTTCAAACTACCACACAATTGCACTCATCTCACACACTAGCAAAGCAATGCCCAAAATTCTTCAAATCAGGCTTCAACAGTATGTGAACTGAGAATTCCCAGATGTTCAAGCTGGATTTAGAAAAGGCAGAGATCAAATTGCCAACATCCGTTGGATCATCAAAAAAGCAAGAGAGTTCCAGAAAAGCATCTACTGCTTTATTAACTATGCCAAAGCCTTTGACTGTGTGGATCACCACAAACTGTGGAAAATTATTCAAGAGATGGAACTACCAGACCACCTGACCTTCCTCCTGAGAAATCCGTTTGCAGGTCAGGAAGCAACAATTAGAACTGGACATGGAACAACAGACTGGTTCCAAATTGGGAAAGGAGTACGTCAAAGCTTTATATTATCACCCTGCTTATTTAACTTATATGCAGAGCACATCATGAGAAACGCTGGGTTGGATGAAGCACAAGCTGGAATCAAGATTGCCAGGAGAAATATCAACAACCTCAAATATGCAGATGACACCACCCTTATGGCAGACTGTGAAGAACTAAAGAGCCTCTTGATGAAAGTGAAAGAGGAGAGTGAAAAGGTTGGCTTAAAGCTCAACATTCAGAAAACTAAGATCATGGCATCTGGTCCCATCACTGCATGGCAAATAGTTGGGAAAACAATGGAAACAGTGGCAGACTTTATTTGGGGGGCTCCCAAATCACTTCAGATGGTGACTGCAGCCATGAAATTAAAAGATACCTACTCCTTGAAAGAAAAGTTATGACCAACCTAGACAGCATATTAAAAAGCAGAGACATTACTTTGCCAACAAAGGTCCATCTAATCAAGGCTATGGTTTTTCCAGTAGTCATATATGGATGTGAGAGTTGGATGGTGAAGAAAGCTGAGTGCCAAAGAATTGATGCCTTTGAATTGTGGTGTTGGAGAAGACACCTGAGAGTCCAAGGGACTCTGCAAGGAGATCCAACCAGTCTATCCTAAAGGAAATCAGTCCTGAATATTCATTGGAAGGGCTGATGTTGAAGCTGAAACTCCAATACTTTGGCCAGGTGATGCAAAGAATGACTCATTTGAAAAGACCCTGATCTGAAAAAGATTGAGGGCAGGAGGAGAAGGGGATGACAGAGGATGAGATGGCTGGATGGCATCATCAACTCAATGGACATGAGTTTGAATAAACTCCGGGGGTTGGTAATGGACAGGGCATTCTGGCATGCTGCAGCCTATGGTGTCACAGAGTCGGACATGACTGAGTGACTGAACTGAATTGAACTGAACTGAATGGTTTCAGGTGCTTCAGACGTAAAGAGTTCTGCCATGCAGGAGATGCTTACAGGAGATGCTTACCAAGCAGGAGATGCAGGTTCAATCCCTGGCTCAGGAAGATCCCTGAAGAAGCAAACGGCAACCCACTCTGGTATTCTTGCCTGGGAAATCTCATGGACAGAGGAATCTGGTGGGCTACAGTCCTCGAGATCACAAAAGAGTTGGATGCAACTGAGCGACTAAACAGCAGTAACAGTATGGAAATAGTGGTGTAGACAATTAACAAGGGAACAGAATCAAAAAATTTTATATTTGACTTTATCTTTTATACTTTTCATCTTGTCTCAATAATTTTTGTTGTCTCAATAATTTTTGTTAATGAAATTAAGTTAGAATCCAACCAAAGACCAATGAGGAGGCAGGTCAGAAGTATGTTGGGTAGAAAGTTAAAAAGGAGCTTTGACTTTAAATTTCATAGCAGTTAATCTTTAAAATGAACAGACAACATGCATTATCTTCTAGATTAGAGGTCCACAAACTTTTTCTATAAGGTGCCAGACAGTAAATATTTTGGATTTTGCAGGTCATAGGATCTCTGTCATAACTACTCAACTCTGCCATTAACATGAAAGCACTCTTAGATGGTTTGTAAATCAATGAGCATGACTATGTGCTGATAGGACTTTACTGATGAACACTGAAATTTCAATTTCATATAAATTTTGCATGTCATAAACTATTAGTCTTCTTTTGATTTTTATTCAACAAATTAAAAGTGTGAAAGCCATTCTCAGCCTGAGAGCCATAAAAAGACTGGTGGCCAGCTGGATTTGGTCCGAGGGCCCTAATTTGCCTGTCCTAGACCACAGTTAGATACTCAGAGCTAGAGGGAAATTTTGTAGCCAAGTGAGAACAAGCATGTTCAATTCACATCATCCCAATAATTATCGCGCACCTGATAATGTCCACAGGCACTGTGCCCAAGGATTCTAAGTCATTTGGAGCTCATGTGAATTTTGCAAGTAAAAATTGAAAAGACAACTCAACTAGATTCCCACATGGCTTATAAAATGATCTCACATATGCATCAGTTAAGTACATGTTACTAAACTCCCCACCCATGGAAGTTATCAGCTTCACAATATAGAGTATGTTTTAAAGGCAAAAGAACATAACCCAGAGTGTCTGTTCAGTGCAGTATATTTAAACATCCGTAATTTTGTTATTTTAAAACTAAATTTCTTCAAACAAGGCAAAGCGTACATTCCTTACTCAGGGTTATGTACCAGAGATGCCAAGTTTGAAATTTCCAAACAAAGCTGCTTTTGAGTAATTCGAAGACAAAAAAAAAAAAAGCATTTGAAAAATCTCTGACATGCTGAAAAAAAATAGCATTTTTTTTCACCTTTAGGTAATTCTGAATTGAGTAAATGAACTTTACTTTCCAAAATAAGTCCATTTGGGAATGAAACTGAGAAAGAGAAGCCAGATAAATCTTCCATGGATTCCACTCAGTGCTGTTGATGCCATGGGTTTTGGAGGGAAAAAAAAGAATAAGGAATAAGAAGACAGTTTTCTAACTCTTAGTTGGCTGCAATTCCTTTTCATTACCACGTATGTCCTGTAAAAATGGCCCCCAAACAGATTCCTGATAGGATATAGGATATGACCTTGCAAAGGTTTTTGATAACGTAGTAGCCCCAATAACCTTCTTGAGGGTGAGGAAGGAGACTTGAAATGGAGTACTGGGAGCCAAAGAGAGTGGGAAGGGCATCCATGTAGGGGAGAGGGTGGGAAAGGGAGCGGGTTAGGCTGATGAAATAAGTAAGCATTTTAGGATACAATAGCCGATTCTCTCCATGCAAGAGAACATATTTATAAATACTGAAAGAGAGAAAATCAGAATATACTTTGTGGTGTTGAACTGGAATTGGAGACATAAAGTAAACTCATGGTTTTCATATACATAAAAGATAGACAAAGATACAAGTATAGACGTAAACATGCACGTGAATTCATGAATGCATGTCTCTGTATATGTATGTGTGCTCAGTCATGTCCGACTCTGAAGCCCCATGGACTGTAGTCTACCAAGTTCCTCTGTCCATGGGATTTCCCAGGCAAGAATACTGAAGTGAGTTGCCATTTCCTTCTCCGGGGGATCTTCTCAACCCAGGGACTGAACTGCATCTCCTACATCTCCTGCACTGGCAGGCTGATTCTTTACCACTAGGAAGCCCCAATATGACCATGCCCACAGATATGCTGTAGCTCTGTCCACAAAGAGCGTGTGGGAGCAGCAATACTCTTAAAACGAAGAACACTCCAAACACTCTGATCTTCTAAGTGCCATTCTCCACCAAAAACAATCAAAGCTCCTTTGTAAAAGTGGCTGATTTCAAGGCTACAGCTGGAGGAAGGAAAGTGTAAGATGAGTCTGGCTAAAGCCAGTGACCAGGAAATACTCAAAGAATGCTGGGTATGTGACAAACGGACACAGAAGCCAGACTAAGGGGATTCCCACTGGCCAAATCTAGGACAATTTGAGAGTCAAGATAAATAATGATAGCAACAAATGATAACCCAATGAATCAATGGGAAACCATGGGTCCATCCAGATATAAATAAGGAAATGAACGAATAAATGAAGAGTTTAGTGAAGAATGGGATGTTTACATAGCTTCAAAGTAACTTCTTACTGTATACACATAAACTGCAGGGGGGTAAATGTTTATAGTGAAGGAGTCTGGCAGACACCACTTTAGTCAAGGTATCAAAATGACTGTGCACAAAATTGATATTGTGCACCATGTGATAGGATGTAATAAATGACCAAACAGCCTTCTCCCTTCCCAGTACACAGTATTATTGTACCTCCTCACATTCTTAGGCATAACTCAATGACTTGGCCAACAAAAGGTGAGGAGAAGTGGCATGAATCATTTCCAGATAGGAGATGTAAGAGCCAGAGTCACTATTTCTCTCTCTCTTTTTTTTTTTACCCTGTCTTAGTGGGTAGAAGCATGTTTCTAGAGGGGACATTATGTTGGCCTCAGTCTACTGACTACAATGGGAAGAGCTGTCCACTACCCCCACTCTGCCCCATCCTGTTTCCTTTGGTGTGTAGCTTGACAGAAAAATAAATTTTTGCTCTATTAAGCCACTATTCTGGTAGTGGTTTATTAGTACAGCTTAATTTAGCTTATGGTAAGTGGTACATTGGTTGATGAAGCAGTTTTATTTGCATGCCTGTCTCCTCAATAGAGTAGAAATTTTAAGGGCAAGAATGATACAATTTAATTTTTCCACCAAAATCATATAGTCTTTCTCTTGTCTTCCCCCCCAAAATAAATGGCAACAAGAGCCACTCAGTTCTTTTTTTTGTATTCAAGGATAGTTGATTTACAATATTATGTTAGTCTTAAGTGTACAGAAAAGTGATTTGGTTATTTTTTCTTTTTCTTTTTTTCCATTATAGGTTGTTACAAAATATTGTAATATCCCTGTTCTCTATAGTAATTCTTGTTGTTTATCTATTTTATATATAGTAATGCATATCCATTAATCCCAAACTTCTAATTTATTCCTCCCCCACTTCCACTTGGGTAACCATAAGTTTGTTCTCAATGTCAATGTGTCTGTTTTTGTTTCATAGATATGCTCATTTATGTCATATTTTAGATCTCATGTGTAAGTGATGTCATGTGATACTTGTCCTTCTTTGTCTGACTTATTTCACTTTGTTTGATAATGTCTAGGTCCCTCCATGTGGCTACAAACGGCATTATTTCATTCCTTTTTTATGACTGAGTAATATTCCATTGTAGATGTGTACCACATCTTCTTTATCTGTTCATCTGTACATGGACACTTAGGTTGCTTCCATATCTTCACTATTGTAAATAGTGCTGTTATGAACATCGGTGTGAGTGCATGCTCAGTTGCTCAGTCATGTCCAGCTCTTTGTGACCTTGTGGATGAACGCTGGAAATCTACTCAGTTTCCAACCCTATGGATGAACATTGGAGTTCTACTCAATTTGCAATCATGTGGATAAACACCGGAGATCTACTCAGTTCTTGAAGTCAGAAACCTGACCATATACCTCTGCATCCCTCTAGATCTTTCACCTGTTCATGGCCTGATCATTGTACCTTCTTAATACATCTGGAATCTCTCCATTTATTTCCAACCTACTGGGCTTCCCTGGTGGCTCAGATGGTAAAGAATCCACCTGCAATGCAGGAGACCTGGGTTTGATCCCTTGGTTGGGAAGATCCCCTGGAGAAGGGAATGGCTACCCACTCCAGTATTTTTGTCTGGAGAATCCCATGGACAGAGGAGCTGAACGGACTACGGTCCATGGGATTAAAAGGAGTCAGACACGGCTGAGCAACTTTTACTTTAGCACTCCCTCAATTCAGAACAGCATCTTCTTTTCTGGCACCTCTATATGTAATCTCTTCATAGTCTCCTTGTTTCCAGACTCCCACTCCTAACCCTTCTCCACATTGCTCTCAGCTATGATTTCTAAAATGCATATCTAAATGTGTCACTCCCCATCTGTGAGTCTTTGAGTCAAAGCCTCTGCATTGCCTTTAGACTAAAATCCAAATCCTTTAATATGACGAACAGAGCATCTAATAACCTGGTCCGCTCTGGAGTGTAAGCTCCCTGGCAGCAGACGGTTTTGTCTGTTTTGGTCACTGTTATATTCCTGGAGAAAGAGCATTGAGCCTGGTCCATTGAAGGCATTTGATGAACTGTGGTTAAGCAAATAGTCCTTGCGTACCTCCAGCCTCACTCATACTATTCTCTCTCTCCTTCGCTGCCTCCCTAAACTCCTGTCACAAATGCCTCTCTAAGGTGCTCCTCTGTTTCCTTCTGGCTGCAATGCACTTCCTCTGGTGGCTCCAGGGCTGACTTATCTCAAGTTTCAAGTCTCAGCTCAAAGGCCACCTCCTTACAGAGGTGGGTTTTCCTGATACATTTATCTAAAGTAGCCCCCACCTATCTGTTGCTCACTTCTTCTCTATCAAGTCTTTAACAACCTTCGTAGCACATGTCACAGTGTATTATTATCTAATTATTTGCT
This sequence comes from Odocoileus virginianus, assembly GCF_023699985.2. Classification (NCBI taxonomy): domain Eukaryota; kingdom Metazoa; phylum Chordata; class Mammalia; order Artiodactyla; family Cervidae; genus Odocoileus; species Odocoileus virginianus. Next base: position 55,249,569 of record NC_069684.1, on the reverse strand, counting down.
AACTTTTATGTACTGTTTATCTTTCTCCTGTGGAAGCAAGCTCCTCCAGGACCATCTGTCTAGCTTGTGTCTGACACAGACAGGCATTACATAGCTAAATGAGTGAATCCCTATTTGGTCCCCAAACCCTCTTCCTTCATATCTAACACAGGCTACCCTTTCTTTTCTATAAAGTGATTCATGCACAACTTCAGATTTTAAGATCATTTTTTACTTTCTCGCATTACTACCAATTACCAAGCAAAGTAGATGTAAATGAGACTTCATTATTAAATATCATGTTTAGTGACCTTAATTTTTCTTTTTTTATTAACGTTTCCTCTTTACCAAACCCTCTCCCAACACACAAAGCAAAGCTTTCAGTATAAATAGCACATCATGTAATGGAATTAAAATATCACCAACATGAAAAAGATGCAATATTTTAATGAACCATGAGATTTTCTGCCAAAATTTGCAGCTAACTGAATAATTTTTGGCAAATCAGAATCAGATGCTGGGAGGCACTATATACCCACACCTACTGCTTGAGGTGGTCAGTGTCCCACTGTCCTCGTCTTCTGGAGCATCATCCCCACCTCCTGTCACGTGTGCATTTGACTCTGTTAATCCCCAGGAACAGCTATCCATTCTAGGTGCCTCAGGAAATGAAGGTTCATGTCAGAATGCACACAGTAATAAAGAAGAAGGGAATGTCAGCCAAGAAGCTAGGCTTCAGTACAATTCAGGAAAAGATGAACAACCAGGCCCTATGGGAAAAACTGAAGTGGAGACAGAAAGAGAAGAACTGTTCTAAATCCAAAGCAGTTCTAGGGATCTCAGCAGAAAGTTTCTAGATTTGTTTTCTAAGGCTCTATCCTTAACCCCATTCAGCCACTCTGCTTTTTCTGCTTCTCTATGTGTTTACTCATCTCTCTTCCCACTGCTGCTGCCGCTGCTAAGTCACTTCAGTCGTGTCCGACTCTGTGCGACCCCATAGTCAGCAGCCCACCAGGCTCCGCCGTCACTGGGATTCTCCAGGCAAGAACCCTGGAGTGGGTTGCCATTTCCTTCTCCAATGCATGAAAGTGAAAAGTGAAAGTGAAGTTGCTCAGTTGTGTCCGACTCCTAACGACCCCATGGACTGCAGCCCACCAGGCCCCTCCATCCATAGGATTTTCCAGGCAAGAGTACACGAGTGGGGTGCCATTGTCTCTTCCCACTACACGTGACCTATTAACTCTCTCTTGCTCATTCTGCTTATTCACTGATTCAGCTTCCTCATAACCTCACCTGGCTCTTGACCTCACAAGACTGAAACAGGAGGGAAGGGGCAGGGCACAACCTTTGAAAGAATTACATAGCTTGAGGCCACAACAAACCAATTAGAACCAGATGAGTCCAAGATGGTGGAAAAGTTGACTTCCACTAGACCTTGAGCCTCAGTATACACTTGCTCCTTGGAAGAAAAGCTATGATCAACCTAGACAGCATATTAAAAAGCACAGACATTACTTTGCTGACAAAGGTCATCTAGTCAATGCTATGGTTTTTCCAGTAGTCATGTATGGATGTGAGAGTTGGACTATAAAGAAATCTGAGCACTGAAGAACTAATGCTTTTGAATGGAGGTGTTCGAGAAGACTCTTGAGAGTCCCTTGGACTGCAAGGAGATCCAACCAGTCAATTCTAAAGGAAATCAGTCCTGAATATTCATTGGGAGGATTGAGGCTGAAGCTGAAACTCCAATCCTTTGGCCACCTGACGCAAAGAACTGACTCACTGGGAAAGGTCCTGATGATGGGAAAGATGGAAGGCAGGAAGAGAAGGGGACGACAGAGGATAAGATGGCTGGATGGCATCATCAGTTCAATGGACATGAGTTTGAATAAGCTCCGGGAGTTGGTGATGGACAGGGAAGCCTGGCGTGCTGCAGTCCACAGGGTTGCAAAGAGTCGGACGTGACTGAGCCATTGAACTGAACTGAACTGATACTCTCATTGTAACAATTTATAAGCTAAATGACAGACCCTTAGGGGCCTTAGCAGATCCAAGGCTGACCATCAAAGACCTAAAATTGAGTGGTGGCCCAGTTCCTGGAAATCTCACCCACCTCCCCAAAATGGTTGTAATAATCCTCCTACTTATTAGCCTACAAAATTACCCAGTCCATAAAAGCTAACCACACTATGTTTTGACTCTCACCTTTTGAAATGGCCCACACTCTGTCTGTGGAGTGTGTTTCTCTCCAAATAGATCCACTTCTTACTTATCACTTTGTCTCTCACTGAATCCTTTCTATGGTAAGACATCAAGAACCTGAGCTTCATTAAGTCCTGAAACCAACTGTGTGATCACATGATCTCAGTTAAAAGACCATAAGCTTTGGCCAGGTTCAAGTCCCAATCAGCGTTTAGGTTGGGTTTGAGTCTCAGTACATGGGTTCAAGCCCCAGTCTGAGTTGCACAGTTTTAAGACCACAGTTGTGCATCAGAGTCCACTCTTTGCACCTTTTGATATTTAGTTCCCTGCCATATCCAAGATGTGTCTTGCTTCCCAATTACACATTCCCAAGGGCGACATGCCTACTGAGGCAGCTCTTTTGGTCAGAGCATCTTAGTTGCTCAAGATGGAACAGCAGCCTTCAGGTTGATGCCTCCTTGTCTTTATCCCACTGGGCCCAGGAGAATAAAGACAGACAGTTCCAAGCATGGCAGGCTAGGACTCTCCCGCAGCAGGGGCTGAGGTGGGGGCAGTGTTCCTGAGAAGGAGCTGTGAGCAGCATGGACCATGGTTATGAAACCAAGCAGGATCCTAGGGGAGCTCCTGGGCACATAGTTTTTGAGGACAGGATTCCAGTGTGTCCCTCTTTGCCTGGCAAAGAAATAAAATAATTCTTTTCTACTTCACCAAAAACTGTCTCTGAGATCAATTTGGCACTGGTGTACAGGGAAGCTGAGCTTTTGGCATCAGTTACATGTTCAATACTTAACACCAATATATTTAATACTTTGACCACTGTATTGTATTGTAACTGGTTTCCTTTGTAATCTCATGTACTTTATCTTACACCTCTAAAATTTTTCTTCTGAGGTTTCCATGGGCTTTCTAAGACTGCCAAAGGCATCCATGGCACAAAGGTTTAAGATCCCTTGCCCTAAACTCAGATCACCTTGAGAGCATTTTCTGCTGTGCCCCTAGGGTCCAGTACAATGCCTACCAAGGAAGAATCAGTAAAACATTGTGGAAATATAAGGAACTATAATCAACATACAGTCATAAACCATAGTGGAAAAAAATGTGATAAAGAATATGTATATGTATAACTGAATCACTTTTCTGTACATCAGAAATTAACACAACAATGTGTTATCAGATCACTATTCTTCAATAAAATTTGAAAACAAAAACATTGTGAAAATACTGGGTACTTGTACCCCCAGCATCATGGCCCATGGAAGGCACATCATGAAAGTTATTAAATGAATAACTCAAGCTCTGAAGCCCCAACTTGCTGGCTGTGGCCTCCCTCCTCAAGTCTTATCCAGTTGATTCTGCATTCCAGCATACTGAAGCAAGGAATCATTTATCAAGTAGGCTGGTACACTATCAACAATCAATTTTTACAACAATGCAAAATCCTCAGCCACTCATAAATTACTTCAAGATAAACACCAGGCATTGAAGTGAAGTGCTGCCAGATTAATGAACAGTTCCAGAATCTAATGAGAGGTTTCTAACGTCTGGAGAGCCTCCTCTAAGGAGAATTCTCCAGTACTGGGGATAGGCCTGTTGTTCAGCCATTCGTGCACAGCGCTGATTTTCAAGCCAGCTGGTGAGAGTCAGTGAGGCAATCTGAGGACTTGGACAGATTTCTTCATGTGCAGAGCTAATTGGCTCATATGGAGACTGAACCGATGACCTTGATTTCCTTAGCCCCGCAGCCTAACCAGCTGAGCTAATCATCTTGACCACCTGAATGGACTCAGAGCCTTCCAGAGAAGAAGCATAGCAAGCCACAATGAAACAGAATTAAGAAGAAAGAAAATTCTGGAATAACATCCTTGATACTTTGCTTCCTGCTCACAATAATAGCTTCGGGCTTCAAAGTGACCATCTTCTTCCTTACTCCACCCAAGCCCTGACCCTTGAGTGAATGAGAGCAGAGAATCATAAAGGTCATGTCCTCGAGTGTCTTGCAAGATCGCTGGCACAGACAAGAAGAGCTCATCCAGATTTTTTGCTATGATATATTTTTCTTTTGCCGGCTTCAGATGAGCTTTGCTTTTGATCCACCCAGAAGAATATAGGAGAACCGGGGTTCACGTCCTCCCCTCCTCCTAAGGAGAGCCCTTCCTGTCCGGATGCAGGGACTCTCCTGGGCTCTGATATGTTCCAAGGGAGATGGATTTACAGAGAGCGTTGAATGCACCAGAAATAGTACTGGGCATTTTACATCTGTTATTTAACTTAATTCGGAAGTATGGGCATTTAAAAGCTATTTAAAACACTTTCCTTCCCTTAAAACACTTTCTCCTTCTCCTTCAAGAGAAGGAGAAATATTATATGACATCTCTTATATGTGGACTCTAAAAAGAAATGACACAAATGAACTTACTTACAAAACAGAAACAGACTCCCAGACTTCGAGAATGAGCTTATGGTTGCCAGGGGGAAGGACTGGGGAAAGAAAGAGTTAGGGAATTTGGAGATGGACATGTACATACTGCTGTATTTTAAATGGATAGCCAACAAGGACATACAGTATTGCACAGGGAACCATGCTCAATGTTATATGGCAGCCTGGATGGGAGAGAAATTTGAGGGAATGTGGATACAAATATATGTGTGACTGAGTCCCACTGCTGTCCACCTAAAACTATCACAGTATTGTTTGTCAACTGGCTATACCCTAATACAAAATAAAAGGTTTTTTTTTTTTTAATAAATGAAACTCTTTCCTTCTAACCTGTCTTTAAAATTAGTCCTCAAATTTAAAGAATATGTGAGCTGGATACAATCATAAGTGATGAGAATGAGTAAGTTAATAGAATAATATATTTGCTACGTAATTCTTACTAGAGATTGATTTATCAGGCTAGCCCATTGTCACTCCTGTCATGCAGGAAAAATGGTCAATGGGATACTGAGATTTTAGGGCTTTATTTATTGATATAGTTGTGCCAGCAATGTACTTAATACTACTGGAAGCATAATAAATTTTGAAGTTGACAGGAGTAGACGAGAGTTCTGGGAACCATGCCACCAGTGAGATGTCATTAGACGGGGTGATAAGAGGGCATGGAATAGGTGACCAAAACTTCACAGGCTGCCCAAAACAGCCTTAGTGATGCTGGCTGTCCCAGCATAATTATTCACTGTGGCCCAGTTTGCATGATCGTGGGTCAGAAGACTCACTATTGCTAAGATGTCAATTCTCCTGAAACTGATGTATTGAATTAACAACATTTTTGCAGGTAAAGCCTGAAAAATAGGCAGGCTTTTTTGCAAACTGTCAGGCTGATTTTAAAATGCATACAGCAAAACTAAGGGCCTAGAAAAGCTAAAATGACTTCAAAAAAGAGCAAAGTGGGAGGACTAATACTACCTTAGTTCCAGACTTATTGTAAACCTATAAAACAATGTGATATTGATATAAATATAAATTTTAAAAATCAACAAAATAGTCCAGAAACAAACCCATCAATATGTGGACAATTGCTTTTTGACAAAAGTGCAAAAGCACTTTTTAATGGAGAAAAAAGTCTTTTCAGCAAACAGTTCTGAAACAGTTGACAGTTTATATGTTAAAGAATTGAACTTTGCTAATGAGATGGATGAAACTGGAGCCCATTATACAGAGCAAAGTAAGCCAGAAAGATAAAGACCATTACAGTATACTAACAAATATATATGGAATTTAGAAAGATGGTAACGATAACCCTATATGCAAAACAGAAAAAGAGACTCAGATGTATAGAACAGATTTGTGGACTCTGTGGGAGAAGGCAAGGGTGGGATGTTTCAAGAGAACAGCATTGAAACATGTATATTATCTAGGGTGAAACAGATCACCAGCCCAGGTTGGATGCATGAGACAAGTGCTCGGGCCTGGTGCACTGGGAAGACCCAGAGGGATCGGGTGGAGAGGGAGGTGGGAGGGGGGATCGGGATGGGGAATTCATGTAAATCCATGGCTAATTCATTTCAATGTGTGACAAAAACCACTGCAATGTTGTAAAGTAATTAGCCTCCAACTAATAAAAATAAATGGAAAAAAAAAAAAGAATTGAACTTTGATCCATATCACATACAGACATGACTGAGCAACTTTCACTTTCACTTATATAAAACAGATTAAAAAACAAGGACCTACTGCATAGCAAAGGGAACAATATTCAATATCTTGTAATAACCTACAATGGGAAAGAACTTGAAAAGAATATATATAACAAAATTTTAAAAAATAAAATCACCATTAAACCTCAAAAGTTATTCATTGTTAAATCTTAAAAAAAAACCTTAAAATTATATATGTATTAAATATACACAGTTTACTGTAGGACAATCATTTTGTAACCCGGCTGTTAAGAAAATTTATGAGTGACTTATGCTAGTAAGTGATGGAGTTGAGATTTGAACTGAGGGCTTCTGGCTCCAGAGTCCATGTTCTTAACAGTCTTAAGTCACTTAGCAGAGTCACTCAGTATACAGCAAAGTGTGGCTGTTATTGTTATTATTGTTATTTTTATCCAGTCCTAAACTTCTCCTATAGAGATACTGGTACTGGCCCCACAGAAGCCAAAGGACTTGTCGATGTTCCTTGACACATAAGCACCAAACTTGAGACTGTCCGCTATGCTCTGACTCCCATGCCAAAGCCCCAGCCCCTTACTCTCTGCCATGAAGTCCCTGCCAGAATCAGCAGAGAAAGGGATGGTGCAGTAAGAAACCACCACTTCAAACCCTGGCAGCACTGGCTGAGTGACTTTGGTGTGCTTATGTGAATTCTTAGTTTTCTCATTAGTATACAGGAAATGATCTGATGATAAGTTATAAGATCAGTTTAGCATAATTTGACCCTGGGGCATAGAAGATCACCAGAAAGGAGGAGAAGACATTAAAAGGAGAGGTGAAGATCCCTCAGAGACCAGTGTTACCACTTTAGGGCTTTACTCGGCCTGGACTCTGTGTTTCAGAAATGAGGAGCCATGACTGCCTGTCTACCTGTCCAAATACACTTCTGGAATTTCACCAAGGTGCTTAGAAATGTGATGCTCTAGTCATTCCAGATTTCACATTGACTGCCCAGGAGTGGACCCACCATAGAAAGCCTTTGGGACTTCAGGGAGACAATATTTTCATAATAAGATCCAAGCTTTAGGTCTTTAACAACATGGTGCAGGAGAAAGCCTTTCTGGCATCTCAAGGACTCTCCTCTCCCCTCACTTGTGTTCTTTTCATTTTTATGACTTACACAGTTCTACAAATGGAGATAGTAGAAGAGGTCTCTATGAGATCTCTCCCAAATCTGTAGGATGCTCTCCCCTCCCCCTCTGCCCCTCCCCACCACCGCATACACACATAGAATGAGAACTATTCCAGTAACTTTCTATTTTAGTTTGGAGCTCCCTCTTTTGAAGATCTTAAGACATGAATTCAAGTGCAAACAATTTGTTGGAGAGGGAATCCCAAGAAAAACTACCAAGGGTGTGGGGAAGTAAGATGGAGAAAGGAAGACAAGACAGTCAATAATAAGTTTGTTATCAAACAAGACACCACTGTGGATAAATGGAGCTTAATCCTGTTGAGGCCTCTAAGAGTTAGTATAGAAAATGCATCTCAGGGTTATGTCACCTGAGTAGGGAAGGATCCGAGGTATTTACATACCAACTCCCATAAGTTACTGATTGAGTGGATGCTGCCTTGGACAAGCTTAGTCTGGAGGAGGAGACAGAATTTTAAACAGTACAAACTCCCTGATGGTTGCTATACGTCTTATTCAACTTTGAAGCACAGCCTGACCTAAGGTAGTTTCCTAGCACTGACAGCCTCCTATGCTAAGCAAAGCAGGAGGCTGGTGCAAAACTTCAGCATCCCAAGATACACTTCAGACCAAGAAATGCAGATGCTGGCATTTGGAAATTGACCAGCAGGCACTGAAGAGGTAAGAGTGAGGGAGGGATGCCAACAGTTGCTTTCCTCAGCATCATTTAGCAAGCACTGACATGACATATCTACAGTGGCATACTCACCAAATATTCAAGGGCTCACCCACATTTCCCAGACATAGACTCAAAAGACTGAACAGAGGTGATATGCATCATTCCCAGGCAAAAACAAGTCAATGTACAACCCTTCCACCCTCTCTTCCCCTAGAACCACAACCATCAGATAGCTACGGGATGCAGCCAGACTGGATTGTTGTGTTCCATTGGGAAAGGAACTGATATGGAAAGCTGAAAGACCCACAGCCAACTTTGTGGAAAAGAGAAATAAACCTATACATGTTCAGCCACTGAGATTTCCAGATTTGTCTGTTACTGCAGCACAGCTTAACTTAACCTGTCTGATAGGTAAGATCTTTGGTTCTTCTGATCTCAATTTTCATGTATTCTTTCAAATAGTTACAAGTAATTCAACATATCATTAGTACATCCCAGACAATATCTTTGGAACTGGAATACAGCAATGAACGAAAGGACATAAAAATGCCTACCTTGGGCAGCAATGGAGATGCAGACATAGAGGACAGACTTATGGACGCAGGAGTGGGAGAGGAAGGACAGGGTGGGATGAATGGAGAGAAGAGCATGGAAGCATCCACATTACGATATGTAAAATAGAGAGCCAGTGGGAATTTGGTGTGTGACTCAGGGAACTCAAATCAGGGCTCCGTAATGACATTGTGGTGGGAAGGGCTGGGAGGTGGGCCAGAGGTTCAAGACGGAGGGCACATATGTGCACCTATGCCTGATTCATGCTGATGTATGGCAGAAATCAATGCAATATTGTAAAGCAATAATCCTTCGATAAAAAATAAATACTTTTTAAAAAAAAATACCTGTCTCTGTGGTTCATAACGTATACTTTTGGGAAGTAACCATCACCATGAAGTGGGAAAGTTTGTTTCTCTTCACAGCTTGTAAGAAGTCAATGGGAAATAAGCTTGCTACAGGGAAAGCTCGGGGAGGCAGTCAGTCAGTTGATATATGTGAGGTGAGAGAAAAGGAAAGAAAATGTCAATGCAAGTTTCTCTTGGCACATCATTTCAACATGTGTTGAATACCCACTTTGGACCAAGCTCTACACTAGATGACAGAGATCAGAACGTAAATAAGAATTCTGCTGTACTTTACATGCCAACTTTACTGAGCCAAGCGAAATGGAAACTAAATATAAATTCCTTCATGGTTGGTCTGTGTCTTATCTAACTCTGAATCTCAGCCTGACACAGATGCCCGTAAGTGTTTATAGAATGTACTAATAATTGCACATAATTGTTTCACACCATCTGAAGTGAAAAAAAATATGTTAAAAAGGAACAAATCAATCTGTCACCCTACACGTGCTCACCCTCAGCAACTAGGGTTTTGCATTTGTGCCAAAGGAGGAGACCAGAGCTATGACCTCCTGGATCACTCCCAGAGTGGATGGTACACAGCTCTGCAATCAGCAGTCGACTGAAAGATTGGGCTCTGGGGAGATGAGCATCAAAGGCCTAACAGCTGCTCAGAGCTCAACTTGAACTTGAGAGCTGCATAGAAGAATCTATAAAATAGAATGCTAGCCCTAGGGACTAAAATTCAGTCATCAACCTTCCATTTGAAGCATGTCCAGTCTACACAGATCACTGAAAATCCCTGCTGTCTATTTCAAGGACTTGTGAGCATTTCAAGAAACTCTCATATTGCCCTCCATTTTTTAAAAAACAATCTTTTGGTCATGTGGGATCTTACTTCCCTGACCAGGGATCGAACTTAGCAGCATTGGCAGCACAGAGTCTTAACCACTGAACCACCAGGGAAGACCCTACCCTTTTTTTTTTGTTTTTGAAGTGAAGGCTCACTGTGCATCCAGAAATGAACTCAAACTGGTACATTTGTTATGTCTTGAGGTCTCTGGTTAGCATACTCTCACCTCCAGCACTGTTCTCAGCCATCCACATGCCTCTATCCTGCTGGGACTCTTGATTCCTGTAATAAGTAAGCAGAGCCTAGGAAAAGTCCTTGGCAGAGTCTGTTTGGAGGAAACTGACAAACTAAGACATCCTTCATGAATGACCACAGTCAAAATAAATCCAAGATATAGAAGTGTATAAACATTTACCATTTAGCCACATGACCTACAGCAAGGTCATTCTTATCCAGAAAACAGGACACCCTCAGCCTCTTCACTTTTTCAGGTAATATTAGATGTTCGGGAAATCACTGCTCTGACAGTCACCCACCCAGGGGTCTCTGGAGAAGGCAGAGCACTAGTTCCCCCAATAGGACCCACCCCTTCACCCAACGGGTCTGCAGTGTCCCCTCTGTCCACCCACACTGCACCCATTGGCTCTGATTTCATAACGACCATTCCATTGCCGGTAGATTAGCACTAATTAAAATATAGAATATCTGAAAGGTACCAGCCCCTTTTATGCCCCGGCAAATTCCACTTACTTAGCTCACAGCTTTGTCTGGCCAGCAAAGAGCTCTGTGAAATCTAATCCACTATGATGCTAGTCATCACTTTCTTTTAGATATATAGCCTACACTGTATCTCACCCCAACAGTTGGAAATGATATTAAATGACCCTCTGATAAGCATCAGAAACCAGTTGCTTCTCACTACTAATCATCTATTTTTGGAACTGCAAAGCCAGCATATGCTCAGTCGTGGCTCTGACTCTTTCAAACAGTGTCTGCAGATCTTTCATCTTTTCCCATCACTTGATTCGCTTTCTTGTCCATCCTCTCCCCTACCCATCACTTTAGCCCTAAGGAAAAAAACACGGGAATGTTTTTCTTTTTTCCACCCCCTCCCCACCCCAAATCTCACCCCTGTAGAACAGCAAACCACATCTTACCTATGTGGAATGCAGAAGAAATGTTTTCCCTTTGATATTAAAGAGTCCTCCCACCAATTAAGTAAACACTGGCCACACCGCAGAGCTGGTATGTTATTGAAGAGCACAGGAGAGCAGAGTTTTTTTCAGAGTTGTGTCAAAAGGAACCTCAGGCTTTGGCCTCAACTCCAGGAAAGAGATGAAAACATCATGCACGTGTCAGAATGCCAACTGCGACTGTATGCATGGATTGCTACGGTGTCAGAGGACATGATAGAACAACAGGATCCTCTTTACAAATAGCTTGTGGGAGTCCCTCTCCTCCTCCCAAGCAAGAACCAGACTGAGATCAAACACTGTGTTCTGGGAGGTTCCACTCCATCAACAACGGGCTGACTTTTGAACGGTGTTGTCAACAGGGCATCTTCACAGTCCAGTGCTTCGGGAATTACCAAACAAAAGGCAGAGGGCCAGACTATGCCACAGGGACCAGCCAAGCTCATATCTCTCCCAAATTCTTAGAGTTGTGACGTTCTCAACGAGAATATGAAACAAGAAGGTGGAACCAGGGAACATTGAAATGATTCTTTTCAGCACACTGCATTTCAATACGGACAAATTGTGCTTATTTAAGATGAAGCTTCAACATTCAGAAATGCATCACTGAGCTAATGTGGTCCATTCCAAGGCTTCAGAGAGGGAATGTAGCAAGCTGCTCCCATTCTGTGTTTGATTTGCCTAATGGTAATAGGAGAGTTATTTCAATTCTCTTTCTCCATTTTCCCATCCCTTAAAAAAGAAACAATTTCAATTCTTCAATAGAGCATCTAAGAGGACTAAGAAATAATAAGGTCCCCATGTGAAAAGTTCCCCAGTATAGCCATAAGGAGTGAGCCAATTATTAATAAAAACACTCCAACCAAGGTTTCCATCTTTCTCTTGATTCTGAGTATGTGGTTACTTTTGTTCATGGCATCCTAGGGCAAGTTAATTTTATTAAGAACATTTTTAGAAAGCCAGAATGTCAGAAGTTGACACTGCTCTCTTTCCAGCCCTCTATTCTTGGTAACATCATGAAATATCGGCTGGCCCCAAAAGTGAGTTGCACCTTTTTTCAATCTAACAGCCATTCTGTGGATAGCATTTGTTTTCCATTGCTGCCAAGGAGACAATCTGGCTCTCATTTCCTTTGAAGAAGAGCCCATTATGATGAGTCAGGTCTACAGTGGGAATAATTAGGTCAAATAAATGAGCCCTTCCAGCCGCCTGTGGCATCACTCAACACCCCCATGTTGCAGATAAAGGAGACAACACCGGAGCTAAAACAGAGTTTATCTCTTGTGAGTTCCCCTTATCTCTGGCCCAAGGGATGTTATCAAAATGTACACAAGGTAATTACGGCTCCTCTCTTTGCATCTGGAGAAGTCAAAACTGGTCCATAGAATTGTGTGGTGGTCCCAGTGCCTGTCCACTCTACGAGAGACGGCTCCTGTCCCAGCTGGCAGGCTAAAGACAGTCTCTGCCTTGAGTCATATTTGCCCCCATGATCTCCCAGTCACCTTATCCTGGGCTGTCATGTCCACTGGTAAGAGAAAAAGGAAATTCAAGGAGGTGGGAGTCATATGCTAGCTCTTGTTACTATGCAATCGAAGCTGATATCTGCAGCTCATCCTTCAAGCTAGACTCTCTGGTAGTTTGTTCAACATCTTATACACACAGGAAGAGACTAGGGTCAAATTAGAGATGCCAATCTGCTACCCAGATTGAAGAGCTCCCCTCCCCTGCAGGAAGTGGGGGATGCAGAGAGAAACAATTAGAAAATAAGCTAGCCTTTCTTTCAAGAGTCTCATTACTCAGAAAAAGAATCTCTAGTTTTGTTTCTTTGTAATCTTTTTTTTTCTACTTTATTAAAACATTCAGAAATTATTATAACATAAGAGCTCTCAAAAGTCACAACATCAATTTAGGATTTCATCCCTGATGTTGACATGGGTCACGGACCTCATCCAAGGGCTAAAGACGCATCTCACTCTACAGCAGGCTGACCAAACCAGATGCTCGTTCCAAACAATATGCTGTCTTAAAGATTCTTCCACTCACTTGTTAAACCTAAACCACCATCTGAAGGCTCTCATGCAAGTGGATTCTCTTGAGTTGTAGTTACTTTGTTTCCCCCAAGGGTTCCATTTGTTTGGGTTATTCCGGCAGCACAGGAAATAAGAAATCTCCTATCTTTTAAAAATTAAAAATTAGAGGAATTTGGCTTACACTGAAGTAATAACTAGGAACCAAAACACTGCTCACCTTCCTTCAAGTTGTATACAATAACTGCTACATATCACACTTGATGCCTGAGTAGAACTTTGGGAAGGAGGGAACAACCATGAACCTCAAAAATGAGCACATTTTCAATGATTCTGGGGTAATAAACTGTCAAACAAAATTTATCAAAAAATGTCTTTCACACACTCATTAATTAATTAAAATATTTATTATATGGGCTTCCCTGGTGGCTTAGACAGTAAAGAATTGCCTACGGTGCAGGAGACACTGGGTTCAATCCCTGGGTTAGGAAGATCCCCTGGAGAAGGAAATGGGAACCTCCTCCAGTATTCTTGCCTGGGAATTCTATGGACAGAGGAGGCTGGTAGGCAATGCTCCACGAGGTCCCAAAGAGTTGGACATGACTGAGGGACTAACATTTGAATCCACTATATTATTTATTATATATTTATTAGTTATAGCTAACTCAATCATTATCTATTTCTATCATTATCACATCTATTTCTAACACTGAATTTATTAATTATATTAATTAATTAATCACTGAGTAACTGCGAGACATGAGGCAATTTTCTTTCCCTGCTCCCCCTGCAGGTGCGAACACCAGACCTGCTGTCCATCAGTACAGCGAACCCTGAATCCAGGCAGTCTCTTCTCCTCAAGCATCAGGATAATTCACAAGTATGGGAGGTGAGGAAGGTTTGCCTTGGGAGACTCAATGTAAAATGGCAATGCTGACTGACAGTTCAGCTTCTACACGAATGCTCCCCAGTTCTGATTTCCTCCAATACTGCCCGTGGGTTTACCCACGGAAAAGGACATCATAGGCCCAAACTAAGAGCAATTAAAATTTTTAATATCTTTACAGCCTTTAAACAATTTTATTCACTCCTCTTAGTCTAACCTAACTTCCTCTCCTGGGATGTGTCCTTTCCTAACTCATAAGAAATGCTGGCATCATCACACCTTTGACTTGTGATTCCAACACTTCCATTTCATGAGCAAAGCACAACTGTTGTCAAATGAAGCTGTATTTAACCTTCCCCGAGAGGCTGGATCCCAGCATAGTACACAACCTTCCCCGAGAGGCTGGATCCCAGCATAGTACACATTGAGAAGAATGAATAGATGTGGGAAAGGCAGGCAGGAAGATCCCGTCACTGGGGCAGAGAAATGACTTCAGGTCCCCTGCCCCGCTGTGGAGGAACGCGGCTAGATGGCTCTGACAGCCAGTGCTGGAGAAACAGCTTGTTTCTCACACGCAACAAGTTCAGTGTGTGTGTTGGGTCAAGGGCGGGAGTGCATATGCTCATGCCTGCAGTCGCTGAAGCCCAGACCTGTGCTCAGTAAGGCGAGGATGGGGAAGCTGACGTCTAGCAGGACCTGTTAATTCACATGAGTGTTGTCCTAGTTAGCTGGACTGGAAATGAATTCACAGTAGAGTGGCCTCATGGCCCCTGCTGTTATAATCAGGGCGAGAACTGCCAAGAGTTTTAAGCTGAAACTCCAATACTTTGGCCACCTGATGCGAAGAACTGACTCATTTGAAAAGACCCTGATGCTGGGAAAGACTGAAGGCAGGAGGAGGAGGGTCGACAGAGGATGAGATGGTTGCATGGCATCACCGACTTGATGGACACGAATTTGAGTCAACTCAGGGAGTTGGTGATGGACAGGGAAGCCTGGCTTGCTGCAGTCCATGGGGTCGCAAAGAGTCAGACACGACTAAGTGACTGAACTGAACTGAATATAAATGGAACAAAATTTTAAAATACTATTTTCTCCTCTTATTCCCCTATTCTGTATCTTTGATCTGTGATTGAAAGGATATAAAGATCGTGAACCACTGTATGGAAGAGAAGAAGGAAAATCCTGTGATGTGAAACATTCTCAAGTGAGAAAAGGGATCGGAGAGATCTGGAAAACGACTACAGCCATTTTGCCCTTTTCTTCATTTCTCTCATGCTCTCTCCAAAAGTTCTCCCCAGGACACAGTAAACAAGGTGGTAGTTTGGGAGTGCATGTTTTTACTGGAATGGAACGGAAAAGAAAGATGTCAAAAGAAAGCAGAATGAACCCCCTTTACACCTGAAGTAGGACAAGACCCATGGCCACCATCACTTGCCCTGAAGCACTAGCTTGGGGTGGAGCTGGGTGTTGCTGATAAGGTCTCAGCAATTCCCCTGTTTGCAGGATCTGAAACTTCTTTGTCTGACAATGGATGGATAAGTTCTCTTTTGTGAGACAAGAATGGGTGACCTTTTCCCCCTGAATTCGCATCGTGGGGGCCAGGGAAGACAGCTTAGGATCTCATCTCTTGGCCTTCACACCGTGGGAAAGAGGATCCAGAGTTTAAATGCCTGAAAAATGCCCTGGAACAGCTTTGAAAAGCATTCAGCGTAAGCGATTGCCCCCTGATCAAATGTCTAAGTTGTATCACGACAGGAATGCCTCTCAGGTCGTTGACCCAGCCCCAGACACAGAGCCTGTTCCCTTTGTCAGTAGATTCATGCCACTCGTCTCCTTTCTGAAACCACTTTCTAAAGAATGAGCTGGTGATGTCAGTTTCCTAGGAGAATCCATCATGTGTCCCCAGCAGACACTTCCCCTCCTTGCAACCCATTAGGTAAATTTAAAGAACAAATTAGTCCACAAATTAGGCCACTCCCACCCCCAGTCCAACTCACCACTTAAATCATGCTATTTTGTCAGTGGGTTTGAATCCAAGCTTTCAAATCAGAGTCCTCCAACCATGAGTCTATAACTCATGAGAACAATCACTGAACAACTGTTTCTTCAGTTTCTCTCATCTGGTATCTGCTCCCTTGTGAATGGGCTACCCACCAGCAGGAAGGGTTCGAGTTAATGGAAGTTAAGTCTTGAAAAGGAGATAAGGAAAGAGCAGCAAAATCAAACCATCCCAGGAGGCAGGGGTTGGTGAAGGGTTTGAAACCCTTCAAGTATCTCTTTCTGATCGGTCTTGATTTCTCCCATCTCTCCAGTTTTCTGTACCTGCCACCTTAGAAGCTACACCCTGCCACTCATCAATCAACAGCTAGGAACTTTATTTTTGTTGTTGTTTTTTTTTTTTATTGGAATATAATTGCTTTACGATTTGTGTTAGTTTCTGCTAAACAATTGTGTGAACCAGCTACATGTATGCATATACCCCTCCCTCTGGAGCCTCCCTCCCTGCCCCCATCCCGCCCCTCCTGGCCATCACAGAGCACCAGGCTGATCTCTCTGAGCTATACTGCACAGCTGGGAACTTATGGAAAGTGTCAGTTCCCCACCAGAAGCAGAACAAAACCTGTTTTGATTCTGTTGGCATCCACGTCACTGAATGAGGGATCATAACAGCACAGTTTAGAAAAAGCAGAGAGTTCAGAGGCAGGCAAGTCACAGTCCACATCTTGCCTCTGCCACTTAGGTCAGTGTGATCAAGGCAGGTTCATCTCTGAGCCTCTGTTTTCTCCTCAGTAACAACTGAATCATTATACTTACCTCATATGACTCAAGTAAGAATAAAAATTGGAAAAAAAAGAATAAATGATGACAGGAGTTTAACACACTGGGGACAGTGTGATAAAAAAAATAACACCTACTTCCCTTCATTCTAGCTGAGACATTGTCATTACCAGTTCTGACATTTTGACGTATCTTGGTTTCTTTATTTATAACAATTGGCAAACAGTGTCAATAGACAGTCCAGTTACTCATAGTGCTTGTAATATTTATGCACCAAACACCAAAACAATAATATATCAAATGATAAAGGCAAGTATTTCCAACAAAAGGGGAAAAGAAAAGGCTGGAAAGAGATGAGAAGTAAATTCACAACTTTAGTAGCACATTCTCTCAGAGAAAGGAGTTTTACTGTATCTTAATATGTCATTTTAACATCCAGTATAACATTACAGAAGCACATTTTATTGAATTATTGAATCTCAGGGCCATTAAGTCCAAATCCTTATCTGACACCTGAACACCATTTAAAATGCCTTTTACTTTTAATTTACTTTCTAGTGCACTTTTTTAGAAAGGTTATTTAAGGATTCCCTGTGATACACAAAATGGCCACAACCAAAAATAAGAGGTTAGAAGTGATCAAGAGAGGTCATCTTAAGAGAATCCTGTTCATTCTGGTGTACTGAGCTGTAGCAGGGTACATACCCTATAACTCTTCCAAACAGCTGGCTGCTCCCTGGGGGGCCTGGGCTTTCCTGGTGCCTCAGATGGTAAAGAGTCTGCCTGCAGTGCAGGAGACCCGGGTTTGATCCCCAGGTCAGGAAGATCCCCTGGAGAAGGAAATGGCAACCCACTCCAGTACTCTTGCCTGGAAAATTCCTTCAACAGAGGAGCCTGGTGGACAACATCCCATGGGGTCAGAAAGAGTCAGACTTGACTAAGTGACTAACACACACCCTAGGGGCTCGAGGCCACTGGGAACAGACTATGGAATGAAAGGCAAAATCCACTTTCTAGTTTCTCTAGTATTCCTCAAAGGGTGGTGCACAGCCCCAGAGATACCTAAATCCTCTAGGGAAGGTGGGGTGATGGTGGTGGATACTGAAAACAGGGCTTTGGGACTTCCCTGGTGGTCCAGCAGTTAAGAATCCGCCTGCCAATGCAGGGGACATGGGGTCAATCCCTGGTCTAGAAGACTGGCCCACTCCCTGGGGCAACTAAGCCTGCACACCACAACCGCTGAGCCTGCGCACCACAACTAACACCCGTGCAGCCAAACAAAGAAAGAAAGGAGAAAAACAGAAAATGAGGCTCCATCCCAGAGCTCCTGAACAGACTCTTTGAAGATGGTACTGCAGTGGGCATTTTTCACAAAAATTTGCATTTCTTGTAAATTCTGAGTATGAAACCATATTTGTAATATGTGAAAGAAAGTGAAAAGGCAAAGCAGTTTACACATCATTAAAAACAGGCAAATAAATTATATATTAATGGAGAGAAAGAGGAAAAGCAGAAAGCTAGACCTCTTAATGTGCTTATGTGTTATCACAATTCATTTAGAAAACATCTATTTAACTCATTCTCAGTTCAACTGTACCTGGGAGAATCTCACTAGAAATATTACCCAGGCTTCTAAACTGACTCTCAAAGTTTAGTCATATTTAAAATAGAAGGGTAGAAGCAGAGAAGACTCATTTGCCTTAATGTATTACTCAAACACTCAATATTACATTTTTCTTAAGAGTCAAAACAGGAAGTTCTTTAAGAGAAAGACAACTCAGTGGAAAAAAAGCAATTTTGTTTTGTTGACTATGACCAACAAAATTCTAGAAACCTGGTTAAGTTGCATTCAGTCACATGAGGATAAATTCTTCAGAAAGATTCTCAGGAGAATTGTTTAACTTAACATTATAAACAAAAAAAAGAAAGAAAAATTCTTAAATTTCCAGGATAAGAAACAGCACCCTCTTCCAGTTCATCGAGAGACATGGAAAGTGTGACTAATATTTACCAAAGGCTAAGTTCCTCTTAGTCATTCTACTTTAACTAAAGCTCCTAAGAATCTAACTGTAAAATCTTATCACAAGTTAAAATACTCTGAAATAAAAAGAGCAAAACTAATTGAGAAAAAAATCAAACTCATGAAATAGAGTCTGTAATTTCACCTTGATCATGAGACCATGTAACCTGAAACTTATCAACATTCTCCTTCCACTTTCCTTATTTCCATATCTTTTTATTTATAAATAGGCAGATATTAATAGATGCATGATAAATCACTTCAGTCATGTCCCACTCTTTGCGACCCTATGGACTGTAGCCCACCAGGCTCCTCTGTCCATGAGATTCTCCAGGCAAGAATTCTGGAGTGCCCTCCTCCAGAGGATCTTCCTGACCCAGGGACTGAATTTGCATCTCTTACACATCCTGCATTGGCAGACGAGTTCTTTACCACAGGTGCCCCCCGGAAAGCCAAGTATTAATAGATAGATAGATGTTAACAGATAAATAGATAG
Source organism: Odocoileus virginianus (assembly GCF_023699985.2). Classification (NCBI taxonomy): domain Eukaryota; kingdom Metazoa; phylum Chordata; class Mammalia; order Artiodactyla; family Cervidae; genus Odocoileus; species Odocoileus virginianus. The sequence goes on along the minus strand of NC_069684.1, from coordinate 55,230,273 downwards.
ATAACAGGTAGGGAGAGATAATCACATGTCATATACCTAAAATCAGACTGAAGGGATTGTGTAAAATAATGAGATAAAAGTTAAAGATATATTAAGTATTACAAGAGTCTTAAAAATTAAAGATAATGCTAACTGGGGTGATCAAAGAAGATTTCATAAAATTTTAAAGAGTCCTGATAAGAAGTGTGGAGTTCAATAAACAGGGATAAATAAGAACGGACGTAACAAAAAAGCAAGAATATGAGCAAAAACATGAAGGTCAAAATTAAAGAAGGGCATGGCTCTCTTGCTGCTTTTTCTCCATGTATGTTACCAACCTCCATGTCTTATCTATTAGACTCCTTCAGTGTATCTTCTATCTTTGCTTTATATCCAATTCCCTTTACCATTTTCCCCATGTGGACCTTCAGTGCTTTTCTCCACCTAGGCTACAGTGACGATCTTCCACTCACTTTTCCTCTTCAGATTAATTCACGCACTGCTTTGTTAAACACAGATGACAAACATGATTGAGGCCCCAACACCTACTGAATGAAACCCTAAATCCCTACCCTAATATTTAATGTCCCAATTCATCATTTTAGTTTTGGGTTTCAAAACTGCTCTTAATGCAGATACACAGAGGTCAAGGAACAAGTGAAGAAGTCAAGTCACAAGAGGACTGAGAACCAACTAAGAAAGTCATGTGTGACCTTGGAGAGTCCAGTCTCAACAGAGTGATGGGACAGAACCCCAATGAGTATGAAAAAGCTAAGGCATAAAGGGGAGCCAAAGAGGTCCTCCAGCGGGGCCTCCACCATGTCTCTAGGAATCCCTGAGAAGTCACAGCACATTTTGTGAGTCCTCAAGACCAGCATCAATGGGCGGTGGGAAACTGCCTTTGTCATCACGCCAGTGAAGGGTGTGGAGCTCTGGTATACTCACGTGGTGTCGAGGAAAGCAGACATCAAGCTCTCCATGAGGGCGGGAGAGTTACAGAGAATGAGGGGGTACATGTGATCACCACCATGTAGAATCTACGCCAATGCAAGATGCCAGATTGTTTCTTATGGACAGAAGGACGTGAAGGATAGAAAATACAGTTGAGTCCTGGCCAACAGTCTAGACAACAAGCTCTGTGAAGACCTGCAGCAACTGAAGAAGATTTGGGCCCACAGAGGGCTTCCTGCTTCTGGGGACCTTGTGTCTGAGGCTGACACACCAGGACCAAGGGCTGCTCTGGCAGCACCATGGATGTGTCCAAGAACAAATAAATGTGTGGCCTTTGTCTGTCAAAAAGGCAGAGGGTGGGGTGTTGAAGAGCTGATGGTAGCTAGAGGACATAATTTAAGAGGAAAATTAGCCCTGAAAGGTGATAGCCTGTTACAGCAGGGAGTCAGAAGTAACAAGGAGCGGCTTCTTGCTGGAGTTGGTAGTAGAAGATGGTGGCGGTTGTGTTTCTGTGAGTGTTGGGCTGGATCGGAAGAGAGGAGATAGAGTCTCTGAGTCCCTTATCCAAAATCACAGCAAAGAGAGGTGCTCACCCACAACCAGGGAAAAATGAGGAACAAGTCAAAGGCTCTCACCACGCCAACCATCTGCACAGAAATCTTGAAACATTTTTAAGAACCACAGCTTTGAGTAGAAAATTCATTTCAGCATATTTTTGGAAAGGAGGAGGGAGTATTAATTAAATATAAACTTATTTGCATATTTGTTTATTCCCCCAACTCATCCCAGAAAGAATCTAAGGCAGCCACAAAGCGCGATGTGCTGGATGAAAGCCACCACATCCTGGATATGAGCTAAACTCCTTTGGCCACCAGTCCTATAAGACCCAAGCAAATAGATCATAAACAAAGAGCTCAAAGCGCCAAGCTTTCAAACAGAAAGAAATAAAACTAGGAAGGGCCATGATGAGAAGGGGCAGTTCCCCCAGGTGTACCTGAATGCTGAGCTGCTTCCCACCACATCAAAAGCAATGGCACAGCCCCTAATTCCAATTGCTGAAACATTTTAACAGCTGGGAATTAAAATAAGCTGTCAGCCAGCTCAAAAAGATTTTTTAATTCAAAATAAATCAGGCTAACAACCTGCAGATGTTTGGAAAGAAACTGTTTGGGTGACTCATTTTCAAAACCCAATTCCCTAGCTTTGCCATTTCAGAGTTTCTGAATGGCAGCTACCTGCCCTTAGCTTCTAATTGGAAGACAAACAGTTATGCTGGCATTTTCAGACTTAACATTGGTCTCACATGTTGACAAACATCATGGATTCTGTCTGGTCCACTAAACTAAGATTGGGAAGCAAGGGCAGAGAGCTGGTCAGATGACTGAATGTGTTGTGGAGTCCTTGGTCCTCCAGGGATCCCTCAGTCTTAAGAGTAGATAGAGATAAACCATTCTGCCCAAAAGTCTTTTCACCCAGGGCTGCATGAGCTGTTTTATTGCATTTCTTAGAATAAGTAGGGATACTCTCAGTTATGGGTTAAATAGAAACAAGGAGAGAAAAGGGGGGAATAAGAGACTGCAGGAAGAGTGAATAATAGCACAGACTCGGGATAAATGGCCAAAGGCAAGTCAGCATCTCAGCATCCAGACCAAGGATGACCATGAGAGGTGCATACATCAATAGCCATCGGAGGAGGAAGAAGGATGAGGCTCCAGCTTCTCCACCTGAGAACCATCTAGGTCTATTAGAGCTCAGCTTCTTTCAGTCGTGGAATATGAAACAGACTGTAATAATACATGTGGTGCTAAATCTGGGGAGCTGTTGGACATCAAAGCGCTGCAGTAGAGGTTTCAGATTGCTGCCCATGGGATTTAAGACTTTCCACCCATTCCTATCCAGGAGGTGATTTTGCCTCTCCTGTAAGTCCCTGCCTTTCTCTTCACTTTCCCTGTCTTAGTTTAGGCTGTGATCACAAAGTTCCACAGACTAGGTGACTTATAAACAACAGAAATTTATTCCTTATAGTTCTGGACGCCGGAAAGTCCAAGATCAGGATGCCACGGGCAGGTTCTAATGAGAGCCGTCTTCCAGGTTGTAGATGGCTGACTTCCCATTGTATTCTCATGATGGAAGGGGTGAGGCCTCTCCCTGGGGTCTCTTTTATAAGGCATTAATCCCATATGGCTTCACCTATGAAAGTGTTCAGGGCTCCCTCGGTGGCTCAGCAGTAAAGAATCCACCTGTAATGTAGGAGACATGGGTTCGATTCCTGGGTCAGGAAGATCCCTTGAAGAAGGATATGGCAACCCACTCCAGTATTCTTGCCTGGAAAATCCCATGGACAGAGGAGCCTGGAGGGCTAGTCCACAGAATAGCAAGAGTCAGACGTGACTTAGCAATAAAACAAACAAACAAAACAAATGAAAGCCTCCCCCTCATAATACTGTTACACTGGGAGTGAGGATTTTAATATATACATTTGGGAGACACAAGATTTCAGCTCATAGCACTCTCCTAGCCTCTAGTTGCCAATGCTAGGAAGCTATCTGTGGCCTCTGTGTCCGCCTCTTTGGGACCCATAGGCTTTTTCGTGGTCCCCACTGAGGGCTCACATAGCAAGTACAACACTGATCTGCCTACAAGTCCTTCTCCATCTCTCATTCTTGAAAGCAAGAGTTGTGTCTTGCCATGTTTGTACCCCAGCACCCAACACAAGACCTAGCAATCAGTAACAATTTGCTAAATTATTTAGGCAAGTTCATTAAATAGAAAATTATTTTTTTTTTTGAAAGCAACATTCCTTAATGGATGAATCTTTTCACCTTATTCAAAGATGTTTTAAAGAGCAAAGCAAAAACCAAGTCTTTGTTTTAGTTTTGGTGGAGCAGAAAGTTATTACTTTTGAGGAGGATAAACTCAAATGTCTCAAAAAAAGAATGTTCTTTAAAAATAAACATTTTCCCAAAATTTGAATGACCTCTCCTCAATCAAAATGGCCTCCAAGACCGGAAACTGAAACAATAATAGAATGTCTTGACTAGAAACTATTTGATCACACTAAGAATGAGAAGAATGAGTTCTCAGAAACAGAAAACATTTATTTCTACCTTTGGAGCTCGCTCATGTCTCAATGATACAGCAAAAATGAAAGAATCTCCACAAATCTCTTTGAGCCAGAATTCAAAACTAACAAAGGGTGAAGGCCACTGATATATGGCAATAAGAGAAGTTGCCGTTTGCTTTTCTCATCACATCCACCTGATTGGGAAAGAGGTAAAGAGTCCCTACTCTGCCAACTCTGTCAGCCTGGTAGCTCAGATGGTAAAGGATCCACCTACAATGCAGGAGGCCCAGGTTTGATTCCTGGGTCAGGAAAAGATCCCCTGTAGAAGGGAATGGTAACCCACTCCAGTATTCTTGCCTAGAGAACTCCGTGAGCCTGTGGGCTACAGTTCATGGAGTCACAAAGAGTTGGACACGATTGAGTGACCTTCACTTTCGCTTCTGCCATCTCACATACACCTAAAGACTGGCTCACCAAAGAGATGACATCCTTGATAAATGAAAATCAGTCAGCGACCAAGCCTATGTTCGTTTCCAGCAAGGCTCTGTGGCCAAAGGACATGTACTGAGCATAAGTCTCTTCTATTAAAGAAAATGAACTTGCTGTAGCCATGATGATGTCAGATCTGAATTGTCAAAGTCAACTCCCTCTCAGTTTGACTCTATTCCTTCCTAGTTGTGCCACCCTGGACAAGTCACGTCGCTTTGTCAGTCAGCAAATATCAGTTAAATGCCTGCTCTGTGCCAGGCCATGCAAGATGCTGGGACACAATGGAAAATGAATGGATAGATGGGGTCCCTGCTCTCCCAGAGCTTTATCGGGTCTTCCCCACCTCAGCACCCCTTATTGGTAAACATAGGCTCTTGATAGAAAAGTTCCTAATCTAAAATTTTTTAAGTGTCTAATTAATAATAAGTGAGATAACATATGTCAGATGTCAAACACAGAACATGGTCAATAATAGGAGCTCATTAACTGGGGAAAAAAAACTATTATAATTAACCAACTGAGATAGTGTCAACTATTTTTTCTTTGGCTGCACTGATAGGTTTGCAGGATCATAGTTTCCTGACCAGGGATCAAACCCAGGCCCTTGGCAGTAAGGGTGCAGAGTCCGAGCCACTGGACCACCAGGGTAATTCCAGTGTCAAAAATCTCACTTTTTATAAACTGCAAAGTAAATGCCATTGTTCCTGTTACCATTTCTATTATAGAGGTTTTTAGAATAAATTGTTAAAGCCAGCATATGCTTCCATCAATTAAAACTGCAGAATTTTATGCACATCTAAACAAACGTGCAACTCTGACAGCCAATGCACAAGGAAAATGCTAGAAAATATTTTTAAGCAGCCTCACCTCCCAGCAACCCCCACTAAGTACTCTATGCACCAGCTACGCCAATAGCTTGCAGTGTCCTAATGTGGCAAGTCCACTCACTGCTGCTGTGGGATCCCCTGCAGAGGGGATTTCGTGGCATCACTTCACTGTTTGTCTTCTCACCCAGAAGTCAGGGCTCTGAGGACAGGAGTCATGTTCTACCTTAGCTTTCTCACCCTAATGGCTTCTAGCTTAGTTCCTGGAAGGGAGGAAGGATTTGGTCCATAAATGTTCCCTAATTTAAAAGTAATGAATGAACAAGAGAAAAAAAACAGAATATATTACTTATGCCTTCACCATCTCCTTATATGTAAAATAAATCATGCTAAAGCATAGCTCTTTATGCTTTCTATTCATTTGGAATACGACATGCATCTAACAATCACAAGATTGACTGTGGTGTGCCCAGCTATATATGAGACCCTATGAAGGATATAAAACTTTGCACACACAGTGCACACATTTTCAAGTTTTAGAGGTTATAAAAATCTGTGGACATCATATTATTCAAAACTATTGTTCTATCAGTTATGAACTAAAGTTCACAGACTTTGACTTGTCCAAGATTTTAAAAAAAGCAATGACAGCAAACATATTTACTTATCTTGTGCCAAATTCTGTATGGGTATCATCTCTTTTAATGCTCAAAACCACACTATGAAATAAGCACTAGTATTATCCTCTTTTCACAGATGAGCAAACTTAATATTAGGAAGATTAAGTGATTCGCCCAAGACAAAAACCAGATCTAAGAAGGAAGCCATGTCACACACACACACACACATATACAAACACAGTCCAATTCCTGGGCTCCTCACCACACTGACTAAACTGAAAGATCTGAAAACATGTGAGCAAACTTCCACACAGGAACTCTGCTAACGTGCTACCTCTCAACAGAGCAGAGCGATCCTGGCAATGGCAGACTCCCAGCTTCCACAGCTCCCCAGAGGTCCACCCACGAGGATGCGTGACAGTGTGGAACCTCCTATCTCTCTTGTTTAAATTTGATTCTGGTCACTTCCATAATAGGTAAGCCTGTGTGAAGTCACTTCCGTTGCCCGACTCTTTACAACCCGATGGACTATAACAACTGGCCAGGCTCCTCTGTCCATGGGACTCTCCAAGCAAGAATACTAGAGTGGGTCGCCATGCCCTCCTCCAGGGGATCTTCTTCACCTAGAGATCAAACCTGCATCTCCTGGGTCTCCTGCATTGGCAGGCAGGCTCGTCACCACTGAGCCACCTCAGGAGTCCCATAAGAGGTAAAAAATAGGAATCTTTCTCTTTTCCCTACCCATATCACCCCGTCTGTCTGTCTCTGTCTCCCTCCCTCTCTCGTTGTCTCTTGGGGACAAGCATAGAGGCAGAAAGCAACTGTGGGGGGCTACAGGCCCCGAGTCAGAGACCCAAGCCACACATTCACTCACTTCACCAGAGCAGGATGTTCCAAGGTCCACCCTAAACATTTGCCTTACCTCCAGCCTGCTCCCACACCCTTAGAAGCTATCAAAGTCCTGGGTGAGGAAATTAAACTCCTCTATGAGGCATGTCTGCCACCTAGTGTGAAGAGATATACGTGAAAAGAGTTGGGTCGATAAAAGAAGAAACACAATACAATCTCTGAATTGCAAAGCATGTTCAAATAAATACCATTTACTCTCCCCAGACTATTTTATAAGCTACAAAACAAAGGAGCATTCATACGTTAAGTGCAGTATATTGAGGCCATGATTATAAAGCAGCTGAAGACTTTTTGAAGCTGGACTGCAAAGAATGAACCGTGCGGAGAAATTCCAAGATCTGCCACACTCAACTTTAAGATTAAAATCGTGTGTACAAACTGCAAGAAATCTCAAGTCAGCAGGGACCAATCCAAGGAGATTTTATTTGTACCTACTATGAAATTGGTTTTCCCAAGAAACCACAGTTTGGGAGAAACACATTTTTCCTGATACTGAGACATGGGAGATTCTATTAATGCCTTTTTGTTGTTGTTCTCCTGGTCAGCAGACACCGTGTGACACAGATTCATGTTTTCCAAAACTTCCTGACAATAAACACAATATGTTTCACACAGTTGCCTCTACGTCATTTTCCCAGTGTAGGCAAAATGCATAACATCCGGTGAAATTCAGTGAAAGCATGCTTTCACAAAGCAATAACACATTCCAGGCACGTGGCTCCCAGAGGAGTGAAGGCCAAGTTGTGTCCGACTCTTTGAGACCCCACAGACTGTAGCCCACCAGGCTCCTCTGCCCGTGGAATTCTCCAGGCAAGAATACTGGAGTGGGTTGCTATTTCCTTCTCCAGGGGATCTTCCTAACCCAGGGATCGAACTCATGTCTCATGTCTTCTGCATTGGCAGGTGGGTTCTTTATAAGTGATTTTATTCAAAGATACAGTGAGGTATGGAAAGCCTGCTTCTACCTTTCAGAAAAGTCTCAAGAAAAACTGTATCTCACATCTGGCCACAGAAAAAGTTTGGAAAGAAAAGAGTTGAGGTTCATAACTTCTGGGAACCTTGGAATGCAGATATTCTAAACTCTGGTTTATACTCATTTTGTTCACTAATCAGCCAGGAAATGGGTAAAGCTAATGACCTCTAATGCAACAGTCCCCAACTTTTTTGGCATCTTAGAAGACATTTTTTCCAAGGATGGGAGTGGGGAGGATGGTTTCAGGATGATTCAAGTATGTTACATTTATTGTGCATTTTATTTCTATGATTACTATGCCAGCTCCACCTCAAATCATCAGGCATTAGATCCCAGAAATTGGGGACCCCTGCTCTAATGGGAACTAAGGGTCAAACAAGCCCTGTTTCATGGTGAATGGACAAAAAAATGAGGGTAAGTAGAGTTGCTCTCAATCAGAATCAAATCCAAAGAGCCGAAATTCACAGCACTTGCCCCACCCCAGCACGTGCCCCCTTCAACGAGCACAGTACAGGCAGAATGTACAGTAATCTTCATCTCTCAAATTATCTAGGAAATATAGACCTTTAGGGAGAAATGCTGCAAACCAGAGGACCAGTCAGATCAGGTTCACCGGCTGGCAAGCCACCAGTGACTCATGTGGGAGAACAGGAGTGAGTCTGAGAAACAAGACTCGAGCACACGGAGTCGGGTTACATCACAGGAGGTGAAACCACTTCAAAGCCTCGATATTGGCAGGCTGAATCCCACTAAGGATTGAAATGAAATACTACCTATTTCACCAGGCCTGGAGCTAACGAATCAAGCAACTTAAACCCCTCACAGAGCCTTAGGTAATGACCAAGATGCCCGTCTCTCCCTGACCCACTCAGCATATTGAGGGCAGTTTGTCTTTATGTATGTGTCTCATTTTTTGTATACATCTTGTATACAAGATGATGGAAAGGCATAAATTAAAGAGGTATTTTTAGGGGAGGAGAAGGCATATTTTTTTTTTAGCCCTACCACCTGCAAAGTTCTTCTAGACCTGAAACCAACAGAAGCTGAAATGCTAGAAGCGAAGGAGGCAAAAAGGGAGAGTCACACTGTAAAAATAAGAAAGGGTCCAGGAATGTGGCTGTAAGCCCAAGACTTTAAACTGGTTATCTCGTACAATAATTCTTTAAAAATATTCTGCAAGGACAGAGGCTCCCATCCCTGAATTGAGATGATGCCAAGGAACTCCTAAACCCCAGTATGGCATATTGCCTTAGAAAGGTCTAGAAAGATCAAGGAAAGATAAGTTTAAAGACATACAGAAGTCCTACTGCATATTCCCGCAACATTCCCTCTACTTTATGTCCACAAAGTCCCTTCATGCTTTTTATCATCTCCTGGTCACTCTCATCTCCATCTTAGAGTGTTTTCCTTCTTTTCTTACAACTGTTAAAATTTCATACCCAACATCTGCTGCTGCTGCTGCTAAGTCACTTCAGTCGTGTCCAACTCTGTGCAACCCCATAGACGGCAGCCCACCAGACCCCACTGTCCCTGAGATTCTCCAGGCAAGAACACAGGAGTGGGCTACCCAACATCTACAATAAATTATTTTTTCTGAAAGTCACATGGATTTGTAAAGCTCTCTCCTAAAGCCCTGCCATGATTATAAGCCAACTGTCTGGTACCTTAGTTTCCTAATTGTTCTTATATTTGTTCTATTTCCAAGAAGACTATTTGTTCTACAAAAGTAAAACAAATTTCATTACACACCAGGACTCCTCCCAGCACCTACTTAACCAAACAACATAGTAGATAATCGGGCTTCTCGTGTGGCTCAGAGAGTAAAGAATCCGCCTGCAATGCAGGAAACCCAGGTTCGATCCCTGGGTTGGGAAGATCCCTGGAGGAGGGCATGGCAGCCCACTCCAGTACTCTTGCCTGGAGAGTCCCCATGGACAGAGGAGCCTGGCAGGCAGTGCATGGGGTTGCAAAGAATCGGACATGACCGAGTGACTAAGCACATAGTAGAAAATCAGTAAGCAGCTGATGCTTGACTAAGTTCTAGATTAACTGCAGAATTTAGCCTGAGTTGGGTCTCACACCTCTAAGGTCCTGGGATGTAACCAGTAAGCTAAGGGGGAGTGGTGTGCATGGGAAAATGCAAACATTGTAAAGAAGGAATGAGCTTACCATGGTTTTTGTCATTTCCCTTGCTCTAAGCTAGAGATTTTTCTTGTCTCATATTCAAAGACTACAAATGACATTTTACACGTTTAGAAAGAATAGAACAGCTGCTTTAAGAAAGGGCACAAGAAATTCAATAAAGGACTTCCCATCCCATCTCGATCAAGGCCTAAAAATTTTGGAGACTTTGACCAAGATCAGTACAAATATCATACGTGTGAGAAACTCTGGCAGACTTGCATTGATTCTGAGAAATCAGTGCCCAAGCAGAGAGAGATGGGTTTCAAACATAAGGGCCTGCGTCCCAGAGAGTCTAGGAATCTGAGACAACACTGCCACTTGCTATGAGCTAGAGAGGAAAATTGTTGTTGTTGTTTAGTCGCTAAATCGTGTCTGAAGCTTTGTGACCCCACTGACTGTAGCCTGCCAGGCTCCTCTGTCCATGGGATTTCCCCAGGCAAGAATACTGGAGCAGTTGCCGTTTCCTTCTCTAGGGGATCTTCCCCACCCAGGGATCAAATACGCATCTCCTGCATTGGCAGGCGTATTCTTTTACCACTGAGACACTGGGGAAATCTCTGCACAAAAACCGATGTAGTGGAGAAGCCAGATTCTGACTGAGTCAGAGTAGCCTGAGACACCATTTTCAAGAAGGCAAAGCTGGTCCTGAGCTCCCCAGAAGCACCCTTTTCTGTATCTGTCTTTCTTCTTCCTGTTTACTATCCTCCAAGAAGGCCCTCATGCAAAATGCTAGATTCTAGGACTCAACTCTGGGCCCCACCCATGACGGCTTCTCTTCTTTTATTTATTTATTTTTTTTGGCCACACCACAGGGCATATGGGATCTTAGTTCCCCCACCAGAGATTGAACCCATGCCCCCTGCAGTGGAAGCTGCAGTCCTAACCCCTGGGCCACCAGGGAAGTCTCCATGACGGCTTTTCTTAATGATCACTCATTCTCTGACTCATCTCATGTCTGGAATGCCACCCAACAAACTCAGAGAACTGCAAACTTTCTAAGCAAAAGCGTTACTTAGAGATAATGTTACCTGACCCCTTCCATCAAGTGGAGGCCACAGAGCTGTGGAGATTTGCCCTCGGTCCCACAGCTAAATAAGCAGAGGCAGAACCAGAATGAGCCCAAGCCTCCTGACCGGCAGTCCTGTGGTCTTCCTGTCACACCATTCAATTATTTATCCAACAGGTTTTCATAGAGCACCAGCTACATGCCAGATCCTGTCCTAAACTGCCAAATTGGGGTCAGCAAGATACTAGAGACGAAAGTTCAATATTTCTCTTTAAATCACTTATTCACTCAGTAATAATTCATTGAAGAAACGCCCTGGAGTAGTTTCTGCTTAAATGCTCATCTCAGGAATATCTGAACAGGAATCATTGTGAGGTCTTTGTATTTCAGCAGCTGACCTAGGTTGGAAGTGAGTTTCCCAGAATTCCACCCTCTATATGATGCAGATCAAGGAACAGCCTTATTCCATATATCTCATAGTAATTCTCCTTCCGTGATTGAACCCTGATGTAAGACAGTGTGAAAGTGAAAGTGTTAGTCGCTCAGTCATGTCCGACTCTGCAACTCCATGGACTGTGGCCGGCCAAGCTTCTCTGTCCATGGAATTTTTCAGGCAAGAATACTGGAGTGGGTTGCCAATTCCTTCTCCAGAGGATCTTTCCTGACCCAGGGATCAAACCTGGGTCTCCCACATTGCAGGCAGATTCTTTACCATCTGAGTCACCAAGGAAGCTCTCTGATATAAGAAAAGTTCCCTTAAATTTCCTTTAATCCAGGACTTCTGAAATATCAGTAATGTTGGGACTCAAAAAATGTTTGCAGTTTCATAAGTTTGAATAAAATTGAATAAGATTATTTTAATTGTGACCTAAATATGTACAAATGTTGATCAAATATGTACACATATTTATATGTAACTATCAAATAAACTTTAAATTTTAATTATCAAGTAAACTCAAAACCAACGACAACCAAGTCAGTTACATGTCAATATCATTTGGCTGAAATGGTCATGAATGAACCTTCAGGACAGCTTCCTTCAAGGACCCAAGATGGTAACAGCAGGTACCATATGATGATTCAATACTTCTGGCCCTCTTATAATTACAAAGCCTTCTTTTATGCAGATTTCTGGGGTTTTATTTGGTCTTCACTTGATGCAAACATATCATTCAGATACATTTAAACCTAAGACCTCCCCAAGTTAACTTTGCCCTTGTTCAGGTATCCCTCCTCGATTCCTCTTTCGGCCCCTCTTCTCCCTGGGGGCACTAGCCAGGCTTAGCTGAATAAGTGATGCTGGAAGGCTTCTCAGAGGAGTGATATTTGTCATTGAAGAAGAGTGGCATTGAGTGTGGAGAACCAACTACGAGAAGAGCTGCAGGGAACCCAGGGGCTGGTGTTTCCCCAGGATTTCTAGGTCCCACCATAAGTCAGGGTGATGGGCAGCACCAGGTCCATTTTCACAGAGAAGAAACCTGAGACTCTGAGGGGTTAACCGACACGCCAGAGGTCACAGGCTGTAAATCTTGAGCCGAGAAGTCCTCTGCTTTGCTAAAGATGGTGAAGCTAGCAAGCCGAACTGAATGCATAACGCTTCCCTATTGTTCTTAAAAGTTGCCACATTTTGCAGATCATTTGATGAGTCGACCTTCAAACAAGAACAAAGAGGAGTTTTGTTTTCAGGGCTGGTCTTCTTTACATTCTTTAGTCTCTCCTGCCCTCCAGTGGTTAAATCAGTTACAGCCATCTGGGCTTTCTTCCTATAGCTAAGGGAACCCTGCTCTGAGCGGTGTGTGTGTGTCTATCTGTCTGTGTGTGTCTGTGTGTGTTGGGAACCCTGCTCTGAGCAGTGTGTGTGTGTGTGTGTGTATCTGTGTCTGTGTGTGTCTGTGTGTGTTGGGAACCCTTCTCTAAGCGGGGTGTGTGCGTGTTTATTAGTCACTCAGTCATGTCCAACTCTTTGTGACCCTGCAGACTGTAGCCCGCCAGGCTCCTCTGTCCATGGGATTCTCCAGGCAAGATTACCGGAGTGGATTGCCATTCCCTTCTCCAGGAGATCTTTCAGACCCAGGGATCGAACCCTGGTCTCCTGCATTGCAGGTAGATTCTTTACTATTTGAGCGACAGGGAAGTCCTGTTCTAAGGGTTACCAAGTTGTTTTCACATACAAAGAGATAGTGCCTGCCACTTTAGAAAGCCCAGCTCAAGAGGAACTGAATGTCAGTATAGATGGTGGAAATTAAGAAACAGAGTACTGGGAAAAGGATTGCCCTAGGCAAGATTATTTTAGATTCTGGAGCCCATTGGCTTGTCCATCTTTGCTGAGTAGGAACAGTCTCTTCAGTCAGTTATGAAATAGATGAAAGTCATCACCAGAGAGAAGACATCCGGATGAACCCCCCAGGCCCGTGAGGACCAGGCCTCAGGCTCCGTCTCAAACAAGTATTTGAGAAATGACTGCCAACAGCAGTTAACTACCAGTTTTGCCTTCTATTCTTTAGAATCCTTGCTAACTTCAAATGAGTACAAGTGTGAAACGGACATCGCCCCATCCCCTGGGAGGAGACTATAAGGTACAACTAACAGCGCATTTCATTATCCAAGACATAAGACTTTCTTTGCCAAGAAAAATGGCCAACATTCACTGCTCTTAGGGGAGACGGTAGGAAACGAGGATTAAAGCACAGTGAAGAGTTTAAGTTAGACACAAGGAAGAACCTTCCAAAGGGAGTGTGAGTGATAACACTGTATGTTGCAAAAGGAAATTGAACTTAAAAATCTTGCGTCTAGATTTTAGTTTCTGCTTTGTCACAAACTAGCAGCGTGACCTTGGGAGGCTCCTGTCACCTTTCTTGATCCCCTCTTCTGCAAAGAGAGCATCACACTCAACAATAGCTGTCTATTCACCCCTAAATGCTTATAAGTCTAAGTTTCTGTGATGCTTCCCCTTGGAGGCTGTCAGAGAGAAAGGTAGGGAGGGGTGAGGCGGGAGGGAGCGGAATATTTTTAACTGTTTCCATTGGTTTGGACACAGATGTACTTGCAATAAGGGGAATGACAAAAATGACCTTCCAGATGACCTTCTCTTCCAAATTCTGGGGAATTTAGGGATGCTTCTCTCTTGGCCTGTTTGCTAAAGAATAGAATTCTTGCATCTTAAAAATTTTAAACCATAATGGTAACCTAACCCCCTAACTTCACTGATGTTTGAATCCTAACACTAGCATTTCTACTCCTTCTTAAGAATGTCCAATGCCCTGCAACTGATTCTTCTCAAGACAATTCAGGAAGTCCCTTGAAAACCTGGGCATTAGAAAGATCTGCATAATTCGCCAAAAATCTGCTTCACAGTAGCTGATATCATTGATCCTAGTTTCTTTGTAGTTAGAGAGAATGGATCTAATTCCTCTTTCTCTTACTAGTTATTCAAGTATTTAAAGGTAGTTTATCAGCTTCCTGTGAGTCTTTTCTTTTAGGACCCACAGTTTTCAACTTACCTCTGTGTGTGTGTGAGAGAGAGAGAGTTGCTCAGTTGCTCAGTGGTGTCAGACTCTGCGACCTCATGACTATCTTTCTACAGGCTCCTCTGTCCATGGAGTTCTCCAGGCAAGAATACTGGAGTGGGTAGCCGTTCTCTTCTCCAGGGGATCTTCCCAACCCAGGGATCAAACCCAGGTCTCCTGCATTACAGGCAGATTCTTTACCGTGTGAGCCACCAGGAAATCCCCTTCGTTGTCTAGATTGATTTTAACTCCTTTTACCATCATGCGTATTCTCTCCTGTCCAGATCTCTTCCAGGTGTCTGAATACAATAGTTAGCACAGTGATCAAAAGCATAAGTTCCGAAGCTGTACTCCCTGGGTTCAAGATTTAATTCTTCTAGGTAAAATTTGCAAGACCTTGGACAAGTTACTATTTATGTACCTTTACATTTCTAATGGAAAATAATTTTTCTTTTTGGTTTCCAATTAAGAATTTTATTTGATCAGACCCAATCACCCAAGGCTGTCAGGTCTTGAGTTTTGTGGTGTTGCTGTTAATTTAACCTTTTTTTAATTGAAGTATAGTTGATGGACAATGTTGTGCCAATCCCTGCTGTATAGCAAAGTGACTTGGCTATACACACACAGACATTATTTTTTTATATATCCCTTTCCATTATGGTTCATCACAGGACATTGAATATAGTTTCCTAGGACCTTGTTGTCCATCCATCCTACATACCATGGTTTGTATTTGCTAACCACACACTCCCAGTCCTTCTCCCCTTCCCCTGCCTCCCCCTGGGAAACCACAAGTCTGTTCTCTATATCTGTGAGTCTGTTTCTGTTTTTTAGATAAGTTCACTTGTGTCATATTTTAGATTCTACATAGAAGGGATATCATATGGTATTTGTCTTTCTCTTTCTGACTTACTTCACTTGGTATGATAATCTCTTATTGCATCCATGCTGCTGCAAATAGCATTATTTGGGGTTTTTTTGATGACTGAATAATACTCTGTTGTATATATACACCACATCTTCTTTATCCATTTGTCTGAAGATGGACATTTAGGTTGATTCCATGTTTGGGCTATTGTGAATAGTGCAGCTATGAACATGGTGGTGCATGTATCTTTTTGAAATATAGTTTTGTCTAAATATATCCCTGGAAGTAGGATTGCTGGATCTTATGGTAATTCTATCTTAAATTTTTTGAGAAACTTCCACCATATTTTCCATAGTAGCTACACCAACTTACATTCCCATTGACAGTATGCAAGGGTTCCCTTTTCTGCATACCCTTTCCAGCATTTGTTATTTGTAGACTTTTTAATGATGGCCATTTTGACTGATGTGAGGTGGTATCTCATTATAGTTTTGATTTGCCTTTCTCTAATAGTGATGTTGAGTATCTTTTTATATGCCTACTGGCCATCTGTATATTTTCTTTAGAGAAATGTTTGTTAAGGTTTTCTGCCCATTTTTTGATTGGTTTGTTTGTTTTCTTGTTGCTGAGTTGTATGAGCTATTTTGGAGATCAGGCCCTTCTCTGTTGTATCATTTGCAAATATTTTCTCCCATTCCATAAGTTGTCTTTTTTAATGGTTAAAGGAAAATAATTTTCAGTACAAAATTCTCTACCCAGCTAAACTCTCAATGAAGTGTCATGATACCAGTTAGCTTTTGCCATAAAATAAATCACGCCAAGATTCATTAATTCATTGAATGAAGCAAAACCTTGATTATTTATCATAATTCTCTGGGTCACTGGTGTGGTTTTTCTGCTGACTTGGTGAATCTTTGCAGTCAGGGGCTAGATCATCTAGGATGGCCTTGTACACACATGTTGCAGGCTGGGAGGTCTAAAGCAGAAGAAAGAGGGGCCCTCAATTGAAATAGCTTATCTCTGTTCCACATCACACAATCTCTCATCTTCCAACAAACTAACCCATCTTCTTCCCATGTTGGTTTTGGGGGTTCCAAATGCTGCAGGAGAGGACACCACCGATGTACAAGCATTCCCATTTCTGCTCACCTCATGTTTGATACAGTCCCATTGGCCAAAGGGCTTCCCAGGTTCTCAGTGGTAAAGAATCCGCCTGCCAATGCAGCACACACAGGAGTCACGGGTTTGATCCCTGGGTCAGAAAGACCCGCTGGAGGAGAGAATGGCAACCCACTCCAGTATTCTTGTCTGGGAAATCCCATGGACAGAGGAGTCTGGTGAGCAACTACAGTTCATGGGGTCACAAAAGGGTTGGTCATGACTTAATAACTGAGCACAGTGGTATGAATTCAAGGTGGAGAATTATTGCAGCTGTTTAGTAAACAAATTACCACAGATAGACTAAAAACTATTTTTATACGCAAGGTCTCCCCAAATTGATGTTTCATGCAATATTTTTCAGTTGTTGGAGAAAGTGCTCCACCAAAGGAAAGAAGTAAATTAAGAAAAAAGGAGACCTGGAATCAAGAAAATGGAGGATCTACCACAAAAGAAAATTTTAGAAAAACATTCTTAGGAGGTCACATGAGGACAGATCTATGGCAAACCCAGAGAACAATCAGTTCAAATTGAACTAAATCAGGAAAGACTCTAAAAATGACATTTTCAACAAGGTTAATTTGATAGAACACCTTATGTATTTCAACCTACCCAGAGTTTTGAGAATTAGGGGGAAATGGTTGGAGTTGACTTTGTGATATGTAAATAGAAAGCCAGATGTAATAAGCAAACCATTAAAACAAAACAATTTTATTAGTTCTAGGAAAAACAAACATTGTGCAAGAAAGGAAAAGCGCCTGCATTTGTCACCATTATAGGACAAATCAATTCTGTTTTGCATTTATTTTGGAGCCAGTGTATTGAGGGATTAAAATTTCCAATCAGTGGGAAACAAACAAAACGTTTTTAATGACTGTTTTCACTCACAATCTGTCAGATCTTCCTTCCCTGCTCAATAGTAAATCCTTTAACACCTCGGGCAGGTCCCATAACTTTCTATTAATGTTCAGCTGTTACAGCTCAGTCCCATCCTGTTAACAGGTCTGGACTCATATCTGATTCAAAACTTTCCCTCCCCTTCATTGCAAGTCAGGCATTTGGCTTGAAGAACTTGGAGCAGGAAGGAAGACATTCTTTCATGGCTGCCCCTCCTCCATCTGCAGATTCCAGATGCTTTGGGGACAGAAAAGGTGAGGAAGATTGGGAGGAGGGGTATTGGTGGAGGACAAACATCTCCTTACTTAACGGGAGTCATTGCAGGCCTCTCTCTACCCAATCTTGACTGGTCAGTAAGGCAAGGCGTGTGGGGCACACACCCAAAGCTGACTCTCTTGTGTGGTTCATGAGTGTGTTGATGGGGATATCAGAGGAGCCTCCTCACTCCATAGTACACTGATATGGGATATCTATCATCCCAACTCCATCTATTCTATTCTCCAAGAGGCTGGTCCATTCAATAGCCCCTTGCTATTGGAGGGCCCTCATCCTGGGAGCAGCCCTCTTATTTGAAATATCAGCAAAAGAGCTCCAGGTCAGCCACCGTCTGGATGGTATGTTCAATCCACTAGAGACTCACAGCCCCTTCCCAGTTGGAGCTGGTGCAGGTCACAGCACCATTGCTGCTCTTTCTCTGCCCCCTTGTGCCTCCCTCCAATCCCTGTCCTTGTCTTGGGTGTTCAGGGGCAGATCAGCAAGTCTGATGCCCAGAGTATGAGGTGCCCGTCTCTTTCTGCCGTGTGGCAGACACATCCAGGCTTTACAAATGATTATCTGAGGGGTCCCTTTATTCAAAGTTAGGCAAGGAAAAGGAATCCCTGTGCTTCCCCTGGGACAGTGGCAATGCCATCTTAGCATAAGCACTGTGCTCCCCGAGGCCAGCAACTCTAAAAATTCAAGACTTCTTATGTAAACTGCCACCACCCCCTCCCTTCCCTTTCATCCTTAGCGTGGCACCAGGGTCATGGCAGGAAGTTCTACAGCCTCCTAGGAAGCCCCGGAGGGAGCTGTCTGACTGCCCTCTGCCTCTTCTTAAGAAGTAGGGTTCTTTGAGCCTTTCACTTTCATATTGGGGTTTTAGTCACAATTCTGGGACAACATGCTATTATATCTGTTCCTATATCTGTCTCTCTAGCTAAACTGTGAACTTTTAAAGACTGATGCCTTATCTTATTCCTCAGTGTATCACAGCCCTGAGCATAGCACCAGACATATAATAAGACCTCAGTAAATGAAGAGTGAATGAAGTGGGAATGAAAGAATAATTGATAGATTTCAATAGATAGAACTGCTTTCCAACTTCCACTGATATTAACAAAGAGTAAACCAGTACTGGTCTTGTGTATTCATCTCAGCTTGTGACTGCAAAAGCATACCAGTGAGAATTTCATTTAGAGAATTTCATTTTCATTGATGGTTTTAGGCTCTCTTTTCATCCTCTTTCACTGCTTTTATTCCTCATTCTCACAGACTTTGCTAACCTCAGAAACAATGATATTAACACCATATTAAAAAGAAGAAAAACAAAGACATTTTTCATCTAAAGTAACTGGATGAGAAATTTTTAAGAACCCTGGTATTTTTAAGTAGAAAGGCTTTTAAATTTTTCTACGATTCTAGGATGATATAAAATAATTCCTTAAACCTTCAGAATTTTGCTTTGCAAATGCTTCCTAGGAGTCAGATCAGGAGAGGGAGAAAAACAAAAAGCCTAGCTTCCCCATTGCTAACTTTTTATTTATTTCTTCCCAAAGATCCACCTTCCCAGGAATATAATTCATCAGCAATTCTGAATGTCTGAGCCATGAAAAAGGACCAGAAATCTAGAATCATGGATTGCTCCCCTAACACTCTCACCAGCCTCCTGTGAGACTAAACAAGTAATTCCATTTGGTTTCCATTTGGTTTCCTCATTTGTAAAATGAGGAAGTTGAAGTTCCTGAATGCTGTCCCCCTCTAAAATCCTATAATTTTATGATTTATTCAGTAACTCTAAGAGCCATGAAAAGTCTGACAGCAATAAAATTTCTTCTCTAAAGAGAAAATAATTTCCAAACCTAGCATAATAGGCAAATAATACCCTCCCCCAAATCCCCACCAAAGATGCCCACACTTCTCTGGATTTTGTGAATATGATATATTACAAAGAGACTTTGCAGATATAATGGTTATAGGCCTCAAGATACAAAGATGGTCCTGAATTATCTGTGTGGGCCCAATTTAATTACATGAACCCTTAAAAGCAGAAAAATGTGGCACAAAGGGAAGTCAGAGAGATTCAAACGGTGAGAGGGACTCAGCTTCTGTTGAGCCATATGAAAGCTTGAGGATGAATGCAGGCAGCCTCTAGGAGCAAAGTCTGCCTACCACCCTCGCTGACAGCCAGCAAGGAAACATACCTCAGTCCTTCAACCCCAAGGAACCAAACTGGGTCAACAGCCTGAATCGCCTTAGAAGAGATCCCAATCCCAAAGTCTCCAAAAAAGTAACATAGCCCTGCCAGCACATTAATTTCAGCCTGTGATACCCAGAGCAAAAGAACCAACTGAGCTGTGATACACTTGGACTTCCGACCCATGAAAACAGTAAGATAAGAAATTTGAGTTGTAAGCATCTGCTGCCGCCGCTGCTGCTGCTAAGTTGCTTCAGTCGTGTCCAATTCTGTGCGATCCCATAGATGGCAGCCCACCAGGCTCCTCTGTCTATGGGATTTTCCAGGCAAGAACACTGGAGTGGGTTGCCATTGCCTTCTCCGTAGCATCTGCATTTATGGCAATTTGCCACAGTAGCAACAGAAACTTTGTATGCCAAGTATACTTATATTGATTTTACCCTGAATTTTCTCCTTGTTTCTGAAGAAGAAAAGAAAGGAAAAAATGACGCTCCACAGTCAGCTATTGGATAGAAACTCATCAGGCCTCACCTTCACTGCTGCTAGTTAAATGTGCTTTGGTTGTGTACAAACAACATCCCTGCTGCTTTCCCCCTTTGAGTATTTATTTTCCAAAGTTGCCAATATTAACCATTCTGAAATCAATCTTTAGGTTAGGAAATTTTAATTAAATTATGCTAAGGAAAAAGGAATGATGTTTTACTTTCAGTTTTTGCAACCCCTTTGTCTCTGGTCTTCAATGTTGTGCCTTAATCAGAAGGAAGAGGAGGAGGAAAAAGTGCTTTTTATCATATTGGCAACCTTCATGCAACTCTCATTAAGAAACTTTTAGCATTTTTATTACAACTTCCTCTGGCCAAAGAATTATACCTCAATAAACCTATTACATGACATCATTCCCTCCTAAGTGCAATGTTTATTCCTTATAGAACAATGACTGTATGCCAGTCACTGTGCTAAGCATTAGATCTGGTTTTTCTTACTGTGGGTCCTAAATCATTGACTGATTATAAAATTAACTTAGTGGATCATGACCAGAATTTCTTAAAATATGCAATAGAATGTAACAGAAAATATCAGAGAATATTACACATAGTAATGGTGACCATTGTTTCATGAAATTTTTGTTAAAGTTATGTGTCTCTCTCTCTGTGTACATTTGGGTACATTATCTGGTAATGCAAAAAAGAAAATGTATTTCCTGCTGCAGATTATAGTCAAAAAAATTAAAAGCACTTTTGATCCATCATCTCATTTAATCCTTGCAACTATACTAAGACTGAAAAAAGCATGATCCTAAGCAGCATTCTTAGGATCAAATGGCTAATCAATACTAGATTTGCGATTCAAATCTAGATCAGTTGATTCAAGTTCATGCTCAATCATACGCTGTCTCTCCTTCACAAGATTAAGAAACAGAACAAGAGGCCATGTCCAAAGCTATGTTCACACCTTTCAATAAGTAGTCTAATACAGAGGAAATAACATATATTCCTAGATATATATTTATTTTCTTAATCTCTCACTTGAGTAGATCAATTCAGCTTTCTACTCTATGGGAACCATTTTACATGAATCATGTTTAGGATGAAGACTGATTTGTGATATTTATCAAAATAAGATGTACCAAAATGACAGTAAAATCAATGAAGTTAACAATATGCCTTCAACAGGGCAATACTTTTTCCCCGTTACTGTGTTCATCACTTGACATGAAGGTAATGTCTGTGTCAAAGGTTATTTGGGATTCTCTATCACTCTCAACTAATCCTTCCATTGATTTTTGTCAAGTTGCACTCCATCCCCACCCCCTCCTCCACCCCCAGCCTCAACTCCCTTCTCCAGCCCAGCGGGAAAGGCAGCTGGACTGGGGTGGTCCTTCTAGCTGTCAATCATCCTGCCATGTTCCAGCTGTGTTACAGTCTCCACCTAACTCATCCACACATACAGCAGTGGAAATGGAGATACCACACTTCAAAAATCTTAACAGTATTTTTCATAAATCATACACATCCTTAGAAATAGCATGGAGTTCTCTGATACTCCTCTGTCTGTCCTACACTTCCCTGTCTGTCTCCCCAGTTTGTTTCTGGCAACCTGATTTCATGAGGGCATCAGGGAACCCATCAAACACATAAAGCCATCAAGTCACACTTATTAAGATTTCTTCCACATAATTTCTATTATTGGCATTAGAAACAGACATAGAAAAAATATTTTAAAGGAATGTGATTTATTTTTCCTGATACTATCTTCTTATCCTCCCTACATTTTTTGTGGAGAGAACTGGCAAACAAATTGAGAAGAAACCTCCAAGAATCACTTGAAATTATCCAGAGTCTCAACAGGTGAATGATAGGGTTGTCCATAGAAGTAAAACCAGTTCTTTTTCCTGCATCATGTGGCAGTTTGAACAGCTTGCTGGCTTTCTGTATGGTTTTGCAGACTTGACCCAAATAGGTAAAAACAGTAAGTATCTGATTCCTTTCACACTCCAATGTGAGTCCTGCCACTTTGCAAGGATTAAAGAAAAAACTATAAATTTTCTGCTGCAACCCTCCAATAACACCCTGTGAAAACCTGCACAGGAATAAAACCAGACTGCTCAAGGTACAGCATTTGGCACTCAAATTATGTGCATCTAAAAGGGATATTGCATGTTCCTTTAAATTGTGTGTGTGTGTGTGTTAGTTGCTCAGTCGTGTCCAAGTCTTTGCAACCCCAAGGACTGCAGCCCACCAGGCTCCCTTGTCCACAGAATTCTCCAGGCAAGAGTACTGGAGTGGGTTGCCATTCTCTTCTCCAGGGGCTTTTCCTAACCCAGGAGTCAAACCCAGCTCTCCTGCATTGCAGGCGGGTGTTTTGCCATCTAAGCCACCAAGGAAGCCCTTCTTTAAATTATGTTACATTAAATAAGCCCCTGATTTCTCTAATCCTTCCCAAGAAGGGTTGTGAGGGAGGAGGAAGCCTCTTTTAAGTAAACTGAGGAAGTCTTCATTTACAGCCAGAGACAAATGTAGCCCCACTACAGATCCAAAGAGCCCAACTGACTACAGGAGTACCAGCCTGAATGCCAGAATTCATCATCTACCCTCCCCACCCCAGGGCCCCAGAACTACAATGAATGAACTCACCATAAAAACCATCCAAAAAGTATTAAAAATCCTCACATGCTTCTCCCCTGAGCAAGGTAAATCCAGTCCTTGTGTAGAATGTCCCAACAATGCCAGAGGGAGAGCGCAGGACTCTTCCTGGGCTTCAGAGCTTTCGCTCACAATCCCCTGGGAATGTTCTAGAGTTACGTTCAAGCAACTAGTTCAGTCATTTTGACTAAGGCAAACTAGATTATTTGGCCACGGATAAATCAACCAAATTTGATGTTCCAATTGATTGGTAAGTTCAACCAGCTCAACACAAGCCAGCTGACAGGAAAGATACTTTCTTGGTTCTTGGGAGAATTCAGATGAATAACAAATATCTCAGATACAGAATAAAAAAGAAATTTCTGATACAAAAAGTGGAGCATTTCTGGTAGCCAGACAGCCCATAACCACCAACCTCGAGAACAGCACTTGCTTCAATTATTGCTGCCAGGGGATTCCTTGGACCACGCAGTTTAGGGAGCTGCCACCCCAAAGTACTGACTGTACTCTGACCTCACCCTCGAGCTGCCTGGACCATTTCATTTTTAAAAACTACCCCAAGATTGTCCTAATTTTTAAAAGTGCTGTTGTAGCCAATGTTGATGCTGTAGAAGAAGCCAACAAATCAGGCCACACAGATTCTGGTCCAGGAATGCAACTAACCAGAAGAGCCTTCTGCCCTAAGCAACGTGGGGATATGCCTAGGAGCCTTTGTGGGGCCATCAACCTCTTTGTAGCAGCATATCTCAAAAATGGAAAAACAAAATGCAAATACACATGAGGGTTTGTCACACTAAGTCTCCACCTTCCTTTCTCTACCAGCCTCATAAGGGATGAAAACAAGAAACAGAAGTAAAGCTCCAATCTTACCCATCATCTAACATCTTAACACTCCCTTAATTCTTCCAGAAATAAAGCATGAGTGTTGAATCTGCCAGCAGACAATTCTACCCTTCTCTGACCCTGGCAACATTGAAAGAGCACTGCTTTCCCACTGACCCAATAGTCCCTATTTGAATAATTACTCGAGATAATCACTACAAATAAACTTTCTCCCTATAATAGTAGCTGTTCCATTTCTGGCTTTAATGTTATTCACCGTCTTCCAAATAAACATCATTTCCCAATGCCTGGAAAGTTCCCATCTTGTTCCAAATTTACATATTACTTTTCCATTATCTCAGGGCAGCAATAATAATAATAATAACTGTTATAACATCTTCTTTCTCCTAGAAGAATCCTGGCCACTTCTTACACTTTTCTGGTTTGGAATTCTCCTATGGGCTTATTTTTTTTATTTCTCCTCCTCCTCCTTAGTGGAAAATGTTACTGCTAGCTGCTGGATTTAATTTAATTTAATTTAATTATGGTATTTTCCACACATGCCCACAGGCTCTTGGTAATAGTTGCATTTTTAATAAATCTAATATATAATAATGACTTTGTTTTTAATTTTCCACTGAGAGTTGGATCCTGAGTTGAATGCAGAGCTCCAGACAGGGGTGTCTGGTTCAGTCCATGCGATTGGGTTTCAGGGAGCCAAAGGGATCCTAATTGGAAAATGGTTGTGCCTTTAGCCCTCCATCTGCACCTGTGTTTCATGTCTTCAGCAAACATCCCATGGGATATGTAATGACCAGTTGCTCCAGTCAAAGTGACCAAATGGGTTATGTGGGTATTCCTCAGGCTGGCCTATGAAAGGAAAATGGAGGCGTGTGCCTGGTCCCTGGTCAAGACCATTCTACAAAGAGATTTTTGTGGACAGCACTGTTTGATGATGGCCTTTGCCAAGTGACTTGCCACCTGTAGCCACAAGTCGCTGGGTCAACTCAGAGGTAAAATTAAAGGCAGTCCAACCAAAAGATAAATCATGTGACCATTGATCTTTCCTTTACAAAGATCACCATATGAGCACTGTCATTGTTCACTGATTGGTCGCTTTATGACTGTCTGTGTTCCATTAATTCAGCTACACGGTATATTAAGAAAGCTTGGGGTTTTTTTCCCCCTTGTCTTTCTTTCCTATCCCAGGAACTCACTAGAAAGCTCAGCTCCATGGAATGTTCTCAACCATAACTAAGGCTGCATTCATTGGGTGCTCACCATGCATCAGACACCACTGGAATACTATCTGAACTGCTTCATACAACTTTCTCAAGCAATTGTCCCCAGTCTATGGATGAGGACTGGAGAGCTACAGAGGTGAGAGAACTTGCTCAAGTTTACGCTGCTAGTCAATGGCAGAACCATCCAAGGACAGAGTCTAAGCCACTGACCACTAGACTGTGCTTATTAAACAAAGCTGGCATGCTGCACTCAGTCACTAAGTTGTGTCTGACTCTTTGCGACCCCATGGACTATAGCCCACCAAGCTCCTCTGTCCATGGGATTCTCCAGACAAGAATACTGGAGTGGGCTGCTGGGCCCTCCTCCAGGGGCTTTTCCTGACCCAATGATTGAACCTGCACTTCTTATGTTGCCCGCACTGGAAGGCAGGTTCCTTATCACTAGCACCTCATGGGAAACTAAAGCTCAGGGCAGCAAAATCAGCACCAGAGCACTCAGAAAGCAGTCCCTTTTCTTAATAAAGTGGGTGCATCCTCCTGAGGTCAAGTGTAACAGACCTAAGCTCTCCGAGCCTGTCCCCAAGACCCACCCAAGGAAAACTTCACAATGGATTCCAAGCAACTATGAGAAAACCGGGCAAGTAGGACAAGCCAGAGTTCCAATATGGAGCCAGTGCAGCCCCGCCCTAGCCCTTCTCACTCAACCATCACGGGGGTGGCTGCTTCAAAAGGATTGCCAAGAGCAAGGGCTCCATCAGGACACCCTGGCCACCTTCCGTGGATCTGTGCAGGCCACGCAGGAAGGGCCTGAAGCACAGCTCACCCGAACCTTCAAGGAATATCTCACGATCCCCCTAGAATACAAGAGCATGGGAGGCCTGGGAGAGGCAGCCAAGAGGCCCCTGCCCACTCACTTCCAAGGCTGTCGGGAGAGAGCACTCCCGGCCTCTCAGGTTCTGATGAGGTCTAAGGCTTTTTGGCCTGCCTCCATCAGAGCAGAAACGCAGAGGATAAATCCTCTAGGGTCCTAGGATGTGACATGTAAGGGGTAGGGGGGAGGGGAGGGGAGAGGGGGTGTGCCCAGGAAAATAGTTGTGCCATCCAAAGAAGGAATGAGTTTACTGTGGTTTTTATCATTTTCCATGGCCTAAGCTAGAGACTTTTCTTGTCTCATACTCACACTTTCTCGCAGCTCACAATTGGCTCTGCGACAACGGGGACTTCCATAACCCATGTTGCTGTGGTCCAGCCCCTTTTATTCGAGGTTGTGTTTTTAGGTTGGGAAAATGACCACAGGGAGCTTAGTGCTATCAGCTGTTTTTCCCTTTGCTGAACATATGAGTAATAAAATGGTCTGAATCTGAAAGCGGCTCATTCTATCTTTACCTAATCAGTCAGGCCCTGGCCTTACATTGTGTCTTGTGTGTGTTTGACAAACTGTCCCATCAAGGATGTCATCTACTCAGACAATAAGAGGAAAATCAGCCAAAGGATGTTTAAATAAGAGTGCGCTCATTTACTACCTGCCCAATATGTATATACATAAATACACACATATATCACACACACACATATAAACATTCTTCTCTTGAAGGCATCCCTGAGAAAAAGAGAAGAAAAGTCACTAACCAAGGAGGATTTGCCCCTGTCTGCCTTTTGTTAAGCAAGCTGGTGGTAATTTGGGGAAATAAATGCAAATGCATTCAGTCTAACAAAATTAATACGTATTTTCTATAAACCAACTTGACAGAATCCTCGGTGGGCACATATTTCAACATCAGAATTTAAAATTAGGTACGAATTCTGTATCTCAGAATCTGTATGAATCCAAATGCTGAGACGTGTATGAGGATGGATCCCATTCAGTCACCAAATCCCAGACGGGCCATAACAATAAAAAAGAATGCAGGGAACTCCCTGTTACCTGGCAGGGCTTGAGAATAGGCTGTTCTGGTTAACAAATACACAGATTGCCAATTTTCAAAGATGATGTGGAAAAGGATTAACACTAAAAGTACCATAAAGTTCTTTTAAACTTTTTTGGATTATTCAGGAGTCACTCACAAGACAGAGTAGATGAGTAATTATTAAGGGATTTAATTACCATAGAGGGCTTCCCTGGTGGCTCAGTGGTAAAGAATCCACCCACCAACGCAGGAGGCTCAGGTTTGATCCCTGGGGGATAAGATCTCCTGGAGAAGGAAATGGCAACCGGCTCCAATATTCTTCCCTGGGAAATCCCATGGACAGAGGAGCCTGGTGGGTGACGGTCTATGGGGTCGCAAAAGAGTTGGACATGACTTAGCAACTAAACAGCAACAAAAATTACTGTCGAATACTGAATAGATATACTAGATAGAGGAGACAACCCTCATCCCAAAGTCCCAGACAATCTGTTGAAGGGGTAAGATTTTCATTAATCACATTAGAAAACAAAGGTATCTCAGAGGCTTCAGAATTACCTCTGGGAAAACCAATTCTCACTTATCTGGCAGGGGCAGTTAAAAATTATCCAACAAAAGAACAGCAACCAACCACATTTTCATGTTATAATTTTTTCAAATATCTTTCCATTTCATTCAGTGGATCAGCCCTTATAAATCCCAGGTACAATTAGCCTCACAGACATCATAGACAAAGGAAAGTTAAGTTACTCCCTTCTGCAAAATACGAACGTATCTGACATGCCCAATCTCACTTGTCTACTCAACACACACAAAAAAGTTACTACAAAGTCATCAACTTTCCAGTTGGACTCCTCAACTCTGTTTTATTAAGAATGATGTCATCATGCGTTACTCCTTAGTTTACTTTTAAAAAATACATTTCTTCTCCCCTAGAAGCATCTAACCATAAAGCAGTCTACAGACTAGTCATTTGAAACTCATCCAGCAGGTTTCAAATACACAAGGGAGAAGCCAGAGGGGTGGGGAGGGGCCTGTTGGCACAGATGATCATAACAATAATTTTCACTTAAAAGCACTTCAAGTGTGAAGGCACTCTGGTAAACCCTTAACAAACACCTAATTTAATTCTCACAAGAAGCCCAAGGGCTAGATTTTATTTTATCCATTTAGTGACTGGGAAGATGGGGCTTAAGCAGTTGAGTAATTGACCCAAGATCAATTGCTTCACCCCAGGTCTATGTTCCTCACCCTGGTCGAGTCACAGCGACTGGTACCCAGAACCCAGTGAGAAAGCTTCAGCATGCAGATGGAGCCCAGGATCAACAGTCAGGAGGCCACTACCTTTGAGCTCGTAACTCTTCCGTGGATCTGAAGTAGGGAGCAGCCAGTGTAACAGAGACCTGTAAGAGGCAGGCTGCTGCCAGGGACTAATCTGCTGTTTCTTCTCACTAAACCGCTAACCCTTTAAGGACAGACAGTCTGTCTGCTTAATCTTCATCCTCCAGTTCCTGGGATGCTGGCCTGTGCAATGGAGGCTTTAAATAAACCTCCTCGAACTGAGCTTCATAATTCTGTTTGTAGAACAGGTTTGAATGGAAAACAGTTGGCTGTAACCAAAACAGAGCTTCACTCTTTTCCCCATTTACCTCTTCAAACGCACCAGTGACCAAGTTCTTTCTCTGCCTCAGGCAGATCTCAGAACTCTCCCAAGCACTCTTAAACAATGTAAAATGCGATCGACTCAAACAGTCACCCAACCCTAGTCTAGACTGATGCTGTATCCAAACTCCAACACAGTTGGGAACTCCTCCCCCTCATCCCTGCACCCAACCCAGACCCAGTGACCGGAGAGGCGAGGATGCTCTTACTCACAAATTCTCCCTCTGCCTCTCAGCTGCCCCTAGTGCTTCCCTCTGTGCACTAGGGCATGGGGTAGCATGTCTCTCCTCTTGATAACTATGAGAAACAAACTATTTTCCAATGACAAGTCTCCTGATCTGTTGGCCTTATTATACCTCACATTTTTTATGAATACACTGTATTTTAAAACAGGAAGGCATCAAGGTAACTAGAGGGTTATTATCATATATAAAGGGCTCAGAAATCATAGGCATATGGGGGCCTTGAAGATATAAGACACTGGCTTCTTAATTATGCATGGGACAAGACATGCCTAGCAGATACATCATTAAAATGCACCCAATCTCAGGACTTCCCTGTCAGTCCACTGGTTAAGATTCTATGCTTCCAATGCAGGGGATGCAGGTTCAATCTTAGATCCCACACACTTTGGGACGCAGCCAAAAGATTTTTTTAAAAAAACAGAAAAAAAGTACCCGACCTCTGATGTTTGATAAAGCTGGCCTTAGCACCCTGAGCCACTTGAGGACAAAATCTGACTTGATTTCAAAAATCCACCCAAAATTAGTAAGCACCTTCCATATTCAAATACTAGAAAAATATATATAAATAAGATGTGGCTCCTGGCCCTCTAAGAGCTTACAATTTAATTTCATCAAGTGGAGAATGAGGGGAGCGAAAACAGATACTTTTTTTTAATTGGAGTATAATTGCTTTACAACGTAGTGTTAGTTTCTACCGTAGGAGGAAGTGAATCCGCTGTTATGTACACATATGCCCTCTCCCTCTAGGACCTCCCTTCCACCCCACCCCACCCCACCCCTCCAAGTCATCACTGAACACAAACTGGGCTCTCTGTGCCATTCAGCAGGTGCCCACTAGCTATGTTACACGTGGTGGTGGACATGTGTCAACGCTACTCTCGCTGCTCGTCACACTCTCCCCTTCCACCACTGCGTCCACATGTGCGTTCTCTACATCTGCTTCTCTATTCCTGCCCTGGAACTAGGTTCATCTGAACCAGTTTTCTAGATTCCACATATTCGCTTTAGTATACGAGATTTTTCTCTTTCTGACTTATTTCCCTCTGTATGATGACTCTTGTTCCATCCACATCTCTACAAATGACCTAATTTCATTCACTTCTAATATGCCACAGTGAAGATAATCATTGTAGTAACTCCAAGGTCATTTGAGAGTAAAGAGAATAGCCAAACGGGGGAGGAAGTCTTCAGCAGAAAGCAACAGCTTTGTCTTGAAAGATGAATGGGAATTAACTTGCAAACAGGTGAAAAGGAAGAAGTGATAAAGGGATGCTTCAGGCAGGAGACAGGACCTGAATCTATTACCACGTTCCAGGTCCAGAATTACCAGTCATTTGATCTCCTGGAGAGTGAAATTCAAGGCAAGGGGCAACAGGTGAAAGAAGCAGTCTGGCTAGGAGCAGAAGTTAAGCCATATTAGATGGCTTCAGTTTATGTCAACTGCAACTCATGGGGAATTAGTGAAAGATCAATAAGCGATGCAGGGAGATTAGCATCTCCTCTGAGAGAAGGAGTGGAAATTGAGTAAGGGACTTGAAGACAGTGCAGATTGGAACATACGTGTTCAAGTGTAAAGTCCTGTTAAGCTAAGCTTTTCCAAACATATCAAGTCAAATTCCCATTTTTTGTCCCAATTCATGTAGCTCTGTGAGCATTGGGGATATAGTGATGAGCATAGCTGCCTTCTATTTAGCTCTATAAATTCTAGAGTCTGCAAAGCAGATTCAACTGATCAGGACTAAATTAAGATGACCTTTTAGTCAGTTGCCCTAACAATTTTGTGTATATTGAGATTATTGTATTGTATGCGAACTTCTTGAAGGCACCGATATATAACCAGGAAGGAGAATCCTTCAACTGAGTTTCAATCCTGGCAAATCCTTCCTTGCTAGTTTTTCCCTTTACAACTTTGCTTACTGAAGATTAATTTTCTATGCAACCTGAAGGTCCATAAGTTTAACTTGAAAAAAAGAGGGATTAATTTTGAAATTTAAAATTAATAAGAAAACTGTTACAATCATAAGGTGAACAATATAGAAACAACTGCATTTCAAGAGCATGTTTTTATGTCTAGCTGTCAAAGACTTCTACGGGAGATGAATCTCACGTTTCACCTCTACAGCAGAGATTTCAATTAGTGCACAGGAAATTCTACATATAAATGTGCTTTGTACACTTTAAAATATTATTCAGATTTTAATAACTATTATTATTAGTATCCTATGGCTGACTAACTTCAGTAACCATGTCTATATATTTTGCAAGTAAAAACAGAATATATCTGGTCATTATCTTCCTTACTAGTTTTAATATGGTGGGGAAAAAAATTTTAATTACTTGCTAACTGTAGTATCTCCTCCTTTAAAGTATAATAAAGATTTAATCCAGGAAGTTCACCGTGGCTTACATTAATTTCATCACCTTTCATGAAAATTGATTCAGGGAATAGTTTTACTCAGTGGTGGAAATTTTTTAAAAGTGTACAGGCTGGAAAATTCAAAACCCATCAGCCAAAAGGCAACTGGTTTACAGTATGCAAATATCTTAGCCGGAATCTCTATGAAAATTATTTCCCCTTCTCCTCTTTGAATTAGCCCTTTGGAGCTTTAAACCTTAAAGTCAGAAGTTCCCTTTTAACAAAGGTCAACCCTGGAAAATCGCTCCCTACCCCACAAAGCAAAATCCCTTTTGGGATTCTCAAGCTGAAGTTGATTTCCTGAATTTACCAAATGCTTATTCTCATTACTGTTTTATGTCCTCTAATTGAGGAAATTCTCTCTTTCCAAAGGCGTAACTATTCCCAACAATATCCCACTGCTTCTCCATGAGAAGCATGCCAGGAAAATCACTGCTATACATTTAACTGCTTCCTGATTTCTGCCAGCGGCAGGGAGGAACTTCACCAACATCATCCCCTCCCTTCATCAAGATTTCTTTATTTCCAAATACAACACAGGCACTAGCAGAGAACAACCTGCTGATTCCCTTGAAGCAAGAGGCTTATAGGCCAAAGTTTTAAACTGCTGTTATTTATTCTTTCTTCCATGTATTATAAAACATATCCGTATCTATCCCTATGTCCTCACTCACACAAATAAAAAAAAATTTGACTTGGAGTCAAGGGTTGGGAGTGTGGGGAGTAAGACATTGTCAAAGAACACCAAATAACCAAAGCAGTGTATCTAAAGAGAACAGAACACTTCTGATGTGGGGTCAAAATTGCGACAACTATTACTGTCCTATTAGATCTGTGTAGAAAACACCATGCTCAGAAAATGAAAGAAAAGCTCAGAGAATTAAAAAGACCTACTGAGCACCGAAGAATTGATGCTTTTGAACTGTGGTGTTGGAGAAGACTCTTGAGAGCCCCTTGGACTGCAAGGAGATCCAATCTGTCCATTCTAAAGGAGATCAGTCCTGGGTGTTCATTGTAAGGACTGATGCTAAAGTTGAAACTCCAGTACTTTGGCCACCTCATGCGAAGAGTTGACTCATTGGAAAAGACCCTGATGCTGGGAGGGATTGGGGGCAGGAGGAGAAGGGGATGACAGAGGATGAGATGGCCGGATGGCATCACCGACTCGATGGGCATGAGTTTGAGTAAACTCCGGGAGTTGATGGACAGGGAGGCCTGGCATGCTGTGATTCATGGGGTCACGAAGAGTCGGACACAACTGAGCGACTGAACTGAACTGACTGACCCAAGGCCACGTAACTAGACAAAACCAAGTTAGGGGTCTAGAGTCTCACATTTTGGAGGCTGCCTGGCTCTACACCCCACGTTCCCCTCAGGGTGTCTGCCATATTAGAGGAAGTGAACTTTCATCCTGCTGAGATCTATTGGAACAGGGGTGGCATTACACGATACATTAATAATGAGTGCTATCAGATTATATAAACCCAGGTTTATAAAAACCATCTCAGCCATTAAATCTTATGATACTGTGTGCTTTACTACTTCCTAAATAATGCTGTCTTAAACTGGAATGTCACCCTTTCATAGCACAATTTCACTATTTAAATAATTTTACTGACATCCCATTTTCAAATGACAAAGTCTGAATTCCTTGGTGGTTAACAAAGCACTTCATTTTGTTTTGGTTTTTGTTTTTGCCCACATCACATGTCATGAGGGATCTTAGCTCCCCAACCAGGGATTGAAGCAACGCCCTCTGCACTGAAAGTGCCAAATCTTAACCACTGAACCACCCACGAAGTCCCACGCCCTTCATTTTGAAGCAGGGACTTTTGATACTGACCCACTATGGGTTCCTCCAATTTATTAAGCTGGAGAAGACTAAGGTGAGCCAAGAGGTTAGGTCAAAGCAATGATAGCTACCTTCTGTCTACTGTTGGTATATTTGAAATTTTACCATAATAAGAAGTATTTTTTAATTACATTGTAAGAGTATAGTATTTCCCAAATTTCAGATTCCATGTACCACCTTCATAATTTGGACCATTTCTGAGTAATATTACTCTATAATATCATGTATAATATTTTTCTTCTTATTAACTTTAAACTGATCAACTGTTTTACCAAGACCTGTGTTAACACTAATATGCATGAAATCACAATTTTAACGTATTTGTGCCATCATTTTGTAATATATATTAAAATCAACATATAACTATCAAAACATTTCTACACATGCCATCCACAACAATCATTGGTAAAAACAAAGGTATACAGATCCTACTTTGGGAAACATCAAGAGGAGAAAAAGTATTGAGGTTTGGCCTTATCAAGAACAACAAGTAGTTCAATTACATTAAAACAAAAGGAATATTGGAAAGAAAAGTAAATACTGCCTTTGTTTTTTCTTTTTATGATAATACACAATTTATTTAAACATGTCCCTACTAAAAATGCCCCCCTTTGTTTTTTTTGCTCTTATCAGTAATGAACATCCCGGTACCTAATCTGTGTACAAGAGCCCAATTATTCCCTGAAGATAAATTCCTAGATCAAGGGGTATTCACACGCAAAGTTTTGAAACGTACTGCCAGCTCCCCCTTCAGAAAGTTTATTTTTCCACCAATAGCCTGTGTTTCTCAACATCCCCATTAGATACTGTCACCCTTTTCACATTTTACTTGTCTGTTAGCACGTGTTTTCATCTGTTTCTCTATTACATTGATACTGACCATCTTTCCCAGTTTCTTGGCCATTTGAATACCCTTCTCCCCAAATGTGTGGGCTGAAAGCACTTTTGTTGGCACTTGGCTCTGTGCTTCACTGAACTCAGAGCCAGAAATATCTGAGTCCAAGGTCATCTCTTCTACAGACCATGAGCAAGTTGCTGCTGTTCTCTGAGCCTCAGATTCCTTATTTGAAAGGGAAGATACCTGCCCCCGAGGACTGTCTCTGAGACTTGATGGGCTTGATATCCCCACAGGACACGCTGTGGATTCTTAGAAGGTGGCAGTGAGGTTTCGAGGGGCTCTGAGGCGGCTCCATCTGGGCTCTGCCAGTGTGAGCTGCATCTCTGGGTTGCATCTTTGTGTGCTAAGCTGCCCACCCCAAGAAGAGTGCAAACAGGAGCTGAACAAATACACTCAGGGCTTCACAGGGATCCCGGTTACAGTGATGCATAAGGGTTCCACAGACTCCAGCCTTCTGTGGCTCTCAGATTCTCCCCTTCTTGATCAAATCCCTCTTCCTAGGGTCCTTGAAGTGGGAGGATAAACACGGGTTTGGCTCCAGCAGAGTCCAAACACCCCAGGGAACTGTGGATAAAGAGCTTTCGCGTCCACGGGCAGTTCGCGTCCCTGCCGAGTGCAGTGCAGAACACAGTTGGTGGCCTCCAACAGCGTCCCCTTCCCAGTGGGCCTAATTCCCTTCCACAAATCCTCATTTGCAAAGCTGCCAAACCTTGGCCTGCTGAGATGCCCAGGGTCACATGCTTTGGGGCCTTGTCCTTATAGGTTTATTTCTGATGCTATCACCGGCGTGTCCGTTGTCACCATCTTGTTCTTCTTCCCGTCACAAAAGCCGTCCCTCAAGTGGTGGTTTGACTTTAAAGGTAAGGTGGAAAAGGCCGGGGCGGCGGTGGTCTGGAGCGTGGTGAGCAGTGGCCTGAAGGCGGGGCCCTCCTGAAACTGACAGCCCCATTGTACAAACCTCACGATCCTGCCTCTTGACTCTCCCTGTCTGAGCTTCAACCACGTCTGGGTACAGAGGTGCCAGAGGTGACAGTCCAGGGCAAGGGTTAGCAGTTGAAGTCTCTGGG
This sequence comes from Odocoileus virginianus, assembly GCF_023699985.2. Lineage (NCBI taxonomy): Eukaryota > Metazoa > Chordata > Mammalia > Artiodactyla > Cervidae > Odocoileus > Odocoileus virginianus. The sequence continues at coordinate 55,195,140 of NC_069684.1, read as the reverse complement.
TCAAACCCAGCTGGCTGGCTGTTTCTGTACAGTCCCTGAACTCAGAATAATGGCTTTCACATTTTTTAAATGGTTGAAAAGAATAAAATATATATATATATATATATATATTTCTGACTTGTGAACATAACATGAAATTCAAATTTCAGTGTCCACAAATAAACTTTTTAATTTCTTGAAGAAGAAATTCATGGACATTTACTTCCTTTAGTCGTGTAAATGCCTCTACAATAGCGTCGGCTCTACCCAGAAAAACCCTGGGCCCAAAGCAAGAGCCTAAGGAGCCAGAGATGGAAATCTCCTGCTGGGTTTTAAACGGATAGGAAGCAGGAGGACTTAGGCAAACCTAGACCCAGACGTTCAATTTCAGCCTTAGGAAATCACTGAGCACCCAAACCAAAACGTCTGTAGGCTGGCCTTCAGATCGCCAGATTATGACCCCACTGGGATTTTAGCTGGTGTCTGCAGAAGAAAGTGCCAACATCTGCTCCCAGTGACAGAGGCCGTGGCTGGCCCATCACCCTCCGAGGCTGTGGGATGAGCTCTGGGCCAGGGGTCAGGAAATAGGGGTTGTGATCTAACCATCTTCTGTTGCCGGGGGAAGAAAAGTGTATTCCAGCAGCAGCTCCAGTTTCCAGGAGGAGAGGTTTGTATGTGTGGAGTATAGTGTAAGGATGAGCCAGGAGCTCGTCTCCCAGAGACCCACAGGCACTTACTGTAGCCGAGGTGGACCTCAAGCCTTGGGGTCAGGTGGCTTAGACCGTGGGCTTTGAGGCTGTGCCACTGAACAGGATTCAGATGTTCTCTTCCTCCCTGCTTCTCTGTCTTGCTTCCAGCTGGCTTTCCTCACCATCCACTCCCTGTATCATTTCTTGGTCTGTTCAAAGTTTCTCGGTAGCTCACACAGTAAAGAATCTGCCTGCAGTTCAGGAGACCCGGGTTCGATCCCTGGGTTGGGAAGATCCCCTGGAGGAGGGCATGGCAACCCACTCCAGCATTCTTGCCTGGAGAATCCCATGGACAGAGGAGCCTGGCGGGCTACAGTCCATGGGGTCCCAAAGAGTTGGTCACGGCTGATTGTCTAACACTTTCACTTTTTTAAACTTTTCTTTTTTTCAGAGTTTTTCCTGTTTCTGAGCTTTGGCATCTGTGTAACTTCTACTTCATTAGCGTTCCTGCCTGATTCTAGCTTCTGTTCCCTGGCAGAGTGGTCCCCCTCAGAACACCCACCCCCTCACAGTACCTACTCGCAGTGCTCCTCCTACTTCCTGCCTCCGGTTTCTGTCCCTCGAAGCATCGAGTCCCACACACTTTCTGCTACTCTCCTAAAGGGTTGACTCTAGTGCTCAACACCCATGTCTTCCACGCAGCCTTAGAGAGTGGTCCGTCAGTTCTCATGGAGAGAAAGTGACTTGATCAAGGTCACTCCTCCAGTTAAAAAGATATGGGAGGCGGACCTCAGACATCCAAGCCAAACTTGATTTTCTTCATCTTAGGCACTGTCTCCCATTCCTCTGCGGGTCTGAGTGGTGCTTGCAGCCCCCTTTATGATCGCTCCTCAAGTACTGAGGCTCTGCCTACTGGGTGCTGCGTGTGGGTGATGATGAAGAGGGGGAGGAAGGCGAGGAGGCTGCTGTGGATGACGTTGTTGAGGCAGAGAAAGAGGGGATGTGACGGAGATGTGGGTGATGGTGATCGCTTCCACTTCCTCTCTGCCCAGCAGGCTCTTTCTCCAGACATCTGAGTGGCTCACTCCATCACTCGCTTCAGACTCTGTCCTAAGATCACCTCCCCAAAGAAGCCTTCCCTGACTACACCATCTAGAAAAGCACTCCTCCTTTGCACTCTCAATCTCTTTCCTGTATTTTCTTTTTAATTTTTTCATACCGCATAAAATTTCCCAACATGATACATGTATTGATTTATCGCCTGCCTCACTTATTGGGATGTAAGTTTTCCATCAGGAAGGAGTTTCTCCCTGTTTTGGCCACTTCCATATCCTCAGGGGCTATGAGGATAGGGTAGGTCCCCAATATACTCTTGCTAATTAAATGACCACGGACTCGCTCCGACCACACCCCGTGCTGAGTCCGTTGCACACATGGCCCATGTCATTGTCCGAACTGGTCTCCAGGAAGGTACTGTTGCTCCCTTTTGCAGACCTTTGAAGCTCAGAGAGGTAGAGGCACTTGGCTCAAGTCACACAGCTGAATGGCAGAGCCAGGACTGAGTTCTAGTTTAACCTCAAAGTCTGTTCCTTCAGCTCCTGCTCTAGACAGCAGAGAGTAGAAGATAGAGCCAGAAGTGACAAATACTGCCTTTGTAAAGCTTGAATGAGGCCAAGGTGAGAAATACTTTCTTGGGTTTTGTTTGCTTGTTTTGTTTTTTTTGGAGTACAACTGCTTTACAATGTTGTTAGTTTCTGCTGTACAATGAATTGACTCGGCTATATGTATATGTATATTCCCTCCCTGTTGGATCTCCCTCCCACCTACCCCCATACCAGACATCCAGGTCACAACAGGGCACCAAGCTGAGCTCTCTGGGCTAATTTATAGTAGATTCCCACTGTTGGTTGGTTTCGTGCATGCTTGCGGGGAGCCAGCCTGACTGCTCAGGCTCCTTCTTGGCTCTGAGAGAGATCAAGAGGTCCCTCTCTGTCCCGCCACCCCTGATTTATTAAAGCACAGGTTGGCCTTTCTCACCTCCCTCAAGGAAATTGCTGTAGCGATCTTTCACCTGTTTTCCTGGTGCTGATAAACTCGTCATGATTGAAGCTTGTTATCTATCTAGTTAATGTTCTATTGATCTCAGTCATGTTGGGTGCTAGGGTAATACTTTACTGTCCTTAAGTGGAGGAATTTAAAACATCTGTGCCTGTAGCTCTGCACATATGCAAACCTTTAATCTATTAGTAACTCCTGTTAGCACATATATAGGTGTGGTATTCTTCAATAAAGTGGTCGGTTTCAGTCGAGAGCTGACTCTGTCCCTCTCAACCCCATCTTTTCTAGTCTTTTATTTCTCAGGTATTTCGGCGATTGCGCCCGTGACCGGTTCGTTTGCCGGCAGGCTCCGGCAAGTGGCGCCCGAACAGGGACACGAGCGGATCCCGGACTACAGCCACCCAAAAACCAAGTAATCCCGCGGGCAGCGTCTGAAGTTGCAAGTATTGTGGGTGGAGAGGGTATAGTTGAGAGTAAAAATTATGGGTCAAAGTAGTAGTAAACAGTTCTTTGTTTCTACGTTAAAAATTATGCTAACTGCTCTAAAGTTTATAACTCCTAAAAATCTGCAGCCTACCTCCGGGACAGTTGAACACATTTGCAATTTCCCGGAAGACCCAAAATCTAGTAAAAAGGAGGCTGTTGCTTTAACATCTGACTCAGAGTCTGAACTCTCTCATGAGTATCAAGGAGAACTAGATGAGAAAGCATTTGAGTACAATAGAGAGAATTGGGATGCTTTTATTGTCACAAAAGGGAAGGACAAAGCATCCCCCTTTTTGGAACTTAAAGAAATGTTAACATCCATATCACAGAGAGTGGAGCAATTAGACTTACTGTCTCCTTCGGGTTCCAAGCCGCAGCACTCCAATACACCGTCTGTTGTGGCAGGATTGGATCCCACTCCAATTCCTCCTATGCCTCCTCCTTTGGTTGAGGCTCCCTTAATACCTACAGCTCCTGTATATTCTTCTTTGAAATTTGAAAAACCTGTCCTTTCCCCACTTCAAATGGCTGTTAAACATGCTAGAGACCAAGGAGAAAGCCTTGAGGGATATTCCATGATTTTTCCAGTCTTTGTAGACGCTAACCGCTGCAGGTATCATTGGAAAGTTTTGCCTCAAGGGATGGCTAATAGCCCCACCTTATGTCAAAGGTTTGTCAATCATGCAATCGACCCTGTGAGAGCTACATATCCTGATGTCTACTTAGTCCATTATATGGATGACATCCTGCTTGCATACCACCTTGAAGGTGTGCTTTTGCAAGCCTATAATTTGCTGCTCACTCGGTTGTCTCAATTCGGCCTTCAAGTGGCACCAGAGAAAGTACAGAGGCTCCCTCCTTTCTCATACCTGGGATTTAAATTAGAACAGGAATCTTTCAAGGCCCAAAAACTGCAGATCCGAAAAGATAATCTAAAAACCCTTAATGATTTCCAAAAATTACTTGGGGATATAAATTGGATACGTCCATATCTTAAATTAACCACAGGTGAATTAAAGCCTTTGTTTGATATTTTAAAAGGGCCTACTGATCCTTCTTCCCCCAGGACATTTACAGATGATGGTCGAGCAGCATTAGCTAAAGTAGAAAATGCCCTTTCTCAACATTTCGCTATTTATTGTGACTTTTCTAAGCCCTGGGGTCTTTACATACTCCCTTCCAAACATACGCCTACAGCAGTTTTGTATCAGGATGCTCCATTATTCATCTGTCTATTTCTCCTTCAAAAGTTCTTACTCCCTTTTTTGATTTTATCAGCTTGTTGATTGCTCGAGGACGCCAGCGATCCAGAGAAATGCTCGGAGCTGATCCTACATATATTTATGTACCCTATACCAAAGAGCAGCAAGACTGGCTTTTTCAGTTTAATGACTCATGGGCTTTGGCTCTCGATTCCTTTGCAGGGAGAATAATTAATCATTTACCTTCTGATAAGATTTTACATTTTGCTAGTCAACATCCTTTTATCTTTCCTAAGGTTGTTTTATCTGAACTTATTCCGGATGCGCTCACTGTATTCACTGATGGTTCCTCTAATGGCATTGCTGCATTTGTACTTAATAATTATCCTACCTCTTGGCAAACTGCGTATAGCTCTGCCCAAGAGGTAGAATTGTCTGCTGTTTATGAGGTCTGCTTACGATATAATTTGCAACCTTTTAATTTATTTACAGATAGCAAATACATTGCTCATGCTTTGCAATATATAGAAACTGTTCCCTTTATTTCTACTGTGAATTCTAACATTCAACATTTGTTACGTTCAATTCAGTCTCTGCTGCAACAGCGCACCTTACCCTGCTTCTTTGGACATTTACGTGCTCACACTGGACTCCCTGGACCTTTATCTATGGGAAATCAAATAGCTGATTCTCACACTAGAGTTTTTCTTTCACAGGTAGAAGCGGCACAACAATCACATGCGCTACATCACCAAAATAGTAATACTCTTCGTTTGCAATTTCATATCCCTCGAGAAACTGCACGACAAATTGTTAAATCTTGTTCTGTTTGCCCTAAGTTTCTCCCAGTTCCATACCTTGGTGTTAATCCTCCCGGGCTCCTACCGAATCATCTTTGGCAAATGGATGTCACTCATGTTCCTTCTTTTGGTCGATTAAAGTACGTTCATGTATCTATTGACACCTTTTCAGGATATATTGTGGCATCCTTACAGACTGGTGAAGCCGCAAAACATTCTATCTCACATTGTCTTTATGCTTTTTCTGTTTTAGGCACGCCAAAGATTATAAAAACTGATAATGGCCCCGGCTATGTTTCCTCTGCCTTCAAAAATTTTTGTTCCTCTTTTTCTATCACTCTAAAAACAGGCATTCCTTATAATCCACAAGGTCAAGGCATCGTGGAACGTGCCAATCAAACTTTGAAATTACAGCTTCAAAAAATACAGAGAGGAGAGCTCTACCCCCTTCTACCTAGAAATTACCTTAATCACATTTTATACATTTTAAACTTTTTAATTTTAGATAAAGAAGGACATTCAGCCGCGCAGAGATTTTGGGACCCTCAAATCTCTAGTAAGAAACCGATGGTCTTGTGGAAGGACCCGCTAGATAATAACTGGCATGGCCCAGATCCCGTGTTAATTTGGGGGAGGGGTTATGTATGTGTTTTTCCACAGGATGCCGAAGTACCGCGCTGGCTTCCAGAAAGGCTGGTACGCCAGACGGAGGAGATCCCTAAACCAGCAGATGAGTCGTCTGACTCTTCAACAGAGGAATCTTCTCCCGACAAATCAGCAGATGCATGAGTTTATTCTTCAAGCAAGGAGGATAACTGCAGAGACGGCTCAACCTCGACAAGCCCTAGCTTACACTGTGCTCACTTTGGCTTGTGCGATAATTAATCAAGCCTTCCCTCAGGCTGAAGCCAATGCTTTTGTTTCTGTTAAATGGCCAGGGACAAATTGGGAAAATAGTCCTAGTAAAAGAATTGTTGATGTTTTCCCATTTGTAAACGCAGCCATTTCCTTTGAGGGAGATATAAAGGCCATTAGTCAAAAGAAAAGGGGGAGATGCGGGGAGCCAGCCTGACTGCTCAGGCTCCTTCTTGGCTCTGAGAGAGATCAAGAGGTCCCTCTCTGTCCCGCCACCCCTGATTTATTAAAGCACAGGTTGGCCTTTCTCACCTCCCTCAAGGAAATTGCTGTAGCGATCTTTCACCTGTTTTCCTGGTGCTGATAAACTCGTCATGATTGAAGCTTGTTATCTATCTAGTTAATGTTCTATTGATCTCAGTCATGTTGGGTGCTAGGGTAATACTTTACTGTCCTTAAGTGGAGGAATTTAAAACATCTGTGCCTGTAGCTCTGCACATATGCAAACCTTTATTAGTAACTCCTGTTAGCACATATATAGGTGTGGTATTCTTCAATAAAGTGGTCGGTTTCAGTCAAGAGCTGACTCTGTCCCTCTCAACCCCATCTTTTCTAGTCTTTTATTTCTCAGGTATTTCGGCGATTGCGCCCGTGACCGGTTCGTTTGCCGGCAGGCTCCGGCACATGCTCAGCCGTGTCTGGCTCTTTACGACCCCATGGATTGCAGCCTACCAGGCTTCTCTGTCCATGGGGTTCTCCAGGCAAGAATACTGGAGTGGGTTTCCATGACCTACTCCAGGAGATCTTCCTGACCCAGGTATCAAATCCACATCTCTCATGTCTCCTGCTTCAGCAGGCGGATTCTCTACCACTAGCACCACCTGGGAAGTCTCCCAGTTCAGTTCAGTTCAGTTCAGTCGCTCCGTCGTGTCCGACTCTTGGTGACCCCATGAATCGCAGCACGGCAGGCCTCCCTGTCCATCACCAACTCCCAGAGTTTACTCAAACTCACGTCCATTGAGTCAGTGATGCCATCCGGCCATCTCATCCTCTGCCGTCCCCTTCTCCTCCTGCCCCACCATTCACCAACAAATCCATTTGGTCCTACTTCAAAATAAATGCAGCCATTTCTCACTATTCCACAGCTATGCCTCAGAGAGACTTGTTTGTCTCTTGCTTGGATTATTCAAATAGCCTTCAAATGGCTTTCAGCTTCCATCTGATACCCCTATCGTCTCTTCTCTACAAAGCAGCAAGAGGTATCTTTTCTTGAACTAAATTGCTCAACATGTATTTTATAAAAACATCATGTCCCTACATAACTATGGCACAGTTATCAAAATCCAGACAATCAAATTGACCCAGTACTACCATCCAGCCCACAGTGTATTCACTTTGCATCAACTGCCCCAATAAGGTACTTTCATAGCTATTTGTTTCTTCACTGTACAGGATCCAGTCTTAAACCACATGTTACATTTAGTGGTCATGCTGCTTTAGTTTCTTTTAAACTGAAGGAGTTCCTTAGCCTTTTTCATGTTTCAGGAGCATGCTATTTATGAAAAATAAAAGCAAGTTCATCTGCAGAAGGCTTCTTAATTTGGATTTGTCTGATATTTCTTCAAGATGTGATTGCATTTTGGTGAGCACTTTTTTATCTCCTGCCACTATAAGATCCTCCAGGCTAATCCTGTATTTTCCCTGCTCTCTACCTAGAACTAGCCATTTTTCCAAGGAGCCTGATTCCTTCAACTGGAGAATGGTATTTAGAAAACAAGATCTGGGTGCTAGTTGTGCTTAATCTCCTGGAGTGGTACTGATTCTAAATCAAGTGGCTTCCTCTTAAAACATAACGAGAATGAGCAATGGTGGTAAGAGATGAGAACTGAGAAGTCATCAGCTTTTGTTGTACTTATCCCAGTCAAAGACAAAGCAGCGATTTACCTTCTGATTCCTCTTGGAAAACATAATAAATCCTACAGACCAGTTAGCTCGGAGGAAAAGTGAATGTAGCTGAAACAGAGGATGCCAGAATTTGAGAGAAATAGAGGGCAGAGCAGAGTGACAGGCAATGAATGACCATTTGTCCTGGTTTGCCAAGGATGGGCTAAAGTATAAGCCTATTGTGCAAGTATAATCATCAGTAGCACCCCTTTCACTCTCAAAAATGTCCCAACCTGGTCAAAAAAATTATCTGTTCACTCTAGAAACTGCTCTAAGATTAAGATGTGTGGTAGATAAACCACAATGCGAGATTTAGGGTGTTTTGCTATGTCAAGCAATATTATCATTCCTTTGTACCTCTTACAGAAATCCATGAAGATTCAACCACTTTGCAGTTTTCCTTGGATTTCCAATGTGTCTCTATTAATCTTTCTTTCTGGCTTCTGGCTTACCTTTCTGAACTATGGCCTCCAATAAGGTCAAGGGCAGGGCATCCATCCAAAAAGTCTAGTTTTTCCTAGTCAATTAACCCCAGCAATTTTGCAACATTTGTAATCTCCCAGCTCCTTACACCTAAGGCCCCTTTGGGCCCAGAAGAGCAGACACTAAAAATAAGAGGAAAAATATTTACCTTTTAATAATTTATTCTTGCTTGCTGAATCCTCTCTCAGCCCACTTTATGCCTGGAATTAATCTTCACCTTATAGGCACAGCTTCCCCCTTGTCATCCTCCAAGATCCCATCCTGAAGGTAGAGTAGATGAGATGTAAACCTGTTAATAACTCAGTCATCTATGATTCAGATTCTGATATTTGGAATTGATATTTATACAGAAAAAAATTTCCTTTTAGATAAAAAAATGTTTTAAAATTACAATTTGAAAACTCCAATTGATCACTCAACAATTTAGAGTTCCAGTATTTCCTGTCAATAGTAGAATACAGGGAAAATATAGAGAGAGCTAAATTTGGCATCTAGAATGAACATGTACTTTTAAATAGGTTTTACAAAGCAATACAGGTTCCAGGACTTGTGGTCCTAGAAAATTTAATCAACTGCAGAAGAATCATTATAGTTTGTGCAAGTTTGATAATTAAATGACTTGAAATAGAGTAGAAGGGTCTCCTGGTTTCTTTCAAACCGAGTTGCTCCAGCAAGGGTTACCTAAGTGCAAGCAAACCCAGGTGACATTTTTATATTTCCAGGAAACTCTGGAGCCAAGATTCAGCCCATGGAGAATGATCAAATCTTCATTAAAATTCCCCAGAGTCGAAATGGAGACCAGGAAATAAGACTTTCTCGCCCCACCGATGTGTTTAGCACCAGAGCTCAAACTTTGAGAGCTGCTCAGGAAGCACGTCTCAGTCCTGGCTGAGAGTTCTTATAAAACCCAGGGCTCCCGCAGCGCTTCCTGCGGTGAGGACAGGGGTCGTCCCCAGGTCAGCAGGCGGGCGGGACACAGCCTCGATGGAGAGGCTCTCTGGCATTCTGAGCGGCAGAGAATGTGGGTCAGAGCGCATGCGGGGAACATGTGCGGACTCGGCCTGAGGTTGGGAGTGGTCCCTCACCCCTCTACCCGCTTATGCACACCCCCACCCCGCTTCTCTCCTCCCGCTCAGGGTCCGGCCCCACCCTGGAGGAATCTTGCTAATGGTCTCTATCAGACTCATCTCAGAAGAGTCTTCACGCCGCACACACCTGCTTCCACAATTCAGAGCAGTAATTCCAACAGGAGTTTCACCTACTAATTTTCACCGATGCTGTCACTGTTGGGGTTTGAGCGAAGTAGGGAGGTGGTTAGGATGTGAACGCCGGATTGTAAATCAGGAGACTGCTCCTGTTGGCTTGCTTCTCTTCACTTGCAGACGTCGAAGTGGACAGACATCGCTGAGCCTCCCTGGGATTCAGTTTTCTCATCAATAAAGGAGAGTTTGGGGAAGTATAGTGTAATGGAAAGGTCATGGGACTAAGGGTCACAAGTCCTGATTTTAAAACCTCAAGCATGTAATTTAACCTCTCTGTGCCTCAATTTTGTTTCCTTTAAAAGAGACAAGAATACCTGTACCACAAGGCCACTTTGAGGGTCAAATAAGACAAAATGAATGTTCTTTAAAAACTGATTTTTTTACGTTTTTGTTGTTGTTGTTGTGGACCATTTTTTAAAGTGTTTATTGAATTTGTTTCAGTATTGCTTCTGTTTTATGGTTTGTTTTGGTTTGGTTTTTTGGCCCAGAGGCATGTGGGAACTTGGCTCGCTCACCAGGGATTGAACCTGATCCCCTGCATTAGCAGGTGAAGTCTTAACCACTAGACTGCCAAGGAAGTCACTAGAAACTTTTTTTTTTTTTTTAATAGTCCAGGCATCCATTTCCAGGTAAAGGCCTGGCAATCAGAGTAACATGTGCTGAAGAACCTTATATTTGTAAGGATTTTCCTGAAACTAACAATATTTTGTAGTAGCTGATTTTTCTGCAAGTGTTAAAAAGCCACATACACTATTACAAAGAGTTAAAGCCTGCACGACAGAAGAGGATCAGGAAAAGCTGATGCAGATTACAAGTATGCATTCACTGAAACTTTTTAAATGATACAGACATCCATCTTTATTCCAGTTGTCTCTGCTCTACCATCTCTTCTAAGTATTTTTGTTTTCTAAAACCATGATTTCAAAAACTTTCAAAATGAAACAATAGCTACTATTCATGATACTACCATGACTCTACCATAGACTTTTCCTATTCTTCCTTGAAATGGGATCTCCGAATAAATGAACCAAAAGCCAGCCCCAACAGTCATCTCTGCCATGATGAAAAAGTGCCTGTGTCTCAGATATGCTTGGGACACATTGAAACCATGTAAGTCCCAAACTGTCCACCAGGGGGCAGGGTGTTTAAAAGGGATTTTTCTCATGTTAAACCTTAAGTGCTTCCCAGCTGGTGGGTTAGATCCATCAGTCAGGAAGATCCCCTGGAGGAGGGCACTGACAACCCACCCCAGTATTCTTGCTAGAGAGTCGCATGGACAGAAGAGCCTGGCGGGCTACCGTCCATGGGGTCGCAAAGAACTGGACGGAACTGAAGCGACTTAGCATGCACACACACCTTAAGAAAGGAAGAGTGTCCATGGAAAATACTTAATGCACTCGGAGAGTATTAGAAATAGAATTAAGATGTTGGTATATTCTGACTGTGTTGTCCTTAAAAGTGCTGAAGCATGGCAGTGTTTTTCATACTTGTACAACTCAAGGTCCCAAGTTGTGTTTCTGCTTTTAAACTTTAGGAGGTTAACAGACAACATTCTTCAGTGTGTTGATGGGTTTACAGGCGTGGGATTTGTCAAAACCTATTAATCAAAGGGGCTTCCATCGTGGCTCAGTTGGTAAAGAATCCGCCTGCAATGCAGGAGACCTCGATTCAATACCTGGGTCAGTAAGATCTGCTGGAGAAGGGATAGGCTACCCACTCCAGGATTCTTGGGCTTCCCTTGTGACTCAGCTGGTAAAGAATCCACCTGCAATGTGGGAGACCTGGGTTCAATCCCTGGGTTGGAAAGATTCCCTGGAGAAGGGAAAGGCCACCCGCTACATTATTCTGGCCTGGAGAATTCATGGCCATGGACTATACAGTCCATGGGGTCACAAAGAGTCAGACATGACTGAGCGACTTTCACTTTGTTCTTGAATCAAAGAGTGTGCTTTAAACAGGTGCCATTTATTTTATGCCAGTTAAATCTCTTTAAAGGTGTTTTTTAAAAAGAATGTATGGTGTTCAGTGTAGCCAAGACATCTTAAAGGACTTGTTCCAGCTGTTAACAGAAGCTATGGGAATGGAAGATCTGGCTACCTCATGAGAGACACACAAGAAGAAGGAGGTTTGCTTTTTTCCTTTCATACACTTCTGTATTGATTGATTCTTTTAGCACGATCATATATTTCCAGTTTCAAATTTTAATACATTTAATTTCAAACTTTAACAATTAAAGTTTACTTTTAAGAATTTGCATGCTTATTTTAATATGTTTACCTTCCAGTTGTATAGATTTCTGAGAGGGAATGAAATATTGAGAGAGATGCTTTGCTAAACCGGAGGAAGGGAAGGGGAAAAAAACTGTATCACAGTGTAGGACACGGGTTTAGAGCGGGGAGGGGTGGCAAGACCCCAGATGGAGGCTTTGAATATCCAGAAATAGCCTAAAGAACTGCTCCAAAGCAGCTTCAGGAAGAAACCAAGACTGGGAATCAAGAGTCTCGCTTCTTCATAGATTCTACCAACAATCACTGATTTGATTCCCAGGTGGGCCTGGGCTGGGGATCAGAACCTGCATTATACCTCTCCATGAGATTCTGAGGAACCACTGGGCTTTGGAATCACTGCTTTTAGGAGTCTAGAATGTTGATGCTCAGCTCGATTTAGAATAAAGACTGTCCAGTAGATGGCGCTGCTGTCGCTGAAACTGAACTAAGAAACAAAAGTGTCCGCATCTTTCCAACAAAATGAAAATTTGGATATTGTAAAGTAATTAGCCTCCAACTAATAAAAATAAATGAAAATAAATAAATAAATAAAATTTATAACAGTAAAAAAACAAAGAAAATTTGGAGACAATGGTTGAAGCCTTGCTGTGGAGGGCATTGACTGGCAATCCGAGAAGTTTGAGTTTGTGTAAGTTCATCAACTATGGCAACTGAAGAACTGTGGATGAAGGTTCATGACATTCATTATACAGGAGGCAGTGATCAAGACCATCCCCAATAAAAAGAAATGCAAAAAGGCAAAATGGTTGTCTGAGGAGGCCTTGCAAATAGCTGAGAAAAGAAGAGAAGCTAAAGGCAAAGGAGAAAAGAAAAGATATACCCATTTGAATGCAGAGTTCCAAAGAATAGCAAGGAGAAATAAGAATGCCTTCCTCCATAATCAATGCAAAGAAATAGAGGAAAACAATAGAATGGGAAAGACTAGAGATGTCTTCAAGAAAATTAGAGATACCAAGGGAACATTTCATGCAAAATGGGCACAATAAAGGACAGAAATGGAATGGACCTAACATAAGTAAAAGGTATTAAGAAGAGGTGGCAAGAATACACAGAAGAACTGTACAAAAAAGATCTTCATGACCCAGATAATCATGATGGTATGATCACTCACCTGGAGTCAGACATCCTAAAATGGGAAGTCAAGTGGGCCTTAGGAAGCATCACTACAGACAAAGCTAGTGGAGATGATGGAATTCCAGTTGAGCTATTTCAAATCCTAAAAGAGGTTGTTAAAGTGTTGCACACAATATGCCAGCAAATTTGGAAAACTCAGCAGTGGCCACAAGACTGGAAAAGGTCTGTTTTCGTTCCAATCCCAAAGAAAGGCAATGCCAAAGAATGTTCAAACTACGGCACAATTGCACTCATCTCATGCAAGCAAAGTAATGCTCAAAATTCTCCAAGCCAGGCTTCAACAGTACATGAACCACAAACTTACAGATGTTCCAGCTGGTTTTAGAAAAGGCAGAAGAACCAGAGATCAAATTGCCAACATCCACTGGATCATTTAAAAAGCAAGAGAGTTCCATAAAAACATCTACTTCTGCTTTATTGACTACGCCAAAGACTTTGACTGTGGAAAATTCTTAAAGAGGTTGGAATACCAGACCACCTGACCTGCCTCCTGAGAAATTTGTATGCAGGTCAAGAAGCAACAGTTAGAACTGGACATGGACAACAGACTGGTTCCAAATTGGGAAAGGAGTATGTCAAGGCTGTGTATTGTCACCCTGCTTATTTAACTTCTATGCAGAGTACATCATGAGAAACCCTGGACTGGATGAAGCACAAGCTAGAATCAAGATTGCTGGGAGAAATAGCAATAACCTAAGATAGGCAGATGATACCACCCTTATGGCAGAAAGCAAAGAAGAACTAAAGAGGCTCTTGATGAAAGTGAAAGAGGGGAGTGAAAAAGTTGGCTTAAAGCTCAACATTCAGAAAACTAAGATCATGGCATCTGGTCCCATCACTTCAGGTAAATAGATGAGAAAACAATGGAAACAGTGTGAGACTTTATTTTGGGGGGCTCCAAAATCACTGCAGATGGTGATTGCAGCCATGAAATTAAAAGACACTTGCCCCTTGGAAGAAAATCTATGACCAACCTAGACAGAATATTAAAAAGCAGAGACATTACTTTGCCAACAAAGGTCCGTCTAGTCAAAGCTATAGTTTTTCCAGTAGTCATTATGGCTGTGAGAGTTGGACCTACATAAAGAAAGCTGAGTGCCGAAGAACTGGTGCTTTCAAACTATGATATTGGAGAAGACTCTTGGGAGTCCCTTGGACAGCAAGATGATCAAACCAGTCAATCCTAAAGGAAAACAGTCCTGAATATTCATTGGAAGAACTGATGCTGAAGCTGAAACTCCAATCCTTTGGCCACCTGATGCAAAAAACTGACTCATTTGAAAAGACCGTGATGCTGGGAAAGATTGAAGGCAGGAGGAGAAGGAGCCAACAGAGGGCGAGATGGTTGGATGTCATCACCAACTCGATGGACATGAGTTTGAGCAAGTTCCAGGAACTGGTGATGGATAGGGAAGCCTGGCATGCTGCTGTCCATGGGATCTCAAAGAGTCGGACATGACTGAGCGACTGAACTGAACTGATTGATTGGGGGTTGTTGACGGTGGATGACTGTATGGGAACGGGAGGGCAGTGCTGTACTAGGCCTAGTCGCTCAGTCATGACCCACTCTTTGTGACCCCATGGACTGTAGCCTGCCAGGCTTCTCTGTCCATGGGGATTCCCCAGGCCAGAATACTGAAGTGGCTTGCCATGTCCTCCTCCAGGGGATCTTCCCAACCCAGGGCTCAAACCCAGGCGGCTGCACTGCGGGTGGATTCTTTACCATCTGAGTCACCAGGGAAGCTTCATGGAAGGGGAAGTGTGTATGGAAATTCTGTACTTTCTGCTCAGTTTTTTTGTGAATTTACAATTGCTCTAAAAAATAAAGGTTATTAATTTTTTTAAAAAAACAAAGAAGTTGAGTTTATCATATATTCAATGTGAGCTCAATCCATGCTGAAAGTTAGAGAAAGAAATGAGGAAAGGCATTTACTGGAAAAGTTAATTTGATAGAAAGCCAAAGGATGAGTTACAGAGGACAGTGAGTTGTTCAAGATGGAAAAAAACAGGACCTTGAGCTCCAAGAGTTTACATACAAGGGGTTATTGATAATAATAGTTACTGATAATAATAATAATCAGTAGTTGTTTAAGAATAGATAATATAATAAATAATAGTATTGATAATGATAGATAATATTGTTAATAATAGGTAATAATTAATATATTAATGAATAAAGTTATTAATATAATATCATATGTGTGTGTGTGCTTAGTCTCTCAGTTGTGTCCGACTCTTTGCAACCCCATGGACTGTAGCCCATCAAGCTATTCTGTCCATGGGATAGAGACAAGAATATTGTAGCGGGTAGCGATTTCCTTCTCAAGGGGACCTTCCTGAACCAGGGACCATGTCTCCTGCTTGGCAGGTGGATTGTTTACCACTGAGCCACCTGGGAAGCCTCTAATATATAATACTGTATCATTTATTTGTTATAGAACACTCTTTCTTCAGGTACTCTTCTAAGCACTTTACATAATGTTAACTATTTAGTCCTCACAGCAAAGCTACATAGCAGGCATTATTATGAAGCCAGTTTTACAGAGAATAAGACTGAGATTGAGTAACTTGCCCAGAAGCACCCAACTGGTGTGAGTGGTGGAGCTGGCAGTGGTGAGACAGTCAAATGTAAGTGGTCTGGCTCCAAATGGTTTTACGTTTCCCAACATCAGTGGTAAGTAATAATCATAATAATACCATGGCACAAAGAGGACCATCATGAGAGATGATTGGAGATAAAGATAAGATCATGAGCCCAGTCTCACCCACACTGAATTCAAGGTGAAGACAGCGCTCGTGGCATTGGCTATCTGGTCTACCCTCACTCAACACAGGATCCCTTTATGAATTTCTGGATGGTTATGATAAAGCCTAAAATGGCAAGTAGGGTCCCTTTCTCTAAAGATCTTATCTCTTCCCCATAAGTAAGTTCTTTCCTAATTATCAGAACAAAAGGCAAGTAACATTTCCTCGCAGCTTCCCCCGTGTATGAGAACAGTGTTGCTCCATCTCTGCTCTTCCACCTGCCCTAATTTAACGTGGTCACATCCTGACATGTCCCAGAAACAAGGACAACTTGGAGGTCGATGGAGAAAAGATTCTGTGAAGAGTGTTTATTCTTTATGTAAAAATACATTTGTCAGTTTTCATTTGCATTTTCACTTGCATTTCATTGCAAAGCATTCAAGTCACTTTCTCCTGAAAGAGCAAATCTCTGTTGCTGCTGCTAAGTCGCTTCAGTCGTGTCCGACTCTGTGCAACCCCTTAGACGGCAGCCCACCAGGCTCTGCCATCCCTGGGATTCTCTAGGCAAGAATACTGGAGTGGGCTGCCATTTCCTTCTCCAATGCATGAAAGTGAAAAGTGAAAGTGAAGTCGTTCAGTTGTGTCCGACTCTTCGCAACCCCATGGACTGCAGCCCACCAGGCTCCTCTGCCCATGGGATTTTCCAGCCAAGAGTACTGGAGTGGGTCGCGATTGCCTTCTCCAAGCGAATCTCTAGTGGACCATAAATTGGTGAAGTATCTAGGTAGAATGAACTGCAGGATCCTGACAGTAAGAAAGAGAGAGAACCCACTCTGAAATGGAACTGGTCACTGACCTACCCAAATAGCAAGATATAAACTGGAGGCTTATGGATCTCTATCCCAAGTCCCAAGAGCTGTTCCTTCAGCTCCATCAAACTAGTACAAATTCATGAAAATCTCCTAACCAAAGATCCTAGAGATCACTGGACTTCCCAATATATTTAACTTGAGATTTTTCTGTTAGAAAGTTTTACACACACACACACACACACACACACACACACATATATATATATATTCAAATCCTTCCTGGTTATATAAATTTGGGCAGGAAACTTAAATGTCTTTGCCTCAGTTTCCTTGTCTAGGAAGGAGTACTGCCCGCCCCCTTGTAGGAGAGTTGACATAAATCAATGAAGTAATGCTTGCAAAGCAGTGAAGACCATGCCTGACACATACTAGATACTCAGTAAATTGTAGCTGGTACGTTTATATAGAATGTTATCTCATTTGAGTTGCCTAGCAACCATGAGATAAGATGGGTGCACAGCATTATTTTTATTTACAACTGAATTTCACAAAGGTTATAATACTTTCTGAGTCACTGAGCTAGTAAGTCTGTGAAAGAACTGGAAAAAACCATTTGACATATAGTAGATGGTCACTCAAAATGTGTTGTGACTTGATATTGCTGGGTTTTAACCACAGATTTTCTGGTTTTGGCTGCTCTGGGTCTTCATTGCTGCATGTAGACTTTCTCCAGTTGCTTCAAGCTGAGGCTACTCTCTAGTGGTGGTGTGCAGTTTTTTGTAAAATTAAAACAGTTGCTGTACAATATTATGTAAGTTACAAGTATACAATATGGTGACTCACAATTTTTAAAGGTTATACTCCTTTCATAGTTATTGTAAAAATATTGGCTATATTCCCCCTATTGGACAGGAGAGCGTTGTAGCCCATTTTATACGTAAGAAGTTATACCTCTTAATCCCTTTCCCCTATCTTGACCCTCCCACCTTCCCTCTGCCCACTGGTAACCAGTCTGTTCTCTGTATCAACCACAGATTTTCTGACTCCAGTCCCAAGTTGTTTTCCTTTCTTTCCTTCGTTTTCTTCCTGCTCTCAAGTCTCTATGGTGAAGAGCAGTAGAGTTTAAAACTGGAACACTAGTCATATCCTATACGTGACATCATTATTTATAAAGCATTTCGAACACCCAGGTTATCCAAGTCTTAATAAAGCAAAATAATTTAATGCCTCAAATTAAAACCAAGGCTTAAAAATTCAGATAGCAGAAAATTCATACTCAGGCCTTTGATCAGTGTTTGATCAGCTTCAGTGTTTAATTTTTATTTGGAGGCAATTCATTTTTTTCTCTACACTTTGAGAAGCAGACCAAAAATGTCCATATTAATAAGTAATGCATGGTTATTTCTTTTATGACATTTCTTTAGAATATTGATGGAATTGGAAGAAATAATATTGAGCGATGAGGAGAGTGTGGGAGAAAAAAAACGATGAGAAGGAAGCTAAATACATATAAGCTGGGCTTGAGACAAAATCACACCTTTCAGTAATTTTGAGAAGATACACCAATCACTGCATTACATTCCAGTCCCCTGAGACTCTAAGTATTTAAAAGTTAGGTAGTTTGGGTTTCTGTGAAAATCAAAGGGGACCATATATTTATAGGTATTTTGGTTTTTTTATTTCAAATCATTAGAAATAAAAACCTTGCTCAAACAATAATTATAATAAACATAGAAATCTTTGGTAGACTTCTTAAAAATAAATATAATGCTAAAATATTAAAAATATCACTATATTAGATTTTCCATTTTACAAGGATAAAAAACTATGATTTACTAGGTACTCAGGGAATACAATTTGACTCAGTTCTCTGAGATCCTTTGTAAAGATATTTAATATATGTTTTAAATCTATGCAGAATTTAGTCCTTTAAACACAAGATAAGTTGATTTTGGAATAAATCTTAAGCACTGTATATGTTTTCTGGTGTTGGCAATTTTTATATATAGAAAACCTGCATTTTCTATTTTCTGTCCATCTCTAAATGCTAGATATGAGTTTTAATCTGTACACAATAGTCCAAAATGCAGGACAGGGACACTCTTTCTGTAAGTAACAGAGACATCCTAAGATAGATGGAATGTGAAGATGGAGAGTGTGGAAGAGTCAGAAAAACCATCTTCTTTCCAGGATGGTGATGAAGGTGGAGGAAATCAAAGTATTATGTTGGACAAAAAGGTTGTCAGATTTTTCCAGAACATTTTACAGAAAACCCCTAACAAACCTTTTGGTGAACACAACGCATAGTTCAGCATTCGAGGCCCCTTTGATATCATCAAACCTAAGCTCTCTGCCATTTTGCTATAATTTTCCCCCATAAATCAATAATGTGATGCTCAACACTCATGTAAGTATCTCTAAAAAGTAAAATATAAACCCATTTCTTTGAACTTATCTACAAAAGAGAAACAGACTCCCAGATAGAGAGAACAGACTAGTGATTACCAAAGAGGAGGGGTGGGCTGAGAGTCTGAGATTAGAGATGCAAACTGTTTTATATAGAATAGATAACAAAGCCCTACTGTATAGCATGGAACACTGTATTCAATATCCTGTGATAAACCATAATGGAAACAATATGAAAATATATGAATTGTAACTGAATCACTTTGTTGTTCAGCAGAAATGAACACAACATTGTAAATCAACTATACTTCAATAAAATAAATTTACAAAATTAAAAATGTGTTTAAACATTTCTTTAAAGAGGAATGTATTTCTTTGTTCATTTGTTTGGAATCTTCACAATTCAAGCAAGAAATGAATATGGACATGCCACTAGAATTAAAGCTGCTGAAGCAACCTATATTTTTATCCTAATAGTCAGCATAAGTAAATCTTCATCTCATTGTTTCTAGGCACCTTTGGAAGCCACCCTCCATGAGTCCAGGAGGCCTTCCGGACCCCATCCTTTCTGCTTGTCTTACACCCTACATCCATGCATTCCTTTCTGCTGGTCCACCCAGGCCACCAGGAGGCTTCCAGGCCATGACGCACTCCCCTCTGCTGACCTAGGCCTTGGCGGGATGAGCCACAGAAGTAAGTGGTCTCAAGAACAAAGACTGGGTTTGCAGACTACATTCCTCCAACTACCAACAAATCTGAGAGGAAGTATGGTCACTAGAATGACCCGTTTCAAATAGACACAGGTGTCAACACAGGGTTTTTTTTTTAGGACACTGTTTTCTTTATAGACGGCCCTTTCAAGATATTTGAAAGCCATAACACGAAAGGAAAGCATTGGAACTGTAATGTCCCATTTATTTGACCCTCTGTCCGAGTCTCCCAGGCTCACTCCTCCTACCCTGGAGAATTTGCTTTTACGGAACACCTTGAGCTGAGTGAACTGACAGCCAGACTCTATCTCCTGGGTAATTCCAATTCAGCAGCTTTTTATGGGGCTGTTATCACATTGGAATCTCACACTTAAAGTCACCGAGTCTATCTGTTATTACCTCCAGTATTTGCTTTGGCAAACCTTGGTGGTAAGGTTCATTTGGTTACATATAATCAAAACATAAGTTATGGATTTATTTAATCAAGCAAAGCTGAATTCACTCTTCCCAGTTAGAGATCATAACTACTGTCATATTCAAGGAGGCTGGACCTCAGGCTGGGATGTCTTCGTCATGCCCACGCACCCCAATACCACTTCCAGGACATGGCCCAGCATCTTCACATGGCGAGCACTCAAACAGTATGCCATGAAAGACTGAATAAATGAGTCCCTATTTCTAATTAAAAGGAATGATTCATTTTATGTTTTCCTGTATTTGTTTAATAAATAGGTATAACTCCAAAGGAAATTTTGTCCTGTGGTGGACTCAAGCTTATTATGTGTAACGCTGCCCTGAGAGTTCTTAAAATCTATATCCGTGGTTGTAGACGAGAATGTGTGGTTGAGCCAGTGACCAAGGGTGAATAATATCTCTTTCTCCTACAACACAGCAACTCTAGAAGCCTGGGTGGTTCCTTAAGAAGCTAAAGAAAGATATGAAAAAATTTTCTAATCTCGTATTGATGTCAAAAGTTGAATATTCCTACTCCTCTATTCAGAAAGAAAGTTCTGGGCAGTCACAGAAGTCAAAAATTCAGCAAAGGAGAAAAGTGCATAAACATACTCCAAGATATAAATGTGCGTGCATGCTAGTTGCTTAGTCATGTCCGACTCTTTGCAACCCTATGGACTGTAGCCCACCAGGCTCCTCTGTCCATGGAATCCTCCAGGTAAGAATACTGGAGTGGGTTACCGTGCCCTTCTCAATTCACATAAATATATTCTCCTTTTGTGTACAGACACAGTGTTAGAGGATGGGCTATATACAGAGATGAATCAGCGATGTTTCTTGGTAAGCGTCTGGTCACCAAGCACAATGTGTGTTTGGGACAGGGTGGAACATTCAACACTAGCTCTGTGTTCTCCAGTGTAACTCAGTTCTGACACTATGAACCCACAGATCGCATCAGGTCCCACACGTTAAGGACTCCGTCCCAGACTTCTCCCCCCACACCTCAGACTCCAGTCGCATGTCCAGGTTGTTGCCTGAGCTTCTGACAGGGCAGCTTAGACTGGAGGTTCCAAGAACTCCCTCCTTGGGTTGAATTAACTTGCTAGAGTGACTCACAGAACTCAGAGAAACATTTTACCTGTGAGATTACCATTTATTGTCAAAGGATGTAACTCAGAAACAGCCAGGAGGAAGGGCAAGGTATGAAGGAAGAGCACAGAGCTTCCATATTCTCTTGAAGTATGCCACTCTTTAAGTATCTCCATATGTTCACCATCCCATAAGCTCTCCAAAACTAGTCCTTTGGCATTTTGTGAGTATTCTTGCCTGGAGAATTCCATGGTCAGTAGAGCTTGGCAGGCTGCTGTCCACGGGGCTGCAAAGAGTCAGACACGACTAAGCAACTGACCACGTACATGTTACATAGGCATGATTGAATAAATCATTGGTACATGTTACATAGGCATGATTGAATAAATCATTGCCCACCGGTGATTGAACTCAATCTCCAGCCCCTCAGACCTCCCCTCATGTCAGGGAAGTAGGATTGCAAGTTCCAGTAAACACTTTGCTTGTTCCCCTGGCAACCAGCCTCCATCCTTAAGCGCTGTCCAAAGACCATCTCATTAACATAACAAGAACACCTTTCATCTCTTAAGAAATTCCAAGGGTTTTAGGAGCTCTGTGCCAGAGATGCAGAAAAAGACCAAGTATCTATTTCTTGTAATAAATC
This sequence comes from Odocoileus virginianus, assembly GCF_023699985.2. NCBI lineage: Eukaryota > Metazoa > Chordata > Mammalia > Artiodactyla > Cervidae > Odocoileus > Odocoileus virginianus. The sequence continues at coordinate 55,173,102 of NC_069684.1, read as the reverse complement.
ACAATATGGGACACTTACCCTCAAAAATCCAGTCCAATAAAAGAGATGAAAGATGCATAGCATAACACAAGGTAAACTATAGTGGATGATGACAGAGTAGAATGGAAAGTCATGAATTATGTCATCAGACTCCATGGGTTTCAAATTCCTACATGGTTTGAATCAGTTAATATATCTCCCTGAATCTGTTTCATCATTTGTAAAATAGAGAAAATGATAATCATCTAAAATGATTTTGAATATTCACTTAGCAACTATCACAGTGTCCTGCACAGAGTGGTCAGTCTACAAACGGCAGCTGTTCCATTTTTGCTCTGATGGTGAAAATAAGGAGGAGGAGGAAGAGGAGAAAGATGATGATGAGGGTGATGAGGTGATGGATGGTGTTACAGAGAAGGACAGATGAGGTGGTCTCAGAGACAGATGACTAGCAAAGAAATTAGAGACGTCTAAATACAAGACAGGCATTCATGATGAATCCTGGCTGCCGCCACTACCAAAACCACAACCCCTCACTCCACTGGCTAAATTGGCTTCTCGCATCATAAGCATCAGACCCTGGCAGAGTCTCCATTGCAACAGCCTTGGCAGAAGCCCCTTCATCCCTGGTAAAGCCCACCAAGCATACAGAAGTCTGGGTAACTCCTAGCACTTCTGGACTTAAATCAAGTGTCACAGCACAGGACTTGGGATATGGTTTTCCCAGGAGTGTCTGGAAGGGGCCTGATTACACAACACAGGGAAAACAGGAGCCAGAAGATATAGCACAGAACGAATGCACCAAGAGTGGACTCAGACCAATGGGAGAGGAGTCAGGGGAAAAACAGGAAATAAATTGTTCTTCCTTTCGTCTTCTGCTGGGGTTTTCTGAAGCATCCGGGTCCTGTCATAAAGAGTTGAATCTATTTCCACATGTCTTAAATCTCAGCTGGTCCTATGACTTTCTTCACTTAATAGCACACAATGGAAGTGACGTGTGCTGTTTTCAAGGCTGTTTCTCAAAAATCCTTACATACTTCTGTTCTTCCTCTTGCCCCTCTGCCTCACCATGGAAACAAGACCAGGCTGGCCTCCTGGAGAACAGGCGGAGCATTGCCAAGTCAAGTAGCTGTCCCAGCTGAAGCCCCAGATGCATGCGAGAGTCCTTCCAAAACCAGCAAAGTCACCGGGCTGACTCAGAGCTGACCTTAGATGCAGGAGGCCTGCTGAGCCCAGCTCTGAGCAACAAAAGCAGCAGACCCACACAGCTGGAAGCAGAAAGAAATATTCACTGGTGTGTACCATTGGGGTTTCATGCAGCACTGCTGTGACAGTAGATAACTGATTCAGAAATTGGTACCAGAGGTTCAGCACTGCCATCACAAAAACCTAAAACATGTAGCATTGACTTTGGAGACTGGAGAGTGGGAAGAAACTAGAAAAACCAGAGCGAGCATTGCTATAACAGACAGAAAATGGAAACCCATGTTGGGTAGTGATAAAGCAATTAATAAAACCATCATTCAGAGCAATATGAAAATCTGGAAAAAAATCTTTGGACTTGAGCAAAATGATTACCAGGGCAAAATGCTCAAAGGTTCGGCTGACTGTTTCTCGGGTGCATATGATAGCATACTGCAAGAAAGACATGAGCTAAAGAAAAACTGGTGTAATTGCAAGCATAAATTAAAGGGAATATGGGACTTCCCTGGTGGCGCAGTAGATAGGAATCTGCCCGCCAAGCAGAGAACATGGGTCCATTTCCTGGTCCGTGAAGAGCCCACATGTCGCGGGGAAACTAAGCTCTTGTACTATGACTACTGCGCCTGTGCTCTGGAGTCCCCGAGTCACAACTACCGAGCCTGCAAACTGCGGCTACTGGGGCCCACATGCCCTAGAGCCTGCGCTCTGCAACAAGAGAAGTCACTGCAATGAGAATAGCCCCCACTCGCCGCATTAAATGACCCAAGTCTATCTCACAGTTGGTCCAGTGGGACTATGGACTTTACACTGGCTCCCCCACCTATACAGTAAGGGCTGTTGTGGTAACAAGAACAAAGTGAAAGCCTCTGAAACTGAAAGATAATGCATCAATAGCAATATTGAATTCCTTGAGGCATCAGAGTTTACCACCACCATCAAAAACTCTAAAGGAGGGCTTCCCTGGTGGCCTAGTGGTTAAGAATCCTCCTGCCAATGCCGGGGACATGGGTTCGAGCTCTGATCCAGGAAGATCCCACATGCTGTGGGGTGAGTAAGCCTGTGTGCCACGACTGTTAAGCCCATGAGCCTAGAGCCTGTGTCCCACAATAAGAGAAGCCACCACAATAAGAAGCCAGCACACCACCAGGAAAAGTGGCCCCAGCTCTCCACAAGTAGAGGAAGCCCACACACAGCAACAAAGACCCAGGGAAGCCAAAATCAATCAATCAAAAAAAAAAGTCAAATATGTCTTAAAAAAAAAACCTGAAGGATGCAAGAGCATTAAGCCTCATCCTACCACCTGCCCGACCTCTGATCTCTAAAAATGAGATGAGTAGTGGTGGTTAATGGGGGACTACCACACACTTGGGGCTTCCCAGGTAGCACAGTGGTAAAGAATCAGCCTGCCAATGCAGGAGTCCCAGGAGATGCGGGTTCAATCCCTGGATAGGGAAGATCCCTTGGAGTAGTGAACGGCAACGTGCTCCAGTATTCTTGTCTGGAAGATTCCATGGACAGGGGACCCTGGTGGGCTACAGTCTGTAGGGATGCAAAGAGTCAGACATGACTAAGCACGCTCACCACCATCCTTAGTTTATGGGACTTCCTTTGTGATTCAGATGGTGAAGAATCTATCTGCAAGGCAGGTGACGTGGGTTCAATCCCTGGGTTAGGAGGATCCCCTGGAGAAGGAAATGGCTACCCACTCCAGTATCCTTGCCTGTAGAATTCCATGGATAGAGGAGTTTAGTGGGCCACTTCCATGGGGTCACAAAGAATCGAACATGACTGAGCTACTAACCCTTTAAGTTTCATAGTTGATTTACAATATTGTGTTAGTTTCAGGTGTACAACAGAGTAATTGGTCATACATATACATGTATTTACTCTTTTTCAGATACTTTTCTCATTTAGGTTATTATAGAATATTGAGTAGAGTTCCCTCTGCTATACAGTAGGTCCTTGTTGATTATCTATTGAAATCTCTAGTTATAGAAAAATAAGACGATAAATGGGGGCTTTTGTGAAAATACTTTTGTGACCTTTTAGACACATGCAAGAGATTCCAAAGTTCATGAAAATTCTTTATTATGCATGTTAACCCAAGGAGTTTGACTTTGCTTTTCTTAGATAGGAGTGTTGCCTAATAGAGAGGTTTAATTGACACAATTTAATAATACACTAATCATGCAAGTTATCCTTATTTATGACTTGTATGTATTTATTTATGGTTGTATGAAAGTTAATATTCTTTAAATCAAATTGTTTTTAATTTTGAAACACTAATTTAAAAGTCTTGTTAAATAAAGAACAAGGATTTTTAGCTGAATTCATATTTAATTACAGTATAGGTTATTCAAGTTTAGAAAGTCAGAATTAATGAAATCCATATTTAAACCATGTATCAGAGGAAAATCTTTTAAAATACAGAAACAAAAGCTTCCCATGAAAAGGATATCCAAAAAAGCATCAATTGTAGTCTAGTATCTAGTATATCATAATTGTTTTTATAAAGATGACAGCAAGTTATTTCCTAATATATTGGGTTTTTTTCTCTGACTTCTGTGGAAATAGAAAATAAGGAACATGCAAGACTGCCATCACTATTACTAATCAAGCCATATGTCAAATATGACACCAGTCTATTATTTATAGCCCGATTTTTCCACAATGAGTTATAGACCATTCTTTAAGGATCTGCTAGACCTTGATCCTCGAGATTTTTTTCAAAGTGAACAATAGTTGATTTTCAATACTGTGTTAGTTTCAGGTATAAAGCAAAGTGATTCGGTTGTGCATATATTTTTCCCCAATTCTTTTCCATTATAGGGTATCACAAGATACTGAATATAGTTCCCTGTGCTACACAGTAAGTACTTGTGCATCTATTTTATATAGAATGTTATGTATCTGTCAGGGCTTCCCAGATGGTGCTAGTGGTAAAGAACCCGCCTACCAATGCAGGAGACATAAGAAATGCCAGTTCGATTCCTGGGTCAGGAAGATCCCCTGGAAGAGCATGTGGCAACCCACTCTAGTATTCTTGCCCGGGAAATCCCATGGACAGAGAAGCCTGACGGGTTATGGTCCATGGTGTCACAAAGAGTCGGATAGGAAGGAAGCGACTGAGTACGCACACAGTTCAGTTAAGTTCAGTTGCTCAGTTGGGTCAAACTCTTTTCAACTCCAGGGACTGCAGTACACCAGGCTTCCCTGTCCATCACCAACTCCCAGAACTTGTCCACCAACTCATGTCCATTGACTTGGTGATGCTATCCAACCATCTCATCCTCTGTCGTCCCCTTCTCCTCCTGCCTTCAATCTTTCCCAGCATCAGGGTCTTTGCCAATGAGTCAGTTCTTTGTATCGGGTGGCCAAAGGACTGGAGTTTCAGCTTCAGCATCAGTCCTTCCAATGAACATTCAAGGCTGATTTCCTTTAGGACCGACTGGTTTCATTTCCTTGCAGTTCAAGGGACTCTCAAGAGTTTGCTCCAACACCACAGTTCAAATACATCAATTCTTCAGCGCTCAGCTTTCTTTATGGTCAAATTCTCACATCCATACATGACCACTGGAAAACACACAGCTTTGACTAGACGGACCATCGTCAGCAAAGTGATGTCTCTGCTTTTTAATATACTGTCCAGGTTGGTCATAGCTTTTCTTCCAAGGCGCAAGTACCTTTTAATTTCACGGCTGCAGTCACCACCTGCAGTGATTTTGGAGCCCAAGAAAATAAAATCTCTCACTGTTTCCATTGTTTCCCCATCTATTTGCCATGAAGTGATGGGACTGGATGCCATGATCTTAGTTTTAGCCTGTATCTTAGCCTGTAGTTTGAACGCTACACACACACATATATCTGTCAATTCCATATTCCTAATTTATTCCTCCCATCCCAGGGATTTTTAGCTCCTGATAAACACAGTGAAGATGCCCCAGTCACACTAAAATGAAACAAAAATTCTAAATTAGGTGGAGACCCATTTTCATGAGTTAAAAACAAAGACCTAAGTGAATTTAAGCTCTTTGTCTTTGTCAAGCTCATCCTCTCTCTACCCCTATCTTCTTGCCCAGCTACAGTTAAAAAGCTTCCTCTGCTTCTTATTTTGTTAAAAGTAGGAAATTTTGATTTATATAAGGAAAACAAAAGCTACCAAAACACATTACATGTTCAAGTCAAAAAAGCACCAATAAGAATCTAGGGGGCTGCGGAACATAGAATCATTTTTCTCTGTCCTAAACCTCAAAAGAGCTCACAGTATCACATTTCAGAAGGCCCAGATGCTGACCTCTGATGGCTGAAATCTGGTTACATTCCAGGCATGGCAGTGCTTGGCACCAACTGGAACCCCTTGTTTCTCTTTCTAGGAAGTTAATATTAAACACTATACGCTTAGGAGATGCCTTCTCTAATCTAGTTCATCTATTTCATCCTACCAGAAAAAGGCAACAGTTTGAGATGTGAAGAATAATGACTACTGAAAACAGCCACATAAAGTGAAAGATCATCCATGCCCTTAGATAACTTTGCAATACGGCAGGTTCTGTGCTTTTTTATTAGTGTTGAGCAAATGTTATATAACTTTATTATTTTATGGTCTTTGAACCCCAAGACCTCCTCCTCCCTTGTTACATGAACTTATTAAACCCTTCCAACATCACCGGGTTGGTGGGAAGTTTTCTTTCAGTTTTTTATACTGTGTGCTTCTGATAGACGTGGTGAAACTGCTTATTCACTGGTGGTCATTGAGTTCATTCGGAAGGTGAACTGCGTGGCAACTTGGAAGTGTAATATCTAGCATCCTAGAATGGCAGGCACCAAAAAAAAAAAAAGTCACTCCCTATTGACTGGGTCAGGACTAGTGCAAGGCAGAAAGTTACTCATCTGGTGTTGGTAGGTAGGAGGTTGAAGGGAGGAGTGTGCAGAACTTAAAAGGGAGTTTAAAAACTTAAAAATCAAGAAAAATAGTATTTTGACACACTCTTTTTAAAAGCAGATTTTTTTGCTGTGGTGGATTAGGAGTTTGAGATTAGTAGATGCAGACTTTTATATGAAAGTGAAAGTGAAAGTCGATTAATCGTGTTCAACTCTTTGTGACTCCATGGACTATACAGTCCGTGGAATTCTCCAGGCCAGAATACTGGAATGGGTAGCCTTTCCCTTCTCCAGAACATCTTCCCAACCCAGCGATCGAACCTAGGTCTCCTGCATTGCAGGCAGATTCTTTACCAGCTGAGCCACAAGGGAAGCCCAAGAATACTGGAGTAGGTCGCCTGTCTCCAGCAGATCTTCCTGACCCAGGAATCGACCTGGGGGAAACTTCTATATGCAGAATGGATAAACAAGGTCCTACTGTAGAGCATCGGTTTCCCAGGTGGCACAGTGGTAAAGAATCTGCCTGCCAATGCAGGAGACTCAAGAGACTCGGGGTCAATCTCTGGGTCCAGAAAATCCCCTGTAGTATCAACTGCACTGAAGTAAAACAAATTTTTTAAGTAAAAAATGAGAAATTAGTGTAGAGAATCCATGATGAACAAAATCGTCAAAAATTTAAATACAGGATTGCACCCTGCATTTGCACGATTCAGCTTCACTTACCTCATTCTAATCTTGACTTTTCTGTACTGACTCAATGACCTCGGAAATCCCACACTTCAGGAGTCCCTCTTTTTACAGTATTGTCTGCAATTAAAATGCAAGTCTCCTAGAAGGAGCAACATATTAAATCTCAGCAAATGTATATCCTGATGCCTTTCAAAAAAACAGATTGGTGTGCAGGCTGGAAAGAAAATGAGATTATGGGTGCTGGGTCTTCAACAGACAGCAAACAGGACAGCAGCAAGCTAAAGCCCAATTCTGTTGCTAAAAGTCTAAGACCAAAGTCAACATTTTTGATTTTTCACTTCAAGATTTAGACATCAATTGAGTTCAGTTCAGTTACTCAGTCATGTCCGACACTTTGAAACCCCATGGACTGTAGCATGCCATCACCAACGCCCGGAGCTTCCTCAAACTCATGTCCATCAAGTCAGTGATGCCATCTAACCATCTCATCCTCTGTCGTCCCCTTCTCCTCCTGCCCCCAATCCCTCCCAGCATCAGGGTCTTTTCCAATGAGTCAGTTCTTTGCATCAGGTGGCCATAGTACTGGAGCTTCAGCTTCAGCATCAGTCCTTCCAATGAGTATTCAGGACTGATCTCTTTAGGATGGACTAGTTTGATCTCCCTGCAGTCCAAGGGACTCTCAAGAGTCTTCTCCAAATTTAGATATCATTTACTTTATATTCTAGATCCCAGACAGAAGGGGGCGCTGCCAAGCCATAGATGAAGACTCAACTAATCTCTGCTTTAAATTTCCAAATCCGACTAGGATCTGCTATAACCCCGAAGAGAAAAACTTTTTTCTCAACAGACACATTTGGCGTTTATAGATTTTTCAGCTGCTGTGAATTTATCTAACTACGGAGGATTTCTTAAAAACTCATCTGATTGAAGAGGACCTGTAGAAATTTCCTTTGGGCCACAGGGTAAGTAATATGCAAAGCTAGAACAAAAACATTTAATAATAACAATGATAATAAGGCTATCAGTTTTCTCCATTTTAGCCATAATTTGCAAATAAGATAATTTTAAAAATTAATTACAGTACTTTATAGAAATATGAACACTCTTGAAATTTTAAAGGTGCTTATTTTTAGACAGTCAGTATACTTTCTTAAGCAATGGTAAGATAGTGTCTCAGGCTGCCAATGCCAAAAACCGTGCAACAAAAGAGAATTTAACCAAAACAGCTTCAGGGGGATTCCCCCTCTGTCTCTAGCTACAGTTTCTCTCTCCTCCAAAGAAAAAGTGATCATTTATTTCTTTCTGACTAAGCTCAGTAAAAGAAGTATGTGTGTTAAAATATCAAATAATCTCTTCATTGCATTTGTGGGCGTTTTTCTTCTTTTCAAAGTATCTAGAGTTGAAAGAATTTGGTATTCATTTCTCAACCTTTTCTGCTTTCATTTTTCCTGATCTTACCAAAAAATATACAAATGTACAAAAAATATATAAAATACTGGTATTCTAAAACTAAAGATTAATTTTAAGCTTTGATGAGGCGAAAAAAGCCATTTTCCTGGAAGATATTAAAATGGTTAAACCATCACTGGAAAACTCAAAGACTATCCCCAAAGTAAGTGAAATGGGCAAAATCAGGTCATCCCAATAGGAATGCAGTAGTGGCAGTCAATCAAGACCGAAGGGAAGGTAGCCTATAATTTATAATCTCAGAAAACTAAACTGGTAGACACAGTGCAATTTTTGCAGGACATAAGGCTTCATATCAGAAAGTTGCAAATGTGGATACAAATTCAGAGGGAAAAAAGAAAAGAATGATCAGTTACACTGAAAAGGAAATGGAAAGATATTGATACCCCTATTTCACCATAACAACAGACTAGTTCCAAATAGGAAATGGAGTAAGTCAAGGCTGTATATTGTCACTCTGCTTATTTAACTTATATGCCGAGTACATTACGAGAAATGCTGGGCTGGAAGAAGCACAAGCTGGAATTAAGATTGCCGGGAGAAATATCAATAACCTCAGATATGCAGATGACACCACCCTTGTGGCAGAAAGTGAAGAGGAATTAAAAAGCCTCTTGATGAAAGTGAAAGAGGAGAGTGAAAAAGTTGGCTTAAAACTTAACATTCAGAAAACTAAGATCATGGCATCAGGTCCCATCACCTCATGGGAAATAGACAGGGAGACAGCGGAAACAGTGTCAGACTTTATTTTTTTGGACTCCAAAGTCACTGCAGACAGTGACTGCAGCCATGAAATTAAAAGATGCTTACTCCTTGGAAGGAAAGTGATGACCAACCTAGATAGCATATTAAAAAGCAGAGACATTACTTTGCCAACAAAGGTCCACCTGGTCAAGGCTATGGTTTTTCCAGTGGTCATGTGAAGACCACTGTGGACCGTGAAGAAAGCTGAGCGCCGAAAAATTGATGCTTTTGAACTGTGGTGTTGGAGAAGACTCTCGAGAGTCCCTTGGACTGCAAGGAGATCCAATCAGTCCATCCTAAAGGAAATCAGTCCTGAATATTCATTGGAAGGACTGATGCTGAAGCTGAAACTCCAATACTTTGGCCACCTGATGCGAAGAGTTGACTCATTGGAAAAGACCCTGATGCTGGGAGGGATTGGGGGCAGGAGGAGAAGGGGACGACAGAGGATGAGATGGCTGGATGGCATCACCGACTCGATGGGCATGCGTTTGAGTAAACTCCGGGAGTTTGTGATGGACAGGGATGCCTGGCGTGCCGCAGTTTATGGGATCGCAGAGTCGGACACGACTGAGCAACTGAACTGAACTGAACTGATTGTAACTAATCATCCCTCCTCTGTGAGAGAAATTAACTTACACATCTATGTTTTTTCTTTGGTTGGCTTTAAGAAACTAAAGGCAAAAGGTATGCATAATACAATTTTCTGATGATGTACCTCGTGTGAAATGCAGAGAATGTTTCAAGTTGATGAAAAGGAAAACAATGTATTTAACAAAATATGAATAAACATAATACACTAAGAGGTAAACTGTTAAAGTATAGGTGATGAAACCTCCAGAAAAATAATCTCTTAGAAAACAATTCAATTGGGGCAGGGGAGTATCATTAAATTTAAGAAAACCTTGGACAATTTTTAATGTTGATTATTAAATTAGCTTTTCTGATTCTATTCTATAAATTAAGTTGGTTTTATATTGCTACATACTAAATTTATCCATATTAAAAAATTACTAAACTAATTGCTAATTGGTTATTTATGCAAAGGTTTTTTTCCTTTGTTTTTATACTATGTATTGATAACATAGGGGTCTTCCCTGCTGGTTCAGACAGTAAAGAATCTGCCTACAATGTAGGAGACCAAGATTCCATCCCTGGGTCTGGAGATTGATAAGCAGGAATGAATTTTGGACAAATTCAAGTTCTATTTAGACTCATAAAACAAAGCCTATTTCTTTGAGAGTCAATCTCATAAGTCCTGATGTTGCCTGGATAAATCCCTTGACAAACCTGCAAAATAGGAAGCTTGACCTCAGCTCACACACAGGACTAAATTCCAGACTGAGTTTTAGAGTTCTGGCGTGCCTATCTGGGCAATTTAATTAAAGAGTAGGCTTTTGCTTTTGTCTTCTAAGTCAATCTTTGCCAGAAATTTCTCTCTGCATCTTGAGAATTTACAAAGTTCTAGTGCCATAATTTTTTTAAAAATATGTTTACTAAATGCTGGAGCTTGAAAAATTAACACATTTAATATTAAAGAGTCTGCACTGCTTTTCTTTGTGGTTTAAAAAAGATTAACTCTTTGTGAGCAGATAATATACTAACATCAGGTTACAAACATGTCTTCATAGCTATTACAAACAAAGCTATAGTCATATCAGAAAAATGAGTTTATTTACAAAATTATCAAATAACTTGTCATATAAATGTGAATTGAATTATCTCCAGTGAGGTAAGCTGATGAGTCGTTCACAGTTCAAAATATTGAATTCACAGTCGTTCACAGTTCAATCATAATTAATTGTAAGGTCATTTTCCTTCAACTAGGACATTTTCAAAACAAAATCAAATACAGTCCTGTTATTCAATTTAAAAACATTAAATGAGAAAATGCTGAATGTGCTTAAAATTTTTAAATAGCTCTATTAATTTTATAGAGAACATAAATTCAAATTAAATATAAATATAAATAATATTTTATGGACAACCTAACAAATTTTTTGGCCAACCCAGTATGTTTCAGGAATAAATAAAACATATAATTACACTGAAAAGGAAATGGAAAGATATTGATACCTCTATTTCACCAAGTCTATTGCAACTGATCATCCCTGAATGGGAGAATAGATTTTGAGAATTAAATATTTCTGACTTTTAATATCATGCTAAACAATTCCAGATGACATCAGATTTCTAATAAGAAATACTAGATACTTACGAAAATAAGCAAGATACTTAGGAAGAAAATAAAGCATTTCAGATTCTTTGTTTCTAACCAATTACATATACATATGGGAAAAACTATTGCACTCATAAATTTCATGTCATCTTCATGCTTGATTGATGTAAAGTTATCATGGTGCAGGATATAAAACTTGATATTAAGAAAATAAATACATGTGTACAAGTTATATGATACTGACTCTGTAATATTCTTATTACCAAGTGTGTTATTGACTCTACAAAAGAAAATTAAATCACTGAATAAGTACACTGAAAGTTTAACAATCAAGGGAATATTTCACTTTGAAAATATTTCAAATATGAAACAACTGAAAATTGTTTCTTATAATACTTAACTTCTTGGCTATCTTAGATAAACTACAGGTCTTAAGAAATATAATGAGATTATTGTCAGCAGGAAATTTGGAAATAAAAAGCTCATTTGCTAAATATAACACCCCATAAGCCGTTAATAGTATCAATGATTTATTTTCCCTTAGCCACTGAATCAAAGTGTTTGATTAATGGTTCACTTTGCAAATCAAAAAAGTAAATATCTAACTGGCATTATGTTTATATTGGTTCTCTTATTTTGTAACCAATAATCATATGGTGAATTCATTATCACTAGTATAATAAAATGCTTGTTTTATTTATATTTGCTATTTGAGGGCAATTTTTTTAATGACATCTGCATCCTTACCCTTTAACTGAGTGAATTAAATTATGTAACACAAGAAACATTAAATTTGTCCTGGAACTAGTTGATGCTGAATAGAAATTGTCTATATCCTGAAGCATTAGGAGATCTTTGTAGCTAGGATGTTAGTCTCTCACTTGAAGCCTTTCTACTTTTTGGAATAAAACTAATAAAATTATTCCCTCCACATATGAAAATTCTTTTTATGGGGAGGGAGGTGGGAGGGGGGGTTCAGGATGGGGAACACATGTAAATCCATGGCTGATTCATGTCAATGTATGGCAAAAACCACTACAGTATTGTAAAGTAATTAGCCTCCAAATAATAAAAATAAATGGGAAAAAAAAGAAAATTCTTTTTAGCCACTGCTCTCACTAGTCTTTGACAGAATTTTTAAAAATTAATTTTAAAAAACATAGCCTAATCAATAATGCAGCAAAAAGTACATGTCCATGAAATTTACACCCTTTGTATATTTTGGGAGGAGGGAAGCTGTTGGTTTTCTCTGTATCTAACACCAGGTTTTTATCTGACTTATTACCTACACCTTTGTGTGTGTATTTATATAAAACTGTTAAAATGCATAGCTAATAAGTCTCTCTGCATTTAAGTTGTAGAAAGGTGAAAGTATTTTACTGTCATTATCTTCTGAATCCTTTCTAGCCCCTTGGGAATAAAGATGATGAAGCAGATTTTCAGCAAATGACAATAGTGTTCTAATTTTTTTTTCCAAAGCATAACATGAAAGCTGGGTCTTTGATATTTGAAGATAAACAGCATTTGATACAATTGCTACAGACTTTTGAGAGGGAGCATCAAGTAAGGGCTCTGGAGCCAGACTTCCCAGGTCCAGATCCTGGCTTTGGCACTTACTAACTGGTAAATCTAGACAAATTGCTTCATTTTTCTACAGCTCAGTTGTTTTTCTCAGAGGAATGAATATTAATAATTACCTGCTTCTTGAATTATTGAGAGAAAAAAATGAATTTAAACTGTGAACTGCTGAAGACAGGCAGTAACTGACATTTTAAGTGATTACTGCTTTTCGTGACTTTGCAGTTTAATCTCATTACAGTGGTAGTTTAATTTTCTCAGTTTTGCAAAGACCGGGTATCAGAGTTCTACCATTGTTTTCATTTATCTTTAAGACTTTATCATGGCTGAAAATAGCAACTGGAAGCATCAACTTTTATTTCAGATCTTTTCTCTTTCTTTGAAACAGATTCATCTATTTAATGTCTTACTGTGAAAAACATTAATAAGTAGTCATTCATTTGTGCTTTTGAGTTTATGTATCTATCATCTGGATTAGAGGCAAGATGACTTCTAATTTGTGATAAAAAAAAATAAGGATGCTTGATCCTAACATCTCGTTAACAAATGTGGTTATTGTTAAGGAATATAAATTTTTATGTTATCTTATTCACCTGTTATGAAAAAATCCAGTTTAGGATTAAGTTTTTTCAAGACATGAACTATCTGTCAGTAAATGGTCAAAATGGAAAAGTATATTCCCTTGTCAAATAATATGCCCAGATGATATTTATTTGAAGGTGTCACATGGGAATGAAAGATTCATTCATTAATTCATTCAAGAAACATTTAGTGGTTATCTATTTTGTTGTTGTTTAATCACTAAGTCGTGTCTGACTCTTTTGCAACCCCATGGATTATATGTAGCCTGCCATTCTCCTCTGTCCATGGGATTTCCCAAGCAAGAATACTGGAGTGTGCTGGCATTTCCTTCCCCAGGAGATCTTCCCCACCCAGGGATCAAACCCATGCCTCCTGCACTGGCACATGGATTCTTTACCACTGAGCCACCAAGGAAGCCCAGATATCTATTATTTGCTAGAATAAACTAGAACTCAAAACAGGTCCTATAGGAGTAGTGAAAATTTTTATAGTATCTAGGAACAATTTCATGAACATGGATCAAACCATTTCTTTCTCACCAAGGAGTCAATATGCAAGTCTATGAAAATAATGTTCAATTTACCTTTAACCCTTATAAAGTTGTCAAAGGGCAATAAAAACAGCTATGGCTTCCTGCATCAAAAAGTCAGGCTAACAACCTTGCTAAGTAAGTCAAGAACAAGAATGGATACATAATGGGTCAGTAAACAGTCCTTGGTCAACTTCATACAGTCTGCATCATCCAGCTGCTCATGTTGTCTTTTTAAAATTGAAGTTTGGTTGATTTATTAGTTTCAGATTTTTATATATTGCACTGTGCTTAGTTGCTCATTGTGTCCATCTCTTTGCAGCCCCATGGGCTATAACCCACCAGGCTTTTCTGTCGATGGGGTTATATGCTATTTAAGATTATTACAAAATAATGATATGTGTCCTTGTTGTTTATGTATTTTATACATAGATACACTTTGTATATCTTAATTCCATATCCCTAACTTGCCCCTCCCTGCCATCCTCTCCCTACCGACAAACACTAGTTTGTTCTCTATAGCTGTGAGTCTGTTTCTATATTGTGATTACATTTGCTTCTGTTCTTTTTTAGATGATACACAATAACATGGAGTATTTATCTTTCTCTGACTTACTTCTCTAAGCAAAATACCCTCTAGGTCTATTCATATTGTTGTAAATGGCAGAAGTTCATTCTTTTTTATGGCTGAGTAATATTCCATATCTATATATCTATATGATGTAGTTGCTCATGTTCTTAGAGTCTTCTGCCATCTCAGTGAAACAGCATATATCCTTGCAATCTATGCATCTTTTTTCCTCTAAGTAAATACACATCGAAAAGGGATGATGTCTTGCAAATCTGTAACTGTAATGCAAAATTACTTCAAGTTTGAGAGTCACAGGCCATTTCCTGAACTAAATAAAGCCTGCCTTGGGAAGCAATTGAAAATCAGAATTCTGCTTTTACATTGCTTAGTTACCCAGGCAGCTGTAGCCTTTTCAGCCAAGTCTCTGAAGAGTCCCTCAAAAGCAGTCTTTTTAGCCAGGATGAGAACAGTTCTTCTGAGTCATACTATTAATTCCTCTGTACAAGCAGAGGTCTGGTTAATGCTCAGGAGATTGGGAAGAGAAACAAAGATCTTCTTTCTCCCAGGAAAAAAAAAAGAGATTAAAAAAAATGCATCAATCTACTTTATACTTGAGTAATAGGCTCTTGGGACAAAAAAATTTTGAGGACTCCCATTGTTGGTTAAAATAATAATTATTACAGCATTACTTAGATAAACATAAACATAAAATCAGGTTATATACTTTAGCTTATTTACAGCTTTAAAAACAAACATAGTTAGAATTTTATTTCCCCTAAAGCCCCCACATTTCTAGCCTTCATAAATCATGTTTTGCTGAAAATAAATCTACTGCCCACACATGAATATAGTTCTAATGTTATGGTGAAGAATTTTTTTAAGATCAGCATCCCCAAATTATTCTGTACTATGTAATGATCCACTCTCCCATACTCCCTCTAGATAAACTGTCATCAAACCCCAGAGTTCTGCAGTCAGACTGCCTAAATTCAAATCCCAGGACTATCACTTCCTGGGTCTTGAATGGGGGACCACTGGCAAGTTACTTAACATCTATGTACCTCAGTTTCATAGGGCTGTAGTAAGGCTTACTAGAGTTGATAAACCTCATGTATAATAAGCATTCAATTGATATTAATTATTATATTTCACTAACTCAAGCTCCACATAGTTAGTCCACAAGGATTCGAAGCTCAGTTCAGCAGGCATACTGGACTGTGGAGAATGGAACTTCTACTTCCTCCGGAAAACAGGAACTGAATTCAAACCAGGCTTTTTGCATAAAGTTAGGGGCCAGGTTTACCACTTGCTTACCACTGTACTTGTTCACCACTGCAAACAAGCTGCTCTCTTGGAAGACATTGTCTGTCTTTGTCAGATACACCTACCACCAGGTTGTGTTCATTGGCTCCTGGGATGGGGACTGTAATTTCCCTAACTGCAAGCCCCAGAAGTAAAACTGCTTCTCAGTTAAGGTCACCTGCATCATCATTTTCTCTTCTCTACTGATTTATTCCCACCCATGTGTAAGTATCAGTTCAGTTCAGTTCAGTCGTGTCTGACTCTTTGCAACCCCATGAACCGCAGCACTTCAGGCCTCCCTGTCCATCACCAACTCCCAGAGTTTACCCAAACTTGTGTCCAATGAGTCGGTGATGCCATCCAACCATCTCATCCTTTGTCATCCCCTTCTCCTCCTGCCCTCAATCTTTCCCAGCATCAGGGTCTTTTCAAATGAGTCAGCTCTTCACATCAGGTGGCCAAAGGATTGGAGTTTCAGCTTCAACATCAGTCCTTCCAATGAATATTCAGGACTGATTTCCTTTAGGGTTTGATTTGATTTGATTTGATTTCCTTTAGGACTGATTGGATCTCCTTGCAGTCCAAGGGACTCTCAAGAGTCTTCTCCAGCACCACAGTTCAGAAGCATCAATTCTGCGCTCCAGGTCCTGCTCATTGTCTCCTGGGATGGGGACTGTAATTTCCCCAACTGCAAGCCCCAGAAGTAAAACCGCTTCTCAGTTAAGGTCACCTGCATCATCGTTTTCTCTTCTCTACTGATTTAGTCCCACCCATGTGTAAGCATGACTTAATATTATATACATGCTTTTTCCATCTTTATTAAGATGTAATTGACATGTAACATTGGGTAAGTTTAGGGTGTACAATGAGATTTTATCTTCTTAAATATTGCAAAACAATTACCGCCATAGCATTTGTTAACACCTCCTGCACATTACATAGTTATCATTTCTTTTTTGTAGTGAGAACATTTAAGATCTACTCTTTTATCAACTTTCAATTATATAATAAAATTATAATTACCACGTTGTAAAATATATCACCAGAATTTTTGTCTTATAACTGAAAGTTTGTACCCTTTGACAAACATCTCATTTCCCCATACCCTTACCAACTCCACCTCAGCAGTCCCCAATCTGTTTCGTTTCATTCAGTTCGGTTTTTCTTAGAGTCCATATATAATGTGATATCATATAGCATTTATCTTTCTCCATCTGACTTATTTCACTTGGCACAATGCCTTCAAGGCCCATCCATGTTGTCACAAATGACAGAACTGCCTTCTTTTTATGGTTGAAATATTCCATCATATATATGTGTGTGTGTGTTTATATATATATATATATATATCCACCTTTTCTTTATTTGTTTCTGTATCAGTGGACTCCTAAGTCACTTCCATATCTTGGCTATTATAAATAATACTGCAATGAACATGGCTGTGCAGAAATCTTGAGATAGTGATCCTGTTTCCTTTGAATATAAACCAAGAAATGGAATTGATGGATCATATGCTAGTTCTATTTTTTATCTTTTGAAGAACCTATATACTTTTTTCTATAGCTGCTGTGCCAATTTACATTCCCATCAACAATGCATAAGGTC
The DNA here is from genome assembly GCF_023699985.2 of Odocoileus virginianus. Classification (NCBI taxonomy): domain Eukaryota; kingdom Metazoa; phylum Chordata; class Mammalia; order Artiodactyla; family Cervidae; genus Odocoileus; species Odocoileus virginianus. Next base: position 55,155,792 of record NC_069684.1, on the reverse strand, counting down.
CCCTTCTCTCCACATCATCTCCAACACTCATTATCTCCTGTCATTGAAAACCATTCTAACAGACGTGAGATGGTATCTCACTGTGGTTTTGATTTTCACTCTCCTTATGATAAGTGATGTTGAGCACTTTTTCTCATGTAACGGTTGGCCATTAGTGTATCTTCTCTGGAAAAATGTCTATATAGATCCTCCGTTCATTTTTAATTGAATCATTGGGGATTTTTTGCTATTGAGTTTTATATATTTTGGATATTAACCCCTCATCAGATAAATGATTTGAAAATAATTTCTCATTTCATAGGTTGCCATTTCATTTTGCTGATTGTTTGTGCTTTGCGTTAGCTCTTTGTGTTTTGGGTATCATATCCAAAAAATTATTACCAAAACCAACATCAAAAAGTTTTTTCTCTGATTTTCTTCTAGGAATTTTCTGTGTTTTTAATCTTACAATTAAATCTTTAATCCATTTCAAGTTAATTTTTCTAAGTGGTGTAAATTAAGAGCCCAATTTCATTTTTCTCCATGTGATTATCCCATTTTCCCAAAACCATTTATTGAAGAGCCTGTCATTTCTCCATTGAATATTCTTGGCTTCCTTGTCAAATATTAGTTAACCATATGTATGAGAGTTTGTTTCTGGGATCTTGATTCTGTTCCACTGATTTAGATGTCTATTTTTATTCCAGAACCAAACAATTTTGATTACTGTAGTTTAGTAGAATGCTTTGACATTTAGGATGTGTGCTGCCTCCAGTTTTGTTCTTCTTTCTCAGGATTGCTTTGGTTACTGTTAAGTTTATGTGAAACAGCTTACGAATATAATATTCTATTTTATGGTGATATCAGCTTAACTTTGATCACTTAACAAGAATCTACCCCTTCACTCTCCCCATTTTTATGTTTTTAATGTCACCATTTATATCTTTTTATACTGTGTATCCATTAACAAATTATTGTATCTATAGCTATTCTCAATACTTTTATCCTTTGATCTTTATACTAGAATTAAGTAGTTACAACATATTCATTGGAAGGACTGATGCTGAAGCTGAAGCTACAATACTTTGGCCACCTCATGTGAAGAGCCGATTCATTGGAAAAGACCCTAATTCTGGGAAAGATTGAAGGCAAAAGAAGAAGAGGGTGGCAGAGGAAGAGATGGTTGGATGGCATCACCAACACAATGGACATTAATCTGAGCAAGCTCTGGGAGACAGCGAAGGGCAAGGAAGCCTGGTGTGCTGCAGTTCATGGGGTTGCAGAGTCAGACACTACTTAGCAACTGAACAACAAGTAGTTACTGAATTTCACAATATGCTGACCTTTACTAGTGTGTTGTACATAGACATTTTCATGTTACTTTTAGTATTCTTTCATTTCAGCTTGAAAAGCTTTTCTTCCTGCGTTTTTCTATAAGGCAGGCTTAATGGTGAAAAATTCTCTCAGCTTTCGCTATTAGGGAAGTCTTTATCTCATCTTCACTTTATATCTCATCTTCACTTTCGAAGGACAAGTTTGCTGGGTAGAGTGTTCTTGGTAGACATTGTTTTTTCTCCTTTTTGTTTTCCAGTAGTTTGAATTTATCATCCCGTTCTTTCCTGACTTGAAAGGTCTCTGTTGAGAAATCCACTGATAACCTTGTGGGAAATTCTTTTGTATGAGAAAAAAAATTTTTTTCTCTTGCTACTTTTAAAATTCTGGTTTTGATTGGAAAGAGTTTTATAATTATGTGTCTTGGAGAAGCTGATTTTGGATTGAAATTTTGGAGTGACTTTTTAGCTTCATGAACTTGGATGTCCAAACCTCTCCCCAGATTTAGGAATTTCTCAGCCAATTTTTCTCTAAGTACGTTTTCTACCCCTTTCTCCTTCTCCTTCTAGGACTCAAATAATGATTTGCCAGAAGTAAATATATGCTTACAGGGTAGCAATTCAACTTCAAATCCTTTCAATCCATAAACTGGACTGAGGTGATCTAGATTGCTAATGTCCCCTAGATAACTAGAAAAGGCAAAATGATATCTTCTCTGTAGGAAGATAAGATTAACCTAGCTTCAAATTATTGACACAAATAATTTTGCCATGCAATAGAGAGCACATGATCAAAAATAAGCAGACAAACAAGGAGACAATATGATATGAACAAAAACCAGCAGGAAAAAAATCAGACAATATAAACAGATCAACAGGGATTCCAATTACTAGGTTTCCAGACACAGACTTTAAAATAAATATGCTAACAACATTCAAAGAAATAAAAGAAGTTAAAAATTTTAGCAGAAGATAAGAAAAATGCGTATGTACATAAATAAATGGATGTTCAAGAATTAGAAGGTAAAATAATTGAAGTAGATGGATAAAACAGCTGTTTAAATATATCTTAAAAAAAAGAAGCAGTAAACTAGCACATAAATCAAAATACTCAGAATAGAGCACAGAAAGATAAAAAGATGGAAATTACACAATAAAATAAGAGGTACATTGGATGCAATGAGAAAGTTTAATATATGAATACTCACAATAGAAAAGAAGAGGAAGAATAGAACAGAAGCAATATTTGACAAGATAATCGCTGATGGAAAACTACAAATGATATGAACTTCAAGCAGAAAAAAAACAAAGAAATCCACACAGTAAAGCTGATGAAAACTGATGATGATGAGATTAGGTCAAGAGAAATATCTGAATATAAAAGGGAAAGGAAAAAGAAAGAAAAAGGTGAGACAACATCTGCTATTTCCATAGAAACAACAAAAGCCAGAAGACAAAAAATACCTTTCAAAAGAAAGGTATTGCTGACCAAGAATTCTATACCTGCTATAAAGACTCATTATGAGGTTACAGCAATTAAAACAGTGTGATACCAATCCAAGGATAAAAAAATGACCAATGTAATAAGACAGGGTCATGAAACAGACCTACGTATGTATGCATACTTGATTTATTGCAAAGGGGACTTTGCAGAGCAGTGGGGTATCTTTTCAATAGATAGTACAGAGCCAATTAATTAGGCATATAGAATAAAATAATACTTAGCTGCAACCTCACACTCATTATACATATATATAAATTCCAGGAGAACTGTATATCTAAATGTGATTTGTCAGACAAAGTTTTTTGAAAATACCATAGGAGAGTCTTTGTGCTCTTAAGGTAGAAAAAGCTATTTGAACAGCATACCAAGAACACCACCTCTACAAAAGGGGAATAATTGATCAATTGAATGGCACAAAAATTAAGAACTCCTGTTAATCAAAAGACATGAATGATTAAGAGGTTGAAAAGGTAAGCACCCAGTGGGAAAAGATACTCCTAGCACATACGATTAGGATGACTGTAGTTGTTGATTATTAAGTGATGACATTTGTTTACCCACTCCTTGTGTCCCTTCAGCCTTCACATCTGCATTTTAGCCACTGACAAAGAGGGGGGACAAATTTTGTACTGCCTACTTCTCCATAGAATCCATTTTCTAAAACTTAAACAAGGATACGTCGATCTGAAAGGGACACTGGGAATGTAGTCTTTGTTCTGAGTATCTATGTGCCCGGTTAATATTCAGGGTTCTACTAATGAAGAGAAAAAGGAGAATGGATACTCTGCTATGGTTTTGGTTTTTGTTTTTAATTTTTGGCCATGCTGGGTTTTTGTTACTGTGTGAAGGCTTTCATGGGCTCTAGGGCATGTGGGCTACAGTAGTTGTATTTAATGGGCTTAGTTGCCCTGCAGCATGTGGGATTTTTCCTGGACCAGGAATCTATCTAATCCATGTCCTTTGCATTGGCAGGCAGCTTCTTAACCACTGGACTACCAGAGAAGTCCCATCTGCTATGCTCTTAATTAGAAAGATTCCTTCCAATGAATTCAACAGTGATAAGATCTGGGTGGTTGACATTAATTTCCTAAGACTCTGAAAAGCTTCAGTTCTTTTTCACTTTCCTATTTTTCTCTGTATGTTTTTACCAGATATGAAACCATTATAAACAATCTTGGGAAAATCTATTTTTCACAAATTATAATTGGCTCATTGATGTAGATCATAAGCCAGTTGTTGCAAATGTACTGAGCCTGAAAAATATTGATTTCTACTTTGGGAAATGTTCTGAAAAGAAGAAATGGATGCTTACATTAGAATCTGCTTCAGCAGTCAGATTAGATTCCTAAATTGGTGTTTCATCTTTGGGTGCTAATCTCAAGAGCATGGAACTAGACCTGCATATTGGATGTCCCAAGAGCCTTCTGGAACTAATACTTTAGCAAAACCAAATATACAAGAGAGAAAGTTGGGAGTTCCCAGGAACACTGTACAAAGAGTGCTCCAGTGTCTGGATATCAAAGCAAAACCCTTAACCTCAAACATAAAAGTCATAGAAATTTTTCTCAGAAACAAATACAGAACTCCCTTTCATGAGATTATAAAACCAGAGTTCAAGACAAATTTAAATATCTAATAAAATATATTTCAAGAAACACACATCACTTTGCTGACTTATTCCATGCTAAATATCAACTCAATAAAAAAAATGACAAGGAAGGAGAAATTAAGGCAATCTAAATACTTTGAAAGCAAGTAGAAAATGCATCAATTTTAAGAATGACATTGTTTTGGTTTTATATATGTACAATTTGTCAGTGTATGTTATGTAAGTCAATCAGGTTGTATATTCATTAGTAGGCTAGGGTGTCTGAATGCCTGGGTTTGTTCCTTGGCTCTCCCACTTAACACTTGTTTGGGGGAAAATTACTTACCTCTCTGGTTTTTACTTTTCTCAACTTAAAGTAGAGGGGAAAAAATAGGTAACAAGGATATCAAGTTCACGCAATCATTTGGAAAATTCAATGACTCAGTCTTGCAAAATGCTTGAAACAGTAACGATAAATGTTAGATATCATTATTGTACTTATTCGAAGATCTATACCCAGGCCGTATCTAAGATCAATTAAATTGGAACCTTTAAGAATGAAACCCAGACATAAAATCTCCCCGAGTGATTCCAGTGTGTAGTCAGGGACAGTGGTGCTATGACCATGAACAGATTGTACTGTAATTTAAGGCTTCAGTTAGAAACTTATGTACTAATATGTTAGCAATCTTATCTCTTATGGCTATAATTCCTAGGGATTTTTATTTTCTTTTTATTAATGTGGGGGGGGTGATTTTCTGTGGATTCTGGTTTTTCTGTAGTGCATATATTATCACTTTATGAAAAATGTCATTTTTAAAACATACTTACCTATGAGAGAAGAGGAGGGTGGGATGAACCAATGAATGACAATGAACAGTATTGTCATATGTACACTACCATGTGTAAAGTAGCTAGCTAGTGGGGAGCTGGTGTTTAACACAGGGAACTCAGCTCAGTGCTCTGTGATGACCTAGAGGGTGGGATGGGGGTGTGGGAAGGAGGGAGCTCAATAAGGAGAGGATGTTTGTACACATGTAGCCAATTCACTTCCTTGTACAGCAGAAACTAATATAACATTGTAAAGCAATTATACTCCAACGACAAAACTTTTAAAAATAATAAATATATTTACATATAATATATAAATAAACATACATATATATATATATATATGTACCCGCACACTTGTAAGTTATGTGCTAGCTGCCAACACAACATCCTTGCACTCAAAAATTGTGCAAAATTGAAATCCAATGCACAAAAAGAAAATTGTAAAATAAGGCCTATATCATAAATGCCAGAAGTGAGATTCAAATAAAGCACTACAGGAGTTCAGTTCAGTTCAGTCACTCAGTTGTGTCTGACTTTAAGACCCCATGAGCAGCCAGGCCTCCCTGTCCATCACCAACTCCCGCTGCTGCTGCTGCTGCTGCTGCTAAGTCGCTTCAGTTGTGTCTGACTCTGTGCAACCCAATAGACGGCAGCCCACCAGGCTGCCCCGTCCCTGGGATTCTCCAGGCAAGAACACTGGAGTGGGTTGCCAGTTCCTTCTCCAATGCAGGAAAGTGAAAAGTGCAAGTGAAGTCGCTCAGTCGTGTCCGACTCTTAGCGACCCATGGACTGCAGCCCACCTGGCTCCTCCGTCCATGGGGTTTGCCAGGCAAGAGGACTGGAGTGGGGTGCCATTGCCTTCTCCGCACCAACTCCTGGAGTCCACCAAACCCATGTCCACTGAGTCAGTGATGCCATCCAACCATCTCATTCTCTGCCATCCCCTTCTCCTCTCGCCTTCAATCTTTCCCAGCATCAGGGTCTTTTCCAATGAGTCAGCTCTTCACATGAGGTGGCCAAAGTATTGGAGTTGCAGCTTCAGCATCAGTCCTTCCAGTGAACACCCAGGACTGATTTCCTTTAGGATGGGCTGGTTGGCTCTCCTTGCAGTCCAAGGGATTCTCAAGAGTCTTCTTTAACACTACAGGAGTTCAGAGAGAAACAACACTTCAGGGCAGGGGGTCACTATCAGCTTCGTGTAGCTTCTGGGTGAAAGGAAGCCCAGTCACTCCAGTCACAGAGACAAGGTGAGCAGATAAGGGCACAGAGGTAAGAAAGAAAAGCTGAAGATAAAGAAAGAGCAGATAATTCAGTATGACTGACACAGGAGGTGAGAAGAGGGCTGTGATTAAAAACAAAATAGGGCTGGACAAAAAGATGAAAATAGTTCACTTGACCTTTAAATTAGAAGCTGAGACTTTTCCTATAGACTTTGGGAACACTTCTTTTCTTTATTTTTATTTTATATTGTAGTAGAGTTGATTTACAATGTCAGGTAAGTTTCAGGTGTACAGCCAAGTGATTCAGTCATACGTATACATATATCCATTCTTTTTCAGATTCTTTCTTACGACAGGAACAATTTGAGGGATTCTGAGGCCGGAAATGGCATGATCAACTCTGTTGTTTGTAAAGATAATTCTGGAAACTTTGCACAGGGTGAACAAAAAGCAGACATGAACATCTGAGAGACCAGAGATATGACAGACTGTGGAGCACTCTGATGCTATCGGCTATCCCACCTCTTACTTGTCCCCTTGCCTATCATGTACCCAACCCTTGGTCTCTCCCCTTCCTTGCCATTATTTTATAAAAATGTGACACCTGTTCACCCCCTTCTAATCTTGCCATCATCCTAGAGAAATAAAGCGCTCACTGTTTGCAGATGACATGATACTGTACATAGAAAACCCTAACGATAGTATCAGAAAATTACTAGAGCTAATCAGTGAATTCAGCAAAGTTTCAGGATACAAAATCAATACACAGAAATCACTTGCATTTCTATACACTAACAATGAAAAGTCAGAAAGGGAAATTAAGGAATCAATCCCATTCACCACTGCAACAAAAAGAATTAAATATCTAGGAATAAACTTACCTAAGGAGACAAAAGAACTGTACACACAAAATTATAAGACACTAATGAGAGAAATCAAAGATGGCATAAACAGATGGAGAGATATTCCATGTTCCTGGGCAGGAGGAATCAATATTCTGAAAATGACTATACTACCAAATGCAGTCTATAGATTCAGTAGACTGCAAATTACCAATGGCGTTTTTCACAGAACTAGAACAAAAAATTTCACAGTTCAGATGGAAACACAAAAGACCCTGAATAGCCAAAGCAGTCTTGAGAAAGAAGAATGGAGCTGGAGGAATCTACCTGCCTGACTTCAGATTATACTACAAAGCTACAGTCATCAAGACAGTATGGTACTGGTAGAAAAACAGAAATATAAACCAGTGGAACAAGATTGAAAACCCAGAAATAAACTCATGCACCTATGGGTACCTTATTTTTTACAAAGGAGGCAAGAATATACAATGGGACAAAGACAGCCTCTTCAATAAATGGTGCAGGGAAAACTGGACAACTACATGTAAAAGAATGAAAGTATAACACTTCCTAACACCAGAGACAAAGATAAACTCAAAATGGATTAAACACCTAAATGTAAGACCAGAAACTATAAAACTCTTGGAGGAAAACATAGGCAGAATACTCGATAACATAAATCAAAGCAAGACCCTCTATGATCCACCTCCTAGAGTAATGGAAATAAAAACAAAAGTAAACAAGTGGGACCTGATTAAACTTAAAAGGTTTTGCATAGCAACGGAAACTATAAGCAAGGTGAAAAGACAACCCACAGAATGGGAGAAAATAATAGCAAATGAAACAACTGACAAAGGATTAATTTCCAAAACATACAAGCTGCTCATACAACTCAATACCAGAAAAACAAGCAACCCAATAAAAAAGTGGGAAAAAGACCTAAACATATTTCTCCAAAGAAGACATACAAATGGCTAACAAACACATGAAAAGATGCTCAACATCACTCATTATTAGAGAAATACAAATCAAAACTACAATGAGATATCACCTCACACCAGTCAGAATGGCCATTGTCAAAAAGTCTACAAACAATAAATGCTGGAGAGGGTGTGGAGAAAAGGGAACACTCTTGCCCTCTTGGTGGGAGTGTAAATTGATACAGCCACTATGGAAGACGGTATGGAGATTCCTTAAAAAACTAGGAATAAAACCACCATATGACCCAGCAATCTCACTCTTAGACATACATCCTGAGGAAACCAAAAGAGACACATGTATCCCATTGTTCATAGCAGCACTATTCACAATAGCTAGAACATGGAAGCAACCTAGATGCCCATCAACAGATGAATGGATAAAGAAGTTGTGGTACATATACACAATGGAATATTACTCAGCCATAGAAAGGAATGCATTTGAGTCAGTTCTAATGAGGTAGATGAACCTAGAACCTATTATACAGAGGGAAGTAAGTCAGAAACAAAAAAATAAATATTGTATGCTAATGCATATATATATAGAATCTAGAAAAAAGGTACTGAAGAATCTATTTACAGGGCAACAGTGGGCCTTCCCTAGCTCAGACGGTAAAGCATCTGCCTGCAATACAGGAGAACTGCGTTCCACCCCTGAGTCAGGAAGGTACCCTTAAATAGGAAATGGCAACCCACTCCAGTACCCTTGCCTGGAAAATCCCATGGATGGAGGAGCCTGGTAGGCTATAGTCCATGGGGTCCCAAACAGTCAGACATGACTGAGCAACTTCACTCACTTAATGGAGAAACAGACATAGAGAATAGACTTAAGGGGGAAAAAAGTTGACACCTGTTCAGCACCTTCTAATCTTGCCATCATCCTAGCAAATTCCACTGTGCAGTGGATTACCCATCCAGATGCCCATGTTTCAATTCATGATTGATTCCAATAACCTTCAGCTTCATTGGATAGCAGCCACTCACTCTTATAAACCACCCTGTTTACCGGGATCCATTCCATCTCTGCAATCTGAGACTTCAATTGCCCACTCTTCGATATTTATCTTTTATTCCCTATCTACACCCATCTTGCCCTTTCAGATAAATTAAGCCTTCCCCTCTGGTCCTCCCTAATTCTTCTCTACTTCAGAGCAGCTGTGCAAATTTCTGCACTCTCCTTAAGCCTCACCTCATGGCTACACCTTCTTGATGGAAGCCCCCCAACTTCGGAATGAAACAGAGACCACTACAGTGGGTATCTCTCAACTTATTTTTCATCAGCTACTAATTCACCTGTCTTTTATCTTCTCCTCTTTCCTATTTCAAGATATTTTTCCTCCTAAAAAAATGGATACTCTTAATCCCATTTTGGCTTCCCTGATAGCTCAGTTGGTAAAGAATCCACCTGCAACACAGGAGACCCTGGTTCAATTTCTGGGTCGGAAGATCCACTAGAGAAGGGAGAGGCTACCCACTCCAGTATTCTTGGGCTTCCCTCGTGGTTCAGCTGGTAAAGAATCTACCTGCAATGCAGCAGACCTGCGTTTGATCCCTGGATTGGGAAGATCCCCTGGAGAAGGGAAAGGCTACTCACTCCAGTATTCTGGGCTGGAGAATTCCAAGGGATCAGAAAGAGTCAGACATGACCAAGCAACTTTCACTTCACTTTACTTCACATTCATATTTTACATTCTAGGAAACCTAGGAAACATTGTTTCCTAGGAAACCATGCCCAAGGTGACCACAACTAATCTGTTGAGAAGCTGTTATAGGGAGCCAGGTCTCTCTGGTATTAATCATCAGCCAGGGATATGGAAAACAAGGAGGAATGAACGAAAGAGCCCTGCTCTGCCGGTTGTACTAAGCTTCTGGAAACAACATAAATATCATGCACAAGTTCTCATTACATGACAGCTTTTATTATTAGAGTGCCTTGGTGGGCTGGAGATTGGTGATGCTACTGACAAAGTTAAGGAGGTCAAGACGAAGAGATGATTTGGCATCAGTGGACAATGAGGTTAGTTTTTAACACGTTGAGTTTGAGAAGCTGATAAGACCTCTATCTGGGAATGTTCAATACAGCTCTAGTGCTTAGGAAAATAATGAAGTGTGGAGATAAGATTTGGAGCCAGTCATGGGGTAGAAACCATGACATAATCAAGTGAAAACAAGGACGGGAAGAAGGCAGAGGATAGAGAAACCCTAGAAAAAGAGATGCCACGAAGACATGGAGGACAGGTAATAAAAAAGATTAGAGCAGCATCGTGGAAGCTGAGGAAAGAGTTTAACTCATCAATGACCTGAAGGCATGTCATTGAATTTCTCTGTAACTTTCCCCTCATATACAAAAGGTGAATAATAACTTCTGACACTGTAGTGTAGGTCATGCTTTGCCTTGTTGCATGCATGATGCCATATGTCAATATTTTATACTTTATCCAAGAGTACTTTGCAAACTATAAGGTTCTGTTCAGATTTACTATTATCATCAATGGTAGTCCCACAAAGTTGTCTTAAAGTAAACCTATAATTATTCAGTCTCTTGCATGTATAATTCAGTTTGGCTTGATTTCTTGCCTGTATAATTCTCTAAATGGGACTAATTTCATTATACTAATATCTTAAGAAGAAAGAAAAAGCCCTTGCTGATCTATTAAAATCAATTTACATGTGTAATCATTTAACTTGAGCTGTGCTAATGGCCACTTTGCATTAGCATTGGAGGGTTCACTTGACATATAGTTTAAAAAATAATAATAATAAACAACCTTAGAAATGAAATTATCCATCTTATCATAATTTTGTGTCCCAGTTGCCCTATATTCATCAACTGGCTGAAGTCACCCCTCCATGAAGTTTTCATCCATTAATATCGCCCAGGCTGTCCCCTCTGCCTCTAAAAATTAACATCTGTACCACTCATTTAACAAGACATCCCCACTCTAGAACATGCAGATGCAGTAGACTCAGATCATTTGCCAAATGGATAAGTCAAAGATGAGATAAAATATTTTCAACAAGTGAAGGCAGTAAGAAACCAAATCACCATTTGTTCATGGGAGATATAAGGCTAAATTTAAGGGACTTCCCCAGTGTCTTCCAAGGACAAGGTCTCAGAGGTGGGATTCAAGCCTTCCACCGAGGGTCCCCTGAGCTCTTTCCACTACCTTCTTTGCCTCCTGATTCCCCAGTCAGACACCTGATCACAGACAACTTTCACATTCTACACACGGTGCCACCGGCAGAATGTTGTGTTGTTTAGTCACTAAGTCAGGTCCAACTCTTTGTGACCCATGGACTATAGCCCACCAGTCTCCTCTGTCCATGGGATTTCCCAGGCAATCCTGGAGTGGGCTGCCATTTCCCTCTCCAGAGGATCCTCCTGACCCAGGGATCAAACCCATGTCTCCTGCAAGTCTCCAGCTTTGCAGGTGGATTCTTGACCACTGAGCCATCGGGGATTCATTAAACATATTTTTTTTTCTTAAAACAATAGACACTTATTCTTTAAGAGTTCTGGAGTCCAGAAGTCTAAAGTCAGTATCACTGGGCCAAAAATGAGGTGTCAGAAGAACCAGCCCCTGCTGGAGGCTCCAGGGGAGAATCTGTGCCTTGCCTCTTCTCAGCTTCTGGAGCTGGCCAGCATCCCTTGGCTCAGGTGCCTGTGGCCAGAGTGCCTCCTCCTCTTCTACGTGTAAAATCTCTCTCTGCCTCTGCCTCCTTCTTTTACAAAACCTTTTATTTTGTATTGGGGTGAGAAGGAAATGGCAACTCACTCCAGTATTCTTGCCTGGAGAATCCCAGGGACAGAGGAGCCTGATGATCTGCCATCTATGGGGTCGCACAGAGTCGGACACGACTGAAACGACTTAGCAGCAGCAGGGGTGTAACCGATTAACAATGTTGTAATGGTTTCAGGTGCACAGCCGAGCGACTCAGTCATACGTATACACGTACCCAATCTCCCCTAAACCCCACTCCCATCCAGGCTGCCACATAACATTCAGCAGAGTTCCTTATGCTGTACAGTAGGCCCTTGTTGGTTATCCATCTTAAATGCAGAAGGGTGTACATGTCCATCTCATACTCCCTAACTTTTCCTTCTCCCCGTCTTTTCCCCCTTGCAACCATAAGTTCTTTCTCTAAGTCTGTGAGTCTGGGATTCATTAAGTATATGTTTACTGAGGAAACAGCTGCAAATACTGAATCACTAGGGGAAAAAACTTGGGTATACTGTAAATTGACCAAATGGAGGAGAGAAGATTGTCTGGTCAGATTCCACCAAAGTTATCTTCACCTTTACTCTTTCTTTGGCTTCCTCAAAATTATATTAGTTTGAACTTTGTATCTTATTCAAAGAAGTTTCAAAATATATTGAAGTTGAAGCCTGATTACTAGATTATATAGTTAAATTGAGAGTTATGACTAATGCAATTCTCTAAAGATTTCGCAACTAGTGGAGTACTGGGTAATAGGACTTCTTACTATCATAATTTGCTATAAATTAATTTAATATATCCATACAAGCCGACCCAGCAGAAATCAGTCTTAGCCTAAGACCTAGTTCAATAATTTCTTTTTTCTTAACAATGCATCAAATGTTTAATTTCTCTGAGTAGCTCATATGCAAGGAAATAATTTCTTCTGAAAAGTCTTTTCTAAGTTTACTACTGACTATCTATAATTCAGCCATGTTCCCTGACTCACTCCATAAGTCCTGAAGTTTTGTTGGGTTTTATAAAAGTCACAGATCCTTTGAGGACCTGACTGATAAAAGCTACAGATTCTCTCTGCAGAAAGTTTATACATGAACATATGTACAAAACTGGGCAAGGACTCCAAGAAAACCCACCTGTGGACCTCTTAAGAAGCCCATGCACCAAAATTCATAAAATTTCATTTTCAGGTACTATAGTAACTGAAATTATTATGGCTAGTCTCAAAATGCTTAGCAAAACAATCTTTTTCCTTAAAATGCACTACCCTTGTATTAGTCATAGAGGTTTAATAATTTGTGAAGAATATAATGGCCCTATCTTTACCAAATGCCACTGTAATCACTTGGGTAAATAGTCTGGAGCCATCTGTATTATTCTTTACAGGATAATGGGTTCAAAGTTGTAAAATCTGGAAATATTTTACCACAAGAATGCTGCTGTAGGCATTTCCCATTCTGAACCTCAGTTATATATTGCAGGTCAAGATCTTCATTTTATGATGATACATGTAGTGAACAAACCGATTCTGAGGCTACCCACATGTAGACTCATAGACCTGGAATGGACCTAGAGAGGTCACCTTCATCTCCCACTCTTTTCTCTTCTGATGGAGATACAACCCCTCATGCATCAGCCCAGCTCCAATCAAGAATGCACTCTCTTCCTGGCCATAGTTACCCTGCATTTCTTTCCATTGGGCAACCTGGCATCAGTGAAATTCACCAGACTGACCCTGTGGGGTCACTGGTGGGGAACAGATGAAAGGGCCCCTTTCTTAAAGCACTTGGGGATCATAAATGTCAAGTTGCCAACCATGAATGATCAGCAAAGTAGAAGACATGGAAAATATCAATGTATCTTTTCAAGCACTTACCATGCATTAATAGTTATTAATTTATTTAATTTCTCTCATTCACTGATCTTGATGTTGTATGATTAAAAAAATTGAGATTTATGAAGAGGGAAGGGAATTAATATGTGTTAAAACCTATGGAGACCTAGTGTATAGTAAGCACATGGAGTTCTGCTCAATGTTATGTAGCAGGCTGGATGGGAGGGGAGTTTGGGGGAGAATGGATACAGGTATATGTATGACTGAGTCCCTTCATGGTTCACCAGAAACTATCAAAATATTGTTAACCAGCTATACCCCAATACAAAACAAAAAGTTTTTTTTATAAAAACTTATGGTACAGAGATTATTTTATATTTTTCCAATGTTTTAATAGAGGTTAAGTGATGTGTCTAGAAAAACACACAGTTGATCAATAATAATCTAGCACCTGCAAGTTCTCTGAAGCCAAAGCCCACGTGCTTTCCATTACATGGAAGCTTTTGAGTTTCAGTCATTCAAAACCACTCTCATGACTTCTGCTAAAATCTTGTGCCATGTACTCTATTACTTTCTTAGAGGCAGCCTGGTTTCATGATTAGAACACAGTCTTGAAATCAGCCTTCCTAAGTTCTGATCCTGGTGCTGCCTCTAACTTGTTTTACAGCTTTGGACAACTGACTTCACCCCTGCCTCTTTCCTCATGGTTATAATAGCACCTACCTCAAAAGACTGTTTTGAAGGTTACATGAATATGTTAAAGCACTATACTAAGTGGTCAAAGTCAACTCACATTACTTCAGAATTTTCTTTAAATCAGGCATTTGCTACTTAACAAAATGTATTTAAAAGGAGAGTTTTTATAACACAACTGTGAACCTACAAGTTTTAAGTGGTAGTTATAATTCAAGAAACACTCCAACCAATACACAATATTAAAATAAAAGGTGTTTGTTCATGTATCACCTAAAATAATTTCCTAGATCCGGTTTTGGGAATATGGTTCCACACCAGGTTGTTTGCCACCCATGAAGAGAATATAGGAAGTTGAGTTTTTAAAGCTTAAAGTTAATTGTAGAGAACGGTTTAAGCTTCCTAGAAATAGGGGAAATAAGATTAAAAAATAAAACAAATAAATAAATAAATAAATAAAACCAAAAGATAGAAGTGGAATGTAGTAGAACAGATGCCAAAACCATCTAGCAAAGGAAAAAAACAGCTTTTGCATGCCTTCTATTTCCTTGGATCAGCTATCTCCCATGGGGAAGACATCCTGAAAGAACACAAGTGGCCTTCAGAACAGACCTTAGGAAAAGCTTCTGATACTCAAGTTACAAAGAGGTCCTGTGTGAGGGAGCTATGGGAGGACAGGAGCCCAGAAAGAATTCAGTGCAAGAACATAAGGGAAAAGGATGTAAGATAAAAAGTCTTTGGACAAAGAAAATAAGGGGATCTTTGGACAAAGAAAATAAGGGGAAACTGAAGGGAAACAGAATTAGCCAAGAACATAATTGCAATAACTCCTCAGGTGCCACAGATGTACAAGCAGAGAAGGACACCAAAGCAAAGTAGCAAGACATATTCAAAATGCTCAAGAATAAGACAAAAAATTCAAACATGAACCATGAGACCCCAAGATAGACACACTGGAGGGACCCTGGAGATCATTCACCCAACGACCTCATTTCACAGAGAGAGGCAAGAAGGTCCAGGGGAAAGACTTAACCAAACTCCGGAGCCCAGCCCAGGGTCCTGTCTCTAAGTTCATACCCAACATCCAAAATGTGACACCAAAATAGAAACCCATTCTTTAATTAAAGGATAAAAGAGAATGCACTTATATGACAAAGGAAAACCTTAAGACATGACTCTTAAAGAGACATTTACTGTTCTTCTTTTCAGCTTTTTGCATCTCCAAATGGAATTTACAATAAACTCAATTGAGAACAGGCTACTCAAAGGTTGAAAGGATAGAATTAAAAGAAAATAAATACAAATTCAAAAATAAAAACAGAAATATGGAAAGAAGGAAGAAAGGAGTGTAGGGAAAGGAAGGAAGGAGGAAGGGCATAGAACTACAGGGTGAAAGATAAATTTAAAAAGTGTATTTCTGTAGAAACCTAACAAGCCACATCCCAGAATACTTTAAACATCCAGACAAAATAAATCGAGGGCCTCTGGCACCTGTTAAAAATCTAATAAAAACATAAAAAATGAAGAAAGTGCTGAGGGTTCCTAATATAATGCAAAAGTTCTACTATTCCCCAAAATCTGGTTTGCTGTGAAATTTTATACAAGAACTTTACTATTTAAGTCCATTTTCCCACCTACAAAATGAATAGAATTCCAGCATACCATCTTACATCAGAATTTTAGGATGAGATAAGGATTTATACAGAGTATTCAGCCTCAAGTATTAATGAGACTCTGAAAACCCTTGACATAGACAGGCTTTTCCCTGACTTTTACAAAATATTTTTGTTCTCTTTCAATATGAATCCTCAAGAAATAATTCTGGGTAGATAGAACAACCTATAGCAGCGGTCCCCAATATTTTTGGCACCAAGAATCGGTTTTTTATTGAAAAAATTTTTAATTTTTTTATAGAAGTTGAAATGAGATTTTTAAAAATTAAGAAGGAATGCCCTAATAAATATTTTTTGTGTAGTTGTTCAGTTGTGTCCGACTCTTTGCAACCACCTGGACTGCAGCCCACTAGACTCCTCTGCCTGCAATTCTTCAGGCAAGAATACTGGAGTGGGTTGCCATTCCCTTCTCTAGGGGATCGTCCTGATCCAGGGATCAAACCCAGGTTTCCTTCATTGCAGGCAGATTCTCTACTGTCTGCACCACCAGGGAAGCCCAATAATTTTATACCCATAAAAATAAACCTATGAAGAAAATACCAAACATAGACAGTAGTCATCCTATTATAATTGCAAAAAAGTAATAAAGATGTATTATTTCATGTTATCATTTGCTTGCTAGAAAATATTCATGAGCTCCTTCATTTTGGAGACAACCTTGTAGACTCATTTTGAGGTTTTGTTTTCGTTTTTCTTAAACAGAAAAACCTCATACTGCTAGACAATTTTTCCTGAGCCAAAAGTGCAGTGCCTCTCCAGTGTTAAGACCTGCAATTGTAAACTCTAGGCTTTCAGGGCCCATCCACTCACCCCAGGCTTTCTGAAAGCGCAAGACTTCAAAGTAACATTTCAATGCAAATGTAGTAAGCTTGGGTTCACCGGTGGGGGCAGGGTTTTGTTGAGTAAATATTTCGCAAGCCCCTCTCCCAACATCCAGCCTTCTATGATCTCAGCAATTCTGGTCATTCCAGGACCCCTGGAACGTTCCATAACCCCTGCCCTCACTTCGCCCTGGCTGTTCTCAGATACACAAGTGCGTACACAATCTCAAGGCCAAGGTTAATTTCCTTCATTTGCGTTTATCTAAAAATGTCCTTGCAAAGAGCTCTAATTCTTGCTGTGTCAACTTTTTCTAAGACCCAACTCCCTCTTGTTCCAAATTACCCCCACAGGAGTTGGCATGCAATTACCTTGCCCTAAAATCCAAATTGTTGCAGATGTTGAAAGGGAATACATTATCTTTATGTTAGAATTTAAGGAAATAAGAATTTGTAGTTAAGCACAGATTATTTTACATCTAACATACTTATATGTTTCTAAAGAAAAACACCACAGATAAAGAAGAAAAACCACAACTAAACTGCAAGACATGACTTGCTTTCTAGAAGCCTGGATAAGATCACCATGAGATGTTTGTTGGTTAACTTCCTAAGGAATAAATGCTCAGTCACTCAGTTGTGTCCAATTCTTTGCAATCCTATGGAATGTAGTCCACCAGGCTCCTCTGTCCATGGATTTTCCAGGCAAGAACACTGGAGTGGGTTGCCATTTCCTACTGCAGGAAGGAATAAATAGTGCATTTAAAAATACTTAAAAGTCCAGAGTTTTTGCTTTCCCAGCAATTCCCAATGCAAGCCCTCTTTTATGACAAGGCAATTATGAATTCTAATGAACAACTGTTAGATAAGACAGCTAACTAAAAGACACCCCCACATTTCAATGTCAATAATCAGGGCTCTACAGTAGTCATTCATTCTGATCTACTGCATTTCACTCTGTTTTCTAGCAAATGTTTGCCTCCAGAATTTCCCCTTCTATCTGTGATGTCTTAAGTCCAATATGCTGAAGAGAATTCAGTAACTGATACTATAAAGGAATTACTAGTGGATACACATGACATCAGGCCAAATCATATAGACTCGATCTTTGAGAAGATAGGTTTGAGTATGTTGGCTGGAATATGTCTTTAGAGGAAGAACTGCCCTCCATCATATTTAAGCCAAGAAGCTGCAATTACACCCAAGTTGTACAATCCACTCCTGAGCTAGCTGCTGCAGTGGATTACAAAATAGGAGATAGGACAGGGCAGTGAGAAGGGCCAAGGCGCCGAAGTTGAGGAGAACATGGTTCTAACCCCAGCTCCACAAAAACTGAACTGAGCAAATCATTTAAACTCTCTGAGCTTTATTTTCCTCAGCGTAAAAGAGGAAACTGACTTTGCAGGCATTTGTGGAGATTGCAGGCATTATCAGTCATTTCTGACTCTTCGTGACCCCATGGACTGTAACCCCACCAGGCTCCTCTATCCAAGGGATTTCCCAGGCAAGAAAACTGGAGTGGGTTGCTATTTTCTTTCTCCAGGGGATTTTCCCAACCCAAGGATCAAACCCACATCTCTTGCATCTCCTGCACTGGCAGGTGATTCTTAACCCCTGCGCCACCATTAAATGAGATCATACATACACGTCAGGGATTCCCAGGTGGTGCTAGTGGTAAAGAACCTGCCTGCCAATGCCAATGCAGAAGATGCAAGAGACGTGGGTTTGATCCCTGAGTCCGGAAGAGTCCCTGGAGAAGGAAATGCAACCCACTCCAGGGTTCTTGTCTGGGAAATCCTATGGACAGAGGAGCCTGGCGGGCTAGAGTTCATGGGGTCACAAAGAGTCAGACACTAGTGAAGGGACTCAGCGCACATACATGTGAAGTGCCTGGCACAGAGAGGGGCTGAGTCAATCTTATTAATCTGAAGATGCATTCTATATTGTCAAGGAACAACTGTTTATTTGAAGATATGAGGCATATAACCAAATATCAGTGAGATGAATCAAACACCTATAAAATAAACACTATCTTTCAATAATTTTTTCTGATATTACATAAGTATCATATATTCATTAGAAAAAAATAAGAGGAGCAAAAAGTATAAAGAAGAAACACTTTTAATGGCATGAAGTCCAAACACATAATACTGATAAAACAGTATTTAGATTTAATGCTTTAGATCTATAAATTTATATAAAATTTATACATTTTAAATCTATAAAGATTTAGATACTTTTCTAAAGGAAGTAAAATTCATCACTAGGGAGAATATATATTTAAGTTGATACAGTCATACAGTGGAAAACTATATACCTAATTAATAAAAATAGACTAACTTTATGTCTTAAATCCAAAAATAGCAGAATATATTGTTTGTTTTAAAAAGCAAATTGATGATAAATGGGATAGAGAGCATGGAATTAACAGATGCACACTACCATATGGAAAGTAAACAACAACAATTTACTGTGGAGCAAGGAAACTATATTCAATATCTTGTAATAAATGGTAATGTAAAAGAATAACAAGAATATAGATATATACCTATATATGCATATGTGTGTGTATAACCAAATCACTCTGTGGTACACCTAAAACTAATGCACTACTGTAAATCATTATACTTCAACTTTTTTAATGAATAAAAAGCAGGTTAAAGAAAAAAAAATAGTTTGAAATGTTTATTTTATTAGGCATGCTTTCCTCTGAAGTTTGGGATTATTTCAAACACTTTATACATACTTTCACTATTTTGTTTTATGACAATTTAGTAATTTAAACAATAGCTCTAAGAAAGGCAAAAAGACCATATAAAGGGAGGTGAGGAAGAAGCAGAAACACAGATATCAAGAACCCCCAAATAACATGGAAGCAACCTAAATGTCTATCAACAGAGGAATGGATAAAGAAGATGTGGTTCATAAACACAATGGAGTATTACTCAGCTGTGAGAAAAAATGAAACAAGGCCTTTTGCAGCAACATTGATGGAGCTAGAGACTGTCATATTGAATGAAGTGGTTAGATAAAGACCAGTATCATGCAATATCACTTATATGTGGAATCTAAAAAAATAATACAAATGAACTTATAAAACAGAAATAGAGTCATAGATGTAGAAGACAAAAGTACAGTTACCAGGGGATAAGACGGGGAGGAGTAAACTGGGATTGATATATACACACTAGGCTTCTCTGGTGACTCAGCCGGTAAAGAAGCCGCCTGCCAATGCAGGAGACGCAAGAGACATAGACTCAATCCTTGGGTCAGGGAGATCCCTTGGAGAAAGAAACGGCAACCTGCTCCAGTGTTCTTGCCTGAAAAATGCCATAGACAGAGGAGCGAGGCAGACTACAGTCCATGGGGATGCAAAGAGTTGGACACGACTGAGCGCGCGCACACACACACACACACACACACACACACACATACATAATAGATAACTCATAAGGACCTGCTGTATTGCACATTATATCTACTACTGTGGGCAGGAATCCCTTAGAAGAAATGGAGTAGCCATCATGGTCAACAAGAGAGTCCAAAATGCAGTACTTGGATGCAATCTCATAAACAACAGAATGATCTCTATTCGTTTCCAAGGCAAACCATTCAATATCACGGTAATCCGAGCCTATGGCCCAACCAGTAACACTAAAGAAGCTGAAGTTGAACAGTTCTTTGAAGACCTACAAGACCTTTTAGAACTAACACTCAAAAAAGATGTCCTTTTCATTATAGGGAACTGGAATGCAAAAGTAGGAAGTCAAGAAACACCTGGAGTAACAGGCAAATTTGGCCTTGGAGTACGGAATGAAGCAGGGCAAAGGCTAATAGAGTTTTGCCAAGAGAACACACTGGTCATAGAAAACACCCTCTTCCAACAACACAAGAGAAGACTCTACACATGGACATCACCAGATGGTCAACACTGAAATCAGATTGATTATATTCTTTGCAGCCAAAGATGGAGAAGCTCTATACAGTCAGCAAAAACAAGACCGGGAGCTGACTGTGGCTCAGATCATGAACTCCTTATTGCCAAATTCAGACTTGAACTGAAGAAAGTAGGGATAGCAACTAGACCATTCAGCTATGATGTAAATCAAATACCTATGACTATACAGTGGAAGTGAGAAATAGATTTAAGGGACTAGATCTGATAGACAGAGAGCCTGATGAACTATGGATGGAGGTTCGTGACATTATACAGGAGACAGGGAGCAAGACCATCCCCATAGAAAAGAAATGCAAAAAGGCAAAATGGTTGTCTGAGGAGGCCTTACAAATAGCTGTGAAAAGAAGAGAAGTGAAAAGCAAAGGAGAAAACGAAAGATATTCCCATTTGAATGCAGAGTTCTGAAGAATAGCCAGGAGAGATAAGAAAGCCTTCCTCAGCAATCAATGTAAAGAAAGAGGAAAACAACAGAATGGGAAAGACTAGAGATCTCTTCAAGAAAATTAGAGATATCAAGGGAACATTAGAGATACCAAGGGAGCAAAAATGGGCTCAATAAAGGACAGAAATGGTATGGACCTAAGAGAAGCAGAAGATATTAAGAAGAGGTGGCAAGAATACACAGAAGAACTGTACAAAAAAAGATCTTCATGACCCAGATAATCATGGTGGTGTGATCACTCACCTAGAGCCAGATATCCTGGAATGTGAAGTCAAAGTAGGCCTTAGAAAGCATCACTACAAACAAAGCTAGTGGATGTGATGGAATTCCAGTTGAGCTAGTTCAAATCCTGAAAGATGATGCTGTGAAAGTGCTGCACTCAATATGCCAGCAAATTTGGAAAAAAGCAGTGGCCACAGGACTGGAAAAGGTCAGTTTTCATTCCAATCCCTAAGAAAGGCAATCCCAAAAAATGCTCAAACTACTGCACAATTGCACTCATCTCACACACTAGTAAATTAGTGCTCAAAATTCTCCAAGCCAGGCTTCAGCAATACGCGGACTGAGAACTTCCAGATGTTCAAGCTGGTTTTAGAAAAGGCAGCGGAACCAGAGATCAAATTGCCAATATCCGCTGGATCATTGAAAAAGCAAGAGAATTCCAGAAAAACGTCTATTTCTGCTTTATTGACTATGCAAAAGACTTCGACTATGTGGATCACAATAAACTGTGGAAAATTCTGAAAGAGACGGGAATACCAGACCACCTGACCTGCCTCTTGAGAAACCTGTATGCAGGTCAGAAAGCAACAGTTAGAACTGGACATGGAACAACAGACTGGTTCCAAATAGGAAAAGGAGTACATCAAGGCTGTATATTGTCACCCTGCTTATTTAACTTGTATGCAGAGTACATCATGAGAAACGCTGGGCTGGAAGAAGCACAAGCCTGAATCAAGATTGCCGGGAGAAATATCAATAACCTCAGATATGTAGATGACACCACCCTTATGGCAGAAAGTGAAGAGGAACTAAAAAGCCTCTTGATGAAAGTGAAAGAGGAGAGTGAAAAAGTTGGCTTAAAGTTTAACATTCAGAAAACTAAGATCTGGTCCCATCACTTCATGGGAAATAAATGGGGAGACAGTGGAAACAGTGTCAGACTTTATTTTTTTGGGCTCCAAAATCACTGCAGATGGTGACTGCAGCCATGAAATTAAAAGATGCTTACTCCTTGGAAGGAAAGTTATGACCAACGTGGATAGCATATTAAAAAGCAGAGACATTACTTTGCCAACAAAGGTCCATCTAATCAAGGCTATGGTTTTTCCAGTGGTCATATATGGATGTGAGAGTTGGACTGTGAAGAAAGCTGAACGTCAAAAAATTGATGCTTTTGAGCTGTGGTGTTGGAGAAGACTCTCGAGAGTCCCTTGGACTGCAAGGAGATCCAACCAGTCCATCCTAAAGGAGATCAGTCCTGGGTGTTCATTGGAAGGACTGATGCTGAAGCTGAAACTCCAGTACTTTGGCCACCTCATGCAAAGAGTTGATTCATTAGAAAAGACCCTGATGCTGGGAGGGATTGGGGGCAAGAGGAGAAGGGGATGAGAGAGGATGAGATGATTGGATGGCATCACCAACTCGATGGACATGAGTTTGAGTAAACTCTGGGAGTTGGTGATGGACAGGGAGGCCTGGCGTGCTGCGATTCATGGGGTCGCAAAGAGTCAGACATGACTGAGCGACTGGACTGAACTGTATTGCACAAGGAACTCTACTCAGTACTCTATAATAACCTATATGGGAAAAGAATCTAAAAGTGAGTGGATATATGTCTACATGTAACTAATGCACCTTGCTATACAGCAGAAACTAATACAACTCTGTAAATCAACTCTTGGACAATAAATATTAAAAAAAAAAAAAAAGAACCCCCAAATAACAAAGGGCACTATCTTAGGATGTGAGCATTGAGGCTCAAAACATCTGTTTCAAACCTGATGGCCTGAAGTACGTGGGTGGGAAAGTGCAAGTTCAGAACACTGTAAGGAGGAGATAGGAGGCCAACACCATTGACTCTTGGAAACCACAGATATCTCACCCAGCTCATTCTTTGCCTGGAAGCACTGAGCACTGAAGTAACTTGCAAACTGTATATCAGAACCTCATTTGAATGTTGGTGTCAAAGGATAAAGAAAATACCTGCTTGATGGGGTGAAAAGTGAACCACACTTCATCATGTACATCCTTTCATTCATTCATGTGTTGAGGATTGACAGATAGATACCTGGGTATTTTGATAATAGTCTGGCCACTCAAAAGCCATGGGACCTTTAGGTCACACACATGAGCCAGACTCTCTCTAGGCCCAATTATTTGATACCATGGTCTTGTTAACAATGGAAGTGATGGTGGCAGTGACATGAGAGTATTCCCTCGGAATAAACACAAAGGAAGAAATACCCTTAAGCATCTGGCAAGTCTTCTAATCATGATTTTTAAAGAATCTTTTTTACAGTCGGTCCCTGTTGATTAACTATTTTAAATATAACAGCGTGTACATGTCAATCCCAACCTCCCAATTTATCCCTTCCCCTCACCATTTGCCAGTAGTAATCAGGTGTTCATTCCTAAGTCTGTGAGTCTGTTTTTTTTGCAAATAAGTTCATTTGTATCATTTTTACTAGGCTCTGCATATAAGCAATATCATATGTTTGTCTTTGGTTTACTTCACTTACTATGATAATCTCTAGGTGCATTTACATTGCCACAAATGGCATTATTTCATTCTTTTCAATGAGTGTGTAATATTCCATTGTGTGTGTGTGTGTATGTATATATACATACATATACACACAACATCTTCTTTATCCATTTTTCTGTTGATGGACATTTAGGTTGCTTCCATGTCCTGGCTATTGTAAATAGTGCTGTAATGAGCATTGGGATGCATGTATCTTTTTGAACCATGTTTTCTCTGGATATACGCCCAAGAGTGGGATTATTGGATCATATGGTAGCTCTATTTTTAGTTTTCTAAGAAACCTCTATATTATCCTCCTTAGTGGCTGTACCAGTTTACATTCCCACCAACAGTGTAGGAGGATTTTTTAACAGTCCCGTGATGCAAGGAAATAAAATGGTGCGAAAGGAGAAAGTGCATTTGACTCACGTCCTAAAATGAGGCAGTCATGGAGGCAGACATAGAGGGGCTCAATAAAAACAACTAACAATTAAAAATGTTAGCCCAGTTCTTTGCTGGGCTTTCCAGGTGGCACAGTAAGTATCTACCCCACAACAAAAGACACCAGGGTTCAATCCCTGGGTTGGGAAGGAAATGGCAACCCACTTCAGTATTCTTGCCTGGAGAATCCCACAGAGGAGCCTGGCGGGCTACAGTCCATGGGACCACAAAGGGATCACTTTTTGCCAGGAACACACAGGATCTCATTTAAGTTTCACAGCTCCCATAGGAGTAGGTGTCACACCTCACATCAAAAAGCATGGAGGATACTGACACTCCAAGAGGAGAAGTAACTTGCCCAGGGTCATACAGCGTCTCAAGAACCTGCTAACCAGGATTTAAAGGCTCACAACCTGCTTCATTAAAATGCACCAACAAATATACCAAGTACTGAAAACACGAAAAAGAGACAAGCAGGTCCCCTGACACCTGGAACTGATACAACTCGGCCCTGGTGTTGCTAGGACTGGCCGGGCCCTCCTCACAGCTAAGCTGGAGTGTTCTGCTGAACACCATCTCTCAGGATATCAGCACCAGACAAGGGGTCGCTCTGCACGCTTGTCTGGGTGCATGCTCAGATGCTGTCATGTCTGACTGTTTGCGACCCCATGAACTATACCCCACCAGGCTCCTCTGTCCATGGAATTCTCCAGGCAAGGATACTGGAGTGGATTGCCGTTCCCTCCTCCAGGGGATCTTTCAGACCCAGGATCAAACCCAAGTCTCCTG
The DNA here is from genome assembly GCF_023699985.2 of Odocoileus virginianus. Lineage (NCBI taxonomy): Eukaryota > Metazoa > Chordata > Mammalia > Artiodactyla > Cervidae > Odocoileus > Odocoileus virginianus. Next base: position 55,130,407 of record NC_069684.1, on the reverse strand, counting down.
CATTGGCAGGCAGATTCTTTGCATTCTTGTTGTAGCTCAGATAAAAACAAGAACACTCTGCTAGCCATAGAGATACCATTCTTCCCCCTGCCCAGGATTATGAGTGGCTGCAGTTCTTTACCAATGAAACCTGAAGCCTGACTTCATTTCTCCCATCTTACAGAAAGAATATATTGACAGCCAGTGATAGAATTAACCCCCTTGCTGGCAGCAAAGCCCCAATTCCTTGAATCCTTCCCCAGATCACCTAACAACCCAGGCGCTGTAACAAATCCTTGTGAACAGTCTCTTGCTAAGATGCCTCATTGTTTCTCCATGGTGGAAGTTCTCCCTGCACTGAGCATTAAAACCCATTTGTTTTATGATTTATCCCCATGTGTGTCTATGGCTGAAAGGCAGTGATAGACCTGGAGAGGGAGTCCTCACTGCCTTTGAATGGAACCTAGACCCAGGACCTGCCATAATGTTCCTGCTGAAGATGCCGCCTTGTTTGGGAGGCAAGGTCCTGTGGAACTGGGCCCTGGTATTCCACTGAAACCCTTCAGCATTGGGTCAGTTTCGCTTTCTTAGGAATAATGTGCCTTGGGATTTTTCAGTCATGTAATCAAGTCTATATGGTTCTCCGGTGAAATAGTGGAATCTGGCCTCTGCCCTCGAGACATTTAACATCTAATTGGGTGCAGACACCCAAGGTCAGTCTACAGTACACACTTTGGCATTTCCACTGTGAACAGTGAGTTAAAATAGAACTAAATCTTTACTTATTAAAGTTGGTAGTTTAAAGAAGGCCTAGCATTCCTAAGAGCATTTACAGATCTGGGCCCTGTGCCGGGCACTCCACAGGGACCACCATCTCCTTTAATCCTCCCAACAATATCATGAGGCAGGAATTATGACTTTCTCCACTTTTACGGTGCATGGGTGTGCACGTTCAGTTGTGACCGACTCTTTGCAACCACATGGTCTGTAGACCGCCCGGCTTCTCTCTCCATGGGATTTCCCAGGCAAGAATACTGGAGTGGGCTGTGGCGCTGCCCTCTTCCAGGGGCTCTTCCTGAGCCAGGAATCAAACCCGAGTTTCTTGTGTCTCCTGCTTTGGCAGTCAGATTCTTTAGCACTGCCCCACCTGGGAAGCCCCAAAGAGAAGGGGGAGACTGAGGATGAGATGGTTAGATAGCATCATTGACTCAATGGACATGAATTTGAGCAAACTTTGGAAGATAGTGGAGGACAGAGGAGCCTGTCTTGCTGCAGTCCATCGGGTCACAAAGAGTCGGATATGACTTAGCAACTGAACAACAACAACCACTTTTACAGATGGTAAAAATGAGGCTCAGGGCACTTTTTAAATTCACAGACCATGTGCTTTCTGAGGTTAAGCAGCTGGTGGAACAGGGTTTTGATAGCAGGCAGACCTCAGAGCCAGAATGTTCAAACTCCAAGCTATACTTCATAGTATACATTAATTTCTATAATAAAATCTCTCCGTAAAGCCCTTTTCTATAACCTAGATTGGGTCAGATGGGCCAGATCGTGTTTCCACAGTTAGGGCTCTGTAGTGCAAGTTTTAAGCAAAGCTTCATGCACCACTCCTTCTAAAAGCATCATATTTGCTTTTTCTGAATACCTTTGACCACCAGATTGCAGTCATGGACTCAGCCCAGCACAGGTCCCAGTTTTCTGAGGCAGATAGGAGACTGGTTATTATCATCATGGCTGCAAGCCTCTATCACCACTGGCCACTCTGAGAATTTACTCCTCCCTCCCTTGAGAAAACACAGGCAAAAAGCACCCAGTCGTGTGGTTATAAATCCCATGAAAAGTGACACTTGCATCCCCAAGCCTGAAAGAATGGCTAAAACGTGCCAAATATTTTGGTTCTATGTTGGAGCTTATTATTATGGCCTCTGTGACCATGTGGCTCAAGTATGAGACAAAGGAAAGCCCACCACCTTTTGTGTTACCAAAAAATAAAAATAAGTGAGATCACGGCTGTACTTCCTCTACACAGGATATATTCATTGCAGAGTGTGCTCCTGAATCAGGACACTAGGAATGGAAAGGTGGCCGTCTGCCATCCACAGAGAATCACCCTTTGGGGTAAAGTGATGCACTAATATAGCAAAGGGAGGAACTGGAAATAAAGAGAGAGAGAGAGCAAGGAGATAGCGTGACAGGCCTAATTCAAGTCTCAAAAAAAAGTGAAAATGTCTTTTTAGGATGAACAGAGCAGGCTACTGTGTGATATTCACTCCTCAACTCATAGAGACCTCCATTCACGTGTCCACAAGGAACCACCCTCACCCTCTCTCATGCTCTAACTTCCTTAGTTTATCTTGGCCCTTTTCTGGTCTGCTGAAGAAGATAAAGCTTGCCAGGGGCCCAGGGGATAGAGGGGCTTCAGTGACAAGCTGAGGAGTTGGTCCTCCTCCTGGAGCAGAGAGAAGGTGAGAGGGTCACGGGCAGTTCAAGGTGCCAGGAGGCTGGTCAAGAGCCTTTTCCAACAGCACAGGTGTGAAGGGATAAAGTCACAGCCAAGAAACAGGACAGGAATACAAAAGGAGGGGCTGTGTCGAGCCCTTTGAAGGGAACAGGAGCTGAATGTATAGACTGATTAGACACAGGATGAAAGGGAAGGCAGCGTCCAATGCGGCAGCAAGGTCCCAGTTGGTTTAGGGGAAGGAGCATGGGGGAGGCAGGGATGGAGGGCAGAATGCTCCCACTAAAACCAACAGAAGAGCTGACTGCAGAACTGGGATAAACTCATGGATAAAGAAGATGTGGTGGACTGCTACTCAGTCGTGAAAAAGAATGAGATAATGCCATTTGCAGCAACATGGAGGCAACTAGAGATTATTACACTAACTGAAGTCAGAGACAAGTATCATATGATATCACTTATTTGTGGAATCTCAGATATGACACAATGGAACCAATCTATGAAACAGAGGCAGATTCACAAACATAGAGAACAGACTTGAGGTTGCCAGGGGGAGGGGGTCGGGGGAGGGATGGAGTGGGAGGTTGGGGTCAGCAGATGCTAACTATCATATATAGAATGGATAAACAACAAGGTCCTACTGCCATAGCACAGGGAACTATATTTAGTATTCCATGATAAACCCTAATGGAAAAGAACATTTTAAAAAAGAGTGTATATGGGTGTATAACTGAATCGCTTTGCTGTACTGCAGAAATTAACACAACATTGTAAATCAACTATACTTCATTAAAGAAAACAGAACCGAGATAAACTCCCAGTAAATGTGGAGTGTCTGCAGATTCCCAGAGAACATGCCCAGGAAGTCCTTAGCAACAGCTCCCACGGCTTAAGATCCTGGCCGAGGCAGGAGATAAGGTAGCAGGCCCTTTGAACCCTGAACACAGAACAGTATTGAGCATGGTGAGGAAGATGTCTGCATAAAATCCCTTTTCCAAATTCTGTTCCTGTCGTTTCCCCAATCTGCCACCCTCAGCCTCCTGCTGTAAAAGCTCAGAGCCAGTTGCCTAGAGAATAAAGTCTCAGTTCTCCAGATGTGTGGTCCTCTCCCTCTTTCTCCACGCGCTGAACTACTCCAAGGCCAATTTCAGGTGGACATCTTCTGAGCAGTCGCCCTGGACTGTTCATTCTCTCTTCTTCACTTTTATCCATGTTGATTGTACCACTGTTTAGTGCCATTCAGCTTTTTTTTTTTTTCTGGATAGCATATTTATTTATTTATTTATTTATTTTTTCCATTTATTTTTATTAGTTGGAGGCTAATTACTTTACATCATTACAGTAGTTTTTGTCATACATTGAAATGAATTAGCCATGGATTTACATGTATTCCCCATCCCAGTCCCCCCTCCCACATCCCTCTCCACCCGATCCTGGTGTTTAACTGACAAAATGGGATAACAGAGATGAGAGGAGGTGGGATAAGAGAAGGAAGGGTATGAACTCCTACTTGAAAGCATAACAAAATAAAATCCATTGACATTTAACTCTGTTCTTACCCACTTGATCTCCTAGGACTCCTATAACAACCCTGTGAGGAAGGTAACACAGGCCTTCCTCATTAACCTCACTTCTAGATAAGAAAACTGGAGGGCAGTGAAGCTAAATGATTTGTCCAAAGCCTCCAACCAGGAACACCAAATGTTGAACCTATTCATTCAGATGCTTATTCACGTGTTTATATATTTACTTACTTACTCATTCGTGTGCCAGCTACTGAGGCACTGTTCTAAGCACACTGGCAAAAACGGTGAAAAGCACAGTGGTGGATTATACAAAGCCTTATTCTAGTTGGAGAGACAGAAAATAAAAAAGTAATATGATGTTATTAAGTGACAGTACTATGAAAAAGCATTAAGGAGGGTAAGAGACACAGAGAGAGGTGGGGTCCTCTTTTAAATGGAGTGGTCAGACCTTAACCCTGGTGGTCCAGTGGTTAAGAATCCACATTCCAGTGCAAGGGGGCACAGGTTGGATCCCTGACTGGGGAACCAAGATCCCACATGCTATGCTGCCAAAACACTAATTTTTTAAAAAATCTTTAATGAAGTAGTCAGAGATTCTATAGCCTGAGCCCTGGAGTACTGAATACTATCACCTCTGCTCCATACTGCAGACTCTTGTTGCTGAAGGAAGCTGATGGTCATGTAATGTTCTATAAGCCTCTCCTTTTATAAATGTTGCCCAGGGCTTAGCATGTGCACATTTGAGTACCAGAACCCCTCCAGCACAAGATCCCCCCACCCCCCAGACACCCAGGCTATAAGGCAGCTCTCTTTAAAAGTCCGCAAAGTTGGACTGCCTGTTTTGGCTTCACATATAGACTATAACCTCCTTAGAAGCAAGAAGAACTTACACATGGTTTATAATAAATATGTGCTGATTAATCAGTTGATTGATTGATAACATAAAAGCAATTGAAAGAAGTGGAAGACTGCTCCCCTTATTCAACAGTCATATAGTTGCCAGTCAATTCACTGGAGAGATTTTCAGATCAATAAAGGTCTATCCCCAGAAAGCCTAACCTCTCACCATTTCCTAAATCGCAGGAGCTCCCCTCCTACACAAACCCATTGGGTGGCCAGGGTCAAACACTAAAAAACCAGATCAGTCCAGGTTACCAAACTAAGGTAGCTGGGTCAATTGTTGACATTTCTGCCAAGAGTGGAGGGTAGCAGAGGGGTGTGAAGAAAAGATCAGGGAAATGGAGACAAAGAATTAGTCCCAAATTATTGAAATCAATCCAACAAGCTACTGTGTGGGAAACGGACTTGGGTAAGTGACAAAGACAAAATGATTCAGGTACTTTGAGTTGTCTACTTTTCACAAACATATCTTGGTCCTGTGTTTATTTCAAAACCTTTTTATTGACAGCACCATTGAACATCTTTTGCTTTCAAAGGTATGCACCTGTGCATACATCCCTGGGGGACTTCACATGCAATTAGCAATGACTTATTGAAACTGTATATCTTAGAGTTTTAATAATTCCCCCAAATGTGACAATTATACTTTGGCAAAATCACCTGTGAGGACAGAAGGAAGACTTCAAGCAACAGAACTCCACAATACTGTAACATAATTTCAGACCTCTAGGAAGGAGTCATTCTCCCCTGAAAATCAACGTCCTTTCCGGATTATTCCCATCAGAATTCAGAGCAGGTTCAGTGTCTTGGCTTTGTACCAAAAGGAGACCACTGATCCATCTAGCAATATGCAAGAAAGTTCCATGTAAACAAAAAAAAGTCCAGAAAGAAATACCTGAAAAGTTCCACTAAAAAATGATACATCTTCATTAGCTAAATTCCAAATTCCTAAGAACATTCAGATGACAGTGAAGACTAGAGGCTGATGCAAGTTTCATTTGAGCAGCCAGTTTCCAGATTCAGCAACTTCATTTCTGTTTTATTCCTGTGGCTAATCACATGCAAATACACTCAGAAGCACAGATAGGTGATAATTTATCAAGTGAACAACAGGGCTATACAATAGGCATGCTTACTCAGTCTTAAATAAAAACCCAAACTAGGTCATGTTTCATCATTGCTTTTAAACCACTCTTTTTTCACAATCTTTAATTGCAAGAGTGTGAAGATACATTAGATCTGGGATAATTTAAATCAGGAGATGTATTTTGTCCTCTTGGGGAAAAAAATGGATATGATTTGGCAAAGGAGTAAATGAGTCATGAACAACAAAACAAATTGTTTTAACGCCTGAATTTGTCATTAGCCCTAAGACGAGCTATTTGTCAGGGACCAATAACAAAAAATATCAGGTTTAAAATCAGTGGAAAATTAAGCACATTAACTCCAAGAATCAATCATGCTGATGTGCCCTTCTCATTTGGCAGTGAGTCCATCAAACTGAGGATAGTCAAGAGTTGAAGAGATCATCACAGAATAGTAAGAGCATTTTATTCACTGTTATATGGTATGAACTGTACAATCAGAGAGGTAAAGGCTTTATTTTTTCCAAGTTGTATTTTCTTTAAATATCCAAATTCCTGTATAAAGATGACTGTATTTTACAGTTTGGTCTCATCTTTTAAAATTATTTTTTTAAAGAGCAAATTCTGTAGAGTGATTATATTAAGAGGATTGTTGGACACTTGAAGGTCTTTCATCCACATATCCCTCAAGAACCCTTAGGTTAAGTCAAAGGCTCGAAACTAGGGGCTATTCTGCTTCCTGGGAGACCTGTGGCAATGTCTGGGAACATTGTTGGTTGTCACAACTCAGGGGGACATTACTGGCATCTAGTGGGTAGAGGTCAAGAGATGTTGCTAAAAATTCTACAAGGCACCAGACAGCCCCACACAACACAGAGTTATCCAGTTCAGAAGGTCAAGATTGGCACAGCTTAACAGGGATTTCCCTGGGAGGTCCAGTGGTTAAGACTCTGCATTCCCAGTGCAGGGAGCATGGTTGGATCCCTGGTCTGGAAACTAAGATCCGGCATAAAAAAAAATTAAAAAAAAAAACTCTTACTACCTCAAAAGGCAGCTGCCTTATTATAAACCAAATCTACCTCAGTGATCTCTTTGACATTCAAAATATCCCTTCCAAATGAACTTTTCAGTTCCTGATTTACCTCCACTAGAGACTGGCCAGTTGGTGGCCAAAAAGAGAAGAAAGGAAAAAAAAAGTAGCTAAGTATGGAGAACATTCTAAATTCTTCCTCAATGTCTCCTTATTTTATTGAACAAAAAATTAAAGGGATAATATTTTTTTCTGTCAACAATGGAGCCTGATAGCCCAGTGAACATTCATAGTGGCCAAATACAAGAAAAAAATCAACCTGTTTTCAAAAAGAGTTGACATTTGGGAAATAAAAGCAGACATGGTATTTCCTACAACTAGGGCTGAAATAATGTGGGAAGGACTCTTTCCATAGAAATAGGAGGCAATGGTTAAGTGTTGCCTTGTGTCCCCAGGTTAGTGGGCCTGATCGCTGGTTCTGATCTGACACCCAAAGGATTCCTTAGACGCTTAAAAAGTTATTTTCAGTTCTTAGGGACAAAGAGGGAATTTTTCTGGAACTAACCTAAACACACAGCAATGCTAAAGTGGGTAGCAGGATTTTTCTAATCTCAGAAAAAAAAGAGTGTTGTTTAAATCCACTGTTCCTCTGGCACCATGGCCAATAAGCAAAGGGAAAAAGAAAACTCTTGCATTGCCTTGGGAGAAGTTAAATGTAGACTAAAAGGGAGAGTAAAACTACCATAGATCAAGCATCACATGCCTGAGGAGGCAAATGCTAACACTTAACCCAATACAAAAATATTGCACTTAATTAGCTTGTTTGGACATTATTAAACACACCAAGCCAAACTATTCCATAATTTGGTATGTTCGTAAGTGTCCATCAAGATAATTTCCTGAGGTTAGATTTAATTATGTTGGAATTAAGAGCCTTTTCCTTTGCAGACAAATACTTTAGAGATTAATTAAAGAATATTATTTGAATGTAAACTAATATGCATTCCTTTATGCAGCTGCACAAAAACTATAAAGTGATATTTTTCTCTTTTTCATGAAAGCAGAATGATATGAAATCAAATTAGACCTTCAAATCTGGAAGTGAAAGACAAATTTCTTCTTTGACTCCAATTAACGTATTCCAACCAACATTTACACAAGAGAATTTGATCCACATACTACTGTGGTGAGTTTCACAAAGAATCCTCGTTTTGTGTGAGTACATGCCATACTTTTAACATTAAAAATAAAGATGTCTTATATTTACTCTCACTTTAGCTACTAAGTCTACATACACTGCAGTATATACTATGTGCGTGTGTATGTGCCATGTCACTTCAGTCGTGTCCAACTCATTGCAACCCTATAACTGTACCCTGCCAGGCTACTCTATACAATACCATTAAGTATGTATGCTTAATAAACTTCTACGGATAAAAACATATTTAGGCATTTTTATATTTATGTAATTCATGGCCAATTTAAACTCAGATAATGAATTTAACAGGAATAAAAAATTTCCTGTTTTACTGACCACAGTTGCTTCTTTACTTCACCTTTAGAATTTAAAACAAAGACAGAGATTTTTAATGGTGTTTGTGCTGAAAAATATGGGGGCCTTTTCTGTTCCCAACCCATAACTTTTATAAGAACGGTGCAGATTCCAGACCATGCAGACTCAACGCTTACAGTCTAAAGGATGATCTTTCTCAGTCAATTTTGCAACCCATCAAAGAAGATTCTAGTTCTCTAGTAAGGCACCTCCTATTTACTTATACCTATTTTGAGACTGTTGGTTAAAACACTGCTGCCTAAACAATTTGTTAAACATGTGACAGATGTTTCTCCAATACTAACATAGGTCGATTTTGGAAGCAAATCAGATTGTAATAAATGTATTTGAAGCTTGGTAATATGGGTCAGAGAAAGAAAGATGTAACCTCCTTGAAACACATTAAAGGCAGCAATTTAATAAATGCTTGTTTCTCCCTTGGACACACACTTTTTAATCAAATTGTTAGTTGACAACTATAATAAATATGCTAAAATATATCTAATTAGAAGAAAGTCAATCTAGCTTATTTGGCGGGTAAGAATGCATACTCAGTGTCATATATTCTTCTATCCTGAGAATGCTCATTTTCTCGTGGTAAATGCTACATAGATCAATGTGATCATATAAAAGAAAACACAAGGGAAATTTGTGTAAATAAGCAAATCATTAACAAGCAATAAATGATATCAATCCCAACTGGACTGACTCTAAAAGACAGTATTTAAGTATTGTGTCATACTTAAAGAAGTAGAGATATTCCCATACTTCCAAGTGAAAAACACAAGCATCTTATATACTTAAACATTTGAAGCAACCTATAGTTGTAGTGTATTTTCTTGAGCTCCAAAATCACTGCAGATGGTGGATGAAATTAAAAGACACTTGATCCTTGGAAGAAAAGCTATGACACACCTAGACAGCATATTAAAAAGCAGATACATTACTTGGCCAACAAAGGTCCGTCTAGTAAAAGCTATGGTTTTTCCAGTAGTCATGTATGGATGTGAGAGTTGGACCATGAAGAAAACTGAGTGCCGAAGAATTGATGCTTTTGAACTGTGGTGTTGGACAAGACTTTTGAGAGTCCCTTGGACTGCAAGGAGATCAAACCAGTCAATCCTAAAAGAAATCAGTCCTGAATATTCATTGGAAGGACTGATGTGAAGCTGAAGCTCCAATACTTTGGCCACCTGATGTGAAAAACTGACTCACTGGAAATGACTCTGATGCTGGGAAAGATTGAAGGCAGGAAGAGAAGGGGACAACAGAGGATGAGATGGTTGGACGGCATCACCAACTTGATGGACATGAGTTTGAGCAGGCTCCAGGAGTTGTTGATGCACAGGGAAGCCTGGCATGCTGCAGTCAATGGGGTCGCAAAGAGTCGGACACGACTGAGCGACTGAACTGAACTGAACTGAACAGTTGTAGTTTACAGCAGAAAGTCTTTTTCTCACCACTTCCTGAAATGAAGAAATCAAGTTCATTTTCTTCCTGGCTTTCCACATCCTCTGTAAACTCAACATATTCTAATGCTCTGAGAATATTTTCTACCTTACTAGGTATTCATTTTACATCCATTCAAAAATGAGTCAAAGAAAAAAAACTTCTGCCACGATAGGATTACCTAACTTTTCTCTTTTATGGTCTCCCAGTGGAATGGAAAAGAATATAGCTGTTATGATTCTTGAGTTGTTTTTGACGTACTTGGCTATGAGCTCACCTGAGAGTCAGCTAGAAGTTCTAGTCAATTTAAAACAAAAAGCTAGTTTGAATCCTGCGTCCACAATCATTGAGTCCCAGCCTTCAATGTCCCTGATGTGTGCACTAGTGCATTAGCTTCAGAAAATAAATGTTCAACAAAACTGTTGAAGAGCAGCATGGAACACCTAGGATAATGTAAAGGAGTTCTCGGTCACATAACAATTAACAGACCAGTTCAACTAGCGTCCCAAACCACCAGCCGCTTACGGAACGTGCTCACTTTGAGTCTGGTCAGTGCCTCCAGCCGTCAAAGTTCTTCCCACAAGCCAAGCGAGTGGTTCCAAAGTGCCTCGTCTATATAGTCTTACTGATTGGGCACTAGATTAAAAATGTGTGCTGTTGACATAATGTGAGTCCTCCTGGTGTTTGCCAAGAGCTTGTCCATGATCTTCCAAAGGTACTTCAACAGCCACTTCGGTAGTCTGCAGTCTACCAAGGCCGCCACTCTGGGACATGTCCAGTGGGGGACAGCCGTTGTGCTCCGCACAGCCATTGACATGGGCCAGAGGCAGGGCTCCAGGCGGACAGCACAGCTGCTTGGCACAGCTCTTGGCAACGCAGGGAAAGCTGCAGAGCAACTGCAAGTCCTTGTGCTCCAAGGCTTCCTTCAGGTCCGCCTTCTCAAACTGGATGGTCACACTGTGGATGCCGGCGTTGTGGAAGATTTCTCGAATTTTTCTGGTGGCATCCTGATCTCCCCCATCCTGCTGATACTTGATGTGCAGAGTGGCAATGATCTTCCCACTGATAAGCTCCCAGATGTGGACTTCATGGACACTGCTAATTCCAGGCACAGCAGAGAGCTTACTCACTAGAATAAGGAAGAGAAAACAACAGCCAGGGTGAGGGCTGTAATTGGACATGGAACCACTGTGGGACAGGTAGGGTCCCTTTATGCCTTCTCACCCGCACGATGTCATTATTAAGAATAAAGAAAGGAAAAGAGCTGTATCTATATGAGCACATTTTCCCATAATCTTCTTCTTCCTCTCCTGAGTTCCTCCAACATACAGGGTTAGCCCATAAAAGGCAATTCAAGAAAATAAGTTTCACAACAGCCCTCCCAAAATGCCCAGGCTGTTGAGTGTACAAGGCATTAACTGCTCTGATGGACTGGCATGGGAATACAAAATAGGATGCCTTTTTAAAAGGGAATTTGGCAATAGAGATCAAAAACTTTTAGCAGCAATTCTAATACTAGGAACTTAACTGAAAGGAAACAACCAAATCTTTACATATGAGAATGGTTTGGGCAATACTTTTTGTGTTAATGAAAAAAAAAATGGAAACAGCAAGGAAATAGCTAGCCAATTATGTGACAGGTGGTGACATAGTTGTAAAAAAGCAAACTGCATATTTAAGGATATGAGGAAAGGTTTATAAGGTATTTTTAAGTGAAAAAGCCAATAGCTGGACTGTATATGTGGCATGATCTTTTCCCCTTTTTTTAATGAAACGGTGTGTATACACATACAAAAATGTTTAGACAGATAAAGTCTTGTTTCAGTGAATGACTGACACAAAAATATTGAGTGTTAATTTCTGGGTGGTAAGATTATGAGAGATTCCTATTTTCTTATTTAGGCTCTTCTATATTTTTCATACTTTCTAGCATTTAAAAACATGGTATTGAACAGTGAATCCAAGCAACCTATAGCCAGCTAGTCTGAATCCCGGTTTAGTCATTTACTACCTACAGGACCTGCATGACCTTAACCAGTCCCTCTGTGCCTCAGTTTCCTTATCCAGAGATTAAGATAATCACAGTACCTCATAGGATTATTTTAAGATTAAAATGAGTTAATATAAGCAAAGCACCTGGACAATATTACTTAGCATGTAATCAGTGCCGTTAAAGTGTTGCTATTGCTATTACAATCTAATTTTAATATTAATATCTGCTTTATATGTATATACATATACATGTGTATGTGTGAAAGTCGCTCAGTCACGTCCAACTCTTTGCGACCCCATAGACTACACAGTCCATGGTATTCTGCAGGCCAGAATACTGGAGTGGGTAGCCTTTCCCTTCTCCAGGGATATATACAGACACACACACACACACACACACACACACACACACATATATATATATAACTTTGTTAAAAGGCAATAAAAGAATATATATCATAAATTGCCATTGGGTTGGCCAAAAGTTCGTTCAGGTTTTTCCAAGAGATGTTATGGAAGAACCCCAAAGAACTTTTTGATCAACCCAATATAGGTTTCTTTTGCTTTATCCATGAGGAAACAAGCTCCTGCAAAGAGCCTCCTTCACCTCTGTCCGCCCCAGCCTGCAGCACTGCACGAAGATTAGGCATGCAGAACAGTCACACTGTAAATCATGCCTCTGGAGGGAAAGCCTAGCCATGGCAATACAGTGTATTAAGACCCATCAAATCTAATTTCAGCTAGCTGTCATGAAATAAGGTCTTCCAATTCTCAGCCACATAGTGGGCCTGGGCTTTAGTTCATGTTCACTGTCTCACTGATGAAGTAATGATAGAAAAATAGCAAAGATTCATGAAAAAAAATTGTTTTCCTATAAAAACATTCTTTCTATTTCGAAACACTAGAACTAAAGCTGTACATTCAGCTTCTCACCAACACCTGGAGAGCTCTCATTTAGACATTCTACAAGATCTCTAAAAGTGTTATTCTCAGATGCACATAAACTGAAGTGAGAGCTTGACCTTCTGTTTGAGCAAAGCAAAGAAACATATTTCACTACTGAATGAGTGGATTGAAACATGATCCATTTTCCTGTGTTTTAAGACACACACTGACTTGCATGCCCACAAAAATCAACTAACTAGAAAGCAGGATCTAGAGTATGAAGGAATGATTCATATTTTCAGAATAGGGGGAATAAAAATCAAGTCCTGGGCAGAGTGGCCTTATCTGAGTTAGAATAAATCCCTGACATGAAGGTCAATAAATAGCCCAGGAATATTAATAAGGACTGCCCAAGGAACATATTCTCAAAAACTCATGATAAGTTCAGAGAACGATGGGCTAAAAAGGACCTCTGGTTCTCAGAGCTGCAGTCATCTTAGTAGCTGAAGTCATCTACGAAACATAGAAGGATGTCTCAATTGCATAGTGATTTAAAATATTTCAAGATACATAAATCAAACACTGCTCTGAAATAATGCTGGTACTTTGGCCTAAAGAACATTCAGTGGGCAGCAGTTTGAGATCAGAACGGCATGACTTACTCAGCTCTTCCATGTTGACGCCTTTGGGGACCATCTGCAGCAGAATGGCAGCGGTCTCCTTGATGAGTGGGAAGGCAGATGATAAAATGATGATGACCATGACGACAGTCAGGCTGGGGTCAATGTAGCACTGCCAGTTACATGGGTCCTCACGTTTCAGGGGAAGCACATAGAATATGATGGCCGTGATCACCACCACCACTGACCCCAGGGCATCCCCCATCACGTGCAAAAGTACCCCTGCGGGGAAGAAAGAAAGACCAATCAAGCCCAGATCCACGTTTGGGAGCCATGTGACACTCAGTGACTTGGCTTCCCAGCTCTATGAATACCTGTTGCTATTTTTTTTCTGTTCTGTTAGAACAGCAGGCTGGATTAGAAAGCAAACACAATGACCACTGCATCACAGAAAAACAAAACCCCAGACCACCATCCCATGACCCAGAGAACCCGGAATAGCCTAGGAAGATTCTGAGCTGCAAACACCTGCAGGAAGACAGACTGGGTTAGTTCAAAGTGCCACATTCCCTTCCTTAAATGCATTGCCTACTTTTCACTTAGCCTGTGGTCACTTAGACTGCATTGGGTCTAAGAGATCCTCCAGAATGTCCCCACTAAAGAACTCTTTTATCTCGATAAAATAACATTTAAATTCTACAGATAATAACAAAAATTAGGGTTGCCTTTACTTAAGGGAACCACTTTGAAAAGCTTTAATTATGATACAGAAAACATGTCATCCCAGCAAAGAAGATCTAAGTGTCCAATCGTTTGCTGGACACCAACTAAATAAACTGTGCTTAGTCACTCAGTCCTATCTGACTCTTTGCGACCCCATGGACTACAGCCTGCCAGGCACCTCTGTCCATGGGGATTCTCCAGGCAAGAAAACCAGAGTAGGCTGCCATACTCTCCTCCAGAGGATCTTCCCAACCCAGGGATCGAACCCAGGTCTCCCACATTGCAGGTGGATTCTTTACCGTCTGAGCCACCAGGGAAGCCCAGACTAAATTGGAATTTAGTGAATTAGGTGAAGATTTGTCAGAAAGATTATACAGTATAAACATAACGTTTTTGGGGGGTTTTTTAAATTTTTTTATTTTCTGTACATCAGAATCTCTCTCTTCAAAGTATGGTTGGCAGCTTCAGCATCACCTAGAAGCTCGTGAGACATACAGAATCTCAGGCCCCACTTCCAATCTTTTGAGTCCAATTCTGCATTTTAATAAAATCCCCAGGTGATTCAAATGCAGATAAAAATTTTCAAAGCGCTTCTCTAGAAGAAAGCATATGAACTAAGAAAGATCTGCTCTGTCTCTCTAGGTATCCCAGATTCACTCAATAGAATTAATAATAATCTAAAATACTAACAAACTCACTCATGACTGCGACTGAATTGTTCCACTTAGAAGAGGCTAACTCTTCCTCTTGGCAGCTTCTGAGTAGCATCATGGTGTCAAATGACATTTTTAAAACACACCAAATGTAAATTGTGGCAACTTCTCCCCCACCAAAGAAGTACAAGAATAAAAGGAATCCCCACATCTCCTTCATGCTGAGTGTTTACTAATGGTAATAGGATCCTGATTCAATAAATACATTAAATAGTACGATTTTTTAATTCTGTGCCCACTCTGTCCACCCCACCCCCACAGGAGTGCCTTACTTCCCAGTCCCTGTCCTCAGCCACCAAGAAAAACTCAAAATGTTCCCAAGAGTTGGTCTCGAGAAGAAACTGAAGATCAAAGCTTTAACCTACCCCAGGGCAGTACAAAACACTACCATAAAAATATGAAGACCAATTATTGCCTTTATGCACTCAACATCATTTTCACTGCCTGAGACTGTCATTCTCTTTTTTACTCTTCATTAAGACTATAAGTAACATAAGGGTGAGGGTTGTACCCTAAATTTCCTTTGTTTATATTTTAGCACTGGAGGCATACCATCTAGACACTTAAAAAGTATTTTCTGGTTAATTAGTCAGAGCTCTCACAATACAAAGTAACTTCTGCCTCTTAGTAAAAATAACTGTAATGATAGCCAAGATATATGCACCAGACATTGTTGTACGTTGTCTGTATTGATATTTATACACTAAGTGCTTTTGAGGACTCTCGGAAGTGGTTAGTCTCTCCGTTTTACAAATGAGGAAACTGAAGCACAGAGTAGCTAAGTGACTTATCCAAGATCACACAGCTGAAACATGTTTGAGTGGGGATATAAGTCTGCATAGTCTGACTAGAGAACCATTACATATCCTGCCCCATCTAAGTCCCAGATTCCGGTTTCAGATTCTCCTTCTGAGAAGTCCCACTACCAGTTCCTAAGAAAAAAATGTTCAAACTTAATTTTCACATAATCCACAGTAAGAACCCTATTTTGCATCCTAGCCCAGGCACAAACATACACTGAAACAAATATTTCTGGGGAAAAAAAAAAAACAAAAACCTGTCCTTACACAGGATTTATTGCTATTTTTATATTTCATTCCATTCTAGTTCATTTTCTAAATGAGGATCATACTCTACTAAATTGATTTTATGACCCAAACTATTGTGACCTTCTGTTTGAAAAACTGCTGACAGCATCATATCACTAAATTCCTGAGTGGTGTGTTTTCTGGCCTCCCACACAGAAATGGTCTTTATCTTCTGGGGACCACAGTCCACTGGCAGGATTCTGAGATAAGTAGGTCAGTAACTTCTAGAGGAGGACTATTCCCTATGATGGGAAATCTCAGGAAAGGCCTCTCAAGAGACCGGCAAGCCTCCAAAGAGGAGGCAGACTTCAAAAGGCAATGATGTCCCAGGCAGGGAAACTCAGACAGAATGTGTTCCAAGCACAGAACTGGAATGAGGCTGCAGACAAAGACTTGTGAGGCAACGTGAGACAGACCTGACAGTCTCTCTTTATGACTCATGGACCTTGTGAACATCAACCTCTTACAGCAGCAAGATTCTCACTGGTGAACAGGGGATGGGAATAACGTCCGCCTCACTTCCCAAAGAAGCCAGCTCTGAAGAGGACATCAAACAACATCTGAAAACCCACTGAGAAGTAAGCGCACTGAACCGATGGGGAGGCGATTTGTTAAGGGAATCCTCTGTGCTGTTCCAACCAGCACGAATTTCTCACAATAACACAGTGATGTCCACACTGCTATTATCCCCCTTACATAGATAAGGAAACTGAAACTCAAAGAGGATACTGGGCTTGCCCAAGGTCACCCAGCTAGTGAAAGGCAGAGACAGAACTCAAACCAGACCTCCCTGCCTAAATACTTCCCTCTCCCGCTCTACGAGTGAGGTGAGGTGTCCCACCATTAAATAATGGTGGGACAGGCTGGGACCTGAAACCTGGGACTCTTTATTGTATTGCAGTGCTTACAACTGGACAAAGGCCTCCTCCAGCAATGGAATACAAAGAAACTATAAGGGACTAAAAATAGCTGGGTGTATGAGCAGTTGGGGCAAATTATGAACAGTAAGATACAAAAAGACCAAAAGCCCAACTTCCACTTCTGAAGGCCTGGAGCAAAAACAGGGCGCTGAGCATGCCCCCAGCACACATCACTACCAAAGGGGTGGGCAAACCGCCTAAGGAAGCCACCTCTCCAACCCAATCCCTGGCCTGGCCCTACCTTCACCCCATATAGGGAAACAGCTAAACTGTTACTTGTTCTCACTCACCCCCAACCCCTGAAATGCAGGAGACCTGGATTCGATTCCTGGGTCCAGAAGATCCCCTGGAGGAGGAAATGGCAACCCATTCCAGTATTGTTGCCTGGAAAATTCCATGGACAGAGGGGCCTGGCAGACTATAGCTGTGGGGCTGCAAGAGTCGGACATGAATGAGCAACTAAACAACAGTAGATTATCGGAGTGCCTGCAGTTTGCTGAGCACCCTTGAATTTCTTGTCTGGCCTCTAATCAATTTTTATTGATTAAGGAGGCCAAGAACCCCAGTCCGTAACAGTGGGGAAGTAGGGGAGACTGTTAAAGGGTAAGGGTGAGGCAGTAAATGAGTGAACAGAAGCACAGAAACGTCTAGAAAGCAGAGTTGGCACCAGAACAGCAAGTCCTTGAATGTCTGCAGTGTTAGGGCCTCATTCTGGATGCAATAAAGGTTTCAGAGCAGATTCTGCTGAGACCTCATCTGTGATTCAGAAAGATAGATCAGGCAGTAAGTACTGTCTGAGAGGCAAAGATTGCCACCTGGTAGACAACCCAGTCACCTGATTAGTCACAGTGCTCACAGGTAGCTTTGCAAAACCAGGAGCCTTAGCCCTCGCTTGCTGTCTTTAGATAGAAACAAAACCCAATCACTGGCCTATAGCCTGGAAACTTGATATAAGTTGATGTGAGTCCCAGCACATATCAGTGGTACTGAATTTATTGAATGACTGGAAACACAGTACCTTAGCACTGGGCATTAGCAAGCGGCTGAGGAAAGATGGAAGATCTTTCTTAATGGGTTAAAAAAAAAAAAAAACCACAAGAATTAAGAAGAAGCACCTCCTCAAGAGGGAGGGGATATATGTAAACATAATGGCTGTTTCCGGTTGTAGAGCAGAAGTTAACACAACACTGTAAAGCAATTATACTGCAGTTAAAAATAAAATAAAAGAAATACTTCATTCCAGGAGATTTCTTTTCAAAGAAATGATGTCAAGATTGTTATTCATCCATTTATATTTATACTGAAATAAAAAGGGTTGATTGTCTTTCTGACACCCTGTTGCAGTTTTTCTTAACGGATCATGTTTGAGCCTAATAAATAAAATCAACCACAACAAAGGGCACTTGTTTCTCTGATGAGAATTTTAAAGAAATGTGCTTTTGCTGTGCTTTGCAGCAGAAGATGGGGTATGTTTTTTAGAAGGCATTTTTTATTCCATTGAAATAAGAAAATCAAGAAATGGCTTTTGCCATACTATTCTTAGAAATCAAAACCAGAAAGTTACCTAAATGTCCATTTACCAAGAATGGATAACTACATGGTGGAATACTCACACAACAGAATATTGTAATGAAAATGAATAATCTAGGACAACATTCAACAATATGGATGAATCACATGTAATGTAATGCTGAGTAGAAGAAGCTGGGAAAAAACTGTACCGACCATAAGATTCCATTCATATAAAGTACAAACGCAGGTACAGTGAATCCCCGCTGTTACAAGTCAGAATAGTGGTGACCTGGGAGGGTAGCCAGTGACTAGACAGGAGCATTTGGGGGACCCCCTGGGGTGATGGTATCTTCTGTTTCTTGATCTGGGTGTTGTACATGGAAGTGTTCAGTTCACTAAAATCCACTGATTGCATATCTATGATATGAGTACTTCTAAGTATGTATATTATATTTCAGTAAAATTTTTAAGTTAAAAAAAAGAAGTGGCTTTTGTTCACAAGACTTCCTATCAGCTATTTGTTCCCCTAAGTGTCTGGGAAGGACAGTCTTGCTTTCTAAAGCAGTGACTAAAATGTCAGAAATCTAACCATTCAGTGGACTGTGGACACTGGAGAAGCCGGCCACCCTGGTGGAGTCCAGGGGCAGTGCAAGGTGACAGAAAGAGCCGGAAACGTGAAGCAGAAGCCCAAGATCCCAGCCCTGCCTCCACTGTTAGCTGGGGTGACTTAGGAAGTCACCAGAATCTCTGGTCCCTTTTGCTCATCTGTAAAGTGAAGGCCCCAGCATCTATTTTCCCCAAGGCCTTTCCGGCTGTAACACGCTGTGGTCTTTCCCTGAATAAGGACACAGGATTCAAGGTGAGGCCAGCCTGCTCCTTGGCCTGAAATGCAGAGAGGCTCCTGAAATACAGAGAGGCTCCTGTTAACCACAGCCAGGCACTGAGCTCACCTGTACCTGAAGCAGCTTAGGTTGGAGCCCAGCAATTCCACTCACCGCCTGAAGCACAATAGAATCCCTCTCTTCAGGCTGTTCTGATGCTAAGTGACCCATTCATGAATGGTGCCTGAGAGCAAGTGTGCCCTCCATAAAAACGTTAGCTCCCAGATATCTCAGACCTCCCAGAGGTCTGAGGCCTTACACAGTAACCCCAAGAAATGGGTACTACTGCTATCCGCATTTTAAAGATGAGGGATTGGGAGGCTGAGAGAGGTTCAAAAGTTGCCTGAAGTCATCTGGTTATAAGCGGCAGAGCCCAGACCCAAACCCAGGCAGCTTGAGCCCAATCCCAATCTTTCCTCCTCTGAATTCTTTATCTCTATGGGAGCTACGGGTGCATTTTGTCAGCCCTTGTGGACCACAGGGCTCAGGTACGGCAAGGCACTTCACCACTGATGTCTTTCTACCCAGGAGTTCCAATAGCTGTGGAGTGAAAATTAGCAGGATCATCCAAGTTTCCCTTACATGTGTTTCCCAAACAAGGTCACAGTGTCTACTGGGACCTACTCTTCATTCTTTGCTACTTTCCACCTACCTGTTCTCTTTCTCAGTAACATAAGATGAGGATGAATAACCAACAAGCTCACATATGTGGCATCTTAAAAAACAAGCTCACAGATACAGAGAACAGATTGGTGGTTGACAGAGGTGGTGGCGGGGGGTGCAAAATGGGTAGATGGAGTCAAAAGGTACAAGCTTATTATAAGATAAATAAGTCCTAGAGATGCAATGTACGTCATGGTGATTATAATTCATAATACTGTATCCCATATTTGAAAGTTGCTAAGAGAGTATATCCTAAAATTTCTCATCAGTGAAAATAAAAACTTACTATGTATAACGATGGACATTAACCATGCACTGCTATTAATCTGTTAATATTTATACTGTGGTGATCACTTCACAATATTATACAAAGATCGAATCATTACATTATAAACCTGAAACTAATGTTATATGCCAACTACATAATTAAAAAAGAATAAAAACAGAATGTGCTTTGAAAAGGTAAAGTGCTATGATGGTGAACTCCATTTTAAAAATTCACTAAACTATATATATATGTATATATATATAAACTGAACCTAAAAAAAAACAAGATAAATTAAAGGATTATGAGTTTTCATCATAGATTCTCTTTCCAAAAAGAGTCACCACCACACTTTTTAGAAATTCCCCTATTGCAGTTAACTTTTTTAAAAACTAATTCATTTAGAAATGTTTAAGAGCTCATGTGTTGCTATTGTTCTTTTCTGCTTTTCCCTCCAGATTCATTCTGGATATCACTTTATAAAACAGATATGAGATTCTCAGAACTGAAGATGTCTTCTGTATTACTTGTTTTTCTTTGTAATATTTACTTCTAAGCCCCACTTCCAGCTTCCTCAAACCAACTAAAGATAAAGGGTTGCATAATCTTTGTTCTGGCTTCCCTGGTAACTCAGACTATAAAGAAACCGCCTGCAATGCAGGAGACTCGGGTTTGATCCCTGGGTTGGGAAGATCTCCTGGAGAAGTGAATGGCAACCCACTCCAGTGTTCTTGCCTGGAGAATTCCATGGACAGAGGAGCCTGGTGGGCTACAATCCATGGAATTACTGAGAGTTGAACACAATTGATCGACTTAACACTTTTGCTTTCACTCTTTGTTGAAATTCTCCATCAGTTTGGGGACTGACCCTTCTTAAATCTCTCTGAAGAAAAACATGTGCTCAAGAAGTTGGAGAGGGGAGATGCAGTATACCTTGTTAGTGTTCGGTGAGAACACTAACACTTTTGAAGTCTCAGTGCTGACCTTCGCCCTGGGTCTATGACCTTGAGTTCATGGTAGAGAGATGCTAGTGATGTGCCTTCCTTCTATCTCCCCAGAACTCCCACTTTGGACATGGAGGTGGAGATTCAAGTGAACCAACAGACAGACCCATCACAGGAGCATATTTCTGGCCAAAATAAGTGAAGCAATGAGGGTCACTGAGCAAGTTCACTTGGGACATGACCTTGGATAGATCCCACCTACTCTCTGCCAACCTTTATCAAAATGATACTCAATTCAAACAGGCTGTGCTTTATGTTCATAACATCCATGGGCAGGCAAAATGGAGCAGTAGCAAGCCAGAGATCTGGGAGACCCTGGAGCTGGCAGCATGGGCATGAGCCTAAGTAGAGCAAGGATAAATCATTAGCAGCTCTGTCTCCAGAGAATCGATGCCACCATTAGGCAAGAGACCAAGGTCATAGTCTCTACATGTAACCCGCCAACTTTCTAACACACCTATGAAAAGGCAAACAGAAATGAAGAGTTCAGTGCAGTTCGTATGTAACAGTGAAAAAGATTTCAACTCAACCCCAAGTCAACCCTACCTCTGATATTCAGGGCTTCGGACTTTTTCTCCTTTTTCATCGTCTCTTCTGGCTCATTCTGGGTGTTCAGGGAATCACCTGCATTCAAAGAAGAAACCTCGTGTTGTGTATAAGTTCTACAAGCAAAAAGAACCAATGGACTCAAAATACAGTTTTGTTATTTTCAAATCCTACTACCTTCCCAGATTCCTGCCTCTCCAAACACGCAGCCCAGGGAAGCAATTTTGGCCTTCAAATGAGCCTTGGAACTGGCCGCTGGACTTCATTCACACTCCCATGAGAGTTAAAGTTTAAAAAAAAAAAAAAAAAGAGGCATGGGAACCCATCCTCATCCCCCGCCCCCCCAAATCTTTAACTCGCAAGGGGACTGAAGGATGCGCAAAGCGGGAGGACGAACAAGGTGCAGATAGCCTATAATGGAGGGGGAGGGGTGTTATCTGTTGCCCAATAAAAATAACTGATCTCCAAGGAAATCAATACTCCTATACAAGGAGACTCCTATACAAGGGGGAGGGGGGAAGAGGGGCCCAAGGATCCAGGAAGAAAAAAAGAAATTGTAGGAATATGTTCAGCGAGCGGCAGAGACCTAAAGCCGGCCTGCAGTGGAAATCGATTACTTTGAAGCAGGCAGTTATAAAAGAGGGCGAGGAGGAAGGGACCGCGCGTGAGGAGGGAAGGGCAACGCGGGCCAGAGGATGCAACCGAAAGGCACCTGCTACGTTTGAGAAGACGGTAGCCCCCTTCTCATCCTTCCTGTCCACCGAGGCAGCGCGGAGGGTCACGGCCGAGTCGCGGCCGGGGGCGGGCAGGGCGCCGGCGTGCCAGCCACACTCGGCGCCTTGAGGATCCCCGAAAGCGCCGCGGGTGCCGCCCCCGGCCGCGGGCTGCGGGTGCTGCTGCTGCTGCTGGCGGCGGCGGCGGCGGCGGCCGCAGCAGGCGAACCAGGCGGCGCAGTCCTGGAAGATGAGCAGCCCCACCACGTTGACCGCCAGCCCCAGGGCGCCCACGATGAGCACCAGCTCGGGGTCATCGATGCGCTCGGGCCGGGCCAGGCGCAGCACGGCCTCCACGAAGATGGTGAAGCAGAGCGCGGTGAGGAAGACGGCGTTGCTGAGCGCGCCCACCACCTCGGCGCGGGCGTAGCCGTAGGTGGCGCCCAGCCCCCCGCGGGGGCGCCGGGCGATGTAGCCGGCGCTCAGCCCCACGCACAGCGAGATCAGGTCCGAGAGCATGTTGAAGGAGTCGGACAGAAGCGCGATGGAATTGCCCAGGTAGCCCGACACCAGCTCAGCCACGAAGAAGGCGACGGTGAGCACCAGCATGAATAGCAGGCGACACGTCTTGCCGGAGTAGCGGCCCATTCCGGCCCGGCCGGACGCCCCGCGCCGCCGCCGCCGCCGCCGCCGCCGCCACAGGTGGGGCGCGGCGTCCTGGACTCCGCGGTGCCCCCGTCCCCGCCTCCCGGGCCGCCCTGCCCGCCGGCGCCCTGGGCTTCTTATAAGGCGGAGGCGGAGGCCGGCGGCCCCAGTCCTTGCACGTCCAGAGTCTAAAGGAGGGGCCGGGCGGGACCTTCCGCCGCCTCCCCGGCCCCTGCCCCTCCCTCGCAGCTCGGCCTCACTTGGCACGTGGCCACCGGCCAGTGTCTGTGCGCCTAAGGACGGAAGTGGGCAGAGAGGGGGTCTGCCCGAAAGAGGGGGCGTGCCTGCGCGGCACTCGTCGCAGACACCCCCTAAGCAGCGGTGGGGTTCACCCGACGACCCGCTTCTGCAGCCCCTCGGGTCACGCGGGCCGTGACTGTTGACTCAAAGATAAGGACCTTGAGTGCTGCGGGGTGTGTTGGCAGTGGTGGACGTGAACACCTTCGCGTACGTGCCCAGACACCAATTCATTCCCCACTGACCCGGGAGCGCCGACCTGTCCCCCACTGCCCTTGCGTGTTTCCTGCCTTGCATTGCTGAAGTTTGAGCTGAGTCGGAGCTCCCACTCCACTACCGTGGTAGAGCTATTTTATTCCTCTCTTCTTGTTCACAGACCTCTTAAAGGACACGTTGTCCCTCTGTCACCCCTTCATGGCCCAGCATCGTCCCTGTCACCCTTGAGGATCTTGGCTCACAGGGTGAGCAGCCCTGGGGGAGAGCACAGATCAGACTTCTGTGCGTCCCGCCCTCCCACCCAGCGCTCAGAAAGGCGGTGTCTTTGTCTTAGGTGCAGGTCCCTGGGCCACCAAAGAAGCCAAGGTCAGCCCCCTCTGTGTTCTTGTCTTGTTCTCCGTTGGAGACAGTATCTCCTCACCCCGGTGGGTCCCTCCCAACATGACCTGATACTCAAGAGTTCAGTGACTGACCTACATGAAGACTTATTCCAAATAGAGCCTTTCTGTTGACAACAGGTCCAAGTGAACAGAACCCAGAGGAGAGCTGTCTCTTGGACTCCGGGAGAAAACAAGGATGGGTGTCCTGGAAAAAGGGTGTTTGCTCCTGGTCAGTTCAGGGAGTGGGGTAGGGGAGCTCTTGCAGGTTTCTTTTGTTTCAATGTTATACCCTTCTCTCCTCCAGAAAAAGATCTGAGGGTGAAGTCTGATGATCGCTCTTCTCCCTCCCCCATTCCGCAACTCCTGAACTTTAACCATTGATAAACACACACACACATCTGGTTTTGGCTTGGAAATGGATAAAAATGGCTCACTCCAAAAAAGCCACAGAATCCATTCACGGAACATTCTAATCCTAGTTCCATCCATTGCCTTAGCCTTGTAAATCATGATCTTGCCTTTTAATGGTCCCTGAGGGTCCTTAAAAATCATGCAAAAACCTCCTGAATCTGAGCGTCCCACCTAATATCAGGTGAGCCTCGAAATTCTAAATTCAGGGACACTATCATGCATTCCTTTCCCACCTCCAGGAAAATATCATTACATTGAGAACTGAGGAAATTGATCTTTCAAAGTCTTCTCTAAAAATTAATATTAAAATGATCAAAAACTTAAAAGCAGTAAGGAGATACAGGCCAATGAAAGTTTTGAAGCTGAGTGGCCTCACACAAGTTCTTTAACTGTCCGGGCTAGTTTTGACTACTGTAAAGAGGGAATAATAATAGTGTATTCTCATAGGGTTATGGGGATTGAATGGGTTAGTAGGTATAAAGTGACTATAATAGTGATAATGTAACATTATAATAGCAAGCAGTCAATAAATGTTAGTTACTAATTTAAAAAAAAAAAAGGAAGAAAAAGAAGGTGTGGAGTGAGGAAGAAGAGACTGGGCAAAGGATGCAAAAGTGAAGAGATCCAGAGGGCCACACTAGTTCAGTTCAGTTTGGTTGCTCAGTCCTCTCCAACTCTTTGTGACCCCATGGACTGCAGTACACCAGGCTTCCCTGTCCATCACCAGCTCCCTGAGCATGCTCAAACACATGTCCATCAAGTTGGTGATACCATCCAACCATCTTATCCTACCTATGTTGTCCCCTTCTCCTCCTGCCTTCAATCTTTCCCAGCATCAGGGTCGTTTCCAATGAGTCAGTTCTTCACATCAGGTGGCCAAAGTATTGGAGTTTCAGCTTCAGCATCAGTCCTTCCAATGAATACTCAGGACTGATTTCCTTTAGGATTGACTGCTTGGATCTCCTTGCAGTCCAAAGCACTCTTGAGAGTCTTGACCAACACCATAGTTTAAAAACATCAATTCTTCGGGGCTCAGCTTTCTTTATAGTCCAACTCTCACAACCATCATGATTCCTAGAAAAATCATAGCTTTGACTAGACGGACCTTTGTCAACGAAGTAATGTCTCTGCTTTTTAATATGCTGTCTAGGTGTGTCATAGTTTTTCTTCCAAGCAAGCAAACTTTTCTTCCAAGTCTTTTAATTTCATGGCTTGCAGTCACCATCTGCAGTGATTTTAGAGCCCAAAATATAGTCTGTCACTGTTTCCACTCTTTCCCCATCTATTTGCCATGAAGTGATGGAACCTGATGCCATGATCTTAGTTTTTTGAATGTTGGGTTTTAAGCCAGCTTTTTCACTCTCCTCTTTCACTTTCATCAAGAGACACTTTAGTTCTTCACTTTCTGCCATAAGGGTGGTGTCATCTGCATATATGAGGATATTGATATTTCTCCTGGCCATCTTGATCCTAGCTTGTGCTTCATCCAGCCCAGCATTTCACATGATGTACTCTGCATGTAAGTTAAATAAACAGGGGGACAATATACAGCCTTAACGTTCTCCTTTCCCGATTTGGAACCAGTCTGTTATTCCATGTCTGGTTCTAACTGCTGCTTCTTGACCTGGTACAGATTTCTCAGGAGGCAGGTAAGGTGGTCTGGTATTCCCATCTCTTTAAAAACTTTCCACAGTTTGTTGTGATCCAGGCTTTGGCATAGTCAATAAAGCAGAAATAGATGTTTTTCTGGAACTCTTGCTTTTTAAATGATCCAGTGGATGTTGGCAATTTGATCTCTGGTTCCTCTGCCTTTCCTAAATCTAGCTTGGAGGAGTTCACGGTTCACGTACTGTTGAAGCCTGGCTTGGAGAATTTTGAGCATATTCTCATATGAGAATTGAGAGTATATTTGCATAGGTATTAGTAATACAGCACATATAACAGAATTACTAACTGAGGCATACTCTAATGCAAGAAGAGTGATGCCCAAGTAGTGCAGACTGTGAACCCCCTGAGACATGTAATCTATGAGAGCAAGCCAAGCAGTCCCCACAAAAGAAAGCAGCCTTTTGGAGATAACTTGACAGTGCTAACACAGACCCCAGTGGCTGCACTCCTCTGTCATTCACAACTGCAAGAAAAACCTTAGAGCAACAGGACTATATCATTCGTGCCTATTGCCCAGTCATTCCCCTAACCAAAGGCAGATAAGAAGAATTATGTCATTGCCCCAGAGGGCAGTTGATGGAACCTGAAAGCCAGTGACTGAGTAAGCATAGGCGGGAGCTGTAGTGCCCTGCCCAGGGCCTAGTTCCTGACTTGAAGAAAGGCTAAAGGCTAAGGGTATCAACCAAAAGCACTTAGGAAAATGTTTTGACTAAATAACCATAACTACATATGTATATGCATGCATTTGTATATATACACATATAGTTGTGTGTACATATATATATTGTGTTGTTTAGTTGCTAAGTCATGTCCAACTCCTTGCAACCCCATGGACTGCAGCACTCCAGGCTTCCCTGTCCTTCACTAACTCCTGGAGTTTGCTCAAACTCACTTCCATTGAATCAGTGATGCTATTCAACCAATTCATAGTTGTGTGCTTGTATACATATATAAGAGGCTTCCCGGGTGAAGCTAGTGGTAAAGAACCTGCCTGCCAATGCAGGAGATGCCAGAGACGTAGGTTCAATCCCTGGGTCAGGAAGATCCCCTGGAGGAGGGCACCAATTCACTCCAGTAATCTTGCCTGGAGAATTCCATGGACAGAGGAGCTTGGCAGGCTACAGTCCGTGGGTCACAAAGAGTCAGACATGACTGAAGTGACTTAGCATGCATGCATGCATACATTTATATAGTTGGTGTCTGTGTATATATACAAACACATCTGTATGTATATAGGTTGGATATAATCTAAGTTAATCACCAAAAATGTAAACTGTATCTTACAGTTATAAATTACGAGGTTTCGTAGTTTTGTTCATTGAGTTCTGATTCTCTGCCCAACCCTGTGCTGAGAACTTTATAGTCATTATCTCACTTCATCTTCATAAGAGCCCCATAAAATAAGTACAGGCAGACTTCAGAGATACTGCAGATTGGTTCCAGACCATCTCAATAAAGTGAATATCACATAAAGTGAATCACAGGAGGTTTGGGTTTCCCAGTGCATTTAAAAGTTATGTTTAAATTATACTGTGGTCTGTAAAGTTTGCAATAGCATTATGTCTAAAAAAAGTATATACCTTGATTTAAAATGTTTTATTGCTTAAAAAATTATAATCATCACCTGAGCCTTTACTGAGTCATGGTAATAACGTAAAGATCATTTATGACAGATCACCAAAACAAATACAATAGTTATGAAAAAATTTGAAACACCTTGAGAACTTCCATAATGTGACACAAAGACAAAAAGTGAGCAAATGCCCTTGGAAAAATGGCACCAATAGACGTCCTTCAATGCAGGGTTGCCACAAACCTTTGATTTGTAAAATACACAATATCTGTCTTCCAAGCACAATTAACCAAAGCACAAAAAAACAAGGAATATTTTATGCAAATACATGTCTGCATTTACTTTTTAAGTCAGGAACCTAAAGCCCTAAAGATTTTAAGATTTTTGTAACATCTTATGGTAAAACACAATAATTTATTAGCCTGCCCAATAAATTGCCGAAGATGGCACAATCTGTAAATGATAGAATAGAAATACTGTCTAGGCATCACACTCTGCAGTGTACTTTATTTGCCCCCACATTATACTAATTTGATCATTCTTAACACTTCTTTTGTTCTAAACAAATGAAAGAACTTTTTTTAAAGTTCATCATCTACTGGTACAGAACTTGATGTGCTATAATTCATAAAGTCTGATTATGACACCCTAAATTCTTTTACTTTGGTGTTTAGCCCAAAAACTAAAAAGACTGATTTTTTTAGAAATTGAAAAAGCAGCTGTTATTGTTTTCATTTTTCAATTCTCCTTCACAAGAGAAGATTTTTCCTTCAGAGAAAAGAGCAGACATCTTGTCCAAGGTACCAAATTCTTACTCAAAAGAAGAGGTGGCTCTTTTTCTGCACAGCACCTGTCTTCAGACTGCAAATACATCATCAAAGGATGGCCCTTTCTCATCATCAGCCTGGCTCCAAACATGCTGAGCATATTACAAACATGATGATTTTTCAAAAGGAAATTGCTTCTCCAAGTAGCTGAGGAATCTTATGTACAAATCAGTTCTTCATTGATGAATTTATATAATACGTGTATTTGTAACACTTTTTAACTCAAAGGTATTTTTTGTACCAAAAAGTATGTATTTCTCTTCCATGAAGATTTTTAGAATACATTAAAACTTAAAAGATGCTTTAATTGAGGTGACTTTTTTTAAATGATAAAGGCATGAGACAAAAAAAGGTAAAAATTAGGTAGTGGTCCACACCACTTTGGGCTGTTGATAGGGAGAAACTGTCAACATCTGCGTTATAGCCCATGAAAAGGAGGCAGCTCTGATATGAATTTAGAGCTGTGCTATTAGCCTGTTGTGAGGAAGGAAATGGCAACCCACTCCAGTATTCTTGCCTGGAGAATGGACAGAGGTGTCTGACGGGCTACAGTCCATGGGCTGTAGTTGGAAACGACTACACAATTGGACATGGAAAAAGCTGGACATGACTCAGTGACTTAACACACACAAACACACACTGGCTCAAGAGTGAGGCAGGCAAAATCCTCCAGGCAAGGATTTTGACCTTAGCAAATCAAAGCTGCTTATCACCTACAGAAGAATGACTGTTATTATAGATGCAAGGATATTCTAATGGGCCTTCACAACCAGGAGTTTTTAAGACTGTTTTTACTTATGCATCAGTCTTATTGTGCAAAGAAAGTGAGAGAGAGAGAGTAGTTCGCTTTCAGAAACTGCAGGGAAATTGCACCAGAGGAAGAGAGAGCTTTTCTCAGGCTAGACAGATGCAAAGAAGAAAAGGAGATGCACATCGATCTAAATATACTTAGAGGGGATTAGATTAGATCAGACTGGGAACTAGGAACCAAAGATATCTTTCAGAGACAGGAAGGCAAGACATCGGACGGCTGACTGGCATTGAGGAATGCTCCTCACCAGCCCCAGAGGGAACCAGAAGCAGGGAGCTATTCAAAGTCATCCTTAGAACAGACTTACGGTTGCCAAGGCTGAGGAGGGGGATAGACTGGAAGTTTGGGTTAGCTGATGCAAACTATTACATATGAGATGCATAAACGACAAGGTCCCAGTGTGTAGCAAAGGGAACTATATCCGATATTCTGTGACAAGCCATCGCGGGAAAGAATATGAAAAAAGAATGCATGTATATGTATAACTAATCACTTTGCTGTACAGTAGAAATTAACACAATATTGTAAATCAACTGTACTTCAATAAAATACTTTTTTAAAAAAATAAAAAATAAAAGTCTAGTTTTTTTTTTTTTTTTTAAGTCATCCTCTTAAAGCTGCTGTACCATCTGAAATAAAAGCAACTGGGGAATCCAGCAATTATCCTATGTCTGTCCCATTGTCATGTGCTGGGGATGTGGCGGTCAAGCCCTTTCTTTATTTCTTTAGTTCATAGATCTTCAGATGGAGAGGATACCTAAAAAGCCCTGAGGAGCCTCACTTGCCCTCACCTTGAGTAAGAGCCTGAACATGAAGTGGATGCCCCATGGGATAAGACGGTAAGGCTCTGGGGAGCAGTAAGTGATTTTGCATATAGAATGGATATGAACTGTAGTTGGAGGGCAGACTATGCAGAGCGTTGTTTCCAAAGATGGCCAGAACGTTATCTCCCATTCACCATGTTTTCTCACAGGCAGACCTTGATGCTCCTTCCATTGAGAAACAGGTCTGAGGGCTTGACACGCCTTCCATCTTCTCACCTGCTTGTATCCCATACAATCTGAGTCTGGGCCAGAAGAGGCATTGAGACATCTACCTCGTTTGATGGGACACTCACGGTTGAAACCTGAGCCACCACAGACGATGCCTTGAGGCGATGCTGTGTGAGGAAGCCAAGCCACACAGTGAGGGCCTGTGTCATGGTCCAGTAAGCAGTCCTTTCAGCCCCAGAGCCAGACATACGGTGATGCAGTCTCTGGCCATCACCTCGCTACCTCAGCCTTTGACCCTTCCCAGCTGAGGCCTCAGACAAGCTGTTCCCACTGTGTCCTTTCCCGGTTCCTGCCCAGAGAATCCTGAGTATCGTATCATCAGATGATTGTTGTTTTACGCCACTATTTGTGACAGTTTGTCACACGGTTAAGTAGAACAAGGAACCACCATGTAAAGACTGGCAGAGCTATTCAAAATTTCTATACAATTTGGAGCTATTTGAGAGGAGAAACTAGGAAGACTAGCATAGAATATTTAAGGTATTATTGGGTTCCCTGGTGGCTCAGATGGTTAAGAATCTGCCTACAATGCAGGAGACCCAGGTTCGATCCCTGGGTTGGGAAGATCCTTGAGAGAAGGGAATGGCTACTGACTCCAATATTCTTGCCTGGAGAACTCCATGGCCAGAGGAGCCAGGTGGGCTGCAGTCCATGGGGTCTATTATTAGACGTGATTCAAAGCAAAACGGTTATCATGGATGTGGGGGTTTGCCTGCGTCCTGCGGGACTGGTCGGGAACAGACAGAACTAGGACAGCTAGGACAGGAAAAAGGGGGATGAGATACACTGGAGGGGATCAAGGCAAGAACACAATAGTGTGAGTCCACGCCCGACTTAGACTTTGGGCTTATTTGGAAAATGCTTTTCAGGTGAGATGATCCAACTTAAAGAGAGGTGAGAGCTGAAGAGATTTGTTTGGAAAACAGCTGCTTTTGGCAGGCGCCTAAGCACTGACTTCATTTCTCTCACTGTGATAAGGGGGGAAAAAACTACGTTGGAAAAACAAATGCCTGACCCAGAAAACAAGGACCAAATTAAAGGGGGGAAAGTCCAGCAAAAAACACCAGCCTTATGTGGAGCAGAGAAAGAAAAGGAGCAACGTTAAGAACTTGATTAAACCATGAAACCATGAACAATTCTACTGAGCCTTCTGCAAGAGCAGGAAGAGGGGAGGGAAAACCCTGGAAGCCCCCCCCACTGCCACACACACTTCAGAACAGAAGACAGAAGATCGGTCAAAGGCTGTGGGAAGACAGACAGATGCTGGAGGGGCAGAAAGCAGGAGCAGGGGCAACAGAACAAGCTTCCAACATTCAAACAGCTTCAGCTAAGCAATCTACTGAGAGCGACCCTCAGGCTGAAGCCAACACAGGATCGAGGGAGAAGCTTCCTTAGGAAGCAAGTCACAGGCCTAGCAGCTCTGGAGACGGTGGCGGCAGCAGCCCCTGAGACAGGACTGAGAGTGCAGACGGGGCAGAAATTGGAGCTGGAGAGGAAAACGGAATCCAGGGGGTTGCTAGCTTGCATTCTCCATTCCCTCCTTCCCCCTCTTTCTCCCTCCCTCTCTCTTTCTCTGTGTCTCTCTCATGCCACCTGGAGCCTCAGAAGTCTTTAAAGCCTACTCTACAGGTAGGCAGGAATATTTTAAACATTGCTTCCTGGAAAAGGAGGCAATGTGTTTTCCAGATACAAAAATCTTGGTAGCATAATTAACCTCCTGTTGTGGGGTCTGCTGGCAGAGCCAAGTCCGCTGGCACATGCTGACCCACCTCGGAGAGAAGCAGAAACCAAGAAGACTCCTTGGAAAGGAATGTCGATTCCAAAGGGCGAATGTCAGTTGCCCTTTCCTCTG
Source organism: Odocoileus virginianus (assembly GCF_023699985.2). NCBI lineage: Eukaryota > Metazoa > Chordata > Mammalia > Artiodactyla > Cervidae > Odocoileus > Odocoileus virginianus. The sequence goes on along the minus strand of NC_069684.1, from coordinate 55,098,168 downwards.
ACACTGTTGAGTCTCTGCTATTATCCTTGTAAATGGTAATGAGGGCCTGGCTTCTATTAGGTGCTGAGTTCTGGGAACTGAAATTTACCTATATTAAGTGCTCTAGCTCTGGGTTAATACTATGTGCTTCTGTCAAGCTTTTTGAACTCTTTAAAAAGTGTGGCAGGACATTAGGAAAACACTTAAAGTTCAGACAATGAAGCGAAAGCCAACATCCAGAAAGGTAAGTTGAAGCCAGAACCTGACTTAAGGATGTCTGCCCACCAAAGACAAAGGATCTCGCCTTGGATTTTTAACAGCCTTGTGATGGGATATGATGTAAGAGACAAAACTGAGATCCAGGCACGGTGAGATCAGAGATCCCCCCACAAAGCTCAATCCTTTGGTAAAAGGTTGAATCAAAACAAACAATAAAATAAACACACAAAAACTTACTGCCTCAAAGGAGACAGCATGAAAATTTGCATGTTTCACACTTGGTTTTGGGTAGAGAGAAAAATATCCCCTGTGGAAAGTTGGAACTATCCCCTGGTCTTCATGTGGGAGTGCAGTCTAAATTCTCACTATAATTATCATCCTCAAGCAAAGAATTTTTTAACTGCTCCCCAGTTTCTAATGGCTTCAGGGACCCAATGAAAAGTAAATCTTCTGTGGGAAAATGTATTTACAATCTTCCTCAAAAAATTCCCTCAAAGAAAGTTCCATTGATCATGAGTTCACAATAAAACATCATGAAACACACAAAACATGAAGAAGCAAACCACTTTGAGAGAGGCAGCAAAAATAATAAATGGCAGAATCGAGCATTCAGAAGTTGCAGATGTTAAGAATATAAGATGCAGAAAATAAACTGAGCATATTTAATATATGGGAATAAGGGAAGGTATGAAAAGTAAAAAGTAAAAATAAAAATAAATTTCACTGTAAATGAAAAATACATTAGTTGAGATTAAAAACCCAATACAAGGCACCCCTACTCCTCCTAGCCAGAGAGTTATCTTGATGCTATCATTTCACATTACTCTGCAGTCTCTAATGAGCAATTCTTAACATTTGTGGGGCCTCAGTATTCATTTAACTAATATACTTATGAACTAATATACTTACTGTTCTAACCCATTTTAGTCATTGAGGAGATGGGTTTCAAAATTACCAAATACTGGACCCAAGGATTATACCCAAAGGAAAAAGTGATTATAGGAGGTGCAGGCCTTGTGAATACCAACATCAGTACTCTCCTGATAATGGTCTATCTAGCCCATCCAGGGAAGCCCCCAGTGAAGGGCATGTAAAGCTGGAGAGTCCTGCGGGGAGATGCTTTCTCTGGTCTTATGTTTCCTTGAGGGGACCGCCATATTGGCTCTGACTGACCCCTTCATTCCCTTTCCATGAGAGAAGTTACTCTTAGGGTGAGGTCTCCTTTTATTGGTGGGTTTAGTGAAAGTCACTCAGTCGTGTCCAACTCTTTGCGACCCCATGAACTCCACAGTCCATGGAATACTCCAGGTCGGAATTACGGAGAGGGGAGCCTTTCCCTTCTCCAGGGGATCTTTCCAACCCAGGAATTGAACCCAGGTCTCCCACATTGCAGGCGGATTCTTTACCAGTTAAGCCACCAGGGAAGCATTGGTGGGTTCAACGGAAGGAATAGAAGCCTGGCTCAGCCCCTCCCAGGCTTTATCCTCTGAACAATCTGCCCCTCGGAGTGTCAGTCCTCTCTGCTCCTGGGCCCCCTCTATGCCTCCCATTGTTGAGCTGGGCCCTGAAGAAGATGATGGGTATGTTTACTGCTGAAATAAGTATTAGGAAGCTATTGGGACATCGAAGGTCCACCTTCCAATTCAGCCTTTATCAAAAACAGAGCTACAATATTTATTGCCATCTGACTATCTTTGCTCCCTTAGCTCTCAGTTAGTTCTAGGCTCATGAGTGGACATTATTTATTGGCCCCATAAAGTCCCAGCAATGTCATCAATCAACTGGTCAGGAGCTGTAAGCTGGTTGCCAGCTGCCCTCTTTTCTCTCCTGCAAAATCTCAAGATTGTTTCTTCAGGGTAAGAATTAGACAGAAAACAGATGGTCTGTCCTGATAGTTCCTCCTTCAACCTGACTTCTTGGCTGCTCTTCTATCTAAGGAGTCAACCACTAGTTCTCATTGGCCTGAGTCAAGGACTATGATTTTTTTTCTGTTGTCTATTGGGCTGATACATTTTTAGAGTTGTCACAGCAGACAATGAACAAGAGCCCAGATATACTTCATCAAAAATTACTTCATTCATAAGCCAGAAAGATAAAGACCATTACAGTATACTAACACATATATATGGACTTTAGAAAGATGGTAACGATAACCCTATATGCAAAACAGAAAAAGAGACTCAGATGTATAGAACAGACTTGTGGACTCTGGGAGAAGGCGAGGGTGGGATGTTTCAAGAGAACAGCATTGAAACATGTATATTATCTAGGGTGAAACAGATAACCAGCCCAGGTTGGGTACGTGAGACAAGTGCTCGGGCCTGGTGCACTGGGAAGACCCAGAGGGATTGGGTGGAGAGGGAGGTGGGAGGGGGGACTGGGATGGGGAATACATGTAAATCCATGGCTAATTCATTTCAATGTATAACAAAAACTACTGTAATGATGTAAAGTAATTAGCCTCCAACTAATTAAAAAAATAAATTTTAAAAAAAATCTTAAATAAAAAAAATAGAAAAAAAAATTAAAAAAAAAAAGAAAAAAAATTACTTCATTCAAAATTCTCTGGAGACAACTTCTCAGATGTAGACAATAAATATCAGGACACAGACTGTGGAAGACATTCCTCTAAGAAAAAGGAGTCTCTAGATACCATTGTCTCTTATAAAAAATGATGACAAGACTAGTATTTGTCATAAGCATCAGAGGCAGCTATACAGAATGTGATTTATATAAATCACAGTGACTACTGTCTCCACAAAAGAGCAAGAAGAAGGTAAAAAGTAATAAATATATTCTTTATATCCTGTAAGCATCTGACCAAAAGAAAAGAAATAATAATAAGCTTACTTTTACTTCCACTTTGTTGGAAAAGTAAACTGAAAATGTTTAAAAGGCAAATCATCCTGAGTTATAGATACATATATACATGTAGATGGGCTTCCCAGGTGGCACTAGCGATAAAGAACCTGCCTGCCAATGCAGGAGATGTAAGAGACGCTGGTTCGATCTCTGGGTTGGGAAGATTCCCTGGAGAAAGGCATGGCAACCCACTCCAGTATTCTTGCCTGGAGAATCCCAGGGACAAAGGAGACCAGTGAGCTATAATCCATGGGGTTTCAAAGAGTCAGACACAACTGAGCACATGTCACATGGCATGGCCAGAAATGGTGATGAATCTATATGGATCATAAGGATGAATAACAGCAATCCACTGTGGGTGTTGGCCCAGGATGAGTGCGGCTGCCAGTCTATGGTATGGAGCAGGCAAGGACTTGTCCACTGAGGGACTAACTAAAATATGACCTTTATTCTTGTCTCTTCAGCCCTTGGACAATCACTGTCAACCACCGCCACCAAGTGCCATGTTGAGGAATTTACACACAGGATATACTTCCTTCACAATGTCCTGACGAGATAGATAATTCCCCACTTTACAGATGAAAAAACTGAGGTTTAGTAAGTTGAAGTAACTTTCTGGAGATCATTCAGCTACTGGAATTAGGATTCTACCTCTGGAGGATTGATTTACACTTTTGTTTTGGCACCAAGTCCTAACCACTGGACCACCAGGGAATTCCCTGATTCGTACTTTTTGACATGCCATTTTGTGATTATTTCCAAATAATTTTTCACTGTTCGTTATTTTTTTCTTTCTTTGATCAAGTAGAGTAGGTTTATAATTAAAGCCCTAGATTTAGCCTTGTAATTCTTTGTCCGCGACCATTCACTCACTGCATGGTTGTGGTCCTGACTCTACGTTTTTGTTTCCTTATCTGAAAAAGGCAAATACCAAGTATTCCTTCTTGCTAATTATTTCACAAAACATATAATTCTCCAAATGTATATGATACACTGCTGCGCTTATCCTCCTTCACTTTCACAGTCTCTGCATATTGAATGAATATGGCTGAGAACAAGGAACGAGTCTCTTTTTTTTTCCTTCAGTTGAATTTGATTTCACAAATGTGAAACAGCACATAGTTTTCAGTCTCCCTTTAATCTTTCTTACTCATTCCCTGTAACTGACCCAGAACCCCATCCCTGCGCATCAAGAGAGGTGAGAGGCTAAGCAAGCTGGCCTGAATGTACAGAAAGAGACCTAAGGTAATCTGGGAAGCATCTGCTCTAGGGGAGATGCTGTGATCTGTGACAGGTGTGTGTTCACTGAGTGCTCCTGCGGAAGTGAATTGTTCAAAACACTTGGAAAACAATTATGTCAGATATAGACAAATCGAAAAGTAACAGCTTCTGGGAATTAAGCATCACGCTTCCTAAAATCGTTTAATAATTATTGTAAATGCCCGATCATTCCAATCTTGCCTCCAAAGTAGAAAGAGAACCAGGGAACCGATACCTGGAAAATCTTTCCCCTTCCAGTTTGAAAAGCCAGCTTCCCTTGTGCAGTCTCCGCTCTCTGACTTCTTCCGTGGTACCTGCTGCTGGGAGGGAGGCAGCCGATTCCTCCCTGCCCCTCCTACACCCTCAGAGCCCTGCCTACTTTGCTTGTTTCTGGATAAAATGTGCCCTTAAAGGAAAACAAACCCCATTTGCTTTCAGTGTCTACGGGACTGTCCGGGTGAAATGTTCCCATTAGGCTGTAGCACTGGGACTTAATGAGAAGCTTGGGAAAACAGCCAATCAGCAGCCTGTTAAAAGCCTCCCCGGCAACGAACTTCACCGATTACATACAGGCTGTCACTGCCCCTAGCAGGTTGGTTGGGGAAATATAATGCCAGAAAGGTGATGAGAGAGAGTGGCAAAGAGAGGAAGAGAGAGGGAAAGAACAGAGTTTGGAAATCAAAACAAAATTTAAGTAGATAAATTCACAGGGAAGGCATTTGCTTAAAAAAATGTTTAATAATAAGTACATATTTCAGACCTAAATGTGTCATTCATAAATTGTGTAAATGGCAAGCCTATCCTAGACAGAGCTGCACAAAATCACTTTTGGTTTAAAATAAAAGCCAGCGTAAAGCAAGTGTTGGTTGCTCAGTCATGTTCAGCTCTTTGCAACCCCATGGACTGTAGCCCGCCAGGCTCCACGGTCCATGGAATTTTCTAGGGCAAGAATACTGGACTGGGTAGACATTCCCTTCTCCAGGGGATCGTCCCAACCCAGGGATCTAACCCTCGTCTCCTGCACCGCAGGCAGATTCTTTACCCTCTGAGGCACCAATGTAAGGCCAAGTATGGTTCAAACACAAGTCAAGGAAAAGAGAGTTCTGTCTGTAAAATTTTAAAGAAAACTCAAACATGAAACATAATCGAAAAGAAAATGCAAACATAAAAGATAAGGTGAAAGTCAAGGAAAATCTAATAAAGTAAACAAGGAGTAGGAAAAACTGCAAACAAAGCAAATTTCATCCCTAAGTCTAGAGAAAGAAAGTAGTGGGTGCCCTGTGTTTCCTAGGATCTGAACTGACTTGTTTTCACTCCTCTTCCCTTTCTTCAAACACATTTATAACGCTCTTCCTCCTAATAATCTCACATATATAGCCATCCAAATTTGAACCTTAAACCTGTTTGTTTTTTTCTTTTGTGCTTGCAATTTTTACTTTTTTCATTTTCCTTTTTCTTTAGCTAAAAATATCTGCTCCACCATCATTTTTTCCTGTTGGGGATGGACTCCCAACTGGCTAGATACTGGTATAAGGCTTCCACAATCCCAGTCTCAGCTTAGTCTTCCAGACATTCTTTAGTCCCAGGTGATTTTTTAAATTTCTGACTCCCTCTGTCTGTTCAATTCTTCAACATGTCTTACTCCATGAATACCAGAGAGGTTTTCAAGTCTTAACAGTACATACATTCTGTTTTGTTCACATTTAGGATAAATTAGTGGTCTTCTTTTTACCTTTCTATGATCTCAGACATAAAATATAACTGGTATCAATTCCTACACCAGATAGATAAAACAAAGCAAGTAAAAGATCCACAGAACTGAAAGAGACTGAAGGCTTTCTAAGTAAAAAATTCTTTTTGGTCAACACATTCCACCAAAAAAAAGTGATGGATTATTTGATTCTGATCACTCAACCAGGAGATTCCATAGTTCTTTAGTTTACAGGACTTCCAAACCCGTCAAGTTAGAATTTTGTATATAGAAAATCTTATTCCTAAATTTGGGTTGAATCTTTTGAAATCAAGAATCATTTTTTCTTCATATTTTATACCAGGAGGTCCTGGTATACATCTATATGTATGGATTAATCACATTTTTTCTTAGACTAGGAGATAATTGGGTTGATGACAGTTTATGAGATTTATCTAAGCCAAATATTGATTCTTGAAGTTTATTTAGCTAATTTGAAGGATATTAAAATATATGTTTCAGGGAAAGTGATAAATATGTAACTCAAAACATAAATGCTATGACACTAAGTAGCTATCCTAAAATCACTAGGAGGATTTAAACACTTTAAAAGTTCTAAGAGAAGAATTCAGCAATACCAAAAGCTACCCAAGTAATAATTCTAACATAGAACATAGACCTTAAAGCACTAGCTACATGTGTGTGTAGTACCAAAAACAATAATTTAAATATAGAATATGAATCTTAAAGCATCATCTATACATATGTATAGTACCTATCATTATAATTATTTAAATAAGACTATTATACAGCATCAAACATTTCAAAAGGAGATAGATGCTCTAGAATTAAGACAGTAGAAATCCATATGGTTAGGGTAAAATACTTGTCTTTAAGCCTCTTCTTATCTTAATATGAACATAAACATTAGAAATCACTGCTTCCCAAACAAGAGCTGAACTAAGATCTACCTGATAATAATTCAGTTTATAAAAATAGAACAATAGTTATCTACCAATTTTCATGTTGGTCAAAGAGCCAAACTCTTTGCCTACATTGCTTTTACTATATGCAAGTAAATATCATATGTCAAAAGTAAAGAAAAAATTAGAATTAAAAACACAAGGTAAGTTTAGCAATGCCAATACTAACCATTGATTTGATCAGCTTCCTTGCCTTAAACTTATACTTAGCAATAAATATTGTTTTCTTATATCAAATATGTGAATTTTATGATCTTGAACCTCCAGTACAGCATGACTGATGTAAACAAGGTATATGATCTCAAGTTAACTATTATATTTTACAAAAGATGAGGCCCTAACTGATTCATTAAATCAAATAAAGATACAGACTCTAGTTTCTTGTCTGTTCCCTTTTATACTTAACACATACTATAGGTGTTTTCAAGATGCATCTTCTACTAATAGGAAAATTGAGACAGAGATAGAATATAGGACTGCTCCCAGCTGGGAAAATTTACAATGTCAGGAAAGACAGGAGGAATACAATAAAAAATGCAAAGTCTTACTCTGAGGTCCCCTGTTGAGTTACATGACCCTCTGACTAGTGAGAAAAAAATTTTCAGTGTCAAATAAGAAAAATCTTGAAATTTCTTAAAATCCAGATAAGCAATTAGAATTCAATTGCTGGATGATCACATAATTCAGACTTGCATTGTGATTTCTTTAAAAAACAATAGTCTATACCAAGCGCCTATTAAGTGCTAAACACTTAGAATCCCATTGAGTCCTCATTGTCTCCAGATTACAGGTGGGCCCACAGCCAAGGTAAGTAATTTGACAGCTGCCCTGTAGGAGAACCATGATTTGGACCTGGTCTGTTCATGCTATAGGACTTCTTAAAAAGCACTGAAAATTGCTCTTCTGCAAAAAGCTTTTAACATATATTTTAAAAATTCCTTTTGTGGCACTAAAGAAACATGGTTCCATCTAATAACTTATCTTTTGGATTTCATGTTTTTCAATGTATTGTTCTCTTCTGAGATTTAATTTGATCTTTTGACAGATAATCCAATGAGTTTGGTACTCACTCCTAAATTCCTCCTAAAGAGTTACATGTAAATAGCTTTCCTTTTTCTCAAATAAGACAGATGCCTATGATAAATACAAATATTTCAATTCAGAAATAGAGCTAAGTTTACTAGATCATCTTTATTTTTCCTTTCTGCATTTTACATCACATTCCTTGAATATATTCTTAAGAGGTTATCTATGCATCTGATGGTTTTTGAGCTGTTGCTCCAAGTGGGCTGGTTATGAAGCCTAGTAGTTTTCAAACACTTGAGGAGGGAGAAAATTAAACTATTATTTTAAAATCCAAACACAGCCCTGTCACATCTGGATGAACAAAAGGGAGTCCCTAATTAAAGGAGACAGCTTTGCATGGCAAATCCACTTTCTGGCAAAGGACTCCCTTTATGGCCACGGTTTATCACTCTACCTGTCTGCACATTTTTCATCCCCTGTTACTAAAAAAGACCCCTAGGTGGTCAGCTGCCACCCGGCTTATAAGGAACTTTGGACTGGAAGTGACGCTTTGGAGAAAGACCTTTAGTAAAGTTCGGGGAATGAATGGGCCTCACTCCACAGCACCCCCAGGGGCCCCCAAGATAGCACCTGGCAGGACTCTGACCAAACTACAACATTTGAGGAGGCGTTTACCTGCTTCGGCGTCTCCCTGGGGCCCCCGCGCCGCGCAGTAACAGCAGTCCAAGAAGATGATATAGTTGAGAATATTGAAGAGCAGCCCGATGACTCCAGCGCTGAGCACCAGCAGCGGCGTCTCTGTCTTCTGCGGATCAATATACCTTTTGACAGCTTCCACCAGGATGCTGAACATCAGGGCCACGGCGAAGACGGAGTTGCCAAACGCGCCCACAACATCAGCCCGGAGAAAGCCAAACGTGCTCTTCCGGTGCTGCTGGATGCTGCTGGCCCTGACGCCGAACAGCCCGATGATCATGGAGACCAAGTGCGAAAGCACCGCGAAAGCATCGGAGGTCAGCGAGAGGGAGTTGCCTATGTGGGAGATCACGAGCTCCATCACGAAAAGGAGGATGCTCACCACGCACATGAGGATTAAGCGGAAACTTCTCCCCGAGTATCGCCCCATGGCGCTCTGCTGTCCCTCTCCTTTTCCTGGGAAGGCTGAGCTCTTAGGGGAGCTGATGTAGAGATCACAGCTCCTGGGTAGCTCTCCCTTTCAGCCTTTCAGCGCCTGTCATATTTGAAAATCACTTTTTACAGGCTGCTATAAAGCCATAAAACGGTTTAAAGGGCAATTAAGCAAGAGATGTCACGTGAGCGGGGACTTATGGAAGGAGAAGACACCGACTTCCAGATAAGAACTGGAGGGGCTCCTTTTGCTCATTTGTGTGTATCATTAGAAAAGTCGAGTCTCTGTGTCTGAATCATGCACAGACTCACGCATGGCTCACGCATGGCCTTCCTAGATTCCACACTCCGTGTTTGCAATAACCGCTGTGGCATTTTACATAAACAATCATATCTTGTCAACCTGGTGTGTGAGTGGCTTTGAATTCTGTTTACTGCATGGAACAGGGAATATTCTAGGGGTCACTAATCCAGAGATTAGAGTTACAGTAAGTGAAAGCCAAAAAACAGCTAAGGTGATTATTTTTTTCTGCCTTGTCCACTGATCTGGAATAAAAAAGCACCCCACTTCCAAACTCTTTCCACAAATAAGACAAGAAAAACATTCTTCATGTTTAGGAAAGATAGAATACCTTTAAAGGAGCTAAAGACATAATCCCAGTTAGTTTTAGGAAGAAAGTCAAATTACAATGTCTTGATTTAACTGAGGTAAGAAGACATTTTTTACTTTTAATCTTATCTTCTGTCACTTATAAGCCTTAAAGGTTTACCAGTTCCCAAATATCTAAAAGAACAGTAGCTGCTATTGTTTTGAGTAAACTGCCTGCAGTCAATCCTTTAAAGAAATACAGGTTGAAATGACTATACCCAATCCTAACTGAATTTTAAGTCTGACTGTGATGGCTAATTTTATGTGTCAACTTGACTGGGTTTGCAGGTGCCCACACATTTGTTCAGACGTTATTGTGAGTGTTTCCATGAAGGTGTTTTGGGGTGGGACTAGCAGTTGAATCAGTAGACAAAGTAAAACAAATTGTCATCCTTAATGAGGGTGGGCCTCATCCAATCAGTTGAAGGCTTGAAAAGACCAAATTGGCTGACTCTCCTGCAAGTAAGGGAAGATCCCTCTGACTGACTGCCTTCAAATTGGGGCACTGGATTTTTTCCAGCTTTCAGGTTCAGACTGAAAGTTTGACTCTTCCTGGGTCTAGAGCCTGTGGGCCTTTAGGCTGAAACTACACCATAATTCTCCTGGGTCTCCGCTTGCCATGTTGACATTGGGACTTTCTCAGCATTCATAATGGCAGGAAACAATTCCTTTAGTAAGTCTCTATGTATATACATATCCTACTGGTTCTATTTATCTGGAGAACTTAAGACTAATACACTGATTTTGACTAAAACATGACTACTTAAAAGTAGCCCTAATAATTTCCTTGGCCTCTCATAAATCTTTGCCAATTCAGTTGCTATTCTAACAGTGAGACTTCTAGACAACCAGATTGTGATAATTACTGCAGTCAAGGTGACATTAAGGTTTTTGGCCCAAAAGAATGACGCTGCAAAGTGAGATGAAGGTAAAACAAAGATGACAGCTCTAGAAACAGTGTGGGAGCAAGAGGTGGAAATGTTGTCATTTGGTGAATCTATTAGACGTCCAAGGTGAAACGCTAAGTAGAGAACTGAATAAGGGAGTCTGGAGTTCAGAGGAGATGGGGATAGCCTGGGAATACATGAACTTGAGAGTTGACAATACGGATTTAGAAGTCAAAAGACGCCCAGAGATAACCAAGGAAATGAGAGGAAATACAAAATGAAGATACAAGTAGATAAGAGAGAAGGGCCAGAAGGATGAAAGGGAAGCCAGGAGAGTACAGTATTCAGGACTACTGTATTCAAGAAAGAATGTGTATCAAAAAGGAGAGAACTAGCTGAGTCAAATGTTGAGAGGACTGGAAATGATGACTGGATTGAGTTTTATGGAGGCCCCTGGTGACCTCAGCTAGAGAGCAAACATGAAGTGGAAACAGTGACAGATTTTATTTTCCTGGGCTCCAAAATCACTGCAGATGATGACTGCAACAGTGGAATTAAAAGATGCTTCTTGAAAGAAAAGCTATGACAAAAAAAAAAAAAAGAAAAGCTATGACAAACAAACAGTGTGTTAAAATGCAGAGACATTACTTTGCCAACAAAGGTCCATCTAGTCAAAGCCATGGCTTTTCCAGTAGTGATGTACAGATATGAGAGTTGGATCATAAAGAACACTGAGCCCCAAAGAGTTGATGCTCTTGAATTGTGGTGCTGGAGAGGAGTCTTGAGAGTCCCTTGGACTACCAGATCAAACCAGTCAATCCTAAAGGAAATCAACCCAGAATTGGAAGGGCTGATGCTGAAGCTGAAGCTCCAACACTTTGGCCACCTGATGCAAAAAGCAGACTCATTGGGAAAGACCCTGATGCTGGGAAAGATTGAAAAGGAGAAGGAGCAGCAGAGGCTGAGATGGTTAGATAGCATCACTGAACTCAATGGATGTGAATTTGAGCAAACTCTGAGAGATAGTGAAGGACAGGGGAACCTGGCGTGCTGCAGTCCATGGGGTCGCAAAGAGTTGGACATGACTTGGTGACTGAACAACAGCATGAGAAGAAACAACAGAGAGAAGAAACTGGAGATGGCAAGTACAGATCATCCTTTCGAGGAGTTTTATTTCAAAGCAAAAGGAATATGGAGACAAGAAAGGGTATTTTTAGGTTGGGGAAGGTAACAGCACATTTTTAAGCTGATGGAAAGATCCAGTAGAGAAAGAAGATGTGATGATACATGGACAGAGGTGCTGAAACATCACCATCAAGGCGGCCAGAGGGGAGGGGTTTTAGGGCACATGCGGAGGGGCTGCCCCCTGCTATGAGAAGAATGTTCATCTGCCTAAATAGACATTTAACCAAAGACATCCAGATGGCCAACAGGCACATGAAAAGATGCTCAATATTGCTAATTATTAGAGAAATGTAAATCAAAACTACAATGAGATACCACCTCATACTAGTTCAGAATGGCCATCATTTAAAAAACTATAAATAATAAATGCTGAAGGGGGTGTAACTATTGGTGGGAATATAATCTGTTTGCAGCCACTATGGAACAGAGTGTGGAGGTTCCTCAAAAAGCTAAAAATAGAATTGCCATATGATCTAGCAATCCCATTCCTGGGCATATATCTGGACAAAACTATAATTCAAAAAGATACATATACCCCTATGTTCACAGCAGCATTATTTACTATAGCCAAGACATAGAAACATCCTAAATGTCCACTGACAGATGAATGGATAAAGAAAATGTAGTATATATTATACATACCATGGAATATTAGCCATAAAAAGGATGAAATGCCATTTGCACCAACATAGATGGATGTAGAGATTATCATATTAAGTGAAGTAAGTCAGAAAGAGAAAACCAGATACCAGGTATCACTTATATGTAGAATATAAGAAAATGACACAAATAAACTTATTTACAAAACAGAAACAGACTCACAGACATAGAGAACAGACTTGTGGTGCCAAGGTGGAGAGAGGAGGGGAAGGAAGGATTGGGAGTTTGGGATGAGCAGATGTAAAAACACATAGGATGGATAAAAACAAGGTCCTACCGCATAGCACTGTATGGGCTACCCTGGTAACTCAGCTGGTGAAGAATCTTCCTGCAATGCAGGAGACCCCAGTTCAATTCCTGGGTTGGGAAGATCCCCTGGAGAAGGGCTAGACTAGGCTACCCACTCCAGTATTCTTGGGCTTCCTTGGTGGCTCACAGTAAAGAATCTGCCTGCAATGTGGGAGACCTAGGTTTGATCCCTGGGTTGGGAAGATCCCCTAGAAGAGGGCATGACAACCCGCTCCAGTATCCTTGCCACAGAGAATCCCCACTGACTGAGGAGCCTGGCAGGCTACAGTCCATGAGGTCACAAAGAGTCAGACCTGACTGACTATGCACAGCATTTTATAGCACAAGGAACTATATTCCATATCCTGTAATAAACCATAATGGAAAAGAATATGAAGAAATATATATAACTGTCACTTTGCTATTAACATATAGTAGATATTAATGCAATGTGCATGTTAGTCGCTCAGTCATGTCCAACTCTTTGTGATCCCATGGACTGTATGTAACCCGCTACGCTCCTCTGTCCATGGAATTCTCCAGGAAGAATACTGAAGTGGGTTGCCATTTCCTTCTCCAACATAATATTATAAATCAACTATACTTTAATAAAACAAATGATAAAATAAATTTTTTAAAAAGACAATGGTTCATCTGAAATAGCAGAGAAGGTGGAAATGTGGACACTTGAGTGGGGAAGATATGGTGGAGGTTCTTGTGGGTCTCTTTGTATTATCTCTATCTTCTTAGTGAAACAGACAACATGATCAATCAAAAGTCAGAAAGGGGAAGTACTGAAAATCCAAAGGGAAAAAAGCTCTGAAATAATTGTTCAGAAGAGTGAGAAAATGAATGAAGGAAGGCAACACAGTACAGTTACATATTTGTGTGCATGCAAGGTCGTCCAACTCTTTGTGACCCCATGGACTATAGCTCACCAGGCTCCTCTATCCATGAAAATTTCCAGGCAAGAATACTTGAATACATTGCCATTTTCTACTCCAGGGGATCTTCTTGACCCAAGGATCGAAACTGCATCTCCCCTGTCTCCTGAACTGGCAGGTGGATTTTTTACTATTCTGCCACCTGAGAAGCCAGTTACATATTTAGCACACGTAAAGTAACGTCAGTGTTAACATTGTCACCAGTCTGTTAAACCCCAAGCTCCTCACTCATTCAACAGGTGTTTCTTCACCACAGAATTTGGTTTTGGTGACCCTATTACGTGAGACTGTGTTGTTGTTCAGTTGCTAAGTTGTGTCCAACTCTTTGCAACCCCGTGGGCTGCAGCATGCCAGGTTTCCTTGTCCTTCACTATATCCTAGAGTTTGCTCAAACCCATGTCCATTGAGTCAGTGATGCCATCCAACCATCTCATCCTCTGTCATCCCCTTCTCCTGCCCTCAGTCTTTCCCAGCATCAGGGTCTTTTCCAATGAGCTTGCTCTTTGCATCAGGTGGCTGAAGTATTAGAGCTTCAGCAGCATCAGTCCTTTCAATGAATATTCAGGGTTGACTTCCTTTACGATTGACTGGTTTGATCTTTGCTGACCAAAGGATCTCAAGTCTTCTTCAGCACCACAATTCGAAAGCATCAACTCTTTGGTGCTCAGCCTTCTTTATGGTCCAACTCTCAAATCCGTACGTGACTACTGGAAAAACCACAGCTTTGACTATACAGACCTTTATCAGCAAAATGATGTCTTACACTGTCTAGGTTTATCATAGCTTTTCTTTCAAGGAGCATCTTTTAATTCCATGGCTGTAGTCACCGTCTGCAGTGATTTTGGAGCCCAAGAAAATAAAATCTGTCACTGTTTCCACTTGTTCCCCATCTATTTCCCATGAAGTGACGGGACCAGATGCCATCGTCTCAGTTTTTTGCATATAGAGTTTTAAGTCAGCTTTCTCACTCTCTTTTTTCACCCTGATTAAGAGGCTGTTCAGTTCCTCTTTACTTTCTGCCAAAAGAGTTGTATCATCTGAGACTTCTTTAATAGAATCTTTTTATATCATTTCAGTACTATTGATGTTCCAAGCTCTTCAATTTTTCAGTCAGGTTGAACAAAGCCACTTTTTAGCATCACCGACTGAGCCCCAGACATGTGTTTGTGCCTGTTACTCTAAGCCCGATGGGATGGCACAATGGGATGGACTTCATTCTCCAGCTGTTGTCATCTCAACGACAGGGTTGTTCTCTGTGCTACTGTTGGCAGGGATCATCTCATGACGTGTCTGTGTCACTGTCAGTAGGCGGTGGCCTCCCACCGTCAGTCCATCTCCTTGTCCACTTGATAGCCTGATTTTCCATCTAAAATAGAACAGTTTTGAGATGAAGCCAAGAAGAGGAGAAGGCATGTTTTATTTCACTCTCCACTGTCTGCTCTAACACTTTGTACATTGCAGGCACTCAATTTATTAAAGAAATAAATGGCTAGCGCTTTGTAGACATAGTAAAAGTGACAAAGAGCCAAAGGTATGTTTGAAAGTAACAGGGTAGGGGTAGCTGTCTCCCCAAATTCTTGCTGCTCCTGACAGCCTCTGAACACGACAGTTACATGTTTTGGTTGTTTAGTTGCTCCGTCGAGTCTGACTCTTTGGCAACCCCATGGACTGCAGACCTCCAGCGGATCTTCCCGACACAGGGATCGAACCTACATCTTCTGCATTGACAACCAGATTCTTTACCACTGAGCCACCAGGGAAGCCCTTCAGTGTAGGGAGAAAAAGATTTCTCCTTTTATTTACAGGGCAGCAATGGAGACAGACATAGAGAATACACTTATGGACATGGGGAGAGGGGAGGAGAGGGTGAGACGTATGGAAAGAGTAACATGGGAACTTACATCGAGTAACATGGAAACTTACATTACCATATGTAAAATAGAAAGCTGTGTGGCTCAGCAAACTCAAACAGGAGCTCTGTATCAACCTAGAGGGGTGGAAACGGGGTGGGGGAGATGGGAGGGAGGTTCAAAAGGGAGGGGATGTATGTATACCTATGGCTGATTCATGTTGAGGTTTGACAGAAAACAGCAAAAATCTGTAAAGCAATTATCCTTCAATAAAAAATGTTTTTGCTTTCCGCAAACATAGAAGACAATGACTGCAACTTAAATACAAAAGAACTCTACAGTTAAAATCCACAGCTTTATACATTTATCTCATTCATGTATCAGTGAAAAATCACCAACTATCAAAAAAATAGGAGAAGTTATATAGTTATATAACAGATGACTAATATTTATAACGAAAACCAGATATAAGTAGGGTGGTATATCTGGACTCTCAAATCATAATGCCTCTTTGCTTGTCTTACAGAGTGTTCCAATGCTGCTGACCTCGCCACTAACAGCCAAATGAGTTGCTGTTATTGTCCAATTTTCATGAAGGCTTCATGTGATTTACTGACATAATTAGGAACTATTCTAAACACACTATCATGGATGAACTAGAGTTTACTAATATGGGATCTACACCAGAAATCACAGCGAGCAGTGCCTGCAGTAAATATACCTTGACCTCTTTATTTTCTTTTTGAAAACCATGAATATTAGCCACATGATCACTTTCCTGTGTCATGTATCTAGCTAGTGACTGCAGTCTGCCAGTAAAAAATAGTGATCGTTTCTAAAAGGATATTGTTTGTAGACAGGTTGACACATCTTCTTGAAAAGCACCACTGAGCTTAAGATACTTGGATGAGTTTTGATATTTTAGCTGAGCCTCAATTTAAGAAAACAGCCAATTTATCACACATAGATTTGGGGTTAAGGATTCCTTTCCTAACATAACTGCTTACTGGAGAGTTCCTTTAAATAGAAAGAATTTCTTTTAAAACAGCAAAGGTCAAGCTTTTCTGTGATTGGTTTTGTGCATCTGAAGCTTGAAACAATAGCATGGGATCTATCTGTCTGTGTGTCAGAGATGCCCACCGCCTCCAAAATAGCCAGGGGCCACAGAAGAAAATGTGGTTCCAGTCTTTGATCTACTTTTCAGGCTTTTGTCAGGGACTGGCAAAAACAAACAAAAAAAGTACCTTGCCCTTCAAAGCAAGGGTCCCCAGCCTCCCAGATCTAATGCTTGGTGATTTGAGATGGAGCTGATGATGCAATAACGAAAAGTGCACAATAAGTATAATGCGCTTGAATCATCCAGAAACCATCCCCCATTCCCTGGTCCATGGAAGAATTGTCTTCCATCAGTCTCTGGTGCCAAAAAGGTTGAGGACTGCTGCTTTAAAGCATTTATTAATTTGCAGACAAAAAACAAACTCCTAGGCACCAAGGTAATTACTGTTAACCAAAGTTATATATCCCAGGAGCAACTTCCAAGTGACGCTGCCTCACTGTCGTAACTAACACTAGCTATTATTATGTGCCCAGTGTTGTTCTGAGCACTTTATGAGGTAGAGTAACTCTGATATAAAGATTTCTCTCCTTCATCTGAAGGAATAGAAAGTTTACACAGCTACTAACAGTAGAAAACCAAGATAAAACATCCTGAACTGCCATATATCAATAATAATTCTGAGTACAAAAGTATGGCTCAGACACCTATCTCAGTAAGCAAGGCATCTGAAAGCATGTTCTATGTAATCTGCTTTTCTCTGGTAATTTCTTACTTCAGGATAGCTTTGCTGTGTTCTCATGCACAGTAGATACTTTGAAAGGACTGGCATATGTTTTTCCTTCTGCCTAGCATGTCCTTCCTCTTCTGCTTATTAAAATTCTACTCACCCTTCAAAGCACAGCTCAAACTTCAAGTACTTTTTGGAAACTTTTCCCTTTACATTTATCACCACTAAGTGGGATAACATATTGGGTGGAGCAAGGCTCTGAAATAAGGAGATAAACCAAGAAGACGAGAAATGGGGAATGAAAGGCATTGCAGGCAAAGGGACAGAAGAGAGAAATAGCGTGGTTTATAGGGAATCCCAAATGGTTAGGTTGCAAAGGACTCTACTAGACTGGTTGAAAAGGAGACTAGACAGGTGGGCTGAACAGAAAGAGACTACATTTTATTATCCTGTTAGTGATGGTGAGCTACGGAAGGATTTTAAGGGGAAAAAAATGTCTCAACATACTGTAGTTTAGGGGGAAAAAAAAACACCTGTGGGAATGTGGAAGTCTGGCCTGGAGGTAAAACTGGAGGCCAGCAGAGTGATCAGTGTTAAGAGGTAACAGGTAAAAAGGTGACCTTGATCTGCTAAAAGAGGGACCCAAGAGACATCAGAGGTAACAGGAGTAGGTTTCACAGCCAACTGAGTGTGGCTGATGGGGTGCTGGAGAAGCCAACTAGGGGGACTCTGGGGTTCTAGTTTAAGTGACTAGGTCCATTTTCGTGATGCTAATCTTTCAGGCAGGAAATACTGTATGTAGGAGGAACAGGTCTGGGAGTAGAGTGAAATGAGGTTTTTGCGACAGGTTGACCTGAAATGTTGATCCAACACTCAATAACACCCAACATGCAGTTGGGATGGAGGGCTAAAGTTCAGTCTGGGAGAGAAAACTATTGGGAGTCATTATCCTATTAATGCTATTTGAAACCACAGGATGAGATGAGGCTGATTAAGGAACAGGTTAGTACCCAGGGACTTCCCTGGCAATCCAGTGGTTAAGACTCCACCTTCCAATGCAGGGGATACAAGACAGATCCCTGGTAGGGGGGTGAAGATCCTGCATGCCTCTCAGCCAAAAAAAATCAAAACACAAAACCGAAACAATATTGCAATAAGTTCAGTAAAGACTAAAAATGGTCCACATTAAAAAAAAAAATTCTTAAAAGAAAAAAAGGGCCAAGTATGGACACAGCACACTGATGTCTTAACAAGCAGGCCAAGGAAAGGAAGCCAGTGGAAGACACATGACTGAGAAAAAGACGGACTTTCCTGGTGGCAGTGGATAGGAATCCGCCTGCCAATGCAGGGGACACGGGTTCTATCCCTGGTCCGGGAGGCTCCCACGTGCTGCAGGGCAGCTAAGCCAGTGCACCACAACTTCTGAGCCAGTGTTCTACAGCCCACGAGCCGCGACTACTGAGCCTGTGTGCCCCAACTGCTGAAGCCTGCACACCGCAGAGCCACACACCACAACTACTAAAGCCCACGCCCCACAACAAGAATAGCCTCCGCAGCGAGAAGCCTGAGCAAGGCAACCAAGATCAGCCTCCGCTCACTGCATCGAGAGAAGGCGTGAGCACAGCAACGAAGACCCAGCACAACCAAAAAATAATAACATACATTTTTAAAAGAAAAGAAAGAAAGAAGAGCCAAAAGCAAGAGGGCAAATCGTGAGAGTGATTTTAGTGCGGAAAAAAGAAAAGAGCAACGCTTTCTAACAGCAGAGCTAAAGCAGTGAGCCTGGCAAGACAAGGAACTAAGAAGTCAGCTTCGGGCAGAGGCGGCAGTGTGACCTCTCTGAGAAGAGAAGCGTGTGGGGGCGGTGCGCAGGCGCAGAAGCAGGGTGAGCGAGTAAAAGCCCAAAGCTGGAAGTAAGAGGTCAGGAGGCCTTATCACTATTAAGTCACGACTGGTGTTTTAAAGACCCCACAGTAACCAGGAAGAACAAGAGGAGACAGAAGTTCATGAGAAATCTCTTTTGGGACATCTGTGATTGTAGTTTACTTTTTAAACAGAAAGATTAAGGGTAATTTTACATTCCAAGGAGTTACGAAAAGGAAGCACTCCAACATGGAAGAAACGGAAAATCGGCGCTGCAAGGTGTGAAACAAGAGGGCTACATGGAGCAGAACAGTTAGAATAACTGTGGCACAGAATTAAGGTATTTTAGAAACAAATGAATACATGAAACAATATTAGTTCGTGATATTTATTACTGGGGCTGGTTACAGAAAAATCTTTTTTCCACTGTTGATTTAGGCATAAGAATAGGTATTTGTCTCGTGTGGCTTCCTTTTAGAACTTCTATTTTTAAAAAACTCATAAAACTGTCTCTATCTGGGAAGATTAGTATCAATTCTTTTTTTAAAAAGTGAGGAGGGTAGGAGCTGGGGTTTTGTTTTATGCCTCAGTAACTACGACCAAACAAGGTGTAGTACTTGGCAAGGTTCTTTCCACACAAGCACTTGGCTCCCGGCGGCAGCTCACAGAGTGGTTTGAAGGGGATGCACAAGCTTTTAGCTCCCATCGACGGAGCACCAGGCTCAAGATCTTGATCCCTGAATTAAAAACAGATAAAAAATCCATTCGTTTATGCCATACATTTCTTTTTGTTTTCCATTTATTTTTATTAGTTGGAGGCTAATTACTTTACAATATTGTAGTGGTTTTTGTCATACACTGACATGAATCAGTCATGGATTTACATGTATTCCCCATCCCGATCCCCCCTCCCACCTCCCTCCCCACCCCATCCCTCTGGGTCTTCCCAGTGCACCAGCCCCAAGCACTTGTCTCATGCATCCAACCTGGGCTGGTGATCTGTTTCACCCTTGATAATATACATGTTTCGATGCTGTTCTCTCAAAACATCCCACCCTCGCCTTCTCCCACAGAGTCCAAAAGTCTGTTCATCTGTGTCTCTTTTTCTGTTTTGCATATAGGGTTATCATTACCATCTTTCTAAATTCCATATATATGCATTAGTATACTGTATTGGTCTTTATCTTTCTGGCTTACTTCACTCTGTATAATGGGCTCCAGGTTCATCCATCTCATTAGAACTGATTCAAATGAATTCTTTTTAATGGCTGAGTAATATTCCATGGTGTATATGTACCATAGCTTTCTTATCCATTCGTCTGCTGATGGGCATCTAGGTTGCTTCCATGTCCTGGCTATGATAAACAGTGCTGCGATGAACATTGGGGTGCACGTGTCTCTTTCAGATCTGGCTTCCTCGGTGTGTATGCCCAGAAGTGGGATTGCTGGGTCATATATGCCATACATTTCTATTCTTTTTCATTGCAATACCTTATAGGTTTTATCTGTTAAACATAATTATCTTACCTAGCAGTGGTCTTTTTGATCCAATCTTCACAGTCCATTTCCCCACAGAATGGAATCTGAACAATCTAATAAGAAAAAAAGGTTCAGTATTTACAACTCCTTCTATTCTATAAAAGGAACATTTGAGCTCTGTATTAAACCTGCAAGCAAAAAGGACAGGCCTCCCAGGCCTTTTCAGGCCATGACACCTTGCAAACCTGCTAAGAACTTTGCTCAGAGATGCCGGAGATAGGAAAGAAATGTTTTCCACTATCCCAAATCCACACTTCATGTAACATCTGCACATAACAAAGACATCTTTGTAATATACTTAAATGACCAAATAAACTGGCTGCAATATAGTGCTAAAGAGAAGGAACAAAAAGTGAATTTCAAATCATCCTCATCTCAAATCTGCACTGCCGCCTGCTCTACCTGGCTCCATGGTTATCAGAAGGATGGAGAGGACAAAAAGTAAACTGATTTTCAGAGAAAGAAAGCGTCAGTCACTCAGTCCTATCCGACTCTTTGTGACCCCATAGACTGCAGCCCACCAAGCTCCTCTGTCTATGGGATTCTCCAGGCAAGACTACAGGAGTGGGTTGCCATTTTCTCCATGGGATCTTCCTGACCCAGGGACGGAAAGCCAGGTCTTCTGCATTGCAGGCAGATTCTTTACTGTCTGAGCCACCAAGAGAGTTCACATAATTAAGTATATAATTTTAATTTTATATACAAATAATTTAAACGAATTAATCATGTAAAATCTAAATGTAGAAACTGTGCAATGAAAACAGAAGAAAAAACAAACCTACAGATATAAGAGCTGAACTAACAAAGTGAATTCCCTGTATTGAAACTTACTAAATCATTAGCATTTACACAGACGTAAAGCATGGAAAAACCGTACATTCTTAAAAGTATTATTTAAAATTTATTCTAAAAGACAGAATGGGGGAGAACTTTAATCAGTCTCTATGCAATGATATAAATAATAACCCAATTACAAAGACTGCAATAATAAATTTAAATTTAGTTTCTTAGAAATTTTACTTTTGTTAATGTACAACACAAAGCTATATTTTTTATAATATTAACAAATTTTACAGTAGTCTTATTTCTTTGTACCAAGGGAAAAAAAAAATCACCAAGACTTGAAAAGGTATTTCTAAAAAAAATTTTTTTAATTTAAAATGGTTAAGCATGTAAACAAATTCAACCAAAGTTGTCATTAGATGTATTTGGACTCATCAATGATAATTTTGTGAAAAACCAAAAGATTCAATTCTTTTTATGCTCAAAGCTTTTGATAAGATCTGAAATTTCTTATTATTTATGCACATAATTCATTAATGTGAAAGGAGAATACACATTTTTAGGCGATTTATTCAGCCATAGAAAGGTTTCTACCTTTTTATCTTTCATTTTTTTCTACATCTATATTTTAAAAAGACAAAATCTTTTGCAATATATAGTGTCTGGAACTCTTCAGCAGAAATGTTACTGATGAGAAATAGTAATGTAATAAAAGAAATAATGATCAACAGATTAATGATATATTTATGTCAACAGTAACAAGTATATGTTACATATAAATGACATCTATTTTTCATTCAATTCAGATCACCTCCTTGGAAAAATTTACTAAAATCAAATCCTACAAATCAGATATATTAGAAAAAATTTTTTTCATTTATACCAACAAGGAAGGGTAGAAAATCAAACTCTCACTTACATTCAAGTTCCAAAGATCCCCTCCTCCTTCTCCCCTCCCAGTAAATCCAATTTGATTTACCACATCATCAAAGCTTGCTTGACAGTCAGTCAGCATAGCTAAGCTGACCAACAAGAGGTGAGATGGGAGATGAAACTGACTACTGAATACCAGAAACAACAGTTGTTTTGGTCTCTGTGTGATCTTTGGACACACAACCAAAATACTGTATTCTGGTTCAGGACAGATGTTGAAATCTCTCCAACAGCTTATCTAATATTAGAATATGATTCCACTAATATCTGCTGAGATTCATTTCTTTGAAAACAACGGATTAACTGATAAGTTACTCTATTGATTTATTAACTCTTACGCAATGTCTTTAATAGACTTTACTGTAAGAATACCATATTTCTATAATAAAGGAAATCATAAAATTCAATACTTTATGGAACAAAAAAATTATGAAAAAGTAAATAAATCACAGTGGAAGAAAAAACATACACAGTGTCCATTCTTAGGCAAAAAGTCTAGAAGAAATAGAAATCTGAAATATGTAGTTTGAAGTGAAGTGACAAATGATGGAAATGAGAATGGTGGAAGATTACCAAGGCAATAAACCAAGAATAACAGAAGGCTAAATACTGCAGAATTACAGATCAGAAGGGGATTTTGATACTATTTTGTACTTATTTTTCAGAGTAGTAAACTGACAGACATATTAAGAGGACAATGATCACAACCAAAATCCTGTCTTAAACCCTCAGGATGAATTTTTTTAAAAGATACAGAGAAAAAGTACATTAAGCTGAATCAGAAGAGAGACCCAAATTCTAATACTAGGCCTGCTGTTGTATGGCTTGGGGTAATTCATTTAGACTCTGGCCCGTGACTTTCTCATTTATAATCTGGGGACACAGAACAGGCTGTATAAGTAAACATGTATACCAGAATACTAAAGTTCATAAGTGATTCATTCCAGTAATTAATAATTTTACAAACTGAAACTTCTTCTTTATGAAAACTAAGTTTTGGCTGGGAACATCTGCATATACAGAGCACACAAAACTGATAAAATCTTCAAGAGTCATTAGGAAAACCCATTCAGTTTTATGGAATCCAGTAGTACCCACTCATTCTCAAAAACAGGCTTAGAAATGAGTAATATTTTTTCACTTATTATTCAGAAAGATCAATCAATTAAGATCTGGGTAAGTATATAGGGTGAGAGATCAGAAACAGGCATTCCTTATTTTAGGAATCTGGCCATTACATTTCTGAAACTAAAACAATGCTTACTTTAGGAACTTAAGCTGAGAACACAAAATGAAATTTTTCAAAAATGAAAATATTAGGGGTCATACAGAATGAAACTCATTCAATGAGCCTAATGAACATGAGAGAAAGCTTTTATAAAATCAGTTCACAGTGTTGTCCAAAAATGACAGAATATTTTTTTGCTGCAGGAAAGTCAATGGAAAACAGAGGCTGAATAATATATAAACCTTTTGTGTGACAGGCTTTGAAAAAGGGATTAACATGATACATAAATTCAATGAGTCTTAAAATACCACTCACTGAAATATATTTATATTAAAAAATTTTCAGAATTCTCTTACCTTCCCAGAATCAAGCTCTTTCTGGAAGTCCTCCATTGTATTGGCCACAACCATGTGAGTCTTAAGGTCTTCAGAAGCCCTATCAAGTAATTAGAATACACATTTTTTCTTACTAATAAATTCAAGCACGCATTAGTTCAGCTGTGTCCCACTCTCTGCAACCCCATGGATGGTAGCCCACCAGGCTCCTCTGTCCATGGGATTTCCCAGGCAAGATACTGGAGTGGGTTGCCATTTCTTCCCCCAGGGGATCTTCCCGACCCAGGAATCAAACCCGCATCTCCTGCGTCTCCTGCACTGTCAGGCAGATTCTTCACCACTGAGCCACAGGCTACCCAGAATTAGAAGTGAACACGTATTTTTTCTTGCTAATATGACAAAGTTTTTTTTAATGACCTAATTTAATGTAAGAATAACAACTTGGAATTGAGAAGAATTCAACATGAACCTCAACTTTGTCTCCAGCAGTGACATTCAGTGAACTTCATCACTAGTTATTAGTTAGCTCATCACTGCATTATTGGAAGCATTAACAAATTTGCCAAGCACACACAGGTAACAATTACTTTTGTCATAGTCATTAAATATCTACTGATCAATATTGTAACTCCTGGCTTTACCACTTATTACCTACCAGAGTCTAGGTTATCATTTAAACTTCTCTGGTCTTAGTTTTCCCTTCTACAAAACTGGAAAAATACTCATCTAACTACCATATCAAATTGTTGTGAGAATCAAGCACAAAGGCATGAAAATGTTTAAAAAAGGAAAAAACAAATAAATATACATTATTCAAGCTATTTTCACATACTCGGTAAGTCTTTTGTAAGAACCTCAGGTTCCAGAAATGAAATAAATATTATTCTCTTCCACACTCAAAGTCACACATCACATGAGGAGCACTCACAGGTGGGGACCAATGAAGAGAAGGCATATTTTTCTTTTCTGAACCTCAGGGTTAGACTGTGGGAACCCTGACCATGACTGTTCACTGTCCACCAAATCTGTTTCCCTTTCTTCTGACTTTTTTGCAGTGAGGTGGGTGGGCCCAAGTGACTAAGCTACAGCCAATGAGATACAGAAAGGAGCATGCCACTTCCAAGGCTGAAGCCTTAAGGAGGGGAAAAATGCACTATTAATGCAAGCAACTTGCATTAATAAATTTACTGAATTAAAATGTCAATACACAGATATAAAGAACAGACTGTTGGACTCTGTGGGAGAAGGCGAGGGTGGGATGACTTGAGAGAATAGCACTGAAATATGTACACTATCATATGTGAAACAGATCGCCCGTCCAGGCTGGATGCATGAGGCAGGGTGCTCAGGGCTGGTGCACTGACTGGGATGACCCTGAGGGATGGGATGGGGAGGGAGGGGGGTCAGGATGGGGAACACGTGTACACCCATGGCTGATTCATGTGAATGTACGGCAAAAATCACCACAATATTATAAAGTAATTAGCCTCCAATTAAAAATTTTTTTAAAGTCAATAAAGTCCTGTTTTTTGAGCCATTAAAGCAGTGTTTTTCCCTACCAGGGGTGTACATCTGGGTCACACAGAGCATTTTAACAACACAGGTGACCAGAATCTATCTGAAAACTAATGAATCAGAGTCCTCGAGTATAAGGCCCAGGTATTTTTCTGTTCCCAAAGCTCCCAGGCGACTCTGAAGAGACTCTCTGGAGAAGAGTCACTGTGCTGAGAGCACTATTCAGGCGACAGCAACGAGGACAGGCAGCTTTCTAATCTTGCATCTCTGACAGTATCTCCTGCTCTGAGTGCAGATGAACTTCACAAGAATTATGCATTTGTTGGCCAAAAAATCCATGAAAGTCATCCTCAAGAGACGTATTATCATTCGCATTTTAAGGCAAGCCAGCCAACAAAAGCAAGTTCATTTGCCTACTAGCATCACATAAAAGCACCAAAGTCAAGGCTAAAACTAGTTCACTCCTTATGTGCAATATTTACTGAAGATGAACATAAATCAGACACAGGTATTAGAAGATAAATGAGGAAGGTGCAGGCATGATCCCCCCCACCCCCAACAAACTGAGCCTCTATCCCCAGTGGCCACAGGTCCACCTTCAGGTGGACAGAAAAGAAAATAAGGTGCCACCCAGAGGCTACCCATCTTCTAGTGCCTCTGCCTTGAGATCTGTGATTCTAAAAGTCCCCTCTCCAGAGGTCAGGGCAGCCTTAAGCCTTCCCATCACCCCCAACCCCCTTCAGGAGGTTCTAAGCCTTGGTGACATATCACCACCACCAGGGGGTGTTTACTACTCAAGGTGCCAGGCGCCCTAGGCCAGTTAAATTAACACCACTCCAGCAGGGTCCCAGGCACAGGTAGTTTGAAAAGCTCCCCAGGTGCTGCTAATGTGTACCCAACAAGTGAGAATCAGTGCCTCTGTCCCTCAAATCTGATGTATCATAAAAGCCTGGGTCTAAAATGAACCCAAATCAGTCAAAGGGACAGACAGTCCATCACTCCAAACCCAACAGGGAGCAGAATGCATACATAAAATAATCACAATACAAGTCAAAAAACCAAAGAGAAAGGCCAATTAAGAACCACGGGAGTTCGGAGGGGAAGATGACTTCCCATGGGGGCAATCAAGGATTCCGTGGTAGAGATCGCAAAGGCTGAGCACAATGAGAAGACAAGAGACACAAGCAACTTTAAGGAACTGACCGGGTAAAGAGGTTAACGTGGATGTCTTCCAAAATAGCATGAAGCTTCGTCTCAGCCTCATTTTCAGCAATTGTCAGCTTTTCTCCAGTGTCTCGTCTGACAGCTACAAACTGACAGTTCTTCATATCACGTGGCCCAACCTCAAGTCTAATCGGGACTCCCTAGAAAACAAAAAAGCAGTGAAAATGACACATGCACATCTCCAATTGAATAAACAGACTGATATCATGGCTTTACCTACTTTAGATCATAAATACCTGAAACACAAAGACAGATGCAAGCCATTTTAAAGAGAAGGTAATATTCCTGATATATTTCAGAAACCTATTCCAATGAGAAGGCATAAACCTAACGAAAGAAGGTACTGCCCAAGTGGCTCTGAGCTGGGAAAGAGTTTAACGGGGAAACACGTGGGCAGCTGTCCAGCTCGCGGTTCCTACCTTCTTTCACATAACAGCGCACATGGAAAACCACACTTGCATGGCACACGGGGGTAACACAGTAGGCTCCCTGGAACACCCTCGACTCATTCATGGCACACGGCATGCTCTGGGGGGCAGACCCTGGCTCTGGCTGCTCTACCTTGAGCACCAGAATTACTGAAGGACTTGTCAAAGCACACACTGCTGGGCTCCGCCACCCGAGTTTCTGATCACCATAGGTCCAGCAATGGGGCCCAAGAATTTGTAATCCTATCAAGTTCTAAGATGGTAAAGAATCCATCTACAATGCGGGAGACGTGGGTTCTATCCCTGGGTTGGGAAGACCCCCTGGAGAAGGGAATTGGCTACCCACTTCAGTATTCTTGCCTGGAGAATTCTATGGACAGAGGCGCAAACATGGGATCACTGACAGGCTACAGTACACGGATCACAGAGTCGGACATGACTAAGTGACTTTTCACTTCACTTTCACCAAGTTCTCCCATGATGCTGAGCTGCTGGTCCTGGGACTGCACTCTGAGAACCAATCCCCAGGAGCCCAGGGTTTTTACAAAGAAGCTTAAGGAGCATATGCAAGTTTAAGCCTTGTGGATGTTCAATCCTTGTGAATCCACATAATAAGTTTGCTCTGAGTGGATTAAGGCTTAAGAGAGATTCCACTTTTAGGGGCTAGAAACTTCCTGACAAAACTTTAACACACTTTTCTTTTTTGAGTGAAGGATCCTCTATAATAGTTTTGAATTTAAGTTAGGAGCCTCTCTACACAGTTCGACTGATCAGTCATCCCCCAAACCAAAGCCAAAGGAAAAAATGTAAATGTTACTCTAGAAAAAAATGATTTACCCCCTAGAGAAGACTTACTTTATAAAATAACAGCACTCTGGAACAAAATACTGTATCCTTTCACATTATTTTATTGTTTCCCTTTCACCCAATGTATACATGTGTTAAGAAACAGTGCTAAATGCAATGAGATTTAAAAAGATGAATAGGAGAGATCCTATCCTCAAGAAGCTTCATGTTTTGCAGGGTAACTAAGAATTGCACACAAATAATAAAAATCAGTGCAGAAAACCAGAAAATCAAAAGGGGGAGCCTACCCTCAGCAGGAAGAGAGAAGAAAAGTCACTGGAGAAGGCAAAAATTAATGAGTAATCATCAAAACAGAAGAACATTCTAAATGTAAATACCATGGATGACAATGAAAAGCTGAGGAACTACTCCTGATTAAAAGAAACTAAAAACATATGAAAATAAAAATGCACTAGGACTACATCCTATCCTGAGCAAGGGAGAGCCGGGACAGCTCAGAGGAATGCAGAGGAGAGGCCCACAAGTGTGGACGACTATTTTTTACCTTTCAGTCCAGTTAGTAGCAAGGGATAGGTTTCTTTTTGGTACCATGGGCAAGTACAAATGGGTTTAAACAAGCTATTACTGCAATCACACACTTGCTATTTCCAAGTAAATAAAAAAGACTGCAATTAAAGGGAAATTTACACAACTTTAAAGTCTTTATTAAAGGCAGGAGAGTATGTAAAGGAAAAAATATATCACAAAAGGAAAGCAACATCAATATAACTACTATCTTTCAGC
Source organism: Odocoileus virginianus (assembly GCF_023699985.2). Classification (NCBI taxonomy): domain Eukaryota; kingdom Metazoa; phylum Chordata; class Mammalia; order Artiodactyla; family Cervidae; genus Odocoileus; species Odocoileus virginianus. The sequence goes on along the minus strand of NC_069684.1, from coordinate 55,069,336 downwards.
ACAGATTTATCTGAGGGGCCATTTAAAACAAAGAACTAAAAGATGAGCAACTCTGAGGACATGCATTGTTAATACTGAATAATCCCAGCATGGCTAAACTTGCATATTTGAAAACTTGAACCTGCAACCTCACTACCTCTTCCCATCCACTGCCTGTAATGAGAGTTTATAAATTCTTGACTCCTAACTGCTAGTTCTAACAAGATTTCCTGTTTCATCATTAAGAAAAAAATCCCAGAAGTTTGAAAAATGGAATAAAGAATACAGATCACCTATTAATCACTGTGCAATAAATAAAAGTTAAATAAAAAACATTAAATCAGAATTTATACTAGACTTGAATATACAAAGTAAAAATTAACAAACCACTGTGAAACAACGTGGTGTGAAACTACTCTCTGATTAGCTGCACCAATGACAGCTGTTAACAGCTGACGTCCATGCACCACGATTCTGATAGTCTTACTATTGAAATAATTCTTGATATAAATGTTTTAGTAACAACTATAGGGGGGTTGTTAACCATAAACAAGGTCTTCAAGATCATTTTTATTCAAAACACAAAAATGCAAATTGGGAGAGTGGGAGTAAAATATGCTACTTAGGACTTTACCTTGAGTTCCCAGTGATTGAATTTCCAACCTGGTGAGTAATTATCTCGCAAATCAACTCGAACTCGAATACTGACACTGAGTAACCGCCTTCGATAATCATTGCATTTTGCAATTAGAGCATCTCTGTCTTCTTCAGAAAGTGCATTTGTGATGCCACAGGGAATAACCATCACCTAGAATCCAGCACATCACAAATTTATACAAAGCAGCATCATACAGAAGTAATGAAGTCACAATCACTACTTAGTACTCACAAATCAAAACCTCCTAGTGACTATCAATCTTCACAGAAATCAACTTCTGCGGTTTCTAATCTACACAGAATATCTAGCAACGAGCTGCATATTATTTGTCCATAATAAATGTGTTTTTGTTTCTCATTTAACCTATTATAAATCATTTCAAAAAATAATTTCTAGAAGTTTTATAAAGTAGGTAGAAAATTTTAAAGGGTAGAAAACAATAACATGAATAATACACATAGTTGAACAACACCGAAATCTAGATTGTATTCTGTGTTGTTTCAGTATTAGCAAAACCTACCTGAATGACATTCAGAAAAGCACACTTTAAAATTTTTTTTTACTAAATAAGGCTTGAATTTTATGAAAGAAATAATGAACAGGAATACTTCCCTTACCTGAACACAGGCTACACGGGGTGGTAACACTAACCCCACGTTGTCCCCATGAACCATGGTCATCACACCGATAGTTCGTGTGGTCAGGCCCCAGGAGTTCTGATAGGCAAACTGCTTCTCTCCTGCTGTCTTTGGATCTTCAAAAACGATTTCAAACATTTTAGAGAAATTCTGTCCTAAATGATGTGATGTTGCTGCCTAAAATAGAGAAATATATCTTTTAACAACCTATTTCGCCTTTGAAAATTACTATTAAGACCACACACCTTAGCCTGGCACTAGATCTGTTTCATCTTCCCTGATCTTTTATGTTAAATGAGTTTTTAAAGCATAACTGATACAAAAAAAAACTAAGATTAGTAAAAAAAAAAAAAAAAAAAGAAAAAAGAAAAGAAAGAATTCTACAGAAATAATGCAGAAGACAACTATTATACCTCTTCTGCTGTGGGCAGACCCTTTCATAGGAATAACTTTAATTACAAAGGTTTAAAAAAATATATCCATGCTCTGGTAATTCAGGATACAAGCTTGACTTAACCGACATCGGAGATTCGGGGGAATGGGACAGATTGGCCTGAAATTATAATACGATCTAGAAGCACGTGATATACTGATTTTTTTTTTTTTAAGAGTCTACTTCTCTGATGGCAGAAGAAACTCATCAGATCGGCCCACGGCTATGCTTTCAGTCACCTAGGAGTCCTTTGTGGCAGTCTGATACCTGGATAGCTCTTCCACTGGCAGATATAAATGCTTCCAAGGTAGTGGTGTAATCTCCTCCTGCAAATTTCTCCTTTTCTGTCTTTCTTCCCTTTACAACAGGAATTGCCAGGAGTTCTTCATATACCTGAGCATATAAGTCAAGTATCTGCAAAACCTGTAACATGTTAAATGTAAAAATGTTTAAATTTATGCTAGTTTATTGGTTATAGATCAATAAAAACTGTACTATTTAAAACTAACTGTGGTGGGGAAAGCACTTCACACAACAAAAATCTTTTTTCTTGGAAGGGTTAAAGCAGCCAGTGTGAATTCATTAAGAGAGACAAAGCAGAACTCAGAGAAACGGAGGATTTTTCTAAATTAATTTTTATTGCAGTATAACTGCTTTTCAATGTTGCATTAGCTTCTACTGTAGAGCAAAGAGGATCAGCTGTACTAGTCCCTCTTTCTCCTTCCCATTTAGAGCACCACAGAGCACTGAATGAGGTCCCCTGAGATATACAGTAGGTTCTCACTAGCTATCTGTTTTAGAGTAATTTTTAATGTACATAAACTTAGAATATAAGAGAAAAATGAATGCTTATGGAAGATACACAGTAACCTGGGTGAAGACATCCTGAAGAATATTTAACTTCACCCATGATATTATAATAATTTCTTCTATACACTGAAGTCCAAAACTGTTTTCATCTGAAAATTTAAAGCAGTACATTTTCTAATAAAATTTCAATAAGCAGTTCCTTAAGTTCATGCTCAGACAGTAAAGAATCTGCCTGCAGTGCAGAAGATCCAGGTTCAGTCCCTAGATTGGGAAGATTCCTCTGGACAAGGGAACGGCAACCCACTCCAATATTCTTGCCACGAGAATACCATGGACAGAAAAGCCTGGTGAGCTAGTCCAAGGGGTCGCATAGAGTCAGACGTGACTGAGCAACTAATATTAACACATCTGAATTAACCTGTTTTTAATTTTAAGAGGTGATATGTAAATCTTAAGGAACAAAACAATTTATACCAGAAAGCTGTCTTACAATGTCACTTTGAGATCAGACCAAATTTCAACTTCGTTATTTACTGAATGATTACTACTATGTAGATAGCACTGCATTACTTACAGCTGGGGTGGGGGTAGGAATGTATAGTCTGGACAAAAAAATCAGAACAGAATTAATATGGAACACAACTTTTCTACCTCTTCTGCTGCCTCTTCAAATGTAGCAAAGGCACTGTGCCCTTCCTGCCAGAGGAATTCACGAGTACGTAAGAAAGGCTGAGGGTGCTTGAACTCCCAACGCTGGAAAAGGCAAGAACACAGTTTGATAGTTAGAGCTTTTCAATTTTTAGTGAAAACTTTATGTGGTAAGTCATGAGAAATCCCAATTGTGATCCAAAATATCAGTATTTCAAAAATGCTTTCATATTCCCAATCCTTTGAATATAAAAGTAAGAAAAAAAAATGTGTGTGTGTGTGTGTGTGTTTCGGCTAAGAAAAAGAATGACTAAGAAGAATGGCTAAGAAGAAAAATGACGAATTGCAAGATGGGTGTGCACCTACCACCACGCTGCACCACTGGTTGAGCTTTATGGGCAGGTCTCTGTGGGACTGCACCCACTTCGCATACGCAGGATACATTACTGAAAAGACACAGGGAAGCATGAGCAGTTAGTCATTCCCCTTGAAGGCTGGTACTATTAAACCAGCAACATAACAGGAACTAAAGCACTGTATCTGTGCAGGTGAGTGAATGGTACTGTATTTCATAAAATGGATTAGTCAAGGAAAAACTTGACTGTATTTTATGTTCTTCACAATGAGATTTACATTTAATTTGACAACTTCTCAGTGTTTTGTTTCTAAAGACTAAGGGAAGATCTTACAGTATATACTATCTTCTATATTAAGTTCTTTGCATTCATCACCCTGTTCAATCCTCACATTCAACCCACAAAATAAATATCATCTCAATACTGAAAATGTGAGCTTAGAGAAGTTAAATAACCTGCTAAATGCAGCAGCTACCAGACTTTACATTAAATCTATCTGATGTGCCTACCCAGAGTCTGAAAGCTCTTGCCATCAACTGCTAATTTAAGTGAAGACACTTGTCTTATCATAGCCTATTAAGGATTATCTACAATTAGTAAAACAAAAAGAAAACTTTGCCAATCTGCCATGTGAAAAAAAAAAGTTGCTGTCATAATTTTAATAATGCATCATAATTAAGAGCATCACTAAAGTATCAAATAAAGAGCAAACAATCCCTAGCTCTAAAGATGGATAACCACTTTGGAAGACACTGACAGGCCAAAAGGCTTGAACTTTCCAAGTGGTATTCCCATTTGTTGCGTGTAGTTTTAGGAAAAACATTTAACCCATCAGAGAGCTTTTTTCTTTAATCTGCAAAATGGAGATAACAGTAGCTGTCTCTACTTTCCTAACTACACCATTGTGAGAATAATACAAAGTATAAATGAAATCACTTATTAACCTATAAAAACCCTATATAAAAGTAACACGAAAATGACTAAGTTAAGTCAATACGGCATAAAACACTAGTGTCTGCAATTTTATAATCAATTCCAAGAATAAAACTCCATGGGAAGTCCTAAAAAATTATAGCATGAAATTAAAAATGATACAAGTGGTTTAAAAAAAAAAAATGTATCTGGATGATAAAGAGCTCCACAAAGCATACTGTCAGAGAACAAAATTCTATGCCACTCAAATCTGCACTCATCTTTATCAACATTCATTAAACTTTGTATCATCAACAGGAATTATAAATATCACAAAATAAAAGGTGAAACTCAACTCTAATGTCTCTAATGTTCAATGAGCTTTTCTCCTGTGTTCCAAGGCCCACCCTCACCTGTTTCACTGGTAGGACGAATGGCAATTGGTTCTGCCAACTCTGTTTTGCCAGATCTTGTCACCCAAGCAACCTAGCAACATAAAATCATTTTTCATACATTTTTTAAAACAGCACTTTAGAAAAAGAACCCACAGATGTAGGCAAATTTCTATTTCAAGTTTTGCTATATCAATTAAGCAAGTTAAAATAACCACTTCTATTCACTGTGAGAAAAGGTAGATATTTACTGTCTTTATAATTTTTTATATTTATAAGATAATATTTTATATCTATAAAATATAATTTATACTGTATTTATAATTTTTACTGAAAGGTAAAAGCCAGTTAATTAATGTAACAAAAAGAATCATGATTTACACTGATGAAAGAAATATAATTTTTAAAAATGGTTTTACATTTCTCTAAGTTGACTGCTATAACCTGTCTTTTAAATTACTATTCAAGTGTGAATTGAAAATATACTTCTGACTTTATAAGAGAAAGATGCAAAAATAGAGAAAGTGGGCTAATTTACCTCAGGGGCAAAGTCAGCAATATGATTCTTCTCTGTCTCTAATGCACCTTGAGACACAAACATGGGGAAATAGCAGTTTTCAACACCGAGTTTCTTGATCTCAGCATCAAAAAAGTCCTTGATGGATTCCCAAATGGAATGTGCCCAGGGACGAAGGATATAGCAGCCACTTACATCATAGTATTCAATCATTTCTGACTTTGTGATGACCTTTTTAAAAGAAAAATACAGTCTATGAAGCCTAAACTGAACTAAAATTACAGTGTAAGTGCCACAAGTATGACAGGCAAGCTTCAAGTCTGGAGGGTTTCCCTGCTGGTGCATCCTCTTCATGTACATGTAAGATGGATCTTTCTAGATCCTTCTAAGAAACACGAGTGCTCTAAATTCGTAAGACTTGAATTCTAATCTTGCTTCTGCTGTTTTACTGTTTTGTTACTTTGGACTAATACTTTCACCTCACCAAAAAACAAAACAAAAATAAAGTAATGACTATCTCATAGATCCACTTCTCGGTTCAATACTTTCTGTGGGCATGCTTTGAAAACTGACATGTTTCATGACTATACTATGGATTACTAAAGGCATTATACATTATGACTCTGTATCTGGATTTCAGAATCTAAATGTAAGTAGCCTTTGAGAAATTTAAAAGAAGTAACCAACTGAGCCCATACTCACTTGAGAATACCAATCTGCAAGATTGTCTTCTTTTCTGGCCTCAAGACCCAACCTGTAGATATAAAAAATAAAATATAAATCTCTTCATCCAGCAACTGCTTTGAGGCTGAATAGAAATAAACCCCAAAACTTCAAAATGGCTTGTTTTTCTTCAGTATGAGTTATTTCTATGTTTGTATCTCTTCTGTATTCATCCCTGTATTTTTATCCTAGAAAACAGTTCAGAGTAGTGTGATACTGTCCACAAAAATTAGGAAAGCTAAGCCTAACAAAAAGCTATGATTTTAATGCAGACGCTCCTTTTACAAAGTTCTTTATAAGTTACCTTATAAGTTCTTTATAAATTACTACTAATTTGTAGTAAAGACGGGACTTATTCTCACTAAAAAATAAAAAGAAATTTTTGCCAATCTCAATGCAGATAAATTAGAGTAACATCAGTGTCTCACTGTAAATAACCTGTAAATAGTAAAAAACAATGGCTACATGTATATACCTATGTCAATACGTAAATGTGTATATGTGTGTGTGTGTGTGTCCTTACATGTGCTATAAGTTTTTCTTTTAACATCAGTCAATAAAAGTCACAGAGATAGATGCTTCCAAAATAAATTAAGTCTACAATAAAAAACTATTCTAGGCAATAATCTTTTTATTGAAACACTGACAACTATTCAGCAAACTGCAGTCTTAAAATTCACACAGAAAGTCTACCCAGGAGTTATGTCTTATAAAAGGTCCACCTTTTTAGAGTTTGTTGGCTTACTGGCTTAAAAGCTGAATGTATTTACATTTGAATTCTCCATTTTTCACTTTGACACATTCAGCAAAATGTCTACATGAAGTCTGGCCCTTTCACAAGCAGTCAGAAGGTAAAAGGTGAAATATTCTGTTCTCGCCTCTACTATTCTATAATTCTGATCACCCAGTCGATGGGCAAGAAAAGTCACAGTTGTATTCTCTTGTTTAAAGAGACCTTTTGTGTATGCCATGAGAGACGAGAGGCAGGAATTGAAATTCAGCTAAAAAAATCTTACCACCAAAGTATCTCTAAGTAGTAGCTGCTAACACCAGCTTAGCTCAGGTTTAGCTTCGAGAGAACCTCACATAGAGTTCACTCTAATTTGGGGATGGGGATAATGGAGGAATCTTACTGTTCACACAGATTGGAAATATAGAAACACCGTCTATTCCCCAGTGGGTGTCATCTTTAAACCAGGTTTGTTTCATATTTAACCAACCATTTTAAAACCTATTTCAAATGAAGTTCTCATTTAGTCCTCACAAAAGATTTTCATTTGAAAAATCTGCTGAAATACAAAACAGTATGTATAGTTAGGTTAACAATTGTGTTAAAGGGAGGAAAAAGAGGAAAAAATAACATGTTTGCTGTTCAGTCGCTGAGTTACGGATAGGCAACTCTGCAATTCCGTAGACCACAGTATACCAGGCTTCCCTGTCCTCCACTGTCTCCCGGAGCTTGCTCAAACTCATATTCATTGAGTCTGCGACGTTACCCAACCATCTCATCTGTCGCCCCCTTCTCCTTTGGCCTTCAATCTTTCCCAGCATCAGGGTCTTTTCCCAAAATACATACATATATATGTATTTGTTTTCACTTGTGTAAGCAAATGAAAATCTCTTGATGGATAGAGAAGAAACTAGTGACAGTGGTGACCAGTTCATTATGGTGGTAGGAGGAACTGGGAAAAAGGAAAAAGCACAGGAGTGAGACTTCACTGAACTTTTTATACTCTAAGATTCTTGAACCAAGCAAATGAATGTGTTACCATTTAAACACACAGAAAATGATCAGAAGCTCTCTGCTGACATTATACATTTAGCATTCTCCAGTTTAAGGAGATAGTCAAACTAACCAAAAAAGAAGTTTTTTTCAATAATTAATAAGAGTTGAATCTGTCTAAAACCCTGCTTCCCTTCAACTGAAGCTTCCGTTTCATTACCTGGTCTGCTTCTTCGGCCCCTGTCCTTCACCTGCTCCATCTGGTGACTGCCCGCTTGCCTGGTTTTTAGAGGGGTCTTTCTTTTGGCTGTCATTTTGCTTCTGGGGCTTATTCTGCTTTTCAGATTTATTTTCTTTTTCTTTCTTTTTCTTATCTTTCTCCTCAGTCCCAGTGGCAGAGACAGGCTTATAGTCTACTCCTGTCAGAGACCTGTACTGTGCTTTCAGCTGAAGGAGTTCTTGTACGGCTGTATCTACGTGATCCTTTAACAGAAGAGGAAACAGAGAAGAGAGCATTTAATTCCGATCGCTATCTAAGCACCGATGTGCAACGCTTTACAAGCAGATCTGAAAACACAAAGGCAGAGGGGTATGGGCTGGAGGTGGAGGATGTTAAATATACTAACTACTGAAATGAGTAAGAGAACATGATAAGAAGGGACAGAACTGGAAAACAGTTACTAAAAAACTGTACTATAATTGCTCTGTTTAAAGAATATATAGTCGCTAGCCACATGCAGCTACTTAAATTTAAATTTAAGCAAATAAAACTTAAAATTCAGTCCCTCAGTCACAACAGCCCCATTTCAACTGCTCAACAGTTGCAGAGGCTAGTGACTAGGGTACTGGACAGAATTGTTAGAGGACATTTCTATCATCTCAGAAAGTTCTACTGGAAAGCACTAGGTATAAAATGTATTCTGCAATTTAATAAGAGTTTTTAAATGACATAAGTTGAACATTTCACAATTATAAAAATGATAGTAATCAAGCTTCTATATTACTGGTTAAACTTTAAAACCTGTAACAACTGTTTTCCACTCATGTGAATTTGTACCAAGAAATCCTCCTCCTATAGTATAATACGACGAGCACAAACTACACCAGAAGTTCAAAGTAAAAGTTGCCATCTGAGACTGACAGAGCTTTAGGAGCGTGAGTCACACACAAAGTGCCCATCAAGGGTCTCCACTGCGCCAGGCACTGATAGATACAGGTCTCTAGTCTTACAGCCAAGAGAGACAATAATTAAAATATAGAGTATTTAAGTTGTGGATGTGATGGGTGATGAAAGTGAAGTCCAATACTGCAAAGGAACCTGGAATGTTAGGTCCGTGAATCAAGGTAAATTGGAAGTGGTCAAACAGGAGATGGGAAGAGTGAACATGGACACTTTAGGAATCAGTGAACTAAGATGGACTGGAATGGGTGAATTTAACTCGGGTGACAATTATATATACTACTGTGGGCGAGAATCTCTTAAAGAAATGGAGTAGCCATCATAGTCAACAAAAGGGTACAAAATGCAGTACTTGGATACAATCTCAAAAATGACAGAAGGATCTCTGTTCATTTCCAAGGCAAACCAATCAATATCAAAGAAATCCAAGTCTACGCCTCGACCAGTAATGCTGAAGTAGCTGAGGATGAACAGTTCTATGAAGACCTATAAGACTTTCTAGAACTAACACCCAAAAAAGATGTCCTCTTCATTATAAGGGACTGGAATGCAAAAGTAGGAAGTCAAGAGGTACCTGGAATAACAGGCTAATGTGGCCTGGGAACAAAATGAAGCAGGTCAAGGGCTAACACAGTTTTGCCAAGAGAACACACTGGTCATGGCAAGTACCCTCTTCCAACAACACAAGAGAAAACTCTACACATGGACATCACCAGATGATCAATACTGAAATCAGACTGATTATTTTCTTTGCAGCCAAAGATGGAGAGAGTCTATACAGTCAGCAAAAGCAAGACCAGGAAATGACTGTGGCTCAGATCACGAACTCCTTAGAGCCAAATTCGGACTTAAATTGAAGAAAGTAGGGGAAACCACTAGACCATTCAGGTATGACCTAAATCAAATCCCTTACGATTATACAGTGGAAGTGACAAATAGATTCAAGGGATTAGATCTGAGAGAGTGCCTGAAGACTATGGATGGAGGTTCGTGACACTGTACAGAAGGCAGTGATCAAGATCATTCCCAAGAAAAAGAAATGCAAAAAGGCAAAATGGTTGTCTGACAAGGCCTTACAAATAGCTGAGAAAAGAAGAGAAGCTAAAGACAAAGGAGAAAAGGAAAAATATACCCATTTGAATGCAGAGTTCCAAAGAATAGCCAGGAGAGATAAGAAAGGCTTCCTCAGCAATCAATGCAAAGAAATAGAGGAAAACAATAGAATGGGAAAGACTAGAGATCTCTTCAAGAAAATTAGAGATACCAAGGGATCATTTCACGCAAAGATGGGTTCGATAAAGGAGAGAAATGGTATGGACCTAACAGAAGCAGAAGATATTAAGAAGAGGTGGCAAGAATACACAGAAGAACTATACAAAAAAGATCTTCATGACCCAGATAATCACAATGGTACGATCACTCACCTAGAGCCAGATATCCTGGAATGCGAAGTCAAGTGGACCTTAGGAAGCATCGCTCTGAACAAAGCTAGTGGAGGTGATGGAATTCCAGTTGAGCTATTTCAAATCCTAAAAGATGATGCTGTGGAAGTGCTGCACTCAATACGCCAGCAAATCTGGAAAACTGAGCAGTGGCCACAGGACTGGAAAAGATCAGTTTTCATTCTAATCCCAAAGAATGTTCAAACTACCGTACAACTGCATTCATCTCAGACACTAGCAAAGTAATGCTCAAAATTCTCCAAATCAGGCTTCAACAGTATGTGAACCATGAAGTTCCAGATGTTCAAGCTGGATTTTGAAAAGGCAGAGGAACCAGAGATCAAATTGTCAACATCCACTGGATCATCAAAAAAACAAAAAAGTTCCAGAAAAACATCTACTTTTGCTTTATTGACAATGACAAAGCCTTTGACTGTGTGGATCATAACAAACTATGGAAAATTCTTAAAGAGATGGGAATACCAAACCACCTGACCTGCCTCCTGAGAAACCTGTATGCAGGTCAAGAAGCAAAAGTTAGAAATGGAAATGGAACAACATACTTCTTCCAAATCGGGAAAGGAGGACATCAAGGCTGCACATTGTCACCCTGCTTATTTAACTTCTATGCAGAGTACATCATGCGAAATGCCCGACTGGATGAAGTACAAGCTGGAATCAAGATTGCCGGGAGAAACAGCAATAACGTCAGATATGCAGATGACACGACCCTTATGGCAGAAAGTGAAGAGGAACTAAAGAGCCTCCTGATGAAAGTGAAAGAGGAGAGGAAAAAGTTGGCTTAAAGCTCAACATTCAGAAAACTAAGATCATGGCATCTAGTCCCATCACTTCATGGCAAATAGATGGGGAAACAGTGGAAACAGTGAGAGAGTTTATTTGGGGGGGCTCCAAAGTCACTGCAAATGGTGACTGCAGCCATGAAATTAAAAAACGCTTGCTCCTTGGAAGAAAAGCTATGACCAACCTAGACAGCATTTTAAGAAGAGACGCAACTTTGTCAACAAAGGTCCCTCTAGTCAAGGCTATGGTTTTTCCAGTACTCGTGTATGGATGTGAGAGTTGGACTATAAAGAAAGCTGAGGGCCGAAGAATTGATGCTTTTGAACTGTGGTGTTAGAGAAGACTCTTGAGAGTCCCTTGGATGGCAAGGAGATCCAACTAGTCTATTCTAAAGGAGATCAGTCCTGGTGTTCATTGGAAGGACCGATGCTGAAGCTGAAACTCCAATATTTTGGCCAACTGATGTGAAGAGCTGACTCACTGGAAAAGACCCTGATGCTGGGAAAGATTGAGGGTAGAAGGAGAAGGGGACGACAGAGGATGAGATGGTTGGATGCCATCACCGACTCAATGGATATGAGTTTGGGTCAACTCCAGGAGTTGGTGATGGACAGGGAGGCCTGGTGTGCTGCAGTCCATGGAGTCTTAAAGAGTTGGACACGACTGAGAGACTGAACTGAACCTAGACAGCATATTAGAAAGCAGAGGCAGTACTTTACCAACAAAGTTCCATTTAGTCAAAGCTAGACCGTTTTTCCAGTAGTCATTGTATGGATGTGAGAGTTGGATTATAAAGAAAGTTGAGTGCCGAAGAACTGATGCTTTTGAACTATGGTGTTGGAGAAGACTCTTGAGAGTCCCTTCGAATGCAAGGAGATCAAACCAGTCCATCCTAAAGGAAATCAGTCCTGAATATTCACTGGAAGGACTGATGCTGAAGCTGAAACTCCAATCCTTTAGCCACCTGATGCAAAGAACTGACTCACTGATGTTAGGAAAGATTGAAGGTGGGAAAAGAAGGGGACGACGGAAGATGAGATATTGGATGGCATCACCGACACGATGGACATGAGTTTGAGCAGGCTCCGGGAGTTAGTGATGGACAGGGAAGCCTGGTGTGCTGTAGTCAATGGGGTCACAAAGAATCAAGACACTACTGAGCGACTGAACTGAACTGAAGTGTTATGTCAGAGAACAGCAGAGTTCCACGAGCACGTCCAGTCAACCCTAGTTGGTGGGAAAAGGATCAACAAACGACTCCCTAAAAGGTAAGATAAAAAAGTTGAAAACTGACATTAAGAGTAGAGGTTAACCGAATTTGATGAGCAGAAAGCATTCTAGACAAAGAAAGTAGCCTGTAATGAACAAAACAAAACACACAAACGTTAATACCACACCAACCTTAGAAGCTTTGTCAGCTTTAAGTTTTCGAACTACTTCTCCTTGAGAAGCTACTTTGTCAAAAAGTAGTTTGGCTTCTGGTGTTTCTGGACCACTAGGCTCAGAGCTTCTGGGTGGACTTGAATCTGAACTTTGAGATGATGGGGGCTGACCAGGCACGTACTCCTTCCCAGTTTTTTCTTTATACTGAGCTTTTAGGGACAGTAAGCATTCTACAGCTTCATTTACTTTAGCCTGTGAGAAAAGAGGAAAAAAAGATAAATATTTAATGCTTTCTGAAATTTCTGAAAATTTCAAATAGTATTAAAAATCATTAATTACTGCCAAAATATCCCTGTAAATAGTCATCATGAAGAAACTCAAGCACAAAGGAGTCAAATAAATCAGCCTAAAATAACATATCAAAGCTAAACAAAAGTTAAAAATATAAGTAACATAAATCTATATACAAATCATAAAAATAAGCATAAACGTACATACACAGATAATACTGTAACTTTTTACTTCATATATGTAAATAGACAAAGTATAGAACATCCAAGCAAACTGTCAGTTTCCAAGTCCTGGGACTGTAAATAGTGGAGTCAGAATTTACAAAATCAGAATTTACCTGTACAAATTCTTATTTTCTTCAGCCCATTAAACAGACACAAAATATACCATTAGAAAAAACCCACAGTATGAGCTCACCTAAAGAATAACTACATCACTCTTACAAATGTACAATGAAATGAGAGTGTATGTTGAGGTTTTAGATATTCACTTCATATATATATCGGCCTCTGATACTTCAACTTAATTATGATGAAAAAGAATGAAACACTCAGCCAAAATGAAGATTCCTGTGACTTCAGCAGAGGACACCAACACGGGCCAAGCTGGACACCTCACTTGAGCAGAGACACCATCTAACCACGGACTACACCTCACACTTACGCTGTATGCTCTACGCTGGAAAGCCGAAGCGTCAATCACAACAGAGGAAAAGTGCCTCCCAATAAGCTTATGCAAGTTTTACTGCTGCATTCTAACAATGCTCCAAATGGCTAAGGAGAACCCTAGAGAAACAGAAAGAATGCTAAGATGGGGTCAAAGGGATGCAGGAAGAACCCATATATCTTCAAAGAATTTGCATCAGCAAAATAGCAAATGACATTTCCTTGTCCAGCTATTTATAATAAAATTTTGCTGCCTGTTACAGCACCAGGCATCACAGAGGAGGATAAAAGGAGAAAATGCAAAGAGCAGGTTGTCTGATTTGTATTTCTGACCTGTCTCTTGTTTATACTGTCCTTAGAACTGAAAGTGTTTTCAAAGCAAAGTCTACCTGTCCTAAGAAAAAAGACAGAGTTAACAAGACACACAAGAATCGAGAAAAAAAAAGAATCTTCCATCAGCTAAATGAAAGAATATAGACAAAAAGTTAAGGGACTTCCGTGCAACCATTTCTACAAAAACGCCTATTTGAAAGAAGTTCCATTTTACACTATACGCAGCTGTTGACTACAGTTTGAAGTCAGATGGCACACATTTCACAAAGGAAAAAACCCTTGTGTGGCAAAGGAGAAAATCAGTATGGGTAAACCACTTCATTACTGAAGGAAATATTCTATAAGAGCAAAATTATATATACCTAGATCCTCTCTAATTGGGAAACAGAACATTCTAGATATCTAAATAATCTATTCAGGTTATTTTTCAAAACAGGGTGAAATCATACTACTTGCTATGCAGTCTTTTCTGATGATTTAGAAGATAACCAAAGATTCTTAAGAGAAATAGAATTAGTAGCATAAAACATAAGTCACCATCATTTTATGGCCTATTTACTCTGTGCCAGATAATGATGCTAAGCACTTTTCATGGACCATCTTATTAATTCTCCAAATAATCCTTATCCATTTTATGGAAAAAAAAAAAGCTTATTAGAAAGATGAGGGACCATACCCAAAGTTACACAATAAATGGTAGAGTGAGAATTTTAATCTAGGGTTTATTCTAGACACAGGGATCCCGAAACTCCAGAATCTAATACCTGATGTTTTGAGGTGGAACTGATGTAATAAAGTGCACAATAAATGTAATGTGCTTGAATCATCCTGAAACCATCCCCTCCACCCCCTAGTTCAAGGAAAAACTGTCTTCCATGAAACCAATCCCGGGTGCCAAAAAGGTTGGGGACGGCTGTTCCAGAGTCTTGACCTTAAGCACTATAGTACACATCACATTACAGAAAATATGAGACAGTGATCTAAATTTAAAAGGCAATTTTAATCCTGCTAACATGCCACAAAAACTGCTTTTCTAAAAGAGATCCATGATTGTTACTTGAATATGTCTCACAGAATGAGAAAAAAATAATTTCTTTTAATATTTTAGTTTTCTGCATTAAAAGACATTTATAAAGCAAACTTGGATGATACTACTCAGTACACGACTACACAACAGCAGAATGTAATAAGCACTTGTTAATAGATTTTAAGTCTTTAATGAACAAAGACTGTTCTAAACTTACCTAATGTGCCAATACAGACAAAAAAAAGTTTTCAATAAACAACTGCTGGTGGGAATAAATGAGAATGAAAACAGCATACTGAAAAACCTTCAGTAAAGGTTTAAGATGGGAATTTGAGGAAGTAAAAATGACCCTGAGAGTAGGATATTAAAATATGACTGAAAATGGACAAAGTGGATGAGAACACAGCTGGCTGGAACATATGAGAAATAGACAAACTGATTTTGCAGCAACCACTAGATGGAAACATACCCCCATGGGAAAAGGGGGGAACTTTAATGAAAAGCTAACCAATTTTAAAATAGTAAGAACAACAAAAATTAGCAAGAACAGAACCTTTCAAAATGGCCTTAGCACCTCAATGATCAGTGGGAAAAAAGGTTTAAAAAATACTTTTTAAATACAAGGTACTAAAAAAAATAAATAAATACAAGATACTGTGAATCAAAATGCTGCAACTGCAGAAGTGAAAGGTGGCCAGCACCTCCACCACACAGGCGAGGTTTGACAAGACTGGACAACTATGAATTACTTTTAAGAATTCTTTTTTATGAGAACCATTTTTTAGGTCTGTATTGAATCTGTTACAATTTGCTTCTGTTTTTTATGCTCTGTTTTTTTGACCCCGAAGCATATGAGATCTCAGTTCCCTGACTGGGGATCAAACCCACAAACTCTGCACTAGAAGGTCAAGTCTTCTAACCACTGGACTGTCACAGAAGTCCTGTGAATCATCATTTATATTTAATGTAGTAATCATCTGATTTTGCTGCATTTATTACTCCCGTTTTAAAAATCCTCAACTATAAAGGTTCTGAAAACTTCTAAGGCATAGATCAGAAAACTTTTTCAGTAAAGGGCATGGGCCAGACAGTAAATATTTTAGGCTCTGCAAACCTGTTGCAACTCTTCAAATCTGGAATTATAGCACAAAAACGGCCGAAGACAAAATATGTAAACTAGTAAGTGTGGTTGTGTTCCAGTGACATTTCACTCACAAAACACAGGTGTAGGTCAGTGTGGCAAGCCCTGTCCTCAAGTGTCACAAGCATTCCATAAAAACTTTGATTTACCAGTTCATGACTCCCATTTCAAAAAATATTGGGTTGGCCAAAAGATTTGTTCAAAATTTTCCATAAGATGTTGTTTAATGTTCAAAACATTTCACTCAGATTTCAGACCAGAGATATCTGTTCAAAATCAAAACTTTATTTTTTGGACCTGCAGCTTTAAAACATTTAAAAGTTAATATGTAAAATGTGAAAAGTGACCTAACTATTAAAGGAACTCAGCAGTCAGAGCTATGAAATCTTGGGTGTATTCGTGAATTTCACTTCACACGCTATCTGCTTGACCCACCACTTTAACACAGACGCCTACTGGGCAGGAAGAAGAGCAAAGAGGAGCACAGGGTGGACTGGAAGGGGCACCGAGGGTGAACGTGAAGGTGTCTATTCTTCCCCCGCGTTATGCTAATATTCTGCCTCCATGCCTAAAGGTTCTTCTACAGAATCACCAATCTGGTCGTGAAGCAGAAAGGGGGGTGGGAGAAACAGAGAAACTCTCATGGAAACCTGTAACTGTAAAACCTCAGCCGACCACATTCCTTACTTTGGTGGTAACATGACACGGTTAAAAAACTACTTCTGCAGGAAGTGGAATGACTAAGAGGCTTAGGCTAATCAATGTAAGACCAGCACAGACTTGTTTAATGAATAGTAACAAACTAGTAAAACCATGATCCCCCTCCCATGTGTAGAAGCCTCTAACTAGAAATAACTTGGAATCTAGGCTTTGCCAACTTCACAAAGTTACTTTAAGGTTCACAGTCACCGCAGGAAGCAGTTTCTCATTGGCTACTAAAACCAACAAATAAAAAAAAAGAGTATTATTTGAATATTATTGGACAAAGTTGTTGTGAGGATTAAACGCAAAAATAGCATCGACACAGAGTGCACTGTGCCAGATGGAGTCTATACAACATTTCCATTCCCAGTAACTGAACTAGTTCTCTAGGAAAAAGAGCAATTTACTACTTCCAGCATTTAGCAAAAAATATATACATATATAAGTAACATTTTGAAACAGATATGGTACACCATCAGCATTCAATAAATGCAGACTAAACTACAGTGAAGGAAGATGCAGTACCATACTTACCATTATCGAAAAACATGTAGTCAAAGTACCGCCCCAATTTCCAAAGAGATTTAGGTGTTTCTTTGCCCCAAAGGCTGACTGTTCATAAAGAGCTGTTCAATGGATGTAGTCCACTAACCCAACAAGACGGGAGACACAGTTGGCTGTGACGCTAAGTATTGAGTTGGCCAAAAAGTTCGTTCGATGGTATGGCCCACCTCGAATGAACTTTTTGGCCAACCCAATATACTTGCTGCTGTTGTTACCACCCCACACACAAGCAGCTGACTAAAAATCACCCGGGATATCAATGTGTTCTACTAAGAATGAAAGAGTTTAAAGATCAAAGCCCTTTCCCTCAACTTACATCTAGAAAGGGTAATGCTTTAGTAAATAAGATATACAAAGAGAACAAAATGCTCCTAATCTCACCACAGGACAGGAAACAGCAAGGACTTATATCCCCAACCATACACCTAGCAGCCTTTACTCCTTGAAGCAAAGCTGTTTTAGAGCACCACAGCTCTGCAGAGCTTCAACAGGCTAATTAAAGAGAAAAGCTATCTCACACGTCACAGTGAGAGAGACAGGAAAATATCAATAATAACTGCTGGAGCAAAGCCCCAAGGTCTCCCCAAAGCATCTTCTCTCCTCTCCAGAAGGCAAAGGTCCACAGATAAGACTCCTAAGGTACAGGGTCTCCACTCAGAGGCAGAAAACCTTGTTAATGAGGTGAGGAATTTTAACCTCAAATCACTCAATCATTCTCCAACCCAAGCCCAGGATGCTGATGAGACAACAGATCCCCAGGAACACTTTAGAACAAATCTCCTTCAGTCATTTAAGTCAGGCGCAGTAGTTCATCACAACTCTCCATGCTCATGCCACAGCCCAGATTCTACAGTTTTTGGTAGCTTATCCAGTTACAGCACTATTAATTTGATCACATTTTAGATCTCATTACTTTCTGAGTATAGAACTACATATCCCGATTATTAAACATGATTTTTCTCTATCACAGATGCCATTCCTTAGTCTCTTATACTGAGCAAGCAATCCTGTTCCAAAATCAGTGCTATCACCCACTTGGCTAAACGTCCTGCCTAAAGATATCATTGAAATAAAATGAAATGTATTGCTATTGTTTAGTCACTCAGTGGTGTCCAACTCTTTTCCAAGTGCAGACTGTAGCCTGCCAGGTCCCTCTGTCCATGGGATTCTCCAGGCAAGAATACTGGAGTGGGTTGCCATTTTCTTTTCCAGGGGATCTTCCTGACCTAGGGATCGAACTCATGTCTCCTGCATTGGCAGGTGGATTCTTAACTACTAAGCCACCATGGAAGCCCAATGAAATGCATACTTCAGTCAAAATGTGGTATCACTTGAGGGCTCCCTTACAAAAAATCTGAAATAGTCACTGACAATTCCTTATTCCCTGCATGCACCCTGAACTTTTGCTTGTGCTATCTTCTACATCCAGTCCCAGGACAGCAGCATCAATGTCACTTGGACAACTTTTTACAAATGCATAACCTCTGCACACTGGACTTACTGGAGCTGACACTCAAGAGGCAGAGCCCAGCAACAGCAACCTGTGTTTGGGTGAGCTTCCAGTCATTCTGACGTACAATAAAGCTTGAGAACCACAGACCTAGACTTAGGAGTACTTCCTCTGAAAGTCATTCATCTTAAAGGGCTGCTTCTACTTCAGGACTGGTTTCAATATTCTTTCTATTTCTTCCTTCCCTGCCACTTACAGCCACAGACTCTTCTGAGAGCAATTTAGACATACCACCCAGGATCACAGTCTGTGTACAGTTCTTCGTCAGCCCCGCTCCCCCTCTAGATGGTCAGCTGTGTCTCATTAATACTTCCAGAGCCTGGCACAGGCATGCATCAGTAAACGTTGACCGTTACATCAAAAGACTGAATCGGACAGTCTATACACAATAAGTCTTATGAGAAAATGGGTCTGGCCAGATTGCTGGACCGCATAAGGTTACCAACAACGTGTCTAAACTCCTTCCAGCATACTGACCTTAGGGGCTTTCTCGGCTTTCAGTTTACGAACCACTTCTCCTTGCGCAGCAACTTCATCATACAGAGATTTACTTTCCAGAATATTTGATGATGATTTAGAAGAAACATTCTGTCCTACTGCAGCGGGAGGATTTCCAGGCTTATATTCCTGGCCAGTTTTCTCCTTATATTCAGCCTTCAAAGCCAAAAGCTGTTTTACAGCTGCATCTATATCTTCCTTTGTGGCTTTCTTGGCTTTTAATTCACGAACCACATCCCCTTGGGCAGCGACTCTGCTGTAAAGAACCAAGGAATCCTCAGACGTAGCACAAGTACTCAAAGAAGGAGCCGATCTTGTCTTAAGAGGTGTAGATGCCTACAGACACAGAAAACCAAAAATAAAATTATTAATTTGTGTTAAATATCTTTACACAAAATTTTATCAAACTATTTTATAATATTTTAAGCTAAACACAAAATTTTTAAATGCTAATCTCTTTAAAAAGTTTAGGGAATTCCCTGGTGGTCCAGTGGTTAGGGCTCTTGTGCTTCCACTGCAGGGGACCTGAACTCAATCCCTGATCAGGGAACTTAGATCCTGCAAGCCACGTGATGCAGTCAAAAATTTTTTTCTTAAAGTTCAAATGAACAATCACATTCCTTAAAAAAAAAAAAAGTATCCTAATAAAAAGTAACAATAATAAACAAAAGCAGAGGTACGCAGACATTCATGAGGCGCTTTTCTCAGAGTAAAAACCTGAACCTGAATTGTTACCATTAGGAGACTATTTAAAGAAATGAGAAAGTGAAAGCGAAAGTCGCCCAGTCCTGTCTGAGTATTTGTAACCCCAGTGTCTGAGTATTTGCAACCCCATGGACTACACAGCCCATGGAATTCTCCAGGCCAGAATACTGGAGTGGGTAGCCATTCCCTTCTCCAAGGGGTCCTCCCAACCCAGGGATTGAACCCAAGTCTCCTGCATTGTAGGCGGATTCTTTACCAGCTGAGCCACAAGGGAAGCCCAAGAATACTGGAGTGGGTAGCCCATTCCTTCTCCAGGGGACCTGCTCAACCCAGGAATCAAACTGGGGTCTCCTGCATTGCAGGCAGATTCTTTACCAACTGAGGTATCAGGGAAGCCCAAGAAACTATAACACACCTACCAAATCTGAGAATAAACCACTGCTAGTACCAACATACTAGCAGTATAACCCTGAAGTAGTTATTAACACTTAAGGCTTTTACTTCTTTAAAAGGTTAACATTTACAATTTGCATACTTTTCTATATTTATATTATATACATATATAAACACTTTATTTAAAAGCAAAGAAAAAGAAAAAGAAAGTCTAAATCCCAGGACAGAAAGATCACTGATTAGAGACATATCCACAGAAGTCAATTACTTGCCTCATTCTTTGTTGTTTCTACTTTGGTCTTTTCCTTTGACCCAGATGTTGGCATTTCCTTCGTATGTCCATCAGGAATGTATATCAGAATGCACGGGGCTTCTATGCAACTATATGGACTAAAAAGAAAATGAAGGGACAAAAAACTTTATCTTAACAGCAACTGCATTCCCGGATTAATTCAATGGCACTGTTAATGCTTTTCAAAGTGTAAGTAAACAGTCTATTCTCTTATTCACATCAGAGTTTCTTCAGAGTAGTTTAAAAACAAATATATAAATAAAAATTGACAGTGCTAATCATAAAATATCAATTTATGAACTTTCATGGATATAAAGTCCAGGACAAAGGTATATCTACTTTGGCCATCAGAAATGGCACTAGTGGATATTTATGTCTCACTCTTGATTTAAAGGAAATGCACCCACATACCACAACTAATGTGCTTATAAACAGAAGAATTTCTATAAAACATTTATTTTATTAGAATTTTTCAATTCTAAAGGGTACAGTAATTAGCAGAATCCACCACTCCTAGGACTATTCATATACAAAAAAAAAAAAAATTCAAATTTTGTAGTAAAGGCCACAGAGTAAAAATAAGAGAATCTGGTAACAATAGAATCCTAAATATCTCTTCAGTGTATTTTAATATGGCCTTACTGAGACATAATTCACATACCAAAAAATCCACCCTTTGAAAATATACAATTCAATGGCTACATATGTGCAACCATCACTGCTATCTAATTTTAAAACATTTACATCACCCTAAAAAGAAACTTTGTACTCTTAATCATTTTCCAGTTTCCCACTCCTCTGGGCCCTGTTGCACTATTTATATTCTACAATATACCTAATCAAAACATACAATAAAGAAAAGATAGTTGTTATAATTTAATCCAAAGATAACACTAAAAATTTTTTTTACTTGGACCACACAAAGATGTATTATAAGACGGTTTAGTTTTAGAAGTAAAAGTTGTTAATATTACACTATTTCAATGTCAACACTTGTTACAATAAAGTCTGAAAAAATAAATACAGAGTAACAAATGAAACAGGAACAGAGAATACTGTCCCTTATATTATTTTAGTGGCATTTAAACTTCTGAAATATTATTTACTCAAAGAACTTAAAGCATTTTCATTTAAATGTCTGGTTACATTGATTTACCTAACGGGTTCATAAGGTTGATCACATATGAAGAAGCCTCTTCTCTGGAGTTGTATAATGTCTCCTTTTTTCAAATCCTTAAGGCAGGGATCCCCCAGCATTAGTTCTTCATGCTGTAAAGATGATAATAAGCCAAAATACACTGTCTTAAAATTATGAGAGCACTGGGCTTTTTCCTGGTGGTACAGTGGGTAAGAACCTGCTGCCCATGCTGGAGACACAAGAGCAATTCTTGGTCCAGCAGATTACACATGCCCTGGAGCAACTAAGCCCAGGTACCCAACTACTGAGTCGAGAGCCTGGGAGCCGCAGCTGCTGAGGCCACGTGGCACAACTACTGAAGCCTGTGGGTCCCAGGGCCCGGGCGCCACAACAAGAGAAGCCACCACGGTGAGAAGGCCATGCTCCGCGGCTAGAGTAGCCGCGGCTCACACTCACTGCAACTAGAGATAAGCCCTCACAGCAATGAAGACCAAGAACGGCCAAAAATAAATAATTTTTTTTTCTTTTTTTAATTCTAAAGAAAAGTTAACACGGAGTGAGATAAAATAGGGTTTCTTTTAGGCTACCTTACTGTTTTTGTTGACATACTGCTTAAAGTCCTCATCTTTTCCCAGCACGGGCTTCGTGATCAAGTGCTCATAAGTAACACAGATTGCTGGGACAGGAAGAGCATGTTCCGTCTCTGCAAGCCAAGTGATCTTAGTGGTTTTCTTGTAGTCTTTGTTCTCTAAATTCAATTTTGCATCAAGAGATACAATTTTGCCTTCTGCATTTCTAAAAATAAGATTTAAAAGCAGTTTCAGAAAACAAATCTTCACTGTCATAAGTGCATTATTTTGTTCTATGCCTGTATTAAATAAGGAATTTTCTTTGGAAAAATTTCAATCAAACACTTTTTGAGTTTCTGGTAGGTGCCAGACATGAACTAGTTAAGAGATGAATAAAGTATAACCCCTGCTATCAAGACAGTAGTATATGCCAGACCCACGTACATCCAATAAAGAACATGAACATGTTTATGAATCTTAAAGTCACCTGAAGTAAAGCATTAAAAAAGCCAAAATATTGTTTTCAAAACATTTAGTAATTACTCGAAATATATGTAATGATGGGACAACTGAGATTTCAGAGTCTACTAAATTAACATACTATGTCCCACTATAATAACTGGCACGCTAGTTAAATTTAAAGTAGATTTTAGGATAAAGAATGCTATATATACAAATTCTGTCCCAAGCATCTCTCCTATCATGCAGTTGTATACTGAGAATTAGATAATAGAAGGAGGGCCCTAAATAGTAGAACTCTTTTTTATTTCTACATGCAGTCATTTTCAGGCTTCCCTCGTGGCTCAGATGGTAAAGAATCTGTCTGCAATGCGGGAGACCTGGGTTTGATCCCTGGGTTGGAAAGATCCCCTGGAGGAGGGCATGGCAACCCACTCCAGTATCCTTGCCTGGAGAATCCCCATGGACAGAGAAGCCTGGCGGGCTACAGTCTACAGGGTTGCAAAGAACTGGACACGACTGAGTGACTAAGCACAGTAGTCATTTCCAACATCACAAGCAAAAGATACCCTGATACTCTATAAATATATTGAAACATATACGGGGAAAACAATTTAATGTGTCCAGAATTTGCAGCATCCATGCATGGGGAGATTTAATAGCCAGCTTCATGAATGGGCCTGAATTAGGTAATTTTCAATAAATTGATAAACATCACAGACTTCTCTCCCATATTTATTTGAAAGCAAACAAAAAGTTCTTACTTGTGTATTTTAGTAATGTTGATGTTGCCCCAGTTTATAAATGTAACCATCTCACCCTCTGACAATGTCTCTGCATCAGCACCTTCAATGAAAACTTTAGAACTATACCACACAGGCTTCAAGCCAACATCAGGATTCTGATTAATAAAAAAAAAAGAGAGAGTGTTGGTTGAAACATTTAACTATTGAACTCAGTATGCAAATTTATATTCATTCATTTTATTTCTTCACACAAACAGAGGTCCTCTGTATCAATCTGAGTCCCAGTTAAATGACCCTGGGGCAGATGCCTGCGCAATAAAGTAATTGAGTCAGATGAGGTGGTCTGCCCCAAGATTATTTCCAGCCTAAAACACTCGTTCTTTGTTTTCAGGGCTGAAGCAGTACTTTTCTGTGTCCCTCCAACCAGAATCTGCTTGGCTAGACTCAAAAATCTCACTGCTTTTGCAGCAAAGGGGAAAATAAAGTCATTTCTCATCAGTGGCTGCAGAACTATGGAACAGATGTCATCCTAGCAGGAAACAACAGATGTTTCACATTTTAGGAGACAAATTTTAAGGACAGCAGTATACACGTTAAGAAAGATAAACTTTCTGCCATTTCAGTATGTATTATATGAAGAAAAGAGACATGGGGAATAAAAAGAATGCTACAGTGGTTAAATTTCAGATTCTTGTTTGAGCAAAATCAAAAGAAAAAAGTATAAGAAGATCCTTCAAATAAATCTTAAATAACCAGTGTTTAATGACTTTTCATTGAATGAACCAATGCCCTTCAGGAAAATCAGTATGCTGTAACAACTTATGCTATTCTGGGCTCTGAACAGAATACTGATAGGCTAAATGTAGAACATTTTGTGAGGAAAATGATAATGAAAATTCCACAGGTCAAACAGGGTGGTACACTCGTCAATGCTTCCTAATCAATTATTTAACTATTACCTATTCTTTATTATTACTACTTCTGTAACTATTAACTAAGCTATCTGACTATAACTATCATTTTAACAAACAAGCACCCTTAAAAGCTTTATTATCACCATTTTGATTTTAAAACATTTAGTTAGCTCCACATTTAAGCTAACTGTAGTGGGCAATATGACATATCAGGAACCACCATTCACCTGGTTGAACCAATCAGATAAAAAAGGCAAAGGTAAAGCCAAATCAATCAGTCACACACAGAGAGACACACATTCCCAAGTCTTATTAGGTGTATCATTAAACAAAGTCTTCAAAATTAAAAGCTAATGTTATACAAAGAAAGGCAATCGTAAAGCTACAACTTAGAACATTTATAGCTTTTCAGGAAGCATATTCCCTGGAGAAGGAAATGGCAACACACTCCAATATTCTCGACTGGGAAATCCCATGGACAGAGGAGGCTGGCGGCCACAGCCCAGGAGGTCCCAGAGAATTGGACGCAACGGAGTGACTAAACAGCAACAACAAAGCATATTATCTTGTATGTGAGTTCGTCTATGAGCATAACATAGTTATGAGTAGATTAGTATATGACTGAGCTAGTCTACGGGCATAAGCTTCATTATATAACAAGGATATTTATAGACAAAACTGGAACAAAAGTATGTATTTTTGCTTCAAGATTATCAACCGAGCAGTCATGACCATGTGAGACAACAACCATGGCTCAACTAGGAGAGGCTGTCTGCTACTTGTATTTAAGGTTTACAGTCACAATTTAGACAAACAGGTACCATTTTCACTTCACTGATATTTTCAAAATCAGAGCCAATGGTTGTGTGATAGACTCTGGACACAGCTGTGATTCAATACTACTAGGTCAAATGTTTTGGCTTAAAGGCAAAGGTAATAGTGAGCAACCCAGTTAATTAAAAACTGTATCTCAGCCTTCACACAGAGATAAGAGCAGGGATTATGTAACATCTCCAGGAAGAAATAAATTTTTGTTATACGCTAATGTGCTATCTCTACAACATAAAAAATAGGCACCAACTGAGTGTAACGGTTCTGCGTGATGTGCTGTGGACAGGATTAACACTACTACTAGAATAAACTTCCTTAGTGAGAAATCCACAAAATCATTTACTTTTCAATTAGTGTCAAATTCTTAAACAGCCCATACAGTCCAACATCAAGAAAACAAAAACACCAATTTAAAAATGGACAGAAGAAGCAAACAGATGTTGTACCAAAGAGAAAACGCAAATGGCCAACGGGTATATGAAAAGATTGAGGCTCAGTATCACTAATCATCAGGGAAATACAAATCAAAACCACAATGAGATATCACCTTACATCTTTGAGAATGGCCATCATCAAAAAAAGAACACAGATAGCAAACTTTGGGGAATGTGTGGAAAAAAGAAAACCCCTGCACACTGTTGACGGGAATGTGTATGGCCACTGTGGAAAACAGTATGGAGGGTTTTCAAAAACTAAACACAGAACTACCATATGACTCAGCAATTCCACTCCTGGGTATATCCAAAAAACCCCAAAACACTAACTTGAAAAGATACACGCACCCCAATGTGCATAGCAGCATTACTTACAATTGCAGAGATATGGAAGCAACCTAAATGCCATCAACAGATGAATGGATAAGAAATGTGGTGTGTACATGTGTACACACACACACACACACACACACACAGAGGAATACCATTCAGTCATAAAAAAGAAAAGATTTTGTCATCTGCAGCAACATGGATGGACATGAGGGGCATCATGCTAAGCAAAATAAGTCAGATAAACAGGTCTGGGGCAGGACAACACAGGGGTGAGGGAGTGAAAGGCACAAACTAACAGGTGTTAGAGAAGCTCAGGGATGTACAACATGGGGAATACAGCCAATATTCTCTAGTAACTGTAAACAAAAAAATGTTAGTCACTCAGTTGTGTTGACTCTTTGCGACCCTATGGATAATAGCCCACCGGGCTCCTCTGTCCATGGGGATTCTCCAGACAAGAATACTGGAGTGGGTAACCATTCCCTTCTCCAGGGGACCTTTCCAACCCAAAGATCAAACTCAGGTCTCCTGCACTGTAGGCAAATTTTCTTTACCATCTGAGACACCAGGGAAGCCCATAAATAGAAAGCAACCTTTAAAAATTGAATAAAAAATTTAAAAAAACTTAAGAATTAGTGTGAAATCCTGACAAATGATGCTGGATAGAAATTATCCCCAAGTCACACTATTGCCACCTCAGCACATCTTCCCTGTGATTATCCTGCTCCTTTGCACATTTTCCCTGTGATTATCCTGCTCCTTTTTTAACAGACAGGACATCACTGGTGAAACTGTAGGGAGACCTTCGGGTGTTTGGCGACTTCCTTCATCTCCTCCTGGGCCTCGGGGATGTTCACTGGGACCACCTCTTTCTTCAGTAATGCAACGTATCGTGGAGCCACTGGGTCAATAACCTGCAACAGAGGCATCCTTGTGTTAAAACAGTCACACATTTTTTTAAAACTTAATTAATAAAATAAGAAATAGCACAGGACTACTAACTGGTATTCTTTGTTACTGCATTTACTAATTTTTGGTTTACCTGCTAACTGTTATCTAATGTTTAAGCTGTCAAGTAGGGGAAAAAAAAAATCATAAGCAAAGACTACCTGAAGGATTTAGAGTTCCTCTCCAAGAAAAACTACCAACAAGTGAAAAAAAAAACGAAAGTTAAAGCATAATATGAGAAGAAAAGTTCTGAATATAACTTTTAAACTCTGGTATTAGAAAGCAAAATTATCCTGTGGGATGATATAGCAATACTACAGGTAAATGTAATACTCCATTTTGTATTGTTAGAGAAGACTGTTGTGAAGGAATAGAGATATTTTCTATATGCAGTGTTAGGCGACACACCACCATCAAAAGCAAATTGCATTAGGTCACTATAATAAGGCAATTATATAGATTAAAAGTAAACACAATATTTCTCCTGGTCTGCATGCTATATACATATATATATATACACACACACACATATATATATGTATATATACACACACACATATATAGGGACTGCTGTGTTCCCAGTACCTAGCAAGGGCCTGAACATATAAGAAATGGATACGTATTTACAGATGAAATGAATGAATGGTGGTAACCACTACATTCTAACTTCCTCTACCATCAAAACAGTAGCAGCATCCCCTTCTGGATCTGATGCATTTTTCTCACTTCCCTATTCAATTTAAAATTATCCATGATGACCAATCACAACAGCAGTACTTAGATAAAGCATTTGCAAGAAAAATGTAGACAGAAGCACACGACAAGTCAAATAGCTAAATAAAGTAATAGAAGTCGCTTTTTTCCCATTAAAAGGAGGCAGGAAATAGTGGTATGGCTAATTAAACCTGGTTCTGTTTGGGTTTATATTGGGTTTTTTGTTGTTGCTCTTGTTTGGCTGGCATTGTGCTATTGTTGATTGCTTTAAGAGCATTTTTCTGCTTCTCTGTAAAACTCTGATGTACTTAGAGAAAAAAACCATGTGCAGAGGGTCAGAAAGAAAAGTTCGAAAAGCCATCTAACTTCACCTTGATTGCTACTCTTTACCTGCTTATATTAACATTTCATGCCAGTACTACATCAGCATCAGCCTCCTTCTAAACTTACTGTTTCATTCTATCCTTCCCTGAGGTTTTAAAGTTATCCTTGTGGGTTAAGGGGTTCCTTCCTTCAGCATCTACTGGGTTAGAATAATCACAGATTTAATTTGTGACTACTCAATTTAGTATTTAAGCCAGTAAGATACAATTTCTCCTTTTAAAGATGTTAAATCTAGCTGACCCAACCTGAGAAGCTCACATCAGTTCAGTGCAGTTCAGTTCCTTCAACTGACAAGAGAGCAGAAGACTGTTTCTCACACTTGACGCTGGCACAGATGTTTTTATTTATTTATTTATTTACTGGCTGTGCTGGTCTTGGTTGCCGCAGACTTTTTCTCTACTTGCAGCAAGCGGGGGCTACTCTCTAGCTGTGGTGCATGGGCTTCTCACTGTAGCAGCTTCCCTTCTTGCTGGGCACGGGCTCCAGGGCATGCAGGCTTCAGTGGTTGCGGATCTCAGCCTCTAGAGCAGGGCCTCAATAGTTGTGACACAGGGTCTTGGCTCCTCCACACATGTGGGATCTTCCCAGGCCAGGGATCAAACCCGTGTCTCCTGCATTGGCAGGCAGATTCTTTACCACTGAGCAACCAAGGAAGCCTGCTGGCACAGATTTTTAAGCCACTTAACCCCGAAGGACTATGATTCTAATGATCTGAAGTAAAGTCTAGAAATCTGTTTTTAAACAAGCATTCCACAGGATGGTTAGGATCAGACAAGTCTGAGAAGTCTTGACTAGCAAATTTTAAAGTCTTAGGATTTCCCTGGCAGTACGGTGGTTATGCTGGACTCTATGCTCCCAATGCAGGGCATACAGGTTCCATCCCTGGGTGGGAGACTAAGATCTTATATGTCACACAGCATGGCCAAAAATCAAAAATAAAAAAATTTTAAGTCTTTTTTAGTCTAAAATTGTACACAATTCTCAAAATCTCTGGATCAGTGGTTTCAAATTACTCCAAAGAGTCGAGTCTCTTCCTCTGAAGGTGAGGGTTCTGCACTAAGACCAGGGTATTAAGAAAAGGTGTGATATTAGGTATCAAGGCCCCAGAGTTTTCCCCCGGTCAGCTCCAAAACCCTGGCAGTCAGGCCTTCACACTTCTGGCAGCTTAACTGAAAAGAAATTCTTCTGGAAAAACTGCCTAGTCCAAGAGATAAGATAGAAAGTTACTGAAATGGAGACTTTTCAACTAACTGGCCCCACCAGACTAGCTTACAGCGAGGTACAGCTGACAAGCCTAGTCTTCTCTTAGGGCTTCCAAACCCTCTCTCAGTCAATGTGTTAAAGATGAGCAGATAACCAAGCCTCACCAGGTATCTGAGAAACGCCTTTAATATCAAAGAAAAAACAAAATAAACAACCTGGAGAAAGAGATGTTACATGGGGAAAAAATGCCATTTGATAATATTACAACCATGAAATAGGAACAGGAAGTAGTTATTCTGAAAATTCAGAGCACAAAAGAGAAATCTTGGAAATAGGAGAGCATGAATGAAAACCTCAACAGAAGGCTAAGACAGGGCTGAGTACAACTACCAGAAAGGAGAGCCAAAAGATGAGATGGAAAATAAGAGAGAAAAGAAACTAGAGAAATAGTCCAAGAGGCCCAACATGCGCTCAAGAAACATTTCAGAGAGAAAACAGACAAAACAGTAGAGAAAAAAAAAACAGACTTCAAGAAAATTTCCCTGAACTGAAAGAATGAGTTTTCAGTCTGGAAGCCAGATGTTCTTCCAATGCATATGAATGAAAACAGACCCAGTCCAAGGCACATCACTGTGAAATTTCCAAGTGAAGAGGCTGATCCTGTACACTGCCTCAACAATCCTCATCCCAGGCTCCCCTTCCCAGGGAACCACGGAGGATATAGTACAGCAAAGCAAAGAGTCAATCAAAAGAAAAGGAAGACCCATGAACCAGGTGACCCAGCTTAGAACAAAACCCCAGGGAATTTCCAGGGTGAGGAGGAAGAAGGACCTGTGAAGACAACAGGGCTTCAGAAGTTAGCAGTTCTCTCATCTGGGTCAGATGTGCACAGCCCTGAAGGCCCTGGCAGAGAAGTCTCCAGGGTGAAAAAATACCTGAGGCGTGTGAACATTCTGGCAGAAAATTTAGACAGCTTGTGGAGAGTCGAAGACAGGATGAGAAAATGAAATAAATGATGGAAACAAAACAAAACAATTAGCCACAAGAAAGCCAACAAGTTATGAGAAAAAGCAGACCACTTAAATTCTCATCTTCCATTGTGATGATGCCTAAAACGACAAACAAACAAAAATCAAGAAGGAGCAACACACACATCATTTAGAGATACGGGCAATCAATACCAAAAAAAATTGTCTGAAAGAGCTGAATGTGATTTATCTTAGGAAAGAAAATAGAAGGAAATATAGGGGAATATGGTGTTCACTTAACAGACCCTACAGAATTATTGGCCTGCAGTGAAATGTATTTCTTATACTTGAACCCAAGTGGACATGGGTTATTAATGTAACGAATACCAATGTTAACTTTGCCTGTTAATTTTGAGTGTATTTATTAGTAACTGCAGCAACAGAGAGAACCAATTAATAATTCCCTTATGTATCCAAAAACTGACTAAACACAAAAGACTAAATAAAATAAATTCAAGACACATGCGAGACAAGCATCTATTTTTTGAAGCAAGGCATCAGCACAATCAAGCAGCAATACAAATTTAAAAAAAAAAAAAAAAGAATTTACAGAACACAATCACAGAAACCATAGTTTAAAACATGGCACTTTAATGATTTGCCTTATTATAGTGTCTAAGCATCTGCTTCCAATTAACAATGTCAATATGCAGTATTCCTCATTTGACTTTAATTCAAGACAGTTTTTTTTCTTAAAGCTAGATTCAATGATACACAGGAATTATAATTAACAAACCTTTGATATAATTCAACGAAACATGTAACTTTAAAACTATGTCCTCTAAGCACACAAGGGAACAGAATAGAGTTAGCCAAGTCTTCCCTTTGCCACTAAGAAAACTAGAGGACATGTTTTTTCACTAGGAATAATGCATTTTCAGTGGGTTTGTACAAGCAAGTCCCTTATATAAATGTGATTGTGCTTCAAAGCTGTATAACATCTCAAGTTATAACATGTAATATGCTAAAAGCTATGTGCTAAATAAGTAAGGCAAATAAAAGCATTAAGTAATACCTTCTTACAGAGAGCTCGCAGCTTGAAAGCAGAAAAATGAAATGCAAAGTGTTCAAAAAAGATTCAAGGAAAAAACTACTACCATTCCCTAATACTCCAAGTTTGTTCGTTTTGATCATTGTTACTTGTTTGGTATAGTTTATAAGCTTAATGCACATAACATATAAAAAAGTAAAACATTCCATTTTCCTGAAAATCTACAAAATTACAATACTGTTCACAAAGTTTTCACTAATATAAGCACACTAATGAATTCTACATGTATTCTATTATTTAGCAGTTAGACAAGAGAAAAAGAGGACCAAGAGTCAAAACATGTACCTTTTTGTTAAATGCCCAAATTTTGTCCCATTCCATGTTCACAACTGAACGTGAAGAACCCTAGAAAAACAATTTTAAAAATGGCTTGAAGGGCAAGAGGTATTAACTAGAATATTTTAAGGTAAGCAAGCTAGAAAATAAACCCAATCAATAATTACAAGTTTACTTCCACTGGAACATAAAACTTAAGGGTGTACAAACCAACCCAGTTACAGTTAAGCGTCAACAGTCACATACTTCACTGGATAGAAACACCACAGCTGCCTCTGTCCAACTTTAGCATAGGAGTTTAGGACATTATCAGTTTTCCACTATTATTGGTGTTTATTTTTTTCAAAAACACTCTGCTCTTGCATTGTAAGGAACAAGCAAGGAATAGACAGAACAACAGGAATAAAGACCAAAAGGCTAGTAAACCCTTTAGGAAATCCAAGCAGAGAGGCTGGAAAGGAAACCCTAACTCACCTGGGCAGCAATGAACTGTTTCAGCCCTTCGACCGTCATCCCTCTCCTCAGCACACCACGAACCGTAGGAAACCGGGGGTCATCCCTGGGAAACAGGCACGTTTTAAGAGCTCAGGAGGTTTTCAACATGTCGGTGCAGAGAGTATAAAATACCTTTCTGAATATTATATTCAGTTTGTTAAACATCTGAACTAAGAGCTGGTTATAATAATTAGGCAGAACACTAATTACTAGTCAATTATTACTAAGTAAAATAAATGGTACTGCTGGAAACAGTAAAAGCACATTTGAAAAAAGACACATAGGTGACATCTTCAAATACAGAAAACCCAAGCATTACAACATTCTTATTTGCTTTTCATTTAGCAAACATTCAAGGTCTCTATTCTACATATGACCGTGAGACACAGATAAGAGAGGGTTATTTTGGCATTCATGTCCAAATGCAATTTATAAAGTCTTCTGGGCTGTAAAAAATATACATGTTGGTTAATTAATATTCTGTAGAGATTTGCAATTTTCAGTAAGTTTGCAATATCACCCTTTGTATGGGGCCAAAGGTAAACTTGCCCTTTAACAAATTCTGCTCCAGAGTAATTATCTAAAATTATACATTATTCAATATATACTTAATATGTGTCACTATTACATGATGCTAATAAAAACACACACATTCTAGCTGATTCGGGTTAAAAAAATATTCTTAGGCTTGTTAAGTATGTTGACTCAACTGAACAGACTTCATTCAGAGATTTTAAAACTTTTTCTAGTCCCAAACATGGGCACTCCATGTTTGCAGCATTAAAACAAAAGGGAAGAGCACCTGAGAAACTGGATAAAAGAAGGAAAAGGACCAGAACCCAACAGGTATACCCATTTCAACCTTCCCATTCATCCTCCCCAAACCTCCATACAGTTTAAAATGAGTGAACCACCACGTCCTTACTTCCTCTCAATTCTAGGTAACAGCAAACATACCATCCATCTACTAGTCCTTCATTGACAAACCACGTGAGTTTTCTTTTGGACAGTACTGTGTTGTTGAGATTCAGCCGACTGTATTCCCAAATAAATGGTTTTCTTATGCCTAAAGCTTCAATAATCCAATAAAACTGTTCATCTCTGTCATGGTATTCTGTTGTTCTCAGGGCATGTGTAACACCTTCAATGCTGTCAACTATGGGGCAGGCAAAATCATATGTCGGATAAACACTAGAAAAAAGAGTATTTTTGAAAATCAGTAAAGAATTTTACCCTTTTCATCTTAGACATTATAAGAAACAATACTAAAACATAATTCTATACAAAATAAGAATTTCTTAAAACAACAGGTGTTATGAGTCATAATACTCAAAGTACATCAAAACTTTTTATCAGACTTTGAAGAATCAGTTACTCAACATTCAAACAAACAAACAAGCAAAAAGCTAACCTGCAATTTAAAAAGCAATTGGATATTGGTGCAGTGAATTCTATAATCATATTTCTGTAATAGCAAATGTATACCATGGAAGGAACGTAATGTTTACATTACATCTCCGTGTTTACAGAGAGCCTCAAAGCAAAAGCACAGGCAGCCACTGAGCATAATGAAAGCAATACACCTACTTGTATTTATTTCCAGTTCTTGGGTGTGGCTGAATCTTGCAGCGATAAAGTGTCGGGTCCCTCATGCACCCATTGTTACTACTCATGTCAATTTTTGCTCGCAAACAACAGGACTGACCAAACTGGCTTCCTTTTTTCATTTCTTCCCACATTTGCAGATTCTTCTCCACAGCTATAAAATGACAGTTTACCTAATTAGCATCGCTAATCTGGTTGAAAACAAATTATTTTAACAGTCTTCTAATTTGATACAAAATTTTCACATTCTGATTTTATAAGCACACCCCACTAGTTTAAAAGTACTTAATGGTTCCAGTATCTGATACCAAGTGAAAACATTTTTTTTTTTTTTTTTAGTAAAGGTCCCACAAAACACATGAATACGCTCTATTTCAGAAGCCAACACATTCCACTAATATAGTACTGGTGAAGGCTAAGAGCGGATGGCTGACAGCTGCAGGTTTCTCTTATCCAGTTCTCCCACGTCCCCATCATGGCGCAGCTGGCCAGCCCCTCCTCAAATTGAACACTGGGTGTTTGAAGCAGAAGCATTCTGTTCCTTTGCCACCTCATGCCCGGCGGACACACTGGTCTGACCCAGGCCAGGTGCTGGTGCTGCAGCCTATGGCCATCTAGGGAACACAATTTGGGCCAAGAGCCTGAGCTAGTGGGCTTCCCAAAAGCACCTTTGGCCATTCCACTGGAAAGCAGGCTACTCTAAGATTTGGGGAAAAAAAAAGAGAGATGACAGAAAACAGAGAGTAACAGAAGTTTATCCTGGGGGGAAAAAATCTCTACATATCCCCAGTGACTACAGTCTTATCTATATTAGGACTCACATGCCTCACATGAGTAAGAAAAAACTGTTATACAATGGTTCTTCTGTGGAAACTACTGAAGATACAAGGGACACATTATCAGCTCTCAAAGAATAAAGTTAGGTCTAAAAGTCCAGTTGCTAATTATTTTTGAAAATGTAAAGAAACGTAAAATGGGGAGGTGGGAGAAAAAGACAGACTTCCGTAACAATTTGAATTTACTACTATACTTCCTAAACGTAACACTCAAGATGTTCTGCAACATAATTACACAATAAAAATAACCAGACTCAGCAGCTCAGGAATAAGTAATAACAAACTTTTTTTGTCAAGTGGTATTTCAGACACAGGGAAGCATGAGGCTTACATAGAATCTTCACACTTACAGGCTGACAGGAAGATTTGGGAATGGCTAACATTACCATCAAACATTCTAATTAGAAAGACTAAATATTTAAATTGAGAGAACCACAAAAAGTTGCAGAAGAAATCATTCACATGGACTGAACAGCAATGCAAAAGACTACAAAAAAAAAAAAAAGATACAGGTAACAAGCGAGACCCTGAGACCACACACACTTCACATGCACTTGTGATGCTAATAAGTAACAATGTAAAGATGGCAGAGAAAGGGAAAAGATTTCTAAGAGATGAATTAATGTATGAAACATATTCCCAAATGTGTTTCAAAATCTTTCATTAGAAAAAAAATTTTGTACTGATGAGGCGGAATACAAGAAGAATATCAATTAAAACACAGAACACTAAATGTGCCTTACAGTTTTTTCTATGTTTGGATTCTATCCTCTGCTCACGCTCTGCTTTCATCTGCTCAGCAGGAGTATCATCGACATAAGCCTTCCCTTCCTGAATTAGCTTCTCTGCATATTTCATTATAGTTTCAAAATGATCCGAGGTGTAAGTAAATTGATCTGGTTTGATATGCAACATTGCAACATCCTCCAATATAACCTGCAGTAGAATCCAAAATAATCATCAGTTTATCTTTTGTTATTTTCTTGTGTATTTTCAATCCTTGATACTGCATTTGGACAAATGTAATAATACACCATCAGTCTTACAGAGCCTGAAAATGGTTGTGGAAGTTGTATGATATTAGACCAGAAAAGAAAAAGAAAAGAAAAAAAAAAGAGAGAGAGAGAGGGAGAGAGAAATTCGTTATACTAGCCTCCAAGTTCTCAGCTGAGAAAGCTGATCTCATGGTGCTTTCCATTTATTCTGGAAAAGCTGATTATCATTGGCAGTGCTGACAATTATTCGCCCTCTCTTTGAATATAATACAGTGCTTCTAAATAGATGATATAAGAGGCTAGGAAACCATCACATTTTCCAATACCTACTTAGTGTTTGCTTCATTTATAAAACTATATGACAAAAAGGAAATCTGACTCTAGAAACCAATTCATTTAAGAAAGTGATACTTGTAAGAAAATGTAGCACTTAAATAAACTTTATAACAGTTGAAGAGAAAAAAGATAAATTGAAGTCTGAAGTTTTTCATATGGGAACTGAACAATTCTTGGTTTAAATCTCAAATATATATTTAAACAGAAGAGCAAAAGAAGAAGTTATGAGAACAAAATTTATTTTCACACCATGAAGGTATCAGGTCACCCTCTAATTTTAATTAACTTTACTGACAAAGGGTCATCACTACACCTTTAATTACCTTCTCAAAATCTTCCTTTTCTTTTTCAGGATTTGTGTCATCAAATCTCATGATCAGTTTCCCTTTAAAGTTAACCTGGTAGTGCTGGTTCAGAAGAGCAGCTTTTGCATGCCCAATGTGTAAGTAACTAAAACAAAAACATTTTACAAAGAAACTCATTAACATGTTTTAACTAAATACTTAAAACTTAACCTTTTCGAGGAGATGAGAGCTAAACAAAAATCCTTCTAGTTGGTATTCCAGTCTTAAGTTAGTTGCTAACAAGAAATACTGTAATAGAAAATCTGACCCTGAGGAAGGGAAAAAAAAAACTACAACATTTAGTAAATTACTGTAAGAAACAACTTCATATGTAAAAAATCACAAAGGAGCAAGTTATTTACAAACATTAAACCTTAAGGCTAATCTCCATTTTCCTTTTTTACTGAGGAACGAAAGGTAACTGAGTTACAGGAAAACTGCTTCCAAAAGTACTGCAGCGCTACCCTGCAGTATGTCTCTTTAATAAGACCAGATGCGGTTGAAAACTGGACATGTGCTCTCCACAGAGAAGACAGAGGCCCCTCTGAGGATGCCACCATTGCTGTGATAATTAAATTAAAAAGCACATGAGAATTAGGAAGCCTCAGGAAAGCCAATTCACTTTTTTCTAGGCTTCTGTTTTCTCAGAAGCAAAAACAAAAAGATTTTAACTAAATGATCTCAAAGGTTTCATCCAGTACCAACATTCCACGGATCACAATCTATGAAAACAGTATTCTGTTCTATGGGCAGTTGACCATCACATAGAATAAAACAAATTAGAGGCATGGTTAATAATATCACATATCAACAACCTCCTCTATCAGTCAAGTGGGCAATAGCAACATTCTATACCACAACTTTTGAAAATACTTTTCATCGGTAACAACAGCCACAACTGCACCATTCCAAGTCACCTGATTTCCTGCACACCTCTGATCTCAGCTGATGTCAAGAGAGGAGGGAAAAGTACAACTCCTTGTATGTCTTTATATCATTTCTAAAATCAGTCATTTTTAAAGATACTCATGCAGCATTCTAGATCAATGATTCAATGTTAAAGGGTTTATAGGCATAGGTTAATGCAGACAAGGACAATGAAATGCATTTAGGATTATTCAAAACTTTCTGCATAAAATAAAGCACCAAAAGTGGCAGCCCAGATAAGACCCTAGAAGAGAAAAAAGGACATTAGGGAAAAACTAATGAAATCCAACAAAGTATGGAGTTTAGGTTAACAATATATCAAAACTGGTTCATTAATTTTGACAAAGGTAATGAGAGATGTTAACATTAGAGAAACTCAGTACAGATACAAGGGAACTTTTTAAAAAAACTATTTCTGTAATATTTCTATAAATCTAAAATTATTCCAAAATTTAAAGTTTATTTAAAAGCAAAACAAAGGAACATGAGTTCTGAAAATGAAACAAATTCTTTGTGCAGTTTTCATTGAAAGTGTTACACCCCATAACATGTTATAAAGAGGAAAAAAAAAAGACTAATAATTACATATAATCTTAAGAGGAATAATGAAATCAAACTATTTTCTTAAAGATATTGTTTCTGAATCTGAAATGTGTATAATTCTAACCTGCAAAAAAGCAAACAGGACTATGAAATATTCATAAGACAACTAACTGGCTCAACAAACAACCTGAGACCTAAAGAAAATAAGTTCCACGCTGCATTTAGTGAGTACTGATGCTATTTTGGGCTTTTCCCACATATAACAGACATAGGCATATAATTTTAGTCATATGGACTCTAGAGTCAGACAGCGTAGGTTTGGATTTGGCAAGTTGCTAAAATGTCGTATGAATCAGTTTCTTAAACCATTTGTAAAACTGGAGATAATAACTGCCTCTCTCACAGGGCTGATATGATTAAATAAGTTACTACATGTAAAGTGTTTGCTAAGTATCTGCACATAACAGGTGCTATCTATCTATGTGTTAGATAGGAATACAAATAAAAGGCAAAATTTAAGCCTTCTGGCCTTTCATGAATGACACAGGAAAAAAAAAGATGAAAAAATTAAAGACAATCTGTTTTGCAGTATGAGGATAATCAAGATTTTGAGTGTTTCTAAGCCTGAACACTGACTTGTATTCCAAATCCCCAAACTGTATTCAGCCAAGAACATGGACTCTAAAGCTGATGTAATTCAGAATAAACATATTTTATACAGTAAATGACAAAATGCAGAGCTCACTATTCCAAGAAGTGACAGTGACAGAAAATATTAAAAAACTCAAAAGGTAGAAATGTTCAAATAGTGTAACTATGGCTAAAAAACTAACTTTTATCAAACTGTTTAAGTCACCACCCAACAGGACAACCATGACTTCTCACATCAAGAACACAAGGGCAGGATACTGCATGGTAGGGACCCAGGACGTCTGCGGGAATTAAACAATGTAAAATAAGGACTATTTATGACTGACTCCATTGGTCAGTCATTTTAATGATCCAGTCTGTGTATTTTCCAGAACCATTATTTGCCTTTCACCTCCTTCTGACTTATCCTTTATTCACCACCTAAATCAGCAAAGAGAAACTGTGGAATTCTAAAACTGGTTTTGCTATTAATGACACTTATGAAATAGTTTGGGAAGAACTACAGTAAGAACAGATAGAATAGTACTGTTTCCTTATCTGCTACTTCCTTTTGTCTACATACTCCATTTAGCACAGATGGGTAAGAATTAGGCTACAGAACGCAAAATCTCAAATACAACAAAATGTGGGGGAAAAAACCCCATCTGATTTATAAAATACGGCACAATACTTTCTCAGGGGCTAAGCTTCTGAGGCTAACTGCTTCGGTTGTGTGTGTGCGCTGAGTCACTCAGTTGTGTCCGACTCTTTGCAACCCTTTGGGCTGCAGCCCACCAGGCTCCTCTGTCCATGGGGTTTTCCAGGCAAGAACACTGGAGTGGGTTGTCATTTCCTTCTCCAGGGGACCTTCCCGACCCAGGGATAGAACCCAGGTCTCCTGAGTCTCCTGCACTGCAGGCAGATTCTTCTTCACCGCTGAGCCACTGGAGACCCCCAACTGCTTTAATAAAAGGCATTTTAGTATAGCAGCATCACTGGCGATGTTCTTTTGTCCAGCATGATTCACAGGGGCTGACGCACGTGCAAAGGCAGACACCCTTCAGCCGTAGGGGGTGCTGGGCAAGGACCCAGGCAGACCCACACCAGAGGCTCCAGCCAGAACAGCCCTTTGCCCTAACCAGCTAGCCGTATATTATTTTCTATGACTGCCAAGAGTGAAAAGGGTTTTGCCTACTAACAGTAGAAAGAAATGAGTAAGACTGGGCTTTTCAGGACTCTACCTGCTTTATTTGGGAAAAAAATAACTTAAATCTACCATAACATCTGATAACTGAAAGGAATGCTGAGAGTACAAATACAAACCCTTGTTAAAGGATACCCCAAAAAAATCTCAAAATGTAAATAAAACTTCCCTTTTATTAACAGATATTTTTCTACCTAAAATTAAAACTCTGCCTGGAATGAAATTAAAATGCTATCTTTCTTACTAATTTAATAAGCTAAAACTACAAATTTTTATAAATTAAGTATCAATAATTGAACAACTATGAACATACTTAGAATTTTAACTCTGAAAATTAAAATCTTACTAATTTTCTTCTATATATTAACCTATTGATTTATAAAATATTTGGTAATTGTCTTAAAGCTTTTCTACTAGATGAATCCAATTGTAACTTGTATTTGCTTACCCACTAGCCTCTGGAGGAAATCTGACTGTAACCTTCCCCATCTCAGCACCTGGAAGCTCAACAAATTTCCCAACATCTTGCTTTTTCTCAGGAACCTGAAAAGCAAAACAACAACAAAAATAGTTACATGGTTACATGTTTAAGAATAAGTTCACTGAATAAATACTCAGTACCCACTATGCACCAAGCACAGTTACGAGGAAAAACTGACTAGATTATTGTCCCTGCACTTGGAGACTCAAAATCAGTTGAAGTCAACCAACAGCATTTAAAGTCATCAGGAAAATGCTTAAAAGGAGGCACGAACCAAGCTGGACCTCAAAAAAATAAGTGGAAGTGTATCAGATGGAGAATGTACAGGGAGGTCATGCTAAGGGAAGGAGTAACAGCACAGCTAAGACTCGAAGGCGGGGAGAGCTGTGCCATGTTAGAACGCGTGCTGGGTGGGTCGGCAAGACCCCAGAGTTGACTAAGTCCAAACATGAAGGTCCTTATAAGGCTGACTTTTATGTTTTGGGCAATGGGGAATCCTCAGGGCTATGTATTTTCTAAAACGGTACCTGGGACAGTGCAAAGGCTCAACTAGAAAAAAGAGGCCAAAGAAAGAAGCTCAGTGATGAGCCTACGGTCTTAAAACAAGCAGGGGGCAATGAGGTGTCAATAAAAACAACAGCAGTGGAGAGAGAAAATAAATCTCTAGATACGAGAATAACAGAACTGGTTGACTAGAGGTGGACAGTGGTGAAAGCAGAGTGAGGATTTTTAGCAGAACAACTGACATGACTCTAGTGTCTTTATACAAGCAGACAGTAGTTTTCAAATTTTAAAGCATCAGAAAACCTTGAAAAATTAACTACACACATGCGTAGTATGTAAAACAGATCAAACCAGAGCAACTCTAGCTGGAGAAGAGGACCTTTTTCTACTGTTCTCTATGTTACATCTTCCTACAGAATCAACAAGAAGGCTCTACAGAAGCCCAGGACTCAATGGTCACAATGGTTCAAAAACCAGAGAACAGAAGATCTGCGAGGGAGAAAAGATGGTATGGCTATAAAATAGTGAGATTTTAGTAACATGGACTTTGGATTTCCTAAGGGATTTCCTAGGGGACACACACTGGATGATCACAATCTTGTAGAAATTTAATTATGAAGATTAAGGCTTAATACAGTCAAGCAGGTGAAGACAAGGCAAGATTCAACAACAGCAGATTCTTCCAAGAAGATCCTTTTTAACTGATGGGGGGGAAAAACTATGAACATAATTTTCTTCTCAGATTTAGGATCTCAGGCAGACAAGATGTCAGCATTAGAAAAAAATTTTTAAGGCTTACCACTTTAGCTTTGGTTGCTGAAACATTCCACTTGGTACCTACTGACTGGAAGGCCTGCTGGGCTTCAAGAAAGCCAAACCAGCGTTTTACATGAACTGGAGCTTTGTTCTGTCCCAACTGTTCCCGCCACACAGCATTTCCTATTAGCAAACATAATTTTAAAAGCACTCAATATATCAGAAAAATCAAAAGCAAAGATCTAGTCATGGTTAATTTAAGTAAATGAGGTGGCTTAAAGCTGTGCTTCTATAATGAAATTTTAAAAATATGGGTCTAACGTGCACCCCAATGTTCATCACAGCACTGTTTATAATAGCCAGGACATGGAAGCAACCTAGATGCCCATCAGCAGACGAATGGATGAGGAAGCTGTGGTACATATACACCATGGAATATTACTCAGCCATTAAAAAGAATTCATTTGAATCAGTTCTAATGAGATGGATGAAACTGGAGCCCATTATACAGAGCGAAGTAAGCCAGAAAGATAGAGACCATTACAGTATACTAACACATATATATGGAATTTAGAAAGATGGTAACGATAACCCTATATGCAAAGCAGAAAAAGAGACTCAGATGTATAGAACAGACTTGTGGACTCTGGGAGAAGGCGAGGGTGGGATGTTTCAAGAGAACAGCATCGAAACATGTATATTATCTAGGGTGAAACAGATCACCAGCCCAGGTTGGGTGCATGAGACAAGTGCTCGGGCCTGGTGCACGGGGAAGACCCAGAGGGATCGGGTGGAGAGGGAGGTGGGAGGGGGGATCAGGATGGGGAATACATGTAAATCCATGGCTAATTCATTTCAATGTATGACAAAAACCACTGCAATGATGTAAAGTAATTAGCCTCCAACTAATAAAAATAAATGGAAAAAAATAAATAAGTAAATAAATAAAAATAAAAATAAAAATCTGGGTCTATATGGCAATGATTTCTAACACTTGACATAGTTTAAGAATTCACAAAAATTAATTTAAAATATTTTTTCATTTTAATTCCCTAGGATGAATCCTAAATCTTGCCTTCACCACCACCACACAAACTAGGCCCACATTACATTCCATAATTAAGAGAAGCTTGAAGTGTATCAACTACAGAAACAAAAATAAAAATCAAGATCAAGAAGTAGCTCTTTTCTTCAGATGTAATATCAAAAATGGTACTGAAGGAGTTTATGCAACTCTTTAGCATCACAAAGCTACCTCCATAAGATACTACCTTCTGTTTATGAGTATTAATTCAAAAAGCAAAGTAGATAAAAATTTCATAAACCTACAGATGAAAAGTTGTAACTAAAACAGTCCTTCTTTTTAAGTTGGTTGTTATTGTAACAGTTTAATTTAGAGAAAAGTTGAAGCCACCAAAATAGTCCAGAGAAGGAGTTACCTGGCAGGCTGCACATTTACTGCCAAGGGCACAGGTTCAGTACCCCTGGTCGGGGAACTGAGACCCCACAAGTAACATGGCACAGTCAATAACACTTAGGGAATATTAAAAAAAAAAAAAATCCTCATATAACCCAAATTTGAAAAGTGAAACTGAAAGTGAAGTCGCTCAGTCACGTCCGACTTGTTAAAGAGAAACATTCTAGCATATTTGTTGCAGGGTTTTTTTTTCTCTTTTAAATAAACTAACAAAATTCAAGCCCTCTTTCTATCTCTCAATCAACCCCATATTCTGATCTGTTGCAAACTACTCATAGAGGATGGAAAAAGTGACCTCTCAGAAAGACAATTCCAGCTCACCCCCCTCACCCACATACTGAGCAACCAGAGATAAAGTAATTGGAGTCAAGCAATGGCTGAGGCAGGAGAGATGCTGCCCTGAACGATGAGGAACAAGGACAGTTCCAAAGGCAAGAGAGGAGCTGCGGGCAGCTGGACAGGGTCAGCCTCCACGGACAGCAGAGGATGGGGAATTCTTGCAACTGGCTAGGAAGAAGGAGCCAGGGAGGTCACTTCTTCATCAGAAAATCCTAAGTGACTGCCACCAGGTAGACAGACGTGTTCATATACACAGAAATATGTGTACTCCTGACCCAGCAAAATGTTAAATAATTAAAATAGACAGTCTTCAAGAAGAATTACTGATACCTTTTAGGGTGGCCCAAACACACAAATCTGCTAAGCTCAAGGAGTTTCCAACTAAGTATGTTCTCAGAGACAGACAATGATTGAGCTCGTTGACTGCAGAAGTAAACAAATCACATGAAGACAATTTTGTGGCACTGAACTCCAACCAGTGATCAATCTGTGAAAAGAAATGCATCCCAGGGTTTAGACTTAAACAAACAAGCAAACAAACAACTTTAGCGAGAACCGTGCCTATCTTATATCAATCAAAGAATATACCATTACGTGGATTTGATTATGATTGTCTGGAGGCATCTAAACTGGCACTTAAATACATATTGCGCTATTTTTCTATGTTTTCTCTTTTTTCCCCCAGGAGTGTGAAGAGGCACTTCAGGGAAGAGAAAGGAAAATATGAGAACTGGAAGCAGGAAGGAATAACAAGCCTGACTGAACCCAACAACTGGTGGTACCCAGCCAAACACATTTATCCACTTGCAGAATTTAAAAGTAAATACTAGGAAACAATTCCCTGTATTTTGAATTCTACAAGATTCAGGAAAGTTAGAGCTGAACGCAAACAGGAAAAAAAAAAGGCATCTCAAGTGCCATATTGAAAGATAATCTACTATTGCTATAGTTAATTAAATAAGGCATATACTTAAAAAGGAAACTGTGTATGACCCTGGGCCCATGTAACTTTTCAAGGCCTGCTGCCCCATTTGTAAA
Source organism: Odocoileus virginianus (assembly GCF_023699985.2). NCBI lineage: Eukaryota > Metazoa > Chordata > Mammalia > Artiodactyla > Cervidae > Odocoileus > Odocoileus virginianus. Next base: position 55,025,079 of record NC_069684.1, on the reverse strand, counting down.
GTAAGAAAGCTGCATAAGATAACCTATGCAGTCACATCCAGCTATGAAATTCTAGGACTCCAGGAAGAGGAATACAGAACTAAATGACCCAGAAGGACAGTTGGTATGGGTGTGAAAGTAGAAACTTAGGAGCAAAGACTTTCTTTCTGAAAATAAAGTCAGATGAGAATGCCTAACGTGAATACTCTGTTACTATCCTATACCCTTAAGTAGAGTAATAGTCCAAGAGTGAAAGCCTAAACCAAACCAAACCAAAACACACCCAAGAAGATGTCCCTTCCTCACCTCGGTGTGTTCCAACAAGTTGGAGCCGTAGAGCCCTGCTGTAGTTGCAATTCTAGCCAAGTAGCGAAGTATGGAGTTTATGTCCGTGAACACCACATTTCTGGAATACAAGCATGAGACAAAATATCACCGTGGCTCCAGCAAATCCGTAAGTCATGAGACACGTGAAAAGTGTAAAAACAGAAATCTTATATATATAACAAGTATTTTCTACTACAGTGAAAAAAATAGATTTAGTTGGTTCTAAATTCTATCAAACACTAATTCGTTTTGAGATGTTCAGCTAAATCCAATAATTCACTTCAGTGAATTCACTCTCTATATGGTGTTTTGTTGGGCTTTTTAATTAATCATTTATTCTATTTTTGGTTACACTGGGTCTTCGTTGCTGTGGGCAGACTTTCTCTAGCTGCTGTGCGCAGGGACTGCTCTTCGTTGCGGTGTGGTCTTCCCACCGTGGCGGCCTCTCTTGCAGAGCACAGGTCCCAGGCATGCGGGCTTCAGTACTTGTCACATTCAGACTCAGCAGTTGTGGAGCACCGGCTTACCTGCTCCTCAGCATGTGGAATCTTCCCAGGCCAGAGACTGAACCCAAGTCTCCTGCATTGGCAGGCAGATTCTTGTCCATTATACCACCAGGGAAGTCCTCTAAATGATGTTTGATCCTTCTCACTATTAGTTTCTACATGTCTATTCAGTGGTGAAAATATAAAAATATAATTGGGCTATCAAGAACAAAGTGATTTAAAATAAATAAAGGCAATGAAGCCAAGGATATGTTGTCATAAGGAAGCTAGTTTTATCAAATTCCAGCTAAACACAGCAGATCAAACCTCACCAAAACTGTGTGTAAAATGTTTAAAAAGACACAAACCCCCCAAAAAAAGAAAAGAGACTACAGAGAAGAGACAACAGCAATAAATTTTCAGAAGCCAGAAAGCAGATGGAGTTAACAGGCCTGAAAAAACGGAATCTTAACTGGACAATGGACAAAGCTGAAAACCAATCCAATTTAAATTTCAGAATCTTCAAAAGACTTACAAATTAATAAAACCAGGGACTAAAGTAAGGAGGCTTGGTTAAAAGTCTATTTAAAAGTTAGCCAGAAATACAGATAGCTCCAACCCCTATTCTCTACAGCTGGGCTACTCTTCTTGCCCAGCCCTGGCAAAAACTGGAGCTTTATTCTCTCAAGACGAAAACAGAGGGTCTCTCGACTTGGGGGCAATGTGGCACGGTGGCAAGCTGGGCGACAGAGGTGACAAGAGAATAAACGTACACTGGATGCTGAGATTCTCAGCCTTCGTGCCACCCTCAGCTTCCAAAATATGCTGGCCCCAGCCCGTCCTCACCTTCCAAACAGGACACTGGAAGTCTTCTCTGGACAATCTGATCTACCCAGGAGGAAAAGAACCAAGGATACTAACACCAGAAGCTCCTCCAAATGAATAGTTGTTCAGTCAGATTACCCAGAGTGAAGCTCACAAATGACCAGCCCACCTTAGAGTTCAGAACTTAGAGTCTGAAACTCCCAGTCAAAATCTTGGAAAACCATCAAGAGTTACCAAATATTTAAAGAAGCTTGTAACTCAAAAGATAGCGACCAAAATAAACACACAGATGTAAAGCGAACAAATCAAGGAAAAGAAAAGTTTAAACGTGGAATACATAAATTTCCTCTGAACAGTGAAAAAAACATATGATTATGTTTGTAATCATAAAACAAGAACAGGATACTTTACCTAGATAGTAACAGTACTCTCAGATATGAAAAATACAACAGCAAAAAAGGAAAACTCAATAGAAAAATGGGTCAATAAAGTTGAAGCCCTCTCTAGAAAGTGAAGAAAAATGGGGGGAAAAAAATGGAAAATGAAGGTGACCCTTAAAGAAAATAAGACAACTAATCCCAACATACACATAAAGAACAGAAAATAGAAAGTTATAAAAAAAAATTTTTTTCTAATCCCCAAAAGAGGATTTCTAAGTTTCCATATGAGAGGGAGTAGCCAAGCACCCCATAGAACAGATGAAAAATGGACTCAGACTAAAGCATACTATCGTGAGATTTCTGAATACTGGATCCTAAGGGAAGATGCCCACAAGCTTCCTAGGCCCCACAGAAAACACAGGGATCAGAAAGATTTCAGAAGAGAACAAAGCAAATAACTCTTCCATGGAAAAGTAAAAATCGTACACGAAAAGCAACCATGCTATGCAGCTCAGCAGTGACTCCAAATTACAGGATCCTCACAGTGTAAACACCACGAAGTGACCTAATCAAGGTTCTGATGCAACCACAATGGGAGGAAGGAGGGCGGGGGGAAGGAGGGTGTGTGAGTGAGTGTCTTCTGTATGCTGCCTCTTCTCCAACACAAGTCTTCCTGTCAGTTTATTACAGACCATTTAAACCATTTCCATGTGCACCCTGCTTGAGAATACCCTTGAAGCCTGCTTACAACCTGGTTCAAGTTCTACAAACTGGCAAAGATTCCTTACAAGAATCAAACCTGGTTGTGTCTATGCCTCAGTTTTGCTAAACAAAAGAATTTTTTCCCTTCCTTTTCAATTTTTTTCAGTGAGTTCCAAAAGAAAGAGGTAAATCCAAGGGCATGTCATCTTCCATATACCTGAGATGCAAATAATCCATCTTCATCAAGAATATACAATATTTTTAAAAAAACAGAATATACAGTATACCTTCATTATAGAAAATTTTGAAAACACAGAGAAGTGAAAAGGAAAAAACACCCCACAACTCCAAAACTCAGAAATACTATTCAAGGTGTTGTATACTTTTCAGTTTTTTTCTTTGGAGATATGCACTTTCACATTTATTTCTTGCTTTTTTTTAACATTAGATTATGAACATATCCACATTAGAAATTCTTTGTAAGTCTTTTTTCACAGAAGTCTAATACTCTATGCTGTGGACTTACCCAATTTATTTCCCCTTATTATTAATTTTATTAAACTTCCAATTTTCCACAAGAATTACAAAAGAATTAAAACACATGTGCATAAATCTTTCTGTACATTTCCAGTTTCTTTTGGACAGATTATACATGTGATCAGATACTTTGCTGACAAATATAAGTCTCTGGATATTAATTTTTTTTTTAAATTTATTTAATTGGAGGATAACTGCTTTACAATGCTGTGCTGGCTGGATATAATTCTTTTAGAATAAGAAAGAAAAGTATATTTCTTTTTAGGGATGTTCTACCCGTTACCAAGTAAAACAAGTATACAACATTTAACTCTAAATATTTAAAAAATGCTGCTGAGTACCGAAAGCAAAGATACACTTACTCAGATACATGAAGAATATTCTCTTTCCCTTCTTCAACAGAAATGCTGACGTTGTCTTTCACATGTTCCACTGCCAACAAAGCTCCTAAAAATAATGAGATGAAAAGACTTCTCTCTTTATAAACAATGCAGTATTTAAAACCTGAATCATAAAGCAATAAGGATGAGTCAACAAAACAATGTTAAGTACTGTGAAGAGTAAATTTTTTTCCCGGTAGTCTGCAGATGCAAACTGCATTCTTGTCTTAGAGAAGTAATAAACCAGAAACCATTCCCTGGCATAATCCAACTGCTTTTGAAAATGCTCAGTGTCCAGCTGGGGATACTGAAATGAATCTTTCCCTCTCTCAGGAGAAAAGGATAAATTAGAATAGTATCTTGTATAAAAGCTATCATTGACAGCATTAGAGGTTACTATGTGGCAAGGACTGTACTACATGCCTTACCTTCATTAACATTTTTAATCTTTGGAGTAACCTTAAGAGGTAGGCGCCTTTCTCCCTGTTTTATAGACAAGGAAACTGAGGTGCGGAGGGGTTAAATAACTAGCTCAAAGCCCTTGAGTAAATATGTAGCTGTCAGGCTTTGAATGCAGGTCTAACGCAGGCCAGAACTCAAATTTAAGAACAGTGTCATCTGTCTCTCAACATATCATAAAGTTTACTAAATATTCATTAATCCTTTGTCCTTAATTTATCGAAGACAGACAACTAGTACCCAGATACTAGTTTCTAAATACCATGGTCCAGCGGGGACAGGGCTGTGCTAGAGAAGGTATAAAACAAAGCTGGAAAATTTCACCGTGCTGGAAACCAAGAAGTACTCAAAGAATGCTAAGAGATACACCAAAAGGACCCACTGGCCAGCTCGGAGGGGCTCCCACTGGCAAACAGGGCCAATTTAACCACTAAAGTAAGTAATCTAAGTTTTAGAATATCCATAGCAAAGAATCCTACACAGTAGACTTTTAAAATGAACTCCTATTACAAGCAACAAGATAGATGAATCTCAAAAACTTATCCTATGTACAAAATAATTTGACATGACCCAATGTATATGAACTCTGGAGAAGGGAATGACACCCACTCCAGTATTCTTGCCTGGAGAATCCCACGGACAGAGGAGCCTGGCGGGCTACAGTCCATGGGGTCGCAAAGAGTCGGAGACAACTGAGTGACTAACACACACACAACGTATGTGAAGTTCTATGAGGAAATTTTCTGAAGTGAGGGAAATATTTTACTTCATAACTGTGGTGGTAACACATTATACATATCTGTCAATTTATAACTTAAAACTGGTGAACTTTAGGCATGTTCACCCAAAAATAAAAAAATAACTCAATGAAACTAATTTGAAAATAAACATGCTTAATTTTAAGAACAGAAAATGACGCAAAGCTAGCCAATTGTACAAAGATAATTTTGAGACAGCCAGGGGAAACTGAAAAAGAGCTAAATGTTACATAATAAAAAGAAATTATTTTAAAAAATTGCTAATGTGAAAAAACTGAAAATGAAAAATAATACAGAGTATAACCGATTGAGCATATTTTCCTATAAATTTTTTTAAATGAGAAAAAGATCTTCTCACAAAAAAAAAAAATTTCCAAGTAATACGTGAAGGAGTGGCAGATTGGATGGTCACCATCCGGCATCATCTTACTAATAATCAAGTTGGGCAGGAAGCACCAGTGGATGCTGAAACCAGTGGGTGAAGGTTTGATGCCGAGTGGAATGCTTACATGGTCCCAGAGCATCTCCCCACAAAAAGCTTGTTAACTGCACAAGGGAAGACGCTATAGTGAGGAAAGCAGTCAGAAACCACCTTAAGTACTCAAGATTAGATCACCAGTAATGGGAAAAAACTCGGGCACCAATCACTGGGCTGCAGTGAAGAACAACAAATCATTTTTGTGCTACTTCTGCCAAAGACATGGAGCCTGAATCTAGTCATGAGGTGCCACGAGAAACAACCGTGACATTCTTCAAGTAAGTAATCTCCATGGAGGTCAAACCTGTGAAAGCAAGACTAGAAAACCATTCCAGATTGAAAGAAACTGGGCAGACGTGACAAGTAGGCACGAACCATGAGTCTAGATTTTGATCCTTGAGCTACAGAGGTAACGTAGGAACAATCAGTGCAGGATTCTGAACGGGATCTGGGCATTAGATGGGAGAATTGTATCGATGAGTATTTCCTGATTTGTATGCTCTTGTGAGGTCGTATAGAGTTTTCTTACTTGAGAGAGATGTACATTGGTGTATTCTGGGGTGTTGAAGCATTATTATCTGCAGTATGTTCTTCAAAGGCATTGGAGGAAAAAAAGGTTCCTTGTTCTATTCTTGTACTTTTTTAAGTCTAAAATTATATTAACATTTAAAAAAATGGTTAAATGTATATAAAATGGGGAAATTCTCACAATGCAATGTTTTTCTAAATGTTTCATCTAATGTTATTGACTGAAGACAGAATGTATTCAAATTAAACTAGGAACAATAAAATCAAAAACAAGAAAAAAGGAAGGAAAGCAAATAGAACTATATATCTTATAACTGGTTTATAATTCATAAGGACAACAAAAATTTTTAAGACCCTCCTTTCAGAATACTGAAGATATGGTTCTCAATTTCATAGTTTACTAAGGAAAAAGGTCTATCATCTTCATACTGCTTTTCTAAGTAACATTAGAAAAAACTAGCTAATTCTTGAAAATCTACAGTGGGTCAGGAACTTGACCTACAGTTATCATTGATTCTGGCCATCAACGGTATGTAGAAGATATTATTCCTTGTTTCTTAAACAAGGAATCTGTGAAGATGCCAAACAAAGAACTTGCCAAGGTTCCACAACTAGTAAATGGCAGGCAGGATGGACCCAGATCTCCAGGAACCAAATGTCTTTGCTCTTAACCATGAGGTCACATTGTCTAGCGCTTTCCAACTGCAGAATCAAACCCATTTCTTTTATTAGAGTTTATTGATTTTTGTGTAAGATTAGCCCATAACTATTGGATGGGCTAACAATATGGTAAAACAGCATCATTTTAAAAATATTTTAAACAGCATTCAATTGTGCTTTTTGTTCCAAAAGGCTCAAAACACCCTGTAATGAGAATGTACTGAGTAATTTCATCAGCACGATGTGGCCAACTACATCTGGGCCTTTCAAATATTAGAAAAGTACTTCCGTGTCTATATTAAGAAATGCATTAACAATAAGAGCTCAATAAATTGATCAAATTATTTTGCGTAATTTCTCAAAGCAATAAAAATGAAGAAACAGCTGAAAGTCTAAGCTATCTATCCACAGTAACCTTGGCCACGTTGAATAAGCAATTCCAAATCCAATTTAAGATGTGTCAGGAAGATGACAAGTCCCACCTTTACTCTGACATTTACTACATCCATCAGATGTGTAGTAAAGAACCCCATCAGTCCGCAGTGTACTTGGGTGTTCCAGCAATTACCCTGCCACCTTTAATTAACATAAGCGCAACCTCGGTTAAAATTTTAAATGCTTCTATGATCATCTTCTTCGTTTCCTTTGAACCCAATGAAACGTGAAGAAAACTTGAGTCAAGGGAACTGACAAGCTTTTCTGAGCAGGAAGGAAGGGAGATAAATAAAGATAAGTAGAGTTGGAGGAAAGCGCTAAAAGAGGGGGAACGAAGTACTGGGGTTTTAAGTTTTAAAAATGTTATTTCTACGTCCAGCTCCTGGTCTCCAGGGGACATCATTGCTTAAAGGGAGAGAAGAGTAAGCTAGGAGTCATCTTTCTGGGGGAGAAGGTCCAAAGCTGAGCCTCATGCCGCTCTGCCAGAGCTCACACCGCGCCCACCTCCACGCCCAGAAGAGTCTTCAGGAGCAAATCCACCTGCCAGGGACCGAGAGCGAGGGGCACGGAGCCCACCGCGTGTACATTTCCGGGGAGAGAAGCAGGCCTAACCTCCCAGACCAGGACCGCCACTGCGCCAAGCCCGGGCGCGGCGACCTTCCCCGCCCCGCTTCCTCCCCCGGCTGATGCAACCCACACAGGTCTGCGGCCGCGGCCCCTTACCCAGCGGAGGGTCTCCCGAATTCACAGTCAGACAGAGTGTCGCCATCTGAGCTGGTCCGCCGGTCTACCTGTCTGCGCGCCTGCCGGGCCGCCTGAAACACAACCGACTGGCCCAAAGCGAGAAGCTGCAACGTGGTACGCGCCGGCTTGACGCTGCCGCAACCCTCGCCCCTCCCCCGTGCCGCGGCCGGCGTCTTGCCGCACAGCGCAGTGCGTCATCACCGCGCGCCCCTCCCTCCGGCAGGGGAAGCTGGGGGCCTTCTAGGGTCAGGAGGGCCAACGTGGCCAACATGCTCCAAGCCGGTGACCGAGGAGAGACACTGCAGCGGACGACATTTTACGACACTTCGTAAAGTGATAAAGTGAAGTCGCTCTGTCGTGTCTGACTCGTTGCTAACCTGTCTAGTGTAGCCCGCCAGGCTCCCCCTGTCCATGGGATTTTCCAGGCAAGAATACTGGAGCGGATTGCCATTTTCTTCTCCAGGGGATCTTCCTGACCTAGGGATCGAACTCAGGTCTCCCGCATTGCGGGCAGGCTACCGTCTGAGTCACCAAGAAATCCCAAAGTGAGAAAAGTAAGTGGTGAGATGGTTTCTGCAGTGTGATGGGTGGTCACCAGAAGCCAGAATTGAAACAAACGGGCTCCTATAGTTGAGGCAGGAGGTAGCTGACCCCGCCCCCCCCCCCCCCCCCCTACCCTCTCCACAGACACTCCAAGATGTCAATAGCAGGATGACTGAGAGAGGAGGCTGGGCCCTGATCAGATAAAAGCCTAGGGACCACGTATTTATCATGCTCAAAATCGGGGAGACCTTCCCCTGTAGCTCCTTGGAGGTTAGAAGGAGAGTGATGTCAAGCTACCTACAGGCCTCTTGACTGGAATCCATCTTTGCTGAGAGATGCACTTGCACTCGTGGGAGGACCCTGAGTTAAACCGAACACAGGCTCAGGACCAGACGAATGGAAATGATTAGCCAAAGGAAACCTGGAAGAAATGCCCCACATGAATGATTCAAACTACCAAGCGGGTGCAACTCTCTGAGTCCACCCGTGTATCCACTCATACTGTATGCTTTTCCTGCTAATAAACGTATTCTTTGTTTCATTACTTTCTGTCTTCATGGGAATCTCATTTCTGCAGAGCTGAAGGGCCAGGGCCTTGTCACTAACCATTGGTCTAGTGGCTAGGATTCAGTACTCTTAGCGCGGAGACCCGGCCTCAATCTCTGGCTGGGAAAGGAAGCCCCACTTCAAGCCGCTGCAGGTCAAAGCCACACAAGATCATATTTGGTGCTGAAACCCAGGAATTCAAGGTAAACCTTGGGCTTCACCCAGCTGCGGCTTGAGGCCACTGACTTTCGCTCCTGCTTTCTTTTTCTCACTCTCCATTTCACTTTCTTTTCAAGACCCACAGGGCATAATTTCTGCCTGTTCAACATTGAGGATGGCAGAAGAGTCCCCCAGGCCATGCAGATTCAAATAACACTTGGGTGACAGTTGACTCTGTCCTATGGGACATGGTGGAAATGTGATTTCCAAACGTGCAGGAGCTCAAGGGGTCTCTCTCACCCACTCTCCCTCTGGCATGGTCCAGTATGGAAACTTCCACTATGCTTTTCCTTCCCACCTTACTTGCACAACAGGGTCTCCTTCTCACTTCGTATCTCCGCAACCTTTTAGGGAAGGATTTCCTGGATATTAATCCTAATCTGTGTCCCCGCTGCTGCCAAACCCAGTGCTGCTTATGTGAGACAAAATCATCAGCCGAAGCCCAGTTCTTTTACACTTGCCAGGATGAAAGGGCGAAGGATTTGGGGTTTTTCTGCTGTCTAGTGTCTCACCTCACTCAAATTTACTGTGAGAATTTCTCTGCCTCCCAGCCCTTGAGCCTTCAACCCTGTGCCATCTTCCATAGCGCCCAACTCCAGTTCCTTCAAGGGTTCTATTTTGCAACTGATGGACCCCCTTCACTCCAGGCCTTGGCAGCATACACATTGCTACAGACAGCTTATCAGGCTGGCCACTTCCCAGAAGCCCGAATTATAAACTTTGCAGATGATCAGTCACGAGGAATACACCCCAGCATAGGAAGACTTATCACAGGGCATAAGCTGTATAGACGAGGGATCCCTCCTAAGGAAAGTCCTAGCAGCCAGTCGGCAGAGGTTCAAATGTCCTCACCTGGCCATCTGGGGAGGACACCTAAAGGTACTAAGGGAGACCAGAGGTGTCAGAAATCTATGGGATGGTAGAGGTCTGGAAACTCCCATCAGGTTTGGAAGGAATTTGGGGGGCATCCTGAACCCCTTCAGGTCAAAGTCTCCTAGCAAATGTTTTTTGGAACAACAGATTCCATTTTCAGGAGCTTTCTTGGTTGCAGGTTAACAGAAAGGCTAGGAAAGGGAAAACTTAAGTTCTACTGTAACAGTGCCTGGCCTTCATATAAGTTGGGGAATGGAGAAAAACTACCTGAAGACGGGTCTCTATAATACCATCCTGCAATTACATATTTATTGCCACTGGATGGGAGAGTGGATTGAGGGTCCCTCTAGTCAGGCTTTCATGGTCCATTACCAAAATTCCACCTTATATGGCTCTTCTAATTCAAATCCTGGGGAACCAGAAAAAAAAAAAAAAACATCATTTTAGATGATCCCCTTTGAAGCTCACCCATCTCTCAGGGGGGTACCTAGCTCCCCCCTGCTCCTGACAATATCCCTACTTTTCCAGATCCATCTTACTGAACCCAAACTCCACCTCCCCATGTCCCTCCATCCCCTCAGTTACCCCAGGAAAGAGAGATTAGTCCCTCTGTCCTCTCACCGTTGGAGCTTCCTATCACCCAGGATCAGGGAAATTACACTCTCTAACAGAAGTGGCAAAGGTGAAGGGACAGTCAGAGTCCCCTTTTTTAACCAACTTAGCCCAAAGCAAATAGAAACAATTTTATGAAGACCCAAGTAGAGTTCATGAAGAGTTTCATGCTCTAATTCTGGTTATGACTTAGCTTGGAAGGATGTTCAAAGAGTCCTATCGGGTTGGCCAAAATGTCCATTGGGGTTTTTCCATAAGATAGTATGGAAAAACCTGAATGAACATTTTGGCCAAGCTAATACTTATTGTACTTCTGAGGAAAAACAGAATCTGGACAGCAGCCCAGAGGCTTGCTGACTAACTTGCCGGAGACCAACCTGAATATGCTCTGGGTGGAGATGCAGTCCCAGGTATAATTCCTTGGAATTATACTTCCTGGACAGGAACAGAAGCCAGGAAACTCATGATCTAATGTGTATTAGAAGGGATGAGAAAGTGTATCAAGATGTTATTTAACTGAGAAGGTTAAAGTAGTGACCCAGGAAAAGAAAGAAAATCCAGCCCCCTCTTTCACAGACAGCTTGTGGAGGCTTTTAGGAGGTATACCAACATAGATCCCTCCACTTTCAAAGGTCAGTCCCTGCTGGGACAACACTTTTTATCAGCCAGCCCGCCCCTGATGCTGTTAATATGTGGAAACTTCAAAAGTTAGAATTTGGCCCACAGACTTCCATGCCTCAACTCCTGGATGTGGCCCTTGGAGTATTCAATAATCAAGACCAAGCTCCAGAGGGAAAGCTGGAGAAAAGACAGGCCACCATTGCTGTCAGCCATGTCTTGTGACCTCAGGACAACCCAAGGGGGCCAAGAAAGCCCAACTATCCATCTGGGGGTAAGACCAACAAGGAGGAATGCTACAAATGCAAGTCAACTGGCCACTGGGCAAGAGAGTGCCAGAAAAAACCCCACTCCCCTCCCCCAGGCCATGCCTAGCCTGCAAACAAGCAGGTCGTTGGAAGAGGGACTGCCCTCAGTCCCAAAGGGGGAGAGGGGCTCCCCCTCCTGAAATGGCCATGCTGGATGACTGAGGTGGCCCAGAGATTCTAGCTTCTTACAGTTCCCCCTACCAAGAGGTCTATCTCCATCGAGGAGCCCCGGGTAGTCCTGACATGGCAGGTAAGAAAACCCATTTCTTAGTTGACATGGGAGCCACTTACTCTGTCTTAATTTCTCACACTGACCTCCCTCTTCCAAAAGCGGTACTGTAACTGGTGTCAATGGAAAGCCTCACAGCCATTATTTCCCTGGGCCTCTCACTTGTCAATGTGAGCCACAGTTGATTTCACGTGCCTTTTTAGTTGTGCCTCAGTGTCCCACCCCACTACTGGAAAGAGATCTTCTGAGCTCTGTCAGGGCCATACTCCGGTTAGGAGGCTGCAGCACTTTGCCTTGACCCTGACTAAAACAGACCAGCCAGAAGAGCAAGGTCCTATTCCCAGCCGTAATGGACAAGAAGTGGATCCTTCAATGTGGAACAAAGAAATCCCTAGAATGGCCATACATGCCCAACCTGTAAGAATTCATCTTAGGCCTGAAGCTGCCTGTCCTAACAAGAAACAAGTTGGAAGGAAAAAGGAATCACATTAAAGGAACAGATACCAGGACAAACATGGATGGAAGGCATTGAGTGTATGGTTAGAGTACATTTCTGAAACAATAGAATTGGATGGCTAGATCATAAAACCTCAAGCTTGTTAGTCTATTGTACCCCACCAGGATACACTTTCATATGCCAGGTAGATAAGAAATGATGACCACTAATTGCCTGCACAGTAACTCCATGTCCACACAGTATATGCTGGCAACCTTGGTTACTCCTTCCTCAATCCACTCCTTAAATGAATTTAAGTTTATTAAACCTGTTTATTCGATTAACTCTAGATTTACCTGGTGGCATCCTAGATGGAGACACCTATTTCTTTGGGTACACCTTGATACCATGGTGGGGGGTAGCCGCCCATCAACATGTCCTTCAAAACTTATCTGTAACTCTTACCACCATAGCTAACAATACCACTTACTCTCTTACTAATTTACAGAAGTCTCTAGATTCACTGGCCAAGGTGGTATTTGACAACCATCTGGCCCTGGTTTATCAGTTGGCAGGACAAGGAGGGCTTTGGCAGCTGCCAACATTTCTTGTTGCACATACATTAACACCTCTTCCCAGGTACAGACCGATATTGAGAAAATGCAACAGCAGAACACCTGGCTTCAACAGACGATTAACCGCCGATCCTCACTATTCAGTATGGGTGGGGAAATTGAAAGCTGGTTCTCTAACTTGTTCTTCTGGATCCCGCAAGGTATTAGAAACTTTCTGATGAGATGTTTCCATTTTCTATAACCTTCTTCATGGTTTCAGCCATACTGATTTATGTTAAACGTTTAGTATTTCTCTCTTCTTAAGAAGGAAGGCCTCAACCTGTTGGTCCTAGGCCTGCTTCTTGGACTGAAATGCCCTAGTTTCAGATTTGCAACAGTAGAGAAGACAGCAGGGCACTAGGAAAAATATAAATCAGTATGGCCAATATGCTGACCGTATTCCTAAACATGCTTGAGCCTCTGATTTTAACAGTCTTTTACTAATTGTTAGCCCCTGCTTCTCTAATTATTTAGTTTGTTTTCTCTAGGGCATCACAGGACAGTGGTGATGCAGGGACTTCAGCCACTTCCCACAGCTGATCCTGCCAAAATAACAACAGAAGCCACCTTGGGGCCCCTGTAATGAGATAGGGTGAGAGCTCCGTGACCCCAGCTGGGTAGGGCCTACAAGCCCCTTGCCAGCCTGAAGAAGCTACAGAAGACAGACCTTCGCCCTTCATCTTCCCAGTAAAGTTTTCTTGGGGTGTACGTCTCTCAGGGAGGATTTGAGGCAGGAGGTAGATGGGCCCCCCACCAGGGTAAGCAGTTGGAGTTCATTCCCTGTGGACAGAAACTCCAAAATATCAATAGCAGTTCAATCGAGAGAGGAGGCCAGGCCCTGCCCAGATAAAAGATAAGAGACTACACATTTCTCATTCTTGAAGTCAAGGAGACTTTCCTGATTGGAAAGCTTGGAGGCCAAAACGGGAGTGATGTCAAACTACCCATAGTCCTCTTTGCTGGAAGAGACTGAGAGATCAATTTTGGCTGAGAGATACCCATGCACACATGGGAGGATTCTGATATAAATACAGACTCAGATTCATATCCTGATATGAATACAGACTCAGAACCAGGTAAAGCAAGATGATCGGCCAAAGGAAACCTAGAAGAAACGCCCCATATAAGTGATTTAAACTGCCAGAAGGGAGCAACTTTCTGAGTCCACCTGTGTGTCTATCCATATGTACTGTTCTCTTTTCCTCCTAATAAACACTTTGTTTCCCTACTTTCCGTCTTTGTGGGAATTCATTTCTGTAGAGCTGAAGGGCCAGGGCCTTGTCACTGACCACTGGTCTGGTGGCTAGGATTCGGCGCCTCTCACTGCACGACCCAACCTCAGTCTCTGTCTGGGAGCTGGAAACTCTGCTTCAGGCCGCTGCAGCTGAGGCCACCTGAGATCATACTGTCTGGGGCACTGTATATAAACACCCACAAAAAAAGTCCTGGAAGCATGTACACCAACAGCCATGGTTACACCAGAGATAAGGGAGGGTTTTTATAATGTTTCCTGTGTTTTCCAAAGAAGAATGCATTTTCAAGAGTTACTTTTGAACTTGAAAAATGAAAGATTTATTTATAAAAAGACATTGCTTACAGGCATTGCCCCAGTTTGTCTTGGCTCTATTTGCCTGGGCTGTGCAAGCGTACCTTTCAGAGGTCGTCTGTCCTCTTAAACCTCGTGACATGTGTGCCGGCGAGTGCCCTGCAAGCGTACTCCAGGGGCTGGTATTATAGCTCAAGGGGCCAAGAACTGATTACAAAAATACATCTCAGCCTCCTAAAGACATCTCTGTTTTCACTAAGGAGTGCTGCTTAAATTAAATATGAGCCTTGAGTGCGTAGTGCAGCCATAGAGGCGCTATCTGTGCCTGTCCCAGCCCATCACCAGATGGCTACATCTTACTTGTGGCCAGCCTCCAACGGCTAAGACGCCTGCATCAGAACAGGACTGTTCCCCTCACCCTACCTTCCTATTAGACTCTGTGAGGATGGGATCCCTAATCTCATTTTGTCAAGTTTCCCAGGTAATTATATGGACACCACACTGTGCCTTTCTGCCTGTCTTTGTTGAAATTGATTTCTCTTCTGCACACTTCTAGCTCTCTACATTCTTGTTTGCTGAAACCTTATTTTAGGCATTCTTGGATTCCCCACAGTGCCTGGCAGGTACTGGGGGTCCCTCCTGCTCTATCATAATTGGTATGGGAAAGAGGATGCAAAGTCATTGATTGCCCAGGGAGTGGGAGTGATGCAAAATTTACTTGGAAAAATACAATGGGAAAGAGGATGCAAAGTCATTGCCCAGGGATGGGAGTGATACAAAATTTACTTGGAAAAATACAATTATGAATTGGGAAAGAAAATAAATTTGCATCTATTATCTTAACAAAATTTAGGTATTCTTGCAACTATGTGTTAATTCTTCTTCTTAGAGCAAAGAATATATTAAATATTGAATGTCTCTTTTTATTGTTTGGCTTTTGCTGAGCAAAGAGGATGAGGCAAGAGCTCTGGGCCTGGAGCTAAAGAGCTGTCCTTGTGGAAAGCACTGCCTAGAAGGACTTAAGAACAAAACCTCACATGTGTTTGCCTATTAGTAATTTGCTAACAAACTAGAATTGGTTTCATTTATTCCATTTGGGGGCAAGTACAGAAATGTGGGCTTGTTTCAAGACCAACTAGTTTGAGTGCTATCAGGAAACCAGATCTATGAGACTTGCAAAATGGAAAACAGTCACCTGGGATCTTAACCAAGTTTAAAGCATACTTATTTATTTATATTGCCTCATCTTATTCTGAGGAGTAAGTCCTTCAATTCCTCATTGAGAAACATGATAAAGACATTATTTTAATTGAGGAAAACAGATAATAAGAATGTAAAAGGTGATACCAAGAGAGAAGCTACTTGTGTTTTCAGTTGCTAAGTCCTGTCTCACTGCAGCCCCACAGACTGTAGCCCACCAGGCTCCTCAGTCCATGGAATTTTCCGGGAAAGAATACCAGGGTGGGTTGCCTTGCTCTCCTCCAGAGGACCTTCCTGACCTAGGGATCGAACCTGAGCCTCTTATGTGTCCTGCATTGGCAGGCAGGTTCTTTAGCACTGGTGCCACCTGGGATGAGCTAAAAAATTAGAATCAAAGCCAAGAGGAAAAATATTTACTGTATGGTGAAGAAAACATAGCTGTGCTAATAGACCAGAATTAAATACAGAGACATTCTCAAACTGTCTTATAGAGAGGGCACCATAAAATGTTTTAACACATACTACAGTAACTTTGCATATAGGTTTCTCAAGAGGCAGGTCAGGTGGTCTGGTATTCCCATCTCTTTCAGAATTTTTCCACAGTTTATTGTGATCTACACAGTCGAAGGCTTTGGCATAGTCAATAAAGCAGAAATAGATGTTTTTCTGGAACTCTCTTGCTTTTTTGATGATCCAGCAGATGTTGGCAATTTGATCTCTGGTTCCTCTGCCTTTCTAAAACCAGCTTGAACATCTGGAAGTTCACGGTTCACATATTGCTAAAGTCTGGCTTGGAGAATTTTGAGCGTTACTTTACTAGCATGTGAGATGTGCCTCTTGAGAAACCTATATGCAGGTCAGGAAGCAACAGTTAGAACTGGACATGGAACAACAGACTGGTTCCAAATAGGAAAAAGAGTATGTCAAGGCTGTATATTGTCACCCTTCTTATTTAACTTATATGCAGAGTACATCATGAGAAATCCTGGGCTGGAGGAAGCACAAGCTGGAATCAAGATTGCCGGGAGAGATACCAATAACCTCAGATATGCAGATGACACCACCTTTATGGCAGAAAGTGAAGAGGAACTAAAAAGCCTCTTGGTGAAAGTGAAAGAGGAGAGTGAAAAAGTTGGCTTAAAGCTCAACATTCAGAAAACTAAGATCATGGCATCTGGTCCCATCACTTCATGGAAAATAGGTGGGGAAACAGTGTCAGACTTTATTTTGGGGGGGCTCCCAAATCACTGCAGATTGTGATTTCAGCCATGAAATTAAAAGATGCTTACTCCTTGGAAGGAAAGTTATGACCAACCTAGATAGCATATTATAAAGCAGACATTACTTTGCCAACAAAGGTCCGTCTGGTCAAGGCTATGGTTTTTCCAGTGGTCATGTATGGATGTGAGAGTTGGACTGTGAAGAAAGCTGAGGACCGAAGAAATGATGCTTTTGAACTGTGGTGTTGGAGAAGACTCTTGAGAGTCCCTTGGACTGCAAGGAGATCCAACCAGTTCATCCTAAAGGAGATCAGTCCTGGGTGTTCATTGGAAGGACTGATGCTGAAGCTGAAACTCCAATACTTTGGCCACCTCATGCGAAGTGTTGACTCATTGGAAAAGACCCTGATGCTGGGAGGGATTGGGGGCAGGAAGAGAAGTGGCAACAGATGATGAGATGGTTGGATGGCATCACCGACTCAGTGGACATGAGTTTGAGTAAACTCCGGGAATTGGTGATGGACAGGGAGGCCTGGCGTGCTGCAATTCATGGGGTTGCAGAGAGTCGGACATGACTGAGTGACTGAACTGAACAGTAACTTTGATACACTGTTTATTCAACATTTTTTTAAGTTTGAAATGAATGAACGAGTGGATAAATGTGTGTAAAGCAATCTATAATACCCCGTGCTTGCTCAAGAACCCACCTAATAACACACATGAAGACTTACAAACTAAAAACATGAGTTAAATGCAAAGTGCATATATGGTTTTGTAAGAACTGGAAGAGGAATAATTTAAACTAGTTCTTTACCTAACAGGATTCTTGATGCTTTATTTAGAAGCTGGTTCTTTATAATTAAATTTATGTAACTTATTGCTCTCCTTATTTTAATATGTGATTTATTTATTTTCAATAGAAAAAAAAAGAAATTCAAAGTATGTTTTTCTGTTTATCTCTTGCTATTAACAAACCACCATAATATTTAGTGGCTTAAAGCAATACCACCATTTTATTATATCGCCTATTGATGTGGGTTAGGAATTTGGGTCGGAGTAGGCAATGGCAACCCACTCCAGTAGTCTTGCCTGGAGAATCCCAGGGACAGAGGAGCCTGTTGGGCTGCCATCTATGGGGTCACACAGAGTTGGACACGACTGATGTGACTTAGCAGCAGCAGCTGCAGGAATTTGGGTAGGGTCATTTGGTGCT
The DNA here is from genome assembly GCF_023699985.2 of Odocoileus virginianus. Classification (NCBI taxonomy): domain Eukaryota; kingdom Metazoa; phylum Chordata; class Mammalia; order Artiodactyla; family Cervidae; genus Odocoileus; species Odocoileus virginianus. The sequence continues at coordinate 55,007,225 of NC_069684.1, read as the reverse complement.
ATTTAATTGAAGATTGTTTGCAGTTGTGCTAAGTTGCTTCAGTCGTGTCTGACTCTGTGACCCTGTGGACTGGGGCCTGCCAGGCCCCTCTGTACGTGGGATTCTCCAGGCAAGAATACTGGAGTGGTTTGCCATGCCCCTCCTCCGGGGGATCTTTCTGACCCAGGGATGGAACCCGTGTCTCTTAGGTCTCCTGCATTGGTAGACAGGTTCTTTACCCCTAGCGCCATCTGTGAAATTGCAGTAGAACTCCCACTTGGTGCTTGGAATGGGAAGTCTGGAAGCCTAAGCTCTGCTTACTCTCCACATTTTCTCAGATCCTTCCCATGCAACACCTCAAGCAGGACAGTTAAGACTTTATATATAAGTAGTGGCTAGCTGCCCCAAGAGTGGAGGTTCAAAAAGACCAAGATGGGAGGTTTTTGTTGACTCAATGGAAAAGAATCCACCTGCCAGTGCAGGGGACACGGGTTTGATCCCTGATCCAGGAAGACTCCACATGCTGTGGAACGACTAAGCCTGGGTGCCACAGCTATTCAGCCTGTGCTCTAGATCCTGGGAGCCACAACTACTGAAGCCTGTGTGCCCTAGAGCTCATGCTCTGCAATAAGAGAAATCACCCCAACGAGAAGCCCATGCTTGCCCAACTAGAGAAAAGACTGTCAGCAATGGAGAACCAGCACAGCCAAAAATAAGAATAAATAATTTTTAAAAAAAATGACCAAGGTGAAAAATGCAAGTCTTCTGATCTATCTTTGGGAGTCACACAGCATCACTTCTGTGGCACTAGTTTTGGTGACCAATGAGTCACAGGGCCCTCACAGATTCAAAAGAGGGGACAGACTATGTAGAAAGCATGAGTGCCAGGAGGTGTGGTTCACAGGGGACTGTAGTGGGTGGACTTGTGTTCCCTGGAAAGGATATGTCCAAGTTTCCAGTACCTGTAAATGTGACTATTTGAAAATAGAGCCTTTTCATGTGCAATAAAGTTAAGAATCTCATGATGACATCCTCCTAGAAAGGAGAGGGAGATGACTCATGGGGGGAAAGACAGATGCAGACATCAGAGTGATGCAGCTACAAGCTAAGAGATGCTAAGGATTACCGGAAATGTCCAGCAGTGAAGAGAGAGGTGTGGAATGGTCTCCTTCAGAACTTTCAAAAGGAATCAACTCTGTCAACACCGTGATTTTTGACTTCTGACCTCCAGAACTGTGAGAGAATAAATTTCAGTTGCTTTAAGCCACCTGGTGTGTGGTCATGTCTGACAGCAGCGCTAGGAAATTAATAAATGGGCAATCTTTGGAGACTAGCTGTTACAAAGTGTAAACTGCGAATTGGTACCTGCCATGGGCACTTGCCATCTATCTCTACAGGGATTAAATTCTGTGCAGCTGCTGACCTTCAACACCCCCTGATAGGAGTTCAGGGTGGAGAGCAGAAACAAGGCACTTTGTGCTCTGGGAAAAGCGGGTAGCACAGGTCTTCAGATAGTTAGATATTTTCAGGAGCCAATTCTATGAACCCAATTCTTGTATCTCCTCATATATAGAAAAGCACTAATATCCGTCCTGGTGATGGCTGTTCCTTATAACTAGCAGTAACCTTCTACAAAAATTGTGTGCTCGACTACATGTATTCTTCCTTCACCAAAATCACATATATACTGACCTTCCCTCCTGCCTCTTTGGAGCAGTTTCTCAGAGCTATCTGAGGCACTGTCTTCTGGGTTGCAGTCTTCGTTTTGCCCCAGATAAAACTTCACTCACAGCTCTCATGTTGTGCACTTTTTTAAGTCAACAAAAGTTTTCAAATTCTTCACTGTCTTACTGTATAAAGATTTTTAAAATCATGCACATGATTGTGTTGCTAACAGTATTGCAGCAAAAACAGAGGTGAAACTTTTCTTAAATGAAAATGAGACTGGTTTTCTGATACACAAAGAAAGTAAGGAAACAATGAACAGGCTGAGGAAACAACATAAACAGGCCTGAAAGAGTTAAGTAATCTTGGCTATTCTTTAGCTGTTGCTACTGACAAACACTTGAGGCTGGATTTGTCCTTCACAAGGCTAAACAAAGCTGATTACTTTCTGACTCCATATGAGTTGTACTTTGCACCTGGCTTTCTTCTCCCCCTATACTCTCTGGGAGCATTCTGCAATTTTAGAAAGAAGTCAAGTCTGATAACTTCGGGGACACCAGACCCGGTTACTGACTTGCCTGATGCCCACTGTGGCCATTTTGAAATTTCGCCAAAGGAAAAAAAATGCAAGACTTTCATTGGGATATAAAAGCTCCCCCTTACTCCCCAGAGAAGGGGGCACAGTTCTTGAGGCCCTTGCCTGCTGTGTATTCCCCCTTGCCAGGCAAAGATAGAATCCATTTTTCTCATTCCTCCAAAATTCTGTCTCCATATTTCTTTTCAGCATTGGTGCACAGAGAGTTAAGATTTTTGGCATCGATAGCAGTTCTCTCCTCTTGGCTGTGCCTCTTACAGAAGGCAGTGCAGAGAAAACTGTAATTATAAAAGTTGTCTACAAAAGTTGTCATTTATATGTGCCATATTTAGCAGATACTAAAAAAGAAAATGGTGATTATGGATAACTTATTTTTCTTCACAACTGCTATGAAAGTGCTACTAGAAAGCTTATGTGGACTGTGAAAATATCCTTAGTGAATATATGTTGTTTTCAAGTTTAAAAGGAATATTTTATTTTAAAATATAAGTAAAAATACTGCAGTTCAATAATTCATGGAAAAGGAAAGTTTGATGTGAAGAAAATATAGATAAAATTATAAGCATAATGTCTTCAGTTTGAAAATGCTAGCACATGACTCAGTAAAGCAAACGCCCAATTTGCATTTGATCTGTTTCATAAGTTCAAAAAGTCAAAAGAGGACAATGTTTTCTTTTCCCCATCAGTATCTCATCAGCCTAAGGCCAGCTCATCAGCTTGAGGCCAGCTTTGTGTAGAGGCTTCAGAAAACACTGCATTCAAAATGAAGTACTTTAACGAACACAAGACTCAGAGCTACAATAGATCATGCCAAAAAGTCAGAAAATGTACATCTCCGATTTCAAAAGCCTCTGACTGAAATTAAAGAAACCCAGTTCATGTTTAACTGAACATCACCAACAGACTCTATGGAGAAATGATGTATCAGTTTCTTCAGGAGTACTTGGATACTGTTAAGAAATTTTACCTAGTCAGCATGGAATCGGCTATTGTAAATACTGTAGAAGAAAGTAATAAGATTAATTCCTGGGTGGAAAACAAACAAATGAAAAAATATCAGGGACCCATTTTCAAAGGCTTCACTTTGCTATCCTGGCTCTGTTGGGACACAGTCTATTTCAAAGGGCAGTGCAACCAGGACCTTGATAAAGAAAACATGGAAGAGGGAGAATCTTAGCTGAACAAGGATGTGAGCAAATCCATGAAGAGGCTAAAACAAAGCAAGTCCTTTAATTTCACCTTTCTAAAGGATGTGCAAGCCAAGATCCCGGAAATACCATACAAAGCAAGCATCATTTTGCTGATCCAAGCTTCATTGATCGTGCTGAGCCAAGCATGACTTTGCTGCTGCCAAATGGAGTAAACTGTCTGCAGAAGCTTGAGGATAGACTCACCACTGAGAAAGTAATAGTCTGGGCAAGCTCACAGAATATGGACAAGAGTGATGTGGATTTGTACTTAAACTCAGTTGAAACTGGAAAAGAACTGGGGCCTCAAGGCCTTTCTGGGAGGCTTGAATATGGTGGACCCCTTCAGTCAGTAGGACACCAACTCCTCAGGCACCATGGTATCTAAAATCCTGTACGAATTCTATCTGGAGGTGATTGAGAAGGGCATAAAGGCTGCAGCTACCATTGGCATGGAAATTGTCCCAGCATCATTACCAATTGATGAAAATTACTATTGTGATCACCCTTTCTCTTTATCAAGCATTAATAAAACCAACAGCGTCATGTTCTTTGGCAGATGCTTCTTCCCTTTAGATGCTGTTAGGCTGTCGTACTTTTGGGAAAAGTTCACAAAGTGGTTCCAGTAAATTGATTGCTAGAAATGATGGGTTCTCTTTGCTTCATTTCCCTTTCCAATATAGTCATCACTAAGAATTTAATACTTGAGTAGAATGCCCATCAATCTCTCTCCACACACATGAGAAATACACTTTTTTTCCCATTAAAATTCCCTTTGGACAAAATCTTTAAGATAAGGTAAAGGAGTATTTCAATACTATTATCTTCTAAACTTGAAATGTCTATACCTTCTAGTAGTCACTCTCATTTCACTTCAACCCTTAAAATTTAAAAAAAAAAAGAGAGAGAGAGAGCTTTTATTTGTTTTTTTGGCTGTGCCATTTAGTTTCCAGAATTTTAGTTTCCTGACCAGGGATTGAATCCAGGCCCTCCACAGTATTCTAACTAACTGGAGTCCTAACCAACTGAACCACCACAGAATTCCCACACCCCTGCCCCCCACCCCCACCCCCCGCCCAAAAAAGCTTTTTTTTTTGGCTTTTAATGACGTGGCCCCTGCCTACGTCACCAACCTCACTTTTAACACTCTTCCTTTCGTTCACCATACTTCAGCCTACTCTAGCTTTCTTTACATTTTTGTTTTTTTCTTTCTCTTCTCAGAGACAATTATTCACACTAGTAAACCCAGCTCTCGATATTGTTAACCTCTTTGCATCCAGTTTTCAGCTCAGACATCACTCCTTGGAGAAGACATCCCCACTTTTATCTACAGGGTATCTTCTTCCTGGCCCCCCTCCCAGCCCCAGTTGCTTCCCAGCTCTTCTTCCTCCTTGGTTTCCTGTCTAGCCATTTTCCACAATCTAAAATAATTTCATTTCCTTATTATCTGTATCATATTATATATAATATTATCTCTGTCACTGCTTTACAAGACCATGAGCTCAACAAAGAAACAGACTTACATCCACTGTTGAAATGTTCAATACCAAGAGCCGGCTCTCTCTTTCCGGACCTGGCTAAGGAGGAGGCACCATCATGACCAGAAACTATAAAACTCCTAGAGGAGAACATAGGCAAAACACTCTCCGACATAAATCACAGCAGGATCCTCTATGACCCACCTCCCAGAATATTGGAAACAAAAGCAAAAATAAACAAATGGGACCTAATGAAACTTAAAAGCTTTTGCACAACAAAGGAAACTATAAGTAAGGTGAAAAGACAGCCCTCAGACTGGGAGAAAATAATAGCAAATGAAGCAACAGACAAAGGATTAATCTCAAAAATATACAAGCAACTCCTCCAGCTCAACTCCAGAAAAATAAGTGACCCAATAAAAAAATGGGCCAAAGAACTAAACAGACATTTCTCCAAAGAAGACGTACAGATGGCTAACAAACACATGAAAAGATGCTCAACATCACTCATTATCAGAGAAATGCAAATCAAAACCACAATGAGGTACCATTACACGCCAGTCAGGATGGCTGCTATCCAAAAGTCTACAAGCAATAAATGCTGGAGAGGGTGTGGAGAAAAGGGAACCCTCTTACACTGTTGGTGGGAATGCAAACTAGTACAGCCTCTATGGAAAACAGTGTGGAGATTTCTTAAAAAACTGGAAATAGAACTGCCATATGACCCAGCAATCCCACTTCTGGGCATACACACTGAGGAAACCAGATCTGAAAGAGACACGTGCACCCCAATGTTCATCGCAGCACTGTTTATAATAGCCAGGACATGGAAGCAACCTAGATGCCCATCAGCAGACGAATGGATGAGGAAGCTGTGGTACATATACACCATGGAATATTACTCAGCCGTTAAAAAGGATTCATTTGAATCAGTTCTAATGAGATGGATGAAACTGGAGCCCATTATACAGAGTGAAGTAAGTCAGAAAGATAAAGAACATTACAGCATACTGACACATATATATGGAATTTAGAAAGATGGTAACGATAACCCTATATGCAAAACAGAAAAAGAGACACAGACAGAACAGACTTCTGGACTCTGTGGGAGAAGGCGAGGGTGGGATGTTTCGAGAGAACAGCATGTATATTATCTATAGTGAAACAGATCACCAGCCCAGGTTGGATGCATGAGACAAGTGCTCAGGCCTGGTGCACTGGGAAGACCCAGAGGAATCGGGTGGAGAGGGAGGTGGGAGGGGGGATTGGGATGGGGAATACATGTAACTCCATGGCTGATTCATGTCAATGTATGACAAAACCCACTGCAATGTTGTGAAGTAATTAGCCTCCAACTAATAAAAATAAATGAAAAAAGAAATACCAAGGGGCATGTCTGACATACAGCAGATGCTCAAATCTGCTGCCTGCATTTGGAAGAGCAGAGTCTTAACCACTGGACCACCAGGGAAGTCTCTCAAAAAATATTTGCTGACTAAATGAACAAATAGAGGCCAAGGTGAGAGAAAATATGCGGGAACTTTGAATGGTTGAGTATGGCTGCAGTGTTAAGTTGGTAATCAGAGGTGATTCCAGAGAAGGAAAAAGCTGTAACATCAAGAGGCTGATATGTCAGGATTTCTCTGGTGGACCCGTGGTTAAGACTCCATGCTTCCAATGCAGCAGATGCCTGGTTTGATCCCTGTTCAGGAAACTAAGATCCCACATGCTGCACGCCCAAAAAGGGGGATTCATGTCATTATAATTAACTTGTATTTTATCCTAAAGGCAATAGCAAGCCATAAAAGATTTCTGAGGAAGTGAGTGGCATTAATGGATTTGATTTTTTGAAAAAGTCAACCTGGGGCCAGGGACAGATGGGTTGGAGAGGAATAACAGTGCAGGAAGGAAGACTAGTCAGGAAGACACTGCAGTGATTCAAGGAAGAAATAAAGGGGTAGGAGTGCGTAAATTAATATAGAAGCAATGGGAGTGAAGAGAGGATGCAAACTTCCAAATATGCCACCTGGATGACTCAAGTTTTTATATAGGAGCCTATAGAAAATCCCTTCAGAGTTATTCTCACATTGAATTTATTTATTTTTTCCATTTATTTTTATTAGTTGGAGGCTAATTACTTTACATCATTACAGTAGTTTTTGTCATACATTGAAATGAATTAGCCATGGATTTACATGTATTCCCCATCCCAGTCCCCCCTCCCACCTCCCTCTCCACCCGATCCCTCTGGGTCTTCCCAGTCCACCAGGCCCGAGCACTTGTCTCATGCACCCAACCTGGGCTGGTGATCTGTTTCACCCTAGATAATATACATGTTTCAATGCTGTTCTCTTGAAACATCCCACCCTTGCCTTCTCCCAGAGTCCACAAGTCTGTTCTATACATCTGAGTCTCTTTTTCTGTTTTGTATATAGGGTTCTCGTTACCATCTTTCTAAAGTCCATATATATGTGTTAGTATACTGTAATGGTCTTTATCTTTCTGGCTTACTTCGCTCTGTATAATGGGCTCCAGTTTCATCCATCTCATTAGAACTGATTCAAATGAATTCTTTTTAATGGCTGAGTAATATTCCATGGTGTATATGTACCACAGCTTCCTCATCCATTCGTCTGCTGATGGGCATCTGGGTTGCTTCCATGTCCTGGCTATGATAAACAGTGCTGCGATGAACATTGGGGTGCATGTGTCTCTTTCAGATCTGGTTTCCTTGGTGTGTATGCCCAGAAGTGGGATTGCTGGGTCATATGGCAGTTCTATTTCCAGCTTTTTAAGAAATCTCCACACTGTAGTGCGGCTGTACTAATTTGCATTCCCACCAACAGTGTAAGAGGGTTCCCTTTTCTCCACACCCTCTCCAGCATTTATTGCTTGTAGACTTTTGGATAGCAGCCATCCTGACTGGCGTATAATGGTACCTCATTGTGGTTTTGATTTGCATTTCTCTGATAATGAGTGATGTTGAGCATCTTTTCATGTGTTTGTTAGCCATCTGTATGTCTTCCTTAGAGAAATGTCTGTTGAATTCTTTGGCCCATTTTTTGATTGGGTCATTTATTTTTCTGGAGTTGAGCTGGAGGAGTTGCTTGTATATTTTTGAGATTAACCCTTTGTCTGTTGCTTCGTTTGCTATTATTTTCTCCCAATCTGAGGGCTGTCTTTTCACCTTGCTTATAGTTTCCTTTGTTGTGCAAAAGCTTTTAAGTTTCATTAGGTCCCATTTGTTTATTTTTGCTTTTATTTCTAAAATTCTGGGAGGTGGGTCATAGAGGATCCTGCTGTGATTTATGTCGGAGAGTGTTTTGCCTATGTTCTCCTCTAGGAGTTTGATAGTTTCTGGTCTTACATTTAGATCTTTAATCCATTTTGAGTTTATTTTTGTGAATGGTGTTAGAAAGTGTTCTAGTTTCATTCTTTTACAGTCTCACATTGAATTTAGATTTTTTTTTAAAAATTAGGTTTAGTTCACTGTTTTTAGATAGAGAACTCTGTTCTTAGAAACAGGTAATTGCCAAACATGGCCAGTTATCGGGATCAACTTGGGCATTTGTAAAATAAAGAGGAGTAGGCAAGAATCTGCCTGTAGTGCGGGAGACCTGAGTTTGTTCCCTGGGTTGGGAAGATCCCCTGGAGGAAGGCATGGCAACCCACTCCAGTACTCTTGCCTGGAAAATCCCATAGACAGAGAAGCCTGGCGGGCTTCAGTCCACGGGGTCGCAAAGAGTCAGTCATGACTGAGTGACTAAGCACAGCACAGTACACACAGGCAAGAATTAAAGAGTTTTTACACATGAAATTCAGAGACACCTGCGAAACATCAAAGTAGGATTTTGGGTATAGAAATCTAGAGTTTGATTATTCAAAATTAGATACAGATATTGGAATTCTAGGTAAAAGACCCATCAATGAAGTCATTGCTTGTGGATTAGACTATCTAGCGAGAACCTAGGACAGAATCATGGTGAATACTGACAATCATGCAAAGGGAGACAAAGAGAAACCAAGCAAGGAGACAGAATAGGAGTGGCCAGTAGGGAGAAGAGGAAAAGCAGCACAGTGAGAAGAGTTCGTTGTAAGGGGCAGCGGCCAGTGGTGTCAAAGCCACTAAGACCTCTTCCTGCTGGACTGTGGCTGTCCTGGGAAACAGCACTCCATCATCTTCTCTAGTGAGTGCTATCTGCAAGTGACTACTGAGTCCCCATCTTAAAATACACAGAATCACAAACTCATTCCAGAAAAACGTCTACTTCTGCTTCATTGACTACACTAAAGCCTTTGGCTGTGTGGATCACAACAAACTGTGGAAAATTTTTAGAGATGGGACTACCAGACCACCTTAACTGACTCCTGCAAAACCTGTATGCAGGACAAGTAACAGAACTGGACATGGAAAAACAGACTGGTTCCAAATTGGGAAAGGAGTATGGATGTCAAGGCTGTATATTGTCACCCTGCTTAAACTTATATGCAGAGTACCTCATGCAAAATGCTGGGCTGGATGAAGCACAAGCTGGACTCAAGATTGACGGGAGAAATATCAATCACCCTCAGATATGAAGATGACACCACCCTTATGGCAGAAAGTGAAGAGGAAGTAAAGAGCCTCTTGATGAAAGTGAAAGAGGAGAGGGAAAAAGCTGGCTTAAAACTCAACATTAAAAAAACTTAAGATCATGGCATCTGGTCCCAACACTTCATGGCAAATAGATGGGGAAACAATGGAAACAGTGAGAGACTTTATTTTCTTGGTCTCCAAAATCACTGCAAATGGTGACTGCAGCCATGAAATTAAAAGACACTTGCTTCTTGGAAGAAAAGCTATGACCAACCTAGGCGGCACATTAAAAAGCAGAGACATTACTTTGCCAACAAAGGTCCGACTAGTCAAACCTATGGTTTTTCTAGTAGTCATGTATGGATGTGAGAGCTGGACTATAAAGAAAGCTGAGCACTGAAGAATTGATGCTTTTGAACTGTGGTGTTGGAGAAGACTCTTGAGAGTCCCTTGGACTGCAAGGAGATCAAACCAGTTAATCCTAAAGAAAATCAGTCCTGAATATTCATTGGAAAGACTAATGCTGAAGCTTAAGCTCCAATACTTTGGCCACCTGATGCAAAGAACTGACTCACTGGAAAAGATCCTGATGCTGGGAAAGATTGAAGGCAGGAGAAGAGGGCAACAGAGGATGAGATGGTTGGATGGCATCACCAACTCGACAGATATTCAGTTCAGTTTGACTGAACTGAACTGAACATGATTACCAAAGGGGAAACATGGGGTGGGAGGGATATTACAAATTAGGATCTTGGAATTAACAGACATACAGTACTATATATATGATAGATAACTAACAAGGACCTACTCCATAGCGCAGGGAACTCTGCTCTATGCCCTGTAATAACCTATACGGGAAAAGAATCTATGTATGTATGTGTGTGCATGTTAGTCTCTCAGTCTTGCCCGACTCTGGGACCCCAAGGACTGTAGCTTGCCAAGCTCCTCTGTCCATGGAATTCTCTAGGCAAGAATACTGGAGTGGGTTGCCATTCCCTCCTCCAGGGGATCTTCCCAACCCACAGATCGAGGTCTCCTGCATTGCAGACAGATTTTTTTACCGTCTGAGACACCAAAGAAGTCCAATGCATGTATATGTATAGTTGAATGGGTTTGTGGCACACCTGAAATTAATACAATGTTGTAAATCAACTATACTCCAGTGAAATATAAAATGAAAATACAGTGAATAAAAATTTAGTTTCTGTAAGAAATACTGGAAATATGCAGTTAAAACTGTTAGGGTAAGCCAAATATCATTATCGTCATATGGACATACCCTGTTCAAAGGTGTTAATGATCTTATTTTGGAAATACAGAGTTAAGTGTAAAACTTTCACTCGTATTAAAGTAATATGCAGGATGACAACAAAGAATCAAAATCACTGGGCTGTGAATTCATATTTTCTGGAAAGCTTCCCAGGTAATTTTGACATTACCTGGATTAGGGGATTAGGGGATTAGTGGATTAGGGGATGATTAATTTAAACCAATTGCTTAATCCAATAACAGAAAAATTTATTTAAAAGCATGGGACAGAGACTTAAAAAATAAAAACGTAGGCAGAATGTCCAAATAATTTTTAGAGCTTATATTATATCTCCCTTTGGAAGGAATAGGGTCAATTACCTAATTTTCCACAGTTAGGCTGCATTATGATGTCATAAGATTAAAGTAATGCCCACAGTAGAAAATATATCATTTTCAAATACTCGAGACAAAAAAAGCTGGTGAATAACAGAAAGAGCTAAAAGTAAATAATTTATTATAAAGAAACATTTCTCTAAAATCTGTTTCTTCAACACATACAATGACATTTTAATGTAGTCAGGATGGGAGTAGGGAAACTTTTTACATTACACTGAAAGACAAGAATGAGATTCAGGTAACAACTGGTTCTGTGCCCTAGAGATATCTGGTTTACAAAATAGGAATGTTGATTCAACAATGGATCAGGACAGCCAATTGGAAATGAACTTTTCTTTCAATGCTCCAAATAAAAGGAGGAAAAGAAATGTGACACAGAGTGACCTTGCAAATTTTCCAGATGTCAAAATTGGTCTGGGTGATTGATTTACCAGGACATTTAAAAATTCTATTTTATACTTCTAAGTAATCAAATGTAAACTGGTGATCAACAATGAAGTAAAAGTGGAGCTCAAATTCCATTCAATTAGTTTTAAAATGTATTATTTTTGAGAACCAAGTCCTTCTCCTGGCTGAGTTGAAGAGATTTCCCTTTAAGGAACAAGTGCATTTTTAATTGACTGGGGAACTCGACTTGCATAATAGTCGTAATTCCTCAGTGTGGCCAGAACTCCGGCTGAGTTCATGTGCTTCACCTCCTTGTTATACTGAAGGGCATTTCCATGGATATCGGTTAACTTGCCTGCGGAAAAAACATCAATACAACGTCAGTGACTGATCAGATCATCTAAGTGTTTCTTGCCTCCCTATGTAATAATATACAATGAATGCTGGATAAAATAAGGAAGATGAGGAAGGACTGCAAAGGTTAAGTGTTAATTTCACTTGCAATTTAAGACTAACTAAAGGCTGTCATTATTTTTTCCTCCTTGATTAAAATAATTTAGTTTTTTTTTTTTTTTGCCTTACTGTGCAGCATGCGGGATCTTATTTCCCCAACCAGGGATTGAACCCATGACCCCTGCATTGGAAGTGCAGAGTTTTAACCACAGGACCATCCAGGATGCCCAATGGGAAGAGGGAAACTTTTTACATTCCTCTGAAAGACAAGAATGAGATTCAGGTAATAACCGGTACTGTGCCCTAGAGAAATCTGGTTTACAAAACAGGAATTTTTCAATTTATATTTCTTGGTATCAATTAATTTCTCTTTTTCTGGAGTGATTATTTTCTTATTGATTATATTCCATCACTCACATTTCCTGCTTTCTAAAGTATTTTCTTCATTTTACCATTTATCAGTAACACTTTATTTGGTAAGAGTTTAAGTGAAGTATGCTCATAAAATATAACTGTGTCATATTACAGTTTCATATAACATTTTTTTTGTTTTTTGAATTTTCTCCTGCCAGCCCCTCCCCCCTTTTAAAATGTATTTTTAGCTGCACTGGGTCTTCACTGCAGCTCACCGGCTTCCCCAGTAGTCAGGCATGGGCTCGGTAATTGCAGTGGGCAGGCTCGGTTGCAGGACGTGTAAGCAGAGTTTTCCAACCAGGGACTGAACTTGCATTCCCTGCATTGGCAGTGCAGAGTCTTAACCACTGGACCACCAGGGAAGTCTGAATGAGAATGAAAATGGATTGGGACTGTTTAACTTCCCTGTCACGTAATGTGCTAGTGAGGCATTGATGCAATAAAGTACCAGGAGAAATGACAGACCGAAAATCAAGCGTTTAAGAGTTGATGTGATCACAGGAGTTCCCTGGCAATCCAGTGGTTAGAATTCTGTGCTTCCACTGCTGTGAAAGTTGCTCATTTGTGTCCAACTCTTTGTGACCCCATGGACTATACAGTCCATGGAATTCTCCAGGCCAGAATCCTGGAGTCAGTAGCCTTTCCTTTCTCCAGGAGATCTTCCCGACCCAGGGATCGAACCCAGGTCTCCCTCACTGCAGGTGGATTCTTTACCAGCTGAGCCACAAGGGAAGCCTGTGGCTTCAATTCCTGGCTGGGGAACTAATATCCCATAAGCCACGAGTTGTGGCACCCCCTTCCCCAATACAGATGTGATCTGAAGTCTATCTGAATGTGAAAAATCATCTTGCTATGTATGTATCTGTCGTGTTTTTGGAGTCAGTCAGAAAAAAAATTCCAAGTCTATGATTTTCAGCATTAGCCCTGAGACATTTACCAATACTGGCTTAGAAGAAACTAACTGAGGTGAGGATAATCACAATAAATAATTCTATTTGTCAAGGGAAAAAACCCTAAAAGCATTAAAGCCATAAATTAATAAGGGTTTCATTACGTTAACTATGTGCAGATCAAGGTCCAAAGGAGAAACTAACTAAAGAATGAATTTTCTGGAAATCTACTCTCTTACATATAAAATGCAGGGGTTGGACTGTATAATCTCTAACTTTCCTTCTATCATTTACATTTTAAGAGTCCAGGTCAAGTAATACTACTGAAATATTATGTCCGAGCATAACATGAAAACTGTATAAAACCTGTAATTCCCCCAAATAAAATGGACTAACCTCCGACAGCATGTAAAATGACTTCTGGAGCACAGGTGTCCCACTTCTTGCATCCAGGACTTGCAAATACATAAGCAGAGGCTTTGCCTTCAATCAGCTGAATTATCTGTAAGGTTAAGAGCATAATGATCCCTTGACCATGAAATGACTGAGGCACCATTAAAGAGAAACTGCCAGTTTTTTTTTCTCAAGCATTTCGATCCCTCAGTCAGACTCAACTTAGGTTAAAGCCTTCAGCAGGTATAAATGACACGAGTATTATGAAGAAACATACAGAGTACATGCGTAACTATACAGTGATCTGGGGGCGGGGGGGAAGTAGTCAAATAAGGAGGATATCTGAAGCGTCTTCATATTCCAAGTCAGGAAAATAAAGTTTTCCGTTTTTTATGTTGTTTGTTTTTCTTCTTATTGTGAAAGCAATATAAATTTTGTTGTAGAAAAAGTAAAGTTTTTAATCTTGTAAAAATTTGACCATTATTGTGTAAAGATTAAGACAGAAATATCAACCAGCACAGTAATGTATAAGTTGTGATAAGTTCTAATAGATGTGTGATGCTGACTAATCCAACAAGCAGTTTCATAAGTCTTTGTTTAGGATTCACGTGTATGTGTATGCTCAGTCATGTCTGACTCTTTTTGACTCCATGGACTGCAGCCCACCGGGCTCCTCTGAACATGAAATTCTCCAGGCAAGAATACTGGAGTGGGTTGCCATTTCTTTCTCCAGGGAATCTTTCCAACCCAAGAATCGGATCTGCACCTCCTGCGTCTCCTGCATTGCAGGTGGATTCTTTACCACTGAGCCTCCTGGGAAGCCATGTTTTAGAATCATATCTGTTACTATTTCAAAGTGTGAATTTTAAAAGACTCGTATTACTAATACCTGTAATATTCATACAAAAATAAGGTTGCCAATAGAAACTGTGTGACTCTAAACAGAAGCTTCCTATCAGACCCTCATTAGCCACTTGGCTTATTTTTTGGTTACACTGTGAAATAACTAGTACTGTAAAATTCAGACTGCAAATATTGAGATGAAAAGACCAGTTCAGGAGAATGAGGAGAACCTCAGTGAACACAAGGTAACCAGCTATTCTTTTTAGGATTACTGTATTCAAGAACACCTTCAAACCATTAAACCTTGCTGTAGACTTCTGAGTAAAAGCTTTCTCTTCCTTTGAAGATATCTGTGTCAAGTCTTTATTATGTGCCAAGAACTATGCCAGGAATATTTTTTGAGAGAAGAGGAGCTAGCTGTAACTTTCATTAGATTTTCAAAGAAGTCCTTGATGAAAAAAAGTTAAGAACGGCCCAACAAGGTCTTTTCACAGAAGAAAAAGAGGTGGGAGGTTGAGCAGGATGGGGACTTTGCTCCAACGGGGAATGGTACCCTTTGGGAATAAAAGAGGTAATGGGTTTTGTAGTTACAAAAGTAGAAGTAAAGAGAAATCATATTTCAGGGAATACCAGGAATATATTTTTACTTTGAGATGTTTAAAAATTTTTTTCAAAATACTGTTACTTCCAATTTTCACCCTCTTAGAAGCAAATGCTTTTGGAAAATCTAGAAATAGCTGATTGTTGCTTCCAAAGGGTGTGTGTGCCCAGTCGCTCACAAAGTCGCTCACGCTGTGTCCGACTCTTTGCAACTCCATGGACTGTAGTCCACCACGCTCCTCTGTCTATGGGGATTCTCCAGGCAAGAATACTGGAAGGGGTTGCCATGCCCTCCTCCAGGGGATCTTCCCAACCCAGGGACTGAACCCAGGTCTCCCGCATTGCAGATTCTTTACCATCTCAGCCACGAGGGAAGCCCACTTCCAAAGGGTAGGGGAGGAAAAATGAATTCCATTCAGTTCAATAAATATTTATCATGTTTCCCCAGACACACAAGTGGGAAATACACATCCTTGGGGGCATTTGGGTGTCAGGATATAGAAGAATTTACATCCCATTCTCAACTGCTGTGAAGTGGAATCACCCAGGGATGTGGTGCAGGGGAGTGCCATGATAAGCTGTGAGTTTTCATCGCTCTAGTGGCACTATGAGGACATGGCCTTGAACAGGGAACCACTCTGGAAGCTGCTGGAAAGTCTGGATGTGGGATGATGATAGGTTTCAACTAGGGCACTGGCAGTTGAGATGGACGAGACTTTAGGGGAGAATTAAAAAGATCTATAAGTAGGATCAGATTGATAGGATGTGAGGAAGGGAGGAGGACATGATGACTTTCAGGTGTCTGGCTAGAACACTTAGGAAAATGGCAATGCCATTAAGCAGACAGTAAGTAGAGAGTGGAACACATCTGGGTGCAGGCAGAGAGAGAGGATGCGCTCCAACTGGGGAAGCTGAATTTGAGGCACCTGAAGGATGTCATCATGATGATAACCAAGGGGCAATCAGATGAGAGGAGATCAGGGATGGAGATCAAACTGTTTCACTTCACCATGTTCTCAGGATGTGGGCCTAGATGAATGAATGGGGGAGGCATCCAGGGAGGGGCAGGCAGGCCCATCCTTAGAGTCTATAGACGACCTAGGAAGTAATCCAAGAAGGTCCTTGAGAAAATAAGGACCAGCAACAGGCATGGGGTCTTATGCAAATGACCTATATTATCACTGAACTCTTTTAGATTAAAAAAGACTTGAACCACAACATTAAAAAAAAAAAAAATCAAATGTTGCTGAAATGTGTCTTTAATGTCAAATAATGATCTTTCTTCTCTTCTCCCAAACTCTGATTTCACATTTTGTAAAAGCTCAGTTATTTCTTTCAATGATTCAGTTGCATTTCAGAGGAGATGATGGACAGATTTTCATACCTTATTTCCTGCTCCTCCCACTCTCAGCACATCATCAGGGTTCATAGCAGTGACACAGTCCGTAACCAACTGGCTGTTATGGGACCGGGTAGTTGTGATGATGTGTTTGCCGGCGGGCACTTCTTTCAGCTGAAATCCGAAGGCACCTAAACCCAAAACTCCCCAGATAGTTCTTCCCAGCACAGCATCTGGTCCTGCCTGTGTAAATGGATGAAACAACAGCAAAGCTTGTTTATCATCACTTAGAGAAAAAGGTTCATTGTAAATAAAACATTTAGTTATATTAGCAGCATGATTTTAAAAAAATGGTAATGTTATAAAGTACAAAACAGTATCATTGACGAAGAAATTTTCTTCAGAAGATCAACTGATTATTCTCATTGTTGTTTTGGTTAATAATTGGGAGTTCCCTTGTGGCTTAGTAGCTAGGATCTGGGTTTCACTGCTGTGGTCGTTTCTGTACCTGATTGTGGAACTGAGATCCTGCAAGACATGCAGCCCAGCCAAAAAAAAAAAAAATAATAATAATAATAATAATAACTGGACTTCAAAAGTATGGAAAGAAACTTCTGGTTATTGCCTGGAGTCTTCAGGAAAGGCAATATCACATACTGATTCCTGGTCCTCTTAAGAGTTATCCAACAGCCTCATTATTGTATTTGCAAAGAGCTGTTTTGCAAAAGGTACATAAATTCCCAGGAAATGAAATACCATGTATTGATTACTTTTCATTGTCCAAGGAACAACAGGGATCACATTACTATGGGAACAGGAAATGGTGATAATATATTTGGCTGCTATAGAGACAAAGTGACTGAAGAGGCTAATACTGAAAAGCGGCCATGGATAATGGGGTCAGGGTTAAAAAGCTTTACTGACAATTATGGTGGTAAAATGACAATGACAATGCAATCCCAGAATCTGTATTTTCCTTTGCAGAGCTCAAAGAATTTTCAACCATATTATTATAATGATAGACTTTGCATAGAAAAACATAACCTGTATTTCAAGGAAACTAAACCTGATGCCCAATGGTTAACACAAAGTCATAGAAATATCATTATAGCAATACAGTGGATATACAGACATGTATTTTTTACTGAATACCTAAACATGTACCAGGCACCATACTAAGAGCTTTACATGTATTATCTCATTTAATCCTCGGAACAGTCCCATGTAGCAGGTATTATCATCCTTATTTTACAGATGAGGAAAAGGAGTTTTGGAATCATTCGGTAACCTGACCAAGGACTCTACAGTATACAGTATAGTGAAGTCGCTCAGTCATGTCTGACTCTTTGCGACCCCATGGACTGTAGCCTACCAGGCTTCTCTGTCCATGGGATTTTCCAGGCAAGAATACTGGAGTGGGTTGTCGTTTACTTCTCCAAGGACTCTAGGGAGATGATAATCAAACTGAGGCTCGTCTGTGTTCAAAGCCAATTATCTGTCATCACTGAACTAGACTATCTGCCGCAGCGCGCTTGTCAAAACGCTTTCACACACACCATCTTATTTACCCTACGGTAGTACTCTGGGTGCTGTTATAGTGAAAGACGCTTGGGTTGCAGAGCTGGATTCCCCGGGAAGCGGGCTCTGAGTTAAGACGGGTGTTTATGAAGGAGTGCCCCTGGGATCCACGCTGTGCAAAGGCGGGGAGGTGGTGTCAGTGGGCAGAGGGAGAAACAGCTGTGATGCACATCCGACCGCAGCTGCAGCCGACCCCAGGGGGCGCTCTGGAGCCCGAACGGCTCCTCAGGGTTGTACCACACTGGGGAGAACATATCCCAGACCGGGATGAAATGCCAGGCCTTTACATCGGTCCAATCATCAGTCACTGGAAATGGACTGACTGCCTGCGGGAGGGGCGTGTCACTGGCGAGGTGGTTCTTTACAGGCGAGGAGGCTGGCCTCCAAAGTGCTGAGAGCACTCTGCAAATGGGCAACAGAGGAACAACCAAAGAACAGGCGCTGGGGCTCAGCGCATGCTCGCCTGCTTCTCCTGTTTGCTCTCGCGTCTACGGTGAGGCTGGGCTTTTCAGAGTACTGATGGGCTCCGGGTGCTCATTACACTTCAGCTCAACTGCAGCGACCAACTTCATACTCTCAAGAAACCTATTAATGGGGCCCTCCCTGGCGGTCCAGTGGTCAAGGTCCATGCTTCCAATGCAGGGGGCATGGGTGAGATCCCTGGTTGGGGAACTAAGATCCCACATGTTGTGGGGCCAAAAAATTAAAAATATTTAAAAAATAATAAATAAAAATATTTTTTTAAACCCTACTTATTAATTTAGCTCTCTAGTCATTCTGAAAAAGAAAGGAAAGCATACTTAAAAGGGGACATACGTGAGTATTCTGGGCCCTAGAAAACTCACATGCCCTGTGTAAATAAACATGAAGGCAAAGAGAATGGGACCCTGGACTCTTGGCGCCCTGGCAAGGTAAGTGCAAACCCCACGAGGCAGCCGGCTAGCCTCCCTCTGAGCTCCTGATCTCTCAGCCTCTCTCACTGTCTCTCCCATTCAAGGTCCCCACACCAACTGTCTGGATATCATAAAGGCTAGCACATCCATCTTACTGATGAGATAAGTAAGATTCATCATGGTTAACGAGCTAGCTCTGATGTTCAGACAGACTGGGTTTCTTTGCACGATGCCATGCTCTTTTTTTAAAAATTTTATTTCCTGTTCAGAATTCTCTTTTTAAAAGTTTTTATCAGAGGATAGCTGCTTTACAACGTTGTGTTAGTTTCTGCGATACAGCAAAGGGAATCAGCTCTACATACACGTGTCCCCGATCTTTTGGATTTCCTTCCCATTTAGGTCGCTGCAGAGCACCGAGAAGAGTTCCCTGAGCTCGACAGCAGGTTCTGCCACGCTCTTTTAGTTTGAGTGCTTCCCAGCTTCAGTATCTGTTAGAAGCAATAGTACAGTCTGTTGTGAAAAGTCCTTTATGTGACTAAGAGAACAGTATAGAGTGTGGACTGTGGTTTAGACCCCAGATCTGCCAGTGACCAACCAGGGCAAGTGATTTGTCTCAGTGTCCTCATCTTTTGAATGGGGATGAAGGTGTCCTTAAAGAATGATGGAGCATGTTAGAATGAGATAATGCATGTAGGTCCTTGAGTCTGGCAGTACACAGGAAGCTCCTGATAAATGATGAAGGTTTTAAGTTGAACATTCAGCCTTGAAAACTACCAACAAAGATGAGCGACTTTTCTCCTTGTTGCAACAAATTTTAAGGCATAAGCAAGAGAGAAGGAAGAGGCAAAGAGAAAGAGAGTGTACAGAAGGAGAGGTGGTAAAGGACAGGTAACAAAGGAGAAAAGAAGAACAAGGGAAAATGAGCTGGGAAATGGCATAGACACTGGCTGCCTGGGGTACCACTTTCTACCTACCAGTGGAGCCAGAAGCCTAGCTATTTTTCTCACCTTTGTGTCATTCCTGGGTTCCCTTAACTTCTGATTTTCATTGTTCTGTGGAAAGTGAATACAAGTATTCTAATCTCAGAAAGAAATTATGGAAATTTTTAGTAACTCCAAAGCACTAAACCTTTTTCTTGAAAAATGGTGCCATGCATTGCAATATTATCTATGAATTAAATGCCACTCTTTTAAGTAACAGTATTAGCTCACTTTAAAGTTTACATGACACTCTTAAGAAGCACATTATTATAACTAAAAAAGTTATATACACAGTAGGAAAAACCCAAAGTTATCTGAGAAGTAGAAATCCTGCTCTTAACTCAATTTGGAGATTCAGAAGTAATAGTCCCCATTCTGGTTACTTTTTTCTCTAAAGATCGATCAAGGTTACACTAATGTTAATACCTTAAGTATTTTATTTCAACAATTTCATTTAACATTTCGTGTGATCTAATGGTAATATTCCTGATTTGGAAGTACATTAGCCTCTTATTCTAGAAGAACAACAATTCTAGAAAAAGACAATTTCTTGAGAGTATAGTAGAAAGTCAAAGCAGATTAGAGAGACAAAATAAGAGGAAACAGTGCAAGAGCATATTTATTTAATGCTGGCCATAATTTAGGCATTATGTGGAATTACCTGCAAAACAACATGGCTAGCCTCTTTTCCTGGTTGAAATGGTTCATTTCTTCAATGTGCTTCAAGCACCACCTGTAAATCAGGTGTCTCAATGACCAAGCTAATCAAGAACCATATCAGTAATTCCCAAACTTTTGCTTATGATTGGAATCATAGGCATATGTAAAAAAATATATGCAACACATACAGTGTGTCTGTATATATAAATACATACACATTCCTGGTATCATCACCCCCAGAGGTTCTGACTCAGTACATCCGGGGTGTGATCTGGGAATCCTTCCTTTGAAAAGTTCCCCCAGACTGCAGGTGCAACCAAGCTAGAAACCACTAGATTAGATAGCATTAAGAATCATAGAACACCATAATTATCTATCTGAAAAAATATTTGGGATCATTTAAGAGTAATACCTGGTAGTTATAATATGGCTGGTTAATAACTCCTGCTATGGCTTTTCCTTCATAAGCAATTCCAATAAGAACTGTTACATTGTCAAGAAGACCTAAAAAGAAGAAAACTCATATCAATTACATAATTCATATTATGACTCATCAGCAGCACATCAATGGCTCCCAAGTTATTTTTGCAATAACAGGTAAGGAATTTACAGTGATTCATCCTTGATTAAACCTACTTCTGGCAAAATACACAAATTATAAGAGAGTGCTGACCAGGGACAGGAGTAGGAACTATGTCCACTTAATTGAATTGATTGATACACACAGTCTCATTAGTAATAATCCATAAACCAATTAAGTAAATCAGCCATAACTCCACAGCCATCATTAGATTCCTCTGCATTGCCCTCTATCACCATCTGACTCACTTCTGCCTGCTAGATCACTCTCGATTCCAGGATCACCATCTAGATTTGCATTTCAAGCCTCTAAATTAAGATTTCTCACAGTGGGGACGATGAACTAACAAGCAGGATCAGAATGAAAGTGAAACAAAGTGCTAGTCACTCAATCGTGTCCAATTCTGAGACACCATGGATTGTAGCCCACCAGGCTCCTCTGTCCATGGAGTCATCCAGGCAAGAATACTAGAGTGGTTTGCTATTCTCTTCTCCAGGGGATCTTCCTGACTCAGAGATCAAACCCAGGTCTCCTGTATTGCAGGTAGATTCTTTACCATGTGAGCCACCAGGAAAGATGGCATTAGAATAACGAACTGGCTCAATTTTTCAATACAGATTCTTAGGCTCCTTTGCAGAACTAGTAAATCAAAATTTCTGGACGTGGGGGCTGAGATCTGAACCAGTTGTTTAGGTGCTCTTATACTCACTGCTGTTGCTAAGTCACTTCAGTCGTGTTCGACTCTGTACAACCCCATAGATGGCAACCCACCAGGCTCCCCCGTCCCTGGGATTCTGTCTAGAGCTCTCCTATTTCTCAATGGATCATACAGACCTTTCCTGGACATACACACTACGGAATTCACTTGTAGATGTGTCTCATCCAAGGACAGAGAAAGTTTTTTCTAGGGATTATGAGACATGTTCTTTTTTTAAGCCATGAAGCTGAGAACCAATACAAGAAAACCTACGCTAATTTTTCTTTCAAAAATAAGGATCTAAGCTTATGCTGTGCTCCTAAAATCTACCACTCTGGCTCTGAGCCTGGTCCGTTTCACTTCAATGTTGCCAACTTTAATTTGCTGCTTTCTAAGTCTGCTTATTTTAGATAATTTCAGGAGGGAGAAATATTGCACTATGTTTCAAAACCCATCTTTAGAGGCGATGCTGTGAACAGACAGCAGTTCTCAGAGGAGGGGAGTGAGGCATGCGCACCATGGGATGATGGCAGAGCAAGGTGGTATAGCAATGCTCTTGTTTTTCTACCTAATAAAGTTGGGGGTTCAGTACAGTCTCTTTGGTTACACTGGTTTAATGTCAGTTATTCTTGTGTATGGGACCTTCGGGTTGTGGGACTGGTGGAGTATTGGGGGGATTGGTATTTGAGCTGGACATCATATACTAGTCCTATTGCTGCCAAATACAGATATAAAAGACAAATGTAAAAGAGATACTAACCTTCGGTATATTCCTTGGTACCATCCAGAGGATCAACCCAGACCACAAGCTAAAAAAGAGAATGTGTCCAAATTAAGCATATAAAATTTAAAAAGTGGAAATTCCCTGATGGTCCAGTGGTTAGGACTCCTCACTTCCAATGCCATGGGTCCAGGTTCGATTGCTGGTTGGGGAACTAAGATCCTGCTAGCCTCACAGAGCAGCTAAAAAAAAACAGAAATTAAAAAAAAATTTGATGTAAATAGATGAACTAAAAATTATCTTTTTCATTTCCAAAATTATGGGAGGCTTAAGCCAATGTCATCAGTTTTGTAATAATCAAAGAAAAATAGTAAAAAAGTATTTTGTAATAAAAGATACACAACACTATAAATCAACTGTATTTCAATAAAATTTTTTAAAATATAAAATGCTGAACTGGTAAAAGTTTATTGTCACCTAAACAACTACAACACATTGCCATGAACATCCTGAGCTCCAGATCGTGATACAAGGAAAACTTTAAAGTGGCACCAAAAATGTGCTGTGTGGATGCTACTCATTTTTATATATAAATGCTGATTTAGGAAAAATAATGACAGTTTGACTATCTTAAGGACACACTGTATATATGGCCAAGAAAAATGAATCGTTTATAAGACTGAAATAGAATAGACAAGAAATCCTCTCTTCTTAGGACTTTTAATATGATTCAGGGTACGCAGTCATGAACCACTAGAATTAACAACACTTGATGTGAATTTATGAGGGCATACATATGATGGAAGACACCATGAATTTTCTTTCTATACTCCATATCACAGAACAAAGCACCTACTCATAGTATATGCTCAACGAATGTGTGTTAAATAAACTAAAACGTGAAAATTAAAGAAGTATAATAGCTATTTGAAGTCACAGATTTAATTTAAGCAACTATAAAAAGCAAGGGGGATAATTTTTACGGCCTTCCAAAAATATAAGGCAGTGATCCATTTCAGTTCCAGTGATCACTTTCCAGTTCCAATTACCCATGAAAAGTGTCACTATCAAATCTACTAAATAACAAGTTAGATTTTCTCCCTAAAAGTATTATCATCATCATTATTATCATTGGCCATACCATGCAGCCTGTGGTATCTTAGTTCCCCAACCAGGGATTAAACCTGGGCCCCGGCAGTGAAAGCACAGAGCCCCTAACCACTGTACTACCAGGGAATTCCCCCAAACCTATTTTTAGTAACAGTTTTAGAGTGAAGAGGAAATCAACAGAATGAGACAATAAACTCAAAATTAACAGGTGAGGCATCCCATGTGGTTGCCAGACATTTCTACGTTGGCTCTAAAAGATTTCAGGTTCCTGGTTGCCCTGTTTTTTATAACTACCAACTTTTTATTATGATGGCAGATTTTATTGCCTTTACTACAAAAAAAACAGAAAATTAATAGAGAGGTAAGTAATAGTATGGGTCATACATCTTCCTCCTTGATAGCACTGTACTGTGATGGGCACGGCTGCTTCAGTATCTCCTCCCACTGACCATCTTCAATCAGCTCTTGATCCACGTCTTCAGGAGGCAGATCCTAAAGCAGGGAATACTGGTGATGACCGAAGCTATTTCCTGTTTACAGAATACCCTCTGTCTCAGTAACCAGTAATGCAGCATCATAGGTTTCACTAGTTCTTTCTGTTTACCATTTCTATTTGGAGCTTTTAGAGCTAACTGAATAAAATTGCAAACACAAATCACATATGGCTCATCAAAGTTGATTACAAAGGGTCCTAATTTCATTATCCTGAACAAGGATTAAAAACAAAAGAATGTTTAAGTATTATACACTTATCTATACAAGTGGCTCTGATACCAGCTATGTCTTACTCTTAAATATATGAGATGTCAATTCCTTCACCTTCACAGTGTTAGTCTTTGAATAAATAGGCAAATAAGTGTTAAATAAAAAAAAAAAACAGGGACAACAAAACTCATTTTATTTCAAAGCTGGAGAATTCTGTTCATCTTATACTTTGTATGCTGAATGTCACAAGCGTAACCATATTGTCTGTGGTCAAGAACTGAGACATCTGGTCTAGAAATAGACCAAAATATTAAAAGCAGACATCTCCTGAAAGTCCAAGGAACATCACAGTTATTTTTATGTTAAAACACAAAAATATAATGCTTGCAATCATAAAAGTAGTGTATAAAAAGTGACAAGTACAAATCCATATGGTGAACAGGGATAAAAAAAAAAAAACCACAGTATGTATCCCTGACAAGTCTTACCTCTTCCCCTATAATTGTTAGTTTGGGGAACTTCCGTGCCAATGAAGAACATATGCTTGCTTGAACTAATCGGTCAGCCTTGGTCTGCAGGTCTGTTGCACAGGTCTGCAACAAAGAAAGTACATTTTAGCAGAACTAGTAAAAAAATAAGTTGTTCTTTGATGTCTCATGTGATTATCTATATCCATTTAAATTACAGTCTGTTTTAAGACTGACAGAGCTTAACATCATATGAGTCAGCTAGTTTCTTGGCTTGGTTTTCCTCATGGGACTTCTAGTGGCTAAAGTTGGGAAACAAGCTTTTAAATTATTTAGAACATTTTCTGCCCCAGCTCACAAATTCCTTTTATCAGATCTCTACATTAATCTTTTGCTCAAGTAGGTTGACAGACAGGAAATTTATACATTTTTCAAGGCAGTTAACAGTATTTCTGATATGGATTCTTCTATAAATTTCACTCACTAATCCTAATTCTAATAATTCAAGAGGTCCTCAGAATGATTATTTCTTAATTCAAAATTTTTATTTTTAAACTATAAAAAATATGAAAGTGAACAGCAGTAATATTCACTACCTAATTCACCTATGGCATGCAACTCAATCCACATGTTATAAAACCACACTTATGAAACACAGTGACCACTTTGTTATCTTGTTTTCAACCAGTTAGGATATGTCACAATTTATACATGCCCGTTTAGGTGGATTTACAGGTTATCTTCAACAGGAGGAACGTTTGTAATACTTTGTAATGAGATAAGGAATGACTGTGAAAATCAAATTTTTTTCTGCCGCAGTGAAGTTTGCTGCTTATCTCAATGCAAAGAACAATTCTGCTAGAATGCAAAGCTGCAAAGGCAGAGAACTTTGTTCTATTTCCTAAAGAACTGTGCCTGGCACATAGTAGGTGCTCTGTAAACAACTGTGGAATGAAACTACTAGAAATGTTTGTTGAAATTGAAGATTACTCACTTAGCAGTCAAGTTTAGAAACCATTACTTCAGAGGAAAAGACACAATGACAGTCATTCAACCCTATGAGGAAAGCTATCCCAAATACTTGCTAGGTAAGACATTTCCTGCTCTTTCTACTGACACAGTGCCAGACCTCACCATTCTGGATATTTTGTGTGACAAATCTGATTTTGTCCTGTCTCTTTTAAAATGAGGTATCAACAAGTGGATATAAAGTACTAAGAGTATCTGACCAGTAGAGAGGACAGTGAAGTGATTATCTTTTTTCTTTTCTTTCTTTTTTAAAAAATACGTTTTTATTTATTTGGCTGTGTCAGGTCTTAGCTGCAGCACATAGGATCTTTGATTTTTGTTGCAGCATGTAAATTCTTTTAGCTATGGCAAGCTAACCCTTAGCTGCAGCATATGGTAACTAGTTCCTCGACCAAGGATCAAACCTGTGCTCCCTGCATTGGAAGTGCAGAGTCTTGGCCTCTGTATCACCAAGGAAATCCCTATTATCTCTTTTTCTAACTTGAACACTGTATTTCTACTACTCTTTAGCTATACACTACAAAGTGGCCCATCTAATATAATCACAACGGAAAATCAATTTAAACAAAGTAAGTGATACTAAGGGAAAAATATGCAAAGATATGATCCAAAATATTGGCAGTAGTGACCTGATAGATGATTTTGTACGTTTTGCAAGTTTTTTCCACTTCCTATGTTTCATAATAGAGAAAACGATAACAAAGAAAAGATAGCAAGATCAGTAGTCTTTTTTTTTTTTTTTATCAGTAGCCTTTTAAAGTAGCTGTTTTACACTGTCATTGTTTTAATGTTTTAATCTGTCATTGAGCATGTATGTGATCAACTAAAACCTCTTTTTCAAACAAATTTGAATCAGACTCACTCCTAAGTACTTGAACACAGAATATGGGACTCTATAATTTTTCTATTGTAACATCTTGTTGAATTTGGCCCGTCTTTCTCAGAGCTGGCAACTATTTTGAATACTTATTCTGTGATCCAATACATTAACTAGCCCTCCCAGCTTCATTTTTATTGACAAATTTGATCAGCATCCTTTTTTTTAGCCTCCTCTTCAACACCACTTCGGGAAAGATGCATTCAATAAATTTTTTATACTATATTTAAGTTAATGGCTAAAGAGAGAAAGACAGTTAAGAGCAGAATCCTCTGATCTGTCACCAGTGACCCTTATCCAGGTTGAAAGTGAATAATGAAAAAAATTGGGGGGTAACATTGACATTGTTCAGAGTTATGAGTACATCAACCAAGGTTCAGGATAAGGGATGGAAGATGTCATTTATATATTATAAAAAACTTGAGTACTTTCTGAAAACGGAAAATGAGGGACTATAACATTTTTTTAAAAGGTTGATTCAAAATCAATTTTGACTTCAAGATCAAAATACCCTCTATATCTCTTTCCTATACTATTAAGCCCATAAATCTATCAAAAAAAGAAATGAGATTTACTTCATTTGTTCTTGTGATTTTTAGTCTTAATTTTTAAAAGCAGTTATGCTAAAAATCTTATAATTAGTTCACAGGAACTTATTTCTAAGTTTTTTTTTTTTACTTGTATATAAGGTCCTTGTTTTTTTATACAAGTAGCCTTAAGTAGATGCTTGACTTATCATAAAGGAATGTTTAAACTACATCTCTATTTCAAACCATCAAAATGTTTATAATATCCTAAAATTTTCCCACTTTGGTAAAAATTAATGATTATGACGAAAAGTCAAATTTGTCATGTGAAATAACAAGTCCTGTGGAAGAAATTATGTTTTAAACTAGAACACATGCAGGGTGAGACTTCTTTTAAGAATCAACTACCACTCTAAACTATCTTTCTGATAATTTACCCAAGTTTTTAGTTATCATACTGGAAAGAAAAACTTTGCTTTAGGTTTCTTTTTCATGAAGAAAAAAAAAAATCTAAATCTTTGATTATAAGGGATATTTGTTTAAATGCCAGATTTGACCAAACACGTCAAGTACACTAAGGACAGCATGACTCTGCCTGAAGTAGATTATTTCAGGATATGAAGTTTGGTTCCAGCACTCTGGTGCTAGACAGTGGTCAGAAGACCCAGTCATGCAAATAAAAGCTTTGGATGTAGGAAGTCTGGAGTCTTTTTCAGAGCAGAAATGGAACCCATTTGAACTAAGGGTCTTGCAATCTCCATAAGGAAGCCACTGACTACTTCAACTATTAGTGTGTCTAGATTAGTACATCCTTTTACCTAAACCTCAGTGAACAATAATGAAGTTCGTATGAAATGAGATGGGACTTTCAGTACCTTCTCAATGATGCCCAGGTCTCCTTCAGCGATAACACGCCTGACTATCGTTCCTGCCTTTTGAGCAATAGAATATGCTGAAGCCACCAACCGCATCAACACAGTGGGACTGGATGCCATGATGGGCCCTGAAGGGAAATCAAGAGAAATGTTCTGTTACTTTCAAAACCAGCTGCTGGTTTCATTTACCTGAATTCAATTCAACACACAGATATTGAGCTCTTCCTTGGGACTGCTTCAGTTAACTGTGTAGATTCTCTAATAAACACCTACTGAAAGAGACTTGGGAAAAGGCTCCATTTTAGCATCAGCTCTCCCAATAAATCCAGCAGGATTCTTTTTCTCAGCAGGTGGGACATTTCTGAGGCATAGAGGTAACTGGTTCAGGCCTATGAGCATGTGAAATGTCTGATGTATGATGTGTGTAATGTGCAAATGCTGTATATTAAAAGGTGGTTTAGGGGCTAAAAATATACTATGTGCCCTAATGAGAGCTAATATTTTGTTGGGCTGTGGGTGAAATACTGTAACCTAATGTCTATAAAACAGGTAATGCCAAGAGAGGGATGAATAGCATAAGGGATGTGTGTGTACATGGGAAGTGTGTGTGTGTGTGTGTGTGTGTGTGTGTGAAATGTGTGTGTGTGTGTTTAGTCGTATCCAACTCTTTGCGACCCCCTGGACTGTAGCCCGTCAGGCTTCTCTGTTCATGAAATTTTCCAAGCAAGAATACTGGAGTGGGTTGCCTCTTTTCAATGCAGGAACAGAACTCAAGTCTCCTGCATTGACAGGCGGATTCTTTACTACTTTGCCACCTGGGAAGCCTTTATATGGGAAGTATTAATAGTTAAAGAGGGGAGGGATTGCATGTGATTACATTTAGTTTCTGAAACCCAATGACTATTCCTTTAGACATTAAATAAAATTTCACCTGCTGGTAATTTACTATCATTCTCACCAGGGGCTTCCCTGGTGACTAGGATGGTAAAGAATCTGCCCGCAATGCGGGAGACCTGGGTTCAATCCCTGGGTAGGGAAAATCCCCTGGAGAAGGGAATGGCAATCCACTCCAGTATCCTTGCCTGGAAAATTCCATGGACAGAGGAACTTCGTGGGCTACAGTCCATGGGATCGAAAAGAGTCAGACATGACTGAGCAACTAACACTTCACCAGCAGACAAACAGAATAAACAGCAAGGTCATCGGAGTGAAGACCAATCATTTGGGAAAGTGAGGAGTGTCATGTAGCCCCTGGCCCAACAAAAAATATGGAAAAACAGTCTTTAGGATCAAGCATGGGACTTCCCTTGTAGCTCAGTCGGTAAAGAATCTGCCTGCCTGCAATGCAGGAGATCAGGGTTCTATCCCTGGGTCGAGAAGATCCTCTGGAGAAAGAAATGGCAACCCATTCCAGTATTCTTGCCTGGAGATTCCCATGGACAGAGGAGCCTGACAGGCTATAGTCCATGGGGTCACAAGAGTCGGACACAACTTAGCGACTAAAACACCACCACCAGGATCAAATATATTCCTCTTTGAAAATACCAATTCAAATCCTGCAATCTTACTGACTTTTAAAAATTAAAGTATAGCTGATTGACAACGTTGTATTAATTTCTGCTGTAGAGCAAAGTGATTCAGTTATACATACACATTCTTCTGTACATCCTTACTGATGGCTTTGATGCTGAAATACACCGCTCACGTCCCCTTTGAGGTTAAATCACTTACTTCTCCATTTGCTGAAAGGGCTGTCAACAGATGGCCTTTAGCTGCCACCTTTCTTCGGGAATTTATCTGAGAAGGGTCATTTCACCTGAAACTGGTCAACAGGCAGACGTAAAGGCCACTGCTCACTGCAACTGGGCTGCTGCCCCAATTCCAATGGGCCACCCTAGCTTCTAAATGCCCACTGGGCGGGCTGAGCCTTAGCCGGGGCTGCATCATGGCCCAACTTCCCACCCCACTGCCCACCGGCTCATTCCGAGCTCCTTCACACTTCCCATTACGAATCCTGAGAACACTCCCTAATAAACCTCTTGTGCTCAATCCTTGTGTTTTGTCTTGTATTTTGGGCCTAGAGGGAACCAATCTGTGACAAAAAACTCTCCCACTTCTGACCAAATCAAGTCACCATGATTTCAATGCAACAAGGGAACACAACACAGAATAGAAAGGACATTAATAACCTCAATTCAGCAATAGCCATCATTTTTTCCACCAATTTCTGACTGCACATTTAACTTGATGCACTTTTTAACCTCTTGACATCTTTTTTTCTATCATTCACATTCTGTTCACAGGGATTATGAACATAATGGAGACAGTAAACACGTGAAACAGTTGAAATGCCTCAGGAGGAAGACAACTGAAATTGATGTAATGAATATCATACTGGGATCAGTATGGAACTAAGATAAAAATAAAATGGGTTTCTATGTATCTAAATCTTGTTTACCTTATTACATTATAATCAGGTTAGATTCATTTTCTTGGCATACTGAGCACTCATGTGGAAAAACTCTTTACAATGATTACTATTAATACTTCAGCAATAATTCAGGAAGAAAACAGGAGAAATAATTTAGCAAAGACTTTGTTGATCTATCTCTGCTCCCTTATATCCACGACCAGCCATGGAACTGATTTTTTCTGTGCTGGAAAAAGTAGTCTTCAGGTAGCTGATCTCTACTCCCCAGGTGTCTTAACCACTGAGGATATTTTAATGTGCTGGTGAGCTCTTTCAGTCCCCATGTTTTACAATGCCACCTGTGAAAGGCAGATCATTTTCCCACACTGTATAGTGTTCTAACTTTTCACAGATATCATTTACCTTTGAACCAGTTCAGTAACCATCCCAGCCTTGGCAAACTTCATATATGACTAAAACCACTTCCTTTTCTGCTTGCTAAGGCCACAGTATTTTCTTTCTAAAGAACAGCTTTAGGCTTTGTCTTCTTACTACATTCCTCAGAAAATATGCACCATACTTATGAATCACCCTTTAAAACAAATACCAGTTTTATAAGAATGTAAAAAATCAGGATGCAAAGCACCATGATTTATAAAGAGATTTTGCAAATCACTTTCAGTTAGCAAAGGAGAGAATATTTCTACTATTTTCTCTGAAGTACTTCTTTGATCCAAACTGAACTACTGATAAAATATTAGGCTATCCCCAAGCCCCAGTAATTTTCTTAAGTATTTTTTAAATAAATGAACAGAGTTTTGGCTCTTTGTGTAATGAAAATAAAGCTAATCATATTATTGCAAAATGTGTAAAAGACCTTCCTATTATAGATAGGATAAGTCCCCTCCCACACCCCAAGTGAAAATTACCTGTTGATGGCAAAGGTGAAGGCAAAGCAAGGCAAAAAGCTCCTTCTGCAAGTTCTTTACTTCCTTACTGCAGTTCAGATTACATCCACTGCACTTCCTTCTCTACCAGTTTTGCACCTTCTGGGTCCTAAAACACTATCTTTTGTGAGCATGTCTCTCTGAAAGCTCATTCAAAAACAGTACAGGGATTAGAGGCCCTGATACAGGGAAAGATTGAGAGCAGGAGAAGAAGAGGGTGACAGAGGATGAGATGGCTGGATGGCATCACTGACTCAACAGATATGAGTTTAAACAAGCTCCGGGAGTTGGTGATGGACAGGGAAGCCTGGCATGCTGCGGTCCATGGGGGTCACAAAGAGTCAAAGAAGGCTTAGTGACTAAACAACACAACAGCAAGGGTTAAAGACACAGGCACTGGAGCCTGCCTGCTGTGTTCAAGTCCCAGCTCTGGCACACATCGGCTTTGTGACCTTGGGAAAGCCACTTCAAATTCTCTGTGCCTCAAGCGGTAATATGGAACTAACAATAAGGTTGTAACATAGAGTCGTTATAAATATTAAATCAGTCTAGGCCCAAGATGAACACTAAGTGGTGCTGGCTAACCATTATTACAATGACTGTTCTCATCACTGACTGTCCTGCAGGGACATTAGGACAGCATTAAGGGCAAAAAATACCTATAGCTTCTGCGACATTATTTTGCCTGAGGGTATAGTGATAACCAGTATGACCATGAATCACACACAGTTCAGGCTGTTTTTTACCATATTCTGGGCTTGAGGCTTAGCGCAGGGAAAAAAACTGTATGACATTTAAGGCAATCAACCTAACCTCCTATCATTTAAGAAGTCTTTATAATTGTCAACGGGCTCGTTCAGAAGGACAAAGATAACAGAAATCAAATGATCCATTTCTTCCCATAGCCTGGGAGAGGCATCTTGAATTCAATATAAATGTGGTGGACATATGAGGATTAGGAACTTAAAACACATGATGAATTCCCAATCAAATCAAAATACTAAGATTATTTCTCTTTTGGAACCTGACTGTAACTGAGCAAATTCTTAAAAAAAGAAAAAAAAAGCGGAAAAAAAAGCAA
Organism: Odocoileus virginianus; assembly: GCF_023699985.2. Lineage (NCBI taxonomy): Eukaryota > Metazoa > Chordata > Mammalia > Artiodactyla > Cervidae > Odocoileus > Odocoileus virginianus. The sequence goes on along the minus strand of NC_069684.1, from coordinate 54,974,642 downwards.
TGGGCAGAGATACTCTCCTCACGAGTTATCAAAATAGGATATGATATAAAATTATAGTAATTATAAGTTTAGTCCTGGGCAGAATTTGAGAGACAAATTAATGACATCAAATTCCAGAGCTAGATCCAAATACACTAAAGGTTGTAATTTAAATCATGGAGGAAAGTTAATTGTGCAAAACATAGTTAATTACTAATCTAAAAAAAAAGTTGGAATCTTTTTGTACTCTTTATAACACTGTATATTCCAGACCAAAGCATGATTTTGAGTAAACAATGAAAACATAAAAGCATAAGAATAAAACATGAGTGAAATGTTTTATAAATTTGGAAAAGGACTTTTAAACATGACTAAAACCAAGAATCCATTATAGAATAAATTGATGAATCTGCATAAAAATTAAAATGTTTATATAACCAAAATACCATAAACAAACAGATGAGTGACAGGGTGAGAAAAAATTTTGTATTACATACTAGACAAATGAGCTAATTTTTGTTAAAGGGCTTACATATATCAATATGCAAAAGATGAATAATCCAATAAAATTGAGTAAATGACACCAATAATAGGCAATTCTTAGAAAAATAAAAGTAAAAGCCATTAAATAGTGACATGTTCAAGTGTTAGTCACTCAGTCGTGTTCAACTCTGTGACCCCATGGGCTGTAACCCACCAGTCTCCTCTGTCCATGGGATTTCCCAGGCAAGAATACTGGAGTGGGTTGCCATTTCCTCCTCCAGGGGATCTTCCCCACTCAGGGACAAACCCAAGTCTCTTGCACTGCAGGCAGATTCTTCACCATCTGAGCCACTAGGGAACCCACAACTTCACTAATTATGAAAGAAATGCAATCTAAACCAACGAGAAATGATTGTTCATTTGTAGGACAAGCATAGGTAAGAAAATTTGGCCAGTGTTGGCTCCAGTGTGAGGGAAAATCCTCCTGATCATTATTACCAACAATATAAAGTGGTGAAACCTCTTTTTTTGAAAATCTTATGAGCAGTAAAATATACACACCTTTTAAACTAACAACTACATTTTCAGGGAATCCAAACATATTAAGGAAGTCTACAACCAGAAAAGACAGTAGGAAAAACGTCTGCTAATTTAACGAATTTTAATTTTAGGCGTAAGACAGTCTCTCCATTTGAGTGTACTAAACACCGTCCAGGTTTGCCTTGTTATTTCAACAATATAGAGCCATAAAAAGACCCAGGGACATGGATAATAGCATGGATAAAAAAAATCAAAATAGTGACACTCAAGAATCTAGGTCCGAAGTTGAAGTATCTGGAGAGGCACCCTGGCTGACGTAATTTTTATTATTATTATTTTACATAAATCCCTTGAATCTCTTCGTATTTGTGGAGTTGAGAGGACGAATAAACTACCCAGATCTGCCTAAGGCTCTTGTGCTGACCCGAAGGGGAGAAAATTACTTACGGTGACAAGACTGGGACCAAGTCAGACGAAACACCTCAGGGGTAACCAAAAAGGCTTTATGAGGCACCGGGTCCCGGGCAGCGCCCCGAACAGCGCTCACCGTCCTGGGATAGGTCACCAGCAGATGCAGGGCAAGCCTACCTCAGCTACTGAGCATGCGGGTAATTCGGCGCAGGCGCAGAACAGCTACTCGGCCGTCGCCGGCTCTGACTCCGACCTGCGGGAAAACTCCACTTGCCGGGTTTTCTTCAAGCTCTACGTAGGGGCCAGTCTCCTGAAGTCAAAACGAAAGGTGTATTAACTACTATTCAGGAATCATTCTGGCTTCAAGTGTCCTCCAGTCCACTTTGTGCGCACGGTTCATCCTTAAGATATTCCTCGGGTTATTGATACCGCCCTGCGGCGGCGGGCCAGCTGCCAACCCTTGGGGGTCCTGGACACCCCCCACCTTTGCTCCCCTAAACAAAATTTTATGCAGAAGTGTGTTATTAGCGCTTACTTTTTTTAAGCACTTACCAGATTCATAAAAGTGCCTGTGACTCTTTCATTTGCCTGATGATAAGTCCTGGAAGATTTTCTCTCTTTCTGGTAGGATGTACCATATTAGTTTTTTCTCTTTTTTCTTCTTGAGGCATGGGGGGGGAAAAAAAAAACCAACCTAATTACGATTTTTATCCCACTGCCAAAAGTTAAAAGAAGCCAAAACAAAAATTGTCTCTGTGTTTATTTAGGCTGTATTTCTGGTGCACGGGAGAGCTGACCCGTGGTGAAAACAGCAGTTTTTTGTTTTTATTTTATTCAGTATTCAAAACCATGGCACTGTGATTAGAATATGACAGCATAAAATAATATGGCAGAGTTAATAGCAAACGTACCAGCTGTAACAATAAAGGTAAATTGTTTAAACTCATCCATTTAAAGACAGATTTTCTGATTCCTTAGAAAGCCAAACTCACTGTTTATCAGAGTAGAATTCAGGGTAAGAAAAATTACCAAAGGGAACAGGGAGTTTGTATTGTTAAAGGTATCCTTTATATTAACAAAGCTACTTTATTTTTAAACATTTTAAAATTAAATAAATAACCCCTGACCACAGTCCCATTGCTCAAAAAGAAAAAAACTGAAAAACTCCACAACCATCTGCTCAGGCCTTTGCTTTTTTCCCCTTAGTTTCATATGCTTTCTTTTCACTGTTTTTTAAATTGAAGGAAGATTCATTAAATTCTATACTGCTTTACAATTTTCAAAAATTTCATGCATAGTTTCTTATAATCCCATAATAACATTTTCTCTCTACTGCTATATTGCCCCATCACTAGTTTTTCTATATTTACATCTGCTTCTTCTCTGTTTTATTCACTAGTTTGTTGTATATTTTAGATTCTATATATAAATGATATCACATAATATTTGTCTTTCTCTGACATTTCACTTAGTATAATGCCCCCCAAGTTCATCCATGTTGCTGCAAGTGGCAAAACCTCACTCTTTTTTAAGTCTGAGTAATATTCCATCATGTGCCGGGAGAAATATCAATAACCTCAGATATGTAGATGTCACCATCCTTATGGCAGAAACTGAAAAGCCTCTTTCTTTTCTTTTTTTTTTTGAAGAGTCTCTTGATGAAAGTGAAAGAGGGGAGTGAAAAAGTTGGCTTAAAACTCAACATTCAGAAAACTAAGATCATGGTATCCAGTCCCATCACTTCACGGCAAATAGATGGGGAAACAATAGAAACAGTGACAGACTATTTTCTTGGTCTCCAAAATCACTGTAGATAGTGACTGCAGCCATAAAATTAAAAGACGCTTGCTTGGAAGAAAAGCTATGACCAACCTAGACAGCATATTATAAAGCAGAGACATTACTTTGCCAACAAAGGTCCGTCTAGTCAAAGCTATGTTTTTTCCAGTGGTCATGTATGGATGTGAGAGTTGGACTATAAAGAAAGCTGAGCGCTGAAGAATTGATGCTTTTGAACTGTGGTGTTGGAGAAGACTCTTGAGAGTCCCTTGGACTGCAAGGAGATCAAACCAGTCAATCCTAAAGGAGATCAGTCCTTAATATTCATTGGAAGGACTGATGCTGAAGCTGAAGCTCCAATCCTCCGGCCACCTGATGCAAAGAACTGACTTATTGGAAAAGACCCTGATGTTAACACTGATTGAAGGCGGGAACATGGAATGCGGAGGAGAAGGGATGACAAGAGGCTGAGACGGTTGGAAGGCATCACCGACTGGATGAACATGAGTTTGAGCATTTTCTGTGAGTTGGTGATGGACAGGGAAGCCTGGCGTACTGCAGTTTCCATGGAGTCGCAAAGAGTCTAACATGACTGAGCGACTGAACTGAAATGAGTTGGCAAATTGTAGTCCAATTGGACGGAGAAGGCAATGACACCCCACTCCAATACTCTTGCCTGGAAAATCCCATGGACGGAGGAGTCTGGTGGGCTGCAGTCCACGGGTCGCTAAGAGTCGGACACGACTGAGCGACTTCACTTTCACTTTTCACTTTCATGTATTGGAGAAGGAAATGGCAACCCACTCCAGTGTTCTTGCCTGGAGCATCCCAGGGACAGCGGAGACTGGTGGGCTGCCGTCTATGGGGTCGCAAAGAGTCGGACACGACTGAAGCGACTTAGCAGCAGCAGCAGTCCAAATGGATGGAGATACGCTATATGTGTAAATTACATAGCAATTTTCGAAGACCTGGAATGAAGAGAAAGAATGTGAAATATTATATTTACAATTTTATATGAATATACATATACATGTTGAACAATAAAATGTTGAAGTGGTAATGTTAGTTATACTGGATTAAATAAAATAAACTTCAAAAGGAACGCGCGGTGATTGAAACGTGAGCTTGCGGCGCGGGCCACACCTCTTCCCGCTCGGGTCAGCGCCGCTCCAGGGGAGGCTGCAGCCAAGATCCGGATGTGTTTGGGTCCCCAGTCTCCCCGCCCCTCGCCGCGTCCCCGCCCCTTCCCCACCCCGCGCGCGTGCGCACTCCCGTAAGGCTCGCGTCCGTGCTCTGGGCTCCCTGTTCCCACAGAGCCCGGCCGGAGCCGCGGCCCCGGCGTCCACCCGGACCCTGGGGTTGGTCTGGCCCGCCATGCGTTGGGGGCTGCCCCCTCGCGGTTCGAGGGCAGCGGCCCTGGCCGCGGCCTGGAATTTGTGGGTGCCACCCCGCCTTCCTTGTCGGCCGCGGTGGCGCGGGACAACCGGGAGCCTTTTAGTGCGGTCAGTCACCGGGGCCAGTAACCAGCCACAGAACTCGAGTAATGGCAGCTATCGAGACACGGTGTTGCTGCCACAGACCAGCTTCCCCATGAAGCTGCTGGGCCGCCAGCAGCCCGACACGGAGCTGGAGATCCAGCAGGTACGGGCGGGCCTGCGGGCCGGGAGCGGGGCCTCCCTGGAGTCACGCCTGGGACACCCACATTCCGGGCAGGGCAGGGCAGGGCCCGGCCGCAGGCTCCAGGCCCTCTTGGGCCAGAGGTGTTGCGATCAGACCAGTGGGAATTATGCACTTCCCACAGGTTGTACTTTGTGAAAACACAGCCTCTAGACAAGTCCCCTAGAGGTGGCGGGTTCCAGACCGGAATGCTAACCCGGGTCTCCCGCATTGTAGGCAGAGCCACCTACCGTCTGAGCCACCTGGAAAGTCCAGCGGTCAAACAGCTATGCTCAGATAGCATGGATGGAATAGAAATTCCAGTTTTAGCTTATACAAAACCAGTCGAATTTGGACTCTTTTCCAGTGATTTTGTTTAAAGTAAATTAACATGTACACATATAAAGATGCGATCATGAGAAGAAGTTGAAGCTCACTTTTGTGGTATCAGTAGGTCGCTGGTTGGAAGGTGACTTGTTTGAAGGGTTAAGTAGCCATGGTTACTTCATCTGAGTCCTCTTCCTCACCTGTGCCTCTGTCTCCTGTATTAAACTGAGCTTTCTAAGGCCAGAAATTCACTTGTTAGTTTGTGTAATTTCTTTAAAAATCCCTGACATTTTGGATATCTTAGTTAAGTAAATATGCTTAGCTTAAATATTCTTATGACAGCTCTCAGAGTTCTAGTCTCACAAACCTGTTTTGGCCATCTAGTTTTTTAAGTGTTCCATCCCGTACTTTCTGTATTTCTGGAATTGTGACAGTTTCAGATATTTTCTTGTATAATCTTTACACCAGCTTGGTGGGTTGAATATTATTAACATTTTTTTTCAAATGAGGGAATAGGCCTACAAAGGCAAAGTGACTTGGCCAACATCACACAGAAGGTGAAGGAAGGGGAGTGGGGCTGCAGTCAGTGTTTTTCCAGACTGAGGGAGGAGCAAGTGTTGAGGCCATAGCATAGCAGAAATAAGATATGAGAGAGAGAAAGAGTGTGTGTGTGTGTGTGTGTGTGTGTGTGTGTAACCCACTGCAGTATTCTTGCCTAGACAGTCCCACGGACAGAGGAGCCTGGTGGGCTACAGGCCAGGGGGTTGCAAAGAGTCGGACACGACTCTCAGCGACTAAGCACAAACCTTTGTAGGGTCCTGTATACCTTCATAGAGAACTTAGACTTTCAACTGAAGTCTGCAGAGTATCTATTGAAAAGTTTTAAGAGATAAGTACTCAGATACGTATCTTATTTATTTTTTATGTTATTAGAAGGAGTAAAGTTTTTTTTTTGATAAGACATTCTTAAAGTTATTTTTTAATTGGAAGATGTGCATTTTAGAAAACTCACCTTGTGTTTTAGAGTTGAATATTTTGGAATGCGATAGGAAGTAAGCAGGTGCTGAGTGTTACTTATGGCAAGATTCACGAGTATGTGTTTATGTGATGTGCAGACATTATTGTTCTTTTTAAACAGAAATGTGGATTTTCAGAACTTTATTCATGGCAAAGAGAAAGAAAAGTGAAGACTGAGTTTTGTCTTCATGATGGACCTCCTTATGCAAATGGTGACCCTCATGTTGGACATGCTTTAAATAAGGTAATTATAATTTTGGTTATAAAATGTGAAGGAAAATCTTTATGTAAATACACTTTGGAAAAGAGTATATTCTGACGTTATGACAATCATGTAAATTTGCATTGACATAAACTGAAATGTCTTAATAGAAAGTGTCAGTGAACCGTTTTAGTACTGCATGAAAACTAACATCACTGGTATTTGCTTTGAACTTATTTTACATTAATAAATATCATTTTATTCAATAGATAATTAATGAGCATCTGTTATATGCCAGATATTGTCTAGACTCTGGGAATAACAGTGAACAAAATAAGAATAAATCCTGTCTTCATGGAGCTTGTGATCTAAACAGGAAGGCACAGAAAGATAAATAAGTAAAATGTTTAATATGGTAGATAGTTGCTATAGACTGAATGTTTGTCTCCATCCCCCTGCAAATCGTATGTTGAAACCTAATCCCTCTGTCAGTGGACTTAAAAGCCCTAATTAAAAAGACCTCAGAGAGCTTCCTCGTCCCCTTATGCCCTGTGAGGTTACAGTGGGAAAAATGGGGTCTATGAACCCGAAAGGGGTCCTTACCAGATACTGAATTTGCCAGCCCCTTGATCTTGGACTCCACAGCCTGTAGAATAGTAAGAAAGATATTTCTCTTATTTATGTCACCCCATTTATTCTAATTCTCAGACACCCTGCTGATGTCCAAGAATTGCTTGGTTGTATGTGTGGGATCCCCACCCCCCCACACACACAATCACACACACATACAGACAGACATATACACACATAGGAATACACACATTATTTGTAGTAATGAGTACTTTAGAAGAAAATAAGAACAGGGAAGACTAATAGGGCGGGTCAGTTGGGCAAAGTGTAGTTTTATTAAATTGATCTGGGATACCCCCCCTCATTGAAAAGATGACATTCCTATAAGGTCCTCAATGAAGCAAGAGGGTAAGCTGTGGGGTGTTTGGGGTAGGTATAACTCACTGAAAGAGGAGAGTGAAAAAGTTGCCTTAAAGCTCAGCATTCAAAAAACTAAGATCATGGCATCAGGTCCTATCACTTCATGGCAAATAGAAGGGGGAGAAATGAAGTAGCGGCAGACTTTATTATTTTGGGCTCCAAAATCACTGTGGATGGTGACTGCAGCCATGAAATCAAAAGATGCTTGCTCCTTGGAAGAAAAGCTATGATAACCTAGACAGCATATTAAAAAGCAGAGACATCAATCAGCCAACAAAGGTCCATATAGTCAAAGCTATGGTTTTTCCAGTAGTCATGTATAGATGTGAACACCAAAGAATTGATGCTTTCGAACTGTGTTGCTGGAGAAAACTCTTGAGAGTCCCTTGGACAGCAAGGAGATCAAACCAGTTAATCCTAAAAGAAAGCAATGCTGAATATTAATTGAAGGACAGGTGCTGAAGCTGAAACTCCAATGCCTTGGCCACCTGATGTGAAGAGCTGACTCAATGGAAAAGACACTGATGCTGGGAAAGATTGAGGGTAGGAAGAGAAGGGGCAACAGAGGATGAAATGTTTGGATGGCATCACCGACTCAGTTGCACAAACTCCAGGAGATAGTGAAAGACAAGGAAGCCTGGCGTGCTGCAGTCCATGAGGTTGCAAAGAGGCAGACACAACTTCATGACTGAACAACAACAGCAATAGCTAAGTGCTTCCCATGTGGTTAAGTGGTAAAAGATCTGCCTGCCAATTCAGGAGACACAGCAGACACAGGTTAGATCCCTGGGTTGGGAAGATCCCTTGGAGTAAGAAATGACAACTCACTCCATTTGTGTGTGTACTGAGTATACACACACACAATGCCAAGTACAAAGACTTGAGGTGAGTTTTCTTGGTGTGTTTGAGGAGGATAAAGTGAGGATTTGGTATCAGGGTGATGCTGGCCTTCTAGAAAGAAGGCTTACTGCCCTCATCACTCTTTTGGTTTCTGTTGCTATAATTTTTTTGCCAATTGCAAAATTTCAGATAGGTTGAATTATAACAGATTCTTCTATGTCTGGCTTCTTTTACTTGTACAATGTTTGATATTCATACATGCTGTTATGATGTCAATAGTTGATTCCTTTTTAATCGTCAATAATTGTAGAGAAGCATTCCATTGAGAGAGTGTGTACCACAATTTATTTGCTATATTTTTCAGTCCTTTACTTTTATTTATTTATTTTTTTCAGTCCTTTATTTCTATGTATACTTTAATGGACAGTTTGGAGAGGGCATGACCTTGGACATCTGTCTGTATTTTCACCACCAGAAATCTGGTCACTGAACAAGTCAGTATTGCTACTAGAGTAGAATTATATTATAATATGTATTACATATTGTATTAGACCAGGCTTCCATGGTGGCTCAGATAGTAAAACGCCTGCCTACAATGCAGGAGACCTGGGTTCAATCCCTGGGTTGGGAGGATCCCCCTGGAGAAGGGCATGGCAATCCACTCCAGTATTCCTGCCTGGAGAATCCCATGGACAGAGGAGCCTGGAAGGATACAGTCCATGGGGTCCTCAAGAGTCAGACATGACTGAGCGACCAACACTTTCTTTTTTACTTACTTTCTTTCATTGTATTAGACCATTTAATTGTACTGAAAACTTCTAACACTTTTGAGATATGTTACCCATATTGCACATTCCTCAGTATGAAGTTTGTTTGCTTCCGCAGAGGCCAAATCATGCTGCTTGATAGCTCATTTTCAAATTATTAGACATATTACATCAGATGGTAAAAAAAACCATTAATTTCTTTTCATGGACAGAACTGAAGTGCTTTTTTTTTTTAAGTACACACTATTTGAAAACAATTTCATTCAAATTTTGTTTTAGTTAGAGTGTATATTTGACATAATTATAAATTCAGGTGCATTTGTTAAGAAAAAAATAGAGAGGATTTGGTATACATTTTACCCAATTTCCCCAGTGGTAACATCCTGCAAAACTATAGTACCATATCATAACCAGAATGTTACATTGATACACTCAAGATACCAAACATTTCCATCAAGAATCCGTCATGATGCTCTTTTTTTTTTTCTCATTTATTTTTATCATGATGCTCTTTTATAGCTTTATTTATTTCCCTCTTTTCCCACCATCTCCTTATCTGTTCTCTACTTCTATATTTTTGTCATTTGAAGAATTCTGCATAAATGTAATCATACTGTTTTGGGGGATTAACTTTTTTCATTCAGTGGTATATATTGTATATTTACATCTCAATTTGGACTGGCCAGTTTTGATGCTTATTACCGCTGGTGGCTAGTGACGAGTATATGAGATGTCACACTCTAGAGCGTGTGTGCATGACTTCCTTTATTCAGTTAAGTACTTGTAGAAGAGTCTGTGTGTCCTTAGTTGCTCAGTCATGTTCCATTCTTGCGACCCTATAGACTGTAGCCTGCCAGGCTCCTCTGTCCATAGGATTCTCCAGGCAAGAACACTGGAGTGGGTTGCCACTTCCTTCTCCAGGGGATCTTCCCGACCCAGGAATCGAACCCATGTCTCCGGCATTGCAGGCAGTTCTTTACCAACTGAGCTATGAATTCTAAATGCTGGGAGTTTACAGATGAAGACAGATGGGATCTCTGATTTGAAAGAGTTTATGTTTTCCCAGGAAGGGACAAATAATTAAATAAATAAAACAGTTTCAAATAGGGATAAATGGGAAGGATGTTATTTATATTGATCGATGTAACATAAGAGTGTACAAATACTAAGTATGTATCAGTAGATGAATGTTTTTATTATATGACTACCCCCAGATCACAAGGCCCCCTGCACTTTGGTAAGAAGTCTGAAGGAGTTTTACATAGAAGGTGTGAGAGGAATCTGTGTTATCTTTTCTACTTTTGAGAGACATGGAAGGGAAGATATATTTTTCTGCACTATTGCATTATTTAATTTTGGGAAGAAGGAATTGAACCTGGAGCCAAATCTGTCCTTTGCCTTTGAGCCTCCATTTTTCAGTGGAAATATATTTTTTAAAAAATCTGCTGCCAACTGGTATCTTAAGATGAGCTAAGAAACAGTTACAGAACTTTACTAAGAGCTCTACTGTTTTATTTAGGGTTTTAGTAATAACAGAGTTAAGCATAATATTTCATACTCTAAGGGCATTATAAATTCTGCCTTGATTCTGTAATATTTATGAGCTAAGTTTACATAAATAATTTTATTCCATGAGAGTAAAGCAAATTGTAATTTTTTACTCTGATTTTTAGGAAGTTCAAATTATTTCTTTAAAGGGTAATATAGATTGCTTATTTGCATACTACAACTTAAAAAAATTAATAATGTTGGATATAATGTTTTTCACTTTGAAATCTTTTGTAGTTTGATTTCTTCCTGGGGGAGTTAATGACATTTTAAAAATCAAATATTTGTTATGCTTGTGTTTATGTAGAACATAAGTTGGTAGATTTAATAGGTAATTCTATATAAATCCTTTTGGATTTTATTAGTGTTTTAAAATGATATTAAGAGAACATAAGTTGTAGGCCACATGCTTTTTGTATGAATGATGATTATCATTTCATCTTTGCAGATTTTGAAAGACATAGCCAATCGATACCATATGATGAGAGGTTCCAAAATACATTTTGTGCCAGGCTGGGATTGTCATGGGTTACCCATTGAAATGAAAGTATTATCAGAGCTTGGTGGAAACGCTCAGAATCTTTCAGCTATGGAAATTAGAGAGAAAGGTAAATAATCTCTATTTCTGTTTTAAAATGTTATTTGTAAACCCTGGTTCCTTGGAAAAGTCAGGGCTTTATCAAAGACACCTGTTGCTTTTTGTTTTTTGCTATTGTTTTTTTGCTTATAATGAGATCAGTTGGAAAACACTGTGTCACAGAAAATTCAGATTTTGTGTAATTGACTTTTGTGAGAATTTATGTTCAGAAATGAAGGAAAGGTTTCTGAGCACGTCCAAGTACATTTTTCACATCTTTGGCCCTCATGTTTTGTTGAAATTATTATTTTGGTCAGTGTTTTATTTTCTTTCTTGGCTAGAACCTGTTGACCTATTTTAGGTCCTAAACCAAAAGTAAATTTTAAATTACAATTTTTTTAGACATCTCTTTTTTGGTCCTTTCCTTCAGTAGCATGAGTCAAGGCGGACTCATCTGTTCTTATCTGTTTAACTTGTATAACTGGATAAGATTTTGAAGATCTCATACTTCCTTATGAGACAGTATGATTGGTTGCACTAATTAATTTTGTGTGTGTGTATATAATGAAATAATTATTCTCTGACCTTTTCTTAAATTATGAAGTAAGAAGAGTAACTTTTCCAGTTTGTTTTTTTTAAACGTAAGATCATTTTATGATCTCTGAATAATGGAAGAGTTGGTAACAAAATTTTAACTTTTGAAATTTTAGTTAATTTTAGAATCTGTTGTAGGTATCTGCTGAACACTTTTAACTTTCAGGATAAATTTAATTTTAAACATTTTTATAGTCTAAATTGTGTGTAATACCTGCATTTAGAGAGATATATGCTAAACTGTGTTCAAGAATTTTAAATCATTTTCAGAAGGCTTTTTGTTTATTGATTTTAGCTAGATCATTCGCCAAAGCAGCAATTGAGAAACAGAAATTGTCATTTATTCGCTGGGGAATAATGGCAGATTGGAATAATTGCTACTATACTTTTGATGGAAGATACGAGGCCAGGCAGTTGAAAATTTTCTACCAAATGTATGATAAGGTAATAAAGTTTTTTTTTTTTTCCTTTGAGTATGTTGAATTACATGTTACAGAATTCCAGCTTTCATATATCTTTGTCTTTTATAGGGCTTGATTTATCGATCTTACAAACCTGTGTTTTGGTCTCCTTCATCAAGGTATTTATGTGTTTTGGGTAGCTAAAGTGGAGAATTTTGTGGGACTTTCAAATATTTATGTTTAATGTTTTTAAACCTTAGGACTGCGTTGGCTGAAGCAGAACTTGAATATAACCCGGAGCACGTCAGTCGCTCAGTATACGTAAAATTCCCTCTCCTGAAACCTTCTCCTAAGTTGGCATCTCTTCTAGGTAAGATTTATCCATTGCTTGAGTTTATTAAACTTAAGGAATTAAAACATTTGATTTGCTAGCATATGTGAAATTTCATTTTCACAGATGGTTCATCTCCGGTTAGTGTTTTGGTCTGGACCACACAGCCTTGGACAATTCCAGCCAATCAAGCTGTTTGTTACATGCCAGAATCAAAGTAGGTATATTACAGCAATTTTTGTTTTATCCACAGATAGGATCAGTTCCATTTTTTAGCATTATTTTGATCTTATTGCATCCTCATTATCCTCTTAAAATTAGTGAATTATCACTTAGTTTTTATGTTCATATAGATTTTATTAAGCTTTAGAGAATTCTACTTAAGACCTTATTTTCCAGCTTCTTTGGGAAAGAAAACAGAAATGTAAGGAATGAAGTCCTTTGAAAATAGTACTGTTTTGATCTTAAAGTTAGTTTTTCCAAAGTGATATAGAACATTTAAAATGTTATCTGTGGTTTTTCCTTTTTCACTGTTAGTAGCTCACGCCTCGATTTTATTTTAGGTATGCTGTTGTGAAGTGTTCCTCATCTGGAGACTTATACATTCTAAGTGCAGATAAAGTAACATCTGTTGCTTCTACTTTGGGAACAACATTTGAGGTTATTTCAACATTTTCAGGTGAGGATTTACAGATACTCTGACAGTCAAAGTCATCAAAATACTGGGTTGATCTGAGTTCAGTACAACAAATATGGCTTCTACTTTTCTAGAGTATATTTTACATTGATCAAACTGAAGGAGAATATACATTAAACATGATAGGAGCATAGAAAATATGAACATTGACAAAGTCACAATAGTTGAAAAAAATTTTTTGACAAATATCCAGTGGAAAATTAGAAAAGTGACCTCTATACAACATAAAATGTACAAATTTTCCTTTAAATTTTTATTCAAAATTAAATTACTGAAAATTATTTTTATCTGATTTGATCAAAAGAGCAAGGAAGGAAATAAATACACTTATTTTGGGGTATATGACTTTAATAAGGAAATTGAATGAATTCTGAAAGTTATTTCCAAGATAGCATTTCTATCAAAAGAATCCTTCAGTTCAGTTCAGTTGCTCAGTTGTGTCCGACTCTTTGCGACCCCATGAATCGCAGCATGCCAGGCCTCCCTATCCATCACAAACTCCCGGAGTTTACTCAAACTCATGCCCATCGAGTCGGTGATACCATCCAGCCATCTCATCCTCTGTCGTCCCCTTCTCTTCCTGCCCCCAATCCCTCCCAGCATCAGGGTCTTTTCCAATAAGTCAACTCTTCGCATGAGGTGGCCAAAGTATTGGAGTTTCAGCTTCAGCATCAGTCCTTCCAATGAACACCCAGGACTGATCTCCTTTAGGATGGACTGGTTGGATCTCCTTGCAGTCCAAGGGACTCTCAAGAGTCTTCTCCAACACCACAGTTCAAAAGCATCAATTCTTCAGCGCTCAGCTTTCTTCACAGTCCAACTCTCGCATCCATACATGACCACTGGAAAAACCATAGCCTTGACCAGACGGACCTTTGTTGGCAAAGTAATGTCTCTGCTTTTTAATATGCTATCTAGGTTGGTCATAACTTTCCTTCCAAGGAGTAAGCGTCTTTTCATTTCATGGCTGCAGTCACTACCTGCAGTGATTTTGGAGCCCAAAAAAATAAAGTCTGACACTGTTTCCACTGTCTCCCCATCTATTTCCCATGAAGTGATGGGACCAGATGCCATGATCTTAGTTTTCTGAATGTTGAGCTTTAAGCCAACTTTTTCACTCTCCTCTTTCACTTTCATCAAGAGGCTTTTTAGTTCCTCTTCACTTTCTGCCATAAGGGTGGTGTCATCTGCATATCTGAGGTTATTGATATTTCTCCCGACAATCTTGATTTCAACTTGTGCTTCCTCCAGCCCAGGATTTCTCATGATGTACTCTGCATATAAGTTAAATAAGCAGGGTGACAATGTGCAGCCTTGATGTACTCCTTTTCCTATTTGGAGCCAGTCTGTTGTTCCATGTCCAGTTCTAACTGTTGCTTCCTGACCTGCATACAGGTTTCTCAAGAGGCAGGTCGGGTGGTCTGGTATTCCCATCTGTTTCAGAATTTTCCACAGTTTATTGTGATCCACACAGTAGTAAGCTATAATTTGGGACTCCTAAAGTAGTGGCTGATTTTGAAATATAATTATGGAAATCTACGGAAGTTTAAAACTACCTTTGATCTTTAGGGATGGTATATCTTTGAGTTTCTTATGAAAGAAAAAATATCACAAGTTAGAGATACTCAAAAATGGAAAGATTGTCCAGCTAAATAGAGAAGACCTCAAAATGTATCGGTTCAGATATAAGCCAGTTAGAGGTTTAAACAATCTTAATAAAAGTGGAAAAGTTTTTAATGTCAAAGGCATAAAAGAAACTGCAGAATGTTTAGTATTTAATACCATTTGTATCTTATTGGTGCATTTAGTAAGTTAGAGGTAAGTTAGAGGATCTGGTATATTGTTTAGTCCATACCCTTCACTCACCTCTTCTTTAAAAAGAATTTATATATAGCATTATATTAGTTTTAGGCATTCGGTATAATGATTTGATACTTGTATGCATTGTGAGATGATCATCATAATAAATCTAGTTAACCTCATCACCACGCGTAGTTACAAAGTTTTTTCCTTGTGATGCGAACTTTTAAGGTCTGTTCTCTTCAGTTCAGTCACTCAGTCGTGTCCGACTCTTTGTGACCCTGTGGACTGCAGCACGCCAGGCCGCCCTGTCCATCACTCACTCCCAGAGCTTACTCAAACCCATGTCCATTGAGTCGGTGATGCCATCCAACATCTCATCCTCTGTTGTCCCCTTCTCCTGCCTTTACTCTTTCCCAGCATCAGGGTCTTTTCAGATGAGTCATTTCTTTGCATCAAGTGGCCCAAGTATTGGAGTTTCAGCTTCAGCATCAGTCCTTCCAATGAATGTTCAGGACTGATTTCCTTTAGGATGGACTGGTTGGATCTCCTTGCAGTCCAAGGGACTCTCAAGAGTCTTCTCTAACACCATAGATCAAAAGCATCAATTCTTTGGTGTTCACTTTTCTTTATAGTCCAACTCTCACATCCATACATGGCTACTGGAAAAACCATAGCTTTGACTAGATGGGCCTTGTTGGCAAAGTAATTTCTTGCTTTTTAATGTGGTGTCTAGGTGGGTCATAACTTTTCTTCCAAGGAGCAAGCACCTTTTAATTTCATGGCTGCAGTCACCACCTGCATTGATTTTGGAGCCCCCCAAAATAAAGTCTGTCACTGTTTCCGTTGTTTCTCCATCTATTTGCAATGACGTGATGGGACCAGGTGCCATGATCTTAGTTTTCTGAATGTTAAGTTTTAAACCACCTTTTTCACTCTCCTCTCTCACTTTCATCAAGAGGCTTTTTAAGAAGCTCTGTTCTCTTAGCAGCTTTCAAATATACAATATAGTATTAATCACAGCCCACCTCTTTTTTAAGTGCAGAAGATAGTAGTAGACTTTATTGACATTTTAGATGTTGTTACAGCAGTTGAATGGCGTGCTCAAAGGTTTGTGGAAGTATCAGGTTAAATGTAAAGACCCTCTTTCTGGACTGCTTCACTGTTTTAAATGATGACTGTGTGAGAGTTGATGGATTTTTGCCACTTTGAGCCACCATGTTTCAGAGCAGTTTGTATACTTTTCATTTCTGGCTGAATAATCTGGGAACAGCTGGCTCTCTATTTACTAAAGTAGCGGGAATGTTGAACAGGTAAAATGGAACATTTTCTTTGGGGTAGATTTCCTTTGCAGAAAGAAATGTGAATTGTTTCTTATTAATCATCTGGGGATCTTTGTTGGGAGTGGAGGAAGAGTATTAAGTATTATAAGCACTAAGTATTGGGGCTAAAGGAAAGTTCACAGATGAAATTTACTTTGCTCCAAAGCTGTGGTTTCCATACTGAAAATGCGTAAAGAGTACAGCGCAAGGTTGTAGAGATTGGTGTTACTTGTCAACCTGATTTCGAGAGAAGGAATCAAAACACACACTAACGAGTTGATTTCTCTAAAAATCAGTGTTGACCGTTGTCTCTCTTAACAGCATTAAAATTTGCATGGAAAAGAATGCATCCTAAAGTAATTTTCCTAGTAATTCAAGTATTTCCTGGTTATAAAATGCCAAGTCAGCTAAGTGAGACAGCAGGGAAAGCTTGTGATTTTCTTCAGAAAAGGGAATTTTGTCAGGATTTTGTGAGGAAATGTCAGTTTTTCTCACACCTCTTACCCATAGTGCTGTTTTCAGCAAAATGAAATCAGCAAAAGGGCTGTCTTTTCTATTAAATGTCAAAAGTTAAAAATGTGTGTTGTTCTTGTGGTGTGAATAGGCTGTGTAGTTTTTATTGCTCTGTGGCTAGGAAAAAGGATCATAGAAGTGGAGAAATTTATAAAGGCAGGTTTTTTTTTTAAGTTAAATATCATTTAGCTTGGAAAGATGAACAATGATTTGTGGGGAATATCTGAGGCATAAGGGGGCATTGACCATTCTTCAGTTATTAATGCTAAAGACTAGATAGAATAACCAGACCTATTTAGTATGTTGGTTAAGTGGATGGGTTGAACCAGCAAATCATTTTAAACCTTGAAACTGTTTATTTTTAGACTGTATGAAAGAAAGATTAGTTTGTGGAGCTCAACTCAAGAGGGAGTAAAGTTGGGAAACAGTAATGGTGCAGAGGGCTTCCCCGGTGGCTCGGCGGTAAAGAATCTACCTGCAGTGCAGGAGATTCGGGTTTGGTCCCTGGGTCAGGAAGATCGCCTGGAGAAGAAAATGGCAACCCACTCCAGTATTCTTGCCTGGGAAATCCTATGGACAGAGGAGCCCGGAAGGCTATAGTCCATGGGTTTATAAAGAGTCAGACATGACTTAGTGATTACACGATAACAACAACAGAAAACTTCATAGATGATGGCTATGGTATATTATTAAAGGGGCTAGAGTTATGTGGAATATTAGAGTCAGACTTGCCTTTGAACTTGAATTCAGTCATCTGTTAGCTATGTTACCTCAGACAAATTGCCTATATTTTCTTGTTTTCTGATTTGTAAATTGGAGATAATGTTAGCTGTTTTGTACTATTATGAAGGTGAGGTAAGAGTTTATGTTGAGTCCAGCATATGGTGGGTACCCAGTAACTGTCAGGTTTTATTTATCAGATCTTATCTTTTCAGGGTAACATGAAAAGCAACAGCAATGAGTTCCCACAGAGGTAGTATTAGAACCTGCTGGTCATTGACCCATTGATCTAGATTTTTTTTGTCCTCTGTTCTAAAAGGCACATAACTGTACATAAATTAGGGAAGTGTTCTTGGGTTCATTTGATTATTTATTTTAATAATTACCAATACTTTAAAGCATTTACAGTGCAGCAAGTATTGTGATACGTTACCCAAAATGCTTAACATGTACCAACCAGTTTATCCTCACAGCAGACCTCTGAGATACGAACTGTAATTACTTACATTTTATTGATTGCTGAAAGTCACAGCACAAGTAAAAGGGAAAGCCAGAATTTGAGCCCAGCCTTGTCTCAGATTTTGCTCTTTTCAGCCTAATGTCTGTTGCTTTCCTTAAAGAGGTAGAAGAATCACCATATAAAATAACTCTCAGTTGTGGTTTTCCTTGCTCACAGGTGTGGATTTGGAAAATGGTAGTTGTGCTCATCCTTTAATTTCCGAGAGGGAGTCTCCTCTTCTCCCTGCCAATCATGTGACCATGACGAAAGGAACAGGGCTGGTTCACACAGCGCCAGCTCATGGTATGGAAGATTACAGTGTAGCTTCTCAACACAACTTGTCCACGGTACTGCTTCTCTTTTTTCCTTTTTAATCATTGCTTTTGTAGAGTTGAAGTGATAAACCCTAACATCTTCACTTTTTGATAATAAATGATAATTTTTGTCTTTATAGTTGAGAATTGCTTTTGTGCAATAAACCTCATTAACTCATACTAATTAAGAATCATTTCCTAGAATCAGCACAGAATTGGCAGAGTTGAAATTGAATACATAGTAAATGGGTGCATTTTTTTTTTCCCCAAGTATTAAGTCACATAGACAAATTACTGTCAAGCCCTGAAAATTGGCAAGTGGGTTTTGCTTATGTGCATGCATGCTTAAGTTGCTCAGTCATGTTCAACTCTTTGCAACCCTGGGGACTGGAGCCCACTTTGCTCCTCTGTCAATGGGATTTTTGAGGCAAGAATACTGGAGTGGGTTGCCATTTCCTGCTCCAGGGGATCTTCCCTGACCCAGGGATCTAACCCACATCTCCTGCGTCTCTTGCGTTGGCAGGTGGATGCTTTACCACTGAGCCACATGGGATACTAGATAGTTCAGAAGAGCCAGTTTTTTCAGACTAAACCATCCTCAAAATTTATTTTACACATGAGTTACTTAGCAAGTTTTTCCATTTAGTTAAAGACAAGTCTCAAAGTCATCAGAGTATATATACACTGCCATAGATCTGTAAGTTAACAGAAGTTTTTAATATATCTTGTTACTTTTTATTATTAAATTTTAGGTATGTGCTTTAGTAATACAGTTTGCCTTTGGTGATTTAAGTGTTTAAATTCACAAATTCTGATTGACTACAAAGTAGTACCTAAATTTTCAGTACAGGGAAAGACTCGACTATAATGAGGTGTTTTATACATAATATATTGTTTTGCCAGATATTGTCATAAGATAGAAAGTCTTGATGCTTTATTTTAATTGTTCAGAACGACTCTTTGTAGGATTGTTTAGTGAATGAAGATGGAGTTTTCACAGATGCTGCAGGTCCTGAACTTCAAAACAAAGCTGTTCTTAAAGAGGGAACAGATGCAGGTGAGTCCTGTATATGTTGATATTGTGTTTTTTTTTCTTTCTTTTTTATGTTGATATTGTAAATATGCGTTTTCTGAGAAGCAGCCAGCAGTAATCTTTGCTGACAGTTCTCTCATCTTGCACTTTCAACAGAAGCAAAAAGCTGAAATTATATTTTATTTTGCCACATGGTTTAAAGTGGAGTTTGGCACTTTTTCATCTTTCAGTTTGAATTGCCCTACTTGTTTAATCAAATCAGGCCAGTCAGCAGGGAGTGGTGTTATTTTAGAACAATAGAGAGAGTCATCAGCATTGTTAGTTTTATGGAAGGATGGAGTCAACCTTGGGGCTAGATGTTGACTCAATCAAACACTCTCACTCCTCTCATAACTCTTATATCACTGACCTACACTATGAACACCTTTCTTTACCCACACCACGACTGAGGCCAATTAGATCTGGTGTATTAATTCTCCTAGGCTCTTGTCACAAACTGCCATAAATTTGGTGACTTAGAACAACAGAAACTTATTCCCTCGCAGTTCTGGAGGCTGGAAGTCTGAAATCGAGGTGTCAGCCAGGCTCTGCTCCCTCTGCAAGCTCTGTGAAAAGGTCCTCCTCTGCCTCTGCCTAGCTTCTGTTGAGAGAAGGCAATGGCAGCCCACTCCAGTCCTCCTGCCTGGAAAATCCCATGGACGGAGGAGCCTGGTGGGCTGCAGTCCATGGGGTCGCCAAGAGTCGGACACGACTGAAGCGACTTCACTTTCACTTTTCACTTTCATGCATTGGAGAAGGAAATGGCAACCCACTCCAGTGTTCTTGCCTGGAGAATCCCAGGGACAGGGGAGCCTGATGGGCTGCCGTCTATGGGGTCGCACAGAGTCGGACACGACTGAAGCGACTTAGCAGCAGCAGCAGCAGCTTCTATTGGCTCCTGGTAATCCTGGCTTTCCTTGGTTTATAGCTGCATCACTGCAGTCTGCCCCCATTGTCCCCTGCCATTGGCTCTGTGTGTCCCTTCTGTGTGTACGTTTTCTTCTTACAAGGACACCAGGCGTTGGATTTAGGGCCCACTCTAAGCCAGTGTGGGTGGTTTAGTCGCATAACCGTGTCAGACTCTTTGTGACCCCATGGACTGTAGCTCACCAGGCTTTTCTGTCCATGGGTTTTCCAGGCAAGAATACTGGAGTGGGTTGCCATTTCCTTCTCCAGGGCATCTTCCTGACGCATGGATTGAACTCACATCTCCTGTGTCTCCTGCGTCACAGGCAGATTCTTTACCCTCTGAGCTATCAGAGAGGTCCAGTGTGACCCCATCTTAGTTGCAGACTGCATCTACAAAGGCCCTGTTTCCAAATAAGGTCACATTCACAGGTCGTAGGGGCAAGGACTTAAGGGGACAAAATTCAACCCAGTACACCTGGTTCCTTTGGATTACCTGGAGACCTTTTTAAGATTCATAGTATGAGAGATTGTGACTCTGAATTTGACATGTAGAGTTCTAGGTGTGTTCTGTCGTCTCTGAGAAGAGCCCATGGAATGGCATACTTTGGAGCCTGATGAAGGTTTTACAGTTTCTGCTTTTTTTGTTGGGAGGTTCCCAGATTACGCCTTTGCTCCTTGGTAGATGGCTCCTCTCACTGTCACCCGTTGGCCCAGATTCCGTACTCCCTGGGAGTTTAGAGAGTCATTAGGGTTTTCATAGTACTTTTTTATTGTGTCTAATGTAAGTTGTTTTTTGTTTTTTAAGTTATAATGATGCTTCAGGCTGCCAAGAATTTGTTGAAAGAAGAAAAATTGGTACACAGCTATCCCTATGATTGGAGAACTAAGAAACCAGTAGTTATTCGTGCCAGCAAGCAGTGGTTTGTAAATATCACGGATATCAAGACTACAGCCAAGGTATAAAGGGCATCCTACTGTAAGGGTTGGGTTTCTCATTCCCCCAGGATGAAAGGTTTATCTGTGAGGTTGGGGTAGGGTTTTGAGGGTAGAAGGAATTAATTGGTTTCATAAAATTGTAGAATTTTAGATCTGGAAGGACCTTGGGTTTCTCCATTCCTTCCTAGCACACACGTGGAAACTCATGCTTAAAGAGGTTAATTAGTTTGCTCTAATTTCCTGCCCAGTGTCATGAAAGTAGCATAGAATTAGGACTTGAGTTCAGCAAATTGTTTAAACTCTCAGAACCTCTGTTTCCTCATCTATATAAAGGTGTTAATAATGCGTACCTCATGAGATAAGTGAATAATAGTTCCCAGAACAGTGCCTGGCACATAATAGGCATTCACCAAAACTCTTTTAAAACCCTTGGCTTCCTTAAAATTGAAATCACAATTCATTTGAAAAGCTATTTCTTTGAGCTAACAAATACTTTATAGCTGGCATTTTAAATATTAATGTACATTTGAGCTCTTTCATTCAATATATAGATGTATCTGTGTGTGTGTGTGTATCTCATGAATAACTTGATTCTGTTAAATGAAAGAGCTCAACTAACATATTTTGCTTTTGTTTTTCAAATATGTATTTGTTGACCATGCTGAGTATACAGATATTTTGCTTTACGGCTTGCGTATAGCATTGCTGTTATTATTTGGTTCATTTGTTGGCCTGGCAGTTTGGGGCCCTTGCCAGAGCTATGGAGGCAGTGTATACTTTCTACATTCATGTAGATTGGAGAGCTGTGCTATGGACTGTACCTTTGTTTTGTTCTGTTTTTTTTCTTATATTTCTCTATAAAGCCTGTTTTTCTTACTGTAAATGTAGTTTGTGACTTTGAGCTCTGCACAGATTTTTGTTGCAGAACATCTGAGTCTCATGCTGATGCAATACGCTGAAGGCAAGTTTGTTTTCTTCTTTATGGAAAATTTTTAGTGACTCTTTGCAGAAATAGAGAAAGTAATATGCTGTCATGTTTCTGTCACCCAGCTTCAACAATAATCAACTTTTTGCCAATTTTATTTTTATCTACATTCCTACTCGTTGTCTATACTTCCTACCCATTGGATTATTTTAAAGCAACTTTTAGGTATTATGTTTTCCATAAATATTTCATCATATATATCTGACATTTAAAATTAAAATATAATTTTCATGCCATTATTACCACCTTAAAAAATATTAGTTATTCCTTAACTAAGTCAAATATCCAGTCAGTATCCACATTTCTTCAAATTTTAATCAAAATAAATTGCAAATATTGCCATTCTTCCTGTAGGTGGTGTTTACAAAGGCTTTGGGGAGGGGATTTCTGGTCAGATAAGCAAGGAAGCTGTTTAATCATGCTCTGAAAATATAAAAGTTCTTTTTTTTTTTTTTTTTTAATGAATAGAGAGACTTCTTTGTTGAGACTTTGAAATGGAGTTTATCATGTTTTCACTTATGGATATTTTTAAACATTTTGCTATATAATTCTTTTCTTGGTAACTGATAAATGAAATCAAATGCCAGTAGTTTACAGCTTTTGTGGAGGGGTGGGTGGGGGTTGGAGGGAAGGAGAGTTCTTGAGACAGTAAGTAAATAAGTAACTTATTTTGAGAAAGTATTTTCTATGTTGGAAACCATACTCTGTAAAATTAGGTTATATTTCAATATCCTTATTTGTCAACCTAAGATAGGAGCTTATTTCTTAAACATTTAAAAAAGAATCCTGGAAATCAAGTTTGAATTGAGTTTAACTGAAGTTTAATAACGTATAGTACTTCTACTAAACCTGTTATTACCAGTTTTGATCTAGGAGTGCTTGGAAATTAGTATAAAATTGCTTGTCACTTCCTTCAAAGGTGAAATCTGCTCTAGATGTTATTTATTAGATCCTTTGTGGCCTTGTTTTAATAGCCCCGTGTTTGCTCTGAAATCTATGGTTTTTTTAGATTAGTTTCTCTTTGGCAGGGAGAGGGGGCATGTAAATGCCTATAAAATCCCAATATAAGGAACTGTATCAGGATAAAGAATGGGAGTTCTAGAAATTTTTTTCTGCTTTCTCTCACTGAGCTTGATTTGTGAATCAATTGCAGGAATTGTTGAAAAAAGTGAAATTTATTCCTGGATCAGCATTGAATGCCATGGTTGAAATGATGGATAGACGGCCATACTGGTGCATATCAAGGCAAAGAGCTTGGGGTGTTCCAATTCCTGTGTTTCATCATAAGACAAAAGATGAAGTCTTGATCAACAGGTAGAACTCTTTCAAAATTTTTCAGCATTTTAAAGTGAGTTGTATTTTCTTCAAAAATCGGAAAATAGTGGACTATGGAAAACTCTTGATATATGTTAAATAAAATAGTCTAAAATGACTATCTTTTTTGGGGGAGTAAAATACAAATTTCAAAAAGATCCTTTCAGATGGGTGAAGTTTTAACAAATACTGGATTATTTTCAGTATTGATACTCAGAAGTAAAGGCATTGACTTTTTTCCTTTGAGAATTTATTATTCCTGACTGTGTGCCTAACACTGTGTTGGAGTAAGGTGTCAGGAACCCACAGTGAGCAGATTGAGTGACTCAGTGTGTGATTTTGATATAGGAATCAGTGTCAGCCTTTCGCTGAGTCTACTTTCACTCTCAGAAATGGTTTAGGTAATTGTATAGATAATTTAAAATTTAAGAAACTATTAAAAAAAGTTATTTCTTCCTTTTTTGCTTAATTTTTTTTTTAATTTGGAAAGGTAATACATGAACCTAGTAAACAATTCAAAGTCGAAGAGCTTATACGATAAAAAGAAGTTTTTTTTTTTTTTTTGCTAGTCATACACTAGACCCTTTTTTGAGGCAATAAACAAGACTGACATGGTCCCTGATCTTATTGTGGTAATAATCTAGCTAGTTTATCTTCTGGTAAATTAGGGTAGCTTTCAGGATTGTTACTGTTATTAAGAGATGTGAAAGGGGAATATTAATTATTTCTTTTGGGAATATATCCTGAATTTTTGTTTTTTTGGAAGTAATTTTGTTTCAAATTTTTTTTACTAAGTTATTCTGTAATATGAACAAAGAGTTTGACTGCATTTTGGGAAGTATTTTCATATTTCATCAGTTGAGGATCCAGTGAGGATTTTGAGGGCATGGAGGCAGCAAGTAATGGAAAATTCAGGAGATGACAGAGGGGGATGTGCCCTGCCTTGGGCTTCAACATCAGTTTTGTAAAAAGGTCGTGCTTTTCATTGTTTACATTATTAGTACGCTATACATGGTATTTTTATGAATATATGTATTTTAGTTTTTTTTTTAACTGTTGATCCCAGTGTTTTGTTTTAAATTACCTTTAGCTGCATATCAGGTAGTTCTGAGTATCCTTGGTGTGAAGGTTCCTTTTCACTTTGAAATATTCTTGTATCACTACTTCATGGATAATCTGACACCTTCTGGCACCATGGCTCAGAAGAGAACTAAAAGATTTGCTTTGAACCCAAAATAGTTTGTTTGCTTCCTTCTTAGAGGATATGGCATTTGAGAAAGGCCTTCGGAATTGGGCAGGAAATGGGGGAAAGTACTTTGCAAGTAGTGGTATTAGAAGCTGAGGACCCAGAGTGGCGAAAATACAGCATGTATAGGAACTGCAATGGGGGTGCAGGGTGTGTGTGAGGGGAACAGAAAGATAAACACCTAAGAAGGCTTGACAGGGGCAAATTGAAGTGAGTCTTGAATACCAGTCTGAGGAGTTTAAACTTTTAAGTAGGAGTGATGACTAAGAGTATATTTTAGGAAAAGAAGCTAGAAGTTAGAGATCAGGAAGTGATTGTAAGGTTATTGCAATATTATTACAATTTGGAGCTAAGACTCTTTGACCTAAATATTGTTGCTCATATTTTTAAAATTTAGAGCTTGATCACATAAAAACTAGTATCTTATTTCCCCTACTGAGAATTAAGGTTGAGATAAATTTACACAAGTATTGCTTAAATTCCTTACCAGAGAGTTTTCCTTCAAGGAAATGTTTATAAAAACACTGTGAGTGTTCCTCATTCTTTTCCGCATTTAAAGAGCAAGATTTTTAGGGAGTTTCCTTGAAGTGATTGAAGTGTACCAATTGTACATATTAGTAAGTAGAGCAAGTTGGCTTATTTGACCGTTTAATCACTACAATACAGTGGTACATAGGTCAATTGGTCAATGACGTAGGTGAAATAAATGTAAGCTTTGTCAGAAAAAACAGGCAGACTTTCTTTAGGTATAATTTGTGTTTTATTTACAGTCAGTATGTTTACATGGTGAGTAACAGATTCTTTTCTCTGCACTGACCTTTGTGTTGCTTGCTTGGTATACTTGATTTCTGATTTTGAAGTTGCAGAGATATACAGAATATTGGCCTACAGAAATGACAGACAGACTTAGTCACATTGTCTGTCAATTCATAGGTCATTTTCCTGTACACCATTTCTGAATAATAACTCTAATCCTCTTCCATTTTTGGTCCTTTAAGTGACATAACAGTTGATTTTTTTTTAATGGATGTTAATTCTTAATTATTTGTCAATTTTTAAAGACTGCATGAAAGGATGTCTGTGTTTTTTTCGTGAATCAAGTGAGAATCAGGTGACCATAATCTTTTTGGTCTTCCTTGAATATGCCTCTACATTGCAGTGAGTTGGCAGCCATCAAAAGTAACAGCATCTCCACTGGAAATTGACGCACAGTCCACATGGAGTTGCTGTTACAATCGATGACGCCATTAAGAACATCAGAAGGTTCCCTCTGCTTTGCAGGATGAAAGTATAAATTATCTCTTAAGTAGTTTCACAGAAGAAAATCTTGATTTATCCTTTTCTACAGAAGTTGAGAGACTGATCTGAAACTTTGATGTTTAATTTTTATTTTGAATTAATGTTTTCAGTTGTACTTTATATTCATATTTGTATTTTCTCAAGAAAATTCCACTTTTGACTTTAGTATCATTGATCATTTATCTTAATCTGTGATATAACACCTTTATAATTTAGGTGGAAATCTATTACTAATTAGTAAAGACAGTTACTTTTAGCGTAATAAAAATAAAATATAGAAACTAGGAAGGAAAAGAAGTTATTAAATTTCCTTTCATTTCAGAACATTTAAGTGTTAATGCAATAGTTAAACATGCATTTAGGAAACTTAACCCCTGATTTACAGAAATTATGAGAAATTTCATTAGAAACATGCAAGGAATTTCAAATATGAGTGTTAGATTTAGCTACCTCAAGTTTTTGCTCATGTTAATAATAATGACTTATTTGTGAAAAAGTTTGATAGTATTCATCAAATAAAAATTTCTCCAAAATTGTTTCCTGTCAGCTTCAAAATATAGGATTAAATTAAAAACAGACACCACCCCAAATTTATGGAATTAAATGTAGTAAATAAATATGAAACATTTAGTCTCTTACCTCATTCTTAATTCCTGTGACTTCCAGAAGAAAAAATTATTATAGTCCTTAGCATTTTTGCTTTTATAAAGACAAAACACAGGGAACTGAAATGACAGCAACAGTTTCTTCATTACCTTGTAATCTTAATGCTGTTTGATTTCTAGTAACATACTAAATAAACTTCAGCCCAGTTGATATCAAAGTTCAGAATGATTGGTTGATGTTACAGGGGCTGGTTCTGCCTAGTTCATTTTCACAGATTGAAACCCAGGAAGGACACATAATATGTGTATTTAGATAAGGCCATTGCGTAAAGTACAAAGTTTTATGATGGACTTATTGCTTTATGAAGTGCAGCATTAAGATGGAAGCATAGAGATTATGTAGTGATAAGTGGTTTCACCCACTTTTATTAACAGTCATTTATACTGATCTTTGGGTTATAAGTTAACTGTGTGTTTGTGTTAAGTATAGCATTTTATTAACAAAGGGGGGATTTCTTATATTTCAAAAGACAAATTTTGACTACTTCTTATGTTCTGTTTTTCAGAAGAATATCTAATATCACTAGAAATTGTTTTGAAACTTTAAAGCACAATCTCAATTTTGTAATAAAAAGTTACACTTCTAAGTATTTATCCTAAGGAAACAAAAGGACTAACATCTCTTGTATATAGATAGACAGATAGATAGATAGATAAATGTAGGGATGTCTAATACAATTGTTTATGAAGAAACATGAAAAAGAAGAAATAAAGTCAATTTTGGAAGAATTAATGTGTAGCCATTAAAAATTAATAGGTAGTCATTAAAAATGATAGCTTATTAGCTCTTTTTTTTTTAACGGTTTTGATGGATTGTTTAATGTAATAGCTACAGGAAAAAAAGTCTAGAACATCATATTCTCATCTTTGTAGAGCTATCCCAAATTCCTCATAAAATTATCCTCATTTAATTTCAGTTTTGAAATTAGAATTTTATCTTCCTTACATTCCTTAGGGAGCCGCTAAATAATTACTAAAATCTGAGCTTATCAGCAGGGGGAGTTAAAAATGAGAATCATCTGTCACAGACTTTAATCTAAGCACCCTAAGTAGCTTAGCTCTTAATGGTTGCCTGACTCCTTCTGTATGAAAATCAAATAAATGTAGCCCATCCCAACATTTAGCTGTTTCTAGGTTTTTGTTACAGTGCAATAAGGGGCACTTTCTGAGCACTTGTACAGCATTTACTTGTATTTCTTACCCAAATTGTCTTTTCAGATTTTGTTTGAATATTAAATTTATCTTTATTTTGCAATCCGCTGTAGTCATCTCAAGTGTGAAAGTTGTATGTGCTTGTTTATTTTTATTGCAAATTTTATTTTTAAAACTGCCACAACTTTTTTGGAACATTCAGACCACCAGAGTATATAGGTCAGGAGAAAGTTCTCACTTGGTTATACCAATTCCATGCACTTAAATTTTGATTTGCTTGGATTATGAAAATGTTTTTATCTTTGAAATCTACTTTCTCATTTGTTATAAATTTTGTTCAGTTTACATACTCTAATTCAGAGTTGTCTTTATTTTCCGTTAAAAACATATGTAATACAGTTGTCTAAGATCTCAAAACAGAGCTAAGTTGCAGAAGAAAATGCCTGTTACGGTACATTTAGTACATCATATTTTTATATTTCATGATAAAAAGGAAGGAAGCAAGTCTTGCTCTAAATATTAGTAAGACTTGGTCTATTAATATGGCAGAGCTTCTCTCCCCTCTCTAAAATGCTTTGTATTTGTTTTCAATACACTGGAAAAAAAATTTTTTTGTTCATCTATGTATGTTGGGAAGAACACAGAATAGTCATTTTCTTAGTAGTATTTTATTTATGACAGCCTTTTTGAAATTAGATTTTTTAAAGCTACTACAGCATTATTTTCATTGGTATAGATAACATTGGGCGGTTACGTCATGTTTAGTAAGTATTATTAGGTAAACTAAAAGAAAAACAAAACTTTCCTTGTCACCAGAAGGGACTTTTATGAGTTAAAAAGTATATTTGCAAATAAGGTTTACATAATACAATACTAAAATTCTTATATTGGACCCTTATTTTGTATATGTAAGTGAACTACCTATATCTTTATTAGAAAATGTAGCAATTAAGACTTCAACTTTAGTTAGGCTAGAAATGGTTGACTAAACTTGATAGGATTCTGTAATAGTAATTACCTTAATAACATGTCAGTTGCAAAATTGAAATCTTTCTTTGCTGTTGGGTATTTTTCGTTACAGACTCTCTAAGATACTTGAATATAGTTAAGTAATAATTAAAATATAATTCTGAAATTTCATTGAATTTATCTGTGATTTAGCAATATAAAAAATAATTTCATTATAGTTGGATTAGGCATTCTGAAATGGATATGTAAATATCATTTACAGTTGTAAGGAGACTAAAATATTAGGGCTTTTTTCTGTTTTAAGAATAAAAATTTTCTAGCCAAGATGTGGAAGCAACCTGTGTCCCTTGCTAGAGGAATGGATAAAGAAGATGTGGCATATATAGAGAGTGGAATATTAATCAGCCATTAGAAAGAATGAAATAGTGCCACTTATAGCAACATGGATGGACCCAGAAATTATCATACTGAGTGAAGTAAGTCAGACGAGAAGGAGAAATATCACATGGCATCCCTTATATGTGGAAACTAAAAAGAAATGATACAGATGAACTTACAGAACAGAAGGAGACACAGAAGCTGAGCTTATGGTTGCCAGCGGGAGGGGGTAGTCAGGGAGTTTGAGATGGACGTGTACACCCTGCTGCATTTAAAACGGGTAACCATCGTGGACCTGCCGTGTAGCACATGGAACTCTGCTCAAGGTGATGTGGCAGCCGGGCTGGGAGGGAAGTGTGGGGGAGAATGGATACACGTGTATATATGGCTGAGTCCCTTCATTGTTCACCTGAAACTATCACAGCATTGTTAATGGGCTGCACCCCAGTACAAAATAAAAAGTTCAAAAGAAAACATAAAAATGTTCAGATAGTCTTCTTTCTCCCAGCGTTTCCCAATACTCATAGAAGCTGAAGCTCCGAAGAGTAACATGATGTATTCCTGTCAGTATCGAGTAAGTGGCAGGTAGACTCTGGTCTTTGGACTCGGTGCTTGCTGTCAGCACACTTGTCTCTGGAGACGTCCTGCTGCCCTGACTTGTCTCTGGTTCATGCCTTCATCCTGCATGGGTAGTGAGGGTCTTTTTGCCTTTGCTCAGCAAACCCCAGAGAAGGGGAGCATGAGTTCACAGATACAGTGTTTGTCTTCATAAAAGAGTTAGAAAGGCTGAAAGTGAAAGTCACTCAGTCATGTCCGACTCTCTGCGACCCCATGGACTGCAGCCCACCAGGCTCCTCTATCCATGGAATTCTCCAGGCCAGAATACGGGAGTGGGTAAGCCATTCCCTTCTCTAGGGGGTCTTCTCAACCCAGGGATTGAACCCAGGTTTCCCTCATTGCAGGCAGATTCCTTACCCTTTGAGCCACTATGGAAGCTCAGAAAGGCTGAAAGGAGAAGTAAAGCAGAATTGAGCCGTGATTTGGGAGACGGTTTCGAGGCCTGGCTTTTAATTGTGTTACTTCCTTATTAGGCCCAGGATTTAAGGAACCCCAAGGCACAGAACAGTTTATCTGTCACTTTAGCCATTTTTTAATGAATCCAATTAGAGAGGTCTTATAAAGTCCTTTTGTTAATAAAGGTATACACATAAGTGTATATATATATATAAAACTTGTTGTATACACAAAAAAACTATTTTGAGTAATAAAATCCTAACATCATGGCAACCCACTCCAGTATTCTTGCCTGGAGAATCCTTTGACAGTATCTCTTTTTTGTTCTAAGAGTAATAGCATTAGGTTTATTCAGATTTTCTATTATATTCAATTTTCTTAACTGATAGAGTGTTCTGTGCAAACTATATAAAATAGTAATATGTAACTAAATATTGTCATATAACTAGGTAGTTATTGCACAAAGTTTTTATGGCCTCATGTCACAAAAAGTTTATCTTTACTGTTAAAGTCCATATGAAATGTGTGACTGTATTAGAAATATGGACTTGTGCCCATTTACACATTCTTATGATTTATAATTTCTTCAAAATAAATGCGGTAGCATCATACTTTTTCAGTCTCTTCTTTGAAGTATAACCAACTTAAGTATTTTGGTTTTCAATCTGTAGAGCATATTTAATTTATAACACCCATTTGGTTTTTGCCTCCCACAGCAATTTTTCATAAACATTTCATTTTATCTGAATTAACAGACCTAGAGAGATTTAGTGACTCATAGTATGTGGTCATGATTAATAACAAGTAGATCCAGGTCAAGAACATAGAAGTGTTTTCTATCCACTCCTCCTTCCATTTCTACCAACTCTTGTGGACCTGCATTCTTAGTTACTTGTGTTAGTGGAGTGTGGTAGAAAGGAGGATAATTCAAAAGTTGGCTTTAGTATAGGTACTTTAATCTTTAAATATTAATACAGATACATGTCATATGTGTTTTGGTAATTGGTTAACAAAATTAACTGTCTAAACTTTCCTTACTTCAAAGAATCAGTTTAAATAATAGATAATGGGCTTACATAATGCCCATTAATATGTGCCAGACACTGTTCTATGCATTTTACATATAAGCTCAATTAATATCCGTAATAGCTGTCTTAATGATACTGTTATTATTTGCATAGTATGGTACAGAATATTGAGTGCTTTGCCCAGGGTCACATAGCTAGTAAGTGATAGGGTCAGGAATTAAATGAAAGTTCTCTGGCTCTGGGGTCCATATTCTTTTCTTCAAATTTATTTTATTGAAGTATAGTTGATTTACAATGTTGTGTTAATTTCTACTATATACCAAAATGATTCAGTTGTGTGTGTATGTGCATACACACACATTCTTTTTCATATTCTTTTCCATTATAGTTTTTCACAGGACATTGAATCTGGTTCCCTGTGCTATACAGTAGGACCTTGTTGTTTACCCTTTCTATGTATAATAGTTTATATCTTACTAATCCCAAACTCCTAATCTATCCACACTCCCCTCTTTGGCAACCACAGGTCTATTCTCTGTGTCTGTGAGTCTCTTTCTGTTTCATGGATAACTTCATTTGTGTCATATTTTAGATTCCATGTATTAGTAGCATCATATAGTATTGTCTTTGTCTGACTTACTTCACTTAGTATGATAACTCCTAGGTTCATCCATGTTGAAGCAAAATGGCATTATTTTGTTCTTTTTTATGGCTGAGTAATATTGTGCATGTGCGTGTATATGTGTACCACATTTTCTCTATGTATTCATCTATTGATGGATATTTAGGTTGCTTTCATGTCTTGGCTTCTGTAAATATTGCTCTGTGAACATAAGGGTACGTGTATCTTTTCAAATTATAGTTTTCTCTGGATATATACCCAGGAGTGGGATTGTAGGATTATATGGCAGCTCTATTTTTAGTTTTTGGAGGACTCTTCACACTGTTTCCATAGTGGCTTCACCAGTTTACATTCCTACCAACAGTGTAGGTGGGTTCCGTTTTCTTGACCATTATATTCTGTGACTTGGTGGAAAGCAGCTAGGGGAAGTTGTAATGTCCATAAAACTGTGATAGTAAATTAAAAGTATATTATTCCTGTGAGAAAATTTAGTGTAAAATTTTCCCTGAGTTTAATTTTCAAATGATTTATAACTGTGTATCTTCATCTTCTGAAAAAGATAATCAGTTTCAGTATTCATTTGATAGGCATTTATTGGCTTTCTTTTGTGTGTTAGGCATGCACTAAGTTTTACTGGATCATCTCATTTAGTTTGCAGTCATCCTGACAAAAGTAGCCAGGATCACTAAAATGCAGGTTCCATGATGGTGGGAATCTTATCCGCCTTGTTAACTGCTATAACTCTAGTGCCTCAAACAGTGACCAAGATGTTGGAGTACTCAGTAAATGTTTTTGAATAAAAATTGTACTATTCGTCTTAACAGAAGGGACAGTCAGAACTTAGAGAGGTACCTGTGTGTGTCATGTATATAAAAAGGAGCAGTTGGGAGATGAGCCTGGATATCTGTTACCAAAACCCAGGCTCTGGTACAGCATGGCCTCTTATGCAGATGGATTTGGATTCAGTCCTGTAAGCAGTGAGGGGACACTGGAAGTTTCTCAGACAGGGTTGGTGTGATAAAAGCAGTTTTAGGGATGCAGAGATGTATCCTGTAAATTAAATTACATGTGTCATGGGTAAAGGAATGAGAGTAGGGGAAAAGTCAGACCACTGCACCAGTCTGGGAGCAGGCAGAGAGGGTAGACTGGTATAGTGTCTGAACAAAGAGCAGATAGTACCATTTCAAGGTGGAACTGACAGAATGTGTTGGCTTAATTTGAGCAGAAACTGGAGGAGGTAGATAATTAGGAGGTTTTGAATATAGGCACTTGGATAGAAAATAGAAGCAGAGCAATTAGTAACCAAAAAGGTATCAGGAGATATTCCTATTTAAAAAAACATTTTTTTCCTTTTTCTTTTAAAGGATCAGTGTGATCAGTGTGATCACATGTGATCAATGTGATCAATGTGATTTCATTTGTATTGAATTTAAGATGACAGTAGGAACTGAGTAATCAAATAATTGAAGATAATACCACTAAAGTTTGGAGGAAAGATAGGAAAAAATGTCCTGCATATTGGGGAAAAATACCCTGCAGATAGGAAAAAAAAAAAATCACTGCTTTTTAATTTTTTAAATGTTTGGTATTAACCACAGTAATTAATTGAACAGTTTTGCTTTGTCCCCCTGAAAATAGCCAAACCATCGAGCATATTATTAAACTAGTGGAAGAACATGGCAGTGATATCTGGTGGACTCTTCCCCCGGAGCAACTTCTTCCAAAAGAAGTCTTATCTCAGGTACATTTCCATTTGTACTTAAACAGCCTTTGTGTGTATTGCATGATTTAATGACAACACGAGAGGTTCTTGGGAGTTAAAAAGTAGTGATATTATCACGTCAAGTTCATGAGTGTAGTCATCATAAACTAGGAGTCAGGGCAGTTTGAGAGTAGACATTTTGATTTCACGAGAGAAGCTGGGTGTTTAGTGGCGCAGTAGAGGCTGAGGGGGATTTGCTGTCTCCTTGAGGTCCAGGATTGATTGTAACCGCTCTGTTGGCTGAGTAGAGGCACATGTGACTGTGGGAGAACAGTGCCTAACACTGGTGCAGCAGGGACTTCATAGGACTTGAGTTCAAGTTACCTGATGGCATCGCACACCAAGAAATCCAACTGGAAGATAATTGCAAGAAAATGAACACAATTTTCATTTACATTAATACATGTATAAGTGGCCACAATCACTTGTACATGTAGATGAAGTAGTGAAGTAGTTGTCCCTAAGGCAAAATACTTAGCATACTAAATGTCAATGTAAAATGTGAATTTAATGGTTGTATTTCATTTTCTTAAGACTTTTTTTTGGATATTAATTGTATCATGATCTTTGTGTAATTAAAATGTTTTTACGTTATCTTATTAGGTTGGTGGTCCCGATGCTTTGGAGTACGTGCCAGGTCAGGATATTTTGGACATCTGGTTTGATAGTGGAACTTCATGGTCTAATGTTCTTCCAGGTAATCTAAAACAAGAGGTCTATTGCCTGTCAGGCAGTTTTGAGAATAAATAAATGCTATCAGAAGAAATCTATAATCAAGAACTTTTTTTTTTGCTTTATTTGAAAGTATATCTCCTCCTATAATATAATTTTAAACCTGAAAGAGCTTCTGGAAATCTTTTAATCCAGTGTGTTCTAAACTTTTTTCCGAAATGAAATTTTATGTAGAACCACGATATATAAGATAAATAAAGGTGGGGATTTTTTTCTTCCTCCCAGTCAGCTCATTCTCCTTGACCTCCTTGCCAACCCCAAGATATTGAGTTCTATAGAACCAAGTGTGGAAATCACTGAAATAGCCTGACCCCATCATTTTTCAGAAGAGGACATGAGATTGAATTAGAGTCAAATTAGATGGTGGTCACACCGCTCAGTGTCAGACTGGAACTCGGACACCCTGCTTTTCCGTTCTCATTCTTTGATTCTCCGTTACCTTCTCACAGCATTCTCCCCTCTCGCCACAGACAGCTGATTTCTACTTGCTCATGGTTAGGGTAAGCTTTTGGCTCCAAGCATAAAGAGGAAGGAGAGGTTGGGCAGGAATTAGAAGAGAGTAGTATCAGGCACATGAAGGGTGTGTTTAGATGTGAGAAGATGCCTTCAAGGATGCTAAGTGAAAGGTGAGAGGTAAAATGAAATAAAGCTTGTCCTCACTGAGAAGTTACAGACAGGTAACCGGGAGGTTACAGGGATGAGGTGGTTTGCTTTCTGGAGCAAAGGAGTTTGGGAAAAGGGCTTGCATGCTCCGCTGACCACTGTTGAAGGGATTGAGCGGGATCATGGTTGGGTTTTACTTGGGCTGTCCTTCTGGTAGTAGGCTTCATTATTGAGAGGACATTAGTGTGATTCCAGCAGGTAAATGTGTTCCACCATTTGGGCCTTTCTTTCCGCCTAGGAAATTTGAGAAGTAAAATATGCATAAATTCATGTTCACTCTGTTTTACAGCTAAAATGTACATAAAAATTCGTAATGATCAAATATAAGTTAATGTATAATATGATTTTTATGTAAATGTTCAGTTACTATTTCATATGTTTCTCATGTCATACTCAAGAGAAAATATTGCCAGTTTAGGCCTTGGTTTTCCTAAGTTATATTGAAAATGTTAAGCAGACAACACTCTGTAAGGTTGGTAGGTAGGTTAAGTAGTGTTCCTACTGTGTTTGGGGTAACATTCTCCATTTCGAAATAGCATGTGCCATATGTGAAATAGTGCTTTTGAAGTATTTTTCAAAGTTCATTAGCTGCTCAGCCTTGGTGGGATAATACTGATTATAAAAACTCCCTTCTAGAGTTACTCTGAGAATTAGATGACAACAATAAAGTTATTAGAGACTCAGCAAATAACTGTTGAATTAATAAAAATAGTAGTTCATTTTCATAAAAGATTTAACTGGAAATACTGATCATTGACAGTGGTTATGAATTAGTCCCTAATTTAGATAATCTTTTAGCTGTCTGTTGTTTGGAAGATCACACGGCCAAGTTTATTTTATCTCGATTAATAAATTGACAGTGAAGGTAACAGCTGACATGAATGTAGTGTGGCCATTGGGTGTAGCATGACACAAGAAATAGGTAACATGATTACTTTTAATATTTTGATAAATATTCATTTCCACTTTATAACTTTCATTGACTTAAGTTTCTGGTTTTTTTGTTTGTTTGTTTTGTTTTTCATGTTTACATTTGAGGTACTGACCAAAGAGCAGATTTGTACTTGGAAGGAAAGGACCAGCTGGGGGGCTGGTTTCAGTCTTCTTTGTTAACAAGTGTGGCAGCGAGGAATAAGTCACCTTTTAAGTGAGTATTACCCCTGAGCTAAACAAGTGAGCACACCTTGAATATTTCTGCTGAGTACTTGCCAGTGTGAAATAATATGTGCTGAGTAATGTGTGTATGATAAAACATTGCCCTTAATTAGCTTACACTCTTCAGTCTCACGAGAGAAATAAGTTTGAAGTAAAAAAAAAAACACAAAGGAGAAAGTAATACAGAAAAGTCCTTTCACTCTGATGCAGATCGTAGCTCCCCGGAGAAGTAAAACTGGCATTGACTGGAGTAGTAGAGAAACCCACGAAGAGCTTGACCTTTAAATGTGGTAGACGCAACACAGCTGGATGTAGAGAGGATATTCTAGCTTGATTAAGGACAGTCTTGATTAGATGCCCTTATGTTTGTAATTTCTACAAGTGGCTAATGAACTGAAACATTTCTTCAGTGAATTTTGTTAAATTAGGGGGTTCTTATTTAGTTACAGATAATAGCTTTTCTTTATTCAAATATGTGGATAAAGGTTCTATCCAGAAGGATTCTTAATTTTTGCTATCTAACAGTGAAAACTCTTCTCAGAGTAACTGGCATGTTTATGTTTCTAGTATAATATGCTTTTAAAAGTCGATGAACCAGTAGATATATTTCTTTCAGATTGCCTTTTTGAATAAAGATAATTTTGTGGTGATAATTTTTTTAAGACATACTTTTTCTT
This sequence comes from Odocoileus virginianus, assembly GCF_023699985.2. Lineage (NCBI taxonomy): Eukaryota > Metazoa > Chordata > Mammalia > Artiodactyla > Cervidae > Odocoileus > Odocoileus virginianus. The sequence goes on along the minus strand of NC_069684.1, from coordinate 54,937,757 downwards.
ACTTAGTTTTAATGATCAAAATCAGTACATTACAGATGATCAGGAGTCAATTGTTTAGTGAATATAAGCACAAAATTTTTTTCTGTGTATAGAGAGCTTAGTGTTTAATCATCAGGATAAGGGAGGCTGTCGGCCACTTCAGAATGAAGCTGAACATTTCTTTCCTGGCCACTGGCTGCCAGGAGCTCACTGAACTGGACGATGAACGAAAACTTCATACCTTCTACGAGAAGCATATGGCCACAGAAGTTGCTGCTGACGCTCTGGGTGAAGAATGGAAGAGTTATGCAGTCTGAATCAGTGGCGGGAACGATAAGCAGGGTTTTCCCCATGAAGCAGGGGTGTCCTGACCCGTGGCCGAGTTCGCCTGCTACTGAGTAAGGGACAGACCAAGGGGGACTGGAGAGGGAAAGCGCAAATCTGTCCGGGGTTGCATTGCAGATGCCAATCTGAGTGTTCTCAACTTGGTCATGGTGAAAAAAGGGGAGAAGGCTATTCCTGGACTCGCTGATACTACAGTGCCTTGTCGCCTGGGTTCCAAAAGAGCTAGCAGAATCCACAAACTTTTCAGTCTCTCTAAAGAAGATGATGTCCGCCAGTATGTTGTGCGAAAGCCCCTAAACAAAGGCGGTAAGAAACCTAGGACTAAAGCACCCAAGACTCAGCGTCTCGTGACTCCACGAGTTCTGCAACACAAACGCCGGCGTGTTGCTCTGAGGAAACAGCGCGCTAAGAAAAACAAAGAGGAGGCTGCAGAATATGCTAAACTTTTGGCCACGAGAATGAAGGAGGCCAAAGAAAAACGGCAGGAACAGATTGCTAAGAGACGGAGGCTGTCCTCTCTGAGAGCTTCTACTTCTGAGTCCAGTCAAAAATGAGACATTCTAAGAGTAACAAGTAAGTAAGATCAGACATAAAAAAGTAATAATAATCAGGATGAATAAGCAGCTTAGAATTAGACTTTGAAGAAAAATTTTCATGTGTAATCTGTCAGGAAAAATTTTTAATTTTTGTATCAAACTAGGATACTCTTTTTAAGCTGTAAGTCATCTTCAAAATGTCCATCATAATTGTGTTTATTATTATAGTAGTTATTTGTCTTCTTAGGACAGTGGTTGTTCATGGATTTACCCTTGGAGAAAAGGGAGAAAAGATGTCCAAGTCTCTTGGGAATGTCATTGATCCTGATGTTGTCATCAATGGAGGACAAGTAAGTGGTTTCCTAAAAACTCATTTTATTTTTGTCTTAAGGCTCTTAATTTGGCAGCGAGACCCTTAATATAGTTATTTCAATGTAAAGAAAAAAAAAACACCTCACAAAACTGATTTTTATACTAGTAGCAAATGCCTTACCATATTTTAAATCTAGACTCTTAAATTTTGTGACTTTTTTGAAAATGTGAAGGATTGGGATTGTTGTGGCTTTTTGGACTTATTTCAGGTCTGAATCTCCAGTTAGGTTCATGCTGTCCCTTTTTAAATTGTCTGAACTTTATAAAGTATGGTTAACTAGAAACAGTATAAGAAAAGAAATGAGACAGCTACTTTCATTCTTGGAAATTATACACTTTAAAGCAAGTCATTAAAGAATATCAAATCTGGGGCTGCTGGTAATTTGGTTTATTTTGGAGTTGCTTTCAGAAAAGATACTGCTTATCTGTTCTTTAACCCTGTTGGCTTTTAACTGCCCTCCTGGAGTCCAGGAGTCACTCTCTTGGTCAGAGTAGCTTGGGCATTTGAGAGGGAAGGTACCCCCCACCCCGTTCAGTCCCCCATCACAGGGGCATCCGGGGCAGCACTCTGACTGCCCAGCTGCCGTGGCAGCTGTTTACAGAACCAGGCTGCAGGCCCTACTCCCCCTTTTCCCAGTTTTGTTGTTTTTTTAGATGCAGCCTGATCTCTGAAATTGTTAGCTTATTTCATTACAGTACAGGTACATTTTATGCTCATGTCGTATTCAAGCATTTCAGAATAGGAGTCTTACCTAAAACATCTGTTCGCCAGATGGTCATCGAAAGCTATTTATTTATTGGTATTTTTTTTCCCCTCAACGAAAAGGATCACAGCAAAGAGCCCCCTTATGGTGCTGATGTGCTTCGCTGGTGGGTTGCCGAGTCCAACGTCTTCACCGAAGTCACAATTAGTCCATCTCTGCTGAATGCTGCCAGAGATGACATTAGCAAGGTCAGGGTCACTCCCCTTTTTGTTCCTTACTCTTCCTGAATGAAAAGTTTACCGAGTCCTTGTTAAAATAATGAGGCCCGTTTTGTTGGCACTTGCACAACTGAATGAAAATGAGTTCTCCACATGTTGTGAGCTTTAAAAAATATCGTATGTTAATTTGTTTAGAAATATAGGTAGTCATGCTAAAATTTTTATATATTATCTTCTTTATATTTTATTATGATATGATAAAACAACTTCAGTAATAATTGAAGGACTCATATTTTTTGACTGTATATTTCTTTTTTTTTTTTCAATGCTTATAGCTTAGGAATACACTCCGCTTTCTTTTGGGAAATGTGGCTGGTTTCAACCCAGAAACAGATTCCATCCCTGTCAACAGCATGTATGTCATAGACCAGTACATGCTACACTTACTGCAGGATTTGGCAAACAAGGTGAGTGAGCATTAATACACTTTTGGAGGTAGCACAGTTGTGTGTTGAAATCTGGGTTGTATGTTGAGTAGAACCGACTTCATTAGAAACAGTAACTAAAGCACTGAGGAAAGTTATACTTGATCAATTCCACATGTTCCTAGGTTGACTAGGTATGAAGTCTTAGAATCCTTCTGGTTTCTCAAAAGAGACAAGAGTAGTGCCTGGTGGCAGAAGTAGGCCAGGCTTCTCCTCAGGCCACATTTTCTTTTGAAAATCAGCTCCATGTGTAAGAAGGAACAAAGTTGAGATGTACTTTTTTTTGTCTGCAGATGTGTAGAAATACACATCTCAGAAGTATAGCAGTAACTGAAATGACAGTTCTTATGTATCTTGTAAAATACTCTGTGATACATAAACACAAATAATTTGTATTTTCTCAAACATTGGAATTGCTTCCACTTAAGTCAGAGTCGTACATATTTTGCCCAGTTTTACTTTTCTGGTGTAAATGAGGGAACATTGGTAACATTTAACTTTTGCTGTTTTAGAATAGTGCCGTTTCATCACTTAAAACTTTATCTTTTCATTTGATGCCTGTTCTTTTGTAGAGTCCAGGGTAAATTATTCTGTTTTTTCTGAGGATAGTAGCCTTTCATATCCAGAAATGACGTTTTGAAGATCCTTAAATGCTCTCACATTTTTCCTGTTTTGTGTTTGTCTGCCTTAGAAATGTATTTTGAAAAGGAACATATTCTGCTCATGACGACTTGCATTTTTATTTGCTTATCCCAGCTTCCAAATTTATTTTGGTTTTGTTCCCTAGATTAACGATTCATATAAGCAGTATGACTTTGGAAAGGTTGTTCGGCTGTTACAAGCATTTTATACCAGAGAACTCTCCAACTTTTATTTCAGCATAATCAAAGATAGGTATGTATGACTGAACATTGAAATGCTTAACAAACAGCGCTTGACTGTCTACTCTGCTTGGCAAATGCTGGAAAGCAGAGGCCAGCAGTGGGGGGCCTGGGCCATTACTAAGAAGTTGGATTCTTGAGTCAAGTCTGATTGGGCAGTTTCACCCTGCTTCTTGCTAGTTTGATGAGCTGAGGCAACTTCTTATTATCTCAGTTTCTGTATTCATGAAATGGTAACGATAATACCTATCTCAGAAAGTGGAAATGAAAAGATACAATATAAGTAGCATACTGAATGTTGTGTTTGACAAAGCAAGTTCTCAATAAGTAGTAGCTGTGACTGTGAGGTCATGAACACAGTGCTTGTTCTCGGGAGTTTGCTGGCCTTCGGGGGGAGAAATATTCAGGTAATTATTAATATAATAGCATCATATAACATCACTGATGCCCTTTTAGAGGCAGGCTGCATGCTGTCTTCATGTTTTGCTCCTGTAGAAACTTAGCCATTGTGAAGTGCCAGCCCCACCCATCAGCACCTCAGGGACCTTCCACTGGGATTACAAATCCCAGTCCTTCCCTTGGCATACTGATAGGGTCATCAGGGTGGGATGCCTGCATGCTTGCTAAGTCGCTCAGTTGTGTCCTACTCTTTGTGACCCCATGGTCTGTAGCCCACCAGGTTCCTCTGTCCTTGGGGACCCTCCAGGCAAGAATACTGGAGTGGGTTGCCATTCCCTCCTCCAGAGGATCGTCTCAACCCAGGGATCAGACCTGGGTCTTCTGCATTGCAGGCAGATTCTTCTACCCCCTGAGCCACCAGGGAAGCCTGTGGGACTGGGGACTCGAATCTTAAATACCCTCAACTGACTTACTAATTTTCCTTTCACTAAGTTGTCTAGATTCTAATTATTGATATGTAAAACAGAATTGGACATAGCATAGCTATGAGTTTTTGAGGATGTGTGCACACCTGGAAGGAATAGGGGATGTAGTCAGAAGAGTTGTATGGTGGAATATTTTATCCTTTCGTTAGAAGACCGTTATAGCCATAGACTTAGGCACCGTCAGAATAAGCTCAGCCTGAGGCCGGGCCTACCTTGGCAGTGACTGTACACCATGTTGTCAACCGCTCAATGAGTTGTTCTCGTCTAGGCTTTATTGTGAAAATGCAGATGATCCCAAGCGACGCTCTTGTCAGACTGCATTAGCTGAAATTTTGGATGTAATGGTTCGCTCTTTTGCTCCCATTCTTCCTCACTTGGCTGAAGAGGTATTCCAGCACATACCTTATATTAAAGGTAAGAAATATTGATTTGTTCTCTGAGTGAGAAAGACCCTGGCTGAGGGTGCAGCTTCTCCTTTTACCTGCTTCAAGTAAGAGGCACATACTCATCTATTAATATAGTGACTGCTTTGTGGCATGATGCATCTCAATTTAGTAACTGTAGTTTCTGCATCTGTGTGTAGAGGAGTAGGGTGAATTTCAGCATGTCTTTCAAGCCACTTTAAAATGCTTTCTGAAATATATTAGCAGCTTGACTATACTGAGAAAACACTTTTTCTTATACACGTTTATAAATGTCAGAAATATATTTTAGGTTTTACTAAAAGTATAGTGCCTGCTAGTGAATATTTTTCTAATCTTTTTCCTGTCTGATTACATTAAACTTACAGAAAATTAGAAATTTTACAGTCAGGATGTCACTCACGACCTTATTTGTAACCCAGAGACATCTACTGTAATATTGGGATATTTCTATTTTAGTTTCTTTTAGGCATCCTTTGAGATCTTACTGTATATCTTGCCCTTTGTTTACATTTCCAAATGTTGATGTAAATATTTGGTAAGCATTTAGGATGCCAGCAAAGGTCCATATAGTCAAAGCCATGGTCTTTGCAGTAGTCATGTATGGATGTGAGACCTGGACCATAAAGAAGGCTGTGCACTGAAGAATTGATGCTTTTGAACTGTGGTGTTGGAGAAGACTCTTGAGTCCCTTGGGCTGCAAGGAGATCAAACCAGTCAATCCTAAAGGCAGTCAGCCCTGACTATTCATTGGAAGGACTGATGCTGAAGCTGAAACTCCTGTACTTTGGCCACCTGATGTGAAGAGCAGACTTATTAGAAAAGACCCTGATGCTGGGAAGGATTGAGGGCAGGAGGAGAGGATGGTGACAGAGGATGAGATGGTTAGATGGCATCACTGACTCAGTGGACATGAGTTTGAGCAAGCTTCAGGAGTTGGAAGGACAGGAAAGCCTGGCACACTGCAGTCTATGGGGTCGCAAAGAGTCAGACATGGCGTAGCAACCGAACAACAACAATCCTAATTATTAATACCACAAATAACAATCCTTATTTCCCATGAATAGTAAATGTGTGATGGTTTGAGTTTTATATACAGTTTAAAAATATATATAAATTGGTTTAACTTTTTTTTTTTTTAAGAACCCAGGAGTGTTTTTCGTACTGGCTGGATTAAAACCAGTTCTATCTGGAAGAAACCTGGACTGGAAGAAGCCATAGAAAGCGCATGTGCAATGAGAGATTCATTTCTTGGAAGCATTCCTGGCAAAAATGCAGCCGAGTATGAGGTGATCATTGTGATTGAGCCCGGGCTGCTTTTTGAGATCATGGAGGTGAGCCACAGTTTGTTCCTTTTGAAATTGTGTTTGTATCAAAGTGCTCCATGTAAAATCTTGTTTCAGAAGATGTCGATGTAAATAGTAGATTAAAAAAAAATTTATAAATTAGGATTTCTGTCTTCTAATCCTAATATTAGTCACTGATTCTTTGTTTCCAGCCTCTGCATGTTTCCTTTTCTTCTCTTATAGAACGTATACTTTGTTACTACTTGTATTTTACAGGTTTGGACAGGAAGGTGTAATGAAGTTCTGTTTGAAACATGAGCCCTCAGGGCTAGTTAGACGACAGGCAGCACCTGGCAGTAATATCTGAATACACAAAAATTGGGAGTTTTGTGTTAAGGGTCTAGTTTTCTGAGAATTTTATCCATCTGGACAAGATTCAAAATTTAATTTTTTTTTTTAATCTTTTACTAATGAGTTCTGAAGAAAATTCATTCACGCCAGCAAATTTACCATGTGATCTGAAAGCATTCATCCAATTTTTTTTTTCAAAAGGGCCATCAAAAGTTTCCCTTTGAGATCTTAAGGGTTGATTGACTAGATTGACTTAGAGCCTATCATACTGACTCAAGATTTTTTTCTAGTTTTAATGTTGGAGAAGAAAACAGTTTTGTGACTTAAGTTTTGACATTTGACTGGTATCATAGTCTACTGAAAAATGACCATCTCAACTGGTTGGAAGTTCAATCTAAATTTTTAATAATATAATTAAGTTGATTAAGATTCAAGGCTTGAGATAGCTAGTAGGTATAAGATGGTTGCTCAGTTAACAGAAGTTTGATAAGATGTTGACGTTTTAAAATATACAAGTTGGGAAGCTCATGATTGCCATTTTTTGAGCCAGGAAACTGAGGCCTGTTGAAGCTGTGACTTGGCTGAGGCTACTCAGCCTGGTACTTCGCTTTCCTACTGCATATCATGTTTCCTTTGACTTCATTAGTTCTGAGTAGTAAGCTGAAAACAATACAGCTTGCTTGGATCATTGATGCTTGGGAAAAAAAAAAAACACTTCAGGATTTTAAAAAATGTGAATGTATTTTCGTTAGGAATTATACTAACTAGCTATCTGATGGAGTCCTGCATCTATCAGTTACTGATGGTGTAAATGCAATCTCTTTGAATCTCCTATTTTCTGATGAGCCGTTTTTTTTTTTTTTCTTTAAGGGATTTTGTATTAGCTCACACACTTACTTTGAAGATCAGAATTACAATGAAAAATGTACAAAAGTGCTTTATCAGATATCCCAATTCAGTGTGCTTCAGAAGAGTTCTGAGCATTATTCAGGCTGCCAGCATTGGTCTACACCGCTAAAAGCATATCGTTGTTCAGATAGTATCTTAACCCCTCTCCTCCTGTAGGAAGCATTGGATACAGGGGTGAAGTGCGGGCTTTGAGGCTGACAGACCTGGGCTGGAATTGCAGCACATTATTTACTGGCTGGGAACCTCCCTGAGCGTTTCCTCATTTGTAAAATGGGGATTAAAAAATGCTGTTGCTGTTTTGTGACAATTACAAATAATGGGTGGATATTTAGCATCTAGTGAAGTGAAGTGCCTGGCATAGAGTTGTGTTCTCAATCAATACTATTGATTAGGAGTTTTTAGTTAAAAGCTTTCATACTAATAAGATTTGTTTTATATAATAGTATTAGCTCAGGAGGGGATGGTCCCAAAAGATTTCCTCACCAGACATAAGAACTTGCAGTGTCTTTTTATAACCTTTGTGGTAACAATTTAGATAGTAACTTTCAAATGCTTATGCCCAGATGCTACAAGCGGAGGAGACTTCCAGTACCTCTCAGTTGAATGAATTAATGATGGCGTCCCAGACAACTTTGCTTTCTCAGGAACCACGAGGAATAACTGAGGATGTAACTGAGCTTAAAGGGACATTTCTAATCAATTTAGAAGGTAAGGAGGAGATGAGACTGATAACAAATACCAGATAACAATGGTATGTGGACAACCGAGTGATAATTACAGTTCTCCTCCAGCTTTCCAGTGGATGACTTGTATTCTAAAGGCAGATACACACTTGAGGTGCATCTTTCTATAGAAAGTGAAAACAGTGGCCAGGTTTCTGAACCAGCTCTCTAAGTGCCCTACCTGGTGATTTTGGGGACACAGGGGTAGGGAAAGAGGGAAAACGTCATTGTCACCGACTGTGAAGTCAGTCTGCCTTACTTCATTTGGCCTTTGTGTCCTGGCCTTTGCCCAACCCTACCATCCCTCTTGTGTTGAATCTGCAATTTATTATGCTCTCCCCAACTTACATATCATAGCCACTCTTAATGAGTCAAGGAAGTTTTATTGAACTCATTCCCCTCAGTGGTATCTTATAAGCAAACCTTTTGTAGGTATTTGTTTGATAGGGGATTTTTGTCAACTTACTTCATTCTTATTGATGGAAATGAAAGCTGAATAACATTAACAGAATAACATGAATATATCAAGGAACAGTGATGCTCTCTGTGTATTTCATAGTAGCTTTTAGGCATCAGCAAGAGGTGGGAGACTAATTTATAGCTATCAGTTTAAATTTGAGGCTTGGCAGCACTGATGATGTAGTAGACTCTGTATTAATCTGCTTTCCAGAATGTTATATTCTCTGTGCAGTGACTAGAAAATGATTTATTTTCTGTACTGTACTAGTCTGAGGTCTATTCATATGGACAAATTTTTGTTTCCTTTTGTCCAGACCAAGAAGTTTAATGTGGGGGCACTGCTCCTTGTCCCTCTAATTTGGCTCTTTTACAATTCTTAATCAAGAATGTAGCTGGAGAGGAGAGGCAGTGTAATTATCAGAACTGGACACAGATGAAGAGCAAGCAGGCATGCTCTGAGTGGATACAGAACTCCATGACCTGTGGAAAAATCAGCCTCTCAGGGTCTCAGATTCCTCCTCTCCCCCCAGTCATCAAATTGTGTGAGTCCACCATCTTGGCTGTTTATGAAAGGGAAGCAGTATTTCCCAACGCAGGGAGGAAGCTCTGAAAAGGGGGCACCTGGAGAAATACAGAGATGTACAAGTTCAGTGGCCTGTCAGGAAGACTCTTCGCATGTTTTTCTTCCACAGGTGGCGATATTCGTGAAGAGTCTTCATACAAAGTAATTGTCATGCCAACGACCAAGGAAAAATGCCCTCGCTGTTGGAAGTACACGGCTGAGTCATCAGACACGCTGTGTCCCCGATGCGCAGATGTCGTGAAAGGGAAGTAGGACCGCGGTGTGTGTTGACAGCTTTCTGAGCAAGAGCCTCCTGACAGGACTAGGGGTCTAGATGGATTATTTACAGTACTGGAGAGAAATCCAGGACTTAGGTAATGAGTGGAAGAGTCAATGGTTGAGGATGAGAGTCAAAGTCAGAGCTACGAGTGTTTTCCTGTAACTAGATAAACAATAATGTGTATATATACATATGGAAACATACATATGCAGGTGGATCCATAATGGACTTACTCAGAACATAACACTGAAAATGCTTGCCTACAAATGTGCTAAGCGGAAAATGTTTTATATTTTATAAATCTTCTTCACTCAGTATTTAAGTTCTATGACATCTAAAAATAAAGGCACCTGGAAAATTACTGACTGGTGGTGGTACAAAAGTTGTGATATCAAGTAAAACAATGTGTTTGAACAGGAATGGTGCAGGGGTGTGTCACTTAAGAGATGAAAAGAGTAATTTCATTCTGCCTTAACAGCAAACATCAAAGCAAATAAATACAAGATAGTAAAGTGATCTGGGAACACTGAATGCCAAATTTTGTAAGAAACTAAACTTTTTTCAATAGATTATTATTTGTAAATATTTAAATAATAAAGTCTGTTGCTGAAAAAAAAAAAAGAACAAAGCTATGGACTGCATACCAGAGAAAGTCATCAAATGTCTCATATAAGAGAGACAAATATATTAATACTATATAAATGTTAAGGAAACAATATGAAAGCTGAAAATTTATTTCACTAATATACATAAGTTCACAACAATGAACAGACACAGAAAATAGCAGTATATACAGAATTAGACTACTTACAATACATTACAATAGATAATAGGGCATTTTATAAACAACTCCATATAGGATTAAAATCTTTCCAGGGATGGTTAATTCTATTTAGCAGAAATATAACAAATCATTCCTATCAGGGTGAGGGAGGGCTTTCAGTGTTGCTGTAGAGTACTTTTTAAAAATATCTGCCTAAGTGACATGAACTATAGTAACTATTAAGAGAATTTATTCTATGTATGCTTAGTGTTATTAAATGAGTTTTCTGTGATTTCAAATTGTCATAATTTTTTTTAAGAAAGCTATTTAAATTTAACTGTGTTCACTTTGACCCTAGTTGAATTTTTACAACAAAGGTGAAACTCTTTGCTCCATACCTCATTTTTCTCTTTACAAAAACAGGATGCATTTAGAAGCCTGGTACTATTATTTCTCTCCATCTGCATTTATCCTGTATTTTCTAGTTCTACATCTAAACACAACTTGTAATGCAGAAGTTATGATTATTTGAACCCTTTTGATTTCATTTGCATTTACAGCAGAGTTGAACAAGGTACAGAATGCTTACCTAATGCTAACAAGGAAACGCACATGGGGGTAGGAGTATATATAAGAAAAAGCTACTCACAGGTAAACTGGCTTTGCACCAATAACTGTAGTATGTGCAACGTACCTGTTTCAGAAACTGCCTGTTCTGTGTGAAACCTCATTCCTTTCTTTGTGGCTCTTCGTGGTTACAGACTGCATACACAGGTATTTATTTTCCTTTCCTCTACCAGATTTATTTCAAAAGCCCTTAATGAAACAGTAAAATATTTAACTGCTTTTCTTAACCATGCAACTGAGAATTCAATTTTAAAATTCTCTCAATGGCAAATTTTAGGATTATAAATCTAACTAGAGACTCAGTGATTTGTTATGGTCCTAGAAGCCATATTTCAGCTTATTAATATATTCTCAACAATCCCCAAATTTTTGATTATGTGTCCTAACAGAGTAAGTTCAACCAGTTTTATTATCTAAAATGCTTGTAAGATACCCCCCAAAGTGATAATGGAATCAGAGTAATTTACTCTTTAAAAATGCCTGTAATTCCAAGTTTCTTTGACCAGCCGCTAAGGTTCACAACTACTTTCAGAGTATCTAGACAAGTCACGGAAAGAACTCATCTTTTAGAGTGCACGTAACAAGTGGCTACAGAATGCCTGATACTCAGAAATCATGTGAATGTGTCTGGATGGGGGTACCGGCGATCCCAGCAGAGGCTGAGGGGCTGGACCGGCTCAAGGCCCTTTTCAGTGTTACTACTGCAGATGTATGCCTCCGTCAGACACCTGGGCCTTCACCCCAAACACTCAAGGCACCTGAAAAATTAATCTCTCACGATTTAAAATGAAACAGTAATTACCAGGTTTTAGACAGTTCTTATTTGAATGTGATCTCTGTTAAAAATAATTTACACTGGGATATTCTCAGACATGACTTTTTCCTTTATATTCCTGAAAACAACTCCTCAAATTTGCACAATTGCAAGAGCTGGCTTCTTCCTGAGGAAGTGAAGAAACAAACTTTTGTATCAGAATGAGTTGCTGCGTGTAACAGCTGTGACCCAGGACATGCCAACAACTGTGCTGTATGGCTACACTCCAAAGATTTACCTTGATAAATGCTTGGTATCTGTGCAGCTCAAAGTGCTTTTTTTTAGAGTTTTGGTTAATTTGGTTTTAATCAACAAATGATTATCCAGCACTTGGACTGCTCTAGGCACTGTAGGGTACAAAATTAGTTGTATTCATCCTCTCAAGCCAGCAGTGAGGTAGGTTTGCTAAGCTGTAGTATCATCCCTAAGCATTTTCTATACTGTCCCTAAGAACAGGTAACATGACCAGATCCCAGAAACAGACATTTCTAAACACTTGTAGGAAAAAATAAAGTTGGATTTAAATTTTTAGCATCTTTGCCCTTTTGTTAAACATAAGTTTTACAAGATAATACATTTTTACAGTTACCTGATGTGGATACAATTTTGAATGTTGGCAAAAAGCAAATCTTAACTTGCATTATAATTAATTTTGCTGGGTTAGATTGCATCTCAGATTGTTTTGGCAAGTGCAACAGGTTAAGGGTTCTACTTAGTGTCCATTCTGATGAATATGATGGTCTTGAACCCATTATTCCTCCTCTGATGGCACCAGCATAACCTCCTCTGGGAAAGAAGCCTGTCAGCATCCAGAACTCCCGGGGGCCGTCCCCCAGGACGGGATTAAGCATGATAACAAAAGCATTTTCCCAACATTTATTAAAACAAGAGTGAGAGAGTTCTCTCACTTTACTGATGGGACTATACAGGAACACATTTAAATTTAATTACAATAACATTTTGAGTACGAAATATAGAATCTTATAAGAACATAATCTGTAAATTATAACCAGTTTTAAATAGCAAATTTGGACAATAAAGCTACTTAAGTGCTTGAATCAAAAATAAACAGGAAAACGGCTTCAAGAGAAATTAATAGTATAACTGATATCTGTTTCTATTTTACTGTCAGTATTAACCAAAGGTGGAATTTAGCCAAGACCGCACTTTTTAAAAGTAATGTGTATCTTTATTAACTTTACAAAAGAAAAAAACCGTACTCCCTCCATAAAACCCCAGAGCTCACTGTGTAACTAGCCAGGCGCTAGCTCACGCTAGAGCCGCGCAGTCTGAGACTGTCTGCGGGGGGCCGTGTCATAGAGGGGGGAGAGACATGGCCTCTGCGGCCTCAGTGAGGTGTAAGGCTAAGCTGTACTGCCCGTGGTTTTCTGGTAAAAGCTCAATGACTTTATTTACTAGTTTAGCTGTTGTTGCAATGGGCACTTCTGTGTTTTGAAGGTCCTGGGGGTTCTGCAAATGGAACACAAAAATAACCCATCAGTTACATACAACTAAGTAACTGCTACTTAAGAGTTAGCAGGAGAGTAATCTCCCAATAAAAATGCTTTTGTTCAGAATTAAGAAAACTCAATTTTTCTCCACTATTAAAAAATGCACATGAGAAAACATCCAGTGGCCGTCTGCCTTCCCTCACGCCCGGCACTCACCATGGCCTTCAACCAGGTGCAGAGCGTTGGGGGCAGCCTGGCGAGCAGCTCCAGCCCCTCCCTCGTCTGCGTGCAGAGCACGGCGTGCGCCAGCCGCTGCCCGATCAACACCAGCAGCTGCGAGGCCAGGACTTCTTTGTCCTGAACCTGGAGGATGGCCTGCAGGGGGGGCGTGGACAAACGTCTGGACTCCATGTCACTTCGACCTCTGGCAAGGTTCCCAGTTTTCTGAGTGGCTGGCTGCTTCCTGTCCTTGGGGCTCAGCTCACCCCTGATCACCCTATTCTACTTCTGCTTATTTACAGGATCTTAGTGATTTTCTTCACAGCATTTACAACTCAATTCAGAATTGAGCATGCTTCTCAGCTCCCACAAGTAGACTGGATTTGGAGGAAGGCACCCTGTCTGTCTACTGCTCTGTCCCTCTGCATAAAACAGGTCTGGCACACTGCATGAGTTATACTACACACTGGCCAGAAACAGGGATTTGATTAGTTTTTATTAAAAAAAAATTTTTTTTGGCCAAGCTCTGCAGTATCCAGGATCTTAGTTCCCTGACCAAGGATCAAACCCAGGCCCTCAGCAATCAAAGCACAGAGTCCTAACCACACTGGACCACCAGGGAATTCCCTAGTTACTTATTTTAATCCTGTTCTACTATTGTGCCTAGGAGTTCTAACAAAAGAAGGAAAAACAAGCTTTACCAGCAACTTTACTGATTCTTTACCCCAACTATCAGTTTTACAACTTGAGCCCGGACGACCGACACTCATAGGCTGTTACCTCCTCTCCTAAGTGGTCAGCTCCGTAGTTGTAGAGTTCCCCCACGTAATGCCTCCTAACAACATCTTCATTGACTTGAAGGTGATGGGCCAAGGCCACGGCCAGCACTGGCCAGTCCTGGTCTTGACCAAAAGGGGCGGTTGCTGCCTCTTCCCTGGAGTCTCTGTCTTTTGCGACTGTGTGTCGGGCCTGGACAGCTGCACTGACGACTTTCAGTAAGAACTTGAAGGTGGAGAAACAGATACAGCAACGTCTTGTTAGTATTTTCATTAAAAAAATATGTAATTCCAAGTAACTTGGCTTTTCTGTCACTTAGAGAGTAGTTTTTCCATTGTAACTAGTTATCAAAAAATGACACATACTTTAAAGAGAAACTAGTTCTCAAAAATACCTTAGAGCTGGTCATCCCAATAGCTGTAATTTACCTGTTGTCGTACAGAAATAAAATTTGGATCCATTTCCCCACTAGGTAATAACTGAATTGAAGTTAAGTCCTTGAAAAATGCATTTTTCCCCTAAAGAAAAAGAAGAGACCAAGAAAACTGATGAGTATGGACTGTTACTGGAGGGTTGGGGGGTGGTGGTGGTGGTGGTAGATTTTAAAATGAAGTCATTTAATAAAGAATAACTCATATACCCATGACCAATTCAGGTTGATGTATAGCAAAAACCATCACAATAGAGTAATTATCCTCCAATTAAAAAAATTAACACTTCAGAATTCTGTTCTTTTGATTTTCACAGGCATTATAGTGAAAGCAGCCTTAAGGGTGAAGCCCGGGGTGCCCTCCTGGTACCCATGCCCTGTGTAATTCCACTCCCCTGAGTTGGGCTGGTGAGCAGGCTTAGGCAGAGAGGACAGCCTGACACTTTCAAGATTAGGTGACACAGGGCTGTGGCTTCTGCCCTAGAAGCTGCCCTGTGCAGTCACCCGTGAGAGGAGAACTGAGTCCTGCCAATCCTCATGTAAGCCTGTGAGTGGATTTCGATCCCCACCCTGGTGGAGTCCTGGCCGACACACCAACTGCAGACACCCGAGAGACCGTGAGCCAAAGCCGCCTACACTAGGGGAAACGGATGGGGACTCAGGAAAATGACACAATATTTGCTGTTTTCAGCCACTGAGTTTGGGGATCATTTGTATGTAATGGGGCTTCCCTGTTGACTCAGATGGTAAAGAATCTGCCTGTTATCTAATAATCAGAAACTAATACATAGTAGGTACTTTGAATCCTCTTAAAAACACTTGCTGAACTGTTTAAAAGCACCTGTTTAAGAGAATAGAGCCAAAAAGGAATATCAAAAAATATGGTTTCAGAAGTTCTCAGGACGGAAATGCAATACAGAGCAAAGAGCACCAGCCTCTGAGTTGCAAGATCAGGGCTCCAAGCCCATTCCTTCCACCCAGGTCATCTTGAACAAAGGATCTCACCATCCTAGGCTGCTGTTTCTTCAGGTCATGCCAGATGTCGTCTAAGGTACTTTCTAGATCTAACCTGTGATTACAGATCATCTGGAGGGACTGCTGAGTAGAGTAAAGCCATTCATCCTTTGGTGATGGAACATGCAAGATTTCTGACAGCAACCTGCTGCATCTGAACATCACCTTTTGAGAGTTTTCCCATGCACTCACAGTCATTACTCTGTAGCTTCTACGTGGAGTTCTTGGGTATTGGGGTCTGCTCTACAGAAGGGCCTCCGGGATAGGGAGTATGTGTGCATTTATTGTTTACTATGTTCCAGACACTGCTGAGCACTTGGTGTTGAGTATGTCATTTAACACTCAGGACAACAAGGAGTCATGACTCTCAGGCTAGGAGAACTGACTCTACCAATAAACGCAAATGTGGGATTCTGTGTCACATGCCCCAGCACACACTGCTTCAGTACATGCATGTGAGTCACACAGCTGTCCCAGACCACTCAAGCATGATCTGGGCTGAGACTAGCATCACCACTGTTCCTGTCCAATGCTGGATGTGGTCTCATTTTGAAAAGTCCCTTTTTGAGGGGAGTACTGATTTTAAAAAAAAATCAAATTTTAAAGTATTTACTAGAAGTAAATACACTATTTCTACTTATATTTACTCTCAAACTCAACATGTCCAGAACTCTTCTAAAGGGGCTTCCTTTAAATGCCATGTCCAGTCCCCCAAACTTGAAACTGGGTTGAATTTTCATCCCCTCTCCTTCACCCTGCACTACTCTGTCATGAGGTAGCCGATTTCTCAAAATTCCTCCATGACCTTTATTATTTCTCCCTAGGCCACATCATCACTAACTCCTGATTCCCACTGGCTTCTCCAAGAGGCTTGATTTCCTTGATTTCCACTGGCTTCTCTGCCCACCACTGCCCCGAGTCCCTTCTGCAGACCTCTGCCATATAACTTCTCTTTATCATCTCCTTAATTATGAATGTACCAAACATTTACCGGGTTCCTATCATGTATCTGGCATGGCACACAGACAAGGGGACATGTAGACAAAGACTTTGAAGGGGAAGTGACACTTAAATGAGTAACAAACAGGAACTGACCATGTGGAAGAGCTGGCTGTGAAAATTGAACAATACAATAAGACAAGAGGTGAGAAAAATGCCTGCCTTCTCCCAGGGGTGGAGGTGGTGAGCAGTGGCTATAGCATGGGCTGTGAGGAATGGACAAGGGGGAGGAGAGGCAAGTCAAGGGGCAGGGAAGCCTCTGCGGCTCCACTTTCCATGTGGCAGGAAATAGTAACAACATGGTTAGTAATAGTAGTTGTAATAGTAAGAGCACTCACTGCTCCCCACGCTGGCGGTGCCTTTGGGAGGAGGACCTGAGCTCTGGGCAGCGCCTTGCTTTCCCCCTTCTTCCAGGGGCAGTCCTCCTGCAGGGGCTCCCGTCCTCTGCTCCCAGCCCCAGGAGCCCGAGGGGTCTCCAGCGGTGGTCTGGCTGCACAGAGAGACCTCCACTCTGGACACAAGCCCGGGTAGAGAAGCCAGTCAAGGCTGTGTCTTATGTCCCGGCATGAACCTAACACGACTGAATCTGAGTTTGGGAAGGAAGGTCTGGCAGCAGGGACTGCATGGAGGGAAGCTGGAGGCTGCCGGACCAGCCCAGGGGAGACGATGAGGCCTGAGCCTGGGCCACAGTGATGGAGAAGGATGGACAAGAGGGGATGTAAGGAAGAACTGACGGACGAGCTCACAGTGGCTCTGTGACCTGAGGAAGGGGACTGAGCTAGATGTTTCCCAGGCTACTAGTTTCTGCCATATCACAGATGGTGACCTCACTCACCAACTGACCAAGCCAGTGAACTTGGGGGAACAGCAAGTGTAGGTCAAGGATGGGGAGGGGCAGGCTAGAGAGAGATTTCAGGAAGGAGGTATGTGCAGCCCACCGCACAGGCAGAGAGGCATTCAGGAGAAACATGACCCAAACCCTGGGGACAGGTCAGGCCTGAAGACACACAAGAGGAAGAAAAGGAGCTTACTGAAGACAAATGATGGGGCAGATGGCTGAGAGGGCCGAACCCCGGGCCACTAGTATTTCAGCTAAATCAGAAGAACAGGGAGCCTGACAAGGAATACAGGACCAAGACCCCCAAGACAAATAATCCTATACAAGACACACAAGGCCCAGTGACTTCTCTCTGATAAGACAGTCCTGTTAGACCCTCAGCTCCGAGAGGATCCCAAGTGCTCTGTGAATTACCTTACTGTCAAAAAGAGAGAGCGGCTTCACGGTCTTGAGAGAGAACCTCATGACGGCGTAGAGGACGGCGCAGAGGATGGAATGGTGCTCCACCAGTGGGTAGTGGATGTGCTTCTGGTCCAGCGCCAGCTCCACGATGGAGACCGGGCCCTCCACAGTCAGCCAGGCGTCCTCCGTGTCCAACACAGGCACCTGCATTTCATCCCGGCTGACGTCTGCCTGCGTGTTTTGAGAAGGGAGAGCTATCAGAATCGGAGAAATAACAGTTTGACAATATCTTTAATGAGCTTCTTACCAGTACCAAAGTAGAAACCCATATTTTTCCCCATCCCTCAAGTTATAATTAAAAAAAAAAAAAACAACTAATAATTAAGAAACGTCACCTTCTTTTAGGCTTAAGTCAAAACTTCGAAGAGAATAAATGACAAACAAGCTCTTTTTATATAGTTCTTTCTGAAGTCCAACGACTTTCAAAATATTTGATATCTTAGCGAAAGGTCAGCATGAAAACACCACCCTTCTACCTCCATTAGAGTCTGAAGAAGATCCCAGCAGCAGCCGAGGAAAGAAGTCAGTGCTGTGTCGCTCATCCCCACATCCTGTTTGTATGAAGGAACATCATTAGCTCCAGCAGGAAAACTGGAAGGTTTTAATCAGAAAAACAAACAGAACATATGCATCTAGTCAACTGACTTTCCCCACTGAACTGACCAGTGAGAACTGAAAGTCAAGGTACTTGCACATTTTCATCTTTTCTGTAGATTCAGCAGATTTTAAAATCGGGCTTTTAAAAACAACGGTTCCCCTCAATTTTTAAAAACTGAGTATCTTTCTGTATTGGAAAGAGGTGGTGTTGTCAGCCAGCCACAGACGGCTTGTGTCTGGCTTGCTTAGCCATCTGCTGGCCAAACAATCATGGTGTGTGTGCAGTAACAGTCACACAAGACAGGCCAACCTGGAAAGTTCCAAGACAATAGCCTGGTCTGGTTTCAGAGCATCTTTCAGGGACTGAACTGAACCCTCTGAACTTTAGTAAGATCCCCAAGCTGGTGAACTAAACACCAGAGTGATGCTGTGGGCAGGATCTTTTCTGAAGGGGCCTGTCCAAGGGGCCACTGTGCTCACATGAGGTCTTCTTAAAACCAACAGCCACAAATCCCTGACATCCCTAAGTAATTCATCCTTAAGAAACACAGCGTGTGTGTGTCTGTTTACACACATATTAACAGTAGTCACAGAGTCACACTCAAGAGCATACAGACAAATTCTTCAACAATGGAGATTTTTCAGGACTAAGGGCCTATAAAGGCTGAATTCCTGTGTCATAGTATTTCTTAAGATATTTGTAATAAAATTTCAAAGTTTTGAGCAACGCTAGCATTACTAATCACTGACCTCAAATATAAACCCCCGTATCCATGGATTGAAACACCATTTAAGACTGTTTGTACAATAGCTATTATATAAAGGTAGATCAAGTTCACTACTCATATGAATCCAATTCAATTAGAAATTTCTAATTTGAAAGGCAGCAAAAATATGCAATTTTTTTTTTTGTGGCCCTCCTGTCCACAGTCCAAAGTTGAAGACATCTTGGCAAACTTAATTTAAACATACTATCTGATGATGTGGAAAGGTAAATTAAAATTGACCATAGGTTATAACCAGTTTCCTTATTAATACAGTGTTCTCTTTCCATTTTTCTTATCTCTCACTACATCATCAAAATGGTAAAAGGCAAAGTTCACTCCCACAGTTAATAAGGTACTATATAAAGTACAGAATTAACAACTATTCATCTAGTTAAGGGAGATACACTTACCCTTCGGCATAACCTATCCTTTGGTGCTTTTCCAACCTAAGACAAGAGGACACAAAATGCTGCATTTAACTAGTAATTTAAATCAAAATTTAAACTATGGTATAGAAAGTAAAAAGAAACCAAATTTTAAAAATATACATGCAGCTATAAATAAATACAGTACTAGTGTCATCAATTAAATGCTGGTTCTACTAATTTGTAGCATAAAACAATTTTGTGGGGGAGCTTAAATATATACTATGAAAATACATTACACTGGGCTCACAAATCATCCTTTTCAAAAATACTTATTTTTGAACTATTAAATAAGAAAACCCCCAAAGATCAGGTTCCCAATTTCCATACTCAAACTGTGTTGCCTTAAAACCTATTTGAACCAAACTGAAGGCCATGAATAAGGAGCAGCTAAAAGTTCTGCTTGTTGGTAATGATACACAGTACTTTTTAAAGGTCAGAAAGAAGGAATAACCATCTACAGCAGACAGAAGCTATATTCCTAACTCAGAAAAATCAGCTGATGTTCTTATTCCGTAAGTAATTCCTAAGATCCTACTGTATATTTTATGTGGGGTAACAAGTGGAAGATAAAAGTTCTGCTCTTCAAGAATATTACGTGATAAGAAAATTCACAGCAAACAGTGAAAATGAAAGGACAAAGGCCTCTTCACCTCATTACCTCTCACTGTGATTACTTCAACGGCCTTCGAAACAACCACGTTTAGCCCAGCCCAATTGCAACATACTTCACCCTGCTGCCAGAATCATCTTTTAAGATGCAAATCTGATATCATTCTTCTGCTTAAAACTGCCCCAAGTCTCCAAGATAAAAATAACAGCTACCATTCACTGTGCCCTCACCAACTGTGCCAGGCCCTCTGCTAAACAGCTGACATACACTAGAAAACCCCAGATCACAGCCCACAGAGAAGGTTCTTCATGGTCCACTTCCTGCTCCTGTCTCTAGCTTGACCTTCAAACAATCAAAGCTACTTGCAGCTCTCTGAATCCGACACGTTGTCTGCCATCTCCAGGGCTTTTTGTGGAAACATTTTCTTCTCACTCTCTTTTTTACAGATTCATACATAGTCATCCTCCAAAATCACCCCAGAAGCCTTCCCATGTCATTTACATTCCTCTTCTGAGTTCTAAAAGCACCCTATGGTCTGTTTACCATCTTTTCAATGGTGGGTTGAGGGTGGGGCTGTGACTTTATTCTCGGCAACCACAGAACCTGGCACTGACCTTGGTACATAAGAGATACTCATAATAAAATCCATTGAATGAATAATTCTAAACTCTCTGCTTCTTGGTTCAGGACTGCTAAACCCAACTCAAGCTGTGAGGGTCAGATGGGACAGTGGGGGGTAGAATGCTGAGCATCTGTAGAGCGTAACACATGGAAAAGGTCTCTCAGGACGGTGGTCAGAGGTGGCCCAGAGCAACAGAACACAGGCCAAAGGGAGAGTTTCAAGAAATAAGCGGTAAGCGGGCAGGGAGGGTGAGCGCACAGGGAAGAAGAGTCAGATTTAACTAAAAAAAAGTCACCAGTTTTGTCAAAGCATTTTCTACCGGAGCCACGGCCTATAGGGGGTCTGAGCTGTAGCACTCTTGATGGTTTAGGAGTGTCTGTCACTGTACGTTTAAAAGCACATGCTGTCATTATCGTGGTAGCTCTCCCAACATCCACTTAGCAGCCGCTGGAGTAACCTGCGTTCTCCACTGGGCTGTGCAGATGCCGACTGGGCACCAGCCACTCAGCGCAAGGCCCAGAGGCTCCACTCTAGTAGGCCAGCAGCTTCTGCTCCCACTGGCCGAGTTACAAGCTTACCTCTTATGTCTGTTCCCAAATCTACCTGTGATGGTTGTACATATTGTAAGTCTGTAATTTAATTAAATAACTAATAACACGAGTGAGGAAAACCAGGGAGTTCTTTACATGAGTTCTATGTAGACTGCTTTAAAAAGATTTATGAAGGAGAGTAGCTCACTCCAAGGTCTAGTGGATTAGATACAGAGAAACAACTATAAAAACTAGGGGATAAATTACAAAAATCTTAAGATTTTATACTCAGAGGGCATCACTGTTTTAAAGAGACAGGATCCAGAAATCACAGGCAATATACCATGGGTGAGGTTTATGTAGAAAAATCTCAGTAAAACTGTAATTGACCCTATTTAGAGAAAATATCTTGGCCCTACATCCCATGATCAATGAGAAATTGTACATTTATATGTTTTAATTTAAAATAAAATGCAAATCCTTGCTTGAATCCACCACTAGTCCTAATCACCTGGGTTAAGAGGTTTTTATAGGATATTACTCTCTTTCAAGGATTTGGGCTCTTCAAGTCACCAAAATGCCAGGACAACTGAGCATAATAAAATGTAATTATCAAATAAAAAAAATAGTCTAACAAGGCCCAATGCAAATGTTTCTTATATCAATCAATTATTAATGGAGCCAAATAAACAAGAAGTCAATATAGGAAATTTCAAATTTAAAATGACCTTACCTTATCCATCAAGTATGTAGCGGCAGAAAACCTTTTGACTAAGAATGTATTCCACATCATCAGCGCAATGCCTGGATAGCAAGTGAAGTAAAGCAGTAAGCAGAATGCTCATATATCTTCTCTTTCACCATATATAGCAAACTGTTTTCTTCATTAAGTTTATAAAACTATCTGTGTTATTTAGATATTACTTCTTATACCTTATGTAATATTTATAAAATTAATAAAAACCTTTATCATCTATAAAAATCAGAACTGGGCTGTGTGAGAGGATATCCAAATGGCCAATAAGCATAAGAAAAGACAGCATCACTAGTTATGAGAGAAAGAGAGATTAGAACTACACAGAAATATCATTACATGATCAATAGAAAGGCTAAAATTTTTTAATATGACAACACCAAGTGTGGGTGAGGATGTGGAAACAATGGGGATGCTTACACACTGCCGGTGGGATAATCACCTGGGAAAACCCCTTGGAAAACTGCTTGGCCTGTATCTCCCCCTAAGCTACGTATGCCTACCATGTGACCCAGCAAGTCCTCTGCAGAAACAATCACAAAAATATGTACAAGAGAATTGACAGCCAAACACTGGAAACAACCCTAAAGGATTTTCCTTATATGTGACCACTAAATAAAGCAATATACAAAAAAAGTATTAAAAAAGCAAAACAAAATACAAAAAAATATTTAAAAAGAACTCAACCAAACAAAAAATCGGGGCTTTACATGTCCATAAGCAATAAACTGTGGCACTGATACTAGAATTTCTGCAATAGCTGTCAGTTAGGCAACATAAACATGACATTTCACATATTGTGTTATCACCCACAAAGCTGCTTCTGTAACTAGGAGTGAGGTTATGCAGAAGCCAGGAAACTTACTCAATGGACAAATTAGGTAAAGAGTTTTTTTTTTATTTGAAGTAAAGTTAATTAAAATGCTGTGTTAGTTTCAAGTGTACAACAGTGATTCAGATACACACACACAGACACACATCTATGTGTATACATACAAACACACACCCCACTCATATTTACATACATATATTCTTTTCCAGATTCTTTTCCCTTATAGGATGTTACAAAATATTGAGTATAGTTCCTTGTGCTATACAGTAGGTCCTTGTTGGTTATCTATTTTACATGTGGTAGTGTGTTAATCCCAAACTCCTAATTTATTACTCCTATGACAAACTAGGTAAAATTCTAACTTGAATACTAGCCTCTGATCAATAGGTAACTTTATTTTATCAGTAAGGATAAATCCTTTAGAGACTGTATTTTCCAAATGAGCCACTTTAAATCTTTTCTCCCCTCTTGGAAGAAAGTTAAGAGTAAAGAGATGACTATATAAATTATAAGTTCTTGTCAGGTAAAACAAGAATTTTAGAATTTCTGCAATTTGACCCATATCACCTGCAAGAAGGTGTTACAGAAGAAGAAATAAGCAGCTTCTCTACAATGTATCACAAAGACAAAAAGGTGATTATCTCCCCTTGTCTGGACCCAAACCCAGTCTCACCACTTAGTATCTTACTAACTTCCTATCTTAGTATCTCACCAGTCCATTACTGAGCTCCTTGATTAATTCTTACAGGGAAACTCTTCTATTAAACGGAGCCAGCAATCCAGTGACCATTTTTCTACAATAATTTGTAACTTTTTTTTTCAAGAAAACAACAGCAATCCCCGTGGTAAAGAAACCAATGGAGAATACTCATGTTCATTAAAAGCAGCACAAGATGGGAGGGATAAATTTGGAGTCTGGGATTTGGCAGACACAAACTACTACACAAAATAGGTGAACAACAAGGTCCCACTGCATAGCAGAGGGAACTATATTTAATATCCTATAACAAACCATAATGGAAAAGAATATGAAAAAGAGCATATATACACATGTGTATGTGTGTGCATAACTGAATCACTTTGCTGCAGACCAGAAACTAACAGTATGGTAAATCAACTCTACTTCAATAAAACATTTTTTAAAAAGACAATATTGATGCATTTATTTTGTAAACAAATGAAATAAACTTAGATTATCAGTAAATTAAAAAAAAAAGAGCAGCACAAAGTAATTTCTAGCATGTGGTATTATTAGGCTTTGGCTACCCTAACATTTTCATCAGGACTTATAGTTCTGAACAGCCCATCCCTCTTTCTTATCTACCTGTGAAATAGAGGGGGAATTATTAATTCATGCATAATATTCTCCTCACTACACCTAAGAAGAGTCATTAGCATGGGAAACTGATGGGTGGGAAAAGACGGTGATAATTACCGCCAGCCCTCATCTCCTTTCTGGACAGCATTTTTCAAGCAATTAAAACAGCTGGTACTGCGTATGCAGCAACACACAGTAATGTGTTAGGTGGCAGGACCTATTTTATTTTTATCAAATAAAAATTTACCAGGTTGTGAATTTAAAGAGACTTGGCTCTGTGGGGAAGGGGACGGGATAGTTAGGAAGCTTGGGATGGACACTGCTATATTTAAAATGGATAACCAACAAGGACCTACTGTATAGCACAGGGAATTCTGCTCAACGTTATGTGGCAGTCTGGATGGGAGGGGGATTTGGGGGAGAAGGGATACATGTATACGTATGGCTGAGTCCCTTCCTGGTTCACCTAAAACTATCCCGACGCTGTTAACTGGCTATACCCCAATAAAAAATAAAAAATATTATTTAAAAA
This sequence comes from Odocoileus virginianus, assembly GCF_023699985.2. NCBI lineage: Eukaryota > Metazoa > Chordata > Mammalia > Artiodactyla > Cervidae > Odocoileus > Odocoileus virginianus. The sequence continues at coordinate 54,912,978 of NC_069684.1, read as the reverse complement.
AAAGAGATTTGGCTATTTTGAAAGAAACAGTTACATTTTTAACACCTGTTTACTTACCATTCTGAACATGGGCATTAAGAATATGCTTCAAGTGTTCTATTGACCTAACAAAAAAACGTGCTTCCTTGCATACAGGAAGCAAGAAGAGAGAAAGAACAGGTATTATTCAATAGGTATTTCAAATATAAATGGAGACTTCTGACATACATTTCTACATGAAGTAACCCAAGAATGTTACAAGAACATGGAATTATTACATAAGAAGAAACTCTGCATAAGGTAATGTTAATGGTCTCTCTTAAATTTACAGTATCTATATAATGACTGATTCCTGGACATCTGGATTCAAAATTTACTGTGGTTTGTACATCACAGCAATGCTCTCTCCAATAAATAGTTGAATTTCACACAAATGTAAAAACAATAGGTTTATTTTCTTTGTAAATATCATTAATTAATTCTTCAACAACTATTTATTGAGGAACTACTATGCACCAGACTGCTAAAGGAATCAGACATACTGTAATGAACAAAACATACCCAAATCCTTGCCCTCACTAAGGTTATGTTCTAGTGACAGAACCAGATGATAAATACAGTAAGTAAATTATAGAGGATGTTTATAAAGAATGTTAGTGGTAAGTGCCAAGGAGAAAACATTAAAGCAGTGAAGGGAAATAGGAAATAAATTCAACTCTTTTTAATCAAGGCAGTTTAAAATTGTGGCCTATACATTATTAAACATAACACCTTTGCTAATGCATGTCAAAAGTTCCCCAAAGGCAATTTCAATTGTTTTGAGCCTAGTAAAGCTGTGTGTGTAAAGTGATTGAACTGGGATAGGGGTTGTTGGATGGGGCAAGGAGATAAATATTTAACAGGAAAGAAACAAACAAGAAAAATGACTGCTGATTTTAAATGTAAGTAATTATAATAAATGACAACAGCAACACAAATCAAAATGTCAGGCACCGTGTGTGTATTTTCTTTGTAAGTTGCTACAACTCTTAGACAGATTACTGTTACGGTCCTCATCCACTTAAGGAGAAAATTGAGAACAAAAGGCTCAGAAACATTCCCGAAGGTCACAGAGCCAGGAGCCATGCGGCTGAACAGACTCTGTTACGCAAACTGCCTTTGGTTTAGAAATGACCGCTGTAGGACAAAGCTTTTTAACTTAAATACCACTTCCTTAAACCTGAATCTGGAACGAATTCACTCAGATTTTAGAAATTATCGTGCCTTTGTTCTAGTCCTAAGGTTCTTATGTGACAAAAGTGTCCCATTTAAGGAGGAGACTAAACTTGTTCCCCTTTAGGCTGTGGGGAGGTCAACTGAAGAGTGATGGGAGGGGCATTTTTTGGTCAAAGTTTAAATGATCAAAGAACGTTACTTTGTTTAAAGCACTTATTTTTAAAATGTCTTCCTTTAACATGAAAGTGATTACATGTTTAAGACAATATTGCTTTATCCAGAGCAAGGAAAAATATCATTATCATTAGTATGCATGCTTATGTGTTGAGCTGCTTCAGTCATGTCTCTGTGACCTCACGGACTGTAGCCTGCCAGGTTCTTCTGCCCATGGGATTATCCAGGCAAGAATACTAGAGTAGGTTGCCATGATCTCCTCCAGGGGATCTTCCCCACCAAGAGGTCAAACCTGCGTCTCTTATGTCTCCTGCCTTGGCAGGCGCGTTCTTTACCACTAGTACTACCTGGGAAGCTATCATTAGTACTTTAGTGTGAATAGTCATCAGTGAGATTTTCCTTCGGTAGTGTAACCTGATACAAGGATGATAAAGGAAAGAATTTTGATTGAGGTTAATTTACTAAATAACTAAGGAGGCCTATGCTCTGAGAACTGTACAGCCAAGAGAAATATACAGCAGGCATTTTCACATCTTATTTTATCCAGGTGTCAATCCTGAAGATTGGTACCATCACTAAAAAGGGGTGGGAGGAGAAAAACCAGATTCAAGAGATTGTGACTGGCCCAAACCCAGACACCTGTGCAGAGCCCTCAAGTCCAGGCCTCCTGTCTCCAGGCCTGGGGGGCCTCTCCTCATGCTGCTTCCAGATTGAGAATGTCTGGGAGGGAAGAAAGCTGCTAGAAGGGGCAGAAAGTGATGCCCAAGGAGATAGTCAGACTGGCATCAGGATCTTTACTCTGGATTTGATCATGATGACTACAGTTTGAAGAACTGTGTACAGGTTGATGCCATCTCACATAGAAATTCGAAAGGAAATAAAAGATACGCTCATTGCAACTTATTAAGAATAGGACAGAACAGACTGGCATTGGACACAGAGACATCTACTAGGCTTGAATCCTGGTCTGACCACTGATTAGCAGTGTACTTACAACCTGGGCAGGGAATCTGACTTCCCTGAGCCCATTTTCTCTTCTCTAAAGTGGGAATAATGATGACCCGCACTTCATAGGTTTACCGTGAGGATTATGTATGAAAAAGGTCTTGTATAGCTCCCAGCGTGGAGACATTCCAAAGGGGAAAAACTTAGTGTCTGTAAGTGAAGGGAACAGTCCCATAGAAGAGGTGACCAGAGTTGTACCTCCGGGTCTTTATTCCACTGCACGACATACTCCCAGCAGCAGTGTGCGTGCAGCACGTCCAGCTCGAGGCTACAAGGGAACTGCTTGTAGGCCAAGTGCAGCAGGTCTGAAAGTAAGGAGACAACGATGTATTACTCCTGCCTGAGGGAGAGCTCCAGCCGCGTTCTTCATGCTGGATTTCCTGTTTACCTGTGTTTTTGTCTTACCTGGAATGGCTCCCAAGTCCATCTCCACCTCTGACACCTCAAATAAACCTTGGTTAATACCTTCTCTGGGTTCATCTGGGTTTTCTGCATCTCTTCCTTTATTAGCCAATTTTAACACTTCGGGGCTGAAGTCCTGTTTAAATATCCACTTGGCTACACTGTCTGCAATGCCACCTACAGTTTGGAGACAGGAAAGAAAGTGAACATTGGCAGCATTTGCCAAAAGGAGCCCACAAAGTCAGGATCTCAAGGTCCCCACGAAGACCCAAGTGCCACATTGCGTTAAGCCTGAAAGTGACCCCAAAGCCATGAGATTTATAGCAGTGTTGCCATGTACCACTCACCACGCAAGGGCAAGTGGGATACTGGACCTCTAAGGGCGCCTTTACACTCTTGTAAAATATTAGCTAAATATTACTGTCTATACACACATATCTTCAATGTCCACAAATTCAAACTGCATTTTACCAGGCACAGATGAAGGCATGAATACATCTTTAAAATGTTTTCATTTAAATACAAGTGAAAACAGACTCATTAGCATGATACTTGTGTCAAGGCTTCTTAGGGCAAAATACTGTTTTTAATAGTCAAGAACTTGCCTCTATGGAGTATCTGGGGTCACAGTTTAGCCACAGTTAATTAACGGCATGATGCCATACCATATTTCAGTCACCAACATAGTCCAGAAAGTCATAAATCATAAAAGCATTCAAGATGAAGAGTCCTGCCTACTACCGAAAACAAATACAAGCTTCTCTAATGTATTAAAACTTTTCCTCTCAGTCTTTCTTCCTATTTTGCGTCAAATGAAAACCTTTTTGACAACAAGAATACAAAATCATGATTATCAGTGGAAATAAATGAGAGCAGTGTGCCAGGTGATCTAATTTCTTAAGCTTGGCTTCTAAATCATTTGATAATTCCCATTCCAGGATCAAGTCCTGATCCTATTGCTCAAGTTAATATTAAAATGGTGTTCCTACATTTTCACCAGGTGGCAGAACAGAGGACAGTAAGTTTACAATTTGAAAATGTTCACAAATCTTATACAGAATGAGAAGATGAGTTAACTAAATTAAAACCATAAATGCCAGTATTTAATCCCAGAAATAGTCATTCCAGCATCAAATGTCTGACAGAGATGCTGGTAATAAGGAGAGGAAGTATGTCATTACAAATCCAATATTTTAAGATACTTGTGGTCCTACAAAATGTTTAAGCACAGGAATCCAATGACTCTGGAATAGTAGAAAGTGATGCACTGAAAATGAGGTATAAAGTTCCATGGATATTAGGAGGAAGAAGAGAAAATTCAGTTAGTGGGTCATGAGAGGCTTCCTGGAGGAGGCAGCATTTGAGATGGGACTTGGAAGTTCAGAAGAGGTAGGTGGTGAGTTACTTATTTACTTTTAAAATCTGATTGTATTTTTCTTTTCTTATTCTTTCAGTCATTTCTATTAAAACAAAAAAAAAAAGCAAAGCCCCAGAAAGCTCATACCATAAAAATATAGATCTATGGCTACAAATGCTCAAATAACTTCAGGTTACCTTTTCCTCCTTCTAATAGCTTTTTCACAGAAAGCTTCGGGAGTGGCTCAGCCTGCAGCAAAGACACTTTGGAGGTCCGGGTGTTCGTTTTGCTGTGAAGCAGAGTCTGAAGCAGGAGACAGTCCTCCAGTTGTTTCAGGAGGAGTTTCCAGTATTCCGTGTCAAGAGAAAGGGCCTCCCAGGAATCAGTGAGGGCTTCCGAGTCAGTTCCTGAAACTGTTTGGGAAAACTAACAGAAAATGCCCAGTTGATACTCTGGCCAAGAGCCTGGATCAACACTAACTTGAATGAGCTGTTAACATGAAGGCCGATGGATCATCAGGACACATCACAAAGCAATATACAGATGCTGGTGCACAAACATTACTACTTGGATGGATGGAACATGAGGGTCAGGGGTAGACTGGAGACTTAGGTGCAGTGCTGATGGAGTCCAGACATTTATGAAGAGACCTGTAGTGAGGCCCATGATTCAACAGACATGCACTGCAAAGGTTTCAGGCCCATCCCCGCAAGAGTTCCTGGATACTGACAGTTCTTCAGAATGTACTAGCCAACATAAAAAATGTATCTTAAATTTCTCTCTCCATTATTAGAAATATCATAAATCAGTCATAATGAATTTAGCCCCAAACTACTGAGTCTGACAATGTTGAGTGAATCTCTACAGACCTATTTAAGTGTCCTATCCAACTTAACGCAACATCCCCCTAGAAAAAATTATTTGATTCACCATGAGATAGAAGGGGCGTTAGTCTTGCCTTAAATAAATTTTAGTCTTCAAAAGATGGGGAAAAGCCACAAAGTAAAAGGTCAACTGGAAGCTTTCATCTGAGTCATTTAACACTATGTGCCAAAACCACCCTTATTTCTAAAGAGGGATATAAACACAATTGTAGAAATTAAGAGCTGAAAGAAATCTGAGAAATAACGCTGTCTAACCCTGAGCCTTTTGAATGAAGACCTGCCTTCTAAAGGCACTCACCAGAGACCACCAGCTGTGAACACTAGGTCTCTGCCCTGAATTCAATGCTGCTTCCCTTGTGCTGTGTGGAGACTAAACTCAAGGACGCGTGTCTTCTGAATAAACAACTAAAGAAGAACCCCTTATCTCCAAGAGACAGACAAGATCCTGCTAGACACATATCTCAAATTTTGGATGTTCCACACACTGAAGACAATGCAGGCAGAAGGGGAAAGCGGTTGGGGAGCCCGCCGGAGGGGAGTCCCCCCAGAGCTGCCCCCTGCCCACTCACTTTCTTCTCGGTCAAGCTGTTGGATATCTGGGCAGCGACAGCATGCCCGACGTGCGCAGACAACAGTGCAGCCCCGTTGTTCTCGGACTGAATACAGACCGTGCGCATCTGCTGCCACCAGGGGGACACTGACTGAGAATCCCAGGTCTCTTCAATGGCCACTACAGGCAAATGGGAAAAAAAGAAACTCTTAGCTTAGCAAATTTTTTTTTAACCTTTGATGTTAAAATAATGTTAAAACCAAGTTTCCTATTGATGCATGTGTGTATTTTTGAATGAACTGGAAAAATAAATCTTTATTTTATTCAGAACACTTAACATTCCATTTATTTATGCTCTTAGGCATCTTGCTCTGAATCAATTGTAAATCTCTGTTTGGAATATTTTCATCATTGCTGAAAACTACTACTGAATGTTTTAATATAACAGATTATTGTTCTCATCAGGCCAAAAAGAGTAAGAAAAATATTACCTCCACCATAGACCATTCAATTCACCTCACTGAACTCAGAAAACACAGTTTGTATCATTTTTTATGTTGATGCAAAATGTAAATTTAATTTTCATAAAGCACACTCTGAATGTATTAAGAGTTTTCTATGACTACATAAAGGATTATCTCTAGTGAAACATTTTGTACCTTCTAGTCTCCTTTTGTTAAGAGGAAGTATTCTCCCTCCCCGTTTTTGTGGAATTTCAACACTAAACGTTGTTTCTGGGAGTGGAGACCAAATTCCCGAGGAGCCAAACCTCAGTGTCCACGGTGCTTACCTTTCATCTTGCTCAGAAGGTACAGCATTGTATGGAGACAGCAGACAGACTGAGGTTTGTCCAAAATATCTTTTTCCTTAGAAAGCCAAACACTCAGGAGCAGAGCCTGAAATCAGATTTAAATCTTACTGTAAAAAAAATATTTACCATAAACAAAATCTTGTACATTTCTAGACCATATGTGTATTCATGAGTGGTTCAGTCTTTCTCGTTGGGAGGTAAGTGCTTGCTTGTTACATGACAGCGTGAGGGGTGGAACAAGGTAGCTTGTCTACTTTAAAGAGATTCCTTATCTGTTGGGGATCAAAATCTCCCCAAGAGATTCCTTATCTGTTAGGGATCAAAATCTCCCCATTTCCACCACTTCTTTAGTTTCAGTACTACCCTTCAGTGCAAGCTTCTATTAAAGAGCAAATCGGCAGAGAGGGTACTGCCAGTGAGCATGGATCACAGAACGCTGGCCGCAGGTTATGACTAGAGGGCCTAGAGCTGTGGCTCCAGCCCTGGTCTTGGCCATGCAAAGAAAACCAGGGACTTGGAAGTGGCTGGTGAGTACATAATACTATCAAACTCCAATCTTCAAGTCACTGAGTCAAGAGAAACAGATTTTAAAAGCACTTAAATCAACAGAGTGATTTTTAAGAATGAGCCTATCTACTTAAAATTTTTTAAACTGGGGTTCATAAAATTTGTACACAGATAATTCTGTGCTAAGGAAAACTTGAAAAGCATCGTGTCACATCTGTTAACTGCTGGTGTGTGTGAAAGGTTTTGATTGCCTGTAATTCTGCAATGTCTTTATATGTATAAAGAAAAATTCTAATAAAACGAAAGGTTGACTATCAGTTTAAAAGCATTCAGTTCAGTTCAGTCGCTCACTCACGTTTGACTCTTTGCGAACCCATGAATTGCAGCACGCCAGGCCTCCCTGTCCATCACAAACTCCCAGAGTTTACTCAAACTCATGTCCATCGAGTCGGTGATGCCACCCAGCCATCTTATCCTCTGCCGTCCCCTTCTCCTCCTGCCCCCAATCCCTCCCAGCATTAGGGTCTTTTCCAATGAGTCAAGTCCCCACATGAGGTGGCCAAAGTATTGGAGGTTCAGCTTCAGCATCAGTCCTTCCAATGAACACCCAGGACTGATCTCCCCTAGGATGGACTGGTTGGATCTCCTTGCAGTCCAAGGGACTCTCAAAGAGTCTTCTCCAACACCACAGTTCAAAAGCATCAAAAGCCATGTAAATCCATGGCTAATTCATTTCAATGTATGACAAAAACTACTGCAATGATGTAAAGTAATTAGCCTCCAACTAATAAAAATAAATGGAAAAAAAAACACAAAAAACAAAAGCATCAATTTTTTGGCGCTTAGCTTTCTTCACAGTCCAACTCTCACATCCATACATGACCACTGGAAAAACCATAGCCTTGATCAGACGGACCTTTGTTGGCAAAGTAATGTCTCTGCTTTTTAATATGCTATCCAGGTTGGTCCTAACTTTCCTTCCAAGGAGTAAGGGTCTTTTAATTTCATGGCTGCAGTCACCATCTGCAGTGATTTTGGAGCCCCCAAAAATAAAGTCTGACACTGTTTCCCCATCTATTTCCCATGAAGTGATGGGACCAGATACCATGATCTTCATTTTCTGAATGTTGAGCTTTAAGCCAACTTTTTCACTCTCCTCTTTCACTTTCATCAAGAGGCTTTTTAGGTTCCTCTTCACTTTCTGCCATAAGGGTGGTGTCTTCTGCATGTCTGAGGTTATTGATATTTCTCCCAGCAGTCTTGATTCCAGCTTGTGCTTCCTCCAGCTCAGCATTTCTCATGATGTACTCTGCATGTAAATTAAATAAGCAGGGTGACAATATACAGCCTTGATGTACTTCCTTTTCCTTTTTGGAACCAGTGTGTTGTTCCATGTCCAGTTCTAACTGTTGCTTCCTGACCTGCATACAGGTTTCTCAAGAGGCATGTCAAGTGGTCTGGTATTCCCATCTCTTTCAGAATTTTCCACAGTTTATTGTGATCCACACAATCAAAGGCTTTGGCATAGTCAATAAAGCAGAGGGAGATGTTTTTCTGGAACTCTCTTGCTTTTTTGATGATCCAGTGGATGTTGGCAATTTATCTCTGGTTCCTCTGCCTTTTCTCAAACCAGCTTGAACATCTGGAAGTTTATGGTTCACGTATTGCTAAAGCCTGGCTTGGAGAATTTTGAGCATTACTTTACTAGTGTGTGAGATGAGTGCAATTGTGTGGTAGTTTGAGCATTCTTTGGGACTGGAATGAAAACTGACCTTTTCCAGTCCTGTGGCCACTGTTGAGTTTTCCAAATTTGCTGGCATGTTGAGTGCAGCACCTTCACTGCATCATCTTTCAGGATTTGAAATAGCTCAACTGGAATTCCATCACCTCCACTAGCTTTGCTCGTAGCGATGCTTTCTAAGGCCCACTTGACTTCACACTCCAAGATGTCTGGCTCTAGGTGAGTGAAAATACCATTGTGATTATCTGGGTCATGAAGATCTTTTTTCTACAGTTCTGTGTTTTCTTGCCACCGCTTCTTAATATCTTCTGCTTCTGTTAGGTCCCTACCATTTCTGTCCTTTATCGAGCCCATTTTTACATGGAATGTTCCCTTGGTATCTCTAATTTTCTTGAAGAGATCGCTAGCTTTCCCATTCTGTTTTCCTCTATTTCTTTGCACTGATCGCTGAGGAAGGGTATCTTATTTCTCCTTGCTATTCTTTGGAACTCTGCATTCAAATGAGAATATCTTTCCTTTTCTCCTTTGATTTTTGCTTCTCTTCTTTTCACAGCTATTTGTAAGGCCTCCTCAGACAACCATTTTGCCTTTTTGCATTTCTTTTCCATGGGGATGGTCTTGATCCCTGTCTCCTGTACAAGGTCACGAACCTCTGTCCGTAGTTCATCAGGTACTCTATCAGTTCTAGTCCCTTAAATCTATTTCTCACTTCCACTGTATAGTCATAAGGGATTTGATTTAGGTCATACCTGAATGGTCTAGTGGTTTTCCCTACTTTCAATTTATGTCTGAATTTGGCAATAAGGAGTTCATGATCTGAGCCACAGTCAGCTCCCGGTCTTGTTTTTGCTGACTGTATAGAGCTTCTCCATTACTACATACAATTTTCAAAATTAAGAGTAGGAAGCTGAAGGAGAAGTGTGTGAAGGGAATTAACTCAGGAGAATGACCCAAGGCAGATAAGTAAAAGTACCTGACAGGCGTATCTTCCCATTCGATAACACCAACCTCTTGGGACAGGGCTGGCTACTGGGGTTTTACAAATGATAAGAAGGAAAAACAACTTACTGATTTAGAACTAAAGTTTGAACCTAGATCTGCCTGGCTGTATAAATATAAAAATACACACACACACTTTCTCCTATTTCTCCCCTTTTTGGTTTAACTTGTCTCTTTTTTAACCCTTTCACATCTCACCCTTTATCGGCTTCCTTTATACCTCATCCTACCCATATACCTTGTCATTTTTAAAAAACTGGGTATGTCCTTTCATATTTGCCCTCATATTCAGAAGACTATGACAGGGTTAACAACAATGCTAATGGTTATTTAGAGCTTATTATGAACCAAGCCACTAACTGCCTTCATAAGTTAAGATACACAGAAAGTATTATGTAGGGAGGACAAGATGGGGGTTCACTTTCACAAAAATGGGGTTGTATTATACTATGTTCATTCCACTTGCTACATAATATCCTCCGTCATCCACAAAATTTTGACTGACATTAGTCATTTATCAACGTTATTCCCTCTGTTTTAAACTTCTTCTTAATCTCATATAGCACCGCTGTTTATAACCACAAGGCAGGCTAAAAAAAATGAATTGGCTACATGGACAACAAAGACATTCCAGAATCGTGAAAATTACTTCGTCTTGGTGTCCTGCGCACACAGGTTGTGAGGCAGATCAAAAGGAAATGAAGGGAGGTGGCAGAATTTACCTACTAGGTTCATGGCCAGGTTGCCATTTGACTCACCCTGATTAGTTTTGGAGACACAGTGTATGTACAGGGGTTACATTAAGTGCACACCAGGTTTCTAATACACTATGTTTCTCAAAGTTTGATTTCATGTCCCCAACAGTAAGGGTTTCAAAGTGCTCACAAAGATTTCCAATCCAAAGGGTTGTTTTAAACTGTACTGTTTATACAAATTAAATGTCAAGCCTTTGCTCTCTCTTCCCATGCACTCTTCTAATTTTTTCTTCAATTAACCGCTTCCTCATCCATCACTACATTTACCAAGTCCTGAAACAAACAAAAAACCTTGCTCTTCTGCTTAACTCTCCTTTTCATGTCTCTCTGAGATCTGCTCTATCTCTTGACCAACTAGGTAATCTCTGCTTATAAGCTAAACAGTGTTCTTGTTTTTTTAAACTTAAAAAATTCCAAACCAGTCACGCTTTTATTTATGTGCAGCAAGTCAGTGTAAACAGAGGATGCTGTGGGTGTCTTTAGAACAGGATGAGACAATTTTAGAATCACTTATGTGACAGAAAGACTTATTAAACTTCAGGAAAAATTAAGGGGAAAGGAGAAAAATAAGCAAAGTATAGAGAATAGAGAGAGGAACATAGATACCTCATAGAATACACACAGAGACATACACAACAGGAAAAGACTGTACCTGGAAGGTAACCATCTCCACATCTAGTGAATACAAAATAAGATATATTTTCAAAACACTGCAGCAAAGAATGTTAGATTATGTATTATTCATAATGTAAACATTTGTATTATAGATTTGCACACTCTAAGTGTGAATCATGTTGTTTCATAATTGTTAATTCACATATAAATGTCACCAACTGACATCTTACTAGATGATATTTGAACAAAAGACTTTGAATAATAGAATCCTTGAATAGAAATTTACTAAATTCCTCTAATCACGGAGTATCTAAGACTTGTTAGAACTTCCACCTAAGAAAGAAAGAGAAACATCCAGGCATCTTTGATGGGTGCTTCTGAAGCCCAATGAGCTTTACCTTTTGCAAAATATCCTCCTATATAATCCACATCCTTAATGTTTTAGTCCTTCACTCAACGGAAATGCTGGCATACATAGTGCGAGGAAGCCATCTGTCAGCCTTGCCTGCCTGTACTTCAAAGAAATCTACCTTGTCAGTCTTTTGGATGAGCCTTATTTCCTAGTCTTTCCTGAAAACTAGGGTTTGTTTTAGGTTACAGAATCTGAAACTTGATACAATTCCATTGAGGAGAGTTTTGAACATTGTGAAAAACTATCAGTTGTCATCTGTGAAGGACACCATCTGTGATTATACTAGATTGGGAAATCTTTTCAAATTAAAAAATGTATACAACCTAGATTATAAGTACCAAGTTTTTTCATGCACATAATTCCAATAAAACTATTCTTTCAAATATTTCAGAAGAATAAAGAATTCAGAAAATAATTGATCAGGAAAGAATAGAAAGAGCTAGCATTTCAAATAATGTGCCTTTAAAACACTAGTAATAAATTTTGCTGAAAGACCTATCACTTTTTATTCATGACTGTTATGTCTATATTCCTGAAAGTCTGTTACTCTTTTAACATTAAATAATAGATGTTAATCTATATTCTCTTTTAAAAAAACTACTTGAATTTTAATAACTCCAGAAAAATGTTACTGGTCTATATTGTGGCACTGGTAATAACTGCTTTGGGAAAGAGCAAGATGTAAGCAGAACACATACTTACTGCCTGGTGTACAAACCCCTGCACTTTACCTTCCCAAGGCCGGATGGCTGAGTAACAGTGTGAGTGCGTGGGCTGCCATGTTGTCTAATCAACGTCACCACAATGACCGAGCAGGCCTTTTAAAAGCTAGTCTTACTGTACACTCAGTTTCTTACTTTACTTCTTGGGCTTTTTTTTTTTTTTCCCCAAGAGAAGCTTCCTCTTCCCTTCCCATTCATTACAGCCTTTAAGTGAAAATGTCTTCTTTTCTATTTCTCCTTTTTACTCTGTACTCACAGGATTTTTAAAAACCACTTAATTATAAATTAAGTAAGGGCTTCCCTGGAGGCTCAGACAGTAAAGAATCTGCCCGCAATGTAGGAGACCAGGGTTCGATCCCGAGTCAGGAAGATCCACTGGAGGAGGAAATGGCAACCCACTCCAATATTCTTGCCTGAAGAATGCCGTGGACAGAAGACCCTGGCAGGCTACAGTCCATGGGGTCAAAAAGAGTTGGACATGACTGAGTGACTGACATACAAATTAAGTAAACTAAGCTGATTGCTTTTAAAATACTTTAAAAATACAGTATCTTCTACTACATTTGAAACAAAAATACGGAGTGAGGAGGAGCTAAGATGGCGGAGGAATAGGACGGGGAGACCACTTTCTCCTCTACAAATTCATTGAAAGAACATTTGAACGCTGAGCGAATACCACAAAACAATTTCTGATCGCTAGCAGAGGATATCAGGCGCCCAGAATAGCAGCCCATTGTCTTTGAAAGGAGGTAGGACAAAAGATAAAAGATAAAAAAGGAGACAAAAGAGTTAAGGACGGAGTTCCGTCCTGGGAAGGGAGTCTTAATAGAGGAAGTTTCCAAACACCAGGAAACCCTCTCACTGGCGGGTCTGGGGGAAGTTTTCGAATCTTGGAGGGCAACCTAATTGGGAGGAAAAATAAAATCCACAGATTACATGCCTAAAAGCAACTCCCAGCAGAAAAGTACCCCAGACGCTCGCATCCGCCACCAGCACATGGGGGCTGAACGGAGAGGAGCCAGCGGTATTGCTTAGGGTAAGGACAGGGCCCAAATGCCCTGAGGGCAATCAGAGGGAGCTAACGTGGGATAGCAACTTAAACTGTGGGATAGCAAGAAAGAGAGAGGAAATTAACCCTCAAAAAGCCCAAACCAAAGATACTGCCAGCCATTCGCAGAACAAAACAAAGACTGAGCAATTCAGAGAATAGCTAGCCAGTGGAGGACCGGCTCATCCCCCACTGGAGGCAGGAGGCAGAGGGGAGGGAAAAGGGGCAGACTCGGCCCCAGAGATGGCATCCCCTACCAAACTGCAAACAGGCCTCCAGTTTCTAACCAAAGACCTCCTGAGATTCTGGATGGTTGACATCCCGGGAGGGTCGCAGCTAGAGACCAGCTCCCCAGAAGAGACACAAGGCGCACCTGACCGGCGCGCGCGGAAACTGAGGCTGTGACCGCAGGAGGGGAGAAGGCGCACTGCACCGGGGAGAGTGCGCTCCTCAAGCTCCTGGCGGCCTGAGCTGCTCGGGCGGGGAAGGCACAAGGCAGGGAAAGGCACAAAATGCAGGCCCAACCAAGTCTGCGCTTTTGTGGAGGACCCGAAAACCTGAACCTGAGCGGCTTAGGCCTGGGAAGTGCACGCAACTCAGGGCCCGCTCCCTGGCGAGCAGCCGGGAACCTGAGCAGTGTAGACAGGGAAAGCACACGCTGTGAGCAGGGGCAAACCCAGTGTGGCCGGAACACGCGCCGGTGACATTTGTCTGCAGCGCCCCTCCCTCCCCACAGCACGACGCCCGCCTGTGTCAGGGCGGAAATTAGACACTGAAGAGATCGGCAAACAGAAGCCAAATAAACAAAGGGAACCGCTTCAGAAGTGACAGGTGCAACAGATTAAAACCCGAAGTTAACACCGACTACACCAGAAGGGGCCTATAGATATAGAGAAGTGTAAGCTGGAATGAGGAGCTATCTAAAACTGAACCGAACCCACACTGCCCGCAGTAGCTCCAGAGAAATTCCTAGATATATTTTTACTATTTTTTTTAATTAAAAAAAATTATTAAAAAAAATTTTTTTTCAAGTCCTCTATTACCCCTCTATTACTCCTTAATTTTCACTTTCATAACCCACTATAACCTTGCAAAAAAAAAGACCCTATTTTTAAAGCAAACTTCATATATATTTCTTAATTTTTTTTGTTTTTGTTTTTAATATTGTATTTTTAAGAGTCTAACCTCTACTCTAGATTTTTAATCTTTGTTTTTCAGTATTTGATATCAATGTTGGACATTTAAGAATCCAATATTCAGTACCCATTTTTACTCAGGAGTGTGATGATTACTCTCCCGCTTTTGACTCTCCTTTTTCTCCCCCAAATCACCTCGATTTCCTCCCTCCCCCTTCTCTTCTCAATCCAATTCTGTGAATCTCTGTGGGTGTCTGAGCTACGGAGAACACTCTGGGAACAGAGAACTGCGTAGATCTGTCTCTCTCCTCTTGAGTCCCCCTTTTTCTCCTCCTGTTCATCTCTATCTCCTTCCTCCCTCTCCTCTTCATGTAACTCTGTGAACCTCTCTGGATGTCCCTCACTGTGGAGAATCTTTTCACCATTAACCTAGAAGTTTTATTATCAGTGCTGTATAGTAGGAGAAGTCTCGAGGCTACTGGAAGATTAATACTGAAATCCAGAGACAGGAGGCTTAAGCCCAAAACCTGAGAACACCAGAGAACTCCTGACTACAGGGAACATTAAGTAGTAAGAGATCATCCAAAAGCCTCCATACCTACACTGAAACCAACCACCACCCAAGAGCCAATAAGTTCCAGAGCAAGACATACCACGCAAATTCTCCAGCAACGCAGGAACATAGCCCTGAGCGTCAACATACAGGCTGCCCAAAGTCACACCAAACACATAGACCCATCTCAAAACTCATTACTGGGCACTCCATTGCACTCCAGAGAGAAGAAATCCAGTTCCATGCACCAGAACACCGACGCAAGCTTTCCTAATCAGGAAACCTTGACAAGCCAATCGTCCAACCCCACCCAATGGGAGAAACCTCCACAAGCCAACTGTCCAACCCCACCCACTGGGAGAAACCTCCACAATAAAAAGGAACCACAGACCACCAGAATACAGAAAGGCCATCCTAAACACAGCAATCTAAACAAGATGAAAAGGCAGAGAAATACCCAACAGGTAAAGGAACATGAAAAATGCCCACCAGGCCAAACAAAAGAGGAGGAAATAGGGAATTTACCTGAAAAAGATTTAGAATAATGATAATAAAAATGATCCAGAATCTTGAAAACAAAGTGGAGTTACAGATAAATAGTCTGGAGACAAGGATTGAGAAGATGCAAGAAATGTTTAACAAAGACCTAGAAGAAATAAAAAACAGTCAATTAAAAATGAATAATGCAATAAATGAGATCAAAAACACTCTGGAGGGAACCATGAGTAGAATAACAGAGGCAGAAGATAGGATAAGTGAGGTAGAAGATAAAATGGTGGAAATAAATGAAACAGAGAGGAAAAAAGAAAAAAATCAAAAGAAATGAGGACAACCTCAGGGACCTCTGGGACAATGTGAAACGCCCCAACATTCGAATCATAGGAGTCCCAGAAGAAGAAGACAAAAAGAAAGGCCCTGAGAAAATACTCGAGGAGATAATAGCTGAAAACTTCCCTAAAATGGGGAAGGAAATAGTCACACAGGTCCAAGAAACCCAGAGAATCCCAAACAGGATAAACCCAAGGCGAAACACCCCAAGACACATATTAATCAAATTAACAGAGATCAAACACAAAGAACAAATATTAAAAGCAGCAAGGGAGAAACAGCAAATAACACACAAAGGGATTCCCATAAGGATAATAGCTGATCTATCAATAGAAACCCTTCAGGCCAGAAGGGAATGACAGGACATACTTAGAGTAATGAAAGAGAATAACCTACAACCTAGATTACTCTACCCAGCAAGGATCTCATTCAGATATGAAGGAGAATTCAAAAGCTTTACAGACAAGCAAAAGCTGAGAGAATTTAGCACCACCAAACCAGCTCTTCAACAAATGCTAAAGGATCTTGTCTAGACAGGAAACACAGAAAGGTTGTATAAACGTGAACCCAAAACAACAAAGCAAATGGCAATGGGACTATACCTATCAATAATTACCTTAAATGTAAATGGGTTGAATGCCCCAACCAAAAGACAAAGACTGGCTGAATGGAAGATACAAAAACAAGACCCCTATATATGCTGTCTACAAGAGACCCACCTCAAAACAAGGGACACATACAGACTGAAAGTGAAGGGCTGGAAAAAAATATTTCACGCAAACGGAGACCAAAAGAAAGTAGGAGTTGCAATTGTCATATCAGATAAAATAGACTTTCAAATAAAGGCTGTGAAAAGAGACAAAGAAGGACACTACACAATGATCAAAGGATCAATCCAAGAAGAAGATATAACAATTATAAATATATATGCACCCAAAATAGGTGCACTGCAGTAAGGCAAATGCTAATGAGTGTGAAAGTGGAAATTAACAATAACACAGTAATAGTGGGAGACTTCAATACCCCACTCACACCTATGGATAGATCAACTAAACAGAAAATTAACAAGGAAACACAAACTTTAAATGACACAATGGACCAGCTAGACCTAATTGACATCTATAGGGCGTTTCACTCCAAAACAATCAACTTCATCTTTTTCTCAAGTGCACACGGAACCTTCTCCAGAATAGATCATATCCTGGGCCATAAATCTAGCCCAGGTAAATTCAAAAAAACTGAAATCATTCCAGTCATCTTTTCTGACCACAATGCAGGAAGATTAGATCTCAATTACAGGAAAAAAACTATTAAAAACTCAAACATATGGAGGCTAAATAACATGCTTCTGAATAACCAAAAAATCAGAGAAGAAATCAAAAAAGAAATCAAACTATGCATAGAAACGAATGAAAATGAAAACACAACAACCCAAAACCTACGGGACACTGTAAAAGCAGTGCTAAGGGGAAGGTTCACAGCATTACAGGCTTACCTCAAGAAACAAGAAAAAAGTCAAATAAATAACCTAACTCTACACCTAAAGCAACTAGAGAAGGAAGAAATGAAGAACCACAGGCTTAGCAGAAGGAAAGAAATCCTAAAAATTAGGGCAGAAATAAATGCAAAAGAAACAAAAGAGACCATAGCAAGAATCAACAGCTGTTTTTTTTAAAAGATAAACAAAATTGACAAACCGTTGGCCAGACTCATTAAGAAACAAAGGGAGAAGAACCAAATCAACAAAATTAGAAATGAAAATGGAGAGATCACAACAGACAACTCTGAAATACAAAGGATCATAAGAGACTACTACCAGCAGCTCTATGCCAGTAAAATGGACAACTTGAAAGAAATGGACAAATACTTAGAAAAGTATAACTTTCCGAAACTGAACCAGGAAGAAATAGAAGATCTTAACAGACCCATCACAAGCACGGAAATTGAAACTGTAATCAGAAATCTTCCAGCAAACAAAAGCCCAGGACCAGATGGCTTCAAAGCTGAATTCTACCAAAAATTTAGAGAAGAGTTAACACCTATCTTACTCAAACTCTTCCAGAAAATTGCAGAAGGTAAACTTCCAAACTCATTCTATGAAACCACAAATTCTTTGTACAACCTGGACACAATGCATTTATCAGATCTATGTTTTGTAAAAGAGACCTGCCTTTTCAATTTCTTAACAGTCTTTTAAAAAACAAAAGTTTTGAAATTTTATGAAGCATAATTTATCAGTATTTTTCTTTTACAGTTCATGCCTTTTCTATCTTAAGAAACCTTTGTCTAAACCAACCAAAACTGATGTTTTCATCTATAGATTTTGTAGTTTTACTTCATATTGATATTTATGTTCCATTGGACTTAATTTTTTTAATATATGGCTTGAGGTATGTAAGTGTGAGGTTTGTTTCTTCCAGCCTTTGATCAAATTGCCAACATCCACTGGATCACAGAAAAAGCAAGAAGAGTTCCAGAAAAACATCTACTGCTTTACTGACTTTGCCAAAGCCTTTGACTGTGTGGATCATAACAAACTGTGGAAAATCCTTAAAGAGATGGGAATACCAGACCACCTTATCTGCCTCCTGAGAAACTTGTATGCAGGATAAAAAGCAACAGTTAGAACTGGACATGAACAATGGATTGGTTCAACACTGGGAAAGGAGTACATCAAGGGTGTATATTGCCATCCTGGTTACTTAACTTATATATGAAGTACATCATATGAAGTGTTGGGCTGGATGCCTCACAAGCTGGAATCAAGACTGCTGGGAGAAATATCAACAACCTCGGATATGCAAATGGTACCACTTTAATGGCACAAAGTAAAGAGGAACTAAAGAGCTGATGAAGGTAAAAGAGGAGAATGAAAAAGCTGGCTTAAAACTCAACATTCAAAAAACAAAGATAATGGCATCTGGTCCCAACACTTCATCACAAATAGAAGGGGGAAAGGTGGAAACAGTGTCAGATTTCATTTTCTTGGGCTCCAAAATCACTGCAGACGGTCACTGCAGCTATGAAAGCAAAGCTATGACAAACCTAGACAATGTATTAAAAAGCAAAGACATCACTTTGACGACAAAGGTCCATATAGTCAAAACTATGGTTTTTTTCCAATAGTCAGGTATGGATGTGAGAGCTGGACCACAAAAAAGGCTGAGTGCTGAAGAATTGATGCTTTTGAACTGTGGTGCTAGAGAAGACTCTTGAGAGTCCCTTGGGCGGCAGAGATCAAACCAGTTAATCCTAAAGGAAATCAACCCTGAATATCCATTGGAAGGACTGGTACTGAAGCTGAAGCTCCAATACTTTGGCCACCTGACGTGAACAGCTGGCTCACTGGAAATGACCCTGATGTTGGGAAAGACTGAGGGCAAGAGGGGAAAGGGGTGGCAGAGGATAAGATGGTTGGATGGCATCACTGATTCAGTGAACATGAGTTTGAGCAAACTTCAGGAGATAGTGAAGGACAGGGAAGCCTGGTGTACTGCAGTTCACGGGGTCACAAAGAGCTGGACACGACCTGGCAACTGAACAATGACAACCTCAGTTTTAATGTAAAGAAAATTTAAATTAAACTGATTAAGCATAATAGAAAATAAGTAGTAGACTGTGTTCATCTATTTAAGCATCTCAATTTTGAATGATAGGTAATAGTTATCTTTTTTAGAACTTTTAAATTTGCAATAATTATAGATTCACTGGAGCACGAAGGAGCACAGGGAGGTCCGTGGGCCCTTCCTGCAGTCTTCCCTCATGTTAACATCTTACACAAAACCAAGAAACTGTCATTGGTAAAAGCCATAAAGCTTATTCAAATTTCACCAGCAATACAGGCACTCATTTTGCAGCATGCAATTTTATCCTGTGTAGCGCTGCATAACCGTCACCATCCAGATACTCAACTCTACCACTGACACAAAATCTCCCTCCTGTTAACCCTTTATAGCCACACCCTCCTCCCTGACATTCACCCCTAACCCTTGACAACCACTAATCTGTTCTCCGTCTTTATGACTGTGTTATTTTATGAATGTTATGAAAATAGATTCATGCAGTATATATCTTTTTTGAAATTGGTCTTTCCTATTGCATATTTTCCTTATTCCTCCAAGCTACTGCTTCTACTAATAGTTTATTCCTTTTAATTGCTGAGGGGTGTTCCACGGTAAGAATGTGCCACAGTCTGTTTATCTGTTTATCCACTGAAGGGCACTGAGCAGGTTTCAGTGTCTGGCTACTATGAATGAAGCCACTTATGAACAACCATGTGCAAGCAATGTGTACCTTTAATTGTACTTCCTGACATCTACACTGCAAAGGAAGGTAGAGCAAAATCCATTTTTAAAGGACTTACATGTTCAATTAAAACAATATCATGGTCCAGTTACATAAAGAATCCACGTGCCAATGCAAGGGACACGGATTAGATCCCTGGTCCGGGAGGAGCCCACATACCTCGGGGCAACTAAGCCTGCGCCCGAGAGCACATGCTCCGCAACAAGAGAAGCTGCCAGCATGAGAAGCCTGTGCGCCGCAGCTAGAGAGCAGGCCCTGCTCACCAGAACTAGAGAGCGCCTGTGAGCAGCAGCAAAGACCCAGCACAGTTAAAAACAAACCAATCAATAAATAAAAACTGATGTTAGCATAGTCAACAAATTCATAGGGGGGAAGGCCCACATCCTGGCCAAAACTTGAGATGTGAGTGGGCATGTGATAAAGGGTGTGCGTGTGTGTATCTCTGTACATGTGGGGGCAGTCAAGAGCAGAACAAGTGGTGTGGGGCAACACCCTTGCCCTTTTCAGAAAGGTTGAAAATTTAGTGTTGTAGTTTTCCCACTGGATGATTCTTTTATTTATATTTGTTATGGCACAGAGATTAAATCCTAGCATGTATTCAAAGTCTGGGCATGTCTGATAATTCAATAATGCTTTAAGCAAACAATTTTGTCCTCTAGATAAGATCTTTTTAGGCTAATATGAACATTTTTTTCTGATGATCCCAGTCCACTGTAGATGCATGCATACACAACAGACTCTAAATTTATTTTAGGCCAACCTTGAATTATGCTGGTTATAATTTACAGAGAATGAGAAAAATCAGATATTATTATTCAATTAAATACATGACTATACATTTCCTTGATCGTTTTAGAAAGTTTTCGTGTATGCTCTATAATACAATTAAGACAAGAGTTAAATAAAAAAAGGAGACAGCCGCTTCCAGATGACATTAACAAGGAAGAACAGCATCCAGCAACAAGAAACCTTACCAACAGCAGCTGGGGGCTAAGTCCAGCCGACTCCAAAGTGTGACACATTTCCTCAGTGGAGCTTTCTCCACATAAACACTTCCAAAAAAAGAAACTGCCTGGTAAAACAAAAACAGAACACGTCAACCAATGCCTGCTTACCTAACTCAAAATCTTCCTGACTTGCAATCTAGATTCCTAGAGGAGCAAAACAACAGCAGAGAAGGGAAATCAATGGCTCAGTTTGCTTAAGTGATTAAAGCAGAAGGCAAATCATTACATGTCTCACACTGTCTCCTAAGTAGACATTTTAATTCAGTACAACTTTTATGAGATATTGCCTTACCCATCCAGAGGGTCTTCCGTAGACTGTAAATCATACATTCAATTCTTTGGTTAATTAACTTAAAAAGAGGGGGGATTCAGAAAGTAGTTAATCATTCTACCCACCTAAAGCCACATATTCCTCTTCACTTGTCTTCTTTATGTTGACCACATCTTTCTCATAGTCTAAATATTCCAGGAATGTTTTCACAGGTAACACAGCGTCCTTATCATCAGAAAATCGGACAGCAGTCCTGCTGTTCTCTTGCTTATACTTCTCTAACAAGGCCTGGAGCTTAAGGAGCTCTGTTTCATCCAGCCTTAGTAATACTGCCAAGTCCTTAAATTTAGGGAGGAAGGAAAAGTTATCAATAGACCATGTCTCTTTCTATGACTTCATTATGTGTCATTTATCTGTCATTATCTGCCATATCTGTCATTATCACCTGAAACAAAATCCAAGACTATAAGCAAAAAATGACTTCTTAATTAATGTGATACCTATGGTGTGCTCTGCTGAAAATTTTACTCTCAGTTGATGAGTAGGATATTATTTAAATATAAAATAATCTTGAAACACTACATATTACTCAAAGTATCATTCTCAGAAAGTTTCTTGAGATTATTCAATACCCTTCTAAAATGTCTGAATTTTAATAAACATGTATTATTGCTTAATCAGAAAAAAATGTAAGTGGCTGTTAACTGCCAACTCTTGTGATTCTGAGGAAACTAAAGAACTACTAGATATTTAATACTTGTTTTAGTAAGCAGCACAAACACTATAAAATAAAGCAGTGGGCAACAGTCCTCACGGTATCTACATATAAATTCTCTATATGGCTCTCAGGGTTATAGAGATTAAAAAGTAACAGATACAACCTGCCAGCCTTTCAAACTGTTTTTACATCAGATGTGCAGAAACATCTTCTGATAACTACTACTGATGGTGGTGGCAGTTTAGTTGCTCAGTCGTGTCCGCCACTTTGAGACCTCATGGACTGCTGCCCACCAGGTTCCTCTGTCCATGGAATTCTCCAGGCAAGAAAACTGGAGTGGGTAGCCATTTCCTTTTCCAGGGGAATCCTTCCAACCCAGGCACCCTACAGATATAATTTAATCAATCTGAACCTTCCTGTTGCTTGCAAGTATTTTTTACTATTGGAGAAGTAATGGCAGAACAAAATCTCCTGAAAAATGGCCTTATCATTTATCATGGCATTCACAGAATAGTATTATGAAGAGATCGTTAAAATACTTTATGAAATTCATCTATATTACCAAAGATTAAAAAAAAATGTTAGAATGTGTAGGCTATTTTTAATACTTAGAGGAAATATTTTCAGTATTTGCCACTTCTCATTTTTGTTTGAAATTTGTTCATTTCTATACATGTATTTACAATAATAGGCATCTATTTTAAAACTCAATGAGATTTCAGATGTACCAAATATGTTTTTTAAAAGCATTACCAGTGACTTGACAAATCACTAGTCACTTTAATGATTTTCCTTTAGATAAGTAAAAGACCTGAGACCCTGAAGCCACCAATCTGCCCACGGTCACACAGTGGTTGAAGGAAGAGAGAACAATACTTCTCTCTGTTCTCTATCAAGAGAAATTCTATTTCTCTGCAGAGAAAGTAGGAATTTTGTATACTCTCCTAGAAATGAGCAATACTGCACTTGCACTATAATAAAGATTACAAGGTCCTATCACTTTTTTACATTTTGAAGAAAACCAAAGAACATTTTCTACAACTACTTTAAACACTCTGATATAAGATGGACTATCTTAAAAACGTATTGTATTATGTAGTAAACAACAGAGCAGTATCTGTTTACTAAGAACGACACAGAAAAGCTGGTCTCTTCTGCTTGTTAGAATCATTTTCTTTAAAATAAATAGAAAATTTGCTACTTCCGTTCATTGCATATTTTTGATTAGCAAACCCTGTGGAAAAGAAGTTGTAAAAAGCAATTTTATAAAATAAGTTAGGGAAAACCAAATGCTTCTAGGTACTGACAATGGATTAATAACAAGTTCAATATTCAAGCCTAAAAAACATAAATTTAGGAGCAAGGCACAGAAAGCCAGCAGGGGGTCTTGTAAAGAAAATAAAGCTTTACACATTAAAAAAAAAAAAACCTTAATATTTGTACTTCTTTACTATCAATTAAAAAATAAAAAACAACCAAAGAGATTATTGTATAATGAGTAATGGGATTACTTACATTATCAGAGAACGGTGTATCTGAATGAAAATCAGTGGAATTTAATTGACTAACAGACTCATAAAGATGGAGTAATTTCAATTTATTGGCACAAAACTGTAGCAGTCCTTCATCAACAGACTCAAGCTCTACAGGGCAGAAAGAAAAAATACATTAATGAGATACATTTAACAGACTGATAAAAAACCTCTTAATTTTACATAATTTCTTGATGTCTATATTAGAATATTGCTATGCTTTCAATATAACAGATTAAGAAGTCAAAAATAATTTTTCTATCATGCAGTGTCTAAATTTTTAAATGAAGGTGCTCTAATAGTGGGATGGGAGGAGAAAAAGAAAGAAAGAAAACAGAAGAGATATTTTAGTCTAGTACTCAAATTTAAACAAATATTTTGGAAACAGGCTTGAAAATATCCTCCCCTCACTCCATAACTCAAATGTTGTCTATTATTCTCATACCCTGAGAAAAGACAATTGGAAAGCTGCCTGGCTCTTCTTATCACTGTGGTCAAAGATACTATAATTCAACCAGAAACTGGATTGTAACACATATATCCTCAAGAGAGGCTGAGAAAGAGACCAAAAGTAGAATTCCACCTGCATCAGTCAGGTGTCCTGTCAAGATTAACACTGGAAAAGTATCCCCTCTCTGTATAATACATTCCTGTATGATAAAGGCAGACACTGAAAACTGCAAGACTCTGTTAAAAGAGATACAATAACATGGAAGATTGTCTATATCCTTATAGCCACAATAAAATTTAGCATACTCAGTACTTGTCATTTTTAGGACTCTCATCTGTGGGTAGAACTTGAAGCTAGTGATGGTACAGAACTCTGACAATGGTGTTTGGTTTACTCCCAGCCCAGTGCAAGACAAAGTTTAATAAATTTTTTGACATTTTAAAAAAATCCTTAGGGGGATAGGGAGATTTTAGAAGTGTACTATACTTTTAGAAAGAGGCATTTCTAACATGTTGTATGCACTAAGGGAGTTTTCTATTTGCTAAAAGTCAACTTTAGATCTGTTTAAAAAAAATTCAAAATTAGGATGCTTACTTTGCTGCAACAGTGTATTATTTATTTATCTATTTATTTTTCGGTCATACCACGCAGCATGTGGCATCTTAGTTCCTCTACCAGGGAACTGAACCAGTGCCCCCTGCAGTGGAAGTAGTGTCTGAAACACTGGACCACCAGGGAAGTCCCCTGAAACAGCATATTATGTTTGATCTATCAAGCCACTCTCAGTTCAGTTCCGTTCAGTTCAGTCACTCAGTCGTGTCCAACTCTTTTGCAATCCCATGAATTGCAGCACGCCAGGCCCCCCTGTCCATCACCAACTCCCAGAGTTTACTCAAACTCATGCCATCACTCAACTCATCGAGTTGGTGATGCCATCCATCCATCTCATCCTCTGTCGTCCCCTTCTCTTCCTGCCCCCAGTCCCTCCCAGCATCACGGTCTTTTCCAATGAGTCAACTTTTCGCATGAGGTGGCCAAAGTACTGGAGTTTCAGCTTCAACATCAGTCCTTCCAATGAATACCCAGGACTGATCTCATTTAGGATGGACTGGTTGGATATCCTTCAAGCCACTCTAGGTTGGCTTAAATATGAAACCTCCTGGGCGTTCAGGGGTTGGGACTCTGCCTTCCAACGCAGGGGGTTGGGGTCTGATTTTTGGTCAAGGAGTTAAGATCCTACTGGCCTTGTGGCCAAAAAAAAAAAAAAACACCCAAAACATAACACAGAAACAGTTTTGTAACAAATTCAATAAAGACTTTCAAAATGGCCCACAAAAAATAACTGTATGCTTCATATAATTCACACAACAAGCAAAAAGTCACAACTAAGATGAAGTCAGTATACCACACACTACATTTTTAATTGATGTTAGGAATTCAGAATAAATTTTTCTATCTCGGCTAGACAGAATATGGAGTTACAACCCCACAGTTAGAGATGTAACTCTTTTCCAGACAAATGTATTCTGAATAGTAAAAAAAATCTGAATTGGTCATGTAATCATAGTCTATGATTCTGGAAGCCCTAGTTCTGTTCATGAGGGAAATAGATGAAAAAATACAGATTCCATACACTGACAAAACATTAATCAAAGCATAGAATTTAGAAAAAAAATCATTATCATGGTCAAAACAACATTACTGAGAGTTAAAATAAAATGGCAGCAAGACAGCCTGGTTGTTTTTTGCTTACCACCAGCTATCTTGTCCCCACATGCCAATGGCTTTCAAAATGCTTTACAACTATTATCACAATAGTCACTTCCCATCATTCTATCTTTCCTCATAACAGATGGATTCAAATGAAAAATATTTACAGTAAGAAACAGAGTCAACATACTCAGAGAAAGATCAGTAGCATACACTGAACAGGGAATTTAAAAAGCCTCCAATGATAAAGGTATGAAATAAGCTTTCTTCTTTCTTGTACATTGTTTCTTATACATATTACCACATCAAGGTAACATGATGGCATTATAAACAGTTAATACTTTCTATGGTCAGAGTTATAAAATTTGAGGTGAGACCATAAACAAACCCTATTACCTTGATTTTTTAAAGTGTCCATTAATGTCTGAGTGATGTTTTTAAGGCAGGAAAATGGTAAACGTTCACTTGCCAAAATGCTTTCCAATGCCTAGAAGAAAAAGAAAAAAAAGAGTGTGCTCAGTCGTGTCCGACTCTTTGAGACCCCATGGACTGTAGCCTACCAGGCTCCTCCATCCATGGGATTTTCCAGGCAAGAGTACTGGAGTGGGTTGCCATTGCCTTCTCCAGGGGATCTTCCCAACCCAGGGATCAAACCCAGGTTTCCCACATTGCAGGCAGATGCTTTTACTGTCTAAGCCACCAGGGAAATTGCCTAGAAGAAATATAAGGAACAATTTTCATAATTACAAGGCAAAGATCTTGGTTTTTAAATTTTACACTTATGCCCCTAATTTCACTGCCCCAAGTTTCAAAGGGAAACTCCATTTTTAAGATGTTGTATTACTTATCTCAGAGCTAAAGTGGCATCATAAGTAATATGTAATCAATTTCATGTCATGGCAAATATGGTACCATGACAGAAAGTCCAGACTGAGAATGAAACGACTTGGAAGGCAACTGATGTTCAACAGGATGGCTGAGACAGAGATGAAGCTATTCACCAGTAAGAGCTTGAGTAAGTCTGTAGTATATATGCATAAATGAAAAGCAGACATTGCCACTGTCATGCCACTAATAAAAGCTGACAACAACTTAATCACTGCTATGATACTGTGCTTGAGCATGGCTGGCTGCATCCACAGGCCAGTCTAGAAGAATATATTTCCCACCTCTCTGCGCCTACTCCCTTCCTGCCCACTAGTAGTTCTTTAAGAATCTTCATCATTACTTCACGTCTAAAAAAGCAATCAGAATCACTAGTGGGTTACACACCGCACTTAAAAGTTCACACTTGTCCTTTCATATCAGCATGATAAACTGAATTTTGAATTATGAGATTAAACAGTGTAAAAGGTAGGCTACGGATATGGCATGAGACAAATATCAGACTTCATGCAACAACAACTCGGTGTGTCTGTGGAGAAGAAACAGGTGCAGAGGGCAGCTCTGGAGGTTGGTCCGGCCTAGCATGAGGCAAAGGCATGGAGAATATAAAGAAAGTGACCCAGGGACTTCCCAGGTGGTCCATTGGTCAGGAATCCGCCTTTCAATGCAGGGAACACAGGTTTGATCCCGAGTCAAAGAACAGCTGCAGGGCAACTAAGTCTGAGCACAAGAACTGCTGAGCCTGTGTGCCACAACCAGAGAGCCTGTGCACCACAACGAAAGATCCCAAACACTGAAACGGACATCCTACATGCTGCAGCTAAGACCCAAAGCAGCCAAATAAATGAAGAAAATATTTTTTAAAAAAGGAAGTGACCGAAAAAGGCAAATACCTAGGAAAATGTCATCTGCCTCTGTTGTGTCTACTATCACGCAAGTTAGCAGCTCACTGCCTTAATATTATTCCATCTTCAAAGTCTAAACTTGTTTCTTTCCTCCCTTAACAGCTATAAAACAATACACAAATTTCACTATTAGGTTGTTTAGTACTTTTTATAAAATTCATAGCTTCATACGAAATTCAGTAGTATTAAAAAAATTAAGGAAACATTTTGTACTATTCTAAAGTTTCCTGATTTTATTGTACTGTGATGTAAAAAAGATGGTATTAAAATGAGAATTATGTGGGTTCTGACCCTCCCTTTCCAGGACTGAAGCTCTAAACTGCTCTCCACATGTCCACTCGGTCAAAAGAATCTTTAATAATGGAGACTTTGCCCTAAGGAAAATGAGAACCAATTAGTACTGTCAGTGGAGTGGAAAACACAATTAAAAGTCAGGGACCTGTCAGTTCTACAATAAAACGATAGTGCTTTTAGAAAATGAGTGCAATAATAGAATAAGAGGGATAGAAAGAAACCAGTATTCACTAAATCATCCTACTATTTCAGATGCTGTGTATTATGAAAAGGACATATTTGCTAAGGTCCTATTTGAAGGATGTTAAAAGAAGTAAAGAGGAAAAAGTTGGGGAGCTAGGACTAATACGTATGAAATAATCTGAAAACAAGTATAATCAGCCCTCTGTATCCATGGGTTCCTCATCTATGGATTCAACCAACCATGGACTGAAAACACGCGGAAAGAAAAAAATTCCACAAAGTTCCTAAAAGCAACTGTGAATTTGTCCCATACTTGCAACTATTTACACAGCACTTACGCTGTATTTACAACTGTTTACATAGCACTTAAACTGTGTTAGGCATTACAAGTAATCTAGAGAGGATTTAAAGTATACAAGAGGATGTGCGTAGGTTATATGCAAATACTACAAAATTTTATGGGGCTTCCCTGATAGCTCAGTTGGTAAAGAATCTGCCTGCAAGGCAAGAGACCCCAGTTCAATTCCTGGGTTGGGAAGATCCCCTGGAGAAGGGATAGGCTACCCACTCCAGTATTCTTGGGCTTCCCTTGTGGCTCAGCTGGTAAAGAATCCGCCTGCAACGTGGGAGACCTGGGTTCGATCCCTGGGTTGGGAAGATCCCCTGGAGAAGGGAAAGGCGACCCATTCCAGTATTCTGGCCTGGAGAATTCCATGGACAGTATAGTCCATGGGGGGGTCACAAAGAGTCAGAAACAACTGAGCAACTGACACCTCACACAATTTTATAAAGGGACTTGAGTACCTTCAGATTTAGGTTTTCACAGGGGGTCCTGGAATCAATGCCCCCGAGGAAACTGAGTGAGACTGCATTATTAGCTCTCTGTTCTGATTAAAGCGGAGTTCAGAGCATCCCCGAGGACTGACATACCATGTCAGAACCCAAGCAGCAACAGCAGGGATTTGGGTAAGAAGAGTGGCAGTAACATAACGAGTTACCATATTACAACCAGGAGCCTGGAAAAGGTAACAAGTCTGGATTATTCCATGAGAGGCTAAGACGCAACAGGGCCTCTTCTATACTATCAATGAGAACGCAAATTAGTACAAGTATTTTGAGAAGTAATTCATCATCAACCAGCCAGAACTGCATATCCTAGAGATTCTACTCTAAGGTGTAAACTCAAGAGAAACTCTTATATTTGTGCGCCAGGAAACACTGCACAAAGATAATCACACTATCATTGTTGGTAACAGCAAAAAGCTGAGAACAACGTAAATGTCCACAGACAGAGTGAATAAATACAGTCACAAGAGTGGAATTCAAATATACGCGAGTCAGCTATAGGCAGCAATGCAGAGAACTTCCAGAAACACAATGGTAAGAGAATGAAGTGGGTCACAAAGATGAGACAGAGTAGGACTCGATTCACTTCAAGTTCAAAAAAGTGGAAAATGCATCACTATGTTTTAAAGGAGTCATACAGAAATGCTGTAACTACAAAGAAAAGCAAAAGAGGAACACAAAATTCTCAACACTGGCTACCTTAGGAATGGGAGAAGGGATGGGAGGAGGAGGGACACGCAGGGAGGGCTCTTCAGAGTTCCCGGTAACATCCTGTTTCCTAAGGTGGGTGGTCATACACAGCTTTGTCTTATTATTATTACTTAATTTGAATATATGTTATGTATGGGTTTTCGTGTGTATATAAAACACACGTACTTCCATGTATGGCAGTATTACTTAATCAAAAAAGAAGAAAGACAAAAGAGACAACAGAAACTTTTGCATGGGAATGTAAAAAAGGATGAACATGCATGAAAACACAGAAAGAAGATTTTGGCCTGTCATGTTTTTGGACGGAAATAGGAAAATATATATTTTATTAAGAAGGGAATGTAACAGTTACTTGGCAGGAAAGATCTTTTATTATATACACTTACTTGTTTTTTGGTTGCAGGGTATTTAATATCAAGAATTAATTCCTTTATTTCTGTTTCAATCAAATCTAGAAAGAAAATTAACCAAAATAAAACTGTGGTTCACTTTTACAACATGTAAACTTTATTCTGAAAGAACACATGCATTTGCACTATCAGTCAGTCTGAAGGATTTCTGAGTCCTCTTGGAAATTACTGTTTTATTGTTACAAATTTTAATACTCCCTAGATGGCATGTTTCATCCTTCAGAGTAATTCCAATAAAAACTATACATGATTACTTGTACCTCATCTCATTCCACAAAGGAGTGCTCATAAATGCACTGAAGTATTTTGCTTGCTCCATTTAAAATATTCTATTAACTTTAAAAATGCCATGACAGTATCCTTCATTTTTATTAAAGGACACCTACCAAGATTGGGACATTTTGCTTTCAGTAAGGTTCCCAGTTTCTTCACTAAGTGCATGTCCTTGGCTCGTTCACTCTTCTTATCGCTATTTACAACAACAACAAAAATACAACAAATTCTTAAAGAAAGTGAAGCTGTTTTCCTTCTAATTCTGATACATTCAAATTTCTTTTTCTTTTATATGCTTTCTATTTAACTTTAAAGGGATCAGTCTAGAGAGAAATAAAACAGCTACAAAACAAAGCTATATTTAAAATGAATAACCAACAGGAACCTACTGTATAGCATAGGAAACTCTGTTCACTGTTGTGTGAAAGTCTGGATGGGAGAGGAATTTGGGGAAGAATGGATACATGTATATGTATGGCTGAGTCCCTTTGCTGCCTACCTGAAACTATCACAACAGTGTTAGTTGGCCATAACTACAGTACAAAATAAAAGGTTTAATATAGAAGAAAAAAAAAAGGGACTGGGAAAAGTTGGTAGAGGGATATTAATAAGCTGGCACGTGATACAACTTACCTCAATGCTAAGTGGAAAGGAACATTGACTGTTTTCACACTTCCAGACACTGGATCAACCAGGCAGATCTGGTAAGTCTGGGGCTGCCAACTCTGACTGGTAATGTTATTTAAGCCCATTATTTTATAGCCAGGATACAGAAGCCTGAGGAAATCACAAACCAATATGGAAAGCCACAGAGTTTATATGCCGCAACAAAAGATCCACGTGATGCAATGAAGATCCAGGGTGCCACAACAAAGACCCAAGGCAGCCAAATAAATATTAAAAAAAAAGTAAAATAGAACCTAACTGCCAGGGTTCTACCCTGTTAAAATGTGCTAGAAAATCACATAAACACAACCAGGCTGATGTCGCAGTGGCAAACAAAGCACTCACATGACTCGGTATCATCACTAGGGGAATCGGAAGGAATCTTTCCTTTCTAGCCTCCACAGTGTAAGGAGGGATGGGGACAAGTGGGGCACCAAAGCTGACTTTAATTCAGTAGTGTATCACAGCCTCTTCAGTCAGATTCCTTTGTTATTAAACACTTGATCCATAATTACATAGCAGGCCCTCATGGGGAAAAACCACAATAAAGGACATTTTAATTCTCAACCAACTTGCAATCTAATTAAGTAGCTTTAAACAGAAGCTTTACTTGAACAAAAGCATTTCTTTTTGCAGCCAGGAAAAGGCTAGGGTTTGCAGCTTACCTGCAGTGCTTTCCCACATTGAAAGCGCCAACCCGAGGGCCCTGCTGTGTGCTCCACACTTCTAAAATGCCCCTCCGTGGTGCATAGATCACAAGGAACTGAGCCACTCGACTTGGACCCTGAGGACTTCCAAATGGGGAAAAGTCTCCCTTTTCTGGCACTCTTTCGTGGAGGTCCTCTACAATCTGGACCCAACCAGTCTGTGCATCTCGATACCCTTAGAGACAGAGGAAAGGAAAGTCGCTTAGATATGGAATCTAGGTTTAGCAGAGCCTTCTGAAGCACGCAGGAATGTTTTAGTCAGCGGGGCTCAAGAAAAGCAATAAACATATATTCTCTTTTATTATGAAATATATTAAACAGAAAAAATTTTAATTATGACAAATCCTAAATCACCAAGTCTCATTAAAATGTCAGTTTGCTACAGTTGGTTCTGATCACACTTTCTTTTTTAAGAAGAAATCAGTTATAATGGAAGGTTCCTTGATTTCATTTCCATCCCTTCTTCCCTCTTTAAAAATTCTGGAGAGATTTTAAGGTTTAGATTTAAAATAAAAATCCAATTAAAACAGAAGGTCAAATTGGTTTCCTACAATTCAGGTCCCTTGGTGGCACACAGGGGGAGGACATGTGCTCCAGCCCATGGGAATGGGAATCCCATGAGCAATGGGAAGCAGCACCAGCCTGTGAGAAGAAACATGCTGCTGTCACGCCTTCCTAATCCAATCCCTCTCTTTCCAGTAATGGGGAGGAAAAGGACAGAATGCACCAGCTGCAGAAGGACAGGCCACAATGGCAGCCATAGCATCACCACAATGGATCTGGACCAACTGGTATATATTCTGCAAAAGTCTTGCTGAGAACATACTCTTGAAGTTATTTCATAAGACAAGCACCATTTTAGGGAGAAATGATATACCTGCTACCTTGAAACCTATTTCTAAAGACACTTAAACATGTGACATGTGGCAAGTAAACACTGCAGTACTTCTTTTTTTTTTTTTTCACTGCAGGATTTCTTTGGCAAGAAGGTAACAGTGGCCTCAGTCAGGTCCAGAGTTAAAATTTAATGCCCTCAAATCCATTATTCCTCACAATGCTAAAAACAGACCAGATTGCATCAAAATTGTGGTTTCTAACCAATAGTCTCTGCTGACATGTTAATATTAAAGATGATAACAAACAATGCATTCTCCTCTCCGCCTTAATCAAGGGGATTTATTTTATTCAGGTTGAAATATATTTTCAAGTCTCCCTTATAGTTAGGTTTGCCATGTGACTAAGTCCTAAATAATGTATTGCAGAAAAAGCTTGGCAAGACTTCTGAAAATATCTTCAAAGCAGACTAAGGTGGTAGTCTTTCTGTCCCCTGCTTCCTTCCTGGGATGCATGTAAGATGGCTGGAGCTTCAGCAGCCATTTGGACCATGATATAACCTTCATGGGGAAGTTACACAGAATAAGACTGAGTTCCTGAGGATGTCATGTGATATCATACTGATCCTGTACACAGCTCTGTGCTTGTCACTAAATATAACTTCTAACAGACAATGTTACCAAGACACTTAAATGAACTGACCCAGGCACATGGATATGGAACTCAAATTTTAAAAAAATGAATCTTGCTAGGTTTTGCCATCTTAAATCTGAAAAACCTGGCATTCTAGTTTTGGAAAGATTTGATTCAAGCATGGCCGTGCAAACTGGAATGAATCTCGCAGGAGCAAGAAACTAAATTCAGGAACTGACAATGTCAGTGAGAACTAAAAGAAGCACATAAGGAAGAGTTTTTAAGTACCTATGAGTTAGTCAAACTTAAAGGATGTGTCAGTTGGACTACCAGTCAAATGTTGATATGACCTGAGTTTGTGATTAAAAAAAGAAAGAAAGCAAGCATAAAGAAACACTGTTATCAACAAGAAGCTGAAGAGGGACAGCACTGTCCAGCTACTGGGGTAAAAAGCCAACTAACTTTTTTCCCTGGATTTTTGTAAGAAAGTACCTTTCCACATGCGTATTGCAATTCCTCTAGCTACATCCAACAAAACAACTCTGCCAAAATCATCTGTTACTGCTGCCAGTGTGTTACATGGAGACAGACATATACTTTCACCATGGCGTCGAGAATCTGGAAGCCCAAATCTGATATTTAAAAGAAAAAAGAAAGCAGAACTCAAAGTCCAATCTAGAAAGAAATAAAAGAATAATGAAATACAGCAACAAAACAGACTGAATCTGATTTTATATTAATATAAATAAATATGAACTTTGTATGGATTAATAGTTAATTATTAACTAATCACACCAGACATTTTGTAATACAAAATATGAAAGGAACTTTCTTCTATTTTACAATAATACCTAAGTCTTATTTCAGAGATATTTGATACAGAATACCCACAACCTTATTTTTTCAGAGAGTATCAAGTACAAGTATATCTTTCCTTGATTAAGCAATATGTCATACGAAACTACCCTGACAACCAACTAAATTTTAGAATACTTTGCTCCTACACTGGCATCTTTGTCTATTTTTTCTTATTTCTAATCCTTTCTCTTTTTTCTCTAGATAGCATATCCTGCTGATATCAATGTAACTGCCTGAATCAAGAACTTTCCTTCTTCTAAAGAGTTATCTGTTCTTGGTCTATAATCAATCCTATTAGAAATGTGGGTAAAATAAAAGTAAGGAAGTACTGAGAAAGAACCAGAATAGCTCATTTTGAAAAAACTCCCTGAGACAAAGTACTCAGAGACTTTGTACATCCATGTGATGCATAGGGCCACTTGGCTTATTTCTTCATTCTTGGGTGACTGGGGATGTGATATGTTAGATGGAAAACACTCTAGAAGATAAACTTTAACACATTTTAATAATAATTAGTTATATCTCTTCAGTTGAAGAACATCTAAAAAAGGGGAGAGGTTTTTATTTCCCTTCATGGTGGTACTTTATATTGAGTAATAAAAAAGGATTTAAAAACAGAAACAAGCAAAACTCATGCCCTCTCTCCCCAAAACCTGACAAATCCACTAAACATCCCCCAGTACTGCTGGAACAAGAAGGAAGCATAAGCCAGCATTATTCAAGCATAATGCCTGAATATATGTGATCCTGTTTCTACTTTTTTTTTTTTTAAAGAAATCACTATGTCCTTTTTAAGGTTCTACAGCTTATCAATAAGCTAAACATTTTATAGAAGTTCAAAAAAAAAACCAACACTTTTTATAGAAAGAAGTTCAATAGCTATCAAAAACCCAATATTTCTACTGTACATCTAAGTGTACAGTGTTCGTGAGCACACACCCAACACACACACACACTGAGCCTTTACTACATGATGGGGAGACAAGTGTCATTAAAACAGATAGGAACCACTCTCCTCATGAAGTTTACATTCTGGGAGAAAACATTAGTCCCACGTTAACGACTTATAGGAGCTCCAAAGACTCAAGAAATCAATAAATCAGCTAAGCACATGGAAAGAGCATACATTTAACAGTCCGTTTCTAAAAATGCTAAAATGCAAGAGGAGCACGACGGACTTGCCTTACAGCTAACGGGGTAGCTGGTTCCACCTTGGGTTTTTGCTTCTGGACAGCTTCTTCTTCATGCTTGCTCTTCCAACCAAGCCAACCACTGAAAGGAAAGAGCATTTAGACTAACACCATGGATCCCAGTGTTTTAAGGCGCAGATCACCCAAATGAGATGGAAATGTTTTAAACTGATGTCATTACCTGGCAGCATTAAATAAAGCGGAAGTGAGTTTACTTGCCACTGCGAGTGCAACATGAGATAACAATGGTTGCGTGCTTCCCTGAAAAACAGAACATTTGAAAGATGACAAGCAAAATACACTATCTAAATGAGATGCACTTTAAAAAGGCAGGAGGCAGAAATATAATCAGAAGTTTTAACTCTATAGTTTAAAAGTAAAATAATAGCTTAGATAATCCCCATAATTTCCCTCTTTAAATTGTTGTCAATTAAAAAATCTAAATTAGGACATTAATATGGCCTTATTCTAGCAAGGCTGTTGATTTCTCATCCATACAGAACTAGTTCTTTTCCCTCTTTCTAAAACATTTTTTTCTATCAGCTTTTATTTAGAAATACTTCATATTGTACAAACTTTATTTTATTTTTAGTTCTACCACTTTATTGCTACCAACCCATCTCCCTCCATCCTTGTGCACACATGCCCAGTCATATAACCCCATAGACTGCAGCCCTCCAGGCTCCTCTGTCCATGGACTTTTCTAGGCAAGAATACTGGAGTGGCTTGACAAAATTTTTTATTTTAAATTTAAGAATAGCTGGTTTACAATGTTGTGTTAGTTTCAGGTATACAGTAAAGTGATTTGGTTTTATATACACACACACACTTCAGATTCTTTTCCATTACTGATTATTACAAGATACTGAATATAGCTCCCTGTGCTATACAGTAAATCCTTGTTGCTTACTTATTTTATATACTGGAGTGTATATCTATTCATCCCAAACTCCTAATTTATTCCCCCCACCTCTTTTTTTAAAATATATTTTTGTTAAAGTAAAAAGACGGTTTGGACAATTTTGAGAAGGGCGCTTTTTATGTGAGAAATCAGAGCTGCCTAGTCTAATATTTAAATCTCCCCAATTTTAGGAAGCAGTTTATACCACTCCATCAGCTATAGTTGGCAGCTCATTCTATCTTTGCAATTCCTCATTTACTCAACTTCTTTGTGGGCCGACATCACTAACAACTCTAAGCTTCTGACTACTGCACCAATATTTCAAGACAACTCAACTAAGAATTTGGGACATCAGAAACAAAGAAGTTTGCTTATTTTACATTGACTTTAGTACCTTTCTAGTTAATCTAAAGAATTTAGAAGAAAGCGAGTTGAGACTAATTTCAGCTTATACTGAAATTTACAAATGTAAACCGCTTAATCTTTTTAAGGCTATTGTGAAAATGAGTGAAGTCACTTAGTTGTGTCCGACTCTTTGCGACCCATGGACTGTAGCCTACCAGGCTTCTCCGTCCATGGAACTTTCCAGGCAAGAGTACTGGAGTGGGTTGCCACTTCCTTCTCCAGAGGATCTTCCCAACCCAGGGATCGAACCAGGGTCTCCCGCACTGCAGGCAGACGTTTACCATCTGAGTTACCAGGGCAAAGGACACTTTTAAGGCTATTACCATATCCAATTTGTATATATGTTGAAAATCAAGATCAATGATGAAACACTCACCTCTAAAGCATAGAAGAAGCCTGTAAATGGACTGGACCCTACAGTGATATACTGAGACATGGCTGGTGGGCTGTTTTTAATTGCTGCATTATATCCACCTATATTTGAGGCAGTCTTCATTTGATCAAAAGGGGACAGAGTCATAATACCTAATGACAAAACAACAACAATATGTGGTTTTAATGCACTGAAATGACACTGTCATTTTAGATTACTAGATTTTTATTTCAACTCCATTCTAAAATGCTAACTGCTGAGTTTCATTTAATAGATGAAAGTCATTTTTAAAAACTACAAGATCAATGCCATAAAACATCCATAAGATATTAAAACTACCATCTACAATTCCTCTAAGCTATAAAATATACAAAACAATTTAAATATTAATTTTTTAAACAGATAAAAACTTCAAATGGTATAAGAAATAGAGAGTCTATCAATATCTCCAGGTATAAGTTTACTTTTTTGAGGTAACAACTGAAATATTTTCTTATGTTGCTTTCCAGAAATGTTATAGGTACATAAATGACAGCACACCAAATCAACTGATGTGTGTCTTGTTTTTTAAATTTAATAAAATATCAAGGAGACATGCTCATTCTTGGCAGTCACTCAGAGTACTCCACTGTGGGGTCATGCCATAATTGATCTGACCTTCTGATGGACATCTGAGTTGGTTCTCACCTTTTACCACTACAAATATGCTGCGATATGCGTCCTTGACAGATCTTCGCATACCTACATACAAGTTCATCTGTATGGCAAATCCTCATAAACAGAAGTGCAGGTTCAAAAGGGGGATCTACATTTTTAAACAATTTTGTTAAGTACTGTGACATGGCATTCCATAGAGGCAGTGCTGCCTTACATCCTCACCAGAAAGGTAGTAGAGCATCTCTGCTCCCATATCCTTTACCACACAGTGAAAACAAACCCTTTCAAACATCTACTTTGGAGTCCAGAAATCCCCAGCTTTCCATAATGAAGAGTTACTGCTGACTTCCCCAAGGTGCTAAGAGTAAAAGCAGACAATGGCGAGGAGCAGCAGAGGAAAAGCCAACATCATGGAAATTCACCTGGGTAGCAGAGAGAGAAGGATGGGGCAAGTGAGCTTAGAGATCTAGAAAGTAAAGATCTGCTGCTAGATTTCGTCTCGGGTGATGTTTTCCAACTCAGGTACTCCTGGTACACAAAGACAGCCAATTCTGAACACAAACATACTGCAGAACGGAACAGGAGTTATTTTCATTTTCATATGTATATACTGCCTCTATTATGAATGCATTGCTCCTGAAAGAGAGTCCTGGGAAAGGAAATGCTTTTCGGGTGTTCATAAGCAAACCTCTTACTGGACTGAGGATTTAAAGTCATCAAATTTTAATCCTTACAAAAGCTGACCTATTCTGAAAGATCAGAATGCCTGTCCTATTTATGAATGAATTCATGATTCAATATACAAAGTGTTTTTATGACATGATTAAATATGCTGACTGTACCAGCACAAAATCAAAGGCTGAATGGTATCACACATAAATTGAAATTTTTAAGTTTTAAAATGCTTTCTCTTCATACTCTACACACTATAGGTGTGTGACTTTGTTTTTTGAGTCACCAATTTTAGCATTATTTTTCACTGATTTAAGGTAAATGAAAATATAACTTACAGTCCTTTTTCTCTCCATATTCTTCCAATATAACCATATCTCAATTTTTAAATTAAATTCACATTCACCCTTCTCACTATAAAGAACTCTAAGTATTACTGCTGACATAAGCTGCCTACTGTAATTACATTGCCTTAGATGTAAATTTTTTTTTCCTTCTGAGTTTGTTACTACCTTGTCTTTTAGGGTTTTCCCTGAACATCTGAGGCCTTTCCACACTGTGAAACACCTTACAGTTCTTAACATAAACTTCCGGAAGGTTAAAGTCACCGGATAATTTGAGGCCTGTATACTGGCTAAAGAAGGTCACTTTGATAAAATGGCATTTGAACAGATACCTGTTTGAAGTGAGGGAGAGAGCCATGTGACTGGCTGGGTGAAACTCCAGGCAGAAGGGGCAACTACAAAGGCTCCCAAGTGGGAGGACGCTTGGTGTGGCGGAGGGGCAGTGAGATCAGCGAGGGGGAACACAGGGGTGAGGAAGGGGAGTTCTGCAGGAGATATAAGGCCTTCGGGTTTTATGAGGAATAAGATGGGAAGCCACTGGAAGGTTGTGAGCAGAGAAGTGGCAAAAATATGACTTATATTGTACAAGGATCATGTTAGCTGCTACTGGGTAAAGACATTAAGGCAGCAGAAAGACCAGTTAGGATTTTCACTTCCTCAGTAGTTCAGGCAAGAAACAACAGTGGTGTGGACTACTATGCTGACAATGATGGAGAGGATATGTGGTCAGATTCCGGATTTACTCTGAGGGTAGCTGAGACAAACGTGGACTGAATGAGGAGTGTGAGAAAAAAAGGAGAATCAAGGATGACTCAAAAGCTTTTGGTGCAAGCAAGAGAAGACGACAGAGAAGGACAGAGAAGGACTAAGTTTGATGGGAGAAGTCAAGAATTCGGTTTGGGATATGTTAAGTTCGGATACCCACGGGGAAGTGTTCACCAGGAGCTGGAAAATGAGTAAGAAGGTTAGTGAAGTCAGGACTGGAGTCAAAATGGAGATGCTGTGAGCTGATTTCTTGTTCTTGTGTTTCTGAGTTTTGAAAGTAGGGGGTGGAAATATTTACTCTTAAATGTACTCCAATGCGGCTTTCATTCTCACCATTCCACTTAAACTTCTAAGAATCAACGAACGTTGTTAAATCTCCTTTCGTGAATTCTGTGACGCATTCCACAGTTAACCATTCCCTCCCAAATTTATACTGATAATCTGGACCTCTTTCCTGACTTTTAGACTCATGTATCTGTCTACCTGGCAATTCCATTTGGAAATCTGTGTCAGAAGTTAACCTGTAAAAACCACAACTCTCCACTCGTTCACTCCTTCCGCTTCCTTCTCCTATCCTCTTTTCAGCCACAGCCTGAACATTCACCCAGTTGTTCACACTTAAAAACTAATAAATCTCTGACCCCTTCTCTCTTTTCTAATATCCATCCCTTGGCAAGTGCCAACTACATCTTCAATTTGTCTACTCTCTAGCACCACTGCCTCCTCCTGAGACAAAATCCTCATTCTCTCTCTTGTTCCAACAAACTTTTTGCTAGTCTCCTTGCTTTCATTTTTTATTCCACAAATCTCTCCCTGAAGAGCAGTCAGAGGGATATTTTTAAATATCCCATACTTAGAATCCATCAATGGCATTCACTGTGCTCAGAATAAAACCCAAACTCCTCACAGCTATGTGATCTGACCTTGGTCCATGTCTCCAACCTTACCTGGTCCCTCTTCCTCACTTTACAATCAAGGCACGTCCACCTCCTTTCTGTTTCTTTAACCCTTCAGGTTTTGACTGCACGCCATCCCCGCGCCCCTCTAGACCAGGCCTCTATCTCTGCTGCTTTCTCTCCTAGAATGCTTATCCTTCGTTCACATAGTGGCTGCTTCCCATCCTTTGTGTCTCAGGAGGGGCCTGTGCTCACTCGTGTACCTAGTTCCCTCGTTCTTTTACTTCTGTCATAACCCTCTCCTTATTTTCATGACACTCACTAACATTTTGTTATTACCCTATTTATTCTTTTGGTTTAATAGTTTCTTTTTTGTCTCCCCATCACCAGAACCTAAGCTTCGTCAGGGCAGGGGTCCTGTCTGCCTTGTATTTCTAGCACCAAGACTAGTGCCTGGGACACAGCAGGTATTCATTCATTTCTTTGTTGAATGAGTTAATCAGACCTTTACATAAACATGTATATGGAATAAAGCTCATGGCATGCCCCCTCTTTTTTATTTTTCCATTTTGTAGGCTGGGAGATAAATGAATAGAATAAAATTTTCTATCCAATCATTTCTCCTAGCCTGTTTCAATGTTCCAAAGTTTAATTAACAGAACAAGGAAGTCACCCTGAACTGAACTCAACACTTTGGAGTTTTGCAACATTTCTGTGTTCACAAAAAGTAAAGATAAATGGAATGTCTACCAACAAGGTGCTTATTACAGATCACAGGCAGACCTCGGAAATATC
This sequence comes from Odocoileus virginianus, assembly GCF_023699985.2. Classification (NCBI taxonomy): domain Eukaryota; kingdom Metazoa; phylum Chordata; class Mammalia; order Artiodactyla; family Cervidae; genus Odocoileus; species Odocoileus virginianus. The sequence continues at coordinate 54,872,088 of NC_069684.1, read as the reverse complement.
GCAGGTTCAATTCCAGACCATCAAAAGGAAGTAAGTATCACAGCAAAGTGAGTCAACAAATATTTTGGTTTCCCTACGCAAATAAAAATATATTTATGCTATACTGTAGCCTGTTAAGAGTACAATAGTATGGTGTCTTAAAAAAACAATGAACATACCTTAATTTAAAAATACTTCATTGCTAAAAATTGCTAATCATCATCTCAGCCTTCAGTGACTCCTAATCTTGTCGCTGGTAGAGGAGTTGAAACATTTCAAGAGTTACCAAAATATGACACAGAGACATGAAGTGAGCAAATGCTTTTGGGAAAAATAGCACCCAGAGATTTGCTTGACAAAGGTTGCCACAAACCTACAATCTGTGAAAAATGTAGTATCTTCCAAGTGCAATAAGACAAGGTCTCTCTGTATTCCATATAAGAAATGCAACAATAAACAAAGACGCTCTGTGTCAGGTATCTTCAGTTTGCCCCTCTGGATTCACACTCCTTCCTGCTCTCCCTCCCAGTGTGTGTATGTTATGGACCCAGAATTTGAGCTGGATTCAGACAATGGGAAGCCCCATCAGGAGGTCAAAGACAGAAAAGAAAATGAAGTCAGGATACGTATTTCCTTGGGACCATTGGCCAAAACCACCCTGCTCTTAAGGTGCTGATTCTACTCATTATTTCGAACGAGTAGAATTTAGGCCTAGGAGCAGCTAACAGTCGACTGCTAATGAGCCCTGAGACACTGGACTATTCTATGTGGTTCTCCTATACTACGACTCTATAAGTAGTTTCTCAGCAAAAACCTCATTTTATCTTATTTTTTCTTCCTTTATATTTTAGGTGCTATTTGAAAAATCTAATAAGCACATATTATTCAACAGAAAAAAATAGGAATATATTTTAAAATAACACTTCCTTCTTCTCTACCCCCATTTCTACTCTTAGTTCAGAAGCCCATCACTTCTTACTGAGATTATCATAGCTTCCTTACTGCACTTAGTTTCTCGTCTTGACCCCTCAAAGTGATTTTCCCAACAGGCTATGTGACAGTACTATTTTCTTGTTCAGAATCTTTTAAGGACTCTCAACATGGTGATGAGAAAAATAAAAGTTCCTGTGCACAGTCTCCTAGGCCTTCACAATCTGGCTCCTACTCATAGGCTGGCCTCACTCGGGCCAGTTCTCACTGTTTTTCCTGCACACAACGCACTTCCAGCCCCATGTGATACCTGTTCACTGAAGTGCCTCTCTGATGCTTGTCCTCCTGGTCAAGTCCCACTCATTCTTTCAGTCTCAGATTGAGGTCAACCTCCAGTTTCCTGATTCCCTCGGGCTTCTCCTCTACTCCCCCTGGAGGAGTAGGTCCACTTGCTGATACTGACAACTGTCATGCTGTGATACCGTAATTGTTTTCACATGTTTCTCCCAACCAGCCACATGCATCCTGACAGCAGAAACAAGTCTTTCCATCTCTGCATTCCTCACACCTAACACAGTAAGCCTTCAAATACAGGTCACAAGAAGACATACGCTTTACTCTATACCCTGTTGATCTAAAGGTTACATTTTTAGAAGACTGATCTGGCAATTATATGAATCAAACTCATCTATATAAAACTTAAGTCAAATAGTGGATGATCCAAGACTGTACAGTAGGGACTTCCCTGATGGTCCAGTGGTTGAGACTTTGCCTTCCAATGCAGGGGGTGCAACTGGATCCCTGGTCAAGGGAGCTAAGATCTAACATGTCTCATGGTCAATAAATCAAAACCAAAACAGAAGCAACACTATAACAAATTCAATAAAGATTTTAAAAATGGCTCCTATTAAAAAACAATCTTATATAAACAAAACAACAATGAAAAACCTGTACAGTACTGCTTATGCTAAGGGCATAATTACTAAAACCACTACCATTCCTTAAAGACATTAACTTATGATCATCTCTCTAAGTCTGAACTACCCTCCAAATGTCTCACTGAAGACAATGATTTTCTTTTCACATGAGAATAAATGTTATTGTTGTTGTTCAGTTGCTAAGTCATGTCCAACTCTTTGCAACCCCACAGACTGCAGCCCGCCAGACTCCTCTGTCCATGGGATTTCCCAGGCAAGAATACTAGAGTGGGCTGCCATTTCCTTTTCCAGGGGATGTTCCAGTATCCAGGGATCAAATCCAAGTCTCCTGCACTGGCAGACAGAATTTTTTTTTAACCACTGAGTCATCAGGGAAGCTCTGAGAATAAATCTACACTTCCAATAAATGAGATACTTCTATCAAAGAGTATAAGAAGTAAGTTCCAAAAGAACTAGAACTAGTAATGGCTTACCAATACTGGCATGATCAATAATTGTGTCAATATCTTGTAGACCCCATTTCTTATAAGCTAATGGCGGTGGCTGGATGTTCTCATTGCCTGATGCTGCAGCTGTCAAAGATAAAAATTAGACAAACCAAACTTAAATATAATGGAGAAAAAGAAATTTTACCAAAAATCATTAAAAATATAATAACTTGATTATTCTAAAGTAATTAAAAATAAAGTAATATAAACCATGCATACAGTGAGATTTACTCACACCAAGACAATATACATAAAATGCATATATTAAAAGACTAACTTGGCTGACATAAGAGATTCTGGAACACTTAAGGAATTAGACAACACTACTAAAAACTCTAGACTACCATCAAAAATAAAGATGAATTCAAATTGCAATTGAAGCCAAGTATGCAATTTCTCCCTCTTGAGAAAGACAGTGAATAAAATCCTTGAAGCAGCAACCAGTGTCTTAGTGAAACCTGATGGTACACCCAGCAGAAGCACACGTAAGAAAATATTAAGATCTCAAATGCAAATAATTGAGACCAGGCTTGACAGAAAGATATGCTAACAGTGACAGCACTCCCAGGAAAATGAAGGAAATGCTGACCACTGACCATGGTATTTCCACCTAGGGAGTGAGGAATGAAAAGAAAAGCAGCAGTTACACCTTGGGCCACAGGTTCATGCACAAGACCCCACTTGTCAGTACATTCTCAGGCTATGTGTCATAGAATATAGCTGGATTCTTGTCACTTATTCAGGAAGGTGAAGAAAAGTACTCTGACAAAGGAAAACAGTAATCCTCTAAGCACTTCAGATTTGAGAGTAAGGCCAAGTAGAGAGAGTTTTCCTATACTGTGAAATAAAAGTCACAACAATCTGTACCTAAGTAATCAGATATTTAGAGCAACTTACAGTAAGAGGGCAGTAAGTGGCTTACTTACTTGCTAGGAGATAAAATGGCTTTATGATCTCATACATAATAAAATAAATGGCAATTCAAAAATAGTAAAACTGAAATGGCTAATGATACCGATTAAAGCATAACTGTCTATTTCTAGTTTATTTTACTGCAGAATTCTTATGCAGAGAAAATTACAAAATTCTTAAACCTATAGAAAATTCTTATAGAAATTTCTATAAAAATGACAAATATATTAATGGTGACTATTTGAAATTTCTCCAGAATAACAGACATTGAAACTTTACGTGGACTAAATTTAAATAATTTAAAAGATTATGAAAATAGGTATAAAAAATCAAACAAATTCTGACTTTACAGAAAAGCATGTACTACTAAAGAACCACATAACCAACAACATACTATATCATATATAGTATATGATACATATATCATATATGATACATATATATATATACACACACACACATATAAATCAACCTGTTAAAAAAACAGTGAAAACTTCTACCGCAATGTGAGATGCTGCATTCTCTCCCTGGAATAAATTGCTTCTTCTGTGTCTTACAGTTTAGTTTTGGATTTATGAACAATCTTTATGAACTGGATAGCACATCTTAATTAAACTCTCCTTTCAGGGAGCTAAATGATTTACAAGCTAAACTTTGCTCTTTTTAGGGCCATGAAGGCTCCTTTATTCCAAACCAGAAGAAAATGGGGTAGGTAAGTCAGCACCAACACTGGTTATCTGCACTGACTTGGGGATTTTTGTACTTTTATTTTAATATCTCTAAAACTGGAATCTTAAAACTGATGGTGTGACTTTTACTGGCAGCATTTTTGCTTCTTAGTGGAACAGAAAATAATAGTGCATCTTGATTTTTGATGAAACACAATATCCTCTTCTAAAGACAAAATAGCCTCGGAGTTTAAACTATGGGTAGGGAAGGTTAAAGTGCACGCTTCATGTCAAAGTCTGGAACTGACATAGTTGCCTACATAGATTATATTTAGGTCCCTTAAGTTTTCTCTGTTCAGAAGTGTTTCAAGTTAGCTAAAAGCAGCTGATGCTGCCTGCCTGTGGAGTCCTGCCTAGTGTGAGGAAAACGCCCCCTGCACATTCTCTGCTTTTTTCACCCCCAGAGAGTGGAAGCAAGGCAGAATCACAAGATTTTAGTATGCTGGCCCAAGCAGTGCTCATCTATTGAGAAATCTGGTTCCTCAGTGAGATGCAACTGAACTCTCTATCCCAGTGCTGAACTTCTCTCTTAACTGGTCAAGACATATTGCTGAATTAGTGAAAAAAGCCAACAGTTCAACTGGCAACATGAGAGCTAGAGGTCTAGTCCTCACCTGCATCTTACCAATTAAGCAATCTACTGTGTGTAGTCGCTCAGTCGTGTTCAACCCTTTGCAACCTCATGGACTGTAGCCCGCCAGGCTCCTCTGTCCATGGCGATCCCCAGGCAAGAATACTGGAGTGGGTTGCCTTGCTCTCCTCCAGGGGATCTTCCCCACCCAGGGATCGAACCCAGGTCTCCCACATTGCAGGCGGATTCTTTACCATCTGAGCCACCAGGGAAGCAATCTACTACACTCCCATTTCTATAGTAGTGGGTGGTTTTTTTTTTCTCTTTTAGAACTAGTTCAGAAGGCCTTTTTAATTTAGAAGATGTATTTTTCTAAGTAGATTAAATTAAATAAGACAATATCACCACAAGTTAGCTATTTCTTGCCCCAAATTACCTTTTGCTACCTGATTTCGACAAGCACGAAGAGACTGAAAAAGGCTAAATCCATCAATAGTCACAATGGCAGCTGGATATAATATACTCAATTCTTCATTCTGTTAAAGGAAGAAGAAAGGAGAAAATATTTCCATTACTGCCAAATAAGCGTATCCATGTTTCTGTTATAGCTGAATATCACGATTAATGTAAAATAAAGGAATACTATAACTAAACAACCATCAAACACCCAACACATAAGACAATAGCAGGCAGAGGAATAGTAAAAAACAAAAAGACTTTGTTTTTTTTGAATGCCTTTTGGTCAAGGACTTAAAATTCTTCTCAAATATGAGCCTTTGTACATGGTGAACATTTTCAGGACAGACAAAGGGAGTAACCCAAATAAGTACAAGTTTCATAAAAGTGAAATTTAGTCACTATATGGATGCAAACAATACATAAAAGTCAAAAGAAAAGAAACTCACCTGAAATCCCAGACTTATTTCAGTATATAGGGTCATACATAATCACACACTTTTGTACAAGACTATACCATATACAGTATTCTGTAACAGGTTTTTCCTTATTCAGTAATTTATCAATGATATTCTTCCATTTCAGTAAGTGAGCAAATCAATTTTTGTTGTGGGGATGCTGTATTGCATCATATGTACCAAAATTTCAGTTATTATTGATGGACATTTAGTTTGGCCTGCTGGTTCCAGTCTCTCTCTCCACCATCCACACTCCACAGCTGGAGTGATCTTCCTGAGACAAAGCAGAACAAACTACTGCCCTGATTAAATCTCTCCACTGGCTCCCTTCTGCACTTAGAATAAAACCTGAACTCTACTCAAGCTTCAAGATGGGGCCTCTCCCTCCAATATCATCTTGTCCCTCTCCCCTTGCACCCTTAACACAAAGGTCACTGCACCTTCACCTCTCAAGTCGTTGCCTGCCTTTCTTTTGATCACTCAGATCTTGGCTCAAATGCAGGTGCTCTGAAAGGCTACTCCCGAGTCTCTGTCTCAAACATCAATTCCATTTCCTTGTCTCATTTCAATCTCATTAACATGATTACTTCCCTCACGGCACCTATCAGAAGCTGGAAACATCCTGGAAAATCTCCAGCTGTTCATCACTGGTTACCCTCCATCACCTCCAAACTGTAGGCTCCACAAAAGCAGAAACCTAGCATGTCTGGTTCAAAAATGGATTCTCAGTGATTACAACTGGGCTGGGCACATAACGGGCAGTAAATAAATGTTTATGAATGAAAGAAATACTTTCATTATTATAAACATCACTGCAGTAAACATTCTTTTGTATGTATCTTTTCACATCACTTTGATCTAAACTCATTCAAGGAGGTCTGCTGGGTCACAAAGCATTCACAATTTTCATTTTCATCCATATTATTAAACTATCTCAAGAAAGTACCTATCAGTTTATAACTCCACCAACAATACATGACAGTGCCTGATTCTTCCTCTGTCACCAAGCTTTGTTAATCTTCATCTTTGCCAATCTGAAGGGTGAAAAATTATCCAAATGTAGCTGCTTATAGTTCTGAGATTATCAGTAACGTTCAAAAGTTTATCATATGCTGTCGACCAGTTATATTTCTTCTTTTGAGAACTGCCTTGTCCTTTTTTTACACTGGACTATTAGGTGTTTCCATTTTTAAACATTTTTGTGGGCCACAAGGGGTGGGAGCTGATGTCAGGGTTCACAGGACAATTTGACAATGCTAAGCTTACGCAGTCCACTGAGCAGGGCCGGGCCGGGGGAGAGAGGTCCCTGACAGGGAGGAGCCAATCACCAGCTAGCCAAGTATCTCCAAAACAAGACTGTTTTCCTGAAAAAGATACTCTTACAAACACCAGTGTCCAAAAGCTGCAGAAATTGTGCTAAATGATAGGGATTTTTGTGCAGAAACCACAGAAGAGGCTTCTTTGGCATTCCAGAAAAACATCTCCCTTTGGAATCTTCTCCTGCAAAGATCAGTTATCCCACCTACTACATTCACTGCCCCAGAACTGAATTACAAGGAAATCTGCTCTTGTGATCTTTAATAGATGTGGGAGTGCACTAAAGATGCAGCAAATAGATTTTCTGATATACAAACTGATGTGTATTGGACCAAAAGATGCTTCTATAAAATACAGAGTAACAACAAAGACTTCCCTCCGTGTGTTTAATAAACAGTTTTCAGTGAAAAGATTTTGACTCACAAATGCAAACAGCAATCAAGTATTTAAATGTAAGTTATATTTTTCCACCAGCTCTAAAAACAGATTATTACAAACACAGTCAAGTTTAAAGTGTTTAAAGAACCTTCATCTTCCAAGGAATTTGTTTTTGTTTTTTTTAAAAAGGGAAATGGCTCTTGAGAGGCAGCTTCAATAAACAGATCACTGTCTTGGATTTCCAACAGTTCCTTGTTTGTTTCCTGCAATAGTCCCATTTCCTCCCAACTCTTTAAGATCAGTATTATAACTTAAGTCTTCAGCCTTCAGTTTCATTTTCCTGTAATGGGTTCTTGGAAGAGTTTGTTCAATATCTGTGACTTCAATCATCATATTCAATCTAGCCTTTGTGCCTCTGGGATAGTTCTGTATCACTACAGGCATGATGGTATTTTCATTTTATTTCCTACAATCACCTCAAACATGTACAAAATAAAATTTAAAATCTTTGTATGCTACCAAGGCAGTCCCTTCTTCCAACTTCGTCAATGGCATGCCTCATGCAGGAGATCTTAGAGCCAAGTCATTTTTCTCTTTAAATTTGACACCTTGGGACTTTCTTGGTGGTCCAGTGGTTAAGAATCTGCCTTGCAATGCAGGGGACGCAGGTTTAACCCCTGGTAGGGGAACTAAGATCCTACATGCAGTGGAGCAACTAAGCCCAGATGCTGCAACCCCTGAGCCTGAGCACAACTAGAGAGTCTGTGTGCCACAGTAAAAGATCGCCCATGCCACTACTAACATGAGATACAGCCAAAAAAAAAAAAAAAAATTTAGCATCTCGATCCAGTAACCCAGTCCTGTCAAATGTTCCTCCCTCTTCCCACAGCCATTCCAGTCCTGGCTCACAGCACTACACTCTATTACTGATAACTGAAAAAACAGGATAACTAGCCTCCCTGATTCCAGATTCTCACAAATCCAATTCATCTGGAACAAAGTCCTTCAAGATCCCTTTGAAGATACTACTTCCCTCTCATCAACCTCTAGTAGCTTCTGAATCTTCTGAAGCAATTCTGATTTTCACTTGGCTTTCAAATTTATAAACAATCTGGTGACTCAGACTATTTGACAGTTTCTCAGTTTCTTATACAGTTTCTTTGCTGTCTCACAGTTCCATGTTTGAATCTTCCCTGATTTTTTTCTCCTAACTACCTAAAATATTTTCCCTTCTTTTCTAAGTTCTATACCCATTTTCAAGGCTTAATTCAAACTCTACCTCCTCGATGAAATTTTCCTTTATTACCCTAGTCCTAATTGAGCTCCCTCTTCTCTAAATTTGCACAGAAGTTATTCTGTTCATGTAAACTAGCAACTCATAAAGTAATGCTTAATATTACTGATTAACTCATTCACCAGCATTAACAGATATTAGTCTAGTCTTTCTTACTGGTTAAGTTTCACTCCAGTCCATCTACCACACAATTTAAGTCCACAAAGGAACACAGTATTTATACATCTGCTTACTTCAAACCTCTTGGAAGCCAGATAGCACAAAGAGAGAAGGCATATTATATAGTTTTGACAATGTACCACACAAGATGTGCTGGACAAGAACATATTAGTTTATGTGGCTTCTACAATTACTGTAGACACAATCAAAATTTTTGACTGTGAGACAACCAAAACCTAGGTGAGACACAGCACCTAGAAAGAAGTGAAAACTGTGGCATGCCTTAGACACTCAATAGTGTTATTTTCTCTATCAAAATTTTCTATGAATATAAAATATTTTCCACAGTAAATAAAAACTGAATAACCCCTTTTCTGAGAAATAGGTTAGTGCAATATAGTAGCACTATTAATGATACAGCTAAATCTTTTTTCTTTTACTCTACATACTTTTAATACCTACTTCCAAATAAAAAAGATATAAGGTTATATAAAACTATTTTTTACCTTAAGTCACTATTAAGTTTTAAAAATGAGAAAACCTTTTGGTTTCTAACTTAAGTGTTTTATTTCACTGTGGAGCAAAGCATACAATATTTCAGTAAGACTTACTTACTGGTGCAGGACTGGTGTCCCTTACTCAGCTATGAATAGCTTCTATTTCTAAAATCTGACTAACTGTGAGCTAACTGTGCCATGAGAAGATACCTTAAAGCTTCCACCCAACCAGAAGGAAGGAGAAACTACTTCAGAGTAAAGCCACTGTCCCTCTGGACACAATCTCTTACGCGACCTGCTCAGTCACACCAGGATGTCGTGGGATTTCGTAGGTCCTGCATTTGAGCTGAAGCACTGAGTCCTCGTTCAGGAGCTGGGCAAGCAGGAGCACGCCGTTCTAGGAGGAAGCATAGAGACAGCCCCGCTTGTTGTCTCACAAATATACCTGCACAGGCGTGGCTGGGCAGAGAGCGGCGTTTCCCCCACAAGTCTTCCGGGGATGCCAGGTGGTCTGTCTGCAGAACATGGCTTCTCTTCTCTCTAGTTTACAGCAGAACTTTCCACCAGCACGGCTCCCCCGTTCCAGCCTTCACCCCCATAAGGAATAACTACACACTCAAGTGGCAGGGAGTGAGTCACAAAGGAGTGTAATGGGAACGCGGAACCAGGTTTCCCAGTCAAATGGTGCCTTTTTACTGCGTAACACTCATCTCACCTCTGTGTAGAAGCGTACGTAACCCGAAGTAAAGCCCACCACGATGCAGGTCCAGTCTGGACGTCCAGTGGAACTCCTGTTACAAACAAAATCAATGATCTTAAGAGTTCATACATCAAACCAAAAAAAAAAAAAAAAGACTTACTCACTTATCCTTACCTCTTCTGGCTTGCTAGTGGAATGCACAGAGCACTGGTTACACACTCCCTAAAAACAAAGACAAAATCATATGTTTACCCGATCAATTTATCAATGACTTTTGTATCTCTCTGATTGGATGTTAAAGGACAATTAAGTGGAAGATGAGCTCTGTGGACCAGCTGTATCCAATATATAAATTTAAAAAATGAGCAAAACTCCACCATAAGGAGGCTAATAAAACCCATTCACATAAAAGCTAATATCACATTCACTTGAGGTTAATAAAAAAACAGTATTTTTCATTCTGTATTGTCATGAAAAGTATAAAAGTAAAAAAGTAAACCTTTACCGTATACAACTGATTATACACAAAAGTAAGAAAACATCAAGGGATCACCAAGCAGTCATTTTCCACTGTTCCCCTCTCCTCCTCATCAGTGAAGAACTTGGGCAAAAGGTGGGAGGAACTGGCAATCACACAACAGGCAAACTGCATTTCTGTTGAGAACGTGATTCTAGAGACTTGCCATATTTCAACTGGCTGGCTTCTTTTTTTATATTTTGTAGAAATTGCTGCTGATAACCTATTTCTAAGAACCTGCTGGGCTGGATGGTCCCTAAAAGATTTTTCTTTTTCTGACATGAAGATTCAAGAAAAATTTGTCCCATGCCGAGACAGGCCTCAAAATTAAAATAACTCCTAATGACCTCTTCCTTAAACTGTCAAAACTCAGGACCATCACCAGCTTATTCAACAAACTATAAATCCTCTTCCCCATTCATCAAACTAGACACCAAACAAAATGAATCTTTTTGGTTTTTGCTGTCTCTAAGGTAACTGAAAACATATTAAAGTAACACACGAGCATAAGCGGGTGAGGCTCCTGACAGCCCAGCCCTCCTGTCGTGCCTGTGTGCTTAGTCGTGTCTGACTCTCTGCGATCTTCTGGGCTGTAACCTGCCAGGTTCCTCTGTTCATGGGGCTTTCCAGCCAAGCACACTGGAGTGGGCTGCCATTTCCTTCTCCAGGGGATCTTCCCGACCTAGGGATCGAACCCACATCTGTGTGTCTCCTTCAGTGCAGGTGGATTCTTTACCTGCTAAGCCATCGGGAAGCCCTAAAGTAAATGAACCTTGCATGTGCATTCCTGACAGAAATTAAATGTCTTCAAAACACTTAGACTAAATGACTCAAGGAGAAACAGCATTTATTTTGACAAGAGTAGAGAACAATTCACTGAGTCTCTGTAGAGTATCAGCATGTACTATGGATTTCTACTTGATTGTCTTTTATCTGAATTTAAAGTCTAAAGAACCTTATTCATTCCAACTAGATAACTTTCAGTCATAAAAATTTAACTGAAAACAATTGTTGGCTGCAGGTTCCAGGCTAGCAGCTCCATCACGGAACCATACTAGAGATCTGGTTTTAAAACTCTAACCGGGTCGGTAGGAAACTTGAATTTACTAACTTGCATTTCTTAAGTATTTATGAGTGTTAAGAATTAATGGAGCACTGTTCCCTTTAAGTACAAGCCCAGTGCTAACAAAGCAGAGAGGACCATAGCAACCCTTGACTTTTTGGCGGAATAAAATTAACAATGAGGGACTTCCCTGGTGGTCCAGAAGTTAGAAGTGCACACTTCCACTGCAGGAGACACAGTTTTGACCCTTGGTTGGGCAACTAAGATCTCATATGCCACGTGGTATGCTAAAAAATAATAATAATAATAATAATAATAATAAACAGCTAAGGAAAAGACTGCTCGTGGGGTTCTCAAGGCAAGAATACTTGAGTGGTTTGCCATTCCCCTCTCCAGGGGACCACATGTTGTCACGGGGTCGCAAAGAATCTGACACAACTGAGTGACTGAACTGAAGGAAAAGACAAAATGTAGACAGGATATTATGGAATTCTCTCTGCACTCTCCTGTAAATCCTCTCCAAACACAAGGGTTTTTTTCTTTGGTTCTTTGATTAATAATTACATGGTTAATAAAATTAAAATCTACTGCCCAAATCATGCTCTACAATCTCTAAAACTGCAATGAACATACATTTAATCAACATTCCAATTGATGAAACGTCTTAGCAGATTGATATATAAGTCAAACAATTTCACATATACATTTAACATATGGAGAGACAAAAAGAACTAACGGGTACCTACCCTTCTTCAACACTTAAAGAACCACTCCAACCAACAGCAAACTGCATTTCTTCCTTCCCTTTATCACTATGCTTCCATTTCGCTGGAAAAAAAAAAAAAATCATCACACAAAATAACTTTAATTACAGCATACTAAAGCAGAGAATTTATTACTTTCATTCTTTTCCTTTAGAATGATGAGTGCAGAATAGTTCTATATTAATTGATGTGGGTCTTTCTATAAGTAAATATAAGATGTTTTAAAATTTTTATAAGATTGTTATTAAAAAACTCTCTCTTTAGTCTTTCTTCCAATTCAATCCATATAACAAAGTTATTAATTCTTATGTATTATCCCACCATTTTTATTTATAAAACTTTTATCTTCAATTGGCAGAGAAAAATTTTCTAAAAGATTTATGCTATTGGAGGGCAAATCTGCTTAATGGCACCACTCGGTACCCATTTAATACAAGACCTTATTTTGATCAGTGAGGTTTTCCACATTCTATGTATAGCCAAACTTTAAATTTAATCTTCAACAAAAATTGTAAGCTAAGCTTATACCCCAAATAGGAAACAACAGTACTGTGAGCTTTCAAATTAGAGTTGAGAGTCACCCAATTCACATTATTGCTAAGAAGGGATCAGTGGCCTTTTTAGCTCTAACTGCCCCTTGTGAGAACTGGGCAATGCCCAAAACTGCTTCTGAAGTGCCAGAGAGAGACAGCTAGAGTATCTGCAGCCAAGAATGAAAAACAGAGAGGAAAGAAACAGAAAAGAAAGCAAAAGAAATGGGAAGAGAAAGAAATAAAAGAGAATCAAAAGTGCTGTGCAACATATCAAACTATCAAATGCTACCATATAATAGAGAAGTAACATGTTTTCTTTCTCCCTAATCCATTTTCTATTCTATGCATTAAAATAAATGAAAATTACAGAGTACTTACGCACTAGAAATACAGCTTTTTGTTCCCGAGCTATAACCATAAGATCATTGGTTGGAGATAATGATAAAATACAATCTTGAAGCCAGGAAGTTTTTTGTGGTTTGCAAGTATTTCCTTCTTCTTCCTGTTGAGTAAAACTACAATTACTTCCATGGAAACACATCAAGAACAGTTCAATTCACCTTGTCCATCTTGAGAAGCAAGGGAAAAGAAACCTTCCCAATTCTTTTATAGTCTCAATAATATCTGTTATCAAAACATGTCAAAGATGACCAATAAAAAAAATACTCACCACAAGCAGATCTCAGTTTTGAAAATTCACGTAAAATTTTTAAATAAAACAGATAGCAAGACATTAAAAGAATCTCACACAGGGACCATTCCAGAAATGATTTAGTTAGGAAATTTGGTAACTAATCCTACTTGAGACAGATAGCTAGGGCATCTGCAGCTAGACAGCAAAGAAAATATCACCTGACACTTATGGCCTGTAAAGTATGATAATTATGACATCTCTATTTTATGTGAAATAGAAAGGTGTTTTCTTTTTTTTCAACTGAACATGTACTTACTATATAGGTAAATTCCTATGGTTAAAAAGTCACAGACCCAAAAAGGTCTTTGCAAAGTCTGACAATTCCTGTATTCCAGCCGCCCTGCTGTTCACTCTGGAGACAGCAGTGTGACTGTATCTCATGTGCACTTCCAGAGACACCATGCACATAGGCCAACAGGATTAACTACCCCTTCTCCTTTTCTGACACAAATGGGAGCATGCTACACACATAATTCTGTATTTTATTTTTCTCTCAGCACATACCTTAGGTCTCACTCTGCCTAAAGCTGCGGAGTTTCTGATGGCTGGAGAGCCACTGTAGAAGCGCCCAGCCCCCCCCCAATGGCAGCTGTGCTGTCCACACTCTCCTGCTGCCACAGATGACGTTACAATGAATAACTTCATACACTTATCAGTTTATGAGGGAGGGTGCCAGCAGGATAAGCTCCTAGTCAAAGGGAACGTGTGTTAGTAAATCTGCTAGCTGGGCCCAAACTGTGCTCTGCAGAAGTTGAGTTAATTTATAATCTGACCCAGCAAGTTTCGAAAGTGCTTGCTTCCTCAGGGACTCTTCAAAAGTGCTTTAACTCGGAGAATGGGTATTTTTTCATATGCTTAGGAGACTTTTCTATGAACAGTATGCACCTTTCCTTTGCAGACCCTCTGTTGGGTTGCTGTTCTTTCTCTAAGTGATTTGTATATACATTTTTTTTTAATATAAAGCGCTTATTTTTCCTGATAACATTGTATTGCTTATTGGAGATTTATTTTGTTTTTTTTTTTCCCATTTATTTTTATTAGTTGGAGGCTAATTACTTTACAATATTGTAGTGGGTTTTGTCATACATGGACATGAATTAGCCATGGATTTACATGTATTCCCCATCCTGATCCCCCCTCCCACCTCCCTCTCCACCCGATCCCTCTGGGTCTTCCCAGTGCACCAGGTCCGAGCATTTGTCTCATTCTTCCAATCTGGGCTGGTGATCTGTTTCACCCTAGATAATATACATGTTTCGATGCTGTTCTCTTGAAACATCCCACCCTCGCCTTCTCCCACAAAGTCCAAAAGTCTGTTCTGGACATCTGTGTCTCTTTTTCTGTTTTGCACAAAGGGTTATCGTTATCATCTTTCTAAATTCCATATATATGTGTTAGTATACTGTAATGGTCTTTATCTTTCTGGCTTACTTCACTCTGTATAATGGGCTCCAGTTTCATCCATCTCATTAGAACTGATTCAAATGAATTCTTTTTAATGGCTGAGTAATATTCCATGGTGTATATGTACCACAGCTTTCTTATCCACTCGTCTGCTGATGGGCATCTAGGTTGCTTCCATGTCCTGGCTATTATAAACAGTGCTGCGATGAACATTGGGGTGCACATGTCTCTTTCAGATATGGTTTCCTCGGTGTGTATGCCCAGAAGTGGGATTGCTGGGTCATGTGGCAGTTCTATTTCCAGTTTTTTAAGAAATGGAAATTTATTTTGTTTTACTCAAAACACAGAAAAGAGAAGCAGAAAATCACCCACAATTGGGACACCACTGAATTTTCACACTATCATCTTAATGGCTATTGAAGGTTCTTTTCCTTAGAAACTGCTTAACAATTCTGCTATTTTGGGGCATGTTCTGACATTATTTTAAAAAATGGTACAACAAAATCTCTACATACCTTTCCCTTCTTTCACTTTTTACTTAGTATTTTTACACACAAAGAAAATTGGTTCTTTGAACAAAAGTTTTCCCCAGTTCACATCATAGCTTAGTTTTCTTCATGCAGAATTTTTAAATTTTATGTACTAAAATTACTGATCTATTAATATTTACTCTCTTATAGCTTCTAGGTTTTATGTCATTTGATCTTCCACCTTACTCAACCCTAGCTGACAGCTTTTGGATTGAATTAGTCAAGATGGGAGGGAAGAGAGGTGGCAGAGATGCAGGTTGCTGTCATTAAAAAAAAAAAAAAAATTATGGTTTTTAAAGCTTTCAGGGCTTCCCTGGTAACTCAGATGGTAAAGAATTCCCCTGCAATGTGGGAGACCTCTGTTCGATCCCTGGGTTGGGAAGATCTCCTGGAGAAGGGAATGGCAACCCACTCCAGTATTCTTGCCTGGAGAATTCTGTGGACAGAGGAGCCTGGTGGGCTATAGTCCATGGGGCCGCAAAAAGTCAGACATGATTGCATGACTAACACAAACAATAAGAATATATTACTAATACAATGAAATTTAAAGGATTTTAAAAACAGAAAATCATCCTAATCAGAAATATTATGGCAGTATTTCCAGGAAAGATAAATATCTCTTGCTGTGATACTATTAAAGAAATATTTAAGACAGAAATAAAATATGGATTATAAGACATTGTTAGGAAAATCTCCATGTAAGTCTGAAACCTCTGGAAGAGTCATGCGATTATTTTTGCTTCTCAATGGAACACTGAGGAATCAACCAGATTCCTCTTTCCTCTGCAAGGTACGCTAAAGAGGTTGCACTCACTCCCAAAAGACAGGGAGAAGAGTCATACTGGCAAGATCCCTTATTTTAGTAAAACTACAATTTTTAGGACTTTTGTTATCCAGTCTGCTGTTTTTAATGTGCATTTTTCTACATATAAGCCAGGGAGAAAATTATTCCCTAAAAAATGAAAGTTCTAAGGTAAAAGTTAGTTGTAATGAACGTCTGCCTTGACCCACACTTCCCGCCCGAGCGCACAATCTGTTTAGCCAGCAGTCACCCAGGACTCCTCACAGAGCCTTGGCTGCCGAGGGCATCACCACCTTATGGTTCCCTCCACTTTAATGAGATCCAGTTACACGAACTCTAAGGTTCAGGAGTTTTCAAGTGAAAACCTCCTTCCTTCAGGACAAGAATCAAAGCAGGGAGAGCCATGCAGGGTTATTATTTAAGCGCTGTGTTTGGTAAGAAACTAAGAGTATCTGAACTCCTTGACTGCTCTATAAAATTTCCATCTCATTGCAACAGAAAAGAAATCCAAACAGTGCTCCAGAAAAAGGATAATACAGCTCTATTTTTGGCAAGCTCTATAAAAAAAAAATGTTTTTTTAAATAATAGAACATCTATACAAATGGGTTCCTTCCTTTTATCATACTTCCAAAATTTTGTTCAAACAGTAAACTCCAAAAAGTTTGTAAAAATTACTTTTCAACAAAGAGTATTATTCCTGTTTTTATCCTGTTTTCAAAATAATGTCACTAGTAAGGATGAGAGCTGTGTTTACATTTGCCCAAAAGACAGGGAGTTTAAAAAATGCAAAGATGGAAGGCATTTAAAGACTAACTGGCCCAAACCTCATTCTACAATACAGATAGTAGAGTCTTGGGACGGTTAAGAATGTGCACTCTCTGCCACACAATCAGCGTCTGAGGCCAGAGGAGGACCACGCTCACCTTGGCGGGCGACTGCAACAGATCTTTAAGAAGCCTTAGGATCTGACTCCAGTCTGGGTCAGTGAAAAGCGTTTTCTCTGAAAGAACTTCCCTATTGCTTATCGCTATACAGCAGACTGGGCTTCCCTGGTGGCTAAGAGGTAAAGAATTCAGCTGCCAATGCAGGAGATGCAGGTTTGACTCCTGGGTCGGGAAGATCCCTCGACGAATGGCAACCTGCTCCAGAATTCTAGCCTGGGAAATCCCATGAACGGAGGAGCCTGGCTGGCTACAGTCCACAGGGTCACAAACAGTCTGAACACAGCTTAGCAACGACACAACAATATACCAGGCTACTCTTTTTGTGGTTCTGCAAACTGATTTAGAGCTGTGAGGAACCATATTTGAACATGGGAGTCAGCACATTCTTGAAGCACTGCTCTGAGTTCTCCTTTAGAAAGACTCTTTCCTCTCTTTTCTGTCTGTCCATCTCACGTGCCAGTTCCTATTGCAGTCCTCTTCTCCTCTGACTTTACCATCTTTCGAATTTATTGCCATGAAAAGTCTTACTATTCTCTGATGTTTCTTCTGTGAATGCATTTCTCCAACCCTAGACTAGACGTCTTCAATACTTCTATGACTCCTCTACTCCGTTCACTGCACAACTGCAAACATGAGTGAATAACAGCTTTCCAATTCCTCCTTATTTATATTCACAAAGATACTTGAATAACCTAGTATGTACTCTTACACATGAAACTATATGACAATAAGCAAGTGATTCAAGGCTAGTATGCTAAGTAATGTACCCATAAGGAATAATAGTATCTTTAGTAATATTTTTCCTTAAGTAACTTTATGATTTAACATTTTAAGATTATGGCTGACATATCCATGTAAGTACAATATCCACGTAGGTACAAATAAACATCCAAGTACTACTCTCTCTACTGGGTCTAGAACTCAGTATCAAATTATAATCAAGCTTTGTCTGCCACCATGTCCAGCGAGTGGACTATAAGCCATTTCAGCACAAACACGAATTTTGCCCTGTAAGAATTAACCAAGATGAAAGCACAAGAAGTAGATATCACTGAGAAGCAAATTCAGAGAAACTACTCCACAATGACTGGTTACATCCCTACCCTTGCTGAGCCATCTCATTAATGTACGTTTTTAGTAACATGAAACCACGTGGATCAGCATTCCAGTTTCATCTACTGATGATGAGGGCTGGCGGGGGAGGGGTGAGAAGATGGCAAAAATCAATACCTTCTATCACTCTTCACTCTCCAGCTCTCCATCTTTCCTGTGACTGTGGGACTAAAAGCAGATCCTCCTAGTCTATCATGGCAAAGCTGAGTGAGTACAAGCGGGAGTTCCATATACCAAAATTAAGTTATAGAACACTCACATGACTATATTATACAGGCAGAGGTCAGAGATACTGTGGGTTCAGCTACAGACCTCCACAAAAAAGCAAACAGCACAACAAAGTGAGTCACATGAGTTTTTTGATTTCCCAGTGCATATAAAAGTTATGTTTATACTAGCCTGTGGTCTATTAAGTGCATAACAGCATTATGTCTAAAAAATGTACATTCTGTAATTTAAAAATATTTACTGATAAAAAATGCTAACCATCATCTTAGCCTTCAGTGAATCATAATCGTTTTACCAGCAGAGGATTTGAAGTATTTCAAGAATTAGAAAAATGTGACAAAGAAATAGGAAGTGAACAAATGTTGGAAAGTTGCGTTGATCACTTGTTTGATGCAAGGTTGCCACAAACCTTAAATTTGCAAAAAAAAACACAAAAAACCACTATAATCTGCAAAGCACAATGAAATAAGGTATGTGATTCCTGTTGTTGTAGTTAAGTCACCTCCAACTGTTTTGCAACTGCACAGACTTATAGCCTTCCAGACTCCTCTGTCATGGGACTTCCCAGGCAAGAATACTGGAAAACATTACCATTTCCTTCCCTAGGGCTCGTAGTATATTAGCTTATATTATATTAAGATATCATATCATCATTAGGATTTGACGTTATAAAATTCTAGATTTAAAGCTTTAGTCTTGCTGCTTGGGAATGATTCTAGCTTGTCACGAAATGCAACTGTGTGTGCTCTTAACACAAGCTCGATAGCTCTTTTGATCCACAGCCACACTGGGACGGGGTAGGAGCAACCACAAGTTCCTGGTCACTTGTAATTCTGAAGATACAATATTCAATGTATCAGATTTGATAAAATAAAAAGCCTTTTAAGGACACAACTAAAAATAAGTATTATCTTTAAAACTATAAACAGAGCTAAAATGTGTTATTTCTCCACAGGCTTAGCTATTTTGCCCCATGCAGTGTGAATTTTATCAGAAAATGATAAAGCAAATGGAAAAATTGAAAACAACTGGGAGTGGAGGTGGGTGAAGAACTCCTATAAATCAAACGTCTTTCAATAAGTCCTCAAAAAGAAAAAGAAATCCCTTGGTACATCTGAATCAACAATTAATATGCTGCACACAAAGGCAAGCAAAGAACAAAAAGATGGGAAAGTAGATGTCCTACACTGTTCACTGTCCTAGAATGCCTGCTACTTACACCCGAGCAATGTGGCAGGAATGAGGCCAGTCAAGTGAAATCTCCTCTCATGATAAAGGAATCCTTTGGCGCCACCCTAAGCAGAGGATAGTGATTCCATCGAAAAGGGTTTGCTCCAGATGCGTGTTTGGGTTTGGCCACCTAACTCAACAGGAATGACAGAGGGCTGACATCAGCGACCTGGATGATGTACACAGGAACATCTGCCAAACACTTACTAAGTGCCAGACACTTAGTAAATGTGCTAAATGCTTTACACATAAATCGTGCTTAATTCTCACTGTTGCTCTACAAGAAGGTTCCATTACTACTCTCCTTCCCTACATCACAGAGGGAGTGGGGATTTGGACACAGGCATTTGAACGCAGGCCCTGGGGTGCTGTTCCCTCTGTGCTGTTTCCACGCTGCACTGCCCTGAGAAGCTGGGCCCTGGAAGCACAACTGTCACAGCACTTTCAACTCTGCTCTTCTCTGCATTCAGAATGAAGGGGGTGACAAGGAGCTCTAGTCCACTTCTAGACTGAAAGACAAGCGCCCCTCGATGATTAAAAAAGTAAAGGGTGGAAAGTGGGCTGTCAAGGTCTCGTAAGAACATGCCAACACACATTTGCTGGCCGGTAAGATGCAAGCTCATCACTGTTTTGTACCATAAGGGCATCTGCTACCAATAAAGATTTTTCTGAAAACCACCCACACGAATATGGGGCCCATGGCCATGAACAATGCTCCCTTGAAGGTAATGATTCTAAAATAATGTGTTCATGTGATAAAGTACTTAATTTCCCTAGTGAAGCACGATATTTAAAAATCAAAAACAGCACCATCAAGGACTACCTTGGCTTTCCACAAACATCAACAAGCACTCAGATACTAAAGTTAACATTAAATTCATCCATTATCTATAAAACACAGCTCCTGCTTAGGGGTGGGAAACGAGAATGTATAATTTTCTTCAGCATATCCTAAACTTCAAAGTTTTTTCTTTGCCTTGAGATGTAAAATTTTTTCTTAATCTGCACAAATATGGAAGCCATCAATGCAGATTACGAAAAGGAATCCATTCTAAACACTAGGACTGTAACAAATACATATTTAAAAATTTTATTTCTTTTGATGTTAATCCCACAAATTCATCAAACGATTAGTCTTTCACAAGACAGGAGATGGAAAATGCAGTAATTTAACCAACCTTTCAATTATAGCTGGCCACCACAGAGGCTGGTAAATATCTGTGAAGAGTGGCAAATGTCTTCTGGTGTATCAACCACTGTGATGACTAGAGAGCCACTGCAGTAGCCCAGAGTAATTTTTCAAAGCTTTCAACTTTAGCTAACAAGTCCATCATTTGCAGTTTTCACTGTCACTGTCGTGTGCTGTAGCAGACACGTACACGTAACAGTGGTGCCAAAAGAATCCAGTACAAATAAGGGACTGTCAGCACATCCCAGCATACATTCTCAGTATTTCACTTCCTAATTCATGGGAATAAACTAGTCATCTACACTTTCTAAACCAAGAGATGTAAGTGCTCAGCAATTCTGAAACACAAAGAAATAAATTAACAATGTTATATAAATTGTCTTTTTTTTTTTTTCTAGTTTCCTATTAGCATATGTACTACCTAATGCTTCTCAAACTTTTTTTTAGGTTGCAGGACTTTCTTATTCCCAAACAAAATTTTACACAGTATTTTAATATATGAAATAGATAAAAGCAGAAATGAGGAAGCGTCTCTGCAGAACCTGAGAGCTTTCTCTAACACAGCATGAAAAGCATTGGTCTTGGCCATTTTCCAGATTGTAGACTAAAATCAAACATCCAAAATTAAGGTCTTGTCAAAATTTGAATGAGGCAAAGCAAGAACTATAAAGTTGGTTACAAATTTCATTATGGATAACTCAAAGGAAAAAAAATTACAAACACAATTAGTCACAAAAATCTCTGACTTCAATCTCTCAGTTTTTAGAATCATTTTTCTTTCTAACCTTAGAGTAACTTAACAATAATTCAGTAACTCTTCCAGTTTTATTTCAACTGTCAATTCCAGTAGGATTAATTCTGCTATTATTTTAAATTGTATATATAATATGATCCCATTTTTAGAGAATTATCTGTGTGCCCATTCATCCAACCATTCAGTCAAATATGCCTATAATTATAACTTCTTAAAGTTAGTAATGATGACTATTCTTAGATGTCAGAAAGTTGATTATCTTATTTGCTATATTTTTTCCTACCTGAATTTTCTGTAAACTCCATTTTTACTTATTTTATTTTATTTTTTTGTAAACTTCATTTTTACAAAAATTCATTACTCACAAAAAATTACAACAGAACACCAACATAAAAATCAAATTCTTTATTTTTGAGACTATACTTAATACTAAAATCTATGTGCTTCCTAGGCACCATGGGATATAAGAAAGTACTAAACAATTATTGCTCAAAAACTTCACTATCTAGTTGGACAAATAAGATTCAATAAGTAAGAAACAATCAGCATCCAACGTAAGTAAGAACAGATCTGACAACTAAACTATGCTGTGGACCTTAAATTGCTATTAGTGTTCACACACACACAACAGCACACATTTCCCCCAAAATATCTGAGTGAAAAGCATGCAAAGATGACCAACTTCACTCATAAATTTAAAAATACAAATTAAAGCACTGAAATGGCATTTCACATCATTCTTATTTTGCAAAGTATATAGTTTGATAATCTACTAGGGGCCAAAGATTTCAAAAAGTACCACCATAAGAAAACCTATCCATCTCTCATAGTCTTGAGTTTCCCAGGATTGCTATAAATAGACGTACAGAGAAATATTTCATTTTTTACAAAATAAACAGCAATTAGCTCAGAGATGTTTTCATTTCTGTGACACAGAGGGTGAAGGAAGACAGCCTCACCATGTTTGGAATATACACCGAGCAGGCTTTTGGAAGCACTGCTCGGCACTTCCTATTAAAACCTGAAATGGACAGGCATGCCTTTTCGGGCTTCCCTGGTGGCTCAGTGGTCAAGAACCCGCCCGCCAGTGCAGGAGATGTGGGTCCCATTTCCGGGTCAGGAAGGTCAAGTAGAGAAGGAAATGGCAACCCACTCCAGTATTCTTACCTGGGAAATCCCATGGATGGAAACTGGCGAGCTACAGTCCATGGGATCGCAAAAGAGTCAGACATGACTTAGTAATAACTAAAACAACAACAACATGTATACCTTTTAGGAATTTATTCTAAAGGAAAAATAAGAATGGCCAACATTTACTGAGCACATACTATGTATGTTCCAGGTACTATTCTAAGCACATCTCATTTCATCCTCCTAATAATCCTGTAATTTTAACCCTATGACTGATAATCCTATTAGTCCCACTTTAGGAATGAGGCAACTGGACTGAGAGAAGTTACAGAACTTGTCCAAGGTTGTCCAGTCACCGAGTGGCAGAGATAGGCTAGAAATTCCAGCAGTCTGACTTTCATTCATTATACTGCACACATGTGTAACCAAAGATGCACAGATATAAAAATGATTACAGCACTGCCTGTGACAGAAAAGAGAACAAAAACAAAATGTCCCTCAATAGGTGTGTGCCTAAACCAATCACAATACATCTATACAATGAAACAGTACTACTTTAAAAGAACTACATGATTTATATATGGAGATACAGAAAAACCTCCATATTACACTAAATGGAAAAGGCAAGACTTAGAACAGTATGTAAAAATGAAGTCTATACGGACCTTGACATAAAGAGAATTAAACATATCAATTTTACTCTCACTTTCCCCAGCACTCTCAACCCCTCTAAAACCAGCAGGAAAAGATTTTGCTTCAAGTATGGGCAAAAAGAAAAGAGGAAAAAACCACTAGAATTTGAGAACTAGAAAGCAGATGGACAGGGGGTAAGTGATTTTACAGTCCTTAGAAAACTAACTCCCACTAAAGTGATGCTGGGGAAAGCTGAGAAGCAACTCCAGTTGCACTGCAAAATTGCCAACAGGCTTAGGAATTGGTGCCAGCTCCCTGTGGAAGTGACAGCAAAGAGTGGCTAAAGTCAGAAGGCTTGGTTGAGAGTGCTTAGACAGATCCCCTCCCCTACGCCTCACACTCAGTCGCGTCCCTCTCTCCCTGCCAGAAGACCAGAGACCCATCACTATGCAAAACCAACTCCCAGAATCTACCCTGCAGGAATGCCTGAGGAGTCCAGACTTGAACTAAAATGAACAACTGTCGAGAGCAAGAAAAAGTGGTGACTAAAATATGCAGACTAAATATGGAGACTAAAAACAGGTTGCTCTTAAGTATTTAGGCATTAATATTGCCACTAAGACTGTGCCTGGTCTGTTGGTTGGTCTGTGGCCAAAGACTCAGGAACAAACTTACACTGTTTGCTGGTGAACAGTTCTTTAGCTACACTTTTCACACTAGCAAACCACTCCACCAGAATCTACTAAAACCAAACTCATGGCCATAAAGATAAAAAGGGTTTTTTCCCCTCCTTTAAAAAAAAAATTAGATAACTTTATTTTTTAAATTGAGGTATAGCTGATTTACAAGACCAAAAAGCTTTGAGGCCCCCAAACGAGGCCAAGAGATTTTAGAGAACAAAAGGTGGTAAAGGCAGGAAGAAAGGCTGAGAGATTGACACAAAAAACCATGGGCTTTCCATGATTTTGATTTCTGAACTCCAGCATGACTAACATTTTGGGTGGACAACCCTGTTTTGGAGGATGCCCTGTGAACTAAGATACCTCGCAGCATCCCTCCAGTTAGCACCTCCCCGCAAGCTAAGACAAGCAAAAGTGTCTCAAGACATTGCCAAATGTCCCCTCAGTGGCGAAATCATCCCTGGTTGAGAAGCACTAGGCTAAACCCAGCTTTGTGTTAATGTGGAGAGGAAGGTCATTGGGAAACAAAAGTGTTTCTAATAGTCCAAAGTCCTGATGAGGCCCACCTTAGGAAACAGACCCTCTGCGACCACACCCCTCACAAGAGAGTCTGGGGCGTACCCACAGCATCTGTGGGTACTCTCCTGCCTCTGGCCAAGCCTGTGCTTATGTCTCTTCTGTGGCAGATGGCACCAGTCCACTGACACCAAAATAAGGTGAGATATTTTCCAGAACTACCCCAAATTATTGCCTGAGATGGTAAAGAATCTGCCTCCAATGTGGGAGGGCTGGGTTGGGACAATTCCCTGGAGAAGGGAATGGCAACCCACTCCAGTATTCTTGCCTGGAGAATCCCATGGACAGAGGAGCCTGGTGGGCTGCTATCCATGGGGTCACAAAGAGTCAGGCAGGACTGAACAACTAACACTTTCACTAATGCTCTAAGGATCTCTAATCAGGTTGTGCTGTCTCCTATCTCTCAGCCTGTAAATGAACATTTCTCTGGGGCCTCTACATGGCCAGCATGCTTATATTCCCATTAATCTGCAAAATCAGTAGTGCCTCTGTATATGGCATTCTATCACCTTCTGTAAAACAGATGGAACAAATTCCTAGTATCTTTTTGAATGGAAATTTTCCATGCTGCCTACCTTAACTGAGGACCTTAACCCAAGAGCTTTTGTGTTCCTGTTCCAGAAACTGCTGTCAAGCTAATCCTTGATTCTGTACTTCCAACCCTTTGGTTTTAATGAAAGAAAGCTCATTCAATCTGCCTTGCTAGTTAAAATTAAATTAAGCTGCAAGTTTCTTCCCACTGCCTTGACTTCCATTATAGCATGAGGCTGAGCAAAATAGCACCTTCCTCCTAAAGCAAAAAATTATACCCCAACTAAAAGCCCTTGCATGCATGCTCTGTAGCTTCAGGCATATTTGACTCTGTGTGACCCCCTGGACTGTAGCTCGCTAGGCTTCTCTATCCATAGGATTTTCCAGGCAAGAATACTGAAGTGGGTTGCCATTTCCTTCTCCAGGGATCTTCCTGACCCCGGGGTCGAACTCCTGTCTCTTGTGTCTCCTGCACTGGGAGGCGGGTTCTTTACCACTAGCACCACCTGGGAAGCTCAATTCCCATTACAGCCTGAGGCTGAGCAGAGTATCATTTCCTTCCCAAAGTAAAAAATTATACCCCAACTAAAAGCCCCTGTGCTGTGCTGTGCATAGCTGCTCAGTCGTGTCCAACTCTGCAACCCCACGGACTGTAACCCGCCAGGCTCCTCTGTCCATGGGGATTCTCCAGGCAATACTGGGGTGGGTAGCCATCCTCTAGGGGATCTTCCCAACCCAGGGATTGAACCCAAGTCTCCCACATTGCAGGTGGATTCTTTACCATCTGAGCCACCAGGGAAGCCCATTACAACACTAAAAAATACAATTTACTATCTGTCATAGATCACTAAGCGACAGGTGTTACAGTACAACTATCTTCTTTCCCCGTTTCCCCCAGTCAGGTACTATCTGTCACAATGCCAGCTTAGAATTCAATACGGGGAAAGATCTTTGTTTTGCCTTTTCTTCCATCCTGAAAACCTATTCTGTTTGTCTTTCAATCCTTTAGTGTATTTACTCATGGGTGAGGAGGAATTTCTTAACTTTATTCATTGCACTTCTAGATATAAATGTTACACCTAATATGGATCTGTTATTTGGGGCATTGTTAGGACTGATTTGTATTCCACCCCCAAATTCACAAGCTCTAACCCTCAACGTGACTATCTGAAGATGGGCCTAATTTAAGGAGGCAATTAGAGTGAAACAAGGTCTGAAGGGCACAGCCCCAACCTGTTAGATTGGTATCGTTATGAGAGGAAGAGACACCAGAACCCACTCTCTTGTCTTCACGCACAGAGGAAAGGCCAGGTAAGGATGCAGCCGCCTGAAAGCCAGGAAGAAGAGTCTCATCAGAAACCAACCAGGATGGCACCCTGCCCTTGGGATTCCAGCCTCCAGGACTGTGAGAAAATTAATTTCTGTTGTTTAAGCCACCTTGTCTGTGGTGTTCTGTTAGTCTGCCGCCGACAGACTAACAAAGGCGTGAAATAGCTACAGGAGAAGGACATTTGTCCTTTTCTATAATGGAAGGAATGCTTAAAGTTCCGAAGCCTGCCATACAGATGAATGCCTTCTTGGACGCGGCTGGCTACTGCTGATAATAGATACTAGAGTATGCTTTCTTCACTGAGTCCTCATTCTACTTGACACCCCAGAAGTGAAATTAAAGAGGCTTTCTCCTTTCTTAGCAAAGCCTTATCCAGACCCCTGGTACTAAATCTCTCTGATTATAAAAGCTTTTTATTCCCTTCTGCCATAAAAATAAGAAACTACTATCAAAGAGCTGACAGTCTCCTTGAGATAAAAAGCACTCTGAACCTTCCATAGCTCTCTTGCTGGACTCAGTAGCAGCGAGCTCGCCTTCAGGTCAGCATTCGGTGGCAGAGGCTGCCACACTCTCCTCTTAGGTACCCTTCTCTGTGGTTCACTGACACACCACTGCAGCCTCCTGAAGACCAGAACACGACTCGTCTCTTAATGTCAGATTAAACAAGAATGAAAGCCTACTTTCCTCTGCTGGTCACAGTAACTGCCAACGACAATTGGTGGAGAAGCCTCTCATTGTTTTGATAGCGATAGCACCCTGACTTAAAGATGTTCCACTTCTTCCAATCCTGGTCTCTCATCTTTAAGGATTGGAAGAAGTGGTCTCTCTCATCTTTAAAGGCTTCCCTGATAGCTCAGTTGGTAAAGTAGCCGCCTGCAATGCAGGAGACCCTGGTTTGATTCCTGGGTTGAGAAGTTCTCCTGGAGAAGGGATAGGCTACCCACTCCAGCATTCCTGGGCTTCCCTTGTGGCTCAGCTGGTAAAGAATCTGCCTGCAATGTGGGAGACCTGGGTTCGATCCCTGGGTTGGGAAGATCCCCCGGAGAAGAGAAAGGCTACCCACTCCAGTATTCTGGCCTGGAGAATTTCATAGACTGTATATAGTCCATGGGGTCACAAAGAGTCAGACCATGACTGAGTAACTTTCACTTCACTCATCTTTAATGTGGACAAGAACTGTCAGGGCACTCATGGAAGGCAGCTTTTGGTTTGCTGTTTGTACATGACAAGAGAGGGCAGGAAGTTCCCTCTCCACTCCAACGAGGTGGCTACACCTACTACCCTGACTACAGCGTGCACATCTGCATTTCATACATTTGCCAAAATTCACTCTGATTCTTGCTAGGCCCCTGGAGCTGGCTGTGCCTTTGGAGTTGTTCATCACCGTGGATGGTAGCAGAAGTAACAGAAGTCTCTTGCTTCAGCTGAGTAAAATTACTAACAGTCCTGGCTATAAAATTTTTCTCAGCAGAACTTCATAATGATACTTCACAGAGAAAGTTCTGGATGATGCTGCTGTGTCAGGCAGAGGTCACATCCTTTTCCTGGCCACAGTGCCATGTTGTGTTGTTTTGAAGACTGGATCCAAATTCAAAGAAGCTCTCTTAAACATTACAGGATGACTTGAACATCTGAACAACTGCCTCAGTGTTCTAGCCCACTTTTGTTGTCATCCAAATACGTTCTCCCTCACCATATATATGAGACAATGACAGGGTAAAGGGTTCAGTTAGGAATGACTGGTACCCCCAAACTGTTGTCAACAAGACCTAACGATACTGCCTTACTTGCTGCATTTCAAGTCTACAGTGTGAGGAAACCCATCAAGATAAAGAGAACAACAACCCACTCTCATTCCCAAGGGTCACCTGTGAATACTCAACTTTTATCTGAATCGAGCCGTGCTCCACATGTGAGTAATTTCATGCGTTTTCAGAAGGAGGAGAAGCATATTTTGGCTTTTAACTGAAACAGTTAAGATATGTCATCCCTAGATTTAGGATTGCCTTCCCAATAAAGAGAAGACAATACACTTTACAAGTCAGATTGAAAGGAGGTTGGTAACACTTACACAATCTAACTAGACTGTCATTGTCCACGTCACCAGGATCAGCTGGAACAGTGCAACATCAAAATGAAGTACTGAACAATAAACAAGCCATGACCTCTACAAGCATGGGAGGCAACCTATCCCTCAGAGCAGCCAAGGGGAGCTTCACAAACCAGAAATCAGTGTTGGCCACCCCATGCGGCATATGTGATCTCAGTTTCTGGATCAGGGATAGAAGCCATACCCTCTGCAGTGGAAGCAAGACGTCCTAACCACTGGACCACCAGGGTAGTCCCTGACCTCGTATAAATCTAAGCACCCCACCCCCCACTCCCCCCAAATATCCTACACTGGATGCTGATGAACAGACTCAGTAAAATCCTCATATGAGCTCTGAGGGTGAAATGAAAAGGAGAAAGAATTGAAGACAATCTAGAGTCTAAGTTATGAGTAAGCAGAAGGCAGTCAGTCTTATTAGCCAATGCAGAGACAGTATAACCGAGTCTCCCTGTTGACACAGGACTAGAGCAGAGAGGGACAAGGTGGTGTTTGCTGAGGTGATGGGATAACGAAGTTTCTTGAGCTGCACCGCATCCTATGCAGCACATCCCAATCCTCCCCGATGTCCTCTGAAATGGTGCCCTGTTCTGCATCTCCCCGTGGAGCTTTGCTACAACTCTGTATGACATGAACATGCTCTGCTGCTCACAACACGATGCGCTCTCATTTCTCCTCCACAGCTATTCTTTTTGTCTTCCCCAATGCAGTAAGTGATACACCATGCATCCAGTAGCTCAAGCCAAACATCTGGAAGGTTTTTCAAAGACTTTTTATTATGGATAGTTTCAAAGATGGACAAAAATAAAGAGAATGGTACCTATTACTCAGCTTTAGGGAGCAGCAACATCTTGTTACATTTTATCTACTACACAGCATGCCCCAGATCAAAGAAATTAATTCTAGGCTCTTCCTTTCCCCCTCATACCTCACAGCCAATTCACAGGAACATCTTAGCATTATCTCTCAAACTCATCCTCAATCTACCAATTTCTCATTTTCACTATCTTAATGCAAGTCACCAGCATTTCTCAACTAAACTCGTCTAACAGCCTCCAAACTGGTCTCTCTTGCTTCCACTATTGCTCCCTACTTTGATCTATTCTAAACAGCAGGCAAGATGAACAATAAGGAATCAGATCAGTGTGGTTTCCTACTGCATTTAGAATAAACTTTAAATTCATGAAGTCTTTAATCAGGCTGGTTTGCTTCTCTAACCCCCTCTTGTAGCCACCTCAGTCCTGCCAAGCCCCATTGGCCTTCTCTACCTTTCTTCTAACACCAAGCCCATCCTGCCACAGGGCCTTTGCATGAGTTGTTGCCCTGGGCTGCGATGCTCTTCGCCAGACCTATACCTCGCTGATTCCCTGTCATCTTTCAAAGCTCAGCTTAAATGTCACATCCTCCTAAACACCTTTCCAGGCCACCCAATCTACAGTTGTTACATCACCATTTGCATTCTCTACTACCACCATTTGATATTTTCATGTATCTTAAAAAAAATTTTTCCCCCTCTCTCCCCAGCTGGGCACAGGGATGATAAGATCTATCCAGTATATAGGTTCATTTCTCTTTCTTAAAAAAAAAAAACCCTGATTTTGTTCAGGTATCAACTCCTTCCCTGTGCAGCAGCCATGGGCCTCAGGAAAGGCTGACCCTCTACCCTCTAACTTCAGGAAGTGATATGACTTGACTGATAAAAATCTCATATACCTTGCTAGTGGCTAGTTCAGAAATAAGTATTTGGCCCAATTCAAGCCAAGGAGATAAAAGGCAAGGAAGAAAGCTATGAAAAGCCCCAGCCTTTTTCTCCCTCCAGTCAGGAATGAAAAAACAAGCTGCCGCACCACACCTGTGAGAAGAACAAGCTTTAGGAGGAAGTCAACGTGGTGTATGCAGAACAGAACTTGAGTCTTTGATGACATAGTTCTCGTCAATCCATCTGGGAATACACAATATCTCTGACTTCCTTTTACATGAGCTAATGAGTGTCTCTATTATTTAAGCCAATGTAGGTTAGATTTTCTATTATCTATAGGCGAAAATACACTACACATATAGGGACTCTGTTTACTTGCTCAATGCTATACTCCCAGCACCCAGAATATGGTGGGCATTTAACAAATCTATACTGAATGAATAACTGCAAGAGTCTGAAAGAATAACCTATGAAGGAGAAAGAATCCTAAAACAATTATTCTCCATTGAGCTCACTGACTGAGCTATAAAAAGTCATTAAATCCTTAAGAACAGGCATCTACTCAAGTACTACTGAGTAAGCAAAACGTTCTTGATAACGATTTTTAAATGTTGACCTAACACTGAAATATGTCACCATCATTACAAAAGGAAAATGCCACTATCAAAAAGCATGCATATTTTTGCAGACTTACAGGTTCTTGGGGTTCTGATTCTTCCCATGCTCCCCAACCATCATCTTCCCAGTTTGATTTACCTGTTTCGAAAAAGATGAAAAGCGCTTATTACATAAAATATAGAGCTTAAATTATTTTAAAAACATTTCCTCTAAACATAATAGAACCAACCTCATATTAAGGAAGAAAACAATGGTAAACTATACTAGGTCAGGATTTTGCTATATGTAATAATATTCAGGAAACATTTGACCCAAATTTCCACATCTGTGTAAAAGTGTGCAAGTTAGTTGGATTTTAAGATATTGGACATCAAGTCTACCCACATTTAAATCAAACTGCAAAGATGACTTTTTAAAAAAAATGTTAAAAATGGCAAATATTTGTTACCTAATATATTAGACAAGTTAAAGGTACACAGTGGCCAAAAAACACACCAAAAATTTCACATAGATATCTTTAAAAGTGTTTTAATAAGATAAGGTATCAAAGATTAAGAAAACAATTTTGAAACCAGATTGGTCTACTATTTTCCACCTTTTCCTGACACTCTGGGATTTCTTATACATGAGAACATTGTCTTGGATTAAAATAAGATGTCCAACCACCACCGCAACGGGGAATTAAAACCCCCAAATTGGGGGCTTCCCTGGTCGTCACTGGTTAAGAATCTGTCTTCCAGTGTGGGAGACGAGGGTTTGATCCCTGGCCGAGGAACTAGGATCCCACATGCTGCAGGGTGACTAAGCCCACGCACAGCAAGTAGAGAAAGCCCACGTGCTGCAACAAAGACCCAGCACAGATTTTTTTTTAAAAATTAAATAAAAAATAAAAATCCCAAATTAGTGAGTTCATTTTTATATAATTATCGTTGAATTCATCCTATATCATATCAGAAGAGAATGAATAAAACTATCATTTTTAAAGGAACTATTAATATTCTGAACCAAACATCCGATACTCTATATGTATTACTTCAAATCAAATTAAAAAATAAAAGTTTCCCTAAGTGTGAAAAAGGCAGATAACTGTCTAATTATAAGTCTAGCCCCAGAATCAGATTACCTAGGTTCACCCTGGATCCAGCCCTTATCAGCTCTGCAACCCAGAACAGTTACCCCGTATTCATAAGCTCTAGCTCTCTTACCATAACATCATGGAAAATGACAGTACCTACAGTTAGTGGGATTGCTGTCAGCATGCTAAGTCCCCAGTGCCTGATACATAATAAGTTCTCAATGCCAGTCATCAGGATTTAGCTATTAAAATACTACAAAATATAAATAAAATATTGTATTTAAACCAATCAGCCTCAAAATTCTGGGGGAAGAAGCAACCTAAAAGATGGGACTGAACATGTTATCTACTGACAGGAGGAAGGAAGCAAAAAGAACTTCCACTTATCTACAACATTCCAAAGGCACTAAAATCAACTATATATTAGATGATAAAAAAAATGTTATAGTCTGGTACTTGGAATCATTGCTCAATTAGCTCTGTGGCAATATCCCCATCTTTGGTACTTAAACACCAAATAGCTACTTTATGATGTGCCAAGCACTGCTAGGCATATATTAAGTCTTAAAATAGTACTAATCATTTGATTAACACTGTACAACTAATAGAAGATTTCCGTACACACATCAATTGAACAATTTAACAAACGTTCTGTTAAATACCCTGTGCCAAATCCTGTAGCTGAAACAGACAAAAATACAAAAATATGAACTCTTTTTCTTTTTAAAGAATCTGTGATCTAGTGTAGGAGAGAGACAAACAAGTAACCGTCGTGGTGATGGCTGCAACTGACTACTAGGGCAACTCAGATGAGGCCGTAAGAGACGAAAAGCTATAGGGAGGCGTCATCTTAAATGAAATCTTACAAAAAATGGCTAGAGGGACTGGTGGTTCCTCCACTGAATCAGTGGTTTGGACTTTGCTTTCTAATGCAGGGCTTCGGGTTTGAGTCCTGTACAGGGAGCTAAGATGACAACATGACTTGGGGCCAAATATTGTAACCAATTCAATAAAGACTTAAAAAATGGTCCAGTTTTTTTTTTTTTTTAAGTGGCTAGAAACTTTTCAAAGGCAAAAAAAAAAAAAAAAAGCTATTCAGATAGAGGTTATCACGTAACAACAACTAACATGTATTTAGCATCTCTATATGCTTAAATGCTTTGCAGACATTAATTCATATGACAAGGATCCCCTATCTCCCTCTTTTTACAGAGAAAAGCAGATTGCCTAGTTTACATCACTTGCCTAAGATCACAGAGGGTTAAATGGAGGGGCAGGGTTTGAATTCGGTTCTGCCTGAGTTCCAGAGCCCATGCTGCCTAGTATTCTCCCATACTTACTCCTTCGGCCTGAATAAGGGTAAGATTAGGAAACAGTGGGGCTTACAAATAAGACCAAAAGCAAGATTTCATTACATTAACATGGAAATATTCCCCTGATACTGAGATTTGGACCTTTTTTTTGGGTAACTTGGAAAAACACAGTTGCTCTTTGGCAATCTAAATTTGTTAGGCAATCCCTTTAGTCTGCTAATTTTTCTACTGCATAGAAAGCAACTGTCTTCTAATGGGCTGATAGTAACTAGGCCATCTGATTAATAAATGTCTTCTGTACGAGAAAGCAAAATGTGTAGTAAAGCTTATTGCTCTAAGGTTCATAATTCAATGTTAAAACTGCTATAAAAATGTTTATTAAATTACCACACTCTCTGGGAAACTGTGCAGAATTTAAAGTTAATGACCTTCATGACTTCATGAAGGTCAGCTAATCATGTATTCATTCATGCATTCAACAAACACAACATAGCATCTCTTCTGTGTTGGGCCCCGTGCTAAGTGCTGGACATGCAAAAGCAAAATAAGCGTTCAAAGAGCTTAGTCTGTGCACAGAACCTCTGCTGAATGCTGTTCAAAAGAAAATCATGTAAAATGTGCTATTTCTCCTCCATACTGGTAAAAAGTACCCAGCTCCATTCACAAATGACTCATTTGGTCAGCAGAAGACAGCAGAAATTTTGATTATCAGCCCCTGCAGAGACCCAGTTCTCTCCATAAAGCACAATTCAAAACACTCCAGGAAGAAAAAAACTCTGAGAAATATCTTCTTTTCACAAAACAGTAGTGCTCATGATGGTTTACCCATGTCTCAGTGTCTCTGACTGAGGAATTTGTATTAACTGGAGGGAAAGAAAAATTAATCAGGCACCTCCCACTATCACATGAATATATTTCCCAAAGGGGTCATGGTACAAAGAGGTTAAAGGAAGGTGAAAGTGAAAAACAGAACTGTTACTTGGAGAGGTTACAGATATTTTTGAAGGTTGGTTTAGAATTCTCAGTATTGTTTACAACACTGTAAGAAAATGCACTCCAAATTTTAGTCAACTTAAAAATGAGAAACAGAAAAGGAAAAAAAAAAAAAAATCAAAGACGGAAACATCAGTAAATAAGGTACTACCTTCTGGCTATTGTTACTCAGTGTCAGTGATGTAAACTTTGTAGCCTCCTGACTTACCTTAGAATTCATCTGATAACAGTTTTGCAGGCTGCTATTTGACAGCTACTGAAGTGTCAGAATCTTAGCACCTTACCAAGGTTATTTCTTATGTCCTCAAATATAAAAGCAGGTCAAGCACAATCTTCAAAAAAAGCTTATATTGAAAAAACAGCTGCTGAATGTCTAATAAAGATGCCATTCATATAGAAAATTTTATTCAAGTGATCTTTCCTTCTGGTAACTTATTTCTATGAGGATGCTCTTCTTCAATCCATGTCATTATCAGTGTATTTTAACTGATTATTGATCAAGGTTGCGAATAACAAGAGCAATGGTGTTTTAACAATTGAGAACTAGGCCATTTAATGTCAATAAGGAACATTTACTATAAAACTTTAAGGTCTATAAATTTCTACATAACAGGTAGAAATAAGACACCAAATGATGATAGTCTGTTAGAATAAATAGATCAAAACCTTCTATAAGCCAGGGTGATTTGAAAGTCCTAAACTCTTGTATATGTTAAGACTTAAGTCAGTTGAAACTCGTTTGAAAAGATGTTAAGTTCGATGTAACTCATCTGAAAAGATCCCGATGCTGGGAAAGATAAAAGGCGGGAGGAGAAGGGGACGACAGAGAATGAGATGGTTGGATGGCATCACCGACTCTATGGATATGAGTTTGAGTAAGCTCCAGGAGTTGGTGACGGACAGGGAAGCCTGGCGTGCTGCAGTCCATGGGGATGCAGAGTCGGACACGACTGAGTGACTGTGAAAAAGTTGGCTTAAAGCTCAACATTAAGAAAACTAAGATCACGGCATCTGGTCCCATCACCTCATGGGAAATAGATAGGGAAACAGTGGAAACAGTGTCAGACTTTATTTTTTTGAGCTCCAAAATCACTGCAGATGGTGATTGCAGCCATGAAATTAAAAGACGCTTACTCCTTGGAAGGGAAGTTATGACCAACCTAGACAGGATATTAAAAAGCAGAGACGTTACTTTGCCAACAAAAGTCTGTCTAGTCAAGGCTACGGTTTTTCCAGTGGTCATGTATGGATGTGAAAGTTGGACTGTGGAAAAAGCTGAGTGCTGAAAAATTGATGCTTTTGAACTATGGTGTTGGAGAAGACTCTTGAGAGTCCCTTGGACTGCAAGGAGATCCAACCAGTCCATCCTAAAGGAGATCAGTCCTGGGTGTTCATTGAAGGACTGATGCTGAAGCTGAAACTCCAATATTTTGGCCACCTCATGTGAAGAGTTGACTCACTGGGAAAGAACCTGATGCTGGGAGGGACTGGGGGCAGGAGGAGAAGGGGACGATAGAGGATGAGATGGCTGGATGGCATCACCGACTCAATGGACATGAGTTTGAGTGAACTCCGGGAGTTGGTGATGGACAGGGAGGCCTGGTGTGCTGCAATTCATGGGGTCACAAAGAGTCAGACACGACTAAGCAACTGAACTATCAAGGATGGACACTCAAGACATAAACTTCTTTAGGGCAATCAGGATCCAGTGTAGAAATTCCAAAAACCGCACAAATCACCAAATCACCCAGTTCATCTAATGAGCCAAGTGGCATGCTTTTCAGTCAAAGGCTAGGCTATAAATTATGGGGTATTTGTATGTATTTCTCCTCCCATTTATTATATAAGTAAGTAGTAACCACCTAATCTCCAGAAAGCAATCCTTTAAATGACACTGTCATCAACCTCCTGTATCCTTTATCTGGCTTAGGTTCAATTCAACAACACTGATCAGAATATTAAGAAAATGACATCCACATCCATTGCCTTTACAAAACTGGAGTTACAGTCTCTTCTGCAGCATGGCCTCTCTAGGGAGCCTTAAAATTTCTGCAAAGAGATTAAAACAATGAATTAGGGAAGACTAAAGTTTCAGGGTTGACCCCATCCTGAAAATGTGAGGCAGGCTGTCCATGGATGACGCTCTGAGGAATACTAGCTTCAAGGGTAAACTTCAATGCCAATAATCTGATCTAAAATCTCCTGCTTTCCTTTGCCTGCCCTCATCCTTGTTTCTATTCTTTCACTTCAGTAGCCTTTTCACTCACTGGAGGGCAGTCTTTAGCAGCACTGTCCAATAAAAATGTAACACAAGCCACACATGCCACGTTAAACTGACTAGCAGCCATATTCAAAAAGTAGAAACAAGTTAACTTTAATATGCTTTATTTAATATGATATAGCCCCCAAACATCATTTCAATATGTAATCACTATCAAGTTGTTCATGAGATATTTCACATTGGTTCTCTAAGTCTTCAAGATGCAACACGTATTTTACACTCAGAGCACATCTTAGCTGGGACCAGGCACGTTCCGAGTGCTCCACCGCATAGTACAAGACAGGACAGGTCTAGAACAACTGTTAGGTGTCTGCTGTCAGCCTGCCTGGGTTTGATACCCAGCTTTACCCCTGAAGGCTCATATATCCTTAGGCAATTTAATCTCTTCCCTCTCAGCTTCCTCTTTAGCAAAATGGAGTTGATAACTGTATCCATTGTTGGTAAAGTTAAAAGAACAGTGCTTGGCACATACACACCCTTGATGGCTGTTAAAATGATTAGTCTCCAAACACAGCACCCTCTTTCTTCATTCTCACTCTCTGCCTTTGCCTTTCCCAGATCTGTCAGCTAATTTAAGCATTCCCATTTGTCTCCAGCTCTCCAAATTCACCTCTCCTTCAGGACTTGGGTTAATTATTTTTGAAGTTTTATTGCATCTATCAATGATCTTTCCCTCTTGTGAAACCATAGCATTTGATTATATTTTCCTTTCAGAATTACAAATTGTGTTGGGTCATTTATTGTGTTGTTAACTTGTCTGATTGATCATAAATGTATACCGTGTCAATACAGCTAACCATTTAAGCTTCGGGGGACAGGGAATATACATGCTGTGTGTGCTCAAACTCTCACACACACACATATGCATCTCCAAGAACACTGTCAGTACTTAAATATTTATATCCATTTAGGATATCAAGCCTGAAAATAACCTTCTTACCCAAAGGTTTCCCCATATATCCCTATAAAAGGAGGATTTAAATTAATATATTCAAATATAGTAAGCAAATCAGATGTTGATTCTAAACATTTTACATTTCCACAGAAATAAAAACATTTTATTTTTATAAATTTTATATACAAAGACTTTATATTCCAAATCAAAACCATCTTTTGTAAATAAGCTTTCCATGTAAAATTATAAAATATATTGATAAATTCTGTAATTCTCCATTCCATTTTAATCACAAAAAAAATTAACAATCTTTAGCTTTAGTTTTGATTAAGAATAGGAGAAACAAACAAACAAAAAGAATAGGAGAAACAGAGTATCTTTGTTCTAATTCAAGTCTAAATGGCAGAATTTGACTATGTAAAAAAAGATGCTCTAGAAATATTGTTCAATATAGTTGGCCTAATATGGATTAATGGATCTTTGTATTTGATAGATACACACACAATGTATATTTCAACATTTCAAAACAACACTTTAATCATTACTTTAAAAAGCTCTTGCATCAGTAAAGAAAAACCAATACATTCATTCAATTAGGCATTTACTTTCAACCTGACTTTTTGGTAGGCTAGAAAAAATAATTACAAAGAACACTGAGTTCCCAAATAAACACCCTATCATTTTTGAAGGCAAAAAAGAACACCCACATCACTTTCAAAATGTGTCTGTATTCTATTATGCAAATATTCTTTTTGCCAACAGTGAATAAAACAGGTTATACTCAAAACAGCAAAGAAACAGCAAATATTGCCTATTGGAGACATCTAAAAGTAAATCATGAGACTGCTTCCCTAGGTTTGTTACTTCAGCACTATGACTCACGTGTCAGATGCTGCTCCTAAAGCAGCAATTTTACAACTACAGCACAGCAGGACAGCATCAGCTCTAAGCAACGTATTTCAAATGTCCATGTTTCACCTGGGCTTTCCCACCTCATTTCCAGTACAGCCTACTAAAAAAATGGCAGTTTCAAATATATGAGACACAACCATTGAGCCTGTGTTTGAGAGCACGGGAGCCCCAACTACTGAAGCCCCCCGTGCTCTAGAGAAGCCGCTGCAATGAGAAGCCTGCGCACTGCGCCTGGAGAGTGGCCCCTGCTCACCACAGCTAGAGAAAAGCCTGAACAGCAAGGAAGACCCAGCACAGACATAAACAAGTTCAAAAAAACAAAAATAAACAGTAACAATAAAGTCTGCCAGTGTAGATTACTATGTTAGTTCTAATTGCTTTGCTATTACTACCTCATTTGCTAAAATTACCCCTCACTCTTTTTTTATACCACACCTTGAATCACACTTGCTCTCTAAACAAAATTCCTAAGCTTATCTCCAATCAACTTATATGATGTAGAGAGAAATAAACATGAGCAAAATAAAGTTATAAGTATTAGTTATAAAAAGCAACAACCTCCTCATTGACAAGTAATCTGACTTTTCAATCATTTTTTAATACATATCACTGAAGAGGACAATTTTGAACTGTCTAGAATAATTGGCAACATAAACTCTTGTTCTTATCCTTATCAGGTAAATGAACAAAACCAATGACTTTAAAACATAAAATGTAACTTCCTCTAGGCAGAATTTTTTCCCTGAAGAGATTAGATTATACCAGTATTAAAAAAAAACTGTTCAGTGTCTCACTTGATATCATCAGTCATTTATAGTCACTGAAACCTTCAAACTATGGAGAAAACATTAATTCAAGCATCAAGACATAATAAATGTCTTTTAAGGTATATTTCCAATGAATGAATTATTTTACCAACAAAAGCTTAAATGAGAAATTCAACTTTTGCTTTTCACAATTCTATTTAATTTAAAATATACATTATTCCAATTTGCTTCTGAACAGTCTGTCATCATAAACTGAGTAATAGTTTCACATTTAAAAAGAACCTGAAGCTAAAAAGGAAAATGAATTCTAGAAGTGGGCAATTAATTTGACAGTATTTGCTTTCCTCAATATGAGTACGTCAAGATCAAAAACTAAATGGAAAACTGAAATCATTAAATGTTAGGAGAAAGAAAATTTAATCTCCATGGTCTAAGAAAAGATCTTACTAGCACTGAAGCAAATTCATTTCCGTTCTTCTAAAACAGGAAAAAGAGAGTGTACTTGTTTCTATAAAGAGCACCAACCTCCAGAATCTATAACTTGCAAATAATTCGTAGGTTCAACAATTTTAGTTGGCTCTTCTTGGCCAAGCCACAGAAAGCATCGCATAGCAATACAAAGGAAAAAAAAAAAAAAAAGATTAAAGAATAGAGAAGCTGCTTAATTTCCTATGCCTCAGAATTATTCATCTTTTTCTATTTCTAAAGAAATGGAAAATGGGAATATAAATTTTATATTAGCATACTCCTCTCAGCACATAAAAATATACAGCAATCTAAAATGAGGAGGCTATCCCATTTTCAACAAATAGGAGTTTCTTTCAAAACACCATGATTAAATCAGACTACGTCTCTAAGGTCCCTTCCAGTTCCAGATTTCTAAGGACTCCTGTTATCAAATAAGTGGCCTCCTACATCACACAAGGAGAATGTTTTGACAGTTCAAAAAAGGACAGATCTGAAAACATCTTTAGGCAGAAACAGAGTGTATCCTCTTGCTCTAAAGGGCTTCCCTGGTGGCTCTGATGGTAAAAAAAAAAATCTGCCTACAATGCAGGAGACCCAGGTTTGCTCCTGCAGTGGAGAAGATCCTCTGGAGAAGTGAATGGCTATGCACTCCAGTATTCTTGCCCAGAGAATTCCATGGAGAGAAGAGTAGTGCATAGACTTGCAAAGAGTTAAAGACAACTGAGCAACTAACACTTTCACTTTTCTTGCTCTAAATAAAGTTAAAAAAAAAAAAGCAACAAGTATGCTTCTTTTGCTCCAAATCTAAGAAATCTTTAGACCCATCCTAAGAAAAATGATAAAAACAAACTGTAGACTTGAAGAAATTTAATACGCCCCATTCTTTCTACTCATTTTATTTTTTAAAGGAAGTCACTGACTAAGGGCAACAATATATTCTGTATATTAGATAGAACTTATACATCTTTTATTGTTGTTTCCTACAACTTCATGTGTTACGAATTTATTATATCCAAAGCAGCAGAAAATAACAAAAGATCAGGGAAGGTAGGAGAAGGGGACGAAAGAGGATGAGATGGTTGGATGGCATCACCAACTCAATGGACATGGGTTTGGGTAGACTCCGGGAGTTGGTGAAGGACAGGGAGGCCTGGTGTGCTGCGGTTCACGGGGTCGCAAAGAGTCGGACACGACTGAGCGACTGAACTGAACAGGGAATGTAAATGAGGGTGAAGGTATATAAAAACTGCTCACCAAAGCTAATTTCTGCAAATTCTAAAGCCAATTCAGTAGCTTCCTTACTTAATCAATTCTAGTATGATTGTCCTTGTGAGAAAACTTTCCTTATAGTTAAGGTAAATTCTTCCAATACCAGCTTAATCTTGCTATTACTTGTTGCTTTAAAAAAAAACAGGTAAAGTCTGATAATAATGTTAGCATCGCCTAAGAACCATTTTTCATTTACTGGAAGAGCAAAAATCAAAGAAACTGGTAACACAGGAAGATGACAAGTGTGGGTCTAAATGAGCATTTCTGTTTACCACGGACAGGAATAAACCTGACCAATTTTTAGACTGTGACTGTGCTCAACAACTAAAATGTGAATTTCTATTATCCAGCAATTCCAATCCCAGAAATTTACGTACAGAAATATTAACATCATAGGTAAAGCATGTATAAGGATGGTTACTGGAACATTTTCTTGTAGTAAAAATACTGGAAATAATCTAAATGTTCATTGACAGGGGAATGTTTAACTAAAACGTGGTAGTCTTCACTGAAATACTGTACAGACATCAGGGGGAAAAAATGCTACAGTTACATACACAGCTTGAAAAAAAAATTGACATTTTTTGACACTGTCAAAACAGTTGACATTAAAAATTAACCAAAAAAGTTCCAGAATGTACATTTTACAAAAATGAGGCCATAATTTAAAATGTAAAATAGATAAATAAAACACCCAACAGCATGTATGTTTACTGTCTAAGCAGAAAGCCTGGAAGATTCTCACTAAGGCAGCACTTTATAATGACAGAATTTTCTGTAATGATGGTGGTGTTATGTATCTGTGCTGTCCATTAGTAGCCACTAGGTAGGTACATGTGGCCACTGAAACGTAATTAGTATGACTGAAAAACTGAACTGTTACTTTTACTTAATTTCTATTAATTTATACTTAAACAGCCACACGTAGTTAGTGGCCACTATGCTAAAAAGCTTAAGACTAACGTTTTAACATCTGGAAGGGGGGATATAAGTAGCTAGAAGACAGATTTTATGTCTGATTTTATACACTTAAAAAAAATAGAGGCGATGTAATAATAGGTGATTATCTCTCTCGACCTGAGAGTCCCTCTTCTGAAGAATTTATATGTGAGCCTTAGGCTCACATGATACAAAGAAAAATGATCTGTGTTCAAAGAAGCTCTGTTTCGGTCACCTTTCCAAAGGAGCAATATGGTATGGCAGACACCTAAGAATTTCAAGAAATCCTTCTCATGAGGAAAGTTCATTTAGGGCCTCGACAGTCCCAAATGATATTAACACAGTAGTCACACAGAAACACTTGCTGTGGTACAGATCCAGAACGGTCACAGTGTAGACCATTAAACACCACCTGAAGAATACCAATCTAAGATACCTCCCTTTCTGACAGACCACTACAAAGGCCACCCAACTGGTCATTCTATTTCCACTTTCACCCACCATTCCCATTCATTCTCTTCTTTGCTAACAAAGAAATGCCTCTCAAATATTAACCTGGTTGTCCTATTTCTCAGTTCAAATTCCTTGCATAGGTTGCCACCGCTGTTTCTCAAGCTTCAAACTCCATCACCACTGCTACTGCCTTGAAAGTGAAAGTGAAGTCGTTCAGTTGTGTCTGACTCCGCGACCCCATGGACTGTAGCCTACCAGGCTCCTCCATCCATGGGATTTTCCAGGCAAGAATACTGGAGTGGGTTACTGTTTCCTTCTCCAGGAGATCTTCCCGACCCAGGGTCTGAACCTGGGTCTCCCGCACTGTAGGCAGACGCTTTACCAGTCCTGTCTTTACTTGTGAAGACCCTGATCTAGAGTTGTATGAACATCTCCCAAATGATTACCTACCTCTAACTCTGAACTACAAAACCTACCCTTTTCAGAGCCACCAAATCCACCGCTCTGCAAATCAAATCTTGAAATGCTATACTTTTGCCTTACATCAGTGGTTACCCTCTGCCTATAGTAGAGATGCCCAGGGAACTGCAAATGGATTACAGATGAGCCAAGACATTGATCCTCTCAGCTCTCAGGATAGCTTGGTAGGGCCTGGGGCTACTGGAACTTCTAGCAGGTCACTTCTCACGATGAACAGCTTTGTTTTACATTTTATGACCTATTTCTCTATTATCATACTAATTTATATATTTTATTGTTAACATACAACATAAAAGCTAACATAACCATTTTTGAGTGCACAGTAGTGTTTACTGACATTGTTGAGAAACAGAGCTTCAGAACTTTTCCATCTTGCAAATTTGAGACTGTAATACTCATTAAACAAGACTCCTTTCCTCCCTCTCCTTAGCTCCTAGTACCTACCATTCTACTTCCTGTTTCCATGAAT
Organism: Odocoileus virginianus; assembly: GCF_023699985.2. Classification (NCBI taxonomy): domain Eukaryota; kingdom Metazoa; phylum Chordata; class Mammalia; order Artiodactyla; family Cervidae; genus Odocoileus; species Odocoileus virginianus. Next base: position 54,828,898 of record NC_069684.1, on the reverse strand, counting down.
TTAACTACTTCAGGTAACTCATATAAATGGAATCATACATTGATTTTTTCTGACTGGCTAATTTTTCACACAGCATAATGTTCTCAAGGTCACTCATATTGTCACATGTGATATGATTTCCTTCTTTTTAATGGCTGAATAATATTCCATCTTATATACATAGACCCCATTCCGTTCATCCACCAATGGACATTTCAGTTGGTTCCACTCCTTGGCTTTTATGAACTATCCCTCTATGATCATGGATGTGCAAGTATCTCTTCTAGATACTATTTTCAGTTCTTTTGGATATACAACCATAAGTGAGATTGCTCAAGCATATAGTAATTCTATTTTTTTATTTTTAAAGGAAACTCCATACTGTTTTCCATAGCAGTTGCACCATTTTACAATCCTATCAACAGTGTATAGAGTTTCAGTTTCTCCATATCCTCGCCAACACTTGTTATTCTGTTTTTATTTTTTTAACAGAAGCCAAGCTAGTGAGTGTGAGGTGATACCTTATTGTGGTTTTCATTTGCATTGCTTATGATTAGCGATACTATCTATCGTATGCTTACTCATCATTTCTATAACACCTTGGAGAAGGCACTGGCACCCCACTCCAGTACTTTTGTCTGGAAAATCCCATGGATGGAGGAGCCTGGTGGGCTGCAGTCCATGGGGTCCCAAAGAGTTGGACATGACTGAATGACTTCACTTTCACTTTTCACTTTCATGCACTGGAGAAGGAAATGGCAACCCACTCCAGTGTTCTTGCCTGGAGAATCCCAGGGACGGGGGAGCCTGGTGGGCTGCTGTCTATGGGGTCGCACAGAGTCGGACACGACTGAAGCGACTTAGCAGGAGCAGCAGCATAACATCTTTGGAGAACAATCTATTCAAGTCTTTGCTCAGTTTTTACTTGTTATATTTTGCTGTTACTTGGCTATAGGAATTCTTTATATATTGTGGATACAGATCCTTTATCATATATATGATTAGCAAATATTTTCTCCCATTCTGTAGGCTGCACTTTCACTTTGTTGACTGCATCTTTCAATTCACTAAAGTCTTAAGGCTTGATATAGCCCCATTTACCTATTTTTGCTTTTTTTGCCTGTATTTTTGGTGTTCTAACCAAAAACCCACTGCCAAATCCAATGTCATGAATTTTTCCCCCGATGTTTCCTCTATGAGTTTTACAGTGTTAAGTCTCATATTTAGGGCTTTAATCCATTTTTTTGTTAATTTTTGAATGTGGTATAAGATAAAGATATAAAATATCTTTATCTGTGGTATAGATAAACTCTATTCTTTTGTATTTGGATATGCAGTTTTCCCAACACCATTTGTTGAATAGTTGAGTGGTCTTGACACCCTTGTCAAAAATCCTTGTCAAAAAACCTGATCATATATGCAAGGGTTTATTTCTGAGCTCTCTAATCCATTATTCCATTACTCTGTCTTTATGCCAGTACCACATTTTTGATTACTATAGTTTTGTATACATTTTGAAAATAAAAAAAGTAAAGTCCTCCAACTTCTTCCTCCTTCTTCAAAATTGTTTTCACTATTCAGGGCCTAGGTCTCATTTTTTATGCATGTTACAATAAAAACAAACAAACAAAAAACTGGGAACGACAGCTCCACAGAATGTCTTCAAGCTTTTTGATTATAAACACTCCAAAAGAATTTTTCAATAATATGTACCTCCTGCATAAAAATGTAACTTCTGATACACCAAACATGGATATTTTAATACAGTATTTATATCACCCTTTTAAATTTATTCAGTGGATTCTAAATACTTCTGGGAAATAATACCCACAAATACCCACTTTAAAACTATGATTAGTATCCTAACAATAATTTTCTAAGTTCTTTTTTTCTCACTGAATTCTTATCTCCATTTTATTTCCTCCACAGAATGCTATTTTAATGTAATACAGATATGTATCATCAGTCCGAAAATTGCTCTGCAAAAAGAGTTGAGACTTGACAAAAAAGTTTTCTTGGGATCTAAGGCTCTAAGTATTAAGTTATCCTACTTGTTTTATTACAATTACTATTAGAAGCAGATAACTGAAAAAACATACATTATCACAAACTTTGAGAAATAATTATTAAACATAAATAGCGAATATTATTTGGAAATTTCTTGTTGAGATAGATGGGGGTGGAGTTTACAGAGACTTAAACACAAATTTTTGCTTAAATGCTTTGGAAGCAACTTACTATAATAATATTTAAAATGTGTGAGAAGTAAGCCTTCATGTAACAAAGCAGAAGGTAGGGTGAGAAAGTAGGCATTTACACAGGTGCATCTGGAAACTAATCTATTTAAAACTGTCTGTTCCCAAGTAACCCTGAGCAAATTTCCTTGTAATTCCTTAGTATTCTTATTTCCTTTCTACTGCATAAAATCTAAATTCCTCTGCCAATTTCTCTCCTTACCCTACAATATACCACTCTTCCAGCAAAATTTACTATCTGCATCTTTCTGAACCCCATACTGTTTCACATCCCTTGCCTGGCCATTCTCTCTCCACCTGAACCTCTGTGAAACTATTAAGACCTGGTGAAAATAACAGTTCCTTCATGAAGACTTTTCTGAGTCCACTACATAGCATGAGCCAACACTCCTTCATTCTCAACTATCATATGCCAAATTATAGCACAGCACCTCTAACACTTCTTTTACATACTTATCTCCTTTATTGGCTCAAAGGTCCTTGAGGAGAGGGACCTATTTTATTTACATTTACGACTACTTTGTATGTAGTAGATGCTCAATAAGTACCAGCTGAATAAAGGAATTAACTAGTCATGTGTCAGTTTTGTCACTGACAGAAATTTATCTCCTAAGACCCTCTTCCAACCTTAAACAGCTACTGAAGTGCAGTAACTAAAAATTTTCTGAAATTCTTATAAATATCCTACTTTCAGATTACTTTTCTCTCCCTACTATGATCACAAACAAATGAAAGCACTTCACTCAGTATTTTTTAAAAAAAGGGTACTTTATACGATTTATAATATTCCAAATTGAGTCCATGACTTTAGGTTATCCTAAAAAGCATACTTTTCTTAGTGACTGGACAAAAACAAACTTTAACTGATGATTCCAAGGTAATTTCCTGTATGCTTTATCTTCTATCTTTCTGATAAAAGAGCAAGAAGGAAGGTAGAGGCTGCTCTACCTCACTAGAATGTTAACAGAAAATTAACTTACTATTAGGTAAATTAATGTGCTGTGCTGTGCTGGGTTGCTCAGTTGTGCCCGACTCTTTGCGAGCCCACGGACTGCAGCTCGCCAGGCTCCTCTGTCCATGAGGATGCTCCAGGCCAGGATACTGGAGTGGGTTGCCACACTCTCCTGCAGGGCATCTTCCCAACCCAGGGATCAAATCCAGGTCTCCTGCACTGCAGGCAGATTCTTCACCAACTGAGCCACCAGGGAAGCCCAGGTAAATTAACAGATCCACAATAGTATAATACATAAATTACTTCCATATAGTCTGATTCTCCCTATCTGTACATGTATTTCTTTCTTTTTTGTCTAAAAAAATGAAAATGAAAGTCACTCAGTTGTGCCCGATTCTTTGCAACCCCATGGACTGCAGACCACCAGGTTCCTCTATCCATGGAATTCACCCAGAATACTGGAGTAGGTAGCTGTTCCCTTCTCCAGGGGATCCTCCCAACCCAGGGATCGAATCCAGCAATTATAAATATCAGAAAACTCTGGTATAGAAATCCAATGTCCTGGAAATCATGTCACTGTAGGACAGGTTATAGGCCAGGCTATACTATTGCCCATCTCCAAAATTTCAAAACATGAGAGCAAATTTTATGTCTAAAACAGCATCTGATTGAGTAGACCCAGTTATTAATTGCTTGCAATGTGGGAGACCTGGGTTCGATCCCTGGGTTGGGAAGATCTCTGAAGGAGGGCACGGCAACCCACTCCAATATTCTTGCCTGGAGAATCCCATGGATAGAGGAGTCTGGCAGGCTACAGTCCAAGGGGTCGCAAAGAGCCAGACACAACTGAGCAACTAAGTAGAGCAACTAAACAATTATTAACATTTATTAGTATTAATTAATGTAAACACTGGGAAGCAGGGTTCAAGATCTCTTTTAAAGCAACAGAGGACAGTCTCATTTTATAGTTGATGATACAAAGTAACATAAAGTCATACTGTTATTTATTCTCTGACAATTCAAACACAGAGGTGTAGTTTTGAGTTCAGGGTGCCCAGTACTACGTCTCACTTTGTCAACAGCAGCCATCTACATTAAAAAAAGAAACAAACAAAACAAACAAAAACATTAAACCAACAGACAAGTCTTCAAGATTGTCAGCTGCCGAGGACAAATCATGACAAGCAATTCAGTTTTCTTTTTTTTTTTTTGTTGGAGGGGGCTGTTTACATATCCTCCAGAGATAAGCCAGTATAAGAAATTAAACTATATAAGCGTGAGGCTTTCCTGGTGGTCCAGTGGTTAAGAATCTACCTTGTAATGCAAGAAACTTAAGCTCTATCTCTGACTGAGGAACAAAGATCCCACACGCAGCAGAGCCCACGCACCCGAACTACTAAGCCTTAGTGTCACAACTAGAGAATTCGTGAATTTGCAACGAAAGATCCTTCATGATGCAAAGAAGATCCATCATGCAGCAACCAACAAGAGCAAACAAATATTTTTTAAAAAGATATATACTAAAAACAAAACTATATAAGCTAAATAAAATGATCTCATGATTTCTATTTCTTAATAAAGTCATCACTCACAACACTAACAAAGTGAAGAAAAGCAAAACCAAATACCACCATCACTTCGTTTTTACAATGTAAATTTTCACCCTCACAAAAATATAGGTTCAGATTTTCTTAATGATGAACTCTTCACAAAGTCTGATGTTTTGTAAAAGATGGCCAGAGTGATTACTGAGATCTGTAAACCAGTTATTCCAAGAATTCCAAGTAAACTATTTACAACAGGACAAGCTATTTTCCAGACTTTCATTTCTAAATTAAAGCACCATTTTAACTGTAAAATACAGGTCTGGCAAAGGGGTTCACTGATTAAGAGGTTCTTTCTCCACTTATTTTCCACTTGAATTGCTAGCAGCCGCAATAATACCAACATACGTATACCAAAGAATTTTATTTAAAAGGGTAATAAATTAAATTGTATTTGGAAACCCACAGGCATATTATAAATTAATCTGATGTCTGGGCTATGATTATATTCCCAACGCCTGGATCACATTCATAGCTTAAGGCTACTCTTCACTGTGTGACCCTGCACAAGTATTCAATCTGTAGCTGCTTACATTTTAGCATTCATAACTGTGCCATACAACATGGCAGCCACCAGCCATATCTGACTACTTAAATTTAATTAAAATTAAGTAAAATTAAAAATTCTGTTCCTCAGCAGCAACTGCCCCATTTCTACGGTTAGTTCTGGCAAGAAACGGCCATACTGGACAATACAGACTTGGTGATGAACATAAACAAGATAAAATGACTGCAAGTAACAAATGAGAAAAGGGGAACAGTGATGTCTGTTTTAGATTACATACTCAAAAAAGGTCTCTCCGAGATGCATTGAGCATGCAAGGATCTGCAGAGACCATCCAAGGTGGGGACAAGAGCAAGGGCAACGGTCTCAGGTACAAATGAGCCTACTGGGTTTCCCTGGAGGCTCGGACGGTAGAGAATCTGCCTGCAATGAGGGAGACCTGGGTTCGTTCCCTGGGTTGGGAAGATCCCATGCAGGAGGGCGTGGCAACCCACTGTAGTATTCTTGCCTGGAGAATCCCATGGATAGAGGAGCCTGGCAGGCTACAGTCCATGGGGTCCAAAAGAGCTGGACACGACTGAGCGACTAAGCACATCACAGCTTTAACAACAAAAGTGTCTGAAGCATAAGAAATAAGGGGAGAAGAGTATGAGGTACAAGGAGCAGCAGGAAGTGGCGCCTCATGGTCCTTTAAGCCATGTGAGAACTTTGGATTTTATATTAACTCCAAGTGAAACCACAGACAGTTATAGAGAGAAGACTGTTATGATTAAATTGTTTAATAGTTCACTTTGACAGCTTTTGGAACTAACTACAAGAAACCATTAACAAGTCTACAAATTAACAAGTCTAGAGAGGGTATGGAGAGAAGGAAACCTTCTTACACCTTTAGTAGGAATATAAGTTGGTTCAGTCACTATGAAAAACAGTATGGAGGTTCCTCAAAAAAAAAAAACCAAACTAAAAATAGAACCGACTTATGACCCACCAGCAATCCCATTCCTGAGGATATACCCAGACAAAACTGTAATTCAAAAACATACATGCACCCCAAGTTCACAGCAGCACTATTCACAATAGCCAAGACATGGAAACAATCTAAATGTCCACTAAGAGATGAATGGATAAAGAAAATGTGGTGTGCATAATATAATACATATATATATATACACACACACACACAACAGATTATTACTCAGCCATTAAGAAGAATGAAATAATGCCATTTGCAGCAACATGGATGGACCTAGAGATAATCATACTAAACAAAGGAACTCAGAAAAAGACAAATACCATATATCACTTACATGTGAAATCTAAAATACAACACAAATGAACATATCTACAAAACAAAAACAGACTTACGGACACAGCATAGACTTGTGGTTGCCATAGGGGAGGGGGCTAGGGGCAGGAAGGATTGGGAGACTGGGATTAGCACATGCAAACTATCATACATAAGAAAAAAACCAAAACCAACAGTAGAAGCAGGAAGATCTATTAAAAGAAGAGTAGTTTCACTGAGCAGGTGAGAGAAGATGGTGGCCTGGACAAGGGGAGTGGCAATGGGATAGAGGAAATGTGTCCTTCCTCTGCATCCTTTATCTACAGCCCTATGTCCACCATCGTTCACAACCTGGCTCCTTGGAATAGGCAAATTTATTTTTTAACTCCTCTCCTGCCCTTCCCCTGAAACTGTTCTAAGGTCCTAGTCACCTCCATCCTCCCAAAGCCAATGAACACTTTTCCATCCTCATCCTAGCTGATCTCTGCTGCATTCACAACTACTGACCACTCCTCCCTTTCATCAGATTCTCTCACTTCTGCGGCATTACTTTCACCTAGTTTTCCTCTCTTTCTCTTAAGTCGTCTTCCCATTCACCTCTATTTGACTTAAACTTCAGTGCTCCTCTAGGGTTACATCTTCAGGCCTGCATTCATTTCACTATATTCACAACCCTTGAGACGGACTGACACTTTTTACTGGTAACTCCTGAGTTCACACCTCAAGGCCAGGGATCCTTATTAAGTTTGAGACCTGTTCGACTGGACACTGCATACATTTAAAACTGGACAAACTAGAAGCATTTAAGATGTAAAAGATCCAAAACCGATCTCCTTCATTCCCTTTCATTAGAAATTCTCGCCCAAGTCAAAAGACGAAGGCATCCTCACCTCCCTCTCACTCACCAGCTACAACCCCCAGCACCAGATCTTCATTAGGTCCTGCAGATTCTATCTTAAAATCTTCCTGATCTAGCCGCTGATCTCAAGTCCTACCGAAGCTACTTTAGTCCATGCTTGCATCACTTTTGCATGGGTTACTGAAATATCCTCAGAATGAAGTTCCCTGCTTCCTATCTCTCCTCCATACTGCTGCCAATACACTTAACAGGTATGTAAGAACTTTGCCAATTCCATTAAGTACAAATTTCATCACATCATTCCTTTGTTTAATGTCTTCAGATGCATCTGACTCCCTTCACAAGGATTCTCATGATCATGCTCCTTATTACCTTTAAGGCTCTTTTCCTCACACCCTGCTCTTCAGTCATTCAGCCTTTCTTAGCTAAATACCATGCCATTTCAGGCCTCCCTTCTGCTACACGTGGTATTCCTTCTCCCCTATTCATCTAAGCACCACTTCAAAGGTAGACTTAAATACCCCCCCACTTCAAGGACTGTATCTCCTAGTGCCATATGTATAAATATGGTTCACACTGTATGGTAGGGGTTAACTTATTTGTCCCAGTAAACTATACTGCTCCTAGAGGACAGAGACCATCAGTCTCACTTGATTGGGAGCACCATCAACGGGCACAGAGCTAATATTCATAAACAGGTGTGATTTGATACCTTCTAAATTTTAAAAACGGAGAGAAACTTATTTAGTGGGCTTTTCATCACCATTCGAATATAGCACAAAGTAACTTTGGACATACGGCTTTGCAGTAAAATGGAAACACAAAACAACTGACACACAAAACATAGCCCCTTTAAAAGGTAAAACGTAGGAAATTCTGAGGAATTCTGCGGCAGCTAATAAACAGACTTGGAGTTTTACACTACGTGGGCAAGTCACGCTGTTTGATGATAATTAACAGGCAGAAGGCTTCTCATCTCATTAACTTTTCATGGCCAAGCTGTTGTGATTTTAACTCCTGAGGTGGCTTCTCACTCCCCGACAGGTTATTTTCCTTTATTTTGAAGCCTCCAACTCACCACCTAAGGAGTCTCTCACTTGTCAATCACTTATTTTCTAAACCTGAATGGGAAGAAAGGGGATGGAAGAAGGCAAAGTGTGGGCGATGACAGACACTTTCGCAAAGGGAAGCAGCAGAAGGCCACACAGTCCCAAACACGGAGGAGCATGGGGGTTCAGGCGAAACCAGGCTAGCGCGCTGACAGCTGGAGAGGAGTGGGGAGGAGGATGCGATCCCGGGGCAGGCGGTGCGGAACCGGGCACCCCGGGCCGGAGGGAGGGGAGACGGAGAGACTCAGAGAGAAAACTAGGAGTTGGGGGGTGGGGAAGTGGGCTAGGCAGAGAGCAGAGCAAGCTAGACGCAATGTTTGGCCAGAGGGCGGAGTGCCTTAGGCGAGAGGAAGACTACACCGACGCAGTCGGGGCAGGCGGACGCGGCTCCAGGACCCACAGCAGGGGATCCGCGCGGAGAGGAAAGGGGAGGCGAGGGAGGAACTAGGAGCGCCGGGGCGGGCAGGAGACCCGAGCCCGCCGCGCAAGTCCCGCGGGCGGAGGCGGGGAAGGGAGCGGCGAGGCGGGGGCACTTACTGGGGTCCCTCCTCACGGCGCCGCTGGGGGTCTCCTCCCGCAGATGAGGGAAGAGGAAGTCCCGGGCGGCCTGGAGGTCCTGGAAGGAGCAGAACTGGACAATGGAGCAGGCCATGGCTCCGGGAACCCCGCTGGGGCATTCACCTTACCTCACCGCGCCCTGCCCCCCGCTACCCCGCCGCGGCTCCAGCCGCCACCGCCGATCTGGGAGAGCTTCAGCCGCGCAGGGGGCGGGGAAACCAAACCGGAAGCTGTCAGCGCCCTCGGTTCCGCCGCCCGGAGCACTGCGCGTGCGCGGGACAGCCCAGGCGCCCTGGCGGGCGCGGCCCGGATCACGTGACCGGCGGCGCCTGCGGGGTGTAACGTCGCGGTGGAGGCCAGGATCCGCTTCAGTCCCGTTTCTGCATCCGTATCGGGGATGAACCCTTTTATTCATTCTGGCTTTTAGCCAGAGGTGACCTCATTGGACGTTGTCCGCGCCGGCCTTTGAGTCATTTAACCACTCCTCTTGATGGCCTGCTAGAGAATAATACCGGTTAAGCTACTGCCAGGCCAGTGGGGGACGGTATCATGCAAGTTTCTGAGTTTGAAAAGATTAATTTCTGTTCTGGAAGTCAGCCCCGTTAAGCCTAGTTTTAAACGGCTCATATAAATTCTCATCACACTATGCATGCCTAATAGTGTGTGTATTATACTGTATTGTACTCTTGTTTTTCGACATCCATTTGCTCTTTCATTCGTTTCTCTGTCCATTCAACAAATAGCATTGCTCCTCTTCTGTGTCAGGCACGCAAGGCTTTGAGTGTAAAGCAGAGACCAAAAGAGGTGAAATACTTGTTCCATGGAGCTTAAAATTATGGTGGTTGATATGGATAGTAAGCTATTAATTAACTATTTAGGTGGCTCGGCGGTTAAAGTGTCTGCCCGCAATGCCGGAGACCTGGGTTCGATCCCTGGGTCAGGAAGATCCCCTGGAGAAAGAAATGGCAACCCACTCCAGTATTCTTGCCTGGAGAATCCCATGGAAGGAGGAACCTGGTAGGCTACAGTCCATGGGGTCGCACAGAGTCGGGCACGACTGAGCTATTTCACTCATGATGATGCTAGGAAAAAAGGCAGTAAGTTAGTACATAGCATAACAGGGAATCTCACTTAGTTGTTTTTTTGTTTGTTTTGTTGGGATGGAGGTGTTGCCAGTTTCAGGAACAGACTTCGTTGTAAACTCCTGAAGGTTGGGATGTCATTTTGGGTCCTTTATATTCAGTGTCTGTCCTAGGACTTGGCACATAGTGTGCAATAAGTATTTCCTGGAGGAATGAATGGAATGTGTACATAAGTAGAATAACCCACTTCTTTTACAAAACACTTCATATTTTTTAAAGTATTTTCCCACACATTGTCAAGGTAGGTAGTCACAGTGCCACCCTGAGTGTGTCTTATCTGTTTTTTTTTAATGAAGAAATATATCTGTGTGTCTCCGAGAAGAACCTTTTGTTATTCAGTTGCTAAGTTGTCTCAGACTGTGCAACCCCATGGACGACAGCTCGCCAGGCTTCCCTGTCTTTCACTATCTTTCTGAGTTTGTTCAAGCTCAGGTCCATTGAGTTGGTGATACTATCTAACCATCTCATCCTCTGTCTCCACCTTCTCCTCCTGTCCTTTCCCAGCATCGGGGTCTTTTCTAATGAGTCAGATCTTCGCATCTGGTGGCCAAAGTATTGGAGCTTCAGCGTCAGTCCTTCCAATGAATATTCAGGGATGATTTCTTTAGGATGGACTGGTTTGATCTCCTTGCAGTCCAAGGGACTCTCAAGAGTTGTCCACACCACAGTTGGAGAGCATCGATTCTTTGGTGCTCAGCCTTCATGGTCCAACTCTCATCTGTACATGATTGCTCAAAGAGAAGGCCCTTTAAGCACATTTAAATGATTTGTCTCAAAAGTAAAAGCTGAAAAAGATAACATTCCTTCTTGATCTCATAAGGGGTCACATGGCACTTAGATCTGGATTATGTAAGCTATCAATAATATGTCATTTTGTTGCAGGAAAAGGGACCCCTACCAGGGCCCAGGCTCTGACACATGGAAGTGAATTGTCTGAGGAAACACGGGTGTTGACAAAGTAAGAGACTTTATTGGGAAAGGATGCCCTGGTGGAGAGCTGCAGGGTGAGGAAACCCAGGAGAACTCCTCTGCCATGTGGTTCACAGTCTTGGGTTTTACGGTAATCTGTTTGGTTTCAGGTTGTCTCTGGCCATCACTCTGACTCAGGGTCCTTCCTGGAGGTGTGTCCATCACTCAGCCAAAACGGATTCCAGCAAGCAAGTTTCTGGGAGGGTGGCACTACATATGGTCTGGAGTCTCGTCTCTCTTCCTGAACTTTCCTGAATTCTTCTGGTTAATGGTAGCTTGTTAGTTCCTTGTTCCTAACCAGGTCCTCCTTTTGTAAGGATGACTCATGCAAGTGATTACTGTGGTACCGGGCCAGGGCAAGCAGTTTTAGTTGGTAGTTCCCCTAACAATTTGATGTTACCAGCCCTCTGTCTCAAAAAACATATATAATGTTGCCTTGACTTCTAATTAGTGGAACAGTTCTCAGAGTTTTCTCAAATGCCCTTCCCAGGTAATAATCCTGATGTACGGCTCACATAAAATTTTTCATTTGTTTCTTAGATAGATGGATTAATTTTTCATTGACTATTTATTACAATAATAAAGGAATTATTTTAATATTACCATAAAGCAGTGTGGGCACTCACATACTTCCCAAAGTAAACCTAAAGTGGTCATCTACTTTGTACAATGGGAAATGGAATGGAAATAAATTGAAGGCAAACAGATAAAGTCCAGAGTGGTCATTTCTGTCAGGCCTATGTACCCACTCAGTCCTAACGATATAACAACTATAAATTAGTGCCCAAATTCCTCCTCCATTAATTCCTGTTTCTAGTGTAAAATAAATTTCACAAGATAGAGTAGATAATTTTATTAGATGAGGGGCCAGTTCTTTACATCTAAAATATATGGTTGGTTTAGATGTACTGGGGGTTCCCTCATAGCTCAGTTGATAAAGAATCTGCCTGCAATGCAGGAGGCCCTGATTCGATTCCTGGGGCAGGAAGATCTGCTGGAGAAGGGCTATCCTCTCCAGTATCCTTGGGCTTTCTTTGTGGCTCAGCTGGTAAGGAATCTGCCTGCAATGTGGGAGACCTTGGCTCGATCCCTGGGTTGGGAAGATCCCCTGGAGAAGGGAAAGGCTACCCTCTCCAGTATTCTGGCCTGAAGAATTCCATGGAGTGTATAGTCCATGGGGTCACAAAGAGTTGGACACGACTGAGTGACTTTCACTTTTATTTTAGATGTACTACAAAGTTCCTTCAACATCAAAGACCTATAATTCTAAAATCAAATCTTGCAGAAAAGACAAACTTTCAGTGCTTCGTTTTTCCATCTGGAAAAAAAAAAAAATGCAGCACTTCCTCAGATCAGCCCTGATGATTAAATCCTAAAATATGGCACCAAGACCAAACTAGAATAAAATTTAAATTTCGATTCTTAGTTTTACAAGATGAGCAAAGAACACATGACACTTTTGGAAAGGATACAGTATCATTCCTTGAAAACCCTTCAAGTTCCTATTCAGGTAAAATGCGCTTTGTAGAAGTAGCTGCCCTTGGCTGATTCAGCTGGTCTTTGTTCTGCCCCGAGGCGTTCATATATCTCTTGCGTGGCTGCTGTTGAATGGCATTACTGCCCAGTGTCAATTGTGAAGTCCCTGACTTCCTTCCAAGTAGTACTGAAAAGACTCATTCATGACTGCTTTTAAGGATGCTAGATCCCCTTCACAGAAATTACCTCGTATTGGTGAATGGAGCTCTTCCGCCCCAGGAAGTTGTGAAACTGCAGGGTGATGCCTCTGGAGTTCTGCTGCCATGGTTTCAGTGACGCGTGGGAGGTTTATGTTATGCTGTGAGGATCAGTAACCACACAGCCATGAGAAAGCACTTTGCAGAAAATGTGCAGGCTTTCCGGATCCCAGCCTAGACAGCGTCTCTGTGTTCAGAAGCTAGGAAGAGACTGACCAAACAATCACCAGGAGGGGAAGGAAGGAGAGCTCTCCCCAGGATCTGTTCCTGAGAGAGCACTGGTAACTGTTGCAAAAAGAGAGATGCGTTAGAGGCCAGTCCTTGCCAATCTTTCAGGGCAGCCAGAACTGGAGGGGCTGAGAGACAGGGTGGGCAGCTAAGTGTGAAAGAGCGAGCAATGGACTTGTTTCCATCTCAGCTAGGCCTGCTAGTAGGTCACATTTACTTGGGCAGTTATGTCACCTTGCTGGGCCTTAGTCTCTTGATCTACAGAATGAGAAAGATTGGAGTCTGAAGTGCATCTCAGAGAAGTGTTAAGTTTTGGTAAGAAACTGGGAAGGAAAAGGTCTGGGCATTCGGCTTGCTCAAAAGGAGGGGTCTGTGTGGGCACCCCAGTAAGGGGTCTAAGGAAGGCAGAAGTGAATGAGAGGGTGCTGAGCATCTGTAAGTAAAAGAAAGAGGCTATATATATGTATTTAAATTTGTGGCTGCACCTCACAGCCTTAGAGCCCCAACCAGGGATCAAAACCATGCCCCCTGCAGTGGAAGCATGGAGTCTTAACCACTGGACCACCAGGGAAATCCCTTTTAAAAATTAAAAAACATTTTGGTGACAGCTTGTGGGATCATAGTTCCTTGACCAAGGATTGAACCCACATCCTCAGCAGTGAAATTGCAGAGTCCTAACCACTAGACCAACAAGGAATTCCCAAGTATATTTGATTTTATTTTGCTATGCCATGTGGCATGCAGAGTCCCCAGCCAGGAATCTTACCCATGCTCCCTGCACTGGAAGCTCAGAGTCTTAACCACTGGACTGCCAGGAAAGTCCCTGAAAGGGAATATCTTGAAGCAATGAAGGCTTGCCTCATAGCTGTGCTGAGGGTCATCCTTGAATTGGACTTCAAATTCTATGAGCAGAAGCAGAGGCTATATACAGCTCATATTTATTCAATAAACATCCACAAAAGATAACATCTATCTTATTCCACTAAAGATGCTCCTTTGAGCACAGGGGGGTGATAAGAACAAGCCCTCCAGAGATTCACCACCTAAGCAGGGAAACAGACAAGCACAAATAGCTCTAAAAAAACAGTGTGATGAGTACCATGGGTGATTTTGGGTACTCATAAAGGGCCATGGGAGAAATAAGGGGAAGATTCATTTTGATTGCTAGGTTGTCTTATGGAAAAGGAGTAGTGGGGAAGAAATATGAAAGGCGATAATAGATTGGATCCAGATTATAGAGAACTGCAAAGTCCAAATAGTAGAATCTGAGCTTTATTCTGTGTGCAAGGTATAGCCAATTGAAGATACTATTTTGAAGAGGTATGGCATGATGGATAACAGTATGTATGATGCATGACTGACAGCAGAGAGACACCTCAAGATAACAGAACATTATTCTGTCTTTTAAAGGTTTCAATTTTATTTAAGTAGTTGATTGTGCCAGGTCTTAGTTGTGGCACGTGGAATCTTTGATCTCTGTCGTGGCTTGAGGGATCAGTAGTTGAAGCATGTGGGATCTAGTTCCCTGACCAGGGATTGAACCTGGGCCCCCTGTATTGGGAGCACAGAGTGTTAGCCACTGGACCACCAGGGAAGTGTCCACATAACATTATTCTATAGTAAGTGAGAAGTAATGGCAATTGAAAGGTGGTGCTGCCTTGGAGCTGGATTTCTGGTACGTGGTTAGGTATGGATGGTGAGGAGGGAAGATTAGACCCAAGAAGGCAATGGCAATGTCATGTTAGCAGCCAAAAGAAGGCAAGAAGAGGAATGCATTTGAGTTCTAACATGAATAGGATGAATTTAGTCTTGGATTCCTTAAATTCAAAGTGTCTGTGGAAGATCTAGGTTAAAAAAGAAAACATGTTTTTTATAAACAGAAGTTAGAAATGTGGGATTGGAGAGGTCATTCACACAACATTATATTGAAGGGTGGGAGTGAAAGTGTCATTGGACTTCACATAGGATGTGAGAAGGATTGGGTCCTGGAAAGAAAATGAGAGGGTTACTTTTTTTAGGAGTGCCTGGAGGAAGAAGCTCTCGAAAAGGAGATTGAAATGAAGCAGTCAAAGAAATAAACCAGGCATAATAGAACCATGTCAGAGGGGTCAAGGGAGGGAAAAGAAAATTTCATGAACAGTTGAATCTACTGTGTTGATTTCAATGAAGAATTTAAGGGCAGTGAACTCTTGAGACAAAGTGATGGCATTTAGTATATAGGAAGTCACAAATAATCAGCTTATGGATCAACCAAACTCTATCCTTGGAAGAAAATTTATAACCTCTCTTCAAAAGTAGGTTATTTTTCCAGCAGCTGCAGAGGCAGTTAAAGACTATGACAGTCTTTAACTCTGGGTAAAGGGACACTTGGAGGAGGAAATGGAAACCCACTCCATCCTGCTTGCCTGGAGAATCCCATGGACAGGGGAGCCTGGCAGGCTACAGTCCATGGGGTTGCAAAGAGACGTGACTTAGCAACAACACAAAGGGAAAATGTTTTATTGAGGGAAAGAGAAGGGTTTTTGTTTGTTTTCCTGGCATTTATCAATTATGAAAAAAAGAATTTTTTTTAATATGAAATATATGTGTTTTCAATATTTTCCAGTTTTTATATGAGACCAAAATCTACTTGAATAGCATAAGAAAGGAAGATTAAAAATAGCTAAAAAATTTGAGTGCTATAGTGCTTTTAAGTCTCGATAGCTTGAGTGTGTGTTATTGATAACTTTTTTGAGATATAACTGATATATAATGTTATATTAGTTTCAGGTGTAAAACATAATGATTCTATATTTATTTATTGTGAAATGATCATCTCAATAAGTAGTTAACCTCCATCACCATATACAAGTTTTTTTCTTGCAGTGGTAACTTTTAAGCTCTACTTTCAGCAACTTAGAAATATTGTTACACTGTTATTACAGTGTTATTAAATCACCATGCTGCACATTACATCCCCTTGATGTACATTGCATCAATACTGTACAATACATCCCCTGGATTTTTTAATGATTTTTATTTTTATGATTTATTTTATGAATGGAAGTTTTATCTTTTGACTCCCTTCATGCTTTTTGTTCTGCCTCTGGCAACCAACACTCTGTTGTCTAAAAGCTCATTTTTGGTTTTATTTATTTTTTAATTCTACATGTAAGTTTCCTTCTTCTTAACCTTACTGCATTTAAGACATGTTAGGTAAGGAGGTCACCATGTTTAAAACAGAAGACACGTGGAAGAGATCACTAGCTGCCCATTATCCATACCCCCTTTTTCTTAACAAGAGAACCCTTATATTACAGGGCAAGCTCTGTGTTCAGATTTAAAAACAAATCACATTCCTCAGCCTCTCTGGGGCACAGATGGTAAAGAATCTGTCTGCAATGCAGGAGGCCTGGGTTCAATCCCTGAGTCGAGAAGATCCCCTGGAGAAGGGAATGGCAACCGACTCCACTATTCTTGCCTAGGAGATCCCATGGACAGAAGAGCCTGATGGGCTGCAGTCTGTGCGATCCCACAGAGTTGGACATGACTGAGCGACTGCCAGTTTTACTTTCACTGACCGGGTGGATCCAAATGACTAAGTGCTGGCCAGTGAGATGGAGCATAAATTGTTGGACTTGTTGGGAGGAATTTCCAGAAAGTTTACTTTAAGAGGAACATGCAGCCAAGGACAACTCTCTGGCTTTATTCCCCCTTTTCTGTTTCTTCCATGGAATTTGACGTTATGGCTGTAGCTCCAGCATCCATTTTAGACCATGAGGTGACTTAAACTATGGCAGAGCATGGAGGCAAGGCTCCAGGCTTCTTTGCTGCCTGGAGCTGCCATCTAAGCTTGGACTACCACATGGGGACTTCTTTTACAGAAGGAAATAAATCTCTCCATGTTTTAGTTACTGTTATTTTAGGTTTTCTGTTACTGTAGCTACACCTAATCCCAACACAGTATGACCTAAGTAATGAAAAGGAACTTTTTCAAGGAGGAAGCTTAGTCCCTTCCATCTGTGTTGTTGAAATAAAAGCACTTTTATTTCTGTGACTTTTAACCAGTTAACAGG
The DNA here is from genome assembly GCF_023699985.2 of Odocoileus virginianus. Lineage (NCBI taxonomy): Eukaryota > Metazoa > Chordata > Mammalia > Artiodactyla > Cervidae > Odocoileus > Odocoileus virginianus. The sequence goes on along the minus strand of NC_069684.1, from coordinate 54,811,665 downwards.
ACATGTTTAATTATTTAAATATGTTGGTTTCATTTGGACATAAAAATATGCTCCAAATGACTGAATATTTCTTGCTATTTTTTGGCACAACTGATCCTTAAAAGGTTCTGTGAAATAAAGGAATATTCCAGTGTTGTTGAGTACCTGAGAGGTAAGTTTCAACCAACAATTTTCATAATGGAAAATCAAGGGCAGATTAGGAGGAGGGGGAGCTTTTGGAAGGAGTTATATTTAAATCTGAGACCCTAAATCCCAAAAGCCATTGCCTTGGGGTTTGTGAGCTAAGATAACTGAGGCTGACATCTTTCTTTCTTTCTTTTTTTTTCTGGCCGCACCATGCAGCTTGCAGGATCTTAGTTCCCCATAGAGGCATTGAACCCGTGCCCCTTGCGGTGGAATTATGGAGTCCTAACCACTGAACTGCCAGGAAATTCCCTGACATCTTTCTTGACTTCACTGCAGCGTTCTTACTCTGGACCACACTTTCCTTAAAGCTTTCCCAAACCTTAGCTTCAGTGAAGCTGCATCCTCCTGGCCCCTTTCTGCCCCTTTAATCATTTTCTGTCTGGATATTTTATTAGCTTCTTGCCATCTTTCTCCCCTCCTCTAGTCCTTTCTCCAAAGTCACCCTTATTCTAGACTCCTTTCTTTTTGTTAATGGTATTATTCTTCTGTTGATGGGTTACTTAATAACAGAAAGACTAAAAATATGATTTATCTCCATTGTCAAAGACTCCATTGGTTTAACTTCTGGTTAACCTCCCAGATTGATCCCCTCCTTACAGTCCTCATTGTCATCTCCTTAATCTAGATCTACATAACCACTTTCCTGAGTTCTTTTTATAGCCCCAAATTCTTCTTTCTTCTGGTTCTGATGTCTTCACACTTTAATCATCCTGCGCATTGCTGTCAGACTTGTCCTCCTGAGGCATAGGTCTAATCATGAAAAAGTGGAAGTTAAGTGAAAGTGTTAGTCACTCAGTTGTGTCCAACTCTTTGCAATCCCGTGGACTGTAGCCAGCCAGGCTCCTCCGTCCATGGAAATTTCCAGGCAAGCATGATGGAGTAGGTAGCCATTCTCTTCTTCAGGGAATCTTCCCAACCCAGGGATCAAACATGGTCTCCTGCATGGCAGGCAGATTCTTTGCCGTCTGAGCCATCAGAGAAGCCCCATGTCTAATCAGGTTAGAAAATCTTCCAATAACACTTTAATATATTCTTTTAATTTGTTCATTCATTTTCTGGGTGCCCATTAGGTCCTAGGAATGGCTAGAGACCCTATGAACATAAATATAAGTAAGACCCTCTACTGGTAGAGTTGGTAAGTTACTAAGACAAAAACAGGCAAAAATAATACAAGGGCACAGAGCAGGGGCAAACACCACAGCCTCGGGGTTCAGAAAAGGCTTTTTGGAGGTAATGTTTAAGCTTTGTCTTGAAAGTAGAATAGATTTTAGCTGGTTAATGATGGTAGAAGGGAGACAGGAGAAAATAGCCCAGGCAAATGAAATAACATCGCAAAAGGCTTTGGCGTAGTGATGATTCATGTGTGCAGACAACCAAGCAGCTGTTTCTGGTGTGTGAACTGTGACGTCATAGTCAGGGGTGAGTCCAGAGCGGTAGCCTGAGTAATTTTAAACTTACTCAAATTTTAATTTCTCCAGAAATTAAGGACTAATCAGTATTTCTTAATTTGCCTAAAAGTGAGAAAAGCCTCCTTTTGGTCTTTATTGATACCACTTTTCACATCTTGCTTGCACTGTAAGGGCTGTGGAGGGAAGGTTTTATAGGTCGGGAGTCATACATGTTCATCTGGCCCAGCTCCACATGACACGCTTGATGATTTCCACTAGAGTCTAGATTCATGTTGAATGTTGGCTTTCTATTCATCTTTGGTAAAACTTTCACAGGTTACAAGATTCCAGAACTGCAGAACTTTCCCTTATGTGTTCAATGAAGAATTCCCTTCTCTCATCCATGGCTAATTCATTTCAATGTATGACAAAAACTACTGTAATGATGTAAAGTAATTAGCCTCCAACTAATAAAAATAAATGGAAAAAAAAAAAGAAAGTATATAAAAAAAAAGAATTCCCTTCTCTCAAGCCTTTTAATTTGCGGTCCTTACATTGAATGGCATAGGCAATCAACTGTTTCACTCTTCTTGATGCAGTTTCTTTCTAGTAGATGTAGTCAGTGTTAATAGTCTTGCCAGAAGTCACTGATTTGATTTATATTTGATACTATTGAATCTTTTATTTTTTCCTAGCTTCCCTGGTGGTTCAGATGTTTAAGAATCTGCCTGCAATGCAGGAGACCTGGGTTTGAGCCCTGGATCGGAAAGATCCCCTGGAGAAGGAAACGGCAATCCACTCCAGTGTTCTTGCCTGGAGAATTCCATGGACAGAGGAGCCTGGCTGGCTACGGTCCATGGGGTCACAGGGAGTCAAACATGACTGAGTGACTAACATACACACACACATATACACACAGTCTTTTTCCAAATACAGTCCTTCCCTCTGTCCTGATTAGTCAAGTCCTTCATTTATGGCCAAACTCTGGTCTTTTCTTTCTTACACTGAAAGTCACCTGGAAGGTCTAAAACATTTAGGACCATATAGACCTGTACAGAGCTATGCTGAAACATTCAAGAGGAGTTAAATCACTGAGCATCTGCTACGAGCCTCTTCTCTCTTAGTACATCTTGAAAGCCTTCCAAACTCAGCTCAAATTTTACCTCCTTAGTGAAGAATTTGTCTTCACAGGCAAAATTAATCCCTTTGGAACCCCATAGCTTATTTGTCTATGTATTTACAGTAAATCCCCTGCATAGGAACAAGCTCCATTCCAAGAGTGCATTCATAAGTCCAGTTTGTTCATAAGTCCAATAAAGTTAGCCTAAGTATCCAACTAACACAGTTGACTCTATAGTACTGTAATAGGTTTATAATACTTTTCACACAAGTAATACATAAAAAACAAAAATAAGACATTTTAAATCTTGCAGTATAGTACCTTGAAAATATGTTACAGTACCACAGCTAACATACAGAGGCTGGCACTGAGTGAAGAGGCGAGAAGAGTTACCGCCTGGAGGAGGGAGAAGAGGTGGGAAACGGTAGAGCTGCAGGGTCATCAGCCATAGGAGATGGAGGGCAAGCTGCAATTTCACTCACAACTGATGCTGATGGAATGCATGTCCACATCTTTGAAAGTTTGAAACTTGAAGGTTAGTATGTAGAGGACTTGTGTGTGTGTGTGTGTGTGTGTGTGTGTGTGCTCAGTCATGTCTGACTCTCTGTGATCCCATGGACTGGGGCCCGCCAGGCTCCCCCATTCATGGGATTTTGCAGACAAGAATACTGGAGTGGGTTGCCATTTCCTCTACCAGAGGATCTTCCCAACCCGGATCGAGCTGGAGTCTCCTGTGTCTCCTGCATTGACAGGTGGATTCTTTACCACTGAGCCATCTGGAAAGCCCCTATGTGGTCAAATGTAGCACCGTGTACTACGGTTTATCTATTTGAATGTCTGTCTCCTCCACTGGCGGCTTCCTTTGTGGCTCAGATGGTAAAGAATCTGCCTGCAATGCAGGAGACCTGGGTTCAGTCCCTGAGTCAGGAAGATCTTTGGAGAAGGGAATAACAATCTACTCCAGTATTCTTGCCGGAGAATTCCATGGACAAAGGAGCCTGGCAGGCTATGTAGTCCATAGTGTCGCAAAGAGTCTGAGCAACTGATACACACTCCTCCACTAGATGGTGATGTTCTCAAGGGCAGGAATTTCGACCTGCTTACCTTTGGACATTCATTCATTCAGTACCATGTGAAAAATACCATGAACATGCACATGACTCATACCTAATACACAAGAGCAACACATATCTGTACTAATAGATAACGGATTTCAGTGACACACACAGATAAACAGGCAACTCCATTTTGAAAGTGCAGTGTTGGGAACAGTACAGAGGAGACCATAAAAAGGGTACTCCACTTTGGGGATCAGGGAGGGCTCCTGGAGAAATACCATTTAGTCTGAGACCAGAAGGACTGAGTCAGTGGTGTTCAGATACAAACTGGAGGAAGGACAGAATAAGAGTAGGGTGGGCAAGGCACTCTTAGACACAGGAAACAACTCAGTACCCTGGAGATGGGAAGACATAATGTATTTAGAGAATTGAATATCTTTTTTCTGTCTAGAGCTAAAAGAAAAGTGTTGAGGTTAGGTTGGAGAGGTAAGGAGGGGCAAAATCTTAAAAAGTATTCATGGTTCATTCAAATTTGCTTCTCACTCAGACTCAGAACCAATAGTTTATTCAAATTTGTTTTTTTCTCCAGTGTCTAGCAGATAAGTACTTGACAAACAGGCAGCTTGCTAATAGATACTTGTGGAAGGGAGGAAAAAAGAAAGAATGGTCCAGTAGCCAGGGGGTGAAGATAAATGACATGAAATGCAGATCCTGCCTGCCCACAGGGCCGTTGGACAGATAGACATTTCTGTCTAAACAGGTAAATCATAAGAGGTCCCATATGATTATACCGTGAGGGAAAGTGGTTCAGGCAAGCATGGTTCTGTCTGGAGAGACGGCTGTGCCAGGAGGCTGTCGGGGGACCTAGTTCAAGAGGGTGAGACCTGAGCTGCATCTTCTGGGTAAGTGTAGTTTTTAACTAGGAAGAACAGAGAAAAAGGACTTTTTGAGTTTTACTGCATGGGACTGAAGACATGAAGGACAAGATGAAGGAGGAAGTGTAACCCCTCTAAGCCTGTTTTCCTTCCTTTTCCTATCAACTTCTGTTTAATCAGGAGCTGTTTTCAGTGCACCGAGGCGTTTGCTGAAAGGCCCCAGAGCATGGGCCAGGGCACTCTGTCGAGGAAAGCCCATTTGAAGGGTCAGAGCTCAGGAGACTCAAGTTCCCATGGTTGGCTTGAATATACTTTTTAGTGGGGATGTGTGCTCTGAGATGGGGTAAAAAAAAGATGTCCAGATATACAAAATGTGCTCAATGTTAAGTGTTCGTTAAAGTAAAAATTATTTTTCAAGCAGGATCATTTTCTGCTTTACAAAAGCAACCAATACCGTACAAATTTCAAGCAATTTTTAACCAAGGAAATTCTAGAACAACAAAAGTCTGTGGGTACTTCCATAGAGGCTGTGTAATAGCATTTGAGTTCTACCATCCTGGCTAAGTCTTCTATCGGAGGCTCTGGCATTTTTGCCCATCATCTTGTCAACATATTTTCCGGTTGCTGCTTACATATCACAGTTGGGTATCTTTGAATTTTTATTTTTCCAATTTTATCGTGTGAAATTATTTTCTCAAAATTTACTGATTCATGTTTTATGAAGTTAAAATGTATTTTCTCCTCATGTTTTTTTTTTTCTTTTAAACTTAAAAAAAAATTGGCTTTCTTTTTCAGTCTTTGCTGTTGTTTGTGTCACTCCCAAATTTAGAATAATCTCTAACTTTCCTTTTGAAGCTTTATTTTTCCCTGTCTCTTAGAAAAACCTTTGAAAGTTGACTGCCACATTTCACATTATTTATAGACTATGACTTAAAACTGCTGGGTTCCCTTTAGAAGTTCAGTATTTAAGACAATATCCTGATATTATTACAGATTTATTATTCCTCTGTACACCCTTCTTTTAAATAGACTGGCCATACTCTTATATTTGCTTTATGATAGTTTTATCAGTTTTTAATCTTCCTTTCCAAGACAATTTGAATTAATATTGCAAATAAGACTTTAAGGATAATCATGAGATATAATAATTTCTTTCTTTATGATTGGTTAACATTTACTGGCAGTGAAGCTGCCTCCTACTAGTTTGCCAGACCTGCTTAACTTTTTTAAAGAAATTGTTAAACCAATTGCTTCCACTTTGGTGTCTGGAAATCTGCCATAGCAGTGAGAATATTTGTACCATAGAAATCAACAAACACTACCACGATTTACTTTCCTACCACTCCCAAGTGAAAGTGATAGGCACTCAGTTGTGTCCAACTCTTTGCGAGCCCATGATCTGTAGCCCACCAGGCTCCTCTGTCCAAGGGATTTTCCAGGCAAGATTACTGGAGTGGGTTGCCATTTCCTTCTCCAGGGGATCTTCCAGACCCAGGGATTGAACCTTGGTCTCTTACATCTCAGGCAGATTCTTCCCTGATCTGAGCCAGCAGGGAAGCCCTCCCCAAACCATTTGTTAAATAGTTACCAGGACATCATTGACTGTGATCAAACTAATTTGAAAAAAATAGATTTTTGACTTAGTTTATTGATGGTAGCTTTACACTGATCTATTAACGGAAGTTAACCTAATAAAGCTAGTCAGTTTATTAAAAGTAAAGCTAGTAAACCTGGTCAAGCTAGTCTATTAAAAGGCACAAGTGGTGCTTATTATTAATGATTTATTTCTATTTCTTAATAATCAAGTTCTCCCTCTTCTGCCAAATCTTTTCTGAACTTAAAAGGTTAAGAAAAAAAATTTCTAAGTTTTCTGTGATAGCTCTGGAGAATTCTTTGTTCCTAACAGAAAATCAGGAACACAGAACTAAATATTTGATTGTCTTTCCAGTCAGTTAGGTGATTTATATCTTATTGGGAAAAGAGTCACTTTTGTGATGTATCTACCAGCTATTTATAGGGTGGAATTTAGCTGTGATCCTTAGGGAGACAAGAATCAAGGATTATATATTATACTGCACACTCACTAAATTAGAAATACAAATAGTCAGCAGAAAATTTATGATGGCTATGTCTTTAGTCAATACTAACAGAGATTCAAGCAATTGCACCATCATGCACATGGCAGAAAAGTGAGGAGGCAATAAACACTGCTTTTTAAAATGTCAAAGGTCAAAGCAAACTGAAGCATTGAATCCATCTCAAAAACTATACTGAATAAACGTTGAGTTTGAAAAGACAAAGGTTGGATAATCATTTGTAAGCAGGAAAATAAAATATCATTTATTGTTGCAGAATCCAAAAAAAAATCAATGCTATGACTTTTATTTTTTTATTTTTTTTTAATGCTATGACTTTTAGATTATCCAGTCATTTTCTTTGCAACTTGTACTTTTTAAAATGTAGCTGTGAAATAGTTTTGCCATTATCACTAAATGTTTACTGAATGGTGATTTACATAGAAATGGAATAAAAACAAGAAATACTTACTTAATTTATGCCCTTTGTAACCCTTGGAGTCTCACACAAATGCCCTTTTACTGGTGAGATAAGAAAATGATTTACCAGGCTCCATTTAATCAGAAAATAGACTCTGACTCTGATAAGTATAACTGTCAATTATTAGAATTACTACCTGTGATGATGATGCAAATCAATATAGATTTTATTTGTGGCACTAAGCCATCTACATTTTATTTTTTTAATTATTTCATAAAGTGTAATCTCATCTTACATTTTATGGACTAATTTAGCCACATACTATGAATGTTAATCCTTTGACATCCATTCCCATTCTGTTTGCATTTGTCTATTTTGTCCCTCCTCTCCTTTTCCCCCAGCAACATTTCATCCTCAGACACTAACTGTATGTTCTCTGTGAGCACACCACCATACTGTATGCAGCCCTTCTAGTTAAGTCACATTTGCTGAAAATCTCATCCTTTGGAGAATAGTATTTTTTGTAAACTATGATATTAAGCTCTGTAAACATGGCAAGATCCATTCTGAGATTTTTTTCCTAAAGAAATGAAATTTTAAAATCAAAAGGGCTGAGATGTTAAGCAATGAATAAAACAAGGGAATAAATAATTCACTCGTATTAATAAATATTTCAGTACTGAATGGAGTCCTGGTTAATGCACATTAATATCTTGGTAAGTGAAATTCTTTGAATGTTTTATATGTTACAGCTTAACTATTTAGCATTATTGACCATGCATGGGTCTCTAGATAAAGTATTTAACAAAAGTTAGTAATGAATATGAAAAGAATACTTTTAAGGATATTTTAATAAATGAGCTCATTAATAGTGTAAGACATTTGAAGGCAAAGATATGTATTTATCACACCCTAAGTCTGATTTCATTGTATTTATTAGAACTCTTCCCACTTAAAATAAATTGTCAAGGTGATTCTAAACACAGATATTAAGGGAATCATTGCTATTTCATTAAACTTACAGCTTCTCTTTATGTTGCACCTTTGTCCCTGAAATGTCTTCAGATGGACTTCTTTAAAAAGTCAAATATTATTTTTATTACCTCATCCTTTAGCAGTCAATACTTCAAAGTTTGACATTATCATATAGGATGAATAATTTTTAGCACCATCAACTGCAAAGCTGTCCCCTTGGTCACTGTATTGCACAATGGTGATATTGTGTAAATGCTCACATTCAACAAGTAAATCTAATAAGTTCACTAATGTTCGCGTGCACATCAGAATATAATTTTGGGACATGTTTTACAGCAGAGTGCTTTTGACATGTGGGGCCTGATCATTCTCTGCATAGAGGCAGTCTTATCCTGTACATTGTAGGATGTTTAGCAGTATCCTGGCCTTTCTACACCAGACATCAGCAGCTACCTTCACCCCACTGCCCCACTTGTGACAAGCAAATATACCTCCAAACATTGCCAGACGTCTGGTAGGGGATACAGTCACCCTCTGCCAAGAACCACTGGTTTTATTTATTATTTATAGTAGATCCTTGCTGATTATCTATTTTAAATTTAGCAATGTGTACATGTCAATCCCAAGCTCCCAATCTATCCCTCCACACTGACCTTCTCCCCGGAAACCATAAATTCATTCTGTTTATGTCTGTTTCTGTTCTGTAAATATTTGTATCATTTTTTAAAGATTCTGCATACAAGGGTTATCATATGATACTTGTCTTTCTCTTTGTCTGACTTCACTTAGTATGATAAGCTCCAGATCCATCTATGTTGCTGCAAATGACATTATTTAATTCTTCTTTTTGTCTTTTTGACTGCACTGCATGGAATGTGGGATCTTAGTCCCCTGACCAGGGAGCAAACCTGTGCCCTCCTGCAGTGGAAGTGTGGATTCCTAACTACTGGACCACCAGGGAATTCCTCATTCTTTTTAATGACTGAGTAATACTCCATTATATACATGTACCACATCTTCTTTATCCATTCAAGAACCACTGGTTTTACAGTAATATGTTTTATACAAGAAACTGATATTTAGGAGTCATGACATAAGAAAGTGTCAATAATCTTTTAACAGAAAATTGTTGGTAATCTATAACATTGTTCTTGTAAAATTATTTCTTATTCTTGTAAAGTCATCTTTATTGAAATATAACTTACATACAGTTAGAATCGTGTAGAGTTAAGTGTGCAGTTTGATGAGTTTTAGCATTTGCACCCATGTTGCCTTGACCCCAGGCAACAGGTAGGATTTTTCCATCACCTTAAACAGGTCCTTCCTGCTGCTTTGCTGTCAGTCCTGATTACACTCATCCAATCCCTGCCCCATCTCTCATAAAATGGTCATTTTCCCTGTTCATATCAATTGAGATATACTCTTATGTCTGACTTCTTTCACTCACCCGAATCTCTGTGAGATTTGTCCCTATTGTGTGGATATCAGAAATTTGCTCATTTTCATTTTGCAGGGCTAGTTATTTGTTTGATTATACCAGAATTTTTTTATTCATTCACCTTGCATGAATTTTGGGTTGTTTCTAGTTGTTTCAAGTTTGGTGCTATTATAAACAACTATTTTCAACTTTCATGCACCAGTCTTTTTAGAGATATTTATTTTTAGGTCTCTTAGGTAAATACCTAGAACTAGAATTGCTGTATCAGAAAATAACTGTTTTATCACCTTTATGAATAAATGTGCCATTTACACTCTTATGAACAATGCGTAAGAACTCTGGTTTTTCCACATTCTCACTAACACTTGGTATGGTCAGTTATGTCGATTTTAGCTATTTTCATGGTTCTCTGGTGGTATCTCATTGTGGTTTTGATTTACTTTTTTCCTGATTACTAGTGATTTGGGGCATATTTTCATGTGCTATCTAGCTAGTCACGCATTTTCTTCTGTGAAGTGTCTGCATAAGGCTCTTGTCTATTTTCAACTTATTATTTTCTTGTTGAGTTTTAAGGGTTCCTTACATATTCTGGATACAAGCCCTTTGTCATATGTGTGTGTAAATATGTATCCACATGCACAAGCATATCTATAGTGAATATTTCATCCCGGTCTTTTATTAATAAATAGACTTTTTGTGACAGGACCACTACAAAGATTGTATTTAGCGGACTTCATTATTTGAAGTAAATCCTATGAGATTATTTTTGTAAAGCAACCACCTAACCACAAGTTTATTCTATTTTCATATAAGTGGTTTGCCTAAAGGAAGGTTGCATAATCCTAAATTATAGTAGTTAATGCTAATATTCCCCAGTATAACTGCTCATATCTCTGTAATTGTAAATAATCAAAAATTTTAAGAGCAACAACTACTTTATCAAATATCCTGAGATGTTTCTTCTGAAGAGGTATGTATGTATATGGCTTAGTGTAAAGTAACTCAATAACTGATATTAAGCCAGTGAAGACAAGTGATGTTGATAAATACAGTGTAATCCTTTGTAACTTTCTCACACAAAATACAGAACTTGAATATAATTCCTTTTTCTAGAGAAAACACCTTTAGAATCATAGAAATTTAGAGCGGGAAGGAAATCTGGAGACCGTTTAGTCCAGGATTCTCTCTCTCTCTCTCTCTTTAGTATTTATTTATTTGGCTGCATCTTGTCTTAGTTGCAGCATGCAGGATCTTTTCCTGGTGGTGAGCTGGCTTCTCTCTAGTTGTGGTGCACAGGGCTTCTCAGTACAAGAGCATCTCTTGTTGTGGAGCATGGGCCCTAGAGTGTGTGAGCTTCAGTAGTTGTGACACACAGGCTTACTTGCTCCGTGGCATGAGAGATCTTAGTTCCCAGACCAGAGATCAAACCCTTGTCCACTGTATTGGAAAGCAGATTCTTAATCACTGGACCACCAAGGAAGTCCCCAATACTCTCCTTTTACAGTTGAGTAAATGGAGACAGAATAATGGACCCATTTTAGAACTAGAGCTCAGTGTAGAGATTGTTAAACAAGACATGAATAGCTAGTATACAATACACATCTATACACTATATGCTATACTTTGTACATATATAGATTATACTACATTTAATGTAATGATATGATGATGATGCCTAATCTTATTATTCTTTAGTATTGTTTCCCTCAGTGGGACCTGTATTCTCAGGTAGTGTATCCTTTGTCAAATGAAGTGCTATAGTGTTTAATGGATAAGGTTTTCTGGGTTGGGTTCCAGATTAAGCCACCTCCAATTACAGCATTTCCAAATTAGTCTGTAAATTTTCAGGAACTTCTACTGTATTCATCCAAATAAAGAAGGGAGTAAGTGATAGCTAGCTTCCTTGGGGAGCCCTCAAAGAATGTGAAGCTTGGTATCCAAAAGTCTACAAGCAATAAATGCTGGAGAGGGTGTGGAGAAAAGGGAACCCTCTTACACTGTTGGTGGGAATGCAAATTAGTACAGCCACTATGGAAAACAGTGTGGAGATTTCTTAAAAAGCTGGAAATAGAACTGCCATATGACCCAGCAATCCCACTTCTGGGCATACACACCAAGGAAACCAGATCTGAAAGAGACACGTGCACCCCAATGTTCATCGCAGCACTGTTTATAATAGCCAGGACATGGAAGCAACCCAGATGCCCATCAGCAGACGAATGGATGAGGAAGCTGTGGTACATATACACTATGGAATATTACTCAGCCATTAAAAAGAATTCATTTGAATCAGTTCTAATGAGATGGATGAAACTGGAGCCCATTATACAGAGCGAAGTAAGCCAGAAAGATAAAGACCATTACAGTATACTAACACATATATATGGACTTTAGAAAGATGATAACAATAACCCTATATGCAAATCAGAAAAAGAGACTCAGATGTATAGAACAGACTTGTGGACTCTGGGAGAAGGCGAGGGTGGGATGTTTCAAAAGAACAGCATTGAAACATGTATATTATCTAGGGTGAAACAGATAACCAGCTCAGGTTGGGTACATGAGACAAGTGCTCGGGCCTGGTGCACTGGGAAGACCCAGAGGGATCGGGTGGAGAGGGAGGTGGGAGGGGGGACTGGGATGGGGAATACATGTAAATCCATGGCTAATTCATTTCAATGTATAACAAAAACTACTGTAATGATGTAAAGTAATTAGCCTCCAACTAATAAAAAAAAAAAAAAAGAATGTGAAGCTTGGGGTAAATTTGGACCGTCCTCAACTTTGGTTATTTCTACATTCACTGCTTTGCATTTCCAGCATTCAGGCAGTTTTTCCCAGCTAGTACCACTTTGAGCATTGAAAGGGAGCATAAAGATACAAAGGAATTTGTATCGTTTTTCCTTCCTTGTTTAATGATGTCACTGCCTTCCTTCTGAATGTTCTCTGGTACTCAGCGAGTGAAGTGTGAACTCCTTAGATGAGAGAATATCAGAAAAGCTCCTGTGTGTGCCTGGCACACAGTAGGGTACAAAAAATATCAGTTGCCATCTTTTTTTTTTAATTTGGCTGTGCCAGGTCTTAGTTGTGGCATGCAAGATGTGTAGTTGTGGCATGTGGGATCTAGTTTCCTGCCCAGGGATCAAACCCAGGCTCCCTGCATTGGGAGGACAGAGTCTTAGCCCCTGGACCACTGGCAAAATCCCAGGTCCCAGATTTTGATCATGGAATCAAGAGCCTTCCCACACTCTCTCAGGTCTCTCCCACCTCCCTTCTTTTCCCTGCTTCTCAGTGCTTCCCCAAAGCACATCAGTACTGGGGTCTTCTCTGGCCTGTGTACTATCAGACTGTTCTCTTTGTCCATGTTGTTACTTTGGTCTACAGTTCACCCACATTCCCCTGTCAGTCTCCTGAATTCCCACTGCTTCTTTAGAACCCAAATCAGTGTCAGTTCTCAAGCTTCCCCTGATTCTCCCCCTTTCCATGTCAGCTCTCATGCCCCGTGAACTGTTGCCTAACCTTGGTTTTGCACACAGTTCTATTATAGTGCTGCCCACATTGTGGTAGTTATTTGTTTGTAGACTTGCTTCCACTGATAAATGATGAGCTCTTGGAAAGTAGAGACTGTTTCTTGTATAACTAGCTTTTTGTTGTTCAGTTGCTAACTTGTGTCCCACTTCGCGACCTCATGAACTGCAGCACACCAGGCTTCCCTGTCCTTCGCTATTTCCCTGAGCTTGCTCTAACTCGTGTCCATTGAGTCAGTGATGCCATCCAACCATCTCATCCTCTGTCACCCTCTTCTCTTGCCCTCAGTCTTTCCCAGCATCAGGATCTTTTCAAATGTGTTGACTCTTCACATCAGGTGGCCAAAGTATTGGAGTTTCAGCTTCAGCACCAGTCCTTCCAATGAATATTCTGGGTTGATTTCCTTTAGGACTGACTGGTTTGATCTTCTTGCAGTCCAAAGGACTCTCAATAGTTTTCAACACCACAGTTCGAAAGCATCAGTTCTTCAGCACTCAGCCTTCTTTATGGTCCAACTCTCACATCCATACATGACTACTGGAAAAACCATAGCTTTGACTAGATGGACCTTTGTTGGCAAAACGATGTCTCTGCTTTTTTAATACACTGTCTAGGTTTATCATAGCTTTCCTTCCAAGGAGCAAGCATCTTTTAATTTTGTGGGTGCAGTCACTATTTGGTGATTTCGGAGCCCAATAAAATGAAATCTGATGCTGTTTCCACTTTTCCCCCTTCTATTTGCCATGAAGTGATGGGACCAAATTCCATTATCTTTGTTTTTTGAATGTAGAGTTTTAAGACAGCTTTTTCACTCTCCTCTTTCACCTTCCTCAAGAGGCTCTTTAGTTCCTCTTTGCTTTCTATCTTATAGCTCAGGGTCTAAAACATGGTGTGGGTTTCGTAAATGTTTGCTAGTTTGAACTAAATTGAATTAATATGTGGGCCACATTTATTTAAGGCTACAGCCCCAGGGTCACCGGTCAGTTGTTTCAAGTAAGATACAAAGAGAGATGATGTTAAGTGAACTGAGACAAGCAGGAAAAAGTAAGAAAAGTTTTTTTAAAAGTTTTAAAAATAAAAAAATAAGGCAGCATACCCAGAGATAATTTTTCTCTAGATTTTTAATTTCTTTAAAGGATGTTTAAAAAGAGGAACTGTATAAACATACAGAGCAATACCTACACCTTGGGGAAAAAAGCGTTAACCTCCAAGGGATCTATTCTGAAGATAATGTTCATGTTTGTATAAAAGTTATTTTATTTTTCAGATAAATAATATTTCACGATCTCATCCTTTTGAAGTGTTTTACTGTCCTTAATACTGGCTGATAGAGAAAGCACATGTGATGCTGGTGAGCGTGTTCATAGGGCAGCAGCAGAGGCAGATTTGTGCACACAGTGGGGGAAGGAGGGGAAGGGGTGAGCTGAGAGTAACATTGAAACATACATATGACCATGTGTGAAATAGACAGCCGGTGGGGATTTGCTGCAGGGAGCCCAAACCTAGTGCTGTGTGACAACCTGGAAGGGTGGGATGGGGTGGGAGGGAGGCTCCAGAGGGAACGGACATGCATATACTTAATGGCTGATTCATGTTGATGTATGGCAGAAACTAACCCAATATTGTAAAACAATTACCTCCAATTAAAAATAAATCAATTTATTTTTAAAAAGAAAAAGCACACATGATTCTGGTAATGGGTATAATTCACTATGAAAAGCAAAATATGGGACTTGTGACTGAGGTAGAAACATACATGATTTGTGAATTTAGGATCTAATTCATTATTTTTAAAATTAAAAATAGCTTTTCTCTGTGGTTGCTTGTAAATTTCCTTTTGTGTTTTGGTGTTCTGAAAATATTTTCATAATGTTTCATAATGTTTCTGTGTGTAGAATTATTTACATTCAATGTTTATTTACATTTACATTCAATATTTATTTACATTTACAATGTTTACATTTATTTACAACAATTTATTTACATTTGACATTCACTATACTTCTTGAACCTAGTGATTCATGACTTTTTTTATCAGTTAAAAAAAGTTAGCCACTAATTCATTGTATATTGCTTTTCTAAATCACCTCTATTTCCTCTTGAAACTTCATTTTTCGCCCCCCACTTCTTTCAGCTTGAGCTACATTTGGGACAATTTCCTAACACTTGCTTTTCAGTTCACTAATGCTCTCTTTAAATATGTCTAGCTTATTATTTAGCCTATTTCTTATAATTTTAAACTTTGATTGCTATGTTTTTAAGTTTTATAGATTCACTTCACTTCTTTTAAAAGTTTTCCTTTTTTTCAATAGTGTAATTGCATTTTATTATGTTTTCATTTCTTATTTTATATCTTTAAAAATTCAAACATACATTTATGTCTTTCTTAGATTATCCTAATATCACATGTTTGGGGGGTCTGGTTCTGACTCTCATGTAGAGTGGATTGTTTCTTTGCGTGTCTTGTAATTTGGGGCTGATATCTCGTCTTTAGCAGAGCCTGTATGAGCAACTTGGGTTGAAGGCATGCTCATCTGGAGCAGGGTTCAGTTTGCTCTGATCACATGTCGTGGGGTATCAGGAAGTTGGAGTTATTTTTTGGTGCTAATTCCTCTGCTTGAGGTGGTGTTTAATTCTCAGAAAGAATTTTTCACAGATAGCCAGGACTACTCCAACAAGCACCTTTCCTATGTATGGTAGAAGGTGGAAGCTTTTCTAAATTACTGCTTCATTGAGGGGGCAGCTTTTTTTGAATTTTAGTTTTATGAAGCACGTTCTCAGTTCCAAATCTTGTTTTGAACCAGCCCAAGGCATAATCATCATTTCCCAGATGTACACGAAAGTTCCCCTGGTTACCAACACATTGGTAATGCCCACTGCTCCAGCATAGTCTATGTGTTAATTTACAAGCTCACTTCTGTGTTTTTCAGTTTTTGGTTTGTTTGTTTTTATAATTTCCAGGTTCTGAAGCTTTCCCTTTGTTTTTGTGTTCTCAGCTATGACTGAAAAGAATATTTGTTATATTTTACCCAGCATTTTGAAATGCTTAAAAGAGTCTCAGATATGTTAGTCCTCCTTATATCCAGAAACAGAAATTCTCAAATTATTTCTTTTTAAGAGCTTTAAATTTGGCTTTTATTCAAAACCAAGCTTTAAGGCATTTTTTTCCATTGCGATGAAAAAAATCTCATGAAAGAGCAAAGCTTGAAAACTGGAATGAAAATAAAGCCAGTGTATATCTTTAAAGGGCATAGAATCTTTGGCCTGCTTTCTGTATTAACCAGTTTGTTTTCTAAGTGCTAAGGGAAGCATCGTAATGTGTTTGAAGAAAATGGATTGTTGCCTTCTGGGTTTGAGTCGACCTTAATAGAACACTTTATTTAACCCTAGATATATCCTCCAAAAGCCTTGGCTTTCACATTTAAAATAGGAGCAGTGATACTTATTTAATTCTTTTGTGGGATTATTTTGAGGTTCAAATGAGATAATGTATATAGCAGGTGACAGGTTTCCATAGACATGATTCAAATTACACTTACTACTGTATACTTTCAAGTAGTAATGGGACTACTGAATTATACTTGCGTATATTTCCTATATTGAATGCTTCTGAGGATTGTGGTTCTTAACCCACTTATCTGCCTTTTTTGAATGCTAGAACTTTTTCTAAATAAAAGAGAATGGCTAGATTAAACTCTTCATGGAATAATAATTATACTTTAATTATGTTGAAAATTTTATTCCCTGTATCTTAGGCATAGGGAATAAATAAGATTAAATTCTTATAAAGTTATAGGAAATAGAAACAGACACACACAGGAATAGATAAATTCCTAAAGCTAAAGGAAAAAGCTCTTTCCTTTTCTCATCCAAGAGCAAAGACTTCTATGATTTGGGTTGTGTGCCATAGTTTTTATTATGTGTCTCTTCTTACTAATCATTCTCACATTCTGGGCAAGATGAATGCCAGGGTGGTTGAGAACCTTGTCCACTGCTGGGTACATCAAGAAAACAGTAGTAGTATTTTTTAAAGATTTTTAAATGGTGATAAAATAGACATAAAATACCATTTTAACCATTTTAAAATATACTGTTCCGTAGTGTTAAGTACCTCCACATCATTGTGCAACCAATCTCCCCAGTGCTTCATCTTGCAAAACTTGAAACTTTATGCCCATTAAACGCAAACTCCCCTTTCCCACCTTCGGGCCACCACCATCTACTTTCCATCCCTGTGAAATTTACTACTAGGCGTTAATACCTCACATAAGTGGAAGCATACAGCATTTGTCTTTTGTGATGGGTTTATTTCACTTAGTATAATGTCCTCAAGTTCTACCCATGTTGTAGCATGTCAGAATTTCCTTCCTTTAGAAAGTTGAATACTATTTAGTTGTATGTCTACACCACACCATCTTTATTCATTCCCCTGTCAGTGGACACTAGTTTATTTCCACCTTTTGGCTATGTTGAATAATGTCATGAACCTGGTTGTATAAATATTTCTTCAAGACATGGCTTTCAATTATTTGTGTATATACTCAGACATAGAATTGCTAGATCATATGGTAATTCTGTTTTTAATTTTGTAAGGCACCTCAATATTGTTTTCTTTAGCAGCTGCATTATTTTACTTTTCTGCCAACAGTGCCTAGGGCTTCAATTTCTCTACATCCTCACCAACACTTGCAGTTTTCTTTCTTCTTCTTTTAAAAATAGTAACTAACCTAATGGGTTTAAGTTTTGATTTGCATTTCCCTAATGATTAGTAACATTGAGTATCTTCTTCATGTGCTTGTTGGAGATTTGTATATCTTTGGACACATGTCTTTTCAAATTCTTTTCCCACTTTTAAGTTGGTTTACTTGGTTTCAGTTTGTTGAGTTGTAAGAGTTAGTTATCTGAGTATTAACCCCTTATCAGATATATAATTGAAAAATATTTTCTTCCATTTTGTAGTTGCCTTTTCTCTCAGTTGACTATGTCATCTGATGCACAGATGTTTTTAATTTTGATGTAGCCAGTTTTTCCATTTTTAAAACTTTGTTGCCTATACTTTTGCTATTATGTCCAAGAAATCATTGCCAAAAGCAGTTATAATTTTATGTAGCTTCACAGTGAGACTCTGGATGAGAAGGAGCTAAGTCAGTATTGTCTGGGATTATAATTGTTTAAGGACTTATCTAGGATTCAAATCAACATTTTCCTTTGGGATGTTCACACTCTAAATATTGTGGAATGTGGAGTCTTTTCCTAACTCTGGAGGCCAATTAGGTCAGATATGCAGTTCCCCGACCTGCTTCTCATTGTGGAGAGTGGGCACACGACCTCGGCCCCGCCCATCAGACACAGCTGTTCCTTGCAGTGACAGTGGCTGCCGAAAACCCGAGTTCCTGGGAATTAACAGACAGGGACAGTGGAGGAAAAGATGGTGTTTCATGTTTACGGTCTGTTACGTGTGCCAGACGCCTCTAGGTTTCTGCTCTTCCTTCATCCTTAGTAACAAAACCTCTTATTTTTTCTAATGTATGCATGTGTATTTTTTCATTTTTTAATCTCTTACTTTTTACATTTATTTATTTATTTGTCTGCATTGGGTCTTATTTGCAGCACATGGGCTCAGTAGCTGCGGCCCAGGGACTTAGTTGCCCCGAGGCATGTGGGATCTTAGTTTCTGGACTAGGAATTGAACCCACATCCCCTGCGTTGGAAGATGAATTCTTAAGCACTGGACCACTGGGGAAGTCCCCTAGATTTTTTCATTTTTATACAGGTTTTAAAGGTTGCTTTCCATTAATAATTATTACAAACATATTGGCTATATTCCCCATGTTATACAATATATCTTTGAACCTATCTTATATGCATATTTTGTGTCTCCCCCAAACCTCTTATTTTTCTTAAAGCTTATTTATTATTTTAATTGAAGGCTAATTACTCTACAATACTGTGGTGGTTTTTGCCATTCATTGACATGAATCAGCCATGGGTATACATGTGTCCCACCATCCTGAAACTCTCTCCCACCTCCCTCTCCACCCCATCCCTCTGGGTTGTCCCAGAGCACCAGCTTTGAGTGCCTGGTTCATCGAACTTGCACTAGTCATGTATTTTACATATGGTAATATACATGTTTCAGTGCCATTCTCTCATATTATCGCACCATCGCCTTCTCCCATGGAGTCCCAAAAGGTTCTTTACCTGTGTTTCTTTTGCTGTCTTGCATATAGGGTTGTAGTTACCATGTTTCTAAATTCCATATGTATGTGCTAATGTACTGGTGTTTCTTTTTCTGGCTTACTTCTCCCTGTATAATAGGCTCCAGTTTCATCCACCTCATCAGAATTGACTCAAATGTATTCTTTTTAATGGCTGAGTAATATTCCATTGTGTATATGTACCATAGCTTTCTTATCCATTCGTCTGCCAACGGACATCTAGGTTGCTTCCATGTCCTGGCTATTATAAGCAGTGCTGCGATGAACATTGGGGTGCACGTGTCTCTTTCAGATCTGGTTTCCTCAGTGTGTATGCCCAGGAGTGGGATTGCTGGGTCACATGGCAGTTCTACTTCCAGTTTTTTAAGGGATCTCCACATTGTTCTCCATGGTGGCTCTACTAGTTTGCATTCCCACCAACAGGGTAAGTGTCTCCCCCAAACCTCTTTTTTTTTTTTTTAAGTGAGCACATGCCGCTCAGGATGAAGACCATGCCACCCTGCTCCACTGAGGCAGGGATTGACTGGTTCTGGCCAGTGCACAGTACAGAGGAGCTCTTTGTGGCTTCTTCTGGGATGCCTCTTTCTAAAGGACAGCTGGAGCCTCTGTGCTGTTCTCCGGACGGTTGTTTCCTTCTGATCTTTCATTGTTAGTGTATAGGAATGCAAGAGGTTTCAAACAAAAAATAAAGGACAGCTGGGACTTCATCCCTTCCCTCTTTATGTTGGCTGGAGTGGGGCTCAGGATGGCTGAACTGGAGCAGCGATCACACATCATGAGGTAACCATAGTAACGGGGGCTGCACGGGGGAACATGAACATAGAGGGGGCTCCAAGGAAGGGAGTTTACCTCTCAACCTTGAGCTTCCAGGCTTGAAAACAAGAAAGAGGGGTCTTTCTTGTCTTTCTCTTATTTACGGTCTTGTAATTGGGGGTCTCTGGTAGTTAGTGTTGAAGGTTATCTCACCAATGCACTCTCTTGGTGGTGCAAGTTGCAATGTGGGGCGGGGTGAGGGGGGCGTCAGGCTGCAGGGGCTCATTCTGTAACGTGATTTCAGTCTTCCTCTGGATTCATCACCCCGAACTGGTTCTTCAGCCTTGTTGTGATTCTGTGTGACGTACCTCTCATTTTCACCAATTCCCATTTTCCTTAGAGCAACTGGAGTTGTTTTGGACTGTTTGCAAGAAAGAATCCTTATGGGTATAGGATGATGGCTCTTAAAAGTTTTTATTTTCAGAAACTGAGGCTTGTTTTCCAACACAAACTTCTGCCTTCAAGGTCAACCACATTTTAAGAAAACCTGGTGAGGAAAGTCCACACACAGAAACCATTAGGAAATCTTAATTTTGAAAAAGGAACCCTCATTAGTCTTCCTTCAAATAAGACCTTTAGTGTGTTGAAAATGATTTAATTCCCAATATGTTCTCCTTGAAAAATGTGCCGACTCTATGAAATAAAGTCTCAGTTGTGGGAGAGAGTGATTTCAATTCCTGTCCTATCTTGGCACCTGGCTCAGTGGCCCTCAGACCAGCTATCACTGAACTGGGGTTGGTTTTTCTTCATCTTTGGAATCACGGAAAATCAAACTTTATCGAAGAGTCTCAGCAGTGGGACACAGGAAGCCTGTGATGCTGAGTGAGGATGGCCAACAACACAAAATGGAGGTGACTGTGCTTGCAATTAAAGATCTCTTTTGAGTCTTAAAACACTGTCAGCATCTCAGTTTTCTGATGGACATGACACGCTTGTCATCACCTAGTTGTTGGACACGCCAGCAGATTAAACTCTTTGTTCACACATCCATTCAACCCTGCCTTCGTTAAACACTCATTAAGAACCTACTCTGGGGACTTCCTTGGTAGTCCAGTGGCTAAGACATTGCACTCCCTAAGCAGGGGCCCTGGGTTCAATCCCTGGTTGGGAAATTATACCCCACGTGCCAACACCAAGGGCTTGCATGCCGCAACGAAGACTGAAGATCCAGGGAGCTGCAGCTAAGACCCGGTGCAGCCAAATAAATTAATCAATTTTTTTAAAAGGAGGACTTCCTTAAAAAAAAAAAAAAAAGAACCTACTCTATGCAGGGCATTGACTTAACACCAACCTTCTTCCTGCCCCTTGTCTCCATATCAAAGTCATTCTGAATGGATTCAACAGATGAGGCTGAAGAGTCTGAGGAAAGCAGCTTGCACTTTCTGGCATTTACTATCCTTATTGCCAACATAGGCTGGATCACAGAAAAAGCAAGGGAATTTTGAAAAAACATCTTCTTTGACTACGATAAAACCTTTGACTGTGTGGATCACAACAAACTGTGGAATATTCTTAAAGAGATGGGAATAGCAGAGCACCTTACCTGCTTCCTGAGAAACCTGTATGCAGAACAAGAAGCAAAAGTTAAAAACTGGACAGGGAAAAATGGACTGGTTCAAAATTGGGAAAGGAGAGTGTCAAGGCTGTACATTGTCACCCTGCTTATTTAACTTATATGCAGATTACATCTTATGATATGCTGGGCTGGATGAAGCTCAATCTGGAATCAGGATTGCTGGGAAAAATATCAACAATCTCAGATATGCAGATGATACCACTTTAATGGTAGAGCATGAAGAGGAACTAAAGAGCCTCTTGATGAAGGTCAATGAGGAGAGTGAAAGAGCTGGCTTAAAACGCAACATTCAAAAAACTAAGATCATGGCATCCAGTCCCATCACTTCATGGCAAGTAGAAGGGGGAAAAGTGGAAACAGTGTCAGCTTTCTTTTTTTATTTTTTCCATTTATTTTTATTAGTTGGAGGCTAATTACTTTACATCATTGCAGTGGTTTTTGTCATACATTGAAATGAATTAGCCATGGATTTACATGTATTCCCCATCCCGGTCCCCCCTCCCACCTCCCTCTCCACCCGATCCCTCTGGGTCTTCCCAGTGCACCAGGTCCGAGCACTTGTCTCAGGCACCCAACCTGGGCTGGTGATCTGTTTCACCCTAGATAATATACATGTTTCGATGCTGTTCTCTTGAAACATCCCACCCCCGCCTTCTCCCAGAGTCCACAAGTCTGTTCTATACATCTGAGTCTCTTTTTCTGTTTTGCATATAGGGTTATCGTTACCATCTTTCTAAATACCATATATATGTGTTAGTATACTGTAATGGTCTTTATCTTTCTGGCTTACTTCGCTCTGTATAATGGGCTCCAGTTTCATCCATCTCATTAGAACTGATTCAAATGAATTCTTTTTAATGGCTGAGTAATATTCCATGGTGTATATGTACCACAGCTTCCTCATCCATTCGTCTGCTGATGGGCATCTAGGTTGCTTCCATGTCCTGGCTATTATAAACAGTGCTGCGATGAACATTGGGGTGCACGTGTCTCTTTCAGATCTGGTTTCCTCGGTGTGTATGCCCAGAGCTGGGATTGCTGGGTCATATGGCAGTTCTATTTCCAGCTTTTTAAGAAATCTCCACACTGTTTTCCATAGTGGCTGTACTAATTTGCATTCCCACCAACAGTGTAAGAGGGTTCCCTTTTCTCCATACCCTCTCCAGCATTTATTGCTTGTAGACTTTTGGATAGCAGCCATCCTGACTGGCGTATAACGGTACCTCATTGTGGTTTTGATTTGCATTTCTCTGATAATGAGTGATGTTGAGCATCTTTTCATGTGTTTGTTAGCCCTCTGTATGTCTTCCTTGGAGAAATGTCTGTTGAGTTCTTTGGCCCATTTTTTGATTGGGTCATTTATTTTTCTGGAGTTGAGCTGGAGGAGTTGCTTGTATATTTTTGAGATTAATCCTTTGTCTGTTGCTTCGTTTGCTATTATTTTCTCCCAATCTGAGGGCTGTCTTTTCACCTTGCTTATAGTTTCCTTTGTTGTGCAAAAGCTTTTAAGTTTCATTAGGTCCCATTTGTTTATTTTTGCTTTTATTTCTAAAATTCTGGGATGTGGGTCATAGAGGATCCTGCTGTGATTTATGTCGGAGAGTGTTTTGCCTATGTTCTCCTCTAGGAGTTTTATAGTTTCTAGTCTTACATTTAGATCTTTAATCCATTTTGAGTTTATTTTTGTGTATGGTGTTAGAAAGTGTTCTAGTTTCATTCTTTTACAGGTGGTTGACCAGTTTTCCCAGCACCACTTGTTAAAGAGGTTGTCTTTTTTCCATTGTATATCCTTGCCTCCTTTGTTGAAGATAAGGTGACCATAGGTTCGTGGATTTATCTCTGGGCTTTCTATTCTGTTCCATTGATCTATATTTCTGTCTTTGTGCCAGTACCATACTGTCTTGATGACTGTAGCTTTGTAGTAGAGTCTGAAGTCAGGCAGATTGATTCCTCCAGTTCCATTCTTCTTTCTCAGGATTACTTTGGCTATTCGAGGTTTTTTGTATTTCCATACAAATTGTGAAATTATTTGTTCTAGTTCTGTGAAAAATACCATTGGTAGTTTGATAGGGATTGCACTGAATCTATAGATTGCTTTGGGTAGTATAGCCATTTTGACAATATTGATTCTTCCAATCCATGAACACAGTATATTTCTCCGTCTGCTTGTGTCCTCTTTGATTTCTTTCATCAGTGTTTTATAGTTTTCTATGTATAGGTCTTTTGTTTCTTTAGGTAGATATACTCCTAAGTATTTTATTCTTTTTGTTGCAATGGTGAATGGTATTGTTTCCTTAATTTCTCTGTTTTCTCATTGTTAGTGTATAGGAATGCAAGAGATTTCTCTGTGTTAATTTTATATCCTGCAACTTTACTGTATTCGTTGATTAGCTCTAGTAATTTTCTGGTAGAGTCTTTAGGGTTTTCTATGTAGAGGATCATGTCATCTGCAAACAGAGAGAGTTTCACTTCTTCTTTTCCTATCTGGATTCCTTTTACTTCTTTTTCTGCCCTGACTGCTGTGGCCAACACTTCCAAAACTATGTTGAATAGTAGTGGTGAGAGTGGGCACCCTTGTCTTGTTCCTGATTTCAGGGGAAATGCTTTCAATTTTTCACCATTGAGGGTGATGCTTGCTGTGGGTTTGTCATATATAGCTTTTATTATGTTGAGGTGTGTTCCTTCTATTCCTGCTTTCTGGAGAGTTTTAATCATAAATGGATGTTGAATTTTGTCAAAGGCTCTTTCTGCATCTATTGAGATAATCATATGGTTTTTATCTTTCAATTTGTTAATGTGGTTTATTACATTGATTGATTTGTGGATATTAAAGAATCCTTGCACTCCTGGGATAAAGCCCACTTGGTCATGGTGTATGATTTTTTTAATATGTTGTTGGATTCTGTTTGCTAGAATTTTGTTAAGGATTTTTGCATCTATATTCATCAGTGATATTGGCCTGTGGTTTTCTTTTTTTGTGGCATCTTTGTCTGGTTTTGGAATTAGGGTGATGGTGGCCTCATAGAATGAGTTTGGAAGTTTACCTTCTTCTGCAAGTTTCTGGAAGAGTTTGAGTAAGATAGGTGTTAGCTCTTCTCTAAATTTTTGGTAGAATTCAGCTGTGAAGCCATCTGGTCCTGGGCTTTTGTTTGCTGGAAGATTTCTGATTACAGTTTCGATTTCCTTGCTTGTGATCGTTTTGTTAAGATCTTCTATTTCTTCCTGGTTCAGTTTTGGAAAGTTATACTTCTCTAAGAACTTGTCCATTTCTTCCAAGTTGTCCATTTTATTGGCATAGAGCTGCTGGTAGTAGTCTCTTATGATCCTTTGTATTGCAGTGTTGTCTGTTGTGATCTCTCCATTTTCGTTTCTAATTTTGTTAATTTGGTTCTTCTCCCTTTGTTTCTTAATGAGTCTTGCTAATGGTTTGTCAATTTTGTTTATTTTTTCAAAAAACCAGCTTTTAGCTTTGTTAATTTTAGTTTCTTTTGCATTTATTTCTGCCCTAATTTTTAAGATTTCTTTCCTTCTACTAACCCTGGGGTTCTTCATTTCTTCCTCCTCTAGTTGCTTTAGGTGTAGAGTTAGCTTATTTATTTGACTTTTTTCTTGTTTCTTGAGGTAGGCCTGTAATGCTATGAATCTTCCCCTTAGCACTGCTTTTACAGTGTCTCATAGGTTTTGGGTTGTTGTGTTTTCATTTTCATTCATTTCTATGCATATTTTGATTTCTTTTTTTATTTCTTCTATGATTTGTTGGTTATTCAGAAGCGTGTTGTTTAGCCTCCATATGTTTGAATTTTTAATAATTTTTTTCCTGTAATTGAGATCTAATCTTACTGCACTGTGGTCAGAAAAGATGACTGGAATGATTTCAATCTTTTTGAAGTTACCAAGACTAGATTTATGGCCCAGGATGTGATCTATTCTGGAGAAGGTTCCGTGTGCACTTGAGAAAAAGGTGAAGTTGATTGTTTTGGGGTGAAACGTCCTATAGATGTCAATTAGGTCTAGCTGGTCCATTGTGTCCTTTAAAGTTTGTGTTTCCTTGTTCATTTTCTGTTTAGTGGATCTATCCATAGGTGTGAGTGGGGTATTAAAGTCTCCTACTATTATTGTGTTACTATTAATTTCCTCTTTCATACTCGTTAGTGTTTGCCTTACATATTGCGGTGCTCCTATGTTGGGTGCATATATATTTATAATTGTTATATCTTCTTCTTGGATTGATCCTTTGATCATTATGTAGTGTCCATCTTTGTCTCTTTTCACAACCTTTATTTGAAAGTCTATTTTATCTGATATGAGTATTGCGACTCCTGCTTTCTTTTGGTCTCCGTTTGTGTGGAATATTTTTTTCCAGCCCTTCACTTTTAGTCTGTATGTGTCCCTTGCTTTGAGGTGGGTCTCTTGTAGACAGCATATATAGGGGTCTTGCTTTTGTATCCATTCAGCCAGCCTTTGTCTTTTGGTTGGGGCATTCAACCCATTTACATTTAAGGTAATTATTGATAGGTATGGTCCCGTTGCCATTTATTTTGTTGTTTGGGGTTCATGTTTATACCACCTTTCTGTGTTTCCTGTCTAGAGAAGATCCTTTAGTATTTGTTGAAGAGCTGGTTTGGTGGTGCTGAATTCTCTCAGCTTTTGCTTGTCTGTAAAGCTTTTGAGTTCTCCTTCATATCTGAATGAGATCCTTGCTGGGTAGAGTAATCTAGGTTGTAGGTTATTCTCTTTCATTACTCTAAGTATGTCCTGCCATTCCCTTCTGGGCTGAAGGGTTTCTATTGATAGATCAGCTGTTATCCTTATGGGAATCCTTTTGTGTGTTATTTGTTGTTTCTCCCTTGCTGCTTTTAATATTTGTTCTTTGTGTTTGATCTTTGTTAATTTGATTAATATGTGTCTTGGGGTGTTTCGCCTTGGGTTTATCCTGTTTGGGACTCTCTGGGTTTCTTGGACTTGGGTGGCTATTTCCTTCCCCATTTTAGAGAAGTTTTCAGCTATTATCTCCTTGAGTATCTTCTCATGGCCTTTCTTTTTGTCTTCTTCTTCTGGGACTCCTATGATTCGAATGTTGGGGCATTTCACATTGTCCCAGAGGTCCCTGAGGTTGTCCTCATTTCTTGTGATTCTTTTTTCCTCTCTGCTTCATTTATTTCCACCATTTTATCTTCTAACTCACTTATCCTATCTTCTGTCTCTGTTATTCTACTCATGGTTCCCTCCAGAATGTTTTTGATCTCATTTATTTCATTATTAATTTTTAATTGACTTTTTTTTTTATTTCTTCTAGGTCCTTGTTAAACATTTCTTGCATCTTCTCAATCTTTGTCTCCAGGCTATTTATTTGTAACTCCATTTTGTTTTCAAGATTTTGGATCATTTTTATTATCATTATTCTAAATTCTTTTTCAGGTAGATTCCATATTTCCTCCTCTTTTGTTTGACTTAGTGGGCTTTTTTCATGTTCCTTTAGCTGTTGGGTATTTCTCTGCCTTTTCATCTTGTTTAGATTGCTGTGTCTAGAGTGGGCTTTCTGTATTCTTGTGGTCTGAGGTTCCTTTTTATTGTGGAGGTTTCACCCAGTGGGTGGGGTTGGACGATTGGTTTGTCAAGGTTTCCTGGTTAGGGAAGCTTGTGTCAGTGTTCTGGTGTGTGGAATTGGATTTCTTCTCTCTGGAGTGCAATGGAGTGTCCAGTAATGAGTTTTGCGATGGGTCTATGTGTTAGGTGTGACTTTGGACAGCCTGTATGTTGACACTCAGGTCTATGTTCCTGCGTTGCTAAAGAATTTGCGTGGTATGTCTTGTACTGGAGCTTATTGGCTCTTGGGTGGTGGTTGGTTTTGGTGTAGGTATGGAAGCTTTTGGATGGTCTCTTATTCCTTAATGTTCCGTGTAGTCAGGAGTTTTCTGGTTTTCTCAGGATTTGGGCTTAAGTCTCCCGCCTCTGGATTTCAGTTTTATTCTTCCAATAGTCTCAAGACTTCTCCAACTATACAGCACTGATAATAAAACTTCTAGGTTAATGGTGAAAAGATTCTCCACCGTGAGAGACAACCAGAGAGGTTCACAGAGTTACATGAAGAATAGGAGAGGGAGGAAGGAGATAGAGGTGAGCAGGAGGAGAAAAAGGGGACTCAAGAGGAGAGAGACAGATCTACCCAGTTATCTGTTCCCAAACTGTTCTCCGTAGCCCAGACACCCACAAAGATTCACAGAGTTGGATTGGGAAGAGAAGGGGAAAGGAGGAAATAGAGGTAGAAAACAGAGAGTCAAAAGTGAGAGAGTAATCACCACACTCCTGAATAGAAATGGGAACTGAATATTGGATTCTTAAATGACCAAAATTTATATCACATACTGAAAAACAAAGATTAAAAATCTAGTGTAGAGGTTAGACTCTTTGAAATACAATATTTAAAAACAAAAACACACAAAAAATTAGAAATGTATATGAAGTTCGGTTTAAAAATAGGGTTTCTCTCTCTCTCTCTTTTTTTTTTTTTTTTTGGCAAGGTTATAGTGAAATGAAAATGAAAATTAAGGAATAATAGAGGAGTATTAGAGGACTTTAAAAGGAAATAGGAGAGAAAAACAAGAAAAAGAAAAAAAAAGAAAAAAAAATTTTTTTCCCTAATTAAAAAAAATCATAAAAAATATATGAAAATGAAAGTTGAGGAGTAATGGGCGAGTAATAGGGAATTTTAAAAGAAAATAAAAGAGAAAAAAAAATTTAAAAAAAGGAAAGAAAAAAAAGGTTTTTTTTTTTTAATTAAAAAATATATATACATATATATCTAGGAATTTCTCTGGGGTTGTTGCGGTCAGTGTAGGTTCAGTTCAATTTCAGATAGATAGCTCCTCTTTCCAGCTTACACTTCTCGATATCTGTAGGCCCCTTCCCGTGTAGTCGGTGTTACCTTCAGGGATTTTAATCTGTTGCACCGGTCCTTTCTGAAGCGGTTCCCTTTGTTTATTTGGCTTCTGTTTGCCGTCTCTTCGGTGTCTAATTTCCGCCCTGACATAGGCGGGCGGAGGTGATCTCTTATTTAGGTTCTCTAGTTCAGTTCAGTCCTGCTACGGGGAGGGCGGGGCGCTGCAGACAGATACCGCTCTGTGTGGATAGCACTCGCCGGCCACACTGGGTTTGCCCCGCTCACGGGTGTCAGTGCTTTCCCCGTCTACACTGCTCAGGCTCCCGGCTGCTCTATATGGAGCGGGCCCTGCGTTGTGTGCAGTTCCAATTTTCGGGTACTCCACAAAAGCACAGGTTCGGTTGCGTCTGCGTTTTGTGCCTTCCCCGGCCTGAGCGGTTCAGGCAGCCAGAGGCTTGGGCGCACTCTCCCCGGATGCGGCGCGCCTTTTCCCTCCGTGGCAAGTGACTCAGGCAGCCAGAGGCTTGGGCGCACTCTCCCCGGATGCGGCGCGCCTTTTCCCTCCGCGGCAAGCGGCTCAGGCAGCCAGAGGCTTGGGTGCAATCTCCCCGGGTGCAGCGCCCTTTTTCCCTCCGCGGCCCCAGCGCGCCGCCAGTCGGGTCTCAGGAAGTCTTTAGATAGGAACCGGGGGCCTGTTTGCAGTGTGGGAGGGGTGGCTTCTCAGGGGCTGAGTTTGCCCTTTTCCCCTCCCCCCTGCCTCCTACCTCCAGCGGGGATGGGCCGGCTCTTCTCTGGAGATTCTCAGTCCCTTTGTTTTGCGAACCGCCGGCAGTGTGTTCGGGCCGGTTAATTTTGACCCTTGCTATCCCACAGTTTAAAAAAGCTCCCTCTGATTGCTCTCAGGGTCTTCGGGCCGGTCCTTACCCTAAGCAATGCCGCCCGCTCCTCTCCGTTCCGCCCCCGCTTGTTGCTTGCTGGTACGGGCGTCTGGGGTACTTTTCTGCTGGGAGTTGCTTTTAGGCACGTAATCTGTAGGCCTTGTTTGATTTTTCCTCCCAGTTAGATTGCGAAAACTTCCCCCAGTCCCGCCAGTGCGAGGGTTTCCTGGTGATTGGAAACTTCCTCTATTAAGACTCCCTTCCTGGGACGGGTCTCCATCCGTAGCTCTTTTGACTCCCTTTTTATCTTTTATATTTTGTCCTACCTCCCTTCGAAGACAATGGGCTACTTTTCTGGGCGCCTGATGTCCTCTGCTAGCGATCAGAAGTTGTTCTGTGAAATTTGCTCAGCGTTCAAATGTTCTTTCAATGAATTTGTAGGCGAGAAAGTGGTCTCCCCGTCCTACTCCTCCGCCATCTTGGCTCCTCCTCCCAGTGTCAGCTTTCATTTTTGGGGGGCTCCAAAATCAATGCAAACAGTGACTGCAGCCATGAAATTGAAAGACGCTTGCTCCTTGAACGAAAAATGATAACCTAGACATTGTATTAAAATGCAGAAACATCACTTTGCTGACAAAGGTCCATATAGTCAAAGCTATGTTTTTTCCAGTCATGTATGGATGTGAGAGTTGGACCATAAAGAAGGCTGAGCACTGAAGAATTGATGCTTTTGAACTGTGGTGCTGGTGAAGACTTGAGAGTCCCTTGAACAGCAAGGAGATGAAACCAGTAAATTCTAAAGGAAATCAACCTTAAATATTCATAGGAAGGACTGATGCTGAAGGACATTGAGCTGAAGCTGAAGCTCCAATACTTTGGCCACCTGATGCGAGGCGTCGACTCATTTGAAAAGACCCTGATGCTGGGAAAGACTGAGGGCAAGACGAGAAGGGAACGACTGAGGATGAGATGGTTGGATGGCATCATCGACAATATGGACATGAGTTTGAGCAAACTCGGGGAGATGGTGAAGGACAGGGAAGGCTGACGTGCTGTATTTCATGGGGTCTCAAAGAATCAGACACGACTTAGCGACTGAACGACAATAACTATATTTATGTATACATATATATTTATAATAAGAAGATGTATGTATACTTGTAAACCAAAATACCACACTGTTGAAAGTGAAAGTTGCTCAGTCATGTCCAACTCTTAGCAACCCCGTGGACTGTAGCCCGCCAGGCTCCTCTGCCCATGGAATTCTCCAGGCCAGAAAACTGAAGTGGGTAGCCATTCCCTTCTCCAGGGGGTCTTCCCAACCCAGGGATTGAACCCAGGTCTCCCACATTGTGGGCGAATTCTTAACCAACTGAGCCACCAGGGAAGCCCTGTTAGCACTCCTAAAACTGAGCTTAAAGATAACTTCTTTAGAGAGATCGTCTCTGATACCAAAGTCAAGGGCTGGGCCCCCTGTTGTGAGCTCAGAGAACACCTTAGGTTTTCACTTTCTGGCACTTAACCATCCTTATATTTATGGATACTGTTTATGTATCCATCCATATGTACTGTGGATGTCCTATATTAGAATATAAGCTTTGGGAGGACTGAAACGGTGAATTCCCTTATCCTCTGTGCTGTCAATCACAGTGCCTAGGATAACAGTAGATGCGCAATAAGCACTTCGGAACAAATGAATTTCGATCAGTAGCATTCGCGAGACTAACTTCTCTCTCCCTCTCGTCCTCTACTGTCTGCAGAGGCGTTTACAGTCTTCTGCAATTTTTTTTTTTTCCTCTGTAATCAGTTTCTTATTTCTGCCACCTCGGTTGGACACACGTAGTGAGGTGGAGAATCACAGTGTCAGGGTGACTGCTACATTTCTGGGCAGAAGCGAGGCCGCCCTTGGCACTTCTCCAGGGCTTCTCCTGAGAGAGCTGTGGTGTCCTTCTGCCCCCAGAACTTAGGCCTTTAAAACTTGTTCCCAGGGAATATGTTTGTCAGGCTCAATGGAGAAAGTTGTTCTCTTTGTTTGAAGTCGGAATACTCTTGCACGCTTTTCCCACTTTAGCCACTAGAGGGGGCAGTGACACATATGCTCTGTAGCAGCACCTGCATTGCACCTGAAGGATGGGGCTGGATGGAACTTACTGATCTCGTGGGCCAGCTTCTCCCATTTTAGAAACAGACCGAGAGAGGAAAGGACTTGCCTAAGGTCGCATAGTTGGTTAGTGACACAACTCAGACCACTTGCTTTCTCTCCTAGCATTCTTAATCACTGGACAGTAAATCCCCTGCATATGAACTTCAAGTTGTGAACGTTCAAAGATGTGAACATGCATTCCACCATCAGGCGTAAGTGAAATTGCAGCTTGCCCTCCACCTCCTGTTGCTGACGATCTTTCAGCTCTACCATCTCAATCTCTTCTCCCTCCTCCAGGCAGTAACTCTTCCTGCCTGTTCACTCGGTGCCAGCCCTTTTATGTCAGCTGTTGTATTGTATTACTGGACGTTTCAAAGTACTGTACTGTAAGATTAAAAATGTTTTCTTTATTTTTTGTGTCTATTATGTATTATTTGTGTGAAAAGTATTATAAACCTATTACAGTACAGTACCATATAGCCAATTGTGTTATTTGGGTACGCAGGCTAACTTCGCTGGACTTATGAACAAATTGGACTTCTGAACTTGCTCTCAGAATGGAACTTATTCATATGTAGGGAACTTACTGTACACTGTCTCTTGCCCTCCTGTCCTTGGAAGGTTCTTGCAGGGTTCATTGATATAGATTGATTTTGACAAGGGTGTTTAACTTGCCAAGATATCCTTGGACCACCAGTGTCATCATCGGAGTTTGTTAACAGTTCGTATCTGTGCATGTGAGCTAGAGAGGGGGTGGCATGAGGTAATGGCGGTTTTGCTGAATGACAGCACTTACAGAGATCAAGATGCGACGGAAGGAGCTGGTGTGGCTGTGGTCTTTCTGCTATGCAAGCAAGCTTTCCTATTACCCCTTATTCTTATAGATATCCTCCTCTTCCTCCCCACTCTGAGTCATCAACCTGTAGCACAGGTCTGGCTAATCATAATTCCCTGTTTCTCCCAACTCAGTGATGATTCAGGGGAAGATAGGACATCTAGCTGGGCCTGTGCTGTGCTGTGCTTAGTCACTCAGTCGTGTCTGACTCTGCGACCCCATGGTCTGTAGCCCACCAGGCTTCTCTATCCATGGGGATTCTCCAGGCAACAGTACTGGAATGCATTGCCATGCCCTCCTCCAGGGGATCTTCCCAACCCAGGGATCGAACCTAGGTCTCCTGCGTTGCCAGCAGATTCTTTATCATCTGAACCACCAGGGAAGCCCAAGAATACTGGAGTGGGTAGCCTATCCCTTCTCCAGGGGAACTTCCCAACCAGCTGAGCTACCAGGGAAGCCCCCAGCTGAGCCCGTCAGAGTCCTTTCCTGGAATTCCCAAGTGTGAAATTGGAGGAACAGCTGTCTTGTCTCAGGGGTTATGGTGCCAGAGAGATACAAAGTTAGATGACTTTCTAACTAAATGGAGAAGACTGGCTGTAGGAGGAGATACAAAAGTTAACCACAGACCCAACCCAGAGATAAATGCCAAGTGGAGGATTGACTCCCAATTCCTGATTCTGACTCTTCAGGTTCTCTCGTTCTTTGACCCTAATTATTGTACTTAGCTCCATGAGCTACATGTGTGACTGAACGGAACTGACAAGAGCTGAGATCAGGTCCTTTTGTTGTCATTTAAAAATAGCTTGAGGGACTTCTTGGGGTGGTCCAGTGATTAAGACTTTGTCTTCCAATTCAGGGGATGTGGGTTTGATCCCGGGTCCAGGAAGTAAGATCGCACATGCCTCAAAGCCAAAAAAACCATAACATAAACAACAGAAACAGTATTGTAACAAATTCAACAAAGACTTTGACCATAAACAAAAGGATAAGCCCAGAGTCCATCTTTCAATGTAAGACTGGTGGGTGAGCAATGATTAGTTGTTTTCACTGGTTTTTGCCATTTCCTCACTGTTGTCTGTCCTGGTTAGCTCAACCAAGAAGAACGTGTTGCTAGCGTGGCCAAGAGCACAGGTCGTGTGTTTCAGTAAGTTCTGCTCCGTCTACAACACGGGCCATATCCCTGAAAATAGCCAGCTGTTTTGTGATCCATGACCTTGACCATGATGTGAACCGTCATGGCCTGATGCACCTCTGCACCGACTCTGGAAGGAGCATAAGACTGAGCTGTGAGTGGTTGTGTTCTAGTCCCGACTTCCGCCTTCCTTACTGGGAGAGCCCAGATGAGTCATCTAAGTTCCCGGGGCCTCAATTTACCAGGTTACAAAAGAATACTTGAGCCGCATGATCCTAAAGTATTATCAGACTCTAAAATGACATTATTCCCAAAGAACAACTGAAGCACATCTTAACATGCTAACTGTTCGTGTACCAAAAAGACAATAAATTTAACCTATCTCTTCATCAGTCCTTAGGGCAAGTAGAGAAAGAATTACTAGGCATCTCTCAAACAGAACTCTCTGCTTCTGGCACCAAAATGTGGTCCCGCCCTCCTTGGCACATGATTTACTACCCTTGGGCTGAGTCCTCAATATGCCAAGGAAAGCAAATCCCTTCTTCTGTAATATTAATGATTATGAAGCAGCAATTCTTTACTCCAGGACCTGAGAGAAATGGTCTCATTCCTCACGGTCTCATCTCTCCTCCCCCCGCCCCCAGGCTTCCCTTTGACACCCCCACTTCCCAAGGAGAGTGGGGAGCTGAGTGTTGCTAGGAGGCCAGGGCTGCAGCAGCAGGCAGTGATCAAGGGGGCCTCAGCCCACTGAAGGGGCAAGGAGGGTGGACACAGCTGCTAAGTAAGTAGGGAAGCAAATACTTTCTGGACTCCAGATTTAGTTTTAAGAAACAGTTAACTGAAGGGAAGAGATAAAACTCACTGTTTGAACTGACATGATACCCCATGGTAGGGGGCTTTCCTGGTGGCTCAGATGGTAAAGAAGCTGCCTGCGATGTAGGAGATGTGGGTTTGATCCCTGGGTTGGGAAGGTCCCCTGGAGAAGGGAGTGTCTACCCACTCCAGTATTCTTGCCTGGGGGATCCCCATGAACAGAGGAGCCTGGTGGGATACAGTCCATGGGGTCACAAAGAATCAGACACGACTGAGCAACTAACACACACTTCTCTCTGTCTATGCTAGAGGCCCCTAAGGTCTCTACACAAAAAGTATTGTTATTATTTCTATTATTCTATTTATAACTATCTTTCAGATGGCTATTCATCTTTTCCTTGCACCCTCAAGTTCTGCATCTATAATTATTTTTGAGGTGATTATGAATTACAAGTGTCTTTAATGCATGCCTTGCCTTCTTTTAATGCCCATCTAAAGGCTTCCTGTCCTGTTATTGTTTACTCATGTGTTTTATATTCAGAGTCAGTCTCTTTCTACCAGTGGACAGTGACGATTCACCCCAACATCTGCCTGCATAACCCCAGCCTGACGGACTGAAGTGCCTGACTCAACAAAATGTGAACCACAAGATACCACATCTTGGCAGGGAAAACCGCCTTGCTTTCATTTCACATCTGCAATTGCAGAATGTTTCGTGAATGTTTCATATGTTGTGTGACCTGCCACGAAGTTCCCTCATTAGGGTGGGGACAATGTGACCTTCAGATGGGCCTATTGTCTACTCAGCCTTGGCCACTGACCTGTGCAAAGTTGAATCTGCCTAAGGTGATGGCTTGTTGTTCATAGCGGCGGCGGCAGCAGCAAGCTCTGTATTAGAAGGACTCACGTCCTGAAATGACGTCATGCATCCCATTGCGTGGTGGTTGGATCACGTGAGGTCTGACACCACCTGGGGATGGGAGCTTCCAGGAATGCCACCTCTAGCAACTTTGCCTGGCAGACACTGGATCCTAGCTCTTTTAGGAGACAGAAAAGAAAGCAAAGCAGAAGTGTGTGCCAGCTTCAAAAATCTGAGTAGTCAGATCACAAGGGAAAAGAAACAATATTGTAAAACTTATTCGGGAGACTCTAAACCCTTACCGGTTCACATTCAAGCACATTTACAATGGGAAGGACCTTGGCAGGCTTACCTGGTTCAGCCGGCCACTGTTAAGAAGTGAAAGTGCAAGTGGCTCAGTCATGTCCGACTGTCTGCGGCCCCATGGACCATACAGTCCATGGAATTCTCCAGGCCAGAATACTGGAGTGGGTAGCCTTTCCCTTCTCCAGGGGATCTTCCCAACCCAGGGATCAAATCCAGGTCTCCCGCATTGTGGGCAGATTCTTTACCAGCTGAGCCACAAGGGAAGCCCAAGAATAATGGAGTGGGTAGCCTATCCCTTCTTCAGGGATCTTCCCAACCCAGGAATCGAACCAGGGTCTCCTGCATTGCAGGCAGATTCTTTACCAACTGAGCTATTAAGGAATTATGTCCAAAACTTCAAAGTGTGTTGGTAGTCTCACTCTTGAGAATGATGGTACATAAGCTGCTTTAGTCTGTGGCTCCAGGGTCCCTGCCCCTAGAACAGTAGCTCTTAGTTGGACTGTCTGGATGTCTGGGAACAGTGGTGAGGGGAGAGTTTGGCCAGGTGCCAACAGCAAAGATTCTTATGTATTCTAAATGATAGCAAGAGAGAATCTTAGGGAGGGGAGTGCAGGGAGTTGGGAAATGAAGCTCCTACAAACTCCCTGGATGGACAAAGTATAATATTTTGAAAATACAAAGCTTTATTAATCATGATGATATTTTTAATTGAAAAATTTCAAATATGCAAAAAAATGAGATT
This sequence comes from Odocoileus virginianus, assembly GCF_023699985.2. Taxonomy (NCBI): domain Eukaryota; kingdom Metazoa; phylum Chordata; class Mammalia; order Artiodactyla; family Cervidae; genus Odocoileus; species Odocoileus virginianus. The sequence goes on along the minus strand of NC_069684.1, from coordinate 54,775,406 downwards.
GCTGAAAGAAATACACATATATATCATTCACATAGGTTTGCCAGTTATTATTTTTCTATATATGTTTTATTTTTCTCTCTTTTTCACACACACACACACACACACACCCTAAAGAGAGAAATAAAGCAAAATTTATATCTATCTTTCTATCTATCATATACATCTAATTTTTTTTTTTTCTGGCCATGCCACATGGCCTGTGGGACCTTAACTTCTGCCACCGGGCATCAAACCTGCACCCCATGAATTGGAAGCATGGAGTCTTAACCACTGGAGAGCTAAGAAAGTCCCTACATCTAATTTTCTGAACAAGGATGGTAAATTATTTAAAATTTTCAAATCAAATGTTACTGATCTTCCCCTTCTTGATCCTGTTGAGACTCGCTTCTTTAGAATTAAGGAGTTTGTTCTTGTGTTTGGTTTCTTCACTCTTAAACTATATACTTCCACCCCCCTCAGTATAAGAAGAGGACAATATGGTCATGAACACCCTGTCTTTTTCTCGTGTTTCACCAGAGAAGAAAGGAAAGTACTGAGCATGTAAAATGACTTCTCTGGTCCTGGCAAAACTGGATAACGGCCAGAATTAAAATGTTTTCCGTTTCTCCCTTTTTGTACCAACCAGGTGAATTTACGGTGCTCAGCAACACTGATTTCTGTTCTGTTCTCTATCCAGCGAAGTCTCCATAAAGAACTTCATAGACAGAGTGCTTTCCTATCCACTCAGCTCTGAATTCCTGTCCCTGTTACCTAACTCCCTCTATGTGTGGAATTTTTAATAGAAAAGAGATGTGTTTTCAAAATATCTTGCTGCTGGACACCATCTTAGGCTTCTAACCAGTCTTCCCACTTTTCCAGCAAGAACATACTTCAAATATATGTGTGTGCATCTCCACTAATGCTAACTCAAGTCAACAATAGTTCATGGAGCCTCTGGCTATGCATCGGGGTTAGGTCCTCGAGATTCCTGACATAATCCTTGCCCTCATGGAGTTTATGATCTCTCTGAGAAACAGATATTAAATAAATAATTGTATTTGTGGCACCTGTTACTGTATTTATGACATACTGGGCAGCAGTCTCCAACGTTTTTGGCACCAGGGATCAGTTTCATAGGGCTTTCCGGGTGGTGCTAGTGCTAAAGAACTCACCTGCAGTGCAGGAGGTGCAAAAAATGCAGGTTTCATTCCTGGGTTGGGAAGATCCCCTGGAGGAAGAAATAGCAACCCACTCCAGTAGGCTTGCCTGGAAAATTCCATGGACAGAGGAGCCTGGCAGACTACAGTCCATAGGGTCACAAAGAGCTGGACATGACGTAGCACATGTCAATTTCGTGGAAGACAATTTTTCTGCAGACCTGGGGGGTACAGGGGTGGTTTCAGGATGATTCAAGGGCATTACATTTATCATGCACTTTATTTGTAATCTAACGCCACCACTGATCTGACTGGGGAATCCTTATGTAAGAAGTACGAATTTTCAGGGAACCCAGTGCAGGGGGAGGTGAACCTCGTCTAGGGAAGGGAAGGTTCCCCTGAGGAAGAGATGTTTAGGTTGAGATTCGTAAGAGGAGTAAGAGTTAACCAGGAAACCTGAGTTTGGGATGGGACTCACAGTGAGGATTTGATAAGGAAGAACACGGCTGTTGAAGGAAAGAGCTGTGCATGGATCTGGGGGTAAGAAAAGGCGAGGCACACTTGAGGAACAAAAACAGTGATTGAGGACCCGTCTGTGGCCAACACTCAGGGTATGTAGCGGTTTGCTGCTTCCACAGGTGGGATGGGTAACACATGCATGTTCCTGTCTCTTCTTTCTAAGAGGAAGGTGTCTTTAAAAAAAAAATTATTTGTTTATTTAATTTATTTTTTGGGTGTGCTGGGTCTCCATTGCCGCACAGGTTTTTCTCTAGTTTTGGTGAGCAGGAACTACTCCCTAGTTGCAGTGAGCAGGCTTCCCACTGCAGTGGCTTTTCTTGCCGCGGAGCACGAGCTCTGGGGCACACAGGCTTCAGTAGATGTGGTTCGAGGGCTCAGTAGTTGCGGTTCCTGGGCTCTGGAGCACAGGCTCAATAGCTGTTGCACACGGGCTTAGTTGGTCTACAGCATGTGGGATCTTTCGGGCCCAGGGATCAAAGCCATGTCTTCTGCGTTGGCATGCAGAGTCTTTATCCCCTGGGCCACCAGGAAAGCCTGGAAGGAGTCTTTAACACACCCCTTTGCTTGGTCCAGGTACTTGCCGTAGAAAGTTGGCTTTAGCGCCAACAGCTTGGCAGGGCAGAGGCAGATCATGTCTCAGGAAGCAGTGCTTTCTGCTGGGTCCCAGAAACTGAGCCTCAAAGAGGGTAACATCCTGGAGATCACACAACTTGTAAGAGGCAGCTTGACTCTGAACTAGTGAGTCTGACCTCAAAGTCCACATTCCCATGTTGAGAGACCATCCATGCTCGAGTCTCAGTATCTGAGAAAGACAAAAGCGGAACCTGCTCTGCTGGATATAAGGAGTATGCTGACAGCCTTCCAGATCAGAGATGTAAGACTCATGAAGCCTTGTTTAAAAAGGAGCCCAGCTTCTATCTTTATCCAAGTACGTACTAGAGTTTGAATACATGCATGCATGCTACGTTGCTTCAGCTGTGTCTGACTCTTTGTGACCCTATGGACCATAGCCCGCCAGACTGCTCTGTCCATGGGATGCTCCAGGCAAGAACACTGGAGTGGGTTGCTGTGCTCTCCTCCAGGGGATCTTCCTGACCCAGGGACTTAACCCATGTCTCTTACATCTCCTGCATTGGCAGATGGATTCTTTACCACTAGTGCCATCTGGTAAGCCCAGAGTTTGGATAAATCGCTTTTATTTTCCTTTTTTAAAAATTTATTTGCCTGCTCTAATTCTTCATTGCAGCATGGGGGTCTATTTTTTTTTTTTTTTAGTCGCAAATGCAGGTTCTTCAGCTGCAGCATACAGGCTCATAATTGCGACATGTCGGATCTTAGTTCCCTGACCAGGGATTGAACCTGGCCCCCCTGCGTTGGGAGTGAGGAGTCTTACTTCCTCTGAGCCACCAGGGAAGTCCCTAAATTGCTTTTATCTTAAGCACTGTTTTTCATTATCTGTTGAATTTTTCTGGTCCAATGAATTGTTTAACTTAGCTATGTGTTGGAATTATAATATAAAATTCCTCCATGTGAATCTATTCTGGCAGAATCTTCTCTCCATTCCTAAGAATGGAGAGCTCATTTTTTAGAGCTAATATTTGAAGACTCTGAGCAGCCTGTCAAAATAGAAATCCAAATCTTCCCCGGATCAATCCAGAGCCAAAACATCTTCTTTCACTCATACCTTATCTCATAATGAGAAATCAATCTTACTAGTACTTAGGCTGTTAAGTTTTTACAGATGTCACACAGTTTCCCATTGAAACACCCCACTTTTTTCTATGCTGATCACTAAATAATTGGTGGAGGGGGCAGAACCAGTATCACCATAAAAAACTGTCCCTTTTAAGATGTTGAATTAAATTCTGTTGTATGTGCACTGAAGACATAAAAAAGTTAAAAGTAAAAAAGTTTAGGGCATTCCCTGGCCATTCAGTGGTTAGGACTCTGAGCTTTCATTGGCGAGGACCTGGGTTTGATTTTCTGGGTGGGGAAGTAAGATCCCACAAGTTTTAGAGCATGGCCAATTTAAAAATTTAAAAAATAAAAAATTCGGTCAATCAGATTTTAGTTCCAGCTTTAATGAAGTGGCGGATACAGATTTACCCTCCTGCAGCAAACAACCGTAAAACGGGCAAAATATATGAAACAACTTTTCAGTTATTCAGCATTAAATGCTGCATCTTAAGAAAAGGGAAACACATGATGTAACCACCACATTCACCTGGGTTTTCTCCATGGGGCCCTCTGTAAAGATGGCATATAGAAATGAAGTCAGAGAGGAGATAAGACAGAAACTGGGACTCACGGACAATAAGACAGTTGACATTTGTGGTCAGGTACTCGAGAGAAGGCAACTCGAGAGAAGGAGACCCAGATATCAGCAAAGAGTCCTCCTGGTTTCTTGGCCAAACACGAAGCTGCACACATGGGTGGAGAGACTCCAGGAAGCTGACTGAAGATTCTGGGATTTCACAGTCTGTGCAGACATCTGAGAACTCAGCAGAGGACAGCTGAATGACATCCCCAAAGTATTGAAATTAAAAAAAAAGGAACCGGCAGTCCCCAAATATGATTGATAATCTAGGATTCTACTCAGCCAAGCTATCATTCAAGTGTGACGTCAGATAAAAGATATTTTCGGATGGCTGCTGCTGCGGCTAAGTCACTTCAGTCGTGTCCGACTCCGTGAGACCCCATAGACGGCAGCCCACCAGGCTCCCCCATTCCTGGGATTCTCCAGGCAAGAACACTGGAGTGGGTTGCCATTTCCTTCTCCAATGTGTGAAAGTGAAAAGTGAAAACGAAGTTGCTCAGTCGTGTCTGACTCTTAGCGACCCCATGGACTACAGCCTACCAGGCTCCTCCATCCATGGGATTTTCCAGGCAAGAGTCCTGGAGTGGGGTGCCATTGCCTCCTCCGTCAGATATCTTAGGTCTCAAATATTTTTTATCCTTTTCAAAAAGCTACTGAAGGGTGTGCACCACTAAAACAAAGTGGTAAGCAAGAACTAAACCTCAAAGAAACAGAGGATCTAACACAGGAGCAGGAGGAAGAAAATTCCTAGGATGATGAAAATGGAGGTGTCCTGGGTTCCTGACTGAGTATTAAGTTTAGAGTAGATCCAGGTCAGATGGGAAGAGGGCAAGAGGCACCAGGAAGATGTGTCTGAGGGTGAGAATGAATCTGATGGGATATCTGATACATTTGCAGAGGAAAAACATTTCATGAGGATGACTTCTTAGGCTTTCTTTGCAGTTAATAATGAACATGTCACATAATTCTGACCAATGATATGCAAGCTGCATTCTACTGGGTGGAAATTCTAGGAAATATATTGTTTCCCAGGTGGCAGACTTACAGTGTTGTCCTTATCTCTTCCTTTTGCCTGGAATGATCGTGTAGGGTCTAGAGGACATAGAGGCACCATCTTGAGTCCATGAGAACAAAACCACACCATAAGAATTTTGTAGTATAAGGCAAGGATTCTGGAATGCAAGTTATATGATAATGACCAAAAAATTTCCCAAAGCGTGGTGGGGAATGGGATCCCACCACATTTAACTGTCCCCTTCATGGATCATAGCCTTATCATGGCGAAGGGGCTTGTATAACTCCAACGAAGCTATGAGACTTGCCATGCAGGGCCACACAAGATGGACGGGTCATAGTGTAGAGTTCTGTTAAAACGTGGTCCACTGGAGGAAGGAATGGCAAACCACTCCAGTTTTCTTGCCTTGGAGAACCCCATTTGCTGTTGTTCAGTTGCTAAGTCATGTCTGACTCTTTGCAACCCCACGGACTACAGCACACCAGTCATCTCTGTTCTTCACCATCTTCCAGAGTTTGATCAACTCTGAGTCCACTGAGTCCACTGAGTCAGTCCACTGAGTCGGTGATGCCATCCAGCCATCCCATCCTCTGTCGCCCTCTTCTCCTCCTGCCCTCAATCTTTCCCAGGATCAGAGAACTCCATTCATAGTATGAAAGGAAAAAAGATAAGACACCAGAAGATGAGTGCCCCAGGTCAGAAAGTGTCTAATATGCTACGGGGAAGAATGGAGGACAATTCCTAGTAGCTCCACAGCTGGGCCAAAGCGGAAACAACACTCAGCTGTACACAGCCTTAGCTTAAATAACATTGAATCAAGCACATCACATCATTATTACTATCCAGTTTTCTTTGCTGAAATGACTAGTTTGCTTAATGCACATATAGCCCCAACTATTAATATTTATTGCCACTGCCTTCAAAGTAAGGGCAATGTAAAAGTCCAGTGGTTCATAGATCAAAATAGAAGAATATAGAATTGTTTTGCTAAGTCTTTTGAAAGAATATCTTTTAAAGTAGATGACTAAGAAAAAATATTCTGAAATTTACTGCTTAACCAACTAGTCAAAGCACAAGGAGAAGTGGTATTGCATGAAAAACAAAATTTCACATGGCCCCATTACATTCACTGTAATTAATGTCCCCATACTATAAGAGGAAAACATAAAGGAAACAGCAGATACTCCAGTTCCAAAATAACTATTTCATCAAAGATAATTCTGTTTCCTAGTATTAAATTATGAAAATGACATCCTTTCGTCTCATAAAGCTGGCTACTCTTTCAAAGTTCCTCCCATCCACTTTTTCTGCTGCCTCAAAAAGCATTTGAAAATGAATGACCTGAGACAAAGCATTCATTTCTCCTGATCTTGGTGTGACTTTCATATATAATGCTCAACCCCAGACCCTGGGGAAACGAGTGTCCCATCCCACTCAGATTTGATGAAACAACAAAAGGATTTCAGGGAAATACTGAAAAATTTAATTGCTGGCAGCAAGAACAAAAGATTCAACCTCTGGTTTTCTAAATGTGGGTAGATTCAGTCCATACAGATACCATTTAAAATTTAATGTTAAATCCTTTGAGTTCTTCAAAAGAAGATATTTAATGAACTGAGGATGCTGATGACAATTTTAATTATTCATGGCTTTCATTTCTTGGTGAAATGAAGCATGCTTCAAGAGGGGGAAAACAAAATACCAACAATTTACCAGGCACTGAACCTCACTTTAATTCTTTTAACTACCTTGAGGAATTGTATTATTATTGGTGACCAAGTTGGGGCTCACAGAAGTACGTAACTGAGCCAAATTTACTTAGCTATTAAGTGATGAAATTTGGGTTGGGATCAGATATCTTCCCTGATGCTGAATTTCACCTTGTGACTTAGTGGTCTTTTTATTGACACATTGTCCATGGGCCCTTTTTAGAAGTGATCACTGAACTGATCATATTAGCTATTTCTCCTTAAACTTACCAGTTGACTGCCTTCCTATGCATAAAACCCTGTACTATTAAATATAAGGGAGAAAAAAAAATTGTAGACAAGTCTTGACTCTGAAGGTATGCAAATCTAACCAAGTTCTTTTCTTTCTTTTTTTTTTTTTTGCTGTGCTATGTGGCATATGGGGTCTTAGTTCCCTGACCAGGGATCAAAACTGTGCCCTCTGCTTTGGGAGTGTGGAGCTTTAACCACTAGACTGTCGGGGAAGTCCCTTCAAGGTATTCAAATATATTTCTTTTATCTGTCACCAGGTATTAAATAATACTGTGAAGACAGCCTGATTGCTTTTCTAATATTTTTCTTATTCTAGAGATAACAGCTACACATGGTAGGAAAATCTCTAATTGGTAGGAAATAGTGGCAGGAAAATCACTAAAAATCTAAGTGACTCTAATAGTCACTTAGTATGTTTTCTTTAACTCTTGTTTTACAGCGCACATATGTATATATATTCAGACATTTTAAATTGAGGTATACTCGTACATACATGTGCTTTAAAAAAATTCATATTGTATCATGAGCATTTTACTATGATATTAAACTATTTCAAAATATACTTTTAGTGGTGGCATAGTATTCATACTACCATAATTTATTTATTACCCACCTATAATAAATAGGGCTTCCATGGTTGCTCAGATCGTAAAGAATCTGTCTGCAATGCAGAAGACCCAGATTTGATGCCTGGGTTGGGAAGATCCCCTGGAGAAGGGAATGGCAATCCACTCCAGTATTCTTACCTGGAGAATTCCATGGACAGAGGAGAGTGGCGGGCTCTAGTCTGTGGGGTCACAGAGAGGGTCAGACATGACTAAGCAGCTAACACATAACAAGTAAATTCTAGTGCATTTATAGTTTTCATTATTTTTATTTTTTTTCTTTTTTATTTTTTTAGATTCTTAGTAGTTTATTACTGCTCTTTTTTTTTCATTTATTTTTATTAGTTGGAGGCTAATTACTTTACAATATTGTGGTGGTTTTTGACATGAATCAGCCAGGGATTTACATGTATTCCCCGTCCCGATCCCCCCTCCCACCTCCCTCTCCACCCGATTCCTCTGGGTCTTCCCAGTGCACCAGCCCCGAGCACTTGTCTCATGCATCCAACCTGGGCTGATGATCTGTTTCACCCTAGATAATATACATGTTTCAATGCTGTTCTCTCGAAACATTCCACCCTCACCTTCTCCCACAGAGTCCAAAAGTCTGTTCTGTACATCTGTGTCTCTTTTTCTGTTTTGCATATAGGGTTATCGTTACCATCTTTCTAAATTCCATATATATGTGTTAGTATACTGTATTGGTCTTTATCTTTCTGGCTTACTTCGCTCTGTATAATGGGCTCCAGTTTCATCCGTCTCATTAGAACTGATTCAAATGAATTCTTTTTAATGGCTGAGTAATATTCCATGGTGTATATGTACCACAGCTTCCTTATCCATTTGTCTGCTGATGGGCATCTAGGTTGCTTCCATGTCCTGGCTATTATAAACAGTGCTGCGATGAACATTGGGGTGCACGTGTCTCTTTCAGATCTGGTTTCCTCGGTGTGTATGCCCAGAAGTGGGATTGCTGGGTCATATGGCAGTTCTATTTCCAGTTTTTTTAAGAAATAATATCGCATCAAACATCCTAGACCACAAATCTTTACCCTTGTCTCTGCCTACTGATTTAGTACACATTCATTTGAGAGGAATTAGGAATAAATTTTTGGAAACTCTCGACATGTGTTGGAAAGATGTTGCATTGCTTCAGACACCCAGCTCTGGGGGCTAATGTACCACATTATGTCTCCAATTCACTTTCCAATTTGCTTTACATTGTCTTTGACTTCCTTGACTAGAGCTTTCTGTCCATTGGAAAGTACATTTCTGGTGGTATTTATAAAATTTTATAGTTGACTTTTGTGCTGGAATGTGGTATGACAGAGTTGGAATTCTTGGCTGTTTCTATGTTTTCTACCTAGGACAGATATATCTCATTGCAAGGGCCTGGAAGGGTCCGTCAAGCTCTGATTGGCTGAGGTCTTGTATCTAGCCTCTGAGTACCTGTGAGGAGGAGGAACTAGCACTGCATGAGACTCTTGAGCACCAGCACCTCCAAACTGGGAGGGAATGTCTCTATTTGCAGGCTGACTTCTGTCATCAGCCCTGGTAATCTGATATAATAAACTGTGAGTTATCAGAGACAAATGGCTCTGGAGGGAAGTATGGATGATATTGTTGGAAGATAGGTTCAAGACACTTAAACTTTTATGAAAAATTATTCCGACAAGCTGGTCTTAAGGCATCACCTTCTTTACTCCCGTGATGTGTAGGAGTGCCTCCTGGCATCAAGAAGGCAAGTATAGACTCCAAAGATTCTTCAGGTCAGATAAGTCTCTATCTTGCTATGTTATTTCAGGAACCCAAGTGTGTTCTGAATGGGTGTTTTGATATTAGTAACAACACGCAGCACTGAATTCCTTTTCAGGAATGTATAAATGTATGCTCCCATCATAAAAGCGTGTATAGGGACTCTCACGTTATTTCCTCACTAGCACTGAACATCATCTTAAAAACCTTTGCAGGGAATTCCCTGGCGGTTCAGTGGTTAGGACTCTATGCTTTCACGACTAGGGCCAATGTTCAATCCGTGGTCAGGGAACTAAGATTCTGAAAGCTGTGTGGTGCAGCCAAAACAGAACAAAACCAACAAAAACCAAACAAAAAAACACCCTCTGATATCTTATAGATCACACGAGTTCTGTGTCTCAGGTTGTTGGAGGGAGCCTAGGGCCAACAGAACCATCATCCTGGTTAAAGCTGACCGGCAGAGATGAGTATCACTAGAGCACTGGCAGTGGCTAGCCTTGGCTGAAACTGGGCGAAAGAAGATTCAGCAACTCAGAAATGATGAGTTCTGTGGAAGATGAAATAACGTTGGATTGCCTGTGGACATCCAAATGGTGACATCTGGCAGGTCACCGAGTATCTGTGTGTGGAGCTCAATAGAGAGATGTGAGATGCAATTAGAACATCCAGAGTATTCATATATGGCAAGTGGGCAAAACCATAAATAGAGGTGTGATTGTGTAGGAGCATTTAGGACAGGAAAAGAATTGAATATGGACTCTTGGGATAGATCAACATTTAAGGGGTTGAAAAAGAAGACTAAATTAAAAGTATTTTTAATGAACAGTCAGAGAAATAGGAAGCTCAGAACACTGTCATGGAAACAAAGGAAAGAGACTTTCAGAAGGAAGGGGATGGGCAGCATGTCCTAAAGACAAGAAAGGGATAAAGTATTGTTGATTGGGAGATGAGGTTTTAATGATAGGTAATGTTTAGCCTCCCAGAGTCACCTCATCCCAGCCCTACCTGCTAGGCTTTTTCTTTCAGGTTTCCCAAAGAATTAGTATATACAGAAATATCAAATAGAAATCAAACTGCAGTTTTTATTAAGGACCAAACCAAAGGCAGTAACCCTCAGTGCAGCTCTGGCGGCTATAGAGGGGTATCTGGCTTAGGCTTGAGGCATAACTGAGATTTCTGATCCTGCATTTTCTCTCTCTTCCCCATAAAACTAAGCCTCACAATCTTACCTACCCCTGGCTAGTTGCATCACAGAAGGACTGGGTTTTTTTTTGGGGGGGGGGGCGAGAGACATTTTACTTTATTTATTTATTTTTTGGCCACAACAGGTGGCATGTAGGATCTTAGTTCCCTGATCAGAGGTAAAACCCAGACCCCTTACATTGAAAGCATAGAGTCTTAACCACTGGATCACCAGGGAAGTCCCATCACAGAAGGATGTTGAGGTAAGGAACTTGATAGGGCCTCCTGAGTCCTCTAGTCCATCAAGCCTCCTGGAGAGGAAGAGAGAGTTCAGAGGATGAGTCTGTGCCTCCTGGGCCCTCAAAGACCTCACCTGTTGGCCTCTGAAGCATCTCTGCCTCCTGGGCAAGTGAGTGGGTTCTTAAAACACTCTCTGCTTTGTCTTCAAAGACAAAGGCTGTCTGCTGCATCTTGTTCCATCGGTGGGAGAAAGCAGATTACCTCTGTCCTCCAGGAACTCCATACTAGCACTGCTCAGATAATAGCCTTTAAAAAACCCTCGTCTTCTAAGAATAGACCCCTTCATTCATGAGGATACATTTTAGAGTTGTATTGTTTAATGGAATCTTCTGTGATAATGGAAATGCTATATAAATCTGTAAGGTAGTCACTAGCTATATGTGGCCATTAAACACTTGAAATGTGCTTCGTGTGACTGAGGAAATAATTACAATTAAAATTTAAATGCCACATGTGGGTCATCGTGATCAGCTTAGACAGTGAAGTTCGAGGGCTTTCAGGGAATTGTGAAATCTGCTGATACTCTCCTGACTCATGACAGACTTGTTTTCTCTTTTTAGCCTTTTGATTTTTATTTGATCTCTTATTCCCAGTTATTTTAGGTCTGACATTAAAGGGATCTATTAATATTCAATGCAGACCTAATATAACTCATGGAGCCTTTGTTTCCTGATCCTCAAAATGAGAGTGCTAATAAGCAGCAGTCTACTATGGAGATTAAATGACATAATTGAACCCTATGTTCCAAATATGCAAATGGATTCCTCAATTGGTTTGCAACTTGTCAGTTTTTGGCATTGGCTTTTGCGATTTAGGATCTGAGCCCCCTCGAGGCAGCCATAGGTCATGCTTCCCAGGTTAAAGCAAATCCGCATGAGTGGTGGAGATGTATAGGTGGCAGCGGCGGTGGTGGTAAGGTCAACCAGGATTCTGTTGAGGTCCAGGGCAAGCCACCCCAAAATGTGCCTCAATGATATGCTGATTATTTTTTTAACCTGGATTCTAGTGTTTGTTGAGTAAATGAAAATGCAGTGTTTAAGGATCAGAGAGACATGTTAACACGGGATGGGAGAAGGTACCATGGTCAAGTAAAAGCAGCAAGGAAGAGCATCCTTGATGACAGCCAGGACTCATCTACTCTCCTTGCAGATCCCACGGCAGCTCAGGAGCAGCTCCTGAACCTGAGTAATCTGAGTCATCTGGCCGCTCTGATTGTGTCTCAGCAATGAAAGTAGGTGCCCTTCTGTTCCTGCAGTTCCTGACTTCTTCCTGCTACTCATTTCTCAGCATTACTTTTCTGCTTCTCTCGTTAACTATCCATCATGAGGAAGTTTTGAAATAACCAATGCAAGAGAGACACTGTGACCCCTCTCCCTGTCTCTCTGAAAACAGAAAATAAAACTTTCCTGTGAGAGGTGCACTGTCTACATCTGGAAGTAGGACACTGTTATCATCAGAGATGGGAGATTTGAGCCAAGAAGCCTGTATAGGCAAACTTTGTTACTTAATTTGCTATCCCAAGCCCCAACTCCATTTAGATTCTTCACTAACTGAGCACCCAAACCCAAGTTTCTTACTCCTGTCAATCCTCACAAATGTATTGTTTCTTTGTCTAAAAAGCATCAATACTGCCAGCTTTGTCTACTTCGGTCCCATTTCTATGAGACCTTTGGGCACATGAATTAAAATTTGTTTCCTAGGACTTCCTTGATGGTCTAGTGGCTAAGACTCTGCTTTCCCAATGCAGGGGGCCCAGGTTTGCTCCCTGGTCAGGGAACTAGATCCTATATGCTGCAACTGAGAGTGCATGCCACGAGCAACTAAAGATCCCGCATGCCACAGCTCAGACCTGGTGCAGCCAAATGAATAAATAAGTATCCTTTAAAATTTTTTAAAAAATTTTTCCTTTTCTTCTGTCAATCTGTGTTGCGTTGAACTTATTATTGGCTCAGCTGCAAGAATGCAAGAAGGTTACAGGGAAAATTATCCCAGACAACCCATAGACAGGGAGAGATGGGGAGAGAACCTCATTCCTGTTCTCATAGGTTAAAACTCCCATAGAAACTCAGGTGAAATATGATTTTGATGCTACCAACAGGTCTCCAGCATCTGGCCCTCTGATAAATAGGGAGACATTTTTTTTTTGTCAAGGGAGCCCCCTAAATAGTATCAGTCCCTCAAAATATGGAAAGTCCTCTAGGGTGATTGATGCCATCCATTCATCAGAGTGGGCTTCCCAGGTAGCTCAGATGGTAAAGAATCTACTTGCAGTACTGGAGACCCGGATCCAGTCCCTGGGTTGGGAAGATCCCCTGGAGGAGGACATGGCAACCCACTGTAGTATTCTTGCCTGGAGAATCCCATGGACAGAGGGGCCTGGCGGGCTACATTCCGTGGGGTCCCAAAGAGTTGGACGTGACTCAGCGACTAACACACACACACTCACACATTCATCAGAGCGCTCCCCGATTCCCTGATAGCTTAGTTGGTAAAGAGTCCGCCTGCAATGTAGGAGACCCCAGTTCGATTCCTGGGTCGGGAAGAGCCACTGGAGAAGGACATGTCTACCCACTCCAGTGTTCTTGGGCTTCCCTTGTGGCTTAGCTGGTGAAGAATCTGCCTGCGAGGTGGGAGACCTGGGTTCGATCTCTGGGTTTGGGAAGATCCCCTGGAGAAGAGAAAGGCTACCCACTCCACTATTCTGGCCTAGAGAATTCCATGGACTGTATAGTCCATGGGGTCGCAAAGAGTCAGATGTGACTGGGGGACTTTCACAAGAAGACGTTGTAGGGGGGGAAGAATATGCATGAATTCTCAGAAGTGGAGAAAGTATTAATCAGTAATAGTCTAGCTCAAGGGAACTGCTTGGTGACACCATCATCCTATTCATTTCTAAAGCTGAGGATAAACAAAAGAAATTTGAGACTTTAATTTTGACAACATTTTAGCAAATCAGTGATAATAGAAATTCTTCTTTCAAGGGGCTCTCCAGTGTTTTACTTCCTCTGTATGTGTGTGTCTGTGTTCACTGCCCCAAAGGCAAGATTGCATTGAGGTCTAAGGGCTAAGTCCTTTTAGCATGGTTAACTGGAGTCAGGGGTTGAACCCAATAACCTTGCTCAAGGCTAGTTTCTTGTTTTATTGGCCCATGATGAAGTCACTGGAGAATGCCTTTTGTCCCTGAGGATTGTTTTGCCTTTAAAAAATCAACTTATTCACATGTTCCATTAGCTTAAAGCTTAAACAGAGTTTAGAAATAATTTAAACGTTCCCTCTCAGAGAGAGCTGAAGGCTATAGAGATTATGAGTGAAAAGTCCAGGACCAGAGCCCAGGATACTCACCCCTCCGGTCAAACTTTCCTAGTGATTTGAGGATTGAGTTTCCTTTCAGTTCTTCTCTTTTATTTTTCACTGTTTATTAAAACATGGTATATTCATTAGAGAAATATTGGAATGGTATAGAGAAGTGTTAAGAAGAGGAAAGAGAAAAAAGAAGAGAAGGAGGTGGATGAGGTGAAGAGGAGGAGGAGACAGGTGCTAGGGGTGGTGGGAAGGGTAGTTGGAAGGCTCCTGATGTTTCTTAGCAGACTAGTACTAAGAACAAATGTTTCCCACGTGAATCTGAAAGTGGAGAAACTGATTTTGAGACAGGCTGGAACCTGGGACCTGGGACCCTTCACAGCAATGCTTGCACCTGGACAAACATATCCTCAAGCAGCAGAACACAAACTACAAGGGACTAAAAATAGTTCTCCTGAAGGAGTGATGCTTTTGAACTGTGGTGCTGCAGAAGACTCCTGAGAGTCCCTTAGACAGCAAGGAGACCAAACCAATCAATCCTAAAGGAAATCAACCTAGATTATTCATTGAAGGACTGATGCTGAAACTCTAATACTTTGGCTACCTGATGGGAAGAGCTGACTCATTGGAAAAGACCCTGATGCTGGGAAAGATTGAGGGCAAGAGGAAAAGGGGGAGACCAAGGATGAGATGGTTTAATGGCATCATTGACTCAATGGAAATGAGTTTGAGCAAACTCTGGGAGATAGTGACGGACAGGGAAGCCTGGCATGCTTCAGTTCATGGAGTCACAAAGAGTTGGACACAACTTAGTGATTGACCAACAACAAAAATAATTGCATGCATGGGCAGTTGAGGCAAATTATGAACAACAAGACACAAAAAGACCAAAACCCCAGCTGCCATTTATGAGATGTGGGGAGCAAAAATGGGGGACTACACATGCCCCCTGCACACAATGCCTCCAAGGAAAGGGGTGGGTAGACCACCCAAGCCACCCCTCTGCCTGACCTATGAATCTGCCTCACTGCTCCCCCCACTTAAGGAACCAGCTCCTTCTCTTTCAGGGAGAGGGCAGGGGCACTTTTTACTGCTTTTTGCTCCCCAAGCTGCAGCACAAGTCCCCATAAAGCCTGGCCTGCATTTCTTGTCTGGACTCATCAATTTCTATTGGGCTTCCCTGGCGGCTCAGACAGTAAAGAATCTGCCTGCAATGCAGGAGACCCGGGTCTGATCCCTGGGTCAGGAAGATCCCCTGGAGAATGGAATGGCTGCCTACTCCAGTATTCTTGCCTGGAGGATCCCACGGACAGAGTTCTGAGTTGGTAACAGTTTCTCTTGCTTCTCTTTATCTCAATGAGATGACTTTCATTTGGTACTGTTACAGAGATGTCGCACCTTGGAAGGACAGTGAATACGTCTGGGTATAGATGTGGCAGAAAGTACCATCCCAGGGTGAATGGATCACAAGCTCCAGGACAGCTCAGTAGGAGGACCCCACTCCATTCTCGAGCGCTCGTGTTAGAAGCAGGTTTCCTGTGGCCAGCTCTGAATACCTTGATGCTTTCATCCCTCCAAGTTCAGTTCAGTTCAGTCCAGTTGCTCAGTCGTGTCCGACTCCTTGTGTCGCAAGTCCGACCCCATGAATCGCAGCACGCCAGGCCTCCCTGTCCATCACCAGCTCCAGGAGTCCACCCACACCCATGTCCATTGAGTCGGTTATGCCATCCAACCATCTCATCCTCTGTCATCCCCTTCTCCTTCTGCCCTCAATCCCTCCCAGCATCAGGGTCTTTTTCAGTGAGTCAGCTCTTCCCATTAGGTGGCCAAAGAGTTGGAGTTTCAGCTCCAGCATCAGTCCTTCCAGTGAACACCCAGGACTGATCTCCCCTAGGATGGACTGGTTGGATCTCCTTGCAGTCCCAGGGACTCTCAAGAGTCTTCTCCAACACCACAGTTCAAAAGCATCAATTCTTCCGTACTCAGCTTTCTTTATAGTCCAACTCTCACATCCATACATGACCACTGGAAAAACCATAGCCTTGACTAGATGGACCTTTGTTGGAAAAGTAATGTCTCTGATTTTTAATATGCCATCTAGGTTGGTCATAACTTTCCTTCCAAGGAGTAAGTGTCTTTTAATTTCATGGCTGCAATCACCATCTGCAGTGATTCTGGAGCCCAGAAAAATAAAGTCAGCCACTGTTTCCACCCATCTATTTGCCATGAAGTGATGGGACCAGATGCCATGATCTTTGTTTTCTGAATGTTGAGCTTTAAGCCAAATTTTTCGCTCTCCTCTTTCACTTTCATCAAGAGGCTCTTTAGTTCTTCTTCACTTTCTGCCATAAGGGTGGTGTCATCTGCATATCTGAGGTTATTGATATTTCTCCCAGCAATCTTGATTCCAGCTTGTGCTTTTTCCAGTCCAGCATTTCTCATGATGTACTCTGCATATAAGTTAAATAAGCAGGGTAACAATATACAGCCTTGACGTACTCCTTTTCCTATTTGGAGCCAGTCTGTTGTTCCTTGTCAAGTTCTAACTGTTGCTTCCTGACTTGCATATAGGTTTCTCAAGAGGCAGGTCAGGTGGTCTGGTATTCCCATCTCTTTGAGAATTTTCCACAGTTTATTGTGATCCACACAGTCAAAGGCTTTGGCATAGTCAATAAAGCAGAAATAGATGTTTTTCTGGAACTCTCTTGATTTTTTGATGATCCAGCAGATGTAGGCAATTTGATCTCTGGTTCCTCTGCCTTTTCTGAAACCAGGTTGACCATCCGGAAGTTCATGTTCACGTATTGCTGAAGCCTGGCTTGGAGAATTTTAAGCATCACTTTACTAGCGTGTGAGATGAGTGCAATTGTGCGGTAGTTTGAGCATTCTTTGGCATTGCCTTTCTTTGGGACTGGAATGAAAACTGACCTTTTCCAGTCCTGTGGCCACTGCTGAATTTTCCAAATTTACTGGCATATTGAGTGCAGCACTTTCACAGCATCATCTTTCAGGATTTGAAATAGCTCCACTGGAATTCCATCACCTCCACTAGCTTTGTTCGTAGTGATGTTTCCTAAGGCCCACTTGACTTCACATTCCAGGATGTCTGGCTCTAAGAGAGTGATCACACCATCGTGATCATCTGGGTCATGATCTTTTTTGTACAGTTCTTCTGTGTATTCTTGCCACCTCTTCTTAATATCTTCTGCTTCTGTTAGGTCCCTACCATTTCTGTCCTTTATTGAGCCCATCTTTGCATGAAACATTCCTTTGGTATTTCTAATTTTCTTGAAGAGATCTCTAGTCTTTCCCATTCTATTGTTTTTCTCTATTTCTTTGCATTGATCGCCGAGGAAGGCTTTCTTATCTCTCCTTGCTATTCTTTGGAACTCTGCATTCAAATGGGTATATCTTCCCTTTCCTCCTTTGCTTTTCACTTCCGTTATTTTCACAGCCATTTTTTTTTCTTTTTTTTTTTCCCATTTATTTTTATTAGTTGGAGGCTAATTACTTTACAATATTGTAGTGGTTTTTGTCATACATTGACATGAATCAGCCATGGATTTACATGTGTTCCCCATCCCGATCTCCCCTCCCACCTCCCTCTCTACCCAATCCCTCTGGGTCTTCCCAGTGCACCAGGCCCAAGCACTTGTCTCATGCATACAGCCTGGGCTGGTGATCTAACGGATACTTTTATTTATTTTTTTTCCATTTATTTTTATTAGTTGAAGGCTAATTACTTTACATCATTATAGTAGTTTTTGTCATACATTGAAATGAATTAGCCATGGATTTACATGTATTCCCCATCCCGGTCCCCCCTCCCACCTCCCTCTCCACAGCCATTTTTAAGGCCTCCTCAGAAATCCCTCCAAGGGGTCAGGACAAATAAGCAGGTTTTAAGAAGCAGAAACACTTCCTCTAGAGAGTCTTCACATGGGCACTCCTCTGCAAGCAGAGCAGTTACCCAAGGAGCAGGCTGGGTTCTGTGCTAGGTGCGCTGGGGCAATACAACACTTAGGAAATGTGTTTGGTTGGTGTCTAGACTATAATGTGTTCTCTCCTCTATGTGAGATGATCAGCAACATCATCAGTAGGGTTCACTCTGAGCCTGTTCCTACTACTGGGAATGAATTTGCCCAAAACCACACACTGTCTCAGCCTCTCTCTTGCCCACCTGTCTGCAAGCTGGCGATGACATAGGGGAAGATCAGCCAGCTCAAACGATTCATTAGTCCTTGACTTTGACACAGTGTTTCAGGTGGCTGATAAACCGTCCACACCCTTAATGAAGGTGTTCATATATTCACCTCTGCTGTCCCTGTCTCTTATATGTTACAGATGATTATTCCCCTGGTTGTGAGAGGAAGGATTTATCTGTAACATTCACCCATGTAAACAACCTGGAAGATTCATTCTTAGTTGTCCCCTCGATCCCAGGCTACTTTCCCCATCCTCTTACTAGACTTGAGACATCCTGACCCCCTTTTGGACCCTCAACCACCGCACTCCTTTTTGCCTCAGAATTTTTGCACGTGCTCTCCCTCTTCCTGGTGGGACTGGGCTCTCTCTTTCTCTTGGGAACACTCTGATCAAGTGCGAACACTCTGATCAGTATCATCTGTTTAGAAAAGCCTTTGCCTTAACTCTCAGATGAAGTCGAGTCTCTATCTGAACACTTCTGTAGGCTTTACTTTGTATTACTTGTTACCGGAAAGGAAGTGAATAGATAATGTGGACTTTACTCGAAATGTTTTCCATAGCAGACACCTTTGCAACAGAGAACTGCCTGTCTTCTTCTCCATGTTTCAGCCCCATCCCCTCCCTGCCATGGGGATGGAGATACCATCCCATCTAGGACTCAGCGGGCTGGTCCTTTTGACCTGGGCGCTAGAACCACATCACGTGCAAAAGGGGTACTCATTTTCAGTGGCCCTGGAGAAAGTTGGTGGAACTCCAGAGAGGATTTTTAAAAGTGCTTAATGCCTAGATGATGTATCTGAAGAAAACTGTACTTCATATAGAAAAGGAATATCCAGCCTTATAGGTTTTAAACCCTTCTCTTCTGGTAATAATAATCCTAATGGCTTAGTTTTGCATGACACACCTATTTGTTTATAAAACTCTTTCATGTACATTATTTTACATACATACTGTGAGTAAAATAAATATGCTGCTGCTGCTAAGTCTCTTCAGTCATGTCCGACTCTGTGCGATCCCATAGATGGCAGCCCACCAGGCTCCCCCGTCCCTGGGATTCTCCAGGCAAGAATACTGGAGTGGGTTGCCATTTCCTTCTCCAGTGCATGAAGTGAAAAGTGAAAGTGAAGTCGCTCAGTCATGTCCGACTATAGCGACCTCATGGACTGCAGCCTACCAGGCTCCTCCGTCCATGGGATTTTCCAGGCAAGAGTACTGGAGTGGGGTGCCATTGCCTTCTCCAAAATAAATATAGTAAATAAAACAATAAAGATAGCAAGTAAAAGAAACTGTTTACATTTGTCATCCCAGTCACAGAAAGCAAATGCTGCTCTTCTGAATAAAAAATACATTAAGGGGGGCTTCCCTGGTGGCCCAGGGGTTAAGAATCTGCGTTGCATTGCATGGGACACCAGTTCAAACCCTGGTCCAGGAAGATCCCACATGCCATAGGACAACTAAGCCCATGTGCAACAACAACTGAGCCTGCTCTCTGGAGCCCACAACTGCAACTAAAGCCCATGCTACCCAACGAGAGCAGCTGCTGGAACCCGCACACTGCAACCAAATAGTAACCCCCACTCTCTGCAGCTAGAGAAAGCCTATGCACAGCAATGAAGACCCAGTGAAGCCAAGGAATAAATGAAAATAAATAAATATAAAAACTAATTAGTAAAAAATACATTAAGGGACCCATTTGTTTCCATATAGCTGATTCACTTCGTTGTACCACAGACACCAACACAGCATGATAAAGCAACTAGATCCCAATTTAAAAAATACATTAAGGAGAGAGCATGAAGGGGAAGGAATTCCTGGTCTTCAGCTGGGGCTTAGACTGTAGTACCTGCTGCTGGAACCCAGGGATGTACCCTAAACTCTCTCAACTCTCTCCCATCTGACAAAGGACTTTGAAAAGGCCGAGCCAAGACTGTGTCCACCCTTAGTTGAACAGGCAGGAGATGTGCTTTGGCCATGGGGTCACTCACTGTAGAAACCAGACCATAAATTCTCAATGTCATTCACACCCATAGCAACGGTAGGTACTGTGTACCAGATATTTCAAAATAATTGTCTCATTTCATGCTCACTCTAGCTTTGGGAGGGATGTATTGATCTCGGAGGGAGAGCAGTGAGCAGTCCTAAAGAGAGATCTTAGTTCTCTGCCCAGGAATTGAACGTGGGTAGCCTAGATTCAAACCAGGAGCCCTAGCCACCAGACCACCAGGGCTAGAGGTCAGAAGCAAAGTGGCCCTGGCTCTTTTCCCTGTTTAAAAGCAAGAATGTTTCAAGGAAGCAAAAACTGTGAAAACAGGTCCAAAGTTTAATGTTAGAGACACAGCGCAATGTATGGGAAAACACACAGTGAAACAGGTTGTTTATTTCAGACAGAGGCAAGGCAGAAATGCACACCTGAAAAGGAGTGTGGACCTCCTGAGTGAGGAGCACAGCAAGTCAAAAGCTAGGCAGAGATAACACACCTGGAGAGGAAGGGTATGGGCGTCCTAGAGGAGAGGTGTGCAGTTAAGTGAGAAGTCAGGAGCTAGGCAGAGATACAGACCCAGAGAGGATGCAGGTGTCCTGCGTGAGGAGGAGAGCAGGAAAGAGGTGGTGTAAATCACGTGTATAGAACAATCCTTCTGAGTCTTTATGTATCTTGGCCAATTATCTTGTTTCTTTCCTCATACCTGACTGGTCCTTCGACCCTTCCCAGGATGCAAGCACAACTTTTTTTCTAAGATGGATCCCACCGCAGAGGCCTATGGGTGCATGTCCACACTTATTATGGGCAGGGGCCCCTCCATTTTTGACCCTCAAGTAACCTTCCAGCGCACGTGCAGACAGGAACGTTTTCCCTGAACTCAGGAGTGGGCGCTTTATCTCTTTGCTTCAGCAGAGCTCAGCTTCTGCCACTAGCTTTGATCTTGGAGTGTCTGGGTGAGGACAAAGATTCAGTTTTATTCTACTTGGCAAATACCAGGTGTCCAGCCCAGAGGCTCACTCTCTCTTACCTCTATATGCTGCTTCCAATTTCCCAGGAAACTGAGCTAAATGAAGGCAAAAAACTGGCCCAAAGCTCCAAGTTAGTTAGTGACAGTGGTAGGATTTGAGACTTCATCTATCCAGCCTTCAAGCTCTTAAGTTTAGAACCTTCTTCTCTAGCCTCACACCAGCTCACTAGATCCTATTCTCTTTCCCTGGTTCCATCCCATTCCCCAGGGGATCCCTCCTGGCCTTTTTCCAGCAAGTCCAAATTCTTATTTCTTTACTAAGAAAGGCCAGCCGACCCATGAAGACGCCCAGAAGAACAAAAGAATCCTGGTATTTTGAAAAGCAATTGTGACATCTATAGTGATGCTTTTCCCTTTCTCTCTTACATATATATTATCTCTGTATTCAGAACAGCTCTCTGAGATGGGAATTATTACTCTCTTTTATGGAGGAGAAAGCTGTGTCCTAGTAAAATACTGGGCTGGCCAGAAAGTTTGTTCCGGTTTTTCCATAAGATGGTATGAGCTTTTTGGCCAACTCAATAATATGTCTAAGACCGCACAGTTTTTAAGCAGTGGAGATACAATTTTTAATCATTTCCATTTGACTCCCAAACTACTGTTCTCCCTTGCTCTTCTTAAAGTGTGCCAGAGACTCCAACATCTGTATTCTAAACTGTGCTTCTCCCGACTGACTCATGCCCCTGGGAGCAGTACAAAGATCCTCTTTTCAGACCACACGTCCTGAGCTTTGGTTTGGAAAACAAGGTCAAAGACAAGCAGCCTTGCAAAGAGACTAAGCAGATATTCCTTCCTGACCCTTCTTCACCAGTGACTTTCTCCAGGCGGGAGGATGGTTGGTGGTCTGGGGTGGCTGTGGCCCAGTCTTCCCATGAGCCAGGCTAATTGCAGCCCTTTCTGAGTGAAGAGAGAGGAAAACCACAGAGAAGAACAAGCAGCTGCTACTTAAAAAAAAAATTCACTGGAGTATAGTTGCTTTACAATGTCATGTTGTTTTTCTGTTTTACAGCAAAATGAATCAGATATACACACACACACACACATATATCTCCTCTTTTTTGGATTTCCTTTCCATTTAGGTCACAGCACTGAGTAGAGTTCCCTGTGCTATGCAGTCGTTTATTTTATACACAGCAGTGTGTATATGCCAATCCCAAACTCCCAATTCATCTATGGACTATTACTCAGCCATAAAAAGAAACAAAAATGTGCCATTTGCAGAGCTGTGGGTGAAACTAGAGTCTGTCATACAGAGTGGAGTAAGCCAGAAAGAGAGAAACAAATATTACATATTAAGGCTTATATGTGGAATCTAGAAAAATGGTACAGATGAACCTATCTGTGAAGGGGAAATTGAAACCCAGACATAGAGAACAAATGGGTGGACACCACGTGGGGGAATAGGAGGCAGGATTAATTGGCAGCTGCTACTTTCAATTTTATGTCTTAGCCATCTGGAGGCTTTACTGGGAGGGCAGTACTCAGGAAAGAACTCACATCACAGGCACTCAGGGGACCGCGTCATCTCCTCCAGCCTCGGTGTTTCCTCTCTTGTGGTTGAGCTTCTGCTGCCGGGCTCTCCCCGTAGCCCAGAAGCTATGACTCAGCAAGGGTCGCTGTGGAGCACACCCAGCCCTCTTACCTACTTGCTGAGGGTGAGTTCAGCCATAAGAGATGCATCTTGGGTTTATGACTCCTGTGAATTCTGCCTGACAGCCATAGATCAGTTTTTCCAACCTGCCAATAAAGGAGAGCTTATGCTGAGAAATGGCTTCAACACATCCAATGTCAAGCCCAGCCCTACAGAACACACCATCCCTTCCCTGGTCTTGCCAATCTGTCTTTCTTCAGATTCAGAGGAGCTGAGCCAAGGAGCTGGTCATCTCCTTTATGCAGTTCCTCTCTTTGGCAACTATAGAGATGATATTCCCAGGAAGGCTCCCAAAGACAGCTGGCCATGTGCAAACAGCAGAAGATACACCAGTAATCATCATTTTATCATGTTTTTGGCCTCTACTTATTAGCTAAGAATAGTTCACACAAGTCATTATCTGCCCTTCTATCCTATAAAATATAGACAGCTTTAGCTCAGATCAAAAACTTAACTCAGAGTCCAGGTGCTCTGTTTATACCAGATTGCTTCCTTTACAGTGGTGAAATAACTTTATAGTGGATGAAACAAATCATCCATTTGAGAGTGGACTCCAGGAAGAACAGAGTCATCCACTGGGTCTGTCTTAGAGTTGAGGACATAAAGGAAAAAGACCCTCCAAGACCCAAACTTAGACTGAAATCTGGAGCAGTAACTTCTCTTTCTTTCTCTCTCTCTCTTTTTTTTTTTCCGCCATGCCACATAGCTCCCAGACCAGGGATCCAACCCAGGCTTTTGACAGTGAGAGCTTGGAGTCCTAACCACTAGACCACCAGGGAATTCCCCAGAGCAGTAACTTCTCAAAGGTGACATCTTGGAAAAATACTGCCAACCTGGGAGGCAAATGAATGATTTCCTCTGTTCCCATCTCTGATCACAAAGTGAAAGTGTCCATGAATGTTGGCTGGAGGACCAATGGCCTTTGTGAGAGAAGATCCTGGCATGGTGGCCACCCATTCCAAATTCCTCAACAGTCCCAGTTTGGTCAATTGTAATTCCTTGCAGTAAAAGCTATTCATAAAATATGGAAGTGAGGTTTAACTTATGTTCCTAAGAACTTTCAGACTTCATAAGAAAAACAAGTCAAAAATATTTTTGTCTTAGAGCACTTGGTAGCATTGTTGGTTGGGAAGACCCAAACCAGGCAACTGAAGAGACAGCTGATGCCTGGGGTCCTGGTGGAGAAGGATCGTTTGGACTGGCTGGGAGCTGGCCCAGAGCATTGAATGGAGCAGGACCGATAGGCAGGTCATCTCATTAGGATGACCTTGTGGCCAGCAGAACAGGAGGTGAGTGAGACCCAGTGTAGGGCAGGTGTGAACCACCACTGGAACAGCTACGATCTGGCACAGATCTGACATTTATAGTCACCACCAGGAGCCAACCCTGCCGTGTGTACATGGTGAGTCATTTCTCACCCCCTTTAAAAATACACAACTTTTCCATTTACGAAAATATCTGCATGCAGGAAGAGATGAGGGGAGGGAAGGGCAGAGAGGCTGCTGTCACATCAGTTTTAGGGTCTGTTTCACACCTGAGTACAGCTCAGCATCTTCTGACTCTCTGACCTTTCCAGAAACATACGAGGAAGGGAGACCCTTGGATTGCCAGTAAACAAACTTCAAAGGTCTGATAACAGTATTGAAGAGTAATTCGAGTATACACTTTGAAAAGAGGGGGAGGGATAGGAAGTAAAATCAAATAAACCTTTGAAAAGAAATTCAGAGAAATATTTTGAAAACCAGGGTGGTCTCTATAAACAAAATAAAATATACATCTGAAAAGAGATTATGATACAGATTTGAAAACCACAATATTTGTTTGTCACAATATTTTGTCTGAAGGGCAAAGGAGAAATGGCCTTGGAAGAGTAAAACATTATAAGTGTTTACTAGTTCTGAATTTGATTGGAGGCAAAGATGCTTTCTCTCACCATGCCACCACTTCGAATATATAAATCCACACATTTATACCTGTTTATCTGTTAAGTTGGACTTCCGGGTTGACTCAGAGGTAAAGAATCCACCTGCAATGCAGGAGATGTGGATTCGATCCCTGGGTTGGAAAGATCCCCTCAAGAAGGAAATGGCAACTGACTCTAGTATTCTTGCCTGGAGAATCCCATGAACAGCGGAGCCTGGCAGACTACAGTCCGTGGGGTTGGAAAAGAGTTGGACACGACTTAGTGACTAAATCACCACCACCACCTGTAGTTAAATCTTTCCAAGGATTGTAATGTCACCATCATGGTATGAGACCCTGGAAGATTGTGAGTGGCAGTGAAAGAAGATATCTGGGTACACACTTGAGAACCAGAACTACAGAGTAAAACTCTCTTCTTATTTTTTAAGTATATTTGAGTTTTCAGCAAAATTGAGCAGAAAATACAGAGGATTCCCATATTCATTCTGCTCCTCCTACACATACAGTCTCCCCACTATCAACCTTCCCCACCAGAGTGGTACATTTGTTTCAATTGGTGAACTGATATTGACACACCATTATCACCCAGAGTTCATAGTTTGCATTAGGGTTTATTCTAACCTCTTTATTTTTTGAGGGGTCTGATGTGCAGGCTCAGTCCCATGATCCACATGAGGTTGGTCCACAGATGAAGTGACCCCTGGAGCATTTCCATCCTCTGAGAAGCCCTGAGCTCACCCACAGGGCCTTTGGTGCCCTTGCCAGATGCTGCCTGATAGCCTCGCTTCATGGCCGATACTGTCAAGGCAGGTCCAAAGTCTTGGCTTTTCCCAACTCTCTTCTCACATCTGAGTTTTTAATTTTGTCTCATTTCCCTGTGAAGAAGTACAGTGCTTTTCAAGGTTATATCTAGTTATTTATACACACATGTGGGCTAAAGTGCTAATGAGTGATATTGGAGGCAAGAGAAAGCTCTAGGAGACAAGGCTTACCCAAAGGAAGGATGTTCAAGTCCTGTGAGTTTCAAGACTCAGGCTCTGGCAAGCCGAAGGAGTTGATTTTTCTGGGCTCTAAGCCCTGGAGTACTTCTTAAATTGTACAAGGTCAGAGGCATCCTGCTCTACATGTATAAGGAGAGGGCCCTGTGTTTTTTTTTTCATATATAGAATTTTCCTACTCTGTGGGAGAAGGCGAGGGTGGGATGTTCTAGAGAACAGCATTGAAACAAGTATACTATCAAGGGTGAAACAGATCACCAGCCCAGGTTGGATGCATGAGACAAGTGCTCAGGGCTGGTGCACTGGGAAGACCCAGAGGGATGGGATGGGGAGGGAGGTGGGAGGGGGCGATCGGGATGGGGAACACATGTAAATCCATGGCTGATTCATGTCAATGTATGGCAAAAACCACTACAATATTGTAAAGTAATTAGCCTCCAACTAATAAAAATAAATGGAAAAAAAAAGAATTTTCTTCACTATTTTAAATTTGAAATGTGAGAGATAGGCTTGCCTAGAACCATCTCTGTCTCCCAGCCTCCATTCTTCCTTCCTTTCTTTCCTTTCTTTCTTTTCACAGGTGGGAAAATTGCTGTAGCCAGGGAGACCTGACTACAGGTCTCCTATGGTTATTGATCTTAAGTAGAGGTGTGCTGGTAATATTTAATGACAGGCTGCCAAAAAAAGTAGTTTATGAGTTTATTATGAATTTTATCAATATAGAAGGAGTGTGGGGTACAATTTAAAAAAAAATAATAAAATATACATACACACACACACATATATATATATATATATATAAAATAAATTCCACATAGCCAATTGACTCTCACTAAAGGCTTTTGCTGATTTTGTCGGAATTCATACATCCATAATCAACCTATGATTGCAATTCAGCCATGACATGACGAACAGTGTTGTAGCCGAATTCGCTAAATCCTTACCCAAGAAAGTTATCGTCATAATATCTGTTATGCAGTCTACTGTTGGTGTAGTATTTATCACCTTTATACAAATTATAACCATTAAACAGACAGCTCTTTCAGCTCTAATAACATTTGTAATACGATTTAAAAAAACAATGGTTTCATTTAAGGACTGGCTTGAAAAATTCTTGAAAATTTAGCATCTAACTCTTGTAAGCTAAGCCAGCTCCAGCACACCTCTGCCTTAGGGGCTGGCAGTCACCTCGCTTGATTCTCTTCGAATCTTCTTTAAAGCAGGGCTAGTATGTAGGAGTCAATAATCAAAACACCAAATGGTGTTTGCTTTCCGTCATGCTGGACCAGGGAGTGTCTGCTGACATCTTGCTAACTTTACATCCTGAGATGCCTGGAAACCATCTCAAAGAACAGACTGGAGCCTGAGATGAGGGTATGTCCTTCTTTATGAAGTAACAGCCTTGCCCTTTTTCTCCCAGAAAGGCATCCCAGCTCAGGCAGAGATACCAAACCCTCTCACTGAAGAGAAAGTGTGGCTGAGGCAGAAAGGGAGGGCAGGAATTTAAAGCAAGTGAGTTTCAGCCCATTGTCTTCAAGCCTCATGTCTTTCTACTTACCTGCTTGGCACAGAGTCAATGACAGTGACTGGGTGGCTTTTTAGGGATCAATGTGACAACCTCAATCCAACCCCAGCTCCTTTTCTGCCCTCCAGTCACTATCCTTCTTCACTATCTAAGTGGCTTATCCCAGTTCTGGGAGGTAAGATTTTTTTTTTAATGGTCAAACCTGTATATAACACCAGTATGCATTTAGGGGAGGTGAGCTGAAAAGATCCAGATACATTTCTTTGGCCTTTAATCTCTCATCCAGGAACTTACAGTTCTATGTCTGCTCCAAGTGGAAGCACAGTCTCCCCTGAGGCTTGACTGAAGATCATACAATTTCCCCTTTCAGATTTTCCATTGATTCAGCAGACAGTCAATTGCCGTAAAGCTGAGTTTCGTGTTTTTGCCAGTCTGGTTGCAGTGAGCTGCATTTAATTTCTACCATTATTAATGCTATAGCTTTAGGAAGGATGAGTAGGAGACAGAACAAGAATATGTGTGACAAGCAAGACAACAGATAATAAGTTACCTTTTAAAGTCAGAATATTCAAAAAATTGAGTAAAATTCACTTAACATCCTTTTAACCATTTTAAAGTGTATGATCAGTAGTTTTTCATGCATTCACAATGTTGTACAACCACCACCATAATCTAGTTCTGGAACTTTTTAATCATCCCAAAAGGCAACCCTGCACCCATTAAGTGGCAGTCATTCCCCTACCCCCATCCCACACCAGTCCCTAGGCAACCACTAATCTGCTTAATGTCTCTATGGATTTGCCTCGTCTGGTTATTTCATATAAATGGAATTACCCAATATGTGGTCTTCTGTGTCTTGCTTCTTTCACACAGCTTAATGTTTTTAAGGTTTATCCATGGTGCAGCATATATTTTAAGTTACTTTTGAATTTTTAAAAATTGAGAGGAAAATTCACAGACCAACTTCACCTGGCTGGATATTTCCTTCCACCCAGATTTTCTTGTTGTCTAGAAGAGAAAGAACAGCCATCACAAACCTCTGATTTGATGCTTTATCCAGTCCCAAGGAAATGGGAAAAGAGGATTAAAAGGAACAAAGAAAGTCTATATGTCCCAGGTGAATAGCTATTCCTCCAGGGGTGCCAAATAAAATTTGTTGGGGGGAAGTTTTAGTCATATTTTGGTTTAAAGTTATATATACTTAAAGAACATTGTGTTAGCAAAGTTTTGGCTCAATAAGAACTGACTTAGTATAATTTGTTTTCTTTTCCAATAGCCACTGGGAAGTAAAAAATAAAACCATGGCAATGCAGAAATAAAGGTTATAAACACTGCTTCTTGGCCTTTTGGCTAAGATCAACTGTAGAAATAAAAGTTATAAACAAAAACCTGTGCGAGACTCAGAGAGAAAAATGGGTAGGGTTGCAATGACTTAGCTGCTTGTGAAACAAGGACTCAACTCTTGGCAATACTGACAGAAGAACAATACTATAGAATCGTCCCTTAAACATTTCCTCCTGGCCCAGTGCCTCATCACGAATGTCTACAACAGGAAAATGCAGTCATTTATTGGGTTCCTGTTTATCTTTCTATTGTCACTTTTCTCTAAGTGTCTTAGTGAACTGCTAGTGCTTTGGGAGAAAGATCTATGTCTGATTTTGTATTCTTGTAACCCAGACCTCTGATGGTTCAAAGGCCCTCATCTGTTTAATAATAGGACTTCAGGCATCCCTTTATGTTGTATTAGTCAGAGTAATTAATGTTAGCTGCAGTAGCAAAACAAGCTCAAAATCTCAATGGTTTACACAGTAAATGTTTATCCTTTGCTCACATTGCAACTCCCAAAGCAAGTCTGGCAGCTCTCCTCCAAGTGCTGACTCAGGCATTCAGGATCCTCTGTCTTTTAAGTCTGTTGCCCTCTATGGCCCTCTATGGCCCTCTATGGGGGCTTCCCAGGTGATGCTAGTGGTAAAGAACCCGCCTGCCAATGCAGAAGGCGTAAGAGATGTGGGTTCGATCCCTGGGTTGGGAAGATCCCCTGGAAGAAGGCATGGCAACCCACTGCAGTATTTTTGCCTGGACAATCCCATGGACAGTTGAGCCTGGAGGGATACAGTCCATAGGGTTGCATAGAGTTGGACATGACTGAGCTGACTTAGCAGACACACACGTATGGCGCTCTGGGAGTCCTCTGTATAGTATCTGAACAGAGCTGACCAGCGAGCAAGGAAAGACCAAGAAAGGGTATCATGGAGATTTTTAGGGTCCAGGCCTGAAAGTGGCCTACCTCACTTCCAGTCGTGCTCT
Organism: Odocoileus virginianus; assembly: GCF_023699985.2. Classification (NCBI taxonomy): domain Eukaryota; kingdom Metazoa; phylum Chordata; class Mammalia; order Artiodactyla; family Cervidae; genus Odocoileus; species Odocoileus virginianus. The sequence goes on along the minus strand of NC_069684.1, from coordinate 54,745,659 downwards.
TATTATTATTATTATTTTTTTTATTGGCATATAGTTGCTTTACAAAGTTGTGTTATTTTCTGCTGTGCCACAAAGTGCATCAGTCACATGTATACATGTATCCACTCCTTTTTGGATTCGCTCCCCATTTAGGTCACCGCAGATTCCTTGAGTAGAGTTCCCTGTGCTGCACAGTATGTTCTCATGAGTTATCTGTTTTATATGTAGTATCGATACTGTGTATGTCAATCCTAATTTCCCAATTCATCACACCCTCTCCTTTCCCTGTTGGTGTCCCTGTGTTTGTTCCAATCATGCTGCTTTGACCACTGCAAGGGACCTAGGAGATGCCGTCTGTGTGTTCCGGAGGTGGCAAAGTAGCAGTGAGCACCTATCCCTTCTCGGCGGCAACGGTGCCTTCCCCTTTCATGTGCTTAGAAGGAGGTGGGTGGGAAAGGTTGTCTCCTGCGGTTTTCCTGCTAGGTCATGCCACACCTATGCCTCTGCTTTGCAGGATTCCAGACTGCTGAACTCCATTCTGCCTCGGACCATCATTCACTTTCCTGCTGGTCACTTTCTGCATTTCTAGAACTTTCTGCATTCCTTCAATCAATGCTGCTGCTCTGATGAAGCTGAACTAAGGATAAGAAACGTCTATTCCCTCAAAACAACTTTACACAGATCCTTACCTTAGGTTTTAGACAATCCAAGGCCAGACTGTAACAACACAACTTTACTGAGGGCTTGAACATCACCGAAGGAAAATGCAATGCAGAGAAATGTGAAACTAGTATTACTGATAGATACGCCTGTTCTCAGAGGCACTGGCTGAAGCCTGTACAGCCTTTGACCTCACTCGTCATGGTGGACGCCAACTTTCTCCGTCCCACGTTGGAGGAAAGACCTCAGGCATGAGGTAGTAGCTCAGATGGTAAAGCATCTGCCTGAAATGCAGGAGACCCAGGTTCAATCCCTGGGTGGGGAAGGTCCCCTGGAGAAGGCGACCCACTCCAGTATTCTTACCTGGAGAATCCCATAGACAGAGAAGCCTGGCTGGTTACATGGACTCTCTCTGAGCCCCACCTGCTGAGCCATTGCTCCGTGGTCCCCAAATCCATCAAACGGAAATGATTCTCTGCCTTGAGTCTATTCTTTCTGGCCCTGGATCTTCCCATTTCCATATGCCGGGTTCTGGAAATTTCCATTCCCTTTAGAAAAATAGGCAACCCCCAGCCCATAGAAGGTGGCTTCTCTTCTCAGAAATATAGTTGCTTTATTTGTTTATATTTTTAATTAAGGTATAGTTGATGTACAGTGATATTATATGTTACAGGGGTATGATATAGTGATTCATAATTTTTAAAGGTTATATCCCGAATGGCTACCCACTGCCATATTCTTGCCTGAAGAATTCCATGGACAGAGGAGCCTTTTGGGCTACAGTCCATGGGTTTGCAAACAGTCGGACATGACTGAGCGACTAACACTTTCACTTTCATAGTTATTATAAAACAGGACTCTGTTGGAAGGAAGCTTCTGCCAAGCACAGAGTCTGGGTGTGAGAGCTCTGTGCTGAAATCAGAGAAGTTCTATGATTCCCCTTCACATATAACTCCACATCTAACTCTTGTTCCTTTTTCTGCCATGCTTGCATCTGCACAGACCCAGGGCAGTTCTTTACATATAATAGTCCCTCAGCTAATACTCTGGATGAGTGAATCATCATTTCCTTTGAATGGGGTCTTTTCCATCTGCTAGCTTCCAGAAGAGCAGCCACTTCACTGATGTGTGATGTTCAATGTTTCAAACCTACCTGTCTTTTCCATACTGTGAATCCATGAACTTTAGCTGATGTCCTTTGGTTCTTTGTCTTTTGAAACTTTCCTAACTTTCTTGACAGTCAGAACTCATTGTCACCACCTTGATGCTCTATAGTAATTGGTTTCTGTTGTTAGTAAATCATTTGCATATTAAATTCCAGTTACTCACACCCAGGTCTGCCTACCTAATTAGAGTATGACTGCCTAAAGGTGGGGATTCTTTTCCTGAGTGCCTGGTACGTGTTAAGTACCCAAAAGATGTTTCTTGAAAGTACAAATCAGTAAATGAGCAAACTTTGCTTGCTGGGGTATACCAGCCTTAGGGAAAAAAATTGAGCCATTGTAACGATCAAACAGTTTTTCTCTAAATGTGCCTTCTTCCCATTATGCACCCTTTCAATTCTGGTCAGATATTTCTGGTGTTTTCGCAGGGTGAGTGTTACACATATTTTCTCATGCATTCATTCCTCATGTGTACTTTCATATGTCCATTAGGGGCAAATAATATATAAGCCCTGAGAACATAGTGTGATGATGATGTTGATGATGATGGTTCCTGTGAGTACTTAAGAAGTTCAACAAACAGCATTTCTCTTTCCAGAATTCTGAGCCAACCCAGAAATAAGACAAAAGAGCCAGCATTTACATTCAAAGTTATAACTTTTTAAAAATCCCACAACAAAGGAAACTATAAGCAAGGTGAAAAGACAGCCCTCAGATTGGGAGAAAATAATAGCAAACGAAGCAACAGACAAAGGATTAATCTCAAAAATATACAAGCAACTCCTCCAGCTCAACTCCAGAAAAATAAATGACCCAATCAAAAAATGGGCCAAAGAACTCAACAGACATTTCTCCAAGGAAGACATACAGAGGGCTAACAAACACATGAAAAGATGCTCAACATCGCTCATCATCAGAGAAATGCAAATCAAAACCACAATGAGGTACCATTATACGCCAGTCAGGATGGCTGCTATCCAAAAGTCTACAAGCAATAAATGCTGGAGAGGGTGTGGAGAAAAGGGAACCCTCTTACACTGTTGGTGGGAATGCAAACTAGTACAGCCACTATGGAAAACAGTGTGGAGATTTCTTAAAAAGCTGGAAATAGAACTGCCATATGACCCAGCAATCCCACTTCTGGGCATACACACCAAGGAAACCAGATCTGAAAGAGACACGTGCACCCCAATGTTCATCGCAGCACTGTTTATAATAGCCAGGACATGGAAGCAACCTAGATGCCCATCAGCAGATGAATGGATGAGGAAGCTGTGGTACATATACACCATGGAATATTACTCAGCCATTAAAAAGAATTCATTTCAATCAGTTCTAATGAGATGGATGAAACTGGAGCCCATTATACAGAGCGAAGTAAGCCAGAAAGATAAAGACCAATACAGTATACTAACACATATATATGGAATTTAGAAAGATGGTAACGATAACCCTATATGCAAAACAGAAAAAGAGACTCAGATGTATAGAACAGACTTGTGGACTCTGGGAGAAGGCGAGGGTGGGATGTTTCAAGAGAACAGCATTGAAACATGTATATTATCTAGGGTGAAACAGATCACCAGCCCAGGTTGGGTGCCTGAGACAAGTGCTCGGGCCTGGTGCACTGGGAAGACCCAGAGGGATCGGGTGGAGAGGGAGGTGGGAGGGGGGACCGGGATGGGGAATACATGTAAATCCATGGCTGATTCATTTCAATGTGTGACAAAAACTACTGTAATGATGTAAATTAATTAGCCTCCAACTAATAAAAATAAATGGAAAAAAAAAATCCCCACTTAAGCTTATATTGGAGACTGAACCTTCTGTCTGTGGACAAGTGGGCCTCTAGATACTAAATGTGTGTGCTAGTTGCTTAGTTGTGTCCAACTCTTTACAACACCATGGACTGTAACCTTCGAGGCTTCTCTGTCCATGGAATTCTCCAGGCAAGAATATTGGAGTGGGTTGCCTTTTCCAGGGGACCTTCCCGACCCAGGGATTGAACCTGGGTCTCCCTCATTGTAGGCAGATACTTTACCATCTGAGCTACTAGGGAAGCCCTCTAGATACTAAACCTGAGGATGAAATAGATTTACCCACCCAGTTACAGGGAGAGACTTCCCATGAAGACTGTCCCATGAAATTCACCATGGAGAAACAGAAAGTGTGCTCTCTGAGGGAAGACTGGGCCCCAAATGAAAGGACAGGGATGGATTAATCGATGAAATATGACCCTTCTGGTTATCCCATGGCTACTGCAATTTTCTTGCCATTGGTGATCTTTCTTATAACCAGTGATGAAGCTGACAGCTCAGCTGTCAATATGCCTGGAAGATGTGGGCCACTGCTGATGTCAGGTGAAGGCACTTCCAGTGCTATGATGCCCCAGCAACACCCACGCCAAATCCGCTGACGTCCAGTCCAGGCGATAAAGTCTGAGCCAACTCCGGTGGTTGCCAAAGAAGCCAAAGTTGCTGAAGAAGTGTTGGCATCAGCACGTTTGCAAACTCAGCGTCTCTCGGAGCCTATGGATAAAGAGCTCTTGTGGTTTCGACTTGTCCTTTTCCTGCAACCACCCCCCGCCCCCAGGCATAAGGTTCAGGCTGCGGCAGTGAGGACTGAGCAGGACAATCTGAGGGATGGATAGAGCCACCCACAGGACAGTCATGGGGATCAAGCCACAGGTCAGCCGTGCCATCTCAGAGAGGCGTCACCGGAACAGAAAAAGGAGCCCTCGCCATAAAGCCTTTCTTCTGTGTATCTGTCTGGATTAGTCCACCTGTACTGAATGATGAATTAGAAATGCTTTAATTACTTTATGGATATCTGCAATGTGTTTTTATTTAGGTGTTAACAACATTAATATCTGACATGTACATGTTATATGTAAACTAGCAAAATGTGACTGTTCTTTATAACCCAGTATTGGTATTAATTAATGTTGTAATATTTCAGAGGCTTCAAACACCAAAAGAGTTTGGAACTCCCTCAGCCTCCCCGAGACCCCCCACCTCACCCCTTTTGTTCATTTACCCCTTCCATTCTGAACCTCTGAATGTGAGTGTTAGTCGCTCAGTCGTGTCCGACTCTTTGCAGACTCCGTGGACTGTGGCCCACCAAGCTCCTCTATTCATGGGATTCTCCAGGCAAGAATACTGAACTGGGTTGCCATTCCCTTCTCCACGGAATCTTCCTGACCCAGGGATCGAACCCAGCCCCCCCACATTGCAGGCATATTCTTTACTGTCTGAGCAATCAGGGAAGCCTGTATCAAATTTGTTTGTCTTACAAGTCTATTTCCTGAAAAGGAGTCATTTCCCAGGAGGTCCCTTCACACCTTATTTAGGTCGATCCCACCACTCACCCCTGCCAGTCCTTGTAACATGCCTCAACGTGTCTGAGTCCTGGAATGAACTCCGTTTAGGCTCATGATGGATTTCCTGCCTGAGCAACGGGTGGATCAGGAAGGGCTTACCTGAATTAATCCAGGAGCTTAATTAAACTAATAAAAGCAACTTTCACAGGGCGGATATAAAAAGAACGCTGTTTCTTGGATTTGTTTCTATTCTTTTTCCAGCTTTAGCTTCTATTCAATCTTTAGCCCTGACTAAATCAGTATATTTCAATAGTCACTCCTAGAAGGCTGGCAAGAATGCTCATAGTTTTGAACACAATTTCTTTGGGGATTTGAATGAACAAAACTTGTTTGGGAGTTCTAGATCTTACTGCATATTGTTTGTTTTCACAGAAGTCTCACTTCTTATTTTATCTTATTTTTAGGACTCAAATGTATTAATGATTTGTGTTTCTCTGAATGCCATGGTGAAGGTGCTTATTGAAAAGACTGAGGTTCAATATTCTGTAATGACCCACATAGGAAAAGAATTTTAAACAGAATGAATGCATGTATATGTGTAACAGATTCACTTTACTGCACCTGAAATTAACACAACATTGTAAGTTAACTACGTTGTTTTTAGTCCCTAAATTGTGTCGAACTCTGCAACCTCCTGGTCTGTAGCCCGCCAGGCTCCCTATCCATGCAATCCTCTAGGCAAGAATACTGGAGTGGGTTGCCATTTCCTTCCTCAGGGAATCTTTCCAACCCAGGGATCAAACCCATGTCTCCTGCATTGGCTGGCAGATTCCTTACTGCTGAGCCACTGATCAACTACACTCCAATAATTTTTTTTTTAAAGAAATAACTGAGAGGCTGGAGGCAGGTGGAAAAGTAGATAAAAATTCCATACTTGACTTCAAAAAATGTAAATAATCATGATATTTTTATTACAGTTCAAATAAGTGTTACTTTTTACCAGCTCTCCTGCTGCTGACCAACTAATCTAACCAGTTCCTCTTCCACACACAGCATCATCCCTCAATTTAGAATGAAGCCCATAATTCATGACAATTTTGGGGTGGTTATGGCCACTGCTGCTTATACTGGCTATTTTAGCTGAAGCCATCCCTAGCCTATACCCGCCTCAGGCACAGGCTGAAGGCTGGGTGGCCTGATGCTATCTTAGGTAACTGGAGCATTGCTTCTGGAAGTGAGGAGTTGCCTTTAAATTATTCCCCTGAGCCTCTCTCCAGTTCACAAGCCTTTCCCAACAATAGAGAAAGCAGGAGAAACTGCCAAGATGGTCTTGATGCAGCAGGCTTTAAGGGGAGGTGAAAAAATAAGGAAGAGCCATCTGTTGGAAGATGCCAAGCAGGCCCTGGGATGTTATACAGTCTAAGACTGATCACCTCTTTTCCAGGTGGGAATGTTGGCAGAGCCAAGGGGAGGGTGAAGTGGTTCTCAGTTAGGGTTCCTGGCACGCTTGGGGGCGTCTGGTAATGTGTGTGTTAATGTGAGTGTTAAATGTGTATAGTGTTCACAAGACTGTTTTTTACTTGATTATTTGCATCTTGGGGGCAAGGATCTTACCTCTATCATTTCAATAGTGTATACCCAGCTGGGCACTTTCCAGGCTCTTGATAAATATATGTTGAATGAAATATGCTCTGTTTGAAATTCTCCTTTTAACTCTGTTCATATGCTAAAAAAAATAACAAAATAAGTCTATTTCTTTATTACTTAACTCACAGTTCAGATAATTTTGTTGACTGGGGGAAAATGCACAACCTAAAAGTTAAGAATTAGATAGGTCTGAGGGACTGCTCCGAAGAGATAAGGGAGGAGTAAGGATATATAGGAGTTTTTGCAACAATAACTAGGTAACTGGAAAATCAAAAGATTACTGTTACTTACAGGCAGCCAGACATCTCAAGTTAACAAATCTAACATGCTTTTCTGTGTCTGGGAAGATGGAAGAGTCTATGTGTATGTGCTCAGTCATGTCTTGACTCTTCGTGACACCATGGACTGTATTCACTCAAGCTCCTCAGTTCATGGAATTCTTCAGACAAGAATACTGGAGTGGGGTGCCATTTCCTCCTCCAAGGGATCTTTCCAACCCAGGGATCGAGCCCACGTCTCCTGCACTGGCAGGTGGATTCTTCATCACTAGGGCCACCTGGGAAGCCCCTTGTGTCTGGGCTCACTGAAATCATTCCTTTGATATGCACCTTAACTGTCTTAGACAACATCCTGCTTTTCTCCACCCTGAATCCCCTCAGGGTGCATCTTTAGGGAAGGCTGCAGTGGCTGATGGTTTGTTGGCTGTAACATCCATGGTTTATTGATATGGCAGGTGACAATTTTATCCGTAATTTGCATAAGTGTTTTTCTCTAGGTTGAATAGATCTTGTCAAGTGCCTAGTAGTTTCAAAAAGATTAGTTAGTTGGAGGATAAACCTTGAAATATTTTTAAGACAATAGAGGAAAAGCACTCCCAAGTGTTATTGGCCACCATGTTAAGTGCCTTTGAGAACTACCCATCTCCTGCTACCGATGTTGTATCATCATTCTTCCTACAGCTGGATAAGTTTCAAAATTAGATGTTCTTGTGTTTTCATGATCAATATGGATTGGAAGCAACAATGCTCATTTCTGTAGGTCTGTAGCAATCCTGGTATTGTTAGGATATTTCACTGGACAGAGTCCAAAGCCCTCAATTATATTCCTGGAGTAAGTTCATTTACACTCTTTCATGACAGGCAGACAATAGACTCGACTCCATACCACATATCCCAGCATATGTGATGACACAAAGTGGAAAGAGTATGGCAAGTTGAGTATGGAGAGCTCAATATGGCAGGAGTATTAGCTCAGCTGGTAAAGAAACCACCTGCAAGGCAGGGGACCCCAGTTAAATTCCCAGGTCTGGAAGATCCCCTGGAAAAGGGATAAGCCACTCCGGTATTCTTGGCTTTCCCTGGTGGCTCAGACAGTGAAGAATCCACCTGCAATGTAGGAGACCTAGGTTCGATCCCTGGGTTGGGAAGACCCCCTGGAGGAGGGCATGGCAACCCACTCCCGTATTCTTGTCTGGAGACGTCCATGGACAGAGGAACCTGGCGGGTTACAGCCCACGGGGTCACAAAGAGTCAGATATGACTGAAGTGACTTAGCACAGCACATTGTGTGTATATATGGAACCTAGAAAGAGCTAACGCTCTAAGCTGGATGGCTGGACATTTGTTGTTTGCCTCTCTGGTATCCAGTCCTTTTGCTGTTACCAATGGCCCCTATTTTTATTTTGAGATCTACTCCTGCTCCCTTTCATTCTTGTGGCCTAGAGTAGGCCCCTGCTCTGGGGATTGAAGTCTCAGCTAATGGCTGAAACATATTTTTTTGGCATAAGACCTAGCCTAATCTAGTCAGTGTGTTTCTCTGGATTTTTCTAGAGAATTCTGAGTCAAAGATTCCCCACTCTTTTCTACCAGATTTGGACCTCGTAGGAACTTGTTCCCGGAACATGTAGCAGCCACTTGGGGGTTCACACAGGGAGAGCCTTCCTGGGAATGGAATCAAAGCAGAGTTAGTTGAGTCATAGCACAGAGGGAAAAAATGGGTCCTGGAGATATCACTTGAGCCCCTGTACCGTGGTGCACCTGAAATTCTGAAATTTCTAGTTGCATGAGACAATATGTTTCTTTTTTGGCTTAGGCCAATTTGAGTTTTAATATTCTATTACTGGGAACTGCAAAAATCCCAGTGTATACATTCGGTCAGCCAAATTCTTTTGTCAAGTCCAAAGGGCAAGCACAGGCTGAAGATTTTGAGGAAAAAGACAAGCAGATTGTAAGAGGACGCTGGAAGGGTCAGTGACCTGTGGCCATAAAGTCAGAGGATCTCCAATGATGGCCTTGAATGGGGACATGCAAATGATTGGGTTGGCTGTTAAAATCCTACTTTTCTCACAATTCTTATTTTTAGTTCAAATTCTGGGTAAATCCCAAATATTCTCATTTAAAACATAGCTTTAGAAATCTAAATATGGGATATAAACCTTCCCAAGGCCTACTGACCTTCTGAGAAATATTTGAACCATAAAATCCAAAAATAGACTAAGTCCACTTTTTAAAAGATTCAACCATCTGAAAATCAAAAAGGACCATAGTTTCCTCTAATTTAATTTATTTCAAGTCTTAGTTACCAAGAGCAACAGATAATTATTTTGAATACAGCTCTCTGACACTCTTCTCTTTCTCTGTACTCTTCTTGGCAATTGGGTAGAAAATCTGTAGTAACATCCCGCAGTGAGAATAGAAGATTATTTCAGACAGTCACAGACACAAGATAAAACTACCCTTCATCCCCTAACCAATGTTCAGCATCTATGGCTTCAGTTCCACTGATTCTTTTCCATTCATGCTGAGCATGATTTTGGACATACAGTGAGAGTGATAGCTTGTGGTGAACGGCAGTTTGAAGTGAGATCTTAGTTCCCTGACTGGTGATCAAACACCGATCATAGCAGCAGGAGCGGCAAGTCCTAACCACCGGACCACGAGGGCCAGTGGCTAGAGTCTGGGGCCCAGACCCTGTCTACCTTGAAAAAAAATATTCTGACAGGGAGATGAAAGGCAGAGAGGAAATCAAGGGGTTTATTAGAAAAGCAGAGTACATGTGGATAGACACGTGCTTGAGCTCAGAGAAAGAGTAATGGGTAAAGTCTTCCAGGTCTTTGTTTTCCTCTGGCCAGTCGTCTTGCTTTGATCCCATGGCTGATCTGCCTCAGAGTTCTCCCTTATGTGTGTGTGCATCCTTTAGCCAAGGTGAATTTCAGTGCAAGGGCCACTGGTGGAGTTCGCACAACTTATTATGGCCTGGTATCCCCTCCCTTTGATCCCCAAGGAGCCTTTCTGCGCCTGTGCAGTTGAAGTCTTCCCAGTCCCAAGGATAGGGAAGGTGTGAGCTCCTGATCCTTTTACCCAAACAGGGCTTAGCCCGTCTCTGCCCCCGCCATTACTATTGTCTTAAAGTGGCCACAGGAGACAAAGTCCAGCTACTCACCCTGTTGCTATTGTTGTTTCTATCTTGAAGTGTAAACAGGAGGCTGGACATCAATGTCTAACCTGGGGCCCATCTATCCTCTGCCTCTAGAAATATGAACAGAAATCTAGCTGCAAATATCTACCCTGGAACCTATCTACCTCCTGCCTCAAATCAGAGCACAGGGTTCGCTCACAGCTAGAGGTTCAAAGTAACTTACACACAAAATATGATGCTGATGCTCAAATGAATACTCCATGGAGGAAAATGAGTATACAGTGGGTTTCCAAGAACCATTGCTGGGAGGGAGATGATGATTTGGGGCTGACTGGGAAATTTCAATGTCATATTTTCAAACTGCTACAGAGTCTTGCCTTTCCCTTTCTCAAGAGTGGTGGTTTATTTTCACAAATCCTTTTCATTCATTTCAAGGAAACAGGTTGGTATTATTTTCTAGCCAGAGAATGCATCTATGACGCATCTTCAATGCAGCTCTTTGTACCTAAGGTGGAGGTGAATTAATATGAATAGTGTTGTATGAAGGTAATTTTCATTTCAACACACTGGAACTTTCTGTTCTCTGAACGCATAGTCCAAGTAATCGAGCACTTAATTATCCCTCTAAGGGTTTCATGTGTGTTACTTTTGTTGACTAAAATAAAGAAAAAGAAAAGAAGAAAACCTAGAATTTGCTAGTTACGTTTTATTTGGGGACCTTTCTGAGGACGATAGCCCGAGAAGGCAGCCTCTCAGGTAGTTCTGAGGAACTGTCCCAAAGAGGTAAAGGAGGAATCAGAATACATAGGAATTTTGTTGGGAAAAAAAAACCCCAAAAGCCATGTAGTTGAACAACAAAAGATTACTGTTAATCACAGAAAAACAGACATTTCAAGTTGATGATTTTTTGTGCTTTTTTCTCTGTGGGAAGATGCAGGAGTCTGGGCTTATTGAAATGATTCCTTTGATAGGCATCTTAACTATCAAGAGCCTGTATCTTCTTTTTTTCCATCCCAGCTTCCCCTCAGGACATGCTGTCAAGAGTGGCTGTGGTGACCAATGGCTTAATGGTGGGCAACATTCCTTGTTAACAGGAATATCAGGCAGCATTCTTTGTTGGTAAGCGATGGCAGGCCACAGTTTTTTGTCCACACTTGATCTCTTCAACTGGGTCATGAGATGGAAAGGAAAGGCCTTCCTCTGGGATAGAGAATTACTTTCCCAATGTCTTTAGCCCTCTTAGGGTCCCAGGAGTGGATGGTTACCATGACTGTGGTCTCTGCCCGCCTGCCTGAAAATGTGAACTCACACAGGCTGGATTGTCCTCTCTCCTCGCCCCTTCACTCGAGTTCCCCTGGTTTCTATGCATCACATGTTGGACTCCTCAGCTGCCCCTGCAGCTGAAGTAAGTATATCCAGCCTTCATCCCCCTTCATTTTAGTTTCTTGTTTTCAGTTGGTTTCTCCTCGTTGATCCATGCTGCTAAATCTTAAACATACCTGCTCACCAGAACTCACTAGATTATGACAGACCAGAATAAGAAGATGCAACTATCTGTTGTATAGTGTTACCTAACAAATCAGCCCAAACTTAGTAGTTTAAATTAACATTTATTCTGCTTCCACACATGCATTTAGTCACTCAGTCCTGTCTGACTCTTTGTGACCCCATGGACTGCAGCCTGCCAGGCTCCTCTGTCCAAGGGCTTTCCCAGGCAAGAATACTGGAGTGGGGTGCCATTTCCTTCTCTAAGGGATCTTCCCAACCCAGGGATCACACCCACGTCTCCTGCATTGCTGGTGGATTCTTTACCTGCTGAGCCATTGGGGAAACCTTTATTCTGCTTATAAATCTGCAATTTCAGTAGAGCATGGCAGGACCAGCTCATTTGTGCTCTGCCTGGCACCAGCCTGGAGTGGCTGGAAGTCTGGGGGTTCACATGTCTGCTGGTTGATGCCAGCAGACTCAAACAGTGGCAGCTCCTCGCTTTGTTTCTATGTGACCTCACCGTGTGTTTTCTTTATGTGGCGGCGTCCAGGTAAGCCAAACTTCTCACTTGTCAGTTCAGGGCTCCCATGATGTGTTTCGCAAGAGAGAGAGGCCCATGGATGTTGCATTGCTTTTTCTAACCTAATCTCAGAAGTCACGCAGAGTCACTTTCACTGCATCATATTCATTAAAAGTGAGTCAGTAGGTCCAACCCATTTTCAAAGGGGAAGGCAATTAAACTCTGCCACACTCGCATCTAAGAATTTCCAGACATGCTTTCAAACCAGGTGACTCTTCTCTGCTCCATGTGGTGTGAGCATGCCCAAGACCTTTCTTTCCACATGGTTCTCAGCTTCAAGGAGGTTACTGTGGGCTTGTTCACATGGTATCTATTTGGGGAGAGGATGATTTGAAGCTGAGGTCTCTGGAGACCTTGGCTCAAACTGGCAGAATATCATTTTCCCCACTTTCTATAGGTCAAGCTGGTCTTAAGTCCAGTCCAGATGTAGAGAGTGGGAAAATCCTCTATCTTCTGATGTGAAAATTTGAAAGCACTTGTGGCTATTTTGAATCTATCCCATGTGTCCATCCAACTTCTTTCCTTGAACCCTAAGAGTTAAGGAACTAAGTCCTAAGATGCAAAGAGGCTCACTTATCCTCTCTTGTCCATTCCTCATTTTTAAAGTGCATAGCAAGAGAGTTTGTTGAAAAGAGTTTCTGGGAATGTTTCCTTTCTGTCTTGCAGGGAATGCCTCTTCCTTTCTTCTCTGGAGAAAGCTTACCCATGAACCCTGCCAGACCTTTAAGCAGACTCACCAATCAACTAACTCTCCACCTGAGAGATGTTAAGGCAAGTAGGGGTTTGCAATCTTCAAGGGATGGCCAAGTAGAAGTCCTCAGTATTATCCTCTTTGTCCTCCCCAAACCAAACTCACATGCTGAATTGTGCGTGAAGCATTGAACCAGTGCCTCAATATTTTACAGGGTGTAGGATCAGAAGGTGTGAGTTTCCTTGGCTAACTGCCTCCACTATAAACGTATAGGGTTGGATGAGACAGGGTGAGCTGGTGACAGTGCTGAGGCTCACTGAACGGCCTTTCATTTCCTCTCCAACTATCCCTGTGTTCTTCCCACATGAGGAATTTTCTCTTTAAGGCCCCTTTCTTCTTGTGGGGATGCTTCCCCACAGATCCAGGGAGGCCCAGCCCCAACCCCTCTTGTCTTACACCCACTCAGCCACCTGGGGCTCCAGTCAGAGTCAGTGAAATCCTCTCTGTGGGCTTCTGCTGGCTCTGAAGGGAGGGGGTGGCGGTTGCTGAAATCAACATTCATCTCAGCTCAACATGGATGGAGAAGTAGGTGGGGGCTCCGGTCTGGCTCTGGGCTTCCCAGGTGGCGCTAGTGGTAAAGAACCTGCCTGCCAGTGCGTGAGACATAAGAGACTCAGGTTCAATCCCTGGGTCAGGAAGATTCCCTGGAGGAGGCCTTGGCAACCCACTCCAGTAATTTTGCCTGGAGAATCCCATGGACAGAGGAGCCTGGTGGGCTTCAGTCCATGGGGTCGCAAAGAGTGGGACATGACTGAGCCACTTAGCATGCACACCAGGCTGGCTCGCCTGTGAGCTGACACCACCCCAGTTTCTTTCCAGCAGCAATAACCATGGCTGTGTGGAGTGCTCAGTCATGTCTGACTCTTTGCAATCCCATGGGCTGTCCCGCCAGGCTCCTCTGTCCACGGGATTTTCCAGGCAGGAATACTGGAGCAGATTGCCATTTCCTACTCCAGGGGGATCTTCCTGACCCAGGGATCAAACCTGCATCTCTTGCATCTCCTGCATTGGCAGGCAGGTTCTTTACTACTGTGTCACTTGGGAATCCCCAGTGACCGTGGCTAATTCATCTTAAATTACCCAAAAGCAATCATACCCCAGTATGGAGAGAACTAGTGTGGCTCTTTCACTGACCTTGAACACAATTTTGACCGTACTTCTTTTGAAATAGTAGCTCTGGCATTATTACTGTAGAGGTTCATTTACCTCGTTTTCATTACAGGAATATTCACATTCACTGCTTCCCAGGTGGCTTTCCAGGTGGCACAGTGGTAAAGAATCTGTCTGCCAATGCAGAAGACAGAGGAGAAGTGGGTTAGATCCCTGGGTTGGGAAGATTCCCTGGAGAAGGAAATGGCAACCCACTCCAGTATTCTTGCCTGAGAAAACCCATGAACAGAGGCACCTGGTGGGCTATAGCCCATGGGGTCGCAAAGAGTTGGTCACATGCATATTTCCTGCAAAGGTCTTTGTTTGGTCTCTGAGATGAATGGCACAGTGCTTGACTGGGTATCTCTTGGGTTCTTGGATTTCTTCCTTTGAAACTGAGTTCCAGATGGAGTTGGGGGTGTGTGTGGCAAGAAGCCTGGGAGGTTTCAGTTTATTCCTGAAAGAATATCCCTGAAGGGGATCAGGGATCAGATTGGAATGTCCTTCCCTGCTGGGTATATTTTAATTAGATCTAAGAATCCCAGGAGAATAATATGGCATAGGACAGGGGTCATCAAAAGAATGTAGGTATAAAAAAAGATGCAAATGAACTTATATACAAAACAGAAACTCAGAAATAGAAGACAAACTCACAGATATAGAAAACAAACTTATGATTACCAAAGGATAAGTGTGGGGAGGGTGATTTTAAAATTCTAAAAGAAGACTACATAAGCATAGTTTTCAAATATAGACAAGTTTATAACGGGTAGTGGGGTATGTAGCTAGCACCACACCACTTGTTAGATATACCACGGTGTAGATATAATAGAAGAGGTTTGTTTCAAAACAATTCCCCCAGAAAAAGGTTTGTACTTTAAAGTTCTTTCTAATTATGAGAAAACATTGTAGACCAAGTGTCTTCCCAAGAGGTGTTAGAATCTTACTGTTGGATATAAGCAGCTTTCTATCCTTCCTTCCTCCCTTTCTTCCTTCTCTTTCTTCCATTTAATAATTTTTGGAGCATATCTGTGTGCCTGATAACTTCACTAGATTCTGGAGATGTGGCAGTGAACCAGGAGCAAAATTCCTGTCCTCAGGTGCCCATAATCTAGAAATCTTGAGGATTCTAATAGATCTTGACCGCGTGTGTAAAAACCATAAGGGAACTACAGTGTAGACTGTTTCAAATGAGCTACTGTCCTGATAATCTGCCCCAGGACTTCACTAACCGTGTCCCAGAACCCCAATCTACCCCTGGAGTTTGCAGCCTGATTTTCTCATTAGCCTCAACTTTGCCATTTCACACTAGGAGGCAGCACTCATAAAGCATCTTCCTATTTTCTTTTGGGCTTCCCTGGTGGCTTAGATGGTAAAGAATTGGCCTGCAATGTGGGAGATCTGGGTTTGATCCCTGGGTTGAGAAGATTCTCTGCAGAAGGGAATGGCTACCCACTCCAGTATTCTGGCCTGGAGAATTCCATGGACTGTATAGTTCATGGAGTCGCAAAGAGTCAGACACGACTTTCACTTTCACTATTTTATTTCAGATCAACAAGTTTGCTAGGCTTTTAGCAGCAAAGTAAGCATGGACCACTGATTGCTTTTGTAAATTGAATTTCATCAGCTTCATGATTAATAGAAATATCTCCAAGATGCAGTAGCATGATGGTGAGTCCTATTTTTATTTAAAAAATATATTTCTTTTAGTTTTATTGAGATATAATAGATATCTGTGTAGGTTTAAGGTATACAGCATAATGATCTGATTTACACACATCATGAAGTGATTATCACAATGTTTATCATCTCATATAGATCAAATTATTAAAATTTTTTCTTGTGATGAGAATTCTCAGGATTTACTCTCTTAACAACTTTCATATATGATATATGGCAGTGTTAATTATGTTTATCATGTTGTATTGATATATTACATCCCTAGTATTTATCTTTTGATCACCTTCATCCAATATCCCTATCTCCTGCAGATAACCACAAACCTGATCTCTTTTTCTTTGAGTTTGTTTTGAAGTATAATTGACCTACTACACTATGCTAGTTCCTGTTACACAAGATAGTGATTCAATATTTCTGTACATTTCAACAGATCACCACAAGAAGTCTAGTTACAATATGTCCCCATACAAAGATGTTGCATAGTTATTGAATAAGTACTAGTTCTAGGTGGTGATGGTCATTATCTTTTTTTTGTATTTATCAGGCATCTCAGAGGTATTTGAGAGAGAATGTCTTGGAGCTGTCATATAGGTGCCTTTGTAAACCAGGTTGATATATTTTATTTCTATATATTTAACATTTATTCTTTACTTGCAGCATTAAAACAACTTGAAATCAAGAGCACTTTCCAAATGTCATTTAACCCCACCCCTATTTCAAGGAATTTTTATGATACTCTTAAGTATCTTTTCCATAATCAAAAAGGCCAAATCATACTCAGCAGATTTTTGTACACATTTTATTCTATGCCAATCACTTGGAAATTGATAATCCCAATGTAGGGCTTCCCAAGTGGTGCTAGTGGTAAAGAATCTGCCTGCCAATGCAGGAGATATGAGATACAGGTTTGATCCCTGGGGTGGGAAGAACCCCTAGAGAAGGAAATGGCAACCCACTCCAGTGTTCTTGCCTGGAAAATCCCATGGACAGGGGAGCCTAGCAGGCTACAGTCTATGGGGTCACAAAGAGTCAGACATGACTGACCATCTGAGCAATCCCAATATAAAACAATTGACATCTTTCTACTGACAGGTCACAATGCATTTATAGCATTTTATTTTAATAAAAGTTGTAGGAAGAAGGGATAATTTTATCTATCAAGTTACTTCATAGCAAATTAATTATAATTAACACTGAACTTAAGTGATATCTTGATAATTTCATGAAGAATTTCACAGTTTTTTTCAGGCAGGGAAGTGAGACGGCTCAATTCTTCATGTTTGCAGGATTCATTAATTTATACATGTTATAATTAAGAGCAGTAATGGTGTTTATTGTGGCAGTTCAAGACAGAGGCCAGAGATATATAGCAAAAATCTTGCCCAAGCACTCTATACCACTCGATTTAATCTTACATATTTTCCTTTGCTTTCCCTGAGCAAAGTATTGATCCCTCATGATTTGAAAGTAAAGAAATTGTACTTTCTCCTTTTGGAAAGACCACAGAGATCTAGGTTTAGTTCATTCGAGGAAATGTGTTCAAAGATACAGATGACATCCCAAAAAGCAGTGGTCCAAATCTAGGAGGCTTTGGGTCAGTAGCTCTTCTAGCTTAAATCTGTTTCATAGAGTAAAATATAAATGGGAACTGAGACTCACAGCACAACATTGCAAAACACGAGCCAAAACACGCCTCCTTGAGTCCTGCCACTCCTGAGATCACAGCAGTTAAGCTCTGGCCATCAGATGTCCATGGCAATGCGCCCTTGTCTGGAGGTGCTTGTTCAACAAGCATTTCATCTTGTCATCCTTTGTATCTGCCCAAAGCTGAAGAGGAGGCAAGGAGTGAGGTTTGCAGAGTTGAGGGATGGGAAGGGAATGAGTAGCTTAGATGTTTTTTGCCTTTGAGTTCACAGGGAGATGCTGGTTGGAGCTGGGACAGGAGGATAATCTCCATATCAATAAGTCAGACGTTTTACACAGGGGATTAAATCCAACATAGGGAGAAGCTGAATTGTTTTGCTGTAAAAATAAGCCCTAACAACACACAGTTTGCAATGATATTGACCCTTAAACAACACAGAGCTTAGGGCTACTGATCCTCACAGAATCGAATCTGTGTTTAAATTATAGTTGGCCCTCCATTGCCCTGGTTCCCCCCTTTCAGGGTTCCGTATCTGAGGATTCAAAGACCACAGACCATACTGTGATATTCACTATTGAAAAAAAATCCATTAAGCGGTTCCAGGCAATCCAAACCCCATGCTGTTCACAGGTCAACTCTATTTCCTATAAAAGACCAAAAGCAAGAGTAGAAAAGTATGCCTCCCTTTCCTGATGTAAAGCGATTTTCTTAAGGATGCTGAGAGGGCACCGGCAGCCTATGGGTGATGAGGTAAATCCTCTGAGCAGATCTGCTCCCCGAGTGTGAAGGGCTTCCAGTCAGCTTGTTGTCAGAGGAGCAGAGGGACTGCATCAAGCCCGAGACTCACCATGGAAATGGCTGGACATTTGCATCCACTGGACACTCCTCTCTGCTGGCTCTCGGCTCTGCTCAACTCTACTCCAGCCCAGAGTTTCAACCACTGTATCTCCTCTATCTTTCCTGCATCTGACCATCACTGCAAACCTCATTCCTAGACAGGACCCTTAACCAATCTTTGTGTTGACCCTTAACCCTTGCTGCTTGCTTATTGCTCTGTATTCTCCAGCTCTTCCATTACCTGGCAACCAGGGCCTTCCACATCCTTCCCGATCTGGACACCCTGGACCTTGGGACGACACACAGATTTTCTCATCCATCATAGCCTTCCCAGCAAAGCTTCTGAGTTTGTCTTTGGCAAAAAAAAAGTTCAGCTTCTTTGAGGTTGAGTGAAGAGTCTCTCTAGCAGTGGTCCTTATTCCGTTTTTGTTGACTGAACTCTGCTGAGGGATGTGGGAAACTGCATCCGTAATAGTTTCTCCCCAGTCCAGGGATGTTCAGCAGGGGAGGATGGAAAAGTTCCGGCACGCCTTCATGAAGGGGTACCAAATTCTCCCACAGTGGGAGAAAAGTTTTAATGGTAAAAATGTTCCTCCTGCCTTGCAGATGCTTCTGATCTATCTCCAGGGCAGCAAGCCTTCTTTCCACTACCGGTTTCTCCTTGAGGAATCACAGCTAAAGGAAAGGCATCTTTCAGTGGAGCGGGCCAGTAGCTCATATTTCTCCAACAGGAGCCAGAAAGGAAGGAAAACAATGGCTATAGTTCAGAGTTTATCTGGAGTCTCCTCCTCATCAGCACAAGACATGCAGAGTATGTGTGTCTTGGTCCTAGCTGTTTTTCTCCTCTGTCTACAATAACTAAAAGCATTGAGAGCAGGAGTGGGTAATCACTCCTCACAATGCTGCCTCAGTTGTGGTGAATATATTTTCCCTGCATTCACTGAATTAAATGAATGATCTGGAAGGAAAATACTAAGTGAGAGAGATTGGCTGTAAGGGTGGCCAGAATTGGGAGAGAGGCTGGGGGCGGGGGTAGGGAGGAGAACTTAACTTCTTGCCACCCACTCTCCTGAACTGTCATTTGCCTCTGGGCAATTATCTCATTATTTCTGACCTTTCCTCTTTAAGATAAAATTTGTTTTGTGTGGTCAGCAGCACAAGGATGTTAGTGAAGTAGCAGTTGATGCTTCTGTTCCCTGCTTGCATCCTCTAGGACTTTGTGTCCATAAAATATCTTTCTGGTTGTTACTGATGTTTATTAAGGTTGCTGTCAGCTCTGCAAGGTGGATGGAAAAATTGCTATTCTGTATCATAGTCCTTTTGCTTTCAATGCAGGAGACCCAGGTTCGATCCCTGGGTTGGGAAGATCCCCTGGAGAAGGGAATGGCAACCCACTCCAGTATTCTTGCCTGGAGATTTCCATGGACAGAGGAGCCTGGCAGGCTACAGTCTGTGGGGTCACAAAGAGTCAGACATGACTAAGTGATGAGCACATATCCATAGCCCCACTTTTCAGAGAGAAAGTGGGCATCTCCTAGCAGTGCCATTTTTCAGAGTCAAAATCAGTCATGTGATATAACATGCCCTGCCAGACAATGGAGGGAGAAATGATAAGACCTTAATTCTCTTTAAATCAGAACATGAATCCAAACCCATGATGCGCCTTTAGCATTTTATTTCAGAGTTTTGGAGTTTCTGAAGCCATTAGAGAGCCACAGGTATGTGGAGAAACCCATGAATAAATGGCAGACTAACTGTGGCATATTAGACAAGAGTAAGTCTGACTAAGGAAGGCTATTGCACACTGTTACTTATCTTGTCTTTCATTCTAAAAATTAAATACTGTCTACAATCATCAGTGAAGTCTACTTGCAATAGATAAACATATCAATACATGTATTTAAAGGGATTATTTAACTATAGACTTTACTTTTATTTTGAAAAGTTTATTTTTACTTTAACTTATTTACTTCTCTTGTTGTGGTGCACAGGCTTAGTTGCCCTGTGACATGTGGGGTCCTAGTTCCCTGACCAGGGATCAAACCTGAGTCCCCTGCATTGGAAGGTGGATTCTTAAGCAGTGGACCACCAGGGAAGTCCCTACTATAAACTTTTTTTTTTTTTTAAGAATCTGAAAAATTAAAAGATGTGAAAAAAAGAACCAAACAGAACTACACTGTTGAGTTTGATAATCAGTCAGCCCCTTGTAGGTGTTTATTTTTATTTTTAATTAATTTATGTATTTTAATTGGAGGCTAATTACTTTACAGTATTGTGGTGGTTTTTGCCATACACTGACATGAATCAGTCACAGATGAACATGTGTCCCCCTTCCCGAACTACTATAAACTTTATAAACACAGTTCAGTTCAGTCGCTCAGTCATGTGCGACTCTGCGACCCCATGAATCGCAACACTCCAGGCCTCCCTGTCCATCACCAACTCCCGGAGTTTACTCAAACCCATGTCCATCGAGTTGGTGATGTCACCCAGCCATCTCATCTTCTGTCGTCCCCTTCTCCTCCTGCCCCCAATCCCTCCCAGCATCAGGGTCCTTTCCAATGAGTCAACTCTTCACATGAGGTGGCCAAAGTATTGGAGTTTCAGCTTCAGCATCAGTCCTTCCAATGAACACCCAGGACTGATCTCCTTTAGGATGGACTGGTTGGATCTCCTTGAAGTCCAAGGGACTCTCAAGAGTCTTCTCCAACACCACAGTTCAAAAGCATCAACTTTTCGGTGCTTAGCTTTCTTTGTAGACCAACTCTCACATCCATACATGACCACTGGAAAAACCATAGACTTGACTAGACAGACCTTTGTTGACAAAGTGATGTCTCTGCTTTTTAATATGCTATCTAGGTTGGTCATAACTTTCCTTCCAAGGAGTAAGCATCTTTTAATTTCATGGCTGCAGTCACCATCCGCAGTGATTTTGGAGCCCAGAAAAATAAAGTCAGCCACTGTTTCCACTGTTTCCCCATCTATCTGCCTTGAAGTGATGGGACCAGATGCCATGATCTTCATTTTCTGAATGTTGAGCTTTAAGCCAACTTTTTCTCTCTACTCCTTCATCAAGAGGCTTTTTAGTTCCTCTTCACTTTATGCCATAAGGGTGGTGTCATCTGCATATCTGAGGTTATTGATATTTCTCCCAGCAATCTTGATTCCAGCTTGTGCTTCCTCAAGCCCAGGATTTCTCATGATGTACTCTGCATATAAGTTAAATAAGCAGGGTGACAATATACAGCCTTGATGTACTCCTTTTCCTATTTGGAACCAGTCTGTTGTTCCTTGTACAGTTCTAACTGTTGCTTCCTGACCTGCATATAGGTTTCTCAAGAGGCAGGTCATGTGGACATCTCTTAAAGAATTTTCCACAGTTTATTGTGACCTACACAGTTAAAGGCTTTGGCACAGTCAATAAAGCAGAAATAGATGTTTTTCTGGAAATCTCTTGCTTTTTTGATGATCCAGTGGATGTTGTCAATTTGATCTCTGCTTCCTCTGCCTTTTCGAAAACCAGCTTGAACATCTGGAAGTTCATGGTTCCTGTATTGCTGAAACCTGTCTTGGAGAATTTTGAGCATTACTTTACTAGCATGTGAGATGAGTGCAATCGTGCGGTAGTTTGAGCATTCTTTGGCATTGCCTTTCTTAGGGATTGGAATGAAAACTGACCTTTTCCAGCCCAAAGTTAATTCAGAATGACTAAAATTACGTATGTATTAACTACATGTTGTCTGCCTCATCATAAACTCAGTCAAGCATAATTATCTACATCATACTGTATATTTTGGCTGAAATAATTGATTTCAAAGTCCTCCATAGCAGAAATTATTGAAATTCTTGCCCAGATGTGTCTAGGAAACTTGTTTCTGTTCTGATATTGTTTGTTCTGTTCCAGGTTCCACAGATATTCCTGGCTTATATTGTTATATAAGATGTTGTGGCTTATACCATTTTTATATCAGGGACCTCATGTTGCTAACAGAGAACTTGCACTCTGTTAACAGCAGTGGTTCAAAGTTTGGATTTTCAGCTTAGAGTTTGTGATTCATCAATCACAGCTTAGAGCAGTTACTGTCTTTCAATACTATTTTAAAAGCGCCTGTTACTAGTAACCTATTACTCAAAAAAGGCGTCCCTCTGTATTTTTGTCATTTGCCAACTTTTTGTTTCTCTCTAAATGCTGCTTACAAGCTGCTTCTTCTCCTTCTCCTTCTTCTTCTTTTTTTTTTTTTGCCTCAGAGGCTGCCAAGCAGAAAGAGGAGAAGGCAGAATAATGGAAGTTGGGGAGACATGTTTTATAGCCTCTGGATTTTGGGTGGGAAGAAATGCATGTGGCTCCAATATGAACTGAAAAGGCTTCTGCTGCTGGGAAATTGGGAAGGAGGCAAAGATGCCAGAGCAGCAATATTAAACAGAACTCTGGCTGCAGAGATCCTATATTTTAGTATTTAACCATTTCACACCCTTTTTTGGGCAGGCTGCAGAAATGTCTTTCAAAACAAGCAGCAAGCAATCTGGAGTTCTGGCTCTTAAAAGAGCTAGCAAACAGAATTTGAAAAGTGTGTTTAAAAAACTTTAAAGGATTGGAGTTTAAGAAAGAAAGCATTATTCACAGTTGCCAAATTTCAGGATGATTAAATTCTTTTATCTGCTCATTAATTTTCTCCAATGCAGCTCATCTATGTGACTCTTGGTCACTCAGCCTGGTTTATACCCAACGAGCTATTCTGGTAACCTTGCCCGCCTCCACCGTCTTTCTCCTTGCTTCTCGCCAAATCCTTAGCCAAAATCATAATTCAGATGCCTGCCTAGGTCTTGCTTAAGATACATTTTCCAAACTGAGTTCTACAGAATTGTGTTCCACAAGCTGTTGATAATGGTGCTGAGCTGTAAACAGTAGGAAAATGCTGGATTAAATTAAGGGAAATGGTTCATAGGTTTCAGGATTTCTCAGGATCTTGAATATGTTAATTTACTGGTAACTGGCAAAGAGGAACATGACATCCATGTTTCCCAGGTTGGTGTGATCACAGTGGACCATTTTGTGGTATATTTTTGTTAACTTAAAGGGTTTTCAGTGCATCCAAAGGATGGTTTGAGAAATGCTGGCCCAAGAACATTCCCTGAACAGTATTCTCTAATAAATATATCCATACAGGATCCAATCCAGCTAGTATGAGGAACAGGTAAGGAATAGAAACCTGGTTCCTTTCTCTGCCTCCATGTTGTAGTTAAGGGCAGCCTGAGATCTCTGAGTGGTTCTGGTTCCAACTCTCCCACCTGAAGCTTCTCAGTCCAGCATTCAAGGATCTCCATGCCATGGCTGTGAATTCTCTTTCCAATTTTACCTCCTGAGGTCTGCAGGGCAGGGGTGGTGGCGGTACATAAACAGATGAAGCAATAGCTGTGTGTCTCAATATCATCCACCTATAAGCACTGAATTATTCATTCGTTGAACCAATCCCTATGATCTCCTACTTCTACCCTTTTCGCATCCTCCCCTTTACCCTGAATGTCTGTTCTTCCCATCTTGCTTGTCAAAATCCACCTGGTCCTTTGAGAGTGATCTCAAGTGCCACCTCTTCCAGACAGCCTTTCTCCATCACCTCTTTCCAGAATTGAAAGTTGTCCTTCTGTCTGATGTATACTGCAGGCAAATTCTTTACCTTTGCAGCTACCAGGGAAGCCCATGTGTGTGTGTGTGTGTGAGTGTGTGTGTGTGTGTGTGTGTATGTATATATGATGAAATACTACTCAGCCATATAGAAGAATGAAAGTTTACCACTTGTACAACATGGATGGACCTGGAGGGCATTATGCTAAATGAAATAAGTCGGACAAAGACATCCACTGTATGATCCCACTTACATGTGGAATCTAAAAAATACAACAAGCTAGTGAATGTAACAGAAAAACAGCAGAGTCACACATGTAGAGAACAAGCTAGTGGTTACCAGTGAGGAGAGGGGAGAGAGGCGGGCAATGTAGCGGGTAGGGGAATAAGAGGCACAAACTGTTAGATATAAAATCAGCTACAAGGATATATTGTACAACACAGAGGAAATAGCCAATGTTTTATAATAACTGTACATGGAGTGCAGCTTGTATACCTGTAACTTGTATACTTCAATTTAAATATCAGCTATATTTCAATTTAAAAAAGAAGTTGTTCTCTTTTCTTTCAACCATCACAGCCCCTTGGCTACTTGTCATGGTATTTAACATTGTGCCTTTAGTGATAATTTGCTGTGGTTTCTCTTTTTGTGTTCTTTAATAATACTAACTTTTGAGTACCTGCTATGCATCAGGTATTTTGTTAGTTATTTTACATACTTCTTCTTGACTAACTCTGAAAAGTTAGGGTTATTATATCCTTTTTACAGTTTAGGAAAAAGTTGACTCAGTCAAGCTCCCTGATGTAATTTAGTAAGGTCTTTTGACCTTGACCTGGATCTACCTTCCTCCAAAACTCATGGGCTAAAAGAACGACCCCAGTCTGTATCGCATCAAGGAAATTTTTGGGTAAAGTTTTCTATCCATCCAATTGTGTGATCCATTAGCACTAGAACCCTGATTATAATAATGCAGTAGGATCTTAAAGGGATTTTTAAACAAAGGACTTTACAAAGACTTCAATGGGATTATGGAGAATGACTACACCATTCTCTGTAATAAAGATTACACCAAATAGCTGTACAATAGATTCTGATTTCAGTCACTAATTTTTCTCCACCATCAATCAGTGAAATCTTAGGTCATCATGACCTGTGGTAAAATACTCAGTTTTGTTGTGGATCTTCTTTCAGTGCCTGTTTTCTTCTAATTCAATGCCGTCTGCAGGGGAATAATAATAGCAAATCTCGTACCAAAATCAAAATGATGATAATGATCAAAACTATTCAGGGCCCACCATTATGTTAACTAGGTCATACATTAGTTGCTTTACATGCGTTGTCGTATTTGTCACTATGACATTCTGATATATGTCCATTAGTTCCTTTTTACCCATGAGAAACTGAGACTCAGAGAGACTAAACAATCTGCCCAAGGTCACACAAGTAGTAACGTCAGAACTGGGCTAGGGATCTGTATTTGAAATTACTGCAGAATCAAGCTATTTTATTGAGTGATTTTCAAGCCGGAGTATATACACCTCTGGAACGCGCAAAAAAAATTTAAGGTATACAATGCATAGTTTTAGAGAAATCAATATCCAAATCTTCAACCATCCTCAGTGAGATATTCTTTTCTAGAGAATAGATCTGTGTTCACAGTAATTATCTATATTCCTCACCCATTTTATTTTCTTTTATTTATATGGCTTTATTTATCTTGATATATATGTTATTTATCTTTTATTTTATTAAGATATTTTAAGATTAACTATTTTAAGATTAAAGTATTAAGATATTTTATTTATCTTTCTTTCTTTCTCTGGCTGAGCTGGGTTGCAGCATGGAGGTTCTTGGTTGCAGCATGCGAGATCTACCTTCCAGACCAAGAAATGAACCCAGGCTCTCTGCATTGAGAGCACAGAATCTTAACCACTAGACTGCCAGGAAAGTCCTACCCATTTTAAAATCTTACTATGGGCACATTGCTCTGAAATGAAAAAACTTCCCAGTGCCAAGCCAAAGGAGGACTTCCTCTGATGGGTAATGAGGTGCCATGAACCTTTAAGATCTTGTTTTTCTCAGTTTTTCTCTTGTTTCTGTGTAAAGGTGGGGGTGGCATTCCTGGGTAGGGAAGTTCAGATTCAGAGTAGCGTGGTTGGGTAGGGAAGTTCAGATTCAGAGTAGCGTGGGATGGCAGAGGAGAAAGGACAATTTTGCTCAATAAATTTGCCTCTCTCATTCCCTGACTATTGAGATAGTCTTATAAAAGTAAAGCATTGATAAGAAATATGAAATACTTAAAATATACTTCTTAAGGCATTTAACTGTAAACTTTTTTTTCCAGTTATTTTCAAAGGAGTACTATTTTCTCCTTTATAGCTGGAAAACAAGTCATCTATAAACAACAATATAGAGGAATGATATTAATTCCTTTAAATATAACAGGAAGCTTTTTCAGGATACATTAGCTAAAATGCATAGATAAAAATTTTATGTGATTTCTTTTTCAGAATTGGTCATTAAAACCTGTATTATCAAATCATATTATTAAATATTTATTCCAGTTGTGATCAACCCTTGTGTCATCTTATAAAAGGTTTAAATTATTTTTAACTCATTAGCAAAAAATAAAATTATGTGCTTATGGTGAAACCTATATATAGGAAAAGTTTGATCATGATTTATCTGACTAAAAGATGTTGTTTCAATATAATTTTTATTATAATCAATATTTATAAAAGTATTTACTTTGTTTTCATCAAGTGTGTCTAACTATCATTATAATGATAATGCAACTCACCTTCAATTTTAAACATTTAACATGTTAGGTCATAGAAAATAAAACACATCAAAATTTCAATTAATATACATGCTTTAATTATAGATATGAAGTGATCAAAGAATTTTAAACACAAAAGATTTTTAACCATAAATATATTAGGATAGATTTGTGTGTGTGTGTGTGTGTGTGTGTGTGTGTGTGGAGAAGCAAAAGAGAAATATGAGCTCAGATAGAATAAAGAAACATGTTAAATTTCCAAATGTTAAAAAATGATCTTTCTCATATTTTTAAAGTGAATAATGGTGGATACCAAATTGTTAAGGTATTATATTTCATTAGATAGTGAAATCAGATCAAATAGTGCTCAGTCTTGTCCAACTCTTTGTAGCCCCATGGACATGGAATTTTCCAGGCAAGAATACTGGAGCAGATTACATTTCCTACTCCAAGGATCTTCCTGACCCAGGGATTGAACTCTCGACTCTTGAGTGTCCTGCATCAGCAGGCAGATTCGTTACCACTAGGGTCACCTAGGAAGTGGGGTGGCTCAGTGATAAAGAATCCTCCCACCAGTGTAGGAGACATGGGTTTGATTGCTGGGTTGGGAAGATCCCCTGGAGAAGGAAATGGCAACTCACTCCAGTAATCTTGCTTGGAAAATTCCATGGACAGAGGAGCCTGGTCAGCTAGTCCTTGGGGTAGCAAAGAGTTGGACATTACTTAGCAACTGAGGATGCAGCAGGCGTGAAGTGGCACCTCATTATGGTTTTGATTTGCATTTCCCTGATGACTAGTGACATCAGGCAAGGTTCACTTCACCTTAGGAACTCATGGCAAATACTCCTTCCTGACTTCTCATCTAGGTCACTTTGTTACATCTACTCATAGGAGGGTAATCTGTCCTCCAGAACACTCAGTTTAGTTTTGAACAGCATATTCACTATTAGCTGGTTCACTTCCCCTCGTTAGATTGAAAATTCCCTGAGAGCTAAGATCATGGTTTTTGTTTAATTTTATTCCCAGCATCTAGTACAGTGTCTGGTACACACCAAATGCTCAATAAATACTTGTTAAATGAATGACCAAATGGATAGCAAATCTTCTCCCTCTGGAATAGCAGTTCTTAATCTTGGTTGCACTGTGGAATCAGTTGAGGAAGTTTTAAAAGGTATTGAAGCTTGGGTCTCACTCCAGAGCTATTTAACTTAATTGTTCTTCTGTATTGTGAACTCATCAAAAGGAATTTTTAAAGATCCTTAGAAGTGGAGGACATATGGAGGGTTAGAAGAGTCAAAGTATGTGTGGACATGTATGTGAAATATGTAAACACGTGTGTGTGTGTGTGTGTGTGTGTGTGTGTGTGTGTGTGTATTCACACATAAGCCCATTTACGCATTTCAGGAGGGTTTGGAATAGGTTCAGTGGGTCTTTTTCCCAGAATAGCACTTCTGGGAAAACATTTTAAAACAGAATAGCACTTCAACCTCTTTTACTCAAATTCAATTTCCTAGGCAGTATTAGAAGTTGATTTCTTGATTGCTTAGACTAAACCAATTCTGAGGTCCTGTTCGATCTTGAGAGTCTAACTTAAAAAAATTTTTTTTTCATGTTGCTGCCAAGTAGACAGTCAGAATATTAAGCTGTTTTTATTTTTTCGGTGGAAGCACTATTTTCAGCTCTGGAATCAATGCTCTCATTTGCAGTTAACGAGCTTTGACATTCTACAATCCTTGTAGAAAAATCTCAATATATTAAAATTACAATCACAAAGATGACAGTGTTCTGTCTCCCCATCAAGACACGAAATGACCTTAGGACTTCCTTGGCGGTCCAATGGTTAAGACATCACCTTCCAATGCAGGGGATGTGGGTTCAACCCCTGCTTGGGGACCTAATATTGCACATGCCTCTCGGCCAAAAGACTAGAACATAAAACAGAATTGATAATTTAGCAATTTATGTAGCAATGTAGCAAATTCAATAAAGACTTTTAAAATGTAGCAAGTTCAATAAAGTCTTTTAAAATGGTTCACATTAAAAAAGAAATCTTAAAAAAAAGATACCACATGACCAGAACTGGTCCCCCTCTGACTACATTTCCTCAAACGTTTTCAATTTGAGCAACTGCCTGGCCTGACATCGGTGATGACTCACTAAGCTTGTGGGAAATCTGCTATTTGCTCTATAATCCTTTCAGGTGGAGATCAGACATCTGTTCATGAAATCATTTTTCTGAGGCAGTGACAAAGCTTTCCAGCACCCAGCTGGTTAATACAGGCAGATTTCCTGGGGACTTAACTGCTTGGAGGTCACATTTTTTCCCCCCAAAACGCTGAGGCTTCCGTGCTGACTGGGGACCCTGAAGCACTGTCCACCTCTGATGCCCTTAGCAAGGACAGACAAGGGCAGACACAAGCAGTGATTCTCAGGGATTTCTCTAAAGCCTGGCAGTTCCCTTCAAAGTGTTCTCACCCATTCTGCTGTTTACTGATGCATACAATACAAAGATTTCTCTGAAGCTTGACTTCCCAAAATTTCTGTTAGAAAACCAGAAGCATGTTGAACTTGCTTTCTATCATCAGATGCTGTCTCCCCTCTTGAGATTTTAACCCAAACTCCTATCTTGAAAGAATCACTGGCTTGTTGCAGTGTGTGTGTGTGTGTGTGTGTATGTACCAGGTGACAGGTGACACCAGCCCACTCCAGAATAGGCCTACTGACTTTGGGCCACGTTGGGGCACATCAGAACCAAGTGTCTGATGTCCCCCTAGGCTGAGCACACACACCTCAGGGGTGAATAGGACGGGACAGGCTACACTTGACGCCGTCAGGTGGTGCCGGGGGACTCCCAGCGCGAAGGCAATGGGAAAGCTTGTGAAGTGCAGTTCTGTGCTCTGTGACATTTGCATATCTTCCATCTCTATTTTTAAATTCGCTTGGAATCTCCCTTCTGTTGACCTCTTTATATAAGCCCAGCTTGACCGTTCTGGCTGCTTCATTGGCATAGGGCGGTGCAGTGTTTTTCTCAGCTTAATCCGCCTACACATACCCTCTTTATGGAGTGTGGTTTTAAATGGCACCTCTTAAGAACAAGCTAACTTGCACCAAATACAAGCCTTTCCTGTTTCCTCTATTGATTGAAGGGTTGTCACCAAGGCTTGTGGACTTCAACTCCTTACCTCTCCCTTTGATTTTTCGATATTCATTTGGAACCTGATGAGTTCCCCAAGATCAGCCTGTCCCAGCAGTCACCACCTGCGTCTGAGGTAGCCTTCTTAGTTTCCACGGAAGATGCTGAGATGAGTATTTGGTTTGGTCACTGGAAGTCGCATCTGTCTCATTTCTTCAGTCAGTGTGTACACCCCGAGGAGGCACATTTCTAGGTCTCATGAAACAACATGAGATAGGGTAAGAAATAACCCAGACAAACAACCAGGGGGTAAATTTCAGGAATAAAGCTTGCCTGGGAAACAGGTCTGAACTTTACTGGAAGATAGAAATCAGAGTTTAGAGGCCAGTGGGGCAAGTTCAAGGTTGCAGGTTGACAGTGAGTCCTGGTGGTCAGGATTAGAGGGAACAAATCTGGAAGAAGAGGGTTGAGGTCCTTCAGACTAATAAGGGCCTGTCTTTGAGTTTTGTAAATGTCCGAGGATTTTATTATCAGGGAGGAATCCTGGTGGAAGTCCTGGAGGTGGTGTCCTAATGGGTCCATTCACCACATGAGGCTGGGCTCCATGCCCAGGTGAGAGGCTGTTGTCAGAGTCATAAGCTATTGTCTCAAAGGTGGGGGCATTCCCAGGAGGGAAAGACTGACCTCCGGTTCCTTCCTGTTGATCTGATTGTTCTCTCCATTCTCACTCTTAGCCGATCTCCTACTGCTGTTTTATTCAGCCATGGGAAAACACTTGCTGAATGTCTGCTATGTGAATTGTTTATGTGCTGAGGACACAGTGGCGAACCGGACAGAAGCTTCCACTGTGCGCAGTGGACCCACGGGGACAGTGAAGTGAAAACTCAGTCCAGCCTTCCCTCCTGTGTGTCTTCTTTACTCACCCAGAACACCAGACACTTCTGGTCACCAAACGTGTGGAATTCCCCCTCCCCATCCCCAACACGAAGAAATTCTCTACAACGCCAGCTGGGTGTCCTTTAATTCTGTCACTCTCTTCCCAGAGACATCATCAGATCCCACATGTTACAGTCTTAGTCCCATGAGACTGCCCCCACCAGTGCAGCTGCCAGTCACAGGTTACCTGCAACCTCGGTCCCACTTGCTTACAGATCATAGGTTCCCATGATCCCTCTGGATTTGATTAATTTGCTAGAGGGGCTCACAGAATTCAGGGAAACGTTTACTTCAGTTCAGTTCAGTTCAGCAGCTCAGTCATGACCGACTCCTTATGACCCCACGAACCGCAGCACGCCAGGCTTCCCTGTCCATCACCAACTCCCGGAGTCCACCCAAACTCATGTCCATTGAGTCGGTGATGCCATCCAAAGAGCTCATCCTCTGTTTTCCCCTTCTCCTCCTGCCCCCAATCTTTCCCAGCATTAGGGCCTTTTCAAATGAGTCAGCTCTTTGCATCAGGTGGCCAAAGTATTGGAGTTTCAGCTTCAGCATCAGTCCTTCCAATGAACACCCAGGACTGATCTCCTTTAGGATGGACTGGTTGGATCTCCTTGCAGTCCAAGGGACTCTCAAGAGTCTTCTCCAACACCACAGGTCAAAAGCATCAATTCTTCTGCACTCAGCTTTCTTTATAGACCAACTCTCACATCCTTACATGACCACTGGAAAAATGATAGCCTTGACTAGACAGAACTTTGTTGGAAAAGTAATGTATCTGCTTTTTAATATGCTATCTAGTTTGGTCATAACTTTCCTTCCAAGGAGTAAGCGTCTTAATTTCATGGCTGCAATCACCATCTGCAGTGATTTTGGAGCCCAGAAAAATAAAGTCAGCCACTGTTTCCACTGTCTCCCCATCTATTTCCCATCTATGAAGTGATGGGACCAGATGCCATGATCTTTGTTTTCTGAATGTTGAGCTTTAAGCCAACTTTTTTACTCTCCTCTTTCACTCTCATCAAGAGGCTCTTTAGTTCTTCTTCACTTTCTGCCATAAGGGTGGTGTCATCGGCATATCTGAGGTTACTGATAACTTCTCCTGGCAATCTTGATTCCAGCTTGTGCTTTTTCCAGCCCAGCATTTCTCATGATGTACTCTGCATATAAGTTAAATAAGCAGGGTGACAATATACAGCCCTGATGTACTCCTTTTCCTATTTGGAGCCAGTCTGTTGTTCCATGTCCAGTTCTAACTGTTGCTTCCTGACCTGCATACAGGTTTCTCAAGAGGCAGGTCAGGTGGTCTGGTATTCCCATCTCTTTCAGAATTTTCCACAGTTTATTGTGATCCACACAGTCAAAGGCTTTGGCATAGTCAATAAAGGAGAAATAGATGTTTTTCTGGAACTCTCTTGCTTTTTTTGATGATCCAGAGGATGTTGGCAATTTGATCTCTGGTTCCTCTGCCTTTTCTAAAACGAGCTTGAATATCTGGAAGTTCACGGTTCACATATTGCTGAAGCCTGGCTTGGAGAATTTTACTTAGTTCATCCATTTATTAAAGGATGTAATAAAGGACAAAGATGACAGCCAGATGAACAGATGCACAGGGCAAGGTCTGGGAGAGTCCTGAACATAGGTTCTTTTGTCCCCATAGAATCAGGGTGTGTCACACTCACCATACATGGAGAGGTTTACCCACCTGGAGGCTCCCCCAATCCAGTACTTTGGGGACTTGATGGAGGCTTCCTCTTGTAGGCATGATCAGTTATTAACTCCATTCCCAGCTCCTCTCCTCTCATTAGAGAAGCTACAGGAGGCTGGGCTTAAAATGTCAAGTTTCTAATCATGGCTTGATCTTTCTGGTGACCATATCCCACCCTGGAGCCCAACTCTATAGATAGATGGATAGATAGATAGGTAAATCTGCCCACAGTTCCTGGCACAGAGCTTCCTAAAACTGTTGTAATTTCCTAGGTGATAAGAACATGTGGAGCATCTTTTCTTGGCTTGCCAGATGGTGCAGTTGGGAAAGAATCCACTAGTCAATGCCAGAGCCCCAGGAGAGGCAGGTTGGAGCCCTAGGCTCGGAAGATCCCCTGGAGTGCACGCGAGCTAAGTCGCTTCAGTAGTATCTGACTGTGCGACCTCACTGACTGCAGCCCACCAGGCTCCTCCATCTATGAGATTCTCCAGGCAAGAATACTGGAGTGAATCACCATGCCCTTCTCCAATTCCCTGGAGTATGAAATGGCAACCCACTCCAGGATTCTTGCTTGGGAAATGCCATGGACAGAGGAGCCTGGCAGGCTACAGTCCATGCTGGTTAAGTTTTTTTTTTTTTTTAGATATTTGAAATATAACTTTATTCTGATTCTAAACGAAAAGGAATGGGAATGACAGTAACAAACAAGATTCCACCTCTCAATATTGTCATGTGACTATAGCAGTCTTATATTTGAAACTCAAGGAGGAAACAACTGTGTTCCAAAACACCTAAATATGCAGGTCCAAAAAATGAAGGTATTTTTTTTAACTGCCACATTCACTCCAAAGCCCATCCATCTCCTTCAGCATCCAAAGATTAAGCGCATGTTCTGCTTAGCTATATAATAAAGTGGCAAACATGCTGCACCACTGACATCACAGGACAGTTGCCTATAAAACTAGACTTCTGACGCTGGGCCCCAGCTTCACTTTCTCACATGTCATCATCTTCATCCGGGAGAGCAGTCGTCTGAGCAACCTCTAAATCGTGCTCATACTGTGCTGCCAAGGCTGGGTCCATGACCACCTCTGGCGGGTCAAGAGCAGGCATGGCAACAAACTCCGTTAGGGTCTCCAATCAATTTTCTATCAAGCCAGAGGAAGGGCTTCTCAAAGTTGTAGTTACTTTTGGCAGAAATGTCATAGTACTGAAGATTCTTCTTTCGGTGGAAGACAATTGACTTTGCCTTAACCTTTCTGTCCTCAATACCCACTTTGCTGCCACACAACACAATTGGGATGTTCTCACACACTCGTACCAGATCTCTAAGCCAGTTAGGCACATTCTTGTAAGTAACTCTTGATGTTACGTCAAACATTATAATGGCACACTGAGCTTGTATATAATAGTCATCTCTCAGTCCACCAAATATCTCCTGACCAGCTGTATCCCATACATTGAACTTAATAGGTCCTCTGTTGGTATGGAACACAAGAGGATGGACCTCAACACCCAAGGTAGCTACATACTTCTTCTTAAATTCACCAGTCAGATGACGCTTCATGAATGTAGTTTTTCCAGTACCACCATCACCAACCAAAACAAGTTTGAACTGAACTTGGGGTTCTCCTTGGGCAGCCATCGCAATGTTACGCAGCTCGCGTCCCGGCGCCCTCACGGCCTCCGCGGCAGGGGAGAGAGGAGAACTCTCCGCCCAGAGGACTCGGTAAACAGCCTCCTCATGGCCGCCTCCCGCAGCTGCCTGGACCCCCCAACACCCGCCCCTGCCCCAGCCCCACGGCCCCCGCCCCGGCCCCACTACCTTCCAGAAGGCCATTCTGGTTAAGTTCATATGCACTGGTCTGACTGGAAGCTGCTGGGAGAAGGTCCTTCTGTTGCTCTGGTGAGGGTTTTATAGACTTCAGTACCTGCCTAGCTGTGCTGGAGGCGTGTCTGTCCGCCAGGAGCAGAGGACAGGACAGGGGCCACCTCAGCCACTTTGGAGCTCTCTGTAGGACTGAGTAGATTTAAGACCAGTTGGCTCCCCAGGTGACTCAGTGATCAAGAATCCACCTGCCAATGCAGGAGACACAAAAGTCACTGGTTCGATCCCTGGGTCAGGAAGATTCCCTGGAGAAGGAAATGGCAACACATTCCAGTATTCTTCCCTGGGAAATCCCGTGGACAGAAGAGCCTGGCAGTCTACAGTCCATGGGGTCGCAAAGAGTCGGACATGACTGAGCACACACACACACACTCTCAGAGTCCACTGCCTAGGCATATCCTCTTTGCAATTCAGTTCAGTCGCTTAGTCGTGTCCGACATTTTGCGACCCCATGGGCTGCAGCACGCCAGGCTTCCCTGTCCATCACCAACTCCTGGAGCCTACTTAAACTCATGTCCATCATGTCGATGATGCCATCCAACAATCTCATCCTCTGTCTACCCTTGTCCTTCTGCCTTCAATCTTTCCCAGCATCAGGGTCTTTTCAAATGAGTCAGTTCTTCACATCAGGTAGCCAAAGTATTGGAGTTTCAGCTCCAACATCAGTCCTTCCAATGAATATTTAGGATAGACTGGTTGGATATTCTTGCAGTCCAAGGGACTCTCAAGAATCTTCTCCAACACAGTTCAAAAGCATCAATTCTTCGCTGCTCAGCTTTCTTTATAGTCCAACTCTCACATCTATGCACGACTACTGGAAAAACCACACCTTTGACTAAACAGACCTTTGTTGGCAAAATAATGTCTCTGTTGTTTAATATGCTGTCTAGGTTGGTCATAGCTTTCCTTCCAATGGGCAAGCATCTTTTAATTTCATGGCTGCAATCACCATCTGCAGTGATTTTGGAGCCCCCCAAAATAAAGTCTGTCACTGTTTCCACTGTTTCCCATCTATTTGACATGAAGTGATGGGACCAGATGCCATGATCTTAGTTTTCTGAATGTTGAGTTTTAAGCTAACTTTTTCACTCTCCTCTTTCACTCTCATCAAGAGGCTCTTTAGTTCTTCAATTTCTGCTGTAAGGGTGGTGTCATCTGCATATCTGAGGTTACTGATACTTCTTGCAATCTTGATACCAGCTTGTGCTTCATCCAGCCCAGCATTTCTCATGATGTACTCTGCATAGAAGTTAAATAAGCAGGGTGACAATATGCAGCCTTGACATATTCCTTTCTCAAATTGGGACCAGTCTGTTGTTTCAAACTGTTGCTTCTTGACCTGCATACAGATTTCTCAGGAGGTAGGTAAGGTGGTCTGGTATTCCTATCTCTTTCAGAATTTTCCATAGTTTGTTGTGATCCACACAGTCAAAGGCTTTCCAGGATGTCTGGCTCTAGGTGAGTGATCACACCATCATGATTATCTGGGTCATGAAGATCTTTTTTGTACAATTCTTCTGTGTATACTTGCCACCTCTTCTTAATATCTTCTGCTTCTGTTAGGTCCATACCATTTCTGTCCTTTATTGAACACATCTCTGCATGAATATTCCCCTGGTGTCTCTAATTTTCTTGAAGAGATCTCTAGTCTTTCCCATTCTATCATTTTCCTCTATTTCTTTGCCTTGATCACTGATGAAGGCTTTCTTATCTCTCCTTGCTATTCTTTGGAACTCTGCATTCAAATGGGTATATCTTTCCTTTTCTCCTTTAGCTTCTCTTCTCAGCTATTTATAAGGCCTCCTCAGACAACCATTTTGCCTTTTTGCATTTCTTTTTCTTGTGGATGGTCTTGCTCCCTGTCTCCTGTACAATGTCATGAACCTCTGTCCATGGTTTTTAGGCACTCTGTCTATCAGTCTAATCTCTTTTAATTAGGTCATACCTGAATGGTCTAGTGATTTTCCCCACTTTCTTGAATTTAAGTCTGAATTTTGCAATAAAGAATTCATGATCTGAGCCACAGTCAGCTCCTGGTCTTGTTTTTGCTGACTATATAGAGCATCTTCATCTTTGGCTGCAAATAATATAATCAATCTTATTTCAGTATTGACCATCTGGCAATGTCCATGTGTAACATCTTTTCTTATGTCATTGGAAGAAGGTGTTTGCTGCGACCAGTGCATTTTCTTGGCAAAACTCTGTTAGTCCTTGCCCTGCTTCGTTCTGTACTCCAAGGCCAAATTTGCGTATTATTCCAGGTATCTCTTGTCTTCCTACTTTTGCATTCCAGTCCCCTATAATGAAAAGGATATCTTTTCTGGGTGTTAGTTCTAAAAGGTCTTGTAGGTCTTCGTAGAACCGTTCAACTTCAGCTTCTTCAGCACTACTGCTCGGAGCATAGACTTGGATTACTATGATATTTAATGGTTTACCTTTCGACCACTTCCAATTTACCTTGATTCATGGACCTAACATCCCAGGTTCCTATGCAATATTGCTCTTTATAGCATCAGACTTTACTTCCATCACTAGTCACATCCACAACTGGGGGTTGTTTTTGTTTTGGCTCTGTCTCTTTATTCTTTCTGGAGTTATTTCTCCACTGATCTCCAGTAGCATACTGGGCACCTACTGACCTGGGGAGTTCATCTTTCAGTGTCCTATCTTTTTGCTTTTTCATACTGTTCATGGGGTTCTCAAGGTAAGAATACTGAAGGGGTTTGCCATTCCCTTCTCCAGTGGACCACGTTTTGTCAGAACTCTCCACCATGACCCATCCATCTTGGGTGGCCCTACACATCATGGCTCATAGTTTCATTGAGTTAGACAAGGCTGTGGTCCATGTGATCAGTTTGGTTATTTTTTTGTGATTGTGGTTTTCAGTCTGTCTGCCCTCTAATGGAGAAGGATAAGAGGCTTATGGAAGCTTCCTGATGGGAGAGACTGACTGAGGGGGAAACTGGGTCTTGTTCTGATGGGCGGTGCCTTGCTCAGTAAATCTTTAATCCAATTTTCTATTGATGGGCAGGACTGTGTTCCCTCTCTGTTGTTGACTTGGGGCCAAACTATGGTGGAGGTAATGAAGATAATGGTGACCTCCTTCAAAAGGTCCCATGCATGCACTGCCACACTCAGTGTCTCTGACCCTGCAGCAGGCCACTGCTGACCCATGCCTCTGCTGGAGACTCCTGGACACTCCTGGGTCAGTCTCTTGTGGGGTCACTCTTCCTTTTTCCTGGGCCTTCATGCGCACAAGGTTTTGTTTGTGCCCTCCAAGAGTCTGTTTCCCCAGTCCTGTGTAAGTTCTGGTGGCTCTATGTTGGGGCTAATGGCTATCTCCTCCAAGAGGGCTTATGCCACACCCAGGTCTGCTGCACCCAGAGGCCCTGCCCCTGTGGGAGTCCACTGCTGGCCCATACCTCCACAGGAGACGGTCAAACACAGTTCTGTCTTAATCTCTGTGGGGTCCCTGGGTCCTGGTGCACACAAGGTTTGTTTAAGCCCTCCAAGCATCTCTGGTGGGTATAGGGTTTGATTCTAAATGTGATTTTTCCCCTTCTACTGTCTTTCTGGGGTTTCTCCTTTGCCCTTGGATGTGGGGTATCTTTTTTTGGTGGGACCCAACATTCTCCTGTCAACAGTTGTTCAGTAGTGAATTGTAATTTTGGAGTTCTTGCAGCAGAAGTTGAGCAGACATTCTTCTACTCTGCCCTCTTGACCTAGGTTTTCCACCCGTGCAAAGTAAACAGGGCAACACGTGGATGAATAATATAATGTCAGGTAGTAGCAATTGCTGTTGCGACATCCAGCAGGATAGGGTGATCATAAGGGAAGGATTGGTGGCTACCTGGGATAATCAGGGAAAACTTTTCTGGGGAGGTGACATTTAAGTAGAGGCCTGAAAGGACAGAGAGATGGAAGTAAGCTAAAGGGCTGGGGAAGAAACTTACAGGCAGAGGGAAGGGTGAATGCAAAGACCTGGAGGCAGGAACTAGCTTGGGTCGGGTCAAAGACAGTGGAAAGGGGAATGGTGAAAGGGCAGTGGGGGGAAGGTTAGGTCCTAGAACCGGGAGGAGCCAGACCACAAGAGGCCTGGAGGTGTACTTAGGAACCCTTTGTCCCTGCCTCGCAGCTGAGCATGCACAGGAGGGAGAGAGCCGGAAGAGCCATCTTTGTCTGTTGTGGGGGTATGGAAGGGGGATGCTGAGGCCAGTGGTGTGTAAATGCAAAGAGCAGCCCATCTTGGACAGGGAAAGGCATGGACTCAGTCCTGGTTGGGCTTGGCTGTTGACCAGCCAGGCAGAGGACAAGGCTTGAGCTCAATGAGGCTTGAGCTGCCCAAGATGTTTGTGGAAGTCTCTAGAAACAGATCTTGTGTAACTAAACGCCTGTCATTTGCCTACAAGGAGAAAGCTGTGGGACTTCCCTGGTAGTCCAGTAGCTAAGACTTTGGGCTCCCAGTGCAGGGGGCCCAGGTTCAATCTCTGGTCAAGGAACTCAATCCCACATGCTGCAACTAGGACCCAGTGCAGCTTGCAGCTGTGAAAATGTCTGGGTGTCTATTTCTTGTTGTTGTAGTTCAGTACAAGGATTCAGGTTTTACACTGGGCCCACATTTTTTTTTATACCAGGTATGCCACTGTATATTATGGCTTTGGAAAATACACAGTTCTCAAGCTTCTATATTTAAAATTTAGGTTAAGACTCCTTGCTCCCAATACAGGGGGCACAGGTTAGATCCCTGGTCAGGGAACTAAGATCCCACATGCTGTGGGGTGTGGCCAAAAAAGTAAATTAATTAATTAAATGAAAAAAATTTATACCCCATCCTCTGTCTATGAAAAGACTTAGATGATATGAAATTTGAGAAACAGAATCATTTTTAAGGGGAGTCATGGATTTATCTTAGACAAAACACCCCTGTGAGACTTGAGGAACTAAAGGCAGAAAAATGCTCCCAGAGATTGACTTAAGTTGATCTGGAAGGTTCTACGAGTTCAGTAAGGCATTTTGTGGAGGCAGAATTGGCCTTGTAAAGTTTTACACACCTGCATGCACCAATAGCACACTTGCTAGACCTGTATAATTCCAAGGGTTATCACATGGCGACTTCTATATAGTTTTTTTTTGTTTGTTTTTTTTGTTTGTTTTTTTTGTTTGTTTTTAATTGGAGAGTATAGTTGCTTTATTGCTTCCCTGGTAGGTCATTTGGTAAAGAATCTGCCTGCAATGCAGGAGACTGGGGTTCCATCCCTGGGTCAGAAAGTTCCACCTGGAGATGGAAATGGCAACCCACTCCAGTTCTCACCTGGAAAATCCCATATACAGAGGTGCTTGGTGAGTTATAGTTTATGGGGGTCGCAAGAGTCAGACACGACTTACTGACTAAACCACTGCCACCACCACACTTGCTTTGCAGTGTTGTGCTCGTTTCTGCTGTACAATGAAGAAAATCAGCTATCTGTATAAATAAATCCCTTCTCTTGGACCTCCCTCCAACAACCATCACCCTTTTCCACCCATCTCTATATGGATATCTTTCCCATCTGCTGAAATGAGAATTAACTCGGCTGTCCTTGAAAATGCTTGTTTGTGGGACAAAGGTCAGTCAAGCAGGCAATGGAATCATAGAACCATGTGCTCCAGAGTCATCGGACCCACAGTGCTTGGTCAATTTATTTCCTGTGCGACCCATTTCCCAGGTAGAATTTGAAGGCTGTCTGCATGAATACTGACAGGTTGCTAGCTTATGTCACCAAGCAACCCATGTCTTTGTGGTTGGTTTTAGTCCAAGGTTCCCAAGTGTGTTTTGCAGATAAAACTCCTTGCTTCAGGAGGTATTAACAGATTGTGTCATGAAAACTAATACATAAAATACAGTTTGATTCTGTCAGGGTCAGTTATGTTTGAGAATGTCCTTTTCAGAGAAATTTTAAGGATACTGACTCATTAAAGGGTTTGAGAAATCCAGCGACGAAGAAACCTGTTTACTTTGTCTAATCCAGAGATTCCTAAATTTACCCTATGGTATATTCTGGTAACATCCAATGGGAGAGTGGTCTATGGAGAAATAATCTGGGGGAAAGCTGTCTTCATGGTTAGAAGTGACTTCATTTATTAAATAGAAATCAGTCTCCCTGGAAGTATCACCTCGTGCTCAAGCTCAGTCACTTAAGTCGTGTTCAACTCTTTGTGACCCCGTGGACTATAGCCCATCAAGCTCCTCCAGGGGATCTTTCCAACCCCGGGATTAAACCTGGGTCTCCTACGTTGTCTGCACTGCAGGCATATTCTTTACCACTGAGCCTCCAGGGAAGCCCAATTATCATCTACTATTTTTTAAAAATAATTTTTATGTTCTTATTTATCTTCCACAGTGTTGGATCGTTGTTTCTGCACAGGCTTTTTACTAGTTGCAACGAGTGGGCCTACTCTCTAGTTGTGGTGTTCAGGCTTCTCATTGCAGTGGCTTATCTTATCATGGAGCACAGGCTCTAGGGCACATGGGCTCATAGCAGGGACTCCCAGGCTTTAGAGCACAGACTCGGTAGTGTGGCCCATGGGCTTAGTTGCTCTGCGGCATGTGGGATCTTCCCATATCAGGGACTGAACCTGTGTCTCCTACATTGGCAGGTAGATTCTCTACCTCTGAGCCACCAGGCAACCCCTCACCTACTATTTTTAATTATTCTCTCAGGAGTTACATGAACACGTCAAAGACTTCCTCCAAAGGTCAGTTCTTTGCCTACAAGAAACTTCTATGTTGCTCAAAGGTCCTCTCTTGACCAGAGAACAGAAACAAAACAATATCCAGATTTAATCCTTTTAACTGTGCTTTCTATAACTTCTCACCATTCTCTGTAGTTTGCCCCTGGCCTCCTTGACATGGAGTGACCAGACCTGGCATGGTTTTCCAGATACAGTTTTACAAATGCCAAAAAGAGATGGTTTCCCCCTAGATTTGGGTGCCACACATCTAAAAACAGGGCTGGTGCAGATTGCATGAACTTTTAACAGAAAGCACACCAGCTGTTGCTTCATTTTAATTTAGTGGTGAAGTAACAGTCTCCAGGCCTTTCCCCCTTGACCAGTGGCCAAACCGGTTCTCCCCCATTCTCTCTTCAGAGGATGAGTGTAAGGACATACTGCTTTCTTGCCCTGTCCTCTCTGAAGCTTCGAAAACAACCAGGGCGACTTAGTTCCTGGTTGCCAACTCTGTCTCTCTTTGTATTCTATAATAACCTCAGACCTTCAAGAGAGATGCAGCTACAGAGCCAAGACCCATCACTCTGAAGAGCAGCATTGCCCAGACACCCTGCTGACCTCACTCCAATGTGACCTCTAGGGACCAGGCCTCTGACTCTTGCCTTCTGTTTTGAGACCACATACCAAGTCACTGAGTCACTGCCTGATTTCTTTCTGAGATCTTGTTCTTCTATAAAAGGAATCTCACCTTTATACCCTTGACACTTGGCTTGCTGTCATTTACTTGCTCAGCCGTGTCCAATCCTTTTGAGACCCTATGAACTGTAACCTCCAAGCCTCCTCTGTCCATGAAATTTTCCAGGCAAGTATACGGGAGTGAGTTGCCATTTCCTTCTCCAGGGGATTTTCCTGACCCAGGGATTGAAATCATGTCTCCTGCATTGGCAGGCAGATTCTTTACCACTGAGCCACCAGGGAAGCCCCTGATACCTGGCTACTGACCCTAAAAGGTGAGCTGGGACCTCCACCTATGTGTAGTCCTTCCTGACCCCACCGGTAGCCTCCTTCCGGAGGCAGGTTCAGTCATGGGTAGAGCTCTTCCCATGCTGGCCACGCTTCTAGTTCAAGTTCTGCCTGTCTCCTTGAAGGAATCCTGCTCTCTCTCTCTGCCATCTGTGGGTTTCTGTCAGGAATGGCAGCTATGCAGCATCCATCATGCTGTCCCCGGCCCCTGCACACGTGGCAGGTATGGGTAATAAGTCTCAGCATTCTTTCCACTGCAGCCTGGCACTGTCTCAGGAACCTCTCTGACACGAGACTCCAGGTCACTTCACCCAGTCCAGTGGAATTGTGCTGCAGATGGAAACCTATTTGCCATCCTGGATTATGCCATTTACTTCCAACATGTGGGCTTGAAAAAAAGTGTTAGTTGCTCAGTTGTGTCCGACTCTGTGACCCCATGTACTGTAGCCTGCCAGGCTCCTCTGTCCATGGGAATTCTCCAAGCAAGAATACTGGAGTGGGTTGCCATGCCCTCCTCCAGGGAATCTTCCCAACCCATGGATTGAACACAGGTCTCTTGCATTGCAGGTGGATTCTTTACCGTCTGACCCACCAGGGAAGCCAAAGAATACTGGAATAGGTAGCCTATCCCTTCTCCAGGGGATCTTCCCGACCCGGAAATCCAAGCCATGTTTCCTGCATTGCAGGTAGATTCTTTACCAGCTGAGCTACCAGGGAAGCCCCACTGGAGTGGGTAGCCATTCCCTTTTCCAGGGCATCTTCCCAACCCAGGGATCAAACACGGTTTTCCTGCATTGCAGGCAGATTCTTAATTGTCTCAGCCACCAGGGAAGCCCTAAAGGTGGGTTTATACTTACCTTGTTAGTCCTGCTTTCATGATAATTCATTAAAAAGCCTTTTCAAAATTCCTAGCTTAATTTGGGGCTTCTGGATCCTGATATGATTTTTTCAGATCTATGCCTCTCTTTTATGTAGGTGATGGTTAAGAGCACAGGCTCTGGAGTTAGATTGTTTAGGTTCAAATCCAGATTTGGAAAACCTCCCAGCTATTTGACCTTGGCCAATTTTACTGTAAGCCTTGGTTTTCTCAATTGTTTTTGTTATTTAGTCGTTAAGACGTGTCTGACTCTTTTGCAACCCCATGAACTGTAGCTCTCCAGGCTCCTCTGTTCATGGGATTTCCCAGGCAAGAATACTGGAGTGGGTTGCCATTTCCTTCTCCAGGGATCTTCCTGACCCAGGGATCAAACCCACGCTGGCAGGCAGATTCTTTACCAGAGCCACCAGGGAAACCCCTTTTCATCTGTTAAATGGGCATAATAACAGTACCTAACAAATACCATTGTTTTGGGATTGAGTGAGGAAATGTTTGTTAAGAGTTTTGCATAGTTCTTGGCATACCTTAAAAATAAGTGTCAATTATAGAGAACAGACTTCTTGTCGCCAAGTGGGAGGTAGGTAGGGGAGGGAAGGATTAGGGGTTTGGGATTAGCAGTTGCAAATTAGTATATATAGGATGGATAAATAACAAAGTTGTACTGTATAGCACAGGGAACTATATTCAATATCCTGTGATAAAGCATGATGGAAAATAAGAAAAAGAATATATATACATATATATATATATATATATATATAACTGAGTCACTTTGCTGTACAACAGACATTAACACAACATTGTAAATCAGCTCAACTTCAATAAAATTTTTTGAAAAGAATAAATTTCAATCAACAAAAGCCACACAGAAATTACTTATACCAGCCCCACTGAAATCATCATTGGGATTGTTTGGAATTACATTGTTAGAATTATATTTAATTACTCTGGAAACTTTTACTGCTATTAACCATGCTCCTCTTTAGAATTTCCGGGTGTGGTATTTTACCTACTTTGTCTCTGAGGGTCTGACTTCTGTTTTCAGTGCCAGATGATTCCCAGCTTCTTTCTTGGTCCATGAACTCTGAAATAACCCAGTCACCAGGTCCTAAGGTATCAATATTATCTGCCATGTCAGCAACCAGCTAGCGGTGTGTGAGTCCAAAAAGCAATTCCTCTCTCCTTCTGTCTTCTCAGCGAGGCCACCCTAAGAGAGAGAGGAAACTACCCTCAGGCAGATCTGTGCAACGTATGTGTAACACAAACCAAATGTTAGGCCCAGGCCCAGCAGCTCTGGAGCCCGAATATCAAATAGGAGCAAGACTTGAGGCACTTTCTCGAGCACACAGGAGCCAAATCTTCCACATGGAGCTGGTTTAGGCTGAGCCAATGGCAACTGTTAGAAAACTGCATTATCCGAGGCTGGCTGCCATCCATGTCTCCCTAGGTTGTTTTCAGAGGTCTTGGCACTTCCAATCAAGGGGTCAGATCTAGTGTACTCACTGAGTGCTCACAAAACAGATCACATTCCAAGATGGGGCTGGGAGAAGGCATTAGTCAGCAGTTGTGAAAGAGACTAGCAGTCCATAGACCTGGGAGCAAACATTACAAGATTCATAACGCCCCTGCCCTCTTATCCACACACCCACCTGGCTCCTGGCCTCCTTCCTCCCTTCTTCCTTCTCTCCCTCCCTTCTTTCCTCCCTTCCTCCCTTCTTTTCCTTTCCCCTCCCTTTCTCCTCTCTTTCTCTTTTTTTTTCATCTCTTCCTGCCTTCCTTCTTTGC
The DNA here is from genome assembly GCF_023699985.2 of Odocoileus virginianus. NCBI lineage: Eukaryota > Metazoa > Chordata > Mammalia > Artiodactyla > Cervidae > Odocoileus > Odocoileus virginianus. The sequence goes on along the minus strand of NC_069684.1, from coordinate 54,700,880 downwards.
TTTCCTCCCACTGCCAACATTCCCACCAGAGTGGTATATCTGTTACGATTGATGAGCCTGCACTGACATCACAGTCACCACAAGTCCACAGCTTACATTAGTCTTCACTCAATGTTGTACTTTCTGTGGGCTTGGACAAATTTATAATGACCTATCTCTGCCATTAAAGAATCATACAGAGTATTTTTACTGCTTTTAAAAATCCTCTGTTCTCTGCTTGTTCATCTCTCCCTCTCCACTAGCCCCTGGCAACTATTGATCTCTTTTTATTGTCTCCATAGTTTTGTCTTTTCCAGGATGTCATATGGTTGGAATCATTCCATAGGTAGACTTTTCAGATTGACTTCTTTTACCTAATAATATACATGTAAGGCTCCTCCATGTCTCTTCATGGCTTGACACCTCATTTCTTTTAGTGCTGAATAGTATTCCATTCTCTTGAATTTTCCACTTTTTATTTCTTCATTCAGTTACTGAAGGGTATCTTGGTTGCTTCTAAGTTTTGGCAGTTATGAATAAAGCTGCCCTAAATATCTGTGTGCAGATTTCTGTACGGATGTAAGTTTTCATCTCCTTTGGGTAGATGCCAGTCAATTGGTGGATCATATGGTGAGAGTATGTTTAGTGCTGTAAGAAACAGTCTAAGGTCAAAGTGTCTGTTTACATTTCCACCAGCAATGAATGAGAGTTTCTGTTGCTCCTGTTGCTCCAGAATTTGGTGTTATCAGTTTTCCAGATTTTGGCCATTCTAATAGACATGTTGGGCTTCCAACATGTGTCTCAGTGGTGAAGAACCTGCCTGCTAATGCAGGAGACACAGCATTGATCCCTGAGTCAGGAAGATGCCCTGGAGTAAGAAATGGCAACCTGCTCCAGTGCAGTAGTATCTCATTGTTATTTTAATTTATATTTTCCTGATCACATATGATGTGGAGAATATTTTAATGTGCTTATTTGTATCTGTATACCTTCTTTGATCCCCAAAAGGATGTCCTTTTCATTATAGGGGACTGGAATGCATAAGTAGGAAGTCAAGAAACACCTGGAGTAACAGGAAAATTTGGCCTTGGAGTACGGAATGAAGCAGGGTAAAGGCTAATAGAGTTTTGCCAAGAAAATGCACTGGTCATAGCAACACCCTCTTCCAACAACACAAGAGAAGACTCTACACATGGACATCACCAGATGGTCAGTACTGAAATCAGATTGATTATATTCTTTGCAGCCAAAGATGGAGAAGCTCTATACAGTCAGCAAAAACAAGACCAGGAACTGACTGTGGCTCATCATGAACTCCTTATTTCCAAACTCAGACTTCAATTGAAGAAAGCAGGGAAAATCCCTAGACCATTCAGGTATGACCTAAATCAAATCCCTTATGACTATACAGTGGAAGTGAGAAATAGATTTAAGGGACTAGATCTGATAGACAGAGAGCCTGATGAACTATGGACGAAGGTTCGTGACATTGTACAGGAGACAGGGATCAAGACCATCCCCATGGAAAAGAAGTGCAAAAAAGCAAAATGGCTATCTGGGGAGGCCTTACACATAGCTGTGAAAAGAAAAGAAGTGAAAAGCAAAGGAGAAAAGGAAAAATATTCCCATTTGAATGCAGAGTTCCAAAGAATAGCCAGGAGAGATAAGAAAGCCTTCCTCAGCGATCAGTGCAAAGAAATAGAGGAAAACAATAGAATGGGAAAGACGAGAGATCTCTTCTAGAAAATTAGAGATACCAAGAGAACATTTCATGCAAAGATGGGTTTGATAAAGGACAGAAATGGTATGGATCTAACAGAAGCAAAATATATTAAGAAGAGGTGGCAAGAATACACAGAAGAACTGTACAAAAAAGATCTTCACAACCCAGATAATCATGATGGTGTGATCACTCACCTAGAACCAGACATCCTGGAATGTGAAGTCAAGTGGGCTTTAGAAGCATCACTATGAACAAAGCTAGTGGAGGTGATGGAATTCCAGTTGAGCTATTTCAAATCCTGAAAGATGATGCTGTGAAGGTGCTGCACTCAACATGCCAGCAAATCTGGAAAACTCAGCAGTGGCCATAGGACTGGAAAAAGTCAGTTTTCATTCCAATCCCAAAGAATGCTCAAACTACCGCACAATTGCACTCATCTCAATGGCAGCCCACTCCAGTACTCTTGTCTGGAAAATCCTGTGGACGGATCAGCCTGGTGGGCTGCAGTCCGTGGGGTCGCTAAGAGTCGGACATGACTGAGCGAATTCACTTTCACTTTCTACTTTCATGCATTGGAGAAGGAAATGGCAACCCACTCCAGTGTTCTTGCCTGGAGAATCCCAGGGACGGGGGAGCCTGGTGGGCTGCAGTCCATGGGGTCGCACAGAGTTGGACACGACTAGCATGACTTAGCAGCAGCAGCAGCAGCAGCACACTCTAGTAAAGTAATGCTCAAAATTCTCCAAGCCAGGCTTCAGCAATATATGAACCGTGAACTTCCAGATGTTCAAACCGGTTCTAAAAAAGGCAGAGGAACCAGGGATCAAATTGCCAACATCTGCTGGATCATTGAAAAAGCAAGAGAGTTCCAGAAAAACATCTATTTCTGCTTTATTGACTGTGCCAAAGCCTTTGACTGTGTGGATCACAACAAACTGTGGAAAATTCTGAAAGAGATGGGAATACCAGATCTGACCTGCCTCTTGAGAAACCTGTATGCAGGTCAGGAAGCAACAGTTAGAACTGGACAAGGAACAACAGACTGGCTCCAAATAGGAAAAGGAGTACGTCAAGGCTGTATATTGTCACCCTACTTATTTAACTTATATGCAGAGTACATCATGAGAAACGCTGGGCTGGAAGAAGCACAGCTGGTATCAAGATTGCCAGGAGAAGTTATCAGTAACCACAGATATGCAGATGATACTACCCTTATAGCAGAAAGTGAAGAGGAACTAAAAAGCCTCTTGATGAAAGTGAAAGAGGAGAGTGAAAAAGTTGGCTTAAAGCTCAACATTCAGAAAACAAAGATCATGGCATCTGGTCCCATCACTTCATGGGAAATAGATGGGGAAACAGTGGAAACAGTGGCTGACTTTATTTTTCTGGTCTCCAAAATCACTGCAGATGGTGATTGCAGCCATGAAATTAAAAGACGCTTACTCCTTGGAAGGAAAGTTATGACCAACCTAGATAGCATATTAAAAAGCAGAGATATTACTTTGCCAACAAAGGTCTGTCTAGTCAAGTCTATGGTTTTTCCAGTGGTCATGTATGGATGTGAGAATTGGACTGTGAAGAAAGCTGAGCACTGAAGAATTGATGCTTTTGAACTGTGGTGTTGGAGAAGACTCTTGAGAGTCCCTGGGACTGCAAGGAGATCCAACCAGTCCATCCTAAAGGAGATCAGTCCTGGGTGTTCATTGGAAGGACTGATGTTGAAGCTGAACCTCCAATACTTTGGCCACCTCATGCGAAGAGTCAACTCATTGGAAAAGACTCTGATGCTGGGAGGGATTGGGGGCAGGAGGAGAAGGGGATGACAGAGGATGAGATGGCTGGATGGCATCACTGACTCGATGGACATGAGTTTGAGTAAACTCCGGCAGTTGGTGATGGACAGGGAGGCCTGGCATTTTGTGATTCATGGGGTTGCAAAGAGTCGGACACAACTGAGCGACTGAACTGAACTGAACTGAACTTTCTTTGATAAGGTGTCTGTTAAAGTCTATGTCCCATTTTTAAAATCAAGTTGCTTCTTATCATTGAGTTTGAGATTTCTTTGTACATTTTGGATAGCAGTCTTCAGTCAGATGTGTCTTGCAAAAATTTTGTCTTAGTTTGTGACTTGTCTTTCTACTCTCTTGACATTGTCTTTTGCAGAGCAGAAGTTTTTAATTTTATATGGAATTTCATTTCGTTTCATTCTTCTTTCTTTCTTTCATTCATTCCAGCATATCATTTTTTTCTTCAGGCTCTCTTTCCTGTCTCCAGTCCTAAGAAAATGTCAAGATTAAGAGAACACAAGCCGATTTACCAGAATTCTAATCACTCCAGGACCTAAGAGAGGGAGTGACAGGACTTTCCCAGACTAACATGATAGGAGCTGAGATGAAGAGAAGACAGAGTCCCAGGCATTAGAAATTGGACCAAGAATGGGCACTGGCTCTTGGCAGTGTGACAGGATTTTATCTCTCAAGGTTGAAGGATGGTGAGCATGGGTGTGTTTGATTCTGACTCTTGATTGAGCTGATAAGGTTTAAATACTTACTACCCAGGCCAAAACAGGGCTTCAGAGATGGAGACAAGCCATACCTGGTAGGCATCAAAGGTCTCTTCTATGGCAGCAGGAGGGAAGCCTGACCAAGAACCAGTGGACCTATAACTATGACCCTTGGACCTACAGCAGTTCATTCTGCTGTGTCCTGTTTGGCCTAAGTCACTCTCAGTGTTATCTAACAGATGTCTGTCACTCCATCCCTCTTCACTCTCCAGATTGCATGACGGTGATCAGCAGACAACGAAGACAAGAAGTCTGGGGATTCAGGTGTATCTGACAAAGTCAGATGGGTAGTTCCCTGAGGTGATGGAGAAGGTATGCTGAAAACCTGGAACTTGAAAAACTGGAAAGATAAGGCAGATGGAGGTAGGTAGAATGTGGCAATTCTGAGCTATGTCTCTAAGGTCACAGTGGCTCAAAGATTCAACTTTCACTGAGGCAATGGTCTAAGAACAGGGACATAAACACTAGTTCTTCTTTCACCTTCCCTTTGGGTTGTAGGTGGCCCTGGGATCTTGGAGCAATTGCCAGAGGCCTCTAGGTGCACCTTGCTTTTGCAAGAACAGGAAGAGAGATTCCAGCAGAACTGGGAGAGTCTTAAATAGCCAGTTTGACTGAGGCTAGACTAGATTAGACATACCCTAGGTCCATGGAGCATTTTGTTGGCCTAGGAACTATTAATACTATTTAATAGAGGGTCAGTTACCTGGTTGCCCTGAAGTTCTGTTCATAAGCATGGACAGAGGTTGGAAGAGAGGCTCCATGATGAGAATACAGGCTGGAGACTCTAGGAATTTGGGGATTTAACAAGGATGATCACAGAGTGTGGGAAGAACAAATGAGTGTCTATGAATAGCTTTGAACTCTCTCCTCTCTGTTAACATTGAACATCACTGTTATTAAGGTTTGTTGAGATCTTCAAAGTTTCTGTCAAGTTAAAAGTTAGGAGAACCAAAATCCATAAACAACATATGCTTGCTAGGGTGTGGAGAAAAGGGAACCCTCCTACACTGCTGGTGGGAATGTAAATTGGTACAGCCACTATGGAGGACAAGTATGGAGATTCTGTCTCCATAAAACCGCCATGTGACTCCGCAACCCCACTACTAGGCATATACCTTGAAGAAACCAAAACTGAAAAAGACACATGTACCCCAATGTTTATTGCAGCACTATTTACAATAGCCAAGACATGGAAGCAACCTAGATGTCCATTGATGAATGGATAAAGAAGCAGCAGTACATATATACAATGGAATGCTACTCAGCCACAAAAAGGAACACATTTGAGACAGTTCTAATGAGGTGGATCCACCTAGAGCCTATTATACAGAGTGAAATAAGTCAGAGAGAGAAAATGAAATATTGTATATTAATGTGTGTACGTGGAATCTAGAAAGATGGTACTGATGAATCCTGTTCACAGAAGAGGAATGAATGGAGACACAGACATAGAGAACAGACTTATGGACTAGGGTAGGGGAAAAGAGGGAGAGGGTGCAATAAATGGAGAGAGTAGCATGGATATATATACACTAGCATATGTAAATAGATAGCCAATGGGAATTTGTTGTATGACTCAGGAACTCAAACAAGGGCTCTGTAATAACTTAGAGGTGGGAGGTGGGAGGGAGAACCAAGAGGGAGGGAATATATGTCCACCTATGGTTAATTCATGTTGATGTATGACAGAAATCAAACCAATATTGTTTCAACTTTCAACCAATTTCAACCAAATTTCAATCAATTAAAAATAGATAAATTTTTTTTTTAAAGTTAGAAGAGCAATAATAAACACTACTTTTTGGAATGACTAAAGGTAATGTAAAGGCATTGCTGACCAAGTGTTTGTCATCTTTCTACTATGAGCTCTCTACATTGCAGGCAGATTCTTTATGGCCTGAAACAACAGGGAAGTCCATAAAGTAATATATTAACCAAACTACTCCAGGAAAAATTTACAGCAAGTCCGGAAGATAACGATCTGAACATTTTCTTCTACAACTTAAAAATTTCTAGAAATTTCTCTTCTTGCATATTAGTGGTTTTCACTAGTATTGTTGATTAGCTCCTATACACATGTACCAAAAATAAGGGGAATCCGGAAAATATATTTCAGAAGATTATAAAGCAAGTCTGCTGCATCTCCCCTCTCTCTAAGTTGAAAACCAGCAAAGAGTCCCTCAGATAAAGTAATTAATGTAATTTCAGTGCTGCTGAGAAGCCCTGACAATTTATAATCTTATGCTTATCTAAGAATGAGATCAAGTCTTGATCTTCTTTCAGTTTTTGGGCAGCACTCACTTTAGCAGTGAATATCCAAGAAGAGTACAGTATATACCCAGATCAGGTCCTGGGTAACAAATCCCATTACTGTTCTTTCCCCTGTCTCTGCTTTGAGAAAATCAACTTAAGCCAAGGCCTCCGCCTGACCTAGTCACCCATACTTTCTCACCAATTTTCTTGTATAAGCTTCGGGTCTAGTGAGTATGGCATTGTGCATGGGATCACTCTTCCTACTTGTATTCAATTTAACAATTTAACAATCAAGCAACTCATCCACTGATTTTGAAAAGTGACTAAAATGGAAACAGTGTCCTCATGGATGCATGGCTTGACTGTGGATCGCATCTTCTATGACTCTATGACTCTGGCCACAGGTAAACTCATACTGGTGCAACCCTTGGGTTGCCACTGTGTGTTCTTTAGCCAGTGCTGCTGAAGTCAATGGTCTTACTTCAGGAAATTTCTGTTGATGCTTCCTCACCAGTGAGAACACTAACACCGCCTGATTGTGCAATAAATTTATTCTTGACTTTCTCTTTCTTCTTTTTCACCTCTCAGTCTTCAGCCCAGGACTTTGATTTTGAATGCCCCCTGTGGAAAGCTCCCTGTTGTGTTAGCTGATGGGTGTGTTGGCAGAAAGGGAGTTTAAAAAGTAGGAAGGAAACTTCATATCTAGGCTCTGACTTGAAACAATAATTCAGTATATTATGCAGAAGCTTTAATCAACTCCTAATCATGCTTGAATCTCAGTAGAAGTTGGTAGACCCCAGTGATCAAATATATATTCATGGCAAAGGTCTCAGCTGGTAATCTCCTCATATCCAGTCATTCTTACCATTTAATCTCTTTACTGCTTGTGCTCAGAACATTTTGGGGCAAATATTCCTGAAGACATTTCCATTTCCTCTTCCTCTGGTGGGGAGTTTCCTCATAAATCTCATTATTAGTTCTAGATTATAATGTATATTTTAAAATCATAGCATTGATTATATTAACAAGTAATTAGAAATGACTAAATGCCCATTGTTGAAAAGTGGTTACATTTAAAACATTCTATGAAATAAAGTAATATACAACCACTTAAAAGGATGAATCAGAACTATGGACACTGATATGGAATGATATAATTGTTACATTGTTAAAAGTAAGCAATGAGTTTCACAATAGTATTTTAGTATAGCATGATCCAATTTTGAGAAAATTTTACATAATACAGTGACCATCCTGCAAGGGAAGTGAGTTTCCAAGAGACATGTGCATTCTGCTTGGTGTTTTGCTTTATTACTTGAATTTCATGTCCATGTGTTAACTCTATGAATACAAATCCCAACACAACTAAAATTATACCAAAATATGGTGGGTGCTCATTGACTAAACTATGGTTCACTGAAAAGTAGGCATGTAGAATTATTGTTAGATGTTTTGGCTGAAAGCAATAAAAACCCACATTAAGGGAGAAATAAGGATTTACCAGAAGGAAGCTAAAGGAACAGTTGAGCAACCTGGCCTCTGGAATAACCAGAACTAGGTCAATGGACAGACTCTCATTATAGGAGGCCATAGATCACGGCTATGTTCTTTGATGGCAGGATCCATAGTACACAAGGACTGGATGACTCGGCTGTAATTGCCTTCAAGACCCTGTGTCTCTGGTCAAAATGCCAGGAAAGAGGGTCTGGTTGACCAAGATTGTGTGTTTCTGTCCATGTAAACATGGGTTGGTGAGGAGGACTGTGTCCCTGGGACTTCATGCAACAGAAGGGAAGTTCTGAGGGAAGAGGGCTGCAGTTTCCAAAATGTGAGATGTTGAGCAGATAAAAGTCAACAGATTTCCACTATAATGATTTTTCTTGGCAATGGCATGAACTTGCTCTCAATCAACCATGTTTTCTTGCCTACTGTGATTCCTAGCATATATTTTTGAGGAAAAATTGAAAAAGTATGCTTTTCTAACTCAGGTTCTCAATAGCTGAGGCCAATGCTCATTTGTCTCAATATCTCCAGAGTTTGGCACTTTGCATGGCATATTGCTGTGGTTGCTGTTTAGTGGCTAAATCATGTCCGACTCTTTGCGACCCCAGGGACTGTAGCCTTCCCAGCTCCTCTGTCTGTGGAATTTTCCAGGCAAGAGTACTGGAGTGGGTTGCCATTTTCCTCTCCAGGGGATCTTCCTGACCCAGGGATCAAACCTGTGTCTCCTTATTGGCAGGAGAATTCTTTACTGCTGAATGGGTTGTGCTTAATAGATATTGTCCTGAATTGTGAGTCAGTAACTCTCTGGAGGATCTTGAAGTCTTCAAATTTAGCTGACGGGGGAATGTGCTCAGTCTTCAGTCGTGTCCAACTGTCTGACTCTTTGCAACCCCAAGGACTATATCCTCCCAGGCTCCTCTGTCCATGGGATTCTCCAGCAAGAATACCAGAGTGGGTTACCATTTCTTTCGCCAGGGAATCTTCCTATTCCAAGGATCGAACCCACATCTCCAGTGTCTCCTGCATTGCAGGTGAATTCTTTACCTGTTGAGCCACATGGGAAGCAGCTGATTGGGGATGGATGCTACCAAATGTAGGCTGTTCTCTACTATACTTATGAGAAAGTTTGGTCCTGCTGGCTTGGTGGAAATCAGTCTGTAATCATGTAGGAATTCTTGAGATCCCTAGTCTCTGGTGGTGTCTCTTGTTTGCTACTTGAATAAAAATATTTCAGGTTGAAATCATATGAAATGAACACTGGTTGTCAGTATGTGTGTCATATTTATCAGTTCAAGATTAAAATTTCTGAGAATTAATTTCTTTAAACAACACTGTTACCCAAAGCATAGTAGCTACCACCTACATATATTAAGTGTGTTTAGAGCTGATTTAGCCATTGTAATTTGATAAGGTTGGGTTATTTAATTGGATGAAGAACCACCTTTTATCTGAGACTTCTATGTAGACATGTTGTTGAGTCTTGTGTAATAATTTACTCAGTTTCCTGGCTTTGTATCACTACATCTTTTTAGAATCAAGGTGATCTTCTATATATTAATAGATTTTGATTTTACTTTTATCAAAGATCTGGCCCAGAGAGTCAGCACCAAGCCAAGCTCCTTGTTAAGTCTCCTGATTTTGACTTGTGCCCACCTCATGACAGACACTGCATTTCTAATAAGTGGTTTCTTTTCTTCACTTGATTCCCACAGATGAATGCTGCCTGGATTCCTTGTAATTTGTACAGTAACTTAGTTCCCCTGAGATAGGGGTCCTTCCTTGCTTTTCATTTCCCACAGCCCATTTCTTCCTGTTTTTTCTGGTTCCGATTACTGAGTCTTTATTTCTTGTCACGCAATGGCACCCTACTCCAGGACGCTTGCCTGGAAAAGCCCACGGATGGAGGAGCCTGGTGGGCTGCGATCCATGGGGTCGCTAAGAGTTGGACACGACTGAGCAACTTCACTTTCACTTTTCACTTTCATGCATTGGAGAAGGAAATGGCAACCCACTCCAGTGTTCTTGCCTGGAGAATCCCAGGGACGGGGGAGCCTGGTGGGCTGTGGTCTACGGGGTCGCACAGAGCCGGACACGACTGAAGTGACTTAGCAGTAACAGCAGACCTCTTGGTGCTGACAGCTTGTTTACCTAGACATCTCCCTTTCAGGTAAAGCATGACCTGCTGCTATCCATGGGGTCTCAGGGAGTTGGCATTCTCCTAGTCAGGTTATTACTGCCAGCCTCGTCCAGGTAGGAACATCATTTCTGCTACTTAGTTCTCTGTTAGATTTGTGGGAGATAACAAGAGAGAGAGAGAAAAGTGGGGGAGGGATGGGGAAGGAGAGAGAAATTGGTTTGTAAATAGAATCATTTTCTCTCACTCTCATCAGGTGACTAACAGGAAACGAGCAGAGGAGAGACAAGTCTGAAAACAGCTGTGGTATCATCATGAACTCAGAAACAGATCATCTCATCTGAAATTGGCCCATGTAGCTTGCAGAAGTCCACGTGAATCAATACTTTGGGAGAAGACCTATTTCCTGAGATCTGCAGTTCCAGGAAGTCTCTTATTATCTGTACAATAAGAAGAGCTGCACAGTTCAACCCATCACTTTGCTAGGGAACTGTCATGTTTAACATTATGTTAAGGTGGAGACTAAAATGCTGTCTTCTTCAGAGACATGCTTCAAATTTCTGAGTCTTCACTGATCTTCCAGGCCATCCATTCAGGTGCCAGGAAAGCTTGTACTTGAGTTACTGTTGTCTTTTGACATGTCTGTGCTGACCAAACCACATACTCATCTTCCTTGTGATCCCTGGAAATATTAGTGAGGCTACTATTCTGCAATCTCATTCAACCATGATTGAATTAACTTTCACCTGTTTTCCTTTCTATGTCCAGCTTTAACTGGGTTTGTTCAGATCTTCAGGTGTTGAGGGAATTCTATGGGCCTTTGTCGTTACATGACAAGAAGCTATAATTGAGCATTTACTGTGGACAGGAGGAGTGGTGTGCTAAAAAAACTGCTTCAGTTTGAAACTAAAAACAAAGCCCTGACTTGTTGTGCTGCCGATTTCCATGGTGTGTATACTTCTACCCTGATCAGTTTGAGAAGTTGAGTTGGGAGGAGCTATACAGGCTAGGTTCTCAGAGGCCAGTTTCTAGCACACTGTAGGTATTTTACAAGTGCCATCTCCTCCTGTTTATATTAAATCCTCATGAAGTTTTTTGTGTATTATTATTATTGTGTGTGTATTTAGTAGCTCAGTCGTGTCCAGCTTTTTTCAATACTTTGGACTGTAGCCCTCCAGGCTCCTCTGTTGAGGGGATTTTTTTTCAGGCAAGAATACTGGAGTGAGTTGCCATTTCCTCCTCCCTACCCAGGGATTGAACCTTGTCTCCTGTGTCTCCTGCATTGGCAGGAGGATTCTTTACCCACTGAACCATCCAAGACATCCTGAGTACTATTATTATCCCCATGTTATTCATCAGAAAACAGAGGCTTAGAGAGATTATGCAACTTTCCTAAATCCACACACCTACTAAGGGGAAGCGTCGAGATTTTGTTCTGTCTGTGTGCTCCAAAACTGTGCCCGTTGATGGAGATAGCCTAGTGATGGAGATAAAGTCTCCTTGTACATATTCATTTCATTCTTTTATCTGGATGGAACCAAGAAGGGGCTTGAATCTTTAACATCTAATTTCCTTAACTTCAAAATGTTCTCTCAAAGGGGTTCTGCCTTCTTACAGTTAAATGTAAGTAACTTCTCTGTTTCTCAGAGAAATAAAGACAATGAATATACTTCATAAAATTTCTCCTTTGAAAAGACAATAAACATGAGAAGGGATTCCTACTCAGCGTCTCTTTGTGGCTTAGGCTGATTTTGTAACCTAATCTCTTTCCAAGGGTAAAAAGTATCTTCAAGTTCTTGATATAATCTATCAATTCAAAGTTAAATTTGATGGTACCATAAATTCTGCAATCACTGTTTTCACCTTTTGTAGAAAATTTTTTTCTCTGAATGACGTTTGTGTTTCACCTTGTGCAGAAATACTTACTTACTTATACAGCACTTGGTGATAGTATTTGCCAACCAGAAACATGCATACTTGTTGTTATATGCAGAAGAAAGGGCCTTATGAGTCTCATTTAGGGACATACATACACGTTCATCCACTATTTATAAAAAATTAGTAGGTTAAAAATAGGGCCAAGGCATTTTCTTGACTATTACAGTGACTAAACCAGTCATATGTGTAGAAAAAGCCTCTGTCACGAGATCGATGTTTATTATTTTTTTTCTGTGTGAAGAGGGAGTTACTGTTTTGGATGATCTCAGATTTTTCTAAAAGTCAAATTTGTTGTGCATAAACAGCTTGAAACAGGATGCACAAGTCTGGAAAATGAATTCACAAAAGGACAAAAAAGACAAGTGGATTCACTCATGCTAATGCCTCCAGATGGTGCTGAGCGCAGAGCACAGCCCCGACCTTGGCATGTCTTGCATATGTATGTCTCAGATTTCAGAGGGCAGCTGAACAAGCCTAGTGTGTTCTTGAAAACTTCACTGTCCCAGAATAATTCTGAAGACATTTACACCAAAAAGGGAAGTTGGAACCATTTCCTCTCAGCTGGACTTCTGACCCCCTATTTCATCATGACTTTGCCTTATTGCTTCTTTTAGCTCATGGTAAAGGGGACATGTATGGGCTGTAGGCAGACGAGAGGTTGCGGGACTGTCTCTGCATTCCCTCGAGGTATACTGCATCTCAGATAGACTCCTCTGAGACCCCCTTCCCAGCTGCTCTTCAGGACTGGTAACCAGAGTCTGCAGCCATCACTGCTCATTCATTGCTACCCTGTTGCTCTGGTCTTCAGCACTAGTTTCCGATGAACAGTTTCCATAGCAACCAGATAACGCCTCCAGCGGGCTACCTCTTAACTCCAGAGATGAAAAGAGTAAAGGAAACACAAGCTAAGAGCAACATGTGGATTTTAAAAGAACTGCAGTTTAAACCACAGTAATGCTTTTGAGGGTTGAGGACAGCCACTAGGCCATCGTGGTAAAGAGAAGGATGGTGATGAACACTGAACAGCAGGGAGAAGTCAGATTACATCAGCCACAATCCAAATGTGGGGCTTTCCTGATGGCTCCGTAGTAAAGAATCCACTTACTGATGCAGGAGACGTGGGTTTGATCCCTGGGTTGGGAAGATTCCTTGGAAAAGGAAATGGCAACCCACTCCAATATTCTTGCCTGGGAAGTCCCATGGACAGAGGAGTTTGGTGGGCTACAGTCCATTAGTCCATAAAGAGTCGGACACGACTTAGTGACTAAACAACAACAAATCCAAACGTGGGTATGTTTATAAAGTGGTTGAATACAAGGTTGCTGGGTAGCCTGTTTGGCTCACTCATTAGCTAAGCAGCTCACAGGTGGCACATGGGCCGTTGTGTGCTTTTATCAAGATCACAAATGTCTATTAACACATCACTCTTTGGGATCATTAGAACAATTTAAATCTTGAATGTTACATCTGGAAATGCCAGGTTCTTTGGTATACTTAACTTACATAAAATTCACCTTATGAAATAATTTGGAAAAATACTTAATAAAATAATTTCACATTAAAAGATGCAATAAAAGATTATCCTTTCACAAGTAAAAAAATAAAAAATTGCAGTTTAACTACCAATAATTATTTAATACAAAAATCCAAATTGAATGGTCATATTTTACCTTGCTTTAGTGCTTTAGATGGTATATATTATTTCCTTTTTTGAACCTGTCTCCTAGTTGATCTATTTGCTTCTTTTTGTTAATTGATTCTAGGTAGTGACCTAAAAAAATGTTTCTCAAGCTGGTGGTTAGGACTCTTGAACAAGTCAATGGTCCTGATACAGTGAAAGAGCTGAGAATGGAAACCTGCAGATTCTCAAAAGAAAAGAAATAGAACTCTGGGGTTTTCTATTGTGCCAGCTCCCAACCTGCTTGCTTTTCTTTCTTTTTCCTGGCAACACCAAGAATCTAAGTGACATTAACTGATGACTGATGGGAGAATGATGAGCAAAGTAACAGATAATGTGTAAGAAAGTATAAAGTGTAATGGAGACAACAATGGTTTTAGACTACTTTTTTACATAAAATTATTTACTTTAATTAGAGGTAATTACTTTACATAGATTACTATTTATTGCTGCCTCTCAAAATTTTCCTAATCACTGAAAGCTTGTGACTTATCTCTTTAGAAACTCTGAACTGTGAACCACTATGACCCCTTCACCATCTGAGTTTTATTCGTTATCCAACACATATTTATTCAAACTTTATACACCAGTTAAACAGAGAGGAACAGAAGAGACAAGTTCTCATAGAGAGTCTACGAGTGTCTTAGCTTTTCTTCTTCATTATTAGCTTTTCTTCTTCATTCTGTTTCTGAATTAAAATAATTTCTGCCAAACCAAACTAAGATCATCAAAGTGACCAGGCTGGCCAAGAATGACTAAGATTAGGAGTCTAGCTGCTCAGTAAGGTCGACAAAGTAGAGTCAGAAAGTATGTGACTGAGACTAGAGAAATCTGCTGAGGAAAGTGAAGCAGGTATGTCCCATGGGGTCAGAGAGAACACCATGGGTAGTCAAGAGTGTGTTCTCATGCTCAGTCACTTAATCCTGTCCAAGTCTTTGCAATGCTAGGGGCTATAGCCTGCCAGACTCTTCTGTCCATGGGATTCTCCAGGCAAGTATACTGCCATGCCCACCACTTGAGGATCTTCCCAACCCAGGGATCTAACCTGTATCTCTTACATCTCCTGCATTGGCAGGCAGGTTCTTTACCACTAGCTCTGCCTGTTATCCTACTTAAGATTTATTGTTATTTTTGGCTATGTAAATGAATGCTTTAAAGATCAAATTTGGAAAGTGTTCAGCTATTATTTCTTTAAGCATTTCCTTCTCTGTGTCTGTCCATGTCTCTCTCTTTCCCTTCTTTTTCCTTCTGTTCTTCAGATTGGATAATCTCTCTTTATCTATCTTAAAGTTCGCAGGCTCTTTCTTCTGCCTGTTCAGATTTGTTTTTGAGCCAGTCTAGTGAATTTTTCATTTTGGTTATTGCACTCTTCAACTCCAGAACTTTTATTTGGCTTTTTTTCTGAAAAAATGTTTTTATTTCTTTATTGGTATTCTCTATTTGGTGATGGATTATTGTAATGTGTTAGTTGCCCAGTTGTGTCCGACTCTTTGTGATCTCATGGGGTGTAGCCTTGCCATGGGATTTCCCAGGTAAGAATACTGGAAGGGTTGTCATTTCCTTCTCCAGGGGATCTTCCTGACTCAGTGATCGAAACCGGGTCTCTTGCTTTGCAGGCAGACTCTTTACCATCTAAGCCAACAGGAAAACCTTTCATTTAGTGATTAAACATGGCTTCTTTTCATTCTTTAAACATATCTATAATAGCAAATATGAAGTCTCTGTCTACTAAGTCCAACATCCGGGCTCTCTTAGAGAGTTTTATTGATTGCTTGTTTTCCAGTGTATAGGCTACAGTTTCCTGTTTCTCTGCATTTCTGGTAACAAAAACCTGAACATGCTAGATAATATATTGTGGTAATTCTGGATTTAGATCCTCTCAAGGGGTGTTGATTGTTTGTTAAGTGTCTTGCCTGGACTAATACAGTCTGTTCAGCTTCCGGCCGCTGAAGTTTCTGATCAGGTTTTTAAAATTTTTAATTGTTTTTTTGTTCAAGGCAGGCTTCTTAGCAATCATTTCTGGCTCAGCATAGCTGCGTGGTTATCCAATGATTGTCATAAGTTTACCTTAAACATCTTGAGTTAGCAAGGCTTCCATCCATTGCCAAGGGATCTGTATCGGTTGGTGCATACTTTCAAAGTTCAAATGGTTCATAATTCTCTCTGAGCTTTCACTTTCTGTTTGCATAGGTCCTCGTGCTTATTTGGCAGCCCTGGGATGCACTTTGGTCTTTCCTGAATGTGCATACATCCTTCTACATGTACATAGTCTTCCAGATCTCCAGGAATATGTTGGATCTTTTCAAAGCTCCCATGGCTGTCTCTTTTCTCCGGATATCCTTTTAACATTTTTGACCGGTCTTTGCTTATCTCAACCAGCAGGCTTAGGCAAATGCAATATTGGCCTTCCCAACTGCTTGCCACTAATTAATTGCTTTTTTAAAAAATTAATTAACTTATTTTAATTGGAGGCTAATTACTTTACAATACTGTTATTGCTTTTGTTTTTGACCATACCCTAGGGTATAAGATTTTTATGGGAAGCTTCAGATATGATCAGCCCGCTCCATGGCAGTGAGGTTTTTGGTCTTCATGGTTACTGAACCGTGGACCTGGGGGTTGGGTGGAGTGGGAATAAATGCTACAGACCCCACTTTTCTTACTGAAAGTCAGTTGCTTTTCCTGAATAAATGATTTTCAATTTGTTTTATGCCTTTGGTTAATTTCTAAAGTTTTGAAATTGCTGTTTTTGAGAATTTTGCAAGTTTTGTCAGTGCTTTTTAAGGGAAGATTTGCCAGGGTTCTTTTTCCACCATTTGAGAAGTGCCCAACTCTTTCAGCATCTCTGTTTGGCCCCCAAAACTCTAATTAATTATACAGAAAAAAACCTAGCCACAAAACTAAGTATACTACTGGTTGAGATGATAGCAAAGTAACTGCAAGCTAGTAAAAGTCTATCCAGAAAACTTAAAAACAAATTAATTTGATGAAACATATGCAAGCAAGAGGCTTCCCAGGTGGAACTAGTGGTCAAGAACCCTCCTGCCAATGTAGGAGACATAAGAGATGCAGGTTTGATCCCTGGGTGGGGAGGATCCCCTGGAAGAGGGCACAGCAACCCACTCCAGTATTCTTGTCTGGAGAATACCAAGGACAGAAGAGCCAAGCGGGCTACAGTCCATGGGGTTGCAAAGAGTCCGACACAACTGAAGCAATTTACCACACACGTAAGCAAGAAGTTTTGTAGATTTGTCATTAGGAAGTGTCCAATGACTAGCCTCCCTTTAGAATTCCTGTATTATTCTTTGCATATTTCAGTCAGTACAGTCACCAAATTGTTTTTCCACTAAGCTATGGGCTACTTTTAATAAAAGGTTCTGTTTTAATACTATAAGGGGTCTGTTGATGTGTGATCAGAGCCTGCAGTAAATACTCTATTAGCTTTTTAAGACTTATTTACATATTTATTTTTGGCTGTGCTGGATCTCCATTGTTGTGCTGACTTTTCTCTAGCTGAAAGGGGTTCCTCTCTAGTTATGAGACACAGGTTTCTTTTCATGATGGCTTGTCTTGTTGCGGAACAGAGGCTTTAGGGTGTGTGGGCTTCAGTAGCTCCCAGGCTCTAGAACACAGGCTCAATAGTTGCTCTGGGGCAGTTGGGATCTTCCCAGATCAGGTCTCAAACTCTGTTTCCTGTCTTGACAGTCAGGTTCTTTACTACTGACCCATCAGATATGTTTTAGAGATGGCCCAAGGCTGAGGGCAATGCTAATAATGCCTAACAGTGAAACAATTGGAATTTCATTTCCAAAAAAATCAGTCTTCTGCATACAGATTTCAAAAATTAATTTGAGTTGTTCTTTTAGACACATTCTGCAATTAATTATCTTTAGCCCAATTTAGTATTGACTTCTGAGACATCTTTCTTTCAAGCAGCATATTCCCAAAAGAAAAGTGTTAAAATCATCTTGGCTAGTTCTGTTGTTTAATGGCACCTCCGTGACATGTGTTAACTTCTGACTTGTGTTTGCAATAGCTTGAATAAATTACAGTTATCAACCATTTGGAAGCAGTCAATATAAAAAGCTCAGAACACTTGTCAATAAGGAAGTGATTAATTGCAAAGTATTTACTATCACATTCTCTTTAGTATCAAACTGTCAGTGTGCTCTTTGCTACCTCCTTTAGCTTCCATACCCCCTATGGGGTCACCTCTAGGCTGAGTTACCATTGGGACAATCCCTCTGACTATAGACCTCCCTCTGTTCTTCTCATTTCAAGGATGAGACTGGCTTCCCCTGAATTTTACATGGTAGAGCAGATTGCTGCAGGTAATAAGAACGTATCAAACTCTGAGATAATGGAAAGGAAATAACCACATTGCACAGATCCAGAATGTCTGGAGGGTCCAGGCTGAGAGAGACTGTCTGCCTGACACACACATCTAACACCTCTGTGGTCATGGGGGTTCACCTCCCACCTCTGAGATTGCTATATGCATTTCCATGTCTCCTAGTCCAAGCCCTACTCATTTCTGGCTCTAAAAGAAAAAGGAATTTCCCCCTTAGGCCAGATATCCTTCTGATTTCTCATTCTCTGATCCAGAATTATCCTCTTTTCCCAATATTAAGCAATCTAGATATTTTTCTTGATGAAGGATTCTTCAAGTCCACCCACCAGGGTGTGGTGTTATCCTGTGATCCTCAATAGGACAGTAACAAAAAAGTATAGTGTCACCACCATTTTTCAAATCCTGAGTCAGTTGGTCTAAAAGAAAAGCAATTATTTTATACTAATTATTTTTTCAGCCCTTCTCTTTAAATATTCATGAAATCTGGAGGTTGGGTCCTACCAACCAGAAGTTTATCATATAAATTTGCTAAATATTCCAGACAAGATGACTTTCTAGGAACCATGATAAATATAGAGAAAAAGTTAAAGTCCCTTAAATTGTATTTTTTGAATGAGAGAAATACTGATAATTAAATTAGGCAATAGAATTTGATAATTCTATATATTGATATTGCCACAGGGGAAAGAGAAATTCATTACAGTAGGAAAGAACTGAGGATGTAGAGCCAGGTAAGACTTTGTATTAATAGATAAACTCAAACTTGAATTGGATTTTGAAGGATAGGTTGTATTTCAACAGGTGGAATGTGAGAAGCTGGCATTCCTGTTGGAAGGAGAAGCCTGCATACACAAAGGCACATGATGAGAAAGCAATGAGCATGTTCAGGAAATGCTTAGTCACCCAGCTTAGCTACACCTTTGACATTAGAGAGAGAGATAGAAAGAAAAGCTGGAAATGTAGGAAGGGAACAGTCATGGAAGGCTTTGAATATCTACTAGGGATTTTGGATACCTTTTCTACAAAGAGGAGTTTGAAGGAAGTAGTGAGTTAGCCCCTTAGGTTACCAAAAAGGTAATAGGAATTTGAAGCCCTGGGGAGAATTTTGTCTGTTAGACTGATGTTTTCCATGTCAATGACAAATTGTCTAATAAAATGTCACATTGGTAAGGCCACAGCACCTGGCAGATGAATTTCCTAGGATGAGTGAACAGAAATACCTGCTGAGCTCCTAGAAAGTGTCATTCACTGAAGTGGATGGTGCCAAGTGTTGAGTTTAAGGGAAGGGAATGCAAGATGAGTTTAAGCAAGAATTTTCCCCTGGGAGTTTTCTTAAGAGTTGTAATCAAATACAGGAAGTGTGGCAAGTGGCAGGAAGGTTACTCTAGAATTCGCACATAATTTATATTTTATATTGAACATGCCAATACAGGCAATGCTAATACATTGAAGCTATCTTCTCTTGAGTTTTACATTTGAATTTCTTTATCCCACCCTACCACTCCCATCAATGACCCAGCATCTTGCAATTACAGTGGTGTCTGCTCAGCAAGCTGACAGATTCTCATGAAACCCAAAGGGAAAAGAAAAATTTCTAGAAGAGGAAACTCACTCACATGCTTCCTTTCTCTCTATTTTTGCCACATCCCACAAGCAGAGGTATGTGGTGCAAATACAGATGGTGGTTTCTGATTCACTTCTAGATTCAAGAAATAGTCTAAGAGATGTAATCTGGGTGATGAAAAGTTAGAATGTGCAGCAATTTTGGTTGGTTATGGGGCCATGGGCAGAGGAGTATTGGAAATGAGGACTGACCTAGAAAGTCTGAGTGGTGCCTATGATGAAAGGAGTGGGTTGGGAAGAGAGGGGAGTGGAGAGCAAACTCAGCAGACATTAGTCAGGAATATTGTTCCAGAATACCTGGAACTCTGGGGCTTCCCTGGTGGCACCCGCCTGTCAAAGCAAGAGATATAAGAGATGTGGGTTTGATCCCTGGGTTGGGAAGTTCCCCTGGATGAGGGCATGGCAACCCACTCCAGTATTCTTGCCTGGAAAATCCCATGGAGAGAGGAACCTGGAGGAGCTACAGTCCATGGGGTCACATAAGAGTCAGACGCAACTTAACGACTCAATAACAACAGTGACCAGGAACTACTCATTCCCAGATTCCTCACATCTCCCCACCCAACCCTGCGCTCCTTCACCCCGTCAAAGCCCAGGATGGAGAGTCTCCAGCCTGGAGGCGAGCTCCAGGCTCCAGCAGTCGCCAGCCTTTTCAGGGAATAACCAAATTCTCTGTTTGTCCTGGAAGATTCCCTTCTCCTCTGTCGCAAGTGTTTTTGTTTTATTTTTTTTTCACACGTATCAGCCCCTCCTGTTGACACTGGAACCATCTTCTTGTCTCACCTCCCGTCTCTGTGGCTTATGAATTGATTAGAGGGAAAATATTTCCTTTTGAACACCTCTGTCACCCCCTTCGACCCCCACTTGCAGAAAGCTATCGTTTTCAGATGGGTCTTACCTTAAGGAAAAAGCAGGGTACCAGTTGTGTGAAACATTAGAGGCCATTCCTTGAGTCATTTTCAAAAACATGTTTCTGGGAGCACGCCAACCAGATTTTACAGGGATGGCAGGGCTACAGATGGAACGTGGAAAGAAATGATTGCCCTGGGCCAACTCCACAGACAAATGATGAGCTAATTTCTCCTCAGTGAGAGTGTTCTGTATTTGCTGGTCAGAATCTGCCAAAAAGTTCAAGTTCATATGCTTAGAGCTGTATCTCTCCTTATGTCTATCTGGCTCCATTTAATGTTTAAATAGCCCATTTCACTGAGCCTTAGGCTGAACAGTGTGGAGTCATTTATTCATAGCTGAGGTGGTAATCAAGCTAATGAAGAAAAACAGAAGAAAGAATCAGCTGAATTTAAGGGTAAAACATCACATAGTGTGGTGTGTATGTGCATATGTGTGTTCAACCATCCATTAGTCACATATTGTTCTTCTCCTTCATGGCTTATTTGAAGCATCCTTTATCTCTAGTTTGACTTTCCGTTTGGAAAGTGTTGCCCATCTTTCCTTTGTGTGTCTCTTTTTATGAACTCAAGGAAGGTAAATTTGTATTGTCACCTGGCAAAACATAATCAGAAAGGAGAATGAATTATTTCAAAATCACTATGTTTTCTAGAACTGAAGATGAATATTTTTGTGTTGTTATCCAACATTTCAAAATGGTCTGTGTTTCTGTTCATTTCCACACCAAAGATAACCAGGATTACAAACCAAAGTACAATCTAGCCTAATATTGAAATAAAAGAGACCATACAGATGGCTAACAAACACATGAAAAGATGCTCAACATCACTCATTATCAGAGAAATGCAAATCAAAACCACAATGAGGTACCATTACACGCCAGTCAGGATGGCTGCTATCCAAAAGTCTACAAGCAATAAATGTTGGAGAGGGTGTGGAGAAAAGGGAACCCTCTTACACTGTTGATGGGAATGCAAACTAGTACAGTCGCTATGTAGAACAGTGTGGAGATTTCTTAAAAAACTGGAAATAGAACTGCCATATGACCCAGCAATCCCACTTCTGGGCATACACGCCGAGGAAACCAGATCTGAAAGAGACACGTGCACCCCAATGTTCATCGCAGCACTGTTTATAATTGCCAGGACATGGAAGCAACCTGGATGTCCATCAGCAGATGAATGGATAAGGAAGCTGTGGTACATGTACACCATGGAATATTACTCAGCCATTAAAAAGAATTCATTTGAATCAGTTCTAATCAGATGGATGAAACTGGAGCCCATTACAGAGTGAAGTAAGCCAGAAAGATAAGGACCAATACAGTATACTAATGCATGTATTAGAAAGATGGTAACAATAACCCTATATGCAAAACAGAAAAAGAGACACAGATGTATAGAATAGACTTTTGGACTCTGTGGGAGAAGGCGAGGGTGGGATGTTTCGAGAGAACAGCATTGAAACATGTATATTATCAAGGGTGAAACAGATCACCAGCCCAGTTTGGATGCATGAGACAAGTGCTCGGGCCTGGTGCACTGGGAAGACCCAGAGGGATCGGGTGGAGAGGGAAGTGGGAGGGGGGATCAGGATGGGGAATACATGCAAATCCATGGCTGATTCATGTCAATGTATGGCAAAAACCACTACAATATTGTAAAGTAATTAGCCTCCAACTAATAAAAATAAGTGGAAAAAAAATAAAATAAAAGAGACCAAATTACATTTCTCAATTTGCATGCTATTAGTTTCTTTTTAAAGATAGTTTTATTGAAATATAATTCACATACCATACAATTCACACATTTATAGCCTACAGTTCAATGGTTTTTAGTATATTCATAGATGTATGCAACCATCACTGCAATCAATTTTGGAACATTTTTTTCATCTCAAAAGGAAACCTTGTACCTTTTAGCCATTACCTCCCTCACTCCCTGGCCCCCTGCCCGAGCCTGAGGCAACCACTAATCTACTTTCTGTCTCTAAAATTTCCTTATTCTGGACATTTCATGTGAATAGAATCATGTTATATTTAGTCTTTTGTGACATTTCCTTTCAATTTGCATATTTCCAAGGTTCACTTACATTATATTAATAGCATGTATCAGTACTCTTATCACTTTTTCTGTACAAATAATATTCCATTTTATAGCTATATCACAGTTTGAACATCCACTTGTCAGTTGATGGACATTTGGGTTATTTCTACCTTTTGGCTATTATGAAAAATGCTGCCTTGAGCATTCATGTACAAGTTCTTGTGTGGACATAATTTGTTGTTACAACTTATGTTGTCAACTGTAAAAGAAAGCCTTCATCCATCCAACAGCTCATCCATCCATTTTCTGTGTCAGGGGCAGCAGCCATTGTTGGTGCCCTGTCCAGTCCATACGGATATAATAAATAATTGAATAAAAACATGGGGGGGGGATATACAAATCAATGCAGAAGAATTCAAAGTAATTTTGTAGGTATTCCATCCTCAAGATACCCTGTTCCACAAGAATGAGCAGTTCAAGGGGACTCCTTGCCAAAGATGGTAGCGCAGAATGGGAAACAAGGGAGTAATGTTACAGAGGAGAAATTTGATAAATATCACCTCACCTGGTGATCATGGTTAACGTCCACGATGATAAATCATATTGATAATATGTAGCCTTGTTATGAATTAATGAAATGACATGCAATCTTCCTCCTAGAAACATAACTCCTGTCTAATTATGAGAAAAATGTCAGGCAAATTCCAGTTGAGGGATATTCTACAAACTACTTGACCAGTACTCCTCAAAACTGTCAAGGTCATCATAAACAAGGATATTCTAAAAAGCAGTCATGGCCAAGAGGAGTTTAAAGAACTATGATAACTAAATACAATGTAGTCCTGGATATGATACTGGAATAGGAATAAGATATTAGGAAAGATATTAGATAAGCAAAAAAATAAAGTACAACTCTAGTTAATAAAAATGTATCAATTTTGGCTCATTAATTGAGACAAATCTATCATATTAATGTAAGATACTAATAACAGGGGAAACTAGGTGTGGGGTATTTGGAAGTCTGTATTTTTCTGTAAATTTAAAACTTTGCTTAAAAAAATATTTTCAGGGCTTCCCTGGTGGCTCAGTGGTAAAGAATCCACCTGCCAATGCAGGAGGTAAAGTTTCAACCCTTGATCCAGGAAGATCCCACATGCTGAGGAGCAACCAAGCATATGTGCCACATCTACTGAGCCTACACGCTTCAACGACCAAAGCCCATGCGCCCTAGTGCCCACACTCTGCAATAAGAGAAGCCACCACAATCAGAAAGTCCTTGCTCTCCCAGCTAGAGAAAAGTCCACAAAGCGACAAAGACCCAGCACTGCCAAAAATAAATAAGTAAATAAATAAAGTTATTTTTTAAAAGAAACTAAAAAGGAAAATATAAAAAAAATGCTCTTCTAAAAATTTCTTTAAAAAAACAGATGAAGACCATTTTTAAAAAACACAGATTTATTGATCTAATTCTTATTCTTTTTTGCATATATCCACCTCTCTTCAGTCAGAGCACTGGTGAGTGCTGCCTGTGACAACTTCTGCAGAGCTAAGAAATCAACTCAGTGATGCCAAAGAAGAAGGAGAAAGGGACAGTGAACTGAGATTCAGGAAGCCACACTGCTCTCTTATTTCCTGTGACCAGGGCAGCTGTTCTGTGTCTCTGAATCTCCATTTTCTTTCAAAACTGTGAATGAGTGGGGATAGAATGGGTGAATGAACTCTAAGGGCTTATCTAACCTAAAACCTCTGGGCTCCCATTTGATCAGGCTAAAAATTCTTGGCTCCATCCTGACAGCTCTCATATATCCCACATCTGGCCCATCAGTTGTCCCAGGGTCTGTACCTGAATCTGATCAGTCCTCACTTCTGGTTCAGCTACTGCCTTAGTCCAAGCAGTCACCACCCCTCCTGGGATTATTGTAACAGTCTTCACACTCTTTTCCTCGCTTTTCTTTTTTACATCCTCACAATTCCCAATATAGGAACTGAAATGATCTTTTAAAACAGAAGTAAAATCATGTCATTTCTCTGTACAAAGCACCAATGACTTCCCATCTCACTTGCTGGAAAAGACAATCTCCCTTCACTGGCTTCTAAAGTCCTAAATGATCTGGATTTCCATTTCTCTCTGACCTCAAGTCTTGCCCTCTTCCCTTCAGTCACTCCAACCCCACTGGCCTCCTTGGACACAGGAAGAACATTTCTGCCTCAGGGCCTTTGAATCACTGTTCCCCTGCATGAGATGCTCTTTCTCTGGAGAGCCGCATTTTGCTCCCTTGCCACTTTCAGTCCCCAAACTAGAGAGATTGTCCTTGGATCCCTTTATTATAAACCAGCAACTTCCTCCCTGACCCTGGGAAAGACTGAAGGCAGGAGGAGAAGAGGACAACAGAGGATGAGATGGTTGGTTGGCATGGATGTGAGTTTGAGCAAACTCCAGGAGATGGTGAAGGACAGGGAAGCCTGGCGTGCTGCAGTCAGTGGGGTCACACAAAGTCAGACACAACTGAGAAACTGAACAACAATAAGCCCCCCTGCCCACCTCCCGCCCACTTCACCTCCAGCCCAACCTCTTCCTCCTCCCTCTGCCTTGTTTTTCTCTACAGCACTTATCACCATCGAGGTCTTGTATATTTAATAGGCTATTTGCTGACTTTCAGTCTCTTATGCACAAGAAAATAAGCATCTTGAAGCATTGAGATTTAGTGATAGTCACTGCTGTGTTCCCAGTCCTTAAAGCAGTCCCTGGTCCATAGGATTTACTTAATAAACATGAGTTGAACAAATTCATAAGTGAATGAATGATGAGTGAATAAATGAATAAATGCTTCTGTGGATACAGGAACTTGTCTCCAGTGGCTTGGTTCATTCCTCATCTCCCTCTTCTCCTTCCTCAAATATATGAATTAAATCCCTCTTCCCTGAGGTTTTAGGCTTTTTTACACTTAAGCTGGAAGACTCCACTGCACCGACTTTCTGCTGGGTTACATCCCCCTTTATGGCAGTAGGTGGGTTGGTCTTGTGCTTGCATGGGGATAAGGCAGAAGAGAATCTACGGTGCTTAAAAAAGAAATCAGTCAAAATTTCAGATATATTACACAACTACTCCCTTCTCACACTACTTTTAGCTTTTTGGTTTCCAAGTGTGTCTCCCTTCACAGACTATGAGCAACTTTCACAGAAAGGTTAAGTGTTACCCACCTTTGTATTCCCAGTTTGTAGCATGGTGTTCAGCGCATAGGAGTTTTTCCATCCATAGTCACGAGTCTCATTGAATCAATAAAATAGAAGCACTGAGGACTTTTCTGGCAGAGCGCTGAAAGTTCCATTTTTATTTGGTTTCTGGTGGAGAGGAAGGAAGTTTTGCTGTGAAAACATTCCAGCTGGATGTAAATACAACTGCAAAGACTGACTTACCAGCAATCCATTTATGGACCAGAAACATGAAGACAACTCCACAAGGGATTAAGTTTCAACTCTATCACCAATATGGCCCTTTGGGCAGTATACTTAAGTTTCCTCATTTCCTAATAGCCTTATTCATCAATGTTATATTATCCTTCAGTCATATAGGAGGAAGTAGCCAGCATGCAATGCTGGCTTCAGAGCCCACACTGATAAGTTCATTTCAGTTGCTCAGTCATGTCTGACTCTTTGCGACCCCATGGCACGCCAGGCCTCCCTGTCCATCATCAACTCCCGGAGTTTACTCAAACTCATGCCCATCGAGTTGGTGACGTTATCCAACCATCTCATCCTATGTCATCCCCTTAACCTCCTGCCTTCAATCTTTCCCAGCATCAGGGTCTTTTCAAATGAGTCAGCTCTTTGCATCAGAGAGCCAAAGGATTGGAGTTTCAGCTTCAACATCAGTCCTTCAAATGAATATTCAGGACTGATCTCCTTTAGGATGGACTGGTTGGAGTCCTTGCAGTCCAAGGGACTCTCAAGCGCCTTCTCCAAAACAACAGTTCAAAAGCATCAATTCTTCAGCACTCAGCTTTGTTTATAGTCAAACTCTCACATCCATACATGACCACTGGAAAAACCAAGCCTTGACTAGACGAACCTTTTTTGGCAAAGTAATGTCTCTGCTTTTTAATATGCTGTTTAGGTTGGTCATAACTTTTCTTCCAATGAGTAACCATCTTTTAATTTCATGGCTGCAATCACCATCTGCAGTGATTTTGGAGCCCCCAAAAATAAAGTCTGACACTGTTTCCGCTGTTTCCAATCTATTTGCCATGAAGTGATGGAACTGGATGCCATGATCTTAGTTTTCTGAATGTTGAACTTTAAGCCAACATTTTCACTCTCCTCTTTCACTCTCATCAAGAGTCTCTTTAGTTCTTCTTCACTTTCTGCCATAAGGGTGGTGTCATCTGCATATCTGAGGTTATTGATATTTCTCCCAGCAATCTTGATTCCAGGTTGTGCTTCATCCAGCCCAGCATTTCACATGATGTACTCTGCATATAACTTAAATAAGCAGGGTGACAGTATACAGCCTATACGTACTCCTTTCCCAATTTGGAACCAGTGTATTGTTCCATGTCCAGTTCTAACTGTTGCTTCTAAACACACTGATAAAGACCATACTGAAAAATAAGTTCAAATAGACTGGTCTTAATTTTTAAAATGAGGTATCATTTGACCCTAAAATCATACACCCATATGAAGCAAATTCCAGAAGACATCAGAAACATAGACTATTATTTACAAGTGGCCATAGACTTGTTATAACTATATAGCCCATTCTATGTAAGGCACGTGGGTGCATGCATGCTAAGTCACTTCAGTCATGTCTGACTCTTTGCAATCCTATGGACTCTAGCCCATCTGGCTTCTCTGTCCATGGGATTCTCTAGGTAAGAATACTGGAGAGGGTTGCCATGCTCTCCTCCCAACCCAGGGATTGAATTGTGTCTCTTCTGTCTCCTGCATTGGCAGGCGGGATCTTTAGCAATAGTGATACCTGGGAAACCCCATGTAAGGTACATAGAACAGTGCAAACAGTGAGCACTCCCGAAGTCTTAGCCATTTTTGTTGTTATTTAGGGGCCACCCTCAGGTGCTCCTTCTTTAGCCCTCAGTCTCTCTGATCATCAGGGCCACCTGCTAGGATTTTCCAGCAATTCTTTCTTTAATATTAATTAATTGATTAATTGGGCTACACTGGGTTGCAGTATATGGGATTTTTAATCTTTATCGTGGCAAGCAAATGCTTAGTTTAGGCATCTGGGCTCCAGTTCCCTGACCAGAGATCAACCCAGGCTCCCTGCATTGGGATCATGGAGTCTTAGCCACTGGACCACCTGGGAAGTTCCTCCAGCAGTCTTTTTTTTCATTTGGAGGAAAATTGCTTTACAATGTTGTGTACAAACCATAATTACACATATATCCCCTCTCTCTTGAGCCTCCTTCCCCTCCCCCCATTCCATCCCTCTAGGTCATCACAGAGCATGAGGCTGGGATCCCTGTGTTACACAGCAACCTCTCACCAGCTATCTATTTTATACATGGTAGTGTACATATGGGAGAAAGCAATGGCACCCCACTCCAGTACTCTTGCCTGGAAAATCCCATGGATGGAGGAGCCTGGTAGGCTGCAGTCCATGGGGTCACGAAGAGTTGGACACGACTGAATGACTTCAGTTTCACTTTTCACTTTCACGTACTGGAGAAGGAAATGGCAACCTGCTCCAGTGTTCTTGCCTGGAGAATCCCAAGGACGGGGGAGCCTGGTGGATTGACGTCTATGGGGTCGCACAGAGTCAGACATGACTGAAGTGACTTAGAAACAGCAGTGTACATATGTTGATATTACTTTCTGCATTCATCCCACTCTTTCCCTCCCCAACTGTGTCTGCAAGTCTGTTCTCTACATCTGCATCTCCATTCCTTCCCTGCAAATAGGTTCATCAATACCTTTTTTCTAGATTCCATACAAATTCTAGATTCCATACAAATTCCATACAAATATATGACGTTTGTTTTCTCTTTCTGACTTGCTTCACTCTAGGTTCATCCACCTCACTAGAAATGACTCAAATTCATCTTTAATGACTAAGTAATATTCCACTGTATATATGTACCACATCTTCTCTATCTATTCATCTGTTGATGGACATCTAAGTTGCTTCCATGTCCTGGCTGTTGTAAAATAGTGCTGCAGTGAACACTGGGGCACAAGTGTCTTTTATAATTCTGGTTTTCTCAGGGTATATGCCCAGTAGTGGGGTTGTTGGGTCATATGGTAGATTTATGTCTAGTTTTTTAAGGAATCTCCATACTTTTCTCCATAATGGCTGCATCAGTTTACATTTCTACCAACATTGTGGGAGGGTTCCCTTTTCTCTACATCCTCTTCAGCATCTATTATTTATAGATTTTTTGATAATGGCCATTCTGATAGGTGTGAGATAATACCTCACTGTAGCTTTGATTCACATTTCTCTAATAAATAGTGATGCTGAGCATCTTTTCATGTGTTTATTGGCCATCTGTATGTCCTCTTTGGAGTTCTTAATGACAAGGCCTGTTTCCTCTGAAAATCAGCTCCTCATAAATATACTGAGCTTGTGTTAGGGGTAAAAGAAAATGCTTTTTTATGGCACACAGAGAAAGAAGAAAAGGTGTTGGGAAAAGGAAACCACAGAAGGTCAAGTTCCCAGAGCTAGAACCTCTCTCAGAGCAGTGCTGCAAGTTCCAGTTTCCTGCAGTTTGGCTTCATTGTCTGCCGGTCATTATATCACAGAACCCTGGAGTAGAAGGAGCTACTGGAGATTTCTCCATGTTGCACCCTTTCTCCTCCAGACCTGACAGCTTGTTAAATATTCCTGGTTCCCTTGCTTGCCCCTTATAGCTTATGACAGGAATCAGGCATGTAGTTAAAAAGACAATGGTCCTTGCAAGCAAACTGACTTGGGATCAAAGTCTATTTCTATGCCTCTGAACTCTGTGATATTGGGCAAGTTGACTTTTTCTGTCATGGTAGGAAAATAAGAATAATAATAGCTACTTTTGTGTGTGTGTGTGAAGAGTAAATGACAAAAATGGCTAAGTTTCCTTATACAACTTTTGGCACACAAGTGTTCAACTATAGTTATTGCTATCATTGTTTTCCCTATCAAGGGCTGATTTTCCTTTGGTTTTATTATTATTGTCATTCATCTTTTGACCCATGATCCCGTAGACCTATTTTTAAATATTTTCATTTTTATTTATATATTTGGCTGCACCTGCTCGGGTCTTAGTTGCTGCAAGAGTGATCTTTAGTTGCAGCATGTGAACTCTTGGTTGTGGATCAAACCTGGGCCCCCTGCTTTGGGACCACGGAGCCTCAGCCACTGGGCCACCAGGCTAGTCCCTGACTTTTCTCTGGATACTACATTGATAACCTCCTGAAAGTGAAGGGTGCCTTGAACAAAGCAAATTTCTTTCGTACCATCCCAGATCTGGAGAAAGGACAGAGATAGATCATAGGGGTAGATGAGTGCCTTGAACAAAGCAAATTTCTCTCGTACCATTCCAGATCTGGAGAAAGGACAGAGATAGATCATAGGGGTAGATGAGAGCTTGTTATGCACAGGGCACTGTGCTAAATACTGAGCAGGCAGTATCCCATCAGAGCATTACACAAGTCTTTGAGGTGACATAATGTAGCATTTTATCATGAAGAAGCTGAGGTTCAGAGAGGGTAAACAACTTGCTCAAGACCACACACAGTCAAGGTGTGGTCAGGTGGCTGGGGTTGAGAGTCGCCTTCTATGACTGGGAGCTAGGGTGAGGTTCTGTCTGAGGCAACACTTTGGGGGTGGGGCTGGGGCAGGGAGGTAGAAAGCCAGGAAGGCAAACCTGGTCAGAGTTTTTCAGAAAGAGTTGCATTTTATTGATTTTTTTTTAAACTTCTTTTTTTTTAATTGGCCACTCTGTAAGGCATGTGGGATCCTATTTCCTCCACTAGGGACTGAACCCAAGCCCCCAGCATGGGAAGTGTGGAGTCTTAACAACTGGAGGCCCAGGAAAGTCCCGAGAGAGTTGCATTTTAAATCGTGGTAAAAACTCAAGTCCCCAGAGCCAAGAGATATTGATTTCTTTAGAATCTAAACAACAGCATTTTGGGGAGAAGTAGGATAGTGGTGTTGGAGGCAAGGGACATCAAGGTTTCCTGAGCTAATTTTGTGAATTAAGTATGTGCCTGTATGGGCTGGTGGGTGTCTGAATTAAAGAGGCTGCATTAAGGCAGACATGAAACAGGGCCTACCAGAAGCTAAAGCTCCATTCATTCTGCAATGTGCTGAGTGAAGTTAGGTCTAGATTGGTCAAAGCCTGAAATAGGATTCCTCTGTTGGATGACGGAAAGTCAAGTCCCCTTGTGCTGTGTGTGTGCTCAGTCACTTCAGTCAGGTCCAACTCTTTGAAACCCCGTGGACTGTAGCCCACCAGGCTCCTCTGTACATGGAATTTTCCAGGCAAGAATACAGGAGTGAGTTGCCATGGCCTCCTCCAAGGGATCTTCCTGACCCAGAGACCGAACCCTCCTCTCCTGCATTGGCAGGCAGTTCTTTACCACTAGTGCCACCTAAGAATCTGTAGAGCTCTCAAAACTCTTTAAACTGGTGATGAAGTTGCCCCTGCTTCCCTATTCCAATCAGAGATGGACCTGTGTTGAGTTACAGAAAGACTTCTCTGCTTTCTGGCTCCCTCTTTTTGGCATTTTGAAGGCAGACAACTCTTACAAGGCAGATCTGGTGATTCAGTCTAGGGGAGACCCAGGATCAGTTTCATAGACTCTTTCTCTTCTCATCTCTTTTACTTCGTAGCTGTCTGTACATATAGGCATGTCCTCCTGCCAGTCCTGGGAGACATAAAAGCCAGGTGGTGGATACGGAACCATCCTAAGCAGCTCAGTCCAACAACCTATGATGCTAATAGCAAATCCAGACCCCGAGTTCCAGTAGGGGGTTTATTTCACCACTCAACCTGCTTTTCTCAATGAGCTCTAGGTTGATGGAAAGTGCTTTGATAAGCGACATCTTTACAAGTCATTTCTCGATTTTGTGTCCTTGAAGACAGAAATTATGCCTCTTTCTTAGATGGCACTCTAAAATGTACCGTGACATTAACATTTGCTCTCAGCATGTATACACAGAGATAAATGGATAGATATGCATGCATGCACACGTGCACACACACACACATGTACACTGGTATTCCATCTAAGTTCCACACGAGAACTTAGACTTGCTTTCACATTGCTTGGAACTGCTGGCATCAGGAAGAACTGCCCTGCCTTTCCTTACAAAGATATAATTATAAGAACTACTGATGATTTATAACTGAGAAAGAACTGACAGTGACAAGTCTAATTAGATGCTGAAAGAGAATAACGAGCCACGCTTAGCTGATTCTGACTCTTCCTGACTAGAATCTTTCTGAACACAAACTAGTCATATTTACTTAAATATCAAGACAAATTAAACTAGGTGAAAGAAGCATGAGCTTTGGCATTCCCATGGTAGGAATTCATATGTGTCTGTGTTTTAAATATATATTGGGTTGGCCAAAAAAGTTCATTTGAGTTTTTCCGTACAATATTATGGAAAAACCAAAAAAAGAAAAAGACCTGTTTTTGCCAACCCTATGCATTTCCTGTGAGAGTGGTCACTCAGTCAGTTGTGTCCTACTCTTCAGCAGCCTCATGGACTGTGGCCCGCCAGGTTCCGCTGTTCATGGGATTCTCCAGGCAAGAGTACTAAAGAGGGTTGCCACGCTCTCCTCCAGGGGATCTTCCTGGCCCAGGGATCAAACCTCAGTCTCCTACGTCTCCTGCATTGGCAGGTGGATTCTTTACCACTGAGCCACCTGGGAAACCCATCCATTTCATACAGAGAGATTTATGTTTTCCTGTATTATTGCTTTGATTACTGTCTTTAGAGAAAGAAATGGGGAAGATGAAGCAGATGTGATTTTTTGTATTTCTCCCACTAAGTACAGTGAAAAAGCTTGGACAGTACATAGAGGAAGACTTAAGATGATTCTGAAAAGAAGAGAGAAAACTGACTAATGATTTTGAAGAGTGACATTGTGGTAAGTTTTCTTTTTATTTCATGTTTCTCAGACACAGGTCTCAAGAAGTTGCATCCCCAAACACGAGTGGGTGCTAACAAAAAAGACTCTACCAACAGCCTGCTCTC
Source organism: Odocoileus virginianus (assembly GCF_023699985.2). NCBI lineage: Eukaryota > Metazoa > Chordata > Mammalia > Artiodactyla > Cervidae > Odocoileus > Odocoileus virginianus. Next base: position 54,667,983 of record NC_069684.1, on the reverse strand, counting down.
TTAACCAGAGGACCAGGAAAAGAGAAGAAGACTATTAGACAATAATTGGTCTGCTCCTGCCAACAACATAGAAAATACCATGGTCCTATCCTACCCCTCCAGCAAAGGCTGGGGAGGGAACATTTGCACCTTGGTGAGGCTGTAATGAAGCGCTACAAAGCCTGCACTCTTTTCTATGGGGGTGATGTCCTAGAACGTCCAGAGCCAATCAGGATTTCCATTCCTCCTTTATGGACTGCAGTGTCCCTCCCCCTCTCCTGGATTGGATCAGAGGAGGCCTAATGGAGTGGACTTTCACAACCACCCGCTAATAATGAGCTCCCCCACCCTCTATCAGAAGAGGCCACGTGGAGAGCAGTAAGGAGGAGGCTCCAATGGTTCCAGCCAGGGGGTATTAGCTGAGCCTAGTAAGGAGCCAGAACCCCCAGCCTTGCTCAGCAGTAACTAGGAACATCCAGAGGCCAACAGGATGGGGGTGGGGTGGGTGTGGAGACCCTGACTTCTACATTCCCTGCTGGAGCAATGTCAGAGGAAGTCAGCTAAAACAGAAGGTTTAATTAAGATCCATCTCTTACAAGGCAGTACCCAAAATGTCTACTTCTCAGTCAAAAATTACTTGTCACATCCAGAACTAAAAAGATTCTCAAATGGAATGAAAAAAGAAAACCAATAGATGCCAACAGCAAACTGACAGAGATGTTACAATTATCTGACAAAGATTTTAAAGCAGCCACTGTAAAAATGCTTCAGTGAGCAATTGAGAACACATTTCAACCCTTCTCCCGCCCTCCCAAAAGAAGTCAGCCAAAGGCTCAGAGAAAAAAAAGTCTTGATTTCACCAAACACTTTGCAAAATTGTTGTCAGTTTCTGCAGCAATGAAAATAAACTCAAAGCTTTATTTTAACCGACTTGGAGAACTCATTGTCAGCAACAGACAATTTGGGAGTAAAGATGAGTGGTCTGCATCTGGCCTTGGCTCCCGGGAGGCCTGGGTGGCCAGGAGGAAGGCAGATGGGGCTTGGATCAGGCCTAGCATGTGTCCTGGGTGACAGGACCAGCATGAGCAGTGAGAGCATGTTAGTATCGAAGTCAGGAAGGCAAGCCCAGGACACAGTCGGAAAGTCCTGTGATCCAAGGGAGACTAGACTAGACACAACTTCCTATTAAGCAGCCTGGGGTTAGCGTTCAAGGTGATCCACTCAACAGGTGGGGATTCCAGACAGTAAGTTGCTGGGAGTGCTTCCTAAGCTCTAGCGCAGAGGACCTGTCCATAGACATAGCAAAATGGATTTATGAATATGTATCTCCGCTCAGGTCAGACACTGCATGAACAGTGGTGGTGGTGATTTAGTCACTCAGTTGTGTCCAACTCATTGCGACTCCATGGACTGTAGCCCGGCAGGCTCCTCTGTCCATGGGAATGTCCAGGCAAGAATACTGGAATGGGTTGCCATTTGCTTCTCAGGGAGGCAGGGAAAAGCAGAAGCTGGCTTGCCTGGGCTCTCCACGTTGTCAGGACCCCTAACGTCAGCAGGCTGCACTAAGAGGCCTGGGCAGTGCCTGGGAAGCTGGGGCAGAGAGTCTGAGCTAAATCACAGAACTACATAACTCTCAGACTGAGCCTCACAGCTCAGTCGGCAAAGGACCTGCCTGCAATGCAGGAGACCCAGGTTTGATTTCCAGGTCAGGAAGATCCCCTGGAGAAGGAAATGGCAACTCACTCCAGTATTCTCGCCTGGAAAATCCCATGAACAGAGGAGCCTGGCGGGCTACAGCCCATGGGGTCTCTCTCAAAAGTTGGACACAACTGAGTGACTAAACCATCACCACTACTACATAACCCTCATGTGATTAGCAGTCAGGGTAGGATGGCTATTGAAAATGTAAAAAGCCGCTAATAATCTTCCATATACATAGAGCCATTGTTTTTACTCTGTCATCCTGAGATGGCACTGCATATAAGCCTGTTACCCTCTCAACTATCCTACCCCATGGCCGGCAAATCCTGGTCACCATGCTTCTCACTTGGGCTTCCCAGGTGATGCTAGTGGTAAAGAACCATCTGCCAATGCAGGAGACCTAAGAGATGTGGGTTCCATCCCTGGGTCAGGAAGATCCCCTGGAGGAGGGCATGGCAACCCAGTCCAGTATTCTTGCCTGGAGAATCCCATGGACAGAAGAGCCTGGCGGGCCACAGTCCTTAAATTGCAAAGAGTCGGACACGACTGAAGTGACTTAGCATGCGTGCGTGCTCCCCACTTGGGTTCATATATTTCCTTATGCCTGAACTCCATCTCACCTTAATGAGTAGCCTTCTGTTTTTACATCCCAGGAAGGGGCAGCAGGGGTGGTAGGCGATGACTGAGGAATGACAGAGGGCAGAAATGGAGTGGCAAGTCAGCTCACCTCTTGCCATCCATGGTTCTTCCATTATTTCACTACATATTGTGGGGCCCCCTTTTGACCTAGTTATTGCATATAACTCTTTGAACTAGTTGCTGATGAGCCACTTGCCTTCATCAGTCTATTGCTGTTGATATAATTGTTTCCTTTTCCCAGAATTATTTGGATTACTCATAGTTTCCTCTGTCACTGTCTTACTCTTCTACAGAAAGAAAGAGCCAAGTATCTATACTTTATAGACAGAGGTATACTGGGCAGAAGAAAGAGAATTTGGAAAGATACGAAGTTACAGCCTTACTTTATACCAAAGTTACTCCTGATGAATTAAAGATTTATGTGTTAATTAAAAAGGAATAGAAGAAAACGCAGGTGATTATAAAATAAGGAAGACATTTCTAAAAATACCAAAAATATAGAAATTATGAAAGAAAATATTAAAATGGTTCAGATTTTACTAAAAGTAAAAATGTCTGCATTGTCTTGGTTATTTCTGGGTAGTGACACTTAAGTGACTATTTTATCTTTTTGTATCTCTATTTTTTAAAGTTTTTAGCAAATATATAAAAATGAAAATTATTTTACATGGCCTATACAATGAATAACATTGAAAGTCAAACATCAAATTGAGGAAAAAAGTTTTAGCATATAGAATGCAATATATAAAGGGTTCTTAATCATCAATGTGAAAAATACTCAGTTCCCAATAGAAAATCATATATAAAAGTTGTTAATGGTGTATCACAAAAGTGGAATTAAAATGAGTGACAAATTTTAAATATGCTTACTGTAATACCTATTGAAGTATTACAGTATAAATGCAAAATGAAACAATATTAAGACACATTTCAGTGGGTGCCTATCACAATGCCAGAGATTAAAATAACTTTATACATAGCTGGTGGCCCTGTAAATTGGTGTAGCCTTTTTGGAAAGACATTTGGTGATGTGTCAAAAGATATCATTTTTTTACCTTTGGAACAGCAATTTTTACAAGCTAGCAATTGATCTTTAAAAAAGGATCATAAATGTGTCCAAAGTGCAGATTTTATCCAAAGAATTTTTTAATAAGAATAAATTTAAATGTTTCCCCAAATAAGAGAGTTAAGTAGCTTATGATGTACTCATAAGGTTAAAAGAAATTAATATATATATATATTCCTTTTAAAAATGAATTTTCAGAACAGTAACTGATATGAAGAGTATACAATATACTTTGTTTAGTGAAAAAGCAGTACATAAAATAGTACACATAGGGGCGACTTTCTTTTTTTGGTCAAAAGAAAATTCATGTATAGAAAAAGACAGAAGCAAGATACACACATCAAGTGTGAATAGTGGTTACCTCTAAGTGGTGGAATTGTTTGGCTTGTCTATGCTATATACATTTTCTTTAATGAGCATACATTCTGTGGGAAAATATTTAAACTGGCTGTTTTTTTTTACAAAGTTGGCCGCCGGCCTGGGCAGATAAAACAAGCCGCTCACTTTGTATGGTCTGTCACCCCTCCACAAAGGGCTGATATTATTTTGCTGACAACCCTGAGACCACTCAATCTCACGTTGCAAATCCTGCCATGATGGGAACAGACCCAGTTCAAGGAGAGAATTTCAAAACGTACTCGGGTGAACAGTGTCTCCTCTTCCAGACTCAGGTGCACAAATGCTACAGTAATATTTTTGTCCACAGATTCGGAGAGAAAACAATCTGACCCGGGAAAGACACGCCCTTGGTTTGTCCATTGTGAATTTCTTTGAGAAGTACAGGGAGGAGGGCTTGGGGGTTCCGTGCGGTTGGTTTTTACTGAATAGCGCTAAGCTTCGAGAAAGCCCATAACTAATTGGCTCTGTCGGAGGGGGAAATGCTATTAAGACTTTTTTTCTTTCTTTCTTTCTTTCTTTTTTTTTTTTAAGTGCAGTAGGCGCAGAGCCGTGACACGGCATGTTGTGCAGTAATATTGGTGTTCTAGCCGATGCTCTCCTGGACAGAGGACCAAGGAGAAAAGCAACTGAGATTAGCATCCAGTGACCAGCGTCACATTTGCATCTGAAAGTGCCCGCCACGCACAGCTGAGGCAGCATTTGTGCAGGAGGAGAGGGGACTTGCATAAATCTACCCGGACTGTGTGTCCTGTCCGAAGACTCTTGAGTCAAGACGTGTACAGCTCTAGCCTCCAGAAGAGAGCCTTCTGGAGTCAGTATTAACATCTTAAAAGAAATAGTCCCTATCTCAGGTTAAATACTCCATTTGGTGAGGATTCTAAGAGCGACATTTTTAGTTTCTTACCAGCTCTCTGTTCACTTTTGTCTTTTTCTCATCCTTCCTGCCTAAGGCTCCACCTCTTTCACCATAGGGAGGATGTGGTCTGATATTGCTTTGTTACGTCATATGAAAATTGTGGGGGGAACAGTCCTTGAAGTTGAACAGATAAAAATCTCTCTAGCCCTGGAAATCTGATTAATTTTTTCCCCTCCCTGAGGGTGTGAGTGCAGGACCTTACTTGGTCAATTGTTCTGGTACACAACTCTGTCCTCTGGGGGTGGGGCGGTGGGGCGGGAGTGGGGGGAACCACAGGGACAAAGGAATGGAATTCCATTTCCTCCTCAGGGAAAGAGAAAAACTTGACATTGTGAGTTTTCCCAGGCTTCGTTTGGGACCTCAAATAAGCCTGAATGGCATCATTTCAGAAAAATGCAAGAGGCAACCTACACCCCATCCATAAGCTCTGATAATACAGAGTCCAGGGATTAGAGAAAGGGAGAAACACATGCATGATTTCCTGACCTGAGCACAATTAAAGATCTTGATTGCAAAACATAAGTGCCTCCAGACTGAAGAACTACAGAGCAGGCACTGAAATTCACCGTGAAGGGATCCTAATGCCACATGGAACTCTTTCACAATCCAACCGGGAGACACATATGAGAGACTTTTTCCACTGCACAGTAAACTCAAGGTTTTCCATATTGGAAACCTTGCCCATCCCTCCAATAGAGATCAGTATTTGAAGACAAAGGAGCTTTTAAGATGTGGCTATTTATTTAATAGATTTCCTTTTCTGAGGGGAGAAGGAAATGGCAACCCACTCCAGTATTCTTGCCTGGAGAATCCCAGGGGCAGAGGAGCCTGGTGGGCTGCTGTCTATGGGGTCACACAGAGTCAGACACGACTGAAGTGACTTAACAGAAGCAGCAGCTTCTCTGAGGTCTCAGGGTAATTTCTTGATATTCAGTTCTTTGCATTTGTTTGTGCTTTAAAACATGTTGATTATTTACTGTTGAACAGCAAGGATGGGCTCAGAGTGAAGCTGCTGAGCTTGGGACCCTACCCAATTATTCAGAGGGCCTCAGCGACCATCCCAGTGGCGGCCCAGGCCCAGCTGACATGAAGGAGAGGGAGTGGGTTTCTATTAAAGAAACCCTAGGCACCTATTGTGCTGTAACTGTGTTAGAGAATGCAAAGATAAATACGATACCAACCCTGCCCTTAAGAATGTCATAGTCTGATGGGAAAATACACATAAAAATGAATTAATGTAATATGATAAATGCTAAATTGGCACTATGAACAAACACTATTTTTATACACTGATCTTGGGCATAGAGGAGGGCCTTTAAAATTCCTCCAGCAAAAATCATGATCCAAAAGAATTTATCTAGACTTATTACAGAGAATCCTTTCTTTGACTTCTAATTCAGTGGTGTCCAAGGTAGGCGTGGGTACCCTAGGAAGTGCAGAAAATAATCGTGCAGCTGCAGAAATAAAATATTATAACTTAATGTTTATGCTTGTTAATGTATTCTTTAGATTTTTTTTGTATATATTTTATAATATGATGGAATGGTTCAGTAGTAAATGTTTATCATTTACAAAAATAATATACTATATTGGGAGGTGCATGTTCAAAATATGTTAGCATGATAGTGTGAGCAAAAGCTTGAAAACTACTGGGCTCATCTGCAAGGTCCTGCATTGTCTTCGCTTGGGCCTTTGGACAGTTTGTCTGTGTCTTGGGAGCTCAAGTTCACCTGACTGTCTTCCATCACCTCTGCTCAGAGAAAAGAAGACCCTCCAATTACCTGTATCCTTCCTCCTTTGAAGGCTGTCTATAATTATATTATCCCACTTTCCCCTTTATGTCATAAAGGGATGAGGAGGCAGACACGCATTAGTTATTAGTTGAAATAACTTGTTCAGCTAACACTACTCAGGTGCTCTCTGGAAGAAACAAAGAAACAAAGCAAAACAACCCTGATACTGGTTGAGGTATTCTACTAACAAGAAACTGGCCAGTCTTAAACATAAAAGTAAAAATCACAAAGCCTGTTGCTACAAGAACTATAAAGGCCATGAGATAGATGGGACAGGGTAAATGAATCAGTGTAACTAATGGTTGCTTGTGGGATTTTGTAGTCATACATGTTGGAGTTAAAAGCTCAACTTTGCCACTGAATATCTGTGAGATCTAAGCACTCACTGAACACTTTTAAGTGTATCAGTTGCTGTTCTTGGGTTGCAAGGAATAGAAACCACCTCCACAAGCATTCCCAAAAGGAATTTGTCGGAAGGAAACATGGAGTCAAAGGAAGAGCTGAAACCCAGCCTTTGCAAAAGAGAAGATCTAGGGCAGTTTCAGGGATCTTGGCAGTGACATTAAATTTCTTGTATCTTTAGGGTTCTCAGCTCTGACAACTCCACTCTTCACTGCTTTTGAGTCCTCAAATGTGTCTCCACTCAGAATTCAGATTCTCGGGATTGAGATTCTAATGGCTTTCTTGGTCACTTGCTTATCTCTATGATGGGACAGAGCTGAGATTTACATATAGAAAAATCCACTCCATCCCCCAAAACCCTGAGAAGTGGAAGATCAGCACCTCCACAAAAAAAGACAAATGAAACACACTGAGATGATATGAGAGGTAGTGATGACCTCACCAGGACCTCACCTCAGGTGTGGCAACCTACAGCCAAGAGGGCCTTCCTAAAATAAGGAACTCAGGAAGATCCGCTGGAGAAGAGAAGGGCTACCCACCCCAGTACTGCTGTCTGGAGAATTCCATGAACAGAGGAGCCAGGTAGGCTCCATGGGGTCTCGCAGAGTTGGATACGATTGAAGACACTTTCACTTTTCACTTTCCTTGCGTAGTGAACAGATTGTGCCCCATGCCAGACGCTCTGATCCTTGGGGCCAACATGGAAACATTAGGTTTTGAAAACCAGAGGGATTAGTGATAGAACTGTAGGGAATAGAGAACCAACTCTTAAAGGGTCCATCTGCAGACCCGCTTGCCCTGAGATCCAGCCCAAAAGCAACAGTCTGAAAATCACCTGGACTAAAAGGGCTTAAAGTGACTGCTGGAGAGGCAGAAACTTCCTGAGACCTTATCTGGAAACGATAGTGCTGATGGATGTCAGTTTTGCGATCATCCTAGCTCATTTGTGACAGAGCAGACGGGCTTCATTTTTTGGTGTCTTCCTTCTATCCTACTTGCACAAAGATGTCCCACCCAACTTGGCATAGCAATCAGGCAGGATCTATGCCCTGGACTCTATAGGAACCCTAAGCTGAACCTTCCCATTACAGCAGCTGAGAAGCAGCTAGCCCAGGCAAACTTCCTGCGCCCCGCTCATCCTGTGGCCCTCCTGAAGGTGGTACATGCAGCCCATGTAAAGGATGTCCATGGAATGCCTGGCTCTGGTGCTAAGAGAGTTTTTATTTCTGAGTCACATGAAACATCTACACAAGACCACTTCTTCAAGACTAGAGAAGGGAGCCATTTTGCCTGTTACAGACAAACACACATAGATAGGCAAAATGAGGAGACAGAGGTATTGATTCCAAACCAAAGAACAAAGAAAATCCCCAGAAAAAGACTTTAGTGGAATAAAGATAAACAACTTATCTGATAAAGAATTCAAAGTATCCGTCATAAAAATGTTCACTGATCTTAGGAGAAGAATGGATGAACACAGAGAGAACCTCAAAATGATAGAAAATATAAGAAGGAAGTTATAGGACTTCCTTTGTGGTTCAGTGCTTAAGAATCCACCCACCAACGCAGGGGACCTGGATTTGATCCCTGCTCTGGGATGATTCCACATGCTAATGAGCAACTAAGCCTGATCACCGCAACTACTGAGGCCGAGTGCTGCAGCTACCGAAGTCCATGTGCCCGGAACCCATGTTCTGCAGCAGGAGAAATCACCGCAATGAGAAGCCCATACAATCCAATGAAGAGTGGCCCCGGCTTGCCGCAACTAGAGAAAGCCCTCATGCAGCAATGAAGATCCAGGGCAGCCATAAATAAATAAAAAGAAGGAAGGTATAACTTAACTGAAAAATACATTAGAAGAATGCAACAGCAGAATGGATGAAATAGAAGCATGAATCAGTGAGCCAAAAGACGAAGAAATGGAAAATACCCAGACAGAGCAGCAAAATGAAAAAAAAAAAAAAAAAAAGGAAATTAAAGAAGTGAGAATACGTTAAGGAATCTCCAGGACATTCAAGCAGAATAACAGTCACTTCACAGGGATCCCAGAAAGCAAAGAGAGAAAAGGGGCCTGAAAAGTTACTTGAAGAAATAATGGCTGGAAAATTCCCTAATTTGGGGAGGGAAACAAACATTCAGGTCCAGGAAGCCTAGAGGTCCAAATAAGATGAAGAGAAATACACGGAGACACATTATACTTAAAGTAGTAAAAGTTAAGCATAAAGAGGGAACATTAAAAACAAGAGAAAAGCAATTTATTATGTACAAGAGAAACCCTGTAAGGCCATCAGTAGGTTTTCAGCAGAAACTTGATGGGTAGAGGGAGTGGCACAATATGTTCAAAATGCCAAAAGGAAAAAATTTCCAACCACAAAGTCTCTACATGACAAGGTTATCATCCAGAATTGAAGAAGAGATTAAGCACTTTCCAGATGAGCAAGACGCTTGCTCCTTGGGAAAAAAGCTATGACAAACCTAGACAGCATATTAAAAAACAGAGACATTACTTTACCAACAAAAGTCCATCTAGTCAAAGCTATGATTTTTCCAGTAGTCATATATGGATGTGCGAGTTGGACCATAAAGAAAGCTGAGCACTGAAAAATTGATGCTTTGAACTGTGATATTGGAGAAGACTCTTGAGAGTCCCTTGGACAGCACTGAGATCCAGCCAATCAATTCTAAAGGAAATCAGTCCTGGATATTCATTGGAAGGACTGATGCTGAAGCTGAAGTTCCAATACTTTGGCTACCTGATGTGAAGAGCTGTCTCTTTGGAAAAGACCCTGATGCTGGGAAAGACTGAAGGCAAAAGGAGAAGAGGGTGGCAGAGGATGAAAGAGCTGGATGACATCATTGACTCAATGGACATGAATTTGAGCACACTCTGGAAGATAGTGAAGGACAGGGAAGCCTGGTGTTCTGCAGTTCATGGGGTTGCAAAGAGTATTGGACACAGCTTAGCAACTGAATAACAATGAAGGAGTTCATCACTACTAATCCAATCCTATAAGAAATGGTAAAGAGACTTCTCTCAGTCAAAAAAAAAAAGTGCTGATTAATCAATAGTAAGAAAATATGTGAAAGCAAAAATATCACTGGAAAAGATAAACAAACAATAAAAGCATATCAAGCAGCTTTTCTAGTTGCAATGGTATAAAAATAGAAATCAACAAGAAGAAAACTGGAAAAGACACAAGTGTTGAAGACTAAACAATGTGGTACTAAAACCAATGGATTAATGAAGGAATCAAAGGAGAAATCAAATACACGCTGAGAAAAATGAAACTGGAAATGCTACATTTTAAAATCTATGGGATACAGTAAAAGCTGTTCTAAGATGGAAGCTGATAGTAATACAGGCTTATCTCAAGAAATGAGAAAAATTTCAAATAAACCACCAAACATTAAATTTATAGGAACTAGAAACAGAAAAAGCCTAAAGTTAGTAGATGAAAGGAAATAATGATCAATTGAACAAGATAACATTTTCAAAGTCTTTAATACAATACCTGCACTTAATAAGTGTTCAGTTGCTATGAATTATATGAGACCATCTGGAAATTATTAGAAGGTCAGGCTTCTTTTCTTATATAGTATTGGTAGAAGTGGCTTTCACTGAGAGATTTATTTGATTGAATAATATTGGAAAAGAAGGTGATATTATAATTACTCCAGTGTGAGATTTTAGTTACTTTTATTCCTGTTTTGTGCATGAAATCCCACTCCTCATCACACATCAGTATTCGTAGATTCTGTGATTACAAGTGCAATATGCAAAAAACAAAAATATGAACCATCCTTCTAAGCCAACTCTCTCCCCATTTGCTCTTTCCATAAGGTCTTGAGGGTGTTTTCTTCAGTTCAGTTCAGTTCAGTTCGGTTACTCAGTTGTGTCCAACTCTTTGCAACCCCATGAATCGCAGCATACCAGGCCTCCCTGTCCATCACCAACTCCTGGAGTCTACTTAAACTTATATCCATCAAGTCAGTGATGCCATCCAACCATCTCATCCTCTGTCGTCCCCTTTTCCTCCTGCCCTCAATCTTTCCCAGCATCAGGGTCTTTTCAAGTGAGTCAGCTCTTTGCATCAGGTGGTCAAAGTATCAGAGTTTCAGCTTCAGCATCAGACCTTTCAGTGAACATATAGGACTGATCTCCACCAGGATGGACCAGTTGGATCTCCTTGCAGTCCAAGGTACTCTCAAGAGCCTTCTCCAACACCACAGTTCAAAAGCATCAATTTTTTGGTGCTCAGCTTTCTTCACAGTCCAACTCTCACGTCCATACATGACCACTGGAAAAACCATAGCCTTGACCGGATGGACCTTTGTTGGAAAAGTAATGTCTCTGCTTTTTAATATGCTATCTAGGTTGGTCATAACTTTCCTTCCAAGGAGTAAGCGTCTTTTAATTTCATGGCTGCAATCACCATCTGCAGTGATTTTGGAGCCCAAAAAAATAAAGTCTGACACTGTTTCCACTGTTTCCCCATCTATTTCCCATGAAGTGATGGGACCAGATGCCATGATCTTTGTTTTCTGAATGTTGAGCTTTAAGCCAACTTTTTCACTCTCCTTTCACTTTCATCAAGAGGCTTTTCAGTTCCTCTTCAGTTTCTGCCATAAGGGTGGTGTCATCTGCATATCTGAGGTTATTGATATTTCTCCTGGCAATCTTCCCTGAACTCTCCAAGGACACATTGAGCTTGAGTAGGGAAATATTCTACTTTTGAGAAGAACCTACTCACAGGATATATCAACATGGAACTAAAGAGTCAGTTAACTTTGTAAAACAGCAGTCAAACCAATAGATAGAATTTTAGTTAATCAGTGGAATTCTTTAGTCATTGGGCTGAATTAAATACATATTTAAATGTCTCATCAATATAACCTCAGGTTTGATATGAATTTGTTCCAAGGTTGATAAACGGTCTCCAGCTGTACAATTATGATTGGCTGAATGACCCATGCCCCCACATTCAGTCATGGTTTGTGATGCATGATGAATATGCGTGGAGAGGTAGGTGGTGTGGCCAAGTGGGGAGCTTGTAAACAAGCAGAGCCAGGGCAGGTGGGATGGGCCATGGTCCCACCACTGCTCTGGCTACATCTTTATCTCCCTGGCAAAGTCGTAATCTCTGTCCTGGGACACATTATCCCAGAACAGAAAGTCTTGTGAGAAAGGACCTTGAGATGGGAGTAGTTAAAGGGTTGTTCAAGATCAAGATGACCAGAAAAATATTCAGAGAAGGTCCCAGCCAGCCTGTGCAAAATAAACAGATGGCTCTTGCATGCATATGTGAGCGGTACTTACATGCCCATGGGTAAGGTTCCTGCTGACAAAGCAAAAGGGGAAACTGGAAAATGGGCTGGGTAATTCAAGCAACAGGCTCATTGTGTCTGGCTGAGCTGAGTGATTCAGAAAGGCCTGGGAGTGGAGCTTCAGCAAACCAGTTCTTTGATGTGTGGAGTTCCTCCAAGCTGGATTTAGCAACCTCCTCCTCCCTCCAGCCGGCCATTGCCTTGAACAGTCTCTTCCTCCCCTCCCTGGTTTCACCAGCTCACCGTGTCCTTCAAAACAGACAAACAATACTCCACATAGACTTTGGGAAGATTCCAAGAAGTTGTTTCCCTCCTCCCTCTTATACTCTTAAAAATAAAACACACTGTCCCCAGACATTCTGACACCTCAGATACTTATTGTGGGCATGAAGTAAATGACAATGAACTGGTGTTTTCCTGTCTGAAAGTTAGCAAATAATTAGGGCAGTAGTTTTTTTGTTTTGTTTTTACTATATCAGGCCACTGAACTCCTTGAAAACAAAAGAAAATCAAGAGTTAAAAATGGTAAATTTAGTGGGTGAGTAAGCCACGGTTTTATCCAATTTGTATGCCAAGATGAATTTAGTATACACACACACACACACACACACACACACACTCATATGCACATGTGTTCAGTAGACAAAATGCTCTTTAAATAGCAAGGTCCCTGAGTACATTTAAAATGTGATTTGATTTGCAACATGTAACTTAAACATAACTTTCAGGAAATGCATTCTTTGCATAAATGTGGCAAATATACAAAGACAATGTTTAAATGCTGTCAAAATCATTGGCTAAAGAGTAGTCGGCTGCATATATCTTTGGTTTATAGAAGCTAAACACTCAGATAGTTTCTAAAGTGTGTTTCTAAAAGAAAAAAAAAAGCAACTATATTTCTCAAACTTCCCTTTGTCTATCATTCTGGTTCTCAGAATTTGGCCCAAACCTTATCTTTGAAATTTTCTTTCTCATTACTCTCCTACACAATTCTTCTATTTCAGTTTCTTACAAACTAACTCAACATTTCAAAGTGCATAGTATATCTATGAAGACTAAGGAATAAGGACTGAAATTTGAGATTCTCTGTGAGTCTCAGCCCCTAGGGTTGGAAGTGCTGCAGAGATTGGGGGCAGGGGGTGCAGTGCTCAGTGAGAGATCATCTCTCCTTCATTCCCTTTCTCTATTTCTCTGTCCCTCATACATGCTACTAAGTTCAAGCTCATACTGCTCACCACACAACAGGCCAGTGAATCAAGAGATGGGTTTGGGGGGCAAGGAATAGCAACCTTTATACAGAAAACCAGCAGACCAAGATGATGGCGGACTAGTGTCCCAAAGTACCATCTTGCCTGGGTTTGGATGCTTGTTTCTTATATAAAACAAAGAGGGGGAGGTAAGGAGATAAAGTAAAAAAAAAAAAAAGGAGACAATTCGTTGCAAATATCTCCTGGTTCTGACCAGAATCAAAAAGGATGTGTTAATTTCTTCTTTCTTGCTGCCATTTGCAGGTGGCCCTGGTCCACTTCTGATGTTTCCTGTGAGCTAAATAAACAAAGGCATTTTAGCTTAAACTCAGGCATGGGAGGCAGAGTTCTCAGAGATGGGTCATTGTGTATACTTTAAGCTACAGGCAACATCCCTTTAGTGATTAACTTGTAGCAAAAGTAATAGAATATAAAGGAATGAATCCAATATGGAGTCACCTTTGTTTTTCTCTGTTACATAAACACACACATACAAACTTCTGTAGACATGGTAGTGCCACCGGATGTTAATAATAAGGGGAGAACCAAGCCTGGTGCAGAGGAAGTGAAATGGATGCTATGTGCAGGTCCTACTTTAAAAAATATTTTGACCAAGTAGATCTCAGGGGTCACTGGTTTAAGTATTGTGTTAGAATCAGAGCAACATGGGTTCAGTCTTCCTCAGTGGCTAACGGCCTGCTTTGCTGACCAAGTTAGTCCAGTCTTCATGTTAGAACCTGGGAGGTACTTTCTGCCTTTCAAGCTGTCTTGAATATCAAAGCTTGAATTCTACTTTTGACCATGACACAAGCTAACCTTACCTTTTTAACTGCACTTCTTTTCCCCCTGTCCAGGGACAAGGGGACCTCAGCTGAAACAAACTCTGACTTACTGTCCTGGCCCCTGTATCCTTGTGCAAAAGCCAAACAACCATCCTTCTATGCGACAAACCACCTCTGCCGTGCATTACAGCATTTAGCTCAGTGTTCTTCACAGAAGGGAGTCAGGGAATATTTGAGTATCTAAAGGAGTTCAATAACAATTTGAGTGAAAAAACAAAACAGAAACGTAAAAAAAGTTATTTGTATGATAAGCTGAATTTTTATGTTTTAATTCAAATGTGTTAAGAGAACAGCATTGAAACATGTATATTAAGTGTGAAAGAGATCGCCAGTCCAGGTTGGATGCATGAGACAAGTGCTCGGGGCTGGTGCACTGGGATGACCCAGAGGGATGGGATGGGGAGGGAGGTGGGAGGGGGGTTCAGGATGGGGAGCACATGTAAATCCATGGCTGATTCATGTCAATGTATGTCAAAAACCACTACAATATTGTAAAGCAATTAGCCTCCAACTAATAAAAATAAATGAAAAAAAAAAAAAAACTACATAGGGACATTTGTGTTCAGTGCTGCTTTCTCCCAGAAGTATCTCTAGTCAAGGAAGTCACTTTGAATCACTACTGACTCCTCCGTACAGTGGGGCTCAGAATGACCCAGAGAACAGGTGTGAGACTGGGGATAGGAGCCCTGGATAAGTCAAAATTCTCTAGGAGCTTTGTGGCTCAGGTTGAGTTAAATTTTGTGAATCCCAGTGTTTTCATTTGCTCATAGCAGGTTTTGAGGGTAAAATGTGGTATTGACGTGAACCTATTCTGACTACTGTCACTTTTTATATGGCTTCCCCCTCACCCCCCCCACCCCCGGCTAGTAATATATAAGCACAAGGAGCTTTACATGTAAGCAAAATTAAAAATGAAACTGTAATGATATGATGGTCTACATATTTAAAAGCTTTCCTGAAATGGGAAATTAACAAATGCTTTCGGTAATATGCTCAAAGCTTTAATTACTTGGATCCTGGAAAGTCTTGCATGTAACATACTTTGTGCTGCCTTTAGGTCCCACGTGTGTGAGTGTGCTCAGTTGCTTTAGTCATGTCCAACTCTTTGCGACCGCAAGGGGTGTAGCCCACCAGGCTCCTCTGTCCTGGAGTGGGTTGCCCTGCCCACCTCCAGGGACTCTTCCCTACCCAGGGAGTGAACACATTTTTCTTGTGCCTCCTGCACTGGCGAGCAGGTTCTTTACCACTAGTGCCACTTGGGAAGCCCTTAGGTCTCATAGCATCTATCAAAACAACTATCAGTTAACTGCTGAGATGAGTAAGCCCCTCCCTTTTCTGTTCACAGTGGTGTCTCCAGCTATCCTGTTTGAACGGCCAGGGTAGTGCGGGATGACAGGCTCTCAATGGTTACTTCTTGCTGTCCTGCGAGCCATAGCGGGGGTGGAACCCATGAAACAGGAAACACTGTCCCTTACGACTCTCCCTGAGGCAACCCCACACTGGACTTCAATAAAGTTATGAGACATTTAAAAAATTTTTTTATTGACATATAGTTGATCTACAATATTTTGTTAATTTCTCTATACAACAAAGTAACTCAGTTATACATATATACATTCTTTTTTTAATTCTTTTTATATTTTGGTTTATATTGTACGAGTTTATCACATATTATATATTATATATGGTTATTATATTATTATATTATGGTTTATCATAGAATATTGAGTGTAGTTCCCTGTGCTACTCTGTAGGATCTTGTTGTTTATCCATTCTATATATGATAGGTTGAACCTGCTAACTCCAAATTCCCGCTCTGTTTCTCTACCACCTCCCTCCCTCTTGGCATCACAATTCTGTTCTCTACATCTGTGATTCTGTTTGTTTTGTAGGTGAATTCATTTGTGTCATATTTTAGATTACATATATAAGTGATATCATATGGTAATTTCTTCCTCTTCCTGACTTCCTTCATTGAGTATGATAATCTCCAGTTCTATCTATGTTGCTGCAAATGGTATTCTTTTCATTGCTGAGTAATATTCCATTATATATACATATATATATATTCATCTTCATTATCTATTCATCTGTTGATGGACAATTAGTTTGTTTCCATATCTTTGCTATTGTGCACAATGCTGCTATGAACATAGGAGTGCATTATAGTTCTGTTCAGATATATGCCTCAGGAATTGCTGGATCACATGGCAACTCTACTTTTAGTTTTTTGAGGATTCTCCATACTATTTTCCATAGTGGCTGCACCAACTTATATTTCTACCAACAGTGTAGGAGGATTCCCTTTATGGTATGAGACAATTTTTAATGAACGGCTTTAGTTGACCAAAGTTCTGTAGAGTAGGGAAGAGGATTGCTATTTATAATAAGAAAAGTATATGTGGTCTTCATCCCCATTTCTGGTACAGAGCTCCTAAAACACTTGCAATTTCCTAAGTGATAAGAGCCATAAAACCGGCTTGTACCTTTTGTAATGTTAATGAAGTGATATTTGGACTGCAGCTAAGGTTGGGGCCAGTGTCCAGAAAAATGAACCATGTGATTAGAAAGTTGGAACATTTAGTCCCAACCCCTGACCCTCAGGAAGAGAGACAGACTGGAGGTTGAATCAGTTGCCAATGGCCAATAATCTAATCAATCGTGCCTATATAACGAATCCTCCATAAAAACCCAAAGGGTTAGGATTTGGAGAGCTTCCATGTTGGTGAATATGTGGAGATTTATGGAGAGTAGTAAGCATGTGCTAAGTGGGGAGGGCATGGAAGCTGTATTCCCTTTTCCCATACCTTGCCCTACGCATCTTTTCCATAAGTAAAACATTTCTCTGGGTTGAGCCATTCCAGCCAATTAATGGGACCCGAGGAGGAGGCTGTGGGCACTCCACAGCCAGTCAGTCAGAAGCCCAGGTAACAACCTGGACTTGAGAACGGCATCTGAAAATGTGGGGCTGAGCTCTTACTGTCTCCTGGTCGACAGGGTCGGAATTGAGATGCGTTGGAGGGACACCCAGCTGGTATTCCATAACTATTTGGACACGTGTATAATTCCCCCCACCACCACCACACACACACTTTGGACACTTTAAAGATGGAGGAAGAATTGGCATTCTCCCCCAGGTTATTTCGCTGGCTTCTCTGAATCACACAAGGGTCAAGGTCTCACTGCCTAGGCCTGCTGGGAGAGGCTTACCTTGATATTTCCAAGGCAATGCCAGGGTGCCTTGCAGACTTCTCTTGATCCTAAACTTTCTACTCATCCTGCTCTACTAAGAGTTTTGCTCTTTCATTCCTTTCTACTTCTAGTACTTTCATCTGCCTTCAGAATTCCCTCTCATTGGAAATCTTCAAGTTCAGCCTCAGGTCTTAAACATTCCGCAGCCTTCCTCACTGAACGTCAGTGATGAATGGGCAGGGGACCACCCCTGGGTTTGCTTCTCCTTCAGGATCTAGTCTCATGTATGAGGAGGCAGAAGCTCTAGAGCTTCTTCTTCAGACAGTGGCTAGATGCCCTGTCTAGTAGCTAGATGCTAGATGCTAGATTTGACTTTCCTCTTTTTTGATCTGCAAGAGACATTGTTATTCCTTCCACTGACATAACTTTGACTCTCTTTCTTGTGAAATACTTTCATCAGCTTTATTATGCAGAGGGAAGATTCCTGGCTCCCTCTCTGCCCTGAGTTATTTCACAATCCTTCATATATGAAGTTGACTCTGAAAAGCAGTATGTCTAATTGCTTCTCTTTAAGGTCCTCAGAGGCGGTGGTGGTGGAGATGGTGGGCTGAAGGAATAACCTCAGTTGACACCATCATGGTCATCATCATGATGTATTGAGTATTGGCTATCTGCCAGATATAACACCAATAATAACAATTTTAATAGCTTATACTTTTATTGCTTAATGTAAGCCAGATAATGATATAGGAGTTTTAAATGCTGGAGAGGGTGTGGAGAAAAGGGAACCCTCCTACACTGTTGGTAGGAATGTAAATCGGCACAGCCACTATGGAGAACAATATGGAGGCTCCTTAAAAAACTAAGAATAGAGCTAACATATGATCCAGTCATCCCACTTCTGGGCGTATATCTGGAAAAAAAACATAGTTCAAAAGTAAACATGCATTCCAGTATTCATTGCAGCACTGTTTGCAATAGTTAAGACATGGAAGCAACTCAAATGTCTATAGACAGATGAATGGATAAAGAAGATGTGGTTCTTCTTCTTATATATGTATATACAATAGAATGTTGCTCAGCTATTAAAAAAGAGAAATCATGCCATTTGCAGTAACATGGATGGACATGGAGATTATTGTAAGTGAAGTAAATCAGCCAGAGAAAGACAGATATCATATGACATTGATTACATGCAGAATCTAAAAAAATTGATGCAAACGAACTTACCTACAAAACAGAAACAAATTCATGGACTTCGAGAACAAACTTATAGTTACCAAGTGGGAAGGGTGGCAGGGAGGAACAGATTGGAAGTTTGTTATTGACATGTACACACTGCTATATTTAAAATAGATAACCCACAGGGACCTATTGTATAGCACAGGGATCTCTGCTCAATATTTTGTAATAACCTAAATGGGAAAAGAAAGTATATATATATAATAGATACATGTATAACTGAATCACTTAACCATACACTTGAAATGAATGCAATATTGTTAATCAACTATACTCCAATATAAAATTGAAAAATTTTAAAGTGATATAGGAATTTTACATGGAGAAGGAAATGGCAACCCACTCCAGTATTCTGGTGTGGAGAATCCCAGGGATGGGGGAGCCTGGCGGGCTGCTGTCTATGGGGTCACACAGAGTCGGACACGACTGAAGCGACTTAGCAGCAACAGCAACAGGAGCTTTACATGTACTACCTGTTACTATAACTTATTGATAACCCTATATGATACATCTTGTGGTTACCTCCACTTTACAGAGCAGGACACTGAAGAACTGGTATGAAGTAGTTGTGCCCACAGTCACAGCTGGTAAGAAGTAAGTAGATGTGGTCAAACCCATGTCTGATGAACCGCAGTGGCTTATCCATTATTCTCACTGTGGTTGGCATTTCCTAAGTAGGGCTGATTGACTGATTTTCAAAAGACTATTTAGATTTGTGATATTTAAAACATAAGGTGTAGTTAGGTGCCCTTGTACAGGTCTGAGTAGTCACAGCTATTTACGGTAAAGAAAGGAGGTGGGAAGGAGGTTCAAGAGGAAGGGGGCATTGGTATACCTAAGGCTGATTCATGTTGATATATGGCAGAAACCAACACAATATTGTAAAGCAATTATCCTTCAATTAAAAGTAAGTTAATTTTTAAAAAAGAGAGTATAAGCATTCATAGCTGAAATTTATCCTAACTGAAACGGTGTTTTTAAAAAGCCTCCCTGTCTGATTTTCTCAGTGAATTTAATGCTCCAAATGGGTGCCAAATTGGCAGCCCATGGGATAAATTCCACTCTTTATGCAAGAAATAGACACTGTGGCCATGTGCTTCAACCATAACCTTGAGGGACCTTCTCTGTAGAACATAAGGTTAATGCATCCTTCACATCTTATTCCATCTTGGCCCCCAAGAGCTCTGCTGACGTAGGTGCTGGGCCAGTAGTTACAACTGTGCTAGATAGAAGCCTTTAGGGCTGTAATTCCAAACCTGCCTGTATATCAAAGCTTAAACAATATACAGATGCCTGGGCAATCATTTAACTTCCTGAATAAAAACCTGGCCGGGAACCTGTATGTATTTTCTATATTCCACCCCAGGTTTGGGAACCAAGGCTTTGGGAGCTGTGTTCTCTGTGGTACTGCCCATTTTTCCTGTAGAGTCAGTAACCATCTGCTTGCTTATTTACCCTCTACCTTCCCGCACATACTATGAAGCAAGTGTCTTGCTAGTGTCAGAAAAACCGGAGAAAATGTCAGGCTTTGTCAACTGAAGTCAATATTTACTTGAGAAGCCTGTTGGCACATCTGTGTTACCAGCAAATGTCTTTCCAAACTGCTCAAAAAAAAAAACAAAACACTAAACCTTAATCAGCAGGCTATATTTAAATACAGCCTCATCTTCTAAGTTGCATTCACATTTTTGTTAACATGTTTTCCTCATTACCTCTTCTCAGTGTATTCCATTGTTTGCTTATTTATTTCTTCAGAATTGTTTCCAGAGACAGAAAGGCAAGCAAAATGAAGCATGGTTAGAAGTAGGAAAGAAAAAAAAAATCCCACCCCTTTGATAGAGACTAACATAATAAGCTTCTTGGCAGTTTTTTGAAAGAAATATTATTCCAGTACAATAACCTTGTAGTGATTACTGTAGAACTGGCAATGTTGCAAATCTTTGGAGATTATAGGCAAGAAGGAAGATGGAAAATAAGTGACTCAAATTCTTTTGTAGGTGTTAGAGGAGAAAGAATGGGAAGATGAATAGAGAAAAATGTGCAGATGATCCTGATTTTGGAGGCTGTTAGTACTATCTGCTTCCTTATTGCCTGATGTTTTATTCATTATGTATAACCTATGTTTTGAAGAATCTTCTAGTTATGTAGGTTTTTACACTAGCTAGAGTCAGAAATCTGGAAAAAATACACTCTACAGAATAATCACATATTTCTCCATCATAAGGACTCTTAACAATGTTCACAAAAAAGATTTAATAAATGGAATATACCTCTATGCTTCACAGTCTATCAGAGAATTCTTACCCTGACATTATGTATTGTTGGACTTTAAACAGCTCATGCTGCTCTATGTAAAAAAAAAGTAACCTAATCAAAAATGGGCAGAAGATCTAAATAGACATTTCTCCAAAGAAGATATACAGATGGCCAAAAAGCACATGAAGAGATGTTCGACATCACTAAATTATCAGAGAAATGGAAATCAAAACTACAATGAAGTATCACCTCAAAGCAGTCAGAATGGCCATCATCAAAAAGTCTACAAACAACAAATGCTGGAGACGGTGTGGAGAAAAGGGAACCCTCCTACACTGATGGTGGGAATGTAAATTCGTACAACCTCTATGGAAAACAGTATGGGGGTTCCTTAAAAACTAAAGATAGAGCTACCATATGATCCAACAATCCCACTCCTGGATATAAATCTGGAGAAAACCATAATTTGAAAAATGTATGCACTTTAGTGCTCATTTCAGCACTATTTACAATAGCCAAAACATGGCAGCAACCTGAATGTCCATCAACAGAGGAACAGATAAAGAAGATGTGGTACATATATACAATTGAATATTCCTCAGCCATAAAAAAATGAAATAATGCCATTTGCAGTGACATGGATGAACCTAAAGATTATCATATTAAGTGAAGTAAGTCAGAGAAAGACAAATATTACATGATATCACTTCTATCCGGAATCTAAAAAAAAATGATACAAATAGCTTGTGGTCATTCGTATGGTAGTCACAGGGAACCAGCTCACCCATTTTAGGGCAGAATGTTTGGTGGTGGGTCTACTGTGAGATAAGGAAAGTAGAAAGAAAATTCTCCCAAAGGCACTCCCTCTTTCTCCTTCCTGCTTTCCTCCTGCTTTATTTACCTTCTGCACATCCGTGGTCTCACTAGTATCTTCTCTCTGCAGACAGCATTCTATTCACCACTAAAGCTGCTGCTGCTGCTAAAGTCGCTTCAGTCGTGTCTGACTCTGTGCGACCCCATAGACGGCAGCCCACCAAGCTCCCCCGTCCCTGGGATTTCCAACTCCAGTGATAAAATGCCCCAAATAGTCTCAATCTAGTTTTCCTATGAACTATAAGTAAATCTCACTCTGGGCCTTTGTAATACCAGACAGCCAGCATCTCAGTGAGGAAAATAAAATATTGAATAAGGGAGACCAGCATAGATGAGCTTTTATGACTATTTTTTAAAGCTACTAGACAGATAAGCTCTTGAAAAGCATAATACATGTGGCTTCACAGCCCAGAGGAGTGGGGTAAAGTTGTGAATCTGACTGTTGTTCAAAATGGGAGAATGAATCATCAGATTGTAGGCTTCAGGTGGTCAGAGTGAAGAAGAGGATGATATTAACAATGGAATGATGACATTACATGGCATTTTAGTGGCTGAATTTTCTCTGCCTTAGTCTTACACTCTCTCTAACCCCTCAGTTTTGAGGATGCAGATGATCTCCAGGAGAAGTTGGAAACTTTCATAACAAAGCCACACATGCAGCTAAGTAGCTGCAGAAACTAAAGGAGGACTCGGTCAGGGCGACAGCAGCTGCAAGCCTGTCTGTGACTCTGGATCATCAAGATGAGACATCAGATCAGCGACAAAGTACATGAGCTACAATGGCACCTGGTGTCTTGCCCCTAATTCTGAGCTTAAGAACGTGGCATCTGCTTCACTCCCATCTTCCAAATCAAATGTGTGCAGAATGTCTCTTGGGGTGCATGCCAATCCAAAACTGTGCAGAGAAGGAAATTCAGGGAAACATAGTTCCAACTTAGCTAAGCTGACATAGCACAAAACCCATCACAGCGTTATTCCCTTTAATAAGTGTAAACAGAATCTGAAGGTTGAGTGATTTTTTAAAATGCCATACGGCTGTCAAGCCAAAAAACGATAACTGAAAACCAGGACTGTAGACTCTGACCACTTTAATGAGAACTTTACTAAATGAAGTCTGATGGCAAAAGAGACTTTTGAGAGTGAACCTAGGGAAACAAGCCATTATTGATAATGTTTTGGAGAAACGTCTTCCAAACAATCAGAAATGATTGCCGTGGGTCCCAGACTCTTGGAATCCATTGCAGCTGTGTGCCTGCCCTTCTCCTCTGACCCTCAGCCAAGGTCCAGACACACAGTGGGGGCTCAAGACTCACACACTTGTAGATTGCTCTCTGTCCTAAGTGGTGATTGCTAGCTCAGAATTTCAGCAGTTTGTACCTTTTCTCCAGACATCTACACCGTTACTCTTGACCACAGTGAGGTCCATTTCCTGCTGTTTTGTCCTCTCACACAATGAATTACTGTGGGGTGTCTTCACCAGTGTGACCCTCTTTATTAAAAGAGTTTAATGTCTTTTATCTGTGAATTCCCTAGAAAAGCCTGATTTCTGAGGCAGGAATTCACCTCGGGTGGATTTTGTCTCATCTTGGAGAGGTTGGACAGTTGAGAGCTTAATCATTTCAAGTTAGGTAGAAATATCTCACAGAGAATATTTAACTTTGACCAATACTGAAAATATGCATGATAATGATGGAAAAAAATAGTATATGTCGGTCATTTACTGTGAATCTATGCCAGACTGTTTTTTCCATCAATTATTTTATGTAATACTGCAACAATCTTATAAGGTAGATATTATGATTATCCCCATTTCACAGATAAGGCAAACAAAGGCTGGCCAGTTACTAGTTATCAAATCACTTCTCATTTCTCCCTGACTGTATATCCCAGGCATTCTTACAGTCAGGTATAGCTAGGAGAACGTGGGCATAAGGGATATAAACTGTTGATCCATTAAAATCTCCCACCTAATCCTCTAGCCTGTTTCTCACCCCTTATCTGCTGAGTGGATATAAAGGATCCAGAGAGAGGAACATTGGAAACATTTGATTAAAGGAGGCTGGGTACCTGAACATGTGTGTGGAGCAGAGTATACCTTGGTGACATAAGCAAGAAATAAAAGTCTATTCTGGTTATTTTGTTATATTAGATAGCACATATACTTATATTGAGGTCTTCCCTGGTGGCTCCGATGGTAAAGAATCCACCTGCAATACAGGAGACCTGGGTTTGATCCTGAGGTTGGGAAGATGCCCTGGAGAAGGAAATGGCAACCCACTCTAGTATTCTTGCCTGGAGAATTCCGTGGACAGAGGAGCCTGGTGGGCTGCAGTCCATGGGGTCACAAAGAGTCAGACACGACTGAGTAACTAACACATATTGTATTGCATTTCCCAGGTGTCGCTAGTGGTAAAGAACTCCCCTGCCAATGCAGAAGATGTAAGAGACACGAGTTGGATCTTTGGGTTAGGAAGATCCTTAGATCAGGAGGGCATGGCAACCCACTCCAGTATTCTTGCCTGGATAATCCCATGAACAGAGGAGCCTGGCGGGCTATAGTCCACAGGTCCCAAAGAACTGGACACAACTGAACAACTTAGTATGCATGTATGCTTGTACTGGTGCTTTGAAGTAGGGGTTCTGCCTAAACAAAACCCAAAAATGGATGACATTGGCTTAGCAGTTGGGTAATGGGTAGCAAAGAAACTGACATCAAAGCCCAGAAAGGTTGTGACTATGTTATATAGTGAAATATTTGGTAAGACTGTCACCTTCTTTAATTTGGAAGACAATTAACGTATATTTGAATTGCAATGCCAAGAAAAATAGTTGGAATATATCAAAGTGTTAGTGGAAGTGTGGCTATTATTGGCTATCTTTGACAAGGTGTGACAAAACGAACAAGTGAACAACAGCAACGAAAAACAACATAGGAGTCAAATCAACTAAATAGTTTACAAGTTACAGGGGAAGGAGAAAGAACAAGTCCAGGAATTCAGGGCATCAGACTTGGGAAAACTAACTGCTTCTATATTCCCAAAGTCAAGACTCAGAATAATAGTGAGTGACAAAGATCTAGTAACATTCCTCAACTGAACAAAGTGACTTAGGCTTTTGAAAAAATCAGGTTAGGTGTGACTCTTTCCTTCATATTGTTTCAGATGAGTTCAAGGTGGTCACCATTAAGGAGAGAGAGACAGAGAGTGGGGGAATGGGGGAAATGATGGAGGCAAACCAGGAAAGATAGAAATCAGACTTGAGGATCATATTAGGAAAGAACTTCGGGAGTGGCTACGAGCACATGCAACTAACTGGTGGCAAGAACTTTCCAAGTTGTAAAACAGCCACTGGGCATCAAAATATGCTTCAGTAGGAAATGGACTCCTATAAAACTTCTAAGACATATATCCCAGTGCTCTCTTAAGCCATGGACAGAGAGATTATCAAATGGGGAAAAACACCACAAAGTGTAAGTCAAGGACCAGAGAAAGAGGGACAAAGTAAGGCTTCCCAGAAAGCCAAATTAAGTCTAATGAAAATACATCTCTAACCTCAAGGAAGGGAATCTCTTCCTGCCCTTCTAGTCATAGGCAAATGCTGAATGTTTGCTTTCTACTCCTTCATAAATGGGATTTTCTATTGATGATAGCCTTCCCTTAACCCATCACTGTATATTGGGTGGGCACTGGGGAAGGAAAGTATAAGTTGTCTTTTTGATCCAAAGTCAAAATTTATAGGGTCTTCCCAGGTGGCTCAGTGGTAAAGAGTCTGCCAATGCCAGAGCCATAGGAGATGCTTGTGGATCCCTGGGTCAGGAAGATCCCCTGGAGGAGAAAATGGCAACCCACTCCAGTATTCTTGTTTGGGAAATCCCATGGACAGAGGAGCCTAGTCAGCTATAGTCCATAGCGTTGCAAAGAGTCAGACATGACTCAACTGAGTGACTGAGCAGGCACGCACGCACAGATCTCTAGACAAGAAGGGGGTAGCACCTGGACTTGATGCAGAGGATTGTGCATCCCTTGGCAGTCCTAGATGGAAACCAGGTGCAGGCACTGGACGGGCTCTAGGATTTGGGTTGTCTCCTGTGGACTGTCTGTGTGAAGGACTAAGCATCAACAAATATTTTATGACCAGAATAGGGGTCCATGGCAGAGACCAAATCCAGTCCCTTACTTTTCTCCTGGACGTACAGAGACATGGCATTTCGGTCGTCTTTTACGGTTGGGACAACCACGTTCCTGAGTTTAATCCAGTAGACTACGGATGTCGTGTGTGCCATTCCAGGTCTGGCCCTGACAGTCCTGCATGGTGCTCCCCGTCCTCTCTTTTCTCTCATTTGCCAGCTCAACGCAGAGGATCAGCAGGAAACGCGGCAGGGGTTGGTGGCGCCTGGTGGAAGGAATCTGGACCTGACTTCCTGTGTGAGGCGGAAGCGCCATCCAGCCTGTGCTGGACCATGACACAAATGAGAAATAAGCCTGTATTGTGTTAAGTCACGGGGATTCTCAGGGTGCTTTTTATAGCAGCTTGCCTATCCTCACAGGTGAAATTACATTTAGAGCAACTGAAGAATCTGCCCAAGGTCGTGAAGCTACCAACGGGGTACAGCAGAAGTACAACTGAAGAGTAAGCCCCGAAGTTGAGGCTGTAGAAGAACATGATGGGAATCACTTGGGAACTTTCTCAAAATACAGATGCTTTATCTCTACTCTAAAATGCTGTTTCACTGACATGTAGAGAACGAACTTATGGTTGCCAGAGGGGAGAGATGATGGGGAGGGAGAATTAGGGAGTTTGGGATGGACATGTGCACACGGCTATATTTAAAATGGGTAATCAACAAGGATCTACTGTATAGCACAGGGAACTCTGCTCAGTGTTTATGTGGCAGCCTGGATGGGAGGGGAGTTTGGGGGAGAAGGGATACATGTGAATGTATGGCTAAATCCCTTTGCTGTCCCTCTGAAACCATCACAACATTGTTCATTGGCTGTACTCCAATATAAAATAAAATGCTTTTTAAAAAATAAAAATGCTGTTTCTGTAGTTTTCTGTGGGGAGGGGAGCAAAGGCGCTTGAAATCTATTTTTAATAAGCTTCCTGATTAACATTACCTAGCTAATGCTGAGAGGCACCAAATGCTACCAGTTATTCTAAAACATGTATGTTGAATTCCCATGGAGAGATGTCATCTGAGTAGGACGGCCATTCAGGTTATTGTGTATTCTGAGACACTTCTGAGAGTGAAAGGGGAGCTAATAGTAATTACAGTGGGAAACCAGGCAAACAATAGAATTTTTACGAGGAAGTTGGCCTATAAGAGCCTATACTCGTGAAAGCAAAAGATGGGACAGCTGTGTTTTCTGCTAACAAAAATGCTATTTCCTATTAGGTGAATTTTTAATTTTTCTAGAGGGTGCTAGCTGCCATCTGGGCAGGACAAAGGTAGACCTCGAACTAGGAGCAAAACTGAATTCTAAAGAGAATTCCCGAGGGGTATTTGGAGGAAGAAGGCTAGTCTTCTGAAGTTGGAGAAACGAGACCACTCTTCTCACAACTGTTCATACAGACCTTAGAACAACCAAAGCCTTCCTTAAAGAATAAATACAAGCAATAGAAAATGATGAAAACAATCCTGATGGAAACCTCTAAGAAACAGGCAAAGTGTACAGCCAGGATTCAGACCAGGAGAGTAGGAGAGGAGTTGCCTTGGTTAATTTTCCAAGAAAGGATTCTGCATTCTCCTTTCGAAGGCTCTAGTACTCATCCAATTAGTTGGAGGCCTGAACAGTACCCGAAAAAACAGACTCCCAAGAAATAAATCTCCAGAAGACTGCCTTCAGATTACAATGTACAGATGATATTCAAGTATGAAAAAGAAGTACCAGAGTTTGACTCAAATCCACTCTTGGGACCACACACACAAAAGTTTTGTTCTCAAAAAATTGTCGTCTTTAAGCCACTTACTACCTGAGCAATCTGGTAGCATCTTAATCTTTCTAAATCTCAGTTCCTCATCAGTCTAATGTGGATAATTATACCTCTCTCTGCCTACTTTATAAAGGATGATTGGGTGGATCAAACAACGTAATGCATAAATAGCATGTGAGGGTGTGCTGAGTTGCTCAATTGTGTCCAACTCTCTGTGACCCCTTGAACTGTAGCTGACCAGGCTTCTCTGTCTATGGGGCTCCCCAGGCAGGAATTCTGGAGTGGCTTGCCATTTCCTCCTCCAGGAAATCTTCCTGACCCAGGGATCGAACTGTGGCAGTCTCCCGCATCTCCTGCATTGGCAAGAGTCTTCTTTACAAGCGAACTGAGCCGCCAGGGAAGCCTTTTAATATATAAATAGTAGTGCTTTATAAATAGCAAAGCTTACTCAAATGGAAGACAATAGTAATATAATATTAATTATAATGTTAATAATGTTAACAAAAAAATATAAAGCACAGTTAGTTCAGTTGCTCAGTCATGTCCAACTCTGCGACCCCATGGACTGCAGCATGCCAGGCCTCCCTGTTCATTGCCAACTCCCGAAGCTTACTCAAATTCATGTCCATTGAGTTGGTGATGCCATCCAACCATCTCATCCTCTGTCATCCCCTTCTCCTCCCACCTTCAATCTTTCCCAGCATCAGGGTCTTTTCAAATGAGTCAGTTCTTCACATCAGGTGGCCAAAGTATTGGAGTTTCAACATCAGCATCAGTGCTTCCAGTGAATATTCAGGACTGATCTCCTTTAGGATGGACTGGTTGGATCTTCTTGCAGTCCAAGGGACTCTCAAGAATCTTCTCCAACACTACAGTACGAAAGCATCAACTCTTCGGCTCTTAGCTTTCTTTACAGTCCAACTCTGACATCCATACATGACTACTGGAAAAACCATAGCTTTGACTAGATGGACCTTTGTCGGCAAAGTAATGTCTCTGCTTTTTAATATGCCGTCTCGGTTGGTCATAACTTTCCTTCCAAGGAGCAAGCATCTTTTAATTTCATGGCTGCAGTCACCATCTGCGGTGATTTTGGAGCCCCCAAAAATAAAGTCTGTCACTGCTTCCATTGTTTCCCCATCTATTTCCCATGAAGTGATTGGACCAGATGCCATGATCTTAGTTTTCTAAGTGTTGAGTTTTAAGTCAACTTTTTCACTCTTCTTTCACTTCCATCAAGAGGCTCTTTTGTTCTTCTTTGCTTTCTGCCATAACGGTGGTGTCATCTACATATCTGAAGTTACTGATATTTCTCCCAGCAATCTTGATTCCAGCTTGTGCTTCATCCAGCCCAACATTTCACATGATGTACTCTGCATATAAGTTAAATCAGCAGGGTGACAATATATAGCCTTGACATATTTCTTTCCTGATTTGGAACCAGTCTGTTGTTCCATGTCCAGTTCTAACTGTTGCTTCTTGACCTGCATACAGATTTCTCAGCAGACAGGTAAGGTGGTCTGGTATTCCCACCTCTTGAAGAATTTTCCACAGTTTGTTGTGATCCACACAGTCATAGGCTTTGGCATAGTCAGTAAAGCAGAAGTTGATGTTTTTCTGGAACTCTCTCGCTTTTTCAATGATCCAATAATGTCAGCAATTTGATCTCTGGTTCCTTTGCCTTTCCTAAATCCAGCCTGAACATCTGGAACTTCACAGTTCATGTACTGTTGAAGCCTGGCTTGGAGAACTTAGTGCATTACTTTGCTAGTGTGCGAGATGAGTGCAATTGTGAGGTAGTTTGAGCACTCTCTGGCATTGCCTTTCTTAGGGATTGGAATGAAAACTGACCTTTTTCATTCCTGTGGTCACTGCTGCATCTTCCAAATTTGCTGGCATATTGAGTCAAGCACTTTCACAGCATTATCTTTTAGGATTTGAAATAGCACAACCGGAATTCCATCACCTCCTCTAGCTTTGTTGGTAGTGATGCTTTCTAAGGCCCACTTGACTTTTCATTCCAGGATGTCTGTTTCTAGGTGAGTGATCACAGCATCATGGTTATCTGGGTCATGAAGATCTTTTTAGTATAGGTCTTCTGTGTATTCTTTCCACCTCTTCTTAATATCGTCTGCTTCTGCTAGGTCCATACAATTTCCATTTTTTATTGTGCCCATATTTGCATGAACTGTTCCCTTGGTGTCTCTGATTTTCTTGAAGAGAGCTCTAGCCTTTCCCATTCTATTGTTTTCCTCTATTTCTTTGCATTGATCACTGAGGAAGGCTTTCTTATCTCTCCTTGCTATTCTTTGGAACTCTGCATTCAGATGGTTTTATCTTTCCTTTTCTCCTTTGACGTCAGCTTCTCTTCTTTTCTCAGCTATTTGTAAGGCCTCTTCAGACAACCATTTTGCCTTTTGCATTTCTTTTTCTTGGGAATGTTCTCGATCACTGTCTCCTGCACAGTCACGAACCTCCGTCCATAGCTCTTCAGGCACTCTATCAGATCTAATCCCTTGAATCTATTTGTCACTTCCACTGTATAATCGTAAGGGATTTGATTTAGGTCATATCTGAATGGTCTAACGGTTTTCCCTGCTTTCTTCAATTTAAGTCTGAATTTTGCATTAAGGGGTTCATATGAAGTACAGTATCAAATAATAAGAAGTTTCCCAGGGTATATAAACATTTTCTTTGTGATGTAAGTTGATCCTTAAATGAAAGAAGTAAGCAAGATTTTCCTTTATGTCTGTCAGGTGTGTGTGTGTGCGTGTTGGATACACCTCATATGTCAGTATCTCCTGGGGCTGCTTGGTAAAAAAGCAGATTCATCCCAGGTTTACTGAATTTCTGGTGGTAGAGACCAAAAGTCTATAATTTAGTAGGCTTTCCAGATGATTTGTATGCACCATTTTTGAGATGAAATGCTTTAAAAGATGGAACTCTAGGAATTAGCTTCTCCTTGTTTGAAGAATAGTTGGCTATCAAATATTATTGGAATTTGATCCAGGAGGCAGAACTTATCAATATCTCTCTGCAGCTGAAAGAGCTCTCCAATAGAACTAGGTCATTGCTGTGTGTGGTACTGTGTGATTAAGTATCTGAATTACCAAATGAAGCCAAACTGTGGGTCACAGCACCTGCTTGGTTGCTCATAAAGAAATAGGAGGTTGGAAAAGTTTCTTGCCTCCATTCTTCAGAGAGAAATCTGAAACTAACCAGTTGGACTTTTCCATCCATTTCTCAGGTCCCACTAGAGTTTATGGAGATGGGAATAAATATCAGGTCCAGAGGATGACTATTCCTTAGACATTAGAGGAATGTCTATTTAATGTCTATTCCTTAGACGTTAAAAGCATTAAAAACGTTTCGCATATCTCTCTTTGTTGGATGTCAGGAAGCTTTCATTCATTTTGAATGAATATTTGTTTCATTCACTCAACCAATATTTATTCTCAGTTGTTATAATATTTATTCTCAGGTTGCTCTGGACCCTGTTGGTCAACGAAGAAAAATTAGTGAACAGGGTAGACATAGCCCTTCAGGATAAGTCAGCTCTGGATCCTACTTGTCCAACTTGTTTTCTTATTCCAGCCTAATCTTGGATGTTCCTATGACAGTTAATTTTATGGGCATAGATACTTGGTCAAACATTCTTTGTCATGTTTCGTGATAGTGTTTTGGATGATATTAACATTGAAATCAGCTCCATAATGTGAGTGGGGCTCATCCAATCAGTTGAAGGCCTGAACAGTACCAAAAAAAAATAGCCTCCTAAGACCTAATTCTCCAGAAGGTTGCCCTCAGAATTTGTCTGCAATGTTAGTTCTTCCAGGCTCAAAAACAGACTAGCTTAAACTTGAACTAAAACATCAGCTCTCATGGGTTAGCATTCTGCCAGCCCACTGTGCCAGTTTTGAACTTGTTAGCTTCCATAATCATGTGATCCAATTCATTGAAATAGATAGATAGCTAGCCTGTGGGGTTTTTCCCTCTGCAAACCCTGTTATAATTTCCTAACCTAGTCACTGAATCCAGTATGCATCCAAAGGTTTTCCTCCTAATTCCCCATGGCAGTTACATGATTAACTGGAAGGATAGATGCCAAAATAAAGTTTCCATCCTTCATCTGGGATCCCTTAATATGAGCATGCAGAGAGCATCAAAGTATTAAGCATAGGTGGGAAACAGTGCATCTGGTTCTGAATGGTGAAGGGTAATATAACCGTCCATCCAAGGTTGTCATAGGGATTCAGTGAGCATCTACGTAAAACCCTGAGCATGGTACTTGTGGGGGCCAAGCTGCCTCTAACTACTTGTTATATTGTTCTTTTCCATGAACAATAAAATAATGGAAAGTTTCTGAGAGGAGGAGGAATCTCAGATCTACCTTTCATGTTTGTTGTCTTTAAAGATCTGAAATGGAGTTTGATTTTTGTCTTCAAGTATTTAGAGTTCAGTTCAGTCGCTCAGTCGTGTCTGACTCTTTGCCACCCCATGGAATCGCAGCACGCCAGGCCTCCCTGTCCATCACAAACTCCTGGAGTTTACTCAAACACATGTCCATCGAGTCGGTGATGCCATCCAGCCATCTCATCCTCTGTTGTCCCGTTCTCCTCTTGCCCCCAATCCCTCCCAGCATCAGGGTTAGGGAAAAGGAATTCCATGTAGAAAGTGGCAAGGGGTGGATCTCTTTAGGTCCCTGGAAAGTGGTAAAATTTGAGTGGCAAGATCAATCTGTGATAGATATGAAATAGAGATCCCTACCTAAGTTGTGAAGTATTGAATAATTTATTGCTGATTTTAGCTCACAAAAATCATCGCTTCTTCTTTTACCTCAAACCACTATTTGCCAGAAGAGTTTGGCCTGTGGTTCTCAAACTAAGGTGTTCATCAGAATCACCTGGAGAACTTGTTAAATAAAACACAGGCTATTGGACTTTATTCCCAGAGCTGCTAACTCGGCAGTTCCGGGGAGGGACGCAAGCATTTGCCTTTCTAACAAATTGTAACAAGGAGATGCTGATGCTGTTGGTCCAGGGACCACATTTTGAGAATCACTGTGATGATGAAAGAGACAACAGTCAAGTGGGAGACTGCTAGTGAGGAAAAGAAACGGTTCATTAGCATGCTCACATCGTGTCTCCTCTGAATTCCTAAGGCAATTATCATCTGCACAATACATCTGGCAATTAATCATGTCTTGCCTTTTGACAACTCTTTTCTTTGCCTGAATGCTATTTACATATTTCTGTTGGTTTTGTGCTTAAGAATCAGGCAGGAAGAGAGGCCAGCAATGGGACAACCCAGTAGGAGGAAGGGGTGGGAAGCAGGAAAAGGATAAATAAGGAGAGGATCCACCTGCGGGAAAGTGGAGTTGGAGCTGGACCGAGGCTACATCTTAAGATGCAGAAGGGATAAAGCCAGGAGAAAGAATTCATGTGGCATCCAGAAGGCAGAGTATGGGAAAGGCAGGCACCAGAGAAGCTATAGGGTAACCTCAGAGAAAAGTGACCCAGCTGCCATGTAAGATAAAGAGGAGAGGGAGTTCATGAAGAATATGATAGACTTTAAAAAGGGAACTCAGATTTTGTTGGGCATTGTCTTTTACCCTCGGCAGAAGAAGGTGCTGATGTGTTGTTTGTTGAAGATGAAGAGGGCTGTTTACTATTAGGAGGTCAAGTTCACAGACTCAAGTAATTTGGGTCAGCAAGTTCCAGGATCAGGATCAAGGTCAAGTGCCTGGGGAAAGTCATTCTTAAAGACACCTAACCAAGAGGAGTGGAGCTAGATAGAGCCTGAATGGAAAGAAGGATCGGGGTGTGGGTTGGTTTGAAAGAACTAGAATTGGATCCTTGAGATGCGGTTGTTGTTTAGTCTGTAAGTCATGTTCAACTCTTTGTGAACCCCATGGACTGTTGCTCGCCAGACTCCTCTGTCCATGGGATTTCCCAGGCAAGAAAGACTATTGGAGTGGGTTGTCATTTCCTTCTCCAGGGCATCTTCCCGCCTCAGGGATCAAACCCATGTCTCCTGAATTGGCAGGTGGATTCTTTATTACTGAACCACCAGGGAAGCCCTTGAGATCGGATGGTCTGTGTTTTATTTTGCATTTTGCTATACTCTTTCTTTTTGTGAACATTTGCAAGCTGCAGCCTTTCTCAACTGCATCTGAAGGTGAATTAATTTGGAGTGCTAGCAGGCTCAGGAAATTCTTGGGAAGCACCAGCAGCCAGAGATGTCCTAGATAAGGGGGCAAGGCCCTCAAAGGTGTCATCACTTTTGGACCAGGACAACTGTTTCGCATTTGAAAAAACAAATGAAAGAGATTCTGGTGAAAAGCTATGGCTTCCTTCTCCACTCCTTTCCACCCACAATCCTATTTCCCAGAAACAAGATTTTTAAATTGTTTCTGTTTTTGGTTCTTTGGATAAATCCAAACATATAATAATGTGCTTGTGCTCTTTTTTTAAAAAATTTATCTACATAACACATTTGTTGACTCCTCAGTATGAAAGTTGAACATTTAACTTAACAACATAACTCCATTCCCCACCCCCACCCCACCCCTGTTGTCTTCATACCAATGTTTGGTGGTTTTTAGTTCTTCTAAACTAAACCTTCACACCTGATTATTTAATACACTGAGATTTCTATTTCCTGTTGTCCACTTCACATAGGATTGCTAGATTTTCCAATTCATAACATGAAGATATTTTCCTCTCTATCTTTTCTATTATTTTTTCTCTCTCCCCATTTCATCCTACACTCTGGTCAAATCTTTCTGCTTTTACATTGTGTCAAAATTGTTAACATTTACTTCCCATGAACTAATTAAATAAAATTGGTCCTAGCTTCATGGTCAAATAGTTATTCTTTTTTACAGTGCATCAGTTGCTTAAAATCTCCTAGATTTTGATCTAGGAGGGGGTTGACATTCTTGTTTGCTTAATATTTGATCTATGACTTTTTTTGGAGAGCTCTATATTTTTCCTAGAAGCTCTATGTTTTTCCTAGAGTTTCTAGTTCTCTGTTCCCTTTTCTTGTAATTTATCATACATTCAAGTTTTCCAGTCTTTACCTCATTTTATCCACTCTGTAGTATCTTTTTCCAGAGAACTGCCTCCTCCTGGAGTTTCCAGGTTAATTTAGGCTAACTCCCAGCTGACATCTTAGAAGTCTCCACTCTGCCTTCCTGAGTTGGATTTTCTGGAGTCCATGTCATCTCTTTCTTGGTTTATTTCCATTTGCTGAGACTATCAGCAAGTATTGGATTGCCCAAAAAGTTCCTTTGGGTTTTTAAGATGGCATAGAAAACCCCAAACAAACTTTTTGGCCAGCCCAATAATTTCCTAAGAAAAGATGCAGCTTTGTATCTTCAAAAATACTTTCTTCTCTCACATTTGCCTAATAATGTCATGTGTACAGACTTCACATTAAAAAACTATTTAAAAGACACACATCTGAACATCCATGGCGCTTCCCAGGTGTCTCAGTTCAATAAAGAATCTGAATAAAGGTGATGCAGGTTCAATGCTTGGGTTGGGAAGATCCCCTGGAGAAGGAAATGTCAACCCACTCCAGTGTACTCATGCCTAGAAAACCCCATGGATGGAGGAGCTTGGAGGGCTACAGTCCATGAGATCATATAGAGTCGGACATGGCTTAGCGAATAAACCACCACCATTTGAACGTCCAGGGTTTCATTTCTTTTTAGATGACTTGTTTTATTTTTCTCTGAAAGCCTTAATATTTGTGTTTGGCCTTTGCTGTCCTGAAATTTCATGTCATTGGATTGAAGTATGAGGGCTTTTATTGTTCCCATCAGCTGACCTGGTAGTCAGTGGACATTTTCCCTTTAAAAAACTATTTCTTCTTTAACTTTAAAATTTTTTAAATGTATTGCTTCTTTAAAGACTTTCTTCCCTTCATTTTCTCTGTCCAATTTCTCTTGAAGATTTGTATACATCTGAGATTGAATCAGATCTTTCAGACAGTCCTTCTGCTATTTTTTCCAAGAGATTTTCTTGGTTTTATTTCCAGTTATTGTACTGACAAAATTTTTCATATTCGATGGACCTAGGAGGCATCATGCTTAGTGAAATAAATCAGGGAGAAAGATAAATACTCTTTTACCATTTATATATGGAATCTGGTAAAAATAAATAAATGTATATAATAAAACAAAAACAGACTCACAGATCTAGAAAACAAACTAGTGGTTACCCATTAAGAGAAGGAAGAAGGAAGGGACATGGAGGGGTAAGGGATTAAGAAACACAGCTACTGTGTATAAAATAAATAAGCAACAAGGATATACTGTACAGCAGAGGGACAAGTGTCATTATTTTTAATAACTTTAAATAAAGTATAATATGTAAAAACATTGAATCACTATGTTGACACCTAACACCTAAACTAGATTGTAAATCAACACTATACTTCAATTAAAAAAGACCTTTAATAGTTTTCTGATCGTTTCTTTTCATGATATCATATTCTTGTTTAAGAGAGTAACATATTCACTTATCTGTTAGTTTTTGACGCTTTCTTTCCTTCAGAGGTTCTGCATGTGTGTTGAGAAAGAAGAGCAACATGATTATAAATACCTTGGGTCCTTGCCACCATGGGACCTCCCTGTCCGCACAGGGATGTTCATACTCAGACTGTCCCAGAAAGACAAATAAACCTCTATGTTTATTATTATTATCTTATTATTAGCTGCACTGGATCTTCATTGCTACGCGCAGGCTTTCTCTAGTTGCCCTGAGCAGGGCCTTCCCTCTAGTTGCGATGCACAGGCTTACTCCTTGCAGTGGCTTCTCTTGTTGCAGAGCATGGGCTCTAGAGCGTGGGTTTCAGTAGTTGTGGCACACAAGTGTGCAGGCTTAGTTGTTACTCAGCATGTGGGATCTTCTTGGACCAGGGATCAAACCCATGTCCTCTGCCTTGGCAGGCAAATTCTTAACCACTAGACCGCCAGGGCAGTCCCTGGGTTTTCTTTTATAGGCAATGAAGAAGCATTGTAAAAATGACATGGTAAGATTGTTCAGTGAGCCTGGAGGTAGAACAAATGACAAGTTTTGTGATCAGAGTGGATTCGTAGCTCTGCCCCACGATAGAGGGACGCATCTCAGGTAGCAGATCCTTGCACTCAGGTGAAGGACTGCCTCCTGCTCAATGCTTGGATGGGAGCTCATTCTAAGTTGCCAGTCATCTTTCTCATATCCTAGCTTCTTAATAAACATGGTATGAAGCAGTCAATTCATTTTCATATTTCAGTCATATTTCAGTATTCCTTTCCTAAAATCATTTGAGAGTCCTCTTCTCTTCATAACCGGTTGATAGATTATCTGCAAACTGACCGCTTTTCCTGCCATTTTTCTCACTGATTCCCAACACATATTTTGCATTCGGGCCAGACTGAACCATTAACTGTTCCTGTACACACCCTGGCTCCTGCTTTCTCTCTTTTGCTTATACTTCCCGGCAGTCTGGAATGCCCTTCTTTCCATCTCTGCTCATTGAAATCCTATCCACCCTTGGGGACTTAGTTCCAATGTCACTTTCTGCCTTAGGCCTTTTCTAAGTCCCTGCAGGGATTGGGATCTCTTTCTCTGCTGTGCCTTTGACCTTTATCATCCCTTTCCTGGCACTTTTGTTACTGTTTGCGTGTCTGGGGATACTCCTCAATTGAGGACAAGAAACTTCACCTTTGACCTCTCCAACAGTGCCTGGCTTTAGCAGGCTTTCTTCTGAAGGGATCTGTGAGTCTATTTAAAAAGGGACTAACTGTTCTTGTCAGGCTGATGGGAACTTGCTTCTGAAAAAAGAGACAGTGACAGAAACAGTTAACAATAGACAGTATTGGCAATCAGTTGGGATAACATAATCCCAAATTATACATTATATGTATATATATGTGTCTGTGTATATATATATGAATGTATGTATGTCTATTTTTTTATTAAGAGAAATATTCCTCATTCAGGCATAGCATAAAATCTCTTTGATATGGAAAAGGCA
This sequence comes from Odocoileus virginianus, assembly GCF_023699985.2. Classification (NCBI taxonomy): domain Eukaryota; kingdom Metazoa; phylum Chordata; class Mammalia; order Artiodactyla; family Cervidae; genus Odocoileus; species Odocoileus virginianus. The sequence goes on along the minus strand of NC_069684.1, from coordinate 54,630,151 downwards.
ATGAACAGTTTTTATTTTTATGAAAAAAAGAGGATTAAGTAAAGTAGCAGCTGAACTCATGAACAAGTCATGAGTCAGAGAGTCTGAAGCAGAGACTGAGCCCAAAATTTACAGAAAGTCTATCAAAAACTTAGCCGAATTAAGTGAATAAAACAAAAATTTCATAGATTCACATCATTATTTCATAAATTTTCTCCACTTGATACTTCTCAGTGAGGAACTGATATAGCAAATGTAAGTTTAATTTAACAAATTTCAGGTTCTTTGCTTGTGGTTCTTAAATATCTGGTCCCTTGTTGGCATAACCTAAGCTCTGTAGTGAGAACATGTTTGTTGAATTTTACAGATCAGTCAGAATTCTCTCAAACCTTCAAAATATCAAAAATTTTTAATTGAAGTATGGTTGATTTACAGTGTTGTATTAGTTTCAGGTGTATAGCAAAGCGATTCAGTTATGTATATATTAATACATAAATTTTCAGATTCTTTTCCATTATAGATAATTAAAACATATTGATATAATTCCCTCTGCTATACGGTAGGTCCTTGCTATTCATCTATTTTATAAATAGTGGTATGTGTATTTTCATTCCAAACTCTTAAATTATCCCTCCCCCCTTTTCCCTTTGATAACTGTAAGTTTGTTTTCTATGTCTGTGTTTTTGTTTTGTAAATGAGTTCATTTGTATCATTTTTTAGATTCCATTATATGGAATGTTCTTGTTTAGCTGCTAAGTTGAGTCTGACTTTTTTGTGACCCCAGGGACTATAGCCTGCCAGCATCATATGGTCTTTGTCTTTCTCTGTCTGACTTTTACCTCACTTAGTATGACAGTCTCTAGGTCCATCCACGTTGTTGCAAATAGCATTATTTCATTCTTTTTTAAGGCTATTGTTCCACTCTGTGTGTGTGTGTGTGTGTGTATGTATGTATATGTATGTGTGTGTGTGTATATATGTGTGTGTGTGTATATATGTATGTGTGTATGTGTGTGCACGTATTTATGTATGTATGTGTGTATGTATGTATGTATGTGTGTGTGTGTGTGTGTGTGTGCTTCCCTTGTGGCTCAGATGTTAAAGAATCTGCCTGATTCATTCATCCCCCGCCCCCCCGCCCTTGCGGAGGGGCTATAGAGCACTTTCCCCCCATAATTTTTGTAGGTCTTGTGAGATAAACAAGACTACCCAAAAAAAAAAAAAGAATCTGCCTGCATGCAGGAGAGACCTGGGTTCGATCCCTGAGTTGGGAAGATCCTCTGGAGAAGGGAAAGGTTACCCACTCCAGTAGGAACCAGTATATATGTAAATATATACATCATATCTCCTTATCCATTCATCTTTCTTCCCCCTGTTTTTGGCATTGTTCTGCAGCATTGGGATCTTAATTCCCCATTTTGTGCCCCCTGTATTGGAAGTTCAGCGTCTTAACCACTGGACTGCCAGGTAAGCTCCTATCTATCCACCTGTTTTGGACATTTAGGCTGTTTCCAGGTCTTCCCTACTGTAAACAATGCTCCTATGAACACTGGGTGCAGGTATCTTTTTGAATTATTATAATACTGTGGTATTATGGCAGAGGATTTCCAGTGTGGCCCAGCTCCACATCCTTCTTCAGTTTGTGCTCACTCCTACCTAGGATTTTTTTTTAAAAGACACTTTTGACTACTAGACTTCAAAGTTCTTGCCTTTCAACACTACTTGACCTTGACCAAATGACCTCCTTTCTTATAAAAACAGACGTAATTGCCTTCTGAAGACTGCATTAACAATTCCCGATCTCTGCAGATCTCCTCTGAAGACTCATGACATCCCAGCATGGTGTGCCTATCACACTGAAAGCGCTAAAGGAAGGCAAATTGCCTGATCATTCTCTTCTCTGGTCTGGATAACAGGAAGCACCAACCAATCAGGGAAACCAGAATCATTCCAGGTGAGCAGGTTGGAATTGCTCTTGAGGGTGGAGAAAAAATAAATTTTTGTTTTGAAAGCAGCAGAAGGAAGAAATACCTATGTCATTTGGATGACTCTTTGCAAAAGCAGGGATCAGAGAAGCTGGTGTTTCAGTGAGCTGGGCTTTGCTGGGCAAGTGCAGGTCCTTGCTAGGGGAACATGGTTAGTTTCTGCCACCACCAGGGCTGTCACGTTCTGCCACATTCCAGGATCCTGGAATTTGAAATAAAAAAGTCAATTTTTCTAATATTTAGATCCAGTTTTTGGATCCTCTTTCTTTCTTTGCCACAAAGGGTGCTATTTATGCTCCATTTTTCCCCATCTGTCTCCTTAAATGTGAGATTTGTCCCTTGGGCATAAACTCCAAAGGCATCACCAATATCAAGAAAATCTTAAAAAAAAAAAAAAGAAAGTCTTAGAGTAGCTGTAAATATGTTGGATTTGACCATCATCCTGTAGTGGTTCAAAGTGGGGAATGATCATCACAACAAGATTTATAAGGGGTATTTTTCTGCTCTTACATACTTCACAAGCCTGTCATTATTGCTGCCTCCTCTGTAACAAGAAGAATACTATAAAATGTTCCCTCCATGAGGCACCAAAGATCATCCTTTCCCCCCAACTCCCTAGAAATATTGTGCTATGAGCATCTTTGGATACTCCAGAGACATATAAATGGTAAAACTCAGATCCTCTTCTTTTTTGTTGTTGTTAAAATTCTTTAATTTTTAAAAATTGTGATAAAATACACATACCATAAAATTTACCATCCTAACTATTCTTAAGTGTACAGTTCAGTTGCATTAAGAACATTCACACTGTTGTCCAACTGTCACCACCATCCATCTCCAGATATCGTTTCACCTTGCAAAACTGAAGCTCTGCACCCATTGAACAATACCTTCTTATTTCTCTCACCCCAGTTCCTGGTAACCAGTGATCTATTCTCTGCCTCTCTGAATTTGACCACTCTAAGTACTTGAAATAAGTTGAATCAAAGAGTATTTGTTCTTTTGTGACTAGCTTATTTCACTTAGCATAATATCTTTAAGGTTCATACATGCAGTAGCTTGTGTCAGACTTTCATTCTTTTTTAAAGCTTAATAATATTCCACTGCATATACATACATATATGTTTTGTTTACTGTTCATCCATTGAAGGACAGTTGGGTTGCTTCCACCTTTTGGCTACTATGAACATAATTTTGCTTCCTCTTCTTTAGAGAGGATGTAAAAAAGAGTTGGGAGGATGGTTAGGAAGAACAGTGCAGAGTAAGATAATTTTGTTCTTCTTGAATGTATATCATAAAAATTGAAGCAATTCTGAAAAATGTAAGCCACTCTACATCTACTACTAAGAAAAAATAATTGGTAGCATGTTAGTGATCTTCTTTCTAGTTATCTCACCATATGTCCATGCCAGAGATATTGATATTTTATGTAAACGAATGGTCTTTAATGTTGTTCAGTAACCCCGATTTCTTTCAGCTTTACAATGTGAATTTTTACTCATATTAATAAAACGTACTTTCATGCCATATTTTTCATGGCTGCTTCTATGGACATACCATAATATTATTTATCCAATCTTCTATTGAAGAACCAGTATCCTTTAAGTGATTTCCTTTGTTTTTTTCAATGTTATTTAATATAAAGGAATACAGTGACAAATATTATACATTTATCTTTGTGATGCTGCCTCATAAGTTCCTAAAATTGGGTTTAAGTGAAAAGACTTAAACTAACATTTTATTTATTTACCAAGAGCAATTTGTTTATGTGAAAACTCTGATGTCCTAGATCTCTTATTCTTATATATTTATCTATGACAAAACATATACTTCATATCCTAAACAACAGAGTAAGAACTTTCTAGATCTTTTCTGGGGAACACTCCATGGAAAGGAGGATAGAGACATTGGGTTATATCGAAATATTGTGTCAAAGGGACTTCTCTGGCGGTGCAGTGGCTAAGACTCCGTGCTCCCAATGCAGGCTGCCCAGGTTAGGTCCTTGCTGAAGGAACGAGATCCCATGTAGCAACAAAGATCAAAGGTCTCACATGCCACAGCCAAGGCCTGGTGAAGTCAGGTAAATATAATTAAAATGTTTTTTAAAAAATATTATTTTGTATATGAATACATGTCAATACAATGTAGTAGAGAAAGTTAGATGTTACCATCCTTGTGAGCTCAGCAAAGGAATGTAGAAGTGGTCATCGTGAAGGGAAAATGACTATAAATTCAGTTATAATTTGTGTTAATCCAGAATGCCAATCAAACCCCAAACTGGTACACAGCAAATCAAATCACAGTGTCCAAAGTGCTTGATTGGCCAGTTTTGTTACTAAAAGGGGCTCAGTGGTAGAACATATAGGTAAATTACATTTTTAGAAACTTACAGGTGGTGGTTTTACATTTTTCAAATGGTCTGTTGGTCTATCTGCTAAAGTTGCGGTGAGTAGGATCCAAATATCTGTGGGAGGGGACAGGTAAGGTCTTCGCAAGTATTCTAATTATCAGCAGAGAGAGCCAAAATTTGAAACAAACTTTTAACTTGGGGGACATTCTGGACTAGAAGTGATGCTCTTTCATGGGACAACTTTCCAAGAAAACAAATGGAGGTGGAGATTTGCAGGCAGGAAGTTTTGGGGAGAATGTCTTAGGAACAACACCTGTAAGAATAGAGGGAAGCAGGATGCATCAGAGGGAGAAGTACAATTGTAACCCCATTGTAACAAAGGTCTCCCCCAGGGCTTCCCAGGTGGTTCAGTGGTAATGAATCTGCCTGCCAAGGGAGAGACACGGGTTCAATCTCTGGGTCAGGAAGGCCCCTGAAATAGGAAATGGCAACCCACTCTAGTATTCTTGCCTGCAAAATCCCATGGACAGAGGCACCTGGCGGGCTTCAGCCCATGGGGTTGCAAAGAGTCAGACACAATTTAGTGACTAAATGACAACAGAGGTCTTATCCAAATCCCACAGCGAACTCTGAAGTTTCAGTGACCGTTCAGACATGCCCCAAATGAGGCAAGGAGCCAGGTCTTTTGCTCCCACGTTGATCAGCCCTTGGGTATGGACAGCCCACAACGGGTTGTAATCTTGGGCAAGGCAGGTCCCTTTGGTTGAAGGCAGTTCCTGAAGGGAGGATGTGGATGGCATATAATGGCATCTCCTACAGTCTCTAACCAGAAGTTCAGCTATATGAACCAAGCAGACACTACCTTGGTGGACAGAGAGACACCCTTAGTTCACCCCAGTCACATCCCATACCGCCAGACTAATTTCACGTTTTCCCCTTCCACCATCACCTCACTTCCATTTCATCTCACCTTAATGCACAAACACACACTGATGTACATGAGTCGCCAGCATCTGTCAGGACTGAGTCAGTAATCAGGTCAGACACTGAGGATGAAGCTCTTTCCTGTTTACAGCTGAGCAGGAAGGACAAGACAGGCCTGGACTCCAAGAGAAAACTATGAAAAGCATCACTTTTAAACACCAAAGATTTAAAGATCTGATATGCAGAGGCCATGTAAAATATTTGTGTCTTTCAATTTTTAACAAGAAATTTAAACTTTTAAGCAACCCCTTCCGTAACATAACATATCACTATGAAAACAAGCCCAGCACCATTATAAAATGTCCATTTATTCATTCTTTTTTGTTGTTCAGTCATGTCCGACTCTTTGCAACCCCATGGACTGCAGCATGCAAGGCTGCCCTGTCCTTCACCATTTCCCAGAGCTTGCTCAAACTCATGCCCACTGAGTCAGTGATGCCGTCCAACCATCTCCTCCTCTGTCGTCCCCTTCTCCTCCTCTGTCGTCCCTTTCTCCTCCTGCCTTCAATCTTTCCCAGCATCAGGGTCTCTTCTAATGAGTCAGCTCTTCTCATCAGGTGGCCAAAGTACTGGAGCCTGAGCGTCAGCATCAGTCTTTTCAATGAATATTCAGGGTAGATTTCCTTTAGGATTGACTGGTTTGATTTCCTTATAGTCCAACTCGCCAGAGTCTTCTCCAACACCACAGTTTAAAAGCATCAGTTCTTCAGTGCTCAGCTTGTTTATGGTCCAACTCTCACATCCATACATGACTACTGGAAAAACCAGAACTTTGACTAGATGGACCTTTGTTGGCAAAGTAATGTATCTGCCTTTTAATATGTTGTCTTTAATACTCATTGTTTAAGTATTTTAAAAATGATCATTATATACCAGCACCGAGCTAGATTCCAAATCATCCAAAACAAATAAAACACAGTTCCTGCTTTCATAGGAGTTCATAGGTAGTGGGGGAGACAGATAAGATAGGACCTTCGAATGAGTGTTGCTTCCCAGGCATGCTGGAGACATGGGGGCCACCTTATCTTGGAGTAGAGGCCATGAAAAAAGGTTTTCCATTCTGCATTTCTGTCAACATTGCATTTAGCAATAGCTGAAATGGGTCTTTTTCATGTTTGGCAGGGTGGTCTGGAATTTAGGCTTAAGATCTGGTTAAAGTTGTCTGGTTTTCAGAACAGAAAAAAAAAATTACATTATGGTATAAAAGATAGTAACTATAGTCAGTGATTAAGCAATGCCCTTCTAAGATTACCTAAAAGTAACTGTAGACAGCAATTAAGCAATATCCTTTTAAGATTATTGAAGAGTTGGGTTAGGTGTAATGCTAAAATATTTTGGAACTCTAAGAATTGCTGAAACAGGACATGTCTTTCCAAGTTTCTACCTTTGTATTCACTTGTTCTCTTTTAAGTTCTTCTGTCCTAGGAATTAAGCACTTTCTTATGTGGCCAATTCTGTGGTTGCAATTGGAAGCTAAGTTTCCTGCCTCTCCAGCACTCAGATCTTAGGATTTGCATTTGTTTACATCTTATTTGGGAAGTACTCTGTCAAGTTTTTCATACCATCCACCACTTTCTATCACACTGTGTAATTTACTATTTTATTATTTATTGTCTGTCTAACGCTGCTAGAAAGTAAATACCACAAGAGCAAAAATTTTGTTTTGCTTTGTTTTGCTCATGATTGTAACTCTACTGCCTAGAATAGTACCTGGCACATAGCATGTACTTCATAAATATTTATTGACTGAATGAAATAAAACATGAAGAGGAAAGATTTTGCTGATAATGTGCTATGAACTGAAGAATATAAATAACTCAATAATATGCATCCCCTAAATAAATTAAAATATAATGTTTGGATGTTCATCACTTTTATGTCCATAGAAGGATCCAGCTATAGCTTTTGAACTTCAAGGTTATCCTCTATAGTATTAGGTTTTCTAATCCAGATTTCCCTGGTCAGACCCACTTTACCATCCATTACTTGGGCCAATTATGATATGGCTCACTTCACATGGGTGTATTATAACTTCTTTGAGACTATCAGGCATGAACATGGAAAAACAAATCAAGTCAAGGTGGAGTTAGAGAGAAGCTTGTTGCATTTGTACATCCAATACCACAGAAAAATACCAAACCTCTTCCAAATACATCGTCATGCATTCATATTCCATCAAGTGAATGGAAATACTTCTGCTAATCCCATTACAATTTTGCCATTGTATCTTATTTGCTAGAATTGGGTTAATTTATGGGCTTTCCTGATGACCCACCTGCCAATGTAGGAGATGTGGGTTCAATCCCTGGATCAGGAAGATCCCCCCCTCAAAGAAGGAAATGGCAACCCACTCTGGTATTCTTGCCTGGGAAATCTCATGGACCAAGGAGCCTGATGGGCTACAGTCCATGGGGTTGCAAAAGAGTCGGACACGACTTAGCAACCAAACAACAACAACAAACCCTGCCTCTAGTCAGAGTGCCAGAAGCAGGCTATTTTGCACATACATCTCTGATCAAGGACTCTCTTGAAATTTTGACCTTAGAGACATAGTATTAATAGAATCTTCTTTTTCTCATGTGATGTAGTTGAATGAAAATAAGAGTAAAATGGTTTCCCTCGCTGCAACTCAATAACTATAAAACAGTTGTGCAAAAGTAAGGCACACGTGCAGAAATACAACCCGTTTATGAATGGAATGATCTTTTTGTGGTTAGCAATGAGGCTGTCTCAATGCAGCGAATTTGTTTCAGAGCTGAAAGAAATCAGACTGAGCCAGTCAAAACACAGAACATCATGTGCTGGTAAAGCTCTGAGAAAAATTTCTTGAAGTTACAAATACAAGCCAACAGTGAATTTGGTTATTGACATTAATGAATTTACCATCATAAAGATGTGTTTTAACTTGTTTTCAATGGCTTTCGGAGAAGGCAATGGCATCCCACTCCAGTACTCTTGCCTGGAAAATCCCATGGACGGAGGAGTCTGGTGGGCTGCAGTCCATGGGGTCGCTAAGAGTCGGACACGATTGAGCGACTTCACTTTCACTTTTCACTTTCATGCATTGGAGAAGGAAATGACAACCCACTCCAGTGTTCTTGCCTGGAGAATCCCAGGGACGGAGCAGCCTGGTGGGCTGCCATCTACGGGGTCACACAGAGTCAGACATGACTGAAGTGACTTAGCAGCAGCAGCAAGTGATAAGGACTGGAAAGCTACTACTTCCCGTGATGCCGTCATCTGAAAAGATGAACTGTTATCAAAAGAGAGGGACACAAAAAGAGAAGAAATTCTAAAATAAATAAATAAAAGGGACAAGTTGGGGGTCAGAAAATGGAGAACCCAGTACACTGGAAAAAATTCTGAGACCCCACATCTGATCAGTTGAATGTATAGATATACAGGCAGGAGGAAGTGGCAGGCAGTGTGCAGTGTGTGCTGTCTTATGTGTGGGAGGGCCAGTCCAGTGCCCCCAGCTCATGCTGGGCAGAGGCCCTGAGGATGGGGCAGCAGTTGTCTGAAAGTGGCATGGTAAAAGGATGACCCCGGGCTTCCTAATGCAAGGACGATGCTTCTTGAGTTTGCCTGTCCTTTTGCTTATATGTTCATTGCTCTCTAAGCCACACACCTGTGGATGACACTTTGGGATGGTTTGTCCCATGTCTCGTTTCCTTCTTGTGATAATCTACTAGTTACCCTCCACAAAAAAGCAATACATAAACATGTATCTGGCTGGTTCTTTTCTGCAGCCAGAGTGGCGTGGCTGAGCTACTGTGACTTGGCACCTCCAATTCCAGTGTGTGCAGGGGTTTCCACCAGTCACTTCTCAGAGACCAGTTGATTGTCCTACAGCTCAATTCAGTGTCAGAGATAGTGTCAGATCCCACATCTTTTGTCCGTTTTTAAAAATATTTCTTTATTTATTTTGGGGGGCTGTGCTGGGTCTTCGTTGCTGGGCACAGGCTTTCTCTAGCTGCGGAGAGCGGTGGCCGCTCTTCGTTGTGGCGCACCGGCTTCTCACTGTGGTGACTTCCCTTGTAGCAGATCACCGGCTATAGGTGTGCGGGCTTCAGCATCGCGGTGCACGGGCTTCGTTGCCCTGTGGCATGTGGGTTCTTCCCAGCCCAGGGGTTGGATCCATGGCCACTGCTTTGGCAGGCAGATTCTTAACCGCTGGACCACGAGGGAGGTCCCAGATCCCACAGTTTAAGAGTTCAATCCTACAAGACTGTCCCCCACCCTCACTTCATATGCTGCTTGTAAGTCCAGGCTATCACCTCTCTTCAAGATCCACAGGCTATAGATCAGAGTTCTAGGACCACCCCCTGCCCCCCACACACACCTCACTCCAGCTTCTTGGGCCATTAATTTGCTACAGTGGAGCAGAACTCTGAGAAACATTTTACTTACTAGATTCACCAGTTTCTGGTAAAAGGGTATGGCTCAAGTCTAGCTAGATGGAAGAAATGCATAGGCATAGAGAAAGGGTGTGGGGGCTTCCACGCCCTCCCCTTTGCCGCTGTCCTCAAATTTCCTCATGCCACCCAACCTGGAAGCTCTCTACAAACCTGACCGTCTGGGGGTTTGTGGATGCTTCATTACATAGGCACAACTGATGAAACCACTGGCCATTGTTAATGATTAACCCTCCAGCCCCTCTTCGCTCTCCGGAGGTTAGGGGTTGGTGCTGAAAGTCCCAATCTTTTAATCATGTAGTTGATTCTGCTGGCATTCAGCTCCCACCTTTATATACAGTCCCAGAGTAGTCTCATTAAACTTAATAAAAGACATCTTTGCAGACATCTTTGCACTCTCATCAGTTAGGTTATCCCAAAGGTTTTGGGAGCTCTGTGCTAAAATTTGGGACAAAGAGCAAATATACATTTATTATAAATCACATATTACAGCTGCACACACCATCATATAGATACCCCCTGACCTCTCCCTTGGCTTAACCCCGTTTCTTTCAGTCTCATCTATGCAGTTGGAACCTGAAGGGGATGTGGGATGGGAAAAAACTGCTTGCCTAAAATTGCCTGGAATCATCCCTCCTTAAACAGCAGAACAATGCTGTCCTACAAGCTGGCATGGTGACCCAGAAAGTCTGAGAAAATGCATATTTTTACCTGCACAGGGTGATGAGAAAGTGTCATCACACTTAAAACAGAATTAGAAGTAGTTCCGTACTCAACAAACACCTAGGGAATAAATTAATACATGGATTTGTGTGTATATGTGTATGAAAGAGAGAAGAGAGAAAGGATTTAAACATTTGTTTCTTATTGAAGGATCGGTTCTGGACTACATAGTATCTCACCGAATTATGGAAGCGTCTCCTTATTGAGTAAAAATGGGTCACAAGTAATTGTTCTTCATCGTACCCACCCCCAACATATGCATCTATATACAAATAGGCAGGCCCATACCATCTATTTTTTTTTTAATACTTACTGCCTTTAAAAAATGATGCTACTAAAATATAAACACATTCTTACTGTAAATGATTCAAATATTATAAAATACAAAAAATAAAAGGATGGAAATGTGAATATCTTTGTGCTTCCCAATCTGAATCGTTTACCTAGAGGAGAAAATGTCAACGTTTTGGTGAATATCCTCTTGCCTTTTTAAGAAAAACACACACAGACATATATACATATATTACACACTACACAAATTCAATCTTGGTTGGTTGTGTTACACACATGTGATCATAATATATAGACAAACCATTCTTCAACTTGCTTTTTCACCTAACAATAGATCTTGTAGAGCTCTATACATCATTGCATGAAGCTCTTTCTACCTCCTTCTAATGACTACCAGTATTTCATATTATGGATACAATATATATTGTAACACTACATCCTTATATAACTGATATTGAACATCTTGTGAACATATCTAAGCACATTTTTAGGGTGGAAAAATTGCTGAATCAAAGGTTATGTGCATTTTTAAATATTGTTCTTCCAGATTCACTCCCCACCCCCCCATATTTTATATTATGCGTTGGGTGCTCTGTCCCTCAGTCTTGTGCAACTCTTTGCGAGCTCACGGACTGTCACCCACCTGGCCCCTCTGTCCATGGGGATTCTCCAGGCAAGAATACTTGAATGGGTTGCCATGCCCTCCTCCAGGTGATCTTCCCAATCCAGGGATCGAACCCAGGTCTTCTGCATTGCAGGTAGATTCTTTACCATCAGAGCTACCCATTTATGCATTATATATATTAACCCATATATATTATGCATTAGTTCCTGGTTAAATATTTGATACTTCCACTTATTTTAATTTTCAACAATCTGATAGGCAAAAATTGGTATACTATTATTTATTTGTATGTTTCAGATGACAGCAAATTTGAATAAATATCATCACTTATCATTTATCTTCTGTAAATTTTAAAAATATCTTTTGCCTTCTTTTAAATAGATTTTTTGAGATTTCCTTATTAATTTGTAAGAATCAAATATACACTAGGGGCTTCCCTGATAGCTCAGTTGATAAAGAATCTGCCTGCAATGCAGGAGACCCTGGTTTGATTCCACTTCAGGATTCTCGGGCTTTCCTTGAGGCTCAGCTGGTAAAGAATCCGCCTGCAATGTGGGAGACCTGGGTTTGATTCTTGGGTTGGAAAGATTCCTTGGAGAAGGGAGAGGCTACCCACTCGAGTATTCTGGCCTGGAGAATTTCATAGACTGTATAGTCCACAAGGTTGCAGAGTCAGACACCACTGGGCACTTTCATTTTCACTTTCAATATGCACTTGATACTAATTATTAGCCTTTTAAACATGTAGCAATGTTTTCTCCTTGTCATGTAACAATTTTACTCATGGTGTCTTTTGCTATACTAAAATTTTTAATTGGACAAATTTACCAGTATTTTCCTTTATGGCTTTTCTGACCTTTTTTTTTTTCCTTATCCTAAAGTTGGAGAAATATTCTACAATGTTTTGTTCTGACATACATTTTAAGAATAACTCTGAATTTATCTGGAGTTTATTTCATTGAGTGGTAGTTAGATGTGATGATTCATTACAAATGTATCAATAGTTATCTCACTCAACATAATTTTTTTTCTTTTTTTTCCCATTTATTTTTTATTTATTTATTTATTTATTTATTTATTGGTTTTGTCAAATGTTTTATTGAGTGTAGACATCTGGAGTACTGTAAAACATGCATTATCTGTAGATTCAAAAGGAGCAAGCCACATTGTCCTCACTGTCAAATGTGTTAGGCTTGGCATACATCATGGAGATTAATGAAGTATCATGAGAGTAATATGGTTCCTGAAAAGCTTCTACAATTTGGAGTAGAGTCTTAATCACGGGAAAAGCAAAGCTGTTCACGTTTAGTGAACTTGCAGCTCATTGGAGGTACACAGTATTTCAATTTTAAAATGAATAAAAATAGTTGTTTGTGGAAGATTCCCATCACCCCAACTTTACCTGCCCTTTCAGTTTTCAGAAATTTTAATTAAAAAAAAAAGTATATGCCGTTTGGAAGTTGTACATTTATCTGAGCAATAATTAAAATTTATTTCTTCTTCGGTTGCTGAGGTGTATTAAATTTGAAGAAGATAATATCTCCATCTTCAACAATATAATTTCTGCCTTGTTGTCTGTACTTTCCAGCAGCCTTGACTGCATTTTCAGAACCTTCCTCTTTAAAATCTTCATATTTCATTACTTCAGCCATAATGAATCCTTTTTCAAAACCTGTGTGAATCTTTCCTGCAGCTTGAGGAGACTTCGTCCCTTTCCTGATGGTCCATGCACGCACTTCATCTGGGCCTGCAGTGAAAAAGTATTCTAGTTGGAGTGCTGCAAACCCAGCCTTAATGATCTTTGGCAAAGCGCTTTGTGTCATGTTCGCTTCCAGATACTTCTGTCTCTCCTCAGCACTCAATTCTTGCAACCTGAGTTCCAAGGCCCCACTAAAAGGAATGACCAAGGCACCTGGGTCATACTTGTCCACCCACTCTTTAATTTTTATCAACCATTTGTTTTTCTTTCTAATGTAGTCTTTTTCAGAAAGATTAACCAAGTAGACCATTGGTTTTGAAGTCAGAAATAAGTGTTTATTCAATACTTCAATCTCTTTGTCATTCCAATCATGATAGAATCGAACAGGTTTCTTTTGATCTATAACCCAGGATTTGACTTTGCACATTATGTCATATTCAGGTTTTAGTTTTTTATCTCCTCCTCTCACAGCCACTTTCTCTAGTTTATCTATAATGGGCCCAATCATTTCCTCATCTTTAAGCTGAAGCTCTTCATGTATTATTTCTATATCTCGAACAGGATCTACACTTCCTTCAACATGTGTGATATCATCATCTTCAAAAGCACGTGTTAAATGAAAGATTCCATCACAAGCACTAATATGGAATAAAAAGGCATTTCCCAGGCCTTGCCCATTGTGAGCTCCTTTCACAAGGCCAGCAATATCCACTACATTTAGAAAAGCAGGAATTTTGCTTGCTGGTTTGTGGTACTGGCAAAGAAAGTCAAATCTTTCATCAGGCACAGGTTCTCTGCTCTCATTTGGATCAATAGTGCAGAATGGGAAGTTTTCTGCTGAAGCTTGACTATTGGTTAGTACATTGAAGAAGGTAGATTTCCCAACATTTGGTAATCCAACAATACCAATTTTCAAGGAGGTTCCAAATCTTCCAATGATTGGGGGTGGTTTAATTCCATCACCTCCCTTTTTGGGGGGCATCGTGCTCGAGGCGCGCGATGACACGGGGTCCCAGCGGCAGCGGGAGATGGGTCCTGCCGGCAACGGGAGGCGGGGAGGAAGGAGGAGAGAGCGCAGGCCCGGCCCCTCCGCCGAGGGGCACGCACGTCGGCGGCTTCCCATTTATTTTTATAAGTTGGAGGCTAATTACTTTACAGTATTGTAGTGGTTTTTGCCATACATTGACATGAATCAGCCATGGATTTACATGTATTCCCCATCCTGGTCCCCCCTCCCACTTCCCTCTCCACCCAATTCCTCTGGGTCTTCCCAGTGCACCAAGCCAGAGCACTTGTCTCATGCATCCAGCCTGGGCTGGTGATCTGTTTCACCCTAGATAATATACATGTTTTGATGCTGTTCTCTCGAAACATCCCACCCTTGCTTTCTCCCACAGAGTCCAAAAGTCTGTTCTGGACATCTGTGTCTCTTTTTCTGTTTTGCACATAGGGTTATCTTTACCATCTTTCTAAATTCCATATATATGTGTTAGTATACTGTAATGGTCTTTGTCTTTCTGGCTTACTTCACTCTGTATAATCGGCTCCAGTTTCATCCATCTCATTAGAACTGATTCAAATGAATTCTTTTTAATGGCTGAGTAATATTCCATGGTGTATATGTACCACAGCTTCCTTATCTATTCGTCTGCTGATAGGCGTCTAGGTTGCTTCCATGTCCTGGCTATTATGAACAGTGCTGTGATGAACATTGGGGTACACGTGTCTCTTTCAGATCTGGTTTCCTCGGTGTGTATGCCCAGGAGTGGGATTGCTGGGTCTTATGGCAGTTCTATTTCCAATTTTTTAAGGAATCTCCACACTGTTCTCCATAGTGGCTGTACTAGTTTGCATTCCTACCAACAGTGTAAGAGGGTTCCCTTTTCTCCACACCCTCTCCAGCATTTATTGCTTGTAGACTTTTAGATAGCAGCCATCCTGACTGGCGTGTAATGGTACCTCATTGTGGTTTGATTTGCATTTCTCTGATAATGTCATTCAACATAATTTGACAAATTGTCCATTTTCCCAGTTTAAATGTCACTTTTATTATAAACTAAGTTGTTATTTACACCTGGCTTTGTGTTTGGTCATTGGTTAAGAAGTCCATGTTCCAAGAAAATTTAGCATGTAACATTCAACACTGGAAAATGAATTCCTCACTCCCCCACCAAAATTCCAACAGACTTTTAAGAAACATGTAGAGAAAGCCCAGATACACAAAATTTTAAATGATAAAGGAGAAATAACCACATTAAAAGAAACATTAAAGATGACTGAGATATATTCCAGTGACTTGGAAACCTAAATAAAAACTAATAACTTTCTAGAAACTTTCCAAATTTATCATAAATGACTCCAGAAGAGTTAGAAAATCTCAACAATCAGATTTTTGTAGAAGAAATGAGAAAATTGTCAAAGAGCTACACCCTCACAAAAGCAACAGGGCCAGATAGTATTATAGGTGAATTTGATAAGACCACTAGGAATATTAGTAGAGATTCTCTTACTAGTAAGCAAGTCTAAAATTGTACATTTCTATTTGCATGTATTTTATTTGGTAACTATTCAAAGAGATTCAGTACTCATCAGTTAGGTTTCATTGTTACTTCTGTGTAAGGGGAAAAAAAATCATACAAATTATTTTGTAAACTTAAAAAAAAGAAAATACTGAGCTAAAGTTACCTTCTGTAGGACTTCCCTTCAGCCCTTCTTCCCCACTCCCTCAAACACATAGTTTTTACAAATACCCTCATCTGGAGATCCCAACCCAAGACAGACACATGTTCTATTGAGGTCTAGTGCTCTTTCTATCTTTTGTTTGTTTTGTTTCCAGTTGTTTACCTGCATCCAGTGGTTGCATAACAGTAGAGGCTTCCATAGGGATGTGAACAGTGCACTGAGAGAATGAAGTTTTACCACATCTGTACACTTTATACCAGTATCTATACTGGTATATATACCAGGGCTTCCCTGGTGGCTTGGATGGTAAAGAATCTGCCTGCAATGTGAGAGACCTAGGTTCGATCCCTGGGTTTGGCAGATGACCTGGAGAAGGGAATGGCAACCCACTCCAGTATTCTTGCCTGGAGAATTCCATAGACAGAGGAGCCTGGCGGGCTATAGTCCATGGGATCACAAAGAGTCAGACACAACTGAGTGACTTCCACTTTATAGTCCCCACGGTATAGCTCTATGCACAATAGGAACTAGACTTTTTACTGATTTTTTTCAACTGATTCTTAAAAATTGATACAGGTAGTCTCAGGCTAAATGAAAAAACAAAGAACTTCCCTGGTGGTCCAGTGGTTAACACCTTGCCCTTCAATGCACAGGGTATGGGTTCAATCCCTGGTCAAGGAGCTTAAGATCCCATGTGCCTCATAAAACCATAAAGCAGAAGCAATATTGTAACAATTTCTAAAAATGGCCTGCCTAAAGAAAAACCTTTTTTTTAAAAAAAGCAAACTCTCTCAATAATAAGATATTTAAAAAACAAGGTGCTCAGAAAATCTGCATATTTAACATGCAAAGGATGTTACTCACAATTATTAGAATTTTAATGTTATTTTCTGAATATAAAAATATTTTAGACCAATTTATCAAGATCAGAGAAAATTTAGGTTGATATAATATTGTATGAAATTATTATATGGGTATTGAACAACTCAGGACATGCTCTTATTGACATTTTAAAGTTGAAGTTGCTCTTAAGTATTAACTAGTGAACTAGTGAATAATTAAAATGTTGTTAGACTGGATTCAAGGCCAATTTGTTTGCTTGCAGACCAAAGATCCTAAGAAATCTGCTACTGTCAATAAGGGCAATTGATACACTTTTATTTGCATGCTAAAGAAAAGTAGTGTGGATACCAAAATGTACATTTTCTAGCATATGGCAGTTTAGGCTTTCTTGCCTAAACTGGAAATGTGATATTAACATAAATGAATCAATAATGGAAGTGCAGGAAAATTATGGCATAGTAATAATATCTGACATTTGTATATGCTTTATTGCTTTTCAAATAAATTTCATAGCTCTTTTATCGGGATTACTGGACCTAAAACCTATTTAGACAGTTTATACAGACTATCATTTCCTTCACTTTGAATGGATTGATTTAGGAATTTCAAACAACCAGGCTGACATTTTTGTACTAAATTAACTGCTCTCTTGACCAAACCAACTGACTTAAACTGTTGTCCTGGTGCAAGGCAGATGTTTCCCAAGACAGTTTTGGTCAGTCTATGCCAGTTCGGAACATGAATCTGTGTGGTGCGCATGTCTAACTCTGCATAGTATGGAGACTTGGAGCAGAGGCAAACCTGGTGTTAGGAGCTCTCCAACACCTATGAGGGGGCTTGCATCTCCTTTACTCCTCCTACGATCTGTTGTTAATATTTAATTATTTGGCTGCTCTGGGTCTTAATTGCGGCATGTGAGATCTAGTTCCCTGACCAATAATAGAACCCAGGCCCCCTGTACTGGAGCATGGAGTCTCAGCCACTGGGGCACCAGGAAAGTCCTCTATGATCTGGTTTTATACTCCTGCTCTCTTAATTGGTTTTCCCAGCCCTAGTTTTGCCTTTCTTCTCCCAGTTTCATTCACTGCTGATAGCAACAAACTCCATTCATGCCTTATGATAGGGTCTTTGTATTAAAAAACAAAAAAACAAACTATAGTCAAATAGTATCATCAGGAAGGTAATAAAATCTGCAGGTATCTTTTGATTAAATGAGTCCAAAGCCCACAAGGGATGTTAAAATTTCTTTAGGAAAAAAGAGGGGGAAGAAAAAGAAGTCTAGGAAGAAATCTAGGAAGTTTTACATACATTTTAAAACTAGACTTTCACTATCAAGGGTGAAACAGAGCGCCAGCCCAGGTTGGATGCATGAGACAAGTGCTCAGGGCTGGTGCACTGGGAAGACCCAGAGGGATGGGATGGGGAGGAAGGCGGGAGGGGGGATCAGGATGGGGAACACATGTAAATCCACGGCTGATTCATGTCAATGTATGTCAAAAACCACTACAATATTGTAAAGTAATTAGCCTCCAACTAATAAAAATAAGGGAAAAAAAAAAAAACTAGACTTTCTCTTAGCAAATTGGAGATGTTAGTTGAGGAGATTTTGCAGACAATGCAAGCCCCCAAATATTTCAATTTGAAATATTACGATGTATAAGAAAAATATTTGTTCTGCTGAGATTAAAAGGTTAATTTAAAAAATTTTTACTTTACCCTATAGAGAGTATATAACCTCTTATTGTCTTTTCCATTCTCCTCCCAGATCTTTAGCCCACTTCACCAGTCTGCCAATGAAATACTGAGCAGCAAAACCTCTTGGAGAAACTCCTTCACTGGTGATGTGAGGAGGGAAAATTTGCTTTCCTTTCCTCAAGGAGTCATGGGGCAGCCAAATGTACATATTTTATTTTGAGGCTACGAGAAGCATCTTTGTCAAATAACTGCTAACATGGATTTCTAACTAGAAAGAGTAGCTAGTTCTCAGAGCCAAGTAAAGATTTTGTTCAACAGCTAAATGCCCAGGGTGAAGGTGCTCAAGAGATCTTTTTCTCTCTTTGTGACAGGGGAATATCAAAGTCATTCATTGGAACACAGACTGTGACACGTAAGAAACAACAGTGATAAGTTTCCTTCTTTGCCCTGAAGACACCCACAGGCTTGTCCAAGTACATGTAAGAGGTACCACCCAGCCTCACAATTTGTTACTTGTCCCATTTATTTGTTTTTTTAAATTTATTTATTTTACTTGTTCTTTTCCATTCCATTCCATTCCAGCCTCACAATTTGTTACTTGTCCCATTTATTTATTTTATTTATTTTATTTACCTGTTCCATTCCAACCATGGACTCTCACTGGATTCATCTTTTGGTTTGTGTTACATTTTGACAAATCACTCAGAAGGTTGCCAAAGATAATCATCTCCCTTGAGGAATTAAATATTTTGTATCTTTGCTTTCTTCCCAAATGGAAACTCTGGATCATCAGGATCTGGTGTAATGTTCTTTCTTAACTCACATTCTGGCATCAAACTTACCCCCACATTTACCCCAATAAACTTACCCCATATTAATATAAAAGCTTTTTTACCAGTTGTTTTCATATTGGTATTGAGTTCCCGTCATTAATATTTAGTTCTTTTGCCCCTTTTGAAGCCTCATCACTGTGGGTCTGTACCATGATTAGGATGTCAGCCACTGTCAGATTACGTCTAGACAGGGCAGTCAAACTGGCCAAGGTAAATTCAATATTCAGTCACTTAAGTGGATGACTGTGTGCTTGGCAACCTGCTGGACTGTGTGGTCATTTGCTTCAGATATTGCTATTGAGACAGACCAAGAAGCCTTGTCAGCCATGTCATGATCTTTCAGACATAGTAGGAAATTGTTCATCATTGGAGAAAAGAAATTTCAAATGCTATTAAAGCAAATGGGCTGTTTCAGAATGTTCTTACATCAGTCCATATAGACATACCATCCTAAATTGTAATAACATCTCTCACGATGGTGTGTACTGACTCAAGTGTCAGACATGAATCAACTAAGTCTTTTTCAGACATAAATTCAGTGAGCCCTTAAAAGATCCTATAAAATAGTTACCATTGTTATCTTTACTTTACAGATGGGAAAACTGAGACACAGATATTAAGTAATTTATCCAAAATCACACAGCTATTAAGTGGCAGAGACAGGATTTGAATGACTCTTGGTACCACTTGTTTGTAAATACTCACCTCAACATCTCAAAGTGAAATTGTCGTCAAAATATTCGCCCTAACGCTTTTGGAGAAAGGAAATGGCAACCCACTCCAGTATTTTAGCATGGACAGACGAGCCTGGTGGGTTACAGTCCATGGGGTCACTAAAGAGTCGGACATGACTTAGCAACCAAACGACTAATATATGCCTGCAAAGCAAAGCTATGTGGTCCAGGTAATGGGGTCAGTTCTCCATTTTACCCATGTGTGTAACTACAAATTCATATTCTGGGCGCTGAGTTGTCTGTCTTTTCTACGCTGAGCAGTACAGACACACTGGCTGACCTTCTAAGAATTCTTCCATCATCAGAAGTGTCCTAAATGGAGTATTATCTATAAAAACATTGATCACTATGCTGTACACCTGAAATTATATGATGCTGTAAATCAACCATAATTCAGTTTTTAAAAGAAGTATCTTTTCTAGTGGGAAGTCACAGCTTTCAGAAGATAAGTCTAACTTTTATCGGATTTTCACATCGATAACCTCTGATGCTGAGCCCAATTGCTTGAAGCACAGAAGGTTACAAACATGTCCTGTAGGGGCTTCCCTGGTGGCCCAGTGGTTAAGAATCCACCTGCCAATGGAGGGGACATGGGTTTGATCCATGGTCTGGGAAGATCCCACACGTGGCATAGCAACAAAGCCAGTGAACCACAACGCCTGAGCATGGGCACCTGGAGCCAAACCACCGACAGGAAGAGTAGGCCCTGCTCCCCGTAACTAGAGAAAGCCCGGTGTGCAGCAAGGAAGACCCAGCACAGCCAAAAGTAAATAAATAAATATTTTAAAATGTCCTGCACTATTTATTACATTTCTCTCACTTCTGCTGATAAATCCGTTGTTTTACTTACCACTCAGGACTGCATTTTGTCCTTACAGGAATTACCTTTGAATGGTTTATTGCAATACATCCCCTGAAGAGTTAGTTTCCTTATCTATGAAATGGGTATAGAAATGTAGACCTTTGAACATTATTGCAAAAAAAGATCATCAACATACTGCTAATCCTTTTAATAAGATTTAAGGTATGCACAGCGTTCCATAGCTGACTGATACAGAATTTCAACAAATGCCTTCACAAATGGAAATCCATTACTTACGCAGTTAATCTTCACAGCAGAATTTCCTGGCTTTGATCACTGCAATCAATTCAGCTACATTTAGGAATATTGCCTTCCTCCTGAGGCAATTTTCATATTGTCTATTTGTGTTTTCTCCAGCAATACCCATTTTGAAATTTCAGGCAAAAAGAATTATGTACCCACTTCTCTCTCTACCCTGCTCACTGGAGTTGTAAACTCTATGAGGCCCAGAAGTTTTGTTTAATTTGTTCATTAGTTTATCACAAACATCTGGCATATAGTAGGTGCTCAAGAATAATGCACTGAATATATGAATCTACAAATGTACATACCTAGATTTTAGAGGGAATCAAACTATTTTAGCTATTAGTCTTTGAAGTCACAAGCTTCTGGGTTAGAATTTCAGCTAAGTTTACCAACTGAGGAAGTCAGAGCAAATTCTTAGGCTCTTTGAAATTCAATTTCCTCTTTTGAAATTTGGGGATGATACCTAATTCACAGAGAAGGTATGAGGATTAGAGGGTCATACAGGCAAAATATCTGGCCTGCGTCAAGTGCCAGCTGAAGCCCCAGCCCCTGGGAAGGCTCGGGAAGGGTCAGCTTCCACCCATCGGCAATCTCAAAGCTCTTCTTAGTTATTAATGTGTAATAGGCTGGTGTTGGAAAAGGAAATGGCAATCCACTCCAGTACTCTTGCCTGGAAAATCCCATGGACAGAGGAGCCTGGTAGCTACAGTCCATGGGCTTGTACAGAGTTGGACACGACTGAGTGACTTCACTTTCACCTTTCAGTTTCATGCATTGGAGAAGGAAATGGCAACCCACTCCAGTGTTCTTGCCTGGAGAATCCCAGGGACAGAGCAGCCTGGTGGGCTGCCGTCTATGGGGCCGCGCAGAATCGGACACGACTGAAGCGACTTAACAGCAGCAGCAGGCTGGTGTGGTTTGTCTTCTTTTGTCTGTGAGGGAGAAAGAGACATGATTAACTAATGGCTATTTAGTTACAGTTACATCTTGCTTTCCTTACCCTCTGGGATGCCCAGGGATGAGTCGGAATTTAGAATATACTTTGGGAGTTGAGGGAGGTGGTTTTGTAAAGACTGTTAAATAATTTCTTGTGTCTTTGGAGTAATTTTCAGTATTAAAGAAGGAAACATGGGTTATCAGCCTATGTGACTTGACCTTCTATCCATCTGGGAGGGGGCAGGACCATTACTCATTGAAAGACACGAGAAGAGCTGGTGACAGCATGCTCAATGCCTTTAGCACATCATTTACAGCCCACTGCATCGATCAGGACAATTTCCATTGCAACTTTCCTTTGGAATCCCTCGGGCTCAGAAGAAGCAGCTTCAGAGTCTCCTTAAAGAAAACTGAGCCTGCCTTTTGCTGACAGTGCGTTTGGCGGGTTAGATTTGATGGCTGGGAGGCTAACTCCAGGTGAACACATCCATCTCGTGGCCCAGCTTGCCAAGTCTTCCTGCTCCTGGCTGAAGGGCACGTGGGACGCAGAGGAGGCTGGAGAGGGACGACTGGCTCATATGTTTATAAGATCATCTTACAGGTTCCAGAGTAGAGTCCTAGCCCCAGCTAAAGAAAAGCACAGATGTGCTGCCTAATAAACTCCTCCTGGGATGGGGCTGGGAGAGGGGATGCCGAAAGACAGAGAATTGTCTGGAGTGATGATTCCTAGGCAAGCTGGCTTTGCTTGTCAGCAGCATCATCCTTGCACTGGCAGCTCGACTGCAGAGAAGGAGCAGACTGCTGAGTCTTGGCAGAACGCTTTCCATTACTCAGTTTTCACAAAATATGGCTCTAGATGCAGGTGTTTGGTGGGAAACTCTCTTAGTTGATCGCTTCAATACCATTAAGGCTCCACTACTGTATCAACCACACAGTCATCTGTTTAAGCGGCTCCTGTTTTTAATTGTGACCCGTCTCAGGCAAGATGCTCTAAGAGTGTATTGAATAAAAATATTCAACAATTATGACTAGGACAGTGAGGATGACTTGATTCTTCCATTCCGTCACGATTCAGGTGGAATTGGCCAAAGCTGGCACCTCAAGAACAGCGTGGTGGGACATCCCTGGTGGTCCAGTGGCCAAGACTCTGCACTTCCAATGCAGGGGACCTGGGTTCGATCCCTGGTCAGGAAACTAGATCCCACATGATACAACTAAGTGTTCTCCTGTTACAGCTAAAGATTGCACATGCCACAAGAAAGACTCGGTGCAACCTAATAAATTAAAAAAATAAAGAACAGCATGGTCAGATGATGGAAGAAGCCAAGACCAGAGAAGGGAGGTCAACTGACCACACGGGGATGGAGAGACCTGTGCAGAAGATCCAGAAGAAAAGAGAAGGGCAGACAAGTACAAGATGCGGACAAGTATTCACATCAGCAGAGGGCCAGTTCACAGGTGAGGAGAGGCAACCAGAGCTCAGGACATCAGGTTCTAAACTTTTACTTCCTTCACTGCAAGATCCCAGCTAAAGCAGGGGTCTGAGAGACAGGGAGTGACAGAGACTGAGATGGTATCAGTACCCCAGGGTGCCTCAGGCGGGGCTTAAAGTCCACAGTCAGGTAGAGCTGGACTGTGGGCTCTGGGAGGCAGGACCTTCTTTCCTATACCACTGCATCCAGAAGGAAAAACAGTGCCTGATATGAACAAGTACCTAATAAATATTTGTTGAATGAAAAAATGAAAAAAAAAAAAAAAACAAAGCAAAAGGCAAGCCAGGACATTCAGACTGAGTTAATACTGGACTGGGCAGGCAGGCCGGAATTGTTAAGAAGCACAGATGCTTAGGATAAATAAAGATCACAGGTCTGCTCCAAAGCAGTTGTAGGAATTAAGTCCAAACCCCACTAGTGGGTGGACTAAGGTTGAAGGACTATATCTTGTCGATAACATGACTGACTCAGGAACCATTAGGGTCAAGGCGTTTGGTTAGAAGGCTGACAGAGGTTGATATCTACAGGTGAGCCTTGCAGGTGATCTCCCTAAAGCAGGTTTTATTCCCTTATATGACATCCTTCTCTTTTTTTTTTTTTCCATTTATTTTTATTAGTTGGAGGCTAATTACTTTACAACATTGCAGTGGTTTTTGTCATACATTGAAATGAATTAGCCATGGATTTACATGTATTCCCCATCCCGGTCCCCCTTCCCACTTCCCTCTCCACCCGATCCCTCTGAGTCTTCCCAGTGCACCAGGCCCGAGCACTTGTCTCATGCATCCCACCTGGGCTGGTGATCTGTTTCACCCTAGATAATATACATGTTTCGATGCTGTTCTCTTGAAACATCCCACCCTCGCCTTCTCCCACATAGTCCACAAGTCTGTTCTATACATCTGAGTCTCTTTTTCTGTTTTGCATATAGGGTTATCGTTACCACCTTTCTAAATTCCATATATATGTGTTAGTATACTGTAATGGTCTTTATCTTTCTGGCTTACTTCACTCTGTATAATGGGCTCCAGTTTCATCCATCTCATTAGAACTGATTCAAATGAATTCTTTTTAATGGCTGAGTAATAGCACATCCTTTTCTCATATGACATTCCTTTATATGACATCCTGTATGTAGGTCAAGAAGCAATAGTTAGAGCCAGACATGAAACAACAGACTGGTTCAAAACTGGGAAAGGAGTACGTAAAGGCTGTATATTGTCACCCTGCTTATTTAACTTATGTGCAGAGTACATCATGCGAAATGCCGGGCTGTATAAAGCACAGGCTGGAATCAAGATTGCTGGGAGAAATATCAATAATCTTAGATATGCAGATGACACCACAATAATGGCAGAAAGCAAAGAGGAAATAAAGAGCCTTTTGATGAAAGTGAAAGAGGAGAGTGAAAAAGCTGGCTTAAAACTCAAGATTAAAAAAAAAAATGAAGATCATGGCATCTGGTCCCATCTCTTCATGATAAATAGATGGGGAAACAATGGAAACAGTGACAGACTATTTTCTTGGGCTCCAAAATCACTACAAATCGTGACTACAGCCATGAAATTAAAAGATGCTTGCTCCTTGGAAGAAAAGCTATGACAAACCTAGACAGCATATTAAAAAGCAGAGACATTACTTTGCCGACAAAGGTCGGTCTAGTCAGAGCTACGGTTTTTCCAGTAGTCATGTATGGACGTGAAAGTTGCACCATAAAGAAGGCTGAGAGCCAAAGAACTGATGCTTTTGAACTGTGGTGTTGGAGAAAACACTTGAGAGTCCCTTGGATTGCAAGGAGATGAAGGCAGTCAATCCCAAAAGAAATCAACCCTGAATATTCATTGGAAGGACTGACGCTAAAGCTGAAGCCCTAATACTTTGGCCATCTGATGCAAAGAACCAGCTCTTTGGAAAAGACCCTGATGATGGGAAAGATTGAAGACAGGAGGAGAAGGGGATGACAGAGGATGAGATGGTTGGATGGCATCACTTGCTCAATAAACATGAGTTTGAGCAGGCTCCGGGAAATGGTGAAGGACAGGGAAGCCTGGTGTGCTGTAGTCCATGGGCTTGCAAAGAGTTGGACATGACTGAGCAACTGATCAACAATGTGATATCCTTCTGTGACTATGGCTCTGTCATTGAGGACCCAGGCACTCAGATTACCCACAGCAGGACAGATTTAGAGAACTGGAAGGCTGGTAGGGGTTCTGAAGGCTATTTAAAACAGACAAGGAAATTGGGACCAAAAGGAAATTAATGACTTGGTGGACAGAGTCCAAAATCTTTTCTCTTTCACTCTGTTTGGTTTTCATACTTATATGGTTTGTGCTTTGGTCTACACCCATAAGAGATTATAATCTCCCCAAGGAAGCTATTTTTATAGCATCATTGTCTCAAGCACACATGGTATAAAAAATGATGGGCAAGCAGTTTCAAATACAGCTATTGACTGATAGAATGAGGGAGCAAGTTTTGTAAAAAAAAAATTTTTTTTTTAAAGAAACAAGTGAGGGGGCTTCCCTGGTGGCTCAGTGGTAAAGAATCTGTCTGCCAACACAGGAGACACATGTTCGATTCCTGATCCAGGAAGATCCTACGTGCTGTGGAGCAGCTAAGCCAGTATGTCACAACTATCAGTGACGCAGCTGTGGCATCACTAGAGTCCATGCTTCGCAACACGAGAAGCCTCCTCAATGAGAAACCCATGCACCACAACTAGAGAGCAGCCCCTGCTCGCCACAACTAGAGAAAAGCCTGTGCAGCAAAGAAGGCCCAGCACAGCCAAAAATAAATGAATAAAAGACAAGTGATTTGAAATTCAGATTCCCTGCATTATGAAAAATCTATAAAGAGCTCAATGTAGCCTCTTTCCCTGTCATGCCTCTCCAATCTTCAGGATTCAGACACTAATATCACCTTTGGTTTAGGGCCTGATGATAGATACAGTGGAGATGAGATGGTCCTAGGTTTTCCTTGTGGTTCAGCTGGTAAAGAATCTGCCTGCAGTGCGGGAGACCTGGGTTCGATCCCTGGGTTGGGAAAATTCCATGCAGAAGGGAAAGGCTACCCACTCCAGTATTCTGGCCTGGAGAATTCCATGGGCTATACAGTCCATGGAGTCTCAAAGAGTCGGACACAACTGAGCAACTTTCACTTTCACTTTGTGATTTTATTAATTCAATTTTGAAAATTATATGCACAACTTAAAAATTTAGTGTGCCCTCAATATCCTTTTTAGCGATATGTTTATTATACATAAATGAAAACTGATATTTTACAAATGACACACCCCTGTCAGCTTTTGTTATTTTATAACAATCTTATTTTATAAGTTAGCCTTTTACATTTCACTAATAGTACATTAAAATACATTAGGAATCATTAGATCATTTGGACTCTAAAAAACGAAACAAACAAAAACCAAACTCATAGATACAGAGAACAGAATGGTGGTTGCCAGAGGGGAGGGGCTTTGGGGATGGGTGAGATGAATGAAGGGGGTTTAAAGTTACAAACTTCCATTGATAAAGTAAATAAATCACAGGAATGTAATGCACAGCTTGGTGACAATAGTTAATAATACTGTATTGCATATTTGAAACTTTGTTAAGAGAGTAAATATTAAAAGTCCTTATCAAAAGAAAGAAGTTTTCTTTGTAAGTATGTATGGTGACAGATGATAACTAGAGTTATTGTGATCATTTCACAATGTATACAAATATCAAGTCGTTATGTTGTACACCAGAAACTAAAGCAACTTTATGTCAATTATACCTCAATTTTAAAAAAGAAAGATGTAATTCAAGTGTTGTTGCTTAGTTGCTAAGTCCTGTCTGACTCTTTTGCAATCCCATGGACTGTCGCCCATCAGACTCTTCTGTCCATGGAATTTCCCAGGCAAGATTACTGGGGTGGGCTGTCATTTCCTTCTCCAGGGGGTCCTCCCAACCCAGGGATCAAACCCATGTCTCCTGCATCACTGGCAGGCGGGTTCTTTACCACCAAGCCACCAGGGAAGCCCCCAGTGTTGTTGGGAGACAATAAAATAAAAAAATCTCAAATTCTTCTTTAAAATGATTAGTTCTTTCAAAGTGGAAACTCTGTGATTGGGAAAGAAAGGTTGGAACAGGGAAGAGGGGAGAGTGAATAGGGAGACTGGGACTGACGTATACACTACTGCATATAAAATGGATAACTGATAAGAACCTACTGTATAGCACAGGGAACTCTACTCGAGATTCTCTGATGATCTGTACGGGAAAAGAATCTTTTAAAAAAATAGTGGATATATATATATGTATAAACTGAATCACTTTGCTGTACAGTGGAAATTGATACAACACTGTAAATCAACTATACTTCAATAAAAAATTTTTTAAAACAAGGAAGAAAGTCTAGAACAGTGGTCATACTGGCTAATGTTCTTTAGCACACTGGCTTGAAAGCAAAGGTGCATATCCTGAGGATTCCTTTAAAAACAAATATCCCTGTAATTCCCTGGCTGTCCAGAGGTTAGGACTCTGTGTCCTCACTGCTGAGGGCTGGGCTCAATCCCTGGTCGGGGAACTAAGATCCCACAAGCCACACAGCCAAAATAAAATAAAATAAAAACACATATCCAGACCCAACTCTAAACAAGATTCAAAGATGGGACTCAAGCATTAGTATTTTGAAAAAACTCCCCAAGGATTTTGATGTACACTCTGATTAACAAACCACACTGGAAGAAAAAACCAAATTAAAAGTCTTTAGTGACTGCCCCAAGGAAGGTGAAATTTCCTCTGAAAATTCTGAAGTTCTTTTTCAATTTCCTCTTGCAAGTTTGAAGTCTCTCCATCCACTCTCACCACCCTCCACCACTACTGGTACCCAGATAGTTCAGCTTCAACCCATTCAGACTGCTCTCATGGAGGGTCTTAAAGTCATTCACACTACAATGTAGACAATAATAATAACTTCATCCGTTGACAGAAGCAAGGTCTCTGGACCTTGGCACTGTTGACATGCTGGGCTGGGTAACTCTTTGCCGCAGGGGCCATCCTGGGTCTTGAAGGAAGTTTAGCAGCATCGCTCACATAATCTACTCCCAAGATGACAGTATCACCCTCCCAGGTTATAACAATCAACAGTGCCTCCCCACATTGCCAAATATCCCTTAGAGGGCAAACTTGCTCTGCCTTGAGAATCACTGACTAGAAAACAACCCCAAATGTGTATCCGGAGGAGCTAGGGTGCTTTGTACACAAAGGTAGACCCTGTAGAAACTGAGGAATGGAGAAGATCATTATGGCTAAGAAATCTGGAGAACTTTATGTAAGAGGCAGAACCTACATGGCCTGGATTAAGACACAGAGAGTATTATTGTCTCCATGCACCCATCTGACCTCTATTTGTAGAGTGATTTGAGTTTTATTGGTGATCAAAGGACAAGAAGGACTCTAACTACAGCATTTTAGGCCTGAGTTAACTCGTGGCTGAAGTATTTGAAGAACTGGAGAGGCTTTCTCTGTACTCCCCCAATCCTGGCACCCTCCCAGAGGTACAAATATGCCTCGGGATTACTACTCAGCCAGGATAAGAATGAAACAACGCAGTGACATGAATGGGCCTAGAAATTCTCATGCTAAGCAAAGTAAGTCAGAAAGAGGAAGACCGATACCACAGGACATCACTTACATGTGGAATGTGAAACAGGACACAAACGAACTCAGCTATGACACAGACTCGTGAGAACAGACCTGTGGTTTCCCAAGGGTGGGAGGAGGCAGCAGGTAGGAGGAGGGAAGGACTGGGAGTTTGAGATTAGCAGACGCGAATTATTATATACAGAATGGATAACTGGCATGGGCCTACTGTAAGCACAGGTAGCCATATTCAACATCTTGTGATAAACCGCAATGGAAAAGAATATGATAAGCAGTGTATCAACCCGGGTCTCCCGCATTGTAGGCAG
This sequence comes from Odocoileus virginianus, assembly GCF_023699985.2. NCBI lineage: Eukaryota > Metazoa > Chordata > Mammalia > Artiodactyla > Cervidae > Odocoileus > Odocoileus virginianus. Next base: position 54,600,820 of record NC_069684.1, on the reverse strand, counting down.
ACGGCTTTACCGCCTGAGCCGCCAGGGAAGTCCCAAGGAATATATATGTATGTATAAATGAGTCACGTTGCCACACAGCAGACGTTAGCACAACACTGTAAATCAACTCTACTTCAGTAAAAATTTTAAATAATAACCCCGAGGAAGCAAACTCCAGCCAGAGAGAGTCTGGGAAGCTGGAGACAGTCCAGGTAAATTCCAGAAGTCAGGTCACTAAAGAGCTGCTCCCTTCCGAGGGCCGTCACAACCCTCCAGAGCCCTGTGACACTGGGCTGAAGCCAGCTCCGGGCCCCCTAGGCGGCCTTTCCAGTAGACGCAGTCACCGTTCAGAAAGAGTGTTGCTGTTTGCTGTGAAACAATAAAATAGAATTACACAGAGGGTGCGGTGCCAGCAGGCCAAAGAGGCCTCCGTGAGGAGACATTTCTGAAGTCTGAAGGTGTGCGTGGGAGCTGTGCAAACGTCCCGGTTAATTTTTAACCTCCCTGAGGATGAGTACTGAATCAGAGGACGGCATTTCTATGGAGTCAGGGAATATTCCTGTTGAGGCCAGGGTGTCACCTGACAGGCGCCAGGTGAGTAATGCCCTGGGCAGTGGCACTGCTGTACCCTGGGTCACCTCCCCCCACGGCCCAGTTTAAATTACACCGGGATCCAGGGTTTCACACTTGTCCTGGCTGGCGTGTTCCTTCCAGCTACCTTTCCATTGTTCCACCTTCCTCTTCATTGCAGCATTCAGGAGACTACCATTTCACATTGTTAACTCATTGCCATGGTTTCCATTCAATGAGCGGTGATGTCACAGCGATGAGAACTAGAGCTCCCTCTCTGCTCTGATTACAGCCTGCTACAGTTCCCTTGTCACACGCCCTATAATTCGGTTAATGCTCACAGCAATCAGTTCTCTTTCACATGGATTCTGTCTTTCACTGGCCGTGTGATTTCCAGCTGATCACAGGGCAGGGCTGAGCGGAGATGAAAACTGGGACGGGCAGGATCCACAGTTGGCATCCAGGTGCAGGCTCCGTGCATTATCACAGAGAGAGCCTCAGGCACAGGCAGTAAAAGGAAGGAAGGGAAGAGAATACAAAGTCTGCAGCTTCTGAAAGTTTTATTTTGATATCAATAGAAAACTTTTCAAATCAAGGTGAGTAAAAAGATACCCACTCCAGTATTCTTGCCTGGAGCATCCCATGGACAGAGGAGCCTGGAGGGCTGCGGTCCATAGGTCGCAAAGAGTCGGACACGACTGAAGTGACTGAGCACAAAAAGACGTAAAAGCCACCCATCATCCCATCACACAGAGCTAGTCGTTGTCAGCATTTTCACTCTCATCCTAGACTTTATTCATACATATGGGTGGCAGGGAAGAGAGCCCATGAATGGAGACTGGGGATGTGGTAATCTCCTCACCTTAAATCTGATATAAAGGACTTCCTGGGTGGTCCAGTGGCTAAGACTCCGAGGTCCCAATGCAGGGGACCTGGGTTTGACCCCTGGTCAGGGAACTAGGTCCCACATGCCATAACTAAGACCTGTCAAATAAATAAACAAATAAAATATTTTTTAAAAAACTGATAAAGATGCATGTTTTTTCTTGCCCATATGCATAGGGATCCCAGTGTTCTGGATGAAGGAAGAGGGAAGGGATTACACATATTGATTAGGGGGAAAGAGATGAGGTTCTCCTGAGTTCTACAGAGTGGTTTGGAGGCACTCTGAATAAAAAGGGTTAGATGTAATCAGATCTTGAAGGAGCTAATTCTCAGGACAGCCTGGGACTCAGACCAAAAGCAACCTTGGTGGCCTCATTGACAAAGGACACAGAATGCAGGGGATGCCTTTTCTCCCTGAATCCACTGCAGACTACTAGGCAGCCTTGAGGTTCACACCTTCTGTAAACAATCGTGTGCTCAGGCATATTTGACTCTTTTGAGACCCATGGACTATTATATCCTACCAGACTCCTCTGTCCATAAGATTTCCTAGGCAAGAATACTGGAGTAGGTTGTCATTTGCTTCTCCAGGGGATCTTCCCAACCCAGAGATCGAACCCGTGTCTCCTATACTGTAGGCATATTCTTTACCACTAGTGCCACATGGGAAGCCACAGGCCGCCTGTGCCGCAGGAAGGAATTGCCTTTGGGACGTCTCCCCTGGGATGCCTCGCAGGTCCCCCGCACTCAACAAGTCCCAGTGTGAACTCTTATCTACTCCCTTTCTCTTGCTGTGTTCCCAGCCTGTGATTGTCAGCACCATCACCTCCAGTTGTACAAGTCACACCCTTGGGAGTGATCTTAGCCTTTGTCCTCTCCCTCCACCTCTGTAATCCATCAACCATCAAGGCCTACCGAATCTACGCACCAGTTGTTTCTTGAATCCATTCCCGCCGCCTCTGTTCTAGTCCAGGACGACATCATCTGGTTACCTGTATGGCTCCGTAGTTTCCTAGAATCTATGCAGGCTTTGGTCTCAGTCCCCCTGCGTCCTTCCTCGCCAGGGCTGTCAGAGTGAACCTTCTTAGGCAAAAACAGAACGCTGTCACTCTGCTGCTCAAACGATGCCAGCAACACTTCATCCTCGATGGAGCCTGCCATTCCAGGGTCTACAGAGCCAGACCTGATTGTCAAACTTGTAATGGAGCCTCAACCTATCTCTGCCTCCTCTTCACCCTTCATGCTTTTGTAATGTCAAACCATGCGAAACTCCACAAATATGTTGTGTTTTCCTTTCCCCCTCCTTCTCTCTCATCTGCACTTTGCTCAGTTTATCTTCCTAAAAGCTACTCTCTTTACAATTCTCATTTCTAGAGTTTCTCACCTTTTAAAGGATCTCTGGCCCCTCCAGGGAGATTTAAGTATCTCTTCTCTTGTGTTCTTATTGTAGTTTGTTCATAAATTCGTTTTAGTTCCTTTACATTCTTCTGTCATGGAGGGTTAGCAAACCCATGTTTCCATTGATTTGTAAGCTCCCTTGAGAAGAGGGACATGACTTTTGATCTTGAGGTCCTAGCATTTGGCAACATGATTAGCACCCATGAGGTGCTCAGTAAATATTCAAGACACAGATGAATGAACAGATGGATAAACAAATAACAAATAACCCCCAACTCTAAAACTAAACAATAAGCCCAAATCTTTGCCCCGTCTTTGAACTGTTCTCTTGGTGTAGATTATTGTACATCAGCATAAAGCAGGTTCTACCCACTCCTGTTTCCACAAGAGGAGGTTAAGACATGGAAATTGGAGGCACAGGCTTTGGAGTGAGACCACCTTGAGTTCAAACCTGGCTTCTCTCATTTATTAGCCTAGTGACAGTCAAGCTACATAAGCTTCTCTTTTCTACTAACTTCAGCACAGCCTTATAATCTTACTCCTCTCCCTTCCCACTGTGCAGTCCAACTCCTTATTCAGTTGCTGCTCCCAAAACATGCCAGACTTTCTCTCTCTTTCTGTTAAGTGGAGGTATTACAGTATCCTTTATAGGATTGCTGTGAGGATGAAATGATATATTTTATATAAAGAGTTCAACATAATACGTGACAGGTAGGAATTGCTCAATAAGTGATGGTTGCTATTTCTATTATTTTTTCAGTCTTATTGCATTACAGTGTTATCCAACAACTGAAATAATTTCTCTTAACCTTTTTAGTGTCAAAGACTCTCTTAGTCTTTGGTGTCAAAGAGTCTTTGCACATGAACACAAATTTTACTTATAATTTCAAGAGTGCCAAGAAACTCCACAAACAGTTCCATGGAATCCACATTGAGACTCCTGTCACTGGAAGGTGGAAAAGTAAACCAGATGTACTCTTCTAACTGTATTCTGCTTTTAAAAATCTGAAGCATAGCTGTAAACTGTCAAACGGAGTGAAAGATAAGAGACACATCTGCATTTCTTAATACTTCTGGCAAAATGCCGTCAGACTAACGTAATTATTTGAAGGAAAACTTGATAGATTTCAAAAATGCAGCTCAGGGACTTCTCCTAACTTTCTAGTGGACCTTTTCTGCCTCTCTGGACACTGGTTAGTGGTTCTCCTAACAGTTTTCAAGATGGATAAATCAATGAGAATTCATTAGCCATGTGCCTGTGCTAAGTTGCTTCACTTGTGTCTGACTCTATGCGACCCCACGGACTGTAGCCCACAAGGCTCCTCTGTCCTTGGGATTCTCCAGGCAAGAATACTGTAACAAGTTGCCAAGCCCTCCTGCAGGGGATTTTTCTGATCCAGGGATCAAACCTGCATCTCTTATGTCTCTACACTGGCAAGCCCTTCATTAGGCTTGAAAATGAAAGTGAAAGTATTAACTGCTCAGTCAAGTCCGACTCTTTGCTACCCCATGGACTGTAGCCCACCAGGCTCCTCTGTCCACAGAGTTGGCACTATCAAATAATGCAATAAAGGAAAGTTTTTAAATTAATTAAAATTCAGAAACACTAGGCATTGTTCTGGGTCTCATCATGTCAGCTGGAAATCATCCACTATCAGTGTCTGGAAATGACATGAACAACATGGCAATCAAAACCTAATCAGAGCTTGCATTTCTAATAGAACTTATCAGGCACCAACTTGTTTTATGTCAATAGGGGAATACAGAGTTTTTCTTTTTAAATAAATTGTAATATTTTACAATAAATGAAATGTACTTGGAGCCCTCTTGATTTAAAGGACTATGATGATCAAATGTATATAAAGTTAAGAATCCTTCTCTTTATTAGTAATTATCCAGTAATTTTAATATGTTATATGTTTGGATTTTATCATTTAGGATATTTTAATAATAAAATACAGCCATACGGTGTTGAGGTCATCTGTAAAGCACCTATTTTTTCTTTCTACTTTGCAAAAACACCACATTTGAAGTAACCCTCATTTGGACTGGAATTAGTATTTTAGTGAAGCAGGAAATTACTCACCTAGGATTGGCAGCTATGCCAACTCACATACAGAATTTTCTAGGTAACCATCACAGCACCAAAGGGAATGTCAGAGTTGCGAGGAATAAACATCTGTTGTGTGGCCTGAAAGTAACAAGGTAAAGGTGCAACCCTCCTGTCATTCTTGGGCACTTTGGTGGAGACCACTTATTCCTCTCCAGTGTCCGTTCTCTTCTCTTTCTTTAATAGGAAACTTCCTCTCAAGTTCTGACAGGCACATGGTTGACCAACAGAAAAATACATTTCTCAGCCTCCTCGTAGCTATGGCCATGTGCCCCAGTTCCCACCCATGAGATGTGAGTAGGAGGGACCAGTGCAACTTCTCTGATGTATCACATCCTTAAGATAAATTTGATTCCATCCTTATCTCCTCTTTTTCATTTCCAGGAATTAGATTGAGGATGAAATATAAACCAATTTTGACCATTATACTAGAACACCATCTTGCAGGAAGATTGAGCAACAGGATAAAAGAAGCCTGGGTCCTTGGTCCTTGAAGAGACACAGCCATTTCTCAATCTTGGACTGACTGCAGACATCTGGTCTATAACAAGAGAGAGAGAGAAAGAGACACTCAGTTTTTAGCCTTTAAGACACTGTATATGCACCTCTTCGTTGTAGCAGCCTAGCTTGTACCCTAACTGAGCTACACACCCCTTTAGAATGATACACGGCTTGCTAGGTATGTGCTAAGCTCATTGCCAATGATCTATGTACACTTTTGTGCAAACCCTGTCTGTTGAACATGGACTCTCTTCTAGCCAATAGCATCTGGCAAATATGATGTATGTCCATGATTAAGTTTCAAAAGATGATTACTTCTCTAGCAGGCTTTCACTGGTTTGATGATGCAAGCTGCCAGGTTGAAGAGGCCCATGGGGCATGGAACTGAAGGAACAGCCAGCGAGAAACTGAGAACCTAGGACCAACAGCCCACAGTGGCCTCGATTCTGCCAGCAACCCTAGGGGATGGGAAATAGATACTCTTAAGACCCTAAGACAGCTACTCCCAGCTGACACCTTGGCTGTTGTCTGTGAAAGGGTCTGTAGTATTAGAACTAGGAAAGCCATGCTCAGATTTCTGACCTACAGGGACTCTGAGATGATAAGTGTGTATTGGTTCAAGCTTTGTGTTAATTTGTTACGCAGTTATAGTAAACTATGCCACACAGACATAATTTTATTTCCACACAATGGTATGTCACAGACATCGTGTATTGACAACAGAATATTAATTCTAAAATATCAGAGGAAGTAAGCTAGACACTCATAGGGCAAAGGGTGCAGTCACTGAGTTCTCAGGTGTGACCCTCCACTTTGGGGTCCACAGACTTGATTTATTGGTAAGCCCAGAGTCACTCAGGCTCAGGGGAGCTTAGCTGGGTAAACAAACTCTCAAAAGACTTCTATCTAAATCAGAATGTTAACCTGTCAATTTACTTCGAGGAATAAAACTTTCAAGTGGATCAGATAAATTATATCTTTATAAATTGGAGTTTTTTGAGGCTCAGTTAAATTGAAGAAAGTAGACAAAACTGCTAGACCATTCAGGTATGACCTAAATCAAACCCCTTATGATTATACACTGGAAGGGACAAATAGATTCAAGATTCAATATCAAGATAGATAGAGTGCCTGAAGGAAGAACTATATAACATTGTACAGGAGGCAATGATCAAGACTATCCACAAGAAAAAGAAATGCAAAAAGGCAAAATGGTTGTCTGGGGAGGCCTTACAAATAGCTGAGAAAACAAGAGAAGCTAAAGGCAAAGGAAAAAAGAAAGATATACCCATTCGAATGCAGAGTTCCAAAGAATAGCAAGGAGAGATAAGAAAGCCTTCCTCAGAGATCAATGCAAAGAAATAGAGGAAAACAATAGAATGGGAAAGGCTGGAGATCTTTTCAAGAAAATTAGAGATACCAAGGGAACATTTCATGAGAAAAGGGGCACAATTAAGGACAAAAATGGTATGGACCTAGCAGAAGCAGAAGATAGTAAGAAGAGGTGGCAAGAATATACAGAAGAACTATACAAAAAAGATCTTCATGACCCAGATAACCACGATGGTGTGATCACTCTTCTAGAGCCAGACATCCTGGAATGTGAAGTCAAGTGGGTCTTAGGAAGCATCACTATGAACAAAGCTAGCGGAGGTGATGGAATTCCAGTTGAGCTATTTCAAATCCTCAAAGATGATGCTGTTTAAGTGATGCATTCAATATGCCAACAAATTTGGAAAACTCAGCAGTGGCCACAGGACTAGAATATATCAGTTTTCATTCCAATCCCTAAGAAAGGCAATGCCAAAGAATGTTCAAACTACTGCACAATTGCACTCATGTTACACGCTAGTAAAGTAATGCTCAAAATTCTCCAGGCTAGGCTTCAACAGTAGAAGAATTGTAAACTTCCAGATGTTCAAGCTGGATTTAGAAGAGGCAGAGGAACCAGAGATCATATTGCCAACATCCACTGGATCACAGAAAAAGCAAGAGAATGCCAGAAAAACATCTACATCTGTTTCATTTACTATGCTAAAGACTGACTGTTGATCACAATAAACTGTGGAAAATTCTTCAAGAGATGGGAATACCAGACCACCTCACCTGCCTTCTCAGAAATCCATATGCAAGTCAAGAAGAAACAGAACTGGACATAGAACAACAGACTGATTTCAAATCAGGAAAGGAGTACTTCAAGGCTGTATATTGTCACCCTGCTTATTTAACTTATATGCAGAGTACACCATGCGAAATGCTGGGCTGGAAGAAGCACGTGCTGGAATCAAGATTGCCGGGAGAAATATCAATAACCTCAGATATGCAGATGACACTACCCTTACGCCAGAAAGCGAAGAACTAAAGAGCCTCTTGATGAAAGTGAAAGAGGAGAGTGAAAAAGTTTGCTTAAAATTCAACATTCAGAAAACTAAGATCATGGCATCTGGTCCCATCACTTCATGGCAAAAATGGAGAAACAACGGAAACAGTTTTCTTGGGCTCCAAAATCACTGCAGATGGTGGCTGCAGTCTTGAAATTAAATGAGGCTTGCTCCTCAGAAGAAAAGCTATGACCAACCTGGACAGCATATTAAAAAGCAGAGACATTACTTTGCCAACAAGATCCGTATAGTCAAAGCTACTGGATTTTCCAGTAGTCACGTATAGATGTGAGAGTGGGACCATAAAGAAAGCTGAGCACTGAAGAACTGATGCTTTTGAACTGTGTGTTGGAGAAGACTCTTGAGAGTCCCTTGGACAGCAAGGAGATCAAACCATTGAATTCTAATGGAAATCAGTCCTGAATATTCATTGGAAGGACTGATGCTGAAGCTGAAGCTCCAATATTTTAATGCAAAGAGCCGACTCATTGGAAAAGACCCTGATGCTGGGAAATATTGAAGGCAGGAGAAGAAGGTGACAGAAGATGAGATGATTGGATGGCATCACAGACTTGATCGACATGAGGTTGAGCAAGCTCCAGGAGTTGGCGATGGACAGGGAGGCAGTTCATGGAATCACAAAGAGTTGGACACGACTGATTGACTGAACTGAACTTAATGCCTTCTTCTTCTCCATTCATCTTTTACCAGAAAAACTGCACATGCACACATACATAAGTATAAATGTATAGATAGATGATAGAATGATAGATATGGATATAGATGATAGACAGGTAAATATAGTTATAAATAGATGATAGATGATAGATATAGATGGATAATCTTACACATTTCTACTTTCAGACCACACTTCTGATCTTAATCGTGATACTATTGATTAGGTCACAGCTTGCTTTCACAATCAGCCATACCTTGATTAGATTTCTGCTACTGCTAAGTCACTGCAGTCGTGTCCGATCCCGTGTGACCCCATAGATGGCAGCCCACCAGGCTCCCCTGTCCCTGGGATTCTCAAGGCAAGAACACTGGAGTGGGTCACCATTTCCTTCTCCAATGTGTGAAAGTGAAAAGTGAAAGTGAAGTCGCTCAGTCGTGTCCGACTCATAGAGACCTAATGGACTGCAGCCTACCAGGCTCCTCCATCCATGGGATTTTCCAGGCAAGAGTACTGGAGTGGGGTGCCATTGCCTTCTCCATGATTAGATTTCTAGATCTGGTTAAACCTGCTTAGCTCTAGGAAACATCTGAAAGTCCCGTGAGCCTAGAGCTTCCCATCTCAGTCTCCTCCTCAGGGTTGGGTCTTGCGCAGGCAAAAATGACTTTTCATTCACTTTCCTTTGGCATCCTGGGCCAAAATGATCAAACTCTGGCAGCCCAAACCATCTGTCTGTGGCACCCTGAGTGCCTAGGCTTTCTACTTGCTCCCACCTACTGCTCATAGACAAAGACTCTTTAACCCATTGTCACAGGCGCGCCTCTTGCGTTCCACCTCACATTCTCTCTGCCCACCTTTTCCTCCAGTACTGCTGTGCCAGTCAGCTTCAGGCTGGTGGAAACCTGATGGCGTATTGCCTCAGCTGCACTCTGTTATCTTTTGACTTCCACCTGGGGCATCTTAGAAGCTTTATCACGGGACAGCTGCACAAACTTGCTTGGCACTCACACTAGTGCCGCCTCACTGATGGGAAGTTTCAGCCGCCCGGCAAAACACTTGACGAAGGGGAGAAGACACCAGTGGATAAATTCTAAGGTTTATTCCATATGGCTTCTAAGAAGGTTTTGAGGGCAGGACTGAGCCCGCCCCCCACCTCACTCACAGTGGTGCTCATTGCTTGCCCTCCCCATTCTCCCATCCTATTCCTTAGGATTGCTTCTAAAATCAATCGACTACAGGCAAGCTCAACTAACTCAGGCTCCGCTTTCTGGGGGAACCCTGGCTGAGACTCATGCTGAGGCTCATTCCACCTGGGCTCTCCCTCTCTGATGCCCACTTTCTGACTTCCCTGTCGTTGCTCCTGTGATGTCTTTGGCCTGGGGCTCTTCCCCTCCCCTGCCACTATTGCCATTATGCAACACAACCAAGGTGACCCAACCACCGCCCAAGTGATACATATTGCTTTGACCTTCTTTTCTTAAATGGAAATCAATCCTGAATATTCATTGGAAGGACTGATGCAGAAGCTGAAGTTCTAATACTTCGGCCACCCAATGCTGGGAAAGATTGTAAAGCAGGAGGAGAAGGGGATGACAGAGGATGAGATGGCTGGATGGCATCACTGATTCAATGGACATGAATTTGAGTGAACTTCAGGAGATAGTGAAGGACAGGGAAGCCTAGTGTACTGCGGTCCATGGGGTCACAGAGTCAGACACGACTGAGCAACTGAACTACAGCTACTTCTGCATACCCACTGGAAACTGACATAATCCTCCATGGCTCCATTTCCCATTTTTATACATGCACATTGCCCTTTTTGTCCTGTTTCTTCATTTTAAGCCCCATTCTCCAATCTTGAAACCTCATGAAGCTTCTGGTTCACTGACCACTTTTTCATTCTCTTTGCGCTTCATTTCTTCTCTCTTCATTCTAGACTTTATGCTTCAGCTGCTTCCAGGAGGGTCCTTTGCCTTTCTGCTCCTGTATATTTTTCCTTCTGGAACTTATTTTATTATCATCCAAATTATACAATGATCCCATTCAAAATCAAGCAGCTGAATACTGCCGCATAAACTCACACCTTCAAGCAGAATGGTGCCACTCTAGATATGGTCTCCAAGCTCAGATGAACATTCCTAATTCCCCCACCCTGTCTAATTATGTGTCCTGCTTCCTTGCTATGCTGTATATTAGACACATACACACATCATTTGACACATACCTGTTATACGTCAGGTGTTGCTTTAAGGATGGAATTTTGAGTACAAATATGGTCCCCGCACTTCCTGAAGCTTACATTGTATTTAAATCATTGTACTCTACTTGCTGACTTCCTCATTAGACTCACCTCATTTTATCCATATTTTGGTTTCACAGTGTGTGACATGTAGGAGGAGTTCTATATATTTTTGTTGTATAAATGAACAAATGAATGAAAAAGATAACTACTGCAGATAATTAAGCCTACCTAGAATATCCAAAATTTCCTAGTCAACAAAGGGCTGTCTGTTCTCAGAGTGACTATAAGATGCATGAGAAGAAAAAAAGCATCATTTGATTTGACTTCTCTACCTCAAATGTTTATTGTCATTTTCCATTTAGATATCAAGTTTTAAAAAATTTGTCAAGTTGTTTAGGACAAATGCTGTCCAAGACAGTACATTTTCCCTCATATAATTGTGTGGGTATCCCTGTCCCTGTCAGTTAAACTTGTATATTTTGGTCTCTGCCTCCTTGTCTTTTTTTTTTTTTTTAATATTTATTTTAATTCATTTATTTGGTTGCAACTGGTCTTGGTTGTGGCATGCAGGATCTTTAATTGCAGCATGCAAACTCTTAGTTGCAGCATGTGGGATCTAGTTCTCTGACTAGAAATCAAACCCGGGCCCCCTGCATTGGGAGTGCAGAGTCTTAGCTGCTGGACCACCAGGGAAGCCCCCTCCCTCTCTTTCTGAGGGTCTTTTCTGGTTAGCTGCTCTCTGTCTCCTCTGGGTATTAATTCCTGTGCTGGGGCGGGGAATGCCTGAGTCTTTAGAAGCCATCTAGGTTACCATCTCATTGCCTGTTGGTGGGAGGATATCTTCCTGGTCAAAGAATCCAAGAAGTCAGGGGGAAGACATGGCAATGAAAAGGGGCTTGAGACAGAGAAAGTGACTGTGATCCAAAAAAATCTCCTTTACGGCTATAATTTAAAAAGATACATGCACATTTGTGTTCCAAGAGCACTCTTCACAATAGGCAAGACATGGAATTATCCATCGACAGATAAATGGATAAAGAAGATGTGGTACAAAAAATAATGGAATATTACTCAGTCATAAAAAATAACGAAATAATGACATTTGTAGCAACAAGGATGGACCCAGACATTATCATACTAAGTGAAGTAAGAATGAGAAAGACAAATACCATATGATATCACTTATAAGTGGAATCTAAAATCTGACACAAATGAATTTCTCTACAAAGCAGAAACAGATTCACAGACATGCAGAACAGGCTGTGGTTGACAAAGGGTGGGAGGGATGGATTGGAAGTTTGGACTTAGGAGATTAGCAGATACAAACTATTGTACATAGAATGGATAAGCAACAAGGTCCTACTACATAGCACAGGGAACTATATTCAATATTCTATAATAAACTATAACGGAAAAGAATATTTAAAAGAATATGTGTATATGTATATACATATATATATATAAAACTAAATCACTTTGCTGTACATCTAAAACTAACACAAAGTTGTAAATCAACTAAATTTAAATAAAATAAAAATTAAAAAACCGAATGAAAAAGAACAAGTTCCTCTTCTTTGAACTCCAAACTCATATCCAGAGTGCTTTTATTTCAGAGTCTTTTTACCTAATTACTACAGTGGTGTGGTAATTGAGCACATGGTCCCAGAAATCCTGGGTGAATAGTAATAATCAGGCAATAGGGGAAAGGGAGAAAGGGCAAAGAGAAACCGTCTTCCTTGATGTGAAACATCACCTCCCCAGTGAGCCTTACCCAGCCGTTCACATTTAACTCCATGCCTCATGTCTAGGTTCTAATAATGCCCTTTACATCTCTTCTTATCACAGGAATCTTTAGTGCTATTTTTTGCACATTTCCTGGATGGTGGGCACTCTGGAGAGATATTTTCTTATGTAACCCCAAGATGCGGCTATTCCTGGTTATCCAGCTAGTCCTGTGTTTTCACTTCCAAAGAGCATAATATTCAGTTTAAGGAAAAGAATTTCAAAATCAACTTGTAATATACCATGCTTTTTGCTACTATTTTGAAGGTTGCTCAAGATATTCTCAGAAAAAATTCTTAGCATGAAATTAATTTCTTTTGTATCAAGAAAATACATGTATTTTGATAATACTGGTCAAACCATAGAAGGAAAGGTGGATGTAAACACAGCACTCTGCTTTTTGAACACTCCATCAAAGTAAATTATTTTCACTTACCGTCATACTTAATAGCTGTCAATCTTGAAATCAGCATATGAAAGAAGAATCTCATGAATATAAAGCCTATAAAGAATAGTTCAAATAGCATACCACAAAGAGAGAGAAAAAAAAAAGCTATAGTTAGTAAACGCAAATTAATGTCTAATCTACAAATACATTCTTCAGTTTCCAGAATTTACAGGAGGGCATTCAGAGATGAGAAATAATTATCTAAAAGGCAGGAACAAATTTAGAAGTCTTTGGAAGTAAATATTGCTATAAAATGGGCACAAATTAAAGTATTAGCTATCGGATACATTTTCTTATATATAGGTCAATTTCGCTGATTGGTTAATTGTTAATTTCATAGCTTGTAACATATTTATACTTCTTAAAATAAAAATAATACATTTGTCATTGTGTCTAATCTGAAATTACACACTAGATTTCAATTCATTCCATGAGCAAAAATAAAATTTGAACGGTAAAGAAAAATACATATCCCAAAATTATTAAAAAAAAGATAATACATGTATTTTTGTTAAACTCTCCAGCATCTTTTGGACTCTGCCTAGCCTGCCCCACTCAGAGCCCACATCAGAGCCAAAAGGAGCCCTTTTCCTGACACATTTCAAGCTGCCCAAGCTTCCTTTGCTTCCTCACCTCGGTCCTTGCTGTTACCTCTCTCAACAGCCCCACCTCCTCCCCTCCCCGCCTCTTTTCTATTTATTATGGATAAATCGTCAGGGGGTGTTGATAGCTGGTCCATTTCATGCTGTACTTCCCCTGTCACCTACCACATTATATTCAAGTCGTTTGTTTAATTACTCATTTCTGTCACTAAACTACAGACTTCTCGACCACATCCACCTTGGTTCTTCTCATAGCCCCAGCTCTATATCTGACTCAGGGCAAGTATACAACGAATGCTTACTGAATAAATGAACTTTTCAGCCACTCCCTCTCCAAGTGACTTATCCTTCTGAGCAAACAGCTTTACCCAGGTTTTGCCCAGACCCTCCTGTCTAACCTGATTTCAGGATGCCACTTCCCATTGGACATCTTACCGTAAATTTTCCCAGACCACTGAGACATCAAAAGCCCTTTCAAATTTGAATGTTATTGATAGGTCAAGAGATGTAATGGGGACTTGTAATGGGGTTTATATTCATATCATAAAAATGACTGATAGAACAGTTGCTATAGTAAACGAGTAAAACAGGATCTGTGTTTATTTTAACTTCACATGACAATGAAAAACATTTCTACATAGTCCTACATGGACTTCTGAGGAGGGTGTTTTGTTTGCCATGTAGGGTACTGGTAGGCAGGTCTGGAAGAGCTAGAGGGGGTGTACCAGCGGAGGAAGGAGGAAAAAGCAGATGGAGAAACAGAGGCTAGAAGACTGCCCTGGGGAGAATGTTCCAGGGGACATCGCATAATGAAGTTATCCATGATGCGAATGAAACATCTCCTTGGTCTCCACTGTGAAATCTTCAGTAAAGTCTACCTTGCACACTCATGTTCTGTTGAGTAGGAAATTGGAAGTGCTGTCCATAAGGGCACAGGACAAACACAGAGGATGCTGTGAAGACAGGCTACTTTCTGTGTGCCCACTGGAAGCCCACGCCAGCACAGTCACACAACTAAAAGGAACACATTAATAAACCTGGCTTCAAAAGTCTTAAAGACTAATCATGATTCCTGTTGAAGGTTACCTTGAGGGGATAGCAAAAGAGAGGATTATACCGCAAAGCAAAAAGAAAAACTAGAACGTTTTTGTCCATCCTTCTCAATACAAAAGCTCCACTATTTACAGATGCTGCCTCCAGCTCTCTTCTCTGTCTTTGAAAGTTCTGATGGCCTCTCTCTGCCTCTAAATTTCTCTGTCATTCTTTTTTTGTTTGATCTTTTTCTAGGAATTCACTGACCTTCTCATGATTTCTACCACCTTTTTATCCCATCAATACAACAAAGGTATATGGAACTAAACATTAAGCGTAGGATTTTCTTCAGAAGGTTTGACAAGGGAAAGAGTCTGTCAGATTACATATTTTGTTATTTATATAAAATTGTCACAAAAAAATTTTAAAAATGGAATACATGAAGAACAATGTATTGGACAATGAACAATGGGAACATTTAAGAACATGTTTTACATGTCAATATAAAATGTGACATTAAAACTACACACTTTTTCAATGAAAATAGTGTTTTATTTTTATTGTTGTTTTTTCATAAGTTGCCTTAATTGTAAGAATATTGCTGACTCAAATCCAAATGTGAAGTGCAGCATTAAATCTATATTTTCTTTTTACTGCAAAATTTCCTTGTTGTGCACACGTGTTATGGAGAAAGGAATTGCACGTTTTGCAAGATCTTGGTATTCTTGACTCAGATTATTCCAGAAAAATCCATTGTTTTATTTCAGACAGCTTGGTTCCAGGCATTTTTAGAAAGAAAAAGTGTAACCTTCATTTTTATGTGCTCTTACTTTTGATTATTTGATTGTGGCACAGTCTGAGAAGCTCAAGACTCTCCTTTTTGTTTGAAAACGTCCTTCCCTTCAGCACGGATCTGTGGAGAATGAGTTTGTGTAATATAAATATTTAATATATAAGAAACATTAAATATTAATTAATGTTGAAAGTGTAAAACAAGATACATAGCATACATCATCACTGAACAAACAACATGGATCAACCTGGAGTCAGTGGAGCTTCAGTTTTGCATCAACATACAGGGTGTACATTTTACATTCTTGTATCAAGTATTAATCTTTCAAGGAAAATTTTCTTGAGTATGGCAGATAATACGTGGTGTCATTATATAAAAGTATATTTTGCATTTCCCTAAGAGCATCTAGATGACAAGTAATCATTAGCATTGGTTCAGTTTACTTTGTTTTCCAGAGTATAGTTAATGTCTTGAGACATAATAGTGTTTCAGGGAACTTAGTTTGGGGAATGTGTCTATGGCAGGTCAACTCTAAGAGGGACGCCAATGACCCCTACCTCCTGGGATTCATGCTATTGTGTAATCCCCTCCCCTTAAGTGTGATGGGACTTGTGACTCACTTTTTTTTTCTTTCTAATTTTGGCTGTGTTGAGGCCTTGGAGCGGTGTATGGGCTTCTCTAGTTGTGGCTTGCAGGCTTGTTTACCTAGTGGCATGTCGGATCTTAGTTGTCCAACCAGGAATCAAACCCATGCTCCCTGCACTGCAAGGGGAATTCTTAACCATTAGGCCACCAGGGAAGTCTTGTGGCTTACTTCTAACCAGCAGAGAATAACAAAGTGATGGGATGCCACTTCTATGATTAGGTTACATATGATCATGACTTCTGTCTTTCTAGCAGAATCTCTCTCTTGCTGGCTTTAATGAAGAAAGCTGACATATTAAAGAAGCCCAAATGACAAGGGATGAGGACAGGGGCCTTGGCCTGAGCTTATAAGGAACTAAATCCTACCAACAACCACATGGCCTTAGAAGCACATCCTTCCCCAGTAGAGCCTTCATATAAACTTCAGCTCTGGTAGGCATCTCAATCAATCTCAGAGTGAGGGGTTCAGAATCAGAGGACCCAGGCAAGCTGTGCCTGAATTGTCAACCCATGAGAATTCAACCCTGAGGTAATAGATGTGTATTGTCTTAAGCCACTAAGGTTGTGGTTATTTGTTACACAGTTATAAGTAACAAATACACTGCCCTGACATGAGATCTGAGTTAGAATTTAAATACTAATGCTGAGAATGTTTCACTTTTTATTAGGAATGTATGTCAGGAGTTTCCAAGCAAAATCTGAATTATAGGTAAGTTATTTTCCTTTTTCTTTTTTCTTTTTGAGCAAATGCTGATTTTTTTTTTGGATGACATGAACTAATAAATTATGGATATATAATGATCTTGCTTCAGTTCAGTTCAGTTCAGTCGCTCAGTTGTGTCCGACTCTTTGCGAACCCATGGACTGCAGCAAGCCAGGCTTCCCTGTTCATCACCAACTCCCGGAGCCTACTCAAACTCATGTCCGTCGCTTCAATGATGCCATCCAACCATCTCATCCTCTATCTACCCTTCTCTTTCTGCCTTCAATCTTTCCCAGCATCAGGGTCTTTTCAAATCAAATTGGTTCTTCGCATCAGGTGGCCAAAGTATTGGAGTTTCAGCTTCAGCATCAGTCCTTCCAATGAATATTCAGGACTGATTTCCTTTAGGATTGACTGGTTGGATCTCCTTGCAGTCCAAGGGACTCTTAAGAGTCTTCTCCAACACCACAGTTCAAAAGCATCAATTCTTCAGTGCTCAGCTTTCTTTATAGTCTAACACTCACATCCATACATGACTACTGGAAAAACCATAGCTTTGACTAGACAGACCTTTGTTGGCAAAGTAATGTCTCTGCTTTTTAATATGCTGTCTAGGTTGTTCATAACTTTTCTTCTAAGGAGCAAGCATCTTTTAATTTCATGGCTGCAGTAACCATCTGCAGTGATTTTGGAGCCCAAGAAAATAAAGTCTCTGTTTCCCTTGTTTCCCCATCTATTTGCCATGAAGTGATGGGACCAGATGCCATGATCTTAGTTTTCTGAATGTTGAGTTTTAAGCCAACTTTTTCACCCTCCTCTTTCACTTTCATCAAGAGGCTCTTTAGCTCTTCATTTTCTGCCATAAGTGTGGTGTCGTCTGCGTATCTGAGGTTATTGATATTTCTCCCGGCAATCTTGATTCCAGCTTGTGCTTCATCCAGCCTGGCATTTCGCATGATGTACCCCAAGTGGATTAATAAAATACTAATCCTCAAAGATTGACCACAGGAGAATGACCATCTCTTCTTTGGATTTTTAAAGGCACTGGATTTTTTTTTTTTTTTCTGTCTTCTCTGGCCCCTTTCCAGGCACGTCTCATTCAAACAGCCTTGCTGCAATCTCCAATTTCTACTTAGGCAGGGTCAGAGCTAGACAAAGGCAACAACAACTAATATTTATCAAGAATATACAGGAGCCAGGCACCGTATTATATGCATTACCATTATTTATTCATTTAATGCTTATAGCTATCCCATGAAACAAATCTCACATCCATCTCCATTTTACAGATGTGAAGACTGAGATATATGAAGTTAAATGACTGCTAGTCCCCACTCCTGTCCTGGCTGGTTCTGTCCTGGGTCACTTCTTACTCAAAACTGAGAATGTCTTCCTGGGTGATGAATGATAACTAACCTGGGGTAGATATCACAGTCTCCTGGGTTTTCAAAGTACACTGAATCAGAGACTATGCAGTGAAAAGGGTATTTTGAAAAGTCTCCCTAGGTAAACTGAATAATCACCCTCAGAGTTTCTTGTCCCATAGATGTGGGACTAGAAGTTAGCATTCTAAGGCTATCTCCATGCCTGGTGACCACGACCACATGGATTTCAACCAAACCATCAGCCCTAGCTTGCAGGAAGAAAAGCAAAGGTGAAATGAATTAGGAGATTGAGATTAACATATATACATTAGTATGAGTAAAATAGATAACTAATGAGAACCTACTGGATGGCTCAGGGAACCTTCTTGGTGCTCTGTGGTGACCTAAATGGGAAGGAAATCCAAAAGAGAAGGAATACACAGACACACACACACACACACATATTCACAGAGCTGATTCACACACACACACACACACACACACACACACATATTCACATAGCTGATTCACACACACAGACACACACAGATATATTCACATAGCTGATTCACACACACAGACACACACATATATATTCACATAGCTGATTCACACACAGACACACACACATATATTCACATAGCTGATTCACACACACAGACACACACACATATATTCACATAGCTGATTCACACACACACACACACATATTCACATAGCTGATTCACACACACACACACACACACACACATATTCACATAGCTGATTCACACACACAGACACACACATATATTCACATAGTTGATTCACACACACAGACACACACACATATATTCACATAGCTGATTCACACACACAGACACACACACATATATTCACATAGTTGATTCACACACACAGACACACACACATATATTCACATAGCTGGTTCACACACACAGACACACACACATATATTCACATAGCTGATTCACACACACACACACACGTATATTCACATAGCTGATTCACACACACAGACACACACACATATATTCACTTAGCTGATTCACACACAGACACACACACATATATTCACATAGCTGATTCACTTTGCTGTATGTAGAGCAGAAACCACATCATTATAAAGCAACTATACTCCAATAAAAATTATAATTTTTTAAGAAGCCAAATAAAAAAAAATGAAAAAAAGGTACCTTGCAGACTTGTCAAATCATGCTAATGTATAAAAACAGCCTGCTGTTCTCTGGAGTGGTCACATCATTTTAGCTACTTCCAACATAGACTAATGCCTCCACGGGGACTTCCACCCGTTTGGGAGGAGCAGTGCTTCTGGGAGGTGCTGACTGCCCCCTCCCTTCCCTCTGTGGGGAGATGGTAGAGCCACACTCCTGGGGATTGGAGGATGGGGACATTCCTATTCTTTTCTTCCATCAACTCGGGCTCTGACACAGTCTAAATCCCACTCATTCCTCCTGTCTTTCAAGTAATGCTAGACATATTATTCAGGTATCCGTGTTTCACGGCCATTTTGGGGAGCCCCTGCCTTGAAATTAGAGTCAATATTAATAATTCCAAGTCCACAAAGTGTTCCGGACTCCTGTAAGTGTGTAGGGCTGAAGTGGAGATAACTTGAAAACATGAAAGGAAAAGCTACTGACATCTTTTCTTGACTTGACCCCTGCCTGATCATCCCACCTTCCCTAACTGTATCAGAAGATTCAGAATTACTGACTAGGGTGGGAAGACCATCCTCATGAAAGCAAGGGACAGATTTTCTATCAAAGGACATATACTCTTTTCATATAGTGTAACTTTATCTCATAGTGCTTAGTGCATAGCAGGAGCACACAGGCATATTTGCCCTAACCCTAATCCTTTAAGGTGGAGCTTCATCTAGCATCACGTAGTCTGTACCCACCCAGGCTATCACCAAGGCCACTGGTGTATTTGCAATAGTGTTCTTGTTTGGTTATACTTGTCACAGGTTCTTCACTTTGAATCCTTTGCAGGACTTTCTATAGTGTCACGACACACTTGGTTTCTCCCTAAAGATTTTATTTCCTTGTTTTTCCAGACAAGCATGAGAACTCTCCTACTGAATACCAAGAATGTATATTAGAATTTTTAATTTTGAGAAGATGTTTCTTTCTCTCTCTGTCTTGATTTGGAGTCTAGACCTGAAAAAGTGGGCTGCTTCTCTGTCTAGTTTTTTATCACTGCATTGGAACGCTTGGATGTGTACCTAAAAACTCAGGTCATATTGATGATAAACATAAGTAATGTGCAAAAAAACCTACTAACAGATGTATCAATATAAAACAATATCCTGTGTTTCTACACCTCACTTCCTTGATACTCTAGGGTTCTAGGGTGTTGATAAATATTAGCAGATTTCCTCTATCTTCCAAGGTAGTTGGAAAAACCTACATTTGTGGTGGAGGCTAGATAAAGTCTCTGTTGAGTCACATACCTGCCATTTAAGAGTGACATTTTGAACAACTTTCCCACAGGTATGATCTGGTTTCTATTTCTTTTGATGGGAGAAGAAGAGATTGATGCCACAGGGTAGGGATGCCATATTTTGGGAACACTTGGGGTCTTTTGATGCCCTGAAAGTTAATCCTTCTCACAAAACTGCCTCTGTTATTGGCTAATATCTGCAATATAGAACACTTTCTTCTTGCTCCTTTATGATATCACATGTGGTTCTATAGGATCATAAAATTGGTTTAAATGCAATTATTTCAAGACTATTTAATGGACATTTATTATTTAACAGTGCCTTTAAGGTCACTTGCAGTCAGGAAGGAGACACTACCTTCTAGAACCTCTCTACTCTGCTAAGAAACATACGTTCACTATTGAAAATACCCGTTAATGACTTGGGCTTATTTGTTAATTTAGAAGGTTTATTTCTTGATGAAACGGGGGTGCAGCTATTTGGCTACCTTAATGGGGTAGCAGAGAGCCTTTTAAAAAGAAACATTCACTCTCATTATAGCACTGTTTCTAAAAAGCTAGAAGCTGCTATTTAGAGGTGTTCCCAGACGTTGTCCCCATATGAATTCATCTTTCAAGCCACCCTCCTCAAGGTTATTATCCCACTCAGGCAGAGACTGCTATTATAGAAAGCCAGAGAGCTTTCTCCTATTCACTAGTGACCTCTGAGACGTCTTCACCAATTATTATTTCCATTCTAGTCTCTCCTAAGCCACTGCCGGTAAAATCTATAACAGTTGTTTGAGCATCTTCTGCCCGTGATCCTTCATCCCAGGATAGCAGCTGGACTGTCTCTGAATTGACAGCAGTTCAGCCCTCCCAGCTGTTTGGAGGTCCCAGGGAGCATTTATAACATCAGCCTTCAGATGTCTGCGCAGCTGAGGGCAGCTCTGCCTTCTCTCCTGTGGCTTCTCTTGTGTAGAAGCAGAACTTGGCACAGCAGAGAGAAAGGAAGGTGGCATCAAATGACATTTTTGATTTTTGGAGCTGGAGGGGCCCTTGGAGTTTATTTAGGCAATCTTCCTCATTTGTTGTTGTTTAGTCGCTAAGTCGTGTCCAGCTCTTTTGCAACCACACTGACTGTAGCCTACCAGACTCCTCTGCCCCTGGAATTCTTCAGCCAAAAATACTGGAGTGAGTTGCCTTCTCCAGGGCATCTTCCCGACCCAGGGGATCAAACCCAGGTCTCCCACATTGTGGGCAGATTCTTTACTGTCTGACCCATCCAGGAAGCTGCCTGATGATTAAAGGAAACCAAATATTGGCTTCCTATGTTGGCAGGCAGATTCTTTACCATGGAGCCACCTGGGAAGCCCATCTTCCTTATCTATCTTTATCTTAACATGGAAACATGACATGAAAATGTTTCTGCTACCGGCAGCAGTGGGACATTTAATCACGGATTTCACCAAAAGCGTAGACCATTAGGAGGAGGAGGGACCTCAAAGGATATTTACACCCCACCCCCCTGTCCCCCAGGAAAGAACAGGGAGATAAGTGATGTAAAGTCTGTGGAGCCCGGCACTGGGCATTGGATATGAGATAGTGTAATGGCTTTCCACTTCTCCCAGCTTGGGAGAGGAAAACAGATCAGTCAGCCAGTCCCTCTTCTGACCACGGTGATAAATGCTACTATAGAAGCCTGCACTTTGCAGAAAACAAGGAGGAGGGCATTTTAATGTGATTGTGCAGCAGGCCTTCAAATGCTTCTTGCAGGAGGTAAGGCTGGAGCTCATTTTGAAGAATGTTAGAATCAGCTTCTCTGGGGGTAGAAAACCTGAGTTCTGCATCCAGCAATGTCTCTCCTGTGACCTTGGACCAAAATCTCGTGATAGGAAATGCATGTGGCCAGAAAACTTTATGTAAGAGCACAGAGAAAAGCAAGGCCATGTTCCTTTCTTAACTGTTCTGTCTTTGGACCTTGTAGGTGGTTGAGAGGACTCGGAGAGGAAGTCTTCATTACGTGGCTTGTCAACAGCACCGGGCCCTGGGAATCTGGTGACATTTTGTGTATGTGTGTTTGAAGTGGCAAGTGGAAACAATTGCTCTCTGAGGTCTTCCACCCAGAAAGCCATAAAGGTTTGCAAGTTGAGGGTTTCTCTGATTGCACTGGGCTCTTGCACAGGCTATTGCTGTTCACACGTTGGACACATGTGAGATTGCTTCTGACAGTAGCTCTTTAACAGCAAGATAGGGTCCTTTTTTGAGACTTAAAGCCTCTATCTTGTTATGGCAAATTTACTAATTCATTATTTACATGTACTGTCTTTTTGTGCCATGTACTAGACTAGAAACTACTATACCAAAATGACACGATCACAACCCCTAAGACACATGCAATTCAGTAGGTGAGACTAACAAGAAAATCCATGGTTACAAGACACTGTAATAAATCCTGTGACAGTCTCCAGCATTGGCAGGTGGGTTCTTTACCACTAGTGCCACCTGGGAAGCCCTTCCTTCCTGTATATTCCCTTTATTAAAGAATGAGGCCATCAACAATTCTAGTGGTCCCTGAGCTTCTTAGTTAGAGAATACTCTTGAGAGTCCCTTGGACTACAAGGAGATCCAACCAGTCAATCCTAAAGGAAATCAGTCCTGAATACTCACTGGAAGGACTGATGCTGAAGCTGAAACTCCAGTAATTTGGCCACCTGATGCAAAGAACTGGCTCTTTGGAAAAGACCCTGATGCTGGGAAAGATTGAAGGCGGAAGGAGAAGGGGATGACAGAGGATGAGATGGTTGCATGGCACTCAATGGACATGAGTTTGAGTAAACTCCAGGAATTGGTGATGGACAAGGAAGCCTGGCGTGCTGCAGTCAATGGGGTCGCAAAGGGTCAGACACAACTAAGCAACTGGACTGAACTTTCATACGTGCTGGACTCAAGCTCACCTTGTTTATGATCTATGTGTGCTTTCTCTGTCACTCAGTTGTGTCCGACTCTTTGCAATCCCATGATCTATAGCCCACCAGGTTCCTCTGTCCATGGGATTTTCCAGGCAAGAATTCTGAAGTGGGTTGCCAATTCCTCCTCCAAGAGATCTTCCCAACCCAGAGATCAAACTCATGTCTCCTTCATTGGCAGGCAGATTCTTCACCACTGAGCCACCTGGAAAGCACTCTACTTTGTGATTTCCCCCAACTGTCTTTTCTTGTCTCACTTCTATCTTTGTAAACTCTTTTCATCCTTCAGCGCTCAATCCCAGGCCCACCTACAAGCAGCCTTCCTTCAGCCATTTGTGCACATATTAAACTTACAATTTTGTAACCATCGCTGAAATTTATAGCCAGTTATACAATGTCAGTACCCTCCAATATGTTTCTAATTTCATAGACAATTCTCTCAACTTGATTTTAAGATGCTTGAAAAATTATGCCTTGAAATAGTGTGCTAGAGCTTGACCTAACAGGTGATTGATTGACATACTATTCTTCAGTCTGTGGACTGATTGATATATCAGAGTAGTCCTAGGTATCAAGACATCCTCCAAAGTCATGCAAGAAATTCAGGCCAGGATACTGGAGTAGGTAGCCTATCCCTTCTCCTGTGGATCTTCCCAACCAGGAATCGAACCAGGGTCTCCTGAATTGCAGGCAGATTCTTTACCAACTGAGCTATCAGGGAAGCTTTGCTTAAATTTTAATTACTTGCAAATTGTGTTACTTTGTTACCCAATGACATAAGTAGAAGTCCTACATATCTCAACTCCATCCCAGGAAAATATTTCTTTTTTCCTCTGCTGTACAGCCTATTCTTTTCTAAAAAACATTGATGTATAGTTAATTTATGATGCTGTGTTAGCTTCAAGTCTACAGCAAAGTGATTCAGTTATCCATATATGTCTATAGGTTGTGACAAGATATTGAATATAGTTCCCTGTGCTGTACAGTAGACCCTTGTTGTTTATCTATTTCCTATAGTAGTGTTTGCATATTTTAACCCCAAATTTCTAATTTATCTTCCCTCCAGGCAAATATTTCTTAATGGAAATACAAGAATTGCAAACTGTGACATTTGGATTAAGTCTCAAGAATTAAGCAGCATTTAATTGTTGCAGTCCCAGGGGGAACCGGAGCCTTACTTGGCAACCTGAACAGGCAGCAAGGAAGAGGAGGTGGAAATGCTCCAAGCAGGGTTTACTGTGGGTCCTCCACCCTCTATCGCTATGGAAATGGAGGATGGGCTTATTTTATGCCCATAGGGCATTTATAAAAGAATAAAACACAGTTGCTGCCCTCTGGAAACTTGAATTCAGTAGGGTCAATAGAAGAGCACATGCACAATTATAATACAAACAATGTGTATTATGTGTGAAAGGTGTATGTACGAGTAAGCTAGAGAGAAACCTGAGGTCTCGGTACAGGGTACTGAAACAAAATGGAAAGTCCAAAACAGAAGCCATTCTGAACAACAAACATTCCAAGTTTGGTTTCAAGCCCATTTGAGTAGGTGTTTAAGTAGAAATATACTTAAGTTTCCCTGGAGCTAGGTCAGAAATGAATGGCCTTGGTGGGAATGTCACTTGGGGAGTCAGGAACAGAGAGATAATGACAGAAGCATGTAGATACCTTGCCCAGAGGTTACAAGTGAGTTTTTCTACATGTTATTTTTTCATCTCTAAACCTATGGTAACCATACTTGATTTCTCCTTCACATGAAGTTCTGAGAATTAGATCTTGAAAGTGCTTTACTGAACTTGTACTGATAGATCAAGGGGGTGGGCTTTCACCCTGGAGACGAGAGGGCAAGAGGTTGCTTTCCCCTCACACTCCCAGGTG
Source organism: Odocoileus virginianus (assembly GCF_023699985.2). NCBI lineage: Eukaryota > Metazoa > Chordata > Mammalia > Artiodactyla > Cervidae > Odocoileus > Odocoileus virginianus. Next base: position 54,575,423 of record NC_069684.1, on the reverse strand, counting down.
CTGTGGCTGAAAGGACCGTCTGTGATCCCTCCTCCCCCACGTCTAAGACATGCCTGAAATGAGCCAGTGGTTCTGTTGGGTTGGCCAAAAAGTTCGTTCAAGTTTCCATACTATCTTATGGAAAAACTTAAATGAACTTTTTTCAACCCAATATATGCACAACTGTTCTTCTTTCAAACCACCTAACTATAGAACAAATCACCCTGATTAAGGAATTTCCAATAAACTCCTATCAGCATCGTAATAGTTACCTTAAGCTCATAACCTACCTACCTCCATGAAGGTCACCTGAGCTGCTTGCCCACTGGCAGATTTATAGTAAGCAGATCTTGTGTGGAAAGGGCCTGGGAATATGCATTTTAATTCACTGCTGGGTGATTCTTATATATGCATGAGTCTGAGAACTGAATCTCTGCATCTGCAATTTTCAACCCATTTTGGCCCCACCATGTAAGAAATATATTTTATAAGTTCTCATACACACACAGGATAAAAGTGTCATGAAATAGTACAGACCCTGAATACATGTGAGGCTGGTGATGATTATGACTGGTGATTATTTCATTCATTCTAATTCATTTTTTAATGTCCATAGTGATTCATGGTACAGATCACAACTTGTACTTTGGAAAATACAGTGTCTAGATGGAGAGGAAATATTATATAAGGCTTGAGGTTAATACTGTAGAAAATCATTTTGCTTAAGTTAGAGGTTTTAACTTTTTTAATGCAACTCTTGTAATCTGATTAACACGAAGGCTTCATTCTACAGGAAAAGTCACATGCACACATACTTTCTCATATCTTTTCAGGGAGTTTTTGGATCTTCCTCTGTCTCAGAACTCTAGATAAACAACCGTTCATTTAATTGCAGCTCTATCAGAAGCAAGAGTAAAGAGTGGGCAACCTCCTGTCATGATGTCATGGTGGGGAGGGCTTGAAGGTCTTTTCATCTTACAGTCATAAAGGCTGATATCCATTGGCAGTGTTTCTTTTTTTTATGATTATCTGATATCATAGGAATGTAGTCATTAGAGAAAAATGCTGCCAGAGGATAAGAATGGCTGATGGGAAAAATCTTTTTTTTTTTTTTTTTTGGAGAAGAGGTCATTACCAAAGGCCAGAATACTGGAGTGGGTAACCGTTCCCTTCTCCAGTGAATCTTCCCAACCCAGGAATCGAACCAGTGTCTGCTGCATTGCAGGTGGATTCTAACAACTGAGCTATGAGGGAAGCCCACCAAAGGTGGCAGAGGTCATTAATACAAAGGGTAGGAAGGAGGAGGACTTCTGCAGAGCCTGGCTCACTTGGGCCTCTCTGACTCTGGGCCAGGAATTAGGATGTGGAAGATCTAACATTAGACTGTGACTAAGCACCTTTGTGGCACGTCTCAGGAATCCCCAAGGTAGCCTAGCAGTGGTGTGTGACTTTGGAGTTGTTTGGGCAAGCCTAGAATATTTAGCTTTCTTTTCAAGAAGGCTATGTAATAAGGAAGAGTCAATTTTTACTCTTCCATGCTTGTTTTTTTTCTTTGTCCACTTTTGTTATTATAATCACACATAAAGGCCTGCCTCAGAGAATCCAGCCCCTCTGCCTGACTGTTAAGCTAAAGTGCCTTTGTTCAGAACCCCGTTCTGCTCTAGATGGCAAGAAGGAAGAAATTAACATATTCCTTGTATGATGCTTGCCATTCTAGGAGACACTTGCAAGATTAAGTGAGTTTTTACTTGGTTTCCTCACCTCCCCACATCTCTGATCCATAAAAGAACCTGGCATCCAGATCCTGGGAAGATAATTTGAGACATTAATCTCAGTCAGCTGGCTTTATGGATAATGTTATATTCCTTGCCTCAACACCTTGTCCCTCGGATTCATTGGCCTCTCGTGCAGCAAGCAGAGTGAGCTTGGACTCGGTAACAGCTATTTAATTAAGGAATGACTCAGATGTACCTCTCCACTTGAAATGGAGACAAAAGCTGAGAAAATGCTCTCTCTCCCAGCACTAACTGAAAGCTCCTCTGTGCAGAGTCGAGCTTCAGCGTTAAGAAGAGTTTCTGGGAGGGCACAGGAGAGAGTAGAGGAAAGAGAGTTTGGGGAGTGCCAACTGAAAAATAAGCACAGCCTAAAAGTTGAGAGTTATGTTCTAAATGGTGCACTTGCTGAGGACTTCAAGCCCAGGACACAGCATCTCAGATAATGCTGAGAAAGCTCTTCTGAAGAGGCAAGGAGGGATGTCAGGATATATAGAAGTTTTTGCAGCGAAAGACCAGGTAGTCAGTGCATCAAAGGATTACTGTTAACAAAACCTGATAATTCAAGTTAAAAGGATTTAGCCCTTTCCTACAGGTTGGAAGATACAAAGTCTAGACTCACTGAAATCATTCGTTTGATGTGCACTTCCGCTACGGAGCAGCCGGGATCCTGTGTTTTCTCATCCTGAGTCTCCTCTGGGCGCACCGTTGGGAGGTGGCTGCCATGGCTGACTGCTAGGTGGGGGGGCAAATCCTGCCTCCATCCTGAGTTCCCTCAGGGCAGAGGGCCAGCTGTAATGTGATGGCTTGATGGCCGCAACACTCTATTTACTGATACAGCAGGCAATATTTTAGTTCTCAGGAGGGTGCTTTAGAACAGTGCTACTCAAAACACGGTCGTTCCTCTCACCAGTGCCACACCCAGAAGTGTTCATTGTCTCTGAGCAACATGCTAAGTACATGTTGAGAACGGTTAGAAACATCTAGAATTTTACAGAGTGATTTTATGTCTGTGGGGTCTAATAATAAATTTAACCTTATATTGTATGTGTCTAATTTTAAAATATTAGTATTTCTATGAATAACATGTATTTTGACAAAAGTGTCAGCTGGGACAGATTTGAAATTGGGGTGAAGGAGGAAATAGAACAGGCTCCATCTTGAAAGTAGGACTCCATCTTGGGCCGGACTGTGGACTTTGAGCTATATGCCCAGTATCTATGGAAATGATATGCCAACTGGAAAACCAGGCCCCCGGAAGGAAGAGCCCCAGGGCTCTCCATAGCCTAAAAGAATACCCTAATTATCTGTGTAACCAAATAGAATCACACATTCTATTAAGCTTATTGGGATATGACCACAGGCCTATTGATAATTGTCTACTGTTAACTTCCTCAGCTTAAGGCATATGAATCACGGGTTAACTTTGATTGTATCTTTCTTTTTCCTTTGTTCAGACCAGTTTCAGGGAATTTGGGGGAGGCGGGCACATACACTTAGTGTATATAAGGTTTTCACAAAGACTGGTCGGGGTCCTTGGCTAAGAGGAGACTCTGCCTTGGGCCCCCGGTGTAATAAACTGCACTCCACTATCTGCATCGTCCTTCTGAGTGAGTTTGTTTCCCAGAACACGTGGCTACAACAGGGGGAGAGGGAAATCTGGCCCTTGAGTGTAATTCATTTGAAAAGCACTGTTCTAGAGCAATAAGACACAAGTTCAGAAGCCTAGGAGAATGATGCAAAGACCAGAGCTATGAACGCCTGCCTCAGAACCGGGCCTCGTCTCTGTGAATATGATTTCCAGTGGCACTTTGGTCATCATCTGAGAGGGTTGAGGTGGATGGGGAGTGCTCTATTCTGGGAACATGACGTCATGGAGATTTTGAATTTTTACCATAAATAGAAGGGAGTGAGTACTTTAAAGCCTATGTGTGCATGTTTGGGGGCGTGTGTGTATTTTTTCTATTTGTATCTCACTAGGGCTTTGAACATATTTTAAAAGCATTTATTGTGAAGTGGAAATGGCTCTCTCCATTTAATAGGTGGCAAAACTGAGACCCAGGAAAGAAAAATCAGTGAGGCACACTCAAACCAGACATCAGACCGAGAGTTCTGATCATTCCATCCATCTGGTGTGGCTTCACATCCAGACCCCGCTTCCTCCCCAGAGGAGATTCTGGGGAGTCAGGACAGTGTTCATGTGTTGTTTATCATTTAAAGCTCTTGCTATCACAAAGAAATGGTCTATAAAAATAACAAGCAGCAGAGCAAAGCAAACATTTCTTCAGTAATGCATGAAGCTATCTTAGCGAAATGAGTTTCCACATGTCGAACTGCAGAATAGCCTTGCAGTACAAATAGTTGTGGTCTTATTTGGGGAAAGAATGTCAGAAAACACACAATAATACATTTCAATTTTAAATTGAAATTGTATTTACTCAGGGAAAGAGAGAGTTTTGTGATTTTTCTTTTTTTGGGTCTAATAGACCCAAGGGAGTGAGTTCTGTTAGAATTCAGAGCAGCCCAAAGACAAGGAGGATTGAACGGTCCCCCTGGGACAAAACTGTTAAGGAATTAAAAAGAGCAAGCGATGGTTCCCAGCATTATTTTAAAGCCGGCTCAGTAGAAGCTCAGGGTTCTATTCAGGGAAAGACTGACATTCACGTATAAGCACACGGAGTTGAGTCCTTAAATATTTTTGCACATGAATGATTTTTCCGGACTGCTGAAAACTCTATGACTGTCCAACACATCTACTTTTCATCTCCTGTCCCCGGCATGCTCATTCTTGTCTCCGAGCTGTTGCCCATCACTTGCTCTTCAGAGAATGCCTGATTCACACCTCTTCTCGTGAATTGGTCCTTTTGTCTTTGAAAATGCAGCTCAAAGCTCTGCTCCCCAGAAAGACATTTTTAATGAACCCCATGTAACTCTGACCCACTTCATTGTTTATTCATGGCCCTAACAGGTGCCTTGCCCTGTGTACCATCTTCCTATGCAGTTATTGTCCTTTATAGCTGCTTTTGATTTTGTAGGGTGTGTGTGTGTGTGTGTGTGTGTGTGTGTGTGTGGTGTGTGTTCAGATCCTGGTGGTAGATCAGGGTGAGTGGATATGAGAGTAGGGGTCTTGGTCTAACTGACTCGAGCGTGAGCTCCTTGAGAGTTGGGACACTTCCTTCTGCTGGCATCTGGGCACAGTGGAGTCTGACATATTCTGTGACGGCGTGCATGACTCTGGACAAGTCCCATAGGGCTCCAGTGGAGATTAAACAAAATAATAAATGGAAACTGCCGGGTGCTCAGTAGGTTGTTAAATAACAGGAGCCTTCTATTTGTGTAGATTCTAGAGTACAAGGCACTCTATAGGAGCTCTTACTTCCTGATGGCTGGCTGTTTTCTTGCTGTTGCGGTTTGCTTACTAGAAATGGCCCACATTTACTCTCCTGGGCTAGATAGTTGGTCATTTAGTCTGACACTGGCATTTAGGACACACCTAGTCTTCCATTTCGGAGAAGGCAATGGCACCCCACTCCAGTGCTCTTGCCTGGAAAAATCCCACGGACGGAGGAGCCTGGTAGGCTGCAGCCCACAGGGTCACGAAGAGTTGGACGAGGCTGAGCGACTTCGCTTTCACTTTTCACTTTCATGCATTGGAGAAGGAAATGGCAACCCACTCCAGTGTTCTTGCCTGGAGAATCCCAGGGACGGGGGAGCCTGGTGGGCTGCCGTCTATGGGGTCGCACAGAGTCTGATACGACTGAAGCGACTTAAGCAGCAGCAGCAGCAGCAGTCTTCCATTTATGGCTTATCCTTTGAGGCAGGTGGTTATGAATTTAGTGACACTTGCTGGACTGAGGTCATTGCCTGGTTTCCCTGTATTCTGGAGCATAGCTAATAATAGTAATTAATGATAATAATGTAAAGCACTATAGACTTAAAGAGTCTTTCATTCAGTTAAAAGAAGAGGAAGAAGAAACAATAAATAACATTACTGAGAGGCAGTTATGGTGTTTAGAACTATGTAATGTATCTTGCATGTATTAATTCACTTAATCCTCAGAACGACTTGGCAAGAAGGACTGGATGCATGAACTGTGGGCTCAGGGCAAGTCCCTCATTTAAAATTACTCAGAATTTCAGGATGGTGGGAGCAAAGCATTAACTTAAGCCCGGGTTCGAGCTCAGGTCCTCATGAGTAGGGCCCTATGTGACTACTTGGGTTGTGTGCCCACAACACCAGCCCTGCCTACAAGCAAGTTATTGTTACTCTTATTTCTGGCAGCTTATATCTTTTTGTCCAATTGACAAAGAGGACTGAAAGTTTCCTCAGTCTTCTGAGAGTCGGCCCATCCTGCCTACCCTTTCTTCACTGTACCAGTTCCAGACATTTTCTCAAACATCCACCTACTGTAACTGCTAGACGGGATTTCACATCCACAACCTTTGCCCTGTGGGAGCCTGTCTATTCATAAGTGTGTACCAACTGAATACACTTGGAGTTATTTACGCTTGATAGTTGCCTACTCCCACTAACAGTAAAGATCTCCCAGGCTTTGAAGACAAACTTACAGTTACCAAAGCAGAAAGGTGGTGGGGAAGGATAAATTAGGAGTTTGGGATTAACATATACACACCGCTGGGTTTTCCTGGTAGCTCAGCTGGTAAAGAATCCGCCTGCAATGCAGGAGACCTGGTTTCATTCCTAGGTTGGGACGATCCCCTGGAAGAGGACATGGCAACCCACGTGGAGAATCCCCGTGGACAGAGGAGCCTGGCAGGCTACAGCCCATGGGGTTGCAAAGAGTCAGACACGACTGACTGGCTGAGCACAGCACAGCACACACTACTGTATATAGACTACTATGTATAAAATAGATAAATCTACAAGATAATCAACAAAGGCCTACTGTATAGCTCAGGGGACTCTACCTGATATTCTGTAATAACCTACATGGGAAAAGAATCTGAGAAAGAATTGTTATCTGTATATGTATACAGCTTCGCTGGTAGCTCAGACAGTAAAGAATCTGCCTGCGATGCAGGACACTTGGGTTCATATAACTGAGTCACTTTACTGAACACCTGAAACTAACACAGCATTGTAAATCAAGTATACTCTGAGATAAAATAAAATTTAAAAAAATCGAATGCCTTTAACTATTTAATTAGTCCACAAGCTCTCTCACAACCATCGCCCAGGCAACTCCTCTCTCCACCTCTACACACAGGCTTAAAATTCAACATTAAAAAAACTAAGATCATGGCCTCCTGTCCCATCACTTCATGGCAAAGAGATAGGGAAAGAATGACAGACTTTATTTTCTTGGACTCCAAAATCACTGCAGATGGTGACTGCAGGAATGAAATTAGAAGATGTTTGCTCCTTGGAAGAAAAGCTATGACCAACCTAGACAGCATATTACAAAGCAGAGATATTATTTTGCCAACAAAAGTTCGTCTAGTCAAGGCTATGGTTTTTTCAGTAGTCATGTATGAATGTGACAGTTGGACCACAAAGAAAGCTGAGCGCTGAAGAATCGATACTTTTGAACTGTGGTGTTGGAGGAGACTCTTGAGAATCCCTTGGACTGCAAGGAGATCAAAATAGCCAATCCTGAAGGAGTGAGTGAAAGTCACTCAGTTGTGTTTGACTCTTTTGCGACCCCTTGGACTATACAGTCCATGGAATTTTCTAGGCCAGAATACTGGAGTGGGTAGCCTTTCCCTCCCCAGGGGATCTTCCCAACCCAGGGATCAAACCCAGGTCTCCTGCGTTGCAGGTGGATTCTTTACCAACTAAGCCACAAGAGAAGACCACAGGAAATTACTCCTGAATATTCATTGGGAGGACCCATTCTGAAACTGACACTCCAGTACTTTGGCCACCTGATGTGAAGAGCTGACTCATTAGAAAAGACCCTGATGCTGAGAAAGATTGAAGGCAGGAGAAGAAGGGGACAACAGAAGATGAGATGATTGGATGGCATCACCAACTCGATGGACATGAGTTTGAGCAGTTTCCGGGAGTTGGTGATGGACAGTGAAGCCTGGTGTGCTGCAGTCCTTGGGGTCGCAAAGAGCTGGACACGATTGAGAGACTGAACTGAACTTAACTATCCTTTCCATAATCACACCCCCTCATACACAAGCACATACTCTCCAGGCTATAAGTCATATCTTTTCATTATTTCTTTCTTAATTCTCGTTGGCTCTTGGTTTTCATTCTAATCTGATATATCATCCATATAAGAACATCAAAGAAGCTACATAATACAGTTTTGGCCTGGATCCTACCTCTAGGGCCAGACTTGATTTTACTTTATGTGTAAGAAGGTAAACTCAGCTATTGACATATATTCCTGTCCCTAACGCTCACCTTCATGTCTCAGCTGCACTGATGTTCTTATTTTCAGAAGGCTAACAGTGGTTTTTAGGGTGAGTATAACAGAAGGGAAATGAGGGAGATGGGTGTGGGAGTCAGCAATCCTCAGGTAGATGCCCAGGTGTACAAGCAAGAGATTCAGAAATGAATGAAAAGAGGCCTGGGTTTAGGGCTGGAGGATCCAGGTTTTCAGATGTTTGTTGTGAAATGTATGCTACCAGGCAGTCATTTCACCTTTGGAGACTTGGTTTCTCCTTTGGGGAATGAACTAAGAATTTTTGTCTGCTTATCAGAATTTTAGTGTGGATTACATGAGATAACATGAAGAAGCAAGTTTAGAAAATACACAAAAACTTTGACTTATTCTATTTTTATTGAGATATAGTTGACATATAATATTAGTTTCAGGTATATACCATAATGATATGATATTTGCATACCTTGAGAAATGATAACCACAATAAATCTAGTTAACATCTATCACTATACAGTTACAAAAATTTTTAAAAATCTACTCTTTTAGTAACTATGATATATGTGATTATCATATTGTTAATGTAGTATTATTGACTACAGTCACTATGCTGTACTTACTTTCCCATAACTTATTTATTTTTAGCTGGGAGTTTGTAACTTTTGACCACTTTTATCTACTTTGCCTTCTGTCACCTCTCGCCTCTGGCAACAACCAATCTGTTCCCTGTGTATGTGAAGTTTTTTCTTTTTTAAGATTTCACATGTAAGTGAGATCATATGGTATTTGTCTTCCTCTGTCTGACTTTTTTCGCTTAACATAATGCTCTCAAGGTCCATTCATGTTATTGCAAATGGCAAGTTTCCATTCTTTTTAATGGATGGATAATATTGCATTATATATATGTATATATATTTCCCACAGTTTCTTTATCCACTCATCCATTGGTGGACACTTAGATCATTTTCATGTTTTGGCTATTGTAAATAACTTCTGTAATAAATATGGGGGGGTACATATATTTTTTATTCAAATATAATTGCTTTACAATGTTGTATTAGTTTCTGTTATATAATTAAGTAAATCAGCTATATGTATACATATATCCCCTCTCTTTTGGACCTCCCTCTTACCCCACCCCACCCCACCCCACCCCAGCCCTCTAGGTCATCACAGAGCGCTAAGCTGAGCTTCCTGTGCTTTATAGCAGCTTCCACTACCCGTTTATTTTACACATGGTAGTGTATTACATATATATATATATACACACACACATATATATGTCACTAGTGTTTTCATTTTCTTCTGATATATATACAGAAGTGAAATTGCTGGCTCATGTGGTAGTTCTGTTTTTGATTTTATGGGGTATCTCCATACTGTTTTCCATAATAGTCACCAAATTTCCATTCCCACTAACAATGCACAGGGTTTCCTTTTCTCCATATCCTCACCAGCACTTGTGATTTCCTGTCTTTTGATAATAAACATCCTAACAGGTGTGAGGTAATATCTTGTTGTGATTTTGATGTGCATTTCCCTGATGGTTAGTGGTGCTGAGTACCTTTTCATATGTTTCTTGGCCATCTGTAAACAGATGTAAACTGCCTCTCATACCCATCGGGCACTTAGCAATTAACACTGTATTTTGTTATTCAACTTCTCATGTCATTCTATCGAGTGTTCATGTTCCTTAACTTTATGACCCACATAACCACAAGCAGAAGTGATTCTGAAAACAATGATAAAACAATGAGAACATGTCTAAAATAGTCACTTTTTAAGGTTCTATACTTATTCCAAAGAGGCTGTCATCTTTCAATGCTTTAAATACTTCTTTAAAACATGATCCAGCTTGACGAATACAAGAAAATATTTTGCAAATATTACATTTCTAATGTTTGATCAAATGTGAGATTATCCAATTGAATCACCCATACCATGTGATGGAGTTTGTTCTGAACGACTCTTGGTTAAAATAAACCCTTGAAAGACGATGACTTACCAGCACTGAGAATACACAATAGCTTGTGTCACAGGCTCCAGAAGCAATTACAAAAGACGGGTTCCTGATGAGTGACATCACAGCACTACAGACTTCTCCAGAGTGACCACTTGGAATGCTCAACTCAACACATGACATGTGAATATTGCTCTATGCATGTGAAAATTATTTGTAACATGTCAGTGTCAGACTTTGGTATATCTCCTCTTAGCATATATAGCACAGAGCACATAGTAGACATTAACACTTGGTAATGTGCAATGGATTTGTAGCATGGTGTTAAGGTGGAATTAAGATTTAATATGAAACAAGGAGGCAGCAAGAACGACTAAAAATATTACAAAGGAAATACATTTTTTTTTCACATAAAAGTAAACTTGGATTCTAGCCGTGGTAGTCTTCTAAGATGCATATTTCTTGGTTGTGATGCCTTTAAAAAAGAGGCATTTCTAACTTTAGGAATTTGGATACTTGTTTTAGAACTAGAAAAGAAAGATACTGGCAAAGAGTGGGAAAATTTCATCTGGATCCTTGGCAACTGACCTATTAAGCAATGGAAGGGCCTAAGGGGTGACTATGAAGAGATAGTTTGAAAATATTGAGGGAAACCTAAAGTGGTTCCTTCATGTATGAGTGGCAATATACCAAGGTTTCTGCAAGAAATCTAGGATCTGAAAACATATGTTTAAATTCAGAGAAGTTATAAAACCGATGATTCATTTCTCTAATCATTGTTGAGTTATCCTCATATTCTAGGCACTGGAAGAAACACCCACAGAATCTCCTTATCATCATTAGTGTAAGAGCTGCATAGGAAAATAAAATGTTCCATTAAAATGAGTAGTGGGGCTTTTTTTCTTAGGACTGACAGGAAATTTCCTAAACCATTTCTTTATCTGAAAAAAATTCTGCTAAAATGGTTATAAATGCAGATTCCTATCTATTATATGATTCTTGCTGAACTACTAAAATACTGACAGTTTATCTGAGGCTAATAGAAAAAGGAAAAAAAAAAAAAACTACCAGTGATTGAAGATAAAGCAGTCCCTAATGATGAAATGTGGTAAATATACTGGTGTCAAGATAATAAAGGATAATATTACAAAATGTAGATCAAATACAAGCCACCTGGTCATGAAGGCATCTTTATTATGATTTTAAAGTACCCACGCTACTTGTGGAACCAGTTGAAGCCGTTTATACAAAAGCTTACTGGAGAAAGGCCAAAGTATTAAGAGAGAAAGCAATTACCTTTGGATTGAAGAAAAGATCTAACTACTGCAATTCATTACTTAAAAAAATAAATTAGACCTGGGAGCTTATGTTTGTTAAAAGCGCAAGATAACCGATGCATAGTTTCAGAAAATGCTATTTGTTTTATGCAAGCCTCTGCTTTTGAACTGTCTAGACGCTGAAAGTGCCTAGCCAAATTTTAACTTCCTGTGGATGGGGTCTTTTGTCTATTTTATCTACTGCTCTTTCTGAAGAGCTTAATATAGTGCCTGGCATTAGCAGGGCTCAATTTTTTTAAAGAATGAATGAATGAAAGAAAAGTGAAGTAACAAGTGACGTCCATATTTAAGTAGGAAGGAAAGAAAATCATCAAAGTGTAAGTAACGTAACATTTAATATGGCAAAAACAGTTTGAAGGGATTGAGTAAATTAAGTAGAGTTTATGGAAAGAAGCTACAAAACTTATATTTTTATACTCAGAAAATCAGTATAAGAATTTAAAGGAACCATTCATCCAGTATACTATCTATGAAGTCAGCTAATCAAATTACAGGTTGCTTAAATGGATGCTGAATTACATTATGCGTCAGTTTGTAGTTGTAAAGGCCAAGTGAAAGATGACCAAACTATTGTTTTGGGGTGGCTACCATAAGACTTTGAAAGGATTGCTTTGCTTCCTGTGTGACATTATAAAACTACAATTTGAGAAGTACAATAGTGTGGGTGGATCCACACCTCTATGAGTCTATACATAACCAATGTCCCTTTATTTGAAGATGATGCTATTAAGGCCGATTTTCATCTGTGTTTTGTTTTTTTTTGATGTTGCTAAAGACTCATGCATCACTCATCTCCAGCAGTCATTTTGCTCTTCCAATTTGCGCTGTTGAGTGATGCTGTGGTGCTCAGTCTGCTGTTTTTGCTTAGAAAGAGCCACCCGATTGCTGAAGATTCCTCCCTGCAGTTGATTTACCAGCTTTGTTGGCTTTTAGCGCTCTGTCATCGTGTTATTCCACTTTTAATTTTTCAGCCTACCTTTAAGTCCTTCCTCCTAAGACTTACTGTTAGTACACCTTGGTTTATGCAGATACACATTTAAAAGGCTGTTTTATTGAAATATCAGTGAGCAGCAACTCTTCTATATGGATAAAAATGAATGATTACAGTAAAATCACAAAATAGTAAAATTAGCAGCACTGCATTAAGCAACTGCTCTACAGGAGACAGAACAGTCTCTTTGCTGTGCAATCAGTAACATTTATTTAGGCAAATATTTTGTATACTGTGTGAACTCTTATGTACTCCTGAAGTTCCTGGTTGTAAGTTTGAATGATTCTGCTGTAACATCTTTTCAATTTCCATGTAATGCTTCTTAGAAACTCAGAATGTGTAAGTGCCGGAAAATTTACAACAGGAGGCAACTCAGTAAAAGTCATTTGGGAAACTGAATATCTACTAATTTCTAGGTACTCCTGCTAGGCGTAGGGTGAAAAGAGTTAAAGAGGACATATGTCCCTCCTTGACTCAGCTCACAGTAGGGTGGGGGACCAGTCAGGTAGGTACACACAGCTCAAGCGGACCAACAGCAGAAGACTGGGCAAGGTATAGACAGTGGCTGACACTCAGTCATGTCTGACTCTTTGCAATCCCATGGACTGTAGACTGCCAGGCTCCTCTGTTCATGGAATTCTCTAGGCAAGAATACTGGAGTGGGTTGCCATTCCCTTCTCCAGGGGATCTTCCTGACCCAGGGATCAAACCTAAGTCTCCTGCATTGCAGGCAGATTCCTTACCATCTGAACCACCAGGGAATCCCGGAGATAGTGGGACTGGGGGAGATTAATTAACTCTGTGCTATGGGAAGGAGTAAGTATGTCAGGGAAGCCTTCCAAAAGATGGCTTTTAAAGATCAACTTGAATTCCATCAGGCAGAAAAGAGGGGAGAATATTCCAAAAAGTGAGAACAGATGACAAAGGTGCAGAGGAATAAGGTAATATGCCACATGTGGGGAATTCCAAACAGTGAGATATTGCTGAGCCTAGAGTCCTTGTGGGGAACGGAAGGAGATTAAATGTCACCTCGACAGTGATTGTGTTTGCAACATGCAGAGTGGCCCAACCTAAATAATAAAGACAGTTTATAAGATAAATTATATCTTTTCTTTTGAGACCATTTTCCATTTCAGTGATTCACCATTTTGAGTAGTGATTGTTAACACGCAATAAAAACTTACCTTGTTAATCATAGGAGAGCAATCAGGATCCAGTTTATTTTATGAAAGGAACTAACCATGTTTCTCTTTAGCTGGGATAACTCTTCAGTGCTTTACAAAACCTCTCATCTTGTAAGTTTCTTTGTTGTGGGTTAAATGAGAGATTGGAGACAGCTTTGTAGCCTATTGAAACAAAGTATGCCTTCAACAAACAGTCAAGTCTATCAGACACTGGATACATTTGAAGCACATGATAAAAAATACACAGTTTTCTGAATTTGTTATAAGTTCTGCTGAATCTGTCACATTTGATAAATTGTTTACAAATGACTATTATCTGTGAACATTTGTATGAATTCATGATGTTTTTTATTTAGCTCTGTAAAAAGAATATTATAATGCTAACTGCCAGTAACTATTAGGTGAAGAATACATCCTTTGAGCAGTTCAGTACTTGGCATGTGGTAGCGTAGTACTTAGTAAATGTTTGTTGAGTCAAAGAACAAATTATTAATGGCTTCTAATCAAGGCCTTTGATTCTTCAGCAATTAAATATCTTTATTGTCATTTTTTACTTTACGGAGAAATGCTGACCAATATGATTTAAGTCACATACATAATTTTATGTTTTTCAGTATCCACATTTGAAAAAGTAAAAAGAAACAGCTGAAATTAATATTAATAATATATTTTATTTAGCCCATGTCAATATATTATGATTCTAATATATAATCAATATAAAATCTATTAAAGTGATACCTTACACTTTTTTCCCTAAGTATTTAAAAATCAGCATGCATTTTATATTCAGAGCACATCTCAATCCAGATGATAAATTTTCTTAATTTATCTAAAACTGTATTTAGATTTCAGAATATTTATAGTTGAAAAGATAGATTCATGTACCCAAGTTTTACCCAACGTAATTTAAAATTTTCCAATAACTGAATCAAATGTTAGTTTTCAAATTATTTGAAGTGATATCAAATGAAAAAGTCAGTTCCTCAGTCACAGGGGCAACCAGTCAAGAGCTCAGTAGATGCCTGTAGTTAGTACCTGCTGTATACAACAGTGTAGTTCTAGAGAATTCTGCTCCATAGAGCTGCTGGAAAACAGTGCTTATTCAGCACATTTCAGTGTGGGTTTAGCACCTCATATATACTTAAAATTTTTCTTTGTTTTTGCATTATTTCAATTTTTTATTACCCTAACACCTTAGAGGTTAGAAATCTCTATATTAAACATGCCCCATTTAGTTAACAATCCGAATGAAAATTACTACAATCCTTAAGATATTGCTTTGGTCATTTCTTCATAGTCACTGGCACAAGAAGCTACATATAGTGACACAAAAAAATATGCTTATGAGCATTTTCACTATGGCTAAACAGTCCTAAACTAAGGACTATGGCTAAACAGTTTTCATTCAGTCACAGTACTGCCTCATGCCAGTTTAGGGGGGGTGAGCTCACATAGTAGTACATACTCAATTTTGTAGTTGTTTTTCAGTCACTAAGTCGTGTCTAACTCTTTGTGACCCCATGGACTGCAGCACACCAGGCTCCTCTGTCCAACACTATCTCTGGGAGTTTACTCAAACTCATGTCCATTGAGTCAGTGATGCCATCCAACCATCTCATCCTCTGTCATTCCCTTCTCCTCCTGCCCTCAATCTTTCCCAGCATCAGGGACTTTTCAAATGAGTCAGTTCTTTGCATCAGGTGGCCAAAGTATTGGAGCTTTAGCTTCAGCATCAGTTCTTCCAGTGAATATTCAGGACTGATTTCCTTTACGATGGACTGGTTTGATTTCCTTGCAGTCCAGGTGGCTCTCAAGAGTCTTATCCAACACCACAGTTCAAAAACATCAGTTCTATGGTGCTCAGCCTTCTTTATGGTCCAACTCTCACATCTGTACATGACTACTGGAAAAACCATAGCTTTGACTATACAGACTTTTGTCAGGAAAGTGATGTCTTTTAAAAGACAAAATGTCTTTTTTCTAACCCAACTAAAGTGAAATTTATGTACCAAGCCTAAAATTGTGGGTATGAATAGGATTGTCTGAACGCCATTTTTGGATAGAGTTGTTTCTAGTCTATTTTGTTAACCATAATTACAGATTTGAGTTATCCATCTAGTAACAACTGTCTTTGAATATAGTTCCATTGCTACAAAGCCATCTTTATGGGTTGATTTTAAAAATAAGTACCCTTCATTATTAGTATGGAATATTCAGTAAGTTTCAACATGTGAGCACAGTGTAGCAAATATAGCTAAGGGATTTACTGAAGACTTTTAAAAGTTTTTTAATGAAAGCATTTTTTATTGAAGTATAGTTGATTTACACTGTCGTGTTAATTTCTGCTGTACAATGAAGTGAATCAGCCATATGTATACATATATCCCTTTCCTCTTGAACCTCCCTCCCCTCTCCATCCCACCTACCTCGGGCATTACAGAGCACCCAGCCGAGTTCCCTGCACTATGCAGGACGTTCCCACTAAGTAGCACACATGGCAATGCCCGTACGTCCATCCCAATCTCCCAACTCACCCCCCACCGTGTTCACACATCCACCCTCCACATCTGCGTCTCCCTTCCTGCCCCAGGTTCATCTGTACCATTTTCCCAGATTTCACATGCATGCATTAATATACGATATTTGTTTTTCTCCTTGTGACTTACTTCACTCTGTATGACAGACTCTAGGTCCATCCATGTCTCTATGAATGACTCAATCTCACTCCTTTTTATGGCTGAGTAACAGCCCATTGGAAGGAAGATGTAGCATATACATACAATGGAATATTACCCAAGACTTTGAATGTGTATGTCAACATTTTAGAAGCTATTAGGCCGGAATCCTGGGCACTCCTTTGAGCTCTGTCTCTAATTAGCCATCGTATCTCAGAGGTATAATGACCTTACAGGGTCAGGGGAGGGCTGTTGATCTTTTGACCACTGCAAGATTGAACTGTACCATATATTCCAGTTATTTTTTTTTCTGTACACCATTAACCTGGTGCATCCATGGTTTTGAATAAGCCAGTTGAGTGGAATTTTGTAAAATGGGAAGAAATATGCCTGTCTGGGTCACCATACGGATAGATAACGTGTGAGGGGACACAGAAAAAACAACATCCAAGCTACCAGTTCAGGGACCGATTCATATTCCAATGAGGCTGAACACCCTTTCACAGACGCTTGTTTCCGCTCATGTTAACAGGGTACTATTGCCACATAAGGTACTCTTGAGTGGCTGCACCCAGGATTGTAGCAGTGGCTATAGTTGATCAGAAAAGTACAAGCTTCTACCCAGGCAACTTCAGTACATCTTGATGATTCAGGACCTCTGCAGAAGGACTGAGAAAGCTTGGCATTCTCAATTGCACACCATTTTTTAGCATGCAGCCTTGTAGTTCTGAAGCCTGTACTCTGTGTGGAATGGTGATGAACGCCTAACGGATCTTGTGACTTTTTCACTGGCTTTATGAAATTGAGATGTGTCTACAATAAAATGTTAAAGAAATAAATACATAGATGATGGTCTAGAAGTCAATTTATATGCTGGGTGAGATTTTTTTCCTCAGAGGACCCCAGTGTCTGCTATTTTTAAGTTTTTGCACCATGTTTTAAGGGTCAAGTGTTAAGTTTTCAGAAACAACCTTTAATGAGTCAGGGTAAAAGCCATCTGGTGCAAATGGATGAACTTCAGGAGAAAGGAGGAATTTCCCATCATCTTAAGATTCCCAATGGGTTCGAGAAAGTAGCTCAAAGATGGGATTTATCCCCTTCTATCTTCTGCTCCTTTTATCTTCCAATCATGAAAGAATGTGAAAAAAACATACTGGAAAGACGAGGAATAGGGAAATGGTGACTGTGCAAAATGTAAGCTTTCAAATTAGATAAAAGAAGCAGCATTGCTTTTTAGGGGGCTAATGGGCCCTGGGTAACGCATTACAGAGGTGGGTCTGCAGGATGTAAGAAGTGGCAGGTGGGTGGCCGGGTGATAAAACCACCTGGAGGAGGTAGGACAGGACAAATCAGAGCCAGCTCTCCGCCCTCCCTAAACAAGCTCGCCTAAGTGACACTTCCTTGCGTCCCAGGAAGTGACGATCAGCCAGAGTAGACGTCCTCACTCCCGGGTCTCAGCCACTCCGGGGGTGCCGCGGTGGGCGCCTGGCGACCTCTTCCGCCGGCCGGGCTCCCTAGGAGGCCATCCTGTCCCGGCACGTCGGCGAGCCGTCCGGCCGGAGCCCATCGCACAGCGTCCCGGAGCACCGCCTCCGAGGCTGCTGGCGCTTTTACGGGGGCTTTTATGCTCTCTCCCCAACTATGAGGGTGACCCTGAACCCAACGGCTTCCCGGGAGAGGGGGACCGAGAGAGCTCGGGGGAGGACAGAAACTGAGAAAGCTGGGGAACGGCGAAGGAGGCGATGAATTTAAGAATAGGAAAAGTCCCGAGATAGCAGATCCGATCCAGCGTAGGATCGTACCGATTCTTCCCCCCTACCCCTATGAAACGGACAAAAAGGACCACTCAATTGCATCAGCGCCCTCTCACCTCCCCACCGCCTCCCCGCCCCGGCAAAACCCAAACACTAATCAAAAATTAAATCCACCAGAAGCTCTGAGAGACTACCGTACTCCGCGGGTGGGGGCGAGAAACAAAAATAAACACGGGGACAGACGGGCGATGGAGCGCGGAAGGAGGAGGAGGAGGCGGCCCCGCATCCCTAATGAGGGAATGAATGGAGAGGCCCCCCTCGGCTGGCGCCCGCCCACCCGGCGGCGGCCGCCAAGTGCCTCTGGGCGCAGCGTGCCGCGCCCGCCGCTCCTCGCGCAGCCGGCTCGGGCCGCTCCTCCCGGTTCAGGCGCGGCGGCGGCGGAGACCGCGCGGGACTCTGAGTCTGGGCTGGCGCGCCGGGGGCGCGGGGGCGCCGCCGCGCTGGGCCCCGGGCGCGTGGCTGCGGCTCGGCCGGGCGGCGCCGCTCACCTGAGGCGGGGCGTGGGGGCGCGGCGCGGGCGGTGCTGTCAGGGCCGCGGCTCCCGGCTCCCGGCTGCGCTCGGCGGGACGAGCCAGGCAGTGATTTGCGGCGCCGCTTCGCCTTCGGCCATGGCCCGGAGAGCCTAGCGGGGCCCGGACACCGCCCCCCCCCCACCGCCCCTCTTCAGCTCCCGCCCCGCCTCCCAGCCTCGGCGTCGCGTCCCGCCGGCCTCGCCGCCCGGCCCGCGCCGGGCAACCGCCCTCGCCCGGAGCCCTCCCTCGGCCCGGCCCGCGTCCCCCCGGCGGCGCCGCCGCGGGAAGCGGCTCCCCCTCCTCTTCCTCCGCGTCCTCTGTCCCCCCCGTTCCCCCGCCGCGGCCGCTTGTTGCACCGCCCGCGGCCTGCGGGAGCCGCTCTCCGCGGCCCGGCCCCGGCTTCGCGCGAAGCGGCCGCAACCCCTGCCTCTCGCCCCCGGGGCCCGCAGCAAGCCCGGGCCTTGCCCGGCCCGCGAGACCCCGGCCCGACCCCGCCGCCCGCACAAAATGTCGGCCCGGACGCCATTGCCGACGGTGAACGAGCGGGACACGGAGAACGTGAGTAGCTGGAGCCTCCCTGGCAGCGGTGGGGCCGGACGCTGCCCCCCGACCGCCGCTTCACCTTCCGCGTGGGCCGCCCGGGGTCTCCAGGGCGACCCCCCGCCTCAGGGTCTCCACCCGGAGCCCGGCGTGACCCTCGCCCCCCGGCTCAGCCCCTGTCCTCCTTTCCAGCCCCATTTCGCTGCTTTCCTCTGAAGGGTGAGGGTTGGGGGGCGCCGTCGGTGGCGCCCTCCCCCCGGAGGTGTCCTCCGGGAGAAGGATGGGGGTGATGGAGGGCAGAGAGCCACAAGGAGATGGCAGAGTGGGCATCCCGGAGGTTTTTATTTCCACTCGGCATTCCATATTCCCCACCCGAATGTTTGCTCTATGATCACAGACGAGCCGGCCGACTGCCTCTTCTTCCCCTTGCTTTTCTGGCTCTTTCGGTCCTTTGCACCCCACCCCCCTGCATTGCCCCATGACTTTGCTTTTTATCACATTAGGTCCACAGTTGGGTCTTGGGCACCAAAGGGAGACGATCGGGAATGGAAGGGACGAGAAGACGAGTAGAGAGGGGTGCGTGTGTGTGTGTGTGTGTGTGTGTTGGGGTGTGAGTTTATACTGCTGTGTGATACTCTTCCATAGAAATGAGTGGAAGAATTTCATCACCCGCCTCTGTGGTCCCAGGGTGACAGCAAAATGTTTAAAAGCCCAGTGAAGCCAACGGCTTTTGCTTCTCTTCCTCAAGTCAGTGGTAATAATTCAGGGCAGGTTTTACTTTAAATACCTCTCCTCCTCCACGGAGTGTCACAAGGTGCATTTCTTTGAAGGAAGGATTTTCTGTGCCTTTGATCAAATTGCCCTCAGGAGTTTTCATCTCGCTGCCGGTGTCCCCCGTGTTTAAACTTCTGAAAACCGAAAGAGCCAAATCAGTTGTATTTCCATGTTCTGAAAAGTACAATTGTGTGTGAATGCATGAGTTCCTTTGTGGCAAAGTGTTTAAAAATTTTTTTTTATTTATTATTTTTTTTTAAGTCCTCATGACCTGTAAAGAGGGCCTTGGCTGATTTTTCTGACCGGTTTTGAGTACCCCTTAGAGGGGTACTGAGTTTTGGTCTGCTGTCCAATCTCTGTCAAGTCAACTCCTTGACTCTCCAGCTGTTGGTTGGAGAGTCTTCCTAGGGTTGGTAAAATAAAATAATGAGGGGCTTTGGCATTCTTAGACAAAAGATACAAGAGAGAAGACATACAAACCCACCGCCAAAGTGTTGGAGTGAGGTATATAAAGTTTATTTAATCTTGGAGCATAGAGGAACATAGAAACTTGGTAGAAGGGAGATGAAATTCTGGTAAGAGACTGTCAAAGGTCCAAGAAATTTCAGAGTATGCTTATGTGCTGTTTAGTGTCCTGCATTTCACGTGGTAAAAATACAGTGCAAGGCTGCTGACACCATAAATTATAACTTAGTTTACAACATAACTGTTTTTTAAAAGCCTGTTTTTAAAAATATAATTGATACATAATTTTGGTTGAGAGATTGAAGATGATGACGGGAAAAGACGCAAAATTGGGTTAAAGCTGATTTTAAAGCCAAGGTGGTACAGGATTTTCCTAATAAAAAATCTTCAGAAAATGGTGTCATTCAGTATGAATGAAAAGTAGGCAAATGATGACCTTTGCTTTTATGAGCAAAACACTGCGTTTTTAACCTAAGAAAGGTGGAAAAATACATTGTTCTTATTTTCTTTTGGATTGTGAGTAGTACTGCATTTTCCACTGGCTGATGTCTGCTTTATACAGACATGAGATAGCATTATACAAATATCTATCAGGGCATAGTACAAAATGCAGCATCACATGGAAACCAGGAAGAAGGGGGGAGTTCAGTTAAGCTATAGCAGTGTACTACATTTTGCTTCTGAAAATGAATATGCTATGTAAACTCATGTGCTCTGTTTCTGGACATGGTTTTTTTAAGTTGCTTTTATGATCTTGTCCCTTGTTGTTGGTTCTGTCGTGCATAACTATACTCTCTTAGGCTGTCTTTACCCACATCCTGATATTCTCCTGATTGCCATGAAAAGTATCTGTTGTACTATAGCTGTTAATTTATCAGCAAGTATGCACTCAGTTCTGTTTTTGAGCTACAAGGGATGCCGAGATAGTATTAACATTTAAGACAAGGCCTCTCCCCTCAAGGAACTTAAGAAGGAAGGTAAATAGAGTCCAAAGAAATAGTGTACAGTAGAAAGCTATGTATAAATATGGCTGAATTGTTTTATAGGTGCTGTAGGTTTTTAATTAGAGGGATCACCAGTGATGGCTATTGAATCACCATTCGTATGTCTATTCTCTGGTTGGTAGTAAATGTCATTACTCATTCTTGCTTACTTCTCATCAGTGAGATAAAGCAACAAATCTACTTGTTAGCTAATATACAAAGACCAGTATGGTAATCAAAATGAACATTTGTTTGTAGCTGTTTTCAGTGAAATTGACATTAAAAAAAAATGATTGTGAAATATTTACATTCGCGTGACTATCAAATGATGGTAAGCCTTTTGGAGTATTAAGGATATAACTAAACACCTTTTATGATTGCTAAAAATGATTTAAACAAAATAAAGAACCTTTGAATTTTACTGTTATTTGCACTTGTTATAAACATTTTAGTGATACATGAATGGATTTGGTATCTTTGGGAATATGTAGTATCTACCCTTCACTAATATATATTGAGGGTATATAAGTAAACATTAATATTATATATAAAACAATTCAGAAGACTGATGTTACAGCACTGTAACATTAGTAGTAAATATTCTCCTCTTTACTAATAATGTATAGTAGAATGAGAAAGAATTGCTTTTCTTTGAGAACATTCTGTGTGTTTTTTCAGAAGTATTTTCTTAGATGAAGGGTTTGTGTGTGCATTGTTAATAGGCCTCAAATGGCTAAATACAATAGAACAACCGATGATCAACTTTAAAGGCAATGAATGCTTCCTAGTGAGGTAGAAAACATATGTTGAGTATCGTAGAATTAATTTATGCAAAATGTGTTTGATTTTAGGTTGTAAATAAGTCCAGAAAGAGAATGGGTATTTGAATGGATATTTCCTTATTTTACCTCTGTTAGATTATACTTGGATAATTCCAGCATGGATATAGAGAATATATTGCCATTACCCTTTTGTGCTTGTAAATAAAATTAAGTTTTTTTTCATGTTTTAGGAAATAATTTTTCTACACAAATTTTCTAAGCAATTTTCCTGGTTTTAGGAAACAATTTTTTCTCATGTTTTAGGAAAACTAATTTTGCTAATTACTATGTTTCCAAAGTGTCCCAGCTAGCTTTCTGTGGTGAAATTTTGGTCAGTACAAAGGAAATTGACTTGATTCCTTGCTGGGATCTTGTAAAATGGACTTTGGATAAATTTGTCTTGAAATTTTTAATGACAAAACTCTTGATGATGATTCTTCTCAAAAATCTGAAATTCATTATGGTGACCATAATGGTACTACTAAGGTGGACGTCAATAGTTTGCCTCATGGGAACAATTGTTAATTATGTGAAAAGGCAGGAGAGAAGTATGCTTTTGCCACTACTGTTGGGTTTTATCAGTACCCTGTGCGTACATCACGTGTCACGGGACCTATCACATTGCCTTCTAATTGCTAATTTACTTTGTCTCCTTTGTTCTATACCGCCAGTGCCAGCACAATGACTGGCAGTAATATATAAGAGAGCCGTCGTATAATATTCCCCGTTTGAATTTTTTCCTTTGTCATCAAAATATATTAGTAACACTGGGAAGGGAACATATTACAAAGCCGAGAGTGCAGTGACCTGCCCAAGGTCATAACCAGTCTTCTACCGTTCCTGCGCTCATGCTATTGCTTCTTCAGGTTTTTGTTTTGTTTCTATCTCAGAGATTTTAAAAGAACATTCATGATGATATGAGATAATTGGAGGAAGAACAGGGTCTGCCATGCTCATCTGATTCTGAACCTTTGCTCAAAGGGACCTTTGTTGTTTTCCCCTTGTCCCAAACTTTCTTTAAGAAGACTTTTGAAATGATTGTAGCCAACATTGCTGTCTGCTGTAACTGAACATGTGTATGTATAGTCCATACCATTGGTTTCCAGAGTGGGTATGCAGGACCATCCATCGTGAGAAGAAAATGTCTTTGCCTTCTATCATCTTCCTTCTGACCTCAATGCTATTATTAACTCTCCTCCTCTTCTACCGCCCCTCCTCCTCTAAATCTTAGGTGGTTTAGAATCAGCCACATATTTTAAAATTACTCTTCTTTGCCATTTCTTTTCCATCTCAGGTTTTCCTTTGGAGGTCATTTTCCCTTTTGTTTATAGATATGTTTTGGTGATAACTGTCATAAACTTTTTTTTTAATATAAAAATATATTTTGCCCATTTCTTGAAAGGTAGCCTTGCTCAGTCTCCAATTCTGAGTTGCTTTTCCATTGTCTTCTTATTACCATTGCTTCTGTTCAGAAATCATCTGCCAGTATGTTGGTGTCTTTTCTCTCTCCCTCTTATTTTAAGATTCTTTTTCTTTTTTTTTTTTCCATTTATTTTTATTAGTTGGAGGCTAATTACTTTACATCATTGCAGTGGTTTTTGTCATACATTGAAATGAATTAGCCATGGATTTACATGTATTCCCCATCCTGGTCCCCCCTCCCACCTCCCTCTCCACCCGATCCCTCTGGGTCTTCCCAGTGCACCAGGCCCGAGCACTTGTCTCATGCACCCAACCTGGGCTGGTGATCTGTTTCACCCTAGATAATATACATGTTTCGATGCTGTTCTCTTGAAACATCCCACCCTCACCTTCTCCCAGAGTCCACAAGTCTGTTCTATACATCTGAGTCTCTTTCTGTTTTGCATATAGGGTTATCGTTACCATCTTTCTAAATTCCATATATATGTGTTAGTATACTGTAATGGTCTTTATCTTTCTGGCTTACTTCACTCTGTATAGTGGGCTCCAATTTCATCCATCTCATTAGAACTGATTCAAATGAATTCTTTTTAATGGCTGAGTAATATTCCATGGTGTATATGTACCACAGCTTCCTCATCCATTCATCTGCTGACGGGCATCTAGGTTGCTTCCATGTCCTGGCTATTATAAACAGTGCTGCGATGAACATTGGGGTGCACGTGTCTCTTTCAGATCTGGTTTCCTCAGTGTGTATGCCCAGAAGTGGGATTGCTGGCTCATATGGCAGATTCTCTCTTTTTCTTAAGTGTCATACTTTCACTATGGTGTATTTAAGTATAGATTTCTTTTCTTCCTGTTTGCATCTCCTGTCTTTGAATTCCTATTTTTTTAATTAAAAGCTAGGATACTTAACAACTATTATTTTTTTGAACAAGGCCTTGCTTCTGGTCTCTTTAGAATTTTGTTTTGGTACTCTGATTAGATTATGTTGGATCTTAACTCTTCCATGTCTTAACTTCTTTTTATTTTTTAAATTGAAATACGGTTGATTTATAATATTGTGTTAGATTCAGGTGTATACCAAAGTGATTCAGTTATATATGTATGTGCATATATGACACATACACATATATATTTTCCAGATTGTTTTACATGATAGGTTACTACAAGATATTGAATACAGTTTCCTGTGCTATACAGTAAGTCCTTGTTTGTCTGTTTTGTATATAGTAGTATGTATCTGTTAGTCCCAGACTCCTAACTTATCTCTCCCTTCCCCGCTTTCTCCTTTGGTGACTATAAGTTTGTTTTCTGTGTCTGTGAGTCTATTTCTGTTTTGTAATGAGTTTGCTTATATCCTTTTTTTAGATTCCACATATAAATGATACCATGTGATACTTGTCTTTGTCTGACTTCTTCACTTGGTGTGATAATCTCTAGGTTCATCCATGTTGCTGCTGCAAATGGCATTATTTTATTCTTCTTTTGTGCCTGAGTAATATTCCATTGTGCATATATACTCCATCTTCTCTAGCCATTCATTTGTTGATTGCTGTTTAAGTTTTCTTCCATATCTTGGCTGTTGTAAATAGTGCTGCTGTGAAAATTGGGCTGCATGTATCTTTTCGAATTAAAATTTGCATCTTCTCTGGATGTATGCCTAAGAGTGGGATTGCTGGATCATGTGGTAACTCTAGTTTTAGTTTTTTTCCTGTAGTTAATCTTTATTGAAGTATAGTTACTTTACAGTGTTGTGTTATTAATAGCTTTTGCTATACAGCAAGGTAAATCAGCTATACAGATATATCTCCTCTTTTTTGGATTTCCTTCCCATTTAGGTCATCACAGAGCACTGAGTAGAGTTCCCTGAGCTATAGATTCTCACTAGTTATCAGTTTTATACATAGTGTGTGTATATATATATACACACACATACTTATACACATATATACACGTCACACCCAACCTAGAAGTTCATACCACTTCCCATCCCCACCTTGGTAGCCATATATTTGTTCTTTACATCAGTGTCTCTATTTCTGCTTTGCAAATAAGTTCCTCTGTATCATTTTTCTAGATTCCATATGCAAGTGATAGTATATGGTTTTGTTTTTCTGACTTACTTCATTCTGTATGACAGTCTCTAGGTCCATCCATGTCTCTGCAAATGGCACAATTTCATTCCATTTTATGACTGAGTAATATTTCATTGTATACATGTACCACATCTTCTTTATCCATTTCTGTATTGATGGATATTTAGATTGCTTCCATATCCTAGCTGTTGTAAATAGTGCTGCGGTGAAAAGTGAGGTGCATGTATCTTTTCAGATTATTGTTTTCTGTGGATATGTGCCCAGGAGTGGGATTGCTGGATCATCAGTCAGTCAGTTCAGTCGCTCAGTCATGCCTGACTCTTTGTGACCCCATGGACCACAGCACGCCAGGCTTCCCTGTCCATCACCAACTCCTGGAGTCCACCCAAACTCATGTCCATTGAGTTGATGATGCCATCCAACCATTTCATCCTTTGTCATCCCCTTCTTCTCCCACCCTCAATCTTTCCCAGCATCTGGGTCTTTTCAAATGAGTCAGCCCTTCACATCAGGTGGCCCAAGTATTGGAGTTTCAGCTTCACATCAGTCCTTCCAGTGAACACTCAGGACTGATTTCCCTCAGAATGGACTGGTTGGACCTCCTTGCAGTCCAAGGGACTCTTAAGAGTCTTCTCCAACACCACAGTTCAAAAGCATCAATTCTTCAGCCTGCAGCTTTCTTTATAATCCAACTCTCACATCCATACATGACCACTGGAAAAACCATAGCCTTGACTAGACAGACCTTTGTTGACAAAGTGATGTCTCTGCTTTTTAATATGCCGTCTAGGTTGGTCATAACCTTACTTCCAAGGAGTAAGTGTCTTTTAATTTCGTGGCTGCAGTCACCTTCTACAGTGATTTGGAGCATATGATATTCTTTTTAGTTTTTTTTAAGAATTTTCATACTGTTCTCTGTACTGGTTGTACCCATTTATATTCCTTTTAAATCACAGTTTCCGTTTCATTACTTGTGATTGATTTGTTCATGTTTCTGTATCTTCCTGGTTCCATCTTGGAAAGCTGTACCTTCCTAAAAATGTGTTCGTTTTTCCTAGGTCCTTCATTTTGTTGGCGTGTAGTTGCCTTTAGTAGTCTCTCATGTTCCTTTGTATTTCTGTGGTGTCAGATGTAATGTTTCCATTTTCATTTCTAATTTGATGGATTTGTGTCCTCTCCCTTTTTTTCTCGATGAGTCTAGCTAAAGGTTTATCAACTTTTTTTATCTTCTCAAAGAACCAGATTTTAGTGTCATGGATCTTTTCTATTATTTTCTTTGTATCTCATTTATTTCTACTCTTTTCTTTATGATTTCTTTCTTGTAGTAACTCTGGGCTTTGTTCTTTCTCTAGTTGCTTTGGGTGTAAGGTTAGGTTGCTTATTTGAGATTTTTATTGTTTTCTGAGATGCTTTATTTCCTTTTGATTTCTTCAGTGATCTGTTGGTTGTTTAGAGCATATTGTTAGCCTCCACATGTTTGTGTTTTTTGCAGTTTTTTTCCCTCATAGTTGATTTCCGGTCTCATAATGTGGTCGGAAAAGATGCTTCATAGAATTTCAGTTTTCTTAAATTTACCAAGGCTTGTTTTGTAGCCTAACATGTGATCTGCTCTTGGATGGAATGCTCTCTCTATACCAAGTAAGTACATCTGGTCTGTTGTGTCATTTAAGGCCAATGTTTCCTTATTGATTTTCTGTCTGGATGATCTATCCATTAATGTCAGTGGAGTTTTAAAGTCCCCTACTATTATTATGTTACAGTTGCTTTCTCCCTTTGTGTCATTTAATATCTGCTCAAAATATTTAGGTTCTCCTATGTTGAGTGCATGTATATTTACAATGACTATATCTTCATATTGGATTGACCCCTGATCATTATATAGTGTCCTTCTTTGTCTCTTATAATAGTCTCTATTTTAAAGTCTAGTTTGTCTGATGTAAGCATTGCTACCCTAGCTTTCTTTAAATTTCCATTTACATGGAATACCTTTTTTCATCCTTTCATTTTCATTCTGTGAGTGTCTTTATATCTGAAGTGAGTCTCTTACAGACAGCATATAAACAGGTCTTGTTTTTGTTTCCATTTAGCTATTCTGTTTTGATTGGAACATTTAGTCCATTTAAATTTAAGACAGTTATTGAGGGGTATGTTTTTACTGCCATTTTGTCACTTGTTTTGGGTTGTTTTTATAGCTCTTTCCCCACTTTCTTTTCTTTTTGTGATTTGATGACTATCTTTAGTGTTATGTTTAGTCTCTTTCTTTTTTGTGTGTATATCTATTAAAAATTTTTGGTTTGTGGTTACCATGAGGTTTTCATGTGTCTTAGATGAAAACACACACAAACACACACGCACACACACACGATTGTTTTAATTTGCTCCTCTCTTAATTGTAAATGCAGTTTTAAAACTCTTTCTTTGTACTCCTTCCCTCAAAGGTACTGTTTTTGATATCATAATGTATATCTAGTTATTTTCTGTATCCCTTAACTTCTTATTGTGGATATAGATGCTTTTACTGCTTTCATACTTTAAACTTCCTGCTAGCTTTGTGTGTGAATGATTTCCAACCTTTATATTTGCCTCTACTGATGAGCTTTTTCATTTTTGTGATTTTCATGTTTCTAGTTGTGGCCTTTTCTTGCCTGGAGAAATTCCTTTAACATTTGTTGTAAAGGTGGTTTGGTCATGCTAAACTCTTAGCTTTTGCTTATCTGTAAAGCTTTTAATCTTGCCATCAAATCTGAACAAGAGCCTTGTTGGGTAGAGTATTTTTGGTTGTGGGCTTTTCCTTTTCATTACTTTAAATATATTGTGTCACTCCCTTCTGGCTGCAGGGTTTCTGCTGAGAAGTCAGCTGATAGCTTTATGGGAGTTCCCTTGTATATTGTTTGTTGCTTTTCCCTTGTTGCTTTTAATACTCTTTTTCTTTAATTTTTGTCATTTTAACTACTATGCGTCTTTGTGTGTTCCTCTTTGGGTTAATCCCCTATGAAACTCTGTGCCTTGTGGACTTGGGTATATGTTTCTTTTCCAAGGTTAGCAACGTTTTCAGCTGTGCTGTTTTCAGATAAATTCTCTGCTCCTTTCTCTCATCTCTTCTGGGACCCCTATAATGTGAATATTAGTGTGCTTGATGTTGTCCCGGAAGTCCCTTGAACTATCCTCATTTCTTTTCGTTCTTTTTACTTTTTTTCTCTTCAGCATCAGTGATTTCTCCTACTCTGTCTTACAGCTCGCTGATCTGCTCCTCTGTATCATTTAGTTTACTGTTGATTCTGTTTACTGTATTTTTCATTTCTGTTATTGTGTTTTTCATTGCTGTTTGGTTGTTCTTTATGTTTTATAACTCTTTGTTAAAAACTTCTAACTTCTCTCTGTGCATCCATTCTTTCCTGAGTTCTCTGGTCATTTTTATGATCACTATCCTGAACACCTTCTTGGGTAGATTACTTACCTCTAATTCACTTAGTAGTTCTTCTGGTTTTGTCTTGTTCTTTTGTTGAGTTTTATCTCATTCCTCTGTCACCACATTTTGCCTCAGTTATGTTTTATATTTTTTTTGTATCTGGTAGGTTGGCTACATTTTTCATTCTTGGAGAAGTGGCCTTTTGTTGAAGACATCCTGTGTGTCCCAGGAATGAAGTCCTCATCACCTAAGCTGTGTGCTCTAGGAGTTCCTCCTCTGAGGGCTGCATGGATCTTCTGTTGTTGTGGGCTGTGTGGGCAGTCTCATAGGGTTGGTTGGCTGCCAGTCCAGTAGTTTGCTAGGCCCTGCCTCCTAGCAAGGCTGCTGGCTGCAGGTTAGTGGTACTGTCGTAAAGTGGCTGTTTGTGGAATCCCTAGGTTCCCCAGAGCTTTTACTGGCTCATTGCTGGACAGAGTCATAATCCAGAAGATTCTGGGGCTGTTGCTTGCCCACTGGTGGGTGAAGCCAGGTCCTGGGATTGATGCTGGACTGCTGGCAGACAGCATTGGACCCTGGAGTCTGGTTACAGGGCCTAGGGATCCCAGAGGTGGTGTCTGGTTGAGGGTCTGATTCCTGACTGAGTTGGATATGAGGTCGGGATGTCCTGAACTTGGCCTGCTAGTGGGCAGGGCAGTGGTCCAGCTGGTCAGGGTCTGGACTGCTGTGGGCAGGCTGGACCTATAGGCTATTGGATTATGGTTTTCTTACATCTAATGTCTGCCTCCGGGTTGGTGAGGCTGCTCCAGAGGCTAAAGCAGGCTTCCTGGAAGTCGGGAGTTAGGATATGAGATTCTGGAGCTGGTGGGTGGATCTGGGTCCTGGGTCCTCAGGTGGACAGGGCCATGTCTTGAGGTGTGCTTATAGCTGTTGTGGGTCAGGAGGTCTCTTTAGTAGTCTGTCTGCTGTTGGGTGGGGCTGTGTTCCTCGCAGTTAGTTACTTAGAGGCCTTCCAGCACTGGTGCCTACAGGCTGTTGGGAGTGGGGGCAAGCCTTGGTACTAATGAGTTAGAGGGAGGATCTTACAATGGCACCTGCTGACACAGCCATCGCTCATGTGAGCTACAGCTACCCCCTGCCTCTATGGGAGACTCTCCTAGGTCAGCAAGTAGGTCTAGTCTAGGCTTCTATCAAATAACTGCTTTTGTCCTGGGTCCTGAAGCGTGTGAACTTTTGTCTGTGCTGTTTAATGGTGAATTCTCTACTTCCCCCAGTCCTGTGGGGCTTCCGAAATTATGTCCTGCTGACCTTCAAAGCCAAATTCTCTGGGGGCTTCTCTTGGTATGAGACCTGGGGTTGGGGAGCATGATATGTGACACAGGCCTCTAACTCCTGTGGGAGAACTTCTGCAGTGATTCTCGTTTGTGGGTCACCCATCTGGGAGTATGGGACCTAACTAGGTTTTGCGTCCACAGACCCTGCCTGTCTTGTTGCGTTTCCTCCTTCATGCCTTCAGTTGTAGGTGTCCTGTGGCTTTCTGATCTTTCTCACTGATGGTGGTTGTGCAGTTCATTGTGATCTTGGAGTGTTCTTCAGACAAGTAGAGCTTAGGGTCTTTCTGCTCTGCCACCTTGGCCCGACTGAACTCATGCCGTATTATTCAGCCTGTGACTAATTTAGAATAGTGTCCTCCAAGTGCATCCATGTTGTAGCATATAACCGAATTCCCTTCCTTTTTATGGTTGAAAATACTCCATTGAATGTGTGTCGAACATTTTCTTTATACACTTAGATACTGATGGATGTTTGGGTTGTTTTCATATCTTGGCTATTGTGAGTAATGCTGCAAATATTTCTTTGAGATACTAATTCCAATTCTTTTGAATAAATACCTTAAAGTGGGACTGCTGGGTCGTGTGGTGGTTGTATTTTTAACTTTTTGAGGCATGTCTACACTGTTTTCTGCACCATTTTACAGTCCCTCCAACAGTGCACAAGGGTTCCAGTTTCTTCACATCCTTGTCGTTACTTGTTATTTTCTTTTTTTTTTAATAATACACTTTAAAACATTATTTATCTTATTTATTTTTTTGCCGCTGAGGCTTTGTTGCTGTGTGCCGGCTCTCTGTCGCTGTGGCTAGCGGGGGCTTCTCACTAGTTGCAGCGCACAGGCTTCTGGTTGTGGCGGCTGCTCTTGCTGTAGGGCGTGGGCTAGTAGTTACGGCTCGTGGGCTCACCTGACCTGTGACATGTGGAATCTTCCCAGGCCAGGGATAGAACTTGTGTTCCCTGCATTGGCAGACAGTGGCATTCACATTGGACGACCAGGGAAGTCCTGGTTTTGTTTTTTGATAAACATTCTAACACATGAAGTGATTCTTCACTGTGGTTTTGACTTGCATTTTCCTGATGGCATTTTCCTAATCCTAATGATTAGTGATGTCAAGCATCTTTTCATATACCTGTTGGCTATTTATACATCTTTGGAGAAATAGCTACTCAAATTAAAAAAAAAAAAAAAAATCACTTTTTTTTTTTTGGCTGTTGTAGCAGTTTCTGAAATATTTTGGCTGTTAACTCCTTTTCACATATATGGTTTGCAGATCTTTCCTTTCATTCCATAGGCTGCCTTTTCACTCTGTTGATTGTTTCCTTTGCTGTATAGAAGCTTCTTAATTTAATGTAGTCCCACTTACTTATTTTTGTATTTAGTAGTCCCACTTACTTATCTGTATTTATTTTTCTTGCCTAATTGCTTTGACTAGGACTTTCAGTACAGTAGCCCTCTATATCTGCAGGTTCTGCATCTATGGGTTTAATCAATTGTAGATTTAAGAATATTTTAAAAATAAAATTACAGATTTTCATAAAGCAAAAGTTGAATTTGCTGTGCATTGAGCTATTTATGTAGATTTTATTTACATCATGCTATTGCAGTACTTAATCTAGAAATGATAAAAATATATGGAAGAATGTGTGTAGGTAATATACAAATACTCTGTCTTTTATGTAAGGGACTTGAGCAGCCAAGTAGCTGTAGAGGGGGGTCCTGGAAGCTGTGTCCTAAGCCTACTGAGAGACAAGTGTACGGTGTTGAATATAAGAGGCAAGAGTGGGTATCCTTGCCTTATTCCTGATTTTAGAGGACTTTCACTGAGCATGATGTTAACTGTGGACTTTTCATATGTGGCTTTTATTTGTTCTTGTTCAGTCACTCGGTCACGTCTGACTCTTGCGACACTGTGGACGGTAGCCCTCCAGTCTCTGTCCATGGGATTTTCTGGGCAAGATAACTGGGGTGGGTTGCCATATCCTCTTCATTGCATCTTCCCAACCCAGGCATTGACCCCATGTCTCCTGCATCACAAGTGGATTCTTTACCACTGAGCCACCAGGTAATGCTGAGGTAATTTTCCTGTTCCTAGAGAGTTGAGAGTTTTATCATGAAAGGACTTTGAATTTTGTCAAATGCCTTTTCTGTATCAGTAGAGATGATCAT
Source organism: Odocoileus virginianus (assembly GCF_023699985.2). Taxonomy (NCBI): domain Eukaryota; kingdom Metazoa; phylum Chordata; class Mammalia; order Artiodactyla; family Cervidae; genus Odocoileus; species Odocoileus virginianus. The sequence goes on along the minus strand of NC_069684.1, from coordinate 54,542,834 downwards.
GTGTTTTTATCCTTTGTCCTGTGTGGTGTATTATACTGATTATCATATGTTGACTCATCTTTGTATCTTGGGGATAAATCCAACTTAGTCATAGTGTATGATCTTTTAATAGGTTTTTGAATCTGATTTGCTAATATGTTGCTTAGGATTTTTGCATTTATATTCATCAGGGTTCTTGGCCTTTAATTTCCCTTTATTGTAGTGTCTTTTTCTGGCTTTGGTGTTAGTGTAATGCTGGTCTCATACAATGAGTTACGAGGTGTTTCCCTCTGCAGTTTTTGGAAGAGTTTGAGAAGAATGGGTGTAAGTTCTTTACATGTTTTATGGAATTCAACAGAAAAGCCATCTGGTACCAGGCTTTTCTTTGTTGGCAAATTTTTGATTACTGATTCAGTCTCCTTGCTAGTTACCTATATCCCTAGATTTTGTTTCATTATGATTCAGTCTTGGTAGATTTTGTTTGTAGGGATTTCTTCATTTCCTCTAGGTTGTTGTCGGTGTGTAATTGTTCATAACAGTCTTTTACGTTCCTTTATATTTCTGTGGTGTCAGTCGAATGGTCTCCTTTTTCATTTCTAATTTTATTTGCAACTTTTTTTTAGTTAGTCAAGGTTAAAAAAAAAGTCATTGGTTGATCTTTGCAAAAAACTCATTTGTTGACTTTTTCTATTTTTTTTTAAATTCTCTATTTCATTTATTTCTGCTATTCTTTTAGTTTTAATTTCTTTCTTTCTGCTAACTTTGGGCTTAGGTTTTTTCTCTTTAATTCCTTGAAATACAGTTAGATTATTATATACATATATATTTAAATGCAGGCATTTTTTTGCTATAAGTGTGCCTCTTAGTACTGTTATTTCTATGTCCCATACGTTTTTATATAATATATTTTCATTTGTCTCAAGATATATTTCTAATTTCCTCTTCGATTTTCTTCTTGATCCATTGGTTGTTCAAGACTGTGTTAATTTCCACATACATGTGAGTGTTCCATTTTTTTCTTCCTGTTATTAATTTCTAATTTTATAGCATCAATTTGGATAAGATATTTGGTATGGTTTTAATATTCTTCTGCTTGTTAAGACACATTTTGTCACCTGGAGACATACATGTGCTTTTGAGAAGAATGTGTGTTCTGCTGTTGAGTAAAATGTTCTGTGTATTTCAGTTAGCTTCATCTAATGTATAGTGTTGTTTAAGTCTTTTGTTTCCTTCTTGATCTGCTGTTGGGATTGTGTCCATTATTGAAAGTGAAGTGGTAAAATCTATTGTTATTGTATTGCTGTGTATTTCTCCCCTCATTTCTGTCAGTGTTTGCTTTGTATTTAAGTGCTCTGTCTTTGAATCTATAAATAATTGTTACATCTTCCTGGTGAATTGACTGTTTTATCATTATGTAATGTCCTTCTGTGTCTCTTGCGACAGTTTTTGACTTAAAGTTATTTTGTCTGATATAAGTGTGGCCACCCCTGCCGGTTACCAGCATGGATATCTTCTGTCGTGCTTTTACTTTAAGCGCATGTGTGTCCTTAAATCTAAGTTGAGGCTCTTTTAGACAGCATCTAGTTGGGATTTTTTTTTTTTTTTTAAATCCTTCCAGCCACTCTGACTTGATCAGGGAGTTTAATCTATTTATATCTAAAATAGTTATTGATAGGGAAGACTTTGCTGTTGCTATTTTGTTGTGTTTTGTCTTGCTTTTCTTTTTTTGGTCTCAGCATCTCTTGCTGTCTTTATATGTATTATGATTTATTTTTTGTAGTGACATGCGTTATTCTTTTGTTTCTTTTTTTCTGTGTGTGTGTGTGTGTCTTTTGTATTTTCTTTGTGGTTATCATGGGACTTCCTTAAAATACTTCATAGTTGTAGCAGTCTGTTTTAAATTGATAATTGCAGTTTAATACAAAAATTCTGCAGTTTTATTTCTCCCTCCTCAATACTGTATACTATTGATTGTGCAGATTAGGTCTTTTTATATTGTGTGTCCATTAACATATATTTATAGTTAGTTTTTAAACATACTTCTTTTTTAGTGTATCAGAATTAAAGTGACTTGTGCACCATCATTACGGTATTACAGAATTTTGTATTTATCTGTGTATTTCCCTTTACTGACAGACTGTATTTTTATATGCTTTCCTGTTACTGTTTATTTTAATTGGTGGAAAAGAGCAATACAGTGTGTTGGTTTCTGCTATAGAGCGACGTGAATCTGTCTTTATTATATATACATGTCCCCTCCTTGAGACTGCCTCCCTTCCCCTTGTCCCACTCCTCTGCTGCTGCTGCTAAGTCGCTTCAGTCGTGTCCGACTCTGTGCGACCCCATAGACGGCAGCCCACCAGGATCCCCCGTCCCTGGGATTCTCCAGGCAAGAACACTGGAATGGGTTGCCATTTCCTTCTCCAGTGCATGAAAGTGAGAAGTGAAAGTGAAGTCGCTCAGCTGTGTCAGACTCTTAGAGACCCCATGGACCGCAGCCTACCAGGCTCCTCCATCTGTGGGATTTTCCAGGCAAGAGTACTGGGGTGGGGTGCCATTGCCTTCTCCAGTCCCACTCCTCTAGGTCAGCACAAAACAGCAGGCCAGACTCCCTGTGCTATATAGTAACTTTCCACTATCTGTTTTACACATGAGATTGTGTATTTTTCAATGCTGCTTTCTCAGTTCATCCCACCTTCACCTTTCCCCATTGTGTCCACAAGTACATTCTCTACTAGGTTCATGAGTACCATTTTTCTAGATTCCATGTATATGCATTTACATATAATACTTGTCTTGTTACTATTCAGTGTCTTTTTGTTTTAATTTAAATGATTTACCTTAACATTTATTGTAAGACAGGTCTAGTGGTGATAAACTCCCTTAGCTTTTATCTTTGAAATTATTTTTTTCTTTCCTTCATTTTGAAGGACAGTTCTCCTGGATATAGCATTCTTGGTTGGCCGGTGGTTATTCTTTTTCCCCTTTCACCTGTTTGAATGTATTACTGCTTTTTTACCCCTAGTCTGCCAACTTTCTTCTGGGAAATCTACTACTAGGTTTTTGGGGGTTCATTTGAATGTGGCAAGTCCCTTTTTTCATGCTGCTTTAAAACTTCTGTCTGTGGCTTTTGAGAATTTGATTATAATGTGTCTTGGCATGGACGTCTGTGGGTTTACCATGTTTGGGGTCCATGCTATTTAAATTCTCTTGCGTTTCTTGAATCTGTATATCTGTTTCCTTCTCCACATTTGGGGATTTTCCAGCCATTTCTTCCTTTAAATTAAACTTTGTTCTTTCTCATCTTTGGGTCTCCCATAATGTAGATGTGTGTGTATGCTCAGTCCCTCAGTCCTGTCTCACTCTTTCTGACCCGTGGAGCCCACCAGGCTCCTCTGTCCATGGGATTTTTCAGGCAAGAATACTGGAGTGGGTTGCCATTTCCTCCTCCAGGGGATCTTCCGAACTCAGGGGTCAAACCTGTATCTCCTGCATTGGTGGGTGGAATTTATACCTCTAAGCCACATAATCTAGATATTGGTCCTTATAAATACCATAGGCATTCCATTTTTATGTTAGACTTTCTTCACTCTGTTTTCATTATTTGTTGTTATTTTGTTTTGTTGTTTAGTTGCTAAGTCATATCCAACTCTTCTGCAAGTCCATGGACTACAGTCCTCCAGGCTCCTTTGTCCGTGGGATTTCCCAGGCAAGAATGCTGGAGTCGGTTGCCATTTCCTTCTCCAGGGAATCTTCCTGACCCAGGGATCAAACCCATGCCTCCTGCATTGCAGGTGGATTGTTTCCCACTGAGCTACCAGGGAAATTATTTTGACTAGATAACTGTAAGCCACTTGTCTTGAAGTTTGCTAATTCTTTATTCTGCTTGATCAAGGACTGGTGAACCTCTTTAATGAGGTTTTCAGTTTAGCTATTGCATTCTTCAGCTGCAGAACTTCTGTTTGATTCTGTATCTTTGTTGGAATTCTTATTTTTTTTCATGCATCATTTTCATAAGCTCACTGAGCATCTTTATGCTAGTTATTTTGAACCCTTAGTGCATATGACTGTTTCTTCAGGCTTGATTTCTAGAAACTTACTTTCTTTCCTTGATTGGATCATGGTGTCTTTTGTTTTCTTAATTTTCTTTTCATGTTCCTTGTAGTTTTGTGTTGTTACGCAAACAATTTAAAAATGGCTGCCTGTCCTAGTCTTTCTGTACTGCCTTGGTACAAGGAAGGATTTTCACTGTTCAGCTCAACTGGAGATTCTCAGAGCTCTCCAGTCTTTTCTGTAGTTGTCTTTTTCACTTGGCTGGGTAGACTCCTGCTTAGAGAAATTTTAGGATTTTTTTTTCTTAAGGGTGGCCGCTTGCAATCTTTTGCTCCCTCTGGTGTCTGTCTGCTGTACCGTGGTTTCTCTGAAGCAGCACAACACACTGAACAAGTCTTTTTGTTCTCAGCGGCCACTCGGCATCTAGCATATGCCAGTTCCCATCAGCACCTGAGCAGAGCTGGATGGAAACCAGTCCCTTGGGCGATTCCCTGAAAAGCCAGAGTGTTGGATGCATTCTCCACTCTTCTCTTTCCCCATATGTTGAATTTTTAGTTTTGTTAATTCAGCTTTTCATCTCTACCAGTTCTAAGGTTTTCTTTTAGGTCAGTCTGGCTTTTTAAATATTTTTTTCATCTTTGCTTCCTTTTGTGATAAAATCTACATTTTCTTAAACATTAATACATAGTTACTTACATTCTGAAGCTGGATTTTCCGTTGTCTCAAGGCCCTGGGGATTTAGTGCTCTTGTTTGGGCCTACTTACTCAATGTGACTTTTTTCTTCTGTATTTGCTGATTTTTGCTGATGAACTCATATTTGCCTGGTTTTTATCTGTGTGAAAGTTGGGAGACTAAATTGAGGATGATTTCCTCTGCAGAGGGTTTATGTTTGTCATTGCCCGTAATGGGAGCCCCTTCTGACCTGGTACACTTCAGTCTCCTAATAGGGATCCTCGCTTAATGAGGGTGTTGTAGGTTCAGGTCTCCCTCCTTGTAGCGGGTCCAAGGCTTAGTATTTGACCCTAGGGCAGTGATGGCTTCTGTGGTAGCTTTTAGCTGGAGTTTGTTTTTTATATATTTGTTTGTTTTGTTTTTTCTTAGATGTTTCTCTTATTCCTTTCAAGCTCAACAATGCATTTTAAAAAGTGTGCTTTATCTTGGAGGACCCCCTACAGTATCTTGCCTACTATACTGCAGAAAGGCTGGAATAAGTTTTTTGAAAATGGATGTGCAGAAGTTTTTATACTCATATAATTTATTACCCTAAACTGTGTGTCATATCTGAAATACTCATATCTGTATACTTTAAAATGTGGACAGTTTTCCAAGCTGTTTATAAGTCTTGTAGATAAAAAAAAATCTTAGTAGACTGTGAAAGTCATTTGTTACAATTATTAAAATAGTTACCTTTCAAGAACAGCTGATTGTCATCAGGTAGGTGTCTTCTAAATTACTTTTATAAAAATTTTTCACATAATTGGTGGATAGATTGAAATGTGGACATTATAAATAAATAAATGTAACCAGAAATGAACTGATTTTATTCATATGGGGTACTTTTTTAAAATCCATGATAGTCGTTGAAATTAAATATTGACATATGCTTAACTTATAATCAGTCCTTCAATCTCTGTATCACCAATTGTTAAATCAAAATTTTAAAAGTCAGGAAGCATATTTATATAATATTAGTTTATTAATTACTATAAAATTTGTTCTACTTTAGTTTTAGTGTATTTTCAAGAGCCTTTCACCTGTTTTATGTTATTATTTTTTATGTACAAGATCTGTGAGTAAAATAATACATATACAATTTATGTCAGTATTCTTAAAAGTGGTCTGTGCCTAAAGATTTTAAAGATTGGGCACTTGATCTAAATTTTGAAGGCCATTCTATATCATAAAAGTTAAGATTGTTCTATAGTTCCTCTGTGTATAAATTTTATCTTCCTAACTCAACTGAAAATTTTGTCAATGATTACTTCCAAATTATTTGTGTATTTTGTATGTTACCTACCATAGTATTTGGCACAGTTTTTGGCCCTCAGCATTTTGATAAATCAGAGTTACTTTTTTATCAAATATAGTGAGTTTTCAGACTAGCTGGGGAGACCATTTCAAATTCTCATTCCCTAATCCCTGCTCTCTCCCAGTCTGTATTCCTACTCAGTTTCTCTAGGGTAGAGCCCAAGTAATTCTGATACGGATATCTACCACCTAGGCTTTGTAAAACACTGAGTTATGATAATAATGATGATGATAGTTACAGTGTAATAAGTCTTCATCTTTTGATTAAAGTGAAAAGAAAATTATCTTTGGTTACTAAGCAAGTGGGATGAGAGACATGATGAATCAGTTCTTTTGGTAGGTGATGACAGCAGTAGAAGATACTGGAATTGTCTTGCTTGACAATAATAAGGTACATGTGTGGCGCTTATAGGTGGAAGATGGAAGAAGGGGATGATGAGAAATTTTGTGTTCCTCCTGTCTCCCAGCGTTATGTGGTTAACTGTTTGCGAGGGAAGGTGCCAGCATCAAGGAGTTCCCATACAGTGCCTCTGATGTAGGCTGCCTCTTTCTTCTGAGGAAGTACTAGTTAATAATGTTTTGGCTTCTATGAGTTTAGTTCAGGCTGTAAACAAGTTAGAAACTGAGAAATGGACCAAAGTCTTAATGAACTACCTGTAAGGGATATAGTGTCAGGTTTATTTTGAATCTTTGAAGCATGACTGCCTTTCCTTTGGGCTTCCTAGGTGCTAAAGAATCTGCCTGCCAGTGCAGGAGACGCAGGAGACAGGTTTGATCACTGGGTCGGGACCACCTCCCAGAGGAGGAAGTGGCAACCCACTCCAGTATTCTTGCCTGGAAATTCGTGGACAGAGGAGCCTGGCGGGCTACAGTCCATGGGGTCGAAAAGAGCTGGACACGAGTGAGTGAATGAGCCCACGGTATCAGTACCTGTCCTCTGGGAACCAGCAGTACTGCTTTCACAGTTTCAAAAGAAGGCTTTCTTTTATTTCCTTTCCTATTTATTTCACCTTAGCTGTAGACAGTCAAGATACAAAGGCAAATGAAACCTGTTCCCTGCTCTGGAGGGATCAGAGCCTGGAGAAGAAGATAGAAAGAGGAAGATAGTCATAGAGAGTGCAGTAGGAAGTTACAGCTCCTTGTCGTCTGAGTGGTCAGAACACAGACTGAAGAGGGTGGGGGGACGCAGGAGGTAGGGCTTAAGAAAAGTTAATAGCCTTTGAACTAAGGCTTGAAGGATAAGTCGTCCTTGACCAACAGCCAGCTCTCTGGAAAATTGAGTTGGTGGGAGGAAGAGAATATTGGGCTAAAGGAGCATTATGCACGTGGAGTCAGAGGAGGCAAACAGTAGCCTGGGAATGGCTGCGTTTAGTGAGGGCCCTGCAGCCTGCGGCAGCAGGAAGTGGTCCTGGGGACACTGGTGGCCCTTGGGCGACGCAAGTAAAGGGTCAGCAGGATTAGGTTTGTGTTCTGGGTATGCTGGCATGTTTTAGAAACATTCCAGTTTTTAAATTCTGTGCCCTGCTTTCTCATGGCTCATGAAAGAGCTTTTAATAGGGGACTTATAAAAATTTTATAATAGGAGACTTAGTTTGGCCTACTGGGAGAAAGGTTTGGTAAAGGAGAATGCCTGTCCATCTCGGTCCTTGATCAAACTTCAGTTAGGCTCCTGTGAGCCTTCTTTTCAACTCGGCTGTGACCTCGGCCTCCCTGTCTGTCCTGTCCTTGCAGAGCCTGCACAGTCCAGTCTCAGCAGAGTTCAGCGACGTCAGTTAAGTGAGAACTCCCAACTCTTGGCTATCTGACCACCCTGGATATCTAGTTAAGTTTCTTATCCCCTGTCTTTGATGTCCAAGTTCTTGACCCGTAAGAATCCTGTTAGGCCAGTTTAGCAAGAACCCCCTACCCTTGATGTTTCCTCCTGGTGGTTTTTCTGCCACTGACACCCTCCCTGTACCCCTTGGCTGTAAAGCCCCAGATGTCTTTGCTGCATTCAGAGGTGATCTCACCCCTGTTGTAATATCCCTGTGCAGTAATCTTCAATAAATTCTTCCTACTGTTTAGCAAGTATCAACGTAGTTATTTCTTTGACACCATTTAAGAAAAGATTCACATTTCATAGTGAAATCCCATGCACATTTCACTGTGGTAGTAGGTACTGAGAATAAGGTTAAAGAAGTCTCAGAGTAGCCTTAAAAAAATGAGGTCAGAAAGTAGAGCCCCTCTAGACTTAGGGCAGAAGAATTGGGTGATGTAAAGGGCTTAGGACAAGGATTTAGCAAATGCTTGAGGTAGGTAACTCATTATCTGTTCATGGCACCCTGTCTTTGTGATTTTTATTAGTAGTGAATAGAGTTGAACTAAAGGGGAACATTATTTAGCTTCTAATGAGTCACTAGCTAGTTATCTTGGATAAGTTATTTACCCTTTCTTCTGACACTCATTGGTATACCAGGAAGATCCCCTGGAGGAGGGCATGGCAACCCACTTCAGTATTCTTGCCTGGAAAATCCCATGGACGGAGAGGCCTGGTGGGGTTTCCAAGAGCCAGACATGACTTAGCGACTGAGCACGCACATGAATTTTGGTACTTCCTTTTGCACTACAAAAATTATTTGTTGACTGAATAGCACTACTGAGTCATGCCATTGGTCCTTCTGGCCACTCTAGATTCTTTCTGTTTACTGCTTAAATACCAAAGCTAGAGGGAAATAAGTTCTGTGACAGTGGCCACGTGTTTAAACATGGGGATTGATTCTTTAGTAAGTTCTTGAAGACCAGTGGCCAAAAAACATGCTAAGGAGGGAAGCCTTGAAAAGGTTGCTGCCACCTTGGTTGAGTACTTCCACCTTTTTTTCCTACCTTCCCTTCCTCTCCAGGGGGGGTAGAACCAAGGAGGGAAGAGTGTGTCAAAGAGGAGACTGTGCTCTCTCTTCTGGTGGAGTTGAGTATCACGCCGTGGATTCTTGCTTGTGTGCCCTCAAAGGACAACCCTCCTTAAGTCTGTTCTATATACCGTGCTGCAAACTCCTGGAGACTGAGATCCCTGTTCCTGATTGCTGTATCAGTCAGGCAGTGGTGCTGGTATAGTTTTGGCTTTCAGAACCTTTCAGAATTGTTGCTGTGTCATGTTAAATAGCGAGGATATGTCAGTAAAATACAGCCTCTCCAGAAGTCCTTCGGCTCACAGTCCTGTACACCTAGTAGCTACTTGATGGCACTCTCTGGAAAATGTTGAAGTGCTTTAAGAATCTGAGGCGTTGGCTATGGAGATAAGGTATTTGCCTTTTAAATTCTGGTCATTTTTAAAATGAACTTCTGTGGTGTTTTGAAGATTATTTCCCTCTACCCCTCATGTTCATGTTCATAAGTCATCAGTTAAAATTTTACTATAATTTAGGTTTATTCAGAAAGTGTATTGACATTTAAGTTGATATGATTATAGTTATTATATTCAGGAAAATTACAGAATTTTGTTAGCTTAGTAAATATATCTAAACTGAAAGTCTTAGACTAAAGCATTGACTACTGGAGTATTTTAATGTTTTAAAGAACAAACATCCATTGTAATTTCTGACGAGTTTGCCATGTGATTTTAGTACTTGGGGGACTTGAAAGAACTCGGAAGTTTCTAGAACAGTGTACCATATTTTTAGATATAATTTAGGCCCATGTTTTCTTGTATCCCCTGGTGACTCAGCTGTGTCAGCTTGTAAGGTCTTCTGGCAAGCTGTAGTGAAAGCCCTCCCAGGGGAGTGCCTGGGGTTTAGGGGAGGGAGGAGTGTCTCTAGAAATAAGACACAGGCCAACCACCCCCTGTCCACCTCCTGAAGAGGGGGAGTCACCCTTTGTACACCCCAGCTCAAATGCAAAAGCAGTGTCACTCCAGAGTTTAGGGCATATTCAAAGCCAAGCTTTGCCATTTACTAGCTCTGTGATCTTGGGAAGGCACTTCATTTCTTTATGTTTCAGGTTCTGTATCTGTTAAATGGAATAGCAGTAGTGACCATCTTTGAGGGTTGTCGTGAGGTTTAAATGACTGGATGTATGCCATGCCCTTAGAACAGTGCGGAGCCCCTAGTAGAAGCTGCGAAACGTAGCTGCTACTGCTGCTACCACGACTGCTGCTATTATTACATCTAGATAAAGGAAGTGAGCATGCAAAAGTTTCAAGTGCTTACCTTAGAACTATTGGATTACACATGATTTTAACTAGAATTTCTGTATTTTAGGTCATGGATTTATTCCTTTTTATACCAAAAAAGTAATAACTGGTAAACTGTAATACATTGAATTTACAGTGTGAAGTATAATATTCTGGCTCACTGAAATGCTGCTATTAAGGACGAGAAAGCCAAATGGAAGTCTGAGCTGTGTGAGGTGGCTTGGTAAACAGGGATTAGAGCAGGGCACAGAGGAGGACGGAGGTGTGGCCACGTCAGTGTTCTCAGCGGCAGGGGACACACCTGTGGTACGTGTGATGCTTAAGAGCATACATTTTGTGGACAGGACGTCCTTGGGGTGCTTTTCCCCAGCTTAGTCATTTATAAGGTGTTGCCTGGCATCACCAACTTGGTGGACTTGAGTTTGAGCAAAATCTGGGAGATAGTGAAGCACAGGGAAGCCTGGCATGCTGCAGTCCATGGAGCCGCAGAGTCGGACATGACTGAGCGACAGAACAACAACAGGGGTGTATAATATTAGGCATATTTTCTTATCTGTAAAATGAATAAAATACTTACCTGGTTGGTTAGATTGTCAGGTTTAAGTTAGTAGATACACATTACATACTTGGCAGCATATTAAAAAGCAGAGACATTACTTTGCCAACAAAGGTCCGTCTAGTCAAGGCTATGGTTTTTCCAGTGGTAATGTATGGATGTGAGAGTTGGGCTATAAAGAAAGCTGAGCGCTGAAGAAATTGATGCTTTTGAACTGTGGTGTTGGAGAAGACTCTTGAGAGTCCCTTGGACTGCAAGGAGATCCAACCAGTCCATCCTAAAGGAGATCAGACCTGGGTGTTCATTGGAAGGACTGATGCTGAAGCTGAAACTCCAATACTTTGGCCACCTGGTGCGAAGAGCTGACTCATTTGAAAAGACCCAGATGCTGGGAAAGATTGAGGGCAGGAGGCGAAGGGGATGACAGAGGATGAGATGGTTGGATGGTATCACCGACTCGATGGACATGGGTTTGGGAGGACTCTGGGAGTTGGTGATGGACAGGGAGGCCTGACATGCTGCAGTTCATGGGGTTGCAAAGAGTCAGACACGACTGAGCGATTGAACTGAACTGAACATACTTGGCAATAGTTAGGTGTTCAGTAATGGTACCAAAGAAACGAAACCAAGGTGACAAGAAGATTCACATTGCTCATTAGGATGCATTTCTTCTACCCCACAGTGTTGAAGATACACAATTAAACTTAACAGTTGTTTGTGCTTCCCTTTTTCCCATGCTTACCATTTTCTTCATGTCAGTCCACTCATTCTTCAGACAGAGTGCAAATATACTCACATCCATTACTGCTTTAAACATGCTAATGGAATCTCTCTCTTGAGACCGCATTGATTTTACTGAACCCAAATTTAAAGGCAGGTTTTAAGTCATGTATTTACAAGTTGAAGATAATCTTGATAGTGACATGTATGATGAAATATAATATTCTTCTGTTGTCTTTTTTGAATCGTGATACTTATATTTTTGCCCCTTAGAAGTGATAGGTAATGGTTTGATGAGCAAAATTTTGGTGAAGTTCTGAGTTCTTCTAATTCTGTACTTGTCTTCCTTCTCTTATAAGGAAATAACATTTATTTTTCTAGAAATAATGCTTGATAGCTGTTTTTCTCTTCAGAGGAATTAATTTCACCTTTGTGAGTTTACATAATAGTGACTTAAATTAGGAATACCTTTTCATGTTTGACTGCCTTCCACAAGTAAGACCATGGCAATCTTATCTCTATTATTACATCTGAATTCAGTCTGGGAAGCAGAATCCTGTAAATGATATAGATTAAGGGTTTGCTATGGCATTAAAGTTCCAGAGCTGTGAGAACTGGCTAAGTGTTTTATATGTGGTTGCTGCTTTGGAGTCTGGTGTTAAGAAGCTGAAATTACAAGGCTTTCCAGTCGGGAAGGAAAGACGAGTGTGAAAGTAGGGGAACAAGACACATTGGAGCCTCTGAGGACAGATTGGAGCTTGTGTGTCTCTCTCTGTCATTGCTTTCCAGCCTCTAAGCAGGGTGACCTGCAGGGTAGGCTGATGCCCTTCACTGTAGCGGTGCGCATTCACCTGGCTCAGGATGCAGGGCAGCTGAGGCAAGTGCTCCCGTGGGGCTGAAGGAGCTGCAGAAGCCTGGCTGCTGCTTCATGTCCGCAAGACATGCCCACAGATTCTCCGTGTCAGGCATGAGCTGCAGCTGTGTCTGGCCCTGTGTGGACTTTCAGATCAAATACATGTGCCAGTACTAACCCAGGTCGTGGCTCAGTGGGTAAAGAATCTGCCTGCAATGCAGGAAATTCAGGAGCTGTGAGTTTGATCCCTAGGTTGGAAAGATCCCCTGGAGAAGGAAATGGCAACCCACTTCAGTATTCTTGCCTGGGAAATCCCATGGACAGAGGAGCCAGGTGGGCTACAGTACAAACTGTTATAAAGAGTTGGACATGACTTAGCAACTAAATGCTAGGAACACTAACCCAAGACCATAGAGGGAAGGGAAATATAGCTCTGGGAACTGTAGCTCTAGCCTAGCTAAGTTCACATACCAGAAGCCACCACGGCCTGTCCCGTGTCACCTTGGACATCCCCTTTAAGTATGGGATGTGGCCACACCGATCTTAGCCATACCTAACTTCCAGATAAAGATAATAGCAAATTATGCTTTTGCCTAATATGACACAGCTCTCATAGGTAGACCAAAAACATGTTAACCCTCTCCTTAAAAGACAAAAGACATGAAGTACCTTTATCCCTCTTCGGGTAATGTTCACTCCTCTTCTGAATCGCATTCTCCTTTTATACCTTGTAATTTCAATATTCATATATAAAGCTAGGGAATGGGGGAGGGGAATATAAAGGAAGAAATAATTGGTTGATATATAGGCAGATATATTTATAGTAAAATAAGGAAGAAATATTCATAAGTATTACAGTCCTTGTTTTATAGCTAGTCACATGGGGATAGGTGTTGTTTATAATTACTTTCTTCTACTACTAATTCCATATTCCCTTTGCCCTCAGTAAACACTTCAGTTGATTACAATCTCTTGCCTGGTGAGGTAACCCAGGACTTCATTCCTGAAGAGTCTGGGCCATCAGAAGCCTTACTTGTATTGGGTTATTGTAATTTTCCATTGACTTATCTCAGGACATGAGAGTAATAAGAGGTGCCCCAGAGGAGCTTCTGCATTTGGATATACTCCTCTTTAAGCCTTTGCGTAATAGCAACCCAGTTTCCCCTTGATAGTCAGGATCAGTCGCCCTGGCTCGTATAATAACCTCCTTCTTTGCCTGCTGATTCACTGCCATGGAGCAGTCTCAACTTGCAGTTTAGTGGATCATTACTACGACCTCTGGTGGAAGCATTCCTCGCTTAGGTGCTAAGACTTCTCTGGTAGCAGAACCCAAAGTTGTAGAGACCGGAAAGAAAAAATGCACAGGTGGATCACCAGGGGTAATGAAAAGAAGAGCTCCTCTCATTTCTGTCTCTGGATTCCTGGATCTTTGAATTCTGACTATGGAGTAAATAGCACCATATAATAGTCACTGATTCAGCGTACATATTGCATCCTGGAAGATGTTACGCTAGCTCTGCAAAGTGTCAGCCATCTGGCGTCATAACAGAATCTTTAAAAAAGGCCATCCCACTGGTTTATCAAGCCAGCTGCTTCTCGGTATTGGGAACATAATAAGACCAGTAAACTCTTCAAACTTGAGCCCATTGTCTTGCTTCATTTGCTATAAAACAAGTCCTTTGCTTAGAAGCAATGCTTTGTGGAATACTATGATGGCAAAAAATAGATTCTGTAAACCTCCTTATGGAGGTTTTGGCATAAGCATTATGGACAAGGAAGGCAAATTTGTGTCTACAACAAATATTTATTCCAGTGAGAGCAAAGCACTGCCCCCTTCTGTGATGAAAGTATAATCATACAGTATATGATAATCAGCCATGTAATCAACCTGCCACCAGGCTGCATGCACTTGTTCCTTCTGGGGATGGTGGTGTCGTTTGAGGACCTCAGTGTTATTCTTTGCACTCGGCAGATTAGCCGTGGTGGATGTTAGTCCTTGTTGCTAGGAAGATGGGTGGCTAGAGAAAGAGGCTGACTGATATCAATCACATGAGTCATCCTTGGTGAGCTTTATCACATGGTACAACTCTCTCCACATGCTGTGCTCATTTAGGGAGATCTGTTAGCATACTTCTTCCTTGTCATTAATTTTCAAATCATGTTCCTTCCAAGTCCTTGATCGTTCAGCCAAACCATGAGCACTAGTCTGCGAATCTCTGTAGATCAATAATCCACACACTCTCTTTCTAGGCAGAGTAAGCAGCTAGGCACACTGCTTAAAGTTCCACCCGTGGGGAATTTTCTTTGCTGCTCTCCCTTCAGTGCCAGCACAAAGTGGGGCTGCAGTGCTGCAGCTCTCCACTTTTGGGTGGTACCAGAATATTGTGCAGAAGCGAGTGTGATCTAGATTTGGATTTTTTTCTTCCTCTATCATGTGGCCGTAGGAAGTGTCCCATGGAGGCCATAGGTGTGGGTTTAGAATAAATACAGAGAATAAGCAGGGAATCTGGAGTATGGGCTAGGGACATTTCAGCCATGTGGATGCAGCTTGTGCATTCAGCATCCTCTCAAACCTTATCTAATATACACCACTTCCATCTGATGGTGGAGTGTTGCTGTACATGCCCAAATTTTTGGCTTGATGAGTTGGACAATACCCAAGTCATAATGGGAAGCTCATGTTGAATGATCAACTATTCAGTCTCTCCTGGGGCCCAGTTTCAAGTCAGAAGCAGTTTCCCCAAAAGAGAATAGTTATTTGCCGAGGGTGGCATAGTTTAGTTTCAAAGTCTTGCAAGTCTGCACTGTGATCACATATAGGGGCCTTCCAAATGCTCAGTACTTGATCTCTCTTGGCCACAGATGCTTCTTGCACCATTGAGTCTTCTGAGTTCAAGTGGCAGGGCAGCCTGACAACAGCCTTGTATCTCTTACACAGTCCTGCTCTTCTGGCCCCAGGACACGACTGGCACGCTTTGGGATTGCCTGGAATGGGAATGAGGTGTGTATGCTCTCTTCACTCCATGTCCGTGGCCTTCCTGTCTTAGAATCTGGGGAGGCAGGTGTAGCAATTTGTTCTTTACCCTGAAGAAGATATCTCAACACATCCCAGGTGATTAAACTCTTAGGAGTTTCACCGAGGAGACAGGCCCTTGGATTTTTGTGGAATTTATTTTCTCTGGCATACACATAGATTAATTGAAGTATCAGAGTAGTTAATTCCTGCTTACCAGATCCAGTCAGCATGATATCATCAGCGTAACAGACCAGTGAGATGTCCTATGGAAAGACAAGGTTCCTGTGGACTAGGTCAGTGGTTCTCAGTTGTGGAGAGTTGGCAGAGGACATTGGGCTGTGCCCACACACAGTTTTGGTTATCACAAGTGTGTGTGGGGGGGGGGTGCTAGTGGCATCTTGTGAGCAGAGACCCAGGGATGCTGTCACGCATCCTGTGATGCACAGGACAGTCCCTACAGCAAAGAATGATCTGGCCCCAAATGTCTGTAGTGCCAAGATTGAGAAAGTGTGGACTAGATTACAAGATAAGGCTGGAGGTTTGAAATATCTCCAAAGTAGCATAGTGAATGAAGCAACAGACTGCTTCAGGTATTCTTTCTGAGATGTATAGAGGAAAAAGCATTCATCAGCTCAGTAGCTGCACACTCAGTGCCAGAGGATGTGTTGATTTGATTCAGCAGGGAAATCACATCTAGAATAGCATTTTTAATTGGAATTACCAAACGATGAAGTTTTGATAACTTAGTCATTTTTCAAAATGTATCTGCTTTTTGCTGAGACCAAATACCTGAGTTGAATGAAGATGGGGTGGGAATGGATGTGTTGGGGGATTACTATCCCTACATCTCTGTGCTGTCACTGATCTCTGCAGTCCCTCAAGGAGCCAGGATTGCTTTGGTTTACTGTTTTGGTAAGACCGCATAATTCTAGTAATTTCCACCTGCCCTTCCTCAGACTGATGGCCCTCATATTAATTCACAGTCCTGGGAGCCAGTGTTTAGGTTCTGGCAGGTGCTGAGTTTGTGTATTCCAACTGTGTATTCCAGAACTGGGGAAATAACCACAGGACCCATCTGGGGACCCAGTGGTTCCACTGTGAAGTGAGCCCAGTTCTAAAGGTCATTGAACATCTGATTTCCTTAAGCCCCAGCTCTGACTGGTAGAACACGGTGGAGTTTTAGGTTTTGAGGAGTTATTGTTAATTTGGAGACAGTTTGTATTTTTTTTACTCCATATCACCAGTGCATAGTCATACTAATAAACTGACACAGCTCCATTTGGGGGAAAGTTAGGAGGAGGATTTACGGTATGCATTTGGGGATAAGTAATATTGTCTTTCTTCCAGACCTATCTTTCCCTTTGTTCGAGGGGCTTTAGGTCTTGGAAGTACCCAAGTCTGGGAATTGTTTGAAGGCTGTAACTGTATTTTAATTCAAGTCACAATGTGAGCTACAAAACACCTGACTTAGAACCAGAATGTAACACTTCTGCTTTACAAATCTTGTACAAGTTTCTCATGGCAAATAAAAACTCAGAAACATGGAGGGAAGGGAATTTGTGGGAAACATCACAGCTTAGTTAAAATGATGGTACAAAACCACCATAAGTTGAGTACAGAAAAGTTGTTATTACTGATACTGACCTTGAGCTGATGTATGTTGCTTATATTAAGTGATATCTATTGCTACCTCAGTTTATTTACCTATTTGGAACAGCTGACGTCAGGGCTGTTGAGGGTGGCTGTGTACAAGTCCATGGGTACCACTGGCCTGGACTGGAATGTGGAAGTTGTGCCCTGACTTTGTGCAGCACAGCCCCCTGCCCAGGGTGAGCGTGTGGCTTTGTGTGCGACCGACAGAGCTTCTGACCGTCTGAGCTTTTTTTGATCAGAATGTTAATTGGTGAGAGCTTTTGATAGATTGTGGCTTTTGATGACTACACTTGCAAGGAAGTGAGAGAATACAGTTTATTTAGAAAACACATAAGAAGTGTTTTACTCTAAATTTTGGACAGTATTCAGAATGGTAGCTTTGGCAAGTGAGATGCTTCTGAAAAAGTTTCCCCCCTTCTAAAACATGGCTGAAAATCTAAATATTTTAGCATATGTTTACTTAGAACAATTCAGTATGTATATTCAGTATTCAACTTTGTGGTGTGTTTTAGCTCTCATTAGTGAATAAGCATCTAATGGTCAAGTGAAACCCAGGCATTTAAGTTATAGTTAAGTAAAAGGATGACAGGTGGTTAAGGTAATATTTGCAAACACAAATGCACAGATTTTTGGGGTACATTTTAGTGAATTTTGATTAAAGTATAAGCCAGCTCAATCAAGATAAAAGAACATTTCCATTATTCCAGAAATTTCACTTCAGCCTTTTTCCTTATGTCATTTACTTATCTGTGAGATTTATTCATGTTGTGTGTATATCAGCCAGTAAGTCATTTTCATTGCAAAACAGTATTCTTTTGTATGAAACTACCACTGTTTGTTCATCAGTTCCACTATTGACAAACATTTGGATTGTTTCCACTTGGGGTTATTAAAAACAAAGCTGTTATGAACATCTTGTACACGTCTTTTTTTAACTTTTATTTTTATTTCTTCTGGGGAAAAAAACATAGGATTGGAATTGTTGAATTGTAGCAAAGGTATATTTTTAACTTTTTAAGAAATTGACAAGATATTTTCCAAAGTGATTGTACCATTTTACACTCTTACCAGCAATTGTGTGAATTCTGATGATTTTTCACCAACACTTGATGTTGTCAGTCATTTTTATTTTAGGCATTCTGGTGGATGTTCAGTGGAATCTCCTTATGATTTTCAATTTACAATTCATTACTAATGATGATGTATACTTTTTTAGTGTTCTTATTGTCCATTTGTATATATTCTTTTATGATGTGTATGTACACGTCTTTTGATTATTTTAAAATTGGGGTCAGTTGTGTTTTTGTTCTTGATTTATAGGAGTTTTTAAAAAATAATATATTCTGTAGAAGTTCTTTGTCAGAAAATATGTCTAAAATTCAAAGCGGGACTGTTGGAGATAAAGATTTGGGAGTCATGTCATATAGCTAATATTGAAAATCATAGGACAGTAAATTTACCTAGGGAAATTGTGTAGAAAGTGAAGAAAGAAAGTGTTAGTCTCTCAGTTGTGTCTGACTCTTTGTGACCCCATGGACTTGTAGCCCACCAGGCTCCTCTATACATGGAATTCTCCAGGCAAGTATACTGGGGTAGGTTGCCATTTCTTCTTCCAGGGGATCTTTTGAAGCCAGGTCTCCTTCATTGCAAGCAGATTCTTTACCGGTAATCTGAGCTACCAAGGAAGCCCATAAAAATGAATACGGGGAGTACCAATTCTCTGGTGGGAGGAATTGACATGATTCCTTCCTTCTTGCTACAAAAACATGAATTGGCTTAAATATAATTTTTTAAGTGTATTTACTACATAACTGAGCTTTAAAGGAGGAAGGAGTGAAAAGAAATCAAAAGCCAAAAGGAAAGCACAGATTGACAGCATGACAGTCCTTAAAGTGTACACATTGTGAAATGTGATTCCAGCACCTTTATATGGATAGGAGACAGAACACAAACAAAGAAAGCCACTAAACCACAAGGGAAGAAACAAAATAGTTTTTGTTTAGTAAACAAACTAATAAATAAACGAACCGAACAGATAAAATCTACAAAAACAATTGGAAAACAAGTAAAAAGATGGCACATATTTATTACTCATTACTTTAAATGTTACTGGATTAAATGCTCCAGACAGAAGACATAGGGTGACTGATGGGGTGAAAAAACAATAAACTTCAATATGCTGCCTACAAGTGATCTACTTTAGGTCAAATACATATACAGGCTGAAAATGATGGGATGGAAAATGTTACTTCATGCAAACAGAAATGACAAGAAAGCAGGGATAGCAATGCTCATATCAGACAAAATAGACTTTAAAGCAAAGGCTATAACAAAAGACAAAGAATGACTTTATATAATGATAAAGGAGTCAATGCAAGAAGAAGATATTATACTTACTAACATATATACATTCAGTACATAAGCACCTAAATATATAAAGCAAATACTAACAGACATTAAAGGAAAAGCTGACAATAATGCAATAATAGTGAGACTTGGACATCCCACTTACACCAAGGGAGAGATCTTCCAGGCAGAAGACTGGTAGGAAACAGTGATCTTACATGACACAATGGACCAGTTGGACTTAATAGATATCTATAGGATATAACATCCCAAATCAGCAGAATATAAATTCTTTTCAAGTGCACATGGATGAGTTCTCTAGGGTAGATCACATGTTAGGCCACAAAGCAAATCTCAACAAATTTAAGATGATAGTAATTAGATGAAGCATTTTTTCCAACCACAGCAGGATGAAACCACAAATCAATTACAGTTAAAGGAAAATGAGAGAAGCGCAAACACGTGGAGACTGAACAGCACGTTACTAAAAAGGTAAAAAAGAAATCAAGGAAGTCAGAAATATCTCAAGATAAATGACTTGACTTGAAGACACAGCACTCCAAATCTATGGGATACAGCAAAAGCAGTTCTAAGAGGGAAATTTATAGTGATACAGGTCTTTCTAAAGAAACAAGAAAAAAATCCCAAATGGCCTAAACTACTACCTAAAGGAATTAGAAAAAGAAGAATTAAACAAAACCCAAAGTTAGCAGAAGGGAGGCAATAATAAATCAAAGAGGGAAAAAATTAGGTAGAGATTAAAAAACAAACAAAACAAGAAACCTCAGTGAAACCAAGAGTTGATTTTTTGAAAAGATAAACAAAACTGATAAATCTTTAGCCAGGCTAATCAAGAATGAAAGATAGGGGACCCAAGTAAACATAATAAGAAATAAGAGAGGAAAGCTAACAACTGATACCACAGAGATACAAAATATCGTAAGAACAGTGAACAGTTATATGCCAATAAGTTGGACAATCTAGAAGAAACGTACAGCCTGCCAAGACTGAATCAAGAAGAAACAGACAATTTGAAGAGAATGATCACTACTAGTAAAATAGAATTTGTAATTAAAAAAACTACCAGCTAACTAAGGTCCATGACTGGCTGGCTTCACTGAAAAATTCTCCCAAATGTATAAAGAAGAGTTAATACCAATCCTTCTCAAAATATTCCAAAATCACTGAAAAGGAGGAAATACTCCCAAATTGATTTTATGAGAACAGCATTACCTGATACCAAAACCAGACAAAAACACTACAAAAAAAGAAAATTATAGGCCATATCAATATAAAAATACATGATATTAGTTCACCAATGTACAAAAAGGTATCATATGCCGTGATCGAGGTGGCTTCACTCCAGAGATGCAGGGATAGTTCAGTGTTTTCAAGTCCTAAGTGTGATGCACCATTAACAAAAGGAATGGTAAAAAGCCACATGATCCTCTTAATAGATGCAGAAAAACCATTTGACAAAATTCAACATCCATATATGATAAAAGTAAACTCACATCAAAGTGGGTATAGAGGGAACATATCTCAACATAATAAAGGCCACAAGCCAATGTCATACTCAACAGCGAAAAGCTGAAGGCCTTTCCTCTAAATTCAGGAACAAGATGCGATGCTCACTCTTGCCAGTTCTATTTAAATGGTATTGGAAGTACTTGCTACAGCAGTCACATGAGAAAAAAAAAAAAAAGGTAGGGTAGAAGTAAAATTCACTATTTGCAGATGACATGATATCTATATATAGGAAACTCTATAAAGTCTCTACCCCAAAACTTTTAGAATAAGTGAATTCAGCAAAGTTGGAGGAGGCAATATTGATATACAGAAATATACTGCTTTTCTATACAATAATAGGAAGCTATCAAAAAAGTAAAGAACAATTCTGCTTAAAAATCACATCAAAAAGAATAAAATACCTAGGAATAAGCTTAACCAAGGAGATGAAAGACCTATCTTCTGAGAAGTATGAAACATTCATAAAGGTAATTGAAGATGATACAAAGAAGTGGAAATATATCCCATGCTTTTCAATTATAAGAATTAATATTGTTAAAATGACCACACTACTCAAAGCAATCTGCAGATTTAGTGCAGTCTCTGTAAAAGTACCCATGACATTTTTCACAGACCTAAACAGATAATCATAGAATTCATATAGAACCATAAAGACAATGAATTGCTAAAGCATTCTTGAGAAAAGAGAGCAAAGTTGGAGGTACCACCCTCTCAGATTTCAAACTATACTATAAAGCAACAGTAATCAAAACAGCTTGGTACTGGCACAAAACCAGACACAGAGATCAATGGAACTAAACCCATACACGTATGTTAATCTATCACAGTTAATCTATGACATAGGAGACAAGAATATACAATGGCAAAAATGGAATCTCTTCAATAAGTGGTGCTGGAAATATAGGACAGCTACATGTGAAAGGTCAGAACATCACCTCCCACACTCTATAAAAGTAAACTCAAAATGGATTAAAGACCTAACTGTGCAACCTGAAACTATAAAGCTCCTAGAAAAAAACATAGTAACAGCACTCTTTGACATATTATAGCAATTTTATTTGGATTTGGCTCCCAAAGGAAAAGAAAACAAAAAGTAAACAAATGAGGCCTAAGTAAACTTATGAGCTTTGGCATGGAAAAGGAAACCACCAATAAAAAGGACAATCTATTGGATGGGAAAAAATGTTTGCTCTTGATATGACTGATAGGTCAAAATATATAAATTGCTCATACAACTCAATATCTCAAAAGGAAACCAATTATAAAATGGGCAAAATACCTGAATAGACATTTTTCCAAAGAAGAATACACAAAGCTATGAGGCACATGAAAAGATGTTTGACATTGCTAATTGTTAGAGTCATGCAAATCAAAACAATGAATTATCACCTCACCTCACTTCTTTCAGAGTGATTGTCATCAAAAAGCCAGCAAATAATAAATGTTGGAGAGGATGTAGAGAAAAGAAAACCCTTGTACATTGAATGGTGGGAATGTAAATTGATGTAGCCACTTTGGAACAGTACAGAGATTCGTCAAAAAAACTAAAAATAGAACTACAATATGACCCAGTAATTCCATTCCTGTGTGTATATCCAGAAAAAAATAAAACATTAATTCAAAAAGAGACATGTACAGCAGTGTTCATAGCTGTACTGTTTACAATAGCCAAGATACAGAACTAACCTTAGTGTCCATCAAGAAATGACTGAATAAAGATGATGTGGCATATATGTATGTAATGTTACTCAGCCTTAAAAAAGAAGGAAATTCTATTTGCCACAGCATGGTTAGACCCCGAGAATATTACAGTTAGTGAAATAAGTCAGACAGACAAAGACAAGTACTATGTGATGTCACTTATATATGAAATCTAAAATATGATACAAACACATGTATTTAGGAAAACAGAAATAGACTCAGAAAACAAACTAGGGGTTACTGGAGGGGAGAGGGGAGGGGGAGGGGCAAATTAGGAGTAGGGGGTTATGAGGTACAAGCTACTACATATAAAATAGATAAGCAGCAAGGATATATTGCATAGTGCAGGGACTTATAGCTATTATGTTGTAATAACTTTTAATGGAGTGTAATGTGTCAAAATACTGAATCACTTTGCTGTACACCTGAAACTATATAATATTGTAAGTCAGCTACACTTCACTTTAAAACAGCAGCAGAATATACCTAACTGAAAATAGCCTTGAAGACTCAAATATACATCTGAGGAAATGATTTAGAGTGAAACGTGAAGAAATGGACATTGAGAGTACTGAAGAGTGATTAACAACTATGGAGCATAGAATGAAAAAGTACACTGTACCTTTAATAGACATTTGAGGAGATAAAGAAATCCTTGAGAAGCTGTTGTTGAAAAGATGATTGTTGAGAGTTATCCACAGTTGAGGACATAATGTGTCTTTAGATTGGTATACACTGAATACCTAGCAGAGTAGAGAAATCCATACCCAGTGGAATTGCTAACTCAAAATAGAAAATCTGAATAGCAGTCAAGAGAAAACATGATTTCTGAAGTTGTTACTTAGATGAACAGTATGTTTTTCATTAGCAGTAGCAAATATATAAAATTGATATAGTCTCTTTAATATGACAGAATAACTATAAACCACAAATGATCTTCTTAGACAGTCCTTTAAGAGCAAGGACAAAATAAAGGTATTTTCAGACAAATAAAGACATATTTTTCTACCTATATATTTTGACTGACACAAAACCCAACGTAGAGATCAATGGAACAGACTAGAACCCCCAGAAATAAACCCATGCTTGTATGTTAATTTATGACAGTTAATCTGTGACAAAGGAGACAAGAATATACAATGGTGAAAATGGAGTCTCTTCAATTAGTGGTGCTGGGAATACTGGACAGCTACATGAGGAAGATCTGAACATCACCTCCTACTTTATATAAAAATAAACTAAAAATGGGGTAAAGACCTAACTGTATGACCTGAAATTATAAAACTCCTAGAAAAGAACATAGGCACAGCACAGCACTCAATACAAGAGGATATTACGCTTACTAACATATATGCACCCAGTACACAAGCACCTAAATATATAAAGCAAATACTAACAGACATAAAGGGGAAAGCTGACAATAATACAATAATAGACTTTAACATCACACTTACATCAAGGGGGAGAGATCATCCAGGCAGAAAACTGGTAGGAAAACAGTGATCTTAAGTGACACAATGGATCAGTTGGACTCGATAGATATAAAATCTCAAATCAGCAAAATACAAATTCTTTTCAAGTGCATATGGATGAGTTCTCTAGGGTAGATCACACGCTAGTCCACAAAGCATATCTCAACAGATTTAAGAGAAATATGTTGTATTTCTCAACAAATGTAAGAAATTACAATAAGCAAAGAATTTCAGGTTGATCAATATAAGCATGGACTATAACACTAACAAAGGGTAATTATTTATTTTAGGATGCTGGGAAGAAATGAACAAAAATGCTAGATAAGAATAACATAAACGGTGATAGGGGAATCATTGGAGTGAAAACGTCTGAGACTTTGGTTTACTGGGGAGGAGGATTTAAATGGATTATTTAAAAATTTAAGGCATATTGTGCATTTTAAATAAAAGAAATGGAATGTATACTAGCTTGTAGTGGGAAGGAAAGTTAAACTAAATCCAGTAGAAGGAAGAAAAAGAAAAAAATTGATAGAATAATCACAGGATAGATACAAGGGAGTTAGGCTCCATATTTTTTTAAAAAAAGATTTTTCTCTTCTTGTATAAAAAGTAGTAAAATCTAACTCCAGCAATTAAAAAGTGAAAAATTTTAAAGTTTAATGTGAATGGAATGTTGAAAAAGGTAATTAAACTGGCATATTAAGATTAATATCAGATAAACCTCATGGCTCAAGTGGTAAATAATCTACCTATAATGCAGGAGACCCGAATTTGATCCCTGGGTCAGGAAGATCCCCTGGAGAAGGGAATGGCTACCCACTCCAGTATTCTTGCCTGGAGAATTCCATGGGCAGAGAAGCCTGACAGGATAATACAGCTCATGGGTTCTCAAGAGTCCAGCATGACGTAGTAACTGAGAATGCCCACATGAACATAGGCTGCTCTCAACTGGAAGCAATGTTGGCTTTTCTGTTAAGAATAATAAGTAAATAATAAAATAAGTAAAATTAAAAAATAAAGATAAGGAATATTGGAACAAGTAAAATAAGTTTTATTCAGTGGACATGTATAGAATGTATACTCAAAACAGAATATGCTGTTTTTGGACGTATGTAGAGTAGCTCAGCTAAAGTACAGTTAAAATGTAAATTTGCTGCTCTGAATACACATCATAGAAAACAAGGGACTAAGAATTAATTAGGAAAAAAAAAGACCAATGTAAGTTGAATTTTACAACTTAAAATTTAACAGGTAAACATTAGGAACGTAGAAGGAAGAAAATAACGAAAATTAGAGCAGGTGATAAGAAAATGCAAAAACAAAAACAAGACACATCAGTGACACCAAAAGCTGGTTCTTTGAAAAGATGAATAAAATATGTTTAGGACGGGGCCGTGGTACATGAGAAGAGGAACAAAGGGCACTGAAGTAACTGTTAGGAGGTTAGGCAGAAAATCTGGAGAGAGTTGTGTTGCAGAAGCCAAGAGAATAAAGAAAGAGCAGGCAGCTGTGTCAAATGCAACTGTTGGGTTTTTCGACATAAAAGTGACTGGTACCCTCGACAAAACTAGTCCCAGTGAAATGGTGGAGACAGTTCTGCTTGGAGTGGGTTGAAGCAAAGATGGGGAAGTGAGAACAGTAATTTATCAGCAGTCACAAAAGCTTCTTTTGATAACTATTTTTGAGAGAGGGCTTCCCTGGTGGCTCGGATAGTAAAGAGCCTGCCTGTAATGCAGGAGATCTGGGTTTGATCCCTGGGTCACGAAGATCCCCAGGAGAAGGGAATGACTACCCACTCTAGTATTCTTGGTGGAGAATTCCATGGACAGAGGAGCCCGATGGCTGCAGTCCATGGGATTGCAAAGAGTCAGAAATAACTGAATGACTTAACATTTTTATGTATAGGAAGTAGAGTTAGAAGAGGCATATAGTTACAGGACAATTTCCTCTTTTAAAATGAGATACAGGAGTATGTTTATGTGATATTGCGCAGTTCGTTTGAAAACTGATGACTCAAATGAACAAGAGTAAGTTTAGGAACAAGACCCCTGAAAAGGTAAGGTTAAATGGGATCCATAGTATGGAAGGTGAGTTGGTTTTCTGGTATCAGCAAGGACATTTCATAAAGGTTGTGGATAGGTCGTAGTTTTGATGTGGGTAAAACACTGAGTAGCTAATTGTTTCCATATTATTAATGAACTATAAAATAAAACATCCTTTGGCAAGTGGGGAAATAAGAGGAGGGAGGAGAAAGTGTGAAATGAGGGTTTTAAAGGGTAAAATTGGTGTTCTCAAAGTACAAAGGATTGTCAGATGATGTTGAGTCCTCATTTGGGATTTGTGGCCCAAAATGTAAGTGAATTAGGGACCCCACTTGTAAATGTGTCTCTTAACGATGTTGAAGAACGTTGAGCGGGTATTGAGTTGGAGCATGATTGGGTTTCACAGCAATGAGGGTTTGCCATGCAAATGTGAAAGAGTTACTGAAAAGCAGAGGAGTCAAGGAATTTTGTAAAGGAGCAGTTACAGTAGAGAATCATAGCGTATTGCCTGGGTGAGGAGATAACATGAAGACATGACCAGGATGTGTAGTGGTGAATGAGGAAGGGTCAGTGGATTAGAGGTTTTGAGGTTGAAGAAAACTGAATATTCCAGTGCAATACTATTTGAATATTCTGGGGACCAGAGCTAATTATTTCAAATCAATGCTCTAAATGCTCTCAACCCATCTATTACAAGACTTAACTTAGGATACATGAAAAATTAAAGTCACAAAGTCAAGAATATAGTTTGATTATAGTGTTTATATCAATGCATCATAAGATTTAAGAATTTTCTAGGAAGGTCCATGCCATTCTACTCTTAGACGCATAAATGATGAGGAAGATTGTGTTTATATTGTCTATAAATAATTGTTTATAAGTTGAGTTATAATTTAGATTGGCTCAAATAGTATAGACAGTGTTGTTCATTTGCTAAATTGTGTCCAACTCTTTGCGACCCACTGAATTACAGCATGCCAGGTTTCCTTGTCCTTCACTATCTCCCGGAGTCTACTGAATCTCATGTCCATTGAGTTGGTGATGTTTTCTAACCATCTCATCCTCTGCCACCTTTTGGCTTCAGTCTTTCCCAGCATCATCAAAATCTTTTCCAGTGAGTCTGCTCTTCACATCAAGTGGCCAGAGTATTGGAGCTTCAACTTTAGCATCAGTCCTTCCAAAGAATATTCAGGTCTGATTCCCTTTAGGATTGACTGGTTTGATCTCCAGTCCAAGGGGCTTGCAAAAGAGTCTTCTCCAGCACCACAGTTCAAAAGCATCAATTCTTTGGTGCTCAACCTTCTTTTTGGTTCAACTCTTACATTCATACATGACTACTGGAAAAACCATAGCTTTGACTGTACAGACCTTTGTCTGCAAAGTGATGTCTTTGCTTTTTAATCCGCTGTCTAGGTTTATCTTAGCTTTCCTTTCAGGGAGCAAGCGTCTTTCAGTTTCATGGCTGCAGTTACCATCTGCAGTGATTTTCCATTCCCCCCTCCCCCATTTACCCTGAAAATATAGAAGGTATGTGCTGTGTGTGCCAAGTTGCTTCATTCGTGCCTGACTCTTTGTGACCCTGTGACCTTATGGCCTGTAGCCCACCATGCTCCTCTGTCCATGGGCTTCCCCACGCAAGAATACTATAGTGAGTTGCCGTTCCCTTTTCCATGGGATCACCCTGACCCAGGGATGGAACCTGTGTCTCTTACGTCTCTTGCACTGGCAGTGGGCTGGTTCTTTACCAGTAGTGTCACCTGGAAAGTCCCTCGACAAACTATAGACAATGGCTGTAGACAATGGTTAAAGAAAACTGGGCTTGGGTGAGTGAAGAGACAGTGTGTTAACAAATGAAAGATCCCGTATTCTGCATTTGGAGTTTGGCCAGGCAGCTGTTAATTGTGTTCTGTTTACTTCTAGATGTTCTAGATTTCAGAATTTCACTGATAATTTTTTTTTAAATAAGCTAAAAATAAGATCTTTTTTATTTGTCAAGTAAATGGGGAAAAAACTCACCATGAGTTACCAACATAATTAAGGACAGCTATCCATAAATGAGTAGAAGAACAGAACCTCAAAATAGAGAATAGTCCTTCTAAGAGAGAGCAATTGGCAGTCTTACACCGACAATGTATATTCATTCACATACATACACAAGTATGCAGTCCTTAGTTTGCTGAGGACCTATGTAAACTTCCATCTGTTGGGGACTATTTCAGAAACACCTGCCTTGCTTATCTGAGGATCTCGGCAGTAACCTAGTTTGTCTCTTGGTGATATTGTTATCAATAAAAACGGTAGCTAAGGGAGAATTTTAGCATAATGAGTTAAGGAATTTGAAGTTCCACATTAGAATCATCTGATGATTTCCATTAAACGGTTGGGACCTTTACAGACTCCCACTTTGCCCAATCCAATTACTTTCTGCACAAATCCTCATCTCCTTCTCATACTGCATTTAAGCAGGCCAGAGACAGGCGCAGAACTTAGACACAAACCTCTTGACCGGGAAGCACTGTCTTTCTTTGCTGTATCTACAGAATGCAGATCATAGCATATTGCTCAATAAATGTCTGAGATGAATTTCAGTGAAATAATTACCCCAAGGGCAATACCTAATAGTGGAAGGAAAAAATCCTTTCAAGCCTAAATTAGTATAATTCTTGGTTTTGGTGAATGGTAAATAAGATCTGCAAAGACTATGAGGATAATTATTTTAAGATATAACACTGAAGCCTGAATTATTTACCAGAATTTATTACCTAGATAATACTGGCTGCCATTTATTGAATGCTTACAGTGTACATCTCCCTATGTTGTGTGTTATTCGTCCATTGACTCAACAAATATTTATCAAGTTCCTACTTGTGTGTACTGTGCACTGCTTTAGGCACCAGGGCTGTGGAAGTAAGACAGACAAGATTTTTTTTACTTTTAATGGGGAGGTCCTATGAAAACAAGTACCTTTTAAAATAACTTTAGATAGTAGTACGTGATATGAAGGTAATAATGGGGGGTTAAAGAATGGAGAGAAACTGGTGGGAGAATCTCAGACATGGTGGTGGGAGAAGGCCCTCAGTGCTGGTGGGAGATGGTTGAACATCGGGCTTTGAAACAGGTCCTGTCATCACCCTGTTTCCCAGGGCAAGTTACTTGCCCAGGGTTGCATAGGCCATGATTCAAGCCAGGCAGCCCCACTCCAGACCCATTTCCCTTAATCACTGTGCTAGAGTTTGTGGACCTGAATTATCAATCATGTTTTCCATGGAAATATTTTCTTTGAACTCAGTCATGTTTTGCTTTAAAAACTGATAGTCCTCTTTCTCCAGACTTACTGCTCTCCTCCTTCACCTGCCTTGGGCCGTTTGCCTTGGGTCTTCCTTTGGGCCATTTCATTGTAAATCAGCACTTCTGTTTGAGGACAGCAGTAGAAAAGAGAAGGGTTGCCAAGTGAAAATGGATTACATGCTTATTCATTAAAAACTTTAGTTTGCTGAGGGACAAAGTAGAAACTATTGCATTAAATGGCTTTTAAGTAGCCTATGGATTTAATTTCTCTCTGT
Source organism: Odocoileus virginianus (assembly GCF_023699985.2). Taxonomy (NCBI): domain Eukaryota; kingdom Metazoa; phylum Chordata; class Mammalia; order Artiodactyla; family Cervidae; genus Odocoileus; species Odocoileus virginianus. Next base: position 54,513,156 of record NC_069684.1, on the reverse strand, counting down.
TCTCTGTAATTTTCATTTAATACAAATGCTTTAGAGTCTTTTGGTTTATGATTCTTTGGCCTGTAACTTCTTTTTGTGGTGTAGAGTTGAAACTCTGTTTAACTGAAGGCTATGTGTAATCTAACGAGGATCAGAGATTGCATGGAGGAAGCCCAGTCTCAGGTCTTATATTTTTGGGTGTTTGCTTGTTCATTTCACACATGAGAGTAGGCCAGGTATCTTGTACAAGATATTTTGCTGGATGAGAGAGAAGCCTATCAGCATCTCCTTGGATATGTACAATTAATTATAGTGGTAATTGCTAGAAAGGTGAAAGACCAGATGTATATGCAAATTATTTCCTATATATATTTTCTGAATAGGTCTCATGTGGTACAAGAGGGATGAAAGAAGATTTACTGAATTACAGCTCAGGTGGCCTGAGAATAACTGTCTGATGCTGGGAAACAGCTCTAGCGGGTAGAAAAATGGTACCCTGTGTATACCTGTTACTAATTAAATACTGTCTTATATCAAAACTGTTTGTATTAGTTTTTCCCACTAACTTCTTATATGTCATTTCTTATAATCACGGGGGCTGTCCAGGTGGCTCAGTGGTAAAGAATCTGCCTACCAAACAGGAGACCTGGGTTAGATCCCTGGACTGGGAAGATCCCCTGGAGAAGGGACTGGCAACCCACTCCAGTATTCTGGCCTAGAGGATTCCGTGGACTGTATGGGGCCGCAAAGAGCTGGATACGACTGAGCTACTTCCCTTCACTTCACTTATCGTCATGTTCCTTCAGCAGTTGTAGGTTTTCAATTAAAGTTCGTTAAACTAAACAATGTAACGTTGTGGTTTACAGATTTCATCCTGTCATACTATTTTTTCATCTTGAGGTCATACTATTTTTTTCATTTTTAAGAAAGTTTATTCAAATTCTAAAGGGGGAATCCTCCAAAATAATTTCTTCTTTATTTTCTTTATTTTCATTCTCTTCTTTACAAGATTACCTCTTCTCTTTTTTTCTCTTTCTGTATTTTTTGAGGGAGGAGCATTCCTTATTATAATTTAGGCCAGTACAAAGATAACCTGTTTTATGTAAAAGGATATAAACTTCCAAGTATGTACCATTCTACTTTTATATCTCAGTAAGACAATGTTTACAGCAGTTCTTCAATAGAATAGTAGATGTGAAAAATGACTGGAATTTAAGGGGGAAATTTAATTACTACATTTTAATCACATCTGTCAGATATTTTCCCATTCTTTTCTAACTGAGAATTTAAACTGTAAAATAGATGATCAGTTTTCTTAGCCATGACCATCACTTGGAGCCTGTGAATATCTTTGATTAGCTAATGACTGATTTCCGGTGTTGCCACAATAGAGAAGTTATTCTGGGAGCCACCAGAATTCTGATGATGAAGTTGAGAGTGCTACTTTGACACCGTCTTTGGTAAACTGGTCCCTGATCTCAGGTTGTTAACGTTTTCCTCAGGGTTTTGGAGGTGTAGAAGGAAGTGCTGAAAGATGAAAGTGTGCTTTTACTTGCATTATTCTGTGAGGGCTGGGTACATGGGGAGACCTTGGTCTTGTGTCTACTGCAGAGAAGGGCATTTGGAGCAACAAATTATACTGGGAGTGGGTGGAGGAAAGGCCTCCCCAGCCCAGAAGCTCTGGTCGAGGAAACTGCCCAGGTCTTGGTGGCCAGTGAGCAGTACAAATGGGATTTCTCCTTGTCCACACCCTTAAGGATTCTCATCCTTTGCTCTCTTCCTCTCTGTCTTGTTCTAACTACTGGCGAGACTGGACAATCATAGGCCTCTGGCAGAGCCTGCCCTGCAGATGAACGAGAGCTGATAGGACGTGTGTTCTCTGTAAGTGCTCACCTCTGAAAGGGTTCAGAAAGACTGCTTTTGCTATTTTCAGATACAGTTAATGTTGGGATCGGAGGAACATTTAGGGAGGTAACTTAGCCTTCTAGTGAAGAGCATAGGCTTTAGTGTAAGCTGGACCTGGCCTTGAATCCTACAGCTGCCATTTGCTAAGTGTGGGGCCCATTGGCAGTTTGTTTTGCTTGCTAAATTTCTAGTTTCTTATCTATAAAGTGGGTAATGTAATCCACTTCTCAAGTTTACCCTAAGGATTATCATGTCTAATTAAGCACTCATCACAGAGGACATGGTCAGTGTTGAATAAATGATGGCTACTCTTTCTGTTATTGGACTGGTACTGATGTTATTCCTGTTTTCAGGGATTATGAGTAGGTGCCAATGTATTCTGGTCATAGTAGAGTTAGGACAAAAAGAGCGAAGAGCAGCCAGAGGAGAGAACCACCATTGAAAACATAAATATAAGCTGTTTATTCTTCATTGGTCTGTTAATGGATAGTCTTGAGCACACCATTTCATGATAGCTCTAACCACTGGCATTTTCTAGTCTGGATCTTCATCTGTACACCAAACTAGTTGTGCTTAAAACTGTTACTGATCAAGCACATTACTCCTTGCAAACCGTTGCTAGGGGTTTATTTTATTTTATTTTGAAAGAGGAAGTGATACGAGTGTTACATTGATAAACACACTCTGCTTGCCTTGCTCAGTAAACATGGTTTTTAGTTTGATGTAGTCCAGCTCATTTGTTTTTGCTTTGTTGCCTTTGCTTTTGATATCAGATCCTAAAATTGAAGATAAAAACATCAACATGTAGGAGGTATTCAGTTAATGTTTGGTGAATATTCAGGCAGAATTTACCTTGCTTGTCACTGATAGAAACTAACTTACTCAATAGTCTTTTTACTTAAGTATTTTTTATGACAGGTGATGCGTTCAAATAGGTGAAAATTTTTAAAAGTCCAAAAAAGTGTGCCTTTTCCTAGTCTAGTCCCTCATCGTCATAAGTTTTTTCCAGAGATATTTTATTAATATGAGCAAATATAGATCTCCTCCCTCCAGACTTTACACACAGGGCAGCCCTTGATTTGTTTTAAGACTATATCCTGGAGGTTATCCCATATCACTACATAAAGGTCTGCTTTAAAAAATTGCTTAATACTCTACTATATGGGTATGTTTAACCATGTTTCCTACTGATGGCTATTTAGGTTGTTTCTGGCCTTTTGTTATTATAAACATTATGTTGCAGTGAGTAAGTCTGTCTAACAATGTCACCTTGTGTTTCTCTCATTTGGAAGTTTATTTGTACTCTAAGTTTTTTTGAATAGTGTAGGGTTGCTACCTCATAGAGAAAGTTTGTAAGAAGCCTCTAACAGGGCATAATAAATATTTGTGCTTTACCTGAGAGGGAAGGAAGGATAGTTAGGGTAGGCTTTTATAAAGTAAGCCTTTTAACATTGAATGCTTCTTTAGGCCTCTTCAGAAACCTGAATAGCTGCCTAAAAGCTAGAATTGTTGCTCTGGTGTTTCCTCCTATTTTAAAACAACTCTTACAAAGACTGTATTTTTTGATATCGGAAACACTGAAAGATATTTGTTCCATTCTGGTACATTATAAGGTCGTTACAGCATGTTCCAGTGTTGATTATATGCCAGACAACATGTTAAATGCTTTGTTTCATGTAATTCTCATTAAAAACCCTTTGAGGTATAGGTAGTACTGCCATTTTATAGATGAGTGAGCTGAGGCTTAGGGAAGTAACTTCCCAAAGGTCACAGAACTGTTTAGTGGTGTAGACACTTGATGTTGTACATCGTCAGGCACTGTAGATACAATAGTGAACAAACTAGACAAATACCTCTCTTCTTACAGTAGGCGGAGGGGGGTGGAGGGAAAGCTAATACATTAATAAGTAGGTACAGCAGGGGAAATGTGGTATCAGATAGATCAGAATGAGCCTCACTGAGAGGGTGAGATTTGGGGAAAGATTGCTAAGGAAGTTGACCAGACAGGTGTCTGAGAGAAGAATGTTCCGGGCAGAGGGAATAGCTAGACCAAAGGCCATCCTATACAGGTGTGTCCCCATGGTTGAGGAGCAGCTGTGAGCCCACATTGGCTGAGCGAGGAGAGTGGAAAAAGCGGGGAGGTAGCAAATGAATTCAGGGAGGTAATGGGGGGCCAGAATTTGTTGGGCCGTTATAAGGACTTGGAGTTTTACTCTGAGTAGAATGGGGTAAATTTAGAAACACTGACCTGTTAGGAAGCTAATGCAGTAATCTAGGTAGCTTCAGACTTGAGTGGTTGCAGTAGGGATGGTGGGAGTAGCTGGATTCTGGGTATATTTTAAGGTAGAACCAATAGGATTTCCTGACAGAGTGAATGTAGGATGAGAGAGTTGGGGAGGGTTGGAAGGGTCCAAGCTAAGATGACCCTAGAGTTTTGGGTCTGAGCACCAGAAAGGGTGGATTTGTCTTCACTGAGATGGAGAAGGCTGTTTTGGCGCAGGTTTTGTATGCGGGATGGAGATCATTTTGGGACAAGCTGAGGCTGGGATACCAATAAACATCTACATGGACATGTCGAGGTGGCAGTCTAGAGTTGGGAGAGAGAAATGGAAATAGAAATTTAGGAGCTGTCTGCATATACAAGTTATTTCAAGCTATGAGGCTGAATAGGATCACCAAGGGAGTTAGTATAGTGTGGACAGAGAAGACAGGAATACTAAGATCTGAATTCCTGGAGCTTTCAGTATTAGGAAGTGGAGGAGAAGGAAAGCAAACAGCAAACTGAAAAGGTGCAGTCAGGCGGGAGGAATGTGTGAAAGCCAAGTAAAGAAGGAACTTAAGGGGGAAGGAAGGAGGGATCAACTCTTCAAGAGATGTGTGAATCAGGATATTTCCTCTGTTCTGGTCTCTGATTTTCATCTCATTCCCCCTCCTCCCTTCATTAGATTTTTCTTGTGAGAGAGGTGGTCTAGTATAGTGGTTAAGATTGTGACTCCTGGAGGTGTCCTCCCTGGGTTTCACTCTCAGCTCTGCTGTGTAATAGACAGCTGAGCAACACTGGGAACCTGGTCAGACTGGCTCCTGTGTCCTTTTAACACAGCTCCATTTTAATAATTGCCAGCTTTTTTGCTTCTGGCACAAGATGTCCCGGGTTTATCTTGTAAATCTCCTGCCCACCCCACCCAGACCTGGAATCAGCCAGTTTTTTTTAATGAGAGTGCCATTGTAACTCAGTTATCTGTGTTATCAGGAAATAGGCATTTTGCTAAAGTAAAAAAGCATGAGTTCATACTGATATTAGCACTTCAGATTTAATATTACATGATTTTACATTGATTTTATGATGACATTTTAAAATAGCATGAATACATACTTACTTGCTTTATATATGCATATGTTCATATATAAAATATAGTCTCCAAAAAAATCACTGTTAATCAGACTACTAAATGATATTTAACTGTTCTTTGCCTAAAAATGTTATTCCACTAAGAACATAGTCAAAACAGAGTTCTAAAGTCCTTAAAAATAATGTTTTTCATTTTGTTTGTTTTACCAATTTGACATATAGCTAAGTTCATTTGTTTTGTTTTAAATATTTCAAGATTACTTTTTACTTCTAGTTTTGATTTTGTTTGTCCAGTGTTTAAAATATTCACATGGTTTCTAAATTGAAGCTGTGTAACAAGGTATATTCAGCACCGTCTTAACTTCCTCTCGTTGTTCCCTTCCTCCCCTATAGGTAACCATTTTTTAGTGTTCTTTTGCAAATACAAGCAAATGTGTATATATGTTGTAGAGAAAGTTTCATTAAAGTGTTTGGGGTTTTTTTTTTTCCTTTCCTGTGTCCTAGAGTAATTCTTCATGATTTCTTCGTAGTTTCCCCCCACCCCCCGCCTTCCTCCAGTGTCTAAACATAGGGACAGTGCGGGAATCTTTTACTTAATAGTTCATCCTCCAAATGGGGAATTTTATTTAGGCTTGCTATTTGCCCAAGAATAATGTATGTGGATTCTCCTTGACTTAATTCCCCTTTAGTGGAAGTAGGACTTGAGCTGACAGCTGGGTTTAAGTATACATCAGTTCATATTCTCTTTTCAGTTCTTAGTAGCTTGAGAGAAGTGGCACGTGGTAAGGGGATTGAGATTGTGGTGGAGGTTGGCGCAAGTGGGGTCAAGTAACCTCAGTTACGGTGTATTTTGTTAGGACAGTTTTATTGAATTTTAAGGGTTTTAGAGTAATATCTAACCCATAAGGAATACTCCTTTGATTTTGGTCATTCTGTCCTGAATGAGCAGATTTACAACCCTTTTTGCTAGCGAGGAAGCTGAGTTGGAGAAAGTTAAAATGATCTTACCACATGGTTCTTTTCAGTATCAACTACTGCACCTGCCATTTCTTTTGTAGTCTGCCTATGCATCTGATCATCAGCCCTCTTAGTTAGAGATTATCAATAAGGCCCTTCTGAAACTATTCACTTACTGTTTTTTAATCTAAAGTTTGAGGAATGGGGTTGTGGTTACATTATTATACTCTAACTTGGTTCTTTCATATTTTCTACCAAAGGGTTATACAGAAGAAGTTATACAGATATACTGACACTTACCATTTGCCCCCAAGAGCTTTACTTCAAATTATAATTTAAAAAAATATCTCTAACTACATTTATAGTTTATTGCACCTGAGTTTTGAATACCAATAGTGGAAGTTGTTATTGGATTGAATTTAGGTAAGTTATTCAACCAGTTAACGTATGGTACCTAGTGGACATTCAGTAAATACTGGTTTCCCCCATCCCTGCCCCATTCTCTTAGATAAACTTTAAAAAATAATTTATTTCATTATATTGAAGAGTTAATGTATTTACATAATATTATAAAATAACATTTCAAGTATTTTAAAAGATACATTAGAAAAAGAAAGTGGTCCCTCTGTTTCTTTTTCCTGATACTCTAGTTCCTACCTGAAGTGAGAACTACTTACAATTTAGGTCACGTGTGTAATCTGGAGATCTTTTCTTATCAAAGCTTGGGGATGGTTATACATGAGTACACACACACACACACACACACACACACACACAACATAAACATACCTACCATACATACATGCATAACCAGTTCCTTATTGATGAACACTGATGCTTGTTTTAGCTTTTGCTATTACAGAAAGTGCTGCAATACATTACTTTGTGTGCCTTCATCTTTCTGACTCATTAGTGATCCTGTGTATAGAATAAGTTACTAGAAGGAAGACTTCTAGTCTCATTGTAGGAATTTCTTTGATAGGTATGATCACGTTCCTTTATATCTAGTCTGTATTAGTTTTCATTCTGATCTGTGCCATCTGAGTGTGCCTATTTCTACTGTAGCTTTAGCAGCTAATGCTGTCCAATTCTAATCTGAGAAGTGAGGAAAAGTGTTTCATTGTAGCTTAACAAATTTGTATTTGACTTGTTATGACTGTTATATGAAAAATATTAATGCATTCAAAAATGATGTATTTGTCCTTCCCATGAACTGTTTGTACCTATCCTTTATTTTCATTTTCTCTTTGAATTTTTTTTTTTAATGATTTGCCAAAGGTTTTAGTATTTAAAAATGAACCGTTTGCCTGTCACATGTTACAAGTATCTTCTTCTTGGTTTATTATTTCTCTTTTTACTTGGGTTTGAGGAGAGGGCTTTGTCTTGTTTTTTAAGACTAATTTTTTATTGAGGTAATTGTGGTTTATAGCATGAAAGGTTCATGTGTACAGTGGTCTGCTTCTGTAGAGCATCCTGTGCTCACCACTCGAAGTTCAGTTTCCATCTGTCAGCGTACAGTTGATCCTGTTACCCACTTTTCCCTCTCCTTCCCATCCTTACTCTCTGGTGCAGCTACTCTGTTCTCTGTGTCTATGTGTTTGTTTTTGTTTGGTTCTGTTTGTTCATTTGTTTTATTTTTTATATTTCACGTTTAAGTGAAAATCATACTGTATTTATCTTTCACTTTCATGGTACTCTCAAGATCCATCCATGTTGCCACAAATGGCAGGCTTTCATTCTTTTCTATGACTGAATACTTACCCCATTGTATATATGTATACCACAGTTTCTTTATCCATTCATCTACTGATGGACTCTTAGGGTGTTTCCATGTCTTGGCTCTTATAAATAATCCTGTTACAAACATGGGAGTGCACATATCTTTTTGAGTTAATGTTTTGTTTCTTTGGGTATATTCCCAGGAGTGGAATTGCTGGATCATGTAGTAGTTTTTAATTTTTTTAAAGGAATCTCCATGTTTTCCACAGTAGCTGCACCAGTTTACATTCCCACCAATAGTGCTCAAAGGTTTCCTTTTCTCCACATCCCTATCAATGCTTGCTACTTCTTGCCTTTTTGGTAATACCCGTCCTGACAGACATGAGGTGATAGCTCATTGTGTTGATTTGCATTTTCCTAATAATTAGTAACTTTGACCATCTTTCCAAGTGCCTGTTGGCAATCTATATGTCTTCTTTGGAAAACTGTTCTACTCCTCTGCCCACTTTTTAATGGGGTTGTTTTTGTGTTGTATGATTTCTTTGTATATTTTGGATATAACCCACTATTGAATATGTTGTTTGCAGATATTTTCTCCCATTCGTTAGGTTGTCTTTTGTTTTGTGGGTGGTTGCCTTTACTGTTCAGTAGCTTTTATTTAGTTTGATATAATCCTCATTTGTTTATTTTTGCTTTTGTTTTCCTTGCCTGAGGAGGTATATCTAGAAACATATTGCTAAGACCAATGTCAAAGAACATACTGCCTATGTTTTCTTCTAGGGGTATTATGGTTTCAGGTCTTAAATTCAAGTCTTTAATCCATTTTGAGTTGATTTTTGTGTATGGTGTACAATAATGGCCTTGTTTCATTTTCTTTGCATGTGGCTCTCTGATTTTCCCAGCACCACTTATTGCAGAGTGTCCTTTCTCTATGTATTATGCTCCTTTGTCATAAATTAGTTGTCCATATATGTGTCGGTTTATTTCTGGTTTCTCTTCTGTTACTTTGATCTGCATATCTCTTTTTCTGCCAACACCAAGCTGTTTTGATTACTGTGACTTTGTAATATAGTGTGAGATCAGGGAGTGCCATACCTCCAAGTTTATTCTTTTTCTTAAGTTTGCTTTGGCTATTTGGGGTCTTTTGAGGTTCCATATAGATTTTAGAACATTTTGTACTAGTTATGTGAAAAATATCCTTGGAATTTTGATAGGGATTGCATTGAATCTGTAGATTGCTTTCAGTAACATGGGCATTTTAACAATGTTCATTTGTCCAACCTGCGAATGCAGAATATCTTTTTTTTTTTTAGCAGTACCTTTATTTATTTATTTTCTTAATATATATATTTTATTGAAGTATAGTTGACTTACAGTGTTTCAGCACAGCACAGTAAGTCAGTTATACACATACATGTATATTATTTTTGAAATGATTTTTCATCATAGGTTATCACAAGATATTGACTATAGTTTCCTGTGCTATACAGTAAACCTTTGTTGCTTGAGGCATATCTATTTTTTAATTAGGAATGTAGCATTCTATTCATACTAAGTCAAACAAGCGGAATCAAAATGTCATAAATTTTTTAGGTAGGCAAAAATCCATGTTTTCTAAAATATATATATATTATACATATTATTTATGTATATGTATACAAAAGCATTTCTACTACACTTGGTAAGAGCTTGAGAAAACATTTTAAAAAAAGAAGAGATGGAGAAATTGTAAAACATAAACTAAATGAAATGGGAGCACTGATATGAAATGGAAAAAGTGAAACAAACTAGATAGAAGTAAAAGATCATCATATAGTCCAGTTGTTTTTAAACATGAATGCTCATTAGAAACATATTTGAAGCTCCAGAGGAAAAAAGCAATACGTAAGCATTTGTATTTTTCAAAAAAGTTTCAAGATACTTCTGTTATGCATCTGGATTTTAAAAAGTGATTACAAGTTTTTCTATTAAATTGTAGCTTTGGTGATACAGAGTTCTATTATTTTTCTGCTGACCAGTCATGATGCAGTGGTATTAAGTGAGTAATATTTGCATAATCACGCTATTAATAGATGTTTATCAGTTTTCACAATCAATAGCCAGACAAAAAATAAAAGATAATTATAATTGCAAGTCATAATGGGAACATGATTAACCTAACAATATAAAATAATTATATACAATTTGGTGGAGTGGTCAAGCAGATTGATGTGATAAGTGGAAGTGCATGCACGCACATGTTTTTATTTGCCCAGCCAGTCTGTGTCTTTTGGTTGGTGGTAATCTGTTTACATTTAAGGTAGTTATTGATATGTACGATCCTATTACCATTTTCTTACTTGTTTGGGGTTTATTTTCTGTAGGTCTTTTCCTTCTCATGTGTTTCCTGCCTAGAGAAGTTCCTTTAGCATTTGGCATAAAGCTGGTTTGATGGTGCTGAATTTTCTTAACTTTCACCTGTCTGGAAAGGTTTTGATTTCTCCATCAAATCTGAATGAGACTATTATTGCTGGATAGAGTATTCTTGGTTGAAGTTTCTTCCCTTTCATCACTTAAAATGTATCATGCCATTCCCTTCTGGCTTGTAAAGTTTCTGTTGAGAAATCAGCTGATAGCCTGATGGGAGTTCCCTTGTATGTTGTCATTTTTCCCTTGTTGCTTTCAGTATTTTATCTTTGTCTTTAATTTTGGTCAGTTTGATGACTGTGTCTTGGTGTGTTCCTCCTTGGGTTTATCCTGCTTGGGACTCTGTACTTCCTGGACTTGGTTGACTATTTCCTTTCCCATGTTTGGGAAATTTTCATCTATTACCTCTTCAAACATTTTTTTCTGGCCCTTTCTCTCTCTCATCTCCTTCTGGGACCCCCTGTAATTCAAATGTTGGTGTGTTTAATGTTGTCCCAGAGGTCTCTTAGACTGTCTTCATTTCTTTTCATTCTTTTTTTTATTCTGTGCTGTGACAGTGATTTCTGCCATCTGTCTTCCAGGTCATTTATCTGTTCTTCTGCCTCAGTTATTCTGCTGTTGATTCCTTCTAGTGTATTGTTGATCTCTGTTTGTTTGTTCTTTAGTCCTTGTAGGTCATTGGTAAACATTTCTTGCATCTTTTCCATTGTTTTTCCGAGATCCTGGATCATCTTCACTATCATTATTCTGAATTCTTTTTCTGGAAGGTTGCCTATCTCCACTTCATTTAGTTGTTTTTCTGGGGTTTTATCTTGTCCCTTCATCTGGGACATAACTTTCTGCTTTTTTATCCTGATTAACTTTCTGTAATATGATTTTTGTTTTAACCTATGGGAATGTGCTTCTTTTTGCTTCTTCTGTTTGTCCCCTGATAGATGAGGTAAGAGGCTTGTGTAAGCTTCCTGATGGAAGGGACTGGTGGTGGGAAAACTGGATCTTGCTCCGGTGAGCAGGGCCTGTTCAGTGAAGCTTTAATCCAATTATCTGCTGATGGGTGGGGTTGCACTCCCTCCCTAGGAGTGGTTGGGCCTGAAGTGACCCAGGCCTGGGCTCTCCAGGTTCTGTGGCAGGATTAATGGTGAGCTGCAAGAGGGTTTACACCAGGGGGGCTTCCCTGCCCGCTGCTGCCAGTGTCCCAGTCTCTGTGGTGAGGCCCTGCTGACCCACGCCTCGAAAGCAGGCCCCCCAGCACTGGCGGGTAGTTTTAATTCAGTCCCTGTGGCTCATGGCTTGTTTCCACTGCTCTTGGTGAGTGCCCTCCAAGGCCACTTGGCTTCCCTGGGGGCTCAGACAGTAAAGAATCTGCCTGCAGTGCAGGAGCCCCAGGTTCAATCCCTGGGTGGGGAAGATCCCCTGGAGAAGGAAATGGCAACCCACTCCAGTATTCTTGCCTGGAGAATTCCATGGACGGAGGAGCCTGACAGGCTGCAGTCCATGGGGTTGCAAAGAGTTGGAAGCAACTGAGCAACTATAACACACACAAAACCAGAGTTTTCCCAAGTGAATGCACTGGTCATAGCAAATACCCTCTTCCAACAACACAAGAAACAGCTCTACATGTGAACATCAAAAGATGGTCAGTACCAAAATCAGATTGATAATATTCTTTGCAGCCGAAGGTGGAGAAGCTCTATAGAGTAGCAAAAGCAAGACCAGGAGCTCACTGTGGCTCAGATCACGAACTCCTTATTGCACAGTTCAGAATTAAATTGAAGAAAGTAGGGAAAACCCCTGGGCCATTCTGGTATAACCTAAATCAGATCCTTTACAATTGATTACACAGTAGAAGTGACAAACAGATTCAAGGGATTAGATCTGATAGAGTGCCTGAAGAACTAGGGACAGAGGTTCATAACATTGTATAGGAGGTGTTAATCAAAACCATCCCAAAGAAAAAAGAAATGCAAAAAGGCAAAATGGTTGTCTGAGGGGGCCTTACAAATAGCTGAGAAAAGAAGAGAAGCAAAGGCAAAGGACAAAAGGAAAGATATACTCATCTAAATGCAGAATTCCAAGAATAGCAAGGAGAGATAAGAAAGCCTTCTTAAAAAAAAAAAAAAAAAAAAAAACCTTCTTAAGTGCACAATGCAAAGAAATAAAACAATAGAATGGGAAAGACTTGCGAGCTCTTCAAGAAAATTAGAGATACCAAGGAACATTTCATGCAAAGATGGGTAAAATAAAGGACAGAAATCTTATGGGCCTAACAGAAGCAGAAAATATTGAGAAGAGGTGACAAGAAAACACAGAAGAGCCATACAAAAAAAGTCTTAATGACCTAGATAACCACTGTGGTGTGATCACTGCCCGAGAGCCAGACGTCCTGGAGTGTGAAGTCAAGTGGGCTTCAGGAAGCATCATTACGAACAAAGCTAGTAGAGGTGATGAAATTCCAGCTGAGCTATTTCAAACCCTAAAAGATGATGCTGTGAAAGCGCTGCACTCAACATACCAGCAAATTTGGAAAACTCAGCAGTGGCCTCAGGACTGGAAAAGTTCAGCTTTCATTCCAATCCCAAAGAAGGGCAATGCCAAAGAATATTCAAACTGCCACACAATTGCAGTCATTTCACATGCTAGCTTCAATAGTAATGAACCAAGAACTTCCAGATGTACAAGCTGGATTTAGAAAAGGCAGAGGAACCAGAGATGGGGGGAAAAAAAAGGAATTCCAGAAAAACATCTGCTTCACTGACTGTGCTAAAGCCTTTAACTATGTAGATCACAACAAGCTGTTGAAGACTCTTAAAGAGCTGGGAATACCAGAACACCCTGTCTGCCTCCTGAAAAATCTGTATGCAGGTCAAGAAGCAACAGTTAGAACTGGACATGGAACACACACTGGTTCCAAATTGGGTAAGGTGTAGGTCAAGGCTGTACATTGTCACCTTGCTTATTTAACTTATATGCAGAATACGTCATGTGAAATGCTGGACTTGATGAAGCACAAGCTGGAATCAAGATTGCTGGGAGAAATATCAATAACCTCAGAGATGCAGACAACATCACCCATATGGCAGAAAATGAAGAGGAACTATAGAGCCTCTTGATGAAAGTGCAGTAGTGAAAAAGCTGGCTTAAAACTCAACATTCAGAAAACAAAGATCATGGCATCTGGTCCCATCACTTCATGGCAAGTAGATGGGGAAGCAGTGGAAACAGTGACAGACTTTATGTTTTGGGGCTCCAAAATCACTGCAGGTGGTGACTGCAGCCATGAAATTCAAAGACGCTTGCTCCTGGGAAGAAAAGCTGTGACAAAACTAGACAGCATATTAAAAAGCAGAGGCATCACTTTGCTGACTAAGGTCTGTCTAATCAAAACTGTGGTTTTTCCAGTAGTCATATATGGATATGAGAGTTGGACCATAAAGAAAACTGAGCACTGAAGAACTGATGCTTTTGAACTGTGGTGTTGGAGAAGACTCTTGAGAGTCCCTTGGACTGCAAGTCCATCCTAAAGGAAATCAGTCCTGAATATTCATTGGAAGGACCGATGCTGAAGCTGAAACTCCCAATAGTTTGGCCACCTGATCCAAAAAAACTGACTTATTTGAAAAGACCCTGATCCTGGGAAAGATTGAAGACAGGAGGAGAAGGGGATTACAGAGGATGAGGTGGTTGAATAGCATCACTGACTCAATGGACATGAGTTTGAGTAAGCTCTAGGAGTTGTTGATGGACAGGGAAGCCTGGCGTGCTATAGTCCATGGGGTCGCAGGGAGTCGGACATGATTGAGTGACTGAACTGAACTGAATTGAACATTGATTTTGGCATCTCACAACTTCTCCTTTGGATTTTAATCTGTTCCTTAGATAAAATTCTGTAAAAATTTTGTCACTTTTATTTTATCATTCGTGGATCGCCATTTAATTGTAATGATCTTCTTCTTGTTAGTAAATCATGATTCTATAAAATATAACCTTCTGGAACAAATCCAGAAATAAATGGGAAAGTGTTTCTTTCTATCTTATTCTGTATCCAAGTGAGTTATGATTTATAGAAATCAAATTAGACACATTAGAAAAATTAGCCACAATAATTTTGAAAGTGTATCACCTACACACCTATCTGAAAACAGTTTACCAACTAGAAAAAGTTAACCAAAGAAAGGGAATTATAGGATGTAAGAAAGTACCATGAATAATGTAACCAGTAATGATTATAGGTAATTAAAAATAATTTCTAATAATGAAGCTATGATGTCTAATACAATTCTTTATGTTAAAGAATGAAAAATATGCAAAATAGTTCCTGGTGATTTTTACAAGGCATTCTATACTTAAAGCATCTGGTTACTGTCCTTCCGGTTATCACCAGTCTAATCACCTGGGTTTCTGACTACAAGTGTTTGGCCATCTCATGGTTTTCTTAGCTAGTCTTGGTGCATTTATTCTCTGATCTCATTGGGCCCTCTGCTATTTTGGCTACTACTCCCTATCCAGCAGTGTTTGTTTGTTTTTGTCTTCTTTTTCTTCTTTATCCAGCTTAGATTTTTGACCCATCATCTCAGTAACTTGCCAGTAACCTAACTTTTCTTGTCTTGCCACTTTCTCTTTGGTGGTACTTGTTTGACAAACTCCAGGCCAGAATTAACTCATTTATCTGCTTCCTCAGTAATCTGTCTGTGGGCCATTGAGTATTGCTAGGGGAAAAAAAAAAAGACAAAACTGGAGAGAACAGAGCCATAGTAAATTCACGGTCACCGATATCGATGAGTCTGTCAGTATTGCTCAACAGCCCTACCAGGTTGCTTTGGTTAACTCATTTTTTGTTTTTCTAAACAGATTATTTCCAGTCTTTTTTTATTCTCTGCAAACTTCCCTTCTCTTTTAGAAGGTGACCTTACCTCCAACCACCCAGAAAAAGGAAGAACTATCAGATTTGGACTCCCTCAGCTTCCTACCATCAAGTGTATGCACCTTTCTACATCTAGATCTAACTTCTCTTCCTTTCTACTTTTTGCAGAAGTGATGTCCTTCTTCCTGCATAAGGGCAATCTCTCCATCTGTGCCCTGAATCTTCTCACTGTCCACCTCCCCGGGAACTTTCCTTATCTTTTCCCTCTCCTGTCTCATCAGTGCCTCCCTCTCCACTGGATCCTTCCTTTGGGATTTAAACATGCTCAGGTCTCCTCCATCTTAGAACAAGTAAATGAACAATAACCTCCTTTATTTCCACACCTTTTTTTCTTCTCCAGTTGTCATACTCCTGCCTCTGATTCACAGACAGACTTATCAGGGTCATTAACTGCCCAGCAGCCTCCATTCCTCACTTCCCACCTTCTGCCAGCTCACTGCACCTTGACTTCTACCCATACATTTTTAAAAAGTAAAACAAAGAGACAAAAAAAAACCTCTGTATGGTATCATCTATTTATCTAGCATTCTAGAAAAGTTAAGAGTATAGTGTTAGAAAGCAGATCAGTGAGAGGAGGGCATTGGCAGCAAAGGGGCACAGGGAACTTTTTATTTTGATGAGATGTTTTACATATTAGTTATTGTGTTTCATGACTTTACATATTTGTCACAATTCGTATGCTTACATTTGGTGAATTTCATTGTGTGTTACTTATTCCATGATGAAGCCAATAGAAAGTTCAGCAGAAACATCATAGTATACTACTTGGTTTCTAGTGATGAACTAAGAATTAGCAATGAAAGCATTTTGTTTTGAAACATTTAAGCCAATTTTAGAAGAAAAAGCAAAAAGAGAAGGTTCTGGGGAGCAGGATTGACATCTTAAAGGGTGGTACAGGGGACTGATATTTTTTGTTCATAGCCTGTTAGAGTTAGTTGACATTTTTGACCATATGCATGTATCATTTTGCTTACATGCTGACTTGTGTCCAGCTCTGCAGCTCATGGACTGTTGCCCTCCAGGCTTCTCTGTTAAATTTTCTAGGCAGGAATACTGGACCAGGTTGCTATTTCCTTCTCCAGGGGAATCTTCCCCACCCCAATATTGAACCCATATCTCTTACACTTCTTGCATTGGCAGTTGGATTCTTTACCAGCTGAGCTACTGGGGAAGCATCATGTATCATTTTAGTGAAAATTGACTTTAAAATTTAGGGCAGTGCATTGCTAGAAATAACTGTAGAAAGACCAAAAATGGGCACGGAACTCAGCTAAGTAGAGGGGTTTGGGATAGAAGCTCTGATATGATGTATGGCTTTTCCTGGGAGGTAATGCATAAGCTGAATATGAAAGGATGAGTTCAGAGTTCACCAAATGACTCAGAATCTGATTGTTAAGGATGCTTTCTCTCTGGTAACTTTGTTGAACTCAAGTAGTACTTCCAGAAGATATTTTATTATTTACTTGCATTTTTTAGGTTTATATTCAGGTCAACAGTGAAAAGATGATACAAGTAAATCTTTCCACTGTTTTTTTTCTCCTTCAAAAGCATTACTGGTCTATCTAGCACTACTCTAAATTGAGTTTTTCATGAGATCTTGTCTTGTTTGTGTTTTTATGGATTATCACTCAGAGCTACTCTTTTTCAAATGGAAGTGGTAAGCTGTAATGTTTTTCTTATATAGAATTAACTTTGCCTTTTTAGGTCATATACCTAAATGACTGTAATGATAATTCTTTAATATGTTGTCAAATAGTGGTGAAGCTTTTCTTTAGGTTTCTTTGACCTCTATATAGTATAGGCAGACTTCAGAGATATTGAAGGTTTGGTTCCAGGCCACTGCAGTTAAGCAAGCATGTGAAGATTTTGGTTTCCCAGTGCATATGAAGTTATGTTTATACTACACTGTAGACTTGTAAGTGTGCAGTGACATTATCTTAAATCTTAAAAAAATTGTGCAAACCTTATTTAAAAAATATTTCATTACTAAAATATGCTAATCCTCATCTGAGCCTTCAGTGAGTTGGTAATTTTCTTGTGGTAATAACATCAAGGATCACTGTCACAGATCAGTACAGTCAATATAATAGTAATGATGAAGTTTGACATATTGCTGGAATTACCGAAGTGTGACACAGAGACACATTATGAGCAAATACTGTGAGAAAAAAATGGTGTCAGTAGACATACTCAATGCAAAGTTACCACAAAGCTTCAGTTTTTAAAAAAATGCAGAATCCATGAAGCACAGTGAAGCAGAGCACAGTGAAACAAGGGCTGCCTGTAAACTGTATTGGCCACAATTCTTCATTAGCTTCATAAATTTGAGGTGTTTAAAAATCAGACCCACTTCTGGTTCCCAAAAAGAAGATCAGATCAGAGATCTCTTATCGTAAGAAAATTTGTAAAATTATGCAGTTACTTGTTATAGACAGGCAGGATCACTACTCTGTGTAACTTTTGCCCACTGGGTTCATGCAGTGATTAGCTTGGTAGCTGCTGGAAAGTTTTGATGCATGGGCTTCGTGGCATGTGGGATCTTTCTGGACCGGGAATTGAACCTCTGTCTTCTGTGTTGGCAGGCAGATTCTTTACCACTGAGCCACCAGAGAAGCCCTAGTATTTCATTCTAATTCCTCTGTTGACTTACCTATGCTTTTGTATCTTTTTCAGTGCCTTTTCTCCTCCTTGGTTGTTCTAGAAATTACAGAATGCACCCATGTATTTATTATTGCAGTCTACATAGGGTGATATTGTAACAGTTCAGATAAAATTAAGAATCTTAAAAGAATCTTTTAATTCTCTTGATCTTTTTTTTTAACATACATTACTTCTTATGTTATAAACTCCACAATATGATGTTACTTTTTTTGCTTTATATAGTCATATTTCTTTTAAAGAAAGAGATGAAAAAATATGTATCATTTATATTTCTCACATATTTATCATTTCCAGAGCTCTTTTTTCCTTCCTATAGGTTCAGATTACTATCTGTGGTCACTTTCTTTCAGCTGGAAAAATTATCATTAGCATTTCATATAGCATATGTCTTCTGGCAGCAAATTCTTTCAGTTCTTGTTCATCTAAAAATATCTTTATTTTGTCTTCATTTTTTTTTTACAATTTTTATTGAAGTATTATTGATTTACAATAATTGTCTTTTTTTTAAAAAGAAAATTTTTTCATTGGGTGAAGGATTTGGGGTTGCATTTATTTTTTTTTCTGCAGTGCATCAAAAATCTTTTATTGTCACCTGACTGCCATTGTTTCTGATAAGAAGTGAGCTGCCATTTGTATTGTCATTCCTTTGTGTGTGTTGTGTTTTCTCTTAACTCCTCTTCAGGTTCTCCACCCACCTTTGCCCATCTATACGTGGTTTTTAGTAGTTAGACTGTGGTGTACCTCCTTTTGATTTTCTTCAGGCTTATCTGGCTTGGAGTTCATAGTTTGGGGGAATTATAGGACCGTTATTGCTTCAGGTAATTTTTTCTCCCTTGTTTCCTTCTTATTCTTTCTCTATCTAGTACCCCATTTACACATGTATTTGTGTGTACTGACCCACAGATCATGGGACTCTCTGCATTTTTATTTAATGTTCCTAGTTCTTTACGTTGACTAACTGATATTCTCAGTTCTTCAGATTGGCTAATTTTTATTCATCTGTCTTCAAGTTTGTTGACCCTTTCTCTTTTGCAGTCTACTATAGACCTGTCCAGTGGATTGGGTTGTATTATACTATTCAGTTCTAGAATTTTCATTTACTTTTTTTAACTTTATAGTTTCCATTTCTCTGCTGATATTTCCCATGTTTGTTTTTTCTAATCATATTATCCTTTAATTTTAGAAACAGTTATCATAACTGCTTAAAGTTCTTGCCTGTTGAGTCCAACTTCTAGAATATCTTGGTGTCTGTTTCTATTGACTGCTGTTTCTCTTGACAGTGTCATTCCTCTTTTCCATCATGTATCTAGTAAATTTTGATTGTATACAGGACATTGTTGATAGTACTAAACAGAGTCTCTGGATTATTTATCTTCCTCTGAAAAGTGTTGATTTGACAAGAAGTTAATTTGGCTTAACTCAGACTTCAAATTCAGCCTTTCCAGTAGTGAGCAGCAGCCAAATCTATATTGTTTCCCTATCCTTCTATCTGTCTCCTTCTGACATGTTCTTTGGAGTTTTCTTGTTCACATTTGGTTTAGGGCACAGCAACGAACCTGTAGTTTGTGTGAGGTCTTAAGAGTTTTATCCTTTGTATTTTTATTTTCTTCAGAGTTTCCTTTTCACTCTTAGATCAATTCTTTTTTTGGCCGTCAACTCCATCCTCTGACTCCTTAAGCCAGTAAGACTGTTGCTCTGCTTGAATTTCAGTCACTGGGAGCTTGGTGGATAAAGGGTTTGACCCTAGGTGGAAACTAAAAATTTCACCCTATGTGGTTCCCTTTTTACAAAGATCAGTCTCCTTCCAGTTTTTGGCTTCTTGCTGTGGCTCTTCAGGGCCACCAAACAACTGGTTTTAATATTTTGTCTGGAGATTGTATTCTTATTTACTGGTAGATTATTCAGATACAATTATCTATCCATTATTAGAACCATAACTTCCCTACTTTTTTTTTTAATGACTTTGAGAAATAGAAATGTGGTTATTGTTTCTAAATTGTTGTGACCTGTATTGGTGGTAATATCAACTGACTGAAGAGTAGTTACGGTGTGCAAAGTGACATATTCTAGAGTCCTGGGAAGTGAGCTGTGACATCTCCAGCTTCAGGTCTAATATATGATATATAACTTCTCAGGAATATTCCTTCTTTATCATGTATTTGTCATTTGATTCATTCATCCATTCATTTATTCATTCATTTCCCTAATAGGTTAGCCAAGCTACACCATATTTTGCCTTCTAAATCTGATTCTGTATGGTCCAGTGTACAGGGTTATATATCCATAACTTAAACAGTTTGAATTCCAGTAGTATTCAGTTGGACAACTGAATTTTCAACTTGTAGGCCTTTGAAAAAGATCCTCCATTTCATGTACCATTTTCTTAGGTACCTTTCTTCTTTGACTTTAGGAAGTGTCCTCTCACCTTGGGGTTTTTCTGTTTGTTCATTTCACTGCCTGAAATGCTCTTCTCCTGTTTATCTAGCTCACTGCTGTCTGTTGGATTCAGCTGGAACATTATTTATGACGTCTAGTCCATTAGTAGCACTCACCCCACTACCTCCCCAGACACTCTTGTCACATCACCTCATTTTATTTCCTTTTTACCCCATATCACCAAGTATAGTTCTTTTATTTTGGCTATTTGCATAGTCTTGTCTTCTTTCACTCGAAGACAAGTTTTATCCTTCAGGATTTTTTTCAGTCTACCAGTAGACTTCAAAAAAATTCCCTTTTTTAAAAAAAAAAAACAAACACTTAGCCTCAGTTGGTTTCTGTTGCTTAGAGACAAGAAACCTGACTGTACGGAAACTAGTATAGGTTCTACACAGTCAGGTTACAGGCAGCCTGACTGCCTACAGCCAGAAGTCACTGCAGGCAACACTCGGGGAAATGGCAGAAATTTGGATTGGTTTTCTGGCCTAGCAGATGGGTTATTTTTGTTTCTTTATTTGTTAGTATAGTTTTAAACAACAAGCACTTGTATGGTTCTTACTATGTGCTATTCTGAGCACCTTTACAGAAATTATTTTATCTAATCCTCAGAATAGCTATGAGGTAGGCTTTATTATTAGTTCCTTTAACAGATAAGGAAACATGCACATAAAGATTAAACAACTTGCCCAGGGATGCATAGCTACTAAGTAGTAAAATTTCATTTCAGTTGGTGTTGAAAGCAGGGAATACCTGAATATTCTATTCAGGGAATAGAATATTCCCTATATTATTCCCTATAATATTCCTTATAATATTCAGGGAATAGAATATTCTATTCAGGGAATACCTGAATAATCTATTATGATTCAGGAATTCTAAGTCTGATAATCCATGGGATTAGTTCCTTGAAGAACTAATGAAATCACTACCTGTAATTACTTTGAATACACTACATCTCAAGCCCAGATTTAGGTTCATGTTGCCACTGCTGCAGAAAAATGAAGGATTTCAGTGTCTACTGCATGGAGTGGGCAACTTGAAGAAAGAAAATAAAATCTGAATTTGTATTTTCAGCTAAAGATGATGGACTAGAGTTTACAGTCATTATATCATTGAGCTTGCATAATATCTTGTACCTATCAGCCTTAGGGTTAATTAAGTCTTAAGGGTTAATTAAGCCTTAAGGTTTAATTAAGCCTTAATTAAACTTTACTATGATTTCAGCCTGAAGAGAGCATGGCAGCCCACTCCAGTATTCTTGCCTGGAGAATCCCCATGGACAGAGGAGCCTGGCAGGCTACATTTAGTCCATGGGGTCACAAAGAGTTGGACAGGGCTGAGCGGCTAAGCACAGCACAGCATGACTTCAGCCCATGCTGGATGAACACTTTTTCCTAGGCTTCCTCTTTGAGAGTTAATATATTGATCAGCATGGAGTGAGATCAGTTATCCCAAATTACTCTTCAGAAAGTTCCTTTGGGGAAAGATTTTGCTGCTGAGTGGTGCTGTGGCGGTCCTAAAGAAAAATGGGGGTTTGAGGGGAAGATATTTGTTTGGGTGGGTGTTTTATAGTTAGAATCATAATATAAAGCATGCTTCATATTCCATTATAATTTCTAATTTAAAACTCCTTTAAATTCATTCTGAGAAAGTTGGATGGCTCCTAAAAACGGTCATACTTAATGCTGAAAGTTAGGAGATCTCATTTTTAAAAAGGATTTTGGAGAATATGTTACCTTTTGCAATTCTAGGAGTGGGATAAGAAAGAATAGTATTTTTGCAAGAGCCCTCTGTCCCCTCCTCTCCTAAGTACAGACATTGCCATACCTATATTTTCCTAGAATCTCCTTCTCTGTTGGTAGGATTGGCCAGAAGCAATTTAGTCGTGCCTTTCAAACCATGACATTTTACAGTAGGGGTTGGCCAGCTGCATCCTATAGGCCAAATGCAGCCTTTGGGTGTGTTTTTATATGTCCCTGAGCTAAGAAAGTTCCTTTAAAAATGAATAACCAACAGGGACAGTGGAGTCTGCACAACCTGAAATATTTATTGTCTGTCTTTTCATAGAAAACTTGGCTGACCTCTGTGCCTCACCATACTTGTTGGGGACACAGGACAGTCAAGAATGCAGCCCCTAAATATTGATAGGTTACCTGATCGAGAGTTTCTCCTCAGGGAACTGATTATACTGCCCTCTCTTTTGTTGTTTGCAGCTTAGCTAAAAGTTGAGCATGTCTGATAAGAATCTCCTAATTATTCATTTTTCCTTTATGACCTCTTATTTAGAGAATAGTGATAACTCTTATTGTATTGCTCTGTAACAAGTCATCCCAACACCGAGTGGTTCAAACTCACAAGCATATGTTGTTTCTTATGAGTCACGGGGTTATCTGGGGATCAGTTGATTTAATCTGACCTCAGCTGGGAGTGGCTCTGCTCAATGTGTTTCTCATCTTCCTTCTGGTATCAACCTGGACACGTCCTTCTCATGGGGATGACAGAATTGTGAGAGAGTAAGTTGAAACACAGCATGGCCTCTTGATGACTAGTATGGGACTGGCTTATACCATCATTTTGAACTCATTCTATTGGCCAAAGCAAATCATATGACTGGATGCCCAAAGAGTGTAAAATTATATTCTGCCTTTAGTGGGAGGACATTGGAAAGTTACATGACAAAGGATGTGGAAATTTGGAGCTAATAATTCAGTCTATCAGTTTGGTTTATAATCAGAATATGCTGTGCAACCAGCATTGAAATACAACTCAAATATCTTTATTCATTCTGCTCTTAAGAGATCTGGACAGCAAGACATCATTCCTCATAAGTCATCCCGAGTATAGGTGTCAGGAGCACAGGGACCATAAGTTTCTTTACTTGGCTGATTTGTATTTGTATTGTCTTTTTTGTGCCTAACACCATATTCGGTATTGACCATCTGGTGATGTCCATGTGTAGACTCTTCTCTTGTGTTGTTGGAAGAGGGTGTTTGCTATGACCAATGTGTTCTCTTGGCAAAACTATATTAGCCTTTGCTCTGCTTCATTCTGTACTCCAAGGCCAAATTTGCCTGTTACTCTAGGTGTTTCTTGACTTCCTACTTTTGCATTCCAGTCCCCTGTAACGAAAAGGACATTTTTTTGGATGTTAGTTCTAGAAGATCTTGTAGGTCTTCATAGAACCATTCAACTTCTTCAGCATTACAAGTCAGGGCATAGAGTTGGATTACTGGATATTGAATGGTTTGCCTTGGAAACAAATGGAGATCATTCTTGTCATTTTTGAGATTGCATTGCCAAATCCAGACTTAAAGAAAGTGGGGAAAACCACTTGACCATTCAAGCAGGATGTAAATCTAATCCCTTATATTATACAATAGAAGTGACAATAGATTCAAGGGATTAGATCTGATAGAGTGCCTGAAGAATTATGGGTGGAGGTTCATGACATTGTACAGGAGGCAGTGATCAAAACCATCCCCAAGAAAAAGAAATGCACAAAGGCAAAATGGTTGTCTGAGGAGGCCTTACAAATTAGCTGTGAATAGAAGAGAAGCAAAAAGCAAAGGAGAAAAGGAAGGATTTACCTATTTGAATGCAGAGTTCCAAAGAATAGCAAAGGGTGATAAGAAAGCCTTCCTCAGTGATCAATGCAAAGAAATAGAGGAAAACAATAGAATGGGAAAGACTAGAGATCTCTTCAAGAAAATGAGAGATACCAAGGGAACATTTCATGCAAAGATGGGCACAATAAAGGACAGAAATGGTATGGACCTGACAGAAGCAGAAGATACTAAGAAGAGGTGACAAGAATACACAGAAGAACTATACAAAAAAGATCTTCATGACCCAGATAACCACAGTGGTGTGATCACTCACCTAGAAGCCAGACATCCTGGAATGAGAAGTTAAGTGGGCCTTAGGAAGTATCACTACAAAGCTAGTGGAGGTGATAGAATTCCAGTTGAGCTATTTCAAATCCTCAATGATGATGTTGTAAAAGTGCTGCACTTAATATGTCAGCAAATTTGGAAAGCTCAGCAGTGGCCACAAGACTGGAAAATATCAGTTTTCATTCCATTCCCAAAGAAAGGCAATGCCAAAGAATGCTCAAACTGCCGCACAATTGTGCTCATCTCACGTGCCAGCAAAGTAATGCCCAAAATTCTCCAAGCCAGGCTTCAGTAGTACGTGAACTGCGAACCTCCAGATGTTCAAGCTGGTTTTAGAAAAGGCAGAGGAACCAAAGATCAAATTGCCAACATCTATTGTATCATCAAAAAAGCAAGAGCGTTCCAGAAAAACATCTGTTTCTGCTTTATTGACTATGCCAAAGCCTTTGACTGCGTGGATCACAACAAACTGTGGAGAATTCTGAAAGAGATGGGCATACAAGACCACCTGACCTCCCTCCTGAGAAATCTGTATGCAAGTCAAGAAGCAGCAATTAGAACTGGACATGGAACAACAGACTGGTTCCAAATCGGGAACGGAGTACGTCAAGGCTGTATATTGTCACCCTGCTTATTTAACTTATTTGCAGAGTACATCATAAGAAATGCCGGACTAGATGAAGCACAAGCTTGAATCAAGGTTTCTGGGAAAAATATAAATAATCTCAGATATGCAGATGACACCACACTTATGGCAGAAAGCGAAGAAAAACCAAAGAGCCTCTTGATGAAAGTGAAAGAGGAGAGTGAAAAAGTTGGCTTAAAACTCAACATTCAGAAAACTTAAGATCATGGCATCTGGTCCCATCACTTCAGGTAAATAGATGGGGAAATAATGGAAACATTGACAGACTTTATGTTTTGGGGCTCCAAAATCACTGCAGGTGGTGACTGTAGCCATGAAATTCAAAGATGCTTGCTCCTTGGAAGAAAAGTTATGACCAACCTAGGCAGCATATTAAAAAGCAGAGACATTACTTTGCCAACCAAGGGTCATCTAGTCAAAGCTTTGGTTTTTCCAGTAGTCATGTATGGATGTGAGAGTTGGACTGTGAAGAAAGCTGAGTGCTGAAGAATTGATGCTTTTGAACTGTGGTGTTGGAGAAGACTCTTGAGAGTCCCTTGGACTGCAAGGAGATCCAGTTAGTCCATCCTAAAGGAAATCAGTGCTGAATATTCATTGGAAGGACTGATGCTAAAGCTGAAACTCTAATCCTTTGGCCACCTGATGTGAAGAACCAATTTGATTTGAAAAGACCCTGATGCTGGAAAAGATTGAAGGCGGGAGGAGGAGGGGATGACAGAGGATGAGATGGCTGGATGGCATCACCAACTCGATGGACACGAGTTTGAGTGAGCTCCAGGCGTTGGTGATGGACAAGGAAGCCTGGCGTGGTGCAGTCCATGGGGTTGCAAAGAGTCAGACACGACTGAGCACACACTAACTATCCATATTACTTTCTGGAGTTAGGGAGATTTAGGTCTAACAGTGAAAATTGGCCATAGACCAACACTTAAGAAGATGGTGTGATAGTCCAATAGTAGAAATTTTTCCTGGATATAAAGATAGCAACAGAAAAGAGGGGTAATCAGTTCTGCTTTGTGAAACACAGAGCATTTTGTTGAGGAGGAGATAAAAGTAAATTCTGAATGAGAGAGAAGTCCATAGTCCCTGCTGGACAAGTTCAGGTAGAGAAGTACTATTTGTAGGAATTACTGTAGTGATCTGTTGAGTCTGAGAAAATGATTATAATTAAAATCTCTTGTTTATCCTCAGATAATAGAAAAGTCACTAAACACCAGTGAGTAACTTTGTGATTACTGCCTACTTATATTATTTATTGCAGTAGCTTTCAAATTTGCCTGCATCAGAATCACCTGGAGGACTGGCTAAAATACTCCTTACCCGGTTCCACCCCCAGAGTTTTCTGTTCGGTAGGTCTGGAACAGGGTCAGAGAATTTGCGTTTCTAGCATGTTCCCAGATGATGCTGATGGTGCTAGTCCAAGGACAGCACTTGGAGAACTATTGATTTGTTGAACTTTTCCTGTATATCTGGCACTCTGCCATGTGGTGAGTATATAAAAATGGAAAGAACATGTCTGTCCTCAAGTTGCTCATGGTAAGGGGGGCAGACACAAAGAAGTAAGTGTATGACAGTCAGTGGGTCGAATCACTTGGAAGTAGTTTGCTGTGAAAATACCTCAGTGTGACTCTTAACTCAAAATGGTTGCAAGTATGTGTAAGACACAGAAAATCCTTTAATCCTGAGCCAAGTTTTAAAAAATATCAAAAGTAAAAACAGGTTCGCTGAGTTCCGTCGCATTGCGGGGAGGGACTGGCGCTGCTTTCCCCGTCTACGCTGCTCAGGCTCCCGGCTGCTCTATATGGAGCGTGCCCTGCGCTGAGAGCGGTTCCAGCCCTCGGGTGTTCCACAAAAGCGCGGACTGGGCTGCGCCTGCGTTTTGTGCCTTCCCCGTTCAAGCGGCTCAGGCAGCCAAGAGCTTGACGGGTGCACTCTCCCCGGGTGGCGGCGCACCTTCTCCCCTCCACGTCCCCAGCCCCAGTCCCCACCCGTGCCAGTCGGGTGCCTTCGCCCTGTGTCTCGCCGCGACCCTCCTGGCGGATGTCGACCATCCAGAATCTCAGGAGGTCTTTGATTAGAAACTGGAGGCCTGTTTGCAGTGCGGTAGGGGATGCAGTCCTTGGGGCCGAGCCAGCCCCTTTCCCCTCCCCCCTGCCTCCTGCCTCCGGCGGGGCTGGGCCGGTCCGCAGCCTGCGGGCTCTTCTATGGACTTGCTCGGTCGGGCCGGCAGTGTGTTCGGGCAGGTTGATTTTCTCTCTCTCTTTTGCTGTCCCACAGTTTAAGTTGGTAACTCACAAAAACTCCCTCCGATTGCCCTCAGGGCACTCAGGACTGGTCCTTACCCTAAGCAATGCCGCCCGTTCCTCTCCGTTCCGCCCCCACTTGCTGGGAGTTGCTTTTAGGCACATAATCTGTGGGTTTTATTTATTTTTCCCCTCCCAGTTAGGTTGCCCTCCGAGATTCAAAAACTTCCCCCAGGCCCGCCAGTGTGAGGGTTTCCTGGTGTTTGGAAACTTCCTGTTAAGACTCCCTTCCCGGGATGGATCTCCGCCTCTAGCTCTTTTGTCTCTCTTTTTATCTTTTATATTTTGTCCTACCTCCTTTCAAAGACAATGGGCTGCTTTTCTGGGTGCCTGATGTCCTCAGCTATCGATCAGAAGTTGCTTTGTGAAGTTTGCTCTGCGTTCAATTGTTCTTTCGATAAATTTGTAGGGGAAAAAGTGGTCTCCCCGTCCTATTCCTTCGCCATGAAGTAAAAACAAATAGAAAAATGATCTTGAGTGCTGCTTTGCATGAAATTAGTAAATGGAGTTATCTTCAAAGTTGCCTTTAAGAAATTTCTGATCAAAAGTTTTTAGACATGCTTTTGGTGGTATAGGTTGGACAACATATGTCTGAATTACTTTGCAAGTAAAAGCTGCCCCCTTCTTTTGTTAATTTGTTGTACTCATCATTAGCTATTTTTAAGATGTCAGATAATGATGTTATGTTTGTCATGCATAATTCTACATTTTTACAGAAAATGCTAGAAATTTGATTTACTTCGGAAAGCAGACAAAACTAGCCAAGAGCAGGAACACTCACAAACAGGCTTCCTTAGGCATCCTTACCTGGGGCTTGAGGTGCTGAGCCCCAGGGGAGCACAGTCAGTTACTGTGATCGTGAACCAGTGTGAAACGCTGAGACAAAGTGACGTCTCTGCCTTGAAAAGGGCACAGAGGAGGAAGGCAGTGGACATAAAGTCATGGATCCAGACAGGGCTGTTGATGGCTCCTACTTGGGCATGGGAAACTGGGTGAGGGGCAGAGCAGGAGTTGATGAAAGGTATACCTGTAGTGGGAAACCACTTGGTTAGTTTGCCAGAGTTATGTGCCCAGCAAATGAAAGAGTGACCAGGACAAGTAGTTGGACTGGTTTAGAGAAACAGCTGTACTCGAAGTTGTCTTGGCACGGAAGATGTTCTGCCGTCGTACTGAAGCAGTCTGGATCTGGATCCTCATCTCAGCCTACCGGGCTAACACCCTTAGAATAGTAATGATCTGTGGGGCTCCTGGCTATCTAACCATTTATATCTTTTTAAAAGCAAAAGCATATGCCTAAAGCGATGCAGAACATTTCATTTTAAATGATTATATTCCCCCTGGCAAAGGGAACTAAAGCCAAGTAGAAATTGCAGACAGAATGCTCTGAAATGGTATAGTGCAATCTGTTTTCATTAGAGATGAATTATTTTTTCTTCTTTATTTTTAATTGAAGATAATTAGATTACTGTGCTGGTTTCTGTCATACATCAACATGTGTCAGCCATAGGTTCATGTATGTCCCCTCTGTTTGGAGCCTCCCTCCGACCTCCTATCCCATCTGACCCCTCTAGGTTAGAGATGAATTATTAATGGAAATTGTTTGTAGTGTTTTTTGAACTGTCCTTTAATTATATAGTTTAATTAATGATGAACTCTTCTAACCTTTTTCTTAGCATACATCTGTGGATGGATATACTGAACCCCATATCCAGCCGACCAAATCAAGTAGCAGACAGAACATCCCTCGGTGTAGAAACTCCATTACGTCAGCAACAGATGAACAGCCTCACATTGGAAATTACCGTTTACAAAAGACAATAGGGAAAGGAAATTTTGCCAAAGTGAAATTGGCAAGGCATGTTCTAACCGGTAGAGAGGTAAGTTTTCACAATGCCTTTTAATACTTACTTAGACCTCTCCAGAGTCTTATTAAAAAAGCTTTCCTATAGCTGATTCTGGGAATAAATTAACAGTTGTAATACAGGTAAACACTGGGGTATGTATGAATGAAATGTCCATAGGTAGAGTTATACCTGGCACAGAAAAATTGTCCGTACATATTAGCACCTCTTATAAATCAGATGTGTTGCACATGAGGTTTTCTTAGACTTCTGTCTTTCATTATATGGTTTCTGTAAACATTTCAGATTACCCTTGCTACCCAACCCCAGGAACTAGGATAACTTCCCAGAAGCTAGGATAACTTCTGATTAATTACTGCTTAAGCTGTACTGTATATAGGAAAGAAATCTGAGGTTGTACATGTGAAACTTACATAATGTTAAAAGCCACTGTTACGTGAATAAAAAATAAATTTTAAAAACTACTACTTGAAGTAAATTAGGTATAAATGTGTAGGAAATTAGCCGCTAATTTTTAATCTATTTAGAGATTACGTTGAGCAAGTTATACAGATGTTTTTCTCAGATAATAAGAGAATCAGGTTTCTAAAATCCTGTGTGTTTCAAAGTAGGTATATTTACATAGTAAAATATATGTTTTAATAATAATAATATATTTAACAATTTATATATTAAAGACTCAAAATAGTTAAACATCTAACATTCTACGTTACATGATTGGATCCAATTAGGACATTATGAAAAGTCTGTCATAAATCATTTTTGCTAAGTTACCATTTTGTTTTATACATAATATTATTGTCACTTATGGTTAAATTTAGTCTTCTCTGTCCATTTTGACCCCAGGAGCTATTAGGACACAGGCTATATTAGACAGAGACTTAGAGGACATTTAAACCTGTTTTGTTAGTTTGCTGTAAGTTTGGGTGTCCAGTCTCTCTCACCACGTATTACTTAACTTACTAAAAGTTTATAAGCCTCTCCCTTCTGATAATTATGACTTACCAAGATCATGAGTCAAATATTAAGGTACAAATGATTTTTACTTTAAAACGGGAAACTTGGAAGAACTTTGACAAAGGTGTAATTTCACTGACTCAGAATCAAATCGATTACAGACTTGGGTCAATAGAATATATTCTAAGGCTGTCTAGTTATCAAAACTTTACCATCCAATTATGTTAACCCCCAGTATAGCTATATCTCGTTAGGATGAAACAAAAGATGTTTTCTTTATAAATTTTATTTCTTAAGATATGTATTCTCAAAATTTAATGATTCTCTTTTTCAGGTTGCTGTGAAAATAATAGACAAAACTCAGCTAAATCCTACCAGTCTACAAAAGGTATTTAATTATTTTAATAGTAAGTAATTATAATGTGATTTATAATCAATATATGATACTCTGTAGAATCAGTTATTTTTAATTTCCCATTAGGTACAATTCTACATTTCATCAGTATATATGAAGAAAAGACTTGATATAAACATAATATTTACATTTGTTAATATTTAAGTATTTATCAAATGTTTGAAAAATATCTACTCCTCAAATGCATGTACCGTGTCAAAGGAACTTATGTCTTTTATTACAGTAGAATAAAACTTTTTGTATCAGATATTTTGAAGTACTTAGGATTCTGCTTCATTCTAATCAACTTGAGATACTATTGTCAGTAGCTGTGTTTCCTATTGCTTCAGTTGCTTTTCTTCCTTCCTCTACCAAAACTACAGTAGAAGATTACTGTAGAAGTTACTGTATGCTAACTTACAGTAGAAGATATAAACATTTCTTCAAAGGGTGAACATATAAAACAGCATAGGGACCAAAAAAGCAAGTAGGATGGGAATTAACCTGGTAAATTTAATAAAGCTGGTTCATGTTGCTTCATTATTTATTTGGGGAAACTTTCTCAGATACACATTTTAGTACTTTAAAAACAAAGCAAATATTTTAGCATTTGTGCCATATATGTTGTTTATATATATAGCTTACTGTGTGATATATAAGATATATATGTGTAATTATATATAAGTACATTATTATTTTTATGAGAATATAATGGATTGTGGTTACATATGTAAGTATGGTATAAATAACTGGATTTCTAAAACAGAATTCTATAAGAAAGTTTTAGTGTGGTATATGTAACTATACCTGCTGTGATTCTGACATTAAATGAAAAATTTGGGTCAGTGATAATCAAGACTTCCCACTTTTCATAGTATTGGTATTTCTTATCTGTATGAACATGAAAGGTTTGCTGGGTTTGTTTTTGTTTTGTTTTTTTCTCTGTGAGTGTGAGATGATATATGCCTTGTTGGATGATTTTGGGAGAAACTTCCAGTACCTGTCTCTCAGCTAATCATGACTTAGTGGTATGAGTTATAAAAAGGCATCTTCCTTGGGCAGACAAATTATCTAAAGATGCTGTTTCTTCCTGTGTTAGAGCCACAGTGGGGCAAATTTTTGCCCACCCCTCTCCTGGGAATCCCTTTAAAACACAGAGACTGCATAACAGCCCAGAGGCCCCATTCATGACCCAGCTAGCCTCTCCTCTTTTCTGAGGTTAATCTGTGTGATACTCTGGTAAATTAAGTGATTTTGAGTGACATGTAGAACTAGTCTAGGCCTGTTGTGCTTGTTGGGTGCAGGGTAATATGATCCCCACTCTGTCTTTCTCAGAGGGGCCCAGAGAAAGTTGTGGAACCAAAGTCACGCTTGTTGAAACATGCAGACATGCAGATGTGAAGCTGGACTGTTATTCAGATAAAAGATATGCTTGCTGATGTAATTTCTGTTACAGATTCTGCTAAATTCTGCTAATCTTGCTGATAAAGGGTTGCTTTTTCAAACAGGCATATAAAACATGATGGCAATTTTGTTTTCTTAAATCTGTGAAAATAAAAGCAAAGATTGAAATTTACTAAATGTAGCCAGTACACCATGTGTATTTTGTTGTTTTCAGAATAATTTTTATTTATGTTCATAGCTTCGCCTTTTGTTAAAAGATTTAGAAAAGAACAGATCAAGGCTTGCTTAGTTCTCATGCATTGTAGAATATTCAACATTTGGCATTACTCATTGAATGCTAGGAGCATCTCATATGCCAGTCAGTCATATTTAAGAAATAAAAATATAAAACATGGAATTAAAAGTAATCATTTTCCCCCCTTCGCACTGACAGTCAAGTAATAGTAAAAAATAGCAAAATGGCTTTCCTTTTTGCTATTAGTGCCTTAGATGTGCTTGTTAAGAGGCAGATTATGACAGCACATATTTGCAGTAAGGATTCATTTTAATCTCATCTCAGCCCAAAAGTGTTCGGTTAAGTCTTGCTCTGGACTTGATCTGAATTTAAGCTGGTCCTTCTTGTTTATTCTTTTTTGTATAGCCTATTAATAGGGAATATTGCTTTCCTTTGCCAATATTAGTGATAGATGAAAGTAATCTAAATTTGATACCCCAACTGTTCCAAACTTCTGAAATATAGAGGTCTTAAAAACAGTTTGGTCTTTGGAATTGTTAGCATCTTTAGTTTCAGCATTGCTCATGTAATATGCTTGTATTATTTGTATTACATATTTTAAATTAATGGAATCCAATTTAATACATTTTCATAGTTTAAGACTGTTTAGCATAGATGTTTTATTTACTTGTTCCTCTTTGGAGCATGACTCCCACCTCATATATTAGTGATTTTTTAGAGTAGGGTGTATGAACTATACTGGTGATTCCCTGGGGATATTTTAAGCAGCTTATTACTGATGGAGAAAAAGCAGAATGATGAAGCAGTTTTATTCATAGTTCACTAACTTGAAATGTAAGATTGGTTGTTGTTTTCTCTGAAATCCCACCAAGTTTTGAAACTTGGACATATTAGTTTATACACAGATTGACAAAGTTTATGTTAGTTTGTCTCCGCTCACAATCATCAGGGTGCAGTTTATCTTCTGTATATTACTTATTAATTTGCATCTTTCAGTATTTTACTGTATTGCATTATATTTCAAAATCACAGAAGTAGCACAGTGGTTCAGACGTCATCTGCCGAGTAGTAAAGCCTGCAATGAAAACAGAAACAAGACACTGAACTCCTTAATAGTGAGAAGGGCAGCAGCCCAGTCACAGAGAACAGGGGTCCCTGTGGCAGTGTGTGCATACGCGGGACAAGTATAAAAAGCTTCGATAATTGACATCTAGGAGTTAGACTTACTGAGTGCATAATTCATTTACTGCTAGTGTGTTATCTGGTGTGTAAAGACGTTGTCAAATGGTCACCTAAGCCATTTATACTTCAGCGAGGTTTCAAATGAAACCCAGAGATCTCTCTGGTAAGATAGTTAAGTTTTCCAGAATATCTTCAACATAATCTGTATCATGTTGGTGAATTTGGTCAGTAAAAGTAGAGGGGAAGACAGAATCATGGAAGCAATTCAGAATTAACTTTTCTTTTAACACATCAGAAAACCAAATTTGTAAAGGCAATCCTATAGTTATTGACAAATATTTTTGATCAAGAAGAAAGCAGAAGCTCCTTGGCAGTACTCCTTAACAAATCTCCCTGTTGAACATCGGTTGAAAACCAGTTACTCTCACATGTGCCTGCTCTCTCACATATTTCACTTTGTAGCTGCAAAAAGCCACTTACGTGCTGAGTACTTCTTGTGCACAGCCCTTTTCATGTGTGTAGATCATTTGAAGGGAGAGTCTTGACCAGTTCTTTCGTGGACGAATGAAAGCCTAAGTCGTAAGAGA
The DNA here is from genome assembly GCF_023699985.2 of Odocoileus virginianus. Classification (NCBI taxonomy): domain Eukaryota; kingdom Metazoa; phylum Chordata; class Mammalia; order Artiodactyla; family Cervidae; genus Odocoileus; species Odocoileus virginianus. Next base: position 54,479,360 of record NC_069684.1, on the reverse strand, counting down.
AGAACTAGCATTTAGTGAGCTGGTTGCAGACTGCGGAAGTGGTCTCTGAGTCGTTCCTGAGTTCACGCATATAAGTGAACTCTGCCACAGGCGTGACAGTGCTGTGTGAATGCGCAGGCTCATACCCAGTGCCAGGTCACTCATCACTCATTCTCCGTGAAACTTCTGGTTGGTGACATGTCTCTGACCTTGATTTGATTTTAAAGGAATGCTGGAAGCAGGGACATCATAAAATCTTGGCTATTGGGAGATGTCTCTGTAGCACAGTGTGGAGAATTGGGAAGTGTATCTTTCACATTGAAATATGATGAATTTGAGGGAGAAGGTGTTCAAACAAATTTCTTCTAAAATTTATTTTTAGTTGAAGGATAATTACTTCACAATATTGTGTTAGTTTCTGAACAGGTTTCTTTTAAAACGTGATGCCAATAATGTTAATATCTAACTAAAATATCAACAGTTTAAATGTTAAAGATAACCAGATTTTCTGGAGAGTTGCTCTTGTTTAATTACGAGGTAGTATCTTAACTCTTTTGCGATCCCATAGACGGCTTCTCTGTCCATGGAATTTCCTAGGCCATAATACTGGAGTGGGTTGCCATTTCCTTCTCCAGGGGATTTTCCTGATTCAGGGATCAGACCCGCATCTCCTGCCTTGCAGGCGGATTCTTTACTGCTGAACCGCTGGGGCAACCCCTTTTTGGAAAGATCTATATTTCAGGCAGTTCAGTGACCAAAACCCTGACTTTTCTAAACCCTGTTTTAGCCCTCAGTTATTGGACTAAGAGTTCAATAACATGTTATAGGCAGGTTTAACATACAAATGTTACATGCAAATATGAAGACTACTTTCCAGAGTAAGCATATCCAAAGAGTATATTAAGAACCCATTTGCTGTTATCCTTCAGATGGAAATTTCTAGTCTTCTGACTTTTTAGTGTGATTAGATCAGTAGCCTAGAATCCGTCTGAGAGCTGTGCATAATCTTTTTAAAGAACTGCTTTTGTAAGGTTGGATGCACTAATTAGTCTGAATGTCTTTAACATACCTCCCACTGCTTCCTTAGTTCCTTTCACTGGTCAATCTGGATTATAATTTAGGATTTTTTAAATTGAGTAGAAATAAGAAGGAAAAAAAAAAAGTAAAGCTAGAAATGGAAACTGCCTTATGATTAAAGCTACATGTCATTGAGTCCAATACATGTGTTAATTAATTAATTCTTAATCTAGCAAATATTTATTGAATGAAGATTATATTTCCCCTTATGTTTTCCTCTGTTTTTCGCTCCCCCTTTTCTCTTTCCTTTAAATGGAGTCATATTCCTTTTTGTTGGCCACTCAATGTTGGAGTTTCACAAGGCATGGTCTTAGGACTCGCAATGTTTTCTTCCTAGGCTGTCTCAAGGGTAACTCTGGTTTAAATGATCACCTATAAGCAAACACAGATTTATTTCTTCAACTCCGAACGCCTCCTACATTTGCTTGTAATCCCTCAAAGATAACTCAAACTTATATCCAGAGCTGAGCTCGTGACCTCCCGCACCTGCTGCTCTTCCAGTGTCCTGTCTCAGCAAAGGAACGGCACTGTCCCCAGCTGTGCTGGCCAGAAGCCTCAGAACTGTCCTTGGCTCCTCCCTCTCCCGCCTCCTCACATCTCAGTCCTGGGATTGTTCTGATTTTATTTTTAACATGTCTTTCTCATCCTGATCCTCTGGACACCGCTGCTGTTATCTCTTCCTTGGACTACCCCAATAGCCTCCCACCCAGTTTTTCTGCACTTTGCATCCCTCCCAACGCCCCCCCCCCCCCCCCACGCATACACTCACTCACACACATATATATACCCTTTAAAAAGTCATCAGGGATGCAGAACCTGATTATATTGTCTTTCTATTTAAACTTTTGGATGACATTCCGTTTTTTGTAGTCTGGAAATCAAGTTCATTAACATGGGGTATGGATCTTACCTTCTTTTTTCATCTCATGGTCCCCCAACTCTCCCCAGCTTCTCCCCGCTCTCTTCATCCCCTCCTCCTCCTATTCCGCTGCCTTTCTTTAATCTGCTCCTATTCATACTGTTTCACCCATCAGGCCTTTGCAGGTTTTCACCCCACCGTATTCTTAAGCTTTTACCACTCCTTCTGGACTTCCCTGATGCTCAATTAGTAAAGAATCTGCCTGCAATGCAGGACACCCCAGTTTGATTCCTGGGTTGGGAAAATCCTCTGGAGAACGGATAGCATACTCACTCCAGTATTCTTGGGCTTCCCTTGTGACAGCCGGTAAAGAATCCGCCTGCAATGTGGGAGACCTGGGTTCCATCCCTGGGTTAGGAAGATCCCCTGGAGAAGGGAAAGGCTACCCACTCCAGTATTCTGTTCTGGAGAATTCCATGGACTACAGTCCATGGAGTTGCAAAGAGTCGGACACAACTGAGCGATTTTCACTTCACTTAATTCTTGCTCACTTCTCACATTTCAGCCTTCAGAGTAATTTCTTCACGGAAACCTTTCCCATCTCCCCAACAGGTGTTAAATCCCTCTGCCCTTCTTAAAATCAAGTGCCGAGAACCAAGAGTTATTCATAAACCATCGCTTTAGTTTTTATCTCTTTTGCTCGAGTAAGACTATTTGGGTTTTGCTTTTGATGCTTGTGTTTCTGCCTCTGACTCTGAAGACCTCTGTTCTGATTTCTCAGTCTTGTTTGGCTGAAAAGCGTACATCTATTTCTGTATTCTCAAGAGCTATGCAATATTTTCACATTTAGTTATTTTAAGAGTCATACTCCTGGCTTTTCTAAGTTGGGAAGTTTGTTGATATAGTACACTAGTCTATTTTTAATTTTTGGATGGAGACTTCAAAATATCTTTCCCATTTTAAAAAAGTTGCTTTCTCGTGATGTTTGTTTATTTGACTAAAATGTTTCATTTCTAATCTTTTTTTGTAAGATAAAACTACAGATACAGTTGAAGCTCTGTGTGTCATTTCTTGATTCTATTCCTGTCTTTCTACCTAGAAATAACTTCTATTCTGAATTTGGTCTTTCTTATTCCCATTCATTTGTTTAAAAATTTTTTACATGTGTATCTTTACATAAAATACTATATATTATTTATTTTTAAGCTTTTTATTCTTCTGCAACTTACTTTTTTCCATTTAGTTTTAGTCATGTTAGTTGTATAGTCTAGTTCATTTATGTTCACTGTTATTATATGTCATTGTACAAATAAGCCAGTTTACCCATTCATTTAGTAGATATCTACTAGTTAGTCCATCTTTCTATTTATATTTAGATTGTTCCTGTTGTTTTAGTATTTCCTTTTTTTTTTCTAGTTAGCTTTTTGTTTTTGCTGTTACAGACAATGCAGCAATGTTTATTGTTGTGTACATATTTTTCTAAAGAAATATAGAAGGGTCTGTATCTTTCCAAGTAGAATTGCAAGGTTGAAGGGCATGCATATCCTCAAATTTATTAAATAACGTCAAATTGCTCTTAAGTGGCTGCACCAGTATCTACTTTTGCTAACTTTTTATGAAATTTACTTTTGCTTCACATTGTTGTCAGCACTTTGTTTTATCAGATTTCTTAATTTTTGCCAATCTTGTAGAAGGTATCTTGTGTTGGTTTTCATGATTTCTGCCTAGTGAGATTGGACATTTTTTCAAATTTAATCTGTTTAATGTTTAGTATCTTCTTTCTGAAATTATTTGACTTGATATCTCAAACAATTGTATTTACTTAACAACTTGAGCCCACAGTTGTATCCATACAAGCCCTTCGATTCCTGGGTCGGGAAGATCCCCTGGAGAAGGAAATGGCAACACACTCCAGTACTCTTGGAAAAAAAAAAAAAAAGCCCTTGGGAAAGACTGTAGCACTATAAAATTAGTACCAGTTCATAAAAAAAAAAAAAAATTATCATTCATATATGAAGGTAAAATTTAGGCAAAGTGGCAGAACCTATTATTTTGCATTTAATAATTGACTACAAGTTGTCAAGTTTAGAAGTAACTAAGGATTTTATGTTTTTTAGTTAGAAATCATCTAATATATACTAATTTAAGTATATTCAGATTTCTTTTTCTGAACTATTTAATGGGGAGAACTTGAGAAGTTAGCCTAAACTAAGTTTTTATACTGGTACTAGCAATAACTTCATAAAATATTTGATGTCCTAATAATAATGTCTGAAGTAAAAGAGGAATGAATTGGTAATGCTAGAAATTAAAAAGCTGAGAGTTTAATCTGTAGGGTTCTGTTAATATAGGCAAATTGTACATAAAATTCCTCAATGACTGGTGTCTCTGAGAAAGTGTGTACAGAGCCCTCTCTCTTAGAACTGAACATCACCTGCAGGGTACAGCACCACCTGCACTTCACATTAATAGGCCAGTAAACTGCTGTGAAAGAAACAGTTGAATTTTTACAAGGTTTGCGGTGGAGACAAAGAAGAGCTTCTGCCCCTCCTCAAACCCAAATAAGAGCAAAATACTTGAAAGGCCAAGAAGACTGTGTTAAAAGGCCCAAGAAGATGTCAGCCTCCTCTTATGAGCCCAGCATACTGTGACTCTGATGACAGCCCAGAAGAGCTCTCCTTGTGGGGAACAAGGTTGACCACTGCCTTGGTCGATTTCTCCACGGCCAGAGTTATTCTCTGTATGCCCAAGAACACGGAGATGATGAAGAAGTCCTTTAACACTGACAGGTCCCAGGACAGCATAGTGAGCAGGTCTGGTAGAGATGATGATGGGCGTTTGACTGGTCCCTGACTATGATGCTTTGAGAGTAAATAAGATGGGCATAGTCTTGGCCATGTCCACTTGACTACTAATGAATAGAATAGACTTTTCCACCATCAAAAAAGTAATAAGCAGAAGGAACGGAAGAGGTTGGAAGGAACAGAGTAGTTGAAAGAAGACATAAATAAGGCAAATACATATTGATTAACACTATAATCAGTTCAGTTCAGTTCATTTGCTCAGTCATGTCCGACTCTTTGCGACCCCATGAACTACAGCACGCCAGGCCCCCCAGTCCATCACTAACTCCTGGAGTTCACCCAAACCCATGTTCATCGAGTCAGTGATGCCATCCAACCATCTCATCCTCTGTCATCCCCTTCTCCTCCTGCCCTCAATCTTTCCCGGCATCAGGGTCTTTTCAGATGAGTCAACTTTCGCATCAGGTGGCCAAAGTATTGGAGTTTCAGCTTCAACATCAGTCCTTCCAATGAACACCCAGGACTCATCTCCTTTAGGATGGACTGGTTGGATCTCCTTGAAGTGCAGGGGACTCTCAAGAGTCCTCTCCAACACCACAGTTCAAAAGCATCAATTCTTCGGCTCTCAGCTTTCTTTATAGTCCAACTCTCACATCCATACATGACCACTGGAAAAACCATAGCCTTGACCAGACGGACCTTTGTTGGCAAAGTAATGTATCTGCTTTTTAATATGCTGTCTAGGCTGGTCATAACTTTCCTTCCAAGGACTAAGCGTCTTTTAATTTCATGGCTGCAGTCACCATCTGCAGTGATTTTGGAGCCCAGAAAAATAAAGTCAGTCACTGTTTCCACTGTTTCCCCATCTATTTACCATGAAGTGATGGGACCAGATGCCATGATCTTAGTTTTCTGAATGTTGAGCTTTAAGCCAGCTTTCTCACTCTCCTCTTTCACTTTCATCAAGAGACTCTTTGGTTCTTCACTGGAGTTTGCCTAATCCTGATCCTTACCTCTAACCAGGAAGGACTGAACTGAAAAGTGAACACCTCTCCACAGAACTGAGGCTTGTTCACTAACCTCAGTTATCTAAAACAGTCAGGAATCAAGGAGGAAACCGTAAAAGCCTCTGAACAACCAGAAGAGCTATCACAAAGTCCAGATAGTGAAGTCCCTGCCCTTCCATCATAGACCCATCCATCTCAAGCCTTCTCTCAGCATTTACTTCTCTAATTCAATACCCAGTCTTAAAACCCTGTCCTTAATTCCCAGTTAACAGAAAAGTTGAAAACAATAGTTTGAAAGGTATTGGTGAATCCAGAGCTCTCCTGCTAAATTTGTGTATGCCAGGAACATCATGATGTCACAGTTTCAAGAGGAAAACTTGGACTAGAATCAGAAACTCAAATAGTAATATGGGACTATTTAATATGTTCATGAACTTCTGTTTTTTTCCTGGTTAATTCTTATGTGCGTTTTAATCACACTGAAATTTTAAAATTGGGGGAAGCTCTTATAAATGTTGGTCTAAAACAATGGAAAACTTTTGTTGTCCTTACTTAGCCTGGATATATAATGGTTAGTTCGCTCAGTTGTGTCCAATTCTTTGCAACTTCACGGACTGTATAGCCCACCAGGCTCCTCTGTCCATGGCGTTTTGCAGGCAAGAATACTGGTTGTTGTTGTTCACTCTTTCGTGTCTGACTCTTTGAGACCCCATGTACTGCAGCATGCTAGGCCTTCCTGTCCTCCACTTTCTCCTGGAGTTCAAACTCACGTCCATTGAGTTGGCGATGCCATCCAGCCATCTCATCCTCTGTCGCTTCCTTCTCCTCCCACCTTCAGTCTTTCCCAGCATCAGAGTCTCTTCCAGTGAGTCAGTTCTTCACATCAGGTGGCCAAAGTATTGGTGCTTCTGCTTCAGCATCAGTCCTTTCAATGAATCTTAAGGACTAATTTCCTTTAGGATTGACTGGTTGGATCTCCTTGCACTCCAAGGGACTCTCAAGAGTCTTCTCCAACACCACAGATCAAAAGCATCAACTTTTCAGTGCTCAGCCTTCTTTATGGTCCAGTTCTCACATCTGTACATGACTGCTGGAAAAACCATAGTTTTGACTAGTGGGTTGCCATTTCCTTCTCCAGGGGGTCTTCCCAACCCAGGGATTGAACCCACATCTCCTGTGTCTCTTGTAGTACACAGGCATGCGTGATTTTTACAACATTTCTCCATGTCACGGTAACCTTAAGTTGGTCTAAATGTTCAACTCTCCTTTCTCCCTCACCTCTCTGTCTCCCCCTTTACTAAGGAAGAGCAAGCATGGATAAGATAGGCATCTTTGCTAGTAAGGATGTGTTCTGGGTGAAAAAATCACATATGCGTAAGGAACTCACTCTCTCTCCTTCTGCTACCTTTGACTCAAGTGACTGGTGCAGAAGACTTTGACATTGTCCAGTCTCTCCTCTGTGCAGCCAACTGGAATATTAGAGTTTAAGAAGCAATTAAGGGGAGTCATGTAGAAAAGACATCATAAAGCTTTACTGAATCCATGTGCTACTACTGTTCAGTTGACCCAAATTCTCTAGGTTTGGAAGGTTGATGACAAATCTAGCTGACAATTTAAGTGTTTCTTTAGGAATAAGGGTGATTGGCAGGGCATGATTCTGGCACTTCATTGTTCCAAGTCAATTAAGCGCTTAAAATCCCCGTCATCACTTTTTCCAGCAGCAGCTGCTCTTCTGTCCATCGCTGCCTGTCACTTTAAGCCAGCACATACCCAGCTTATACACACATTTATGCTGTTGCTTGTTTTTGTTTTTTTCTCACTTCTTGTCAAAAACTACTAAAGGATAAAATAGATAACCAACACGGACTGACTGTATAGCACAGAGAACTATACTCAATATCTTGTAATAACCTATAATGGAAAAGAGTCTAAAAAAGAACATATATGGATATAGGATATCCATATATATATGGATATATATATCCATATATATATATATATATATAACTGAATCACTTTGCTGTACACCTGAAAAAAAAAGAAAAAAAAAAAAGAAATCCACCTGAAAAAGAGGTTACTATGCATAGAACAATATATTCTAGACATCTTTGAGATATAGGAACCCGATGGCTGTATATTATTGCTCTAACTAGAATAAATTAAAACAACAGATACCACTTCACACCCATTGCATTGCATGTGTGTGCTCAGGCGTGTCCAACTCTGTGTATAACCTGCCAGGCTCCTCTGTCCATGGGATTTCCCAGGCAAGAATACTGGAGTGAGTTGCTGTTTCCTTCTCCAGGGGATCTTCCTGACCCAGAGGTCAAACCCAAGTCTCCTGCATCTCCTGCATTGCAGGTGGATTCTTTACCTCTTGAGCTATCGGGGCTTCCTGCACTCCTTTAAAATGGTGAAAGTCCAGAACAGTGACAACATTGAATGGGGGCAAGAATGTGAAACAACAGGAACTCTCAGCTGCTGATGGGGATGCAGAATGGTGCAGCCACTTTGGAGGGTGGTTTGCTGGATTCTCACAAAACTAAACATACTCCACTGTACCACTCAGCAATCCTCCTCTTTGATATTTACCCAAGTGAATTGAAAATTTATGTCCACACAAAAGCTTAATGGTTTGTATACCTTTATTCATAATTGCTTATAGTGTGATCAACCAGTAGAGATAACTAAAGAGTCAGGCCCCCCACCTCCTGAGAATGTTGTTTTTGGATAAAAATCATAAGAATGTACGTTTAGTTTCATTTCCATAGTATTTTTCTTTTATTCCTAGTAATGAGTATTTGATTGTTTTTTTATTGTATATGGTATATTCACACACACACACACACACACACACACAACCATTTGAGTTCAATTAATTAACATTGTCCTGGAAGCCAAGTCTTAGTAGAATTGGAATTGTGAAATAAATCTCTTATTTGACCAGAATCCTATAGTGTCTTATAAGAAGATAAATTTCTTCAAATAGATGTTTTGATTGGTTCTCTGCTTGAGTGTTCTTTTTTAGCAGAAATGTTTCCTGTTTTCTTTCACAGTTGTTTCGAGAAGTACGAATAATGAAGATATTGAATCACCCTAACATAGGTATGAAATTTATATTTCACAATTAATGATAAAATATTTTCCTTAAATACTATTGAGGCTATTTGAAATGATAGAGTTTTAAGGATGTTCTATATAAAAGGAAGAAAAACGATAACCTAAATGATAATCTCAGAAAGTGTTACTTTGGGTAAAAATATTATAAAGAAGATAACTGAAGGCTACAAATTGTATTTTTCTACTACCTTGCTATCTTCTACTCTTCACTGAAATAATACATTTGACTTGGAGTTGCTGTATACAGATGTTTCTTGTATCTCCTTACTAAATCTTTCTAAATAGAGATTGCATGCCATTTAGGTATTGATAAGAAATAATTCCAGATATTTTGGCAATATGGACTTGGGTTTGTTCATAGTCTATAGGCAAAATAACTAGTTTGAATTTTAAAGGAAATAAAGATTTTATTTCAATTTTAGTGAACTTATTTTCATAAGTTCTATTTTCCCCCCATATTTACAGATAAATTTATTTGTAAATTAATTTATATATTACTCAAAGTCATTGGATTATAAGAAGTAAAAAGCAATTCTTCATTTAATCTGTTTATTCTTGAAATATGCTTCTTATGCACTAAAAAAATCTTGTATATTAGAGATACAATTTTAGAGACGTACAAAATTAGAGATGTAATTCCCTGTGGTATATAATTTCAACTACATAAGTCTGATAATTTAGTAGATTTTAATCAGAAACTTAAAATATCACATAATTATAAAATTTTTTATTTCTGTACCAAAGATTATTTAACATTTTTGATTGATTCATTATGATAATAGTATCTTTCTAAGTGTTCACTAAAATTTTGTTGTTCTAAGATTTTCCTTTTTATTACATTATTCTAATTTGTAAGGGGATAAGGTTTTTAATCCTAGAAACTTAACTCTCTTTTGAGCCAACAGTTGGTTCCAAATCATTTTGTAATAGTTATCTTCCATGGTAGTAATAATCCTTGGGAAAAGTTTTAAACTTTAAATTATAAGTAGTAATTTTTATTAGTAAATGCTCAACTTTTCCTTTGTTTTAGTGTTACCTTAAATTTTCTTAAAGCATATGTAGTATGCTCACAATTACAGAGTTATATCTCTAATTTCTTTTTTCAGTAAAATTGTTTGAAGTTATTGAAACAGAGAAGACTCTCTATTTAGTCATGGAATACGCGAGTGGGGGTAAGGATGAGGGGAATGAAAAGTTATCTTTGATGAGACATGTAGAATTATTAATACCTGAAAGCTCATTATAATATCTGTGTCTTTATTGTTGTTAATGAATCTGTAGTTTTATTAAAATGCCTTTCAATGGTGTCTTTAGGAAAATTCACTGTTTGGTTACAAGATCTGTTGATCCTACAATTAAAAATTGGACTTTGACTTATTTAAAAATTATTTAAGGACGTTTTTCAAAACTAAATTTGCATTGTTATCTATGAATGTTTCACCACTCATCTTAATATTATATTATTATTATTATCTTCTAATACTATTTTCTCTTGGCTATAAATAAGAAATTTCAAACCCAGAATGTTTTTAGTAATGTTTATAGTAAAAGCCTGTTCTAGGTCACATTTTTGTTTCACTGATCACGTATTACAGATTCTCGCTATACATACATCTTCAAGATAATCTATAAAATGTTTCAATTTAAACAAGTATTGATGTATATATTTCATAAATTAGAATACTGAGTTGACAGGTAAATGGTAAGATACACTTCTAGTAGAATACAATGTTTATTTTGACTGTCTAGCATCAAAAATAGGATTTATTTTTAAACACTGATATAGAAAATCATTTTCATTTCCTGCACTTTCCTCAAATGAGAGATACATTGCCATAGAATCACTATTCTTTTAGGCATAAGCCTTAACTTTTTCAGAAAGACGTTTAAAATTTATGGAGTTAAATAATTTAATAAGTAAAAAGAGGATCTTGAAGGTTTTAAGGACTCATAGAATTTAAGCAATTAAAGAAGGAGGGCATTGGAAATTATTTAAACCAACTTGTCTAATTAACCTTTTTTTGCTAATCAATAGGAAAACTTAGTGTTGAGTCTAGTTTTGAGTCCTTTTAGCTAAAAAAGGATGTAGATTTTTATGATGTTCTGATTTTCTGTAACTTGAATAAAGACGATTTATTTTACTCTACAACATCTAGACTATGTATTTTTATACTGTCTCTTAGATTTTTTTTAAAAATTACTACAAATATTAAATATTTTAATTGTTTTTTTAGTATTTTAATAGATTTGGGTTTTTGCATCACTTTTTTTTTAAAACCCTGAAAATACTTCATGTAAGTTTTTTACATAACCCCAAAACCTAAATCATTAATGTTTTTTATTATCATAAGATTTTTAAAAATATTAATAGTCATGCAAACTTGCATAAAATGTTAGTCTGTAATAAAATTAATGAACCTTCAAATACCACATAATGAATTCTTTCTTCACTTAACTCTTCTTTAGTTTAAAGGAAAATGAACAGTTCATCAGTATGGGAATCCGTTGTGTTTATAGTTCAGTTAAACTTTTTTTAGTGATCTAAAGTCTCAAGAGAAGGGCTAGACATGGCTTTGATATGAGAACTTATAGACAGCTACAGATCTCTGGGTATTGTTCTGTTTTTATGAAGGCCCACCACAAGGCTGGGTTAGTACTAATGTGGTGCTGCTTTAGCAGTTAATGGTAAGTACAGTCAACTCTATTGGTGCTGATGAAGGGGAGCAAGGGCTGGAGTAATAGACAGCCCCCGGGGGCCTTACTGCTCTCCTTCAGTAGCAGGGGGGGTGGGGGGGGGCAGTGGGGTGTAGGGTAGGCTAGAGGGGTGTGTACTTTAGCTCATCCCAAACCAGGTGGTCTCTTACTTAATTCTGATTCCTGGTGATGGGTTTCCTTTGAGTCTTGCCAGTCAGTGATCCTGTAACAAAACCATCGCAGTTCTGTAGCAGTAAATCTAGAATCGACCTCTTACCTTTTAAACCCATAAATGACAAGATGACTCTGGTAAATAAAACAATATGTTTCCTCTAAAATTTATAGATATTTTAGGATTGAATCGGACATGCACACTGGAAACTTAGCATGAAAAACGGCCTCTTTGAGGAGTACATCTCTTGACTCTGGTTCATTCCTGGGGCAAAAGATCTTCAGTGATTAGAAGGGCAGGCAACTCCTATATGAACCATGTTTTGTTCAAGGGAACCTATTAGAAGTAGGCATCAGGGCTAATCCACAATGGTGTGTGTATTTCTCCTGTTGTTCATGCAAACATTATTTATTAAATGTTTACTACATACTAGGTGGTATTCGAGGTGCGAGCAACACATGGATGAACAGATACAAGGTCATTGCCATCAAAAAGATGACATTCTAGTTGGGGAAGCGTATGATAAACAAGTAATATATAATCAGTAAAGGACCGGGTCATGTCAACATCTGGGGTGTGAACGTTCCAGGCAGAACTTAAGGGCAGTCCAGGTTTTTGAACCCCTGCCGTATATATTATATCTTTCTCAGCCTAAATTCGCATATCTAGAGTTAACTGCTATGATGGGTCAGCTAGAGCATCTATTCATTTCTCTGTTTTTATCATCCCATTTAATCATTTAAGTATACCTTATATAATCTGCTAACATTGTAGATGTATTAGTTTCATCTGACATACATACATCATTGCATTTTGATTTTTAACATTTTACTTATGTCCTAGGATTGATATTGCATATATGTATATGTAATATATCTGTATACCTAGATACAAATATATAATTTATTGAGTGCTTACTATATGCCAGTCACTGTGCTAAGCACGTGCTTTATTTCATTAATCCTCACAACAGCCATGTGAGATAGGCAATAGGGAGAAAAGGGTTCTTAACATAGTTAAGAAATCTTCCTAATATCTCCCCGTAGCAACTAAGGGCTAAATCAGGATTCATACCAAAATTAGTCTGATTCTAAAACCTGAGTTTTTAACCACTTTGCTGTACTTTATAAGAACCCTTTAAGCCACTTGGTGAGTTTTTAATATACATGTTTGTCTATATGGTGCCAATTATAAGGATATAAAATTTTAATCCCTTACACTGAAGTATTTTATCTTTCATAATGTAACTGAACATTAGGTTTATTATTATTAATTAGAGAAAAATGAAAAAAACTTACATGTAAAGGATCTATTAGAAAATTTTTAACAGTTTCTAGTATCTTTAAATTATTTCAACAAATTTGTATTGTCTATCCACGTTGTGTCCTGTCATGGGGATGGTCATGCAGGTAAAGTATGGGTGTGATGACAGCATTCAAGAAGGTTGCAGCTCCTCTAGGGTAACAGGAGATGCACACAGGGTGGTTTCATTCTGTATAGTAAGTAGTTAAGTACCAGTGCAGGTGAAATGAGTATCATGAGAATGAACATGATCAAAATATGAAGGATAAGAATGAAATCAGTGTGGATGGAGATAGATGGAATTTGACCCAAGATTATATGATCAGTAGACTTTAAGAGAGTGAGCCAACATAATATGGCTTTTGGTATTTTATTTGAAATGTAAGCCCCAAATACAGAGCCAAATGTAACATTTGGTTGCCCATGCTGTGGCTTCCCTTTATTTGAATGGATAATAAAGAGTTGACTGTATTTTCACATAGTACTGAAAAGAAGAAAGAAAGTTTTCTTAATGTTTTTATGATTTTTTATTAAAGGAGTTTTGCTGATTCATAAGCTGCTACCAATATTTGGTTTTATATGTCTTTTTCCCTTTTTTTCTATCATGTAATAGTTTTAATTTATATAGAACTATCAGAAAAGTGTGGGCCAAAAGCTTCTTAAAAAACAAGGCAAAAACTTGACATTGCATATATTGTTAACTGAAAATCTATGTATATTTTACTGCCTGCTTTACCTTTCTGATTCAGGTGAAGTATTTGATTACTTAGTTGCCCATGGAAGAATGAAAGAAAAAGAGGCCCGTGCAAAATTTAGGCAGGTATGGAAAGTAGTTTTCAACTTTGTTTTGCTGATATTTTTAGTGATGTACAATGGACAGTATCACAAACCAGAATTCAGAGTACATGGTACTTTAAAAAGAAAAATTCATACTTTCTTTTTTAAGATGGAAAACTGAAAAAGAAATTTGTAAAGTAGTTATAATTGGTTATTTTTAGATCATCATAAATAGTAAAATGTTTATAGTTGAGACTCTTATTAATAACTCTTTGATAGTCTTGGAAATAGAGACCTAGAGTGAGATAGAAAATAAATACTTTAAACATTTATCCAGGAATTATTATTAAGTATTATTAGCTTTATGTGTACAACATAACTGTGTACTGTTTAAAAAGGTTTTTGTATTTTTTTAAGTAATTAAAGATATCTTGCTTTTGGAACTCCTATTTTTGTAGGTTTAAAGACTATGATCAATTTTATTTAGTCGAGTAGGGAAGGAACCTTGCCAGTGTGAAGAATATGGTAAGATATTGGTATTTCCAGGTCGACTTGATTATGATTTGTTACATAAATGATAAAATAAGAAAAAGCAATTTAAGTTCATCTAAGCTTTTGTTTCTAATTTTTAGGAATGAAGTAATTAAAATTAGTACACTTTAAAAATTACTGTAGCAATGTCAGATTAATAAATTGTAAATTGTTCATAAAATTTACTGAAGTAAAGTTTCAACAGATAACTTTCTATATGCCAAACTTTGCCTTAGTGAATTTAAAATACTCATTTAAAAGTAGTTCAGTATCTCTTCTGTAAGCGTGATTCTGCAATTAAAGTGATCCTGTAATCAGTAAGATTGGGTCATACTAATATGAAATGTTCCACTGTGAGATTTTTGTATATATGTTAACATGTAAACAATTATAGAAGTCCTGAAGAAGACGGGAGGAAAATACCTTTTTGACTATTTTTTTGACACAGCGCACTCTGAATTGATCATGGAGTGAGTTTATTTTGGGAAACATCTATTATTAATATCTGACGGAATCATTACTTTTTGGAACACAATATATAAAATGCTTTAGACCAAAGATATATACAGCCATTCATTATATTTGAAATGGATCTTAGAAGCATTTGACTTAAAATAGCTGAATCTAAAGACAGCTGGTAATGAGGAAGCAACATTGAGAAGCTGAACAGCGATCAGTCACATACTGTTAAATTCTTTTCTATGCTGGGTTGCAAGTCCAGGTTTACTTAAGTAAAGAACCACAATCATCACTTCAAATGTCATTGTTCTCTCCATGTCAGTCACTCTAGCTTTAGTAGCCAACTAGGAAGAAAATTCCAATTGACATTAGATATTTCCATTGAAATCTAAATCGGTATTTGAATGACTGTCACTGCTTACTCTTCTTTTTAGTTGGTTGATTTTATTTATTTATTATTAAAAACAACTGTGGTCAAAAATTTTACTAGGTACTATATGGGATTAGAGAAGGTGAAAATGCCTGCTGTTTTAAAGAGCTTACTCATCTTTACTGACAGGTGTAAGCAGGATAGGAGGCTGGGACACAGATATTTTCACAAAGATCCAAGTAATTATTAAGTGGCTCTTTTTTTTTTTAATGAAATCTGGATTACTTTGAAATGAGATCAGAGGTTGAATATGAAATGAATTCTATTTAAAATGTAAAACAATGGAAGTTTAAAAAATAATTCTCTGTTATAAATATTAAAGGTATTTTACTATCTATATGTGTTCCCCCAAAATTAAATAGGTAACCAACTCACATTTTTAAAAACAATGAAAACACACAATTTTGTAGTTATTTGTCAAAAAGTTGTTTTTGTTTTTATATTTATTTTTGCCAAGTTTATTTTTCTTTATAGGTTTAATTAAAACTCTAGTTAATGTATATTTATTTTATTTTTATTTGCTCTGTATTTCGTGCAGTTACTTTTAAGAGTTTAACAGTGAAGGGGAACATGATATATTAGTAAGGGTATATACACACCCTATACATGTATGTCCTTGACTCTACCATGAAGTATAACAAAAATACTATGACAGTTTAGGACCAATTTAGCAGCTATTGCTCCTACAGTACCTCTGCATTCCCTTAAGAGTCGAAGGCCTACAAGAAAATCACAATGTTGATTTAGCCTTCCCAATATCAAAGCTACAACTTGAAGCTTGGGAATTCCTGACCCACTTATAAATAATTGCAAAGCAAACCCCACAATTGCACCTCATGGTAAAACGTTGACATGTTTTGTTTTAGGGTCAGTGCAGGACTGATTCTCAGTCATGTTTTTGAGATTTGTAACAAAAGGATCATAAAGAAGTTCTTACATTGCATTTGTGGAGGTACAGAAGGTTTTGAGATGGGAGGGTCTGGCCATAGATTAATGCAGTAAAACTTGGATTTGTGGATGGGGATTCTTAATGTGAGTCAGAAGCCAGAGCTTCTTTCATTGTAGAAATTGTATCCTACTAGATCAGTGTGGTGGTATTATAAATTATCTTTCCCTTCTTAAGTCTTTAAGACGCAGGAGATTGTTATTCCAGAAGTGCCTATAGAACTGCTTTCATAGAAACTATCCTAAGGTGAAGTTCATGTTTGGTAACCAAATCATTGTCTGTAGCATGCCTTCTTTGCTGTATCAAGAGAAGGTGACTTGAAAAACATAATGCTATCAGCACAGTTCTGTCATCTGTGATATAAAAATAGCCTTATAGTATGAACGTCCTATCGCCTATATAATATATTCAGTAAGTTGAATTAATATTTACATATAAATGTATATCTTAACTAATGAACATATTTTGGTGAAAATTGGATATTACAATTTGAAGCATATTGCTTAAGAAAATGAATGCTACATATTACTTGTAGGGTTCTGCTGTATTTGGGAGACTCACACTTCAAATTGATTATAATCATTCACAGTTGTTCTGCTCAAAAATATTTCATGGTTCTGTAGCACCTGCTTAGTTTGGAATTCAGAGACTTTTGCCAACTTGTCTATCCAGGTTTAACTCCCAGTATTACCATCTTCCAACCTACTTTTCAGATACATTGTGTTGCCTCCACAGTAGGCATTTTACCCCCTTACCCACTACATCCCCATCCCCAAGCCTCCACATTTTAAAATATTTGTCCTTCATGTTGGCTTAGATCAAATGTCAGTATCACCAACCAGCTGGAAATTACTCTTATTTTTATGATTGCCTCGCTTCTTTGTACCCCTGCTTCTATGATTCTGCCTTGTTACATATATAGTTACTCATACACATACTTTTCCTCCCAGTCAGACGGTAAGCTCCTTATTAAGGGCAGGGTGCACATGTAGTGTCCATTTTTGTGTTCCCCTTGCAACTAGCACGTTTTCTTGCACATAGCAGGTACTCAATAAACTGTTGGATCAAACTGAGTTTAATAGAATTACATCTTACTCATTGTATGTTGATTTTGTTTTGAATTCATGTCTTCTCTGTCTTTGAACCATTTTAATATACATTAGAATAATTTTATAATACTGAAATATCAGCTTCACTTGTACTACTTCAGAGTTTTTTTTTTTCCTAACCAATATCCTATTAGCGTGGTCATACTTCACATCACCCTTAGACTTTAAAAATCTCATTTCTGTTCCCATTTGTAAATGCCTAACCAATGCTCAACATTCAGACCGTGTTTACATTTAACTGACTCCACAGACCTGAATGTTCTGCTGCGCTAAAATGGCCATACATATATGTATAAAGTAGCTCTTACCTGATTGCTATCAGATAGTTTCCATTTCTGTATTTTATGTAATAAAAGTATATAACTATCATAGAATTGCTTATAACCTATTTCTCACTTGTATCTTTGGCCCTTAAGCCATTGGGTTCTTTAGCAGTTATCTCCAAAGAGCCCTAGGTAATAGAAATTAAGACTGCATACAGAATCTGGTTACAAGGATAGAATACTTTGCCCAGCTGAATTAGTGACAGGTTAAAAATTAAATTTCATTTTTATACCTCTTGTTTTGAAACTTAGGTTTCCTTTTAAGGCTCAAAAATTTTTCCCTTTGCTTTGTAATATATGAACAGACAAAAATACAGTATTGCTAAATGCCCTGTTGATAAATTCTTAAGTCAGTTGACCTCCCTGAGAAACATGCCTTGAGCACATTTAATGTAATTCCTAAAATAGAGTTTTGCATTTTGAACTTGAGCCAACTATCTTGAAATGCTGATTCATGTGTGCCAAAATTCTTATTCCAACAGTGGAATAAATCATTTGACCCAAAACTATGAAGTATACATTTGATTGTGTAAACAAAGAAATATAACAACCTATAGGAAAAATCTTCAGGCACTCTGATAAATATTTAGTATATTTTAGCAAGAGAACACTACTTTTCCACATCGTCTGAATTTAAAAGTGAAAATTTTATCACTTTAGTACATATGGTTTTCTGAACTAAAGGAGCAGTGAAATTACTAAATGTAACTTTGAAATCCAAGCTAGTAAGTTCTCTAATTGGAATAATAATTGGGAAAAATGGATACTTTTACTATAATAATTTTGAATCTTTTATCCAAATATTTATTTCAGATTGTATCTGCTGTACAGTATTGTCATCAAAAGTGCATTGTTCACCGTGATCTTAAGGTAAGCAACTGGTTTTATAACAAAAATTTCTTATTATTAACAGATATTTGATACTGTCAGAGCTATTTTTTTGATTGCATGATTGTGCCAGACATTATAGAAGAAAATTAGTTTTTATTTAATTTTTTTACAGCAGCTTTTTATAAAAGGCAGCATTTTCTTTTTTTAAAATTGAAGTATAGTTGGTTTACAGTATCATGTTTGAGGTGTACAGTGATTCAGTTATATATTATATATATATTTTTTCAGGTTCTTTCCCATTATAGGTTATTACAAGACAGTGAATGTAGTTACCTATGCTATACAGGAAATCCTTTTTGCTTATCTGTTTTATCTGTGGTATTTTGTACCTGGTAATCCCATACTCCTAATTTATCCCTTCCCTCTTCCTCTTCCCTTTGGTAACCATTCGTTTGTTTTCTGTGTCTGAGTCTGTTTCTATTTTGTATATAGATCATTTGTATTATTTTTAGATTCCACATATAAATGATATTATATAATATTTGGGTTTCTTTGTCTGACTTCCTTCAGTTAGTATGATATTCTCTAGTCTGTCCATATTGCTGCAAATGGCATTATTTCGATCCTTTTTATGGTGAAGTAATATTCCATTGTGCATGTACACACAGAGACACCCCTGCATCTTCTTAAGCCAGTTATCTGTTGATGGGCACATGAATTGTTTCTGTATCTTGGCTGTTGTAAATAGTGCTGTTATGAACATTGGTGTGCGTGTATCTTTTCAAATTGAGTTCTTGTGTTTTCTGGATATATGCCCAAGAGTGGGATTACTGGGTAATGTGGTAGCTCTATTTTTTAGTTTTTTAAGGAACCTCCTTACTCTTCTCCATAGCCGGTGCACCAATTTACATTCCCACCAACAGTGTGGGAGGGTTCTCTTTTCTTCACCCTTTTAAGCATTTATTAATTGTAGACTTTTTGATAATAGCCATTCTGCCCATGGTGAAGTAATAACCTCATTGTGCTTTTGCTATATATTTATATACATTTTTCTAATAATTAGCAGTGTTGAGCATCTTTTCATGTGCCTTTTGGCCATTGTGTATGTCTTTGGAGAAGTGACTGTTTAGGTTGTCTGTCCATTTTTTGATTGACCTGTTGGTTTTTTGTATTATTGAGTTGTATGAGCTGTTGATATATTTTGAGTATTAACCCCTTGTTAATAAAAAGTTTAAAAATTTGCAAATAGTTTCTCCCATTCCTTGATTCTCTTTTCGTTTTCTTCATGGTTTCCTTTGCTGTGCAAAAGCTTTGAAGTTTGATAAGGTCTCTTTTATTTATTTTTGCTTTTATATCTTTTGCCTGAGGGAATAAACTTAACTAAGGAGGTAAAAGACCTATATGCACCTACAACACTGAAAACTGTAAAATATTGATGAAGGAAATTGAAGATGATCCAAAGAAATGGAAAGATACCCCATACTCTTGTATTGGAAGAATTAATATTGGTAAAATGCCACACTCCCCAAAGCAATCTACAAATGTAATGTAATTCCTAGGAAAACTTCCATGACAGTTTTCACAGAACTAGAACAAATAATCCTCAAATTTATATGGTACCACAGAAGACCTAGAATTGCCAAAGCAATCTTGAGAATAAAGAACAAAGCTGGAAGCACAGCCCTCCCAGACTTCAGATGATAACCACAAAGTTACAGTAATCAAAACAGCTTGGTATTGGCATAAAAGCAGACACATAGATCAGTGGAACAGAACCAAGAGCCCAGAAATAAACCCATACCCCTGTAATCAATTAATCTATGGCAAAGACAAAGGAGGCAAGAGTATACAGTGGAGAAAAGACAGTCTCTTCATCAAGTGGTGTTGGGAAAGCTTGACAGCTACATTTAAGTCAATGAAATTAGACCACTCTCTCACACCATATACAAAAACAAACTCCAAATGGTTTGAAGATCTAAATACAGGCATGACACCATAAAACTCCTCGAAGAGAACTGAGGCAAAATACTCTGACATAAATCATAGGAATATTTTATTAAAAGGCAGTATTTTCACTGAGCAAATGAAGAAAATGTGGATGAGAGGTTGTCTAGAATTAAAGGTTGAGAGGATTTGTTTCTGTTAATTAGCTTCTCTTAATACATAAATGTGAAACTTTGTCCCTAATTAAAAATGCCTGAGGCCCCATTCCATCAGAAGTAAGGTCAGGGTACAATATCCAGCTTTGTCTGATGTAAGAGCCAGTGCTCATCCTTACATTGAAATTCAGAGAAATATTAGAAAAATTTTAAATGTTTTTATGAATCCCTGGTGGCTTAGTTGGTAAATAATACGCCTGCAATGCAGGAGGGCCTGAGTTTGATCCCTGATTTGGGAAGCTTCCCTGGAGAAGGCAATGACTACCTGCTCCAGTATTCTTGTCCAGAATCCCATGGACAGAGGACCTTGGCAGACTACAGTGCATGCGGTCTCAAAAGAGTCCGACACGACTGAGCGACTAACACTATTACTACTATGAATATCAAATGCATGTGATTAGTATAAACTGGCATTCTTTAGACTAAGATATGTGTGATAGTCAAGAAATAATGGTGGCAATGAACATGGGAGGGCAGATACCTCTTGGAGGAACTGATTTCATTTTCTTTAGGTAGACTGAGAAGACAGATGGCTGGATCATGTGGTAGTTCTAGTTTCAGCTTTCGAAGAGATTCTATACTGTTTTGTAGAATTGCTATGCCGATTTACAGCCTTCCCAACAGAACACAGTGTTCTAGCTCCTCACATTATTGGTGACACTTATCTTTTATTTTTTTCATATAGCTATCCAGTCGTGAGATAATACCTCATTGTGGTTTTGATTTACATTTCTCTGATGATTAGTGATGTTGAGCAACTTTTCATATACCTGTTGACTGTATGTCTTCTTTGGTAAAATGTCTATGTAGATGTTTTGCCAATTTTTTAATCTGGGTTTTGGTTTTTTGATTATTGAGTCACGAGTTTCTTACGTATTTTAAGTATTAACCCCTTTCAGATATGTGGTTTGCAAATATTTTCTCTTATTCTGTGTTTTCATTTTGTTGATGGTTTCCTTTGATGTGCAGAAGCTTTTTAGTTTGATATAGTCTCACTTGTTTATGTTTGCTTTGGTTGCCTGAGCTTTTCATATATAATCCAAAAAGTTAATAATTGGTAACTTCCCTGGTGGTCCAGTGGTTAAAACTCCAAGGTTCCAATGCAAGGGGCACAGGTTGGATCCCTAGTCAAGGAACTAAGATCTCACATGCTGTGCGGTATGGCCCCACCCCCCAAAAGTTAGTAATACTGTATTAAGTACTGGAAGTTTGCTTAGAGAGTAGATTTCAGGTGTTCCCATCATTAATACCCAAGAAAAAGGTAACTGTGAGGAAATATGTTAATTAACTTTAGTAATCATTTCACTATGTGTATGTATATCAAATTATCATGTTCAGTTCAGTCACTCAGTCGTGTCTGACTCTCTGCTACCTCATGAACCGCAGCACACCAGGCCTCCCTGTCCATCACCAACTCCCGGAGTCCACCCAAACCCATGTCCATTGAGTCGGTGATGCCATCCAACCATCTCATCCTCTGTCATCCCCTTCTCCTGCCCTCAATCTTTCCCAGCATCAGGGTCTTTTCAAATGAATCAGCTTTTCGCATCAGGTGGTCAAAGTATTGGAGTTTTAACTTCAGCATCACTCCCTCCAGTGAACACCCAGGACTGATCTTCTTTAGGATGGACTGGTTAGATCTCCTTGCAGTCCAGGGGACTCTCTAGAGTTTTCTCCAACACCACAGTTCAAAAGCATCAATTCTTCAGCACTCAGCTTTCTTTATAGTCCAACTTACATCCATATGTGACCACTGGTAAAACCATAGCCTTGACTAGACGGACCTGTGTTGGCAAAGTAATGTCTCTGCTTTTTAATATGCTGTCTAGGTTGGTCATAACTTTCCTTCCAAGGAGTAAGCGTCTTTTAATTTCATGGCTGCAGTCAATATATGCAGTGATTTTGGAGCCCAGAAAAATAAAGTCAGCCACTATTTCCACTTTTTCCCCATCTATTTGCCATGAAGTGATGGGACCAGATGCCATGATCTTAGTTTTCTGAATGTTGAGCTTTAAGCCAACCTTTTCACTCTCCTCTTTCACTTTCATCAAGAGGCTCTTTAGCTCTTCTTCACTTTCTGCCATAAGGGTGGTGTCATCTGCATATCTGAGGTTATTGATACTTCTCTTAAATTATGTTTTTTTTATTAAAAATAATTTTAAAAAAAGAAATGGTTGAGGCCAAATTGATTTTTTTTTAAAAAAGTAAAAAGTTCCTCGTCTAAAAAAGTTTTTTCCCCCCTTTTCTCTTTTTTTCCAAATTTAATTTGCATGTTCCTTTTTTTTAAACTTCTTTTCCCATTGCCTATGTCAGTTACTCACAGTAATTTGTGTTATATTTGAATATACTGTCCTAAATAGTTGTTTGAAGTCTAGCACTGTATTTTGCTCCATTTTTCTGAGGTTATAGAGTTTCTCCTGCTTCAAATATTTCTATTTCTCAGTTTCCTCCCTCAGCCTTTTAAAGGGAAATCACTGCTGCAAAGAAAGAGAAAGAAGAGAGCTATTTATTTCCCTGCTTGTGTGTTTGACTCCTAGCTTGTTGTCTCATTTCTTAAATGGAATATATCTGCCAAAAAAAAAATTCATCACCTTGTGATTCTCCTCTAGTCCTGTGGAGGGAGTTTCCTGTGTGCACTTGGGAGGAAACCTCAAAACCCTCTCCAGCTCTCCTCTTCTGGGGCAGCCTTGGGTACTTTGCTGTCTTATCCAGACATCTTTAGAGAGACTGAGCTAAGTCTAGCTTGCTCCCAGGATGCCACAGAAATTTACAATCACCAGACCCTTACATCAGAACATCAAAGTAACCTGGTTTTGTCACACAGTCCATAACATTTTGATCTAATATAAATCTTCCAAATCTGTGTGCTGTTATGCCACATTTTTTGCATATTTTGGGAATTATCTGTATCTTTATTTTCTAAAACAGGATGAAAACAAATATCACAAACTAGTATTTCTTAAGAAAAGAAGGAGGTAAGGGAAGGAAGATACATGATGGGCTGACTGCTGAGCTCTGCTGACTGTTGGACACTTAAGTGATGTAAAGAACTCTGGATTTGTTTTAGTCAAATTTTACTCCATTTTGTAACCTGATAAAACACATCTACAAACTAAGTGATAACTTTGTTATTCTGTCAGTTTAGCATAGAATGAAACAAAACGTGTACAAAAGCAAGTCCTTTATTAAATTACTTGCATGTATAAAAGGTACATTTAAATGTTTTTCATTAAATGGTTCTGATTCAGGAATATTTTAGAAAACCTGTTTTTCAAAACATAGGGAGAAATCTCTTCTTTCTACCGTAATAAACCTCCAGTAAAAGAATCTAGTTTTAGAAAATTAAAAAGAGGCTTAAAACAGGTAAGACCTAATGGAGACTAATGTATTGCTTTCTTTTACTGGAAGGATAGAACTTTGTTGAGGATGCATTTTGCAAGAGAGTGCAAGGAATAAATTCATTAGTCATGGAACCCCTGACTTGCTTTAACCAGGAATACTCTATTCAAACAGAGCATATTTGGGTAAATTGGTTGGTTTAACCCCATAGCGTATTAGTGTTTTGTTGACTTATCTTCTTTAGAATAGGTCATATTAAGGTACAATTCCAGGATGTTTCTTACCATAAGAAAGAAAATTAGGCTTAAAATGATCTCTGGGAGAAAACAGTTTTTAAATAACCTTTCTTAAACAGTTACACATGTGTGCATACTGAGTTGCTTCAGTCGTGTCCAACTCTTTGCAACCCTATGGACTGTAGCCTGCCAGGCTTCTCTGTCCATGGGATTCACCAGGCAAGAATACTGGAGTGGGTTGCCATGCCTTCCTCCAGGGGATCTTCCCAACCCAGGGATTGAACCTGCATCTCTTATATCTCCTGCATTGGCAAGTGGGTTCTTTACAACTAGCACCACCTGGGAAGCCCAAAGAGTTACATATATGTATATAAATGAAACCTTCCTGTATAGTGTTAAAATTCAGTCTTTGTCATTGTTCAGTTATTCAGTCGTGTCTGACTCTTTGCGACCCCATGGACTGCAGCATGCCAGGCTTCCTGTCCATCACCAACTTCTGGAGCTTACTCAAACTCATGACCATCAAGTCAGCGATGCTATTCAACCATCTCATCCTCTGTCGTCCCCTTCTCCTCCTGTTTTTAGTCTTTCCTAGCATCAGGGTCTTTTCCAATGAATTAGTTCTTTGCATCAGGTGGCCCAAGTATTGGAGTTTCAGCGTTAGCATCAGTCCTTCCAGTGAATATTCAGGGTTGATTTCCTTTAGAATTGACTGGGTTGACCTCCTTACAGTCCAAGGGACTCTGAAGAGTCTTCTCCAGCACCACAGTTTGAAAGCATCAGTTCTTCAGCACTCAGCCTTCTCTCTGGTCCAACTCTCACATCTGTTCATGATTACTGGAAAAACCATAGCTTTGACTATATGGACCTTTGTTGGCAAAGTGATGTCTTTGCTTTTTAATACGCTTTCTGGGTTTGTCATAGCTTTTCTTCCAGACATCTTTTACTTTCATGGCTGCAGTCACCGTCTGCAGTGATTTTGCAGTCCAAGAAAATAAAGTCTGTTGTGGTTTCCATTTTTATACACCATCTGTTTGCCATGAAGTGATAGTGTTAAAATTCAGTCCTATATAGATGTAATTCTGAACAATCAGACATTGGAGTACTCTGCTCGGCTTCTCAGTTGGACGTTATATTTAAAAACGAAAGACAAGAAATGGGAGACTGAGACCGATGGGTATACACTACTGCGTGTAGAATAGGTGACTAAGGAGAGCCTCCTGCGCCGCGCAGAGACGCCTCCTGAGCGCTCTGTGGGGCCTGGCTGGGGTGGAAATCCGGGAAAGGGCAGACAGGTGTATGCGTGTGAATGAGTCACTTTGCACTACAGCAGACGCTGACACAGAACTGTAAAGCAACTAAACTCCAGTAAGAATTAATGACAAACTTTAAAAAAGTAACTGTGTGGTAATAGATATGTTAATTAACTAGATTATGGTCATCATTTCACAATGTATAGGTTTATTAAATTACCACTTTGTATACCCTTTTAAAAAGTAATGCTGTAAAGCCTAAATATATTCAATTTTTGTCAGTCATACCTCGGTGAAGCTTGGAAAAAGTTTTTAAGTAATAAAAAATTCACATAATCTTAAAAAGAGAGACAAGAATACATGTTTAAGATCTGAGCAATTATAATGAACATTTTATTTTGTGTAGGCTCTTTACATTGTCCTTTTTATTATTTTCTTCTTAGGCTGAAAACCTTCTCCTTGATGCTGATATGAATATTAAAATTGCTGACTTTGGTTTTAGTAATGAATTTACAGTCGGGAACAAGTTGGACACATTTTGTGGAAGCCCACCTTATGCTGCTCCTGAGCTTTTCCAAGGGAAGAAGTATGACGGGCCTGAAGTAGACGTGTGGAGCCTCGGCGTCATTCTCTACACGTTAGTCAGTGGCTCCTTGCCTTTTGATGGCCAGAATTTAAAGGTATTGGCTATATTCGCTATTAATGTTCTATCCCCAATCACGATGATTTCATCAGCCAGCAATAAATGCTTTCTTTTGCTTTTAAGGAACTGCGGGAGCGGGTCTTACGAGGGAAGTATCGTATTCCCTTCTATATGTCCACAGACTGTGAAAACCTTTTGAAGAAATTATTAGTGCTGAATCCAATTAAGAGAGGCAGCTTAGAAGTAAGTAATTTTTTCTACCCTATGTTTAAAATTTGACAATTAAAATATTTGAGAAACTGACCCGTGTTTTTTAAGGAAAATTGCCAGATCATCTCATCTGTCTTTTGTTCAAACTACAGAAGGTCACATGATGCTTTCACTACTCAAAAGTTGTGCAATGGGTTTCTCTAGAGACTCTTATTTCTTCTTCATCCTGCAATGAAGTATTCAAACAACATCAAAATAGGGATAAGATTGACTTAGTTGAAGAAGAAGGAAAACCTAGCCTCTGTCAGAATTGCTTGGTCCAATATAGAAACCTTGTATTTACGAAGTACAAATATTTCAAGGATGAAAGAAGATAGTGAAATTTGAATCCAGTGAATACTCCACGACTGTATCTGATGGTAAAAAATTCAGTAGAACCCTCTCAACGTCAGTACAAAAAATTTGATGTATTTAATAACTAGAACATGTTGGAAACAAGTATTTCATTTCTTACCACACTGTTTTGTTGCCTATATACATTCCACATATGTGAGATATTTATAATAATAGATGCTAGTATAAAAGTATTAAGTATATTGCACCCACTGATGTCAGAGGCTCATGTAACCATAAAGGTCTAACATCTTTTCCTTCTGGTGCTATAATCTGAACAACTTATTAAGTATTTTGCCCATTTGTTTTTAAGAATATTTTCACCTGTACTAAAGTAATTTCAGAGATTCAGTGTGTGTTGTTCTCTAGTACTTTTTGTCTTCATTTATTTGCCTTAGTAGATAGGGTAGGAAATGCAGAGAATTAACCTCATGTACACTGTACTTTTTTAGTGTAGCAATGGGGCTTTCTGGCACGGACTCCATGCTGGTTAGGAGGCCGCCTTATAGTGAGCCATCCCTGTGTACAGAGCTCTCAGGTTAGTCTGGGCTTTGTGACTTTATTACCACAGTGCTTTTCACTGAAAGATGCAGTATGTCTGGATGGAAGTTCAGGGATGGTGACTTCCACTGGGAAGTTAAATGCTTTATATCAGTGAATCAATCATCAGATGTTTTTTACTGAATTATTTGTTTAAATGTGATCAGTTCCTATAATTTTTTTCTGTTTCTTTTTTTTTCCTTTGGGGGTCAAATGACATGTTAATAATGTTTTAATGGATAAATCAATGCTGTAAAAAAGCCCACTTTTCATATTACTGCTCTTCTAAACTTACTTTCAAACATTATAATACAAAATTAAGTGAAATAGTTAAAATTGTGGACACTCATCAGTTGTAAAATTTTATAGGGACAAAAACTTCTCTTAATCCTGCTCTGTGACCTGTTTTTGTCACTGGAGTCAAGTTTATATGCATGTCACTTAATAAAAAAATCTCCAAGAGTTGAGGCAAAAAGACCAACAAAAACTATATAAGGGGAATAGATGTTAAAATTTCTGTGTACAGTTGATAAGATGTACTTGATGTCTTAATGATGATTCATTTGCAATAATAGTCAAGTATTTAACTCTTTTATCCTTAACATTAAAATGTGAAGGATTAAAGTATTAGAATTCTCTGAGTAGAATTAAAATTCCAAATTATTATTATGAAAACATTTGCTCATCAGAAGTTCAATTTGATGTATTTGAGTATAGTCTGGAACCTCCTGTTTCAGCTTATCAAAACTGTTTTCCAGCCATGGAACCAGGAGTCTACATTGGAAATGCTACCATAATATTGCAGATATCACTATACAAAGGCTGTTCTGCTTCACAATTCCCAGAGCTGACTTTCCAGAGAAACCTGATACCAATTTAAATAAAAGATTTCTTATACAAAATCTTAAGAAACTCCCTTAGAAATAACAATGATGTTAAAAATTGTATTAGCCTTCACTTTTATTTTCATAGGAACTTTATTGTCAACTTTGCAATTTAAAATCTATGAACTTTTAAAAACAGCCATTTTCAAAACACCAGTCTACAGTAGGTAAACAAATTTTTATACAGTAATGTTTTCATGTCATATTGCATTCTTTTTTATTGTTAACTTAAACGTTTATAGTTTGTACTCTTTGCTTTATCATGAGAATGACCTCCTTCCCTTTATGTATCAAAGTTTAACTGTTTTCTTGCTAGTTGCATATTTGAACTGTTTTCATTGTTTTTGCTAAAATTAATGTGATAAACTTTTTTCCTTTGGGATATATGCTTAGATAAACACTCCAAGCCCATAGTTACTGAGTCGGAAGGTATAAGCAGTCTGCTAGGTCCTGTGTATCATTGCCAAAAGATTGTATGTGACCTAAAGCACTTGAGGGTATCTGTTCTCCACAGCTTGTTTCTGTATTGGATAGAATAATTTCTAGTAATTGATGTCTTTGTGGTAGTAATACAGTCATAATCGCCTTAATTTGTGTTTCTTTCATTAGAGATAATGCTCAGTGTTTTTAATGAATAGGTTAAGGGTACTTATTCATGTCTAAGCTCTCTGTGTCCCTTTAGCTGCTTGACTGAAGGAGTCTGGTTAATCAGCTTTGTAGACTTATAGCAACTTTGTACATTTTGATATGAAATATTTCCCAAGTCCCATTTTTTTTTTAATGGAACTTGATTTTTTTCAGTGTTATTTGAGTATCATGAATTACTGAGTAAACTCTAGTCTTTCCTGACTGTATAATTTGCTAATATTAAAATTTGATTTAAAGAATCTTGATTCAAGTAATCTGCTTATTGTCTTATTAAACTTCTTATTTAACTTACACACCTTCCTGTTGCTTCTTGGATATGACTGTGTATTTCTCAGGCCTTATAAGTTATGTGCCTTAATCCTCCATGAGAAAAAAATTAATGAAATTGATTTCATATTATCCTTGCTTGACCTTTAGTTGTTTCTAGATCTAAATAGTTATATACCTTTCTTAGGCTGTGTATATGAATGCTTTCAGCTCTTCCTAATTGCGATCATAATGGGAGAGACAGGATCACACGTGATTTTAAAAGGATTTGTGTTTTATGCTGTGCACTGTTTTTTTTCCCCTATTAGAATATTGGTATGTCTGAATTTTTTTTTTTTTTTAGAAAGAAGCCGAAAAACACTTCTGCTGTCTCATCTTTGTATATTTTCTTTAATTTTTCCAGTCCTTAACCAAAATGTTTCAAATAATAACAGTTTGAGCCTAAAGCAAAGCCCTTCCTTACTGCTTTTTCTCTGTCATTTTTAGTCCTCAAGAAGTACTTTTCTACTTTTAATATCTTTTTCAGCTGCTGCTAAGATAATCTTAAAAATTTTGCTTGTGTTTGCCTAGTACAAGTGGTAGTAAAGCAAAAAACAACAATAATAACCATTTTTGAAATGAAAATTTTTGAGTACAAATTCAGGTGCATATGGGGTATACTTTATAAAGGCTAAAATAATTTAAGAAAAAGTATTTTCATCTGGCCAATCTAAAGTCCATAGTCTTTTAATGTGTGGACCTATGCATAGGGTTTTTATTTCTGTTGTTAATTTGTTTAATTCTTTATAATTCATCTGTGTCCATTATTTTGCTAGAGTTTCTCATCAAGTAGTCATCTCTGTTCACTGGCAGTGATGGCTAAAGTAAACTTTGTTCAGTTTTGGAGTCTTGTTTGTCCTCTTGTTTCTTGTGTTGAGGTATCTCAAATGAAATCTGAAATGGATTAGTTTGTTCACCTGTTCTAGTGCAGTGTATTGGCCATTGCACCATAGCTCCCTGTTGCTCCTTCCTCCTAACGCAGGCAAACAAAGTTCTACTTCCTGTTTCTATGAGTTTTATTTAAAATAATCCTTTATGTAAGTAGATCCTTTATTTAAAGGACCTTATAAGTAGATCCTTTATATAAGTAGAATCATGCAGTGTTTGCTTTCCTGTGATTGGCTATTTTTTCTTAACAGTCTCCTCAGAGTTCATCCACATTATAGCATATGGCAGAATTCCCTTGTTTTCTAAGGCTAACACTTCACTGTATGTGCATATCACATTTTCTTTTTCCATCCATCAGACATTTAGATTATTTCTACATCTTGGCTATTGTGAATAATGTTGCAGTGAACATGGGTATGAAATATCTCTTCAAGATCCTGTTTTCAGTTATTTTGGATATATACCTAGAAATGGGATTGCTGGATCAGATAGTTGTTCCGTTTTTAGTATATTAAGGAGCCTCCATACTGTTTACCATAGTAACAATACCATTTTACAGTCATACCAACAGTGCACAAGGGTTTCAGTGTCTTCATATTCTCATCAACACTTATTTTCTTTCTTTTTTTTTTTTTTTTGACAGTTGTCATCCTAACAGATATGAGGTGATATCTCACTGTGATTTTGATTTCCCTGATGATCAGTAATGTTGAGCCTCTTATCACATGCTTATTGGCTACTTGTATATATGCTTTGGAGATATGCCTATACAGGTCCTTTGCCCATTTTTTATTTTGAGCAATTTTTTGTTGTTATGGAGTTATAGGAGTTGTTTATATGTTCTGGATATTAACCCCTTATGTGATGTATGGTTTGCCAATAGTTTCCTTGTTCCATAGACTGTCTCTCCCAGGTTGCCTTTTAATAGCCCAGGGTTGACTGTTGTTTCAGTGTCGGCTTAAATTTGACTCTGGTAATGCACACCAGTGCCTGTTTTCACACTGATTCTTAATAATTCCTAGTTCTAGACTTAAATCTTAACTGTCCTCTCTTCCCATATTCTATAAGCTATCATCATTGCCTAACCCTGATTTCCATTTCCTGTGATCTCTTCTTTCCTAATGTTTTAGTGAGGATTCTAAAATATAGCAGATGATTTTAAAATCAGCACGGTATATATTTGGTAGAAGACCAAGAGAAAAATCTCTTCATCATTCTTAACTGTAAAAATACGACATAGAAGTTAAAATCAGTAGGTGTGTGAAAATACTCCTTTTAGAGGAACATAGGCAGCAGGCAGTGTATTTTGAGTCAGTTCATTTGGTGAGTGTGCAGGATGATGGGTATAGTTGTCATAAGATGTATTAATACAAGTATGTCTCAGGCCTGTACCTTCTGTTGGCCTGCTAATTAAACTAGAAACAGTAACTTTAGTTTGAAAATGTCACATGATTCTTGTTAATTAAACTAGCAAATTTCACATTTACTAAAAAAAGAGCTAATATAAGTGATTGAATGTCCTGATTGGCCAAACATAATGTAGAGTTTATTTCCTAGCAAATAATGAAAGATCGGTGGATGAATGTTGGTCATGAAGAAGAAGAACTAAAGCCATATGCTGAGCCTGAACCGGATTTCAATGACACGAAAAGAATAGGTAAGCATTTAAGTATTGTGAGAGGTGCTGTCCCGAGGCTATAAGTCAGAGTCCTTTAGTCTACCAAAATTGTGTTTAAAATGTAAATTGGAAGGAGTTTTTATTTGAAAAATGCTTACATTATCATCTTTTCTTTCTTCAGATATACACTAAACATTGCAAAATTCAACTTCCTTATTTTGTTCTCATGTATTGTAATCTAAAACAATTGTTGGCAACAGTGATATAAAAATGGAAACAATGTAAATAAGCCTCATCCTTTTCTTTCAACAGTTCCTAAGAGAGGAATGACTGATTTAAGAGTCAGCACTTTTCAGACTGATAAATATCAGCAAAATATAGCACGTATTTTAACCAAAAATATAGAGGCAGTGAGTTAGCGGGAGGAGCACTTTGGTCCCCTCTTGGTTTCCCACTAATTCAAGAGGGTCCATCCTCCACACCCAGTCAGTGTGTGTCCGCTTCCAGCCTACTCCCCGTTCCTTCTCAAAGCCATCAGAAACTCAGAGCTGAGTCATCTCGGCTAGGCTCCTGTCTTGCTTGAGGGCAGAACAGCAAAGGAGGAGCATTTGAGGGAGGTAGAAATCTGATCAGAACTGTGGAATTCAAGCCTTCCGAAGAATCAACCTGCCTACAGTTCAGAAACCAAATTTGTCAAGTGATGAGAGAAACCGCTCCATGAGTGCCTGAGTATGTGTTGCAAGAGAGAGAAGATATTCTGTGTATGTCACAGACAGATACTATATCTATCTGGACAAAGGAACTCAGCTCAAGAATGTGCTAGGCAGAAATGGAGTAGGCTTGGAAATATATTGACTCATGAGAGAGTTTCTGCCTGAAAAATTGGGGATGTACAGTATCTAACTACATAGAATCTGTATATTAGTAGACCAGAAGTTTTTAAATTAAAGTTACACTTTAAAATGTTAGAACTTAGTTTTCATACCTAATGTGGACAAACTTGCCCATTTTTGTTGGTTTGTTTACTAAAATACACTCATTTTCAGAAATTTTGCATTTTGTTTTTTATTTCTAGATATCATGATCACCATGGGATTTGTACGAGATGAGATAAATGATGCCTTAATAAATCAGAAATATGATGAAGTCATGGCTACTTATATTCTGCTAGGTAGAAAACCACCTGAAGTAAGTTTTTCACCTTTTCAGATTAATGTTTTCAGATTATTTTTTAAGCTAAGTTACAGCTTAAGTATAGATATAATATTAGCAAATATATTCTAGGTGGTATAAAAAAATATAAAAACACTAACATTCTTATTTATTAGAATTCAAAATTCACAGTGGTAAGTTATGAACTAATCTTATTTCTCTGAACACGAAGAGATTGTTTGGAAAGAGTAGGCAGTGTCTTGCTTAGCTCTGAGAGACCCTGTTCCATCGGGTCCATGAGAACAGCATCCCCCAAATGCAGGAGCCCTTCCAAAGGCAGCATGGTTATTCCAGGCGCACAGAACACCAGTAACTGAAACAAAGGGACACAACAGCATTTAAAACAAAATACAGGCGGGAGCCCAGGGAAGGGTCATTTTGTGATATGTTTTGCCTTGTAGAGTGTCAAGTGTTTTTATACATCAACTGGGAATTCTCAAGGCCAGTTGAGATCTATAGTAGGGAGAGAGAGAGTAAAGAAGTCACTATGCCAGTGGTTATTGAGCCATGAAAGCAAATGATCCTTTGGACCAGCAAATACAAAGGTATAAATTGAGAGTCAAGAATAGCCCAGAGCTTTGACAGTTGGTGGGAGGCATTTTGTAGAATAGGATTAAATTATTTAAAGTAAATAGTAACTATTAGTGAATCAGTACATTCAGCTGACGTTTATTGAACCTGCTTTGTACCAGAAATCATGCTACATACTGGAATAGAAAGATTAGAAGGTCTCTGCTCTCAGGTTGCTCTCAGTGTGGAGGGGAGGGAATCAGTCCGTAGTGTGGTACGGTGTGGGAAATGCTCTGAGGAGAGGGTGCACAGGAAACTCTGGGATGTAAGAGGACAGACGCCCACAACAAGCCAAGGCATGTAAGAGGTAGAATTAACAGGTATTTGATAACCTGTTGGAAATGAGAGATAAGAGACCCTCAGACTTGTAGTATAGGTGACTGGTTATGTAAGACGTATTTGTCAAGACAGGAAAAGAGTGAATCTCGGGGACAGTGGGAGGCTTGTTCAGTTTGGGGTGGTTGAATTTGAACTTCCCATTGGTTGGAGCTTTTCAGTAGTCATTTGGATATAAAGATCTGGATCTGAAGGGAATGAGTTGAATAGCGTTAATAGAATTGTGAGTTGTCATCAGAGGACCACCCAGTAATGTGCCAGGAACTGTTTTAAGGACTTTACTTTTTTAATTCATCTAATCCTCTCAACAACCCTACCAGGTAAGTACTGTTAGAGCAGAGGAAAGGGGTCTTCAGTAGAAATGCTAAGAGCTGAGGCAGTGGTGTCAGAGAAGCCAAGCCAAGAGAATTTTAAGAAGTGGGAAATAGTATAAATGATTATTTCTAAAGACTTTGACCTGTTTTTACTTGGATTTTAGATTTTACTCCTGAGATCTTTAATTTTCCTATTAATTTAAATTTTATAAGCATACAACCTAGCCCATGCATGAATTAAAATGGTTTGAATTGCATTGATATAAATTAGTAAAACTACTATAAGTAGTAAGAGCCTGAGCTTTGGAGCCAGAGTCATTGGATTTGAACTCCCACCCATCCCCTCCCCTAGCACAGCCACTAACAAGCTGTGTGACTTAGGCAATTTACTTAATTTCTCTGTGCTTCAATTTCCTGGTCTATAAAATGAGGATGTAATTGTTCCTACTTCTTAGCATCACTGAAAGAGTTTAAATGAATTAATACTTCTCAAGTCCTCAGAACACTTTCTGGCACATTACTATGTCTTTTGTGTTAGCTGTTGTCTTTTAAAGTGTTCATTATCAATATTACTCTGCTCTTTATCATTAGCAGCTTTGCATATTAGATTTCCCATTGGAAAGCCAGTGATTCAGTAAGAAGTTACTGGCAACAAAATACTTTTGTGTTACAGAGAGAACAGTGTACCAATCCCCAGCTTACCATGCTTAGTTCTAAGTTGTTGTAATTTCTGAGTCACAGCCAGTAAACTTCATTTTTGTTTTGTGAATGTGGTGGAGAAAGCCAAACAAAACAAAAAATGTGTGTGTGTATGAAGTAAAAATTTTAGGTCTCATCCCAAGTTTGAATCCCAGCTATACCTGAATTCAAATCCCAAAGATGTCTCTTGAATCTCTTATCCTCAACTTTTACATCTAAAAAGTACAGGTTAATAGATCATAGGTTTGCTGTAATGATTAAAGAAAGTAACACATATAGAAAGTTTAGCATGGCAGCTGAGTGAGTGAAGTCGGTCAGTTGTGTCCGACTCTTTGTGACCCCATGGACTGTAGCCTACCAGGCTCCTCAGTCCATGGGATTTTCCAGGCAAGAGTACTGGAGTGGGTTGCCATTTCCTTCTCCAGGGAGTCTTCCTGACCTAGTGATCACACCCAGTCTTACCATCTGAGCCACCAGGGAAGTCCTCCACCATGGCAGCTAGTATATAATAACCATTCAAGAATTGGTAGCTGTTATTTGGACCCAGAAGACCCAAAGCCATTTGCTCAAGATAACAGAAGATGACATGTTCTTGTGGAAGGACGTGCTAGCTGGTCCTCTCCCTTCCTGTTTGCCAAGTCTCAGTTCTGTATCCAAACTTCATTTTCTTACATCTGATTGCTCCTTGTATGACTTGAGATAAATTGGAAAATTGAGCGTGTATTTTGTTTCTATGAACTTTTTTTGTTTTAAAATGCTGGCTGTCTTTCTTCTTCTTATAGTTTGAAGGTGGCGAATCATTATCCAGTGGAAACCTGTGTCAGAGGTCCCGGCCCAGCAGTGACTTAAACAACAGCACCCTACAGTCCCCTGCTCACCTGAAGGTCCAGCGGAGCATCTCAGCAAATCAGAAGCAGCGACGCTTTAGTGATCATGGTGGGGGAGAGTCAAATGAGTCCAAAGACAGACCAAGTCTGCCCAAACTTGCATTTTTTGTTAAGCATTATACAGTTACAGTTCACATATTTATGTCCTTGTGTCATCCCCAGTTATCACAGATTTATATTATTGAATGATTAATATAATACTGTTTTCAGGGGCTGACCTAATTTTTGTAATCAAACAGTTTAATCTTCGCTCAAAGTGTAAAGTATGCAAATAAAGATTATTTTTAATACAAAAGTTTCTGTTTGTGAGAAGAAAACATGTCAGTTGCTTTTCAGTTAATTACACTTTTTTAAAAATTACAGCTGGTCCATCCATTCCTCCTGCTGTTTCATATACCAAAAGGCCTCAGGCTAACAGCGTGGAAAGTGAACAGAAAGAGGAGTGGGACAAAGATGTGGCTCGTAAACTTGGCAGCACAACAGTTGGATCAAAAAGTGAGATGACTGCAAGCCCTCTTGTAGGGCCAGAAAGGAAAAAGTCTTCAACTATTCCAAGTGTGAGTGATTATTCTGGCATATTGCAATATGCTGTAGTTATTTGTTGTTGAAATTTTTTTATTTAAAGGCTTAAAATTGTTTTTTTAAGTTTCAAAATTTAAAGTAAATCATACATTTAAAGAACATGCAAGGGGGGGGCAAGCTTCTAATAAATGTACTTTAAGAACAAAAAAATACAAATTCTTAAAATAACATTTACCTTATCACAAGGAAAGTACATTAAACTTTGCTGCCTCAGTTTTCATGTTTGTGATAATTACTTGATAGTATATTTCATTGGTGCATTTAATTTTATGTTTACAAATAAACTGTTCAGTGAAGGCAGACTATAGCAATAATTAATTTACAGAGTTAACTCACATTATCTACTTAAAACAGAAAACTATAGAAATTAGATAATGAGAGCTGTTGAGACAGATTGAGACATCTACCTTAAGGCAGCAGCAAAGAATGAAGAGAAAATATAAAGGAAAGCCAACACATACAAAGGATAGAAGTAGAATTAGTAGCATTTAGGAAGTGTGAGTTTAGAAAGAAAAAGGGCAAAATGAAGGGGAAGAAATATTTGAAGAAGTACAGTAAAAAAAAAAAAAAAAAAAAGATGGAAAACTTCATATTAAAGGGACTCAAAAGGGCATACAGAAGATAGAAGGAAAACTTATTCCTGGGCTCATTAAAGTGGGATATATGGATACCAAAAACAAAGAGGAAAAACTTTAAAGGTTTCAGAATGAGACAGGAGGTGACCTAAAAAGGAACAAGATGCAAACTGACATCAGATTTCTCAACATGGATGCAGAAGATAAATGGATAAAAAATATTATTTTTTCTAAAGTATCAAAAGCACATTGAATCCAGAATTTTATACCCAACCAGACTGTCATATAAATGTCAGCCAGAGGGCGGGGAGGAAAAAAAAATTGTCAGTTCAGTTGCTCAGTCATGTCTGACTCTTTGTGACCACATATGTAAAGAAGAATATTCTTACGAGTAAAGTATTTCAACTCTTGTGATACAATGATCCACTTGAAAAAACTGCTGTCTGAGGAACTATACTTATAGGAAGAGAAAGGTATCTACAATACTCTGTAAAATATATGGAATTTGAAAGCAATCAGCTAACTTATCACAGTATGTATGGTGATAACATACACAAAAAAAGAAAAAAACAGTGAAAATTCAGAACCAAAATTCTGGACGATATCCAGGAAGTGAGGATAGGGATAGAAATTAAAGGAAAAAGCATATGCCTTAAAAGGGAAGATGGGAGGGAGGTTTAGGAAATCAGTACAGTCAGCCCTTGATTTCCATCCATGACTGTGGACAGGGGACCTGTGGATGCACGGAGGGCTGACTGTACTCAGTCATTTTATATCAAGGAGTTGAGCCTCCACAGATCATGGAAACTGCAAGGGTCCTGGAGCTAATCCCAATTTTATAACAAGGGACACCTGTAGCAGTAAGCAAAAATGAGTTCAGAAACTTAAGGACAAAAAATATAAGAACAAAAATAAAACGTATAACTTTTAAGCCAATAGAAGGGAAAAAAAGTGATCTAGCTTATGGAAAGTAGGGAAGGAGAGAAAAAAGAAAAAAACAGTTTAAATAGAAATATGAAATAAGGTACCAGAAAGCCTAACATAATCTTAATTGTAAATAGGTTAAACTCCCCAGTACCTATTGTTTTATACACATAATGGAAACCACATGTTTTAAAAATATATGATGTGATCATTACCTCTTGGTCTATTAAATAGCTGTATATATAACCACTTTAAGAATTAATGGATATAGCCACTTACATTCCATCTGATCTATTTGGAAATGATTTGACTACAATAGAGTTTAATATATTTTTATAAGCAGTTTTTTAGACAAATCACTTCCTCTTACTTATATATCAACTAGAGGACGGTTGCCAGAGTGTCATCACCGCATATAACAGAAAGAAATAATTTCACCTTTTATTGCATGCCATTCTGCTGTTTACCGGTCATTTCAACTCAGCATGGTCTTATTTTCCCATAAATACACTCAGCGGTTTCCACTGTCTCTATGTGGTGCTCTTGCTTAAAATTCCCCCTCACATTATGAAAATCCCATTTCTGTAGATCATTTCGAGTCCTGCTTCTTACTGGAGCCTCCCGTAACTGAATACTCTAAAATTACCTTATCGGCCTTTCTGATCACCGGACCACATTATGTAGCTCTTAGTTATATGCTGCCTTGCATTGTCACTGTTGTTTCCCCACATTTATGTCCTCCTGTTATATACCAGCATACTTGCTTCCTCAGAATCACTAGTGGTCACATGCAGAGTGGGTGTCCAAAGCACATTTTTTTCATTTAAAGAAGGCATTGGCTTAAATTCAGATTTACTATGCCACACTTATTTTTTTTAACATAAGCCAAAAGATTCTGGTTGAGAAGTTTTTCTCTTGGCCACTTAGTATTAGCGTCAACGGCACGAAAGGGACAAGGCCAGGGAGGCGGCCTGTGAGCAGCACAGCCTCAGAAGGCCCCGTTTTGAGAAGTGCTTCACCCGTCACGCTTGGAGAAGGAAAGCAGTCTTAGCTGAAGGCAGCCAGGAAAGTTTAAGAGGTCTCTAGAGGGGAGGTATGGTAGCATATCTGACAATGAGTTTATTCAAAATGAGATTCTTTGTTTAAAATTAGGTTACTCGTATGACAATTCAGCCAAGACAGTGAAATGATCAAAGATGGATTCTTATGTTGCTACATTTGGTTCCCATTGGATAATTTTACAGACTTCTAGTAATCTCTTTGTAGTTTTATAGTTTTCCAGGATTTTTTTCCCCCTTTCTATTATTTATTTCCAGGATTTTTCCTCTAACTTTTAAATTTCCAGTTAATTTCCTCTTAAATTTTAATCTCCAGTTAAACCTCCTCAGTAGTCTATAAAAGCAAAATAAGGAGTAATTACATGTTCAAAAATTAGGGATTTATTAGTTAAAAGAAAACACTGTATATCTGTGTAGTTGAAAAGAGGAAATATTCCCCTGGGTGGCACGGCACACGTTTTGGTCTCTTTACATTGCCAGGGCTGTGAGGGTTTCCCAAGCAGGTGCGGAATGGACACCCACAGGCTTCAGAATGGCCTTCCACTGTCAGGGCCCCAGGGTTCCTGTCTGTGATGATCTTTAGTGTGGAGCTAAGTGATACTTCGTGTGGGCTGTCTCTGGTGCATGGCCCCCTCAAACTACCTGTGTACTACCCCATCGCCAGCACACAGAGGCGTGAATAAAGCCCAGGTTTTTTGTTGCTTCCAAACAACTGCTGCTGCAAGACAGTCAGCTAAAAACATGGTGAGGCACCTGCTATGCTCTGCCTTTTACTCCTTCAAGAGAGAGGGGTGGGAGAGAGAGCTTGTTAGTATAAGATTCTGAAAAGTTAAAAGTCCACCATGTATTTTTCCAGAGTTACTTGCTGCTTGAATTCATTTCTTTGGCTTTCCACAACTACAGCTAGAATTTTTTAATGTGTGTCATTTTTTTTTCCCTCCTTAAAGAACAATGTGTATCCTGGAGGTAGCATGGCAAGAAGG
The DNA here is from genome assembly GCF_023699985.2 of Odocoileus virginianus. Taxonomy (NCBI): domain Eukaryota; kingdom Metazoa; phylum Chordata; class Mammalia; order Artiodactyla; family Cervidae; genus Odocoileus; species Odocoileus virginianus. Next base: position 54,439,683 of record NC_069684.1, on the reverse strand, counting down.
AATACATATGTCTGTGAAAGAACCACAGATCGATACACAGCATTGCAGAACGGAAAAGACAGCAGGTAACTGTCACCATGCCCGGTAGGACTGCCGTTGTCATTGCTTTGCGTTTGTGCTCTTGGTACAACTCTTGTAGCTGAACAGGTGAAGAGGAAAGGAAACAGAATCACTAGTTAGGTGGCAACCAGCCATGCTTCCTAAGGCACCTCCTCATGAATAGCAGAATGGAGCAATGGAAGAATATTTTGGGGAAATAGGAGGTAAATCTCTTAATATATGATTATCTAAATAAAATCTGATAGTAAATAATTCCCTGTAGCAAAACCTATCACAGTGTCCTAATCTTATCTTCATTATTTGAATCTTGTTCTTTTTAAAAAAGTATTTATTTTTATTTATTTGACCATACCGGGTCCTAGTTGTGGCATGTAGGATCTTAGTTCCCTGACCAAGGATCGAACCTGAGATCCCAGCATTGGGAGCTTGGAATCTTAGCCACTGGATCACCAGGGAAGTCCTGAATCTTATTCTATTATACCTCTGCTGCTTCCTTCTTACCTTCTCCCTTCTCACCCACCCTGTCTAATCATCATTATATACAAATACATAAGACTGTGTTTTCCTTCTTCTAAAGAAATGTGGCCATCTCAACTGATCATTGAGACCACACAGTTCTCAGAGTGTTTTATTTCAAATAATGATAAATCATGTTTTATTATTTAAAAAATTAGACTTCTTTTCATCGTGAGTTGTAAGGTCTGCTTATCAGTAGATCACCAAATGATGGAGTTTATTGTAATAAATTCTATTTAGTTCCATCCCTAGTCATTTTAATAGACTTGACAGACCATTCTTATACTTATTTCCTCTCAGTTAATAAGCACTTAAAGTAAATGTTACTATGAGTCATAGAAAGGTAAATGAATCTTCCTTGGACATAAGAGCCTTTAGGCTAGAGAGGTTGTCGGGAATTGATTTCTATTTTACTCTTTTCCCTTTACTAAATCCTAATCTGCAGCTCCTTTAATCTGTAGCAGTTTAACCTAAAACTGAGCTAAAGGCATTTTGATGATGTTTCAAGAGAGGATTTTTGCTACAGTTATGAATTCTTATTGATTAGTGGGCGATGAGCCACATCAATACATCACACCAAACTGTGATTTTTTTTTTTTTTCTTTTTTGGAAAGTGTGAAGTGTCTCTGGTCATAATCATTTTACCCATAAAAATAATGTTATAGATTTCAGATTCACATGTATAGAACAAGAGTGTGTGAAATCTTTTCCATGGAAGGTCATGATAAATTCACCCTGTACACTTTTAACAATATTGTTGTTAGTCATAATACCACTGTTGTTGATTTCTTTTAAGTGTCTGTCATGAAAGATGTTAGACTTTTTAAAATCTAATTTTTAAGTTTTAGTAAACTACAGCTTTTCTTCTTTTTGATATCTCCATGATCTTCTCAACCGGCTTGTGTTGAAAGCCTTACAGAGATGTCCGCGAGCAGCATGTCCTCTGCGGGCTCCGCCGTGGCCTCTGCCATGCCCTCAGCACGACCCCGGCACCAGAAGTCCATGTCTGCTTCCGGCCATCCTATTAAAGTCACACTGCCGACCATTAAAGACAGCTCTGAAGCTTACAGGCCCGGGTAACATGCTGGTTGCATTTCGTTTGTCATTAAGAGTTTTTAAAAAATATAGCACTATATAAAAATACCTGATAGCCATCACATTTTAACAGCTTTTTTGAAACACTCAGTGTTTATGGCAGAGGTAAAGTTAAATTGTAATAGAAACTTACTACATCCTCCAGCTGTTACCAGAAATGTTGCTTATAATTTAAGTCATTTTCTAGAGGAATTTTCTTCAAGGATTTTGTTTTAAACCCATCCATGAAATAAAGGGTTGTTCCTAATTTATCATTTAAATAAATTGAGTTTTTATGGTTTAAAAACAAACAGAAACATTCCAACCCACAAGACTGGGGGTTGAGACCTGATTAATCTTCTTGGCTCTGGCCAGTCACTTGTTCTTAAGAAGAACTTTTAATTTTCTTATCAATGAAACAGATAATCTCAAAGATCCCTTTCAGTTATAAAGTTAAATTATTTTCTGGTATTTCTGCATGTTAGGAATTCTCAAATTCAGAAACATGTTTGATAGGTTTGTTAATCATATCGTTGGTATCTGGTAGCATTTACTGTCCCTCAGGACTGAATTGTAAATAAGAAATAAGCCTTCAATTCAAAGCCTTTTGATAAACAATAAAATTTGTGTTCCACATTGCTGACTGGTTTAAGAGAACAATGGGGGGACAAAAAATTGCATGCAGTGCCCCATGTTTGGCATTCCTGAAACTGAATTCCAGTATCAGGAATATATGTATATGTGATATATATCTTTATATCCCTGTTTCAGTAATTTCTTTTTTTTTCCTTAATACATATATTTTATTGAAGTATAGTTGACCTAAAATGTTTCAGGTGCATAGTAAGATGATTCAGTTATACATATACACATATTTTTGAAATTATTTTCCATTATAGGTTATTACAAGATACTGACTATAGTTTCTTCCACTATTCAATAAACCTTTTTTGCTTGTTGCGTATCTATTTTTTAAATTCGAAATATAACATTCTATTCATACTAAGTCAAACAAATTGAATCAAAATATCATAAATTTTTTACTTAGGCAAAAATTCGATAGGTTTTTAAAAATATATGTATTGTACATATTATTTTTATATAGATATGCAAAAGCTTTTCTACTATGCTTGATGGCTTGAGAAAGAACATTAAAAAAAAAGAGATGGAGAAATTGTTTCAGTACTTTCTTATTTAGTAACCAAATTTTTATAAAAGGCACTTAGTCTGAGATGATAGTGTCTTGGTAATTAAAGTGAACACATACATCACTGTCACCAGAACGAATAGAACAGGGCCGCATAAAAGTAGCCATGACAACTTTCTAACAGATTTTAGCATGAGCAAAACCATTCTCCGTGGTTTGTGTCTCAGCAGCACAACCCAGCGTGTGCCCGCTGCGTCGCCGTCTGCTCACAGTATTAGCGCCTCGACCCCCGACCGCACCCGCTTCCCCCGCGGCAGCTCCAGCCGCAGCACCTTCCACGGGGAGCAGCTCCGCGAGCGCCGCAGCGCCGCCTACAATGGGCCGCCCGCCTCCCCGTCCCACGAGCCGGGGGCCTTCACGCACGCCAGGAGGGGCACGTCCACTGGTATAATAAGCAAAATAACGTCCAAATTCGTCCGCAGGTCAGTACCAACGCACTGCCGTGTTTCGTTTCCTCTAGGGATTAACGGATATTTGCTTTATTTTTTTTTTTTCCTTCTCTACAGTGGTTTTTTTTTTCCAAAATGGGTTTATGACATTTCATTAAGACATGCTCTTTTTACAGAAGCTTGAAGAAAAAGATCGAGGAGGACATAAAAGTATTTTTCCTTAAAAAAAAAAAAAAGAACAAAATGAGAATTTTAAAATTCTGTAAAATAGAGCAGGAGGAACATAACTTGACATAAAAAACTGTATGTTCTAACAAAAAATATTCCTTATTTAAAAGCCTCTGTTTAGAAAAAAAGAATTAAATGTGACATTTGTCCATCAACTGGTACTTAAGAATACTTTTAAATCGCTCACTAATGACACACATGCACACATGTAGTCCACCTTTTATTCTGACTTATAGAAAGCCTATTATGTGCTGAAGTCACAGATGCTGCTTATGTAATTTAGCATCATAAAATCTTAACATCAAAACACAGTAAACACAAAAGGAATACAAGTGTAGTAATCTAATTCAGTAATATTGTGAAATTGTACTCCTTTCTAAAAGGTAACATAAGTATATAATACCCGTTAATTATACGGGTATTATATACCCGAACGTAGTGCAGGTTGATGTAAGTTTGGTCCACTATCAGGTCCTGCTAAAGGCCCACGAAAGTCCTGCATGTACAAAGCTTTGTGCTCAGTGCTGAGCAAGTTTCAAAGCTGAAGAGACGGCATCTGTGGCCTCAAGATTCAGCCCCAAAAGGAGCAGACTATCTACCACTGGCCACAGTACCGAATGAACCGTGAATGGCAAGAGGCGTGTGGGCAAGGCCCTGAGGGCTCCCACTAGGGAAGAAGTTAAGTCTTCATACCGGGTAGTTATTTCAGCAAATAAGAAATTATGGGTAAGAAAGTATTATTATTAAAAAATATTGCTTAAATACTTAATTTGCAATGTTATTAGTGTTCCTAGGGTTTCAGAGAGTGGGTGTAGAAAAGAGAAGCAGTGTCTGTAGCCTCTTCCCTTTTTGTGGAGCTGTATATAGACTCTGTTCATGGATTGGTTTGCCCAAAGTCACGCAGCTGAATTTATAACTTTAAATACCCTCATGCAAAGTCAATTTCTAACCATATCAGGCAGTGATTTTGTACCATTTGAGCAGTTACCACGTCACAGTAATAAAGACCTGAAAGCTCCCCCACCGTCACCATGACGGCGGAAAGTAGTGCTAGGTGACCCTCTGCTGGGCACCAGTTAGATTATCAGTAGTTGGCATTTGACTGGCAATTTAAATCTGTTTTTAAAAGCCAGTACTTTCTTATGGTTAAGCCAGAACTGATTTTAAGGTGAAGGAAAATAGATTTTGAGTTTAATGCTTGATTACTAATTGTACATTAAGCATCGTGCAAAATATTTCTATTTGCAATAAAATTTAGATCATAGAAAGAACATACGAAGGAGCACCGGACAAGAAGTCAGGACCAGATGTCAGAGCAAGAACATGCCTTAGAGGTCATCATTGGGAGGTTAGGATGGAAGATCGCCATGTAGGCGTTCAACAAAGGTGAACACCTCCCATGTGCCAGGCTCTCTTCCAGGTGCTCTTGATATAGCCCCTCCCTTCCTGCCAGTTCCTGATTGTCTTGTGACCCCCCTAACACTGCTGAAACCTTTTCCTCACTTGGCCTGCTGCCCTCTTGGGCTCCCTGCCCCTTCTCAGGCTCCTTTGCTGGTTCTTGTGGGTCCCCCTGCCCTTCCCTGACCTCTAAATACCAGCCTGCCTCAGGGCATGATTTTTGGACACATTGTCTTATCTGGTTCTCCTTGGTGATCTCACTCAGGCCCATGCCATTAAATTCCATCGTATGTTAACAGTCTCAGTTTATATTTTTAACCCAGACTGCTCTTCTGAAAGACAGACTTGTATCCAATTGTCCACTCGGCCTCTCCACCTGGTTGTGAAATAGACGCTCCAACAGAACCTGTCCGGATCTCAGCCCTTGCTTCTCTTCCCCAAACCTGTCCCTCCCTCAGCCTGTGCCACTTCAGGTCATGGTGACACCGTCCTTCCGGTTGCTGCAGACCCTGAGCCTGGATTATCCTTGCCACCTCCTCCTTTCTTCGTACCACACGTCATTCCGTGAGCAGTTATGTTGGCGCTGCCTTCACAGCATTTGCAGGATTTAGCAGCTTCCAGCCCTCCTACCACTGCCTTCATGGTCTCAATCACTGTACATCTTCCACCTCCTCACAGGTGCCCTAGCTTCTGCCCTCGTCCTGTTCTGTCCCCAGCAATGTGAGTCCTTGATTTAAAATCCTCAGCTTGCTTTTTGTCTCATTCAGAATACAGTTCAGAGCCCTCCCAGTGGCCTCCGTGGTCTGGCCACCCTTTCCTGCTCTGACTCCATCTTCCCCACTCCTCCCCTTTCCCCACCAGCCTTTCAGGGCACCTGACCATCCTCGAACACCGCAGGCGTACCGGTTCAGGATTTCCTACTCCCCTGACACCTGCGTGGCTGGCCCTACACCTCATTCGGGTCTTTGCTGGACTGGCACTTCCTCAGGGAGGTCTTCCTCAACCCCCTGTTGAACATCGCCACCTCTTCTTCCACACTCCCTCGTCCTGCTTTATTTTTCTCCACAGCACTTGACACTACCTGAAATCGTGGATTTCCTTGACTGACTTGTTCGTCTTGTGTCTCTCCCGAGGAGAAGATGCTCTCTGTGAGAACAGGGGCTTGTGGTTGCCTTGCTCTGTTCTATGCTGAATCTCCTGCCGAACAGTGAATGCTTCCTCTGATGTGCAGTGTGGCATTCAGTAAATGTTAATCCCATGAGTAGATGAATAATGTGGAGGACAGTTTAAAAAGCGAAGACATTTATTAAGCATTCTGATAAGTGCACTGAAGGAAACAGGTCCTGAAAGAGAGGACAAGGTTGAGGGAATAAAAGTTTCAGAGCCAACCTGTGGGGGGTGCTGGTATGAAAGTTTCTCGAGTTCCACCATGCCCTTATTCCCTTTTGAACAATGTCATTTAGTAGAGGGTTTGAGGGGGCAGAAAGAAAGAAGCGAGGGAGGAGGTTGTTTGCTGTTGTTTGTCAGAAACTAGAGGGTTTTTGTTGTTTTTTCTGCTCTGCTGGGTCCTTGTTACTTTGCAGGCTTTTCCAGTTGGGGCTAGCGGGGACGACTCTTCTCTGCTGCGTGCGGGCTTCTCACTGCAGTGGCTTCTCTTGTTGCAGAGCACAGGCTCTAGGGCACCTCGGCTTCAGTAGTTGCAGCAAGTGGGCTCAGCAGCTGTGGCTCATGGGCTGTCGAGTTGCAGCTTGCTGTTTGTGGCACACCAGCTTAGTTGCTCCAAGGCATGGGGGATTTTCCCAGGCCGGGGACTGAGCCCATGTCCCTTGCATTGGCAAGTGGATTCTTATCCACTTAACTCCAGGGAAGTCCAATAGGGTTTTTTCATGTCTTGATTTTTAACATATTTTAATTAATTCTGGATTTGGTTAGAGAAGAGAAGAAATTGAGTTCTGTTCCGAGGTCACTTGTCACGCTGTGAACAGCTTTGGCTTTACAAATGTGTTTGTGTTCACAGCAGTGCCTTATGGGCTTATGGGTAGCATTTTGTGGCTCAAGGCGAGGCCGTCTGATTCTGCTTCAGGAAGACAGGCATGCAGGAAGACAGGCAAGCATGAGTTTCCATCCCAGGGATGAACCCACTGAGCTCTTTAGCAACAGGCAGACTGGACATGCAGCTGATCTTTATGCACTTGCAGCCTGTTGAGCTTTAGGGTATTGGAGGCTTGGTGATAAACTAGAGAACTTTTTCAGTGCCTTATTTAATATTCTCAACTCAACTGTCGAGTTATCATCCTTCCCACTTGTCTTCTTAAGCTTGTCCTGGGCTCAGGCCCAGCCTTTCTCTGTATTCCCTTTGGCTTCCTCACCTCACTCCACCTAAAGCTGGAAGAAACGGAGCGACATGCTGATGCCTCTTCGGGATCCACACCACACCTGTGCACTGGGGGTAGGGCTGGCTCAAGCCCAACTTGCAGGCCAAGACACCTCACAGGTTCAGGAACCAACTCAGTTGATGAGCTACTGAAGGCTTTAAAAGATGGGGGGAAAAATAGGATTTTATAGGGAAAAGTAAAGGAATTTGGATTATTAAGCTTTAAGAAAAGAAGGATACAGAATAGTTCAGAGTTAATCATTCATGTATTTGAAAACCATTATCACAAAGAAGCCAGCTTGTAGTTCTCCTTGGCCAGTAAGAAGCTGAACGCCAGAATGGCCACATGAAAGAGTTGTTTTCTGGGCTTAAGAAAGAACTTTCTCATTAGTAAAGTGATTTACACTAGATAATCTGTTTCCAAAGTCTTACATAGTGTTTAGAATGATTTGTTTTGGAGGAGTTCTGTATACCTCCTGTATAGACTGGAGATTATATCAAACCTCATAGTTCTTATATAGGGAATAACCTGATTAGTTCAGCTGATTATATAAGATATGTGGCTTTTTTAAACTTTTAAATATTGGAGAACCATGCCGCACGCACCACATGTGCTGTTACAGCCAGCTGCACTTCTCTATCCCCAGGTGTGCCCCTCCGTGGCTGCTTGGAGCTGACTTATGCACTATTTGAAACCGTTGCCAAATAGCAGAAATTCTTTCAGCCAGTGTCCTTGTGGCATCCAGGCAGGCACGAACAGGATATGGGAAACGATGTGACGAATCAGTTGCAAATAGTTACCGCAAGGGAAGTAGGGCCTAAGATGTGTTTCATTCCTAATGCTTACAGGTGGGCAGCAGTCTGCCAGCCGTAGAGAAGTCCAGTGCAACATAGGTCCCTTCCTGTTAAAGGAATTTTATCTTAGCAGCAGGAATCAGCAGCATCATTATCTTTCTTGCCCAATCAAAAGACTGCCCCTCAGTATCTATCAGTATATCTACATGTAACTCAAAATGCACACTTCTTTGAGCCTCCTGGAAAATGTGTATTTCAGTGTGCTGTAGTAAAAAAAGGTTTGTCTAAAATGGCTTTGAGCTTTTACTATACTTCCCAAGGAAGATGCCACTTACTAAAAATATAAATTTAAGAAAACCTATTTGAATGTGAGAATCTTATTTTCCTTTTTAATTCAGATAGGAAAATGGTTTTTACCTAATACGTCTGTCACGAAATTCCTATAGTTAAAGACCCTGAAAAGTATATAAGGCATTCACATTTTAACTGGTTAAAGTTTTAGAGCTTGTTGTACTGATATACAACATTGTTATTAATTTGAGGGATGAGGAAAGTGGTACTGATTTTACTCCTGTTGGATTTATTTTACATAAATAATGTTTCTGGAATTAAAACATTAAGAAAATGTTAACTTAAGGGTTCAAGTTGTTGATTTTTCCCAGCTATTTAGTACTGTTTTGCTATCACAAGTCATCTCAGTATATTTCAGCTGATTTATAACTTGATACTCCTATGTAGATACTTCTTTGAATATGGCAAATAGTTAAAATTTTGGCAGACCTTAAAATTATTAATTACATTCAACAAAAGAACAGTTAGTGGAGTTTTCCTGGTTTTATTTCACAGGTGGATATCCAGGTAAGATCAGTGTTTCTTTTAAAGATTGAATTCATGTTTTTAGACTCACCTGCTTGGATAGGCTGTTTGGTGTGCTGTAATATTTTATCATGTGCATGAATCATTAGCATAATTTCTGAAATAAGTTGCTTGGGTATTTAAAAACTAGTATTTATTTTCAGAAATACTTATATGTTGAGCTTTATCTCTCACTGTGGGATTAATTTATATTTTTCTAAATTGAGCGACTACTCCAGTTATGGTTAATAACCATTATGAAGTTAAATCTTGCTGCTGATAATTATTAAATAGTTTTAACTTTAGATTGAACTAAAAGTGAAAAGATAAATTATGACTTTAAAGTCATGGCTGGAAATTGGAAGATCACGTAAAAATCCTAAACCATCACTTAGCATGTCCTCTCTGACAATACCCAGTAGACGCTCAATAAATGATAGTCAAGTGTGGTTATGATGAAAAACATAAATGATATTAGACTGACTAGTAATAGAGATCTGTCATGCTAGAAATTTGCTCAACAAGTTAATTTTAAAATCATTTTAGATACAGGTTCTCTTGGTAATTTTTTTTCACTTTTATCATTAAATCTCAACCTTCACTTTGTTTTGAGGGATCCAAGTGAAGGCGAAGCCAGTGGCAGAGCCGACACCTCAAGGTGAGGAGCCACTATTAATACTTCGCTGCTAGGTCCCTGTGTGTGAAAACGTTCTTTTGAAATACTTAACAGCACTTAATAAACATGGAGAGAACTAATAACTAGATAGAATGTGCATTTATATTTTTATATTGGTATGGGTTTTCCTAATGTTGCCCAGTATTTATTATTAGCTTTGTTTGTGTTTTCTAAACATTATTTTGAATTGTATGCCTTAGAGCCTTTCTGTCCTATTAAAAAACATGTCTTAAACATGCAGAAGAATTAATAGATTAAAATGTACTGATCCTTTTCTCACAAAAATGATGTAAATAAAATTAGTCAAATAACCCAGAACATGAAGGTAAGCAAATACATAAGAAGCTGTGATATTAGAAATATATTTTAGGGGACTATTCATTGGTGGACCACATTTCAAAACTCTCACCCTGCCGTATTTTATTTGACACTTAATACTGCTTGTATATTCCTTTTGGTGATGGATCGCAAACTTGAGCACAGTCAGAATAGGGTGGAGGGCTGGATGAACCAGGTGGCTGGGCCCTACCCCTAGGGTTTGTGATTGGCAGGGAGGGGCATTGATGCCACTGGTGTGGACAACATTAGTGACATCTTAGTGCTTGTGTTGTATTTATAAATGGGAAGTCTAAGAAATGAAGACGTTTGATTATTTTGAATGTACACCAGCATTAAGGGGTATAGATAAACCTTAGAACGTTGACAAGCAGTTCCTCAGTAGAACAGAGGCCTGGCTTCATTCAGGGATTATATTTGACCAGCTAAGCACAAGTCTCAATTTAATTTCTCCTTTTAAAATTACTTGAAAAATAAGACACCATGAGCTTTGGAAACCCTGGTGGTTCAGTAGTTAAGACTGCACTTTCAGTGCACATGTCGCAGATTCAGTCCCTGGTTGGGGAACTAAGATTCCACGTGCCATGTGGCCAAAATCAAAAACCACCGTCAGCTTTGGAAAAGCTTTATTGAGCATCCCTATGTAGTCTTTTTTTACAGACTGTGCTGTGTGTGTGTTTAGTCATAATAGTTTCTTTTCCGGGGTTAGGTACCCAAGTCAGCATAGTAGGGAGCCAGAGGGAGGCAGAACAATTTTCAGCCTCCTTCTGCCTGTTAAATAAACACGCACGACGCTTGTTGTTAGCCCCTCCCTCGCTGAGTCACTTAGTCTTGAGCCCTCTTCTTACAACTCATCCTATCTTTCTACTCAGTTTTCCCCTGAGACATTTAACAGCATGTAAGGTCACAAGTGGCTGCTGATATTGCAGTTAACCTGCATGCATTTATCTTTTTAATGTGACTACATGTCTCTCTATCTCTCTCTCTCTCTTTTTTTTTTTTTTTGCTTTTGAACAAAGTTATCAGATACCTACTATCTGTAAGGTACCAGTTGGTCATTTAATCCTCATGACAGCCAAGTGAAAAGTAGACATTTTACAGATGAAGAAGCAGTAAGGAGCACCGGTGGGACCGAACCTGTTACAGTGAGGTTTTGTCCTATTCATGGTGGTGAATAGCGCTGGCTTCGAGCCAGACCTCATGGGTGTGAGCTATGCTGTGCCACTTAACCTCGCTGTATACGTTTAAGAAAGTTACTTTAACTGTTCGCACCCATGCTTCCTCACTCTGACTGCCTCCTAGTGTTGTTGTAAGGGGCAGATGAGGAATTAATACATGTTAGGCACCTAGAACAATTCCTGGTACCTAGGCTTCCCTTGTGGCTCAGCTGGTAAAGAATCCACTTGCAATGCAGAAGACTTTGGTTCAGTCCCTGGGTTGGGAAGATCCCCTGGAGAAGGGAAAGGCTACCCACTCCAGTATTCTGGCCTGGAGAATTCCATGGACTGTATAGTCCATGGGATCACAAAGAGTTGGACATGACTGAGCGACTTTCACTTCACTTCACAGTAAGTACTCCTAAGTCAGTGTTAGCTGTTACTCTTGATGTCAGTATGCCCAGGCACTTTGTACAGTTAATGTTACAACAGTGGTGATGCCTTTGAGATACAGGTAGAAAAATACCTTATACATGCCTGTTGTCTTAAGGTCACCAGGTTTCCTTGATGGAATGGAAAGACAGCTAGACTTGAGTAAAACATCTGATTTCTAGTCTTTGCTTTTCACTGTGGAAAAGTGATTTAAGTTTCCCAGTTGTCAGTTCTGTTTTTAAAATTTGTGTTCAATCACATGGTCTCCTCGGTACCTCCCCACCCTAGCACACTGATCCCATGGCCCATGTTCTGCATATGGTCCTGGTGAATGACTCTGGTCGGATCTGCACACACACCCAGAGACCTGTGATGTCATAGCTTAGATTTAGTGAACAAATAAGAGAGATTAGTAGAGAAGACACTGAGATAAGTGTTCTCCATAGTTGCTTGATAGTCTTTGGAAATTTATCTTCTACACTTTTTTCCCAATTTTCTCAAGTTTGCATAGTTGGCAGAGGTTTGTCTGTTGAAATATCTAAGAATGAGGAGGAAAACAGATAATGTAAATACATAAAAATGTATAAATATAAACATATACGTGAATATACATTATATGATAATATTGATGTAAAATGTACATACTGGCATAAAATATTTATATAGTAGAATATAAATTCCTTTCAAATTGTATCCTTTTTTTTCTTTAAATCACACGCAAGTTAGCTAGATTAACAAGTTAAAATGTAACATCTATGTTTGGATAACTACTCAACAAATTTAATTACAGCATCTTCTGAATCATAAATAATTATTAATTTTACCACTCTTTGATTATTTGAAGTAGATTTTCTGACACTATATTATTTATGGGGAGACCTCCTGTAAGGAAAATCCAGTAAGGTTGACTCATTTACAGATTGTGCGTTAATCTCCTGCTATTTGCTTAGCACAGTTGTAGATGTATGAGATACATTAGTGAACAAAACTAACAAAACTCCTCGCCCTATTGGAATTTACAGTCTAGTGATGAAGACAGATACAATGATATAATAAGATAACAGAGATAAATATAAGTGAACTAAATAGTATGTAAGAATGTGCTGAGTTCTGTAGAGGAGAAATGGAGCACGGTAAGGAGCTGGCCGTGCCAGCGGAGGCGCAGTCCTCGAGGCCGCAGGGAGAACGTGGGCAGCCAGCTGAGGAGGAGGCGCGCATGGCAGAGGGAGCAGCCTGTGTGGAAGCCCTGAGGCAGACACGCACCCCGTCTGTGCAGAGAACAGTATGGAAACCAGTGTCTCGATGGGTGTGAGCAAGGAGGAAAATACTAGATGGAGGGTTAGGGGTGGGAGTTGGGGTATAATAGGTCCCTTGGAGCCCTGTAGACTGTTTGAAGGATATGTTTAGCAGAACCTTGAAATCTGATGTTTGCACTCCTGCATGTTACCCCACTGCAGAACTGCATTCTTTCTCCACATCATCAGGTACAAATAATCCCACAGTAGCCATTACTGCTCTTCTCGTCCCCAGACCTCCTGTGCAAAAAAAAAAAAAAAAAACAGTAGAAAAACAAGAAAATTTTTCTTTGTATTTCAAAAATGCGTGTTTATAAGCAACTTGCTTGTGGTCTCCATTTTGTGTAGATGTAGAGAAAATGGAGAGTCTGCATTTTCAAATTAATATGAAGGAAAAATATCAAGTTGTTTGCTTTCAGATGCAAACATTTCCCACAAACAAATATAAGAAAATAAGCTGTTTTAAATGGAAGGTATTAATAAGAGTCAAAACAGATGGCATCCTGGAATCTCATGTTGTAACAGTAAGATGATACAAATCTTTGTATCTACTTGAAGGTAGTCTACAAAGAGTCATTTTATTAGCCCCTGGATTGTGACTGCTTATATTTTGTGTGTGTGTTTTGATGTCTTTGCTGACAGTTTTTGTCTTCATTTTCCACCCTACCCCCTCTGTCCTCTTATTCCAGAAGTACAACAGGGGAACCAAAAGAAAGAGAAAAGGAGGACGGTAAAGATTCCAAGCCACGTTCTTTGCGGTTCACGTGGAGCATGAAGACCACTAGTTCAATGGACCCCAATGACATGATGAGAGAAATCCGCAAAGTGTTAGATGCAAATAACTGTGATTATGAACAGAAAGAGAGGTTTTTGCTTTTCTGCGTCCATGGTGATGCCAGGCAGGATAGCCTTGTGCAGTGGGAAATGGAAGTCTGCAAGTTGCCACGACTGTCCCTCAATGGGGTCCGCTTCAAGCGAATATCCGGGACGTCCATCGCCTTTAAAAACATTGCATCTAAAGTAGCAAATGAGCTGAAGCTGTAAAGACACTTGAATTTACAGGATCAGGGAAGATACACCCATATATGAGGTACAGTTTTTGAATGTACTGGTGATGCCTAATGTGATTGGCCTGTGAATCTCCCCATGTAGAATTTGCCCTTATTGCAATAAGGTTATACATAGTTATGAACTATAAAATTAAAGTCAGTATGAACTATAATAAATATCTGTAGCTAAAAAAGTAGGTTCACATGTACAGGTAAGTATATTGTGTATTTCTGTTCATCTTCTGTTTATAGAGTTGTATAATAAAACAGATGATTGCTTAAAAACTTGTATAGTTGTCTAGATTTCTGCACGTAAATGTACGTTTGATGCTTTGAGTTGAAAATGTTCTTTCTGTTATTTACATTCTGGTGGGTTTTTTAAATTCTTACCTCCATCATGCAATTTTGAAAATTGTGTCCAGAGTTAAAAAAAGTGCACAGAAAACTAGTCTTTACAATTGTAGCATGGACTTTTAAAAGTTATTTTTAAACCATATTTAAATTTGAACCAGAAGCTGATAAATGGATCAGCTTTGTTATACACAGAATTACTCCTGCTTATCTTTGCTCTTATCCTTGTTATCAGACAAGGTTTAGTTGAGAAGATACAAAATGTTTACAGTGTTGGCACTTAGAGGTTTTAAAATAAAGTACATGAAAATAATAATAGCTTTGCCTTGAGCTAACTAAGAAGTCCTGGGGAAGAAGTTAAATCTACATCAAATTTGTTTTGAACTTGAAAGTGTTTCCTGGCCCACTACTAATTGGAGTGGCAAAATTAAAGAGAGTCAATATTTTATCTGGCTATTATAGTGTAAGTGTCACTTAGGTTTGTTGCCTTCCAAATCCCATGACATTAATTGTGAAAGTATAATATAATAATGTTGGGACTGTTTCATAGCACAAACTCATCTTTACAGTGTTGAACAATGCATCAGTTAAGAAATAATGCCACCTCAGGAATAAATGGGCATTGGGAACATTTGCCTCATGCTCCCCCCAAGCCTCTCCATCCACCCCTGACATAGTACTATCTGTCATTACATAAGAGACTTTGGAGCAAAACATGCTATTTATAATAGTATATTATTGATTTACGCTTCTGTGGTTGTTCAGTTGGTTCCCATGTGACCTGTTTGTGTTTAATATTTTGCCAGATTTCTTGTATTTATTCCACATCATTATGCCTATAGTGTGCAGCTTTGTAATTGGGCATTTGCCTACTTTTCTTTCATAATTAGTGATATATGCGATGTAAAACCACTAGTAAAGGTACATTTACTTGTTATTTTCTACTGAATTAGCCTTGGAGGTTGACTGTGCAATGTTATTTAATGTTGTAATTACTGTAATATCAGCATATGGGCCCCATCTGCACACTCCTGAGAAATAGAAAGTGTATTCCAATTTCATCAGTTTAAAGAGAAATAAAGCTGTGACAAAATACTGTAATTCTAGCCTGCATTAGAAAGCTCTCAGCATAGGTGATGTGCCATTCCATGATGGCTTCCAGACTAGGGTGATCTGTACTGTACTGTGATGTAGCTTTCTTCTGTAACAGCTGTGTTCTAAAATGAAGTGTATTTTTGCCTTAGCAGAGGATGGTGTTTGGAAACAAAAGACAAAAAACAACTGTGTAGCCCCCTTTTAACCTAGTGTTCATTCAAAAAAAAAAATGATGCAGATCTCTATTCACTTTCACTGGTGCACACTGAAGTTTTACTTGAACAGTTCTCGTAATAAAGCACTTGTCTTTTGCTCTTTGTCAGAATGTGAATTACCTGTGTTCTAGTGCAAAAGTCTTCTGTATGGGGAGTGTCTTTTGTGTGTGCTGAATTTAGCTAACAGGGTAAAAGCTATGTAGGTTTTTGAGATGTCATTATGACATGACAAGAAAATTTTTAATCTTTTTATTGGAATTCCTATCAATTAAAACATTTTTTGAAAAATAGACATGCTTTTTCCAAAGTAGAAGCTGAATGATTTTTTTTACATTTTCTCACTCTGGTTATCTCTTCTGTGTTTGTAGCAAGGAATTTTACTTCAGTAGTTTTTAATGAGCTAAAAATGAAATATTAGTATTCACTTTAGGTTTTTCCATTTTATATGGCAACATAACTTTTTTTGAATATTTAGAGAAGTGTTATA
Organism: Odocoileus virginianus; assembly: GCF_023699985.2. NCBI lineage: Eukaryota > Metazoa > Chordata > Mammalia > Artiodactyla > Cervidae > Odocoileus > Odocoileus virginianus. The sequence continues at coordinate 54,423,694 of NC_069684.1, read as the reverse complement.
GTATGTTTGCATAAATAACTACCAGATTATGTTCACTGACTATGCAATATCAGGATTTCCTTCATTTCTGTTTAAGTATTACTTTATATAACATTGCTAATATTAAATTATTTTGTAGAGACAGTATTAATTTGATAAATAATAGGATGAAATATGCTCCAAAATCCTGACCCAATAATATAATCTAAGAAGGGATTTGATTTAAAACCCAAAATACTTTATTGTGAAGTGATTTTCACCAACAGTACCATTTCACAATGTGGGTAAAAAAAGACATGTGATGGAGTGAAATACCAGTTTACTGTAAATAAGTGATTTAATGCATGTGTCTGTCCATCAGAATCTCTGCTTTCACTTTAAAAATATCTATTGAGGGACCTCCTGTGTCTTAAAATATATAAAGGAATTGTAAAAGAGGTTTTCCTACTTCTGCAAGATTTTGGTCCATTTGGGAAGACAAAATATAAACACACCCAGACCAAAAATACATACCCAAATAGAAAACAGTGAAAGTGCTCAAATAAGCACAAAGAATAGATGCTGTAAGAATTCCGAGAAGGTGGGTTCTGTATCAGCATGAGAAAAGAAGGGCATTTGAGGGATTTGAGGATGGATAAAATTCAAGAAGGTGAATGGAAGGAACATGTGAGAAAAGGCTGGAAGTTCGTAAGGCTGTAAGACACATTTTAGAAATGAGCCACTTATTCTGTGGTGTGACAGGGTTTACCTAGGTTGATGGATAGAAGATTATGTAAAGCATTGATTGGCAGCCTCAGCTTGAACTTGACGTATGATTAGAGGGAAGAAATTTGGCCTTTTCAAGCCCAGGAAATACCTAATAAATTGATTGTAAATGAACAATTCATTAATTCAGCTTTTTTTTCAAGTACCAATATACATCAGATTCTAGGTTCTGAGGAAACAGCAGTTAAAAAAAAAACAAAAACCTGTATCTAATAGAAATCTGTGGGATGATTGAAGGCTAGACAGAGCCAGGAAGATCTTTTCAGAGGCTATTAGCTGCAAAGCATGGATGAAATAGTCTAGATAGAGATGATTAACATAGGATTGAAAGGAGGGTATATTTGAGAGACATTTCTAAAGCTGTATCAACAGGATAGCATGAGTAGGATGGTGACCCATATTCTACTGAGTGGAATGCAGGGAGAACTTCCTGGCATAATCATTCGAGTTGTCAGCTTGCACATGAAGACTTCTGCTTTCATCCAACATGGATAAGTACTAGAGTTATCCTTCTATCTAAAACAAGAAAACAAAGACAAAACATGAAACAACAGATTCGAACAGTGTTGTCATTTTGATGGAGTGTTTTCAAAACATTGTATATCAGCCAATGAAGGACAGTGATCCCTAAGAGGAAACAAGTGAAATGAACCGTGTGACTGACCCAGCTGTCTGCCTGGAGAGTTTCTAGGCTGTGACACATGGAGGGGAAGGGAAGGCCACGTGGAGCCTGGTGTCCACCTTTATTAAGGAGTCGGAGCTGGGAGACCAGGGAGACCGAGGCAGCTGAAGTCTGGAGGGAGACAGCTATACCAAAACTCCAGAGATAGGCAGAGATCAGCACACACGTGGAGAAAACTACGTGAAACCAGCGAAAGGACCACCTGAAGTATCGGAATGATCCTCAAACCTCATACAGAAGTAGTGCCTGCTCCAGCCAGCCACAGTGAAAAACCTCATAATTCATGGGTCATGGGGAGAGAACTCAGAAGTTTTGCCTCAGTAGTGGGAACCAGTTAACCCTAGATTAAATACTGTGGTGTTCTGCTTAACAAAGTTTAGCAAGCAATATCCAGAAGAACTGTTTCTAAGTAACTATGTTCCAGAACAGAGCTCAAGAATATTAATAGGAATACAAAGGATGCATTACCTGGCATGGTGATATTCATAATATTTAGCCTCCATTCAAAAGTTTTCCTGCATGCAAATAATGTTCTAACTGAACTATTGTAAAAAAAAAAAAAAAATTAGATCACACATTTATGTAGAAACTTGTCTATATTGCATTTTTAATTTTCCAAAGCCAGCATGGTTAAAAATTAAATTTTTTTCATTCATCTCATTGGGCTGTAACATCATTTCATTTTTCTGTACATGTAACAGAACAGTACATGTTAATGAGTATAAAGCAAGAGATGTGTAAAGGAGAAGGGTATATGATGAGGAATTATCTGAAAAAAAAAATTTATAGTACAGCCAGTGCATATTTCAATTTTTTCAATGCTCTTGGCACATACTGTATGTTTTGGAAATAAATCCCCCAAAACCATTTGTAGATATGGAATATCATATGCAAGAAACATCATCTTTTAAGAAAAAGAAACTTAGATAACTACTGCTGTACTGTATTATCATTGCAAATAGACATGTTCTGTAAAATTTCCTAAATAATTGCTGCTTGCTTAGCTTACCCTTAGTGGTTTGATGGTACTACATTTGATAATATAGACCAAATGTATGGAAAATGCTATTTCAATCTTGATCTTAATTTTCTAAGGAAAAAAATGTTAAATTTTAGTGATATTCACTTTGAAATATGAAATTGAAAAAAGCTGAGGAAGACTAAGATCATCTCTAGGTAAGTCATGTTTTATCTTAGATGATGTCATAGAAATAGTAAAGGAAGTAAAATGATAGAAAACCATCAATTAGTACCTGCTTATTGCGAGAAATCAAAAATTTTAAAACGTCCAACTCATGTCTACTTACATATAAACAAAACCAACTAAAGTTAACTATGGATTCTCAAAATGTTAATTTTATTAAGGTGGAACCTGAGTTATATTGGGTTTATTATTTTCTCTTTATGCCATCTGTAGCTAATTCTGTGTGAGATATTTTAAAATTTGATATCACCATACACTTTATATGAAATTTTCAACTCTAATGGAAATTTGTATAGAAAATTGTTACCATGTCTAGATTAACTGATAATTAACTTGGTCAAAGAATAAAAATATCCTGGATTGAAAGGCTCTTACAATGCTGAATCTACTCTAAGCTGTCCCCCAAAACTGCTCATCTGCTGCTGCTCCAAAGACAAGGCTAGCTTGCTCTAAATATTTGCAGAGCCAGATGCAAAGCGCAAAAAAGACCATGTCCCAAGGCACAGCCCTCTTCTTTCCCATCCTCATCTCGCCCAGCTGCATCCTTCGCTGGTATGGGCTTGAAGCACAAGTACATGGAGAAATGAATATGCATGTATTTCATTTAACAATCATGAGTAGTCTCTTATTCAACTTACTCATGTTTTGATTTTTCAAAATGTTTAGCTTAAATTTAGACATACTTCCCATGACACACTTTAGTAATAATAACAACAAAACAACAAAAGGAAGAAGGGAAGGGTTATCTGATACAAGGTTTCCTTAGTGAAACCATACTAATTGATAATAATTATCTTTCATTTTCCATCTTAATGTAATTACTTCCTACATTACTCAAAAGATTTTTCTAGAGACCAACATTTACCTGTTTTGGTAGTGTCTTGGTGCCTCAGTTATTTCTTGGCTCAGTTTTGCAAAGGACATTTATAGCAATTTGGAAATCTCACCTGTTGAACTGTTTCTGTTCCCTTGAATGTTACTTCTCTATCCAGGAGTTATAAAATAATTTTTAATAGCAATGAAAATAGTCATAAACACTATCCTGTTGGTAAAGCCTTTTATTCTTACAAAAGTAGCATGTGTGCAAAATTTTAGAAAGCATGTATAAGCTGGTTCTTGTTTAAGATGGTGATGTGGGAGGATCCTGAACTTGGCTACTTCCATGGATAAACTGAATCTACAACTAAATATGTAACCCAACCCCCAATAAGTCCCACTCTGTGACTCTGTAAGTTACAATCAAGCCTTAACTGAACTCCTAGCTATTCCTGAGGAGCAAAGAGATTGAACCTCAGGCCTGAAATGATAAAGCTCCTAGAAGAAAACATAGGTGGTCTTTTCCAACCACATCTGTCAGACTGGAAATAAACTACAAGAAAAAAACTGCAAAAAACACAAATATGTGGAGGCTAAAAAGAAATGCTACTAAGTAATCAATGGGTCACTGAAGAAAAAGGAAATTTAAAAATACCTGGAGACAGAAATGGAAACGTAACAACTCCAAAATCTATGGAGCACAGCAAAACCAGTTCTAAGAGGGAGGTTAATGGCCTACCTCACGGAACAAGAAAAATTTCAACCAACCATTGGAAGGACTGATGCTGAAGCTGAAACTCCAATACTTTGGCCACCTGATGCTGGGAAAGGTTGAAGGCAGAAGGAGAAGGGGACAACAGAGGATGAGATGGCTGGATGGCATCACCGACTCAATGTACAGGAGTTTGACTAAACGCCAGGAGTTGGTGATGGACAGGGAGGCCTGGCGTGCTGCAGTCCATGGGGTCACAAAGAGTTGGACACAACTGAGCAACTGAACTGAACTGAATCTTACAACTAAAAGAACTAGGAAAGATTGAGCAACAACAATCCCAAAGACAGTAGAAGGAAAAAAGTCATAAGAGCAAAAAATAAAAGAGGTTAAAAAAAAAAATAGAAAAGAATGAAACTAAGAGCTGGTTCTTTGAAAAGACAAACAAGATTGATAAGCCTTTCACCAGACTCATCAAGAAAAATTGAGACCTGAATAAAATCAGGAATGAAAAACAAGTTACAACCAACACTACAGAAACACAAAATATCCTAAAATTACTACAAATATATGCCAATAAAAATGTGCAACCTAGAATAAAAAGATAAATTTCTAGAAACACACCATCTCCCAAGACTGAATCGGGAAGAAATAGAAATATGAAAAGATCAATTACCAGTGTTGAAACTGAATCAATAATTTTAAAAATAATACCTCCCAAAAAACAAAGGTCCAGGACAAGAGGGCCTCATGGGTGAATTCTAGCAAACATCTCAAGAACAGTTAACACCTATCCTCAAACCATTCCAATGTAGTGAAGAGGAAGGAATATTTTCAGAACTCATTCTATAAAGCCAGCATCACCCTGATACCAAACCCAGACAAAACACCACAGAAGAAGAAAAGTACAGTCATGAATCAATGATTAACATAGATGCAAAATCCTCAGTATAATATTAGCAAACTGAATTCAGCAATACATTAAAGGGCTAATACACCATGATGAAGTGAATTTTGTCCCAAAGATGCAAGAATGGCTTGATATCCACAAATCAATCAATGTGATACACCATATTAACAAACTGAAGAACAAAACTCATGTGCTCAATATATGAAGAAAATGTTTTTGACAAAATTCAGCTTGAATTTATGGTAAAAATTCTCCTGAAAGTGCACAGAGGGAAACATACCTCAACACAATAAAGGTCATATATGACAAGCTCACAGTTAACACCATACTTTACAGTGAAAACCTGACTTTTTTTCTCTAAGGAACGAGAAGGGAAGCCCCCCCCTCACTGTTTGCAAATGGCATTATACTATACGTAGAAAATCCTAAAAATGCCACCAAAAATGATTTTAACTAATAAATGAATTCAATGAAGTTGCAGGGTACAAAATTAACATACATAAACTTTTTTGGCATTTCTATACACTTAAGAGCAAACTATCAGAGAAGAAAACTATCCCATTCACAATTACATCAGAAAAAATAAAATAGGAATAAATCTAAGCAAGAAGGTAAAGACCTACACATCAAGGACTATGAGAACTTGCGGAAAGAAACAGAAGATGACACAAACTAACAGAAAGGTGTACTGTGCTCATGGATTGGCAGAATTAATGTTGCTAAAATGACCATGCTACCCAAAGCAATCTACAGATTCAGTGCAATCCCTATCAAAATACCAATGACATTTTTCACAGAACTAGAATAAATAATTCCAGAATCTGTATGGGGACACAAAAGACCCCAAATACCCAAAACAATCTTGAGAAAGAAGAACAAAACTAGATGTATCATGCTCCCTGATTTCAAACTATATTATAGATCTACAATAATCAAAACAGTATGGTATTGGCACAAGAACAAACACACAGCTCAGTGGAACAGAATAGAAAGCCCAGAAAAAAAGCCACATATTTGTGGTCGATTTATGACTAAGGAGGCATGCCAATGGGTAAAAAACAGCCTCTTCCATAAATGGTGTTGAGAACATTATACAGCTACATGCAAAAGAATCAAACTGGACTACTTTTCTTAATACTATATACAAAAATAAACTCAAAATTGATTAAAGACTTAAATGTTAAGGCCTGAAACCATAAAGGTCCCAGAAGAAAACACAGGCAGCATGCTCTAAAGTGAAATAAACCAGTCACAAAAAGACAAACACTGCTTGATTCCACTTACGTGATGTAGCTCACTGTCAGTTTCATAGGGACAGAAAATGAAATTGTGATTGCCAGGGGCTGGGGGAAGGGGAAGTGGAGAGTTGCTCAATGGGTATAAAGTTTCACTTCTGTAAGATGAAAGTAATTCTGGAGATTGGGTTGCACAACAACGTGAATGTACTCAACAACATTGAACTCTAGACTTATAAATGATTGAGATGGTCAATTGTATATGCATATCTTACTACAGTTAAGCAAAAAGAAGAGCAGTGACAACAAAAAGGGCAGAAATAAACTTAGCTCATAGGAGTCATGTCTTCACTGTAAGCTTACATGTTCTTAATTACTACTGTTTTCTAAAGTCAGCATATGTAATTTAATGCCATTGGCTTCATTTAGCAGGCCTCTTCCATTGTTTCCTTTTCAAGACAGGTAATTCCAATTTTGTATACTTTCAGGTAACTTTGCATCTTAAAATCACCTTTTCTCTTTTAAGTGTACTGATTTGTGACAAGAATACCTGGCAAGTACTAGAAAACATGATGCTGGAGATTCTTCCCTAATGGCATTTCAAATTTACTAGCATCTAAAAGGTTTCTGTTCTCTCCTTAAAAAGACAGTACCGACTCTTATTGATGTATGACAGAAAACCACAAAATTCTGTAAAGCAATTACCCTTCAATTAAAATTTTTTTTTTAAAAAAGGCATTCCCCCAATACTTCCCTGGTGACCCGGTGATTGAGAATTCACCTTCCATATAGAGCTCTTAGACTATGCCTGGCTCTTTGTAAGACCCTAATAAATGTTAAACACAATGAAAGTTTGCTGTCATTTTTCTTATTTGTTGCCAGTATTTCTCAGGTGTTTGCCTTTTACTTTCCTTCTGCTGTCTTCTGAATTACTAGCCTATCCTTTACAATTTCTTTCATCACTCAACCATAAAAAAAATCTCCAATCCAGAGATTTAATAAACATTTATTTTCTTGCAATTATTAAAAAAAGAAATCCAGACTGAGAAATTGGTTCAGATTTTTAAACTCTTGTAAACATTGTATTCCCAGAATATCATGGACAGATGTGGCCTGAAAAATAATTTCATTCACACCCTCATTTCTCTGATGAGGAAACAGAGATCAAAGATGTTTTTGTAAGTGGTTTCATCCAGTCTGGTCCAGGAAGATTTTGCATGCTGGGCTCTGGAATCCCAGCTTGCTGTTTTGCCAGTGCTTTCTAAATTCTTCACCAACAACTTGAAAAAAGTGAAAGTGTTAGTCGCTTCAGTCGTGTCCTACTCTTTTGGACTGTAGCCCACCAGGCTCCCCTGTTCATGGAATTCTCCAGGCAAGAATACTGGAGTGGGTAGCCATTCCCTTCTCCAGGGGATATTCCTCACCCAGGGATCAAACCCAGGTCTCCTGCATTGCAGACCGATTCTTTACCAGCTGAGCAAGCAAGGAAACCCAAATAAAGTTAGTCACTCTATGGTGTCCAATTCTTTGTGACCCCACAGACTATAGTCCCCCTTTATATTCCTCTTTGTGGAACCAACTTTATTTTTTTTCCCCCAATTATTTTTATTAGTTGGAGGCTAATTACTTTACAATATTATAGTGGTTTTTGCCATATATTGACATGAATCAGCCATGGATTTACATGTGTTCCCCATCCTGAACACCCCACCCACCTCCCTCCCCATCCCATCCCTCTGGGTCATCCCAGTGCACCAGCCCCAAGCACTTGTCTCATGCATCCAACCTAGACTGGTGACCTGTTTCACACTTGATAATATACATGTTTCGATGCTGTTCTCTCATATCATCCCACCCTCGCCTTCTCCCATAGAGTCCAAAAGTCTGTTCTATATGTCTGTGTCTCTTTTTCTGTCTTGCATATAGGGTTATAGTTACCATCTTTCTAAATTCCATATATATGCGTTAGTATACTGTATTGGTGTTTATCTTTCTGGCTTACTTCACTCTGTATAATGGGCTCCAGTTTTATCCATCTCATTAGAACTGATTCAAATGTATTCTTTTTAATAGCTGAGTAATATTCCATTGTGTATATGTACCACAGCTTTCTTATCCATTTGTTTGCTGATGGGCATCTAGGCTGCTTCCATGTCCTGGCTATTATGAACAGTGCTGCGATGAACATTGGGGTACACGTGTCTCTTTCAGATCTGGTTTCCTCGATGTGTATGCCCAGGAGTGGGATTGCTGGGTCATATGGCCGTTCTATTTCCAGTTTTTTAAGGAATCTCCACACTGTTCTCCATAGTGGCTGTACTAGTTTGCATTCCCACCAACAGTGTAAGAGGGTAGAACCAACTTTAGAAGTTTGTTCTATTGAGTTGCATTGGACTAATAATGCATTTGTCAGTCAAAGATTCAGGTCAGGTTGATATTAACCCCTGCCCCCATATTGAATGGATATTCCCAGCCCAAAGCACAGAAATGCCAGACCATTTCTTTAAAAATTTTGACATATTGAAATTGTTAGTTCCAGTTATTTGGGCTTCTCTCACAGCTCAGCTGGTAAAGAATCCACCTGCAATGCAGGAGACCCTGGTTCGATTGCTGGGTCAGGAAGATCCAGTGGAGAAGGGATAGGCTACCCACTCTGGTATTCTTGGGCTTCCCTTGTGGCTCAGCTGGTAAAAAGAATCCGCCTGCAATGCGGGAGACCTGGGTTCGATTCCTGGGTTGGGAATCCTCTAGAGAAGGGAAAGACTTCCCACTCCACTCTTCTGGCCTGGAGAAGTCCATGGGTTCACAATGCGTCGGGTAGGACTTTCACTTTCCAGTTATTACTAAAGAGAACCACTAGAGGGCAGAGAAACCCCCTGTCTGGGATGCAGTATTTGTACCCTACCACCCACAATGGTTGGAATCCTAGGGACCTGCCCGCACAAGATACCCCATTGCCCTTGAAAAGTGACCTGCCTGCACAAGATACCCCATTGCCCTTGAGAAGTGACCTGCCTGCACAAGATACCCCATTGCCCTTGAAAAGTGCTTGTTCTCATGGCTCACATTCTCTAGATTTAACGAAGAACATATTTATTTCTTCTGCCTTCTCATGGATTTAAGTCTAAAGTCCTTTGCTGCTTCACTTGAATTTTGCCCTTTGATTTACTCAGGTTGTTTAATCTGGCTACAAAGACACCTCAGTTTCATTCCATTGGATCCCTCATTTCAAAATGTAATGCTTTCATAAATTTTCTTAAACTTAATAGAATTCTGCATTCTTTTCACATTTTGTGAGTCTAACAGAGTCAAACCCCTAGGAATATTAAAATAACATTTTTAAAATACCCATATCTTTTATAACTACATTCTTTTATACTGCACATATTTTTCCTCTTAGAATATTGTGATGAGCCAATGGTTTTTCATTGACTCAATTGGTTTCAATTATTTGTGGTCATTAGCTTTGTGTGTGTGTGTGCATGTTGAGGTTAAAAAGCAATCTGGCTTTGTAGCCTACTAGCCCATGTAACCTAAAATGCACAATTTTAAAAATAATATTTATTTAATATTGGCTGTACTGGGACTTCGTTGTTTCATGGCCTTTTCTCTGCTTGCAGCAAGTGAGGCCTACTCTCTAGCTGTGTTGTGCAGGCCTCTCATCGCTGCGGCTTCTCTTACTGTGGAGCACAGGCCTGCGGCATGTGGGATCTTCCTGGATCAGGGAATGAGCCCGCGTCTCCTGCACTGGCAGGCAGATTCTTATCCACGGAGCCACCAGCCACAGTGCACAATTTTTAAATGTGTCTTTGCTTTCTAGTAAACAGATATCCCAAGGCCATCTTACACCTTCCTCATCCCAGGCATGCAATTAGCCAGTTTTTCCCAAACCTCATTACCTTTCCTTGGAAACTGATATGAGACCAAACTATCAGCACAAGAGGTGCTTATCTGATTTTATGCTACTAGGATGATATGACCTATAGGCCATTTCAGTAGACAGAAAAAAATGTCCACCTCCCAATCTATCTTTCCATAAACACAAGTGTGTAATACATTCATAGGCATTTTCAGTTTAGTCCTTATGTTACTTCACAACCATAATATTTAAAATTTTAATTCTATATTTAAACTATAATTATGCCTTCTTTTCTTTTATCATAAATGACACATATAATTGTCACTGTGAAGCTCTTGATTTATAATGAAGCTAACAGAATTACTAATTTATTTTACTTGCCAATAAAAGGAAAAAGATCCAAAATAGCAATACAGTATGAATAGTAATTATTAAACTGCTAAATGAAAGTAAAATTTGTATTTGTACTTGCTTTTGTACTTAGAGTGCACCAGAGGTTATAGAGTAAAATTACTTTGGTTTAGAGAACTCTGAAATAATTCCTCATTCTGTGGTTTAGCGAAGTTCTGTCCAAATGTTTCCATTCATTTTCAGTTTGAAAGGGTCAGCATTTGACATTTCTGAGTTCTTAATATTTTAGTTCCTACTTTTTACTTTGGGCTATATTCAGCCACTGGCAAAGAGTAAGTCAGTTTTATAACTTCATATCATTAAGATAAATAGAAATACCATAATATTTCAGTCTTCTGAGTATTGACCAAGAATTTCATTTAGTCGTTTTATGGCTCACCTATAGTGACTCTAGGCACAGTTATAGGTGTAAGATTTACGTATGTGCATTCTGAACAAACCCAGACAAGTCCATGGTGACAAATTCACCCTATTCAATTTCTCTTAATATGTTTAGAATCTACAGTTTCATGTCTCTAATTAAATTTTCATTGTACTAAATTCTATCCTAATATGAGAGTTTTTTAATAATCTCTGCTCCCTACCTCTACCAAATTCATATTTCTTACCTCTTCCTTCTTTCTAATCAATGCATCATTTGTGCTAAGTATTATTATATCAAACTAATTATTTGGTTTTACTATATACAAGCCAAAATAGTTGTCTGTGTTGCCGTTTTCTAAATACAGTACCAGTTATTAAGATGTCTTAACACACATTCAGGAAAAATGGTGTTATTTATGATATTAGAATGTATATACATGTTTTTATTATGTATATTATATTTATACATAAAAATATTTGAATGATGCACTGTTGGCAAAGGAGAGTGCATATCAGTGCAGGTTTTTCAGGTTTGGTGAGAAATATTCTTTTTACTCATAAGGTCATAATTCTGACTTTTTTCTCTACACATACATTTTTCTGTTATCAATATTCAGTGCAAATTGCTTGGGAGTTTTCCAAGTCATCAGTGGCTTTTGAATAAATCCAACCAAATAAGATACAATTTTATTATAGTGTTGAAGGATGATTTTGACTATTACGTGTTCTACTTTAAGGCTTTGTCCACAGGGTGAATTCTGATGTAGAATGATGCACTGGTGGTGGATACAGGGGAGTCTTGGTGAACGGAACTCCAGAGAGTGACAAGCTCTCATGGACGGGCAGGCAGGCGTGCAGCCTGCATTTTCTGGGCAAGTTGCCGAGCTGTGTGTGGGGACCAGAGGAGGGGGCCTGCTTGGAGAGGCGATGTCTGCGGGTGAGGAGGAAAGAGCCAAGCTTTTAGCTACGTGGGGCTGTCAAGCTAGACTGGAGTCTGGAAACGCCCCAAGTAGAAAATAAACAAATCACTTGGCCCTGCGATGGTTCCCTTATCCCCAGAATTGTGCTGAGAAAGCGGCAAAGGGGCTGCACTGGGAAGCACGTGGGCTTTCTCGAACTTTCCAACCGTGGTGGATGCCAGAGCCCCGCTGGAGTTGAAGCCAGGGGTGAGCAAATGCTGATGCTGTGCCCCAGTTCCCTTCCAGCCCCAGTGCCTGTAGATCGAGCACCTCGGCCTCTTGACGCTGGTGACCCCCAAGTTTGAGGTTTGGGCTGATCAGAAGTGTTACTGTTGCTGTTCAGTCACTCAGTCGGGTCTGACTCTTGGCAACCGCATGCTGTAGCCCACCAGGCTCCTCTCTCTGTGGGGTTTCCCAGGGCAGAACACTGCAGTGGGCAGCCGTTTCCTTCTCCGGGGGATCTTCCCCACCCAGGGATCAAACCCAGGTCTCCCTTGCTGCAGGTAGATTCTTTACCGTCTGAGTCACCAGGGAAGCCCCTCTTTCTTTCCAAATTCATAGAATTATTGCAAAGCAAAAGATATAAAATCTTTCTAGGTCTACAGATGGAAATTTTATTTTCAATTAAATATGTGTAACTATCTTATGAAAGTTAGTTCAAAGAAACAATTGTTTTTAAGACTCTGAGATATTTTAAGCATTTTTTTTTTAACTCAATAACTGATGATATATGTTCATGAATCTGCCTGCAACTCAGGAGACCCAGGTTCAATCCCTGGGTCAGGAAGTTCCCCTGGAGAAGGGAATGGCTACCCACTTCAGTATTCTTGCCTGGGAACATGCTATCCCTTGGACTAATTATTTGCCTTTTCCAAATTATTACCAGGAAGGAAAGATTCCTAAGGATGGGCTCTCAGGCCATTCCACTCCCTTTCCTGGGAGCAGAGGCTAGGAGATGAGCATCCTCCAGAGTCCTTTGAGTACTGAAGGGAATTTAACAAGTTAACTTATAATCAGGGGCACTCCTGAGAGTTTTGAAAGGCAGATTAGAATGAAAGCCCAATTTCTGCTGTTTTAGCTGCTTCTGCTAGTAAGCACAGCCCTGCAGGTGTTGAATTTCTCTGAGGGAGGAGAGAGGACTAATTTTAAATCAAGTTCAAGTCTCTGGGTATTACATGGAATTGGATATTGTAAGATTTAAAATTATATAAATTGAGAACATATTTGCAACTTTGGGTTTTCATTATGAGATCAGAATGTGTGTGTGTATATATATATATATATATATATATATATATATATAATCTCCTAGCCTCTGCTCCCAGGAAAGGGAGTGGAATGGCCTGAGAGCCCATCCTTAGGAATCTTTCCTTCCTGGTAATAATTTGGAACCTGCTAATAATTAGTCCTATATATATATAGGACTACCTAAGTAGTCATGATAATCACAATGGTGTGATCACTCACCTAGAGCCAGACATCCTGCAATGTGAAGTCAAGTGGGCCTTAGAAAGCATCACTACGAACAAAGCTAGTGGATGTGATGGAATTCCAGTGGAGCTATTTCAAATCCTGAAAGATGATGCTGTGAAAGTGCTGCACTCAATATGCCAGCAAATTTGGAAAACTCAGCAGTGGCCACAGGACTGGAAAAGGTCAGTTTTCATTCCAATCCCTAAGAAAGGCAATCCCAAAGAATGCTCAAACTACCACACAATTGCACTCATCTTACACGCTAGTAAAGTAATGCTCAAAATTCTCCAAGCCAGGCTTCAGCAATACGTGAACCGAGAACTTCCAGATGTTCAAGCTGGTTTTAGAAAAGGCAGAGGAACCAGAGATCAAATTGCCAATATCCACTGGATCATTGAAAAAGCAAGAGAGTTCCAGAAAAACATCTATTTCTGCTTTATTGACTACGTCAAAGCCTTCGACTGTGTGGATCACAATAAGCTGTGGAAAATTCTGAAGGAGATGGGAATACCAGACCACCTGACCTGCCTCTTGAGAAACCTGTATGCAGGTCAGGAAGCAACAGTTAGAACTGGATATGAAACAACAGACTGGTTCCAAATAGGAAAAGGAGTACATCAAGGCTGTATATTGTCACCCTACTTATTTAACTTATATGCAGAGTACATCATGAGAAACGCTTGGCTAGAAGAAGCACAAGCTGGAATTAAGACTGCCAGGAGAAATATCAATAACCTCAGATATGCAGGTGACACCACCCTTATGGCAGAAAGTGAAGAGGAACTAAAAAGCCTCTTGATGAAAGTGAAAGAGGAGAGTGAAAAAGCTGGCTTAAAGCTCAACATTCAGAAAACAAAGATCATGGCATCTGGTCCCATCACCTCATGGGAAATAGATGGGGAAACAGTGGAAACAGTGTCAGACTTTATTTTTCGGGGGCTCCAAAATCACTGCAGATGGTGACTACAACCATGAAATTAAAAGACGCTTACTCCTTGGAAGGAAAGTTATAACCAACCTAGATAGCATATTAAAAAGCAGAGACATTACTTTGCCAACAAAGGTCCGTCTGGTCAAGGCTGTTTTTTCCAGTGGTCATGTATGGATGTGAGAGTTGGACTGTGAAGAAAGCTAAGCGCTGAAAAATTGATGCCTTTTGAACTGTGGTGTTGGAGAAGACTCTTGAGAGTCCCTTGGACTGCAAGGAGATCCAACCAGTCCATCCTGAAGGAGATAAGTCCTGGGTGTTCATTGGAAGGACTGATGCTGAAGCTGAAACTCCAATACTTTGGCCACCTGATGCGAAAGTTGACTCATCTGAAAAGACCCTGATGCCGGGAGGGATTGGGGGCAGGAGGAGAGGGGGACAACAGAGGATGAGATGGCTGGATGGCATCACCGACTTGATGGGCGTGAGTTTGAGTAAACTCCAGGAGTTTGTGATAGACAGGGAGGCCTGGCTTGCTGCGATTCATGGGGTCGCAAAGAGTCGGACACGACTGAGCAACTGAACTGAACTGAAGTAGTCATGTAGAAACAAGCGAACCACACCCCACTATGAATAACTTCTAAAGAGATGATAGTGAGCAACATAACATGGGTTCTGATTACATCTCCTTGAGTCCTGTTTGCTCACTTATTATAGAGACTTAATCTGGGGATCAATTTTCAATTGCTCTAGTGTTTTCCTTTTAACAGGCAAGCTAAATGTTGTTGTGATATTTGAAAATTATTTTGTTTGGACAAAAACACACCATATGGGGACTTCCCTAGTGGTCCAGTGGCTAAGAATCCACTTTCCAATGCAGGGGTTGTGGGTTTGATACCTGGTCTGGGAATGAAGATCCCACATGCTGTGAGGCAACAAGAGAAGCTCGTGTACTGCAGCAGAGACCCAGTACAGCAAAAAAAAAAAAAAAAAACCCATAGGAAACAAAACACATCCCAGGGACATTTCACCTATGTCTTTATTTGTTATATAGTTGGGAGTGGGAGGGTCCCTGAAGTCCATTTTTCAAATAGAAAAGGGACGATTAGAGTCTGTTTTTGTTTGTAAATTGATGGTTATCTTAGTAAAGTTACAAATCCATAGATCAAGCTTCCCATAATCTTTTAACCTTCAGTACTGTTTTATTTCATTTACAAACCTAATAAAATTTAACAGTCACTGTAATGGGTCTTTATCATTCACTTCATTTAATTTTCTTAAACATTTTAAGTGACTTTTATAAACTTAATATATGTGATTTTCAAGTCCTTCAACTATGTACAGGACTATGTAACTCATAAATATAGTAAGTTAACTTATTTTTATATTCCTTTCAAGTTAAACTTATAAGTCTAAATAATTTATTTGATTTTACAATTTAAGTTGAAATCACAAAACTAGTTTTTTATATTCTACTATGTTAAATTATGACTATTTTATATACTTATAGCACTAGATCCAAACAGTTCTTAAACATATCACACATTTTGATAGTATTAAAATATTAATGAAATAATACATTGTTTTTATACTTAATGCTAAATTTCCAATAATTAACAGGTATTCACCAACCTAAGAAAGTAAAATATCCCAAACAGATTGAGATGCACAGTAATCTGAGAATGCATGTATACCAGAGTGATATTCTTGAAAATTGTGATTTGAAAGATTACTTCATATGATGTCATATGCTCACACCAGAATTAACTTATCCTTCCCTGTTGGTTTGCCTCCCTTTTTCACTGGAGTCAGACTGTGATGAACACCATCCACTCACTGCTTTGTGTTTCTGAATGTTTCCTTAGCATAGACACCTGGAAAGTTACAACTGTTTTCCAGAACTCAATAAATATTTTCTGATTGCCTTTCCAATAGTCTGTCTCTAGTTTGCATCCCACTGAATACTGTATTATAACCGTCATTTCACCATATCCTCACCAGCACTGAATATCCTTCAGTCGTGTTGAACTCTTTGCAATCCCATGGAACTGTAGCTCGCCAGGCTCCTCTGTCCATTGGATTTCCCAGGCAGGGATACTGGAGTGGGTTGCCATTTCCTTCTCCAGGGGATCTTCCCGACCAGGGATCGAGCCCAGGTCTCCTGCATTGCAGGCGAACTCCACTGTCTGAGCTACCAGGGAAGCCCACGATCTTTATTACTATCATTTTTTTCATCATCATCATCACCACCATCATCATCTCTGCCAGTCTGCACGTGGGCAAAGGAAGTCTCAGTAGTTGGAGTTCACTTCTTTCGTTGTAAGTGCGGTTGAACGTGCTTTGAGTGCTAATTGTGCGTTGACCTTTCGAGATATCCCTCACCCAAGGGCTGGGATCCTGGCTGCTGGGGCCGACCAGCCGCAGGGCCAGGCCCGGTGGAGCCACGGCCATCCCGGACCCCACGGCCAGGGGGCGCTGCGACGCCAAGTCCTCCCGCCCCGTCCGGGTTGGCCTGGCCTGGGCTGGGCTGGGCCGAGTCGCGCTGGGCAGGGGCGGGCGGCTCGGTTGGAGGTGCGGGCTGAGAGCAAAGGTTGGTGTCTTTACGCTCCGACCTCAGCCGGAGGGCCCGCGGCATCATGACGGTGGGAGCCAGGCTCCGAAGCAAGGCGGCGGGCAGCCTCCCGCGCTGCGGGCCGCTGGCCCGGGGGCGAGGGCGGACGGAGGGGGACGAGGAGGCGGCCGCTATCCTGGAGCATCTGGAGAGCGGGGCGGAGGCGGCGGAGAGCGAGGCGAGCGTCCGGCGCCCGGAGTCCCGGGGCGCGCGGAGGGTGCACCTCGCCGTCCTCCCAGAGCGCTACGAGCCGCTGGAGGAGCAGGTGCCGAGCGAGAAGCCCAAGAGGTACCGGAAGAAGCTGAAGAAGTGTGGCAAGGTAGGCATTCCGCCGCCCCCAGTACCCTGGGTCGGGCATCCCGACGGAGAGCCGGAGTCCGATCCCCACAGCTGGACGCTCTCAGCCTCTCTGCCCTGCTCCCGCGCCCGCCCCCGCCATTCTCTCCTGGAGCCCCGAAACGGCTCCGTGAACTGGGCAGTGGGGCGAAAGGGACTGCGGAGAGGGATCGGAACTAAACGAGAGGTTTCCTTGCGCACAGCTCCCCGGCTTCCCCCATGCTGGAGGGTGAATAACGTTCTCAAGGGTCGACTACCAGGTGGTTCTTGTCCTAGGGGTGTCTTCCCACTCCCCGGGGTAGTCGGGAGGACAGGAATCAGTGTCCCTGTTTTACAGATGGGAACACTGAAGAATTAGCGAGTTTCGGTGACTTGTAGAACATGGCCCAGTTGGAAAGCAGAGAGTTACAGCCCAGTTTATCTGTTTTCCAGCAACATCCTCTCAAGGACATCCCACTAGCGGAGAATTGTTGGCCTTGTTCCCCCTAAATATTCTCAAGGTGATTTCCAGGGCCTCGGAGCGCAACAGTCCCTAAGTATTCTACTCGTTGAATCTACTTTTCGCCTTGTGTGTTTCTCTGCAAACATACTGTCACTTGCCTGGGGGTGGGGGGTGGGGTGAGGGGGTGACAGAGAGAGAATATGAATATGGGATACAACGGCAGTTTCTTTCTCAGAGATCAAAGCCACAGAGCTACTCCCAAGTTCTTCTGCTTGGAAACCCTTAAAGATACTGCTGCCTCTGGCGCCTGGAGTTGGACAAGGCAACCCAGAAGAAAATCAGAGAACTCAGTCTGTCTTGGCCAGAGGGCAGGGGCTCCACCTCATCATTGTCCCTCCAGTTATCTGTGCCCTCTGGCAATCTCTTATCATCCCTGAAACTGACCAGGCTCCACACCTAGCAACTGAGCTTTGTCATCTTCTTTTAAGGTGTGTCAGCAGCTTTGGGACCAGTAAACAAGTAGGCAGTGGTAAAGTATATTAATAAATGTATGTTAGTCAAAAGTATAAAATTGGAACTTTCAGGCTTAGAGTCATGCAAGGATGAATCATCCTTTTTCCTTTTTTCCCAGTTGAGCACCAAAAAAGTCATTTTTTGCCTCAGTTGGTGAACTGATACATGTGTGAATCCCAGCTCAGAGGCTGGCTGAGCTGAAGATGCTTTGGGAGTTCTAACGATGTGCCAGACGTAGTGCTGAGCATTAGAGATCTAAAATGGGTATGATGTAGTCATGCCCTAGCAGAGTCTTCCCGGGAGACGCTGGCCTATGGGTCACCCTGGAGCTACATGGCAAGAGCCTCGGCATTTTATCTTCAGGAACGAGGTTGTAAAGGCAAGTTTCTCAGATCAGTGGTGACATGCAAACTGGTCACAGAAGGATGAGTCAGGGTTTCACAGGTTAATGATGAGATACTAGTTCACGTTCACTAGTGTGATTATTATTAGAAAAAAAAAACAGAAAATAGCAAGTGTTGGTGAGGATGTGGAAAATTTGATTTCTTGTGAGTTGCTGGTGGAAATGTAAAATGGGGCAGCTGCTGTGGAAAACAATTTAGCATTTCCTCAAAAAATTAAACACAGAACTAACATATGGCTACTGTATAAATACACGAAAAGGACCTACTGTATAGCACAGGAAACTATACTCAATATCTTGTAATGACCTATAATGGAAAAGAATCTGAAAAAGGGTATATATATACATACATATATATATATTGGTAGCACTGTGCTAAAGAATCTGCCTGCCAGTGCAAGAGATGAAGGAGACTTGGGTTCGATCCCTGGGTCGGGAAGATCCCCTGGAGGAGGAAATGGCAACCTGCTCCAGTATTTTTGCCTGGAAAATTCCATGGACAGAGGCGGCTGGCAGGCTACAAGTCCATGGAGTTACAAAGAGTTGAACACAACTGAGCACTCATACACTCATGCACACCCACACACACACCATATGTAATGGTACTTACAGTAATTCTACTCCTAGGTATATACCCAAAAGAACTGAAAATAGGTACTCAAAGCAATATATATGTATGCATGTTCACATCACAATAGCTGAAGAGTGGCAACTACTAAAATGTCCATCAACTGATAAGTGGATAAACAACACATAGTACACATACACAGTGAAATATTATTCAGCCATAAAAAGGAATCAAGTACATGCTACAACATGGATAAAACACGGTGCTAGTTGAAAGCAGCCAGACACACAAGGTCACATATCATGTATGATTCCATTTATATAAAATATCCAGAATAGGTAAATCCAGAGAGACAGAAGCCAGATGGTTGCTTGCCAGGGACTGGAGGGAAGGAGAAATGCAGAGCGACTGCTTGCTTAATGTGTGTGGGTTTGCCTTTGGGGATGATGAAAATATTTAGAAGTAGATAGAAGTGGTGGTTGCATACTGTTGTGAATGTGCTCAATGCCACTGAGTTGTTCACTTGACAATGGTCAACTTTTACATTATGTGAATTTCACCTCTCCTTAACAAAAAAAACAAGAAAGAATTCCACCAGATAGAAAAAGGATGGGGTACAGGGCAGAGTGCTAGCAGAAGTGAGACAGTGACAGCTCTGCAGGGTCACACGCTGGTTCAGTAGACCAGGAAGCCAGGTGAGGACACTGTCCTGTTAGAGGTGGATATGCTCTTTCTGCCCCTCAACTCCCAGGGTGCAAATGAGCCACCACTCTTTGTTGAAAATCCATGAGACTAGCCAAGGCTCAGCTCGAAATGTAGGGAGGTACACCAGGCAAAATTTATCTCACTTGGGTCAGGGGCATAAGAAGTGACCTGCAGATAGCTCCATGGAAGGGCGAAGAAAGTTCCTTTCTATCTTTTAGGCACTCATCCAGGTGCTTTCCTGCTTCTCTTTTTTGGAAAAAAAAAAAAAGTACTTCTTTATGATTGGCTGTGTTGGGTCTTTGTTGCTGTGCTCGGGCTTCTGTCTAGACTTGGCGAGAAGGAGCTGCTCTCTAGTCGTGGTCTGAAGCCTTCTTGCTGCGGTGACTTGTCTTGTTGCAGAGCACGGGCTCTAAGGCAGTTGGGCTTCAGCAGTTGTGGTGCACCGGCTTATTGCTCTGAAGCATGTGTTATCTTCCTGGACCGGGGATCGAGCTGGTGTCCCCTGCATTGCAAGGCAGATTCTTAACCACTGGACCACCAAGAAAGGCCCCCTGCTTCTGAGTACAGAAAGCTGTTTGGCTTTTGTGAACTGTCCTAGGATAGGCACCCCCACCCTCTGCTAACCCTTGGCTCTGAGTAGGGTCACCCCAGGGCTGTTCTGGGTCCAGCCTCTGGCAGGAAGCTCTGGGCTCCGAAGGCTGGGTGCCTGGGACTCTTGGTGGTCAGGGGCCCCAGTTAATTTCGAAGTAACAGAATATTCAGATGGAGCCTGGGTTGCTGGGAAAGTGCCCGTTTTCTGAGTGTGGGAGGCGGAAGTACTTCTTTGCTCTGACAGTCTGCCCGAAGCTCCGTGGCGCACACAACGTGCCATAGCTCTGACTCTTCTTAACGACCTTGGAAAGCCCACAGACTCCTGTTATGCACTGAAGGAAACTGGAGTTTCAGGAAGTTCAGCTCGTTGTTCAAGGCCGCACAGCTTGAGAGAAGCCAAGCTGGGCATCAGGACCTTCCCTGGCCTCTGGCTGTGCGGAAGCAGTTAGGATGGAGGGAGGAGGGGGGTAAGAGCACCTAACCCCAAACTTAGGTTCAAATAGTAGGTCATCACCTTGCCCAGGCACCTCTGAGAGCCACAGGGAGAGGTCTGGGTGAAGAAAGTTACTAAATTTTGTTAATCGGGCCACTTGAAGGGAGTTGGAGAGGGAAAACACAGGGTGTGGAATGACCTTGAGCTCAAGAGGGTCTTGTCCCCACGTCTAAGTAGAGGGTTAGGACATGGGCCTTTGAGCCGGATCGCCAGGTACAAGTTGTGCCCCTCCTCCTGCTGGTTGTGTGACCTTGGGCCCAGCTCTCCTTCTGCCTTGGTTTCCTCTCTGTCACATGGGCTGTGGTAAGGACTGAATGAGTTCATCCACGCAGAGGTCTTAGAATGCACCTGGAGCGTGATGATGGTTCTGTGACTGTTGGCTGTTTTCTAAGAGATGGAGGAGAGGCTCTATATGACTGGTTGTTTTCTGATTTTGTTTAATGAGCTGTATCTCAGGGGGAAAAAAATCAGCTCCCTGGAGAAGGAGATGGCAACCCACTCCAGTATTCTTGCCTGGAGAATCCCATGGACAGTGGAGCCTGACGGCTACATACAGTCAGTCCACAGGATCACAAAGAGCTGGACATGACTGAGCGACTGACACTTAGCTGACAAGCCACCTCAGCTTTGTGCCTGGGATGTGAAGGCTGGATTTTATATTACAGGGAAAAAGACCTTTGTTGAGAACTGGTTTCCTTTTGGAAACTAGAGGTGGCAGGGAATCCATGACATCTTTGGGGATTAGTTGAATGCCTAGGAGCCCCTAGAAAAGTCACATTCCCTGTATTAGATTCCCTGTAACAGAGTAACCACAAATAGAGTGATTTAAGACGACACAAACTTCCTCTCCTACAGTCCTGGAGACCAGAAGTCCAAAATCGGCCTTTCTGAGCTACCATCGGCAGGCTGAATCCTTCAGGAGGCTCCAGGGGAAAACCGTTTCTTTGTTCTTTTCAGTTTCTAAAGGTGCACCCCCTCCCCGCCACCCCGCTCCACCTTCAAGGCTACTGGCATGGCATCTGCAGATCTCTTTCTCTCTGTCCTTCTGCTTCTGTCACTATAGTGCCTCTCTCTGAGTCCTCCAGAATCACTTTTATAAGACTGGCTGTTCTTATTTGGATCCTTTTATTAATAAAGATATAAGAATCCTTATAATGATCGGGTTCCCCAAGATAATCCATAATCCATGGTAGTCCCTCCAATTCAAGATCCGTCGTTAATTGACATCTGCAAAGTCCCTTTTGCCAAATGAGGTGGCCTGTACACAAATTCTGGGCATTAGGACTCAGGCATTATCCTGAAGAAGGCATTATCCAACCCTCCACACTGTCCTGTGATTCCTCCAGGCCCCTCTGCCCTTCTGAAAGATCATTTGGTTTAAAAAAGCTCTACTTGGACCAAAGATTGCAAAATCTGCTCCATCCAGGGACACTGAATTGGTCGATGGTAATATTTTGCATTTCTTTGCATCACATTTTCAAGTTCTGTGTTTTGACTATGTTCTAGCTAATGAGCTATTTTAGTAACATCTTTTTCTCATTGGCAAAGATGAAGTGACAAGCAGTTTTTTAAAAATAGCAGGCAGAAGGAAGTGGATGTACAAATACCCATAATGTCAAGTTTAATGTAGGCTGTCCATGATTCTAGGGGCTTTGCTTCTAAAGGGTGCTCTGGACTGTTACAGTTTTTGTTGTTATTTCAAACAGGTAAGTAAAATTCTCCCACTGAATCTTATCACACATTTGTAGAGATGTATCTTTTAGCAGCATCACCTCCCTACATACACCCTAATGTCCCATTGAGAAGTTGATGACACAGTGTCCCAGGAATCAGTGTCTAAAGAAGCCATAAAATTACCATCATCTCCCAGAACTCCTCCTTTGGTCTGAGAGCAACCAAAGGAAATACCCAGGCCCTTTCTGGGTACTGGGCATGCAGCATTGAGCAGGACCTCTTTCTGTTATCCCAAGGTCGATGAAAGCCAAAATAAGCCAGAAATCATAGGAAAGTACAGTCTTAAGAAACTTCCCTGAACAGATAATGAAACATCTTAGATTTTAAAATTACTACCACAAACCTAAACTACTATAAAGTAAAAAGAAGCAGAGGTTATTTTCCAATAAAACTAGCTGATCTTTGGGGGCATTTGTCCTGCCTGATTTGGTCCCAGGCACTGTTCTAGTGGGCTTCGCTCGTAAAGAACCTGCCTGCCAATGCAAAAGACAAGGATTCTATCCCTGGGTTGGGAAAATCTGCTGGAGAAGGAAGTGGCTACCCACTTCAGTATTCTTGTCTGGGAAATCGCATGGATAGAGGAGCCTAGTGGGCTGCAGTCCATGGGGGTCTCAAGAGAGTCAGACACAGCTTAGCAAGTAAGCAACAACTGTTCTAAGTATTTTCCTTGCATAAACCCGTTTAATCTTCTTTACCCAGTGAGGTGGTTACCAAGTATTCCCATTTTATAGGTGAAGACACTAAGACCAAGGAAGGTTAAGTAAGTGACGGGGTGGACTTTAAGCCCAGGCTACAAGCAACTGCAAGGTTACATCTGCCTTCCTGAAAGAAGGGAAGTGTATGTGGGGGTGAAGGACACAGACCCTGAGATGAGATTTCTTTGGGATTGAAGTTCAGCTCTGCCTCTCACCAGCTGTATAATCACAAATAAACTCAACTCCTTGGTGCTTCCTTCTTGTTGAAGCCTAATAACCAAAGGCCTCTAGGAACATATGTGTCGCCAGTCCAAGTTAGATTTGCCTATTTGTTGTAGCAAGGAAGAGTGTTTGCCAGAGGAATCAGGAAGCCTCAAAAAGTAGAGACCTCAAATAGGTAAATATTTGAGTAGGAGCCAAAGATATAAATTTGGAATTTATCAGCATACAGGAAATACTCAAAGTCATTGGAAATGGATGACACCGCCTGTGGAGAAATTCTAGGCCAAAACATGTTTTAAAATAAAGAATAAGGAACAGTACTGAAGAATAACATTTTTAAAGTTTGGTTGAAAGAATAATCCCGTGAAGAAACCTGAGGAGGGCCATAAAAAAAAAGAACAAACTAATGCCATTTGCAACAACAGGTGTGGACCTAGAGATTATCATACTAAGTGAAATAAGTCAGAGACAAATATCATATGATGCCACTTATATGTGCGGCTTCCCTTGTGGCTCAGCTGGTAAAGAATCTGCCTGCAATTCAGGAGACCTGGGTTCGATCCTTGGGTTGGGAAGATCCCCTGGAGAAGGGAAAGGCTGCCCACTCCAGTATTCTGGCCTGGAGAATTCCATGGACTACAGTCCATGGGGTTGCAAAGAGTCGGACAAGACAGAGTGACTTTCACTTTCACTTTTGTATGTGGAAGCTAAAAAAAAAAGATAACAAATGAACTTATTTACAAAACAAATAAATTCACAGGCATAGAAAACAAGCTTATGGTTACCAAGAGGGGAAGAGGGATAAGTTAGAAATTTTGAATTAGCATATACACTACTGCACATAAAATAGATAAACAACAAGAACTTACCCTATAACACAGGGAACCATATTCAATATCTTATAATGACCTATAATGGAAAAAAATCTGAAAAAGACTATATCTATATAGATGGATATATATATATATATCCTTTTTACAGTGTTTCAGACATACAGCAAATGATTCTGTTTTATGTATACATATATATGTATATATGTATACATATGTGTGTATATATATATATATATATATATGGCCTGGACAATCCCCATGGACAGAGGAGCCTGGCCAGCTACAGTCCAGAGGGTCGCAAAGAGTTGGACACAACTGAGTGACTAAGCAGGGCACACACATATATCTATTTATATATAGAACTGAATCACTTTGCTGGATATCTGAAACATTGTAAATCAACTATACTTCAATTTTAAAAAATAGAAAAGAGAGCTTAAGAAGGCTTCATGTGAGGTAAGGGAAAAATCACAATGACTGTTTCATGAGGTGTCCAAAGCGGGCAAGAGTCAGGGGGAAGACAGAAAGGTGCTCGTTGGCTCAGGCCACATGGCGGTGGCAGATGGCGATGACCAAGCCGTCCTGGATGGGTCAGGGTAGAGGAGGAAGGAATAAGAGGAGGGCACGTGGAGGCAGTATGTGCCGATGACCCTCTCCATTGGTTTGGCGTGACCCGGGCAGGACCTAGAGAAGGCCGTGGCGTCGAGGGGACAGCTGAACGTGTGTGTAAGCTAAGGGGGATGATCCAGTGGGGAGGAAGAGGGTGATGATGTTGGAGAAGGGAAAGCTGAGGGAAGGGGGAAGAGCGTGCCAGCAGCAAGTGTCAAGGGAATGGCCTCAGGGGTACTTTTTCCCACTGGGACACGGCAAGGCGGGAGGAGAGGTCAGGGCAGGTGTAGACAGTGGTAGAGGATGACTGGCTTCCCCAGTGACTTCTGAGTCTTTCAGTGAGAGATAAAGCGGGGTCATCTAATGAGGGTATGGACACAGTGTGTGTTCGTGTGCACTGGGGGCTTGTGGAGAAAGGAAGCGGTAAGAAATCGTACCTGGGAGAGAGGGACAGTCAGCCTACTGGACTGACAGACCAGGCTGGTCAGGCAGTGTTGGTGTCAAAGTGAGGCTTGCAGTTGTGATTAGGGATCCAACTGGTCCAACAGGGATCCAAGTGTTCATTCGAGCTGGAAACACTGAGGACAGAGAGACAAGATGTGTGATGATGTCCAGGTCACCTACCAGGTCTCCATGCTGTTGTCATGGAGACAAAAGTTGGGGGTGGCGGGAGAAGCGGGGAGGGGCAACAGCACAGTCAGTGTTAGTTGGTGCTTCTGGTCTTCATTTCTCTCTTGCCACTCCACTTGAATCCCTGGGATGCCCTCTGACCAGCACCAAGCCTTGAAGACAAGGAGGATGAAGAATGGATACCAAGAAAGTAAGGCCCAGTCCTTACCTTTAAAGAGTGTAGAATTGTATCAGGAACCCCAAACCACGGGCGCAACAGTGACAGAGCTGTGGAAGACTTTAGAGACCCAAAATGTGGGTCAGACGGGGCGTGTCCTGGGGTTAGAGGGAGGACTGGGTGGGCTTTCAGGTCAGATGAATGAAGGAAAACTTGACCCAGCCCTCCTCCAATCTAGTGACTTCACTTGGACAGAGGAGAGTGGGCTTTGTTTTGAATAATACAACACTATTGGTTTGGTTTAAATTTTTAAAAATATTTATTTGGCTGTGCCAGGTCTTCATTGTGACGTGTGGGATCTAGTTCCCTGACTAGGGATTGAACCCAGACCTCCAGCATTGGGAGGGTGGAGTCTCAGCCACTGGACCACCCCTGGTTTGGTTCTAGAACTAGCAGCTTCACGGCTGTCTCCAAGAAGATCTTTGAATTATCTGGAAACTTGTGGGGCTGGAAAGCCCTTGACAAGGTGCTAATGTGTGTTCTGATGGGGTTCCATGTGGGGTGGCAGAGACGTGGGAAATTGCTGACTTGCTCATTTGCCCTGGGAAAGTGAGGCAAGATGACTCTGTATGTATGGCACCATTGTGCGTGAAAGATTACAAAGTTGCCTCATCTCACCCTTTGCTTTTCTCCTCTGTTCCTAAAAATAGAACGTTGGGAAGTTTATCACCAAAGGATGCCGCTACATCGTGATTGGCCTGCAGGGATTTGCCGCTGCCTACTCCGCCCCGTTCGGCGTGGCCACCAGCGTGGTGTCTTTCGTCCGCTAGTGGGAGCTGCCAGGGCGGACCCCGCAAAAATAATCGGAAGCCTCTGTTCTGGGAACAGTGCGAACCCAGGAGCATTTCAGACTTGAACCCACAAAATACTCAGAAGAGAAAAAACTGTCTTGGCTGAATCGGATGAATGTTATGGATGAGTCATCCCCATCCATCTGCTGAGCTTCCATACCTCTCGGACACAGGTGGCCCTGGTGGACAATCCTGCAGAGAATTAGTCTGAGGTCAGGTTTGGGATTAGCAAGAGTTTGCTAAAACTGGAGCTACCCATGAAAGATGGCAGGGGGTGGCTGAGAGGCAAATACTTGGCAAGTGCTCTGGGTGGGCAGCAGAGTGGTGATTAAGGGTGGGGTGGGGGGTGGGGGATTTTGATTTGGAGTGAGCCAATTTGCTCGATTCTGGAAAGTTCTCAGGCAGACAGAGCTCCCAGCCCCTGGCTGCCTCGGTTCTGAGGGCACCCAAGGAACTGTTTATTCCTAAAGTCATTCCCCCCATCTCCTTTCTGCACTCCTTTGCCACCAGAAGTTTAATTACAGGCTTGAGAAGAAGGGAGAAAGAAAAATCTCTTTGAAGGCTACGATGCTTTGAAAACCATGTTGACACTGTGTCATGACTGTTTCAAGTAGATGAAGGCTTGTCACTTTCACCTTCTCTGACATGAATGTGCAGGTGGTGATGAGGGAAGGAGGATCAGCAAGTTCAAGTGCAGGTTGTTTGAGGGATGGAGGGCTCTTAAGCACTGCCGGGCCCAGTCCAGCCCATTCTGGCCCGGCCACATGTGGGGCTGGCCAGGCCCACCTGCAGGCAGATAACCAGCTGAGGTCTTGGACTTCCTGACCCAGCTACAAGGTACCATCAGCCCCGTCATCTTTGGCATCAAACCGACAGTGGGTGCTCTGTCTTGGGAGAGAAACAGCTAGAAAGGAAAGTGTATTATTTAGAAAAGGAACCAGAAAGTAGGAGAAGGTATGAAGGAAGCAGAAGAAGGATGCTGGATGAGAGAAGTGGAAGCACTGGGACCAGGTCTGGGTTATCAGTGTTGGAAAGTCTTAGGCTCTGGATGTGGGCGAGGGGAGGCTAGGTGGTCAGAGGTGCCATGCTGATGCTTCTAGACCCTCTGAGGCCCGTGAGCTCACATTGGCTGCCCTTGGAGTAGCCTTTCCTCTCCTGTGTTGCCCAATTTGACATCTCAGCTGGATTCAAAAAGTTGGGGTGGATGAGAGTCCTCGACCTGGAGGATGATCTGTGGACTGCCACTGAGGCATCGGATAGGGAGGTGCCCACTGCCAACCCCCACCACAGGCCCCTGTTCGGACCTGGTTTCCAGAATAATAATTTCCAGTTTGAAATAGTTATTACGAACTGGTCTGCAGGCCTGGTGACGACACCTACTTGTTGCTCCGTGAAGTTTTCCCGGGGAATGAAGGCTCAGTGCCCACGCTTCACCCGTCAAACCCAGCCAGGTGGCACCAGGAAGTGGAGAAGGTTGGAAGGCAGACAGACAGATGGACAGAAAGAGGAATGAGTGGAGGGGAGAGCGTTGTAGCTGTGAAGCTAGATTCTGCTTCACGTCCTGGAGGCTCATCATTGAAGGTGAGCTGGGACCTAATTCCTGCATCATTCATATTTGTGAAGAAAAGAGACTAGAAATGGCCCTGTATAAGCGCCAACGGCACATTTTTACACACGTAAGATAATTATAGCGTGCCTGGCCACACTGGGAGTCATGGAGGAGACATCAGTGGAAAGAAAAGCACAGCTTCGTTTAGTGGGAAAGAGTCAGGACTGCTGATCACAGGAAAGGCAGATGGGGGGAAGGAGCCTGTGTGGGTTGGGAGCACGCCTTCCTGGTGGCCCAGCGCTGCTGACTTGTCCCAGAGAACCCTGTTGAGTTTCTCGGGGGACCTCGAGTGTGACCTGGGAGGGACAAGAGCGGCCGAGGGCGAGCCTCCCACCCCAGCCCCAAGTTAGAGACACAGTAAGGCCAAACACATTTGGCCCCGATGTTTTGGAATTCTGGTTAAGAATTAACCCAGAAATTTCAAAAGTCGAAACTTCCGAGAACCATCCCTGTGAAGGTCTGTGCACAGAAGATGAACCACTCTCAACAGTCACTCAGCTGAGTTGTCATTTCCTCCGAGACAGGATACCCATGCTGCAGCGTACCTTTCTGCCTTTTCTTTCGCTTCAGCTTTTTGTTTTTTAATATCAGCATCCACATTCTACTGAAAATTGAGTTTTAGAGCTTTCTCTTTACATAATTGACCAAGAGGCTTCTTTTGTATGCTTTTCTCGTCATAGTCTGTAAATAAAAGACCTGATTTGTCTAATGTTTCTGTGTGCGAGGTCTTTCTCCTCCACCCCAGAGAGTGAGGGACACCTCCCTGGGGCTCCTGGCAGGAGCCCCTGGCTTCTCCCCAAGACCAAGGGGAGGGGGAGGGACCCTGACTCCCTGGACACGAGGTGAGACGGGGGGTGAGTTCTCCAGAAGCTCAATAGAAGAGGTGTCTGTGTAGGAGCCTCAGCTCATGCATTTGTTAAAAATGAAGATTTTCAGAACCTCCGGTTTGGATTTAGAGAGTCTAGAGTGGGGCCAGGAATCTGCATTTTCTACCACAGTCTAGAAGACTCTGAAGCAGCCACTGCTCTGGCTGAACTGGGAGATGCTGGTGCCAGGGACAGCTGCAGGCGGCATGGGCCAGTGGGCTCCAAGATGGGACCTGGGGTCAGTCAGGTGCCAATGCTTGATGAGCCCAGGAAGCATGCACACTCACTCAGCCCTACCGGAGCATCTGGACAAGCTGTCATTACCCATCCAGGCAGGGTAGGGGCCACGCGTGTCAACCCACCTTGAGGCTTAGGACAAAGCAGAAGCCAGATCCCCGAGGTCTTCCGTTGCCTTGGACCCACCCATACTGGCCCCCTGCCCAGCACCTGGGCTTTGTCACAGAAGCTCCCGCTGGTTTCCGTGACCAAGAAGCGCCCTGAAGCAGGACTTGAACTCCCACCTCCCTGTGCATCCACCAGCATTCCTCCTGGGCATGCAGTGCCCTCAGCAGGAGGTGGTTGTGGGGCTGGGAAGCCATCAATGCAATTTTAGATTCAGGCAGCTGCTGTGACAGGTTTTGCACCTGTCATGCCTCCCCTACCCCCCTGCAAGAGCAGAGATGAACTGGCTTTAACTTTGTGAGGCCAGCATCCCCCAAAATGTTGTGAAATGGTTATAGATGTTCCTGTAAACTTATTTTATAATGCCATGCCCTCCTCCAGGGGGTCTTCCCAACCCAGGGAGTCAAACCAGTGTCTCCTGCAGCTCCTGCATTGCAGGTAGATTCTTTACCGCTGAGACACCGGGGAAGCTGAATACAAATTATACACAGTGTTAGAAGAAAACAAATGCTCTCAGAACCTTGTACAGACTGCATTTGAGAGGCTCCATGATTCTTCCAAAAGCATAGGTGGTTCCTGAGTAAGAAAAGCTCAAACTCCCTGACCACTCACAGTGGAAATGGGGGGAAATTAATAATGCATGGCCCAACAATCCCACTACTGGGCATATAGCTTGGGAAAATCATAATTGAAAAACACATATGTCTCCCAAGGTTCACAGCAGCATTGTTTACAATAGCTAGGGCATGAAAGCAACCTAGATGTCCATCAACAGATGAACAGACAAAGTTGTGGTACATATATACAATGGACTATTATTCAGACATAAAAAGGAACACATCTGAGTCAGTTCTAATGAGGTCGATGAACCTAGAGCCTGTTATACAGAGTGAAGTTAGAAAGAGAAAAACAAATTTTGTGTATTAACGCTTATGTATGGAATCTGGAAAAATGGTGCTGATAAACCTATTTACTGGGCAAGAATAGAGACTTAGAGAATGGACTTTGGACACAGCAGGGGAAGGAGAGGGTGGATCGAATTGAGAGAGTAGCACTGAAACATATACATTATCACGTGTAAAACAGATAGCTAATGGGAAGTCGCTGTATAACATAGGGAGATCAGTCCAGTGCTCTGTGACAACCTAAAGGGGAGGGATGGGGTGGGAGGTGGCGGGGGGAGGTTCAAGAGGTAAGGGACATCTGTATACTATGGTTGATTCACACTGCGGTAAGCAAGACAATATTGTAAATCAATTATCCTCCAATTAAAAATAGATTTAAAAAATAAAAGCAAACTACAAAAAAATAATACATGGGATATTGTTTTTAAGAAGCAAAGTTGTTTTCAAGCCAAGCCACTCCATCATAGCCAAAGAGAAAGAAGGTCTGGAAGGTGCTGGAATCCAGCGGGCACACAAGCCACACAGGAGCGCAGGCCGAGGGAAGAGGCCTGGAGGTAAAAGCAGAGCTCGCCTGCCCAACGCCCCAGGGGTGCCTGGGGCCATGCAAACTGCATCTCCATCTAGAGTCAGGCTTTAGGACCAGAAACTCAGCGCCTTCAAGCACTGGCTTTGCTTTTTTTTTAAAGGTGTTTCTCAGGTGATTCCTTCTGCAGCATCTGTTGACAAGGCTCTAAATAAATGTATCTGGTTCAAAGCAGGCGGAAGAATCAGGGCAAACGTGCTGCCAGACACAAAGCTGAGAGGGCACGCTTTCTTCCCTTGCTTGCCCTGTAATTCCAGAGTGAACCACTTCCATGCAGACTAGCTTTCCTCACTGAAAGTGAAGGGGAGATCACTTGTATTGTTTTTGTTTGGGTTCCTATGGAAGATGTTTAGAATTGCTGCAGAAGTAGAACGGTGGTGGTATAACCTTTCTTTTCCTTCCCTCCTTTCCCCAGAGAGTCCCATCCATCAGAAAAACCCTTTACTTGTTCAACTCATTAATCATTTAAAAGAGTCTTGAGTTAGGTATTTGGCTTTCCAGGTGGCTCAGTGGTAAAGAATCTGCCTGCCAATGCAGGAGACACCGGAGATGTGGGTTTGATCCCCAGGTCGAAAAGATCCCCTGGAGTAGGAAATGGCAATCTGCTGCAGTATTCTTGCCGTGAAAATTCCATGACAGAGGCACCTGGCAGGCTACAGTCTCTGGAGTCACAAAAGAGTCAGATATGACCAAGCAACTGAGCAAGCATGCACAAGTTAGGGATTATCACACCCACAGCCAAGGAGCTGGGAAGCAGAGATATTTTATATTGTGGGCGATGGTTTGTGTATTTTGAGGTCGTTGGTGTTGAAGAGAAAAGGGCATAGATGATTTATGCACTTTTCATCACCACCATTGTTTTTCCAAACAAAATCAGACTTGAATTTATCTTTCTTCGTTTTCATTTCAGTAAATCAGTGAGCTGCTCCTGTGGTTGGACTGCATGCTACCTACTCCCCCGGTCATGGCTTTGTTGTCAGTAGGATCAGAAAGGGGAACCAAGATGCAGCAAACACATACTAGATACTAGGCTGTAAAGAAAAAAATGTCGCCTGTCATTCCAGTCCTGCAAGGATCAAGCCATCAACCACTGCAGATGCCTACCTATAGTGCAGTGCCCCCGAGGGGAGTTCAGGATGGAGAAAAGCAGGAAGCATCCCATGCTTTAGATATACTGGCTTCAACAGTTAACATGCATATCTAAGGAAAAATTTCAGTGACCTAAGATTCTCCCATCTTCTCATGCATAGAAAAGCACTAAAACCATTAACTTGAAACGTCTGATCTTTGTGATTATCAATCATATTTTTATGCTTGATTGCATGTTTTCCCCAGCAAAAAGAAAAGAGCATACATTTGTATCTTTTAACTTGGAATTTTAATTATGTACATCAATAGCAACAGGAGAATGAGGAGTTCTAAGGTTTATACTTTATCTCCAGGTGGTTAGCTCACTTGTGGTATGGGATCACTCCAGATAGCAAAGAAACCCAGTATAATGTTCCTGCCACCTCCCTGACCTCTTGGTGGGCTGCCCTGAGATCAAAGACTGAGCCCGGAGTCAGTGACAGATGTCAATGGTTTGAAGGCTGGGGGAATGTCTGAAGCAAGGTCCTGTCATGACACCCTTTGCTCTCATGGGCAGAGGGAGGTTAGCAGTTACAGGGGAAGTTAGGTCAGGATGGCACCATGGTTACCAGGAAAATCTGCAAGGGGGCATGCCCTTCACTGCCCCTTTCATAAGCGATTGGGAACAATCATTAGCTGGGGCCTGAGACAAGTATGTAGGAAGCTCAGTCATGCGAGTAGGCTGTAGGTGAAGCAGGCCCTGGTCCAGCAGAAGGTGGGGTGGCAGGGGGGCGATGTACAGAGAGCATGAGAACAGCCCTCTTGAGTGGCGTGACCATACACCTCTTCAGAGCAGTTCCTCAGTGCTTCCTGAAAAGCTGTCTCCTGGGTCATAGTCCTCAGTAAGATCCATGAATAAAACTTAACTCATAACTTCTGCTTTTTGCATTTTTCTTTCAGTCAATAAGGTATTGTGCTGGGTGGCTTCATGTTATTATTGTTTAGTCACCAAGTCACGTCCAACTCTGTGACTCCAAGAACTGTAGCCCACCAGGCTCCTCTGTCCATGGGGATTCTCCAGGCAAGAAAACTGGAGTGGGTTGCCATTTCCTCCTCCAGGGGATCTTCCCAACCCAGGGATTGAAAATGAGCCTCCTGCATTGACAGGTGGATTCTTTACCACTGAGCCACCCGAGAAACCCATGGCTTCATGACATCCATTTAATTCTCCATTTCATCTCCTTCTCATTAACAAAATCAACGTGATAACTATTATTATTATCTGAGTTTTATGGATAATGAAGCTGAAGCTCAGAGAAGGTAGGGAATTCTGCTCTAAAACCAGGACCCACAGCTTCCCTTTTTTTTGCCAGTTTCAGCAGCCTCTCGTTTCCTTTCCTCTCAGGCTCCTGTTACCACCAGCAACCATGAGGAAGAGCGATGCTTTAAATGGAATTACATCCAATGTGCATTCCTGGTTCCGACATTATGGATCCAAGTAGTTAAAAACCCTTCACCCCTCCCCCCAAAAAAAACCATGAGGGAGACTTTCCCTGGTGGTCCAGTGGCTAAGACTCTGAGCTTCCAAAGCAGGAGGCCCAGGTTCGATTCCTGGTCAGGGAACTAGATCAAGTTCCCACACTGCAGCTAAAGATCCTGCATGCCATGACTAAGACCCAACACAGCCAAATTAATAAACAAATATTTAAAAAAAAAACTACCTTGAGGTGCTTACCCTCCCATCACCCTGGATTCTCCAGATGCTGTGCTTGCTGAGTTGCCTCTCTGCCATGGTCAAGGCATAGAGTGTGGACAAGGAGGGATCTGCGAGCCCAAGTCAGTGTGGTTGAATTTATTTTGCCATACTTGCTTGCCATGATTTCTGCAGCCACAGCTACTATTCTCGTTGACTGGTAACTGTGCATCCATTGACCCAGTCCTCCCTTCTTTGTCCCTGGGTCCCTGGGCCAAGCGCCAAAGCCCCAAGGGTAGCAGGAAGCTGCCCTGTAGGACAGGAACAGCGCTAGCATCCTCCAGCCCTGTGACCCCGAGCAAGTTCCTCAGCTCAGCTCTGCAAGTGTCCTGACCTGTGGGAGGGAAGGAAAAGAGGCCTGAGAGATGGAGGAGGCGGCGGGGAAGACTACAACGGAGGAAACCCAGCAGCGTGGATGGGTAGGGGAGGGGAGGCAGCCTGCCGCCCCATTCTCCCTTAATGCTTTTCTTTATTGCCCCGAAATATATCCTTTATCTGCTTTGAGTGGCTTCCAGGGTCCTCCAGATCACATGAGAGCCCCAACTTTCCCTTTGCTGGAAAACAAACCCAGGCTGCAGGAGAGCTGGGCTGGGGTGGGGCTGTGAGAGCAAGAGCAGTAGGAGGAACAGGATCACAGACTGCAGAGGACGGACAGGGACAGGAAAGTGTCTGTTTACAGTTTCTAGTCTCTTCCAGCCACGAGGAAGGACTCTGGACTTTCACCCTGCATGTTATTTTTTTTCAATTTGGTTTGCCAGTGGGCTTGTTTCCAAACACCCAGACTGGCCTCATCTGTAACATGGGGATCCAGAAGTTCTGAGACAATCCCCCGGTGCACAGAGTGTTCAGAAGACAAACAGGAAGCCTGAACATCAGTGGGAAAGCTTAGGAGGGTGCAGGAGGGTTGGAGACACTTCCCTCCCACCATATAGCTGCAGGGGAGCTACGGTCTAGGTGTTATAAACTGTGAGGACGGGGGAGGCAAATACACACTTTTGTTAAATCATCCAAGGAGTCTCTTTGCTTATGTTCATTCATTTGTTCAAAACATATTTTTGATTGAAATATACCTGATATATTGTGTAAATTTATGGTGTACACTGTGTTGGTGTGATACATTTATATACTGGAGTACGACTGCCATTACAGCCATAGTTAGCATCTCTGTCACCTGTCACATAATTATCTTTGTGTGTGTGTGTGCATGTGTGTGTGTGTTGGGAGCAATTAAGACTTAGTCTCTAAGTTGGATCATTACAGTACAATATATATATTTTTAACAATACAATGTTGCTGTCTATATTCACTAGACTGTGCATTAGATCTCCAGGACTTAGTTATCTACTAGTTGCAAGTCTGTGCCCCTAAACAGGTGGCACTAGTGGTAAAGAATCCTGCCAATGCAGGACACACGGGAGATGCAGGTTTAACCCCTGGGTCGGGAAGATCTCCTGGAGAAGAAAATGGCAACCCACTCCAGTATTCTTGCCTAGAAAAATCTCATGGATTTTTTTCTTTCCCTCCCACAGAGCTACAGTCCACGTGGTCACAAAGAGTTGGACATGACTGTGCCGCTAAGCACATATGCCCTTAAACAACATTGCTCCCATTCTTTTGCCCCCAGGCTCTGGAAATCACCATCTTGCTTTCTGTTTTTACAAGGTTAGCTTCTGTTTTAGATTCTACATATAAGTGAGATCATACAGTATCTGTTTATCTCTGACTTATTTCACTCAGCATGATATTCTCAAGATCTGTCGTGTTGTCACAAATAGCAGGATTTCCGTCTTTCTCATGGCTGAATGAATAGTCCATTGTATGTGGATATCACGTCTTCTTTATTACAAATACATTTCGAGTGCATGCTGTGTTCTGGGTTGACTGAAAAAAGCAAATACATGAGACCTGTGAGTTAAGTTTTATTTGGGGCAGAATGAGGACTCTAACCCAGGAGATAGCCTCTCAGATAGCTCTGGGAACTGCTCCAAAGAGATGGGAGAGGTCAGTATATATGTGATTTTGATGAAGGAAGATGCATGCAAGCTCATATTTTGGCAGGTTGCTGCTAGTCACCTGGAGCAGATGTCTTTTGTGCTTTTCTAGATGGGACAAGATGCAACAATTTGGGTTCATAAAATCTTCTCCTGAGTATATCTAATTATCTGAGGTCTGTTCTGTCCATTTTCCCAAGAGCACAGCATGCTTCATTCCTGATCTCCTCCCTGAACTCCTTTCAGGGGAGGTGTTGAAGGTCAGTGACTGCAGGGGCTCGTGACTTCATCCCTGTAGAAGCAGATGGTGAGTGCCAGTTTCTAGTCAGCAGCCGGCACCATGCTAGGTGGTAGGACTGCTCCCCTGGAGGCATCGGGACGAGGGGTTCTGCTCTGTACCCTGGTGGCAGACAGACTGTTGCAGATTCATGGGCAGGGTGGTTATTGGGGCCGCCTTGGGGTCAACCCCCAAGAAGAAAGGGGCATATACCTTTAGTTGAAGCTGCTCTCAGGAGCTGAGGCAATCCTGAAAGGGCTCTTCTCTGAAAAGCTGTCTGCACGCAGCGCTCCCAGCAGACACATGTGGGTGGTACATTGCTGTGTCCACAGCCCCCGACACCTCCCCACTACCCACACTGTAGAGTTATTCGAAGGAGTTGTCCTCGCTATCGTTCAGGCACTCTTTGTAGTCCACCAGGCTCCTCTGTCCATGGGATTCTCCAGGGGAGAATCCTGGAGTAGGTTGCCATTTCCTTCTCCAGGGTATCTTCCCGACCCAGGGAATGACTGTGAGTCTCCTGCTTGGCAGGCAGATTCTTTTTCTTTTTAATAATTAATTTTAATTGGAGGATAATTACTTTACAATAGTGTGATGATTTTTGCCATACATAGACATGAATCAGCCATGGACCCACATGGGTCCCCCCCATCCTCAGCCCCGCCACCTCCCTTCTGCCTGCCTCCCCACCCCACCCCTCTGGGTTGTCCCAGAGCAGCGGCTTCGGGTGCTCTATTTCATGCATCGAACTGGCCATATACGTGTTTCAGTGCTCTTCTCTGAAACCATCCCTCCCTCAGCTTGGCAGGCAGATTCTTTACCATGAGCCACCCGAGAAGCCCATCAGGAGGAGACAGTGAGTTACTTCTCACCACGGTGAAACCCACAGAGAGAGCTCAATATCATGTCATTGTGGGCTTCCTATTTTTAGAATAAACAAAGGAAAGTTTGGCCCTGAGGGAACTTGCCGTCGATCGAAGGGTTTCAGACGATCCCATGTGGTAAGCATGTGCCTGTGGGGACCCAGGGACTCAAAAGGGGGGCCCCTCCACCCATCTTGAGAAGGCTTTCCAAAAGGCAGGGATGAGAGAGCTGGGGCCTGCAGGCTGAGCAGAGCTGCCCAGGCAGAGGAGGAAGGAGGGGCTTCAGGCGGTGGGAGACCCCCCGAAGAGGCCCAGAGGTGAGAGAAGCCTGGGTGCTCCCGGGTGCCTGGAGAGGGGCCGCTGGGAGGGCGCGGGGAGTGGGTAGAGGCCCCGCCTGAGTCACTGACTTTGGCAACTGAAGGCCTTTGCCAAGGGTGTGCCTTCTGCTTTGAGTGCAACCACTGCCTTCACTCTCCTGATTGGCGGGCCTGGAACCTGGTCTCGCAGACACCCGAGGCCTTAGAGCCGGGGAGGCCAGTGGGCAGGAAGGGGGTGAGGGAGCCACC
This sequence comes from Odocoileus virginianus, assembly GCF_023699985.2. NCBI lineage: Eukaryota > Metazoa > Chordata > Mammalia > Artiodactyla > Cervidae > Odocoileus > Odocoileus virginianus. Next base: position 54,386,122 of record NC_069684.1, on the reverse strand, counting down.
CCACCTGAGAGTCGGCTGAGCCCCTTCCTGTGACCTGAGTCTTCATGGGCACCTGGGGTTGTCCTGCTTGGCTGGGAATTGTCCCTCCTCTGCTAACACAGGAGGGAGGGAGAAGGGACCTGGGTTTTCCCTTTCGCCTGCTCTCAACCTCAGGAAGTAACCTGAGCACTGCACGGGGCGCGGGGGGTGGGGGGGGTGGTCAGGAAAGCAATCGCCTGCGTGGCCTTCAACCAGTCACGTCACTTTCTGGAAACTGGGCATCCTTTTCTGTAAAATTATAAGTTTGAAATGGATGGTCCCTCTTTGCACTGGTATCTGAGTCAGAGGAATTTTCTCAGAGCCTGCTTCTTACAAAACCACTGGGCACTGTCTTTTGATCCTTGTTTAGCTTTTATTTCTTCAAGGGGGTCGTTTCCTATTCTGCCTTCCTCTCGAGCTCTTAAGAAGCTCTCAAGGCCACTGACAACCAGAGGCCTGCTGCCTCCTTTCAAACAGCCCCCCACGGAGGAAACAGAAACAATGGGAACTGCTTCTCTAGCAGCCCGGGTCCCCTGCCAATGAGAGGTGTCCAAGATGTTTATCTGGAACTATGGCTGTTCTCCCCAACCCCACCACACCCTCTGCCCCCTCTCCCTCTAGGCTGAGGTTCAGCATGGCCAGGACTGCCAGGATTGGTCAGGATTGGCCAGGAGAGGCCACCTTCTGGCCTTCACCCCTTTCCAGCAGCTGCCTCCCAGCCCTGCACTGGAAGTTATCTTATTTTTCCCAAGGCTCAGCTCAAGGCCTCCTCCTCCATGCAGCCTTCCCTGAGCTCTGCTGAATGAATTGGTTCTTCCGGACACCGCAGCAAGTCTTCACCCTGTTTTTTCTGCTCTCTGTTAGAGTTAGCTGTTAACACAGGTGTTCCCACAGCCTTATGCTTGCACACAAATGTCAACCCACTCCAGTATTCTTGCCTGGAGAAGCCCATGGACAGAGGAACCTGGCGGGCTACAATTCATGGGGTCGCAAGAGTCGGACACGACTTAACAACTTAAGGGAGAGAGAGAGGGGGGCTCCCAAGTGAACCCTGCTAACACAGGAGACATAAAAGACGCAGGTTCGATCCCTGGGTTGCGAAGATCCCCTAGAAAAGGGAATGGCAACCCACTCCAGTATTCTTGCCTGGAGAATCCCATGGACAGAGGAGCTTGGTGGGCTTCAGTCCATGGAGTAGCACAGAGCTGGACACGACTGAAGCGACTTAGTACACACATACAAACGTGCTGGATGAATGTGAGTGGTGGGAAAGGCAGGGACAGATACAGCACAAAGCTCTATAGGAAGCCTGGTAGTGCATCTGGGACAATACTGGTCCCTGTTTATTGCTTTCTGGCCAACCCAGAACAAAAATCTGTGCAGAGTGCGTGGTCTCCAGACACCTCCATGGATAGCCCTGCTCAGGAACAAGGAGGCAGGCGATCATGAAGTTCTTGTGTAACTCCTGACAGCTCTAGAAGAGTCATCGAAACGAACCTGCGGCTGCCCTCAGCTGCCCCTCATGCTGAGCGTGTGAACTGTGTGTGTGAGTGGCGGGGAGGGTGAGACCCTGAGTTTCAATTCAGGGGTCTGGTCACGGGCCTGCCCTAGGTATGACCTGGAAGGGAGTGGAGTTTGTTCCACGTGCTTCCTGGCCTGGCTGACGAGCAGCAGGATGCCCAGAGGGAGTTGGGGGTGCAATAGGAGTGGATGAGTTCAGGGAGGTGAGGGCTGGGGGCCATGGAGCTAGTAATGGGACATCGTGCAGGATTCTTAGTGACAGAAGGCATGGCTGCTGGCTTTGAACAGGTGAGGTTGGGACCTGACTTCTGTGATAAAGTCTCTATGAGGAGGGACTGTCATCAGCCCATTTCATGGATGAAAATACTGCAGCAGAGATGGTGGGAGACTTGCCTGACCCTTCTCCCTCCCCCACCACCATCAGAGGGTGTCACCTCCATCCCAGGGCCCTGCTCCAGGCCATCCCAAGAGGCATTTGTTTCACTCTCAGCTACTCCCTCTTTAGGGGGGGTCTCCCTTCCTGCACTTGAGTCAAATCCCATGAGAGCTGGGGCAGTTTGCTTCCCTGGGGCATCCTCAGTGCCTTGAAGATGCCTGGTGCGCAGGAGGAGTTCAATGAGGCTATGCTGATGAGGGGACAAAGACAGAGGGAGTGCAGTCAACCTGGAGAGGGGGTGCTGGAGCACCTGATACTGAGTTCTCACCAAGGCTCAGTACTCAAGGCTCCCACGGGAGTTCCTGAGGCTCTAAGCCAGTCTGTGGTCTGGTGTGTGGGTGTCTGCCTGGCACTTCTCCCCACCCTGCCATGGCATTGCCCCTCAGAGAGTCAGAGAAGGGGGCTTGGCTGTCTGCTGTCATTGACTGATCAGTTTCTTCCATCTTTCACATATTCAGTCACTCAGCTGTCCACTAAACCTTACCTTCACACTTACTCTGGGCCAGACACTGAGATAGGAGAGCCTGCAAGTAACCAGGTTCAAGTGTCTGCCCCTTGCATCCTTGCGGGGACAGACCAAAGGGAAAAACAGGTGATGCTATGAGAGAAGGAAGTGAGGGGCCTTGAGTGGGTGGGCTGCCAGGACTGTAGGAGGACAGGGCAGCCTTGGGGCAGGGATTCCCACCTGGGAGAAAGCTTTGCAAAGCTGTCAGAAGCAGGGCAGCCTGCAGGAGGTAGGGGGCTCAGAGAAAGGGGAGCCAGTGTGGCTGGAGCACCCAGAAAGGGAGAGGGTGGGAGGGGAGTTCCGGGGAGAGGTGAGAGGCTGGCAGCCAAGGGCCCCTGGGCCTCAGTAGAGAGGGTGAGTAGAGGGGCTGGTCCTCAGAAGGGGTGGGGGTGTGACTGTGGGATCCATGGTTTGGAAAGACCCCCCCTTAGCTGCCATGGGGACTGACTGGGCCCAGGTGGACCCTGCCCTGAGGGGGCTTCTGGGTTGTTCTGTAGACTGAGCCTGTGGCCAGGGTCCCGGAAGGACAGTGCTCACCGGAGTCCCATTTTTTTTAAATTTCTTTTTCTTTTTTGTGTATGTGTTTAGTTGCCTTACAATGTTGTGTTACTTTCTGCTATACGACAAAGTGAACCGGCTGCCTGTGTCCTTGTGTCCTCTCTCTGGGTCTCCCCGTCCCCACCCCCGGGTCATCACAGAGCCCCGAGCTAGGCTCTCTGTGCTCTGCCCCAGCTTCCCACTAGTTATCTATCATTTTTTCAAATCAATTGTTTCTCACTCCTTTATTTATTTTATTTTTCATTGGAGGATAATTGCTTTACAATATTGTGCTAGTTTCTACCACGCCTCAGCCTGAGTCAGCCGTGGGTAGACCTATGTCCTCTCCCTCTCGAAACTCCCTCCCACCTCCCACCCCATCGCACCCCTCTAGGTTGTCCCAGAGCACCAGGTTTGAGCTCCCTTCCTCACACTGCAAATTCCCACTGGCTACCTACTTTACATACGGTAATGCATATGTTCCAGCGTTGCTCTTTCAATTCATTCATCCCTCCACCTCCTTTCCCCATTGTATCCGCAAGCCTGTTCTCCACCGTCTTCATCTCTAATGCTGCACAAGGTAGCGTGTATATGTTAATGCCACGCTCCCAATTTGTCCCACACTCCCCTTCCGGCTCTGTGTCCCATGTCCATTCTCTACGTTTTTGTCTTTATTCCTGCCCTGCAAATAGGTTCATCAGTACCCTTTTTCTAGATTTGATACATGTGCATTTTTAGAAAACAGAAGTGGCGGGACTTGCCAGGGTGGGAGGGGAGAGGGAGAGAGAGGAATTGAAGAATTCTCTGGCTTCTGGCCCCAACAACAGGGGAAGTACCAGCTGGGGTGGGGTGGGGGGGAGAAACAGAAGAATGCCAAAAGTCTTTTGAGTTCAAGGCCAAAAGCGCCATTTGTTTGTTTAATTTGTACAATGCCTGTGTGCTGGGCCAGAAATACAATATACACAAACCAGCCTAGGTTTTTCTGCTGCAGCCACAGTACTTCCTGCATGGCTGTGGTCTTTTTTTTACCTTGGAGCCTGGGCAGTCGCATGACTGGCCCAGTCCCTGCCCTTGGCCTCCCAAAGGGAGACCAGGACTCAGTGTACCCTCTTCCTGCCGGTCTCGGCTGGCACCGGGTTTGCTTAAAGGCACATTCCAGGCCTGGGGGTGGGAGGGAGGTCAGGGAGGGTTGCTTGTGTGCATGCACGTGAGGAGGGCCATGTGGAGGGAAGGAACACATGCGACGCAGTCAAGTCCAGGCCCTGCTGGGTGCTTAATATCACGTGTCACTTAATGATCTTATAACTGAGCACCACCCTATGGGACCTTCCCAGGACCGTCTTCCCCTTTTATCCTCTGCTTTAGCTCCTCTCTGAAGAGAACAGTATTTGATGCACATTTCCTGAGTTGTTTCTTCGATGTGAAAACCCCCACCAAATGGAAGATGCTAACTACATGATGACTGTGAGTACACAGCCCCAGGACTGATAATGTTAACCCCTGTGACTCCGCCCTATTCCCTCATCATCAGCCAACTGCGCAGGATCTACTCACATACCCTGTGACCCCTGCCCTCACCTGGTTTTTTAAAAAATGCTTTGCAGAAACCCTTTGAGAAGCTTGGGACTTTTTAGAGCATGAGCTACCCTCCTTCTCCTTGCATGGCCCCACAATAAACCTTTCTCCACTCCAAACTTGGATGTTTTGGTGTGTTTGACCTCACTGTACATCAGGCACATGAACTTGTGCTAATGATATAGATGTTATTACCTCCATTATCAAAGCAAGGAAATGGAGGCAGAGAGGCCTCACGAGTGTGCAAAGTCCTACACGAGACTGCTTAATTCCCGTAAATCCAAACCCCACCTTCTTAGTCATGTTTTCCTTCCAGGTGGAGACTGAACCACTCTTTCTGCCCTGTACTCTTTCTTCCCCACCCTTCCACATACCTTACGCTGGATATCCAAGTGGTCTTTACAGTCTACAACCCCCTCCCCTCCAGCACCTTCTCATTGGAGGGGATCTGGGTCGCCGTGTTGGCTCTCCCCAAGCTGAGGTAGAAGCTCCTTTGTGTGGCTTCCAAAACAATTGGCCCTCACGGAGAGGAGAGTGTGTGGACTCCCTGCTCCCTGGAGAAAGGGGTGTCCTGCTTTCTTCCCACCCCATTGCCTGTGTTATGCAATTAAGGGATGCTTCCCCTGGTGTTGTCTCAAGAGGAGGAGGAAGGGGAGAGCCAGCTGTGGGGAGTTGGGTTTGATGGGTCAGGATGGGAGGGCTCCAGGGGTCTAAGAGAGGATGTCCCTTGGGGAGCCTGCCATGTGGACTTTGGCACCAACAACTCCAGCAGCTGCTGAACCCAGCATAACTCTGCGTGCTGGACCCAGATGTACCATGCATGAATTCTTTTAAACCGTCAAGGATTTAAATTCTTGAAAGGGCTTTTGTTTTATTAACATTTATTGATCATCTTCTGAATATTTTAGTCACTGAAGATTTGAATGGAAGAAAAGAAGAAAATGAAAAACGTTGGCAATTCCACAAGCCAAAGAGACTAGAGTGGGCTTTTGCCCGATCACTCTAGGTCAAGTCTTCAGCAGCATTGTGTGAAGTGATTGTATGGCTTGCACCATAATCTATTATTATCACTTATTTAGGAGGTTTCCAACTATCTCTTTGAGAAAAATCTTTGCAAGGTGTTTTCCAAATGGCATGACAGTGTGGTGTGCCACGAAGCATGAAAAACCGAAGACTGAGGGGACACATAGCTCACTCCAGTGTTCTTGCCTGGAGAACCCCAGGGACGGGCGAGCCTGGTGGGCTGCTGTCTGTGAGGTCGCACACGGACACGATTGAAGCGACTTAGCAGCAGCAGCAGCAAGGGGACACATTTCCTTGAAGCTACTGTTTATGTGATGATGGAGGCATTTTTCAACCCCTGTAGAAAGGCTGCATTGCTTGATAAGTGATGCTGGGGCAATTTGTTATTTATATACATGTATGCTCAGTCATGTCCTACTCTTTTTGACCCCTTGGACTGTAGCTCACTAGGGTTTGTCCATGGAATTCTCCAGGCAGGAATATTGGAGTGGGTTGCCATTTCCTTATCCAGGGAATCTTCCTGACCCAGGGATTGAAGCTGGGTCTCCTGTATCGTAGGGAGATTCTTTACCGCCTGAGCCACTCCACTTTTTTTTTCTTTTCATTTTTTTCTTTTCCAATGTAAATCATTATGGAACATTGAATAGAGTCCCCTCAATGAGATATCATGTCAGACCCACCAGTGGCCATAACCAAAAAGGTAGATAATAACAAATATTGTTGAAAATGTGGAGAAATGGAAACCCTTATACATTTTTGGTGGGAATGCAAAATGGTACAGACACTATACAAAACAGTTTGGTGACTCCTTGAAATGCTATAGTGGAGTTGCCACGTGACCCAGCAATTTCACTCGCAAGTATATACCTTAAAAAAAGTGAAAACGTATGTCCACACAAAACATGTGGACTTCAGCATCACAGTTATCCAAAATGTAAATAAAACCCAAGTGAAGATTAGAGCAAAGAAAGATAATGTAGCAAAAATACTGACTTTTGCCAGTATTTGAACATCACCCTGAAAGAACTGACAGTTATGAACTGACTGGTTTAGCCAGACGTGGGGAACAGTTAGCTAAACTGAAGAGGAATTATGCCAAAGAACTACTGCTGGAACTGGCTTCACTGCAGACTTCCTTTGTTCCTTTGAATGAAGCTATTAAGATAATCAATAGGTGTGTAAATGCCATTGAACATGTCATCATTCCTCAGATTAAATGTACCATTGCTTATATCATCACAGAACTGGATGAGAGAGAGAGAGAAGAGTTCTGCAGGTTAAAGAAAATGCACATACACGGTAAGTCGCTTCAGTCGTGTCCAACTCTGTGCAACCCCATGGACTACAGCCTGCCAGGCTCCTCTGTCCATGAGGGATTCTCCAGGCAAGAATACTGGAGTGGGTTGCCATGCCCTCCTCCAGGAGATCTTCCCGACCCAGGGATTGAACCAGTGTCTCTTACATCTCCTGCATTGGCAGGTGGGTTATTTACCACTAGTGCAAAAACACAGAAGAAGAAAAATATTCTTAAGGAAAAATCAGAGAAGGACTTGGAGCACTGAAGTGCAGCTGAGAGGTGATGGAGCCTGCTAATCTCTTGACTGAAAGAAAAAGACAAGGACCTTCTGTTTAAATAAGCTTTTCTGCCCTGACTCTTTCAGAAGGCCTAACATGACACCATGTTAATCATAGTGTGTAGGTTAGGTATGTGTGGCTATTTATTTTTGGCCTAAGGCTTTACAATTTCCCTGGATATCCATTTATGGAATTACCTTTGCAGGATCATAATTCAACAACCATTTATCACCAGTGAGATTTGTAGAATTTGCCTAGAAACTTGTAGAATTTATTCTGCAGAAGTGTCACCCTACTTCACTTACCAATCTGTTAGAACTGATTTGCTTACCAAACATATTAAGAAACTCCCCTTGGAAAACAGCAGTGGTCTCAGGCCAACACACACAGGCCAGTGACTGCTGGAGCACTCTTTGTTCTTACCTACGCACACACTTTGGCACCACTGCCCAAGCGCTACAGCCGTCCTTGTGTTAGTTACTGTGGGACGTCTCTCCTCAAGCCTCATGGAAACCTTCACTTATTTTTCCTTGATTAACAGGCCTCGGTTTTGTCTGTCATGGGAACAGTTCTGTGAATTCACATGTGACTATTGTATAAACAATAAAATGATTTAAAATAAAAAAAAATATTGTACCAACTCTGGATACTGACACACATCTACACAATTTATGTATTTTTTTCACCACTGATGGACATTTGGGGGATTATTTTAAGCTATTACCAATAATGTTTGCAAAAACATGCTTGTACGTGTCTGAGTTTTCTAGTCTGCTATTAACTATAGTAGACTACTAGTCCTGGAGAAGGAACTGGCAGCCCACTCCAGTATTCTCGCCTAGAGAAGCCTGGTGGGCTGTGGTCCATAGGGTCATGCAGAGTTGGACAGGACTGAAGAGACTTAGCATGCATGTGTGCATTGGAGACAGAAATGGCAACCCACTCCAGTATTCTTGCCTGGAGACTCCCAGGGACAGAGGAGCCTGATGGGCTGCCGTCTATGGGGTCGCACAGTTGGACATGACTGAAGTGACAGCAGCAGCAGCAGATTACTAGTCTACTATAAACCAAACTGCTGTTTTTATAATGACTGATGTTACAACAGTCAGACTCTACTTTGAGTCATCACTCTCTCAGATCTTCAAGATATTGGAAAAAAAAAAAGGGAGTGATCAGTTTGGTCTACAGGAACTTGAGAAATGTTACTGATCTCATCATGGTCACCTTGAAGGCAGGATCCTTTCTGTTTATCATTAGATGCTTAGCATCTACCAGATATAATTGGTATGGAAGTGATTCCATACCTTGTCAAGTCAGGATAAAGTAATGAAACTTTCCTGAAGTTTTTAAAGATGAAACTTATGTTTCCTTATTGTAATATCTTCTCCTAATTAACCCACTCTGTGCCATGACCCCACAAACCATCCAACCAGTCTTGATAAAAACAGCCAGTGTGGGGATATTTTGATACTTATATTTTGAGTCCTTTGAGTCCTAAAATTTTTAAAAATGATATCCTAATAACTAGCTAGAAAAGTTCTAGGCTCTAGCCTTGTGACACTTGAAATCCATAAGAACTTCTGTAACCTCGACAGAGGTCATAAGACCTCTGTAACACTTGAAATCCATAAGACCTTCCCCACAGAATATAAACATCCAAAAGCACACACATTTCTACACATATAATTGGGGAAAGCTGGTCCTTTCTACATTGTTCTTCAATATTAAAACAAGTTGAAGGGTTGGAGGGAGGTTCACAACGGAGGGAACACATGAACACATATGGCTGATTCACATTGTTGTACGGCAGAAACCAGCGCAAAATTATAAAGCTATTATCCTCCAATTAAAAATTTAAAAAAGAGAATAAGACAAGTTGTAAATACTTTGAACTGGAAGAAATTATCTAGAAGCAGTGTAATTAGATTAGGAAAAATGTAGGATATGAGAGCAAGCATTTATCATTATGAAGCTTTTAACTAGGGGAACAGTTGGACAAAAGGTAGGCTTTAGGCCTTAAAAAAGAATTTTTCAAGCCACAAAAGAGGGGAAACATCCCTAGGTGTAACGGGTATAAAAACGTTCTCTGCCTCTAGCCGCAGTCATCCCAAATTTGACTATGGGATTGTGCATTTCCTTTTTAAACTTCTCTAAATAGCTAGTACTATGATGCTATGGTGAGTCCCCCATTCAAAATGGTGCTTTCGAGGGGAATTCCCTAGTAGTCCAGTGGTGAGGACTCTGCTTTCACTGCTGAGGGCCAAGGCTAAATCCTTGGTGGCTCAGATGGTAAGGAATCTGCCTACAATTCAGGAGACCTGGGTTCCATCCCTGGGTTGGGAAGATCCCCTGGAGAAGGGATAGCTACCCACTCAAGTATTCTTGCCTGGAGAATTCCATGGACTGAGGAGCTGGGTGGGCTACAGTCCATAGGTTTGCAAAGAGTTGGACATGTCTTAGCAACTAACACTTGAATCACTAGATTCCAAACTCCCACATAACTTTACTGATTTTCACCTTGTATTTTATTTATTTATTACTTTATTTATGCATTTATTTTATACACTTGATTGTAAGTTTCTGGGAGAAGAATGTCTCCAAACTCACTTTGTAACCCTACTGAATCTTGCATATAATGAATGTGTGCTTGCATGCTCAGTAGCTTCAGTTGTGTCTGAATCTTTGCAACCCTATGGACTGTAGCCCGCCAGGCTCCTCTGTCCATGGGATTCTCCAGGTAAGAATACTAGAATGGGTTGCCACGCCCTCCACCAGGGGATCTTCCCAACCTGGGGATCGAACTGGCGTCTCCTTCATCTCCTGCACTGCAGGCAGACTCTTTATCCACTGAGCCACCTGGGAAGCCCAATATAATAAATGTTCAACCATAATTCATGCATATCAATATTAAAGATTGTGATGCACAAACAAGACTAAAAGAGATTCACACAGGGAAGACAGAGATGGGTTGGGGTGGAGGGGACACTTTACTAAACCTACTGGTTCTCTACTCTCATTCTGAGAGAGAGAGTGAGATATACATTTTCAAGCTGTCAGAGGCTGTTGTCAAAAGTGAGAGTTTATTTGTCTTTCTGTTTGTCATGAAAGATTCAAAGGTAGCAATTGTGGAGTTAGTTTTAAAGTAGCATTCTCTGCCCAAGAACATTCATTCTCCAAAGCTCCTTTGTCAGAAGTTTTAATCTAAAATCAGCAAGGACTCCTCCTGTCAATGTTTTAGCACATTGTGCAGACAAATGTACTTCCTGTTGTGTTTCACCAGGATGATCTCGGATGGACACCTTACCCACAATGTTAACATTTCAATTCTGTCCTCTCATTCCACATCCATGAAAACACGCAACTCTGGCTACTTCTCAATGGATGAGCTGTGTTGTATATGAGCTGTCTATGAAGCTGATGGAATTTCCATAGCAGGATGCATTGAGCCCATTTTAACAAAAATAGCCATGATATTAGCTTTCCTTGTGGCTCAGATGGTAAAGCGTCTGCCTGCAATGCTGGAGACCTGGGTTCAATCCCTGAGTGGGGAAGATCCCCTGGAGAAGGAAATGGCAACCCACTCTACTATTCTTGCCTGGAAAATCCCATGGATGGAGGAACCTGGTGGGCTACAGTCCATGGGGTTACAAAGAGTCAGACACGACTGAGCGCCTTCACTTTCACTTTCAGTGATGATATCAGTGTTAGGTTTCATTGCACACTTTAAGGGGAACATGAATAGAGAAAGATCCTCTCTCATTTCTTCATTCTCTTTTTGATCAAACTCTAACCAGGTGCCTCTGACTTGACGAGACCTTAACCTTGGCCTGTAAAGACTGAAGCAAACACTAAAACATAGTTTCTAACAGCTCAAGGCTACATAGCAAGCATGATATCCCAGCGCCCCATTCACGTGCCTGCCTGAGAAATTCAAGGCTACTGAAAGAAAGAATTCACTGTTCGTTCCAGCCAACACCTAAAGATACAACCTCTGTGTCCCAGTCTCTGTGGGAGGCAGACAGTGGGCAACCCAAACGGCTGTCACACAGACCAAGCTCACTTTTGTAGTTTTTCACTTCTATGACTCTTCCAAGACCAAGCTCACACCCTTCCCTCCTTTCTCAGTCTCTTCTTACGATGCCCAGTCACCTCTGTACAAATCAAAGCTGGATTCAGTTCAGGTTGGACTCTGCCTTATTGCAACATCTATTATGGATTAAAATCTGTCCTTACCATTTTAACTGGTGTCTGGCTTTGCTTAACCCCTTTGACAACAAAAGTTTACCTAAGATTATCTAGACAGTCGCTTAATGGTTTTGTTTAAGAATGAAACGAGTATTGGACAATAAGAGGTAAGAATGAAAATGGTTAAAAAATACAAACTTTTGGGACTTCCCTGGTGATCCAATGGATAAGACTCTGAGTTCCCAATGCAAAGGGCCCAGGTTCGATCCCTGAACAGAGAACTAGATCCCATGAGCTGCAACTAAGGCTCAGCGCAAATAAATAAATGAAAATAAATGTTTAAAAAAATGCAAACTTTCAGTCATAAGACAAATAAGTCTGGGGATATAATGTACTGGATGGTGACTATAGTTAACAATACTGTACATAAGAAAAAGGAAAATATTGCATATTAATGCATATATATGGAATCTAGAAAAATAATACTGATGAACCTCTTAACAGAGAAGAAATGGAGATGCAGACATACAGGATGGTCTGGTAGACACATCAAGGGAGGGAGAAGGTAGGACAAATTGAGAAAGTAGCACTGATATGCATACACTACCATGTGTAAAATAGATAGCTAGCAGGAAGCTGCTATACAACACAGGGAGCCCAGCCTGGCAGTCTGTGATTATCTAGAGGGGTGAAATAGTAGGAAGAGGGAGGCTCCAGAGGGAAAGGAGAGATATATATATATATACACATACATATATATATATATACACACACACACATATATATATACACACACACATACATATAATTATGACTGATTCGAGTTGATGTATGGCAGAGACCACCACAACACTGTAAAGCAATTATCCTCCAATAAAAAATGATTTAAAAAAACCCATACTGTATTGTATTTTGGAAGTTGCTAAGAAAGTAGACCTTAAAAGTTCTCACCACAGAAAGAAAAAAAAAAATGTAACTGTGAGGTGATGGATGTATTTAACAATAATACTAAATGTATTTAACAATATACACATATCAAATCATTATGTTGTACACTTTAATAAAATGTTATAGTCAGTTGCATCTCAAGAAAACTGGGGAAAAGTGGAAGGGAAATTTATATATCACTGGTGGGAAATGTAAAATGATACAGCCACTGTGGAAAATGGTTTAGTAGTCCTTCAAAAAGTCAAACTATAATTACCATATGACTCTCCCAATTCCATCTCAATATACACACAAGTGAATTGAAAACTGCCTCAGAAAATTTGTGCAGGAATATTCAAAGAAGCATTATTAATAACAGCCCAAAGTGAAAAGTTACACATAGATAAACAAAATGTAGTACATACATTTATACAAGAAGGAATGGAGAATTCCTGGTGATCCAGTGGTTAAGACTCCTCACTTCCAATCCAGGGGGCACGGGTTTGATTCCAGATCAGGGAACCAAGATCCCACTTGTTGAGTGGCATGGCCAAAAAAAAAAAAGAAAAAGAAAAAAGGGGGCTTCCCTGGTGGCTCAGCAGTAAAAATCTCCCTGCCAATGCAGGAGACAGGAGTTCAGTCCCTGATCTGGGACGATCGATCCCATATGCCATATGCCGTGGAGCAACGGAGTCTATATGCTACAACTGTTGAGCCCGGAAACCACAACTACTGAAGTCCACGTGCCCTAGAGCCTGTGCTCCACAACAAGAGAAGCCACTGTAGTGAGAAGTCTGCACACTGCGACTTGTGAGCAACCCATCCTCACCACGACTAGAGAAGAGACTGAGCATCAGTGAAGACCTGGCACAACCAGAAATAAATAAATAAAATTATTTTTAAAAAAAGGAATGAAGGGCTGACACAGGCTGCAATATGGATACAATATGCTGCAATATGAGAACATTACACCAAGTGAAAGACAGCAAACACAAAAAGTCACATGCTATATGATTTCATTTACATGCAATATGCAGAATAAGCAAATCCATGTAGACAGCAGATTAGTGGTTGTCAAGGGAGAGGGAGTGGGGGAGGAAGTTGGAACTGACTCCTGACAGGTATGGGGTTTCTCGCTGTGGTGATGGAAATGTTCTGGAATGAGTTAGAGGTGATGATGGCATTACTAAAGCCTACAGAACTACTGAACTGTAAACTTAAAGAAGGTGAACTTCACGGTATGTGAGTTGCACCTCAGTTTCAAAAGAGAAACTGACAATACTTGCAGCTCAAGTGTTGTGGAGTAGATCATACCTATGTCATTATTTTCTGGTCATACTCACTAAAGGTGTTTGGGCTTCTCCTGTGTCTCAGCAGTAAAGAATCTGCCTGCAATGCAGGAGACACAGGAGACTCTGGTTCGATCTCTGGGTCAGGAAGATCTTCTGGAAGAGGAAATGGCAACCCCTCTCCAGTATTCTTGCCTGGAGAATCCCATGGACAAAGGAGCCTGGAGAGGTTGCAGGGAATCCATGGGGTTGCAAAGAGTCAGACATGACTGAGCATATGATACACACTAAAGTGTTCAAGACTTTGGCAGGTTAAATTTTTTTAAAAAGTAGAATGAATGGGAGCCTGGCAAATAGGTTATTGTGTGACCAGTTGGGAGTGAGGAGACATCTTGCATATTTATTTTCTCGGGGATTAACGGGAGAAAGGAACTTTGGAGAGACACGGGGACAAGCCCTTACTATACAGCAAAGCAGCTGTGTTTGGGCAAGGACAACCCCAAGCAAGGAGATTCTCTTCCCTTCCAGACACACATATCCTGCTTCAGCTTCATCCTTCGCTCCAAGCACAGCACATGCTGCTCAGATGAAAAGCAAATCTCCCTGCAGCCGCCAAAGAAAACAAACACAGAAAAAGCAACTGAAAACTGAGAGAGGAAGCAGTATTCTGCATCCTGGCTGATAACATCCTCAGAATCAAACCCTCCAAGACGCATGGTCATGGCCATTACAGGAGGCCGGGGGACACCCAGGACCAGGTTGTCCAGAGGAGAGACAGAGAGACCGTCCCTGGCCCTCAGGGTCATCGGCCCAACCCCCTCCAGCTTTGCCTTCGACACCAAAGGGATATCAGTGCCCTTCCGGTATGAAGAGGCCTAGTGAGTTCCTTTGATCATCTACTTATTCACCAAATATAAACTGAGATTCTACTGTGCCCAAGATACACAGGTAGGCACCCAAGCCCAGCGACGGCAGCCAGTCTCACAGTGAGGAAGTCGGCCACGACAGACACGCTCAGCTTCTTTCTCAGGTCCCGGTCCTTGCTTCCTTCCTTCAGCCACGTAGCCTTGTTTTCCTGACTTCTTCCGGGGTCCTTGTCTCTCCATCAAAGGGAAAGTGTGAGGACGCAGCTGTGGTGGGGCACCTGCCCCTTTCTTGCTGGCTAGGTGCTCTTAGGCGAGACACGGGATCCGGTGTCACCGGTACAGGAGTGGACAGCGTACCCTATTTCTGACAGAGGACCCTATTTCTGACAGAGGACCGTTCAGAGGACAGAGTAACAAGGTGTCTCTAACAGAGTTGTATTGACTGCAAAGTAGTATTCAAGTGTCAGGGGTAATAGAAAGGGCGCTTTGTTTCTCTACCTTTTATTTCAAAACACGTGGTTTGCAAGTAGCTCTTGGTCCTGACTTTTCGCTGAGCTGGGTCAAGGGAAGTTGTGCCTTAGGACTTCTCTCCAGGAAGGAAAGGAGGGCTTCCTTTCTTGCCTGTGGAACCAGCTCCCAGCACTTCCTCCCCGCCCTCCTCGCCCAAACGCCGATCACAGCGCCCTCTGGTGGAAATGTCGAGCAATTGCCCTATAGACCCAGGGCAAGTCCAAAGGCTCAGAGGAGTAGGGTGGACTTAGGGCAGGCTGGAAATGGGGGGCTACATGGTGGGAGGGGGGAGATACCTACAAAGAACAGGCTCCAGTCAGGCCCTACTGATTATTGTCATGCAGAATATAGACCGCACATTACCAGTTATTTTGGATTTCCAAGACAAGCTAGAAACTTCTTATTGAAAAAAAAACCAAAACCAAAACCAATCGTAGAAGCCAAAGAAATCAAGCGGTAGGCAAGAGTTTGGGCCTGCAAACTGTCAGGAAGCTTTGATTTCTGTGGAAAAGATGAAAAGCATTGATATTAGTTAATCCCGACATATAAACAAGGAACAGCTTTGGTAACAGAAAATCTTATATAAAATGTAAAAATCACAACTATGAAAATATTTGACAAGGAAGAAAGAGAACAGGTTTATTCACTTGCTTCTGAGGTTTCCCATTCATATTTACTTATTACACTGATTTTTTAAAATTTCTTATATTAACCAGGGGAAACTAGGAGACATCATTAAAAAATTTGAGAAGAAAACACAAAATAGAAAAAATTATTTTCATTTTTTCTGTTATTTTGGGGAAAAAAATGATCTTAAAGGTACCTATTCACCAGCTTCCAGAGTACCAATGTCCATGAGGGTGTATTTGCATATTTTAGGAAAGAAATTCATATTCCCCAGTACCACATACAAAGCCTGCACAATTTAGCCTCATCCTGCCTACTGGCCTTACCTCCTACTATTTCCCACAGTGTCCTGATCATCATACCAAACTATCTTCCTCCAAGAGCATTTCAGGCCTTTTCGGAAAAGCATATTTCAAACTTCTCTGGTGGTACAGTGGATAGGAATCCACACCTGCCAAATGCAGGAGACACGGGTTCAATCCCTGGTCAGGGAACTAGTTCTCACATTCCACAACTAAAGATCTCCAATGCCACAACAAAGACCCGACACAGCCAAGTAAGTAAATGAGTAATAATAATAATCCTTAAAAAAAAACCCAACAACTCCAGTTTTCATGCTCTCTCCTACCAAAACCCCATTTACAGGATACCTCCTCAAGCCTTCAGGCATAGTAAACTGCCCACTCCCAATCTCTGCTTTCAAAGTTCTAAGCTCATATCTCTAAGATAACAATCATTTTGCTTATATTATAATTATTCATTTATACATCTTGGGCATTGGAATCTACCCAGAGGTGGGGCTGTGTCTCTGACGGAATGTAAAATGTTGAAAACACCTCATAGATTAGAAGCTGATAGGGTAGGTTTTGCTCACCCAAGGCCTGGATGAAGCTGGATTTATTGTAAGTAGGATAATTTAAAATACATTTTTAAATGGTTTTATTTTTAAATTTTTTGAATAGGTCATCATTTTCACTGTTCAAAATGCAAAGGGTATAAAGGTGTGTTCAAGTTGAAAACTTTTCCTCTCTCTCATGTATCCAGCCACCCAGTATCTCTTTGAGTAAATGATGTTACTCACTGTTTATGTCTTCTGGATAAAGTCCAGTCCTCTCTCTACCTTCAGCCTTGGCCTCCTACTTTCCAGGCTATGCTGAATTTAGCTCCTCAAAATGCCCTGCTCTCTGTCACCTTCTTCCCTCACCCTGTTTTTATTTAGCAAAATGTTTCTCATCAAGCTGGCTTCAGCAGGTCTGTGATGCTGGTGTCCAGTGGGTCCCAAGACTCTCCTCCCCTCATTTAATTCTTCTCCCCTTGAACCTAATTCCCTGTTTACCGATGTTTATCCTTCACAGGCTCTGGGCCTCTTGAGATCTGAGACTACTCATTACTAAAGACTAGCGACCAGCGTCTAGCCCACAGCAGGGCGGGAATGAAAGCGGCTCTCCTCTCACTGGACTCGTTCTTGGGGATTTCTGAGCCCTCAACCTCTGGAAGTTCTGGGATTCACGTTTGCCAGCTGAGGCGTAACTTCCAAGGGTGTCTCTACCCACAATGCCCCACCCCACGGTGCCCCCCAACTCGAAGGCAAGCTGGATGTGCTTCCTCCGCACGGCCTGAAGGGGGCGCCGGACTGACACGCAGTAACCCGGTGAGGGCTGTCTCCCGGTTCGGTCCCCGTTGGGAGGACGCGGAGTGTTAGTCATGCAGAGGCACAAGCTTGTGGGCCGGCAGAGCTGTTTCTCTTTGGGAGTAGCTAACATAGCAGAGTGCTTTCATCATCAGTCTCTTCCCTGAGTCCAGTAAGCTCGTGGACACTGAAAAGTCAGAGGTTCTGCTTTAAAGGGCGAAAAGGAAGATTCCGGGCCTTGGCGATCCTTGCTCTCTCCTCTCAGTGGGGACTTGATAGACAGACACTCAGCTGTCTGCGATCATTCACCCACTCCTTCTGCCTCCACGGGGCAACTTAACCGCCTTCTCTCAAACCTCAGCCCCCACCTCACTGAATGTCAACTTACTCCATAAATTGTAGGGTACTGTAAAATGCAAGGTGATAATTACCATTACTATTATCGATATTTTAACTCAGATTCTTAATGACAAAATTTACATGTAAGAGAGTGACTCTGGAGTGTCACAAACATGTAAGATAGTGACTCTGGAGTGTCACAAAAAATATATCTTTTTTTTTTTTTTTTTTTGTACAAAGGAGGCCCTGAAGAGGCTATCTTATGTATTTAATTAGCATTTTATTTACTAAATTTTCAAAATAAAATCTCCTTACACTTTTAAGCCCACTTTACATAGCTGCTGCTGCTGCTTTTTTCTTTTTTTTTTTACAATCACTTTTTTAAGGAGATCTTTGATTAATGTTTGGCCTTACAGACTTTTGAATTGCATTCTTCAACTTACTGTTTTCTGTTTAAATACTTCAGTTGTATGACTAACAAACAGGCCTTCCTATGCATTTCAATAGCTCTCATAATGTAATAAATTAATCTTATAAATAAGAAAATTCTTAGGTTCCCTTATATTTCCCAACACTGTTTACAAGCCTAGGATTTTTTTTTTAGTTATGACATTTGTCATTAAAAAAAACTGAATCAAGTAAACAATTACATAATTTAATTTAAATTGTAATCTCCAAAATTTCCAACTATTCTCTAATATATTAAGCTCTCAAGTGCTGCAAATTCTTATATCAAATATACAAAGATCATTCCTATATTTAACATTCATATAGTAATGAATGTAATGAATGTTTACTTCTATATTATCTCTGTAGTTAATTCTAAATCTTCCTGTTATTTCACTGAATAATTCAAAATATCTATTTATTTATTTTATTTATTTGGTTGCAGCATGTGGAGTCTAGTTTCCTGACCAAGGACTGGACCTGGGACCCCTGCAATAGTAATTCGGAGTATCAGCCACTGGATTACCAGGGAAGTCCCAATATAGGCTTGAAATATTTATATTATCAGGTGGCTTCCCTGGTGACTCAGTGGTAAGGAAGCTGCCTGCCAATGCAGGAGACATGAGAGACGTGGGTTCGATCCCTGGGTCAGGAAGATCCTCTGGAGGAGGGCATGGCAACCCACTCCAGTATTCTTGCCTGGAGACTCCCATGGACAGAGGAACGTGGTGGGCTGCAGTCCATGGGGTCTCAAAGAGTCGGACATGACTGAAGTGACTTAGCATGCAGGCACATTAGTTGGAATAAAAAAGGGCAAGTGATCACCAGGGTTAAGTTCAACTCAGGGGAAAGACAGGAGTGTTCTTGGGGTGCATGATTTCTTGGTGAGCAGCAATCCAGGATATGAGGATGGAAACCATATTGTGTCGGGGCAGGGGAAGGGTAATAAATGAGGGATGAGAAAGTGTTTGTAGATGGTGACTACTGATAGCTCATTTAAAGGTGTGATTGTAAAGACGAGGAGAAAAGGTAGATCACGAAAGATCTTTAAAAGATGAAAAATACTTCAGTATTTTTAGTGTGTTTAAATGCTGGAAGGAACTAAGTCAGTGAGAGGAGGCTGAAAGTTCCATGGAGAAAGATGATAATGTGCTGGCAGGAGAGTCTGTAGATCCCAGGGAAGAAACAGGACCCCAGGCACAGAGGCTGAATGAGCCTCCGGCAGCGGGAAGGAAGAAAGGGAAAGTTGCTCAGTCGTGTCCGACTCTTTAATCCATGGAATTCTCCAGGCCAGAATGCCTTTCCCTTCTCGGGGAATCTTCCTAACCCAGAGGTCGAACCCAGGTCTCCCACATTGCAGGAAGCTATGGGAAGCCCTCCGGCAGCAGGGGAGGCCTCAACCCACCGGACAGGAGGAGAGGGAGAAGCTGGGCAGATGGGTGGCGGGAGAGCGTGTACACTCAGTGGCTGGACTGGGGGAGCCGTGTCTGATGCCTTCTCCTGCTGTGAATTCAGAGGCCAGGCCACCCGCCCAGAGTGACACAGGCAGGCAGAGGGAGGAGGACGCGAGCAAAGTAAGGAGCCGGAGAACTCGCCGAGGAGAAAACATGGCGTCGCTGGCAACCGTTCAGTGAGCCTCCGTTCCTGTGGGTGTCTGCCAATTCCAGTTTCTCAGGAGATCAAGTTGGGTCGCTTTGTTACTACACAATATGGATTTTTCTTATTAAATAAGGTTTTGGGTCAAGTCACTTCATAGATGGTTGGTTCCCTTATTGTTAACTTTTGGTTTCGTGCTCAGGGTGGTAAAGGTGATTCCTTCAACCCAGGGGACAAATGTGTACGGAAATAACCCCAAGGGGGCTTTTCTTAGAAACGGGCTGGCGCCAGCAGTGGCAGAGCTCACTAGCTTCAGTTCCAAAGTCCCTGTTTGCTGGGAACAGAAAGACTACATTTCCTCCTGTCCCCAACAGCCTGCACACTCTCAAGTCTCTCTACCTCTCTACCCACGTGACTGAGGGACTGGCGTCTGGCTTCTGGATGGAGTAGAAGTGAGGTATAGATGGGGGTTGGACAGCTGGTATTTGTCAGGTGGAGTAAAACTGAAGCTTTGTTCTCATCCAGACACTCCAAGGTCAAAGCTAGTGGCAGAAGCTGAGCTCTACTGAAGTCAAGAGTAAAATGAAGTAAGATGACTACTCCTGAGGTCAAGGAGAACTTTCCTTTTTGCCCTTGCACAGGAAGGCTCCTTGGGGAGTAAAAAAAGAAGGGGTGCCACCCCATAGTAAGTTTGGACATGTATCCACAGGCCTCTGAAGTGGGATTCATCTTGTAAAAAAAAAATGTTGCCCACGCATATTGGGGAGGGTCCTAGGACCAGTCAGGTGTGAAAAAAGAAACAAGATCATCGGACAAAGGTAAGCCCAGAAGGACTGTCCTATGGAAGTGATTTAAATCACCTCTAAACTGTGTTCCTCATCCAGGACGCTCTCACTCCTTTCTGAGTGTGTATTTCTGTCTAGTTTCTGACTTCCTGCACTCTGCCTCCTTAGAGAGGATGCCCACACCCTTTCTCTCTGGGATTGTATTTCTGCCTTGCTTCTGTCTTAAATAAATAAACTTCTTCTGTGTGTGCTCTTCCACAAGTTATGCTGTGTCTCTAATAATAAACTTTGTACCTGTTTTTTAGAGTTTTGGCCTCTTTGAAACATTCTTGATCTCAAATGGAGGAAAGAGCTAGGGCCTCTTTGCTTCTGACCTCTATCCCCTGGTGGTCTGCTGGCTAGGATTCCTGGTTTTGATTCAGGCCACCCGGGTTCAATTCCTGGGCAGGGAACTACAATCTCTCTTCAGGACTGCTCACTGCTGTCTCTCTGAGATTAGAAGCATTGGCACCACTTCCCAGATCAACCCACTATAAAACCTCCCACACTAGAGCATTGCTTGCTTTCTCCTCTCATTAACTGAATAGAAGGGAGAGCAACCACCTAGAAGAAGCCTGGGTCAATAAATTACTGGTTCCATTGTCCATATGCCTTGAATTGGGATATGAGTGAAAAATAAACTTTTACTTTGCCAGATTGTTGAGATTTTGAGATAGTTAAAAGATTTTAGCCTATGTGACTCATAAGACTTCTTATGTAAGCTGAAGGTTGATTATCATCACATTCTGATAATCTAATTTGTACATCTGCCCATGAGAGATACACTGCTGAGTGGCCCTACTTAATAATTCTGTTGGCTGGTGGGGACCCACGCTCCTGATAAAGGCCTGGCTAAGCAAGAGCAATATTTGTCTTTTAGACTTTTTCTCTGCTTCCTGGCTTGGTACTCTAATCATCTGAGTTTTATTTGGATGTATCAGCGCCTCAAGGCAGACAGTGATGTCTCAATACGCAGAAGTTGCCCCCAAACTGACAAATTAGGGGAAAGGTCAACAACTCTGAGTCACCTATGATAAAAGGGTATTTTTCTAAACTTACAAAAATCTCTTATAAATCAACAAGAAAAGGACAGACAAGGCAATCTTCCAAATCTAAAGGGAAAAGAGAAGCAAATAACCAATAAGATGAATAGATCTTCAACCTCCCATTGCTTCTCATAAATTCTAGCAATGAAGATACTAGGGCTGCTAGTGTGCACATTACTACTAAGGAATATCCTTGGTCCCTGAAATCACCCAACCCTGAGCTCTGGTGAAATGGTAGTTGGGGCAGCCTAGGTGCTGGGTGACGGTGAGTGAGGGTAGCAGAGACTTCATGCTCATTATGGCAAAGTTCCTCTCTTATTTGGCTGTTGGAACCGATGCCAACCAGTATGGATCTAGGAAACACAGAATTCCAAGCTGATATCTCAGAGATCTCTAGGCATCATTTTACAGATGGCACAGAAAGGTCAGTTACCTGTCCAGGTAAGTATTTCTCCTTTGATATTCCACATATAACTCACACTCACTGTTCCCAACAGAGCTCATCATCTTTCCCCCCATAGAAGCTTTTCTGGAATTCTTTATCTTGAAGAATGGCACCTCCGACCCACACCCAGACAGCTACGCCAGAGAGCGGAGAGTCACCATGGACCCCTCTCCCTCAATCTCACTGATCCATCTGTCTCCACCTCTTGCTAATTGCCGTCTGTCTATCTCTCCTATCCACGGCCCCATTGCCAACTTTTTTGGGTTTTGCCACACAGTGAGGCTTGTGGGATCTTAGTTCCCTGACGAGGGGGTGGAATCCAGGCTCCCGTCAGTAGAAGCACAAAACCCTAAGCCACAGGACCACCAAGGAGCCCCCCATCCCCCATCTCCATCTCCATTGTTTTTCCCTGATTTGGGATTATTTCAGCCTGAACTAGGGCGCCTCTCATTTAACCACCTTTGGCACTTTTCCTTCCCAAAGAAGCCAGAGTGACCTTCAAACACTGGAGCCTCATCGAGCCTCACTGCTGTTCTGAATCCTGAGGGGTCTCCACGTTAAGATGAGACATGTGTATTGTGGCCTGGCCCCGCCCACCTGTCCTACCTCAACTCCCTGACTGCAGACACAGGTAGGATTTCTAGGGGCTGTTCAAACACGCCATAGGCTCTTGTTCCTTCAGTTTCTCCACGTTGCTCCTTTCTCAGTTTGCTCCTTTGGCTCAGAATCCCCTCTCAGGTCGCTCTCCAAAGCCCTCCTTTTTGTTCAAGTCACAGCTCAAAAGCTCCTTCCTCTGAAGACACGACTTGCCCTGAGATTTCCTTGCTTCTCCTGCTCACTTGCATTGCACCCTGACCTTGCCTGCCCTCTGACATTATCCTCCCAGTCTGTCTTCCAGGGGCTCTGTAAGCTCCTGGACGGTGGGGCAGCTTCTTCTAAATATTAAATCCCCAGGGCCAATCTAGGTGGAATGAGCAATAAGTGTGTGTGGAAAGGAACAGATGCTCAATCAACAAGACAGTTTCTCATGTCTGGGAGCTCAGGGCAGTGTGGGGGATGGGTTCATAAGGACCTCGTGCTGATGGTAGACTCGTGGGGTCTGGTATCTGGAGAGGAGAAGGGGACCAGATGCAAGTTGAAACACGCACTGCATTCACAACACCACACTAGAAAAAGAAATCCAAGTCTTGGTCTCTGAGCATGATGAGAATATGTGCTCTTTGAAGAGAGAGCGTGCGCTGGCCTGGAGTTTCCAACAGGGTCTGTTTACAGGGGGATTTTGACTTTCACTTTGCAGGAGGAACCCTGGAAGGGAGGTTGGCTCCTGTGCACCCTGCCCTCCTCCGCTCTCCTCCCAGCCTGGAGGGCAGCCTTTTTCTCCTGTGAATGACCAATCCTGATGGCGGGAGGTGGCCTGCTGGTAACTCTTCAGAACCTGGCAGCAGATTAAAGGACAGTCTTTGAAAAATAAACAAATGGCCTCAAACCTTAACTTCTCTAAGAAAATCCACTGTTTACAGAAGAGCTTGTGTGAATGGAGCTGGTAAGGGATAACAAACCTGGACTTCAATTAAAGCAGTAAAAAGGAATTTTATGGGACCAGTAGGGAAACATCTACTCCCGCTTTACTGAGTATGCCAAAGCCTTTGACTGTGTGGATCACAACAAATGGTGGAAAATTCTTCAAGAGATGGGAATACCAGACCACCTGACCTGCCTTTTGAGAAATCTGTATGCAGGTCAGGAAGCAACAGTTAGGACTGGACATGGAACAACAGACTTTCCAAATCAGGAAAGGAGTATGTCAAGGCTGTATATTGTCACCCTGCTTATTTAAATTATATGCAGAGTACATCATGAGAAACGTTGGGCTGGATGAAGCACAAGCTGGAATGAAGAACCTCAGTTATGCAGATGACACCACCCTTATGGCAGAAAGCAAAGATGAACTAGAGCCTCTTGATGAAAGTGAAAGAGGAGAGTGAGAAATTTGGCTTAAAACTCAACATTCAGAAAACTAAGATCATGGCATCTGGTCCCATCACTTCATGGCAAATAGATGGGGAAACAATGGAAACAGTGACAGATTTTTTTGGGCTTCAAAATCACTGCAGATAGTGATTGCAGCCATGAAATTAAAAGACACTTGCTCCTTGGAAGAAAAGTTATGATCAACCTAGACAGCATATTAAAAAGCAGAGACATTACTTTGCCAACAAAGGTCCGTCTAGTCAAAGCGATGGTTTTTCCAGTAATCATGTATGGATGTGAGATTTGGACTATAAAGAAAGCTGAGTGCCGAAGAATCGATGCTTTTGAACTGTGGTGTTGGAGAAGACTCAGAGTCCCTTGGACTGCAAGGAGATCCAACCAGTCCATCCTAAAGGAAATCAGTCCTGAATATTCACTGGAAGAACTAATGCTGAAGCTGAAACTCCAATACTTTGGCCACCTGAAGTGAAGAACTGACTGATTTGAAAAGACCCTGATGCTGGGAAAGATTGAAGACAAGAGGAGAAGGGGAACAGAGAATGAGATGGTTGGATGGCATCACCTCAATGGACATGAGTCTGAGTAAACTCCAGGAGTTGGTGATGGACAGGGAGGCCTGGCGTGCTGCAGTCCATGGTGTTGCAAAGAGTTGGACATGACTGAGCAACTGAACTGACTGAACAGAGGGGAAAGAACTGAACTCCATCCCCATGAATGCAGAGGTGACTGGGTTTTAAAGGGTGAATGAGAGGAAATGGGTCTCAGGTGAAACTGACAAGGATGGGGGCAATGAGATGGTGTTGGGCCTGGCGGTACAGATTTACAGTTCAAAGGAATGGTTCTCAGGCCCTTGAGAAAGACACTTCTGAGTTGTAGGAGATTCGTACACATCTGGAAAGGACAGAGGGAGGATTCACAGTGGTGAAGCCTTTTGAGTAAGGGCTCTGAAAGTGAGACAGGTTGTGACCTGGGACCTTTGCTGCAATGCTTGCTCCTGGACAAAGGTCTCCTGCAGCAACAAAATACAAAGAAACTACAAGGGACTAAAAATAGTTGTGTGCATGTGCAGTGGGGCAAAATTAGGAACAAGAAGATACAAAAAGACCCCAAACCCAGCAAAAGCAGGGGTCTACTTTTGCACCCTGCTTTTGCACTGTTCATGCGCCCTGCACCTAGGACCACCGAAGGGTGGGCAACCCACTTAAGCTACCCCTCCAGCTCTACCCCTGGATCCACCCCTGCCCTCACCCCACATAAGGAGTCAGCAGTCCCCCACTCCCCACCCCCTCAGGGAGCAAGGGAGGGAATCTGTTTCTTGTTTTTGCTTCCTGGTGCTGCAGTTCAAGTTCCAGCATAGCCTTGCCTGAATTTCTTGTCTCCCCGCTGCCTCTACTGGTTTCTACTGATTAAGGAGGCCCAGAGCAAAAGTCTGTAAACAAGGAAAGGAGGTGGGGATCCAGGGGCCAGTCCTCAGATATTGGCAGGAACAGAACACTGAAACCTCTTGGCAGCAGTGAGTTTTCTCAAGTAGGCATTTGAACTAGAAGCTGGGGTCATCCTCGGGGCTCAGCCTTATGCAGCAAGAAGCCATGGTGGAGTTTATCCACAGCATAGACGTTTCCACGGAACGGGTTATGGGCCCAAAGTTCAGCAGTTCTCAGAGCCATCTGCCAGTAGGAGCTTCTAAACGTTTATGTATTTTTTTTTTTCATTTATTTTTATTAGTTGGAGGCTAATTACTTCACAACATTGCAGTGGGTTTTGTCATACATTGACATGAATCAGCCATGGAGTTACAATGCTCCCTTCGACGTCCGCTTTCCCTGTTCGCTGGGCTCCAGTCACGCAGTTACGTGGGCAGTGCAGGAAGCCAAGAGGCCCTGGAGAGCGGGTGGAATGTGGGCGGGTGAGGGGTTGCGTCGCAGGCCACCAGGAAGACGGAGCAATAAAGCGACAGTGACCGGTCAGAGAGAGAGAGTGGGCAGCCAGGCCTCCGGCTTCGGTTTCCTGATCCCTGCTTCCCCCAGGGGCGTCTGAGCATCCCGGCCCGCTCTCTGTCTCCTGTCCCTCGGTTACCGCCGGGTCCTCGGCGCCGCAGTTAGGGGTCCCCTCCTTGCGCACAGCCAGTCCCGCCGCGTCGGCGCGCGAGAGTGCCAGGGCGGGTGACTGGACCAGCTCTGGCTCCGCCCTCTCGCCCGGAGCCCTGAGCGCCCGGCGCCCTCCTCACTCCAACGCTACCCCGTGTGTGCTCAGGCCGCCGCCCGCGATCGCTGGGTCATGGGCGCCGCCGGCTCCTCGGCTCTGGCCCGCCTGGGCCTCCCCGCGCCGCCCGGGCCCCGCTGGCTGGGGGTGGCCGCCCTGGGACTGGCCGCGGTGGCGCTGGGAGCCGTCGCCTGGCGCCGCGCGCGGCCCGGTCGGCGCCGGCGGCTGCAGCAGGTGGGCACGGTGAGCGAGCTGTGGATCTACCCGGTGAAGTCCTGCAAGGGGGTGTCGGTGGACGTGGCCGAGTGCACGGCCCTGGGGCTGCGCAGCGGCCACCTGCGGGACAGGTAGGGCCGGGCGCGGAAACAGCGCGGGACCTACCGGGGAGGGCCGGGGTGGGGGAGCTGGGGCTTGTCCCAGGGAAGGAGAACAGAGGTTTGCCGCGTGGCTTTCCTGGGCTGCTTGTTGGGTCATCTGCCTCTGATCTTGTAGCTGGAAAGGTCAAGTTCTTGTCTGGTTCAGATTTGGAAAGCTAGTGGAGGCAAGCTGTTAGCTGCGAGTTTCTGTGCCTGTAGGGCTCGGTGAGGCCAGACAACCCAAAAGGCTGGAGTTTGGAGCAGAGAAAACTTGATTGCAGGGCCATGCCAGGAGACTGGTGTCACAGACCTCCCCCAAACCTCTCCTGGAAAGGTTTTGACAAAGATTTTTTTTTTTAAATTTATCTTTATTTATTTGTTGGTCTGCACTGGGATCTCTGGCTGTGACCTGTGAACTACTAGTTGCAGCACGTGGGATTCAGCTCCCTGACCAGTGATCAGACCCCGGCCCCTGCACTGGGATCAGAGTCCCAGCCACTGAACCACCAGGGAAGTCCCCTGACAGAGCATTTTTAACGCCAGGTGAGGGGGTGTTGCAGGGTCAGAAATAAGATTCTGCACAATTCTCTAGACTGGCTTACAGTGAAGTATCATGGGAGGGTCACAGGAGTTAATGTTTTCATTCCTCAGGCTCCAGGAGGCCTGGAGCTGTGTACTCATGGTCATCTAGTAGTTAACATCTTCCATTTGGTGAGGGTTTTTATATCTGTAAAACAGCCCAGGAAATATGTATCAAATACTGTTATCTAGGTGTGCTGTAGTCCATGGATTTGCAAAGAGTTTGTACTTAGTCATTGAACAACAGGGTACTTCAGAGAGGACCTAAAGCAGAGATGGGGAGGGAGTGTCCTGGGAAAGCCCCACAAGGTCCTGCTTGCTTACAAAGTCTCTGTCCCTCCCTGGAGGAGAGGCTTTATAAAAACATGGGGTCTGATTGCTTATCTCCAAGGTTGCTGTTCTAAATTTTCTGATTCTTAGTATGAACACAATAGCAGAAAAATAAAATGTTCTTGGCACTCTTGGGTAGACGGGAGCAATGCTGAAACCAATGCTTGTTCAAGCACATTGGCCTTGCCAGGGCTGGTCCCTCACCATTTCCAATCCCCGGCGAAGGTTCCTGAGACATGCTGGAGGTTGGGGCCCTGAGCCATTGTAATACGTAATGAGCAGAGGTCAGTCTTCTGTTGGGGAGAGGAGATGGCAGGTGGACCGTGCGTGTAATACTTGCCACTAAAAGAATAGTGTGTCCCCTCCCCCAGAGGCAGAGTGGTCTTCAGTGAAGAACTTTAGGTAAAGTCCTTACCTACATAGGACCTGACACATCAGAATTTCATCCTCCTGCCTCAGAAAAGGTGCCCTGTCATTTTTCTCCCCCCAGAGATGAGCCTGCAGACATACTTGTGGACACAGAATGGTGCAGCTGAATAAGGGGAAGGCCATCTTGGCAGGTGTCAACTTAAAAAAAAAAATGCACAACATGAGTGTTAAGTTTTACCTGGGGCAAAATGAGGACTGCTGCCCAGGAGCCAGAACCTCAGATAGCTCTGAGAAACTGTTCCAAAGAGACAGGGAGGAAAGGTCAGTATGCATGTGATTTCAGGAAGAGGGAATACATGCAATCAAGCCCATCACCTTCAAGGATTTTAGTGGTTTTCCAAATATGAGGAGATACAAAAATCGGGCTCACAAAATTGGCTCCTGAAAACGCCTAACCATCTGAGGATCTGTCTTCTCAGTTTTTCCCAGAGCACCTCATTTCCGCTCTCCACCCTGAACTCCTTTCAGGAGGTGTTGAAGGTCAGCAGCTGCAGCAGCACATGCTTTAATCCTTGTAGAGGTAGATGGCCATTCCCTTGCCATGTGCCGATTGGTAGTTGAGACAGGGAAGGATTCCAAACCCTAGAAAGAGTGATCAAGGAAGAACAGAACCTTCTTTTTTGCTTCCTTAGGATGAAGATGCTTTGCTCTCTGGCTGGGATGGGTTAGCTGTGGTCCTGTGTCTAGAGGAGGGAGGTTTGCAGATTGGTCACTGTGGGAGCCTTCTAGCGGAGGATGTCTGCTGTCCTGAGTTCATTCCCGGGACGCATGTATTCTCTCTTTGCTGAAGATTGCTCTTCCCTTAAAGAAATGTGGGCTCCCACAGCATGGGAAAACTTCCGGTTGTTTTAGGAAAGTGTTGTGTGAAGTTCACAGGGGATTTTCCACCCCTTTCACCCCAGATTTCTAATCCTGGAGAGTTATTTATTTTTGGCTGTGCTGGGTCTTCATTCCTGCATGCGCTTTCTCTAGTTACGGTGAGCGGGGCTGCCCTTCCTTGCTGTATGTAGGGTTCTTGTTGCGATGCCTTCTCTTGAGGAGCGCAGGCTCTGGGTGTGCAGGCTCAGCAGTTGTGGCACACGGACTTTAGTTACTCCACATCCTGTGGAATCTTCCTGGACCAGGGCTGGAACGAACCCTTGGCCCCTGCACTGGCAGGTGGATTCCTATCCACTGTACCACCAGGGAAGTCCCTGGAGAGTTTTTTAAGACTGTAATATCCTGAGTTTCCCATCCCAGGCCTATGGAGTAGGAGTGAAACAAGCTTGTGTAGTGTGTGTCGACTTAAAAAATAGTCACAACCTACAAGTTGAGTTCTAAGTGGAGTTCTATTTGGCGGGAATTTTTAGGACCTCAAACCCAGGAGATAGCATCTCAAGTGACCCTGAGAGAACTGCTCTGAAGAGGCAGAAGAGAGGAGCCGGGTTATATAGGAGTTTTGCAACAGAGGGCAGGTAGTCAGTCTGATTGTCAAAAGTTTTTTGTAAATTAAAAAAAACTAGATATCCCAAGTTAAGGAATTTAGCGCTTTTCTGTTATGGGAAGATGCAAGAGTCTGAGCTCACTGAAATCATTCCTCTGACATGCACCATACCTATCTGGGGCCAGCATCCTATTTTCACACCCTGAGTTTCTCAGGGCTCACCAGCTTACAATGGAGGGCTGAAATTGCTGCTGGCTGATAAAGAACCTACCTGCCAATACAGGAGATGTAAGAGATACGGGTTCCATTCCTGGGTTGGGAAGATCCCCTAGAAAAGGGCAGACAACCCACTCCAGTATTCTTGGCTGGAGAATCCCATGGACAGAGGAGCCTGGTCTGCTAGAGTCCATAGGGTCACAAAGAGCTGGACACGATTGAAGCGACTTAGCACTCACGTGACATCCTTGTTTGCTGATATGGCAGGAAATACTCCACTTCTCAGGTGTGAAGGTCTCTCTAGGTGATTCTGATGCTATCTTTAGAGGGTTTTCTTTGGGACCATTAAGAAGAATCTGAGCTGATTCTAGTGTGAAGGGTTAGAAAAGCCTCCTGAAAAAAAAAAAGAAAAACCTCCTGATTGCTGGGTGGACTTGAGCCAGAGTGAAGACATAAACTCTCATGCTGCACATCCAGAGAAAAGGCACTGCTGCTCCCTTCTTCTTCACGTGAAGCACTGATGCTATTTCACAGAGATTCAGTGCTTGCCTGTGTGTCCGCTTTTCATCAGGAAGAACTATTGTTTCCCACTGCATGTTGCCACCACTTTGCTGTGACTGGCTTCCATGGAAAGAGAATATTTTTCCTTCGCTTTTCTGCCTCTGTGGACGTCTGAAAGTAGATGGAACTGTATCAGCGTTCCCTTGTTTTGAACAATATATGCTTGAGATGGGATAGCGTGGTGTGGAGACTGGGCTGAGGCAGGGGAAAGCAATGGAATACTTTTATTCGGTGGTTCATACTCAGCAGACACTGAACTAAGACCTTTCAACAGATAATATAATTTAAGCCTCATAGCAATCTTGTGGGCTAGATATTGGGTCCACTTTGCAAATAAAGAAATGGTATCAGAAAGGATGAGTATCTTACCTGAGATCACAGTGGTCTCGGTGAGGTGGCAGTAAAGTGAGATCTTAATTCCCTGCCCAGGAATTGAACCTGGGTAGCCTGAATGAGAATCAAGGATCTTAGCCACCAGGCCAGCAAGGGCTAGAGGCTAGAAGCTATTTTTCCCCTGGATCTTTGCCCCCAGTGAAAAACACACTTATCACAGAGGTAGAAATTACAAAGTTTATTATTAGCAATGTGGAGCAAAAGGGTGTAGGCAGCCCTCTTAATGAGCAGGAGCCCACCTATCTCTTCTCTCAGAAAATGCTAACAGTTTTAAGTATCCAGCCTGAAGCCCACTTCTTTGGGCCCCTGTGAAATGCAAACAGGAGGCCAGTTGTAACTATTTAACCTGGAGCCCATCTATCTCCTACAACAACAAGACCGCTATATGCTGGAGGGATTTGAACTCAGATCTCTGAGGGCAATATTCATGCCCTTGTTGTGAAACCAGTATGTGATTTACAAGGGCAAGGATCACACCAAGTCTCAGGAGACCTCCAGAGAAGTCACTTAACCTCTTCCAAGCCTGTTTTTCATTGGCTAAAGAGGTTGAATTTGATGATCTCCAAGTCCCTGTCTAATCTATATTTTATTTATTAGGCGATAACTGAAACTGGAAAAGAAACTGGAAAGAACTCTGCTATAACGCTATTATTCTCCCAACTTGAGATTTCCATCATGAAACTACAAAGAGTCTACGAAGGCAGGAAAAGGCCGCCTTGATTTATTTCCATTTTGAACTTGTGTCTTTGGAACTGTTCTCAGACACTGAGCGCTTCCTCTATAAGTGCTCTGGGCCTTCAATTTCTAGAGCTGTTCTAGTCAAAGCCTTTAATGTATCTGTGAGCGATGGGCCTGAGTGCCCTGAGCTTTGAGCTGGTTTCTAGACTGTCCAGCAAAACGCTGACACTGGCTGTTTGGCACAGATTCTGAGCTGTCCTCCTTCGCCGTATGTCTCTCCCATTGATAAATCCACTCCAGCCCTTTACAAAGCCAGCCCTTTATTTCTTCTGCACAGACTATCCCCTCTTGTGGTGGGGCTCCTGTTTTCCTACCTTTGCTGGCTCAGCCCTTCCCGCTTCCCAGGCCAGTCTGTCCATTTAGAAATGACACTTTCCATCTGTCTTGCGCTCTGCTCCCTGAACACTGCTGTGGGTCATTCAGGGCATCGCTGTTCCTTTGGAGACTTAGTTCTGGGCTCTGCAATGCTCTTCATGCTACACACTCGTGTTTTCTGTGTAAAACGAAGGTGCTGGCTTTCAGGGTTGCAGGTGAGGAGAAGTGGGTCATGATCAAATCCACACTGCAGACAGATCCTTTCTTGCCCGTCTGGCAGAGCAGAGGTCATTATTCACTCCTGGGCATCATTTGTGTGCCAGAGGTGAAAACTAACATCACTCCGGCTGCAGGGTAACGGGGTGGCTGATGTGTGTTGTCGACAGCACTTGGCATCCTCTGTTGTGATCGTCCTGCCCCAGTGTCAGGCTGCTTGCAAGTTGCCTCTTGCTCCATCCTTTGCAAGTTAGCACAGAACTTCCAGCCACCAGGGAAGTGTTGTTGTTCAGCTGCTAAATGGTGCCCGACTCTTTGCAACCACATGGACTGTAGCACGCCAGGCTTCCCTGTCCTTCACCATCCCCTGGAGTTTGCTCAAACTCATGTCCATTGAGTCATTGATGCCATCCAGTCAGTTCGGTCTCTGTCGCCCCCTTCTCCTCCTGCTCTCAATCTTTCCCAGCATCACAGGGCTGTGACAAGGTAGGCAGGAAAGCCCTGGGTCACAGAACCCACTCTCACCCCGCAGGTGAATGGGCTAGGGAACCCTGAAAGCCAAAGATGCCTGGGGAAAAAAAGGAGGCCTCCTCAGAGGGTTGGGGACCTAGTACTGCCCAGCATCCTCAGCTCCCGGGAGAGTAGCCACAGCAATTCCCAAAATGCCTTTGCTCTGTCACCATCGCCACTGCCACCGCTGTATCCTCGAAGCAGCACGCATGCCAGGGAGCTGGCTCAGGACCCAGCCCAGGTCTGCCGGCTTGGAGGCAGGTTCTCCAGCACTTGGACAGGGATAGGCTGTCTGAAGGGGAGGTTCAAGAGAGGAGACTCCCTGCCAGAGGCAGAGAGGGCAGAGACCTGGCTCACCAGGTTATCTCACCATTCCATCTGGCTCCAGGCATATTTTGAAATGTCTCCCTCATTCCAGCAGGGGCTGTCCTTTTTATCCTGCTCACGTGTGGGAGGCCTCAGCTTTCAGTGGTGGTTCACTCATCAGACTCTGCAGAGATCCTCACCCACTGCTCTTGTTCTGTCTAAAACAGTGACGTTGAAACTCATTTTCCCTAGGGGCGGCACACTTAGTAATCAAATCATATATGTGGTATAACCCAAAATATCAGTATATGCATTCCTATAGATAAGAGCATAACCGGCCTAACATTCCATTCTTCAGCTCACTCTGCACCCCACTCTCTCCCTGGATGTGATACACAGAGTGTGAAAGCTGAGCCCAGAACTGAGGGTGGGGTGGAGGGTGGGGACTGTCTAGAAGGTGAGTTCTTATCTAACACGTGATTTGGGTAAGTCATTTTTTTTCTCCAGCTTTACTGAGATAACTGAAATATAACATTGAGTAAGTTTCAGGTGTCCAATGTGATGATTAGATACACACATATATTGTGAAATGATTGCTGTAATAAGGCTAATGAATACATCCTTCACTGCACATAATTTGCATTTTGTTGCTGTTGTTATCATGAGAGGATTTGAAATTTTCTCTCTTCACAGTTTTCAAGTGTAAATACTGTATTATTAACTGTAGATGTCATAATGTACATTACAGACATCTTTTCCCCTTAGAGCTCAAAGTTTGTAACCTTTGACCACCTGAAGGTGGTCACATATTTCTCCCACCCCCAACCCATGGCAGCCACCAATCTCCTCTCCGTTACTTTCTTTTTAAAATATTTACTTATTTGGCTGCACCAGGTCTTAGCTGCGGCATGTGGGATCTGGTTCCCCTACCAGTGAGCAAACCTGGGCCCCTCACATTGGGAACGTGGAGTCTTAGCCACTGGACTGTCAGGGAAATGCCCTACTTTCTGTTTCGAGCAATTCCCAGCTTATTAGTTTTCACTTACAAGTGAGATTATACAGTATTTATCTTTCTCTGTCTGACTTACTTCACTTACTATTAATACCCTCAAATTTCATAGATGTTGTCAAAAATTGCAGAATTTCTTTCTTTTTATGGCTAAATAATATTCTACCATATAGACATACCACATTTTCTTTCTTTTTAAAAATGGTCCATGGGGGTCTCAAAGAATTGGACACAACTGAGTGACTGAGTACACATGTACAGACACGGCATTGGTTTACAGCGTTATGTAAGTTTTAATGCGTGCATGAAGAAGAAAGGCTGTTTACGGGTTTCCTGATCAAGGTCCACATGTCCCAGCAAGGTAAACCCAGCAGAGGCTGGTTTGCATCCACTGGAGTCACACACATTTAAGACCTTTGTCTAGAGCTTCAGTCCACCTGGACCAGTCGTCATTTGGTCACTGCCCTCTTGTTCCACAGCAGAAAGTCCTGGAAGACCTTTTGCTTTAACCAGGGAAGTCTCTGACCAAAACAAAGTTCCAAAGTGAGCAATGTATGAGCTCTAGTATAGAGGAGGGTCCTACACCAGCCTCACCAGGATTTTGGGGACTGGGGATTTTCATACATTGGCCAGATGCTCTTTTCCAGGGTTCCTTGTACCAAACAAACTCCTTTTGGGGTCAGAGGTAGCACCATCTCTTGGACCGGAAGAATTTGGCTAGACTTGGATATTGTCTAGAAATTGTTGGGTTCTGAGTGGGGGCAGAGGGAGTTTTGTTTTGTTTTTAATGTTCATTTGGTTGCTCCGAGTCTTAGTTGCAGCACCTGGGATCTTTAGTCGCTGCATGCGAACTCTTAGTTGCAGTGTGTGCGATCTAGTTCCCTGACTAGGGATCGAACCCAGGTCTTTTGCATTAGGAGCTTGAAGTCTCAGCCTCTGGACCACCAGGGAAGTCCCAGAGAGGGAGGGTTTCGATGAAATAGAAGGCTAGAGGGGAGCTTTGGAGTGGGTGGCAAAGGCTTTTCTGAGTGTGTCCTTGTTGGTTCCTTGGCAGGTTTTGGCTGGTGATAAAGGAAGACGGACACATGGTGACTGCCCGGCAGGAGCCTCGCCTTGTGTTGGTCTCCATCACCTCTGAGGACGACCGCCTGATCCTCAGGGCTCCAGGCATGGACCAGCTGGTTTTGCCGACCAAGCTGCATTCTTCAAACAAGGTCCATGACTGCAGGTACTCTGCTCTGGGGCTCCGGGGACCTGTGCCAGGACTCATTTCCATCTAGGCTCTCCCTGTGCTCCACCTTGCTGCACTTTGTCCAGTAGATGATGAGACTGGTACAGACATATTTAAGAGAAGTCTAGTCCATTTTGGGATCAAGCCAGTGGTCAAGTGTGAGTGGGTGAAATACAATACTGCATTAAGGATATTTAGATTTGTTTTCATCAGATATGGCAAGACATGCAGACACAGAAATGACTGTCATGAAGAAAGAAGTGTTTTTTTTTTTTAATATTCACACATGCTTAGAAACCAGAGGCCACATAGAAACCATGCAGGACCACATGGGGAAATACCGGAGTCTGCCAGGAGGCAGAGGGGGCAGGGGAACCTCCAAGAGTCTTTATTCTGCTTTCTGCACGATCTGGGAAAATTAGCCCTGCGGCACAGAGGCTGCCCTTTGTTGTCTGGTATCTGACCCTGGTGATTAGAGCAGGGGACTGTGGCCAGAGTGTAAAATGCAATGGGGGAGGTGGTTGGAGTGAGGACTTTGGATTGGCTGGTTTGCATCTGAAAGCCCAGTGTTTTACTATCTCTCTGAATTGGTTAGCCCTGGAAGGGGGCATTCCTTCAGCATCACCAAGTCCCAAGATATCAAAGCATTAAAAATAGAAAAAGTAATACAAATATAGAGAGGATACAGAGAGCCAGTCTTTAGGGTTTGTCTCCTTTTGTTCGCGTAGGACGGACTTCTATTCAGAATTGCCAGGCAGACAAGGGCGTTCATTAGTGGAGATGTTCCCGCCTGTATCTCTGGGTTGAATGATATGGATGCCAAGGCTTTTCCTGCTGACTCCGTGGCCCCTGAGACTGAGACTTAGGCACCTCATCGGGAGGTATGAGATTTGACCTCTGGCCAGACATGCACCTCAAGCCCCGGCTTCCTTTCAGTCTGTGGGACCCTTGCAGGGCCATCCAGTTGCATGACTTTTCAAGGTCTTGGCCTGTGCTAGCAGGGCGTCCTAGAGGCTTAGACACTTGTCATGGGTGCTCCCTTTGTGACCACCTGAGAATTCTCAGCCTGTGGAAATTGGAGAGCCTCAGAATGCCTGCTGTACCCTCATGGTGTGCTTTTATTAGCAGTGTCTGAACTGAAACCCATCACTCCAGGTTCTACAGTTTTGAAATCCTGAAGCAATCATTCACTGACTATAGTATTTCAGTTAATTATCTCAGTAAGTTTATGAGGCAGATATCATTACACTTTACAAATGAGGAGACCAAGCTCAGAAAAAGTGAAGGAGGTTCCTTAACACAGCCATAGAGACAGGGATGCAGTGTCATGGATTTGATTAACTTTCATTGTTACTTTCTTTAACCAGCTTTCCCTATTCACCCCGTGTGGTGTTATTTTATTTTTTAAGAGCGATTGTAGAGCAGTAGGGTTTCTTAATTATCATAAGGATTTATGAACGATTGATGTCTAAAAAGTCTAAATGTATTTTCAGGTAGGAGAAAGAAATGACTTCAAACCTGGACAGTCCAACAGAAGTTTTTTTTTCTTTATAACTGAAGTAATAGTTTCCTTTGAAGAAGAAATTTCTCTAGCTGGGTTTCATTCCGTTATGAGATATATCGACTACTGACAATATGATATAATTAAATATTTGATATGTGAGGAATCTACATAAAGTATGAAAATGAAAGTCGCTCAGTTGTGTCTGACTCTTTGCGACCCCATGGACTATACAGTCCGTGGAATTCTCCAGGCCTGAATGCTGGAGTGGGTAGCCTATCCCTTCTCCAGTGGATCTTCCCGACCCAGAAATCGAACCAGGGTCTCCTCCCTGCATTGCAGGCAGATTCTTCACCAACAGAGCTATCAGGGAAGCCCTACATAAAGCATATGTAAGTTATAAAACACGACATTGAAACAGACACCTGTAGCACCATACCCAACTTAGGAAATACAACATGAATAGATTTATTTCATGTACCTTCATGATGTCCTGCCCCTCAGAGAAACCAGGGTCCCCAATTTCTTTTTTTCCTGGTTCCTGCTACTCTTCTCTTTATATATGGATGTGCTCCTAGATAATATATGGTTAAGTTTTGCTTCAAGTTTATAAAATGTCATTACACAATATGTATTTTTCTGTAGCTGCCTGTTCTTTTCATCGTTGTAAGATTCATCTGTGCCTTGTGGCTGGAAGCTGTAGATGAGTTTTTTCACTGCTGTATAGTTTCCACTATATGACTTTGCTACAACTTCTTTATGTTCTTCTCCATTAACTCATGTCATTTTGCAGTTTTTTTCTAATATGAAAAATGTCCTAAGAACGTTTTTGTACATATCTTTAATTCTTTAGAGCATGAGTTTAGGAATAGAATTACTGAGTCATTGGGTATCTGCATGTTAATTTTGATAAGGAAATGCCTAATTGGTTCCCAAAATTGTACCAATTTACACCTCACCAGAGTAAGGGTTCATTGCCTTGTGTTCTCATCAATTAGATTTGTTACCAGTCCTCATCATCTGGCTTTTCTTATATTTTTAATTCTGCAGGTATCTTTAAAATGAATTAGATGGTAGCTCTTTGTAGTTTTAATTTGCATTCCTAGGCATTTCACTGAAATCTGGAGGCTAAATATTTTTTCTTTATAGTTATTGGTTCCTTGTATTCTTTTAGTCTATGAAATTATTTTTTATGTTTCATGCCCAAGTTTGCCCTATTGATGGGGAGTTCTTTAGGTTGGGTCAGATCTTTGATCAATTATAAGAGATGCAAAATCCTGCTTTGTGATTTATTTTTTTAATCTTTTTTATGGTATCTTCTGAAAAATAGACATTTTACATTTTATGATATTCAAATTAATTAATCTTTTGGGGGGGAATTAGCCCTTTTTTTGTGTCTTAATAAATATACTCCATTCCAAAGTTATAAAAAATTCTCCTACTATTCTTTTTCTAAAACTATTGAAGTTTTGCCTTTTCCACTTATGTTTCTGCATCTAGAGTTTATTTACTTATTTTTTACAGTTTATTTTTGATAGTGATTTGAGGTGGAAATTCAGTTTGATTTTCTTATACGATTATCAAGTGTTCCAATATTTTACTGAACAATCCATTTGTTTCCCAGTGATACATAATGCCACCTGCATCGTGGCATCTTAAGATCTTTGTTGTTGTTGTCCAGGTGCAAAGTAATGTCCAATTCTTGCAACACCATGGACTGCAGCCCGCCAGGCTCCTTTGTCCGTGGGATTTCCCAGGCAAGAATACTGGAGTGGGTTGCCATTTCCATGTCCAGGGGATCTTCCTGACCCAGGGATTGAACCTGCATCTCCTGCTTCTTTACCACTGAGCCACTTGCTTCTTTAGGAAGTATCAGTTATTTTCTGAGCTCTCTGTCCTTTGTATCCATTCTGTATCCATTCCTGATCCTATCCATCACTGTCTTAATTTCTTTAACTTTATGTCTTGATATCGAGTAAGATGAGTCTCCTCATTATTTTATCTTTCAAGTGTCTTGACTATCTTTGGACTTCACATTTTATTTTATTTTTTAATCAATGGGACATTGTTATTGTTTTTATTTTATCTTTTGGGCCTCACTGTGTGGCAGGCAGGATCTTGGTTCTCCAACCAGGGATCAAACCCATTACCACTGCAGTGAAAGTGCAGAGTCCTAACCACTGGACTGCCAAGGAATTTCTTCCTACAAATTTTAGAATCAGCTTGTCAAATTCCATGTAAAATCCTTTTGGGATTTGGATCAGAATTGCATTGAATTTGAGGCTCCATTTAGAGAAAATTGAAATGAATTTATGTATTTATTTAAAGAGTTCCTGATTCATAGCAGGCCCTTAAATAAATGATAGGTCTCACATAGTTATCATCTTTATTGTCGATAGCCTCCCTATCCATGAATGTGTTATCTTTTCTCCCTTATTTGTGTCTTATTTTATTTCTTTAACAAAATTTCATAATTTTCTCTATAATAGAATTGTACATCTCTTGTTAGATTGAGTCCCAGACATCTTATCTCTTTGTCCTATTTTAAATGACAATTAAATTTTTTTCTATTTATATTTGATAGTTTTTATTCTTTGATCATTAGTGAAACTTTCCTGTTAAACTGCCTAGATTTTCTTTGTAAAAGTCCGTTCAAGGTTTTATGTCTCCTCATTTAGTGAGTTGTTTTGCTTTGTGAATTAGTAGATCACTAACTTTGTTGTTGTTCAGTCCCTCGGTCGTGTCTGACTCTTTGTGACCCCATGGACTGCAGCACACCAGGCTTCCCTGTCTTTCACTACCTCCCAGAGTTTGCTCAAACTCATGTCCATTGAGTCGAGGATGCCATCCAACCATCTCATCCTCTGTCGTCCCCTTCTCCTCCTGCCTTCAGTCTTTCCCAGCATCAGGGTCTTTTCCAATGAGTTGGCTCTTTGTATCAACTGACCAAAGTATTGGGGCTTCAGCTTCAGCATCAGTCCTTCCGATGAATATTCAGAGTTGATTTCCTTCAACCCTGAACTAAATTAGATTTCTAACTAATGTAGTTCTGTTATGCTCACTCAGGGAGATGCGGTTCTTTCCTGTGGGGTGTTGATGATAGAACATTTCGTGTAGAAATATGGAAGAAAGTGAACTTTTCATAAAATTTGGAGAGAACTGCAGGAGGTGGAATGACAGAAGGGTAGAGTCTGCAGTAGGGAGGGGAGGGAGGAAGGATTAGTGGAGGAGTAACTTTCAGGGGCACTGGATAATTAGTTTTCCCCTGCCCCACTGGGTGCTCTCTGCTTCTCAAAGAGCCTGCACTAAGCTGACCTGAGTGGGTGGAAGTGTGTGCACTTAAACAGGAGGGCTGTCCTGAAGGGCTTGAAGGAAGCGCTCAGCCCAGGGAGCAGATCTGTATGGAGTAGCAGACTGGTGGAGGAGATTTTAGGGGAAAGGCTGAAAAAAGGCAGTGAGGGAGAGGACCATGAGAGGACCACGGGGTTGGAGCCAGGGATTAGTCAGAGGCTGAACAGTGGCTCCAAGAAGAGGGTTTAGAGAGAAGGCAAAGGGCCAAGAAACTTCAGAACTGCATGGAGATTTGCCAGGAGGTGGGGTGAGTGTAGCCGTCAGACAAGGTCTGTGGGTCTCAGAGAGCATCTCATGGTCCACCTCGGATTCCCTCACATACATCACCCCAGGGGCTTCAGATTGGAGGAGGCACTCACAGGGAAATGCAAACACCTCCCGTGGTAACTGAGGGCTGGGATCCCTTTAAGGGAATCAGTTTCCAGATCCTTGAATCTTATAGGTTCTCTCTCCAGCTGTGATGCTACCTGCAGGGGGCAGGTTCTCTTCTCCACCTCTCCTTGGTACAGATGAAAGGCTTGCCCATCCCTTGTCTTAGTAGAGAGCACTGCCCTGGGAGGGAAAACCCTGCTGGTATTGATACAGGAGAATGTTTCTAATGACGGGGGCAAAGTCATTCTACAAGATGGCGGTTCAAAGTCTGTCTTACACTAAAATGAAAGCACCTCTAGTCAAATTGTTGCTGATAAATTATTAAAAACACT
Source organism: Odocoileus virginianus (assembly GCF_023699985.2). Classification (NCBI taxonomy): domain Eukaryota; kingdom Metazoa; phylum Chordata; class Mammalia; order Artiodactyla; family Cervidae; genus Odocoileus; species Odocoileus virginianus. The sequence goes on along the minus strand of NC_069684.1, from coordinate 54,345,839 downwards.
TTTAATGAAAGATTACTAAGTGCCAAAGATCACAGAAGGATTCAAAGGATGAGTGGAATTATTATAAATCGACTTCTTTCATTCCATCTGTGAAGACAGTGAATCCTAAGAGTTCTCAACATAAGAAAAAAGGAACTTAAAAAAATATGAGATGAGGACTGCTAGCTAAACTTGTAATCATTTCACAATACATGTGAGTCAAGTCGTTATGCTTTATACCCTGAACTTAGGCAGTGCTGTGTGTCAATTATGTCTCAATAAAACTAAGAAAACATTTTTTTCCCTCTGGCTGCCCCAGGTGTGAAACTTCCTTAACCAGGGTTGGAACCCATGCCTCCTACAGCAGAAGCATGGCATCTTAACTACTGGACCACTGGGGCAGTCTTAGATTGGAAAAAATTTGAAAATAATTTTTAAAATGTGGGCCATAAAAGAAGTCCCTAACCATGTATTATTAAAAATAGTTTTAAAAAATAGCTATCAAACTACCCTGACATTTGAATTCCATTGCATGCTTTTAAAAGCATAATTTATATGCATTTATAATATTAAGGTATAACACATAAATTATGATATAATTTTACTTTAAATGTTAATATTTACAATCCAATGGAAATTTAATCTTTCATAACAAATTAAACTTATAAAAAATACAGATGGACCTAGAGAAAATCATACTAAATAAAGTCAGACAGTTCAGTTCAGTCGCTCAGTTGTGCCCGACTCTGTGACCCCATGAACCGAAGACAGAGGAAGACAAATATCATATGCTATCACATATATGTGAAATCTAAAAAATGATACAAATGAATCTATATACAAAACAGAAACAGAATCACAGACATAGAAAACAAACTTCTTATTTCCCAAGGGGAAAGTGAGGGAGAGAGGGAAAAATTAAGGGTATGAGAGGAACAGATGTGAACTACAATACATAAAATAGATAAACAGCAAGGATTTGCTGCATAAAATAGGGACACGCACAGTGCATGCCTGCTCAGGCATGTCTGACTCTTTGTGACCCACTGGGCTGTGGCCTGTCAGGCTTCTCTGTCTGTGGGCTTATCCAGATGGCAATATTGAATTGGGTTGCCATTTTCTCCTCCAGGGGATCTTTCTTACCCAGGAATTGAACCCAACTCTCTCTGCATTGGCAGGTGGATTCCTTATGGCTACTTGGGAAGCCCATAAAACAGGGAACTATATTCAATATCTTGTATAACTTGTAGTGGAAAATAACCTGAAAAAGTATATCTGTAACTCAATCACTTATATCTGAAACTAACACAATATTGTTAATCAACTATATTTCAGTTAAAAAAAAAAGAAGAAATCACATGTCAACTTGCAGTTCTGTGAGGGGTACATAGCTTTTTTGGGGGGGTATATAGCTTTTATCTTTTGAGATCACTCAAACACAAAATCCTCAAAGACCACTTCATTATCTGGTGGAGCCTGTGTCCACCTTGTGAAGCAGGTAATATATTACTATTTCCAATTTGTAACTGAGACAGAAGGTCAGAGGAGTTTAATGATTTGCTAAACGTCATAAGATTAGAGATGGCAGAGTTCCAGCTTGAACCAGGTCTACCAGAATCCAAGTTCAGGGTGCCTCTACCACACCATGGTCCCTCTCCCTTTCTGAAGCATCCTAAGTCCCTGCAACTCAGTGTGGTCCGTGGACCAGCAGCCTAGGCATCCCCAAGCTTGTTAGGAATGCAGAGCACCAGGCTTCAGCCCTGCCTCTTGAAACACAATCGGTATTTCAGCTTGTAACTGCATGAGTTATGAGCATCTGCCTAGTTCTTCCCTGCTCCCTCCCGCTCTGCCTCTGCCCAGTTTTGGCCCACGGACCACTCACTGGTCCCCCAGGACAGTCAGACCCCAGCAGCCCAGCTCTTCCACCTTGGCCCCACCACTCTGTGTGTTGATGTATGAATGTAACCCTCTGCTCTCCGTGACCTCTCCAGGGTGTTTGGTCTTGACACCCAGGGCAGGGACTGTGGCGACGAGGCTGCTCAGTGGTTCACCAACTTCTTGAAAACAGATGCTTTCAGGCTGGTTCAGTTTGAAAAGAACATGAAGGGAAGAGCGGCAAATGAAATGTTGCCTTCTTTGGACCAGAATTACCAGGTGAGCTTGCAGGTACCTGCCCTTCCCTTCCGGCTTCCTTCTGGGCCCACAAAGAGCCTCCCTTGGGGCCCCAGTTAGGAAGGACTGATGCTGAAGTTGAAGCTCCAATCCTTTGGCCACCTGATTCGAAGAACTGACTCACTGGAAAAGACCCTGATGCTGGGAAAGATTGAAGGCAGAAGGTGAAGGGGGATGACAAAGGATGAGATGGTTGGATGGCATCACCAACTCGATGGACATGAGTTTGAGCAAGCTCCATGCGTTGGTGATGGACATTGAAGCCTGCCGTGCTGCAGTCCATGGGGTTGCAAGGAGTTGGATACGACTGAGCAACTGAACTGAACAGAACTGAGGGATGACCCAGGGGGTACTGAGGGCGCTACCTGGACAGGTGTCGAGGACAGAGATGATGAGCTGGCAGGCCAAAGTGAGGTTTATGTACTTATGTGCTCAGTCATTCAGTCACGTCCGACTCTTTGTGACCCAATGGACTGTAGCCCATCAGGCTCCTCTGTCCATGAAGTTTTCTAAATCCAAGTCTTCTAAAATCACAGAAGCAGAGTTTATCCAAGTTCACCCTTCCCAACCAGTGGGGTGTGATCATTTCTGGTGTTTAAAAGGCACCTCACCTCCCCTGAGTCAGCTACAGCCCCCAAACCAGAGGTTTTGATTCTGCAGTGAGATGAGGCTCAAAATCCATCTCGGGGTGTCTCTCCCCATGACCTCTGAACTACAAGCTCCCTGAATGCAGGGGGTTTTATCTGCTGTTTTCATGCTATTTCCCCTCCTAGAACAGTGTCTGATGCATAGGTGGTGCTTATTAAATGCACGGGAGTGAATGGCGCAGCTAAAGGAAATCAGGGCTAGAGCAGAGCTGATTGGCAGCAGACCCTTCCCCTGTCTGGTGATGGCGGTGGGGATGCGGCAGGGGACTCACTGCTGGGCGGGCGTGAGGAACGAGAGATGGGGCTGCAGGGTAGCCTTGGCCCCGCTGCTTTCTGTGTGCACAGGGAGCCCCATCTGCGCCCCGGGGTGGGGGCAGGAACTCTCCTCGGGCGCTGACCTGGCCGTTTCCAAGCCCGCGGAGTCACCTCTCCCGCCTGGACACAGCTGTCCCCTTCTGCACTCAGGCGGGCTGGCTGCTGGGCCGAGCCCGTTCCCCGGGCGGCGAGAACTGACGGTGCCGTGTCCCTGGCGCAGGTGGCGTACCCGGACTGCAGCCCGGTCCTGATCCTGTCGGAAGCCTCCCTGGCCGATCTGAATACCAGGATGGAGAAGAAAGTGAAAATGAACAATTTCAGGCCAAATATCGTGGTGACAGGCTGCAATGCTTTTGAGGAGGTAAGCGTCTCTCTGCTTTTATCCATGATGTCTGGATGTGCTCCCGAGTCAGCGCCAAGTCGGACCCTCTGAGGCTGGCCAGGTTGGTGGTTTGAGAGACTCGCCCGCGTCTTGCGTGCAGAGGTTCACTTATTGCTGCCACTATCTCCTCGCTGGCCTCAGGGGGGCGCTGCTCACCCTTTACTGCTCTGGCCCCCGAGCCAGCAATCGGAACTCCCAAATTGTAGCAAGCCTGGGTCTAGACTGGGACATTCCTGGTGGGTCAGCGATAAAGAATTCGCCTGCAACGCAGGAGAGGCAGGGTTCATCTCTGGGTGGGGAAGATCCCCTGGAGAAAAAATTTGCAACTCTCTCTAGTACTCTTGCCTGGGAAATTACTTGGACAGAGAAGACTTGTGGGCTACAGTCCATGGGGTTGCAAAGAGTCAGATTGAGTAACAACAAGAATGGGACTAGGCTAGAGTGTATTTATAATCATAGCTCATAGATAGCTACAGGGAAGAAAAGATGAAGAGAACAGCCCATTTTTGTTCCTGTACCATCCAGGAGCGCTGGAAGATTTGAGACTTCTGAAAGCTCCAGACCCCAGAGTGGAGGCCAGGAGGATACAGGAGATGTACCTGTAAACCCAGACCTGGAAATGTGTCCCTCTGTGGCCTGAATTATCTCCCAGAGGACTCATATGCTCTGCTATGTGGTTGAAACTAGAAATTTTCACCCTCCAAAGACTCAGCTCCTTTTAGCCCTAAAAGGACAACCACATCAGCACCTTGTACCTGCTACCTGTATGTGAAATGTATATAGTTGTATGTTGCTCGGTAATAACAAGTACTAGGAATCTTAGTAAACATTGGGATTATATTATAAAGCTTAACTTAATAAGCACTGGAAATAACAGCAACCATTCATACATTGTTTACTGGGTGCCAGACACAGAATCAATGGATGGCTTCATGCAAATTACTCTATTTGTTCCTTAGAACAGTGCTGTGAAGTCTGTACTATTTTCTCCTTTTTATAAGGGAACAGAAGCTTGCAGGTGTTACATAACTTGTTAGGCATGGAAGTAGTGGCTTTGGATTAGAACCCAGGGCTAATCATGATTCCAATCAAGAGATCCCAAGAAGCTAATTCTTAGAGGATCTAACATACCTTCTCAATTCTTTGCTCCCTTGGGTGACCCCTGCAATCCTTTTGTGTGAGTAAACTGTGGCCCATTTGCTGGTAAATGTTGTTCTTTAGGATAAACCTTTGCATGGAGGCTAGTATAAATCCTTGTATGTGAAGGTACTTCATTTTATTTGATAATGAAAGGAATAACTAGGGTATACAGATGTTATCTACTTGTTGATATTATCCTGTTGTTTGTTATCTAATGTCTTGAATCCCTTTCTACATTTGTTAAAAATTTTTTAAATTGATTTTAATTAAATTTTTTAATTAAAAATGATTTTTAAAAATTGATCATCTATTACAGACTGGCACTGTGGCCCATAATAAGAATCCTGGATACAGAGATGAAAAGATACAGACCCTGCCCTTCAGAATTTCCTGATAGGAGAGGGATGGCCGGGAGGCAATGGCAGGCCAGCATGAGGAGAGCTTTAATGCACATACTTATCAGGGGCCAAGGATGCTTAAAAGTAGAAGTACCTACACCTACTGGAGAGGAGCATGGGGCAGAGAGGGGTCAGATCAAGCTACCCAGGAACTGTGCTGTGAAGTGTGTTGTTATGTGTGCTGGTGAGGGGCATGAGGGTCACGGTGGGTAAAGGAGGCCACCAGTTAGAAGCCCTAAAAGCAGCACAGGCTGTTACATTAAGGGTGTCTGGGATCATTTCAGAATCACAGGGACGCTTCTGGTAAAGGAGAAGCGGCATGAGGTAGCTGGACCTGGAGCTGGTTAGAGGCCACCATGCCGAGGAGGTTGGATTTTGCTTTTTATAAATTAAAAACTCTTTTTTTTTTGGCAGCACTAGATCTTCATTGCGGCAAAGGGCTTTCTCTAGTTGTAGCACACAGGCTTAGTTGCCCTGTAGCATGTGGGTCTTAGTTCCCAGAACCAGAGATTGAACCTGTGTCCTCTGCATCACAAGGTGGACTGTTAACCGCTGGGCTACCAGGGAAGTCCCAGGAGTTTAGATTTTTATATTGTGGATAAGGAAGAGTTGGTAATGATTTTAAATGAAGAAGTAATTATTATTTTCATGCATCCAACAAATATACCAAACTGCATGATACTGCAAGCTGCATGATTTTACCCTGGCAGCTCTCTAGAAAGTGCTTGGAAAGTTAGGGAAACTGAGGCAGAAACTCCGTGCCGTGCTTCGTCCCCAGAGGGAGATCAGCTCGCCTTACCTGAAACTTGTGTCAGAATTACGATCAGGCCTGTGACTATGTTGGCAGCAATACCCTAGGGGACTCTTGTGCAAACAGTGCCCAGGAAAGTGCTGATTTAGGAGGGGTGAAGGGCAAGGGTGACAGAGGGGGTGGAGACATAGGAATTCCTGACGTTCTCTGGGCATCGGCTGCCTGCTGGAAGAGACTTGTTTTTCTCCCCAGGAATAACCCAGATTTGGTGTGACCTGAAGTGGATACACTTTGAGGGGGCTCTTTAAGAGAAGAAAATAACAAAATCAAGATTAAGTGCAAGGCCTCAAAAGGGTCCAGAGCTTGAGGCTCAAGCCTCAGAGACATTTCCCGTAAACCCACCTATTTCTCCCCTGTTCTGATTTTCTGTATTGATGAATAGAGTGTGCAGAAGTTCAGAGTCATTAGTTAGTTGTTAAGCACAGAATGAAATGAGACTCAGTATTAATAATGCTGAAGACTGATCAGAAAGTCCATGAAGCAAAAATTCTTGCACAGGACTCCTGTAAAACTTTGCTGAGACACTTTCTTTTAGGGAATACAATTTTTCTTGATTTGTCTCCACTAAAGATATTAATTTTAGTTTAAGATCTTGAACCAGAGGAAGAAGAAGAAAAGATACTCCCATTCCTGGCTAAAAAATTTTTGCTTTTCTGTAACTTGCCAACTAAGAATTTTTGGCTCACCTCTAACTTGTCAAACTGAACCCACAGCTGATGTAAGCCTAACTATATTTGCTTAGGCAATTTGAGTGGGTGGAGCCTTGTTTTTTCAATTTAACAGATGTTAAGTGACCTTGTACTCCCAAGTCCATTTGTTGTTTTTTTCCTGCATTGTGATAGGCTTACAGAAATAGTACATATGGTATTCTTATTTGAATAGAAGAGTCCTTTGGAAATGCATATTAAAAAAAATCTTTACTATAAAATGATGCTAATGGGGCTGATTTAGTCTCCTTTAAATTAAGAAGCCTAAATATTTCATAGACCAACTAATAATAAACATATGGCAAACCTAAGCATAGTGCAAAAATTCAGGCTGTTATTTATTGCAAAATCGTAGAGCAATAGGAGGATGTATTGCGCAACATTTACTCTTTGGGACCCAAAGCACTTTGTACTTTTTCCGTGTAATTCAGACTATTAAGCAGATTTTTTTTAAGTGGTTTCCTTTGGGCCTGTGTGGTATGCTTGAACTCTGGGAATGTGGAGTGATGAAGTTTAAAAAATAATAAAATTGGGACTTCTCTGGTGATCCAGTGGTTAGGAATCCACCTTGCAATGCAGGCTTGGATCCCTAGTTGGGGAACTAAGATCCTTACATGCCCTGGAACAACTGAGCCCGTATGCCACAACTAGAGCGTCTGTGAGCCGCAACGAAAGATCTCCCACGATACAAAGATCTTGAGTGCTGCAGCTGGGACCCTACACAGTCAAATAAATAAATAAACAAATAAATATTAAAACAAAATGATAAAATTGACCAATGCTTCTTATCTCAGTGACCATTTCCCATCTACTCCTAGCCCCCATATGTAGCCTCCCCTGGTATCAGTATCACTCGCCTGGCATTTTTTAATCAAGGATGAATCTGTACTGACATCATAATCACCCAAAGTCCATAGCTGGCCTTAGGGTTCACTCTTGGTGTTGTATGCATATGGTCGACTATAGGGGCTCCCCTCCTCCCTTTATGACATGCCTTTCAAATAGGGGTCCCTGTTCTCCTCCAGGGAGCTTTTACGACATCCCCACTTTGCTAGGGGACCTCAAAGGACCTCAGGGAAATTAGTCCTGATTTAGAAAGGCCAACATGATGCGCACACGGGAGACGGGAGTTCTGTTTGGAGGGAGCCGTCAGACATTCATATTCCCCAAGAAGCTGTCGATGGTGTCGCTGCCTTTACTCAAGGAGATCTCCCTATACCTTTGCTTTTTTGATTGCATCTCGGCAACTTGACATATTTGCCACAGAGACTTTCAGGGGCTGAGAAAGAGGGGCAGAAGTATGTGAAGCTGGAGCCTCGAGAGCTTCAGCTCCTCGTTTGCTGCGGTGTAGTTACTCAGTCGTGTCCAGTTCTTTGCGACCCCATGGACTGTGGCCCGCCGGGCTCCTCTGTCCATGGGATTTCCCCAGGCGAGCATACTGGAGTGGGTTGCCGTTTCTTTCTCCAGGGGATCTTCCGCATCCAGGGACTAAACCCCTGTCTCCTGTGTCTCTTTACCACTGAGTCACCTGGGAAGCCGGTTAGGAGCAGATTAAATGTCTTGTAAACTAGGAAATCTAACTGAACTTTTCAGGCTTCTCGCTTTATATGATAGTCACGAGGCCGGCTTTACACAGCTATGTGGCTTTGATATATGAAATTCATCAGCACGTGTGAAAAGAAATGGAACGGAGAGGTGCTTGGGAAGCTGAGCGGAGAGCCGGCAGGGTTCTGCCCTGGCTGCCCGATGGGCTGGCATGCCTGTGCCCGCAGCGCCCTCGTGTGGCCAAATGTGTCTAGTCTTGTTAGCTCCTTCCAGGCCCGGGCGCCGGGGACCCGTCACTTCCAGATACGGGAGCTGTATTATTGGTCACACCCCCCTGGGAGGTCACGGTTCTAAAGGGGGCCAGCCAGGCGCTCTGACCGTCTTGCAGTGTTGCACTTGAACATGGCTCATCAAAAGTCCTGGCTAGAATCTAGAGATTCCATTTTACATGACTTGACTTAGAGACTGAACAACAACAAAGGATTTTATATGATGTGGCCTTGCCTTTTACAGGAGTTATTACAAAGTTCATCCCTCAATTAGTTGTTTGAAACTCAGAGTTTATTTCCACTGTTGACTTAAAAAATAGTCACAACCTAGAAGCAGAGAATTATGTTTTATTCGGTGGGAATTTTTAGGACTTCAGACCCTAGAGTCAGCATCTCAAGTGACCCTGAAAGAACTGCTCCTAGGAGGCAGGGGCGGAGGTGTGGGTGGGAGGGGTGTATTCAGGTTGTATAGAAGTTTTCAATAAATGTCAGGTAGTCTGAACATCGAAAAATTACTTTAATTAAGGAAGACTACGTATCTCAGGTGGCCCTAGTGGTAAAGCACCCACCAGCCAGTGCAGGGGACATAAGTGACGTGGGTTTGATCCCTGGGTCGGAAAGATCCCCTGCAGGAGGAAGTGGCAACCCACTCCAGTGTTCTTACCTGGAGAATCCCATGGACGGAGGAACTTGGTGGGCTACAGTCCATGGGGTCGCAAAGAGTCAGACATGACTGAGCGACTAACCACACATACACACACACACACACAGATATCTCGAGTTGAATTTCGTCCTTTTGTGCATATGGGAAGATGCAAGATCTGGGCTCACTGAAATCATTCCTTTCATATGCATCTCAGCTCTCCAGGGTCAGTATCCTGCATTTTTCACCCCCCAGTCTCCTGCCCCAAACCCCTCCCGCTCTCCCCGCCCTCACCTGACTCTTCCCAGCTCCTTAGTGCTGACTGTGGGGAGTGGCTGATGGCTGCCTGATAGCAGGTATTGTTTCTCCTGGGCGCCCTCTGGGCTCAGGAATTCACATTCGGAGGGCTGATGGCTGTGACATCCTTGTTCATTGATATGGCAACTTCCCTTCTTAAATCACAGAGTTTCATAAATGACAGTTGGGAACCCAAGGCATCCACAGAGACCCCCTTACCTCAGTCATATCCCACAGAGATTTCTGAGTTGGGAAGATCCAGTTAGGCACTGGACTTCCTTTAGTGCATTTGCTAAGTTGGCCTGGGGTGGGGCAGGGGTGGTCTAGTGTACCCTGAAAAGAGGTCCCTAGCAGGATCGCAGCCTGGTCATCAACAGGGGAGGGGGGATGTTAGTTGTGAGGTCCCATTCCCCCCTCTGCCCTGCCTCCTTCAGGGATGGACTGGTCTCCTCTCCTGTCCCCAGGGCAGTGAGCCACCAGCTGAGGACTGGATGTCCCACTGCCTCACTGGGAGGCTGATTTCTCACCAAATCCTCAGACCCATGGTCTCCAAAAGCTCACTTGGGTTGAAATCAGGAAACAAATTTTCAAGGCACATTGCACATGGCTCACAGTCTCTCGGGTATTATGGTGAGGGGATTAGTTTCGGGTTATCTTTAGCCAATCATTCTGACTCAGAGTCCTTCCTGGTGGTGCAGCCTTGTTCAGCCAAGATGGATGCCAGTGAGAAGGATTCTGGGAGGTGGTCGGACACGTGGTGTCTCGTTTTGACCTTTTCCCGAGTCTTCCGGTTGGTGGTGGCTTATTAGTTATGTGTTCCTTACCAGGACCTCCTGTTGTAAAACAACTCATGCAAATGATTACTGTGGTGCCTGACCAGGGCGGGCAGTTTCAATCAGCCCCTAACACACCTAGTTATAGAGAAACTGTTGGTGTATGGAGCCTCGAGTGAGGACCTATCCCCTGATGCCTCCCATGTCTCCCTCGGGACCTGAACAAAGGATTGGCTTGTGAAATTCAGGCTTAGAAGATGGCTTTCCTATTAGCAAGAGAGGCCTATAACATATCCTCCTCATGTGTGTGTGTGTGTGTATTGCATATTTGTATGTGTGTGTATATATGTATATATATGTTTATGGGCTTGCCTTGTGGCTCAACTGGTAAAGAATCCGCCTGTAATGCAGGAAACCTGGGTTCGATCCCTGGGTTGGGAAGATTCCCCTGGAGAAGGGAAAGGCTACTCACTCCAGGATTCTGGCCTGGAGAATTCCATGGACTGTTTACAGTCCATGGGGTTGCAAATAGTCAGACACAACTGAGCAACTTTCACTTTCATATATGTATATATACTGTATTAATACAACCTCCATATTTATGTATTTATATGTATGTATGTATACTTGTGTACATGTGTACAGATAGATATATACATGTGTGTGCGTGCCCAGTCGTGTCTGATTCTGAGATCCTATGATCTGTAGTCCGCCAGGCTCCTCTGTCCACGGAAAATTCTCCATGCAGGAATACTGGAGTGGCTAACCATTTTCTACTCTAGGCGGTATCAGTTCAGTTCAGTCGCTCAGTTGTGTCTGACTCTCTGTGACCCCATGAACTGCAGCATGCCAGGCCTCCCTGTCCATCACCAACCCCCAAATATGAATGGCCCAAGGAAAGATACATGCAAAAGAAAAAAAGAAACACAAGCTGACTCCTGTCATAATCATTCCACTCAGTGTGAATCTTCAGTTCAGCTCAGTCACTAAGCTGTGTTCAACTCTTTGCGACCCCATGGACTGCAGCACCCCAGGCTTCCCTGTCCATCACCAATTCCCAGAGTTAACTCAAACTCATGTCCACTGAGTCAGTGATGCCATCCAGCCATCTCATCCGTGGTCGTCCCCTTCTCCTCTGGCCTTCAATCTTTCCCAGCATCAGGGTCTTTTCCAATGAGTCAATTCTTTGCATCAGATGGCCAAAGTATTGGAGTTTCAGCTTCAGCATCAGTCCTTCCAATGAATATTCAGGACTGATTTCCTTTAGGATGGACTGGTTGGATCTCCTAGCAGTCCAAGGGACTCTCAAGAGTCTTCTCCAACACCACAGTTCAAACGCACCAATTTTTCGGTGCTCAGCTTAGTCCATAGTCCATAGTCCCCATAGTCCAACTCTCCCATCCATGCATGACTATGGGAAAAACCATAGCTTTGGCTAGACAGACCTATACCAGGTGGTATAGACATGGGGATAGTTAAAAGCTGGGTGGTTAAAAGCCCTGCTTCAGAATCAGAAAAGTTTTCAAACCTAGCTGCTGTGACCCTGAAAATATTTTGTAAACCTTCTCTGCCTCTTATCTTTGTGTAAACATGGGACCATATTAATTCCTCCCCTAGTCATGAGGTTTGAAGGAAATCCCAAGGCAGACATTGGCCGGACCTACCATGGTTTAAGATCGGGAAAACAAGGCAGGCGGTTGGCTATGGCTGGTCAGGACCAGCGGCGGTGCTGAATGGGTGATTCTTAGAACTTACTTCTCTTGGGCCATGTCCCACTCATCAAAGAACCGTCAGATTGTAACTTGGCTTCCATTGCAGCTTAGCAAAAGGAAAGAGTGGGCAGTCTTGCAAGCTTTCCACTTCTCATTATATATCATTAACTTGACCTGGAATTGCCTGATGGTTCTCATGGCAAACTGGCCCCTGGAGAAGATGTATTTTGTTGTGCTGACAGAGGAAGGCTTCTGAGGCCCAGTCAAGAACTGCGTCCTGGAACTTCCTTGTTGGTCCAGTGGTTAACACCCCAAGCTTCCCGTGCAGGGAGCGAGGGCTTGATCCCTGGTTGGGGAACTAAGATTTTATGTGCTGCGTGATGCAGCCAAAAAAACCCACAAAACTCCGCATCCCACACCCTCCTTCCTTTGAGTCCTTTCTGGGGTACTTTGTGGCATCCGCTTGTACTTTATTCTTCTGCTAGCTTCATAGGACCAGCCGAAGAATAAACTGGAATAAGGATGGATGGAGCCTTAATTTAAAAGATATCTTCTCCTTTTCTCCCTAGGACACTTGGGATGAACTTCTCATTGGCAATGTAGAAATGAAAAAGGTTTTGGCTTGCCCCAGGTAAGGATTCTTGCGAGACTGGACCTCTGGGGCGTGGCAGGGTCACCGGTTCTTAACTGTCCCCTGACTCTTCGTTATTGTGTGACAGGTGCATTATGACCACGGTGGACCCAGATACTGGAGTGATTGACAGGAAGGAGCCGCTCGAAACCCTGAAGAGGTAGAATGTGTCTGGTGTATTTTTATATCATCCCCAGCCTCTAGCCACTTGTGGCTCTAGGTGCTCTGTCTAGGCACCTTTGTACCTTCTGGTTCTGTGTGTTATTAATGTCAGTGAGTATTTGTTGCCTCCTTTTTTGTTTTTTTCTTTCTTTCTAGATGACTCTTGTAGAGTTTTGGACAAATTTTCAATTGTATGATTCCACAGTTTGAAATTTTCATCTCTCTGACTTCAATTTTTAATAAACTTTACACACCTATTTCCAAATTAAGACCTTGTTTGCAACTCTCATTTACTTTTTAGGATCAGTATCAGGAGGATGAGAATAATTGAGTTGTATAATGAAATAGTTGAAAACGGGAATGAAACGAGTTGTCTGAGTTTGTTTATTCAAGAACTTCTTTTGTGTTAGGGTGTTTTGTTACTTAAAGAATTTTGCCCAACTTTCGTTCTCAATATAGAATGTGTTTTTAAACTTAAATTAACTTTTTCTGGAAGTTGTTTTCTGTTCTGTTTCCCTTTCATCTGTTTTTTGTTTGTTTCTAATGGATTTAAGTTCCAGAGGAGATTATTTCTTAAAGCCTTCAGATTTGCAATTCTATTTTGTTTTTTATTTTTAAGAAGTGAAGTGATTATTTTTTCTTTAGACAAGCCTTTAAAAAAAATTAACCTCAGTAACAGTCCAGTCCACCTGCCAACAGCATCTCTGTGTTCAGTTTTGTTTATCAAAGATCCCAGGTTTGGACTTATAACCGTGGAGGGGCAGAAAGTCTGGCATTCAGGGCAGGTCCATTGTGAGACTGTTTGAGCACTTATTTCCCATGTTTGTGAAACTGAAGGTAAGCACGGGAACAAAGTATTTTAAGTGACACATACAAGTTTTTCATTGGGACTTCAAATCAAAGCCACAGAAAAATTGTTTAGACTCTCAGGATATTCTAGAAAAACCAGGTTTATTTGCAGTTTGACTACTTACCCAGACTTCTCTGTCCACATTTTAGAAAAGGTTTGCAGGTTATTTATAGAGAAGCTGAGCATGGAAGCTGAATTCCATTGAGAGCACCTAGATTATTCCCTTCTTATGCCTGAGGGTGAATTTTTGCTTCTTTCAGTTACCGCCTGTGTGATCCTTCTGAGAAGTCAACTTACAAGTCGGCTCCACTGTTTGGAATCTATTATTTGGTGGAAAAAATCGGAAGCCTGAAAGTTGGTGACCCCGTGTACCAGATGGTGCAGTGACAGAACCACCAGGTAACGGGCAGTTTTCCTGGAGTGCAGTGCCTTGAAGCCAGAGCCACATTTTCTTGTATGGAGATGTTTTTCTGTTCTGCTGCTGTAATTCCTGGGAGAATGAGCAGTTTCTGTTCTTATCTTTGGAGGTGGAAAATGTCCTTTATTTATTTGTTTTGAACAACTTTCTTTTTAAAATTATTTATTTATTTATTTATTTGGCTGTACCAGATCTTAGCTGCAGCATTCAGGATCTTCAATCTTTGTTGCAGCTTGCAGGATCTTTAGTTGTGGCATGTGGGATCTAGTTCCCTGACCAGGGATTGAACGCCCGCCCCCTGCACTGGGAGTGTGGAGTCTTAACCACTGGGCCACCAGGGAGGCCCCTGACCTTTATTTTTATTCCCTTCAGCAATCAGTGTTCCTCCTCCCTCCCACTTCCCCAGACAGTTATACAATGTGCATGCAGGAGCCCTGGCAGAAAGACAGGTTTGGGTCCTGGTTTGTTCAGGAATATCATGAAGGAATAAGTAAGTGAACGATTCTCCAGAGTTCTATATTTGTTTTTTCTGTCTCCGATAGAAAAGTGAAGGGGAAATATATAGACTATTCAAAGTCAACTTGGGGGATTTATGTTAAATCAAATGCTTTTTATCATATGTAGTTTAAAAATATGATTTAAAGTTTGAAAAAAGTCAGTGCAACAGGGTAGGGTGCCTGGATTCTGAATCTCAAGGAATAAAATACTGTTCTCACCTTGAGTTCATCAGGTCAAATAAAATTCAGACTCCTGGAGTGAAATGCCTACCCCCTAAATTATAGGAATGGGGAAGTCAGTCGGAAGACCTCAAGTTGAAGTTTATAAGTAAATCTCCTCATAATATCCAGAACCCTGATTTTCAAGTCATTTCATCTCCAAAACTCTTGAGGATCTTTCTAATTCTGGCCTGGCTTTCTCACCTTCTGGCCTGCCTACACTTCAGGACCCATGGCACAGTGGTTTAGACCATCTAGACTGAGCCTTAAATAGATTTGGATGTGTAACCCTAGTAGCCCCCTTTCCCACCTTGGTTGAATTGTTTAAAGCCTCTTAGCCTCAGTGCCCTTATCTGTAAAGTGGGAATAATAATAGTACTCTCGAAAACAACCAATAAAGGTTATTTTTGAGAGTTAATTCGTATGAAATTGCAGCATTGCCTGAAAAGTGGTCCATAAATAAGAGCTATGATCGTTCTTGTCATCATTGCAACAAGTCCTCCATGTAAGGCCAGGTGTCAGATGCCATAGTGAATGTAAAGATGCGATAGGCTGGACAAAAAAGAAACTTCTACTGGTGATGGCCAGGCATGTACATAACCATATTGCATCTTTCATATGACATTATACATACATGTAACATATTTCTTCAGTTCTACAATGCCTGTTTTCCCCACATTTTAAAACCTCTGAGATCATAAAACTTCTTATAACATTTTAAAGTCTTTTATTTTTTTAATATAAAAATTTTATTTGATTGTGCTGGGTCTTAGTTGTGGCATGAGGGATCTTCAATTTTTGTTGTAGCATGCAAACTCTTAGTTATGATATATGTGATCTAATTCCCTAACCAGGGATTGAACCTGGGCCCCCTGCATTGGGAGCTTGGAGTCTTAGCCACTGGATAGCCAGGGAAGATGTCTTTTAGAAAAACCTTAATGTGCACAAAATAATGGTGTTATTTTAGGACTGACGTATTTTGGATTTGATCAATTACAGTAAATACTACAGAAAAACTTGTGAAATTCCCAAGTACCTACCATTTCTAAAAGCATCTGGGAAAAGTGGACTCAAGCCTGAGTCATCTAACTTGACCTGATTCTGTATTCCTGCTGGTCAGGCTACCATTGACTGGACCCGGATTGATGCCTAAGCCATCTTTCACAAGTTGTCTGCATTTGAAGGAACCAGTAGTCTCAGAGGTACCTTAGCAATTAGGGGTCCACTGTGTTCAGTTCAGTCACTTCGTCATGTCCAATTCTTTGCTACCTTGTGGACTGCAGCACCCCAGGCTTCCCTGTCCATCACAAACACTTGGACTTTGCACAAACTCATGCCCATTGAGTCGGTGATGCCATCCAACCATCTCATCCTCTGTTGTCCCCTTCTCCTGCCTTCAGTCTTTCCCAGCATCAGGGTCTTTTCCAATGAGTCAGTTCTTTGCATCAGGTGGCCAAATTATTGGAGTTTCAGCTTCAACATCAGTCCTTCCAATGAATATTCAGGACTGATTTCCTTTAGGATGGACTGGTTGGATCTCCTTGCAGTCCAAGGGACTCTCAAGAGTCTTCTCCAACACCACAGTTCAAAAGCACCAATTCTTTGGCACTCAGCTTTCTTTATAGTCCAACTCTCACCTCCATACATGACTACTGGAAAAAACATACCTTTGACTAGATGGACCTTTGTTGTCTGCTTTTTAATATGCTATCTAGGTTGGTCATAGCTTTTCTTCCAAGGATCAGGCATCTTTAAATTTCATGACTGCAGTCACCATCTGCAGTGATTTTGGAGCCCAAGAAAATAAAGTCTGTCACTATTTTCATTGTTTCCCTATCTATTTGCCATGAAGTGATGGGACCAGATGCCATGATCTTACTTTTTTGAATGTTGAGTTTTAAGCCAGCTTTTTCACTCTCCTCTTTCACTTTCATCAAGAGGCTTTTTTTTAAGCTCGTCTTTCTTCTGCCCTAAGGATGGCATCAACTGCATATCTGGGGTTATTGATATTTCTCCTAGCAATCTTGATTCCAGCTTGGGCTTCATCCAGTCCAGCATTTGGCATGATGTACTCTGCATATAATTTAAATAAGCAAGGTGAAAATACACAGCCTTGACATACTCCTTTCCCAATTTGGAGCCAGTCTGTTGTTCCATGTCTGGTTCTAACTGTTGCTTCTTGACCTGCATACAGATTTCTCAGGAGGCACATAAGATGGTCTGCTATTCCCATCTCTTGAAGAATTTTCCACAGTTTGTTGTGATCCACACAGTCAAAGGCTTTGTCATAGTCAATAAAGCAGAAGTAGATGTTTTTTGGAATTCTCTTGTTTGTTCTATGATCCAATGGATGTTGGCCATTTAATCTCTGGTTCCTCTGCCTTTTCTAAATTCAGCTTGAACATGTGAAAGTTCTCAGTTCACGTACTGTTGAAGCCTGGCTTGGAGAATTTTGAGTATTTGCTAGCGTGTGAGGTGAGTGCAATTGTGTGGTAGTTTGAACATTCTTTGGCATTGCCTTACTTTGAGATTGAAATGAAAACTGACCTTTTCCAATCCTGTGGCCAGGGCTGAGTTTTCCAAATTTGCTGGCATATTAGTGCAGCACTTTCACAGCATCATCTTTTAGGGTTTGCAATAGCTCAGCTAGAATTCCATTACCTCCACTAGCTTTGTTCTTAGTGATGCTTCCTAAGGCCCAGTTGACTTCACACTGCAGGATGTCTGGCTCTAGCTGAGTGATCACACCATCATGGTTATCTAGGTCATTAAAATCTGTTTTGTTCTTCTGTGTATTTAGTTCTTCTGTGTATTCTTGCTACCTCTTCTTAATATGTGACTTCGCTAGTGGCTCAGACAGTAAAGAGTCTGCCTACAATGTGGAAGACCTGGGTTTGATCCCTGGGTTGGGAAGATCCCCTGGAGGTGGAAATGGCAACCCTTTCCAGTATTCTTGCCTGGAGAATCCCATGGATAGAGGAACCTGGCAGGCTGCAGTGCATGGGATTGCAAAGAGTTTTGGACATGACTGAGCAACTTACTGAAAAGTAAGCACTGCATATTTCATAGTATCTTCTGCTTCTGTTAGGTCCATACTGTTTCTGTCCTTTATTGTGCCCACCTTTGCATGAAATGATCCCTTGGTGTCTCTAATTTTCTTGAAGATATCTCTAGTCTTTCCCATTCTATTGTTTTCCTCTGTTTCTTTGCGTTGGTCACTGTGGAAGGCTTTCTTATCTCTCCTTGCTTTTCTTTGGAACTCTGCATTCAAATGGGAATATCTTTCCTTTTCTCCTTTGCGTTTCACTTCTCTTCTTTTCTCAGCTATTTGTAAGCCCTCCTCAGACAACCATTTTGCCTTTTTGCATTTCTTCTTGGGGATGGTTTTGATCACTGCTTCCTATACAATATTATGAACCTCTGTCCATAGTTCTTCAGACATTCTATCAACTCTAATCCCTTGAATCTATTTCTCATTTCCACTGTATAATCGTAAAGGATTTGATTTAGGTCATACCTGAATGGTCTAGTGGTTTTCCGTACTTTCTTCAATTTAAGTCTGCCTTTGGCAATAAGGAGCTCATGATCTGAGCCACAGTCAGCTCTTGGTCTTATTTTTGCTGACTATATAGAGCTTTTCCATCTGTGGCTGCAAAGAATATCATCAATCTGATTTCAGTATTGACCATCTGGTGATGTCCATGTGTAGAGTCTTCTCTTGTGTTGTTGGAAGAGGGTGCTTGCTATGACCAGTGTGTTCTTTTGGCAAAACTCTATTAACCTTTGCCCTGCTTCATCTGTACTCCAAGGCCAAATTTGACTGTTACTCCAGGTGTTTCTTGACTTCCTACTTTTCCAGTCCCCTGTGATGAAAAGTTCATCTTTTTTTTGGTGTTAGTCTAGAACTTGTAGGTCTAGAACAGAACCATTGTAGGTCTGAAGATCTTCACAGAACCATTCAACTTCAGCTTTTTCAGCATTAGTGGTTGGGGTATAGACTTGGATTACTATTGAATGGTTTGCCTTGGAAACAAACAGAGATCATTCTTTCGTTTTTGAGATTGCATCCAAGTACTGCATTTCAGACTCTTTTGTTGGCTGTGAGGGCTACTCCATTTCTTCTAAGGAATTCTTGCCCACAGTAGTAGATATAATGATCATCTGAATTAAATTCGCCCATTCCAGTCCATTTTAGTTCACTGATTCCTAAAATGTCGATGTTCACTCTTGCCATCTCTTGTTTGACCACTTCCAATTTACCTTGATTCATGGACCTAACATTCCAGGTTCCTATGCAATATTGTTCTTTACGGCATCAGACTTCACTTCCATCACGAGTCACATCCACAACTGGGCGTTGTTTCTTCTTTGGCTCAGCTTCTTCATTCTTTATGAATTTATTTCTCTACTGATCTCCAGTAGCATATTGGGCACCTACCGACCAGGGGAGTTCATCTTTCAGTATCCTATCTTTTTGCCTTTTCATACTGTTCATGGGGTTCTCAAGGCAAGAATACTGAAGTGGTTTGCCATTCCGTTCTCCAGTGGACCATGTTTTGTCAGAACTCTACATGGCATGGCTCATAGTTTCTTTGAGTTAGACAAGGCTGTGATCCAACTGGTCAGTTCGGTTAGTTTTCTGTAATTGTGGTTTCCATTCTATCTGCCCTCTGATGAATACTCCACTGTATTGCTCAGTCTCAAATCCCCTCAAAATCAGATCCTTTTTTGTTGCAGTGGTTGGAAGCAAGGAACACCTGTGTTTTGCTCACACCCAGCTGTTTCCAGTTGTCTCCACTCCCAGGAGACCTTGTGTTAGAGAGCCTAAGATAACATGTTGCCTTTTCCAGTTCTTGTAGGGTCTCCATGAGGTAGATGTGATAATCAGCATTTCAAAGGGCAATAAACAAAGACTCTGGTCAACTAAGAGGACCTGTGAAGCCTGTTAAAGGTGCTTAAGGGAATTCCCTGGTGGTCCAGTGGTTAAACATCTGCTGTGCAATGCAGGGGACTCGAGTTCTAACCCTGGTCAGGGAACTAAGATCCCACAAGCTGCAGAGCTGAACTGAGCCCATGTGCCGCAACTATAGACTCCGTGAGCCACAGTGAAAGATCCTGCCTGCTGCAACTAAGACCCGACAACCAAATAAATAATATGTTAAAAAAACAGGGCTTTTGGAAGGTCTTTCTGAGAGCTGTGTGTGGGACGGACTGGAGGCAGGAAAGAGATGAAAGGTCAGGCAGGTGTGACAGCATGTGACTTAAGTGGGGTGGAGGTCACAGGTGCAGAGAGTCAGTGTGGGGAGCCCAGACTGTCAGCATGCCACAGGTGCCATTTGACCTTTGGTCCTAAGTTCCCTTTTAGCTTTTTCATCACCGCTCCCCTGCACAGACCCCGAGTGCTTCCTGATGGCTGTCTCCTGCTTCTTTGCTCTGAACATGCTTCCACTTCATGAGGGTCAAGTGTCAGCCCCTCAGAGTCCCACCTGGGGGACATGGCATCTAGTCATCCCTACTGCCTGCCCCTCAGTGGCACCAGGGGCTTCCTCTCTGGTGGGCATTTCTGTTGGGCTTTAAAAACAATAACCTTGCCCTTTACTTTAATGGTGATCCTACTATGCTTTCTGATTCTGGAGGGTCTCCTTTTTCCAACAGGTTGATTAAAGTCAGTAAAAAAAAATAGCTGTTACTACTTGCACAAGGTTACTTGAGTTGGTTTTTTTGGTCCTTTTAAAATACAATTATATGGAAGCTTGTATGTTCCATTATAAATGCAACTCATGATCATCACAGCAAATGTTGAAGACACCAGAAATGTAGAAGAAAAAATCGCCCATTGTTACTGTTTGTAAATTTTATTTTGGTTGTTTTTTGTTTGTTTGTTTAAGGTAGCCATGATCTATATGATATATCATAATCTGTATGATAGAGTCATATATGTCATATATAATGCAAGTATTTATTGTATATAATTTATATATACAAATATGGATCTGTTGACTAAAGAAAAATGCACAGCCTAAAAGTTGTGAGTGAAGTCTTATTGGAGGATCTTACTGAGGACTATAGCCTAGGAGACAGCCTCTCAGGTAGCTCTGAGGAACTGCTCCAAAGAGGTAAGGGAGGAGTCTGACCCTTGTAGTAGAACATCCAAGGATTACTGGTAATCACAAAGAATAGAAATCTCAAGTTAATGATTGTAGTACTTTTCCGTGTTTGAGAAGATGCAGGAATCTGAGCTCACTGAAATGATTCCTTAGATGTGCCCCTTAACTATCTAGGGCCAGTGTCTAAAGCACAGAATACTCTTTTTCTCCATCCTGAATTGCCCTCAGGGCACACCTTCCTTGGGCAGCTGCAGGGACTGATGGCTTGATTCTTGTAAAACTGGGTTGGTGGGCAACATTTTTTGTTTACTGAAAGGGCAGGCAGCATTTCCTGTCCACATACCATATGTCACACATATACATGTATATCTATGAACTATGAGCTTATAAATATGTATTTAGGAATTGTAAACCATGTATCATAAGCCCTTTCATAGTCCTCCAGCCTGTTCAAAGGTCATTTTTGATGGCTTCCTAACATTACATGACACTTTGTAAAGACCACTTTATACTATTTGACACTCAGGCTATAATCCAATTTTGTTACCAGTAAAATTCTAGTAGACACAGTTGTGGCTTCCCAGGTAGTTCAGTGGTAAAGAATCCACCTGCCAATGCAGGAGACATGGAGATGCAGTTTCAATCCCTGGGTTGGGAAGATCCCCTGGAGAAGGAAATAGCAACCCACTCCAGTATTCTTGTCTGGAGAATCCCATGGACAGAGAAGCCTGGTAGGCTACCGTCCCTGGGGTAGCAAAGAGTCAGATAGGACTGAGTGACTGAGCACATACACATTGTTGTATGCAGAGCATTGTAAGATTGTTTTTCTATAAGTTAGATTTCTAATGTGGAATTATTGACTTGTGGGGTATAGGCATTTTTTCAGCATTTTGACCAATTGCTTTCAAAACGATTCTTCCCACCCGCCCCCAACTTGTTATGTGAGAAAGATCCTTGGCTCTGGCCTTTGCCAGGGTCATTTGGTGCAGGACATATTTTACATCTCCTGCATTTTAACCTTAATAAGTGACTGGTTTGTGCATGTTTGAATTACTTATGACTAGTAAGAGAAAAAAAATAATCAGAGATTCTTACAATTTATTCAGATTTCAGCATCTGAGAGGCACTGATCAGCACTTTTATGACCGCAGCAGCACCACTATCTGGGCAAATCCTTATTACCCAGCCGGTAATTTCATCCTGGAAATGAACCTCTTTTTGGAGTTACAAATGTTCTGAGTTAATACAAGGAAAGTATTAAAGGTGATTTGGGAATAAGAACGCACATAGATTTTAGGTAATGAAGACTTTTAAAATAAATACAATTGTCCATAAAATTATTTGGAATGTGATGGTAGCTATTACACTTCTTCAGTCCCTGACGTTAATACTGATGAGTAAAGAAAGTTGAAAGAATCAACTGATAAGCTACAATTTTCTTCTGAATGTTTATATTTTATTATGTATTGTTGTGTATTTTAGGAAAAATGGGAAACAAAAGATTTCCAGTGTGCCTTAACACGTTAACACACAAATCCCTCTTATTGGGTTTAACGTTGCCACTGAGTCCTGTTGAGTTTTGCTCGTGTGCTTTTGCCCCCATCTTATGGAACTGTGCTGTATTTGAAATGGAAATTATTCTGCAGACTTTGTTTCTTGATTTGATTATGCCTCTGTTAAGCCGTGTAAAAGTAGTTGTAACTGACAGGGACAAACAGTGCAAATTCCAAGTATGATAAAGAAGAGAATGGGGTTTGAAAGCAAAAGGAATTTTGAGAATAACAATAGGAGGAAGGAATCATGAACCTGTTTTTTTTTTAGATGCAAGTAATTTTTGAACTATTCTGGTATAACTAAACAAGAATTCTCACTGATGTAACCTGTGAATAAATGAACTCACCTATAATTTTGTGGTTTCTTGAATATCATTGAATATATTGAATAAATGTGATTCTCAATTGTACTTTTTCTTTGGTATTTCTTTTTAAAAATATTTATCTATTTATTTATTTTTGGCTGCGTTGGGTCTTAGTTTCAGCATACAGGCTCTTCACTGCAATGTGTGGAGTTCTCTGTAGCTGCAGCGCCTGGGCTTAGTTGCCCCTGCTGCATGTGGGATCTTAGTTCCCCTACCATCATCAAACCCATATCCCCTGCACCAGCAGGTGGATTCTCAACCACTGAGCCACCAGGAAAGTCCAAAACATGGCCTGATTTTGTGACAAGAGCCTGACCTCAGTGCCTTACAAGGATTTGTTGTTATTGTTCAGTTGCCAAGTCATGTCCCACTCTTTGTGACCCCATGGACTGCAGCACGCCAGGCATCCTCATCCTTCACCATCTCCCTGAGTTTGCTCAAATTCATGTCCATTGAGTGAGTGATGCCATCCAACCATCTCATCCTCTGCGGCCCCTTCTCCTGCCTTAAATCTTTCCCAGTGAGTCAGCTCTTCCGCATCAGGTGGCCAAAGTATTGGAGCTTCAGCTTCAGCATCAGTCCTTCCAATGAATATTCAGGGTCGATTTCCTTTGGGATTGACTGGCTCGTTCTTGCTGTCCAAGGGACTCTCAAGAGTCTTCGGCACCACAATTCGAAAGGGTTGCCCAGGACATTCCCTGCTGCCTTGAAGAAGCCTCGGGACCTTGTGCTCGTAGCCAGAGTTGCTGGCAAATGCAGCTGCGTCTCTGAGGCTTTGTGTCTGGAGGAGCCAGCCAAGTGTGCAGTCCTATAGAGGGCAGTCTCTGCTCGGCTTTGCTGTTCGGAGCTGCCGGCTGCGGCCCTGAATACCTGGGCTTGCAGGTCCTGAGACCCTAGTCTCGAGTCTCGCCCTCAGATTCCCACCCGCCCAAAGCTCTCCGGCCCCAGCAGCCCGCAGATGAGGAGAGTGGCTGAAGGCAGCCAGGCACCCTGCGAAGGCCACCGGGTGCCCGTTGCTCCTTATTCCCAAGAGAGGGATCTGCCGGCTGCCTGATGCGTCCTGCGAACTCTTAAAAAAATTTTAGGTTAAATAAACAACCCACAAATACGTAAATAAAATGGTCACACTTAGAGATCATGGGGGAGGGTACTTCGCTTTGCAGCCGTAGGCGGCGGAAGTGGAGGAGGCGCTGGGAGGTGCTCCCCCCTCCCACCCGCAGCTCCCCCGGGCCACCCCTCGGGGGAAGGACTCGACCTTCTGATCGGCCGGAAAGGGGTTCAGAAGTCGTCCTTCCTTTGGATTCCTGGCCGAGGGCCGCACCTCCCCCAGCAGCCCCGGGCGGCGGGCGCGCTCCCGTCCGGCTCAGGTTGGCGCGTCCTTGGTGGGCCTCGCCGGAGGCCCCTCCGCCGCCCGCCATCGCTGGGTCATGGGCGCCGCCGGCTCCTCGGCTCTGGCCCGCCCGGGCCTCCCCGCGCCGCCCGGGCCCCGCTGGCTGGGGGTGGCCGCCCTGGGACTGGCCGCGGTGGCGCTGGGAGCCGTCACCTGGCGCCGCGCGCGGTCCAGGCGGCGCGGGCGGCTGCAGCAGGTGGGCACGGTGAGCGAGCTGTGGATCTACCCGGTGAAGTCCTGCAAGGGGGTGTCGGTGGACGCGGCCGAGTGCACGGCCCTGGGGCTGCGCAGCGGCCACCTGCGGGACAGGTAGGGCCGGGCGCGGGAACAGCGCGGGATGCGCTCAGAACGCCAGCGGGAGCGGCGGAGGCCTGCAGGATCCTTCCCTTACAAAATGGGATCTGGCGAGGGGAGGTGGGTGACGGGGGGAGGCAAGGAAAAAGAGAAAAGGGGGCCATCAGCTGCCAACGGCAGACCCAGGGTCCCGACCCGCCTTGGGGATATGGCTGTATTTCCACCTCCCACCGGCTCTCTTACGGCTTGCGCTCCAGAGTAAGTGCGGCACCTTCCCATTTGTCCCCAGGTGTCTGCCGGTGCGCGACCGAACTTCAACTTAGTCTAGCGGGAAACGCGAGCTTCACAGGCTTAGTCCCGGCCACTCTAGTTTTAGCAATTATCTCTTGAGAACTTGGGGACACAAGGAGCTTTGGAGCCCAGCCTTCAAGGAGCACACCAAGGTGGAGCACATAATCGTAATCATAGCAGTTAAAGCTTAAGCTTCTTGCAGCTTAAAAAGTGCTGTTGCTTATGTTATTTTCTCTAATTTTCTCATGCACTCTTTTATGGGTAAAAAAAAAAAAACCAAAAAACCCTGAGGTTGAGAGCCACCCCGTCGTGACTGGAGTCATGGTTCTTGTTTCCTTTAGCATGCTGGTGCTTTGTAAACCCTGGTTTTACTCTACCTGGGTGGTCATGACCTGTGTGAATTCCTGGGGTTCAGCAAAGATTACCAGGGCCCAGAGCAAGGAGCTTTGTCTTCTTCTGGGTCTGGCTTCAGCCTCACTGTAAGGCTGCTCTTCAGACTCCCTCCCAGCCCAGTCCTCAGTTTCTGCAGGGAACAGTTACAGGCAGGTCTGATGCAGGCTGTAAATTTCCCTCTCCTGGCTGCCCAGAGGGTAATTCACGAGGCAGTGGAAAGGTGAGCTGTTTTTGTTATCATCCCATCAGAAAACGTGATAAAGAGAAGCAAACACAGGCTTGCAGTCCTAGATGATAATTGACTCAATGTGACTAGTGCCCGGGAAGCCAGAGGAAGGAGCGGGTGGAAGGACTTCCTAGTTGGCACTGAAAATGTGGTCTGTACACACTGGACTATTATTTACCCAGGAATGAAGTTCTGATCCATGCTACAGCATAGACCTTGAAAACATTATGTTAAGTGAAATAAGCCAGAGGCAAAAGGACAAACACTGTATCATTCCAGTTATATGAAATATCTAGAATAGGCAAATTCATAGAGAGGGAAAGTGAGAGATAGCCAGGGGCAGGGGCCAGATGGGAATGAAATAGGTAATTATTGCTTCATGGATACTGAGTGTCTGTTTGGGATGATGAAAAGGTTCTGGAAATAGATAGTGGTGATGGTTACACAACATTGTGAAATTATTTAATGCCACTGAATTGTGTGCTTAAATATGGTTCAGATCCTATTTTTTTCATGTCCATTCTCTGTTGGAGATTTGCATTGTTTTTGTTTTTGGCATCATGAATAATGCTGCAGTGAACGTTGGTGCGCAAGTACCTATTTGAGTTCCTGCTTTTAGTTCTTCTGGGTATATGCCTAAGAATATGTTGGATATTTTATGCTGTGTGTATCTTACCACAGTGAAAAAATTGAAAAGGAAAAGAAAGGCTGGCATATGTGAGATCACGGATGGTGAGAATGACTGGGAGGGCAGCTGGATTGTAAAGGGTCTTGCAGAAGAGTTAGGGTTTTATTTTAAAAATTTAACTATGGGGGAACTTTGCATGAGGGTGACATGATTAGATTTGTATTTTAGAAATATCAGACTACCACTATTACAAGGAAGAATTAGCAGAAAGAATACTCAAGTGCTGGTACCAGGGATCTGACCCAGGATAGAACTGTGTCTAGGATGAAGAACCAACAAGAGGAAGTTCCTTTAGCACAGGACTTACACTAAGTTTGTTTTTTAGCAGGGCTGAGCAACTCAGCCACCTGCTGGAGGTGGTGATCCTAATTGTCTGCCATATTTTTTACTTATGTCTGTGGATCTCTGGGGAGGGAGAGAGTGGGCCACATGGAGAAAGTAGCATCAATGTATATACACTATCCGGCGTAAGACGGATAGCTGGTGAGAAGTTGCTGTGTAGCATGGGCAGCCCAGTCTGGCGCTCTGTGATGAACTGGAGGGATGGGATGGCGGGAGGGGAGGGAGGCTCTGCAGGGATGGGATGTGTGTATAATTACAGCTGATTTGCATTGTTGTATGACAGAAACCAGCACAACATTATAAAAATTAAGAAAATGAAAAATAAAAAAAAATATGAATGGCCAAAAAAAAGATACACGCAAAAGAAAAAAAGAAACACAAGCTGACTCTTGTCATAATCATTCCACTCAGTTGAATCTTCAGTTCAGTTCAGTCACTCAGTCGTGTCTGACTCTTTGTGACCCCATGGACTGCAGCACACCAGGCCTCCCTGTCCATCCCCAACTCCTGGAGTTGACTCAAACTCATGTCCATTGAGTCGGTGATGCCATCCAACTATCTCATTCTCTGTTGTCCCCTTCTCCTCCTGCCTTCAATCTTTCCCAGCATCAGGGTCTTTCTGTTTAGTATGAATGGAAATGACCAAAATGTTAGTGTGTCTAGCTTCCTGGGTAGCTGAAGCTCCCTCTATGCAAATGCATCATTTTTTTTTTTTTTTTTCCTGGAAACAGTTCAATCTATTGCTCTTCTTTCTCGATTTCTCTTTGTTCTGGGAAGTACCTCTAGACTCTGAGTATTGAGCCAGAAAAGAATATTGTCCACATTAACAATAGCCCTTTTGACAAATTGCAGAAGTCACAGCTCTGATTACTGAAACATTAACTTTTTTGAAAGGTGGGAGTGGATTTGGCGAAGTGTAAGTGGCATTGATTGTTGTTCAGCTCGACTCCACAGTCTGTGGACAATACAGCAGTGTCTTGTTTCCACCAGCAGGAATGCCTCCTGGTGCCAGGCACAAGGCTTCCTTGTCTTTCTCTGAGATATCATCTACTTAGGGCAACTGAGATGAAGATACAACTTCTTTGATTTTTGTGCCATCAAGGAGCTCAGAATGTTTTGCAGATATTTTGTTTGACACATGAGTGATTATTAAACACTGTGAAATGAACTGACAGATTCAGTCTTGCTGGACTGATGAACTGATGTTTAGGACAGACAGACAGACACACACACACACACACACACACACACACACACACAGAAACACCAGGCTTACAGCGAGGAAATCAAAGATGACAGTGCACCCCTGAAGCTCCCCCAGAGACTGGCTCTCTGCCATGGTGGCCATGCATATCTTGTGTTTTGAAAATGGCAGGTTTTGGCTTGTGATCAACAAAGAGGGGAACATGGTCACAGCGCGACAGGAGCCCCGCCTGGTCCTGATCTCCCTGACCTGTGAGGGTGACACGCTGACCCTCAGTGCGGCCTACACCAAGGACCTGCAGCTGCCCATCAAGACGCCCACCACAAATGTGGTGCACAAGTGCAGGTGAGGGAAGGCTAGACCTTAATCTTGACGTGAATATTTCTTCGTACAGTTTTGGCAAGCTGTGGGCTGTGGAGGGAATTCAGAGAAATGTTATCAATAATTAACTATTGATTGCAGATGTACCATATGTAGGGTCAAGTTCTCAACGTGGTGATGATCTAAAAGAAGGTGGGAAAGGGGGCAACTTCAGAAAAAATACGCGCCGATGTGGAGCAGAGAAAGAAAAGTCTTTTGCAGTAAACTATGGGAACAAAGGTATATTGACATAACATCACCAGTGGATAAAGGATGCAAATTGGGGCAGAAGGAGTGGAGAGAGAATCCTAGAAGAGGTGAGGTTAGATCCATGTATTACCTTGGAATCATCTCTGTGTTGCTAGGAAAGACTGGGAACTTTCCAAATCTGAGTTTTGGAAGGAGTCATAAATGGCTATATGACCCATGGTATTTAGTCCTAATGAACTTCCAGAATAGACAAGAATGTCTGCAATCAGAAGAGTGACCTGACCTGCAGATGCCCAGGGAGGAGGCTGCTCTGTACAGAGGCTCTTTCCTTAACATCAGAAGGACAAGGGGGCAATTATTCCAGGAAAAGTGGCTGTGTCTTAAGAAATCATGTCTAGAGTTGGGTTTTTTAGAATCTTTTACGGGAAAGTCAAGATGTGATCTAATTATACTGTTGTAATAATGACTGCCTTTTGAATTAAAATGCAACGTGACTGCTAAATTAGTCCACAGCCTATTATAGAAAATAATATCACATCAAAAAATGTAGCTACTTGATTGGGAAAAAAATGAAGTTACCTAAAAAGCCTAAAGACACCCCAACACTCATAAAATGCAAAATTAATATAATTTCCATAATATCAGAATTGTAAATACAATGTTTTAATTTTAATTTGGGGCTTCCCTTGTGGCTCAGCAGTAAAGAATCTGCCTGCTAATACAGGAGACTCGAGTTCAATCCTTGGGTCAGGAAGATCCTCTGGAGTAGAAAATGCAACCCACTCCAGTATTCTTGCCTGGAAAATCCCATGGATAGAATGAGGCTGGTGGGCTACAATCCATGGGATCGCAAAGAGTCCGACACGACTTAGCGACTTAACAATATTTGCTGGTTTTTCTGATTATAAAAGTTATACATATTCATTGTTTAAAATTGGAAAATAC
This sequence comes from Odocoileus virginianus, assembly GCF_023699985.2. Lineage (NCBI taxonomy): Eukaryota > Metazoa > Chordata > Mammalia > Artiodactyla > Cervidae > Odocoileus > Odocoileus virginianus. The sequence continues at coordinate 54,316,904 of NC_069684.1, read as the reverse complement.
CAAAAACAAAACAAAACAAAACCCTTCTGAGACATCTATAATTCGTATTTTGACATATCTTCTTTCTGTCTCTAATTGCTAATACTTTAAAAACCATTGAAATACTACAGAAGACTGTCTTGAATATGATTCACATACTTAGGTGGACATGTTGAGTATTTTTCAGATTGTTAAAAAAGTCTTCAAACATACCATTTTCATGTTGGTGTGATATTTCATCCCATGAATGTCTTTGAATGCCTTTTGACATGTCCCCAAGATTAAACATTTGGATTGTTTTCAGTTTTTTTCTAGGTATGAAGAAGAATGTGATGAATAACTTGGCATAAATCTCTGTTCATATTGTTTATTATTTCCTTAGGGAAAAAATTTTAGCAGTGGCTTCACCAACAAGAGTATGACTCCTGTAGACTTTTATTTATTTATTTGGCTGTGCTAGGTCTTCGTTGCATGGACTTTATCTAATTACAGCGAGCAGGGCCTACTCTAGTTGTGGTGCGTGGGCTTTTCATTGCGGTGGCTTCTACTGTTGCTGCGCATGGGCTCTAGGGCATGCGGACTTCCGTAGCTGCAGCTCCCAAGCTCTAGAGGGCTAACTCATGGACTTAGTTGCTCCACAGTATATAGGATCTTCCCCGATCTGTGTCTCCTGCATCGTCAGGTGGATTCTTTACCGTTGGGTCACCAGGGAAGCCCTCCTGTAGACATTTGATAAGATATAGCTATATACTATATAGATATATATACATGCATATATATGTATATAGTGCTAAATCATTTTGCAGAGTGGTTATTATACCAGGTGTATATTTACCAGCAGGTTATGTGTCTCATTTCTTTTTGACCATTATATTCAAAAATCTTTTGCCATTTTTGTGAGAAAAAACGGTAATTTCTTACTGATTTAATTTGTATTTTTGATTGCCTGAGGCAGACTTTTCAATATGCTTATTGCAATATGTATTTCATGTTTCTCCATATTCTGGTTCCTGCTTGCCTGCCAGGGTGAGACATTTACCCATAATTTCTTGTGGTTAACAATTTTTCATTTAACTATTGGTTCACTTGGAATTATGTGGAAGCTTTTCCCGGTCCTGTACAGGCTTTTGGTTTATTCCCCCAAAGACGACACAAGGGCATGTTGGGAAATTGCAAAATAAGGAGGCTTAGACATACTATAGATAAAAGATGCCAAAAATCCTTTGAACTTAGATTTCCTTTAGCAACCCAGGCTATTCTCTTGTGAAGGAGCTGTAACTTCAGCTCACTTTCCTAAAGATTTTTGATGCATTTGGAGGGCCAAAACTTTCAAAAGTTCATGATCATAGCCACTACACTTGTTTCACAGCTTTCAGATAGATGTTTTCAGAAGATTTTATGAGCCCAAATTCTCATATCTTCTCATACCTAAAAAAATCAATGAAATCTGCCCCTTGTTTCTTGCAGCAACCTTCTACTAAGATGTGTGCTTGATCGCACAAATGCTCCGTCACCAAAATCACATATGAATAGACCTCCCCCCACCTCTATGGAGCATTTCCTCAGAGCTATCTGAGAGGCTGTCTCCTGGGCCATAGTCCTCAGTAAGTCCCCAAATTAAACTGAACTTGCAGCCCTCATGTTGTGCATTTTTTCAATTGACACCCCCAATTGGCTCCATAGGTACCCCCAACTCTTAGCATGCCTCACCCACATCACCGCCAACTCTGGCTGGCTCCCGGTATGCATTTCCGACAAACTTTGGCAGACAGCACATACAGTGAGCACGTACAGGAAGGTAGCTTAAATCTGCAGGGCCAGGAAAGACCACAAACTTAAGCTTTAGTGCCACTTTTGAAGGGAGAAAGGGAATCTGACAGCCTTTGGCCTGATGGGTTTCAGGATTGAGAGAAAGCAAACAAGCGTAAGAATTCTGCCATTTAAGAGAGCAAGAAGCACAGGGTAGGTGTATCCAGAGAAGGCCTGAGAAAGCCTCAGAATCCCCACCAGGACTGACGCAAGGTGTTTTTCTCTGGAAAACAGTTGGTAAAGACTGGAGGAGGTGAGTGCTACTTCAGATGCAAAGCCAGCACCACAAAACTCTAAGGAATGCAAAAAAATCATGAAAACATTATATCACCAAAGAATCAATAATTTTTCACTAATCTATTTCAAAGACATGGAGATCTGTGATGTGCCCAATTAACTGAAAATAGCTGTTTTAAAGACACTCAGTGATATATAAGAAAACATAGAAAGATAATTTGATTAAATCACGAAAATGATAAGTGGACAAAATGAGAAGTTAAAGAGGTAGAAATCATTAAAAAAAAAAAAAAAAAAGAACCAAACAGAAATTCTGGAGGGGAAGAATAAAATGAATGAAATTAAAAATGCAGTGGAGTGCATCAACAGCTGAATGGATCAAGCGAAGGAAAGAATCTATGAGAATAAACACAGGATCTTTGAAATTATCTAGTCAGAAAAGAACAACAAAAAAGAGTGAATAAAACCTTTGTGGTCTATGGGATATCATTAAAAGAAACAGTTTGTGAATTATTGGAGTTCCTGAAGGAGAAGAGAAATAGAAGGTGGCAGAAAGATTATTTGAAGCTAAGAAATTCCCAAATCTGGGAGAGATTTGCTATCAACCAATGTGATGAAAGGGCTTCCCTGGTTGGCAGAGATTTTTTAGATATGAGAAACACAAACAAGAAAAGCAAAAATAAATAAGTGGGACTCCATCAAACTAAAAAACTTCTGTACAACAAAGAAAACTATCAGTAAAATGAGAAAAAATATTTGTAAAACATGTATCTGGTAAGGGGTTAATAACAGGATAAAAACTCAAACAGTCCAATTAAAAAATGGGCAGAGGAACTAAGTGGACATTTCATATAGAAGACATAGGTCCCTTGACTCTGTCCTCTTTCCCAAACTTCAGCATTTTCAAAACATGATCATGATTTGTGTTGAATTATAAACCACTTACTTACTTACTTGATGTTTTTCTTTAAATTGATTCAACTTTTAAAAAACCTGAAATATGGAAGGAAGGAAGTGTTAGTTGCTCAGTAGTGTCCGACTCCGCGATCCCATGGTCTGTACCCCTCCAGGCTCCTCTGTCCACGAGATTCTCCAGGCAAGAATATTGGAGTGGGTTGTCATTCTTTTCTCCAGGGGATCTTCCCGACCCAGGGATCCAGCCCAGGTCTCCTGCATCTCCTGCATTGGCAGGTGGATTCTTTACCACTGAGCCACCTAGGAAGCCCCTATTACCATTATACCAGCCTTTTAATAAAGATTTCTGTCCAACTGGGTGAACCATATTCTTGCAGCAATTTTATTTTATACTAATACATTAGGGTTCTTCTGGAGAACTCCCTCTCTTTTCAAACACATGATTTCATTTTATTCTGCCTGCATTCCTTTCAGGCAAGGCATCGCAAGGCTGCATCTGCATCTCTGGTTTATAAAATAGATAAGCAACGAGGATTTACTCTATAGCACAGGGAATTACATCCAACATCTTACAATAACCTATAATGGAGTATAATCTGCAAAAAAGCTGAGTCACTAGATTGTGCACCTGAAATTAACCCAATATGGTAAATCAACTATAAAAAAAGCGGAGAAAGGAGGGATTGAAATTCTGTCTTTATTTGGGTTTCCACATGGTTCAGAGTCAGGGCCAGGCTAAAATGACGTCTCCTGGTAATGAAGGAACTGCAGCGATGTCACAGCGAGGTGCAGACTTTCGGATCTGTGCGGGACGTGGCAGGGTGTCCAGGTTGTCAAAGTCATGCCTGTCCTTTGTCCCCACCCCTCACAGAGTGCACGGCTTGGAGATTGAGGGCAGAGACTGTGGCGAGGCCGCGGCCCAGTGGATAACAAACTTCCTGAAGACGCAGCCCTACCGCCTGGTGCACTTTGAACCCCACATGCAACCGAGAAATTCTCACCAAGTGGAAGACGCATTCCGACCCACGGACCAGGTCAGAGGATCGCCCCTTGGTTTTTGGCCTTCACTGTGTGTCCTGTGGAAGGCAGGCTTCCTTGGAAGGGGAGAGCATGGCACATGTCTGCTGAGCTCAGATCTCATCTTTTATCTTTTGTGATCTCTTAGGACAAAAGCTGTTACTTTTGTCACAAGCTATTGGTAAAAAAATAAAGCCCTTCCCTTGGGAGCATCATCTGTGTTTCTTGATTTGGAGGACTCTTGCATTTTTGCCCGAGAGCAAAAATTCCTACTTATAGAAGCTTCTGGTGCCAACATGGCTTCAAAACTCTTCTAGGTCAGTATCTTTCCCAGTCCCTCTGTAATTGCATGAGAAGTCCAGCCTTTTTACACTGGGATTGCCATGTTGTGTCAGATCTCAGTTGGGCAAATGGGTATAGGCATGGAGATCCACAGATTTAAAATGACCAGGCTGGCCCTCAAAGGAATAAGGCTTTAAAAATTCATCCTAAGAGTGAAACATACAATGGTTTGTGGCACCGTTGCCACAGCCATTTTGAATGTTGATTTGCATGTTTCATGAAAAATACATAGCCATGGAATCAGTGACTATTTTTTATCATACCTAATGAGGTCATCAAATCCAACCACCTTATTAAGATCAATCTGTGAGAGTTTGGAGGGTGAGAAAGGGGCAGCTCTAGGATTCTGAGACCCCATTTTCTTCACTCCACCATGCAGTTCCTGTTATCTGCAAGGCTATTGAAAGCTTCTGAATCGCTGTGACTTTGCTATAAAAAGAAATAGAGAAATACTTAGAAAGATTGCGTGGGGAGGTGGGGTGAGGGAGGGGTGGAAGGTTCCAGGAACCAGACCCATGTGACCTCTGAGAAATGCCTTTGTGTGTGTCACGCTCTAACAATTTTTCTTTCCTCATCAGATCCCGTACTCAGATGCCAGTCCCTTCTTGATCCTTTCCGAGGCATCGTTGGCAGATCTCAACTCCAGGCTAGAGAAGAAAGTTAAAACAGCTAACTTCAGGCCCAATATCGTAATTTCAGGCTGTGGTGTCTATGCAGAGGTAACGTTATGCCTCCCTTGCTCCTTTCCTTGGACTTAACTGTTTTTTATTTTTATTTTTTAAGGTGTGAGGGTCTTTGATGCTTGATTACTGAAGGATGCATATTTTTGGGGGGGACCACAGTGCCTCCTGGTGGAGAAATGTACACAGAACAGGCTGGTGCACTCTAACCTGAGGTGCCCAACATTTTGGACTGTTGTGAAACATGTAAGAGACTCATTTTATGATTAAAAAGCAAAAACAAAACTCTGCAGTACACATATGAAGAATAACACACACTATTAGAGTTAAAATTCTGGGTCTGGAACTTTCTCTCTGGCTTGTGATCAATAAAGGACTGGGCCGGTTTAACTCTGGATTCTTATCTTCAGCCCCTTTGTGAGGTGGTCAGGACCACAATCAGATGTCCTTCCTTCTTATTATTGCCTTGCATCCCTCACCCTTTTTTTGTATCTCTCAAAGTTTCCACCCTGGAAGACTCAATTCAGATCCCACCTTTTCCTTAAAACCTCCCTGACCAGAGCAGGGCAGCCTGAAAATCTCTTCTCTACACCACCAGCACCAAGCTTGCTTGCACAGATCAATCAGCACAAGGGTGCTGTCTTACAATGCTTTCTCTCTGTTTTTCTGGACCTTTTAAAAGGAATGCTGATCATTCACGTTTCTTATGTGTATGTGCTGTCTCCCCTGCTGGATTTGAGAGGCACAGTCCATTGATTTGATTTGTCCTTAGAGTAGGCACCAGTGACCCAGGCCATAGACAGATGCCCGAGGACCTTCCTGGGCTGGAGAGCTTTGTATTCATAAATGCTCCTCTGGAGATGCCAAGGGAAGTGAGGTTACCGGCCTGCTCTAGATTTGTTCCTATCCATTCAGGGGAGATACAAGATAAATAGATGCAATGATTAAGGATCTTAATCCATTTTAGGCGAGCAGGAAAGGATATTCTGCAACCTAGAGTAATCCCCCCTCTCCGTTGCTTCCTGCATCAGCCCCTATCCTTGCCTTCCCCACTGCCTCCAGTCAGACAGGGTCAGTCAGGGAGGCTTCCTAGGAGATGAATTTCTTTTTTATTTTTATTTTTAAATTTTTCTTGGAGTATAGTTGCTTTACAATGTTGTGTGAGTTTCTGCTAATTGAATCAGCTATATTTGTACCTATATGACCTCTTTTGGATTTCCTTCCGATATAGGACCATTGAGTAGAGTTCCCTGTATAGGTTCTCATTAGCTATCTATCCTATACGTGGTATCAATAGCGTATATGTGTCTGCCTCCATCTCCCATTTCCTTTCACCCTCTCGTCCCCCTTGGTATCCATGTGTGTTCTCTATGTCAGCATCTCTCTGCTTTGCAATTACGTTTGTACCATTTTTCTAGATTCCACATATGAGTGATACCATCCAGTATTTATTCTTCAGAGATGAGTTTCAATTCTGGTTTTAGAAGTGAGAGGAAGGGGAGCGTTTCATTTCAGGGGAAAGAATTGACAGATCAAAGAAGGAGGGTGGAAACAGGAAGGCATGATGTGAAGTCAGCCATCACTGATGGAAATGACTGCTGAGCTGTCGAACCCCATGACATCCCCCCCACAGGGGTGAGTCAGGGCTGGGGCTCCCAGGTGCTCACCGGACTTCTGTGCTTTGGCCCCAGGACTCATGGAATGGGCTTCTTATTGGTGACGTGGAACTGAAAAGGGTGATGGCTTGCTCCAGGTGAGACGCCCGCGCTGCTGCTCGAGAACGGGAGGAGAAGGGGACTGTCTGCTTTGTCCAGTGTATGATGCCTGTGTGTGTGTCCAGGTGCATTTTAACCACAGTGGACCCGGATACCGGCGTCATGAGCAGGAAGGAGCCACTGGAGACTCTGAAGAGGTAGGACCATGCGATTTAATATCTCTTCGAAGAAGCAGGGAGAAGGGGGTACTAGTGACTGGGTAATTTAGGAACTATTCCTGGGTGCTTTGATCTCGGAATGCCTACTTGCACAACTAATTTTACTTTTCATTTAGAATTCGTGATCCGAGCACACCAGTTAAAAAGCAACAACACATGGTTTAGATATTTTGACCAGCTTTACCATGGACTTCCCATTAGGTGACCTCACAAACTCATTAGGTGTGATAAGGGCTTTCTAGTGCTTTAAGAAATGCCCAACTGTTTTGGAGGAACATGTTGAAGTATGCAGGAGTGAAGTGAGGTGATACCTGGAGTGTGCTGAAATTTTGGCCAAAGCACAGATGGAAAAATATGTCAGTCTTGATAAATAGAATCTGGGTGACAATTGGGTGGGGATTCACTGCACTATTTTTTCTACTTTTTTGTTTATGTTAAAATTTTCGCAGTAAAAATTTTTTAATGAAAGTGACAGGTAAGTTTAAATTGTATAGATCAATATTTATGATAATGTTCATTTTAAAAAGCTGATTACAAAATTGCATATATAGTACTGACTTTTTTGTTATTTTATTTTCCTTTTTAAAATATATAAATTCCCCTGAGTAGCTAAAAGGCTGGAAGTCTATAAACTGAAACATTAATGAAGGTGTTCTTTTGGTAATGGAATTATGGGGAAAATATATATTCTGATAGGTAGCCTCTAAACTTTCTCTAAGCAACCTGCAGTACATTTGCTAAAACAATTCATGATCCATGCCCTTCTGTTTTCTGCAAATCTGGAGCCAGGACATGGTGGAAACCCTCAGAGTGACACTCATCTTCCCTGGTCTTCTGTTTTGAATGCAGGATCACAGGTGGGCTGTCAGGTCTCGTTTCTTCAGCCCCTGAGGCCTTTGGCTTGGGCCCTGACATGCATCCTTGGATGTTACTTGCAGAGGAGGAGAGGGAAGATAGGGGGCGGGGTTTGGTAACTCCTGCTTTAGGCAAAGCCCCAGAAGACTTGAGGAAGGAATGCAGTGGAAGTTTGGCCATCTGACATAAAAGGCATCGTGAAGAGCACATTAAGAGGAGGTTATACTGGGACTTGTGTGACCAAACTTGTTCCCCTGGAATGGGAATCTGTTTCGTTCCATCTTTCATCAAGTTCGTTGGTCCAAGCTCTTTGGACCACCAGTCTCCTTCAATCAGCACTCATCCCTCTCTTGGGCTTCCCTAGTGGCGCAGATGGTGAAGAATCCGCCTGCAATGCAGGAGACCTGGGTTCGACCCCTGGGTCAGGAAGATCACCTGGAGAAGGGAATGGCTACCCACTCCAGTATTCTTGCCTGGCGAATCCTATGGACAGAGGAGCCTGGTTGGCTTCAGCCCGTGGGGTTGCAAAGAGTCAGACACAGCTGAGCATGTACACATACATCGCTCTCTGCTGATCCTGCTATCCCAGAAGCTACTGTCTGGCCCCTCCCTGGCAGGCTGAAGCCTGGGCTGGGGGCTCTGTCCCGGACAGCACATTGCCCCCAGGCATGAAGCCAGCACCTGTGCTCCAAGGAGACCAGCGTCCTGCATCAAGACCAGGCTATAGTGAGGTGGACAGTTGGCATTCCAAGGCCAGGCCACATGGCAGAGAGAGGGAGGTCGGGAGCAGAGTCAAACAAAGTGGGTTGGAGAGAGGTTGGGAGGGGAGATTCTGAATTACTGAGGTGAAGGTCAAATGGCTGCTTTTTCTCTGGATCCCCACCACTGAGTGCGAATTTGCAGAAACATTCAAAGAGGAGGCTACACCTGGATGGGAGGGGAGTGTAGGGGAGAAATCCTGCACGTGTATGTATGGCTGAGTCCCTCTGCTGTACGCCTGAAACTATCACAACATTGTTAATCAGCTGTGTGTGTGGGTGTGTCCCTGTGTGTGTGTGTCTCTGTGTGTGTGTGTATTTCTTTGTGTGTGTCTATGTGTGTGTGTGTGTCTGTGTGTGTGTGTCTGTGTGTGTGTGTCCCTGTGTGTGTGTGTGTCTGTGTGTGTATCTCTGTGTGTGTCCCTGTGTGTGTGTCTCTGTGTGTGTGTGTCTGTGTGTGTGTGTGTCTGTGTGTGTGTGTGTGTCTGTGTCTGTGTGTGTGTCTGTCTGTGTGTCTGTCTGTGTGTGTGTGTGTGTGTGTGTGTGTGTCTGTGTCTGTGTGTGTGTGTGTGTGTCTGTGTCTGTGTGTGTGTGTCTCTGTGTGTGTGTGTGTGTGTGTGTATCTCTGTGTGTGTCTGCCTGTGTCTGTGTGTGTCTGTCTGTGTGTGTGTCCCTGTGTATGTGTCTGTGTGTGTGTCTGTGTGTGTCTCTGTGTGTGTGTGTGTGTGTGTCTGTGTGTGTCTGTGTCTGTGCTGTGTGTGTGTGTCTGTGTGTGTGTCCCTGTGTGTGTCCCTGTGTGTGTCTCTGTGTGTGTGTCTCTGTGTGTGTCTGTGTGTGTGTGTCTCTGTGTGTGTCTGTGTGTGTGTGTGGCTTAGTCGCTCAGTCGTGTCTGACTCTTTGCAGCCCTATGGACTGTAGCCTGCAAGGCTGCTCTGTCCATGGAACTCTTCAGTCAAGAATACTGGACTGTTTTGCATTCCCTTCTCCAGGGGAATCTTCCTGACTCAGGGATCAAACCCGAGTCTCTCGTGTCTCCTGCTTTGCAGGCGGATTCTTTACCCTCTGAGCCACCAGAGAAGTCCCATTAATTGGCTATATTCCAATACAAAATAAAAAGTTTAAAAAAATAGGCTACGAGGATATATTGTACAACATAGGGAGCATAGCCAATATTTTATAATAACTATAAATGGAGTATTATCTTTAAAAATCATGAATCACTTCACTTGTAACATATAATATTGTACATCAACTATGCTTCAATAAAAAAAAGAGAAAAGAAGGAAAAAAAGAGTCGGACAAGACTTAGCAACTGAGCAACCACCAAAAGTTAATAGGTATAGCACTTAAGATTTATACATTTCACTCCTTGTAAATTTTATCACCCCTCAAAAATAGTTATGAAATGTTAACCCTAGGAAATGATATTCCAGATGAACTGTTTCAAGGTGAAATTTGCTGACATCTGTCACTTAATTGGAAATGGAAAAAAATGATGATGGATTGACGGATGGATAAATATATCTGATAGAGGAAATACAATAAAATGTTATGTGTAGGGTCCAAATGACTGGCAATTGAATGTTCTCTGTAAAATTCTTTTAACTCATCTGCCTGTTTGATGATGAAAGTGTTGGTCACTCAGTAGTGTCCGACTCTTTGCAACCCCATGGACTGTAGCTCACCAGGCTTCTCTGTCCATGGAATTCTCCAGGCAAGAATACTGGAGTGGGCAGCCATTCCCTCCTCCAGGGTATCTTCCTGACTTGGGTTGAACCCGGGTCCCTTGCATTGCAGGTGGATTCTTTACCATCCAAGCCACCAGGGAAGCCCAGGAGAGGGATGGGTGCTGATCAAAGGAGACTGGTGGTCTCAAGAGCTTGGACTAACGAGCTTGGTGAAAGATGGAACGAAACAGACTCCCTTTCCTGCATTGCAGACAGATTCTTTACCGTCCAAGCCGCCAGGGAAGCCCCATTTGTTTGAGGATGGTCGTGATGAAATGTTGGAGAAGACTTTATTAGCTGTGACCGGACACTCTGGAGGGGAGCGAGTCTGAGAAGCTGCAGCGAAGGACTGGTGGTTCCTCCAAATGTGCTGGCTCACTCACAATTAGCACAGACTGGAAGTTCCTCCATCTTCCCACTTTCCTGTGGTTGCCGAGGAGCTCTGTGGAGGAGGAAGGCAGGGCAGGTGGGGGACAGCACCCCGCCATGGTGTTAGTAGTCCTGGTTTTGCCAGGTGATCAGCAGGCTCCTCTCTAGCTCAGGCTCTTCCTCCCTGTGAAGTCAGTGGAACAGGACAGACCTCCGTTGGTTCTGTATACAAGCCAGCCAGATGATCTGGAGAATTGACTGCCATCCATTTGTATACATCATCTTGTTCTCTCCTCCCGACAGAGCTTGGTGCCTGGTACCTTTCCTTCTGGATTCAGAAAGTGTCTGTCTTGGGCCAGTCCTCTGAATCTTTGGGGCCCCTCCTTCCCTTGGGATCTTGTGTTTATAGAAGGAGGAAAATTGACCCCTGGGAGCAGCCCAGCCCTCTGAATCTCCTGCTGCCCCTCAGCAGCCCAGCCATTCCACCCTAATTGCTCTTAATACCCCAGGAGACGGGGCAGCCAGCCTAGGTGTCTTCTGTATCTTACTGAGATTTAAATTGCCATAGATGCCATGATTTATGTCCCTCCCAGGACAGATGGCCATAAATCAGGAAGAGAAAGGCCTGGGCTGCCTGACATAAATCACAGAAGCAAAGCAAAGTGGTTTTGGGGGCCTCCCCTCTGCTCCCCGGCTATCCTCCTGGGCAGGGTACCTGGGCACACTGCCTTCCCTCTTCATGGGTCCCCTGTGCCCCAGGGCTATGCTGATCCAGGAAGGCAGGTTCTCAGCCGGGAGACCAGTGCTGAATGGCTGCTGATCGCAGGCCCAGAGGAACCTTTGTGAAGTACTCACAGTGGAGGCCGGTCTGCTGGCAGGAAAATATGAAGAAGGAATGACTCTTTTCTTTCTGGAGGGAGAGTGACTCCCACCCTGATCCCACAGGAGCCGTGCGGGTCTGTCATTGTTCCTTTCAATAGGAAGAATCAGCTCGTTTGTTCTGTCAATACACGTGTTTTGTTAAATGCAGGAGGACTTGGACAGTGACATTTGCTGCTCTCCGCCTGTGTCAGGCTGTGCTGTGCTGAGGTAAAGACAGAAGGATTGGGTGTGGGTGATACTATGGAAGGAGACAGCTGCCTCCCACCTGACCAGGCTCTGTCATCTCCTGCCCCTGTAACTGTGTGACATTGGCAAGTCAGATACATGCTTGATGTTGCAGTTTATTTGCAAAAACTGACCTAATAAGAGGAAGTGGCTTAGTGGTAAGGAATCCACCTGCCAGTGCAGGGCACACGTGAAACCAGGGTTCAGTCCCTGGGTCAGGAAGATCCCCTGGAGGAGGGCATGGCTGCCCACTCCAGTATTCTTGCCTGGAGAATTCCATGGACAGAGAAGCCTGGTGAGCTACAGTCCATGGGGTTGCAAAGAGTCGGACACAGCTGAGAGTGAGCACACACGCATGGACTCATAACACCTCTCCTGGTTTACTCTCCCCCTTGGTTAGAATAAAGCAATAAGTACTACTTTTAAAAATAGATGATAAAATACATAATGACCATGTAGACTGTGGTTATTGATAGGCTCAGCTTATGAGCTTGGCACATTCTGAGAGAAGGAAAATCCTGGAGACACTTCTTTCCATTTTCTGAGGCTGCATTAAAGGCAAGGCAGCCCAACCTGCTTGGCCTTCAGGCCCTCCTGTCTTCACAGTGCTGTTTTATTCCTGACCTGATCATACACATAACCGGTTGGGAGTCCCCAGAAGTGGCCTGTGCCCTCGGTGGGGACCCAGCGGTGATCAGAGACCCTGCCTGCAAACCATGGTCTGGGCATTGATCAATAAGTGAGTAAAGCAAGCAGCTCTCACCAGTCCACAGCACTTTATAGGTAACAGTTTCCACTCACACCACACCCTTAAGGATGGAGACCTCTGTTTAAGTGAAACAAAACGTGTGTCTCCCATTAAAGTGGTAGTGTGTTTCATATTCACTGGAAGAGAAGATTCACTGAGAAAGGCGATTTTATGTATTTTTTGGCTGTGCTGGGTCTTCATTGCTCTGAGGGCTTTATTATGGTGAGCGGGGGCTACCCTTTAGTTGCGGTGCTGGGCTGGCCACTGAGGTGGCTGCTCTTGTCGCAGGGCACAGGCTCCAGGGCGTGCGGGCTTCAGTAGTTGCAGCTCTCGGGCTCTAGAGCACTGGCTCAGTAGTTGTGGTGCATGGGCTTAATTGCTGTGCGGCATGTGGAATCTTCACGGACCAGGGATCAAACCCACGTCTCCTGCATTGGCAGGTGGATTCTTTACCACTGAGCACCAGGGAAGCCCAAGAAAGGTGATTTTTACATGTATTTGTAATTTATTAATCCCACCATCAGGGTTTCCCTGGTGGCTCAGATGGTAAAGAATCTGCCTGCTCTATAGAAGACCTGGTTCCATCCCTGGGTTGGAAAGATCCCCTGGAGAAGGGAATGGCTACCCTCTCCAGTATTCTTGCCTGTAGAATCCCATGGGTAGAGGAGCTTGGTGGGCTGCAGTCCATGGGGTCACAGCACCACAATCCTATCATCAGCCGCAAAAGCAAAATTTGTATATTTGGGAAAAAGAAAATCAAAGAAGATCCATGTATGAGATCATGCCTTGTTTTCAGTCTCTTGAACAAAAAGCTTGGTGTGGATGTGAATTTACAGTGGACAATATTGCCTCAGTCCCACAAGGGGTCACTGTTGATCTCATTTGTCCAGTCTCCCTGCAGCCCAGTGGTAACAATGTCAGCAGGAGCCTAAGTGGGACCCAGCTGGGGGCTTTGGGCAGTGCCGCGCCTACAAACCAGCTCCTTGGCCCAACCCTTGGCAGAGTCCTTCCTTCCTAAGTTACCTGGAGGCGGAGTACCTGTGTGCATGAGTAGTGATGGCAATGGGCAGGGAAACCCGTGCGTGGCTGAACGTTTGTGCAGAATAAATATTAGCCCCCTGACCTCTTCTCATGTGTGCGTGTGTAGTATCCAGGAGGTACAAAGATGACCGGGATCACATCCCTGGTGGGAAAAGTCCCGACTCTGAAATGAGCCAGACCTCAGTTCTGGCCCCAGCCTGACCACTTAGATCCTGGGCAAGTCTGTTACTCCTCTGAGACCTCCCTGTGAAGTGGGGACGATACATATTCCCACATTGGCATGTTTCAGGGATTAACAGATAATCTGTGTGATGTTCTTTGTAAACTGTCAGTGTTTGCACAGAACTGGCTCTCAATCCCCTCACTGAGATAATCAGAGCCTCAGGCTACCCAGCTTGTAAGAAGCAGAAATCCCGAGTCATAAAGTGCCCGATCTGCCTCCATCCTGAAGAAGTCACCCTCCAACAGACACATCTCCAAATGTCCCTGGTATTGCAGGCTGAGAGCGAAGAGGCAGGCTGGGAGACGTGCCTGGTTCCCAGGGTCCAGCGTCATTGCAGAGACCTGACTACAGAGCAGGGGAATGTTGTTGGCCAGGCAGGATCAGCTGGATCAGTGGCTCATGGTTCCCATCCGCTTGTTGATTTATTCGTTGGCTCAACCAACCTCATTCTGAGTGGCTTCAATGTACCAGGTGCTGTACCAGGCTGTTGGCATACAACAATGACCAGAACAGACATAGTGCCTGCAAATGCAGGGAGAGGCTAGAGGTTTTGCCCTCCCCATTTTCTCATTAGCCACCTCTGATTCGCAGAACAAAATTAGGTCTGAGTTGTTGCAATAGTTTTTTTTCTCAGAACACAGTAGAATGAAAAAGTGCTTTCCATCAAAATGATATAAAAATGATTAAATGAGAGACAGAAGGAAAACTTTTTCCTGGTGGAGGTGGAGGACAGGAGAATCTTGCCATGTTATTCACGCACATCCCGTGTACACTTTTCCTGGGGATTCTTGTTTTTTGCCTGACAAAGATGTGAATTTGTTGTTGTTTAGTTGCTCATTCGTGTCTGACTCTTTTGCGACCCCATGGGCTGTAGCCTGCCAGGCTCCTCTGGCCATGGGATTTCCCAGGCAAGAATGCTGGAGGGGGTTGCCATTTCCTCCTCCAGGGGATCTTCCCCACCCAGGGATCCAACCCGAGTCTCCTGCCTTGCAGGCAGATTCTTTGCAGTTGAGCCGCTGCAGAAGCTCCAAAGATAGGAATACTGCTCCTAACAGAGGGTGGGTTTTACTAACACGTTCATTTGTTGAACAAATGTTTGTGGGTCACTGGTGACATATAGGGTCCAGCCTTGGTGTGAGTGATACAAGGGAGTTAGTCACATTTCCTGCTCTCCACAGACTCTCTGTCTTGTAGAACAGACAGACGTGCTCTAATAGTGCAGAACACAGCACGTGTGTGTTCAAGGGGCAGCAGAGATAATCCAGGATGGGGAGACCACTCCTAGCCGGGGGATCCTGAGTTTCTTTCCCAGGACATGTGGCTTTGGAGTTCGGCCTTGAAGAAAAGGTAGAATTCTAGTGCTTGGGGAACTGGGGGAGGGGAGTCCACAGAGGAACCACCAAACCATGGGGGGAAGAAAGAGTTATTAGAGTTGTCTGAGGATGCATGAAGTGAGATTGTGATAGTGGAAGAAAAAGTGAGAAAATTCAAAAGGCGTGGTACATGAAAAACCTCAGGACCTGGCAGCTATGAACACACTGGAAAGTGAGGGAGCCGGTGTAAAGGATGACTCCTGGCCTCTCAGCCTGACGGACTGCTCAGCTGTGGTTCTGATCACTGCTGTGGAGTCAGGAGGAGAGATGCCAAGGGAAGTGATAAAGTAAAGTCTGAGCATATTGAGTCCCTAATTCCTTAATGCCAAAACAGGGAACATTCCAAAGAGAAAAGAGGTGGCCATTGGTTGTACTTTTGTAGTTTGTGCACTGGATACAACTCCAGGAGGCACTATTCTGAACTCTCGAAGGGAACGGCGCTCGCTGGAGCAGGGCAGCATGGAGGCCCTGTGTGGGGTGGACCGTCAGCCGAGAAGAAATCATGTCCGGTTTGAGCTCTTCCTTCTGATTGCCTGTGACTCATTATGGTCTTTTTCCTGTTGCAGTTATCGCCTGTGTGACCCTTCTGAACGAAAGTTATATGGAAAATCACCTCTCTTTGGACAGTATTTTGTTCTGGAAAACCCAGGGACCATCCACGTGGGAGACCCTGTGTACCTGCTCGGCCAGGAATAGGAATCATATGTCCTGGAATAGCAGATGCCTTTCAAAAATGTCTTCAAAACTGATAACACTTGAAACACAGTATTTTGGAATGGGCATTTGACTCCTCAGCGTTTTCTTTAGAACTGTAGTCTCCAAGTTTTCCATCTTTCTCTGGATTTCTTCCTCATGTCCCAGTGCTTCCAGCATCCCAGGGTACAAAGCAAAGGTTTGATAACTTAATAGGACTTCAGTAAGTCACCTAAATGACAAGGCAGGATTCTAAAAATTGCTTTATGTTTAACTATGATTGTGGAATAACTCTTTCTCCTTCTTCTCCATTCACCTACTCATAACCTCCATCATGTCACTGCTATGCCTTAGGGAAAAGGAGAGAAGAGAAAGGGTGGGAGATTGAGAAGAATGTTCTGGAATATTTTCTTACCCCATGCCTCAGCATGCAATGGAAATTAAATAGCACTCCAAATAAGGCTGGACTGTCACTTCACTTTCCCCCCTCAAGTCCTAGACAGGCTTTTAAAAGGGTATAAAGAGCCTGACCTTCAGTAAACACTTAGACGTGCGTCTTCCCTAGATCATTTTGGATCTGGTACTATTACCTCCTCGTGTCCATGGGCATTTGATGGATCCTTCATGGCACATTGTGCCTTGGTTGGCAGGACAGCAGAGATGTCAGGGAAGAAAATCAACTCATGAGAGCAGCACTGCTGTCAGACTCTGATATGGAATAGGAGAAACGGAAGACAAACAAAATCTTCCTTGCCATGAAACAGAGTATCAACTGTATCCCGTTGGTGAGACCAGACTTTTCCCAGTATACAAGAGAGAGCAGTCATGCTAAGTAGGCGAGGCACCCTTGTCTCCTGTTGTCTGGGATGCTATTGGGGTTGCCCTGGGAAACGATGCCCAAAGAAATGGTCAGGAGAGGACAGGATGCCACCTAGTGGCATTGTCACAGCTCAGCCATGCTGTTGAAAAGATGGAAACGTATGGATGGGTTTTAGTTTTCTGTCCTAGAAAAATTTTTTGAAAGAAACTGAGTAAACTCTAGGTATTCTCTGCTTCTCTGCTGTGGGAATTTGGTCCTAAAAGCGTGGCTGTGCTGCCACGGGGTCCTTCTGGATCTTGTTGGTCCCATCAACTCAAGGCTGGTTGCTTCTCCTCAAAACCAGGATGAAAAAGTTGTGAGATCCATGGATGAGAAGAAATGTGATTGTGTGATTTGAAATAAACCACAAAGGAGAAAAGGAAAACATATGTCAATTCACTTAACAACCAGTATCTAATTTTTCTCCTGATCAAATTATATAACTCTAGTATCTGACGATGTTTATCTTTCATTGCCATTTTGCTCTTTGTATTAGGAAGCTAAGTCATGAAAAATGTGTTTCAAAACTAAGTAAATGGAAGCTGCTTTGACTAGTTTCAGGTTGTACTCACTTCTTGGCAAGAAGTCAGACTTTGAAGCTGACAGATGTGAATGGGCAAAACCAATCATTCTGTCACCTCACACACACACACACACACACACACACACACACACACACACAACATCCTCAGGCATGCTTTCGTCTTTGAAGGGCTGTCACGTAAACATACTTTTTAACTTAAAGCCATGTATGTTTCACTTTGGTTTTATAAAAGCCGTTAGTAATGGTTGGAACCTAGCCTAGCTCTGAGGTTAAGTTATAAGGTAACAGGTGCACGTATATATGTTTTCTGGGTGGTGAATTATTGCAATTTGTTTTCCCCACACTTGAAGTGAAGTGGAATTAGAATAATTGATCAGTCATCCTTGGCCCATCACCTTCCCCAATAAATTCACTTTATGTTGAAACTAAAGATAAATTAAAAATACTGGATTGGCCAATACAGTGGAAAAACCCAAGCGAACTTTCTGGCCAACCCAATAAGTGTTCAGCAAGTAGCATTACTAATTGGACCTTGGAAATCCATGGCAGAACGCACACAGGATTTAGGAAACCATATGATTATCAGTTCTGTTGAGAGCAGCCAATACTTAGACAGTGATGAGAAACTCAAGGTTGGTTTGGTGGCTGGCCCTAGATAGTATTCAGAGGCAAGGTGAATGCCTTAGACTGGAACTTCTAACCCCTTGTCAATAGTAACAGCCACTCCCAAGGGACTCAGTCTGTGTCAAAGGCCACACTTATGCAGGCCCTGTCCTGTGCATTGCAGGGCAGCCTTCCAATCGAAGGGGTACCTAACCCCCTCCTCATTTGTGCAGAGTCTCCTGCTCCTCAGAGTGTGAGGAAGATTCCAGTTTTAAGACAGAGGTTCCAGTGACCTCTAGAATCTCAGAGTTGTTGCCAAGCTTTCTGTCAGTGAGATTTAAAAACCATTTACTTGTGTTTATTTTATATTTAATGAGTTGGTTAATGCCAAAGGCAGGACTGAAGTCTGGTTTATTTTGGAGACTGAACCTTTGCACACAATTGCACGTGAAGTAGAGGGTCAGGAATAGAGACCGTCGCAGACCCTCAGCGAGGTCTCTGTAAAGCTGTGGATGATGACTTTGATGGTCAGACAAAAACGGCCACTGTCAGTGTGTGTTTCATTCTGGGTGGCAATGTCTTCTGCAGCCACAGCACAGAATTACAGACCCACAGCTGGAGACCCTGCAAAGGACGATGTGGGAAAAAGCCTAGGCAGGCTGCTTAAAGGGCCGCGTCGCCAGCTATTCCCCAGGAAAGGTCAGATCATCACAAATAGGAGCGAGAAAAAAGAACTTACACACAAGGGCAGAAAGAAATCAGGGTGGGCCTGATGGAAATGAGGCCGGACAATGGGAGAAACTCCTCGTCTCCTGCCTATAGTGGTACAGGGTGAGGAGATGCCTTTGGGGGAGGGCTGCGAGTTTGCTAGAACCGTGTGAAAAGATCAGGCGAGCTTGACTTAGCCAAGTGTGACTTTGGAAAACCATCTGTGAGGCTGTCACCAGCAGTGGTGGTAGGCAGGTACCCCCCAGAACTCTGTGACAAATCAAAGCAATCCATGGCGGCCAAGAACGGACACTGTGGAGTCACTCAAAGATGCCAGAGTGACTCTCAGATCTGTTGATGCCTTAACACCGCACATCACTAAGTTTGCCTGGGTCCGGGATGTTCTGAAAGTTTGCTTGCAGTCTTAGTCACTCAGTTGTGTCCAACTCTCCCATGGACTGCAGCCCTCTAGGCTCCTCTGTCCATGGGATTCTCCAGGCCAGAATACCGGAGTTGGTAGCCATTCACTTCTCCAGGGGATCTTACCGACTCAGAGATCGAACCCAGGCCTCTTGCATTGCAAGCGGATTCTTTACTGTCTGACCTAGCAGGGAAGCTACTAAAAAATGAATTCCCTGGACTAATAACTTTGGGAAGTCTGGCATGCCTCACTCCTCTTCCAAAGGCCCAGCAGCCAGTACAGGGCGCCAGAGAGAACTGCAGTGAAGAATTTTGTTTGGGTTTAACACTGCCCTCCCCAGAGGCCTATTTCTGGTCACCTTTTGGGAAGCTCTGCACTGATCTCTAGAGGGAGAACCAGCCAGAAATGAGCTCCGTGCTGAGCCAGAGAGATTGTTCATGGAAAGAGGGAAGACAATAAAGGCCCCTGCCACATGGAAGAGGCCTCTCTCACTGGACCAGAAGGATAGGACTGGACTAAAAGGTTAAAGGGAGGTGTGGAGAGGGTGTCTTAGGCCAGCTCTCCTGCCAAAGGCCTTAGGAGAAGCAGTTCCTTTCTTTGGGCTCATTTTCCAGACCTGTTTTCGTGGTTAGATGGAGTGGATCAGAGTGAGGGGTGGAAACCCAGGCTCTTCAGTCCCGGTCTTACAGTGGTATGTAACAAGGGCTCCAGCAAGCTTCACGGGCCGGGGAGGCCCCATCCCCTGTCTGCCAGCTACACCTTTCTATGGCAACTTCGCTCAACCAGAGTTGCCTCCCACCACATTAAGCAGAATTACCCCGGGGGCGCTAGTGCCCCCGACGCTACGTACACATTCACTTTATACTATGATCTCATACCAGCAAGAACAGACATTATTTGCTTCTACCGCTTTCTTAGAAATGGACGAGTGAGTTATGATAGCATCTCAAGTTACCCAGTTTCAAGAAAGGGGAAGGATCTGGCACAGTACCACGATGTTCTTAGAATTGGGATAATAAAAATGTACCTGAGGCATTCGTTTGTCTGCATGGACTGCACTGTCTTCAGAGGAGAAGGCTCACGCCACCGCCTTGACTCTGATCCTGCTCTCCCTCAAAACACTGACAGGGAATCGAGGGGCCATGTGGTCTCACGCTCCGCGGTCTAGCTCAGAAAGAGGAGTTGCCTTAATCACATTATTAGTCTTCCTGGACAGACAGTTGGCTGTATTAAGGAAGAAAGGGACCTGAGAAGTGACTTCTCATTTGACTTCTTCCAAGGCTGGTTTTATTAGATGGGTCAAGTTCATTCATATTTGATTATTGATAAGTCTCATCTCTTCACCCTTGGTGGTCCTCTGTCATGCTCCTTTACCTTTAGAGAGCATTTTATTTTATTGTATTTACTTTTAATATTGTACTAGCTTTTAAAATTTTTGTGTTTAATTTAAAAAAATTATTTATTTGGCCACCCTTTGCAACACATGGGATCTTAGTTCCCTGACCGGGGCTCGAACCCAT
Source organism: Odocoileus virginianus (assembly GCF_023699985.2). Lineage (NCBI taxonomy): Eukaryota > Metazoa > Chordata > Mammalia > Artiodactyla > Cervidae > Odocoileus > Odocoileus virginianus. The sequence goes on along the minus strand of NC_069684.1, from coordinate 54,296,443 downwards.
ACTCCCTGCAGTGGAAGTGTGGTGTCTTAACCAGTGGATCACCGGGGAAGCCCCCTCCTAGAGCATTTTAAATGGTTCTTCCCTCTGCCTCCCTCATGAGGCCCACAGCCCCTGATTCTTCTTCATCCTTGGAAGCCCCTCTTCTCCCTGCCTGTGTCTTCAATGGTCAAGGTTCTAGTCCATATGGAGCTTGGTGGGATCTAAGTCAAGTTCAAACCCCTATGTGCTTTGCTGGGAGTATTGTAAATAAGGTATTGTTGTCATAATTATTTCTGATTAATATTTTTACACGTAATAAAGTCTCAAAGAGATGGCGTGCACTTGGTCTAGGGGAGGACCATCTTCCAGATGACTTGCCAGCAATTAAAGTGGCTTGTTAGTCGGAGGCCTAGGACGACCGAGGACAGCTGGAGAGCTCTTCTTTGCAAGCAGCTCTGGTTAACATCAACCGGGAAAGCTCTTTGTAAACACATGAATAATTGATCGTCCCGCGCTCACATAGCTACCGAGGATCTGAGCCCGTATGACTCATTTGCGAGCCATTCCTGTCGTCTGGATGCCATAACATTGGAGGAATGATGATCGTTTCTTGGAGATTCTTCTGTGGCCAGAGTTGCCAAGACCAAGGCTGTAATGGTTTGTTATGATGACCTTTGTTATTCCATTAGGCTCAATTGCTTTAAAAAATGATGTGTGCATACTTTCAGAACGTTTTTACCCTTTACGTTGACCTGACATCATAGTTTATATTACAGAATGTATTAATGACAGAGGAGTGTTTTCATGTCCCAAGGACAAATTTTAACAACCATAATCTGCCCTCAGTCATCATAAATATAAATGTATTGGTCAAACAGATCTCGTTAATGTGGCCAAGATAAATGCAAGCCTATATTTTAAGGCAGTTGAAGTTCTAGAGAATATATTTGGGGCCTTTTGTGGGACTCAGAGATCTTGTATACGTGCTATCAGAAGGTTGAGAAAATTAACATGTTTCCCCCTTGGGTTTGGCGTTGGACAGATATTAACGTCTTGGGGATGTCGAATAAGATTGTTCACATAGTTTCTGGACACCATTAATGCCTGGTGGGGTGAATCTTAGTTCTTAAAGCTGTATTCTCATTATGCTCCCGGGGCTTTTAAAAAGAAAGGAGATACAGATCTAAAGTCTCAGTCATGCATTGCTCAACCTTATTTCCCTGTATCAGATTGTTTTAAAGTTTTAATTGTATTAATCTCACTTGCCCCAACATCTTGCTTCCTGTGGGAGGAGGTGCTTTCCCACAGATGCGTGTCTGACGTTTTGCATCATCTCAGTTGGCAACATGTATGTTGGCAGATAATGTTCTGGATGTGAGCTGTCAGAAGGGTCGAATACTTTTCCTCTTTGTTACGCTATGCTCAGAAGTGTGGGTCTTTATTGGTAATATCCACATTTCAAGCTTCTCAGGCAGAAAACAAATACTTATTCTAAGAAGCCCTTTCTCATCATGTTTTTATACTGAACCATGAAAATGTGCTTAAGGCGGTAATGTCTCACATGCTACTCCCTAGAGAGCAGACTGTTTATAGGGGTGAGTTCATCTCCCCCAGATACGGTAAACATGGTGCCATCATTAACCTCTTTGTGGATTACAGTCACCTGGCAATGATTGATGAGCACCTCAAATAAAACCATTTACCCTTCTTCCTTTAAAGGAGTCCTTTGAGAAGAATCTTTCCTTCTCAATTTGCTATAGCCTTTGGCAAAACACACATGGGGCACTTTTTAAAAAATAATTTTTATTGTAGTATAGTTGTTTACCAGGTGGCACTAGTGGTAAAGAAACCACCTGCCACACAGAAGACCTAAGAGACTCGGGTTCAATTCCTGGGTTGGGAAGATCCCCTGGAGGAGGTCATGGCAACCCACTCCAGTATTCCAACCTGGAGAATCCTATGGGCAGAGGAGTGTGGTAGGCTACAGTCCATGGGGTTGCAAAGAGTCGGACACGACTAAAGCGACTTAGCATGCACACACACAGTTGCTTTACAATGTTGTGCTAGCTTCTTCTGCAGAGTAGAATGAATCAGTCATACATATACATATATACATTCCATCCCTTTTGGATTTCCTTCCCATTTAGAACACCCCAGTGCATTGAGTAGAGTTCCCTGTGCTAAACAGAAGTTTCCCATCAATTGTTTATTAGTATAGTATCTATCAGTAGTGTATATGTGTCCATCCAACAACAGAAACTGAGGCAAGTACACCCAAGTTCATAGCAGTAAAGAGTGGAAAACAAATGAAGTGTCCATCGACAGATGTGGATAAACAAATTGTATCCATACAATGGGTATCCATATAATGGAAGGTGATTCAGCCTCAAAAAGGAAAAAAAATCTGACATGTGCTACAACATGGATGAACCTTAAGGACGTTAAGCTAAGTGAAAAAGGCCGGTCACAAAATGACAAATGCTGTATGATTCTACTCTTATGAGGTATCTGGTATAATCAAACGTATAGAAACAGAAGAGTTGTGATTGTCAGGGGCTGGAGGAGAGAGAATGATGGTTATTGTTTAATGGGTGTGGGGCTTCAGGTTTGCAAGATGACAAGAGTTCTAGAGAGGGATGGTGGTGATGGTTACACAACAGTGTGAAAGTACATACTACTACTGAGCTGTACACTTGAAAATGGTTAAGAGTGTAAATTTTATGTGTATTCTACCACAAATAAAAAATAATAATATTAAAGAAAAAAAAAGACACAACAGAGGCTTAGAGTTGAATTAATCCAAACTCTAAGGCCCCTTACTGGAAAGCCAGCTCAGGCTACAGCTGTTGTCAGAGCCCCAACCATTCTCCTCCCCACACCCCAGGACATCAAGAACTTTTCTTTAACTTCAGCTAAAGAGAATAAAAATTTGACATGTAATGTCTTTGAACTTGACTGAGAGTGGGATAATTTAATTTCAGGCTTTAACTTCTTTGGATCTTGTAAGAGGATTAAGTTTTGGTCTTGGGACTCCCTGGCAACTTGATACTGGGAAGGGTAAGTGTAGAGCATCTTATTGTTGGGATACTTTTATGGTGTAAATTAAGATATCTTGGTTTTACTGTGTAACTTCTGAGGGGCTATGTTGGTCAATCTAGCTGGAAATAATTTGAGATAGAAAACTGAAGAACTACATTTTTCATCTTGACTATTGAAAGGCCTTGAGAAACACAATGTACTTTACCTACCCTTCTCAGAAACTTATGGGGGAAAAATCCACACTGCCTGCCCGGGGAAGGTCTCTAGTGGAGCAGTGGCTGGTTTGGTGGTGGTGGTGGGGAGCTGATTCCCTCTCTGTAGGTGCAGTGCCCCTTTTGGTTGACCATTCGTTGTTGTTGTTTAGCACCTAAGTTATGTCTGACTCTTTCATGACCCCATGGATTTTTAAACCCCCTGGATTTTGTGACCCCCTGTAGCCCACCAGGCTCCTCTGTCCATGGGGTTTCCCAGGCAAGAATACTCGAGTGGGTTGCCATTTCCTCCTCCAGGGGATCTTCCTGACCCAGGGATCGAACCAGGATTTCCTGCACTGGCAGGCAGGAATTTGGGGACAGATATAGTAATTTCCCTCAGGCTGCTTGAGTATTCATATTTATTTCTTATGTATCCAATGAAGAGACATTAGTTAGTCTTGGCCCCTCCCCATTTCCTCTCATCCTTATTCTTAAGAGAAAAATGACTGGTAAACTTGGGAGTAGCAACTGAACTCTGCTCCTCCTCCTTCCTCTTTCTTCCTGGGCTCAGCCCACCTTCAAACTGCTGGGAAGTCTCCTTGGTCCAAGTGGTAAACTTGGCAGGAAAACCTTGCCCTAAATGGGAGAGGCCTGTAGTTGTCCAGTGCTTCCTGAGGCTTGGTGGATAAATTTTCTACTGAGATTCTCTATTAGAAATTGTTGTCTACTTACTTCTATATTATATTCCTCAAGCACATCCTCCAGCCTAGCTTTGTTTTTTTTTTTTTTTTTCAGTAATAAAGCAGATATTTGTGGTTCAGTCTCTCATTTGTGTACAACTCTTTTCGACCGCATAGGCTACAGCATGCCAGGCTTCCCTGTCCCTCACTATCTCCTGGAGTTTTCTCAAACTCATGTCCATTGAGTGGATGATGCCATCCAACCATCTCAACATCTGTCACCCCCCTTTTCCCCTGCCCTCAATGTTTTCCAGCATCAGGGTCTTTTCCAGTGAGTCAGGTGGCCAAAGTACTGGAACTTCAGCTTCAGCATCAGTCCTTTCAATGAATATTCAGGGTTGATTCCCTTTAGGATGGACTGATTTATTTGACCTGAAAAAAATCAGATGTTTGATCTAAAACTAAGTCCACACACTAATTGTGCTCTGCCTTTGTCAGGTGCCATGAAGTCTGCAGAACAAGTTCATCCACTGCATGCCACTTGATCCTCCTGATGCTCCAGTGAGGTGGATGGATGGGAAAGCCTTCCGTAAGCCATTTCAGTATTATAATCACACTTGCCCTTAGTTGCATAACTCACGTCAGGGAGGTTTGAAAAGGTTAAGTAACTTGCCCACGTTATAGGTGATGGGCTAGAACAGAACTCAAGGCTTTTGACTTCTGGCAACTTGCTGCTAAAAATCTGTTGGCAGTGTATGTGTATAACTGATTCACTTTGCTATATCCCTGAAACTAACACAACATTGTAAATCAACTATACTCCAATAAAAATTTAAAAAATCTGTTGGCAAGAATTCAAAGTATCTTCAAGTGGAATCTGGTTTAATTCTACATTTGAAACATTCACTTGTGACTTAATGAAGGGAACTTTAAGACTATTGTGCATGGACTGCAGTGTGTTTGTGAATCACCTAACCATTTTTTATCAAAGTGGCTATTCCTGTATCTAACGCCCTGATATCCCCATGTGGTGGGTCTGCAGTAGGACCTAGGAATCCTCCTTTTTAGGAAGGCCTCAAACTGTTCTAAACTCTTACCTCATTCCCTGCAGACTGAGTCCTCTTTCTCCCCACTCTAATGTTGGCATTTTCTCTAATGGTGTGTAAAGAAATGTTAGCTTTCTTTGAGAAATGGAACTCACTAGCATACATTGTGGTTAAACACAGATATGTCCACGTTGGGTGACCGGTTCATGCTGATCCAAACATGCATCTCCCAGCTCTCTGAGGACCCTAGCACCCACATCTGGAGGCAGTAGGAGATCACCTGTGTCCTGAAACAGAGCAGAGCTCTGAAGGCAAAACTTGGACGGACCTCCAGGTAGCTGAGTTAACTCCCATATCATTAACTCACCCTAATCAATTGGGCAGGAAGGGGCAATGCTTGGGGCTGAACAGTTGTGCACAAATTGTGTAACAAATGCCTGTGTGAGAATGTATGCATGAAGAAATAATGAGAAAGAGTGCTTTGTAAGAATATTTGCTTCTTTTTATTTTGCTTATTTTAAATTTATTTTTAATTGAAAGGTAGTTGTGTGGGCCTTAGAGTCAGAATAAAGTAGCAGTGAAAGTGATAGTTGCTCAGTCATGTCCAGCTCTTAGCGACCCCATGGACTATAGCCTGCCAGGCTCCTCTGTCCATTCAATTCTCCAGGCAGGAATACTGGAGCAGGTAGTCATTCCCTTCTCCTGAGGATCTTCCCATCCCAGGAATCAAACCCCGGTCTCCTGCATTGCAGGGAGATTCTTTACTGTCTGAGCCACCAGGAAAGCCCAAATATTGTGGATTAATACATATATTAATACATACATGAAATCTAGAAAAATAGTACTGATGAACCTATTTGCAGAGAAGGAATGGAGAAGCAGACATAGAGAATGGACTTTCAGACTCTGTGGGTGAAGGAGAGGGTAGGATGTTTTGAGAGGGTAGCATTTGCTTCTTTTTTAAAATCAGTTGGTGGGACTTCCCTGGTGGTACAGTGGTTAAGACTCTGCATTTCCACTACAGTTGGCCTAAGTTTGATCCCTGGTCAGGGAACTAAGATCCTACAAGCTGTGTGAACAAAACAAATCAAAGCAAAAATCAGTTGGTGCCTTTTAATGAATCAACAAGTAAGAGGAAGTCCAAAATACAGCATTAACAATATAAAGAACATGGGGGCCATTGGTATGGTTTTTCTGTGTGTTTGTTCACTTTGTATTTATTTTATTTTTCCAGACAAGGTAAGGATTAGGGATGCTGGTGAGAAATTGCTACATTCTCTAAAAGCCCACAGGAGATTCTGTCTGTCAACTGGTTTTCCTCTCTTTCTACCTCCCAGCCAAGCTTCAGAGGAAACTCTTTTCATGTGAACTGGAAAAGATGAATTTCAAGCTTCATTGAGAGCTTGAAAACCTTAAATCCTCCCTGAAAAAAAACTTGCCTCTCCAGAATCTTTGGTCCCAAAGAATTAGAAAGCTTTTTTCTTGGGCTGTGGAATGGTTGCATTATTAACTATGATAACTTAAGTTACTGAATAGAAGGATGTAATAAATCTGAAGGTATTTGTTCTGGTTTGTGACTAAGCAAAATTGTATAATATTAAATCAGATGTTGTTATAAACATATGAAATGGCATGTTTTTTTCCCCAGCTTGGGGCATTGTGGCATGAAGCTTCTGGGAATCTAAAGAAAAAAAAAAATTTTTATATTCTTGCATACCGAGTCTGGTTTCTGCTAGGTTTTCTTCTTTCTGAGCATGAATGCTAAATAAAAGTGCTTATGTTTAGATCTTTGTGTTTTCCCAGTAAGTTAGCAAGGCTGACTAGTGATGTTCTTACCCCTTTGCAGGCTGTTCTATGGGGTAGAAGGAAAGGCCTGGGATCTATGTACGTATGTGTGTGTTTGTGTGTCTGTTGAATGGAAGGGATAACTGGCATCCTACTACCCTGGCATGTCTGGATTGGAGGGATTCTTAGACATGAGCTAGTTCACCAACCTCCTCATGACCCTGGAGAGAGTGGCACAATTGCCTCTGATAAGTGATTATGTTGGCCTTGAGCTTCTACTCCAAAGGGGTGGTAATGCTGCTGTGTGGTGCACAGAACAATGAGAAACAAACTACAAAGAAATCATGACATACAGAGTGCCAAAGAGCGATTATAGTTTTTCTTGTGTTGGTGCTCAGGGGTGATTTTTCTTTCCCTAATTTCCAGGTGTATTATTTTTCATAATGGAGAAAATAAATTGATATTCAAAACATAACTATAGCCTTAAAAAGTTTGAGCATTTAACAATCATCTTTAAGAAAGATGATTTGGGATTTTGATAGCATTCTACAAATTGTTTAGAGCCACATTGTCCAACATGGTAGCCATTAGCCACGTGGGGTTCCTGAAATATGGCTGATCCCCCCCCCCCCCCGAGACGTACAATATGTGAGCGATACACACCCAATTTAAAATACATGGTGCAAATAAAACAGTGCAAGATAGATCAGCAATCATTTTTATAATGATGATGCATTGAAATGGTAAGAAATTGGAAATATTGGATTAAATTAACTATCTTTTAAAATTTATTTTATTGAAGTATAGGTGTTTTATAATGTGTTAATTTCTGCTGTATAGAAAAGTGATTCAATTATACATGTATATGTATACATATATAATCTTTTTCATATGCTAAGTGGCTTATTATGATTATTACAGGATATCGAGAGGCGTTTCCTATTCTATACAGTACGACCTATTGTTTATCCATCTGTATATAGTAGTTTGCATTTGCTAATTCCAAACTCACAAGTCATCCTTCCCCACCCTCTCCCTTTGGCAACCACAAGTCTGTTCTGTATGTCTGTGAGTCTGTTTGTATTTCATAGATACGTTCTTTTGTGTCATATTTTAGATTCTACATATAAGTGATATCATATGATATTATTCTTTCTCTTTCTGACTTACTTCACTTAGTATGATCATCTCTAGGTTCATCCATGTTTCTACAAACAGAAACAACCTAAATGTCCATCAACAGATGAATGGATTAAGAAGATGTATACAATGGACTACTACTCAGCCATAAAAATGGATTAGCTATTAATAAATTAGTATAATTATTTTCACTTTTTTTTTTTACCTTTGTGACACGGCTACCAGAAAATTTAAAATGATGTATATGGATCTTGTATGAAGAGAGAAGATTAGCATTCTTTTTGTCAAGAGTTCAGAGGCCTGGACAACACACATAGAGTTAAGGCATTGCTACCTATTTGGTAACATCTGAACATGGTTTTGAGAAAGAAGAGTGACAGCTTAATAAGTGTGAGGTGTCATTTTAGGATGATACAAAGGTTCTGGATCCAGATAGTGGTGATGGCTGCACAATATTGAGAATGTACTAAATATCACTAATGGTAAATTTTATGTCATGTATTTTATCACACACACATGCACACAATTACATATGTGGTTTATATTATGTATCTGTTTTCATGTACTTAAAGAGGTAGGGGGTATGGCTTTGCTTAAAATAGTGTCTCTAGAAATACAGAGGGCTTCCCTGGTGGCTCAGTGGTAAAGAATCCACTTGCCAATGCCAGAGACATGGGTTGGATCCCTGGCTTGGGAAGATCCCCAGGAGAAGGAAATGGCAACTGACTCTGGTTATCTTGCCTGGGAAATCCCACGACAGGGGGAGCCTGGTGGGCTACAGTCAGTGGGGTTGCAAAGAGTCAGAAATGACTTTGTGACTGAACAACAACAATAAATACAGAAAAAAGTGGAAAGAGGCAAGGATGGACTGAAGATGGTTGGGAGAGTTTAGAACTCTTTTCTCTCTCCCTTTGGTGAAAATGTTAACACTTTTCATGAAGCCCCTGGAGGCCTTGGCTTCACGCAGTCCCTATCTCTTCGCAACGCCTTCGCATCGCAACTTGTCTCATTCCACTTTTCCTTCACACTTGGCATGCTGCCTACTGCAGGGCTTCTCACTAAAGATAACTCCTTCCCTAAAATTCCTCACAGTTATGTGGTGTTAAGGAATTAGGGATCTTGACAGTTGAAAATAAAATAGAACACTCAGATCAGGCTCCACATGCCTCCTGCCTCCCAGATACTGTTGACTGAGAAAAATGAAAGTCTTATCTCTGCATCTCTGGAGTCCAGCTTCTTCAGCGTACACCTCAGGAGGCAAAATGGATCTGCGGTGTCAGGAGTCAGGACAGTGGTCCTGGAGGCTGGAAGTGAGAGGAGGTGGCAGTGCCCAGGTTGGGGCATCGGGAAGGGCTTGTGAGTGTGGCCAATGTTCTCATCTGGGTGCTCCTTCCCTGAGTAAGTGCATGTGGTGAAACCATCGACTTGGCGACCCCATGTGCATTCTTCATCAATACAAAGTTTATGGGAGGTGGATACTTCTTTGAGTGTTGAGCAACCAGCTTAATGAGTGAACGCGGTGTAGTTGGTGCATACCCACTTCCGGTGGGACCTGGATTGACAAGGCCAGTCCAGGAGGAAGAGGTGGAGACTTCCAGAGGCTCCGCCCCAAGACCCTCCGCCTGGAGCTTTGTGAGTGAGCCAAGTCACCTCAGGCGATTCACCTTTGTACTTTCCCTCCTGTCTCTGCATTTGGGGCCCCCCCACACTTGGAGGTCAGGGAAAGAGGGGTGTGAGCATGAGTGACTCTTACCAAGAGGCGGGCTCAGCCACTGGTGTAGGTGAGACCCCCCCTCTCAGGACAGTCACATTCTTGGGAGAGATTGGAATTCTTCCCCTGCTGTAAATAGACCCCCGTGAGGGGAGGGGGGACTGCTCCGGAGCTACCAGGCCCTGCGGTTATCACCTACGGAAATCCTGTGTGGTGGTAAATACAGCCTCAGCAAAGCCTGGAGAAGAGATTACACCGGGCAGCCAAGGGGGCTGCTGAGGAGGCTGCAGTGGGAGGTTGTTAACCAGATAGGGGCGGGAAACCAGAGGCTAGGGGATTTGGGTTGGAGGAACACAGGAGGAAATGAGGGAGGAAAAATAAACAACTGAGATTAGCAAGCTCACTTGCTTCCTCCCCTCCGCCCTATTGTTTTGTGCCTGGAGGAGGTCGCCCCTGAAATCTCCCCTGCTGCAGACAACAGCCTGGAGGCTGGTTTTGTAAACGGGGCCTGGCTCCTGCCTCCTCCCCTCATAGCCAGCTTCTCCCAGTGACCTTGCCCCCCAAAACCAGCCTGCCGCAGGGTTCCTACACGCTACCGCCACCCCCGCCCCCACCTCTGTAAGTTCAAAGTGACCAAGGAGATGTGTCCAGCTGGATCACCAGGGGCACCAAATGCCGTGTCCCTGTCAGGGAGCTGGTTCAGGGGAGGTTCATGACAATGTTGTTGACCCTCGGAGAGGTTTTCCTTTCTTTAGATCACAGCCAGAAATGATCGGATGTGGCCCTACACTCAAGTGCTAACGTTCAGGTCCGCCAGCCTGCTGGAAGTCAACTGGTTCCCTTGGAAAGACTTCAGCCCCATAAGACAGGCGAGAGGGAACGGAAGGTGACCAGAAAAACCGCCTGTCAAGACCTCAGCTCTGGCTGTGCTGGTTCGGTGACCCGAGGCCAGGCTTCCTAACCTCTGTGGGTCTTCATTTAAACAGCCATAAAATAGGAATGAGGATGCTAATGCACCATCCATCATATGATACTACTGAGGCCTCACGTATACACGAGGATCTGATAACAGGTGTGTGAAAGTACTTTGTGAACTGCAGAGCGCCTCCCTGGGAACTTCCTGGCAGGGGTTATCAGAGTGGTGTGCTAGGGTGTGTGGGCAGAAAATTGTTACAGAGAATGCACAGAACTCCTGTTTGTAAATGTTTTACTTTTACTTAGAGAATCTTTAAGGAGAATCAATAGCCTGATAAAATTAGCTAACCCTTAATGCTTGTTACTTAAGAGGAAAGCTGCTTGAGACTTTCCTGGCAATCCAGTGCTTAAGAGTCTATGCTTCCACGGCAGTGGCCATGGGTTTGATCCCTGGCCTCGGAACTAAGATCCAAAATCCTGTGGGGCCATGGCCAATAAATAAATAAATAAATGCGAGATGGGATGGCATTTTGGGGTCACATCTGAAATCACTTTGCTCTCAGTCCACCCCTGGGGCCTTCCTCTCCTGTTCAGACACATTGTCTGCACCAGGGAGCAGATTCCCACCCTCAACTCACCTCTTGCACAGCAGTCAATGCCTTTATAAGTTCTTTTTTTCTTTCTTTTAAAATTAATTTTTATTGGAGTACAGTTGCTTTACAATGTTGTGTTAGTTTCTGCTGCATAGCAAAATGATTCAGCTGTATGTAGATGTTCTTCTTGCATTGTTTGTTTAAGCCCAGTCCAGCCAGCTCCCTGTCTGTGAGGCCTGTCTCTCTAAGCAGTTTGAAAATGTGAAGTGCCAGGGTAGTTATCTGGAGAGAGGGCAGGCTGGGAGCAGTTTATTGAAAGCCTTTCTCCTGCTTAGCTGCCCCCTGAATAGACTCTCTAAAGATGATGAGGTGTTAGAGGCTGGGGAGGGGTCTTTTTTTAAAAAAATTTGGACCATTACATTTTTTTTAAAATTGGAGGATAATTGCTTTATAGTATTGTTTCTGCCATACAACACCATGAATTAGTCATAAGTCTACATATGTCCCCTCCCTCTTGAACCTCCTTCCCACCTCCCACCTCATCCCACCCCTCTAGGTTGTCCCAGACCACTGGGTTGAGCTTCCTGTGGTATACAGTAACTTCCCACTAGCTATCTGTTTTACAGATGATCATGTATATGTTTCAGGGCTACTCTCTCAATTCGTCCCACCCTCTCCACAAGGCTGCTCTCTATGTTTGCGTCTCTATTCTTACCCTGCAAATAGGTTCATCAATACAATTTTTCTAGATTCCATATATATGTGTAAATATATGATATTTGTTTTTCTCTTTCTGACTTACTTCACTTTGTAACAACAGGATCTAGGTTCATCCACCTCACTAGAACTGACTCAAATTCATTCCTTTTATGGGTGAGTAATATTTCATTGTATATATGTACCAGAATTTCTTTATTCAGTCATCTGTCAAAGGACCTCTAGGTTGCGTCTATGTTCTGACTCCTGTAAATAGTGCTGCAATAAACATTGAGGTACAGGTGTCTTTTTTTTTTCCATTTATTTTTATTAGTTGGAGGCTAATTACTTTACAGTATTGTAGTGGTTTTTGCCATACATTGACATGAATCAGCCATGGATTTACATGTGTTCCCCATCCTGATCCCCCCTCCCACCTCCCTCCCCATCTCACATGTGTCTTTTTGTATTTTGGTTTCCTCAGGGTATATGCCCAGTAGTGGGACTGCTGACCCATGTGGTAGTTTTAGTCCTAGTTTTTTACTGTTTTCAATAGTGGTTGCATCAATTTACTGATGTGGACTATTTTAAAGTCTATTGAATTTTTTACAATATTGCTTTTTTTTTTTTCCAATGTTCTGGTTTATTGGCCATGAGGCCTGTGGAACCTTAGCTCCTTGACCAGGGATGGAACACTTACCCCTGCACTGAAAGGTGAAGTCTTAACCACTGGACCACCAGGGAAGTCCCATGGGAGACATCGTAAAGATGTTTATAAAATGCTTATTGAGTGCCTACTATGGGCTCCACACAGTTAGTCATCAGGAAAACAGACACAGCACTGTAGTCATCAATGGAGCTTCCGCTACAGTGGGAAAGCCTGGCATGAAACAGCTAATGACACAAATAACTAATTACAAGCATGACGAACATTACCAAGGGGAAGTTCAGGTCCCAAGAGAACATTTCAGCCTAGCCCTAAACGATAACCGCCTCATGCAATGCAGGGTGTGGTGATGGTTAGGATTAGATGTGGGGAGACACTTTGCCAGCAAAGGGAACCTACGTATGAACATGTTCTTCCCTGGGAAAGACAGGGAAAGACAGCCACAGTTATATGAAAAGACTATTAAAATAATTTCCTCTTTTCTGATTTCATCTATGTGTGTCTATTTTCTTCATATACTTCAATGAAAACAGTATACCACTGTAGACTGAATATAAAAATGAACACCAGCTGTCTTCTGTTAAGCTAAACATAAAGATATTTGCAGAAATATAAAATAATGCCACTTATCACTAAAATTTTGGAGGGGAGATATAATCATTTTTAAAAATATGGTATTCATGCTAACATGTAGTGAGCTGATTATTGCCTTTTAAAAGACTTACTAAATGTATTTTTTAATTTCTCAAAAGAAATCTGCTTTTTCAGGAGGGAAACTGGAGGCATGGTCTCCTTGTCTTCAGCCATCCCCTTGGTGGAGCGCCCACCTTGAGTATCAGGAAGGATTGCCTCCCCTCAGGCCAGCCTGCTCTCTCCAGCTTCACATGCTGCACTTTTGAGAGCCCCTGGAACTCCAGAAATCCTTCCCTGGTTCCCTCGGGTACACCTGCTGTTCCCCACACTGATCTCCAGTTCTGTGGATGTCCAGACTCAGAATGTGAGAGCAGATGTCTGGGTGAGGTGCACAGGTCCACACAGTATGACCAGTGGGGAACATGGCCACCTCAAGGCTTGTGCTCAGTAGGAAAATAGAGGTTCTACCCACCGCCAACCAGCCAGCCATTCTGGAATGAGTGCGAAGTGTTATCAGATATTCTGCTGATTTTTGAAAAGAAGTCAGACATCCATATTTTAAAGCCCAGTGTGGTTCAAGTTTCTAAAAATCACGACATGGGCTAAAACAAAAGTCCGGGTCAGATTTACCTGTGGCTGCTTTGCTACCTGTGTGTGTAGGCAAAGTAGTGGATTCTTTGTATCCTCTACATTTACAAAACCGGAAATACTTATCTATGCATTCATTCATTTGATAATTCTCTTCATCTCTCCTGAGCTGGTACTACACAGGGAGTTAGGTAAAGCAGATAACTAAGATGCAATATATCCGTGCGTAAGGAATGTCAGTGTGACGTGATCTGTGCCCAGCTGGATCAACCTCTCCCCTGATCCCATAGTACCTGTGCACTGAACACATTGGCTGGAAACTCACATTTTGCTGGGCTGTGTCTTCCTAGCTCTGTGACATCCTACTTACCTGCTACCTGAACCATAACTTCAGTTCTGTACCCCCAGCTTCTAACCTGACAGAGGACTTAACACATTGTAGTGGTTTGGGGAAAGCGTAAGGACTGACAGTGAGTAAGCAGCCCACTAATTACATGTTATTCAGGGCAGTGAACACAAAGCAGGGTCTCCCTGTGTCCAACTTCTATTCCCATCTTCAACCCCAGCTTTTGAAACTCTTTTGTCGAGAAAAAAGCAAATGCTAATTGTTCCAAAATAGGCCATAATAAGGGCTTCCCAGGTGGCACTAGTGGCCAAGAACTTGCCTGCTAATCCAGGAGACGCAAGAGCTGTGGTTTCGATCCCTGGGTTGGGAAGATCCCCTGGAAAAGGAAATGGCAACCCACTCCAGTATTCTTGCCTGGACAATCCCATGGGCAGAGGAGCCTGGCAGGCTACAGTCCGTAGGGTCGAAAGCAGTCAGACGCGACTAAGCACACACACAGGCTAAAATAATGTAAAGAAGCAAAAGCATAGAAATCAATAAGAACAAAAGTATTATCTCTGAGAGTTAAAGTCATTCATTCATTCAAAAAATGTCAAGGTGAGTACCATACTCCATTGAAGAGATGAGACCATCAAAGAAAACAGATTTTAAAAATCAGTATTCAGGTGAAGTCTCAGTGTCATGGGAAAACCATTGATTCAGGAGTCAGATCATTTGGCTTCTTGTTCACCTTTCCCACTGCAAGATCTGGAGCAACCTATTGACTGCATCCGAGCCTGTTTCACCCTCCTGTAAATTGAGAGGTGTATTGAAAGAGAGTATTTCCAGTGTGACTTTTGGCTTTCATACAATCTGTGATTCCTGGCAGCCAATTGCCTCTTCTGAGATCACCTAGCCTGGCAGTTAAAAAAAAAAAATAAAGAAATCTGTGAGTCAGCCTATGTCTGCCTCCCTCTCCAAAAGTGATCAGAGCCTTGCTCCCCACAGGACAGAAAAATTAATAATAGTACAGTGGAATTCTCACGTCCTTCCCTCTTCCTTGAGAACTAACGGACTGGCTCAAAAATACTGAGAAATAAACAGACCACTCCAGAGCCTTTCTCGAGGTTTTAACAGCACTTGGATGCTTGGCATATTTATCTGGATTTCAGTATTTGAAGGCTGAAACTCTGCACCTCTCCACTGACCCTGCAGCATTCTCTAACTGGGGCTTTGGAGATATCCATTAAGAAAAAGCTGAAGAATGCTTCCTCGGGGGAAGGGGAAATCAGGCACCATCAAGAATATTCAGTCTATAATATCATTTTCCTCTGGGATTCAAAGTTCGCTTAATGTACTATATTTATCATGCAGTGAGTCTCATTAACTGTCTTATTCAGAACTTCCACTTCCTATAGTTGACTTCTTTTGGCCCATAACTTGTCATATTTCTTATACGGCTAATATATTGAATTTCAACCATTAGCACTTGTTTATTAAAAACAAAACACAAAATTGCAAACAATCAAACAAAACCTGGTAAATAGCAAGCCCATGTTTTCCTCTTAAATTTCTTTAAGATTAGAGAAATGTTTAAAAAAAAGTTGCTAAGGAGATTTCCATATTTTTTAAAGAAATATCTTGGAAGAATCCTAAAATTTGGAATTGCCTAAATAAGTTGACTCTTTTTAAATAATACTTTGGAAGCTTTCCTTTCCACAAAAGATGATCAACTAGTAAAGGGTTCTAGCTTCCATCTAGAGGTCAATCTTAGAGAAGTGAGAGGAAGTTGATGGATGTCAGAAGCTAAGAGAGAAACTGTAGGACAAACAGGATGTGATGACTAATTTTTTGTGTCAACTTGGCAAGCCATGCAGTACCCAGAAATGTGGTCAAACATTATCCTGAATATATCTGTGATGATGTCTCTGAATTAGGTTAGTGTTTGAATTGGTAGACTGAGTAGCAGATTACCCACCCTAATGTGGGTGAGCCGCGTCCAGTTAAAGACCTGAATAGAACAAAAAGGCCAAAAAAGAATTCCTTCTGCCTGACTGCTGAACTGGGACATCAGCCTTTTCCATACTGAAACTGAAACATTAGCTCTTTTGGGGTCTTGAGCCTGCCAGCTTTTGGACTGGGACTTAGACTATTGGTTCTCCAGGTCCTTGGGCCTTTGGGCTTGGGCTAGAACTTAGGTGTAAGTATGAAAAATCTAGTAGTAAAAATAAAGAATTCAGCAGTTGGATTAAAAGTACCTTTTCTCTCTTAATTTAAAATATATATGGGGATTATAAGGTGTAGACTTGTAATATGTATGAAATAATAGCATAAAGGTTGAAGGGGAGTGGATGAATGGAACTATTCTGTTGCAAGAATGTGTTTTTTTATATTTCATGCAATGTTAATTCTAAGTAACTAGTTAAGAATTCCTAAAACAACTACTAAACAAAAACAAAAGCAAAAAAAAAAAGTGCAAGGAGGTAAAGCCAGTAGAAGAATAGAATGGTAAAAAATATTCAATTAACCAAAAGAAGGGCGAGCACAGAGAAATAAACAAATGGGAGATATACATAATGGACTATTACTCAGCTATAAAAAGAACACATTTGAGTCAGTTCTAATGAGGTAGATGAAACTGGAGCCTATTATACTGAGTGAAGTAAGTCAGAAAGAGAAACACCAATATAGTATATTAATACATATATATGGAGTTTAGAAAGACAGTAATGATGACCCAATATGCAAGACAGGAAAGATGACACAGATGTAAAGAGACACAGATGTAAAGAACAGACTCTTGGACTATGTGGGAGAAGGTGAGGTTGGGATGATTTGAGACAATAGCATTGAAATATATGTATTACCATATGTAAAACAGATGACCAGTGCAAGTTCAATGCATGAAGCAGGACACTTAAAGCTGGAGCTCTGGGACAACCCAGAGGGATGGGGTGGGAAGGGAGATGGGAGGGAGGTCCAGGATGGGGGAACACATGTACACCTGTGGCTGATTCATGTTGATATATGGCAAAAAAACACCACAGTATTGTAAAATAATTAGCCTCCAATTAAATAAAGTGAAAGTGAAGTCGCTCAGTCGTGTCCAACTCTTTGCAACCCCGTCGACGGTAGCCCACCAGGCTCCTCTGTCCATGGGATTCTCCAGGCAAGAATACTGGAGTGGGTTGCCATTTCCTTCTTCAGGGGATCTTCCCAATCCGGGGATCAAACCAAGGTCTCCCGCATTGCAGGCAGACGCTTTAACCTCTGAGCCACCAGGGAAGCCCGAAATTGGAAAAAAATACAACAAATGGGAGAAACAGAAAGCAAAGAGCAAATGGTAGACCTCAATCCTACACAACAATAATTAAACTGAATGTAAATAGGCCAACTAAATAGGGAAAATTTGTAAGAGTGGATAAAAAAGCAAGACCAAAAGTATCTGTTATCTTCAAGAGAGGTACCTCAAGTATGAGAAAATAGATGGATTGAAAGTTAAAGAATGGACAATGACATATGAGGCAAACGAAAGTATAAGGAAGTTTGAATGGCTATATTAAAATTAGGCAACATAAACTTCAAAGCAAGACATAGTGTCGGAGATAAGAGAGGCACTTCATAACAATAAAATGGCAAAAGATTTATCAATTTTGTTTATCTTTGCCAAAACCCAGTTTTTTATTTCACTGATCTTTTATAGTTTTTAAAAATTTTCTATTTATTTCCTCTCTGATCTTTATTATTTCTTTCCTTCTATTGACTTTGAACTTTGTGTTTTTTTTTTAAACTACTTTAGATGGTAGATAAGATTGTTTATTGAGGTCGGCCTGTATCACTAAACTTCCTTTTTAGAACTGCTTTTGTTGTCTTCCATAGAGTTGGGGTGCTGTGTTTTCAGTTTTCACTTGTCTTGAGGTATTTTATGATATTCTTTTTGATTTATTTTTTGACCATTGACTTTTTAGTAGATAAATTTAGTGATAGATGGGCTTGATCATATCTGTAACTTACTCTTAAATGATCAAAAAAAGTACACTTATAGATATAGATAAATTGGTAATGAGAAAGCAAATGGGACAAAATGTAATTAGTTGGTAAATTTGGGTAGACTGATGGGAGTTCTGTGCACTATTCTTTTAACCTTTCTTTGTTTCAAATTATATTAAAATTATAAGTTATCAACAAAATAAATGGGAAAATGATTGATTATTACTAAGAGTGATTAAAATCGTGGGGGTTAAAGGCAATCATATATCCATTACTAAGAGAATGGATAAGTGTAAGATGATATACAAAAATAATGGTATATAATGCAGCAGTCAGAATAAAAAACATGTATATACGTATGTGTAGATCTTTAAAAGATACTGTTGCATGACAAGAGTAAGAAATATAATGAGATAACACAGCTAATACTATGTGTAAATTAAACACACACAATAATATCATGATATTTATAAATATGCACATAACGAAGAACATAAATTAGATACTCTGGGGTGGGTGCTTATGGCAGAGAGAAAAATGGGATTCAGGCTGAAGGAACAGAGGAAAGAAAGAATAATAAAGTAGAAGTAAAATAAGAGAGGAGACTTGCGAAGACTGATGATGATGGTGCGCCACGGACAGAGAAATAGGATCAAATATCTGCTACTAGTGTCCAAAACAAAACAAGGGGTTGATGGAGGAAATGCTGAGTCCCTTTCAAGATGCCTCTTAGACTCAGGTTTTTATTCATTGATTCATTCATGCAGCACATAATGACTGAGTATGAAGCACCTTGTTAGATGCTTGGTAAGCAGTTTGAATAAGATAGGGACCTTTCTTGTACTCACTTTACAGTTCAGGACCTGACCTAGAAGAGTGAGTCTTAATCATATGCCACTGGAGAAGGCCATGGGTGGTGTTTGAGATGGAGAAAAGTCCAGAATAACCATTTTTGCTGAGTTTGCGCTATACCTTCTGCTTCTATGAATGGATCACAATAAGCCACTTTATTATCTCCTCTCAATTTATACTTCCTTGCCATTTTCAGTATTCCCTCCTAATTCCTGGTGTCCATAGTGCATTATCAGTTTTGTATTGATTAACTTGATATGTTAAATAGCCCTTTGTAGTGTTAAGCATGGAAATGTGAGGCCTGAACTGGGAATTCAAGTCTAAAATTCACTTGAACTTTACACTCACTGTCCATCCCATTTATCAGGCCCTTGTTACTGTAGTGTCTGGTAGACACGTCAGGCCCTTCTTATGAGAATGAAAGCTCTTTCCACGGTCTTTACCTCTACAGTAATACTACACAATCACATTGAATTAATATTAAGCAAAAATGTGGTAATATTGAATCTGGATAATCTAGTTGCACCATCCTGATCCTTAGCTTCTACTGATGCCCACAATGAGGTCTAATCAATGCTATGGTACACAATTAGAAGCATACTTCTAATTCTTTAAAAAAGAATTTCAAGTATTTTCACAAACTTTAGCATGAATTACTGTGTAGTCATTTTCGCAGTTGTCAGCAGCTCTGGCTCCAACTAAAGAGAAATATATTTTCTCACAGACAATCTAGGATGCAAAACACATTGTTCAAAGTTTTTTTTTTTTTAAGCAAATAATTAAAATAAGATATTGTGAGAGCTTTGAAGTGCCTGGGGCACAATGACAGGTTCCTTTGTTGAACAGCTGAGTTTCCTAATGCCAGTCAGCTAGATCCTTATCACACGTTTCTGAGCAGGAGACAATGAAAAGGGCCCAGCATGAATAAAAGAACAGATGAGAAATGTTCTGTGATAAAGGCTGAAAAGGAGGCCTGGCAAGTGCCCGGATCCTCATAGAAGACAAATAGTGAGGTGGGGAGAGAGGTACGCTTTATCTTCAGCATTCTTTTTATAGCTCGGATCCAGAATTGTTTTCCCTGGAAAATGAATGGAGTGCCGGGGGAAGCTGCTTGGCCCTGTTCTCTGGCCTTTTCATTGCACCCTGCAGCCATTTTAATGAGTTATTTCTCACAGTCGCCCTACCAGTCAGGTCGTCATCAATATCCCTGCTTTAGAGGCACAGCTTAAGTGAGGCTAGAGCTGAGGGGTGACTCAGTAATGGGCTTTAACTATGTGAGGGTCACGTGGCTGAGGATGGGGAACAGCTGTCCTCCGGACCCTCTCCTGAGCTCAGAGTGGAGACTGTGGGCAGAACTTCAGCAAGGAGAGACGGATATTAGAATGAGAGAGAGCTCCCAGTCTAGGGGGATAGTGCATTAGTACTTATTGTACTCCCCAGGGATCGAGCCCCATCTCTTACGTCTCCTGCATTGGCGGGCAGACTCTTTACCACTAGTGCCACTTGCAAAGCCCAGGGGGAGAGTATCAGCTGCCAGATCGGGAAGCTTTTCTGAGAGAAGGAATCTGTCTTCTACTTCTTGACTTGTACCACTGTATCTTCCCTGGTGGCTCAGATGGTAAAGAATCCGCCTGCAGTGTGGGAGACCTGTGTTCGATCCCTGGGTTGGGAAGATCCCCTGGAGGAGGGCATGGCAACCCATTCCAGTATTCTTGCCTGGAAAATCCCCATGGACAGAGGGGCCTGGTGGGCTACAGTCCACGGGGTCACAAAGAGTCAGATACAGCTGAGTGTCTGAGCACCCAGCATCTACTCGATACACACATTCCCAGAAAATTAATGTTCGAGTGATTAGTTAATGAATGATATGGCCAACTCTTTACATAGAGATCTTTCCACCAAAGCTTGAGACATGTTCATCTTGGCTGACTTGATCTCCCAAGCAGGAGGGACCAAATGAGCCTACAAGGTCACTACTTTGCTTGGGTTCTATAATTAGCTCTTATCTAGTATTGGCTCCGTCCAAGTCAATTGAAAATTTGGTCAAGTTAGTACTTTTTAAAAGATTTTTTTGATGTGGACCATTTTTAAAGTCTTTATTGAATTTGTAACAATATTGCTTCTGTTTTATGTTTGTTTTTCTGGCCATGAGGCATGTGGGATCTTAGTTTCCCGACCAGGGATTGAACCCACACTTCTGCATTGAAAGGTGAAGTTTTAACCACCAGAGAAGTCCCAAGTCAATACTTCTTGACCATCTACTATTTGGAAGGCAATAGGCAAGGCTTTGAGTGGCTTACAGAGATGAATTAGTCATGGCTTCTGTCCCCAGAAAGCAAAAGGTAGATTGGGAGAGAAAGAAATACATACAACTTCTTACAATACCCATATCTGAGAATATGAGAAGTGCTATCTTAGAAATCCAATCAAAGCTCATGAGACCATGGAGAAGGAAGTGATGCATTCCAGTTTGGTAAGTGGAAGAGGAATGATAATGAAAAACACTAACATTACTGTGTACCATGCAGGTGATAAGTGGTTTGTTTAGGGATTATTTTATTTATATCCTTACAATAATGTATCCAATAATTACTAATGCTATTTTTGTTTTATTCATGATAACGTGGAAGCAGAGTAAAGTTAAGTACTTGCTAGCAGGCAGCAGAGGCAAAATCAAAGCTAGCTTTCTGGTAGATCTTAAGCTAAGTCTTAAAGAAAATGGACGTATTTAGCACATGCTAGAGTCCAATCTCTGGGCCAAGTGTTTCATATAGGTAATTCATTTACTTCTCATGAAAACTCTGGAAGTTATATTATCATTCCCATTTTAGAAATCTGAGACTCAAAAAAGTGTAAATGTAAATGACTTGATTGAGTTACCTGGCTTAAAACATGTCAAGAGAGGCACTCAAACCCAGGCTAGTATGGTCTCAAAATATGTTATTTTCCCCCAGTGTCCATGATGTTGCCTTAAGAAAAAGAAATGGCCAGTGAATGGTCCCTTAGGGCCTCTGGAACTGCAGGAAGGCAGGCATATCCAACTGAGGGTACTGGGAGATCTCAGGCATGTATCCTGACAAGCCTCCAGACCATTGTAGGGACACACGTATAGATGACCTGCCTGTAGCATTGTTGCCTGTAGCAATAGGGATGTCAGGTAGAGTGTCCAGCATTTCAAAACTGGTCAAGCTGTCTGCAGAGCTTTTGTGTTAGTCATCTATGCTTTCATAGAAAATTACTACAAATTTAGTGGCTTAAACCAACACCATCCCGATCTCACAGTTTTTGTGTGTCAGGAGCTTGGATACAGCTTAGCTGTGTTCTCTGCCCAGGCTTTCACAAGGCCACAATCAGACCGTCAGCCTGCTGCATTCTCCTGTGGAGCTGAAGACACACTTCCAGTCTCATTCAGACTGTTGGGAACATTCGACTCCATGCAGGTGCAGGGCTCCTCAGTGCCTGGACACTGCCCCTCACCACTGGAGCTCACACCAGAGCTTTTTGCTGCTTCAAGGCCAGCAAGAGAATGTCTCCTGGGCAAGGACCCAATCCCCCTTGTAAGTCAGATCCACTCAAGATAATCTCTCTTTCCCTCATAGCTCAGTTGGTGAAGAATCCGCCTGCAATGCAGGAGACCCTGGTTTGATTCCTGGGTCGGGACGATCCTCTGGAGAAGGGATAGGCTACCCACTCCAGTTTTCTTGGGTTTCCCTTGTGGCTCAGCTGGTAAAGAATCTGCCTAGAATGCGGGAGACCTGAGTTTGATCCCTGGAAGATCCCATGGAGAAGGGAAAGGCTACTCACTCCAGTATTCTGGCCTGGAGAATTCCATGGACTCTATAGTCCATGGGGTTGCAAAAAGTCGGACATGACTGAGCGACTTTCACTTTCGCCTGACTTGAGGTCTCAATTACAACAGCAAAGTCTCTCATCTTTTCTATATAAGGGACACTAGTCAAAGAGTGACATCCCACCCCGTTTACAGGTTCTGTCCTTACTCAAGGGGAGGGGATTGCATAGGACATACACACTTGGGGACTGGAATTTGGGGATCGTCTTAGAATTCTACCTGCTGCTTGAAACTCGTTGCTGGTGCCCATGGGTGCACCCACCTCCCTCAGGTGAAATCAAGACCCCGTTGTCTAGGCAGGGCCAGAACTTACTGGCTGCGTGTACTTTGAAATTTTTCTCTCCAGTTCTCCCTCGTGAAGGGCCCATCTGTCACCCCCTCAGTCAGTTTTGGCCATGGGTCAGCATTTCTGATGAAAGACTTCATGGGAAAGGGGTGACATTTACACCAGAAGTTGACTTGGTGATCAGCTTTGGTGAGTATTTTTTAATTAGCTCTGCTTCCCCTCTCTCCCATTGTTGATGGTCAAGATGTTGTTGGACATATTATTTATTAAATGAGTTGAAGAGGAAAAGGTCAAGGTTAAGGCCAAATACTTGAAAGGAAGCAACGTGTCTGAGGACATCTAAATGTCATTTGATGGAATCAGCTCCTAGACTTGAAGATTTTATCTTTAAGCTGTCTTGGGAAGCTGCATTTTAACTCAACCAAGGAACTCTTATAAATGGAGTTGAATTGCTTTTTGAAGAATTGTCTGTTGAAACCCCACCTTAGGTTTTTTTTCCTTTCTTTTGTTTTGTTCTGTTTACGATTTTCACGCACACACACAGCCCCAAAAAGAATTGGACCATCAAAGAAAGCGAAGTGTGTGACACTAAGCAAATTTGTAAGAAAGAAGTTTAGGGATTTCAATCTCATTTAAAAATGTCCAACCTTTAATATCGTTAGACAGTTCACGGCACAGTACTGCCAAAACAGAGACAATTTTTTCTCCAAATTCGACTCTGATGGTGAGCTAGTTTTTTGAGAATGGAAACAAAAATAAAGCCAAACAAAACTCCCTACCATTGTGATCAAAGGTTGATTTTTACAATGTTCTCAAGACTAAAGAGGCATTTATTTCTACTGTCTTCTACTGCTTCAGTGATTAAGTCTGCTCAGAACACAAGCAGTTCAGAAAGGCTCATCTCCTACAGCTGTTGGGTGTGAAAAGTTTTGGCTAGATAGGAGGGCGTTGAGATATTTGGGGGGTCCACATCTGGGGCCAGACTGGGACCAGAGTGAGACTGGAATATTCTTTCAGTTTCCATCTTCTCCTCAGCACCCACCCGTTTCAAATGGCTTCAGCCTTGAAGGC
This sequence comes from Odocoileus virginianus, assembly GCF_023699985.2. Classification (NCBI taxonomy): domain Eukaryota; kingdom Metazoa; phylum Chordata; class Mammalia; order Artiodactyla; family Cervidae; genus Odocoileus; species Odocoileus virginianus. The sequence continues at coordinate 54,272,403 of NC_069684.1, read as the reverse complement.
CTTGATGACTTTAAATATCTTCCTGGGTCTGTAATGAAAATGCTTATAAATATTACAAGAGATTTACCACTTCAGTGTGAAATTCTCCGATACCGGCAGGGAGTTTTTAAACACAACTGGGAACAAGAAGCATATGGTCAGAGATTCAAGTTACTGCTTTTTTTTTTTTTTTTTTTATTGTTGTCTGCCAAGGACAATATATTTTTTTCCCTTCTTCAAAATAAACACTGTGTAGGAATGTGCCTCAGCAAATGGCTGGGGTTCTATTATATTTCATGCAGCTTTCTAAACAATTTCCAACCCTGGGCTGGCCTGGTGTCAAACAGAAGGCAACCAACAATAGCAAAATCCCATTAAAGCTGAGAAGGTTCCTTCCTGAGGTGAGCCTGGCCAGAAATAGTCATCTTGGCTCCTTCTCCGGTTTGGCACCAGGGACTAATAATGCACGGTCTTCTAATGGAAATTATCTAATTTCATCCAAGACTCCTCCAGAGAGAGCCGGGCTGACGCACTAACAGTCAATATAACAACATTCTTCTTGAAGTGCTGAACAATGGGTCTTTGGAGAGACTGTGATAAACCACGTCAGACTCCGGACAAACACGAGTGTAAAAATAGGCATCAGAGGCACTGACACAGCCACCTAACTTCTCAGGAGGGGGGCCCACAGAGGAGGGACTGTGCAGAGTGCTTGCTGGGAAGAATTCTTCAGACCTGGCGGGAGAAGGATAGTGGGGTGGGAGAGAGAAAAAGACAGAACAAGATTCAGAAAGGACAGGGGCAGGGTGGGGGAGGGATTAAGAGTGCTAAATGAAAGGGAGAAGCCTTAATTCTCCATCTGTGGCACAAAATATTCAGCAACTGTACATGATTGATTAACATAAATCGTGCTTTGGGTGTGAGTCCCATTACGATCAGGGGACTGTTTTTCAAACACTATGTGTAAGAAATGGCCAGCGGGAAATAATGCTCTATTTAAAGATACAAATGCTCCATGTAAAAATAGTGGTTCTATTTAAAATATAAAGTGCTAATCCCATTTCTTAAATGTTCTTCATTAAAATAAATATATAATATATATATATTTAATATATATAATAAAATATATATAAAATATATATAATAAAATAATATATAAAAATATATAAAAAATAAATCCCCAGTATTAATAAATATTGAAATATATACAAGAAAAAGAAAATTTGAATTTCATATAAGAAAAAAAGATATATCAGAGTTCTGTGAAATAGACATATGTAGAAATAGGCACATATATGAGTTCTATAGCACTATAAATTATGTTATATTACTATATCTATGTCTGTTTCAAGGGCTTTCCTGGTGGTGCAGTGGTAAAGAATCTGCCTGCAGTGTAGGAGATGCAAATGATGTGAGTTTGATCCCTGGGTTGGGAAGATCCCCTGGAAGAAGGAAATGGCTACCTACTTCAATATTCTTGCCTGGAGAATCCTATGGACAGAGGAGCATGGCAGACTGCTGTCCATGGGATCACAAAGAGTTGGATACAACTGAGTGACTGAGCACGCATGCACATGTCTGTCTAGCTTTCTAGTTAGCTGGCTATTCTATAAACTATCCCAAGAGGGCTAAGACCAACAGGATCACCCTGAGGCATACACTTAGTTTTATGTTCTTCGTGTTGTTACTTGTTTCATAAGTATTTTTAGCGCCAGTTAAATTTTAAGCTCCCCAGGGTAAGAACTGGCTGTGTATCTAATGGTTATCCACATTAAGACAAATAAGCATCAACCAACACTGGTGATTGTACATTGTCACTGAGCAAAATAAACCGAAATTGGCTGCTATATTTTATATAATAATTTCTGCAAAAACCCATTCTTTTGGATACTAATATTTGACACGGTTAATTCTTATTAATTGTTGGAATTGTTTATTGTTAATAATGCAAATAGATAATTTTAATTATCCATAAGTAACATTTCACTATTAAAGGTTTGAAATGGATGATAAGCAAACCAATTTGAAATAAAATATGAAACATGTGCCATTGTATTCTAACACTATACACTTTCTTGACAGTTAAATTAAAAAAAATTTTTTTTTGTAGCATGTATTGTATATGTTTATAGTATATGTAGTAAATAAAAATATGGCCAAATGTTTGGCTTGGTGAAAAAAAAAAAGACAAATAAGCATCAGCCAACACTGGTGATTGATTGATCAATCAATTGATTGAATCATATTGTCTTAAAATGTCAGAAGATCTGCATGCATGGGTGTTTCAAGAAATAAAAATTGGGTCTTCCCTGGTGATTCAGTGTTAAGAATCCACCTGCCAGTGCAGGGCACACAGGTTCAATCCCTGGTCCGGGAAGACCCCGCATGCTGTGGGGCGACTAAGCCTGTGCACCACAACTACAGAAGCCCACGTGCTCTAGAGCCTGTGCTCTGCAACAAGAGCAAACACCACGATGAGAAGCTTGAGCGCTGCAACTAGAGAGAATCCCCTGCCAGCTGCAACTAGAGAAAGTCTGCATGTAGCAATGAAGACCCAATGTAGCCAAAAAAATTAAATAATTGAAAACTTCAAGACAGGTTAAATCAAGGCTCAAACCTATGGCAACACTTTTGCACCTGCCACCCTTTTCTCCCACCCGACCAACAAGTATTGAAGAAAATAGTCTAGGGCCAGCAATATGGAAGGGCTTCCCTAACCACAAGGCCCAAAATGAATAGATCACAATATATTCTCTTTGGGCCTCACATGAGGATTTGCAACTCTAGACTGATGCAGCAGAACATATTCTAGCTGCATTCCCCCCGTTAGAACAATATTCAGAGACTGAATCAAGATGGAAGCTGATGTCTCACCAGACTCTCCCCAGATACTGACTTACACTTAACACACTGATAACACTTGTGTCTGGGGAGGGAAATTCTGCAGCTGAGGAAAGTGAGTGAAAAGGCAACTTCTCTGAAAATGGTTTTTTTTTTTCTTTTCAAAGCTGGAATATATAACACTATTCAAAAATTTTGAATTAAATTTAAATAAGATAGTGTTAGAGTATTAGTATGAGACCAAAATGACATTCAGGGCCAAAAGTGTTAAAAAGAAAATGAGACATTAGCATCAACATCTAACAGCATCAAAATATACAAAAAAAAAAAAAATAAAAATTCAAGAAGAAACTGATATAGACAAAAAATTAAGAGGAAAAATATAAAATAAGTAATAATATAGTACCATTTTAAATTACACACATAGTTACTAGATCTCTGTAAAACTTGATATTCAATAGAGAACACATATTATTTTTAAGAATATTAAAAACAACTAGAACATATACTGAGTCCCAGAGAAAATAGAAACAAATTCCAAAGTGAATGAAATCATACCAGTTGCATTCTCTGTGTGCAATGCATTAAAAATAAAAATAATCGGAAATGATTGTCACATTCATGCACAGAAATCTCACTATTTGAAAAAGTTTAAATGTCCTTCTAAGTTCTTGAGTTTGAAAGAAAAGCAAACTTGTAAATAAACCTTAAGAAGGTCAGTTATCAAAACAAATGAGATATGACCAAAGCCCTGAGGGCTCAGTGGGTAAAGAATCCACCTGCAATGCAGGAGCTGCAGAAAATGCAGGTTCGATCCCTGGGTTGGGAAGATTCTCCTGGAGGAGGGCATGGCAACCCACTCTAGTATTCCTGCCTGGAGAATCCCATGGACAGAGAAGCCTGGTGGGCTACTGTTCAAAGGTTCACAAAGAGTTGGACATGACTGAATGACTAAGCAAGCATGCATACTCAGAGGAAATTTTGTAGTTTCAACTTGCATTTATTTTTCAGAAAATGAAAGATTAAAAAATAACCAAAGCATTCAATTCAGTGATAATAGCAATAACAAAAAAGCTAATCAATATAAAAAATAAAAAATAATAAACTAGAAAAATGTTAACGTGCATGCATATTCAACCACTTTAAAAAGAAACTATTGTCTTCTGGGGGGATTTCTTCTATAGAATACATTAAAATGGACATTGTCAAATATCTATTTAAAGAAAGTAGCAGTAAGAATGATTTCTGTTGTATTTTGCTCAAATTATTAGAATTAATGATATAACACAAGTAAAGGATTCAATGCAGAGCCTGGCACCAGAATAAATGTGTGTGGTCAGTTGCATCTGATTATTTGCTGCCCTATGGACAGTCACCCACCAGGCTCCTCTGTCCATGGGATTTCCCAGGCAAGAATACTGGAGTGGGTTACCATTTCATCCTCCAGGGGATCTTTCTGACCCAGGGATCAAACCCATGTCTCCAGGATTGGCAGGCAAATTCTTTACCACTGTGCCACCTGGGAAGCCTTCCAGAATACATACTATTTAGCAACTATTATTACCATTAATTTTATGTGTGCCTGACAGGGAAGTTGCAAAGAAGATCATTTGGAATTTTAAAAAATCTTTTTTTGATTTATTGAACTGAACTTTGCTTTGAGATAATGTTTCTCTCTGGATCTATTAATGACTGCCTCAACTCCCTGTCCCAGTTCCCCCAATCTCAAAACCTAGAATCAATCTACTCTCTTTTATACCAACACTTTTCCAAATATATGGCCAAATAAGACAGGCATCATGCCTGTGCATAGTCCTTGGTTCTCTTATTGGACTCAACATGGCAATTATTTATCTCTTCCTTACGTGAGACAGAATCCTATATTTTACCTTCTATGTTATTCCTTGAGCCCTCCTTTGTTTGCTGTTGCCTTTCTCTTTTTGTAGGAATCTATCTAATGGTTTGGTCAATGCACAGTGAGTTCAGAGAACTACACCTCCACTTAATATTGTAAATGCAATCAGTTTGTTTTGTTAACACTTTTATTTATCATTTCAGTAGCACTTTTGGCCCAGTAAGTCATTGAAAACCATTTACTGAAAAACTACTGTTTGTCAGTCCATGTGCTAGGAGTGGTGCATACAGAATGAATAAGATAGTCCCTGCTCAGAAGGGATCCTGAGCAAAGTGTGAGTGTATAAGGGCAATTGTAATGTGGGGGGACAGGGGCTGTGACCAAGGTAAATGCAAACTGCTTTGGGACTCCAGAGGAAAATCCCCAATATTCATCAAATAATGAATGGAAATGAGGTCAGGGAAGACTTTCAGGAAGAGTCATCTTGTAGGATGAGTTCTGGAGGACAAGCAGCAGTTCTCCAAGAACATGAAGTATGGGGTGGGGGTGAAGAATGTTTTAGAGAGAAAAATAGCATGTGTAAATGCAACAAATTGAGGGGAAACATCTTGTTTTCCAGGGTGTTAAGCAGTTAGCTCACAGAATTTCCTCATATAAACTTCTGCTAAAACAGATTGCCCTAATCTGTAGCTGTGCAAGTGGTTTTTAGAATGAATGCCCTGTCATTCACAAAATTGTGCAGTCATTACCACAATTAGGTTTCTTCCCTTCATTTTATGACTAAATAATACTTCATTGAATGGATATACCACATTTTGACTATCCATTCATCAACTGATGAACATTTGTGCTGTTTCCACTTTTTAGCTATTATGAATAATGTGCTGTGAACACTTATGTAAACCTTTTTGTGTGGGCATATGTTTTCAGTATTCTTGAGTAAATACCTAAGGGTGGAATTGCTAGGTCATATAACTGCTTATAACATTTTGATGACTGTTAAGTTGTTTTCCAAAGTGGCCTTCCCATTGCATAACCCATCAGCAACGTATGAAAGTTGCAATTTCTCCACATCCTCAACAATCCTTGTTATTGTATTTTTAAAAATTTTAGTCATTCTAGTAGATGTGAAGTGATAACTGTGGTTTTGATTTGCACTTCTGAAATGACTAATGATGTTGAATATTTTTTCATATGCTTATTGGCTATATGCTTATCTTAGGAGAAACATCTCATCAAATCCTTTGTTCATTTTAATTGGATTGTTTGTCTTTTATTGTTGATTGTAAGAGCTTTTTGTATATTCTTTTTAAAATGTTTATTTATTTACTTTTGGCTGTTCTGAGTCTTTGTTGCTATGTGGGCTTTTCTCTAGTTTACTCTCTAGTTGAGGTGCACAGATTTCTCAGGCTTATCTTGTGGAGCATGGGCTGTCGGGTGCACACACCAGTAATTGTGGCATGTGGGCTCAGTAATTTGGCTCCCAGGCTCTAGAGCACAGGCTCAATAGTTGTGGCACATGGAATTAGTTACTCCTTGACATGTGGATTCTTCCTGGATCAGGGATCAATCCCTGTCTACTGCATTGGCAGGTGTATTCTTTACCACTGAGCCCTTCATCTGACACATGGTTTGCAAATACGTTCTCCTATTCCACTGGTTGCTTTTACTTTATTGATGCTATCCTTTGAAGCACAATGTCTAAATTTTGATAAAGTCCACTGTGTCTATTATTTCTTCTGTTGAATATATTATGGTGTCACAATAGAAACCATTGCCCAACACAAGATCATCAAGATTTAGCCCGATGTTTTCTTCTAAGAATTTTGTAGTTTTATCTCTTACATTTAGATCTATTTTGAGTTAATTTTTGTATATAGTGTGTGTTAGCTTCATCCGTTCCAAATGATATCCAATTGTCCCACACCCTTTGTTGAAGACTATTCTTTCTCTATTAAATTGACTTGGTACTGTTGTCAAAATCTATTGACCTGTGTAAAGGTTTATTTCTGTACTCTCAGTTGTATTCCATTGGTCTACATGTCTGTCTTTGTGCTGGTGCCACATTGTCTTGATTACTATAGCTTTGTAGTAAGATTTAAAATTAACCTGAAGTGTGAGCCTTCCAAATTTACTCTTTTACAAGGCTATTTTGCCTATTGAGATAATCGCATGCTTTTTCCCTTTACTTTTACTAATGAAGTTTCATTTTTCATATGTTGCACCAACTTTGAATTCCTGAATTCCTCCTGGCCATAGCATTTGATTCTATTTATATGTTGCTGGATTATGTCTGTCAGTATTGTGTTGAGAATTTTTGCACCTATATTCATAAGGGAGATTGCTGTGTACTTTTCTTGAGATGTCTTAGTCCAATTTTGATATAATAAGGTAATATTGATCTCATAGAACAAGTTGAGAAGTGTCACCTCTTTTTTATGTCTTGGAAGAGTTTGTCAAGTGTTGATGTTAATTCTTTAATTTTTTGATAGAATTTATCAATAGCCAACGTCCTCTGGATCATCGAAAAAACAAGAGAGTTCCAGAAAAACATCTATTTCTGCTTTATTGACTATGCCAAAGCCTTTGACTGTGTGGATCACAAGAAACTGTGGAAAATTCTGAAAGAGATGGGAATACCAGACCACCTGACCTGCCTCTTGAGAAACCTGTATGCAGGTCAGGAAGCAACAGTTAGAACTGGACATGGAACAACAGACTGGTTCCAAATAGGAAAAGGAGTACGTCAAGGCTGTATATTGTCACCCTGTTTATTTAACTTATATGCAGAGTACATCATGAGAAATGCTGGGCTGGAAGAAACACAAACTGGAATCAAGATTGCCGGGAGAAATACAAATAACTTTAGATGTGCAGATGACACCACCCTTTTGGCAGAGAGTCGAGAGGAACTAAAGAGCCTCTTGATGAAAGTGAAAGAGGAGAGTGAAAAAGTTGGCTTAAAGCTCAACATTCAGAAAACTAAGATCATGGCATCTGGTCCCATCACCTCATGGGAAATAGATGGGGAAACAGTGGAAACATTGTCAGACTTTATTTTTTGGGCTCTAAAATCACTGCAGATGGTGACTGCAGCCATGAAATTAAAAGATGCTTACTCCTTAGAAGGAAGCTTATGACCAACCTAAATAGCATATTGAAAAGCAGAGACATTACTTTGCCAACAAAGTTCTGTCTAGTCAAGGCTATGGTTTTTCCAGTGGTCAGGTATGGATGTAAGAGTTGGACTGTGAAGAAAGCTGAGCGCCGAAAAATTGATGCTTTTGAACTGTGATGTTGTTGAAGACTCTTGAGAGTCCCTTGGACTGCAAGGAGATCCAACCAGTCCATCCTAAAGGAGATCAGTCCTGGGTGTTCATTGGAAGGACTGATGCTGAAGCTGAAACTCCAATACTTTGGCCACCTCATGCAAAGAGCTGACTCATTGGAAAAGACCCTGATGGTGGGAGGGATTGGGGGCAGGAGGAGAAGGGGACGACAGAGGATGAGATGGCTGGATGGCATCACCGACTTGATGGGCATGAGTTTGAGTAAACTCTGGGATTTGGTGATGGAAAGGGAGGCCTGGTGTGTGCTGTGATTCATAGGGTCGCAAAGGTTGGATACGACTGAGCGACTGAACTGAACTGATCAATTAACCCATCTAAGTCTTTTTGAAAAGTTTCCCTTTTTTTGTGGGAAGATTTTTTTTATTACTAACTCAATCTCTTAACTCATTATATATGTATTGAAAATTTCTGTTTCTTCTTGAGTCAGTTTTGGTAGTTATATCATTGTAGGATGCTAGTTATTTTATCTAATTTGTTGGCATATAATTGTTCATAATATTCCTTTGTATTTTTTATTTCTATAAGGTAAATAATAATGTCACTTATTTCATCCCTGATTTTAGTAATTTGAGACTTTTTTTTTCCTGGTCAGTCTAGCTGAAAGTTGGCAATTTTTATTAATCTTTTCAAAGAGCCAGCTTTTAGTTCAGTGATTTTCTTTATTATTTTCCTAGTCTTTATTTGATTTATTTCTGCTTTAATCTTTATTATTTTCTTCCTTCTGTTAACTTTGGATTTAGTTGTTCTTTTTTTCCTTATAATTAAAGTTTTTTGACTTGAGATCTTACTTTTTTTAAAGAATAGACATTTATAGCTATACATTATAGCTATCTTACTTTTTTTAAAGAATAGACATTTATAGCTATACATTATAGCTATACATTTCCCTCCCACTTTTGCTATACCTTATAAATTTTGGTGGGCTTCGCAGGTGACTCAATGGTAAAGAATCTGCCTCCCAGTGCAAAAGATGCAGGTTTGATCCTTGGTTCAGAAAGATCCCATGGAAGAGAAAATGGCAACTCACTCCATGGTTCTTGCCTGGAGAATCCCCTGGACTGAGGAGACTAGTGGGCTACAGTCCATGGGGCCTCAAAGAATCAAACACAGTTCAATGACTGAGCACGCACACATAAATTTTGATATGTTGTATTTCCATTTCATTTATCTCAAAATATTCTTTATTTTCCCTTGTGATTTATTTTTTAAAAAAATTCATTGGGTATTTAGGAGTGTATTGTTTAATTATCACATGTTAGTGAATCCCCCAAATTTCTTTCTGTCATTGATTTCTAGTTTCATGTGGTTTGAGAACATACTTTTTATGACTTATATCCTTTTAAATGTATTGAGACTTGTTTTATGGCCTATCATTATCTATCTTGGAGAATGTTCCATGTACACTTAAGAAGAATGTATATTCTTCTGTTGTTGGCTTGAGCGTTTTATAGATGTCTGTTAGGCCTGGTTGGTTTATAGTGTTATTCAAGTCTTTAGTTTTCTCAATGATCTTCTGTCTAGTTTTATCCATTGTTGAAAGTGGGTTTGAAGCCCCACCTATTACTGTTAAATTATTTATTTCTTCCTTCAATTCTGCCAGCTTTTGCTTCACATATTTTGGGGCTTTATTGTTAACTGCATATGTGATTATAATTATGTCTTGATAGAGTGATACTTTATCATTGTAAAAAGTCTTTCTTTAGCTCTAGTAATAACTTTTGCCTTAACATCTGTTTTGGCTGATAGGCATTCCATATCATTTTGGTGTTATTCAAATAATGTGTATATTTTTCAACTTTTAAACTTTCAACCTGTTTGTGTCTTTGAATCTTGAATGTGTCTTCTGTAGACAGCATGGGTAAATGATGTTTTTAAAAATCTGTTCTTCCAATTTCTGCCATGTTATTGGAGTATTTAATCCATTTCCATTTAATATAATTACTGTTAAGGCAAGATTTACATCTCCCTTTTGTTTTTGTTTTACGCATAAGTTTTTTCTGTTCGCTATTCCTCCACTGATGCAGTATTTTTCTTTCTTATTTTTTGTTAGACATTTTCTACTACACCATTTAATTCTCTTGTATATACATATGTTTCATATATTTATAGTTGTTCTTTTCTTACTGGTTACCTTCAGGATTACAATTAGCATCTTAATTTATAATAATCTAGTAACCTAATTTGAATTATTACAAACTTAACTTTCAATAATATACCTAAACTTTGATCTTAAATAGCTCTCCTTTGTGGTATCATTGTCATACAAATTACATCTTATACATTGTAAACCTGTAACATAGCTTTCTAATTATTGGTCTATGCAGTTATCTTTTAAATAAGTTAAAGGAAAAAGTTACAAACCGAAATTACACTTATACTGTCTTTTATATTTATTTATGTAGTTGCTTTTCAGAGAAGGCAATGGCAACCCACTCCAGTACTCTTGCCTGGAAAATCCCGTGGATGGAGGAGCCTGGTGGGCTGCAGTCCATGGGGTCGCTAAGAGTCGGACACAACTGAGCGACTTCACTTTCGCTTTTCATTTTCCTGCATTGGAGAAGGAAATGGCAACCCACTCCAGTGTTGTTGCCTGGAGAATCCCAGTGACAGGGGAGCCTGGTGGGCTGCCATCTATGGGGTCGCACAGAGTTGGACACGACTGAAGCGACTTAGCAGCAGCAGCAGCATGTAGTTGCTTTTACCATTGCTCTTTATTTCTTCATGTGCATTTTTAACATACATGAAAAAACTTTCATTTTATTGTGAAGGATCTCCATTAGTACTTTTTGTAAGGCATGATTGATAGCAATGATTCTTTCATGTTTTATGTATCTAGAAATAGCTTAATTTCTACTTAATTTTAAGTGATATTTTTGCTTGACACAGAGTTCTTTCTTGAAAATCTTTTTTGTTTCTACATGATGAATATGGCATCCTACTGGTTTCTGGCTTTCTGAATAAGATGAACCCAAGAGATATGCCAAGACACATTATAATTGAAATGGCAAAAGATAAGGATAAAGAGAGAAACCTAAAAGCAGTAAGAGAAAAAACAAGTGGTTACATATAGGAAAGATCCCATACAGCTATAGCAGATTTTTCAGCAGAAAATTTATATACCGGAAGAGAGAGGCATGACATATTCAAAGTGCTGTGAGGAGAAAGCTTCCAACCAATAATTCTCTACACATTAAGGTTGTTATTCAGAATCCATAAAGAAACTGAGAGTTTCCCAGATAAGCAAAAGCTAAAGGAGTGTACTAACATCAAAATAACCCTACAAGATATATTAAGGGATTTCCTTAACCTGAAAAGAAGTAGCACCAATTTATAATAAAAAATCAACATTTCACTGGATAAGGTAAATATGTAATAAAGATGTGGATCAATCACATTAACCAAATAAACTTAGATTTATATGCAGAACATTCTATCCAAAAAATGGCAGAATGCACATTCTTTTCAAGAGCACATGGAACATTCTCCAGAATAGATCACAAGTTAGGTCACAAAATAAGTCTCAATAAATTTAAGAAGACTGAAATTACATCAAACATCTTTTCCAGCCATGATGTTATGACTAGAAATCAACCACAAGGAAAAAAAGGGAAAACTCATAAAAACATGGAGATTAAACAACATGCTACTGAATAAACAATGTTCCTCAAAGAAACCTAAGGAGAAATCAAAGGCAAGTGAGACCAGAAACATGATGTACCAAAATGTATGGCAAAAGTGGTTCTGAGAGGAAAGTTCATAGCAAACAGCCACATCCCAAGGAGAAAGAAAAATCCCAAATAAGCAATCTAATTTTACACCTAAAAGAACTAGAAAAAACTCCGAGTCCAAAATTAGTAGAAGGAAGGAAATAATAAAGATCAAAGTAAAAAGAAAAAAAAAATCAATGACAGTTTAAAAAAATAGAAAAGATCAATGAAACTGAGTTGTTTTTTGAAAAGAGAAACAAAACTGATAAAAAAAAATAGCTAGGTTAACAAGAGAAAAAACTTGTTAGTAAAAAGCTCAAGTAATTAACATCAAAAGTGAAAGAGAGAAAATTACAACTGAATCCACAGAAATACAAGAAAATCATAAGAGACTAGTACAATTATATGCCAACAAATTGGACAACCTAGAAGAAATGGATAAATTTCTGGAAACATACAATCTCCCAAGACTGAATCATGAAGAAATAGAAAATCTGGATAGGAAACTGAAAATCTGGTTACTAAAGAGGCAATTGCTCATGCTCATTTGTGTCCAACTCTGTGACCTTATGGCCTGTAGTCTGCCAGGCTCCTCTGTCCATAGGATTTTCCAGGCAAGAATACTGGAGTGAATTGCCATTTCCTCCTCCAGGAATAAGAAGATGGGAGCACATCAAAAAACTACCAACAAACAAAAACCCAGGCCTAGATAGCTTCAGTGGCAAATTCTACAAGGCGTTCAAAGAAGATTAAATACCTTCCCTCTTGGCTCAGCTGGTAAAGAATCCACCCGCAGTGCGGGAGACCTGGGTTCGATCCCTGGTTTGGGAAGATCCCCTGGAGAAGGGAGAGGCTACCCACTCCTGTGTTCTGGACTAGAGAATTCCATGGACCATACAGTTCATGGGGTTGCAAAGAGTTGCACATGACTGAGCGACTTTCACCCTTCACTTCTCAAACATAAAAATGAATGAAATACTGCCATTTATGACTATATAGATAGACCTTGAGATTATTATGCTCTGTGAAACAAGTCCGGTGGAGAAAGTAAAATATCATATGATTTCACTCATATGTGGAATCTAAAAAAAAAAAACCCGCAAAGCCAATGAACAAATGAAATAAAACCAAAACATACTCATAGACACAGAAAGCAGATTAGTGGTTACCAGAAGGAAAGGGGGTTAGCGGGTTGACAAAGTGCGTGAAAGGGGTCAAATGTATGATGATAGATGTTAACTAGACTTGTAGTGGTGATCACTCTGTAGTGTATATAGATGAAGAACTATAGTGCTTTACACCTAAAACTTATATAATTTTTTTAAAAGAGAAAATATTAGGGAAAAAAAGATCAGTCCTGTGAGTGGCTGCTGTTGCTGCTAAGTTGCTTCAGTCATGTCTGACTCTGTGCGACCCCACAGACAGCAGTCCACCAGCCTCCCCCATCCCTAGGATTCTCCAGGCAAGAACACTGGAGTGGGTTGCCATTTCCTTCTCCAATGCATGAAAGTGAAAAGTGAAAGTGAAGTCGCTCAGTTGTGTCTGACTCTTAGCAACCCCATGGACCGCAGCCTACCAGGCTCCTCAGTCCACGGGATTTTCCAGGCAAGAGCACTGGAGCGGGGTGCCATTGCCTTCTCCACCTGTGAGTGGAGGTTTCCAGTAAACTGCCAGAGAGGTCAAATAGTGACATTTCTCTGGAGATAGGACTTTGGAGGAAGTCCAAAGTTATTTAACTTAGTCAAATGGCTGCTAGGCTGCTGGTTTTCATCGCAGTATGATTGCGAAGTTATTGGTTTTCATGGCTATTGCATCAATGGGGAGAAGGGGTTCAGAATATGGCAAGGTAAAGTGCCGCAAATCACACTAACAAGATTCAGCTATTTTTCTCAAATATTTCTCAAATTATTGCAAGGTTTTGGTTAATTTCTGAAAATTTTTATTGTGACCATTTTTGCCTGTATTCTTGCTGTTTTTCTAAGGGAGTGAATTTTCAGAGGTCTTATACCATTATTTTGCCCTTTTTTCGGTTTTCTGTTGGTTTTGTTCAATTTTCTTCCTAGTTGCACTGCACATTGATAAAGCTCCTTCTCTATCTCCTTCCAAATCATAGATAGCAGTATTGATCAGGACTGGGCCAGAAATAGTCCGAGGCGTATTCTTCAACCAACCTCTCTTTGTCTGTGTCAACGACTGTGTGGCAGGGTTGGTTGAAAACTTCAAGCAGGAGCATCACATCATTAATCCACACTTCACCATCTTGTCCTAAAATATATTGTTTGAATGTTTTGCTTTTATCAAAATGCAATTCTCCTGTTGGGAAAATCCCCTCGAGAAGGGAACGTCTACCCACTCTGGGTATTCTGGCCTGAAAAATTCCATGGACAGAGGAGCCTGGCAGGCTACAGTCCATGAGGTCGTAAAGACTGAGAAACTTTCACTTTCTTTTATGTTTCACCGCTTACCCAGCTTTATTTTTTTTTTCTCCACAGCATTTATCATCATTAATATATATGACATATCAATTTAGTTTTTACCTGGTACACCAGTAGAATGCATGCTTTTTTTTTTTTTTTGAATGCATGCCTTTTTAAGCAAGGATTTATCTGTTTTGTTCTGCTAGGTTGCCTAGAAGAGTTCCTGGTGTGTAATACCCGGCTCAATAAATATTTGTGAATGAAATGAATGAATTATTCTATCAAGTTAATAACTTTTTAGGGAAAAATGTTATGAGTTTGACATGACTTGTTCTTTTAAAAATCCATATTGTTTCATATGGAATCATGTTTTTCAAAATCAGACAAATTAGTGACTTACCTAGAGAACATCATCATCTTTACCAGTCTACCATTTAAAAATCTTTAAAATTTGGGCTAATTTTGTCTCTAGATTTTGGTACCTCTCCCATTCCTCACAAATTTCCAATGATATAGTTAGCAACTATTTAATATCATATCTGAATGCTTTTTAGCACTTTGTGATATAGTATTTCTAGGCTCAAGAACTGAACTAATTTAAGGTAACTACTTTTTTTAGTAGCTCCAAGGAAGAAGAGATCATAGAAGAGTATATTATATTGGAACTCCAACTTTACATTAGCTATTAAAATATTTGAAAATCATTCTCCCTGAAGATGTGAATAAAATGAGTTGAATAATTCTGATTTCTCTTTGTTATCAGCTGATATCACATGATTTTCACTGATGCCTGGTGCTTTTTCATCCTCTTTAGACACAGACTTAGAAGTCCTATTTTTTTTTTCTTTCTTTCTTAGAAATCTAATTTCACCATGGGCTCTAGCCATTCTGCAACTACATTTAGAAAGTTCCTACCACTCTTTTGGTCTTGATCTTGGTAACTTTAAGCTTTGGTACATGATGTTTTAAAAATTGAAACCTATTGAAGAGCATCCCTCCTCCCCATATACCCATGTTGGCATCTTCCTTTCCTTCACTGGGGTTATGTAAATACTATTGTTAAGTGTGGAGTTTGCTTTGAGAATCTTACATTCCTTTCTTCTGGGATATACTCCCCCTTTTACAGTCTCTGTTCATACGAGTGAAGTTACATTGTTTTCTGTGATATTTCCATAAAACCTACATTTTCTATAGTTATTAGATAATGTCTAAATTAGAAAAGTACTAAGACATTCCAGCTTCAAAGAAACAAGCAGCTCTCATAGTGAAACACTATTGAGAGCATTAAAAAGAATTACTTAAAAATTCAATATACACAAGAATAACATTGTGTTTATTTGTTAACCAATTATTTAATTTGTTAAACAATAATCAAATGTGTTAAACAATTGTACTAAACATATTTCAAGGCCATCTGTAATGAGTTGTGAGCACCAAACTCATCAAATGACTGGCCACAGATTTTTGGCTGGGGATAGATTAAGGGTCACTGTCCCCTCCCCTTGTTTCACATATTTGATGAGTTCAGTTCAGCCTTGAGAGGTTAACTGAGAATAGCTGAATCTGAAACTAAGAAGACTAAAGTCTCAGTCGCCAGGAAACTAGGGCTGCAAGTAGACATAGCAGGCTACTGCTATATACAGATGTAACCTTAGACTACAGGAGGCAGCACAGGAAATCAGACGTCACTGGACAAGTCTGATGAGGAGGAAGAGTGGTTCCCCAAGTGTAGGGAGTGCAGCAGAGGCTGTGAGGACCTTGGACAAGGACCCTTTGGACCCTGGGCTTGTATAGCAAGGTCCCAAGCTCTCATGGAGGTTAAGGGACAGGGATAAAGCAAATTAAGGCAAGCCATATAACTGGGATGAGGGACTATGACAAAAAAGTCATAAGGCATCCTCAATATATAAAAGTTCACAGCTACCAATAGAAAAACATTAAAATGTCATCAGGAAGAAATGAGTGAACATCAAGAAACAACAGTTTAGGTAAAGAAAATGGAAAACAACTGAAAACCATGTGAAAATGTCAAGTCCATGGAAGATCAATTACAGAATTAAAAGAGTGGCCTTGAGAACCTAGGTAGCCTAATAAGAGATGTTTTGTTTTAAACCAATAAATTGGTGGGAATTTGTGATGTCGTGTAGAAAACTAAAACATTGCAAATCAGAGCATTCAAAGCTATAAATACGCTGTTTTGATAGCTACATCTATATTTTCCTTTAAAACTACCTAGTATGTTTCAGCTCCTTGGAATATTTAGAGAAAGAGCACCCCTAGAAAATAGGATGTATAAGACATCTGAAAACGGCGAGGCATCTGAAAAGTGACACATGGGAAAGTGGTGAGGATGGAATCAGAGCTTCTGTAGATTTTTACAAAAGGGACATTGAACAGGTATCATCAGGAGGAACTCATCAAGATGATCTTCACAAGCAAGCTTAGTCTGAATTGTGAAAGAAATGGTGAGTGTAGATTTGGGAGGATGAACGTTTTTCAGTGGAGATGTTAGAATGAGCAAGATACTAAGGTGCACTCCGGTTATCAGTCAACCAACAAAAGTTGTTGAACATATATTATGTGCCTGGTGCATTTTATAAGAGAAACAATGGTGACCCGGCAGATAAAGGCTTATTCTCATGGAGCTTACAGTTGAGTGGAGACAGATAAACAATGAACATGTGTGAAAAACAGTAAAACAGTTCCAGTTGTTTATGAATGGAAAGAAATTTAAAAAAAGAAAAGAAAATAGGATAGTGTGATAGAGAGTAACAAGTGGGCTTCAGGGATGACCTTTTTTTTTTTTTTTTAATTTTTAGGCAACATGATATAGCATGTGGGATCTTAGTTCCCTGACCAGGGATTGAACCCACCCCCCTGCCTTGGAAGCATGGAGTCCTAACCACTGGACCATCAGGGAAATCACAAGGATGCTCTTTTATAAGATAACAGTTGAGTTCAGTTCTGAGCGGCACAAAATGCACAAGTCACGCAAAAGTCAAGGAAGAGTGTCCTAAGCAGAAAGAACAGGAAATGCAAAGTCACTGAGCTTAGCATGTTGTAGGGACAGAAATGGCAGTGAGGCTGAAGCATGGGGATGAAGGATGGTGAAAGGAGATGAAATCCGAGGGCCAGGCAGGAAAAGAGAACACACTTGATTTGGTGAAGGGAATCTGGCTGAATCAATGGAGATGGAGAATTTGAGATACGAAATGCAGGAAAAAGATTTTCTCTTTTTTTGAAACTTAAAACATTTCTATTTATTTATTTGGCTGCCTCGGTCTTAGCTGCAGCACAAGGGACCTTCACTGTGTCATGCGTGTGGACTCTAGTGGTGCACAGACTCTCTAGTTGTGGGACATGGGCTTATTTGCTCCATGACATATGGGATCTTAGTTTCCAAGCGATTAAACCCATGTCCCCTGCATTGGCAGGTGGATTCTTAGCCACTGGACCACCAGGGAAGTCCCCCTTGGAGAGGATTCTTGAGCAGGGGTCAATGGTGGCTGGGAGAGAAATTCCTGACTCATTATCTACAGAAAGAACAAGAAGAAGAAGAAAGTCTGGATAAGAGATGAGAATGGGCCGTAGTGGCCAAAAAGCAAGTTCAAACCCAGGGTACACTACTTTACCTGTGACCTTAGGGAAGTTACTTAAGCGTTTAAAACTCTGCTTCCCCAACACTCGGGACAGCTCCTTCCTGGGCTTGTTTTCTGAATCAAGTGAGAGAACGCCTGTAAGTGCTTGGTTCGTTGTTGGGCACTAGCTCTCACTACTTGTGTCCATCTGACCCAGGGCTGTTGGCAATAGGTTTTGGGCTTCCTGGTAGCTCAGTTGGTAAAGAATCTGCCTGCAATGCAGGAGATCCCGGTTAGATTCCTGGGTCGGGAAGATTCACTGGAGAAGGGACAGGCTACCCACTCCAGTATTCTTGGGCTTCTGTTGTGGCTCAGCTGGTTAAGAAGCCACTTGCAATGCGGAGACCTAGGTTCAATCCTAGGAAGATACTGTGGAGAATGGAAAGGCTACTCACTCCAGTATTCTGGCCTGGAGAATTCCATGGACTGTTGTAGTCCATGGGGTCACAAAGAGTTGGACAGGACTGAGTGGCATTCACTTTCACTTTGTATCATTTTGTGAGAAATTTCAGAAGATTCTCCATGACTTTGATGATTAAATTGGGTAGTTGATGGGAGAATAGAGAGAAGGGCAAAGGAAGAGAGAGGATAGCTGAAACCTTTTTAACTTTCCCACAGACTGGGGTAACTGTCCATGCCATGCCTGGATCGAAGCCTGAGGTTCACTGCCGTCTGAGATGCTGGCTTCTGGGCTCCTGCCGGAGAGTGTCTAAAAACCCACTCCCAGGCTTCCTGGGCTTCTGGGGTTGAACCCAGGTCTCCCGCATTGCAGGTGAATTCGTTATCAGCTGAACCTCCAAGGAAGCCTTTGATCACCTCAGATTGCACTTTTCCTGGGAATTCTCCATCACATGTGGCTGCTGGGAAGAGAAGGGTGGGGTGGAGGGAGGAGGGGTAGATGCTAGAGAGAGAGAGAGAGAGAGAGAGAGAGAGACATTTGAAGCAGAGAGGCATTCCCAGAGTCATCGAGGTGGAGTTGGGGCTCTGCCGGCCACCAAAATAGACTCCACTCTCAAGTTGCAGTGGAAAAAGGTGACCTGGATCTTCAGGCTGAGGGCAGGAGTGGAGGGTGAGATGGTTTGGATCAAGGCCTTCCTAGGCCTGTTTCCAAACCGTACCTAGTTGGTCAAATACTTTAAGTATTCAGGGCGATTCACTTTTAGTAGTGCACTGACACCTGAGTATAAACTGAGGGATTTCATTTCGCTTGTGAATCGGACACAGACTTTTGCCCTCATTGAATTCTGATCATGGGCAGCCTGATACTAAACACAGGAGGCAAGGAAAAGCATGTGCTCTGAATCCTGGAGAGAGAAAGAGGTTTCAGGCTAGTGTAAGGGCTTGTGGAGCTGGGATTCCTCTTGACAAGGGGATGTTGAAAATGGGGTGCTCAAAGAGTTATGTGTTTTTACCAGTTAGAGATGCAATTATTAAAGTTTGTGAACATCTATGGAAGAAGAGAATAGGAGAATTGGGCACCCTCGTGAGAAGTTGGGGTAATGTGAATTGAAATAATAATGAGATATCAATTCATATCTATCAGATCGGCAGAAGTTTAAAAGAACCAAAAATGTCTGTTACTGGCAGGGCTGTGGGGAAGAAAGATAATGTTATAATTAACAGTGGAAATGTGAATTGTTACAACTATTTTAGAAAGCAATCTGACAACATCTACTTAATATGTGTATATATATATTCAGATAAAAATATGTAACAGTATTTAATTATATAAATAACTAATTAAAACATAATTATACATTTATGTCCCCTTTGACCCAGCAAACTTTTTTTTGGGAATCTTTTTTAAAAAAATAGAAATAGAGTAATCAGTATATAAGGACTAACTCACAATGGTGCTTCTTGCAGAATTGATTGTGATCATAGTTGGAGAAACAACTAGAAACCTAGTCAATGCCCATCAATATAGGGATGATATATTGTCACACATTCACATTACAGAATGTTATCCAAATCAAAAGCAATAAAAAATGGAGGATAAATCAAATAAAACCCCATGATTTTCAACAGGAGCAACAAAACCCTGGAAATAGACAGCACGATAGTGTAGTTTGCAAAGGAAGGCCATGAATCCCACCCAGCAGCACACAGAACGTTAGATGCTGACATTCAAGCCTCTGTCTCTCAGTTTTTCTTGGGTTTTCTCTCAGATAGGTTTTATTCTCCTAATGGCAAGCTGGGCATCCAGACATGTATTTTTCTCTGAACTGGTAATTCTGGGGAAAGGGAGAGATCCTGTTTTTCATCATCTCCATCCATCTTGGTAAAGGACTCTGATCGGTCCCACTCTCATAAACTTGTCACACACTTGTCCCGTGCAGGGTCCCATAATTTACAACTCAAACTCTGGGGAAAAAGTTGGGTTGTTTCCAAAAGGGAGCATGCTAGACTGATCAGAAAAGTAACAGATGGGGACTTCCCTGGTGGTTCTGTGTCTAAGACTCTGAGTTCCCATGCAGGGGGTCTGGGTTCGATCCCAGGTCAGGAAGCTAGATTCCACATGCTGCAACAAAGATCCTGTGTGCCACAACTGAGATCTGGTGCGGCCAAACAAGCAAATAAATAAAATTAACAAATAAAAAGATAACAGATATTCATTGTGATACCCACCTATCTTTTCTCTATGCATATGCATGTATTAGTAGAGTTCAGCTCATAATGCTAATAAAAATACTTGAACATGTAGTGCATTTTCCTATACTACTGAAAACTTTTCATAACCTTCAATTTTCTATGAAACTGATTGCAAAGAGAGAAAGGGACTTACTTAACCTCTTGCCTTTCATATTTCTGCAGTCTATTGGTACTGCTGTATAAAGCCAAATATCTTGGGTAAGTGGAAGACCCACGTGTGAGGAAACAGACTCTCCCACTGAGTCAACAGCCCCGTTCAGCAGTAAGAACAAAGGAAAGTGTCAAGTTATGAGTAAAACGAGTGAAGGGAGCATTGCTTCCCACCTCTCTGTCTATTGACTTTGTTTCATACATTGAAAGGGAACAAAGTCAAGAGAATCGGTGGGCGGCAGTAGATGGGAGAGAGTAAGATGAATCAATTGAGATATGGAATCAAGGAGCCAACTCATTATTTCAACCATAAACTTGTCCACAAATGTTTCTTGAACACCTAATATGTATCTGGCACTTTGTTAGGTACATAAACATAGGTCCTGTCCTTGGAGGAGAAGCAGAGGACAGGTGGAAAACAAATGATTAAAAATGTGATGAGGATGGGGAATACGTGTAAATCCATGGCTGATTCATGTCAATGTATGACAAAAACCACTACAATATAAAAAAAAAATGTGATGAGGACCACTTCCAAGAGGTACTTAGACCTATAGGCTGGACCAAAGGAGGAGCAGACCTAATTTAGCTGGGAAATCAGGGGAGGCTTCCTTGAGGAAGCGTCCTTTGTATGGACAGCTGAAAGGTAAATGAGTGGGCTACACAGAGGTTTAGTGAGGAAAATGTCCTGCAAAGACCCCACAGCAGAAAAGGCGTGGTGTGCTCACAGGACCTAGAGAAGGCTAACTCAGCTTCATCCAGAAGGTGAAGATGGTGGAACCAGATGGGGCTGGGCCAGTGACTAGGGCTGTAATCATGCAGAGCATTGGAGGAGATGTGCAAGATTAGAGACTGTATGCCAAGGGCAGCGGAAAGCCACTGTTGGGCTTTGGATAGAGGAGGGATATGGTTAAAAATGAGTAGTTAATAGATCCCTTGTTTTGTGGAATAGACAGCAGACTGAAGGGGGGAGGCTGCAGGAAGGCCAGTAGGAGGCTCCGTGATAGTTTAGGGGAGGATGGATGGTGGCTGGACTGAGGTGGGGGTCAGGGTACAGAGAGAAGTGGAAGGCTTTTTGATATCCTCGAGAGCTGGAAGACTGGTTAAATGTGACGAATGAGCAAAAAAGAGTCCAGGGTGACTATCAGATTTGGATTAAAAAAACAAACAGAGGCTGTGGTGCCTTTACCAAGAACCTCGGAGGCGAAAGAGTTTGTGAAGATAAATAATGAGCTCAGTTTGGGACAGGTCCGGTGTGAGGTACAAGTGCGACAAACAAGTAGAGGGTTTGAGCAGGGGGCTCCATATACACAGAAGAGTCAGAGAATTATTCATGTGAACTCAACGCCAAGCCAATGTTTTAGGAGAGCTTGCACCTGAATTAGGTGGAGAATTGTCAGCCATTCACCCTCTTCCACGTGGGAAGGAAGAGTCAACCCGTGTGTGTCACCTGTGGGGGCCAGCTTCATCTTTGTGTTCATTTTCTGCTTACACGGTTTCCCATTTAGTGATATCGGGGAGCATCTGAAATGTTCGTACTCTTTTCTTTTAAGGAATTAAACAATATTTCTTTATGGTTGCGCTGGGTTTTCATTGCTGCATGAAGCCTTTCTCGAGTTGCAGCCAGCAGGGCTCCTCTCTGTTGTGGGGCGTGGGCTTAGTTGCCCCAGGGCACGTGAGATCTTCCCGGAGCAGGGATCCAACCGACATTCTCTGCGTTGGCAGGCGGATTTTCAACCACTGGACCACCAAAGAGGTCTAAATGTTAGTATTCTTGAAATAAAACTTCTTTCCTTTGTGGATCCTGAAAAAGCACAATGAACAAATAACACAATGGGGCCCATCAAGAGAACTCATGCTCTAAAGTGGCAGTTGGTTCTGTAATGGTTTCTTCTCCATCACCAAGAGACCTCATATATTCTGAGTGTTGGGATTTCTCACTTTACTGGTAAAGCACTGTTAAGGCTAACAACTAAATAATAAGATAAACCTCCTGAAGATTAAATCCTTGGTGGTGGTGGACAGGGAGCACGCAGTTGTGTTCAACTCTTTGCTGCCCCCATAGACTGTGGCCCACCAGGCTCCTCTGACCATGGGATTTTCCAAGCGAGTATACTGGAGTGACTTGCCATGCCTTCCTCCAGGGGATCTTCCCGACCGAGGGATCGAACCCACATCTCCTGCATCTCCTGCATTGGTAGGCAGATTCTTTACCATTGAGCCACCTGGGAAGTCAATATTAATTGTATTCTATTCTCTACAAAATGAGGGTACTGAAATACAATTATGTTACAAACCTTGCCTTCCCCAACAGGCTCATGGCCACCCCAAATTATCAAATTGGGCTTTTGTAAATACTTCTGTTTTGAACCTACCAGCTTATTTATCTGAGTCTGATTACAAACAGAACAGTGAGCCCTGAGTTCAAGAGTATAAATTCAAACACAACTGATCACTTGAAAGAAACATGAAAATTTTGTCAGTGTCTCCCAAGGGAGGAAGCAGCCACACACAAAAAAACAAACCATAAAGCTGAGTGTTAAATTCTCATCAAGCACCCCATCTACGAATTTGTGATTGAATGTGGTTATATCCATGTTCTAATACAGTATGTGCTCCAACAGGGACGGTTTAAATGACATCACTGTCTACTGTCCTGTCTACTCTATCTTCTAAACTTTTTCAATTCATCCTCTCTCCTCAGCTTTCCCTCCATCTACACTTCAGGCCACCCCTATTTCTCTCAGGAACAAAGTTTCTGTAAACAGGCTGAGGTAGGTGGATACTGGTTAGCAGGAAGATCCCAT
Source organism: Odocoileus virginianus (assembly GCF_023699985.2). NCBI lineage: Eukaryota > Metazoa > Chordata > Mammalia > Artiodactyla > Cervidae > Odocoileus > Odocoileus virginianus. The sequence goes on along the minus strand of NC_069684.1, from coordinate 54,249,007 downwards.
TTCCATTGGGGTCTTTGTGACCCTAGACTTGCCTTTTTACTTCTTTATGATTCTGATTCTCTTTTAAGGCCCATGAAAAGAGTATTCTAGTCACTTTTTAATACCCACGATTCATATAAAAGAACATGAAATAACTAGAATACACCTATACTGCTCTATCTCTGGGATTTAGAAGTGAAAGTTTATCTTTTTTGTGTGTATTTCACTTGGGCATTGAAATCCTGTAGAACTATTTGATGCTGATGGGGGAAAATGAATGGCAGAGCTCTGGGGTTTGAAGTACCCATCTTTGCTTCTTTCTCACTATTTGGAGAACTTGTAGACAGAGGACAGACCCTAGGAGAACTCTAAAATGCCATTTGTAGAGATGTGGATGGACCTAGAGTCTGTCACACAGAGTGAAGCAAGTCAGAAAGAGAAAAGCAGATCTCTAATATTAATGCATATATGTGGGATCTAGAAAACCGGTATAGATGAACCAATTTCTACGGCAAGAATAGAGATGCAGACATAGAGAAAGGACATGTAGACACAGGGGGAGAAGGGAAGGGTGAGATGAATTGAGAGATTAGGGCTGACATATATACACTGCCCTGTGTAAAATAGCTAGCTAGTGGGAAGGTGCTGCAAATCTCATAGTACCATAGCTCAGCCTGGTACTCTGTGATGTCCTAGAAGGGGTGGGATGGGGTGGGGTGTATACATGTATACATGTAGCTGGTTTACTTCATTGTACAGCAGAAACTACACAAAATTGTAAAGCAATTATATGCCAACAAAAATTAAACAGAAATCCATTCTGCAATTTCCTTCTTTAGTTTCCTGCAAGGAGCCCCTGCCCAATGCTCTCACGCTCTTCCCTCTGCTCCACTAAAGCCTGGGCTCTTGTCTGCTTGTCATGTTCACAGTCTCCTTCTCCCCCCCCCCCCCCCACCTCCTGCCCCAGCAAAGGTTCTTTGCCTTCAGATTGGTGCACAATGAAAAGGATCAGATACATGAATTTATAGTACGATGTCTCATCTCCAAAGAGGAAAATTCTCCAAGAGTAGAATTTCAGCTACCTTGAGGAGAAGGGGAGAGAAACAATATGAACCCAGGGTCTTTCAAATACCTGTAATCATAATTTAGTGATGTGATCACCAGTCTTCCTGTTTAACAGTGTTCCTGTGACACCTCCCGTGTTAGACACAATTATACACTATAGGCCCTTTCCTGAAACTGATGCACATTCAGATGGAGGGCAGAGACTTTTTCCTCTGAATTAAACATTTCCCCTAAAGAAATTGGCCAAGGGGCATAGCTCTGGCTGATGAGTCAGAAAATGTAGCCTTTGCTCCCTGCAACACCATTTCCTAACCATGTAACCTTAGACAAGCCACTTAACCTCTCTGAGGAGCAACTTCCTAAACTCACATCAGGATAATAATACCTCCTCTTCATTCTTACAATGGGTTATTTTAGAAAATAAGTAAGATAATAAATGTGAGCTGGCCTTGAGATCTGTAAAATATAAGGTATTAGAACTGAAGGCTGACAACTTCCCTCACCCCGTCTGGTGATTTCAAAGACATCCTACAAGATATTTCCATATTGTCGGCAATATGGAAGGAAGCAGCTGCTGGTCCAAGCCAATTTTAGAAACCTGCATTTTTGCAAAAGGAAGAGTCAGCTCTCATCACAGCAATGTTGCTGGCACAGGACGGGCGCTGCAAGACAACAATGCAGGGATGGCCCAGCAGGTGTCAGTAGAGAACCAACTTTTGGTATGAAGCAGGCTCATTGAGGGATGAGGTGATGCAGGGACTTGAGCTCCAACAGGACTGGCAGAATTCCGCCCTTAAATTCAGAGCTGTCTCAATTCTGGAAGCGCAGAACTGGCACCACTGACATGGGGACAACCCTTGGGCTCTATCTATATTAAACTGAGAATCTTCTCCCTTCAGAGGATTCCTTCTGACTCCCACCTCTTAATCTGGGAGTAATTAAGTCCCTCCTCTGTTCTTAGAACCCATGGTCTAACTTGGGAATATTATCTCAAAGGAAAGGAAAGCTTTGTTTGTCTAGATAAACATTCTTCTGGGAATGCCTTTTCTCTCTCCCTCTCAACAGCAGAGTTGTTTTTTAACATACAATTTTCACCCACACCTGCTTCTCCTACCTTAACATTCAACTCACTCCCTAGAAGTCAAATCTCAGCTATTCAGATTTAATAACTCAAGCAACCAATCCAGCTTCTACAAGGCAAGTGACTAATACGTGGAGGAGAAGTGAGAGTGGTTTCGGCTACCACACAGAAACCTGTTGAATGAAGTACTAAATTGCTTCCATGTTAAGATGGTCTCTCGTAACTTACTCTTACGAGGACATGACTTCACTGCACATATATGTGAATCTATCTTATAAATGCCACATGGAAATGGGTTCTATCATTATGCCTCATGAGGTCTGAGGTCTTTCTTGGCTGAGTGTGGAGAGATGACTTGGAGAGACAGAGATACAGCTTTTTACATCAGCAGAAAACTCCAAACTGCCTGGAGAAAACCTCAAACTGCCTGTGCTGCCCTTCTCCCCAATCTCTAAGATCCTCAGTGATTGGGGTGTGTGTGTGTGTGTGTGTGTGTGTGTGTGTGTGTGTGTAAGAAAGAGAGAGGGAGAGAGAGAGAAAGAGGGAGAGAAGAAGTACATGTATGTGAAGTGGTATATCCTATTCATGGGATAAAAGAAATATGTGAGAAACTCTGTGAGAAGAAAGGCTAAGTGAGACCAGACCCAAAAGGCTGTCTGCAGCTCCAAAACCAGTCCTGTTGCCAAGAGGTCAAGGGCAGAGCTATGGCCACATAAAGAGATGGCCACCTGTGAGTCTGCCTCACCTGGGAAATGAGAAAAGGAATAAATCAAGTGGCTATGGACTTTGTGGTCCCACCACATTGTTATTCACCTTTCCTAACCCCTATCAAAGTCTAACTGTTTTTAAAAACTCAGGAACTATATTAACTTCTGGAATATTAAGGTCTCCAGAACAAGGGCATTATGGCCTATTTAGAATAATCCAAGGGATGTGTGTGTGTTCTCTAGAGTCCTAAACTCTAGTACATAGCCTCCACAAGGAACAGAAGGCCCGCACCCAGTACTAAATGCAAGCACTGGCCCAGCAGTCTGTAAATCTTGGGCTGGCAGAATGACAGGCAGAATATACTCAGATTCCTACCTTGCTGCAAACCTCTCACATCCTGAGAGCTGGGTAAGCTAAGTTTTCTTCTCATTTTGACTGTGAATATTTAATTATGTCCATCCTTTCCTTTGTTTGAAAAAGTATTTAAAATTAAGATTGTGTGTAAGGGGGTCCCAAATCCACAGAGCAATTAACTTGTGTGTTATTCTGCTCAGAGTCCAAAAGCAGGAACAAAAGCAGAAAACACAACTGGACAGCTGAAGCCCTTGAAGAGTTATGTTATGTAAATAAGCAAAGCTCAACATTTACTCTCCTTGAGTTTTTATGCTCAGTGGGTGTGTATCTGTGTCCCCAAGTTTAGGACAAGAATTTGCATTGGTGGTTTAAGGATGGAGACTTGGAATACAGTACAACCGGAGGGCAATAGGGCCCATCTCTTGCTTCAGTCAATGCATAAACCTCTGATTTAGAAGGGAAGGGTCGTATGCATTAAAGAACTGATCCGATGCCATTGTGGCATCTCCGCCTCTAGCGTCCCTCCTCCCCGTCCCCCACCGCCCAAAGTTGTTAAACCTTTTAGTATAAACCACTACCTCTGTTGCTCTATTGTCAATTGTAATTTGCCCGTGTAGCTATGCAAACGTCTTTTCATCTCAGCTTCCTCAAAAGACAGCGCTGCCAAATTTAAGCTCAAGTTAATTTGGCTCAGTCTGGCCCTCTTCACTTCTGCTAGAACCCGGTATCCGCGGCTACCAGGCCCCCGGAGCCCTCGCCTCTGCCCTCAGGTCCTCGGCCTGTCTCAATTGCTCTGGACCGGTTCATTTCGCCACAGCCCGGAGCCGCTCGGAAAGCAAAGATTAAAGGGGAAAGTCGCAGCTGTATATTTATATTTTCATTGCTAGAAGGGAATTGATTTCCGCGCATTTATTTTGGTAGTTGTAATACACAAGGGCGGATTTGCGTCACCCGAGCAACTTGTCGGTGGAGATAAAGTTGCACAAATATTGAAAGGGGAAGTGCTAGGAGTCATTATAGAGTTTTTCTCCGGAAGAAATAAGGATTTCTGCAGTATCCTAAAATACTAAGGCCGCTTCTATTTTGAGCCCAATCTCGCAGGCACATCCGCTCATTTAGCCGGAGTTTGAGCCCATCAAAAAACAGGAGATGACCTGAACTCCGGCGAGTCCAGGGTTTCCTGCTGCTTTCTTGGTTCTGAGGGGGTGGAGGGAGTAGGGAGGAGGAGGAGATTCTGAGCACTCAAAAGAGGGCGAGGGGCTCGCAGAGTTGGAGCCTGGGCCAAAGGCTTGTGGAGGGGAGGCAGAAGGTGGTCCCAAAGGCTTCCTTTTTCGCGTTTCCCTCCGGGAGCTCCGAGGGGGTCTGAGAGGCGCTGATGCGGTTGCAATGAAATCGAGAGCAAGGACGGGCACGCTAGTCCGGTTGCAACTTACAATCAGGCCGTGCGGGCTTGGCGGGCAGAGAGGAGCGGGCGGCAGGGTTAGGAGTTTTCGGGGGAAAATGCGCCCTGGGGCCCCATCCTTGCCCCTGCTACTCCGGGCCTTGAAATGCTGCAGATGCGGGTAGAGGGCGCCGCTGGAAACCCGCAGAGCCGACGTTCCGCCCCGCATGCATCCCGCGCCGGTTCCCGAGGGTCGCGTCTTGTTTACGGGCGGGCTGCCTGGGGTGAGGCCTAAATGCGCCTCTTTTGGAACTGTGAGTTTGTGCTTAGGCCGTGGCTTCAGTGCTCGCAGCGGAATTGGAAGTGACACCAGAAAAAAAGAGAGGAAGAGAGGGCTTCAGGCCGCCCCTACACTCACTGGCGCTAGTGTCTTTCCCCGAGGGCAGCGAAGTTATACAGAGGCCGCGCCCTCCCACTAGAGTCTCCCTGGAATCCTCAGCGTATTCCTTGCAAAGCCTGCACTGGAGCCTTTTAAGGAGGGTCCAACACCTCAAGTGGCTTTATACTCATCTACCTCTTTGTCTCTGGCTAGAAACAAAAGGGCTGGTCTTCCTGCCTTTCTCTTGCCCCAGGTGCCCATGACCTTAGCAGATCACCCCACCCCTACCCCCTTTCAATCCCTGGACAGAACATCTCTTTCCCGGCTCCACTGAGCAGGGCAAGAAACCTCTTGAGTAAGAGAAGGAGGGAGAGACAGAGGACTGGGGTGGGGCGGTGTTGTTCTCAAAGCTGACTGGTCACAAATAATTGATTAGTGATTGTTACTTTCCTGGAGAAAGCCAAAAGCTTAAAATGACAGCATCTGCAATCAGTGACCAGAAACCGCTAGCCCAAACCCCGAACTCGAGATAGGCATGACAAATTCAGTTGTCTTCCTGGATTTCTTTGGTAAAGACCAAAGTTTCACTTTAAAATGCCACAGAAGCTTTATGGCAATGGTACTGAAAGTTTGGGGAGGAAAATGCCACAGAAGCACGGAAGTTCTATTAGCAGATGCTTATTAGCACAATCGAAAACAAAAGATTTCGTGGCTTCATTATTAGTATCATTTTATTTTCTTCCTGAAAATGTGCAAGAAGAACTCATCTGGGTGGCCTGTGGTTTGTTTGGGAGAGGGGTGGGGAAATCCATTCTGACTCTAATTTAAAAGAGAACGAATTCTTAAAATAGAGACATTGATGTTGCAGAAACCCCCCACTACACCGACTCTGTGCTGCAAAGACCCCAATTGCGAATAGTCCGCCCACTGCAGCTTTCCCTGCGACCAGGCCTAAGGGGTTCCCTGGGGAAACAGTCGCAGCAAATGAAAGCAGCATTTAACCCCAAGGAAATCGACTCTTGTGGGCACTTGCAAAACAACGGACGCCACGTGATCGGGGATGTGGCGGAGGAGGGAGGGTGACATTTCCTACAAGGTGCAGCGGAGGAGGGGACGCGCGTGCCGCGCTCCCGGTTTCGGGACGGCGGCCTGTTTGGTTGTCCCTGAGGCTCGGGGCGGAGGGGGCGGGTGGAGTGGGGAGAAGGTTTGGCTGCGTCCAAGAGAGGCGTTCGGAGACATCCGTCTTATTTTGTTTGAAAAGTTACTCGTTCAAGTTGTCAGTGTGTGACAGCTCAGAATAAAGCTCATTTGCGACCGCCCCTCCTCTCTTCCCTGAGGATCTCCGCGGCCGGGAAGCAGAAGAGGCGCTCAGTTGCGGGGGGCGAGGTGGGGGGGGTGGGGCTTAGTGTCGCTGCACTGGCGCGCGACAGCCCAGGGCAGGGCCGCTCGGGGGCCGGGACCCAAGAAAGACTGAGCTTGGTAGAGGACACCTACTCTCGGGGATAGAGGCCGACTGGAGAAAAATCGGGCCCGAGAGAAGTAAAGAGAGGAGGGAAACCTTGGGCGCCGTCAGCGTTCTAGGAGGCCGGCTTTGTACCCTCGAAAATAGGCAGGAGCACCAGTTTCCTTGAAAGAGCGCTCCAGGAGCGCTGTGGCCAACTCTCCGCGCCTGGTGCCGATTCGGAGCCGTAGAAGTTAGTGGGAGGTTAGGACTCCCTGGAACAGCGGTTCGGGCCCCTGCTCTTTGCAGAGTGCGCGCCTAACGCAGCTCAGCCCACGCGGCAGCAGCAAACAGTTTGGCGTGGCCGGGGCGTGGCCGAGGGGGGCAGGCCACGCCCCCTTTCCCAGTTCCCCTCCGTTTCCCACTCCCCATTGGTCGCCAGCGTGGCCAATGAGCGCTCGGATCGAGGTCCTACCCTGGGTCTGACTCGAAAGCTCCTGCCAAAACTTTGGGAGTTTTTAGAGAGGAGTTTTTTTTTTTCCCCTCTCTTATTTTTTTTTTTTTTCCAAACTAACGGATTATTATTGTTGTTATTTTAAATTTAGCTCTTAAGGCTTAGCTGTTTGGGTGTTTCTTTCGGTGCCCGATTCCCGTCTACCCGGCTTCCCTGGCGTTCGTGCAGCCGCGGCCCCCGCCCGCCTAGCCGCTCCAGCGCCCCTGGTTCGCCTTCCAGCCCGCGGGGAGCGCGGGCGCCGCGCCGCCTTTAAAGTGAGGCCAGGGGCCGAGGCTGTGGCCGGCCGGCCTGGATCCGGCCCTAGCCTCCTCCCTCGGTGGCGCTAGGGCTCCCTGGCCTGTCTGCAGTTCGGACGGAGACGAATAAGCGGAGCGTCCCCAGCGGGGCTGCCGCCTCCTCCTGGACTTAGCTCCTCTCCCCGCGCACCCACCCATCCACCCGGCCGAGCCAGGCCGCGGCGGCCTCTCGGCGCACCCCGCCAGGATGTTCGCCGCCGGGCTGGCTCCCTTCTACGCGTCCAACTTCAGCCTCTGGTCGGCCGCCTACTGCTCCTCTGCTGGCCCCGGCGGCTGCTCCTTTCCTCTGGACCCCGCCGCCGTCAAGAAACCCTCCTTCTGCATCGCGGACATCCTGCACGCGGGTGTTGGGGAGCCCGGGGCGACCCCTGAGGGTCTGGCGGGGGCCTCGGCTGCTGCCCTCACCGCGCACTTGGGATCGGCTCACCCGCACGCCTCTTTCCAAGCTGCCGCCAGATCCCCGCTTCGACCCACCCCGGTGGTGGCGCCCTCCGAAGTCCCTGCTGGCTTCCCTCAGCGACTGTCCCCGCTCTCAGCCGCTTACCACCACCATCACCCACAGCAACAACAGCAGCAGCAACAACCGCAGCAGCAACAGCCTCCGCCTCTACCCCGGGCTGGCGCCTTGCAGCCCCCGGCCTCCGGGTCGCGGGTGGTCCCTAATCCCCACCAGAGCGGCTCCGCCCCGGCCCCCTCCAGCAAGGACCTCAAGTTTGGAATTGACCGCATTTTGTCTGCAGAATTTGACCCTAAAGTCAAGGAAGGCAACACACTGAGAGGTAGGTCTTGGGAGAGAGGCTGCAGGCCTCTGATCAGGGAACTGACGCACTCGCCGATCCCTGGGGCGGTTTGGGATGCCTTTGAGTGTTTTTAGGATTAAGAACAAGTTGGTAAAATGAGGGAAAAGGAAATGAGTTGTAAGGAGACTGTGAAGCATTAGGTTTAGAACTCACTTGCTCTACGTTAGAAACAAAAAACACCCAGAAGAATCCAGGGATGCTTTAAAAACACACAGTCACAGAATCAATATTCATAAAAATGATCGGTGTAAATATTTGCTCAAAGGACTATCATCTGTGTGTCTCTTTAATCACATATCTGGAGAGAGAACTATATTATTGGACAGGAAAAGCCCTTTTGGGGAACATTTTCGCCTCCTTTGGTCTGATTTCTGGTGCGATTCCACCGAAGGACTATAGATGAACAATACTGACTGAACTCCCAAGAGGAGAGAGCAGAGTGAGGGCTTCTTTGGGGGAGACGGTTTAGTTCTATGGAATTCTTGGAAGACACCTGAATGTGTCTTGTTTAGGCCTCTTTGCCAAAAGCCCTTCCTAGTTATACGCATGGATGTGGACCTACAGGGCACACACAGGAACATTTCCTGCACTGCCCTTTGGCCAGTGTCCGGAGAGAGGCGTCTTGGGGGCTGGAGACAGAGATCTCTCACGACTTCGCTCCAGGAAAGCGGAATGGAGGGGGTGTTGGGCGGCAGAGAGAAACAAATCCCAGAGAGTGCGAGTGTGGGTCTGTGGAGGGATAACACCTCTTCTTTTCCCTTGTCCCCAGATCTCACGTCGCTGCTCACCGGCGGGCGGCCCACGGGGGTGCATCTTCCCGGCCTGCAGCCCTCCGCCGGCCAGTTCTTCACGTCTCTAGATCCCATTAATGAGGCCTCTGCCATCCTGAGTCCCTTAAGCTCGAACCCGAGAAATTCAGTTCAACATCAGTTTCAAGACACGTTTCCAGGTACGGAAACCCTCCCAAGCGCCCGCTTCACGCTTAGGTCGACCGCCAGCACATCTATTGGAGTTTCACGTGCAAGCCGCGGTTTAGCAATCCTAGAGTTGATGCTGGACGCTGCCGCTTCCAGAGAGAAAGTGAAAGATTTCCCAGGAAGCTAGATCAGTCTTTTGTAGCCTGGGGGATGGGGGAGTTTGGGGAGTCAAGAAAGTGTGTGGGGGGCAGGTGGGGGTGATGGGGAGGGGCCTTTCCCTAGTCATTTCTCCCTAAAGGGTGGTTTGAAAATGCAGCAAATGATGTTGCTTGTTAACGTAGGCACATTTTGGAGTGACCTCAGACACTTTTCCGCACCTGGGCACGGATGTGAGTGCACACACACACACACACACAGACACACACGAGTAGAGAATCGAGGCTGTCATCTTTGGATCCTTTAGGCCCGAGGGTTATTTTCGCCCACTCTGAGAATGACTGATGGCCACGCTTCGGTTTATGTCTTTCCTTTGGAATTAACCGACGAAATCCCGGGCTTGTCCACTCCACACTCCTGTTAGGCCTTCCGCCTATGGTCTTAAGAGTCCTAAGTTTCCTCTTTAGAGAGGCCATTCCGTGCCTGCCTGAAAGGGCTTTCAGCGCCGAGCCGATTGTTCAGGCAAAACAATTTTAAGCATCGTGTGAGTCCCAGGCGCGCAGGCCGCGGACGGAGCACTAACCGGGCCCTCCTGTCTCTCTCCTGTTCTGGCTCCCACCTGCTGGCAGGTCCCTACGCCGTGCTCACGAAGGACACCATGCCTCAGACGTACAAGAGAAAGCGCTCGTGGTCTCGGGCAGTCTTCTCTAACCTGCAGAGAAAAGGTCTGGAGAAAAGGTTTGAGATTCAGAAGTACGTGACCAAGCCAGACCGAAAGCAGCTGGCCGCAATGCTGGGTCTCACGGATGCGCAGGTAAGGACGCAGAGCCCTTTGGTGGGGCAGCAGCTCGCGGCCTAGCCCCAAGGCCCCTCCGCCCGGCCTGACTCTCCTTTTGCGGTGGAAACACTAGCTCTTGAATTTCACGAGACTTCGTGGACTTCTCAACTTGCGAGGGAGAGTGGAAGAGGGTGGGGGGAGAAGAGCAGAAAGAGCCCACCCTAAAGATATATGTCACAAGCTGCCGCATGCTTATTTTGGCCAACAAGGAAAAGCTTGTTGCTGAGAAAGCAAATAGGCCGCAGGAGATAATAATTACCTACTCCAACGTAGCGCAGTTGGCCGTCGGGGGCAGTTTCAGAAGTGATAAAAATCCAAAGTCAAGAGATTGTTGTTGTTGTTTTTTCTCCCTCCTCTTGTCCTCCCTCCCTCCTCCTCCTTCTGCTGCTGCTGGATTGTGAAATCCCCAGTTGTGAGGAAGTGAAAACATCATTTCAAACGGAATTACTTAGCCCCAGTAGGGTGAGAAGTCCACTTGGAGCGGCCACAGTCAGTCCCATTTTCTAACGGCCTGATGGGAGGGGGGCAGTGAGGAAGAGAAAGAAAAAAAGATTTTCTTAGAGCACCTAAGAGCATTACACCAGGTTCTGCCTACTTGAGTTGTTTGTTTGTTTGTTTTTTAAGGCAAACCTTCAAATAGCAAATCTGTTGTGCCTGAATTCATTTTTTTTTTCCTTTTCTCAAGTTCCAAGACCTGGATTTTTATTTTTTTAAGTTTTGAAAATAAAGAGTCACAGTTCTTCCATACCTCACAGCAGTGGCCCTTGCTTCCTGGGTGCTGAATATTCTGAACAGGGCTGAAGCCAAAGGCATTTTTTCACAGCTCCCTTAGCCCACCCCCACTTCTGTCCTTCATTACACAACTCCCCTCCCCAGCACACACACTGGAAGAGCCCAGCCGTTTTCCACCAGCTGTGGATGTTATTTTTAAAAGGGAAGCTGGAACTTGTGTGAAAGCATTGGGTCCCCCAGGGGATTATATATTTATATAGATCCTCTGAACCATCCCTACCCCCTTCCTCCACTTTGCACAGGTTTAATGCCAGCGTTTTCTTAGCCCTCAGAAGGATTAGTTTATCTCAAGCAGGGGCAGGGTCCTTATCAGTTTCTAAATACACACACACACACCCAAGAAAATGCTCTTTTACTGAAGGTCCATTGGTGCCCCCATGCCACTGGGATTAACTTTTTGAATCCCGTTCCCCTTTCTTTCTCAGGGTTCCTCCTTAAAAAGAAATATTCTTGTACTGACTTGCCTTCAGTAAAGGCCGTAGAGGAGCAGTGGACTTAGCAAGGATTCTTAACAGTGGGCCACCAAACCCTTGAGATTGTGTGAAAAATCTTGGGTATATGTTCGTTTTTCTGGCCCAGGGGTCCATAGTTTAATCGTGGGAGGGGGTGGTCCCGGCTCAGATGGGGTTAAGAAGCATCGATTTAGAGTATTGATGCCCCTAATTTGAAGATAAGGTGCAAGGACCTGCCTTTCCAACAAGCATCCAGGTGACTCCAGGCTACAGGTCGGAGGGCCACATTTTGAGAAACGGTCCCAGCGGCTTCCCTGAGCCAGGATCCCTGGTGGTCCTCGTGGTTTCCCTGGGCTGCCTCTGGGTCCCTGCTCCTAGCCCAGTACCTGGCCTGTGGTAGAGGTGCTGGGGACGATCAGTGATGCTTTTCCGCCTTGGGGAGAGGGTCTGGGATGCTCGAGAGTCGGATTGGAGCGAGCCTGCCTCTCATCTCCACGTCCCTTTTTGTCTCCCGGTGCGGCGCGGCGCGGCGCGGCGCAGGTGAAAGTGTGGTTCCAGAACCGGCGGATGAAGTGGCGGCATTCCAAGGAGGCTCAGGCCCAGAAGGACAAAGACAAGGAGGCGGGCGAGAAGCCGTCGGGCGGAGCCCCGGCTGCTGACGGCGAGCCGGAGGAGCGGAGCCCCAGCCGCTCGGAGGGAGAGGCGGAGAGCGAAAGCAGCGACCCGGAGTCTCTGGATATGGCCCCCAGCGACACGGAGCGGACTGAAGGGGCCGAGCGGGCTCTGCACCAAACGACGGTCATCAAGGCCTCAGCGGCCGGCGCCCTCCTGGCTGCCAGCAGCGGAGGCCCTGGAGGCAGCGGCGGCGGCGGCGGCTTCAACTTCGGCGGCTTGAGTAGCGGCAGCACCACCAGCGCTGGGAGCTCCGGCAGTCACAGCAGCGGCGGCGCCTCAGAGCTGCTCCCCGCACCCCAGCCTGCCCTCAGCAGCGCCCCCAAAAGCCCCGAGCCCGTCCCGGCTCCCCTTGGCGGCCTCTAGACTGGACGAGATTGGAGGAGCCCTGCGTGCAGACCCCCAGCCTTCCAGTGTGGGCTGGATTCTGTGCCTACTCTCCAGTGGTGGCGGGGCCCCGGGGTTCGAGACGCAGCGGCGGCGTCTCGCGCATCGCCTAGCCGGGTCGGTGCGGCCCACCCGGCACAGAGCCGAGGAAGAGTGCCCCGCACCCTCACCCCAACCGCCACCGCCAGGCTCCCAGCGTCTGACGAACACTCCTGCTCGGATACAGGCAGACCACACTGTGAAGCGTTGGACTAAACAGTTCTCCCCTCACTAGGGGTCACGGTGCAAAGACGCGATGCACTTAGGATGCCACAAACTTGTAAATAAAATGTTTACTCTGGTTTGTAAAGGCCACTTGGCTTGCTGGGGCGAGACGATCCTTAGGGTCTGGGCTCTCCGACCTGGACTTTAGCCCTGGGCACTGCTGGTTGCAGCCGCTGCAGGTGGGGGATGAGAGCTTGGGGGAGAGCATACTGCAACCCCGGAGCCACCTCTCTGCAGACTTGGGCAAAGGCTTAGAGGTTCCATCAGTCCGTTCCATCACGCCAGCTGCCATGATCTAGCGATCCATGCACCAGAGTATGGCCTGGGAGCCCAGTCTGCCATAGAATCTGATAGGCCTGTCCCACAGATGGTTTACCAGGAGTGTGTGCACCAGCTTTCCACAGCAGCTGTAAGCAGAGTGTAAGCAGGGTTGGTGGAGAAGAGGGTAGTGGGGGACGAGGTCAACCTCTCCAGCGCTGGTACTGGAGTCTAGAGAGGCAATTCCACCCCTTGCCTGTGCATGGAGTAGGGGGACTGGGCAGGTTCGCAGTGTCCAGAGAAAAGGACCACACACTGTCCGCCAGTGGCTAGGGCTGGAAGACTGAGCCTGTGATGATTTTAAAGCTGCCAACGTATTGCACGGCAGAATGGTGATTGTTCAGGGTCACTTCCCTTGTCCCAGATTGAGGAGGAACCCAAACCAGAACTTGGACCTTCTGGCTCACATTTGGTCAGTGAAGGGCCTGAAACACTGCACATCATCTGTACCTCCCCCAGCAGCATGTACACACACACACACGATCTTCCAATAGACCGGTCCCTACAGTTGACCATTTCCAAGCTGAGGTGAGATGAAAGGCAGTTCTCCCCTCATACTGCAAATGGAATATAGCAAATCTATTTTTGCCTCCATGTTGCTTCTGGGATGGGCCATTCAATTTTTTCCTCTTTTTTTTTTTTTTTTTGAAACCTTGAAGAGTAAGAGTCAAATCTCTCTCCAAGACAGCCACACCCCTTTCCCTTGAAACTAAGAAATGTCTGGAGTTGGTAAAACGTTATTTCAGGAGATTTTAGAACAAATAGGCCTTGTGGACAAAACTGGATCACCCTGGTCTGTTTGACACTGAGCTGGGGCGAGGGCATAGCCCTCTTACAGACCCACCATCCATCACAGGAAGCCAGTTGTCCCATGGGGCCCACTGGGAGGGAGAATGTTGCCCCTGAAGAGATGCTGAGGATAGTGAACCTAGGATGCCCCTAGACCCAGCCCTGGTTGGAGCTCCAAGAGGCTCCCTGGTCTGGCTTAGCTGCCTCCCCATTTTGACCCATTTGCTTGAGCACAAAGACTTCTGTTCTAGACTTCTGGGCCCAAGGACAGAGTGGAGCCCCCAGATTTAGTTCTCTTTTGCCTGGTTGGGCTGGTTTCCTGGACAAGTCCCAGAGTGCAGCCCAGGGATGCAAGGCTGACCATTCCTTGCCTCAGTCAGCCAGTCAGTACCCCCAGTGGAGCTGAGCTCCTTGAGGAACGTTCACAGTGGGGAGAAGGAACTGCTGGGGTGGTCTGGCCTAGGAAAGATAAGAGAAAGGTAGAGTGCCCTGGAAGGGACCTCAAGGTAAATGGGGACATCATCCAGCTGTTATCCCTAAATGGGCCACTTGTTTTGGGGGGTGATGGCAGTCTCACCACTTGCTGTGAGTCCCAACCCTGAGTTAGGTTGATCCTTTCACTCCTTCAGGCACAGCCTCTGCTGCCTGAACTGCAGGATTGTCTCTGTACCTCTATTTTGCCTTCAGTAGCCAGATTCATTTCCTCCCATTCCCCAAATACTGAAACCGGGACATCCCAGGAACATTGAATTTTGAGGCACTTAAATTCAGTTCTGGCTGGGAAGGCGAGCTGAGGCGGGGGTGGTGCTTTCTGCTCACCGCAGCCACCCCGCCCCTCCCGAGGCCGGCGGGATGCTGCAGGCTCCCAAACCCGCGCAGCGTTTCTCTGCCTGCCTCCCCAGCTTTTGAAACGGAAGGAAAACGTCTCCCAGGGACTGCAGTGGTGTGATTTCAGGTAGAACTCGTCCTCATCCCGGCCAGGTCCCCGCCAGACTAGAGGGCATGAAGGAGCTGGGGGGCTGGGAAGAAAATGAGCCGGCAGCAGGAGTCGGGATGCTCACGGGGCGGGGCGGGGGTGGGGGAGAGTGTCGCAGGAGGCGCCCCCCCCCCCCCGCAACCACCCCCACCGCTCATTCCTGAGTATTTTGCACATGAAAATCTGGCGCATCTGTACTCAGGGCCGCGGAGTTCTTGCATATTTTCATCAAGAAGGGAGTATCATAAGCTCGGGAGAAGAAGTTTGAAGTTCGTTTTAAAGAAAAGCTGCCCTTTCGGAGGGTCTCTCTAGGTGGGCCGAGTGGCTGGATGGAAAACCGCATTTCGGGCCAGGCCGCCTCATCCCGGGACTACTCGCACGGCCCGGGATACGGGGATTTTCCCGGTGGCGCTTGATGCTAAAAAGAGTGGCCACGGAGGCTAGAAATTGTTGAACTAAGGCCGAGATTTCGCATGCTTGGAAGCGAAGGCTGAGCGGGCAAGGTCCGCGGACCCCAGGCTCGCCGGACTGGGGCGTGGCGTGAGCTGGTGCGCGCGGGCCCTGGAGCTGAGCAGAGCCGCGACCCCTGCCCCTACCTGCGCGCCCCGCAGGCCTCGCCCTTTGTTCAAAGCAGTAATAACTCTTTGCCCAGAGCAGGGCCCCGCGTCGCCAGCTCCGGAGTCCTGGCGGCGCCAAGCCCCCGGAGCAAGGTTACCAAGGCGCGGCTCAGGGCGCGCAGAGAGCTGGCGACCTGCGCGCGCCTCTCTGGGACGCGAGGGGGATCTGCTACGCCCTTCGGCTGCACGCACGCGCGCGCACGCACCCAGTTTTACACACGTAGGTCAAACACAAATACACAGGCCCTCCTAGGCACACAGAAACGTAGACGCAGACGAGCACAAGGGACCGTCTACTGGCTAGTTCAGGGCTTCGCGGGTAAAACAGGCAAATCAAGTTCCGCGTTTTCCTCCAAATGGCCAAGCCAAGTCAGGAGCCTCACACCGCCTTTCTCTGCCAGTGTGAGTGGGTGGGGCGCTTGTCTCTAGAAAAGTTTTCTTGCGCCAAGATTCGCCGACTAAGCCCCTGAAAGCAGGCGCCGCGTTCTGCTGCGTTTGTCAGCCTCAGCCGAGGGTGGGCAGGACCGGGACGCCGGGAGGTGTTGGGAGCGTGTAGCCATCGCGTGCTGTCCCCACCGAGGTTAACACTGTCTGACCCTGCGGCACTTCAAGGGGGGTCTTGAAGCTGTGGCCCGCACACCCGACAAGGAGATCCCCCTGATCTCCCCTTCTCCCCCTCCTCCAGCTAGAATTTGCGCGTATGATGGGTATGGGGGGGGGGGGGGGGGGGCAGTAGCTCAGGCTCCCGTTGTCAAAAATCCTTGCGCACCTCAGAAGGTCCCAGTGGCTCTATGATCTACCCTGCTCCCTTTAACTAGGGTCTACATTGGGGTTTGGCAAGGGTTCCAGTGCGCGGCCAGCTTGGCGCAGGTGAGCGCTGAGTGCTCGGCCTGCCGGTAGCTTCTGCTCTAGGTACGGGAAGCAGACGTTAGCTAACGGGAAGTTGACCCCGGGTTCTCCTGTAACCACAATCTCCGGGAACTTTGGGGTCCCCTGCAGCAGGGGATTTTCTGCGAGCGTTTGAGTCTTGAGCTCTAGCTTGTTGAGCTTTAACCTGTTCCAGGATCTGACCCCACCGAAGACCTCAGACTCTCGGAGTGCAGGATGCGCCTTGCGCGACTCTGAAGCAAGCAGTGGGAAGAAGTCAGAGGCTGAGGTCCTCGCACCCTCCTCCGGTTTGAGCGCGCCCTAGATTCCCTCCGCCTTCGTCCTTTCTTAAGAAGGAAGAGCGGGTAGAGGGGCTAAGAGCTCAGGCCTTCCTTCTCTTACGACGCAGTGGTGTTACTTCAAGATGCCCGAGAGGACCCTAAATGCTCAGGGCTCTCGAATCTTCTCCAGTTTAGTCTGGGGGTGGAGTGGCGGTAAGGGGGTTGCACACTCCGTGGTCTTTGTGAAGATGTAAATACTGGGTTTTAAGCAGGACTTTAACTGCAGATGGTCGCGGGTGGGGTGGCGGGGGGAGATACACCCCAGCTTAGTGTGCTCACATCTGGCCCACAGCCTCACCTTCGAGGTTGCGGTGGGATTGGCCAGCGTGCCAAAACCCGCCTTCTCCGCAGCGGCTTCTCACACACGGGAATATCAAAACCTGCAGCGCCCCCTGGGAATCCCAACTACTCACACCGGGTGCACTTTCTAAGATAACTCCCCCATCCCACCCGGTTCTAACGGAGAACATATTCTGCGAGGCCAGTTGGGGGCCTCCGAGTTTGGAGAAGCCCTAGTCCCCTGGGTTCCTTAGCTGCCTTGCCCTCATTCACTTTGGGAACGAAGATGAAAAGTCCCCGCTAGGTGCGATTACTTCATTTTAAAGGATGAGGTCACGAAGGCCAGAAGTCTTGATGTTTGCCCATTTCCTCTAGAGAGTGAGTGCCAGCCCTCGGTCTGGCCGTGGGTTAGTGCCTCTTAAGGTGCCAAAGGAGAGGGGTCTTTCAAGAGCCGCAGGTCTGGGCTTCCCCAGGGATTGACACCCCTGCCCTTCAGCCTGCGCCCCCTAGGTACAGGCTTAGCTTTGCTAATAGTGTCTAAGACCCCTGGCCGCGCCCTGTTCACAGAATATCTCCTCATCCCTGGTGCTTTTCCACTCCCGTCGATTGTTGCTGATGGTTGGGATTCTGGGCAGCGCAGGGTTCAAAGTCTGATGGTGGCTGCCCAGCCACATGGACTCCTTCCCTCTTCCCTGCTCTTGGACCTGGTCCCAGCTGGGGCAGATATTGATCATTCCTCTTTTGAGCACCACCTGACGTGCCCTCAGAGCTGGCACCTTGGGTGACCCCAACGAAGACTTTCTGGGGATGCAGTATGGGAAGAGGCTGGTGGGTGGGGCACCAAGTCATGCGTGTCAAAAAGGGCACACACACCTGATCTCAAGCCCGAATAGGGGAAACCAAACTAGCCCAAGAAACATTGATTCATTCACCAATAACTAACCATGAGACTTTGGGAAATTAATCCTTTGACTTTCAGTGTCCTCATCTGTATAGCAGGAAATGAAATTACCTGAGGAGATAATCAAAGTTACCTAACTTATAAGTCACTGACAATTAATTGCATTATCAAATGTCAAATGAGAATAGTGAGCGGCATTAAATCGACACTCCAGGCTTAGATGTTATTATATTCATTCATTTGTTTATCCATTGCAGTATTTGAGGTCCTTGGAGGTATTTGCACAATTGGAAAAAAATGCATGACAATCCCTACTTTTCAGAAAATTAAATGCATAGATGGATCTTTAATGTGGTGCAGACACAGTGTCCCTGGGGAAATCCTTTAAGGAGTAGCCCAGAGTGTTTGGACATGCTGCTAGATGACAGCAGGGCTTGCCTTGCAAGATGCCCACTGACATTTCTTCCTTTTGGTACTCCTGGCACTGTGCTCTCTGCACACAGCAGGAGCCCCATAGGACTCTTTTGGGTGTGGTTGGGACTTTCCTTTGGGAGTTGGAAGGGAAAGAAGCTAGAATTTTCTGACACTTTGGCTTTAAGGGAAGTGTCAGGGGCCCAAGGAGGGAAAAATATGTGCCCGCTGCTGAGATCACGTCAGGACACATGGCACTTCAGGAATTTTTGTACGTTCTTAACTAACTGCATAGAGGGAGGGTGTTCAAAACGGAAACCAGACGTCAATTCTCCTTTTAAACACGGAAAGGCACTTGAGCGCCTGGCTGGGCTCTGCTGCGCGGTTGAAGAAATTCTGCAGCGATGGCAGAGCTTGGCACAGGGAAGACTTCTCAGTAAGTGTTTATTGAATAAACGAATAACACAATTACTGCGGCCCTTGTGATTATTTATAGACGCAGTAGATTCTATACAATGTGATCGCCTGGTTAGTACTGTAAACACAGGAGGAAGCTAAGAACAAAATACGGAATTACCCAGCGGTGACCCCGGGAGGAGTGGACTTGGAAGCCCCCAATCATCTGGCTGAGTATACACAAGGGTCAGCGATACTAAGCTCGTCACAGAGCAGCGAGAAAACGAATTCAGGAGCAGCGCTCAACGCAGCTGTTAGCTCCAGGTCATCCCGGCAGTTGCGTGTAGATGGACACCGTTGGCAGCATCTCGTAAGTTGAATGACTCGTCCATAGTCCTGTTGCTAGCGGTCGGCAGATCAAAACTGAAGCCACTGAAGCTTTCTGTGATTCCTTCGGACCTCACTCGGGCTTCGCGGCGCAGAGCGCTGGGGCCAGGGGAGCATCTCTGGGATCAAGGAAAGGTAGTGCAGAGTCAGAAAGACGGGGTGATGAGCTGACTTCAGTGAATCTGCATCTCTCGCTCTGCCGGGAAGTAGCGTCTGGCTATTCCGCGGGATACCCTCACCACCCCCTTACTCGCCTCGGACGATTTTCGGGTCAGTGAATTTCAGTCTCACTTTGATTAGTCAGGGCTGTTTATTTGTATTTGTCAGAATCGGGGTGAAGAGTGCACACCGCGAAGTTCGCAACACGTGATGGGAGCTCAAGAAGTGAGCAGATGAAGAAATGAACCAGCAAATAAACTAATGCGTGAATAAGACTGCGCCTCTAGCGATCCCCACAGGCAAGGGTCGCTGCATCCAGCTATTTTCTGGATCCCTCCAAGGAGAGGATCACAGGCCTTGCAGGCCTTTCAAGGGAGTGTCCACGAGGCGCCCCGGGGGCCAATCTCCCCTGCCACCTCCCCCCGCCCCCCGCCAGCAGATCCCGCTCGAAGCCTCAGGCTTTGGAGAGTCGCCTGACTCCTCCCCGTTCACCACTCTTTTGGGTCTAGTGGAGGGTCCCGAGTCCTCTATCTTCTTGGATACTCAACCCGCCGGCCAAGCCCCGAGGCTAAGGTCAGTGCGGGCCCTCAGGCCTCGATGTCGCCCAGGTTTGTCCAGACATCTGCCCCGCGCGGGTGGGCAGCGCCCGGGAGCTCGTCCCTGTAAGGCTGCCTCCGGGTTCTCCGCAGCGAAGTAAACCAGATCTCCTGGACCCTGCCTCCCGCAGAGTCCCCGCTGCCTGCGTTGGCTTCCGTCCTGCGCGCCAAGAGCTCAGTTTTGTGGCTGAACAAATGGGATGAAAAGCTGGGGGAGAAAAAGGACTCATATACACAGTTTAAAAATTGAATGAAGAATGTGATTTAAGCTTTCCCATTTCTTTCGGATTCACTCTCCCTTATCCTCCTCTGAGCTTTAGGCATCCCAACCCCTTCCCAGTTTTTTCCCCTCTGTGCTCCGATCTTCCGTTGTTCCTGAGATGGTTCAAGGTTCTGCTCACGACCTGAAGGGGAGCTGGGCCACGCTGGCTTGGTTCCGGGGCCATTATGGCGGACAAGGTGAGCAGCAGGGTATGTGACATTACAGGAGCGATCTTCCTGCATAGGTGGTGGGCTCCAGCCTCGTCTATGAACCAAAATGTAACGAAAGACAGTGATTACTCTATGATTTTAAAAAAGGAATGGGCTCCTAAAAACAAAATAAAAGACCCCCAAGGGTGACTTCCTCCCCAGAGGCATTGTTTAGGACACGAGAACGATGCGCCTGCGACCCACGGGCCGTATGTAGCCTCCCGGTCATCCAACAACGCCCGCGCCTGAGATTTAAGCCCTGACTACGTGCTGGGCGGGTTCTGGTGTAGGGACTGGCGCCCGCGCAGGCTGCAGCGATCTGAAGGCTCCCGGAGGTGTGTCCTCCGAACCCAAAGTTTTAGAAGCCGGAACCTTCCTTTCTCACATCTTTTTCACCCTTTTCGGTTTTCCTATCACAGAAGAATGGTCTTGGGGAGACCAATCTCTACAAGCGAGGATTGTTAGTAAACGATCACCACTATACCATCATTACACCGCTAATCTCTTCTGGCTGGAGATGTCTTTATTCGCGGTTTGCAATCATCCACAGTCTGGGCGTGCAAGTGAAAATGAAGGAAGCAGACACGATCCTCGTCCACTCTTTAAGCGGGAGTTGACAGTCTCGCATCTCATTTACCCTTCTCAGCAACATTGGGCGGGAAGACACTGTTCTTCCATTTTTTAAAGGGTAAGACAGAGAGATGGGGTAATTTGATCCAGGTAGGTACTCGACTAGCAGGGGGCGTGGCCGAGCCTCTGACCCTGAAACTCACAAGTTTCTTGCTCCAATTCCTGAGCTGGTGGGCTTCTGGGAGTCTCTCTACAAAGCAAACGTTCAAAGAAAAGCTTTGTTCTCTATTATGATGAACTTTTGGGGTCCTATCCAATATCCACTTCAAATTGTGAATGTCGACGCAACCACGTAGAAATCTGTTAAGATTCCAGCCACTTCACCTCCTGGGAGAGCGCATGCCAGGTGGGTAGCGGACGACCACCACCAGAGGTGAGGGCCTACCACAAAAACAACGTTAAGCGACTGATCCCCACGAGCGCGGTTCTCCTCCGCCTCCAGTGAGAGGTGGTCTTGAAGTCAAAGACGCTTTCCCCTCCGCGCTCCGAGTCACCTTTTCCTCGTTCCATCCTCTGCTGGACTCCCCCGGGCCTCGTCCATCTCCCGCTCCGCTGCATCTCTCCAACCCAACCTCCTCGGCTGCGTATAGGAGACTCCTGGAAGCTGTGGCCCGGCTCCTAGCTCCTTGCGGCCGCAGAGCGGCGAGGAGACCCGGGCAGGCGCCGCCGCGGCTCCCAGCAGTGCTCTGTCGCCCGCCGCAGGCACCCCGGCCCAAGTGAGGGGCCCGGCGCGGGGAGGCGGCGAGAGGCGGGCGGACCCCGGCTTCCCAGAGCCGCGCCGGGCGGGGCGGGAGATTTATGGTCTGTGTACACTTTCTGGCTCCAGAGGCCAGCGCACCAGCAGGATGCGGCCCTATGAGCTGAGGCCGCGAACTGGGGCGGCAGGCGCCGGGCCATGTGTGGTACCCAAGAGTCTCTCCTTCCCGTCTCACTCAGGCCATAAACCTCCCCCGAGGGCGCGGCTGAAAACGAAAGTCCGGCGGGAGGTGGGCTCGAACCTAGGACACGCGCACCCCGAGGCCTGCGCGAGGGGCGCGTCTATACTGGAGGTTTGGAATCGCGCCCTGGGTGCGGGTGGGACGGCAAGTCCAGCGTAAGACTACGTGATGCGCTGTGCGAACTGCTCACGGGTCCCTGGGGTCGCTTCCTCCTGGAGTCACGTCGGGGCCTAGACTCAGCCTTCGACCCGTGGCAGGTTAAAGGGCCCATCAAAAAGCCAGACTGGGTGAGAACTGGGGCCTTGGGTACCAGCGGAGGTGCGAAGATGGTGCGGGCGACCAGTTGGGCGGGGAGACCCGGTAGAGGTCTGAGCGGTCACACTTCATTCTTATTGGGTTAGCTCCATGAGTGTCTGGCCACACTGGCTCTCATCAACAGTGAGCACGAAGCCAGAGCAAGACAGGTCCCTTTATTCACGTTGTCATCAGGGCTGGGGTCATGCAGTGTAACCGCGTAACCAGTCATCTGTAGGGGCGGTTTAGCTTAACATAGTTTAACCAATAAAACTGGGAACGACTTTTCAGTTAACACGTAGAAAATTGTGGCATGCCTCCGTGTCAGGCGCTGTTCTAAAAACTTCCTATGTATTAATTCATTTGCTTTTTACCAAACTCCGGTTAGGTGATGTCTTATATTATCCCCATCGTACAGATGAGTAAAACTGTGGCAAAGAATATTTAATAGACTTTTCGAAGGACACCCGTTAGCAAGAGGAGTCGGGAGTAAGTTACATCTCCCTTTCTCCAGAGCATACGTTATCTAAACCATCTACAGTACTACTGAAACAAGCACTTATGTCGGGTAATGGGTCATGCAGGCTCCAGGGCGCTGAATTGCCAGAGAAAGCCAGAGTTTCCCATTCCTAGTGTTTCTGCGAAGGGGTGGGACACTCACCCTGGCTCTCAGAGCTTGGGGCTCTCAAGGTCCAGCGAGCAGGGTGGCAGACTGTGATAAATACCAGCCATCTAGCAATTACCACCCCAACTTGCCCCTCATGGCCCCCCTCCCCCGCCCCGCGTGTTAATTGCAGTAATAATTGTACCTCTCTGAGGCCGGGTCTCTGTACCCTAAAACTCTCCTGAACCCCAGTTTTGGTTGCAACGCATGCTCCGGGATGCAGAAGGCCGTTTAGCTATGAGGCACCTTGAGGTCTCTGCAAGGGCATCTAATTATTCTTATCCCTGGTGTCTTTACTTTGCCTGGGGGAAGTGAAGGGTCACACCTCTGAAGCTTTAGCACCTCAGATTTAGTGCGTCCTGGGATGGGAACATGGCATTGACAAAGGTGGCAACTTATTGGAAAATAGGTGAAGAGGAGTGAGAGGAGCAGGGTGGGGTATGGAAGAACAGTGCGTGTGAAAAAAGAACAAGAAATAGGAGAAAGAAGATAGAAATCATGAAAATAAGTGGAGGTTTGAAGCATTTCTCACATTTTTTTTTAAGGAGATGGGTGGGGTTGACACAACTGGTTTGGGGCTGGGCCATAAATTAATAGATTTATTCCTCAATCAGGAAAAAGCCATTAAGATTTTCTTGGCTTCGTCTGTGGGAAAATAATTTCTTTGATTGAGTTGCCCCAGAAGACCCTCTGAAGCCCTCTCCTCCCCGCCTGGAACAGCCTTCCCTTTCCTGCCTGCCGGAAGGAGGGGAGAAGGGGAGACTCCAGGGAGAAGAGGTCTTTCCATCTTTTCCAGCATCTTGAATTTCACTTTGTGCGTTTCTTTCTACTTCTTGATTTGATCCCCAGTGCTTTGGAGACTTGGAACCTCAGAGGGAAAATTCTCCTGCAGCAAACCCAGCCACTGTCTCTGGTCTTATGTCTCTCCTTCCCTTATGTCCTCTGGGTTGATCCAGACTGGGCCCTTGGCCTCTCACCTACCCCAGCATGCTGAGGACTCTGGGCCCATGAGCAAGAGAAACCAACTACAGAGGCTGGGGGGCAGGGGCAGGGGTGGGGGGTGTGGGGGTGGGGGGAGGGGTGGGGGGGGTGGGGGTGGGTAGGAGGGAGGTGGGGTGGGGAGGGGGCGGGGATGAGGCAAAAGTCTCCTTCAAAGAGCAGAAGGAGCCCCACAGCAGGGTGGATGGAGTGTTGTCCTGAGCCTGGAATTGCTGACCTCTTTTTGTCAGTCCTTTAAGACTCCAAAGGTGGCCCCAGCACTGTTCAGGGTCTCTGAGACCTTTCCAGAGAATCCCGAGGGCAATACTATTTTCACAATAAAGGGTTATTGACGTTTCTGCCAGTGTGCAATGGAGTTTCCTCAAAGTCACAGTAGGCGTGGTGACATCGTGACTCTGATGGCTGGTGTGGTGCTTTCATGTTCTAGTACATTTCAAGATGTACTTCTAGCACACTTGGTTAGCATCTTTACCTGTGTTGGGTTGTTGTTTACATCTAAATTAGTTTAAATGAAATGAAATATTCATGTCCTCAGCCACATTTCTACTGGTCAATAGCCACATGTGGCCAGGGGCTGTCATGTTGGACTGTGCAGATAAAGAATATTTTCATGATCATAGGAAGTTCTATGGGACAGCACCGATCTATAAGGTAAATGTAAATACACACATTCACACAAAAAATGCACAGATGGCCTTTAGAATCCTCAATTTTTAAGATGGTTAAGAAGTTCTGAGGCCAATAATGTTTGAGATCCATCCCTTAGAGCATCTTCAAGGTCGCATGTTTGACATAGGCACTGAAACTAGAGAGACGAAATTTGTGCCTGGATTCTGCACTTACTGTCTTCATGATCTTGGTCTATTTTCTTAACTCTGAGTTCTGTAAAATGGGGGAACAGTTCTCTATAATGAACTGAGGAGAGGCAGTTTGTATAGCTGGTCATGAAGAGCATAAAGTGAATGGACTCATATCTTAACTCAGCCCAGATGACTCTGAGTTTGAAAACTTCTCCATGGCTCACTTCCCTTATGAGAAGATTGGAATAATAGTAATAATAATAATACTACCTTACCTCTAGTATTGTTGTGAGAATTACATTAGATAAGTGAAAAACACTCAAGAATTAGTAACTGGCACATTGAGACTGCTACTACATATATGATGATAGTATTATTAATATTATTACATACACAAGTCCAAACCTTATTTGGTGACAATAAAAGTTAATTCTCCTCCCCTTTCAGTTATAGACACACACACACACACACACACACACACACGCACGCAAACACAATTGTGGTAAAATACACATATAATATTTACCAGATTAACCATTTTGAAGTGTACAGTTCAATAATGTTAAGATATCCAATTTCCATAATTTTTTCATCTTGCAAAACTGAAATTCTATAGCCACTGAAAAGAACTTCCTATCAGTGGTATTTTTATGTTGATGTGAATTAGACTTCAAGTTTTGGAATTTTAGTTGATGTTTTGGACTAAGTACTAACCATTCCAATTAAGAAGTCAATTAGTTGTTCAGAATAGCTGAACTGGTTGGGAAAGGATAACCAGAGTCCCCCAAATGTAATCAGGCTCCACTGAATATTCTATTTCCATTGATTCCTCTATCTTTAACACCCTGGATCCCAACAGCCCCCTCCTGTCTGAGCTCTGAATACAGCCTGGGAGTGCCCCCCAAATAACTACTTACCCCCAAATGACTGCTCATCTTGGTTCTTGGGACTTAAGGATGTCTGGTGGGTTAAGTCACTGAATCTTTGAAATACTTTCCAGGAAGTATCTGAAAGCTTGATATTTCAATAGCAGATTAAAAAAATAAGCTCAAGATTAGTCTCTGGTTGCATCTCTAGGGCCTGGTGAAGGTTAATGATCATTAGGAGGACAAAAATCAGAATATTTAGTGATTCTTTTGATACAGTGGGCAGGAGGAGAGAAAAAATTATTCCCTAAAATCTCAGTAGTCAGCAAAAAGAATTCAGAACTTCCTCTGGGTAGCATTTATCTCTCTCCAAGGATTTAGTTTTTTGCAGTTTTATATTAAAAAAATAAATGTTTCAGTGTGAATTTTCAGTTGAAAATGTTGGATAAATACAGTAGGTGTACTGAGTAGGATGCTTTCAGATGCAAGCAAAAGAGAATTCAACTTAAGATACATAACCAATAAAAGAAATCTATTGCTTCCCATGACTTAAAAAAGTATAATGGCAGAGTCAGTTTCATGCATGGTTTGATGAGGGCTCTGGTTCTGTTTTCTGTGGGTTTCTCACCTTCTTGCTGTGTTTACTGCATGCTCAACCTGGCTTCCCTCCTGGTATCAAGGCCTCCCTCACAGCTATAGAAACTAAACCATGTTGAATAAGAAACTGTCTATAACACAGAATTCCCAGAAAAAGGCCTGGTGGGACTGGCTTAGTTCACACACTCCTTTCTCCAGTCATTATGGTCAGAGGAAGGGAACATCTGCTTGCATTTGCCTAGATGGCCTCTTTAGTCCTGACCACAGGGATCCCTGAAAGCACATTATGAGGGGTGTATTTGGAAAGGCTGAGAGAGAATCAAAACTGAAGTGGCAATACAGGAATCCACTACTGTGTGCATTTTCGTTTAGGGCACAGTTAAGTTGCCATCTTATTATTCATGATTAAGTTCACTTCTTTTGTCATAGTTGTGTGCTTTATGGGTGTAGAAGGAGTGCTTGGCCACCTGGAGGGATATTCAATAGCAGACATCTTTCCAGCCTTGAGATAATGGCTCTTTTTTCTTCCTCCCACATCTTTAACATTGTTTCCACTGTCAACAATGCCCATGTTGTGCTCATATAGATGCAGTAACTTATCTTCACCTTGGAGATCTGTTAAAAATCCAAATTTCTACTGCTTTTCTACCAGATTCTGCCTTACTAGGTCTTGCATAAGATGATGACTGGATACGTAACAGGGTGTCTAGGTGATTCCTCTTATCAGGCTAGTTTCAGTTCAGTTCAGTTCAGTCGCTCAGTCGTGTCTGACTCTTTGTGACCCCATGAACTGCAGCATGTCAGGCCTCCCTGTCCATCACCGACTCCCGGGGTTCACCCAAACCCATGTCCACTGAGTTGGTGATGCCATCCAAGCATCTCGTCCTCTGTCATCCCCTTCTCCTCCTGCCTTCAATCTTTCCTAGCATCAGGGTGTTTTCAAATGAGTCAGCTCTTCCCATCAGGTGGCCAAAGTATTGGAGTTTCAGCTTCAGCATCAGTCCTTCCAATGAATATTCAGGACTGATCTCCTTTAGGATGGACTAGTTGGATCTCTTTGCAGTCCAAGGGACTCTCAAGAGTCTTCTCCAACACCACAGTTCAAAAGCATAAATTCTTCGGTGCTCAGCTTTCTTTATAGTCCAACTCTCACATCCATACATGACCACTGGAGGCTAGTTTAAGAAGTAGTAAACTAAAATTGGTTTTTCTCTTTGCAATGGCTGCTGGGGAGCTTAGCGGGTTAATTCCTGAAAAGTGTTCAGGTCTGTACACTTTTGGATCCTAATATTGGTCTTGGCATCAATTTTCTTTTATCCATGTTTGCTTTGTCTCCTGATTTTTCTCGGTGAACAAAATCTTGTTGTACCCTATATTTTTTTGATATTCTATATTAAATTCTTTTTGAGTAAAGTGGAATATATCAGATAGGATTCTGGCAGGAAACAGAAGACACACTCAGCAGATTTTTGGAGACTTTTTCAACAGGGACTATGTACTGTGGTGTGGGCAGGGTTCAGAGAACCCACAAGAGATTCGGAGGATCTAGTAACAGCTGGGAAACCATTCCAATCTCAGGTCTAAGGACTGAGCAGTGCTTAGTCGCTCAGTCGTGTCCAACTCTTTGTGACTCCATGGACTGTAGCCCACCAGGCTCCTCTGTCCATGGGATTCTCCAAGCAAGAATACTGGAGTGGGTTGCGATTTCCTTCTCCAGGGGTTCTTTCTGAGCCAGGAATGGAAGTGGGGTCTCTTGCATCGCAGGTTGATTCTTTACTATCTGAGTAACCAGGGAAGCCTCCCTAAGGGCTGGGGAGGTGTACTAGTAATAGTTTCCTAGGCCTACCGTCACAAATGACTACAACCTTAGTGATTTAAACAACAGAAATTTACCCTGTTACACTGGTAGAAGCCAGAAGTCTGAAGTAAGTTTCCTTGGGCTAAAGACAAGGTGTTGGCAGGACACGTTCCTCCTGGAAGGTGCAGGAGGAAAACCCACCCTTTGCCTCTTTCATCTGCTGGTGCATGCTGGTCTTCCTTGGCTTGTGTCTGTGTGACTCTAACTCTGCTTCTCTGGTCACACAGCCTCTTCTGTGTCAGACTTCCCTCTGCCTTCCTCTTATGAGCACACTTGTTGCATTTGATGCCCACCCAGATAATCCAGGATAATCTCCCTTCAAGATCCTTAATCACATCCACCAGGCCCCCACTGCCATAGAAAGTAGCATTCAGAGTTCCAGGAATTAGGAACTAGCTATCTTTGGGGGCTTCCCAGGTGGCACTAGTGGTAAAGAACCTGCCTGCCAATGCAGGAGACGTGAGAGATGCAAGTTTGATCTCTGGGTCAGAAAGATCCCCTGGAAGAGGACACAGCAACAACCCACTCCAATATTCTTGCCAGGAGAATCCCTTGGACAGAGGAGCCTGATGGGCTACAGTCCATGGGGTTGCAAAGACTGGGACACAACTGAAGCGACTTAGCACGCATGTGCATATCTTTGGGGGCCATTGTTAAATCTCCCAAACAGTGAATGGGGCTGCTGGAGCCTGGAGCTGGGGGAAGAGAGGACACCCAGCTGTGACGTGGGTAGATGGCATGGCCACCATCATAATGGTGTCCCTTGTCCCCAGAAGGAGGGAGCGGAAGGAAAAAATACTCTTTTTTTATAGGGTAGTTTTTAAAAAGAATAATTAATTTGACTGTATTGGGTCTTAGTTGTGGCATGTGAACTCTTCGTTGCTGCATGTGGGATTTAGTTCTCCAACCAGGGTTTGAACCCCAGGGCCCCTGGATTGGGAGTGTGTATTCTCAGCCACTGGACCACCAGGGACATCCTGGAAGACATTCTCTTACCTCCATTTTCTCACCCCACATCCCTGCTGCATCCCATTAGCCAAGGAGAGAGATGAGATTCCTCGGAGTCAGCCTCTTGGGGACGGGGAAGGGAGGGCACAGAATGAGTCTGGAGAATAACCAGCCTGCACAGGAACACCAGCCCAGCGCTAAGCTGCAGGCTTGGTTGCGATCTTGATCGAGCTGTGTTTCTAGGAGGAGGGTCTTGTGCTCGAGTTAGTTGCTCAGACACGTGCTCCAGTGTTACCATGGAAATCTTGAGTCTGGGCCCTTCCAGTAAAGTGGAGTTGGTTTCAGAGATTTGAGGCCAAGTCTCAGGCCAGGTTTTGGGTTTCCCTTTGCTATCCCCAGGGCCCTCGTCTAAGGTAGAAAAGGGGTGTTGGGTTGACATTAAAGGGACTGAGCAGTAATAGGATCCCAGAGGTTCAGGAAACCACACTCTGAAGTCAGCACCAGTCCTCTTTCTTCATCAGGAGGTTTCAGTCCCAGGAAATTATGCTGTCTATCTTGTCTTCAGTAACCCATGCTGTTCTGGAGACAGGCAGAGGATTCTGACAGCTTGCATACCGTAGCTGCCATTTCCACAGAGAAATTTAAAACCGAACCTGGATCAGCAAGAGAGTGGGGCCAGGCCTGTGTGATGCAGCATGAGCCCGTGGGGCCGCAGCCGTCTGCAGAGCAGCCCCAGCCCGCCCGTTTCACAGCCTTTGCGTGCGTGCTTCTGTCATGTCCAACTCTCTGCGATCCCATGGACTGTAGCCCACCAGGCTCCTCTGTCCATGGAATTCTGCAGGCAAGAACCCTGGAGTGGGTTAGGGATTTTCCGGACTCAGGGTTCAAACTGGTGTCTGTTGTATATCCTGCGTTGGCAGGCGGGTTCTTTACCACTAGCACCACTGGGAAGCCCCCTCTCTCCCTTTACCATTCCTAACAGGTTCCCCCCTCCCTTCCTCTGCCAGGGTCCACCCATCAGTCAGGCTCATGACAGCAATTCTGCCTTTTTCTCCTCCCCCACTGTTTCCTCAGCTGAGACCTGGGCAGTCCTTCCAGGCACATGGGCTGAGATTGACATTAGGTGTTTTGGGAAGCTCCCATGTACAAATTCCTGCCTTCTAATGATCACCTTGATTTTTTTTTTTTTTTTTTTTTGGACATTTGAAACTAAAGACAAAACCAGCTGCTTCTTGAGGAGAAAAAAGCAAAACATGAAAAGAATCTCCCACATAACCCACTGCACCCCCCAAAGCCCAAGCCAATAAAATGAGTCTAACCAATAATTCAACTTCCCTGCCTCATTCACTGGGACTGGAGCCGGCACAGTAGGGAACGCTCATTGACGAGAAATTTATCATTAGTAATTTTATTAGGTTTAATGTAACCAACAGGGGCTACCGATAGTTTCAGTATTCTTTTTCCTGAGGGATTTTTTTTTTTTTCTCCCCAAAGGACAAATGTTTTATAGTACTGCCATTTAATTGTCTTTATATTTAGCATGGATTGTGTGAATGACCAACTTTTCAAAATGCCATCTCCTAGAAAGGATTCCACAGTCAGTAATCTATACAAATTTGCCACTTGTATCTTTCTTTTCAAAATTTCTCAGGGCTTAGAAGTGTGTCTACCATAATTATGGTAATAATCCTCTAAAGGAGACATTCATCTGTCATGGTTGAAAGCGATTTCTTTTCAGTAGGAATGTTTTAGAATGTCTTGTTTGGATAGAAAAGGCCATCCGTAGTTGGTAATTTAAGCTAGTTGCTTAAAGTCGGGCAATTAGGTTAATGAGACAGTTGGTCTTTTGAAGTTGAATGGGAGCAAGGATGAGCTCATCACTCCTCGAGAAGACATTAAATCAATTTGGTGTAAAAGGTAGAAGGGCATCGTTCCCTCCAACAGATTCAAGGAAAGATCATGCACACACAGATTTAGTTCCAAGCATGGCAATCAGGTGGCGGGCCCCTGAGGCTCTGTGGCATCCACCGCAGGATGGAAGAAGAAACAACAGCTGCTCCAGCTATCACTGGGCAAGATGACAGGCCTGGATTCGGCCTTTCATGGAGGCCAGCCACTCTTGAGGGAGCAGCCCCTGGTCCCACATTGACAGAACCATGGACACATGGAATGCCCCCAAATGCAGCAGATGGAATTGCTGATAAATGAGTTGAAATGGTAGAGGTCCCTTTCGGGAGAGTCAGCTGGATTTAAGGAGAGCCCCCTTCATGGAGAGGCAATTTCAGGGCGGCCAGGCTGCCTTTAGATGTTAATCAGAGGCATTCATATGTTCTGTCGTTCACCCTTCAAAGGGAGGTGTCAGATGTCTTGATGAAATACCTCTCCCGCTAACTCAGACATGGGGAATCAGCCACCCTGTTGATAAATGACTCAGGGCGAATCGATAGAGTGAGGGTCAGGCTTGGCTAGACCCATGGCCACAGGGCGGGGGTAATTATGTCATAATCAGTCTGCGAGGCAGAGCTCCGCCAAGGTCACGGTCCATGTTTGAAGGCAACATCTGGAGTTGAGGGGCTGGGGATTATAAAGGATGAGAGTATGGGGGGTGAGGAATTCAAGAGGATTGAACTCTGAGAGCAGCCCGCTCTTGCCAAATCCTCATACTGCGGTAGTCCAGCAGCCACCACATACGGCTGTGCGGATGTAAGAGGCGTCGGAATCGCATAATATTGTTGGTGCCTGCAAAAGATGAGTGGTTTAATTGTTTGGGAGGTCTCCTGGCAGACATGGTCACATTTGGCTGAAGGGAAGGATGTGCTCTATGGAGAGAAAAATATTGGTGTCTTCATGCAGAATCAAGGTTGACTTTGAAGTCTACCATTGGGAGGGGCCACTGCTCTGAAACTGATTTTTGTATTCCAGCCCTCCTGTCTCTGCCCTTGCCCGTGACCTTTCACGCTCTGCAGAAGAGTAGAGTAGAGACACTGTCATGCCCCTCTAGATTTGGGGAGGTAGGATTCTTTACCTGTGATGCTGGTAGCAGGGAGAAGTGGCTGAGGACATAAGAAAGTCCTTGTGTTCAGGATGTTTCCAGGGCATCTCCCCAGAGCATGCTGGGCTCTCTGCTTTGGGGGGTACCCCTATGCTACTTCCACTGGGCAGTGATCATGAAGGCAGCCGCTGTGAAGGAGGAGGAAGTTACTTGGGCAGCTGGTGCTGGAAATCCCTGGGGTTGCATACATATAGTTGGCCCACATTGCCTGCTTTCCGTGACTGGGTACTCATCTCCCCCTGCTTTCAACCCTCCTTTCTTCTAAAGGTTGCCCACATGTGTCTTCTTTCCCATCCAGATATTTCTTTTAACCTGACGTCACCTGGAGCATTGGGAACGGTCCTTTGTGATGGTCTAGGCTCTGAGTCCTCCTAAGGTTAGAGCTTGAGCCCTTTGTGGTTTGTCTTCTTTTTGTTGAAGTTAGAGAATCAGGGTGAGCTCTCCTCTCATTTCAAAAATCAAGTCTTTTGAGACAATTGTGTATGGCCTTGGTTTGTCTTGGCCAGCTGTGCGATTGAAGCACCATATTCAGTTCAGTTGCCAAGGCTGGTCAACGCATGGCAGTATATTCTGGCTATTCACTGTAAAATGTGGGGCAGGTTAATTTGGATTCCTGAAGCCTGGGTATGAGGAGAGGAGATGGGTTTACACTGACCAAAGTCAGCCTGCTAAGGTGGTACTAGCCAGGACCAAAGGAGTGTCAAGGGCAGGCTTCTGGGCAGCTGAGATGCCAAATTCAAGGGAAGTCTCTCTTGTCCTGAGTTTCTTCATTTTTAGGCAATTCAAAGCTATCTGGATGGTGGCTTTTGGATATTCTTTTAATTTCACCTTAAGTATTTCTTGTGGACCTTAGAGGTGCCAGGCACTGTATTAGGCCCTGGGGAAATGACAATGAACAAAAGAAACACTGTTTCTGCTTCCATGGAACTTAGAGTCAAGGGAGATGCAGATGTGAAGACAAGGAACTATGATGTTGTGGCACTTGCTAAGATAGAGGATTTTGGGGTGCTTGAGTGGGGTCACAGAAGGCTTTTTGGGAGAAGTTTTGTCTCAAATGGGACCCTTGAGGTGCTTTTCAGGCAGAAGGAGAATTATCCTCAGAGATCTAGGAGAAAGAGGGTGTTGCCTGTCTTAGAACATGTGTGGACAAAATGTAGAATAAGGGGTGTGGAGTGGAGTGGAGAGTCGGGTAGGAACTTTGCTGCACAGTCCAGCCTCCAGTCCCTGCCAGATGGGGAAGCCAACTGCACAGGATGTAGGGAGCTCCTTCCAGGACTGGCCGTGAGCTTGGAATTGTGGGGACACCAGATGGGCAAGGCGCAACTGCTGTCTTCAAGGTATTTCCTCTGCCTGTGACCTCTGTGCCCAAGGAGGAACACATTTCCACCCTTTGCTAAGGCTGTTTGTCACAATGCCCTTACATGGCTGCTTCCAGAGTATTCAGCCTATGAAAGCAAGTCCCACCTCAAAAGGAAGACACCCACGGGTTAGAGATGCTCTGCTTGAGTCCTCATGGCTGGTTGTTCTGGGCTAGGTACCTGCAGTGCGGTGACTTACACCCAGCCATCCACGTTCTCTTTTCTCTTCTGTGATCAAAGGTCCTAAAGGCCTAAAACTTCCCAGGTGGCTCAGCGGTAAAGAACCTGCCTGCCAATGCAGGAGAAGCAAGAGATGCAGTTTTGATCCCTGGGTCGGGAAGATCCCCTGGAGTAGGCAATGGCAACTTATTCCAGTGTTCTTGCCTGGGAAATTCCATGGACAGAGGAGCCTGGAGAGCTACGGTCCATGGGGTTTCAAAGAGTTGGACACGACTCAGGGACTAAAAAGCTCAAAGGCTTAAAAGGGTGGACTGTGCCAAAGTCTCCACTTGACATCATTTGCCACCCTGAGGTCTCCAAGATCTTTCTCTTTTGCTTCAAAGATTTTGCCTGCCACTTGCCCAGGGAATTTTTTTCCTTCTTTTAAATCAGTCCACATCCTTTTTCCTTTTCCCCCTTACATTTCAAAATAAGATGTACCTTTTCCAGGAAGCTTGCCCTGATTAATTCTGTCCATCATCCTGGCATCTCCAATCACCTCTCTTCATATATAACTGATGTATTTGAAGTTTGAGGCTTTCCAACTATTCTGAACTTCAGCTTGCCCTTTCCGGGGCTGGGTTGTATTTCCACCTTTGTTACTGCTTATGCAGTTTTGAGGCCTGTACACCAGGTGGTGGTAGTTTCCTCGTGTCTGATTATACATTCTGAATAATTTGCAGGAGAGGAAGATTGAAGGGGAGACCTAGTTTTTAATCGAGTACCTACTATGTGCCAGGTCTTTGTACCATAGCTAATTTAATCATAGAAAGTAATGTACAGGAGGTGTATGTTATTTTCACTCTTTCAGTTAAGGAAGCTGGATTCTGGGAGAAGTAAAGTAACTTCCCTAAACGCACACCATCTTTTGTGGTGAAGCTGGCATTGATATCTGGGCTTGATCTCTCCAGTTTGGTGTTTAAGATGAAACATGTAGATCTCTATTAAACTATGAAAATAATAATGAAACCAACCACTTAAAAGCAACTGCTCGTAACAGCACTTCAGGGATAATTTGGTATCTTCCTCGGTAATTCTTGTTATTATTGCAATAACCCAGATGTGTAAAAAAACCGGCTTGGATAATACTTCTCAGCACTGACCACTTTTTTCCCCCTTGCCTATTATTTCCAATTTAGGTGTTTGGATGATATGCCAAAGGAAGGCCTTTATGTGCTGTTGAGACTTGGAGAGGTTTGGTAAAGGGCCCAGTTAGGACTTTAGGTCTTGTGGTCCAAAGGGTCAGAGATAGTAAAAGGTTTGGGGGCTAAGATGTGATGGGGGGGTGGATTCCAAGGCTTAGGGGTAAGCCCAGGGTCTCAGGATTTCATTCAAGGCAGAGGAAAGAGATCACTTAGTCTCTAAGGTCAAAGTGGAGATTCTAGGAAGAAGGCAGAGGAAAGGGCAACACAGACACTCCTCTGCTCTCAGGGTTGGAGGGAAGTGATTTGATTTTTTGCCCTGCAGTCTAGTGGTTGTGACAGGTCATCAGAGCTCAGACTCCCTGGGGCAGAGAGGCTGGGTGCAGGGCAGGGAGAGGGAGAGCAGGAGGGAGGCTGTGTGCTATTTACCTTCTCCTTTTAAAATTTTCTCCTCTTTCCCTTTACTGTACATACCAAATAGAAAAGCTCAGTAGCAACAAAATAAGTGCTTCTGAAGGGTATGTGTGTGTGTGTATGCTAAGTTGCTTCAGTCATGTCCAACTCTTTGCAACCCTGTAGACTGTAGCCCACCAGGCTTCTCTGTCCATGGGATTCTCCAGGCAAGAATATTGCAATCGGTTGCCATTTCCTTCTCCCAGATTCATTTTCTTGACCCAGATTGAAACCACATCCTGCTTGGCAGGCAGATTCTTTACCACTGAGCCACCTGGGAAGTCCTTTGAAGTGTCTAATATTCCCGAATGCATACTCCCCATCAATATACACAATATACATATAAAGCCTAGTTCTCTGAAATTTCTATTTTTTCCCTCTAATTTATCATATCGCTTTTTTTTGAGGGAGGAATTCCCTTGTGTAATGACTTGGAGAGCTAGGAGACTTGGATTCTAGACCCAGCTCTTCAGCTAATGGGAAACATTCCTCGAAGTATATCTCTTCTCCCCTCTGGGTTTCAGTTCTCCCCTGTGTGAAAGAAGGGGAGGCTGTTTCACTCCTCCTCGGTGTACTTGGCTATGCTATGGCTTCTGTTCAATGCATTCAACAGATCTCTGCCACCCCCAGGCATCGCCTTTTCTGGGTTGGTTCATATAGTGCTTCAAAAATCAGAATAATTCAGCTTGTTCTGGTGGAATTTGCATCACAGTTAAATATATTTTTATGGATAGCCTACCTGGGTTGTCTCGCCCATTCCCAGCTCTTGCACCATGTTTCATAAACAAATTGTGTCCTTTCTCTTGTGAACACCTTCCTCTTGTCTTTGGTTCTTCCCAGACTACGGATATATATGTATAAATATGTATGTATGCGTATGTGTATGTATGCATGTATTTATGTGTATGCATAGATGTATGTGGAGAAGGGAATGGCAACCCACTCCAGTATTCTTGCCTGGAGAATTCCATGGACAGAGGAGCCTGACGGGCTATAATCCATGGGGTCACATGGAGTCAGACACGACTGACCAACTAACACACATGCATATAAATGTATGTGGAGCTTCTCAGGTGGTTCAGTG
Source organism: Odocoileus virginianus (assembly GCF_023699985.2). Lineage (NCBI taxonomy): Eukaryota > Metazoa > Chordata > Mammalia > Artiodactyla > Cervidae > Odocoileus > Odocoileus virginianus. The sequence goes on along the minus strand of NC_069684.1, from coordinate 54,213,121 downwards.
GAAAAGAATCCCGCCTGCAATGCAGGAGACCTGGATTCGATCCCTGAATCGGGAAGATCCCCTGGAGGAGGACAGAGAGTCGGACACGACTGAAGTGACTTAGCATGCACATAGATGTATGTATGCATGCATGTATGCATATATTCATTCATTCATTCATTCATTCATTTTTTGCAGTTACATGCTCCATCTTGAAGTAGGAATGTCTATGATTTCTCATTCTTCCCTGTCATTGGCTGTGAGGTCCTACTTGCTGGAGTTTTCACTGGGATTCCTGAAAGAACCGAGGAGCAGCAACTGCCTCACTGGAGGACCGCTGCAGTGATGGTGTACCAGCCTCTGCATCAAGTGCAGGAAATGAGATGAATTGGACGTGGTGCTCAGAGCACAGTGGGTGAGCTGTGTGAACAGACAGCAGATCGTAACATAGTCAGTAAGTGTCATGGGAGTGTATGTAGTGAGTGTGCACTCTAGGAGCTCTGCCAAGGGGCAGTGGAATCCAAGTGGTCTGTGGGGAAGCAGGCAGGACAATGATGGCTTCAGGGGGGCAGCTTTGGCTCTGGGCCCCAGAGGATGTCAGGCACTATTGACTGGGTGGGTAACGTGGAGAAAAGGTGTGTAGTTTACCTGGGACATAAGATTAAGACCTGGGGCTTAGAGTTCAGGTGTCTCTGTCTTGATAGTAGATGGAACAAAAATAGATGTATATTATCAACCTGTTTTATTTTCTATCAAAAGGGGTTTCTAAGATCATTCCGTATAATTAGACATCAATCAGAGAAGAAATATTGATTGAGCATGTAATAGCTGTAATTTCAGGTCCCCTTGCTGGTCCCTGGCATAGCCTGAAGGAGAAGGACTCCCAGGTGATGAAACGGCAGAGAGGGACCAATTTGTCAGTTCTGGCTGAGCTACGATCCCCTGCCTGGCTTGGCTCTTCCATGAGGCTTTGTGTCAAACTGTCCTCAGCCCTGCCCCATCCTGGGCTCTCTATGGATGCTGCTTCAAGTGTTCACCCTTTTGTAGGAGGAGGCAGGGCGGGTATTGGCTTTAAGCAGAGGCCAACAGGACGCAGGAGAAGGCTTCAGGGGCCCAGGAGCGCTGGGAATTGAGGCTGTGCAGTGGCTGGAGTAGGCGCTCAGGTTTCTGGTTCTCAGGGTCACTGTGCTTGAGTCAACGGGACTCACAAGCACACGCTTCAGACCTAGTTTGGGGAGAGGGGCGAAAGTGTGCCGTGAAGTCGGAAATCTAGCGGCTATTACTTCCTCCTTGGACCGATCACTTAGACACTCTGGGTTTCAGTTTGCCCATCTGTCCCTCAGAGGGTTCATGGATGGTTATATTGGGTTGGCCCAAAGTTTGTTTGAGTTTAATGAACTTTTTAGCCCACGCAGTATGAGGTCATGTCTGTATAGCGGGTTATGGATATGAAAAATTTGCCATTTCATGAACAGAATTTTCTTTAAAAAATTATTATTGATCGTATGAATTATTTTGTTAATGTTCCATCTTGGTGAGGTGTGCCTGTAACGTGATGAGGAGCTAAGGTGTATGACTTGAATTGCTGCTGGAAACAGCACACTCCTGGGCTTCTGATGTTGGAACAAGAGAAGTCCTGATTATTTCTCTCATGTAAAAATATGAGACAAGTGCTCAGGCCTGGTGCACTGGGAAGACCCAGAGGGATGGGGTGGAGAGGGAGGTGGGAGGGGGGACCGGGATGGGGAATACATGTAAATCCATGGCTAATTCAATGTATGACAAAAACCACTGCAATGCTGTAAAGTAATTAGCCACCAACTAATAAAAATAAATGGAAAAAAAAATAACTGCTTTTGTTTATCATACATATAATTCACAGAAAAACTTGGAAATTTCAGAATAGATAAAATAATAATTACAAGTTGCCATTACCTTATTACAACTTCCATTTTATAACAAGATGCTTATCTGATTCCATAATAGGCTTGCTCTGTTTGTTTTCCTTAATAATTGTGGGGAGCATGTCCTTGTAACAATATTTGCTCTATAACAACACTCACGGATACGCTAGTATTTCATATCCATTTAGCTTCCAATTTAAGTTCAATTTAAAAACTCCAGTTTTAATTCTTACACACAATGCCCCACTAAGCATATTTATGCAAAGCTTTGTATTCATCTTAGAAATATATCCTTAGGATAAATTTTAAAAATAATACTATGAATCAAAGGTTTACTGGTTTTTTCTTTCCTTTTTTCTGTGAAGTCTTGTTTTCTGTTTTCTGGTACCAATAGGAGCTTATGAGTAGCATGATTTTCTAACCTCTTCCAAACACTTGATAAAATGAAAAACATTTTTGCCAATATGGTAGGCAAAAAATGGGAAAGTGGATCTCATTTCAATTTGAATATCTTTTGTTACCAGTGAGTTTTTATATTTGAATATGTTTATGGATTATTGGTATTTTTCCCTTAAACATCTTTGGGTTAATGCCCTCTGTACATATTTTGGTTGGTTTTCTTTTCTTTCATGAATGCTTTTAAAATTCCTATATAGATTAAGACAGTAAGTTTCTGAATGCAAATATTTTTCCAGTGTCATTCTCTTAATTTTCAAATGGTAGTTTTTTATATTCAGAAAAAGTAAATTTTTATGTACTCAAGCATTTTTTCCCTTTATGTTCTGCCTTACAAAATTCTTCCAAAGTTGACATTATAGATAAATGCTCATTGATGTGTTCTTCAGACATTTTTATGGATTCAGTAATTATTTATTTTGTAATATAGTAGACTGTCATTCCTCTGAAATTTAATTTGGTGTGTTTTACCAAGAATCTTATTTTCTTTTCAAATAACTGTTAGATTATTATCACCCATTGAATAATTATCTTTCCCTCACTGCCTTGAAATATACCTTTTAGTGATTCTATTTTTATATAGGAAAATTATCTTCATTGCAGAACTGCATAACTTACTTGTTCAATTTTATGAAAAAAACATATTTTTAATTGTCAAGTGTATGGAAATAGTGAGAACTGTTCTAGGAAAGAAGGAAGAATAATACTGGTAGTAATAGTAATATAGAACCAAGTGGTTATCTCCAAGTAAAAATTCAAAGTTCTACTTCACTGGTTTCATTAAGTTCATCACATCAAAGTATGTCTCTTTGGAGTATACTCTTTTCTTCCTTCTTTTCTTCTCCTAGCAAGCATTGTTAAGTGACTATTTCTGGACTAGATTCCAAAGAAGACTCAAACATAAATATGGTCTCTGTCCTTGAGTTTCTCATCATCTGGTCAGAGAGCATATTAGCTGGGAATGGCTTTTAGCTCTAGTAAACAAAATACTCAGCTAAAAATGTCTTATATTAGAAGTGTGGTGATATGCACTTACTGAGGCTTGTTTAGTAGCTTAAAGACATCAGGGTTCTGGGATGTCATCTCTTTGCTGTGCTTGGCCTTCTTCCTCATGGTTGCAAAAATGTTGCAGCTGCTCAAATCATTTTGCCCTCACCTGTCCATGTTCAAAAGCAGAGAAAATGGGCATTGTGGGGCAGGAAAGCTCCCTCTCAAGATGTCCCTCTCTTTTCAGGAAGAAAAGTCTTTCCAGAAAGTGTCTAGCAGACTTCTTTCATCTCCTGGGTCAGAAATAGGGCACATTTCATCCTCAGACCAGAAGCTGGATCTACTTCTGGAGACCAAGGCATCTCCAACCAGTGCCAAACAAAGTTCTTGTTCTGTGAATAAAGAAAGAAGGAACAATGACTTTTAAAATAGTGTCTGCCCAGAGGAATAGTCACTTATACACATGTGAGTGTGTGTGTATATATCTATATATATACTAAAGTGAAATAAGCGCTAGTAGAAGTATTCTAGTATCTTTTTACGACCTTAGTAAACCAAACCTCTCTGAGACTCGATTTTCTCATCTATAAAATGGAGAAGGGAATACTTGCCTTGCCCACATCCAGAGCTATGTGAGAATCATGTTCTAGATGAGTGCTTTGTAAACCAGATATCATTAAATACCTATTGCTTTAAAAAGATATTTATTTATTTGGCTGTGCTGAGTCTTCAGTTGCGGCATGAGAGCTCTTAGTTGTTACATGTGGGATCTGGGTCTGTGACCAGAGATGGAACCCAGGCCCCCTGCATTTGGAGCGAGGAGTCTTAGCCCCTGGACCAGCAGGGAAGTCCTTACCTGTTGGTTTTTCAGTATGAATGTTGTCCTTGTTCGGGGCCACTTCTGTGGTTCTGCTGAAGGATACTTTGGCATAGTCAGTTTGGGCCTGGAGGTGGAACCGAGGGCGGGGCCTCAAGGAAGCTGGGACCAGGGTCAGTTCAGGCCTAAAGCTGGGACAGTGAGGAGGGTTTGAAAGCTCCTTGTTACGTGTCTGTGCGCAGAACCTGAGCCAGACCAGGACCTGGGAGAACAAAGGCTTTCCCCTCTTACTGTGGTCTGTGTTTGGGGGCAGTGCTTTTTGATGCTGGGGTTTCTTAGACTCCAGAGTGGGAAGGCAGACACCTAGAAAATGTCTTCCAGAGGGAACCCATAGTGGATGCTGACAGAGAGGAATTCACACGCCTTTACCTGATGTTTGGTCTTTTGGGAGAACAGTGGGCTGGTGAGGAGAAAGCCCTTCAGAGTGCCTGAGGTAGTTGTCCCTTCCACAGGTGGACAGAGGTGGTGGGAGAAGACGTGCTTCTCTCAGGCAAGGAGCTGTAGCTCAGCCTTTCTAAACAACCTGGACAGGAGGAAAAATTGAGTTAGCTGGAATGGGAGGTCGGTCAGGGGAGGACTTGAAGGGGGACCTTGGTGATTAAGTTCAACCGTTTCCTTTTTGTGGGTGTGGGAGAGAAATATTTCTGAATTTGCCCTGACCTTTTAAACTTTAGCCTGCCTGCTAAGCTGGTTGAAGCCCAAGTTCCTCTTCTAACCACAAAAGTCCTTTGCTTTCTCCCTGGAAATGTGGAGGCTTGCCATTACCCACATCTGCCAGAAACTCCCCTCTGTAAACCTTGCTTGAACCTTGGTCCACGTTTCACCAACCTGCTTCCATTTACTGAGGCAGCTTGGTAAACAGACGGCTCTGGGCGCAGTTAATAATCTTGTCATTTTTACCTTGTGGTCTTTTATATCTACCTCACACATCCAGTTAAATTAAATTGCCATCAGTCTCTTCCCCACCAGGGTGAAGATTAATGGGCCTTCAGCTGTCCCCTTCCAACACAGGCAGTGGTCACGTCCTGAAGAGAAATGCTGTGGGTAATAAATTACGAGCTGTCATCACAGAAGATGGTGGGCAGCTCCGGAGCCTTCTCAGTTCACAGGGGTTTGAGCTGGGTGTGTGCAGGGTTGAAGATGGGCATCTTGTCGTGACACCTGTTAACGCCGATGCTTCTGAGAGATGCAGAGGAGGTTGGGACTCAGGGACCATGGGAAGTACATGGCCATGAGCAGTTTCTGTTGGGGAGGCTCTGGGAGTGCTGGGGCAGGTGGGTCTTTTCTCATAGTGGGTGGCTTTCTAGAAGTTTCTAGGGAGCAGCTGCTCATTGCCAGCAAAGCACAGCTTTGGCTGATGTCCTGAGAACCTGTCTTCAGGTTCCTCAGAAGGCTTGTGCCCTCTGTGTTGATTCTGCGTGCATGCGTGCTAAGTCGCTTCAGTTGTGTCCTACTCTTTGCAACTCTATGGACTATAGCCTGCCACGTCCCTCTGTCCATGGGATTCTCCAGGCAAGAATACTGGAGTGGATTGCCATGCACTTTTCTAATATAGGTTAGGTTTCTAGACCATATAAATCGGCTATCTCTGGAGTCCTCTCTTAGCACTTTTGGGACTCCCAGATTTCCTCCCAAAGTATCACACCACAAGCTCCAATGAGGTTTGAAGATGTGTGATGTTCTTAACAGTACTAGTGACGTAAATGTTCCCCCAGCACTCAGGTAGCTGCACCCTCTTCTGCTGGCTAGTTGTTGGGAAGACTTCTGAAGTCTTCAGTGGAAGGGAACTCAATTCCTTATTCTGTCTTATAACAGACAGGATTGACATAGCAGTTGTTTGTTCTTCTACTGATGAATTGAGTTCTAAAAAGCCATACAGTGTTTTAAAATAGGAATCTTACTAATACCAGATATCCTTTCTGGTGTCCCCTAGAAGCAAAATCAGGAGTACAGTTGGTAAAGCAATTGATCCAGACTGGTAAACCTTGATCCAGTCTGCACAGTTGAACACTTTTGCTCTTTCCTCCCTTGATCATTGAGTCTCAGGGAAATATTGACCTTGTTAATGACATTCTTTCTGTTCTAGGAACCATTTCCTCTGCTGGTTGGGTCTCTCTGAAGGGAAGCTGCTTCCAGGAACCAGAAGAGAAGTGGACATCATGAACCTGAGGTGCCACGAGCTGTTACCCATTCATTTTTACCCAATGAATCAATGACATTATAATACTATCAAATTTTAATTAGGATGTCCATATATTCTGAAGAGCTGTGTGATCTTTAGTAAGTCATTTCAATGTCTTTTGACCTTCACTTTTTTCATATGTAAAATGAAGACACAAATGATCAGCCTTACTGCTTTTAAAGTTTGAGTAAAAAAAAGTTACAGCATTCAAAACTAGTGATATCAATGGTACTTTACTGACTTGTCTGCAGTTCAATGGGTTAGTGGCATCTACATAGCCTGTTACATTGTACAAGGTACTTAATGTCTGTTGTTATTTCCTCCATTTTAAATTCCTTGTGGGGATAATTATTTTTCTCTCTTTACTGAGGATAGTAATAACAAACATTTATTGTTTTCTATGTGCCAAACAGTATTGTAAGCTATCTACATGCTTCAACCTATTGAATCCTCACATCAACCTTATGAGCTATAGGCACTGTTATTATTCCATTTTACAGATAGTAACATCAAGGCACAGAGAGGTTAAGTATCTTGCCCACAATTACATGGTGAGGAAGTCAAACTGGGAATCCAGTGCAGGTGATTTGACTCCAGAGTTCCCCCTTACAAGATGCTAAATTATATAATTAGGGTAACCCTGGCCATGAAGGACTCAGATCCTATCTCAAATTCCAGGCTTTTTCTCTATCCATACTACCTCTTGTTTACCTGATATCCAGGGCATTTATAAATAGTTTTAAAAATCGTTATGGAAACTATATGTACATATGGTGCATAAACACACAGTTATCTCCGTATATTTAGACAATGTCCCTCAAATATGTTTGTACTAAGAATCCAGCAGACGCTTCCCATTCAGATTAGGACAAGACAAATGTGATAAAGGACCTCCAACTGGAGGCTTTACCAACTTGACAGTCACCGTTTACGCTGAAATGTGCACTGTTTCCAGCAAGAGGTAGGATCCCAGTTTTCAAAGGTCAAATAAATCACCTTTAAAGTCGTGAAAAGGTAAACAGATTGATGCCTGGGCAGCTTTCCTGAGTTTATGAGGTCTTCTGGCAACAGGGATATACAAAAAGCTCCATCAATCACCATGCACCCCCACCTCCAACTTCCAAAACATTTATTCCTAGGGGGATCACTCTACCATTCAGGGTAATTTCCCCTAAAACTATTATTAGAAAATATTCAATCAAATGAAAATAGAACTCCCTCCTGCCCTGTCAGAGTAAATACTTCACAGAAAAGCATTTCCCCTCTAGCTGAATTTTAAAAATGTAGTTGTGATTCAAGGAGGCGGAGTGGATGGTTAGAGTGTTGGGGTGAGTGGGGAGAGGGACGTGGGGGAAATATCAGGGAGAAGAAGGAGAGAGATATCTGGGACAGGCTGGCGTGACATGACGTAAACAAAATCATTGTCGCCATGAAGAATAACTGCAGCACACTGGGGTGCATGTTTTTCTGCCAGTTTCCACATTGCTGGTGTTGTCTTTTAAGGTCTCAAAAAGGGCCCTACACATGTTCTTTCAGCACATTTTTAAGTGATACGTATATATTAAAAGCTTGATGTAAATCAGTAAGTCATCCTGGAAAAGACTATAATGTACAAGAAAATAAATATCTTTTAAAGACCTTTTCATCAGAGCACTTAAATCTGTGCTATCATTTCGCTGCTGTGTGATGAGAGCATGCTGGGGCAACAAAAACCCTTTAAAGACGTGATGACTGTCGCGCCTTGAAAGCTGCCCAATGGAGCCTTGACCATCGGCTATATTGAAGTTTGTGCCAAGAGCCCTCGATGATTTTGTGTCTCTTCTCTCCTTTTCCTTTTGGGTGCAATAACAACCCAAGACAGGCCCTTCCATCTGGAGAAGCTCCCCCAAGCTTCAGTGCCCTGTCATGTTTTCCTTTGGTCTAGGTATCGTGGGGCCATTTGGGGAGGATGCATGCCAAGTGACTTAGAATTTTGTAGGAATCTGATTTCACAGTGTGATTATTACTTTTGAGATGGGAGGAAGGGTAAGAGAAGGAAGGAAAGAGGGTCAGGAGGGAAGATAAAAACTCAGTTTCTTTTCTCTCTGGTTCCTTTTGAAAATCAAATGGTATCCTATTAAATCAATCTCATTTAAATCTGATTTTTGATTCGTTTTTTTTTTTTTTTCCTGCCTGGGATTTGTCCAAGTCAGGCTGGAGAGACCACCAAGTGTTTTCATTAACCAGAGACCTAATTGTGGTCATTTATTATAGTCTCTTATCTGATAGTAGCTTCATTATCTGTGATAGTTTTACAGGAACAAAATCCAGCAGGCATCCAATGGAGTGTATAAACATGTTACCCTGTGACAGGGTGTCTGTTACTTACTGTCAACACTCACTGGCCCTAGTCACATATCTGCAGCTTATATGAAGTAACGATGAGTTTAATAAGCTCCAGTGAAAGCTGCAATGTAAACATCACATCAGGAGTGTTTGCCTTGTCAGGCCTCTTAAACAAATAAAGGTGATGGAGAAGTACAAACAGAACTGGATTGGAGCCTAATGAGATGACCATCGGGTGGCTGAGGAACATTCCATTTCTGTTTCACTGCAGACTAGATCATCGTTACAGACTACGCATTTATATTTATAATACATTACAAGGGATGCCACCCAGGAAAATCTCTTCAATTGAAAAGTCACCCCAGATTCTGACCTGGGGACTTGGGTGAACTTGCTATCCATTTGGGAGAAAGTACACGCTGAAAATGGGTACCACTTTCTTAGGATTCCCTGGTGGCTCAGATGGTAAAGTGTCTGCCTGCAATGCTAGAGACCTGGGTTCGATCCCTGGGTCGGGAAGATCCCCTGGAGAAGGAAATGGCAACCTACTCTAGTACTCTTGCCTAGAAAATTCCATGGATGGAGGAACCTGGTGGGCTACAGTCCATGGGGTTGCAAAGAGTTGGACACGACTGCGTGACTTCACTTTCTTTCTCTCTTTTCTTAGGATTATGATCTTCAGAAAATATCCAGTAAGACACTTGTTTTTGAAAGGCATTAATTTTGGACTTGATACAGCTAGCATTATATCAACATACTCCTTTTGTTAGAAAAAGTTTCCATGTGTGATGGCAGTAGGTCTCAGTTTGGCCCCATTGGAATAAAACCATAAGCCAAATTTGTTAGATGACAAAGGTTGTGGGCTGCACGGATCAGACTATTTAGAGTTACTTTTCTACAGCCCCACTCCGTAACTGTGACTACGGCTATCTTAATGATTGGTTCTCTTACCCAAACAGGAAGAAGAAACGATGATCTGGATGATAAAAAGGAAGATCTGCACCCCAAAATTCCTTCTCCCCTGGCTTCCTCCTAGCTCTCATGGCACAGCAAGCACCAGTTTCATTTGTCCTGCCAACACCATGGAGTGACCCAGGTGGACACTATGCACGAAGTGGGTTTGCATCACAACTGAAGAACCCTGAGTTTAGAGAACCCAAACATCTGTAATCGGCTGCAACCATGCCTCGTTGAACTTTGCCCACAGGGAGACACTGGGAAAAAAAGTCTTCCAGGATTCCTGCTAGGGGATTCATTTCATTATTCTGGGATTAAAGTATTTTTTTCTCTTTGACATTAAAAGGTAAACAGCTCTGGAAAGTGAACATCTTAACCACCTATTGGCAAAGTGGCTAGCAAAAAAGAAGTCATTAGAAGACCCGGGTTCAAATCCCAGCTTGATACCTCCTAGTTGGGTAAGACTTGAGAAAGTTCCTTCCTTTCTTTAAGCCTCAGCCTCTTCATTTGTAAAATGTGGATGATTTTGGGGAATAGGAGCTAGTACCAAACAGTGCGCTGTTATTATTAGCTCAACATGTCAATATTAGTTCAATTATCTAACTGGATCCTGACAGAACGAGACACCAAATGGGGGCACTTGATGGGAGTTCAGTCTACAGTAGAGGTTCTCAAAGCATATTCTGTGGAGTCATAGGTCCTTCCACCATTGTTAGGTGTAATTAAAAAGGGATCCTGAGGTCAGATGCATATGGAGAAGTGAAGAGGTAAGGTCAATTTGCTCTATTATAGGACTTCTCAGAGCCTTTAATAATGCATCTTGTAAACATCTAAGAGGGGAATTTACTATGTAAACATATAACTATGAGCTTGCTTTCTCTCTTTAATCATTTCTTAAGGATAAGTATTCCTTAGTGTTTCCAGTTGGAAGTTCTGGCTTGGAGGATCAAGTTCTGTCTGGAGAATGTAGAACCGGGTGGTCCTCTGTATGTCAGGTCATGAGGAAGAGCCTGAGTCTAAAGCAGCAACGGGTACAGTTGGGGCAAGGTTGACACGTGGTGGATGCCCAAAGTGAGCAGAAGCACCTAGGAAGGTGAGAGAAGAGGGGACTGCAGGCAAAGACTATCATCTTCAGAGTTATAATTAGGGCAACTTAGTGAGTTGGCTCAATCCTTTGGATGCTAGTCACCAAATCCTAGAAGCTATCCAGAAGGCTATGCACTGCCTCAGAGAAGAAATACACTTGGGAACTATTGGGCTAAACAAGCTTTTTTATTGTAAGATTTCTCACTGATGCGAATGGTGAATCTCTAAGAGGGGGACCCAAGCCCTTTGAGGTGTAATCAGGTAAGACACAGAAGAGAAGAGAGGGGAGGGATCGGGAAGAAGAGAAGGGAAATGAGGAGTGTAGCCTGGAGCTGGTAGGCAGGCTGTGGGCTCTTCAGAGTCACCACCACCATCATCTGCCCCGATTGACGTCTCTGTTGACCTGTGAGCTTTGTCCTCTTCCTGCTCCAGATGAAGATGGGCACTAGTGTAGTTCTGTGCTGCTGCCAGGCACGGTCTCAGGACCCACAGGGCGTGGGATGGAGAGAGGGAGGGATCTGCGAAGTGACCTACTCTCCTAAGCCTTGGCTCTGTCAGTGCCTAGGTGAGCTTTGGTCTGTGGCAGCTGCTTAATAAATATTGGCTGAACTAGATAGAATGTGTATGGCATCTCAGAGGGAGATAGAACCTTGACCTTTTCTTATCCGTGGCCTTGGAGCACTAGCATTTTTAGAATTATGAAGTTATATATTAAATGAATATATGCATGAAATATACCATATGTTTTTCTTTGAGAAAAATGGAACCATACAGGATAGCACTAATAATAATAATAATAATAATAATAATAATAATAATAATATCGAGAAGCCTGTTGCCTTGTTTTAGTAATAGAGACATTCTACAATGGTTGGGGGCAACTCAAGGTCCATCTACCATTGTCCTGTGTTGCAATTTTAATCCTTTCTTATCTTCACTTCTTTTTTTTTTGATAGAAATACATACTTTATTTAAGTTGCACCTTTCCCACAAATATCCCTTTTTCTTAATGCTTCAGTATCTAATCCAGAATGTTACACTGCCATTTACTCATTTTGTCTTCTTACCCTCCTCATCTGGCCTGTGATAATTTACTACTGTTTCTATTTTTACCAAAAACATATTCTTTTTTAAAGAATATATATCTTCTTGGCTGCAAGACATGGCGTGTGGGCTCTTAGTTCCTTGACCAGGGATTGAGCCCACAATCAATTCGAAGGGCAGAGTCTTCCTCACTGGACTGCCAGGGAAGTCCTGAAAATACATCCTTTTTAAAAATTGAGATACAATTGACATAAAATATTAATTTAAGGTGTACAATATAAGATTCCATATTTGTATATATTGCAAAATGATCACCACAATAAGTCTAGTTAACATTTGTCACCATACATAATTAAAAAAATTTTTTTTTTGTGATGAGAAATTTGAAGTCCGCTCTCTTAGAAATTTTGGAGTATGTGATAGAGTATTATTAACTATTTCACCATGCTGTACAGTTTTTATTACATCCCCAGGACTTATTTGTTTTATAATTGGAAGTTTGTACCTGCTGAGTCTCTTTACCCATATCACATACTATATTTGTATTTCTCTGGCTTACTTCACTTTGCACAATGCTCTCCAGGTCCATTCATGTTGTCCCAGATTGCTTGATTTCATTCTTCTGTATGGCTGAGTCATATACAGTATCCATTATATATATGTACCACACATTTCTTATCCATTTGTCTCTTGATGGACACTTAGGCTGTTTCCATATCTTAGATACTATAAATAATGCTGCAGTGAACATGGGACTTCCCTTCATCTCTAATAACTTTCCAAAGGGCAGGAAGCCCAAACCCTTCCCACCCAGATACTCCTGTTTCTCTTAATAATTCATAGAACATACGTTATCTAAGGAATCCTGTGATAAAGCAACAATTCCTTTTAAATATAAATTTGAATATTGACAAAGACTTTTTACAAGCAAGGCCTGTGTTCACAGGGAAGGGTAGAACTTAAGTTGAGGGTTTCTAGTGAGCTAGGGGCCCCTGAGTCACCATATCTTGGACTAGCCAGTGTGTGCTAAGGATGCCTACATCTAGAGATCTAGGGTATGGTAAGGGAGCTTCAGAAAGACTGAGTTCTTTAGCAGTGCTGTGGACTGATTACATCCTCCCAAAATTCATATGTTGAAGCCTTCACCCTCATGGACTATATTTGGAGAGCATCTCCAACTCTCTCTGTCTCTCTGTCTCTCTCTCTCATTGACATATAAGGATTTAGTGAGAAGGTGGTCATCTACAAGCCAGAAAGAGAGTTCTCATTAGGAATCAAGTTGGCTGGCATCTTGATCTTGAACTGCCAGCCTCCAGAACTGTGAGGAAATAAACTGTTTTTTAAACCTCTCAGCCTGTGGTATTTTGCTAGAGCAGCCTGAGCTGACCAATACAAGTAGCAGAGCTGCAGTTTGTTTCTGAAATTTGACACGAAACGATGAATCCCCAAGAACCTTCTTCATATCAGTGCTGGTCTCAAATGGCAATGAGAAGAACTTGGCTCCGTTTGCTTGGCTTTTGCCTAGAGTCTTTCTCCTACTCTTCTTATTTAAGAAGATACCTTTCCATAGACATGTACCCATTTGGGCTATGAAAGGGGAGCTTTCTTTCTCCATCTGTTTCCTCTGCCTCCTTCACTTCTCTCTCCTTTTCATTGCATTACTGTACATTAAGTGCACAGGAAAGGATGTGCTGGGGACATGCTGATGCCTTGATATATGGGTAACAGGCCATGTTTGTCGAATGGCAAGGAAAAAATATGTGCTGAGGTTCTACCTCGACAAATGCTAAACTACCCATACTTTCTAGCAGGAAGTTCATACCCATGCCGTGGTTTAAAACTCAGGAAGGACATCTGTGGTGAGAGAGCTTACAAAAGCAGAATTTTTTTTTTTTTGAATTGCTGGGAGACTAAGTTGATTATTTGGAAAAAAAAATAGCATCTATTTATACATGTAGAAATACACAGTTCTTTTAAAAATTGATCGCTTCATGGCAGTGAGTATACACGATGCTCTGCCACTTTGAATAAATAATTGAACTTGACATTTCCTTGAGATCCCGGGTTTCTTCTCAGGCCCTCTGTTCACCTCCTACCCAGTCAGGGAATAGTCTGGGTGATGAAGAGCTGAATCATGGGAGGGATGGCCAAAGCCCCATCGTTTTTTAAATTTTTTTCGTGGTGGTGGACATAAAGAAATCAAAGATGGCGCTAAGTGTTTCTGTTTCCTCATAAATGTCAGGTCAGGGTCCAAATGACTTATTTTTAACAACACAAACTGCTGACGTGTCCCCAGAGAATCAGGGTTTTCATCGGAATTCTCAGGAGCGGGGCTGTGGGCAGCAGGAGGGAGAGAGGAAAACCTGATGTCCTTGGCAGTTGAGCGACCACACCAATTTAGATTCTGGAGGCCTTGGAGCAATTAGCAGATCAGCATGCCATCTGCGGGCATTAATTGAGTGGCCTGGCCACCTGCTGCTGGGGGTGAGTTTTGTTTGACAAGTGGCAGATGAGAATATAAGGTCAAGTAGTAGTGAAAATGATTACTGGCCTCCCATCTAATGAATGTCTACACTATGCCAGCCATCGCACCCTTATTTTGTCTAAGCTTGGTACCAGGATTTAGCATTATTGTAGCATTATATAGCAACACAAGCCCTGTTAACTTGCCCATTTTCAGATGAGAAATATAGTCTTGAAAAGTGACTTGCCCAATGTTATATGGCTGAGAAGTAACAGACCTGGGCTGAGTACATTAGTCTGCCCTTTTTCTGCTCTGCCAAATTGCCACTGTAAATAAGATGAATAGCCTGTACTTTAAGGGGCCCCCAAATTAATGGAAGTCCTGTTTTCCTTATTCTTCAAAGTTGGCAGACTTGATGGAGAAAGGCACTTTTATGAGTGTAAGAATATTCGCAGACAATAGACAGAATTGCCAAATTGCAGAGTGTAAGGACTAGTACTAGAAGAAGGGTCACAGAGTAACAGGATTAATAACAACTTCTGCAAACCTAGGATGATATGATCTAGGGTCTTGGGGACAAAAAGTGATGTGGTCACACCCACCAGGTTTAAATTCCATGAGGGCAGAGACTTAGGCTTATTTACTGCTCTAAATGGTGTCAGATACAGAGCAGATGTTCAAAAATTATTTATGAAGTGAATGAAGACTATACAGATATATAAAGAACTCCTGGCTGATTCACCAGTCCTCCATCCACCTCCCCATAACATTTCATTTGCATGAATACCATTTACTAACATGTACTGAACTAGTACTCAACCTTTTTATGTTGGTGGTTCATTTTGAAAGACTAGAATATTTGGCTGCACACTTGCAGGGATTAAACCTTTTAAGGCCACACCCAATGAGCTAATAATAACTAATATACAATTACTACTTTAGGACAACAAGAACTCGCATCATTTGAATAAGCAGCCACAGTTTCCAGACAATTCACATCTTCACTATGCAGATATTCTTGGTTACACACTTTTCTAGTGCATCTTATCTCCCATCACAGAAGTTAAAATAGACACTTGCTTTCTCAGATTCTCTTGCAGCTAGGGCCTGACCATGTGATTCAATATCGTCAAATGAGATTTCAGGCACATGTGACTTCAAAAAAAAAAGAGGTTCATGGGAAATTCTTTGCTGACCATTATCATATTTACCTTTGATGCTTGGAACTATGGCAGCCATTCTGCATCCATGGGGATAGATGCTTAAAGATCAAGCCAAAGGCTTAGGTTTGAAGGCGGAATGATGTCATTGAGCTTCTGGACCAATCTTTGAACCACCTTCCTCCAGAATTTTTGTTATGCAAGATAATAAATGTTTTTATACCTTATTCATTTTAGTTGGGTGATGGTATTAGCAGACCAAAGTATATCTGAGTACCCTTACTGTTTGGACAGAACTACTTGTGGCCCAGTAGCACTTTCTTATACACTTATGAAATAAATTTCCTATGTTTTCTAGTAATAAGTGATTTTTCTTTGGTGCAAACTTGGCATTACTCCCTGCTCCACACAATTTGTCTTTCCACTCAGCTCAATGATTTAACCCAGGAACATAGATTTTAGAGTACTTACATGCATCACACATTCTATTTTTTTTTTTAATTTAAGTATAGTTGATTTATAATATTGTGTTAATTTCAGGTATACAACAAAGTGATTCTGTTGTATACATGTATACATACACACATATGTATATATTATATTTCAGATTCTTTTTCTTTTAGGTTATTACAAGATATCAAATATAGTTCCTTGTGCTACACATTAAGTCCTTGTTGTTTATTTATTTTATATATAGTAGTGTGTGTATGTTAATTTCAAATGCCTAATGCCTCCCCTCCCCTTTCCCCTTTGGTAACTATAAGTTTCTTTTCCATGTTTGCAAGTCTCTTTCTGTTTTGTGAATAATTTCATTTGTATCATTTTTTAGATTCCACATAACATCGTGTATCCATATTATGTGATACCACATAAAATTTGTCTTTCTCTGTTTGACCTACTTTTAAACATTGTTCACAATATGACAGGGTACCTGTGAAGTGCTTAGGGTCTATCATGGTGTCATGGCTGATTGCGAACACAACTGCGTTGAAATGCCTCTGGGTCTTCTGTTCCATGGATCATATCTTCCTAGGGGGCTGGAAGATAACGTATTGATCATGACTTCCCCATGGTTTAGCCAAGTACATACCATATAACCCTAATAATGATCAAGATGCATTGAGTGATTATTTTGTGTTGGGCATAGCTTTAATTATTTTGGAGATATTAACTCATATAACTTTAAAATATCCAAAGAGATGGTGATTCTGAATGTGAACCAGACAGGATGGCTCAGAGCCTGTTATACTTCACTTCTTACTAATAAAAACTTCCAAATAAATGTTAGTTGAATTGAACAGGATTGAAATGGCTCCTTGACATCATGTTCACTATGTCAGAGGCACTCAGTAAATATTTGTTGAGTGCAGTCCAGCTCCTACTCAATTACTCAGGATAAACCAGTGAAGAATCTCTGGAGAGACTGTGCTTTGAGCAAGGTTCCGAAGAAGACAGCTGCTCATGGGCACACTAGAGCCATTTCCCCTGGGGTCACCTGCTCAGGTTTAGCACAGGCCCTGACTCAGCAGATGATATCTGTGCGGCAGGCCAAGGGGAGTGAGTGGTGAATTTAGCCTCATGCCTACTGGAAGAGGATCTCTTTGGCAAATCTAAACTCTCTGCTGGCAGACTGAGCAGAAGGCTGGAATAACTAGATGCTTCTCCCTGGTGCTTAGGGTTGGGATTGCACTCTCTTCTTTTCTCCCCATGCCTGAAAGCTGGGAGAGAGCTGTGGTTGAGGAAGGGGACTAGAGAGGTTCTCTCTTAGGGCACTCCACTCATAGCATCAACAAGGAAGGTGGCAGGGGTCGTGTGTTCAAGATACAGCAATGTGAGGGTGCCGCTAAGGATGGGGAAGCTGGTAGCTCATCATACATATAATTACGTTTATGAAATTATGTATATAGATGCTGTCTTTTAGGAGTTTATAACATGTGGTCTATGACGTATGAGGAGGATATGTATTTCAAAAAATGCCAACACCTATAGGAAATATACGCAGATACACAGCTGGCACTGGTGGTAAAGAACCCACCTGCCAGTGCAGGAGATGCAGGAGACATGGGTTCAGTCCCTGGGTTGGGAAGATTACCCTGGAGAAGGAAATGGCAACTCACTTCAGTATTCTTGCCTGGGAAATTCCATGGACAGAGGAGCCTGGTGGGCTATAGTTCATGGAGTCGCAAAGAGTTGGACATGACTGAGCACATATACACATGGGAGATCTATATAAATATATGTGTATATATGTGTATATATATCATGTGCATGTATATGTATATATGGTTGAGGAGGAGGATTTGTGAGAAAAGGAGGTGAAGGTCCGCAATTGTAGAAACTTGGAGCTGGAGAAGACCTATGGTCTCTATGACAACGGGATTTGTTTCTGCCTACTCCTCTTGCCCATGCCTGACTTGTCGAGGTAGTCTTGTTAAATCTCACTTTTGTCCTTGGAGAGTGGGAGGTTGCCAGCACAAGCCTACAGCCTGCCCCTTCCATGGTTTGAGCGTGGGCAGAAGTAAGCCCCCAAGAAGTCCTCTCACTTCCTCTCCGTTTATCATGACCTCCTTAGCCCCAAACAGCCGTGATAGGCTTTCTATTTTATATGTTGCTGAAATGATTTAAGGCTCCGTAATATGTGACTGGATTTAGAGGTGGGCAATACTATCTGAGCTCGTTAAGTGATTGTACTCATAGCATTTGAGTGGAAGGAGCTGTTTTCCCCGGACCTGTAGGACGTTCCAGGGCTCAGCCCGGTGGCCCTGCTCACGGGGACTGTATGGGCTCAGGTGTTCCAGGTGCGACCAGCAGCCCTACTTGTGGCCTTCTCTGCAGGGCAATTGTTTTCTGCCACAGCCTCGCTGTCTAGGGCTGATAAGAGGACCATAAATCTCCCTTCAGTCTGCAACTTGACGCCTGAAACCTCAGCCCAGGGTTGATGTGGAAAAACCAGATAAGACATCTTGATGGGCTGTTTTCACGCTACCCCAGGAGGTACAGGAGAACCTTGGTAGCTTACAGGCAGGGATGGCTCTCCTCCAGGTACTGTCTACCCCGCCAAGCAAATTCCCGTGAGAGAGATGAATGGCATTACCTACTGATAGCATCTACCTGATGGTTCTGCATCGGCTTTCTGAACCTGTCAGCAGTTCTGAGGATGCTGCTCCTTGAAATAATATAATAGGATTTGGCAGAATTGGAGGAGGACATGTTTGGGATTGTGCTGGCCCTGAAGAGAGCAGGGGAATTGATGAGCTACTACCTACGAGATGGAGCCCAAATGTCTTGATCTGGCTTTCAAGACTCCCCCCAGTCTGGTCCTTTCCTCCCACCTTCAGAGGAATAATTTCTGGCAGTGAGTGCATGCGGGCTCAGTCGTGTTTTATTCTTTGTGGCCCTGTGGACTGCAGCCCACCGGGCTCCTCTGTCCATGGGATTCTCCAGGCAAGAGTACTGGAGTGGGTTTCCACTTCCTTCTCCAGGGGATCTTCCTGACCCAGGAACTGAACTCACGTCTGCTGCATTGGCAGGAGGATTCTTTACCGCTGAGCCACCTGGAAAGCTCTGGCAGTGAGAGTTCTCTATAAATCATGTTTGTTGCCTCTGATGACTGAGTGGTTCAGGTAGAGGTTTGTTGGTCACTTTTCAGGATATCCTTAGGAATTAATGAATAAGAAGGGGTTGTTGCACTTGACAGCTTTTTTCTCTTCTACTAATGAGTTTATTTTTTAATTAAAAAATTTTAGTTTGTATTGGAGCATAGTTGATTACAATGTTGTACTAGTTTCAGGTGTACAATAAGTGATTCATTTATACATATACATATGTCTATTTTTCAAATTCTTTTTCCTTTTAGGTTATTATAGAATACTGAGTGGAGTTCTCTGAGCCACACAGTAGGCCCTTGTTGGTTATTTATATATATATTTATATATTTTATATATTTGTTGGCTGTTTTATATATAGAAACGTGTACATGTCAATCCCAGACTCACAATCTATCCCTCCCCCTCACTCTTTACCCCTGGTAACCATAGCACTTGACAACTTGTAAGAGACATTTCCATTATGAGATTTTTATGGCTTAATCCTATAGCTGTATAAATTTTTAGGTGTAAGTAAGTGTCTCTTGACTGGAGTACAGTAAGTAAATTAAGTCAATGTATAATGCACCCTTTGTATGTAACAACATCTTTCCTATGTATCTAGAATGGTACTAGTTATGTATTATCCTTGAGAGAGAAAAAAAAGAGTCATTCAAAACATTCTCTGTGTTCTGTGGTTTGGAGGAGGAATCCTGGTTGGGAATGCCATGACTTTAAGGGAAAAGGCAAAGTTTTATCTAAATGAAGGAATTATTACCAAAAACAGAATTGCTTATAGAAGCCCAGGTACATGGGATGGCTGGAGAGAAAGGGAGAGGATAAAACTATTTTTAGTCTGTAGATTGTCTCATTCTCTGAAACACAAACACACACATGCATAGTTGTATAGCATGGTAGCCTTTGGTGATCTTGCTCACTGACCATGTCCAGCCAATAAGACGGCCTCCCTGTCAGCTTGATAACTGATTAAGTTGGTAATATAAGGATGTCCAGGCAAAGTTCAGTAAACTGACTCTGGGTCATGCCATCTTCTTGTGTTGATACTGTTTATTCCCCCACTAGTGGTCCAGCCCATCATGACAAATGGTACAATGACCTTCAGAGAGGGAAGCCTGTGGTGGGCCTCCCAGAAGGGCTACACCTTGAAGTCATTGATGTCTTCATCTCAATTAGGTTAAGCCCACAAAAAACAGTGTCAAAGGAGAGCACAGCCAGAATGTGCTGGGAGATCATGATAAACACTCCTGATGCTTTGCAGCTGGCCCATCATCTGTGCATTTTACAATAAAATTTTATGATGCATCCAGACACCCAGCTGCTGTGTTCATGGGGACAGCGTTTCCTCTGCTACACCATTCAGATCTGCCCCGCCTGGGACTCATTTCCCTTTTCCTCCAACTTCTTTCAAATGACAATGAAACTCCATTATCACACAGCTCCTGGGACAGCATTTGAGGAATGTCAGATCCAGAAAAATGTTCTTTAGAGGCAACTTCGTTTTATTGGACATGGAGAAACGATTCCACGGTGCCTAGTAAGCCGTAGGGCTATTTGGAGCGCTGGGAAGCATTTTAGAAAAGGTCCATGCATCCCTGTGTTAATTACAAAACCCTAACCCACTTCAAGTGGGCAGGGCCCCCTAATTTCTGGTGTAGTATAGCATCATGCTTAAGAGAGTGAGAAAAATGGTCCAGATGAACCTATTAACAGGGCAGGAATAGAGATGCAGACATAGAGAATGGACATGTGGACACAGAGGGGAATGGGGAGGGTGGGATGAATTGGGAGAGTATCATTTACAGGTATTCACCACCATGTGTAAAATAGCTAGCTAGTGGAAGCCTGCTGTATAGCAAGGTAGCTCAGCTAGGTGACTGGTGATGAGCTAGTCGGGGTGGAATTGGGGGTGGGGAGGAGGCTCGTGAGGGAGGGGCTTTATATCTACACACACACACACACACACACACACACACACACACACACGGTTGACTCACATTGTCCTACAGCAGAAATTAATGCAACATTGTAAGGTAAGTATATGCCAATTAAAAAAAAAGAAACTGGGCTTGGATGTTAAGACAGACCTGGCTTTACATCTCAGCTCACTACTTATTCTCAACCTGGTTTCCTCACTTGTAGAATGAAAATAGCTGCGCACACCTGCAGGGCTATGGTAATGGGCTGAGAAGCTGCATGTAAAGTACTTAGCACTGTGACCGGCACACGTGAATACTTGGTAGAGTGTGGCTGCTATCATTATGTATCGGGTGATTAGACTGCTTTCTAGGAATTGCACGCTATAGGTTATCTGGTTCAACTTTCCACCTGATAACACCCGATACATCTTTCCACCCTTCCCAGCAAAGAATTCTCCAAATGAAAGATTTGTAGTTTTACATTGAAGAGCATTCACAGTGACATTAATAAAGCCATGCCTTTTTGCCCACATACAGGGACAATCCTGCCCCGGATCACTGCACCAATTCTACCAATTTCTACCAATTTCTGGTAGTTTCGTCTAAAGCCTTCCTTCCCTTGCAGAGGTTGAACAACTAGAGCTTTTCTTTCCCTCTCTTTAATTTTTAATTTGCAAGGTATTTGCATGCACATTTTCTCTTTGCAAAAATTAAAATATTACACATAAGACATATTACATATAAGACACATATTACACATAAGACAAGACAATTTCTCTTGACCAATACTCGCAGTTCTCCCATTCCTCTCTCTTCTTTTGCCTTCAACTCCAAGGTCACCACTGTGGTTATACAATAGTCCTTCACCAATGGCAAAAAAGAAATTCTTGAAACCCCAATGGTGTGAAAACTGAGGAATTTTAAATCTTATTTAAAAAATAGTGTTGAGAGAGATTCCAAAAGAAGCTAAAAAAACCTTTCCTGTGTATATTAGCTATGTATATGCGTGCTCAGTTGTGTCTGACTCTTTCTGACCCCATGGACTATAGCTGCCAGACTCTTCTGCCCATGGGATTCTCCAGGCAAGAATACTGGAGTGGGTTGCCATTTCCTTCTCCAAGGGATCTTCCTGACCCAGGGATAGAACCCGTGTGTCTTGTGTCTCTTGCATTGGCAGGTGGGTATACTCCTATATAAAAAAGTAGGAAGAAAAGAACTGTTCCTAAATACTTTCATATTTAACAAAACACAAAAACAGCCAAGTAAATATACAATTTAATTGTTTAATCTTTCAAAATATGCTTTAGTACAGCAAAATTAAATATTTACCATCCCTTTCTCACTAGACCACGGTTTCTCAGCCTCTCCACTGTAAGTGTTTGGGGCCAGAGAATTCTTACTTGTATGGAGTTGTTCTGTGCAATGGAGGGTGTTTAGCAACATCCCTGGCCTCTGCCCACTAGATGCCAATGATGTTTGTCATTGTCATGAAAACCAAAATGTCTCCTGCTGCTGCTGCTGCTGAGTCGCGTCAGTCGTGTCCGACTCTGTGCGACCCCATAGACTGCAGCCCACCAGGCTCCCCGGTCCCTGGGATTCTCTAGGCAGGAACACTGGAGTGGGTTGCCATTTCCTTCTCCAGACATCTCCAAATGTCCCCAAGGCAGAAATTGCCCCTGATTGAGATCCACCGTGCCAGATCCTTTTCTCAATAATTTTTTCCAATATTTCCAATATTTCAGTGATTTGCTATTGGTTCATTTTGCTTTGTCCTGGATAATTCACACAGCAAGAGACACTTATTCTGTATCGTCATTCACCCCAAAGTCCCATGTCTTTCTGATTTTATGGTTCCATGTTTTACTGCCAGCCTCTTTGTGCTAGAAGGAACCTAGGAACCCTGGAGCCTGAGACAGAGAAAGCTTTCACTAATCCTTGGCTTAGATGGCAAAGAATCTGCCTGTGATGCTGGAGACCTGAGTTTGATCCCTGGGTTGGGAAGATCTCCTGGAGAAGGAAATGGCAACCCACTCCAGTATTCTTGCCTGGAGAATCCCCATGGACAGAGGAGCCTGGGGGGGCTACAGTCCATGGGGTTGCAAAGAGTTGGACATGACTGAATGACTAAGCACAGCACAGTCCTTATTGAAATAGTCTGTTCTCTGCTGAGATGTCTTTAAGCCCCTTCCATCACACACACACACACACACACACACACACACACACACACACACACACACACACACACACACACAAAATACCCACAGTCTCAGGTTTTTAAAGACTTTACTCTGCACAGAGAAACTTCATGCCAAAGGCTTCTCCTAAGCCTGCATCTGCATCTGTCATGATTGCTCTCTTCTGTCCCCCAAATCAACTCTCCTAAGTTTTTCTCATTATTCCCAATTCAAGTGAATTGCAATTCTGAGCTTTTCAAAATTTTGGTAAGACCTGCAAAAACCAACCTAGACATATTATTGAATAGAACACTGGGGAAAAGAACTAGCGTAAGTGGAGGGTTGACCCATATTCTACATTGAATCCAAAATTTATAGCTGCCAGAGGGCCTGACTGTCCATGCTGTCCCCATGGATACAGGGGCTTTCCTGGGCAGCTTTCTCCTTTGGCTGCCCTGTGCGATGTAGGGTCACTATGGGTATTGGCAGGAGAGTCCCTGGGGCACCTGTTTCTGATCTAGGAAGTGTTATAGCTCTTTCAGCAGAACTTATAGCTCTAGAAATGATGTAATAATATAGGAAATTTTCCTCAGTGTCCACTCTGGGGCACCTCTGGATATTATCCCAGCTAGAAGTGCCCTTTGGGTCTTTTCATGTCCCCAAGAGCCACGAGAGCCCCCAGACTACATGTTGCAACATCTTCTCTAGACTCTGATATAGTGTCACTGACTATCTTGCTGGGAGAAGGTTTGAATCTCTTCCTAACCTAGCTGCTTTCCTCTCCAAAGTTCAGTGCCCCCCACTGAAACTTACAAGGAATCAGCCCCAGTAAATTCTCAGAAACACTGAGTAGAAATATTCAAATTACTCAGGCTCTCAGGCACAGGAAACACTGCCCTCCTGCATCCCAGGAGAAAAACCTCTCTTATCCACAGAACCTAGATGGTAGCACTGCATCAACCTCACACCACCATGCCCTTTCCTCCCCATCAGACAATAAGTTCTATGAGAGCTGGAGTGTCTGTTGTTCACCTTTGATTTCCCAGTACAGATGCCAGTGCCTGGAACAGAGCAAGTTCTCAGTAAGTACTTAATGAGTAGAATCATAGTCTCAAGAGTATCTGAATTTTACAGTCCCTGAGTTGCTGCCAGAAGAACCAGGCAGAGGAAAAGAAGAGCTCTGAATACTTACTCCAGACAGAAGACTTAACCTAACAAGTTTCCCATCCTGGATAAAGCTGACAGATGTTTCTGTAATTCCACATTTGTTTTCCAGTCCTATTTTTGTTATGGCCAGTCACAGATCAATAAAAGGCAAGAAGACTGACTTCCCTCCACACTTTTCTTCAAGATCTCTCAGAGGTCCAAGGCAACCTTGGAGCCCAGAGTAGTCCCAACATTCCTTGGTATTCCAGGTCGCACATTCACCCGAACTTCTTTACCTGCCGAGTTGCCAAAACTTAATTGCAAAGCATGAAAGTGCTGTGGGCTCAGACAGGCTGGAACTGAGGAATGATTTTGTTTACTATATCCCCTTGCCACAGTCAGCCAAAAACACCTTCTACTGTCAACTAGTACACTGACAATAGGCACTAGGTTGAAAATAGATTTCAAGGGACTTTCCTAAGACTGAGTGAAAGTGTTAGTCACTCAGTTGTGTCCAACTCTTTGTGACTCCATGGACTGTAGCCCGCCAGGCTCCTCTGTCCATGGAATTCTCCAGGCACGGATACTGGAGTGGGTTGCCATTCCCTTCTCAGGGAATCTTCCTGACCCACGTATCAAACCTGGGTCTTCTACGTTGCAGGGAGATTCTTTACCGTCCAAGCCACCAGGGAAACCCATTACTGAGTACACACTGGCTATAACTTCAACGTGGCTCAAGTCAAGAACTCCTTTTCAATCTATGTTTCCTTTCAAATATGGACAACAGAAATACTTGGGCATTTTAATATGTCAATGGAAGTAAAATTGTAGAGCAACTTTGGAAAAGAATTAGACAGCATCCATTAGAGTTTTAAATGATCTTACTCTGGTAACTTAGTATTCTGCTTCTCCCTTGGAGAACACATGAATGACTAAGGTAATAATAAAGGAATAAAGCATGCACAAAGGATGTTCACTGCACTGTTATTTACAATGTTGAAAAACAGGCAACAAACAAAACACCCATCAACAGGGAAAGACAGAATAAACTAATATATTGTTGTTGTTTAATTGCTAAGTCTTTTCTCACTCTTTGAGACCCCATGGACTGTAGCCCACCAGGCTCCTCTATCCATGGAATTTTTCCAGGCAAGAATACTGGAGTGGGGTGCCATTTCCTTCTCCAGGGGATCTTCCTGACCCAGGGATTGAATCTGCATCTCCTTCACTGCAGGTGGATTTTAATGACTGTAATTATAGCATCAGAATTCCAAATAAAACAAGGTTTTGTCATTGTTGTTGTGACCCATAGACTATGGCCCTCCAGGCTCCTCTGTCCCTGGGATTTTCCAGGCAAGAATACTGGAGTGGGCTGCCATTTCCTTCTCATATATATCCTACCAGTAAATAGTAAATATTTGTTATATATAGCAGTTGAAGTGCAATTAGCCTGTTTGTATCAGCATTGGTAGGTCTCTAAGACATTTTTTTTTAAAAGCAAATGTAAATAACATAGCAGAAGTCCATTTGCTGAAAACACACACACACACAAAACTTAAATTTTCTTTATAAATGCAGTAACATTAAGCATGTAAATTGATTCAAAAAAAATGTACAGAATAAGTTCCTCTTGATGTGTGATTTATCCAGGAAAAAGCAAAATTCATCTACATGCAACTCATTGAGATACTGCAAAAGAATTATCAAGAAAAGAATCTGGAACAGTGGTTCTCAACCAGGGGCAATTTCTGCCTTGGGGATATTTAGGAATCTCTGGGAACGCCTGGAGACATTTTGTTGTCATGACTGAAACAAGCATTACTGGCATCTAGTGGGTATAGGCCAAAGGTGTTGCTAAACAGCCTACATGGCACAGGATAACTCTATGCAAATAAGATTTCTCTGGCCCCAAATGCTAAAACTAGTGATGTTGAGAAACCATGGTCTAGTGAGAAAGGGATGGCAAGTATTTAATTTTGCAGTTCAGTTCAGTCAGTTCAGTTGCTCAGTCATATCTGATTCTTTGTGACCCCATGGACTGCAGCATGCCAGGCTTTCCTGTCCATTACCAACTCCCTGAGCTTGCTCAAACTCATGTACCTTGAGTTGGTGATGCCATCCAACCATCTCATCCTCTGTTGTCCCCTTCTCTTCCTGTCTTTAATCTTTCCCAGCATCAGGGTCTTTTCTAATAAGTCAGTTCTTTGCATCAGGTGACCAAAGGATTGGAGCTTCAGCTTCAGCATCAGTCCTTCCAATGACTGAATACTCAGGACTGATTTCCTTTAGGATTAACTGGTGTGTGGCTGCAGTCACCATCTACAGTGATTTTGGAGCCCAGGAAAATAAAGTCTGTCAGTGTTTCCATTGTTTCCCCATCTGTTTGCCATGAAGTGATGGGACCAGATACCATGATCTTAGTTTTTTGAATGTTGAGTTTTAAGCCAGCTTTTTCACTCTCCTCTTTAACTTTCATCAAGAGGCTTTTTAGTTCCTCTTTGCTTTCTGCCATAAGGGTGGTGTCATCTGTGTATCTGAGGTTATTGATATTTCTTCCTGCAATCTTGAGTCCAGTTTGTGCTTCATCCATCCTGGCATTTTGCTTGATGTAATCTGTGTAGAAGTTAAATAAGCAGGGTGACAATATACAGCCTTGGCATACTCCTTTCCCAATTTGTAACCAGTCCATTGTTCCTTGTCTGGTTCTAACTGTTGCTTCTTGATCTATACATAGATTTCTCAGGAGGCAGGTAAGGTGGTCTAGTATTCCCATCTCTTGAAGAATTTTTCACAGTTTGTTGTGATCCACACAGTCAAAGGCTTTGGCACAGTCAATAAAAAAGAAGTAGATGTTTTTCTGGAATTCCCTTGCTTTTTCTGTGATCCAGTGAATATTGGCCATTTGATCTCTGGTTCCTCTGCCTTTTCTAAAACCAGTTTGAACATCTGGAAGTTCTCAGTTCATGTACTGTTGAAGCCTGGCTTGGAGAATTTTGAGCTTTACTTTACTAATGTGTAAGATGAGTGCAATTGTGTGGTAGTTTGAACATTCTTTGGCATTGCCTTTCTTTGGGATTGAAATGAAAACTGACCTTTTCCAGTCCTGTGGCCACTGCTGAGTTTCCCAAATTTGCTGGCATATTGAGTGCAGCACTTTCACAGCATCATCTTTGAGGATTTGAAATAGCTCAACTAGAATTCCATCACCTCCACTAGCTTTGTTCATAGTGATGCTTCCTAAGGCCCACTTGATTTCACATTCCAGAAATTCTAGCTCTAGGTGAGTGATTATACCATCATGATTATCTGGGTCATGAAGATCTTTTCCGTATAGCTCTTCCGTGTATTCTTGCCATCTCTTCTTAATATCTTCTGCTTCTGTTAGGTCCATACCATTTCTGTCCTTTATTGTGCCCATCTTTGCATGAAATGTTCCCTTGGTATCTTTAATTTTCTGGAAGAGATCTCTAGACTCTTCCATTCTCTTGTTTTCCTCTATTTCTTTGCATTGATCACTTAGGCTTTTTTTTAATTTTTCCATCTCTCCTTGCTATTCTTTGGAGCTCTGCATTCAAATGGGTATATCTTTCCTTTTCTCCTTTGCCTTTAGCTTCTCTTCTATTCACAGCTATTTATAAGGCCTCCTCAGACAACCAATTTGCATTTTGGCATTTGTTTTTCTTGGGGATTGTCTTGATTACCCCCCCTCCTGTACAATGTCATAAACCTCCATCCATAGTTCTTCAGGCACTCTGTCTATCAGATCTAATCCCTTGAATCTATTTGTCACTTCCACAGTATAATTGTAAGGGATTTGATTTGATATAATTAATTTGTGGATATATTAAAGATCCACAACAAACTGTGGAAAATTCTTCAAGAGATGGGAATAACAGACCACCTGACCTGAGTCTTGAGAAATCTGTATGCAGGTCAGGAAGCAACAGTTAGAACCAGACATGGAACAACAGACTGGTTGCAAATTGGGAAAGGAGTATGCAAAGGCTGTATATTGTCACCCTGTTTATTTACCTTCTATGCAGAGTACATCATGAGAAACGCTGGGCTGGATGAAGCACAACCTGGAATCAAGATTTCTGGGAGAAATATCAGTAACCTCAGATATGCAGATGACACCACTTTTGTGGCAGAAAGCGAGGAAGAACTAAAGAGTCTCTTGATGAAAGTGAAAGAGGAGAGTGAAAAGCCTGGCTTAAAACTCAACATTCAGAAAACTAAGATCATGGCATCCAGTCCCATCACTTCATGGCAAATAGATGGGGAAACAGTGGAAACTGACAGACTTTATTTTCTTGGGCTTCAAAATCACTGCAGATGGTGACTGCAGCCCTGAAATTAAAAGATGCTTGCTCCTTGGAAGAAAAGTTATGAACAACCTAGACAGTATATTAAAAAGCAGGGACATTACTTCGCTGACAAAGGCCCATTTAGTCAAAGCTATGGTTTTTCCAGTAGCCATGTATGGATGTGAGAGTTGGACTATAAAGAAAGCTGAGCACTGAAGAATTGATGTTTTTCAACTGAGGTGTTGGAGAAGACGCTTGAGAGTCCCTTGGACTGCAAGGAGATCCAACTGCTCCATCCTAAAGGAAATTAGTCCTGAATATTGATTGGAATGACTGATGCTGAAACTGAAACTCCAATACTTTGGCCACTTGTTGCAAAGCATTGACTCATTTGAAAAGACCCTGATGCTGGGAAAGATTGAAGGCAGAGGGAGAAAGGGATGGCAGAAGATCACATGGTTGGATGGCATCACTTACTCAATGGACAGGAGTCTGAGTAAACTCCAGGAGGTGGTGATGGACAGGGAGGCCTGGAGTGATGCAGTCCATGGGGTCCCAAAGAGTCGGACACAACTGAGTGACTCTACTGAACTGAACTGATGGCAACATGTAGGTCCATTCATGTTTCTGCAAATAGCATTATTTCATCCTCTTTCATGGCTGAATAATATTCCATTATACATATGTACCATATACTATCCATTCCTGGTCAATGGACGTTTAGGTTCTTTCCATGTCTTGGCTATCGTGAACAATGCTGCAATGAATGTTGGAGTGCATGTATCCTTTTGCACCATGTGTTTTTCCTGTTATATGCCCAGGAGTGGGATTGCAGGGTCATGTGGTAGCTCTAATTTTAGTTTTTGAAGGGCCCTCCATTCTGCTTTTCATAGTAGCTGTACCGGTTTACATTGCCACCAACAGTGTAGGAAGGTTTCCTTCCCTATACACCCTCTTCACCATTATATTGTTTATGGATTTTTTCATCATTGCCTTTCTGGCTGCCCACCTTATTTTCTGATACATTACAAAGTAACGTATTTCATCAGTTAGGTTCACTTCATTATGCATTTATTAACTGGAGTTCGGTGTTTATTTAGAGTCCTTTTTTAAGTGGAGGGTGAATTTTGCACTATAAGATGTACTACTCCATGAAATTCTTTTTTAATAAATCCATACACCTATTTAACCCAAACCCCTATCAAGGTATAGAATATTGCCATCAACCCAGAAAATTCTCTCATGCTCCTTCCCATTTAGGCTCTATCTCCTGCAACATTGGTGTAATTTTTTTCCACTGTAGGGTTGTTTTTTTTGCTCTTGCAGGGCATTTTTGACAACACTGGGGTAAATTCTGGTTCTTGCACCAAATCAAGTAGGCCAACCATATCAGTGCCCCTAAATGGGGATCTCTCAGGAACAGGCAAAAAGCAAGAGGAATTCTCAGGGGAGGGACCCTCATGTAGGTGCATGGATCTTGAAGGCATTATGCTAAGTGAAATAAATCAAAGAGAAAATGACAAATACTATATCATCTCACTTATCTGTGAAATATACAAACACACACATAAAAACAAAACAGAAACAAAGCAAAAAGCAACCAAAAACTCACAGAAAAAGAGATCAAAATTGCAGTTATCTGAGGTAGAGGGTTGTGGGAAGGGGAACTGGAGGAAGGTGGTCAAAAGGTCCAAAATTCCACTTATAAGATAAATAAGTATAAGGATTTAATGTACAACATGATGACTATGCTTCCCTGATAGTTCAGTTGGTGAAGAATCCGCCTGCAAAGCAGGAGACCCCGGTTCAATTACTGGGTCGGGAAGATAAGCTGGAGAAGGAATAGGCTACCCACTCCAGTATTCTTGGGCTTCCCTTGTGGCTCAGCTGGTCCCACAATTAGAGAGACCTGGGTTCGATCCCTGGGTTGGGAAGATCCCCTGGAGAAGGGAAAGGCTACCCACTCCAGTACTCTGGCCTGGAGAATTCCATGGACTGTATAGTCCGTGGGCTTGCAAAGAGCTGGGCACGACTGAGTGACTTTCATTTTCGTGATGACTATACTTAGCTCTGTTGTACAAGGCATAAGAAAGCTGTTAAGAGAATAAATCCTAATAATTCTTACTGTAGGGAGCATTTTCTTTCTTTTCTTCTTTTTTTTTTATTGCAACTGTGTGAGAAGATGGATGTCAGCTGAAACTATTGTGGTCCTCATTCCACAACATATGTAAATCAAACCATCATGCTGTATGCCTTAAACTTATACAGAGGTGTATGTTAATTATTTCTCAATAGACTGGAAAAACAAATATCAAAAAGAATTAAGTTGAATGATGCCCATCTACCTGGCTCCATGTTGGGAGGCCGGGGAGGGGAAAAGACAGAAGGCCTAACCACAAGTAAACTTACCTTCTGAATTTATTGATAAACCATGAATAAGATCAATCTCAACATTCTGTTTCTGCTCTTATATTTTCCTTGCATTAGAGTCAAAGTGCACAGATTCTTCTAGCTTTGTTGTCCCATCTCATTTTTGACCCAACATTGTGTTTCAAATGAATGTCTCCTTTACTCACTAGATAAGCCTGTGTTTTGGTTATTAATAAAATAACAAAAAAGCAAATGAACCCTCCTGAGAGACATTTACTTTTCCTTAGGATATTTGTAAATGCGTGCTCAAGACTGAGTGGAGATCCAAAAACATTAGAGGAGTTTAGCTTCAGAGAGATCACACATTGAAGAATAACACTCATTTGGATATCTGTGTTTACATATAATAGAAAGACAGCCAAACTTTATGTCATGATTCATACTTTGTGACTAATCATAGTGACCTTTCACTTAGCATCATGATTTTGGTTTGTATAGAATTAGGTAATTTCCCTTGATAATCTGGGCCTCCTACCTTGGCAAGTTGAAGTCCATGGCCAGCATGATGGCAGATATCTGAGAACGTTGAACTGAGAGTTGGAGGATTGGAAATCTCAGCTTCTTTACCAAGTAGAGTCTGGAGGTAGTTTTGTTGCCCTAATTGTGTTTAGTTCTGTATCTGAGGGGTTCTATGAACCTCTAGTTTTCTAACAAGTAATGTCAACTGTATTTATCTCAGTCTTCTGTGTATAGGTTTCCTTGGTTAAGTGATCTTACTGTTTTCAGTCTCATCCTCAAAACTACCCACCAGTCATCAGGGTATGGTTTGCATGGAGGAACTGTAGGGAATAGAGGTTTCTGTAGTGTTGCTGTTTTTATTGGAAATTCAATTCTGGTTCTTGGCCCTGAGTGCCTTTCTCTCCCTATATTGTCTGACTTTTTGAAGCTGTGGAATGTGCTAACAAACATGCCACAAGGAAATTGGATTCGGTGACAGAATCCCCAGGCCCTAGTCAATGACCTTGAACAGGCCTGCCTTGGGTATTCTGGTCCCTAGGAAGTGGATGATCCCCAAAAACCTGCAGCCAGGTCCTGCCACATGCTGCTGCAGCTGCTGGCAAAGCTGCTTGCTGAGTTGTGTCTTTTTTCTTGGTCTGTCCATTGGACCCTGAGCCCTGGAACCATCCCCTCATCTGCTTGATTTAGGTTCATGCAGTTCCAAAAGCAATCTTACACTCTTGCCTCTGACAGTTTCTCTTAAGATAAAAACAGATGCTCAGGAGCAAAGTTGTTTTCTCTATTTCATATCATTATATTTTAAGACAAATTTCTTTGGGCATTAAGATACTGCTATCTACATCTGTTTGCATCATTTAATTTTCTGCCAAAAATTTGTACGCTTACATGATTTTAATGGGCAAAAGTAAAGCTACAGTCTCCCCTCACATAAGGCAGGCTGGTGATGTTCATTTTCCACTGCCCCTTCTCCATCCCTCTATCCCATGAACCCCATCTAAGAGTTCTGTCTTACACTCTGGAGGGAAAACTTTTATTTTTAAGTTTCTTTCTTTCTTTTTTAAGTATAGGACTGGGGCTTAAGGGAAACCAACTTGCCTAAGAGCTCTGATTTGATTTTCTTCTTGGGCTTACTTTCTTACTTTGAAGATTCCCCAGAAACAACTTCAGAGATATGAGTACCTAAAATTATGTTTAAATCTCTTTTATGAATTCCTGAAATTACTGAGGTGATAAGGGGCTAGAAGTAGTACTCCTACTGGGTGATTCATTGTCCTCATGTGATTCCTGCTAAATTAGTAAAGTTTAATCTCATATGATGACATCTCCAGGAGACACAAAGTGCCAACAAGCTCTAGAAGAATCCATGGTTTGTCTGTGTCTGTAGTGGAATGGAATTTATTCATTTAAAGCTCATCCATCCTTGCTAAGCATTTCTTTAAACATACAACCTTAAGTTTGTTACTAGTTTTCTGCCATGTTTTTAGGGTTGGAGGACATTTGTGTCTTCCCAAGAGCCTCCCCTGAAGAACCTCAACTTCAGTTGCTTCCGTATGTCATGTCTCCAGTGGATACAGACTCGAAGTATGCTATGTTCTCAACCCCTGGATTTGATAAACCACTAAAGGAAGCTGGAACTAGCAAGGGGGCTTTAAACTGGGGACCCTGACCCAGCTGAAGAAGCTGATTGCATCAAGGACAGGAGAAGGCCAAACCTGACCATCCATTTGGGACACCAAACAAAAGAACCATTCAAGCTGATGGTCCGTGGGGTTGCCAGGAGAGGTTAGCTCTGTGGTTTTATCTTCTATCAGGTGCTGGAACTCTGAGGACTAAAAACCCTGGCCTTTCTGGTGATCACACCCTTCATGGTAGGAACTCAGTGGCTCCTGAGAGCATGCCTTTTGGAGGGGATATAGGAAATAGGGTGCAGCCTGTAGGGGCAAGGTATTGGAGTGGATCTGGAGTTTGGTGGTGATAGAGCTAGAAAACTCGGTTCAGTGAAGCGCTCTGTAGAGGGATTGTCTGGGAGCAGAAATGAAAAAATGGTCCTTGAAATGTTTGGTTCAAGTAATATTTTTACCAATTACAAAATTAATATCATAGCACAATCTGTACACAGTTCAGTTCAGTTCAGTCGCTCAGTCGTGTCCAACTCTGTGACACCATGGACCGCAGCAAACCAGGCTTCCCTGTTCATCACCAACTCCCGGAGCTTACTCAAATTCATGTCCATCGAGTCAGTGATGCCATCCAACCATCTCATGCTCTGTTGTCCCCTTCTCCTCCTGCCTTCAATCTTTCCCAGCATCAGGGTCTTTTCCAATGAGTCAGTTCTTTGCATCAGGTGGCCAAAGTTTTGGAGTTTCAGCTTCAGCATCAGTCCTTCCAATGAATGAATATTCAGGACTGATTTCCTTTAGGATTGACTGGTTTGATCTCCTTGAAGTCCACGGGACTCTCAAGAGTCTTCTCCAACACCAGAGTTCAAAAGCATCAATTCTTTGGTTCTTAGCTTTCTTTGTGGTCCAACTCTCACATCCATACATGACTACTGGAAAAATCATAGCTTTGACTAAATTGATCTTGTCAGCAAAGTAATGTCTCTGCCTTTTAATATGCTGTCTTGATTGGCCATAGATTTTCTCCCAAGGAGCAAGCATCTCTTAATTTCATGGCTGCAGTTCATGGCTGATTTTGGAGCCCAGGAAAATAAAGTCTGTCACTGTTTCCATTGTTTCCCTATCTATTTGCCATGAAGTGATGGGACCGGATGCCATGATCTTAGTTTTTTGAATGTTGAGTTTTAAGCCAACTTTTTCACTCTTCTCTTTCACTTTCATCAAGAGGCTCTTTAGTTCTTCTTCACTTTCTGCCATAAGGGTGGTGTCATCTGCGTATCTGAGTTTACTGATATTTCTCCCAGCAATCTTGATTCCAACTTGTGCTTCATCCATCCTGGCATTTCGCTTGATGTACTCTGCATGTAAGTACAACTTGAAAAAAGCTCATAGCATAGAAAATCACAAAGAGGAAAACATCTTTCATGATCCAATTAATCAGAAATAAATATTGCTTACAATTGGTACACATTCTTCAAATCTCTCTCTTTGTAACTTAAAGATTGGTGTTGTATATATACTTTGGATGTCTTTTTTAATAATACAAAGTCCATATTATTAATTGCTAAACTATTATATATTTCTTGAAGTGAAAATTTTCTGAATCAAAGGGGAGACCCTTGTTGTATAGAACATATACAGATCTTTGCCCACAGAAGCAGTGTTTTCTTTGTCCCTGACGGGGCTTTCCTGAGTCTGAGCTTCATCAGGGCAAGGTCAGATTGCACAGGACTCAGGGCGCATGTCGTTGTGAAAATTCCCTGTACTGGGGAATGAAGAGTCCTTGAAGCTTCTGGTCTTGGCTTGGCCACCTACCTGTATATGACCTTAACTGAATAACCACCTTTGTGGCATTTGTTCTCTCATCTGCAAAATGATGTTGAATTTTATAATCTCCAGTCTCCCTTTAAATTTTTACATTTTCTTGTCCTCAATAGCAGTGAAAATACTGAATGAATCACCCAGATTTGAAAGCCAAATATTAACATCAAACACTTGGTAAACTTGGACAGTCTTTCAGAAGAAGATTCTTGCTGCACAGATCAAGAAGAAAGATGATGTTTGGATGCTGAAAAAGAAAACTCCTTCTCCTCCACCTTATTTATTTATTTTGAGTCAAGGAATATGGAATACAACTTATTTGGAAAACTGGCTGACCGAGAAGATGGAAGACTAATGTCTCAAAGTAACTGTCTTCCCCCTGTCCACTTTAGATCTGAGACACCCAGAAGCTGTCACATTCTCAAGAGTGAATGCCCACTCCCCTTCTTTTGTGCTCTCCACTATGCTGTACAGTACATTCTCATTTCATGAAATTAATTTCTTAGTTCTCTTTCCCCCCCCTTATATGGCTTCCTCATTTAAGCAGATGGGAAAAGGACAAAAATGAATGATAAAGAACAAATGCAAAATCATAAGCATGATTTTCAAATTTCATATGAAAGTATGGAATTTCGTGAATGAATCCAGACAGCAACAGAGGGAATGGGCTGCTGGTGGCCAGGGTGAAATGGACCACAAAAAGCCATGGAGACCGACTTATGTTCTGGCCCTTCTCAGGGCGGCCACTTTTGCTCTGACTCAAACGCTAGAACTATTTCTTAGCTTTCTATGCTGCAACAAGGCACATAGTGCAATGTGGTAGTTGAATCAATTCTTCCTGGTTGGTTGGGCCAACAAATGAATGATTAATATTTTTCTCTTGGCGCAGCTGAGTTGCTATTAAAAAATGCTCTTAAGCACTTAGAATAAAGCAGTATGTACAAGAAACCAGTGGGAACCTGGGGGAGGGGGAAGCAGGCATTCACAGGGCTAATTTATTTCAGATCACACCCAGGAAATCCAGTTTATCTAAACAAATCCTGGGCCAGGAGTTAGGGCAGAGGGACAGAAACCCTGAGCAGCCACAAAATATTAAGCATTGCAGAGCTGGATAAAGCAGGATTGGGAGACTCAATGACTGTTTAAATTGTTATAGAATGTAAACTCATTGGATGACATCTAATCCGGCTATATTTCCCTCAATTATTTCACCCCAGCAGGGTTTACTTTCCCATCAGTACTGGATCACAGAGCTGTCAGCTGGCGTTTTTGAAGGGTGATTTGTTGCTCTTATGATGATACTGAAATCTGTTTATGGTTGTTTATCTAAGGGTCATCTTTCTTCTGAGGCAGTTTTCTCCTCCTGGGATTGTATTTGGGCAGCTCTTTTAAATTCCCTAAACAGAACAACTGTCAGGGTTTTATAAAGAGTAAATATTCTGTCCATGTTAATTTTATGACCTATGACTATATCCCAGTTATTGAGCCAACTATGGTAATAATGATGCTTTATTTATTGAAGATGTTTTAAAGTTTACCAGACACATTCAAATGCATTATTTCACATGGCAATTATACATACTGGGCAGTTTACAATGTGCCAGATACTGTTCTAAGCAACAATTCCAAGGTGTGGGGACTACTTTCATCTCTGTTTTACTGGTGAGGATATAGAGGCACAGAAGGTTGAGCAACTTGCCTAAAGGCACCCAGCTGGTAATCATACTGCAGGCAGGGGCATGAGGACAGCGTAGTGCAGAGCAGTCTCTGCGGAGTTCTCAGCCGATGTCCACTGGGGATTCAGACAGAGAAGAATCATCCTGCAATGTGGAAGACTGGGGTTTGATCCCTGGGTTGAGAAGGTCCTTCTGGAGAAGGGAATGGCTCTTCATTCTAGTATTCTTGCCTGGAGAATTCCATGGACAGAGGAGCCGAAAGAGCTGTAGTCCGTGGAGTTGCAAGGAGTCCTACAAGACTGAGTAGCTCTTTCACTTTCACTTCTGTTAGAGTAAGGGGAATGAATGTGTACTTCCAGAAGAATTTGAACTTAAATCAATCATGACTCCGAAGGCTCAATATTTCATTTAAATGGTGTGTTTTTCTTATAATTTTGGGCACAATTTGCACTCTTTAGCTGGATTTGTTTTAGTCCAAATCTATATCAAATTTCTGAAGGAAGCTGATGTTCCAGGATGCACTTGGTTTATCTTGAGGCCTCTCGTTGCTCTGACATACTGCTCACTGGGCACCACTGGGAGCGTTCCTCTTCCAGTTTGAGAATTCCAGATATCACGGAGACATCACTGGACCGTGAGTCAGGAGAGAACTAGGGCCTCACTTCAGTGTTGCTAGTGGGTACCGATGGGTCCATGAACAAGCCACATGCACTTCAGAGCTCAGAGTTTCTCATATGAGAAGTGAGGATTGGATCAGGGCAGTGTTCTTACACTAGCCTCCTGAAACTCCTCAGCTTCTAGACAGATGGAGAAAGGAGCAAAGGTGAAGGCCCCTTATCACCTCTACTACATACTTACATTTCGAGCCTTCTGGTAAGATTTATGTAGGCCAGTTGAATCTCACTCATTTCAAATATGTAAACAAAAACGTTTGGGAAAAACTAACAGATGAACAAGATGATCTCTAAGGCCAGTCTAGCTTAAGAATCTAAAGAGAGTGGCCGAAGTCTACTCTCCTTAGATTTCTTTTTTAAAAAAAATCTTAAAAAAATTTTTTATTAGAGTAGAATTGTTTTACAATTTTGTGTTAGTTTCCGTTGTACAACAAAGTGAACCAGCTATGTGTATACATATAGCCTCTCCTTCAGCGTCCCTCATATCCCCCCCGCCCCCCCCCCATTCCTCTCGGTCATCACAGAGTACCGAGCTGAGCTTCCTGTGCTGTGTAACAGCTTCCCGCTTGGCCTGATCTAGGTTCACTTGGGAAATGTCTTCACTGTGTAAATGGTGATTAGTTATTTTGTCTTGTCATGTTTTAGGCAATGTCCCCTGGGCTTTCCTTTTCATGGCCAAATCTAGACGATTTGTGTTTCTTTTGGAAGTGGGACGGGGATTCAGTTGGAGCATTAGAAGTTACTGTCATTTTGGTTCTTATGCTTGTGTCTTTTAAGAACATCACATAGCTCTGTGCGTGTTAGTCACTCAGTCGTCTCTGACTCTTTGCGACTGCATAGGGTGTAGCCTTCCAGGCTCCTTTGTCAATGAGCTTTTCTAGGTAAGAATACTGGAAGGAATTCTTTAAGTTCAGTAATAAGCCATTTCCTTCTCCAGGGGATCTTCTTGACCCAGGAATCAAACTGGGGTCTCCTGCATTGCAGGCAGACTCTTTACCGTCTGAGCCACCGGGGAAGCCTGGGACTAAATACCATTCTTAAGATTTGGATTAAAAACCAAAAACAAGTATATTATGCCTACAGGAAACAGACCTTAAATACAAAGATACAGAAATTTTGAAAATAAAATGATGGAAAAAGATATGATGTAAAATCTAAAGTAAACCAAAATAGTTATGCTAATAGCAATGGACAAAGTAAATATAAAGCCCAGAAAAAGGCTAAATTTAAGGGAAAGGTAAACAAATCCATAAATCTGGAAAACTCAAAATTCTCAAGATGTAGCTCTTGGGTATATCAAGGATTAACTATACTTTATTTGTATGGAATACTTTTATTATGCACAAAGTGTTCTTTTTGCTTTGAATAATTCCTTTTAAGTAAGAAAAAAGAAGGTATGAAGTAAGGTTTCTATTGCACAACAAAATGAATTAATTATATGTATAGATATATCCTCTGCTTCTTACACTTTGATATGAATATACACATTATCTCCCAGAGAACTCTATCTATATGCAGTGAATGAGCTTCTTTATTTCTTTGTCCTTGTTTTTTTTCCCACCAGACTTTGGGTGCAGAGAATTGACTAATTTATATCCCTTAATTCAAGGCACATTGTCATCATCCATACAAGGCCTCTTTACTGTTTAAATTTATTCCATTTCCTCCCTTATTTTTTAATTTCTACTCCCACTCAGTCTCAAAATTCCACCTTCTTGTCAGCTCTACCGAAATATCCTGGGAACTACAATTTTCAGAATCTCTTGATGGTAAGGTTCCACTTTATATTTTGCCAATGAGAAGCACTTATTAAAGATTTGGAAGGCAAAATAGATGCAGGTGTCATTAATTTCCCTCCATCCCTGGCATGCAGATATCAGGATTTAGACAGATGGGATTTTACGGCATTTTACTACATCAGCTGTGAACTTCAACAGTGATTCCCCGCAGGTGCTGACTTGGCTAACAGAAACTTCCTACTTCTCTGAGAGGCAGAGCACCCTTCTTTGACTTTTTCTCCTCATCAACTCTATCAATTTTTAACACAGCATTTTCTCTGTTAAGTCCTTTCTTGATTGAAATATGTAGTGTGCTAGTGTTTTCCTGACCAAATATTAACTGGTAAAATATTTGGTATAAGTAGTGGCTGCAGGAAATATATCTTCATATATGGAAAGCTGGGATTCATTATATATCTACTTAATATTTGAAAGCAGTGATGTCATGATTGGCAGTGATGTGGATATTAATAATCTATGGCATAACCAGAAACATTATTTAAATGATCACCTGTTGTTGCCAACATCAAGTTTTCTGTTGAAGAAAAGCCTTTGGGTGACCAAGTGACTGTTGCGGTCAGTTGGGACTATGATTTGGGACAATGGCTTACGACTATTATAGAAAGTTTAAATATCTGATTAAAGCACAGTTAGGGAACCAGGGAACTTAGATGACTGAGTTAAAATGACCTATTAGATACTGTGGCTGCAGGGCTAATGTAGGAATGTGAGATCCACACTTTGATCCTGCATCTCATAGAATTACATTGTAGGTTGAATTCATAGCCTTGCTATGTCCTATGTGACAATTATGACATTGCTTTGCAAAGAGAGGTACCATAAAGAGTGGGTTGGGAATATGTGGTAAAGGTTGGATGAATCTGGTTACCTTAAAGCCCCACATCTAACTGACACTCTCTTCCCAGCAGGTCTTTCCCTCCCTGTCTGAGGAGGCTAGTTTTCTCTTTTTGGAAAAGCCTGCGATAATCTTACCTGGAGCAGTTCTCTTATAAGTAGATCCTAGTTTTCCTTGAGACTTGTTTCTACAAATCCTCATTACCAGCCTACCTGTCATAGCCCAGTATATCCCAGAGGGACAAGTACAAGTGTGATTGGGAAAAGATAGCTTATGCTCCCTGATCCTCAGTTTCAAGACAGATAGAAACAATCATGGGATATGTCACAGTTATTGATATGGCTGCACTATCAAAAGATTATGGCTTCAGTGTGTGTCAATTTCAACAACTAGGAATGGCTCTACAGTTCTCTCTGTTGGTTGACTCGGTGGTAATTTATTTGCAAAATTTACTCAATAATTCTTTAACTACTGTATACCTGTCCTTTTGTGATGGGACTTTGCCACTTCTTCCATCAAAAGGAGTTTACTATTTCTTCACTTCTTGAATCTGGACTTGGCAAAGTAACTTGCTTTGGCCAATGAGACATTAGCAAACATGATCTAAGCAGAGACTCGAAAAGTGCCTTGCTGCCTGGAAACATTCTGCCTTTAACAAGCTTAGGCTAGGTGTTGGTGGGTGAATGATCACTTGAAGACTTGAAGAAAAGCCTCAACAACCTCAGACAAATATTTAGATATGTGAATGAGGTTATCCTAGGTCGTTCAGCCTTAAACTCAAAGAACTGCCCAACAAGCCCAGGGAATCACAGAAATAATACTGTGGTTTGAATCCACTGTTTTTGAGAGAGTAATTATGTAGCAGAAGTTAACTAGTACTGTTTGAAGCCTGAATTTAACTCTGTCCCACAATAAATAAATTGAGATGCTAGGACTCACTTACCCACCCTCTCATCAGGTCCTTGGAAAGAGTCCAAGTGATACTTGTCT
Source organism: Odocoileus virginianus (assembly GCF_023699985.2). Taxonomy (NCBI): domain Eukaryota; kingdom Metazoa; phylum Chordata; class Mammalia; order Artiodactyla; family Cervidae; genus Odocoileus; species Odocoileus virginianus. Next base: position 54,172,246 of record NC_069684.1, on the reverse strand, counting down.
CAGGAAGGCATGAAAAAATTTTTTTTTGTGAGAGGAGCATTGACATTCTTTAAAAACTCTATAGTTACTTTCCTGTGAAAGTTGAGAATGAAGGCTGGTGATGCTGCTATTGAAATGATCTTTTGCTAGGATGCTACTGCTACTGCTGCTAAGTCACTTCAGTCCTGTCCGACTCTGTGTGATCCCACAGACGGCAGCCCACCAGGCTCCCCCGTCCCTGGAATTCTCCAGGCGAGAACACTGGAGTGGGTTGCCATTTCCTTCTCTAATGCATGAAAGTGAAAAGTGAAAGTGAAGTCGCTCAGTTGTGTCCAACTCTTAGCGACCCCATGGACTGCAGCCTACCAGGCTCCTCCATCCATGGGATTTTCCAGGCAAGAGTACTGGAGTGGGGTGCCATTGCCTTCTCCTTTTGCTAGGATAGCAGTGATCAAAAAACAACACTGACAACCAGAGACCAAATGAGCAGATTACCAACATGGGAATCAAGATTGAAGTGGTAATCATGACTGCCCTTAAAAAATCTTTGCTATTTAACTGATTATGATTCTCCAAGAATCAATAGATGGAAAGCTATGAAAATCTTACTTGATATGCATAAACATAAGTATTCTAGGTCTTGATCTGAGGCCTCACAATGGGAATTTATGGTTCTTTAGTCAATTCTTATTCTTGAACAAGTTTATGGACCTAGAATCCCTTGAATGAAATTAGGGCAGGTCCTCTGGAAAAAGAATCTCATGGCTCTGACACAAAGTATGTATTGCAAATATTTTTCTTAGTCTTCTTCAAAGAGTCACTTAATCATTTACTAGGTGACTATGTACTGGGGAGGGGGCTTCCCAGGTGGCTCAGTGGTAAAGAATCTACTTGGTGATGCAGGAGATGCAGCAGACATGGGTTCGATTCATGGGTCGGGAAGATGCCCTGGAGAAGGAAGTGGAAATCCACTCCAGTATTCTTGCCTGGGAAACCCCACGGACAGAGGAGTCAGGCGGGCTACAGTCCATAGCATCGCAAAAAGTTGGACATGACTGAGCAACTGAGCATATACGCACACATACCGGGGAAAGAGAAATACCCTGATTTTCGGAAATTGCTGAATATCTGACTCTGAGTTGACACTAATCACTGAATACCTCAAAACCCACTATGGTTGTGTGATAAATGGAATTTTGGCTTAAGTCTATTTCACAATGGCCCCAGTGGCTACTTTTCTAGTTTTGGAATATATATTTAATAATTAAAATAGGCACACTTGGTAGTCAATCACATGTTGGCTATTTGACCTATGGAATAACAGTGTTAAAATTTTCACTTCAACAATCAACATAATTTAGGTTATGCTTGAGGAGGAAAAGGAGAAAAATATATTACATTTACTCATATTTTTACTGCTCTTTCTTCCTGATTTTCCGAAGTTCCTTATTTTATCTTTTTTTTTTTTTTTTCTTCTGTTTAGAGAATTTCCTTTAGATACACTTCTGGTGTAGGCCAACTGGTGAAAAATTAGTTTTCCTTCATCTGAGATTGTCTTGATGTTCCTTTCCTTCCTGAAGGATATTTTTACTGGTTGTAAGATTCTGGATTGAGTACTCTTTTCTTTCAACTCCTGGAAAATATTATGCCATTTATTTGTGACTTCTATAATTTCTTTTATGAAATTTATTGTCATTCAAATTGTTTTTCCCCCTAAAGAAAGGGATCATTTTGCTGTGGCTGTTTTCAAAATTTTTTCTTTGCCTTTAGTTTTCAGAAGTTTAATTGTTATGTATCTTGGCATGGATTGCTCTGATTTATTCTTTTTGGTGATCATTCAGCTTCTTGATGGTCTAGTTTATACTTCTTGCCAAATTTGCACATTTCTTAGCCATTATTTTTTTGAATACTTTTTCATTCTTGCCCTTTCCCCCTTCTTTTTGTGACTATAGTGACATGCATGTTAAACCTTTTGTTATAGTCTCATACGTCTCTGAGGCTCTATTAATTTTACATTTACCCCTGTTCAAATTGGGTAATTTATTTTGTTCCAGTTCATTGATTCTTTCCTTTGTCCCTTTCATTCCACCATTGAGCTCATTCAATGAGTTTTTTATTTCCATTATTGCATTTTTCCATTTTAAAGTTTCCGTTTGGTTCTTCCTTACATCTTCTGTTCCTTTGTTGAAGCTTTCTATTTTTTCCATTTGTTTTAAGCATGCTTGCAAATGCTCACTGAAGCATTTTAACAGTAGCTGCTTTGAAATATTTGTCAGATAATTAAACTCAAATTAACTTTGTTCATTTAGCTTGAGATCTTCCTGTTTCCTGCTGGGATGAGTGATTTTCAACTGAAACTTGGATGTTTTAGTTATCATGAGACTGTGGACATGATGTAAAGCTTCTGTTTGAACTGGTTTCTTCTGGCACAGTTTTAGCAGGAAAAGAGAGGGCACCACCTTGTAACTGCCAGGTGGTTGTAAAAATCTGGATTGTCTGCCCAGTCTTCATTGATCTCCAAAGGCAGAGGTTCCTTGTTACTGCTGGATGAGAATGGTAGTTCCAGGTCCCCTTGTGGCTGCTATAGATACCATTGAATATAGCATGCTGGGGATGAGTCCTGGCTCCCTATGTGCCATTCTCTGACCCCATCGTGGTGGACACTTCACTGTAGCTTTGTGCCTGTGAACCAGTCTTTCCACACAGCCTTTGCTGGCCTGGGGAGTGGCGAGGCCACTTCTGATTATTATGTGGTGTTTAACTGGAGAAGAATAGTTATTATTATTATTTTTTTTACAGTGGACTATTATTCAGCCATAAAAGGAATGAAGTTGGTTCCTTTGTAGAGACTGTGGATGAACCTAGAAACTGTCATACAGAGAGAAGTAAGTCAGAAAAAGAACAACAGATATTGTATATGAATGCACATACATGGAATCTAGAAAAATGGTACAGCTGAACCTATTTGCAGGGCAGGAATAGAGACACAGATGTAGAGAACAGAGGTGTGGACATGGTGGGGGTAAGGGGAGTGGGATGAACTGGGAGATGGGAATTGACATATACGCACCACCATGTATAAAGCAAATCGCCAGTGGGGGCCTGCTGTATGCACAGGGAGCTCAGCCCTGTGTCCTGTGGTGACTGATGGATGGGATGGGGTTGGGGAGGGATGGAGATCCAAAAGGAGGAGTTATAGGTCTATATACGGCTGATTCATGTTGTTATGTAGCAGAAGCCAACACAAAATTGTAAAGCAACTGCACCCCAATTAATAAAAAGAGAATGCTTATTGTCTAAAAGTTTTCTGCCTTATGAGGCTGCTACTTCCTTGGTTCTTTAGCTAGAGAACAGGCTTTCACTGCAGACATTTTTGGTCTGTACCTTGACTTCTTTCACTCTAAACTGGCATATACCAAGCAAGGTGAACACCTAGGAACATGCCATTATGCTGTTACACAGTTACTAAGGTTCTTAGACAGTCTTCCTTCTCTTCTTCATCTTTTAGTATCTTTTTACATATTTTTAATTCTACAGTATCCTGTATCTTCAGTTGTAACTTAGGGGGAAAATAGAGATAAGTGCTTCTACTTCATCTTTTCCAAAAGTCTCTCTCTATTTTATGTAGTAAACACAGCAGAAACTGTTTGTTGTAAGTGAGTGGGGTCTTTCAGGCATCATGTGGTCTGCAAGGATATTGACTATTTCCCCATCTGGATATCACACCTGTTCTCTATATTAATGGCATCCTGGTGAGTGAGTGTGAGTGCTCAGTGCATTACATACATAAGAGAGTGAGAGATAAATCCATAAATAAATATTCTGAAGCCTGACACTTGAAGATTCTGAGCCCAGAGATCCAGAGCAGGTTAAGAAATCACCTTCAAAATGAAAAAAAGAAAACTCTTCATACCTTGTACCCATAAAATTAAGAAAAGGCAGAATATATGGCAGGTCTCTCTGAAGTTTATTTTTATTCATTTGTTTTGATCAGTAAGAAGTAGATTTACTTAGGGAGGAAACACTCTACAGAGAGAGTGTGGGCCATGTTGGAAGGTGAGGGCACCCTAAATATGGTGTGGTTAGTTTTCATAGGCTGGGTAATTTCATTGGCTAATGAATGGGAGGGTTATTCCAACTATTTTGGGGAAAAGGTGAGGATTTACAGGAGTTGGGTTGCTGTCCACTTTTTAAATTTTATTTGGTCAGCCTCAGGACTGTCATGGTGCTGGTAGGTATGTCACTTAGCTTACTGAGCTGTTATGATGAGCATATACTGAAGTTCAAGGTCCAGTGGAAGTCAACTCATCTACTGTCTTGGACCCATTTGGTTCTAATCAGTTTATTTCATGTCCTATGGCTATGTCATTCTTTTAAAGGCTATTTCCTGCCTCTTGGAAGTTGAGAGATAAAACACACCCCATTTCAATGCATGCTTGTGACCTATTTACTAAGTAACCTATAATGCTGTAAATTTTATGGAGTTATAGTATACAAGAAGTCTCTATAGTTAGTCCAGGCTTCAGTACAAATTCCTCTTCCAACTCAAGTTTTATGATTTAGAAGACTCAGTGGTAGTTGAGGTCCAGTGGGTAGTGATGCTGTATGGAGTCTCCGGCAAGCCACAGTAAGAGAAGCCACAATAAGAGAACTTAAATACAGATCCCTAGGATTTTGGGAGTAGTGCCACACACCCTTAAACAAATGTTATTTTTCTTTTGAGAAACAGGTCTTGTCTTGATAGTGGGTCATGGATAAAGATTCCACTTCTGATCATGACATTACCAGTGGGCAAGTAACTTGAGCTACTCAGCATGAACTTGGTGTTATCTGATGCCCAAAATAAAAAGTTGGGCATATGCTGCAGGACTCTATAATATACTTGAAGTAGATGAAAAAGTTCAAAAAGTAACTAAGGCAACAAGTATATTGCATGAGCAGCTGACTCAGACTGCCATCATAGCTACTCCTGCTGCATTTTCACTTCTCTCTGGATCCATTTATATGAACTCATGGGAAATTCTTCAAGATAAGTTGATTGAGAAAGCAAAATTAAGCTTTATTTAAATATAGGCTAGCACCATCTGGGAATGGATTATTGTAGTGTTATACCCACACGCAGCATTGGTTCTGAAAGATTAGTAGAGACATGTAAGACATGTAAGACAAATCTTCCCAGTGGGTATAACCTCAAATGATACATCTTGTGGCTTACTTTGGATGGATGAAAGGCTGTCTACAGGAATGAATATATGCCCTTCATGGGCAGACATTAGTCTTTTGGCCCAGGTCTTGGAGGAATTGATGACACAGGAATATGGAGAAAGGGTATGCATGAGAGTGGATCGTCAAAATTCTCCAGATAGAATGAGAAGATATTTGTGCCTCTTGTAAATGCTAACTAAAGGGTACCTACTGTACAGAAGACTCAAGAGGACAAGGTGACCCTTTTTGTGGATGTCATTCAGCATCTTTTCCCAAATGCTTCAGTTTTTGCTCAATGGACTCATGGATAAAGTTGCCAGCATTAGAGGTTTTGCATTAGCTCAGCAACATAAACTTTCCCTCACTAAGGCTTAGACCACTGCTGGATACCCAACTTCTTCATGGTAGAAGCTGTCTAAGCCTGACATGATATGGTTCCTCAGTGGCAGATTTATTATATTGGACCACTTATATCAAAAAGAATGTAGCATTTTGTCCTTAAAGGAACAAGCATTTATCCCAGATATGAATTTGTTTTTCCTGCCTGTAATGCTTTTGCTTCACCATCTGTGAACTCAGCAAATGCCTTATTCACCACATGGCATTCCATCCTATATTGTTTCTGACCAAGTAACTAATTTTACAACAAAAAAGTGCGATAGTACTTTCATGCCCATAAGACTCACTTGTCTTTTTTTGTATTTCCTCCCATAGGAGGGTCTGGTTTTATAGAATGGTGCCTGGCTTAGTGAAGACTAGTTATTGTGCCCAGCAGGAAGCGCAAAGCTTGGATGGGTAGAGAACTGTCAAATACATCATATACTTTGAACAAGTGACCAATTTGTGATGCATGTTCTCCCATAGCCAGATTACACTTGACTGGGGGCTAAGAGTAGGAAAAAGGAGTGATGGCTCCTTGCACTATTATTTTTGTTTTTGACTGTGCTGGGTCTTTGTTGCAGCGCGTGGCTTTCTCTAGCTGTGATACACGGGCTTAGTTGCCCTGCAACATGTGGGATCTTAGTTCCTCGACTAGGGATCAAACCCAAGTCCCCTTCATTAGAAGACAGATTCTTTACCACTGGAATCCCATGGAAATCCCTGCACTATTATTATTTTTATTAAACTTTTTATTTTGTATTGGGTGTCACCGATTCACAATGTTGTGATAGTTACAGGTGGACAGCGAAGGGACTCAGTAGTACATATACATGCATACATTCTCCTCCAAACCCGCTTCCCATCCAAGTTGCCACATAACATTGAGTAGAGTTCCATGTGCTGTACAGTAGGTCCTTGCTGGTTATCCATTTTATTATTTATTTTTAAAACTTTTTATTTTGTATTGGGGCATAGCCAGTTAACAACGTTGTGATAGTTTCACGTGAACAAAGAAGGGACTCAGCCATACATATATATGTATCCGTTCTACTCAAACTCCTCTCCCTTTCAGGCTCCTGCAGGTTATTACTATTTTTAATAATCATTATCCCTCTTGCAAAAATTTGCTTCACATGCCTAAATCTTTAGTTTCTGTTGGTTTAGTGATCTTAGTTCCCAAAGGAGAAAAACTTTCTTTAGGGGACATTACAATGAAACAGAAGTTTCGCATTTTGTTCTCCTCATGTCACTAAATCAAGAGACACAGAAGGGGGTTCCAGTACTGTCAAAAGTAATCAACCCTCAAAGAAGGTTGCTACTTCAAATCAGGATCAGAAAGCATATATGGGGAATCCAGGGAGTTAGGTATGCCTGTTAGTGTTGTTCTTTCATGCCTGTAAAAATCTGATGAAAGATTATAACTGATTTGCATTGTTGTATGGCAGAAACCAACACAACATTGCAAAACAATTTTCCTCCAGTTAAAAAATAAAAAAAAAATGATTATAGCAGCCCAACACAGGCAGGGCCACTAATAATAGTTCAGACCATTTAGGAATAAAGTTTTGGGTCAGTGTACTAGATCAAGAGGGGTTTCCCCATTCTTTAGTGGCTCAGCAGTAAAGAATCTGCCTGAAATGCAGGAGCTGCAGGAGACATGGGTTTGATCCCTGGGTCAGGAAGATCTCCTGGAGAAGGGCATGGAAACCCACTCCAATACTCTTGCCTGGAGAATCCCAAGGACAGAGGAATCTGGCAGGCTACAGTCCATAGGGTGGCATAGAGTCAGACAAGGCTGAAATGACTGAGCACGCATGCACTAGATCTAGAACCATAGCCTAAAGTGGTAGCTGAAGGACAAAGAGATTATGGAATGGGTACTGCAGTAAGAGTTAAAACACTATGGTCTTGGATAGAAATGATGACTGTAGCAGTTATTCATATTTTCTTGTCTTAGGCTTATATGCATATGCCTTTGTTTATATATCTAAACAATACAGAATTTCCATTGCCCCTCTTGACTTTCCCGCTACTGTTTTATATAAATATGCTGTGGTTGATTAAGTACATGTCTTTAGATTGATTGCATGTTGTTGAAGAGGAACTGTGATTGAACTAGATGATGGTTACAGTGATGATGTTACACTTGGGAACATTTTTGGGAAGAGGGTGAATGCCTCCTTATTTGTACAAGAGTTATCTCTTGCATCATGTTAGGCAGAAAGTGTGCTTCTGATACTACTGTTGTTTGGAAGTTAAATATAGAAGGGGGTGGATGGGTCCTGAGCAGCCAGAAGAATGTCTGCTGGTCTTCAGCCCCATTCCTACTTCCTTTCAGGTGTTCCTAGTATCACTAACCTAAAAACTTATGTGTTCCAGATTCCCGTATCAGAAGGGTTTTCTGTTTATATTTCACTAGTGGGAGATGCCCTCACTAGAATTAGAAGGCCATTATTTTTCCTCTGTAGTGGCAGGCAGATGTGTGGCTGCTGTGAAACCTTGCAGTGACTTCAGGGCTTGTCCCATAAATCGCCTGCCTTGGTGCTCATGCAGCTGGGACCATTGGTGACATTTCCTTTAGTCCTTGTGGGTTACAGCATCAACATCCTATTTTTTTCATGAAGGCTGGTTGTGAACTGGGGAACTGGCAGTGGTCTTCCCTACCCTTCACTCCTCTAGCCTTTCCAATAGTTTTCTTTATAAAAAGCTTAAACTGCATACAACATACTTAAAAAAAAGTTTGTATTAAAATTAAAAGTTCTTTTGGGGGAGTGGCCACAGGACATGTAGGATCTTAGTTCCCTGAGTAGGGATCAAACCTGCTTGCCCTGCATTGGAAGTGTGGTGTCTTAATCACTGGATCACCAGGGAAATCCTGAATTGTTTTGAAAGTACCTCAATCCCTACATTAAGTCCTTTTCTGCTTGGAGATTTCTAGTTTCTCAACTGAATCCTCACTGATAAATCTTCGGTAGAAAATCATTCTTTTATATTTTGTATTTTTATTTTTTTTTATTGGAGGATAATGGCTTTACACAATTGTATCAGTTTTTGCTGTAAAACAGTGAATCAACTCAACTGTATGTGAATATTTATATATATCCCTTCCCTCTCAAGCCTCTGTCCCACTCCCCAAGCCCCCACCCCTCCCATCTGGGTCATCACAGAGCACCGAGCTGAGTTCCCTGTGCTATACAGCAGGTATATATAGACATTTAGGTTACTTCCATGTACTGGGTACTGTAAATAGTGCTGCAGTGAAATTGGAGTACATGCATCTTTTTGAATTATGGTTTGGGAGAAAACCATTCCCATTCAGTTCAGTTCAGTCACTCAGTTGTGTCTGACTCTTTGTGACCCCATGGACTGTAGCACGCCAGGCCTCCCTGTTCATCACCAACTCCTGGAGGTTACTCAAACTCATGTCCATTGAGTCAGTGATGTCATCCAACCATCTCATCCTCTGTTGTCCCCTTCTCCTCCTGCCTTCAATCTTTACCAGCATCATGGTCTTTTCTAATGAGTCAGCTCTTCTCATCAGGTGGCCAAAGTATTGGAGCTTCAGCTTCAGCATCAGTCCTTCCAATGAACATTCAGGGCTGATTTCCTTTAGGATGGACAGGTTGGATCTCCTTGCAGGCCAAGGGACTCTCAAGAGTCTTCTCCAATACCGTAGTTCAAAAGCATCAATCTCTCAGTGCTCAGCTTTCTTTATGGTCCAACTCTCACATCCACACATGACTACTGGAAAAACCATAGCTTTGACTAAATGGACCTTTGTCAGCCAAGTAATGTCTCTGCTTTTTAATAATGCTGTCTGGTTTGGTCATAACTTTTCTTCCAAGGAGCAAGTATCTTAATTTCATGGCTGCAGTCACCATCTGCAATGATTTTGGAGCCCAAGAAAATAAAGTTTGTCACTGTTTTCATTGTTTCCCCATCTATTTGCCTTGAAGTGATGGGACTGGATGCCATGATCTTAGTTTTCTGAATGTTGAGTTCTAAGTCAACTTTTTCACTCTCCTCTTTCACTTTCATCAAGAGGCTCTTTAGCTCCTCTTTGCTTTCTGCCTTAAGGGTGGTGTCATCTGCGTATCTGAGGTTTATTGATATTTTCCCCTGTAATCTTGATTCCAGCTTGTGTTTCATCAAGCTCGGATATACTGATGTACACTTTGCATGATGTACTCTGCATCTAAGTTAAATAAGCAGGGTAACAATATACAGCCTTGATGTACTCCTATCCCAATTTGGAGCCAGCCTGTTGTTCCATGTCTGGTTCTAACTGTTGCTTCTTGACCTGCATATAGATTTCTCAGGAGGCCAATAAGGTGGTCTGGTATTCCCATCTCTTTAAGAATTTTCCAGTTTGTTGTGGAACCATTCCAATATGTGTGAACCATTCCAACATGTGCTGCAATATATGTTCTTGTAAAGTGGTTTTGTGAATGCATTTGATATCTTTTTTTTTTTACATCAATGGAATTGTGTTATCATTGTGTTATAATTTTGTTTCTGACTTTTTATATATTTTAGAGAGTTATCCTTGCTTTTTAGTTTATTATTGCATAGGATGCCACAGCATGAACTTCCTACACATAATATATTCATTCTCTTAGTGATCAAAACAATTTGCCTCCAACTACCTGTGACTCTGAACAATGTCATGGGAAGCATTATAATGTGTGCACACTTATGAACCTGTGGGATAACTTTTCTGGGATTTATTCCTAGGAGTGGACCCACTGGGTCAAAAAAATAAACATTTTGTTTTGTTTAACTCTGGCAGATTCTTTCTAGGATGGCAGTGCCAGTTTATACTCTCACCAGCTGTTTTTGCTTTCTGGTGGTTGTAAAGTTACCACATTGTATCAGGTTGTTTCAATCTGATTTCTGTGATTATTGGTAAGTTGGAGCATTTCTTCAAATGCTTGTTGGACATTTGTGTTACTTTTGTGAACTGGCTCTTTATGTCTGCTCATATGGGAGTTGATTTCTACAAAATCATCTACTAAATCATCTGTCATTCCTCATCGGTTTGTGTTGCTACCTTTATTTTTATCACATGTCAAGTGCACACCCACCCACCTACATATTCACATGCACACCAGTTTTTGAGTTCTCTGTCTGTCTCACTGATCTACTCTTCTGTTTCTGCTGCAGAAGTTTCTGTTTTGATTAATAAGAATTTATAATATATCTTAATATATTAATGCAACTTTAATCGGCACTTGCAGTTTTACCTATAAAGATGTATTTCCAAATTTTGTTTCCTATCTATACATTTTATTATGTAAATATTCCATTCATATCCTCTACATATTTTTATTTTTAAATTACATTTTTTATCATTTTGAATCAGATTTTATATCTTACAGAAAGTAACCTTTGTCCATAGAATTAAAGCAAGATTCCTTTGCTCTTAACATCAAACTGACTGTTGGATAACTGTTATGAGAGTTGGAAATAATGTGATTCAGTGATAAGTGTGTGTGTGTGTGTGTATCTATATAAATATGTGTTAAGAAAAGAGGTCAGTAACAGGTTTAAAGCTGGAGGACCCACTAGTCTAGTCATTTTCAAATAAAGGCTCAGAAAACTTCAATCCTTTGCCTAAGTTCCCACAGCTCATCACTGGCAGAATCCAACCTGGACCCCAGCGTCCTGACTCCCAGCCAAAGCCCTCTTTGGCACACCTTCTGGCCTTCCTTTCAGGGGGGTTAATTGACAACTTGTGGAGGACGGGAGGAGGCTGAGGGAGCACGAGGTGGGGGAGGAGGTGGTGTATGGAGGCCTGCTGGCAAGGCGCTTGAGCTCCAAATAGAAACATAGCCTCCTTCACAGATTTCAGCTGTAGCCCTTCATTCTTGGCTTCACATTCTTTCTTTTTGTGTCTGTTTCATGGCAGCTGGGTCCCCCACAGCTTCGGCTGCTAATAACGCAGTCCAGAGTCGTGCAGTAAGTAATAGCAGACCAGGAGAGGAGCTCCAGGGGAGAGCAGTCAAGTCTTAGGGCCGCTTCTCCCCCCACCCGACCCTGCCTGGACTCCTACCTGCCCAGGGGCTACCGGGGGTGGTAGTAGGCACTCTCTAGATCCTTTGGAGGGAAGGCCTGTCCATTCCAGAGGTGTCAATCCCACAGAATCTTCGAGAAAACAGGGAGATCCTGAAGGAAAGATAGGTTTGTGGAATGGTTATTCTGTGAGAGGCAGGCTCTGCAACTGGAGAAGGGAGAAGAGGAGTGGGGAGAATCAAGTCTTCCTAGGAGCCTTGTAGATCAGCCCCTGGGTAGGTAGCTGGAAGCATGTGGGGGACCTGAGGGACCCAATCTGTGGTGTCTGAGAGGGCAGGGTTGGTGATGATGTTAACAGTGATGTCACCACCACCACCAGCATCTCCACCATTTACTGAGGGCTGGTGTATTCCAGGTATCATGATGAATGCTTATGTGCGAAATCTCATCCAATGCTTATATGGTCTGGAAGTGAATGACCCAAAGTCATCCAAAAGGGACAGAGTGGGGACTCAAAGCCATCTCCAACTGACTCTTACCACTCTTACTTCTGATCACTCTCACATAAAGTTCATGTTTTTCCTTTTTCTTACTTGACCTCCACTCCCGAGCTGCAAGGCCTTGCTTTCCATCTCTGATGCTCAGACAAAGCCCATCCTTCATGTGACACCCATGATGTGGTGATGTTTCCCTCCCTGGACTCCTGTATCAGTCATTGCTTCACTTATTGGGTGCACTTAGTTTTGCCAAACAACAACAACAGCAACAACAAAAGAAGACCCTTCTCTTTGTGTATGATTATGTGATTCTCCTGCTCTCAACCTAGAAACTTCTTGAAGGTTTACTCATCTTTGTACCATCATCTCCCACCCCCTGCACCAAACATACCACAGTGCTCTGCTCCATAGGAGTATTTTATTTCTTTAAATGATAAATAGAAAGGCAGTGTCAGGGAGAGCAGAGAGCAGGAAACCTAAAGTTCCAAGACCCAAGTGTGACTCCCAATTCAGTCACCTGCTACTTTTTTCAACCACAGGACTGGAAAAGGTCAGTTTTCATTCCAATCCCTAAGAAGGGCAATGCCAAAGAATGCTCAAACTACTGCACAATTGCACTCATCTCACATGCTTAGCAAATTCATGGTCAAAATTCTCCAAGCCAGGCTTCAACAGTACGTGAATCGTGAACTTCCAGATGTTCAAGCTGGTTTTGGAAAAGGCAGAGGAACCAGAGATCAAATTGCCAACAACTGCTGGATCATTGAAAAAGCAAGAGAGTTCCAGAAAAACATCTATTTATGTTTTATTGACTATGTCAAAGCCTTTGACTATGTGGATCACTAATAAACTGTGGAAAATTCTTCAAGAGATAGGAATACCAGACCACCTGATCTGCCTCTTGAGAAATCTGTATGCAGGTCAGGAAGCAACAGTTAGAATTGGACATGGAACAACAGACTGGTTTCAAATAGGAAAAGGAGTACGTCACGACTATATATTGTCACCCTGCTTATTTAACTTCTATGCAGAGTACATCATGAGAAATGCTGGGCTGGATGAAGCACGCGCTGGAATCAAGATTGCTGGGAGAAATATCAGTAACCTCAGATACGCAGAGGACACCACCCTTATGGCAAAAATTGAAGAACTAAAGAGCCTCTTGATGAAAGTGAAAGAGAAGAATGAAAAAGTTGGCTTAAAGCTTAACATTCAGAAAACAAAGGTCATGGCATCCGGTCCCATCACTTCATGGCAAATAGATGGAGAAACAGTGGAAACAGTGACAGACTTTATTTTTTGGGGCTCCAAAATCACTGCAGATGATGACTACAGCCATGAAATAAAAAGGCGCTTGCTCCTTGGAAGAAAAGTTATGACCAACCTAGACAGCATATTAAAAAGCAGAGACATTACCTTGCCAACAAAGGTCCTTCTAGTCAAGGCTATGGTTTTTCCTGTAGTCATGTATGGATGTGAGAGTTGGACTATAAAGAAAGCTGAGCACTGAAGAATTGATGCTTTTGAACCCTGATGTTGGAGAAGACTCTTGAGAGTCCCTTGGACTGCAAGGAGATCCAACCAGCCCATCCTAAAGGTGATCAGTCCTGGGTGTTCATTGGAAGAACTGATGTTGAAGCTGAAACTCCAATACTTTGGCCACCTGATGGGAAGAGCTGACTCATTAGAAAAGACCCTGATGCTGGAAAAGATTGAGGGCAGGAGGAGAAGGGAGCAACAAAGGATGAGATGGTTGCATGGCATCACTGACTCAATGGACATGAGTTTGAGTAAACTTTGGGAGTTGGTGATGGACAGGGAGGCCTGGCATGCTGCAGTCCATGGGGTCGCAAAGAGTTGGACATGACTGAGTGACTGAACTGAACTGTTTTCAATCATTTTTTAAATTTAAGTATAGTTAATTTACAATGTTGTATTAGTTCCAGGTATACAGCAGAGTGATTTAAATATATATGTTTATGCATACATTGTGCTTATTCACTCAGTCGTGTCCAACTCTTTGTGACCCCTTGGACAGTAGCCTGCCAGGCTGCTCTGGTCATGGGATTTTTCCAGGCAAGAATACTGGAGTGGTAGCCATTTCCTTCCCCAGGTGAGCTTCCCAACCCAGGGAACAAATTCAGGTCTCCTGCATTGCAGGTGGATTCTTTACCATCTAAGCCGCCAGGGAAGCCTATATATATATTACAGACATGCACACAAACATATATATATATATATTACACACACACACACACATATATACACACACATACATGCATACATTTATATTCAGATTCTTTTCCATTATAGGTCATTACAAGATAATGAATATAGTTCTCTGTGCTAATAGTGCATCCTTGTTGTTTATCTGTTTTATATATAGTAGAGTGTATATGTTAATCCAAACTCCTAATTTATCTCCACCCCCTGCTATCCCCTTTGGTAATCATAGGTTTGTTTTTCTAGGTCTGTGAGTCACCTACTATTTTTGAAAACTCAGATCTCCATTTCATCATGTATAAATCAGGCATAATGAATAAAGAGCTTGTTTCACTTACTTTGAAAAGTAAAGAATTATACACAAATATTGCTGTGTTTATGTATTTCTGTTGTTGTTCAGTTGCCCAGTTGTGTCTGACTCTTTATGACCCCGTGGACTGCTAGCCCTCCCTGTCCCTCACTATCTACCAGAGTTTGCCTGAGTTCATGTCCATTTGCATTGGTGATGCCATCCAGCCATTTCATCCTCTGATGCCCTCTTCTCCTTCTGCCCTCAATCTTTCCCAGCATCAGGGACTTTTCCAATAAGTCGACTGTTTGCATCAGATGACCAAAATACTGGAGCTTTAGCTTCAGCATCAGTCCTTCCAATGAGTACTGAAGGGTTGATTTCCTTTAAGATTGACTGGTTTGATTCCCCTTGCTGTCCAAGGGACTTTTCAAGAGTCCAGCACCACAGTTCGAAGGCATCAATTCTTCGGCACTCATGCTTCTTTACTGGAGAAGGAAATGGCAACCCACTCCAGTACTCTTGCCTGAAAAATCCCGTGGATGGAGAAGTCTGATAGGCTATCCATGAGGTCGCAAAGAGCTGGACACGACTGAGCGAGTTCACTTCACTTCACGCTTCTTTACGGTTCAGCTCTTACAACTGAACATGACCAGTGGGAAGACCATAGCCTTGACTATAAGGACTTTGTCAGTAGAGTAATGTCTCTGCTTTTCAACACACTGTCCAGGTTTGTCATGGCTTTCCTGCCAAGAAGCAATCGTCTTTTGATTTCATGCCTGAAGTCACCATCCGCAGTGATCTTAGAGCCCAAGAAGAGGAAATCTGTCATTACTTCCACTTTTTCCCCTTCTATTTCCCATGAAGTAATGGGGCTGGATGCCATGATCTTAGCTTTTTTTTTTTTTTTTAAAATATTTCTGTTACTTAAGCTAAAATCATTTACCACAAACTTCATCCTCAGTCTGGTTTAGCTACTCTCACCACACCTATCACCTGTTCTCTGGACACCTCTGTGGTGCCGTTCTTGGGTTTTCTACATTTCAGCCTTATAGGCTGGCCATCTTTTCCCCTTGGTTGCTCTGTGGCCCTTCTGACACAGGGACTTTGCACAGGATGTTCTTTGTGCCTGGTTCTCCTTTGCCTGGCTATAATGACTTTCTTTAATTTGAATTGCTCAGGTGTTGTCTCTGCCAGCATGAATTAGATGTTTTATCTTGTCCTCTATGTTGTGCTATAATCACTTGTTTACTCACTTGTCTCCCCGCTGAATAAGAGCTCTTTGTATCTTTGTGTCTTCAGCATGAAGCACAGTATCTGATATCTAGCAAGCATTTTGTAATTTTTTGTGAATGAATAAAATAATTCATTTACATCAAGAATAATAAATGACTGGTGATAAAAATGAATTAGAAAACAGGTATGATTTTCAAGAAAGATATATTTCAAAGAGATTTTTATAGAAAGTAATGTTACTTTGTTTTGCCCATTACCTTCAGAATGGAAAGATTTAAACCTTTGAGTGCTGCCAGTAGTGTCATACTCACCCAAACGTTGAGAAAAATATCCCGAGAGGTAAAAATGCTGAAATAAATACATTTGCACTTAGGTAATGAAGAAAATGGCAACCCACTCCAGTACTCTTGCCTGGAGAATCCCATGGAGGGAGGAGCCTGGTAGGCTACAGTCCATGGGGTCGCAAAGAGTCGGCCATGACTGAGCAACTTCGCTTTCTTTCTTTCTTAATGATAAAAAAAAAAATCAGCTGATGATTTGCTCAATAAATGAGTACAACAAATAGATGAAACACAAAAATTTTCAAATGAGTCTATGGTGTCAATATTCTTTCATTAAAAGACATCAAATGTCAGTAGGGGGATAAATTAGGAATTTTGGATTAACAAACACACTACTATATATAAAATAGATAAGCAACAAGGACCTATCATATGGCATGGGGAGATATATTTAATATCTTGTAACTAACATAAAAGATATTAAATTGCCAACATCCGCTGGATCATAGAAAAAGCAAGAGAATTCCAGGAAAACATCTACTTCTGCTTCATTGACTATGCTAAAGCCTTCAACTGTGTGGATCACAACAAACTGTGGAAAATTCTTCAAGAGATGGGAATACCAGGCCACCTGATCTGTCTCTTGAGAAATCTGTATGTATGTCAAGAACAACCATCAGAACTGGACATGGAACAACAGACTGGTTCCAAATCAGGAAAGGAGTACATCAAGGCTGTATACTGTCACCCTGCTTATTTAACTTCATGCAGGGTACATCATGTGGAATGCTGGGCTGGATGAAGCACAAGCTGGAATCAAGATTGCAGGGAGAAATATCAATATTAATAACCTCAGATATGCAAATGACACTACCCTTATGGCAGAAAGTGAAGAGGAACTAAAGAGCCTCTTGATGAAAGTGAAAGAGGAGGGTGAAGAAGCTGGCTTAGAACTCAACATCCAAAAAACTAAGATCATAGCATCTGGTCCTATCACTTCATGGGAAAAAGATGGGGAAACAATGAAAATTGTGACAGACTTTATTTTTTGGGGCTCCAAAATCACTGCAGATGGTGACTGCAGCCATGAAATTAAAAGACACTTACTCCTTGGAAGAAAAGCTATCTATGACCAACCTAGATAACATATTAAAAAGCAGAGACATTGCTTTGCCAACAAAGGTCCATTTAGTCAAAGCTATGGTTTTTCCAGTGGTCATGTATGGATGTGAGAGTTGGACCATAAAGAAGGCTGGGCACTGAGGGACTGATGCTTTTGAACTGTGGTGTTGAACAAGACTCTTGAGAGTCCCTTGGCCTGCAAGGAGATCCAACCAGTCCATAGTAAAGGATATTAGTCTTGAATATTCATTGGAAGGACTGATGCTGAAGCTGAAACTCCAATACTTTGGCCACCTGATGAGAAGAGCTGACTCATTGCAAAAGTCTCTGATGCTGGGAAAGACTGACAGCAAGAGAAGAAGGGGACGACAGAGGATGAGATGGTTGTATGGCATCACTGACTCAATGGACATGAGTTTGAGCAAGCGCTGGGACAGTGTAGCACAGGGAAGCCTGGAGTTCTGCAGTCCGTGGTGTCCCAAAGAGTTGGACATGACTGAGCGACGGAACAGCAAAAAAAAAAAAAAAAAAAATCCCTTTGACTCTGTGGAAGTTTCAACCAGGTGAGCATGGCACAGAAGGGGAATTTGTAAACTGAGTAGAAAGGGAAAAAGGGCTTTTTGTAGCCGAGATGCATTATTTACCCAGGTAAAGACCAGAAACAGGAAGAAATGACTTCTCAAGTTCTATTCCTGCTCTAAGATTCTCTAACTTCTCAAAGAGTGTTGAGTAGGAAAACATCTTAAAATGTAAGAAGTTCCAGCCCAATGGAAAAAAAAAAAATCCCTTTTTTGATTTTACCAGAAGCTGGAACTCTTTCTCCCTATTTATTCATGTTTTATGTATTTTTCAAAGATAAAACGGGACAAAAACAAGTGTCAGCATCTGTTCCCCACATTTCTCTCCCTCTGACGTCCTTGGGTTATTTTGTTCTTTATTTTTTTTCAGATCATATACATCTGAGAATTAAAGAATAAATGCTTCATTGACTGATGAACAGCTTTTGGGGGGCTGCCTGTGGATAAAGAGAGGGAGGAAGGAGGGGATATTAGGCTTCAGTTTGCAGACCTCATACTCCAGGTGGGGGAGTCCAGGGAGCCAGCAGGCAGGGAGCCCCGAGCTGCCTCCGAGCTGAAGGCATTGAGCTAAACTGTATCTTCTTTTGGGTATTAAATCATGAACGTTTATTTTTCTGCGTCATTAAAAATTCTTTGACAATAATTTTAATGGTTACATTTTAGTCCACAAAACATTAATTTAAGAATATCACTAAAATTGGATTAGTCATGTTGTTTCCATTATTTTTTCTTGTTTTTTGTTTCAGTTGAAGTACGGTTGCTTCACACGCTGTGTTAGGTTCTGCTGTACAGTGAAGCGAGCCAGCTATCCATATTCATATACCCCCTCTTTTTCAGATTTCCTTCCCATGTAGCTCAGCCCAGGTTACTGAGTAGAGTTCCCTGTGCTATACAGTAGATTCTCATTAGTAATCGATTATCTTTTTGTCCTTTTATACAGTTCATGAGGTTATCATGGCAAGTATGCTGGGGTGGTTTGCCATTCCCTCCTCCAGTGGATCATGTTTTGTCAGAAATCTCTGCTGTGACATGTCAATCTTGTGTTTGTCCTACATGGCATGGCTCATCACTTCATCGAGTTACACAAGCCCCTTCACCATGACAAGGCAGTGATCTGTGAAGGGGATTGCATTCAATATGTCAGCAAATCTGGCCAAATCTGGACTGCAAGACCCAGCAGTGGCCACAGGATTGGAAAAGGTCAATCCTCATCTCAATTCCCAAGAAGAGTAGTACTAAAGAATGTGCTAACCATTGGACTTAGAAAAGATTTAGAAAAGGTAGAAGAACCATAGATCAAATTGCCAACATCCACTGGATCATCAAAAAAGCAAGAGAGTTCCAGAAAAACATCTACTTTTGCTTTATTGACTACGTCAAACACTTTGTGTGGATCACAACAAACTGTGGAAAATTCTTCAAGAGATGGGAATACCAGACCACCTGACCTGCCTCCTGAGAAATCTGTATGCAGGTCAAGAAGCAACAGTTAGAACTGGACATGGAACAACAGACTGGTTCCAAATTGGGAAAGGAGTATCTCAAGGCTGTATATTGTGACCCTGCTTATTTAACTTCTATGCAGAGTACATCATGTGGAATGCTGGGCTGGATGAAGCAAACTGGAATCAAGATTGCAGGAAGAAGTATCAATATTAATAACCTCAGATATGCAGATGATACCACCCTTAAGGCAGAAAGTGAAGAACTAAAGAGCCTCTTGATGAAAGTGAAAGAGGAGAGTGAAAATGTTGCCTTAAAACTCAACATTCAGAAAACTAAGGTCATGGCATCTGGGTCCCATCACTTCGTGGCAAACAGATGGAGAAACAATGGAAACAGTGAGGGACTTTATTTTTTTTGGCTCCAACATCACTGCAGATGGTGAGTGCAGCCATGAAATTAAAAGATGCTTGTTCCTTGGAAGAAAAGCTATGATCAACCTAGACAACATATTTAAAAGCAGAGACATTACCAGCAAAGTTCTGTCTAGTCAAAGCTATGGTTTTTCCAGTAGTCATGTGTGGATGTGAGAGTTGGACTATAAAGAAAGTTGAGTGCTGAAGAATTGATACTTTTGAACTGTGGTGTTGGAGAAGACTCTCGAGAGTCCCTTGGACTGCAAGTGAGAGACTCAATTCCTAGACAGGTTGATAAGAAGTCCAGGGGTCCCCAAGGAGAGAGGGGTCTGGAATTCTTAAGGAGGAGGAAAGGACAACCTTTTTTCCTCTACATTCCTTAGGATTATATAACAATAATGTATCCTGCTTGAGGACAGTTTCTGGAGAAAACCTTCTGGCCAATCCTGTTATCTTAAAATGTAAATTATGGGAGTGGGTCTAGTAAGGTCTTTACAAAATCCAGACATCCTTTTGATTCACTGTAATAACTAATTAAAAGAATACAACTCCATTGCTAACACTAGTGAGGGGGCACTCTTTCTGTCCCCTTCTGATGTCTATGTCAGAAGCTTTCTCTATCCCTTTTATACTTTAATAAAACTCTATTACATAAAAACTCTGAGCAATCAAGCCTCATCTCTGGCCCTGGATTGAATTCTTCTCCTCCGGAGGCCAAGAATCCCGACGTCTTTCGTGGTTCAATAACAACCTTTCACAAGGAGATCCAACTGGTCCATCTTAAAGGGAATCAGTCCTGAATGTTCATGAGAAGGACTGATGCTGAAGCTGAAATTCCAATACTTTGGCTACCCGATGCAGAGAACTGACTCATTAGAAAAGACGATGATGCTGCTAAAGATTGAAGGCGGGAGAAGAAGGGGACAACAGAGGGTGAGATGGTTGGATGGCATCACTGACTCAATGGACATGAGTTTGAGTAAGCTTCAGGAGTTGGTGATGAACAGTGAAGCCTGGCATGCTGCAGTCCATGGGGTTGCAAAGAGTCGTACATGACTGAGCGACTGAACTGAGCTGACTGAACCATTGGACAGTTGCTCTCATCTCCCAAGCTAGTACAGTCATGCTTAGTCTTGAATGCTAGGCTTTAGTATTATGTGAACCAAGAGCTTCCAGATGCCCATGCTGGGTTTAGAAAAGGAAGAGGAACCGGAGATCAAATTGCCAACATTTGCTAGATCATAGCAAAAGCAAGGGAAATCCAGAAGATCTACCTCTGTTTAATGGGCTACCCTAAAGCCTTTGACTGTGTTGTTCAGTTGCTCAGTTTTGTTTCACTCTTTGTGACCCTATGGACTGCAGCATACTAGACTTCCTTGTCCTTCACCATCTCCTGGAACTTGCTCAAACTCATCTCCATTGAGCCAGTAATGCCATACAACCATCTCATCCTCTTTTGCCCCCTTCTCCTCCTGCCTTCAGCATCAGGATCTTTTCTAATGAGTCAGCTCTTTGCATCAGGTGGCCAAAGTATTGGAGTTTCAGCCTCAGCATCAGTCCTTCCAATGAACACCCAGGACTGATCCCCTTTAGGATGGACTGGTTGGATCTCCTTGCAGTCCAAGGGACTCTCAAGAGTCTTCTCCAACACCACAGTTCAAGAGCATCAATTCTTTGGTGGTCCAACTCTCACATCCACACATGACTACTGGGAAAACCATAGCTTTGACTAGATGGACGTTTGTTGGCAAAGTAATGTCTCTGCTTTCTAATATGCTGTCTAAGTTGGTCATAGCTTTTCTTCCAAGGAGCAAGTGTTTTTTAATTTCATGGCTGCAGTCACCATCTGCAGTGATTTTGGAGCCCAAAAAAATAAAGTCTGTCACTGTTTCCATTGTTTCCCCATTTATTTGCCATGAAGCGATAGGACCAGCTGCCATGAACTTCACTTTTTGAATGTTTAGATGACCCTGTGGATCATAACAAACTCTGAAAGCCCTTAAAGAGATGGGAATACCAGACCATCTTACCTGCTTCCTGAGAAACCTATATGTGGGTCAGGAAGCAACACTTAGAACCTTGTATGGAACAACTGACTGGTTCAAGATTGAGAACAGAGTGGAACTGGGCTGTCTGTTGTCACCCTGTTTGTTTAACCTATATGCTGAGCACATCATGAGAAATGCCGGGCTGGATGAGTTAGATGCTGGAATCAAGACAGGTGGGGAAAGCGTCAACAACCTCAGATATACAGATGATATCAGTCTCACGGCAGAAAGCGAAAAGGAACTAAAGAGCCTCTTGATGAGGGTTAAGGAGGAGAGTGAAAGAGCCAGCTTCAAACAAAATATTAAGAAAACTAAGATCATGGCATCTGGCCCCATCACTTCATAGCAAATAAGAGGGTCAAAAGGTGGAAGTAGTGACAGATGTCCTCTTCGTGGGCTCCAAAATCACTGCGGTGACTGCAGCCATGAAATCAGAAGATGATTGCTTCTTGGCAGAAAAGCAATGACAAACCTAGACAGTGTGTTGAAAAACAGAGGCATTACTCTGCTGACAAAAGTCTGTGTGGTCAAGGCTATGGTCTTCCCGGTGGTCATGTATAGTTTTGAGAGCTGGAACGTAAAGAAAGCTGAGGGCCAAAAAATTGATGCCTTAAACCTGTGGTGCTGGAGAAGACTCCTGAAAGTCCCTTGGGCAGCAAAGCAATCAAGCCAGTCAATCTTAAGGGAAATCAGCCCTGAATACTTGTTTGAAGGAGTGATGCTGAAGCTGAAGCTCCAGTATTTTGGTCATCTGATAGAAACAGCCGACTCATTGGAAAAGTCTCTGATGCTGGGAAAAATTGAGGGCAGAAGGAGAAAAGGGCATCAGAGGATGAGATGGCTGGATGCATCACTGATGCAATGGACATGAACTTGGGCGAACTCTGGTAGATGGTGAGGGACAGGAGAGCTGGCTTGCTGCAGTCCATGGGGTTGCAAAGTGCTGGACATGACTAGGTGACTGAACAACCACAGCAGTACAGATATGTCAATCCCAGTGTCTGAATTCATCCCAACCCTCCTTCCCCTCTTGGTATCCATATGTTTTTCCTCTTTGTTCTTGAAACAATCTGAGAAGAACTCTCACAACAAAGCATTGGACCACATGCAGGGCCATTTGCTCCAGAGAAAATGAGGAGTGGAGTATAGCTAGAGCAGGCTTAAAAAATATTTAAAAATCTTAAAAAACAGATTTATAAGAGAAATTCCTCTTGATGAAGAGTCTATCCCACTGCCATGCTCTGGGCATTATTGAGGGAGTGCTATTCCAGGTCCATGATCACATCCAGGCCATTACCTGGGGTTTTCTGTTATGAAGACACTGTGTAATTTCTTTTACCCCTGCCAGGACGGGGGTTATCACTGAGGGTCTTGCAGGAGAGTGGGGCAGCTGACAGCACCCCGCTGTAGGACCCTGATGGCTGGAGCAACGTGGTGAGGCTGGCCTCTGTGTGTTTGTCTGTTCCACTCTCCCATCTCCCCAGACAGCCCCACACTTTCCATTTCTAAAACCTTTGCTTTGGCTGTTTTGTGCTGGAGAGCACGTCACAGTAGTTCTGCCTGTTAGAATCCTACTCATTTTATTGGTATGAAGCTCAACCATCGTCCCTTCTAGAAGTTTTGCTTGTCCCTCCCCAGTTGAAAGGCCCCCCTCCCTGCACTCTGAACCTGCCCAGCACCCACTTCATCAGCTGTCGGCTTGGCCTCACCCATCTACAGCTGGGCGCCATTGGCATTTGTTTGCTAGCTTTTCCTTTCTCTTTGGGTCTTAGCCGTGGAGGGCAGGGACTGCATCTTGCTCTTAGCACACCTTTTGACCAAGTCTGGCCCTCTGTCTCCTCCATCACTGGCTCAGTTCTGTTTCTCATCCATCTCTCAGGTGGACAGCTATAGCGATAGCCTCCGAGCTGGCTGTTCCTCCTTCCAGTTTCCTTGCTCCATCAGTCCGCGCTGCACACCACCCCCAAATGATCTTTCAAAGATGCACATTTGTTAAAGCACTTCAGTGGATTTCTGCTGCATTTTGATAAAATCACTACATCCAAAGCTCCCCACAGTTTGGTTTCTTTTACCCTGTTCATTCCCATCCCTACCCCTTTCCACAAGGACCCTATCATCTAACCTTGGTGAACCACTTGCTTTTTCTGGAACATTCCATCCTTGCTCCTATCTCTTTGATGCCAGTCCTACTGCCTGGAATGTCATTCCCAGACTTGATTACCAGGAGAACTCCCACATGGTATTTGAAAATCCAGTGTAAATATTACTTCTTGGGGGAAGTCTTTCTCCTCCTATTAATTATTAGCTTGGTAGAGTTTTGTTTTATTATACATATTTTATAAAGAAGATGACATGAGATGATACACATAAAGAACTTAATGTAGAACCAGCACTAAGGTTGCTATAGATGTTATCTATTGTTATTCACTATTATAATACTATTCTTAGGAATTGAACCAGTAGGCCAAACCCTTGGAAGGGAGAAAAAGCACCACTAGAATTTAAAAAGCTTAATTTTGAGTGTGGAAGAGTCAAGAAAACACCCTTAACTTTATTAATATATATGTACCAGTATCTAGCAATAGAGAGAGAGTGTTACTCCATCACAGAATAAAAAGTGGTCCATCTTCCTTTTGCTGTTTTATTTTCAACTTGAAAGAAAAGGCAGTGAGTCCTGGCTATTATACCTAAGAGAATTATATGATAACCTAGAAGTGCATTCTGGGAGTCCTTTCAGCACTCAGCCCCTTCTATCGGCCTAGAATGTCTCCATCTTTTGGTCTATCCAGTGTCACCCTGTCCTTCAAAGTACAGCTTCTTCCCTTCCCCTCTTGTTCCCCAAGTATTCCAGTCCACTGGATTATTTTTCTAAGTGTGGGGTGGGGTAGAGTGAGAAAGAGAGACAGAGGAGAAAAGTCATTTTCTAAAGGGGGCTATTATGGTATTTTCCAGACTGGCAGCCTTTTCTGGAACAAAGAAACTCATCCACAGTGCTTGTCAAGGAAAACAGATCTGGACTTTTCTAAACAAGGGAACTCCAGGCCATGTGACCCTTTGGCTCTGGTGGATCGAAACATGAGTGGGATTGACCCAGGTGGTCAGAGGCCTTAGAGGAAGCCT
Source organism: Odocoileus virginianus (assembly GCF_023699985.2). NCBI lineage: Eukaryota > Metazoa > Chordata > Mammalia > Artiodactyla > Cervidae > Odocoileus > Odocoileus virginianus. Next base: position 54,147,416 of record NC_069684.1, on the reverse strand, counting down.
GGCTAGGAGAACTCTGCCTGAATGTGGGTCCTCACAATTACAAAAGCCTTTCAGATTCTCCTTGTTGAGTGTTTATTGGGACAGGCAGGGCCCCTCAGGTGGTCACACAGTGAGAGTCAGAGGCCAAGAGAATAGCTAGTCCCACTGACAGAATCTCTCTAACTGAGCCAGCAAGCTCCAGTGCTCAGGAGCAAGTGACAGTCCTGTCCTGAGAGCTCCTGAGGTGATGACTGACATTCCAATCTAGTTTTGGTGAAGCTTGTTTCCTCAGTTCCAGTGAGACTCCTGCCTTTTCTTATTACTGACCTTACAATAACCCCTCTCCCTCAGTTTTCAAGGTAGGGCAGTCATGAAATGATTCAGACGTCAGATCCCTGTGCAGCAGGAAAGCCTCTCTTGATGAACCTTGGCAGAGCTGGGCATGTAGGGTGTTCTAGTAAGGGTCAGCGTATTAAGTAATTGATTGAGTTGACTGAGGGCTTTCCCGGTGGCTCAGATGGTAAAAAAATCCACCCGCAATGCGGGAGACTCAGGTTCAATCCCTGGGTTTGGAAGACCCCCTGCAGAAGGGAATGGCTACCCACTCCAGTATTCTTGCTTGGAGAATTGGACTGACTTTAATAAGATATGAAATTCTTGACATCTGGAGCTGTTTCTTCCTGCAGTGAGTCCCACAGAAAATCCAACTTATGCCTCAGCATGTGATGGGCGTTGTATGTACACACAATCCTTGTGGCCTGAAAAACTGGCTCTAGATTCATTTCTCAGCAAGTGCTTCAGATTGACTGAAAGAACATAATACATTTTATGAGCCATTCCTGTCTTAATGTCCTAAAATAATGCTTTTCATGCCCATACTTTGACAAATGAGATTAAAATCAGGCTTTTAAAGGCTCCCCTCACTCCCACAGAGAGCACTGATATAGCAGTGTGTAAAGAAGTGTCATGTCAATTCACTTAGCGGAACTTCACATAAACCTGAGAAGTAGTTGTTATAGTCACTCCCATTTTAGAGATGAGGAAACTGAGGCTCAAGTAAATTAAGGGATACTGACCAAGGTCTTGCAGTAAATGCAAAGCTAAATTTGAATCTAGTCTTAACCCCAGTTTCTATATTTAGCACAAATTTGGGCTGCACATCAGTCACTAGTGTTCTTTCAGCTTTCAAGAGATCCAAAAAATTAGGAGTGAAAATGTGGTTCTCATCAGTGGGGAGGGAAAATGAAAATCTGGGCTCCCAGTTTTCCATTGAATCAAATACCTCCAGGGCTCAGTTCCTCATTGCGTCAGTAGCCTTAAGTGTTGTTTGTAAATTACTCGAGGGCTAGATATGGAAGCCGTAATAAAATGCAAAGCATTATAATTTGAGCCTCTTTATGGCAAATCAATTAAGAGTAAGAATCAGAAGAGTAAGAAATAGAGTGGGTCAGAATCCCATTAGAAACTTCTTAAGAGGTTTTGGGACTTCCCTGGTGGTCCAGTGGCTAAGACTCCATGCTTGCAATGCAAGGGGCACAAGTTCCAACCCTGGTCAGGGAACTAGATCCCAAACTGTTGTTGCTGTTCAGTCGCTAAGTCATGTCTGACTTTTTGCAACCCCATGAACTGCAGCACACCAGGTTTCTCTGTCCTTCACTATCTCCCAGAGTTTGTTCAAACTCAGGTCCACTGAGTCAGTGATGCCATCAAAACATCTCATCCTCTGTTGCCCACTTCTCCTGCTCTCAATCTTTCCCAGCATCAGGGTCTTTTTCCACTCAGTCGGCTCTTCCCATCAGGTGGCCAAAGTATTGGAGCTTCACCTTTAGTGGCTCAAATGGTAAAGAATCTGCCTGTAAGGCAGGAGACCTGGGTTCAATCCCTGGGTTGGGAAGATCCCCTGGAAGAGGGTATGGCAACCCACTTCAGTATTCTTGCATGAAGAATCCCATGGAAAGAGGAGCCTGGTGGGCTACAGTCCTTGGGGTTGCAAAGATCCCATATACTGCAACTAAAATATCCTGCATGCCACAACAAAGATTGAAGATCCTCCATGCTGCCACTAAGCCCTGAGGCAGCCAAATAAGAATAAATAAATAAATGAGAAATATTAAAAAAAGAAACTTCTCAGAGGTTCAAAGTCTTAAGTAAATAACAAATGAAAAGAAAAAAAGAAAAAAAAAACAACAAGCAACCAAGTAAACCAACCCCCAAACAATCCAACTACCACTGAGATTCTAAAAGAGCTCCGGGGGTATTGCTGTCTTGGAACATTACAGCACATTTTTCAGGATTACATGCTAATTTAAAGCAGACCAGAGAGTAGGAATAAGACCCACTCCAATTTGGGAGAGAGCAGGACAATGAGGGAGGCAAGTATTAGCATCCTGGGTCCTTAAAACCAGGTGCTTGTTGAAGAGGTTGGTGAGGGTGGGGACACAACAAGGCGGTACCGTCCACCTTTCCTGTGTTACTGAGAAGCCAGGAGATAGCGGAATAGTGTCGGAGAGAGGCAGTGGAGTTTGTGGGATCTAGAAATGAACGAGCCTGTCTGCCTCAGACTTGGTTTTACTCTTGATGGAACAGCAGCTTGTTCACAGAGACAGGAGGTTGTTGACTGTTTCTTCTTTTGGACAGAGTTGGGTGAACTTTGACTTAATCAGCAGTGGTTGACAGGCATGAGCAATGCTTTCATAAAGACGTCTGACTTTGCTAAAATTAGTGCAATGTAATCATGACTTCATGTTGCCCAATATAATCCATCTTGTTAAGAGAGGGGACGATGTTTTTCAAACCGTTTTTAGCAGCATCATCAAATAGATCTTGTAATCAGCTCCCAATCATCCCTCGTGAGGCAGAGGAATGGAGTGTGGATGCATATGACACACAACCCCAGGATCTTGTCCATTTGGTTTTGATTAATGGTTGCGTTGCCTCAGAAGGCAGGTGTTCCTAATGTTCTGGGAACTTAGATCATTTCACACTCAACACTGAAGTCATGGGTAAGACTAGAATTATCTCTACAGGCCCGGAAAGGTTGAACATTTCCCTCCGAGATAATAGGATGGAATCAGTTTCAGCTATGGCCAATATTCGTCACATATTTGTCATGGCCATACAAAACACCACCCCACCAAAGGAGTATCCTGCACTTTTTTGTCTTGAAGGGGATGGCTAAATGTCCTGCTTTCAGTGAACCTGTACCAGATTACACAGGACTAGTGTACAAAGCTGTAGGGACATCTAGGTTGCTTCCATGTCCTGGCTATTGTGAAGAGTGCTGCAATGAACATCGGGCCAGGTACATGTGTCTTTTTGAATTATGGTTTTCTCTGGTATATGCCCTGTAGTGGGATTCCTAGGTCATACAGTAGCTCTAGGTTGTTTTTTTTTTTAAAGGAAATTCCATACTGTTCTCCATAGTGGCCGTATCAATTTACATTCCCATCAGTAGTGCAACCGTTTTCTCCACACCCTCTCCAGCATTTATTGTTTGTAGATTTTTTGATGATGGCCATTCTGACTGGTGTGAAGTGACACCTGTATAACATAGGGGGCTCAGCTACAGGGGTGAGATGGGAGGGTGGGAAGGAGGCTCAAGACAGAGTATATATATATATATATATATATATGTATATATATACAGAAGTCTAGAAAGAGCAGCATAGACCACAAATACTTTTGAATTCAGTGAACACTCGTATCTGAAATCATCATTCACCAAAATGCAAGGCCCCAGATGGGAGTTTCATATACTTTGCTCAGTTATATTTTAACTCATTTTTTGAAGAGGAATGGAGGATGGTGAACCCATATACAGTTAGCAGTCATTCTTTTTCTTTCAGTTTTTTTTTTTTTTGATGTGGACCATCTTTAAAGTTTGTATTGAATTTGTTACAGTATTGTTTCTGTTATATATTTACACTTATGGCTGAGAGATGTGTGGGAATCTTAGCTCCCTGACCAGGGATTGAACCTGCTCTCCCTCCATTGGAAAGGTGAAGTCTTAGCCACTGGACTGCCAGGGAAATCCCCCGCAGTCATTCTTATGGTGTAGAGGACTCTGTGCAGGGAATTCAGTGGGTGAACTCAGTCGATCTTTGACACTCCTTAGCTTTTTAAAAAAATATTTATTTATTATTATTTCTATGTTTGGTTGCACTGGCTCTTTGTTGCTGTCTACAGCCTTTCTCTAGCTGTGGGAGCAGGGACACTCTTTGTTGTGGTGTGCGGGCTTTTCACTGCAGCGGCTTCTCTTGTTGCAGAGCACAGGCTCTAGATGCTCCAGCTTCAGCAGTTGTGGCACACAGGCTCAGAAGTCACAGCTCGAGAGCCCCAGAGCACAGGCTCAACAGTTAGGGTGCATGGGCTTAGTTGCTCCGTGGGTGGGATCTTTCTGGACCACAGCTTGAACCCATGTCTCCTTCATCAGCAGGTGAATTCTTATCCACTGCACCACCAGGGAAGTCTGATACTCCTTAGCTTTTAAGTGTAACGAATCTCGACAAACCCAACTTGATGCATCATGTTTTCTGTTGCCTGGTGGCCATTTGATGAAGACTTTTAGAGAGAAGTGGAGAGAGCGGCTTGATAATTGAGACCCAGGGAAACCTGAGCATCCTAGAAATTTGCCCCAGCTGCCATCTGTCACACATTCACCACAAATCATCTTCCATATTAGACTAATATATATACATGTGTGTATATATATATATATACACTTTTTTTTTTGCACCTCTGTGTCTGCTCTGGTACTTTCCCAACAGCAGTCTTATTATTCATGGTCTATTCTCTCCAATCTGTTTCTGACTACACTACCAGTATCAGGAAACAAGTAAGAAGATGGGGATTGGGAATAAATACACAAATGGCCTTGTTCCTGCTCTCAAGGAACTTGTGATCTTGAGCCGAATCAGTATATTGCAATTGCATGAAAAATGTAACTGTGGGAGCCTGGACAAGATACAGAGATAGAAGCACAAAGAAAGGAAGTTACTTTCTGCTCAGTCATGATCAAGCATAATGGAAATGAGCAAAGCCTTCAGAGCAGAAACAGCATCTGAGTAAGATTATTTGATATTCAGCAGATGTTTATTGAGCAACTATTATGTATCAGGTCTATCCTAGGTGCTAGAGACACAGCAGTGAGTAATCAAATAATAAATAAATAAAATATCTAGTATGTAACATCAAGGACAATGGAGAAAAATAAAGTAGAAAAAGGAGATAGGGAGTCCAGGTATGGGATAGATGGAATATTAGAGGGTGAATTTTAATCTGTATGAAGAGGCAATATTTTGAGGGAGAAATTTTCCCCTAATTCCAAATAAGCTGCCTTTTTTTTTTTTTTTTTTTTTTTTTAGGGAGACATTTTGATGGTGGCACCAAAATGTCCTGATTAAATTGAAAAATTCTCCGTTTTCTTTACCTAGTAATATGTGTAATAGAAATGCCTGACTCTTACCTCAAATTTAACTTCTAATCTGTCAATGGTCAAGTTTTACTTTGTACTTAATTCTTTATTGTATAGTTTGAAGTTCTTACAAATGATATTTTTAAACTCAGAAAGAGACTGTGCTGTGCTGTGCTGTGCTATGCTTAGTTGCTCAGTCACGTCTGACTCTTTTTGACCCCGTGGACTGTAGCCCACCAGGCTCCTCTGTCCATGGGATTCTCCAGGCAATAGCACTAGAGTGGGCTGCCATGCCCTCCTCCAGGGGATCTTCCCGACCCAGGGATCAGACCCAAGCCTCCCGCATTGTGTGTGGATTCTTTACCATCTGAGCCCCACAGAATTTCACATTAGATTTCATATTAGAACAGTGCTTAGAAAACAGTACTCAATGGAAAGTTTCCTGAGTTGTCTGGATCTAGTACTAAGGATCATATTTTTGCCTGAATATCTTTCCCACTGATGTCTGATGTTTTATACAGTCAAGTCAAGATAGCTATAAAAAAGGAAATATCCATCAAATGGAAAACAAATTACTGTATCAAGCAAATCGAATGTATGTAGTAACTGAGAGTAACTGAGTATGAACACTGTGAATGTGAGGTGGGAATTAAAGAAAACCAGTGTGTTCTTGAGAATGAACATATTGTGAAGAGAAGTTTCTGAGTTGAGCAGTTGAAAACATATGACTTTTAAAATTACATGTAGTTTGTCAGAACACTCAGCTCATTCCTCCTAAAAATCCCTGCTCCCCTAAAACTATTTCATAGAAGTAGATCAGAAACCTCCTCTCCCTTACCTTTTAGAGAAGCATATAGAGGCCATGCTCACGTTTAGAGGCTGTAGATCAGACAGAGAGGTGACTCTTCTTGGAGGCTTTACGGTTCTAAGACTGGAGAGAGAAATACACCTCTTCACTCTGTGTTGCCATACTGCCTTGATTCTGGAGTGAAAACATGGTTTTAGAAACACATTTCAGAAACCTCTGTCTCTGTATCAGAATTACATGAGCATATCATCAAAATCGGGCTTCCCAGGTGGTTCAGCAGGAAAGAATCTGCCTGCCAATGCAAGAGACACGGGTTCAATCCCTAGGTCAGGAAGATCTCCTGGAGGATGAAATGGCAACCCACTCCAGTATCCTTGCCTGGGAAATCCCATGGACAGAGGAGCCTGGTGGGCTACAGTCCTCGTGGGGTCACAAAGAGTTGGACATGACTGAGCGTGTGTGTGCACGCACACACACACACACACACACACACACACACTCATCAAAAGGGCAGATTCCAGAGTCCCATCTCACACCTTCAATCAGAAACTTTGTGTTGAAAATTCCTTTTAATAACTGTAACTATCAAAGTTATGCTATAAATATTTATCAGTTCTGACTCTGAGATTTACAATGTTCAATGCCAACAGGAATAATTATATATATGGTGTGAATATCTCTCAGTGAGGAAATCTGCCTCCACATGGAGGAGCCTTTTGGTCGGGAATTCTGAGATAACTGTCGACAAGCGGAACGATATCTGTAGATTCTCAGCAAAGATGTCTATTACTATCCAAATTGCTATATCTCTAGAAGTACCTCGGGGGAGGGCTCGGTTAGCCAAAGACACTTGGTGTACTGGTTAAGTCTTGGTTTTTGTCAGTTGCTCATTTCTCTCCGAAGTCACCTCTGGGGGTGTCAAATGGCTTATCTCACGCTGGAGTGGCAGCCCCCACGGCAGGTTACAGGTCACTCCCTGCTTATCACCACTTTACATGTCTTCTCCAAGCAAACAGGGACCCCTACTTGACTTGGGGCGAGAGCCACAGGGGTGATTAACTTCAGACGAGCATCTGGTTTTCATTACCCGTGGTAGCAGAGGAGAGCGGGGATGCTGTTCGGTCTGGTGTGGTCACTTCACAACCATCAGGGCCAGCTATAAAGAAAATTTAACATATCCTGTAATTACAGTCCGCCCAGCACAGAAGGGGCTGAGGAGTCTGCAGATCTGATTTCAGGCCTGAGAAAATGTTTATTGTATCTGTTGCACACATTTATTTACTCAGAGGTCGGGAGGCCTGCTGAAATACGGCCTGGCACTGCGGTCCTGCGGGGGTCCAGCCTGCTTGTTTAGGTCGGGGAGCGCCCGTGGCTCCAGGCGGATTGTCCTTTAAGGCTTTTACAGGCTTTGGCGTTTGGGCGGATGGAAATGGGCCGGCGGATCACGTCGGGGAGTGAACTGGCGGTCCTCATTCTCCGCTGCGCTGGGTGCCTCCTCGGGTACTCCCCTCGGCTTTGTGGGGGCGCTTGCACTGGCAGCCCCCTTCTTGCTTTCTGAGTCAGTAACTAACAACTGCTGGGCATCAGATACACGCCAGGCACGTTCTGAACGTTTTGAGCACCTTACCTCTTTTACTCCTCAACATTCCCCCCGAGTTAGGCAATATTATAAACCCATTTAAACAGTGAAGAAACTGAGGCTAGGAGTTGTTGATGTAAGGGAAGCAATTGTGCCTTCCCCGACATCAGGGAAGAGAGACAGCCCATCACTGCGCCCCCCGAGCCGGAGGACAGGAAAGAGCTCACCTTTAAAACGCTTTCCTTTCTTCCCTGACCTGGCTGTTGAAAACAGTCCGGCCGTGAACACTGGGGCGCATGTTACCTTTTCAAATTGTGGTTTAACTTATCTATAGTCAGAAATAAGAGTTAAGGATGTAGAAAGCAAGCATCGTTACCAAGGGGTGAGGGGAGGGAGAGGAATCAATGGGAAGGTTGGGATGTACGTACACACACTGCTGTCTATAAAATAGATAACTAATAGGGACCTACTGTATAGCACAGGGAACTGTACTCAGTACTCCGTAATGATCTATATGGGAAAAGATTCTAAAAAAGAGTGGGTGGATGCAGATCTATAGCTGATTCACTTTGCTGGACACCTGAAACTAATGCAGCACTGTATATACTCCAAAAAAATTTAAGAAAAGTCTTCCCGTGTAGAGTTTGTGATAGAATGACTGCTGAACCACGGGTTAGAGAATCAGATTGACAAATGTCGGTAGTATCCTGGGATAGGAACTATATAAAGTGAGAAAACTGGTCTCTCCTGTCTTCAAGGGCATTAAACTCTAAATTGAGACATCTGTGGAGAAACAGGAATAAATTACAAGCTAAGAGATCATAAAATACAGAAGGGCAACCACAACAATTCAGCAAAGCTTAGTTAAGGTTTAATACTCAAGGGAGGGCTGTGTGTGAGGAAGGAGAGGGTGGACTGGGCTGGCCTTAGAACTGTGAAGTGGAGAAAGGGGGAGTCTTTGGGTTTCTTTTCCTTTCTTTCAATTCCCAAGTCCCTGAGCTGTCCCTTCTTTTCTCTATCAAATGCTGTCTTCAGGAAAAGATCGGATGAGTTTGTTCAAACACAGATTTAAGTGGCTGATGTCAAGGAACATATTTCTGAAGAGAAGCTTTCATATATTAGCAAGTTGATTAGAGAAGTTTGGGGGTAGCTGGTGTCTAACACCGAGACAGGCTGCCCAGGAAGAAGTAGGATCTCAGAAGCTGACGGCTCGCTTCTCAGGTGAGGCCGCTTCTCAGGTGAGGCCGCTTCTCAGGGGCAGGCACTGGGGAGAAGTCGCAGTTTGGCTTCTGAGGAAATGCAGCCTTGATTTAGATTTCCACAGACCAGGATGTGAGGCAGGTTACAAGTGGAGACTTTTATTAGCACTGCATATGAGAAAGGGATTGGGAAGAATTCCTTTTCTTGTATCTGGGGACAGGTGAGTTACAGGAAGGCTGGCTTGATGTTGAGCTGGAGTTTCTTTAAACCCTTCTTGGTCAGAGAGCAGTCTCGTGGAGGAGGCCAGGTAGACACAGGTGAAGAAGGAAGAGGGTTGAGTGGACATGGAGCCGGGCAAGTCCACCACATCTGCTGCATCCAGAATTATTCCCTGCAGACCTTTGTCTGCTCTGGGCTTCCCAGGTGGCACTAGTGGTAAAGAACTTGCTTGCCAGTGCTGGAGACATAAGAAACTTGGGTTTGATCCCTGGGTCAGGAAGATCCCCTGGAGGAGGGAATGTTACCCACTCCAGTATTCTTGCCTGGAGAATTCCATGGACAGAGAGTCTGGCGGGCTATAGACCATGGGGTTCAAAGAGTCGGACATAACTGAGTGACTGATGCTTCACTTAACTTTTGGTTAAATATAACTCCCCACACCCCTACCAAATCCCACTAAAATGATAAGAAAGAAATAAAAATGTCATAAACCTACAAGAAAAAAGAAAATATAAAAAATTGAGTGTTAGAGTCATTTACCAGTGGTAAATGACTGTGCTTTAGAGAAAGTTGAAAGTTAAATACGTATAGGCAGGAAGGACTGTTAAAAAGTTAGCTTAAGAACCTTGGAAAGAATTCCAAGTTGCAGGGCCAGATCCTCTTCACCAATGTGGGCAGCCAGGCTCCTGCCTCTCCCATAACCTCTCGAGCACTGGAAGTCCACCTCCAGGAGGCAAAAGAGAGAAGCCCTGGATTCAAACTACCAGGCACGGCAGGGGAGTGCTTGACCAGAAAACAAGAGGATTAAGTAGAGGCTTACAGAACAACCACATGTATCCCCAGCTTCCTCTCCTCTTGGAATGTAGAATAGTCAGGGTTATGCCCTCCTGGGTGATCTGTCCTCGAGGAAACTTGCTAAAGTTTCCTTTAGCTAGGGAAAAAAAAAAAATCTAAAGATACTATTAGGGTTCCCCAAGGAAATGAGCAGGTCTTCACTCACAATGAAGTTCACAATTGAGAAGAAGACTTTCACTCCAAAAAAAAGTGCTTCTGGGACTTCCCTGGTGGTCCAGTGGTGAAGACTGCTTCCATTGTAGGGGCTGTGGGTTTAATCCCTGGCCACGTGGCATGGCCAAAAAGAAAAAATTACCATATATGTATTGCTGATGGGAATATAAAAAATACATTTAGCTAGGAAAGCTGATTGACTTTAAAAAATGCTTCTGAATAATATTAATCTTTAATATAGGACTGGATGATCAAGGATCACCAGGCATTTGAGGAAAGCCTCTAAGGTGATAATGTTACCAAACACAGTAACTGAAAACTGAGTCCGGCTGCTTGCCACTCAACAATCAATAGAGGTCAGGTTGGTGAATGCTGGCACAGCAGGGGTGAGGGGGGCAGTGGACACCTGTCCCAAGGCTGACTACTCCCCTCCCACCCCCTACTCCCTGACATGCGGGGGCAAGAGCTTTTATAGATTGAAGGAGAGAGCTACATGCAGAAACAGCACAGTCAGCTCTGACAGTCATCTAGAAGTTGGCCACTGGTGGTCTGACCAGCGTCATCTTGGTTGTTTTAGGTACACTTAGTCTTCAGTTCCAGAGTCAGTTGGTTCCATTTCTTTGAGGCCAGTTCTTGGAATTGGGGCAGCTTATGTCATGGCTACAGTCCGGTCATCATGTAGTTAACTTCTCCACCTGGTGGGGCTTCAGTATTTATAAGACAGCTGCACGGGATACGGCTCAGAATATTACCTATAGCTCTTGAGGAGAAACTAAAGGTCCTTGACTTTGCTAAGAGACTACATCGTTATTATTTGGTCTCCTTTGACTATTTCCTTTTGCTTCTGCATTTCCTCCCTTCTCTGATTAAACTTATCTTTTGGCTGAAGTTTTTCCACAGACAAGAGGCAGGCAGAAGACATGGTGGGGGGCAATAACCATAGGATTCTGCTCCATTTCAAAAACAGAGACCACAGTTAAATCATAACAGCACAGGAAAATGGTACTCAGAAGAAGGAAAGACAATGCAAGCAACTGAAGCACAGTTAAAAATATGTCTCTCCCCAATAATTATTACCCCTACAGAAATATGTAAAAAGACATTATGAAGAAAGAATGATATTCTACTTAAGAATATGCAGAGAACAGGAGAACTTGTATATTAAAAAGCAAAATAAGGTAGCGAAATACAAGCATCGGAAAATAAATTTGATGAATCTACAAAACTGAACAACAAGTAAATATCTGGAAAATAGGAGCAAGAAAATAAGAAAATTAAATGACCAGGCCAGGAACTAATAGGACTTCCAAAAAGAAAGATCAGAGAGAACAGAAGAGAGAAAATTATCTAAGAAATAGTGCATTGCAGGCAGATTCTTTTCTGTTGGAGCTATCAGGGAAGCCCTAACTAAAGGACATGAATTACCAAATTAAAAGGGACCTTTGAGTGCATACTAGAAAGACACATACCAAGAACATTATTGTGAAATGAGTACTGGGAACTCAGAAGATCTTAAAAACTTTGACAGAGGAGAATAAAAAGGAGGGGAAAGGGATGCATTGGAGAAAATCAGGTCATATTCAGAGGACTGGCAATCTTGGCAATAGGCTTCTCAAAAGCAAACTGGAAGTCAAAGCATAGTGAGAAATACCTACACAGACTTTAATACCTAGACAAACTATCAGTGCAGCATGAATGTAGAATAAAGACATAGAAAGTCTAAAAAAATGTATCTCCACATTTCCTGTATCTCCCATCTATTGATAGACTTTTAGGCTGGTTCCATATCTTGACTATTGTGAGTAATGCTGCAATGAACATGGAAGTGCAAATGTTAATATTTCTTCAAGATTCTGATTTCAATTCTTCTGGGTAAAAATCCTTAACTGGGATTGCTGGTGGTTTCATTTTTAATAAAAGTTGGTTTTAGTTTTAATTTTTTGAGGAACTCTCATTCCATTTTCCATAGTGGCTGCATCTTTTTACATTCCTACCAACAGTATATAAGACTTCCAGTTTCTCCATATTCTCAACCAGCTTATTGTCTAACTGTCTAGAGTTTTTATAATAGGTATGAGGTGATACCTCATTGAATAGACGTTTCTCCATAGAAGATAGGCAAATGGTCAACAGGCATATTTAAAAATGCTTAATATCACCAATTATCAAGCAAATGCAAACCAAAACCACAATGAGTTATTACTTCACACCTGTTTTGATGGTCACTATCAAAAAACAAAACAGAAGAGACAATGACAAATATTAGTGAAGATATGAAGAAATTGGAACACTTGTAGACTGTTGGTACAAATATATTTTAAAAAATTGCCACCTTATATGTGCTGAATGTTTTTGTTTTCCCAAAATTCACATGTTGAAGATTAAATCCCAATGTGATGGTATTTGGAGGTAGGGTCTTTGTGAGGTAATGTGCTCATGAGGGCAGAGTTCTCAAGAATGGGATTACAAGACTTCCCTGGTGGCTCAGTGGTAAAGAATCTGCCTGCCAATGCAGGAGACGTGGGTTTGATCCTAGTCTGGGAAGATCCCACATGCACTGGAGTGAATAAGCCCATGAGACACAACTATTGAGCCTGTTCTCTAAAGCCTGCGAGTTGAAACTACTGAGTCCGCATGCCATCCTAGGAAGCCCAGGGACCCTAGAGCTCTGCAGCAAGAGAAGCCAAGGGAATGAGAAGCCTGGCAGCATAAGTAGAAAGTAGCCCCCACTACCCGCAACTAGAGAAAAGCCTGTGCAGCAATGGAGACCCAGCACAGCCAAAAATAAATAAATACACGAATAAAATTATATAAAAAAGAATAGGATTACAGTAATGCCCTTACTAAAAAAGGAGTAGACATGGTAGCTTACTCTCCTCTCCCTTTTGAGGATGCAATTAAAAGATGGCTATCTGTAAACCAGGAAGTGGATAGTCACCAGACAGCATATCTGTCATCACCTTGACCATGAACTTCTTGGTCTCCAGATCTGTAGGAAATAAATTTCTGTTGTTTATGAGCCACCTAGTCTGTTGTACTTTGTTATAGCAACCAAAACAGACTAAAACCCCATCCTGATAGGTGTAAGGTGATAGCTCATTGTAGTTTTGTTTTGCATTTCCCTTGGGGGGTGGGATATACATACAATGGAATATTATTCAGCCTTAAAAAAGGAAATCCTGCCATATGCAACAACATGGATGAACTTTAAGAACATTATGCTAAACAAAACAAGCTAGCACAGAAGGACAAATACTTCATGACTCCACTTACATGAGGTATCTAAAATAGTTAAACACATAGAAGCAGAGAGTAGAAAGGTAATTGCCAAGGGCTGGAGAGAGGGGACATAAAGAATTGTTGTTTAGTGGGTGTGAAGTTTCAGTTATGTAGAAGGATTAAGTTCTAGAGACCTTGTGCACAATATTTTGCCTGTAGTTAACAACACTGTATTGCACAACAAAGGACAGAAATGGCAACGACCTAACAGAAGCAGAAGAGATTAAGAAGAGGTGGCAAGAATAAACAGCAGAACTGTACAGAAAAGGTCTAAATGGCTCAGATAACCACAGTGGTGTGGTCACTCACCTAGAGCCAGACATCCTGGAGTGTGAAGTCAAGTGGGCCCTAAGAAGTATTACTATGAACAAAGCTAAAGGAGGTGATGGAATTCCAGCTGAGCTATTTCAAATCCTAAAAGATGATGCTGTTAAAGTGCTGCACTCAATATGACAGCAAATTGGAAAACACAGCAGTGGACAGGGGACTGGAAAACGTCAGTTTTCATTCCAGTCCCAAAGACGGGGAATGCCAAAAAATGTTCAAACTACCATACAATTTTATTCATTTCACATACTAGTAAGGTAATGCTCAAAATTTTTCAAGCTAGGCTTCAACAGTGTGTGAACTGAGAACTTCCAAATGTACAAGCTGGATTTAGAAAGGGCAGAGGAAGTAGAGATCAGATTGCAAACACCCACTGGGTCACAACAAAACCTAGGGAATTCCAGAAAAACACTTACTCTGCTTCATTGACTACACTAAAACCTTTGACTGAGAGGATCACAACAAATTGTGGAAAATTCTTAAAGAGATGGGAATACCAGACCACCTTACCTGCTTCCCGAGAAACTTGTATTCAGGTCAAGCAGCAACAATTGGAACCAGACAAGGAACAATGGACTGGTTCTAAATTGAGAAAGGAGTATGTCAAGGCTATATATTGTCACCCCGCTTATTTAACTTATATGCAGAGTACATCATGCAAAATGCTGGGTTGGTGAAATACAAGCTGGAATCAAGATGGCCAGGAGAAATATCAGGAACCTTAGAAATGCAGATGACACCACTCTAGTGGCGGAAAGTGAAGAGGAACTAAGTCACTCAGTCATGTCCGACTCTTTGCAACCCCATGAACTATATGGTCCATGGAATTCTCCAGGCCAGGATACGGGAGTGGACAGCCTTTCCCTTCTCCAGGGGATCTTCCCAACTCAGGGGTCGAACCCAGGTCTCCTGCATAGCAGATGGATTCTTTACCAGCTGGGCCACAAGGGAAGCCCGAAGAAGAACTAAAGAGCCTTTTGGTAAAGGGTGAAAGAGGAGGATTAAAAAGCTGGCTTAAAACTCAGCATTCAAAAAACAAAGATCATGTCATCTGGTTCCATCACTTCGTGGCAAATAGACAGGGAAAAAGTGGAAACAGTGACAGATTTTATTTTCTTGGGCTCCAAAATCACTGCAGATGACGACTGCAGCCACAAAATTAAAAGACACTTGCTCCTTGGAAGAAAAGCTATGACAAACCTAGACGGTGTATATAAAAGCAGAGAAATCACTTGGCAGACAAAGGTCCCTCTAGTCATAGCTATGGTTTTTCCAGTAGTCATGTATGGATGTTGGACTATAAAGAAGGCTAAGCACCGAAGAGCTGATGCTTTCAAACTGTAGTGCTGGAGAAGACCCTTGAGAGTCCCTTGGACAGCAAGGAGATCAAACCAGTCAATCCTAAAGGAAATCAACCCTGAATATTGGAAGGACTGTTGCTGAAGCTTCAATCCTTTGGCCACCTGATGTGAAGAGCCAGCTCATTGAAAAGACTCTGATGCTGGGAAAGTTTGAGGGCAGGAGAAGGGAGTGACAGAAGAGATGGTTGAATGGCATCACTGACTCAATGGACCTGAGTTGGAACAAACTCCAGGAGACAGTGAAGTAGAGGGAAGCCTGGCACGCTGCAGTCCATGGGGTCACAAAGACTCGGACTTGACTTAGGGACTGAACAACACATCTGTTCTTAACTTCATTGAATATACTTTTAAAATCACAGACATAGTTCTCATCTCTAGAAATTCAAATTGTATTTACTTCATATTATCCATGTTTCTACTTAACATGCTCAAATTTTCCTTTAGCTCCAGATTTTCCAACCTCAGCAAAATCTAGATGTTTTGACCTTTCCAAATTCCCAGCTCCATCTCTGCAGCACAGGGAGACAGCACTATACCCAGCATGGGTTTTTCCTCCCTGTGGGAGCCTGGAAACTCTCTAGGAAGTGAGCTGAGCAATTGTAGAGCTTACCTTGTTTCTTGTCTCTAAGGGACCATTTTCTTTCATTGCCTGAAATATAATGAAGTCTAATGTTTTAAAAGTTACTGCTTATCTTCTGATATCTTTATTAGTTGTTTCATATGGGAGGGCAAATACAGTCCCTATTACTGTATCTTGGCTGGAAATGAAAGTCAGTTCATTGTATTTAAATTATAGTCTGCTGCATTTGGTAAAAGAAAGCTGCTACCACCTCCTATAAAGTCAAATATCCCTTCTGAATGGTTCAGTTCTTCCTAAAAGAAAGTTTCATGGGTTGATATAAATTTTTAAAAAGTTGGACTTTATTTTGAGAACCTTCAGTTTACTTTTCATTTGTGTTGGCTTATTATCTTTCTGAGCCCTGTACTGACTGGTGGGAATTAAGATATTCATCCGCATATGCATGGGATTGGGTGAATTGATTAGTTTGAATTGTTCAAAGTCAAGAAAAAGTTAAATAAATTGATTTTAAATACTGTGCTTTCTTTAAGTTGAGTTTCTATGTGATGGATCAACCCTGAAAAAGGCTCTTTTTGGTCGTATTTTCATTAGCTATCAAACTTAAAAAAGACTGTCTTCTCAAGTCATGGGCTAACCTATTTTATATGTCTGAGAGAGAGAAGCTAAGTATTAGAGCTGCTAACTTAGAGAAGGAAACTTACATGCTTGAAGGAAAGGTTCATTCTGTAAGTGGCATTATTCAGTATTTCAATAACCTGGTCCAAATATAAACCTACTAGAAAGATTAGATCTCTTGAGTGTGATCTTATTCTGGTGTCTTTCATGTTCCCTTGGTCCTTAGACTTTGAACCTTCTTTCTATTCATCATCATCACATGGTCTTCAGTATTCATTTCCAGATTTTGCTGATAAAACAAAGGAAAGCTGCTAATTATTAATTAACTCTTGCTCTAAGCCTGACAGGACTTACTATGTAGAGGTGCTCAATGATGATCATGCTGTATATAATTTGTTGAGTTATAGGGTCAGACCTATTATGTATGTGAGCTTGATTTGCCCTGGGCAGAACATTTTTATGGGGGAATAATAATTATAGCTACAAAACTCAGCCTGCTATGTGGATAGCTTCTCTTTCTCTCTCTGAAACTCTAGACAAAAAAAGACAAGCATCCCCTCCCTTGGAACAACTAAACTCAAAAGAGTTTCTATCTCAATTTCTATTGTTCTGGCTTTTTGCTTTGGCTGGGTAATAAGCCATATATCTATAAATGGAATTGTAATATAATCACAATTCCAATGGGATTTTCCTTTTAGAAATTAACTGGAAAATTTAGCTCTGTTTTGGAAAGTCCATTTAGCTAAATAGCATACCAGGAGGCTTTATGTGTAATTTTCAAAATAAGAGATTGAGGTGTTGAGCCTTTTGCCCTTTGTGTTGATAATCTCATCCAAAGTATTTAGTGTCAACATCAGTTTGTGTAAAGCATTCTATGTGATGCCTTGAAAGAGTAGATAAATAGAACCTGTAACATATATCTGGATTTTAGATTTATCATAGCTGCTAAATTATGTCTATCATCTTCATGTACTAAGTGGGGATGAACAAGGGTATGAATATGTTGGTAAGATTTTAAAAAATAAATGCCAATCAGATATATAAAGTCATCCAAAAATAACATTACTACTCAAATAATTTTATTGAGATAATAAAAACTTCCAGTTGATAAATTTAATTATTCTCTGCCTCTGTTTATAGTTTTTCTTGTCTTATCTGCCTACATTACCATTGTTGATTACTTTCTTCATCTTAAAATTTGTTTTGTGATGTCATTCTTCCCTGGCTATTTTTTTCATGTTTTGGTAATCATGTTTCAGTTTTCCTGGCAGATTCTCTATCTCTAGTTCACATTTTTCTCTTGACTTCCAACTTGCATACTGATTGGCCTGACAAAAATAAATCCACTTGGGAGGCCCACAGACTTCCCTAACTGAACAATACCAAATCTGAACAATTCATATTTCTCCCCAAACCCACTTCCTGTCTTGGGTTCCATCACTTAGAGAATGATGCTAGCTTCTGCCCATTGTTCACAATAGAAACTAGAAAGCTATACCATATTCTTCCTTTTTCTTAGCCCCTACCCAGTCTCCAAGTCTAGTGGATTCTATCTCCTAAAATATTTCTCCTACTTCTCATCACTGACCAAACTATAAAGAAGCAGGGAGATTGCAATTGCCCCTTCTTATTGGTCATAAGACTTTTATTCATCTTCCCTGACATTATCTTCCAAAGCCAGAGTTTTCTTTACAACCAACAAGTATTCTGTTAATTCCTTGCTCAAACTCCTTACTCCTCTACCAGTAAAATAAAGTTAACCTTTTCCCTAATGATCTGGTCTCTTCCTACCAGTTCAACTTCTACCATTATCCTCCTTACGTTACTTTTGAGCATGGTTCCTTACATGTGATCTATAAAGAAATTATGAACGGATAACGGCAGTCCTCCATATAAATATACCATACCTTTTTACATGTTTCTGTACATAGACTGTTTCTGCTGCCTGGAATACTTTCTCCATTCTATTCCTTCATGAAAGCTCCCATGATGCCTCCTTCCCCTCAGGCAGATGCTGGTGTTCCTTTTTGGCATCTGTAGCACTTAGCATCTATTTCCAGGAGAGCAGTGTGCAGCCTGCATTGTCATTGTTCATGTACTTTCCTGTCTTTCCAATAGGTTGTAAACATTTGCAGGCTGGGGACACCAGCTTTCTATCTGTGTATCCTCCAGGGCCTGATAACAGTGCTTAAACACAACAGGAGCTCATTGATTGATATATGCAAATCAATCAATATGGTACATCACATTAACAAACTGAAGAATGAAAACCATATGATCATCTCACAGATGCAAAAAAAGCTTCTGACAAAATTCAATACCCATATTAAAAAAAAGCATGCTTTATTTTTTTTTCCTGAGTGAAAGCATACTTCATGAATAATTGGAGGGTAAAGACCTTATGTCTTTACTTGTAGATTAAATCCAAACCAAAATTTTAAAAATGAGTGACTTCTGGTGAGGAGTAAAGATAAGTGGAAGCCACTTCCCTCTTGTTTGGTGTAAAGAGGGGAGTGGGGGCAGGTCTGGAACCACTTCCTCTCACCAATCCTGAGAACTGGCGCTCAGTTCTGATCATCCTTTCCCCCTCTGCATCTTGTCTGTCTGGTTTTTGAGGAGAAGATAAAGGAAAATGAACAAGATGGAGGAGAGAGATGTGTGATCTGGAGGATTTTTCTTTTAAGATATTTTTTTTTCATGTGGACAATTTTTATTTTTTAAATTTATTTATTTTTCATTGAAGGATAATTGCTTTATAGAATTTTGCTGTTCTCTGTCAAACCTCAACATGAATCAGTCATAGGTATACATATATCCCCTCCCTTTTGAACCTCCCTCCCATCTCCTGCCCCATCCCGCCTCTCGAGGTTGATACAGAGCCCCTGGTTGATTTTCCTGAGCCATACAGCAAATTCCCGTTGGCTATCTATTTTACATGTGGTAATGTAAGTTTCCATGTTACTCTTTCCATACATCTCACCCTCTCCTCCCCTCTCCCCATGTCCTTAAGTCTATTCTCTATGTCTGTTTCTCCTTTGTTGCCCTGTAAATAAATTCTTCAGTATCATTTTTCTAGATTCCATATACATGCATTAGAATGCAGTATTTATCTTTCTCTTTCTGACACCTCACTCTGTATAATGGGCTCTAGGTTCATCCACCTTGTTAGAACTGACTCAAATGCGTTCCTTTTTATGGCTGAGTAATATTCCATTGTGTATATGTACCACAACTTCTTTATATATTCATCTGTTGATGGACATCTAGGTTGCTTCCATGTTCTAGCTATTGTAAATAGTGCTGCAATGAACAATTGGATACACGTGTCTTTTACAATTTTGGTTTCCTCAGGGCATATGCCTAGGAGTGGGATTGCTGGGTCATATGGGGGTTTTATTCCTAGTTTTTTAAGGAATCTCCATACTGCCTTCCATGGTGGCTGTATCAATTTGCATTCCCACCAACAGTGCAAGAGCATTCCCTTTTCTCCACACCCTCTCCAGTTTTTATTGTTTGTAGACTTTTTGATAATGGCTATTCTGACTAGTGTGAGCTGATACCTCATGGTAGTTTTGATTTGCATTGCTTATTTCAATAATGAGAGATGCTGAGCATCTTTTCATGTGTTTGTTAGCCATCTGTATATCTTCTTTGGAGAAGTGTCTGTTTAGGTCTTTTCCCCCCTTTTTGATTGGGGTGTTTTTTTTTTATTTCTGGTATTGAGTTGTATGAGCTGCTTATATTATTGGAAATTAATCCTTCTTCAGTTGTTTCACTTGCTATTATTTTCTCCCATTCTGAGGGATGTCTTTTCACCTTGAATATAGTCTCCTTTGCTGTGCAAAAGCTTTTAAGTTTAATCAGGTCCCAATTGTTTACTTTTGTTTTTATTTCCATTACTCTAGGAGGTGGGTCATAGAGGATCTTGCTTTGATTTCTGTCATCAAGTGTTCTCCCTGTTTTCCTCTAAGAGTTTATAGTTTCTGGTCTTACATTTAGGTCTTTAATCCATTTTGAGTTTATCTTTGTGTATGGTGTTAGGAGGTATTCTAATTTCATTCTTTTACATGTAGCTGTCCAGTTTTCTCAGCACCATTTATTGAAGAGGCTGTCTTTGCTCCATTGTATATTCTTGCCTCCATTGTAAAAAATAAGGTACCCATAGGTGCATGGGTTTATTTCTGGACTTTCTATCTTGTTCCTTTGATCTATATTTCTATTTTTGTGCCAGTACCATACTGTCTTGATGCCTGTGGCTTTTTAGTATAATCTGAAGTCAGGAAGGTTGATTCCTCCAGCTTCAGTCTTCTTTCTCAAGATGGCTTTGGCTATTCAGGGTCTTTTGTGTTTCCATATGAACTGTGAAATTTTTTGTTCTAGTTCTGTGAAAAATGCCATTGGTAAGTTGATAGGGATCCCATTGAATCTATAGGTTGCGTTTGATAGTATTGCACAGTCATTTGCACAGTATTGATTCTTCCTACCCAGGAACATGGAATATCTCTCCATCTGTTTGTCATCATTGATTTCTTTCATTAGCGTCTTATAACTTTCTGTGTACAGTTCTTCTGTTTCCTTAGGTAAGTTTATTCCTAGATATTTAATTGTTTTTGTTGCAATGGTGAATAGGATTGATTTCTTAATTTCTCTTTCTGATTTTTTTACTGTTAGTATATAGAAATGCAAGTGATTTCTGTGTGTTGATTTTGTATCTTGAAACTTTGCTAAATTCACTGATTAGCTTTAGTAATTTTCTGATACTATCTTTAGGGTTTCCTACATACAGTATCATGTCATCTGCAAACAGTAAGAGCTTTACTTCTTTTCTGATCTGGATTCCTTTTCTTTCTTTTTCTTCTCTGATTGCTATAGCTAGGACTTCCAGAACTATGTTGAATAATAGTGGTGAAAGTGGACACCCTTGTCTTGTTCCTGATCTTAGAGGGAATGCTTTCAGTTTTTCACCATTGAGAATAATGTTTGCTGTAGGCTTATCATATATGGCCTTTACTGTGTTGAGGTAGGTTCCTTCTATGCCCATTTTTTGAAGAGTTGTAATCATAAATAGGTGCTGAATTTTGTTAAAGACTTTTTCTGCATCTATTGAGATGATCATGTGGTTTTTATCCTTCAATTTGTTAGTATGGTGTATCACGTTGATTGATTTGCATATATTGAAGACCCCTTGCATCCCTGGAATAAACCCAACTTGATCATGGTGTATGAGCTTTTTGATGTATTGCTGAATTCTGTTTGCTAAAATTTTGTTGAGGATTTTTGCATCTATGTTCACAGTTGATATTGGCCTGTAGTTTTCTTTTTTTGTGTTGTCTTTGTCTGGTTTTGGTATCAGGGTGATGGTGGCCTTGTGGTTGAGTTTGAAAGTCTTCCTTCCTCTGAAATTTTTTGAAAGAGTTTTAGAAGGATAGGCATTCAGTTCAGTTCAGTTCAGTCGCTCAGTCGTGTCCAACTCTTTGAGACCCCATGAATCGAAGCATGCCAGGCCTCCCTGTCCATCACCAACTCCCGGAGTCTACTCAAACTCATGTCCATCGAGTCAGTGATGCCATCCAGCCATCTCATCCTCTGTCGCCCCCTTCTCCTCCTGCCCCCAATCCCTCCCAGCATCAGGGTCTTTTCCAATGAGTCAACTTTTTGCATCAGGTGGCCCAAGTATTGGAGTTTCAGCTTCAGCATCAGTCCTTCCAGTGAACACCCAGGACTGATCTCCTTTAGGATGGACTGGTTGGATTTCCTTGCAGTCCAAGTGACTCTCAAGAGTCTTCCCCAACACCACAGTTCAAAAGCATAAATTTTTTGGCACTCAGCTTCCTTCATAGTCCAACTCTCACATCCATACATGACCACTGGGAAAACCATAGCCTTGACCAGATGGACTTTTGTTGGCAAAGTAATGTCTCTGCTTTTTAATATGCTATATAGGTTGGCCATAAGTTTCCTTCCAAGGAGTAAGCGTCTTTTAATTTCATGGCTGTAGTCACCATCTGCAGTGATTTTGGAGTCCCCCAAAATAAAGTCTGACACTGTTTCCACTGTCTCCCCATCTATTTCCCATGAGGTGATCACTGTCTCCCCATCTATTTCCCATGAGGTGATGGGACCAGATGCCATGATCTTAGTTTTCTGAATGTTAAGCTTTAAGCCAACATTTCCACTCTCATCTTTCACTTTCATCAAGAGGCTTTTTAGTTCCTCTTCACTTTCTGCCATAATGCATTAGCTCTTCTCAAAATATTTGATAGAATTCTCCTGTGAAGCCATTTGGTCCTGGGCTTTTGTTTTTGGGGAGATTTTTGATCACAGCTTCAATTTCAGTGCTTGTAATTGGGTTGTTCATAATTTCTATTTCTTCTTTCTTGAAAGATTGAACTTTTGCCATATAGTTTGTTCATAATAGTCTCTCATAATCCTTTGTATTTCTGCATTGTCTGTTGTAACCTTTCCTTTTTAATTTCTAATTTTGTTGATTTGATTCTTCTCTTTTTTTCTTGATGAGTCTGGCTAAAGGTTTATCAATTTTGTTTATCTTCTCAAAGAACCAGCTTTTAGCTTTATTAATCTTTACTATTGTTTCTTTCATTTATTTCTGCTCAGATCTTTATGATTTCATTCCTTCTACTATTTTTTTTTGTTCTTCTTTTTCCAGTTGATTTAGGTGTAAAATTAGGTTGCTTATTCAATGTTTTCCTTGTTTCTTGAGGTAGGATTGTATTGCCATAAACTTTTCTCTTAGAACTGCTTTTGCTACATCCTATAGGTTTTGAGTTGTTGTGTTTTCATTGTCATTTGTTTCTAGAAATTTTTTTATTTCCCTTTTGGTTTCTTTCATAACCTGTTGGTTATTTAGACATGTGTTGTTTAATCTCCATGTGTTTGTGTTTCTTACAGTTTTTTCTTGTAATTGATATCTAGTCTCATAGCATTGTGATCAGAGAAGATGCTAGATATGATTTCAATTTTCCTAAATTTACTGAGGTTCAATTTATGACTGAAGATGTGGCCTATCCTGGAGAATGTTCCATGTGCACTTGAGAAGAAGGGATATTCTTCATTTGGATGGAATGTCCTGAAGATATCAATGAGATCCATCTCATCTAATGTATCATTTAAGACTTGTGTTTCCTTATTAATTTTCTGTTTTGATGATCTGTCCATTGGTGTGAGTGGTGTGTTAAAGTCTCCTACTATGATTGTGTTACTGTCAATTTCTCCTTTTATGTCTGTTAGTGTTTGGCTTATTTATTGAGGTGCTCCTATTTTGGGTGCATAGATATTTACAATTGTTATGTTTTCCTATTGAATTGATCCCTTGATCATTATGTAGTGCCCTTCCTTATTTCTTGTAATCTTCTTTAAGGTCTATTTTGTCTGATATGAAGATTGCTACTTCAATTTTCTTTTGCTCCCAATTTGCACGGAATATATTTTTCCATCCTCTCACTTTCAGTCTATATGTATCTTTAGGTCTGAAGTGGGTTTCTTGTAGACAGCATATATATGGATCTTGCTTTTGTATCCATTCAGCCAGTCTGTGTCTTTTGGTTGGAGCATTTAATCTATTTACTTTTAAAGTAATTATTGATATATATGATGTTCCTATTGCCATTTTCTTAATTGTTTGGGGTTATTTTATAGATCTGTTTTCTTTTCTTGTATATCTTGACTATGTAAGTCCTTTAACATTTGTTGTAAAGCTTGTTTGATGGTACTGAATTCTCTTAACTTTTGCTTGTCTGAAAAACTTTATTTCTCCATCAATTTTGAATGAGACCTTTGATGGGTATAGTAATCTTGGTTATAGATCTTCCCCTTTCAGTACTTAAAATATATCCTGCCATTCCCTTCTGGCCTGCAGAGTTTCTGCTGAAAGATCAGCTGTTAAGTGTATGGGGTTTCCCTTGTATGCTACTTGTTACTTCTCTTTGCTGCTTTTCATATTCTTTCTTTGTGTTTAGTCTTTGTTAGTTTGATTAGTATGTGTCTTGACATATTTCTTCTTGGATTTATCCTGTATGGGACTCCTTGTGCCTCTTGGACTTGCTTTACTATTTCCTTTTCCAGGTTGGGGAAATTTTCAACTATAATCTCTTCAAAAATTTTCTCACACCATTTCTTTTTCTTTTCTTCCTCTGGGACCCCTATAATTCAAGTGTTGGTGCATTTGATATGGTCCCAGAGGTCTCTGAGGATGTCCTCAGTTCTTTTCATTCTTTTTACTTTATTCTGCTCTTCAGAAGTTATTTCCACCACTTTATCTTCCAACTCGCTGATTTGTTCTGCTTCAGATAGTCTGCTATTAATTCCTTCTGGAGTATTTTTGATTTCAGTAATTGTGTTGCTTGTCTCTGTATTTTCTTTAATCCTTCTAGGTCTTTGTTTATTGATTCTTGCATTTTTTCATTTTCAAGATTTTTTATTATCTTTACTATCATTATTCTGAATTCTTTTCCAGGTAGTTTGCCTATTTCCTCTTCATTTATTTGGACTTCTGTCTTTCTAGCTTGTTTATTCATTTGTGCAGTATTTCTCTGCCTTGTCATTATTTTCTTTTAAACTTATTTTGTTTGAGGTTTCCTATTCCCAGGCTTCAAGGAAAGTTCAATTCTTTCCTTGAAAAAGGTTGAATTCTTTCTTCCTTTTGGTTTCTGCCCTCCTAAGTTTGGTCCAGTGGTTTGTGTGAGGTTTGTATAGAGTGAGATTTGTCCTGAGTTTGTGTTTGTTGTTTGTTTTTCCTCTGATGGGCAAGGCTGAGTGAGTGGTAATCCTGTCTGCTGATGACTGGGTTTGTATTTTTCTTTCGTTTTTTGTTTAGATGAGGCATTCTGCACAGGGTGCTACTGGTGGCTGGGTGATGCTGGGTCTCGTATTCCAGTGGTTTCCTTTGTGTGAGTTCTCACTATTTGATACTCCTTACATTTAGTTCTCTGGTAGTCTAGGGTCTTAGAGTCAGTGCTCTCACTCCACAGGCTCTTGGGATCTCTGGTCAGGAACGAAGATTCCACAAGTGGTTTGTTCTGGCATTAAGTGAGACTAAAATAAATATCCACAAAAATGAGAAACTAAAAATGAACCCCAGGCAAATGGCAGTTAAAAAATCAGGCAAGTAATAATTAAAACAATGGAATATACACATATACATATACACCCGTAAGCAAAGTGAAAGCAGTCCAACAAAAATAAACTAGAGTAGACTGATCTGGTGAACAAAGGAAATAAAAAATTATATTTACCAGTTGAGAACAAAACTAACTGAAGAACAAACTGGAAAACAAAACTAAAGCAAGGTGTCAAGCAGGGAAGAAAGCAATGAAAACAAAACTAACGAATTTGTTGAGAGGAAAGGAAACAAAGAAAAGAAAGAAAAAATAGATATGTCAAGTTAAATAGAGGTAGATGAAGAAGATTTATATACATTAAAGATTAATTGCAAGGGGAAAAGAACAGTAGGAAAAGCAAACAAAGAAATAGAGAAAGAAAAGAAAAAAAGAATAGATATGCAAAGTTAAATAGAGGTAGAAAAGGAAGATTTATATACATTAAAAATTAACTGCAAGGGGAAAAGAACAGTAGGAAAAACAAACAAAGAAATAAATGTAGAAAAAATAATAATAGGTTTAAAAAATTAAAAATTAAACTTTAAAAAAGAGAAAAAAAAAAGAGGAATACTCTACAGAACTGCAAAAGCCCAACATAGAGGCAGAGGTTTATGATAACAATAAAAAATGTTACTGAGATTTTAAAAAAATGGCTCAAAAGCTTAATTGGATTTCTTAGTGCCAATAAAATCAACAACTACAACAGAGAGGAAGAAAAGCAGAAAAAAAACCACCACCACCAACAACAAAAAAGTCAAAAAGAATCTACAGAACAAGTCAAAACTTAAGAATAATAAATGTTTTTCTTGACTCACTGCTGTCAAGAGTCCTTTCCCTCACTGGGAGTCACAGTCCACCTCTCCTCACTAGGATGCCCTCCAACACTGTGCTGATCTGGACCTGCTCTGGGGGCAGAGCAGATTCTAATGTGGTCTTAGTCCTCTGCCTCTGACGTCCACAGGTATTAATGACCTAGTGCATTTTCTTTTGTGGGAGCTCTCAATGTCATTTTGAATATTCCATAGACACAGAGTCTGCCTAGTTGATCAAGTGGATTTAACCTGCAGCTTGTACAGTTGGTGGGAGGGTTTTGGGTCTTCTTCCTTGGCCACACTGCCCCTGGGTTTCAATCGTGGCTTTATTTCCACCTCTGCATGTGGGTCGTCACTGGGGTTTGCTCCTGAGGCTGCCCTGGAGGACTTGGGTTTGCCCCTGTGAGGGCCAGGTGTGGAGGTGGTGCAGCTGCTTGGGTCGCAGGGGTTCTGGCAGCACCAGGTACTCAGGGGAGTTGGCGGCTAGGGCAGCAGGAAATAGTGCTCTAGAAGGGTATGGCAACCAGTATTGGCCAATATGCTCCAGTATTCTTGCCTGACGAACCCCCTTCCCTGACAGAGAAGCCTGGCAGGCCACAGTCCACAGGGTCGCAAAGAGTCAGACATGACCAAAGCGACCCTGTATGCATAGATGCAAGACTTTTTTTGCCTGTGGCAGCTCTGCCCCAGTGAGAGTTGAGCACGAGGGTGGCATGGTTGCTTGACTTGCAGGGACACGGACTGCCTCTGCAGGAGTTATGGCCCTGTCAGAGTCTTTTTTCGAGACTTGTAGCTGGTGATCAGAAGGCCTCTTTGGCCAGCCTTTCTCTGTAGCTCTGCCCTTTCAGGCACTTAGAGGGCTCCCTTGCCTGGGGTCCTTTCTGTTGTTTGGTGCATCAGGCACTTAAAGGGGCACCCTGGCTGGCGTCCTCCTCCGTAGATTGGCCTGTCAGGCACTTAAAGGGGCCCCCTGGCTGGGGTCCTCCTCTGTAGATTGGCCTGTCAGGCACTTAAAGGGGCCCTCTGGCTGGGGTCCTCCTCTGTAGATTGGCCTGTCAGGCACTTAAAGGGGCACCCTGGCTGGGGTCCTCCTCTGTAGATTGGCCTGTCAGGCACTTAAAGGGGCACCCTGGCTGGGGTCCTCCTCTGTAGATTGGCCTGTCAGGCACTTAAAGGGGCACCCTGGCTGGGGTCCTACTCTGTAGTTCAGTGGGCAACATTTGATGGGCCAGCCTTTCTATTGTTCAGCTGCTGTTGCTGGCCAAGTTTTGTGTGCTTCTATATATTCTTTTCCACTGGTCAGGACAGGGTCCTCTCTCTGCATGCATTTCTGTGTCTGAAGGTGTATTCCTGATGTATCCACGGAGAGAGATATACTCCATGTCCACCTATTCCTCCGCCATCTCGTTTTCTCTCAAGTTTTATTTTATTTTCAATTGGAGGATAATCACTTTACAACATTGTGTTGGTTTCTGCCAAACATCAACATGAATCAGCTATAGGTACATATATGTCCCCTTCCTCTTGAACGTCCCTCCCTGATGTGGACCATTTTTAATGTCTTTATTGAGTTTGTCACAATATTTATCATTTCCGTTTTATGTTTTGGTTATTTGGCTGCAAGGCATGTGGGATCTTTTCCCTGACCAGGGATTGAAACTGCACCCCGTGCATTGGAAGGCAACATCCTAACTACTGACCACCAGGAAAGTCCCTCTGGAGGATGTTACGTAGTTTCTACGTAGTCTAAGTAGAGGAGGAGATCTACTTCTTTCAAAGGGAGGGTGACAAGGGGGTCCTCCTAGTTCCTGGGCCTGAGTCCCCACGTAGATAACTTAAAACAGAAAGGTCTTTCTGCTGACCCAGTAAGTGTTGCCTAGTACTGGTTACATGATTTGCAGAGCCCAGTGGAAAATAAAAATGTGGGCCTCTCGTTAAAAATTTATGTAGAGTTTTAAGACAGTGACAGCACAGTTAGCCAAGCATGAGGTGCTTCTAGGTGTGGGCCCTGTCTGTCTGCACACTTGTATGTACAGGAAGCCAGCCCTCGTGCTCTCTGATGGAGGTTTCAGGTTCTGGACTTCGGTGATGAATTTCTTCTACTTATCTACTTAGAAATTTCTATAAAATTTTTTGGGTATTCAAAAAGGGATAAAGAAAAATATTAAAAAAAAAATCAATGTACCCACCACTGGCTTAAGAGACACAGACATAGAGAACAAATGTATGGTTACCAAAGGGAGAATGGAGGAGGGTGGGATGAATTGGGAGATTGGGATTGACATATGTACATTATTGATAGCGTGGGTAAAATAGATCACTAATGAGAACCTACCGTATAACAGAGGGAACATACTCAATGCTCTGTGGTGACCTAAATGGGAAGGAAATCCAATAAAATAAGGGATATATCTATAAGTATCGTTGATTAGCTTTGTTGTACAGCAGAAAGTAACACAACATTGTCAAGCAAATATATGCTAAAAAAAAGAGATACATGGTGACAAATATATTTGAAACACTTTGTTTGCTCCTCAGAAGTAACAAATATTCTGATGAACCACAGGAGTTTATCATTCTTGCACATGTCTACACTTACACTATATATCTCTGATAAAGATGAATTTTAAAGTGATGCTGGGCAGTATTTCCTCATGCAACTGAACAAGGAATCCTGTGAGACACAGGCTTAGACACATCTGAATCAGTGTGGTCAAAGAGTCCTGGGCTTTTCTGTGGGGAGGGGAGTACAGATTTAGTCCTTTGCATTTTTGTTCACTGCTTCTGTTTTCTTCAGCCCACATCTACCTCCCTTCCTGTCCTTTGTAGAATCTGTAAACATTTCCTTTTCTGTGTATCCTGTCTTCTTCCATTTCATCATACTTACTACATGCTCCTTCTATAATGCAAAGCGCCGGGGTCTGGCTCCACGTCCGACTTCCTTTCTACCCCATAGCTATTCTGAGTCATGGTGTTGGGGATTAATCTGGTCAAATGAGCTGTCGATTTTTAATATTTCAGATCGAGTAGGCCCTAGTGGCTTAAAAAAGTGGGGCTCCAGAGATAGAATCTGGTAGAACTGCAAAAGATATATACACTTTTAAAAAGTGGAATGAAGTGGATTCAGCAATGAATATTCAGTGAAAAGTCCCATTTGGGGAATTATAAAGAGAGACTGTGAGGGTGGGGGGAGAGGGCTGTGCTCAGCTATGCAACTCTGTGCAGACATTAATGCAGCGGGAAATGTGATTTTGCCAAAAATAAGGGTGTGGCCCATGAAAGTGGGGACTTGGAGCCTGGAGTTGTCCCACACGGTTATAGTAATTAAACAATTACTGGTTTACATATCCTCCCTGCCTTTGAAAAATTTAAAAAATGCCTTCAAATCTTGCACATCTTCCAGATGAATGTTGGAAACTATGCAAAACTTAGCAGTTATAAAGAAAGGCCATTGTGAAAGGCTGATTTTTCTGTCTCTAGGGATTTATCTGCAGAGCAGTAGCAGGACAAAGAGTTCAGGGATGGTTTTGGCGAGTGTTTGAACTGACTAAAATAAAAGACACCAACGCATCCCTAATTGCCTGACCAAATACTTTACACTGCACCCCTCCAAGTTCATGTGAATAATATGGTTGCAAAAGGCCAATAATAATGATCAGGATTTCCAGCTCAGAGAGTGATTGCAAATTTGACTCATGTGCTGTCCCCAAAATCGCTCTGGCCTAATTAGTGTTAAAAACAGATGAAGATAAATGTTAACATGGCCCCAGTGAGTCATCTGGTCAGGGCTCACGTTACAGAAACAGTCATTCTGGGAGGAGAATTGAGGACAAACACTTTGAGAGTGGCCACAAACGATGGCAGAGGACAAGCCTGCTAGAGAAGCCTGTGTTTGGTTCCCAGGAATGGAGAGCGAGATAACTGTTACATGATCATAGGGCTTTTCATCAATCTTTTCTGTTAATAAACACATGCAATTGCCATATGGAAATAAGATCTGCTGCCCCAGTTCCTCCTAAAATAGAGCATTTCTAATTGCAGTTATTTAACTCCTTTCAGAAATACTCTCCGTACTTTTCCTTTAGAAATACTTTTCTTAATTATTGGGTTAGCTTAGCATGTGGAGGAAAAGGGAGTGGAACCGGCAATTGGAAAGACTTCTCTGAGACTGGCCCCGAGTCGTCCTCAGGTAAGTAGTATTGGCTTACTTATAGATAAAGAAAATTAGGAGCCAGAGATAGCCTATAAATCAAGTGCTTCTTTGTGCCTCTAGCTCCATGATCAATCATGATGTTCAATATGGCAGCCTCTCTGGGTTTCAGTTTTCTCATAGGTACCTTGGAGTGATGATACTTACCCTAAAGCATGTTATTGGTTAATTTCCAAGGGGAGTAAGCTTTTAGTAAATGATTCTATTCTGTAGGAAAGGCCTTGAGGATGTGTCTGGGTACAGATGGTCTGCTGTTGGGTCCTGGGTACACGAAGGATGGTTGGTCCTCTGCCGACTTGCCCCCGCTGTGTCGCTTTTTATGCTCTACTTACAGATGTTCTCTGGGAGAGGGACAATTTGTGACAGGCCAGTTCTGATGATCCTTGGGCTGAAAGCATTGCTCTTTTGCAACTGAGAGTTTTACTCCTTTTAAAGATTGAATTGACTCCTTAATTTTCTTTCCTACTCTGGAAATTCCAACATATACACTCTCAGACTCAAAGGGATTTAGAAGCAGAAATATCTGAACTGCCACACTTAAAATATCTCTACCACTAAAGAAAAAAGATATAATGTAAGGAATACAATAGGAAATTTTAAAGTAATGAGAAAATGGGGCTAAAGATGATTTATTTGTAGTAGCAACAAACTGGAAGTAACTTAGATATCCATCAATAGGGTATCACTTTATAGCCATTAAAATACTGTTGTAGAAAGATACATAATGTCATAGGAAAATGTTAACATGTGGATAAGTGAAAAAACTAGATTTTAACTGCATCATCAAAATATTAATAGATTTGTTGTTGTTGTTTAGTCACTTAGTCATGTCTGACTCTTGCAACCTCATGGACTGTAACCTGCCAGGCTCCTCTGTGAGTGGGATTTCCCAGGCAAGAATACTGGAGTGGGTTGCCATTTTCTTCTCTAGGGGATCTTCCTGACCTAGGGATCGAAACTTCATCTCCTGGATTGCAGGTGGATTCTTTAACACTGAGCCACCTGGGAATCCCCCATGTATGATGATAAACTAAGGATGCTGTCTTTCTTTTTAATTGTTAAAGAAGACACATGACATAAAATTTACTACCATAGCTATTTTTAAGTGTAAGTTCTGTCTTAAGTATATTTACAGTGTCATGCAACCAATTTCCAGGACTTTTTCATCTTGCAAAACTGAAATTCTGCAGCCATTAAACAACTGTTCCATGTCCTCCTTCTTCAGTCTCTGGCAACCATCATTCTGATTTCTGTGTCTATGAATTTGACTATACTAGGTGCCCCCATGTAAGTGGAATCAATACAGTATTTGTCCTCTCATGACTGGCTTATTTCACTTACATCGTGTTCTCAGGATGCATCTATGTTGTAGCATGTGACAGGGTCTCCTCTTTTTTTCAAGGCTGAATTATATTCCATCATGTGTATATACCACATCCTGTTATTCATTCATAGATTGCCTCATATTTGGGGTTGCTTCCACTTCTTGATCTTTATGAATAAAGCTTCTGTGAACATGGGTGTACAACCATCTCTTTGAGATCATGCTTTCAATTCTTTTGGGTATATACCCAGAAGTGGGATTGCTGGATCACATGGTTATTCCAGTTTTTATTTTTTTTGAGGAACTACCATACTGTTTTCTACAGTGGCCACACACATTTTACATTCCTACCAACAGTTGACAAGGGTTCCCTTTTTTCCACATCTTCACCAACACTTGTTACTTTCTATATTTTTTTAAAAATAGTAGTCATTTTTTTCATACTTTGATATAATTCCTCATTTGCTTTTTACTTGAGCAATTACTTTTGTAATTAGAAAACCCACAATAAATGTAATGTAGAAGATATGGTGGAGGGACCAATATTTTCTGTGTCTCGTTTACAAGGACTGAAGGATTGGATACTCCTGGGTTGCTGTCCCAATGACCATCTTACCTATTCCATGGTCATGATTCTGTGTAGCTGAGCATTAGGTATGGTGTCCAACG
The DNA here is from genome assembly GCF_023699985.2 of Odocoileus virginianus. Classification (NCBI taxonomy): domain Eukaryota; kingdom Metazoa; phylum Chordata; class Mammalia; order Artiodactyla; family Cervidae; genus Odocoileus; species Odocoileus virginianus. Next base: position 54,114,917 of record NC_069684.1, on the reverse strand, counting down.
GCATGGTCTGAGGGAAAAATATCACAGAGTGATTTCAACACTCTTGTTTGCACACTAGGAAGCAAAAGACATGGTTTAGCCTTTTTCCTGTACTTCCACAATGGAACTAGCTGATTTCAAAAATTAAAAATACCAATTATTTTAATGAAAAAAATCAGTCAAACAAGTAGTCCCTGACATATTTAGCATCAGGGACCAGTTTCATGGAAGACAGTTTTTTCATGGCCTGGCATGTGGGGGTTATGGTTTCAGGATGGTTCAAGTGCAATAGGATTTGTGCTTCTATGAGCATCTAATGCCACCACTGCTCTGACAGGAGGCAGAGCTGAGGTGGTAATGCAAGTGATGTGGAGCAGCTATAAATACACATGAAGGTTTTCTCATGCACCCACTGCTCACCTCCTGCTGTGTGGCCTCGTTTCCTAATGGACTGGTACCAGTTGGGGACCCCTGAGTTAGACCAAGTAGTTTGCATTTTTATGAAACAATAGGCTCATTTATTGAAATTTAAAGAGAATAATTAGCATGATGTATGACTTCATAGGGCTGCCCTGGTAGCTCAGCTGGTAAAAAATCTGCCTGCAATGCAGGAGACCCCAGTTCAATTCCTGGGTCGGGAAGATCCCCTGGAGAAGCAATAGGCTACCCACTCCAGTATTCTTGGGCTTCCCTGGTGCTCAGATGGTAAAGAATCTGCCTGCAAGGTGTGAAGACCTGGGTTCGATCTCTGGATTGGGAAGATCTCCTGGAGGAGGAAACGGCAACCCACTCCAGTATTCTTGTCTGAAGAATCCCCATGGACAGAGGAGCCTGTTGATCTACATACAGTCCATGGGGTCACAAAAAGTCAGACATGACTGAGCGACTAAGCACAGTACACGACTTCATAGATTGCAGTTCTTATTCTTTTAGTGATAACTGGTTTGACAGCTGGTCAGACTTAACTTTTGCAGGTGAAAGGTCATCATGTATTCTTAATAAACCTTTTAACACCACACAGTACCACCACCTCACAGTCATTTATAGAAGGCTTTATTAAGAAATAGTTGCTCTGCTTGCATTGCCTTATTTAATTCTGTCTATGAAAGGTAAAGTGAAAGTGAAAGTTGCTCAGTCATGTTCAACTATTTGCGACTCCATGGACCACACTGTCCATGGAATTCTCCAGGCCAGAATACTGGAGTGGGTAATCTTTCTCTTCTCCAGGGGATAGTCCCAACCCAGGTTTTGAACCCAGGTCTCCCACATTGCAGGCAGATGCTTTACCAGCTGAGCTGCCTGGGAAGCCCAAGAATACTGGAGTGGGTAGCTCATCCCTTCTCCAGGAGATCTTCCCAACCCAGCAATCAAATCGGGGTCTTTTGCATTGCAGGCAGATTCTTTACCTGCTGAGCTACCAGGGAAGCCCAATTCTGCCTATGTGCTGTGCTTTGTCGCTCAGTCGTGTCTGACCCTTGTGACCCCATAGACTGTAGCCTGCCAGGCTTCTCTGTCCATGGGATTCTCCAGGCAAGAATACTGGAGCAGGTGGCCATTTCCCTCTCCAGGGATTCTGTCTATAGAGTAGACTATTTTTTTTTTTTAACTAGATGAAAAACTAAGGCTTGGAGATATTAACCAATTTACTTAAGACTCCTCAGTGATGTGCTGAAATATTAAGGATTGATTTAGGTTATGTCTTCCCATTCCACCTCATACAGAAGAGACTGATACCAAAAATTGTATCTATTTTAATGGTGGTGTTGAGGAAGAAACTGCCCTTGAATTCTTCTCTGTTTAAGCTTTTGATGTTAAGTCTTCTTCATCATGAAGTTAATTGATTTTTCAGTTTGGTTATTCTGCTTTTGTAAGTAGTAACTGGGGCATCACTGATGTAGAATTCATAAAGTTCCAAGAGTTAGAGAAGGTTATTTTAGACGCATAGGTTATTTTCCTGTTTTCTAATAGTTCATCATCAGAGAATAAAGACTAACCTTCAGCACTGTGTATACCCTGTGTTATTAGATGAATAATTTCAGGCTACTTAAGGAAGAAATCAAGACAGAATTCTGCTATCCTGCTTTCCTCCTGCTTCATTCTGAAAGGATTTAAACATCCTTCAAATATGAGATTAAGGGGTGAAAAATATGAGGGTTTTTTTTTTTTTTTTGCCATCTTTTAATAGTAGCTCCTTCAGTTAGTGTAGCAGTAAAGAAAACAAAAAACAAATGTATTGGGGCCTTGTAAATGTATGTGCTGGTGAAGATTAGGAGACAGGATTAAGCAAAGGAACAAATGCATTTTTAATCAAATTGAAGTGACTGAACAGAGACAGGAAAATTGTTATTATTATTATTTTTAACTATTGAACATTAACAAGCAAGAAAACATTTTTACAATAGGCATCATCTACTCAGGGGTGCCTATGCCAGAGTCAGGGAATTGCAGTGAGAGTTCCTTTGTCTCCTATCTCACTCTCCCCCTCTGCTGGGTACTATTATTATCTCCATTTTTGTCTCCAGGAAAGTTAGGCTCCGAGATGTTAAGTAACTTGTTCAAGGTCACCTGGCTAAGAAGAGTCAGAACCGGTGAGCCCAAGTCTATGAAATCCAGAACCTGTCTTTGTAACCAGGACGCTTTTCTGTCTCAGACATTTATAAAAATTGCTCATGCAGTTCTAAGCTGAGAGGCAGGATGAGAAAAGGCCCTTGAATGTAACGATTACTGTCCAAATCGAACTTTTCTAGGCTCCAACCCAATGTTTGTGCAGGAGTTTGTGTGGCTGGAGACCTTCTGGTCCTGCCCACCACTGGCAAGCTCTCTGCTCCCTCTGCCTCCAGTGGGAAGAGGAATGGGGGGGTCAAAGTGGTGAGGCGGCTTTAGGCTGTCAGGTGAGCGAGTTGGTGCAGTCCCAGGGCAGAGGAAGCTGAGTCCAAGGGAAAGGCTAGTTAAAGCCGTAATACTTTACGACTTACTAATGAATTCCATTTTATAGCCCAACTCCCTTAAGTTGTCTCTTCCTGTGATTAATTCTTGTTCTCCCCGTCCCCCTTAAGCAGACGGCTGTTGATAGGGAGTGTTCCGTGTTGAATGAGTAAAACGTACTAATGCATGTTCTCTTCAGCCAGAGATAACCTTGCTTTAAACATGATGGATGCAACTTTTACAAGGGGAGATATCATCAGGAAAGGGGCCTTGAGGCTTATGCATCAGACCCTCGGGGATAAACTCACTGTCCAGCAGCATCTCAATCTCTCTCCTGATCATTTCAAATAACTTGATCTGTCTGTCAGTGTCTCTCAAATGAAGTGATCCATTGATGTAAATAACCCAACCATGGGGTCATTCTGGATTTAATCAACCTTTTTTTTTTTTTCCCTCCCTGAAAAATATTTCACACCTTTTTCGTTCTCGGTTAACACCAAGACAAAGAAGCAAGGTTTCTGGGAAAGTCATAGAGCTTAAAAGTCACAAGTGGCACAGTATTAGAAGGGACTCCTTTCCGGGACTAGAGAACTTTAGCTCTCCCGATACGTGTTTGTGCGTAGACTTGCAAAGACTTAGAGAAAGAACAGAGAGGTTTTTCTGGTGAGGACTAGACATTTAGTAATTGCAACTCAAGTCACCTCAATCCCAGACTTCTTAATTTTGACCTGGTCCACGAAAATATACAGAATAAAGCCACCAGTCACTGGTGATTGTTACTTATAGGGATGTGTCCAGGATTGAGAAAGCTCTAGATAAAAGGGATGGACGGAGAGGAGGGAGCTGAGCTGGCAAATTGGCTGGGATTCCTAGGAGGAGATGCTCACAGGATACAGGTGCCTACTTGAAAGCAGAAAGAAAAAGCAAAGCAAAAGTATCCTGGTGTGCACAAATTATTTACATGTTCAGTTTCTTTTAGCTCTTATGAAGTATCTCTTCCATGCTGGCAGAAGACTTTAGTTTAAAGAAGAAAAAAAAAATTCTTTTTTGCAGAACTGATAACCAAATAAAATACTGTTATATTTTCTGTCTAATAAGCACAAGAAGTTCCATAACTCCCTTGATTAAGCGTATTATCCTTTTGCAGAAAGTCAGCTTGATTTATGCAAAAAGCGATTTGGACATACTTTCTCCGGCCATGGAGATTTCATAATTCCTGGTGTATGTCTGGAAAATCTCCTCTCGTCGTGAGTCCAAACCAAATTAATGTCTTCCAGAGTGACCTGAGGAATTAATGAGGTTTTTGCTGTCAGTTCTACCCATCCAGGGTCAAGTAAATCATTTGCTGGCTCTCGGGCCGCTGTTTTTTTTTGCTGCCTCTCTGACTCCACGTTCAATGATAACAACATTGCAGATGCCTTTGAAATACGGCATTGCCGACACCCTCCGTCCATCTGCTGGGACATATTTTAGGCTCTGCTTCTCTTTCTGCTGTAAACTCGGCCTTTAATGGAGTCGGTAATTGCTGATAAATGGGGTATCAATGAAGTCAGCGTACTGGAGGTTCCCCCATTCTTTTTGGCTGATGTATGCTATTTAAATCTCCTCTGACGTGACTTAGAATTATTGTGTGCCCAACTGGTGTTCTTGGCTGAAGACTTGAATTATTTTTTCCCCTTCTTCTTTTCAGACAAACTAAAGCTGGTCGGTAAGAGGCTTTCTTGGGGGCGCTTTGTTCTTCTTCCCAGAAGAAGTTCCACCACCTGCTGTAAGGTCATGTCCACAGAATGAGGTGGAGTCTTCAGGACTTTCCTATCCCTCTCCCACCATCACTAGAGGGCTAGGACCACCAGATCTCCTGGGAATCTAAGCTATGAAATAAGTGGAAGCTTTCCAAAGCTTTGAAAGTGACTCATTATGGATCTTTGTACTGAAAGTCTGAAATTGTGTGTTTGACACTAAACTTCTCACTGTTTTTCCCTTTATTTCTTTAACTGTTTATAATTGAGCATTAGAAGCAGAAGCAATGATCATCTCCCTTCTAGTCTCCTCATGCTATTTAATTTTTCATTTCTCACAAATATGTGGTCAATTTGCTGCCAATGAGAAAACAACCCAGCTGGACTGGTGAATGTTTTTTCAAAACTTTTTATTTTGCATTGGAGTATAGCTGATTGACAACATTTTTGATGGTTTCAGGTGTACAACAAAGGGACTCAGTCATACATGTACATGTATTCATTCTCCCCCAAACTCCCCTCCCATCCAGGCTGCCACATAACATTAAGCAAAGTTCCCTGTGCTAGGAATTTTTATATGGATTCTTAGCCATCTGGTCAGAGGACCTGGGGGACTGCTGTTTACCATTTTTCAAAGTAGAAGTAGAATTTTAGAAATAGAAATAGACCTTCTATTTTCTTTCAAAATATAAAAACCTACTAAAGGTACCTACCAACCACTGGTTTTCTGCTCCAACCAGTCATATGGATATAAACATGCTCCCACAAGGAGTGAAAGGTTAAAGCTTCAAATGCAGCCTGAATCTCCCTGACCTTCCAAACCTCAGTTTTATCAGCTACAAAATAGAGACAGCCTCACCTGTCACTTAGGACTTGGGAACCCTGTGGTGGCTGCCGCTGGCTCACAGTTTTTCACACTTACAATATATTAAGACCCTTTCCTATATTATGTCATTTAATCCTCACCATCATTCTCTGAGGCAAGTACTATTCAACAGCATCATCTTACTGACAGGGAAATAGACACCAACGAAACAATGAGGCTTAAAAAAAGTTTTATAGGGTCTTCCCCGGTGGTCCATTGGCTAAGAATCCACCTGCCAAGGCTGGGTACGTGGGTTTGATCCCTGACTGGGAAGATCCCACATGCCTCGGGGCAACGAAGCCTGTGTGCCACAACTACTGAAGCCTTCGCACCTAGAGCCCATGCTTTTGCAATAAGAGAAGCCACCACAATGAAAAGCCCACGCAGGGCAACTAGAGAAAGCCCAAGGGCCACAACCAAGATCCAGAGCAGCCAAAAAGAAATAATTAAAAAAACAAAAACCAAACAATAAGTTTTATGGCTCTTAATGTTTTCAAAGGCTTTTCCCTATGTTATTCCATCTTCCCTCCTCAAAAACTCTGTTAGGTATTTATTATGATGTTCCCCTCACTGGAATATACAGAGAAAACAAGAGGCCTTTTTCAGGTCACACAAGTCAGGAAGGGCAGCGTTATGACTTGAAAGAGACATAGTAATGATAAACATGCCTTGAGGGGAAAAAAAAAAAGTTTGAATAATATAATTGGATGCCTAATTGTCCTGGCCATGATATGATCCATTTGTGCCTGAGTGGAAAACAGCCTTGACACACTCATATTTTAGATTAGACCATAAAACCAACAAACAATAAGCCAAACTATTGTGAGCAAGCATGTGATAAGTGAGGAAAGATGAGGTGGGGCTGAGGAGAAGATGTGGAAGAAATTTCAGTGACCTAAATGAGGAACTTCAGGGAATTTGGTGAAAATTAGGTTGGAGTTTGAGAGGAAACTCTGATGAATAATTTAGCTAAAACCCTGAAAATGTCAGGCCGGCTAACGCCTTTGAGTCCTTCTCATCCATTTTTGATTTTGTTCAGCTGGGAAATACCTCAGAAGTTTTCCTTCAGCTGTTTGTTTTCTGTCTGTTGGAAGTGGGTGTGTGGTATCTATAGCTGTTTCCCTTTAAAATAAACCAAAAAGTAGAAGAAACATTAGAATGAACTTTAGGGAACAGAATTGGGAAGTGTTCCCTTTAAATTGTAGAGAGTGGCTTTTTTGTTTTGCTAGAAGGCAGGCTTTACTTTTCTAAATGGTAGTGGGGGACTTCCCTGGTGGTCTAGTGGTTAAGAATCCACCTGCCGACGCAGGGGACACAGGTTGATCCTTTGCTCCAGGAAGATGCCAAATGCTGAGGGCCAGCTAAGACCGTATGCCACAACTGCGGAGCCTGAAGGGCACACGGAGCCCAAGTGCCACAGCTACTGAAGCCCATGGGCCCTAGAGCCTCTGCTCTGCAACGAGAAAAGCAACCCCGGGGAGCAGCCTGCACACCGACAGCTATAGGGGAGACCCCACTCGCTCCAACTAGAGAAAGCCCGTGTACCAGTGAAGACCCAGCATGAACAAAAATGAATGAATGGATGAAGGAATGGGGTTGGCTAGGAGCAAGTACAGGTTCTGGGGGGGGGGGGGTGTAGTGTGAATAAGAACCTCTGAAATAATACTCACAGGATCACTGCATGGGTGGAGACTGGACTAGATGCTCAAGTAGACTGCTTTGTGGGGAAGCCCTGTGTTTGAAACTCTCTTACTGTTACTTCCTAGTGAAAAAACCCTAGCAAGCCAGTGCATACTTAAGCCTCAGTTTTTTTCACATGGAAAGTGGGGGAAGCTAAGACCTAGCTCACAGGACTATGGTGACTATTAGATGGGATAAAATATATGTGAGGTTTGCAAACTTTGAAGTAGTAGGAACTTCCCCTATTACTCTTTATTAAGGATCCTCTCCCCAACATTTAAAAATTTATTTTTAATTTTTATACAATTTTAAAGGGTAACTTTCCATTTACAGTTATTATAAAATATTGGCTCTATACCCCATGTTGTGCACCCATAAGCCTGTCTTACATCCAACAGTTTCTACCTCCCACTCTCTCACCCCTATTTCCCCCCTGGTAACCACTAGTTCGTTCTCTATATCTGTGAGTCTGATACTTTTTTTTATTATATTAACTTGTATTTTTAGGACTACTCATGTAAGTGAGATCATACAGTATTTGTCTTTCTCTGTCTGACTTATTTCTCTTAGTGTAGTAGTACCCTCCATGCCCATCCACGTCTATCCATCCAATTTTGCCCAAATGGCAAAATTTCGTTCTTTTTTTATGTCTGACTAGTATTCTCCTCCCCTATATTTTGATATGTGAAATTAAGTGAAGATTTAAATCAAGGGCCCCTTTGAAACCATAACTAGGTCAGCAAAAGTGTGGGGGATGTAGTGTTGATGGAAGTGGGTGGTGATTTGAAGGGGCAGATGGATTCTTACTTGATCATTTGTGTGTTTGGAGTTTGGCAAAACCTCTCATTGGAGCCTCCATTTTCTCTCCTATTGACTTCTTCCCTACATCAACGCCCAAACATGGGTCCTGCAAATGTGTGGTCATGAGTCAGTTGTTCCTCCAGATTTTAGAGCCAAGATGCTTATCTTCAGGATCTAAGTGCTAGCCAGCAAAAAGCAATGTACAGTTTGGCTTTGCCTGGTTTCCCACTGAGCACTGCAGTGTATCATTAAACAGAAATGAAATGAAACACTTGGAAATTTCTGATGCACCCTCCATAAGCTGTCCTCCGTCCTCCTCACCCGGCTTGGCTCTGGAGAGTTCTCTTGGAGAGGCTGCTCTGACCTTCCTGTTTGTCACCCAGGATACTGATGCTCTCTGTTGCTCTCAGCAGGCAGGTAACCTTGCCCCACCTTTGACAATAACCTGACCAGCCCTGACTTGCCAAGTGCTGAGAATGTTTAGTTTGTAAAACTGCTGGGCAAGAATACAGTCTTGCACAGGATGAGGAGGAAGAAGCCGTATGTTACGAAAGTTCAATCTCATCTCTGGTGGCTTTGAGGTGATAATAAGTCCCCCACTGCTGTGTCACTGTCATTCCTACTGGATGGAAACAGTGATGCTCATCCTGTGATACTGTTGTTTGATTGTGCTGTGTTGGCTTAAGGCGTGAAATACACATGGTTTTGAGAACATGAGAGCCCCCTGCTCCTAGCCCAGGGCCCGGCTCAGTCTCTAGTGGGGACTGATGAATGCTTCTTGAATAAGTGAATAAATAAGCGGACAAACTGTGAAGTTGCCTTTGATCAGTGACCAAGGAAGCAACATGTTTCTGGATGGGCAGCAGAATATCTGGAAGACTTGTATCCATGGGAGGAGAACCATTATCACTTCAGTTTTGGCTGGGAAAGGTGATGGTGTTCCTGCCTGGAGGATGCTTCCATTGACAGAATGGAGGTCATGTGGGCTCAACACAGGGGTTGGGGGCAGAAACCAGCAAGTGAGACAAAGGGCAGAGGGCCTGGAAGCCGGGTAGGCAGCGTGGGCTCCATCCTGAAGGCAAGGAGAAGACGGCATACATTTTTTTTTTTTTCTAGCCAAGATGTGATGTGAATGCAGGTCCCTAAATCTATCTATCTATCTATCTATCTATCTATCTATCTATCTATCTATCTATCTTGGGCTTCCCAGGTGGCTCAGTGGTAAAGAATCTGCCTGACAATGCAGGAGACTCTAGTTCAATACCTGAGTCAGGAATATCCCCTGGAGAAGGACATGGCAACCCACTCCAGCATTCTTGCCTGGGAAATCCCATGGACAGAGGAGCCCAGTGGGGTACAGTCCATGGGGTCTCAAAAGAGTCAGACACAACTTGGTGACTGAACATGCATGCATCTATCTATCTATTCATCCATCTTCCATTTATCTATTTATGTATCCTTCTATCTATCTGAGAACGAGATACATAGGAAGGGGGATAGAGACAGAGTGAGTGAGAGAGAGAGAGAAAGAAATCAATCAGCCAGTTCTGCAGACCCCATGAGTGTCTGGCAAGAATGGTAATATAGCAGTTATGTGGGGCAGTCTGGCAGTGGGTAGAGACAGTGGATCATTCCTTGGAGATGGAAAGAGAGAGAGACCAGTTCCCCAGAGAAACTGGGTGGCTCTAGCTCTAAAACCCTGGCTTTCAGTATGTTCTTGGGCTCATCCAACAGCATGAACAGAGGGGAAATTCATATTATGGGGTAAACTTTCCAGATGGCTGCCAGGAGTGACTGTCCTCAGACAGGTTGCCAGGGTCTGGGGCAAGAAGGGGCAGGTGCAGCTGCATCCACGATGGGATGAGCAGGGGTGTGATCAGCCAACACGGGTCTTGGTACAGAGACTCAGGTGTAAGGATGTCCAATCCATACCTACAGTGCATCTGTATTTTCTTTGCATCTTGTCACATCCTAATGTGCTGTGTGCTAAGTCACTTCAGTCATGTCTGAATCTTTGCGACCTCATGGACTGTAGTCTGCCAGGCTCCTGGGTCCATGGGATTCTCCAGGAAAGAATACTGGAGAGGGTTGCCATGCCCTCCTCCAGGGGATCTTCCCAACCTGTGGAATAGCAAGTGCATAAAAGATTTACCAATTTGGTAAGGGAATGTTTGGTAACAACAGCAGTCTTTTGTGATATTGTTTATGTGTATGTGAATTCTTCTCTCATCATTGTGTAACCTGGTTTCACAGCTGTTTAGCCAGTTAGAGACTAGAAAGATGAGATTTAAATGTTATTGTGCAGACTTTTGGATAGCAGCCATCCTGACTGGAGTGTAATGATACCTCATTGTGGTTTTGATTTGCATTTCTCTGATAATGAGTGATGTTGAGCATCTTTTCATGTGTTTTTTAGCCATCTGTATGTCTTCCTTGGAGAAATGTCTGTTTAGTTCTTTGGCCCATTTTTTGATTGGGTCATTTATTTTTCTGGAGTTGAGCTGGAGGAGTTGCTTGTATATTTTTGAGATTAATCCTTTGTCTGTTGCTTCAATGTTCATCGCAGCACTGTTTATAATAGCCAGGACATGGAAGCAACCTGGATGCCCATCAGCAGACGAATGAATAAGGAAGCTGTGGTACATATACACCATGGAATATTACTCAGCCATTAAAAAGAATTCATTTGAATCAGTTCTAAGGAGATGGATGAAACTGGAGCCCATTATACAGAGTGAAGTAAGCCAGAAATATAAAGACCATTACAGTATACTAACACATATATATGGAATTTAGAAGGATGGTAACGATAACTCTATATGCAAAACAGAAAAAGAGACACAGATGTATAGAACAGACTTTTGGACTCTGTGGGAGAAGGCGAGGGTGGGATGTTTCAAGAGAACAGCATCGAAACATGTATATTATTTAGGGTGAAACAGATCACCAGCCCAGGTTGGATGCATGAGACAAGTGCTTGGACCTGGTGCACTGGGAAGACCCAGAGGGATCGGGTGGAGAGGGAAGTGGAAGGGGGGATCGGGATGGGGAATACATGTAAAACCATGGCTGATTCTTGTCAATGTATGACAAAAACCACTACAATATTGTAAAGTAATTAGCCTTCAACTAATAAAAAAAATAAATAAAAATCATCTTTAAAAAAAAATAAAATAAATGTTATTGTGCAGCTCATGAAATAATTGAGTACTAGTGGGCCTCGAGTGTAAAAGCACAGTGGCTCACTGGTAGGTGTTTAAAATACAATCTCCACTTCCATCCTCACTTGGAACACCTTCCTCCTCCTCCTTCCCTTTGTCTCAGAGAAAAACAGTTTTCATTGCTGGTTGTCAGTCCTACGTGGCTCTTCATGTGGCTAGATGAGTAAAAGACACTGTATTTTATTAATGGGCTTCCCTAGAGGCTCAGTGGTAAAGAATCTGTGTGCCAACACAGGAGACATGGATTCAGTCTCTGGGTTGGGAAAATCCCCTGGAGAAGGAAATGGCAACCCACTCCAGTATTCTTGCCTGGAGAATCCCACGGATAGAGGAGCCTGGTGGGCTATAGTCCTATGCGGTCACAAAAGATTTGGACACAACTTGGTGACTAACCAGCAAACAACTTGTATTAATGCCTAATAATATTGAGTCCCTTCCCAGAAGATTTCAAAATAAGAGAACTGGATGAGAAAAGCAATTGCCACATATACATAGCCTAGGATGTGCTTGGCACCATGCCATGTCCTCTTATGCATTTTCCTCTTTCCTGCCAATTGTCATTGTAATATTATTCCATTTACTGAGAGAATCATTATAAAGAACCAATTGCCTATTAGGACAATAAGGAGCTGCATGTGAATACTTGCTGGATAAGGCTGAGCAGGAGATGGCAGGCATGGGCTGATGAGCCTCTGGCCTGGGAAGATGACTGGAGTAAATTGCGTTTAGTAGTTGGAATAGGTGGTAAACTGGCAGGTGCCAGGAATGGTAACAGAGGACCATTGGCTTGAGAACCACTTCCTTCATCTTGAAACACCTCCTTTTGTCTCTGCCTTTCACACTCCTGGTTCTCCTCACAACTTTCCAACTCCAATTTCTCCAGTTTTGCAATCTGTCTAATTCCTTTCCAGTAGCCTATCCAGTGGAGAAGGAAATGGCAACCCACTCCAGTATTCCTGCCTGGAGAATTCCATGGAAGAGGAGCCTGGCAGGCTACAGTCCACAGGGTTGCAAAGAGTCGGACACGACTGAGTGACTAAGCACAGCCTATCTTGAGAGAACTGAGCTCTGCCAGTTTTATCAGGTGGCTATTATTTATAACAACTCACTCCCAAATTTAGTGGCATTAAATGGCAATCATTTATTTAGCTCACGAGTCTGTGGGTCGTTGAGCAGCTCTGTTGATCTGGGTCAGGCTCAGCTGATCTTGGCTGGACTCCCCATCTACCTGCAGTCAGCAGTGGGTTAACTAGGAGCTGGCTGGGGTAGGGTGGCCCCAGTTGGCATGACTTGTCTTTGCTCCTCTAGCCTTCAGCAGGTGGTGGCAATCTTCCAAGAGAACAAGCAGAGTGTGCTAGGCTTTCTAGAACCTAGACTTGGACCTTGTACATTCTGCTCAAGTGTCACTTCTGCTGCATTTTACTGAATGAAGCAAGCCACGAGGGCAGTCCAAATTCAGAGAGCATAGAAATAGATTCTTTCTCTCCGTGGATGGAGATGCACAGTCAGAGTGCAAAGGGTTGGAGTGGAAGGAGTGGAGAATGGAGACCATTTTCCCAACGTTCTGTCACACTAGGATGCTGCCTTTGGTTGTCCACGTATTCTCCCCAGGTGAATCCAACCCATGTCGTGATGTTTCCCTCACCCCATACCCCATGATGTCACCATATATTGTCTTCTATAAAATTTGATTTGTCTTCTGTCAGATTGAAGATTACACAATCTTCATTTTGTCATTCCCTTTAAGGGACCGAAAATCCCCCAGCAGAGCATGGCACAATTTGGTGAAAGGCCTCTGAATGAGGGGCAGTGGCAGAGGCTGCTCCTTGTCCACCCAAACCAATCCTTTCCTTCTTTTTTTTTGACTGTGCTGGGTCTTCATTGAAGTGCATGGGCTCTCTGCGGCAGCTCACAGATATGTCTAGTTGCAGCACGTCGGCTTAGTTGCCCCACAACATGTGGGATCTTAGTTCCCTGACCAGGGATTTGCATTCCTTGCATTGCAAGGCACATTCCTTACCACTGGGCCACCAAAGAAGTCCCCTCTTTTTAAAAATCTTTCTGTTCTTTACTGGTAGAACTGCTGCATGGTGGCAGGCATTTGTTTGAGACTACATCTCCAGGCTTTCTTGCAACTTTGGACAGGCCACGTGAACTACTTTTGGCCAATGGGATGTGGACAGAAGAAAACATGCCAAGGGAGGGACCTGAGTTTTCTTGCCTTTCTTCTCTTTCCCGGTGGTTGGAAGATGGTGGGAGCTGGAGCAGTTAACTTCCAACCAGAGACTGAAGTCACATGGAGGACAGCACAGTCACACTGTAAGCCCTGGACTCTCTACTGGGAAACTGCAAAATGAGAGGACTTCTCCACTGGTCCAGTAGTTAAGACTCTGTGCTTCTTCTGCAGGGAGCACAGGTTTAATCTTGGTGGGGGGACGAAAATCCCACATGCCACACAGAGTGGACAAAACAAAACAAAAAGAAAGTTGCTGAAAAATGAGAGAAAAAAATCAACTCCAATCTTATTTAACCTTTCTTTTTGTGAATGCTTTTGTTATGGCAGCTTAACCTGTGCCTTGGCAAATATGGTGATGGGAGAGAGAAGTGAAACCATAGAGTTTAACAATGGCAAAGCCGGGCTGGGATATCTGTTTTTCTCTTCTCTTTTGCCAAGGCATTTCCCCCATTCTCTTTTTCTTTTCACATTTCTATATGGTGTGGTGGGAAATCTCTAAGGACCCTGGCCTTAGGAGAGGAAATCAGCAATCACACAGAAGTGAATGGTACTATATTGGATGTAAGAAAACCACTCGCACCTGTGTGCCCCACTTGGCACCCACCACCTACCTGGAGCCAGTGAAGCCCTGGCTCTGAGCTCATCGCAGTGGAGATCCTCAAAAAACAAAAGAAAGAGGAAAGATAGTATTGAGAGTTTTCTATGACCTTCATACAGCTTCCCCTAATGTTAACATCTTACATAATGATGGTACTTTTATCAAAATTAAGAAGTTAGCATCAGTACAGTAACAGTAGCTAAATTATAGACTTTATTCAGTTTCTCCAATTTGTCTAATAATGATTTTCTGTTCCAGGATCTAGTCCAGACTACCATGTTGCATTTAGTTGTCATAACTCCTTTGTCTCTTTGAATCTATGATAGTTTCTTGTTCTTTCCTTGTCTCTGCTGACCTTGATACTTTGGGTCAAGTGTTTGGTAGATGGCCCCTAAACTTGCATTTATCTGATGTTTCTTATGATTAGACTGAGATTATAGATGACTGGGAAGAATATATCAGAAGCACCATATCAGGTACACAGTATCAGCATGACTTGTTTTCCTTTGTTTTGTTGGTTGTATTAGCCTCAATTAGTTGGTCAAGGTAGTGTCTGCCAAGTTTCTCCCCTGCAAATTTGCAAGTTTTCCCTTTTCATATTCTATTTGTTGTAAGTGAGTTAATATTTTTAGCCCATTGGATTCAAGGGGAGGACAATTAAGCTTTTTTGTGGAAGGAGTATCAAAGATTTTGATGTATGTTAAAACCACCACAGTAATTAATAAATATTTTCCCAAGGTACTTTGAAGTTCTGCACTATCTTGTTTCTCTTTAAAGTTTCTCTCACTAATTTTTTTTCTCTCACTAATTTTTAACATCACTAATTTTAAACTAATTTTTAGCATCAGTGGATCTTACCTGCCATAATTATTATTATGTTCTAGTGGTGATTTTCTATTTTTCTTATTCATTCTACCTTTACTAATTGGGCCTCATCTGTCAGGAAGATTTGTCCTTATTTTCTTTCATTTATTAAGCATTTATGTCTATCAAGGATTTATGGATATTTATTTCATTTTTAGCTTGTCATCCAACACAGTTGTTATCTTGTTGCTCAAATTGTTCGGGGTTTGTTTATTGGGAGCTCTTTGAGGTGTCCTTCTGCTATGCCCTCATCTTTTTGTTTCTAGATTTTTTTTAAGCACTTCTTTACTTTTTGGAACTTCAAGACAATTTGGGTTCACATTTTCTCTACCCAGCTTAAGAGTCAGCCATTTCTCTAAGGATTTCTGGTTATTTTGGTGGGGAATGGTATTTAGAAATCAAAATCTGGGCAGTAGGGGTGTTTATTGCTCTTAGGGTGTCACTGATTCTAGCACCTCTGAACAGAGAGAGCTTGGAAATATATGTGTATATATACACACTCACTCATGAATCACAAGTCTATATTTATTTATGTTGGTTGCTCAGTCATGTCCGCCTCCTTGTGACCCATGAATTAGAGCCCTCCAATCTCCTTTGTCCGTGGAATTTTCCAGCAAGAATATTGGAGCAGGTTGTGATTTCTTACTCCAGGGAATCTTCCTGACCCTGGAAGATCTCCTGGTGTCTCCTGTATTGCACACAGACTCTGCCACTGCACCACCATTCAAGCATGAATGCATGTTGATATCTCTGATTCTAATCCAGTCAGTACCACAGGATCTATTCTGGACTTCCTTTTGTTATATGTAGCTTCTTCCTCTGACAGTGAGTGATCTGAATCTCATTGGTTACCATGTATTTGCTTAGTTGTTCAACCCGAGAATACATGTAAAGCAGTTTTAAAATTGTTTACCTGTGCATCCCCCTCCCCCAAGAGAAACAGCTAGAATAGAGTGCTAAAATACAGTTCCTTTTTGCCTTTAGCCTTATGGTATGGGGTCGAAAAACTGTTTTCCAAAGTTTCTAAGTTAGGTTCCCTTTTTCTCTAGTCCTTTAAGTAAAGCTTGTCATATATTTGTAATATAGTTAAATTTATTTGTCATAATCTGCCTTAATTATGCCTGAGTTTTCCTGAATACCCTGGTAGATTTTTAGAAAACTTTCACATGGTGAAATTTATCTTTGTGTTGTAACGTTTTATGGGATTTGACAAATTCATAGAATCATTTACTCACCTCCAAAGTACCATGAAAAACAGTTCCAGTATCCTAAAATTCTCCTGTATGGCTCCTTTGTAGTCATCATTCCCCTGCCTAATAATCACTGATCTCTTTCCCATCCTTATAGTTTTCCCATTTCCAGAATGCCATAAGTAGAATCATACAATATACAGTATTTGGGAATTGCTTCCTCACTATGTATTTAAAATTATTCATGGTATTATATGAATTAAATTTTTTTTCTTTTAGTTGTTTAGTAGTATCAAATTGTATGGATATACCACAGTTTACTTTATCCATTCACTTCCAGCATATGGAATTGTGAGTTTCATTTTGTGTGTGTGTTTATGTGTGCCAGTCTTTTATGTTTGTGATGGTATCTCATTGTGTTTTTAATTTGCATTTCCCTAATGAAAATTGGGTTGTTTATTTTCTTATTGTTAAGTTTTAAGTTCCTTTAAAAAGTATTCAGGGTACAAGTTTTTTTTTTTTTTTTCTGATTTGTGATCTGAAAATATATTTTCAGCTCTGTGGTTTGTTTTTTCATTTCCTTAACAGTGTCATTTGCACAGCAAATGTTTCTAATTTTGATAGTCTTATTTATTCACTTTCTTTTTTTCAGGAATTGTGCCTTTAGTATGCTATGTTAGACTTTTAATGTGCCACAAACACCTTTTAAGTTTCAGTTATATCTCATCTACTTGATAATGTGCCATATTATGATGGGCTCTATATATACTAATATATAATAAATAGTTTAGCATTTATAATACAATATTCATACTTCTGTTTGTGTTCTAATTCTTCATGAATCAGAATTCCTCATCTTAACACAAACTAGATATTGCTACTCATGTCTCTAGAAAGTATTTATATTAATTTAGGTCATACTTTGAAGGGTGGTGAATTTGAGCGGGTTTGGGGGCAGAAGGAGAATTAGACCAGGTGGGTGTTGGGTCTGCCTTGACTGGCTCTGGTAACTGGAATAATCATTTCACACACACACCTCCCCCCGCCGCCCACCCCGGCCAGGCCCTAGTTTTCTCACCTGTCCTATTCATATTTGGTTATTGTACAAGTAAAATGAACTTAGGTAGATTCTCATATAAAGGCATTTTCTCCTTTCTAAAAAAAGTAAATCTATCCCCAGACTTTTCCATGATACATGAGAAGAAGAACCAGTGAAGGAAAGAGAGAATGCTAGACAATTCTCCCTTATGTGAGAATTAAGAACACTACAATAGAAGAACCTGTGTCCAGGACATCGGAGCACACCCCAATTCCTCAAGGATGGGCACTGGTCTGCCTGACTGCAAGGTTATGTAAGACCGATCGTGATAAACAGCAAACCTGGGGCCCAGTTGGTAATCCCGCCGACTACCACCATGTTTACTTATCATCATAAACTAGCAAAAAACGAAGGCCACTAAGTTCAAGGCTTTTCTTGAATCATTCAACTTGCTCCTGTCACTTAAAATTCTAAAGATCATGGAATGTTATTTCTGGAAGGGACTTTTCAATACACGACTCTATTTTCTGATTCCAGATTTAGAACACAGGGACAGGCACATGATCTCCCGGAGGGGTAGTTGTGTTTCCTACAAAATAATTAGATGCTTTTTCCACCTGGTCACCCACTCCTCCCTGTGCTTCTTTACCCACTTGCTTTGACCCTGGTAGGGCCCCTCATCTGAGATTCTACCTTTGTTAAGTTTTCTCCTCCTGTGGAACTCCTTCAAGACCCAGTACAAATGTCTCCTAGCCTGTGTCATATTCCATCTGATTCTCCTCCTACCACCCCCTACCAAAATGAATCACTTGTCTGAGTTGACATAGCACCTTTCATAGCTGTTTTGTCATGCTATTAAAGGTTTGCTTCTGTGCCTATTTCCGTTGTATACAAGTATGTGTACTTGTATGTGTTCTTTGCTAAAGCATGAGTGCCTGGAGGAAAAGAAGGGTGTTTATTTCCATCTCAGGGCTCGGTGCACAGATGGCTTTCATGAATGTATGTTGCTTGGGATCTGACTTCATGCCTTTATTTTAAAGGTGAGGGAACTGATAAGTGACTTGTATCATTCCCTTTTCAAAAAATCCCTTTCCTTAAGGATTGATTGACCTATACTCAGTATTCCTGGGAGTTGATGGTCTTTGCTGAATTATTTCTTATAATTCTTTTTAGCACAAAGAACTCACAGTTCCTCTTTGTGTAAGCTACAAGAGCAAATACTCAGGACTTAAGGAAGCAGACTACGGAGCAAATAGTTCACAGTCTTCAGGGATGCGCAAACAATTCTGCTTCTGGTAAGCCCAGCTGACAAAACTACAGGAGGCCCCGATATAGATTGTCTGGGATTTTCCTGTGTGGGATGGACACAATTAGATCTGCAGAACATCTGATCCTGTGAAACAAAGGCTGACAGTACGATGAATAGCCTGCTACTACATTTTCATCAGTGTTCCTACAAACAGACAGACACACTCTCTCATTCACTGTGTCCAGAAAGCCAAAATTTATAGATCTCTTCCTTTGCAAAAACTCCTAAACCTGGTTTATTTCCATGGACTTGACCTTTGGCGTTCAGACTTTCTCCCCACTGGCAGACCTGGGGTCCATTTTTTCCTGCAGACGGCCATTTTGGCAGTCTCCTTAACAGCCTGAGGAAAGAACCAGAAGTTCTACATATGGAGACCTCATCCTCGGTTGCCTAATGGATTCAAAAGACATCCTGAATATTCATCATTTCTCCTTTTATGAGCACCTTGGCAATTCCCTCCAAAGGTGAAGGCTGCAGTAAATTCAGGAGTGCCATTTAGTGAATACCAATTTATTCTCAATTCAAGTCTAGTTTTTTTCCTGCTCCACGGCAGAGCATTGGAGCTCCTGAGATCTCCGTGAATGCAGGGCATTGTCTCAGCTCTGAGGAGGCAGGATTGTTTGTGCAAATCTGAAGTCTGAAGACGTTGTCTGCTCCCCAGCCTACTTGCTTAAGCCCTGTGTACTTACTCTGCATTCTCCTCCAATTCCCTCACTGGAGAAGCTGGAAATGACCTTGAGGGGAAATGTGAAAGTCATACTAGAGTGCTTGTCTTGGTGACGGAGCTTTTAATTAATAGTTGTAAATTAGCAAATATTATTTTTCAGCTCTGTGCACAAGACCTTACCCTTTGGTGTCCTAGGGATCCATCACAATGTTCCTCAAGAGTATTTCCAGGATCCTGTTGCGGACAGTTGTTCACATAATGGATGCAGATTCAGAAAGAGACAGACACTCTCAGGACTTTTGTTCATTTGATCAGTTCTGTCTTGGTTGAACCTGAGTAGTGATGAGGGGAGGAGGGGAGTTGGGGGACATGGGCTCTGACACTGTCTACTGTGGGGTCTGCTCTGTCTCCTCCCAGGGTCTACACTGCAAACTGTGCTTTCACCCTCATCTCACATCACTATCCCCCAGCACATCCCTCATCAATTTCCCATCATTTTCCTTTCTTTCCTGGCAAAATTGGGACCTGAAATCTCAGCCCCATTTGCTTTTGCACCTTTTTACTGTAGAATAAGCACGTGTACTTATTATTTATCTGTTCACACTGGTAAGCTCTTTAAATAAGGCTTCCAATTCTATCTCCTAACTTATTCTAAGGAGATTATTTCTGGGACAAAGTGAAACGATTGTCAATCCAAAAGGCCTGGGCCCACCAGTGCTGGCTGCTTGCCCAGGGTTTCCCTGGGGACCTACCTTTCCTCCTCGCAGGTTGTTAAATCTCCATCTGAAGCCAGGAGGCTATGCCATTTCTCTTTCCTCTTTTATGTACCCCAACTGTCTTAGTGAATTTAAATAGTTCTTCAGCCTATCATGCAGGTTGCACACCAAGGCTCACAGGCCACATTTGGTCCATGGACATGTTTTCTTTGGCCTTTACATTGTTTTGAAATGTTTTTAATTAGTTGTCAACGTTTACAAATTGGGAAATTTCACATTAAAATATCCTGACTTTGGGAGCCTCGTGAAAAATCTAACGATCTGAGTACTCCAGACCTGCATTTCTATTTAACAACTGGCTGGAGCTGAACAGATGTGCATGTTGTGAGTGTGTGCATGCACTTACCAGTTTGCCACAATCCCCACCACTCTCAGTATTTCATACTAGCCCTGCTGTCTTGCACTGATCTGTCTAGCCTCTGCAGGCATTTCGGTTTGTGAGGTCTGCTCTAACGAAAGATGGAAAGTCTGCTTAGGAGGATTACATTTCTTGATTTGTTGCCCCTCTTCCCCAATTTATTCTTCTCATAGGAAAGAAGGGACTCAAAGAAGAATCGTGACTTTCACCAAATTGGATTGGTGGTGGGTGAAGCTCTTGGCGTTCACCAGGGTGAAGAGGACAGATGGGTCTCACACAGTTAATTAATATTTTTTTTTCACACTCAAAGGCAGCAAATAGACTTAGTCTTGAATTTAGGGATTCTGCAATTCTCTAGCAGGAATTTAAAAACACATTTCTTAAAGCAGGAATAGATTCTAAATATAATACTGGCGGAATGCAACTGAGAAGTAATCAACCGAATAGAATAGGAAATGGTATAGATCTCATCTAGAGCTGAACACAATGACTTTTCATCTGATCAAAGCAATGGAATTATTGCCAATCACCAAGGGAGAGAAAATAGATAAAAGGGGCCAATTATCCCAGCAGAAAAGATTAAGCATATTAAACTGCTTTTGAAACTCAGGGTGTTTTATGAAAGCAAAGGATCATTAATCTTGTTCTTTGCTTCAGAGACGGTTGGCAAAGAGAGTGCTCCCTTGATTGAACAGTGAGTGATAGAGAAAGTTGAACCCTCTTCTATACCCTGCAAATAGTAAGTGGGTACCATGCGAGGTCATGGCTGACCACGGTGAACAGGAGTGAGAATCAATGGGGCTCACAAGTAACCTTTTTCAAAATTTTGCTTGCTCTTAGGATGTTCTGTTAAAGCAAAAGATGCATGGGGTCCCCTAGTTTGTATCAGTAGGGAAGTGCCAAGGGGGTGGCAAGCCTCCTTCCAGATCCTAGATTCCAGTATCCTCTGAAGTAGAGAATGTCACATCTCCTACCACTGAGCTCTACATCATCTATGAATTGGAAGAGTTGTTGTTGTTCAGTTGCTAAATTGTGTCTGACTCTGCAACCCCATGTACTGCAGCATGCCAGGCTTCCCTGTCATTCACCATCTCCCGGAGTTGCTCAAACTCATGTCCATTGAGTCAGTGATGCCAACCAACATGTCATCCTCTGTCATCCCCTTCTCCTCTTGCCTTCGATCTTTCCCAACATCAGGGTCTTTTCCATGAGTCAGCTTTTTGCAGCAGGCAGTCAAATAATTGGAGCTTCAACTTCAGCATCAGTCCTTCCAATGAATATTCCAGGTTGATTTCCTTTAGGATTGACTGGTGTGATCTGCTTGCTGTCCAAGGGACTCTCAAGAGTCTTCTCCAACACCACAGCAATACTTTGGGTCTCTTTTGGAGGCAGATGACAATTGAGCAGTCCATCTGAGCTCCTGTCTTTTTTTTCATTCTGTACTATCCAAATCTGTATGCTGTGAAGTCATGTTTTAAACACAGGCCAACTTCCTGCTTTCTGTATTTGGGAATATTCTGATGATCAGACCCACATTCTCTGTAGGACACTTAGACTTCTGACTCCCCAAACTCCCGATTTTTGGAAGTGCTTCATGACTCTTGCTTCTGCTTCTCATTCAGAGCCATGGTGTGGTCCCTCCTGGCTTTTGATGTTAAGTGCCCTACTTGTAATCCGTTCAGGCTGAGAGAAAACTGAGAAATCGGAAGTATTTTATGTTCAGGCTGTGGGCCTTATGAGGTGATGACAACGTTCTATAGGGATATCTGTTCTGCTTTTCCTATTGAAATGGGGAGAAGAACTGGAGCAGAGTGCTTAACAGGGGCAGAGAGCACATGAAACTGCCTTTGAGGTATAGCTGAGAATGTGGCGATGGTCTGTATCAGCTGGGCTCAAGGAGGTGAGGTGCTAAGAGCAGGTGGGGGAGGAAGGGAGGAAATGAAGGCTTCTGTACACATCTATGCAGAAGGAAAAGTCAAAGGGGCCAATAAATTGCAGAAATTATAATAACTTTGAATAACTTTTATTGGAAATATCCAAAGATGGACCTTTTTGAAATAAAGGCAGTGACTGATGGCCACTGTGGCGTGGGTCAGCTGCCAAGGGCTGGGGCTGTGCCTCTGGCTGGAGAGCCAGTCACTGGGCTTGTGGGCAGGGGTGAATTCCTTACTCAGGGTACTGCCAAGGCTGTTGCTGTTTAGTTGCTCAGTCATGTCTGACCCTTTGAGACCCCGTGGACAGTAGTCAGCCAGGCTCCTCTATCCAAGGGATTTCTCAGGAAGGAATACTGGAGTGGGTAGCCATTCCCTTCTCCAGGGGATCTTCCCAATCCCAGATCGAACCTGCATCTCCTGCATCTCCTGCATTGGCAGGCAGATTCTTTACCACTGAGCCACAAGGTACCTAATGTCAATTCTGGGACCTCTTTGGACTTTCTATTTGCAAAACAAACCCTTTCTTTCCTTGAAAGAAAGATACCAAAAAAACAAAAAAACAAAAAAAAAAAAGAAAGAAAGATACCAGAAAAAATTGTGGATACTTATTTTGATTCTTCTATTTCTCTCCTTTTGTAATTATTTTGTTTCTGTAGACAAGCATAATAATAACATGTCATTCTGTTTAGAAGCCCCCTGTATAGTTTTAAAGTGAAATTTCATCCTTTTCATTATTAATATATTATCTTTTTATATGAAGTTCTGGATCTACCAAGGTACTGTGGGTGTAGTAAAGTACCAGGAGAGAGTCAATAACTGCATTGTATTCTGGTTGAAAATCAGCCTGTTTTTATAATGATTTAGCATCAGTTGTTATTGGCTTTGACAGTAAATGAAGCTATTTCGAGGTTACTTTAAACAAGCTTTAAATTCCACAGAAGATGGAATTTTACATAGTGCATCTTTATAAATGTTTGTCCATTGGAACATTCATCTATAGTCAATAAATCTACCCTATGTCAAGACCTGGGCTCTGGGGGTACATTAGGGAATCCCCTTGTTCTCCTGGAGCTTAAAATTGTAATTTTGAAATTATAAATTAGTATCTTTATTTGGGATGTAAAATAAAATCCTATGTGTCGGGACTTGGCACAGTGCCAGTACAAAAGAGAGATTTCTTGACATGTAGGGACTTATGGGTAAACCCACCAGAACTTGGATGAGTCTGCAAGAGTTGAGTTTCTGTTTGTTGGTTTCCATTCTCCCTTCTTTAGTTCCTTTCCCCACTGTTATGACTTCTGCCTACCAGTTGCTCTTCATGATTTGCATGGTCATTTAGACCACTTAGAATAGTAATAGCGCTGTCTCGGTTCCCAGTGTTCTGGCTGGAGGTTTTTTGCTAACATGACCAAGTTCAGCATTTCAGCCTGCTGTAGGTAGCACCTCCATACCTCATCCTTGACTTGCCTGCTCCAGGCTTGAGCTTTACTGTGGCTGTGAATCTCTTACTACTTCAGCTCTAGTCTTGTCTTCCTACTTACCTGTGTCAGGGCCAGTTCTGCTAATTTTAAGTCATTATCATATGACTCATTTGTTCTTTTCGGTTAGCAATATTTGCGTTTATTCTCTATTCCCTGGTAACTCAGATGGTAAAGAATCTGCCTGCAATGTAGGAGACCTGGGTTTGATCCCTGGGTGGGGTAGATCACCTGGAGAAGGAAATGGCTACCTTCTCCAGTATTCTTGCCTGGAGAATTCCAGGGACAGAGGAGCCTGGTGGGCTATAGTCCATGGAGTTGCAAAGAGTTGGACACGACTTAATTTTAGGGGCTTCCCTGTTAGCTCAGATAGTAAAGAATCTGCCTGCAATGCAGGAGACCTGAGTTTGATCCCTGGGTCAGAAAGATCCCTTGAAGAAGGGAATGGTTACCCACTCTAGTATTCTTTCCTGGAGAATTACTTGAACAGAGGAGTCTGGCAGGGTACAGTCTGTGGGATTGCAAAGAGTCAGACACGACTGAGTGACTAATGCTTTTTTTTCCTTAATAGGTTTTATCTAGCTTCCTCTTTTCTCACCCCTACCTTTGTCTCAGTACCATTAAATCTATGACAATAATTTTTTAGAAGATTTTTTTTCTTTGATGTGGACGGTTTTAAAAAGTTTTTGTTGAATTTGTTACAATATTGCTTCTGTTTTCTGTTTTTGGTTTTCTGATCAAGAAGCATGTGATATCTTAACTTCCCGACCAGGGATTGAACCTGCACCCCCTGCAGAGATAGGAGAGATATTAACCACTGGACTGCTGGGGAATCCTTATGCCAGTATTTTGAATGCCTCTGGCTGTCGCAGTATATTATTAACTTATGTGGCATTCAGCTGTAATAAATACCTGTCTGTGGTCTTTAAAAAAATACAAGGAAAGTAATTGGTGATAAAAATTTTGTTAATGCCCCAAAGAAGCTTGGATCTGCTATTTTCATTTTTCATTTAACCATGGTGGTGGTTTAGTTGCTAAGTCATGTCAATGCTAAGTCTTTTGAGACCCCATCGACTATAGCCCGCCAGGTTCCTCTGTCCATGAAATTTTCCAGATTTTACCAAGTATCTGTTACTTAATTAAAAATATTATGAGGCACTTGACTGAGGCACCAACTAGCTGACTGGACAATATTTTTCAGTGATTTCACTTTGGTTATGTACTTAGCAGATAAATTGTTTTTGTGACATTTCACGAGAAAATATACGTTGAATGAAATTTTATTCATTTGTTCTTGTTTGCTGGCCTTTTCTTCCCTCAATAGTTACTGAGATTGTATCTTCCCAAATTCCTAGTATTGATATGTTTAGGGTTAAATAAAAACCTATTATATAAAAGAATTATGAATTATTTTAATTAATCCATTTGGTTAACAAATGAAACTAAGTTTAACTTCAGGGTGAGATAAAATTTCTCCATCAGTGTTTCTGTTAGAGAGATTACCTGATGAAAAATGATCCTGTCTTTATCAGAAGGTATTGCCCTCCCACCTTTCCAAGCAAGAATAAAAACTCGGCCTTAAATCCCCACAAATGGATAAAGAAATAAAAAAAAAATGATTCCCATATAGTCTGGCTTTTTGTGTAATCCTTTACTTCCCTTTGGAGGAAGGTCTTGTTCATTGACTGGTCCCAGCAAGAGACACATTTAATTGCTAATTCTTTGTTTTTCCTTTTTTTAGTGTTATATTTATGATTACAAAAGCTTGTTTAAGACATTATGGCTAAAAAAAAAATGTAGTCAAACCTACTGGAGCTCTTAAGGAACTTTAATAGGCTATCAAAAAACAGTGAAGATTTATTTAATGTCTCCCTTCCAGGAGGATATATTGTTAGTTCAGCTGCAACTTCTTAACTTCATCATATTTTATATACTTTGGCCATCATAGATTGCCACAAGGCCTGTTACATGGTGTGATTTAGAATGTGTTCTGATTAAGTATACAGAAGTGATCCTGTTCCCCAATGGAGGAAGGAGAGGAACATCATAAATATACATTGTTTAAGTGTAAATTCTACTTCGCACTCACAGGTTATATTGTACCTGCATGTTTTATGCTCTGTTGGTACTTTAAAAAAATTCATTTGGGGGCATTTCCAGGGATCAAATCAAGAGCCAGGCAGTAGGGACCTACTTAGAACTCTCTCTTTAGAATTCACAGTGGGGGCAGAAAGAGGTAAGTGCAGGAAGTTAGTCTGTAGAGTAAAACTCTCCCATCTAATTACACAAATCTCAGTCAACCAGCTCCAATGGGCAAGGATATACACTTTTTTATTTCTTACATCAAGGTTCCCAATTTGCCAGAGAAGTAAAAATTCCATTCATTGCTGGCTCTTTTCTTTTTTTCAAAGAGGTCCCTAGAATCTGGGAGGCCATGGAAGGCTAGGAAAATGGGCAAAAGTTTTCTCATCTCTGGATTCTCATGCTCTCATTGACATCCTTGTGCTCAAACCATTAAGTGTCCTTGATATGTACTTGCTCACTGTTGGGTGTAAGTTTCAGGGATTTCTGCTGAGCTTGGGATTCCAAGCTGGGAAATCGAGGTAAGTATCGTTTCTCCATGTCGACTTCAGAACTGTGTGTAACCCATAGAAACAGTTCATGTGATGAAAGCAGCACAATAAACAAAGACTGAATGAAATAAAGGAAATTGTAGAGGGCAGGGAAATGAAGACTCTTCTTTTTTTTTTTTTCTTATGGGCAATGGTTGCTTAATAAGTATTGTCTAGCTGCTCCCATCACAAGAGAGTCCAAAGCTCCTTTGGGCTCTTGCATGGTATTTAAGTACAGCCATAGTCCTAATCTTAAACTCCTAGAGACCAGATGTTTTTGGGTTTTGTCAGTTATTACAAAGATAATACAGTGCATATACCTTGTACTATATAACACTTTCTGTGTGGCCAAGGGTAACACTTTTTAACAAACAGTATTTCTTGAACAAATATAAAGTGTGAATATTTTTCTTAAGTGAAATCAGTAAAGACTACAAATAGTGTCACATCCATTCATGTCAGGTTTTGTTGTCATTTAAATTGAAATGTAAGTCAGATCTTATGGTCAAATCATTACAAAAATATTTCAATGTTCAGGGGTTTTGTATTTTGAAATTGCACCTGATGATTTTGGATTTTAAGTGAGAATCAAAAGCTGTCCCTCACTGATCAAGAAGAGAGAATTAAATATTCTCCGTGCATAAACTGTCCACACCAATTTAGACATATGGTAGGATCATCTTTCTTCATGCTAACTTATTAGTTTCCTAAATACATAGGGAAAAAACCATACATTTTTGGCATTATGCCAGTTACACAACATTTAAAAAAATTTTTTTAAGTGAGCTGGAAGCGTTAGTCTTTCTCATTCTATTCATTCTATGATGAACGGGGATCTACTCTGTGTGAAGAACCGACCTGAGTGTTGAGGACGCGAAGTCCATGAAGATGGTTTTTGCCTTCATGTTCCACATATGGTGGGAGAGAATGGGAAATAAGTGGGTAGGGATAATGTAGACAATGTGACAAATGCTCAATTATGAGAAAGCACAAGATGCTCTGGATACAGGAAAAGAAAGCCAGCTCACACAGAGGGTCAGGGTGAGAGTGGGTTTGCATGAATGAGGGAGGAGATAGCTCTGAGGTGAGTATTGAGTGATATCTAGGCATACCAGGTGAATGGAGGCAAAAAAGATGGTGGAAGGAAGGTGGCAAAGGAATGTTCCAGACAGATGGAGCCACATATGCAAAGTCAGCATTATAGAATATCAGCTTGGGGGAGAGAAGGCCAGTCGGGATGGAAGTAAGGGGCCAGGTGCTGGCTTATGAAGGACAACTTGGTCTGATAATCTGGATCATCTACCCCTGTGGCTCATAAATGAAAAACTTGCTCCGTTGCAAAAAGCATGGTGGGAGCATCTGTTCATGAGCTACTACCAAGAGCTCATCTGGTTTGATTAAGATCTGTTATTCATGTCAGAAGCAAAAGATTAGGCACTGCTCTGTTGTAAACACTAAGAAGGATAAAAAATCTGGAACACAGATGGGAAGAAGCAGTCTAAAGATCACACTTGGAGAATCAACTTCTATCAACAACTGAACAACTGCCCCCAATTCTTTTCCAGAGAAGAAGAGAAGGTCTTAGAGACATAGCTTCTAACAGACCAGTTTTCTACTTATAAAAGATCTCTTTGAGCCAAAAGCAAAAATAGACAAATAGAACTACATTAAACTTAAAAACTTTCACACATCAAAGAAGACAATCAGCAGAGTGAAAGGCAGCATATGAAATGGGAGAAAATATTTGCAAATCATACACAGGGGATCTACATCCAGGGTATATGTAAGAAACTCCTACAACAACAACAACAACAACAAACCCAACTAACTCAACTAAAATGTGGGCAAAGTTATAATCAAAAAGATACGTGCATCCCAGTGTTCATTGCAACACTATTTACAATGGCCAGCAGGTGGAAGTAGCCTAAATATCCATCTATAGGGATAAAGAAGATTTAGCACATATAAATGGAATATTACACAGCAATAAAACAGTGAAATAGTAGCAACATGGATGGACCTAGAGATTATCATACTAAGTGAAGTAAGCCAAAGACCAATATCATATATCACTTAAAAGTGGAATCTAAGAAAATGATACAAATGAACTTATTTCTAAAACAGAAATTGACTGACAGACATAGAAAAAAACTTATGGTTGCCAGAGGGGAAGGGGAGAGGGATAAATCAGAAGTTTCAGATTAAATCATACACACTACTATATATAAAGTAGATAACCAACAAGGACCTACTGTAGAGCCCAGGGAACTCTACTCAATATCTGAAATAACCTATAATGAAAGTGAATGTTAAAAAAGAATAGATATATAATATATAAAATTGTAATGTTATAATTATTATAATGTTAAAAATATGTATATACACACACATATATATATACATACTCAGTTATATATATACATATTCAGTTATATATATAGGCTTCTGAGGTGGCAACAGTGGTAAAGAATCCACCTGCCAATGCAGGAGACACAAGAGATGTGGGTTCAGTACCTGGGTCAGGTAGATCCCCTGGAGGAGGGCATGGCAACCTACTCTAGTATTCTTGCCTGGAGAATCCTATAGACAGAGGAGCCTGATAGGCTACAGTCCATAGGGTCACAGAAAGCTGGACATGACTGAAGTGACTTAGCACGCATGCATATATGTATAACACTGAGTCACTTTGCTCTACACCTGAAACTAACATAATATTGTAAATCAACTGTACTCCAATGAAATTTTTAAAAATATGGGCAAAGGACTTGAAAAGATAATTCTCCAAAGAAGATATGTAAAAGACCAACAAACATAAGAAAAGATGCTCAGGGTCACTAATCACAAGAGAAATGCAAATTGAATTCACAAATCAGAGAAACTGGAACCCTTGTGTACTCTTAGTGGGAATGTAAATTTGAACAGCCACTATGAAAAATGGCATGGAGGCTTCTCAAGAAATTAAAAATAGAACCTGCTGTGTGTTCCAGGATTCTCACTTCCGGGTATATACCCAAAAGAATTCAAGCTGCATCTTGAAGGGATATTTGCACACCCATGTTCATTGCAGCATTATTCACAATAGCCAAAAGATGGAAGCAAACCAAATGCTTACTGATGGATGAATGGTTATAGAAAATGTGGCACATACATACAATGAAATATTACATAGCCTAAAAAATGAGGAAATTCTGTCACATGCTGCAACATTGATAAACCTCAAGAACATTTTGCTAAGTGCCATAAGCAATCCACAAAATGACTGTACTGTATGATTCCACTCATGAAATATCACAGAAACTGAAAGTAGAAAATGATTGCCAAGGGCTGGGGCAGGAGGGGGAGGAAGTCAGTGTGCAATGGGGAGAGAGTTTCTGTTTTGCAAGATGAAAAATTTCTAGACATTAAACAATGTCAAGTTACTTAACAGTTGAACTGTACACTTAAAAAGGGTGAAGATAGTCAATGTAATGTATGTTTACTTTTTACTACCATAATAGAGTCAAAGATAATATTTCATTGAGTAGCAAGGTTCTGATGGTTGTAGAGGCTTCCTAAGGGTTTGGAAAGAGGTTGTGCAGGAAAGGGGTTGGCATTTGATGCCATAGCAACCTTAAGGGCACCAATGTGTGGATAGCACGTGGACTAGGCAAAGAGAACTGGAGGCTGAACAAGTTCTGGGCAACTGTAGACTTTGCAGCACCGTCTGTGCCCTCTTTTCCTACCTTTTCCTCCTTTTTCTGAGCTGTTGTCGTGTTACTTCCAGTTCTTAGAGCTGATGAATTATGGATGGTGGTCTTTCCCCAGTTGCAGGGCATTCTTCCTTAATTAGATTGGTTCATAATATTACAGTGCAGACCTGCTAGTCGGACATTTGGCACCAGGGCAGGTATAAATCTCTCGGCCAGCTCCCCGCACACCATTCCTAGGATGTAACACATACTTTACCACCACCCAGAGATCACCGTCTGGCTATGTGTACTGTCTCTGCCCCTCTCTGCTCACATGCCCTGAGGATTCAGACCTTTGTGATGCTGGTTTTTTTTTTTTTGGTCAGTCTCAGTGACAGGTTTATGTTCCACAAAAAAGTGAAAAATAATCTTGTTTCCATTTCACCCTAGGAAGTAGGTTTTTCAGAAGGAATATCGTGTCCTTTTTATGTATCTTATGTATGTATTTAAATATGTATTTAGGGGTTTCCTAAGACAACTATGACCTAGTTTAACACTTCTAGCTGGTATTTGCAATTAGGAAAAACTGACAGAAAAAACCACATGTCGCTTGGGGAAATGGGCGATGGTAGGAACAGTATTTCTTATAGATATTCAGGAATTTTTGTCTGCAGTGTGATCCTGACAGAACAGTGGACAGATTGAAATAGTTTCTCTCCAACCTCCTCTCCCTTGGAAGTCCAGACTCTAGATATCCAGGATGGTTGTGTTATGGGATGGCTTTCCAGAGCTCTTCTTAGTCTTTGTACTTATCCTAACTTTTCTCCTTCCTTCCCTAGCAAAACAGGCCTATGGTGGAAAGATAACCCTAGAAAAAGTTTGCTATCAAAATATAGCTTTAAGGTTATAATTCAAACAAGTTCATATTAACAGGAAATCACCAGGGGCCATGGCAACTGAGTACGAGCAAGAATTAAAGGGCAGTGTTCCCAGAGTCCCACCATAGAGTGTCCATCTGCTCCCACCTTCTCTACCTTCCTGCCTCTCACCATAAATGAGCTCTCTCTGCTCTTCTCTGGAATCATTGTGTCCACTTCTGCACCGTCATCTCATGTGAAATCAAGGTGTTGCTTCTACAGTTCTCTCTACTGTATCACCATTTGTTCTCTTTTCCAGATTATTTTCACCAGCTTATTAACACTTATTAAAAATCCTACTTTGAGGACTTTCCTGGTGATCCAGTGGTTGAAACTTCCAATGCAGGAGGTGTGGGTTTGATCTCTGGTTGGGGAGGGAAGATCCCACATGACTGGCAGTCAAAAAAACTTGGGAGCTCATAAAATTCTGTGGCTTTAAATACAACAGAAGCAATATTGTAACACATTCAATAAAGACTTTAAAAATGGTCCACATTAAAAAAAAAAATTGGTAGAAAAAGAAATTCCTACTCTTGACCCCCTCCTCCACACCCTCCTCCAACTAGCATCCCAAATCTTTGCTCTCCTTAGCAGAAAATCTCCTACAAACTCTTTCTCTCGTTGCTGCTTCCAATTGTTTTCTCTCCATTCCGATCAGACCTTTCCCCCTTCACTGCTTTTGTCAAGGTCACTAGTGACTTTTATTTTGTTAAATCCAGTGACCTATCAGTACTATTTAACACTGGAAATACTTTCTTATCTCTGGATACCACTTTCTCTCTTGGTTTTGGCCAAATTTCACTGGCTACTCCTACTTAGTCTCCTTTGAACCTTTGCCCTCTTCTCTTTGGCTTCTAAACATTGGACTCAGTTCTTAGATCCTTTTTCATCTCTACATACAACCAGTGCTTGGAAGCTCATATGATTCTGTGGTTTTAAATACAGCACAGGCTTAGGAATATCAGTTTTCTATGTCCACTTCAGTCCTCTTTCCTGAATCTTCAGGTGCCTATACCCAAACTGCCTACTAGAGTCTCTACTTGGAAGTCAGTCATGTATTTTAAACTTACATGCCCGAGGTTGAACTCGTAATTTTACCCTCCAATTTTCAGTCTTCATCAGCGGATTCCCTTCAAACCCTCATGCAGCCTTCCCCATCTCAGGCCAAAAACATTGACATTAAATCTACCCTTCTTTTTCTCACATCCCGTATCCAAAAACCATTAAGAAATCTTGAAGGCTCTATTTGCAAAATAATACTCAGGATCCAAGCACTTTTCACCATCTCCTTAGCTGTTTTTTTTTTTTTTTTTTCTTTTGGTCCAAGCACTGACATCTCTTATCTATATTCAATAGATTCCTAACTTGTCTCTCTGCTTCCTCCCTTGCAGTCTTTTATAAACAGAGCCGACACAGTTATCTTTATAAAATACATAGTTAGCTCATGTCGATATTCTATGCAAAGTTCCCCATCTTACTTAGAATGACAACCAAAAACCTTACAATAGTAAGTGGTCCTCATGGTTTATGCTCTTCCTACTTTTATTTCCACAGTTTCCTCACCTACTGAACCCCTTTCCCCCAAATCTCACTCTGCTCCAAACTCATTGGCCCCCCTGTTGGTTCTCAATGTCAGAAGTGCTTCCTTTTTTGGATCTATATGTCTGGGAACCTCCTCTTGAGTTTTCTACCTGACTGACTTTCTTGGTTTTCTCAGGTCTTTGCTCAGATGTCACCTTTTCAATGAAGCCTGCCTTGACCATTCCATTTCCCATTGTCACTTGCTTCATTTACCGTTTAGCTGCTAAGCATGTCCAACTCTTTTGTGACCCCATGGAATGCGGCCCGCCGGGCTCCTCTGGCCATGGGATTTCCCAGGCAAGAGTACTGAAGTGGGTTGCTATTTCCTTCTCCAGGGGATCTTCCTGACCCAGGGATCAAACCTGCATCTCTGCACTGGCAGGCAGGTTCTTCACCACTGAGCCTTACCCACCTCATGGGTACTCCCATTTCCCCTCAGTGCACTGTGATTTTTCCTAAAGTACTTATCTTCATGTAATCTGTAATTTACTGACATATTATATTTATTATAATTTATGTCTACCACCAAGCTCTCTCAAGAATATAAGCTCTATAAGGACAGTCTTAAAAGAAATATTTTATTCACTGTTAAGTTCCAAGCACTTATGTTATTATCTCAGTTAGCTGCTGTGTGTGTTAGTTGCTCAGTAGTGTCCTAATGTTTGCGACCCCATAGGGTGTAGCCTGCCAGGCTGCTCCATTCATTGGATTTTCCAGGCAGGAATATTGGAGTGCGTTGCCATTTCCTTCTCCAAGGGATCTTCCTGACTCAGGGATCGAACCCAGGTCTCCTGCATTTCAGGCAGACTCTTTGCTGTCTTAGCCACCAGGTTAAGATAAGATGCTAACATATCTCAACAGGTTAAGACAAGATGCTAACATATCTCAGGTGCTGTGTATCTTAATAAATTTTCATTCAAATGAACACATTAGCCTAATATCTTACAAAGTATGGTCACATATTATCCTCTTTAATTCTCACAACAGTACTATTTTGAGTGTAGTATTATATTATCATTATTATTTATGGAGAAGCTAAACAGTTATCAGAGATCAAGCAGCCAGTAGATAGCTGATGTATTAGTATGTGGAACTGGATCGTTAAAAACAAATCTCCCCCAACTTGTTGACAGGTAGCCTGTGGATGACTTTTATATGAAATAAACATAACTGCCCTCTCATGTCCTTATGAAGGTCTGCAAATACTGTAATCTGTGCCCTTGGAAGCTTTTGCTTTGGTGACAGGTTTTGAGACCCAGAACCTCATTAAGGGTTGGTCTGGATGGTCCAACATGCAATGGGAATTGACCATGGCTCCATTCATTTCTAATGGAGAATGTTTCTTGAAGTCATTAGCAAACTTCCCCGTGATGAAATTCCCAAGAATGTTCTTACAGATTTTTCATTTCCTTGAGCACTACACATGCTTTCCTGCGAATAAGGGAGTTTCCCTGGAGGATCTTGCCTGATGACTTTCTCTGGGTATTGGTTCTCAGTATTCTGTAGACGAGTCTCCCAGGCATGCTCACGCTTCCTTTTGAAGCAGGAAGTGCTCATTTCTGGCTGTAATAAATCTGCATATGATATTAAAATTAATTCCTTTGAGACCGGTTGGGAGGAACTGCCTCAAGGCACCTTTTAGTTGAGTACTTGGGTTGCTATGAGCAGTTTCTGGGACAAGGTGGTTTTTGCAATAGCGCCAAAGGACGCTGTTGATGGAGAAATGAAATCCCTGGGGAGGTCGTTGAGTTGTGAGTCACTGCTTGAGACTGGGCCAGAGAAAGTTCTCCACCTCTGTCTTCTGATCTTTACTTTCAAGGGTCTGCTGGACTGAGTGCTGGGAAATGTCCTCAAAAATTACAAACCTGACTATGGGTCGAATAGAGAACTCAGGCACCAGATACTCCCCTTGACTTCTGGGAAAAAAAGGAAATTTATCTTGCTCTAAACAATAACTGATTGGTGAAAGTTTGAGAGGTCAGTGGGGAAAGAAATCACAGAGATAAACTTACATGAAGTAAACAGCTTTAGCAAACTTAACTTGGGAGACTTATTAAAACTCTGAAGCAGGGAGACATGGAGGGTAATTGTGTCTTGACAGGCCACACTCAGTGGAGTGTAGTGGGTACAGAAACTTCATCTGAAGGAACAGTTGGCCTTTGGGGCAGAGGAAGCACTTAAAGGAATACCCAGAAAAATTCTCTGCCCTCTATTTTCAGGGCATGCTTTCTAATGTCCTGTAACTTTATCCTTTGGTTTTAAGACTTTTCTTATTTCAGTGGATCTTGAGTCATTTTAGAGACTGTCTTAGAAATTATCTAGTCTGACTCCCTTAATTTTCAAAGGAGAAAATAGAGACTCATTTACAACTTGCTCACCTAATATCTATGACAACGAAGGCAGCAGCTGTCATGACAGGGACAATACTTACTGCCATCACTACAACCTCCAACACCACCTATTCAGCGTCTACCAACAGGCTTGTAATATTAAAAATACACTGTGGTCTTCATTCCATTACTTCTAGAAATTAAACTATGAAGTAGTGTGTTCCTATTTTCATGGAGAAGAAATTGCAGCTGGTAAATTATTACTTTGCCAACAAAGGTCTGTCTAGTCAAAGCTATAGCTTTCCCAGTAGTCATGTATGGATGTGAGACCTGGAACGTAAAGAAGGCTGAGCACTGAAAAATCGATGCTTTTGAATTGTGGTGTTGGAGAAGACTCTTGAGAATCCCATGGACTGCAAGGAGATCAAACCAGTCAATCTTAAAGGAAATCAATCCTGAATATTCATTGGAAGGACTGATGCTGAAGCTGAAGCTCCAGTACTTTGGCCACCTAATGCAAAGAGCTGACTCATTAGAAAAGATCATGATGCTGGGAAAGATTGAAGGCAGGAGGAGAAGGGGACAACAGAGGATGAGATTGTTGAATGGCATCACGGACTCGGTGGACATGAGTTTGAGCAGGCTTCAGGAGATGGTGAAAGACAGGGAAGCCTGGTATGCTATAGTCCATGGGGTCACAAAGAGCTGGACATGACTGAGCAACTGAACAGCAGCAACAAAATTACTTGTCCAAGTTATACAGTTGATGTCTGGGTAAGAGTTCAAAGTCAGCAGTCTGGCTTCAAGACCTATGCTCATGAGAACCTCACCAGGCTCCTCTACCCATGGAATTCTCCAGGCAAGAATACTGGAATGGGTAGCCATTTCCTTCTCCAGGGGATCCTCCCGACTCAGT
The DNA here is from genome assembly GCF_023699985.2 of Odocoileus virginianus. Lineage (NCBI taxonomy): Eukaryota > Metazoa > Chordata > Mammalia > Artiodactyla > Cervidae > Odocoileus > Odocoileus virginianus. The sequence continues at coordinate 54,079,234 of NC_069684.1, read as the reverse complement.
GATTGAATGCATATCTCCTGCATTTGCAGGTCAGTTCTTTACCACTGAGTCACCAAGGAGGTCTGGTATGGCAGAGAGAAGTCTTTAAAAAAGAAATTGAGGTGTGACACTCCTCTGATTCAAGGAGGGTTCTCCACTGCCTTCAGGACAAACAACAGACTTCCTACCCTGGGTCACCACACCCTATAAGACTAGCACCCTCTCTGAGTTCTCTTTCTCATCAACTTTCTTTTAGTCAAATCTCCTTTCCTTCTTAGGGACTTTACGCAGTCCTTCTTGTGGCTTCAAATACTCTCCCAGGAAGCTCACACAGCTGCCCCATCTAGCAGTGTTTGTCTAGCTTAATTGTCAGTTCCTATCTCGACTCCCCCACCCTCATGGACAATAGTCATCAGTCTCTGAGACCTTATTTTACTTCTCCCTATGGTAATTACTACTGCCTGATATTTTTCCTTTTGGTCTGAAGGCTTGTTTGTTCCTTCTCTGCCTCTGCCCATCAAAATGAGACGTATGGACCCCTTCTCTCTCTAGTGCCTAAAGGTGCCTGGCAAATAGAACATGCTTGAGAATTATTTGTTGGCCAAGTGAATGAAAAGTACAGATGGGCAGATAGAAGCTTTGGGTTCATATATTTACTAACCTATTAGTTTATCCAGTGTTTGACCTTGGCTCTGTGTTAATTTTATTACCTTGGTAATTTACCTAAGCAACATGGACCCCAGCTTTCTCATATGTTGTATGAACATAAAAAGTCCTAGTAAATCAACTGTACTTTAAACAAAAAAATAGTCCCACTTCTCGGAGTTGTTACTGAGTTCAAGCTCACTCTGCTTACCATATAGGCCAATAAATTGGGAGAGATGTTGAGGCAAGGAATAATGACTTTATTCAGAAAGCCAGCAGACTGAGAAGGTGGCAGATGAGTGTCTTGAAATAACTGTCTTATGTGGGGGTCTGGATGCCAGTTTCTTTTGAAGAATCAGAGAGAAAGAGATGGTGAGGAAGTAAAGTAAAAAGGTCATTTATCTTGTAAAACATCTCCTTGCCTGGCCAGCACCTTTGCGGAAAGAATATGTTAATTTCTCCTTTCCTGCAGCATTCACAGGTGGGAAGAGTCAGATTGTCTCCCTGGGAGCTGAACAAAGGCACTTTAGTTGAACATTCAGGCAGAAGGGTAGGGTTCCAAGAGGCAGGCTGCTATGTTTGATTATAATAACAAAAGCAATGAAAAGCAAAAGTTAAAATCAAAGAAACAGATCCAAAGTGGGGTCAGAGTTTGCACTTCCCTGTTACAGAATGGCTGTAAAGTGAGAAAGAGATGGCTCCTGTAAGTTTCTGATGAATGAATGAATGCAAATAGCCAATTGGGGTGTGTGGCACTTAATAGGTTGGTTTGTTACTGTACACCCAGCTCCTCTTATTAATAGGTGAATGAACTACTGTTTCTTTTCATGTCCTCCTCAACCAACACCAGTTAATACAGAATAGTTTATGAGCTCAGCCTCTGGCTGCTTTATAGAGGTCAGAGTTGTTCAGTCGCTAAATCTTGTCCAACTCTTGTGTGTCCCCATGGGCCGTAGCCCTCCAGGCTCCTCCGACCGTGGGATTTTCCAGGTAAGAATACTGAAGTGGGTTGCCATTTCTCCAGGGGATCTTCTCAGATCGGGTATTAAACCTGTGTCTTCTGCATTGGCAGGCCGATTCTCTATCACTGGGCCACCAGGGAAGCATTGAGGGAAACAGAAAGAGAAGGTATATTTCCTGTGGTAACATGGACAGGAGTAGTGATAAGGATTTGGGGATGAAGGGCTGGGTGTGCCTGGGCTTTCTGCATTGATACATGTTAAGGCAGAAAAGCTTAGGGTGCTAGAATGTTTTTGAGGAGAAAGTTGTTGAAGTGTCCATTTTACCTGCTTGGAGAATGTATCCTTGGCACTTCATGTGGCAGAAAGAGTTCTGTCCCCAGACAGCTTGTGGTTTTGTCACCTGGAGTGGAATAGAATGACTCTTGAGAGCAGGCACTGTGGTTCTGGGCTACTTGGGTTTGAATCTGTGACCTTGGGCAATTACTTAACATCTTTGTGCCTTGTTTCCCCTTACTTATAAAATGGAGAAAATACTAGTCTCTACCTCCACAGAATTATTATGAAGAGTATATCCGTCAGAAGGGGCTTAGACCAGAGCCTGGAGCACATTTAAGTGTTAGATGGCTATTAGCTGTTACACTAGCTCCATTATCTTTGTATCTCTAGCTTTTCAATCCATAAACCAGTGTTCATAATGCCTGCCTAATAGATTTACTGTAGAGAGTATATAACAACTTTAAAGCTTGTTGAAAAGTGACTGGTCCATAGTAGGCACTATTATGCATTGGTCCTCATTCTGGTTTCCTTTCCTTCCCTTCCTCTTGTTATTTTCAATTTAGTGCATTAAAATGCAGTTGATTGTTCTTTGCAGCACTATTTACAACAGCTAGGACATGGAAGCAAGCTAGATGCCCATCAACAGATGAATGGATAAGTAAGTTGCGGTACATACACCCAATGAAATATTACTCAGCTATAGAGAGGAACACATTTGAGTCAATTCTGATGAGGTGGATGAAACTGGAGCCTATTATACAGAGTTAATTAAGTCAGAAAGAGAAAGACAAATACAGTATATTAATGCATATATATGGAATTTAGAAAGACAGTGATGACTCTCCTACGTGCAGGGAAGCAAAAGAGACACAGATATAAAGAACAGACTTTTGAACTCTGTGGGAGAAGGTGAGGGTGGGATGATGAGAATAGCATTGAAACATGTATATTACCTTATGTAAAACAGATGACCAATGCAAGTTTGATGCATGAAGCACGGCACCCAAAACCAGTGCTCTGGGACAACCCAGAGGGATGGGGTGGAGAGAGAGATGGGAGAAGGGTTCACACATGTATACCTGTGGCTGATTCATGTCAATGTAGTGCAAAAACCATCATAATGTTGTAAAGTAACTATGATCCAATTAAAATAAATAAATCTTAAAAAATAAAAAAGCAGTTGATCTTGGTCCATGAATCTGCCTCAAGAGTCAAGCAAGATGCTCACGTGTGTGCTCCGGCTGGGGCAGGTATAGTGATGGTCCTGTATGTTAGGTGTGATGCTGCCATGCAATGAGCCAGGTAGCCATCCTCAGGGTACAGTCACTGCTTCATCAAGGTGGCATCAAGCCAGAAAAACTCATTTCTGGATACATGAAGAAGCTTTCCTCTTCGTCTTTTTCTTTTGGTTGAAATTTGAATGATGGAGAGGCTTACAAATTTTAGTCTCTTCTTTATGTTCTCCGTTGAGACTTCAGAAACAATTTTAATTCCCTTGACCACTTCACAGGACAAAACTGATTGCCTTTCAAACAGCTGATTCCATCATGAACAGGACTTGAAAAGCAATTGTAAGGAAGTTATTTTTGTTAAAGGGAAGGGAAGGAAGGGGATAGACGTATGGAACACAAAAGGAGTGTTGAGTAGGGACATCTATCCTGTACCATAAAGTTAGAGGGGAGAGCATGCTTTTGAGGTGCCTATCTACCATGTGCCATCAGGGAAATCCAGAACCCTCTGAATCACTGAAACCCAGGCAGAGGGTGTTGTTAAAGGGCCACGGCTGGATGTAGGGGTGTAGGCATGTGTGGACCTCGTCAGCTCTCTCTTCGCCTTACACACTGTTATGTGTTCATTGGCCCCAGACCAGCTCTACCACTTAACCTGCCCTTGCCCCACAGCCATGGTAGTTTCTGCAAGGGAACACGTACCCTCTGCTTCTCTGCACAATCTTGTATTCTCTTAGGGAAAGTCGTGTGGTGAGCTAGTGGTGAAGTGAGAGGGAAATATGTACACACAGGACCCAGCTGAAAATGACTTTAGCACAGAGTTTATTTAATACATCCTCCAAATTGTATTTTGAAGCCTCTGTTAACAAGAAACCACTCTCTTTTTGAGCAGCGGGAGTGTTTTATAAATGGAATTTGCAGACCGGCAATGCTCCCCATTAATTTTCCCTGTCTACAATTACTATCATTACATTCTTAAAGCACTTTTAAAATAAACTACACCATGATGTAATGTGCACGCTCTGAGCTCCAGCGATGGGACAGCACGGCAGCAGCATCTGGATTTTGGACTGCTATCTTCTAGGGAACATCTTGATGGCTATAATTACTGTCATGTTATGGGAACTTGAAAAAAAAAAGGCGCCAGAGTTCCAAATAAAACATAAAATGGCTTTGATATAATAAATGTTACTATCATTGTTTAAAAATGTTGTGACCCGTCTGCTACAGTTTCTGAGAAAGATATTTTCCAGCACTTGATATTTTCCCTCTCTCTCTCTTTCATATTCTATTACTGCAGATAAGGATGAAGAAAATCCTTAGGACAGACTTAGGTTTAAATCTTGTAACACAATGCCAGCATTGTCTCTCTTCAAGATGAACTTTTAAATTAAATTTGGCATGAGCTTTGCCAGAACTCCAAGCAGCTTTGCTCCAGAGACACTTTATCCACCCTATTAGGGAGCATTAATAATTCAGATGTTATGGTTGTGGCTAATTGCGTTCATTAGGATAAGGCAAGGGTTGAAGCATTTTGCTATAGGACATGCTTGCATCCTTTCACCATGAGCCAAAGTATCCAGAACAGTTTGGGCTCACTCCAGGGGAAATGGGACTACACAAAATGCACATACGGTGTAAATGTTATCCCATGGGAACCAGTTTTGGAAGAGTTCATGATGAACTTGGACCCTGTTATTGGACCAATTTCTGTTTAAAGTTATGGGGATTCATTATATATGGAAGAAGTCATTATTGTGGGTACTGATAAACAGTGATGTTCATTCAGCTTCCTAAGAAAGTTTTGTTACGTGAAATACATTTAACCTTGTGAAGTCTAAGTTATTGTTTAATAATGAGTATTAGCAACTCAAAGGAAGCCCATGCATCCTACTGAGGCAATTGATTATATCTGACAATAGTGTGTAACAGAACCCAAATGATCATTTTTGATCATTTTTCTTTAGTGGTTTGTTGATAACATCTTTCAGTTTGAGGATGGATCCTCTGATGCAAGAATTGGGACTTACCCAGGAAAAATTTATTTGACCTGATCTGGATTTCATCATATTCAGTGAGTCTGCAGAGCAATCTTCTTACGTCTGTTACATGATTGACTAGCTGTCTCTACATGTTCTCTTGGGGAGTGACTTCTTTTTATTTGATTTGGTATCACATCCCCCTTGTCTCAAACTTTGTCCATATGTCCTCCTGATGGCTAGGTAGCAGTAAGTTAGACCGAAACATTGAGGAAGACAAAGGTTCAGTCTCCAGGTGTAAGCTTTTTCAGCCTCACTGTACTTATTGGGGTAAATTTCTGCAGCAGTCAGCACTGGTCAGCGCCCTAGACAAAGTGTAAGAGATTATCCAAGGCCAAGCCAGGTGGGGAGTGCAGCTGGTCTTGATAGCCCATCTTACTTCTGGAAAAGTAGAATATCCACATCGATATTCTAGTGCTAACAGATAAGAGGACTTTCTTTGTTCATAGATCAGAGTGCATCATTAATGTCTGGGTTTTCAAACTTACTGTGTGGAAGATCTTCTATTCACTAGACATTTTTCAAGGTCTGCTCTTTCTCAGAAGTTGGACTTAATCATCATACTCCACAGTATAGGTTGGAGAACAATTTGTTTGCAAGGATGTAAGGCCAATTGATGAATACTGTCCAAAAGTCCAAGAAAGGTTTTAATTTTGCTTTAGTGGTACAGTTTCAAAAGTGCTCAGTTCTTTGCTTTGTTTCATAAATATGCTTCTGCCCTTTGAAAAACGGCTCCATCTTTGTCCTGCTCATTGCAACCCTTTATTTTTTTCAGTATGGCTCTTAAGTACTGAATACTCAATAAGGATTAATTGATGGTTGTAATATTCCAAAGAATATTTTGTGTTAAGTGATCTTTTTAGAAAACAAATGGAGCCTTCTTATTAAAACAATATTACACCATTTCATTAAGTAGTACTTCATAAGAAGACTTCAGCAACACAACCAAACATTCAATCCACTTTGTTTGTTGAAGCGTTTATGGCTTTTACTCAAGACAAGAGAAATAACAAGGAAAGAAATGACTCTGAATACAGAACATTTTATTACACAAATAAAAAAAATGAGAACATATCTGTTAGCTCTTGCCAACTTTTGAAATATGGATTCCATTTGTCTTTATTATGGTCTATTCCCATAGTGCCTTTTCCCTATTTATTAATTTTTGTATGTTACTGTTACACAAAGATATGTGCCTACTGGAAATAGTCAAGGCTATTTTAAGAAACAAGAAAAAAATGGGAAATACATCAACTTATCTTTGTACTAATCTGTCAATAAATGAAGAGGCATGCAATTATTGTAGCTTATAAGCCTTTTTTTAAAAAAAAATCACATGCCTCATCATGCTGAAGTGTCCTATCAAATCTGTAATGGTCATGATGACTCATAGATATGTGATTCCCCTTATTAAGAAAAAAAGGACAGGAAATCCAATATAAATGAACTGTTTTCCTCGGTAGTGTAATAAAACTTGGATACTGGTTGTATGAGTTTTTGATTATATCATCCACTGATAATCTGTGGGTTCATTTCCTCCCAGGGAAGACTCGGTCTCCTTCCTTCCCTGACCAGCCCCCTTTGGCTACTAACATTTTAGCAACCCCCGTCCCTCAGCGGCAGAGGGGGCCTCCCAGTTATAGCCGCCACAGTCTAGTATATTTTAAGCGGTGTAAATTTTCACTGTCAGATTTGAGCCAGGGGTGTTAAACTCCAGAAGATACACATCTGCTTCCTACTCAAATGGTCTTTTGTTGTGTTTCTTGGTGGAGGGAGAGTTGTCATGCCACAAGAATAAATCCCAACAGAGGAAGGCTTAATTACAGTGTTTCAAGAAGAAATGCTCATGACTACAAATATAACCAGCCTTGATTCTGTTCTTAAATTCTGTATTTCTTTTCAGAGTTCCATGATAATTTTTTATTGCTCTCTGAAGAACAGAGTGAGTCACTATTAAATTTCTAAAGAGAAAAAAATCTGTCTTCTACTTCTTGGTTTGCATCACTGTAGCTTCCCTGATAGCTCAGCTGGTAAAGAATCACCTGCAATGCTGGAGACCTGGGTTCGATCCCTGGGTTGGGAAGATCCCCTGGAGAAGGGCATGGCAATCCACTCCAGTATTCTTGCCTGGAGAATCCCCATTGGTTAGAGGAGGCTTGCGGCCTACAGTTCATGGGGTCACAAAGAGGGGGACATGGCTGAGTGAGTAAGCACAGCACACAGGATATTGGTGCTCCAAGTTCCAATCTGGGAGACCAAGAACACATCTGTCTTTGTCTTATGCTGTGGTCACCGTAGAGCAAAGAAGCTAGACCTTCGTGACGTGGGGTGACGTGGGGCTGCAGGCCTGTCTGGGGGTGGTGGCTGCTGGGTGGGAACAGTGAAGGTGGAGAGCGGCAGTCCTGAGTGGAAAGGGCTTTGAGGGTGTCACGTGTTGGGTGTCTGTGTGTGGGGGGAGGGTGTGAAACGCACCCCTCCCCTGAGGGTGAGACCATGTGGAATTGTCCTTATGGTGAACAGCTGTGGGGGTGGGTGGGAGCCGAAGATTTTGTTGCTGTTGTTCAGTCACTAAGTCATGTCCCACTCTGCAACCCCGCGGACTGCAGGGTGCCAAGCTTCTCTGTCCTCTGCTCTCTCCCAGAATTTGCTCAAAGTCATGTCCACTGAGTCAGTGATGCTATCTAACTATCTTATCCTCTGCTACCCACTTCTCCTTTAGCCTTCAGTCTTTCCCAGAGCAGGGTCTTTTCCAATGAACAGGCTCTTCCATCAGGTGGCCAAAGTATTGGAGCTTCAGCTTCAGCGTCAGTCCTTCCAGTGACTATTCAGGGTTGATTTCCTTTAGGATGGACTGGTTTGAACTCCTTGCAGTCCAAGGGATTCTCAGGAGTCTTTTCCAGCACCACAATTAGAAAGCATCATTTCTTTGGCACTCAGACTTCTTGATGGTCCAACTCGCATATCCATACATGACTACTGGAAAACCCATAGCTTTGACTATCCAGACCTTTGTTGGCAAAGTGACATCTCTGCTTTTTAATACACTGTCACAGCTTTCCTTCCAAGGAGCAAGCATTTTTTGATTTCATGGATGCAGTCACTGTCCGCAGTGATTTTGGAGCCCAAGAAAATAAAACGTGTCACTGCTTCCACTTTTCCCCCTTCTATTCGCAATGAAGTAATGGGACTGGAAGCCATGATCTTAGTTTTTTAATGTTGAGTTTCAAGCCAGCTTTTTCACTCTCCTCTTTCACTGTCATTAAAAGGCTCTAGTTCCTCTTCACTTTGCCATTCAGAGTAGTATCATCTGCATATTTGACACCAAAAATATCTGTGCTGATATTTCTCCTGGCAATCTTGATTCCAGCTTATGATTCATTCAGCCCTGCATTTCATATGATGTACTCTGCATATAAGTTAAGTAAGCAGGGTGACAACATAAGCCTTGTCATACTCCTTTCTCAATTTTGAATCAGTTAGTTGTTCCATGTCTGATTCTAACTTTTGCTTCTTGACCTGCATCTGGGCTTCTCAGGAGACTACTACAGATACAGGTTAACAAAAAGCTGATTCTTATCAGTCACCATGATATGATCACTCAAAGAACCATGTTTTCAGAAAGCATGAGAGTGAAGTCTAAACTCTTCTGCAGAGCAGACAAAGCTTATCATACGTTGGTTCTCAGCAGCTTCATCTCTTACCACTATCTCTCCATATTTCCTCCTATTGGAATGCTGTCCCTATCTCCTCCACAGACCCATCCCTATGCTTTCATTCCTCCATGCCTCTCACATGTGACTTCATCTAGCATGAAGGTTCTGCATCCTTTTCCCCAGAAACCTTCTTAAACCACCCAGCTCGAATGCCACTTCCTCCATGAGGTCTCCGCAGTGCCCTCTGACAAAGTAGTATCTCCCGCAGTGATCTTTTTAAAATAAAATAATGCAGCGTGAAACTGCAAATAACATCTCCTATCCCTTCTGGAGTAGGAGTTTTAAGCACATGGAGGTGCTGGTTGATTTGGACTTTCCCAACTCTTACCCAGCACAATGCTTGTCCATGGTAAGTGCTCAGGGTTGTTTATTGACAAGTCCTGGCCTAACTCAAAAGTTAGTTGTAAAAACTATTTCAGGAAAGAAGGCACCAAGTTTTACTGACCTAGACCTCTTCTGGGCGGGATAAAGACCATTCGCCTGGATTTCTTTGGCAGGTATAATAAGGGAGAGTGCCTAAATGCTATTAAAATTTTTATGTTAAGAAGTTACATAGATTTCTGGAGCTATATGTTTTCAGTGATAGTGCACTGCCAGAATGAGTCATGACCCTCAAGTTAAGCATCTGGAAGAGTTAATTTTGTTTTGGGAAAAACTCTGTGTCATCTCTACTGAAAAAAGAACCCTATCTGAGGCTTTGGCCAGAGGATATATTTCATAAATATATAACATGAATGAAGTTCTTTGGGGACATTAACTTTTCTGTAACATCGCTTGATGAGTTTGGAAAGTATTTATCATGAGATGGAGCCAATTCCAAACTGAAGCTCAGAGAATTTTCTTTTCTGAGCACTTGGAACATGGCTATGGTCAGTGACACTTGTCTATGAGGATGACTTGGTGGCAGGAAGTGACACTGAATGAGCCTTGGTTCTGAACAACACTTAAGGGGAGGGAGGAGCAGAGAAGACTGAGATCCTGTGTGGTTTTCTGGGTGTCTTCACTAAGATGATTGCCTTCTTTCTTTCTTTCTGAGTCCAGACAGTATCAGTGAAATAGAAGATTCCTTAAGTATCATTTGGGTTTCTGGCACCAGGGCTGCTGCTTCATTTAGGGCTATGTTAAACTCAGGAAAACTGCATTAATGGTATCCTAAAAATTTTGCTTTTACACAGTGAATTAGGGAATCATAGCAAGAAGAGTGCACATAACATTAAGAGACTAGTTTCCACCTTCAGATTTTCTACTTATGTCTCAATGATTCCAAGAAAGCGTCACTTAACTTTTTCAAGTCTAATGACTGCATCAGTAAAATAAGGACGATGCTACCTGGTGATAATACCATGTTGGCATTCACTGGGCACTTGCTATGTGCCAGGCACTGCTTGACATGGTTGTTCTCTTCAGTCCTCGTGATGTAGGTGTGATTGTCATCCATTGGATGGATAAAGAAATTGAGGTTTACAGAGACTGCATACCATACCATGGAGGAAGTGGTGGAGTTGGGGTTCAAAGCCAAGTCTTTCTGAACCTTTTATGAGGTCTTAACTACTGCTTTAAACATTTCACTTAATAAACTCAAAATTTTGACATAAAAGTAGTTTTATCAGGTACTAAGTTCTTCTCGATTGTGTGCATGCTAAGTCGCTTCAGTCATGTCCAACTCTTTGTGACCCCATGGACTGTAGCTCACCAGGCTCCTCTGCCCCTGGAATTCTCCAGGCAAGAATACTGGAGTGGGTTGCCATTTCCTTCTCCAGGGGATCTTCCAGACCCAGGGTTCGAACCCGCGTCTCTTACATCTGCACCATTGGCAGGCAAATTCTATACCACTAGTGCCACCTGGGAAACCCTTTGATTGAATATCATTACTCAGTGTTACTTCTCCTCAATTTCCTTCTGTCTTTCTCCTACTGAATCTGGGACATTTCTTTAAGTCACACTAAGTGAAAATACCATGAGTTACTATTTTTCTTCCTGCTTTTTCAAGTAGCAACGGACCATGAGTCTGACTGGGATGTGAAATATGACATTCTTGAGGAGATCCAGAGGAAGGAACCCTGGTGAGAGGGTCCTTGAAGTATCACACGACACAGAAGCGCCATTACAAAAGTAGCTTTAAAATAGAATACATATTTCCAGTGAAAAAGCATGTCTACTTAGAAGTGGAAACTTTAGAAAACACAGAATAAGCACAAATTTTAAATCATCCATAGTACCTCAATTTAGAAATACCCATTTGATATTTTGCTAAGTATCAATATTTCTGTAACAAAATAATATCATGCATATTATTTGAACTGACATAATTATTTGTTTTTGGGCAGGCATGGAAAACCATGAAAAAACAGAGGAAGGGCAGGCCGCCATAGCACAGTGCCTCTGGGCATGGTTAAACAAGTTTTGTTTCCTACTGAGTTTCAAATTTTACATGTTTTTTTTTTCTTTTCTACTCTCCATCTTTTCACCTCATATCTACACTTCTCCTTCCATCAACTAATAATTTCTTTAATTTTCTTTTTAAATCAAAGGAATATAATTTATTAATAGATATCAACAAATCAACAAGGTCCACTGAACTGAGGAAAGACATTAGTTAACCAAACATTAGCTAATTAGTGAAAAAGTTGGCTTAAAACTCAACATTCAGAAAACTAAGATCATGGCATCTGGTCTCATCAGTTCATGGAGAATAGAAGGAGAAAAAATGGAAGTAGTGACATATTTTATTTTCTTGGGCTCCAAAATCCCTGCGGACAGTGACCGCATCCATGAAATTAAAAAATGCTTGCTCCTTGGAAGGAAAGCTGTGACAGTGTATTAAAAAGCAGAGATGTCACTTTGCCAACAAAGGTCTGGATAGTCAAAGCTATGGGTTTTCCAGTAGTCATGTATGCATATGCAAGTTGGACCATCAAGAAGGCCGAGTGCCAAAGAAATGATGCTTTCTAATTGTGGTGCTGGAGAAGACTCCTGAGAATCCCTTGGACTGCAAGGAGTTCAAACCAGTCCATCCTAAAGGAAATCAACCCTGAATAGTCATTGGAAGGACTGATGCTGAAGCTGAAGCTCCAATACTTTGGCCACCTGATGTGAAGAGCCTGTTCATTGGAAAAGACCCTGATTCTGGGAAAGACTGAAAGTTAAAGGAGAAGTGGGTAGCAGAGGATAAGATAGTCAGCATCACTGCCTCAGTGGATGCAAATGGAGCAAACTCCAGGAGATAGCGGAGGACAAATGAGCCTGGCGTGCTACCATGCATGGGGTTGCAAAGAGTCAGACATGATTTAGCAGCTGAACCATGACAATGAGATAATCCAAGTGGTCCAAGTGGTAGTCAGTTCAGGATTATAAGAAGGTTGCCTTGCTCAGATTACCTGATGACAAGAATACTAGCTAATTTATGGGTCATTTCTCCTCAGCAACATGGGCAAGGATGGGCAAACATGGTCCTGTTTAATATCAGAACCAGGCCTTTCTCTTGAGCAGTTTCAAGGTTTACACAAACTTGTAGGGACATAAAATACTTTGCTTCCAGTCCTAGTGTTGTATTGTTGGTCATGGTAAGATTCAACAAGAAAGTGGGGATGACTCATTGCAATGCACCACCACCACCACTACAAAATAACTCTTGGCATGTGTTGCTGATACTGGACTGAGATGTGAGATGATCAAATACATCTCTGTTGGCTTCTGGCCAATGTAGGGCTTACACACTACTTTGACATCTAAATGATCTAATTAAGTTCTTTATAGAGATCAAATAAACCCCATCATTGCCAATGACCACTTCCTATGAGTGTTCCTCAGGATTAGGAAGAGATTTTCTTTTTACAACACCAGCTCTAAATAAATGCTTGCTCATGTTGCTGAGGAGAAATGACCCATAAATTAGCTGGTATTCTTGTCATCAGGTAATCTGAGTAAGGCAACCTTCTTGTAATCCTGATAGAGCAATACATGGGAAGAAAACTGGACTGGATTTTTTCCTGTGATTGAGTGAAGAGTTCTAAGTTTCTGAGAGATAAGGGAGAGTGGAATTGTGCTTAATGCTTGAGTCATTTGTTCATGGAGAATATTGATATGGAAAATGAAGATATTCCTGAGAAAAGAAGGGGATAGAGTTTCCTTCTGGGTAGAGTTGCCATATTTAGTAAGTAAACATATAGGACCCATGCCATTTTTGGGACATCCTTAGGCTAAAACATTCATTTGCTGTCTATTTGAAATTTAAAGATAACATAGTGTCCTTTTTTCCATCTGACAATTCTCCTTCTGGGTGATGAATCAAATTAACAAAGTAGTAGGGACAGAAAATACTTTGCACTTCTCTTGGGCCTTCAAACCTTTTGAAGCAGAGCCTCTCCCCAGCTTTTCTTAGCTGTTCCTCGCAAATCACCATTTCCTCTCAACTGCGTGTTTCATCTTTCTTTTTGGCTTCTCTGACTTCTGAGGATGGAAGGACTCAGGTTCAGGGAGTTATGTTCTGGGGATCTTTACTGAGAGAAAAAAAAGAAACCACCAATAAACCCCTAATTGGAGAGATTCTGGAGTGCCAGCGTGAAGAAGAGAAGGAGGTGGAAGATTGACAGAGTTCACGGGTGGTCAGATGCAGTTCTGGATTGATGTTCTTGACTCAACTCAGATTTTTGGACTTGGAACATCATATCCAGAAGACCTAGTGTTCACAGGAGAGGTTTTCCATCTGCTTGGGGTTCAGTGAAGGGTATGCACCCAGTGTGAGCCAGGAAATGGGGGTAACCTGAGAAGGCCAGTATTAATGACATCTCCTTTCGGCTCTGGGTTTGGTGTGGGCCCTGCTGCTGCCTCCGGGGGTCTGTTGAGTGGATGTGAAGGTCAGAGCCTGGCCCTTCAGAGTGTAACAGCAGGATTATTCAGTGTGAATAGAAATAGGTTAATCTTGGACAACACAAATCTTTCTTCCTAAGGAACACGGTCCATAATAGGACCGGCTTTTCTTTTCTTTTTTTTTTTTCCATTTATTTTTATTTGTTGGAGGCTAATTACTTTACAATATTGTAGTGGGTTTTGTCATACATTGACATGAATCAGCCATGGATTTACATGCGTTCCCCATCCCGGATCCCCCCTCCCACCTCCCTCTCCACCCGATCCCTCTGGTCTTCCCAGTGCACCAGGCCCGAGCACTTGTCTCATGCATCCAACCTGGGCTGGCGATCTGTTTCACCCTTGATAATATACAAGTTTTGATGCTGTTCTCTCTAAACATCCCACCCTCGCCTTCTCCCACAGAGTCCAAAAGTCTGTTCTGTATATCTGTGCCTCTTTTTCTGTTTTGCATATAGGGTTATGGTTTTCATCTTTCTAAATTCCATATATATGCATTAGTATACTGTATTGGTCTTTATCTTTCTGGCTTACTTCACTCTGTATAATGGGCTCCACTTTCATCCATCTCATTAGAACTGATTCAAATGAATTCTTTTCAATGGCTGAGTAATATTCCATGGTGTATATGTACCACAGCTTCCTTATCCATTCGTCTGCTGATGGGCATCTAGGTTGTTTCCATGTCTGGCTATTATAAGCAGTGCTGTGATGAACATTGGGGTGCACGTGTCTTTTTCAGATTTGGTTTCCTCAGTGTGTATGCCCAGGAGTGGGATTGCTGGGTCATATGGCAGTTCTAATTCAAGTTTTTTAAGAAATCTCCACACTGTTCTCCATAGCGGCTGTACTAGTTTGCATTCCCACCAACAGTATAAGAGGGTTCCCTTTTCTCCACACCCTCTCCAGCATTTATTGCTTGAAGACTTTTGAATAGCAGCCATCCTGACTGGCGTGTAATGGTACCTCATTGAGGTTTGGATTTGCATTTCTCTGATAATGAGTGATGTTGAGCATCTTTTCATGTGCTTGTTAGCCATCTGTATGTCTTCTTTGGAGAAATGTCTGTTTAGTTCTTTGGCCCATTTTTTGATTGGGTCATTTATTTTTCTAGAATTGAGCTGCAGGAGTTGCTTGTATATTTTTGAGATTAATCCTTTGTCTGTTACTTTGTTTGCTATTATTTTCTCCCAATCTGAGGGCTGTCTTTTCACCTTGCTTAGAGTTTCCTTTGTTGTGCAAAAGCTTTTAAGTTTCATTAGGTCCCATTTGTTTATTTTTGCTTTTATTTCCAATATTCTGGGATGTGGGTCATAGAGGATCCTGCTGTGATTTATGTCAGAGAGTGTTTTGCCTATGTTCTCCTCTAGGAGTTTTATAGTTTCTGGTCTTACATTTAGATCTTTAATCCATTTTGAGTTTATTTTTGTGTATGGTGTTAGAAAGTGTTCTAGTTTCATTCTTTTACAAGTAGTTGACCAGTTTTCCCAGCACCACTTGTTAAAGAGGTTGTCTTTTTTCCATTGTATATTCTTGCCTCCTTTGTCAAAGATAAGGTGTCCATAGGTTTGTGGATTTATCTCTGAAGGCTGGCTTTTCTTGGGGAAGCATGGAGTTAGATTTAAGGGTTTTGCATTTAATAGGAAAGCCTATTTTCTTTGTAAGTGATTTTGGGTTTTCCTTTTTCAATTAGGAAATGAATTTTACTCATTTTAATAGGTTAAATCACTCCAAGAGGTTAAAAAAGAATTTTTTTTTCTCTACTCTTTCCAACTAAAACCTGTTAGTCTGATGTCTCAATGTTAACAGCATCTAGTATATTATTTTCCATTTTTCTCTAGACTCATGCAGACATACAAACATATGTCTCTCAGTGTTTGTATGTATCCTCAACTTGCAATTTATGATTTTTTGACTTTAAGGTGGTGTGAAAGCCGTATACATATTCTGTAGAAACTGTACTTTGAATTTTTAATTTTCATCTTTTCTATGGCTAGTGGTATGGCATATGATACTCTTCGGTGATCTGGACAGCTGTCCCAAACCACAGCTCCCAGTCAGCCATGTGACCACGAAGGTGAACAGGCAATACAGTGACAACCATCTTGTACCCATACAACCCATTCTCTTTTCACTTCTACTATAGTATCCAATAAATTATGAGTTATGAAACATTTTATTATAAAGTAGACTTTGCATTAGGTGATTTTGCCTAACTGTAGGCCAATGTAAGTGTTTTGAGCACATTTAAGTTAGGCTAGGCTAAACTATAAAGCATGATAGGTTAGGTGTATTAAATGCATTTTTGACTAAGGACATTTTCAACTAAGGACATTTTCAACTTAGGTTTATCATGAGTAACCCCACTGTGAGTTGAGGAAGATCTGTATATATGTATATATATACTGAATATGTATAAAGTTTTTGAAGAAAATAGTATATGTTTCTAAAAAAGTAGAATTATTAATTACATTACTTGATAACTTCCTTTCTCATATAATATCATAGACAGTTCTATAGCCAATAAAGACTATATTTCTTTTTAATATCTTAACATTTTCCACTGTGGAAATAGATGAAATTTGTTCAACCAGTTCTGTACTGATGATATTTTAGTTTTTTCTTTTTTTTGTCATTAAAACCTAGGCTATCATTAGCATTAAAAGATACCCTTATATAAATGTAGTTTTAATTTTACAGCAGTGAGTTCAAACAATAAGATGGTTGGGTCAAAACATGTATATACATATACATATGTATTTTTAAATGCTTATTTATTTGGCTGTGCTGGGTCTTAGCTGCCGCATGTCAGATCTAGTTCCCTGACCAGGGATCAAACCTGGGCCTCCTGCATTGGTAGCCTGGAGTTTTGGCCACTGGACCACCAGAGAAGTCCCAGGATATGTATATTTTAAATTTTGATAGTTATCACACAATTACTTTCCAAAATGGTTGTGGCAATTTACACTCCTCTCCTCCACCCTTGTACCCAGCAGCATATGGTAGAGTTCATTTCCTTGCATTCTCATTAATATTGACTGCTTTTTTCCATTAAACTTACTTTTCTCCAATTGATTTTTAGGTATTTCATGTATATTAGGAGTTATATCATGTCTCTGTGCTAAAATTAGTTTTTCTCCTAATCCATTATTTGACTTTTGATTTTGTGTATGGTATTTTTTTGCCATGTAAAATTTTTGTGTCATCATATATTTTTATTTTTAAATGTTTTTATTATGGAAAAAATATGTCTTCATGGTTAAAGTCTGAATGATACAAAAAGGTGTAAAATGAAAAGTGAAAGTCATCTTATTTTCAGATTTCTTAGGCCAGTTCCCTAAAGCTAATCATATTAATAGTTTCCTCCTTACAATTTTGAATTTTCTATGTATGCAAGCATCTCTATTCTCTATCTAAAACTGCTAACATTTACAGAACACTTACTGTGTATGTCGCTGGTGGCTCAGTGGTAAAGAGTGCCTGCAATGTGGGAGACCTGGGTTCAATCCCTGAGTTGGCAAGTTATCTTGGAGAAGGAAATGGCAACCCACTTCAGTATTCTTACCTGGGAAATTCCATGGACAGAGGAACCAGGGAGGCTCTAGTCCATGGGGTTGAACAGAGTCGAACATGACTGAGTGACTAATACTAGACTGATACTATTATGGACTAGGGACTGTTCCAGGCAAAATTCCTACCTATGGAGCTCAGAGTCCAGGGTTGGGAGAAAGTAATAAACAAACCAATAGAGAAAATATTTCAGTTACTGATAAATTTTGTAAAATAGTAGTTTCAGGGCACAGAAGGGAATGGGAAGGAGGACATTATTTAGACAGAGTGACTGAGAAGTATTTAAGAAGGTGAAATCTAATTAGAGATCTGATAGATGTTAATATTGTACAGCATTTTTTGTATTACTGTGTACCATTTTCACTTAAAATAGGAAATTTTTACTTACTAGTATTGTAGGTTTACTTATAGGGATAAATTAAGTATAACTGATATAAGTTTCAATTTTACATGGACAATGTGAAAGCATGTCTATCTTCCTGTCTGTAGTTTTTTCAATAAGAGAATGCATGCAGAGTTCATTCACTTGATCACTTGGAAGGGGATTCTACACATGATCAATTCTCTTCATTAACTAAAAAAGGAAGTGTGGAAGTTATTTGGAGAAGGGGCCTCACCAAAGAAGGGAGGAAGTGGATCTCCTATAAGAACTTTATTTATGAGGGCACATGATGAAGGATGGACTCATGTGAGGCTGAAGCTGTCTATAGATCTCATTTCTCCAGTTTATTTGCAGCCCCCATGAGCATGCATGTCCAAGAGGGGACAATCTTCAGGCTGAAAGTTCAAGGTCTGAATTCTTTTCTTTTCTTTTAGGTATTGCCAACCATTTTGAAAATACAGAAGCTCCTGTGGTGATAAAGGGGATCATTTTGCTAAATGGGCATCTCTTTGTTGTGGCTTAGTGTTCTAAGTGTAGTTTCTGGGAAACAAGGCAATGTGGAAGTGAAAGAGATTCTATGCCCCACATGCTTAGCCACCACTGAGCTGTCAAACACAAACAAAATACGTTGCCTGTTTAAAGGAGAAGTCTAAGACTGAAATCAAGCTAGGCATTTATTGCTGGATTCCTGTTGTCTGCTCTGTTCCTGATCTACTCTGCAGGGGGTTGTTGAGAGCTGGTTTGCTGACTCAAACAAACAGACAAACAAATGATTTATGGGAACTTACTGAGTCATGCCTTGTCCCATAGCTACCTTTTTCCTGCTCTCAGAAAGCTCAAAGTTATTATTATTTGGCAAGAAATACCTGCAGGGGCCTGTCTACATGACAGGGAGAGGTGACTGTGCTGTGGAAGTGTGTTATGATTCCTCTGCTCCTTGGTGAACTCAGATGGACCCATGGACACTTTGGGTAGCCAAGATTCTCAAGTTATTGTAATTACGTGAGCAAAAGGACAAACATTTAGGGCTCTTGGAGCAATGCTTTGCAAATGTATACACTCATTCCTTTGGATAATATAACATGTTCAAATTCCAAGAAATCCTAATTTAGGTGAAGGAAGTCTTGCCATCACCTTCATGATCAATCCATAGTAAGCCCTCATTGGTTTTACCTGGTACTGTAGGTCTTAGCATAGGTTAAACCAGGCAGCGGAACACCTTAATAGAGCATCTACTAAATGCAAGTTTGGTCTCTACTATAAGTTCTGAGATGGAGGGGTTAAGGATTCACATGGGATAATTTGGAGAGTGTGTCAGAGAAATATGAAAACTGCAAAATAAAAACTGAGAAACTGCATCAGAGAAGCAGATGACATGGTTCATAACTTGTGAATAAAGACACTTTTGGTAAACCTAAGCAGATATGCATACAGTGTATATTATGGACATATGCATTTTAAAGAGTGGTTTGCTGTATAATGTGAGATAATCTGCATGAGTCAGGATTGGTTTGGGAAAACAATCCAAGAAAGTGAAGAAGCGAAGGAAGATATTGGTATTTCTGTTACGGGACTGAGTTGCATAGGCAGGCTAGAGTGTGCATAAAATGATAATTGGTTACTAGTGAGGGGGCAGGGTTAGGGAAGGTAGGGATATTTTCCAGTGAGTGATTCTAAGTGGTGTTTCCTTACACCTCTATTGCACTGTTCAAAGTTACCTATAAGACAAGGCCATTGATCTTTTTATAATAATCTGTTCAGTTTGCCTAAGAGTCTCATCAAAGTACTAATAATCAACGTCACTGGGCACTTACAATGCCTACAATGTTGGGTGGGTCATCTCATTTGATCTTCAGAGAACCACTGGGTGTTGCTGGGTCTTATCATCATCATCTTCAACTTTTTTAGACAAGGAATGTATCAGAAGGGATGAGTTAGGCTATAGTATGTAACAAACAGCCCTCCAATCTCAATAGTTTAAAATGTACATGCTGCCATGGGTTAAATTCTACATGGAGTGGGTTAAATTCTACAGGGACACAGGCTGACAGAGATCCCAACATGAAATGCATTTCTGTGATCTCTGCAGAAGAAAAAGGCAATCTGGTGAGCTGCTTCTTTTTCTTTGGAAGTGATGCATGGCATTTCTACTAACATTTCATCAGACAAAGTTAGTCATATGCCTATGTCTAACTTCAAAGTGGGTAAAAAAGCAAACTTCTAGCATGTAATTGGGGGTAGAGAGAAGTAATAACTGAGGATGGTGGTGATAACTATCTATAAGGAAACTAAGGCACAAAGAAGGGGACCAATTTGCCTAAGTTTTCACAGCAGGTATGGTTCCATAGCCTTCTATTCTGCAGAACATACATTTTGCCTTACATGAAAACTAAGGAGAAGCAGAAGGCATACTGGAATTAGGGATGAAATTTACTTCTGGAATTAGGGATTAAATTCCTTGCTCTCAGTTTCTAGATGGTACGGACCAGAATAGAATCTTTGAAAACACAATTTCACTGTATAATTTTGGCCAAGTTGGAAAGCAGAGGGAGGAAGAGATTGAAAGTGTACAGAATGCTGAAACTGTATTCAAAGACTCAACTTAGTTGTCAGAAAGACTGTAGACTTGTGCTTTTTTTTTTTTGGTGAGAACTTGGAGGAGTTGAAAAGCACTCATTAAAAGATAACAGATGAATTTTACCAGAGTTGGCCTCCTTTGATCCTTAAGATGTTTGAAAAATTAGGGAGACTATTCTGCTTCTTGTTTATTTTGGTCATCTTGATGCTTGAATTAGAGTTGCTACGAAGTGATTCAATCAGTTGCTGGGGCTACGATAGAGGAAACCATTTATGGGAATAAAAAGAGAAAGAGTCAGAAAGAAAGGCTCTGAGGGGAATAGGGGGAGAGAAAGGCCCACAAAGAGAAGAAAATGATTGGAGAAAAAGAATGGAGAGCATTAAACAAGAGGGTAAAGTGAGGGGAGGTAGAGGGGGGTAGGGAGGAGAAAGAGCAAGTATGAAATGAGTAGGCCCACCCATATTCATATTTTCTATTCCAAAAAAATAAAATTTCTGGGATACAGGTCAAAAATAAAACATCCTCTACAAAGAGGCTGTTAAATCCACAGGCCTCGTCAAGAATGTGAGCACTTTTGTGATCTTCCCTGCCTTGTTGGGGTTGGCAGGCCCCTTTTCTGGAGCACGTGGCATCAGAGTCTTCTGCTGAGTGACTGAAGTGTCAGGGACCAGGGAAAAGTGCAATCTGGAGAATTTTATCCTGGCTTCTGAGAGAGGCACATACAGGCTCGTGTGGTTTTCTGTGGACTGAGTCTCATGGATCCCCTGGTGTCTAACACAGCACCAAAAGGAGCATTTTGAACAGATAAGGGTAAAGAACTAATCTCTGTTCTAAGAATTAATAATTTGTTAATTATCAGTTAACAAAGGAATCTGGAGTTGGGTCCTTTTCAAACACGGTATTAAAATCTAAAATTTAAGGCAAAATCAGTACTATACTAAACTTTAAAAAAGTTAAATGATGATAAAAAACTGGCTATTTGGTATAATACAGTCAGATTTTACTCACTTTTTAAAAATTTCTTGGGAATATACTGC
This sequence comes from Odocoileus virginianus, assembly GCF_023699985.2. Taxonomy (NCBI): domain Eukaryota; kingdom Metazoa; phylum Chordata; class Mammalia; order Artiodactyla; family Cervidae; genus Odocoileus; species Odocoileus virginianus. The sequence continues at coordinate 54,057,955 of NC_069684.1, read as the reverse complement.
AGAGATATGATCAGAATAATTCTATTACCACACATCTAAATTCTAAATGTAAAAATAAATGTGTCAAATACTGAAAGTTGTTAGTTTAATTAACTTAAATTTAAATGAAAGTAATTATAATTAAAGCAACAAATAATATAGTAATCAACAAATTCAAGACTGGAGTATAGGAAATCAACATACAGAATCAGTTGCTTTCCAAACACTAACAAAGTATCTCACAAAAAAGAAAACAGCATCATTTACAATAAGATAAAAAAAATAAAATGCTTAAAGAAAAAATTTAGTCAAGAAGGTGAAAGATCTGTACATTGAAAGCAATAAGATTCTGATGAAAGAAACGGAAGAAAGCACAATAAATGAAAAGCTATCTCATGTTCATGGATCAGAAGGATAAATAGTGCTAAAATGTTCACACTACCCAGGGTTACCTATAGATTAAAAGCAATCCCTATCAAAATTTGAAAGGCATTTTACACAGAAATAGTTTTTGAATGGAATAATTAAAATTGTCTCTGTATAAGATCATATCATCTGTAAACAGAGATAATTATATTTCTTCATTCATGAGGAATGCTGGGCTGGATGAAGCACAAGCTGGAATCAAGATTGCTGGAAGAAATATCAATAACCTCAGATATGCAGATGACACCATCCCTATGGCAGAAAGAGAAGAAGAACTAAAGAGCCTCTTGATGAAAGTGAAAGAGGAGAGTGAAAAAGTTGGCTTAAAGCTCAACATTCAGAAAACTAAGATCATGGCATCTGGTCCCATCACTTCATGGCAAACAGATGGGGAAACAATGGGAACAGTGACAGACTTTATTTTTTTGGGCTTCAAAATCACTGCAGATGGTGATTGCAGCCATGAGATTAAAAGATGCTTGCTCCTTGGAAGAAAAGTTGTGACCAACCTAGAGAGCATACTAAAAAGCAGAGACATTACTTTGTCAACAAAGGTCTGTCTAGTCAAGGCTATGGTCTTTCCAGTAGTCATGTATGGATGTGAGAGTTGGACTATAAAGAAAGCTGAGAGCCGAAGAATTGATGCTTTTGAACTGTGGTGTTGGAGAAGACTCCTGAGAGTCCCTTGGACTGCGAGGAGATCCAACCAGTCAGTTCTAAAGGAAATCAGTCCTGAGTATGCATTGGAAGTATTGATGCTGAAGCTGAAACTCCAATCCTTTGGCCACCTGATGGGAAGAACTGACTTATTTGAAAAGATCCTGATGCTGGGAAAGACTGAAGGCAGGAGGAGAAGGGGATGACAGAGGATGAGATGGTTGGATGGCATCACCGACTCAGTGGATATGAGTTTGAGTGAACTCTGGGAGTTGGTGATGGACAGGGGGGCCCAGAGTGCTGCAGTCCATGGTGTCTCAAAGAATCAGACATGACTGAGTGACTGAACTGATTTCTGATTAGCATGCTTTCTATTTCTTTTTCTTGCTCAACTGCTCTGGCTAGGACTTCCAGTACTATGTTGAATAAGGAGCCCACTAGTCTTGTCCTGATCTTAGAAGTAAAGCTTTCAACCTTTTACCATCAAGTATGATGTTAGTTGTGGGCTTGTCATATATGACAAGTGGTTATGTATGGATGTGAGACTTGGACTGTGAAGAAAGCTGAGTGCCGAAGAATTGATGCTCTTGAACTGTGGTGTTGGAGAAGACTGTTGAGAGTCCTTCGGATTGCAAGAGATCCAACCAGTCCATCCTAAAGGAGATCAGTCCTGGGTGTTCACTGGAAGGACTGATGTTGAAGCTGAAACTCTGGTACTTTGGCCACCTGATGCAAAGAGCTGACTCATTTGAAAAGACCCTGATGTTGGGAAAGATTGAGGGCAGGAGGAGAAGGGGATGACAGAGGATGAAATAGTTGGATGGCATCACTGACTCAATGGACATGAGTTTGAGTAAACTCCGGGAGTTGGTGATGGACAGAGGCCTGGCATGCTGCGATTCATGGGGTAGCAAAGAGTCGGACGTGACTGAGCGACTGAACTGAACTGACTGATGTTGAGATATATTCCTTCCATACACCACATATTGAAAATGTTTTATCACAAAAGGATGTTGACTTTTGTCAAATTTCGACAAATAATTTTTATGTATCCTTTTGCGATAATCACATGATTTTTATCTTTCATTCTATTAACGTGATATATCACATTGATTTGTATATGGTGTACCATTCTTGCATCCTAGGGATAAATCCTACTTTATCATGGTGTGTGATCTTTTCAATGTTCTGCTGAATTTAGTTTGCTAGTCTTTTGCTGCAGAGAAGGCAATGGCAACCCACTCCAGTACTCTTGCCTGGAAAATCCCATGGACGGAGGAGCCTGGTGGGCTGCAGTCCATGGGGTCGCTAAGAGTCAGACACAACTGAGCGACTTCACTTTCACTTTTCACTTTCATGCACTGGAGAAGGAAATGGCAACCCACTCCAGTGTTCTTGCCTGGAGAATCCCAGGGACCGGGGAGCCTGGTGGGCTGCCCTCTATGGGGTTGCACAGAATCTGACACAACTGAAGTGACTTAGCAGCAGCAGCAGCAGCAATCTTTTGTTGAGAATTTTTACTTCTATATTCATCAAGGATACTAGCCTGTATTTTTCTTCTGCTTTTAGTGTCCTTATTTAAGTTTGGTATTAGGATTATAATGGCCTTGTAAAATGAGTTTGAGTGTATTCTTTTGTATTCAGTATTTTTGACATGTTTTAGAAGGATTGACCTTAATTCTTTAAATGCTTGGTAGATATAAAGAGTGAAACCAGCTGGTCCCGGGCTTTTCTTTGTTGGGAGGGTTTTGTTTATTAATTCAATCTCCTTACTCATAATAAATCTGTTTAAATTTTCTATTTCTTTATGATTCAGTCTTGGTAGATTCTGTGTTTCTAGGAACTTATTCACTTTTTTTCTAGGTTATTTGATTTGTTGGTTTATAATTGTTCATAGCAGCTTCTTATGATCCTTTGTATTTCTGTGGTATCAGAGGTAATGTCTCCTCTTCATTTTTTGTTTTATTTATCTGAGTCTTCTCTTTTTTATCTTCATTAGTCTTTAGCTATGTTTACTAGCTAAAGGATTGTCAATTTAATTTTTTCAAAAACACTAGTTCTTAATTTTACTGATATTTTCTATTGTTTTTCTGTTCTCTATTTCATTTATTTCTGCTCTGATCTTTGTTATATCTTTCCTTCTGCTAATTTGGGGCTTAATTTATTCTTATTTTTCTAGTTTCTTGATGTGAAAAGGTATTTGAGATTTTTTTTCTCCTAAATGGGGGCATTTATCACTATAAACATACCTCTTAGAAATGCTTTTCCCACAAGTTTTGATATGTTGTGTTTCCATTTTTATTTGTTTTGAGATTAAAAAAATTCCCTTTTTATATTTTCTTTGACCCATTGGTTGTTCAGGAGCATGTTTGTTTAATTTCCATCTATTCATAAATTTTCTAGTTTTCTCCTGTTATTTATTTCTAGTTTCATGTTATTGTGTTTGGGAAAGATACTTGGAATTATTTCAACTTTCTCAGATTTTCTAAGGCTTGATTGTGACCTAATATATGATCTATTTTGGAGAATGTTCAAGTGTACTTGAGAAGGATGTGTATTCTGTAGTTGTTGTATGGAGTGTTCTGTATGTGCCTGTTAGACATTTGGTCTAAAGTATAGTCCAAGTCCACTGTTTATTTATTGATTTTGTGTATATGATCTACTCATTGTTGAAAGTGGGGTACTGAAGTTCCCTACTATTATTTTATTGGCTACTTCTTCCTTCAGATTTGTTATTATTTCCTTAATACACCTAGGTGCTCTGAAATGTGTACATATATATTTACAATTGTTTTATATTCTTGATGAACGGACTGCTTTATCAATATATAATGACCTTCTTTGTCTCTTGTTATAGTTTTTGAGTTAAAGCCTGTTTTATCTGAGTATAGATACCCTTACTCTCTTTTGGTTTCCACTTTCATGGAGTATCTTTTTTTATTCTTTCACTTTGAACCTATGTGTGTCTTTAAAGCTGAACTGAGTCTGATGCAGGCAGCCTGTAGTTGGGTGTGTTTTATTTTTTTTCACTTTTGATTGGAGAATGTAATTTATTTACACTTGGAGTTTACAGCATGCAGTTGAATTTTTAAAAAAAATTTTTTTTTGATTGATGAATGTAATTTGTTAACACTTAAAGTGATTAGTATGGATTTCCCTGGTGGCTCAGAGAGTAAAGAATCCACCTGCAATGCAGGAGACCCAGGTTTAGTCCCTGGGTCAGGAAGATACCCTGGAGAAGGAAATGGCTATCCACTCCAGTTTTCTTGGCTGGAGAATCTCATGGATGGGATACAGTCCATGGAGTCACAAAGAGACAGACACAACTGAGTGACTAAAACATTAGTAGGGGCTTCCCTGGTGACTCAGATAGTAAAGAATCTGCCTGCAATGCAGGAGACCTGGATTTGATCCCTGGGTAGGGAAGATCCCCTGGAGGAAAGCATGGCAACCCACTCCAGTATTCTTGCCTGGAAAATCCCATGAAGCGAGAAGCCTGGCAGGCTATAGTCCATAGGGTCACAAAGAGTCGGATACGACTGAAGAGACTTAGCACACACACATGCGTGAACTCTAATGGGAGACAAGACATCTTCAAACACGCAGGAAATAATTATTTGGACATTAAAGAGAAGAGTGATCCCAGAGACTGGAATACTTTCAGTTCAGTTCAGCCGTTCAGTCATGTCCAACTCTTTGCGACCCCATGAATCACAGCATGCAAGGCCTCCCTATCCATCACCAACTCTCGGAGTTTACTCAAACTCACGTCCATTGAGTCGGTGATGCCATCCAACCATCTCATCCTCTGTCGTCCCCTTCTCCTCCTGCCCCCAATCCCTCCCAGCATCAGTGTCTTTTCCAATGAGTCAACTCTTCGCATGAGGTGGCCAAAGTATTGAGTTTCAGCTTCAGCATCAGTCCTTCCAGTGAACACCCAGGACTGATCCCCTTTAGGATGGGCTGGTTGGATCTCCTTGCAGTCCAAGGGACTCTCAAGAGTCTTCTCCAACACCACAGTTCAAAAGCATCAATTCTTCGGTGCTCAGCTTTTTTCACAGTCCAACTCTCACATCCATACATGACCACTGGAAAAACCATAGCCTTGACCAGACGGACCTTTGTTTAGGGTATGTGAATCATGTAGAGGATTGTATTTTTTGCAACTTTCTATATTTACTTAACTTTACACTGTGAACATCTTTACAGGTTAGTGTATAAGGAGCTATCTTATTTTTAAGCAGCTGCATATCATTTTTTAAGATAATTTAACCATTTTGTCGTTATAGGTAGATGGTAATTGTTAGCATTTTTTAGTTGTTGCTATTGTTATCCATAGAGTTGCAATTAACATCCTTGAAGATAAACCTTTGCAAATGTATTCTGGTATTTCTGTAAAATGGGTTTAAGTGGGATTGCTGAGTAGCGTTTGAAATTTAATAAATTCTAAAAAATTTCCCTCTAAAAAACTTGTAATTATTTACACTCACTACAAACAACAGTGTCCCAAAAATGTCCATTTCCAGGTGTTCTCACAAACTGACTGTTATAAAATTTTTTTCCAGTCTGATAAGTGAAAAGTGGTACTTCATTTTTTCAACATGCATTTATTTTATTGCTAGGGAGACTATTAATCTTTTCAAAGTGTAATTATTCACATACATTTCTTCTATGACTTTGCCTTGTTAATTTTTCTGTTGGGTAGCTTGCTTATTTCCCCAGTATAGGGGATTTTCTTATTCTGTGAATATTACATTTAGTTTGTTACATGTATTAAAATACTTCCTCCTAGTTCCTTTTTTCTTTCTTTTTAAAATTTTTTTCAGCTTTCCTTTGGAGTTTTTCAACATATAGAAATTTTAAATATTTATGAAGCTAAACCCAATTATTGCCTTTATAACTACTGAGTTTTAGGCAATCTTAAAAAAGCCTTTCTTACCCCAAGAACATAAAATTATCTTGATATTTTCTTGTAAAGTAATAAAATTTGTATTTGTTTAGCGCTTATGTTCATGGAGCCTACTTACAAGTCTAAAGTGGGCAGGGTGAAAGAGTCTATTTTTCTTAGGTCATCCCAATATTTACTAACCTACATTTTTCCTCTGACTTAATTTTTTATCAAATATTAAATTACTATATTTTTGTCTTCTAGAATGTTTGTTTTACTCACTTAATTACTTGCTTATTCTAAGATGATTAGTTAAGTCAGTTTTATGGGATCTTTATGGTACCTTTTGATTTATGGTAAACTAAGCAGTCCTTCATAATTCTTTGTAAAAAACTGTGTTGCCTATATTCATTAAACTTTTTTTTTTAAGAAAAAAATTGAATTAACATAAGAGCTACATCTCCACCAAAAATTCTAGAGATTTTAAAATTAGAATTATATAAAATTTATTGACTAGTATGGAGAAAGTAGGCATCTTTAATCCACTGAGGTTGCATCAATAGCAACATGATATGTACTTCATTAATTTAGGTCTTTTGGGCTCACTTTAGTAAATTTTATGGTTTTCTTTAAGTCTCACACATTTCTTGTTACATTTGTTCCTAAGTATTTCATACCTTTAGTTGATACTGTGAATCAGATTTTTAAAATGAATTCTTTTATTTGGTTATGGTTGAAAGCAGGAAAGTAGTTGATCTTTGTATTTAAATTTTATGTCAAACTATGTTTGCTATTTTAAATTCACAAAGATGTGTAATATAAGAAGAGCTCTAAGAATATCATAAAAAAATGTTTCTCTAGGCATGCTGAAACTGTTTTTTTAGCTAGCTGATAATTCAACTGAAGCATTATGTATATAAAGTATTTGAATTATGGATTTAAAAAATATAATTTGATTTCAAAAATAATACTTATTAATTTACATGGTTTTAAAAATGTAGAAAGATACAAATTTAACAAAAATCCATAACTCTCTAGCACTACTCACTCATTCAACTCTTTGGGTACATTTCTCCTACCTACTTACCTATCCATCTATCTGTTCATCTATTAATATATCTGTTTATCTTTATGAATGTATGTGTGTAAGCATCAACATTTGTGTCCTTGGAATTCACACTCTATCTTGTAGCCTACTTTTTCACACAAGAATATGTTGTGAATATTTCTTTATATTATTAAGTATGATAAACTAAACTTTTAGAACTGACTGCTTATTTTGATATCATTTATCTGTCTGCTTAGTTGCTCAGTCATATCTGACTCTTTGTGACCCCATGGACTATAGTCTGCCAGCCTTCTCTATTCATGGGATTCTTCAGGCAGGGATACTGAAGTGGGTTGTCATACCCTCCTCCAGAGGATCCTCCCAACTGAGGGATCAAACCCAGGTCTCCCACAATGCAGGCAGATTCTTTACCATATAAGCCACCAGGGAAGCCCTTGATATCATTTAGATATAGCTTAAAATACTCAGAATTTAAGTGGTTTTTCCACTATGGATAAATCTTATTTACTCAATATTTTAGAAAATCCCTCCACCTGATATTAATTTCTGTTTGGGAGAAAATGGAATAAATATACTTTTCCTTATTCTCCTGTTAAATACAATTAAAAACTCTGAACAATGTATATTTAACACAAACATGAAAGTGTTGTGAAAGCATTAGCCTCTCAGTTGTGTCTGACTCTTTGTGACATGGACTGTAGCCCTCGGGGCGCCTCTGTCCCTGGAATTTTCCAGGCAATAATACTAGTGTGCGTTGCCATTTCCTTCTCCAGGGATCTTCCTGATCCAGGAATCAGACCTGGGTCTCCTGCCTTGCAGGCAGATTCTTTACCAGCTGAGCCACCAGGGAAACACAAGCATAAGAAAACTCTAAAGGTGAAAAGCAGAAGGCAGATGTCTAGGGACCTTGGAACTCAAGGAATGGTGCAGTGGTGAATTCTTGTGGTCTTTTTTTTTCCCCCTTCATATATCTCAAACTTGAAACAAATAAAGCCAGCAACCTGGAAATGATAATAGGAGCATACAGAAATGTACCCCCCAAAAAGCCTAGTCTCTCTCATCAAAGGACCAGGAAAGAGGCAGTCCAGAAAGACAGGAGACTTTGATAATAATTGCTCTACTCCAAGTGATGCCACAGAAAATAACTGTGACTCCAACTCTACCCACACCAGCAAGGGCTAAATGGAGAACCTAGATTTCTACCCTTCAGAAGCTACAATGAGGTACCACAACCCACCTACACCAGAGTGTTGCTAGAGAAATCTGAGTATGGATCTAGGACTCTCATCCGCACAGGGTGATAATGAAACTCTTTCCAATTCCCTGAACTCCCCACCTGAGGTGTCAGTAGATACTACTTGGGAGAGTCTAGATTCCTACTCACACCAGCTGGTTGGGTAGTATCAGAGGAGGCCTGGTGGGTCAGGACTTTCATCACAACATATGGTCACCTCCTTCTGGTATCTGTGGGCAGGAGTAACTCCTACCTTTGTTCAGCAGTAGCAAGGGGCTTTCTCCCCCAACCTTCCCCCAGTATGTCAAAGGTTCTTGAGTGGGAACTTGGAGATCTACTTTTGCTTGGTGGTAATAAATTGGTGTTACTCTTTTCCTGCCAGAACTGTATCATAAGATGTTAGCCAAAATAGGTTTAAATAAGAACAAGCCTCATAACAGAATACCCAAATTGTCTCTGTTTTGAACAAAAATCACTCAATATACTAAGGATGAGAAAGATCTCAAACTGAATACTCAAAGCTAAAAGGAAAAAGAGAATTAATAGATGCCAACACCAAGCTAATGGAGCTATTAGAATGATCTGACAAGAATTTTAAAGCAACTTTCATAAAAATGTTTCAATGAGCAATTACAAACATTACAAAATTTACAAATAAAAGTAGAAAGCATTGACAAAATTAGAAAGTCTCATTAGCATTTAAAAAAATTAAGAACTAGATGGAAATTTTAGAACTGAAAATATATTAACCAAAATAATAAAAATAATAAAAACTCAATGGAGGAGCTAAAGAGCATCATGAAAGGGGTAGAGAAAAGATACACTAACTGGAAGATAGAACAATAGAAATAAGCCTAATTGGAACAAAAAGAGAAAAGAATAACTGAAAAAAGGGAGTAGAGCCTCAGAGACCTAGGAGAACAACAAAAGATTTCACATTTGTGTCATCAGAGACCTGGCAGGAGAGAAGAAAGAGGGAGGGGTTTAAACAATTCTCAAAGAAATAATGGTCAGAAACATCTCGAATTTAACAAAAGATATTAACATATAAACCTATGAATTCAAGAAGCTGAATGAATACTAAGGATGATAAATACAAAGACATCCATGTCAAAACATATCACAGTCAAACTAGAAAACTAAAGACAAAAAAATAAATCTTGCAAGCAGCAAGAGAGAAATAATACACTACCAATAGAGAGAGGAAAAAAAAAACCAATTATAATTACACCAAATATCTCACCAGAAATTACAGAGATTAGAAGGAAGTGAACATCATTTTTCAAGTGCTGAAAGAAAAGAACTGTCAACTCAGAATCCAATATCCAGTGAAAGTATCCTTCAGAAATCAAAGAGAAATCAAGGCATTCTGAGACAAAGACAAACTAAGAATTTGAAAAGGATGGCTTAAGGAATCTCTTTAAATGGATAAGAAATGTTAGAAGAAGAATTCTTGGAATATCAGGAAGAAAGAATGAACATGGTCAGCAAAAATACTGGTAAATATTAATATTTCCTCTGATGGTGACAATGAAGGTACTTAATTTAGATCAAGCATTGAAGCAAATAAAAAATGTCTACATTATAGAAACTTTTCTCTTTGTTTTTTTTTTCTCCTTCCCTTTTCCCTTCCTCCCTTCCTTTTCTTTCAGAACCATTGGAGAGTAAGTTGCAATTACACTGCCCTCTCCCTAAAAATATAATTCAACATATATTTCCTAAGAACAAAGCTATTCTCAATAACTACAATACAATGACTGGATTGAGGCAAGTTAATATTTATGTAATATTGTTACCTAGAAGATAGCCCAGATTCACAGTTACTTGCTTTCAAAAAATCAAATAATGGCTACTTAAAAAAATGGAATAAGTTAACAGGAAGGGATGCCTTCTGGAAGTTTTAACATCCTTTCTCCTTTACCTCTCTCTTTTGTTTACTGGCACCCGCATCATCTCGTATCCTCACTGGCCAGTTCTGTTCACTGCCAATACTCACAAATCTTTCCCGTGTCCTTTCAAGGCTTGAGTTTCTCCAGTCTGATGCCTGTGAATAATGGAGATGGTTTACTATGATCCCAATTTCAAGAGGCCATTAGCAATTTTTTCAACAATCTTCAGGAAATGTGTGTACTTATGAAGAGCTCTGGGAGCCAGGAGAAGTATTTTGAAGGAAGAGAATTATTGGTGTCACCTCATCTTATTATAGTAGGTTTCTATCCATCTATAAGCAACTATGAAGAATTTAAAACTTTCTGACATTCAGTTAGTTTTTACCAAGTTTGAGAAGCCAGTATTTTCAATGGGTTCATAATGTTCTGTTATGGAAAAGAGCTAAAAAGCAAAAAATCGACTTACAGAGTAATGTTTATGGAATTAACTCATTGCCCTAAATATAGCTTCTCTATATGAATATATGCTTATATAAGCATAGAGAAAAGAATAGCAGGATATACAGCAAATTATTATACATCAAACTATTAACCTGAATTACCTTAGGGAGATGGGATTGGCTTTTTCTTTATATATCTCTATGACTTTTGATTTACACAAAACGTATATTCTTTTTGTAATCACAAAAAAATAATGTTCTTGAAAACAAAGTATACAGAGAAATCACACAGACCTGATTTAATATGAAGGTCTCAAATAGCAAAAGAGAAGGCCCACTGATGGCACCTAAGTCCTGCACTGAGTTCAGTGCTTGGCATGTAGTGATTAATTGCCAAATGAATAAATGAATGGTGTGGGATTATCCATGCTGAATTTGAAAGAACTATCTTTTGTATAAATCTTTTTTTTTTTGGTTGTTCCTGGAAAAATTGTTCTGGTATTCTTCAATGCTAGGTCAAGTTTTGCTGATCTGAGGAGAGGAGCAGATTTGGAAGGAAGTAAGATTTCTTTTTGGAGAAATAAAACTTGAAAAGGCTATTTTCAATAAGGGAAATGAGGTTTTCTAGTTCAATCCTAAGAAAGGCATCAGCACGTGCTCTGTGGGTTTCATATATGGTTGAGTCCCAGTGTCCTCTTGGTCTTGTGATTCCTGGCCTTGATCCAGTCACCTCTGGCAAGATCCTCTTTCCTCTAAAGATGCTTTATAGGCCAGTGGCATCATCCTAAGCTGTTAAAAAAATGTTCCAACAGCCATACCTTTTGTTCATCTCTTCAGAGCACTGACTCCAGCAAATCAGCTTTATTTTTCCACTGAATTGTTAGACTCTCTTGATCCCATGTAAGACCTATGAAAGGCCTAGCTTTTCCCTTAAAGAAGCCCACTGTTTGGATTCCATTAGCCTCCAAAAGGGCCTACTTTCTGTCTGGCGTCTGGTCTTGGAAGCATCTGACTTAAACTTCCTTTAAACCCTAGTTAAATGAAGTGGAAATGACTCTTTTTCTCCTCTTTCCTCTTCTTATCCTCAACGGTGTTGCTCTTCCACTTCTAACTGTAACAGTTCTTGGAAGTCAGCTCACCAGGGCACTCACACCAAGGAGGAGACACGCTGCCATTTCAGAAGACTCAGGCCAACAGGCCTCCGGGGGGAACGATGAGTGCCTGAACCCCACTCGCCTCTGGCTCCTGAGGCGGCCCCGCCATCACCTTAGACCGGGCACACACCTGAAAGGAAAAATGTAAGCCATCCCACTTCTTACCTTCACAAATGCTTTAAACACAGGCTTGGAAAATCTGCGGGTTCCTAACACGTTCTCAGATATATGCCTTTGCGCCTGGCGGAGGTGAACTGATACGGTGCTCAGTGGAAGGAATTAGGCGCCTGCCAGGAGACAGTGAGGGGCTGTGGAGCCATATAACCAGGGGCGAGCAGGGAACGCCCTCTCTACTTGGAAACTCCGACCACCCCGAGCCTCAGAGAAGTCTGGCTCAGCTGCGTCGCCTGTTAGCCTAACGATCCACAGGGGACGCTGCTGCATCCGTGGCTGGAGCCTTGTTATTGGATTGTGAGCATTGCAATGGACGAGGCGCAAAGCCAGCAACCGGGTGGCATTGACAAGTCTTGGCCCCAGTAGGTACAATGTGTGGAGGCCGAACAAATCTCAACCTTATTTTTTCTATCACACCTTTGGTAGATCGCAAAAAACTCCCGGCATACCTTTGCTTACCCCTGCCCCCTTCGCAATGGAGGGCAAACCTATTGAAGAATAAAGAGTAAAATAATCACCATAATAGGGATGAGAAAATGGTATACTAATGATCCGACGTTAAAGTATAATGTAATAAAAACAACTTTACCTCATGTACTTTTAATTCATTTCATATACCACACAGCAATTTACTGGGACATGGGTTTTAACACACAACACTAATGGCAAGATAAGAATTACCAGGTTTAATGTGGGTTCACTAAATATGCTGGACCCCTTTTATAGTGTGGAGTCTGAGCAGCAGGGCTAACACCCTCTTTATGGGCATGCTGAGAGGAATTTTACTTTTACTGTATGTGGTTGTTAGGTTTCAAGCAATGTGATTTCACTTGTAGCTGTGCCAAATTTTTGCAATAACAAGATTCTACTGTATTTCTATTTTTTCACCACAGTCTCATGCATTAAAATTTATTTGAAAAAAAAAAAAAACCCACCGAAAAAGAAAGAATTTCAGCCAAATCTGGTTACTTAGGATTTAAATTATAATCCAACATAAAGATTATCCCAACTGTTTTCTTCTCTTCTTCATCTTAAGTGTTTGTCATCTTAGGTAGATGTTATTGCTAGCATATTCCCCAAGAGAAGTCAATGGGATTTAATTAATTTTTCCTGTGAAACACTGCCACTGCCTAGACCTTTATAGTGTGTGTGTGTGTGTGTGTGTGTGTGTGTGTGTGTGTGAGAGAGAGAGAGAGAGAGAGAAGGAGGGAAGGAGAGAATTGGAAGATATTGGTAGTATTTTCTGATACCTATTAATTTAAATTACCTGAACCTCATGAGCATCTCTTTTTTTTTTGTCCATTTAGAACAAACCATTAAGAGATTACTGTATTTTATCCACCATATACTGTTTGGGCTTCCCAGGTGGTGCAGTGGTAAAGAATCTGCTTGCCAATTCAGGAGATGCTGGTTCAGGCCTTAGGTTGGAAGATCCCCTGGAGTAGGAAATGTCAACCCACTCTAGTATTCTTGCCTGGGAAATTCCACGGACAGAAGAGCCTGGGGGGTTACAGTCCATGTGTCACAAAGAGTTGGACATGACTGGGCACAAGCACACATACTTTTTGGGTTTCCCAGGTGGTGCTAGTGGTAAAGAATCCATCTGCCAATAAAGGAGATGCATGAGTTGCAGTTTTGATCCCTGGGTCAGGAAGATCCCCTGGAGTAGGAAATGGCAACCTTCTCCAGTATTCTTGCTTGGAAAATTCCACGGACAGAGGAGCCTGGAGGGCTACAGTCCATGGGACTGCAGAGAATGAGACATGACTGAGTGACTGAGCATGTTTTTCAAAGATAAACCACTAAGAACAGGGAAAACCCATCTGTCTTCTATGAATAACACACCATACATGGAGAACATGTACAAACCCTGAGCTAATTGTAGGGGTGAAATTAGCTACAATCTTTGTGAAGATGTACAAACCTTCTAGAAAGATGAGGAAAAGGGAGAATCCTGTTGTCAATTAAACAATCTTAACTTGTAAGGGTGAAATTAGTGTTTGGAGCCAAATCCTGAACTATCCATAGCTTCCTCATTCTCCCTTTGATGATATTGTGACTCCTAACTAAAAAGAAAAAAAAATCACATTGAAGAGCAAAGTATTTAATCAGTTCTTCTGACTACTGGTCTGCATGATGTTCAACATCAATATATTTGATTGAATTCTTTGTCTTTGGAATAGATACACGCAGACGTCTGTATTCCACTAGAGAGATGGAAACTGATGGGGTAATACAAAAAGTTTGAAATTCAGCCAACTGGACATCGGTCCTTCACCTCACCAGTCATCCCAGTTTCATCTTTTCCGTCAAGTTTCAGCTGAGCACTGACTGTGAACTATCTCTTGATTCATCTATCACTCTTCCATTAGGACTGTGCCCTCATCTTTGTTTCTTCACTAGATCGTGGACTTCTCAGTTTCTCCCTCTTGACAGAATTAAAAACAAGTCTTGTACTGCCAGATAAAGATCATATTTATGATTGCTTTATTAAAATTCTGGCTTACTATAAAAGGATAGTTTATTCATATACAGATACACTGATACCTTGATAGCATTGGAGATGCAATAATAAACAACACTCCCTCTGGAGTTTACTGAGAACACCCCAGCCCACTGGTTATGAAATGGCCTGAATGGACCAGTATCTCCAGTTGTGGGGAAATTGTCCTGGCCTTATTTGGCACAGAGGAGATGGAATTGGCAGTGGATAACATGATTTGTTCTCACTTTCCAGCTGACTACATTTGTGCTGTTGTTGACATCGCCATGGTCATCTGAGTGTTGGATGGTGAACATGCTTGCCAAGCATCTCCTTTACTACCTTCCTGTTGAAACCTTGCTTGGTTTCTTAGGAGCAGCTCCTTTTAACCCAATGGACAAGGAAGTGGATTGATAGCTATTTTTTAAAAAGTGTACATTTTAATGGAAAAATGAGGTATTTTCCATTGTGGTAAAGTGTCTTTTTTTTCAATCATAAAATTGCTCAAAAGAGGAAGCAAAAAGAGGAACATGTATTCATTTGTTTTAACTTGAGTTTGTAAAAATGAGTTCTTAAGAAAGTTAGCAGCCACCTATTTCGAAGAATGATGACTTTTTTTGACATCTAAATGTTGTATCATTTCCAGAGTATAATTATCTCCCAGAGTAATCTGAATTTGTAGATATGACTGTAGATCAGAAACTAGTACTCCTTTGTGGAAGTAACAACATATGAGAGGGAAAGTGAGGTAATTTGAATGTAACTATTCAAATGATAAAATCAGAGACTGTTAAGAGCAAGACCAGACCTTTCTTTTTGTAACCAGTTAAATGAAGTTAGAGGGGTATTGTAGCTGCTAAGTGACAGAGAGATATCTTTAAACATGGTGTTTCTTAGCAATCAGTCCCTGATAGTCCAGACTTGTGTATGACTGCTTATGTTGAAGTTCATCTGAGCATCAGGATAGCATCAGACTTGTTATTCAAAAAGCCCTTCTGTGTTACCAGTGCTGCCTAGTTGGGGACCTACTTTGACTACATATTATTAATCACAGCTGTTCCATGCAGAGCAGATAGCTAAGCTCTGAGTTACCAAATATTGCAAACCACTGTAGAGAAGCCACCTACATCCTCCAACCAACACCTTGCCAACCAGCAGTTGTAGAAAAAGCGGAAAGGAGGCAGACGTGGTCATTGCCCAGTTGGAAATTCTGGTACTAACATGACTTCCAGTGAGGCCCGTGGTAGGAGTGTGGTGTTTTGTTATGCTCTCCCTGAAGTTCTATTTTGAGCTCTCCCAGCCCTGGCTGGAGACTGCTTTGTTTTCTGTGTTAACTATCCACCGTGACAGTGACTGTGGCAGTGTCAATAACAACACCACAGCAGCCTTTTGGAAAGTGGGTACCTTCTTTTCACACGCAAGCCTTTCTGCCTGGAAGATTTCACTCTCTTTTTCTTTTCCCTAGCAGTTTCTTCTCTGAGTGTGACTCTAAAGGAATAGAGCCAAGGCTTTCTAGGCTGCTCTCAGTAAAAGCAGAGGTGGGCACTCCTTTAAAAAGCCTGGAATGGACTATCAGTGGTATTAGGAATCCACTGATGAGTTGGCTTTCCCTAATGGTAGATCTCCAAGTTCATGCGTAGGGAACTCAAAGGAAGGCTGACTCATCAGAGGCACCGAGGCTCAGGTTACTCTAAAAATGAACTTGTCACAGGGTAAGTAACACAGATTGAGCTCTTTCTCTGTGCTAGATTCTTTTCCACCACCAGTTTAAGTCCAAACAGCATTTCAATGAAGAGAATGTGAGCAACGAGAAAATAAGCAGATTGAGAACAGGAACTTGCATTTACTTTTATACATGGGGCTCTTGACATATTTGCTTTTTGAATGATGTAATAAATGTCATCCTTACAGGTGAAGAAACAGAGGTTTAGGGAGACGGGATACTCTGCCCAATAAATTCACCCAGTTAGATAGTGGCAGAACAGGAAATCATGCCTGGGGAGCTTTTATGCGGTTGAGAGTTATTCGCCCTAGAGTGGAGTTGGACACAAGACTCATTTGCAGGAGATTTGGAAGGTGAAGTGAAGCATCAGCCATCATGTTCAGAGGTTGGGAGCAGGGTCATCCACGACATTGCTGATCTGCTGGTTGATCTTGGCGGGGTGGGACAGCAGTTGGGCCTGCAGCATCTCTAGTTCCCAGTGGGTCTCCTCCTCCTTCAGGTTCTATGAGTCCTGAGCTTTTTGTTTGAGCTTTGTGGCTCAGGGTGTCTGCTGCTTCTGTAGCTTATCTGTGCCAGGTTTGGAGGCTGTGGGAGGCAAATATGGCTCCCAGGCCATATTTGTCTCCTTACTTCATGTCCAGCCTATTGTTGTCTGTGCTGACCTACAACAACTTCAGGGCCACTACCAGAGGTAGAAGTGTCCCAGAGAATTCTTCATCAGCTCCCACAATTATGTCTGGTCTAATCCCTGTAATAGACTCTTTGTTTCGAATCGCATACAGCGGTCTGCTTCCTGCATCAAACCTTAGCTGTTACATTCTGTCAGACTCCAACTTTCTAGTACATGGCACTCACTAGGGAGGGTGGGGGTGAGGGGACAAGCTGGTGTCAGTGGGGTTCAAACCTTTTGTTTCTGGGAAGCTCAAGACTTCCTCAGTCAGATGTTCAGAGAACAAAGGCAGGGGATGTACTGGATGCAAAGCAGAAAAATTAAGAAGTCATTTCAGTGTTTTTGTTTAGCGAAACACAGAGCTAGTTATTTCATGGCTAGTTCTGTTTTTAAGATAAGCTAAAAATAAATGGATGAAAATATATTTCGGTAGTTATTTGTAGTCTATGTAAAAGGACATTTTTCTGATTTCTCAATCAAAGCTTTTCAATATCCTTGAAAAGGATATTGCGACTGCCTTAACGTGCCACAGGTCTGTGTGCAAAGCAAGTGTTCTTTGTTATTACCGAGATGAAACATCTGGAGGATGGTATTTCCCCAGTTTTTATTCATTTGGTGTCGCGTAGATCCAGGCATCAACAGGTGTCTCTGTTCTCTTATGTTTTTTGAAAGCATTATTTATTTTTCAATGTGTGTTTTCTTTCTTTTTTTTTCCTGGAAAACAATTTTCCAAGGTGCAAGCTATTCGGATGAAGTGCTGAAATCTTGGCTGTAAGAAAAGCTAAGCAAAACCAACCAATGCTCCCTTCGAGGCCCGACTTCAATACTTCTGAGGTTTACCCTTTGCCATTTAGCACGTTCTCTTTGCTGTCTGCTTGCACACCACGTACCCTGGGACTTTCCTGGGTTTCTCTACCTTCTGCTTTTGGGGTAATATTGGTTTAACCACCAGAAGAACAGCATTAGAAAGATCTAATTTTCTTCCATGGGAGCAAGAGTTTCTATACAATCCAGTGCTTCACCTGATTTCTAGAAGACTTTTTGGCTCCTTAAAGAATCCATCAGCCCCACAATTTCACTACCACTACCCGTTCTTTTTTTCATATATGCATTGTCCCTCTTAGGTGGGAAAATATGCTCATAGATTGCTTCTCCCTTGTTCTATGTGAATTAGATTTGCCAGATAAAATACAGGATGCCTAGCTAAATTTGAATTTCATCTAAACAACAAAGAACTCTTGGGGCATACTTTTACTAAGAAAAAGAATAGTAAGGCTGATAAAGTAACGAGGCATCCTGCCTTTTAAAAGCTCCATCTGACAATCTTGCATTCCAAATCCCCCAAGACTCCCACTTTCCAAACCCTGCACATTGACAGGATCACGGTTAGCCAAGCTCTGCACAGTTTACCAGAGTATCTTTGAGGAATGTATTTGCCTTCCAGCATTTGGATGGGTTCCTTAGTTCTGCCACCAAAACAAAACATTAATAGTGCATTTGTTGTAAACTTGATTTTCTTAACGGCGGTGTGAACCATTCTGAAAGTGGTTGCTGTCTTTCTGAAATGCGGTGTTTGCTCATAGACTTAATAAGTAGCTTCACTCTCTTGGGTTGCACAGCTTTTCTTCTATTTCCTTCCTCTTCTTTTCAAAGTTGCTTGTCCTCTTTATTATAAAAATAATGCCCTTCTCCATTCAAAGTTAAACTGGGTCTGACATTTATTAATCAGGATTTTGCAACCCAGAAATGAGCCTCTGATGAGTCCATATACTGGGATATAGATTCTTATTACCGAGGTCACACAATATCAACAGAGATAGATTTGCAAAGAACTTGGGAAGTAATGATACAGACCAAGGTTTATAACTGCTTTTTGAAATTTGTTGGAAAATAGCATTTATCAGCCTCTTCCAGATTCAAAACTAACTCATGTTCACTTAAAAAAAAATGCAAGCATACAAGAGCACAAGAATAAAATTAGAAAAAATCACTTATAAACCTGACATTCAGATATGCTAATATTTTAATAGATATCTAATATTTTTCTGTAAGAACAATTTGGTTTGAACAAAAGCAGCATTCCACACAAATAGACTCTAACTTTTTATTGTTACTGTTTAACAACCAATTGTGAATAGTTTTTCAGTGACAAGTTTCCTTGTATATCAGTAATTCTCAATGGTTTGGGGGCTACAGATCTCATCCAAAAAAGTACTGAAAGATTTAAGATTTCTTCCAGGAAAAGCTACTTCTACATGTACCCAGAACATTTTAGATCAAATTTCAGACTCTTAGAATGCTTCTGTAGATTCCATAAGAGAGAAAACATCACAGCTGTTCTAAAACATTTTAAAAAACTCATTTTTTTGTTAAAACTCATTAATTTGTACCTGCACATGAATATTTTGAGTGATAATTTACCCAGTAAAAACTTATTCTGTATAAGGGAATGGGGACAATTTGCTACTTTGAAATCTCAGGTAGATAGGTTTTCACTTTTGTTTTTGTTTTCTTAGAATCTAGATTTAGGTCAAGGTAAAGAGGAACCATTAGCAAATTTGGAGATTGCCCTTCTGTTTACATGTCAGTTCTAAAGATTGTTGAGCTGATGGGTCTTCCCTTGGTTACAAGTCAATGCAGTCATGATCGAGAAACCTTGTTTGGATTTCACAAGAACTTTGTCACAAGTCTTGCATTTCCTGTAGGAAAGCTGAATTCACCAGTGTACTTTACTGTGAGTAACACTACAACTTTGCTCTCAGCAGGAGATTTTGCTGATGATAAAAATTAATTCTTGATGGAAATGTAAAATTAATCAATAGTTCTTGAATGCTAAAGACATCTTTTGGCTGTTCTTCTATATGTAACTTTCAGTCTATGCCTATAGTCAGAAAGGAGATAAGATAACTTGGGAAAGCCCAAGAAATGTAGTCCTCCATGTCAGGGGTTCCCAAACCCTTGGACCACAGACAAGTACCGGTCCCCTTCTATCAGAACAGCAGGGGCAGTGGGCAAGAACTTGAGCGGAGCAAAATCTCATTTGAATTTGCAGCCGCTCCCCATCTCTTGTATTACTGCCTGAGCTCCGCCTCCTGTCAGGTCCGGGGTGGCATTAGATTCTCACTGGAGCATGAACTCTACTGTGCACTGCATGTGGGAGGGATCTAGGTTTTGCGCTCCTTGTAAGAAAGAATCACCCTTGCCCATGGTCCATGGAAAAATTGTCTTCCACAAAACTGGCCCCTGCTCCACATGAGGATGTGTGGGCCTACTCTGCCTCTGCAGGACCGGCCAGGAATGGGACTGGGTGGACATCTGTGGCCCACAGGAAGCAGCATCAGGACTGCTAATATATTACCATTATTATTAACTACAGTGATGATAGTTGCTATTTACTGGGCCTCCATTATATGCTGGCCACTGAACTACGTGCTTTACCTATATGACTTTATAAGTTCTGGACACTCTGAAAAACAGGTATGATTTTTCTCTTAGGTGGGAAAGGCAGTGATGCTGAGTGGTAAAGAGTACAGTCTCTGGCACAATCTGGATTCATATTTGTTGGCCTTGCGAGCTTGGATAAGTTCCTTTGAGCTCTTGTGCTTCCGTTCTCTCATCTGTAAAATGGGGGTAAAATAGGAATTTGAATCCAAATTGGCCAGACTCTTTATTCTACAGATACTTCAAAGGTTCAAAAGTCAGATTTTATTCTTAAGGATGTGAAAAGCTTTTGTGTAAATACAAAGTTAGTCAAGGGGTCTTCCCTGGTGGTCCAGTGGTTAAAAATCTGCCATCCAATGCAGGGGACAAGGGTTTGATCCCTGGCTGGGAAACTAAGATTCCACATGCCTCAGGGCAACTAAGCCCTCATGCCACAACTAGAGAGAAAACCGCCTGCTGCAATGAAGAGCCAGTGAAGCAAAAAATAAAAATATTACTAATAAAAAAGGTAGCCAAGTATAACAGAAAAATCCTGAAACAGGTAGTTAGAAGACAAGGGCTTGAGTCTTCGCTCAGTTTCTAATAGCTATGTGACTTTTGACAAATGACCTAATCTCTCTGAGCCTCTGCTTACTCATCTGGAAAAGGGGTGTGATGTTTTCTTGGCTGGACACTTTGCAGGACTGTTGGGGGTATTAAATGAGATAATGAAGGTGAAATTGCTCATACAGATAGCAATTGTTATACGTTTTGTTGTTACCCTTTCTGAGTAGATTCATTGTTTGCCATTGGCAGGAAGGAAAACTTATTAAATTCTGCTCTGTGCCAGACTCTGGGCTAAGTTTGGCATAAATATCATCTTATACAATCCTGCAACAATCCTGGGCCTTGAAAGGGTCGATGCTTTGCCAAAGGCACTATGGTTAGTAGTGGAGCTGGGAATTGCAAAGCAACACTATGCCCTATTGTGTAGCTATGAAACAGCTCTTTATTGCATTAATTATAAAATACATTATTTTCATAATTTATCATCTTTGAAAACTGGGGTTTATCCAAGAACTGATGTGAATAATTTTCAAGGATACCTTAACATTTCGTTTTGTATGTAGTTTTCTTTTCATAGGTACATGCTCATTTTTATGATAAAAAAATTCCAGATAAGTCTAAAAGCACTCTTCCATGAGTACAAGATAGGAGTTAGAAGTGATAAGAAAACAATTTGACATTGTTTAGCTGGCAGCATTTTTTAAATTCTTTTGAGTATGTAAAACAAAGGTGCATCTTACAATGAACAGTATGTCAGATTAAATGACTTATAGTGATTATTATTTAATAAGTGTCTACTAAGTGTGAGATACCTCACATCTCTAATCTAATCAGATTAAGTAGATAATCTTATTGTTCATATTTTACAGATGAGGAAACTGAGATTGAGAAGTGGCAAAATTTGTCCCAGGCCACACAACTAGTACATAAAAGAAATAGAGATAAAGTGAAACTCATGTGGCTACAAAGTCACACTCTTTTTAATTTGCCATATTGAGTTTTGCTTCCAGAGGGAATATCAGTTTGGTAAAGTAGCCAGATGTACTGACTTGTTTAGTATCTGGCTCTGCATTAACCAGTGACCACATATGAAACCAGAAATTGTTATCTGCAACCTGATAGCTATGGTATATTTGGACAACTGGAAGTGATATTTTGGATAGGAATCCAAGATTTCATATTATGGGTCCTATATTTCCTCACTTATCCTCACCTCCAACTGTATTTGAAAAATAAAAAAAAAAAACCAGGATTTTCTTGAAGGAACCAGGTAGGCTGTACTGCTGGAGAAAGAGGAGGTGGAAGCTGTCTGTATGGCCACTAAAGTCATGAACAGAAGTGGTCCTTGGATTTTCCAAAATTTTATACCACAACTGCAGCTATTGCTGGAACTAGGCCTTGGGATTTTGTGAGGTTCTGCAGAACAGAAGCTTTTTTCATCATGAAGATCATAGCTATGTCAACCTGGAGCTTGTCATACAACTATTGGTATAAGCAGGAGATTTCTGAGACTTCCCTGGTGTTCCAGTGATTAAGACTCCACCTTTCAAAGTAGGGGACTTGGGTACAATCCCTGGCTGGGGAACTAAGATCCCACATGTCATGGGGCAACAAGGCCACATGCCACAAGGAAGAACCCATGAGTTGCAGTGAGGATCCAGTGGAACCAAAATAATAAAAACCCTGAAGATTCTGAAAAGCATGTGACTCTTACCACCATGGGGGGCCAGTCTTGAAGTTATTCGTATAGACTCAAGAATTCTTGGAATGTGGGTGCAGACCACATTGTCTACAAACAATTATTGGAAGTCAACTGTGCACACGGGGCATCTAAAAGGCCAGTCTGAAGTGACCTTGCCCTCAAAGAGTTCAGATCTAGTGAAGCAAAGAGATAGAGTTCTGTATGTGGGTAACAGATAATGCAGCCAGGAAGAGCTGGGTGAAGAAGAGAATGATGCTAGCAGGGTTTCTTAAAATCAAAGTCTTTGAGCAAGGCTAGATTCGGGGTGGGAATACCAAAGCTGCAGTTATTTATTGAAGTCTGGCTGATTTACAATAGCACATTAGTTTCAGGTGTACAACAAAGTGGATCAGTAATGTGCATATATGTTTTCCAGGTTATTTTCCATTATAAGTTATTGCAAGATATTTAATACAGTTCCCTATGTTATAAAGTAAATCTTTGTTGATTTTGTGTATAGTATTTTGTATATGTTAATCCCATACTTCTAATTTATCCCTCCCCACGTCCCTTTCCCTTTTGGTAACCATAAATTTGCAAAAGCTGAATTTTGATGAAATTTCTCTCCCTAGTATTCAAAATCACATTGCAACCAACAGTACTCATTCTTCCACACACCTTGATTGAGGAGAAACATGAATAAGAAATAAGGCATTGTTCCTGCCCTCAAGTAATTGCAATCTTGTAAGCCTTTGTTATAATTTCTCAGATAATATCTTGAGAGTGAAGCTGACAACCCAGGAAAGCCTAGTACCTGAGTTGGTTCTCAGTTCCATTCTAAAGGTCTTATATTCCCCACCCCTACTAGCTGTATCTCCCTCTTTCCTCCCCTTTCTCCTCACAACTTGCCCTCTTCTTGGGTCGGATGCCTGCCTTTAACACCATGAGGAAAGCTATGAAGGAGGAGTACATGGTATGATGGGAACATTGGAGCAAAGATATTCTTAGGACTTCAAAGTCTCAGAAATACAGAGCCTAGTAGAAAGATATCTGGAAATGGGGCAGGAAACTAAAAGAGATACTTGATGGCAAGTTCTTGTTTAGTGCTCCCCCAAATCTCACAGTATGGGGAGCAAAGATATTCTTAGGACTTCAAAGTGTCAGAAATACAGAGCCTAGTAGAAAGATATCTGGAAATGGGGCAGGAAGCTAAAAGAGATACTTGATGGCAAGTTCTTGCTTAGTGCTCCCCCAAATCTCACAGTATGGGAAGCAGTACCTACTTTTCCCTAAATTAGCTGGGCTTTGAGTCTGGAAGAAAATTATGTTTTCAGCCTTTGGTTTAAGATCTTAATATTTCTTCACCATGTTTGGACTAAGACAGTTCTCGTTTTTCCCTGCGTAAGCCCACAGCAGTCAGACTTGCAGACAGTGTCCTTTACTTCCCTTTCATGAAGCGGGTAGGAGGAGAATAGTCTGAATAGTAATTTTAAACATCTGGTGGTTGCTTTATGATTTGGTCGTGTTCAAGTTCTTGGAAAGCTTTCCATTAGTCTCAGTTAATATCTTTCAAATTACGTTTGCTTTGACATTTACCCTGTGCCATTAGCTTCTCAACATGACTCCTGGATCCATCCCATGCATCCGGGGCTTGATGGGAAGTTTCCTAGGAAGGCGAGGATCATTGCTGTTGCTGCTCTGTCGACGGAGAAAGGCAGCTAAGAGATCCCAAGGCCAAGAATACAACTGCTCAGAGGTGGAGGAAAAAGAATATGGATGTCATTCTGCCATATACTTTGGCTTTTATTTTATTTGAGAATTCCATGAAGAATATGCCAACAGTGATCTTCACGACACCGGAGTGATGATCTTCATGGCATCTCCTGAACTTAAGACATTGCATGTAGTTGGGCGAGTTATGGAAACTTATTGTTAATGAGAAAGAATTGTTTAACTAACAAAACAACAGGCTAGTTAGCCTGTCTACAATAGTCTGCCCATGAACCTCAGTCCAAATATTGAAAGATTAGACCTGAAGTGAGGGGAAAGTGTCTGAACTGAAAAACACTGATTGTTTTCTTTCAATAGGGAGGTGTTCTTTTTATTTTTTCAACTGAGCAACTAATATGTATTTAGGTCACTGTAAAATGAAGTGGGACAGAGTAGTGTATACGACATTGCCTTCCTCCTCAAAACCATAGAGATGAGTCGGAAAGTCTAGGATATGATAAAACCTTCATGCAAAATCGTGAGAATTATAGAAAATAAACCATATACATGAAATCATTTACAAAGATATCTCTTGAAGGGAACTTTTTATTTGTATTTGGTATCATTTTAAAAGTGGAACAGTTTTGGATAAGTTCTACTTCTCTGGCTTTTTGTATTTTCCAGTGAAAAATTGTTAATAATTTAAAATTATCGGCCAATTAAAAAACCAATCCAATTTAAAAATAGATAAATAATTATACAAGGAGTACTCTACCTAGTGCAAAAATGACTCTTTCTCATAGGTTCCAGAAGGAATAAGATGCCCTAGGGCTAATGATACCAGGAAAGCCTCCCATGATAGTTCTGGAACCGTTTCCCAAAGGAAGAACAGACAAGAATGATTGATGGTAAAACGGGGTTTGAGGACAGCAAATTGATCGTTGAAGTTAGGACTGAGATCTAAATGCTTCTCTCAAATCACCACAGTGGTCCACAGCTTTTTTTTTTTTTTTTAATGGTGGTACTCAAAACAAGTATCCTTTTTTAAAGGTGGGAAATGGGAGAAAGAAAGAAAATCTTGAGGTTAGAGGATAAACAAGCTCACATTCTTGTGGGTTAAAAAAGCACAGAAAAAATTCACTTTCCTGGAAGGAGAGATTTTTGAAATTAATTCTTGGTTACACTGAGGTAAAGCTTGTGAAACTGGACCTGCCCTTGTAGCGAAGCTGACCTCTGAGGAATCATGGAAGCAGTAACATTCAGGTTTGCCACAGGCGCTGTTTCTTTGACCCTTTCTAAATTTAGTGTTCTTGAGTTTTGATGATAAACATCAGGGTCTTTGGAGCCTGCATAATAAACTTTCCAGATTTTCATATATAGTATGGTACTGATGGCAAGAGTTCAGGTGTCTCTTTTTAAGTCTGATGTTAATAAAATGCCAGGTATATTAACTCAAAAGAAACAGAATAGTG
Organism: Odocoileus virginianus; assembly: GCF_023699985.2. NCBI lineage: Eukaryota > Metazoa > Chordata > Mammalia > Artiodactyla > Cervidae > Odocoileus > Odocoileus virginianus. The sequence goes on along the minus strand of NC_069684.1, from coordinate 54,032,320 downwards.
TGTGTATATCAACATATATGTACACACACACATATACGTGGGCTTCCCAGACGGTGCTAGTGGTAAAGAATCTGCCTTCCAATGTGGGAGACATAAGAGACATGGGTTTGATCCCTAGGTTGGGAAGATCTCCTGGAGGAGGGCATGGAAATCCACTCCAGTATTTGTGCCTGGAAAATTCTATGGAGAGTGGAGCCTGGTAGGCTACAGTCCATGGGGTCACAAAGAGTTGGATATGACTGAAACGACTGAGCATGCACATGAAAATAAATATATATGTACACACACATATGTATATCCTATTGGATATATATTTATATATAAACTATCCATTTATATAAATAGGTTATAGTAATTATATATATATTTATTTGAAAGAATTGATTCATGTTGGGGCTGCCAAATCTGACAGCTGCAAAGCAGGCTGTCAAGTGGACATGCATTGATGCTTTAGTCATGAATCTGAAGACTGCCTGGAAGCAGAATTCCCTCCTCTTCTGGGGACCTCAGTCTTTTCTTTCGATGCCTTCAATTGTTGGATGTGGCTCACTCAAGTTATGGGGGGTAATCTGCTTACTCAGTATTTACTGATTTAAATGTTAATCACACCTAGAAATACTTCACAGCGGCATTTAGACTGATGTTTGGCCAAGCAATTGGCCATTGTAGTCTAGTCAGACTATAAGTAAAGTGAACCATCACGCCAAGCAATGTTAGGCCAGTGCTCCCTTCCTGATAGATAGTGCAACCCTTTTCCACACAAATTCCTTTACTATCCTACTCCTCTATTGAATGTTCTTTTGTTTTTGCTGGTTTATATATATATATATATCAGTTCAGTTCAGTTCAGTCACTCAGTCATGTCTGACTCTTTGTGACCCCATGGATTGCATGCAGCATACCAGGCTTCCCTGTGCATCACTAACTCCCAGAGCTCACTCAAACTCATGCCCATCGAGTCGGTGATGCCATCCAACCATCTCATCCTCTGTCATCCCCTTCTCCTCCAACCTTCAATCTTTCCCAGCATCAGGGTCTTTTCTAATGAGTCAGTTCTTCCCATCAGGTGGCTAAAGGATTGGAGTTTCAGCTTCACATCAGTCCTTCCAATGAATATTCAGGACTGATTTCCTTTAGGATTGACCGATTTGATCTCCTTGCAGTCCAAGGGACTCTCAACAGTCTTCTCCAACACCACAGTTCAAAAGCATCAATTCTTCGGTGCTCAGCTTTCTTTATAGTCCAACTCTCACATCCATGCATGACTACCGGAAAAACCATAGCTTTGAATAGATGGACTTTTGTTGGCAAAGCAATATCTCTGCTTTTTAATATGCTGTAAAGATTGGTCATAGCTTTTCTTCCAAGGAGCAAATGTCTTTTAATTTCGTGGCTGCAGTCAACATCTGCAGTGATTTTGGAGCCCGAAAAAATAAAGTCTCTCACTGTTTCCATTGTTTCCCCATCTATTTCCCATGGAGTGATGGGACCGGATGCCATGATCTTAGTTTTCTGAATGTTGAGCTTTAAGCCAACTTTTTCACTCTCCTCTTTCACTTTCATCAAGAGGCTCTTTAGTTCTTCTTCTCTTTCTGCCGTAAACGTGGTGTCATCTGCAAATATGAGGTTATTGATATTTCTTCTGGCAATCTTGATTCCAGCTTGTGCTTCATAAAGCTCAGCATTTTGCATGATGTACTCTGTATAGAAGCTGAATAAGCAGGGTGACAATATACAACCTTGATGTACTCCTTTTCCTATTTGGAACCAGTCTGTTGTTCCATGTCCAGTTCTAACTGTTGCTTCTTGACCTGCATACAGATTTTTCAGGAGGCAGGTCAGGTGGTCTGGTATTCCCACCTCTTTGAGAATTTTCCACAGTTTTTTTCTGATCCACATAGTCAAAAACTTTGGCATAGTCAGTAAAGCAGAAATAGATGCTTTTCTGGAACTCTCTTGTTTTTCCTGTGATCCAAGTTATTTGGCAATTTGATCTCTGGTTCCTCTCTTTTATATATATCTCTTTTCATATCTCTCTGATATACAAATAATAGCTGTTTAAGCCCCTCTCCCCTCTGCTCCCTGCATTCTTGTATTTCTTGATTCCAGGCTGCAGATTGAGTTCAGGATTTCTCCTTGTGCATTGATCCTGGGCTTTGGATGAAGATGTAATATTTATTCAAAGCAGATTCTTCTCATGAAAGATGGCTGGAACACAAAAAACTAAGCCTTACAAAGACATTTAAGGGATCTACTCACATTATAGGTGCTCATATTCCATTGGCCAAAGCAAGTGGTATGTCAACGTCCAAAGTCAGAGGGGCAGAGAATTTGTATCTGGTCCAAGGCAGCTAGTTTGCTAAATGAACAATCATATACACATATACATTCATGCATAAACCCAAGTTATAAAGCATTTATACCTATAAGCCTTTATCTTTAAGGATTAAATATATTTTGTTTGGCAGATTTGGGCCATAAGTATTATCTGTACAGTTTGTAAAGGGACAAGAGAGAGTGGTAATTTCTGCCTTTTAATTTACATGATGGTAATGATAAAGATTACTTTTTATCAAAGTTCAGAAAATGGTGCTGTGGGCTCTGCTTCTCACTGTTTATCAAGAATGCCTGGACTCCATTTGCTTTCTGAAAACTATTTCTCTTAATTTGGATTCTGATCCACTATTATATCTTTGTATTCATTGAACTTGAGTAAAGAATCATTTCCATTACTTGAGCAGTACCATTTTCCTTCAAGAAACATGAACTAGAGCCAATGAACACATCCATTTATGGGAAAAAAAACCCTACTAAGATTATTGTAGGTGGCATGGCAGGGAATACCCAGCCAGCTGCCTTCCTCTGGAGGTCTCGTTGGAAAATTTGGCTCAGGTTACTAGTGGAAATATGTCTAGTGGTCTCATCCTCTTCTCAAACGTCTGTTCCCTCCACTAAACCACTGCCTGTCTTGGCACAGTGTCCTCCCTTCTGGGGAGAGGCCCCCAGAATGCTATGAGATATATACTGTATGTTAGGGATGAGGTGTGTGGGGAAGACTTCATAGCGCCTGTCTACATCAATTTTTCAGAAAAGAGTATATTAAGGTCCATTCCTTTTGACTTTATGAACTCTTGATTGAAATAGGACAATTTACTTCATCTTGAAATAGTGATGCCAGAATTGACTGGCTTGTATCTTGGACTCTACCTAAGAACTGTGAAACTGAGGAAGTTAAAAGAACATCTTCAGCACTTCTCAGTTAACAGAGACAGTTTTGTGTTTATGTGGTATATGTCTGTTTGTGAGGAGATTAGGCTTTAATCCTTTGGGGTGAAGCTCTAGGCATACAGAAAACACACACATACACCCTGTGGAATAAGGAACATACCAGAGTTTATGAGCATGGGGATTTAATTCTGGGAAACCTTGTCTTTTGGCATCTGCCAGTGTATCCTCTGGAATTTATTATGTGCCCGCAACATCTCTCCAATCAGCCATTCTTCCCTATTTCCACAGTCACTAGCTTAATTTCAGCCCTTGTCATCTCACACCTGTATTATAAAAAGGCTTAGTCCTTTGTGTCTGTAGCTCCAATCTTCCCCAGTTTGAACTCAGATCTTGGACTGATGGAATAAGACTCTAAAACATTGCTCTTATCATGTCACTCCCTCCTCCACCTCTGCTGAAGGACCCCGTCACTTATTCACTCAAAAGAAGTTGTTGAACACACATCATTTTGCCAGGTCCTGGTGGGGGCCAGAAGGTAACCCAAGCATGTTGAATCATTAGAATCACCTGGGAAGATATTAAGAAATCCATGTTCCTGGCTCCCTTCCGTTGATGGGACGAAGGAAGCCACATTTTTAAAAAAACATTTCATTGAAGTATAATGTATATGTAGAAATGTACACAAGTCATGACTTGAAGCACAGTTTACCACAAATATGCTGATATGTCCGGCACCCAGATCATAGAATAGAAAGTTAATAACGAAAAAGATAGACACCATCTTGACTTCTGACAGATCAGAATGTTTGTGGCAAAATGTGTTTCAAGTTACATATATATTTTAAAGCTTCCCAGGTTATTATCTGTGTTTGGGGGCAACTCATTGTTTTATAAGGGTTAAAAAGAATTAGCTTGTGGTCTTGAAGTTAATTTCAACTTTACACACACACACACACACACACACACACACACAATAAAATTTTGTCCAACTAAATGGTAGGTTTTGAAGATCAAGAATTCCTCTTTTACTTATTTTAAATTTATTTCATTATTCTTTCCTGAAATATATCATTTCAAAATGTCCTTGTTTTTGTTGAGTTAATTGAGACATACTGTGATTATTATAAATTGCTTCCAAATACAGTATTGATACATCTATTCTTATGCATACTTGATTCATACTTAACAAAGTGAATTATTTTGTCTTTTTTCTCCACATCCTAGTAAATGGATAAGGAAAGGGAGGAACAAAGAGGATGACACAGCTCTGAGTTAGGTACAGTCATGTCTCACAGCTGTGAGCTAGGAATCTCTGAATCTAAGGCTAAGCCTCCTGGAACTAGGATTTGTTCTTCGTATTTTGGACTGCAATACTATTTCTTGGAAAATTTTTTAGAAGTAGATGAAAAGTGACATCTTTATAATGCTGGGCAATGGTATACAATGAATACAAATTTGTTAAACTGAGAAAATTTGAGAGAATTAAATTATGAAAAATCATTATCTCTAGTTGTTAAGAACCCTACACACAGTTCCCTGAATAATGTTTTATTAACAGAAAAATGTGACCCAATAATACTACTGCTTCAAATGACAACTGCCATTTACAACCTCACCAGTTTTCCAACTCAACTTGCTATTATGGTACATTGCAATGATGAAACCATTTGCTTCCAGGATTCTGTTCTTTCTGATGTCTTCAGAAAGTGGTTGTTTCTTCTTTGAGACATTATAATTTCCCCATTAGGGCCTATGAGCTAAATGGCAACTTGGCCAAAAAATAGAATTAACGGTTTTAGCTGTCTCTGTTATGTAAACTAAGAAACACCATTCTAAAAATCTTGTGGCAGGTACCTTTTTATATAATACTAACAGTACTGTTCTGGTTCAGGTGTTTATAAGAGCTGAGTATAAGACACAGTCCTTGATGAGGTAACAGAAGATGAATGATGAGTGACTTGTTAGTTTAAGGAAGCCAGAGACTGGAAAGATCATTTCTGGCTGGAAAAGACAGGGCAGCTTCATGGGGAAGATGATACTTGAAATGGATCTTGAAGGATGGTGAAGCTTTTGACAGGTGGTGACTGGGGCCGAAGCAAAGACAAAGATGTGAGAAAACACAGGCCAATTTTGGTGGAGAACTTGGCTGGAGCAGAGACCCAAAGGAGCCATCAAGGTAGATGAATCTGATGAGGAAGAAAGGATGCAGATTGTAGAGGGTGTGGAATGCTGGGCTAAAAAGTTAGGAAGTTCTCACAGTACCTAAGTGTGAAATTAGTAATGATCTGAATTAAGATACAGCAGTGAAGTTGAAAGAAGTCTATTTTACAGCAACTGATTTGGAAAAATTTCAGCAAGTTGGTGACATAAGCAGTGAGGGAGAAGAAGTATTAAAGACAACTAGGTTTTGAGCATGGGTGACTAGTACAGTCAATCAACCCTCCATTTTTTTTTTCTTCACAGCCATACTTCTAGAACAGTAATCTCTATCCACTATCTTCTCTTTCATCTCAATTTATTGTTTGATCTGCTGTATCTGCTCTCTCTCTTATTGATTCCTATCCAATCCACCAATGGCTTCCAGTCTGTCACATCTGAGGGGAATGTTTCAGTTTTCCAGCATTGATACCCGTTACTACATCATGTATCATTCACTTTGTGAAACTCTCATTCCCACTGGTTTTTTATCATTCCTTTTGCAGCATGAAAAATATTTTTAAAAGAACAAAAAACTGGCATAGAAACCAGAGATCTTTAGCATCATAATAGAGCCAAGCACAGTGAGTGATCCACAGGATGTAAACCATTTTCTGTCTCAAGCATTATAGCAAAAGAAGTCTTTGCTCTTTTGTTTCTTTACATGATTAATGAGGATGGTAAGGATAAACCTGATTTTGCAGATATGACAACGTCTAATTAATGAATCTCCCTAAAGAGAGATCAGAATGTATGAGGTGCTAAATAATATTGTTCACGTAGAGAATTCAATTTGACTAAGTGATTTATTAGACAAGACTAACAAGTGATATCATTGGCTCAAGGGACTAGAATTGGATTGGTTTATAAGATCACTTGAACTTTGAGCCATTGATTTGTGGATATTTACTGTTGTATTAACTGCAGAGACCCAGAGTAGCTTTCAGGTTTCCAAACTTTGGAATGTGACATTTATTAGGCCTGTAACTCCATCAAAAGTGATTGAAGCTATTAAACTATTGTGGCTAAAGGAGTGATAGTAAATAGATGTTACTCTCTGTTGGTTTTATTGGGCTGCAGTTTTGTACACAAATTTGATGCTTTGGCACAGCCCGTGTTTATTATTTACTTTAATGATGGCTATATTACATCTTCCCATTTTGCAAGATCAAGCACAGCTCTTCCCCTGGCAGTCACATTAGATTCCACATGGGACTTCAAACCCAGCTGCAGTCTTTCTCTCCATTTCAGTTGCCATCAAAGCGATAAGTAACAGTCCAGTTAAAGTTGGAGATCTCAGTGTTGCCCAAAATGGCAGAAATTCTCTCTCTCTTCATTTTCCTCCCTCCCTCTCTCACTCCGCAAAGACAGACATGCTGGTCAGAGGAGATATACTATTGTTAGATTGCCGTAAAAATAAGCAACCTCAGGAGCCACTGCGCAGTGGGACAGTCAACCAGGGAGACAGTTTTAGGAACTGTTCGGGAAATATGCTTCCTCTTACAAATACTTTGGCTTCAGTCTGGAGAAGAATGGATACATGTGTATGTATGACTGAGTCCCTTTGCTGTCCACCCGAAACTATCACATCTCTATTAATCAGCTATACTCCAATACAAAATAAAAAGATTTTTTAAAAATCCTGATTTCATTTCCTTTCGAGATATATCCGGAAGTGAGCGTGCTAGATTATATGGTAGTCCTATTTTAAATTTTTTTGGAAACTCCATACTGTTTTTCATAATGGCTATACAAGTTAACATTCCCACCAACAGTATACAAAGATTCCCTTTTCTCCATATCTTTACCAATACTTAAGAAGAATTTTTTGGCTGATGGCCATCCTAACAGGTGTGAGGCGGTATCTCATTGTGGTTTTGACTTGCATTTGCTTGGTGATTAGTGATGTTGAGCCCCTTTTTGTGTGCTAGTTGGCCATTTTTATGTCTTCTTTTGAGAAATAGTTATTCAAGTCCTTTGCCAATTTTAAAACCAGATTAGATTATTTGTTTTCCTGCTATTGATTTGTCCAGTTTCTTATATATTTTGGATATAAACTCTTATCAAATATATGTTTTGAAAAGATTTTCTCCCATTCTCTAGGTTTTCTCTTCACTCTGTTATTTTCTTTTCTGTGATGAAGCTTATAAGCTTGATTTAGTCCTGTTAGTTTATTTTTGTTTCCTGTGCTTTGAGGGTCAAAGCCAAAAAATCCTTGCCTAGACCCATGTCAAGAAAATTTTTCCTTATGTTTTCTTCTAGCCATTTTACAGTTGCAGGTCTTACAGTTAAGTTTTTAGCACATTTTGACTTGATTTTTGTATATGTTGTGAGGTAAAAGCCTAACTTCATTCTTCACATATGAAGATTGGTTTTCCTGCTGCCATTTATTGAAGAGATCATCCTCTTTTCCATTGTGTGTTCTTAGCAAGAAGGTGCTCAGTTTATGGTAGGTTTGTCCTGTTGTTTTCAAGATTTTGCAAAGTAAAATGTCTAACATATAGACTTTTAGGAGATGAAGTAGTTTCAATACTAAAATGTTACATTTAAATTAAAACTCACTAGTGTGCTGGGGAGCCTGAACCATATGGACTCAAATTATTAATCCTGCTTGCAATTCCATTTGACTAGAGCTGAGTGATCTCAAAGAAAGTCGGAACCATTCAGAAATCACTCTGGGATTCAGTGAACACTCCATAAATGTTTACTTAAACACAGAGTAGAGCCTTCCAGTCATTTGGATGAACAATAAATTTTAGCATTTGATTGTGTTTGAGGTCAGAAAAAGCTAGATTCTGTGACTCATTTTTTTATTCAAATAATAAGCTTACTGATAACTGGGGCCGATTTGAGTTGATTAGAGAAAGTAACCAGTGTTGTGGACACAGTGCTTTCCTATGTAATTAATAAAGGATGTTTGATGATTGAAAATGTTTATGGAGCCATTCATAATTTTAAAATTGCTTTCTCAATCCTGGCCTTATTAATTTCTTACAGATACCCTCTAGGTTGTAGGCTGTATTACTGAAGTCAGGTAGTACTAGGGATGAATCAGCCCTTCAACAATTATTAGCTATGTGATATGAAACAAACTCTCCTGAATTTTAGTTGATTAAACTCTCCTGAATTTTTGTTATCTTCATATATAAATTAAGGTAGTAATAGTTATCACGGGGCTTCCCAGGTGGCACTAGTGGTAAAGAACACACCCGCCAATGCAGGAGACATAAGCAATGGGGATTTGATACCTGGGTGGGGAAGATCCCCTGGAGGAGGTCATAGCAACCTGCTCCGGTATTCTTGCCTGGAGAATCCCATGGACAGAGGAGCCTGGTGGGCTATAGTCCATAGGATTGCAGAGAGTTGGACATGACCGATGTGACATAGCACATATGAACATAGCCTGCTGTGTAATTATGACTGCCAGGGATTGAAAGTTGTTAATTATTGCCCTGGGATGGACCATCAAATCATCTGGAAATTGACGAACTATCATGTGGTAGCAAGTTTTTCTTTCTTTCACAAAAAATTTATATTTCTCCTAACATTCTCTGAGATCAAATTTTTGACATCTTACAACCTAGATAATGTGATAAATAGTTGTAGTTATTCACTTACTCCCCATGGAAAGAAAGCTTTCTTTATACAATCTTAGATAAATGTGGAGAGAGGTGGTATATTTTTCCCATCATATAAACCATTGGTTTGAATCCATGAATATTTTAGGCTTGCTTTCCTGAATAACTAAATATGAAAGGAACATTGTTTTGTCCACTCACTTCAATAAAATATCAAGAAATTAGATTCTAGTGTGCTCAGTTGATCAGTCGTGTTCGAATCTTTTGTGACCCCATGGACTATATCCCTCCAGGCTCCTCTGTTCATGGGATTTCCCAGGCAAAAATACTGGAATGGGTTGCCACTTCCTACTCCAAGGGATCTTCCTGACTCAGGGATTGAACCTACATCTCTTGCGTCTCCTGTGTTGGCAGGTGGATTCTTTACCACTAACACCAACTGGGAAGCCCTAGATTCTAATAGTTCCCCAATTTTGCGTCAGTGAACTCAGAATTTTTATATCAAATGGCTTATTTTGAAAGTTCTAGTAAATGTGATAGTCTTTCTCTGATGTTTGCCTTTTTTCCTCTAAGGGATCTGTTATTAATGACAATAGAAAAAATATTCTGCTTACTAACTAATTGTTTTTCATAGAACAGATATTTTTAAGTGCCCACTAAGCAGTGGTGTGCTGTAAGCCCACTCTTCAGAACAGAAGGCCTAGATGTACAACATTTGTGATTTCCGGCCTGTGTATCTTCTTCTGTGGCTGATTTCAAGCTCTTGGTGAAGTGTCACCGAACACAGAGTTGGAAAGAGGTAAGCCTACCCCGACCCTGACTATGTGTCAGGTACCTTGGAGACACACACATACACAACACACGCCTATAATAGTACCAGGTGAAAATGCAAAAATTTAGCTAAATGTCAGAAAAAGCTAAGGTTAGACTTATTTTTTATTCAGGTCTTTTGCACTTACTTTTCCATGAAATATCTGCTCATGTCCTTTGCCTATATATTGACTTTTTAGAGTTTTAAAATTCTTTATCTAGTGAGAGTATATAATTTGGCTCATACTTGCTCCAAATATTTCCCCCAGATTACCCTTTTTATACTGATTATCATGCTTTTGTCATAATATGAAAATTAATGTACTTGTTAAAATCATCTTTATATTTTCCTTTTGTCATTTCTTCTGTTGAATTTAAGCTTAGCAAGTTCTTCTTGGATAAATGTTTACCTATTTTTCTTTTGACTTTTGTGATTTTAATTTTTTTAATACTTGAGTCTTTGTTGAATCTTTCAGTGTATAAACATAATTTAAGGAGAATATTGAACAAATTGAAGCCCAGGTGGTGCAGTGGCAAAGAATCTGCCTCCCAATGCGGGTGATGCCTTGAAAATTGATTAAGAAATACATTAGAAGAAACTTTCTGTTGGAATTTTGATTATCAGTGTAAGCTTATATATTAATTTGGGAAAATTTGTCATAGTAACATATTACTTTAACATAAATGACAGGTAAATTCTTTACCTTACAAGTCAATACAAAAAGAAAACCAAAAGTTAAGGTATAGAAGGGGCCACAGAGGACTCTGAAAGGGCATCAACAAGTTGAACTTGGATCAAAGCTCACTTATTTATTAGCTGTGAAGGCTTACCCAAGTCCCTGAAGATTTTTTAAACATATTCTCTCATCTGCAAAATGGGAATAATACAATCCTTGCTTAACTTGTAGGGTTGTTGTGAAGGTCAAAAAAGAGTAGGATTATCAATATCTTTTAGAACATTGTTTTAACCTTTTTAAATTTTTCCTTTTTTGCCCATACTGGGCAGTACGTGGGATCTTAGTTCCCCAAGGATCAAATGCCACACTCCCTGCATTAGCAGTGTGGAGTTTTAACCACTGGATGGCCAGGGAAGTCCCTGTTATACATATATTTTAAAAGTTGAATTGTTTTGATCCCTATAGAGATCAATATTCCCTTCACAGGGACACACCAGGATCTGAATCTGAAAACTATAACTGATTTTCATTTCCTTCAACTGGGAAATTTATGAAGTATGTTCACCATCTGCCTAGTCCTTTAAAAAATCAAATTGTTCATTTTTTCCTCCTCCTTCCCCACTGCAGATGCAGTTTATTTACAAAGACCAAAACGTTTAATACTGAAAAGAATGCATTCGTATTTTATAAGCAGGAGCCCTGTCAAGCAAATTGCTCTTGGCAGGAAAGCAGATCATATATCTTGAGCTTATCTACCTCCTCTAGGCGGCATCCAGCCCTGATCACCTTTGGCTATGTGCAGGGAGCTTTGGCAGACCCACTCTGGCTGTCTGGGCTGGGGCTGCCTGGCCCAAGGCATTTGAAGAGGGCGCGCTCTCTCCCCAGCCTGTGGTTTAGTAAGCTCAGCTTCCTCACCTCAAGTGATGCCTCTCTGCTGTCATTTTCAAGGGACCTACTACTGTTTATCTGGAATCTAAACATCTGGGAAGTTTAAAAGACCAAATTTGTTGAGGGCACCATCTGCACTCTGATTTTATGTGCATGTAAGCATGTTGATAGCAGGATTTATTAAAATGTAACTTCTGCAATATCATCTAGGGCCAGGAAGAATGAGTTCAATCCTCTGTGGCACTATTCATTTTAGATCTGGAAGAGACTTGAATGATCACCAGCTTAACCCTTTCGTTTTGCAAAAGAGGCTGATTCTGAGAGATGATGAATTTTCTAGGCAACGTGGCCAACGGCAGAGATGGGAGCAGAAAATAATTTAACCTCCTAGATTCTCTCCATTAAGACTCTGTTACTGCATCATTCTGAATAGGACACTGGTGCATTACAAAGTGTAACAGGGTGCTGGGCAGTTTGGGAAGGAAAAAATTACTGACTGTGACAGAATATCCTAAAAAGATCTGGCACACAAGGTCCTTTGAATGTCTGAAAGAAGCAGTAATATTGGGAAAATCATCTCTGCACCTTGAAGAGCCTTTTTGGATCTTAGATATCCTCTTTCTTATTTATTTGGCTTCCCTGGTAGCCCAGCTGATAAGGAATCCACCTGCAATACAGGAGACCCTGGTTTGATTCCTGGGTCGGGAAGACCTGCTAGAGAAGGAATAGGCTACCCATTCCAGGAGTCTTGGGCTTCCCTGGTGGATCAGCTGGTAAAGAATCTGCTTGCAATGCAGGAGACCTGGGTTTGATCCCTGTGTTGGGAAGATCCCCCGGAGAAGGGAACAGCTACCAACTCTAGTATTCTGGCCTGGAGAATTCCATAGACTGTATAGTCCATGGGGTGGCAAAGAGTCGGACACAACTGAGTGACTTTCACTTTCTCATTAGAAAATATTGAATATGAATAAATGTTTCTACTTAGGCTTATTGTCAGGGTCAGGAAGATCCCCTGGAGAAGGAAATGGCAACCCACTCCAGTATTCTTACCTGAAAAATCCCATGGATGGAGGAGCCTGGTGGGCTACCCCTCATAGGGTCATGAAGAGTGGGACACGACTGAGTGACTAACACACATATAGGCTTGTAGTAGAAAATACTACATTTGATGGCAACCCAGTTTTCAAAAATATGAATGTCCAGATTTGATCATGTCCTCAGCCAGTCAGATCAGCACTACAGACTGGTTTTTATTAGAACTGAGGACAAAAATCTTCCTGCTGAAACCCCTTTGGCTGACTTTCTGGAGTCTTCTTAGACTGCCTCCTTCTGACTTAACAAGTTTAATTTCCACACAGGAACTCTGCTTTTAATGGACTTAATTCCAGCTTTGTAAAGTCTTTTAGACTTTGATAATTTTGGTCTTAAAGTGTTTTTTTTTTTTCATGCTTCTCCTTTTCTTGGAACAATTCACTCATTTTTCTCATAGTTTTAGTTAACTGTGGTCTTTTCTGGGTCTCTACTTCCAGGGTCCATGTCACACTGACTCCTACACCTTCTGACCTTGACTCTCCAATGAAGAAGGATAGAGAATGCAAATTTTCCTTATGAGGATCCCCAAGGTCACTCAGTTATTGCAGGGTTCATGAATTAACTGAAAAGAAAAAAGTACAGTTGAATGTGGGGGAAGGGAGAGAGTCAAATCAAGAAGCTGCTTTTATTTCTTGTCACATACCTTGCTCCAGTCAGACCTGACATGGCTTTTGTATTTATTCTTTTACTTTTTTAGATTTGGGCCATTTTAAAGTCATTATTAAATTGCCTCTTTTCTATGATTTGTTTTTCTGGCTGAGAGGTATGTGGGATCCCAGCTCCCTGACAAGGGGTTGAACCTGCAACCCCTGCATTGGAAAGAGAAGTCTTAACCACTGGACTGGCAGGGAAGTCCCTCTATTGATTCTTGAATTTTCATCACCACAAGTGAAATGACTGTCCTTAGGGTGTTCTCATTTCCCGAATTTTTCTGGCTTTATTTCATAGTGTCTTTCCTCTGAATGACCTTGTTTCTCTTTGAGTCATGGCAATAATACTTTGCTTTATATATATATATATACCCCTCAAGTAGTTTCAGATATTTACTTTCAAAATCTATAAGGACTATCATAAGGAAAATAAATTAGGCAGATAGGCTGTGGCTTGAATGAAATATCTGCCAGAGGCAAACCAAAAATGCTTCTTCTCAAAGCTTATAATTTCCAATGACATATCTCTATCACAACCAGTCATCTTGCATTATCATGATGTGTGTCTGTGTTTCCTTCTCTCAATCATCTGTGAGCTCAGCTTTATTTACTGTTTTATGCTGAATATCTAATATACTGTCTGGTGTATGGTAAGATCACAAAAATTGCATGTAGGACATTAAAGAAATTTTTAGATTTAAGAAAAACAGTAATGTAATAAGTAATAAAATCCATTTTTTAAAAAAAATCTCTTTAGTTTTTCTTTTATTTTTTCCCCTTTATTACCAGAAAAAATGATGGTCTGGACACCTCAGACAACAAAATGGCATCTTCCTCCCCCATCTTACAACCTCCAAGTCTCTCTTGAACATTACCTCAACTTGTTATGTGGGGCTGTGAGCATCTGTCCTTTCTATTTAAGGTTGTGTGTGACCATTTTCTGTTATGGGAAAAAAAAAAAAAGGTCAATTCTTGCAGCAATGGTTTGCTGAAGCTGGTGAAATGGATTGGTTTTGTTGACAAATCGTCTCGGTCTGAATTGCTGACATTTCTCAGCCCTCCGCTGGATTGCACAACATTGTGCAACTTTATGTGGAAATAAATGAGTTTATTAGCAATGAGTTGTGTGCTTGCGGCTGTGTCCATGTGTGATCATGAACATCTTCTGTGGGTACTTACAGCAATAATGTCACCGCTTTTTTTTCAGTTTACCCTTTATCATAAACTATGCCATTATTCATTTCAGTGGGCGCATCTGACCTCAAAGAATGTTATGAGAGTAGCTTGTTGAAACAGAATAATGGACAGTAGACTCTGAGTAATCTTCCCCTGGCAGGGTCATGTGATAGCTGAGCAGACGGCTTCTTCTATGTTGGTGGTCTGTAAGATCTCTATGTTAAACCATTCGCACGAAACACACTAGACCCAGGAGTTTTCAGTGACTTAAAACAGCAGTGTCTTCTGGACTAGTCAGCCTTGGTCCTTGTGGGGTGAACCTGTGCCTCCAGGGTGTGCTTCCTGGGGAGACCCAGCTGAGTGGAGCTTCCTACCCTAACAGAGCACACCGCCCTCAGAGAACTGGACAAGCCAAGGAAGTGCTCAACCCCTCAAGTGGCAGGAATCCAAAAACAAGCACAGAGCTAACAGCTGAACTCAGGGATGACCAGGATGGTGGCTGCGTGGGGATGGAATGAGTTAGGCAAGATTAGCAGGGAAAGCTTGGAGGGAGACCAGCCTTGGACTAGTGGAATTAGGTGATGGTCAACAAAAATGAGCCGGGAGAATGTTCTAGTTTGCCTGGGGTAGGTCATTTGGGAAGTTAGGAAGAAGGAGTCATGAGCTATGGGGTATGGAAGGGAAATGAAACTGTTGGATAAGTAGGCCAACTAAAATTCCCTCAGGAAAAAAAAAACGTCACTACAATCTGAATCACTAAAGAGTGTTAGATAATACACTAAAACAGAAGCAGAATCTGGGCTCCATTCAGCAAATATTTATCATGTGTTTACTATCAGCAGGGCACTGGACTTGCTGTTGGAGGACAAAGGTGAGTAAGAAGTGGTCCTGCCCTGTGAGGATCTGAGTCAGGTCAGAGATGAGCTGTGAATGGCTTATTTCAATATTCTGTGCTAAGTGCTGCACTGAAGGTGTTCCCAGAGCCCCAGGGAAGCACGGAGGGGTAGCACCCACATTGACTTTGGAAGACTTGAGGAGGGCGTGTCTCTGTGGTGGTGCACAGGTGGATATTAGAAGCGCCATAGGACTCATTCCAACAAAGAAGTCCATGTGTGGTGGAGGAGTGGAAAGGCTGGGAAGGATTCTGTTAGGTAGAAAGGGTAGTTGGAGGTAAAGTCCCCACATATGAAACACCCATGATATTTGCTGAGGCTGCTTATTGAGTTGGAACTGCTGGGTCATCAACTTTGATTTGAGGTTGGGTGGGTGGTGGGAGATACACCTGGGACCACAGGCTAGGGCTGTGTTTCCATCACAGGAGCGTAGTTTTGAGTGATGAGAGCTTGTGAGGTGTTTGAAGATGGGCACTAGGGTGGTGGGGCTTTAGAATCATCCCTCTGGTAAGTGTGAGGAAGGGTAGGTGAGGGTGCTGGCTGTTAACAGTTAAGAGACTGTTTTGAGTTGGAGGTTCTGAGCACTTGACTAAGGCGATGGCAGTGAGATTGGAAAGGAGTGACAGGTACAGGAAAGAATTTTCATTTGAAGGTCTGAGGGTGCTGGAATTGTTAGGTCATGAAGGGATGGAGAGAGGAATCTGGGATCACTGGAAGATGTTTGGCTTTGATGGCTGAGTTCATGGTGCTGCCTCCAACTCCCCTGGGGTTTGAGAGGTGGAGGCGCCTCGTGGCATCTAGTATAAAAGACTGGAAGTGAATCAGCTTCATTCCAGCCACGAGTAGTTGCATTGACAGAGAACTGGAGTTTTATTACTAGTTCTGGTTATTACTAGTTCCACCATCAAAAGCAAGTGAGGGAACCTCACGCAACTTCTGCTTGTCATCCGCAGGTGACCATCACCTGTGATGTCTGCCCCCGAGGGGGGCTGTGAAGATCACTCTGGAGGTGGCCCGGAGGAACCGGAGCGCTGAGCTCCTGGTGGACCGCAATGCTCCGGAGATGGCGCTCCATCCACGTTCTCTGCCCGGCTGTGTTTTTGGAGCATGGAGAAATAGTGGAGCTCTGCCCAAGAATCCCCTCTTACCACGAATGCTAACGGAGCAGACACGCAGGACCAGCAGAGACGACTCAGCATTTCTGAGGGTTTGTGGGTTTAACTTTGAGTCAACGTTATTCTAACACTTTAAGTTCACTTAATATTTACAGCGCATAGTAGTTGGTAGATGGAGGCACAGAGCCGGGAGCGGCCTCAGGGCCAGCAGAATTGCTTTTCGGCAGCTCTAGGAAATCCACCATGATATTTTTTTCCCCCACCGGGCAATTTTATTTTAATAGTTGAAAAATTTGAGCAGATTTAAATGTTTGTTATTAAACAACGAAAAGAATAGGAGGCCACAGTGGACTCATCAGGGAAGATGCCAGTTGCAGTTCTGAATATGTGAAAATAAAAAAAGAGGTGAAGTATCTCTCTGAATCTTCCTGTCACAACCCCCCCAGGGCAACTTTGTCATAAGCCACCACAGCTCAGAGTTCACAGACAGGAAAGAAACAGATCAATTAGTGGAGTTCCTGAAAGTGCCCTGTGACTGACACTGGTTCCTATTGATAGCTGTTGAGAACCAGTGCTGGGTTAAGCTGGCATTGGTTCTTCCAGAAGAGCCAGGTTTCACATGAATTTTTTTTTTTTTCCTTAAAGTTGGAAAAACCAGTCAGGAGAAAAAAAATTTCTCCACCCCACCCCCCTTCTTTTAATATCGTTTTCAGTAGCACAATGCATTTAAAGTAAGGCATAGTTTCCTCAGAGTAATATGGCCTCAGGACATGATTTAGATGGAAAATTTAAGTAAGATTAATGCAATTTATTATCCGACAGGATATCCCTACAAGCCACACTATTTGGCTGAATTTTAGATTCCCAATCTAATATTTCAGATGAGATTTCCAGATGGGTGTCTTATTCCTCTATTAGTTTAGTCAGGGTGATATAGAGTTTGTAAAACGGGAGAGGTTAAACTAGTTTTAACACTTGATTAATCATTGAAATTACTTTGTGATTGTTTGAATTCATTGACTTTTGTTTATTAAGTAACTCCCTAAAATTCAAAGCCAACACAAACTGGGGGCATGTTTCCAGCTTTGCTAATTTATTTGATGACTTCTTCAAAGGGAATTTTTTTTTTAAAGTAGTAAATTTACGGTTACATTGAAAGGCTGCTCAATGCTTGCTCCTTGCCTTTCGAAAGAGAAGAGTGTAGGTTTTTAAGACTGAGGTCACACACACACACACACACACACACACACACCAGACCCACATTCTAATTTCCTGGAACATTTTGGGGCAGATAAATCTATGAAACAAATTGGATGAATAATTATCAGAGCTTTGGCAACTCCCATCAAGAAACAGAAGGATAGAACAGAAACTGTTCGAGGTGACAAACCACACGTATATTCTGCCATTTAATAAAACACTGGTGAGTTTGTTAAGGGAGATGAATTCCGGAGCACACAGTGAGGCTGTTCTCAATGGAGGATGAGCTCCGAGGAGGTACCTTAAACAATGGAACGTGCTCCACAGTAAGACCTAGCTCTTAGCACAGAGGGAAAGGGGAGGGGGCTGATTCAGAAAGTGGACAAAGCTCCAAACCAGAATTTCTTTTAGGGATATGAAAATTTCCTGAAGTCTGGGTTTGGTAAATTGATTACAATCTCTTTTCAGAGCCCTATCAGGAGAAAAGTAGTGAGCTGCAGACATAAATTTGAATTCCAGAGTCTCCGACTAACCCAACTCATAAATGAATTCCTAAATGCTGACTGAGCCAGAAGACCCAGCTTTGGAAAACCACTTGGCAGGAATCATTAGTTTCAAAATGAGATGAACTGCTCTATTTAGCCCTCATTCAAAACTTTACAGAAATGCCAGATTTCCATAAACACAGGTTTCCTTGAATTTCCAGGGCTTTGATTAACTGGTAGTTGAGGGTGTCTCACAAATACAGATTTGTATGCAATATTCAGCTTGGACGAGATTGGGAGCTGGAAGCCAAAACAAAGTATTCCCTCTTCTTTCTAAGATGTTAACTCTTCCCTTGTTTTTCAGAAAGCTCTTTTTGTTATGAGGAGTTTGGAGAATTAAAAATTAGTCTATGGTTTAAAACTGGCTATACATCATATTCTTGTCTTTTATATCATCATTCACTAAGCTTTCCGTGACCGATCGACAGCCTACTGCTTTATAGTGTGGTTTTAATGCCCCAAAGGAATAAGAGAATTAAAAAATATGCTGCTGTCTCTGCTGAAAAAGCCATAAAGTTGTGGCTTCTACTAAGTAAAGAGATTGCTTGCAAAGAGATATTTTCTTGTTTTAATGTGTTTTCATTTTTCCTCTTATGACTATTTTTCTCCATTGATACTGGCGCATTAGGCAGAGTACCTAAAATTGGTACAATGTGGACAAAGGTTAAAAACTGAGGTGGTTGCTTGTTTTGGCTTTGTATTCAGGTCAATAAAAGCAAAATAAATTTGGAGGGTAAATAGCCAATTTTCTGTTTTCTGAAAAGCTGTTTCCTTTTCAAGGAGCCCAGCACTGACCTCAGTTATGATATGGATTCCATTGCCTTTGTGGGCTTTTCCCATATGTCTTTCAATTCCTGTTATTTGTCCACAGGGTTTTAAACATCAGTGATTATGTAAGAAGAAGGTATTAGTTAAGCTAGTTAGGCTGCCTCAACCAGGCTGAATCTTTCATTTTTAGTGGAAGGGCTTAAAAGGTACCCAGTGACCAGGTTTACTAAGTGTAGGATGAAGCTTAGCTTACAAGAGGGTGAAAACACCCACAGACATCAACACATTCAGCTTCAGTTTTGACCTTTTTCTGGGTAGTAGGAATTCACAGTCTTGTCTAAATGAACTGAATTTTACAGGTGGTTTTCTAAAAGTTCAGCCTCCAGTTATAGAAGGGGATATAGAATTCAACCTAGAAAAGGTATCTTTAAGACAGTTTTGCTCCTGGCCACAGGACTGCATGAGCATTCTAGAAATCGGAACATGGGATGTTGCCCAAGAATGACTAGGAAGTCCCTTTAGTAGTTTTTTCAAAAGAGACAGTTTCAATTTTTTCATCAGAGATTTGTCATGATAATAACCCTCTTACTCAGACTTTGCTTGCAGTACCTGGTAAGCAGCCTAGAATAACACTATGGTGAGGTTGTAGATTGATACCTGTTGTCACTGTCATCCGCCTCCTTTCCTTCATCTACCTCTTCCTCATCGTGACTATCATCATCACCATCATAATCACCCTTAGTGACTGACTTAGACATTGGCCAAGATGAAACTTAATTTAGCCTATTTCCCTATTTCTTCTTCTCATCCTTCTTTCTCTTTTTTCCCCTCTTTTAGGAACTAAAAATCAAAAAGGTAAGATTTCTCCAATAGTATCTATAGAATGTCACGCAAATGTGTATATGTGAGGAGCATGACTCCTGAGGGGTAAGCAGATGCAGAACTAATTAGCAAGTACTCCTGATCTGACCACCTTATGGGATTTCTGGGCTTAGTCCCTAGAGCCTCTGACTATACAGTGCAAAGGTCCTGAGAAATTCTATTCCTTCATAAGACAGAATGAGATGCCCCAGAACTGAGGGTTTTGTGTAAGCAAAAAAAAGTCTGGGGACACTGAGCAACAAAGTAAGGGAACAAAGTAAAGGACTAAGAATAAAAGAAGACAGTGGAACCCACTCAATAATAAGTCTGATTTCCATTTCACATAGTAGGCGAGATTCATTTCATTATGAGAACATGAGACTTCGCCAACAGAGACCTTGGGTTGTGTGCTCCTGCAGAGGGGGTGAGTTGCTATCTGGATGTACTTTCTGTCACTTGGTATTATTCTGTGGAGTCCAGGAAGCCTCCAGATTTCATCTTCTCTTTCTCTTGGAGTGCCTGTCACCTGCTGCCTTTTGGCTCCTGGAGGATGCCCATCTGCACTATTGCTTCTCCCTGTGTCTTCCATGAAGGACTTATTTACCTGCACATAAGGTGGTTCTTTTTACTTTCAGCCATTCACTGAAAATTCTTCATTTTTCATTTTTTGTTGCAGGTTTTTTTTATTGTATTCTAGGCACTGTCCTAGGCACAAGGAATACAATGGAATTTGTCATCTGCAGAGGAGACTGGCATTAATCAGGTCATTCTAGAGAAATGTTAATCATAAGTGAGGCAAATTCTTTGAAGGTAAACTGCACGGCTTTCCCGGTGGCTCAGATGGTAAAGAATCTGCCTGCAACATGGGAGACCCTGGGTTTGATCCCTGGGTCGGAAAGATCCCCTGGCGAAGGGAATGGCAGTCCACTCCAGTTTTCTTGCCTGGAGAATTCCATGGACTGAAGAGCCTCGTGGGCTACATGGGGTCGCAAAGATTCGGACATGACTGAGCAACTAACAAACACACACAAACTGCATGGCATGGCATACCATCACTCATTTGGCTGGGATGTGACAATTGCATTGAGTCTAGAGTGTGACCTAGATGAAGAGGGGAGTAGGGAAACTTCTGGTTAGGGAGCCAGGTTGTGCAAAAGTATGTGCTCTCGCAGCCAAAACCATGCTGTGGTCTGTGTGTGGAGGTGCAGTGGGGGTGGAGAGACTTTCCCTTTCATCGCTTCTGAGTTGAAATTTGTCACCTGGGTCTTGGAACCAATTCTGCCACCTGTGCTCCAAGTCCCATACGGCCTCTTAGGTAAAAGGGCCCTTTATTTTCTGGATCTAATCCCTTAATATGCTCTACTCTTAAAAAAAAAAATCAGTTTAAGAGTGCTAGGGGTAAGGCAGGAACACACATAAAGCCAGCAAGCACGTCTCTGTTTTACTTCTTCCATGTCCTCAGGGTGTAAATCTCTGTCCTTCCTTCAGACTAGCAAGGTGCACGCACCACCACGCCAGCAGTAGCCATCATGTATGTCATTTCAGTCTATGGAAGAGTGGACCACTCGGGTGAGTTTGCCTTTGGGGGCACTACCACATAACCTAGAGTGACCTCTTTCTGAAATGATAACCTGCCTCCACTGTAGAACCTACCACATTCCATCTTCCTTGTTTTAATTCCTTGACTTTAAGATCCAACCTATCTTATTATTTCATTATAGATTCAGCTCTTTTAAAATTCTGACTTCTCACTCCAGAACACATGTCATGCATCCTTGAGTAAATTTTCTCCCACTTTGATCCATTGTCCTGAACCCTTTTGTCCCTGAAGGTTGTTCTGAAAATAGCACCCTCCCTGGGTCATCTCCACTGAGACCTGGGCACCCATCTCTTTGTATCAGTTCAGTTCACTTCAGTTGCTCAGTCGTGTCCGACTGTTTGCGACCCCATGAATCACAGCACGCCAGGCCTCCATGTCCATCACCAACTCCTGGAGTTTACTCAAACTCATGTCCATTGAGTCGGCGATGCCATCCAGCCATCTCATCCTCTGTCGTCCCCTTCTCCTCCTGCCCCTAATCCCTCCCAGCATCAGGGTCTTTTCCAATGAGTCAACTCTTCTCATGAGGTGGCCAAAGTATTGGAGTTTCAGCTTCAGCATCAGTCCTTCCAATGAACACCCAGGACAGATCTGCTTTAGGATTGACAGGTTGGATCTCCTTGCAGTCCAAGGGACTCTCAAGAGTCTTCTCCAACACCACAGTTCAAAAGCATCAATTCTTCGGTGCTCAGCTTTCTTCACAGTCGAACTCTCACATCCATACATGACCACTGGAAAAACCATAGCCTTGACTAGACAGACTTTTGTTGGCAAAGTAATGTCTCTGCTTTTTAATATGTTATCTAGGTTGGTCATAACTTTCCTTCCAAGGAGTAAGCATATTTTAATTTCATGGCTGTAATCACCATCTGCAGTGAATTTGAAGCCCCCCTAAACAAAGTCTGACACTGTTTCCACTGTTTTCCCATCTATTTCCCATGAAGTCATGGGACCAGATGCCATGATCGTAGTTTTCTGAATGTTGAGCTTTAAGCCAACTTTTTCACTCTCCTCTTTCACTTTCGTCAAGAGGCTTTTTATGGTGATCCTCAAATCATACTGCTATGAAAAGCAGATGTCTTGTCAACCATTTTTTAATGAGGTTTTGTTGTTGTTCTAGTTTTTAGCTTTCAAAGATTGCAAATACAGAAGAAACATAAAAAGACCACATATATAGAAATGACTAGTACAAATATCGAGTTTTCATGTTGACTTTTTTCTGCCTTATTGGCTATTTCTTTTGTATACTATTGTTGAATAATTTGTCAATTTTCAATTGACTCATGATGCCTTTGAAAAAAGTTATGTATTATGTTCTTATAAACACAAAAATTTTGTTTGGGAGTCATTTATGATATTTCATCTATATTTAAGGCTGTATCTAAGTCAATATATACAATATGATTTGGATTCTATGCTATGTGTTTCTTTTAGTCACACACAGACAGGTAGCTACCATATTATTAACATCACTTTTGATTATACAGAAGAGTAAGATATAATACCTTTCTGAATTATTTATAATATGGATTTACATATTGATAGCTACCATCTACTGAGCCTTCTCATGTCCTAGGCATTCTGTTGTATTTTCTTTGCACAAATCAATGCAGTAGATACTATAATCCTTCATAGAAAAGTTATTAATTTTATATTATGTTTAAATGTTTTTCAAAATTTTCAGCTTTCATTTCTGATATGGTAAATATTGATAGACAAAACTCACACAATCAAAACATCTTTGGGGATAGTTAATAAATTTTAAGAACATAAAAGGATGCTGAGATTTTAAAAGATTGATACGTGGTGATCTAACTCATTATAGGCTCTATATAATTATTAGGTATTAATATTAATTTTTGAATTTTTATTCAGTTGTAATTGGTATACAATAAACTGCATATTGAGTGTATAACTCAATGAGTTTGACATATGAATATTCCCATGAAACCTTTGCCATAATTAAGATAATAAGCATATTCATTACTCCCAGAGTGCATTGTAATTCATACCTCCCTCCCGAGGGTCCCCATAGTTAGCAGACCCACTGGTCTGCTTTCTGTCAGAATTAAGTGTTGGCATTTTCTAGAGTTTTATTTAAATGGAATCATATAGCATGCATTTTTTTTATAACTGCATTTATTTAACTTAACATGATTATTTTAAGATATATCCATCTATGCTGTTCTGTATATCAAGAGTTAGTTCACTTTTATGGCAGAGAAGTGCTCTATTGTATGGATGTACCAATATATTTATCCATTCAGTGGTTGATAGACATTTTGTTGTTTCCAGTTTGGGGCTAATATGAACATTCATGTACAAGTCTTTGTGTGGATATCTGTTTTTATTTCTTTTAGATAAATGCCTAGGAGTAGAATGTCTGAGTAATGAGTGTTTAACTGTTTAAGAAACTACCAAAGTGTTTTCCAAAGTGATAGTACAATTTTGTATTTCCTAAATTCCTATTAAGTGCATGAAAGTTTCAGTTCCACCACATACTTGCTAAATTGGTATGATGAATTTAAAAAAATTTAAAGTTATTTTAGTGGATGTGTAGTGGTGTCTCATTGTGATTTTAATTGGCCTTTTCATATGTTTATTAGCCATTCATATATCTTCCTTAGTGTTATATCTGTTCTAATTTTTTGCCCATAAAATTGGGGCTTTGCATTTTTATTATTGAATTATGAATTCTTTATGTAGCCTAGATATCAGTCTTTTATTGGATATAAGATTTGTAAATCTTGTCTCCCAGTCTATAGCTTACTTGATGTTTTCTTAACAGTGTATTTTGAAGAAGTATAGTTTTTAATTTTTAAGAAGTCTGACTTATTACATGTTATAAATTATGTTATAGATAATTATTATTGTAGATGTCTTTTATGCTTATTTTATAAATCTTAGCCAAATCTAAGGTCACCCTGGATTTTCTCATTTGTTTTCTTCTGGAAAATTTATAGTTTGAGCTTTTACATTTAGTTCTTTAACTCGTTTTGACTTAATTTTTAATAATGGTGTGCCAATAGACCAATTATATGTATATTCTGAACTCTATTTTATCTATTAGTTGATGCAAATATCATGCCATCTTCATTACTCTATATTTATCCTTAGTCTTAAAATAAGGTTGTATAAGTATTCCAACTTTGTTCCTTTTGTTTCAAAACTTTTTATTTATTCTAGGTCCTTTAAATTTCTGTACACATTTTAGAATCAGCTTGTCAATTTGTGCACAGTAGTTGCTGAGATTTTGATTGTGATTATGTTGTATTTAGTCATTAATTTAGGAAGAATTTGCATTTCAAAATTATTTTCTTGTTTGCCAGTGAATATGCTGTTATTATCTTGTAAGATCTATAGTGATGTTCTTTGTTTGTTTCTAATGTTGGTGCTTTATATTTTCTCATGCTTTTCCCAGATGTTCATCAGATTTGTATATCATCCCAAAGAACCCGATTTGATTTAATTAATTTTAATATTATTTTTCTGTTTTCTACTTCACTGATTTCTGTTTTTTATTATTATTTTTGTATTTGTTCTTCTTTTCCCTGTCCCTTAGTGGACATTAGGATCGTCGATTTAAGACTTCTTTTCTAATATAAGCATTTAAAGCTATGCATTTTCATTTATTAGTTGTTCCCTCACAAATTTTGATATGTCTTGTTTTCAGCTTTATTCCATTCAAAATACTTACTAATTTTCTGTTGATTCCTCATTTGACCTGTGCGTTATTTAAAAGTACATTGTTTAGTTTTTAAATATGAGGAGATTTTGCAAAGATCTTTCTATTACTCATATTTAATTTCATACCATTATAGTCAGAGAACATACTTTATTAGATTTGAATATTTTTAAATTTACAGAGATTTCCTTTATGACTTATAATATGATTGATGGTGATAAATGTGCTGGGTGCTCTTGAAAGGAAAGTATTTTGCTGATGTTGGATACTGTTTTACAAATGTCACTTAGGTAAAGTTGTTTGATAATGTTGTTTGTATTCCATATCCTCACTCATTTTTTTTTGTTCTATCATTTACTGAGAAAGGTGTTAAATTATTTATGTTTGTGAATTTCTTAATTTCTTTTTTTCATTTCTCTGAGTTTCCACTTCATGCATTTTGAATCTCTGTCACTAGCTACATGAACCTTTAGGATTGATATATATTCTTGATAAATTGACTGCTTTCTTACAATAAAATAGCCGTCTTTATTTCTTATAATATTTCTGACCAGAAATCTGCTCTGTCTGGTATTAATATAGAGACTCCCATTTTCTTTAATGCTAGAATGATGGATCCTTTTCTGTTATTTTTACATTTAACCTATCTGTGTCTTTATGTTTAATTTCGTCTCTTGCAGTTAGCAAGTAGTCCCACTTTCTTTTTTGTTGTTGGTGTGTTTTACATACGTTTGCTTATTTTCCAGCCTGGTAACCTCTGCCTTTTCACTGTGATGTTGCAAGTGCAGTCACACTTGTGGTACTGGGGTTAGGACTTAAGCACGTAGATATTGGAGGGGACACAGTTTATCCCCTAGGGAAGTTTTTCCACTCTAGCTGATAGAGCCACTATCTAGTCCTAGTTTTGTATGAGCTCTGGGGATTGGTCTGCCTGTTCTTTCCCTGGCCTCGAGCTTTTCTTCAAAAATTTTTGTAAAACAATCCTCAGTCAAAGACTCAAGGGGAATCTGCAGGTATTTAGGATTCTCTTTTTTGAACAATATGTTCCCTTTCTTTGGTATTCTTCTTTGTAAATTCTAGCCACTTTGGCCTCCTCTAACTTGAAAGCTTGTCTTTTCAACTCAGGGCACCACCAGGCTCTGTTTGACTTTCCCCTCCTTGAATCACACCTTGGAAGCTCCTTAGACGCAATATTCTGGAGCAGCTATAGGGCTAACTTATTTGTTTCCCTTCTCCCAGGGGTCACTATATGTACTGCCTATTGCCTGAAAATGATTATTGCTTGTGTATTTCCACTTATTTGTTTAAGTTGGGAAGATCACTTCTAATTTGTTACTTTCTTATACCAGAAGTGGAAGTCAGCAAAGCTGTATTTATTATTATGCTCTTATTATACATATATATAATAATTTTTCAGCTTATAATTTGTAAACCTTTACTGAGGCCTTGCCTTGTCCTAGACTCTACATTAGTCTCTATATTAGTCACTGCAAATAGTTGATAAGACATCTTACCTGCCTTAAAGAGATTATCAGTATAGTCACAAGGCAGATTTATATACATATGTTTCCGAAATTAAGCTCTGATAGGTTTTTTAATGGCCACTGATTCTTATCCCAGTATGCATGTCTCTTTACAATTTACTTTGCCACTGTTCTCCACGTCCTTAAAATCTGCACTAGAATTCTGAAGTGGAAATGATATCCTGTGAGTTTTGCAGTCTGAGCCACAGGAGACCTTGAAGTTTCTACATTTGCCCTCTTAGGATGCTGTTCTGAGGCTTCTATGTAAGGACAGCAGGGGACCTGATGGAGGATCGAGATCACACAGAGGAGAACCAAGATCCCCCAGTCAAAACCATTAGCATTGGCCAGCACAGCAGGCTTTCCAGTTGAATGCAGCTTCAGGACTCCATTTAGAAGAGATTAGCAAAACGATATCCCAACCAACCCACAGAATTGTGGAAAAAAATAGTTTTTTTGTAAGCTGCTAAAATTTGAAGTGGTTTGTTATACAGAAAAGTGTTGAAACAAAAATGCTAATTTACTTCTTTCCAGAAATTTCTGCAGCTGCTCCACTCTTAGAAATAGTTGTTATTGGTGATATTTGATGAATGTGTTTTTCAGGCCATTCACCTGATGCTCAATGCATATTACTTTCTATTGCTATACAGTGCGTCAGTTTAGTTGTGTCCTACTCTTTGCCACCCCGTGGACTGCAGCACGCCAGTCTTCCCTGTCCAGTACCAACTCCTGGAACCTACTCAAACTCATGTCCATTGCGTCACTGATGCCATCCAATCATCTGTCATACCCTTAACCTCCCATCTTGAATTTTTCCAGGCATCAGTCTTTTCCAAAGAGTCAGTTGTTTGCATCAGGTGGCCAAATTATTGGAGTTTCAGCTTCAACATCAGTCCTTCCAATGAACATTCAGACTGATTTCCTTTAGGATTGACTGGTTGGATCTCCTTGCAGTCCAATGGACTCTCAAGAGTCTTCTCCAACACCTCAGTTCAAAAGCATCAATTCTTTGTCACTCAGCTTTCTTCACAGTCCAACTCTCACATCCATACATGACCACTGGAAAAACCACTGACTTTAGTCCTTTGTTGGCCAAGTAATGTCTCTGCTTTTTAATATGCTGTTTAGTTGGTCATAGCTTTTCTTTCAAGGAGCAAGAGTATTTTAATTTCATGGCTGCAGTCACCATCTGCAGTGATTTTGTAGCCCAAGAAAATAAAGTCAGCCACTGTTTTCACTGTTTCCTCATCAATTTCCCATAAAGTGATGGGACCGGATGCCATGACCTTAGTTTTCTGAATGTTGAGCTTTAAGCCAACTTTTGCACTCTCCTCTTTCACTTTCATCAAGAGGCTCTTTAGTTCTTCTCTTTCTGCCATAAGGGTGGTGTCGTCTGCATATATGAAGTTATTGATATTTCTCCTGGCAATCTTGATTCCAGCTTGTGCTTCATCCAACCCAGCGTTTCTCATGATGTACTCTGCATATAAGTTAAATAAGCAGGGTGACAATATACAGCCTTGATGTACTCCTTTCCTGATTTGGAACCAGTCTGTTGTTCCATGTCCCAGTTCTAACTGTTGCTTCCTGACCTGCATATAGATTTCTCAGGAGGCAGGTCAGGTGGTCTGGTATTCCCATCTCTTGAAGAATTTTCCACAGTTTGTTGTGATCCACACAGTCAAAGACTTTGGCATAGTCAATAAAGCAAAAGTAGATGTTTTTCTGGAATTCTCTTGCTTTTTCTGTGGTCCAGTGGATGTTGGCAATTTGATCTCTGTTTCCTCTGCCTTTTCTAAATCCAGCTTGAACATCTGGAAGTTCATGGTTCATGTACTGTTGAAGCCTGGCTCAGAGAATTTTGAGTGTGTAAGATGAGCGCAACTGTTCAGTAGTTTGAATGTTCTTTGGCATTGCCTTTCTTTGGGATTGGAATGAAAATTGACCTTTTCCAGTCCTGTGGCCACTGCTGAGTTTTCCAGATTTGCTGGCATCTTGAGTGGAACTTTCATAGAATCATCTTTTAGAGTTTGAAATAGTTCCACTGGAATTTCATCACCTCCACTAGCTTTGTTCATAGTGATGCTTCCTAAGGCCCACTTGACTTCACAGTCCAGGATGTCTGGCTCTAGGTGAGTGATCACACCATCATGATTATCTGGGTCATGAAGATCTTTTTTGTATAGTTCTTCTGTGTATCTTGTCACCTCTTCTTAATATCTTCTGCTTCTGTTAGGTCCATACCATTTCTGTCCTTTATTGTGTTCATCTTTGCATGAAATGTTTCCTTGGTATCTCTAATATTCTTGAAGAGATCTCAAGTCTTTTCCATTCTATTGTTTTCCTCTGTTTCTTTGCACTGATCGCTGAAGAGGGCTTTCTTATCTCTCCTTGCTATTCTTTGGAAATCTGCATTCAAATTTGTATATCTTTCCTTTTCTCCTTTGCCTTTAGCTTCTGCATCGTCATTCTATTATGTGTCCTTGACTAAATCAAAAGCTCTTTAAGGGTAGAGTAGTTTTCTTAAATTGTATATCCAATGCTTTGGTAGGAACGATAGTTCAAAGAAATATTTGATGATATTGATACAAGTATTTTATAACAATCACACTTCAGTAAGCCTATAAATTATCCTGGTTACCTTTGTTCAATAGATCTTATAAATACTTCGGAAGAGCCTATGAAGGGTTAGGCACTGTGCTTTCAGAAACTTTATTGTTGCTGTTATTAGTAAAATTATTAAGTGATCACAATAACTCTGTGAGTTAGTACTCTCATTTTGTACTTAGAGTGTCTGAGTCTCAGAGAAGTAAAAGCCTAATTCTAGCACATACAATTCACAAGTGGCAGAAATGAAAGCTCAGATATCACAACTCCAAGAATAGAGCTTTTCCAGAACTTTCTCAGAAATAGGCAGATAAGAAGATTTAAGCGCTATGCCTGGGGCA
Source organism: Odocoileus virginianus (assembly GCF_023699985.2). Taxonomy (NCBI): domain Eukaryota; kingdom Metazoa; phylum Chordata; class Mammalia; order Artiodactyla; family Cervidae; genus Odocoileus; species Odocoileus virginianus. The sequence continues at coordinate 54,002,887 of NC_069684.1, read as the reverse complement.
GCAGACTGGGACAAGAGCACCCATGGGGCCCCCTTTCTTTGGAGGCCTTGGTGGGAAGCATCTCATAGTAAACGTGAATTAGCATAGGGTTGCCAAGTAGTGGAGGATGTGAAACCATGTGAAAGCACATGGTTTTCAGGCAGCAGGCTCTCCCCAGCTTTCCCAGTCTGCCTTCCCCAGGAGGAGAAGAGTTGGGCTGACATTGCCCTCGAATACTTGACTTGTTTTTTCCTGAGCCCCAGTGGCCTAGTCTCAGACAGTAGTGACCCAGGGTCACCCAGTGAAACACTTTGTAGCCAATTCAGCAAGACCATCTGTGGGTAAAAGTGATAACTGGGTGGAAAGACCTAGCATCTTTTGTAAATGAAGTAGTTGATTTACAGTGTTGTGTTAGTTTCAGATGTATGGCACAGTGAACCACGTGTATATATATGTATATAAATCCCATGTTCTTTACCCATTCATCTGTAGACGGATACTTAAGTTGCTTCTGAGTCTTGGCCACTGTGAGCAATGTTGATATGAACAGTGGGGAGCATGTATTGTTTTGAATTACAGTTTTCTCCATATTTAAGCCCAGGCAGGAGTGGGATTGCAGTATCACATGGTAGTTCTACATTTAGGTTTTTTTTTATTTTTATTAGTTGGAGGCTAGTTACTTCACAACATTTCGGTGGGTTTTGTCATACATTGACATGAGTCAGCCATGGAGCTACCTCTGTACTGGCTACACCAATTTACATTCCACCAACAGTATAGGAGGGTTCCCTTTCCTCCACACCTTCTCCAGCATTTATTATTTGTAAACTTTTTGATGATGGCCAATCTGACTGGTGTCAGATGATACCTAATTGTAGTTTTGACTTGCATTTCTCTAATGATTAGCGATGTTGAGCGTCTTTTCATGTGCCTTTGTCCATCTATATGCTTGTGGAGAAATGTCTATTTAGATCTTTCCATTTTTTTAAACTGGCTATTTTTGATGTGGTGTAAAAGGGTCCTCTTGATGCAGTTGTAGTCTGAAACTGAAGCTTCAGAGACCTCCTGGGAAAAAGAGAAATTTAGATCAAACCCATGACCATATGGGCTTCTCTGATAGCTCAGTTGGTAAAGAATCTACCTGTAATGCAGGAGACCCCAGTTTGATTCCTGGGTCAGGAAGATCCTCTGGAGAAGAGATAGGCTACCCACTCCAATATTCTTGGGCTTCCCTTGTGGCTCAGCTGGTAAAGAATCTGCCTGCAATGTGGGGAACCTGAGTTCGATCCCTGGGTTAGGAAGATTCCCCTGGAGAAGGGAAAGGCCACCCACTCCATTATTCTGGCCTGGAGAATTCCATGGACTCTATAGTCCATGGGGTCACAAAGAGTTGGACACACTGAGTGGCTTTCAATTCACATGACCATATGGCTGTGAGAAGAATCCAAAATCAAAATGACAGAAAAATATATGGACTGCATTCCTTATTGTTTTTCCTTTAGAAAGAATCCAGGATCCTTAATGGTATGTATGGAAATAAGTCTAAGAGAAAAATTAGAAAACATGGGGGAAGGAGAGTGGTTACGGCTTTCAACACATGAAAACTTTAGTTGTGAGGATGCTGAAAGACTTATTTACTCAATTAATGATGAGGAAGTAATAATGTTAACTATAGTTAATGCATATTAAAAACTAACTTTATGTCAGAGTCTGTGGATTCTATGTAAAATCCTGTATTAAACAGTGGTGAAATTTTAAAAAATGGATGACTTTGCTCATGAAATTTGCAATCTAATGAAGGACTTTTAAGCAAATAAGCACACAAAATATATGATTTATTTATGAGCTGTGAAGGAAGAACAGGATGCTATGGTAAAGAAAATAATAAGGAATGTGAAAATCAGATTGGAGATCAGGAAGGCATGAGATCTGATATGAACCTTGGAGTGCAGGAAACTAGACCCAGTGGAAAGACTCTAAGTGTGTGGTGGGCATAGGAAAAGGAAAGGATATTAAATGTAGGGAGATAAAGTTCTGCTGCAGTTCTCAAATGGCCAGTTAGGGAGCTGCCAGCTTGGGAAGAATGATAAAAAATGAGAACACCGTTTACTCATGCGAAGTCGAACAGCTAGAAATTATTTTCCCGAGACTCTCCAGAGCTGGGAGTCCTCTGTCCAGCATGCCCAGAGTCAGAGGCAGGTACAAAGTCTTTAGGGAGGAGGGGGGTGCCACGATCATCCCCAACACTGCCTTACACAAGACTATATGTGACTTGAAGGACAGAATTCATATTTCCTGTGAAATAAGCCTAAATTCCCAAACATCTGAAAAATATGTCCTCCAGCAACCGTTTTATGAACCACCAGAGAACTCTGATCAGCCCCAGAGACCACAGATCGGCTGGTTGTGCTGTGAGTCACTAACCTCCAGGATTCACTGACCCCCCCTCAGAGGAGTGGGGATAGCCATGGCAAACTGCTCCCCGAGAACCTCATCGTGAACGGTTCTGCAGAAAGTGTCACTCTGTTTCTGGCAGAGTTCACGCTCTTTGGCATTGGAGTGAAAGATCAGCGGGGGACAGGCTGGTGGCAGTCTGCAGTGACTGTCAGTGGGAACCGGCCCAGCATATAATTATATCATGAGTCAAGTTCTCTCCAGGGATGTAAGATGACCAGAGGAAAATGAAATAACATTATATCCCACATGAATAGAGGCACTGGTGGAGAAAGCTGACTCCTGAGAAAGAATACTCAGGCTAAGAAGTTTCCCAGCACTTAAGTGTCTTATGATTTGTCCCTGTGCCCCTTCTCTTAAAAATAAAGAGATAATATGGACACAAAGCATGCCTCAGCCAGAAACCCGGAGACACAAATGACCAAACAATCCACTTAGATAGATAACCTTGATGACAAAAAAGTCATTTAGCTGGAAACCTTCTTGTCTCATATAGTTCCAACAGAGCACTGTTTATTCAGGAAGACATTATACTGACAAATGTTGTGGTGGGAATTAAAAAATATTTTTTTCCTTACTAAACCACTTCCAAAGGTATATTTTTATGGATCCAGGAATAGCAGCCTGTTTGTCTTGCTCGTGTTGGTTTTCCCTCTTGTTTCTTTTTGGTCAACATCCAAAGAATTAGCCTCTTTGCAGAGTGGTGCTGTAGTATGAATGGTGCCTGCTTCCCAGATGATATAATTAGCTAGGGGACTTTTGATCAGTTCACCAAAGAAAAACAGTTACGGAGCAGCTTGGGTTATGTGGTTAGAGACATCAAAATAAGAGTGACACCCTTTTTAAGATGACTTTCAAATAGGGTTATTTTAGACAGAAACTGCAGAAACAAGGAAATGCTCTGAGTGGGAAAGAATAAATTGATTTTTATATTTACCTGCCCTTACTCATTAGCAACGGTCGCTAGAGAAACAAGCAGTAAGGTGAAATTTATGGCAGAATCTGGGCGATCAGTGAAAGTGCGAGGTGGAGGCTATCCTATGGTCTTGCGGACATCAGTCAATATAAGTTTCTATCTGTTCAGTGTTCGGTTTAAACATTAAAGCACTTTACTTAGGGGTCAAAGTAGAAAGAGGAGAAATATTTAAAAGAGACTCTGAATTTTGCTTTCATATTTACCCCTGGGAGGTGTTTGCCCTTACTGGGAATTTTTCCTTTTACTTAGAAACACAGAATCCTCCTGCCAATGTGGGAGACACAAGAGATGTGGGTTTGATCCCTGGGTCAGGAAGATTCCCGGGAGGAGGGCATGGCAACCCACTCCAGTGTTCTTGCCTGGAAAATTCCTTTGACAGAGGAGCCTGGCAGGCTACAGTCCATGGGGTCACAAAGAGTCAGCCACAACTGAGCAACTGAACACGTGTAATAGGATTAAAGAGAGCACACCTACATATCTTCATCCTCAGAAATAAAGATGGAGGTGGTTTTGCATTAATATCACTCCTGTCTTAATATCCCTGAAATGATGGTACCAAAGCAGTCAGTCAACCTTTACTGGTTGCCTGTTGATATTTATGTGTTTACTATGAGTGAGGAGTAGAGCCTTGTAGGAATTCAAAATGAAGGGCCTTGTAAGAAGAAGTCTGGTCAATGCACAGTGTTTTATTTCTTAATGCAAAGCTCTGGTGGTGGAAGGTATGAACAGTTCTGCTCCCTTCCTTACTCCTATTCAACCCACTGAAAACCTCCTCTGGGATAGTAGGTGTGTTTAGAATGTGTCACTAACTGGTCTAAATGGGTCATCAAGTGGGGCTCCATCTTTCCCACCCTCTCTCATGGATCATAATAGTTTTAATTTAATTCAAACCATTAGAGATTTAGTTCTTTGAATATTGCAGGAATTTCTCAGTTTTCAAAGTCATCTATTACCATATTTCTTCTATGATTATTTGTGTTTTGCATTTGACATTTCTGAAATTAAAATATATCTTGAAATTAAATTGATCGATGTGTGTGTGTAACCTGGAAGTGTTTTTATCCCCTTAAACAGGTTAGGGATGAATGAAATTGATTTAATATTGAGGAAATAAGGTAACTAAGTCGATGAGATAAAGGACCTTACAGTGTGTTATGAACTGAATTGTGCCTCTCCAAGATTCTTACCTTGAAATCTTAACCCCCAGTACCTCAGAGTGTGCCTATGTTTGAAAATAGTCTTTAAGGAGGTAAACTAAGATCATTCAGGTAGGCTCTAATCCAGGATGACTGGTTTCCTTATAAGATTAGGATACAGACACACACAGAAGGAAAACCATATAAAGACACAGGAAGAAGATGGCCATCTACAAACTAAGAAGTGTGTGTTATTCCCTCTGTCATGCCCGACTCTTCATGATCCCATGGATTGTGGCCCATCAGGCTCCTCTGTCCACAGAATTCTCTAGGCAAGAATACTGGTATGGGTAGCCATTCCCTGCTCCAGATGATCTTCCCAACTCGGGGACTGAACTTGTGTCTTTGGTATTGCAGGCAGATTCTTTACTATCTGAGCCACCAGGGAAGTTCAGACTGAGAAGGTGGTGCCATGAAAAGAATACACTCCCAGGAATCCCTTAGCAGTCCAGTGGATAGGACCCTATGCATGCTCTGCCAAGGGCATGGGTTCAGTCCCTGGTCAGGGAACTAAGATCATGCAGCTCATATGGCGTGGCAAAAAAACCCAAAAACCAAAAAACGCCTCACTCCTGTTGACACTTTGATCTTGGACTTCTAGTCTTCAGAAATATGAGCAAATGCATTGCTATTGTTTAAACCACCCAGTCTTTGGTACTTTGTTGTGGTCTTCCTGACAAATGAATATAATGTGTTATCAGTTTAGGCCAAAACAGAGAGCTTGATAAGTAGTGAAGCCATGGGAAGACACTCATGGGATCAGGAAGACACAGAGGGAGAATGAAGGAGAGTTTCAGACATTCTGCATCTAAATGCCAAAGAATGACCATCTCCCAGAAAACAGATTTTTATACAAAGTTACTATTCTAACTTTATAAATGACAGCAAAGTACAGTACCTGAACAATTATCCTTAGTTTTATCATTTTGCTTTTTCATCCAAAATCAGCCCTCTGAAGAGGCCTTCTCCATCTCTAGAACTTTGTTCTGACTGGTCAATTTTCTCCTTCCCCTTTCACCTTATTGTGGCTGTTTCTATATAAAGCTAAAATAACAAATCAGTCCTGTCAAGTCAGTAGGGAAAATAGATAACTCAGATTGGTTGGTAACATCCAGGCACAATCAGAGACACTGTCCTGAAAAAAGTCTTGATTTCATTTCCTTTTTCCAAGTTTTTTTTTCCTTAATATTATCTTTTAAATATTGTCAAAGCATTATTTATAGGATCTCTGCAAAATAGCTTTAGATGCTTTTGGAGGAGATGTGGTAGGGAATCAAATTAGATTGGGTCACAAGGGAAAGTGTCTGTAAGAAATATGAATGGGACCCGGGGGAAATGAAAATTGAAGAGAAACCAGACTTGAGTTGCAAATTCTCTATTTTGCCAAATTGGACTTGGATTATGTCATCATATGCAATTTCAAGGAATGGGCAAAGCAAGTTGGATAAAAGAAAAAAGTGATCTGATTCGTTTCCCAAAGCATAAATTGAACCAGAGGGAGAATTTTCTTGGATGCAAAATAAATGTTCCTAATATCTTTTCCCCTGATTATTCATTCTCATGAGCCTTATTGCTTTTAATTCTAAATGAGATGCAAAATGCTGGAATTACCTAAAGAATATCATTTCTAGGTTATGCGTAATTCCTCACACCTTGGTGTTAATATTATTTTATTACATTCAGCTAAAGGTTGAGTCATTAATCCCCTTGTTAATAGTTGCAGTATATATACCATATGTCTGTATATTTTCTTCTCACTTATAATTATATTTTAAATTTCTTCTGTGCTTCCTAAAAGGCATAGCACAGTCCTGAGTACTTTGTAGATGTGTCAGTTTGATACTGCTGTGTAGCAAACCACTTGAAAGCTAGTACTTTTAAAACAATAAAAAATTATTTAGCTCAGGATTCTGTGAATTAACCAATTCAGGCTGAGCTCTCTTGGTAGCTCTCTTGGTTTATCATGCCAGGCAAGGGTGATGGAAGCTGGGGTTCATTTGTGCTTCTGCTGTCAGCCGTTTAAATTGCTGAGGGCTGCCTGATTGTTGGCTGAGTTGTCCCAGTTCTCACTCAGATGGTTCCTTAACCAGCAGGGCTGACTGGCCTTGTTCCCATGATACCTGGGTTCCAAGAGCGAAAACCAGATAAGCTTCAGTGCACAGGCACTTTTCATGACTTTGCCTGCATCACATTTACTAAGATCCTATCAACCATAAGAAGTCGCTTGGCTAAGTCCAGAGTCAGTGAAAGAGAGCAGTGGCGAAGGGCATGGACACAAGGAGAGGGGTCAAACTGGGGCTGTTATTGCCGTCAGGCCAAAAGGCATTCAAAAAAATCGTTAGCATCACCAACTCTGGATACGAATTTGTGTCAACTCTGGGAGATAGCGGAGGACAGAGGAGCCTGGCGTGCTACAGTCAATGGGCTTGCAAAGAGTTGGACAGGGCTTCCTGACAGAACAACAACAAAGTAACGAGAATCCTAGTTTTTCTTACTTTCCTAATTCAGTAGGCAGACAAATATAGTAACTCTTGCCATCATTCAAATGATTTCATTTTTCTTCTGAGAGCAAGAAATAACAGGAAACCTCGTATGGGTTAAATGTTTGGGTCCCTGTTCCCCCTTGCCTCCACCCAGCCCCCTACATGTGTTGAAACCTTGACTCCCAGTGAGGCTGCCTTTGCAGATGGGTCCTCTAAGGAAGTAATTAAAATTAACAAAGGGTGGAGCCTTTTTCTGCTAGAATTCATGTCCTTATAAGAAGAGACAGCAGAGCCTGCAGTCACATAGCACAAAGGCAACACAAAAGCCGGGAAGAGTGCTCTCAGTAGAAACCAGATTTGCTGCCAGCTAGATCCCGGATTTCTAGCCTCCAGACATGTGAGGGAAAAACGTGTTGTTAGTCACCCAGTCAGTAGTATTTTATTATGGCAGTTTTTTCACTGTTGTTGTTCAGTTGCTAAGTTGTGTCCAATTCTTTGTGATCCCATGGACTGTAGCATGCCAGGCTTCTCTGTCCTTTACTATCTCTGGGAGTTTGCTCAAATTCATGTCCATTGAGTTGGTGATGCTACCTAACCATCTCAACTTCTGCCACCCCTTCCTCTTTTGCCTTCAATCTTTCACAGCATCAGGCATCTGAGGAGGCATTAGACCAGGCATCAGAGCCTGAACAGGAAATCGCATTTCTACTGGAGTGCTTCCTGCTCTTCTTACCTAAACTCTACTTCTTTCTTTCTATTCCAGCTTCTTTAGTTAGTTAAGTCACTCAGTCGTGTCCGATTCTTTGCGATCCCATGGACTGTAGCCCACCAGGCTCCTCCATCCATGGAATTCTCCAGGCCAAGAACACTGGAGTGGGTTGCCATTTCCTTCTCCAACCAGCTTCTTTAGATAGCCAAATTCATCACCTCCAGGCAAATTCATTGCCTCCAGGCCTGGTGCTTGGTCTAGCTAATGAAGAGTTTGACAGTGCAGAGTGTGTATGGCCAGGTAGAAAGTTAAATATTCTTCTATTTTGTTTAACCAAGATAAAAGCTGACCCTTATCAAACCAATCCAGCAGAAAATGATAAGGAGGCACTGCTGAAAAAATGTACTGCACACATATAGGAGCTTTTAATCCATGTGGAATGCGTTTGTTGTTGTTCATTTGCTATCGTATCCGACTCTTTGTAACCCCATACTGCAGTACACCAGGCTTCCCTGTCCTTCACTATCTCCCAGAGTTTGCTCAGATTCATATCCATTGAGTTGATGATGTCATCCAACCAGCTCATCCTCTGTCACCGCCTTCTCCTCTTGCCCTCAGTCTTTCCCAGAATCAGAGTCTTTTTCAATGAATTGACTCTTTGTATCAGGTGGACCAAGATTGGAACTTCATCTTCCGCATCAGTCCTTCTAATGAATATTCAGGGTTGATTTCCTTTAGGACTGACTGTTTTGATCTCCTTGTTTCTCCAGCACCACAGTTTGAAAGCATCAATTCTTAGGTGCTCATCCTTCTTTATGGTCCAAGTCTCACATCCGTATATGACTACTGGAAAAGTCATAACTTTGACTACACAGACCTCTTGTCGGCAAAGTAATGTCTCTGCTTTTTCATGTGCTATCTAGGTTTGTCATAGCTTTTCTTCCAAAGAGCAAGTGTTTTTTAATTTCTTGGCTGCAGTCACATGGAAGGCATTTAGGAGTGCCGAGCAAAGGAGGAAGCTTTGACTCAGGATGAATACAATAAACCAAGTAGCATTTCTGAGAGTAGATGGTCATTAGTTGACAAGGGCCCTCTAGGTTTAAAGGTGGGGGGTGGGGGCTGGATTTCAGAACTTTTAAAGGTTTTATCTGTGATATTACCAGTTGCCTGAGACAATTCAACTTGGTCCTTTACATTCTTCTCTGAATCTAGACCAGTGTGAAATCTCTGATTTCTTCAGTAAAGGGTACAGAATAGTAGGAAATTTACATTATTAAAACATGCGAACACCCCAAACACTTGACACTATGTGGAAAAGAAGCCTCTACTATGCAAATAATCAGAGTCTTTGTCTCTTATGAATGAATTTATTTGAAGAGAGTTTGGATTAAGAGGATGTGGGAAGTCTAAAAGGACACATCATTGTTTACTCTATAGAGGAAAGAGTTCAGAGCAATTACCAAAGCCACCAGGGCAATTAGAGACCCTGAGGGAACTCTGGTAACATTTTTTGGCTTTAGTAGAGAGTGACTGGAAAAAATGAGTCCGGTATGGCTAGCCCAGGGAATTTCAGATCACTTTGTCTTTGGGTACCTCTCACCCTTGTACCAAACAATGGTGTCTCAGAGTCTGTATGTGGCCATGAAGCTACCTCATTTTCTCTATGTCCTGGTGAAGCCTAGGAACTGTATTATTCAGGAGGAACAGCCCTGGGATGAAACACCAGTTTGAAAGATATGTAGCAGGAAAATGGCTAATCTGATTTTGGGTATTGTAAATCCCAAGGTGTGGCCCATAGCCTATGGAAGTGGTGGTGACTGAGCATCTGGCTTAGTGAGCGTTTTAGAGCCTGAGGCTCATGGATTCAGTGGCACTGGCGAGAGTCCTGTTAAATTCATCTTCCTTCTCACAGGGAAACATTCCCTTCAGGGGTTCAAGGCCGCCATGCTGTGAGTATGTGTCCATGTCGCTGGGCAAGAGTGTGATTGGTCAGCAGAAGCCAGAGTCATGGCTGCCAGGCGAACTCACTGGAATGTCTCTGGGGGTGGTTTGGCTGTATCACCACAAATCCAGAGGAGAACTGAAAGCAAAGGAAACCCAGTCATTTCTTGATGAGTTCAACAGCTGTGGACACACAGTTCGGATAATTCAAGTTCAGACTCTTTTCCTTACTAGTTGATCTTTCTCATGAATAATTTAGACAATGACCCCCTTTGACTTCATCTTTTTCTAAGTATGGGCAATATTGTTTTATTGTGCTTTACTTTTTATGCTTCCCAGATATTGCATTTTGTTTTTTAACAAATTAAAGGTTTGTGGCGATTCTGCATGGAGTAAGTCTAATGGCGCCACTTTTTCTAACAGCATTGACTCATTTCGTGTCTCTATCATGTTTTGGGAATTCCAGCAATATTTCAGACTTCTTCATTATTACTGTATTTGTTTTGGTGATCTGTGATCAGTGATATTTGTTGTTACTACTGTGACCCACTGAAGGCTCAGATGATGGCAAGCATTTTTAACAAAAAATATTTTTTTAAGTCTGTGAGTTGCTTTTTAGACATAATGCTATTGCACCCTTAGTAGACAATAGTATAGTATAAACATGACCTTTATATGTGCTGGGAAACAAAAAGAAATTTATGTGACTCACTTTATTGCAATATTTGCTTTATTGCTGTGGTCTGGAACTGAATCTGCAAAGTCTCTGAGGTCTGTCCTACAGTCATTAGGATGAATCTAAATGTATCAAGTCAAAGACTTCCCTGGTGGTACAGAGGATAAGAATTCACCTGCCAATGCAGGAAACAAGGGTTCAATCCCTGGTCCGGGAGGATTCCACATTCCTAGGAGCAATTAAGTCTAGGCGTCACAGCTACTAAACCTGTGCTCTGGAGTTCTCAAGCCACAACTACTGAAGCCTGTGTGCCTGGAGCCTCTGCTCTGCAACAAGAGAAGCCTCTACAATAAGATATTCAAGCACAGAAATGAAGCATAGTCCCTGCTCACTGCAACTAGAGAAAGCCTGCAGGCAGCAACGAAGACCCTGTGCAGCCATAAATAAATAAAAAGGTGTTGAGTCAGGTAATAACTCTATCACTTGCACTTGATTTCTATAAACAAGTAGTTTCAGTATGCCCCAATAGAAAACCCATTCATTATATTGTTTATTCATGTTACTCTTTTTTATAAGTAGACTATGATTTAGAACAGTTTTAGATTTTTAGAAAAATTTTTAAAATAGGACAGAGACCTACCATAAATCCTCTACCTAATTTCCCCTATTATTGACATCTAACAATATGGTTCACTTGTTACAATGAATGAATGAATGAATATTGATAGACTACTATTAACTAAAGCCCTTAGTTTTCGGAGATTTCCTTTGTTTTTAATTAATATCCTTTTTCTGCCCCGTACACCACATTGTGTTCAGATATCATGTCTCCTTAGTCTCCCCTCAGAAGTGACAGTTCCTCAGGCTGTCCTTGTATTTGATGACCCTGGCAGCTTTGAGGAGGACTTGCCTATTTGTTTTGTAGAATGGCCCTACATTACAATTTGGCTGAAGTTTTCACTCCTGAGTAGACTGAGGACTTATTGCTGCTGCTATAGTCCTTGATTATCTGGCTGAGGTGATGTTTGTCAGGTTTCTCTGTTGCAAAGTTATCCTTTTTTCCCTCTTTTACATACTGTACTCTTTGGAAGGTAGTCCTTATGCTCTCCCTCCTTGAGGGTGGAGTTTTCACAAAAATTGTTTGGGGTATTTCATGGGAGATTTGTTTCTTCTCTTTTATGTATTTATTAATACTTACTTATTTAATCCTTTATTTTTATTAGCATGAACTCATAAAAATCTATTTTCTACTTTTGGTTATAATTCATTGTTACTTCGTTTATTCCATTCTTTAAATTATCTCAGTATTGGAACTACATACCCCTGATTTTTTTGAGCAGTTCTTTACCATCTACTATAAATTTTCTTGGGCTCCAAAATCACTGCAGATGGTGACTGCAGCCATGAAATTAAAAAATGATTGCTCCTTGGAAGGAAAGCTATGACCAGCCTAGACAGCACATTTAAAAGCAGAGATATCACTTTGCTGACAAATGTCTGTCTAGTCAAGGCTATGGTTTTTCCCACAGTCATGTATGGATGTGAGAGTTGGGCCATAAAGAAGGCTGATTGCTGAAGAATTGATGCTTTTGAACTGTGGTGTTGGAGGAGACTCTTGAGAGTCCCTTGGACTGCAAAGAGATCAAACCAGTCCTTCTTAAAGGAACTCAGTCCTGAATATTCATTGGAAAGACTGATGCTGAAGCTGAAGCTCCAATACTTTGGGCACCTGATGCAAAGAACTGACTCATTGGAAAAGACCCTGCTAGTGGGAAAGATTGAGGGCTGGAGGAGACAGGGGCGACAGAGGATGAGATGGTTGGATGGCATCACCGACTCAATGGACATGAGTTTGAGCAAACTCTGGGAGACAATGAAGGACAGGGAAGCCTGGTGTACTGCAGTCCATGGGGTTGCAAAGAATCTGACATGACTGAGTAACTGAAAAACAATAAATGCTTCAGGATCATCTTCTCTATTTCCTGTCCCAGTCCTAAAATGAACCATTTCTTTGAGGAGTACTGGTTCCTTTTATTGCAGAATGATAATAGAAGTCAGGATCTAGGAGCTGGGTATATCCCTTGTTATCAGACGTCTTTGCTTCTTGGCTCTCTCTGCTAAAGAGTAAGAAAATAGATATATGTGAATTCTAACCCATGTATAGACACACACCTATAAATATTTCTATATGTAACCACTTGTATTTATATTAAGCTAAATTGAGCTCATGCTGATGCTTTCAATGCTAATCATTACCACAAAGATTTTTCTAGCCTCCTCCTTACTTATCCATAAAATCCCACTTCAACAGTTAGATACCTGGTCTCCACCATCTGCCATCCATTTTCTTAATTGTTCAGTTCCAGTATACACAGATAAAAGTATCAGGTTTGTAGATTTATACTCTCTTGGCAAACAACTTCATTTAGTAGAATTCAGTGACTATATGCCATTTCTTTTTTCTCTCATCTTATGGACTCAAGTCATTTCCAAATTTACTTGGATGGGTCAGCACCATTTCCCCCCATTCTCTACCATGGGGTTGTGTCTTGCATTTGTAATTCAGTTTGTTTCTCTTATCACAGTCTTGCAGCCCTTTCTAGGATCTCCAATCTTGTAAAGAATTTTTAAAAATTTGCATACAGTAAGGTTTACTTCGTGCTATGAAGTTCCGTAGGTTTTGGCAGATGTCAATGTCATATATCCACAATTACAATGTAGCTTATAATAACTTTGCTGCCCTAAAACAGCCTGAGTTTCACTGATTCAACTATCTTCAGTTCAGTTCAGTCGCTCAGTCGTGTCTGACTCTTTGAGACCTCATGAATCGCAGCACACCAGGCCTCCCTGTCCATCACCAACTCCTGGAGTCTACTCAAACTCACGTCCATTGAGTCAGTGATGCCATCCAGCCATCTCATCCTCTGTCGCCCCCTTCTCCTCCTGCCCCCAATCCCTCCCAGCATCAGGGTCTTCTCCAATGAGTCAACTCTTCGCATGAGGTGGCCAAAGTATTGGAGTTTCAGCTTCAGCATCAGTCCTTCCAATGAACACCCGGGACTGATCTGCTTTAGGATGGACTGATTGGATCTCCTTGCAGTCCAAGGGACTCTCAAGAGTCTTCTCCAACACCACAGTTGAAAAGCATCAATTCTTTGGCACTCAGCTTTCTTCACAGTCCAACTCTCACATCTATACATGACCACTGGAAAAACCATAGCCTTGACTAGATGGACCTTTGCTGGCACAGTAATGTCTCTGCATTTTAATGTGCTATCTAGGTTGGTCATAACTTTCCTTCCAAGGAGTAAGCATCTTTTAATTTCATGGCTGCAATTACCATATGCAGTGATTTTGGAGCCCAAAAAGATAAAGTCTGACACTGTTTCCACTGTTTCCCCATCTATTTCCCATGAAGTGATTGGACCAGATGCCATGATCTTAGCTTTCTGAATGTTGAGCTTTAAGCCAACTTTTTCATTCTCTTCTTTCACTTTCATCAAGAGGCTTTTTAGTTCCTCTTCACTTTCTGTCATAAGGGTGGTGTCATCTGCATTTCTGAGGTTATTGATATTTCTCCCAGAAATCTTGATTCCAGCTTGTGTTTCTTCCCTCCCCTCAAACTTCTTTCAACTGGTGCAATTTTTATTGTATATAATTTTACCTTTTCTAAAATGTTATGTAAGTGGAATCATGTGGCATGTAGCCTTTTCAGATTGCCTTCTTGTAATTAGCAATTTAAATTTAAGGTTCATCCATGTCTTTCATAGCTTAATTTCACTGAATAACATTCCATTTTATGAATATACCACAGTTTGTCCATTTATCTATTGAAGGGTATCTTGTTTCTTTCCAGTTTGGGATGATTATGAACCTGGTATAACATTCATATGCAGATTTTCCTGTGAACATAATTTGCAAATCTGTTGGGTAAAATACCTTGGAACTTGGTTGTCGGATCATTTGGTAAGACTGTTTAGTCTTGAAAGAAACTGCCAAACCGTCTTCAAAAGTGGCTGTATCCTTCTAGAAACAGATGAGAGTTCTTGTTGCTCCACATCCTGCCAGCAACAGATACTGTCATGCTGTTAGATTTTAGTCATTTTAATATGCAAAGTAATATTTCATTGTTGTTTTAATTTGCAATTCTCCAATTACAGATGATGTTGAGCATATTTTTGTATTTTTTTTGCCATCTGCATATATTCTTTAGTCATATTCTAGATTCTTCGCCTTTTTAAAAATTTGGTTTCCTATTTTTTTAAGAATTTGTGTGTGTGTTTATTTTAGATACAATTCTTTTATCTCATTTTTTATCACCAACCTTTTTGGCACCAGAGACTGGTTTCATGGAAGATAACTGCTCACTTCCTGCTTTATAGCCGGATTCCTAACAGGACATGGACTGGTACTGGTCCGTGGCTCAGGGGTTGCGGACTCCTGTTTTATCAGATATATATGCTACAGATATTTTCTCTAAATTTGTGGTTGTCTTTTCAATACTTTCTAGAAGTTTTGCAATTTTGAATTACACATTTAGTTTTTTGATTCATTTTGAGTTAATTTCTATGAAAAGTGTAGGATCTACATCTAGATGATAATCCACCCCCCCCCCCCCCGCCCCGTATATGGATGTCTATTTGTTACAGCTCCACTTCTTGAAAAGATTATCTTTTCTCTACTGAATTTCTTTCCTTTTTCTGTCAAAGGTCAATTGACTGTATCTGTGTGGATATATTTCTGGGCTTTCTATTCTCTTCCATTGATGTCAATATCTCATTTTTTTGTTAATACCACACTAATTGATACCATTATTAGTAGTGATGGTGATTTAGTAGCTAAGTCACATTTGACTCTTGTGATCCCATGGACTGTATGTAGCCCACCAGGTTCTTCTGTCCATGGAATTTTCCAAGCAAGAATGCAGGAGTGAATTGCCATTTCCTTCTCCAGGGGATCTTCCTGACCCAGATATCAAACTCAGGTCTCCTGCATTGGAGGCCATCTCCTGCATTGCAAGTGGAATCTTTACTAACTGAGCCACCAGGGGAGCCCACTATCTTGATTATATTAATTAAAATTGAATGTTGAATAATAATTGCATATCAAGGATAAACTTCACTTAGTTGTAATTCTTTTTACACATTGTTAGTTTCAATTTGCTAATATTTTTGGGGGTATTTTTTATTGTCATGAGAGATATTCATGTATAATTTTCTTGTAACATCTTTATCTGGTTTTCATGTCAGAGTGACACTTGTCTCATAGAATGAATTAGTAAGTATCCTCCCTGCTTCTATTTTCTGGAAGAGATTGTGCCTAAGTTATTTGTGAACACAGAATTATTCAGTGTTCTTTTACTATCTTTTAATGTCATGTACTTATTTTTCATTTTTATTCTTCTTTTTCTACCTTCTCTGGCTTTGACTGAACACTTTATATGATTTCATTTTTTTCTCTCTTAGCGTATTGGTTTCACTTTTTAAAATTTTATTGTTTCCCTAGAGTTTGTAACATACATTTACAACTAACCTATGACCATATGCTAGTTCATCTGTGTAGTGCAAGTACCATAAAACAATGTAATTTTAATTCCTCTCCCTGTCCATGTCCCTTAAATGTTACTTTAATTCATTTCACTTATCCATGTGCTACAGTCAAGCAATACATTATTACTATTATTTTAAAGAAATATCTTTTAGAAAAATTAAGAATAAGAAAGATAAAAGGATCAAGCTTGTGTCTCTTATGTCTGCCTGCATTGACAGGCGGGTTCTTTACCAGTCGCACCACCTGGGAAGCTCCCATAGTATATACTTAAATTGAATTGAATTAAATACAGCTTATTTAAAACAGATATCTATATTATATGTTCAGATATCTATAATATAATATATATATAAAGCATAGATATCTAAAATATTATATAAGTATATATTTTTATATATATATATGGGCTTCCCTGTTAGCTCAGATTGTAAAGAATCTGCCTGCAATGCAGGAGACCCAGGTTTGATCCCTGAGTCAAGAATATCCCGCAGAGAAGGGAATGGCTACCCACTTTGGTATTCTTCTCTGGAGAATTCCGTGGATGAAGGAGCCTGTGTATAGTCTTTCCAGGTGGCTCTCGTGGTAAAGAAACTGCCTGTCAATGCAGGAGATGTAAGAGGCGCAGATTTGATCCCTGGGTCTGGAAGATCCCCTGGAGAAGGGCAATGCAACCCATTCCAATATTCTTTCCTGGAGAATCCCATGGACAGAGGATCTGGCAGGCTATAGTCCATAGGGTCACAAAGAGCTGGACTTGACTAAGGCGACTTAGCATGCACACATGCATATATATATGTATATCTGTGTGTGATCTGTCTGTGTGTCTGTGTGGTAGTTGCTCAGTCTATGTTATATATAGCACAGATATCTAAAATATAAAACTAGATTTCTACATTATATACTGATATCCAGGTCAGAGGAGTCAAGACCTGAGTTAAGATCTCAGTTAAGAATAGAGTAGCCTTCACATGTTTTCCTTCTAAGCTTATTCTAGGTTTTCCCCTACTTCCTTGGCCACAGCATTGACCCTTAAGAGAAGACCACATTGACCAAAAGAAGGGACTAAAAAGAGAAGAATAAGGGGAAGAAAGGTCTGTGAAAAGTGTTCTTTTTCATCCACAAAGAAGAGAGAAAAGTAGCTTGGAAAAACAACCCTCTTCACCCTTGAATCTATTTTGATGATGTTTTAGGGTGCCCTTGAAAAAAATAAATGACATGTAAATGATCACCTCCTTCACGGAGATATGGATATATGTTTGGTCCCTGCAGTCAGTAGAGCATAGCCATCTCTGGTGTCAGACTGTCTGAAGTTAATCCTGGCACCACCATCTACCTGCTCTATGACTTTGGGTAAATTAATCCAATGCTCTGTGCCTCAAATCTTTCATGGGTAAAATATCCCTCAAAATATTACTGTATGGTTTAGATGAATATGGTGGTGGTGGTTTAGTTGCTAAATCACGTTTAACTCTTGCAATCCCATAGACTGTAACCCTCCAGGCTTGTCTGTCCATGGGATTTCCCAGGCAAGAATACTGGATTGAGTTGCCATTTCCTTCTCCAGGGGACCTTCCTGACCCAGGGATGGAATCCACATCTTCTGCAATATAGGCAGATTCTTTACCACTGAGCCACCAGGGAATGTACCTATGTTTGTTAGAACAGTTCTTGGTATGTAGTAAGCACTCGATAAATGTCAATGATTATTGTATCCTTTCCTTCTCCATTGCATACACTTCAGCTCCAGTGGTATGAGGTGAGTTCTGTGACTTTCTCTCCAGGGCTCACTCTCAGCTTTCCTAATCATAGAAATATAACAGCAGATTAGAGGAGAGGAATGATGTTTTTGGCCAGCCTTGTATCTCACTTAAACTACTGGCATATAAATTTAAATCCAACTATAGAACTCTGAGGGTTTCGCCAATTTACTGAGTCCAGCAAATAGCTCCCTGCGCCCAGTGCCTACAGAGTAAGGTACAAGATGGACCTTTCCAGTTTGGCATTGGCTCTCCTGATAAAGTCCTCCTATTTCCTACCTATTCACCCTTCTCCTATATAAAATTATATAAGTTTTTCATTGCCTTTGGTAATTGTGGCATTTAGTTTTGAACTTTTTCCCAGAAGACCTCTAGGCTGTGGGGATATTTAAAAAATCTAATAAATGAAGGGAAATAAATGTACAGATTTTAAAGTAAATGGGCCAACACCATTTGGAGAAAAACCCCAAAGTGACTGCCTGCTTGCTAGAACAGGAATAATTTTAGAACAGGTCAGTAATGTAAACAAAGTGAATGAAAACATTTTGCTTAGTGAATACACTGGGCGTATGTTTTCACCTTTCTCCTGAGTCTTTGCTTCATTAAGAGAAGTCTCATGACCCTCTTCTGGTGAGTAAAGTGCCTCCACCAGAAGCCAAGAAAGATTGGCCTTTGCTCCATTCACCTCTCAGGTGACCAAGACTCTGTGGAGGCTGTAGTTTTCTTTTACTAGTTCCTTTGAGAAAGGTAATGTGCATATTGAGTCTACAAAAATGGAGGAGCTCTCCATCTGCTTATAAACCTGCCTTTCCTTTGGCTGACTGGGTGTGCCTTGGTGGATTTAACTTCTGTCCTAAGCCCACTGTCTCTCCTTGACATAATTAAGTGGCTCCTAGAAAGGCTGATCATATGAATATACTTGTATCCAGTTGGCCACTCCAGGGTCGGAAAGCATGGATACTTCCTCCTTCCTTCATTTTACTAATGGAGTTTAAAAAAAGCAAAAACACTATCTATCTTCTTTAATAAGTAGGGCTGGGAAAACTGGATAACTACTTGTAAAATAATGAAATCAGAGCATGCTCTAATACCATATACAAAAATAAACCTAAAAATGGTCTAAAGACGTAAATGTAAGACCTGAAACCATAAAACTCCCAGAGGAAAACAGACTGAACACATGAGTTGCAGCAATATTTTTTTTGGACCTGTTTCCTAAAACAAAAGAGATAAAAGAAAAAATAATAAGTGGGACCCAATTAGGTTTAAAAGCTTTTGCACAGAAAGGGAAACTATCAACAAAACAGAAAGACAGCCTACTGAATGGGAGAAAACATTTGTAAATGATATGACTGATAAGGAGTTAATATTCAAAATATACAAACAGCTCATACAACTCAATATCAAAAAAACCCACAACCTAATTAAAAATGGATAGAAAACCTAAATAGCCATTTTTCCAAAGAAGACATACAGATGGCCAACAGGCATATGGAAAGACCCTCAATATCACTAATCATCAGGGAAATGCCAATCAAAACCACAATGAGATATCAGCTCACACCTGTCTGATGTGACTGATGTAATAGAATGACTATTATCAAAAAGAGCATAAATAACAAATGTTGATGAAGATGTGAAGAAAAGGGAACTCTAATTTGCTGCTGGAAATGTAAAATTGGTGCAGCTTCTGTGGAAAATAGCAGCTCTTTGAGCTGTTGGAGGTTTTTCAAAAAAACTAAAAATAGAGCTACTATATGACCCAACAATTCCATTACTGGATATATATCTGAAAAACACCAAAACACTAATTTGAGAAGATACACATGTCCCAGTATGTATAGCAGCATTATTTACAATTTCCAAGATATGGATGCATCTTAAGTGCCCATTAACAGATGAAGAGATATATACACCCATAGCCAATGGAATACTACTCAGTCACCAAAAAGAATGGAATTTTACCATTTGCAACAACATGGATAGGTGGAGGATATTATGCTAAGTGAAATAAGTCAGTCAGAGAAAGACAAATACTGTATGATATTACTTACATGTGTGATCTAAAAATCGCAACAAACTACTGAATATAACAGAAAAAAGTAGACTTTTTTTGTTACCAACAAGTAGAGGGAAGGGGATAGTTACCAGCAAGTAGAGGGAAGAGGGTAGGGGAAATATAAGGAGTAGGGGATTAGAAGGTGCAAACTGTTAGGTACAAAATAAGCTACAAGGATACACTGTGCAACATAAGGAATATAGCTAATGTATTTTAATAACTATAAACAGAGTATCATGTACATGTGCTGCATGCTCAGTCGTGTCCAACTCTTTGTGACTCTGTGAACTGTAGCCCACCAGGCTCCTCTGTCCATGGGATTTTTCAGGCAAGAATACTCGAGTGGGTTGCCATTTCCTCCTCCAGGGGATCTTCCTGACCCAGGGCTTGAAACTGTCTCCCTCATTGGCAGGCAGATTCTTTACCACTGTGCCACCTGAGAAGTCCCCCATAAATGGAGTATAACCTTTAAAAAATTGTCAGTCACTATATTGTGCATTTGTTGTTTATGTAATACTGTTCATAATACTTTAGTAAAAGTACTATCTATCCATCTATTTATCTAGATAACAAATAGGACAAAGTTTTAATTATGGTCTTATTGTCTCATTTCATTGGTGACCCCTCTTGAGGAATAACTGTGCCTTACATTCTTAGAGTAGGGCTTTCCTGGTGACTCAGTGGTAAAGAATCCACCTGCAGTACAGAAGATGTGGGCTAGATCCCTGGATTGGAAAGATCCCCTGGAGAAGGAAATGGCAACCCACTCCAGCGTTCTTGCCTGGGAAATCCCAGGGACACAGGAGCCTGGTGGGATACAATCCATTGGGTCCCAAAAGAGTTGGACAGAACTTAGTGACTAAACAACAACAACAAATATTCTTAGAGTACTTTGTACATAACCAAGTGTTCACACATGCAATTGGGCAAAGAGACAAGAACTGATAGTTATATAACTGGTTCAAACCCCATCTTTGCTGGTTGCTAGTACTCTAATGTAAGGCAAATCATTTATCCATTCTGAGCCTCAGATTTTCATGTGTTAAACAGAGACCATCGTTTTATATATATATACATGGTTGACTCTTAAATAACCCTTGAACTGCATAGGGTCTACGTATATGTGGATTTAAAAAAAAAATACTGCAGTACTACACAACCCACAGTTGGTTGAATCTGAGATTGTGTGTGAACCATGGACACAGAGGTTCAACTGTTAGTTTATTTGCAGATTTTTGACTGCTTGCTAGTTGGTCCCCATAACCTCCACTTTGTTCAAGGGTCAACTGTATAGTATCCTTAACAGAAGTGTGTGAGGAATATATTACAAAATGGTGTGAAAATACATTAGGAGTTATAAAGTGGTATATAAATATAAATATTACTCGTGATTAATATTTTCATCTGTATCATTTGATAAGTGAGGCAAGCGTCTTTATCCTCATTAGAAAGGGAGAAAACTAAGCAAGTTCTGTTTTTGCCTTTCTTTTAGGGGAGACATTACTTGCAGATGGTTCTCCTGCCCTTGGTCAGCTTCTTAGGTCTCTCTCCATGAGAGGGTGTCCTTTGACCTTTGCGCAGGGCAGAAATGCGTCAGAGTTAACATTTCAGAATCAACCCCCCATGAGTGAGGGTCTAGAGTAGGTGGATCAGCACCGAAGCTTCCTTGCCCTTTGGGGGGACAGTTCTGAGCTGTGATCTATAGTCGTAGGGAGAGTTCTGGGTGGAGTGGGAAAGTTTACCATGAGTAATTCCTCACTAACTATCTCTTCCTGTCCCACTTCTCCACTAACTCATCGTGCTTCTGGGGATCACCCACTGCCACCCCCATCTCAAATAAGGAACTTGCACCCAAATCCTTGTCTCAGATCTGATTTGAGACAGTAAGACTCAGAATTCAAGAATTTCACGCACAGTCACATAGCACTTGAAGGGCAAAGGGGGTTATAAAGCATTTTTTCCTGCTGTACTGTACTATAATTATTTTATAAGATTGTATACATAGGATCCTAAGAAATAACTTTATTTGATTTTTTGTAGAAAAACATAGTGACTGTTAAAGAGTTTTATTGTATATATTGAAGTATAGTTGATTTGTGGGGCTTCCCTGGTAGTTCAGCTGGTAAAGAATCCACCTGCAATTCCAGAAGACCCTGGTTTGGTTCCTGGGTAGAGAAGATCACCTGGAGAAGAGATATGCTACCCATGTCAGTATTCATAGACTTCCCTGGTGATTTAGATGGTGAAGAATCCACCTGAAATGCGGGAGACCTGGGTTTGGTCCCTGGGTTGGGAAGATGCCCTAGAGGAGGCCGTGGCAATCCACTCCAGTATTCTTGCCTGGGGAATCGCCATGGACAGAGGAGTCTGGTGGGCTACAGTCCATGGGGTCACAAAGAGTTTGACATGACTGGGCAGCTAAGTACAGCACAGCATAGTTGATTTGCAATGTTGTGTTAGTTTCAAGTGTACTAGAAAGTGATTCAGTTACGGGTGTAGCTATTCTTTTTCAGATTCTTTTCCCATACAAGTTATTAGAGAATATTGTGGAGAGATCCCTGTGCTATACAGTATGTCCTTGTTGATTATTATTTTATATACAGTAGGGTATACATGTTGATAATACCAAACTCCAATTTTTTCTCTCCCCTCAGTCTTTACCCTTCAGTAACCATAATTTTGAAAAGTGCAGTGATTATTGATTTAAAAAACTGATTTTTTTCTTTTTTACCTTTAGATTTATAAAGCATATTTTGAAGTAACTGGGACAGAAGTAGAAATATTAGATGAATAGATGAAAGTTGCATAACCAATACAAAGGTGATCTTAGAAGCAAGGAAGGAAAATGAGTTTGTATTTTTTAAAAATTCTGAAGCCATAGAAATAAATCTTAAAACAATTATCTTTATAGTAAAAAGACCAAAAAAAAAAAAAAGAAAAGAATAGCATTTCTGTTTGGAGACGATGGCCTGAAGTTAACTAAAGCAGAGAAAGCAGAAGTGTTTCAATTTTTGTTTCTCTTTCATTTCTTTCTAGGAGAACAGTCTTCAAATGAAAAAATTTGGCACTCACTTGTTTGAGATTAAATTGACACAAGTTCTAGGGAAGAGCTACAAAGAAATCATTTAGCAGTTCACAATGTATTCCTGTCTCAGGCTTACACACCACTCAACTTTGTGTATTGGAAAAACTAGGAGATATGATAACAGAATTAGTTCAATAATTATCAAGTTTCTGTGAAGACTTGGGGAAGTGCCAGAAGTTCTGACACATAAATCTATAATACAGGAACTGTGGGCAAAGACCTCTGAATTTTGTAGACTAAAAAAATCCTAAAATGGATGATTAGAATATAGTTGTTTAATAATTAGATAAAGGAACTGATCATCAGGAGGAACTAGGAAAAGTTGACTAAGTTATGATCAATATTATTTTGAATTTGTGATTACATTCAGTTCAGTTCAGTTGCTCAGTCGTGTCCGACTCTTTGCTACCTCACGGACTGCAACACGCCAGGTCTCCATGTCCATCACCAACTCCCGGAGTTTACTCACACTCATGTCCATTTAGTTGGTGATGCCATCCAACCATCTCACCCTCTCTCATCCCCTTCTCCTGCCTTCAATCTTTGCCAGCATCAGGGTCTTTTCAAATGAGTCCATTCTTTGCATCAGGTGGCCAAAGTATTGGAGTTTCAGCTTCAGCATCAGTCCTTCCAATGAACATTCAGGACTGATTTCCTTTAGGATGGACTGGTTGGATCTCCTTGCAGTCCAAGGGACTCTCAAGAGTCTTCTCCAACACCACAGTTCAAAGCATCAGTTCTTTGGTGCCTAGCTTTATTTATAGTCCAACTCTTACATCCATACATGACTACTGGAGAAACTATAGTCTTGACTAGATGGACCTTGTTGGCAAAATAATGTCTCTGCTTTTCAATATGCTGTCTAGGTTGGTCATAACTTTTCTCCCAAGGAGCAAGCATCTTTTAATTTCCTGGTTGCAGTCACCATTTGCAGTGATTTTGGAGCCCCCCAAAATAAAGTCTGCCACTGTTTCCACAGTTTCCCCATTTATTTGCCATGAAGTGATGGGACCAGATGCCATGGTCTTAGCTTTCTGAATGTTGAGCTTTAAGCCAACTTTTTCACTCTCCTCTTTCACTTTCATCAAGAGGCTCTTTAGTTCTTCTTTGCTTTCTGCCATAAGGGTGGTGTCATCTGCATATCTGAGATTATTGATATTTCTCCTGGCAATCTTGATTCTAGCTTGTGCTTCATCCAGCCCAGCATTTCTCATGATGTACTCTGCATAGAAATTAAATAAGCAGGGTGACAATATACAGCCTTGATGTACTCCTTTTCCTATTTGGAACCAGTCTGTTGTTCCATGTCCAGTTCTAATTGTTGCTTCCTGACCTGCATACAGATTTCTCAGAAGACAGGTCAGGTGGTCTGGTATTCCCATCTCTTTCAGAATTTCCACAGTTTATTGTGATTCACACAGTCAAAGGTTTGGCATGGTCAATAAAGTAGAAATACATGTTTTTCTGGAACTATATTGCTTTTTCAATGGTCCAGCAGATGTTGGCAATTTGATCTCTGGTTCTTCTGCCTTTTCTGAAACCAGCTTGAACATCTGGAAGTTCACGGTTCATGTACTGTTGAATTCTGGCTTGGAGAATTTTGAGTGTGTGAGATGAATGAAATTGTGTAGTAGCTTGAACATTCTTTGGCATTGTCTTTCTTTGGGATTGGGATGAAAACTGACCTTTTCCAGTCCTGTGGCCACTGCTGAGTTTTCCAGATTTGCTGGCATATCGAGTGCAGAACTTTCACAGCATCATCTTTTAGGGTTTGAAATAGCTCAACTGGAATTCCATCACCTCCACTAGCTTTGTTCATAGTGATGCTTCCTAAGGCCCACTTGACTTCACACTCCAGGATGTCTGGCAGGATGTCTGGCTCTAGGTGAGTGATCACACCATAGTGATTATCTGGGTTGTGAAGATCTTTTCTGTATAGTTCTTCTGTGTATTCTTGCCACCTCTTCTTAATATCTTCTGCTTCTGTTAGGTCCATACCATTTCTATCCTTTATTGAGCCCATCTTTGCATGAATTGTTCCCTTGGTACCTCTAATTTTCTTTGAAGAGATCTCTAGTCTTTCCCATTCTATTGTTTTCCTCTATTTCTTTGCACTGATCACTGAGGAAGTCTTTCTTATCTTTCCTTGCTATTCTTTGGAACTCTGCATTCGAATGGGTGTGTCTTTCTTTTTTTCCTTTGCTTTTCTTTTCACAGCTATTTGTAAGACCTCCTCAGACAGCCATTTTGCTTTTCTGCATTTCTTTTTCTTGGGACTGGTCTTGATCCTTGTCTCCTGTACAATGTCATGAACCTCCATCCATGGTTCATCAGGCACTCTGTCTATCAGATCTAACCCCTTAAATCTATTTGTCACTTCCACTGTATGATCATAAGGGATTTGATTTAGGTCATACCTGAATGGTCTAGTGGGTTTCCCTACTTTCTTCAGTTTAAGTCTGAGTTTGGCAATAAGGAGTTCATGATCTGAGCCATAGTCAGCTCCTGGTCTTGTTTTTGCTGACTGTATAGAGCTTCTCCATTTCTGGCTGCAAAGAATATAGTCAATCTGATTTCGGTGTTGACCATCTAATGATGTCCATGTGTAGAGTCTTCTCTTGTGTTGTTGAAAAAGGGTGTTTGCTATGACCATTGTGTTTCATTAGCAGACATCAATCAGGGATTGCATTATCAGATGTGTCATAATTATTGTTTCACACAGCATTGCATGTTGATTTGCACCTTTGTGCTGATTTGCAGTTTTGTATATTGATCCGTGTATTAAATAAAGAAATGTCAACTGATTGGCATTCTCACTTGATGGATTCAGAGATCATCAAACAGATTCTTAGGTTTATTGTTCATGGTAGGATTGCTATTTTTGCTGTCTTTTAGTTTTGGAACAGTGAGGTTTGTATGGTTTGGTATCAGGCCTGAGTTCAAATACTGGCTCTCATACTTTCTGAGTAAATCATGAAAATCTTAGTTTTCTCAGCTACAAAATAAGAAACCAAACAACTCAGCTATTGTATAGTGTTCTTTTGCTGATTAGATGAAATAAAGAGCATCAAAGAACTTTATAAATTGGAAAGTCATATAAACGATAGTGATTATTGCATTTTAGCAAAATTGTTTACATTTCCAATCATTATAAGAAAATAGAAATCCAAAATACATCTCTGCTTGCTTGTGTTGAAATAAAAATACAAAACAGCCTCTCTTTAGCGAGTGTCTAATACTTTGCTAAATAAAAACCCAACCCATTTTTAGATTAGGTACGCAATTGCTTGGATTTTTTTTTTCTTTATTGGAAAGGCTGGCAAGACAAGACTTTGACAAACTGCAGTCCATGGACTGAATGTCTTCTAAACAAAGTTGTCTTGGTGCACGGCCATGTCTATTCATTGATGTATTTATTTGCTGTGAATGCTTCTAAGCTACAATGGTAGAGTACTTGTGACAAATATTTACTATCTGGCCTCTGATAGAAAATGTTTGCCAACTTCTGGCCTACACTAAATAGTGTGTATGTAATATGATATAGCCTCTGGAAGAGGGCATGACAACCCACTCCAGTATTCTTGCCTAGAGAATCTCATGGACAGAGGAGCCTGGTGGGCTACAGTCCACAGAGTCACCAAGAGTCAGACACAACTGGAGTGACTGAGCATGCACATAATGTGATATAGCTATCTATATCCATATATATATATTATCTCTCTATCTATATTATGTATCTGTATATGTATATAACACACACATACACATATATATACACACAAGCATACACACATACATACACACACTCTCTTAAGGAGGATATTTAAGCAAGGATAAGGAAATTCTGGAGTTTACAAATTTCAGAAATAAGAATGGGAGTCCAAATATTATAGACAGCACGCACATTTTATCTATTAAAGTCACTAGACAGTTATTAATTTCCCTAAATTTGTAGTCCGAGAGCATCACACAAAAATCATGACTTGGAAACATAGATTTAAAAATGTCTTTGGTGTTGGAAGTCAAGGAACTGGTCTGAAGAATCACTTGGGGAGAGAAACTCCAAAGAGAAACTGAGTGTGCTTGGAGACTGCTTGGCTGAGATTTTCTGGTTTAACTTTGATGAAAGTACTGGTCCAATGCGCTCATGAATCCAGTCATTTGTGAAAGCTTAGGAAAATCTCTCTGCACTTTCCAGAATCTCCAAGCATTATGCTATTGAAAAAACAGCATAATTACTTGCAATAATAGTTGCTTTATGCTAAGAGCCTGGCATACTGAACTTAGTGTAGCAGTTCGGCTTAGTCGTATTTGAAACAGGCAGTTGCCTTTACTAAAATAGGAACCAGTGTCATCCTTTGACCCAAATTTACACTAATGAACCTAAACCTCCTTTAAGAACTTTCAAAATAATTCAGTGCATTTCTAAAAGCATTACCAAGAATGCAGGGTACTCTGATGTCTGGTTCATTGGTCAAGGTTAAATGAAAACATTAAGATATGTATTTCCTAAGATTTCTGAACTCACTAGAGATGGTGGTCTTAATAATGCTGGAAGCTTCTCCATAATGAAGTTTCTAATGGTAGATTCTGCTTGTAAGTTAGAGACGGGGGTTGCTAAATTATGACAATAGAAAACTCTCTGAAATTTGAATTTCTTATGTATTTTGGGCAGTGGGTAAATCTTTTGACTAATTTTTTAAGTATGTGATTTAGTGCTGGTGAAAATGACCTATAGGGATGTCCAGCCACGCTGCTTGTTGAGGTGTGAGATGCACTGAATTGTAGGAGGAGAATAAAGAACAGCTTGGAGGAGTCCGCAGAAAGCAACATTAATTTATCTGGAGAAATATGCGAGCACTTTTTGGTAACATTTTTTATGATTTATGTCAATCTTTCCTAGTTTAGCCCAATTTTGTAGGTGAGAGAACTGAGGACAATGAAGTGTTGGCTTTTGTCAGGCATCTCGTTTTTAGAAGAGCACAGATTAGAATCTGACCCTGGAGTTTAGCGCTGTTTCCTCTACACAGTTTTCTTAAGCTAACTGAGAGGGAGTGTGCCTGTGAAGGAATTCAGTTAATGGGGTATGACTTGAGAAAACCGTTTTGTACTGAGTGAATCCAGCCAATTCTGAGGAAGCTTTGAGACTGAACACTGAGAAAATGACAGCTTCAAATAGTTCTGAGAGGAAAATTCCTACCGTATTAGAAACAACGTGGACAATTTTAGGCCAGTGACTGATTGGAGCTAGAAGATTTTCCAAAAGTCACTTGAATTAGCAAATTCTTAATGGGTTAAAGGCAAAGGTAAATGTTAATAAACATGATCGATATCCTCAGACCTGTCAAAATCCTGTTAGGAATGTGGCCAGTGGAGCTCTTGACAGGGAGGCAGTGAATGATCAACACAGACTGATAGGGTTAGGATGCCAAAAAAAAAAAAAAAAGAATGGACTTATTAGGAATTGATTTTTAAATAGAAGAAAAGAGATAACAGTGATGACATTTGGGATCTCTGTGTGTGGGGTTGAGTTGGAATATAATCATAAGTTAATTTAAATTATCCATCCTATTTCTAGGTGAAAAAATAACTTCACATGCATTTGTAAACAGTGGTAAGTTTGTGTCTAACCTATGTAGGAAGATCTGCCAAAATGGCTACCTTGCCCTAAAATTAATCCTGATGAAAACACTATAAGTAGACAGAAGAGAAACATGATTGCCCGGAGCGAATACAACCGGTCAGTTGATTTTAAGAAGCTCTTGAGGGATCAGATGAGCACTTGGGCTCTGGTGCATGTCAGTTGCAGCCAGAGGGTGAAGGTGTTCTGAAGTAGGTAGAAAAGTTTCTTCAGTTCTGCTTTTAATTTTTCTCTGTCTTTTCCCTTCTCTGCAGAGGTGAACTCAGGTGGTAGCAGGGCAGCAGAACAGCCTTGCTTGGGGAGGAATTAATGAAAACACGTGCTGGCTGACTGGCTTCCATCATGCCCTTCAGACTCACACGACTCATGAATTGAAACTTAGGAAGTGTCTTCTCCCTAATGCATCTTTCTCTTGAAGTTTAAGGTAGAATCCTGACCACTGGACTTGACTTGCAAATTGGCTACAAATCAGAGTAATTCATGGCAGTACAGTGGTACCGGGGCTTTCTAAATGGAGGCTTACTCTCTCTTCTTTAACTCATCTAAATGGGACACAATAGCTGGTACCTTCATGGTAAAAATAAGCTCTTGGTCTTACGTAACTAGACATCCAAGAGCTACCCATATCCTTTGAAATGGAAATATTAGAAAAAGTAGACTAAGAATTTAAAATAATATAAGAAATACTTAAATTACAAGGGAATAAACATACTAGCTTATACTTTTAAGTATATTTTTCATATTTATTTTGAATTCTTAGTCTTCTTTTTCTAATAATCTGTTTCACAGGATACAGGTAGCTCTTGGATGTCTGGTTATTTGGGGCTGAGAGCTCATTTTTTCTGTGGAGATACCAGAGATGGTGAAAGACGGCACCCTTGCATACTGCTGTGCATGGGGTCTCAAAGAGTCGGACACATCTTAGCAACTGAATGACAAAAACAAAAATATACTAACTATAAGACAAAATAATAATAAATAAAAATGATGGAAATATGAAGTATGAGCTTATGTGAAGAAAAATATATGGGATATGTAGGAGAATAGATATAACTGAAAAGTAAATTAATGAACTGGAAGAGTAAATTGAGAAAATCTTCTAGAAGGCAGCAACAATGCATAAAAATTAGAAAACGAACATAGAAACAAATTAATAAAAGTTAATATGATGAATAGAAGTCATCATACTGTCAACAGAAGTACAAGTGTCACAGAAGAACATGAAGATATTTGGAAGGAAGTGGTATGAAGAAGTAATAAGGATAGGACACGGTTTACAATAGCTAGAACATAGAAGCAACCTAGATGTCCATTGGCAGATGAATGGATAAGAAAGCTGTGCTACATATATACAATGGAATATTACTCAGCTATTAAAAAAACACATTTGAGTCAGTTCTAATGAGGTGAATGAAAGTGGAGCCTATTATACAGGGTGAAGTCAGAAAGAAAAACACCAATATAGTATATTAATGAATATTTATGGAATTCAGAAAGATGGTAACGATGACCTTATATGCAAGACAGCAAAAGAGACACAGATGTAAAGAACAGATTTTTGGACTCTGTGTGAGAAGACAAGAGTGGGATGATTTGAGAGAATAGCATTGAAACATGTATATTACCATATTGCAAAATAGATGACCAGTCCAAGTTTGATGCATGAAACAGGGTACTCAAAGCTGGTGAACTGAGACAACCCAGAGGGATGGGATGGGGAGGGAGGCGGGAGGGGGGTTTGGGTCACGTGTACACGTGAGACTGAGTCATGTCAGTGTATGGCAAAACCCACATAATATTGTAAAGTGATTAGCCTCCAATTAAATTATTTAATTAAAAAAATAAGGATAGGAGACTTCCCTGGTGGTCCAATGGTTGGGACTTCACCCTTCCACTGCAGGGGGTGCAGATTCCATCCCTGGTCTGGGAACTAAGATCCTGCATGATACACAGTGCAGCAAAAATAAATAAATAGATAAATAAAAAATAAATAAATAATACCCACACATACAGGGAAAAAAAAAAGAAATAATAGGAATAAATTACTCATACTTAAATAAAGGGAAGATCTCAGTGTCAAAGAGCTAATGGATTGCCAAACAGAAGAGAAAAGGAAAACTCACATTTACACATATTAAATAATATATCAGAGCAGTAAGTACCAAAAAGAAAAGTTTTGTATGCATCCAAGAAGAAAAATGAAGATCACCTAAAAATAAACAAACATTGGATATGAGAAGACAGTGAAGTACTATTTTCAGAACATTGAAGGAAAATAACTTTTAATAGAGAGTTTTACATCCAGCAGAATTGCCACTCAGGTATGAGGGATAATAAAAACATCTCCAGGCATACAAAACCTCAAAAGTTTGTCTTATGAAAATATACATGGAAAGTATTTTTTGGAAAAGTATTTATTTCAGAGGAGAAATGCCTTAAGAAGATTGTACAAGAGATATGTTGAAAGTAAGAAAGAGGGAGATTCAAAAGGGAGGGGATATATGTATTCCTAGGGCTGATTCATGTTGAGGTTTGACAGAAAACAACAAAATTCTGTAAAGCAATTATCCTTCAGTAAAAAAATAAATCAAAAAAAAAATCAAAAAAAAAAAAAAAGAAAGTAAGAACGATAGCATATCTTGGGATCCTAGACAATATTATTGTGAAAAGAGATATGGCTTGTAGGTCACAAAGGGGCTATGTGAGCCTGTCAGACCATTTTGTTGTTTAGGAAGAAGATTCAGGTCTTGATAAGCTGTTTTTTACTACTTTGCCAAGACTGCCGTAACAAAATATTACAGACTAGTGGCTTAAACAACAGAAATTCATTTTCTTACAATTCTGAAAGCTGTAGTCTCAGACCAAGGTGTCAGCAGGTTTGGTTTCTTCTGAGGCCTCTTTCTTAGGTTGTGGACGGCCAGCATCTCTATGTGTCCTCATAGAGTTTTCTCTCTGTGTGTCTATGTCCTAATCTCTATGTTTATGTCCTAATCTCCTCTTAAAGAGATATCGGTCAGATTGGATCAGGGCCCACTTTAATGACTTCATTTTACCTTAATTTCCTCTCTAAAGAACCTATGTTCAAATACAGTCACATTTGGAGCTACTGGGGGTTAGGGCATGAACATATGGACTTCAGAGGCACACAGTTCATCCTGTAATACAGATGTTCTCCCAGCATATACCTACAAGCATGTTAATCAAAGATTGTTCAGATTAGTGTCAGCATCATTACCAGTTGTATATATTTTCAATGTCACTTCTAGATACTGCAAGTTTAAGACCTAAATAAAGGCACGTAGTTACCTGCATAAAATATCACATAAAAGCAAAAATATAATGTATAGCTTTTAAAACAGAAGGAAAAATAAGTGAATCTATTCAACAGAAAGCAGGAAGAAGAAACGGAAGCCAAAAATACAGTAAATGGAAAATATGAAATGAAGGAACAGATATCAGTTTAAAAACTCATTACATTAAATGTAAGTGGTTAAAACATATTTATGGAAATAGACTTTTTGATTGGATTCTAAAAAGATTACATTGGTTTCAAAAGACACATTGAAACAGAATATACAGAAATGTAAAAATACACAAAAAGATAAAAATAAAATAAAAAGTACATCTGGAAAATATGAATTGAAAGTAATCTAGAGTAGACATCTTAATAATTGGCAAAAGAAATAAAAAGGACAAAGAAGAATGATGCTATGTACAGTAAACTGAGCAATAATACAGAAAGATATAGTATTTTGATCTATTATGTCCCTAATAACACAGCTGTAAATAATATTAAGCTCCAAGAAGCAAAATTTCAGGAAGAAATAGATAAATCATCAGGTGTGGCTGGAGATTTTATACACAACTTTCAAAAGCTCATAGATCAACACAAGCATGTATACACACAAACACACATACACACACAGAAGCAGCAGGATTAAAGGCCTGAACAATACAATATGTAGAAATGCTAATACGTAGAAATATATATGTATGAATTTCTACATCCGACCACTATTTAGTTCCAAGCACATATGGAACATTTGCAAAAACAGACAATAAATCAATTTCATTGCCTAAGTTTCCTGAATTGCATATGCAATACAATGAAACATTAATTGCCAAAACAATAGCTAAACCCATCATGTATTGGGAAGCTAAATATTTCAAAAGAATCCATATGTTAAAAATGAAATCATTATGTGCCAAAATTTATGAATGCAGTTAAGCAGAAAAAATTATAGCTTTAAAAATAACATGAAACTACAAAGATTAAAAGTAAATAAGCTAAGTTTTCAGCTCATGAAGTTGGAAAAATACCAGGGAGGAGACCCAAACAAGAAGGAAGGAAATGATAAAGATAAAAGCAGAAATCAAAAATGTCAAGAACAGAGGAACAATAGTGAAGATTAACAAAACCAAAAGCTGATTCTTTGAAAAGATTAACAAAGCAGACTCCTGGCAAGACTAATCAAGACAAAAGAAGAAGCAAATAAACAAAAGTAAAACAGGAAAACTGATAATAGCTATAGATAAAGAGAGATTTGAAACAGATAGATTTGAGATTCTAGATTAAATAAATTCCTAGAAAAATATAAAGTGCTAAAATCACTTTTTGTCACAAAAAGACAAAACTTGAATAGACCAAATAAATAATTGATATGGTTCTCAAATAATTATCTAACATCAACAGCAATGAACAACAACAAAAAACCCATAAAACTTGAAGTTCCAATGATTACTAAATTTTACCCAAATTTCAAGGAATAGTAAATTCTACACTATGCTAATTGTTATAGAAAATATTGTTGTTGATGTTTAAATGCTAAGTCATGCCTGACTCTTTCAGGACCCATGGACTGTAGCCTGCCAGGTTCCTGTGTGCATGGGCTTTCCCAGGCAAGAACACTGGAGTGGGCTGCCATTTAACTTCTCCAGGGGATCTTCCTGACCCAGGGATCAAATTAACATCTTCTGCATTGATAAGTGAATTTTTTTTTGCCACTAAGCTACCTGGAAAGCCCACAGAAAATATAAAAGGATAAAAAATTCCTTAGTTCACTTTGCAAGTTTATTGAAGTATAATTTACATACCATAGAACTGACCCATTAAAAATACACAAGTTGATGATTTCCAATAAATTTTTACACTTTTCTAACTATCATTACAATTTTGTTCTGTTGCTTTGTATCATTCATTCACTCCTGTTTGCTGCTGATTAGTATCTACATGTTGTATTAATTTCTTAGGACTGCTGTAGCGAGCAAATTGCATTTGGCTTAAACAACAGAAATTTACTATGTCACGGTTTTGGAGAGGAGAGGTCTGAATCAAAGTGTTGGTCAGGCATGATCTCTCTGAAGGCTTAAGGGAAGCCTTCTATTTCTTGGCTTCCGATGAGTGCCAACAATCCTTAGCATTCCTTGGTTTGCGGTAGTACAACTTCAATCTTTGTTTCCATCATCACATGATTGTCTTCTCTCTGTGTCTATATCCAAGTTTTCCTGTTTTAATAAGGATATCCATCATTGATTTAGGGCTTACTCTAAGCAAGTGTGACTTCTTTTAACTTGGCTGTCAACAAAGTTTCTAGTTCCATGTAAGGTCACATTCATTGGTTCAGGATAGGCTTGAATGTGGGGGGACATTATTTGGTATATGTGTGTGTGTGTGTGTAGCAGTACTTGCTAGTTATTTGGATTGTTTCCGGTTTTCACCATTAAGACTATTCTTATAGAAGGCAGCGATGCATATTTTACTTAATCGGAAACAAACAGGCAAAATGAAGTGGTCTAGTGTTCAAGTCTTTCTTGCCTCTTCATGAAGGAAATAAAGGTATAAAGGAAAGTTTAGGAAGCTACAGTCTGGAAAATTTCTTGCAAGAATCTATCATCAAACTTCCCTGGTGGCACAGTGGATAAGAGCCCACCTGCCAAAACAGGGGGCTTGAGTTCGATCCCTGGTCTGGAAAGATTCCACATGCCAGGGAGAAACTAAGCTCATGTACTGTAACTACTGAAGCCCCCCTGCCTGAAGCCTACACCGTACAAGAAAAGCCACCACAATGAGAAGCTGTTGCACCGCAATGAATAGTAGCCCCTGCTTGCTGCAACTAGAGAAAGCCCTTACAAAGCAACAAAGACACAGCACAGCCAAAAAGAAATAAATAAATACAATCATAAAAAAAGAATACCATCTCAAGCAAATCATTTTTAGAAAATGTCTGACTTTTGAGACTCTTTTATAGAAAAGCGTGTGTGTCCGACTCTTTGTGACCCCATAGACTGCAGCCCACCAGGCTCCTCTGTCCATGGGATTTCCCAAGAAATAGACTTTGATATTCTCTGACCGTATAAGCTTTTGATTGGTGCTGAGCAAGAAATGGTCAGAGAATCAGGAAAGATGGTCATTTGTCCCTTCTTTGAGTGTCCTTCATTTTCTTGATGGTTACAGGGGGCCTCTGGGGAACCAGACTGACCCGTAGACAGGCTACCTCCAGATAAGGGCATTCTTGCTAGGATTTTGTCCTTCCAGGGACGGATGATGCTGTTATCTGCAAAATGGCAGCTCCAGTGGCTCTCTTTCTAGGCTCCCCTCAACTTTTAAATGAGTATAATTTTCAAACCTGCATTCCAAAGAATTTTTTTGTCAGAAATGCTTTTGTACTTAACGCTTCTGTGAACTCTGTGACCATACACCCCCATCTGGAAGGTCGGTTTGGAGCTGGCTGAGCAGGCTGCCAGATTCAGTCTCTGAACACTATCATTCCTGCATTAAAATGCTTCCTCCCTCCACCCCACCACCCTGCCCCACCCCCAAGAGCTAGAATTAAATATTTAGAGGCATTTGGATTAGAGTTGAACTGTTTAGTCCTATTTTAGTTGCCTCTCCATACATAGACAGGATCTCTAACCTGGGAAAGGGTGTTGGTTGGATCTCAGGAAATCAAGCAACAGGAGTACTTTGACCATAGTGTTCCAAGTTAGATTTAGGGGTAGCTAGCTGTCTTGAGGGAGAAGGCAATGGTACTCCACTCCAGTACTCTTGCCTGGTAAATCCCATGGACGGAGGAGACTGGTAAGCTGAGGTCCATGAAGTCATGAAGAGTCGGACATGACTGAGCGACTTCACTTTCACCTTTCACTTTCATGCATTGGAGAAGGAAATGGCAACCCATTCCCGTGTTCTTGCCTGGAGAATCCCAGGGACGGCAGAGCCTGGTGGACTGCCCTCTATGGGATCGGACAGAGTCGGACACCACTGAAGCAACTTAGCAGCAGCAGCAGCTGTCTTGGGGAAAGCCTGGGTTTACTGTAGTGCTGGCTAACAAAGGCCATTGCTGAGAGGGTTCTCAATAGGTATTTTCTCATGAAGAAAGCTCTTCCTGCAGTACTGTCCCAAGTAAAACCGCTCTGAGGTTAATCATCAAGTTCAAACATAGTGATATTCAGTCTCCATCATGGTCAAAGTATGCGGTTTCAATATATATGTGGGCCACTCTCTTAAACACTAATTTACTGAGTTTAAAGAACATTTTTGTCTGCTCAGTACCTATATGACATTTGGAGGGGTACTTCCCCTTTCTAACTGCAACTGGTTCTACTGGTTAGTAGCAATGTTTGTTGTAGCTACCCTCCAGCCCCCAAATCCATCCACAGCTGTGACAAATAATCCAGACCAGGCCAATCATGGGAACCCATCAAGGATGAGATTGAGATCCAAGCAGGGCCAGATTACTTCCCTGCTTTGTAAAGAGAAGTCCACTTTCTGCTGGGAGGAGGTGAATCTAAGGTCACGTTATAGCCATTTTCTCTGCAACATAGTACTAGTCTGTGGAAAGAAACCAACATACAAAAGGAAGAAGCAGCAGATAGTGGATGGAGACAAGTCTTCCACTATATCTCTTAGATTGCAGAAGGTGGGATGAAGTCTTATGACTGTAAACCATATTTCACTTTCTGCCTAATCAAGAAGTTTCTCTTATTTATAAGCGAAAAACGCCACATTAGTTCACTATGTCTACTACGTATCAGGTACTGTGTTAGGTGGGGGCTGGTGGAGGGATAAAGATGAATAAGACATTTTCATAATATAACTAACAAAGCTGAAATATAGATGGAAGACTCTATATAGAGAGATTATGCTTTAGAATTATTGAGAGTAAGAGTCCTGTTTGCTTTTTATAGATTAGCATCAACAATTACCAAGAAGTCACATTTATTATTAGAGGATCAATCAGGCAACTTTGCTTTACTCAATAGGTGTACAACTCAAAATTAGCATGTGATTTGCATGATAACAGGTCAGATATTTTAAAAATGTAAGATTTTCACTGTAAAAAAGAGTAATAATGAACTTTTCATCTTTTGATTATGTTAGGATTTTAATAAGCTAGGTCCTGGAGACATATTTTATTCATTCAAATATTTATCAAGTGCCTACTCTGTTGTAGCCATTCTGCTGGACACTTAGAAAAACATCTGGGACAGAATGTTTTGCATGATGTAATATTTTAGCTTCTTCCAGAGTGTTACTAGTATAACTGATTAAATGCTTCAGCATCGCTGACCTTCCCAGATGGCTATTAATTAGGAGCTAACCAATCAGCTATTATCTTACATAAGTAATCAAATACTTATTATTTTACTTTTTTTCTCTTTAAGCAAGATGTCTTTGAATTGAATTTGGGGGAAAATTTCTTCCCTTTTGGAAATTTGGGAAATCTCTGATACATGAATATAGTCAACTTGTTGAAGAAGCGATTTTGAAAGTTTGTTTTAACAATACAAAAAGGACAGTTTCAATCCTCGAGGAGCTCACGGTCCAGTTTTAAGGGACAGATATGTAAGCTTATGTCTGAAGATCTGAACAATATAAAACCTATGGGGCCCTAAGAGCACAGAGGCTGGAGTCAAAATCTGACCTGTGGTTCTTCCAGGTCATTCTGGGGGGAGCAATGCCCTCTCTCAGTCTGGGAAAGTCATTGGGAGCTGGCCAGGTGAAGAAGGTGTGAGGGCATCCAGGCAAAAGCAAGAAACGATAGGACGTGCATTTAATTCTGTGTGGCAGAAGAAAAAGTGTATAAATGGAGATAAGAGCTTAGAACAAAGAGATCTCAAAGAGCCTCACGCAGGTAACTAAGGAATTCAACTTTCTAAGGAACTCAAAAGCTTGGGCAGAGGCTCACTGGAGAATGCTCAACATGGAAGTGATTTTTTATCACATTTGTATTTTAAGAGACTGTCACATGAGCTCTATGATTAACAGACTGAAGTGGAATAGAAGCACGGAGATTTCTAGGAATTCAGTTGAGTGGCCGAGCTGGAACATGAGGAGTCTCTAAACCAGGGCAGTAGCAGAGGGGATGGAAAAAAATGTGATTTCATGTTTGGTAAAATTAATAATCATAAATTAATCTAAGTTTGTGAATGGTAGTAAAAGGATTATTATTTATTTAGGAAAAACCATTTCCAAAATCATCTCTGGTCATATAAAAATTATTTTCAAAGTGTAAAAACATTTGTCTTCTAATGTTGGATGTCACTGGAATCTCTTTATGATCATGATGCAAAAGACTGAACTCTAGCACACTACCAGAAATGAATCAAAGAGACCAAACCAATCAATCCTAAAGGAAATCACCCCTGAATATTCATTGGAGGGACTGATGCTGAAGTTGAAACTCCAACACTTTGGCCACCTGATGCAAAGAGCCGGCTCATTGGAAAAGACTCTGATTCTCGGAAAGACTGAAGGCAGGAGGAGAAGGGGGTGACAGAGGACAAGATGGTTGGATGGCATCACTGACTCAATGGACATGAGTTTGACCAAACTCTGGGAGATAGTGAGGGACAAGGAAGCCTAGTGTGCTATAGTCCCTGGGGTCTCAAAGAGTCGGGCATGTCTGAATGACTGAACAACAAGCTCCCCTGGGCTCAGACACAGTTTTGAGGGCAAGAGCCTGTCGTGTCCCCCTTTGCCAGGCAAAGTAATAAAACTATTCGTTTCTACTTCAAGCAAAACCAAGATTTGATCTGGCACCAGTGCACAGAGGCTGAGCTTTTGAAATCATTTTAACCTAAGGGTGTGTGAGTGTTCATCAGGGGACTTGGGCTGTCACAAGCTTTAGGTGATTGACATCTGGAGGGTCCAAAAAGCTCACCCTCTTCATCCCTTAGGTTCCAGCTGGTCTGGTGCTTGAGCACTTTAGGCCAATCTTTACTACTGAAACAGAACTGGGAGTCTTTACAAGGGATACGTTATCTTTGCTATTGTTACTTTTCTTGCCTGATAATAATGCTTTGTTCCTGCATTCTTTTGTTCCCTTAAGATCTTTAATAACTGAGACCTGCTCAAGACTGTGGCCAGACAGATCACAAAATGGCTTAAGCCAAAACTGGCTTCTCTTATGTCAGGAAAGCCTTGTTTGATTCTCTTTCTCCAGAGACCCCCTCACCGCCTCTTTAACCTTATCAGCTAACACTCTGGCTTGTTCCACGTGGGACATTTGTTTTGCTCTTATTTGCTTTCTACCACCGACAGTCCATAAGACCATTGCACTTTTCATTCTTATAAGGCACCTCCAGCTCACAAACATTTCAGGGGAGCACTTTCCCTTGTTCTGGGGACCATAGGTTGATATTGCCAAGAAGATTTCTTAGGAAGTAGTACTTTGGGGAGCAAGGTGCCACAGAAAAAATAGGGTCTCACATATTTAAAAGTGATAACATGTATGAAGCCCTACAGTAAGTAGCTGCCACATGTTAAGTATCTAATAATTAGTACTGTTCAGGATTGGTTTATTATAGGATGGTATTTAGGGAGGTTGGGAATGCCTTATGCATTTGGAGACTGTGAAACTTAATGCTATGCTGATCTAGTCACAGGACATTTCAAGCTCAACTGTAGGAATAGAGAAAGAAATATGACTTCGATGTTGGAAGCAGAAAAAGGAATTGACTCACTACAATTATCAATCAGTTTGGGGCAGAATCACCACATCTTTTGGTGGATTTTGTTAAAACTTTGTAAATCCTCTTTTTCCTTATTACTTAAAAAAAAATTATTTATTTAGTTTTAAAAAGTTTGGCTGTGGCATGCAAAATCTTAGTTCCTCCAATCAGGGACCACACCCTGTAGAGTAGAATCTCAGAGTCTTAACCATTGGACCACTAGGGAAATCTCTTATTGTGTGTGTGTTCTCAGTCAAATCTGACTCCTTTGTGACCCCATGAACTGTAGCCCACCAGGCTCCTCTGTCCAATGGGTTTCCCAAGCAAGAACACTAGAGCAGTTTGCCATTTCCTATTCAGAAAAGCTATGACCACCCTAGACAGCATATTAAAAAGCAGAGACATTGCTTTGTCAACAAAAGTCTGTCTAGTCAAAGGTATGGTTTTTCCAGTAGTCGTGTATGGATGTGAGAGTTGGACTAAAAGAAAGCTGAGTGCCGAAGAAGTGGTGCTTTTGAACTGTGGTGTTGGAGAAGACTCTTGAGAGTCCCTTTTACTGCAGGA
Source organism: Odocoileus virginianus (assembly GCF_023699985.2). NCBI lineage: Eukaryota > Metazoa > Chordata > Mammalia > Artiodactyla > Cervidae > Odocoileus > Odocoileus virginianus. Next base: position 53,962,864 of record NC_069684.1, on the reverse strand, counting down.
AGATTCAACCAGTTCATCCTAAAGGAAATCAGTCCTGAATGTTCACTGGAAGGACTGATGCTGAAGCTGAAACTTCAATACTTTGGCCACCTGACACGAAGAACTGACTCATATGAAAAGACCCTGATGCTGGGAAAGATTGAAGGCAGGAGGAGAAGGGGATGGTAGAGGATGAGATGGTTGGATGGCATCACCGACTCGATGGGCATGAGTTTGAATAAGCTCTGGGAGTTGGTGATGGACAGGGAAGCCTGGCGTGCTGCAGTCCATGGGGTCGCAAAGAATTGGACATGACTGAATGTCTGAACTGAACCGAACTGAACAGATTACAGGGGATCTTCCATACCCAGGGATCAAACCTGTGTCTCCTGCATCGGAAGGTGGATTTTTTACAATTGCACCACCTGAGAAGCCCCACTTCCTTATTACTTTTAAATAAATTTATGCACAAATGTTCTACACCTATTGTTTTTAAAAAAATTGTTGACCATCTTGAGCTTGTTTTAAAGTTATTTGAAATAGAGGCATTTTCCTCTGCTATGTTTACGTGCTGTTTTTTCCTTTCCTGTTTTCCTGTTTAAATTTGTGCTTTTAATATAGCACTTCTCATGGTCAGATTTGTATTACAGTTTCTTATATATTGTCTGCCCTTTCTGAGGGACTGTGGATTTCTGGGAACCAGGAATCATGTTTGAATCTTTGCATTTCCCACAGAACTGGCATAGCACCTCATATATAGCAGGCATGCTTTAATGTGAAATAAATTAAAATCAATTGTCTGTCCTATGATTAAGGTCTAAATTCCAATTACTGTCCACTGTAAGGAAATAATTCACAATTTTTCAGGTGGTCTGGAGAAAAGTTACTGACAGAAACTTCTGCTGATGTGCTGGAGCAAGTTTGTATGGATTTGAGAAAACAGATTATTAAATATTCAGCAATTCTTGGAGCCAGTTGCTAAATCATTGATAACTTGAAACTGGCTCTGCTGGGAAAATTTGCACCATGGAAATCAGCACACATTACAAATCAAGACTATTTTTTTTCCTTTGAGTGTAAGTTTGCCAGCAGTCCACTGATGCTAATTGCACTGGATACCTGGTGAAAAAGGTAAGCCTTGAGGAATTGAAATAACTTCATTTAGTATTGGCTATAGTCAAGAATTTTGTAAAATAACCAACCTTTGCAATAGAAAGCTAAACACAAGTGCAATCCATAAATTGTCAGTGAGACAATTAGATAATTTTCTAAATAGTAGGAAGTTAGGGCAAGTAGGGGCACCATGCTTAGAGAGAGTGCCTGCTAGTGAAACAGTTCAGGGCTTCCTCATAAACAAACAAACAAACAAACAAACAAACAACAACAAAAAACAAGAGCACAGCTGAAGAAAGCAAGATAGCTTCTCACAATTTCCCAGAATAGCAAAACTCATTCAAGTTATTTGCAGGCACTAAGATCTGTATTGTGATCTATTTAAAATGTCCCATAGAAATTGTAAAGTCTATGGCAGTGTCAAGGAACACTTTAAAAACTCGTGTGCTAGAAGGAAATGTTAGATGTATTTAGAATTAAGTAAAGTGTTTGCATATTCAGTATATATTAGAATAAATGGAGAAATAATAAACCATATCTCAGTTTCTAATTTTCAGCAGAGTGAATGATGCAGCTTATGAGTTATTCCTCAGTGACCCTTATATGCAAAGACAGCCTTTCTTGTTAAAGTACCTGCTTATTGAGTAACGATATTTTCACAGAAATTTGCATTCATTAAAATCTTCAGACACATGTACCCCAATGTTGATTGCAGAACCATTTAAAACAGCCAGGGCTTGGAAGCAACCTAGATGTTCATCTGCAGATGAATGGATAAAGAAGATGTTGTACATGTAAACAATGGACTATTACTTAGCCATAAAAAGAATGAATTTGAATCAGTTCTAGTTAGGTGGATGAAACTAGAGCCTGTTATACATAGTGAAGTAACAAAGAGAAAAACAAATATAGTGTATTCATACATATACATGGAATCTAGAAAAATGGTATTGATAAACCAATAAACTGTGGAAAATTCTGAAAGAGATGGGAATACCAGACCACCTGACCTGCCTCTTGAGAAAACTGTATGCAGGTCAGGAAGCAACAGTTGGGACTGGACATGGAACAACAGACTGGTTCCAAGTAGGAAAAGGGGGTACATCAAGCCTGTATATTGTCACCCTGCTTATTTAACTTATATGCAGAGTACATCATGAGAAATGCTGGGCTGGATGAAGCACAAGCTGGAATCACGATTGCTGGGAGAAATATCAATCACCTCAGATATGCAGATGACACCACCCTTATGGCAGAAAGCAAAGAAGAACTAAAGAGCCTCTTGATGAAAGTGAAAGAGGAGAGTAAAAAGTTGGCTTAAAGCTCAACATTCAGAAAACTAAGATCATGGTATCCGGTCCCATCATTCAAGGCAAATAGATGGGGAAACAGTGGAAACAGTGGCAGACTTTATTTTTTTGGGCTCCAAAATCACTGCAGATGGTGATTGCGGCCATGAAATTAAAAGATGCTTACTCCTTGGAAGGAAAGTTATGACCAACCTAGACAACATATTAAAAAGCAGAGACATTACTTTACCAACAAAGGTCCATTTAGTCAAGGCTATGGTTTTTCCAGTGGTCATGTATGGATGTGAGAGTTGGACTATAAAGAAAGCTGAGCACCGAAGAACTGATGCTTTTGAACTGTGGTGTTGGAGAAGACTCTTGAGAGTCCCTTGGACTGCAAGGAGATCCAACCAGTCCATCCTAGAGGAGATCAGTCCTGGGTGTTCACTGGAAGGACTGATGTTGCAGCTGAAACTCCAGTACTTTGGCCACCTGATGCAAGAGCTGACTCGTTGGAAAAGACTCTGATGCTGGGAAAGATTGAAGGCAGGAGGAGAAGGGGACGACAGAGGATGAGATGGTTGAATGGCATCACCAACTCAATGAACATGGGTTTGGGTGGACTCCTGGAGTTGGTGATGGACAGGGAGGCCTGGCGTGCTGTGGTTCATGGGGTCGCAAAGAGTCAGACGTGACTGAGTGACTGAACTGAAGTGCAACCTATTTGCAGGGAAGGAATGGAGACACAGAAGTAGAGAAGGGATTTGTGGACGCTGTAGGGGGGAAGGAGAGAGCAGGATGAATGGAGAACGCAGCGTCAACATACATACACTTCCAAGGATAAGATGGACAGCTGGTGAGACGTTGCCATGTAGCAGAGAGCCCAGGCTGGGGCTCCGTGATGATGTAGGCGGACGGGATGGGTGCGGGGGAGGGAGGCTAGGGATGATGGGGCTGTGTGTGTAATTAGGGCTCTTTTCAAGTTGTTGTATGGCAGAAAGCAACATAACATTGCAAACATTTAAAACACAAGACATGAAAAAGGTCTTCGAACAGGGACTTCTGTGGTGGTCCAGTGGTTAAGACTTTGCTTTCCAATGTAGGGGGTATGGGTTTGATCCCTGGTCAGGGAACTAAGATCTCACATGCCTTGTGGCCAAAAAACAAACATAAAGCAGAAACAATATTGTAACAAATTCAATAAAGTTGATAATGGTCCACATCAGAAAAAAAAAATCTTAAAAAAAACAAACTTCAGACAATGGTAGTCTAGAGAAGCACTCATTAAATCCTTATTCTGTTGTGAGGCAGTTTTAAAAGAATGATGAGAAAGCCATTTTAAGACTTTCTGATGATGAACCAAGATATTCTTCACAAAGTATCAGAGTTGTATGATCTGAATATAATAAAATACTGTTGGGTTTAATTTTATTGAAAAAAAAGTCTTTCAAACTTTCAGACTACAGAATAAATCACGCAAGCTAAGCATGAAGGTATTCCATTATATGTTAAACAATGTTTTTAGCTAAAAGACGTCTGGCATCTTATAACTGGTTTAGGAGGTCCACTAAGGAATTATGGGAAAGCTGGAGTTACGAAGTTGATTCAAAAGGCTAAAAGAGTGTGTAGCATGTAGCTCACATATCACACTAGTCTTGACTGTTGAAAAGCACCAGGCAAGGACACTCAATCACTAGTGGAGTGATCTCGGGAGATCTTTTTCTGGCTTCCTACAAGTGCTCCTTGCTTTTCAGCAGTCCACTGTGTGCGTAAAATTAACAACATGCTACAATGACTTCTTATATCATAAATGGAGTCCCTTAAAGTGATATTCCTTCCCACACTTTTGCAGCCTTCCGGTGAGAATTACTACCGGACTCCACTTGTTTGAACAAAAGGTGTGAGTTTAAAGGTATGAGGAAACACGCTGGCAATATATTAGCTGTCTCCAGTGATGTACGGATAGATGGTTGAGTGACGCTTGGGCTGTGTCTGGCTACAGAAACCTGTTTCACTACATGTTAAATCTTCACCAAAACATCTTTTGGGAGACTGAAACTATTGTGAACCTCTATCTCTACTGAAATTTTCAGCTGAGCTTTTGCCTTTTCACCTGGTTGTTTTAGCGCCAAGTAGATCCAACAGTCATCACCTCCTGCTGTGAAGGTTTTTAGAGTTAAGTCCTGTGGCTCGCCAAGAGTAGGATCAACTATTCCTTACCAGTGAGATGTTTTAAATAAGGAAACAGAAAGCCCACCAAAGGAAAAGTTGAAGCTAGTTCAGCTGCTTGTGTAAGATCAATTTATCTGTGAAAGTGGGAAGGATGAAGTTGGTGGTGGAGTTGATAGACACTTATTTTTAAAATTTTACTTCTTATTGTAGTAAGCTTTTAAAAAATTATATATTTATTTGTTTATTTTTTGGCTGCACTGGGTCTTAATTGCTGTACGTGGGCTTTCTCTAGTTGCAACGAGTTGGGTGCTCGTTTTGATGGCATCTCTTATCTCAGAACACAGGTTTAGTTACCTCGTGGTATGTGGAAGCTTTCCAAACCAGGGATCAAACGTATGGCTCCTGCATTAGCAGGCAGATTCTTAACCACTGCACCAGCAGGGAAGCTTGATAAACATTTGTTGAAAACCTCCTAGAGTCATGCTAGTAAGTCATTTAATCTTCACACAATCCTATGAGATAGGTAATATTTTTATCTCCACTTTACACATGGGGAGACTGAGGCCAAATGAAGCACCATGTCCAAGGTCACACAGCTAGTAACTGATATATTCTGGATTTTAATCCCAGTGGTCTGATTCCAGAGCCCACATCTTAACTATTAGCCTTCAATATCCAAAATGATCATTCCCTATGGTGCCTCATGGATGACAGAATCAGAGTCTGGGGTAATATGCATATGTCCTCATAAAGGTATATCTGACCAAAAGCCTAATCTCCCTTTCTTTCTTGGCTTCTATATCTTACCCAGTTTCACATACAGAAAATCTTTTGTTTGATTTTCACAATGAACTTGTTTCCATACTTAGCAAATAAAAATACAGAATGCCCACATATATTTGAATTTCACGTGAACAACAAACACTTTTTGAAGTATAAGTGTATCCCAAATATTGCCTGGTACATTACATGAAAAATTATTATTTCTTGTTTACCTGAAATTCCAATTTACCTGAGTATTGTTTATTTTATCCTTCAACCTTAAGTAAGCCAAGTTTCGAACCTGAATGTCAAATTATAAAAATTGCTCTTTTATCTCTTGGAGATGCTTGAATAAAACCTACCTTGCCTGAGGTTTGCCAGGTTAGGGATGAAATGTTGGTCAAGTTTTCCTTGGGACTGCCTTAGACAGATCAGACATGGTATTTCTGTCTACCACAGCTCAATTCCCTGATGTCCTCTGAGTCATGCAGAGAGTCTGGGGAGGTGTGTTAAGAGCACAGGTTATTTTATTTTTATAGTTGCACAGCTCTGGATACCCATCACTTAGATTAAAATAAAATCCCTAAATGTTGATTTAATGATGTGAGCCTCACATTGCAAATGGTCTTATTTGCTGTGGTCTCTAAAATAAAGTAATTGACCCTGATGCCATTTAGCTTGGGGCACATAACTCAAGCCACGGTCAATTATTTTTTGGTGGACTTTAACACAGTGGGATCCATTGTCTACATAATGACTGTGGGGTTTGCAGAGCCCACATCACTGCAAAGGGGACTCTTGAGAGCCTCACCTGTGATGAAAGGGCCAAGCCTCATTCATCTTTGCATCCATCACCTAGCACTGTGCCTGGCACATTTACAAACACCTACTGAGCATCTACTCTGGGCTGGATGTGGGAGTCACAGGAGGCGATGACATAGGTCCTGCCCCTGTTTTAACTGAGTTAACAGTCTGGAGAATGTGGTCAATAGATAGGTGAAAGAACAGTCGGTACAGAGATCCAGGCCTTTGAGCACTTAAGGATTCCTTGGTTACTTTACATACAGATGAGGAAACCGAGGCCCCGGAATGGGTACCATAGTAGAAGTCAGAAGACTGGGGCTTGAAAACCAACTTTCCCTTTGAGCAAGTCCCTAAACTTCTCTTAGGCTTAGTGTGCTCATTGGTAAAATGGAGATAATATTACTGCCAAGTTGATAAGACAGAAATGAGATGATGCTCTATAGACTTCAAAGTGTTATGTCCTTGTAAAGTTTGATGACAAAATGCATAGAGCTGAGGTTGTATGGTCAAAATGAGAGATAGCTTAGTATGAGGGAGCCAGGATGCCTGGGTTATATTCAGGCTTTTCCATTTACTGATGTGTTGTTGTTGCTGTTTAGTCACTAAGTCATGTCAGACTCTTTAGCAACTCCTGGGACTATAGCACAACAGGCCCCTCTGTCCACGGGATTTCCAGGCAAGAACACTGGAGTGGGTTGCTATTTCCTTCTCCAGGGGATCTTCCCGACCCAGGGATTGAATCTGCATCTCCTGCATTGGCAGGCAAATTCTTTACCACCAAGCCATCTGGGAAGCCCTTACTGATAAATAATTATGGTAAATTATTTAAATATGCATCCGTTTTCTCATCTGTAAAATGAAGACAATCAGGGTAGCTACCTCAAAGGATTATTGTGAGGATTAATCAAGTTAGCACAGGCAAAAATAACAAACATTCAATAAATTTTATTTATAATCAACATCCATTGCAATACCTGGGCATGAGGGTATTGACGTGTTGTCTTCAGGCTATTAAGGCAATTACCCATCTAATATGCGTTCTTCCACGTCAACATAGAGAGGTTCATTTTAAGAAAATAGCAAAAAGAGATTCAAATTCCACTCTCTGTTTCTTAAATAATCTTCAGGTTAAGAGATGTTTTTATAATCATGTACTTTGATCAGAGACTTCTGAACAGCCCCCAAATCAAAATATCAGCAATGGAGAGTGGAGAGAAATGGAAAACTGATTTATTCATTCCTAGTCAATAAAGTAAGCATGCAGTAGCTGGATTGTAAATACCCCTGCAAAGTGAGATTTACAAGACATAATATTGGAAGACAGATTTATCCCAGTTGAAAGTGCATTGCTGTTGAAGCAAGTTCAGTGGAATTTATAAGATGAGGCCCTTGAATGAGAAGAACTGAGAGACCTTGGGGAGTCAGACTCAGGAGGTTTGCTGGGCACAGTTGGATTTGCATCTTCAAGAAATTCATTCAAAGCGTTTTCTGAAAATATTGCAGGGAGAGGAGAAAAACAACCCAAGCCAGGGGCATCAGCTTTGTTTAAAACTTCCTTTTACTCAGGACCGTTGGGTTTATAAATCAAAATTATGTGTCCAGTGAGGAAATGAGAAGTAAAACTGTTTCCAAAAGAAAAAAGAAAAGAAAGCAAGTGATTCATTTTGGCCTAAATAATTGAAAATGCAGATAGTTCAAGTGTTCCTGGCTGCTCGGTCATAAGTTTATTTGTCCTTTTTGCTGTCTTGTAGCAGACTCCACAATGGAGGCTTGGAAGATGAGTCTCGATAAATCTTTAAACTGTTTGGTGAAGTCACTTGGAGCCCAATCCTTGGAAATTTGCTGAATTTTCACTTCTTCTTCACATGAGGCAGAACTCTAATGAAGCAGTGTGATTATGTTTGTCAGGCAAAAAGAAAAAAGAAAGAGTCTGGAAAGAAAAGAGGGAGGAAAGAAGAAGAAAATAGGGACAAAATGTAGTTTGTCCAGACATACAAGGTCAGATTTCTGTCTTACACTCAGATGTGGGGCATTTGTTTCACCTTGAAGTCCAAGTCATTTCTGTGTTCAGGACCCGAAGCTACTGACCCTCAATCCAGATGTAGAACATGAGATTGACTCTGAACTATTATAGCCCTGAATGATGCCACCAATCAGAGTAAGTCTTACACATTTTCTTAGTGTCTAAGAAGAACATTAGTAAGAGGGAACATCAGGGACCAGGATTTCATAGTTACTCAATATTTTCCTTCTAGGAAGCCTAAGAACACTTAAAAATATCTATCCTTATTATAAAAGCCAGTGTGTGCTAAGTCATTTCAGCCATGTCCAAGGCTCATCTGTTCATGGGATTCTCCAGGCAAGAATACTGGAGTGGGTTGCCGTGCCCTTCTCCAGGGGATCTTCCTGACACAGGGTTCAAACTTATGTCTCTTATGTCACTTGCATTGGCAGGAAGGTTCTTTACCACTAGCACCACCTGGGAAGCCCATAAAAACCATTAGAAATAATTAAATGACACAGGAAAGGGTAGCGCACTGGGAGAAGAAAGCAAAGGAGGTAGATTTCTCTTCTAGCTGGGGAACTTAGGGAGGCTACCTGGCGGGAGCAACTTTTGAGCTGAGCCCTGGGATATAGTATAGAATTAACTGTAATTGGTCAGGAGAAGAGCCAAAAGGCTGAAGGGCTGAAGAGAGATACAGAAGAGTGAACTGGGATAACAAACAGCGGTTACGATAAGTTATACAAGGGTATGTATGCATGCGTGTGTGCTCAGTCACTTCAGTCTTGTCCGATTCTTTCTGACCCTATGGACTGTAGCCCACCAAGCTCCTCTGTCCATGGGATTCTCCAGGCAAGAATACTGGAGTGGGTTGCCATTTCCTCCTCCAGGGGATCTTCCCAACCCAGGGATGGAAGCTGTGTCTCCTGTGACTTCTGCATTGCAGACAGACTCTTCACCTGCTGAGCCGCTGGGGAAGCCCCATCTAGGGTAGAGTTCTGATTATTTGCCTATTTCTCATATGAGGGGTCCCATCACTCCATGGCAAATAGATGGGGAAACAGTGGAAACAGCAGCTGACTTTATTTTTCTGGGCTCCTAAATCACTGCAGATGGTGATTGCAGCCATGAAATTAAAAGACGCTTGCTTCTTGGAAGGAAGTTATGACCAACCTAGACAGCATATTAAAAAGCAGAGACATTACTTTGCCAACAAAAGTCCATCTAATCAAGGCTATGGTTTTTCCAGGGGTCATGTATGGATGTGAGAGTTGGCCTGTGAAGAAAGCTGAGCACCGAAAAATTGATGCTTTTGAACTGTGGTGTTGGAGAAGACTCTTGAGAGTCCCTTGGACTGCAAGGAGATCCAGCCAGTCCATCCTAGAGGAGATCAGTCCTGGGTGTTCACTGGAAGGACTGATGTTGCAGCTGAAACTCCAGTACTTTGGCCACCTGATGCAAAGAACTGACTCATTTGAAAAGACCCTGCTGCTGAGAAAGATTGAGGTCAGGAGGAGAAGGGGATGACAGAGGATGAGATGGTTGAATGGCATCACTGACACAGTGGACATGGGTTTGGGTGGACTCCAGGAGTTGGTGATGGACAGGGAGGCCTGGCGTGCTGTGGTTCATGGGGTTGCAAAGAGTCGGACAAGACTGAGCGACTGAACCGAACTGAACTGAATATGAGTGGAGATTAAAATTCCCTTGTCCCTATATGCTTATACTTGTCATATTACTAATGGAGAGTAGAATATTTCTGTTTTGCCCCAAAGATGTAATTGTTTTAAAATTTACAAATATTAAACCAATAGGATGGAAGGATAATAAAGAGATTGTGTAATACAACCCACTATTTTATAGATAATGTAATTGAGTCACAGAGAGATGAAGTGGCTACTTAAAAGATCACAATGCAGGGCTGGACTGGCGTCCAGTTCCACATTCAGGACTTTCCCCAGTACACTACCCTCCAATGGAAGTGAGAGATCACTCAATAAATAAGTGGAAGCAGTCTTTTGTATGCTTATGACCCTAATAAGGAAACTAAAAAGCAGCTGCAAGCCCAGTACCTGGCCGCACCACTTCAGGACTGAGCAAAAATTGAAAAGGTAATTAAAACATTCAAGCTATGACATATGCAGTTCATCTTTGCCAAAAAGGGCTCACTCAATAGTGAGTGAAAGAGAAATGAACTTGATAAAAGTAGAAAAACATGTGCTTTTTTGTTTTCAAATTTTACTACCTGGGAGTCATTCAGAGAACAGGATGATGATCAAGTTTTGTTAGTTGACACAGTTTTGCTCTTGGTTAACTGGTCTCCATCAGCTTACAGAACCTTCCTTTCCATTCTACCAAGAGGCCAGGAGACCCAGTCTTGTTTAAGAACTGATTTCTGGTAGGATAAATTCAAGTTTGTGCCTACCTTCTAGGCAAAGAGGACACCTTAAACTGTGAGTCCCCTGGGGTCAAATCATGGATTACTGATCTCTGTATCCCCAACAAATAAAGTGTCTCACAGCAATAAAGTGCAGCATTCAATTACAGTTCTTAAATGGATAGATATATTCGGAGACAATTTTATTCCAAGCCCTCTTTTTCACAACTTGCCTTATTAAAATGACGGCAACCAAATCCCAACCAGAGTGTTGCTATGGTATGTGATGTGATTTCCTGAAACGGGCCTTGTGGTGGATGAGTCCCCCAGCTGGGTTTAGGGCCCCACTGCAATATAGATTAGATAGCATTCCTTTTTTTAGAACCGGTTTAATCAAGTACAACTTCCCCTTTCCTAGTCAGGGACTAAACAAGTCAGAGCTTTGGCCTTCTAATTTATCAGCCAGTAAATTATAACTGCAAAGGTCTGGTGTAGGCCAGGGATTTTCCGCACAGAATGAGGGGGATCCTGGGGGGCCAGGCATAGCAGATTAGATATGTGACTCATGGCTGGGGTAGCATTACATGTGAAAGTGAAAAGGTCAAGCAGGGAAAAGCTATTTTCCATAAAAATAAATTAAAAATCGAAAAGCTCTCCTTCATGACACTGGAATTTTGAACTCAGCTATACAATTATTAATCAGAAGACTTGTTAATATAAGTAAGACATGAAGGTTAGCTAGCAAAATGGGAAATCAGGTAGATTTAAAAAGCACAATTAGAAAATGAAGCGGAGCACCTAAAGAGACCTAATTTTCATGCAACTTACAGATTTTTGTACAAGGAAGTGTCATTTCTTTTCATAGTCTAATATTCTCTATCATTTCTGTTGGCAGATAACAATAATTATTGTGTTTCTAGCTGTGTTCCCATTCTGAACCTGAAACATTCATTTGTGTAATTATGATGAATTACATTATGGTTAAGTACATTAAATAAGCATCCAACTTGACTCCCAGGTGTGAATTAGAAGTGTTAATTTTAGACAAATTTGAAAATGTTATAGTTTTGCAGAAAAACATTACATGAGAACCTATAATTAAAGAAGAATTCTTATTTAAAATTATAGAGGTGACAAGATAGTCTTTGAAGCCCCATTCTAATTCAGCAAATCTAATAATTTTAAATAGTCTTGGGAATATAAACATGAACAGAAGGACAGTTCATATATTTCCTATGGCTTTTTGCTCTTCCCACTGGCATTCTGGATCCACATTCTACTTGTACAGAGCTTATTATTTCCTTGCTTTTCTCCCTCCAGCTTGACAACAGCCCCAACATGGCAAGTTCCAAGCCTTCTAACATGTAGGATAAGGTGTTGCACACAGTGGGCAGAAATGAAGATTAATGGAGCAAAGATGATGGAGTCTCCAATTTGGACTAGAAGAAATGCCAAACAGGCTGACCCTTACCTATGAGTTCTGTAATGCTCTCTCACACGTCTTGAATTTGACCTCCGACCTCAGGAGAGAATGAAACACAGCAGATGTCTAGGTGATGCAAAATGAAAAGATCAAAGGATAGAAGAGCTACATGGTGTTCTCAACTTGAAACTTACAAAAGGAGGCTCTGGGCCTTTTTGGAGGAACAGGGATTGGAATAGTTTTCTGTTTACTTGATGAACTTCAGGTAGGTTCTGAAGAGGTCCCTTCAGATGATGGGAGACAGGATGTAAGCAATGGCCATGACAATGGGAAGGGTCCAGTGATTCAGTGTAGTGTAGGCTTTAGTCTCATTTCCTTCCTTGCCTTAGGAGAAAGAGACGATGGAGCCTTCTGGGCCAATTTTACAGTGATCTCTTGTTTTGAATCCTAGAATGTTAGTACTGGAAGGCCATGGAGTTGAGGAAACTGACACCAGAGAGGAGTTACTCCAAGTTGGAAAAAGATCTCTGTGTACATTCTGATCTCTTCAATCCAGTGTTCTTTTTGCCACATTGCTTCAAAGATGCTCTGGTCATCCTTAATCTTTATCCTATTTGCATTCAATCTAGGAATCCCTGTTTTTGTCTCTCCTAAAACCGCAGATTGACTACTCACTGAATTTTCTGATTGTTTTGTTTTGTCTTGCTCTAGCTCTTCTGGGAGATAAACTCATTTAACTTATCTGCAATATAGATCATGAACAACCATCTCTCTTAGATTAGACATGTCTCATCAGAGGTCACTCCACTCTACTTTTCCTCCAATGAAAATAAGTGCTCTGAAATGTTACCCAGCCCTAGTGGAAAAGAGGAACACAGGGGACTCCTATGACTATGATATATGATGATATTTCTGAAGAAAGTCAAAACCATTTGGAGACCAGGTTTTGATGAATTGCAGGAAATGGCAGGTTTGCAACCATTCCAGAATTCCCAGGGACTGATTGTCATTGGCAATGATAAAAATTTTAACTAGCATGTTATAGAACCAAGACCAAGGCTAACACCCTGGCAGAATGGTTCTGTTTGGATCTCCTGTTATAGCATCTGCCCCTGGGAGAGGTGCTTACAATTATTTCTGCCTTACTTGAGACTCACTGCTACTTGTCTGCTCAAGTCAAGAATTAGCAGAAAGGAAAAAAGCCTACTGCAAATAATTTGCTATGAAGACAGAAAATAATCATGCTGCCCCTCACCCCTGCTCTAAGGGGATACTTTCTCCTAAGAAACAAATCCACATGGTAGACTCATTAACTTGGGTGCAAGGCTGCCTGGGAAGTGACCAACATTTCTTCTCTATCAGTGGGCCTCTACCCTCCAATAGCTACGGCTGAATCAAGATAGAATACCAACATAAATGGACATTCTGACATTTTTAATCTCTTGGTGGGAAACCAACAAACAACAAGATGATATTTACACAAGAACAAGAACACACTGAACTTATTGAAGATGTCTTCCCAGTATAGATTATGATAACTTGGTTTCATAAGAGCAGCTGAGGGTTGAAGTGCTCATGTGTGCTCAGTGTGTCCAACTCTTAAAGACCCTGTGCACTGTAGCCTGCCAGGTTCCTCTGTCCATGGAATCTTCCAGGCAAGAATACTGAAGTGGGTTGCCATTTCCTCCTCCAGGGGATCTCCTCCACTCAGGGATCGAAACTGAATCTCCCGTGTCTCCTGTTTTGGCAGGTGAATTCTTTACCACTGAGCCACCTAGGAAACCCTGTTGGGGGTCAAGCTTGTAAGTAAAAGGAACAAAGCGGGGGAGGGGCCTGGCACCCAGTGTTCTGTGCTTCTTTAGACCCTTTGATTAGCCCAAGCCCTGGAACTCTCATTATATCAATTCAAGGATGTTGGCGATCTCTGCCATCTCCTCTATCAATTCTCCTCCGTCCGCCTCTCTATAAGCATATTCTGGAGTATATAGCACATACATCATGGACGTTGAAACTGATTCCTTTTTCTCAGGTGGTGAACCCAAAGATGGGATTTTGGAGGACAAAACAAGGTCTTCCCCTTTCAACACAGTTATTAAATTATTTAAAGCATGAGATATTTTTATAAAAGCCTGTAGTGTTTTAATAAGGCCAGCTATTTAGGAAGTGGTGACAATGTGCAGTCTGCAGAAAGGGGAAGCCTCAGAGGTGCTGTGGTAATAATGCAGTTACTTAAAGAACATTTAAACTACAAATATCTCTGTGGTTTCTTATTTGGTTCCACACTACAGTCACTCTGAGAAATTTCTCAAACCTTGGCTAATCATTTTAAAATGTAAGGCTTAGCAAATGACTATACTTCCCTAAATGCTTTGGGGCCTTTCAACCCCACCCCCTGTTTTGTATTTGATAAAAGTAAGGAATTTGATGCAAGTAGAGCTACTGAGGAAAACGGAGAGAATTTTAAAATAGACAAATGGTGGGGGCAGCATGGGGCAGAAAGAGCTGTAACTCTGAAGTTGCAGTGAAATTCCTATTGGTGACAGAAAAGAACTAAACTTTAATAAACAAAAAAATAAGGGAGGTACTTCTTTTGAAAGTCAAACGTTTGATCCATTGAAATAAAATCGACCTAGTCAGTGTTATAGACAACTCTATCTTTGCCATCTCATTTGATCTTCAGAATAACCTCTGTGCTTTGTGTGACTGGAGAGACAGGGCTCAGAGGGACCAGAGTGCTAGCGGTCCCGTGTGTGCTGAGATGTGTTAAAAGAAGCAGCTGAAGTGTGTGCGTGTGCTTCCTGTGTGCACTTGCGTGCTTTAATCTGATTTGGAATGACATTCACCCTTCTCATTTCAAATCAGGTGAAAGCACACGAATGCACACTTGCAAGCACACACACATTTCTCTGATGACTCAAACAGTAAAGAATCTGCCTCCAATGCAGGAGACCTGGATTTGATTCCTGGGTCAGGAAGATTCCCTGGAGAAGGGAATGACAACCCACTCCAGTGTTCTTGCCTGGAGAATTCCATGGAGAGAGGAGCCTGGTGGTCCATGGGGGTCTCAAAGAGCCCAGCACAACTGAGCAACTAACACACTTCCACCCTTCTCAGTACTTCTTTATTTGGCTCATCACTGCCTTAAAGTGGAAAGTTTTTGCACAACCTGGTGGGTGGTGGTGTAGTGAGAACATATGGATTTGGCTAACTTTCTCAGGGACCTAGAATTATGTCCATGGGCCAAGAGAGACATTGATGTGCACTATAAGAGCGGGGAAACTACAACTTTCTGCGTTCACATTTGACCTGCAGAAGAGGAGTGACCCATGATTTGCCTGCTATCAGCCAAGGTCAGCAAGAGGTTGTTATTTAGCTGTTTCATGAGGGTTAATCTTGTTTAACCAACTGGATCATGAGCTTCTGGATGTTAGAGGCCATGCCTTACACTTTAAAAATTGATGACACTACTTTAAAAAATCTTTTCTGTGCCTGTCTCAGTATAGAAAAAGCACTTAAGATATACTTGATGAATTAACGAAAGACAGCTTCAGATTGGAGGCCCTATAACTGGTATATTGTTATAAAATCACTTCCCAAAGAATTCAAACTTGGGTGTACTCACTATGCCCTCAGGCTGTCTTCCCAGAA
The DNA here is from genome assembly GCF_023699985.2 of Odocoileus virginianus. NCBI lineage: Eukaryota > Metazoa > Chordata > Mammalia > Artiodactyla > Cervidae > Odocoileus > Odocoileus virginianus. The sequence goes on along the minus strand of NC_069684.1, from coordinate 53,947,295 downwards.
TACTGCCTTCTCAGATGTACTGCAGGGTAAATCTCCTACCCACCTATTATAGGAGATTTATGCTCCTGTGTTTAGTGCAGTGGTCAGTAGCTAGTAGATCCAACTATCAAAATCAGAATCTTTATATCAGAGTTCAGAACCCTGACCTGAATGGTCTACGGCACTACTTATATTGATGTGTTGGTATGTACACAGTTAATACATTTCTATATATCTCATTTTGGTAATAATTACAGCTGACATTTTAAGTACCTACTATACACAATGGTCCAAACCTGAATTTTATAATATCACTTTTTCTTACCATACCCTTTAGGCTAGGTATGGATATTCCTATTTTATGGGAAGAGATTGAGTGTCAGAAAGATTAAGAAAGCTATGGAGAACAGTGTGGAGATTTCTTAAAAAAACTGGAAATAGAACTGCCGTATGACCCAGCAATCCCACTTCTGGGCATACACACCGAGGAAACCAGATCTGAAAGAGACACCTGCACCCCAATGTTCATCGCAGCACTGTTTATCATAGCCAGGACATGGAAGCAACCTAGATGCCCATCAGCAGACGAATGGATAAGGAAGCTGTGGTACATATACACCTTGGAATATTACTCAGCCATTAAAAAGAATTCATTTGAATCAGTTTTAAGGAGATGGATGAAACTGGAGCCCATTATACAGAGTGAAGTAAGCCAGAAAGATAAAGACCAATACAGTATACTAACACATATATATGGAATTTAGAAAGATGGTAATGATAACCCTATATGCACAACAGAAAAAGAGACACAGATGTACAGAACAGACTTTTGGACTCTGTGGGAGAAGGCGAGGGTGGGATGTTTCGAGAGAACAGCATTGAAACATGTATACTATCTATGGTGACACAGATCACCAGCCCAGGTTGGATGCATGAGACAAGTGCTCGGGCCTGGTGCACTGGGAAGACCCAGAAGAATCGGGTGGAGAGGGAGGTGGGAAGGGGGATCGGGATGGGGAATACACGTAAATCCATGGCTGATTCATGTCAATGTATGACAAAAACCACTACAATATTGTAAAGTGATTAGCCTCCAACTAATAAAAATAAATGAAAGAAAAAAAGAAAGTAATCAAATAGTTCATAGCTAGAAAGTACTAGAATCAAGATTTGAAATCAGTTCTCCATGGCTCCAAAGGCTGTGTCCTTGCCATCAAACTCACTGCTATCCTAAAAACAAGAAACTAAAAAATAAAATATTCAGTTCATCAACATTCATTGTGTGTGTGTGTGTGTGTGCTCAGTCATGTCTGATTCTTTGTGACCCATGGACATTCAGTGTACATATATTACTTAAAGAGGTTGAAGTTTTAAAGAACCATTCCAGATGCTCTTATATTCAATTATTGCATTTCCTGTTATTGACTTCAGGCTTTCAGTTTTATAAACAACTATATGTTTGCCATGTCATTTATATCCACAGTAGCCTTATGTAGTACATAAGGCTTAAGTAATTTAGAGACGAGACAGATGGTAAAAATAAGGTCATAGAAAGATAAGTTACTTGCCCAAGTTCATTCCGCTGAAGAATGGCAGACCTAGTAACCTCTTTCAGTTTTTTCACTCTCCATTATTTCATAAACAACTCCCTGTGTAACACATTTGGCCCATGTGCCTAAAAACTGATATGAGCCCACGGTAAGCTATCAGTTGCCATCATATAAAAAAGTCAGTGGAGAAGTCACTGAGGCCGTCCCGGGCCCCTACTTCTGTTTATGATTTTAATGTGACTTTCATGTGACTTTCAGAGTATTCCCTTCTCTGGGAGACAATTCATAACATCGTTCCACGTGGATATGGAGACCGTATAGTTTGGGGGGTTGCAGTTAAATACACTCAGCATTTCTCCATGTTTTGCCTTTAGATTCCTTTGTTGGGATGACATCTTTGAGGCAGCAAGGCAGCGGAAGGCTTCTATACAACTTGGAACAGAAGCAAGCTCCCTGACTGTTTTCACAATTGGGTCCTTGCTGATGATTTGCATACCCAGCTGCCAGGGCTAATGAGCAGTGCCCTCCCCTCCCATGTTTCCACTGCAACTTTAAATGGAATCTGGAGAGGCTGCCTGGACTATTGACTTCTACTTAACAGTGGGTGGCAGGAGCTCAGAAGTTTAATCTCAGACCTGCTACTAATTTCCTGGATGGCTTTTGGTCCATCCATTAATCTCTCTCTATCACCGTTCCCTTCTCTGGAGGAGATAGCAAGAATAATGGGATGTTTTATGCATTAACACATTTATGATCCTAATGTGCTCTGTGAAAGTATGGGTTTCTGGAAATGCTCCATGGTAGCAGGTAAATCAAAAGGAAACCAGTTTCTTTTTCTCTAATATGACATGTTGACGGGATCTATCTTTTTGTGACTTCCATATTTAGAAACTAAAACTGACATGGATTGAAGAGCTGAGTGGTTTACTGTATGAAAAGTACTGTCTCACCCAATGCTCCATCTTGAGTTATCTAATAATAATCACAAAGGTACCTTAAAATGAGGATGAGTACATGAGGGGATTTTCTGGTACCAGGGCTAATAAAATTAAAACCTCATACTTTCTCAAGAGGAGCATTTTTATTACTCATTGGGAATGTGAAGCTGGGACTGGTCTCGTTAGGACTTTGGCTGGAAGCACTTAATTTTTTTATATAACAGAACACTTTGGTTATGAATTTCACAAATATTTTACTGCATCAGCATGACTTATACGAGACCAGCGAGGACAAAATAAACCTCCAAGATGTCATTCTGGATGAACTGCATTGCATATTCTCTGAGAAATGTCCTTGCCTATTTTGTCTCTATAAATTCTTCAGCCTCCTAGGAAGATATGTGAAAGCTCTAAGGAGAACTCAAATCATGTGTGCAATGACCTTGTGCAAGATAGAATTAAAATGTGGTTCAGTTATAAAATTCCAGTCTAGTCCAGTCTTATTTTCAAAAAGTAATTCTACCACTTAAATGCATGGGCTTGTTTTTACTCTTTGGCGTTTTCTTTATTGAGGGATTATTGTTTTTGACATTAGAACTGGAGAAACAAACCAAATCACCAAAATTAGTTCATTTTTAAAGAAACCAGAAAACTTTACAGGTTTTTTCCTTGTAAGGTAAAATTACAGTGTCTGCCTTTTCAATGTGTGGTTATATGAGAAAATATAATCTAAGATAAATCTGAGGAAAGCCTTAAGGAGATATGTTGCTCTAAAACAGGCCATTTTGCAAAGTGTTCACACTGTTCTTTCTCATATTGGAAAATAATCTTGAGGGTCTCTACCAATAAAGCTCTATATGACATGACGGGTGATACACAATGCGAGACATACAGTAAATGCAAGAGCCCTTTTGAAGTTTATTTTTGGGGTTTTCCCAATCCTTTTGTCTATAAATCACTTTTAATTAGTATAGTCAAGTGTCTCAGGTATGATATTAACAAGAACTTATGCACAATAGACTATAAAACGTTCTGAGGAGACTCGGAATATGGCAGGAAACATACAGCTTAGATTCATTTAAATAGATTTCCCATGCAACTTCCTAATTAACACTGCCCTCTTGTAAACTATTTCTGGTAATTGTGTTCCAAGTTACTCAGATCTTGTCAAAAATAATTTAAAGTGCTAGATGAAGTTTTTATTTAAAAATCAACTTAAAATCTTTAAAGTACTAAAGAATAATTCCAATGTATGAAAAAGCCAATATTCAGAAAGGTAGATAGAAATTGAAACCCTCAGCTGCTTATACCCTTGAAATAACAGTCCATTCAACACACTTGTATTTTGAGTCAATGACTCAGTGGAGTCAGAGGGATAGAAGTAAAGCCCCAAGACACGCTGAAGATTAAGAGTTTTATGAGATACCTTCCTTAATTAAGTGGAAAGACAAAGAACTTTGTACTTAGGGCCGAACCAGAACTAAATCCATTCTCCTCCCTTTAACATTAGGGAGTGTAGAAAAGACTTTATCAGTGCTGAGCAGCACAGGAGAAGAAAAGGAAAGGAGGAAGGGGGCAAAAACCCTATCCATGACATGGCTATTGACTGGTACAGAACTGTAGCCTGGACATATATAACCTATGTGAACCTAGAGTCTCAAGCCTTAATTTAAGGTAGTTTCTGCCTAGAGGTGTCCCAGATATCTGCCAGCAGCAACTCCTGTATGGTAAACTACTCATCCTAGGTTGCGGATTATTTTCCAAGAGCAATGATCAGAATGCACTCAAAGATAACTAGGCACCTAAGAAAACAAAAAATGCATAAGAATTAACAGAAACAACAGGCAGCAGCAGACATTGGGCAGTATAAGCATCAGATTTTGGAATTACCTGGACTAGATTATAAAACATGCTTACAAAGTTTAAATACCCATGCTTTCAGAGTTTAAATGTTAAACAAAAAGCTTGAAATATCTATAGGAAATAGGGGACCCTAAAAGGTAACAGTAAAGAGATTTAGGGTTTCAGGATCTCATAGTGTAACTGAAACCTGAAAAAAAGTAGAAACTACATTACTTCTTACTCTCAGAGATTCTTTCTCAATTTTGATCAGCAATGCAATTCTCAATATGGTCACTGTCTTTGTAAACCTCAAGCAATCAGGTGATGGAGTAATAATTCCTTTATCCTGTCTGTAAGATAGCAACTCAGCAACTCAATGAAAATAATTGTCATCCCTTCGCAGATAACAGAAACCTCCAAAAATCCCAGAACAAACCTACCTCAGTTATTGCTTTCCAGCATATAGTAAGTAGTTATATAAATGATAGCTATATTGTTTTGCATTTCACCCTGACCCCGAAGGCTATTGTTTTCTCTTGCATGGATGAGACAGGCTTGTAAGACTGTTGCTTTTATAAATCTCACTTGAAATCACAAAGAAAGATTAAGTTCTGCACTTCTGTCATTGAAACAGTTCATCTTTTGAGTATTGACTGTCACTAGATATTTTTTGGACATCTATCTCAGAGTCTGTGTTTTGAGTATGTATATACATGTGTATGTTTGAGTATGTATGTATATCTGTGACAAATGTAGTGTGTGTGTATGTGTATAAGTAGTTATATATAGAAGTAGCACATGATTGTGTGTGTATCAATATGTATGTAATGGTAAGTGTGTGTGTATGTGTATATGTAGTTATATATAGAAGTGGCACATGATTGTGTGTGTATCAGTATGTATATAATGGTATGTGTGTGTGTATGTGTACATGTGTGTTATGTGGTCTGTGTATGCTGGTACTCTTTATATTTCTGAAATGAGACTCAGTGCTTTGGGTCATAAATCAGGACTTCCTTCTTTTTTTTAGTTTTAGACTTACTGCTGACAGCCACTTGTAGCCAAATTTCCCCAAACACCCACACAGTGAAAGAATAGGGATCTGGACAGTTGGGCTCAGTTCCTTCAGGCTTATCAGAAATATGCTCTAAGCTATTGAAAAAATTTCTTGAAATGAGCATGAGCCAAAGACTGTGGCTATTAAAATTGATGTCTACATGGTCCATTGATATGATCTGATCCCAGAAATGACTGTGATAAGAACAATATAGACAACTTAAGAACTAGCGTAATGAGTCATACTGTGTGTGTACCCACGTGGTATGTGTCTGTGGTGGTGTGTGTGCCTGTGCATATGCATATTTTTTGTATACACATACAACGATATGTTAGTGTGTGTGGTGCTGTATGTATGATGCTATATGTTGAGTGGTGGTGGTATGTGTGTGTGTGGGGGTGTGGCGTGTATATATGCTATACGGTGTGTGGTGGTGGGGTGTGTGTGTGTGGTATGTATGTATACTATATGGTGTGTGGTGGTCATGGTATCTGTGTGTGTGGTGTGGTACATATGTATGCTATCTGGTATGTGGTAAGGTATGTGTGTGTGTGTGTGTGTGTGTGTGTGTGTGTGTGTATGTGTGTGTGTGTGATATGGTATGGTACAAATATTACCTGCATTCTTTAGGCTATACTAAGAACTAATGTCTTTAGGGTTCCTGATTTGTGAAATCCTTCAAAGTTCATTATTTCCTTCACTTTTATTTTTTTTATTCACTTTTAAACTGACTTCTGTCAACATAACAAATAATGCTGAGATTGCCTTCTTCCATCATAAAATCATTAGTGGGAAAAAACAAACTTGTAAGTAAAACGGAAAGCACTGGGACAACAGTGAGTGACTCTTATAATAGCTAGAATTTTTTAAAACTGAATTTATTTTTAAAATACAATGTGATGCCTTTCAACAAAGGGTATAAAGGGGCTCTTTGCTAAAGGGTATTTTGTATCTCCTCAATACTGCTCTAAATCTGGGATTTAGCAAGCTTCTGGCACATACTGTCAGCTCAATAAATATTTCTTGATTAAATGAATGAAGATATCACAACAAAGTGATAAAGAGAATGAAACTGGGACTGTGGCTAAGACTCCTTTGTCCCAGTACACAGGGCCCAAGTTCGATCCCTGCTCAGGGAACTAGACCCCACCTGCCACAACTAAAAATCCTACATATCACAGTGAAAATTCTATGTGCTGGAACTATGACCCAGTGCAGCCAAATAAAGAAATAATAAATAAATATTTTTTTAAAAGAGCATGGAACTAATCTCAGACAAAGTTACTAAAGCTCCCTGTGCTTCAGATTTCTTATCTGCAAAACAGGAATAAGAATAATGTTTACCTGATGTCATCATGAGGGTTAGGAGTTAGCACAGTGAAAATTCTTAGTATGGTGTCTGGCACATAGAAAATACATTGTAATTGTAGCTATTGTTTTGGTCATGGTGATTGCTCACATTCTGTATAAATAGGAGACTAAAGCATTACGGATATTTTGATTTTCAGATCACACATCCAATCATGTCTTTGAGAAATGATCAGGTTGACTTCGATGTCATCATTGGGATGGAATCTCTGCATTTGGGAAAAACATGGACGTTTTGTCCACCAGTTTGTATGCAGTCAAATCCCAGAGTCTAAGGAGAGAGTTTCCTGGAAAGTTCTCTTCAGGTTGTCTTCCCAATTTCTCTTAATTCCATTAACCTGCTGCGTGACGGGCTTCCCTAGTATCTGGGAAGAAAATGGCTTTCATCTGCCTGGAAGGAGTAGGTGTGACCTGGAAAAATCAAGCTTGCGGCCTTGCGACCGTCGGGTTCTCGGATGTAAGAATTGTAAGAAGGATTCTTCCTCTCTGCCTAGCTGAGTCTAGCAGGCACGGAGCAAGCAGGATCCTCGTAAGGGTAACCCTCGGGCTTTGGGGTGGGGGCCGTGCAGCTCCGGGCAGAGGAACACCATACTTCCCTCGCCATCGCATTGGCCTCTGGCGGCCCCAAGCAGCTGACAGACGGCTCAATCATTTCCTCAGGGCCAGTGGGCTCCTGCGCCAGCTGGCTTTGACATTAGCGCGCAGGTCCTGACTGACAGGGGACTTGTCCTTGGCTGGGCCCTGGAAGCCCATGAGCGTCTATCCCAACTCCTCCTTTAGTCTGTTGATTTACTGTCCCCGTTGGCCAGTGGTTGATCCATTTTTCCTCTTCGCTGGCTCACAGGGCACCCCAGAAACCAGCCTCTGGTAATACATTTGGTTCCTGATTTCCTCACGAGCTGAGGAAGAAAAACAACCTCGGCGGTGCACCTGTTAGATTTTAATGTGCGTGGGGCCCCTCAGCCAGGACGACACGGAGAGACCGACCGTGCGGGTCCCAGGCCCATATGCAGCTCATGTTACTCTATCAGAATCCAAGCAGAAGCAGAATGAGGTCCCTTTGAAATATATTTGCTGTTTTATTTATGGCTCCTTTGAGGCTCTGCCGCCTCTAAGTCTGGTTGTGGCCAAGGCACCACTGCGGAGTATGATTCCAAATGGCAAACATCAGCCAGACAGTGATGGCCTAGAAGCAGCCAGTGGGTGCTGCAGGTGGGTGGGGGGCTTTGCTTCAAACCGCTGCTGAGGCTTTAAGACCAAAGCCTTTCCCACATCACCTACTTTTGCACAGACACAAAAGGTGGGTCATGGGCGCTTGGCTGATGCTTAAGAGATAGTCGGTGGATCTGAAGGGGTCTTCTGCCTCTCCTTCTAACCACTTTATAGTCAGACATTCGTGCAGGGTGGTGGGGCTTCCTGGAATGGATCTGCTAATGCGTTTTATTTCTTTTCTTCTCTAGACTGTACTGTTGAAGGATTGAGGAATATTCGTATGTGGCACATGAAGCAAACTGATATCTTGTACACGCTGCTATATTTAAAATGGATAACCAACAAGGACCTACTGTATAGCACAGGGTACTCTGTTCAATGTTATGTGGCAGCCTGGATGGGAGTGGAGTTTGGGGGAGAATGGATACATATATATGTATGACTGAGTCTCTTTGTTGTACACCTGAAACTACCATAACATGCTAATTGGATATACTTCAGTACAAAATAAAAGTTTGAAAAGGAAAAGCAAACTGATATCTGACTTCCCTGGTTCAGGTGTGGATTTTCAGGATTCCAAAATCTCCTTTTACTCCAGAGAGCTGTCGTAAAAGTGGACTGTTTTCAGCTATAAGTGGGAAGCAAGTGAATGTGTATAAAAGGTGGTGTAGCATGTGATTTCTGGGTGGCATACTGACACCAGTAGTTCTCAAAGTGTGGTCCCCAGACCAACAGCATCAGTATCACCTGGAAACATGTTAGAAATTCAAATTCATGCCCCCACCCCAGACCTACTGAAACAGAAATCTGGAGGTAGGGTCTGGTGGTCTGTTTTGCCAAGTCCTCCACAGGATTGCCCCCCAAACACAAGCAGAAGGACCCCTGCTCCACACCAACAATGTTTACTCAATTTTCTGTTGATTTTGATGGAAAAGGAGAACCTTAGCCAGAGAGGAAGAAGTGTCATCCCAGGGCTAGATGCGGACTTTCAACCCAGGGATGACAACTGTGACCAGGATGTTAAAGAGCATTAAAATACTAGAAGCACAGACTTTGCAAAATTACTCTTTGATCCAGGCAAACTAAAGGTGTTACTTTCTTCATTTATAAAAAATAACAACAGTTACTTATCTGTCTTCTCCACACTTTTAGGGAACTCTACAAGACTCACCTTTGAGATCTATCCCGTAGGTGATGTTCCTCAAATGAAACAATAAGGTTCAGTGAAAGTCTGATAGTAAAGCGTTCTTGAGGCTGGTCCCAGAGCATGGATATAGAGGGCAAAGGAGCCATGCTGTCATAACCACAGCAAGTTACCTTCTAAGCTGTTGCCATGTTTATACCCCAATATAAAGTTGGTTGTAGCAGCTTCTCAAAACAAAATAAAGCCACCTTGATTGCTGACAAGTCTTTCAACAGTGGCAGATGTTGTGGAAGTGGACGTTAAGAAATTCAAACAGGATACCTTACTACATATAGAAGTTATCAGCCCTCAGGAGTCTGCCATCAACTGGCTTTATAACTTGGGATTACTTTTTTCACTGGGTCTTTGTTTCCTCAACTATAAAATGAGGAGTTGGGACAAGAGGATCTATGGGCTTCTTTGACAGTCAGTAACTATCTGATTCATTCTAGAGTCTCAGCCAGTTCATTGCAGAAAAATGATCTTCCTGTGTGAGAGATAATTCTCTTTACTCAGCTGAAAATGCAAAATTGCCATTCTTTTGCAGAATATTAAATTTAGGTCCTACTGGTTTCAATAAATATTTATGAGAAATAGATTCACAAGTAGTCCTGGATACCAGTGTCATCTTAATGATAGTTTTGTAACAGCAGGGTCATTATAGAGCACAGTACGTCCCCCATATATGAACAAGTTCCATTCCAAGAGTGTGTTCTTAAGTCCAATTTGTTAAGTCCAACAAAGTTAGCCTAGGTACCCAGCTAACACAATTGACTCTATGGTACTATGAAAGTTGCTCAGTTGTGTCTGATTCTTTGTGACCCTATGGACAGTAGCCCACCAGGATCCTCTTTCCATGGAATTCTCCAGGCAAGAATACTGCAGTGGGTTGCCATTCCCTTCTCCAGAGGTTCTTCCCAACCCAGAGGTTGAAGCTGGGTTTCCTGCATTGCAACCAGATTCTTTACCATCTGAGACACTAGGGAAGCCCTACTGTACTGTAGTAGGTTTATAATACTTTTCACACAAATAATACATAAAAAACAAACACAAAAAAGGAAACCGCTTTAATCTTATAGCGCAGTATCTTGAAACTTATAGTCGTAGAGTGCAACAGCTGGCATACAGGGACTGGGCAAGCAAACAAGCAAGAAGAGCTGAAGTCCTGCTGACTGGAGGAGGAAGGGGAGGTGGGAGATGGTAGAGCTGAAGGATCGTCAGCAATAGGAGACAGAGGGCAAGCTGCAGTTTCACTTATGCCTGCCATTGATAGAATGAATGTTCTCATCTTTGAGAGTTCACAACCTGATGTTTGTGTGTAGGGAACTTACTGTATACTAAAGAAGGGAGTGCTTACAAGAGGTGCTTTGATCAGAAGCCAACACTATGTCTGACACCACAGAGGAGTTAGGCCAAGAAGAGGCAAGGTTTTTCTCTGGGGCAGCTCTGCCAAGTCAAGCTTTCGCTCATGCTTTAGGGGGAAGGGTGTGGAAAGCATCTGCTGAGGTCTTCCTTTTGGGTGTCTATACAATGGCCTGCGGGCACTAATCAACACACCTGCAACGTCTTTTCAATGCATACACACCGACAACTTTTAATAATCTCCAGGTGAAATGATCCTAGGTCCTGGGAGAACGCTGCCCCCTTAACATCTGGGAGGAATCGCCACAGGAACAGGATCGAAAGACTCACCCTCAGGAAACTGCCAGGTATTTAGTACCTTCTTGGGAGGCTCTGGTTTTCTTTACCAGAGTTAATGTTGATTCCACAAACCCTGGTATTCCAAATCCAGGCTTAGTCCTTTGACTCTCCATATGCAGGTTGCCCAACTATGGTGCACAGTCATCCTGTGAGATTCAGTTAGGAAAACTAAAGGCCATATGAGGACATCAGTATGAAAAAAAAAAAAAAAAAGAGTTGCTCCTGAAATCATGCAAGAGAAATAAAGAGAGAAAGAGGAAAGAGGAAGAGAGAAAGAAAGGAAGGATAGAAGGAGAGGGAGAGGAAAAGCAAGAAAATAAGGAAGGAAGATAAAGAAAAATGGAACCATGAAATTTAGGATTAGTGGGCAAGTGTAGCTGGACAATTTTTACATATTTTATTAGGGTCAGAAGGAAACCTCTTTAAACATTCTGTTTCATTCTGAGTCTGTCTGTGATGAGTGCCTACTGAGAAGTTGTCCGTGTTAGTGCGAGTGTAGGTAATTCCAGGGGGAAAGTCAGATCTGCTGGTCTAATGTTACTTGTATTATTTCCTGGACCTACAGTAACAAATTACAATAAACTGCATGCCTCAAATATAGAAATTTACTATCTTGAGTTAGTATTTACAGTTCTGGAGACTAAAAATCTGAGGTCATGGTGCCAGCTAGGCTGATTCATTCTGAAGGCTGTGATGGAGCATCTGCTTAATTGTTCTCTCCCAGCTTCTGCTGGTTTGCTGTCAATCTTCTGTGTTCCTTGGCTTGTAGATGCATCACCCCAAACTCTAATGGTGTCCTCTGTGCGAGTGTGCCTGTTTAATGTTCAAATGTTCCATGGATTAGGCCCCAAGCTAATGACCTATTTTTAACTTGATCATCTCTTTAAAGATTTATCTCCAAATAAGGTAATATTCTGACATACTGAGGGTTAGAGGATTAACATATATTTTGGGGGGGGGATACAATTTACCCCATAACATTATCTTTTCAAGTCATCCTGGGTAAAATGTAATAGTCTCACTGTCTGTCTGTGATCAATCTGTTGGGAAAGAGTTCTATCTCCTTTTGGTTTAAGATAGACTGAACTAGTAAAACATTGTATTTTTCAAAGAAGACTGGTGAAGCGTCTCCTTTCCCAGATGCTCTTCTGCAGCATGGCACTGCCACTTTCCATGAAGACATGGAATCTAATTATCCCCTCGTCAATCATGGCCATTCTCCGTGACTCAATAGATTGCAGCAGGAACATTGCTATGAAACTCCAGAGTTTAACTTCCATAAGGAGTTTCGCAACTTCCACCTGTACCTCTTGGTAGCTTGGATTTCCTCTTCCTATGAAGAAGCCCAGGGCTGCAATGGGAGGCGCATGTGAAGGGAAAGCAAAGGTTCTTTAGCTGAACTTCCAGTTGACAAACGCTGTCAATGGCCAACCATCTGAGGGAACAATGTTGCATGCCTGGCCCAACAGAGCTTTCAGGTTGCAGTCCCAACTGACATTTGACTCAACCAACACTAGGAGAGATGCCGAAGAACAGCCATGGAGCTGAGTCCCAGTCAAACTGGAGAACTTCTAAGCGATAGTACACAAGTTTTGTTTCAAGCTATGAAGTTTTGGGGGTTGTTTGTTACATAGCGATCAATAGAAGAGTTGATCCTGGTGCTTGAAGAGAGAGGGGAAGCATTTTAATACTTTCTGGTTTAAAAGATACAATTAGGATATAATCACTTTCATTGCCAGAACATTTCTCATTTTACCAAATGATTTACTACTGGCTTTTGAAGCAAGGCTTCTTAGTACATATAGAGTAAATAAGAGGTAATTGTACAAATGTGCCTGGATCACTCTATGATAATATATATTTTGATAGGATTAATACTTAAATATTTTATGTGAAATTGTATCCATCAGTTTCTCATAAATGACAGTAGAATTCTAAGCCTAAATCCCTGAAAACCTTGGATTCAAAGTTTTAAATCCAGTCCAGAAAGTGTACCCACATTTCTTAAAATCAGGAGTGGAAAGAGTTTCTCTCTCTTTTTATTTTTTAAAATTTTAGTATCTGCTTTGTAAAGGAATAATAGATTCAATATTTTTTAAAAGTACCAATTTTAACTATAAAAAGGAAAGATATATGAATTAAAATACATGAATATATATTTTTGTGTGTCCTCAAGAATTAAGGAGAGAGAGAGAATTAAGGGAAAGTAGGGAGGAGGGGCTCTGGTGTGTGATCCCTCTGAGTTTTATCAAAGTCGAGACATTTGGGATGGAATTAAGCACTACACAACTCTAAAATGCCATTTTGGTATGTGTCCTAAGGAGGCAGAGATTCATGGCATACATTTACAGAGGAAATCCTGATACAGGATTTCTAAATTCCTGAGCTGTGTGGTGGGAGGAATTATTAGGTAATTTATACTTTAGATATAGAACATTAATCTCAGTTTCACAGCAGGCTTAGTGAAATAGTAATCCTTTTTTTTTTTTTCAATGAAGAGGGATTTAATTTATAATTTTTCTAGCAGGAGCATTAAAAAAGTGATATGTGATCATCAAATTATGTGTCTAGAAATGATTGTTAATATAATGTGGTCCATCTCCTGCACTGAGTTATTCAGTTGATTACGATTTAGCCTCTTTAGCCTTAAGGTTTATTAACAAAACTCGTCATAGGATATCTTCACAGTTTTGTGTAGAGGAGAGGAGAAGGAGGGGAGGAGGGTGAAGGAAGAGAAAAGAAAGCATAAAAAGAGGAGCAGAGAGAGGACAGCTTTCACAATTGTCAGCAATTTTGTAAATGGCAAAGCCTAAGACTAGAATATATAATTCTGAATTTAGTCTTTGAATGTACATGGCCCTAAAAGTAGGAAATGCCGGATGATGGCTAAAAGTCTGCTCTAATGAAGCTAGCTTTCTATTTCTCTATTGAGCCATGAGCTTAAACTAATCAAACAACCAACCAAGGAAAAATAAACACACTCACTTAATCAATTTATTTTTATTGAGCATTAACTAAGTACCTGGCACTAAGCCACATTTGGACAGGCAATGATGAGAAAAAAACACACACAGTCTTTGTCCTCGTGGAGCTTACAGTGTCATAGGATAAATTTCAAAAAACCACAAAAAGAAATTGTGAAACTGAAACAGTGATAAATACTTTGAAAGAGACTAAGACAGAGGAGGATGTTATCCCAAGATTTTGCAGTATAAGGGTCTTGGTATGTGTTCCTGAGATCATATATAAGCTGTTACATTGCTGTTTTCTGTTTATTTGTATGTATAAATTTTCAGAAAAGTCATTTTGCTATAGATGTCATAGTATTACTTAATTTTTTACTAAAACTTTTTTAAGACCTATTCATCTTGCCATGTATAATATGTACAACCTTTAAGTCCTGCATAGGATTTCATGGTGAGTATTTATCACATTTTGCTTATCTATTCCTTGAGTGATAAGACCTGTCTTAGCTTGTTTGGGTTGCTACAATAAAAATATCATAGACTAGATTGGTTAAACAACAAACAGTCACTACTCATAGTTCTGAAGACTGGGAAATCCAAGGTCAAGGTGCTAGCAAATCAGTTCTCTAGTAGGAGTCCGTTTCTGGTCCATAGATGGCTGTCTTCTGGTTGTGCCTTCACATGGGGGAAGGGATGAGAGAGCTTTCTGGGGTTTCTTTTATAAGGGCACTCATCTCATTTATGAGGACTTCTCCCTCATCACCTATCGCCTCTTGAATTTTGAGAAACACACACATTAAGTCCATAGCAAGCCCCTGGATTGCCTAATTGTCCCTGATACTGCAAAATCCTGGGATAATATCCTCCTCTGTGATAGTCAACATTTAATCAGAAAAGCAGAAACACTAGGAAGGGTTAAATGATTTACATATGGCTGTTGCTTCTGCATCTGGTACTGGGCCTGAAGTCAGCAGGGCAGACAGTTGGGAAGGAAAGATAGACAGGAAGTAGGGAGAGCAAGGACAAACTGGAACCACTAAGGGTGACCGAAACCAGCATCACTCTCTTGCTACCTCCCAGCCTTTGGTGGTGCAAGTGGCTTGCAGCAGAAGCTGGAGCCCTTTGTCACCTGGCCCAGGATTTTGGAGAAGTAGAAGAAGGAGACTCAACAAGAGTTGGAGGGACTGTAGGCTCAGTTTCTGCCTGGAAGATGCTCATTGCTAGTGTAGCCTGGAGAAGTTGAAGAAGGAAATCTGGCAGGAACAGCAGGAAATGCTGGCCAACAAGGTGAGTGAGCAGATAGGCAACAATGTGCATGAACTATTTTAGTGTTTGGTGCATGGTGATGACTTTCCAAGTGTGAAAGATTATGCTGGCTGCTTCTCTTCTGCCTTTCAAATTGCACAAAACATCCCCATGACCTAGAGTAATTCAAATTAGACCGAAAAAAGAATTCTTAGAAAAGGAATTCTAGCTTAAGGGCTGTTGTTGCTGAGTTGCTAAGTCGTGTCCAACTCTTTGTGACCCCATGGAAGTCTTAAGGGTTTCACGGTACAAATTCACAGTGCACATCATTGTGTGTGGTGGACCTGGGCAGCTTTTTGTGGTGGATTTCTCAGAACTCAATTGCTCACTCACAGAAGGAATATGGACCCAATTTGACTACCGAGTGCCACACTGCCCACCAGAAAGGCTGTACCTGGCTATAATTTCATTTGCAGAGCTTAGAGTTACTGTCTCTTGGCATTCAACAACCTCTGTACTTTGGTCAATCTGAAACTTTTCTGATCACTCAAGTGTTTAAACATCACTGCAAATACTGGTTAACCATTAGAATTTCACACTTTTTGAATTGCCTGTTCATACCTTTTCCCCATTTTTCTACTGAAATTTCTATCATTTGCATGTTGATTTGCAGAAGGCTTTTTGTTTTCTAAGTATTAATCATATATTGCTTTAGGTGTGGAAAATACCTTTTTCTAAATATCTTTTCTTATTTTTCATTTTCTGTTAAATTTGTCAGTGGTATCCTTTGTTAAGGAGAAATTTTAAATTTTGTTTTAATAAAATATATTAATTTTCCACATGATATTTTCTGTTTTTAGGTCACTCACATTTCCTTTGATTACTCAAATCTATGGTTTAGTCTTCCTTTTGATGCTATTTTTAAATAATTTGGAAGAATTTCTGGAAAAATCCCCAGGAGAGAGTAGATGAAAATGAAAGAACTGTAGATAAAAGAGGGAAAAGTAAATAAATTTGATTCCAATTTCAAACTATTTTTATAAAGGTGATCATATCATTTGTGAGTAGAGACAATTGCTTTCCTTCCTTTATACTCTCCCTGCACTTTGCTTTTTTGTACCATATTGGTTTGTTTGGCTAGCACCTTCAAGATAAGACTTAATTAAGGTGATGAGAAAATATCGTTACCTTATTCCTGATTTTAGGGAGGAAAGTATTCAGTCATTTATTATTAAATATGACTTTAGCTGTAGGATTTTGTATACGCCCTTTGTTAAGCTGAAGGAGTGACTTTCTGTTCCTAGTTTGGGCATTGTCATGAATGGATACTTTTTCAAATGCTTTATTTGAACCTGTTGGTTATCATGTTTTTCTTAGTCTATCTGTATGGCCAGTCATATTGATTAATTCTCAAGTGTTGCCAACCTTGCATTTCTGCTGGTCCTTTTTTTAATACCTTGATCTCACAGGTATCTCTTGTTTTAAAAACCTCTAGTTGGGTTTTCTTTGTTGCTAAGCTAGATTATAGAGTTTATCAAGTATATAGTCTTGAGTATTTGCTGGAGTGTTGTGTGTATATGTGTGTTTGGGTGAGAGAGATGAAGGGAAAAGGAAAAAGGAGAAGGGAGTTTGGAGAGTGGAGAAGGGAAGAGGGTTTATGATTGGCATTTTAGAATACCTGGTGATTAATGGTATCTTTTTGATACTGAGTCCTTCTGATGAGGCCTGGTTAAAGGTTAAAAAGACTGATTGGAAGTCAGCTTCTTGAGTGACTCTTGAAAGTTTAATTATGATTACTATGATATAAAATAGAGTAAGTGCTTTGAATTTGCTAGCAAGAGGCTTACAAATTAAGATTTTTTTTTTTGGCAAAAAAGGCAAAAAACAAACTATATAACAAAAACTATATATGTTACATATATATAACTATATAACAAAACATTCACTTTGTTATATATATATATACATTTTGTTATATATATTTATATGTTGTATATGTTTATATATACAACTATTGGGAGAATGCCTACTTCTATAATATCATGGGAAATTTTAACTCAATTTTCTCACAGAATGACAGAGTCAACTAAAAACAAACAAACAAACAAAAGTATATACATGTGGACAGTATTTGAATAACTTAAATATCTCTCTTGGGGGTATATATATGTTAAGTCATGCATGTGTATTTATGTGTATATATATATATATATGTGTGTGTATGTGTATATGAGACAAGTATATAAGAAGTCTCAAACATTAAAAAAAATCACAATTCAATGCATTCAGAAGTAAACACAGAAGGATATCCAACTCTGTTTTCCCTAGAACATCAACATCATTTATCTATAAATTTAAACATATTAATAAATTCATGAGAAAAGAGAAAATTAAAATAGAAATTGTAAAATATTCAGAACTAAAAGAAAACAATTAGAGTCTCTAACATCTATGGGGAAAAAGCCAAAACGTTTCTCAGGGAAAATTTTATACTCTAAAATGCATATACAAAAGAAAAAATGATAAATAAACTAGGCTTTTAACTTACAAAGCTAGAAAAAATAACAAGCAAACAACAAAATAAACACAAACACTAGTGATTAAGAGGCAGAAAAGAGTAAAGGTAAGAATAGGAATTGGAGAGTCAAAATTGAGTTGATCAATAACCTAGAAACTAGATCTCAGCAAAGACTGTGACAAATATGATAAAAAAGAAAAGTAATAAACCACCTAAAGAAGTTAATAAAATATATATAACTCTACACTCAAATTAAAAAAAAACTTAAGAGTTTACTAAAACAAATTATACTAGTACCTAGATGCATTGATCAACGTTTTAAAAAAATACACATTATCAAGATTGTTCTAAGGAGAATAAAATTGCTATGACCATAATGACCTTAGAAGAAATTGAAACAGTAGTTAAAGGTCTACTGATCTACCAGATTTAAATACCTCTGGGCCAAGATAGCTGTATGTTTAACTAAAAATCTAAAGACCAGCTATTTTCTGTCATATAAATCATTTAAGAGCATAAAAAGGATGGAGACTGACTAAATTATCTTAATGACTCCAGGATGACTATAATACAAAGGTAGGAGAAAGGGCAAAGCAAAATTTTTGATCAATCTGTTATAACTGCAGGTATAAAAATCCTAAATGAGATTACTAAGAAAAAGAATCTAGCAATGTGTTAATAGAATAGCCTATGGTCATTAAAATTTACCCTAGGAATGCAAGAGTTATTTGATATTATGTTTAGTCTAAATTATGTTTAGACTTTTAAAAACGGCCAGATTAAAGGAGAACCCCATATATTCATTCCATTAGTTGCTAGAAAAGGCTTTGATATGTTGTAATACTTATTTTCCCCATGAAATTAAAAGATGCTTACTCCTTGGAAGGAAAGTTATGACCAACCTATATAGCATATTTAAAAGCAGAGACATTACTTTGCCAAAAGAAGTCCATCTAGTCAAGGCTATGGTTTTTCCAGTGGTCATGTATGGATGTGAGAGTTGGAGAGTGAAGAAAGCTGAGCACCAAAAAACTGATGCTTTTGAACTGGGGTGTTAGAGAAGACTCTTGAGAGTCCCTTGGACTGCAAGGAGATCCAACCAGTCCATCCTGAAGGAGATCAGTCCTGGGTGTTCATTGGAAGGACTGATGTTGAAGCTGAAACTCCAATACTTTGGCCACCTTATGCGAAGAGTTGACTCATTGGAAAAGACGCTGATGCTGGGAAGGATTGGAGGTGGGAGGAAGAGGGGACAACAGAGGATGAGATGGTTGGATGGCATCACTGACTCAGTGGACATGGGTTTGAGTAGACTCCGGGAGTTGGTGATGGACAGGGAAGTCTGGTGTGCTGCGACTCATGGGGTCAAAAAGGGTTGGACACAACTGAGCAACTGAACTGAACTGAACTGAACTGAATACTTATTCATGCCAAAATTGTATCATTTTATTTACAATATTCTTAATATAAAAAGGGTGTCTACTAGAAGCTTATAGTAAATATCAAGTAACAGTGAATCATTAGAAGTCCAGTTAAAGCCCAGGAGAAGGATGACAGTGTCTGCCTTTACTAATTCAGTATGATACTAAAGGGGCCTAGACACATGGGCAAGGGCAATGATAATTAAACAAGATGTAAATACTCAAGGAAAAAAGAGCCAAATTTTTATTTCAGACTGTAGTGTATGCTGTGGTGTGCTCCCCGTATCCTCCTCTTTTAAAGCTGGAAAAGTCACTCTCCCAGTTGCAATGACTGGTGATGGATGAAGGCTCACAGCTGGTTGAGTTCCCCCTCCTAGTGGTTGGCTCTTGGCTGAAGACTGCTGCCTTACTCCAGATCACACCCTGTTCTTGGGTGTGGCTCATATGCAAAGACTGGATTAAGTGAGGGTATAAAGATCTAGTCCTACTGCCTCATCTCTGCAACGCCTCAGGGCCACCCCAGTGTGGAAACTCTGTGGGGGGAAAACCCTGTGGCTTTTGTTGTAACATCATCATAACAACTTCTCACTCTGCCCAGTCCTGCTATTTTACCTTCTTCAACAGGGGCAAATGTGGAAGCATCTTCCTAATATGCTTTCTTCATGAAAATGTCCATCTCAGAGTCTACTTCCTAGGAAACATGCTGAGAATTTTGTTATCTCATCTAACATTTCCCAAATCATTATTAAAATGTATTAGTTACTAAGGAAAATATTAAGATGAATAAAATGGTCTATTAAATGACCAGTAGGCCAATACAAGACCAATGTACAAAACTTTGTAGCTTTCCTTTATTCAGCAAAAGACAGTTAGAAGATATGACTCATAAAAATATCTTTTACAGTAGTAGCAAAACTATAAAGCAACTACAAATAAAATTAACAAAGGATCTTTTTGAAAAAATTATAAAAAAGTTTACTGAGGTACATTGAAGACCTGTATAAGTAAGAGAAATATTGTAGAATTCCTCTTTTCCATCATAATAGGAACTGATAATTGATCAGTTGATCATAGCAAGCTTCTTAAGGCATGGAATAATTAAAGACAAGGATAAATATAAACCTGAAGTATTTTATTGCAACTTTCAACATATAAATTTACATTTATTCATCAATATTTTTCCATAGAGCTTAACTATAAGTCTTACTTTAAACAAGGATTGATTGGAGTTCCTCATTGACTTTTTTGCATAAATCATATCCATAAAGGCAGTATCTCAAAGTTCAGTTTCCTTTTCTTTGAAGTGAGACTAGTAGTTGAAAGTATTGATGAAGCAATCTGAAAGCAGAATCCTCCTAGAATTTCACAATTTCCTTGTCCTAATATTTGACTAATTTCTCCTTACATCTAATTTTAGCAACTTCCCTTCATTGAGTCTTTTCAAAGTGTTCAATTACGCTTTGGTAGAAACGCTAATTTTCTCCTTTTGCATGATGTTGGTTTGTGAAATATTTAATTAAATTGCATAATAATGTTAACTAGAGCAGATGTCACAAAAGGGTGTGTAAACTGTCATCTCATTTGAAATGTGTGGGTGTTCTGGGAGTGTTCTAGCTGGGTGCATTCAGAGTATAATGGGTGTCCATGAGTATATTTCAAGTAATTTGGTTGTGAAGAGTTTGACTCAATATTGCAAAGATGTTAATTCTTTCAAAATTGCCTCATAAATATAATGTGATTGCCAGAATTTTCACAGAACTGATTCTCAAATGCATGTGTAAGAGTTTTAACATTATGAGTTTGTAGTTGCTATGGGAGAGCATGAAGAAATAGATCAAAATAAATAAGAAAGAAATTAGAACAAAGAAACAAGTATATGCATGTATAAACATTTGGAGATAATTCCCTGGTGGTGCGGTGGTTTAGGACTCT
Source organism: Odocoileus virginianus (assembly GCF_023699985.2). NCBI lineage: Eukaryota > Metazoa > Chordata > Mammalia > Artiodactyla > Cervidae > Odocoileus > Odocoileus virginianus. The sequence goes on along the minus strand of NC_069684.1, from coordinate 53,926,383 downwards.
TGTGTTTTCACTGCTGAAGGCCTGAGTTCAATCCCTGATTGGTGAACTAAGGTCCTGAAAACCTAAAAAAAAAAAAAAAAAAAAAGGAATAAAAGCAACATTTGAAAGTAATGGTACTGGGACAATTGGCTTTCCAAACAGAAAAAAATTCCAGTCTCCTGAACTTTATGGGTTAAAGACCCAAATGTTTACATGTGTTATAAAATCTCAGGAATAATTTATTTAAAAATACAAAAATAAAAGGAAATACTGATAAATTTATTTGATACATAAAAATAGAGAAAGAAAACTTCTGTATAACATAAAAATACCATAAATGAAGATAAAACACAAACAGACTGGGAGAAGATTCTTGCAACACATTTCAGAGACAAAGTATTTGTCTCTGAAATGTATAAAGGATATCAACAAACCAATACAAAAAAAACCAGACAGCTGAACATAAAAATGGGCAAAATATATCAGTGAATTTTACACAGAAGACAAAACATAAATGATCAATAAAACATGAAAAGATGCTCATTTTAAGTACATAGTATGAAAAGAAAGACTTCCCTGGTGGCTCAGATGAAAAGAAACTTCGTTTAAAATGGAGCTGGGAAACCTGAAGGGGGAGCTCTCTCACACGCACACATCATCACTTCTTAGAGACCCCAGACTTTTCCAGCGCAAGCGGGCCACTGCCTGCAGCCAGTAAGGAAGAACCGCCGCTCCCCTTCGTTTCCTCCTTTCTTCTGCAAAGGCGAGCCCCTCCCTCGTTCTCTAGTTCTCTAGTTCACTTTTTTGAAACTGCAATTCTCTGCTATTCCTAAACAAACTCATTTTGCTAGTATATGAACTGGCTCTGTTGTTTTTTAAAAGGTCAATATTACCAATTAGGAAAATGAAAAAAAAAAAAAACACAAACTGTACGAGACACTATTTTTACCCTTCAGATAAGATAACTGAGTTATGAGATAACTGAGTTATGAGATAACTCATAAATCGAGTTAACAAATATATAAGTAAAATGGAAAGAATGATAAGAACCAGGAAGACTGTGAAGAACCAGGTGCTCCAACATGCTGCTGATGGTTTTTGGGGCTAACTGAGCAGTATTCAAACAAATTCGTATAGTTTTTTTTTTTTTTTTTCATTTTCCTAATTAGTAATGTTGAGCTTTAAAAAACAACAGAGCCAGTTGATATACCAGCAGAATGAGTTTGTTTTCCCTCAGAGCTCAGTTGGTAAAGAATCCGCCTGTGATGCAGGAGACCTAGGTTTGATTTCTGGGTCGATTCCTGGGTTGGGAAGATCTCTTGGAGAAGGGATGGGCTGCCCACTTCAGCATTCTTGTCCTTCCCTTGTGGCTCAGCTGGTAAAGAATTTGCCTGCAATGCAGGAGACCTGGGTTTGATCCCTGGGTCCAGAAGATCCCCTGGAGAATGGAAAAGCTACCCACCCAAGTATTTTGGCCTGGAGAATTCCATGGACTAAGTCCATGGGGTCACAAAGAGTCTAACACACCACTTTACTGCCGCTTGCATGAGCAGTATTCATTAAAATTAAAAATGCATAGACCCAGTAATTCCCTTTTTTCATAAAGAGCCTACACTTTCACACATGTGTAATGAGACCAGTTCAAAGGTGTTTGTTAAAATCATAGTGAATTGAATAGCTCACAGATAGTACAAAGCTCAACAAAACGCATTAAATTCATAAGACATCCTATTCTACAACATTGAAAGAAACAGACTGGCTCTTTGTGTAATAATATGGGTAGTGGTAAAAAATGTTTGTTGAGTGATAAGTAAGTACTGATTGACACCTATAGTAGCAATTTCTGTGGGTACATGTATAATTAGAAAAATAATAACAGTTTAAAAATCATAACAGGGCGGCAATGAGTTGAAATAAAAAAGGAGTCTAAATTTATTGATTGTGGCTTTTTAAAGAAGCCTATATTTATGTTTTACTTGTGTAACTAAAAATTAATTTTAAAAAGTAAGAGTGAACATACCTGAATTGCAAGTTCCTTGAAGAACAAGACAGATAACTGAATTTCCAACATAAGCCCAGTGTCTGACATAGAGCGCTGCTGCTGCTTAGTAACTTAGTTACTAAGTCGTGTCCGACTCATTGCAACCCATGGACTGTAGCCCACCAGGCTCTTCTGTCCATGGAATTCTCCAGGCAAGAATACTGGAGTGGGTTGCCATTTCCTTCTCCAGGGGATCTTCCCAACCTAAGGATTGAACCCACGTCTCAGATTAGGCAGGGAAATTCTTTACCACTGACTCACCAGGGAAGACCTTCTGACAGAGTTGCACTCAGTAAAGTTTAGTGAAATGTTTAAAGAGATGAGTGGATTAATAGATGAGTGGTTAGACGGGTGAGTCACTGACATGGTGAGCTGACTTGGGCAGAGTTGGTAGAGGGATGACCCACATATTTTTTAAAAGTCTGACAACCTTGTCACTGATGCTTTCTTGAGAATAGAGATGGGTGGTGTTAGTTTGCTAAGGTTGTCATAACAAGATACCACAGACAGGGTGGCTCAAAAACAGACATTTAGGGACTTCCCTGGTAGTCCGTGGCTGAGACTCTGTGATCCCGATGCAGGGGGCTAGGATTCAATCCCTCATTAGGGAACTAGATCCCACATACCACAACCAAAGACCTGACCAGCCAAATAAAAAACAAAAAATGGGTTTATTTTCTCATAGTTCTGGAGGCTGGAAGTCCAAGATTAAGGTGCCATCGGGGCTGGTTTCTGGTGAGACCTCTTTTCTTAGCTTGCAGATGTCCACTTTCTCTTCATGTCCTCACATGGCCTTTCCTCTGTGTGTCTGGAGAGAAGGAGATGTCTCTGGTGAAAGCGAAAAATCTCCCAGTTGTATCCAACTCTTTGAGACCTCATGGACTGTAGCCTGTCCATGGAATTCTCCAGGTCAGAATATTGAAGTGATTAGCTGTTCCCTTCTCCAGGGGAATCTTCCCAACCCAGGAATCGAACACAGGTCTCCTGCATTACAGGCAGATTCTTTACCATCTGAGCCACCAGAAAAACCCAAGAATACTGGAGTGGGGAGCCTATTCCTTCTCCAGCGGATCTTCCCAACCTGGAAATTGAACCAGAGTCTCCTGTATTGCAGGTGGATTCTTTACCACCTGAGCTACTGGGGAAGTCTCTGGGGTTTCTTATTATTACTGTAAGGACACCAGTCTTATTGGATTAGGGCCTTATCCTTAATTAGGGCCTTAGCCTTAATTCTGGTGCCAAGAGTGGTTCTAGAAGAACACAGTCTTGAAGATGAATTTTCTACTTGATTCTGGATTTTATGGAGTTGGTTCTTTAATTGGATTAGATTTGAAAACACTAACGACTCATTTCCAGTAGTAAATAACACTGATTCCAAGGCTCCATCTAGCAATAGAGAAAGGCAAAAATGTCACCACTGACACTTCTGATCAAACATGTATAAAAAGCAAGGATCTGGGTGACCATGTATGCAATACTTTCAAATGTGTCTGTCAAACTAATGAGTGCAGTGGGGTTGGCTGACTGCTCCTTATGTTGCTGGACAATGTTGGGGAAAAGAAAAAATAGGATGACCTCACAGATTCCCAGTCCCAGCTCAAGGGCCACATAAGTGAGCTGGAAGCTTCTACATCTGCTTTGATGGAGACTCATCTCCTGGAGCTACTGGACTGAGAATGCTAACAGCAAACCAGAACTCTCCTGCTAAAGGCTAGATTACAATGCAGACTGAATCCCTAGCCTCGTGGAGTGTTTCCTAGTAGAGTGAGGACAAGGTTTGGGAGGGAATGGGGTTCTGGTAGTTGGGATGGGAACGTGTGGGAAGACCTTGATGGACCTGGAGACATTGAGCCTTGAAATTCTAATGAGTCTTCTTTGCCGTTAGAAGATTTTCCACCCCTATCTGAGGGTCTCAGGGGATTAACCTTTAATTGCCTGAGGAAACTAATTCTTTGAGGCAGCTGCCTTGCAAGACAATGCTGATTTTCCTCAAGACCCATCCCACAACCCCACTTTGCTTCTAGACCTATAACTTGACTCCAGTCCCAGCAGAACCCTAAGTGTTAAGTGTTAGTCGCTCAGTCATGCCCGACTCTTTGCGACCCCATGGACTGTAGCCCACCAGGCTCCTCTGTCCATGAGATTTTCCAGGCAAGGATACTGGAGTGGGTTGCCATTTCCTTCTCCAGGGGATCTTCCCAACCCAGGGATCGAACTTGGGTCTCCTGAACTACAGGCAGATTCTTTACTGACAGAGCTACAAGGGAAGCCCAGAACCCTAAGGGTGGGGAACAAAGTATGAACAAGAGAAAGAGGTGTGTTATACTCTCGGAAAACTACTTGAGTTTTCTGATTTAGACAGGCAGATATCTGGGGAGTGGAAATTAAGAGAGCCTTATCTAATTGGCTTGGTTCTTAAAAGAAGAAGAAGAGCCGTGAGAGTTCCTCCTCCCTCCACAAAGAGGAAAGGCCGCTTGAGGACACAGTGAGAAGACACTTGTCTTCAAGCCAGGGAGAACTGTCATGAGAAACCAGTCCTGTTGACACCTTGAACTTACTTTCAGCCTCTAGAACCACCAGAAAATAGGTCTTTTGTTTAAGCCACCAAGTCTGTGGTATCTTGTTAAAGCAGCCATAGCTGATTAATACAGGTAGCATAAGAAAATATTTGGATAGCATGACTGCATTACTGGTATACCAGGCCCATTTCATTTTTTCACCATTATTTTTAAATTAATTTTATTGGAATATAGTTGATTCATAATGTTTTACAGCAAAGTGAATCAGCTGTACATATAAACATATCCATTCTTTTTTAGATACTTTTCCCATATGGATCACTATGGAGTATCGAGTAGGCTTTCCTGTGCCATATAGTAGATTCTTATTAGTTATCTATTTCATATTATGAACGTGAAAGTGAACATCGCTCAGTCATGTCTGACTCTTTGCGACCCCATGGACCATACAGTCCATGGAATTCTCCAGGCCAGAATACTGGAGTGGGTAGCCTTTCCCTTCTCCAGAGATCTTCCTAACCCAGGGATTGAACCCAAGTCTCCCTCATTGCAGGCAGATTCTTTACAGCTGAGACACAAGGGAAGCCCCTATTTTGTATATAGTAGTGTGTGTATTCCACTATGTAAAAAAAAAAAAAAAGCACCAAATTTTTTCCTTTTTACTTCCAAGGCACTTTGTAAGCAAACTTTTCCTTGACAAGTTCAAAATCACTAGCCTGAAAGTGTATTGTATTCTCTTTCAGAGGAGGATAACTAAGGTTTGACTCTAGAGGTTGACAAAGGGCTACCTTAGGATCTGGGCAAGCTCATTCGCCCTCTCTCACACTTCTGTGTCCAAGAAGTTATGGACACATAACTTGTGTCTTATGCTTTTTGTTTTGGCAACACAGGGCTATTTGCAGTTATCTGTTCTTCCTGATTAATTTGTACTCTTCATATACAACTTTGTTTAGTATCACCGGCTCCATCCATCTTCCTGGAGGCTGGTCCTCCTGGAGTGAGTTGGATACCTTTAAGCCTGGAACTTATTACATTGTTTTATATATTATCTCTGCTTATATGTATTTTTCTTTGTGGACTGGAAACGTCTCAGAAACAGGATTTTTGACTCAATTTAGTACTTTCCAAAATTAACATGCACCCAAATTACCTAGAGATTTTGTTAAAATTCAGATTCTCATTCAATAGCTCTGAGATGGGGCCTGCGATTCTGCATTTCTCACAAGCTCCTGGGTGATGCCAATGGCACAGGTTCTTGGTCCACAATGAGTAGTGAGATTTTTCCGTGTTTTCTGGTGCTTTCAGGATTCAGAACAACATGGCTGCTTATGCAAAGAGAGAAAGCTATTAACTATTACTCTTTATGTGTGTGGGTGCTAAGTTGCTTCAGTCATATCCCACTCTGTGCGATCCTATGGACTGGAGCCCACCAGGTTCCTCTGTTCATGGGATTCTCCAGGCAAAAGTACTGGAGTGGGTTGCCATGCCCTCCTCCAGGAAATCTTCCCAATCCAGGAATCAAACCTGTATCTCTTGTCTCTTGCATTGGCAAGTAGGTTCTAACTAGCACCACCTTCAACTCTGGCCTCAACATTAAAACCACATGAGGAGACTTGAAACAGTTCTATTGCCTATGTCCCACCCTTAGGAATTGTGATTCAATTAGTTGGGAGTGGAGCCTGAACCTTGGTGGGTTTTAAAGCTTGGAAAGTGCCTCATGGATTGAGAACCACTGCTTGAGTCTGTAAACTCTTTGAAGATGGGGAATTTTCCATATTATTCCTGGTTCTATCACAGGGTCTGGGGTACTGGAGCCACTTAATGTAAATTGGTTGAGTAAATTAACTCCATAATCTTGGCTGGGGCTCAGTGTTTCTCAGATGCAGTCACATCTTCAGGGTGGGCAGAACATTTTCTTAAGAAGGAAGGTGGTGCTGGATGTGACACATTTATGAGGTGACGAAGTCAAGGGTGAGTGTGTCAGGGGATGCTGAATTAGGAAGGAAGTTGACTCTATGACATCTTACAGCTCTGATGTGGGTGGTAGAGGGGCCTCACTAAGGATGTCAGGGCTTTTAAAATTATTGCAAGAAAGAGGCTTTGCCCAGATTATATTCCAAGTAACCTCCTTCAATAGCAAATAACCCCTGCCAGCAAGGAGCAGATTTAAATGAAACAGTTGATTGTTTAGTCCATTTATGCATTTTAAAATACTGAATGTGGATATACGTAGGCCAGGTGTCTTAGCAAAGAGGATTATTGGGAAACCTCTACTGATCTCCGAAGACTCTTTGAAGTAATAAGATTTCAGATGCTGAAAAGGTTAGAACAGTCTCTAAGAAAGGCCTTACTAATGAATAAAGGAAAAAAAAAAACCCACAACAGCCCAGAAAGCCTCTTGGCATCAGAAGAAGGGGCAAATAGTTATTTGAGAAGTAGTTCGTGGTAAAGGCAGCCTTGAGTCGAGTGGCTTCTGGGAATATCCATTGGATAAGGTCCAGCCAAATGGCCAGTGGCTGGAGGCGGGTGGGTGCCGAAGCCAGAGCAGAGCATCTCAGGAGAGCCTATTGTTGAATTTTTAGGAGTTCTGTGAGCTAGTTTTTACATGATGCCATTATTAAAACTTAAATTATAAAAGCTTATGCTGGAATAAATTATATGTAAAGCAAACTAATAAATACCCAAAACTCTTTACTTCCTAATTATTTTACCACATTTCACTATTATGTAAACCCTGGAGATTATTTATGTCTCTCGTAACTTTATGGTGGAAATATTGTATGATGGAGTACTACTGTGTATTTCTTTCCTTCTCCATATTCAATGATGTCATGATGGAAACTTGAGTATTTACAATGCAGAAATAGATAAATAATGCAAATAAGGGTTTGATTCATTGTTTTCTTGACAGTCTTGTCTTAGGAAAGTGATGGATAAAATAGTTCATATTAATAGTTCATATAAATGTTTATATAAGATGTGTACAGTGTCTTTAGCTTTTACATTATGAATAGAAAAAACCTGTTGCAATAACAATTCCAGGGTTTGAAAACTATTCCAATTCAGCAAAGTCACCCAAATAATTGACAAAAGAGTGAACTTCTAAATCTTAACTGGTTCACTTTTTGTGATCCTTAATCACTTGTTAATAATGTAAAGCAAAGTATCAACCAACATTCATGTGAAAAGTACACTGGTTGGTTAATTGAAGTCATAGGTTGGCTATGAAAAAAAAAAGTTTAGCAAAAATTGATGAAGGCATTCTGTGAGATTCATTTGGCTGTATGGAAATTACAGTTAAGAATATTGGATATTTTATTACTATTTGAAAATTACATCCTATAATAATTTTACAGCAGTAAAATTTATAATGAATTTATGTATGTATACATATATGTATGCATATATTTTTATTTTCAAAGAAACGTTTATTAAGTATTGGGTTGGCCAAAAAGCTTGTTTCAGTTTTTCTGTTCTTAGGGAATGAAGTTTCTGGCCAACCCAATATTTACCAGTCTATTATTGTAGAGGTAACTTGTACTCTTTGCTAAGAAAACAAGGAAGCAACTATTGTAGAGTTTATCTGTATTCTTTGCTAAGAAAACAAGGAAGCAACTATGCTTAGAGCCAGAATGTGCTTAAGTATGTGAGACTATCTGGGTTCAAATCTAGTTCTGGGTAACTTTGAGCATTTACTTAATTTTATTGTGACTTAATTTCCTCAGTCTGTATAACATACTTCATATGACTGTTATGAGATTTAAATGCAGTAAGTAATGTACAAATAACACTTAAGAGCAGAGTCTGGTGGTACATACAAAATTATTATATTTTCATTATTAGAATGAAGGGAACAAGGGCCTTAACTTCTGTTCACAAAAAGATCTTCTGAACTTTTATCCACTGGTAAAAAGAAAAGAAAATGATGCTTGTGGGGAAATAAAATGGTGGGTCTTGGTTGTTGAGAGAAGGTTGGCAGATGTGTTCTGATTTAAAATTGGTTTTCTATTCTGATTTGGTGCAAGGAAAGAATGAGACCAATGATGGACACTACTTTTGAGCCTTCACTCTTTCTTCCCAGTCGCATGTCTAGCTGTTGCCCCTAACATCCTAACACCGAAGACATCACATTCTAGACACAGCCTTGAAGTGTGAAGGGTTAGGATTAGTCTATCAGCACCACTCCAGGTGGTGGCTGGGGTGTTAAAGTCTCACTGACTCTTATACAACATTTGAGGGGGCAGATGAATTTCAGGATTCAGAGTTTGGGAGGTTTAGAAAGCTCTATGATGCATACATTGTCTATTGTGTCAAAATCCTCAATAGGTTTTGCCACAACAACTGCAGTCAAATACATGGATATTTCTGTAGTGAAACGATTTAATATTCTCACCAGGTCACACAAATAAAGACTATAAATAGTCTCACGTCAGTTCAGGTCAGGCTTCACTACCAGATGAGTTCAGATCAGGTGAAGTATTGCCAGCAAATGAGTAATGAAAAAACTTGTGGGTTTGGAAAATGGCTGTGGCCAAACCTGGCAAGTCTGCCCAGAGGACTGCCACCCTGGGAATGAACACGTTTTTGTCTCCACTTTGTATAGTTTTGCCTGCCTGCAGCCCAGTCCTCTGTTCCACCCATGTTCCACTCCCAGGTTCCTCCTCCTCCTCCCATCAGGAGATTTCTAGAGGGAAGAACTAGGACATGTACTCCTTTTTCTTCACATTATTCAGTAGCATTTTTATCATCTCCCATTCCTCCCAGACAAGGAAAGAGGCCTGAGATTGTGTGAGTTTGACCTGGAAGTTGGGTTATATAGGATACACTTGCCTGGCAGAGTGACAAGGAAATAGCAATGGGGTAATCCTATGTATTTGCAGTTTCCCGGGGAAGGTAATGATTCAGTTATGGAAGATGGTTTTTGTGATTTGCAAAACCATCAATTCTGGATCTTGGGGATGACCAAATTCATTTAGAAGCTGATTCTGGGGATCGATTTGGATTTAACCTAAAGTCTCAGGGAATGGAGTTTCAAAGCCAAGTATCACTTCTGGGAACTTGGCTTTAACAAAATCAAGAAATAGCACAAGGGTGTGAAGGGACCCTGTTAGTGGTTGTGTTACGATGTGAACCTTTGTTTACATGTGGGCAGAGGCTGACACCCAAGAGAGTTGAAGGACTGGCTCAAGACCGCAGAACTAGGACTCCTCGCTGGACCTCCTGACTGATCCTGTTTGAATTTGGCTGAGAGAATAAGAGAAGCCGATATCAGGAAGAGAACATGGATTGTGTGCACGAGCCAGCCACCTCTCTTCCTTCTTTGTGTAGCCCGGAGAGCTTAAAGGAGCTGGAAGCACGTTTGCTGCATTAACCTTCTGCGGTGGGCAAGTGTCTCCTCCTGACTTTTAAAAACGTGAATAATGATTCAATACTAATTCAAGATCCTGGCCTGGGACTTATGCAAAGATTAGAGAGAATGCTTATAAAGTCACTAGCACATATTTTCTACCAAAGAAGTAGTGGAAACTGTTATATTAAAAATAAGACCAGTTAGTTCTTTTGCCATTTGATTATGTGTGTGTGTGTGTGTGTGCATTTAAAAGATCTTCCTAGACAGGATTTCTTTAAAATTGGGAAAATGGGAAATTTTTCCCATTTGGAAAGGAAAATTTTCCTTCCAACTGTGACAGGCAGCCCAATCACAATGAAATAATTATGATTATTAGTCTCTCAGGAAATGCATTGTGTTTCTATTTCTATGAAACTGGACTAAGGATTGTTATTATGTTGCCTTATGTAATGGAATTACTCAGATTTCAATAACTTATCTTTAAATACAGTATGATTTCGTCATAACTCTTGTAAGGCATTTTGGATGATTTGGATGCCAGCATTTTAGAAGTGACACTGATGTTTCCAGGATCTCCTGGGAGGAGGGAGTTCACAATATCATGGGATGAAGCCACCAGAGAAGAGTCAGAGAGGGGATTCCAGGGCTCCCACCCCAGCCAGCCGGCAAGCCTTCCTTTTGGCCTACGATCACTCTCTACTCCCTCTGCCCTCTTTGTCAGCCTCCAACAGGAGAGAAGCAATGGAGAGGTGAGAGGGAACTTGCTAGTTTTAGACCCAAAGCTTGGAGGTAGCTATACGACTCAGTAAATGATTTGTCATCAAGAGGAAAAATGACAGGGCTGGACTGAATTTGTTCATTCATCAGACTTTTAGTTGAATATCTATTATGTGCTTATGTGTTAGCCATAGAGTTGACTAATTGGTTCATCAAGTTCACAAATATTCCCACAGAGTATTCTAAGCTAAGGACATAAGAAGTTTAACGGCATCCCCTCATAATATCCTCTATGATGAAAACTGCACTTACTTGCCACTTGGCCCTGTTGGTTCTTCTTCCAGAATAACCAAAACCACAGAAGATAAACTGGGTCTTCTTTGATAATAAAGTGATTGTGAGCGATATCTGAGGTCTGGGATCGATAGTGCTGCTCTTTTCATTCTAGAATCCTGTCCAGCTCATCGCTTGAGTCTGGGGTCAGTGAGGTGGTTTTTCTGCTGATTTGTCTAGAGTATCCTTTTCAGAAGTTTAAAAAGCAGAAGCAGGAGTAGATTCTAACTTTGGAAGGACCAAACTCATAGGAACTGGGTAATTTATAATTTTTATAGAAAACAATATTTTAAAATTTTACTTTCAAAGCTATCCACCCACTTCCCTTTGACTGATTAGCTACATCATCTAGGGTTCAAGATAGATTTTAGGAAAATTCTACATTTTATTTTTCTCATACTCTAAAACATCATAAAATAGAATAACATTTTTCTCATTTGGGCATGAAAAAGATTTATGAGGTTATGTGTGTTCTGAAAATTATAAAATTGTAGAGTAAATAAAGAGAAGAGTGAGAAAAATAAAAATAGGGCTAATAAAACAGAAAAGTTTGAGAAAACAAGTGTGTGAAATAATGTTATATTTTTACAATTGTTAAGAAAAATAGGTATATAATTAGCCCTTTGGCCAATTCTTCTATCTTACAAACAACTACCTTCTAAAGTATTTAATGTGTAAGAGTTCTGATTTTATAAGTCAGATGTCATTACTTGGGCAGAGTTTTAAGAAAGCACTTTCTACTGAAAGGAATTTATGGTTCATACAAGTTATTTTTGAGGAGCCAACTATTTAAAATAGTAAGTACATGTACAAACAAAAACAAAACCCTGACTAAGGGATTTTAGTAAATCTTGGATCTTTATTTTCAATGTGGGGTTGTTTAAGATGAGAATGAAGAAAATTACACTGGATTATATTTAGATATTTATGATATGTTTGAAAGTTGAAAAGCAACTGTAGGAAATAAAGAAATGTTTTTTTTCCCTCCCATTTAATATTTTAAAAGGAATTTAAGTGCCTTAAAAAACAGCAGTTGCTTTTTGACAGTAATCTTTTCGGCAGGCATGGAAAGGGGAAGCCTTTATATCTTTGTATTTTTAGTTCCTAACAAAGGGCGACTGTGCTTGACTGGTGAGAGCATTAACCCCCATCTGCCCTCAAATGTAATCTGTGGTCATATTGTGCCAACTGTACTGGTGAACACTCACAACAATTAATTATCTGAGGTTCCCCAAACATCTGGACTTTTGGCACCCAGAACCAAAACATCTGGACGTTTGTTGGAATTTGATGCTTGTTTTCCGAGTTTGACATTGTGTCAGAATAATCATAGTCACTGAGTACTTCCTATGTGCCAGAGCCAGGCTAAATATTTTACCTGCCTTCGCTTGTTTAACCCTCAACAAGTGAATGAGTCCTGAATGATGAATACATTCATTTCACAGATGATGGTTCTGGGGCTCAGAAAGGGAAGAGTAGAGCTGAGGGGAAGACCCCTGTGGTCTAATGATAAACCCTGGGCTGTTAACTATATCCTGCACTGCTGCCAGAACAACTACAACTATAGAGGGTCAGAACAACCAATGGTACAGATCCAATATGGGGCTACACTAAAAGAAAGGGAGACTGCGTGACATCTAAGTGAAAAATACTACTCAGAAATATAACTATTGCTAACCAATTTGGTAATCTGGCGGAAACTTGTCTTTTTCTTGAATTACTCTGATTGAAATTAGAGTTCATTGAACATTAAAAAATGCACCTGATAATTCTGTATTCCATGGATTACACTTTGGGTAATAAAATAACTGAAAACAGTTGCATCTGCTTTGTCAAGTTAAAGAATTGAGAACATGAAAAAAAAAGTACACAAAAACAAACTGAATAAAGTTGAGAACTGATGCCTCGATTCAAGATGAATATTCCGGTTCTTGATCATGATTGCTATAACCTGAACTACGTAATCATAAATTATTTAACGTCTTAAGCCTCAGTTTTCTCATTTTCAAAGACAAATAAATAACAAAACCTACTCATCCTACTTTGCTGAAGGAGGGGATAAAATAATGCACATAAAAGTACTTTAATCCAGTGCCTGGCTCAGAATATGGTCTCAAAATGTTAGTTACTATTATTATCATAAATATTTGTTATAACTTAAGCTAGTACGTGAGGGAACTGGAATCCAGAACTACACCTGACGCTTACCCCTGCCAGCAGGAAGCCACTGGAGGGTACAGCCACCTCAGGCAACTTTCACCCTCTCTCCTTGTTTACAGATACTCACAGGCAAGAAAGCAAGCTTCACTTCCTCCGCTCCTTCTGCCCCCTGCTGGCTGGGGGTAGGGGCAAGAGGCTATGGAGGAGCTGAAAGTCAGCTTGCCTTCCTGCCTACTCCGTTTCACTTCTCTCTGCCAGGGCTTCAGATTTCTTTAAACATTAAATCTGAATAACCCTAACTTCCTACAAAAGGATGTGAGAGCATGTATATAATCATTGCCTCTTTAGTGCTGTAAAGTTTTACGGTTATGTAGAAATTCAATGTTAAAAATAAAACCTCAAAAACTCACTGATGAAATTTCTCTGGATAAATAATTAGTTATGCCCAGAGACATATTGAAGGGGTAGTAGATTTTTAGACTTTTCAACACAGACAGATGGTTTACGCATCTTCAGCATTTAGAGCTTTCTGAGGAGCATTATATAATCTTAGTGCAGTTACCAAATGAAATAAGAAATTCCTCGTTTGGCAGATGGAGCCTGCATATCGAGTTCATAAACTCTAATACTTCTCCCAAGTCCAAAATCAGAGACAACCTGCTCCAAGTCAGTTTCCCATTTGCACTTAATTAGGGAGTGTGTTTTGGAGGTCAGTGAAAATCAGTGGAGTACATTTTCATAATAACTTTCCTCACAATAAAATTATTTGGGAGGCAGCTCTCCAACTTTTTCTGGAATGAGGGCAAGAAAAACGGGGACACAGAGTGAAGTTATTGGATACCTTATCTGGAACTGCCCAAAAAGTTGTCTGGTATCCAAAGAACACAAAGTACCTTCTGGATCAAGGGAAAAGAGCCAAACGCTTTTATATTTCCAACAATTTTCATAACTGTGCAATTTCACACAATTTTAAGTGTTCCAAATACTAGAGAACAAAAACCTTCGCAGGGTTGTAATCATGTTACACTTTTAGAAGTAGAGGCAGAAATCTCCTGGTTAGGGAAAATGTAAAAGTTTGAGTAGGGTGATGGTTGATCGTTAGAACAGATAGCCACACTGTCACTTATTGGATGATCTTGTGCACTTGAGTTTCTCAAAGATAACACAATGAGCCCCAAACATGTTGCACTTCATTTAAGGATACGCCATGTCTCTGTAGCCATACAAAAACATATTACACTTGTGTTGGACTTGTCCTAAAACATTCTAGAGAATCAGAAGATAGATTCTAAGTGACAAACTCTGAGTAGAAAATCTAATCAGAGAGAGTCAATTCCTTAATAGATTAGGAATCTATTAGATTCTGATAGGCTCATAAGTTCTCCATAGTTGTTTATTTTTCTTCCTTTTTTAAAACTAATATTTTAGCTACTTCTAAATTTCATTTGGTTTTTACAATCCCCACTAATCCAGGAAAACATGGCCAAGATCCACAATTTCTGAATTGTGGTTGATAAGCTTTTATCATAATATAGAAACTTTGGCTGCAATATGTTGAAAAGATCTTCAGCCTCATATACAGAACATGGTTGACCTTTTTGCCTTTTGCACACACACGTGCACACACACACACACACACACACAACTCGAGGTAGGATTGGTTACGTTTATACTGTGTAATTTCAGTGATAAATTGTCCTGAGATGAAGTCTTGAGGCTTCTAAACCAAATTCCCCTCAAAGGCAGTTCATATGTCAAGTTGCTACATTCACCAAATGACTGAAGTGTAACCATAACCAATGTAGCATGACCAATGCATCAGAGTGAATGCACTATTTCTCTTTGGTCTTTTAATTTGATAGTGATGATAACAGGGAATTCGTCATACTTTGTTTCCCATATTTGGCAGATCATTCAGATTATGGTCTTTACAAGTTACCTGTCTATAAATCACTCTAAACTCAGCTCAGCTGGTATTTTGTTTTTCTGTTAAGAGAGGTTACCCAGTTGGAGATATTAATTTTGTGAAGCTTCAGTGTTTTAGGCTGCTGTTGTGTGTCAGGAACTGTGTGGTAGGCAACCTCTAAGATGACCCTGGATTATCCCTGTCTCCTGGTATTGAGGCTTTCATGCAATTCTGTCCCTTTCAGTGTGGACTGAACTTGCTGACTCACTTCTAATGAGTAGAATATGGCAGAAGCCATGGGATTAGGTTGTAGGTGGATGGGCTTCCACCTTGGGTGTCCTCTCTTGAACTCTCTTTTTTGTAAGCTTCATGCTGGAGGAAGTATGCTGCCATATTGTGTACTGCCCCATGGAGAAATCCACGTGGGAAAGAATTGATGACTCTGGCCAACAGTCAGGAAGTATGTGAAACCTGCCAAAGCTGCATGAGAGAGATTAGAAGTGAATCCACCCAGTTGAACTTTGAGACGACTGCAGCCCCAGCTGACACCTTTGTTGCTTTATTAGAGAATTTATTAGGCTTTATTAGAGACTCTGCACCAGAATGCACCCAGCTAAGCCACGTGCATATTCCTGACCCATAGAAATTATGAGATATTATCCAAATTGCTGACTATTGGGGTAATTTGTTACATAGCAATTGATAACTAATACATATTTCTACCATTATTGTTGTTGTTTGATTGCTAAGTCGTGTCCAACTCTTATGCAACCTCATGGACTGTTCATGGGATTTTCCAGGAAAGAATACTGGAAAGTGAAAGTGAAAGTTGCTCAGTTGTGTCTGACTCTTTGCTACCCCAAGGACTATACAGTTCATGTAATTCTCCAGGCCAGAATACTGGAGTGAGTAGCCTTTCCTTTCTCCAGGGGATCTTCCCAACCCAGGGATGAAACCCAGGTCTCCCGCATTGCAGGTAGATTCTTTACCAGCTGAGCTATCAGAGTACATCCAGAGTTTGCCTACCTTCCTAGTAACAGCTAGCTAGCACTCTGTTCTTTGGGAAGTGGCTGCAGAAGAAGGGAAGGTGTTGCCCCACATGGCAAGAGAGTTTGTCCTCAGGAGCTACCCGATATCCTTTCCTGACTTAGAGGATAATGATAGCAATAAATCCCAGGAAAACCTGCTTTGGAATGCACTGAACCTAACATAGGCAAGACACCATACACCAAGAGTTGCAAGAAATAGTCACCATGTTCAGACCTGAGCCAGGAAGGTAGTCTTAGGATTGATTCTTAGGGTTCTTGATCAAGGAAGGGGGCCAAAACACTAAGCATAAGCAAGCAACTATTTATTGATTTGGGGACGCTTTAGTAGAACATAATAATCCTGGACTTTCCTGGTGGCTCAGTACTCTTGCCTAGAGAATCCCATGGACAGTGGAGCCTGGCGAGCTACAGTCCATAGGGTCACACAGAGTTGGACACGACTGAAGTGATGCAGCAGCAGCAGTTATTTATTATCCTAGGAGAGACCTCAAAGTATTAGAGAAAAATCTGCTATTGAGGTGGCCCTTAAAAACCTGGGGAAATAAATGGCAAGCCCTGAGTGCCGGGGGGATGTTTGCTTTACTGGATGGATTGTCATTTCCTTCTCCAGGGAATCTTCCCAACCCAGGAGTTGAACCCTCTGCCCCTGCCGCGTCTCCTGCCTTGCAGGCAGGCTTTTTGCTGCTCAGCCACCAGGGAAGCCCAATTCTGCCATATTGGTGGTTAAATATCATAGAGTATATTATTCCTAAACATGGTCAGTGTTCAAATGCTGACTATAGTGATCCATACTGTTGGGCAGCTCGCTATCCAACAGAAGAAAGGCTGGAGTTTTTGGTTCTAGTATTAATAAGCATATCACACACGTATGATAAAGCCCCATTTTACAAAAGATGTGGGTCATCCTCAACATCATATAAGGAAGGGGAAGATGAGTGAACAATAAATGAAAGGAAAACTATTTTTGAAGTCTTTTTTTTCTATTGATTTCTGATGACTTTTACAGAATGATATTTTTTTCTGAGCATTTACAAAATTCCTTTTCTATAAAGTCAAATCAGATTGTCTTTCTTCAATCCCTGTAACTATATATAGACTCAGTGAGAAGGGAAATGTGGCTTTTGATTTCATCTATTCATTCCTCGACGAGACACAAATGCGTCAAAGTCCTAATAGCTTGGCATCCTTAAATAGTTTGTTGTGAAATAGAATAACTCAGGGTGTTCTGTCCAAAGCAGATTTTTTTTTTCTTTAGAAAATTTAACAATACATGTCTCAGGGTCAGAAGGATGAGGTGGATCAGCGCTGAGAGCCCAAGACCATAGCAGTCGTGTTAAAACAATATTGTTTGTCCTCCCCTTCATTTCCTCAGAGGTGCACAATACTCTTTCCTCCCCACCCTGCAGCTCTCTTTCTAAAATTGTTTTGGACCTTTGGGGGCCTTCTATATTAAGACTGGAGGAAACTGGAACCATTATTTGTTCTTTCTTCCAAACACTTTTCCTGTATGTGATAAACTAGTTGAATGAGGGAAAGGAGCTTCTCGTGAGCCTCTGAGCTTGCCTCCCCTTGACCCCTCTCTCTGGCCTTGAGCAAACTGTCTTCTTCCCTCTTCTGTCTTGGTCCCCCCATCTTCACACTCTCTTTGACACCCCTTAATGCCCCCTCCACCTTCCAGAACTTGCCAAAGAGCCAACTTGAGACTGAGGAGAAGGAAAGAAAAATCACCACTGACAGAAGGCCATTCAGAATTTTCTCACCTGCCCTGAAAGCCCAAGGCAGTTTCCTAGGGCAAGCACAGTTGGCTAATTCTCCCAGGTAACTAGTTTCTTGGAAATTTGCAGGGTTGTAGAATCTTCTTGCTTTGAATCTTAGGAATGTCTGAAATACCAGACACGTATTCTTCCCACAAAGTTATGTTAAGAGGTTTAATTACCAGAAAGTACTGTGTGTCATACATATCAAAATTTAAATGAGAGGAGCAAATCTGGCCAGTAAACTTTCTGAGACAACTGTGTTGCCAGAACCTATTTTTCTGTGTCTGTAAGAGAAAATGTAAGGTATGTTTCTTCCTTCAGTTTCCTCTGGAATTAGGCTGGTCCTGTCATTTTCTCCAGTGGTTACTTCGGTGAATCTATAGGGCAAGCTGTCATTATTGATTGTTTATGTGGCTTTTCTTCAGTCCACAGTAAAGTTAATATGCATTTCTTGATTTTTCCAAGGGTTGAGGAGAACACGGTTTATTTGCTGGAGGTTGTTATTTTTTTTCCTCATCTTATATTCTTCCTGCCTTTTCCAATCCAACAATTACTTCCTGTGCCTACTGTGTTCCCCAGAGGCTTTTCTGTTCTTAAATTGAGTTTTCTACTGTCTGTCTGTAGTACAGCCTTGAATTCGAGTTTTATTATAAATTGAAATTAAAGCTGTCCCAAGTGTAACTAGAATTTCATCTCTTCCAATGCCAAGCCCTATTGCCTCTCCAGTGTCAACAGAGAACTTTCCTTTTTCAAGATTTGCAAAATTTAAAATCATACCTTCCGGATAGAAAAGAGGAGAGTTTGCATAGTCACAGGAAAATGCATGGATGGGGAGATTCATTGTTCTTCTCTCCTCCTTCCCTCTCCATTTTTACTCCCCACGAGGAACACTGGCTTCACTTTGTATAGGCCCTTAAGATCTCTCTGCAGGAACAGGAGCAGGTTGATTAATGGTTCAAAGGCATGTTCATGCTTTCGTGATCAGATATATCTCACTCTGTTCCCTTCTGTAAAACAAAAGGCGTGTAACCTCCCAGCATATGTTATGATTGCCCGATGAATCGTGTGCTCCTGAAGCAAAATGCTTTTAACAGATGACTTATGAAAATCATGCTTGCAGTTCTGTGATGGAAAACAACTGTTATTAAAGAGCTGAGCCAAAGATAAAATTTTCTTAAATATATACATCCCATTAATAAAGTATATTGAACACATATATTCAATAAATGCATACATGTGTTCTATATAACCAATTGCTAGTTATCAAGTATGTAACGACTTTGGGGCTTTAGTCTAGCATTTACAGCAAGTTTTGTGACATTGTCAAATCCCTCATGCTTTCTAAGCTCAGTTTCTACATCTGTAATATGTGAGGAAGTGAAAAATATTTCCACTCTGCCTCTGTAGGTCCTCATGCTCTACTCTTGTGACTCTCCTTTTGGTTTGGATATGGGTGGTGTGGGCAAAATCCACCCGTGACACCCATCCTCAGGCTTGCCAATCAATAGATTCAACATTCTCCTGTCAACCCACTTTAACTAGAATGACTCAGAAGAAACCATATAAACTATATGAGTTTATTTTTCACTTAGTCCTTCAGTTGGCCTCATGGATCTTTTTAAAAAATATTTATTTATTTATTTGGCTGCCCTGGGTCTTTAGTTGTGGCATGTGGCATCTAGTTCCCTGACCAGGGATTGAACCCGGGGCCCCTGCCTTGGGAGCATGGAGTCTTAGCCACTGGACTACTAGGGAAGTCCCTGGCCTCATTTGTGAATGATTTGCTGATAGGGAGGACAAAGAGGAAGAAAATCAATGGCCTTAGTCCATTTACTAGCTGAGTTAGAAAGCTGCCCTTCATTTCCCATTGCCTGTGTACAGCTTCAACTCAAGCAGTCCCACTGGACATTCTGGGCTTCCTTTCTAGAGGGCAGACCACTGTGGGCTCTGAAACCTCAGTATGGTGACGTGCTCTCCTTTGTGAAGATGAGGTAGTTAAAAACCACGTAGAGGGGCCGCCCTTTCAGTCATGCATCTGGTAATGGTGATAACATGAGTGAGCCATGCATCCTCTGCCCTGTCTTCTGGTGGGAACGCTTGTGAGCATTTGTATAAAGACTGACTGAAAGAGTCCCAGGGGGTATCACATCTGTGGTCAGTTTTCATCTATTTGTGAGTTGTTCTTATATGAAATAAACTGGCTTTTATTAATGAACAGTTATTTTAATAGCTTGACACAGTTAACTGAAGTAAATGTGCATTTGTTTCCTACCTGGCTGATGGACCTATTGACCATGAGAATGACGTTTTATTAGCATGGTAAAAAGAATTAGGAACTTTATTCCTATTAGTACCCAGCCTTCAGGGTGAACCACACTGAAGCTCTCCTTGACTGTGAAACATAATATTTTTCTTACTAGAATCTTATTTTTCTTATTTCAGAATCTTCAAGAGAGGTAGTTTGTGATCACGACCTCTACCATGTTGAGGGAAACATGATAAATGCCTTTCTGGTGCATCTTTGTCAAAAGAATTTTTCTTATGTCCAAGAAACCCACAAATTATGCTGATAGCAGCACCTTCCAACAGAAAATATTTCAGGAGGGGTTTCCATCATTTGCTTGCTTCATATGACTTATTGACTGAAAAATAAGATTTCATCACTGCGGTTAGTGGAGATGGTCCTGAGAGCACTACGTCAGTGGGTTGTGTGCAGTTGCCTGGGGAAGAAAGGAGGATGTGCAGAACTTGGTGACCTCTCAGGCTCACTCTCCAACGTCTGCTGTGTCCACTCTACAGCTCACTATGGCTCTAAGCCATGACGAAGTCTCCTTGGAGCCCCAACTTCTTTCCTGTTAGCCACTCAGTCATGCCCAACTCTTTGTAACCCCATGGACTATAATCCATCAGGCTCCTCTCCAGGCACGAATACAAGAGTGCATAGCCATTTCCTTTTCCAAGGGATCTTCTTGACCCAGGGATCGAACCTGAGTCTCCTGCGTTGTAGCAGACTCTTTACCATCTTTACCATTACTGCCCTGGTTGAGCCACCAGGGGAGCCCAACTTCTTTCTTGGGTTCCCTTAATTTTCAGAAACGTTAATATCACCACAATCCATTGCGTTGTGTTTGTGTCATAAATCTTGCCTTTTGAAAGCTCATCTCATACTATTATACATCATCATTTTTGACCTTTATAATGGGCCTGTGAGGTAGGTAGGACCAGAATTATTACCCTGGTGTCTAAACTAGGAACTGATCTCATAGAAGCTTAGTGGCTTTTTAAAGATCACACAGCTACTAACAGACGGCCTGAAAACGTCGGGAACTCAAGAAAGAAATTAAGGCTTTTGAGGGTAAAATTTGTGATACAAACACAAAGTAATGGATTTAGGTGATAGTAACATTTCAATATGAAATCCCCCTAGTTCAGTAACTTATTTAAAGAACATGAAATATATACATATATTTGTATGTTCAGGAGCTTTTGAATTCCTTCCCCCCCAAACTAACAAAACTCACACAGTTTGGTTAGTTTTCCTGTGTCCCAGTCTTTCAGTAAGCTGACATCACAGTAGATGTTAAAATAAGGAAACAGACACTGGCCAAGATATGTGCATTTATGTGTGTGTGAGTGAGAATGTGTGTGTGTGTGCATTTAGGAAAATGCACGTGTACCTTTGACCTAGCTACTACATATGTTCATACAATTAAAAAAGGAATAATGACTCATTAACCAAACAAGTCCTAGAAAAAAAAATATTCATTTAATACAATCACAGTGACTTCCTCGCTGTTTCCACTTCATTGCTGCTTATGTGAGTAAAAACAACATGCTAAACGGAGACTTTCAGGATCCCATGGGACCAATTAATGCCACGTGACTTCCTCCCTGCCTTCCATGAAAATAACTATATTATAATGGTCTGTGATATTAATATCAGCTTTGGAAAAGTCAGGCAGCGGCTCCATAGGGAAGGAAGTGGCCTGAGCAAGAACTGTGGAATGTGCAGTATTTGACAGAGGAGAGGCCACATCTTTTTATAAGCTGCATCACACAGTTCAGTGAGGTGGGGGCACCATATGGGCTCCTGGGTTAATTAGGGTTAAAAGGCCACCAGGGTAGTCAACCTCTGATCTTGAACTCCAAGAAAATGTGGTTATGTCAGGGGGAGGGAGGGGATGGGGAAGATTGGAAATTAAAGTTCTCAGAAATAAAACCATTTCCAAAGCATTTTTCCCCCTGAATTTCTCCAGATTTCTGCCCACCACAGAGGCAGGATGTGTTTTGACAGCCTCTGTTTGTGTTGGAGTGTAGACCTGGGATGAAGACTGGTGGGTACACCTCCCAAGTGCATTGAGTAGTTTGGTGGGGTTTTCCAGTGACTCCAGAATTGAGGGCAGAACCAACGGGTGTATGAGCCACAACATCCGTAGCCCTGCTCCAGGGTTCCCTTAAATGCAATTGGAAGAACCCCAGATTCATACTCCACCCAGATCCCAATCCAATCCCACTCACTGTACAGTCTTGCAGAGATTCAGCATTCTCCCTGTGGCAGGTCAAACTCTCCTCTCTAGCATACGGCAATGGACCAGTCAATTTTCCTGCTTGTAAACTGCTGTAGTGCATTAATTCCGCTCAAGGGTGGTCCTCAAGCACAATGGACAATAAAAATTCCCCTGAGAGTGGATATTTAGTGGTATGTCTGATTATCCAAGAGTGATTGCCTAAGGCAATGATCTAGATCCAATTCCTAGACACTGGCTAATGGTTTGGCCAGACAATCTGAGGCTCAGAAGAAAAAATGTTGGGGAACTGGTGATACAGAAGTTTAGGGTAAAAGTTGGTTACACTTCTTAGAATGAGCCCAGAATATGAGAATATTTGTACTAAACCTGCAGGTTCATCAAAATGCCCCCTATGGAGAGATTTGTAAATAATCAGAAGGACAGAATGACTCTCACTGAAGTTATCCATTAGGGTCCTCTCCTGGTGTTTAATCAACTGTCTCATAAATGAAACAGCTATGTTGGCAAAAATGGATCTAATGGCATGAACTAATGGGTGACTTATGGCTAGTACCTCAGCTGAGTCCCCCATTGGCCAGGAGTAGCAGCAAGGCCTGAATACAGGATGGGATGGTGCTACATCTGGGAGAGACAGTCAACTACTCAGTAGGAACTGATTATTTTGGACACTTCTATCATGGAAGGGACAGTCATATGTAGGTTTGCTTTCACTGCCCCACTGTGCTTTGCTAACACTTTCATCAGTATAGTTTAAACTCTTAAACATCATAATGAAATCCGTACTCTACATATCTTTGTTTTATAAAATCATTGATTTTCTTGACATTTATTTTCTAAATCTCTTGAAATAACACTTAAGATGACTTTATATAACTGAACTACAATAAAAATTAAAATTGCAAGTTTATTGCTGTAAGCAATTCATTTTACAGGGAAAAAAATAAGACAATGGGCTGATGACCATACGATTCACTGTTCTAACCATGTGTCCCATTTTCAGAAGCAGTTGACATTATAGAAACATGGAATCATCTATTGAGGACTCAGATATCATTGAGTCTTGAGTTGAGTCATTGATATCACTGAGTCATTGAGTTGGCTGGTAGATGGCTTCTTGCTTATCTGAAGTGCTATTCCTCATTCAGGATGAAACATATACTGAGTTAATGGTGACTAAATGGTTTTCTTTCTTCCGGTTCTAGAACACCGAGATTCAGGAGATTTGGGGAAGAAATATGGGTAAACACACACAATCACATCTAAAAACCCACTACCAAAATTTTGCATTCTGTCCCTAGGCTCTGGTGGTTCAATAATTTTAGTCCCTAGTGGAAATTTGATCTCACTGAGACATTACAATAATTCTATAAAACTGAGAGCTGAAACAACCACTTGAGCATTCAAGGATTCTCATGCCATTGAAAATTGTGACGCGTTGGATTTTTGCTGGCTTGATGGATCCTGACTGTTGTAAAGAAGGAAAGGAAGGGCCATGGACACAATCCAGGGGTACCTCTTGTACTATTATTTTGAGTGGGAGAGATCAGTAGAAGACTACTACAGTTTACTCAAGCAGAAACAAGGGCTTAGATTTCTAAAGGTGAAATTTCAGGTTAATTTGCCCTGTTCTGCAGATGGTGATTGCAGCCATGAAATTAAAAGATGTTTACTCCTTGGAAGGAAAGTTATGACCAACCTAGATAGCATATTAAAAAGCAGAGACATTACATTGCCAACAAAGATCCGTCTAGTCAAGGCTATGATTTTTCCAGTGGTCATGTATAGATGTGAAAGTTGGACTGTGAAGAAAGCTGAGTGCCAAAAAATTGATGCTTTTGAACTTGGTGTTGGAGAAGACTCTTGAGAGTCCCTTGCACTGCAAGGTGATTCAACCAGTCCATCCTGAAGGAGATCAGTCCTGGGTGTTCATTGGAAGGACTGATGCTGAAGCTGAAACTCCAATACTTTGGCCACCTCATGCAAAGAGTTGACTCATTGGAAAAGACCCTGATGCTGGGAGGGATTGGGGGCAGGAGGAGAAGGGGGCTACAGAGGATGAGATGGCTGGATGACATCACCGACTCAATGGACATGAGTTTGAGTAAACTCCAGGAGTTGGTGATGGACAGGGAGGCCTGGCATGCTGCGATTCATAGGGTTGCAAAGAGTCAGACATGACTGAGTGACTGAACTGAACTGATTCTGCTAGCTGAAGCAGAGAACATGGAATGGTGGTGATTGCATGGAAAAGCTGCAAGTACTAGCTAGGGTTCATACATAGAAATGCTGTTGTATATAGAATGTGTTGTTATTGGTGGTGGTTATAGTTACAATTCAATCTTCAATTTTAGAAATTTAAGGTGGGAATGTAACAGGAAGAATGGACAATGGCTATAGAATATGGACTGAAACTGGAGGGAATAAAAAATAAAACTTACTATTTTCTCTGTTTGGGGAAAGAGTGGGTATGTTTTTGGTTGCACAAGGTGGGCTACCAATGCGTACGTGCGTGGTAAGTTGCTTCAGTCTATGTGACTGAAGCAGTATCAGTATATACTGATACTGCAGTATATAGCAGTATCTGACTGAAGTCAGATATCAGTATATCTGACTCTTTGCAACCCTATGGTCTGAAGCCCACCCTTCTCTCCATGGGGATTCTCTAGGTAAAAATGCTGGAGTGGGTTGCCATGTCCTACTCTAGGCTATTTTTCCAACCCAGGGATCAAACCAGCATCTCTTACCTGTTCTGCATTGACTAACACAACCTGGGAAGCCCTGGGATACCAATATTGTGTAGAACTTTTGGAAGTGTGAGTTTGGGAGAAAGTGTTTATGCGTATGTAAGGCAGACAAAGGAATAAATTATAACAGACTTGAGTATCCAGAATCCGAACATTCTTTTTATTTTGGAGGAATCCCCAAATAGGTGTGATAACAGGATCCTACTTTCCACTTTTCTACTAAGCAAACAAAGGGGGTAGCTATTTCCTCTCTCTGCCTCCTGACATCAGTTTGTCCACGTGGTCTATACTTGGCCAATCATATTTAGGATCCCACCCAGGACTTTGAAACCTAAGGCAGTGATGTGCAGACCAAGCAGCAGGTATGAAGCTTTTTATGACGGCAGGGACAGCAGAGTTGTGAGTCTTGAGGTGGGGTCAGCTAATGTTTAAGGTGTATGTGGTGACAATGAAAGTAACAGCACATGTTGAGAGCTGGAGATATTTTAACAGATTGTTTCAGTGCTGTGAGCTCAGCTGTATTTTTAGCTGTCTAACTCTCCTTGATTGCCATCCATTTTCTGTGTCAGCTTCTCCAGCCTTCATGTTGATTTGGGAGCAATCCAACATCCTTCCAATGAAGTCTTTTTCAGCTTGAGACGGCTAGAGACAATTCTTCTTATCTGGGCAGAGGTATAATGGTTCAAGTTGCTGTTCATTCCACCTGGATAACCTCACTGTAGCCATTTCTCGTGCATTTGGCAGACACTGTGGTCACTTTGGGCTTGGTCATTGTCTTGGTACAAGACTTGCTGCTTCTCTGACTTTCTGTGTAGTGGCTGTCCATACTTCTTTTAGTATAAAAAGCCTTTCCCTTTGAGAGCATGGTATGCTTTTTCTTAGGACTGGATTCGGAGAAAATGTGGTGAGATCAAAACAATGAACAAAGGAAAATTGTCCTTAAAGTTAATCCCAGCTTTTTCCGTGTGGATTGATTAGATGAATTCTGACTACCTTAATTCAAGGTGAGTTCCTTGCCCATAGAGTTAAAGATATGCTAATTTGCCTTACATTTTTAAAACGTAAAGTCACTTCTTGGATCTAGCAATTAATTCCAATATGTTCCAAACTTCTTTCCAGACCACCCCTTAGGACATTAAACATTTTATCTCCTTAGTGCTCTTTACTCTAATGTATTTCAAATTGCCCCCACCCCTAGTAGAAATCCAGGGAATTTGGAACCCTTAGCCAAAGAACCATAGTTTTGCTAGCCAGTGTTGCATTAAGTGATGGAATTTAACTTGGACTTTTTCAGAATAATGGAAGCAGAAAATGTTTTTAATGGGAAAAAAAATGATGATTCATTCATTTAATATTTTTTGTTCAAAAATATTTGTTGAGCAGCTATTATGTGCCAGGCATTACCCTCACCACTGGAGATTTGTGGTGGTGGTTTAGTTGCTCAGTCATGTCTGACTTTTGCAACTTCATGGACTGTAGCCCGCCAGGCTCCTCTGTCCATGGGATTCCCCAGGCAAGAATACTAGAGTGGGTTGCCATTTCCTTCTCTAGGAGATTTATATATGCACAAAATAGAGTGTCTTATACTGTACTTATTTTGGGGGGATACAGATGGTAAACGGATTTAAAAGAATTGTGTTTGATGATGGTAAGGACTATTGAGAGAAATAGAACAGGGTAAAGGTTTTGGGGTGTGATAAGAGCAGGCATACACGTTCAAGAGACTATGAAAAGGGCAATGTGCTGCAGAGTGAGTATTAGGAAGATTATTAGATGTAGTGGGGAACCAGAACGTATAGGGTCTTAAGTCTATTGTAAGGATTCATGCTTTGGCTTCAA
Organism: Odocoileus virginianus; assembly: GCF_023699985.2. Lineage (NCBI taxonomy): Eukaryota > Metazoa > Chordata > Mammalia > Artiodactyla > Cervidae > Odocoileus > Odocoileus virginianus. The sequence continues at coordinate 53,899,460 of NC_069684.1, read as the reverse complement.
GATGGAAGGATGTTTGAAATTTTGAATCAAGGGATGGCTTTACCTGACTTAGCTTTTTTCCCCCAAGGACAAGTTTTAAAATATTGAGGTAAAATTTACATATCATGGAGTCATAAATTTTAAGTGTACTCTTGGGTGATTCTGACAAATGTATTCATTTCATAGAACCAATACCTTTGAATAAAATACAGTTTTATAATCCCAGAAATTTTTCTGATTTCTCTGCCCAGTCAATTTCTGCCCTTCAGTCAGTTCAGTTCAGTCGCTCAGTCGTGTTCAACTCTTTGTGACTCCATGAATTGCAGCATGCTAGGCCTCCCTGTCCATCACCAACTCCCGGAGTTTACTCAAAATCATGGCCCATCGAGTCGGTGATGCCATCCAGCCATCTTATCCTCTGTCGTCTCCTTCTCCTCCTGCCCCCAATCCCTCCCAGCATCAGGGTCTTTTCCAATGAGTCAACTCTTCGCAGGAGGTGGCCAAAGTACTGGAGTTCCAGCTTCAGCATCATTCCTTCCAATGAACACCCAGGACTGATTTCCTTTAGGATGGACTGGTTGGATCTCCTTGCAGTCCAAGGGACTCTCAAGAGTCTTCTCCAACACCACAGTTCAAAAACATCAATTCTTCAGTGTTCAGCTTTCTTCACAGTCCAACTCTCACATCCACTGGAAAAACCATAGCCTTGACCAGACAGACCTTTGTTGGCAATGTAATGTCTCTGCTTTTTAATATGCTATCTAGGTTGGTCATAACTTTCCTTCCAAGGAGTAAGCGTCTTTTAATTTCGTGGCTGCAATCACCATCTGCAGTGATTTTGGAGCCCAAAAAAATAAAGTCTGACGCTGTTTCCACTGTCTCATCTATTTCCCATGAAGTGATGGGACCAGATGCTATGATCTTAGTTTTCTGAATGTTAAGCTTTAAGCCAACTTTTTCACTCTCCTCTTTCACTTTCATCAAGAGACTTTTCAGTTCCTCTTCACTTTCTGCCATAAGGGTGGTGTCATCTGCATATCTGAGGTTATTGATATTTCTCCCAGCAATCTTGATTCCAGCTTGTGCTTCTTCCAGCCCAGTGTTTCTCATGATGTACTCTGCATATAAGTTAAATAAGCAGGGTGACAATATACAGACTTGACGTACTCCTTTTCCTATTTGGAGCCAGTCTTTTGTTCCATGTCCAGTTCTAACTGTTGCTTCCTGACCTGCATACAGGTTTCTCAAGAGGCAGGTCAGATCTGGTATTCCCATCTCCTTCAGAATTTTCCACAGTTTATTGTGATCCGCAAAGTCGAAGGCTTTGGCATAGTCCATAAAGCAGAAATAGATGCTTTACTGGAACTCTCTTGCTTTTTTGATGATCCAGCGGATATTGGCAATTTGATCTCTGGTTCCTCTGCCTTTTCTAAAACCAGCTTCAACATCTGGAAGTTCTCGGTTCACGTATTGCTGAAGCCTGGCTTGGAGAATTTTGAGCATTACTCTACTAGCGTGTGAGATGAGCTCTTTCTGCCCTTAGTCAACCACTATTTCAATTTTTAAAAAATCACAGCAAGTAAATTATATTTGTGCTAAAATTTTATTGAAATAGAATCACATGGTAAAGCTATTTTATTGAAATAGCTTTCCATTAGAGGTCAAGGACTATAGCCTAAATGTCATGTGCGCTGTGACCACAAGCTATTTAGAGTAATAGAATTAGTCTCTTGTGGCTGTCTTCTTCCACTGAGCATGTTTTTGAGAGACATTCATGTTGTTGATGCAAAGAGCTGACTCATTGGAAAAGACCTTGATCCTGGGAAAGATTGAGGGCATGAAGAGAAGGGGACGACAGAGGATGAGATGGTTGGATGGCACCACTGACTCAGTGGACATGGGTTGGGTGGACTCCAGGTGTTGGTGATGGACAGGGAGGCCTGGCGTGCTGCAGTTCATGGGGTCGCAAAGAGTGGGACATGACTGAGCAACTGAACTGAACTGAACATGTTGTACAAATTGGTAATTCATTACTATTATTACAGAGCAGTATCTTATTATATGACTATGCTGCACATTATTTATCTATTTTACTACTGATAATTATTTGGGTTATTTTGTTTGTTTTGTTTCCTTGTTTATTTTTGCCAATATTAATAAAGCTACCATGAACACTTCTGCCATGTATTTTTTGGATGTAGTCTTTTATTCCTCTTTAATAAGTTCTTGGAAGTGCAGTTTCTGGGTTATAGAGTGAAGGTATTCTTAAAATGATAAGAAAATGCCTAATAGTGTTTTGGGCTTCCCTTGTGGCTCAGCTGGTAAAGAATCCACCTGAAGTTCGAGAGACCTGGGTTTGATCCTTGGGTTGGGAAGATCCCCTGGAAAAGGCTACCCACTCCAGTATTCTGGCCTGGAGAATTCCATAGACTACAGTGCGTGGGGTCGTAAAGAGTCTGACACAACTGAGTGACTTTCACTTTGCTTCACAACATTGTTTCAGGGCTTCCCTGGTGGCTCAGTGGGTAAAGAATTCACCTTCAGTGCATTAGATGCAGGAGATGTGGGTTCAATTCCTGGGTCAGGGAGATTCCCTGGAGGAGGGCATGGTGACCCACTCCAGTATTCTTGCCAGGAGAATACCAAGAACAGAGGAGCCTGATGGGCTACGGTCCCTAGGGTCACAAAGAGTAGGACATGACCGAAGTGACTGAACATGCATGCATGCAATAGTATTTTAAAGAAGTTTTACCATTTTATACTCCCATCAACACTGTAAGAGAGTCTTGGTTGCTCAGCATGCTCTGGAAAATTTGGTGTTATTAGCTTTTAAATTTTTAGCTATATCTTTTACATCTATACGTGTTATAAACTTCACCTTATAATGTTAATAGTTTTGCTTTAACTGGTTAATTTCTTATAAGGAATTTATAAGATGAAAGAACCTGATGTCTTACAGTAAACTCCTTGTTTATCATTTCTGGTGTTCTTTATTTCTTCGTGTGAATTCTAGTTTCTATCTGGTATCATTTATTTTCAACCTGAAGAAAATCTTTTGGATTTTCTTGTAATAAATTCTATCAACTTTTGCTTATTTGAAGATGCAATTATTTTGGTCTCCTTTTTGAAGGATATTTTAATTGCTTATATGATTCTGTATTGATAGTGGGGTTTTTTCCCTTTGTTAAAGATGGCATTCCATGATCTTCTGGCTTCTATTGTTTCTGATGAGAAGTAAGTTTTATTTGTATTATTATTTATCTATATATAACCTTCCCCCCCACCCCCTCAACCTTGGCTGCTTTCAGGGCTTTTCTATTTATTTTTGATTTTCAACAGTTTGATTGTGATGTGCCTAGGTGTGATTTTTTTTTTTTTTTTTTTTTTGGTTAGTATACTTGGAGTTTGTTGCATTTCTTGGTCTGTAAACATATTTTTGAACAAATATGGGAAATTTTCAGTTACTACTTTTTCTATTTCTGAGACTCTAAATACATGTGTATTAGACCATTTTAATTGTGCTTAAGTGCTTGAACATCTGCTTATTCTTCTATAATGGTTAGTTTTATGGTTAGTTTCTTCTGCTATTTCTATTGTTCTGTTTTCATGCCATCTCTATCACCCACTGAATTTTTAATTTAATTTCTTATTCTAGTTCATAATTTTTATTTTATTATTTCATGATTATATGTATTTTTGATATCTCCTGTAATCTTCATTTATTAAGTCATATTTTTCATTTAAAATTTTTATTCTTCATTTTTTATTTTACTTAAAAAAAAAAATCCTGGCTGTACAGCACAACTGGCAGGATCTCAGGCCCCCAGCTAGGGACTGAACCGTGGCCACAGCAGTGAAAACACTGAATCCTAACCACGAGGCCATCAGAGAACTCCCCAGTTTTCCTTTGTTTCTTTTACAATATTTATAGTAACCTTTTAAAAATCTTTGCCTGCTATATCCAATATTTGGGCCAACTCAGGATAGATATCTAATTCTTACTTTTTTTCTTTCTTGATTGTCACAATTTCCTTTATCTTTGCATTTCTTAATATTCCTGATTGTATGCTCAACTTAGTGAATGCTACATTGTAGAATCTCTGAAGGAAGTTGAGTTTTGTTTTAGGAGACAGTTCAATGACTAGCTCTTTACGCTGAACTTCTGAAGTCTTAGGTTTCTGCTTTATTATGGCAGATCTATGGAGAGCCCAAAGTGTTTCCCAACCTCCTCTATCTTGGGGCTGGGGGAAAGAATCTCCAAACTGCCTCTTTTGAGGCCTTTGTCAGGGCTTAGAATACAGCATTTTAAAGGCACAGTAGGAATTACTCTATATTGTTCACTTACTCCCAAGACTTGGCCTTTTTGAGATCTTAACTAGTTGCTTAGCGTGTGAACAAGGTATTAACAAAGTTTCTCACTCTGCCTGTAGCAGAATCCCAACATCCAATTACTTCCTACTCCTCTCATGTTTCTGTTTACTCTCAAACCCACAATAGCCACTCTCTTAAAAGCCTCATGTCACCTTGACCTGTGCACGTTTAGCCCAGAGGCCCCCAACCAAGGGCTCACAGAATAGTTCCTTCCTCTCTGATTACCTAGGCTTTAGATTATAGCTGCTTCATTATCCTAAACTCGGATACAGTAAACTCCCTACATACAAACATTTGAGTTGCAAACTCTCAAAGATGTGAATGTGAATTCACATGCCCAATTACATAAGCTAGTTCACAAGTCTGGAATACATTGTCATCTGCATGCATCATCTACAAATGGTCATGCTTTTATGTACTTGACTGCACAGTACTGTATAGAGAGCAGTAGTATAGTATCTTTATTTCAAGCCCAGGATGTCCTGAAGCAAGCACAAACGCATTGGTGATACAGCTGGTGCTATACTAAGAAATGCCAAGCGATGGAATCAAAAGTGAAAATTTTTGAGACAATGGAGCAATAAGAGGAAGAAGTAACTGAAGAACCAAAGAGATTCACAATGCAGGAAATGGCAAGGGGAAATTCCTTATTTGAGGAGGGATTGTTAGTTTTTGAGGCACAAGACCCAAACGTAGAAAGATACACGAAGGTTTCAGCAGCCATTCAGAATGCAATCTTGTGCTCTTGTGTTATCCATGATGAGAAAGAAAGAGCTACTACCCATTACCCAGACATCACTGGATCATTTTTTCAAGAGGATAGATAGAATTGAATTGAGCAAGAACCAGAATCTGTGCCATCAATGTCAGGCATGAGTGACATCACAGTTTGCCCCCCACCCCCTATTGTTGATGATCCTTGAGCTCTACCATCTCTCACCTCCTCTCTCTCCCCTAATCAGTAACTCTTCTTGCCTGTTCCCTCAGTGGCAGCCTCTGTATGTCACCTGTTGTACTGTACTACTGTACTTTTCAAGGTCCTGTGCTGTAAGATTAAAATGTTTTCTTTATTTTTTTATGTTTATTTGTATAGTTTGTGTGAAATGTATTATAGACCTATTACAGTACTGTACAATATAGCTGACTGTGTTAGTTGGGTAACTAGGCTAACTTTGTTGGACTGAGGAATGAATTTTATTTGGTAAGTCACAGTTCTTCTCTGTTATTAGAACTTCCTTGGGATTATCCTCACCTAAATCATCTCCCAAGACACAAATCATGGAGTTCTGACTATAGGTTTCCTGTCTCTTTCCCAAAATGTCTTGGCTTCTAATGCAAACTGATGTGCCTTTTCTACCTTATAGCACATTTCACTATATTTTGGCAAATAACCAGTGGTTCAAAGTTGTTAAAGGGTACCAGGGGTAGAACTAGCTATAATCTTGACTGTTTGGTTCCCAGAAGATGCTTTTCCAGTGCATACACTTAGCCACAGTTAACTTATCATATTGACAAGTCATTCAACAGAACTCAGTAGAATTGAGACTGTGGTGGTGATTGTGTGTGGGTGTTTCAAGAGAAATCTTGCACTTTGGCAGAAGCAAGCACAGCTTTTTGCCAGCTTGATCCTATTGAGCTCAGTAGGATTTGACTGTGGTGGTGTTGGTGGTTTGTGTGTGTGTATATGTAGTGTGTACATGTGATGGCAGGTGGGGTGTAGTTGTGATGGCAGGTGTGGTGTAGGAGAGAAAGTTCTAAAGGTAAGAGGTTGTTCTGGGCGGACAGGAGCTAGAAAGACAGCCCCAGTACCTGGAGATGGCATGGGGTGCTACTGGGCTGGCCCCTGGCCCTGTCTAGTTCTTCCTAGCAACTAAAGGCTAGATCCTTGAGTGTCCCTTAATTTAGGGCGGCAGAATGGTCTCAGTCAGCCCTTTGTGCCTCTTTAACTGTTTTCACGCTTAGAGAGTATCTCTGAGGATACCTGTCTCCTTGGCCCTCTGGCAGAAGAATATTTATTTCCAGACTTGAGCCGTTGACTCTGCTGAAGAATATTGAAACTCAGGACTAAAACTCAGACATGCCTGGATTTTGGAGAATTAGAGGATCTCTCTTCTCTTCTTAGCTGGGTCCTGCTGGCAAGTTGATGGTGGGAAGGTGGTGGGGGAAAGGGAGGCAGCTTCTTGCCTCTGTTTCTTCCTTGTCTCCCCAAAGACATGCAGTGTCCACCTCTCACGGATGCCGTCTTTGCTGAGAAACCGCACGCACCCACAAAACCCTGAGCAGAGAGGAGCTGCCCAGTTCCCCCTAGTTCCTTGTACGGTGTAGCTGCCTTGCAGCCGTATTCAGAGAAACCTATAGGGAGCTCCTCCGCAGGGCAGCTTTGATGATTTCTTCAGACACATGGAGCAGACTGACAAATTGACTTTCAAGTGAAAGGTCAGCGCAGAGAACCAAAAGGGTAGAGCATCTGGATTCACAATTAAAACGCCCGCGGAGCACAGTTTGCAACTCCGGCGTCTCCTTGTGTAGGAGGTGCTGTCAGAGGGACTCATTTGGCAGCTGCGGCTGACTGTGGATTGGGATTGGAGAAAATAAAAATTCCTCGTGGTTGTCTGTGTGTATGCGTGCACGGTGCACCCGCGATTGTGTGTGGGTGTTTCAAGAGAAATCTTGCACTTTGGCAGAAGCAAGCACAGCTTTTTGCTAGCTCGATTCTGCCCTAGAGTTGACCTCCAGAATGGTCTGTCCCGGGTGAGTCGATCCTTAGAAGAGGGGCTGGCTCATCCCTGTGCCCGCCTTAGGCAGCTGCGAATAAAAGAACTCAAAGGATGGAAAACCAAGTTTAATCACTGACTTAGTCTCTGACCTTGGACCCATTGTCTTTTGTAAGTAAGGGCTGCTTCCAGCTTTCAGACACCTGCAGAAAATATATTTCCTCATCCAGTTCAAAAGAAAGGACCCCATCAGTGCCTTTTCTCTGGGTTACTTGGTTATAGAAGCATTTGTTCTGTTTCCAGTTTACAAAGTGTTTCCATACCCAAAGATATGGTGCAAGAAAACAAGATATGCCTAAGAAGTACCTGTGAGTCCAGGCCCTCAGAACTGTGCTGTGGGGTTTGGGGGCACAGTATACCTGAAAACTCGGCTTTCTCAGAATGCTTTATCTGCCCAACACTTGCCTTTGAGTTCTTACTGACGTCTTTAAGCAGGTAGATGATAAAACCCTGTAATGACATCATTCATTATGGCTTGTTTACTTTCCTCCCCTTTGGAGCAGTCAGTCCCCCAAGAGGTCCTAAAAACCCCGTGTTGAGTGATGGGATGCAAACCTCTCTCCACCAGGGAGCTCTGCTTCTCCCGCTACCTCACACAGGTCCACCAGGTGGTTCCACTTTGGGGGGCCCTTAGGAAAGGATATTTATAGTTCACTCTTCCCCTTCCTCCTCCTCCCAGGAAGCAGTCAGATAACGAAATTAAGCTTCTGGTTTAAAGTGTTGGAGAAGATTGCTAGAAAGTGACAGAAGTTGAGCATGAAGTTTGGAGGGTCTTGCTTTGAAAGGACCAGTGTTTTCCCATAAGTAAAAATAGCAGATGAGAGTCTGGGCCCCTGGCTTCATTGGTTGGGAGGCAAAGAATTCTTTGCTTCATAACAGTCTCTGGGGCAACCTGCCAGAAATTAAATTCTGTTTCTGTGACTTAATCTCTGTGTGATTTTGGACATTTGATTTAACATCTCTGTATCTTCAGTTTCCTTTTATACAAACAAAGATAATAATACAACCTATCTCACAGAGTTGTTGTAAAGAGAAGATTCACTATGCCATGTGAAATGCTTAAAACAGTCTCTATCACATATGAAGCACTGCACGGCTCTTTGTAAATATTAATTTTCTTTGGGTTTATTTATCATCATTTTGTTGCTAGCTTTCTCCATCTGCTGCTGTCAGGTAAATACATTCTTACTTCAGCTTTACAATAACATGTATGAGGGAAGAAAACCAAGAGCAGTTATTATTGTCCTTTGACAGGTGAGAAACTATGGAGACTTTTTTTCTTTGATTGGTCTTCATGATCCATCATTTTCTCTTATATTACTCCTGCTCACCTTTAGCATTTTCTATGAGATAGGAGAGTTATTCATTTTCACGTACTGCATACATATGTTATACTGGAAATTTTTTGAATGCTAGGAACATAAGGGTGAATAAGACCCATAGAGTTCTTACTCTCATGGAGTTTTTAACTTCATCTTATTTCATCTCTTCCATTAGAATCTAAGCTCTAGATTCTGATATATGGACCAGGTATATATCTGAGTTATCTTTGTATCCATCAAAGTATTTAGTACAACTTTTGCTCATATTAAATATTTAAATGTTTGTTGACATAGTAGCACATATTTGACTACTCACTAGTGTCAGACACTAATGACACTAGTGTCACTAGTTTATTTATTTATTTATTACCTTGTTAATCCTATAATAACCATCCTATAAGACTGGTATTCTTATTACTCCCATTTTTATTATGGGGAAAATTAGCATTAGAGACTTGCCTAAGTTTACTCAGGTAGTAAGTTAGCACAAGGCCTTATCTCAGACTGGCTTATCTCTAGATTTCATGCTTTTTGTGTTTGGAAATGAAATTGAGTTGAATGGGCTTTATCAAATTATCTTGATAGACGGCAAGTTGAATCTCAAAGTTGTTAAGCCACTGAAAGTTGAATATATCCTCATGCTCTCTAGCCTTTTTCCTTTGAAAAAGGATCCTATTTGTACTCTTCCAAAAAATGAAATTTCCTGCTTGGACTAGGGCTTTGCCTACAAGGTTTCCGTGTTTCTCTGGCATCCATGTTTAGAGGTAAATTGATGGTCTTTTGCATCCTGTTGCCAAGGAAACAGCAGTCTCCTTGTACTGTCACCACAACCCTGGGAAATAGAAACAGCAGTCATTTCAGTTGTTACCCAGCTTGAAATATGGGGTCTATTTTTAGAACTATAGAGATCATGTAAATAATTAAATAGTGACTTGCTTAGTGACTAAGTTATATGTCTATGTTCTGTGATGACAACATGGGTTTTCAAATCTTTATTTTATTTGACTATCAACTGATTCATTTTGCTTCCAGTGTATAGGGAATCAAATATTATTTTTGTATCTTCAGTTTACCAGAGAGATGAATAATCTTCATTTTTAAAGCTAAATTTTATGGTGGTTTTTGAAAACTAATTGTTCAGATACACTTAGGATTATTTAAAAATTAAAAACAGTACTGTAGTCTCCATATCTGTATCTCTTTGTCACAGCAACCATCTATGGCTCTGGGAGTTGTTAGTAAGTATGTGTCATAGAAGGAGTGACTATTGGCAAGTTGCTAACACCAATTTTTATGCATCATTTGTGGAATTTGCTTCATTACTTTAGAGTGACTCACTTGCACATTTTAAAATAATAATAAAACCATTCTTGCCATAGAGAAACAAGGGGTAACTATAACAGACAAGAAGTTTATCAGTAAGAATATTTTAATTAATTCATCAGGAAGTATTTATTAAGCACCTATCAGACACATAATTGAAGTGGGACACAGACATTGCCTCTAACTATAAGAACGTTGCTCACTAATTTACAATTGTGATTATTCTATGTCAAAACGCATACATATGTCAGGCTGCTTGACTGAAAACTTGAGTTTATCATATCAAGAATATGATGGAAAACTCTAATTTCTGGACATATTTGGATTAAGTTTCAAGAAAATCCTCTTCTAGAAACACTTAAAAATATACACTAAAATAGAATAAGCATTGTATTAAATAAATACTCCAGTTTATAAGAAGGAAAGGAAATTTTCAAGGGAAAATATGAAAACAGCTAATAAAGAGATAGTAAGCACTTGAATTGTTGCTCTAGTTACCTTGGCTGTGGGGAGTTTGACCTTTAAGATATGAGTACCTGGTAAAAAGCTCTTTAGAAAATAAACAGCACAACAGCAATAACAACAAACTCCAAAATGTCTCCTTTGACATAAATAGGAACTTGTGTTCATGTGTAATTATAGTTCAATATTTTTACCACCAGTGTGGCCCACGTACATCTAGACTATGACATAAATAAAAAGGAAGTCTTGGGCTTAATGATATACTTAAATGGAATGGAAGAAGGTAAAATACCTCTTTGGAAGGACATCCTCTCAATCTATGCCATGTAAGATTCCCATAATAATATCTGCCAGATATCAGTTAACAATCTACAATTATGAAACACAGATCCACCATAAATAAGAATCAGAGGAAAAAACAATAGAAGAATTAGGCTACCAAAATGCTCCAATGACAAAACTATCTTTTAGAGATAATAAAATAACTATGTCTAAGATGATTAAAGACATTTAAAAGAAAGGATTAAAATATAAACATAAAAGCATTATCAAAATGCTTTCTTTTCAAAGCCAGTTACTCTAAATCTTAACAGAGCCAGAGAGACAGATGTAAGCGGCAATACACCTGTGACACTGCCTAGTCCGCTAGTTCATAGCTCAGCTTGGTTACTCACACAAGGTATAAGATAGTGGAGCACCTTGCCTTTACTATTCCACAAAGATTTAAGAAAAGTAAAGTAGGAAAAGGGGATAAAACCATTTTTTTTTTTTTTTTTTTTTACTGATCAGTAGATAGAACTGAGAAGTCTTCTGGTGCTTTGGGCTTTCCAGGTGGCTCAGTGGTAAAAATCCACCTGCTAATGCAGGAGATGAAAAGGGAAGTGGGTTCAGTCCTGGGGTCAGGGAGATTCCGTGGAGCAGGAAATAGCAACCCATTCCAGTATCCTTGCTGGGATAATCCCATGGACAGAGGAGCCTGGAGGGCTACAATCTGTGGGGTCCCAAGGAGCTGGACATGAGTGAGCACATGTGCATGCTAGGGCTTTAATTTAAACTGTGACATGAATTTAATTGCCAGTGCCTATCACCGTGTCTAAGAAAAGAGAAAGCGTTCAATAAATATTTGTTGAATTAATTAATGAAAGAAAATGAATGGAAAAGACAAGCAGTTGAGGGCTAAATCGTTGGGATGAAGTGAGAAACTTCTGATACCTTAGGCGGGTTTTGTGGGAAAAAAAAACAAATTCTGTGTTTCCTATTCTGGGGCAAAAATCTTCCTGGTGACTTTTTGCTAAGTTTTTATTTTTCCATGACTAGATGTTGGGTAGGACATCTAAAAGTGTCTACTGTTGCTCAGAGAAAAAGGATGAGTAAATATAAGCATTTGTTGCTATGCAGTGGTGAAGTATTTAGGGACCACAGGAGCTGCAGAAGCAAATAGATTAATTAAAGGCTCTAGGCCTCATCATGAAGGCCTTGAACTTTGTCTGAGTGTTGTAGCCAAAGTAGTTTCCAAAGGGTGGGGCTCAGTGACTCTTTCACCTCAATATTGAGGAGTATCAACTCCCACAGTTTACAGCTGCTCCAGCAACTGGATGCATTTCAAGGAAGAATGACTCATTTTAGAATCCCTGCAGGCAAAGAGACTCATGTTAATGAAAGCAATAGCTTAATGGAATTTATCTGATTTTTAAATATCACCAAGTCTTCTGGTAGACATAAGATGCAAGTCAAGTATTAGAAGGAATAATACTAATAATAATTTAGCTAAACTTCAATTATTCACACTAATGTTGTAAATTTCCCCAGAGTAATTTGTGTTTGGCTTTGGTACACATTGTGTGGTGTTGTCTTTGTTTTTCAGCAACAGATTTATGTACCCAGTCGTGTTTGGCTTACTCTGTTATTGAAATAATTTTTGCATTGCCTGAAAACTCCAAGGAAAGGAAAGGAAGCCCAAAAGACATTCACTGGCAATCAAAAATCAACATAGAATAATCATCTGTACGTAGCTTTAAAGCTTTCAGAGCACTTTAAAACTTATCTCATTTTATTTTTATGGTAACACTGGACAGACTTTCTTTGATGATCCAACAGACACAACTGAGCGACTGAACTGAACTGAACTGGACTGGACAGACATGGATGTCAGATCATGGTAAGGATGCTTTACCTTATGTAATACCTGTTAGCCTTCTGTCATTTCCTAAGCAAATACTTTTTCTAAGAGACAATATGTTTGCTAGGCAAGTACAACTTTAACAGAAAATCTTCTAGTCCTCTCCTTTCAACTAGATCACCATCCTTGTTAACAGTTCAATTCAGTCATTCAGATATGTCCGACTCTTTGCGACCCCATGGACTGTAGCACGCCAGGCCTTCCTGTCCAACACCAACTCCCGGAGCTTACTCAAAACTCATGTCTATCGAGTGGGTGATGCCATCCAACTATCTCATCCTATGTCATCCCCTTCTCCTCCCGCCTTCAGTCTTTCCCAGCATCAGGGTCTTTTCCAATGAGTCAGTTCTTTGCATCAGGTGGCCAAAGTATTGGAGATTTAGCTTCAGCTTTAGTCTTTCCAATGAATATTCAGGACTGATTTCCTTTAGAGTGGACTGGTTTGATCTCCTTGCAGTCCAAGGGACTCTCGAGAGTTTTATCCAACACCACAGCTCAGAAGCATCAATTCTTCAGCACTCAGCTTTCTTATAGTTCAACTCTCACATCCATACATGATTACAGGGAAAACCATAGCTTTGACTAGACAGTTATAGTTGGTTGCATTAACAGTGGCAGTTCTTGATCTTTTTCTTTCTTGCATCCCCCCCCCTTTTTTTAGTAGCTAAATTTATTTATTTTTAATTGAAGGGTAATTGTTCTACAGTACTGTGTTAGTTTCTGCCAAACATCAACATGAATCAACCATAGGTATACCTGTGTCCTCCCTCTTTGAATCTCCCTCTCGCCTCCCTCCCCATCCCATCACTTTAGGTGGTTACAGAGCCCCAGTTTGAGTTCCCTGAGTTACACAGCAAATTCCCATGTATGACTTTGCAGTTTCTCTAAGCAAGAGATGAAGACTGTTTCCCCACTCCATGATTCTGAATTTGGCCATAAGACTTGTTTTTGTAGTTTCAATGCAGGTGGAAAATGGAAACATACCTGCAAGCTTATGATAATATTCTTGTTCTTCTAGTGTCATAAGAAACTGTCTAGACTAAACTAGTATATGATGAGACATAAGGAGCAAGGTCTAATCACTTCACTCTAGGAAGGGACGCTTGGCTATGGGAAGGAAGGGAGAAAAGGAAGGAAGGAAGGGAAAAAAGAACAAATACCTCACAAATGAAGAAAATATATAAGGAACGATGGCAGAGTTAGCAGATTCTACTAGTGAGAGCTAATTACTATTAATATTTTGGAAAGCATCCTTCCCAATATCTCTTACATGTATAGATATGTTTGTACATAGGATGTAAATCATAAGTTTGGCAATACTATGCTTTGCTTATTTAAAGATGCCATAAGCATCTTTCTGAACCAATCAATATCAATCATCACCATTTTTAATAGATGCAAAATTTGTGTCATTATTACCATAATTTATTCAACCAATTCTTTGTTTTGATGGGTTGAAAAATGGCCATATATTCTACCTCTCTCTCTGTATGTGCTCCTTTACTATGTGGTTTTGCTGTTCCTGCCATGAAGAAGTGGAGTCTTTCTCCATCATTTGAATCTGGGTTGTCTTTGTGACTTGTTTTGGCTGAAAAAATAAAATATAAATGATACTATGCAAGATCTGGTCCTAGTCATCAAAAGGGACCTTGCATGTTTCTATTTGTTCTCTTGGAATCCTGCTAAACTGCTGTGTGAACAAGCCCAGCTGACAGCTAATCATAGACATATGAATGAGGCCAGCCAAACAGGAGAACCATCCAGCTAAACTCTGCCAACTTGCCAACCCACAATGTGTTAGCTGAATAAATGACTATTGTTGAAATCATAAAGTTTTGGGGTACTGTTTTTATAGCAAATTGATCATTGATGAACCTTTAGATTGTGCTAGTTTTTCTTTATTATAGACCATGTTTTTATGAAAATAATATTTGTATAGTTCTTCACAGGCTTGTCAGATTTATTTCCTTATACTAAGGAAAAGGAGTGAGATTGCTGGATATGAGGGAATGTTCATTTTAAGTTACAACATATATAGCTAAATTGCTCCCTAGAAAGTAAGATTAAGTTATGTTTTAATCAATCACATACAGCAGTGTTCAACACAGTTGGAGGTAGGGACCAATTTAGATAGAGCGTTTCAGGAAATCTTTTCTGGGGAGGTGACCAGTTGGAGCAGAGACCTGAGGAGGCAACAATGAAACATGTTTGGGCAAACAGTGGTCCAGGCTAGAAATAAAGCAGCTGTTGTTTAGTCGCTCAGTCTGTCTGACTCTAAGACCCGATGAGCTGTAGCCTGCAGGCTCCTCTGTCCATGGGATTCTCCAGGCAAGAATACTGGAATGGGCTATTATCTCCTTCTCCAGGAAGGAATGAAGAAAAGAACAAATACACTGGGGATGAAGAAAAGATATCAGGAGGAAAGGAAGGAAACAAGACAGAAGTAACTGATTCTATTAGTGAGAGCTAATTACTATTAATAGTTTGGAAAACATGAAGGGATCTTCCTGACCCAGGGATCAAACCCACTTCTGCTTTGGCAGGCAGATTCTCTACTGCCGAGCCTCCAGGGAAGCCCAATAGAGCAGTTACAGAGACACTTAGAGGGAAGGGGGTATATGAATTTTTTGGCTAGTGTGGCTTCAACTGAGTGAAGGAGGCCCAGTAGTTGGAATGCAGATATGCAGGGGCCAGATCCTGTAGCACCTCTTTATTCTGAGTTTGGTGGGATGGCACCGGAAGTTTCTGTGCAGGACTGTGGCATCATCTCCATTAGTATCAGCAACAGCAGCATCTTCCTCGTCACTAATACTTGATAAGTGTCTGCTATATACAAGATGTTCCAAGCATGTTCCACGTGTTAATACACTTAATGTTTTCAATGCAAGAACTAGACACTATCACTATCATCTTAATTTTACAAATAACACAACAAGCACAAAAAGACTAGATGAATTGCTCAAGTTCACACAATGAGTTCGAGACAGAACTAAGATTCAAACCCAGGTAGTCAGGGTCCAAATCCTGGAATTAATGTGGTTTACGTTTTAAAATGATGCCTCTTGTAAGAATTCTCTATAGAAGAGCAAGCATGAAAGCAACACTTTAGAAGCTATTACAGGACTCTCAAGGGATCCTCTAATTATTTTAAAAATCATAGCTAATATGATTGATAAAAATGATATCTCTTTGGCATTTTATTTGCATTTCTTTAATTAATAGTGAAATTGAATATTTTTCTTAATGATGTTGAATATTTATATTTCTTTATTTTTTTCTTTAGGCCATGCCTTGTGATATGCAGGATCTAGTTCACTGACCAGGGATCAAATCATAGCCCTCTGTATTGGGAGCACAGACTCTTAACCACTGAACCACCAGGAAAGTCCCTGGATATTTGTATTTCTATGGTTATTTGCATCTACATATTCTTCATATGATTTTTTTCTGTTGGGATTGTTTTATATTTATTTCTGAGAACTCTTTGTATATTAGCTATATTAGCTTAAATGCATGAATTCATTTATATAACATAATTTGCTGAAGTGAAAATATAGTATTATTAAAATTTCCCAGTTTGTTGTCTTTGGTATTTTGACTTTGTTGATTTCTTTTTTCGTACAACATTTAATCTTATTTTTATGCAGCAAGATTTCATTATATTTTATGGTTTCTGAGTTTTCTGTTATACTTGGAACAGCTTTCTCCATCACAAAATTATAAAAGTATTCACCCATATTTTCCTAGTGCTTTTATGTTTGCATTTCTTTTTACTTAAATATTTGATTCATTTAAAATTTATATTGGAATCAGGAGTGAGTTGAGATGCAGCTTAATTTATTTTATAAATTACTAACAGATTTTTCCAACATTATTATAAGCATACTCCATCTTTTTTTGCTCTGATTTGAAATCCCATCTTTGATACAAACTAAGTTTACATATATGTTGGTACTATTTTTATATTCAATTTTTATTCCTGCTTGTTTTAGTGATAATGATTTTGTAGTTAATTTTAATATCTGTTAAGATAAATATAACTCTCTCCATTAATCATACTTTTTAGAATTTTCCTAACTATTTCTGCTTGTTCATTCTTTAGGCTACATTTTAGAATAATTTTTCTGGTTAAAAGCATTTTGTTGAGATTTTGATTGGGACTGTAGAATTCCATAACTTTTTGTAGAGTGATTTAGACAGAACTGATGTCTTTCAAGATTAAATTGCAGCTGTAACTGAAGGGTATCATCATTTGTTAATTGTGCAGTATTACTGTTATTGTTGCTACTAATATGTTGCATTGGGGGGAATTTCCTTATTATCATCTTGTCTTCTCTTCACTCCTCTCCTTTCCACCCACCTCCACCCTCCCCTCCCACAGAAACTGCAGCGCATATTAAAATAGGGACTTTTCAGTTCATTCTCTTGAACTTAAGTTTTCTTCTTTTACTTGCTCTGCTTTATCTGCTCCCCAGAGCTGGGGGAATGGTTATTAATAAGCTCCAAATCTTAGTTCCCAGAAGAGGAATATGTATAAAAGAGCAGATTGGTCCTTAACATCTGTAACTTTCCAGCTTATTGTATGATCAGTCTATGAGCAGGCCACTGGGCATTTTTTTTCCCCAGTCTGAGACTTACTTCAGGTTAGCGCACTTTTGTTTTACAACACTGTTTCCAAGTTTATGACTTTCTTGCTTGAGCTGCTTGTTCCAGTCGCATCTAATATTTCATCAAATATGGTAAAGAAACCATGAGAATGAATTGATGCTCCTTGCGAGCCGTCTGAAGCAGACACCGCCAGATTGCTGTAAAATGGCTTTCCTTTTTAGCCCTTCTGAATTGTAATATGTTTCTGAGGCCAAATTCTTTGGGGAAACATTATGACTTTTTAAGGTCTCCAAACTTTATGCTTCAGTACAAAAGGCCTAAGGGTGAGGATTTTAAATGGATGAAGTGGAGAAATTTGCACTTCCTTAAGCAAACATATAGCATTTCCTATCATGTGTCAGAAATGAAAACAAAAAATACAAACTAATTTGTCATGAAATTTTCCCTTTTATAATTCCCTCTTTGGTGCTTTTTCAACCTAACAAGTCATATTTTCTCTTCTTTCGTGTCAGGTTTATAGCTTTGCTGGTCACAGTTTCAATAACCATGATGGACGATCTTCTGTTCTATATATCATGTACAAGTATTCGGCTTAAAAGTATCTTTGTGTTCACAGCTTGCTTTCTGTCACCTCCCCGATCCCTCCTCCCCACTGCATATGCACATGGCGTTATATTATATGCGCGGAGAGCTTTGGGGAAAGCTCATATTTAGGAACATTAAGTAAGCAGAGGATGGCTGCTTATTTGGGCTGAGACTGACCTCACTATGAAATGAGGCAAATTGTCATATTTATGACTCAGGGTAAGTCAATAATATATTGGCGTTCACATGTGGAAACCCATTTATTCCCCAACATGTGGCCTCACTTTGCTTTTCTCCCAAGTAGTGGTTTTCACCTAAGTATATATTTTTATTTTTTGCTCTTTTTCTCTCTCTTCCTTCTTTCATTTTTTCTTCATTCTTTCTCTGTCCCTCCCTTCCTTCTTTTCATACTTTCTTCCCCTTCTCTCATTCCTGAGCCCCCAAGTAAACTGGGTGGGATTTACAGCATTTCTATATAGCATAAAAAAAGCCTTCTAGATAACTGAAACTATTATTTCCTTTACCCTCTTATTTGCACCCTCTGTTTGTTAGACCCAGGCTTGCACACATACACACACACCGAGTCACACACTGAAAAGGAAAATTACATGGTGGATAAATGCTATTCACAACTATTGCCTGGAAATCTGATCCTAGGGTTCTTTGGAATCTGAGTCAGTATCATTTGTTTTTCTTGCTATACTGCATCTCTGTAAATTACAGCAGGAGAAACAAAGGTCATGTAGTTTCTGATTTACTATAAAGAATATTGAGAAGAAAAAAAAAGCATCAGGGTAGTCATTGATAATCAAAAAACAGAAAAACCTCACTGTGAAAGTCTTTATTCTTGCTAAATTTGGTCAGCTGTACCTTCCTGGTCCCCCAGCTACAAGGCCTGCATTATCCTTAAATCTATTTTTATAACAGCTCTATTTTGCAAGTGGGGTTTTGGTTGGGAAGGCATATAGAAAAACTTTACATCCCTTCCCATCTTCCCAGTGTGTCCTGGAAATCAGGTTTGTCTTCCTAGCTTTTCTAGTTTGGCAGATCTGTGGGGTTTGGGGGCAACTCTTTCTGTACCATCTTTCTCCTCCTCCTTGTGTTTGGATTCCAGTTTGGATTCCACAGGCTGTTTGTGGCCAGCCACCCTCTTCCCCAGCAAATCGTGATGTGCAGATATCAGTGTACTCGTTTAGGGGACAGAGTCTTGCTCTAGGGAAAGACCCCAAAATGCCGAGATGGTCTTTGCTAGCTGCTGTGATTCTTGCTTTTCCTCACCAAGCAGACAGCAGTGCAAAGTATTGGAACAGCTGTCCAGACTCTGAGCATACTTAGTGTTGATGCTAAATGTCGTAAACACATTCAACCACCATTGAAATCAACAGTGACTTCTTTATTTTACTCTAAGCAATTCTGAGTAACTGGTTGGGGTGAATTTTCCACTTTTACCCCTTAGATTCAGGAGGATTAAATTGTTAAGCATAGGACTGGGCCTGGGGAGATGGGTTAAAACATTCATCTGTGTTGACTCCCAGAGTTAGAGAAGGAACTTACGGTTACCAGTGGGGAAGGATGGGGGAAAAGGAGAGTTAAGGAGTTTGGGATGGACATGTACACATTGCTATATTTAAAATGGATAACCAACAAGGACCTACAGTATAGCACAGGGAACTCTGCTCAATATTATGGAGCAGTCTGGATTGGAGGGTTTTCAAGGGAGTGTACACATTGTATACATATGACTGAAACTAGCACATTTTTAATCAATTATACCCAATATACTTCCCAGGTGACGCTAGTGGTCCAGAACCCTCCTGCAGGCGATGTAAGAGATGTGGGCTCGATACCTGGGTCAGGAAGATCCCCTGGAGAAGGGCATGGCAACCCACTCCAGTGTTCTTGCTTGGAGAATGCTATGGACAGAGGAGCCTGGCGGGCTACAGTCTATAGGGTCGCAAAGAGTTGGACACGACTGAAGTGACTTAGCCAGCATGCATACCCCAGTACAAAATAAAAAGTTCAAAAAAATCATCTGTATTGCTGCCTTTCTGGTTCCTGGTAGCTATCTCTCCCCACAGCCTCTGTTTCCAATATGTGATTTCAAAGAATTGATTCTCTCTGAGGTCATTTCCTGTAATAGCACTTGATGCCCTGTTTGTTGGTGTTGCTTGGTTGTTTAAGAAGGGAATTGGGTAGGATTTTCTTACTACCACATTTTCAACTTATCCTCTGACTGCAGCAAAGAAAAGAACTATCTGGGGAGAATAACACGCACGAGAGACCTACTTCCCATAATGTTGAAAAGAAGAGAGACTAAGGCCGTCTCCTCAGAGCATAAAACAAAGCAAGATTTGGCAGCTCTCCAGCTCATTTGATCTGAGTTAAACAGGGGTGAATTTTTTATGTTTTATTTTTGGCTTAACAATCATAGAGTTTTTGAGAAAGTGATTATAGTGCAATTACTGATCATTTTAAAGATAACCTATTGTGTTCTATCATGTAGCTTAAGAAGCAGGTATGATTCTCAAGAATTTCAGTTGTGTGACTAATTTCTGCCTAAAGATTTTGCATGTGAGTAAAGCAAAAAGCTATCTGACCATGAAGTATGCATTTACTAGGGCTTTGGTTAATTTGATTGAAAGGAATAATCAGGCTGTTGAAGCTGGACTCAAGCCTTAGTTCAAGGACTTGATTTACCTGTTTGCTCCCATTTTGAAAATTCACATTCCTTGGCTAATAGAATCTAGATTCACACCCCAAAAGGACTAGACTCAGGGATCCTTGATGACAGGAATCATATTTTAGTTTTTGTGTCAATAGCATAGTGCCTGAATATAGTAGGTGCTTAGTAAATACATTTTGAAAAGTTATATAATTAAATAGTGGATCAATTCATTTTTACCACCTTTTTATTGTGATAAAATATACTTAACATGGGCTTTCCAGGTGGCACTAGTGGTAAAGAACCTGCCTGCCAATGCAGGAGACATAAGAGATGCAGGTTCCATTCCTGGGTCAGGAAGATCTCCTGGAGGAGGGCATGACAACCCACTCCAGTGTTCTTGCCTGGAGAATCCCATGGACAGAGGAGCCTGGCGGGCTATGGTCTATAGGGTCACAAAGAGTCAGACACGACTGAAGGGACTTAGCACACACTCATACATAACATAACAGGCACTATCTTACTCATTTCAAGTGTGCAGTTCAATGGTTTTAAGCACATTCACACTGTTGTGCAACCATCACCACCATCCATTTCCAGAATTTTTTTCATTCTCCCAAACTGAAACTTTATACCCATTAAGCAATAGTTCCCCATTCGTTCCTACTCCCACTCCACTCCCAGGCCTTGGAAACCACCTTTCTACTTTCTGTCTTTATGGATTTGGCTACTCTAGGTACTTCGTGTAATAGAATCATACAGTATTTGTCCTTCTGAGTCTGGCTTATTTCACTTAACACATCTTCAAAACTCATCCATGTTGTAGCATACCTCAGAATTTCCTTTCTTTTGAAGACTGAATGATATTCCATTGAATGCACAGACCACATTGTGTTTATCCAGTAATGAAAGTTTGGATTGGTTTTACCTTTTGGCTATTGTGAATAATGTTGCTGTGAACTTGGCACATGATACAAATTTTACCATTTTTATAAGAGATAAATCAAAAGAATCCACATTATAGGAATCGTTTAAATATATTAATGTAGCTGAAGTGCTTAAGCCATTTTCTGGTCAGTTTGGTTTGTCCTGGGAAGTTCACCTACCAGAGAGTGAACCCTATCAGGGTAACATTCTTGTCATGTCAACCTTTATACTTTCAACATCTGACTAGAGCCTGGCCAAAGATGGTTGAGCGGTGTTGTTGAATGGATTGATTAGAGTTAATGATCGGATTTGTACTTTCAGCCTCAGAGAGAAAGAAGACATTAAAACTAGAATACTGAGTGTATTTTTTGTTAATGTATTTTACCTGTTTTCTTTCTTTCTCACTAAACTGGGTATTTTCTCAGTATAGAGACCAGTTTAAAATTAGGGAACTTCAAGCTTTTTTAATTACATTTTTTCATAAGAATGTCTAAAACAAGTGTCGTTTGTTCATCTTTATATTGACACCTAAACTTTTGCATAATATGTTAAACAACATTATGAAAATTACTTGTGTGGTGCCAGTATTGACAGTTAATATAAAATTGTTACCTCACTATTTTGGCATGCCAAGTTGCTTCAGTCATGGCTGACTCTTTGCGACCCCACGGACTGTAACCCTCCAGACTTCTTTGTCCGTGAGATTCAGCAGGCAGGAATACTGAAGCGGGTTGACATTTCCTTCTCCAGGGATCTTCCTGACCCACAGATTAAACCTGCGTCTCTTTTGTCTCCTGCATTGGCAGGCCCATTCTTTACCACTAGCGCCACTTCCAAAAGTATATAGCATAAAAATTTGATCCTACTATCATCTACTTACATATACATAAATAAGCCCTATTATGACAGTTGGGAATTTTAGAGTTTCTTTTTCTTCCCTTAATTTATATTATCATTTCACTTTTCTCACAGAATTTTGAGCTAATTTAACAGTTGTTTTATGGTTATTGAACACCATACCACTCTTATAAGCAGCACCGTATCTTTTAAATGCTTAATTTAAATTTTCAGTGCCCACAAGGCTCCATGTTGGAAACAATTTCTGCTGTGTTGATTCATTCAATTATCACAAACATTATTAGTGCATAGTCAATAAAAAACCATGGTTATATAACAATTTTAAAATTACTTATAATCTTACAATTTATGATTATTACTCATACAGTAATGCAAAATTTTATGGGACATACATTTGTTAATGATAGGAGATTTAAAATTCTCTATTTGTTCCCTTAATTACCAGAAAAATGGAATTCAGAATCAATATTATTTCTATTTTTCATTTTAACAGATGTAACATTGAGATATTTTGTTCTCATAATTAATTAGATAGTAATGAATACCTTTTGATTTGTGTTAAAAGGCAAGTAAGAGATCTATCATCAAAAATACTTTAAATAATCAGATGGCAGTTCAGTTTTGTCCTCCTTTTTTTTAGTTTTTTTAAGTATAATTCCTTACATTAGTTAATATAAATATTAAATTATATTAATTAATATAATTAACTAAATTTTAATATCAGCATTTTCATATTTTAATTAATCAAATCAACTTATTCAAGCACTGAGTTTTTGACAGCCATTTCACTTTTGAATTTTAAAGATGAATTAATAAGGCAGGAAAATGTGCCATGAGTTTGTGCTTGGGTATACAAAGTTGCAGTTGCCTTCAATATATAATTTTTTAATCAGCATTTTTTTTCTTTGCTCTTGCAAAATTCTTCCTTAGGAGCAGTTCTTTTTTTTTTTGGAGAATAGTTGGAGGATGGAAAGGAACAAGGTCATTAAACAAAAATCTTTATCTCACTTGCTTTTGCAGTCTAAAATATATCTTACTTCAGAACATCCCAAATGGGTTGATAATACTTAGGGTCTAATGCCACACTTTGCTTTTATACGCATAAGTACATAAGATAGGAAAACATAAGGAGCCCTCTCACTGGTTTAGGTGTCTCCCATAGGCACAAGAGCCTTCACCACCGCCAATATTTCAAATGGTCTGTTTGACAGGGGGAGGACTGAAGGATTTCACACCTCAGGAAAACACACCATCATAAGGTTCAGGATCAGAGGTCTGTCTGTCTTTTGTCAATTGGCAGAAGGAAGAATGGACAGGAAACGTCAACTCCAGACATTTCTTCAAGCAAAGAGATTTTTAAAAACCAAATATGGAAGCTGAGAAACAGAAAATGTATTCTCTTAAAATTACCCAAGTCAATTGCCCCTTGGACAGTGTATACTTTCAGGGCTGCATACATTCCAGCTTAACCACCACTGTCTTACGTTCCTCGGGACTATCATTTAGCTTAATAAACACTGATACTTATGATGGTGTCACAGTTGTAAATTCCTTACTTTCATGGTACTTTTTCTTATGAACTGGTTAGCTTGATGAGTTAACTACAGATTGCATAGCTCTGGGTGACAGACACCTCATTTATTCATTTTTTTTTTCATTTGTTAATTTGGCAAATACATGAGGAATACCTACCATTTACAATTCATTGTAGCTTAGCTAAAGATAATGACAAAATAAAATAAGGAGCTCCTATTTGGTAGGAAAGAGAAGACTTGTACATAAATAACTATGGTACAAATCAGAAATTGTCACATTGTTATGTGCGGAGTTTAGAGGAGGAAACAATTATGGTTGGAAGAATCAGGTCCCAAGAATGACAATGTGTGTGTATGTGGATAGAAGCAAAGCCATCTTGACTTCTAGAAATGCTACTTGAGGGATCTGTTGGCCCAATCTTCCTATTTGAAAGACAGCACTTTATTTAACCTTTGTAATTTACATGCTCAAACTAACATTTGTGACTATGTATATAAAATCTTAAAGTGAATTCACTTATTCCCTACTTAGAGTCAATTGAATCATGTTTTATTTCTTTTTCAACTGAGAATAGACATATAGCATCACAGTCTGTCAGTTTCATATTTATTGGGGGAATATTTTCAGATCAATCTTTCCTCACTGGCTCGAGAACACATTTACTTTTATTTCATGAACTCTACTTCAACCAAAAAAAAAGTCTATGATGCTGACTCAGCACACAAAGCTACATTTTATACCTGTCAGGCTGCATATAGATTTTTATAAGGTGAACAATGGTTGTATTTAAGTACTGATGTAGTAATCATGAAGTCTTCTGGCAGTATCCTTTGGAAACTGAATCCATAAATTTTATTAGTATTAAATGTTTCTAATGGGAGTTGACAAATAGTTGAATGGGATAGTCTTTTCTCTGTTCTTGGCAAAGAGAGAGGGAAGAAAAAGTCCCTATTACACAATGAGAAATGCATTAATGCTCAAGCCCATTCATCTCAATTTTGCACAAATATAATTTAAGACCTTTTACAACTGTTGGTGAAATTACAGTATGCTGTGGGGAAGTTGCAAAATTTTTATGGACCTAATAAAATTGTCATTGTAATACTATTATAGGGTGCTGGGACAATATAGATATTTGTAATACTCATACTCCCATGCCAAACTGAAAAGGGAGATAGTAAGTTTGATTGGAGGCAAATGCTGAACAGGGCTAAAATCCAAATTTGTTTGATAATGAAAATCTCCCTATTAGTGTTTGGTATCAAATGAAATTGCATGGGTGATTAGGCATTTCGACTGGTTGGCTTTATAATGGACCAGATAAACATTATCAAGCACAGTCTATAAAATAAGTTATTGTTGAAATAATCATGTACTATCTTCAGAGAAATTTCAGAATACTTTCCATTTGTGTAGTTTCTGCTTTTTTACCCAAGTGTGATTTCAGAATTACACTCAGCGGCCTTTTTCTACTCTCACTTTTAGCACACAGCCAAAAATCTCCTGATGGTCTTTAGTCAGACTAAAAGCTTTTGAAAACATCTGATAAGAAATCCAGTCACTTTGATGCATGAGGTCAAAATAAACAGCCCTTCTTGTTATCAACACTTCTGGTGATGTCAGTTAGGAGAGGGGAGTATAAAACAGCTCAACACTAAAATCTTGAAGACTGAGAACAGAATTTGTAGCACGTGCCCCTGGCGGAGCTGTGGCCTTTTCTATATGACCACTGCCTATCCTGGGTTCACGTCCAAGATCCACAACAGAATCAAATGGATCAAACATTCCGTTTCTCCAAGGTGGAGTGTGACAGGCAGCATGCACTCTAGCTGTGGAAGACATGAGGTTTACTCGTTTCTGTTGATGGACCTCAGCTGAGGAAAGCAGTACAAACACAAGCCCTTAATACATCGCTGGCGAAGTCTTTCATTTGAATCCTAACATCCTTGCCATTCCTGAAAAAAATCAGTTTGATCTAAACCTGTTAATTCTGTTCCTGCTTAGTAGTGAGTGGTCTAGGAATGGGTCTACACTGCTGTCCTGTGCTCCGTGAAGGTAAGTGTCCTAGTACTTCCTGGGCTGACTCAGGAAGGACAGTCCCTTTCTCCCTTGTGTCCAAGTGTGACCCTTGGAAATGCTGCAGCCACCTCACTACGGCTGAGGATGAGGCAAAACAGAGAAGAGACTGGAGCCAGGAGAGACACAGGGAAGGCATGGGACAGAGCCCTGACATGATCTCCCTGCCTTTTCTCTTGTGGCCAACATCTGAGTCAGGAAAGAAACTTGGCCAGGGACAAATTTGTAGAGCTATGCGACTTGCCAATCACATAACCTTTGGAAACTTCTCACTCCCTCTGATGCTTGGTCTCTTCACCTATGAAACAAGGAGAGAAAAAGTACCTACTTTATAAGGCTGACTGTGAGCCTTAAGTGAGTGCATACATGTAGGCTGCTCAAAAGAGTGTCTGGTACACTGTGGATGCTCAATAAATCCTTATTATTTTTGTCATGTGAAAGATGGTCTTTATTGTTTAAACCATTGTGAGCCAGAATTTTCTGTCATTTTTAAACAGAAATATTTGGTAATGTCACAAGCATGATTGATACACTGGTTTTGCTCCAAGTTCATATTTTTAAGGCAGACTCAGTTCACCAACCTATTTCAATGATGCTTACCTCTAGGATTGCCTGCCTCCTCCCCTGACTTGTTTTTCCTCAAAGAACTTATCAGATCAATAATATATTTTACTTATTTATTTGTTTGCATGTTGTCTGCCTCATGAGGATGTAAATTTCACGGGGGCACGGATTTTGTAACTTTTTTTTTTGCAGCTCTATTCCACAGTGTCTAGGTTGAGTACCTGGACAGAGGAGGCACTCAATAAATGTTTGTTGATTGAATAAATGTTGTATCATGTGCTGTTTGGTAACACTGCAGCAAACAGGGAAAGCAAACCTCTACACCCTTGGATCATAATGGTGACACACAGGCAGTGAAGTCAATACTTTTTCCTCCAAATGGAAAAGTGAAACAATTTAAGTAGCTTCAGAAGTTATTGAGCAAAACTCTCACTTTCTGGGTCAAGCCTCTACTCTAAGGGAGAAATTATCAGCATCTTTAAAGATGGATACATCGTATCAGTTTGTGTGGGCTGCTAAGTCTGAAATCCATTGGGTAAGGCGACAGTCTGGAAACGGGCAGAAATTGATGATAGAGTTTTAGGCAGAATTTTTTTCTCCAAGAAACCTATTTTTGTTCTTAAAAGCCTCGACACTGACTGTATGAGGCTCACCCACATTATTGAGGTAATCTCCTTTACTTAAAGTCAACTGATTGGAGATGTTGCCACATGCAGGAAGTGAGTGGTAGGCGTAATCGATGCTTCATAGGTATTTACGGCCACTCCCCATTGCTCACATTATCACCTGAGCTCCGCTTCCTGTCAGATCAGAGGCTTCATTAGATTCTCATAGGAGTGCAGACCTACTGGGAACTGCACAAGTGAGAGATTTCTGTGGTGTGTTCCTTCTGAGAATCTAATGCCTAATGATCTGATTCCACACTATGGTGAGTTGTATAATTATTTCATTGTATATATCAATTAATAATAATAAAAATAGAGTGCATAAAAAATAATTCACTTGAGTCATCCTG
Organism: Odocoileus virginianus; assembly: GCF_023699985.2. NCBI lineage: Eukaryota > Metazoa > Chordata > Mammalia > Artiodactyla > Cervidae > Odocoileus > Odocoileus virginianus. The sequence goes on along the minus strand of NC_069684.1, from coordinate 53,872,219 downwards.
AAACCAACCCCCTCACTGCCCCAATCCCAGGAAAAATTGTCTTCCACAAAACTGGCCCCTGGTGCCAAAAATGTTGAGGACTTCTGCCTTACATGATTATCTCATTTAATCTTCACCAAAATCCTATGAGGTAGAAGCTACTCCTGCCCTCATTTTACAGTTTAGTCTCTTGGGCCACAAAGCCCTTAAGATCATGAAGCATTTCTACTCCTTTCAGTGTACTCAAGTTCAGAGCTTATTCCCAATGAATTCTAAAGCAGGGCTGATTGTTAGATTGGCTAGGGTTCCTTAAAAGCTTTGCCTTTAAATAAAAAAAGGCCTGAGAGGGCTCACTTTGTCTATCCAAAGAGCAATAAACCTGTGTCTTTTCATTTCAACCCCTTATTGTAATGCTGCCAAGACCAAAACACCTTGGGTTGGAAACCTGACTAGGAATACATTGTGATCAAAAGTGGCTCCATCTTATATGTCACAAGTTTTAAATTTAGGGTTCATTTCAATGTTCATTTCAATCTGGAAAAGCGTAATTTCATTTGAAGGAAAAAGAAAACAATCACTTTAATAAAAGTCTTTATGAACGAGGTTCAGAGTGCTTCTTGGACAACAAATGACTCAGAAAACAACGTTGTGGTGAGTTAAGTGTAAATGGGTCAGAAACATGCAGATTAAATTTCCCTGGAAACACTCAAGGGCTTCCAAAATTAATGGGGGGAAAATACTTGGACAATGTATATTTTAGACTTTATGCTTTTAATTATGTTTTTCCCCTTTTCACTCTGCTGATTTAATTTTCTTCTACAAAACACTTCCTAGGGTGACTTCATTTCTTGTGGTCAGGATGCTGTCAGGCCAAATTGTCATTAATCCTGGTGCATTCTGGGTGGCCCAACCTGGGTATCAGCTGTATTCTTTCTCTAACAGAGTTCGCTTTTCTCTCCACTACGTGTCTTTCAATACAGGACAGGTATAAAAATAAAAACACAGTTCAAAGTCTGTGCCAAGCTTTGGGGCCTTGTGAAAGTCCACCATTATGACACTCGAGAGATAAATGTGTGAGGTTCTCATATGTTAAAAACTGATAAATCTTCTGTGCTTTAACTCAGAAAATACAGCTATGGATATGGATGTGGTAGGAGGATACATAAATCAAGATTTGAAGATTCTTAGGAGGGACTTTTGAAAGGCCCTCTAACCCATTCCCAAGCCTCAGACATATCTCAATATAAAACATGACAGAAACATAATTATAGTCTCATTTCTTAAATGATGCCTGAGATAAATTTTCTTCAACATACTTTAGAAAAATATCCCTATATATTTTTCCCTTCCAGAAGTCCCCATAAAACTAACCAAATTCCATTTTATAGGAATTTAGGTTTATTTTCTTTTTTCCTGTCTTTGAAGGAGAACAGACTCTGGAACACTGGATTGGTGTCCATGACTTTTCTTACTTGGGCCTTGTCTGACCTTAGTCAGTGAAGCTTGTCAGACATTTCTCTCTTTCTGAAGATAATAATGCTGAAAATGCTTGTTTTGCAATTCTTCCTGCCATATCTACAAGCAATATCCTCTCTAATGTCTATTAAATCCTTTCCATCACAGCACATTATATGATAGAGAAAAGCAATTTACTTTATTTAATGAGTGTCAAAGTAGTGGACAATATGGTAGCTGCCTCCGAGAGCTTAGAGTTTGGTTGGGGTTACAGAATTCACATGCATGGTTGTATGACAGGATTGGAAAATCCTCTCTCTAAAGACAACTATCAAGTTGGACAAAATTGATAAAAACAACGACTTTTGGAACTCAACCAAAGGTATGCAACAATATGATTAAGATGGCAATTCATCACAAATTGGTGTATATAATCAATGCAATCTCTATCAAAATACAAGCAAGCATTTTTGCAAAAATTGACAAAATTCTCTTAAAATTTATAAGGAAACACAAAGGTCCTAGATAGCCAAAATTAGTTTTGAAAATAAGCACAGACTCGAGGCACTTGATTTCAAAACTTACTATAACATCTTAGCAAAAAACAAACAAAAAAATCATTGTGGTATTGGTGCAAGGATATACTTAATAATAAATGGAGCAGATTTAAGAGTCTGTAAATAGTTCATTTCATTAAAGGGTAATTGATTTTTAGCAAAGAATGTCAAGACACTTAACTGGGAAACAATAGTCTTTTCAACAAGAATGCTAAGATTATTTTATTCATTCCTTGTGGAAAAACCTGGACATGGAAACTTCATATGATATGCAAAATTGACTCAAAATGGATTATAGATCAAAATGTAAGAGCTAAAACTATAAAACTTCTTGAAGAAAATATTAAAGAAAATATTTGTGACCTCGAGTAGGAAAAAAATTATTAAACATAACTCCAAAATATGATCCATAAAAAAACCGATAAATTGAGCATTACCAAAATTAAAACTGTTTGTATTGCCAAAGACACCATTATCCTAATATAAAGATAAGACACACCTAGGGAGAAAATATTTGCAAGTCATACATATTTTTTCATAAAGGACTAGTACCCAAAAGTACATGAAATACTCTTACAGCTCAATAAGATAAATAATCTGACATAAAAATAGGGAAAAAAATCTGAGTAGATATTTTACCAATGAAGATATTCAAGTTACTAATAATTATTATGAATAAAAAAGGTGAACATTAGTTGTATGAGAAATGCAAATTAAAACTACAATGTTATACCTTTATATATTGACTAGAATAACTATAAAAAAGATAAAACCAAGAGTTAGAGAGAAAATAGAGAAACTGGAACCATTACGCATTGCTGATGGGAATATAAAATGCATAGTTGCTTTAGAAAACAGTTTGATACTTTCTTTAAAAGCTAAACATAAATTTACATGACTCATCAATTTCACTGTTAGGAACTTACCCAAGAAAACATGTCCACACGAAGGTGTGTATATGAACATTCAAAGTATAAAATGGAAAAATCCAAATGTCCATAAAGTGATGACTGGTTCTAAAATATTTTATGTCAGTATAAGGTAGTACTTATTTATCAATAGAAAGGAAATAAGGATTCTACTATCTAATGCTACGACATGCATGAACCTCAAAAAATGATACTGACTTGAAGAAGCCAGATATAAATAACTACATAGTATATGATTCCACATACATAAAATCTCCAGAAAAGGCACATGTATAGAGATAGGAGGCAGGACATTAACTGCCTGGTCTGAGGGGAGTGTTGAGAATGAACTACAAAAGGCATGAGTACACTTTTTGGAGTTTAAGGGAATGTTCTAAAACTGTATTATGGTGTTGATTGTTCAACTCTGTAAACCTGACTTAAAAAATCATTGAATTGTACACTTACAATGATTAAATTATAATTTAATAAAGCTGTCAAAGAAGAAAACATGATACATGTACCATTTATCAGACATAGCACTAGGTGCTGGCAATAGAGGGAAACTAAGTCAGACAAAAATCCTGCCCATACGGGGGCTTATAGGTAGCCAGAGTCTCTAAGGATTTTGAGCAGGTTGGCCTGCCTTTGTAGTTTCAGAAACAAATGAACCATGTTAAATGCACTATATTCTTCCTGCTTTCATGGAACGTACGTTCTATTTGTAGAGGTTTGGGGGAAGATGGAAAATAAAGACACAAACATGTAAATATATAACATTTTAGGAGATGATAAATGCTGCTCATAAAAACTGATCAAAGAAAGGAAATAAAAAATGCTGAGAAAACCAGGAGGAGGTGTTATTCTAAACAGGATGGCAAAGGAAGGCCTCCTTAGTAAAGTAATGTTGGATTAGAGAGATCCTGGAGAAAGGGAAGGAGAGCCACACCTTGTCCAGGGGAAAGAGCATTCCAGGTAGATGGAACTGAGTCAAGGATATTCAAGGCTTCTTTGAGGACTGGCAAGGAGAGTGTGGCTGGAGCACACTGATTGGAGAGCAAAGAGATGCAGTTAGGGAGCTGGGGCAGACCACTTAGGGCAATGATATGCACTGTAGGACTTTAGATTCTACTCCAAGTGAGCTTAGAAGTCATGGGAAGGTTTTTGGGTTTGTGTGTGTGTGTGTGTGTGTGTGTGTGTGTGTGTGTGTGTCTCATTAAAGTTGTAAATAATGAGAGACATGGGAAGATTTTGAGTGGAGAAGTGAAATGATTTAACACACTCCAATGGTTCATTTTGGGCTTCCCCAGTGCCTTGGTGGTAAACAATCTGCCTGCAATGCAGGAGATGTGGCTGGAGATGCAGGTTCCATCCCGGGGTCAGGAAGATCTCCTGGAGAGGGAAATAGCAACCCACTCCAGTATTCTTGCCTGGGAAATCCCAAGGACAGGGCAGCCTGGCCAGCTACAGTCCATAGAGTCACAAAACAGTCAGACACAGCTTAGTGGATAAACGACAATGGTTCATTTTGGCAGCTGGCAGAGAATAGGCAGTAGATTGCAAGGCTGCAAGCAAGAAGCACAACTTGGGGAATTGCGGTCATCCAGGAGAAAGATGCCAATGGCTCAAATCAGGTCTTAGCAGTTTACACGGTGAGAAGCGGTCCTGGTATATTGGGACTCTAGACCCAACAGGATTTGCTGGTGGATTGGATGACCGGTGTGGAAAGAGGAGGAGAGGCAAGGATGGCCCCCAGGTTTCTGGTTGGAGAACTGAACTAGGTTATGAAACAAATGTTTTAGGAGGGGTAATGCATTGGGTAGGATTGTACAAAATTAATCATATGAAATAAATATCCAAAATCCTAATGAAAAAGAAGAGCAGAATGGGATGCCAGAGCTCTTTATACAATATTTAAGTCAAATTATGCAGAGCTGATGACTTTAGAAGCGCTGGTCTTTGCTCTTCACACCACAAAGAATTTTCCCCACTGTCACGCAAATTCCTGACATTTTAAAGATGGCGGTTGCCATCTTTATTCTTTGGACTCAACAAACTTTTTTTTTTCCACCAGATGGCAGCACCAAAGTTCAGAGGCCCTCAGCACAGAGCGTCTTTAATGAATGTAAGTGAGATGCTTTAGGCCCCCTTTTCAGACAAGTCAGACTTTTTAGCCTCTTGCCTACCTCTCCTCCCCCACTGAGGGCAACCCCTTCCAATAATCAGCCTTCTAGATGATACCAGAAGCTTTTAACGTCATAATCTCTTGTCACATTACTCAGCAATCTCAAGTCGCCCCCAGGAAACCATTTCCTGGAGGCCTCTTTTTTATTTGTGTTCTTAACTCCACTCTAATACATTCTCTTGGAAGCCGCAGTTTAATAAATTTCATAGCGCATGACCAGAGGACTTAATGAATATTAGTCACTCGAAGCAATTTTTGTTTATTCAGCTTCTCTCGCCTCCCCTCCCTTCCCTTGCCCCAGGCTTCATTCTGTGGAATGATAATAATACACAGAGAGCCGACCAGCCACAGCAGACTGAAAACAAGCGGTAAAAGGATCTTTCTGAACTCACACCTGCTTTAAGATTTGTTATCCTTAAAACGAAAAGCTGTAGGGGATTCACTTGGCTCCTTCCTTGTAGTTCCCAGGGGACTTTGCTATTAAACCGCAGGGAGGAGCCCAGCCTTCAGAGCACTTAAAAGTACTTATGTCAAATCCATCCCATTCTTCCGGCCTCTGTTCCTCAATCCCGCCACCATTCCCAGGGGCTGGAGCACATTACAAGGCATTCACTTCATATGAATGGGCACAAACAGACTTTTTCACCATTTAGATATGTCTACATTTGCAGGCACATCCTGTAGACTGCCTGAAACAGCCTTAATTTCAATTTACTGTCTCCCCATGGACCCTGCCATTCTCTCGAACTGGAAAACTCAACGGTCGTTTTCTCCTCCCCCACCTCTCACCCCCAGCCTCTCGCTGCCCTCCTCCTCTTTCAAGGAAAAGGCTGTACTGGGAGGAACATTTTGCTCAAGATGAATAGAATGAAGCGTTGATGCTTCTAACAGTGCATATGATCTTTTACTTTTTTAAAAAATAGTGAGCGAGCAGTACCAGATTATCACATTTGGAACATGTTCAAAGTCAGTGCACAAGATCCAGTAAAAGCCATCTTGGGCCCCCTGGAGTACTGCTGTTCAAGAGAGCATGAAACTGGAGCCCTGAGAGTTTGCCTTGCCCTTCTCCTCTGCTAGGGCTAACTACATTTAATGCTTTGTTATGGGAATTCTCAAATGTATACAGAAGTAGAGCTAATAGTGTAGAGAACCTCCATGTATCTGTTCTTCAGCTTTTACAATAATGGACATTTGGCTAATCTTATATTATCTAATCCTCCCCCCCACACATCCACATCTTCTTTATTTGGAGATCTAAAAACAAATCACAGATGTTATGTCTTTTTCTCTCCGTAAACAGTTTGCATGAATTGCTAACTGATAAGGGCATTTTATGTTTATCATCATCACTGTGCCCATATCATACCTAAAAAATTAATGATAATTTCTTAAAGAATTTAATATCAAGTCCATACTTACTTGCCCCAGAGGCCCTCAATACATCTTCTTATAGTTCAGAATCCAAGCAGGTTCCACTCATTCTACTAGCTGTTTCTTAATCTTTTTTTGTTCTAAAGAGTAGTTATTCTTCTGCTTTTCCTTCCTCTTCTTCTTCTCCTTCCTCTTCCTCTCCTTCCTCTTCTCCTCCTTTTCTTCTTAAATTTTATGCTGTAGATTTGTTAGTGTTACCCCTATTTTTGTTCTGTAGAAATGATCCGCACTTTCCATTTGACCGATTGCTTCCTTGTGGTGTCATGTAACTTGTTCTTGTACTGTTAGGGCTATTTATGGTTGAGAAAATTTTGGCTGAGTTCTTCAATCTTTAAATGAACAAGAAGTATACTGAAGTACCTAAATGGATTCGGCTGTTAGGGGAGATCATCATTTTGCTTTGCCATCCAAAGCTAGACTTACTGTTAATTCATTCAATCTATATAAATTAGCTCTTAGACTATACCAAGCAGTCTGCTGGGACTTGGAAAGGCAGAATGACTAAGGGCAGAGGGGATAAAGGTTAACTGAGAAAAAACAGGGATACTATCCTCATGAAACTTAAGGGTCATGAGTTTTCAAGTACTACTTAGACACTTGTGTTGAGTTCTCATAACACCCTTGTCGAGTCCACCAAGTTATAAACCCCTTTCAAATGTACTGAAGGATACTGAGCATTAAGTGTATGTGAACTACACTAAAAATTAGTAATAAGAAGTCAGACACCAACTATCTTGGGCCTTTGGATTCCAACCTTTAATAAATTAATTTTAGATCTCAAACTTCAACAGAGGTGGATCAATATTTCTAAAAGAATTAGACAACTTCTGAACCAAATTAATATATGGATGTCAACAAATTCGGCCTAGGTTACAAAAGAAGTTCCTAACAGTCCCTTGATTTTGACACTCATCTTCAAGTAACCACCCATTAGTTGAAATTGGAATTACATTGCAATGTAGTGTGTGCAGACTAAACACAACTGAAATGAGTTGCTCAAAACATGACCTCTCTTATCTACGAGTGTGTCATAAATGCTGACATTTCAAAACCTATCTGGTTTTATTTTTGTTCTATTTTATTTTTTAAAAATGTTGGTTGCAACCTCGTAAATGAATTTTATGACCTACCAGTGAGTCAGGGCCTGCAGATTGAAGTGCTGACTTTGGGAATGACATAACTTTTGGATAAGATAGAGTCATGGACCATCTGCTTTAGTTATGCAATTGAGCCATACTCTCTTGAAAATTTAGCTTTCATGCCTCTGAATTCACATTTGAGAAATAAATTGGGAGTTTTTAGTAGTTTTCAGAAACTGTAAAGATCATCATGGCACTTCTCCTGTTTATTACTTTATTTTGGATAGAAGAGCTGACAAGCAAGATAGAGGGAGATACTTGGGACAAAGTAAGATCTTCAGGAATTTCAAATGATAAGAAAGAAGACTAACATTTGCTATTTGGCTCCTGCATGTATTTTATGTATCCACATAACAATATGATGGAGTAGCCTTTATCATCTACAAGTCACATATGAGGAAATGGGTTTACGGAAGGTAGGTAACTTGGCTGAGCTGACAGAGTTAACAAGAGGCACAGACTAACCAACTAAAAAAGACCGTATCTCCTGGTGACTGGGGACCCGCAGAAGCTGGAATCAGTTTTTACTGTGATTACTTGTTGTGTCACTTAATTGACTCAATCCTTTAGTAAGTGAGGAATAAAATAAAATGTGCTAGTACTCCATATCTAGTAAGAAAAGATTATATATTGAATATACATATATGAGATATATTAAAATATACATAGGAAGCTATATATATACATATAAGATATATATATATGTATGTATATATACACACATAAATTTTTGTTTCTCGTGATCCCTTGGAAGAAGACAATGTTCATAGGGACTGACATTGTCTACATTTGTCTGTTAACATGATGTGTTGTCAGATTCCCTAAATGATAAACACTGAGTGTCAGAGCCCTGCATGGACTGCTGTGCGTGCGTGCTAAGTAGCTTCAGCTCTGTCTGACTCTCCGTGATTCCAGGGCTGTAGCCCACCAGGCTCCTCTGTCCATGGGATTCTCCAGGCAAGAATACTGGAGTGGGTTGTCATGCTCTCCTCCAGGGGATCTTCCCAACCCAGGGACTGAACCCATGTCTCTGAATTGGCAGGTAGGTTCTTTACCACTAGTGCCACCTGGGAAGCCCTGCATGGACTAGGCACTATAGCAAACTTTGAAGAGCAAACCAACAAACCTACAAATTCAACAACATGTGTCAATCTCCAATAGAGAAGTTTGATAGGAGTCATAATTTTGAGCACTTGCTCATGTCTCATCAGTACTATATTACTTTTTAAAAACCCAGATATTTTGTTGTTGCAATAGCAACATTGGTCTGAAAATGTTTTAATTATCACACACATTGTATCAAGAGGCAATAATGTGTTGTATTTAAGAGCAAGACCCTTCAAGCCAGACGCCTGTGCCCAAACCTTGAATCTGCACTTACCTGCTGTGTGGTCATGGACGAACTAATTAACCCCACCCTCCCAACATTCTCATTTGTAAAACAATGTTGATGATGTTGATTCGTGGTGATGATGATAATAGAGTCCACTTCCTATATTGTTGTGAGAATTAAATAATTCAGAATGCATTAAGCACTTGAAGCATTACCTTGAATATAAGAAATATTGGCAAATATTATGTTATGGTGGCTCAACTGAAAAAAAAGCCTGCATACCAATGCAGGAGGCACAAGAGATGCAGGTTTGATCCCTGGGTCATGAAGATCCCTCAAAGAAGGAAACTGCAACTCCCCTTAGTATTCTTGCCTGGAGAATTCCATGGACAGAGGAGCCTGCAGGCTATAATCCATGGGGGCACAAAGAGTCTAACACGACTGAATGCACATGCACACACATAATGTTATGAGTTAGGGAGCATTTCCTGTACTTTAGAGAGTCAACTTTCCCAGTCTCAGTTGCAAATGAGGAATATTATATTATTTAACAACATTCTCCAGATAAAATGTATGAAGAAGTTTGTGATTAAACATTCTAATTTTGGGTCCGTCTTTTTTTCCCCTCTTCCTTCCTCTCCCCTTGCCTTTTTCTCTTCTTCCTTCTTATCTTTCTTTTTCCTTGCTTCTCTTGTCTTCCTCCTCTTGGTTAATCATTTATAACAACTTGTCAAAGAGGCAATGCACCTCCCAAGTTGTTTGCTTCAACTCAATCTTACTTCTTGGCAATGATGATTGAAGAAGCTTTACTCACTTATTCTCTTCCCTTCCAGTGAAGTAAGTAACTTCCAAATCTCTGGACAGTATTTCCCTTGATATTTAGGAGGACCTTTGACAATTCCGAATCCATTATTTCAGTCCTCACACAGGTCACTCTATCTCAAAATCATTGCTAATTGAAAATTGAAAGACATGTTTATTTGTGACATTAATAGAGCCCCCAAAGGGGAACCAGATGCCCAGATGTCTTCATTCTTTTTTAATCAACTGTTTGTCTTCCTCTGAAGATGCATGTCTTCTACAACAGCAAACAGAGTCATTTATCTTTAAGTGATTGCCCTGCATTTAGCCATATAATAGGACATTGACTTATTGAAATTTTGAGAGCCTCCATAATGCATCACATGTCTCATTAGCAATATAAAAGTCTGCTCCTGGGCAGAAGTATTAACTAATGCCAAAATGGACAACTGTCTATCATATGAATGCACTGCAGGAGTCAGCTACTGCATGTTGTATTGTGAAAAGTTTCCTTTAGAACAGGGTACGAGAGGCATATGAATTTGTTTTCCTATGTGGTTCCTCAACATGGTTGGATGCAGACAGCCTTAGAAATGGGTTGTGTTTAAAGAGTTTATTTATAAGCTTATTGTTTGCAAATAAAAAGCCATCTTCCAATAGTGACAGTGCCACAAGTCCAGAAATCACCTGTGAAACCTATTGAAAGAAAAGCTGAAATTTGGTAATTTATACCCATTAATCTACCTAAGTAACCCTCTGTCCCAGCTCTGAATTCCTTAGGCCCCAAGAGTTGAGTTACTGCCAAGTTAGTGAAGAAGTTAGGGCTTCTCTGGTGGTTCAGATGGTAGAGAATCTGCCTGCAGTGCAGGAGACCTGGGTTTGATCCCTGGATCAGGAAAATCACCTGGAGAAGGGAATGGCAACCCACTTCAATATTCTTGCCTGAGAAGTTCCATAGATGGAGGAGTCCGGATGGGCTACTGTCCATGGGATCACAAAGCACTGGGCATGACTGAGTGACTAACACTTTCACTTTCATGCTTTAGTGAAGAGGGGTTGGGGGATGAGTGGGGAGGTGCATGGCATTCCCAAAGATGGAAAGAATAAAAATTGAATTCCATGGCTTCTAATGGGGTCATTGGTAAGTCAGAGGAGATCTGTACTCTAAAGACCCTGTACTTCCCATTATGCAGTTTTCTATCTGGATTTCTCCATAAAAAGTCTTAGATATTTGTAATTGATAAATCTTGTCCTTAAAATTTTAAGAACTTATGGCCAAAACTAGAGCCTTCCAGGAATAGATATTTAGGTCTATTCATTGGGGGAGAAACACACAATGCAAGTTGCCTGGCATCATATATAGATGGTTTTTTAACATTTATTACCTTGATACTGTATTTGGTGAATAGTTGGACTATGTAATTTATTGGCATTTGTTAGACTATAACTAAATCCCACATCTTTATGAGGATTCTATTAGTCAGTTCAGTTCAGTTCATTTGTTCAGTCATGTCTAACTCTTTTCGACCCCATGGACTGCAGCACTCCAGGCTTCCCTGTCCATCACCAACTGCCAGAGCTTGCTCAAACTCATGTCCATTGAGTCAGTGATGCCATCCAACCATCTCATCCTTTGTCATCCCCTTCTCCTCTTGCCTTCAATATTTCCCACCATTAGGGTCTTTTCCAATGAGTCAGTTCTTCGCATCAGGTGGCCAAAGTATTGGAGCTTCAGCTTTAGCATCAATCCTTCCAATGAATATTCAGGACTAGGTCCCTTTAGGATGGACTGGTTTGATCTCCTTTCAGTCCAAGGGACTCTCAAAGTCTTCTCCCACACCACAGTTCAAAAGCACCAATTCTTCGGCACTCAGCTTTCTTTATGGTCCAACTCTCACATCCATACGTGACTACTGGATAAACCATAGCTTTGACTAATCAGAATTATGGCTTTATGGAGCTGAATCGTGAACAGTGTCCTGGAACATAATTCCCTCATTGTGCACTGACTCACTGGAAAGAAAGTATCAATCCCATATGTGTCTGATGGTGTGAGGGATGCAGTATGCAACCATATATCTAACACACATTCATAAGTGCATCCTCTACCAGGTTATGGTAGTGTTTTTCCAAAGTTGGTACCATGAAAAAGGAGGTGTTTTTATACTAGATTGAAGGTTGATCAAGTGAGCAAAAAGTGCTTTCTCAATATATCTAAGTGCCTCAACACTGCCCTAGAACTAAGTATGTATACTTTGTATTACCTGCCAAGATACTTTGTATTACTAAGTATGCATGCTTAGTCGCTAAGTCATGTCCACCACTTTGTGACCCAGACTATAGCCTGCCAGGCTACTTTGGCTATGGGATTTCCCAGGCAAGAATACTGGAGTGAGTTGCCATTTTCTTCTCCAGAGGATCTTTCTCACCCAAGGATCGAACCCATGTCTCCTGCATTGCAGGTGGATCCTTTACCGCTGAGCTACCTGGGAAGACCCGAGATATTTAATTAGAAATAAGTGTAATGTTTTATATTCTAAGAGGAACTGATGTTGCAGATATTACATCTCTACTCTTGGGAAATTTGTAGTCTAGCTGTGCTGACATGTAACCCAATAAATACCATGCAGTGGGACATATGCTATAATAGACATATGTCCCCAGAGGAGGGAGAAATTAATTCAACTTTGGGGAAGGTTGGGAAGACATCATAGAGGCTGTGACATCTAACTTATACCTTGGGAAAGATGAAGGGTTGCTGTATATGGTAAAGGAAGTGAGGGACATACTGGCTAGAGAGAACCATGTAAGCGAATATCCAGAGGAAAAGAGTCTAACTTGCTTGGGGGATAGCTAGGGCCCCTAGTATGGCATAAATTTAATGAGGGACAATGAGGCAGGAAAGATAAACACAGGCCAAAGTATAAAAATTCTTCAATGCTATATGCCACACTAGGAAATTTGGATTTTAGTCCACAAACAATAGAAAGTCATGAAGGTAAGATGCTGGGTAAAGCTCCTGTGAGAAAACTTGACAGTAGAATAGAATATTAAGGAAAGTAAAAGATATAGGACTGAAGCTTCCTGGATTTGGAGCCCCTTGAGAATGGCCATGGCTTCCCTGCTGGCTCAGATGGTAAAGAATCCGCCTGCAATGTGGGAGACCTGGGTTCGATCCCTGGGTCAGAAAGATCCCCTGGGAGAAGGGAATGGCTATCCACTCAAGTATTCTTGCCTAGAGAATTCCATTGTCAGAGAAACCAGGTGAGATACAGTCCAGGGATTGCAGAGTCGGACATGACTGAGTGACTTTCACTTCAGTGAGAATGGCTGCATCCCCTATTTAGGCCTATCTAGAAAGCAAGGAAACCTGGTTCTTGGAGCTGAACTCAGGTATCACCAAAGGCTGTCAAGGCATTTCCATCAAAAGAACAAAGACTTATCTCCTTCAAATTTGGATTTGAGATGTTCAGATGTTCCATGGGAAATGGTCCAGATTCTCTGCACCTGCCTCTTAGCAAACTTCTTTGACTGCCTGACAAATGTCCTCACATCCCAAAATGCCAGTCTTCTTTCAGCTCCTCCCCTCCTCTCCTATTTTCCCTCCTTCTCTCTCTCTCTCTCATATGTTTGGCAGCTTTGATGAACCAGAGGAAGATGCAGGCTTTCTAGTAATTTAGTCAGTAAATTTTCATGGAACAAACATTTGTTGAGCATCTTCGATGTGTCACACCCTGAGCAAGGCCTTATGTCTGGTTATAAACAAGACTGATGTGATTGGCTGTTGAATTTTGGGGAAGCATCATTTATTCATGACTCCATTTTGCTCTCTTATTTTTCCAGTGTCAAATATATGCATCAATCAAGGCCATTCCTGATCTGACTTTATATCTTATATCTTTTTCTGTATCAGTTGTAATTCTGAGCAATGTGTTCACGCTTGTCAATGTGCCCCCTCTCCTCCAGTCAAGTCTGTACTAGACCTCTTTCCCTAATCCAACCTTCATGTTTTCTCCTTGCCCTAAGTCCTTCTCTTTGCTGATCCAAACCCCAGTCACCATTCAAGTCAAACACGCCAATGTTTTATTTCCAAGGGCTAGCATCCTTTTGGTTTCTTTGGGATACAGTTTAAGGTAGCAGTTAAAAAATTGAACTCTATACAGTAAATCTCTTACATACAAATGAGTTCCATTTGCAGAATGCACTTATAAGTTCAATTTATTCATAAGTCCAACAAAGGTAGCCCAGGAACCCAACTAACATGATTGTCTAAATGGTATTGCACTGTAGTAGGTTTTATAATACTTTTCACACAAATAATACATAAAAACAATAACAAAAATAATGAAAATATTTTAAATGTTAGTACAGTACTTGGAAAAACACAGTAGTACCAGTTAATCACTGCTGCTTTTACACTTGCTTCTAGACATCTTGGTCCTGAAATAAAGATAATATACTACAGTAGTCTACATAGTACTGTACAGTAAAGTAAACAAAAGCTTAAGCACTTATAGAGGATGCATACAAGGGACAGTGTATGCCAGACACGTGAACCAGCTTGTGATTGGACATGTGAATGCATGTTCACATCTTTGAAAGATCTTAACTTGAAGGTTCATACGTAGAGGACTTATTGTATTTAAGAGTGTGGTTAATTCTAGAGGGAGGAAGCAGAGGTGTGCTTAGGGAAAGATGTTCAGAGGGCTTCATCTAGTAATGCATGCTTAGTTGCTTCAGTCATGTCTGACTCTTTGCAACCCTATGGATTGCAGCCCGCCAGGCTCCTCTGTCCATGGAATTCTCCAGGCAAGATTCTGGAGAAGGTTGCCATTTCTTTCTCCATAGGGTCTTCCCAACCCAGGAATTGAACCCAAGTCTTCCTCATTGCAGGCTGATTCTTTACCACTGAGCCTTTGGGGAAACCCCACTTTGGTGAGGGTGGAGGCAAAAAAGGAAGGTGATTTACTCTGAGATATTCGAGGCTTGCGGCTACACCCATGCAATAACATCTCTCTTGAAATATCTTCACTGTTCGAGAACTTTTCCATGTTCTCAACAGGAAATGATGGATGAGGGATCAGAGGACACTCTGACAAATATTCAAGAAATGGACTCCCTGAGGGTCTTTTACTGAAGTAGCAGGCAGTGACTGCTGTCTTAAAAAGTTTGATCTCCTGTGAATGATTTTACATTCTCTACAGAACTCTAGGCACAGGAAACTTGAAAATGCTACTGTTGAAACTCAGGAACAAGACCTTGTTCCCAGTTCTGGAAGCTCAAGTTCTAAAGGAGAATGGAGAGTTACCCAGAAAGCAGTTTCTATGCTGACATGCAGCTGAGCAAAGAGCAGGGGGTGTCCCTTCCTGTGTGGCTATAGATCTGTGATAAGGGATTCCTTCTTCAAAGAAACCTGACTTTTATTTTCCTAAATAGTATTATTTACCATTCTGCTTTCCATTAGAACATTTGTATGTGATGAGAAGCTGATGTAAAGATCTGACGACAGTTCAATTTATCAGCAATCGCAACATGAGCCTGAAAGAGTGGTGAACCTCAAGAAATTGCCAGAGTGACCTAAGGGCCAGTATCACTCTGTTCAACCAGCCTGACAGCAGATTTCACAGTGTCCAGAAGATATTTAGTGTCGAGTGGATATTATCTTCTAGTGATAACATCTCTCAAGCTGGGTGATGGGTATGCATGTATTTTTTTTAAACATAGTTTTTTATATGTTTTTGTATGACTGAATTATTTTACCCAAAAGAAGAAGGAGTAAGTCATTCAATAAGTGTGTACCCTGTAGGAGTTATTTAACTTCTTTATGTACCAGTACCTCATTTGTAAAATGGACATGATGATAGTTTCCACTTTATAGAGGGTTGCGAGCATTAATAATGTAAGTTAATGCCTGCCAGGTATTTATTTACAAAGTGCTTGACATATAGGAAGCACTCAATAAATGTTAGCAATTATTGTCATCTCTCTATTCCTCCTGAATTCCCTAGCGTACTTTTGCTGTAAATGATATAATTCAACCAACCATTGTGAATTTTCTTTTGCCCTGTGCTCTGTAGCACCCTTAGTATATTCAAATAGGTTAGGAAGTACTGATAGGTTGATTGATTGGAATGATCTTTTTAAGAATTAGTGATGTGACCCTCATGGTTTTTCACTCCCCTGATGTCTGAATATTAAAAAAGAAACCTGTGCATGTTTGTTCCTTTTCTCCTGTAATACGACCCATGAGATGGCCACTTTGGGCCCAGATTTAAAACATATGAATAAGCAGAGGCCAGGCTCATTGACAGTCTTTCCAAAGCCCACCCACCACTTCCTTTTTCCAATGAGTACTGGAACATCACCCAATAATTCGATAAGCATGCACACTTCCCCCTTCTCAAAACAATATTTCTGAGGGCTATAATCTTCTGTTTCACTCTTTAAGGAAAATCTGAGTGAACCAGTTGCTCCACAGCCAAGTTCTGTTGGTGATAATCATCCTACTCTTTGTGAGACTATTTTAGGGCCTCCTTAAAGCCACAAAGTGGTTTCCAGAGCCTAGAACAGAACTAAAATCTCATCCGGAGCTGACTGCAGGGCATCACTTTAGCCAGCAGTATTCCATCTCCCAAACTGTTGCCTGTCTCTGGGGTGGATCTAATCCAACACAAACAAAGGTGGTCCAGAAAGACTGGTGTGAACCCTGCATGTGTGCTTGCTGATTACTCCATTCATTACAGGGGCTCTGAAGGTTCTAGAAGGCCACGTATTTCCACAGGTGTTCCTGGGTTCAGGTAAGAAAACTTAGGAGGAGACCATGTGTCTGTTTCCACCTCTTTTAGTTAGAGTTTAGTAACCTTCTCATCCTGGGCTCAGTCCATCTAATTTCAAGGAAGCTGCTTAGTTGCATGGCCTTTGCTGGGCCTCATGACTGGGCAGCTGAAAGTGGCAAAAGGAAAGGCAAAGGGTCGGGATAATGAAGATAAATAATTTCAAGAAGAAACCTCTCTCAGTGTGATAATTAGGTCTCTGAATTGTGTCTCTAAATGGATTATAAATTATGCTAAAAGGATAAAATCAAAGGACACTCAAATGAGTCATACCTAATTTTATGTCATGAATTTGTTGTCTATAAAGCAGAAGCAGTGTTTAAGTTAGAGAAGGTGTAAAGAAAGGTCGTGTGCAGCTTCAATCATAAACATCTCATATACTCTGACTTCTCCCATCTCTGCCTCTGTCCTCATCTTCTAAAGTGCATCCCAGTTACGCTGAAAACGGACAGTCATGTCACTGACAGCAACCACAGAGACCTGTCTGGCCTGGGAATTCCATGCAGACAGGCCTGACTTCTGTCAGTTACCCCAGATGCTAGACTAATTGGCTTGATTCTCAGATGAAAGAATCTACCTCTAGAAAGGCAGGAAAAGTCCTCTTCTGTGACCAAAGTCATTAAACCTCAATTAGGACATAGGGAAGGTGTAGATGAGTCTGGGGTAATTACCAGGCATTGTCTGACAGCTCAGTTCCTGCAGCCTGGGCCAGAGCAGGTGATTTGGAAATGTGATCCCCAGACAGCTGCAGATGGTGCAGACTGATTGCACTGTGCCAGCTGAACCTTCCCATTATGGACAGTTCCCTGAAGTGTGTGGCCCCTCACAACTCATCACCGCCTGAAGCTGACCCTACCCATTTCTGAAATAGGTGTTGAACATTTATTATATGCCAGATATTGTGTAGTTACTGGCAACACAGAGCTGAAAATGACAGACTGCTGTCATAGAGCTTGCATTTCAGTGGAAAGGGAAGGTCACTAAAAAGGTAACTGATAAGTTTATTTAATTTTGTAAGTTTCTTTGGGGGTGGTGGTGGGTGGCTTTACAATGTTGTGATATTTCTGCTGTGCAACAAAAGGAGTCAGTTGTATGTATATGTATATCCCTTCCCTTTTGGATCCCCTCCCCACCCCACCTCTCTAGGTCACCACAGAGCCCTGAGCTGAGTTCTCTGGGTTATATATCCGGTTCTCATTAGCTAGCTATTTTACACATGACTAGCACATATGTCAATCCCTGTCTCCCAGTTCATCCCACCCCCTCCTTCCCCACTGTGTCCACCCATCCATTCTCTATGTCTATGTCTCTATTACTGCCCGGCAAATAGGTTCATATGTGCCATTTTTCTAGTTTTCACATATATGCATTAATATATGATATTTGGTTTTCTCTTTCTGACTTTAATCTGTATGACAAATTCTAGGTTCATCCACCTCTCTATAAATCATCCAATGTCATTTCTTTTTATATCTGAGTAATATTCCATTGTATATATGTGCCACGTCTTCTTTAGCCACGTGTTGATTTTCAGGAGTGGTTAGTGTGATGATGAAGGAGCCAAAACAGGATCATGTAATGGAGCGTTTGTGGGGGCAGCTTTAAACAGGGCATTCAGAAGGCCTTTCCAAGGGTTATATTAAAGCTGGGAACTGAAAACAAGAAGATATTAGACATGCAAAAATCTGAAGAGAAGAGTATGCAAAAGTCCTGGGGCAGAAACAAATTCATGTCTTTGAGGAACAGAAAGAGTGAGAGAGAAGTGGTTTGAGGTGGATTCATGTCAACTGTAAGAAAGTCAGAGAATGCCCTGGTGCAGACCTCTGTACACAGCTCCACTCTCCTCACACTGGTAAGGATGGTTGAAAGTCATAAGTTGAAGGAGATTCATGGAGAGGTGAAAGACACAGAGAAGAATTCTGGGGACTGAATCTAAGCCCCAGATACTTGGTTGGCCTAGACCAGTGGCTCTCAATCTGATCACAACCAGTGAAGCACAAATCAGTGCTTGTTTTTATAACAAATACTTCATAAGATTCTATTTACTATCCTGAAATTGTCAAAAATAATATAAACTAGGACTTCCCTGGTGGTCCAGTGTCTAGGGCTTTGTGTTCTCACTGTCCAGGGCCTGGATTCTCTCTCTGGTCAGAGAATTAAGATCCCATAGGCTGCACGGTGCAGCCAAAAATAAATAAATAGGAATATGAACTATTTGCATGGAATCAGGAAGACAACAAGAATAAAGCGGCCCCATCTTTCATCTTGGCTACTGTTGCTTTTTCCTGAAACACTGTCTATTGCTAAGTCACATCCAACTCTTTGTGACCCCATGGACTGCAGCACGCCAGGCTTCCTTGTCCTTCACTATCTCCTGGGTTTGCTCAAGTTCACGTCCATTGAGTTGGTGATGCTATCTAATCATCTCGTCCTCTGCTGCCCTCTTCTCCTTTTGTCTTCCATCTTTTCCATCATCAGGATCTTTTCCAGAGGCATTGTCTACACTGGACAAATCATTATTCTTCTGAAAATAAGCAAACTTCAGTGACTTATGGAAGTAAGATGATGAGGAACCACACTAATCACCTTTTATCCAAATACAACATTATATGTCAATTATGTCATCATAAAGCTGGAAAAAGTAATAGTAAATAAATCAAAATATCAAAAAATAAACACATATTTTAAAAATTCAGTATAATTCCCCAGTTATAATAAAAGAGAAACATTTATAATAAAACAATTTCAAATACATAGTGAATGTTTTCTTTCAGCTTTATAAATTTTTTCAGTCTTTATTGAATTTGTTACAATATTGCTTCTATCTTATGTTTTGTTTTTTTGGCCACAAGGCATGTGTTAATCTTAACTCCCCAACCAGGGATCAAGCCCCAGACCCCTGAATTTAAAGGCGAAGTCTTAACCACCGAACCACCAGAGATGTCCCCTCAGCTTTATATCTTGTTACAGTAATTTTAGGATTTTTGTCAAATTTGGGGAAATTTCTACCAAGCCTCTTTCATTTATGGGCTTTAAGATTTCTCGATGTCTCAGGTTTTCTTGTGCAATGACTGATCTTCAATGCTCTCTGAATCATCAACATCATGAGCCACTTTTCATACCCCTTCAGTGCTGGACACCGCAGGACACATGCACACCCCAAGAGGACTCTTGGTCCTGAATCTACATTACAGGTGATGAGTAGCAGCGGGAATTTTCTGAAAGCCAATCCTCCCCTGGTATTAGTTATATAATGGTAACATACGTATGGGTTTTCCACCTGTCAATGCAACAGACGAGGGTTTGATCCCTGGGCTGGGAGGGCCCCCTGAAGGAAATGGCAACCCACTCTAGTATTCTTGCCTGAAGAATCCCATGGACAGGGGAGCCTGGTGGGCTACAATCCATGGGATTGCAAAGAGTTGGACACGACTCAGTGACTAAACAACAGCTTACTTATACATGGCAGAGTCTGTGAATCCTATAAACATATTCTACTAAACCTAACCCTTAACTTGGCTTCCCTTAAGCTGGATCACAGAAATGTTTGTCACATGAAGAGAGGGGAAGTGTGACAGACCTGAAAATAGAGTGGAAAAAGAGATTGGTCTTGACCAGTTAAATATGTCACTTTTGTAAAACTTAAGAAAGCGTATGGCCATGTGAGTGCTCTGTGGGACCTCGCAGGCATGTGCATCAGAGGCGCTGGACCTGAAACTTCATTAGCTTCACTATTAATTTCCCTCTGCTCCAACTCAACCTCCCTGTGCTTTTGACCCTAAAGGCAACTCTGAATTCAAACTTCTCCTTCCTTGATTGCTGCCCTGCTGAGCACTGCTGGGGAAAGATATGTATGATATGAAAGATATGTATGAAAGGTATGTGTGACGTCCTCTTTCACATATAACATTTTGAACCTCAGTTAGGCTCTGAATCAAGCCTTGAGGTTCCGTAAGTCTTGTATTAGTTTCCACTCCACTTCCTTAAACAGCAGTTCTCAATATACCTCACTATTCTTAAATACTTACCCTAGGCCGCTTTCTCTCTCCCTCTTTTAAGATTCTTATAAAGTTTTATCTATCTATCTATATAAAGTTATATTATATATATATAATCTCTGTACCCATTCTTACCCTGTATCCTTTTTATTCAAAGTCCTCTCTTAGAAACTTCAAAATATGCAATTACATTACGTATTTATTAATTATAATCATTATGCTGTACACATATCCCCATGGCTTATTTTAAAACTGGAAGTTTGTATCTTTTGATCTGCTTCATCTATTTTTCCTGCCTCTGGTGACCATCAAACTGTTTGTATCTATGAGCTATGTTTTATTTTGTTTGTTTGTTTTTATTTTTTAAGATTCCACATGCAAATGAGATCATATGGTATTTGTCTTTCTCTGCCTGACTTATTTCATTTAGCAAAATGCCCTCAAGCTCCATCCATTTTGTTGCAAATGGCAAGACTGCATTCTTTTTCAGTGGCTTAATAATTACATATATATGTGTGTGTGTGTGTGTGTGTGTGTGTGTGTGTATTTATATATATGTATATATGTGTGTGTGTGTATTTATATATATGTATATATGTGTATGTGTGTGCACTAAGTTGCTTCAGTCACGTCCAACTCTTTGTGATCCTACGGACTGTAGCCCACCAGGCTCCCCTGTTCATGGGATTCTCCAGATAAGAATACTGGAGTGCGTTGCCATTTCCTTCTCCGGGGGATCATCCCAACCCAGGGATGGAACCTGTGTGTTTTATGTCTCATGCATTGGCAGGAGGAGTTCTTTACCACTAGTGCCACCTGGGAAGCCTCTCTCTCTATATATAGAAGCCTATATATATATATATATATATATATATATAGGGAGAGAGAGAGAGAGAGAATGTTGTTCCTTTGTCTCTTAATGGGCATTTACTTTGCTTCCATATCTGGAAGCAAATAATGCTATTGTGAATAATGTTGTAATGAAAATGGGGAGGGGATCTGCAAATAACTTCTTAAGTTAGTGTTTTTGCTTTCTTTAGTTAAATACCCGGAAGCGGAATCGTTCTGTTATTATTGTCCTGTAATTTTCTTTGCTAATGGCATCTTTGTTTGGTTTTGGTATCAGGGTAATGCTGGCCTTGTAAAATGAATTTGGAAGCATTCTTCCTTCTATTTTTTTGGAAGAGTTTGAGAAAGATTAGTATTCTTCTTTGAGAGTTTAGTAGAATTCACCAGGGAAGCCATCTGGTCCTGGAATTTTGTTTGTTGGGAGATTTTGAGTATTGATTCAATCTTTTACTAGTAATTTGTTCATATTTTTTATTTCTTTATGGTTCAGTGTTGAAAGATTGTTGTTCATATTTTTATTTCTTTATGATTCAGTGTTGAAAGATTGTATATATCTAGGAATTTATCCATTTCTTCTAGGTTGTCAAATTTGTTGATGTACAATTATTCATAGTAGTCTCTTATGATCCTTTGTATTTCTATGATATTTAGGGTGTTTTCTCTTTCGTTTCTGATTCTATTTATTTTAGCCTTCTGCTTGTATCCTTGTATAAATGGAAGGGTGTTGCCTTTCTGGCCTATCCTTTCTACCTGTGCTCTGCATTATGTTCTGGGGACATGGATTCGTTAATTATCTTTCTTTTTCCATCCTCAACTAATCCCAGTCAATTGCTTATTGTTTTTAGCCTATAAATAAACTCCAATATCTCTAAACTTAAAATTCTTCTTGATTCTGCATCCAACACCAGTCACTTTTCTGTTTTGTTTTCCCATTATAGTCAAATTCTTTAAAAAAAAAAAAAAAGAAAAAAGAAGATTGATGCTCATTATCTTCATTTCCTTACCCACAAATGCCTCTTCACATAGTCAGATGTCCACTCTCACGACTGCACTGACACTCCTTCCTTCAAGATTTCTAGCTGTTAAAGAAACTTCTAGTTTCTAAATTCTAGGAGAACTCTACTCTTTAATTTACTTGACTCTCTTATACATTTGACAGTATTGGTCAGTCACTGATTTTTAAGAAATATTGATTGCTTTATGCCTGTGTTATCTGAATTGTTACAGAAATAATTTAAAGTGTCCTGTCAAAGTATAAATAATTTTAAAAGATAAAGTAAAAACTTTCAAGTGCTTTAAAGTTTCTCTAGGCATTTAACATGTGTACTTAACAAAATATAAAGGTAGTTGGTATTTTACCTCTCTTCAGATAACAGGTGATCTAAGAACATTCCAATCAATCTCTTGTAATTGCACCAATACATATAAATAATCATTATATATAATAAGTATCATATATAATAATATATTTTATATATTGTACTAATAATATACTAGTATATATATAATATACAAAAATAACACTAACATCTGACATATATTTTAGTGTTATTTTTAAAGAACTAATGATTTATGTTTACCCACATACTTATTAATTTCTTTGTACATTATTTATTTTTCTATCTTTTGCCTTCCATCTGCAGCTACTTCCTTCTCCTTCTCCTTTATTACGTACACATTTTCAAAGCTTCTTAAATAGAGTCCTGTTGATGGCAAACTCTTGTTTTGCTTCTCTGAAAATTTCATATTTTGTCTTTATTCTTGAAAGAGAATAAACAACCCTAGAACAACAGCTTTGTTTTCTCAGGACACTGAGTATTTTATTTGACTGCCTATTTTTGCTGAGAATTCAGATGTTGCTCTCCCTCTTAACATGAATGTTCTTTTCTCTCTGTCCACTTTTAAGATGTTCTCTGTTTCTTTGGTATATTGCATATAAATAATGTGCCTTAAAAAACATTCTGCTTGAAATTTGTAGCTTGCCTGGAGTTAAAATTGGTTTCTTTAATCAATTCTTTAAAATTTTAACCACAATATCTTCAAATATTACCTCTCTTGCAGTCTTATACTTGCCTCCTTCCATAAATTTGATTAGTAATATTTTGGACTTTGTATTGTATATTTAATATGCTCTTTAATATCTTTAATACATGAAACATTTCATTTTTGCTCTTTGCTTGACAGTTTTAGAATATATAATCTTTGTTAATGTGAGAGCAGATCTCTGCTACTTCTGTTGATTATTGTTTCAGTTCGATGTTTACTTTGTATTTTAGTATTTGTGGTTTTCTTTTTCTTAATATGATTTCATTTTGAAACAATGTAAGATCTAGTTCGCTATTCTGAATTCTTAGAAGAAACTTTTTCTCAGGGTGATATTTTTTTCCCCTTTCTTTCTGAAGAGAAGCCACTCATACTGGACAAGGTTCTTGGTTTTCTTCCTCAGGTGAGCTGATTTATTTATTTTTCCTCTTGTGCTATAATAAGACTCTCACATTTCTAAAGCATCTCCTGTTAGACTCTTCCTCTTACTTGCTCCTGCTTTGTGTCTGCTGCATGGCTCTCAAGGTGAAAGCTCAAGTTCTCTGGAGCTCAATAGTTATTTCTCAGTGCCACCTTGACTGTCTGGCTCTATGCTTGCATTATGATTTTTGCTTCTGAGGATTCCTTACTTACCAGTTCAGTAATTCATTTGAGAATATTTTTAAAATTTTTTCCAGCAGTTTTTTCCAGAAGGAGGATTGTTCACGATATCTAGGTCTGTCAAGTTGCTGGAAATGAAAGACTCTCCTGATTTCTTACTAATTTTTTTTTTCTCTTGGCTTGCAATCTCACTAATTTTTCTCATCCATTTGCTTTTCTCAGCCTTTTTGTTGGATCCTCTTTTTCTGCTCATCTCCCAAAGGTCAATGTCTCACTGTATTCTATCCTTTACCCTTTTCTAATCTGCTTAGAAAACACATTCAGCTCACGTCTTTCACAGTCAGCTGTACACTGACTGTGTAGAGCTAACTTGGGGAGACCCCAAGTTATGCAGTGTCTAGCCAAATCAATCTTTGAAGCTCTGGATCCTTGCATCTAAAAACCTGCTTTACTTGGCCTTACCCATGGCATCACAAGTGCAATGTGTCCAAAGTTCACTTAATCACACTCCCCTCACCTTCTTTTTTTATTTTTTGTTTAGAAAAATGACACCAACATCCATCCTGTTAAACAGCATAGAAACGTGGGAAGCATTGTCGACTCCTCCTCCTCCCACATTTTCCATCTGCAATTGATCACTAAGTCTGTTGACTCCACTACCTTAAAACCTCACGTATACCCCTTCTCTCCATCAAAACTCCCACTACCTAATTAATTAAAAGCTTCATCATTTCTCTCCTAGATTGATGTAATAGCCTCCTAAATGTCTGCCATCCATCCCCAGTCCTCACTGGAGTCAAAGTAATCTCTCTAAAACACATACATGATCATCTCATAGCCTGCCCCTTCCCCTACCTAAAATTCATCAATGACTCTCTATAAGGCACAAGATAAAATTCGCATTCCAAGTTCATCTCTTCTAGTCCGTCTTAACCCAGATGGGAGACAAATTGAAATATTTGCAATTGCCCCAACACATCATACTTTCCATGATGTGCACACTAATTCCTTTGCTTAGAATTTTCTTCCTCTTCTTCTTTGACTGGCTTACACATTTTCACTTAGTAGACACAATGTTCATGTGTCTATTAAGACAGAAATCCTCAAGTCTCCCATCTACCCAACTCTACTGAGTGTTTTTCCTCTGCACCCTTGATTCATTCATTCAAGAAAATGCATTGACTTTGTATTATTTATATTATCTCTCTATGTATCACTGTGGTGCTATCTTGGGCTTAGGAAAGTAATAAAAATCAAGAAACAACACTTATTACATTGTAGTGTAATAAATACAAGGCAGAGAGCACAGTGAGGGGTACCTGCACCACCCTTGAATGAAGAGAAAGAGTTGTTAATAAGTTGATGTAATTGCTTCTTCTTCTGGTTGCCTACAGGCTTCCTAGGTGGCTCAGTGATAAAGAATCTGCCTGCCAGTATAGAAGACTTAGGAGATGCAGTTCAGTCCCTGGGTTGGGAAGATTCCCTGGAGGAGGAAATGGCAACCCCCTCCAGTTTTCTTCCCTATAGGCTCCTCTGTCCATGGGATTGCAAAGAGTTGGATGTGACTGAGCACACATACATTTGCTACCTACCCTTGATTTTTTTATACCCCTAGCAGCCAATCATTTGTGTATGAAATAAATTAGTATATGATTGATGATGAAATTTTTTATTTTCATAAATTTTGCTGATTTAGTTTAAATCGGCCTAGCCTTGGCTTGTTATTAACATACTAGATACCATGACGCTCTAAGTAATTGTGTCCATATTTCTTTTTTTTTTTTTTTTTTGTTTTTTTTTTTTTTTTTTTTTTTTTTTAAATTTTTATTAGTTGGAGGCTAATTACTTTACATCATTACAGTAGTTTTTGTTATACATTGATATGAATTAGCCATGGATTTACATGTATTCCCCATCCCAGTCCCCCCTCCCACCTCCCTCTCCACCCGATCCCTCTGGGTCTTCCCAGTGCACCAGGCCCGAGCATTTGTCTCATGTACCCAACCTGAGCTGGTTATCCGTTTCACCCTAGATAATACACATGTTTCAATGCTGTTCTCCTGAAACATCCCACCCTTGCCTTCTCCCAGAGTCCACAAGTCTGTTCCATACATCTGAGTCTCTTTTTCTGTTTTGCATATAGGGTTATCGTTACC
Source organism: Odocoileus virginianus (assembly GCF_023699985.2). Classification (NCBI taxonomy): domain Eukaryota; kingdom Metazoa; phylum Chordata; class Mammalia; order Artiodactyla; family Cervidae; genus Odocoileus; species Odocoileus virginianus. Next base: position 53,845,952 of record NC_069684.1, on the reverse strand, counting down.
ATCTTTCTAAAGTCCATATATATGTGTTAGTATACTGTAATGGTCTTTATCTTTCTGGCTTACTTCGCTCTGTATAATGGGCTCCAGTTTCATCCATCTCATTAGAAGTGATTCAAATGAATTCTTTTTAATGGCTGAGTAATATTCCATGGTGTATATGTACCACAGCTTCCTCATCCATTCGTCTGCTGATGGGCATCTGGGTTGCTTCCATGTCCTGGCTATTATAAACAGTGCTGCGATGAACATTGGGGTGCATGTGGCTCTTTCAGATCTGGTTTCCTTGGTGTGTATGCCCAGAAGTGGGATTGCTGGGTCATATGGCAGTTCTATTTCCAGCTTTTTAAGAAATCTCCACACTGTTTTCCATAGTGGCTGTACTAATTTGCATTCCCACCAACAGTGTAAGAGGGTTCCCTTTTCTCCACACCCTCTCCAGCATTTATTGCTTGTAGACTTGTGGATAGCAGCCATCCTGACTGGCGTATAATGGTACCTCATTGTGGTTTTGATTTGCATTTCTCTGATAATGAGTGATGTTGAGCATCTTTTCATGTGTTTGTTAGCCATCTGTATGTCTTCCTTGGAGAAATGTCTGTTGAGTTCTTTGGCCCATTTTTTGATTGGGTCATTTATTTTTCTGGAGTTGAGCTGCAGGAGTTGCTTGTATATTTTTGAGATTAATCCTTTGTCTGTTGCTTCATTTGCTATTATTTTCTCCCAATCTGAGGGCTGTCTTTTCACCTTGCTTATAGTTTCCTTTGTTGTGCAAAAGCTTTTAAGTTTCATTAGGTCCCATTTGTTTATTTTTGCTTTTATTTCTGAAATTCTGGGATGTGGGTCATAGAGGATCCTGCTGTGATTTATGTCGGAGAGTGTTTTGCCTATGTTCTCCTCTAGGAGTTTGATAGTTTCTGGTCTTACATTTAGATCTTTAATCCATTTTGAGTTTATTTTTGTGTATGGTGTTAGAAAGTGTTCTAGTTTCATTCTTTTACAGGTGGTTGACCAGTTTTCCCAGCACCACTTGTTAAAGAGGTTATCTTTTTTCCATTGTATATCCTTGCCTCCTTTGTCGAAGATAAGGTGACCATAGGTTCGTGGACTTATCTCTGGGCTTTCTATTCTGTTCCATTGATCTATATTTCTGTCTTTGTGCCAGTACCATACTGTCTTGATGACTGTGGCTTTGTAGTAGAGTCTGAAGTCAGGCAGATTGATTCCTCCAGTTCCATTCTTCTTTCTCAGGATTACTTTGGCTATTCGAGGTTTTTTGTATTTCCATACAAATTGTGAAATTATTTGTTCTAGTTCTGTGAAAAATACTGTTGGTAGTTTGATAGGGATTGCATTGAATCTATAGATTACTTTGGGTAGTATAGCCATTTTGACAATATTGATTCTTCCAATCCATGAACATGGTATATTTCTCCATCTATTTGTGTCCTCTTTGATTTCTTTCATCAGTGTTTTATAGTTTTCTATGTATAGGTCTTTTGTTTCTTTAGGTAGATATACTCCTAAGTATAAGAAAGCAGGAGTCGCAATACTCATATCAGATAAAATAGACTTTCAAATTAAGTCTGTGAAAAGAGACAAAGATGGACACTACATAATGATCAAAGGATCAATCCAAGAAGAAGATATAACAATTATAAATATATATGCACCCAACATAGGAGCACCGCAATATGTAAGGCAAACGCTAACGAGTATGAAAGAGGAAATTAATAGTAACACAATAATAGTAGGAGACTTTAATACCCCACTCACAACTATGGATAGATCAACTAAACAGAAAATGAACAAGGAAACACAAACTTTAACGGACACAATGGACCAGCTAGACCTAATTGACATCTATAGGACGTTTCACCCCAAAACAATCAACTTCACCTTTTTCTCAAGTGCACACGGAACCTTCTCCAGAATAGATCACATCCTGGGCCATAAATCTAGTCTTGGTAAATTCAAAAAGACTGAAATCATTCCAGTCATCTTTTCTGACCACAGTGCAGTAAGATTAGATCTCAATTACAGGAAAAAAATTATTAAAAATTCAAACATATGGAGGCTAAACAACACGCTTCTGAATAACCAACAAATCATAGAAGAAATCAAAAAAGAAATCAAAATATGCATAGAAATGAACGAAAATGATAACACAACAACCCAAAACCTATGGGACACTGTAAAAGCAGTGCTAAGGGGAAGATTCATAGCACTACAGGCCTACCTCAAGAAACAAGAAAAAAGTCAAATAAATAACCTAACTCTACACCTAAAGCAACTAGAGGAAGAAGAAATGAAGAACCCCAGGGTTAGTAGAAGGAAAGAAATCTTAAAAATCAGGGCAGAAATAAATGCAAAAGAAACTAAAGAGACCATAGCAAAAATTAACAAAGCTAAAAGCTGGTTTTTTGAAAAAATTAACAAAATTGACAAACCATTAGCAAGACTCATTAAGAAACAAAGGGAGAAGAACCAAATTAACAAAATTAGAAATGAAAATGGAGAGATCACAACAGACAACACTGAAATACAAAGGATCATAAGAGACTACTACCAGCAGCTCTATGCCAATAAAATGGACAACTTGGAAGAAATGGACAAGTTCTTAGAGAAGTATAACTTTCCAAAACTGAACCAGGAAGAAATAGAAGATCTTAACAAAACCATCACAAGCAAGGAAATCGAAACTGTAATCAGAAATCTTCCAGCAAACAAAAGCCCAGGACCAGATGGCTTCACAGCTGAATTCTACCAAAAATTTAGAGAAGAGCTAACACCTATCTTACTCAAACTCTTCCAGAAAATTGCAGAAGAAGGTAGACTTCCAAACTCATTCTATGAGGCCACCATCACCCTAATTCCAAAACCAGACAAAGATGCCACAAAAAAAGAAAACTACAGGCCAATATCGCTGATGAACATAGATGCAAAAATCCTTAACAAAATTCTAGCAAACAGAATCCAACAACATATTAAAAAAATCATTCATCATGACCAAGTGGGCTTTATCCCAGGAATGCAAGGATTCTTTAATATCCGCAAATCAATCAATGTAATACACCACATTAACAAATTGAAAGATAAAAACCATATGATTATCTCAATAGATGCAGAAAAAGCCTTTGACAAAATTCAACATCCATTTATGATTAAAACTCTCCAGAAAGCAGGAATAGAAGGAACATACCTCAACATAATAAAAGCTATATATGACAAACCCACAGCAAGCATCACCCTCAATGGTGAAAAATTGAAAGCATTTCCCCTGAAATCAGGAACAAGACAAGGGTGCCCACTCTCACCACTACTATTCAACATAGTTTTGGAAGTTTTGGCCACAGCAATCAGGGCAGATAAAGAAGTAAAAGGAATCCAGATAGGAAAAGAAGAAGTGAAACTCTCGCTGTTTGCAGATGACATGATCCTCTACATAGAAAACCCTAAAGACTCTACCAGAAAATTACTAGAGCTAATCAACGAATACAGTCAAGTTGCAGGATATAAAATTAACACACAGAAATCTCTTGCATTCCTATACACTAACAATGAGAAAACAGAAAGAGAAATTAAGGAAACAATACCATTCACCATTGCAACAAAAAGAATTGTGTCCATATTTCCAATGAGGCTTTTATAACCCTGGAAAATGCTAGACCCAATGGGACTGCTGCTGCTGCTAAGTAGCTTCAGTCGTGTTGAACTCTGTGCGACCCCATAGACGGCAGCCCACCAGGCTCTGCCATCCCTGGGATTCTCTAGGCAAGAGCACTGGATTGGGTTGCCATTTCCTTCTCCAATGCAGGAAAGTGAAAAGTGAAAGCGAAGTTACTCAGTCGTATCCAACTCTTCGCGACCCCATGGACTGCAGCCTACCAGACTCCTCCATCCATGGGATTTTCCAGGCAAGAGTACTGGAGTGGAGTGCCATTGCCTTCTCCACCCAATGGGACTAGCAAAGGCCAAATCCAAGAAATGAGATGAATATTATTTTTAGAATTTTTAGACATTCATTTTTGTTTTTTCTAAAAGGCACTGTAGAAGTTTATAAAATGTATTCTGTTCAATGGGATAAAATATATTATCAAGGGAATGAGAGAAGGGAATAAGAAAAGGGGTATTACAAATCTGGAATAAGATAAGTAGTTGGAAAGACTAGAAAAGGGCAACCAAATTGACTCTAAAGCTTCTTAACAGCCAAAACAAAGAAAGATCATGATTAGAGACAGTTCTCTGTAAGAAAAATAAAACAAACCACTTATTCAGAAAGAGCACAATTTTATCAAAAATTGATTCCCAAGGAATTTCTCTCATGAACACATAAACTGCTGTGTGATGTGGTAGCCAACAGTCCTAACAGGAGCCCTTCATTTGCTCCAATCACAGATGTAAGGAGTCTGTCTCATTATAGACTTGTGGGGATTTGGCGTGATGCCAAAGAACAAGTCAGAAAAAGGCTGTCCTACAGGGAATAAGGTTTGGTGAAGCTCTTGAAAAATTCCAAGATTTTAGAATCAAACAGTGGAGGATTGAGTTTCGGTTCAGTTAAACTCAAAATATGTGAACTTGATCCTTTTACATAGATCCTTCCTTAGATCATTAGTAAAAACTGTGATGATAATCCTACCTTTTTGTTTCTATAGTTCAGTTAAAATTTCAAATATGTAATAACAACAATCAACATCCACTAAACTCCTCCTCTGTGCCAGGTACTGTTTTAAGCACTTTACAAGGATTATCTGATTTAATCCTCTAAGCAAGTTCATTATGTGGGAACTGTTATTCTCATCTGCCAGCTAGGAAACTCATACTAGAAAGGTCAGGTAATTTGTTCAAAAACACAAAGCTAGGAAGAAGGGAGTTGAGATAATCAGCCTAGACAGACAGACTGTGGAGTTTTATCTCTCAAAGCATTCTGTTCTATGATATTATATATAATTTTAAGGCATCTCTTGATAAAAATCATTTCTCACGAGAGTCTTGATAGCAGGTTCATGTTAGCATTATGTCATGGTAACCTGAAAAACAGATTTTCTCTGTGGCAATTAAGGTGCGATCCCTTTACTTTGCCAAAGGTGGGGTCATCAAGTTCCTCTAATAAAAATCACCGAGTCCAATTGAATAAATAGTGGGTTACCGTACAGAGCTCTGAGACCAGAAGAGTTAATCCATGTGTTCTGCTTACTGTCTGTGGCAAAGACAGCCCTTTGCTATCTACTCACCTCATTTATTCAGTTGACAGACAGCTGCTGGCTAATTGGCCTGCTGTGTTGCCTCTTTGGCTGGTGTGTGTGGTAAGTCAAGTCTGGCAGGAGGCCTTAAACAAAACTCACCCAGCGTGTGTTCAGCTGCACTAAACTCTAAAAATAGAAGGCTCAAGTTCTGCAGAGCTGAGGAGTTGAACATCCAACCAGTCAATAGGTTTGTCATCTCCAGGGTGGCTTGTGTTTCCTATTAAACTGGGGTTGAAATGACAAGAGGCAATCTTTTGAGCACTCGAGTCTAAACAGAATGGCACATGACCGCTATGTGCAGGGCCGTATCCTGGCTATAAATCATAACAACAGCCTGAAACTGAGCTATCACAGACCCTTAAATCTCCAAAGTGTGGCCTGGGTAAGCCATTAGGAGAAGTCAGCCTTTGCAGATATAGGAATTCCATGCCTCAGTGCATAAGGCACACCTTCCTATAATCCATGCCTTTGTCTCACCCAAACTTTTTTTCTGGAATTTTCCTCTAAGCTTCATGACTCAATTAGGGTTAAAGAAGATTCCATTTTCCACATTACAATAGAGAAAAGTGGCAGCATATCAGAGAGAGGCAGTATGCACCTATGTTTAAGTCAGCCTGTCAGGATGGACATACTGGCTCCATCCTTGACTAACTTTGTGACCTTGGACAAGGTATTTAGTCTTCATGGGTTTCACTATCGTGCTCAGCTTTGGTCTCATTATCTGTGAAACATGGGCAATAAAATTACAAACTTCATAGAGTGGTTTTGCAACTAAAGTGAGATAATCCAAATAAAGCACTTAACATATGTTCTAGAGAAAATGCTCAAAAGTTATTTCATCACAATGATTAATATCATGTATCATCTGGAGATATCTTAGTCTACTCATACTGGAAGCACTTGGGAGAAAAGTGGAGAAGATCTTGAATTACTAATAACTTTAGAAATCCAAAGTGATGCAAGAACTCAATTATATTCAGGAGTGAAATACTCCATAAAACACTATACTCCCCAGGAAAAGTATTTTTCATTTTGATAATTGGGGATTTCCTGTTTCTCATTCATGTATCTAAAGGGAAGTCTGCTCTTTAGTATGCCTATCCATTTATACAAAGTTTAAAGTGGTAAAACAAACTTCCACAAGGCAGAGAAAATCAAATACAGCTATAAGTACCAATCATCCTTGTCATAAATGAATGGACAGTGAAAAATCACTTTAGAACCATGTACAGTATTTAAGAAAGATGTAATGAAGAAACATAATTGGCACTAGAGGAAATAGAATCAGTGCAGAAGACTAGAAGACTAGAAAATAGAAGACCAGGGAAAAAATAGAAAGAAAATAGAAGACTAGGAAAAATTCTACCAAGTAACTTGGGAAAATTTGAATACTATTTCATCCAAACCAAAGACAGATTTTTATGACAGAGAAAATAATCAGAGAAGGAAAGCATTTAGGATATTAAAACATTAGTGGTCCTATAATCAATTTCCAAAAAATTAAATGAAAGGGGTCAAGTAAGAGAGTGGATTTGGATGAAGAATATTGGTTATAGAGAAAGTAAGTGGACAGATCTTCCTAGAATAAAAGGCAGAAGTTTTGCCAGCAATTTGAAAAACTGTAATGAAAAATAAAATTAATAACAATCTAAAAACCTGAAATAAAAATTCTAGATTATGTCAACAAAACTTTGAGCATAGGTGCAATGAAGGAAGCATACTGGTAGTCTCATATATTTTAGGAGGGGTGGGTTGTAGAAGCTATTATCCATTTTGTTTGAAAATATGGGCTTCCCTTATAGCACAGTTGGTAAAGAATCTGCCTGCCGTGCAGGAGACCCGGGTTTGATCCCTGGGTTGGGAAGATCCCCTGGGGAAGGAAATGGTGACCCACTCCAGTATCCTTGCCTGGAAAATCTCATGGAGAGAGGAGCCTGGTGGTCTGTACTCCATGGGGTCGCAAAGAGTCGGGCACAACTGAGCGACTAACACACATAACACACATGTTGAAATACAATAATTGAAATTTATATATTATCATTAGAGGTGTATAAGTGAAATGTGCAGTGTTCAAATAATTTGTGTGTGAGAGAGAGAGAGAAGGAAAACTCAGACAAAAGATACAGCGTAATCTGAAGGTTAGGATCATGGTTTCTAGAAATAGATTGATAATATCCAAGCCCAGGTTTGGCATTTAGCAGTTACGGGACCTTTAGCAAGTTATTGGATATGACTAAGCCTTTCTTCACTTGCAATGTAAATCATAGAGTTATTTTAAATATTAAAAGATATAAAAACTAAAAAGTACTTGGAATATGAATTGGTACACTCTACAGTATAAAATATTCATCAGTTCAGTTCAGTCACTCAGTCGTGCCCGACTTTTTGTGACTCCATAGACTATAGCATGCCAGACCTCCCTGTCCATCACCAACTTCTGGAGCTTGCTCAAACTCATGTCCATTGGGTTGGTGATGCCATCCAACCATCTCATCCTCTGTCGTTCCTTTCTCTTCCTGCCTTCAACTTTCCCAGCATCAGGGTCTTTTCCAATGAGTCAGTTCTTCGCATCAGGTGGCCAAAGTATTGGACTTTCAGCTTCAGCATCAGTCCTTCCAGTGAATATTCAGGACTGATTTCCTTTAGGATTGACTAGTTTGATCGCCTTGCAGTTCAAGGGACTCACAAGAATCTTCTCCAACACCACAGTTCAAAAGCATCAATTCTTTGGTGCTCAGCTTTCTTTATGGTCCAACTTTCACATCCATACATGACTACTGGAAAAACCATAGCTTTGACTAGATGGACTTTTGTTAGCAAAGCAATGTCTCTGCTTTTTAATATGCTGTCTAGATTGGTCATAGCTTTTCTTCCAAGGAGTAAGCATCTTTTAATTTCATGGCTACAGTCACCATCTGTAGTAATTTTTGAGCCCAAGAAAATAAAGTCTCTCACTGTTTCCATTGTTTCCCATCTATTTGCCATGAAGTGATGGGACTGGATGCCATGATCTTAGTTTTCTGAATGTTGAGTTTTAAGCCAACTTTTTCACTCTCCTCTTTCACTTTCATCAAGAGGCTCTTCAGTTCCTCTTCACTTTATGCCATAATGGTGGTGTCATCTGCATATCTGAGGTTATTGATATTTCTTCCAGCAATCTTGATTCCAGCTTGTGCTTCATCCAGCCTGGCATTTCACATGATGTACTCTGCATATAAGTTAAATAAGCAGGGTGACAATATACAGCCTTGATGTACTCCTTTCCCAATTTGGAAACAGTCTGTTGTTCCATGTCTGTTTTTAACTGTTGCTTCTTGACCTGCATACAGAATTCTCAGGAGGCAGGTTAAGGTGGTCTGGTATTCCTGTCTCTTGAAGAATTTTCCACAGCTTGTTGTGATCCACATAGTCAAAGGCTTTGGCATAGTCAATAAAGCAGAAGTGGATGTTATTCTGGAACTCTCTTGCTTTTTCTATGATCCAATGGATGTTGGATCTGGATGTTTAGTCTCTGGTTCATCTGCCTTTTCTAAATCCAGCTTGAACATCTATAAGTTTTCAGTTCATGTACTGTTGAAGCCTCGCTTGGAGAATTTTGAATATTACTTTGCTAGCATGTGAGATGAGTGCAATTGTGCAGTAGTTTGTATATTCTTTTGTATTGCCTTTCTTTGGGATTGGGATGAAAACTGACCTTTTCCAGTCCTGCAGCCACTGCTGAGTTTTCCAAATTTGCTGGCATATTGAGTGCAGAATTTTCACAGCATCATCTTTTAGGGTTTGAAATAGCTCAACTGTAATTCTATCTCCTCCACTAGCTTTGTTTGTAGTGAAGCTTCCTAAGGCCCACCTGACTTTGGATTCCAGGATGTCTGGCTCTAGGTGAGTGATCACACCATCGTGGTTATCTGGGTCATGAAGATCTTTTTTGTATAGTTCTTCTGTGTATTCTTGCCACCTCTTCTTAATATCTTCTGCTTCTGTTTTGTCCGTACCATTTCTGTCCTTTATTGAGCCCATCTTTGATGAAAAGTTCCCTTAGTATGTCTAATTTTCTTGAAGAAATCTCTAGTCTTTCCCATTCTACAGTTTTTCTCTATTTCTTTGCATTGATCACCGAGGAACACTTTCTTATCTCTCCTTGCTATTCTTTGGAACTCTGCATACAGATGGGTATATCTTTCCTTTTCTCCTTTGCCTTTAGATTATCTTCTTTTCTCATCTATTTGTAAGGCTTGTAATGTTGGAGAGTTCTGACAAAACGTGGTCCACTGGAGAAGGGAATGGCAAGCCACTTCAGTATTCTTGCCTTAAGAACCTCATGAACAGTATTTGAACTCCCCAGGTCGGTAGGTACCCAATATGCTACTGATGAAGAGTGGAGAAATAACTCCAGAAAGAATGAAGAGATGGAGCCAAGGTGCAAACATTGCCCAGTTGTGGATGTGACTGGTGATAGAAACAAAGTCTGATGCTATAAAGAACAGTATTGCACAGGAACCTGGAATGTTATGTCCATAAATCAAGGTAAATTGGAAGTGGTCAAACAGGAGATGGCAAGAGTGGACATTGACATTTTAAGAATCAATGAACTAAAATGGACTAGAATGGGTAAATTTAATTCAGATGACCATTGTATCTACTACTATGGTCAAGAATCCCTTAGAAGAAATGGAGCAGCCCTCATAATCAACAAAAGAGTCCAAAATGCAGCTCAGGTGCAATCTCAAAAAAGACAGAATGATCTCTATTCATTTCCAAGGCCAACCATTCAATATCACAGTAATCCAAGTCTATGCCACAACCTCTAATGCCAAAAAAGCTGAAGTTAAATGGTTCTATGAAGACCTACAAGACCTTCTAGAACTAACACCAAAGAAATGTCCTTTTCATCACAGGAGACTGGAATGCAAAAATATATACATGTCAGCTATCAATTAATACTATAAAAGGTGGGAAAAATAGTAATAGACAACTTCAAATCCCAGTAATAAGTCCAAATATATCAGTAACCATAATAAATGTGAGTAGGTTAAATTTTCATGTTAAAGCACAATTTGCTAAAGTGAGTAAAGATGCAAAAACCAGATATATGCTGCTGGTCCAGGTGAAACAAAATATTTCTAGAATTTTTAATATGAATATAAATGATGCACCAGACAAACACAAAAACTATTAATAGTAGACAAAACTCAAGAAAAAATCATTAAATGAGATAAACAGAATTCTTATGAGAAAAGTGTACATTCATTCACTTATTTATTAACACCGACATTTATTTTTTGAGCATCAACAATGTGCCAGCTATTGTCAAATTGCTGGGAATATAACACTGATCTAGACAAACATATTTGCAGCCTTCAAGAACCTTGTATTCAAGTGAAAGAAGATGAGAAATAAACTTATGAATGTATAAATAAAATTGGTAGTGGTTAGAGTGCTATAATAATAATAAAAGAGATCAAGGAGATTAAAAATGGTGAAGGCTGCTATTTTAGTACGGTAGTCAAGAATACCTTTCTGAAGAGATGAACTGAATGGAGTGAGCAAGTCATGTGAATATTAGGGATGAGATGGTAGGGAAAGTGTTCCTAGGCAGAGTGAACAGCATAATGTATTCTTTACACACAATGCATACACAATTGCAAAGGCCCTGCCTGCTGCTGCTAAGTCACTTCAGTCGTGTCCTACTCTGTGCAACCCCATAGACGGCAGCCCACCAGTCACCGCTGTCCCTGGGATTCTCCAGGCAAGAACACTGGAGTGGGTTGCCATTTCCTTCTCCAGAACATGAAAGTGAAAAGTGAAAGTGAAGTTGCTCAGTTATGTCCGACTCTTCGCGATCCCATGGACTGCAGCCTACCAGGCTCCTCCATCCATGGGATTTTCCAGGCAAGAGTACTGGAGTGGGGTGCCATTGCCTTCTCTGAAGGCCCTGCCTGAGGCAAGAACAACTCACCAAGAGAGCATCAAATTAAATAAAGCAAAATCTGCAGGAAATACAAGAAGAAATTCAGAAATTCCATGATGGTGAGTTGCTTTGTCACTGTCAGAAATTTATAAATTAAACAGCTAAAGATATAAATTTAAAAATCAAACTAACAATATTAGTTAAATATGTGTATAGAACTTATTAATGAAGAAACAAGAAAAACAGATTTTCCTCAAACAGATAGGAAAAACTGGCTCTATATTTATGAAAAAAAATCAGTAATTTCCATAAGTTCAAATCAATAGGTGAATATTCTCTAATTATAATGCAAAAGTAGATATTTTTAAAAGTTCAATATTATCCACTAAGAAATTAATAAAAATAAAACTATGATTTAAGAAGAAGTCATAGTAGTGTTGCAGATCATTTAGAAACATGTGAAATGAATTTACTACATTAAAATATCATTACTCAAATGACTATGTGTTATTTAGTGCATTTTTTCTATAAAACAAGAAAGAATATAAATAAAACAGCATTCAATTTAAAATATTAAAAATATATACATGCACTGGTGGCTCAGTGGTAAAGAATTGCCTACCAATGCAGGAGACAGGGGTTTGATCCCTGGGTTGGGAAGATCCCCTGGAGAAGGAAATGGCAAACCACTCCAGTGTTCTTTCCTGGAAAATCCCATGGACAGAGGAGCCTGGCAGGCTATAGTTCATGGAGTTGCAAAAGAGTCGGGCATGGTTTAGCAAATAACAACAAGAAGTGTAAAAAGTAAATGAAGGGGACTAATAAAGCAGAAATTAATGGAATATAAAGCTATGAAATTAATAAAAATAACACAATCTTCAATTAAACAAAATGTTTCTTTAAAACATCAATAAAATAGATAAATATTTAGCTATTTAGTATATGTGCTGCAGAAGCAAGCACAAATATTTAGCTATTTAAAATCACATCATAAATCAACAGAGAAGAAAAAACAGATACAAAAAGATTTCCAAATTAGAGAATAGACTTATCACTTATTTTTTCCCTTTTGCGAAGGGGACCTCATAGCGTACACAATCTTAGTTCTCTGATCAGGGATCAAACTTGTGTCCCCTGCATGGGAAAATGCAGAGCTTAACCACTGGACCATCAGGGAATTCCCCACAGTGTGAGTGTGTCTGCTAAGTTGCTTCAGTTGTCTCTGACTCTTTGTGACCCATTGGACTGTGGACTGCCAGACTCCTTTGTCCCTGGGGTTCTCCAGGCAAGAATCCTGGAGTGGATAGCCATGACCTCCTCCAGTGGATCTTCCCCACCCAGGGACTGAGCCCAAGTCGTTTATGTCTCCTACCTTCTTTGGCAGGTGGGTTCTTTACCACTAGCACCACCCGGGAATTCCCCTATTTACCACTTTTTCCATCATTGAATTTGGAATGTATGAACCTGATGACTCTCGAAAAATATAAAGCAAGAAAGACTACCATATTTCTGACACCGTAACTGAAAGAAGAGTATAAAAAATCTAATAGATAAATGTTACTCATGGCCACACATGTATATATCGTAAATAAATATATGCAAGTAAAATCAAGCAGCTTCTGAAAAAAAAGAAATACATTATACTAGAATGGCTCAACATAGGAAATGTTAGTGTACTGTAATGTTTTACATTTCTAGATTAAAAGATACAAGAATACATAGTAATTTTAATAGAGATCTCAGTGCCAATCTGAAAAATATTCCTAATAAGAATATAAAGAAGTCATCTTTAGTTTGATAAAGGATGATTACCAGGAAAGTCCTGTAAACATCAAACTACAGAGTGAAACTTTAGAAGTGTTCTCATTGGCATAAGAACAGCGTAATGCATGAGAGGCCACTGAAATGACATTTGTCAAGAGACAACTTGTTGATTGGAAAAATAAAAAGCACTGAGTCAGTCAGCATTTCCACGAAGCATTCTTATTCCATTTGTAACTTCCAATTGTGAGACTTGTGCATACTTTTTAACCAAAGTAATTACCTGTTTTTATTGTGTGTGTGACACTGTTAAAAACGCTCCCTTCTAAGGAAGGAAAGCTGTTCTTTAGGAAAAGCTTTTTTTTTTTTTTTTGCTTAATTGTAACTTGCTAGACACATTCCTATTGAGCATAGCTCATAAGACAGGAGTGATACTGACTGAACAAATAATAGCTGGCTTTAAGTGCATTTCTTCTTTCATAAGAACAGTTTGAATGCACCACAATTAGGTATTTTCATGGGCTTCTATGTTCTATGAGGCATAGTAGAGCATCAGTTCACTTCAGTTCAGTCGCTCAGTCGTGTCTGACTCTCTGCGACCCCATGAATCGCAGCATGCCAGGCCTCCCTGTCCATCACCAACTCCCGGAGTTTACTCAGACTCATGTCCATTGAGTCAGTGATGCCATCCAAGCCATCTCATCCTCTGTCGTCCCCTTCTCCTCCTCTATTTTATAGGATTCCTTGTAAAGAATCTGCCTGCGATGCACAAGACCTGGGATCAATTCCTTCATTGGGAAGATCCTCTGGAGAAGGAAATGGCAACCCACTCCAGTATTCTTGCCTGGATAATTCCATAGACAGAGGAGCCTGGTGGGCTACAGTCCATGGGGTCACAAAGAGTTGGAAATGACTTAGTGACTGAGCAATAACTATAACTTTCTAGTCTGTTCCATTGACCTGTGATTTGTTTTGTTTTTATTGCTCTAGTTCTCACTTTCAACTAATCTGCCTTTGCTATTCATGTACATTTATTCTCCATATACCTATAAAAATCTCCAGCAGGGATTGTGATGAGGAGTGTTTTAAATTTGCAGATTAATTAGAGGAGAATTGGTATATTTATAATATTCATTTTTTCATCCAAGAACTTGGACCGCCTAACTAATCAGATTTTTCTTTAGATCTTTAATTAGGATGTTGAAATTATCTCTAGAAGCTTTGTGTACTTCAGGTTAAGTTAGATCTTAGATGCTTTATTAGTTTTTATAAATAATATCTTATACTTTAATAAAACATAAAGCTTTTATATTTTCTAATTGACTACTGATAGTTTGGAGAAATGATATTAATCTTTTTTAAAGTACTGAAACTGATCCCAAATTCTTTCAATTCTAAGAGTTTGGCCATTCTTTTTTTCCCTATGTAAACAATCATATATCTGCAAATAAGAGCAGCCATATAAGTTGCAGGACCCAGGACAAAATGCAAATTCAGGGCCCTTTATTTAAAAAGCAGGGAAAAAAATTGTAGCTGCTAAGAGTACTGAAATGTACAATGTTTTTCAGTGGTCTCTCTCTCGGCTTGCTATGGTATTTTACTTTGGTTATCGAATATTGTTCCAAGTAAAGTGAAATTTAAATTTTTAATCATCAGCTTGAATTTTACCATTCATTTTATACTGTGCAATGCCACCTTAAAAATGCAACTATGAGAGGGTTTAATTTGTATTCAGAATTATACATTTTTTCATAGCTTATGCATGCATATATTGCCAGAACAGTGGAAATGATATACATAGAACCAACTCAACTAATTTTATTTCACTTCTTGATATGTGCTGAACATTCCACCAACACTGTCAGCCTTCTACTTACTGGGTAATAAAGGACTGAAAAGAAAAGGAGCTATGGGTTGCTCTATCTCTCCCTTTTCTTCTGTGTCATAATTTTCAGCATGAGTGTTTGGTTCATACAGGGAAGTGACATGAATAAAAGAGTAAGGTTTCTTTAGCCATTCAAATTTCTTTCTTTTTTTTAATTAAAATTCTTCAAATGTATTAAAATACTATAATAATTAAGACACTTTGAAAGTAGCACTGTAGCTAAGCAAATTAACAGAAAAGTAATTGTGTGTGATTTCATCTCTATATACTAATAATCTTATTATAATGAAAACTCTATACAAGTCAATAAATAAAAGATAAATACATTAATAGAATATTAGCAATTGACATAAACATGAATATAAAAAAGTTCGTAGTTTTAATCAGAACAATAAAAATTAAAATTATGTATCTTATCTATCAATTTATCAAGATTTTTAAGTACTTTTATTTTGGTGTGGACCATTTTTAAGGTCTTTATTAAATTTGTTACAATATTGTTTCTGCTTTATGTTTTGGTTTTTTGGCTACAAGGCATGTGGAATCTTAGTTCACTGACCAAGGATTGAACATGCACCGCCCCCCCCACCGCCCCATGTGATGGAAGGCGATGTTTGAACCACTAGACCACCAGGGAAGTCTCAGTACTTATATGCTTTAATTTTTGCAAACATATATATCATAAAGTTTACTGTTTTAAACATTTTTAAGAGTATAATTCAGTTTCACAATTATGCTGCATTGCACTCATGATTCTTAGAATATTTTTGCCTTCCTTCTGCATGTAAAGTAAGTTCTGAGTCTGAACTGAAAGGATGTCTTCTCCTGGCTGTCAGGACCCCACTTACTTTGTCATCAATAGTACACACTTACCTTTTACTTGTGAGTGTTGGTGAATGCTTGTGCATTGTGGGTCCACCAGAAGTCTGCGCTCATGAGGCATCATGAACCCTATGTGCTTATGCAGTGGAAGAAAGAGTGTACTGTACTGTACACTTCCTCTCTGATCCCACGCATGTTCCATTGTCCTATTAGATTGCACTAAATAGTTCATAAATAAAATTATTAAGAACTTGAGCACAGGCAGAGCACTAAAGCAAGCATCAGACCCTTCTGAGTGAAGAGTCAGAGGTGGCAAGCCCATGAAGTGGAGCCTTCTGCAAATGATGCCCATTACATTTTTCTCCTTCCAATTCCTACACTTTTTATTTCTTTTCTGTTTCATCATGTAATTTGCCAGTGATAACAGTAAACATCTACTCAATTATAGATGTCTGATAATAGTTGCAATGATATTTGGCATTCTCTTCTTGTTATTGATCACAAATGTCTAAAGTTTCTGTATAAAATAACATTTTTGCTATATTTCAGCTACATAACCTTTAAAAACAAAGTTTCTTTTTATTCCAAATGTGTTGTATTTTTTTAACCATAAATACACATTGAGGTTTATTCAGTGTGTGTGATTGCTAAATCACTTCAATCATGTCTGGCTCTTTCTGACCCTATGGACCATAGGAGCTCATAGCTCGCTAGGCTCCTCTGTCCATGGGATTCTCCTGGCAAGAATACTGACGTGAGTGGCTGTCCTTCTCCAGGGCATCTTCCCAACCCAGGGATCCAGCCCCTGTCTCTTCTGTCTCCTGCACTGGCAGATGGGTTCTTTACCACTAGCGCCACCTAGGAAGCCCTTATTCAATACTTTCCCCCAATCAATTGATGTTATCCTATGAATTTTCTCTTTAGTCTGTTAGTATGGTATGTTGTAGTGTTTTCTTGTAAAATCTTCCTTGCCTAAATTTTACTTAATCTTGATTCAATTAAAAATGTACTATTGGACTTGGTTAGTTAAAAATCTAAGATTTGTTTGAGCTATGTTCAAATGGAAATAGGGTTTTTCCCCTGATTTTTTTTTAACTCTGTGTTGGAATCAAGACTAACTTCATAAAATAGACTGTAGAGCTTTCTCTTTTTTCTAATTTCTGGAAAATATTACATAAAACAAGAATAAACCTTCCAATTAAACATTTATTAGAACTCAAGTAAAGATGTCTGAGTCTAAGGGGTGTTTTGAGAAG
This sequence comes from Odocoileus virginianus, assembly GCF_023699985.2. Lineage (NCBI taxonomy): Eukaryota > Metazoa > Chordata > Mammalia > Artiodactyla > Cervidae > Odocoileus > Odocoileus virginianus. Next base: position 53,829,074 of record NC_069684.1, on the reverse strand, counting down.
AAGTTTTTAGTTGTTCTTATAGTTTATTGCACAATGTTTTCCATTTTTCCTCCCTCAGTTTTGCTACATCATATTTTTTCCAGAAGCATATCTGCATGTATTCATAATACTTTAAAATATTATTTTACTATTGTTTGTTGTTCTATTTTTTGTTCTTTTTTATCTATTAGTTTTGATAAGATTCTTTTTAAAAAATTAATTCTTCCAAAGAACCTACTTATTTTTTATTTTTAATATATTTTTAGTCTATTTTTATTTATTTACTTTTTATTTTCTGTTTTATTGTTTTTTTCCCATTCTTCCACTAGTTTACTTTAATAAAATTTTATCTTTATCTTTCTTAAATTCTTCCTTTTTGTATAATTGGTTTGACTTCCTTGTTAATATATTTTAGACTTTTAAAATTTCATGATAATTATACATAAAGCTACAAATTTATACAAAATAATACTTCTTGCATCCAAGTTTCTTGCCAGTAAGATGGTATAAATTTGATCCTTTTTCCTGTGTAGGTTATTTTTTCTTACTTTTAGAAGCATTTTGAATGTTTTCTTCATCTTTGATATCTTTAGGCATGCTGTGACACTTTTAAAACTAAATTATTTCATTTCATTTTTTGTTAATTCTGAAATGTTGATCGTGATTTTTCAAATGTTTTCCCCCTGTATTTATTTCTCTTATTTTGCGCCCTCATTATCTGTACATTGATACTTCTAGTTTTTGGTTTTTAGGTTTTCCTTTATATTTTGTATAGCATTTTTATTTTTTTAGTTTTTCTTTTATATTTTGTATAAAAGACAATATTCTTTTCTTTTTCCCCTCTGATTATCCAACTGTCTAAGCATTATCCTTTCTGTTATTGATTTCACCTATTGAATTCCTTATTTCAATTATTATGTTTTATATACTTAGTATATCTACTTGATTCTTATGATCACTTGGGTCTGATTTTTATTATTAGTATCATTATATCTTTGAGTGTTTTTATTGTGTTTTGATTGGTTTGTTTGTTTGTTTGTTTTTACATTGTGTGTCCATTGTAACCATTCCATTACTAGAGCTCCATGTTCTTTGGTTGTCTGTATTTGTTCCATAGTGGAGACATTCCTCAGGTAAATAAGTATATCAGTTCGAATACTCATGTTTTCTGCAGTGTGTCACATACCCAATCAAGTATCATTCTTCAGAGACAGTGTAAACAGTCAGGTGCCTCCTATTTATCATTAGTTTATCACCCTACAGAGTCTTTATACTCCAATGAATGTACCTTGACAAGTGGCCAGGGCTTTATTGCTTTTTATGGTCACAAGACATCCAATTATTGTATGAGGCAAGGAGGGAACTTAAAAAGACCTGAAAACTAGCCTTTCAGAGCTAGCCATATTTAGGTCTAAATTTTCTTGCCTGGTGTGTAGATACATTGACCTCTGAAGTCAACTGACCACCAAATTTGGCATTCAGAGCTTATACAGACCTAATTGTTTCTGATGGCTTTTTAATTTTGTCAGAAGTAAGGAAAAATGCTATGAAAAGGTCAAGGACAAGCAATTTAAGGAAGGGAGAATCTCAACCCACAGAACCAGCCAATTAAGACTGAGACCAGGCAAATGATTGGGGCATGTCATCTGGCCAGGAATGAAATTAAAATTTTCCTTAGGACTGTCTTGCCCTGGAAGAGTTACCTGGGTTTGAGAAGTACAGTTGGTATGGTACATGGGAGAACTTTTAAATTCATGAAGTGCTTCATGCAAACACACGTGAGATCTTTTAATCCTTACAATGATCCTATACAGTAGGCCTGGCTGGCAGGATTCCCATGTCACAAATGGGTAAGTGAAGGCTTGATGGCTTTCTTTTGCCACATTCTCGGTACAGCCAGAAGCAGCACTCGAACACAGGCCCTTCTGCTGCTGCACACACCGTCCTTTAAGGGAGAACATGATCGCAGGTGGCTTAGTGGTAAAGAACCCGCCTGCCAAAGCAGGAGATGCAGGAGATGCAGGTTCAATCCCTGGGAGGGGACAACCCTTGGAGAAGGAATTGGCAACCTGCTCCAGTATTCTTGCCTGAGAAATCCCGTGGAGCCTGGTGGTCGACTGTCCATAGGGTCGCAAAAAGTCAGACACAGCTCAGCCACTGAGCACGCCCCTTTATCAACAAGCAAATAAACACAACATTGGTAAAGGCTTGCTGACTCATTTAAACAGAAAGTAATACACAGAGTATAGAATTACCCTATTAAAAATATCTGCCTGGATCAGGGCCAGCTGGGAATTTCGCCTTAGGTCTGTGGAGAGGCATGGAACTCAATGGAAGGCAAAAAAAGAGAGAAAGAGTGCAGAAAGGAAAGCGTGATCTCAGCAGAACTATTTTAGGAGCCTCCTTTCCTGTGAGTTTTATTCCACAAGATTATAAAAGCTAATCCCAGGCTGCAGATTTTTAAACAGGAAAACAGGCCCTTGGTTTGCTTTCTGACCTAGTCCTCTTTCACATAACTCAGCTTGTCCAACACACGGAGCCCCAAAGTTACATTTCTTGGAGCAGAACCATAACATATTTCTGGTCTTTCCCAAGCGGTTTGTTTACTGGGTTACGGTTGGTTTAATCTTATCAGTTCTGCTGAGCAAGATGCTCTGAGCAATCTCTCTGAAGTTTGTCTCTCAGCAGGCAATTCTCCACTCCTTGCTACCTCATTAACGTCAGAAATCCCGAGGTGAGGTGTTTGCCAAACTGTAGCTCTCCGCAGAGAGAGCAAGCCCTCCTCATTTCCTGTAGATACACACGTAGAGTACATTTTTCCTCTTCTCCCTCCAATCCCTTCAGAAGGAGGAGGAATAATGTCCCTCAAATAGAATTCAGCCTAAAGCATAAATCATAGCCCTGAGGAGAAGAAAAGTAACACTGTAAAAGAAAGTAACAAAAGCGCTTGGACATTATGGTCAGAAATGACTCCAAAGATAGGTCTTGTGGGCCCAGGATTAACTTATTTCCTCTTGATCTACTTGTGATTGAGGATTTATGTTAGCTGTGGTGGGAAGAGGAAGGCTTGGGCTGGGAGGAGTAGGGGTGTGGATGTGAGAGATAGAGGATGGGGAGAGGAACGCAGGAAAGAAATGATTCTGGATGTGTGTCTTCAGTGATGCTATTTTAGATATACATGTGTGCATGCTCAGCCATGTCTGACTCTTTGTGACTCCACGAATTGTTGGCTACCAGGCTCCTCTATTCATGGAATTTTCCAGGCAAGAATACAGGAGTGGGGAGCAATTTCCTCCTCCAGGGGATTTTCCCAACCCAGGGATCAAACCCAGGTCTCCTGTGTCTCCTGCATTGGTAGGTGATTCTTTACCACTGAGCCACCTGTGAAGCCCCTATTTTAGGTCGTGAACATCTAAACACCAAAAGGATGACAGTGTCGTGGAAAAAGGAGTCCAGATAATTAGATGTCATATTTGTCACCTTTCCAGTATCCATATCTGCACCCAATGTGGAGGATGAGCGAAAATACTCTGAAACAGCGAAGTATATTCAAGATTCTGTGACAAATCATAATGGAAAAGAATATAAAAAGAGTGCATAATCGACAAGGACCTACTGTATAGCATAGGGAACTCTTCTCAATCCTCTGTAATGAACTATATAGGAAAAGAATCTAAAAATAAGGGCATATATGTATACATATATCTGATTCACTTTGCTGTACAACTGAAACTAATGACATTATAAATCAACTAAAGCCCAATACAAAATAAAAATTAAATTAAAAATGACAAAAAAGAATGCATTTATATGTATGACTGAGTTGCTTTACTGCACAGCAGAAATTAAGTTGCAAATCAACTATAATTCAATAAAAAAATAAGTAAATAAACAAATGCTCTGAAAAATCAGTATGAATGTTTCAGAAATAAACATCACTCCTGAAACATTCACCTGAAACATCCAGGGTGATCCTGGATAAATTAAAGTAAAACTAAGCAAGCTTACCTCATTATATTATAGCAGTCAATGATTGTATAGTAGGTGTTATCCTAAGGTTCTAAACACTTTACATACATTAACTCATTAATTCCTAATAATACCTCTTCAACTGAGTACTATTATAACCCCATTTTACAGGTGAAAAAAAAAAAAAACTTGAGCTGAAAGAAGTTAAATAATTCTGCCCAAAGACACATGGCTAGTGGTAGACTTAGGATTCCAACTTGGGCAGTCTGGTTCTGGAGTATGTGGTCTTCACATAACATTTTACTGCCTCTCTGGGATAAACTAGGATGTTCATACCTGTGCTATTTAAAATATTGAAAAGTTAATAATAAACTTAGCAAAAGGGCGAAACTAATAAACTTGCAACCTAAGTTTTAAAGCCATGAAAATTTATATTTTAAAATAACATTTTATAGGAAAACCTTCTTGAGACAGTATGGAGAGAAAAAGCACAATGCAAAGCAACACCAAGTGTGACCCCTATTTTGTGTAACCACAACAACTTTCATGCTTACGTCTGTATCATCTTTCTCTAAGTAGATAAGGACTGGAAAGGAAAATAATGGAGAGAAATATACCCAAATAATAACAATGGTTATTTCCAGGCAGTGAAATGAATGGCAGTTTTTATTTTCTTCTTTATACTTTTCATGTTGGTTACTTTTTAAAAAATCTATCTGCACATAAAATATTTATAAAAAAAAAGTTTTTTTTTACTGCAAAGGCAAATTATATGATTGAATCTGATTTCTTCTTTCCCACTAAGTGCATTCTATCCTGAGATTGGTCTCATTGCTGGCTGCTCTAAGTCAAGGGGTGTGGGGTTTTATTTGTACCCTCTCTACCCATCCCTTGAATTCCCTCCTGCTTCACACTGATGCTCTATAAACTTATCTCCATCTACAGGAAGGAGCCCCGTGGTGAACTCTGGGATAGTACATGCTTCTTTGCAGTAAGTTTAATCACTTCCTATATTATGATGCTTTGAAATTTTGGTATTGTGCATCAGATTTCTGTTTATAATGCAGAAATGTTACTTGGGGGCTGAATTAAAATATACATGATGATTTAATTAAAGAATTTAACATTAATGGTAGAGAATATATTTATATGTGCATGGGAGGGATATGAAGACTTTAATAGAAATGTCCATACATACCTGTTCATTTTTAAATAGCTGAATGGATTATTTGAAATACACTTTTGGGTCTTTTGCAAACTGATTATCATACCATGAATACGAATGATCCTCTGGTCTCAAATTCTCTCTTAGTAAGAAAATATCCATTCCCTCCACCCCTCACCTTCTATTGAATATTTCTTTCTTGAAAACTGACAAAAGACTATTTTACTATCCTTGCTATTTGCAGAATTTTCATTTTAGTGTTAGATTATAACCTGAATCCTTCCTCTCATGATTTACATGTTTTTCTCTTATTGTTATAATCTGCAAAAGTATATCGAAAGGTCTTTTGGCTCTCTGAGATGAACTAAGACATTAATGAATCGATCTGTTCTATAACTCTTCTAGGGAGAAATTCAAAAACATAAACCTTTAGGATCCAATAGGGCTCTGACGAATTCTAGAATTCTCATGCCACTCACAAGGCACTCTGATGACTGTTGGTGCGACTTCCACCATTCTCCAGATGGCAAAACTGAGGTCCAGGTGAGGAAGAGGGGGGAGGGAGGGGGTCTGTCTCTGGACTGACTGTGACTTTCCAGCAAACCGGCCCTATACCTACTACCAGCAGGGCCTGAGATTTACCTAGATCCTACACCAAAACGGCTGACATTACAGGATAGAGAAAAAAAGGGAAAAAAAGGCGGGGGTGGGGGGGGGGGGCACTGACTGCGGGTCTGCAGAACTCTTTTCCACTTACTGGTAGGGCCAAAAGTGTCCCACACAACCCTCGGCGACCCAACATCATGCGTGTCCAGATGTGGGGCCAGCACACCCTGCCTCCAGGCAGCCCATGAACCAAAGTCCTTAGTGCCTTTTGGGCCCCAACGCATAAATCATTGATTTTCTCTGAATTAGGGATTACTGCTAAATCGTGTGCTTTCTATTAATAGATCTTCATAAATGCTGCAGGTGCGGCCGGAGCTCGTCTTTGAAGTACTGCTTAATCGTCCCCTTTCCAAATCCTCATAATCCAACCCTCATAAAAAACCCCGGGGATTATTGATTGAGAGGGCCTCGGGGATCTCTAAAGGCTCCGCAGCTCAGACGCAGGCCTGCCCCCGAGGTGCGGCTGCAGCCCGGGGAATGCGTGCCAGGTGCGGGGCTGCCACGCCAACCCGGAGGTCGGGCCACGCCCCCCAGGCAGCGCCGGGGGCGGGGCCTTAGCCTGGAGGAAGCTTGGGGGAGGGCGGCCCGCTGCTTCTAACTCATCAGCTTCAGCCTTGCAGTGTATGGACTTTCCCCCCCCACCACCTCGTTAAGTCTTACTTAAAAAATATTCTTCGAAACTAATTCGAGACACATTTTTAAAACTCTAATTAATGAATTGATTAAGGCAATCAGTGCAAATTAAAATACATGTTCATTTGTTTAAATTTGTTAATTTTGCTTACTTTATGTTAGTTGCTTTAAATTTATTTTTATTTAGTTCATGGGTTTCTTTACTGTAATCACATTTCTGTCCTGACCTGTGCCTCCCCTTCGGGCACTGTACCGCCTCTTAGGCCAGGCAGGACCATGTTTAATACATGTGTTGGACGTGTATATGAAATTCCTGCACCTAGAATGTCTTTACCTCTATTTCATGAAATCCTGGCTCTAGAGTCACCTTGCTTGTGTCGCTTTCCCAAGATTCTAGGTAGATTTAGTCATGTTCCCCTTTCTGTTTCCATAAAACTTTGTTCAAGCCTTATTTTAGCACTGTTAATCCTTGAGTCTATTTTATTAGCGTAATTGTTATTTATTCCGCACACCTCTTGTCTCCTGGGTTCCAGACACTTGGATGAATGCAGAAGATACAAAGTTGAGTAAGACAAGGTACCTGTGGAAAATTCTTAAAGAGGTGAGAATACCAGACCATCTTACCTGTCTCCTAGGAAACCTGTATGCAGATCAAGAAGCAACAGTTAGAACTGGACATGGAACAATGGACTGGTTCAAAATTGGGAAAGGAGTACGTCAGGGCTGCATATTGTCACCCTGCTTATTTAACTTCTGTGTGGAGTACATCATGCAAAATGCCAGGCTGGACAGCTCACAGTCTTGACTTACGGAATCAAGATTGCCAGGAGAAACACCAGCTTCATCAGATTTGCAAATAATACCACTCTAATGGCAGAAGGCAAAGAGGAACTAAAGAGCTTCTTGATGAAGGTGAAAGAGGAGAGTGAAAAAACTGGCTTAAAACTCAACATTCAGAAAACTTAGACCGTAGCCCATCTGGTCCCATAACTTCATAGCAAATAAATGTGGAGAAAATGGAAACAGTGGCAGATTTAATTTTCTTGGCCTCCAAAATCACTGTGGATGGTGACCACAAGCCATGAAATTAAAAGACACTTGCTCCTTGGAAGAAAAGCTATGACAAATCTCAACAGCATATTAAAAAGCAGAGACATCAAATTGCCAACAAAGGTCCATCTAGTCAAAGCTATTATTTTCCTAGTAGTCATGTACAAATATGAGAGTTGGATCATAAAGAAGGCTGAGTGCCAAAGAATTGATGCCTTCCAACTGTGGTGCTGGGAAGACTCTTGAGAATCCCTTGGATAGCAAGGAGATCAAATGAGTCAATCCTAAAGAAAATCAGCCTTGAATATTCTTTGGAAGGACTGATGCTGAAGCTGAAGTTCCAATACTTTGTCCACCTGATGCAAAGAACTGACTCCTTTGAAAAGTCCCTGATGCTGTGAAAGATTGAGGGCAGGGGGAGAAGAGGGCAACAGAGGGTAAGATGGTTGGATGGCATTACTGACTCAATGGACATGAATTTTAGCAAACTCAAGGAGATAGTGAAGGACAGGAGAGCCTGGAGTGCTACAGTCCATAGGGTCCCAAAGGGTTAGACATGGTTTAGCAACTGAACAATAACAAAAACAACCTGATTTTGAGGAAATCTCAGAGTCTTAGGAGAAAGAGAGGAAAATAACTATATGAGTAGAAGATGCTAAGTGTTATAATAAAATGTACTCTGCACTCTGAGGTCTTGTAGAGTAGAGAGTCATTAGTCCTTTCAGGGCTGTGAAAACTTGAGAACTGCCTTAATGAGAACACCCAGTAGGATGCCTGGCTTTTACCCAGTGCTTGAAAAACCTTAATGGAATTATTGGTGCAGTTGAAAGATGTCTAGATCTGGACTCCATTTACTCAAGTTGTTCCTGTCAGAAGCTGTGTAGCTAAGACAGATCATTTGAACACCTTCTTTCCTTTCTTATAAATGCAATGGGTGTCTAATACCCACCTTCTTCTAGCCCTGTTATCAGAGGCAAATGAGGAAATATAAGTATTAGCAATTTGAACACCCTGAGGAGGTAAGTGAAGGCAGTCCTCCATTGTGAATGCTGTTATCTTCATGTTACAGAGTCAGGATTCCTGCTACTGGAAGCAACTCTGTACATGAAACCCCATGGACTAACTACATGATGTGGAAGACTAAAACTATGACCGGTGTTAAGACAGTCAGAAAGGGACAGGACATCCTGTTCTTTCACTCCTTCTGATCATTGGTCCTTCTGATGTATATGTTTCCATGGAAACCTTTGGGTTCAGAGATTTGAGAACACCATAATCCTTGAGGTGTGGTTGGTCATTTCTGTTTTATGTAGAACAGAAGCAGTGCACGGAGATATCCACATCTTCAGGGAGAATTTTCCCAGTCGCTTTTTGTGATCTGATAGAAATAACTCCCACTGGAACCAAAATCAGCCAGACCCATGTAGCCGTTATGGGTGGGTCTTGAGAATTGCTGTCATGTTCAGAGTTCTTCTCATTGCCTTCGTAAACGTGGTCAGGAATGAGCAATAGCCTGTCAGTGTGAGTTTGAGGGTAGGTAGACAAATCCATCATTGGTTTAAGCAGTTTTGTACAACACTATAATGCTAAGAATCACATGATTCCTCAGCTGGTAGATAAACACCCTTGGTGGTAAATGGGTGAAAAAAGAGGTGAATAGAAAGGAAGGAATATGGGCAGGGCTCTATTTCTCATTGTGCCTTAAGTGCTTCCTGGGCTTGTAACAATATGGAAATTTGTGTGATAGAGTGGAATTTCCAATGAAGGGAGGAAAGGACTTCCCAGAAAAGAGAGAATGCTTTGCTTCTGTCAGTAATATCATTCCAACTAAAATGTATTTGGCAAAATGTTGGAGTATCCTTCTCTCATGGAATGGTGCTCATTTGATGAGGTAATATACAATGCAAAGCAGAGCCCCATCAGTTCAGTTCAGTCGCTCAGTTGTATCTGACTCTGTGTGACCCCATGGACTGCAGCACTCCAGGCTTCCTTGTCCATCACCAACTCCTGCAGCTTACTCAAGCTCATGTCCATCAAGTCGGTGATGTCATCCAACCATCTCATTCTCTGTCATTCCCTTCTCCTCCTGCCTTCAATCTTTCCCAGCATCAGGGTCTTTTCCAATGAGTCACTTCTTCGCATCAGGTAGCCAAAGTATTGGAGTTTCAGCTTCAGCTTCAGTCCTTCCAATGAATATTCAGGATTGATTTCCTTTAGGTTCGATTGGTTGGATCTCCTTACAGTCCCAGGGACTCTCGAGTCTCCTCTGACACCACAGTTCAAAATCATCAATTCTTCAGCACTCAGCTTTCTTTATAGTCCAACTCTCACATCCATACATGACTACTGGAAAAACCATAGCTTTGACTAGACTAGAAAAATCTAGCTTTGACTAGGCTATGTATTGTCACCCTGCTTATTTAACTTACATGCAAAGTACATCATGCGAAATGCCAGGCTGGATGAAGTACAAGCGGAATCAAGATTGCTGGGAGAAATATCAACAACCTCAGATATGCAGATGACACCACCCTTATGGCAGAAAGTGAAGAAGAACTAAAGAGCCTCTTGATGAAAGAGAAAGAGGAGAGTGAAAAAGTTGGCTTAAAACTCAACATTCAGAAAACAAAGATCATGGCATCTAGTCCCATCACTTCATGGCAAATAGAATGGGGAAACAGTGGAAACAGTGAGAGAATTTATTTTCTTGGGCTCCAAAATCACTGCAGATGGTGACTGCAGCCATGAAATTAAAAGATGCTTATTCCTTGGAAGAAAAGCTATGACCAACCTAGATAGCATGTTAAAAAACAAAGACATTACTTTGCCAACAAAGGTCCTTCTAGTCAAAGCAATGGTTTTTCCAGTAGTCATGTGTGGATGTGAGAGACCCCCTAAGGCTTGCAAAAAGAAAAAAAAAACAAACCCTTTTTGATGTACTCCTCAATGTATGATTGAGTAAGAAGTTGGGTTTAGTCTGTGCATGCATGCTCAGTTGTGTCCAGTTCTTTGTGACACTTTGGACTGTAACCTGCCAGGCTCCTCCGTCCATGAGATTCTCAGGCAGGAATACTGGAGTGGGTTGCCATTTCCTCCTCCAGGGGATCTTCCATACCCAGGGATCAAATCCATATTTCCTGTGTCTCTTGCGTTGGCAGACAGATTCTTTACCACTGAGCTACCTGGGAGTGAGCCCCCAAACTTGCTAGCCATATAGGGGTGAACCTGAGAAGCCAGGCGGCCATGGCTGAGCAGCTTTGAGGTGCTGTGGTGTGGGCACAGAGCCTGGCTTGTGTCTGGAAACCACCTTTCTTCCATGTGTCTGTCAGTCTCTCAGTAGTGTCCAGCTCTTTGCGACTCCACGGACTGTAGGCTGCCAGCGTCCTCTGCTCTCCCATCTGTACCTTTCTACCCAGCAGGTGAGTGCAGTCATCCTTATGGTGGTAAAGTCCCCATACTTTACTCTACTCTCTGGAGCAGTCACTGCCCATACTGACTTTGCAGGGGCAGCCACACCGCATCCACTCACTAAACGGTACCCACATTCCCTTCAAATTAATTTCCTGGCCACAGAATTGTCGGTGACCCTGATGTCGATATTTTTGTTATAAAGTTTTAATACAATTTGGCTTTTTTAAAGTTTGTAAATATACTATATTGTATAAGAGAAACTAAAAGAAGGCTGACCTCGTCTTCGTGCAGCCCTCACCACTGTCTGGAGAACTTTCTTTCCCCTGGGCACAATGGCAACTCAGTGGGTGTTGGACAAGTTGGTATGGCATGTGCCATCAGCATTCTGGGAAAGTCTCTGACTGATGAGCTTGCTCTTGTGGATGTTTTGGAAGATAAACTCAAAGGAGAAATGATGGACCTGCAGCATGGGAATTTATTCCTTCAGACACCAAAAATTGTGGCAGACCAAGATTACTCTGTCACTGCCAATTCCAAGATTGTGGTGGTAACTGCAGGAGTTTGCCAGCAAGAGGGGGGAGAGTCGCCTGAATTTGGTGCAAAGGAACGTTAACGTCTTCAAGTTCATCATTCCTCAGATCGTCAAGTACAGTCCTGACTGCATCATCATTGTGGTTTCCAACCCAGTGGATAATCTCACATATGTTACCTGGAAACTAAGTGGATTACCCAAGCACTGTGTGATTGGGAGTGGATGTAATCTGGATTCTGCTAGATTTCGCTATCTTATGGCTGAAAAACTTGGCATTCATCCCAGCAGCTGCCACGGATGGATTTTGGGAGAACATGGTGACTCAAGCGTGGCTGTGTTGAGTGGAGTGAATGTGGCAGGCGTTTCTCTCCAGGAACTGAATCCAGAAATGGGAACAGACAATGATAGTGAAAATTGGAAGTGCATAAGATGGTGGTTGAGAGTGCCTATGAAGTCATCAAGCTAAAGGGATATACCAACTGGGCTATTGGATTAAGTGTGGCTGATCTTATTGAATCCATGTTGAAAAATCTATCAAGGATTCACCCACTGTCAACAATGGTGAAGGGCATGTATGGCATTGAGAATGAAGTCTTCCTGAGTCTTCCATGTATCCTGAATGCTCGAGGGTTAACCAGTGTTATCAACCAGAAGCTGAAGGATGAAGAGATTGCCCAACTTAAGAAGAGTGCAGATACCCTCTGGGGCATCCAAAAGTACCTAAAGGACCTGTGACTTCTGGCTGCGAGGCTGTAGAAGCTTAAAACTACAGTTTGATTAACCACAAGCCTTTAGTTTGCGTCCATGTACATGGAGCACTGTTCACTTTTGTCTTCCTAAGTCTGTGAATCTAGGCTCCCAGAATCAAAGCCCATGCTTGCTATTAAAGCTTGCAAGATGAGTCCTTGAACAAATAAAATAAACCACCTAGCGTAGAAAAAAAAAAAAAGGAAGAAACTAAAAGAAGTACCAAGTACCCATAGCTACTGTTAAGTTATGTATTTTACTGATAGCTTAATGCAAGATATTCAGCTATGGAAGATAATATCATACTTACACCTTTGTAATATAGAGAGTACTTTTTTGGGAGTAAAAACTTTCTGGACCAGCTGCTCCTGGTAGAGCCCCACTAGGACTCTTATCCGAGTGAATAGAATGGCTGCCTCCCTTATCAATAAGATACTGAAGCGGTGCTAATTTCAAACTCAAAGGAATATGCTGACTCAGTAGAATATAGTAGAATTTGGAAGACGGATACTACTGGAGGCCAATCTGATGACCCCTGAGGAAGGGACTCACCCTGGTAGTTGCCAGTGATCCCTGTGGTGCTCCTAAGAAGTCTTCCAGCAACCCCGGTTATAAATCTTTTTGGTAGGGAAATAGGCACGAGAGACTGAACCATGTTTTCCCAGAAAGACACATAAAAGTTAAATGAAAGATTTGATCCCTTGATGTAACACTGTGCTGTGATTCCCTGATGTGTATGCATTTCCTTTGGAGTAAAGAAAATACTCCAGCATATGTATACCTATGGCTGGTTCATGGTGATGTTTGGCAGAAACCAACTCAATACTGTAAAGGGATTATCCTTCAATTAAAAATAAATAAAGAAAAAGAGAAGTAACTCCAAAGAAAAATCCAGTAACAATTCATAATGCTCATAGCAAACACTTGTAAGTTTTCTCCTTTGAGTTGCCGTGAAGAATCCACTCCTTTTTCTCCGGTTTGCATTGAAAGGTGAGCAGCTAGAAGCACTCATTTAGCTTCCTGATACCATCCTGGAGGGCTTACCGTCTTTCCGCTAGCACTAGTAATTAAGGAGAGATTGGGGTCCTCAAGGGAGCCGCACTGTCCTCTAACACCATCCAGCACCACTCAAGAGGGAGGCAGGACTCTCTCACAAGCTGTTTGCCCCAGTTCACCCAACAGAGGTGGGAAATTCCCAAGGAAAGTATCAGATGAATTTGTTAATGAGCCAAACATTAGGAAAGAGCACTAGGGATCTGTTGCACATCCAGAGACTGAGTGAGGGAGTGGAGGATTTATTTATCTGGTTCTTAAAGGAGTGTTACTGTGAGGATCTTGATTGAAAGCATTTTCAAGCCAAATCTTTCACTACATAAAAGGATCTCAGATCAACTAAGAGCTTCAGAGTTTACATTCTGAGAAACAAACAAAGGCAATTTGAACCTCACAAGGGTGAATATTTTAATGTGAATTATGGTTATTACTAGTCTTCATTGAGATTTTTAAGTAAGAACTTGTCCTGACTCAAGCTCTGGGGGGGGGGGGGGGGGGGAACTGGAGGAAAGAACTTAGAGGTTCATTTGTTTAAACTCTTTATAAAGGAAATCAAGGGACCAGTCTAAATTTGTACATCCAGTTAAGGAATTAACATGGACTAAGCTCATTTCATTGTGCCACAGTGATGCGATTTCTACTTTTAATTCTGTATTTTCTATTTGTCCAGTTTTATCTTTCTTCCCCTCTGCCATCCCCCTGTCTTGCTTAATTTGAATATATTGAAATGTTACAATCCTGCAAACGTACTGCCTCATGCATTCTTCCACTGTCTACTATTTCAGAAACTACACTCTCTGTTTCTGTTCTTTTAATGCTTCCTGTAGAAATTTTAGCATACATATTTCACTTAAACTTTATAAGATTAGTATCTGTACCCTCCTTTAGTCATGAGATTAGTCAAATAGTTTTACCTTCCTTCTAAGAGACTATGGGTTTCCTTGGTGGCTCAGTGGTAAACAATCCACCTGCCAATGCAGGACACAGGGATTGATCCCTGAGTTGGCAAGATCCCTGGAAAAGGAAATGGCAACCCACTCCAGTATTCTTGCCTGGGAAATCCCATGGACAGTGGAGCCTGACCAGGCTATAGTCCATGGGGCTGCAAAGAGGTGAACATGACTTAGCAACTAAACAACAACATAAGAGACCTTAGAAGATGTTCAATTTCGATCACATTTATGTTCTACTATAGTCCAGTATTTGGCTCTCTCTTGATTTTTTTAAATTAATACAAATGTAGAGTGAAGTATGCAGATTCAAGAGGGTAATTCTGTGTGTTTTCACCAATACAGAGACTCAATGTTTGTATTGATGCAACCCCACTCTAATAAAGATATAGAATATTTCCATCAAATTCCTTATTTTTTCTCCCAGTCAACCTTCACTTTACACAGGCTACCACCGTTCTGATTTTTGTCACTATAAATTATTCTGCCTAGCCTGAAACCATATACAAGTGGAGTAACACAGTCTGTAGCTTTTGTGTCTTGTTTCTTTGGCTCATTATGTGTTTGAAACTCATCCTGTTGTTTTATGTACCAGTAGTTTAGTGATTCCCAAAATGAGTCATCAGGGCGCCTTAAGACCCTTTCAAGAGGGTCTGTGAAGTAAAAAATATTTTTATAATGACTAAAAAAGGTGCCATTTGCCTTTTTCACTGTTATCCTCTCATGGGAGTAGAGTATAATTCTCCCAAGGATAAATGAAGTACTGGTATTGCATAATATCGAATGAAGAATTGATAAGGTAATCTGGTTACCTTTTCTTAAGCCAGACACTGAAGATCCAAAAAGTAAAACAGTATCACTGTTCTCACTAAATGTTTTGTTTTGAAAATATTATTTTCATAGACATTTATGTTAACATGTAATAAGATTATTATTGTTATTTTAAAGTGAATAGTGAATACACATTTTTAAATTTCTCAGTTGGTAGTACGGTAAATATTGAGAGCTATAAGCCACATTTAAAAGGCTCTTTTTTGGCTCTGCAATGTTTTTAAGAGTAGAAAGTGGTCCGAAGACCAGTATATTTGGTAACAACTTCAGTAGTTCATTCTTTTTTATGCTGAGAAGCTTTCCATTATATATAACACAGTTTGCTTATACTTTGTCTCTTTGGGTTATTTCCAGTTTGGGGTTGTTATGAATATAGATGCAAGAAACATTTTTGGATATATCTCTTATGTACCTATGTTTTTATTTGTCATGGGCAAGTATTTAGGAATATGATTGCTGAATCACAGGATAGATGTGTTTTCTACTTTATTCAAGGCAGCTGCATTATATTCCAAAGTAGTTGCACCATTCTACACCCCACCAGGTGTAGGTAAAAGTTCCAGTTTCTACACATCCTTCCCAAATTTTGGTGTTGTCAGTTTTTCTAACTTTAAACATCCTAAAAGGCATGCAGTATTGTCTCTCTGTGGATTCTGACTTTAATTTCCTCATGACCACAGTAACTTCATACTACTAATTGGTCATTCATGTATTTTATGTTGTGAAATATTGAGTCCAAGGCTTTCTTTTAATCTGAATTTTATTGTTGTCTTTTTAATCTAATTATGAAAGTTGTTTACCTAGTTTGGGTAAATTTCAACTGTCAGAAAAGTGTATTGCAAATATTTTTTGCACTTTTTTGCTTTTCATTTTTTTAAATGGTGACTTTTGATTAGCAGAACTTTTTACTTGTGATGAGGTTTAATTGCCTAGTATCTTTATGGTTAGTTTTTTTTGTACCTTGTCTAAAAAAAAATTACTTCCCTCAAGGTCATGAAGAGACACCTACGTTTTCTTACTTTAGAAGTTTTACAGTTTTAACTTTAATATTTAGGTCTGTGTTGTATCTCAAATTAATTTTTGTATGATGATAGAGAGGGAGGCCTCTTTCCCTTAGCCCAAATTTAACCTCCAGGGGAACTAGAATCAAGTGTTCTAGTGCGATCCTGTGGGTACCCTCGGCCCTGTCTTATGGAAAGAAGAAGTGCATCCAAACATAGCACTGAGGCATTTATGACACTTTTCAGGATGGTGCCTATCTACTCTTGCACCTTAATCTTGTATTACTTTTGTGCATATACCAGATAGTACAGCTAGCTAGTTTTTTTCATCATCATATGTTAATAATTCTTTATGTTATTCTTTATTTCTGGAAACTTCAATCCCTTTTCTTTATCTTCTGACAGCCTACTTATTCATCAGGTTCTAGCACAAATGCTATTCAAATACTAGCTCAAGTGTTATTTCTTTCAGGAAGCCAATACTGATTTAATTGTCTTATTTTCTTGCAACTCTGACTTATCATATGCATCTTATTTGCCTTATTCACTTAAAAGCCACCCAAAGAAATTACTCTAGCAAGGTATATATAGCAGATGCTCAATAAAGGATTACTGAATCTAATTTTGTTTCAGGTTAAGGGTTTATTGGAAAAATATTTTACTGTTAGAGACTTCCCTTTACATTCTGACGTGTCTTATAATGTGCTTCTTGATATAAAATAAACCACAGCAGTATGCAAGCACATACCTAAGTAAAAGACATTCTGGAAAAAGCCCCTTTCTAATAGATAAGCCCAGACTCTTCAGAATTTCAGCCCAATAGACCAGCTATATATAATTGAAGTTTCATGCACTAAATGTTGCCCTGTTGGTAGACAGTACTGACATTTTTAATGCAATATGAGTTTAGCAATAGATTTTGCTGTATATGGGGAAAATTCTGAGTTGTTTAAATAAAATACATATGCTGTAGTTAAAAATCTATCTTCATTCAGAGGTTCTTTGGAGGTATCCTGTTTTCTCAGGCTCTCACTGCAGCTTACTTATAAAATCTTCCAGACGAAGAAGCCACACATAAGCTTCAGATTTGTGTTTCCTTCCTTTATTGAAAGTAAGTGTATTTTCCAAGGTCTTATCATTAGGGATGGATTTGGTTGGTTAAAGAAATCTAATGATTTCATCCTACAGTCTTGGGTGCATGTGATATAAATCAACCTTGGTTAACTTAAGTAAGAAAGAAAGAGGAATTCATTGGAAAGGTAGAAGAACTCTCACAGAATCAATGAAGTGTTAGACCAGGGTTCAGAAATTCCAGGAGCAAGAGATTTAGGGAACAGGAGCTGATAGAATGTTTATTTGGGCAACCACCAGTAAAATGAACTAGCTCCAACTTTTTTCTGGCTTTATCTCATTCATCACTAGATTAAATTCCCCGGAGAAGAAGAAAGATGGACTATTTTGACTTGGAGCTCCTGCTTCGGCCTCACTGGGGGAAAGAAAGTTCTCTGTGATGAACTGAGTGATCAGGAATGGTGAGAGGATTTGCTCTCTAAGGAAAATCTGGGTACCAGTACCAGAAGATTGGGGAGTGGTTGGTGGATGGTCAGCAACCACAGATGTACAGTGTGGGCTTTTAAGCCCCAGTATATGTCCCTCTGGGCTTCCCAGGTGGCGTTAGTGGTAAAGAACCTGCCTGCCAATTCAGGAGATAAGAGAGACATGGGTTCAATTCCTTGGTCTTGAAGATCCCTTGGAGAAGGAAATGGCAACCCACTCCAATATTCTTGCCTGGAAAATCCCATGGGCAGAGGAGCCAGGTGGGCTACAGTCCATGGGGTCTCAAAGAGTTGGACATGACTGAAGCAACTTAGCACGTATGACCCTCTTGTGCTAAGTGTGTGCTTACACTTAGTCAGAAACAAATGCTTTCTCAATAATAAAGGGGATTTGGGAACTTGTATCGAATAGTGGCACGTGTGCCTTTCCTGGCATATATTTGACTATAGCCTCATAGAATGAAGTCCTTTATCTCTGCTAATCTGTTTCCTATAAAATAAAAATGCTGCTTAACACAAGCAGTGATCTATACCTCCACCTCCATTCAATGGAAATATAAATTCAAGACCATGTAGACAATTGTCACAATAGCTTATTGTCATATACCTGTGTGTTCTTTCACTCACAGGCGCATGAGGTGGTCTAGTGGTTAAGACTGTGCCTTCCAATGCAGGGTTGCCTGTTCGATCACTGGTCAAGAATCTAAGATCCCACATGCCTCAGGGCCAAAAAGCCAGGGCATAAACAACAGAAACAATATTATAACAAATTCAATAAAGACTTGAATAAAAGAGAGAGAATAAGGCTTCCATTGAGTCCTTGCACTTCCTTTGACTCAACTTGCAGTCTTAAGAAGGCCTTTGTTAATAATGATAATAAATAGTAATAGTAACCATATATTCAATGAGTATTTACAATGTGAGAAATATGTCTAAGTAATTACAATGTACCATGTCATCTAATCAGTAAAGAAAACATCTAAGGCTTTCTTAACATCTAAAGCTCAGCTTGTGAAAAATAACGTGGGGACAGGGCAGTGGACTGTGCTTTTTGTTCATCATTGTATGCTGCGATACATCACCCAGCCCAACCCTCTCCCTTTGGGCCTGTACAAGCTTATTCTTAGACTGTTGGGAGTACTGCTGGCTGGCAGCCTTCAGTTATCAGGCTTCTCTGTGAATTGCTTTTGTTTAGTTGCTCAGTTGTGTCCAATTCTTTGCAACCTTATGGACTGTAGCCTGCCAGGCTCCCCTGTCCATAGGTTTCTCCAGGCAAGAATGCTGGAGTGGGTTGTTATTTCCCCTCCTCCAGGGGATCTTCCTGATGCAGAGATCGAACCCATGTCTCATTTCTATATATTAATTTGCATCTTTGAGTCAACACCTCAGGGAACTTGAGCTACACAATCATAAAGCCAGGACTCCAGTTAGTGTAGTTTTGTGTCCACGTGGTAGAGTTATTTCTGACTGGGCAGTGAATATGGAACTTGGAATGATCCCCTGACCACCACCATCTCCTCTAGTATCTCCTGATCAAGCCTATGCCACTTCTCAGCCCAAGATGAAGGGAGTATGCACATAGCCAGCACTTCATTCTTCACCTTGTCTCGGGCCTCAGGAAAGATCCCTTGACTGCTTTGTGGATATCTGGATTTCATTCTGGATCAGTTGATAGGTCACTGCAAGACCACAGAGCCTCTAACCATAAATCCTTAAACTCTCTGGTAGTGGGAGAGGAGAAGCTCAGATTTTCTATTTGAGGACATTGAAGTGAGATAATCTCTTCAATTTCTTAATTTAAAAATTCTATGATTTTGCAAAAATAATAGTGCTTATACCTGAAAATGGGACAATGTTCAGCTTTAAGGTCTGAGGGAAGTGTTTAATAATGGAAATGTGCTTTAAAATCTGTGATGGTTACTTTTTTGTCAGCTTGACTGGGGCACAGGGGGTCTAGATTAAAAATCATTTCTGGGTGTGTTGGGAGGGTGTTTCTGGATGAAATTGCCATTTGACTCTGTGGATCAGTAAAGTTGGTTTTGTTCTCCTGCATGAACGGTGCCATCCAGTACATCAAAGGCCTGAATAGAGCAAAAAGCCAAGGAAGGAGGAATTTACCCCCTTTTCTGCCTTCCTGCCTATTTGATCTGGAACCTTCTGAGATTTATGCTATCAACTCCCCTGGTCCTCAGGCCTTTGAACTCAGAATGAATTATACTGCTGGCTTTCCTGGGTCTCTAGCTTGCAGGTGGCAGATCATGGAACTGCTTAACCTCTAGCAACTGTGTGAAGCAGTTCATTAAAAGAAATCTCTCTGTCTAGATACCTCCTGCCTCCTTATCTACATAAAGAAAAAGTCCCCAGGCTTCTTGCAGAGGGAATTTGAGCTAACCAGCCTCTTTGTTCTTGTCCTTGAAGGCTACTTTGACATACCCTGCTTTTCATAGACCCACATATTTGGGTGGTGCAGTCTTAGTTTGGTGAGTTTCCCACTAAACCTCAGTCTCCATTGTTTTCACTCCTTAGTGTTCATTAGGAACACTGGAAGAAAGGACCTGCGTGGAGACACTGGGTGTGATGGACCAAGCGCCAGCGTGCAATATTTGTGTCTCGGGCTCAGCCACTGCTTTACATAAACCCTGTCTGTCTTCCTAGTCCCAGGGGAACAGCTGAAGAATTTGTTCACGCTGCAGAAGGCCAGCCTCCTCCCCAAGGGAAACATTTCTCCTAAAGCCAATGTTCAAAGGGTCGTGACTCCCCTTGGCTTCTCAGCTTTCTTTTTTTATATTTTTCAATGAATAACTGTTCATTTTTTTCAAAGCATTCTTCCCATCTGCTCCTAGACAAGGTGTATAACTAAATTACATTCTGCAATGCATGCTGACTGCAAGCTAATAAAAGAATAACCAGATAAGTAGTAAGTAGGTTTTTTAATCAGAAGACTATATTGAACTGGAGATAGTAAAAGCCCACATAACTACCTACAGATGCTAAAAACCTATAAAGGTATAGTCTGGGTCAGCGTGGTTTACCTCTCTAATATGTCAGCCTTTGTTTTGTACTGAATTTTATTATTGAACTTAATAAACTATCAGTTTTATTATGTACAGTACATAACTCCTAGAGTTTTACTATAGTAAGTGTAATCCCAGCAGAGTTGAGAAAGACAAAAGAGATCATTTCATGGGCGGATACTTTGAAATACAAAGCTAAAGACAAGTTTATTGAAAACATTTATTTTCACTAAGCAATCTGACTTTTGATAGAAGTTGAATACATCGTTATTGAAAATAATGTTTTATCTCCCAATTCCTTAAGGTGGTGTCTCCTATGATATAAACCCAAATGGATCCTTGAATCATTGAGGCATTTTACCAGTAATATTCTTATGACTTCACCAGAATCAGTGTGGAATGAAACCACAGGAAAAGATGGGCTGTAAGGAAAAGTGACACCCTTTGGACTACCTCAAACTTCTTGTAGAAACCCCAGCTTAGAATATCAGGAAGGAGAGAAAATATCTTGGAACATCTTTGGGATATTGAGGGATTTTGCAGACTTTCCTATACTCAGTGGTATATTTAAGCCTGTGATTCTGGCATTTGAGTGTCTGATGAGGTTTAGAAAAAAAAATAAAACATTTTATTGTCATTTTTCTTGGTGTTACTGTTGAAAATGCTCAGCTTAAACTAGGTTAACTTGATTTTAAATCTAACATGACTAGACAATAGCCAGAGAAATTATCAGTTTATCACTAGTATCCTGCAAGGAGAGGTTTGCTTTTGGTTTAACCTGAGACTTGAGCTCACCAGAGGGAAATAATACTTGAAACTGAGTCCATTTTCTGAGAAATGCAAAAAGTGATCAGCACAACCCACATTAACCCACGTTAACCCAAAGAGCAGAACCTTTAAAGTAGATATGACTTTTGCTTTTCTTATCTTCATTTTGAAGCTATATAGCTGATGGTCCAAATTTAGAGAACTTTTATTTTATACAAGTGTGCCAGTTAAAATTTGGAGCATCTCTTTCTTAGACCTAACCTTGCCACCCAAGCACAAACTTTTTGAGGCAAGAATCCTGTTTTACATTTATTCTGCCCCTTTTCACATTCTTAGCAGGCACCATATAGGAGATGGCTCCATGGAGAAAGCAATGGCAATCCACTCCAGTACTCTTGCCTGGAAAATCCCATGGATGGAGGAGCCTGGTAGGCTGCAATCCATGGGGTCCCAAAGAGTCAGACACGACTGAACGACTTCACTTTCACTTTTCACTTTCATGCATTGGAAAAGGAAATGGCAACCCACTCCAGTGTTCTTGCCTGGAGAACCCCAGGGACGGGGGAGCCTGGTGGGCTGCCGTCTATGGGGTCGCACAGAGTCAGACAAGACTGAATTGACTTAGCAGCAGCAGCCTCGCACTATCACAATTCATTTGGTTTGCCTGGAACATGACAGGCCACAATAAGGGAATAGCAGAGATGAGGCCAGAGACTCGGCATCAGAGGACCTGTACACTGTCTTGGTACTTTGGTTTCCTTGGAATTTCAGTAGCACTTATTCTGGGTCTTGCCAATTTCACATCACTATTGTTACCTTGTTTGAGTACATTTAATAGGTGCCCATTTTCATGAGAATGTGAATGTCTTAAAGGCTGAAACTGAAATGGCTTATTCTTATCTGGATTCCTCTTAGAGATGGATATCTTAGGAGAGGGTGACAAGGATGTGAGGACTTTATAATGTGAGAAGCATTCCTGAGCATTCCCCTCAGCCACTGGATTACCTGTACTATGTTTCTCTTTTCTGGAGGCTGGTTGGAACAGGGTAAAGGGTACCTTGGAAACTGACTTCCTCTTTTATGGAGAAGATCTGTCTTGTCATCATGCTTATATCTCTGACGTCTATTTTTAAGTAATTCTGACATTTTTAGAAACTCTGCAAATAATCCAGCAGTTGATTTGAACACAGGGCTCCTGATCTTTTGATCCTAGAGGAGGATTCAGTCACACTTACACATTTATAATCCTGGAACAGGATAACTTTCTTGTTTGTTTCCATGAGAAATCATCATTCTCCAAGATCTGGAGGACTTGATGGACAGGAGGGTGGAGGATGACCTTTGTTCACAGTAGACACCAGAAGAATAAGTGACCTCAGTCACACTTGAAACATGGGTTTATTTTCTTAAGCAATTTAAGGACTATCAGTATCAATAGTAGATGGGATGCATATTGGAGAAAGAGGGGAGAATGAAGTTTCAGACAGATAATTCAATTTACTATTGTATTCTAATCGACTCCATGTCATACATACATTCCAGGTTATAGAAATACTTTTCCTAGCAGCATACCCAGCACCCAGACTCACACAAATATTTTATGAATGAATTGTTTAAAGTCAGATCATTAGATGATAACACAGATATATTCTAATATAGAAAGATAAGAGTACAAATGTCAAACTGCACTCTTTTCCTGTGAAGTGGCAATAAATGACACATCATTAGCCTACTGTACACTTTGAGTTGTTTCTTCTTCACTGTTCATGTCATTGACACAATTTACAGCTTATTTTTATTGGTGTTTTTGGCTTATGACAAATAGCACAGGGTGGTAATTCTGCTAAGATTAAGACTGAAGTAGCCATAAACTTATTTCTCTCATTGAAATGCCAAGCCATTGTCAACTATAGGAGTTGGGAGGAGTATGGAAACCCGGCCATATGCATCTAGGAAAATGAAGTAGAACTCTTGAGTTCTCAGCTGCGACCCAGGAGAGGGATGTTGGGCATCCTTGTAAGACCATCCTTGAGGAAATCAGAGCACTGTGGGAGTTCAGCCAAAAGCCACAATATCTTCTCAAGAAGGGCACACTGTGGGACTTCTCTGGTGGTCCAGTGTTTAAGACTTCATGCTTCCCCTGCAGGAAACATGGGCTCGATCCCTGGTTGAGGAACTAAGATCCAGCATGCCACTCAGCATGGCCAAAAAATAAATTAATAAAATGTATCTTTTTTTTTTTTAAGAAAAATAAAGGCTCAATAGGCTGAACTGAGCTGATATCACTACTGGTCAAAACCATGGTTACTCTGGACCTGTCATATTTAAAGGGCACTGTGTCACTAAAAGGCACTGTGATCATCATTGCTTTAGGACAGAGATAAGAAAACCAGGAAAAGTCTCAGGTAAGGTGAACATCATTTGCACAACAATGGGACACATTTATGAAAAGGTGTTATATCTCAGGTCACAGAATCAGAAGACTTCCCTTGTTAGAGCACTCTTGCTTTATACACTCACATTGCTCCTTCCCTCCTTAAGCTGGGTCTCTTTTCAAATATTACCTCTGGGAGATGTCCCTCAGAGCCATGTCTGAAATAATAGCCTCTTCTCTTTCTACACTTTCCCCTTAGTTTCCTTTATTTTTTCCCCATCACTAACTATAGTGCTACAGTACTTGACATCATATCATACACATGTTTATTTATTGTCTCTTATGAGCTGCTTGAGCACTCTTTGGCATTGCCTTTCTTTGGGATTGGAATGAAAACTGACCTTTTCCAGTCCTGTGGCCACTAACCGTGACCTTCCAGATGTTCAAGCTGGTTTTAGAAAAGGCAGAGGAACCAGAGATCAGCCAACATCTGTTGGATCATTGAAAAAGCAAGAGAGTTCCAGAAAAACATCTATTTCTGCTTTATTGACTATATCAAAGCCTTTGACTGTGTGGATCACAATAAACTGTGGAAAATTCTGAAAGAGATGGGATTATCAGACCACCTGACCTACCTCTTGAGAAACCTGTATACAGGTCAGGAAGCAACAGTTAGAACTGGACATGGAACAACAAACTGGTTCCAAATAGGAAAAGGAGTACGTCAAGACTGTACATTGTCACCCTGCTTATTTAACTTATATGCCGAGTACATCATGAGAAATGCTGGGCTGGAAGAAACACAAGCTGGAGTTAAGATTGCCAGGAGAAATATCAATAACCTCAGACATGCAGATGACACCACCCATATGGCAGAAAGTGAATAAGAACTAAGAAGCCTCTTGATGAAAGTGAACGAGGAGAGTGAAAAAGTTGGCTTAAAGCTCAACCTTCAGAAAACTAAGATCATGGCATCTGGTCCCATCACTTCATGGGAAATAGATGGGAAAACAGTGGAAATAGTGTCAGACTTTATTTTTGGGGGTTTCAAAACCACTGCAGATGGTGACTGCAGCCATGAAATTAAAAGGCGCTTACTCCTTGGAAGGAAAGTTATGACCAACCTAGATAGCATATTAAAAAGCAGAGACATTACTTTGCCAACAAAAGTCTGTCTAGTCAAGGCTATGGTTTTCCCAGTGGTCATGTATGGATGTGAGAGTTGGACTGTGATGAAAGCTGAGCACCGAAAAACTGATGCTTTTGAACTGTGGTGTTGAAGACTCTTGAGAGTCCCTTGGATTGCGAGGAGATCCAACCAGTCTATCCCAAAGGAGATCAGTCCTGGGTGTTCATTGGAGGGTCTGATGCTGAAGCTGAAATTCCAATATTGGCCACCTCATGCAAAGAGTTGACTCACTGGAAAAGACCCTGATGAGGGGAGGGATTGGGGGCAGGAGGAGAAGGGGACGACAGAGGATGAGATGGCTGGATGGCATCACCGGCTCGATGGATATGAGTTTGAGTAAACTCCGGGAGTTGGTGATGGACAGGGAGGCCTGGCGTGCTGCGATTCATGGGATCGCAAAGAGTTGGACACGACTGAGTGACTGAAATGAACTGAACTGATGAGCTGCTTATTTAACTTATGTGCAGAGTGCATCATCCAAAATGCTGGACTGGAAAACTCACAAGTGGAATCAAGATTGCCGGGAGAAATATGAACAACCTCAGATATGCAGATGATGCCACTCTAATGCAGAAAGTGAAGAGGAACTAAAAAGTCCCTTGATAAGGGTGAAAGAGCAGAGTGAAAAAAACTGGTTTAAAACTCAGCATTCAAGAAATGAAGATCATACATCACCTCCCATCTGCTCATGGCAAATAGATGGGGAAAAAGTAGAAACAGTGGCAGATTTTATTTTCTTGGGCTCCAAAGTCACTGCGACTGCAGCTGTGACATTAAAAGACATTCCTTAGAAGAAAAGCTTTGACAAACTGAGACAGTGTACCAAAAAGCTGAGACATCACTTTTCTGACAAAAGCCAATATATTTTTCCACTAGTCATGTACAGATGTGAGAGCTGTACCATAAAGAAGGCTGAGCACCGAAGAATGATGCTTTTGAATTGTGGTGCTGGAGAAGACTCTCGAGAATTCATTGGACTGCAAGGAGATCAAACCAGGCAATCCTAAAGGAAAGCAAGCTTGAATATTCACTGGAAGGACTGATGCTGAAGCTGAAGCTCCAATACTTTGGCCACCTGATGTGAAGAGCCTGATAGTGGGAAAGATGGAGGGCAAGAAGATGAGATGGTTGGATGACATCACTGACTCAATGGACATGAGTTTGAGCAAACTCCAGGAGAGAGTGAAGGACAGGTGTGCTGCAAGTGATGGTGTCACAGAGTCAGACACGATTTAATAGTGACTGAACAATGAGTTGGAATGCATAAGGGACAGGGGCTCTGTTTTGTAGTCTGGGGATTGAGATCAGTCTCCAGCACATAATGGGTTTCACAATAAGTATTCATTGCATCTACTCACTAAGTCTTTTATCCAACAGAACTGCAGATCTGGAAGCAGATGAGCTTCTGAGTACCTTGATTTTGTGTCTTAGTCAGGTTTTATAGGGCTGGTGAGTGGTTGAAAAAGGGGTTCTGACTCCCTGTCAAGTGCTCCTTCTATTCCCTCACACCACCACCCTGTAACCACAGCTCTTAGATAGCCTTTTGTCAGGAAAACAGGTATTTGGGGGGTGGAAGCCTATGAGATTTTCACCAGGAAATGATCTGGGGTCCAAAGTGAAGCTGGTCCAATACACTGCACTGCTAGGAATCGCATTCTGCCAACCTTTGACTCCTTCTTCTGAAATATAGCCATAAAATAATGGATCTGTAAACTGCTCTGGGCAATTATGGTGCTCCTGGAGTGAAAGTGGGCTGTCGTTAGCCCTGCTTATGGAGACCAGCTTGCCGCTGTTGGCTCTTAGCCAGGTCGCGAAACTGCCTTCCAGTGAGAGGACACAGGTTCAAGGGGATAATTAGGCAGAGTTTGGTGCAAGCTTGTTGATATAAATGTGCTACAGATTAGCCTTTTCCCCTCTCTGGGCTGAGTAAAGATCAGAAAGAACAGGTGGTAAGCTAATGGGGGAACATGAAATTAATACTTTGTTTCCTGGTCCCACCTTTGTTGTTTTTGTACAGAGGATTTCTTCAGAATCTTCAAACACATTGCAAGCACCTTTTCCCTCCCAGTTTTATTTAGTTTAGTCTAAAACCTCTGGCCCAAAGGGATCTGACACATCCAGGTTTTCAAAAGGAGTTCCCCTATTTTTGTGGGAAATGATCTAGGAATAAACATCTGGAAAATGGAACAGTTAAAAACAACACAAAGTAAAATACAAACCTTTCAAAGTAGTTGTTAAAACCCAACCCATGGCACCATCTCAGACACCAAATGTCAGCTCAGCCTTAGTCCAAGCAATTTGTAGGTGCTTGAAAAGATGCCAGGCTCTAAGATTGCAGCTCCTCACTCCTCTCTAATGACAGAGTCTCTTGCATGGTGAGTGATGGGTTTTCATTATGTTTATGCCTCCACAGGTACTGAAGACCCTAGAGCTTACTTCTAGATATCAATTTTCAGTCTACAAAAACAAAGTGAAACAAAGTAAAGCAACAAACAAATTGGCCCCACCCTTTACTATGATGAAACTAATTTCCTTTCCTCATCTTTGGAGTCAATAAAAAAAAAAAAATCTCAGAATTATTTTAGAAGGATCTGGAGACTCAGGGTTTCTATCTTTATGGAAGATCCTCAACAATAAAAGCTTGTCCTGTGAGATGCATTTGAGTGTGTGTGTGTA
The DNA here is from genome assembly GCF_023699985.2 of Odocoileus virginianus. Taxonomy (NCBI): domain Eukaryota; kingdom Metazoa; phylum Chordata; class Mammalia; order Artiodactyla; family Cervidae; genus Odocoileus; species Odocoileus virginianus. The sequence continues at coordinate 53,801,510 of NC_069684.1, read as the reverse complement.
TAACTATAAGGCTCAGGCTAGTTACCCTTTCTTCCATGAAGTTTATTTTTATTATTCTAGCTTTGATCATTTCTTTCTGTGCTCAACTTGTGCTGCTTCAAGGCTTTCGTCTTAACTACACTAATGGTTTAAATGACTGTTTTGTGTTGCTCTGGCTTCATATGGGAAGCAACATAGTGTAGTTAGTTACAAAATAGGGACTTGGGACTGATGTCAGCAAGAAGGCAAACTAAGATGCTTGGAGCCCTTGGTCCCCAGTGGAAACACCCAGAAACATACACAAAGTAGCTTTGTGAGAATGCTAGAAATAAGTGAAGAATCTGCAGCAGTCAAGCAAATGCCTACCCATGGGGAAAACAAAAGCACATTCAAAATGGTGAAAAAAATGGTTGCATTGTTGCTCACCCTTGTCCCATTGCTTTTCCAGCACGGCTGTCACAATCAGGAGAAAATCACCCGATTCCTAGTTCCTATGTCAGGATGGAGAGAAAAGAATGGAACTTTTAAGCAGTGTTCTTGCTTGTCTAGAAACTACCCAAGGGAGTAGTATGTGTTTTGACTGACTCAGAGTGCTAATGGGAACAGTGGGATCATTTCGATACTATATTAGAGGACAATGAGGGTGGTTGCTGCAGCCCATGAGATCTGCAGGGATGCTGAATATCTGTGGGCATCTGGGAGCAGAGATTGTAGGGTGGAATAATGTGATAGAACATCCAAGACCCTGAGAAGAAATAGCTGTGAGATGTGGGAAGATTAAGATTTTTAAAAGCAATCATGTATGTAAGGGGGTTGGGAGTAAAATGCATATGCATATTTCCAGAGAAAATGCATACGCATAGGCCCCGAAAGGCCTGAGAAGACCTTCAGCCTTCATGCCAGACTGATTAATGAAGATATTCTCCTGCATAGAGCTAGTTCACATAGATTGGGGGCAGTGACTAAGTTTTCAAATGTCGGTTTCAACAACAAATCACAAAGCATACAAACAAACAGGAAAACACGGGTCATTCAAAGGAATAAAGTATATATCCCAAAACCAAACTACAGGAATGCAAGCCTCAGGTTTGCTGGAGAAAGATTTTAAACCAACTGTCTTAAATATGCTCAATGGGCTAAAGGAGAACATGGACAACTAAAGGAAGTCACAAAAATGGCATGTGAGCAAAATGAGATTGTTAACAAAGGGATGAAAATTATCAAACAATATCTAATAGAAATTCTGGAACTGAAAAGTGCAATAACTAAATTGAAAAGAGTCATAAAAGTTGCCCATCAGAAAACATAAGCACATAGAACAAAGAATAAATGAACTTAGACACAGATAATTTGAAATTATAGTGTCTGAGAACAAAAAGAAAAAAAAAAAAGAATTAAAAAAAGTGAGGAGAGCTTAAGAGACATGAGACACCGGCGAAAGGACCAATATACACATTACAGGAACCCATGAGAAGGGAGAGAGAGATTGGAAGAGAAAGAGTAAGAAGCTTATTTGATGAAATAATGGTTAAAAAGTCCCCCAGTTTGAGGAAAGAGATGAGTTATAATGCAAAAATTTCAACAAATTCCAAGTAGGTTGAGTCCACAGACATAGTCAAACTGACGAAAGTTAAAGACAAAAAGAGAATCTTGAAAGCAGTAAGAGAAAAGTGACTGTGTTGCCCGGGGATCTTCAGTAAGATTTTCAGCAGATTTCTCAGCAGCAGTGTTGTAGTTTACAAGGCAATGGGATGATATATTTAAAGTATTGAAAGAAAACAAACAAACAAACACAAGAATTCCATATATGACAAAGCTGTTTTTCAAAACTGAAGGAGAAATTAAGACATTTTCACAGAGAAAAGCTGAAGAAATTATTTAACTAGACCTGCCAACAAGAAATGTTAGAGAGCTCCTTCAAGTTGAAATAAAAGGACAGTAGATAATTACTCAGGAAACATACAAAATACAAAGTTTCCTGGCAAATGACAAGTACACAATCTTAGTCATCGTAATTTTGTTTGTAACTCAACTTCTTTTGTTTGTTTGTTTTATGGGATCTAAAAGACAAAGCATAGATATAAATGTAAACCTATGGTGATAGGTACACAATTTATAAAAATGAAATTTGTGACATTATACATAAAATTGATGACACATGCTATAACATGGATAAATCTTGAAGACATTATGCTAAGTGAAATAAGCCACTCACAAAAAGATAAACATTGTATAATAATTCCATTTATATAACATGCCTGGAGTAGTTAAACTTAGAGAAACAGAAAGTAGACTGTGGCTACTAGGGGCTTGGCACAGGGAAGAATGGGAACTGTTCTTCGTAAGTACAGAGTTTCAGTTTGGGAAGATGAAAAATTTCCTGAGGTTAGTTGTACAACAATATGAATGGACTTAGCTCTGTTGAACTGCAAGGTTAATAATGGTTGATATGGTACAATTTACTTTAAAGAATTGTTTGATGTGGATCACTTTTGAAGTCTGTATTGAGTTTGTTACAATAGTGCTTCTGTTTTATGCTTTGGTTTTTTGGCTGCCATGCCTGTGAAATCTTCAGTCCCTGACCAGGGGTCGAACCTGCACTCCCTGTTTTGGAAGGCAAAGTCTTAACCACTGGACATAGAAAAGTTTCCCATGTCATGTATATTTTATCACAACTAAAATTTTAAAATATGGGCTTTGGAGCTAGATAGTCATGAGTTTACATTTTAAGCTCCTTTGAAGTATTAGCTGAGTAACCTTAGGGAAGTAGCCTATATATCCTGAGTTTTAGTGTCCTCTGGGATAATGTGGAAATAAAGCCTTGTGGATTGCAGTGAAGACAGAATGAGCAAAATGATGAAATGGAAAGCTCTTGGGACAAAGTAGAGTATCCATTCTATATAGCAACTTCCTCAGTGGCATACCTCAAGCCTAATACAAGTTCAGGATGCCCAGATAATTGCAATTGTACTTTAGGAGTTTAGTTTTGTAAATGTTCATGTAAACGAAGGTTTTGGAATGGAAAGAAGCCACAGGTAAGTCATCACAGTGATGCAGAGAATGGCTTTCTCACTTTTGCTTCTGTGTACACACTTTAAAGTTCTTCCCTGGTAACTCAATTGGTAAAGAATCCGCCTACAATGCGGGAGACCCTGTTTTGATTCCCAGGTTGGAAAGATCCCCTGGAGGAGGGCATGGCAACCCACTCCAGTATTCTTGTCTGGAGAACCCCATGGACAGAGGAGCCTGGTGGGCTTCAGTCCATGGCGTTGCAAAGAGTTGGATGTGACTGACAGATTAAGCACATGCACACACGCACACACACACACACACATTTTACAATAGATCAAAGTCAGTCTCCCCAATCCAATTTTTAAAAATCTTTACTGGAGCGAGGAGGGTGGAAACAAAAGGGCTAAAAGAATATATGACCATGAACATTTTTCCACTCTGTAAACAATATTTTTATAGGATGTCCCAACTGATGGCTTTGTGAAAACCCACACTTTGTCCTTTCCCATCACCTCTTTGTCCTGAGGGGCCGCACCCCCCAACATGATTATGGTTTCATGCAGATTCAGCATCCATAAAGAAAAGATCTGGGACGCCTTCTGTTCTTGCTTATCCAGCCTCCTCTGACAGCTGAAGGGGAAGACTACAGAATGAGAATATAGGGAGAAAGGGTTTTGGATTTTTTTTTTTTTTAACTGCAGCCTATCTCACCAGAATCCTGCCCATGCAAACCCCAGCCTTGATTTAGCTACCGCATGAAGTGTAGCTTTTTGATGACTAGCTTAGGTTCCAAAACCCTTGTTTATATGGATTTATTTGGAAAAATAAAGCCTTAAAATAGAAGTCTGGGCTTATCATGTGAAGGCCTTTTCCTACAAACCTATAAGCAACAAACTGTTTGGTTTATTTTTCCCTTCTCTTGGAGATAGAATACATTCCAAGAGGAAGTTGATGTCAAGTATTTGGACAAACAGTTAAGATTTGAGCACCAGTTTTCCTGGGATGGGGGAGGCTTTATTTTAAAAACAAAACAAAAACTTCATCAGACTTGTGAACTACAGATTTGTAGCAATTCTTAAGAAAAAGGGAAAAAAAAAAAGAAAAGAAAAAGAGGCATTTTCATCCCACAGGAAAAAGATGTCTAATAGAGTACAGGGCACATAGGTCACATAGGTCCTCAGCAACTAAGTTCTCTAGGGCACCCCTTTGCCCTAGGAAACTACTCAGGAAGCCTGTTGGACAATCTTCCCAGGGGGAACTGAACTAACAGGGTGACCAAAGAGGGCCAAGACAGCTTGTCAGCAAAACTAGGGAAGCAGATGACTGAAAGGGGAACAATTACTGAATACAAATGCTTCTCTTTTTGTTTGTCTTCCTGGGAGCAGTTTACACTGCCATCCAGGGTGAAATGCTTCCCCGTGAGTCCCATGGGGACATAGCATCTTACAACTGACCCATCTAGTGATGCACAAACTATCAGTGGTGTCCACTGACTTGTCCAACAGAGAGAACCTCAGTGAAAAATCATGTTGTCTGTGTGTGTATGTGTGTGTGCGCCTGTGTATTCCAGATGTCCGGAAGGGCTCTGCAGATTCTTACTCAAATTGCCACTAGCTAATAAGTCCTTGAACCAGAGCTCAGATGCCTATTTGGAGCAGAGGGAAAAGGACTGAAAAATCTGCTCTGGTGTTGAGCCAGTTTGTACAGCAGTGAAAGCCAGAGAACTCAAGGCTCCTTAGAGTGTGAGAGATGGAGAAAGATAACATCAGAGCATCAAAGCCACCACATTCTTGTGGTTAGATGGAGATTACAGTACAGAGCGAAGAGATAGAATGTTAACAATCTCCCACATTCCAGTGTGACCCAGCAGCCCCTCCCCTTTCTGGCCACAGGAACTGTTCTCTTGGCCAGCGCTGCCTAGAGAGGATAAATCAGTTAGCCAGTGGCCTAAGGGTTAGGCCTTTGAAAAAAAACAACAACAACAATAAAAGCCAAACAAGTTATAAACCCTGAGTCCACAGGCACTACCGGGAGACTTGCTTCTGTATCATATCCATTCTCCGTTTCTTCTCCCAGGGGGACCGGAGGGATGTCAGTGCAGCCCCGCACTGTGAGTGCCAGGAACAGGGAACAGCTCGCTTGTTGCCAAAATCCCAATTGGTTATTTAGGGTGAGGTGCATGCTAAGTTGCTTCAGTCATGTCCTACTCTTTGTGACCCTATGGGACCTTAGCCCTCCAGGCTCCAAGTCCATGGAATTCTCCAGGCAAGAATGTCGGACTGGGAAGCCATTCCCTTCTCCAGGGATTTTTCCTGACCCAGGGATTGAACTGGTTGCTCTTTATGTCTCCTGCAATGGGAGGCAGGTTCTTTACCACTAGCACCAACTGGGAAGACCTAGGGTCGGGGTAGGTAGAGAAACAAAAATCATTCATGGGCTGGGACCTGAAGGATACAGAGGGAGTAATTGTCCTATCACCCAAGCAGGGCGAATCTGGGTCATTTTATCAACTGTCGTCTCTAGAAAAGCCTCAGAAGCAACCATCATTGGAAACTGGAAACTGTTTTGGGCTGGGGATGGGGACCCTCGGCACACAAGGCAACTGCTGGTGTCACTAATTCACTCTACAGACAACTTGCTTCATGATATTGCTCCGTCTTCCTTCACAAAATACATGAGTGTTTTTCCAAGTCCAAAAGTCACTAGTTCTTTTCCCTCTTATTTACTCATCTTGACTTTTCCCCCTGCTATAACACCATTTTTTTTTTTTTTTTCTGATATCAGGATCCAGAAAAAAGTTGCTATCTGTTACCTGACATAGCCAGTCTTGGAGTACTGGGGATGCCCTTTCAGCTCCTTCATTGGTGTGATCGCTTGGGGGCTGTTCAACATATAAATTGAGTTCAAGACTCATTTCTTGTTCTGCAAAATAGCACGTTATCCTTTATGTTCTCTTCATATTCTGAAATCACGGTTGCTTCTCGTAGATCTCTCAGGTCCTCTGTGTCATATGGACCCATTTTCTGAAGCATCCTTTAGTCATCAGGAGATCCAGAGATGGTTATTTTAGAGTTCAGTGTTGGGTTTTCCTCTATGCCACAGAGTAATAATCAGACATGCCTGCTATAAACTGTTCTGAAGTGCTTAAAGAAAATGATTTTGAAAGTACATTCTATGAGCTTCCTGGCTGACAGTTGTAATAGGTAAAAGCTATCCCTTTTATTTGTGAATATGTATCTCTTCAACTAGGGCTGTCTTAATTCTACAGAGACTGTTTAGTCTTTTCTAGAACTCTAGGTTACATTTGAAAGAAACACCAGGCTTTATATTAATACCAAGGCTTTGAAACTACGGTGGTTAATGACTCAACCAGCTGCCTTTCCTTGTCTTTAATACTGATCTCTTTTTAGGAATAACTGCCATCCAATACCTCCCTGTCAAATACTGGGTCAACAGAGAGTCATTTGGCTGATTTTTCCATCAACAAGCTGGAGAATTGGGGGTTGGCACCAACTGGTTATATCCATTTCTTTCTTCAGCCTCTCGCTGTGCCTGGGTCTTAATATTTCTCTGATGAATACTAGTTGCCTCTGGTCACAGTATAATGATGGTGCTATTAAAATCTTGCCCTACTATGTAAATGTACTGACCTCTTGCCCCACCTCCCAAAGCATAGACACACAAACCATGTGTACCATAAATACAGTCTCAATATATTTAAGTATTTGTGTTTAGCATTCATCTTCATTCATCACACTTTTGCCTTTGCTCCGTTATGATATGCCTGCAATTATGGTTAATTTCAAGTCATCCAGCCTCTTAGGAGAAATGTTAGTCAGGCTAAAGCTTTTGTTACTTGGGTAACAAACTTGTTAGGATCAATACATGGGAGCGTCCGGGACAAGTGTCACCAGAGTGTGGGCCCATTACTCAGGAAGTAAACCCCGGAGATGGCTCTCTAGAAGAAATGACTAAATTAAATCTGGTGTGGTTCCAAACTGTTTATGCACTATTGGACTTTCTGCCTATTGCTCCTCTGGCCGATGTCCTACCTAATGATTTTGAGATTCGGACTCTAGGAGTGAGAAACTTTTGCTTGGGGTTGATGGCTGTCATCTTGTATAATCATGGAGCCAAAAGGTCATGATAACCTCACCACGGTTACAACATGGGCTTCTTTACTGTTCTACTTTGTGACTATGGTTTATGTATTATATATAATCAATCATAAATCATTAGTCAATGTATTTGTAGGTGGAGTTAGGTCGTATTTAAGATCACAGGCTTTAAAATTGGATTCAGATTTTGTCTCTGCCATTTACTAGCTGCTTGGCTAGAGGAGGGTTACTTAACTTACATCTCCTTTATGGGCTTAGTGAGAAGCTTCAAAGAAATAATGTATATAAAATGACAGCCATGATATTTTGCATGCTTTAAACATTCAAAATAAGTACTTTTATTATTGATAACATTGATATCTTATGATTTGTAGAAGTATTCAATTTTCAGAGGGGCGTACACTGAAAGACAGGCCATTCTGACCCACAAGATGATGTATTTTCCTTTTTGTCTGAGGCTGAGGGCCTAAGATCTCTGAAGGTTTCTTTATCCTTAAACTTTTCATAGACTCGGGTTTGACAAGGAGTCTTCCTCTGAGGTTGAATTTGTCTTCTGTGAAGCGAAGGGCATCTGTGTTCATTCCATTGGCAGGAAAAGGAAGTCATATTGAATTTTTTCATTCAACAAATATTGAGTGCTGACATGTAACAGGCACAGAAGATACAAGCAGTGAACAGATCACATTAAACATAACGACTAGAAGCGTGGACTTTGAATATATTTTAAAATTTGAAAAGAGACTTTTAAAATGGCCTAATAGAAAAAAGCTTAAGACTTTTTTAGGAGGAAAAGCTGATCCAAGGTGAGCCATGAAGGGTCAGCAAACCAGAAACAGACCAGCCCTCAGACTACAGACAATGTCATTCTTTCAGAGGGGGGTTCTATGGGCACAGATGTGCCAGCTTGTGCTCACTGTGAGACTAAAACCTGCCCCTTAGAGCTCTCAATTGTAAAAATTGATTTACTTCCAAATGGCACTAGTGGTAAAGAACCTGCCTGCCAATACAGGAGATGTGGGTTCAATCCCTGGGTTGGGAAGATCCCCTGGAGAAGGAAATAGCATCCACTCTAATATTCTTGCCTGGGCAGCCCCACGGACAGAAGAGCTTGGCCGCTACAGTCCATGGGATCTCAAAGAGTAGGAAATGATTGAAGGGACTTGGCACACAGGAGGGCCTGAGAAGCAGGCTAATGGTAATGACCCAATTCAGAAAATTTTTGTCATAGTTTCAGCTCCATAGATATGATTCCACCCAGGTTATTAGGATTTCCCTCAACAAACTTAATTGTTATTCAAGGATTCTCATAACATGGAATGCGTTTTGTCTTTTGAGTAGTGCCAATCCATTATTCTTACCATCAGATGTCAAATTCAGCCCTCTCCTTTTCCAGCCTTAATTGAAACTATTGATAATTACCCAGAATTGTTTTCTGGTGGAGAAGGTCTAAGGCAAAGTCATAAGCAAAAGTCCAAAGTGAAATAGGAGGTGGTTATTTAACCATCTGGGGCTTCCCAGGAGTCTCAGCAGTAAAGAATCTGCCTGCAATCCAGGAGACCAGAGTGGGGAAGATCCCCTGGAGAAGGAAATGGCAACACACTCCAGGATTCTTGCCTGGGAAATTCCATGGATGGAGGAGGCTGGAGCCCCCCATGGGGTCATAAAAGAGTCAGGAATGACTTAGCAACTAAACAACAACAACAATTTAAACATCTAAGCTTCAGTGTAGATGGTATCCAGCCATCAAGAAAACAGAATCTTTCATTTTGTGCTTAGCTTCCCTCCCTGCCCCCATGGTACAAATTGGAAAGTTTGAACAAAGTAGGCAATAGGGAAAACAAGTTTCTTTGATATACTCCTGAGGAGAGAGGTCAAAGATGCAGTATATTTTTTGTGTTTTAAAGGGTGTGTGTGAGCATGTACACTCTCACACACCCACGCATATTCACACACGTGCACCCATGTACAATGGGGAAACAATTCTCCTTGATGATTTAGGGCTGCTTACAAAGCACATTTACAATTAACAGCCCCCATCCCCTGCTTTTTGGCCATGGTCTCACTTTCCAAAATCCATATGTTGTAACTGATATGAGGCGCCAACTGCTTTGCTGCACATGTGAACTTAACAGGGGCAAATTTAGACAAAATTGTTCAAATCTACCAGTCTATTTTCATCAATGGCAACAGTGCCAGGTTAATTCTTTTTTCCAAGCTGATGGTGAGGCTAGGCTCTTAATGGATGATGGATCGTGCTGACTGCACCCTGGCATGAGGATCAGAAGTGCTGGATTGGAAGCTGGCCCTTCTGAGCTCAGCCCATGAGACTTAACCTCTGGGCTGCATGGCTCCCTCTTGAGTTTTAGGCTTCACATTCCCACCATCTCAGAGCTCTTGGCTTTTGTTGTCTTTACTCCGTGTAGGTGGATGGATCTAAAGAGATCATGGTGCAGGGGATTTCTATTGCATTTCCAACCCTGCAGCTGGGGGCTGACATTGGTGTGCTGTGTTCATCACTATTTGCAACTCTGCTCCTTCCCCCGGAGGTTGATTCAAAATATTTGCTTGGTTCTTCTACTTTTCTAATCTTTCAAATAACAGCTCCTTCTAATTTTCTTTATTTAACTGTAGTATGGTTCTTTTGCCTGTCTTGTTCACTTTAATTTTACTTTTAAATCACCTAATATTAGATGTTGTTGTTCAGTTGCTAAGCTGTGTCCAACTCTGTGACCCCATGGACTGCAGCACATCAGGCTTCCCAGTCCTTCACCATCTCCTGGAGTTTGCTCAAACTCATATCCATTGAATCAGCAATGCTAGTCAAACATCTCATCCTCTGTCACCCCCTTTTCCTCCTGCCCTCAATCTTTCCCAGCATCAGGGTGTTTTCCAGAGTCGGCTGTTTGCATTGGGTAGTCAAAGTATTGGAGCTTAAGCTTCAGCATCAGTCCTTCCAATGAATATTCAAGGTTGATTTCCTTTACGATTGAGTGGTTTGATCTTGCTGTCTACGGGACAGACTCTCAAGAGTCTTCTCCAGCTCCAGTTTGAAAGCATCAGTTCTTTGGCTGAGGGGCATCCTACATCCTACTACCTACAAAGACCAGAGGGGCAGATTTTTGTTTCTGTAAGATCCAATTCAAGCTGGTTAGAGTGCCAAATCAGGTTGAATTGGATCTTATGGAAACAAAAATCTGCACCTCTAGGCAACAGCAGTTTAGAGTGCCAAATCGGAGAAGGCAATGGCAACCCACTCCAGTACTCTTGCCTGGAAAATCCCACGGACAGAGGAGCCTGGTAGGCTGCAGTCCATGGGATCGCTACGAGTCGGACACGACTGAATGACTTCATTTTCATGCATTGGAGAGGGAAATGGCAACCCACTCCAGTGTTCTTGCCTGGAGATTCCCAGGAATGGGGAGCCTGGTGGGTTACCATCTATGGGGTCACACAGAATTGGACATGACTGAAGCAACTTAACAGCAGCAGCAGAATGCCAATTAAGAGTGAATACTGCTTAGAAAGCATATTCATACATCTTATTCTTTTGTGCCCTTGGAGAGGTTTTTCTGGATGGAATATTATGATGTCACTGCTATTATATGCATGAGGTCACTCAAAAATAGTTGAGCTTGCACAAGGTCACCCAGTCACTGATTTAGTGAGCAGTTGAATCCAGTCCTTTGTCTCAGAGTGTTTGCTGATTCTACTGGACCACAACTATTTCTGAACCTGGGGTCCTGAGTTCCACCAGTAGATTGTTGTGGAAGCGTTTTTATGGTTCCTGGTGCCCCAGACCTCCTCTCCAGATCTTGGGGTGAGGTAGGAGCTGGGCAAGAGTGGAGGAGGAAATGGCTACCCAAACTGTGGGAACTACTGAGGGTAACAGCTGAAGGGAATCAGAAAGTCACAGATCCTAAAAGGAATGGGATATTCTCCAGAGTCAAGGAGGTTGGAAGATGTGTCAAAGATGAGGAGCAGATAGAAGAATAGGTCATGAGTGAGTAGACAAGAGTAAGAGCAGCAGATCAAGCATACGAAGGGAGTGGTCCAGGATAGGTGTCTTGAACCAACTTAGTTGTCTAGTCGTAATTATAATTCCATGGATGGGGTTGGTTGCTAAATAACCAGTGACTTTCTGAGCTGATATTCTCATATTGTGATATTGATGTGTGACATTGATTTTACAATTCCTTAAAAGGAATGGAGGGTTGGCTCTACTGCCAGGTTATCCATTAAGTTCATTAGGAGGTGCTGGAAATGTGAAGAATCAATGATCTTCAATGATCCCTTCCCTCCATCCTCCAATTGAGAGATGATGAAAATGGAGTATTTACCGAAGTCAGACTACAGGCTCCATATTTGCTTCTGTGGGATTCTTCAATTTTCTGATGGCTCCCAGTGTATGGATTTCAACAAGATCTGGCACACAAGCCCAGCCACATAACTGGTAGAGCTTCTGAGATGAATACTGTTCAACTGTGTCATCTAGAACTCTAAAGGGCAGAGAATTCTCCAGGACAGATTCAGCTTTAATTTCATTCCTAGAGAGAGGCAAAGTCTAATGAACCTCCAGGTTCTCTTGAGAAGTCTTGACTATCTTGCCACCTTGCAGTCTTAGGAGGGAACAGTGCTTCTTACCTCAAATACTGCTAATGAACTGTATTTAAGACTTGAGGTCCCCAGAGTGATCTCCTATTTAGTGGGAACCCGAGCATTCACCAAGAAATACTGCCCTAGCCTTATTTTCATAAATGTGTGGCTTGTTTAAATTCAATGCAAGCTAAGTCGCTTCAGTCGTGTCAGGCTCCTTGCAACCCCACAAACCACAGCCCGCCAGGCTCCTCCGTCCATGGGATTCTCCAGGCAAGAATACTGGAATGTGTTGCCATTTCCTTCTCTAGGGTGCTTAAATTCAATGCTGTACAATTTATCCCTTCATTCATCAGTCCAAAAAAATTTTAAATTCCAATATTAGGCATGCAAGAAACAAAATTCAATGAGATTATCTACTAAGTATATTTCTCTTTTGATTTGCACTGAAGAATGTTTTTACTGCTATTATAGAACTTAACATCTATTATGATGATATTCTGCTTATTTATGTACTCACTTAAAATGTAATCAGTATAGGTATAAATTTTTATATTACTGGTGAATATTGTACCTAACAGATGCAATATATTTTCTGTCTAGCATGTGAAACAAATATTGATTTGATAAAAATTGTAGAAAGGGATATAGATAGTACTAAAATTAATTATTAAGCAATGGTGGTGGTCAGCATTCAAGTACTAAAACGTTTAATTCTTCCTCTTAAGGCAGAGAACTCTTATTTATGGGACCAAAATTTATTATCCTTCTGCATTTATTCACTTCTCAATTTGATAAACAATTATTGAATCATTACCAGGTTTTCAGATAAATCTGATGAAATCTTTAGTGTTCAACATTCATTATTTAACTTTTTAAAAGAAAAGTATTCCCAGTTCCTCGCTAGGAGTTGAGGACCACTTAGGACCTCTAGTAGTAATATGCAGCCTTCTTGTAGCTGATGGTTAGCAGGGACATTGTATCCTCACAGTACAGGACATTAGCCAATTATCTCTCTAAGCCAGCCAAAGTGGAAAGACAAGAGGTTCTGTGAACTAGGCATCATAAAATAAGCTCATCCTTTTCAAGATATTATCATTTTATTCTGAATTACATTACCTTTGAGCTTTTTGGATGGAAAATCCCCTAAAACTTCTTTGATGATTATCTTTCACCTTTGTCCATCATTCACATTCTCAGTCAATTCTCAAGTCTTTCAGTTTTTGAAATTATAACATTCCTAGTGGATTCTAGGATTCCTTCAAAGTCTGTTTTTTAGATGTCTTTGGTAAAACGTAGCATCATAATCATGATGACTCCTTATTCTTTTTTAAGTTTAGACATCTTATTGCTCCTTGGCTCTCTCTCTTTCTTATTACCAGATTCTGGCTAATTTTTGCCAATTTTCTTCATATTCTTATTGCAAAATATTAACTAATAACTCAGGGCTCTTAATGTTTTGAAATCTCAATTTTTCATTTGGCAATTCTCTGACTCCAGACCGAAAAGTATTCTTCAGAATTAGAGGTGAGTCAATGTCTAATTTCCAAAATGGAAGCCAAGGAGCCATAGATGTGTGGAACCACTCTTTGCTTTAAAACATTTTTAGTAAGACCACACAACTCCTTTGTTCCTTGCTAACCAGTGACTTCGTTCCTTGCTAACCAGTGATTGTGGCTGAGCCTTTGAGCCATTGTGTAAATCAAAGCAGAGGAATGAACTCTGATGACCAAACCTTGGGACTGAGTTATAGAGGAAAGGTACAGAAACTGCCAAATGTCTAAGGAAGTTGAGATGACAGTGGATTCAAATGGGTGCTGGGGCTCTGAGGGACCCCAGGGAGTTCTTATCTATACTGGAAAGATCACAGGTGGTTAAGATAGAAGCAAAATATTCTTTATGGCATGAGTATTTCAGGATCCCTGAGTATTCTCTTTGAAAGTGAAAAGTGAAAGTTAAAAGCGAAAGTGAAGTCACTCAGTTGTGTCCGACTCTTTGCGATCCCACAGACTGTAGCCTACTAGGCTCCTCCGTCCATGGGATTTTCCAGGCAAGATTATTGGAATGGGTTGTCATTTCTCTTTAGAATCCCCCAACTTAGGAACTGAATAGAATATACCTGCTTTTGCTGTAAATCCCAGTTTTAAACCCAAACTGAAGGAGTTCAGAAGCTAGTTTCAGAGGTTTTAAAATTTACATTGGGGGTTCCTTATGTCCAATGGTGCCAAGGTGAAAAATATATGAAAGAAGAGATAGAGAGGATGAGAACGGGAGAATGTGTCTATTGTGGGAAGAGAAGTCATTACAAGCATGCTACTGTTACTTTCCTAAGTGTGTTAGGTAAAGAGCAAAAGGAACAATGTCTATTATAAATATTTGTTCTCTGTCTGCACAATACCAAACTCGCCCACTGTGAGGAGGATTTAGACTGGTATGTTGGCCCATGTTCATCTTATTTGTAGGCTCATTTGAGCAAGAAACACATGGTGTTAATTACATGCAAATGAATTGACTATGAGGCAGAATAGTAATGCTGGTTTTCTATCTTGGTTCCTACTGCTGTCAGAGAACTGGATTACCTGGCAGAATTTCAGGGTCTGCTTTACTTGACCTGCAAAATGGCGATGATGGTCATTTCCTCAGTTGAGACAGAACATCTCAAAAGGCAACTGTGGCATAATGGAAAGAATATAGACTTCGGTATTTAAAAGATCTTGGCTACAGTCAAATTTATGACATTTATTAACTATACACCCTTGTCCCAATCACTTAATCTCCCTAAGCCTTAATTTCCTCCACTCTTACATGGGGATAATAATACCTGCCTCACAGGATTGTTATGGGGATTGTTATGTTATGAAAGGACATAAAGTACATAAAAGTGTTTTGCAAATTTAACAAACATTTAAGGTCGAGTCCATTTTTGCGTCAGGAAGTCCACTAGGGGTTGACGATAAATTGGTAGAAAGCACAGTCTTTGCTCTCAAGGAATGGGAAGTACAGAGTTGTAAATAAATAAATATAATGATACTAACTCCATAATATAATATAGTTAATGGTGTTAAGCAGAAAGTACAATGGGATAAATGTATGAGCTGAGAAATAAAGGATGAGTTAAAGATTGCTTAGGTAGACACATTTATGAAAGTTTAAAAGAAGGGATTGGGCTGGCAGATGAGGAGGATGTAGACCTCACCTCCCTCCATAAACAGATCCAAAATGCATCTATACACAGAACAATTCTCACAGAAAACTAGCTTGAAACTAAAAGAAAGTACCCTGTACAACCAAGGCTGAAAGAAAGATCTGCATGGAATCAAGTAGGAAGGAAAAGACAAGGACAGGAGGCTGCGACCTGTGTCCCCAGGAAAGGGACTCAGAGGAAAAGGGAGATTGCATGGGTGAAGATCCTCCCTGGGGAGTCAGCATTTTGAGCTACATATTGGGTGCCCCAGCCCTGAGATCCAATATGGAAAGATGAGCCCCGTTGGCTGGTTGGAGGGCTGATGGGAACTAACGGAAAGACTATGGGAAGTGTCCACTTGGGAGGAGCACCAGAACATTTACTTGCTCCTGAAACAGGGCAGAGAGGACAGATTAAAAGTGCACAGGTGGCTGACTGGTTTCCTGCAAACGTCTCAGCCTAACCTGAGTGAAGGCCCCAGCCGCCTTTTCTTCACGCTGCAGCTCCACACTCGAGCAAGAACCACCACGACCAGGGAAAGAGCTCAGGCGTCAGAACAAAGCCCGATCAGACTCAAAGCAGCATCTGAGCTGGGGCCAGAGGGCGCAGCCATTACTGGCACTTACAGGGGCAATGCCTCAAAAACAACCCTGACCACTGGCTGCAGCCAGCCTGCCCTTGATACACGCCAAGAGTCCACAAGGGCCCTGCCCGCCCTAGAGCACAGCTCCACACGATGGGGGAACAGCAGAGGTTGACGGAAGAGGCTGACCGCGAGGGATAAAGGAGACTCAGACATGAACGGCGTCTGAGCAAGCCGAGGGGAAGCCGTTCCCGACGCACAGGCAGCACGTCAGAAGCAGTTCTGAGCTCCGTGCAGAGACAGCCACAGCCCCCACACCATCACACATTCAAGAGCTGCCACGGCCCCTCTGGTTCTACTACTGCTCCTCTCAAGGGCAAGGGTACGGATGCTGGGTGCTGTGCTAAGTGTTTCAGTCGTGTCTGACCCTTTGCGGCCCCATGGACTGTAGCCCGCCAGGCTCCTCTGTCTGTGGGGTTCTCCTGGCAAGTATACTGGAGTGGGTCACCGTGCCCTCCTCCAGGGGATCTTCCCAACCTAGGGATTGAACCCTCATCTCTTATATCTCCTGTGTTGGCAGATGGGTTCTTTGCCCCTAGTGCCTCCTGGGAAAGGCGATGCTGGGGTAGTACTCACACTTAAAGGGAACAGAGCCAGCTTGGACCTGAGCCTCAGCGCTTCTACTTCAGCAACTCGCTTCCTAGTCCTGCCCCTGATAGGGTGGGGACAGCCACGGAGTGGAGTGGAAGCCTGGGCTCATTCCTGCCTCTGGTTCTAACCACTCTTTTCATAGTCCTACCTCCCAGCGAGGTGATAGTTGCCAGCACACCCTGAGAAAAGATGTGACTTGGGCTCATGTCAAAATCCAGCTCTCCCACCCAAACCACTGGGCACATTCAGACTCTACAGGGATGTTCCTGTTAGGACATGCCTTCAAAACTTCATGCAGTCGGTAATGCCTCATCTAATCATAGAGACAAAAAAGTTAGCAAAATGAGAAGACTGAAGAAATTTATCTCAGCCAAAAGAGCAAGAGAAAACCCATACAAAAATGAAACAGAAACAATTTAATAAATAATTAAAAACATTAATAAAAGGATGCTACATGAATTAGGAATAAGAATAGATGAATAGTGAGAATTTTAACAAGGTACAAGAATATATAAAAAAGAAATAGAACTGAAGAATACAATAACTGAAATGAAAAACACATTAGAAGAAATTAATAGACTGGGTGATACAGAAGAATTGATAAGTAATCTGGTAGACAGAATAATGGAAATCACCAAATCTGAATGGCAAAAAATAAATGAATAAATAAAAAATGCATAACATGAAATATACTAAAAATTGCATTATGGGGGTCCTAGAAACATAAGAAGGAGAAAAGAGGGGGGTCAAAAATATATTTCATGATATTATGACTGAAAAATCCCTAAACCTGCAGAAGAAAACAAATATACAGGTACAGGACATCAGAGGATTCCAAACAGAATGAATTCAAACTTTACTAAGAATTATAACATCATAATTAAAGTGTCAAAAATGAAAGATAAGGAGAGAATTCTAAAGGCAGCAAGGAAAAAAAAAAAAAAAAAAGAGGCCTTCCCTGCTGGCTCAGACAGTGAAGAATCTGCCTGCAATGAGGGAGTCCCGGGTTCAGTCCTTGGTTTGGGAAGATTCCCTGGAGAAGGGAATGGCTACCCACTCCAGTATTCTTGCGTGGAGAATCCCATGGACATAGGAGCCTGGAGGGCTACAGAGTCACGCATGACTGAGCGACTAACACTAAATAAGTAAATAGGCTATCAGCTGATTTCTCTCCAGAAACTGTACAGTCCAGAAGGGAGTGGCATGATATATTCAAACTAGTGTAAAGGAAAAATTTGCAGCCTATTCAAGAAGGATACTCCACCCAGTAAGATTTAGAATAGGAGAGATAAAGAAATTCCCAGACAAGCAAAACCTAAATATAATACTTCAGTACTAAAACTTACTGTAAAAGGAATGTTTAACGGTCTTCTCTAAGTGGAAAAGAAATGGCTGTATCAAAAAGTAAGATACTATGGGAAAGTATTGTATTAAATTCCTTAGTTGTTGTTGCTGTTGTTCAGTTGCTAAGTCATGTCTGACTGTTTTGCGACCTCATGGACTGTGGCCCACAAAGCTCCTGTCCATGGGATTTTCCAGGCAAGAACACTTGAGTGGGTTGCTGGTTCCTTCTCCAGGGGATCTTCCCAACTCAGGGATCAAAACTGTGTGTCTGCATTGGCAAGAGGATTCTTTACCACTGAGCCACCAGGGAATAAAAAGGAACTACAGAAAAGGAAAAATCCCACAAGTAAACTCAAATATATGGTAAAGGCTGAGGATCAACCCTTAAATACATTATTATGAAGATTACAACACAAAAATTGTAAAAGCAACTATATTACAATAAATTAACAGTGGAAGGAAAAATATAAAGATGTAATAATATGACCTTTAAAGCACAAAATGTTGGGGAGGAAAATAAAAAGGTAGACCTTTAAAAATGTGATTAAACTTAAATGACTGTTTTAAACAAGTAGTTATAGCTATTGGTCAACATATATAAACCCCACATATGGTAAGCACAAATCAAAAACCAATAATAAATGCACAAAAACTAGAGAGGGACAGAAGGATACTACTGAAGAAAATCTGCAAACCTCTAGGGAAAAACAAAAAGGAGGAAAAAAAAAACCCAAACAAACCAGAACTATGAAAACAAGAAAAGAAGTAAATTTAGAATGGCAATAACTACATGCTGTTGTTTAGTTGCTAAGTCATGTCTGACTCTTTGTGACCCCATGGACTGTAGCCTGCCAGGCTTTTCTGTCCATGGGATTTCCCAGGCAAGAATACTGGAGTGGGTTGGTATTTCCTTCTCCAGGAGATCTTCCTGACTCAGGGATCAAACCCAGGTCTCCTGCATTGGCAGGCGGATTCTTTTTATAGCTGAACCACCAAGGAAGCCCAATAAGCCTATACCTATAACCTATCAAAAACTATGCTAAATTTCAATGGACTAAATGCACCAAATAAAAAGACTGATCATAGTGTATGATCACTTGAATGTGCTGTTGAATTTGGTTTGCTAGTATTCTGTTAGAATTTTTGCATTTATATCCATTAAGAATATATACATATATATATATATATATATATATTTACAAATTTCTTTCCCTGTGTCATCCTTATCTGCCTTTGGTATAAGGAGTAAGCTGGGCTTGTGAAATGGGTTTGGGAGTGTTCCCTCCTCTTCAGTTTTTTGTAAAAGACTTAGAGAAGGGTTGGCTTTATGCTTCTTAAGTGTTTTGTAAAATTCACCAGTGAAACCATCTGGACCTGGACTTCTCTGTTGTTGTTGTGAGGTTTTGGCTACTGCTTCAGTCTCTTTAGTCATTATTTGTCTTCAGGACTGCTTCTGAATGGGTGTGTGTCCTACCAAGTCTCTGGGTGTACTAGACTGTCCATGATTGTGTTTGAAGGGACCAGAGCCAAATAGAGGGCTTTCAGGATCCCTGAGGCTCAGACATGGGTGTCTCCTGTCTGGTCCGTGTGCAGGAGACTGCTTGTGGTTGAGAGGGACTGAAACCCTTTCAGGATCTTCAGGGCTACAGATGGGAGTGTCTCCCAATGGTTCCTTGAACCAGCAGAACCACTCGTGGCCTGCAGCTATGGCAAGGTTTGAGATCAGCATAAGGCCCTTCAGGATCGTTAGAGGGTTTTCTGTCTGTACCAGTGGGCCTGTTCATGGACTGTGCCTGGGAGGGGGTTGATTCATTCTAAAGAGGGGAACCAACAAAAGGAGGGAAACTTTGCTTTGAAACTTCCTGCAAATCTCTGAATTTACCCTCCAACTCTTAAATTCGAATACATGTGTTTACTTCAGGGCCACAAAGGAGTGGCAGAGGGATTGGGACAGGTCTCCAGAGATTTATTTAAGTCTCTAAAATTTCTGTGAATGACAAATTGGGGTTAAAACACCATATTCAGATGATTTAAGTGTAAATGAGCAGAAACATATGGATTAAATTTCCTTCCAATTGCGTACGAGGTTAATAATTAAACAGAAAAGGGTGCTTGGGGTAAGAATCTTACTGGGGCTTTATTAGATTCAAAATATGGGAGCAGTGGTTAGAGAACCAGCAAGCTAAGCAAGCAGCACAGCTTGCCATGAGAAATTGAATCTGGATTTTGTTGTTCCTCTCCCTCCATCTCTCCAGGTTTCTCTCTGTCTCTGTCAGTCCCTCCTGATCTTCCTTCCCCTAACCAGCTCTATGTTCAGGCCACCATCTGGGTTCTCTCAGACATCTTGAAAGCACATTTTCCAGCTGCCTAAAAGCCATAGCCAGGTCCTCTTCTGTTTGTAGAATTCCACCAATAACTTCCAATTTGAGAGGAGAAAAATCAGTAGCAGGTGTCACAGTTCTTCAAGTAGGATGTTGTTTATTATGGCCATTCTCTAAAGAAATATTAAGGCCCACGCTACAGTACATAATATATTGCTTCATATAATTTTGCATTAGAGCCTTTCCTTTATTTCTTCCTCCAGTCTTTCTACTCTTACCTTGGCCCCCAGCTTTCTCTCGCTAGATAAGCTTACTGCAAAGGAATTAAAAACCATTTTCCATATGTTTTTAAGCATGTCTGAAGAATGTGTTCACACATTGGTTAAACACTGTTTGATGATAGAAATTACATAATGATTATGGAGTTGAACATGGGCTGTGGTCAGGGTGGTTTACCTTTTTCTAAGGTTTTTGATGAAACAGTGATAGGGGCTAGCATGAGAGGGTGGGCAGATTAGAGGCCAAAGCCAAAACTAAGTGGATATATTTGAGATTGCTATTTTTGTTTAAAAGTGGAATGTTTTTGCTTTCAAAAGAAATGCTATAGCCTTTCAGAGAAAAACTGTAAGTAATTAGGGATTAGGGAAAACTATGCAAGCTAGGAGGTTTGAAGAGAGCAAAGGGGCAAACTTAGACATTGTCCTATTCCTTCTCAGACTCTCTGGGACAGGTGACAATGAAATGCTGAAGTCCAGGGTTCTTAATATGGCACAGGAGAAAGCTAAGTGATTTTTTTTTCTAAATTATCCTGTTTAATGAATTTCCATAGGTTCATACAATTGTATAGATATGGCCACAATCAATATGTAAAGTGATTAATATATATGACAAAATCAAAAAGTTTCCTCCTACCCCCTTTCAAACCCACTCTGATTCCCATTTTCAAGTAACCACTGACTTTACATTATCACTGGGGTTTGCCTACTTTTAGAATTACATAGAGTGATAGAGTGTATATGATTTTTTGTCCATAATTCTTCACTCAGCAAAACTATCTTGATATTCTCCAAGACATTTTTGTTCATTTTTATTGCTATGTAATATTCCACGATGTGTGTGTGTGTGTGTGTGTGTGTGTGTATACGCATCCTTTCATCAGTTGGTGGACATGTGAATTGCTTTTGTTTTCTGCTTTTATGAATAATACTTCTATGAGCACTGGAATTTGAAGGCAGTTTATTAGGACTTTTTGTTTAGGCCATGCCATGAGACATGTGGATCTTAATTTTCTCATCAGGGATAGAACCCATGCCCCCTACTATAGGAGCTCAGAATCTTAACCACTGGACTGTCAGGGAAGCCCCTATGAGCATTAAAAAAAAATTCTTTGTGTGTACATCTGTTTTTGTTTCCCTTCAATAAAAACCAAGGATAGCTGAACATGTGTTTGACTTTGTAAGATATTGTCAAACTCTTTTACAAAATGTTTGTACCATTTTACAATTCCATAGTGGTTTTGTTGGTTCTACATCCTCATTAATAATATTTTTAGTCATAGACATTGTACCTATTTTAATAGATATATAATGGTAGTTGGGGCTTCCCAGGTGGCTCAGTGGTAAAGAATCTACCTGCAGTGCAGGAGACATGGGTTTAATCCCTAGGTGGGGAAGATACCCTGGAGAGGGAAATGGCAACCCACTCCAGATTCTTGCCTGGGAAATCCCATGGACAGAGGAGTCTGGAGGTCCATGGGATCACAAACAGTCGGACACGCCTTAGTGACTGAAACAGCAAGAAATTGTAGGTTATTGTAGTTGTTTTTATTTATTATGGCAAACTACACATAATATACATTTTACTATCTTAAGCATTTTTCAATGCACAGTTCATTCACAATACTGGGCAAACATCACCATTACCCATTTTCAGAATGTTTTCATCATAAATAGAAACTGTGGGCATTAAAAAATAACTCCCCATTTTTTTCTCCCCTGAAGACCTGGTCACCTCTATTCTACTTTATGTCTATGAATGTGCTTGTTGTAGGTAATTAAAATATATGAATTCATACTATATTTATCTTTTTGTGTCTGACTTCTTTCACTTAACATAGTATTTTGAGATTTCATCCATGTTGTAACATGTATAACAATTTTTACTTTTTAAAGTTTGAATCATATTCTATCATCTCTCTCTCATTCTCCAGACTCTGTTTACCTCTCTGTTTTCAACCTTTAAAGTACATCATTTGGGTTGCTTTATATCTTGTGAATAGTGTTGTTATGCACATCGGTGTACAAGCATTTGAGCCCTGTTTTTGATTTTTTTTTGATGCATATTTAGAAGTAAGACCACTGGATCATATAGTGATTCTGTTTAACTTTTCGAGAAACCACCAAACTGTTTCATAGTGGCTGTAATACTTTACACATTCACAAGCAAACCCTGAGGGTTCTACTTTTTCTGCATCTTCTTCTGCATCTTCATCAATACTAGTTATTTTCCATTTTGGAAAAAAATAGCCATTCTAAATGCTAAGTAGTATCTTCCTGTGTTTTGATTTGCATTTCCCTAATGGCCAGTGATGTTCAGCACTTTTTCGTGGTCTTCGGTTCAGTACAGTCTCTCAGTCGTGTCCGACTCTTTCCGACCCCATGGACTGCAGCATGGACTCCAGGCTTCCCTGTCCATCACCAACTCCTAGAGCTTGCTCAAACTCGTGTCCATCCAGTCGGTGATGCCACCCAATGTTTCATCCTCTGTCATCCCCTTCTCCTGCCTTCAATCTTTCCCAGCATCAGGGTCTTTTCCAGTGAGTCAGTTCTTCGAATCAGGTGGCCAAAGTACTGGAGCTTCAGCTTTGGCATCAGTCCTTTCAATAAATATTCAGGACTGATTTCCTTTAGGATTGACTGATTTGATAGCTTTGCAGTCCAAGGGACTCTCATCTCCCAATACCACAGTTCAAAAGCATCTATTCTTCGGCGCTCAGCTTTCTTTATGGCTCAACTCTTATATCCGTACATGGCTACTGGAAAAGCCATAGCTTTGACGAGATGGACTTTTGTCAGCAAAGTGATGTGTCTGCTTTTTAATATGCTGTCTAAGTTGGTCATAGCTTTTCTTCCAAGGATCAAGTGTCTTTTAATTTCATGACTGCAGTTACCATCTGCAGTGATTTTGGAGCCCAAGAGAATAAAGTCTGTCACTGTTTCCACTGTTTCCCCATCTATGAAGTGATGGTACCAGATGCCATGATCTTAGTTTTATAAATGTCAAGTTTTAAGCCAGCTTTTTCACTCTCCTCTTTCACTTTCATTAAGAGGCTCTTCAGTTCCTCTTCACTTTCTGCCATAAGGGTGGTGTCATCTGCATATCTCAGGTTATTGATAGTTCCCAGCAATCTTGATTCCAGCTTGTGCTTCATCTAGCCCAGTCATGGTCTTATTCACCATTTATATATCATCCTTGGAGAAATGTGTATTCAAGTCTTTTGCCCATTTTTAAAATTGGGCTTATTTTTTCTGCTGTTGTTGTTAGGTTGTAAATGAAGGATTTTGATATTGGTCCATCTAATGTGTTTTAGGACAAATTTAATAAATGCATGCTTATGTAACTATGCGCTTAGTGCTTAGTCACTCAATCGTGTCTGACTCTTTGTGACCCCATGGACTGTAGCCTGCCAGGCTCCTCTGTGTTGATCTTCCAGGCAAGAATACTGGAATGGGTTGCCATGCCCTCCTCCAGGGGATTTTCCCAACCTAGGGATTCAACCCAAGTCTCCTGCTTTGCAGGTGAATTATTTACTATCTGAGCCACCAGGGAAGCCTCTATGTAGCTATACTGTAGCTAAAAGTAGATATATAGAGCTGCAAGTCTTTGAGCCTCCATTTCTGAAATTCTGACCTGAGTTTTGAAGCTGTTGTAATTGAAAAGTGAGAAATGTTAACATTCAAGCTGTTATTTGATATCTCTGATATAAAGAAATCAGTGCATTGTTTTGGAGGGGTGTTATGGAGAATGATATAGAAGATTGATTACTTATTTGGAATCATTTCTTATTTAATAATTTAATTCCACTCTTCTGGATCATTTAAATGTATATTTTATACTCTAGCCCAACAGAGCATATTCTTAAGCTGTTCATAATGATGCTATTCTGCTTTTTACTACCCTTTGGTGAAACAAAGAGCCACACATGTAACTGCTAATAATGAAATGTATATGACCTTTCATTTCAATAAAATATGTGTTATTTGATGAGCAGTACTTAAAAATATGTTATTTGATTTGTAGTACTTAGAACTAAAGAGCTTCTTTATGAAGGTGAAGGAGGAGAGTGAAAAAGCTGGCTTAAAACTCAACATTAAGAAAACTAAGATCGTGGCATCCGGCCCCATCACTTCATGGCAAATAGATGGGGAAAGATTGGAAACAGTGACAGACTTTATTTTCTTGGGCTCCATCATCACTTCAGATGGTGACTGCAGCCATGAAATTAAAAAACACTTGCTCCTTGGAAGTAAGGTAAAA
The DNA here is from genome assembly GCF_023699985.2 of Odocoileus virginianus. Lineage (NCBI taxonomy): Eukaryota > Metazoa > Chordata > Mammalia > Artiodactyla > Cervidae > Odocoileus > Odocoileus virginianus. The sequence continues at coordinate 53,777,189 of NC_069684.1, read as the reverse complement.
CCTAGACAGCATATAAAAAAGTAGAGACATCATTTTGCTGACAAATGTCTGTATAGTCAAAGCTATGGTTTTATGAGTAGTCATGTAAAGATGTGAGAGTTGGACCATAAAGAAGGCTGAGTGCTGAAGAATTGATGCTTTAAAGTTGTGGTGTTGAAGACTCTTGAGAGTCTCTTGGACTGCAAGGAGATCAAACCAGTCAATCCTGAAGGAAATCATCCCTGACTATTCATTGGAAGGACTGATGCTGAAGCTGAAGCTCCAATACTTTAGCCGCCTGATGCAAACTGCCAACTTATTGAAAAAGACCCTGATGCTGGGAAAGATTAAAAGCAGGAAGAGCAGGGGATGACAGAGGATGGGTTGGTTGGATGGGATGTTCGACTCAACGGACTGAGTTTGAGCAAACTGGGAGATAGAGAAGGACAGGAAAGCTTGCTGTGCTGCAGTCCGTGGGGTCGCAAAGAGTTGGACAAGACTGAATGGCTGAACAACAACAACAACTTAGCAAAACAAAATTTCCTTTCTTAAAAGACTGAGTCTAGGACTTCCCTGGCTGTCCAGTGGTTAAGACTCCATGTTTCCAATGCAAAGGACCTGGGTTTGATTCCTGGTCAGGAAACTAAGATCCCACATACTGTGCAGAGTGGTAAAAAAAAAAAAAAAAAAAAAAAAAATCTAAGAAAAGCAGGAGCCTAGGGGGAAGGGGAAGGAGGCTTATCAGGGAGGGGATCTATCTTCGCTGTTGACAGCCGAAACCCAGATAACATTGTAAAGCAATTCTCCTCCAATTAAAAAATAAACTAAAAGAAGTTAATTCTGAAGAAAAGTCTACTTGGATAGATTTAAATTCTATGATGGAAATAGATGAGTTCTAGATATCTTGTGTAAGCCAAGTTTATATTTTCTAATCATGTCCTTTCTTAAACATTTTTAAAAGAGAATGGCAATCAAGCTTACACTAGCATGATTCCATGTATGTTAATAATAATAGATAAGGCAAAAAAAATTGCATGGCATGTGAGAGAAAATTATAAAATACTATCAAAATGAAAAAAAAAAAAAGAAAAAGAGTGAGTCTAAATTTAAGGACAGGAATTAATTACCATAGGCAAATTCAGGCCTCATATAACTTAGTAGCTTAAATGTTAAGTGAACTAAAATTTTAGAGGAAGAATGACAATCTATCTATCCCCAAATCTCTCAAAATACCTAGACTTAATTGTAATACAACCATTTAAAATGCATGATCCCTTATTAACATGTAAATGCTCCTGGTGCAGATATTCTTGAACTGAGGTCAGCTGTCCACATGTCAGCACTGACACATTAATTTCATCCTCTATAAATATTTAAACTCATAATAAAAAAAAATAAAGTCACCCTAAAACCAGGTAAGAGAGCATAACTTTACAAAACCTAAAACAATTTCTTAAGGATCACTGTTTCAACCCCCTAAAACAAAATCTTCCTAAGCTGGCCTGCCATTACTATTTCCTGAAGCTCAATACTAGTGGCACAAATGGCAGAGAGAAATTGCTTCCTCTAAGCCATTCCCCATCTTTTCCCTTAATTTGTGGTTGTCCTTGTTGACTTCCATCCTTTACAATGACCTAGTAGCTCGGGTGTCTTACCTAAAATCCTTCCCAGTAATATGGCTTTATTTATGTCCTCATGGAAGTGAGAGTCATCTCAGTTCTCTTCACAAGCTTCTCTGTGGATATGGTCCATGAACTAAGAGTGGTTTTATATTCTTCCTACACATTTTCTGAATTTTACTGTGCTTGCTTTGGTTTCCTTTTTGTTTTGTTTTATTGAAGTATAGTTGACTGACAGTATTTTATTAATCTCAGCTGTACAACATAGTGATATGATATTTTATAGATTACACTCCATATAAAGTTATTATAAAATATTGGCTATATTTCCTGTGCTATATATTACATCCAGACATGAAGGGAATTATGCTTAGTGAAATAAGTCAGACAGAGAAAGACACATACTGTTTGTTTTCACTGATTGTGAAAGTGTTAGTTGCTCAGCCGTGTCTGACTCTGCGGTTCCTTGGACTGTGGCCTGCCAGGCTCCTCTGTCCATGGAATTCTCCAGGAAAGAACACTGGAGTGGGTAGCCATTCCCTTCTCCGGGGATCTTTGTGACCCAGGGGTCATATCTGTGTCTCCTGCATTAAAGGCAGATTCTTGACCATCTGAGCCACCAGGGAAGCCCCTTCACTTATATGTGGAATCTAAAAAATAAAACAGTGAACAAATATCTAATGTAACAAAACAGAAATGGACTCACAGATGCCGAGAACAAAGCGGCGGTTACCACTGAGGAGAAGGGTCGGGGAGAGGGAACATGGGGGAAGGAGATTAAGAGGTACAGATTATTAGGTACAAGATAAATAAAGTGTGCTCATTTGTGTGTGTGTATTTAGTTCAGTACAACTTTATAACATGTATAGGTATATAGGCATGTATATCACACATATCTACAATGACATAAGAGTCTCATTACCTCAATGTTTTTCATGGTCACATCTGCCTGCCTCTTACTTACTTGGGAAACCCCTCACTATCCCTGTTCTCCATTTCTATTTTCCTATTAATAAATGTTATATAGATGGAACTTACAATATGTAACTTTGGAGGGTTTATTTTTTCACTCACTGTAATTCTCTTGAGGCTCATCCAATTGCTATTTGTATCAAGAGTACACTCTTTTTATTGTTGAGTAGTATTCCATAGTATGGATGGATGTACTATAGTTTGTCTAACCATCCACCCACTGAAGAATATATGAGTTGTCTATATTTTTGGCTGTTATAAATAAAGCTGCTCTGAATATTTGAGTACAGGTTTTTGCATGAATACAGGTTTTCTGTTTATTTGGGATAAATACACCAAATGCAACTGCTGGGTTGTTTGATAATTATATGCTTAGTTTTATAAGAAATGGCTAAACTATTTTCCAGATTGGCTATATCATTTTATATTCTGTCCAGCAATGTATGGATTATCTAATTTTCCCACATACAGCATTTTCTGCTATTACTATTTTTCCTTTTAACCAGTGTAAAGAGTGTATAGAAATAGCTCACTGGGGTTTTAACCTGCAACTCCTGGATAGCAATTGATGTTATTATCTTCCATGTGCTTACTTTCCATGCCAGTGTTGCCTTTACTCTAATATTTACGTATGTCTTTTTCCCTTTTTTGAAATTTGATTTTTTTTTTCTCTTTCTTGACTGCTGAGTTTTGAGAGTTCATTATATGTTCTAGACACAATTCTTTTGACAGACATGAGCTTTGCAAATATTTTATCTCAGCTTGAAATTTGTTTTTCCATACTCTTAAAAGCAAAATCTTGAATTTGATGAGGTACAATTTATCAATTTTTTCTTTTAAGGATCACGCTTTTGATATCAGGTTTAAGTAATACTATGTTTGTTATTGCTTAGTTGCTAAGTCGTGTCTGGCTTTTTTGTGATGCCATGAACTGTGCAGTCCATCAGGCTCATGTGTCCATGGGATTTCTCAGGCAAGAATGGTGGAATGGGTTGCCATTTCCTTCTCCAAATATTATATTTGCCTAGCCTTAAACTTAAAGATTTTCTCCCATGCATTTTTTTCCTAAAAATTTAAGTTTTTGCATTTTGCATGTAAGTCTGTAATTCATTCTGAGTTAATTTTTGTGTGAGGTATTAGGTCTACTTTGAAGTTGGGTTTGCTTTATTATTCTTTTTCACCTATGAATGTCCACTTTAAACCATGAGAGACAGTGTAGGGTATTTTTTTTTTTTGGAGGGGGAACGGATGCTATTATCTCTAAATATATTTTTAAGACTGACTTTATAAAATGAATCGGTAAATGTTCACTCCTCTTCTGATATCTAGAAGAGATTGTGTAAAACTGGTGTTGATTCCTTAAAAGTTTGGTAGAATTCTTTAGTAACAACATTTTGGTCTGGAAGTTTCCTTTAGTAGAGATTTTAAATCATGAATTCAATGTCTTTAATAGTTATAGGAGTGTTTATAATGTCTGTTTAATCTTGGTTGGGTTTAGAAGTTTGTGATCTTTCAAGGAATTGGTCCATCTCTTAAAAGGTATTAAATTTATGACTACAATGCTTTTTATAATATTACCTTATTACCCTTTTACTGGTTGGAGGGTCTGCAGTATTATAATATTCCCCTTTATTCCCATTTCTTTCCTCTGCTCCAACTCCAACCATTCTTTATAGAGGTTTATCAGCTTCATTAATATTTTTGAAGAACAAGCTTTTGGTTTTATTGATTTTTTTCTGTTTTACTTTTTTAAAGTTAGATGATTTCTCTTATCTCTATTCTTTCTGTGTTTTTTTAATTTACTTTTATTTTTCTAATATTTTGAGGAAGGCACTTAGATTATTAAATCTGAGATATTTCTGTTATCACCACTTTTCTTTTTAACAAATCTAGAGTGTGCATAGTGATAGATTATTGTGGTTTTAATCTGCATCTCCTTAATAACTATTGTTGTTATTATCTTTCCATGTGTTTATTTTTCTTTTCAGTGTTCTCATTACTGAAACATCTTTACTACAGGCATTTAATGCTATACATTTCTTTCTTGGGACAGATTTACCTATATTCTGAATATTTGACATGTTATGTTTTCATTTTCATTTCATTATTTGTATTTTCATATTTCAAATACATACTTCATATTTCAAATATGCATTTGAGACTGCTATTTAACCCACAGATGACTTAAGAGCCTGAAGTTTAATTTCCAACTGTTTGGAAATTTTTCTCTTGTCTTTCTGTTACCAATTTCTAGATTTATTCCATTCTGTTCAGAGACCATATTGTATATAATTGCAATTCTTTAAAAATGTTGAGATTTGTTTTATGGCCCAAGATATAACTTAGTAGTATCTTGGTGAACATACTCTTCTCATTTGAAAAAAAGTGTGTATTCAGCTATTATTGGGTTATATGTAGGAATTAGATCCTGTTGCTTGATTGTGTTGTTCAGATCTTTCATATCCTTGTTGATTTTCTGTGAGATAGTTGTATAAATTATTATGTTGACCTGAAATAAAGTGTCAGTTGCTCAGTCATGGCTGACTCTTTTTGACCCCATGGACTGTGGCCTGCCAGGCTCCTCTGCCCATGGAATTCTCCGGAGAAGAATACTGGAGTGGGTAGCCGTTCCCTTCTCCAGGGGATCTTTCCGAACCAGGTCTCCTGCATTGAGGGTGGATTCTTTACAGTCTGAGCCACCTGCCAGGTATTTCTCCAGCAGATATACTTTATTCAGGATCAGTAGAAAATTGTAATTTGGGGACTGCAACCATGGAAAGCCATGTGCAGGTTCCCACAGCACAAGGGAAGGAGAGCATTTTTACCTAGAAGAAAAATAAGTTGGGAAGAGCGTAGTAAACCAGTAAGTCCATGGCACTTCATTGATTGCCAGGGAAGGAGTCTTCTTGCTGGGCTTGGATATCAAGGTAGGGCATAAGAGCTCCCCCTTCTGGTCTCCCACCTCTACTTAATCGAGGTTTCTGTTTATGAAATTTTTAAAGCTGAGAGGTGAATTTTGAAATGCCCAGTGAGAACTTATCTATTTCTTCTTTCAGCTTTATCAGAATATGCTTTATGTATTTTGAAGCTCATTTTTGTGTGTGTGTATACGCACTTAGAACAGTTGCATCTTCCTGGTGGATAGATTCTTTAATTATTACTTAATGTTCCTTTTTTTTTTTTTTTTTGCCTCTAGTAAATATCTCTGCTGAAGTCACATCTATCCAATTTTAATTTTAATAAGACAATCCTTGCATTTTATTATGAGTAGTGCTTTCATGGTATATCTTTTTCTATATTTTTACATTAGTCTAACTGTTGAATTTAAAATCAGTTTCTTGTAAACAGCGTTTGGTTGGGTTGGTGTATACCTTTTTTTTTTAAACCCATCTTACCAATCTCTGCCTTTTAATTGACCTATTTAGCCTTTCTGTCAATACATTTAAAGTAATTGTTGATATATTAGAGCTTTAGTCGGCCATTTTGTTATTTGTTTCCCTTGTTTTTTTTCCTTCTAGATATCTTTTCTTGCCTTCCCACTGGTTACTTGAATATTTAGGATTCTGTCTTAATTGATTTACAGTGTTCCTATGTTTTTTCTCTTTCCATACTTCTTTTTAAGTGCGGAGCATATGACTTGTGAACAGCCTACAGATATAAACATTTTCCTGCTTCAAATAAAGTGCGGGACTTACTTGCATTTGTGTCCCTTTGAAAGTAGGTCTAGTGAGGAAATTTTTTAGCTTTCTTTCACCTGAAAGTGTCTGTATCCCTGCATCATTTCGGAGGGATAGTTTCCCAGGACGCAGAATCTGCACTTGACAGGGTTAGGGTTTCTTTCACCGAAAAATGTGCCACTTTCTTCTAGTTTCTATGGTTTCAGATGAGAAATTTGCTGTCACTTGCATGGTTTTTTCCCAATAGGTGATACACTGTTTCTCTCAGAATGCTCTCAAGAATTTTCAATTAATTGGATTCATGACCAAGTGAATTCCACTTAACCTGGACATAACCACTGTCAGGAAAACGCAAAATCCTTAAAGAGGATTCTGTTAGCAACATCAATGTCTACTTTATGCGGGGCACTGTGGTTTCAATAGCATGTTCAGAATGCACCTAATTGGGCCCATACGCAGATGAACTGGATTGGGCTGCTTGGTGGTACAATTTTCCACATGTGTAGTGTAAGTAAGGGATGGCCATGAAAGAAGAGTCTGGACAGCATTTGAATCAGTTCTACGATGACTGACTGTGTTATGAGACTGGGAATCCATTATACAGAGCGAGAGTAAGCAGAAAGATAAAGACCATTACAGTATACTAACACATATATATGGAATTTAGAAAGATGGTAACGATAACCTTATATGCAAAAAAAGAAAAAGAGACTCAGATGTATAGAACAGACTTGTGGACTCTGTGGGAGAAGGCGAGGGTGGGATGTTTCAAGAGAACAGCATCGAAACATGTATATCTAGGGTGAAACAGATCACCAGCCCAGGTTGGATGCATGAGACAAGTGCTCAGGCCTGGTGCACTGGGAAGTCCCAGAGGGATGGGGTGGAGAGGGAGGTGAGAGGGGGGACCGGGATGGGGAATGCATGTAAATCCATGGCTATTTTCCTTTGTCTTTCTTGTTCGGAAGTTGTTTTGGTGTGGCTTTCTTTGAGCTTGCTCAGATTGTTGAATCAATTGATCTACATGTATTTCTCCAAACCTGGGAAGTTTTCAGACTATTTCTTCAAATACTCTTTATGTTCCATTCTGGTTCTCCTCCCCTTTTAGGATATCCAATATTAGATCTTTCTTGTCATTTTTGCCCAGGTCACTGAGGTTCTGTTCATTTTTCTCCCCAGTCTCTTCTATCTCTATTGTTCAGACTAGGTAAATGCTATTGATTTGTGTTCAAGTTCACCAGTTCTATGCTCTGTCACCTCAACTCTACTATTGAGCACATCCAGCAAGTTTTAAAATCTCTATTATTCATTTTTCACATAATTTACATCTGGTTTATTTTGTGATAGCTCCTATTTTCTCATCGCACTTTCTGGGTTTTTTTTTCCCATTTGTCTCAAGATAATTTATGATTGTGTATTTAAACGTTTTTATGATGGCTGCTTCAAACTTCCTCTCAGATAATGCTGACATTTCTGCCATCCTGATGGCGGCATCATTTAATAGTGCTTTGCCATTCAAGTTGTGATTTTCATGACAAGTGATTTCCTACTGTAACCTGGACATTTAAACCATCGTGTCAGAAAACTGTGGCTTATATATAAATCTTTTATTTCAGCAGGTGATTCTGGTTAGGTTCAACATGCAGATTGTGGCCTACTTTTGTGGCCACGACCTGCTGTGGGCTGTGGTTTCAATGGCAAGCTTATTTCAGAACCTTTGCCACGCTAATTTGGTCTCCTTGGTATATCTGGTGCAGATGAGACTGTCATTGGTCGCTGCTTAGGAAATGTACAGATTTTTCCAGGCTGCCTGTACCGTGGTAAAGTAAGGGGATGTCTGGTCCACTGGAAAGAAGAGGCTTCCTGGTCCAGGCCATCTGTTGTGCCAGGGTTCTCTCTTCCTGATGCTGCCTGGTCAGCTGTTGTCTTAGGTGCAGGAGCTGCAGGGATTCTCAGGTCTGTGGGGACAAGGAGCTTCCTGAGTTGGCCTCTTATTTTGGCAGAATCCCCTTTGCAGGCATTTCTAACTGCTTAGTATCTCTTAATGGTAAGGAGATTCTCAAGTCTGGAGGAGAAATAGAATGTTTCTTCAGTTCAGTTCAGTCGCTCAGTCGTGTCTGACTCTTTGCGATCCCATGAACCGCAGCACACCAGGCCTCCCTGTCCATCACCAACTCCCAGAGTCCACCCAAACCCATATCCATTGAGTCGGTGATGCCACCCAGCCATCTCATCCTCTGTCGTCCCCTTCTCCTCCTGCCCTCAATCTTTCCCAGCATCAGGGTCTTTTCGAGTGAGTCAGCTCTTCTCATGAGGTGGCCAAAGTATTGGAGTTTCAGCCTCAACATCAGTCCTTCCAATGAACACCCAGGGCTGATCTCCTTTAGTTTGCTCTGGTTGGATAGCCTTGCAGTCCAAGGGACTCTTAAGAGTCTTCTCCAACACCATAGTTCAAAAGCATCAATTATTCTGTGCTTAGATTTATTTATAGTCCAACTCTTAAACCAGAGTGATTATTGTGGTGAGATTCCCACTTGATACACTGCCAACCATCTCTGGGCAGGTGAAGAGATTACCAGTCCTGGCGAAAAGGACAGTGCTCCCCCTGGCCATGTGTTGTCAGTGGGATCTCTTGCTAGAGCTGCTGGTCTTGCCTCCTAGGTAGGAATGAATCTACCTGAGCCACCTTCTTGGTAGGTTAGCTGTGAGGAAACATAGGCTCTGGGTTGCCTTCTTCAGCTGGGTGGGAGTTTATAAGAGGCACTGGGACTGTGTTATGTTTTTCCTTCAGTGCTGGAGTCCCTAATCAGGTTTCCTTCCTCTGTCTACCTTCCAAGGTTCTCTTTTGGTTGTGTCTTAAATTATTTTCAAGGTTTTAAATTGAATTTAGAGAGGAGAAGCAGAAAGAAACAGACCTATAACTGTCTTCTCTGGACATAATTTATGTTTTAGACAGCATGCTTAAAAATACATGGAACTTTTGCTAAACAAATTTTCTCTGGGAGGTGAGTAGTTGACAGGACCATGTGCATTTCCAAATTATTTACTGATAATTGCCCATAATAAATAAACTGAGGCTCTTGTTGTTAAAAAAAACACTACTCTTCAAGAATCTACTTTTAAGCAGAAATTGATCTGCAACTAGAATGAAACTGACACATAATAGATCTCCATATGTAATTGTTGTATAAATGAAATAACGAAAGAAAACTAAAGAATCTCTCCCTTAACAGCATGATAATGCAGATGGCCAAGTAAGGGCTATGTGTTTTGAAAGGAATATAACATATATTTTTGCAGGATTTGCCTATAGGTTTTTTTGCCTGATTCTAGTCACGGAGGAGCTCCCTATAAATACAAAATTAACACAGCAAGAAGAAAATCTGAATGTTCTGTTATTGTACGAAGGGCCAGAAAGTTCTTGAAAAATGAACGAAGAGTAGATCCAGGAATGCCCAGAGTTCATACAGAAGAGATCGAGGAACCTCTGTGGTTTGGAGGACTGGTCCAGGACAGGGGATTGAGCTGAACCATAATATTAATTACAAGCAACTCCAGGATTACATGGATCAGAGATTTTAGTTAGGGTTCCCTTAGCAATTGGAGCTTCTGGTGTTCTGATAATGCAGAAAGGGCAGAAGACAGTGTTCAGACTGTGCAACCCTTCCCAAGAGAGCACCCTGGAGAAAGAAGAATGTCCCGTCAAACACCAAGTGGCCACGCTTCTCTCTGGGGACCCTTCTGAGGGCAAGAGCTCAGAAGACATCTCCGAGAAATCTCTGCTCTAGATCCTCATTTGCCCCTTGTCTATAAGGCTGTTTTCCAGCTTCATAACCTGACTTGCTTTTCCTCCACCTGACAAGCAGACCAGTCACAGCCTTTCACCTCGTAGGCACCTCTGCCAGCCCCCTTTCGAATTTCCTGCTGGTGGGAGACAGCTGGGTCATCTAGGGCACACACTGCCCCATCCCATGGGCCAGGTTTTGGTTCCTGACAGCAGGCCCTAGCCAGCAGCTTAGTCTCTCTGCATTCCACAGCTGATGAGCTCCAGCAAGAGAAATTAGAGTGGAATGGCACGGGCCTCTGTCTACAGACTTCAAACACTCCCAGCAGATGAGGCCTGGTGCTGGTTAAGGGCCATTTGCAGTTGTGACTCTGGGTTTCAGCTGTATGTTTTTATGTTTCGCATTACCCCATTCCACTCTGCCTCCCTCACACATGCCCTGGAGATGGATTGTGCAGGCAGACACCGTCTGCTGTCCCTCAGTGGGAGACTGAGGCCTGCCTTCACTTTGCACACGTGTCATGTTTTGTATGTGAGGCGACTACACGCAACCCCTCATCAGTCAGGTATGGGGCTGTTGTTCCTGCCATGGATGACAATGGGCAGAGCAGAGCCCAGCACTTTCTAGTCTTCCCCTCCCGAGCCATGCACATTTGGCAAATCTAGTCTCTTCCCGGGGAATAGAGGAATCAGCTGTGCAAAAAGCAAGAAGTTCTACTCAGGAAACTCATCTCTGAGCAGGACTAACCCAGACACGTATTTCTCAGAAGACAGTGATATTTCAGAGATGAAGTACCACATTCTGGGTTACTCTATCCCCACTAGCCCTGAGAAATGGACAGCTTCCTGTAGGTCTTCCCCAAGAAGGTGGCTAGACTGAGTCTGTGAGTTGAGTTGCCCAGGAATCCCGTCAGATGCTTGGAGAAGTTTGTTGTTGTTCAGTGGCCCAGTCATGTCCGACTCTGTGACCCCGTGGATAGCAGCATGCCAGGCTTCCCTGGTTTTTCATTGTCTCCCAGAGTTTGCTCAAACTCATATTCATTGAGTTGATAATGCTATCCAATCATCTCATCCTCTGTTGCCTCCTTCTTCTCCTGTCCTCAATCTTTCCCACCATCAGGATCTTTTCCAATGAGTCAGCTCTTCACAGCAGGTGAAGAGCTTTGGCCAAAGTATTGGAGCTTCAGCTCCAGTATCAGTCCTTCCAATGAGTATTCAGGGTTGATTTCCTTTAGGACTGACTGGTTTGATCTCCTTGCTGGTTATGAAAAATAATTTCCCTACACTGGCTGCTCCCTTACCCAACTGTACTATTTTCTAGAGTTTTGTTTTTAAGAGATCTTATTGAACTTGTAAGGCCCTCAAGGAGAGAGAATTGGGGGAAATAATTCTTAAAAAAGATACTCTTGAGTTAGGTGAAGTTGTGGGGAGAGGGAGAAGGAGAAGATAGCTAAAGCAAAACTATGGTTCATTTTGCTGAAAAATAATGATTACCAAAATTGTCTTTTCATTTAAAATTTTTTGTTTAAAAAATCATAATATGTATAGAGTCAAGTGCAAAACTTATTTGCATTTTGGTGACAAAATAGGGTATGCCAAAGACTTTTAGACTTGACTTTAGGCTGCTCTGATTTGTGTCTACCCAAATACCAATCATTGGGTCCCATCACAGGGCACATAAAGGGGTCATTCAAGAAGCACTCTATCTGTGCTTCTTAAAGGATGACCAGTTCAGACATGGGGTCCTCTGTGGAGGTGACTGGAACTTAATGGAGAAAAGGGGGCCTCACAGGAGATGGGAATCTTACCTTAGTAAAATGTTGGGCAAATCATGAAGATACAGTTACTAAAAGCTTATTCCTTCAGTTTGAGTGTCTAAATCTGGCTGAGGAGTTCACCCATGAATGGATTTGTGTCTCTTTTACAAAAATCATGAGAACTCAATCATGAGAACTCAATCAAGTCAATCTCTCAGCAAAGCTGCTTTTTCAGAAGGGTTTTAGATATGAATGATATATACTTATTTTTTAAATCCGTTTTTTGTCTTTATTGAATTTTTTACATTGCTTCTGTTTTGTGTGTGTGTGTGTGTGTGTGTGTGTGTGTGTGTGTGTGTTTTGGCTCTGCATTATATAAAATCATAGCTCCCTGACCAGGAATCAAACCTATACCCTCTGCATTGGAAGGTGAAGTCCTAACCACGGGACCACCAGGGAAGTCCCAAAAGATGCATATTCATGATTTTAGAATTTCATGGAGAATGTTTAATGTATTCTTTTTAATTGGAGTGTAATTGCTTTACAATGCTGTGTTAGTTTCTGCGGCAAATGGAGTGAATCAGCTGTATGTGAATGTATATCCTCTCCTTCTTGGATCTCCCTCCACCATACCTTTTCTTCTTTAACTTCAGAGGTAAGCAGGACAGTAAAGTCACTTTTTAAAACTTGAGATGAGAAAACAGAAATTAAAGGAGCTAAGAACCTTGCCCCAGGAAGCCTGGCTGTTAGGGTGCAGCAGACACCATCCTTCCAGTTTCTTTCTGTTTCATACACTGTCTTTCTCCACTACACTACATGGCCTCCAGATGAAAGGCGTGCAGCAATTCACTTCCAAGCCATGTGGTTTGGTACATTTTTCACTATTAAAGATGCAAATATAGCCTGGTACTAGGAATGCAGTGAAGAGTTGAGAAATGCTGATATCTGCTTATTTAGCATCTCGCAGTACAAACCTGGAGTTTAGCCAGTTTTGAAACCTAGATTTGCATCTAGTTCTAAAGTCTAAGAAAAACTTAAAAGTTTTCAAAGTATCCTGTTTCGTCACCAAAGTTCACCTAAGTTTTCTTTTCAACTCTATAATGTATACTATTTTTTTAAATAAAAATTTCAAAATGAAAACAATCTTTGAAGAATGTTGATTTTTTTTTCCAGCAAAATCTCTCATTAGTCACCTTTGTGTGTAGAATAAGGAGTCATATATGTGTGGGTAGAGGAGAGGGAGAAAAACATAGTGACCACTTCTTCTCGGAAACCATTGGAAGCTACTTTTCGGGGGGCTCTGCGCTTCTAGAATGGCTGTGTTGGGGTGAGAGGATGTCTTCCATGCCAGCATGTTCTAGGGGTAGTATGTTTCTCCTTGTATCTCTGCTGACAGTCATGGCTGGGATATCTGTCTCTACAGAGCTCAGATCTTAGCACCTGTTCAGTGTTCTACCAACTTCTGGTTCTACCACCAACCCATGTGACAACTGAAGCATGAATAGTAGAAATCAAGGACCTCAAAGCAATGTATCAGAAGGATATGGTTCAGAGCTCAAAGTTGTTGATTTCTAATCCAGTACTGCTTTCACTTGATTTTTTGGCCCTCTGAGATTTAAAGCAAAGTGAGCAGACACACGACCTAAACCCAAGACATGTTCTGGCCTCCAATTTGATTTCTGGGAATTAGCTTCTAAATTGAGAAACACTTCTTCATTAGAAACAAACATTACAGTTGGAAGGAGTCCTTAATCAGAGCACAGGTATGACATTCATTAGAGACTGGCATTTTTCTTGTCTTTCTGCCCCATATTTAAGTCTAAGTCAATCTGTTTCTCTTTATATTTCTAAATCAAAGGTGTATGATAGATTTTTCATAAGGCTCCTTTTAACCAACGAAACTTTCCCTGGTTCATTGACATTGTAAAGTTTTTTTTTTTTTTTTTTCACTTAACATGCACTTATTTGAAAAACAAATCTTGAATTTTTTGCCATTAGGCTCACTGCTTATAAAACCATCTGTTTGGAGAGCCCCTCTTGGGGTACCCTGCAGGTGCCAAAGTCTCTGCAGCTGTGGCAGTTACGCACTGATGAATTTAGGGAATGGAATGGACTTCAGATCAAGATGACCAATGAGATAACTGTACAACTCAAGCCGAAGCTTATGTTAAAAATTAAAAGGCCTTTATAGATGGCTTTTGTTTCTCCCCTGAGTCTTCTAAATCAGGAAGACAGCTTGCAGCAGCCCTTGCACTGGATATTCCTTGCATGGACAGGCTCCCTGAAAAACCAGAGGGCCAAGACATGGGCCCCAGTTGAGTTTGGAACAACTGGAAAAGGATTGCTATGACGGCTGCTGTGGAGGTCAGACTCCTGCAAATGAGGGTAGATAGCTTTTCCAAGTGGGTATTGGCAACCATTGATATCACCTGCACCTCCAAACTTCTTTTGTGACTTGTTTTCTCCTAAGCTAACAGCTCCAACAAATGTAGAAATAATGAGATAAGGTGGGTCTGGCTATTCTTCAAATAGACCTACCAGCAAATAATTCCCTTGTGGTGTAGACATGTTAACTCTAAGTTGTTTAGGAAAGATACTCTAACAAAACTGAAGGTGTGGTCCCATTGCAAATTAGGATCTCTGATGTGCAGCAATCATGAGAAGGTTTCTCCACCTTATCAACCAGTGTTCTCATGCCGTTACACAGTTGCAGGACTTCTGGGTTGTACCTAGATTGTTTCTTCATGATCCAGTCACAACAATGACTAAAGGGCATAGCACAAGCAACCTTAAAGCAATTTTTTTCTGAAAACAAAAAGCAAAGAACTTGTGTCCTTTATTTCAAATATTTTAATCCTGTTAAATAACCTAATTGAAAATAAGTAGCATTACTGAGAAACAAAATAGTTAATTCATCCAAGTGTCTTTAAAAGAAAAAAAAGCTCATCCTTCATGTTCTAATATTATCCTTCCAAAATTATTTACAGTACTTTATAAACCACCATCCATCAGTGCAGAACATGTGGGGCTGGTGTTACCAGAGCATGTAGTGTATTTGGAACATTCTCTGTACAGCAGCTTTGCTGGTAAAGGTCAATAGGGGAACATGCTCCTTTCAACAGCACATCTCTTGAAGAGTCTATGCAGGAGCTTTGAAGATTTGCATGTTTACTAGCAGCAGTAAAACAGAGAATAATGGAAATGTTAAAGAAGCTCTAGATGGCTAAACTCCCAGGAATAAGCAAGTCTGGATCTTGAGCATAATTTTCTTCAGAGAAGGACTTTGTTTCAATCTGTGATATTCTAGTAATGGTCTAAATTTGCCCTTCTACATCTGGTGGAGAGAATGGCAACAACAAGTGGTATAGCTATGTCCACTTGTTTCATTTTGTTGAAAGCCTCCGATGTATAAGAAAATCATCTTGACATTTCAAGGAATAGAGAGGTAAGACAGTCTTTGCTTTCAAAAACCTTTTTTTGGAGGGAGGGCTCCATAAGTACATAGTGGTAACATGTGGTACACTGAGGTAAACCTCAAAAACTGTATCAGATTCAGAGATGTTGTATATGATGGCATATAAGATACTGAAGAAAGAAATAGATGACACAAACTATACTGTCTTAACTGACTAGAAGAATTAATATTGTTAAAATGACTATATTACCAAAGGCAATCTATAGGTTCAATGCAGTACCTATTAATGCCAAAGGAATTTTACACAGAACTAAAATAAATAATCATAAAATCTGTATGGAAACATAAAGACCCTCTATTGCAAAAACAACCTTGAGAAAGAAGAAAAACCAAGGGGTATCATGAGCCCTGATTTCAAACTATACTACAAAGCTTCACTAATCAAAAAACAGTATTGTACTGACACAAAAACAGACACATAAATTAATGGAACACTATAAAAAGCCTAAAAGGAACTCACAGTTATAAAGGCAATTAATCTACAACAAAGCAGGTGAGAACATACAGTGGGGATAAAACGGCCTCTTCAATAAATGGTGTTGGGAAAACTGAATAGCTACATGCAAAAGAATAAAAATGGGCTACTTTCTCAAATAATAAATCCAAAGCACACCTCAAAGTGGATTAAAGACTTATGTGGAAGACCTGAAACCATTAAACTTCTAGAAGAAAATAGGCAGAACATTCTTTGACATCAATCTTAGCAGTTCTTTTGCATATTTCCCTCCAAGCAAGAAAAACAAAAGCAAAAATGAACAAATCAAGCTACATCAAACTAGAAATCTCTACATAGTAGAAAGAAACTAATACCAAAACAAAAATGCTGCCTACTGAGTGGGAGAAGATATTTCCAAATGATATTTCTGATATGGGATTAATATTCAAAATATGCAAAGAATTCATACAACTCAACATCAAAAAACCAAACAATCCAATTTAAAATGGGCAGAAGATTTGAATAGACATTTTTCTAAAGAAGACACGCAAATATCAAAAAGCATATGAAAGGATGCTGAACCTCAGAGAAATACAAATCAAAGCCTCAATGAGATGTCACCTCACAATTGTCAGAATGGTTATTATAAAAAATAAGTGTTGGTGAGAATGTGGAGAAGAGGAATCCTTATGCCCTGTTGGCAGGAGTGTAAATCCGTGCAGCCACTCTGGAAAACAGTCTGGAGAACCCTCAAAAAACATAAAAACAAAACTATTATAGGGCACAGAAATTCCACTTTGGGGATTTATCTAAAGAAAACGAAAATATTAATTCCTATTCACTGCTGCATTCTTTACAATAGATGACACATGGAAGCAACCTATGTGTCCATCTACAGGTGAATGGCTAAAGAAAACTGTGTATATGTATATACACGATGGAATATATTATGGAATATATGTTATATATATATATACACACACACATACACAATGGAATATTACTCAGCCATAATAGGATAAAATCTTACCATTTGGGAAAACATGGATGGACCCAGAGGGTATTATGCTAAATGAAATAAGCAAGACAGAGGAAAAGAAATACTGTACGATTTCACTTATACGTGGAATCTAAGAAACAAAACAAATACAACCAAAGATAAAGCGAATGAACAAATATAACAAAAGTATAGGTAAAGTGTATAAATATGTGGTTGTCAGAGAGATGTCACAGAGGGGGAGGAGAGAAATAGATGAAGAAGATTGTGAGCTACAGACTTTCAGTTACAAAATGAATGAGTCACTGGTATGAAATGCAAAGTGTGGGGAATATAGCAAATCATTATGTAGTATCTTTGTATGGTGACAGATGGTGGCTAGACTCATCATGGTGATCCTTTCAAAATGTATAGAAATACTGAACCACTATGTTAACATAGTGTCATAGGTCAATTATACTTCAAAAGCAAACAAATGAGCAAACAGCAAGCTCATAGAAAAAGAGATATTTGTGGTTACCAGAGAAGGGGGCTTTGGAGGTGGGAGAACTGAATGAAATGAAGGTTGTTGAAAGGTGTACACTTTTATTTACAAGATAAATAACTACTAGGGATCTAATGTATGATATTATAAATACAATAAACATTGCTGTACATCATATATAAAACTTTTTATGAAAGTAGATCCTAACAGTTCTCTTGACAAGGATAAATTTTTTTCTATTTATTTAATGTTGTATCTATATGAGATGGTGGGTGTTTAGTAAACCTGTTGTGATAATTGTTTCATAATATATGTATGTCAAATCATTATACTACATACCTTAAACTAATACAGTACTGTATGTCAATTATATATCACTAAAACTGGGAGAAAAAGAAGTTTGAAAAATAAAAGATGAATAACGGCATATTTTGGGGACTAACATAATGGAAAGGTTTATAAAAGGATTTGGGTTATAATGAAAGAATATGCTGGAGTTCTGTATCTAAATAGGTCTGGAGGTTTGGGAAGATATTTCAAACAAAGGCACAACCTGAATAATAAGCATGGGAAAAATGCAAGTCAGGCTTGGAAACAGTGAGAAGCTGGATTTGAAACTATGGTTTACCCTTGGATTGGCTTCCTGGGTAGCTCAAACGGTAAAGAATCTGCCTGCAGTGCAGGAGACCTGGGTTTGATACGTGGGTCAGGAAGATCCCTTGGAGAAGGGCATGGCATCCTACTTCAGTATTCTTGCTTGGAAAATCCCATGGACAGAGAAGCCTGGTGGGCTACAGTCCATGAGGTCCCAAAGAGTTGGACACAACTGAGTGACTAACACTTTCACTTTCACCCTTGGATTATCCAAGAAATTGATATTTCCAGTTGTCTCATAATTTATTTTCTATAATTCATTGCTTTGTTCTTTACTTATTTGTTTATTAATTTAAAAAATAGTTACTAAAAACTTAATATAACAAATATTTCCAGTACTGATTAAGTGTTGAGGATATAATGAACTAGATTGACTTAGATTCTGCTCACAGATCATCTAGAAAGATGGACAAGAAAATAAGAACACTCCCTGTCAGTCTCCAGCTGCCAGGGAGCCAGTGCACCCTCTGCTTGAATAAGGACCCAAGAGTTCAGGTCAACCCTCTCTGTTTCTTCCCCTTTCCCTAAAGTCACTCTCACTGGGATTTCCTCACAGAAATCTGCCTAGTTTCTGACTCCTCCCCATAAAATCAGATGTTCTGGACCTTTCCAGATGTATCAATAAATTCACCTGTAGTATGACTACTGATGGGCTTCCTGGTGATCAGGCAGTAAAAACTCTGCCTGCAGTGCAGGAAACCTGGATTCAATCCGAGTAGGGAAGATCCCCAGGAGAAGGGAATGGCTTCCCACTCCAATATTTTTCCTGGAGAATCCTATGGACAGAGGACCCTGGTGGGCTACAGTCTTGGGGTTACAACAAGTCAGACACAACTAATAATTTCACTTTTTTCATGAATGCTGACAATAACAAAGTAGGAGGAGCAGTGAGTATGTTTTTCTGGATATTTCAGGTTGACAAAAGTAGAAATTAAAGGATGCCTATTTGAGAATTCAGCTGCACATAGATAAGTTCAAGAAGGCAGACTAAAATTCTTTCCATGATGCTTTTAAAGATATAGAAGTCTTCCCAGTGCACCAGCCCTGAGCACTTGTCTCATGCATCCAACCTGGGCTGGAGATCTGTTTCACCCTTGATAGTATACTTGTTTCAATACTGTTCTCTCTGAACATCCCACCCTCGCCTTCTCCCACAGAGTCCAAAAGTCTGTTCTATACATCTGTGTCTCTTTTTCTGTTTTGCATATAGGGTTATCATTATCATCTTTTTAAATTCCATTTATATGCGTTAGTATACTGTATTGGTCTTTATCTTTCTGGCTTACTTCACTCTGTATAATGGGCTCCAGTTTCATCCATCTCATTAGAACTGATTCAAATTAATTCTTTTTAATGGCTGAGTAATATTCCATAGTGTATATGTACCACAGCTTCCTTATCCATTCATCTGCTCGTGGGAAGACCCAGATGGGATGGAGAGGGAGGCAAGAGGGGGGATCGGGATGGGGAACACATGTAAATCCATGGCTGATTCATGTCAATGTATGGTGAAAACCACTACAATACTGTAAGGTAATTAGCCTCCAACTAATAAAAATAAATGGAAAAAAAATAAATAAAATATTATCTGGAAAATAAAAAGATATAGAAGTAAGTCAACTGAGAATAACACTTGGGAACAATGCAAAGAGTTTTCCTGAGTGTAGACTGTGGTCTCTGAAGAATAGCTTCCGTGTCTGCAATTTCCCATGGAAATAAAAGTCTAAGTAAAAAAAATAAAAAAAAGTCTAAGTAAATTTATTAAGTGATATTTATTTTTGAAAAAAGAGATAAATTTTGACTTTCATATGAACATAAAATGAAAACTGTCAAAGATTTTATTTAACTTATTAATTAATGAGGCAACTAATAAGATGTTAAAAACTTGTTCAAAGGAGAATGGAAAGAGCAGGCAGTCAATGATGATGAAGTGAGTTTGTGTAACAGATGCAAAATTGACTTATGACATGGGCATAAGGTTATATGAATTTCACCTCCAGAGGAAGAAAATTTGATTTGAATTTCTATAAATAAAAAGGGTTAGTATTAATATCAGTTTTCTAAACTGAAAAACAGCTCCAAGTCAATGAAAAATGCAGTCTTCATAGAATCATATAGCCCAGACGGGTACACACTAGACAAAACTTAGTTTTCTTTTGAAAAGAAGCTCAGTAATCTTCATGGTATATTTAAAAGCCTTTCACATTTTTTCCTGACCAAGTCTTACTGTCATCTCTAACCAGAGAATAGTCCAATGGTTCAGTTACATTTGGAGATGTCTTCTTCCCCATGTAGGTGACCCATGTATAATTTAATTAGAAACATCAGCCATGCCTCTGGAAGAAGACATTCAAGTATGCAAATTTATGGCTACAGACATGTGCAAAAGTAGTGCAACTAGTTGCACTGGGGTGAGCTGAATCAGAGGATAAGTAGGGTTCCTAGTGTGAGTGACAACTCCAACCACAAGAAGCCAGGAATAGTGCTTCTCTTAACACAGAATTAGCAAATGACTTTAAGAAACTGAAGCGAGTACTCAGAACATTATTGTGTTAGTCAGTGAAAATGGTTGTCAAGAACTAGAAGATGTGGCCCAGGGAAAGAAGAAATAAATTAAAGAGGGAAGCCGTGCAGTCTCAAGTAGTGCATTGTGCACTGTGGTAGGAGTTTGAGGAGAGCTAGTTATGCCCCACAATATTGAAAGCAATTTGTTCACATGTGGTGAATGGGAACAAAATGAAGGGGACTGATTGGCACAGAGGAGGGAGGAATCGACTGCGGGCACATGTGACAAACAGATTTCTGACTCTGACATATAGTAAGCTAAATATGGAATATGTTATTATATAATTACATTATTATTATACAACAGAACTGGCAACATGCTGTTATGGTTCATAAATAAGGGTATGACACGCAGGTAATCATAAACACCTCCATCTCTGTGGCATTTTACATGTGAATGTTCTCATTAATAACCCTTAGATGTATATATTGTTATTTCTGCATTTCAGTGGAAGAGCTAAAGCTCTTGTTAATGGGAGGCAGAGGCAGCACTTACAGCTTCTTCTGATTTCCATCAGACCACAGCTGCTTCTTCTGTTCCATGAGCCTGTCCTCCTGTCACGCTGCCCCGGCCAGATCCCACATAGAATTCTATGTAGAACCAGAGGTCAGGCAATAACTATCCAGAAGCCCAAACTATAGGAAAGCAAGACTCACCAACAGTGTCTAAAAGATCTATGACTATGTCCTTAAGAGACCAGAAAGCTGTGGGGAACAGAGGGGGTACATTGTGGATGAAATGCTGAATTTAAAGTAGTGGCCGGAAGGGTGCCCTGAGGGAAGATGCAAAAAATAAGAATAAACAGCAGACTTCTTGGGAGAATTGACCAGGCCAAGCATTGGTTATGTAAGTTACATTGGTTTTCTCCTTTATTCTTTACAACACACCTAGAGATAGGTACTATCTCCATCTCTCAGATGTGGAAACAGGCACAGAGATGTTAGAGGAGACCCCAAGGTCTCTTGGGGCTTCCCAGGTGGTGTTAGTGGTAAAGAACCTTCCTGCCAATGCAGGAGACATAAGAGACGCAGGTTCGATCCCTGGATCTGGAAGATCCCCTGGAGGAGGAAATAGCAACCCATTCTAATATTATTGCCTGGAGAATCCCATGGACAGAGGAGCCTGGTGGGCTACACAGTACATAGGGTCGCAAAGAGTTGGACATGACTGAAGTGACTTTAGCACGTGCATACCAGAAGCTACCGGCAGATTTGATCTGTTGGGTTTTTTTTTAATGCTTTTTTTGGGCGGGGGCTTCCCTGGTGGCTCAGTTGGTAAAGAATCCACCTGCAATGCAGGAGACCTGGGTTCGATCCCTGGGTTGGGAAGATCCTCTGGAGAAGGGAATGGCTATCCACTCCAGGATTCTGGAGAATTCCATGGACTGTGTTGTTCATGGGTTTGCAAAGAGTCTGACACTACTGAACAACTTTCACTTCACTTTCATGGTCCCTACCTTGTAAATGTTAAGGCTGAGATTAAAACCCAGGTCTGTCCGATCCTAAGTCTGCCACTGTTTTCCACTCAGCCCTATATACTCTTTGCCATAAAAGTGATTATGCTTAGCTGGGGCTTTTCAGGGTTAGAAGTGTCTGAGAGAATTTGGAAAAAATTTCTTTGGAGTAAAACCAATTATTAGACCCAAATCTTGGCTGATGTGTTAGTAGTTTGCACAAAGTGTACAATTAAAGATTAAAAAAAGATTATCTGTGATCTTAGGAGAAAATTCAGAGTGTCCTAAAATTGCAGCTGTAGTTGCTATGGGAGGCCAGGGTGAGAGTTGAGGAGGCAATGGTGTAATTGAGTGGATACGTTATTATACCAAGTTTCGAAATAGACTGAAAACTATTCTAGGTTAATGTGTTAGTCACTCAGCTGTGTCTGACTCTTCGTGACCCCATGGACTGTAGCTCTCCAGGCTTGTCTGTCTGTGGAGTTTTCCAGGCAAGAATACTGGAGTGGATAGCTATTCCTTTCTCCCGACCTAGAGACTGAACCAGGTCTACTGCAATGCAGGCAGATTCTTTAGCATCTGAGCCACTTAATAGTCATTAGATGAAGTATAAATAGATACTAATATGGATGTTATTTAATCAAATAAGAAAACAGAATTATTACTATTACTATTCACAATAAACTATGTTGCATAAAACCTATGAAAGCTTGTAGAATACAATCCATTTTAAAACAGCTATTGCCTTTAGATGGAATTCCAATTAAACACAAAGAAGAACTTAAGGATTTCCCAAATGCTGCCTTTGAACACCACACTGGCCTTCACTTATCATCCATTCTGAGTCAGTGGCATCTCACTTGAGGAGATAGTACCATTTTCCCACAAATTGCCTCAGATGAAAATCTAATGCAATCTTTAAAAAGATGAAGTCCAGAAAGGCCAAGCTGCCAGAGATTGCTTCTATTTCCTTTGACTTCAGTTGGATCCTCATCCCAGCTGGCTCTCCAGGCTTGTTCAGACTTCTCTCATTTGTCCACTTCACTATCAACACTGACTTTGAGTTCAGCTCTTTGTCCTCAGATCTGCTTAACACCATTTTGGGGACAGGGCTCCCAGATGTTCTCCACTGAAATACCAGACCTCCAGCTAGCACTGTGGGGTGTTTTCTATAATATCCCATCCTCCACGGCACATTATTAAACAAAACACAACATCATCAGAGCAAAATCTTGCATCTGGATTACTTTATAGAAGCCCAATGGTAATACCAAGGATAATGAAAACTTAATTGACCAAGAGGGTTCACACAAGCAACTAACGAGACTGCTTGACCTAGAATTTCTGTTTCTACCTTCATAGTCAAAAGGAGATTTTTTTTCTTCCCTAGCAATTTTTGAATAGTCTTCTGTCTTTCCCTCCAGTCATCCAAGTTTTAGAAATATTGAGATAACATCATATTGAAATAACATCATAGAGCCTTGTAAGATTGAAATGACATCATAGAGCCTTGGGCTTCCCAGGTGGTGCTAATGGTAAAGAACCCACCTGCTAATGCAGGAGATATAAGAGATGTGGGTTTGATCCATGGGTCAGGAATATCCCCTGGAGGAAGGCATGGAAACCCACTGCAGTATTTGTGCCTGGAGAATCCCATGGATATAGGAGCCTGACAGGCTACAATCCATAGGGTCAAAAACAGTCAGACACGACTGAAATGACTTAGCACAGCACAAAGTCATACAGCCTAGTCTGAAATGGGGATATTTAAAATGTACATTAAAAGTAAGATTTATATGACCTATTTTCATAACTATACTGATTAAAGTTAAAATGTCAGTTAGTCCAACTCAACTGAAGGCATGGAGTCACTCTAGTGACAGATGGCCTCCAGTTCCCCTTCAGGAAAGTCCCCCTTACTAGCCCTGATCTTAGGAAAGAGCTCTCCTCCCACGGTGGAACTTTGCCAGGGAAATTATGTTCCAGCCAGTATTAGTTGGGAAATCCATTTGTTTTGAGAATTTGGCTCTTCCTGGAGGCGAGGCGGTTGGTCAGATATCCCATTCTTCTTCATTTTTTTTCTGTGAGTGATTCTTTGCTTTCCTTCAGGGTAGTTCTTGCTTTTTCTCCAGCACTCTCTGCTTTCCCTAATGACTGATTAACGTGCTGGCATTTTGCCTTTCAAATTTTCTGAGATGTTGTCATGCCTCAAAGCGGCAGTAACTATTTTATTTCATTTTCAAAATCATCTCTGAGGGCAATGGGATGGTTTTAATTCGACTCATCCACAACCTTCTTTTTCCCAGTAGATTTTTTTTTTCTATTGCCTTGTTTGGCACAATTCCTGATTTACTCTTGGCTAATTTCAAGGACAGGCAAAAGAGGTGTTTACAGGTATCCTTAAGTTCAAAGTTGATAATAAATAATTTAGCTATTAAACGTACCTTGCTGCCAAAGGCAAAATGAATAAAGATGTTCACTCCAATGAAGATAACTGTATTTCCAGTGTTTTCAGAATCTTGCCTGGATCTGAAGAACATTAGCACATTAGAGAAAATCTTTAGCAATGACTAAAGATCTCCAGTCCCAAATTATCCTCAGCCTATTACTTAATCACTGCTCCTTGGAGTCAGGGCTCAGAGGAGAGGCACACTTAGGAAAGAATTTATAGATAGAAAACTACTGAAGACAACTCAATGGAATGAGCCAAACCATCCCAAAGTAAAAACCAAGCAAAAACAGATTATTTGGGGGAAGATGCTAGAATCCAAGGACTTATTTATTTTTGATAGCATTGGCCATTGGCTGCATATTTTTGCTTTCTGTTTGATTTCTTTTATGGTACAGATATTCCTCCAAATTCCAGAGGTCCCCATTCTTCTGCAGACTTTCTATATGTGCAGTCTATTTCTACCCACTCTCCAGGTTTCCTTACTGCTGTTTAGCCAAACCCCCTTCTCTCTCTTATTTCCAAAATCTCTGGAGGAAACTTCTCTGATGGTTGGTTCTAGACAGGGCCTGGAGAAAATGACAAACTAGAGGAAATTTTCTTTATAGTTTTCTGATTTTCTTTCTAAATCTCCAAAGCTAGTAATGATGCAGTCTTAATGGCAACATCGTGCAATCTGTTAGAAGTGTATGTATGTGTATAGTCTTCTTGGAAAGTGTTTTAACAATATGCATAGAGATACTTATTGCATTCATACATTTTGGCTCAGTAATTTTAACTTTGCAAATGTATCCCAAGGAAATAATCTGAATGACAGCAAAAGTTTTGTACAACAAGATGTCAGCTTCTTCATTGTTTGCATTAGTACAAAATTAATAGCAGTATAAATGTCTAACATTGAGAGAATTATCTGTAGGTTGTGATATGATCACATGGTAGAATATTATGCAGCTTTTAAATGTGCTTTAACATGCAGAAATGTGTATCATAAGGTTATATAATATGTTAAGTCAAATGTGCAGTATGAGCTCAACACATAATTTGTATGGAAAAAACAAAGAAAGAAAATACATAACAGGGAGAAAAAGACTTTTTCTGGGTGATGGAATTGAGTACAATTTTTTGGTTTTCTATTATTCATCAATTTTGCAAAGTGATGTAACAAGCATATAAAATTTTGTAGGTAAGAAAATTAAGAGGAACATCAGGTTTTCACTGCTTCAGCCTACAGAAAGAAAAATAAAATCCACATGGTAGCTGCCCATGATCCCTCCTAGGAAGGGGATGGATGGAGGAAGTTATACTTTTTGTTGCAACTTTTTAGGTGTCTAAGTCCACACCCTCAGCCTGGACTTACAGGGCTCTGTACTCTGATGGGAGGAGACCTACTGAGACCCTGAGACTTACCGAGTTTAGAATTAAGCCCACCTGGATAAGAGCTTTAGTAAGCTTGCAGGAGAAAAGGGATCTCAGTGTATATAATTTGGGGGATTCCCTTGGGTGAACTGCCAAAAAGACAAAGGAAAGCCAAGAGTGTTTTTGCTCTCTTCTGTATCTTATTAAAGTCTTGGTTTAAATATACCCTCTCCAAACTTTTTCAGCTTTCAAAGTATAAGTTCTAGAGTCAGCATATTGCCTGTTTTTAAGTCCTGGTCTGAACCCCTAAGTCCTGGTCTGAACCCCTAGCATCTATTAAACTTTGGGGAAGTCTCTTAACTTTATTGAGTTTTAGTTTCCTCACCTATAAAAAAGGATAACAATTGTCCTTATTTTGCAAAGTTGTTCTAAAGATTAAATCCACATAAAGTGTTGAGGATGGTGAATGTAGAAAACAATACATTTAGACTTTTATTATTGCCTGATATTTATTCATTGCATGTTTTTATATTAGTTATATGAATTTATCTTATTAGTTTATTTGCTTGTTATCTACTTCCTTCACTCAAATATGATTTCCATGGAGGCAGGGACCTTATTTGTATTGTTAGTAACTTGTTTAAATAAAGCCTGATAAATAGTGTGTGCTCAATAAACAATTATTTGATGGCAGAATGATCACGTGTGCATCTGATGAGGATCAATCTTCTTCCCTCGGTCTAAGGCATGGCTGAAAGTGAAAGTGTTAGTCTCTCAATTGTGTGTGACTCTTTGCGACCCTGTGGACAGTAGCCCACCAGGCTTCTCTGCCCATGGAATTTTTCTGGCAAGAATACTTCAGTAGGGTTGCCATTCCCTTCTCCAGGGGATCTTCCTGACCCAGGGATTGAACCTGGGTCTCCTGCATTGCAAGCAAATTCTTTACCGTATTAGCTACCAGGGAAGCCCATTTCATATGGACCATTGGGAATATGCTCAAGGCAGGAGGATCACTCAGCAGAGGGGATCCATCAAGGAAGTGCAAGGAATTGCAAGGTGATAGTCTGGTGAGGATAGATGGGACGAGGGTGAACATCACCGAAGCAGGGGATCGGAGCAGAATCTGATGCTGGAGAAGCTAAGGCATCCAAGAGCCAAGGAGACAAAAGCAAGGAATGTGGTTCTAATGCAAAAATGGGAAGCAGTCTAGGCAAGTTGTGGAAGCAGGCTGGCTGCATGTGAGGCAGGCTTTGGTAGAACTCCCAGCAAGGGCACAAGCAGACAGGCCAGCTCTATTGCAAGCATTAAATTCTTGCCTGGATGAGGTTATTTACAAAGCAGAAATAGAGA
Source organism: Odocoileus virginianus (assembly GCF_023699985.2). Taxonomy (NCBI): domain Eukaryota; kingdom Metazoa; phylum Chordata; class Mammalia; order Artiodactyla; family Cervidae; genus Odocoileus; species Odocoileus virginianus. The sequence continues at coordinate 53,750,181 of NC_069684.1, read as the reverse complement.
CACAGGCATAGAGAACAAAGCTATGGACACTGTGGAGGAAAGGGGGTGGGATGGACTGGGAGATTGTGATTGACATATATATGTATACACACACTGTGTGCATGTGCGCGAAGTCGCTTCAGTTGTGTCCAACTAAGAGGGCTTCCCATGCGGTACTAATGGTAAAGAACCCACATACCAACGAGGGAGACTGGAGTCGTGGGTTTGCTCCTTGGGTCAGGAAGATCTCCTGGCGTAGGAAATAGTAACCCATTCCAGTATTCTTGCCTGGAGAGTCCCATGGACAGAGGAGCCTGACGGGCTACAGTCTGTAGGGTCGCACAGAGTGGGACATGACTTAAGTGACTCAGCATGCTTGCACATGTATGAAATATGTAACTAATAGGAAATTCCTGTATAGCACAGGGGACTCTACTCAGGCCTCTGAGGTGTCCTAAATGGGAAGGAAATCCAGAAAAGAGGGGATATATCGGTGCAGTTGATTCACTTTGCTGTACGGCAGAAATGAACACGACATTGTAAAGCAACGATACTCCAATTTAAAAATGCAATAAAATGTATTAGAGAAAAAACAAAACAAAAAACCCCCAAACAAGCAAACAAAATTCTTGCCTGGAAGCATGGCTTGGACTTTTTGTTGCCAGAAATTGGTTGGAGTAAAATAAAATTGAAAGATTAGGGGGAAAAAAAAAAAAAGAAAGATTAGGAAAATTAAATAGCCATCCCCAAAATGATTCTCAAGCCCATATCAAATATTAGAATACTTCCATTAAATTTTCTCTAATCATTCCAGCAACTATTTATACAGCATTTTACTTTCACTGACTTGTGTTTTGCATAATTTTTGTCTAGTACTTACCTGGACTACTAGACTGTAAATTGAACTTTTCTCTACCACGGATGGTTTTTCCTAATTTGGTAAAACCAATACCGTGAAAGAAAAGGTACACAAATTATATCATATTTCAAATATCATTTGAAAACTGTTTCTGTGTAATAGTAAGTTGATATATTGTTAACTCAATCTCAGCCTCAAACTGTAATTTCCCTGAACAGTTCTCAATTCCAACTTTCTCTTTTTTTTCTTCTTTTTCTCTGTCACACACTATTATCATTTTTGTCCTGAATTGTTATGCAATGTCTGTTATCTTAATCTTGGGTTTTTTTTCATATATTTATGTGGATTGCTGTTGTCTAAAATTGTAGACTGTTAGGAGATGGACACTGGGTCTCATTTGTACCTCTCCCTTTTGAGTTAGAACAGTCATACCAAGCCCAAATTTTGTAATATCCTGGAGGTATTTGTTAGTAATATCTACTTTTTCCTCTCTGGTATCTATATCCTAATGACCAAATTATTAAAATAATTTTCAATTAATCTTGATCTAAAAATGCAGTGTTCCAGAAAGTACTTCTTAAAGAGTTGGAAAAATACACACATTTGCCACAATTCCCCAAAGGTGAAAGATGGATTAAAGAAAGGATTACAGACCTAATAGCGGTATCATACACCTACATAAAAGTGACTTAACTGAGGTTTAGCAGTAGGACAGGCTAAATGTTTTCTTCGATGAAAACTGTTGTTTCCTGACGTACCTCATTTTCAAGAAGTTGATCAGACTAGAAGTTGAATTATGACTTCATCGCCTGTGACTCACGTGGAATGCACCCATTCTGTCCAAACCCTGTTTTCCAGTAAGATTTCAACTTCCAAACTCTTGGCAATGATGAAAACCAAACACAGGCATCTAACACAGTGTGCCAGACATCACAACATTTGTGCCTTTTTTTTTTAGTGCTCTCTTTTTAACAAAAGTTGCTTTTGACAAATTTTGACTTTGTTCAAGAAAGACACTAAGTCTTAGAAAAAATATGGGGTTGTGAAATCAAGGACTTTCAATAGGAATAAATCATGTGTTAAATGATAGCAGCCAAATGGCATCAATTGGTACTCCTAATATGGAAGTAATGTTTCTTCTCTCTGAGGAAGGATTATCCATAGAAATGCTAAAGCCAAACTTTGATTAATGTACTCTTATTTCCTTGCCCAACCCTGAAATATAAGGTAACCAATCAACCTTAAGGTCATGAAGGGGCCAATGCAACTATGAGATGCTTTGCTGTGATAATAATCTCAATAAATCTCTTATGTGTGCGTGCGTGCTAAGTCGCTTCAGTTGTATCTGACTCTTTGAAACCCTATGGACTGTACCTACCAGGCTCCTCTGTCCTTGAGATTTTCCAAGCAAGAATAGTAGAGTGGGTTGCCATGCCCTTCTCCAGGGGATCTTCCCCACCCACGGATCAAACCTGCGTCTCTTGTGTCTCCTGCGTTGGCAGGAGGGTTCTTTACCACAACTGTCACCTGGGAAGCCTAAATCTCTTATAATCTACAGAGAACATTCATGTATTTGACCTCACTTGATCCTAGTAGTGATCCCTTGTGATGGGCAAGTCTGATACTCTTGTTGCTACACCCAGATTTCTCTCAGTGCCTCCTGCACACATAGTTATCACTTTATAGATATTTATGGAGTCCAAGTCGTTGAATCCATATTTTTATAATAGTAAAGAGTATTTGATGATTTCCCCAAACTCAACCATACCAGATAAAACTTCTAGAACTTAAAGCCATAAATTATGCATTGTGTTTAATGCTCTTGTCATTGGTACCTGTGAAAATATTTCTGTTTCTCAATTGACTGCTTACACCATTGCAAATGATTCTTGGTGCCTCTGGACTGCAAAGCCCCTGGACTTCAGAATAGGCTTAAATCTAATTAGCTGCATGCTAAAGAGAAAAAAAAAGAGGGAGCTGTGAAGGAGCAGTGTGATGATAAAAGTTTGGGGTGTGGACCAAGCGGTATTTAAGAGAAATACAATAAAAGTTATCCTGTAATCAGTAAACAGCAATATAATTAGAATTTTTCCCCTATTTACTTCCTTTAACATGCAATGGGGGGAAATGAAAAAAAAAAGTCAAGGACTCAATCAAACAGATGGTTCTTGAGTTATTATTTTCCCCTTGATGTTGTTTACAAGAATAAGAGGCTCATTTAAGGAAAGGTGACTCCTGGGTTCTGGTGAGACTAGCAGTTCTTTACAAGAAGGACAGAGGAAAACAGTGGGAAGAAAATTCAGATTATAAGTTTTTATTATGCACATTATTATGCCTCATTAATTAACTCAACCACTGTCCTGGTGACGTTCTGGTCTCACTTCACAGGAAAAAATTTGTCTGGATTGCCAAGTCAAACAGACAATTACAGGAAGATCAAATTATGCCTACATTGCATTCTGTCGGGGCATCAAGCCAAATTCATGTCGAATTCATAAGACTGGAATATCCTCACTCAAAACAGCCCCGAAGAACCAACGTCACAAGCCATTTGACGTCTACGCAGAGGATGTATCGGTCTTGCCTGAGTTTCCTTTCTCAGCATCACATAATAGACCAAGAGAGAGAGGGCTTTCTGAGCATCCCCAGCTGGTTAGCTCCTTTGTTATGTCCGATCCAGCACAATGTGGCAGGCAAACGCCCCCACCTCGGGAGCTCCTGTCTCCTGTCCCGGCTGACAGCTGTCACGGCCCTTAGGGCCCGCTGGGACATTTGAAGAGAGTGATGGGAACTCCTAGAGTAGGTTTTCCACTGTGGAATCCTTTGTTCTGTCTGTAATCTTGAGGAAAGCTTTGCCAAGGAAGAATGGTCAAAACAGGAAAAAAAAAACAAAGTCCACTCACTGACCTGGAATGTCTGATGTTTGCAGCATCAGAGATGATGCTACACTGGAATAAATAAGAGCAATAGCTAAAATGCTGGGGTTTTTTTCCTCTTTCTCTTTTTTTAAGTTTATTTTTTAATTAGAGTAAAATCATTTTGCAATATTGTGATGGTTTCTGCCATGCAACAATGCCAATCAGCCATAATTATACATGTCACCTCCTTCTTGAACTTCCCTCCTCTCCCCCTAACCCACTCCTCTAAGTCATTGCAGAATGCCAGGTTGGGCTCCCTATGTTATATAGCAACTTCTCACAAGCGATCTATTTACACATTGAAGTGTATATAAGTTGATGCTACTTTTTCCAGCTGTCCCACTCTCTCCTTCTCCCACTGTGTCCACAAGTCTGTTCTCTACATCTGCATCTCCATTCCTTCCCTGCAAATAGGATCATCAATACCATTTACAGATGACAAATCAACACATGAAAAGGATGCTCAATATCACTAAAGATTAGAGAAATGCAAATCAAAGCTACAATATTTTTAATTAGAGTTTATTTACCAATGGTCCAGGACTCAGAAAGAGTAAAACTTGCTTTCTGAGCACTAAAGAGTAACAAATTTTAAGAAAATTTAAGTTTAGATGTAACTTAGAAAGCTTCTCCCTGAACCTATTCAGGGCATTTCTCATTTGTAATTGAAGGCAATTACAAACCGAGGCTCTTTTCTAGATTATTTCCCTTTTTAGGCGGAAATTTCTGCACTCAGAGCCTTTCATTCTAATTTCTAGTATATGTGTTGAGTACATAGATACAATTTTTGACTTTAAATTGGAAGCAGAAGTTCTAATTTTTTTCTTATGACCATTCATCCATTGGATGAGCATTCACTATATGTACTCTATATGTATATTCACCATATGTACATTTATAAGGCACAAGATACAAGATACGGCTTCCCAAGTGGTGCAGTGGCAAAGACACTGCTTGCCAATGCAGAAGACACACGAGAAGTGGGTCCAATCGCTAGGTCAGAAAGATCCCCTGGAGAAGGAAATGGCAACCCACTCCAGTATCTTGCCTGGGATATTCCATGGACAGAGGAGCCTGGCGGGCTACCGTCACAAAGAGTCAGACATGACTGAGTGACTAAACAACAACAATGAATTAGTTTCTTAGGCTTGTATCTGGTGGAAAGAAAAACCCAGTGTCTGCTATTCCATTTTAGTTAGAAGTAGAAATCCACTGGAAAATGAATAACTGTTTGGTGTGGGTTTGTCACCCAGAATATGGATTTAAGTTGAACACAACCTAAAATTTATGACTTGTTTTGCTTTATTTTCTGATCCTCCCATTTTTCTCAATTTGATTTACACATTGCTTCTTTTAGCTTGTCCCAGAAATTGTTACATCAGTCTTGCCCCTTCAAGCTATGAAAAGATCTCTTTGGAGCTTCTGAACTATTCATAGCTTTAGGAATTGGTTATTCTCACTGAAGCTTATTAATTCAATTATTTAAATGGATCAATGATGCATAAATGGAAATGTATCTATCTGCCTACCTACCTACCAACATATACATGTCATTCAGTCTGCTAGTCAGCATAGTATAAAGAATATAAACTATCTGGCATATGTATTGTCTCTCTGATTGACAGAAATGTTTAAAAACTTTTATCACCTAGTCATAAGAGGTTTAATGTTCAGTCTTCTTCAGAGTATTTCTTTTGAGAAGCTATGATATGGTCTGAGATTTCTTTCTCAAAAGAATTGTGTCCTGCTGAGTGGCTAGATTAAGGAAAGTTATTTACAAGACTGCTATAAGGGTACTAGGCGGAAGGGATGCTGCTGTTTCACAGCATCCCTCTGTCTAGCACACTTGTGAAAGCCATTATGGGGCCTGTCACATGCTTGGAGGAAGAGGCAGTATCAGAGAGATGATAAAGATGCTGTCTGCAGTGAGGGACCTCCAATAATCTAAAAACATCTGTCACCAATATTTCTACATTTTATGGCATTTGCAGCTTTTCTGCTCTCTGTATATATGACCTGCAGACTTTGCTTCACTTTTTTTTCTCACTTGCTTAAAATATAGACATTCTGCAGCAGGATTAGGACATGTCTAAGTGTGCCATTGTATGATTTAAATTCTTGGCCTTACCATCTGAGTCCACATTCTAACCAAGACAAGCAAGCCACATACGTTCTTACATTATTTTTAAAGCTCCAACTTTATATTCCCCTTCTGAAATACTTTCCTCCTTCACTGCTTCAATATTATCACCCTATAAACTCCTCTTGGACTTCTTCCTAAATTCCGTACTTGACACTTTGCATTATCCATAACCAGAGGAAAGCTAACAGATATGGAATCACATTATAGCTGATGTTTAGTGTTAATAGCTAAAACAAATTAACTATGGTGATCAACCTCATTCAAAGAATTCTGGATCAATAGTTATCCTACATCTTAAGGTTGAAAGAGTCATAGCAGAAAGAAGGAGAAAAAAATATCAAAAAGCCCAGGAAATTTTTGTCTTTGAAAATAAAATATGTTTCATTTGGAAGTAATCACATTTTATTATACTTTTTATTAAGGCAGACTTATATTCTAATAAATCTCTTATTTTGAGCTTTCAAGTCATGAAGTGGATTTCCTTAGGAGAGCATGATGAAATCAGAAGGTAGATCAGAACATTAGACCTCAATCTTTTCGCTTTATGCCTGAATCATGTACTGCAGAGGTATCTGTGTCTAAATACCTGGACAGTCCTATGAGGTGAAGGAAGAGAAGCTTCTTTCAGGTGAAAGCATGAGCTACAGTATATGCTTACCCTAGAGTCACCCATACCATTCCCGTGCTTATCATACTTGCACCCAGCCCTGCCCACAGTAATGGAGCAGCCATGCCTGGGGGGATGGAGTGTAAGGCTCTACCTACATGTAACATAATTCTGGCCAAGTCCATCCTAGTGGATAGGCTCCAGACCTGGAGAGGACTTGGGGGTCAATCACTGAGAAAGTAATGGAGGAGACAGTTTAGCATCTGGGTTAAGAGCAGATCAAGAATCAGATTAAATCCTATCTTCATCACTTTCTAGCTGTGTGACCATGAATGCGTCTCCCTCACCATGTTTCCTTCCATCTGGAAATAATTTATGATAGGTTATAAAAACGGCCACAGATTCTTTCTCTTTCCTGTAGCCACATCCCTGGCCATGTAACTTGGAATGCTCTTCTGCTCTGAATTGGAACTGGCCACATGCTTTCTTTGGACAATGAAATGATAGCAAACCTGATGCAAACAGAAGCTGAAAAACACTATCATGTTTGGTCAGATGTCTCTTGGAGCTCTTGGGAGCCATTTAATACTGTACAGAAGAAAGGCACCTTAAATAGGACCCAGGGATGGGGCTGCCATTATGACAGACTCCCCAGTTTCACAAGGGGATAGAAATGTCATAAATGCCTATTGGAGAGAGAGAGGGCAGAATGCATGTCAAAATTTCATCCTCAGATTTCCTAAAAGTTTTCTTTCAATTGACTTTGAGTTCTTTGGCTATTAATTCTGACAACTTGTAATGTGGTATTACTGAAGAAAACAAAATTACCATCTATTCTAATTCCATCAGTTTTTTTGGTGATACTCTTTGGCCACACAGGTCTGTAATTCCTTCTCCCAAACCTTCTGTGTTTCTGAATTCAGAATTATTCAGATTATACCCAACATCACAAAATACTTCAAATACTGTCTACAGAAGCACCCTCATAATCTAACATTTGTATTTTTGCCACAAAATATGTAAATATTTATACTTGGTATGACACATGAAAACTGTAAATCACATCAGTCAGTTGACATGAATATTTGCCATGAAATGCGTTTTGAACTTTGGAAATATAGGTAAGGGACTGTGAATTACTACATGTTTTGGGTTCTAGGAATAAAATTTTCCCTATGACATTGCTTTAGAGCTGGAGGGAGTTTGTTTCCTAAATTTGGTAGATGTGGGACTGGTCCTAGATAATCTTGTGTGTTCTATTCACTCTTGAATTTATTAAAAAGGTAAAGTATTGTATTAAAAAAGCTAATACACTGTCTTATACACTGGGCTAATACAAGCCTGACTTAGCTACTGGTACTCCATTGAGACACAGCCCAGACTTCATCAGCCATAGGAACTTACTTAAGGAGTAAAAACCCTTCTGTGCATGCATGCTAAGTCACTCAGTCATGTCTGACTCTTTGCAACCCCATGGGCTGTAGCCCACCAAGTTCTTCTGTTCATGGGATTCTCCAGACAAGAATACTGGAGTGGATTTCCATACCCTCCTCAAGAATACTTCTGAGACTGAAATGAGTAAAAAGCTGTGGGGGAATTTGAACTTCCTTGGACTTTTGAATCACATTTGATTTCTTCCCTGGATCTTAGGTCTCAAAGAGCTTTAATTGCTGAACTGTAATTTCTCCCTGGAATTAAGTATAGAAAATCATAGCTGGACTTTAAATCTCTTAATCTTGAATGTTTTTGGATATTAAGTTGAAAGGAATTTAATCATTGAACATCAGTGTCTCTCTAGGAAAGTTATAATGGCCAGGACTTCATGTTCAAATTTGGGACTTTTAGATTATTATCATTTTATTCTGCATTTCAATATTTGGATATCTTAGTGTTTTCATTTCATCTCATCCCCAGGTCTGTGCTATGCTATGTTGGTAAAGCTTTGACTAGAGTTGATTAGATTCTGATCTATTTTACAATCTTCTTAGAACAAAAATCTAAGCTTTTCACCAATTAAATCAGGAAGATACCCTGTAGAATTGGGCAGCAGCTCGTGAAGATGGAGTCAACAATGCTGGGTTTTACTACAAAGTGGGATAGTTGCACTTCTGGATGATAGTAGGCTTAATGGTTAAGTCTGATATACTAAGGGAATAAACATCTAGGGAATATTAGAGGGGAAAAGGTTTTCCCAACTACTGCTATTTCTTCCATATAGAAGGAGCTCAATCATGAATGCTCTGCTTATTTCTGTTTCCCTTTTACTGGCTTTACTCCCATGAGTATGAAAAACTAGATCTGATTGGTGAATTTGGAAAGAATCTATTAAAATATGTGATCAGCTTAGCGATTCCCCTCATCCTCTTGGATATGACTTGCCCACAGAGCACAGGTGTCAGTCCAGCACTGCCACAGCTAGGTGAGTAGACTTTTCCAGTTCTGGGGTTCAGGGTTAACACACCGCTTTTCTTTAAGCTATTTACTCCCTCCAATGCAGGAATGCAGGTGTAATGAGGAAAAAAGTGATATATCAATCCTGTCTTTCTTATTTTTGGTTAATTCCTAAACTGACTCAGAACTCATAAGTTGATTGGGAAGATGACTGCTATCAATTGGGTGCCCTTGAAAATTTCAATATTGCATGAGCTATTTAATTCTCTGTACATACATCTTCATCTTTATAATGAAGGTTTTTGATGATGATAAGAGTGTGATTTAATACATGTAAAGCATTGCCTAGTGTGTAGCAAGGATTCAGTATTTGCTATTATAATTATTTCTATCAGTTTGTATCCAATGTTTTATGGAGAAATTTATAATGTCAGAGATACTGGGTAAGACTAAAACACATGCCTGCCTCCCAAGAAGTCAACTGTCTGGCCAAGAAGACAAATTATAGAGAGTATATATGGCATGTAATGTATATAAGGTGTAATCATGTGTTTGACTTGTTAGCATCCATACCCTGGGCTACAACAGATACGTAAGAGTAAGACTTGGGCTTGACCTGAGAGGACAGCGAGCATTTAAATAGATGGATTATAAACACTGTCTTTGACATTTACTTCTGTTTCTTTAATTGGGGAGATAGAGTGTGTATGTGTGTGTGTGCGTGTGTGTGTGTGAGTGGTCAGTTGCTCAGTCTTGTCTGGCTCTTTGTGACCCCATGGACTTTAGCCTGCCAGGCTCCTCTGTCCATGGAACTTTTCACATGAGAATATTGGAGCAGGCTGCTGTTTCTTACTCCAGGGGTCTTTCTGACCCAGGAATTGAACCTGTGTCTCCTGCATTGATTCATTACTACTGCACTAGCTAGGAAGCCCATTAATTACAGAGAGTTTTCTTAAACACATATTGTTGCTAATTTCCTACATGACTTTTTCTTTCACCAGATGGAAAACTCTGTAAGAGCAAAAACTGAGTATTACTGATTTCTGTATTTTCCACGCTTGTATCCAGGAACATAGGTAGTGTATGTAGGCATGAGGGCACACACACACACACACACACAGAGGAACACACAAGCATGAATGCACACACACCCTTTGAATAATAATTCTATAAGAAAAAGAGGGAATGAGGATGAGAAGGAAGCAAAGATCTATCTGACTGGTCCAAACAGAGGGCTGAGCCAGGAACGGAAATAGAAGGCCAATTAGACAGTCAGGCAAAAAGGACCCACATCATGGAAGGAAGATTGAATCTGGGGCTCAATGCTCACAGAGGACAAAGGGTCTATTATCCTTAGTGCAACGGTTATTGGGTGCAGGGCAACAGATCAATATGCACCCCTAACTCTCTAGTGAGGAAGGATTTCTCAATATAACAAGAAGCTTAGTCTTCAGAGGTTCAAGACTAGGGTGGGTCCAAGTGTCCTCATGAGAGGATAGGAATACAGTTGAACGGACCCTGAGCAAACTGAAATACATGATAGCTACCAATTCTGCAATGTTGTTTATTTGGGTAAAAGGAAGAACTAATGAATACTTCATTTTAAATCTCTCCAAAGAAAACCACTAGATTAAGTGTCTATTTTTGGATAAAAGTTGAAACTTCACAGTATCCTGTCAATTACTATCTAGTAATATTTTACACTTGGCACATGGACAATGTACAAATTTTCTCTAAAAGCAGTATCACTAGAGTTCTCATATACCTCCTAGAATATACATGGCTTGACTTCCTCTGAAAGGTGACCTGCTGATTTTGACTAATGACTCTGCTAATGAATGTCACAAAGAGACTACTAACCTAATCATTTTTCATTTCCCACTAGGAGAAAAAAAAACAAAACACACGCCCTCTCTTTTGCAGTTTAATGCTTCCCTTAGATCACAAAGGATCTTGGTAGAGAAGCCAGCACTAGAACTAATATAATTGTCCTTGAGGGAGACTCTGCCTGGCCTCCCCGTCTCTAAGGGCAGTAACAGTGCTGGCATTCATTCAAAAATGGCATGTCAACAATCATCTTTGTTTTATGCCTCTTTGTCATCAGTAGTTAATATTTCCTGGTGCATCAGAAAAGGATTACATCTTGATGCACAGGCTTCCTTCTCCTATTGATAGCCTTTGCAATTTGTCATAAATTGTTGGTCATTAAATAAGCATGTCTTTTAAACACGACTGGCCTGGGAACAGTTTAGACTATCAATCCTTAGAGAAACCTACCACTCTTTCCTAAGTCACATTCCTTTCAGCAGAACTGTATTATGTTGGGCTTTGTTCTATTTCCTGCTTTGGGCCAATAATGAGGCTTTGGTGTCCCTTGCTTGTTTTTAAGAAGGATGACATATTTCCTGCAGCTCTTTCTACAAGGAGACAGCTGTGGAAACATCACAATAATGAACCAAACATCTTGTGGGTACCCGAGGCAGCTCCTACATATTCACTATCCTTTTGTTTCATGTTCTGGGAAATTTTTGCTAATAAAACCTGGGGAACCAAGCGGCATTTCTCATCCAAGGTCCTTGATTCTGGCATCAACCGTGGTCTTTCCCCTTTATCAACCTATGTAGTAAGGTAACACGTGGGCTTGGGTATTGTTCATAATAATTTCGATTGTCTTGGCACAGCCAATCATCCAGAAAGTAAAGATTTTACTAGAATGAGGAAAAGACTTAAGGAAACATACTATACCTAGATAAGATAACTTTCAAACATAATGCTATGTCACTTAACTCAAAAACAAGTAAAGCTATAAATTGTGTTTATAAGTGACTTTTCTATCTTAATTCTCAGTGGAACTATCTTTCCTGCACATTTAAGGAGCTAAACCATATGTTTAACACCTTACTTGCACAACAGTGTATCTCCCTAGCCATTTATTTTTTTAGAATAAACTGGGGATAGTTCAAATGCATTACAATTCCTCTTGCTGTCTTTGTGTAATTCTATAATGTAAAATTTTCTTCATATGGAAAACCTATACAAAGTTAATGTAGGGCTTAATGAGTTATTATAAAATGAACTTCATTGTTACCATTACAAGAAGCAAAATTTGCTACCACTTCAGAAGCTATTCCAATTCTATTTTCTCCCCCTTCAAATTTATCTGTGGCTTGCACTTTCATAGTGATTTCTTCCTCAACTTTCTTTGTGGTTTTATCACCCATGTAAAGTGAAAAAGTGAAAGTTGCTCAGTCATACCTGACTTTTTAGGACCCTATGGACTGTAGCCTGCCAGGATCCTCTGTCCATGGGATTCTCTAGGCAAGAATGCTGTAGTGGGTTGCCATTTCCTTTTCCAGGGGATCTTCCTGACCCAGGGATCAAACCCAGGTCTCTCACATTGCAGAAGAATTACTTACCTTCTGAGCCACCAAGCAAGCCCCATTACCCATGTGAGCACTCCAATAACTATAGCCTTGATCATTTAAATAAAATAGATATGACTTTTGAGCCACAGTTACCCCTTCATACCTTACTTTTCTTCACAATTTATCTGTTGAGTAAGGGGCATTTGACATGAATGCCCCCACAGTCTGGATTTTGCTGATTTTCAACACAAGGTTCAATTCAACACATTCATCTATCATTGAGATTTGCTACAATGTGGATTTGATGAAACAAATCCTCACCAGTCTCAGTTTCTCTTTATTGAGTAGGACTATATGTGGTGCTTCCCTGGTAGCTCAGACGGTAAAATGTCTGCCTACAATGAGGGAGACCCGAGTTCAATCCCTGGGTCGGGAAGATCCCCTGGAGAAGGAAATGACAACCCACTCTAGTGTTCTTGCCTGGAAAACCTCATTGACTGAGGAGCTTGGTAGGCTACAGTCCATGGGGTCACAAAGAGTCAGACACAACTGAGCGATTTCACTATAGGTGGTGCTGTGTTTACAATAGAAGGCATTTGATGTCTGATTGCCTCTCTATTTGTGATGTTAGTGGCAACTGATGTTTGATGAATAGGTTTCTTAATATTTTGTAGAGTTTCCCATGGTGTCAGTCTAAATTTATCATTTATTAGAACAGAATAAATGAGAAACTTCCTCTTATCTATAATTGGTTACCTACTAGAAAAGCTTATACTGAAAAGGAAGGGTAAATGATTTTTCTTGTCCTTAATTTTCAAGCAGATAAGTTTTCAAGATGATAAATTGTTTCCCAACAATCTTTTGTGGTGAACTGTTAGTTTTATCTTTTAATATCAACTCAACCACATGAGGGCTTCCCTGGTGGCTTAGTCGGTAAAAAATCAGCCTGCAAGGCAGGAGATCGGATTTGGATCCCTGAGTGGAGAGGATCCTCTGGAGAAGGAAGTGGAAACCCAGTCCAGTATTCTTGCTTAGGAAATCCCGTGGACAAAGGAGTCTGGAGGGCTATAGTCCATAGGGTCACAAGAGTTGGACGTGACTTAGCAACTCAAGCACCACCATGAAGATATTTAATGGGTTTTAATCCACTGCAGTTAGCGTGTTTTTTCAAGCACAAAATTGAGCAGCTGCAGAATGGAACCTCTTTTAGTTGACTCTTGAATCTTTTCACAGCTTCGTCACTATCCAGTATGATAATTTTGTATATTTCTAATCTAGAAGCTCTGGATTCCTTTAATAGTCAGATATGCTTTGAGACTACAATATGATCAATAAGATGTTCATTTATATCTGTTTGGTTATTGTTTCTAAACCTCTTCATTGGATACAGTCAGAAAATAAACTCACATGTGCTCACGGGTATACACACATGCTCACACACAGAGACACACACACACACATCATGTGTTCATACTGATATACATCAAATTCAAAATCAGAACTAACTGGTTTTTCTCGAACAGATTCTAAATTATTCCTGCAAGTCCTTTCTTCTCTGTAGTAGTAGTCTGTATTGCAACTACTCAATTCTATCATTAGAGCAGGAAAGCAGCCATCAATAATATGTAAAGTATGGGTGTGGCTATAGTCCAACAAAATGTCATTTACAAACATAAAGGTGTAGGCTCATGAGCTATAGCTTGCCAACTGCTAATCTGCATTGGAAATCTTGATTCTTAAAGACATAGGTCATGTCTAGATTAGACGAATCCATCACTGCTCTTCTACTTGTCTCACATTACATACATTCAACAGTTTCAGAATAATGATAATAGTACTGTTATGAGCCATATACTTACTAAGACAGTTAAAAATGGACTTCACTTGTAGAGTATCTTCTGTCCCTTGCTAAAGTTGCACTCTATCTACATTATCTGTGGATAGCTATTGCTTGTTATGGGACTTCCCTGGTGACTCAATGGTAAAGAATCTGCCTGCAAAGCAGAAGCAGCAGGAGACTTGGGACTGATCCCTGGGTTGGGAAGATCCCCTAGAGGAGGGCATGGCAACCCAGTCCAGTATTCTTGCCTGGAGAATCCCATGGACAGAGGAGCCTGGCGGGCTATATGCCATGGGTCACAAAGAGCTGGACACGACTGAAGCGACTGAGCACACAGCACACATTGTAGGTTATATTTGTTCTCTCTTTTAATCCTCATTTAGTCCTAATTGTACAACTATCTATATATAAAATTTTCCTCTCCAGGTTTTATCAATATGTGCTTCTAATCCCTTTCCTTATCTGAAGTTCATTCTTTAGTAAATTCTTTAGGGTAGGCCCATAAGGAATAATATTTTCTGAGCTTATTCAGATTGATAACAATTTGTCTGTGCTCCCTTGTACTTTCCTTTTCCTTTTCTTCTCTTAATATCTTAAACAAGTTACTCTGTTTTCTTCTCCCATAAAGTGTTGCTGTCAGATAGCCTGTTGATAAACTACACTCTTTTCCTTATAAGTCACATGCTGTTTTCCTTACTTGCCTATTTCAGATTAGGAAGGAAGCCCACACTGATATGACCATCAGCATGAAGGAAGTTTGCTAGAGAATGTCCTCAGGATTAACACTAGCTGGGGGTCGGAGGAGGAAAGAAAGGAAAACTGGGTAAGGAGAGAAGTTGAGCTGTGGTGCAGTCGCAACAAAGCTTCACCAACCCTGAAGGGAGCACTGCGGCTGGTCTCAGTGGGGAGAGGAAACTGCATCTTTTAATGCTAGAGTTGACCAGTTCCCCAGAAAGTGGATATGGCGTTGAGCATTGTGGCTTTCCTCAGCCAAGTAAGTTACTGAAGAGGTCATTAGAAATGAGATCTGTCAAGCAACAGCTTCATAGCAGCTAGGGAAATTTCAAAAATAAAATAAAACTTTAGGTTCAGTAATTTTTCTAGAACATGTCTTGATGTTGGTCATTTCAGTTCAGTATTCTCAGGGGTATAACATACTCTTTCAATTTGCAGTTTCAAGCTATTCCTTATTTCAAGAAACATAAATTATTGTTTTTAGCATTTATTTTACTCTCTTGGTTTCTAATATCAGGGACTCCCATTATACATATACTGGATCTTTCTTGCTTTTCTTTCTCTTTTTCATCTTCTCTTCTCCTTAAGGCATCATCTGTTGTGTTTAGCAGTTTTTACATTTTTCCCGGTTTAGCCCTCATTTCTGAAAAGATCTAATCTTCTAATTGTTTCCAGAGTTCTGACACTAAATTTATGAATATTTCTAAATCTGATTTATATTTCCTAGTTCTTATTTATGTTTTCTTTCTTCTATTTGAGAATAAGTTTATAGTTTATCCTGGGGCTTCCCAGGGGGCCCTACTGGGAAACTGCCTGCCAATGCAGGAGACCCAAGAGACACAGGTTCAATTCCTGGGTTGGGAAGATCCCCTGGAGTAGGAAATGCCAACCCATTCCAATATTCTTGCCTGGAAAATCCCTTGGACAGAGGAGCCTAGCAGTCTATAGTCCATGGAGTCACAAAAAAGTCAGACACAACTGAACACAATAGCCTTATATTCTGTTTTAGAGCCTATCTTTATGGCATATTTCCATTGCCTGTAGGGACATTATTTATTATCTTTTTTCTTTTAATAATTCTGTATGAAATTTAATCTCAAGTCTTTTCTGTGTTCCTTTTTTGTGAAACTAATTTTCCCTAGCTTTTAGAAAGAAATGTGGTTTAAGGAAGCTCTTACTCCACACAGGATTCCCTGATATACTGCTTCTTGTAGTTTTAAAAAATATAATTGTTTGCTTCTGAGATTTCCTGGCTCTTTTCCTTTTCTCACTTTTATCTGGACCTTCTATTATTTTATCTCCACTGTCCCTGTTCTTATCAATCTTGATTCAATTCCCAGAAGTTTCTCCTTTGCACATGAACTTACCTGTAAAGAAGATTTGGTAGGTGACTTTTGGAGAATTTATTGGAAATTTACTGCTACAGACACATTGGTATTTACAACAGGCCTGTTTCACTAATTTACAGTTACATTGGGAAAAACCTCTCCTAATTTCAGCTGCTCATCTGAAATTGGCCCGTGACACTTCCCACCACACTGTGTGAGCTATTTTGAATTTCTCTTGTTCTCAGGTATTTCAAGCTAGCTAACATACACAAATATTAAAACTATGCAGATCTTGGCTGGTAGTAGCTTGTATTCATTCTTTTATTGTTTGAGAATTGTGTTATCCAGAGTTATTTTAAAAGATCATCTATGGTTTTTTTTTATTTTGCTGTCTAGTCATTCTGTCTTTTTTTCATGTTGGGTTTTGGAAAGATTAGAAAACAATGTAGCTGGTACTGCTGCCTCTTTTCTAGAAGCACATTTTAATTTGTTTTCTAGATGCTAAAAGTATGAAACAGTCTGAATAAAATGTGAATGAAAAAATGTGGAATAAGAGGTCTATGGTAAGAGATGCATTTTAGATTTCATTAAAAGTACCAAGACTCCAATTTTTACCCCAAAGGCCACCAGTCCTTTTTAAAGTGTTTCATTTCCTAGGTCAGATTTACTCTCTTGTAAACTGTTTCAGCCATGAATAAACTTCTAGCTTTGCTGTGACTCACTTGGGTTCAACTCTGGCTAAGCCATGGTTTATTTCTGTGAACCTGGGGAATGTTTGTTAAATTATCTGAGGTTCATCTAAAATTTAAGTGAAATAATATTCATCTTATGAATCTAATTTTCCCAGAACTTTTTTACAATCTCTGTCTCTCACCTCTCATTCCCCCAACAGCCAATGCATATCACAACATCCAATTACTATTACTTAATAAGTATTTTTTTGAATTTTCTCACTTTTCTTCATTTCCACCACTGCTGTTCCAGGCATCTTAATGCCAACTATCATA
The DNA here is from genome assembly GCF_023699985.2 of Odocoileus virginianus. Taxonomy (NCBI): domain Eukaryota; kingdom Metazoa; phylum Chordata; class Mammalia; order Artiodactyla; family Cervidae; genus Odocoileus; species Odocoileus virginianus. The sequence continues at coordinate 53,733,009 of NC_069684.1, read as the reverse complement.
TTCCATTTCTTGAGCCACTTAAATACTCTCCTCAATTACCTGCCAACATGCTCTTTGGCCCCCTTCACACCCATTCCTTAAACTCAGCCAGAATAATTTCAAAACATGATTTTGTCAACCTCTTGCTTAAATAACATTGACTATAGCAAATCTTTTCTTAAAATCCTTCAAGGTTTCCCATTGGCTGTAAGATTTAGGTGGAACTTGTTTTGCATTAAAAAGTCTTTCTTCTGTCCACCTTTCAAGCTTATCTTACTGGCTGTCTTCATTTGCCGTCTCAATGTTGGTCACACTGCTCTGCTTTCTGCTCCTTGTCCTCACCCTGCTCCTTCTCATCAGGGATTTTTCACATTATCTGTCTCTTCTTGAAATACTATTCTCTCCCTTCTTCACCAAATTAATTTCTAAAGATGCTTCCTATCTCAGTGTAAGCATCAGTTTCTCCAGGAAGTTTTCCCTGCCCTTCTTAGCAAAGCAGATCACATATAGTACTATGGACCTTTTCTTCAAAACATGTAATAATAGCACTTATTTATTAAAGTATATAATTAGTGCCTCCACTCCTATAGCGCTTAAACTCCATGAAGACAGGGAGCATTTTTGTTTACCATTGTAATCCCAGCACAATGCCTGTACATGGTATTTTGGAAAGTTTTATTATGAATAAATGAGTAAACAAACATTTTTAATATTGTTGTGAAGACCAGAAAAGTATACTTGTATTCTGAGTTGGCCTAAGCTGCTTTAACAAGTAATTAGTTTCTTTTAAATAAATATTTCGTGCATGCTAAGTCGCTTCAGTCGTGTCCGACTCTTTGCGACCCCATGGAATGTAGCCCACCAGGCTCCTCTATCCATAGGATCCTCCAGACAAGAATACTGGAGTGAATTGCCATGCCCTTCTCCAGGGGATCTTCCCGACCTAGGAATTGAACCCACCTCTCTTATGACGCGGGCGGATTCTTTACCAGCTGAGCCACTGTGGTTGGGAAGATCAGCCACTGATTCCTGGGTTGGTAAGAGATGTGGGAAATCCCATGGACAGAGGAGCATGACGGTCTATAGTCCATGGGATTAACCTGCAAAGAGTCGGACACAACTTAGCAGCTAAAACAACAAAAGGCTGTGAAGCTTTGTCATGTTTACAGGACAGTTTTTGTTTGTTTGCTTGTTTATTTTGTAGCAAAATGTGATCTGACACTTATTTTCATTAAAAGCTTTTAGTGAGATTGCCTGTGTATACTAAGTCGCTTCAGTCATGTCTGAATCTTTGCGACCTATGGACTGTAGCCCACCAGGTTCCTCTGTCCATAGGATTCTCCAGACAAGAATACTGGAGTGGATTACCATGCCCTGTGTTACTTTTGTCTCTAAGTTGTGTCCAACTCTTTGCAATCTCATGGACTGTAGCCTGTCAGACTACTCGGGCCATAGGATTTCCCAGTCAAGAATGTTGAAATGGGTTGCTGTTTCCTTATCCAACAGCCTTCTGTACTTTTTGGCTATTTGAGAATGCCATTGACAGCTATGTCTGAGGCAAAACCAAAGTGTTCCTGACCTGAGATTCTTAATCTCTATGTGACATTTGGGGAGAATTTCCCTTAGGTTGTAACAATTAGGCTGTTTAGGGTTCCAGAGGTTTCTTAAATATATGAAGTCAGAATGATAGCCTTAAAGCAAAAATCAAAACCCTAACAGGTTTTAGATTCCTGATTGATTTCTTTGCCCTAGATTATCAGTTGTGTAAAAGCCTGGAATTCTAAGATAAAAGAATGCAATAAAGAATAACGCAGTTCCTGTGTATGTGTGATTACTGTAGGAATAAAGCAAATAGGTAGAAAGGAACTTCCCTCATTTAAAAAAAATCTGAAGTCATTGTTCCCCAGCCCTATAATTGTAGCTCCAAACAATCCAGATAATTGTGATTTATAATGAACACTCCCAGAGCACCTGAAGGCTGAGGTTCCTTGTACCCAGAGTGGATGAGTCACTCAACTTGTTTGTGCAATACTAGCAGGAAAACAACAAGATCATATCTCCCTCTTGAGCTAATAATAAGGTGACACACACTTAATCAAAATAAAGGGCACTGAAATAATTCAAAAGGGTCAATCTTCAAAGGAATCATTAAGAGGTGTCCTCTTGTTACCAGAAAAACAAATTTCAGGAAAGGATATAATAATCATTCAGATGAGATTAGTGGTTCAAAATGGAGTGATTTCACTTCCCTAAGGAACGTTTAATAAGTCTGGGGATATTTTTGGTTGTCACTGTTGGGTGCTACAGGCCTCTAGCACATGGGGTAGAGATACGGATAAGCCTTCTGCATCACACAGGATGGCCCCTCACAACATTATCCAAAACAAAATGTCTGTAGCAATGCTACTGAGAAACCCTGGGTTAGATCATAGATGAGGAACAGTTGGAGCTCTTTTAGGACCTGCCATCATTAGACCCATGCAGGGGTTTGAGACATAATGCCAAGTTGCCAAGTAACTGAAGCCAAGCTAAGCCCAAATACTTTCTATTCCATCACACTCTCATTTAACATAAAATCTAGTTTTCTCTCCTCTATAACCTAAGGTGAAGATTCATAAAGGTAAACCTTACAGTGCTTCCCTGGTAGCTCAGCTGATAAAGAATCTGCCTGCAATGCAGGAGACCCTGGTTTGAGACTCTGGTTTGATTCCTAGGTCAGGAAGATCCACTGGAGAAGGGATAGGCTACCCACTCCAGTATTCTTTGGCTTCCCTTGTTGCTCAGCTGTTAAAGAATCCTCCTGCAATGTGGGAGACCTGGCTTCGATCCCTGGGTGGGAAGATCCCTTGGAGAAGGGAATGGCTACCCACTCTGGTATTCTGGCCTGGAAAATCTATACAGTCCATGGGGTCACAAAGAGTCAGACACTACTGAGCGACTTTCACTCTCACCTTCAAACCTTACAGTGATGCATGACATTTAAATGAAGATTAAAAACGTCACTTGATTTTTAAGGCAGGTATTTTTGTTCTTGTACATTGTCTTTAAAACAGCCTTCCACAATTTTATGATTCTATCTTCCTCCACCCTTCGCTTTCCCTACCTCTCATTATCCTTCTCATCTCTTTTTTTTTCTTAAGATTTTTTTTTAATGTGGACCATTTTTTTAAGTCTTCATTGTATTTGTTACAATGTTGCTTCTGTTTTATGTTTTGGTTTTTTGGCCCGAGGCATGTGGGACCTTAGTTTCCTGAACAGGGATTGAACCCACATCCCCTGCATTAGAAGGTGAAGTCTTAACCACTGGACCATTAGAGAATTCCCTCATCTCTATTAACAACTCATTATATAACCTTCTGTAGTTTTCTATGCTCATACAGATATAGATATGTAAATATGTATTCAGTGTAAGTATTCATACATACAAGTGTATCCTTTTTCACAAGTGATTCTTTTTTACAAGTGTACCTTCATATTATGCATAATTTGCTACAACTTGCTTTTCTCACTCAAAAATATTTCATGGAAATCTCTCAAAGACAACTTTTACAGTTCTCTTTCTTCTTTTTTTAAATCTTTCTTCTTTTAATCATGTTAATTCCTCTTGATTTATTCAGTAATTCTTTGATCGACAGCATATTTTATTATTCCATGGTAAAACATTTTAAAATAATATCTCTCTGCAAATATCATTAAGTCCCAAGGTTTTTATTTTTATGGAATAGAGCCTTAAAAGTGGGATTGCGTATTTGAGAATCTAGAATGAATACTCCAAGTAAATCCAAATGTAAGACAATCCTTTTTAGATAAGACCAGAAGTTCAAAATCTACAGATGCTTTTGTATACATATATACATATATATATATAAAGAACTGGGAATACCAGTATGCAGGTCAAGAAGCAACAGTTAGAACCCCGCATGGAACAACTGATTGGTTCAAGGTTGAGAAAGGAGAACAACAGGGCTATTTGCTGTCACCCTATTTGTTTAATCTATATGCTGAACATAGCACGAGAAATGCCAGGCTGGATGAGTTACAAGCTGGAATCAAGATAGGTGGGAGAAATATCAGCAACCTCAGATTTTCAGGTGATACCACTCTAATGGCCGAAAGCAAAGAGGAACTAAAGAGCCTCTTGATGAGGGTGAAGGAGGAGAGTGAAAGAGCCAGCTTAAAACCAAGATCATGGCATCTGGCCCCATTGCTTCATGGCAAATAGAAGGGGGAAAGGTGGAAGTAGTGAAAAATTTCCTCTTCTTGGGCTCTAAAATTACTGTGGATGGTGATAGCAGTCATGAAATTAGAAGACAATTCCTTCTTGGCAGGAAAGCTATGACAAGCCTAGACAGTGTGTTGAAAAGCAGAGACATTACCGACAAAGGTCTGTATAACCAAGGCTATGGTCTTCGCAGTGGTCACATATGGTTGTGATCCATAAGTTTCATAAGTATAGAACTGTAAACCATAAAGAAGGCAGAGCGCTGAACTGATACCTTCGAACTGTGGTGCTGGGGAAGATTCCTGAGTCCCTTGGACAGCAAGGAGATAAAATCAAGTCAATTTTAAGGGGAATAAGCCCTGAATACTTGTTGGAAGGACTGATGTTGAGGCTGAAACTCCAATATTTTGGTCATCTGATGCAAACAGCTGACTCATTGGAAAAGTCCCTGATGCTGGGAAAGATTAAGGGGAGAAGGAGAAGAGGGCGTCAGAGGATGAGATGGCTGGATGGCATCACCAAAGAAATGGACATGAACTTGGACAAACTTCGGAAGATGGTGAGAGACAGGGAGGCCTGGCATACTGCAGTCCATGGGGTCACAAAGAATCAGACACACCTGGGTGACTGAACAACAACAATACATATATATAATTTTAAATGTTAATTAGAACTTTAAAATTTTTTAATTAAAAATGTATGTGGAAAATTCACATTGTCAACAAATGATTATTTTTGGAAAACGTAACATACAGGGTGAATAAAGGAAATATTATTATAATATTTAAATAGCTTTTTAATTTACCAGAAAATTTGATATGGGACATACAGAGGCACCTCATTGAAAATCATATGCAAATGGTATACCAAACACCTGAAAAGATGTTCTAACTCTATAGAAGCCACATAATTACAAAATCAAGTAGCAATGTACTCTCTCTTTGTACCCAAGAGACTGGCAAAGGATATAAAGGATCACAACACCTGCTGGAGAGAATGTGAGGAAATGAATATTATGCATTCTTGGTGATAATGCAAAATTTTAAGTCCTCTTGGAAAAGAGCCTAGCTTAATTTAAAAAAAAATTCATATCTGCTCACAGAAGCAACTTGCTAAAGTGGTTTGGAAGACAGCACAGCAGGAAGCAGGGCTTCCCAGGAGGCGCTAGTGGTAAAGAACCTGCTTGCCAATGCAAGAGACACAAGAGACGTGGGTTCAATCCCTGGGTGAGGAGGCTCCCTTGGAGGAGGGCATGGCAACCCACTCCAGTATTCTTGTCTGAAAATCCCATGGACACAGGAGCTTGGTGGTTAGAGTCCATAGGATTGCAAAGAGTTGGACATGACTGAAGCGACTTAGCAACGCACCACACTGCAGGAAGGAGTTCTATTAGTAATTTAAAGTGCAAGTAAAAAGGAAAAAGGAAAGCCAGAAATGGGTTTTGACCAGTGTGCACACCTAAACTCCTCAGCGATGGTTCTGCAGTTGTATCTCTTTCCTGAGGTGCTGGACCCTCTAGTGAAAGTCTAGTGAAAGTGAAAGTTGCTCAGTTAACTCTTTGCGATCCCATGGGCTATACAGTCCATGGAATTCTCCAGGCCAGAATACTGGAGTGGGTAGCCTATCCCTTCTCCAGTGGATCTTCCCCACCCAGGAATTGAACCGGGGTCTCCTGCATTGCAAGTGGATTCTTTACCAACTGAGCTATGAGGGAAGTCCAAAGCCTGGCTTGTCAGGGGTGGGGTTCGAACCCACACCTCCAGGGGAGACTGCAACCTGAACGCAGCACTTTAGATCGCTTGTCCATCTTGAGAGCAAGTCTAGTACTGGTGTAATCGTGGTGGGGAAATCATGTCTGGCATCCTACATGCGCACTGTGGCTTGGTGGTATTCCAGACACAAAGGCAGGATTAAGGCTACATTAGAAGTGGGAAAACCATCAAGCGCATGTGAATTCTAATTTGAGGGTAAATCGGAAATCAGCACCCATGGGGTCTGAAGAGTGGAAGGCACAGGCAGCAGTGAGTGAATAGTCTGAAGCATTTGTCATGCCTGAGATGCTATCCTTCAAGCCCGATGAACTGGTCCAGCCTCGGAGGGTCATGCCCAATGAAGAAGAGAGTCCTGGGTGTTGCGCAAAAAGAAAATTCATGAATGGTACTTCAGAGGTTCATCTCTTTTGTTTACCCACTTGATTTAAGTAGTAGGCTCACAAACCTGGATGGTGTCTTGGAAGTCATTTCAGAAGGAAGAGAACTCTGGTACTGGAGCATTAGAATGTATTTACACTGGGACTGGATTTATCAACTCATTTCAACTTGAATGGGGGCAGATTCCAGTACAGATTATTTGTTGAGGTCATAGCACAGTGAGGATGTTCTGAGAAATTTCCAAATCTGGATTTGGGATGAGCTGTCTCATAAGAGTAAATGTTACTGTTATGTCGATCAATAGTGTCTGATTCTTTGCCACCCAACGGACTGTAGCCTGCCAGGTTCCTCTATCCATGGGATTTCCCAGGCAAGAATACTGGAGCAGATTATTTCCTTCTCCAGGGGATCTTCCTGGATTAGGGATTGAACCTGCGTCTCCTGCATTGGCAGGTGGATTCTTTATCACTGAACCACCAGGGAAGCCCAAATGTTCTCTAACAGGTGTAAAAAAGATAACTAGTGGGGAGTTGCTATATGCCACAGGGAGCTTAGCTTGGTGCTCTGCGGCAACCCAGCAGGGTGGGACGGTAGGCTCAAGGGGAGGGGATATAAGTATAGTTGATGCACTTTGCGACCATGGGGTTGCAAAGAGTCAGACACGACTGAGTGACTGAATTGCCTGACTGATGCACCTTGTTGTGCAACAGAAATTAACTGCACAACAGTTAATTGCAACATTGTAAAGCAATTATACACCAATAAAAGAAAAAAAGGGGGCTTTCCAGGTGGCACTGGAAAAGTGCCAGAAAAAAAGTAAAGAACCTCCTGCCAATGCAGGAGACACAAGAGACCCAGGTTCAATGCCTGGGTTGGGAAGATTCCTTGGAGGAGGTCATGGCAACCCACTCCAGTGTTCTTGCCTGGAGAATCCCATGGACAGAGGAGCCTGGTGGAGCTACAGTCCAGAGTCACAAAGAGTCAGACACAACAGAAGCGACTTAGCACACACACAAGAGAATAACAAGAATTAAATGTTCTTTCAGGAAGAACATGATAAACTCTTTCCAATTATGGCTGTTTCAGAAAATATATAATATTTAATGAATATTATATTGAATGAATATTTAATAATAATATATAATGAATATATATAATTAGCATGAGTATAGGGGAACATGTAAGGATAAATCATGTTTCAGATCAGCTCTGATGGGGAGATATGACTATCCTGAAGTCCTTCATCACTTTCTGAGTTCACACTACCCCCAGGCCAGATGCCAGCATTGGCCCTCCAGAGCTGGTTTGCAGCACGGGCGTGCAGCAGGCCACTGAACCATATAAGGAAGGGGGAGCCTCTGCTTCCTTCATTCTTCTTCCTAATTACTGCTGAATAGCCTACACACCTGCCAAAATAATTTGAAAGGAGCTTGGTGTTAGAGCAAGGTCTGAGCCATGTATGGACTAACAATGGGGCCCCAATATGCAGGCCCGTCTCAGCAATCACTGAGATTTATGATATTAATACCCACAGTTTTTCATAAAAGCAACAGAAGGTGTGCTTCCTAGATGTCAGTGGAACTTGGCTTGGATCCCCAGCTTCGGCTCCTATAATCAAAGCCAATAAGGCCACCGTCCTTCCCACCGGACAGAGACGAGGATGTTTACAATTGTCCCCTGTCTTGGGGTTGCCACTCTGTCTCGGACATTCCTTCTCCCTTGACACTGTAGTGAGCCAAATTCTGTCACTTCTGCCTAGGGTCATACTTAGCAGGAAGATGTTAACCGTAAGACTTTCTAAGTCTAAGGGCCCCGGGAAAAACTTGGCTGAAAGTCCAGGTTTTGAGGACATTAGACTCGGAATGGATATGTTGACAGATTGTGTGCAGCCAAGAATAAACCTGCTTTTGTGCAGCTGAGTCACAAGACCCTTTGGTTCACTCGTTAATAACTGAAAACCCAGTAATAAGTTCCATATTTCATGAGCGGAGTCTCATACCAGAGATATTTCTCCATTGGTGCATACATGCTCTGAACTTATATATCATATTTGTAATGGCTGCAGGTATATTTTGAGTTATCCATGCTTTTTTAGGTACCAGATGTGCCTGCTACAGATAATGTTCAGATGTCTCATGCCTTTCTAGAGTGTGGGGGTTTGCTTTGATTCTTTTCTAACACAAAACACAAATCTTAAATGGAATTAGTGTTTCACACGACAGACTGTTCTATGGCACTACTATAATCAAATAGTTGTTAAAATATCCACATTTTGGATGAAGAAGACTGTTGGTAGAAGGGCTTCATTCTTTAAAAGAGATGTTACTTTCGTGACAAATGAGAGAAAAAACAATTACCATTTTAAATGAAACAAAGAAAATCAGGCTCTGGAAAACTTCTCTTAGTTCTGACAGCAAAGGCAGCTTTTAAAAGTTGCCAAGAGACTTTGGTTAAAGAGAGAATTAACACGGACATGTCACGGTTATGTGACAGATAGGAACTGTGAAATTCTAGCCTGTAGAAATTTTAAGGAGTTCTCTGGGAAACTAAAAATCTAGGGTAGGACTTCCATTTCTAGCAGCATGGGGAGCAGATATAATTTAGAACAATATTAACAAGAAAAAGTTTAAAATGCAGTACAAATTGTACATAAAAAAATGGAAAAATGTGTATTTGAGTCTAATTCATGGGGTTTAGAGCACAATGAATATATTAACCAATTAGTAACATAAAATAGTATGATGGTAATCTAAGTTAAGGTTTTCAAAGCTCCTTTAACTATTCTGGAATAGAATTCAAAATATTCATTAATTATAGATACTAGTGTGTTATATATACATAGAAAATTTCTATGATATCTGCAAAAAAATCCAGACCATATACCTTCTAAAAATTAGGGGTAAACAAAGTCAAGCATTATAAAATAAGCAAGGAAATGACAAGAAACAGAAAGAAAACAGAATAGAAATCTCACAGTGAGTTAGAGCTACATCAATATTAATGAAATGATCATAATAAACGTAAATTGTTTTTCTGTTCAAAGACAAAGATTGTAAGCTAAAACATATCTTTCTAATTCAGATATCTTATATTTACAATAGATATCTCTAAAACATTTCTAAGATCTTTAAAACATCTCTAAAACCGTTTAGATAAACGGTTTCCCTGATGGCTCAGACAGTAAAAGCGTCTGCCTGCAGTGCGGGAGACCCGAGTGATCCCTGGTTGGGAAGATCCCTGGAGAAGGAGCTGGCAACCCACTCCAGTACTCTTGCCTGGAAAATCCCACAAACGAACGAGCCTGGTAGGCTACAGTCCATGGGGTCACAAAGAGTCGGACACGACTAGGCGACTTCACTTTCTTTCTCTAAAACATAAAGACACAGAAAAGATTAAAGTAAATTAATGGAAAAAATATATACCAGGCATTCACCAATCAGAAGAAACCTTATAAAATTTTATTGTCAGAAAGATAAGACTTTAACAAAAAGCATTATTAAAGATAAAGAAGATTACTACATAACATTTTAGCTTTAAGTTATCAGGGAAATAAAATACATCTTGCAAATTCCTAATAATGTAGTTGCAAATGTATAAATAAAAAATGGCAGATACACAGAGAAATTTACAGATTTACCATTAAGACTGTATGTATATGAGTATATGGGTATATATACATATATATATATTCAGTAGACAAAAATTTAGTGAAGTTATATAGCAATATATATAGGCAGCTGCTCTAAATAATTAGAAAATAATAATTATTTCCAGTACTTGGATCATTTAAAAATTTTAATATCAACTAGGATAGGATATAAAACAATTCTACTAAATTTCTAATGAAACTTAAAAGCTTTTGCACAACAAAGGAAACTATAAGCAAGGTGAAAAGACAGCCCTCAGATTGGGAGAAAATAATAGCAAATGAAACAACAGACAAAGGATTAATCTCAAAAATATACAAGCAACTCCTGCAGCTCAATTCCAGAAAAATAAATGACCCAATCAAAAAATGGGCCAAAGAACTAAACAGACATTTCTCCAAGGAAGACGTACGGATGGCTAACAAACACATGAAAAGATGCTCAACATCACTCATTATCAGAGAAATGCAAATCAAAACCACAATGAGGTACCATTACACGCCAGTCAGGATGGCTGCTATCCAAAAGTCAACAAGCAATAAATGCTGGAGAGGGTGTGGAGAAAAGGGAACCCTCTTACACTGTTGGTGGGAATGCAAATTAGTACAGCCACTATGGAAAACAGTGTGGAGATTCCTTAAAAAGCTGGAAATAGAACTGCCATATGACCCAGCAATCTCACTTCTGGGCATACACACTGAGGAAACCAGATCTGAAAGAGACACGTGCACCCCAATGTTCATCGCAGCACTGTTTATAATAGCCAGGACATGGAAGCAACCTAGATGCCCATCAGCAGACGAATGGATGAAGAAGCTGTGGTACATATACACCATGGAATATTACTCAGCCATTAAAAAGAATTCATTTGAATCAGTTCTAATGAGATGGATGAAACTGGAGCCCATTATACAGAGCGAAGTAAGCCAGAAAGATAAAGACCATTACAGTATACTAACACATATATATGGACTTTAGAAAGATGGTAACTATAACCCAATATGCAAAAAAAGAAAAAGAGACTCAGATGTATAGAACAGACTTTTGGACTCTGTGGAAGAAGGCGAGGGTGGGATGTTTCAAGAGAACAGCATCGAAACATGTATATCTAGGGTGAAACAGATCACCAGCCCAGGTTGGATGCATGAGACAAGTGCTCGGGCCTGGTGCACTGGGAAGACCCAGGGGGATGGAGTGGAGAGGGAGGTGGGAGGGGGGACCGGGATGGGGAATACATGTAAATCCATGGCTAATTCATTTCAATGTATGACAAAAACCACTGCAATGTTGTAAAGTAATTAGCCTCCAACTAATAAAAATAAATGGAAAAAAAAAAAGAAATCATCATAAACAGGGAAAGAATGAAAAAAAAAACAAAACCAAAAATTAATAGCATACAGATTCTCTTCTCTGGCTACAATGTGGTTAAGACAGACATAAATAGTGAAAAGATAGCTTTTAAACTTCAGAAATTCATAAGTCAAATCTGGAATAATTTGAGAAGCATAATAAATAACAGTATTAGAATATAATACTGAGAAAGAAAATAAACATTGTGCAAGTCTATAGTAATATAAATAACTTATTGAATAAATAAATAGGGGAAAAAAGATAATCTGCTTTTCAAAGAAAAAATAATGTAGATACTCCCCCTCCCCCCATCTTGCAATGCAGTGAAACATAATTCCTCACTCTGTAAAGGTGGACAGTGTGGGGTGATTTCCTTCTAAAGAGCACAGTATGGAAGGGGGAAAAAATAATAACTTCACAGTGGACAAATCTGACAGATACTATTTAAAGCAGGTGATCACGGTAAACATCATTAATAATAAGTCATGTCAGTAGCATGTATTTTGATATGATGTGATGAAAATGGTACTTTACCTTCTCACAAATTCATAACCCCAGCCTAACCATGAAAAAAAGATAAACCCAAATTGAAGAGCATTCTATAAAAGACTTGACCCATACTCGTCAAAACTGTCAAAGTCATCAAGAAACAAGGAAAGTCTAACAAACGGTCACAATGTAGAGGAACTTAAAGAAAGATGAAAATTAAATTTGACATGATATCCAGGATGGGATTCTGGAACAGAAAAAAAAAATAGGCAAAAACTAAGGAAATGCAAATAATGTATAAACTTTATACTTATTTATTGGTTCATCAGTTTTGACAAATGTGCCATGGTAACATAAAATGTTAATAATAGAGGAACTTGAGTGCAGGATATATGGAAACTCTTTGAATTCTCTGTACTATAATTTTTGAACTTTCTTATAAATTTAAAATTACTTAAAATAAGCATTTCACTTTAAAAAAAAATCTCTAAGATTGGAAATGATATTAAAATTTGTAAAAATTCACAAAATTCTTATAGTGGACATTAGAAAGTACTTGGAACAGAATAATTATGAAAATACCACATTTCAAAATTTATGGAATTTAACTGAAACAATTGTTTAAGAAAGTATAAAAGCTTAAATGTTTATAGTATGAGAAAAGAAAATCCCAAACTTAATTAGCTAAATACCCAACTTTTCAAGTTAGAAAAAGGTCAATATAAAAAACCTTACTCAAGTAGAAGAAGAAAATAATAAAGGTAAGAATAGCAATCATTGAAATTGAAAGCCAATTAAGAAGAAAGAATAAGCATAGGCAAAACTGATTCTTTGAAAATGTTTGAACAATGGTAAGAGAGACTTGGGGAAAAAAAGGAAGAGATCCTAATAAACAATGTGGCAAATGAAAAGAAGACATAACTGCAGAGATTTTTTCCAAGTAAAATATTCTGAAAAGTTCATGCAAATATATTTTAAAATCTACATGAAATTGACATATTCCTGAAAAACTTTAAATTTTAAAATCTAATTCAAGAAGACATGAGACACAAAATGATTTTAGAGATGCGTGATTCAAATTTCTAAGAAATAAAAAAAACTCAGTTATTATACTAAATATTTCTAAGAATAGAAAAATGGAGACAACTTACTCCCAACTAATTTTATGAGGCTCATATAACCTGCATAGCTAAGCAATAATAAGGACATCTTGACAAGGGAATCAGACAAGCTTTATTTATAACATAGGTGTAAAACACTAAGGAAAACATTAGCAAACAGTATCGTTTATTTCATAAAACAAATACATGACCACTAATTTGAATATGTGGCAGAAATGCAAGATTGGTTCAATGTTAGAAAATCTACTAATGTGGTTCACCACATGAACAAATCAAACAAACAAAAATATCACATGATTGCTTCAATGTATACAGAAAGAACACACAATAATATTCAACACCCATTCTTTATATTTAAAAATTCCATAGTAAACCAAGAGTAAGGGGTGCTTTTGCAATCTGAAAAAGATGCACTTTCAAAATATTAAAGAAATCACTATACACATAGTAAAATAGTTAAGGCATTCTCCTTAAAATTAGTAATAGGACATGTCTTCCCACTCTCACAAATTCTATCCAACATTAACTTAGAGATTCTATCCAATATAATGACTCAAATAAAAATAGATGTAACTGTTGGAAGGGAATAAAAATATTATTTTCAGATGACATCATATTCTACATAGAAATCCCGGAAGAATCTGCAGACACTTACTTTTAGACTTGTAAGAAACTTATACAAGTTTTCTATATATATACACCAGATACAATTAGAAAATACAGTGTTGAGACATTATTTATAGCATCAATTGAACATAAACTTATGGATAAAGGTAAAATATGTGTAAGACCTTTAGAAATATTTATTGGATAGTTTTAAATACCCAATTGAATGAAAATATAGACAATGTCCATGATTACCAATACTTAGTATTATAACTATGTCTTTTCTCCACACATTTAATTGATTGATTTAATATCAGTCTTATCAAAATCATAGAGTATTTTTCTTTTTTACTAGAACTTGAAAACCTGATACTAAAATGCATATGAAAAATAAAGGGCCAAAAATAGTCAAAAGGCTCCTGGAGAAGGCAGATAAGGAAGATTTTCTCAATCAGATATTTAGACACTTGTATAAAACTTTACTAGAGATGCTGAGTTATACTGGAACAGCTTCAGAAAGAGCAATGAACATGACAGATGTCTGTGATATAGATGCACAAACAGTTGGGAACTTGATGTTAGACAAATGTGACATAGCACCTGATGAATAAAAATTGATGCTGAAAAAAAAATCGATGCTGAAAAATTAGTTTCAACATGGAAAAAATTTAAGTGGAATTTTATACACCAGTAAAAATGAAAGAATATATTACAAATATAAACATGGATGGGTCCCACAAGTGTGACCCTGAGTGAAAGAAAAACAAATTTAGGATAAATATATATGGTATGAGCATTTTTTATATAAAACCAAACACATCTAATAAATTATATTGTTTAAGGACTTTTGCTCTCAACAACAACAAAAAAAGATCAGAAGAATGATGAACCCCACATTCAAAACAGTAATTCCCCAAAGAATTATCTGTTTATACACTGCAACCCCTGGTGTATAATAGATAGTGACCAGGCAGAATGGATTCTGCTTCCTGCTATACTGGGAGAATTTGTTAAAGATGCTGGGTAATGGAGTTGTCCAGAGGGTTCCAGGAAAGGTACTTGAGTGGCTAGGGAATCCCAAGGCAGTGGTTCTATTAACAATGTATAACTACTTCAGCTATGGTTATCTCAATGTGCACTAGCTAAGCATTAGCCCTGGAAGAAACTTCGGTGTGGAGACAGGAAGTAATAGGAAAGGTATACAGGAAATTCAGAGTTCTTGGTAATGCTTTATCTTTCATAGTAGAAGGGAATTCATTTCATTTCATCACCATTTTAAATATACACAAATATTCATTTACACATTTGATATAGTTCCTAATAATCATAAAACAAACTACCTGTAATACTGTCAGCAGTTAACTTTATTCAGAATAAAAATGCTTCAGAAATAGCACTTGAATATTTGAAGTATAGGGTGAAAAGGAATTGTGCTCAAAGGTCAATTAGTGGAGACAGCACTTCCTTGTTGTATGTTTAATAGCCTTCTTCTCAGGTATGAGTCCATTTAGTTCTAAGCTTCACCATTACCCATCTGTTGGTGACTCACAAGTTTGTATCCTCAGCTGCAACTTGAGCTCCAGATCCGAGTGACTCCTGTCTGCCTGACATCTGCTCAGACTTCCTGTTGGCATCTCAACTGAACATTCCCAGTCCATTGTCTTTGGTCAGGTACTCTGAGAAGGTGTGCATCCAGAAGGTCTACTGGGGACAACTCTTTGGATAAAAACCGTAGGAGAGTGAAGAATGTATGGTTTGGCAGAGGAGGTGGGTTGAAGGGTGGTGCATTTACAGCAAAGGCCCCAGCTGGTCCTACTGGCAGGTTTGGAGCTGGATGGGCCTTCAGAGTTCCCCTGACTTGAGGGAGGGGTCTGAGAATTTATATCCCATCCCACAGTTGGCTGGTTCCTAGTTGGCGCTAGTGGTAAAGAACCCACCTGCCAGTGCAGGAGATATAAGAGACATGGGTTCCATCCCCAGGTCAGGAAGATCCCCTGGGAGGAGAAAATGGCAACCCACTCCAGTATTCTTGCCCAGAGAATCCCATGGACAGAGGAACCTAGTGGGCTACCATCTATAGGGTTGCTAAGAGTCAGGCACGACTGAAGTGACTTATCACACATGCATACGCCGTTAACTCCTCTTACTTCCAGGGGATCTGCTCTTGAATGGGTGACTCTCTTCAATTGAGGACAATTCTTGGAGATAAAGCTGAGAGCTGTCAGCAGAATCTCTCCCATTACTGAAGGAATGGTAGCTGCCTTAATCTTAAAAACGGCATGAGGGCAGAATCATGGCACCCGCTCTGTCCATCCTGCTTTCTCCTCCTTCTTTCTACTCCAGACCATTCCCTGCATTCCTGCCTTGCTCATGGCATCCTCATCCCAGGATTTCTGGTGGACAGGTTCTGGCAGGAAGAGTGGGTCTCTGCCTTTTGAGTTTCCATCCTCTACCCGGCAGAGAGTCAGACACATTCTCTGACAAATTATTAGATGACTGAGGTGTTATATCAATGACTAGCCCATACGAAAGGGATTAAAGAAATATCAAATTATCAGGAAACTCATTGCTAACACAATTTTCAGGGTGACAAGGAGCATAAAGTATGTTTTCCTCTCCCTCCTTATTAGATCCATCTAAGATCACTTAATGCTATTGCTACTATGGATGTGCCTTTCTTGCTTACCTTCTCCCTGCCCTCCTTCAGAGGAGGAAGTCTTCCTGATCTCTCACCCCATCTGTTGTTTCCCTCTGTCTTCCAAGCTGCCACAGATCTACTTACTGAAAGTGGGCCTGGCTGTGTCACTGCCTTGCGAAATATCTCTGGTGGTCAGTGCCTAGTTATCCTAGTTATCCTAAAATGGTAGCGTACAACAGCAGGGGACAGGGAATATGAGGCTCCACTGGGGCGGGCCAGCAGAGATAGAACTTCCTGGCAAGTCGCTTCACTCTTCAAGGACTTAGTTTAGTCATTTGTCTGGGGGCTCAACAAGGATCCCTCTTTCTTTGGGCCACAGTGCTTTGAGGGCATCCTGGCTTCTGACAGAGCCCAGGCGACAGGGATGAAGTCTCTGTCTTCAGCTAAGAGACCAGGAGTGCGTCCCATTACCCTGACCACAGGGCTTGCTTCAGGACTCGATGTGTGACTGAAGGAGGGACTCAGTGCCTATCGGGTCATTTAGCTCTCAGCAGAGGGGCTTTCTAGCTGGGTGTTTGACGATGTTCCTTTGAGGTCATGGCAACAGGGCAAGAGAAGACATTGCCACCAGGAGTCTGAGAATAGAGCCAACCTCAGACCCATACCAAGATGAGTGCTGCTGATGTCATTTTGTCACTGAATTCTCCGGTGACTGACGTCGTCTTACGAGCTTTTTCATTTATGCAATCTAAAAAACTCCCTTTCTACTTCGGCCGTCTGTGCTGCGTGTTCTGTTGCTTATATCCTAAAGAGGCCTAAGTGATCAAGTCACGGTTCACTATTTTTTAAACTGCAAAGCATTTTCTGACTGTAGCTATTACATAATAACTTCTATGCTCCTTTTCACATCAAGAACTCTCATAATATTTTCTTCAATTTACTTTTTCTGTCTTAATTTCTTGCTACTTCTGTCCCACGTACACAGGTTTCACCCACGCTATTCTACGCTTCCTTCCCAAGAACATAATTCCATGTTGTCTAATATTTTCATTGTATTCTTCATTTTACCCTAAAATACCTTTCCCTACCTCACGGCTAACCATAAGTTCATTATATTCTAAGGCCAAGCTCAAATACTCCCTAGTGTGTGATAGAATCAATCCTCTGAGCTACTGGAGTTGGGTTCCTATCGCTGTAAATCCATAGTGTGATAATTTTGGTGAGCTGAGGGATCTCATTAAACAGAGAACAGCTTGAAGGCTAGACCCACGTCCATTCATTTACCTTCCCATTATTAAGTGCTGGCTGAGGTTCAATAAGCATTGATTGAATTCATGAATGACGTCCTTAAATGGAAAACAGCAAGATGAATGTAAAAGCTTATAGTTGGCGAATTAGCCAAAGCTCAGCAAATAGATGAAACTAAATTTCCTTGACCCTGTACAGACTTTACAGGGGCCCTTTCTGCTTTTTATGTTCATAGTTTTACAAAACTATTCCTTTTCAAATAAAAGTAACTGGCCCAGATTTGAAGCCCTCAAAAAATGTAAATTTCTCTCCATTGTTTTTTCTTGCCTAGTAGGAAAAAAAACAAAAACAAAACAAAACAAAAAAACCCACATTCACTTGGTCTTTCAACTATGGCTATAACATGTACTCTGGGATTTTTAAGGATGGTTTTCAGAGGAAACAGAGATGGATCCTCTCCATTTCATTCTCGCCAAGGTTCACCTAAGCATATAGAGGTTTCCTTCCAGTTTTGTGCTGCTTTTTATTTCTTCCTCTAATGTTCATTCATCACCATGGATGCTATGCTCGGAGGGAAAGGGGTTTCAGTTGCAGAACTTGTTTCCTGTTAATTCTTCTATTCCAGAACATTTTGGAAACAGATGTAATGTCTTAAGAGTAATAATAAAAGTAAAATAATTATATTCAGACAACTGAAGCCAAGCAAAAATAATTTTACAAAGTGAATTTCTCTTTTCCCTTTTATAGAATGGGTATAACAACCCTGGCCTTTCTGTTTGCATTCATTAGTTTAAATAATATGAGCGAGATCATTTGCTTGATACTTTTATGTAAACATGAAGCTCACTGTGTTCTACTTCCACTGTTATAAATGACTCAATACTTCACATATTTTAAAAACAATATTCTCTAAACATTAAAATTACCTATTAAAAAGTAGTACACGACCAAAAAACAGATATTTGTTTTATACCACAAATAGCAGCAGCCGTTAATATTTCCACTTTATTCAACAGGATCCAGAAGGACATTTAGAAAATAAATTGGAAAATTCTGTTCACTGGTGTAGTCATTTTTTGAGTGGATTGGTTCCTAGTCATTTTTATTTTATCCACAGTATGAAGTTCACAGTAAGTGGTAAATAAACATTGGTCAAATTAGTAAACCAATGACATAAGAAATAATGTTACTAACCACAAAATTTGGGAGGAGACTGAGCTTTAGTAAATATATCCAAAAATATCTGAAGGACTAGAAACGACAGACCAGTATTGATGAGAGCACAGAGCTGAGGGCTTGCTTTGCTCCTGCTACAGATACTTTCACGGATGCAGTTGTTGGATAAACTGACTTTAATGTCCTAAAGGTATCAAAAATAATAAGCAAACAAAACAAAAAAATAAAAAAGTAAGCAAAACCAAACAAAAATTAATAATAATGACAGAAAAGGAAGTCTTCAGGTTCAACACTGTGCTTTGATATACAATCTGTTTATCCCTTCTGCTTTCCAAGACCCCACGGAAGTGGTTGTATAGGATAGTGCAGTTCTTTCTCATCAAGTACGCCTCCTGGACTAGTTGATTGTTTTACTTACGTTAGTGTACAATTTAATTAAAGCATAAACAAGGACTTCTATGGTTTTTAGAAACACCCATGTTTTGGCCAGCAAGAATGAAAGGGGGAGATTCTTAAATGGATATCTTCTCAGTAACTGACTAAAGAAATAAATGAGGGGGAGATATAAAGAGGTCACCATGAAACTGCTCACTCAGGTGACTGCAAGAGCAGCATTTCTTCCATTGCATGGACTCAAGGGCATCATTGTGCATTTGAGACCCCACTAGAGTTATCCAATTAGGTAACTAGTACAATGTCACTCCTAATTCTGGGATGAAAGAAATCAAATCTAATTCTTGCACTTCCAAGGAAAGGGATTTTTCAACCACTTTAGGGCCGAGGATTGAACTTGAAATTCTGCTAACACAAAACTGAACCATTCCATTTCACTAGAGAGTAGGAAGTCAGCTCAGAATAGAATTTTGTCTAATTTTTTACCAAAAGAAATGTTCCTGGGAACATAAACCTGTTTGCATGCTAAGATCATTGAATTTTACAAACACCAGATGAAATTTTGGAAGAGGAAAAATTATTTATTTTATTTTCCTTTTTGCACCATTTAGCAAATCCACTGGCCACTCGACTACTTTAATTAGTTCTCCCAAACAACATAAGACAATAAACACAAGGTCCAATTGATTACTCCTACTTAGATGAGGAATTGCGAATTACTTAGTTTGGCTCTGAGACCTCGTTTTATATGTGCACATGTATACCCACTTGTACCAACATCTAGTAAATGGGCTTTAGCTTTAAAAATAATCTGGCAGTCAAGCAGTAAGTACATCACACAAGCAAAGACTGCTTGTGTGAAGACAGACACCTGGTGGCGAATGTATAGAACTGCAGCCCAGGAAAGAATTTGAGTCTGTCTTTTCTTTACCCCCCGCCCATTTCCCCTCCTGCTTTCTGGGTCCAGACTGTCGTGACGGTGGACATACTGCAGCTGTAGGAAAGTGAGTCTCAAGCTCCAGTCAAGAGATTTCCAGAACAGTTACATCAACTCCATGAAAGCTCCAGGTCACAAGTTCTCTAAATTATTTAGAAAGTGGACCGATGTAGCATGCTAACCATTTTTAAAAGCTACTAAAATCTCTTAACCAAGAAGCAGAACAGAGACCTCAGTGTTTGAGAGTAAAGTTTAATCTCCACCTAAAAACTGCTGGACTTCCTCTGTCAGGATAATGAGCTTCTGTTTTCTTTGGGGAAGAAAAAAAGAAGTGTCGATTCCTTTGGCACCACAAAAACAAGCTTCTAAATATGGCCTTGCCCCTGAAACGACCCTGTCTAACTGCTTTTCTGCAAATGGAACTCTGTGAGACAAAAACACGTAACTGAAAGAAACAGAGAGCCAAACCCTTCTTTCCTGCTGCTCCTGGTTCTTGGTTTTATTCTCTAATTTTGAAGTCTGGAGAGAAACTTCTAGAAACCTCGAGAGAAGAGCTCCTGAATTTCCTGATGGTGTACTTGGTTTTGACAGATGACGGAATCAAATCTCGGACCCTTACTGTCAACCTTTGCCGCAGTAAATGAGGAGGAAAGGCTTGTGTCTTCTGCTTGGATCAAGGTGATGATAAAGTGACACAGTGCAGATCTGGGGAAGTCTCTGATGTCCCCTCAACCTACCCCAGAAGTAGGCATCTTTAGTCTAATGGGCTGACTTCGTGATAGAAAATTCCAGTCACTGCTGCACGTGAAATGGCAAGATATTGTGGTCAGGATGGCCTTTGCTATGTACCAAGCACTGTGTCAAGTCACATCACATGTGTCTGAGGCTGCACACAAGCTCAGTGTCTTTGTCCTGGTGAGTAGAGGGCTGACGCCTCCGTTTCTGAGCCTCATCCAGGCGTGCCATCCTGTTTCTAACACACGTGTGTGTACGTATATACGCATGTGTGCATGCGTGCTAAATCGCTTCAGTCATGTCCGACTCTTTGAGACTCCGTGGACTGTAGCCTTCCAGGCTCCGCTGTCCATTTACACATCATAATGCAAAAATAAAGGCCTTCCCAGATATTCAGAGGCTGACTGGTCAGCATTTTTATTTACTATCACAGAGAAGAGTAGGAGTAAGTGTCATAAACCCTCCTTTTTTTACAAGGGAAGACACATTCATTCGGGATGAATAAAGCACTGTATGCCCTTTCCCTCCTCCTGTCCTCGGTCACAGGCCAGAACGTGTGACAAGTACTAGGAGATGCCCGAGGACGAAGTGCCCTACAGCTGCTATAAGAGCTACCATATCACGAGAGACATTGAAATTACAGGTACACCGCCCTCTTCCTGAGACCTTTGTGAGCACATGTGTTACGGAATTCATATTTTTTCAGATGTTAGCTATGTAGTTCAGTCCATGTATTAAATATTATGTAATACCCTCCTCAGGTCATAATTAACACATAAAGAGTTCTGTAACAGAACACATAAAGGACACATTAAGAAGGATCTATTGATCCAGGGATTTCCCTGGAGGACCAAGAGTTAAGACCTGGCCAGATCAGGGAACTAGGATCCCACATGCCACCCTGGCCAAAAAAAAAAAAAAGAACTATAGAAGCAATATTGTAACAAATTCAATACAGACTTAAAAAAATATGGAGTGTAGTATGCACACATTCATGCATGCTCATTTGGGTCTGACTCTTTGAGATTCTTTGGACTGTAGCCCACCAAGCTTCTCTGTGCAGGGGATTGCTCAGGCAAGAATACTGGAGTAGACTTCCATTGCCTCCCCGAGGGGATCTTCCCCACCCAGGGATCAAACCCACATCTTTTACATGTCCTGTATTGACAGGCAGATTCTTTACCCACCAAGTCAACAGAGAAGCCTCCTTAAATGGTTCACATAAAAAAAAATCTTTAAGAGGGATAAAGACAAAAAAAGAGTCTCATGTTGGTTCAGATCGGGTATAGTCACTAAACGCATCTGACATACACAAAAAACTTGCTTATTGGACTATTAATTTTTTTTAAATTGTAAACAACAAACTGTGATCCTGTTATGTGATGAAAGAGTCATTCACAGACATGCTATTTTGTCTAAAAGGCTTCAATAACTCCTTAGAATCCAAATAAGAAAGCTACAACATTATGAATACAATCTGTTACTGAGCACCTCATTTCTTTTGTTCTTCAAAAATCAGTGCATTCACAATGAAAACACAATGTTTTGAAGCAAAGAGAAGAACATCTTCATGATCCGATGTTAGGTCAAGTGTTAGCAATGAAAACGAAAGCACCGTCCATAAAAAAAAAAAAATGACTTTTATTAAAAACTTTGCTCTGCCAAATCACTGTTAAAAGAGTAAAAAAGACAAACTGCTAAAAGAGTAAAAAAGACAAACCACAGATGAGAAGAAAATATTTTCAAATCACATATCCAACAGAGGACTTGTAAACAGAATTTAAAACCCTTAAGTTCAATGATAAGGAATTCAGTTACAAATGGGGAAAGGACATGAACAGATGCGTCACCCAAAAAGATTTAAAAAATAACTAATAAGCACATGAAAAAAGATGTTCATCACCATAAGCCATTATGATAATGCAATTTTAAGCCACACTGAGATACTATTACACACCCATTAGAATATCAAAAATGAAAAAATACTGACAATACCAAGTGTTGGCAAGGATGTGGAGTACCTTAAACTCACATGATCTGATGGAAAAATGCTCCAGCCAATTTGAAAAATGGTTTAGCAGCTTCTTATAAAGTTAAATATACACTTAACACATGACCTAGCAATCTTACTCTTGGGTACTTACACTAGGTAATTGAAAACATACGTACACATGAAAACTGGCACACAAATGTTCATAAGCAGCCTTTTGTGTAGTAGCTCCAAACTGGAACAACTCAGATATCCTTCAGTGTGTGAAAGGATGAACTAACAATGGTATGCCATAGGATACATCAGTATTCAGCAATAAAAAGAACGAACTATCGATGCACACAAAAACTTGGATGAATTTCAGACAGTATGATGAGTGAAAGAAGCCCATCTCAAAAGACAAGACTATCGTGATAGAGAACAGATTCGTGTTTACCAGAAGTTGTGGGTGGAGGGAGGATATGACCATAAAGGAATAACATGAAGGAGGATTTGGGGAAGTGATGGAACCTTTCTGGATTCTGGTCGTAGCAGTGGTTACACAAACCTGTAAGTATATTAACGTGCATAGAACTGAACACCAAGGAAAGTCAATGTCAGTCTATGATGATTTCAAAAATAAAAACCCAGTAAAAGTCAACACATCCATATTTGTCTGTGGTGTTCAGTTTATTGTCAACTTCACCTTCCCTTCACTGATGACCTTGTCCTTCAACCAACTCTGCCTTCATGACTAGGAGGCATGAGGTATATGTGAGACACGGTGGGCACATAAGCCCCTGACAGTCAGGGCTTATGACTAGGCAGGAAAATGAGACAGCACGGTGAAGAGATAGAAGTGACTTACATGGCACCAATTCAAGCTGGTGATCACCAGGGACTGTATGCACAAGGAATTTTTTCTTAATTTGACCATGAAGGAATAATTGCTTGATTTAACTATTTTCTTTTCACATACCTGGTAAGAATACATATATATATATTTTTTAATTTTTAAGACTCCTTTGTTTTGGCCAAAAAGATACTAAATGAATATTCTATTAGGTGATATGAATGGTGTCTGCTAGATTGCAGCCTTATTGAAACATGGCCCATGTCTATTTCTACTTGTGTATTCCAATAGCTAGTACTCACACATGGAAGTCCCGTCACTCATGAAATATTTATGAGATAAATACGTGAGAGTTGACATCAACACATTTTAAACATTGCAAGCCTTTCTACTACTATTTATTTAGCTATCATGTTCATCAGTATAGCTTCTGCCAATCATCTGGAGATGAAGCCTGTATTTTTATTAATATGTGCATATCACATTGTCATGCTGTTTGGGTGGCATTTCTAAGGGGAGAGTCCCTAAAAGTGCGTCATAATGATTAGTCATGTCCTATGGCATCGGTCTTTGAAACCGAAGACCATAGCGTACCCTCTTAATATCTTTAGGAAATAAATACCAGGAATGTGAATGCAGATCCTTTTAGAAGACCACTAATCCTGCTGTGATAAGTGACTGGGCAGTTATTCAAGTGGGGTGTTTGTGCTGCCATGGAAACAGACAAAGTTGGTGTTTTCCAGTGTTCTAAATCCAGAGTCCTAATCTAGATATAAATACGCTGAATGTTATGAATGTAGTTTCCTAAACTGAGCCCTACATCTGCGTCCTCATCTGTGAGATAAAGGTCACTCACCACGGCCTGATGCGGAGTCATGACGATTAAGGTCATTACTTATAAAAAGTCATTTTTATTCCCATCTGGGCAAAAGTGAAGTTCAAAGTCAGAGTTCCATCAGAGTTCAGCTTCTGTGATCCGTCAGACGATTTCTGTTTAGAAGAGAGCTTTCTAAAGTAAGTGCTAAGTATCTTAGGCAAAGAAATCCAGCTGTGAAAATACTATTAACATTTGTACTGTTGTTTTATATGTGGATTTATTTTTACTTGCGCTTATTTCAGGGCAATTCTTCGGAGAGAAGTCCCTCTTTCCCTACCTCCCTCCACATCGCTTACCCTTGCTGCCCCTCATGGGTCTTTTGAGAAATGACAGTCTCTCTCTCTCTCTAATTCTTGTAGGTCACAAGTGTTCTGCATCACAGCACACTGCTGACTAATTTGCATTAATAACTGATGGTAGGAGAAAGAACCCCAGAGAAAAAACAGCATGCCTGCTTTTGCCAAATTGGAGCTGACCCAACTAGGAAAAATTTCCAGTGTACTTTCATATTCTCCTGCCACCTGTGTGTGTTCCTGCTGCCTAAACATACATTTCTGACACGGGGTCTCGGACACCCCAGGAGGTACAAGGCCCTGTGGACTTTTTGTTCCAGGAGGTATGGGGACTTCATTTATTTAATAAGCTCTTTCTGAACTGTCTACTATATGCAGGAACATGGGGAGAAAGACTGCTGCCTCCTAAGATCTGAAGATGTTTTTGCAAAGAAAGAGCAAATGTTAATTTACTTATTCATGGGATATTGCGCACCTACAGTGTTCAAGGCACTGGACTGAGTACAGGTATAGAACCTTATAGAATGAACAGGGTGTCAACAGACAGGGAACCAAAGGAGGACAGGGAAGGTGGCAGCTGGAGGGAAAACCAGGAAGCAGAAAAGCAAAAGGTCAATTAGAAAACCTCTTAGGAGCAAACCAGAAGAAGTAGGGTAGCCTGGGAAAACTGGAGACTCAAATCTTGACTTCCCCTTACATATGCTGAATCTATTTTCTCATAAACAAAATAAAGATAACAATGACACTCTGCAGGATTGACATAGGTATCTAATACTACCAGTATATGGAACCCACCAGACACATAGCAGGCAGTTAGTAAACCATACTAACAGTATTATCGGTTTGCCAGTAACACAAATTTTATGAAGGGGGAACTGGGGAATAAGGCTGAAAAAGCTGTTTGGAGCTTCAGATAGATTGCTTCAAATACCTGGCTAATTCTGTGAGCAGTGAGGAGTTGCTGATGGTCAGGGAAAAGAGTGACAAGATCATGGATCTGTTTTTACAATAACGTAGAGCAGGTTGGGCTTCCCTGGTGACTTAGCAGTAAAGAACCTGTCTGTCAAAACAGGAGATGTGGGTTCCATCCCTGGGTCTGGAAGATCCCCTAGAGAAGGAAATGGCAGCCCGCTCTAGTATTCTTGTCTGTGAAATCCCATGGAGAGAGGAGCCTAGTAGACTACAGTCCATGGGGTCTCCAAAGAGTCAGACACA
Source organism: Odocoileus virginianus (assembly GCF_023699985.2). Lineage (NCBI taxonomy): Eukaryota > Metazoa > Chordata > Mammalia > Artiodactyla > Cervidae > Odocoileus > Odocoileus virginianus. Next base: position 53,707,111 of record NC_069684.1, on the reverse strand, counting down.
ACTTATTATTTTTTAAAATTTATTTATTTTAATTGGAGGCTAAATACTTTATAATACTGTAGTGGTTTTGCCATGAATCAGCCACGGGTATACATGTGTTCCCCATCCTGAACCCCCCTCCCACCTCCCTCCCATCCCATCCCTCTGGGTCATCCCAGTGCACCAGCCCTGAGCACCCTGTCTCATGCATCAAACCTGGACTGGCGATCTGCTTCACATCTAATATACATGTTTCAATGCTATTCTCTCAAATCATCCCACCCTTGCCTTCTCCCACAGAATTGAAAAGACTGTTCTATAATCCAGACACAAATTAGCAACTAAACAATAGCAAGAGCAGGTTAGGAGCAGGGAGAGAAAAGACTTAGATCAAGCAGGTGAAGTTGCTACAATTTTCTATTGATGAATAGAAAGCAAGAGTTGCCTTTGCAGTGCTGTCAGGAAGTTTCTATTCTGCTTGAAATACATTCAAGTTTACATCAAGAAACTTTCAGGTAGGGCATAAATAATTTAGTCCTATTTTCTGTCCTTTAGCAATTTCCAAGTTTTATCAAATATTTAGCTAAGCAGCAAACTGTAGAAAATTCTTAAAGAGATGGGAATACCAGACCACCTTACCTGCCTCCTGAGAAATCTGTATGCAGGTGAAGAAGCAACAATTAGACCTAGACTTGGAACAATGGACTGGTTCCAAATCAGGAAAGGAGTACAGCACCCTGCTTATTTATCTTATATGCAGAGTATATCATGTGAAATGCTGGACTGGATGAAGCACAAGCTGGAATCAAGATTGCTGGGAGAAATATCAATAACCTCAGATATGCAGATGACACTACTCTCATGGCAGAAAGCAAAGAAGAACTAAAGAGCCTCTTGATGAACGTGAAAGAGGAGAGTGAAAAAGTTGACTTAAAACTCAACATTCAGAAAACTAAGATCATGGCATCTGGTCCCATCACTTCATGGCAAATAGATGGGGAAACAAATGAAACAGTGATAGACTTTATTTTGGGGGGCTCCAAAATCACTGCAGATGGTGACTATAGCCATGAAGTTAAAAGATGCTTACTCCTTGGAAGAAAAGTTATGACCAATTTGGACAGCATATTAAAAAACAGACATTACTTTACCAACAAAGTTCCATCTAGTTAAAACTATGGTCTTTGCAGTAGTCATGCATAGATGTGAGAGTTGGACTATAAAGAAAGCTGAGTGCAGAAGAACTGATGCTTTTGAACTGTGGTGTTGGAGAAGACTCTTGAGAGTCCCTTGGACTGCAAGGAGATCCAGCCAGTCCATCCTAAAGGAAATCAGTCCTGCATATTCATTGGAAGGACTGATGCTGAAGCTGAAAGTCCAATACTTTGGCCACCTGGTGTGAAGAACTGACTCATTTGAAAAGACCCTGATGTTGGGTGGGAAAGATTGAAGGTGGGAGGAGAAGGGGATGACGGAGGATGAGATGGTTGGAAGGCATCATGGACTCTATGGAAATGAGTTTGAATAAACTCTGGGAGTTGGTGACGGATAGGGAGGCCTGGCGTGCTGCAGTCCATAGGGTTGCAAAGAGTCGGACATGACTGAGCGACTGAGATGAACTGATGTATTGGTAACAAAACATAAATGCAATGTGGGAACTTTCCATTAAAACTTGAACATGTGTATTGCTGCTGCTGCTGCTGAGTCGCTTCAGTTGTGTCTGACTCTGTGCGACCCCATAGATGACAGCCCACCAGGCTCTCCCATTCCTGGGACTCTCCAGGCAAGAACACTGGAGTGGGTTGCCATTTCCTTCTCCAATACATGAAATTGAAAAGTGAAAGTGAAGTTGCTCAGGTGTGTCCGACTCAGCGACCCCATGGACTGCAGCCTACCAAGCTCCTCCATCCATGGGATTTTCCAGGCAAGAGTACTGGAGTGGGGTGCCATTGCCTTCTCTGGAACATGTGTGTTAGCTTTTGTAAAAGCCAGACCAGAGGACATCTGCCTACAAGAGACCATACCCCTTCAATGTCCACATAGATCTGAGTGGAAAAGAACAGGGAGAACAGTTTTGGAAGGATGTCACCTGGAAGTTTTATTCAGACCTTTCAGCACATTTTGAGGGGAGCAACTTGAATGTCCAAAAGGAGAAAAATCATCAAACAAGGACATATTTTTAAAATGGTGCAGTCATTAACATCATGTATTTAGAAATTATATAATGACTTGAATAAATGTTCATGTTACTTTAAGTGAACTAAGCCAGATATAGTTCATCCAGATATAATTTTTGTTAAAAAATTAAGCATATAAGCATAACATTTAAACATATAAATAAGAAATGATAGAACACGCATTAAGTTTTTAACAGTGATTGTCTGTGACTGGAAAAAAAAAATTGCTTTAACTGAAAGATTACAAACTGACAGAACTAAAAAGTGACTTGCAGACAAAGTAAGAGAACTAGGCATACCTTATGGAACAGTTTGTTTGGCACTGTAATTCTCAAATATTCAAAGAAAAAATTAGTGCTGCTTTTATTTTAAGGGAAGTAGACTAATACAGTATGTAGTATTGGAATAATGGCTTCCCTAAAGCCGTTATCTATATACTAATTCCAGAACCTGTGAATATGTTATTTGATATGGCAAAAGGGACTTTACAGATATGATTAAAGTTGAGGACCTTGAGATGCAGAGGCTATCTATCCTAGATTAGCTGAGTGAATCAGCCTAATAACAGGAGTCCTTATGGTTGTGGAGGGTTTGAACTCCAACATACGTCTTATTTTTAATGTAATAGATTAGTCTCTAAAGAGGTCCCCTTTCTTGGACAATTCCTCTCTTTTTTTGTCTGCACATGCCTTTACTTTGTTATATTAATTAGTGTTTATAGCTAAACTTAAACATTTTTTTAATTGAAATATCATTAATATACAGGGCTTCCCTGGTAGTTCAGCAGGTAAATAATCTTCCTGCAATCCAGGAGACCTGGGTTCAATCCCTGGCTTGGAAGATCCATTGGACGAGGGCATGACCACCCACTCCAGTCTTCTTGCCTGGAGGATCCCCATGGACAGAGGAGCCTGGCGGGCCGCAGTCCACGGGGTCGCAAAGGGTTGGACACGCCTGAGCGACTTTCACACACATGTATACATATACACATGCATACATATGTATAATCTTTTTTAGATTCTTTTTCATTATAGGTTATTAGAAGATCTTGTGATAGTTCTCCATACTATACTGTGCTATACAGTAGATGCCTGTTGACTCTCCTTTTTATATATAGTAGTGCATGCGTGTATGCAATCACCATCATGTCTGACTCTTTGTGACCACCAAGATCCTCTGTCCATGGGAATCTCCAGGCAAGAATACTGGAGTCAGCTGCCATTTCCTTCTCCAGGGGATCTTCCTGATGTAGGGATTGACCTGAGCCTCCTGTGTCTCCTCCATTGGCAGGCAGATTCTTTACCCCTGAGCCGCCTGTATATATATATATATATGTGTGTGTGTGTGTGTGTGTGTGTGTGTATATGTATATATATAGTAGTTAGTGTGTATATTTTAATCCAAAACTCCTAATTTATCCCCTCCCCACCCCACCACCCATTTCCCCTTTGGTAACCATAAATTTCTTTTCCATGTCTGTGAGTCTATTTCTGTTTTGTAAATAGGTTCTGGGCCAGATTTGAGATCAGTTTTGACCAATAGAGTGTGGCAGAAATAATACTCTGTAACTCCTGAGTCCATGTCTTAAGATGACTCTCAGTGTCTATTTCCTGCCTTTTAGACCTAGTTGCCTTGTTTCGAAGAAACACCATAGCCCTTGGAGAGGCCCATGTAGAGAACTGAGACCCTTGGTAAATAATTAAACTTCCATTCAGCAACAAGCACCAACTATGTGAACGACCCAGTAGGTACCCAAGACAGGATTAATTTTTTAAAAATTCTTTTTTATACTTTTTAATTTAATATTTTCTTCTGCAAGCATATATTCATCAAACTTGTGAGCTCTTTGATGCAAGGACCCTGTCTTATTTGTATTGGCATTCCCAAAAATGAGCCCATGCCTGGCATATAAAACACACTTGAAACTATTAAAAGAATGAATAAGTAAGTGAATGAGTATTTAACCTATAATCAGAAGGACAAAATATACAGTGTGTTAAAAAATTAATTAAAATAAGTTAAGTACACACTTAAACTTGTAATTAGAATTTTAATTTGGGGATTTTTATCCAAATGAAACCCTAAATCATTGCCATGTAAACCAAGTAATGAATACCACCTAATCCCAATTCTAGCGTGCATTGGTAATATGTCTTAATCCCCATTCCCAAGGCAACTCAATTTTGGGGTCACGTTTCTATTCATGTATATTCTCTTCAGCAGCTTTGAATATACTGAACACAGAATGTGGCAGGGAGCTACTCAACAGTTATATATACCTGGTTGGTTTTTTCAATAGAAAAAAAAAAAGAAAGACTTTTCTTAAGACATTTTTGGGGAAATAAAAAGCTCTGACTCTTTGGAATTAGTGTTCATCTGTGGGTTTCCAACAGGAATCTCAGAAGTTTTTAATTACTGTACATTATTTCCTCTCTATAAGTCCTTGAGCTCATAAGAAAAGAAAAAAAAAAAGAGGTCTACCACTGAGGTTGGCAAGTCAATGAAGTCCATTGTGAACTCCTGAGTATAATATAAACTTTGCCTGAACACATAAAATTCTTGGCTTCCAAGAAGTGTGTTGTAGAAAGAAAGCATGGTGTTTGTTTCCAATGCATTAATTTTATTCAGGACTCTAAGTCCCAAATCAGTTCTAAACTCCTCAGTCCAAAAAAAGTTGACATGGGTCACATTTTTAAATTAAAGAACATTCTTTTACCCTGTTTTATAGTTGACATGAGTATTGTAGTGCTGTCTTATTAGTAGTGAATAATTCTAGAGTACATAAATAGTTCACTTTATAAAAATCTTGTAGGTAATGGTGCCAGATCAGAATAGAAATTGCAAGACTTGAAACCACCGAACTGCACATCTGAAGTGAGCTATCAAACTACCCAGATGGGGAATCTCTGGTGGGTAAAAATATTTGACACCAAATAAAATTTAAAGTATAAAAGTGACTGGGCTAGGCTCCTGATCTTGCTTGTTTTGACAGTGAGAGGGTGATGGTATGATCTCGAAGTTAAAACTCTCATCAAGAATTCCAGCCCCACCCTTTGCAAGATGTATGGACAAGTACTGATGTAGAATGGGTGATGAATAAGCATTAATTTGTAGATATCTGGGCTTCTCCAGTGGCTCAGCGGTAAAGAATCTGCCTGCCAATGCAGCAGTTGCAGATTCGATCCCTGAGTCAGACATATCCCCTAAAGGAGGGCATGGCAACCCAATCCAGCATTCTTGCCAGGAAAATCCTATGGAAAGAGGAGCAGCAAGCTACGGTCCAGTCCATGGGGTTACAAAGAGTCAGACACAACTGAAGCGACTGAGCACTCATGCATGGTAGATATCCACACATGTAACAATGCCAAAAAAAAAAAAAAACCTTTAAGAAAAGAAATCAAGGTTGGTTGTGGCTTTCTCTGTCTATTCTTTCATTCTCACAGACCCTCAGATTCGTGTGCAAAAGTCTAAATTAAGGCAGATTCCAATCAATAAGAAATAGAACAAAGAAAAAAAAAAAAGAATCCAGGGAGTAAATCCACCTAAGATTAGAACATAGTATTCATGTGTTTTGGACTTCCCTGGCAACTCAGTGGTAAGGAATCTGCCTGCCAATGCAGGAAATGCTGGTTCGATCCTTGTGGCGACTAAAAAAATATTAGCCACAACATATAAATAGATAGTTATTTTATTTGGTAGGAATATTTAGGGTCCTGAGCCCTGGAGATAACATCTCAGTAGCTCTGAGAAGAATACTCCAAGGAAGCAGGAGAGGGAGTCAGGCTATATACAAGTTGGCAACAAAGAGGGCGGGCAGTCTGATCATCAAAGATTACTGTTAATTAAGGAAACCAGATATCAGGTTAAGGAATTCAGTGTTCTTCTATGTATGGGAAGATGCAAGCCTCTGGGCTCACTGCTCCTTTCATAAGCACCTCAGCTACCTGGGGCCAAATCTATTTCCTGATTGTTTATACCCTTAATTCCTTGTTCAGATGTGGTGGATGGCTGCTTTTTGCATCCTTCCAGCTCCTTAGCAGTCACCGTGGGGTACGGCAGCATCTGCTGGACCGCAGGAATCGTATTCCTTTTTTGGAGCCCTTATTCACATTTGGAGAGCCAGAATTGCAGATAGCTGTGACATTTCTTGCTCACCATATATAGAAGGATCTATTTCATTTCACACCTGAGTTGGGAAGATCCCCTGGAGAAGAAAGTGGTAACCCACTCCAGTATTCTTGCCTGGGAAATCTCATGGACAGAGGAGTCTGGCAGGCTACAGTCCATGGGGTAGCCAAAGACTCAAATCTGACTGAGCAACTAAATAATAACAATCACGTATATGGATGTCAAGGTGAATATGAGATTTTAAGCTCTTTGAAAGGTGGTGGCATATTCTACCCACCTATAGGACCTCCTATCTCTCAGAGATATAGGAGACCTCAGGTATTATAGTTCAGGAAAGACTGATAATAAATCGAGGGTTGGAAGCCGAGGAAGTCTCATGTGCTAGATTGCCAAGGATACTACACTAAAAAGTAGTATTAAAATATCCAGACAAATATGAAAAGCAATGTTCATGGCATGACTATGCTTCTTCTCCAATGTTGTATGCTGATAATGGGAAGACAGTAACGGACAGATGTAGCAGCCTTGGGACTGTATTGCCTTTAAGAAGGCTGAGAGTAACCAAAATGCTGGGGATCTATGGGATCATGTAAACTATGTAACCCTGGCTGTGATGTCATTTTCTCTCTCTGGCATTCCGTTTCCTCTTTGTGCAGTGAAAGAATTAAATTCAATGGCTATTCAATTCTGTCCCATGTTTCTTCAGGGGACTCCTTCATTTGATTTCCTCAGGAATGGACCTCATTATGAGAATCTGCATATAAGCTGTTTATTTGTGGTCTTGGAATGGAGACGTGAGCATGAAAGTGAATTAAGTCCAAAAAGTGTGTGTTATCAGGAAAGTTATCTTTGGGAGTTTGAGATGAATGCCACCAGGAAACTCAGAAATAATGAGAAACTACAGTTTTCAAACATTTAACCACAATTCACCTTTACCATCCTCGTTACTGAGGACCCCAAGAAACTATAGTGTGTGGGGTGATATTTATCATATGAGAAATTAAAATTGAAAAATGTATTTAATTAAAAAATAAGTCAATTCATTACATGTCAATTAAATGACAAACATTTTATGAAAATTGTTATATTTTCCAATACAGACAACTGTGTAAGGAGGACGACATTATACTTCAAAAAGTGTTTTAAAATCTCTACATTATCTGGTTTAATAGAAAACTAGTAGAATCTTCCTTGTGCCTCTGTGCTCAATCTGTTACTGTATGTTTTAGTTGAAAGACTACTGCCCTTAACCAGTTATGTTGTTGATAAAGGGAAGAGTATCTTAAATATGCATACATATATGTATGTATCAGCTCAGCTCAGTTCAATCGCTCAGTCGTGTCCAACTCTTTGCGACCCCATGGACTGCAGAACACCAGGCCTCCCAATCCGTTAGCAGCTCCCGGAGTTTACTCAGGCTCATGTCCATTGAGTCAGTGATGCCATCCAAGCATCTCATCCTCTGTCATCCCCTTCTCCTCCTGCACTCAATCTTTACCAGCATCAGGGTCTTTTCAAATGAGTCAGCTCTTTGCATCAGGTGGCCAAAATGTTGGAGTTTCAGCTTCAACATCGTCCTTCCAATGAACACTCAGGACTGAACTCCTTTAGGATGGACTGGTTGGATCTCCTTACAGTCCAAGGGACTCTCAAGAGTCTTCTCCAACACCACAGTTCAAAAGCATCAATTCTTCTGCACTCAGCTTTCTTCATAGGCCAACTCTCACATCCATACATGACTACTGGAAAAACCATAGCTTTGACTAGACGGACCTTTGTTGGCAAAGTAATGTTTCTGCTTTTTAATATGCTGTCTAGGGTCATAACTTTCCTTCCAAGGAGCAAGCATCTTTTAATTTCATGGTTGTAATCACCATCCACAGTGATTTTGGAGCCCAGAAAAATAGAGTCAGCCACTGTTTCCACTGTTTCCCCATCTATTTGCCATGAAGTGATGGGACCAGATGCCATGATCTTAGTTTTCTGAATGTTGAGTTTTAAGTCAACTTTTTCACTCTCCTCTTTAACTTTCATCAAGAGGCTCTTTAGTTCTTCTTTGCTTTCTGCCATAAGGGTGGTGTCATCTGCATATCTAAGGTTATTGATATTTCTCCCAGCAATCTCGATTCCAGCTTGTGCTTCATCCAGCCCAGCGTTTCTCATGATGTATGCTGCATATAAGTTAAATAAGCAGGGTGACAATATATAGCCTTAATGTACCCCTTTCCCGTTTTGGAACCAGTCTGTTGTTCCATGTCCAGTTCTAACTGTTGCCTCCTGACCTGCATACAGATTTCTCATTCTCAGATAATTATGTATATTTTTGATTTATACATAATAAAACTTGACAATTGAGTATTTCTTACAGGTTAGTTTTAATGTGAAATTTGAAACCACATCCAAGAATGTTTTGTGCTCTATTTCATTAAAAATCAATGTTTTTATCCTATTATTTGAACAAATCTTTTACCATATTTGATTTTTATCATGTGTTGGTTACAGGAAAATTCAAGGTTCAATGAGTTAAGCAGATATTCCAAAGACTGACATATTTCATTATACAACCTCAAAAATTCACATTCATTATTATCCCCACTTGTGTCATCAGAAAAAGCAGTTAAGCTTCAGGAAGTCATTAAACTCACAGTGGTGGATATAAGTTCTCAAAAACTCTAATTTTCTCTTGAAAACTCAGATTGTATTGTTGGAAACGAAGACTGTCAGTGGTTTCTTTGAAGTAACAGCCTGATTTCATTCATCTTGCAAACATATCTGCCAAGTACCCAAATCTGAATAAGCATGGTTTGTTCTTTCTACTCAAATAATTGTGCAAGTACTTTTCTTTGGAGCAATGGTCATATTTCAGTATGGAGCAGAATTGCTTTATATGGAGTTCCCACTTTATCACATAGAATACTCAAAGGTCAATATTTAATAAAATGTAATTTTTCACTGCTTCATAAATGACAGTTTAAGTGGAACTGGCTTTTTTCCCTCATCAGTCCAAGACGGAGGCTAATGCAATGACTATCAGTATAACCAGTACAATAAGTAAAATAGGGTGTCCCTGCCTGATTGCTAAGGAAAGTTTCACACCATAGTTTTTGCACTGTCAATACACATGTCAACACAGTGAAAACAGCAAAAATTATGCAGTACTTTTAAATTATTATGACAATAATTTCTTGAGGACCTCCAGATATCCACGGAGCATACTTTGAGGACATGTGCATCAGAATTCTCCCACATAAAGAGTGAGTCAGCTGAGAATTGGTAGGTTGAGGGCTAATCTAGAGAGGGGCATGGGTTCCCCAGCTTTTCTCATCTTTTACCTTCTGTGCACAAGGATGAAATAAGCTTCACCTAGGAAAGCCGTCAGGAAAAGAGACACATAATAGGAAGTTGGAAGCCAAGAGGATGTGCACTGAAATACGAGACAAAGGGGAAGTAGGTGGGTACCAAGGGAAGTCTGTTAAAGCCACAGGAATGGGTAGGGTTGAAAGAGGGCAACACAATCCCTTTCTTCATCTCCTGCCTTCAAAGAGCACAATTCTCTTATTTGTTTCCTATATTGGATTTACATGTAAATAGATTTTGACTATTGAGGAGTTAGAACTACTGATTTTAATGATTTCCAGACTCACTTCTAATCCTAAACATGTTCCAAATGTATTATTAATTACTATGAAATACCTAATGTGGCATCCAAATTACATAACCAGAAGAAGGCAAGATAAAGGAAACATTAAGTAGACGGCAACCTATTTCAGGCTGGATCTTGATCATCTATAACACATGGCAAATTGCTTTCTTCCTTGATCTCTTTCCCTTCTTCCTCTCCATCAATTCTTTATTCACCTTCAGCCTGCAGCTCAGCAGTGGAACCATTGGAACAAGAAATCACCTGGAATATTTGAATCCGTCACCAGGTATCTCCCTCTCTACAACTTGTACAGAAAACCTTTGCTGGCATCTTGGGAAAGCTTACAGGAGTGAAAAAATTGAAGTTGGCGCTGATGGCTTTTATGTAGAAGTCATGTCTACAGGGAGATGGTTCCGCTTTCCACTGGGACTTTAAGAGCTACACCTTGAAGTAAATATGAACCAGAATTTCCCCCGCTGTCATGTAGATTTTTTAGCTTACATCCTTGAGAGATACAAAAGCCCTCAATCTATGAAATTTAGTTTAAAGCAGCAGTCCCTGAGAGATACAAAGCTCTCAATCTATGAAATTTAGTTTAAAGCAGCAGTCCTCAACCTTTTTGGCACCAGTGACTTGGTTTGTGGAAAACAATTTTTCCATAGACCAGTGTGGCCAGAGTGGTTTCGGGATGATTCGAACGCATTATATTTATTGTGCACTTTGTTTCTATTATTATTACATCAGCCCCACCTCAGCAACCAGGGGTTGCGAACCCCTGGTTTAAAGAGACCCAGGACTAGTAGTGCCACCATGTACCTAGCTGAATCAGATGTTAATTCCCTCAGAAAGAACCCACGTTCTTCCCAAAACTCAGAGTTAGGGAAGTGTGTGTGTGTGTGTGTGTGTGTGTGTGTGTGTGTGTATGTACGTGCTAAGTCACTTCAGTCTTGTCTGACTCTGTAAGACGCTATGAACTGTAGCACGCCAGGCTCCTCTGTCGATGGGATTCGGCAGGCAAGAATACTGGAATGGGTGTCATGCCCTCCTCCAGGGAATCTTCCCAACCCAGGGATCAAACCCCTGTCTCTATGTCTCCTGCCTTGGCAGGTGAGTTCTTTACCACTAATGCCACCTGGGAAGCTCTTGGAAAGAAGAGAGATTGTTAAAGTAAGAAATCAGTATAGGTTCTTCCAATATCTTTTCCAATGCTTACTCTTGCAGTTTACAGATAATCTAACTCAAACTGGCTTAAAAACTAAAGGCCATTTTCAGCTTTCATAAATGAAGTTTTAGTGCAAAGTGACTTTCAAGTGAGGTCTGATCTAGGGCTTCACTTCTCTCCCAAAGGGCTTAGGTTTTTTTCGTATCTCTATTTCCATAGAGTCAGCATCATCTTAAAGTTTACAAAGGAAGGTTATAAGACACCTTATAAGGTACTTATAAGACACACTTATAAGACACCTGCCTGCAGCAAACTGGGCTTCCCTACATTCCTATCTGCAAACATAGGGATAGGAGACTTCCCTTTTCTTAACCATTGAGCCAAAGCTCCAAGCTTCACTTAGGTCATGAACCAACTTAGGTTTCATGCCTACTCTTGAATTAACTCCAGTGATCAGGGCTTAGGTCATAGGCCAATGAGAGCCTATGGTTCTGGATGTGAGGTCAATTCCACCCAAACGACATGGCTGCTATACAATGAAGGGGAAGTAGAATGAATTCTAGGAATGTTCATAAATATATTCACATACAATCTCCAGGTCTGAAGTCCATTCAGAACTTTAAAGTACTATTCCTCCTGAAAAGAACTCCCACATTCACCTTCACCTCAGGTTATATGGATTATGGAACTTGGATTTTTAGGCACACTAGTTCATCTTACTATATTCTTGTGAAATCTGTCAACCCGGAAATCTAAGACAACAGCCAAGTGCAGAAGGAGCTAAATGTCCTCTGATTGACTCAGAGGTGGAGGGATCAGCTTCTCTTTTTTGCTGGACATCCTGGAATGTGAAGTCAGGTGGACCTTAGGAAGCATCACTACAAACAAAGCTAGTGGATGTGATGGAATTCCAGTGGAGCTATTTCAAATTCTAAAAGATGATGCTGTGAAAGTGCTGCACTCAGTATGTCAGCAAATTTGGAAAACTCAGCAGTGGCCACAGGACTGGAAAAGGTCAGTTTTCATTCCAATCCCAAAGAAAGGTAATGCCAAAGAATGCTCAAATTACCTCACAATTGCACTCATCTCACACACTAGTAAAGTAATGCTCAAAATTCTCCAAGCCAGGCTTCAGCAATATGTGAATTGTGAACTTCCAGATGTTCAAGCTGGTTTTAGAAAAGGCAAAGGAACCAGAGATCAAATTGCCAACATCGACTGGATCATTGAAAAAGCAAGAGAGTTCCAGAAAAACATCTATTTTTGCTTTATTGACTATGCCAAAGCCTTTGACTATGTGGATCACAATAAACTGTGGAAAATTCTGAAAGAGATGGGAATACCTGACCTGCCTCTTGAGAAACCTGTATACAGGTCAGGAAGCAACAGTTAGAACTGGACATGGAACAACAGACTGGTTTCAAACAGGAAAAGGAGTATGTTAAGGCTGTATATTGTCACCCTGCTTATTTAATTTCTATGCAGAGTACATCATGAGAAACCCTGGGCTGGAGGAAGCACAGGCTTGAATCAAGATTGCCAGGAGAAATATCAATAACCTCAGATATGCAGATGACACCTCCCTTGTGGCAGAAAGTGAAGAAGAACTAAAGAACCTCTTGATGAAAGTGAAAGAAGAGAGTGAAAAAGGTGGCTTAAAGCTCAACATTCAGAAAACTAAGATCATGGCATCAGTCCCATCACTTCATGGCAAATAGATGGGGAAACAGTGGAAACAGAGTCAGATTTTATTTTTCTGGGCTCCAAAATCACTGCGGATGGTGATTACAGCCTTGAAATTAAAAGACTCCTGCTCCTTGGAAGGAAAGTTATGACCAACCTAGACAACATATTAAAAAGCAGAGACATTACTTTGCCAACAAAGGTCTGTCTAGTCAAGGCTATGGTTTTTCCAGTAGTCATGTATGGATGTGAGAGTTGGCCTATGAAGAAAGCTGAGTGCATAAGAACTGATGCTTTTGAACTGTGGTGTTGGAGAAGACTCTTGAGAGTCCCTTGGACTGCAAGGAGATCCAACCAGTCCATCCTAAAGGAGTTCAGTCCTGAGTGTTCATTGGAAGGACTGATGTTGAAGCTGAAACTCCAACACTTTGGCCACCTGATGCAAAGAGCTGACTCATTTGAAAAGACCCTGATGCTGGGAAAGATGAGGGCAGGAGGAGAAGGGGATGACAGAGGATGAGATGGCTGGATGACATCACCAACACAATGGACATGGGTTTGGGTGGATTCTGGGAGTTGGTGATGGACAGGGAGGCCTGGTGTGCTGTGGTTCATGTGTTTGCAAAGAGTTGGACACGACTGAGCAACTGAACTGAACTGAAAGGAAATTTGTTGGCAAGGGTGTGAGGAAACTATTCAGAATCCCTCTGCTACTTCTCCCACAGAAATGTTTTATAAATTATGTATTTTAAAGTAAATGCTAATAGACAATAGTTAATATTAATAAATGCTCTATATACTATATACATTCATATTTCTTGACACCTTGATTATATAACTACTGAAAGGATGAAGAAGACTTTTTTCCCCAAGACTTTTGAATTGGCTAAGATAATCCTTTCATTACTGGGCAGATAGGAGATGAAAATATAAATTAAGTATAATTATAGAAAATTATGTCAATGTTGCATTTCTTGAACACCTGAAATTGAATGCCACACCTAGTATTGCAACATCTTCTGCCCTTTTTTTTTTTAATATTTTAGCTTTTTCTTAAGTGTTATAGTTTTTAGTGTACGTTTTCTCCTCCTCTTCGGTTAAGTTTATTCCTAAGTGTTTAACCCTTTTAAAAAAGTTGCATTTTTAGATTGTCATGCTTTCATAGAATATTCTTTGCAGTGCCATCAAAGGTAGACATTCACATCATCTTTCTTAGAAACCTATGCTTGACTTGAAGGATTCAGTCTTCTCCAAATAAGAAAATGGATTAGTCTTTATTTCTGTGCTCCTCAGTGCTCTCAGACCTCAGAGGTCTTCCTAATGACCCAAATTCCTTATTTTTAAAGTCCTCAGGAAGGCCAATTGTTGGCATCTATGTGAGGGGGCTTCCCAGGTGACACTAGTGGTTAAGAACCCACCTGCCAATGAAGGAGACCTAAGAGACCTAAGAGGAACCTGGCACGCGACAGTCCATGGGGTCTGAAGGAGTCAGACAGGAATGAAGGGGCTCAGCATGCACACACATGTGGAGGGGACGGGGCTGGGAGGCCCTGAGGAAGGTAGGGGGGTGTATGCAAACCTATCACCTGCCTGGAAAAAAGCTGCCGGACCTCCCTGCATCACCACCCTGGGGTTGTGGGTAGTACGGGCCAGTTGGTGGGTATTCAGAGTCATTTAGGTCAGAAACTGCTGTGCAGAGAGTCATGGAAGGACACACACTGAGGCACACCCCCAGGCCTTTCTGGAAAAAGTCAGCCTCAAGTCCAGAATAGTTTTAACAGTTCTACCTGCGCAACTAGTGCACATCCCTAGAATAATTCAGGGGGACACAGATTCCATCAATTTTCCTTGAATTAAAAGCTCATTTACACACAATAATGTCAGCAACAAATTTTAAAATGCATATTTCTTTTTCAATAATAACATCATTCTTACACATATTAAAACACAATGAGGAAAATAATAATAATAATCAAAAAATAAAATAGTTTCAGTCCCTTCATTCAAAATCTAATTATTAAAAAATAAGTGATTTTAATATTTTGCTATATTATCTGCCCAGTTTATTTTTTCTATTATGTTTTTGTGTGTGTGTATATATATATATGTATATATATACATATATATATATATGGATCATAAAATTGTTTTATAACCAACTTTCTATTTTATACACAGTGCTCTCTGGAAAACATTTACGTAAGTCATTAAATCGTCTTCTATTATCATCACATTAGCCACATATTGTTTCATTACTCAATCAAATGGGTTTTTTTCCTTCTCAAATTACTTAAGCAAGCTTTAATTTTCTTATCTTTTTAATAAACATACTTATCACAGGTATTTTGGAGATTCATTAAAACCTTCAACAGATTGCCTGCCATAGTAGCCACTTGGGACTAGTAATTTCTAGGTGTAACTTCTCCTTTTATTATTTCTTCTCCTACTAGAGGTTATGAACCCTTCCCTAATACTGCACTTCCAAATTCTCAGTATTTTTATTTTATAGCTATTTTATTAATACAAATTAATCAGTGTTTTCTTAAACTAAAGAACTAAAAGCAAGCTTATAGGATCAAGATTTATAGAATCATGATGGTAACTGAAAAATTCCTGAGTATTTTTATTATTCCCGTGAACAAGTTCTGAACATCACCAGGAGGAAGTCACTGTGGGAGGTGCCAGAGTTACATGTCACACACACATAGGTTGTGGCTGGTCCCTGCCTGTGTGCAAGGGAGCTAACGGAGGACACAAGTGGATATGAAAAAAATACTGCCTTTTAGAGCTATCTCTGCATGAAAATAAAAAATGCACAAACAGTAGCCAAAATAGTCTTCTATAATAATAGGGAGACTTGGCTATTCATGTTGAACTGCTAAGACAAGTTGGTAGAAAAACAAGAAAATGTATACTTGACTCCTGCACATTAACGTGAGCATCTGAGCATTAAGTGCCGCTCGATCAAACACAAACTGGAATTCATTTCAGGTTTCACTGCACTCCATTTCTGCCCAGACATAAGATGAAGTGGGACAGCAGAGGCTGATTTCTTGAGCTCTGCAGAGTTCCATAAAGTAGTCCTGAGATAAACCCTCTGACAGTCATTATGAGACAATAGACATAAAAATGAGTTTGATGTCAGTCCTTTCCTTAAATTTTAGCACTTAGCAAGCATAAGAAAATCACAAGAATAATTTTTAAAACTCTCTCTGAAGGGCTGTAGTATTGAGATGAGGGAGGAGTCCCTTACATCCAGAAGGAGAGGGAAACAGTTGGGGCTTGGACAATGAATAGTTTGAATTTGGGTCGATGAGGGCAGTGTTCTCCGGGCCAAGACAACTGAAGGAGAACAGGAAAAGAAAACTGCATCATGGCTGGTATGTATAGGCAATGAACAGATCAGTGTGGTCAGAGAAAAGGGCGTAGACAACAGATAAGAAAAACTACCCATTACTGAGCTCTCACTATGTCATATCTACTGGGTAGAGATCTTTATCCATTATCATTTTTGAGCTTTACAGCTCTGCAATAGATCATATCAAGCTCATTTTATAGATTTGGACAATAGAAGCCTGCTGAAGACTTTAAGCAAGAAAAACTGTCCATTTGGAGCTGTGCTCCTAGAAGATCCTTTGGCGTCTGTGTGCAACATGGAGTATAATGAAGGGATAATGGACAGGAGTTCCTGTCTGCTGGCTGAGGCCACGGCTATAGTTCAAATAATGACCCACAAACATCTGATTTGTAAAACTATGATGAAGGAGAGAGGATGAACATAAAGGTGTTTCAGAGGGTTAAGTCTAGAGGATTTGGAAACTGACTGCATGTTAAAAGTGAAAAAATAAAAATGATGCTAAGGTTTCAATGCTGGATGACTGTGAAGATGATGGTGCCATTAATAGAGGGAGACTTGGAGGGCCTTGGAAGAACTGATGATAGACTCAGTTTGGAGTGTACTAGGCTTGTAAAACAGCCAGTGGTAGAGAGCCAGCAGATGAGACGGAAATAGGGGAGCAGAGATGTAATAAGAGGTAATAACAGGTCATCAGCTGGATGCATTCACAAACTAGTCACTCCATAGAGCTGCATCACAGAGACAGAAGAGGATAATGAAACTCCCAAATTCTGAAGTTTCTGGGTTATTTAAAATGCATTAGTTCTTTAGCTCAAGATTACATTGTGAAGTTTAATTGAGCAAAATAACTTCACATATTCATTTTACTTTGGAGAGAAACTTTTATTTTGGAGCAATGACGCATGTGTGTGTGTGTGTGTGTGTGTGTGTGTGTGGCTTTTTCCTAACAACAAACTAGAATAAAAGCAGATTTCATAATATAGTCTTTAAAATTGGAGAGCTGGTAGCATTTTTTTTTCAAATTTCCAAAGTAAATGACTTCCTTTTGAATCTCAAGTATAAATCATAATTGTGCTTTCTTTCTGGGGCTTCTGCCTTTTGTCAAATTAACAGCTTTAGAAAGAAACACATATTTTCAGCTGACCTGCGGTTGGACCTATCATTTCTCCCCCGAACTGTTCTCAGACATTTTTGTCATGGCGGACAGAGAGAGGACAAGCTTTCAGAATCTGCTGTGTGTGGCCCGGGTCCCCTTTCTCTGGCCCCCAGCAGTTTAATCTACCTCACAGGGGCCGGCTAATGAGTCCTTAGCTTCAAGTTTTCCCTCCTTCTAATGAGGGCTAATAAAATGCATTTAACTCCACTAATGCAACAAAAACTCAGCATTATTTCATTGCATCTACTTAACAAGAACCTTGTTTCATATCAGATTACAGCCTGCTCAGCCAAAGCATTATACTGGGGGAAGTGGGGCTGTGAGAAGGGAGTATCAAGTGCTATAATGTGGACATTCTTCTTTAATATGCCCTGCAGTCTTAGGTGATTGCTTAATTCATTTAGCCGAGCTGGTCTGATCCTTCTGCCAACTGTTTTGTAAAATTTACTGCAATGCTAGGCAACCGGTCCCACCACACAAGCTAGAAATATAGCATTGCTTTTCCTGGGACCAAGCTAGTAACAGTTGTTTGGGGAGAGGCCACAGGCAATGGGGCAGATACTGTTACAAAAAGGAAGACGTTTTGGATGTGCTTCATTTTATAAAATAGTTACAGCAAATCCAATATTTATTAATAAATGTTTCCCCTAATTTTTTACAGCCTAATTTCAGAAGAAATCCATCATCATAAAAAATTCATCATCAGAAGAAATTCATCTTTCTAATTTCAGAAGATAATTCATCAGGTTTATCTTCAGTGAGCAGTGACGTCTAATCTATTTATTTCGGCTATGAAATTCTCCACCTTCTTTTGAACCAGCCCTTCGCTCAAGTAGCCAACAGAAACAAGTACCTGTTGGAAGCTTTCCATTTAAAGAAAATAATCATTTTGTAATTTGAATAACCATTACTTGAATAAGTTCAAATTCCATGTACATAGAACTTTATGAAATTGAAGCATATCACCTTATTACCTGTAATTTAGAGATAAGAACCTTCATTTTTACTCTCCCCATAAAATTTTGCAATCTAGAAAATTCCTCATCCTCCTGTCACCTGAGAGAGATCACATTCAAAGACATTTTCATCTGCATTGTTCCTTAAGATACAGGATTCTATTCACTTGGATGGCTTGCTTATTAAGAAGAGGTAGATACATTTCTCTTGAATTTTTGAACAAGGGATTTTCTATGGGTTTATGAAGGCAAAAGACATTGTAGAGAGGAAGAGATTCCTTTCATTTTTTAAAAAATTTACTCAGAAGTATCCATTGCTATCTATATGTGAAAAGAATTTACAAATTGTTTAGGAAAATGATAGTGTGAAAGATTAACAGTTATCTCTTGAGACCTTATAACTGGTCACCCGATAAGAAAGTAGGTGAAGACTGCAGAAATCCTTTCAAATTTTACCTGGTAGAGATCATCCAGGGATCCGTAAGACCAGAAGATTGTTGTTGTTGAATTTCTAACAAACGGCTTGAGCCAAAATTTAGTTTTGAAAAACTACAAAATATAGCAGCTCTGTTCTCAATCTGTCCTGTTCTTCCTTGGTGGATGGAGTGAAGAGGAGAGCCTGAATTGCTCTGATCAAGGACAAGACAGGAGACCACTGCTATCTATACTTGTGTTCCATAGCTTCTCAATATTTCACAAGAATAAATGAAAGCTTCCACCTAAACAGGAAATGCACCTTTGTTCAAAAATGAGTCTGGATAAGACAAATACCACAATATTATTGTAACTTCTAGTTATAAATAGAGTGCTTTTTCTTCTTCCAAAACCTTAGTTTCTGGTCAGTATATAAAATAAGTTTCCAACTATATATGACTTCTGATGACTGCATGAAATAAACTGGTATTAAAAGAGCCAATATACAGTTTTTGGTGATACAGAACATTAATATGAGAAAAAGTCCTATATAATCCTTTCTCTTATTTTGAAACTCTTATTGCAGATTATTTATTTACAAACAATGTTACAAAATTTTACATTGAATCTCTCCAATTAACTTCATTTTACATGTACTGATAGAGAAATGCTTCTAACTAGCTTTGTGGTTCTAATTACATTTGTTTTAAGGTAATAAAAATGCTAATGGTAAAGAATCTGCCTGCCAATACAGGAGGCACAAGAGACGAGGATTCTATTCCTGGGTAGGGAAGATCTTCTGGAAAAAGGAATGGCTACCCACTCTAGTATTCTTACCTGGAGAATCCCATGGACAGAGAAACCTGATAGGCTGCAGTCCATGGGGCTGCAGAGATCTGCACACAACTGAGAGACTGAACACAATGAAAAATTAGCCTCATATAAGCTTCTGATAAAGCAAATAACCTATTAGGTTTTCCTTAAACAAACAAACAAAAACTTAAAATAATATCCTTTTAGAAAGCTAGTTCTTTTCAAATTTAGGGAAGACTGTGTATGTGTGGACAGTCATGTCTGACTCTTTGCGACCCCATGAGCTATAGCCTGCCAGACTCTTCCGTCCATGGAATTTTCCAGGCAAGAATACTGGAGTGGGTTGCCATTTCCTCCTCCAGGGGAAAGGAGGGAAGACTACCCTTTGTCTAAACTAAGTCATTGCTAGAAATGGCTGGGATTAACTGGTTTATGAGTAGAATTTTCTGTCCCTGAGTTATTCTCCTACTGGACTCATGTAACTATGAGAAGGAGCTTCAATTACTTCAGGGAAGAAGCTAAAAAAGGAAGAGGTTTATTACATCTGCAGTGGGCCAAGGTATCTGAGCCTCTGTGCTCCTAAAATAAAATGTAACACTTAACTAGATCAGACTGGCCTTGGATTTCATATGCTGCTTGGTTTTCTCTGTTTTGAAGGTTCCAAAAGTACTTCTTTTAAAGAACCAAGACTCTGGGGAGAGTGAAGGAAAAGAGGTCCTGAAATTGTTTCAATTCTAAATGTTCAAGGAAATAGAAAACGAAGTCACTGTGTTTATAACATAGAGGGAACCATGTAGGCTTAGTGTGACTGTTGCTTCTTTGAACAAACTCATTATCTTTCTTTTATTTGTTTAATGTCACCAATCATTTCCTCATCAAAAATCTGGGGGTTACCCTGAACTCTATTTACTCATTTGTCCCTCTCAGCCAATCAGCGTTGGACCAGGAATATTCTTCATCCCCAGCTTCTCTCATATCCATCATTTATTGAAGGTAAATCTGGCCTCTGTACCCCTTTGTGCTCCCCACACTGAATTAAATCTAGGAGATAGAGTTTTATCTTTGGAGAAGACTCTTGAAAATCCCTTGGACTACAAGGAGATCTGACCAGTCCATCCTAAAGGAAATCAGTCCTGAATATTCATTGGAAGGACTGATGCTGAAGCTGAAACTCCAATACTTTGGCCACCTAATGTGAAGAGTTGACTCACTTGAAAAGACCCTGATGCTGGGAAAGAGTGAAGGCAGGAGGAGAAGGGGACAAACGGGGGATGAGATTGTTGGATGGCATCACTGACTCATGAGTGTGAGTAAACTCTGGGAGTTTACTCGATGGACAGGGAGACATGGTGTGCTGCAGTCCATGGGGTCGCAAAGAGTTGGATGCGACTGAGCAACTCAGCTGAACTGAACTGATCGTTTCTTCTGACCTTCCTCCCTTCCCTAATTAGCATCTGTTTGGACCTGCTGAGTTGGAACTCAGGGAAGGTCCTAGAGGCTAAATGAAGCCTATTTCCTATAATCAAAAACTGGGGGACACAGAAAGGCTTTGGTACACAGGAGCACCACAAGGTCTTGTTTGATATTATTATCCCTCTCTTTCAAAATAATTTTATTGAGGTATAAATTTTAAACCATGAGACCCACAATTTTGAAGGTATGTTTTGCTGAGTTTTAGTAAGGAGGTAGGAGATAGATGACCCCAGGGCTAGACAAGTGTTTGTCAAAATAAAATTGAAGCATTGTTCTCCTAACTCCCCCACCCCCAACACTCCAGGACAAAGCTAGTGGCAGAAGCTAAGCTCTGCGGAAGTGAAGAGATAAAGTGCCCACTCCTGATCCTGAAAAGAAAAGCTATGACAAACATAGACAGCATATTAAAAAACAGAGACATTACTTTGCCAACAAAGGTCTGCATAGTCAAAGCTCTGGTTTTTCCAGTAGCCATGTATGGATGTGAGAGTTGGACCATAAAGAAGGCTGAGCACTAAATGATTGATGCTTTCAAACTATGGTGTTGAAGAAGACTCTTGAGAGTCCCTTGGACTCCCTTTACAAAGAGATCAAACCAGTTGATCCTAAAGGAAATCAATCCTGAATATTCATTGGAAGGACTCAAGCTGAAGCTCTAATACTTTGGCCACCTGATGCAAAGAGCCAATTCATTAGAAAAGACTCTGAGGCTGGGAAAGATTGAAGGTAGGAGGAGAAGGGGAAAACAGGAGATAAGATGGTTGGATGGCATCACCGACTCAATGCACATGAGTTTGAGCAAGCTCTGGGAGATGGTGAAGGACAGGGAATCCTGGCATGCTGCAGTCCATGGGGTTGCAAAGAGTCGGACACAACTAACTGAACTACTAAAAAACAACAATATGAAGTCAATGAAAATGTCCCTGTCTGCACATGAGCAGGAAGGCTACTTGAAGGTTAAAATGGGAGGGGGTGCCACCCCATAATGATTGGACAAGCACACAGAGTCCTCTGCAGTGGGATCCATACTGGCAAAAAGTTTCACATACATCATGGGGAGGGTCCCAGGCAGGTGTGAAAAAAGAAACAATATAATTGGCCAAAGTAAACAAAGGCCTGGAAGGAGTGTCCTATATAAGTGATTTAAATCACCTCTTTACTGGACTCCTCCTTATCAGAGAGGACGCTGCCCACCCTTTCTCTCTGGCTCTGTATTTCTATCTAGCTTCTGACTTAAATAGACAAGCTTTTTTCTGTGTACTCACCCACAGGTTATGCTGTGTCTACAGTAATAAGCTTTGTATCTGTTTTCACAGTGTTTGCCTCCTTGAAACATTTTTGCTTTCAAATGGGAGAATGAGCCAGAGCCACTTCACTTCTAGCCTTTAGCCCCTGGTGGTCAAGTGTCTAGGATTCTTGGTTTTCATCCAGGCTACTCAGGTTCAACTCCTGGGCAGGGAACTAAGATGTCTCTTTAGGACTGTTCACTGCTCTCTCTCCAAGATTAGTAATATTATCTATTCCTGCAACAGTCAACACAATTCAGATTGAGAACACTTCCATATCCTCAAAATTCCCTCAGGCTTATCTACAGTCAATCCCAGCCACAGTCTTTGGCAACCACTGATCTACTTTCTGTCTCTATGGATCACCTTTTCTTATTACTACACTTGAATGGAATCACACAACATGTGGCCTTTTATATCCTCTTTTCATGTGGCTTCTTTCACTTGGCATAATATTTTTGAGTTTCATCCATGTGGCAGTACCTGTCATCACTTTGTTCTCTTTTTAATACTGAAAAGTATTCCATTGTATGGATAGACTACTTTTGTTTATCCATTTTTTCAGTGGGTGGACATTTTGGTTGTTTCCAGTTTTTGACTATTGTAAATAATGCTACTGATAAGTATTTGTGTCCTTGTCTTTATGCAAACATATGCTTTTGTCTCTCTTGGTGGATTTCTAGGAATGGAACTGCTGAGTTTTATGATAAGTATTCTTTGGTAAATTCTAAAGAATAGCAAGGAAACATAAAAAGCCTTCCTCAGTGATCAGTGCAAAGAAATAGAGGAAAACAATAGAATGGGAAAGACCAGAGATCTCGTTAAGAAAATTAGAGATACCAAGGGAACATTTCATGCAAAGATGGGCTCAATAAAGGACAGAAATGGTATGGGTCTAACAGAAACAGAAGATATTAAGAAGAGGTGGCAAGAATACATTGAAGAACTATACAAAAAAATATCTTCACGACCCAGATAACCACGATGGTGTGATCACTCACCTAGAGTCAGACATCCTACAGTGCAAAGACAAGTGGGCCTTAGGAAGCATCACTATGAAAAAAGCTAGTGGAGGTGATGGAATTTCAGCTGAGGTATTTCAAATCCTAAAAGGTAATGCTGTTAAAATGCTTGGCTCAATATGCCAGCAAATATGGAAAACTCAGCAGTGGCCACAGGACTGGAAAAAGTCAGTTTTCATTCCAATCTCAAAGAAAGGCAATGTCAAAGAATGTTCAAAGTACCTCACAATTGCACTCATTTCACATGACAGCAAAGTAATGCTCAAAATTCTCGAACCTAGACTTCAACAGTATGTGAACTGAGAAATTCCAGACATTCAAGCTGAATTTAGAAAAGGCAGAGGAACCAGAGACCAAATTGCCAACATTTGTTAGATCATAGAAAAAGCAAGAGAATTCCAGAAAAGCATCTATTTCTGCTTCATTGACTATGCTAATGCCTTTGTGTGGATAACAGCAAACTATGGAAAATTCTTCAAGAGATGGGAATACCAGACCAACCTTACCTGCCTCCTGAGAAACCTGTATGTGAATCAAGAAGTAACAGTTAGTTTGCATTCCCACCAACAGTGTAAGAGGGTTCCCTTTTCTCCACACCCTCTCCAGCATTTATTGCTTGTAGACTTTTGGATAGCAGCCATCCTGACTGGCGTGTAATGGTACCTCATTGTGGTTTTGATTTGCATTTCTCTGATAATGAGTGATGTTGAGCATCTTTTCATGTGCGTTAGCCATCTGTATGTCTTCTTTGGAGAAATGTCTGTTTAGTTCTTTGGCCCATTTTTTGATTGGGTCATTTATTTTTCTGGAGTTGAGCTGGAGGAGTTGCTTGTATATTTTTGAGATTAATCCTTTGTCTGTTGCTTCGTTTGCTATTATTTTCTCCCAATCTGAGGGCTGTCTTTTCACCTTGCTTATAGTTTCCTTTGTTGTGCAAAAGCTTTTAAGTTTCATTAGGTCCCATTTGTTTATTTTTGCTTTTATTTGCAATATTCTGGGATGTGGGTCATAGAGGATCCTTCTGTGATTTATGTCAAGAGTGTTTTGCCTATGTTCTCCTCTAGGAGTTTTATAGTTTCTGGCCTTATATTTAGATCTTTAATCCATTCTGAATTTATTTTTGTGTATGGTTTAGAAGGTGTTCTAGTTTCATTCTTTTACAAGTGGTTGACCAGTTTTCCCAGCACCACTTGTTAAAGAGGTTGTCTTTTTTCCATTGTATATTCTTGCCTCCTTTGTCGAATTATAAAGTAATTAGCCTCCAACTAATAAAAATAAATGGAAAAAAAAAAAGCAACAGTTAAAACTGGGCATGGAACAATGAACTGGATCAAAATTGGGAAAGGAGTACATCACGGCTGTATACTGTTACCCTGCTTATTTATCTTGTATACAGAGTACATCATGTGAAATACCGGGCTGGATGAAGCACAAGCTGGAATCAAGATTGCCTCAGATATCAATATCACATCAATAACCTCAGATATGCAAATGACACAACCCTTATAGCAGAAAATTAAGAGGAACTAAAGAGCCTTTTGATGAAAGTGAAAGAGGAGGAAATGAAAAACTGCCTTAAAACTCAGCATTCAAAAAATGAAAATTATGGCATTCAGTCCCATTTCTTCATGACAAATAAATGGGGAAACAATGGAAATAGTGACAGACTTTATTTTCTTGGGCTCCAAATTCACTGCAGATAGTGACTGCAGCCATGAAATTTAAAAGACGCTTGCTCCTTGGAAGAAAAGCTATGATAAACCTAGACAGTGTATTAAAAAGCAGAGACGTAACTTTGCCAACAAAGGCCCATCTAGTCAAAGCTATGGTTTTTCTGGTAGTCATGTGTGGATGTGAGAACTGAACCATAAAGGAGGCTGAGCACTGAAGAATTGATACTTTTGAATTGTGGTGCTGGAGAAGACTCTTGAGGGTCCCTTGGACTGCAAGGAGATGAAACCAGTCAATCCTAAAGGAAATCAGTCCTGAGTATTCATTGGAAGGACTGATGACTGATGCTGAAGCTGAAACTCCAATACTTTGGCCACCTTATGTGAAGAGTCAATTCATTAGAAAAGACCCTGATTCTGGGAAGGATTGAAGGCAAAGGAGGAGAAGAGGATGATAGAAGATGGCATGGAATCATGCCATGGCATCACTGACTCAACGGACGTGATTTTGAGCAAGCTCTGGGAAATGGTGAAGGACAGGGAGGCCTGGTGTTCTGTAGTCCATGGGGTTGCAAAGAGCTGAACACAACTGAGTGACTGAACAATGAGCAACAACGATGGTAAGCATATATCTAACTGTTTTAAGAAACTCCCAAACTGTTTCCTAGAGTGGCTGTGCCATTTTATATTCCCACCAGTAACCTGTGAGGGTTTGGTTTCTCCACATCCTTGCCAGTCCTTGGTCCTGTCAGGCTTTTTGACTTTAACCACTGCAGTAGGTGTGTCATGCGACATCTCGTATTCTCTTTATTTACTTTTCTCTAAGGACTAGTGATATCCAGCACCTCTCCTTCCTGTTTTGTTTCCCACTCTCTTAGTTCAGAAGTTTAGATCCTCCTCTCCTCCCGCTAAGCTTACGAAATATAATAGTTGATGTGGTATTTACAGCTTTTCTTGACCTAAAACACCTCCCCTTTGCCCTTGTTTGATAAGGAATCCTCTTTTCCTCCGGAAACCCCATGACCTGCAATTCATGTGTGGCCAACCCTGCCTCTCTCACTCGTGGTATCATAGAAACCAGGCCCGGAAAACTGGAAAAAAAATTTTCCAAAACAAAGTGTTTGGTTTAAGACTGGGATTGTCAGCTTTCCCTTGGCAGGAATCTTTCTACAGAATCTTGGGAAATACAACCAGTCAAACAGCCTAACTTCATTCATTGCAAAAATTCAAAATCAAGTAAACTAAGTGCCTTTGGAATTATGTGTGTGGGTATATATAAATACACACAAAAAATTCTAAGGACTCCTTGACTATAAGGCTCCCCTTATGGGCAAGAGGAAAAGTCCCTTTTCCATAATATACTCTCAAGAAACTTTTATGTTATTTTATGTTTTATCCTCCTGAAATATTCCCTTCTTGCCCTAATATTAACTGGGGGTTCAGTTTGGAGGGAAGGGGGTGGTTGGTTCTCACAAAATGCTCAGGCTTGCTGTTAATAGTCTCCTATTGTGCTTGGGAAAATAAGGCTGCCTGAAACACTTAGGTTCCAGTGGTAACTGTAACTACTTGCCTCTTCTTATCATGGGAACTTCAGACAAGTTATATAACCTCCCTATGCCTTATTTGTGGCATCAGTAAAATGAGGTTAGTGATAGTTTCCATTTCATGTATTTGACATGGTGATTAAATATATTGCCCATGTTGCAAAATGCTCAAAACAGTGCCACATAGTAAATGCTCAGTAAGTGATAAACACGTGTTTGCAGGTGCACATATCACAGGTGCCATTAACAACCAACCTAGGCAACAGGCAGAAAGAATGGGTTCCAAAACTTCTGAGATTTTCTTGTCCCACTTGGCAACTGACTTCTTTATCTTTAATTCACTTCTTTGGTGATTCCATCCAATCTTACGATTTAAATACTATCTACATATTAATGACTCAAACTTATATCATATATTCACTGCAGATTATAATATCTAGTGATATATTCACCATCTCCACTGGGAAATCTGATTGACCTTCCAGATCTTCCCTCTACACTTGCTCCTCTGTCAGCCTCTCTCATCCACTGTTTCAGGATAAAAATCTCAGCATTATCCTTCACTTGTCTGTTTCTCCCATCCCCTATTCCTGATTGTCAAAAGTTCCTGATGTGTGTACATTCAAAATATGACAAAATGCTACCACTCTTAACCATCTCTACTCTTATTACCAGGTCCAGGGAATGTGTCTCTCCCGGATTCCTGTAATGGCCTCACTCCTGATTTCCATGCTTCAACTCTTGTGCCTCTGCAATCCAATCTCTCCAAACTAATAGGTCTCATAATGCAAGTCAGACAGCATCATTTCCCTGCTCAAAACATTCCTATAGCTTTTCATTTCACTCAGATTATAAATTGCATTCTATGTTGTTCTAAACCATTATGCCCTAGAGACCTGGCCATTGCTGGCTCTTTAACATTATATTTACTGTGCTTCTCCCCATGCCACTACTGAGTTCATCTCAGCTATGCTAGTCTCTTTCTGGTTTGTGAACCATTAGGCCTTTGTGCTGATGG
Source organism: Odocoileus virginianus (assembly GCF_023699985.2). Classification (NCBI taxonomy): domain Eukaryota; kingdom Metazoa; phylum Chordata; class Mammalia; order Artiodactyla; family Cervidae; genus Odocoileus; species Odocoileus virginianus. Next base: position 53,679,629 of record NC_069684.1, on the reverse strand, counting down.
TCTCCAGGACCCAGAAACTCTTATCCCCAGATATTCGCACTGCTAATTCCTTCATGTCCTTCAAGTATTTACACAGTTCAGTTCACTCAGTCGTGTCCGAGTGTTTGCGACTCCATGAACCGCAGCACTCCAGGCCTCTCTGTCCATCACCAATTCCCGGAGTTTGCCCAAACTCATGTCCATTGAGTTGATGATGCCATCCAGCCATCTCATCCTCTGTCATCCCCTTCTCCTCCTGCCCTCAATCTTTCCCAGCATCAGGGTCTTTTCCAATGAGTCAGTTCTTCGCATCAGGTGGCCAAAGTATTGGAGTTTCAGCTTCAACATCAGTCCTTCCAATGAACACCCAGGACTGATCTCCTTGTATCACCCTGTTAATGAGTGTCACCCTCTTTAAAACAGCAAACTGCCACCCCAACTCCTTATCTTGATATTATTTCTTTATTGTATGATCAATTACATTTTTAATCTTCTAATATACTATATATATTATACTTAATTTTTTTTCTATGTAATGTTTACTTTCCATCCTTTCTAACCAGATTATAAGCTGCATAAGGACAAAGCATTTTTTAGAGGGGTTGGTTAGGGGTCTGGATTGTTTCCTGATGTATGTCAGGAAAGAAGCACATACTCAATATATATTTGTTGAAAGAATGCATTTTAGATCTTGGCCCTGAATTAGTTCACTTTTTTGTGTGCTTTGTCATTACTTCCAGATTGCCCACTTAGAAATGACTATGACAAGGAGGTCTTTGTATACAAGAGTAGGAGTGGCAACCTGAGAAATTTGAGTGCTTTTTGACAAATCTAGCTTTAGCCCCTTGCTCTTGGGTTTTCCGCAAGCACTGAGGATCCAAGTCAGGTGGTCCTGAGAGGTGACTGGGAGTCCAACAGACAATGCAGACTAGATTTTTTCACTGATGAATAAAATGGGTAGACCATAAAGAAATGGTGGAGAAGAACAAGCCCTTTGCTTAACCCCTTGTCCAAATCCAATATATATGATTAAAACTATGCATCAGTAGTGCTTAATAAAATAACGCCTTAATTTTCTCAGCCAAAAAGAAATTGATTATTATCCTGTTCAAATGTCATTGACTTCAGCTATGTAAAATAAAGTAAAATTAAAAGTTCAATTTATTTTAAAAAAGAAAGATGATATGCATTTATAATGAAATAATTGGAGTGGAATGCAGTTATGCCCTTAGACTCAACAAGAGCTGGCCCACCTTGGCCTCCATGCCTTAGAGGGCTCTTCCTTGGGTTTTATCCATCCTGTTCCTTCCCACAGGCAAGGAGCTCATGCTTCCCCATCCATCCTCCTGTCTAAACTCTGCCCAGTTGTCAGGGCCCTGGAATCCCCTGCCCAAATGACCCTGGGCCATCTTTAAACACTTGCAGTGTCTGTTTACACCTTGGACCTAAGTGGTCTAGGTGGACAGGGGTGACTGATTTGCAATTGCTCTGAGGGACAGACTGTAGTGCCCACTAATAAGTATAAGAAGGTCCCTCCTAGGGTAGAATCCAGCTAGGAGTGAGAAGGGGACTGACCAGAGACTTAAGGATGGACCCCAAATTCCTGGGCTGACACATTCCAGCCTGAAACTCCAAGTCACCCTAGAATTTTTATTAGAATCCAATATTCTGAGTCAAAAGATACATATGTTCACTAGGAGAATAGAGCAGAACTGATCTATCACACATTTCATACTGTTCATGAGGTTCTTAAGGCAAGAATACTGAAGTGGTTTGCCATTCCCTTCTCTAGTGAACCACATTCTGTCAGACCTCTCCACTATGACCCGTCCATCTTGGGGGGCCCCACATGGCATGGCTTAGTTTCATTGAGTTAGACAAGGCTGTGGTCCATGTGCTCAGATTGGCTAGTGTTCTGTGATTATGGTTTCAGTGGGTCTGCCCTCTGTTGCCCTCTCGCAATACCTACCATCTTACTTGGGTTTCTCTTACCTTGGACGTGGGGTATCTCTTCATGGTTGGTCCAGCAAAGCGCAGCTGCTGCTCCTTACCTTGGACGAGGTTGCCCCTTTTGACCTTGAACTTGAAGTAGCTTCTCTTGGCCCTCCTGCGCCCATGCAGCCCCTGCTCCTTGGACTGGGGTTGCTCCTCTCGGCCACGGTTCTGCACTGTCCTCTGCAGCTGCCACTTGAGAACCCCATGAAAAGGCAAAATGATAGGATACTGAAAGAGGAACTCCCCAGGTCGGTAGGTGCCCAATATACTACTGGAGATCAATGGAGAAATAACTCCAAAGAAAGAAAAGACAGAGCCAAACTTAAAACAGCACCCAGTTGTGAATGCGACTGGTGATGGAAGTAAAGTCCAAGTAAAGTCCAAGGTCCAAGTAAAGTCCAATAAAGAATATTATCGCATAAGAACCTGGAACGTTAGGTCCATGAATCAAGGCAAATTAGAAGTGGTCAAACAGGAGATGGCAAGTGTGAATGTTGACATTCTAGGAATCAGCAAACTAAAATGGACTGGAATGGGTGAATTTAACTAGATGACCATTGTATCTACTACTGTGGGCAGGAATCCCTTAGAAGAAATGGAGTAGCCATCATGGTCAACAAAAGAGTCCGAAATGCAGTACTTGGATGCAATCTCTAAAGCGACAGAATGATCTCTGTTCGTTTCCAAGGCAAACCATTCAATATCATGGTAATCCAAGCCTATGCCCCAACCAGTAATGCTGAAGAAACTGAAGTTGAATAGTTCTATGAAGACCTACATGACCTTTTAGAACTAACATCCAAAAAAGATGTCCTTTTCATTATAGGGGACTGGAATGCAAAAGTAGGAAGAAACACCTGGAGTAACAAGCAAATTTGGCCTTGGAGTACGGAATGAAGCAGGGCAAAGGCTAACAGAGTTTTGCCAAGAGAAAGCACTGGTCATAGCAAACACCCTCTTCCAACAACAAAAGAAAAGACTCTACACATGGACATCACCAGATGGTCAACACTGAAATCAGATTGATTATATTCTTTGCAGCCAAAGATGGAGAAGCTCTATACAGTCAGCAAAAACAAGACCGGGAGCTGACTGTGGCTCAGATCATGAACTCCTTATTGCCAAATTCCGACTTAAATTGAAGAAAGTAGTGAAACCCACTAGACCATTCAGGTATGACCTAAATCAAATCCCTTATGATTATACAGTGGAAGTGAGAAATAGATTTAAGGGGCTAGATCTGATAGAAAGAGTACCTGATGAACTATGGATGGAGATTCATGACATTTACAGGAGACAGGGATAAAGATCATCCCCATGGAAAAGAAATGCAAAAAAGCAAAATGGCTCTCTGAAGAGGCCTTACAAATAGCTGTGAAAAGAAGAGAAGCTAAAAGCAAAGGAGAAAAGGAAAGATATACCCACTGGAATGCAGAGTTCCAAAGAATAGCAAGGAGAGATAAGAAAGCCTTCCTCAGCAATCAATGCAAAGAAATAGAGGAAAACAACAGAATGGGAAAGACTAGAGATCTCTTCAAGAAAATTAGAGATACCAAGGGAACATTTCATGCAAAGATGAGAACAATAAAGGACAGAAATGGTATGGACCTAACAGAAGCAGAAGATACTAAAAGAGGTGGCAAGAATACACAGAAGAACTGTACAAAAAAGATCTTCATGACCCAGATAATCACAGTGGTGTGATCACTCACCTACAGCCAGACATCCTGGAATGTGAAGTCAAGTGGGCCTTAGAAAGCATCACTGTGAACAAAGCTAGTGGAGGGGATGGAATTCCAGTTGAGCTCAGGTCTTAGGTTTCATGCCTACTCTTGAATTAACTACAGTGATCAGGTCTTAGGTCATAGGCCAATGAGAGTCTATAGTTCTGGATGTGAGGTCAATTCCACCCAAACAACATGGCTGCTATACAATGAAGGGGAAGTAGAATGAATTCTAGGAAAGCTCTTAAATGTATTCATATACAACCTCCAGGTATGAAGTCTATTCATAACTTGAAAGTACCATTCTCCAGAAAATAACTAACTCCCCATGGCACATTCACCTTCACCTCAAGTTATACAGATTATAGAACCTGGATTTTTAGGCACACTAGTTCATCTTACTATACTCTTGTGAAATCTGTCAACCCAGAAATCTAAGACAACAGCCAAGTGCAGAAGGAGCTAAATGTCCTCTGATTGGCTCAGAAGTGGAGGGATCAGCTTCTCATTTTGGCTGGATATACTGGAATGTGAAGTCAGGTGGGCCTTAGGAAGCATCACTATGAACAAAGCTAGTGGAGGCGATGGAATTCCAGTTGAGCTGTTTCAAATTCTAAAGGATGATGCTGTGAAAGTGCTGCACTCAGTATGTCAGCAAATTTGGAAAACTCAGCAGTGGCCACAGGACTGGAAAAGGTCAGTTTTCATTCCAATCCCAAAGGAAGGTAATGCCAAAGAATGCTCAAACTACCACACAATTGCATTCGTCTCACACACTAGTAAAGTAATGCTCAAAATTCTCCAAGCCAGACTTCAGCAATATGTCAACCTTGAACTTCCAGATGTTCAAGCTGGTTTTAGAAAAGGCAGAGGAACCAGAGATCCTATTGCCAACATCTGCTGAATCATTGAAAATGCAAGAGAGTCCAGAAAAACATCTATTTCTGCTTTATTGGCTATGCAAAGCCTTTGACTGTGTGGATCACAATAAACTGTGGAAAATTCTGAAAGAGATGGGAATAGCAGACTACCTGACCTGCCTCTTGAGAAACCTATATGCAGGTCAGGAAGCAACAGTTAGAACTGGACATGGAACAACAGACTGGTTCCAAATAGGAAAAGGAGTATGTCAAGGCTGTATACTGTCACCCTGCTTATTTAACTTATATGCAGAGTATATCATGAGAAATGCTGGACTGAAGGAAGCACAAGCTGGAATCAAGATTCCTGGGAGAAATATCAATAACCTCAGATATGCAGATGACACCACCCTTATGGCAGAAAGTGAAGAGGAACTAAAAAGCCTCTTGATGAAAGCAAAAGAAGAGAGTGAAAAAGGTGGCTTAAAGCTCAACATTCAGAAAACTAAGATCATGGCATCTGGTCCCATCACTTCATTGCAAATAGATGTGGAGACAGTGGAAACAGTGTCAGATTTTATTTTTGGGCTTCCAAAATCACTGTGGATGGTGACTGCAGCTATGAAATTAAAAGACGCTTACTCCTTGGAAGGAAAGTTATGACCAACCTGGATAGCATATTAAAAAACAGAGACATTACTTTGCCAACAAAGGTCTGTCTAGTCAAGGCTATGGTTTTTCCAGTGGTCATATATGGATGTGAGAGTTGGACTGTGAAGAAAGCTGAGCACCGAAAAATTGATGCTTTTGAACTGTGGTGTTGGAGAAGACTCTTGAGAGTCCCTTGGACTGCAAGGAGATCCCACCAGTCCATCCTAAAGGAGATTAGTCCTGGGTGTTCATTGGAAGGACTGATGTTGAAGTTGAAACTCCAATACTTTGGCTACCTCATGAGAAGAGTTGACTCATTGGAAAAGACCCTGATGCTGGGAGGGATTGGGGGCAGGAGGAGAAGGGGATGACAGAGGATGAGATGGCTGGATGGCATCACTGACTCAATGGACATGAGTTTGTGTAAACTCCGGGAGCTGGTGATGGACAGAGGCCTGACCTGCTGTGATTCATGGGGTGGCGGAGAGTCGGACACAACTGAGCGACTGAACTGAACTGAACTGAATCACACATTTGGAAATTTCATTGATAACTTCTAACTCTTGAAAAAGAAAAAAAAAAAAAAAGATTGAAACCAATCCCCAAACCATCACACACATATGCAGGAAGTGGAATGATGTGAAATCCACCTGGTTCCCAGGGAATCTTCATCTCAGCTACAATTAGAGAGGGAAGATGCTGGCTACATCACCATGAAGATTAGTGAACTGGGTTTTTCCTGCCTCTTGTCCTCAAGGGTCATGAGGAGAGGCATTTTGTTCTGAATGATCTGGTCAGTGACATTCTGAGGAAATCCCACTCCTGATTCTGAAGCATATCCATACAACATTTTATCTGGGAAAAGAAACCTAATGTTTTTAGATAAGGACATCCAACAACTCAGTAGGACATGATCTGGCACTGTGGTACCTAGTATCATCAAATTTCATCTTGAAGAGCAAATTTTGTATGTTTTATTTCTAGTATGATAAAGTAACTTCATTTTCAGTAACAAATCAAACACAGGTTTCACTGAGGTGATGAAACTGGCCTGCAGAAGAGAGAGCATGACAGGAGGGGTACAGCTTTCTGCGGTGTTACAAGCAGTGGGTGATAAGGGATGCCACACATGGCGACATCTGTCAAAGGTGGAGCATTGTATCCCCAAACATTGATGAATTGCCCTGTGGCTAAAGAATCCTCTTCAGAAAAGAAGGGGAAAACATTTTCTGATAGACTAAACCTGTACATTATAATGATGACAATTTCTTTATTTTCACCTTGAGTCAAGACAATTTTAATTTTTTTATACCGTCTCATGGACAAATAAGCTCTTATCTCAAAGAAAAAGAAATGCAAGAAGGCAAAGTGGTTGTCTGAGGAGGCTTTACAAATAGCTGAGAAGAGAGAAGTGAAAGGCAAGGGAGAAAGGGAAAGATATACCCAACGGAATGCAGAGTTCCAGAGAAGAGGAAGGAGAGAAAAGAGAGATTTCTTAAATGAACAATGCAAAGAAGTAGAGGAAACAATAGAATGGGAAAGACGAAATCTCTTTAAGAAAATTGAAGATATCAAGGGAATATTCCATGGAGGAGGGGCACCATAAAGAACAGAAACAGAAAGGACCTAAAAGAAGCATAAGAGATTAAGGAGAGATGGAAAGAGTACACAGAAGAACTATACAAAAAAAAATCTTAATGACCCAGATAATCATGATAGTGTGGTCACTCACCTAGAGCCAGACATCCTGGAGTGTGATGTCACATGGGCCTTAGGGAGCATTATTACGAACAAAGCTAGTGTAGGTGATGGATTTCCAGCTGAGCTATTTCGAATCCTAAAAGATGATGCTGTTAGAGTGTTGCACTCAATATGTCAGCAAATTTGGAAAACCCATCAGCGTCCACAGGACTGGGAAAAGTCAGTTTTCATTCCAATCCCAAAGAAGGGCAATGCCAAAGAATGTTCGTACTACTCAAAAACTGTGCTCACTTCACATGCTAGCAAGGTAATGGTCAAAATCCTCCAAGTTAGGCTTTGCTAGTATATGAACCAAGAACTTGCAGATGTACAAGCTGGATTTAGGAAAGGCAGAGGAACCAGAGATCAAAAGGCCAATATTCGTTGGATCAAAGAAAAAGCAAGGGAATTTAAAAAAAAAGTCTGCTTCATTGACTATACCAAAGCCTTTGACTGTGGATCACAACAAACTATGGAAAATTCTTCAAGAGATGGGGATAACAGACCACCTTACCTGCCTCTTGAGAATCCTGTATGTTGGTAAAGAAGCAACAGTTAGAACCAGACATGGAACAATGGACTGGTTCCAAATTGGGAAAGGAGTACATCAAGGCTGTGTATTGTCACCCTGCTTATTTAACTTATATGCAGAGTACATCATGAGAAATGCTGGGCTGGATGACTCACAAGCTGGAATCAAGACTGCCAGGAGAAACACCCACAACCTCAGAAATGCAGATGGTACCACTCTAATGGCAGAAAACAAAGAAGAACTAAAGAGCTCTTGATGAAGGTGAAAGACGAGAGTGAAAAAGCTGGCTTAAAACTCAGCATTCAAAAAACTAAAATCATGGCATCTGGTCTCATCATTTCATGGCAAATAGATGGGGGGAAAGTGGAAACAGTGGCAAATTTTATTTTCTTGGGCTCCAAAATCACTGCAGACAATCACTGCGGTCATGAAATTAAAAGACACTTGCTCCTTTGAAGAAAAGCTGTGACAAAACTAGACAGTGTATTAAAAAGCAGAGACATCACTTTGCTGACAAAGGTTCGTTTGGTCAAAGCTATGGTTTTTCCAGTAGTCATGTATGCATGTGAGAATTGGACCATAAAGAAGGCTGGGTGCTAAAGAAATGAGACTTTCAAATTGTAGTGTTGGAGAAGACTCTTGAGAGTCCCTTGGATTGCAAGGAGATCAAACCAGTCAATCCTAAAGGAAATCAACCCGGACTATTCATTGGAAGGGACTAATGCTGAGGCTGAAGCTCTAATACTCTGGCCATTGGATGCAAAGACTCTGATGCTGGGAAAGATGGAGGGCAGGTAGAGAAGGGGAAGACAGAGGGTGAGATGGTTGGATAGCATCAGTGACTCAGTGGACGTGAGTTTAAGCAAACTGTGGGAGATAGGAAAGGATAGGGAAGACTGGCATACTGTAGTTCATGGAGCCACAAAGACCAGACATGACTTAGTGACTGAACCACAACAGCGACAAAATGAGGAAGAGGCGGGATATAGTGAGGGAGGTAGGAAAGGTGTGCATGTTGTGGGAACCTTGAGTTGCCATTGACCCTTGGAGATTATTTCTAAGGTATTCATTGGTTTGTTGCTTCCATGTTCCCACCAGCTTTAAGGGCAGGATACTTTACTAAATTCTAGATAAATCTCTGAGGTGGGAAATTTGTTGATGTCCTTTGGTTTTGAAGAAGGAATTCATAGGGCCAGGACTCCATCTCAGGCCTATCTGTGCTGATCACGCTCGGCTGCCTCTCCAGTGGACTCTGAACTCTCTGCTTAGTGCCTGTGGGAACGACAATGGAAGGATAAGACCCCCTCCGGACAGGGGAATCTTGAAGATCACATCCAGGTTACTCATTGCCTAAGAGGAAACATACCGTATTCACCCCTGTCTCCAGACAGGTCATAAATTTTTTTCCTCTGTATCTATCGGGATGTAATCACAGGCTTATCGATTATTAACTGGTTGGAAGGTTACCACAAGCTTATTGATTATTAACTGTTTGGAATGTAACTGCAGGCTTATTGATTACTGACTGAACACATAACACGTGAATGATGGGGTTATTGTAGTTGTATTTACCCTTCCTTTGTTTATGTAAGTCTCAAGGAAATTGGGGTGGTGGGTTTGGACACGTACACATGGGGTATAAACGATTTTCACAAATGCTGGTCGGGGTCCTTGGCTAAGAGGAGACTCTGCCTTGGGCCTGCCAGTGTAACAAACTGCACTCCACTATCTGCATTGTCCCTTTGAGTGTTTGTTTCCCGGAGAGCGTGGCTATAACAGTTTAACCGGTAGGCGAGACCATGGCTCAGTTGACCATTTAGCACTTAACAGCAGTAGCCTTTCATTCTTTGGCTGGTATGTGGTGGCATGGGGAGCGTGGGTATTAGAATGGAAGAGAACACACGGAATTCTTGCAGACCACAAGCTCCTGTTGCTCCTAACCTAAGGTATTACTTTCTCTAATGAGAATCAGGTGCTTTGAGCGTATTATTAAGAAGGTGTGAAAAGAAAAAATCTCCTGCCATATTAACAAAAAATAAATTTTACAGCCATCCGTGATTTCTGGTCTCCAAATGTGAATGACGGCTCTCCAAACTGGGATCCAGTGGATGCTGCTACTCCCCACGGTGATTGCTGAGGAGCTGGGGAAATGCAAGAAGCAGCCATCTGCCACTCCTTAAGGTGAGCAAGAAAACAGGATTGGCCCCAGATATCCAAGATGCATATTAGAGGAATGAATTCAGTGAGCCCAGAGGCTTACATCTTCCCATACAAAGAATGATAAATTCCTTCACCGGATACCTGATCTTTGATGTTCGGACTGCCTGCTCCCTTTGTTGCAAACTTGTATATAGCCTGACTTCCCCTCCTGCCTTGGAGCAGTTTTCTCAGAGATACTGAGATACTGTCTCCAGAGCTTGGAGTTCTAAACCCTCCCACCAAATAAATTACTGTCTATTTTCAGGTTGTGATTGTTGTTTTTTAGATGACAAAGGTCATTTTAATTTATCTTATTGCTGACGTTCCTACTTCTCTGTGTAACTAGAGCTGAGATTTATTTGTCAAGTCTTATTCTGAAGCATTTTCTCCTGTTTTCTTTCTTTCTTCCCTTATCCCAATGGTGTGCATATGCCCATTCTTTATATTCTAATAAGTGGATGTGAATCATCATCATAAGTATAACTCGACTCTGAAAATCTTGAACTGATGCACTTCAATACCAGCTAGCTGATAATCATCAAATCTTCACATCTAATCATTTTTTTCCCTCTGAATAGATATTCTGTGAAAAAAGTCATGGTATCTCTGCATATGTGGATTGCTTTACTGTACTCATTGAAATCAACACTACTTGATTACCTCTGAGCCATTAGTCTTAGAAGTGTTTTTATTGTTGTCCTAGGAGATATTTGTCACACTTGTATAAATAATCTTTAATAAACAAAAATTAAGTATCTACAATGTGACATCAGAAATTCAGATAGTTTCTAAACTCAGTGAAAAATATTCTTCAAATTTTTTATCAACCCGTCCCAAGCCACATCACCATTTTTTCCTTCTTTAGAAGATGTTCAATTCTCCCTTACGCTCCTCTCTCATTTTCTTTCCCTCTTTTTTTTTACAGCCACTCTGTTTATCAGTAATTGATATGTTAAAAGCTGTAGACTTTAATGTATACAACTTGATGAGCTTGGAGGTAAGTATTCATCCATGAAGCCAACATCATTATCAAAGGCACAGACATATGCATCATCTCCCAAAATTTCCTCCTACCCTTCTGTTGTCATTGTTGTTTAGTTGGTTGTGTCTGACTGTTTTGTGATCCCATGGACTGTAGTCTGCCAGGCTCCTCTCTCCATGGGATTTCCCAGGCAAGAATGCTGGAGTGGCTGCCATTTCCTTTTCCAGGTTATCTAACTGGCCCAGGGATTGAACTTGAATATACCTTTATTATTACTTTTTCTTTGCTTGGTAAATAAAAAAATAACACAAGATCTCACCTCTTAGCAAATTTCAGTAGTCAATACAGTAGTGATAGCCAAAGACACTATGCTAAGAGTAGTTGATTTCCAGAACTTACTTGTCTTGCATAAATGAAACTTTGTAGCCTTAACCATCACCTCCGGTTTCTCACTACCCCACCTCAGGCAACCATCATTCTAATTCTGATTCTATGAGCTTCATTAGGATTTTACATATAAGTGAGTTCATGCAGTATTTTATTTTTTGTGTCTGGCTTATTTAACTTGGCATAATGTCCTTCATTCAGGTTCTTTCATATTGTCACAAATGGCATGATATTCTTCTTTTTCTTAAGGCTAAACACTATTGTATTGTGTTGGAGAAGACTCTTGAGAGTCCCTTGGACTTCAAGGAGATCCAACCAGTCCATCCTAAAGGAGATCAGTCCTGGGTGTTCACTGGAAGGACTGATGTTGCAGCTGAAACTCCAATACTTTGGCCACCTGATGCAAAGAGCTGACTCATTGGAAAAGACCCTGATGCTGGGAAAGATGAGGACAGGAGGAGAAGGAGATGACAGAGGATGAGATGGCTGGATGGCATCACTGACTCAATGGACATGAGGTTGAGTAAATGCTGGGAGTTGGTGATGGACAGGGAGGCCTGGTGTGCTGCGGTTCATGGGGTCACAAAGAGTTGGACACGACTGAACAACTGAATTTAACTGAACTGAACTCTATTGTATGTACCCACTTCATTTTCTGTATCCATTTTCTAATAGAATTTGATGGTAACAAGATTTTTGCTTCTCAAGTCACTATATTTTAACCATGATGTTAGGCAAAATTGAGACACCAGACGTATAAAGGCGGGTGCTTTGAGATAACAGACACATGGGTTTTTGTGTAATGACGTTTTGTCAGGTCATGGTGGTGGGAGACAATGGTGCACATCTTCTGAAGAACATGGAAGGATGATTTTCTAGAGTGTATTGTGCAATGAGTTCTCATTTCTCTATATCAAAACTCTAAACCATGCAGCTGAGTTTCATTGCCCTAGGAAAAAATCAGTACTGGATAAGGCTATAGTCAATCCACAGCAAGAACACCCATACCATCACCTTGCTGCATCCTTGAACACACTCCCGAACAGTCCCTGCAGAGCCACTTCACTGCATTAGTCTGTGTGCAGTCTTCCCAAATGATGCCACCCAAAGTGGCGTCAAGTCCACTGCTTCTGAATTTGAAAAATTAGCATCCCAACTTAAATGCTTGGTTAGGTTTGTTCAGAATTGCCAGCCCCACATAGATGAGCAGTTTATCACACTAGCATTACCTAGTGGTTAGAAGAATGAGCTTTCCTAGCAAATGCGCTTCAAATTGAAGTGCAGATTCTTCCACATCCTCTCTTGGTGCTCCATCAAAGGAAATAACTTCCTAAATTCTTTCATCATCTATAAAGGTGGAATTATACTCATACCTGTGGGGGTGTAAAATTAAAGAAGATCCCATGTATCAAGTATTTTCACATCACCAGAGACTTACAAATATTAGCTGTGACTCAACAGTGCAGGAGACGTGGGTTTGATCCCTGGGTCAGAAAGATCCCCTGGAGGAAAAAATGGCAACCCATGCCAATGTTCTTGCCTGGAGAATCCCATGGACAGAGGAGACTGATGGGTTATAGTCCATGGGGTTGCCAAAGATTAGGACATGACTTAGCAACTAAAAAACAACAACATCACAATTATATAATAATTACTGTACTATCCTGGTAAGCACACTTGTCTTGAATTATTCAACACATATGGTCATTTAGATTTCATATGGGTTTTAACCCAGGTAGGTTATTAAACTCAGAAAAGAGCTTGTGCTTATGTGGGTCTTTCAATTCAGCACCTAGTGTAATCATTTCAGTTCAGTCACTCAGTCGTGTCTGACTCTTTGCAACCCCATGGACTGCAGCACACCAGGCTTCCCTGTCCATCACCAACTCCTAGAGCTTGCTAAAACTCATGTCCATTGAGTTGGTGATGCCATCCAACCATCTCATCCTCTGTCGTCCCCTTCTCCTCCTGCCCTCAATCTTTCCCAGCATCAGGGTCTTTTCCAATGAGTCAGTTCTTCACATCAGGTGGCCAAATTATTGGAGCTTCAGCTTTAGCAGTCCTTCCAATGAATATTCAGGGCTGATTTCCTTTAGGATTGACTGGTTTGATCTCCTTGCTGTCCAAGGACTCTCAAGAGTCTTCTCTGATACCATATTTCAAAGGCATCAATTCTTTGGCACTCAGCCAATGAGCCTGTAGCCAACACCTAGTGTAATAGCTTGTCATTAAAAATTCCATTTGTGAATTTCATTTTTTTCTCATTTTTCTTTCATAAGGTCTTTATTCAAGATTAGCTGTCCTAGATGTTTTGACCTTTACGAAATAAACAAATTTAAGCTTATGCAGCAGCCTTCTTTTCCTCTGTGATGGGTTTCTTTTCTGTGGGCTTCTTTTTAGCTGCTGATTTCTTGATCACTGCAGCCTTTTTTTTTCCACCAAAGGCTTCGTCAGCTTCTTAATGCCAACAGCCTTCTTTCCTTTTGTTCCCACCACAGGCTTCTTGTCTGGAACCCATTTTTCATCTGATTTGGCTTCTAATGCTACTGCTGCCCTGTCCATTTGGATTTGATGGTTCTTGTCCTGGCAGAGAAAGGTGTTCCAGCTCAAGATCTTTGCATATGGGTTTAGCTTTGATATGATTGGTTAATCACATTTCATAGAGTTCAGAATAACTCTAAAGTTTTTAGAGGATAGAATCTTCCTTTCCCCTGCATAATCATCATATAATTATTTTGTACTTCCTATGTGCCCGACTTTATGTTAGGTAGTTTACGCATTTTGTCAGTAATCCTTAAGTGATGTCACAGAACTGACATAAGAATACGTGATAGAGAAATCTCTGATGAGTTTGAATAAACACACTTGAGTAAGACTGTGGAGACTGCATAATCGGTGTACAGAGTGATACATTCGTTCATTCATTCAACAAATATTTCTTGATCTCTTCTATTCTACCTGCCATTCTAGGTCCTAAGTTTGCAATGATATACAAGACCCATTCTTTAGAAGGAAAGCAGGCAATTAACTAATGAACCAACCAGTAAGAATATTCTGGATGGTGGTAAATGACATAAAGAAAATAAAACACGGCAATAGTATAGAAAGAATTTAGGGTGCAGAGGAAGAAATATTAGAGCGATTGGTCATAGGCAATCTGTGGGAGGGGCTTTTGTGCCACCCTCAGCTTTGCATAATTTTTAAACATAAGTGGCTAAAGAGTACTCCTTACAAAAATAAAGGTATATATGGGGATTTTGCTGTGAAAAGAAGAGAAATGAAGTGTAAGCAGTAAAAGGAGGGAAGTCAAGAGAGGTTCTAAATGAATAAATAGAGGAATGATGTAAATCATGTAAAGACCCTGATGCTGGGAAAGATTGAAGGCAGGAGAAGGGGATGACAGAGGATAAGGTGGTTGGATGGCATCACTGACTCGATGGACATGAGTTCAAGCATGTTCCAGGAGTTGGTGATGGACAGGGAAGCCTGGTGTGCTGCAGTCCATGGGTTGCAACAAGTTGGACATGACTGAGTGACTGAACTCAACTGACGCCAATCAGGAAGAGATCCTATACTTGAGCACCCAGAGCCTGGCTGCTTTCTGGCTCCTTTGTTCTAGACTCTCCGAGGGCATGGAGAGTTGTCAGGATCTATAGCCTCATATCAGAGGTCTGCTCCCAGAGTGTCCTCCCCACTTTCTTAGACGAGGGGCTTACTTCTATCATTTCATTCATCTCCTAGCCCTGAGAGCAGCATTTGCATGTGGTTAATATTCAAAAAATATTTATTAAATAAAGCTTTATGAAGAATTATTGGTTTGTTCAAGTGTACGTGTTTAATTAGTAGTCTGTCTAGCTGCCCTGTGACCTGGAGTTAATTACTTCACCTCTTGGGCTCTCAGATTTCTCATCTGTGAAATTCAGTGATGAGTGTCCCCCTGGGACTGGAGGAGAGATGGGTGGAATGCCTCAGTCAAGTGGAAGCTGATTCTCACATGTTCTGGGGGCTCCTTGTTCTAGGGGTGGGGGACGGGGTAGATGAAATGGGGGGAGGTAAAGAGATCCTGATCAGAGGGAACTCAGGGGAATCTCACTGCACTCATGTCACCATCTCCCCACTGTCCTGGTTGGCCGGTGAACAGTTGTGGAGAGTGGGGGAGGGATGAGAGAGCCGCAAACACATTAGCACTGCCGAGTTTGTTTACTGTTTTCACCTATGTGGTAATAAATCTATGTGGGGTTTGTCATTTTAATTAGTCTTTTTTCAGTCGGGAAAGTCAAGGCTGTGAAGTGCTGATAGGGAGCTGAAAAATTACCTGGGAACAAGTAACCTGAAGGAGAGCTGCTGGTCCCTGGGGACGGGTGGGGTGCGTAGACAGCTCTCCACTTCAGAAAGGGAGGGTAAGTTACCCTTGGGTGCAAGGGCTGCCACGAGGGAGGTGGGCTGAGGGGGGAGCTGAATTAGCCTCTTTCCTGCTTGCCCTCATTCAGCCCTGAACTGTAGGGAAGTGAAGGCAGAGGGGAAAGTGAGGGAGGGGGTGTCTATCTAGTCCAAAGTGAAGATGTGGAAATGAAATACACAAAACAGTTGGGGAAACAATGTCCTCAAAGTCAGAATAGGGAAAACCAAGTGAAGCTCATCAAAGCCTTGTGTGTGCTTTAGTCACTCAGTCGTGTCTGACTCTTTGTGACCCCATGGCGGGTAGCCCACCAGGCTCCTCGGTCCATGGGATTCTCCAGGCTAGAATGCTGGAGGGGGTTGCCATGCCCTCCTCCAGGGGAGCTTCCTAACCCAGGTCTCTGACATTGCAGGTGGATTCTTCACCGTCTGAGCACCAGGGAAGCCTGATCAAAGCTCTAAAGTTTGTCAAAGAAAAAGTTGCCAATTGGGTTGTGTTTCCTTGATTGTACTGTATCACAAATCACCTCCCCCACCTTTTTTTGGCAAGGTCTCACGGTAGAGTCAAAGCAAGGCAATTGCAAAGAGTAGGTTGTACAAGAGGCTTGTTGGCTTGTTAAGGGTGTTCATTGCTGTTTCCTAGTAGATTAATAAGGGGAGACATGACTTTGAGCCCTCCAAACAGGAAGTCCTGGCTGACCATTCTGAAATCAGCTCTTCCTTTCTCCAACAATATCTAGAGTGGTCATTAACTTTCTCTTCATGATCTGATTTGATAGCAATAGTATTGATACAATGAACGGCTCTCAGAAGAATCTCAATTATTTTACTTACTTTGAATGAATGTATTGGCCTTTACTTACTTTGAATGTCCTGGGAAATTACTCGGCTCTGAGTCTTGGTCCCTTGTATACAATGGAAACAAAACACCTATTCTACCTGTCCCACAAAATGGTTTTGAGTATGTGATGGTATGTTCCATACTACAAACTAGAATAATGTATTATTATTATTACCATTATTATCTTTATAATTTATAGTAATAAAAAGCTATTTCTTTGGATTTCTTTAACGGAATTTCCAAAGTTGGAAAAGATCTGAATGTTCAGCTAGTTCAAACAAAGTTCAGTTAGTGCAATGTGTACTTTAATTCCAATCTCTTTTACCAATTCTTGATAAGTTAATTACCCACTCTTTTCTTGAAACTTCAGTAAAATATACTGTCTCCCAAGGAAATCAGAGCTTTATTTAGCCAGCTCTAATATTTCATGTTCTAATTATCAAGTTGTGTAGAAATATTTAACTCCTACCGTTTAGTATTAGCTCTGCTGCTAAAACCTTAATCCCTTTTTCCAATATGGTAACCCCTCACATGTTTTAACAAATTTCTTTCCTTTCCCCAGCTGCAAAGCCTGAGTGTATCCAAAAATTCCTCCAGTGACATGGTTTCAGATTTCCTCATCATTCTATTTGGTCAGTCCAGTCATAGTATGATCAGTGTGCCCAAAAACACCACCTGATATTTGTATCAACCAAATTTGCCTACCTTTCTCCAAGTCTTCATCTTGCTTTTTAGCACAAATAAAATGTCTTGTTTGTTTCTGCTTAGACCACTTGTCTTCATTCTCTAGTGTGATGCTTTATAAGTCTTCTCTGAATGCTTTCATCCAGGTCTGTTTATCTCTGTCATTTCTAGACTTGGACACTTAGGAAAGTATGAAGTCCAGGGAAATGGAATTAGAAAGATGAACAGGAAAATGGGCTTTCATGGTCTTAAGGAGAGAAGACAAGGAAGCTGACTCTAAATATGAGAAAGATGGGCTTATGGGAAAGAGGCTACATTTGCTTTATGTTCATCTAAAGATTAGAACTGGGACTAGTCAGGGTTACTTCATGGGATAGTTTCCCAATCTTAGTCACAATGGTAAAGAGCATAGGATTTGGAACAGAGCAGATCTAAGTTCAAGTCCTGACTTGACACCTTCCTGGTTCAGTGGTCTTAAGCAATTTTTCTGCATCCCTTCACAGTCTCAGGGTTTCCCTGGTGACTCAGATGGTAAAGAAACTGCCTGCAATGCAGGAGACTAGGGTTTGATCCCTAGGTCGGAAAGATCCCCTGGATAAGGGAATGACTACCCACTGCATTATTCTTGCCTGGGGAGTTCCATGAACAGAGGAGCCTGGTGGGCTACAGTCCGTGGGGTTGCACAAAGAGTCAGTATGATTGGTCGACTAACACTTTCACAGCTTCAACCTTTTCCTCTACAAAATGAGGTTGATATTGTCAACAAAATTGTGTCCTTTTCAGGACAAAGGAATATAGGCTAACCTGTGAATTAGCCTTCAGGATGTATTCAATTGGCCAGGCCCCATGGATGCCATTTTTCTACATGTGTTAACTTGTCCTGCCTTGACTCATCTAACAAGAAAAGTTCTACATAGTACATAAAATTCATGTTTAGAAATAATCACTCCTTCCCCATGACCCCCATGCAAAAAATGTGATTCTCCTCTTCAACAGTGGTGAACTTGAAGTCAGCAGCCACAGAGCAGTAGGATCTTTTTTTTTTTTTTTTAAATTGGAGTATTGTTGATTTACAATGTTACATTAGTTTCATGTGTACAGCAAAGTGATTATATATATATATATATATATACATATATATATATATATATATATATATTGCTCAGTTGATCAGTCATGTCCAATTATTTGAGACTTCATGGGCTGTAGTCTGCCAGGGTCCTCTGTCCATGGAGTTTTCCAGGCAAAAATACCCAAGTGGGTTGCCATTTCCTAAAGAGTTGGACATGACTGGGTGACTGAACAAAAACAACAATGAACAACATGTGTGTGTGTGTGTGTGTGTGTGTGTATTTTTTTAATATTCTTTTCTCTAAAAGCAATATAGTCTTGAAAAGTGTCTTCTTGCTTAAGCTTACACTGTTGAACCTCTGCTATGCCCATAGAGAGAATATGCCTAGGACAGACGGCTCATCTCAAGAGGAGACTCAAAGTCCTAAGATTCTAACCACCCAGCTGAGATCACCCCAGATCAGCAGCTCTCAGATGACCCCAGGCAGATGCAGATGTCTGGGCGAGCCCAGTTGAGATCAATAGTACTGGGCTGCCAACCAGCACAGCTGTGAGCTACATAAATGCATTTTTGTATGTTCCTGCGGTTTTGGCGGGATCTTCCAGGTAGGGCTAGTGGTAAAGAACCTACCTGCCAATGCAGGACATGTAAGACACAGGAGTTTGATCCCTGGGTTGGGAAGATCCTTGCAGGAGGGCATGGCATTCCACTCCAGTGTTCTTGTCTGGAGAATCCCATGGACAAATGAGCCTGGTGAGCTATGGTCCACGGGGTCACAGAGAGTAGGACACTTACCACCCAGCATGTTTGAGATTTTGCGGCTATTCCACATGGAGCAACACTGTGACCTTAGTTATCTGAAATAACTAGTAAACTAAAGATACAAATGGCGGACAAGATTTCATGTTTCCCCTCTTCTGAAAAACATGGGAAGCCAATATTTTCATTTGTTCAACACATGTTTGAGTACTCTGTACTTACTGCCCCCATAGTTGCTAATTTTCTCTCGAACAAGCAGTGCTGGATTGTACCAGAGCCCAATTCTTCTGTCTTAAAGTCATTTCATTCAAAGTACAGCACAACCAGTATAGATGCAGGGCTTGTACTGGTTCCTCTTCTTTAATCTCTGGGTATCTCTCTACCTTGTGGACTTTGGGCATCATTTGGCTCCCCTGGCTCCCAGGGCTGGTGGGCCAGAATATTCTTGATGACCCCTGTTATGTTGGATGATAAGGTAGAATGTTATTAGGTGGAAAGCGCTTCCATTTCCCTCCTCAATAAAGTGCTCCAAACTCTACTCCCTGCCTTTTCCACATGCTTAGGCAAGTGTTCCAGGTGAATCCTGCGTTCTGTGGCCTTTGGGAGTGTGGAAGAAAAGACAGAAGCTAAGAGGGGCTTGCTTTCCCTTAGTCGTGAGTGTTAGGATGCAGCTTGCAGCAGGATTGTGGGGGAACATCACTGTTTCTCTGAAATCTGGGGCTGCAACTGCACAGAAGAGGGTGCTCTTGTGTAAAGCTGCAACCAGCTTCCTGGGAAGAAGAGAGGTTTCCTTGTTCATTACTGAGTGGATGATTCATTGCTTATGATATCTGGTAAATGTAGTCCGCATTAGTGCACACACATTCTGCAACGGCAGATAAAAAATCCAAGCTGCAAACATATCAGGAAACTCATTTGTGCTGGCGTTGCACATCCATTGCCTCTGCTCGTCTGATGTGACAAGGCCAATGTTTATCTGCATCCTCCCCTCTGCCCCCATCTGCCAGGCCTGCTAAATGAAAATTGTCAAGGAATAGGAAAAAATAGTCATTCTTTTTACAGTTTTCAAATTACTTTCACCATTTGGGAAATAACTACTTATCCATTAATTCATTTGTCACACGAATATTTGTTGAGGGTCAGTTATTCAGATTTTCAGTGCTTTGGGGGAAGAATTTCAAGTGCCTTCCCTATCGATCAAACCCAAGCAATCTGGTCCTTGCTTTTCTATTTGATATAATCTCATGCTCACTGCTTTCAGTTTAGTTTTTTTGGCCTGGACTTTTGTCCTCATCTTCCATTTTATTGGAATTTCTCTTTTCTGGCTCTACCCATGCCTGTGTTTTCCTGATTCTCTAGAGTTAGCACAGGTGTTAGATTTCCAGATAGACTTTCCGTAAGCCCATTTAGTAGCCATGATTCTCCAGAAAATTAATTGGGTTTATAGAAAGATAGAGATGGAAATACACACACACACACACACACACACACACACACACACACACACACAAATATACACATATATCTACAAAAAGTGAAAGCGTTAGTCACTTCAGTTGTGTCTGACTCTCTGAGACCCCATGGATTGTAGCTTGCCAGGCTCTTCTGTCTGTGGAATTCTCCAGGCAAGAATATTGGAGGGGCTAGGAATCCCCTTTTCCAAGGGATCTTCCCAACCCTGGGATCAAAACCAGGTCTCTCACAGTTCAGACAGATTCTTTATCATCTGAGCCTCCAGGGAAGCCTATATATATACAAACAAAAAATTTACTATAAAAGGATTTGGATCATGTGCTTATGGAGGCTGAGAAATCCAAGATTTGCAGTTGGTTAGCTGGAGACCCAGAAGAGCAGATCGTGTGAGTTCTAGTCTGAGTCTAAATCTGAAGACAGGAGAGGACTAATGTCCCAGCTCAAAGATAGTCGAGTAGGAAGAGCCAGTTCTCTCTACTCAGTCTTTTTGCACTTTATAGGCCTTCAATTGATTGGATACAGCTCACCCATAATGAGGAGGACAATCTGCTTTACTTAGCCTACCAGTTCAAATATTAATCTCATTCAGAAACACCCACATGAACACACCCATAATAATGCTTAACCAACTATCTAGACAGCCCATGGCCCAGTTAAATTGACACATAAAATTAACCACCACACTCCATATCTACATTGTCTTTTCCTGATTACAGGGAAATCAGTAATTTTTTAATTTACAGGGACAGAGGAGCCTGGTAGGCTGCTGTCTATGGGGTCACAGAGTCGGACACGGCTGAAGCGAGTTGGCAGCAGCAGCAAATCAGTAATATTTATCACAACTTGCATATATCTTGTTTGTATATTTGTTAGGTTTACTATCTGTTTCCTTTTCTACAATGTGAGCTCCTTGAAGGCAGGAACAAAGGCTATTATCTTTATTTTTCTGTCCCCTGAGCCCTGAAGATGCCAGGTACTCAATAAAGACTTAATATGCATTTTCAAATAAGTACAAATAAGTTCAAGAAATGAAACAGGAGAAAGTTGACTTGGGTGTGGAAGTTGATTTGAGATGAAATTTATAAAATCTGGTGAATAATTAGATATAGGCTGCTGTTGGTGTTTAGTTGTTTTAGTAATGTCTGACACTGTGCAATCCCCTGGACTATAGCTCACCAGGCTCCTCTGTCCATGGAATTGTCCAGGAAAGAATAACTGGAGTGGGCTGTCAATTCCTACTCCAGGGGATCTTCTCCACCCAGGTATTGAACCCAGATCTCTTGCACTACAGGCAGATTCTTTACCACTAAATCACCAGGGAAGCCCAAATAGATATAGCATGATGGAGCGAAACACAAGAAAATTGAGAAAGACTTCTGTGGAAACTGAAAAGAAGGACCAGAGGAATAACCGATTTGGGCATCATATTTGAGCTAGACTATTTCCTCTAAGTGGAATTGTTCAATCAGTTACTTCACTTGAATATTTAGGGACCCCACAGTCTGCCCCTCAATATTTAGTTGGGAATTTTCTTAAGAATATTATTCACCCACTAGGTCCACAGGGAGCAAATATACTGCTCAGTTTCAAACCTCTTCACATTCTAGAGCAACTCTTTAATTTAGACTAGGTGCCAGAGAATTCATCACTGCCATCACAGTTATTATCATCATTGCCATTCTTTTCATCTGAAGCAGAAGCAGATCTTATTTTCTGAGCACTTATTGTAATAATAGCCACTATTTATTGTATGCTTATGTAATCTATGTCATAGGATTCTTCTAAGCCTTCTTCACATGTGAACGTGTGTCAACTCAAATAAACCCCATACCTAAGTGAAGTAAGCACATCATTACCCACTTGTTACAGAGGAAAGATCATAGACACTTGGAGGGAAATGACATGTCCAGGTAGGTGAAGCAATCAGACACTATGGAGGTGTATTACAGTCTATCTGTATTAGTCTTTAGTCTCCCCAACACATTTGGAGCATCATGATTATTCCCTTTTTATAGGAACAAGGAACACAAGGTATGAGATTGCATCACCTTTCCCAGACCATTCATTCCACAGGTGCTGGAGCTGATATTTGAAAGTACCGCTTTTAAGTCAGGGCACAGGCAAGGGATGTAGTGCCTGAAAATTAGCTTTTTTTAATGCAATGTAAGAGTTTGACATTGATTTCGATTTCAGAGACATCCATTTCAAGACATCCATCTTGAATAAATGGCTTCCTAGGTGGGCGCTAGTGGTAAAGAATCCGCCTGTCAATGCAGGAGATGCAAGACACAGGTTTGATCCCTGGGTCAGGAAAATCCTCTGGAGGAGGGAATGGCAACCCACTCCAGTATTCTGGCTTGTAAAATCCCATAGACAGAGGAGCCTGGTGGACCATAGTCCATGGGGTCGCAACGAGTCAAACACAACTGAACAACCGAGCAGAGAGAGATCTTGAATAAACACATTGCCAACTACACAACTAGAGAAAGAGTTGTATAGGCCACCCCATACATGAAGTTGCCTTTTCAGAAAGCCCTATGTGACCTAGGTAACTAACCATTTGCTTTTCCCTTCCTGCACTTTAATATCCACTTTAAAAAAAGTTCACCAATAAAGAATGAACCCATGAAACCTTAGGCACCCTATCTTTGATGCCAATAAAAGCAGAAGCTCAGGTCCAAGCTCTCTCTCTGTCTTTCTCTATGCAGGACCTCCCTGTGTGGTCCTGGGAATGCAGTGTACTCTCTAGTACCTATGACTTTTTTCAAAGTTCCCTGATAGTTGCTGCTGAGATACCTCTTATAATAAGAACCACAAAAGCCAGTCCAGCCACAATTGGCTCTCAGGTCTAGGAAAACATGTGTGGGGTAGATTCATCATAAGCATTAGGGCCCCAAGTCATTCCCAGCTGATAGCATCATCTCGATAGGTTGAGACTGGCACAAAACAGGGGAACATTTCCGGAGTTCCAAAGTAAACATACCAGGAAACATAGTGTTGTAGAGGTAGCAAATGATAGTGAATATTTTGTGAAACTCGCGTAATGTCAAGTGCTTCACAATGCTGTCTCGTGCAAAAGTTACTAGCTTCTCCAAGTCACATAGGAGAATTTGAAGACAAGAAAACTTGCTTAGGGTCACACAGCTAGTGACAGATTCAGGATTCCTACCCAGGTCTGACTTCTGGGTCACATTATTCAAATGTGGAAGAGGATGCATCCTCTGCTCTTTATCTGACTCCATTCAGCTCTTAAAGGCCACTTTCACGTTCAATTTCAACTTTATATCTGAGGGGTGGTTTTAAAAACTCGCCTTCATCCTACCTCCTTCCGCATGCCTCCCAGCTCCTCTTCTACCTAAAATTAGACACTTCCTTCCAACATCCTTCTCTCTCTGTCAAATTTGAAGGTTAATCAGGCCTGAAGATACCACCTGAGCAGAAAACAGTTCCTTCCTTCTATGTGTATATTCAGGACTCCTCACATGGAGTGGGGCCACACTACTAGGCTTTCACCCAGCACCAGAAACAGTCACTTTCTCTAGCTTTTTATTTTTATTGTCCAGGAAGAGAACAGCTTCTTATGGTCAAAATCCAAAACACAATTTCTCCATATGTTGACTGTATATTTAGTCATCTCTGCGAATTCACTTTCCCTACATGTAGAAACACTGTGAGGATCTTCAATGAATAGTGAACCATCCCCTAGTTCACTTGCATCTACCCCTGGAGCTCCCATCAAGAACATTCCATGAGAATTACTAACTGACCAATTGACCAGGATTGGTCAGGGGAGTGATTGTACAAAAAAAATTACTTTTTGATCTCAGGCCTCAAGCACTGATTTAAGAATAACATTTCTGTCTTCTTACTCTCCTAACCTCAGCCCCTTCCTTTGGATGAACTTGATACATTTGGATTGGAGGGACTGGAATATTGGCCAGCAGACAGTATTTATTTTGGAGCTTTGTAAAAAGAGATGTAGAAACCACTAGCTTCTTAGTGAATTTTGCTGTATGTGCATTTTAATTTGCAAGCAAAGTAGAAGGTGGTTGTTACTCTTCTGGAGCCTATAGTTTTATTTTTCATTTTAGACTAGTAAGTGAATAAGCTACTTGATTTGTGCCTATGTGTTACTTTATGTGTTCTCAGGTTTTAGTTTAAAAATGTGACTGAGCGATGACATGAAAGAATTTACTACTTACAGTTCTCAAGAAAAGGGGCCACAGCATGGTATGCCATAGGGGGCCACATGAGGAGGCACCAGTTTCGATCAGAAGGCAGGAGCAAGAGTGAAGGAAAAGCATAGGCTCCCATCTTTAATGAGGTGTCCATGAGAAAGGCAAGAAGCAGAAGAGGAAATAGCTTAGAATTGACTATTAGTTTGAATAATTCCAACAGGTTTGGTGATGCTAGTGGTAAAGAACCTGCCTGCTAATGCAGGAGACATGAGATATGGGTTCGATTCCTGGGTCAGGAAGTTCCCCTAGAGTAGGAAATGGCAACCCACTCCAGTGTTCTTGCCTAGAGAATCCCATGGAGGATTCCCATAGAGGAGCCTGGCAGGCTATAGTCCATGGGGTTGCAAAGAGTCAGGCACGACTAAAGTGACATAGTATAGCATAGCATTGGGGCATAGAGCCTCCTAGTCCTTTGGTGCCTGGCTCTGGGTTGATTTAAGGCTTGGAAAATATTGTACGCCTGCAAAAGTTGGATCACAAGAGAAATGTACACAACTTTGGCTATTATTTTGGCTCTGTGATTAATGGATGCCAAACAAACACACACAGAATCTAAGAAAACATAGAACACTGCTGCAGACAACTCTAGAGCATATTCTTGCATTCTTTCCATCCGCTTTCTTATTTCCCCTCACTCCCACAGGAGAGCATGATGGATGGATGAGTAGCTCATTGCAAGCTGGTGGTCTCTTAGAATTCACCTCAAGCTGTGGTCGTATAAATCTAGAGCTTTAGTGGTTACGCCTTCATGGTCGAGATACAGCTCTGCCACACCATCTTATCCCAGAGCTGGGGCTCTTCTGGCGTTACCAGTGACCTGACATTAGTGGTCATCAGAAGATAATGTGGGGAGTGTGGAGACCACAGGGCAGTCCTGAGTTTGTCTCTCAGAGGAGTTGTGATTTAATTTGGAAGAGAGGTGATAGGTAAGCAGATTTTTAGCAGAAGTCTTCAAAGCAGCAGAGATGATAGAAGTGTCCAAGACGAGGGATAGGCTACTTTTTCAGGTAGCAGTCAGAATTCAGGAATAAATTCAGAGTGGCCAGTACCAGCCATCCTAGTTCTCTCACTACTAAGGCTCCAAAGATATCTACTGTGATTGCTCAAAAGAGTCAGAGCTAATCTTTTTTAGGCTGCATGTCTTCAGTAAATATGAGTGTCTAGGGTCAGATAAAACTTTATAGGAATGGCTCCTGTGATAAAATATATAAAAATGTAATTAAGGGATTGGTAAAGGAAAAATACAGTCAGTGATGGACTTGTACCTCGTTTTTTGGAGAAAAGAAGATGCCTGGAAATACATTTAGAGTTACCACATAAAAAGAATACACTTGCATTCTTTTCAAATTTATTTCCCCTTTGCATTTCTGCTGCTGGAGAAGTAAAGTTGCTTTAAGGGAGAGTCCCTCCCCTATCCTTTCTTTTTAACACGATTACATTGCAGTATTTCTCAACTGTTCTTATTTGCCACAGTAGAGAATTTTCAAACTCTCGTGTGAAAATATATGACTTAAGAGAAAATGTCAATATATGCAGTTTAAAGTAGATGAATCAAGAAATAAAGATATAAATATATTATGTGGGATGATGATAGACATTAGAAAGGGTTTTTTAAAAAGAAGGTTGGAGTAATGGGATGGATTGAGATAATTTTACTTTTTATTGAACACCAGTTAATATTGAACTTTTAGCTGAAGTACAGTTGATTTACTAGGTTGTGTTACTTTCAGGTGTATATATTCTTTTTCAGATGCTCTTCATTACAGGCTATTACAAGATATTGCACATGGCTCCCTGCACTCTATGTTTCCCTGGTGGCTCAGAGGTGAAGAATCTGCCTGCCGATGCAGGGCACAGGAGACATGGGTTCGATCCTTGGGTCAGGAAGATCCCCTGCAGTAGGAAGTGGCAACCCCCTCCAATATTATTGCAGGCATAATCCTATGGATAAGGGAGCCTGGCAGGCTATAGTCCATGGGATTGCAAAAGAGTCGGACATGGCTTAGTGACTAAACTACAACAACCCTGTGCTACACAGTAAGTCTTCTGTTTATCTAGTTTATATATAGCAGTATGTATCTGTTAACCCCAAACCCCTAATTTATCCTTCTCCTGATTACCTTCTTTGGTAACCATAAGTTTGTTTTCCATGTCTGTGACCTAGAGACTATCATACAAAGTGAAGTAAGTCAGACAGAGAAAGAAAAAAATGATATGATATCACTTATATGTGGAATCTAAAACAAAATTATACAAATGAGCTTATTTACAAAATGGAAATATTTAATTTTTAACCTTGGACTGCAAGGAGATCCAACCAGTCCATCCTGAAGGAGATCAGTCCTGGGTGTTCACTGGAAGGACTAATGCTGAAACTGAAACTCCAATACTTTGGCCACGTCATGAGAAGAGTTGGCTCATTGGAAAAAAAAAAAAACCCTGGTGCTAAGAGGGATTGGGGGCAGGAGAAGAAGGGGAAAACAGAGGATGAGATGGCTGGATGGCATCACCGACTCAATAAACTTGAGTTTGAGTAAACTCCGGGAGTTGGTGATGGACAGAGAGGCCAGGCGTATGGTGATTCATGGGGTTGCAAAGAGTCGGACATGACTGAGTGACTGAACTGAACTGAACCTGAGTTATTTTATGAGACATAGAAAGAGGGAGAATATGAAAGACAGAGGTGACAGAGTTTTCAATACACATTTAGAATTGTTGAAAAGGGATCTGCTGAACAGATAAGACAGTGATGAAGCCATGCTCCCAGGTATAGAGTTTATGGCTTGATCTCAAAATGGGTCTTTAACCTTTGTGCACAGGTCTTTTTAGCTATAAAATTAAAACATAAACAATGTCTTCATTTCATAGTTTATCTCAATTTGCATGCTAAAATAAGTCTGAAAATACTATGTAATTAATAAGGAGGTGTCTAGGGTCCAGGTCAAGAGCAAAAGCTTTGGAATCAACTGCAATCTGGTTTCAATATCCACTTATTAGCTGTGTAACCTTAAGCAACTTGTCTAACTGAACTTCTGTTTCCTAATATGTAAAATGAGATAAAAATACCAATCTGCTAAGGTCATTGAAAGAATTAACCAAGATCAAGTGTGTGAAGCACAGTTCCTGCCATGAGGTTGGGTTAGTGGCAAGTAGTAGCTATTGTTACTCTGGAAGAAATGGTGGGTAATATTTCATCAGCTGGTGCTCATTCGAAAATACTACTCAGAGTCCCTTTTCTCTACTGACTCAGGCAAAGACAATGGGCCTTCCTTGAGTAAGAGCAGGAAGGAGAAATAATAGTTCTCACTGCCTTCATCCTCACTATCTCTCCTGCTCCACCCTCACCCTCATTTCTTTGGTAATTTTTTTTATAAAACTGCTCATGAGTGTCAGATTCTGTGAGACTCTTTGTGAACCCTCTTGAACTGAGCTGATGTCTCTTCTTGATGATTCCATGATGCCCTGAGCATATCTTTACCACTAGCTTATTGAACTATTTGTAATTGTTTGTTTATGTAAGAAACGTTGGGCAAAGGTTCTGATTTACTCATTTTTATATCTCTTTTATTGGTAGAGTGTCTGGAACATCTTGAGCATTCAAAAACATTTTATTCAATGAATAAATAAATGAATGAATGAATGAAGAGTGGATGCCTCAACCATTTCTGTAAACATATTACCTTTCTGAAACAAAATAGTTCCTACCCTTGTTTCATATGAGCTAGCTTAGAACCTTAAGGTTGCTTTCATCTCTTTGTTAATGGGTCATAGTTTGGTGTTTTTTTGTTGTGTGTGTGAAATAATCTGTCATATCTGGGCTTCTTATGTGGCTTAGTGGTAAAGAATCCACCTACCAATGTAGAAGATGCAGGAGAGGTGCGTTCGATCCCTGGGTGGGGAAGCTCCCTTGGAGGATAAAATAGCAACCCACTTTAGTATTCTTACCTGGAAAATCCCATGGACAGAGGCTCCTGGCAGGCTACAGTCCATGGAGTCTCAAAGAGTCACTCAGATATATCTGAGTGACTTAGCACTCACGCATGCACTGCTGTTAACTATTAATACATTTTAAAAAGATCCTTCTACCCTTCTATATGGTTGATGGGAATGTAAATTGGTGGCTCTCTATAGTGGTTACTATAGAGAACAGTATGGGGGTTCCTCAAAAACCTAAAAATAGAGTCACTATATGATCCAGCAAACCCACTCCTGGGCATATTTATCTTGACAAAATTATAATTCAGAAAGATACATTTTTCCCTATGTTTATAGCAGCACTATTTATAATAGCTAAGACATGGAAACAACCTAAATGTACATCAACAGATGAATGGATGAAGAAGATGTGATATAGATATATCTGGAGTATCACTCAGCCATTAAAAACAATGAAATAGTGCTATTTGCAGCTACATGAATGGACTGAGAGTTTTTCATACTAAGAAAAACAAGTAGGAAAAAGACAAATATCATGTGATATCACTTATATATGAACTGTAAATTATGAAAAATCCACTTACCTACGAAATAGACTCACAGAGAGAGAACAGCCTTATGATTGCCAAGGGCAAGGGTGGATGAAGGAGGAATGGTGTGGAAATTTGGGATTAGTAGATGTAAACTTATGTATAGGATGGGTAAACAACAAGGTCCTACCCTATAGCACAGGGAACTATATTCAATATCCTGTGATAAACCATAATGGAAAAGAATATAAGAAAGAAGTTATCAACAATACTTCAATTTAAAAAAGAGACCCATCTCCAGAGATATATTTCTCTCTTTCGACATTGAAACCACTCTTCCTGCTCTTGCACTCTGAATGCTTTGGGCATTTTTATGCAATTTCTGAATGCAATGTCCCAGTAAGCCCATTTGCACACTGGTATTAAAAAAAAATTGTGTTTGTTCATACAACTGACTCAGTGAAAAAGGATGAAAAATTGAGTTATTTATTCGATGACTCAAGCCTTGATTACTAAATTGGAATTTGCCTCTGTACCTTAAGGGAGTGGAAAATGAACTCTAATAGATTAAATGAGATTGCTGTGTGTCTGTCTGTGCATCTGCTGGGAACAATGTACATGGGATAATTAAGTCCCTAGAAGAGGAAAACTGGCCATGAAATAAAAAATACAAATTTATCCTTTATAGCAAGTGGCCAGGTGCTTTACTCACCAAAATTTTCTGTGTTAACAAATGTATTTTTCTTGTCTAGAAATTTCTAGTCATAAAGATTCACATCCCCCTTGGGGTTACTTAGCCCTGTGATTATTTTGTGGTGAACAGCTATCACTTGACATCATTACAATGTGTATTTTTCCTTTGTGAACAGTATGTAGTGGGGGATTTGTGAAATACTGTAACATGCCAAAGGTAAAGGAGTTCCCATCATTGGGGAGGGTGCTGTCAAAAATACATGCTCTGGGAATTTGGTTGATGGATAACAAACATACAACCCTGTCACTTCTACCAGAGAAGTGTCTGAAAGATATGGGGAAAGGAACAATCCATTTTCCTTCTCTGCCTATGATATGCCCAGCAATACCAAAGCCATTAGCATGTGAATAATAATATTTGATAAATATTTATTAGCTATCAATAATTGGGTGGCTAAGTTCTGTTTGTGTGATTATTTAACTAGCAAGGAAGGACAAGATATAGAAGCCTCAAAGCAATGTGCCCCATTACACCAGTGTATCTCATATTCAAGTATTAGGACAGTGTATCTCATATTCATATTTCAGAGAAGATTGCCTGACTCTGTCTTGCGTTTAGTTTTGACATAGCAACTCTCACTAACAATTTTCCCCTAACTCTCCAATCTTCTCTGTTTTTTTTTTTTAAAGAATGGTTTACAACACTAATTAAACACAAAAACACAAATCCTTCTTTCATTGCCCTGTAACTCTTTGTGTTCTATAATTGTAAAAGATCCCATCTCACTAAACCTATATATAGATGTATGTTTCTTGTTGATGGAAAAATGATAACAAGTTGATTCAGTTATTCATAGTTTTTCTTTAAAAAAAAATTATGGAACATCATCTATGAGTCAAGTTAAAATCATATGGTGGTGGTGGTGGCTTAGTCACTAAGTCATGTCCGACTCTTGTGATCCCATGGACAGAAGAGCCTGGCAGGCTACAGTCCATGGGGTTCTCCAGGCAAGAATACTGGAGTGAGTTGCCATTTCCTTCTCCAGGGGATCTTCCCAGCCCAGGAATCGAACCCAGGTCTCCTGCATTGTAGGTGGATTCTTTACCAACTGAGCTATTCTAAATTGTAAACAAATATTCCAAGGCTACTCTCCTGCCTGGGTAGCAGAATGCTTCCTCTGAATTTTTTGTACTGCTGCCCCCCACCCCCCGCCCCCCCGCCCTTGCCTGTGTTCCTCAGTGAAGGAAACCAACACCCCAGACACAAATGAAGTTCTCCTAGTTCCCGGCCCACAGAAACCTGAGAGCAGGCACATGAAGCAGAAGGGGAGGCTGTAGCGCTGTCCTGTGAGGGTGTCCCGCTCCTCCCACTGTCTATAGACCCCGGCTGCGGAGCAGAGTCTGCGCTGTGTCATTCATGACAAGTGGCCTGGCTGCAATTTCACATACTGTCAGCCACGCCTCCTTGCAGAGCCCGCCTTGCAGCTTCATCACATTTGCGCTTTAAGAGGCAATGACGTAGTTCTCATTTTCTTTCAGACAGGCTTGGAAAGGTCTCATTGTCTTCCTCTTTTTACTTCTACCCTAAAAACAAACACAAAACACAAACCAAAAATCAGTCAGTCAAAAACAGCCATGAGCTCACCCTTTGATCACTTACCAAACCAAATGCTATGCCCTCCATCCCAATTTGACTGAGTTAAAATTTACTTTCAGATGTTTCTGGAATTTTTCTTTTCAAACTGTGAAAGTCATTTATGTTATGTTGACCATTGCAGCAAATTAAATTCTATAATGAAAACAAATACTTTGTGTTAAATAACTGGAATTCTTCCACAGTTGCTTTTCTGAATATAATGCCAATAGGCACATATAATCACAATCATACACACATACACATTTCCTTTAAACTTTTTTTTTGAGCCAGAGACATTTTCCAGGAAAAATGATGCTATAATAAATATTTCTGAAATTTCATTTAATTTAAATAAGAGCAAAGGAGGTACAGAAACAAAATGTCCAAAAAAGTTGCATTATTTAATTCTTAAAATCACCCTATGGAGTAGATTTTATTGACTTCCATTTACCGATGAAGATACAGAAGTAAGAGACTTTTCTAAAATTATCAAGTTCGTACATGATAGAGCTAGGACTGACACCACTCTTTCTAATTTAAGTTCTTTTACTCATTCATTCTGTCAAACACAGGAAAAATAATATCCTGACCATTATCCTAATGAAGTGGTTGTTAAGTAAGGGCATTTCTTTTTAACAGTGGTTGCCTTGTGAAGTGCGGAGAGGTAGAGTCGGGGGAATTACAGGCATTTAGTGGACAACAAATAAACTAAGCACAATCCCACACAGCGAAGCGTTGCCCAGTCCAAGACACAAATAGCACTCCTTTGAGAAACATTATATTACAGGCTTATAAGTAGGAGAAAAAGATCAAAATGTACATAATTATCCTGGGAAACAAAATCAAGTAAATGCTAAATAAAAATACCTTTTAAGTATTTTTTTAAAACACTCTTGGAACCGAGAGGAAATAAGCTAAGTCTAGCTTCTCTAGGATAATCAAGGCTTTGCTATCCAACATGTGGCTTTTAAGGTACCTCTAGCTGTTGAAGTACATTCAGGAAAAGAAGGAAGAGGACTACTTTGGCGCTTCAGGGTCCCTTGTGGTTTCATATATATTTTAGGATTATGTATTCTAATTCCACCTGGTGTGAAAAGCTGACTCATTGGAAAAGACCCTGATGCTGGGAAAGATTGAGGGCAGGAGGAGAAGAGGATGACAGAGGATGAGGTGGTTGGATGGGATCACTGACTCAATGGACATGGGTTTCGGTGGACTCCAGGGGTTGGTGATAGACAAGGAGGCCTGGCGTGCTGCAGTTCATGGGGTCCTAAAGAGTCGGACATGACTGAGTTACTGAACTGAACAGATTCTAATTCTGTGAAAAGTGTCATAGGTATTTTGATAGGGATTGCATTAAATTTGTAGACTGTTTTGGGTAGTATGGGCATCTTAAGAATGTTAATTTTCTCAATCCAAGAACACAGGATATTTTTCCATTTCTTTGTATCATTTTAAAATTTCCTTCATTAGTGTTTTATAGTTTTCAGGAAACTGTTAGTGGGACTATAAGTTGATGCAACCACTATGAAAAACAATATGGAGTTTCCTCAAGAAACTAAAAATAGAATTGTCATTTGATTCAGTAATTCCACACTTGGGTATATCCAAGAAAACAAAAACACTAATTCAAAAGGATGAATGCACCCCAATGTTCATAGCAGCATTATTTACAACAGTCAGTATATGGAAGCTATCTAATGCCCCCAAACTGATAAATGGATAAAGAATATATATATTCTTTATATATATATATATATTATATATATAAACTGAAAGTACTAGTTGCTCAGCAGTGTCCGACTCTTTGCCACCACATGGACTGTAGCTTGCTAGAATCTTTTGTCCATGGAATTCTCCAGGCAGTGGGTAGCCTTCTCCAGGGGATCTTCCTGACCCAAGGATTGGAATTGGTCCCCCTGCATTGATGGCAGATTCTTTCCTTCTGAGCCACCAGGGAAGCCCACACACACACACACACACACACACACACACACACATGCACGCACGCACGCACACACAATGGCATATTGTTCAGTCACGAAAAAGAATGAAATTCTGCCATTTGTAATAACATGGATGGACCAGGATGGACCAGGAGTATACTATGATTAATGAAATATGTCAGAGAAAGACAAATACTCTGTGTTATCACTTATATGTGGAATCTAAAACTTAAAACAAACAAATGTATAAAACAAAACAGAAACAGACTCATAGATAGGACAAACTAGTGGCTTCCCATGAGGAGAAAGAAGCAGGAAAGGGCAAGTTAGGGGTAGGGGATTAAGATGCACAAAGCTATGAATAAAGTAAATAAGCATTGCTGTACAATAAATTGTACAACACAGGGACACAAACCATTATTTTGTAATAACTTTGTAATGCAGTATAATTTATGATAATATCAAATCACCATGTTGAACTAAAATGGACTGGAATGGGAGAATTTCACTCAGATGACCATTATATCAACTACTATGGGCAAGAATCCCTTAGAAGAAATGGAGTAGCCATTACAGTCAACAAAAGACTCTGAAAGGCAGTATGTAGATGCAATCCCCAAAACGACAGAATGATCTCTGTTCATTTCCAAGACAAGCCATTCAATATCATGGTAATATCACGGCAAGTCTATGTCCCGACCAGTAATGCTGAAGAAGCTGAAGATGAATCGTTCTATGAAGGTCTACAAGACTTTCTAGAACTAAAATCCCCAAAAGATATCCTTTTCATTATAGGGGACTGGAATGCAACAGTAGGAAGTCAAGAAATACCTGGAGTAACAGGCAAATTTGGCTTTGGAATACAGAATGAAGCAGGGCAAAGGCTAATAGAGTTTTGCCAAGAGAACACACTGGTCATAGCAAACACCATCTTTCAACAACACAAGAGAAGACTCTAAACATGGACATCACCAGATGTCCAAAACTGAAATCAAATTGATTATATTCTTTGCAGCCAAAGATGGAGAAGCTCTATACAGTCAGCAAAAACAAGACTGGGAGCTGACTGTGGCCCAGATCATGAACTCCTTATTGCCAAATTCAGACTTAAATTGACAAAAGTAGGGAAAACCACTAGACCATTCACGTATGACCTAAATCAAATCCTTTACGATTATACAGTGGAAGTGAGAAATAGAGTCAAGGGATTAGATCTGATAGACAGAGTCCATATAACTATGAATGGAGGTTCGTGACATTGTACAGGAGACAGGGATCAAGACCATTCCCAAGAAAAATAAATGCAAAAAGGCAAAATGATTGTCTGAGGAGGCCTTACAAATCCCTGTGAATAGAAGAGAAGTGAAAGGCAAAGGAGAAAAGGAAAGATATACCCATTTGAATGCAGAGTTCTAAAGAACAGCAAGGAGAGATGAGAAAGCCTTTCTCAGCATTCGAAGCAAAGAAACAGAGGAAAACAATAGAATGGGAAAGTCTAGAGATGTCCTCAAAGAAATTAGACATACCAAGGGAAAATTTCATGCAAAGATGGGCTCAATAAAGGACAGAAATGGTATGGATCTAACAGAAGCAGAAGATACTAAAAGAGATGGCAAGAATACACAGAAGAACTGTACAAAAAAGATCTTCATGACCCAGATAATCATGAATGTGTGATCACCAACCTACAGCCAGATATTCTGGAATGTGAAGTCAAGTGGGCCTTAGGACGCGTCACTATGAAAAAAGCTAGTGGAGGTGATGGAGTTCGTGTTGAGCTATTTCAAATTCTA
This sequence comes from Odocoileus virginianus, assembly GCF_023699985.2. Classification (NCBI taxonomy): domain Eukaryota; kingdom Metazoa; phylum Chordata; class Mammalia; order Artiodactyla; family Cervidae; genus Odocoileus; species Odocoileus virginianus. The sequence continues at coordinate 53,644,581 of NC_069684.1, read as the reverse complement.
AAAAATGAAGCTGTGAAAGTGCTGCACTCAATACATCGGCAAATTTGGAAAACTCAGCAGTGGCCACAGGACTGGAAAAGGTCAGTTTTCATTCCAATCCCAAAAAAAGGCAGTGCCAAAAAATGCTCAAACTACCAGACAAATGCACTCATCTCCTACACTAGTAAAGTAATGCTCAAAAATCTCCAAGTCAGGCTTCAGCAATATGTGAACAGTGAACTTCCAGATGTTCAAGCTGGATTTAGAAAAGGCAGAGGAACTAGAGATCAAATTGCCAACATCTTTTGGATCATCAAAAAAGCAAGAGGGTTCCAGAAAATTATCTACTTCTGCTTTAGTGACTAAGCCAAAGCCTTTGATTGTGTGTTCCACAACACACTCTGGAAAAATTCTTAAAGAGAATAGACTACCAGACCACCTGACCTGCCTCTTGAGAAATCTGTATACAGGTCAGGAAGCAACAGTTAGAACTGGACATGGAACAACAGACTGGTTCCAAAACCGGAAAGGAGTACGTCAAGGCTGTATACTGTCACCCTGTTTATTTAACTTATATGCAGAGTACATCATGAGAAACGCTGGACTGAATGAAGCACAAGCTGGAATCAAGATTGCCAGGAGAAATATCAATAACCTCAGATATGCAGATGACACCACCCTTATGGCAGAAAGCAAAGAAGAACTAAAGAACCTCTTGATGAAAGTGAAAGAAGAGTGAAAAAGTTGAACATTCAAAAAGTTGAACAAAGCTCAACATTCAGAAAACTAAGATCATGGCATCTGGTCCCATCATGTTATAGCAAATAGATGTGGAGACAGTGGAAACAGTGACAGATTTTATTTTTGGGGGCTCCAAAATCACTGCAGATGGTGACTGCAGCCATGAAATTAAAAGATGCTTCCTCCTGGGGAGAAAAGTTATGACCAATCTAGACAGCATATTAAAAAGCAGAGACATTACTTTGCCAACAAAGGTCCACCTAATCAAAGCTATGGTTTTTCCAGTAGTCATGTATGGATGTGAGAGTTGGACTGTAAAGCAAGCTGAGTGCCAAAGAATTGATGTTTTTGAACTGTGGTGTTGGAGAGGACTCCTGAGAGTCCCTTGGACTGCAAGGAGATCCAACCAATCCATCCTAAAGGAGATCAGTCCTGGGTGTTCATTGGAAGCACTGATGTTGAAGCTGAAACTCCAATACTTTGCCCTCTTGACGCTAAGAGCTGACTCATTTGACAAAACCCTAATGCTGGGAAAGATTGAGGGCAGGAGGAGAAGTATACAACAGAGGATGAGATGGTTGGATGGCATCACCAACTCAATGCACCTAAGTCTGGGTAAACTCTGGGAGTTGGTGATGGACAGGGAGGCCTGGCGTGCTGTAGTCCACGGGGTCATAAAGAGTTGGACAAGACTGATCAACTGAACTGAACTGATGTTATACACCCACAATTAATATAATCTTGTTAATCAACTATACATCAATAATTTTAAAAAAGGAAGAAGAGGAACATGAACAAGTACATCCTTATGGGAGCCCACACCACTACCACTCACACTCTATTTGCCAGATCTCGGTCATTTGGCCGTATCTAACCATATAAGCCAGGCTGGGAAATGGATTTTAGCTATACAGTCAAGAGGATCCAGGTTTAAAGAAAATCTAGGAGCTCTCTTTCAGAGATACCAAAAGGCCTTAAAGAGAGGCAGTGTTATCTTCTCTTCACAGTCTGTTCCCAGTTCTGTAATCTTTTCCTCTGCAAATAGCATCCGTTTCCACCCAATTTCCCAAACTAGAAGCCTGGAATCTTGCTTCCTCAGGGATACTAAATTGTATCAGTCAACAAGTCCTTTGGTTTTCTCCTTTATTAACAAACATGTTTTGTCTGTCAACCACTTTGCCAGGCATAGTGCTATGTACTTTGCTGAAATATTTTAGCATAATAGTGAAAAAGATACAATTTCTGCTCTTACAAAGCTCACAGTCTAGTGTGAAAAACAAAACTTATTATTAGCCAATGATAAAATGATTGGTAAATACAGTAAAAGAAAAATACAGTCTTTTTCTTTTTTGTCTTTTGGAAAGTGATCTCTCCAAAATGTAAATCAGAGCGTATCACTCTCCTGTTTAAAATTCTTCAAAAATTCCCCCACTTTTCTGTTAGGAGAAATTTTAAAAGTAGGAAAAGGCAAAAGGGATTTCTAGATTTTATTAATGGACTACTGGATGTTTTGTAGCTGGTCCTCTGGGGTCACCTCATTCTACAGAGTTTAAGCCTATTTTGCAACTTATTGTAAAAAATGGATAATAATACAAATGATTCTTATCTTACAGAAATGCAAATGGTGTTATACTGGTAGAGATATAATTGATTTCCACCCTGTGGAAGATCTAAGTTTAAACCTTGCCTGGTATTGCTCTATAGTTATCAGTAGTTTGGCTTCTATTAGCAAATTTATTTCAGTATTCCTGACTGTGTGTGCACACACACACATGTACGTGTGTGTGAACGTGTGTGTATGTAAATTAATAAACTAAAAAAAAATTAGTGTGATATTTGTCATAATTTCAACTTTTGAAAATTATACTTTAACAGCATTTAAAACTTAAAGTCCCTGTAAAACCTAGGACTTGTTCATCTTCTGCACCACCCTTGCCTGTTTCTAAAAAGTGATCTCATTGCTCTTGTTTCAGTCCCCCTCACTTCTTGCTCAAGTGTTCTCATGTGTGGCTCCTTTTCCCATTCAAGTTTCATATCAAATTTTATCTCTTCAGATGAGCCTTTTCCCAAAAAGCACAATCACAGCACCCTGTTTTAATCTCTTCAAAACCTTCAGGAGGATGTGAAATTATCTTGTTTATGTATTTCTTTGTTTTCATATACTTGTTTTTTCTTAAAGTCACTGCTGCATTTTCAATGCCTAGAAGATTACCTGCGGAAGAAGTAGTTTCCATAAACAAAAAGCATCAACAAGCCTCTGAATCTGGCTTCCCCTCCCTTCCCTGATGACTTCACCATCTCCTTCCAGTTTTATCCTAAGCATTCGCTAAATGGTAACAGGTTTTCTCTTGTAGGCCATCCTATACCTTGGGTATCCTCAAACCAGCTTTAAGTCATGTAAGTCTTAAGGTTTTCTGCTGTTGTTGTTGTATGTTTGCTTTAATAAAAATTCCTTTGGTCTGTGCTCATCCAGGAGAAGCTGATTTAGAATATCTGGGGTCCTTACTTCTGAGAAGTTAACAGGTCCTCTATGGGTATCTGGAGCCACATTTGGCAAACAAACCACTGCCAGAATCTTGGTTCTAGAAAAACTAAACTGATCACATCCACCTCTTGTTTATAAAACTCTGTGCCTAATCCCTGCTTGGTCCATAGTAATGTAACTTTTGAGTTTAATATACAAGGTCAATCACATCATAGAGTCAAGTTCCCTTTCCTGTCCCATCTTCTGTCAATCTTGCCACCTCTCATATAAACACTAATAGCTCCTTTTACAACTTTACATTTAGCATATTCTGCTTTGCAATGGAAGTCTTTCTTTTTAAATGATATAAATCTCCATTCAGGCTTCCCAGGTGGAGCTAGTGGTAAAGAACCCATCAGTCAATGCAGGAAACCAAGAGACACGGGTTTGATTCTGATTCCTGGGTTGGGAAGGACCCCAGAAGTGGGAAGGGGCAAGCCACTCCAGTACTCTTGCCTGGAGAATCCCAAGGACAGAGGAGCCTGGCGGGCTACAGTCCATGGAGTCGCAGAGCCAGACATAACTGAGCATCCACAAGTTGAGTTCCTAGGGCTCTGTTGTGGCTGTTCAGTAGCTAAGTTGTGTCTGACTCCTTGTGTCCCCATGGACTGCAGCATGCCAGGCTTCCATGTTCTTCACTATCTGCTGGAGTTCGCTCAAAACTCCTAGGGCACTGAAGTGGGACAAAATAGCCTAACAAAGATTGAGCAACGAGAGAGTTGAGAATGAAGGCACAAGAGTTCCGGTTTCAGTGTTCATGAAATGCTATAGCTGAGTAGTTTGATTTTTCTAACTTGAATCTTATTCCCATCCTTCCACTGAAGAATAAATAAAAGAATCTCTTTGTAATTTTAGCCTTGTCAGCAGCAAGTGCTCCATTGCAAGTCTGATAAAAGCTGTTGAAGAGACTTTAACTATAAATACTGGCAAGAATAATTACTGTTCCCACTCCTCTAACTGCTCTTATCAAACCTTCAAGGGGAGCTGCCCCGCTGCACAGATAGCAGAAAGCAACGCAGAGTATAGGGGGGAAGCCAGGGGACAAGGGGCTTAGATCTCCAGATGAAAAGAAGGACTAATAAGAGTAACTATGACAAATGCACGTGGGAAGATAAAGAAAATCCATGAATTTAAAGGAGCTTACATCTGCGTTTTCTACCAATATGCACTAGAACTGGCCTGAAAGGAAACCATAAGTAACAATCTTTTAGCTGCTGCTGGTCATATGATTAATAGAACACGTTCTCTCTCCTGTTTAAGGAATCCCTGGGCATCCCAGGTGCTCTTTGTCATTCAGTGCCCTTGCCTGATAGGATTGTGCTGCTGCTGCTAAGCCGCTTCAGTCGTCTCCGCCTCTGTGCGACCCCACAAACGGCAGCCCATCGGGCTCCCCCATCCCTGGGATTCTCCAGGCAAGAACACTGGAGTGGGTTGCCATTTCCTTCTCCAATACATGATAGTGAAAAGTGAAAGTGAAGTCGCTCAGTCATGTCCGACTATAGTGACCTCATGGACTGCAGCCTACCAGGCTCCTCCATCCATGGGATTTTCCAGACAAGAGTACTGGAGTGGGGTGCCATTGCCTCCTGCCCATAGTACTCTAGTGTAGCACATAACAGGTCCCTGGTAGATATTATCTAACTGTTTAGATATACTCACTTATTTATCCCCACAGCAATCCTATAAAGTAAGGAACGTAAACCTTAACTTAGTAAAGTGACTTAACAACACAGATTTAGTTCAGTGATCCAGTAGACAAAGGAAAGAGTTTTATACTACAGAATCCCAGGTATTTAAAACTCCTGCTGTTATTGTTGTTGTTCAGTCACTAAGTCATGTCCATCTCTTTGTGATTCCATCGACTGTTGCCAGGCTCCTCTGTCTTCCACTACTCCCTAGAGTTTGCTCAAGTTCATGTCCAAGTCAGTGTTGAAACACCATATATTTTATCTAATCTGAGACACCCTAAGCTTTTATGATTCATCATTATTTTATATTCCACTATAAAGATAAGGGAGAAAGAGTGGCAGCCAGTAAAAACTGTGACCCAACATTGTCATATAGACTCATTCCTCCAGAGTTGTCAAAATTTTACCCCCAAATATGTATTTCTCTAAAAGAAATAAATAGTGTGGTGCAGGAGAATTTTCACAGCCCCTTTGTCTACAGCTTCCTGTTGTAAGAATACAACTAGCATCAGAATGAAGCAAAATGATACTCACAAAAGAATATTTCAAAAAGGTGTGCCTATTGCCTGACTTTTTGGTGTCCAGGGATATTTTTTTAATCCTTTACAGAAACAGACTAGAGTTTTGTATGAAGCTTTATGATTACTGATGTTTCAGTGTTCCTGGGCTAAAACTAATTTCCTTCCCTTACAATATTTATAGTACTTGGGATCTATACTAAAAAATAAGGCTACAGATTTGACTCCGATTTCCAAAAGACAGCATATCAGCAAAACATGTCTCACATGCTAGTTTGCATGAGGCAGAATATGTCTCTGCATTTTAAGTAGGTTTCTCAAAATAATGGATTAGTGCAAATTCAACAGACTCCAAGATTTGGTATTTTGACCCTGTTCTTTGAGTATAGTGCAATAAAATAAACGTTAAGTACTGAATCAAAAGTGGTACCCCCCACTCCTTAATCATTAAAATAATTTCTGAGACAAAAACATAAAATATTAGTTAGAAAATATTTTATGGTGAAAATAAAAATTCCATATGTTAAATTTTATGTAATGTAGGTAAAATGGTACTTGGAGAAAAGTTTACAGACTGGTGCATAAGACTAAAAGTAAAAATAATTAAAATGAACAAAGTTTTCAAGTCAAGAACAACAATAGAAATGAAACTAAGACGAAGGAAATAACAATGCTGAGATTAAAAATCAAGAAGTAGAATACAAACCAAAATAGAGAAAATAGATTAATAGATTAATACAAAGATTAATAAAATAGAGAAAACTATGTCTGGCTCTTTGCGACCCCATGAGCCAGTGTAATGATACAGAGAAATGAGATACAGCTAAGATACTTGGAAAGGAAGGAATATAAATATTGTTTTCATATGCTAACATTATTGTAATAGATAGACAATATCTACATGTAAATTATAAGAAATAATAAGCGACATTGCTAAATACAAGATTTTTACAGAAAAATCAATAGCATTCCTATATAATAGGAGTAAAAAATGTTTAATGTTTAGGGAAAGTAATACACTTGCAGTACATCTTGCAAAAGCAAAAAAAGCAACAAACCTAAAAGAAATAAATGTAATAAAAGATCTTACTCTTGAAGCAGCTAGAAGCCAGAATAAATGGAAAAATTAATTATATTAATGGGTGGGAATGCTTAACATCACATAGATGGAAATTATCACCAAATTAATGTATAAATTCAATGTAATTATAATAAAAGTGCAACAGAGTTATGAGCAGAACTTGAGAGAGTGATGCTAAAATTCATATGAAAGAATAGAGAGTTCAGAAGGACAAAATAAAGTTAAAGAGAAAGAATTACAAAGGAGGCAAATGACACTATTCAAAATAAATATTATTTATAAAGTCATCATATTTAAAACAGAATATTATTGGCATATGTTGAGATCAGTAGAACAATGGACTCTAAGAAGAGATTCATGAATGTATAGGACCTTTCTGTATAACAGAGATGGCATAAAAATTAGGCAGGAAGGGATGGACTGGTTTAAAAATGGTCCTGGATTTTAGATTTATCTGGGACTGAGTTTATTTTTAAAAAATCGTCCTGGAATGATTATTTGCCTAATTAAAAATTTTTAAAAGTCCCTATATCATATGTACATATATAGCACACAATGTCAAATTGTTCTATATATATTTAGACTAGATATAAATAGTAAATTTTTATCTGGCGTAAATTAAGCTGAGCTGAAATCATACTCTAAAACACTACTAAATATGAGAAATTATTGTAGCCTAGTGTTTAAAAATGATGTTAGTCTTTCCTCGCACCAAGCAATTTCCACTTTTTAATCACTGTCCTTTTGTGCAAGCTATTTAAACTTCTGTGTTATGCATCCGCTAGAGCTTAGATGGCAGAGAATCTGCCTACAATGCAGGAGACCCAGGTTCAGTCCCTAGGCTGGGCCCTGGAGAAGGGAATGGCTACCCACTCTAGTATTCTTGCCTGAAGAATTCCATGGACAAAGGAGCCTGGCAGGCTACAGTCCATGCAGTTGTCAAGAGCTGGACACAACTGAGCAACTAGCACTTTCCTTTTCTTTTCATACGAAGTGAAAATCTTGAATCCTTCAAGATAAAACACACAAAAGTATCCTTATTTCAGTATAGAGAAGGATTTGTTAAATAATATCCCCAAAATAAAACTCTTGAAAAAAATTGGCATATATGAATATCTTAAAATTTTAAAACATTATGTAGTTAGAGAAAAACATCAAGCTATTGTAAAAAAGATGTTTGTAATACATACAAATAGATTTACATAATCCCTACAAATTGGTAAGAAGATATACCACTCATTAGGAAATTGTTTAGTGGACATAAACTGGCAACTTACAAAGAATTGTCAATAAATATATGCCCAGAACCATGAAAAACAAGGAAATGCATATTAACATAGTAAAGAGATACTATTTCATTTCCACAAAATTGGCCAAAAAATTAAAATCCCAATAATAACAAATATGGACAAAAGTGTAAGAAACTGAAAACATTCAGTACTGGTGGGAATATAAATTGGTACAAGCACTTTGAAGAGCACTTTGGCTTATCAAGTAAAGTTTAACACTTAGGCTTTGCATTATGGAGGAGTCTTCCAAAAGCACATAGGAGATAGGGCGAAATGCTTAAAGCTGTAGAAAAAAAAAAACAACTGTGATATATTCACAGAATTTAAAATAAATCAAAGTTTCAAAATGCAATGTTGAGTGGCAAAAAGCAAGTTGCAAAAGAATACGTATGTGATATTAACTTTTTGTAAATTATTTATGAATATGTCACCATGTAGAAAATAATTTTTTAAAAACATTCATGGGAATGATATGTACCAAACTTAGGACATGTTTTTTCCTAACAATGGGGGAGTGAAAAGCGATGGAAAATTGTGTTTTGAGTTGTAGCTGTTACTTTATTTACAAAAAATAAAAGAAGATGAGGACAATACAGCAAAAATTATAAATCTATCAAATCTTCATAATGGGTATATAAAATTATGGTACATTGCTTTCTAAATGCTTGAAGTAAATCATATCTAAAATAAAACAAAAATAAAAAACAAAATGTGTATTATTTTTATTTAAGTACATTCAGATAACAAATAAAATATTTGGAGACCTAGAGTTGCCGATACGGATTAAGAGTACAAAACGAAAAATGGAATTCTTTCTGAACACCTGTTTGCCTGTTACACAATTTTGCTGAAGTTTTATGTGCCAACAGAGCGCCATTAGCATTCTTTTGCCAAGCTTAGTTACTTAAGCATCTACCAAGCACCTACTAAGCTTCAGGACCTCCCAGGGTTTCCTGAGTAGAAGCTGGAGAAGAGATCCTTCTTTGATTTTAGAGCTCTGGAATTGAATGAAAAGACTATTGGGGCCTGATACAAAATTTCTGGCTTATAATTTGTGGGTTTTTTGTGACCTAGTCAAGAAAGGAACAACCAAGTTATATATTCAGTTACATATATACATTTTTTAGATTAATTTTCCATTATGGGTTACTACAAGATAATGAATATAGTTCCTGTTCTATACAATAACTCCTTGTTGCTTATCTATTTTATGTGGGGAGTTTGTTTCTGTTTCTCCTATTCTATTTCTTCCTCCTTCCCTTTCCCCTTTGGTAGCCTTAAGTTTGTTTTCTATGTCTGTGAGTCTGTTTCTGTTTTGTATATAGATTCATTTGTCTTAATGTTTAGATTTCACATATAAGTGATATCATATTTTTGACTTTCTTTGTCTGAACTTGCTCCACTTAGTATGACATTCTCTACGTCCTTCCATGTTGCTGCAAATGGCAATGTTTTGTTCTTTCTGAAAGCTGAGTAACATTTTATTCCATTCCAATATCTTCTTAAACCAATCATCTATTGGTGGGTACTTGGGTTATTTCCATGTCTTGGTTGTTGTAAATAGTTCTGCTATGAATATAGGAGTGCAGCCAGTTTAGACTCTTGACTCAGTCAAAAGTGTTAGAGTTCATATGGGAATCTCCCTTGACTTCTGAAAGACCATCCCCAAAGAAGGAACTTTAATGACTCTTTTACTTGGGCTTGGTCCTTCATTCATTGTTCTAGTACTGATTGCACAAATACAAAGAGAGAATATATGTAGAGCCCACCTTTCTACTCCAACCAATAGCAATGATGAAGAAGCTCCTTGCTCTCCTGGGTCATGATCTCTGCTTCCCTGGGCCTGGTTTATGCTACTGAGCTCCTGCCTACGACCTTACTACTACTCAGCATGCATTCAACCAGCTGCCCTGCATGCATGGAGAAAACGTGGCAGACACACACAGACTTTACTCTTATAGGGCAGAGCAAGCACCAAACACTGCAGCAAGTAGCATCAGTCCAAAATATCTCTCCCAAGCCACTAGAAACCTGGAGTAGCTACAGAAACAATTTCCCCAGAGAGTCCTTCAAGTCCAAGGCTGCATTTCTTCTTCCAGGAGGAGATGGGATCTCTGGCAGGGGTTTTCGGAGGGAAGGGAGAAGCTGCAGTTTGAGCAGATGCGGAGGGACTGAGCTTGGACCCTGGACCTCACATGAAAGAGCAAGCGCAAAGATACACAGTGAAGAGCATGCCTTCGGGAAGTGCCAGTGAACATCTGTGAATGAAGAGGGAGAGATGGAGAGTCAGAGCCTCCACCAGCTGTTGCACCCTGACTTTCAGAGATACCTTGGTCCTTCTTGAGCTGTGCCATCCTAGAGGCCTCTGGAGATCTTGCCCTTCTCCCTGGGAACCTTGCCCTTCTCCCCAGGAACCTTGCCCTTCTCCCTGGGAACAGAGCCTTTCTGAACTACACAGCTGCCTCCACCCCTTCAACTCATATTATCTCCCTCCTCTGTCAGGAACAGGGACCATTCAGTCCTCACACACATATATCATGTACCCCTTCTTTGCCTCAATTTTGCTGTGTTCTGTGGGGTAAAGAAGAATAAAGTGACCTCTCTTTTTCCTTATCCTTGGAGTTTTGTTATTTAATATCTGAAGTGGTGGGACTATGAGCTATGAAAATTCCATGGAGGCCATGTGTTAGAAAAAAAAAAAAAAAGAAAAACATTGCTTTAATGGAAAACTTTTTAAAAGACACTGCACATGTCCCTATCTGGGTGAAGAAGGCATCCTCATATTTTCCATGATGGTACAGGCTCACCATACAGACCGCTGAGGATCCAGAAGTAGACACAGATAGAGATGATGTAGATAATAATGCTGATTGAGCACTCATGGCTGAGAAATACACTTGATTTCTTGAAGAAAAGGAGAAAGGGAAGGTTCTGCCATCTGTCTGTCTTTAGCTTTCACCTCTCTACTGAGTTTTAGATTGTATTCCCTGCTGTCCATTAGACCCTCTGGATGTCCTCCTGACCTCTCGAAGTCCAGACATTCAAAATAAATACGTCTTCCAACCCAAACACCCTCCCCTCTTACTATTAAAGTCACCATCACCACAGGCTGAGTAACTCCATGCTGATTTCATTCCTGTCTCCTCCTCATCCTCCACGCCTGCTCCGTTGTGCAACTGACAGGTCTGGCAGCGAAATATTTCACACTTTTATCCCCCATATTTCCATTGTCCCCAGCTAACTTAGTTCCTCATGATCTCTTATTTAGACCTTGCTAACTGCCTCCTCATTGATCTTTTGCAGCTCATATTTCCTGCCTTCAGCTTATCTCATCCACCCCTGCCAGATACTCTTCTTAAAGCAGGACCCAAACGGGTCACTCACCTGCGCAGATGCCTTTCAAGACTCCCCACAGCCTGCAGAGGAAAGAACATTCCTTCAGTATCTGAGGTCCTCTGATCTGGCCTCATTGCCCCAAGACTTCTTCCCTTCTGACAGCCTCTATTCCTGCTGTGCTTAAATGTGGTAAGGTCTCGACTGATGCTCCCTTTTACCTAGAATACTGTCCTACCATTTGAACACTTTTACACTTGACTTAACCTTTGAGGCCATCAAATCTTATCCCCCTATACGAAAACTTCCCTGAACTCCTGAGGTTGGAAGTAAACACTGGCCCTTGGCAATTCGCATTGTACTTTATCTTGTGGCATTATGATTGTCTATTTTCTTTTCTTTCTTTCTTTTTTTTTTTTTAACTGTTATTTCCATTTATTCTTACTATTCCAAAGCAGCAAATGCCTTTACGGTAAAAAAAAAAAAACTCAATGAACAGTTCTTGGGAATGAATTTAAACTTGCTCTTTTGGCCATTTTATATCTTTGGTTTTGTAATAATAGTGATAAATTTTTGTGGTATAATATAGCCGTTTCCTTGTGGCTCAGATGGTAAAGGATTTGCCTGCAATGCAGGAGACCTGGGTTTGATCCCTGGATCGGGAAGATTCCCTGGAGAAGGAAATGCCTACTCATTCAAGTATTCTTGCTGGAAAATCCCATGGACAGAGGAGCCTTGCAGGCTACAGTCACAAAGAGTCAGACACAACTGAGCAACTAACTCCTTGCTTTTACTTTTTATTTACATAGCTCTTCTGCAAAATTGATTAGTGAATTAAAGCTTGAATTTGTGAGGTCAAGCATACTATTTTTTCCACCTTTAAGAGACGTTTCTATTTCATCACTGTTATTGTTCCTTATGCTAAACATGGAGAAAAACTGCTATTTTGGTTTTTTTATTTTTTTAAATTTTTTAAATTTTTATTTTTTTTTTTAATTTTTTAAATTTTTTTTTCATTTATTTTTATTAGTTGGAGGCTAATTACTTTACAACATTGCAGTGGTTTTTGTCATAGATTGAAATGAATTAGCCACGGATTTACATGTATTCCCCATCCCGGTCCCCCCCTCCCACCTCCCTCTCCACCCTCTGGGTCTTCCCAGTGCACCAGGCCCGAGCACTTGTCTCATACATCCAACCTGGGCTGGTGATCTGTTTCACCCTAGATAATATACATGTTTCGATGCTGTTCTCTTGAAACATCCCACCCTCGCCTTCTCCCACAGAGTCCACAAGTCTGTTCTATACTGAATATAACTGACAAGTTGTGTTTCGTGGCAAGCTTCTCATCATCTTGTTTCCACTCTTTTCTTTTGGGTTTTACCTGCTGATTGGGTGTGAAGGAAGAGTGCTTACAGTTCTAAGAATTCCCGCTAGTATAATTTGGACAGACACTACTTCAAAGCCTACACATGCTTCATCATCACCAAACACTTCTGAAAACATAACAACCAAGTCATGTTTTCCCTAAACCTTTTTTAAGATGGCTTTGATCCTTACAGCAGGCATCGGGTGACACGTCTTAACTTTTTGTAACAGGAAGGATGCAATAGCATTTGTGATTTCTTCAAAGCTGGAAAATTGCATATTCCAGTCGTTAAAGATATGGTTTTCTGTGCTTGCTCCTGAAAGACGGTGGCCCTTATTAAATTTGAATGCAACTCTAGATTAACTGGCAGTCAATAGAGAAGCATTTTACAAAGCTTACCATAACTCACGTTAGCATTATTAGACATATTCAATGAATAGGCTAACTTTAGAAATGATTTTCATGAACTAGTAATCCCTTTTTTTCTTACAGTGTCAAGATTTTTTAAATATTTTTATTTGCTTTTAATTTTTTGACCTTTTAGTCACTTAGAAATAGTAAAACCCTCCTTCTGAATAGTCATGTAATTTAATTAGCTATAGATATTTGCCTTTTGATTTAGCCAAAGTTTGAAAATATTTTCTAAGATTTCAATAGAGAATCAGGCATAGATCAACTCTATGCAAGATAAGGCATTATAGCATTGGTGCATTTTTATTTGACTTCAAATTTGACCAGATGTCTTTGTAAGTTGAATCTACATAACACAAATGATCTTGTATTGTACTTACTCAGAAACATTTCCCATGCTTACTATTTTCTCAGTGTGTACAGATCTCTTTTTAAGTATATTTTAATGTTAGCATAAACGTTATATTTGCATCTTCTTTTTGACCAATAAAACAAAATAGAAAAATCCAAAACAAATTCAAAGAGAATATATAGAAATTCAAACTACATTTAGCTTGTTGTGTAGTTGTGCAACAACTACAATAATTTTGACTTCTGCCTAGTTAACTTCACTCAAAGATAGATAGCATAGCATGAACTATAAGAATGCATCACATACAATTCCTATGTGTGGCTTGTGTGCTTTCTGTATGGCATCATCAGAATATAATGGCACTATTAGTAGTATTAAAATAAGAAAATCTTATATTTTCCTTTCACACAATTTTTGCCAAACACTGGTTTTTTTAACTTTCACATTTTCAGCATGAAGGATATTTCTTTTAAAAGCAGTTGAGATACAAACGGCTTGAACTGACACATTCACCCCTATTAGTCTATTTTCATTGAAATCCTAGCATATACATAACATTACAATCAGGAAATAACATATGAAATATGATATATATCAATAAATAGATGACAATTAACTGATCATGTGGTTATGAATTTTAAAAGTTTAAAAAATTTTATGAATTTAAAAAAATGCTACATAGGCAAGAAAGTCACTGTGTCCTGACACAGAAAATAATTTATGAAGAAAAAACTGGAGATAAACTTAAGACAGGGCATGATTTGGAGGAACATGAAACATATTCCCAGCTTTGGGTGTCACTTGAGGAAAGAGTAAAGGATGAGCATAAACAATGACAAGCCAAAGAAAGGCTAATTTGATGGCCCAGTGATGCCCTGGCTTGATTCTGTACTGGAAGTGTCAGTCACATTTACCACTGAAGATTTCCTTCCCAAAGGACCTTCCCCGCTCATGGCCTAGAAGGGGCAACCCAAGTACAGCTTGACAGCCCGCTTTCTATACAGCCACCTTGGCTGACGGGCCAAAAGTCCTATAACAAGCTAAGCCAATTAGATTTCTGTCCTAGACATTGAATGGAGATGCTCAGAAACAGTCAGTCAAGGTTGAATAGTTAAGGTAGAAGGTCATGAATTTAGGGACTAAAGCTTCAGAAAAAGAAAGACTAAGCAGATGTTTGAGAAGGAACTGGTCCAATAGACTCATGAAGAACTATAGAGCAAGTAGTTTCCTAATGACTCCAGTTGTTGTAAAGTCCGAGTGTAATTCTGAGCTGGATTTCCCTGATAGAAGCCAATAACAGTCTGTTAGATTTTCCTTGCACTAAGTCACATCTGAGACAATGCTTCTTTCTAAATAGTAGTCATCTTTATTTTCCATTAATGTCATTCATTACTTCTCATCTCTGCCACTTTTTCTGCTGTCACTTAGGCTGCTGATACAACTCTTTTTTATTACCCTTTCCTGTTTTATCTCCCTGTCTCCTCTTCCCTCTCTGGTTAGTTCACCAACATTTTTCAGCATTATCACTAACAAGGTTTAACCATTAATGAAGATGAGGCAACTTGCGTTTGGTCAATAAATTGACCAATTATTCTGTCAGGAATTTTTTATCTTTGATATTTGGTTATTTTCATTATTACTTAATAGTTGAGTATTTTTAATTGCTTTGGATTGCAGATTATTCCAAAGTCATAAAAATCACTTGACATGCACTGAACAATTTTCATATATAGTATGACTATCATTGTTTTTCTTAGGTAATCAAGGGTATTTAATAATTCTCCAATCCAAATATGATTTATTTCTGACTTAAAATAAGTAGCATAAAATGAGCTTGCTACCCTTAAAACTATGTTTAAATTACTAGGCCATTCATATCTATTGCTGATCAACCCGCTGCTAGTGGGAGAAAAAGATAAGACACATAACACCAGTTAGAAGTCATAGTAACCCATTCTGGAAAAAAATAATTGCATTTAAAATCCTTCTTTGTCTGCTAATATATTCATTAAGTCATTCTTACCTCCACTCAATAAATAGATATTTAATACCTACTATGTACTAGATAATGAGCAAGTTTTGACAGCACAGAAGTGTACAAGACAAAATCCCTTCTGTCCTGGATCTTACATGCTAATAAGGGCAAAAATAAGTAATGTATAATCCAACAGATGGAAATGGGTGCTATAAAAAAGTAATAAGTAAAGATAAAGGATAAAGAGTGCTGAGGGTCAGGTGCACTGCTGTTTTCAATACAATAATCAGGAAAGACCTCTCTGACTTGCTGACTTTTGAACAGAGATCTGGGTAAGTAAGGGAGGGAGCCATATTATTCTCTGGGGCATGTTCTGGATTATCTGTAAGTATTTGCTGAACACATGAAGAATCGTGACATTCTACATTTCCTGTTGATCTCATGGAGGAACTCCACTGTGGCCTGTGTATCCAGACATAGTGTTGAATTGCATCTCCTAAGAGTATCTGTTGAAGTCCTCTTGAGAAATAAGACTTTTCCAGATGTAATCAAGTTAAAGGGGGTCATATTGGATTCAAGTGGGTCTTAAATCCACTGACTGATATCTTTATAAAAGAAAGGAGAGGGAGATTAGACACAGAGAGAGTGAGGGGACATGCAGGGATGAAGGCCATGTGACAATGGAAGCAGAGATTAGAGTGATGCAGCCATAAGCCAGGGGACCCTGACCAACAGTCAGTAATCATCGTAACCTAGGAAGAGACATGGAAGGATTCTTCCCTAGTGCCTCAGAGGGAGCATGGGCCTGCATGCTAAGCCACTCAGTTGTGTCTGACTCTTTGGGACCCCCTAGACTATAGCCCACCAGGCTCCTCTGTCCATGGGATTTCCCAGGCAAAAAATACTGGAGTGAGTTGCCATTTACTCCTCCAGGGGATCTTCCTGAGCCAGGGATTGAATCCATGTCTCCTGCAGAATCCCTGCAATGTCCAGATGGGCAGGGCGCAGATAATGAACACAGTAGAGAGACAATTGACTCCAGCATGTTCATTGACCATTGTCAGTTTCTTTTGCAAAACTTGACTTTCAAAGGATTTTTTTTTCTGATGAATATATTCTTTTCCAGGTCAGTAAATTTCATATGCTGGTGTTAAAAATGTTCCATTTTGCATTTCACATCAACAGAATTGCCTTAGGATTGTAATGAATCTGAATGAATGCTTGTGGTCTGTTTAGGGTCACGTTGCACCCTTGCTTGGAATCCATGCTTTTTTTCCAACAAGAATGCACACCCTTCACCTCCACTAAAGGAGAGAGAGTTCCCACTTCATTGACACTACTTTTGGCCATTGGGTCTGCTTTGGGCCATAGAGTATGAACAAACACAGCAGAGTTTCTATTTTGAGCTCAGGCCTTAGGAGGCCTCTCATGTTTCTGCTCATCCCTCTTGTGCTTAAGCCAGAACCATAAAAAATATGACACAGTTAGTGATGGCCCAGAGGATGAGAAAAGGTCTGCGCTTGAACTGCATATTGGAGTCAAGGTCGACAGAGTCCAGCCTAGAAGACTTCACCCTCGTGCTGTGCTGTGCTGTGCTTCGTCCCTCAGTCGTGTCCAGCCCTTTTCGACCCCATGGACTGCAACCTGCTAGGCTCCCCAGTCCATAGGGATTCTCCAGGCAAGAATATTGAAGAGGGCTGCCTTGCCCTCCTCCAGGGGATCTTCCCAACCCAGGGGTCAATCCCAGGTCTCCCATATCACAGGTGGATTCTTTACCATCTAAGCCACCAGGAAAGCCTTCTTAACCCTTAGTTGATCCAAAAAATGTAAGAGTGAGGATTTCAACTTGTTTAAGTCACTAAGTTTTTTGAGTGTTTGTTATGCATCATCATTTTGACAACAAGGAACTAATAATATAGGTGGGACTGACAAGGAGAGACATTATACAGAAAGTAAACAAGCTTATGGTAGTATTGCCTACTGATGATTTTCTTATGATAGTGGAGAGAGAGCATGATATTTTAGAAGGAAATAAAGACCATCATGGAGTATTACTAGTCTGTTGGTGATGACACTAGTTATATGAATGATCCACCGTCTTTAAGTTTCATTTTATTTACTTACCAAATCCCAGAGTGATTGGGAGAATGATATGAAAAGAAACTATTTGAAAAGACCTAAGTTATCTAATGGCATATATACTCATGTGAATTATTATTAACCATCATAAATTGTTTGATCATCATTGTATTATATATATACATATATATTACATGATATAGTGAAGAAGATTGATTGATACTGATATTGTGAAGAAGAAAATGGGGTTTTAATAATCACCTTTAAGGGCATCAGTTCAGATAATACTCACTTGCTGTTCAGTAACCAAGTCATGTCCAATTTGCTGTGACCTCATGAACTGCAACACACCAGGCTTCCCTGTCCTTCACTATCTCTCTGAGTTTGCTCAAACTCATGTTCATTGAGTCAGTGATGCCATCCAACCATCTTATCCTCTGTTTCCCCCTTATCCTCTTACCCTCAATCCTTCCCAGGATTAGGATCTTTTCTAGTGAATAGGCTCGTTGCATCAAGTGGCCAAAGTATTGGAGCTTCAGCTTCAGCATTAGTCCTTCCAGTGAATACTCAGGGTTGATATCCTTTAGGATGGACTGGTTGGATCTCCTTGCAGTCCAAGGGACTCTCAGGAGTCTTCTCCACACCACAGTTCAAAAGCAATTCTTTGGTGTCCAACCTTCTTTATGGTCCAACTCTTAACAGCCATACATGGCTACTGGAGAAATCATAGCTTTGACTAGATGGACCTTTGTTGGCAAAGTGATGTCTCTGTTTTTTAATACGCTGTCTAGGTTTGTTATAGCTTTTCTTCCAAGGAGCAAAACGTCTTTTAAAATCATAGCTGCAGTCACTGTCTGCAGTGATTTTAGAGCCCAAGAAAATAAAATCTGTCACCGTTTCCACTTTTCCCCCATCTATTTACCATGAAGTGATGAGACCAGATGCCATGATCTTCTTTTTTTTTGATCTTCATTTTTTGAATGTTCGGTTTTAAGACAGCTTTTTTTCGCTCTCCTTTTTCACCTTCATCAAGAGATCCTTTAGTTCCTCTTCACTTTCTGCCATTGAAGTGGTATCATCATTATATCTGAGGTTGTTGATATCTCTTCCAGCAATCTTGATTCTAGCTTGTGCTTAATCCAGCCCGGCATTCCACATGATGTAGGGTGACAATATACAGCCTTGAAGTATTCCTTTCCCGATTTTGAACCAGTCCATTGTTCCATGTCCAGTACTAACTGTTGCTTCTTGTACTGCCTACAGGTTTCTCAGGAGGCAGGTAAGGTGGTCATGTATCCCCATCTCTTTAAAAAATTTCCACAGTTTTTTGTGGTGCACACTCACATATAGTAACATGATAAATTAATCATATTATTTGGATTTATATTCTCCTCCTAAATTTATTTATTGTCCTTTGCATCTTAATATTTTCCTTTTAAGTTCACCTAATGCTACAAATGGAAAGATAAAGACAAACTGGTGAAATGATGAGTTCATTAAAAAGAGATACATACAGTTTAGTCCTTAACTCCTAAGCACCATCTTTATGTCTATACATAAAAGCATGATTATATTTCAATGACCATTGTTGTTGCTGTTGTTGTTTCTTTCTGAACCAGATGTCTATATTTCAGGCAGTCCGCTTGAAATCATTATTAGGTTTGGAATTAGAATCTCTCATTGCCCTGATGGCTGTGAAGTCCATATCTTCATATGTGATCTTCCAGAATGCTCTTGGAGTCTGGAGACAAGTTAGGGCTACTGTTGCATCAGCTGGTTGAAGCCCAGGGACTGTAAAGCCTGGTGCTGAGGAGGAATTTGCTAAGCTTGTCCTGTGATGTCAGGGATGTGGTTTATTCATCTGTTTGTCTAACAACGTCTTGTCAAGCCCTAATTTGTAGAAGTTTCCATGCTAGGCTCTGAGATAACTCTTCATCTGAATCACTTGTGCTAGCTCTGTGTGTCTCATCAGTAGGAAATTCAAAGCTATCTCCCTCTCCAAAGAGGCACCCTCCAGTCAAAACATGTTGATTTGCATATTCTTCTTTGAGTATCTGATCCTAGCACTTTCTAGTCTTCCTGACATGAAAGAGTTAATGCATCTTTTTCAGTACCTGTCACAATTTAGGAGCAACTCAGGCAAAGAAAAGAGTAGAGCTCAATCAATATGGACAGAAATGTGCGGGCACTTGGAACACTATTCATAGGTTGCTCTTTTATTCTCTCTTCCCTTCCTCCCAACCTTGGCCTCTGGACGTGAATGGCAACTTAAATGAACCATAAAACTTCCCTGGAAAAATCTGCAACATGCAGAAGGAGGCAGCAAAGCATTGAGATGAATGGATTCAGGAGCTTTCTGAGCAAGGGAGAGACAGCACCTAATATTTATGGGACCATTAAACTCCCATGTGCTCTGGACCTATGAATCTGGAGACATGTCATCCAGTCATCAACCCCAGACTCTTCAGTAGCATTTATCAAAGTCACAGTCCCTCCCAAACACAGCTGATGGAACAGAGCCAGAGTCCATTCTGAACTACATCAACATAACTCTCCTCGCTTCCTAAGTGAAAGGGTGTATTCCTTCTGTATGAATGCACAGTTTTTGAAAAATAAAACTGTTTTGACTCATTGCCTAAGCAACTCCTACAAGTCTTAAGATCTCAGAGGCTGGAGGATCCCAGTGTGGACCTAAAGAAGCAAGTCTGACCTAACCAGAGTACTACCAAATTCAATAGGAACAGACATGAACAGGCAGAACAAACCTTTTTCTTTTCAAAAGGCCAGAGTCTGGTTACTTCCTTGGTGGTCCAGGAATTAAGACTCTGCCTTGCAATGCAGGGGAGGTAAGTTTGATCCCTGATCAGGGAACTAAGATCCCACATGCCAAGAAACAACTAAGTGCACACATTGCAACTACTGAGCCCATGTGTTGTGGAGCTCATGTGCCACACCTTGAGAGCATCCATGAGCTGCAAAGAAAGATCCCAGATTCCAGACAAAGATCGTGCATGCTGCGATTAAGATCCAATACAGTCAATTAAGTATAAATAAATAAATATATTATTTTAATGAAATGGATGTCTTAAAAAAAAAAAAAAACTCAGAGTCTGAACCTGACTTTGACACAACTTTTTGGCCTTGGGCACGTGTTTAATTTTTCTGAGCCAGGCTCTCCTTATGCTCCCCATCTATGGAGTGGGAGCATCGATCCTTGGTCTTGCCAATCGCGCCACACAGTCTGGGTTCTTTCTATGCCAAGCCCTGTGCTACAGCCTGGGGTTACAGTAGTAAACAGGCACCCTTTGTTCCTGCGGCCATGGTGTTTAGTGGTTTCGACGGGAAGAGAAATACTGCACACGTATGGTAAATGTGGTGAAGGTCATAAAGGGAGAACGCAGCACGTGGCAGAAACAGGAAACAGGAAGTCCTAACTTACTCTGAGAGTCAGAAGGGCCCTCCCTGAGGAAATGCTGTTGGAGCTGAGACATGAAGGACAACGGGGTGATTATTAGCTATTGAGAGGTCGGTGAGATTCCAGGGAAGAGAAGAGGGCATGCAATTCACAACTTGGTGTTGTGGGGAAATTAAAAGAATAAATGCCTTTGACAGAGCTTTATATACTGCCTCTGGAGATTTGCCAAGGATCACCAGCATTTCCACAGAGCCATAAAAGAAAACCCATAAGGGACCCTATTCACTTAAGCACACAAGCTTCCTTTCCATGATCACTGCTAAACACTCTTGAGGTTCATTTCTGAGGTGGAGAGGCAATTGAAACCTAGATCATAATCTCAGTGGAAATAAAACTCTGGTCCTTTCCTGTCTCTGATGTTCTGACCTGCAGGGGGCACCACTGAGGGCATGAGTCATGACATATACTGTCTTAAAAGATGCTTACTACTTGGAAGAAAAAATATGACAAACCTTGACAGCATATAAAAAAAGCAGAAACATTATTTTGCTGACAAAGGTCTGTATAGTCAAAGCTATGGTTTTTCCAGTAGTCACATATGGATGTGAGAATTAGTCCATAAAGAAGGCTGAACACTGAAGAATTGATGCTTTTGAACTGTGGTGTTGGAGAAGACTCTTGACAGTCCCTTGAATAGCAAGGAGATCAAATCAGTCAATCCTAAAAGACATCAGTCCTGAATATTTATTGGAAGGATTGATGCTGAAGCTGAAGTTCCAATACTTTGGCCACCCGATTTGAAGATCTGACTCCTTGGAAAAGACCCTGATGCTGGGAAAGATAGAAGGCAGGAGGAGAAGGGATGACAGAGGACAAGATGGTTGGATGATATCACCAACTCAATGGACACGAGTCTCAGCAAACTATGGGAGATGGTGAAGGACAGGGAAGCCTGGCATGCTGCAGTCCTTGCGGTTGCAAAGAATCAATCATGACTGAGCAACTGAATAACTTTTCTATTCTGTCATCCACTAGCCTGTGTTCTAAGCCATGTTCCAGACCACTTCTCTCAGGGGAGTTCCCCATCTGCTCAAGCACACCTATGAAGTTGGAAGTGGTCTTTGTCCTCCAAAGGCAAATATTAGATCCTAAACCTAATCTCACAGTCCCCTTCTCTGTCCTTCTCTAGGTTGTGTGAATTATTATACAGTAACCCCAGAGCATTGGTCTTGACAGTGTGGAACTGAGTTCATCACCTCTACTCAGAGACATGCTGGAATTTAAACACTCTTTTTTTCTGGAAATCACAGAAAAATTGTATATTTTTTTCTGATTCTGTGATCTCCAAAGAAATGCTGTAGGTATCTAGAGCAGGGTTGACATGTATTTTTCCAGAGGGTAAATAAATTAGTCTTTGGAAACCACATGTGGTCATCACATTTTGTTTGTCTTTTACAATCTTTGGATGGGGAACACATGTAAATCCATGGCTGATTCATGTCAATGAGTGGAAAAAACCACTACAATATTGTAAAGTAATTAGCCTCCAACTAACAAAAATAAATGAAAAAAAAAAGTATAAATCTCTCTCTTGTTCCAGGAGTAGAGAAACTGATTACAGTCCTAACTTGGTCCATGAACTATAGTTTGCCACTCCTTGTGCATGCTTGCATGCTGAGTCTCTTCAGTCGTGTCTGACTCTTTGTGACCCCATGGACTATAGCCTGCCAGGCTCCTCTACCCATGGGATTCTCCAGGCAAGAATACTGGAGTGAGTTGCCATGCCCTCCTCCAGAGGATCTTCCCTACCCAGGGATTGAACCTATGTCTCCAGCACCTCCTGCATTGGCAGGTGCTTTTTTGTTTTGTTTTGTTTTGTTTTGTTTTTTTACCACTAGCACCACCTGGGAAGCCTCTAGAGTTAAGATGGATCAGAGCCAGGAAGGTCATCCTGAGGAGCTGTCTCTTCCTTTGCTCTCTTGAGCATTAATAACTGTCAACTAGGTGCTATGTGCCAATGAGGTGGGTCATTGTCTTTCAAAAGATAGCTTCTTCAATTTTAATACTATATTTATACTCTTAAATTTGTAAAAATAAATAGCGAATATAAAAGAAATGGGCTTCCCAGGTGGCAGTAGCAGCAAAGAACCCACCTGCCAGGTTGGGTGCATGAGACAAGTGCTCGGGGCTGGTGCACTGGGAAGACCCAGAGGGATCGGGTGGAGAGGGAGGTGGGAGCGGGGACCGGGATGGGGAATACATGTAAATCCATGGCTAATTCATTTCAGTGTATGACAAAAACCACTGCAATGATGTAAAGTAATTAGCCTCCAACTAATAAAAATAAATGGAAAAAAAAAAAAAAGAACCCACCTGCCAATACAGGAGATTTAAGAGGTGAGAGTCCGAACTCTGGGTCGGGAAGACCCAGGAGGAGGGGGGCACAGCAACCCACTTCAGTATTCTTGCCTGGAGAATTCCATGGACAGAGGAGCCTATGGGCTCACAAGGAGTCGGACATGACTGAGGCAACTTAGCATGCACACATAAAAGAAAACAGAAAGTAGAAATCTCTTTATGAGGAAAAGTGGTACAGTTAGTGATGCTCTCTGATATACTTAAGTCATTAAGAAAGTACATCTTCACAGTCCTCATCTCAAGAAACAAAAATATTTTTCTATCTTATATTTATGTGAAATAATAGATGTTAACTTATTCTGTGATTATCTCACAAATTATGTAAATCAAACCATTATGCTGTACACTTTATACTTCTACAGTCCTGCATGTCAATTACATCTCAATAAAACTAGGAAAAAATTTTAAAAATGTGATTTATCCCTCTCTCTCTTGACCTCATGGAGGAATTTGTGTGACTGAAAGAATTCAGGGTGGACAGGCAGTACTTTGTGGTGTTTAGAGTGCAGATTCTCTAACCAGGTGACCTAGCTTTAAAGTAATGATTGTGAAGTATTTGGGACACTGCTAGATATACAATAACTGTTGAAAACTTTAGAATATTTAATTTTATGCATCAAGAATCAAAATACATATATACAATGGAATGTTACTCAACCATGGGCTTCCCTGTAGCTTAGCTGGTAAAGAATTCACCTGCAATGCAGGAGACCCCAGTTCAATTCCTGGGTTGGGAAGATCCCCTGGAGAACAGATAGGCTACCCACTCCAGTATTCTTGGGCTTCCCTGGTGACTCAGATGATAAAGAATCTGCCTGCAATGCAGGAGACATGGGTTCGATCCCTGGATTGGGAAGATCCCCTGGAGGAGGGCATGACAACCCACTCCAGTATTCTTGTCTGGAGAATTCCCACTGACAGAGGAGCCTGGCAGGCTACAGTCCTTGGAGTCACAAAGAGTCAGACACAACTGAGTGACTAAGCACATTACTCAAGCATAAAAGGGAATGAAATTGGGTCATTTGTTGAGACATAGATGGACGTAGAGTCTGTCATACAGAGTGAAGTAAGAAAGAGAAAAATGAATATTGTATATTAATGCATACATGTGGAATCTAGAAAAGTGGTACAGATGAAGCTATTTGCAGGGCAGAAATGGAGATGCAGACATAGGGAATAGACATGTGGGCATGGAGGGGGACATGGAATTTTTTAATGGGGAGATTGGGATTGCCATATATATACAACCATGTGTAAAACAGCTGGTTAGTGGGAAGATGCATACAGCACTGGGAGCTCAGCTCAGCGCTCTGTGATGATCTAGAGGGGTGGGCTGGGGGTAGGGTGGAGTGGGAGGGATATCCAAGAGGGAGGGGATGTGTGTATACATATAGCTGATTCACTTCATTGTTCAGCAGAAACTAACACAATGTTGTAAAGCAACTGTGCTGTTGTTTAGCCGAAAAGTCAAGTCAAATGCTTTTGGGACCCTATGGACTTTAGCTCACCAGCCTCCTCTGTCCATGGGATTTCCCAGGCAAGAATACTGGAGTGGGTTGCCATTTCCTTGTCTAGGGGATCTTCCCAACCCAGGAATTGAACCTGCACCTCCTGCATTGCAGATGGATGCAACTATACCTCAAAAATAAAATAAAATAAAATCACAATACACTGTTAAACTGAAAAGCAGGAAATAGGGTGGCTATAAACTTCAATGGAGGCTCTCGATGGTGTTTTCTTCCAGAGAGAAGTCACACTACTTTCTGAGAGGCAGCTAGATTAGGGCAGAAGATCTCTTGCCATCAGGTATTGGTTTTGGACTCTGTAAGGCTCATTCCACTGCTGCTTTACCCTCGACTTGGGCTCAAGCCCACCAGGCTCCCACTGAGAGCCAGGCATGTCTGCAAAGCTGGTCTTCTATGGCGTATTTTGAACTCCATTTTGTTCTCTATTAAGCACTGATTTCTAATCACTTTTCAGCTTGTCTTTTAGCCTCTCACCCTGAATGGCTTAAATGTCTTGGTCTTTCTAGCTGACAAATAAATAACACCAGTATAGACTCAATGTTTTCTGAGAAACAGAACTAACTGAGGACTTGGCCAGAGGGTAACTGTACTTGTTTTCTTGGCTTATTTCTCATTCCAGTGCTGGTTAATGAAACAGCCTGTGATGATGAAAATATTCTAGATCCGTGATGCCCTGTCAGGTTGCCACCATCCTCATGTGAGTACTGAGATCTTACAGTGTAGTTAGGGCAGTCTAGAAGTAAATGTCTAGTTAATGCCTTAATTAACTAATTGCTTAATTCTAATTAATTTAAATGTAAATAGTTACATGTGGCAAGTACTTGTCCAAATGGACACCACAGGTCTGTACTCTAGTTTTAGGTATAGCATTTGACAACTTCCGTTCATTTGGAAATATGTTGTATAAAATGGTTAGACAACTAAAGGCTAATTCTAGAAAGTTAAGGTCAACTCTATGTGTCACCTTTCCTTACCTTAGGAGGAGCTTTAATAAGGGAACGTCACTCTTAGCAAAATCGACATTGCTGGTGACAATAAAAGAAGTTAGAGAAGAAAATGTTAACGACCCAGTTGCTCTATCTTCAGGTCCTTCCCATATACTACCTCCCCTCCTAGTTGATATCTCATAAAGGAGCCTCAGAAATCAACATTCAATAGTGTATATGTGTCAATTGCTGTTGCATGACACATATACACTATTGATGTGCATGCCAAGTCACTTTAGTTGTGTCTGACTCTGCGACCCTATGGACTGTTGCCTGCCAGGCTCCTCTGTCCATGGCATACTCCAGGGAAGAATACTAGAGTGGGTTGCCATTTCCTTCTCCAGGGGATCTTCCAAACCCAGGGGTCAAACCTGTGTCTCCTGCATCTCCTGACGTTGGCAGGTGATTCTTTACTGCTGAGCCACCAGGGAAGCCCAGAGCAGTTATACTCCAGTAAAAATTACCTTGAAAAAGGAAGTGAACATGCAATGTTTCCAAACCTCAATGCTTTTTTTGTTTTAGCAGTAGAACTTCTTGTGACACTAAGACTTTCATGAAATGCCCATATTGGTCAGAAAAGCACTGGGAAGCAGACTTGTGGTCACACCTGATTCATGTCTTCCTTTTCCCTCATATGATCCCTTCAGGACTCTGCAGGGCAGTTTGGAAACTGTGATACTAACAGACTGCTCTGGCTCTCTACAAGAATCAACTGAAGACCAGAGAAATGATGTGCTGGCTCTAAGACACTGGGCTTCTAAAACAAATGGGACAAACATTCAGGCCACTTGTCTCCTAGTGTTCTCCAGATGTTGCTTTTTGCTTGGAGCTTTTCGGACTTCATTAATCTTTCGAATGTCCCTGAAAGTTGGATGTAGTCTGTACCCTATCACAGAGCAGGTCTTCTGCATCCTGTCTGAAGTTGTTCACTACTGTCCACTTGCAATGCCTTTCTCTTGTTTCCTTACCCATGCTGCCAGTTCCTTCAAAGCAGGAACTTTGCCATCCGTTCCTGTTATATAGTCAGGGTACATTTGGCAGAATATAAATATCTATTTGGAGAAGGCAATGGCAGCCCACTCCAGTACTCTTGCCTGGAAAATCCCATGGATGGAGGAGCCTGGTAGGTTGCGGGCCACGGGGTCGCCAAGAGTTGGACACGACTGAGCGACTTCACTTTCACTTTTCACTTTCATGCATTGGAGAAGGAAATGCAACCCACCCCAATGTTCTTGCCTGGAGAATCCCAGGGACAGGGGAGCCTGATGAGCTGCCGTCTATGGGGTCACACAGAGTCGGACACGACTGAAGCGACTTAGCAGCAGCAGCAGCAGCAGCAGCAAATGTCTATTTGAATGATGATTCTTGTTGTAAGTCACTTTATTGAAAGTTCACTGAATGCCCTGCAGTGTTCTGATGTCTTGGGTGAATACCAGAGACAGAAAATAGTCTCTCTTTAGGAACCCAGAGCTTAGTTGGAGAAATAGGACAGTACAGAGGAATAACTACAACGGTGTCTCTCTCAGTGAGCTCCAGATAGTTCCTGAATCAGACCTATTGAAGAATTCACTGAGAATTTAGATTCTTGAATCTCATACCCAATTCAGATTGGGGAAGGCCCATGAGTCATCATTTATTATTATTTCTTTAGTTGACTTCGTTTACTTGTAATTTTGAAAACTGGAGAATATAAGTTGGCAATCATTTATAACAGTCTTGAATGCCTAAGTAGATAACAATATTAGAAAACCTTAGTGATCCAAAGAGAGGATGCTGGCTGCATGATGCTAAGTAGAGGGACTGAGCGATGGAATAGAACAAGCGACCATCCCTGTTGAAACTGCTTATTTAGCCACATAACATTGGTAACGTCAATCCCCAAGATGTAGAGCCTTCTGTCCTGGTGAGTGGAGAAGTGCCTTTGTACCCACGATGAGCTGGCACTCCAGATAAACTGGTCTCCAGCTCAGGGAGATGGAGTTGCAGGGTGAGGCTGCACTTCTGGACAAGCCACATGGAGGACAGCAGAAGATATCAGTGTGGAGGAGGACTTGTCAGTGGCTGAGTTCAGTGTGTATTGCTTCATAACAAAGTACCCCAAAACTCAGTGGCTTAAAAAATTAACATTCAATATTTGACACAGTTTCTGAAGGATAAGAATCTGGGAACAGCATAATGAGTTATTTCTGGCTTAGGATCTCTTACGAGTTTGCAGTCAAGATATTGGCCTCGGATCCAAGCATCTTGCCTAAGGTTAAAGGTTCTGCTTCCATGCTTGCTTGTGTGGCTGTGGGCAGAAGGCTTCAGGTCTCTGTGGACTCCTTGTCTGGAGGCCTCAGCTCTTTACCTTGTGGGTGATTGTGCAAGGCTGCTCATGACATAGTATCTTTCTTCCCCAGATCAAGTGATGAGAGAGAGAGAGCATAAGATAGAGACAGAGAGAGAAGCCCTGAGAAGAAAGTACATTTTTCATCTTTTAAGTTCAGAAGTGATGTTTACCATCACTTCCGCCATACTCTGCTGGTCACAGAGACCAACTTTCGTGGGTGGAGATTATGCATAGCTGTGAATACCAGGAGGTGGGGATTCTTGGGAACCATCCTGGAGGGGCTACTTTAGGAGTCTTCCAGGGACAGATGACTCCTAACATAGCATCGGTTGTGCAGTCGATGTTCTCAATTTAGACAAAGTATAAATCTTACTTTCAAATCTCCAACCAAGGATGCTTTCTCATGCACTCACATATAGGAACCCTCCAGATCTTTTCTTTCACAAGCCACCCTTGCTTACTGCTTGTGTTTTCCCAAGCTTTCTTCTATAAACATGCTCCATACCCACCACCATGTGATCTTACCAAGGGGAAGTTATTCTGAGGGAGTTGGCATCCCTGTTACAGTTATCCCCCCAATCCCTGCTTTAGGTTGAAAGAAAGGAGAATAATCTTCTGGTGCATGACATAGAGTTGTGAGTAACAGACATGCGTGTGTTTCTTAGGTAGTGTGATGGTAAAAAATGCTTCCAGGAAAGCTTCCCTGGACCTGCCTATGTAGCTGTAACATGTCTGAGTTCCTTATTTGTTGATATAGTATTTTTTATATTAACAAATGTTAATATAGTATTTTAATAGCATTTTTTTGACCTCCTGAAAAGTGAGCCTTCATATAACTTCTTTGAAAACATCTTAAAATACAATTTTAACTTTTATTTATATCTTGACATCTTTCACATGTGTGTACAGATTTTTAAAAGATGAACTACTGATATATAATTATATGGGGCTTTTTAAAAGATGAACTACTGATATATAATTATATGGGGCTTCCCAGATGGTGCTAGTAATAAAGAACCTGCCTGACAATGCAGGAGACATAAGAGACGCTGACTGCTTCGATCCTTGAATCAGGAAGATGCCCTGGGAGAGGGCATGGCAACCCACTCATGTTCTTGTCTGAAGAATCCCATGGACAGAGGAGCCTGGTGGGCTACAGTCTATAGAGTCGCAAAGAGCTGCACACGACTGAAAAGACTTAGCATAGCATAAAGCTGTATTCACTGTGTATATATAATGTTGAATCTTGTTTATTTATTATTATTTTTCACTTAGGTTTTACATTTTCTTTTACCATTTTCCCCTAGGTTTCACCATTTCCCATGGTTTTACATTTTTCTCATAACCACTAGTCATTCATTCATTCAACAAATTCTATTGAATGCTTAACCTAATCTAGGGCCATTCTAGGCACTGGGGATATAGTCTTGGACAAGGCATCCCACTTTCTGCTCTCAGGTTGCTGACATTATCTCTGAAGAGAGAGAAAAAGTAGATAGTCAAGTAAACAAGATAATTTCATACGGTGGGAGGAGCCAAAATGGCGGAGGAATAGGACGGGGAGACCACTTTCTCCCCTACAAATTCATCAAAAGAACATATGAACGCTGAGCAAATTTCACAAAACAACTTCTGATCGCTAGCAGAAGACATCAGGCACCCAGAAAAGCAGCCCATTGTCTTTGAAGGGAGGTAGGACAAAATATAAAAGATAAAAAGGGAGTCAAAAGAGCTACGGACGGAGACCCGTCCCGGGAAGGGAGTCTTAATAGAGGAAGTTTCCAATCACCAGGAAACCCTCGCACTGGCGGGACTGGGGGAAGTTTTTGGCAATCTAACTGGGAGGAAAAATTAAACAGGGCCTACAGATTACGTGCCTAAAAGCAACTCCCAGCAGAAAAGTACCCCAGACGCCCGCACCCACCAGCAACAAGCGGGGGCGGAACGGAGAGGAGCGGGCGGCATTGCTTAGGGTAAGGACCGGCCCGAAGACCCTGAGAGAAATCGGAGGGAGCTTTTTTAAACTGCGGGATAGCAAGGGACAAAATTAACCGGCCCGAACACACTGCCTGCGGTTCGCAAAACAAAGGGACTGAGAAACTCCAGAGAAGAGCCGGCCCATCCCTGCTAGAGGTAGGAGACGGAGGGAGGGGAAAAGGGCAAACTCAGCCCTTGAGAAGCCACCCCCTCCCACACTGCAAACAGGCCCTCGGTTCCTATCTAAAGACTTCCTGAGACCCGACTGGCGGCGCGCACTGGGGCCGCAAAGGGAAAAAGTGCGCCGCATCCAGGGAGAGTGTGCCCAAGCCTCTGGCTGCCTGGGCTGCTCGCTGCGGAGGGAAAAGGCGCGCTGCAGCCGGGGAGAGTACGCCCAAGCCTCTGGCTGCCTGAGCCACTCGCCGCGGAGGGAAAAGGCACGCCGTACCCGGGGAGAGTGCGCCCAAGCCTCTGGCTGCCTGAGCCACTCGCCGCGGAGGGAAAAGGCACGCCATACCCGGGGAGAGTGCGCCCAAGCCTCTGGCTGCCTGGGCCGCTCGACGCGGAGGGAAAAGGCGCGCTGCACCCGGGGAGAGTACGCCCAAGCCTCTGGCTGCCTGAGCCGCTCGCCGCGGAGGGAAAAGGCACGCCGCATCCAGGGAGAATGTGCCCAAACCCCTGGCTGCCTGAACCGCTCAGGCCGGGGAAGGCACAAAACGCAGGCGCAACCGAATCTGCGCTTTTGTGGAGTACCCGAAAACTGGAACCGCACTCAATGCAGGGCCCGCTCCATATAGAGCATCCGGGAGCCTGAGCAGTGTAGACAGGGGAAAGCACTGACACCCGTGAGCGGGGCAAACCCAGTGTGGCCGGAACACGGTGAGTGCTATCCACACAGAGCGGTATCTGTCTGCAGCGCCCCACCCTCCCCGTAGCAGGACTGAACTGAACTAGCGAACCTAAATAAGAGATCACCTCCGCCCGCCTGTGTCAGGGCGGAAATTAGACACCGAAGAGACGGCAAAGAGAAGCCAAATAAACAAAGGGAACCGCTTCAGAAAGGACCGGTGCAACAGATTAAAATCCCTGAAGGTAACACCGACTACACCGGAAGGGGCCTGTAGATATCAAGAAGTGTAAGCTGGAAAGAGGAGCTATCTGAAATTGAACTGAACCTACACTGACCGCAACAACTTCAGAGAAATTCCCAGATATATATGTATATATATATATTTTTTAATTAAAAAAAATTTTTTTTTCTTTCCTTTTTTTTATTTTTTATTTTTTCTCTTTTATTTTCTTTTAAAATTCCCTATTACTCCCCCATTACTCCTCAACTTTCATTTTCATATATTTTTACGATTTTTTTAATTAGGGGAAAAAATTTTTTTTTTCTTTTTTTTCTTTTTCTTGTTTTTCTCTCCTATTTCCTTTTAAAGTCCTCTAATACTCCTCTATTATTCCTTAATTTTCATTTTTATTTCACTATAACCTTGCCAAAAAAAAAAAAGAGAGTGAGAGAGAGAAACCCTATTTTTAAACCGAACTTCACATACATTTCTAAATTGTTTTTGTTTTTGTTTTTAAATATTGTATTTCAAAGAGTCTAACCTCTACACTAGATTTTTAATCTTTGTTTTTCAGTATGTGATATAAATTTTGGACATTTAAGAATCCAATATTCAGTTCCCATTTCTATTCAGGAGTGTGGTGATTACTCTCCCACTTTTGACTCTCTGTTTTCTACCTCAGAACACCTGTATTTCCTCCTTTCCCCTTCTCTTCCCAATCCAGTTCTGTGAATCTTTGTGGGTGTCTGGGCTACGGAGAACACTTTGGGAACAGATAACTGCGTAGACCTGTCTCTCTCCTCTTGAGTCCCCTTTTTCTCCTCCTGCTCACCTCTATCTCCTTCCTCCCTCTCCTATTCTTCATGTAACTCTGTGGACCTCTCTGGTTGTCTCTCACGGTGGAGAATCTTTTCACCATTAACCTAGAAGTTTTATTATCAGTGCTGTATAGTTGGAGAAGTCTTGAGACTATTGGAAGAATAAAACTGAAATCCAGAGGCAGGAGACTTAAGCCCAAAACCTGAGAAAACCAGAAAACTCCTGACTACACAGAACATTAAGGAATAAGAGACCATCCAAAAGCCCCCATACCTACACCGAAACCAGCCACCACCCAAGAGCCAATAAGCTCCAGTACAAGACATACCACACAAATTCTTTAGCAACGCAGAAACATAGACCTGAGTGTCAACATACAGGCTGTCCAAAGTCACACCTAACACATAGACCCATCGCAAAACTCATTACTGGACACTCCATTGCACTCCAGAGAGAAGAAATCCAATTCCACACACCAGAATGCTGACACAAGCTTCTCTAACCAGGAAACCTTGACAAACCAATCGTCCAACTCCACCCACTGGGTGAAACCTCCACAATAAAAAGGAACCACAGACCACAAGAATACAGAAAGCCCACTCCAGACACAGCAATCTAAACAAGATGAAAAGGCAGAGAAATACCCAACAGGTAAAGGAACATGAAAAAGCCCACCAAGTCAAATAAAAGAGGAGGAAATAGGGAATCTACCTGAAAAAGAATTTAGAATAATGATAATAAAAATGATCCAAAATCTTGAAAACAAAATGGAGTTACAAATAAATAGCCTGGAGACAAAGATTGAGAAGATGCAAGAAATGTTTAACAAGGATCTAGAAGAAATAAGAAAAAGTCAATTAAAAATTAATAATGAAATAAATGAGATCAAAAACACTCTGGAGGGAACCATGAGTAGAATAACAGAGACAGAAGATAGGATAAGTGAGTTAGAAGATAAAATGGTGGAAATAAATGAAGCAGAGAGGAAAAAAGAAAAAAGAATCAAAAGAAATGAGGACAACCTCAGGGACCTCTGGGACAATGTGAAATGCCCCAACATTCGAATCATAGGAGTCCCAGAAGAAGAAGACAAAAAGAAAGGCCATGAGAAGTTACTTGAGGAGATAATAGCTGAAAACTTCCCTAAAATGGGGAAGGAAATAGCCACCCAAGTCCAAGAAACCCAGAGAGTCCCAAACAGGATAAACCCAAGGCGAAACACCCCAAGACACATATTAATCAAATTAACAAAGATCAAACACAAAGAACAAATATTAAAAGCAGCAAGGGAGAAACAACAAATAACACACAAAGGGATTCCCATAAGGATAACAGCTGATCTATCAATAGTAACCCTTCAGGCCAGAAGGGAATGTCAGGACATACTTAAAGTAATGAAAGAGAATAACTTACAACCTAGATTACTCTACCCAGCAAGGATCTCATTCAGATATGAAGGAGAACTCAGAAGCTTTACAGACAAGCAAAAGCTGAGAGAATTCAGCACCGCCAATCCAGCTCTTCAACAAATACTAAAGGATCTTCTCTAGACAGGAAACACAGAAAGGTGGTATAAACGTGAACCCCAAACAACAAAATAAATGGCAATGGGACCATACCTATCAATAATTACCTTAAATGTAAATGGGTTGAATGCCCCAACCAAAAGACAAAGGCTGGCTGAATGGATACAAAAGCAAGACCCCTATATATGCTGTCTACAAGAGACCCACCTCAAGACAAGGGACACATACAGACTAAAAGTGAAGGGCTGGAAAAAAATATTCCACGCAAACGGAGACCAAAAGAAAGCAGGAGTCGCAATACTCATATCAGATAAAATAGACTTTCAAATAAAGGCTGTGAAAAGAGACAAAGATGGACACTACATAATGATCAAAGGATCAATCCAAGAAGAAGATATGACAATTATAAATATATATGCACCCAGCATAGGAGCACTGCAATATGTAAAGCAAACGCTGACGAGTATGAAAGAGTAAATTAATAGTAACACAATAATAGTGGGAGACTTTAATACCCCACTCACAACTATGAATAAATCAACTAAACAGAAAATGAACGAGGAAACACAAACTTTAAAGGACACAATGGACCAGCTAGACCTAACTGACATCTATAGGACGTTTCACCCCAAAACAATCAACTTCACCTTTTTCTCAAGTGCACACGGAACCTTCTCCAGAATAGATCACATCCTGGGCCATAAATCTAGTCTTGGTAAATTCAAAAAGACTGAAATCATTCCAGTCATCTTTTCTGACCACAGTGCAGTAAGATTAGATCTCAATTACAGGAAAAAAATTATTAAAAATTCAAACATATGAAGGCTAAACAACATGCTTTTGAATAACCAACAAATCATAGAAGAAATCAAAAAAGAAATCAAAATATGCATAGAAATGAATGAAAATGAAAACACAACAACCCAAAACCTATGGGACACTGTAAAAGCAGTGCTAAGGGGAAGATTCATAGCATTACAGGCCTACCTCAAGAAAACAAGAAAAAAGTCAAATAAATAACCTAACTCTACACCTAAAGCAACTAGAGAAGGAAGAAATGAAGAACCCCAGGGTTAATAGAAGGAAAGAAATCTTAAAAATTAGGGCAGAGATAAGTGCAAAAGAAACTAAAGAGACCATAGCAAAAATCAACAAAGCTAAAAGCTGGTTTTTTGAAAAAATAAACAAAATTGACAAACCATTAGCAAGACTCATTAAGAAACAAAGGGAAAAGAACCAAATCAACAAAATTAGAAATGAAAATGGAGAGATCACAACAGACAACACTGAAATTCAAAGGATCATAAGAGACTACCACCAGCAGCTCTATGCCAATAAAATGACAACTTTGAAGAAATGGACAAGTTCTTAGAGAAGTATAACTTTCCAAAACTGAACCAGGAAGAAATAGAAGATCTTAACAAACCCATCACAAGCAAGGAAATCGAAACTGTAATCAAATCTTCCAGCAAACAAAAGCCCAGGACCAGATGGCTTCACAGCTGAATTCTACCAAAAATTTAGAGAAGAGCTAACACCTATCTTACTCAAACTCTTCCAGAAAATTGCAGGAGAAGGTAAACTTCCAAACTCATTCTATGAGGCCACCATCACCCTAATTCCAAAACCAGACAAAGATGCCGCAAAAAAAGAAAACTACAGGCCAATATCACTGATGAACATTGATGCAAAAATCCTTAACAAAATTCTAGCAAACAGAATCCAACAACATATTAAAAAGATTATACATCATGACGAAGTGGGCTTTATCCCAGGAATGCAAGGATTCTTTAATATCCACAAATCAATCAATGTAATACACCACATTCACAAATTGAAAGATAAAAACCATATGATTATCTCAATAGATGCAGAAAAAGCCTTTGACAAAATTCAACATCCATTTATGATTAAAACTCTCCAGAAAGCAGGAATAGAAGGAACATACCTCAACATAATAAAAGCTATATATGACAAACCCACAGCAAGCATCACCCTCAATGGTGAAAAATTGAAAGCATTTCCCCTGAAATCAGGAACAAGACAAGGGTGCCTACTCTCACCACTACTATTCAACATAGTTTTGGAAGTGTTGGCCACAGTAATCAGGGCAGAAAAAGAAGTAAAAGGAATCCAGATAGGAAAAGAAGAAGTGAAACTCTCTCTGTTTGCAGATGACATGATCCTCTACATAGAAAACCCTAAAGACTCTACCAGAAAATTACTAGAGCTAATCAATGAATACAGTAAAGTTGCAGGATATAAAATTAACACACAGAAATCTCTTGCATTCCCATACACTAACAATGAGAAAACAGAAAGAGAAATTAAGGAAACAATACCATTCACCATTGCAACAAAAAGAATAAAATACTTAGGAGTATATCTACCTAAAGAAACAAAAGACCTATACATAGAAAACTATAAAACACTGATGAAAGAAATCAAAGCGGACACAAACAGATGGAGAAATATACCGTGTTCATGGATTGGAAGAATCAATATTGTCAAAATGGCTATACTACCCAAAGCAATCTATAGATTCAATGCAATCCCCGTCAAACTACCAATGGTATTTTTCACAGAACTAGAACAAATAATTTCACAATTTGTATGGAAATACAAAAAACCTCGAATAGCCAAAGTAATCTTGAGAAAGAAGAATGGAACTGGAGGAATCAACCTGCCTGACTTCAGGATCTACTACAAAGCCACAGTCATCAAGACAGTATGGTACTGGCACAAAGACAGAAATATAGATCAATGGAATAGAATAGAAAGCCCAGAGATAAATCCATGAACCTATGAACACCTTATCTTCGACAAAGGAGGCAAGGATATACAATGGAAAAAAGACAACCTCTTTAACAAGTGGTGCTGGGAAAACTGGTCAACCACTTGTAAAAGAATGAAACTAGAACACTTTCTAACACCTTACACAAAAATAAACTCAAAATGGATTAAAGATCTAAATGTAAGACCAGAAACTATAAAACTCCTAGAGGAGAACATAGGCAAAACACTCTCCGACATAAATCACAGCAGGATCCTCTATGACCCACATCCCAGACTATTAGAAACAAAAGTAAAAATAAACAAATGGGACCTAATGAAACTTAAAAGCTTTTGCACAACAAAGGAAACTATAAGCATGGTGAAAAGACAGCCCTCAGATTGGGAGAAAATAATAGCAAACAAAGCAACAGACAAAGGATTAATCTCAACAATATACAAGCAACTCCTCCAGCTCAACTCCAGAAAAATAAATGACCCAATCAAAAAATGGGCCAAAGAACTAAACAAACATTTCTCCAGGAAGACATACAGATGGCAAAAAAAACACATGAAAAGATGCTCAACATCACTCATTATCAGAGAAATGCAAATCAGAACCACAGTGAGGTACCATTACACGCCAGTCAGGATGGCTGCTATCCAAAAGTCTACAAGCAATAAATGCTAGAGAGGGTGTGGAGAAAAGGGAACCCTCTTACACTGTTGGTGGGAATGCAAATTAGTACAGCCACTATGGAAAACAGTGTGGAGATTTCTTAAAAAGCTGGAAATAGAACTGCCATATGACCCAGCAATCCCACTTCTGGGCATACACACCAAGGAAACCAGATCTGAAAGAGACACGTGCACCCCAATGTTCATCGCAGCACTGTTTATAATAGCCAGGACATGGAAGCAACCTAGATGCCCATCAGCAGACGAATGGATGAGGAAGCTGTGGTACATATACACCATGGAATATTACTCAGCCATTAAAAAGAATTCATTTGAATCAGTTCTAATGAGATGGATGAAACTGGAGCCCATTATACAGAGTGAAGTAAGCCAGAAAGATAAAGATCATTACAGTATACTAATACATATATATGGAATTTAGAAAGATGGTAATGATAACCCTATATGCAAAATAGAAAAAGAGACTCAGATGTACAGAACAGACTTTTGGACTCTGTGGGAGAAGGCGAGGGTGGGATGTTTCGAGAGAACAGCATCAAAACATGTATATTATCTAGGGTGAAACAGATCACCAGCCCAGGTTGGATGCATGAGACAAGTGCTCGGGCCTGGTGCACTGGGAAGACGCAGAGGGATCGGGTGGAGAGGGAGGTGGGAGGGGGGACCGGGATGGGGAACACATGTAAATCCATGGCTAATTCATTTCAATGTATGACAAAAACCACTGCAATGTTGTAAAGTAATTAGCCTCCAACTAATAAAAATAAATGAAAAAAAAAAAAACATTACATTGATTAAACTACTTAAAAAGTCAAAAAAAAAGAGAAAAATTTCATATGGTGATGAAGGTCCCTAGCTAAATAAAGCAGGTTACTGTGATGAAGTGCTGGGCAAGAGGCATTTACTTAATAGACTGGCTTCTTTAGAACCAGGAGGAAATTGGAGCTGAGACTTGAATGATGGAGTCAGCCATGAGAAGAGATATGGGACAAAATTTATGGACTGGCAGAATAGAAAGTGATGGTCATTTGAAGCCAGAGTAAGTTTGATGTGGCTGAGAACAAAATAGAAAGCCAGTATGATTAGAACGTGGTGAGTGTTGAAGAGGGAGACAGAGATCTCCAGAGAAAGATAGGAATGGATGATGTGAGGGTTAACAGGTTAGGGTAAGGAATTTTGTTACACTAAGTGCAATGAAATCCTTTAGAGAGTTTTAGCTAACAACTAGTCCAAGCAGGAACATAGTTAACACTCTGTAAATATTTGTTGAATAAATCAGCAAATTATGCTTTACTTAACCATTTATAGAATAAAAATATCCATTTTTCTATTACAGATCATAAATATAGTACATTTGATTCTTCTCCATATCATTTTATTAATGTTGAGGTGGTGGCCCTAAAGTTTCTTGGATCAACAGAAATTTACAGAGAATATCTTAGTCCAAAAATGCCAAAGTATATTCTGCATTGATTAGAAAAAGTAAAATACAGGGCTTTTGATATGAGATCAAAGACAGCTCACATTTGTTTTAACAGGTCCTCATTTTAACATTGTACTGTCATATGCCAACCTCATGTCTATTTTCATTGTAGTTTGTGTTGATTACACATTTTCCTAAAGCATTAAAGACTTTCTTTTAGTCACTGATGAAAACATCTTCAGTAGTCAAGGAGCAAGAAACATGCTCTATAGTGAATTTTATCTTATAAGTATAATGAGAGTCTCACTTCATTCAGTAATACTAGCCTTTGCTGAAACATTTAAGATTTCATAAACTTGAAAATATCTTGCAGGCTGTGCTGTTACTTCCATAATGCTAAAACTAGGAGGTCCATAGTCTTTCCCCCAAAGGGGTCCATGTGAACCCCTTGACTTGTTTAGGAAAACAATCATCAGGACTAGAGTAGATATCAGTAAGATGGAGGCCATCCTTTTCTGGTTGGTGGAATGCAAAGACTGGAATCTCCCAGTACAGTTTGTCATTTATGTCCCGTTTACTCCTCTGAACAGGTTGGGCAAACCCATATGATGCTAGGCTGATGACCCTTCACCCACATTCTCAGCAGATGACTATATCTCTTACTTCACCATGATGGCTATTGTTCACCTGGCCCTCCCTCCTTTGCCCTTTTCTGGCTCTCCTTCTTACTGACCCCTAAAAGATCTGTGTTTCTCTGGAGTTTGTCCAAGGCTTTCATTGCTCCTCATTCTGTATGAGATTCATCCACTCCTGTAGCTTCAATTTATCTATAGGCAGATGACTCAAGTCTATAGTTCTAATCAGGACTCCCCAACCAGTGTGGCTAGAGCTGAAAGGACCATCTCTCCCTCCCCCATCAGCCTGAAATCTCACCTCTAGTGTCCTCTGTCTCAGTGAATAATCTCACTCACCACCATGCTGCTTGGTGCAGAGTCTTTGGAGTTCATTTTTGACCTCTTTCTTCCAACTAATCACCCACAGACTCAAGGCCCTAGCCTCAGATGATCCAAACCACACTTAACTCTTCAGCTGTCTTTGCAGAACTTTCCTTTATGCTGTAAGATGCTTTTGCTTGACTGGACTAACTCCAGCTCCTCTAAGCTTTGTCTCACCCTCTGTTATCTCTGGGCTTTTGCATATCTTATTTCTTCTGCCAGGAACACACTTCTGTTTGCTACCCTCTCTTCCTGGGTAACATTTAGTCATTACTTAGCTCTTAATGTAAAACTCACTTCATCCATGGCTCTCTTCTGGATAACTGGATAGTTTAGATTCCTCAGGAATGCCCCCTTTCCCTGTCTATTCCAGGCATCTTGTCCTTCCCCTACAATGATATAATTGTTACAGTCACTTAAGGATCTGTCTCCTCCTCTAGACTTTCTTCACTGCTAATTCCCCAATTCCTGACCAATGGAAGTTACTCAAGTGGAATGCTGATGATAATTAAGAGAACTAGTGCTTTCCCATCTATAATGACTGTACCTCTGAGTCACTCCCCACCCTTCCTCTTACAACCATATGGAGTCATGTGACAAAGTTCCAACCAATGGAATGTGAACATTGTCAGTCACTTTCTTAAAAGGAAACTGTTTGCTTTCTACTTCTGCTTTCTCCTATTTCTCAAACTAGAACATAAGGGACTTCCCTAGTCATCCAGTGGTTGAGATTCCACACTTTCAACACAAGGGGTGGGAGTTTGATCCCTGGTCAGGATACTAAGATCCCACATGCAGGTTGGTGTGGCTGAAAAAATAAATAAAGCACCACAAACCTAGGACAGGTAATCTTGTGAAACTAAAACTAAAAATAAATTTTGAGGCATATAATGAATACAATCTTTGAATACGGTCTGGCAGACCCAAAGTTTGAAGTTAAACTCTCAGAACTGTTAAAGAAGAAAAATTAATCCAGAAGGTGTTACTAAGGGTGTGGTGTGTGAGGCGGGAAGGGGTCATGGGAGCATTGCCTAAGCCATTGCTCTTCTCTGCCACCTTCTTCCACTCTTCCCTGGGCCGGCTTCACTGGCCCTTAGTTCTTTTCTCTCTGGTTAATCAAATCTCAGGGCCAGAGATGATTAAGAGAAAAACAAACACAAAAGAGCCAAGACAACTCATGACCTGGGTCCCCCCACCAGCTCACCTCCCTCACAGGCTCCCGCTTACCTTTCGCCCCTTTAGCCAGCCCTCGGCCTTCACAAGCTCCTCTAATTCTACCCAGTGTCTTCAATAGATGCAGCTCCAGAGATGTGGTCCTCAACCATCTCTCTTTTCACACCCTACCCTTTCTCTGAGTGACCCTATTTATGTCCATGATTTCAACTTCCATTCACATGTTACTGATGTCCAAGTCCTTACCTTCAGCCCACAGTACTTGCTGAAGGGCTAGATCTGTGTTACCAACTAACTGCCTAATAGGAATGTCCAGCTGGGCAACTACAAAGTACCTCCACAGGTCCTGAAACAAATTTATCCTTTGTCTGGTGCATCTGCCTCGCCTTGTCTTTTTCCACAACTTCCCAAAATAAACTTTAGTGTCATACTATTGACACTATGCATAAAATAATGCGGTTTCTCTGGCGGCTCAGATGGTGAAGAATATGCCTTCCTGCAACGTATAACTAATGAGAACATACTGCACCGCATTGTGTAGCCCCAGAAACTCTACTGGGTGCTTTGTAGTGACTTAAATGGGAAGGAAATCCAAAAGGGAGAGGATATGTATGGATGGATAGCTGATTCATTTTGCTGTACAGTAGAAGCTAACACATTATAAAGCAATCATACTCCAGTAAAATTGATAAAAATAAAAAAGAAAAAACTTAAGAATCATGATTGTAATAAAGGTACACATTTATTTAATGTTAACCATAAACCAGACACTCTTCCAAGATAATATATATAATATAATATATATATATATATCCACTTAATCTTTAAAATCTTAAGTACTATTACAAACCCACTTTACAGTTGGATGACTGTAAAACACAAAGAGGTAAAGTAACTTGACCCACATTTAAGTTACCAAAGGCAGGATTTAAACCATGGTTGGCTCCAGAGTCTGGACACATAACTACCATGCTATGTGATTCCAGAAGCACGAGGTTGTAAAATGCTGCTTTCTTCACTAGTGAGAAATATTCTTGAAAACTGGCTTCCTAAAATTAAGCTTTGAAATTCCAGCACCTAGCTCCATGCCAGGTACATAATCCTGTTCACTGAATAAAGAAAGAAAGAAAAAAGAGTGCAGGAGAGTTTGAAAAAGTAACTATGACATTAACCACAAGTCCAAGATAATCTGTTACAGAAAGCTGTCCTCTCCTTCCTTCCACTTCTTCTACTCAAGAATTTGCAGCATCTTCAGAACCCCAGAAAGAAGTCTATAAAATATGTCAAAATAGTAGCTGGGGGCAGAGAGTAAAAGGAAAAAAGAAACAGGGGAAGAAAGCATCTTCTGTTTCCTTATAGCAGAAACTTCAACTTCTCCAGGATTTTATTTGTCACATTAAAGCAGAGTCTGGATTTTAAGTTGAGTATAGTGGTTTGTTCATCAAAAGAGGAATAAAATAGATCCATATAATTTCATTTTCCCCATAGAGAAAAAGGTAAGAAGAACTAAGTCTTACTGTGGTATTAGCAAATTCCAGGCCCTGTGCTAGGCAGGTTCTAAGCCTATGGGAGAATATCATTATCAGTTCTACTCTACAAGTGGGTAACCTGAGGCAAGGAGAAGGTTGAGAAACTTGGCGTAGGAAGACAGCAAATATGTGGATGATCCGGATTTGAATACAGGCTGTGTGTCTGTGGAGCTTCTGCCGTTAACTCCCAAAGGTGTGCATGAAAATAAGCTTTTAACAAACCTAAATAGTGATGAGTTAGGAATAGAAGGTGATTTATCATTGGTAATATTTTCCCATTTTGTGAAGGACAGAGAGGAAAGTCATGTTCGATTTGGAAAAGATTTCTCCATTCATTTCGCTTGGGGCTTCATCAGCATGCAACAGCGAAAGGCAAGGCCAGGAAAAATAGCCATAAGCAAGAAACACAAAATTTAAGTAAAGTCTTTCAATCAGCTGCAGCTGCCATTAATTTCAATAAATATCCAATTAAATTCATTGGCAGACAGCTCATAAATCTTGGAGAGAAACAGATCACT
Source organism: Odocoileus virginianus (assembly GCF_023699985.2). Classification (NCBI taxonomy): domain Eukaryota; kingdom Metazoa; phylum Chordata; class Mammalia; order Artiodactyla; family Cervidae; genus Odocoileus; species Odocoileus virginianus. The sequence goes on along the minus strand of NC_069684.1, from coordinate 53,602,067 downwards.
TCAAAGAATCTGGAACCTTTGGATGCTTGCTGAGTAATGTCCTCTTTCAATGTGCTCATGCTTAATATTAATTTTAATTTTCTGAGTATACCCTGGGTAATTTGGAAAACCTATGGGACTTGGTTGACAGGGTACCTTTCCTTTTAAGAGGTTGGAAGTATAAAAGCAGAGTTGATTAAAATGCACATTTATTATAAATATACTGGCATGAAATTGCTCATTCTTGCTGACTTTAAAGATCTAAATTCTCATATCTTGACCAGGGGTTGCTTCTGGTTTAAGGTGGCATTTTGTAACAGTTTGTATCAGAAGAGATTAGACTAACTGCAAAGTCTAAAAGGAAAGTTTGCTCATTTCTATCCAACTTTGACATTAAAGCCATCACTCAGGATCAAATACACATTCAGTCATTTTACTAAACATTGACTTCTTTGTTTAGCTCATCTGAAGCCAGAAAAATAATAGCAACTTTCCTTATACTTTTAATAGCTACTTTTAGAAATTTCTGTAGTTTCTTAAGAGAAGAATATTTCTATGGTCTTTAATTCCAGTCTCTCTCTGCTCCAGGACTATGCTTTTCTCCAGTTTTCTAAAACTGCACTAGAAGTCCAAGAAGATCTCAGAGTGCATGAAGACACTTTAAAAAAAAGGCCCAAATATAAGAAATAGCCACATAAATTCAGTCCTCCTTGGGTTCTCCGCATAGACTTGCTATTTCACCCATGGGTTAGTCTTTGTTGTTCTTTAGTCAGTAAGTCCTGTCTGACTCTTTTGTGACCCCATAGACTGTAGCCCACCAGACTCCTCTGTACATGGGATTTCCCAGGCAAGAATACTGAAGTGGGTTACCATTTCCTTCTCCAGGGGATCTTCCCTACCCAGGGATCGAACCCACATCTCCTGCATTGGCAGGCAGATTCTTTACCACCGAGCCACCAGGGAAGTCCCTGGGTTAGTCTTTATTGGGGACCAACTCCAATGGAGCTTCACAAAACCATTTACCAAGCACTGTAACAGCTATAACTGTTTTTATGTGTTCACTTTGACTTTTTAAAGTCATATTTGTTAAAAATTCAGAAAACAAAATAAACCACCCTCAGTGAACAAACTTATTTGTTCTTCGCTTCCTCATTTTTTTTTTTTTAATTCCTAAGGACCTATAGAGGAATTGAAATGAAACATTTGGGTAAAAATGCAATAGCTAAGAGTAAAGTTTTCCTTGGTGGATATTTTTTGTTGGTACTTAGGGCCATCTCCTTTCTTGTCAGTGGGCACGTGTACCATAGGGGATTAAAATCTAGACACCACATTTTCCAGACTCTTTTTGCATAAATTCCACCTGTGAGTGGTGTTTGCATGAGATACACCAAGTGAAAGTAGGTAGATGACACAGATGAACCTATTTGCAGGGCAGAAATAGAGACACAGGTGGAGAGAATGGATATGTGAACGTAGTGGGGGAAGCGGAGGGTGGATGAACTGGGAGAGCAGCGTAGACGTATATACACTACCATGTCTAAAGTAGTTAACTAGTGGAAACCTGCTGTATACACAGGGAGCTCAGCTCAGAGCTCAGTGATGACCTAGAGGGATGGAATGGGGGATGAGGAGGCAGGGGATACATGTACACATATAGCTCATTCACACTGTTGTACCACAGAAACTACCACAACATTGTAAAGCAACTATATTCCAATAAAAGAATGATATTGAGAGATTGTGCTATGCCTGAGTATAATGATATAAAATTAATAGTGAATCACAAACAGACAAAAATATTTTAGATGAAGAATTTAAAACAGACATTGTGTTTCATACATGGGGAAAATAAATGACCTAATTTGAATTGAACGTTTACTCTGTGCCAAATTTCTTCATCTCTTTCTGAATTTATCTGCTTTTTGTTGTTGCTGTTTATTGTTATGGTTAAAATATATCTATGGGTTAGCTTATTACATAGCACAGAATAGTTGTATAACAATTTTTTTGAAAATAAATGAATGAGTGAATGCATGAAAGCTGATATGGCTCAAGAATCAAATATATTTTAAAGTTTCTTCTAGCTTTTCCAGTCTTAGTCATTGGAAATCCTCTGTTTTGGGACATCTAGGAATACCTAACCAACCTAGGGACTGGCTGTGGCTTCTCATTTTTAAATAGAAGACTGCCATATCTCTTCATTCATTCATAGTTACAAGGCTGCCATATTTTCATTCATTCATTCTTCTATTTACTTGCTCATTTATTCTTTAAACACACTGATAATCTATAGAAATTGTATTAGATAAAGGAGATAAAATGATGAACAAGGTACAGTTTCTGGTCCTTGAAGATTTCAGTCTAAGGCACTTCAATATGAATATAATAGCACACAATGGAACACAGTCCAGGATAGGACAGACCCGTAATTACTTATCTAACACTCCTGGGGCCAGAGAGGCTTCAGAATACATCATTCTTTACAGATGTAGAACGATAATCTGGTGTCTATATGGTATAAATTTTTAACACTCCCCGTGGGGTCTGAAGCACTATCTCAAAGGCACACACATCAAATTTTTTTTTTTTTTCTATAGCAAAATGTTTGACTGTTATTACCAATCGGGATAAATTTGCACTAGACTTAATATTAAAATTTTTAGTTTGCAGAACTTTTTGCATTTTTCTCTTATAGATAAGGGGTTTGGGATATGTGCAACTCACAAGGCAGTACAAAGGAAACGAAGGAGGCCAAGTTGCTTTGGGGGTAGTGCATGTCTGTGTGTGCGTTGTGGCGGGTCTGGGGCGCTATTCTACTCTTGGGCATGGACAAAAGGCCCTTCTCAGATCCCAAAAGCTAAGTAAAAGTTGTTTAGGCAGAGGAAAGAGGTTTGAATCAGGTGAGCCAAAGATGCTCTAGCAGCAACAGTGTGGTCCTCTAAGCCCTGTGATGTCAGGCAGGATGGAAAGCGAGGGCACAGTGCCCCCATGGACCTCCCAAGTGGTGTGGCTAAGGAGAGCAAGACAAGCTTGAATCAGGGAGGGGGCATCCACCCAGCTGGAGAAATGCATCATAAGTGCTGGGTCTCATTCCCCAGTGATCTCCCTCTGAGCCAGCAAATTTGCATTACTTTAGGAACTGACCTTGGTAACTGCTCTTCTCTAGGTTGCAAATAAGCTGCTTCCCAATGGCAGGTCAGCAATGCTATGAGCTTGAAGCTTAGCCTCCTGACTAGAAATCTTCTTTCAGGCCCAACATGACATTGCAAACTCATTTTCCTGTCTCCTTGCTAGATGGGAAATAAAGTTTCCTAATTGACTGTCAGCTTTACAACCAGGCTCTGAGATAGTCTTGTCATCGGCTCGTTCTTACTGCTAAGGGTTCTGATGATTCACCCATTGCAGTTTAGAGTCATTGAAATATACTGCCCAGCCCTTTCATCACTTATTTTAATGACTAGATTAGACAGATTTGGATTTCCATCTACCCCCTTCACCCGTAATGATGCCAGGAACCGCCTATGTAAGTTTCAGTCTTGTATTCATCTACAAATGCAATCTTTGCCTCCAATCTCAGTTTTGTTTTCAACAGTTCTCTGCTGCTTTTTGAATTAAGTAGTAATAATAACAGCTGGTGCTGCTTTTGGTCTTTGAATCTGCATCACGTGTGTGTGCTCATTCGTGACTGACTTTTCGTGACCCAATGAACTATATAGCTCAATGCGCTCCCCTGTCCATGGGATTTTTCAGACAAGAATACTGGAGTAGGTTGCCATTTCCTCCTCCAGTGTGTTTTACCAACCCAGGGATCGAACCCGAGTCTCCTGCATTGGCAGGCAGATTCTTCACCATCGAGAAGTGCTTTGAATCTGGATTCCTCATAAGTTTGGCACATATTAACTGCAACATCTGGGTTCCCTAGCGGCTCAGTGGTAAAGAATCCGCCTGCCAATGCAGGAAATGTGGATTCAGTTCTTGGGTCTGGAAGATCCGCTGGAGAAGGAAATGGTAAGCCACGCTAGTATTCCTGCCTGGCCAATCCCATGGACAGAGGAGCTGGTGGGCTACGGTCCACGGGGTCCTAAAAGTGTGGGCCATGACCAAGCAGCTAGACAACAAGTGTAACATCAGGCTAACTATCTAGCCTCTTGGATGATTTCTTCCACTGTGGAAATATAAAAAGGCAGACGGGTTGTTGTTAAGACGATGTATGTGATGTGTCTGGAGTGTGGCAGCTGCTCTTTAGTGCAGACGGGTACCTTCTATAACATAACTCCTCCTCCTGTTTTATTTGAGTGTGTGGTTGTCACACTTATCTTGTCTCACTGGGATCATACGCTAACTTTTCTTCTGAATGGAATCTTCTGGTGTCAGTCAATGTGGGACAAATTAGGTCCTCAGGAAACCAGAACTTGGATGACAGGTTTTCTACAAATGAGAACAGAAATTCTCATTTCCTTTTGGTCTGCATTTTCCAGGGCTTGGATCACCCAGAGGACAATATCTAAGTGTGGGCTCCAGGCTAGTGGTTGATATGATGCCATAGGAGGGAAGTCAGGTCCCTGAGATGGAGTTAGCCACACCACGTAAGTGAGACCATCTAATTCTGAGGTATCCTCCGGCAGGGCTGTCTCACAGCACAGCACGGGCCAACGCTGTCTTCCAGCTCTGGAGTTGGAAAGTGCATGGCGTGGGTCCCAGACATGGCTGGATGACCTGTATTTATTACCTTTGTGTTCTCCACGAGTCTCCAGTAAAATCTCAAGTTCTGCTGTGCTCTAGGAAAGAAAATGAAAAGCCAGGGTGTTAAAGGAGTAACAGCCTTTGGGAAACCACATCTCCAAGGCAGGCAGGTGGGAGCAGGATTGATTAATGAGAAAAGGGAAGGTGAATCTTGGGGATAAGGTCAGAACCATAAGCTCCCACCCCCCATCCTGTGTAGAGACTGCCACGAGTCACAGTTTTGAAATTAGCAGAGGAATGGTGCTTTCTTCCTAAACATTCCCTTCCCCCAAGGTTTTTCCATTTAGTTCCACGAACACTTTTCCATTCTGAAACCTCACCTGCTTCTCTTCACAATCCTATGGACTCTTTGAGGGAAGTTGGATTTTGTGTATCTGATGGAGATAATATCTACCTTAGCATTTTAGAGCTTATGAAAGGCATAAGCCAGAATGACATGATTTAGACCATATCTTCTCAGCCCAAATTTGCTTTATTATCTGTATTTACTGCAGCCCTGTGACAAATACTACTGCTGTAAGTTGTTTTTTCTTTTTAATATTTTTTTGATGTAGACCATTCTTGAAGTCTTTATTGAATTTGTTATAGTACTGTTTCTATTTTATGTTCTGATTTTTTGACCATGAGACATGTAACTCACCAGCCAGGTATCAAATTGGCACCGCCTGCAATTGGAAGGCAAAGTCCTAACCATTGAACCACCAGGGAAATCCCTATTGCTTTATGTTTTAAGAAAGGTAAAATATTTAGCAATCTGGTGAGTGCCCACAATAGCCCACAGTTATTCTCCATTTAGTTTGCCATCTTTTTGGAAGTGGACTCTTTTCTCTCAGTTTCTATGCTGTGGAAATATCTTGAAGTGAGGGTTGGAATTTGTTCTTCTCCAAAGCCCCCATGAATACTGCAAATGTTTTTGGGAGTGTCTCTAAGTAGCACAGAGTTTAAATAAATAAAAACCTCTGCTGAAAAAAGATCTCATGCTGTTAACGCTCTTTACTGAGCTTCCTATAACAGTGGTGTTTATCTGACTGCCCTCCCTGAGGTAAGTCCATTTTCATATAGACAACAGGAAATGGAGAATTGAAACTGTTAGTTGAAATGTTTATTTTTTTGTCATGAACAGTATTAAGAGTTTAACATACAATATTTTATTTAATACTCATAATATATATATATATGTATATATATATAAAGATGAGTGCTAAAGAAGTTCATTAATGGGCTTCCGTGGCGGTCCAGTGGTTAAGAGTCCATGCTTCCAATGCAGGGGTTGCTGGTTCAATCCCTGGCTGGAAAACTAAGATCCCACATGCCAAGGGGAGTAGCTAAAGAATTAAAAAGGAAAGAAGTTAGTTAACTGAAATAAGATTGGGAAGTGGTTGAGGAAGGGCACAGTTCCACCACTAGTTGATTCAAAAGGACGTGCTTTCAGGTTTTACACTTCTTTAAATACAATCACTAAAACAAAATGAATGTAAATTCATTTTGAATGAATATAAATCCATTCTGAATATAAATGCTCCAGTTTATTTGCATCCTTAACTGAGTTTTATTGTGTAAATGTGATGGCATTTGAAAAAACTGAAAACCTACAAATGAAGTTCAGCGATATAGGCTTCATATTCCCCTTCATTATACAATTATCCTTTCACTAGTCACTAAGTTGTGTCCTACTCTTTGCAACTACACGGACTATAGCCTGCCAGGCTCCTCTGTCCCTGGAATTTTCCAGGCAAGAATACTGGAGTGGGTAGCCATTCCCTTCTCCAGGGGATCTTCCTGACCCAGGGCTTGAATCTGTGTCTCTTGCATTGCAGACATATTCCTTACTGTCTGAGCCGCCAGGGGAGTCGATATTATGTATACTTTGTCACAATTAAATTTCTTTTAATTAAAAAGGGACTTAGAAGAAAAAAATGAGTTTTTTTTTTTTAAATAGATGAGTCTATCAGGGAACTCAAACAGGGGCTCTGTAACAATCTAGAGGGGATGTATGGGGAGGAAGATGGGAAGGAGGTTCAAGAGGGTGGGGACATATGTATACCTATAGCTGATTCATGTTGATGTTTGGCAGAAAACAACAAAATTCTGTAAAGAAATTATCCTTCAATTAAAAAATAAATAAATTTAAAAAATAGGCAAGTCTAAACTATAATGCCTAGGTGATAAAACCCTAAAGAAATACAAGGAAGCAATTACTATTTTTAAAATGTTAAGGATATTGGTTATGTTTGGAGAATGGAGAGGGCTGTAATTTGGATGAAGTGATAAAAGGGCTTCTGAAGCGTTACCAAAGTTTTACCATTGACTTGGGTAGGACTGCAAGGGTCTTGATTTTAAAATAGTTCACTATGCTATATACTTGTTCTGTATAGATTTCTCTATTTTAAAATAAAGATAGAAAATAAATCACATAGCTATGAATGTGTTCAGATGTTCAAAATCTAATAAAGAAAAGTAGTTCCATTTTATTTGGTTACATCCCAGTTATGGATGTTCACTGCCAAGACATTTATCTTGTTTGTAAATCTCTCACTCAACCTTACTTTTATTTACTCATTGTACTTATGGATTAGTGAGCTTTTGTTCTAGAAATCAAAGATAAAGTAATGAAGAGGGGAGAGAGATCCTGAGTTGATTATTCTCCATTCCCCTGTCAAGATCTATTCTCCCCAACTTCTCTGATCTTTCTTAACTGCTGGAGATAATCCCTGTGAACTAAATCTTCGCGTTACCAGGTCCTTTGGCTTCAATCTGAGTTTGGCCAGGAAAAGACCCTGATGCTGGGAAAAACTGAAGGCAGGGGGAGAAGGGGACAATAGAGGATGAGCTGGTCAGATGGCATCACCAACTCAATGGACATGAGTTTGAGCAAATTCCAGGAGATAGCGAAGGACAGGGAAACCTGGCATGCTGCAGTCTATGAAGTTAGAAAGAATCAGACATACCTTAGTGACTGAACAAAAACAATGCCTAATAATATTGAGCATCTTTTCATGTATTTTGATATTGAATATAGTTCTCTGTGGTGGGGCTGGTAGTGATTTAGTCGCTAAGTTGTGCCCAACTCTTTTGCAACCCCATGGAGTGTAGCCAGACCCCTCTGTCCATGGGATTTCCCAGGCAAGAATATAGGAGTGGGTTGCCATTTCCTTCTCTGGATCACCTTCCTGGGATTGAGCGCGTGTCTCCTGCTTGGCAGGTGGATAGTTCTATGTACTATACAGGAAATCTCAATTGCTTATCTCTTTTAGGTATAGTAGTCTGTGTCTATTAATCCCATGTTCATACTCTATCCCTCTCCCCAAGTTCTCCTTTGATAATCATAGGTTTGTCTTCTATGTCTGTGAGTCTGTTTCTGCTTTGCATATAGATTCATTTGTATTATTATTTAGATTTTATGTATAAGTGATATCATATATTTGTCTTTCTCTGTCTGACTGAGTTCACTAAGTATAATACTCACTAAGTCAATCCATGTTTCTGCAAATGGTGGTGGATTTTTTTTTTTTTTTATAAACCCCTAACTTCAGTCTAAACATGAGAAGAGCATCAGACAAACCCAAACTGAGAGACATGCTCCAGAATACATGACCAGTACTCTTCAAAAATGTTTAGGTCTTAGAAAATAAGTAAACCAGAAATTGTCACAGATTGGAGGAGACTAAGGGTGCATGATGATTGAATGTAATATGTTACCCTGATTGAATCCTAGAACAGAAAAGAGATGTTTGTGGGAAAATCAGGGAAATTCAAGTAGTCTGTATTTAGTTAGTAATGCCATTCTAATGATTACTTCTTAGTTTGGTAAGTGTACTATGGTTAAATGAGATGTTCACATTAGGGGACCTGCTGAAGGGTATGTGGACAGTCCTTGAGCTATCTTACCCAGCTGGCACAGTGGTAAAGAATCTGCCTGCCAATGCAGGAGATACAAGAGACACTGATTCCATACCTGGGTCTAGCAAGATCCCCTGGAGAAGGAAATAGTTACCCACTCTAATATTCTTGCCTGGAAAATTCCATGGACAAAGGAGCCTGGCTGGCTATAGTCTACAGGTTAGCAAAGAGTCTGACACTACTGAACGCACACACACACACACGTGCTGTCTTTACAACTTTTCTGTGAATTTAAAATTAATCCAAAATGAAAAGTTTGGAAAATTATGGTTGGTGAACTAGATATGAGTTGAAAGTTACAGTGTTATGAGAGGCTGCCAAGGGCTTGAGGCAGGTTGAGGGTCAAGGAAAGTGTAGGAGGTGGAGTGAAAAAGATGTTCCTGAATGAGAAGACAGTGGTGGGATCAGACTGGAATTATACAATTTTAGTGGTCAAAATAAGAATTATACTATAGTATATAGTATAGTGTATAGTATGCAGTATACTAATCAATACTCTATTCTGTTCTTAATAAGAACCAGGTTCTGACCTGGAGATCTTATTTATAGCATTTCATCTAGTCCTCACTTTGGCCACCTGATGCAAAGAACTGACTTATTGGAAAAGACCCTGATGCTGGGAAATATTGAAGGCAGGAGGAGAAGGGGATGACAGAGAATGAGATGGTTGGATGGCATCACCCACTCGATAGACATAAGTTTGAACAAGCTTGGGAAGTTGGTGATGGACAGGGAAGTCTGGCATGCTGTAGCCCACGAGGTCACAAAGAGTAGGAATGACTGAGTGATTGAACTGAACTGAACTGATCTGGTCCTCACAATAGCCTAAACAGGTTATTATTTTTGTCCTTATTTTATGGTTGTGGAAACTCAGACTGAGGGGGTGAAGTAACTCTGCCTGTGCTGCTCATCTAGGTAAAAGACAGGGGATTTGAAGCCAGGTCTGCTTGACTCCTCAAATCCTACTCTAAATATTACATTTGTTTTCACTCTCCAGTCTAACCAGAAACCAAGGACCAAAAACAGAAGGGATCTGTTTGCTCTATTAGTTAGCTTTGCTCCATGGTCAGTAGGCTAGCTGGGTTCAGATGCATGGTCTTCTTAGGATCTCAAGAGGACATCAAGAGAACAAACCCCCGAAAGTAAACATTTCTTAAACTTTTGCTTGTGTCATATTCCATTTGCTGAGACAAGTCACATGGCCAGTGGGGAGCCCATGGTGGATACATAGACTCTGATGAGAGAACCCACAGCATCATATTTCAGGGACCTGGAGCTAGTCAGAACACAACTGATGATCAATTTTCAGAGTTCTCAAACTTGTGGTCATTCGGACTAAAGGAAGAGAGGCAGTAGCACTTCCAGGCCTCCAGACTTCCAGCTCAGAAGGCTTCCAAACATCCATACTGCCTGTCGGCCCAATCTTGAGTATGGGTATTTGGACCATGTGTGTAGAGAAGGGTCAGACAAAGTCCAGTGGAAGGTGTGTGAGCAAGATGTATTGTGTGACTGCCAAAGTTCAAGACTGTCCACTGTGACACCAGTTGTGGGGAAGAGCAGGTGGCGGGAGGCCTCAGATGTCACGGTCAGACCCCTGGGCTTGTTGGTTCAGGAAACTTCCAGGCCCAGGATTGGGTCTAACTCACTCGTGTGCCCTGAATAGGACCTGACACCAGGGAGGAGCTGATGAGACCTTGTGTTAGGGTAAGTGAATATGTGAATATAAGGTAACACATGAGTGTCTGTACTAAATAAAATTCTATATGAAAAGACATATAATCATTTTTATTTTAAATAATTAAAAAAATAAGTAGAAGAGCTAATAAATTAAGTAAAAAAGAGGGACTCTAAAAATGAGTCACACATTAACAAAATTCCCCATGTCTTACATCTGGCAAACAACCATTCAATCAACTTTGCAATGAATCTTTTTCTTCCTTCTTTGAATCTAATCATCATACTTGAGGATTTTTTAAAAATCTTTTTTGGGCAATGTTATTTTTTGCCACAAAAACTCAATTGAATACCTTGTACCAATCTATACTTCCTTCTTATTTACTGAGTTTAAAATGGGCATAGGCAAGAATACCAAATAGCTACATAGTATGCCAAGACCCTGATTAGCTGACAGTAGATCTTTAAATAAAACATCCTCCAAACGAAGCAAGTCAGAACTTGAAGTGCCCAAATATGTCACAGGTAACTGTTGAAGTTTACCCACTTATCCAGTAAATTGAGAAGTCCACCCTGACAACTCTGATTCCAGACAGCAGCATTATAAGCAAAGCAGAAACTAACCAGAGACGATAGATTTGTGCTCCATACACTGACTCAAAAGGGCACGACCACCACCAACGCAGCAGAAGACCCCAGCGCCTGGTAGCACCACAGTTGCCTGGTGATCACACCCAGCCCATGCTGCTGGGCTCTTGGACATGCTGGATAAAGTGATGCAGCTAAATAGCCAGAGCGGCAAACACCAAAGTCATTAAACTTCCCATCAGAAGAGTTGGGGATTGCACCTAAAGTTTCCAGAAGCAGCGCTGAGTTGTATTCCAGTGAACTGCTTCCTGTGACAGATGGTCTGGATGGTTGGACAGCCCCTGGTCACAGGGGCCACACGTGGGCCCGTGGACAGGCTCACAGGGTGCTGTTTCGCAGTGAGAGCTGGTGGGGCCAGGAGCCGCGAGGAAGGGCATGCGGGCTGGCAGACATTTGGAGGCAAAGAAGTTCAACTTCTGACAGAAGTACAGTCACACCCAGGTGGCCACAAGATGCACCAGGGTAAAGTTCACACTGGGGGCTCTCTTTTGAAAATATGATGCAGATGGACACTAGCAGGCTGAGGAGAGCCTGTTGCCGGACTCTGGGGAAGCGGGGATGGGTCTGCTCCCAGGAGACCACCCACCCCCGATGTGAGCATCTTTCCCCTGCACCACCCACTCCAATGATGGACTCTTAGAGGCCAAACTTTATTGGTAAGGAATTGATATTTATTGGTAAGGAATTCCGGTCTTATGGTAGGGGAGGGAAGGTGCTTTAGTTTACAAGAGATTTGGAGTTCCTCAGATCACTTTGGCCTCCCTCTGCTTTGCCCAGGCTAGGACTCTCAGGAAGCAGTACAAGTGTCCTGGACTAGTGCTTTTTCTTTTTAACTTTTTGGCCAAACCATGCAGCATAAAGGATCTTAGTTCCTGATCAGGGATTGAAACTATGTTCCAGCACTGGAAGGGCTGAGTCTTAACCACTGGAAGGCCAGAGAAGTCCCTCTCGGGCTAGCACAGAAGAAGGAAATAACAAGGCAGGATGTAGTCCATTCTATCTGGTAGACTGTCACTTTGCTTCCTTTCAAGGGGGCCTCATTTCACTCCTCTCTTTAATATAACTGTTGGTGCAAAATATGCGTTCAAAATCCAGAGGAGAAGCCTAAGCTGAATGACACATAATTTAACAGAATGCAGAGTCTGAGCCTCCTTCCTGAGAGTCATAAAACTTGGGCATCTCCAGTCCTAGATCTCAGGTTATTTGCTGTGGGACCTCAGGTGTATTGGTGGTGGTTTCCTCGCTCAGTCGTGTCCAACTCTTGCGACCCCATGTACTGTAGCCCGCCAGGCTCCTCTGTCCTTGGGACTCTCCAGGCAAGAATACTGGAGTGGGTTGCTATGCCCTCCTCCAGGGGATCTTCTCAACCCAGGGATCTAACCCATGTCTCATGTCTCCTGCATCAGTAGGCAGGTTCTTTACCACTAGTGCCACCTTGGAAGTCCCATATATGTATGTGTGTATATATATTAGCATTTCAGTTTAAAAAAAACAAAAACTATATTATAATAAACTTCTTGGGTTTCTGTTTTAAGATTAACTTACACTATTACTCAAGAAAAATTTTTGGTCTAAGTTCAGAAAAGTTTTTGCTTTGTATCTGAATTAAATGTTGGTTACTACAAAAGAGTACATCTCAGTCAAGGGTGATTTTGATGATTTGATTTGTCAGTGACTGGAGACATTTTGTGTCGGCCAAATGCAGAGGATGGTATTGTTCAATCTAGGGAGAGAGACCAGGGATGCTTCTAAACATCCCACATTGCAAGGGCAGGCTGCTTGTGGCAAAGAATTATCTGGCCCCAAATATCATTAGTGCCCAGATTGAGAAATTGCCTTAAAATGACCTAGTCAACAGAAATATCCAGTAAATAACTGAATTTCCATTAAGGAAATAAAACATTTTCTCTTCAAAGAAGTTAGGTGAGGATAAACATGCAGGCTGGGGAATTCACTGCTGGCAGACAATTTTGAACTTGCTTTCTCTGCTGATATTTTGCAGGCAGGATATCCAAAAAGCCAGGCAAGGAGACCAGAAGAAACGGGGAAATTGAGAAGTCAATCCATTTAACTCTAAAAAGGTGAAAGGCTTACTTCTGTGATTGAAGAAAAAAAAAAAAAAAAACCAGCAACTGACAACTCAGAAAATATTATTCATAGGGCAGAAGTCTCAAAGCCATTCTAGGTTTCTCTGACTCCAAGGCAAAGATTGAACTGAATAAACCTACCACTTGTCTCTTTCTTATTAAAATTTTAACCATTGCTCTACTAGAAAAGGAAGCAGAATGCTTTAAGAAGAAAGTTTTAAATATAAGCAATCAAAAAGTGGCTACTTCATTTAAATATCTTTATAAACTACTGATTTGTAATCAGCCTAGAAAACCTGTATCCCTAGAATCAGAGCTCTCCAGTATGTTACCATTGGGTTTTTAAATATTCGAGCTAAAGACAATTGGGGCAGTTTGGAATACTGTTTAGTAAAAATAATCTCCCCTACATTGTTTAGTAAAAGTAATCTCCCTTCCTACTAAAGATGGGCTTCCTAGATGACCCTAATGGTAAAGAATCTGCCTGCCAATGCAAGAGACTCAAGAGATGCAGGTTCAATCTCCGGGTCAGGAAGATCCCCCAGAGAAGGAAATGGCAACTGGCTTCAGTATTCTTACCTGGAAAATTCCATGGACAGAGGAGCCTGGGCAGGCTATAGTCCATGAGACCACAAAGAGTCAGACACAACTGAGTGACCAAGTACACACACCCAGTAAGGATGGAGTGTGCTTTCCCACCCACCGACAGTGGACTGTCCCTGGGACTCTGACCAAGGGAACATAGTAGTCAGTATCCCAGCAGAGCCTGAAATAGACTACTGCAATTTTTTTTTTTTGTCTTGTGTCCTTGAGTGATTAATCATGAAGACTGTGCCTTGGTAACTGCTGCCCCTTCAGTTTGGGACAAGAAAGCGCTCATGGAGCCACTGAACCTAGTCTCCAGCCTGGAGCCAAACCTGTAGCAGGACCGCTTGGTTTAGCTTAGATCAGCTGAAGTACCATATGTCTGCACACCTGTGAACTTGGTAATAAATGCCTGATACTGAAAGACAGTAAGTTTGGGGGTGGTTTCTTACACAACATTATGGTAGAAATAACAATAATAGAGTGATGTCTGGGTGATTTTGATTTTAAATGAATTCAGTATAAATGGAATTCTAAATAGGTATTTGAAAATTCATTTGTCTTTCCCTATGAGGGCAATGGCTATTCTTTCTGTGTTTTGAATTGCTGACCAAAATATATGTTTGATAGAGCATGGCATTGGCTGCATGTGTGATTCTCCAGGCAAGAACACTAGAAGTTGGTTGCTGTGCCCTCCTTAGGGGGAACTTCCCGACCCAGGGATGGAACCCATATCTCTTATGTCTCCTGCATTGGCAGGCGGGTTCTTCACCACTAGTGCCACCTGGAAAGCCCATGGAATTGGCTACATGAGGGCAATCTTCTATCAATACAAGACTCATTTCTATAAGATGTAGAAATGTCTTTCAAACAAATGTCTTTCAAATGAAGCTTCATTATTTCATTCTTTGAATTTCCAGGAATATTTCTTGCATTTGGCTTGTGAGATTGAGTTTAGCAAAGAAGGGACAAAGTAGAGCTTAGATGGACAACTGATGAGTTACTTAAACATAGTTTATTGATTCTTTGCAATCAGAAATCTCATTTACATAAAATGAGGAATCATTAAATTGCATCTTAATTATCATCTCTCCTAATGTAATTGAATTTAACACATAGGTCAGTGGCTGGAGTGCAAAGGCACTTTCTTCTAGAAAGGTTTTGAAATTAATTTTCCTTCCTCTTCACAGGAGGGTGATGCTTGAGCCCAGTGTCAATGAGCAATATTAAATGAACCTGTATGAAGTTTTGGCCAAGTACATCGCCATAGATTCCACAAGCTGGGGAAGGTTTCTAGCTGTATTTAGGTGTATTCAGCTGTCACTGATGAATATTTATCTGTAGAAGATAAAGGAGGAAGTTTGTGGTATAAGCTACAGACTTTTATCTTTAATCACATCTCTTTTTTTTCCAAACAATACAGTGGACAAAGCAAGCCTGAGAAGCAGCAGGCTACAGTTGAGATCACCAGAATCAGAGAATGCTAGAATTTGAAATCCTCTGAGAGGCCAAGAAATTGGTCCAGTGGAAGTGAGAAGTAAATTCAAGGGATTAGATTTGATAGACAGAGTGTCTAACAAACTATGGATGAAGGTTTGTGACACTGTACAGAAGACAGGGATCAAGACCATCCCCAAGAAAAAGAAATGCAAAAAAGCAAAATGGCTGTCTGAGGAGGCCTTACAAATAGCTGTGAAATGAAGAGAAGTCAAATGCAAAGGATAATAGGAAAGATATACCCATTTCAATGCAGAGTTCCAAAGTATAGCAAGGAGAGATAAGAAAGCCTTCCTCAGTGACCAGTGCAAAGGAATAGAGGAAACCAATAGAATGGGGAAGACTAGAGATCTCCTCAAGAAAATTAGAGATACCAAGGGAACATTTCATGCAAAGATGGGCTCAATAAAGGACAGAAATGCTGTGGACCTAACAGAAGCAGAAGATATTAAGAAGAGGTGGCAAGAATACACAGAATAACTATACAAAAAAGATCCTCATGACACAGATAGTCACAATGGTATGATCACTCACCTAGAGCCAGACATCCTGGAATTTGAAGTCAAGTGGGCCTTAGGAAATATCATGACGAACAAAGTATGGAGGTGTTGGAATTCCAGTGGAGCTATTTCAAATCCTAAAAGATGATGCTGTGTAAGTGCTGCACTCAATATGCCAGCAAATTTGGAAAATTCAGCAGTGGCCACAGGACTGGGAAAGGTCAGTTTTCATTTCAGTCCCAAAGAAAGGCAATGCCAAAGAACGATCAAACTACCACACAATTGTACTCATCTCACATGCTACTAAAGTAATGCTCAAAATTCTCCAAGCCAGGCTTCAACAGTACATGAACCGTGAACTTCCAGATGTTCAAGCTGGATTTAGAAAAGGCAGAGGAACCTGAGATCAAATTGCCAACATCCATTGAATCATCGAGAAAGCAAGAGAGTTCCAGAAAAACATCTATCTCTGCTTTATTGACTATGACAAAGCCTTTGACTGTGGAAAATTATTCAAGAAATGGGAATACCAGACCACCTGACCTGCCTCTTGAGAAATCTGTGTGCAAGTCAGGAGGCAACAGTTAGAAGTAGACATGGAAAAACAGACTGGTTCCAAATCAGGAAAGGAGTATGTCAAGGCTGTATATTGTCACCCTGCTTATTTAACTTATATGCAGAGTACATCATGAGAAATGCTGGGCTGGATGAGGCATAAACTGGATTCAAGATTTCTGGGAGAAATATCAATAGCTTCAGATACAGATGATACCACCCTTATGGCAGAAAGTGAAGAAGAACTCAAGAGCCTCTTAAATGAAAGTAAAAGAGGAGAGTGAAAAAGTTGGCTTTAAACTCAGCATTCAGAAAACTAAGATCATGGCATCTGGTCCCATCACTTTATGGCAAATAGATGGGGAAACAGTATAAACAGTGACAGACTTTATTTTGGGGGCCTCCAAAATCACTGCAGTTTGTGACTGCTGCCATGAAATTAAAAGATGCTTGCTCCTGGGAAAAAAAGTTATGACCAACCTAGACAGCATATTAAAAAGCAGAGACATTACTTTGTCAACAAAGGTCCATCTAGTCAAGGCTATGGTTTTTCCAGTAGTCATGTATTCATGTGAGAGATGGACTATAAAGAAAGCTGAACACTGAAGAATTGATGTTTTTGAACTGTGGTGCTGGAGAGGACTCTTCAGAGTCCCTTGGACTGCAAGGAGATCAAACAAGTCAATCCTAAAGAAAGTCAGTCCTGAATATTCATTGGAAATTGATGCTGAAACCGAAGCTGAAGCTCCAATACTTTGGCCACTGATGCGGAGAACTGACTCAGTGGAAAAGACCCTGATGCTGGGAAAGATTGAAGGCGGGAGGAGAAGGGGACGACAGAGGATGAGATGGTTGAATGGCATCACCAACTTGATGGACGTGAGTTTGAGCAAGCTTCAGGAGTTGGTGATGGACAGGGAGGGCTTGTGGTGCAGTCCATGGGGTCACAAAGAGTCGGACACAACTTAGCGACTGAACTGAACTGAACACAAACAAATTTTTACGGTCATGTACATACATAGGATGTGACTTGCTTTTTAGTTGCTACCTCATGTCCAACTCTTTGTAACCCTAGGGATTGTAGCATGCCAGGCCTCCCTATCCCTCACTATCTCTTGACGTTTGCCCAAGTTCATGTCTGCTGAATCTGTGATGCTAGCCACCCATCTCATCCTCTGCTGCCCATTCTTTTGCCTTTAATCTGAGCACTGCTTTTCCCTTTGGGAATTCGCTTAGAACATGGTCTCTCCTGGACCCCCGCCCATTCTGGAGATGATGTTTCTGGAAAGTTCTGACAAAACTGCACTGGGTGTGCCGTGGCCTCATGATCGTGCCTGTCAGAGTAGTGTGGTTGTCCAGGCAGAGACTGTAGGTCAGTGGCTTCTGGCAGGTGATGGTTACGTAAGCATCCTGCCAGGCACCGGAGCGGAAATGCTGGCCCCAGTGCTTCCGAGAGAAGGGAACACGCCGGGGGCGGCGTGCGGCTGGGGTGCACATGTGCACATGCTCGCTGGCCTGGCGGGAATCTTTTCCAGTGAAGTGATTTTTCACTTTGTCCGAGGAGGCAGAAGAAAAGGCTTGATCATCTGCCAGACACGGGAGGGGGTGGGGGGCCCGAAAACGCAGTGTTTCAGCTTTGTCTGGGCTTCCAGGGGCTTGGGGTTTATGTATTTTTAGAGTTATTTATTCTTGACTCTCATTTCAACTGGCGAGCTCTCCATTCACTTTTCTCAGTGGAGCAAGAACAGAGTGATTGGCCCTCTGGGTGTTCGGCAAGGAAAGGTCATCCTTCCACTCGGCAAACACATCCATTCGGGCGGAGAAAGCCCAGTCTGTGACCTGAAAAAGCTTCTGGTGCAGTGCCCCCCGGCCAGGCCAGGCCAAATGCTGTCCTTGGAGGACTGATGATGCGAGGGGAGGACATAGACTGGGGTCGGAAACCAAAATGAGAGACCAGAGAAGGGAAGGGAGTGAATAAACACAGCAGCAGGGAGAAAATTGGGGCAGAAATGGTGTAGAAAAGATGGGGAGATTAGACTGGGGAGAGATTGCGTCTTTCCTTTGAGAAATATTTCTGTCAGGACAGCATCCAGGCCAGATGAAAGCAGCTTTCGGATCCACTGGGTCAGGTTAGCATCAGACACATTTGTTTAGTCATCAACCCACCAGTGAACAAAATAACTGTTAGTAAAATCACAGACTTTTGAGTCAAACAGAGATGGATTTAAGTTGCAGTCAACAATTTAGTAACTTCTTTAAGGTCTTGGTTTTCATTGTAAAAAAGATAAATAGCAGCTACTTCCAGACATATTGTACTTAATGTGATAATGTGTGAGTGCTTAGTAAATATTCAACATGTAGTCACTTGTCAAGTTTTAGGTGTTACTACTTAATGAGTGTCACAATGGGCCTGGTACCAGCAGGATTTTAGAGACACGAAGGATAGAAACTTCCCTCAAGGAACTTATAGTCTGCTTGAGCATATAAATTTAACATCCCTGAAGTAATACTGAACAGCCCTGGGTACAATAAAATGTGTGGGATACATTGAAGTTCTACATGGCTTTTAAAACTGGTCAGCATGCAAACCAAGGTATTATGGTTAATCACCAGTTAGGGGATATATAAAAGTAGATGCTAGAGATAGACTTGGAAAGTGAATGTCTTCTAGACCAGTGCTTCTCTAGCTATAATATGCTTCAAATCACCAAAGATTTCCTAATAATGCAGATCAAAGTTCAGTCCTGGGGTGGAGCCTTGGATTTTGCATTTCTAAGAAGCGTCTAGGTGATATCCTGTTACTGGCCCTCAGACCACTCATGGAGGAGCAAGGACTTAGGTGCTGGGTTCCAAGCAGCTCACATACCTACTTGTGACCAGGTGCTTATTTTACATCTATTAATTACTAAACACAAAAGAGGATGAAACTGAGAAGGAAAGAGAGCCAAGAGAAATAGACCCCCTAGGTCTCCACTTGCAAGTTTATTTTTTCCCCTCTAAATTCTCAGTGATTTATATGACTGCCACATCTATACTACCTCCATAAACAATGTTATCTACCTGAAATAATGAGGGAAAAATTATTCATTGAGTAAGTATGTAATGATCCAGGACCAAACCTTGAGTAGGTACTAAACAGAAATGGATAAGTGAGTAATCACCAAGGGAGCAGGACTAGTCAGGAGGGGTTTCCTAGGTAAGTGACATTTAAGACAAGGCTGAAAGAAATGACAATTGGGAACAGAGGAGGTAGATGGAGGCGAAACTCAGGAACAGTATCTCCCAACTCTGTATTATTCCTGTCTTACTCTTTAATATCACACTGTTACTTAAGTGCTGCTTTCCAATTACTTTTTGAACAACTCATTCTAGCATTTTTGTGGCTGTCCCCCACACACAGTAGGTTACTCTCTCATCATATATAGAGATCAAAATGATTTTCTACTTGACCGTTCTGTTTATTATCAGACTTCTTTTAAGCTATATTTGCTTTTCCAGAAAGAAAGTAGTCTACCGCAGTCAGTCCCCCAGGTTGTGGTGTTGTTTCCAGCTTGTTGTTATTCAGCTGCTCAATCATGTCCAACTCTTTGTGACACCATGGACTCCAGCATGCCAGGCTTCCCTGTCCTTCACCATCTTCCGGAGCTTGCTTAAACTCATGTCCATTTAGTCAGTGATACCATCCAACCACCTTGTTCTCTGTAGTCCCCTTCTCTTCCTACCTTCAGTCTTTCCCAGCATCAGGGTCTTTTCTGATGAGTTGCCTCTTCATATCAGGTGGTCAACATATTGGAGTTTCAGCTTCAGCATCAGTCCTGCCAGTGAATATTCAGGATTGATTTCCTTTAGGATTAACTGGTTGGATCTCCTTGCAGTCCAAGGGACTCTCAAGAGTTATCTCCAACACCACAGCTCAAAAGCATCAATTCTTCTGTGTTCAGTCTTCTTTATGGTCCAACCCTCACATCCATACATGACTATTGGGAAAACCATAGCTTCGGCTATCTGGACCTTTGTTGGCAAAGTAATGTCTCTGCTTTTTAATATACTGTCTAGTTTTGTCATAGCCTTTCTTCCAAGGAGCAAGCTTCTTTTAATTTCATGACTACAGTCACCATCTACAGTGATTTTAGAGCCCAAGAAAATAAAGTCTGTCATTGTTTCTATTGTTTTCCCATCTATTTGCCATAAGTGATGGAGCCAGATGCCATGATCTTTGTTTTCTGAATGTTGAGTTTTAAGCCAACTTTTTCACTCTCCTCTTTCACTTTCATCAAGAGGCTCTTTAGTTCCTCTTCTCTTTCTGTCATAAGGATGGTGTCATCTGTGTATCTGATATTTCTCCTGGCAATCTTGATTCCAGATTGTACTTCATCCAGCCCAGCATTTCACATGATGTACTCTGCATATAAGTTAAATACACTGGGTGACAATATACAACCTTGACATACTTCTTTGACAATTTGGAACCAGTTCATTGTTCCATGTCTGGTTCTAACAGTTGCTTCTTGACCTGCATTCAGGTTTCTCAGGAGGTAGTTCAGGTGGTCTGGTATTCCCATCTCTTGAAGAATTTCCCCCAGGTTGTAAACTATGAAAATATTTTTGATGTGAGAAGCGTGGCAGAAAAGCCAAAATCACCGACATGTCCACATGGGTTATGTACTTCTAGATAGCAATATATGCTCTTTCTGATATACTTATGATAATACGAGATACATAGGATGCGCATCTTTCGTGAGGAAATTAAACCTTTGGTATCCTGTCCAGACGAGACAGATCATAGAACATAGGCTTTGAATTGTTCCTTCTCTCCTGGTATTTTTCCAATGTCTGACAAAGATAGTTATACCCACTTATTTCCAGGAGGTAAATTGAGGGAGAAATTAAAGAGAGGGAAAAGTAGTTGGTTTATTGCATTTGTGGATCTATTCTCTAAACCCACATGCAGAGACAAGAAGGGATTTTGTCTCTGGGACCAAAACAAACATAGTGTTTAGAGAGGGAGGCCTGACTTGCCCACAGAACTTGGTCACTCACAGAACACAGGGCTTCTGAAATGAACTGATATCAGAAACTTTGCAGGACTCCGTAGACTGTAAAATCTCACCTATCATGCTTACTTGTTACAGAAATTTACAGAATATGGAACAGTATCTTTGGTTTTGTAACTAGATGACAATAATCACCTCCATTTGGGAATATTCTTCTTTGATGATACATCAACATCCAAACCTGACAACAAGCACTGTAAGAGTTTGTCTTTATAGAAATTAGCTCTCACTCAGTAGTTGCTTTTATGTTTTGTAGTAGCTTTTCTGTTTTATCATCACTTTGCCTCTGTATTCTGATTATTTCCGCTTTAACAATCAGTGCTTCAAAGGTCATATGGAGAAATCAAAGCACTTGCCTTTTCAAATGCTAGTGGCTTGGGTTTTGTTTTCTTTTGTCTTTTTTTTTTTTATATATATACTAATTGCCACAGCCACTGGAGATTGATTTTCCTAGAAAGGAGTATTCTGTGATTATCAAACTGCACTGGAGTCTGACATGCTGCTGACTGGTCCCCTCTTAGACAACGTCCGAAGCTAGCTTCTCCTCTGAGGAAGCTTTTAAACAGCTACTTCTATTGAAATGTAAGAATCCTTAATCATAGATTCTTTTCCAAATAACTGTTGAGGTTTGACAGGTTTTCCCTCCACAGATAATGGATGGGATAGAAAAAAGACATAAACCAGGAAGGTGGTAGATTTCATCATCTCAAGTATCATTAGTTTTGCTGATGAAGACTAAATAAAAAAGACTGTGGCAACCCAGGGCAAATGAAAAGATAATCACTACTCCTTGCCCCAAAACATGAGACAGCTCTTTTTTTTTTTATATTTCTTTTTTTTTTAATTGTAGGAGTATAATTGCTTTCCAATGTCATGGTAGTTTCTGCTGTATAACAAAAATGAATCAGCTATGTGTATACCTGTATGCCCTCCTTCTAAGCTCTCCTTCCCCAACCCCCGTCCCACCCCTCTAGGTCGTCACCAAGCGCTGTGTGAGCTCCTCGTGTTAAACACCAGCTTCCTACTAGCTGTCTGTTTTACACATGTAGTGTATATATGTCAATGCTACTCGGCCAATTCATCTGCCTTCACCTTCTGCCAGTGTATCCACATGTCTGTTCTCTGAGACAGTTCTTACAGTGGGTATAACACTGGGCTTGCATTTCAACGTACTTCCCAGTGACAAGTTGGGAAGCCAAAGACCAGAAAGGTAAGGAATCAATGGACTTCCAGATCTAGGAGACTCTGACCTTTTTTCTTTCATTTGATCACAGCTTATTATATCAGGGAAACAAGCAAGGGTCAAAATTGCCCTAAGGAGTGGAGTTATCAAACTAAGCTGTACAAAGATAATCATGTAGGATGGCTTTGAGGACCTCTCAGCAAGGTCACTGGGCAAGTTCCTGGTAGAGGAGTAGAAATTGCAGAAATTGCCTGGTAGAGGAGAAAGGCATGGGGCCTCAGTGGCCCAACTCCAGGAACCTCACCATTGCCAGAGTAACCTGACTATTTCAGGCATTGTCTGGGAGCAGCCTGAGGGAAGTACAGTCTCTGCATGTACTCTGGGGTGGATCTGAAGGCAGAGTGGGCTGGAGGTTGTCAATAATTATGCTTCTTGCTACTACTGCTGCTTGGAAAGGCAGATCTGAGTGGTGTACTGTCAATGGCCACTGATGGGCACTAGTTATGTATAAAGTTTATCCCACAAGGAGAGGGAAGAATTACTCAAATTACTCAAATTACATTCTGAGAAGTCAATGTGACCTCATAGGAGCAAAAATAAGAAGATCATAAAAGCAGTAGAATTAATTTTTAAATAAAGAATACAGAATGCACACAGGCATAGTGTCAGAAAAGGTAAAGCTTAAAAAGAGCTCAGAGGGGAAAAAACTCTCTGTTCCCCCTTTCCTATCTTTTAAATTAATTTTTATTGGAATAGAATCTACCTCCCAAGCAGGAGACGCAGATTCAACCCCTGGATCAGGAAGAGCCCCTGGAGGAGGAAATGGCAACTCACTCCAGTATTCTTGCTTGAAAAATTCCATGGAGAGAGGAGTCTGGTGGGCTACAGTTCACATGGTCACAAAAGAGTTGAACACAACTTAGCAACTAAACAACATAGTTGATTTACAGTGTTGTACTAGTTTCCACTGTATAGTGAAGTGAATTAGTTTTATATATGTA
Source organism: Odocoileus virginianus (assembly GCF_023699985.2). Lineage (NCBI taxonomy): Eukaryota > Metazoa > Chordata > Mammalia > Artiodactyla > Cervidae > Odocoileus > Odocoileus virginianus. Next base: position 53,578,661 of record NC_069684.1, on the reverse strand, counting down.
TATACACACACACACATATATATGTGTATATATATAGATATATACATATGTACACACACATATACTTACACACATATATATGCACATGTATATATCCACTCTTTTAGATTCTTTTCTCATATAGATTCTTTTTTTTTAAAGAAGCATTTGAATCATGAATAAAAATGAGAAAACTGTAAAACTGTAGCTTCCTTTCTTGGAAAAGACAGAATAACACTGAAGTATTCATTTGCTTACTAAGCCCAAATTTATTGAATATCCCACTATATGCAGAAGTCAGTTAAGCACCAGGGGTAAAGATGAGAGATAATGTCTCTTTTCCAATAATTATCAAGGGCCATCGACCCTTGAAGTGAAGTGAAGTTGCTCAGTTGTGTCTGACTCTTTGCAACCCCATGGACTATAGCCTGCAGGCTCCCCTGTCCATAGAATTCTCTAGGCCAGAATACTAGAGTGGGTAGCCATTCATATCTCCAGGGGATCATCCCAACCCAGGAATCAAACTCAGGTCTCCTGCACTGCAGATTCTGTACCATCTGAGCCACCAGGGGAGAATCTTACTAAGCTATAAATCAAAGAAGGAAAAAGGTTTATGAGAGAGGAAGTGGGAAAAACAAGTGGTGAAGGGTCAAAGGAAGAAGAGAGAAACAGCAGACAGGGAACACTCACAAAAATTGTGCATGCAAATTTATGTCGCCCCAAAAGCAGAACCCCCAGATTCCTGAGTTCACTAGATTATAAACTCTTAATCTCAAATTCCTAATGCATATTTGTCTTTTTTGGTATGATGATTTTTCAGACAAGAATATATAAAACAAATACCAGTAGAACAAGTGAAAAAAAAATTCTGAGAAAATACAATCTGCTCTTGGTGCTTTTATGTCTGTTTTGGTTATAACAAGTTTTATCTCAGGGTACTCAAGGGGCATATATAAATAACACTGCTAACTCACAGCCTGTTTTCTTCAAGAAAACAGGAGAAACAGAACACATGTTGGGTAATTGAAGGCACAATATATCCAAGGAGGGAAAATATAGATAAACCAGCAAACATGTTAGTAATCCTAAGTAGGATTCTAGAACAGGTTATGGTGCTTAGAGATGGAGATGCTGTCATGAGTAACCAGTATGGTTTTAGTAAAACCAGAGGTTAGCTAACTAATTACATATCCTTTTGTGACAGGTTATCACTGAGCTGGCAGTTTAGGGGAAAAAAATAAACATCATATTCTGTAATTTGACAAAGAAGTCATAAATTATCTCATATCTTGTGTATTAGACATAGCAGTGCAAGTTATGTGGTAATACAACTAAGAACTTGCAAATGCTTGGTGATTGAACTCCAGAGAATCATTATTGTCCAAATGATGTCTTCATTGGTGGTGCTTAGAAATTCATCTTGCCCCCATACAGTTCAACACTTGTACCAATGATTGGTGATTTCTTCAGAGCATGTAGTTAAAGTTGGGAAATAGCACTAAGATAAGGGTGTAAGCTAACGTCATAATGAAAGAATCAGGATCTAAAACTGGTGAATTTAAGCTGGAGCTTTTTGTTTTTGTTAAAGTTAGGTTTAGTGGAGCTAGCACACTCAGAACATAATTGTGCCATTTCATTTCACATGGGTTAGGCTACACTTTCTTTCTTTCTTTCTTTTTTTCTTACCAATTTTAAAATTGAAATTATAGTTAATACAGTTAAAGGTCCACATAGTCAAAGCTATGTTGGACCACAAAGAAGCCTGAACACCAAAGAATTGATGCTTTTGAATTGTAGTGCTGGAGAAAACTCTTGAGAATCCCTTGGACTGCAAGGAGATCAAACCAGCCAATCCTAAAGGAAATCAACCCTGGATATTCATTGGAAGGACTGATGTTGAAGCTGAAGTTCTGGAACTTTGGCCACCTTATGTGAAGAACTGATTCATTGCAAAAGACCCTGATGCTGGGAAAGACTGAGAGCAGGAAGAAAAGGGGGTGACAGAGGATAATATGGCTGGATGGCATCACCAACTCAATGAACATCAGTTTGAGCAAACTCCAGGAGATAGTGAAGGATAGGGAAGCCTGGGGTGCTGTAGTCTATGGGATCGCAAAGAGTTGGACACAACTTAGGGACTAAACAATAGCAACAACCAAATAGTTAATTTACAATGTTATGTTACTTTCTGGTGTACAGCAAAGTGATTCAATTATATATGCAATTTTTCAGATTCTTTTCTATTATAGGTTATTGTGAGATATTGAATATAGTTCCCTGTGATACACACTAGGTACTTGTTGTCTATTTTATATATAGTGGTGTGTATATGTTAATCCCAAACTCCTAATTTAAATTAGGTCACACTTTCAATAGTGCTATGTGTGCTCCTGGGTGCCATATTTTTAATAGTATATTCACTAACTGCATTTGTCCTAATGAAAAGGATAGAATAATCAAAGATTCAACATAAGAAATGAGCAAAGGAACTGGGGAGTGTTCAACATGGAGGACTAATTTAGAGTGTTCATGCTGTTTAAATTATTTAGAAGGATTACATAAACAGAGAATGACACATGTTCTCTGTGACTCTGGAGGAAAGAACAGGGGCAAGTGAATATACATTACATGAAAATGTTGATTTAGCTAAAGAAAAACTTTTTACCACTGAGTGCTGAAAAGAAAAAGAAGGGAAATATTTTGGAAGTGTGACAACTTCCCCATTACTAGAGGTTTTCAAGTAGTTATTCAAGTGGTAAGTAAAAGACCACCTGGTAATATCTTAAAGAGAGCCATGTCTCAGAATTCTCTTGAAACTAAATATACTCTAAGGTACACTAAAATAGAAAGAATTCTGGGTAGGGGTTAGGCCAGGGAAACTGGCCCTCAACTTCCTTCATGTAAAATTATCTCTTGGGATCTTTCTAGTAAAAAAAGAATTAAAAAAAAAAAAAAACTGATGCTGTCATGTTCTGAGACTTTGAAATTCATTTTCATGACACTACATCAGTCAGGGGAAGTTAGGTTTTGCTGCAGCAATTAACTGCTCCAAAAGCTCAGTGGCTTCAAGTGGCAAAGGTTTATGTCTTGCTCTTACTACATGCTCATCTCAGGTTGATAGAGAGTCTTAAGGATCTAAAGTATTTTTGGCTTGTGCAGTCAGCAGAAGAAGAGTTCAGTAAATTATGCACTGCCTCTTGAAGCCTTCTGCCTGTCTAGAATTAATCACAGTTCTCACAGCTACATGAGAAGCAGGCAGTATATTGTCTTCCATGTGCCCAAAGGAGATAAAAGCAGTTACTCTGAGCAGTAACTAATGACTATCTGAAATTAAAATGGATTCATGCCTTCAAAAAGCAAAAGGGTCTAAGGAAATAACACTGATTATCTTCTGAGATCCAGCCCTGTCCCTGTTGTGAACTTCCTCTGTGGTCCTGGGTAGCTCACTTCACCTTTCTACACCTCAGATTCTGAAAACAAGGAGATGATTCTCTCTTTTTCTCATTCAGGGCTGTAGTCACATAGAAGGAGTCAATACATACAGATGCAACTCAGAACATTTCAACCACCATACAAATGGAGAGGAGAATGAAGAAATGCTCCATGCCCAACACCTACTGAGAGTAGCTGTATATTGAGAGTAGCTCGGTGTTTCCTGTATATTGAATGAATTCTAGTAAATTTCCTTTTACTATAGAAAGCACTTCTATCTGTGCAACATTCACCACTTTCTGGTAAGTAGGCAAAAGCAGTCATCCCATTGCATGTTACAGGGGCAGACTGAGGTCTCTGAGGACACTCAGAATTAGTAGGAGTGTCAGGAATAGACAATCCCGGGCTCCTACCAAGCCATTTTGCAAATTCTCCCTCTCCACTATGACCTTGCTTCCTCTCTTGCTCTAATTTCAATGCTCTCAGTCTTGGCATGGAGAATGGAGACTGTGGGCTACTTGGGCAGTGGAGGAGGAGACTTTGTGCCAACAGCCTTCTCAAAAATAGTTACAGTTCACCAGTGACCTGGCCTGCCCCACCGAGAGGTCACATGACTGAGGCTAGGGACAGGATGGAGTCATTTTGGTCCAAAGGCAGCCCAGATGTTGCAGGCACCCATGTTCCCCCTGCCGATGGCCAAGTAGTAACTACGGCATCCAGGAATGTCGGCCCATGTCCAGGTGCTCCCAGCCGGAAGACATTCCCCATGCAGGGAACTGACAGTGACTTGGAAAGTGAATTGGAAAGTTTGGAGGCCCAGGTCACAGACTGGACAGAGTGTACACAGATCATAGGGGTGCTGCTCTCCCATCAAAGAGTGCTGTCCTCCCATGGGGTCACAGAGCAGCTCTGGAGAGCTGGGCATGGGGCCTGGTGAGGGCATGGAGGCATGTGCATGCTCACGTCACACTTGTGCGCATGTCCACTCCTCACACTGGCTCACGTGCTTCTCAGCAACCAACAGCCAAGCCAACCCAAGGAAGACTTAATACCAAAGACTGTGTAAGAGATCACTGAAATGCAAATAGGTATAGTGCCTGTCCTCAGGGAACTTAGAAGTTCACTGGAGAGACAAGGCGTAAACATGTGTAACAACTAGAAAAAATTACTAGGCAGTGTGACTGAATAAACATTACTAAAATAGTAGAATTCAGATGAGATAGAATTCAGAAGTAGAGAGTTTATGGTGTAGCTCATGCCTAAAATCTGCCTCTTTTGTGCTAGTCCAGACTATTTCAACTTCTTCCAATCTAACATAATTGCTTCTCAAGTAGATAGATGACTTTTTCCTGCAAACAAACTGATACAAAGAAGCACCCTTTCATAGAGAAGCCACTAACTAGTCTTCTTTGAGATTAAGGTGCATAGGTACATCCAATCTAGGTTCATTACCTGGGGTCAGGAAGATCCCCTTCCCTGAGTTGGGAAGATCCCCTGGAGAAGGAAATGTTAACCCACTCCAGTAACCTGGCCTTTGAAATCCCATGGTCAGAGGAGCCTGGTAGCTACAGTCCGTGGGGCTCCAAGAGCCGGACATGACTTAGTGACTAAACCACTGCCACCAAGGCATTTGAACTGACTAGAGTGAAATTTACCTTTAACATTCATAGTTTTCAATTCTCAATTGATGACCAAGGATCAGACTTTCATTCTGCCCAACTGTTTCTCTTTTCTGTGCTTTTAGTAGTGGTGAAAATAAGGCTCGTAGGACTTTCCTGGCTGTCCAGTGGTTGAGACTCCATGTTTACCCTCTAGGGTGCACAGGTTCAATCCCTGGTCAGGGAACTAAGATGCTGCATGTTTCACAGTGCAGTAAAAATAATAATAATGCTTCCAGTCATAATGTCATATCAGGTCTCACTTGGATTATCAAGGCAGGGAGAAGATTTGTTGGAGTGTGCCCAAGGGAAGAAGCCACCTGTATAATTCATCATTTGTCACCTGAGTATTATTTTATGTTAAGGACCATGAAGGACCTCTCTCACACTGGGCAACATGACAGAGATAACACATCAGGTAGTCAGCTAAATAAATCCTTGCCAGATGAACATCTTCTTCCAGTGACTACTCTTTACTCATGTTTTCCTTAAATGCAACCAAAGTGAGGTACTTACCTCAACATAGACGTGAAATATGACTTCTAGCTTAGTGGTTCTGGTTCTAGAATCTATCCCTCCCATCAGCTCCTCTAGAAGCATTCTTCTCATCTGTTTTGTCATGGGAGTGGGATGCAGGAAGCAGGAGTCTAGGGTTTTCTTTCATTACAACTTTCCAAATGGTAGGAAAGAATACTTTATGTTTGCAAAACTGTAGCAAATGATGAAAAGTATTAGTCACTCAGTTGTGTCCAACTCTTTGCAACCCAGTGGACTGCAGTCCACCAGGCTCCTCTGTCCATGGGATTTTCAAGGCAAGAATACTGGAGTGGGTTGGCATTTCCTACTCCAAGGGATCTTCCTGACCCAGGGATCGAACCCAGGTCTTCCTCATTGCAGGCAGATTCTTTACCGACAGTGTCACCTGGTAAGAGAAGAGAGGATTGCAGGCAAAACTTGCTACAGAAAGTTGAAAGAATCAGATCTCCTGTGTGTGTGTGCTCAGTCATGTCCGACTCTTTTGTGAACCCATGGACACCCCCCAGGCTCCTCTGTCCATAGGATTTTCCAGGCAAGAAAACTGGAGTGGATTGCCATTTTCTTCTCCAGATCTCATTCCGTAAAACATATTCAGTCTTCTCACCTTTTTCTTTCAATTTCTTATGATTAAGCTTCTTTAAGAGAGTCTCAATGCATCATTTTGATCAAACCGACTGGCTGGTTTCTCAGAACTCATTAAAACTGCCAGTGTGGACACAGGTGATATGGTGAAATAGTGTTGTTTCCACTCAGTATTAAGGGGGTGAACATTTTATCGTAGGCCACCCAGAGGACTTGACATGAGACCCTTTCATTCGCGATGCTATTTTTAGAGGGCACATGTGTTCTGCACAGCACTTGCACCTGTCATCAGTAAGCTCAACAGTCAACAGTTCATTTCTGATGCTACTGTACGTGTGGCCGTGTGGCAAAACCTGGACTGAGGCTGAGGTTGTGTGAAGGTCACCATGGCCCATGGCCTTCAGACAAGGATACTGTTAAAGGTGGCCTTTCTAATCAGTCCATCTTACCCACAAGCCCTTGCCTCATAGGCAAACACTAGCATCCCAAGGCAGTAATCACAATTATTTTGCAGGAGGAAAAAAAGATTTTTGAATTTATTTGCTTAAAACCCCAGCAATATGTATACATACAAATATATACTCAAATACACATATAATATGAAAAAATTTACATGGGAAAATTTTTAAATAGGTGCCAAATTTAGCAGTTACAACCTATAGATAGATAGATAAGATGGAATTTGAGGAGAGAAGTTGTGAAAGAGTGTTTTAGCTTTTACTCCATAAACTTTTATATTGTTTGAATTATTAACAACTAGAATGTTTTCTTTAACACTTGAGTGATTTTTAAATCCCTTGACACAGATGCTGTTATATAATATGAAATTAAAGGGGAAAAAAGAGGGTGTAGGAAAAAAGGAAGAAGGGAAAGAAGAAGGAAGGAAAGGAACAGAAATGGAAAAGAAAGAGTATGTTCAACTTTTCAAGAGCCAAGTTCATGAGCTCTGAGTGAGTGGAGTGGTTAGAGATAAATGGAATTAGTTTATAAAGGTGTTGTGAAATTTTGAACAGAGTTTTTAAAATCATTTTTTAAAAATTATAATGTGCTACTCTCTCCTACAAGGTATTCATTGCAGAACATTTGGAAAACATAGAAGAGCACAAAGAAGAAAATTACTAGCACCAATTACCCAATTTCTCAGAGAAAATCATAGTTAACACTGCAGAGGTTGTCCTTCCATTCTCTTGTAATTTTTAGATGACATTTTGAAGGGAACCAGGAATATAACATCATAGAGAAGAGAGAGTCAGGAGTGGGGGGCCATCCTAAAAGACCAATGAAGGGTTCACCAGCAGCCATGAACTGCTCCCTTATCTCAGGCCTGAGATCGAGTTGAGCTTGCCTGGCCCATGAATACTGGTGTGCTCATCTGCCTCGTGAAGCTTACATCCTCCCTGGGCCTCAATTGCTTTCTCTCTAAAATGGACAGGTCCCCTTTCTCCTGCCCGCCCTGCTGCATTAAGACCCCCTAGAGGTAAACAAAGCACATTCCAATTATAAATCAACTCTTACTTGAATACAGAGTAGTGGTTGCATGCAGGTTTGTGGACTAGCTTATAAAAGTCAATTTAACCCTAAGGGTAGTTGAAATGCCAAATTCTGACTCTCTACCTTTTCCTACTATGTGATCTTCTATCTTTTTTCTACTATAAGTGTATCACTTTTAGTCACAGTATGGGCACTTTAAGGTAGATTCTTGTATATCCTGGGGACCAAATCACCATTTATTTCAAGCAGAAGATGGATTTTGTCTGTCTAGAGAGGAGACTGCTGAGGGCCTGCCTGTAATTCTAAGGATCTCCCAGCAGCGTAATCAGGGAGTGAAGAGTGCATTTCAGGGGCAGATTTTGCTGTTGGGAGCAGCCCCAGCCCAGATGCCACACAGATCAATCTCATTAGAACAGTAACTGCAACACATGAAAATAGTTGGACATGAGTCTGAGCAAACTCTGGGAGTTAGTGGAGGACAGGGAAGCCTGGTGTCCATGGGTTCACAGAGATTGGACACGACCTAGCGACTGAACACACGCACACACGTGAAAACAGAAGCAATGGCAGCTATCATTTGAGGGGTAATTGTGGTCTTAATGTGCTTTAGATGCATTATTGCATTTAATTCTCACATCAGCTCTATCATGGAGTTACAGTTATATCCCCTGGTTTATTAAAGCGGAAACAAGGCACTGAGAGGTTAAATAGCTTACTCAAGGTCATGCAAATGAGCCTGATGTAAACCAGCATTTTAACCCTGATAAAAAGACTCCATAGCCTGAAAGCTCTTGTTAACTGCCAATGCACAGGCAGAAGGGGGAACCTCAGTTACCATTTGTGATCTGCCAGCCCTAGAAAGTTATGTCAGGTTATTCTGGAGGTCATCTGGCCATTTTGTGAGATTTTCTAAATGAGAGGAAAATGGTAAAAGAAATCTGACCTCCTGTTTGAAATCTGACATCTAACAGGAAGCTGCCCATCCCCCTCCCATACTCCCATCCTGGAGACACTGCCCTGGGCAGCCTGACATTGGGGAAATCTGTCGTTGAGGAAGTTCACTTAAGGGTCTTTGAGCAGAGATTATGACTTTAGAATTTTGGAGTGGGGAGAGATTTGTAATCATCTCATTCTCTTCTGCAGTGCCCTCTCCTCTACTGGATCTGTATTTCTCAATCATCTCTCAGAATCAACTGCCTATAGCATGATCTGTTTCAGAAGTGTGTCTTTTGATTTTACGCTCTACATACTGTTTTGGGGTTTTTTTTCCTTTCTATTTTGTTATATCGCTTATAATGTTTATACAGCTGCTTTGAGAGCTAAATATGCAATCAGTGTGATGAAATCATGTTCCTTGCTTATCAGGGAAGGAAGAAAATGCCAACTTGAATTTTATACAGTTCTCAAAAGCTCCATGATGCAAAATGCTAAGTTCACTTACTTGATGTGATCTTAATTGGAATCACAAGGGAAATTGGAATGTACATGAAGTTTAGTTTTTCGTGTTTTTAATAGCACTGTTTGGCTGAGATTAGACTATTATCTACGTCTGGTTACCCGAATGATGAAGAGCTTGGATTTCTTGATGTTTGCTAAAAATGGAATGCCATATTACAGTATTTTTCTGGCCTTTTCTGTTCTGTTGTTTCATATGAGATTTTGATTTTATGGGTTATATTTTGAGAATGTTACCATAAGAGTATGTGTATGTATATATATATATATATATATATATATATATATATGTATATACAGGACTAGTCATTTACATTCATTATTCATTACTAACTGACAATATTTATTTATTCACTTGTTTAATAAAACTTTAGTTCATCTAGAAAATATTTGCTCAGCCCAAGATAAATGACACTTTTGATAGATACAGGAGATGGACAAATGAATATGACTAAATCCTCTTTTCAAGATCTCATCATAGTTGGAGAGAGGTAACAAGTAAACTGTGGGACAGGTCCCAGGATAGAGGTATGTAAGATTATTGAGGGTACAGACAAGAATATATACGTATCCTGGAGATGGTCACTAGATTTAAAATATAATGCTGAGTTTTATCAGTGTGGAGAAAGGATGGCCTTAGGAGTCAAAGATAAAATTCAATTACAAAATTCAAGTTGGCATTTTCTCCCTTCCCTGATAAGAAAGGAACATGATTGCATCACATTGATTGCATATTTGTGAAACAAACAGGCTAGATGACAGTAGTACATTAAACAGACGAGAGACCCAAAGCACAGACCAGTAAGTGACCTTTCCAAGAGCACACAGCTAAGAACTGGGACAGGTGTTGAAACTATGTGGGGTTTTTTTAAGCATTTTTTAAAATTAATTAATTAATTTATTTATTTTTAGCTGTCTTGGGTCTTTGCTACAAGCGCTCTTCTCTAGTGGTGGTGAGCACGGACCACTCTCTATTAATAGCTGCAGTGCACAGGCTTCTCACTGGGGTGGCTTCCCTTGTTGCAGAGCATGGCTCTAGGGCACGCAGTCTTCAGTAGTTGTAGCACATGGGCTCAACATTTGTGGCTCCCAGGCTCTAAGGAGCAAGCTCATTAGTTATGGCGCACAGGCTTATTTGCTCCGCAGCATGTGGGATCTTCTCAGATCGGGGATAGAACTCTTGTCTCCTGCATTGGCAGGCAGATTCTTTACCACCAAGCCACTAGAGAAGTCTGAGACTATGTTTCTTGAGGCTTGGTCTGTCTACTCTCCTCCAATCACCTATATCTCTAGTGAGAGTTAATTGTCTCCAGTGTGGAGGAGTGCTTCCCCAAAAGGGGCAACTTATAACCCATGGGAGCACTCAGTGGGTTGTGGAAGTGACAGTAGCTTCCACATCATGCAACAAAGATTAATAAAAGATTCTCTTCTAGCTATTAACTGCTCTTACTCCCTCTTTCCTCATTTTAAGATGCACTGTGACCTTGAAAATGCATTAAAACTAAAAATATTTAAGTAATCTACTTGTGCATAAATTTCTTTCTAATATTTCTTAGAAATTCTTGGTTAAAAATGCTTTCTTTGTATTTTAGAAGGTGATATATTAAACAGTGTGCTTTAAACAGTATTTATTCTGTCCTGGATTGGGAGGTTTGCAGCTCTGTAGGCTGGATGTTTGATAACACAAGGGCATCATGTGGCTAGTTTTATTTCTTGGTTGATTTCCCTACCCAAAGGTCATGGTCAGAAGTAGATTTATGTGGAAACAAAAACAACTGTCCATCGGCCAGTGAATAAACAAAATACAGTCATATTTGGCCAAATAAAGTGATGTTACATGCTATAACACAGATAAACCTTGAAAACATGCTAAGTGAAAGAAGAGTCATAAAAGGCCATATATCATATGATTCCATTAGGATGAAATGTTCAGAGCAGTGAAATCTATAAAGGCAAGACGGATTCACAATTGCTTAGGAATGGAGGGAGAGGAGATGGGGAAATGGGTGTGATAGTCAAATTATTTTTTTAGGTGATGAAAATGTTTTAAAATTGTTGGTGGCAAAATTTGTACATATCTGAATAAAAACCATTGAATTGGAAACTTTAAATGAGTGAAATACATGGTCTATAAATTATATCTCAAATAGAACTAGCTTTCAAAAAAGTAGATTTATAACTACATAGCATTCTCTCTTTTGTGCTCCATTAAAATGAGAGCTGCCTTGACAGTCTTGGTCATTATGGACATCATCACCTTAGCCAAGGACTGAACAATGGATCATGCTGACTGTAGAACCCTTTCCCTGAAAATCACAAAATCCCACAATCTTTTCCTTAAATAAATAGCCCTTTTCCTTGAACTCCTGAAGCATTCAGTTCAAATGTCAGACCTACACAATTTTATAGCCATTATCTCTTTCCTTGTCAGTATTCTGTAATCGATCATGAATGTATTCAGGGCAGGGGAGATTTCTTATTTGTCTTTGAATCCCTGGCAGCAAATATTGGGCCTTCTAGCAAGTAGGTTCCCCGTAAAAATGGAAGAAGGAAGGAAGAAAGTGAGAGGAAGGAGTAAGGGAGGACTGCCTTCGTATTTCATCAGGAGTCCCAGAATTCCTGAACACCTAGAGCAGAACATATGTCTGTGCGTGTGGTTCTGCATCAGACTCCTGTGATGGTGACTTCAAACAACATGGGATGGAGGGATGGATTGGACATGAGTTGAAGTTTTGCACCTCTGTGGAATAACAGTGAATGCCATCAGAATATCTGAATTTAAGCTAATTTAATTTTGGTTTGTAATCAGTGTAACATTATCCTTTAATCACTGCCTAATAGTAGTTTACATTATGAATCCCAGCATAGGTATTTCCCTTGGTCTGTGTCATTTAGAAACTAAAGTCCAGGAAGCTAACTCTTCACGTCTTATCTGTCTCCCAAAGTATAGAGACTTGTCTCTAAACAATGAAGTGAATGACATCATTAAATGAATTCTCAGACTTTCCTGCTGACTCAAGGGATAAGAATCTGCTTGCCAATGCAGGGGGCATGGTTTCAATCCCTGGTCCAGGTAGATCCCACATACCATGAAATAACCAAGCCTGTGTGCCACAACTACTGAGCCCATGCTCTAGAACCTGTCCTCCACAACAAGAAAAGCCACTGCAAACAAAGAAAAAAGAAAAGAAAAGCCACCACGAGGAGAATCTCACACACCACAACAAGACAGCAGTCCTTGCAACTAGAGAAAAGCCCGTGCAGCAAAGACCCAGCACAGCTAAAAACATGTAATAAATAACCAGTTTGTAAAAGACAGCCTGTATCAAAGAAGCAATAAAAATAAATAAATTTTTAAAATAAAAAATAAAACCTTTAAAAATTAATTCTCAAGGAAATTTGATACTCTGTGACAAGTTTTAATAGTGAGGTTAGACTGGTATTTTTTTTTTTTAATCCATCATTAAGTAAACAACCTGATTCTTCACACACTAGAATTCTAGTTACTCCATGTATCAATCTGTAGCCCAGGCTATTTTGTGGTATTGACATAAAAGAAAACATTTACCTAGAATAACTTTTGCATCTTCAATACAAGGAGATCAAGTTATTGCATCTGTAATTCCTGTGGGCATCAGTGGCCAGGTACAAAAAAGGGACATTTTCTGTTTGACCTTGTGACTCCTGGTTCCGAGACACAGCATCTCCTCCTGACCTGGTTGCCATGTCATTGTATGCATGAGGGAGTCAGGCACTGCTCCATTCATTTTGGTCCATGCCAAAACATAAATCGCCATCACTATTAAGCATTAAGCACTTATTAAGTGACTCCTTATGTACAATGTCAGAGAGTAGGTTTTACAGCTGGAATTTTGGCTTGCTGTGACTTTATATTTCCTCTTGGACAGGGCAGCTAAAAACTGAATAGGAAATTTGGTTGTTACCTAGAAAGAAACCTATTTAGCAAGGACAACAGGAGCAAAAACATGTCACATTTTCTAAGGGGCATTTCTTTTGGAAATCTGAAGCAAATTATTCAGTGGAGAATATGTATTTGAAAGTAGGATTTGGGAGCATTGGAGGTGCTGTATTAGTTCTCTACTAGGGAATTTGATCCAGTGGAGAGAAACTGTGATGGCTCAGGTCCAAGAATTATGGATGCTATTTCCAGAGCCTCCAAAAACTCAGCAAGGCTGGCTTCACTGTGCCTGGGGCAAGGCCAGCCTCGGGGCAATGTGAGGCCACACTAGGTGTCCTGAGGTGGCCTCCTGTGTGTGGAAAATCGTCCCCTGCAAGCTCATGGATTTCACTATTGGGCAACTCTTCAATCGACCAGGTTTCTGAACTGATGATATGTGATGGAGACGTTGGGGAGAAAACGAAAGTCAGAACAGGCAGGTTTATTTTGAATCCTCTTTTTCCTCACTCACTTCTCCACATTCATTCATTTGATTTACACATATTTACTGAGCAACTACTGTGTGTCAGATGCTGTCATAAGAGCTGGGGGTAGAGTGAAGCATGAAAACATCTCTTCAATGGGACTTATTTCCTGGTGGAGAAGGTGTGCACCTGTGAACCAAAGAGTGAGAGTCTTCACTCCTTCCCTTGTGACAGGGTTTTTCTAGTTTTCTGCAGCTGCCCAGGGATTTTTCTAATTGAATATTTTCTTGACCAGAGGGATTCACATGAATGAGAAAGGACAATATATAATAGAGAATGCATACTCCAAAATTAGCACAGTCAAGTTCTCATCCTGAGGAATAAAACCTTATCCCTGACATCCTTTGGTGATAAACAATGAACATAGTAAGTGAAAGGTAAGGCTCCAGAGTCTGACTTTCTTTTGGTTTGAATCCTAACTCTAACACTTACTAACTACATGTTAGAAGGTAGGTTCTATAGCCTGAATATTTGTGTCCTCTCCAAATGCATATGGTAAAACCTGTTTCCCCAAAGTGATGTCATTTGGAGGTGGGGCCTTTGGGAGATGATTAGGTTGTGAGGGTGGAGCCCTTGTGAATGGAATTAGTGCCTTTATAAAAGAGAGCTTCCTTGTTCCATTCTGCCATGTGAGGACACAAAGAGAAGATGGAAATCTATGAACCAGGGACTGTGTCTCACTAAACACCAAATCTTCCTTGACTTTGGACTTCCCAATTTCCAGAACCATCACTGGTGAGTATTTGTCTATATTTTGTTATGGCACCCTAAAAGGATGAAGACAATGCATTGCTCAAATGATCTGAGTCTCGCCCTCCTTATACTTACAGCTATCTCCCAGAGTACTTGGGCTTCACGAGTGGCTCAGTAGTGATGAAAGTGTCTGCCAAGCAGGAGATGCAGGTTGGTTCTTTGGGTAAGAAAGATCCCCTGAAGGAGGAAATGGCAATCGACTCCAGTAGTCTTGCCTGGGAAATCCCGTGAACAGAGGAGCCTGGTGGGCTACAGTCCATGGGGTCACGGAGTCAGACACAACTTAATGACTAAGAACAATCACATAGAGTACTTGTGAAATATAAATGAGGTTGTGCATATAAAGTACATATTGTACATTTTCTCCTTCATTTTTCAACTTAGCTTATTATAGATAGGCTGGCTTAGGATATGCCCAAGCTGTCTCACCGGGCTTGTGCTCTCAGCTCCTTTCTAACTTCCTCAGGGTAGAAGCCCTGTCTCCGCTCCAGTGGTTCTACACATGGTAGGGGGCAGGAAGTGCTTGCTGACTGCTGCTGAGAAAATGAATTGGATGTCATTTACACTGACTTGGTATTGCTGAGAAGAGCACACATGGTGTGTAATGTTGCCTCACCTCCCATCTGCCTTACTTCTGTCCATAGTCCCTGAATTTTCCCCATCTGCCTGAGGCCAGACCTCAGGCACTTCTGGTTCCCTCCTTCCATTTGTTCAACAACAATTGAACTCCAATGATTAAGAATTAAGAATTTTCCCTCTATCTCTTGCAATGCATTGTGTCTTTTTTTCCACCATCACCTCACCTGTCCTGAATTTTATAATTTTATGACATTTTTTAGTGAACTACTTGCCTCTAATTCCAATTATGGATGTTGAATATTTCGTTTTCCTTTTTTTTTCTTTATAAAGTTTTTTTTTATTTTATAAACCTTTACTTTCAAAATTTTCTAAAATGTACATGCCATATTTTTAAAATAAAATGATCTTTGAAATGTTTCAATAAATGATTATCAATAATCACTGACACTACTTTTTTCAGTAAGAGGCAAAACTGACAAAGTTAAAGTAGGTAGACAAACATGATTTGTTACTCTGCCTGCAGAACGGGATTCTGAGCAGTATGGTGCAGGCCACACCAGGCTGCCCCAGGTCAGGGCCCTGCCTGTAATGTGGACCATTTTTAAAGTCTTTATTGAGTTTGTTATATTGCTTCTGTTTTATGTTTTGGTTTTTTTGGCCACAGGGTGTAATTGAACCCATGCCCTCTGAATTGGAAGATGATGGCTTAACCACTGGACTGCCAGGCAAGTCTCTGAATATTTGGTTTTCATCTATTGACTCAGAACAAGCAGGAGCCATTTTATTGTCATATAACAGATATATGTTAATGGAGAGTTCCTATTGCCTGTAAATCCCAAGAAGGGGAACATAATCAGTGGGGGCAGCATATCTGAAAATTGTCCTGAAACCTCTCCCTCATTATGTTCATAAACTAGGAAAGCATATTCAACCTGTGGTTCATTATCCAAATGCAGTGGATATCTGCCAAATACTGCCGTGTTCAGGAATCACTTTTCCAAATTGTGTATGATATTACTGTGTAAAACAAACAAAAAATAAGTTTTAAGTTAAGATTTGTACAATGATATTGAATTGACTCGAGCTCAAGAAGACATCTTTGACTTTCCTCTTTCAAATATGTCTGAAGCCCTAGCCCCAGTGAGAATAAAAGACTAACAAAATCCATTTTCTCCTAGCTTAATCCATATAAATGTTTATTTATCAGTTCATTCATTTGATCTTAAAAGAATGTTTTCCCCATGCTTGACCGCAAATAGGAAACATCTAGGAAACTTTTAAAATAAAGTTTATCCTGTACTTTTGGAAAAGATAGAATAACAGGGAATGGACTTATCCTCCTGGGTGAAGCAAGTAAAAAGTAGAACAATAATATATTTAAAAGGGCATTTAAAATATTGGACTTCAGACAATGAAGGATGGTCATTACTGAGATGGAACACAAATGAGATGATCTTTACTTACTGCCTGGAGAAAGTTTCAGGATATGGCACAGGCAGTGGGGGAGGCTAGGCAGAGTCCTACAATCTTCCTAATTCCAGAGATGAAGTTAGAATGTCAGGAATGCCAACAGAGATATAGTCTGGAGTACAGAATACAGAATGGGAGAGGCTCCAGGGAGAAAGAGTCCTAGAGATCTGCAGAGAGAATTTCTGGAGCATTCAACTGAATACTGTTCAGAGCAAGAATATGAAGAAATGACCCATGTTTGGGGAACTATGCTGAAAGATCATGAGAAATAGTACCCAGAGCACACAAAGGTGTGGAAACAATATCAGTCCACAGTAAGAATTGGTTAGACTACTAAGAATGATCTTACCTCAGTAGTGGGGAAAAATGAACCATAGACTAAAATACAATGCTAGTACAATCTAACAAAGCTTAAAAACTTTCCAAGAGGATCGGACTATTTTCAAGTGATTTAATTGGGTTCCAAAACACTAGTCTAGAATATTTATGACTGAAAATAAACTGAACCCAACAAAATATAAGGCAAAATGTTTGGCATCCAGTCAAATATTACCAGTCATGCAAAGAAGCCAAAAGAATACTACCGATGCTGGACAGAAAAGTCAATCAATTAAAACTGAAACAGCAATGAGACAGAAGATAGAGTCAGAAGACAAGAACGTTAAAACAGTTGTTGTAATTGATTCCATATGTTCAGGAAGCTGGAAAAACGATCGAACATGTTAAGTAGAGACACTAAAGATATACAAAAGTCTCAAATAGAATTACTAGAGACAAAAGCTATAATATCTTGGAATAGAGAGACACTGTATGGAATAGTAGAATATAAAATATTACAGAAGAAAAGATTAGGCAACTTAAAGACTTAGAAATAATAACTTTGCAAAATGAAATACAGGGAGAAGAATATTGAAAAAAATGAGTAGAGTATCAGTAATTTTATAGGTCAGTTATATAGTTTTATTAATTTTAAGCAGCCAAAAAAAATGGAATCTACAGTGGTATGAGGTGTTTGAAGAATAATGGGTAAAACTTTTACAAATTTGCTGAAAATCATGAGCCACAAATGCAAAAAGCTCAATTAATCTTAAGCACAAGGAATGTGTGGAAAAGTACACCAAGGAAAGTATAAATTAAATCACGTAAAATCAATTATAAAGTAAAAATTCAAAAGCAGTCAGAGGAATATGTACATTAAGAAGAGAAGAACAGCTATAAGGATGACAGCAGATTTTTCTCAAAAATAAGACAAGCAGGAGGAAATCAGGGCAACAATGCTTAACTGTGTTTTTTTAGAAAAATCTAGAACATGTTACACAATAAAAACATATTTTTTTTAAAAAAGTGAAGAAAAATATCTTTTTGAGGATAGAAAAGCTGAATCAATCACCAACTGACCTTCAGTTATAAGAAATGTTAAAGGAAGTCCATCAAGTAGAAGGAAAACAATGCCAGATGAAAACCTGAAGCTATGCAAACTAAGATAAGACATCAGAAAATGGTAACTGCTTGGGTAAATATAAAGTTGTTGCTCTGCCACTTGTATCTCTTCAAAAGATAATTTTGTGCTTTCAGAAAAAATTATAACATTTGTATTACAAAAGAGGATTATATGATAAGAACTCAAAGGCTGGAATTGAAGAAATAGAAGTATACTGATTCAGGTTTTTAATATTTTACATGAAATAATTTCACTTTAATACATACCATGACGAGTTGAATTGTTTAAGTTATAACCTCTAAAACAACCAGTAAAATAACATAACTAGTTAAAAGCAACAAGCCAACAAATGAGAAAAAAAATTACTCATAAAAATACACAAAAAATCCTGGAGATTGATGGTTGTGATGGTTGCACAACAATGTGAAAACATTTAATGTCATTAAACTATACACTTAAAAATAGTTTAAAAAGTAAATTTTATGCTATATATATATATTATACTACAATAAGGCAAAAGGAAGTAACTTTGAGTTATGACTTTGAATTAGGAAAAGGTTTTTTAAATATAAACTGAAAGCATAATCCAAAAAAGAAAAATAAAATTTTGATAATCAAAATTAAGAGTGCTTGTTCTTTTAAAGGTCAGTGTTGAGTCAAGCCACAGGCTGAAAATAATTTCCAATTATATATCTGATAAAGAGTGGTACTTGGAATATGTAAAGAACTCTTAAGATCCTATAGTAAGAAAAGAAACAATTAAATACGTGCTAAATATTTGAATTAAAACTTTACCAGAGAAAGTATATTGGTAAAAAAAAAAAACATGAAAAAATTCTCAACATTATTAGACATTGGGAAAATGCAAATAAAAAACCACAATGAGCTAATTCCACACACCTGTTAGATTGTCTAAAATTGGCAAGGATGTAGAGGAACCGAAACTCTCATACACTGCTTGTGGGAATTTAAATTGATATAAATGCTTTTTAAGCAATTTGCCTGTTTCTTAAAAAGTTAAATATACAGTGCTCATGTGATACAAATATTCTAAGTATTTACCTAAGTGAAAGCATATATCCATATAAGATGTATACACAAATGTTCTCGATGGCTTTATTTGTGATAACCTCAAACTAGAAAAATCTAAATGAAGGTGACTAATATATTCATTATCTTGATTGTGGATGGCTTCATGAGTGTAACCATATGTCAAATCTTAAACCGTATACCTTCTAAACATGTGCAGTTTACTGTACATCAATCATAGCTCAACAAAACTGTTAAATATAATTATCTCTGTGATATATCCCAAATGATTTACTGAGTTGAGTTTTGGGGAACTCCTAAATTAGACCACTCTGGACCATCATCACTTTAATGGTATCATGTGAGCTACTTTTCAACTTAATTATATCAAGAATGCTGCATGAAATTCAGAAAATCTACCTATTGTCCTCAAGGAATTTGAAGTGGCACTCAAGAGACCACGTTGGGCTGCACCCCACAGACCTACAAGCCCTGAAATAACCCAGCCTCAAGACAGAAGAAAAGAGCCCAGAGTCAGTGACCGAGACACCAGTGGTTTATTGGTTAGGGGATCATACACACCTTAAGCAAGGTCCTGAACATCCTGGTATTTGGCAGACAGACGCAGGACACAGCGGCAGTCATTGCTACCGGAGGGAGAGGGAGGGTACCAGTTGCGGGGGAAATTGATGTCAGGTTGGCTCATTGATTACCAGGGAAATCAGCAGAGGGATGCTCCTCATAGCCCCCTGCAGTTAAGAACCATCCGGGAGCAAGTATTTCCCTTTGATAAGCTAGCATAGTGGAGCCATTCTGATTCAAAATTAGAACAGTCACTAGCTGAGGCCAGGGGCAAGATAGGGGGAAAGGGGAAAGCACATAGGCAGTTATTGGTTAGGCTCTCTGTTTAAGATGGAAGGTCAGTCGTGTGAGTAGGTATAGGTGAAACAGGGATTGGTTGAGCAGGGAATGAGCAGAGAACAGGAGAACCACCATCTTGAGTAGCCTGATAGTACAGACCAGTATTCATTTATTCTTATGGGCAGAAGAGCCTGGTGGCCTACACCCCATGGGGTCACAAAGAGTCGGACATGACTAAGTGACTAAGACACACACACACACACACACACATTCATTTATTCACCTAAGTCCAATCCTTTATTGGGTGCTATGGATTGAAAGATGAATAGGAAATAGTACTGGGGGTCTACAACTGACTATTATAACAGGTGTATTATATATATATATGTGATAATATATGCAAAAGGTGCCAATAGAGTACATCAGAAAATACTTCAGGCAAACTTGGCAGTGCAGCGAAGTCTTCCTAGTGTGAAATCTAAGCTGAGAATTAATGGAGTCAGCCAGACAACTATTGGGTAGATTACAGGCAATTTACATACAAAGTAAACAGTATGTATAGAAGATCAGAGACTAGAGAGAGAATGGAATTGGGGAGAAATACAAGAGATTCAGTATGACTGCGAGTTAGAGAATGGGTTTTCAGAGAGACTAAGAGTGATGGAAAGCCACTAAGAGTTTTTATTAGGGAAATAATATGTGTAGGATGTTGTAGGAAAAAAAAAAATCATTCTGCAATGGATGTTACTGAAGGCAATACTAGATACAGGAAGTCCAGTTAGGAGCATAACATAATAATCAAATTTAAAATGATGGGGCTGGAAACTAAGATAGTGAAAGTGATATTTAAGATATGAATATTTTGAGAATGATTTATTGGTTTCTTTTGTGAGAAATTAAATCAGAGAATATAGAGGAGAAATTTTTATGGAAAAGATGGTAAGTTTGATTCTGAACATTTTGTGTATTTCTGCAACACTCTAATATGTAATATAGGAAAGTGGCTTCAACAATATCCATGATTTCTTTTCTCAAAAATAAGACCCTGTTGTGAATAACCTTAATGTCATTGCCTGTTAATCTGTGCCAGTAATACCTACAACCTACTTTGGGTATTTTCCTTATTGTGCTATGAATTTGAAATATCTCAAAATTTAAATTAAAACATGAAAAAACATACAATAGTTTACTGTGATAAACTTTAAGTCCCTCTGCTATAATTTAACTAAAACCTGGATAAATTAGCAAGCTAAACTTTTTTTTTTCATTTATTTTTGTTAGTTGGAGGCTAACTACTTTATAATATTGTAGTGGTTTTTGCCATACATTGACATGAATCAGCCATGGAGTTACATGTATTCCCCGTCCTGATCCCCCTCCCACCTCCCTCTCTACCTGATCTCTCTGGGTCTTCCCAGTGCACCAGGCCCGAGCACTTGTCTCATGCATCCCACCTGGGTTGGTGATCTGTTTCACTATAGATAATATACATGTTTCGATGCTGTTCTCTCAAAACATCCCACCCTTGCCTTCTCCCACAGAGTCCAAAAGTCTGTTCTGTACATCTGTGTCTCTTTTTCTGTTTTGCATATAGGGTTACCATTACCATCTTTCTAAATTCCATATATATGTATTAGTATACTGTAATGATCTTTATCTTTCTGGCTTACTTCACTCTGTATACTGGGCTCCAGTTTCATCCATCTCATTAGAACTGATTCAAATGAATCCCTCACTTTAAAGATACTACCAGAACTCACAAAAGAGCAAGGCAAAATTTTAAGCCACACTCTAAAGATTGTTTTTAAGGAAACTAGTGCTAGGGTTTGGGGATTTAACATCTAATTCTCAGATTTAATACGAACTGAATATAAGACTTCCTCTTATTATTTGGAAGGCCTCAGAAAGGACTAAAGAGGTTGACAGATGCAAATCCAAATACTTCTTGGAAGAAACTGACCCCAACATTTAGTTCACAGGATTCTCACAGATTAAATTCAATAAAAGTATAGTTCATAACAAAAAATAAATCACAAGAAAATGAAACACCATAAATAGCAGTGAGCAAAAACAACAGCAGATTTATACCCCCAAGTACTTCTCATATCAGAATTACCAGATAAAGAACATCTATACATAAAATGCTAAAAGAAATAAACTATTAAATTTTGAAAAATGAGTAAAGAGTAAAGGTCTATCAAAAACAATCCTGCATATTTGCAAAAAAAGCACTCCCAAAGAATATTTCTGTTAAAACCAATAGAATATGATTGAGGTTCAGAAAGTGAAGAGGAACGAAAGAGCCTCTTGATGAAAGTGAAAGAGGAGAGTGAAAAAGTTGGCTTAAAGCTCAACATTCAGAAAACTAAGATCATGGCATCTAATCCCATCACTTCATGAAAAACAGATGGGGAGAATAGTGGAAACAGTGAAAGACTTTATTTTTTGGGTTTCCAAAATCACTGCAGATGGTGATTACAGCCATGAAATTAAAAGACTGGGAAGAAAAGTTATGACCAACCTAAACAGCATATTAAAAAGCAGAAACATTACTTTGCCAACAAAGGTCTGTCTAGTCAAGGCTATGGTTTTTCCAGTAGTCACGTATGGATATGAGAGTTGGACTATAAAGAAAGCTGAGCACCGAAGAATTGATGCTTTTGAACTGTGGTGTTGGAGAAGACTCTTGAGAGTCCCTTGCACTGCAAGGAGATCCAACCGGTCCATCCTAAAGGAGATCAGTCCTGGGTGTTCATTTGGAAGGACTGATGCTGAAGCTGAAACTCCAATACTTTGGCCACCTGATGCGAAGAGCTGTCTCATTTGAAAAGATCCTGATGCTGGGAAAGATTGAAGGCAGGAGAAGGGGACGACAGAGGATAAGATGGTTGGATGGCATCACCAACTCAATAGACATGACTTTCGGTGGGCTCCGGGAGTTGGTGATAGACACAGGGAGGCTTGGCGTGCTGCGGTTTCATGGGGTTGCAAAGAGTCGGACACAACTGAGCAACTGAGCTGAACTGAACTGAGGTTCAGAAACTAACCCAACCACATATTGAAATCAGATATATGATAAAAGTGGTATTTTAATCTCTAGAGCAAAAAGGATATCTTTAATAAAGGATATAAAATATAAAATTAGATACAAGCCATGTCAGGCACCAAGAAAAAGTTTAATTGAATCAGAGATATAAATATAAAAAGTAAAAATAAGTAAAGATAAGAATAAAACATGGTTGAATTTTCCTTAATTTTTATTCAATAAAATAAAATACTAATAAATTTAAAAATTCATCTACATAAACCTTTAAAATTATTAGATAGCAAAAAAATAAGCAAAGTGAAAAAAGAAATGACTAACTGGGAGAACATGTGTATAACATAAATCATGGAGAAAGGTCTGATATCTTTAAAAGCAAATGAATTTTTAATTGATGGAAAAAAGCCAGAAATACCAAAGAAAGATAGGCAAAGATCCAAAATAACACATCATAAAGCCAGATATAAAAATGGCTCTTATACATATGAAATAACCCTTCTATGAAAGTACAGTGATGAAATTGCAGACAGTAATTTGGCAATTATCTCACAAACTTACATGTTCATTTATTCTTTGATCCAGCAATCTCACTACAGGAATTTAACCCAAAGATTAGTTACAGCAATATTAAAATATATGTGCACAATTATATTCCTGAACCATTATTTTTAGTGGTAAAATTTGGGAAGCAACCTAAATGTCAAAGAGGGGAAATTAGCTGAGTAAACTAAGATATATATACACAATGGAGTAATACATAACTGAATAACATAATGAAGAAGATCTTGTTAAGCTGATATGGAGTAATTGCAGGAGGTATTTTAAGTGAAGAAAGCAAAAATGCAAAATATCGTATATCATATATAATATGCTATGTTTTGGTAGGAAAGAAGGGGAAACAAACAAACAAACAAAAATACATGTATCTGCTTATTTTCACACACACATAAAGAACCACATGAAAGAAAAACCAGAAGTTAATAAAGTTGGTTACTTACAAGAGGTGGATGTGTTTTGAGATAAAAGGGATATAGAATAGGGACATCTCTGGTGGTCCAGTGGTTAGGACTGTGCTTCCAATGAAGAAGGTATGGGTTTGATTCCTCGTAAGGGAACTAGAATCCCACATGCCAAGTGGTGTGACCAAGCAGTTTAAAAATTCAAAAGAACATTTTTTTAAAAAAGAAATATAGGGTAGAATGACACTTCGCTGAGTGTACTGTTTTGATTAGTGTTGATCTTCAGAAGCAAGTTAGTTATCTGCACATTAAAAATCAATCAACAAATATTTGTTCTTGTTCAGTCACTCAGTCCTGTCCAGCTCTTTGAGACCCCATTGACTACAGCATACCAGGCTTCCATGATAGTAAAGAAGAAGAAAAATTAAACTATGAAAAAGTTAAAAAAACAACCTACTTTGTTTTTTATGAGTATCATAATTCACTGAGGGATAAATCTACAAAAGAGAAAGTAATCCAAGTAACCCAAAGTATTTGTCTGTGGGATAGGTGTTCAAAGAATTGGAAAATGCTGAACTATTTTTAGTAGATTTCATTTCTATAATGGTAGATTCAAGGCAATTCTGAAATCATTTAAGATGTGTTAAATTGACCAAAAGGATAAGTGCATCAGAGTTGCTGTGGATGAACAGACATGTAAATAGGAAATGGGAAAGGGAAGAAAGAGCCCTGGAAGATGGATTAGAATGGGAGATATTGTAAACTCATGATTTCTAAAATATTTGTATGTATGTGTATATGCAAATGCATGTATTTGTGCCTGCCTGCTAAGTTGCTCAGTCATATCTGTCTCTTTGCAACCCCATGGACTGTAGCCTGTCAGCCTCCTCTGTACATGGGATTTCCCAGGCAAAAACCCTGGAGTAGATTGCCATGCTCTATTCCAGGGGATCTTCCTGACCCAGGGATCAAACCCAGGTGTCTTATGTCTCCTGCATTGTCAGGTGGATTCTTTACCACTAGTGCCATTTGGGAAGCCCACAGACGTGCATGCATATATGTAAATATGTGTATACATATGTTTAAATATGCATATATTTTCTAGTACTAGTGCTATTCACTGAATGTTCTTTTAGTAAAGACACCTTGATAACAATGAGCATGCCTGAAGCCCAAAATTGATCTCTAATACTACTAAAGGTAACCAGGAATCCATGGAGGAATATATGACTCTCTGGCTGGTCCATGGTAAATATAAGCCTAGAACATCTTCTGTCAGAAAAATAAGAATTAGTCAAAACTTATGGAGGCATGTCTCAAAGACATAGAAACCCATAATGAAGCCTTCAATGGCCTAATATGGCACAATTTTTGCAATAGCAACAAAAA
Organism: Odocoileus virginianus; assembly: GCF_023699985.2. NCBI lineage: Eukaryota > Metazoa > Chordata > Mammalia > Artiodactyla > Cervidae > Odocoileus > Odocoileus virginianus. The sequence continues at coordinate 53,553,560 of NC_069684.1, read as the reverse complement.
TTATGAATTCATAATTCATATTGATAATAAACAAATGGTGAAGATGATAGATAGATAGATAGATAGATAGATAGATAGATAGATAGATAGATAGATAGAAAGGAGGGCTCTTGCCCTCAGTAGAAGGCTGAGTGCTAAATAGTGAATGTGGAGAGTACTGGAAGTGGATAATCATCTTTCTGCAACCACCATAGTAAAGATCAGTTCAGGCAAGAATCAATGGATGCCAAATATGGGGAAAATACTGATGAAGAGCAGAACATGCACATGGTCTTAAAACTTCCCTTCATGGGCTGCTTATTCATTACAAGAGAGAAAAATAGTAACGGTGCACTTGAGACATGAGACAACACCCTGACGGTGTGATGGAATTATGTACATTACCGGTGAGCAGGTAGGCATCATGTCCCTTCAGGTGTGACACCTCAGGGGGACCAGTGCCACTCACATCGTATTCTGACCAGGAATATAGTCAGGATATACTCATGAGGAAATGCCAGACAAAGACCAAATGAGGAGTGTTCTATTAAAAAGATCAAAAGGTACTTCATCCTTCAAAAATACCAACAAGATAAATAAAGGTTTTGGAGATGTTCCAGCTATGAAGTGACCTTAGAAACACAACTACATGCAATATCTGATCCTAAACTGGTTCCTGTACTGGAGGGAAAAAACACTAATAAAGGACATTATCGGGTTAACTGACAAAATTAAAATATAAATAGTAGATTAGATTAAGTATTCATTACTATTAAGTATACTGAAGTTGATAATTATAGTGCGACTACATAGGAAAATTTCTTATTATTGGAAAATTCATATTTAAGTACTTAGAAAAGGGCCAGTTCAGGTTACTTTTAAATTGTTCAGAAACACACATATGCATAAATAGATGGATGAATAGACAGATAATAGATAAATACATACATAAATACAAAGATATATAGATACATAGACAGAAATATATGCCATTCTGAACATATATATATACATGTGTTTGCATATTTGTATATAAAAAAAAGGAGGAAGAGGTGATAGAAGAGAAGGAAGGAGAATAATATGACAGACAGAAAATGAGGTAAAATGTTAACAATAGGAGAATCTGGGTAAAAGATATGTGAGTTGACTTTTTTTTACATTCTTGCAATTTTCTGTAAATCTGAAATTATTTCCAAATAAAAAGTATTATAAAGCTCTTGACTCCTCAAGTGAAATGTTAGGATGAACTTAAAATAAAATTTACCTCATCAAAAAGAAATAAAACAACTTGAATATCAGACGGGGAAATGCTTCCTGATACAGGGTAAGAGGTGAGGTCACCGTGGTGTTGGCTGTGGTTGGTGTGGGCTGAGAGTGACTCTGCAGAGTGGCTCAGGATGGGAAAATGAAGGACAGATATCAGAGCAGATTCAGGGTCCCCTGTACACGAGTAACAGAGGCCCACAGCCAAGTTCTTGGGGTTTTTGCCTTTCCTTTCTGACAAGCCCTGGAGTGTTCAGTGAGGTGCCAGGTTCATCCTTGGGGGCTCCAGGACACATCCACATAGGGTTAGTTTGGCTTTGATGAATTTTCTGGGGTTGGCAAATTTACTTCATGCCCTGAATACCCTAACCTCAACATTTCTCTTTTTCCATTAAGTTCCTTGAAAGAGGATGAAAAAACCAAAATATAAGAAATTCTTTGGATGCTAAGGTGGCATGGGTGCTGTGGACACACCTCAGATACCTTCACCCAAGCCTCCAGGTCCCCCACTTCAGCGAAAGAAAGACTCTTCCTTAGTGCACCCATCAGAGACGATTTCTTCGCAAAACTGACGGCGCTATTAAAATCAAGAAGACAGGCTGTCAGCCAGTCTGTTTAAGTCTTAACCAGGCTCTATCACTTACTGACTGGAAGACAAGAGGAAAGTCACTTTCCTGTACCTTACTTCCCTTACCAGTAAGAGTATAAATACTATATTGTGAGGTTTGAACTAGTAATGCTACACAGCACTTATCACAAAAAGATAGAAAATATTTAACACATTTAGTCATTTAAAGTTAATATTCTCTTAGCTAAACCCTTTAACTGGTGAGAGTTTAGGCTCCTCTTTCATAGCTGTTTTCTGAATTGTACCTGTTTATTATTCTCTTTTATCTGATCCTTACAGTTTCCCTCATAAACTCTAAAGTTGACTAAGCTATATTCTTGGTTAACAGTCTCTAACCCTTGAACCCATATCCACACATCCTCAAACACATGCACGTACACGAGCTAGACTGCAAAAAACCATCTGATGCACAAAATAGGGCCTTTTCCAGATTAACCAGGACTGTGCTGTCTCTAGTCAGAGAACTCAGGGTTATAGGCAGAATGAGCAGTGATTTAAGAGGTCCAGAAGTCTCTCTTGATCTCAAGCCTTCATCCAACATGCTGAAATCCCTGATATGTTAAGCATCTTGTTAAGAAGATTGATATTTAGTTGAGTTAAGGCAGGAACATAGTAGAAGAAATGTGTGGCTTCTGGTGGGGTTCCAATCATAATTCTGCCCTGCCTGAACCTCTCTGTGACCTAGTTTCATCAGAAGAGAAGACCTACGTCAGTGCCTCAGTAGATTCATAAAGGTAAAGTCCTTTGGAAAAAAAAATGTCATTATGCTATGTAAGTATGGTTTAGGTCTTCCCAGGGAATCAACTTGCCAATACAGGAGAAAAAAACATACAGAATTTTTTCAAGGAACAAGTTGTCATATGTACCATGAAGGGAAAAGAAAATGCAGTGACAGAGAAAAAGTAGGATGGAAGGTGGTGAGTGTATGTGTGGGGATACAGAGGTGTGTGGGTTTGACCATCAAAAAAGGCTTCTCTGAGAAGGAGGCATTTGACTTCCCTCTGGGAGGAGGCCTCACTAAGGAGAAGCCATTTACTGGGGCTCTCCAGGTGGCAAAGAATCAGACACGACTGAAGCAACTTAGCTCGCATGCATGCGCTGAAAATGAGGAGAAGCCGTCCAGAAACGGGACAGCCTGCGTGAAGAGTCCACAGTGAACGATGGCTGGCCAGGGGACCTGGCGTAGTGGGTGAGCGTGTGCATGGCCTGCAATGAAGGCAGAGGTCAGATCACGCAGGACCCAGCTGGGCATGGGAGAAGTTCAAATTTGACTTTATGAGCCCTGTGAAGTCATTGCAAGTCTTTAGGCAAGACAGTAACGTAATCCAATTTACTTTTTCAGATGCTCTCACTGACTGCCATATAAAAGTGTATTGGCCCAGAGACAAGATAGAACACAGGCAGACTAAATCCTCTCCCAGGGGATTTGGCTGTTGTATTCTCTGAACTGAAGAGACCACCCAGGCAGTGGTCTGTTTGGTCACCCATACAAAATGCATCCCTCTGTATTTCAGGGAACCAGTCCAAAGCCTCCTGTACTCTTTGAGCTTGGATCACTGATGTTCTATTGGCGCTGGGAGGGACAGCAGGTTTTGACTTTTGAATAATGTCATGTGCCTTGTAACATATGGCTTTGATCTATCTGAATGGGAATCTTGGTCTGTTAATCTGACATCATTATTACCATCTCTTTGGCACTCGAGATGTAAATTATGTTCTGACGAATTTTTTCCTTTTAATTTTACAATCAGCTTGTCTTAATATTTAATTATTAATAAGAAGATTTGCTCTTCTATTCCATAAGTGGAAATTCAAAGAAAGAATTCCAATTTTGAAAATCCTTTCCATACTGAGATTAACTAAATGCTCAATTGTTTGGCTAATTGCTGAGGTTTTGTTGGTTTGCTTGTTTGCATTTGAAAAAAAATATGTTTGAGTATCTGGATCTACAGCTTCCATTAATTAATTTGACTGTTTTGTCCTTTTTTTTTTTTTTTTTGCCTATCAGGTGTTACACAGATAGGTTTAATGTATTGAGTATCTATTGACCCCTATTCTGTCTCTAAGTGGCTGTATGAATTTGGACCTCTGAGAATGTCAGCTATTTTAACCGACCATTTAAGTTCTAATAACCTATGGTTTGGATGGTATTGCGTATACTAGAGGACATAGCATTGATTCTTTTTGTTATTATTTTATGTGTCAGTTGGTTTATCTCAATATCAGAGGCCAAGATGGAGTTAGGACTACAGAAGTTGTCTTGAGGAGTAGGACCTGTGAAAGGAAAGGAGGGGAAGCAGAAACAGCGTGGTGTGTCATCACACTGGGTGTAGTCCTGATGAAGTTCTGCCAGTCCAGTTCCAGGCTTCAGACCAATGATTGTTCCTTTAAAAAGCCCTACAATTTGGGGCAGAAATAGTCAGACCTTGAATCACCATCTTGCTCAGTCATTGGCTGAAATTCTCAGAGATCGTGACCTCGTGTGAAAAGCTAAAACGGACCCTGAAGGCACAAATGGTCTGATGATGGGCAGCCAACCACAGTCCTTGCTGCTGGGCAGCTCCTCCTTCGTGGAAGGAGAAGCAGAGTGCACGTCTCTTTGCCTTCCACAGAGGAAGTGCATCCCTCCATGTATCAGGGAACCTTGTGTCCCATGAAGTAGTTGTCTGTGCACATGAGCGAACATCTCCTTCTTTCTCCCTAAAGCAAACTTGGAAGAGAGAGGTTAATGGAACAAACTGCAGTCCTTATGACTGCTGTTGACCTAAGGGCCACAACTGCTCACTGTTTTTCTCTCTAATCCCATTCTAATGTGCCCACATCCTCTCCCACTACCTCTGCTGGTCTTAGTGGCTGACCTGGTCATGTGACTCAAACTCTCATTTCTGAGAGGTCTGAGATCCCTCTCAGCCAGGGTCATCTTGCTTGTTTATTCTCAGTCACAGTTAGGCAGGAGAGAACTAAAAATCACCCCAAGTGGGTCACCTGAGCTCCCCATGGATTTTCCCCCTGCCAGGGTACAAGAGCAGCCCAACCTCTCTCCCAACAGAGGTGTGTATAGTCACATCTATGGTTTTCCCAGTAATCATGTATGGATGTGAGAGTTGGACCATAAAGAAGGCTGAGCCCTGAAAAATTGGTGCTTTTGAACTGTGGTGCTGGGGAAGACTCTTGAGAGTCCCTTGGAAAGCAAGGAGATCAAACCAGTCAACCCTAAAGGAAATCTATCCTGAATATTCATTGGAAGGACTGATGCTGAAGCTGAAGCTCCAATATTTTGGCCACCTGATGCAAAGAACCGACTAACTGGAAAAGACCTTAATGCCTGGAAGGATTGAAGGCAGGAGGAGAAGGTGATGACAAAGGGTGAGATGATTAGATGGCATCACTGATACAATGAATGTAAGTTTGAGCAAACTCAGGGAGATAGTGAAGGACAGGGAAGCCTCGCGTGCTGCAATCCATGGGGTCACAAAGAATTGGACATGGCTTAGCAACTGAACAATAACAATCTCTCTGCTGATTAGGATCACTTACTGCTATTGAGGACTCTTCTTGCCTGCCAGTTCCTAAGCACAAGGAACCCAAGATGCCTGGCAGGGATAAGGACTTCCAATGCTTCAGTCAAGTAGGACTTGCATACAGAAGCAAGAAACACAAAGACTCCCAGTCAATTTCTAGGAGTCACTGTAAGTGGGTCCACCTCTCATATGCCTTGGTTCTCAAATCCACATATACTTTCTATTGTGAACCCAGTGCCGTATAAACCTTGCTATTTTTTGTAAATATTGCATCCTGAAGAACAGTGTCCGGTTTTCACAAGGTTTTGACTCTGGGCTGGTACTGCATCTGTGACTTCAGCAGGCCTTTACAATGCTCTGTGAGACTGGCATCTTCAGGATACTGTGCTTTGTGATGCCGGTAATGGATCCCAAAGACTTGAATCACCTCCCAAACCTCCATCACTGTAGAGTAGGTTCTCTGATCAGATACTACCTTGTATGGGATTCTACCCCTCTTAAAAATGTTCTAGGAGCCCCAAAATAGTGGTGGTAGCCTAGGCCCTGAAAGCAGAAAAGGCAAATTCATACCTTGAATAGGTATCTAATCCTATTGGATCTAATTTAATAAATTTACCACTGACTGGTCACTTGATCTCCTCAAAGAATAGAGATATGTTAGGGGCTTCAAACTGATCTTTGTTGCAAATAGGTTAGACATTCACAGGTAGCAATAAATTGACCTTGGTCAATGGGAGACTGTGCTATTGATTCCATATATATCAATGGCCTGCATCTCTACATTCACGGCCATTTCATTCATCTGTTCATTGTAACAACACTGGAGTAGTTGTTGACCGGCAAGTTATTTTTTTAATTTAGTTGTTAAATGCCTCACTCATGGTAGATACTTTCTAGTAGGCTTTAATATAAAATTTAAGAAATACTCTTCAAACTTGGTGTTCTCTCTAATATACCCATCCTCACACCTCTACTCCTGATGTTTTTTATTCCAGTCTTTTGCTTTTCAAGATCTGGACCCTCTGGCCAGGTCATTCAACACTGCTCACGGAGTTTTGGTTTTTTTTTCCCTCTCACTGCTATCCCTCAAGGACCTGCTGAATAAGGCTTATAATGTAGCCAACACTAATTTTTTAAAAAATATTTATTTATTTATGTTTGACTGTGCTGGGTCTTCATTGCGTGGGCTTTCCTTTAGTTGTGGAGAACAGGGGCTACTCACTAGTTGCAGTGTGCAGGCTTTTCATTGCGATGGCTTCTCTTATTGTGGAACTTGGGCCCTGCAGCGTGTAGGTGCCAGTAGTTGCTACATGTGGGCTCAGTAGTTGCACATCATGGGCTCCAGAGGGCAGGCTCAGTAGCTGCAGCACATGGACCCAGTTGCCCTGCAACATGGAGGATCTTCCCGGACCAAGGTCCAAACTGGCATCCCCTACATTGCAAGGCACACTCTCAACCACTGCACCACCAGGGAAGTCAGATGGTGTGGCCCAAGTGCACTCTATCACCCAGTACTGCAGCCGTATCAATATTCCTGGGTATCTAATATGTTGCCTCCAGATACCAAAAAGTCTTACCAGGAATTATACATTCCTCTTTGTAGAAGTAAACACAAAGTGCAACAATTTCTCTTTCATTTCAGACAGGATAATTCCACATGCCCCTGGCCAGGAGAGTACTACAAATGCTTTACTGAAGTGGCAGTTCCACGAATTATTATAGCATTTATCTCACACCCTCATAGTCCCTGTGTCTGGAATGCATGCCCTCCAGGGTATCAGACATCCTTATCCTCAGTGTGAGTTTCTGTAAGATGCCCAGATGGTCCAGAGATCTTCACATGATATTACAGCAGAGAGCTGCAAGAGTTAGCAAAAGTATTACCATAGGGAAAACAATAAACATGTGTATATATATACACACACACACATATATATATATATGTATACACACACACACACACAGTTTTATGTTCTGCATGAATGCAGACTATTTCTGGAAGCCCTTTCACTGTTAAGATATAAAAGAACACACCTGCCAAATCACTGGATGCCCATCATATACCTGTGGCCATATTTATTTGTTCTAGCAAAGAGAATTCACATAGCAGGTAGCTGCAACAGGTCAAGCCTATAATGGTCAATAGAGTCATTTTCCAGAACTAATGGAAATTCTGCAAGGGCTAGATTATTGAGTTAAGCAGTGACTACCACCTTACAATATTTAACCTGAAACCCTAATAAATGCCTTTTTATTTGATCTTGATTTCTGACTTCTTGATTAAGTACCTTAAAATCTAGCCCCATGTGGACTGGCCTGATCCCTGAAAGTACTGGGGTGATCAAATAGTCTACTTGGCCCAGGATTGCTCTGTTTTTAGCACAGAAATTCCTGCATCCCAGGCTATTTGCCAGCCTTGGGCGAACCAGGACATTTGATTGCCTAACAACATTCACTCTTTTTTACAATTCCTCTAGGATAAAATCTCTTTCTTCCTTTATCATGACTAGCATGTTTCCGATTATGTTATGTTGTGACAACTCTGTTCATTGGCCTGGAGGCCAGGACTGTACTTGGCAGTTTTTAAAGGAAGCACTTTATTTATGGCTTTTAGACAAAAAGATCTCTTATTTTCTCCCATAGTGGGGAAATTTTTGCCTGTTAAGAAGGAGAATACCTGCTTCTACAGATAAATTGTTCAGTCTGTGGATTCTTCAGGGGAATCACCCATATGACCTCTGCCCATGTGTCAGGGATTTAGGTTTTTCCAACCAGGGCTTGAACTTTGTCTTACCAGACTTACCTTTTGAAAAAACTGTTTTTATTGGAGTATAGTTGATTTACAATGTTTTGTTAGTTTCAGGTATACAGCAAAGTGAATCAGCTATACGTGTACATATATCTCCTCTTTTCACAGACCTGTCTTTGATGAACATTCAGCAATCTTCGAATTTCAGCTTCTCTGATTGTTACAGACTGGATTTGACCTCATGCTCTGCTCACCATCATATGAGAGGAGGGGATTTTCTCGAGCTGCCCAAGAGACTCTCGTTTTCACGTTTAGTTTTTCATTGTTTTCCATTGTTAATTGTCCTCAGTGTCCTATTACCCAGATGCAGGCCATACACGCAACTTAGTAACAGTCATTCAACATCATTATTCTTATAACAAATATACATTTGTAGGTATATTTTATAAATTAATATTTATAAATTTTGGTTATTATTATTTCATTTCATAAACACCACCACCACCTCTGTACGTTCAAATGCTTAAAATCATTCCACCAGACTGTTCTCCCAAGACACCAGTGGTGAAGTTCTAACACTTAGGTCACCACCTTGCTCCAGGCCATCTCTGCTCTACCTGCCGCTCAGGGAGAGTCGTCCTTATGCTTGCTCCAGTCTCTTACCCCCATCTTCGTACCTGCTATCTCAGAAAACTTCTAGTGTCAGCTGTGCGAGGGAAGGAGTGCTCGAGACAGAACTAGGAGTGAGGTCTACTGGGGAGTAGAGGAATATCACCTTTGAAAGGAAAAGGAAGGGAAGAGGCTTGCGCAGGGAAACTGCCAGAGTGCAATGCCTTCCTGACGGTGTCGGTCCAGTGAGGAGCTTGGGAGCAAAGCTTGCTCATTGGGAGAGTCCTGCATTGAGCTGAATATCTGTCTTGTGAGTTTGGCTCATGGCTGCCCTGAGAAGAACATGGCCTGAACTGCCACTGCTTTGCTCTAACCTCAATTGAGGGTCACCCCAAAGAAATCACCTGAGCTTGAGAACCGTAACAGATCCCGAATGTATGTCTGCAGGCCGCCAGCTAACTGCATGCCTTACAGCTTGTCAGAAAGTCTGTTCTTGAAGGAGCATCTGAGCAGCACATCTCCATATCTACCGTAAAAATGATAAACACCTACAGCCAAAAGGAACCTTGAAGAATCTTTGCTTTCCACTAATTATAAGGTTTCCCATTAGTCTGTGTACCTCCATGAAACAAACAAAAAACAACACACTCAGTCATCAGAGACCATCAATTTTAATTGCATGCCATTTCAGAGGTGCTAAAATCCAGAAAAAACACATAGAACAGATGAAATATGGTACTTACTTTACTTTTTGCTAACCTTTCAGAGAAGGAAGTGTTCCTCTTGTGTTGCTAATCCCTTGAGTTTCCTGTACAGGAGTTTAGGCCAGTATCATCCTGAATTTGAAAGAAGCCCAACTCCATTTCTTCTTTTTTCTAATTTCTGTGGTGCACATGGAGATGAAATAATCAGCATCACCCTCTGAAAAAGAGCCTTTCTGGATCACCTCAAGTTGTTCACATTGCTCCTCTTCACCTCTTCTCAGAATACATAGCATTGAGAGATTAAACAGAAAAAAAAAAAAAAAAGAAAATTACAGAATATAACCAAAGTAAAAAAATGCACAAACACTTCACCACTGGGTATTAAAATTAACACAGCCATTTTGAAAAATAGTAAAGAGTGTCTATAAGAGATGAAGCTATGTATACCCTATGATCTAGTGGTCTACTCCCAGTTACATGTTCAGTTCAGTTCAGTCGCTCAGTCATGTCCGACTCTTTGCGACCCCATGAATCGCAGCACGCCAGGCCTCCCTGTCCATCACCAACTCCCAGAGTTTACTCAAACTCATGTCCATCAAGTAGGTGATGCCATCCAACCATCTCATCCTCTGTCGTCCCCTTCTCCTCCTGCCCCCAATCCCTCCCAGCATCAGGGTCTTTCCAATGAGTCAGCTCTTCACATCAGGTGGCCAAAGTATTGGAGTTTCAGCTTCAGCATCAGTCCTTCCAATGAACACCCAGGACTGATCTCCTTTAGGATGGACTGGTTGGATCTCCTTGCAGTGCAAGGGACTCTCAAGAGTCTTCTCCAACACCACAGTTCAAAAGCATCAATTCTTCGGCACTCAGCTTTCAAAGGCAGATACAGGAATGATAAAACTGCATTACCCATCATAGCTCCACACTGAAAGCAAGCCAAACTTATCCTTTGATAGTAGAATAGGTAAACTGATCAAATATAAAGCACCAATGAATTAAACCCCTGAAAAATGTGACAATGTGGATAAATTCCAGGAAAGATAGATGTAAAGAGGACATGTAGTAATATGATTCTATTCATAAAACACAAAAATAGGAAAAAGAAATTTATAGTGTTTGAAGTCAGGATAATTGCTAGTTTTGAGAGAAAGACAAAAGTAGTGACCAAGAGGTACCATGGAAATAACAAATTTTGCTTTATGGTTGATTCACTCTGTCTTGATGTGTACTATATTCACTTTGTAGGACTTCCCTGGCAGTCTAGTGGTTAAGACTCCACTTACGCTGTAAGGGGACTTGATCCTTAATCAGGGATCTAAGATCCCACAAGTCTGCTGTGTGATGTGGCTTTTTATAAAAAGAACTTCCCTCTTCACTTTGTGAAATTTTATCTAGTTGTACCTTAATGATTTCATATTTTGCCATAGATACAAAAAGATCCTACTTACCATAATGATTTCATATTTTGCTATAGATATATATTTTACCTTAATAAAAAGTTTACAGTGAAATGAAATAAATGAAGCTCATATGACTAAAAAGTTAGGATTTGATAGAGCTAGGTACCTGAAGGGTAGTTAACAGATGTGTGTGATGTTATTTTACATTTTCTCACATGCCGAAAAATATCCCTATAAAAAGTCCAAAATAACTTGAAGGTAGTGACAAGTCAGTTCTAAGTTTTCTCCATCCTGTTGTTGCTTAGTGATTAGAGGTCCATTGATTGGACATAAAATAAGTAGTTAAGTTGAAAGTAAAAGTATGAAAAGATTATCATGCAAGTTCTAACCAAAGGAAAGATGATATGACTGTATTTATTAAAATAGACCTTAGGTCAAACAACAAACTACAGATTAAAAAGGTCATTGTGAATCATGAATATTTCAGTTAAGTGGTTAGATATGAAATGAAAACTGTATGGCTGAAAGCAGAGCTAAAAATACATAAAGAAAAAAAAACAAAAAACTACCAAGAAATCCACATTTATCTAAAATAAATGATAGAGTATCTGGACTAAAATATCTACAGCAAACTATGAAGTCATGACAGAACATTAAAATCTGTAGTTTAAAAAATACTACATAGCAAACTTAGGAGAGGCAAGTAAAGCAATTGTGAGGACAAACTATAACCTTAACTTATATAGAAAAATAAAGACTAAATGAGTTAATAAACCTTCTGAAGTTCTGAAAAAAATAGCAACATAACTCCAAATATAACAGATGGAAGAATATTTTTAATGAAAGTTAAAATAAACCAAATAGAAAGCACAGATAAAATTGAGAGCTTACTGGTTAATACTAATCAACCAGTTCTTTGAAAAGATTAATAAGACTACAAAACTTTAGCAAAATTCATTCCATAGTGTAAGCACAATAGGTATTAAAATGAAAAGTGCTGTAGGCATTAAAGAGACAATAAAGGATAATGTGAATAAAGGATAGCATTAATTTGAAAACTTAGATTAAATACACAAATTAATAACTTGCAAAAGCAAAGCAAATTGACAAATAGAAAGTCTAAAACTCTTAGAACTATAAAAGAAATAAAATTACTCATCAAAATTTTTTTTTCTTTCCACAAACTCCTGGCCCAATTAACTTCATGAAAGAATTCCATCAGATATTCAAAGACCAGATAATTCCAGTTTTATCCAAGCTCCTCAAGGATAGGCTTGAATTCAGTTTGGTTCAGTTCAGCCGCTCAGTCATGTCTGACTCTTTGCGACCCCATGAACCGCAGCACACCAGGCCTCCCTGTCCGTCACCAACTCCCGGAGTCCACCCAAACCCATGTCCATTGAGTCGGTGATGCCATCCAACCATCTCATCCTCTGTCGTCCTTCTCCCCCTGCCCTCAATCTTTCCCAGCATCAGGGTCTTTTCAAATGAGTCAGCTCTTCGCATCAGGTGGCCAAAGTATTAGAGTTTCAGCTTCAACATCAGTCCTTCCAATAAATATTTAGGGCTGATTTCCTTTAGAATGGACTGGTTGGATCTCCTTGCAGTCCAAGGGACTCTCAAGAGTCTTCTCCAACACCACAGTTTGAAAGCATCAATTCTTCGGCATTCAGCTTTCTTTATAGTCCAACTCACACATCCATACATGACTACAGGAAAAACCATAGCCTTGACTAGACGGACCTTTGGCAAAGTAATGTCTCTGCTTTTTAATATGCTGTCTAGGTTGGTCATAACTTTCCTTCCAAGGAGTAAACGTCTTTTAATTTCATGGCTGCAATCACCATCTGCAGTGATTTTGGGGCCCCAAAGAATAAAGGCAGCCACTGTTTCCACTGTTTCCCCATCTATTTGCCATGAAGTGATGGGACCGAATGCCATGATCTTAGTTTTCTGAATGTTGAGCTTTAAGCCAACTTTTTCACTCTCCTCTTTCACTTTCACCAAGAGGCTCTTTAGTCTTCTTCACTTTTTGCCATAAGGGTGGTGCCATCTGCATATCTGAGGTTATTGATATTTCTCCTGGCAATCTTGATTCCCGCTTATGCTTTCTCCAGCCCAGCGTTTCTCATGATGTACTCTGCATATAAGTTAAATAAGCAGGGTGACAATATACAAGATTGAATTCATGAGTTTAAAGAATTAAAATTGTAGAGATTTTGTCTCCCCTAAGCATAAGACAATTTCAATTAAAGTGCCAACTGTAGTCTTTGAGTAAGTTGTGAAACTAAGTTAAAATTGTTATAGAAGTATACAGTGCTGAGAATAAACAAGGCAGTTTAAAGAAGAAGTTGTGAGCCCTGTCCTACCAGATGTCAAGACATGTTATGTGTGTGTGCTCAGTCATGCCTGATTCTGACTCTTCAAGACCTCAAGGACTGTAACCCACCAGACTCTCTGTCCATGGGATCTTTCAGACAAGAATACTAGAGCAGGTTGCCATTTCCTCCTCTAGGGGATCTTCCCAACCCAGGGATCAAACCCATGTCTCTTTTGTCTCCTGCATTGGCAGGCAAGTTTTTTAACACTAGCACCACCTGGGAAGCCCTATCATAACAGATTAGTCAGATGTAGGTTTCATGCAGCTGGACCCTTGTTTTACGACATATAGTATAGCAGAGCAACTGTTATAAGGATGGACTTTTAGCAAATTGTATTGACACAATTGAGTATCCACTTTGAAAACTCACACTATACAAAAAATCAAATCTGGATGAAATAAAGACAATCATAAAGGACAAAGGTATGAAAATTTTAAAATATACTATAGGCTAATATATTTTTAAAGCAGATGTAAGAAACATAAACCATGTAGAAATATTACAAACATTATTATAAATTTAAGAACTTTTGCTCATCAAGAGATATTAAAAAGATGAGAATACAAGCTACAAAGCAGAAAATGTTCTAAAAATATGTTTAAAAAATCACTACTCTCCAAAATAGACAAAGAACTATGAATCAATAAGACAAGCAAATTGACAGAAAAGTAGGCAGAAGAATTGAATCAATAATTCACAAAGGAGGACATTTTAATGACAAGTAAATATACAAAGAAAGTCTTAACATCATTATACTCTGAAAAATGAAAACTAAAATCCACAAATATAGGTTATGGCATACCCTTCAGGTTGGCAAAATATAAATATCTGTCAATACCAAGTGTTGGGATAGATAGAAACCCTCATCTACCACTGGTGAGACCATGAATTATACTTGAGACCATGAATTATACTTGAGACCATGAATTATACCAATACTTTATCCATGTTGGAAATTGACCTGAAATTGTTTAGTAAATTTATACATGTACATTCCTAGCTACTAGCAATTCCATTCCTGGAAAGAATGTTCATAACATCATTGTTAGTAATTGTCAAAAACGATAAACATCACAAATAAGCATCAAAAAGAGAATGGATAATTTGTGGTATTTTTTAAAGGCCAGTTAAAGCTATATACCAAAACATGGATAAATCATACATATAATATTAAATGAAAGACACATGCAATGAAAGAACATATTTGATGTGATTCTATTTATATAATTATTATAAGCAGGAGTGTAAATAATATTTATGAAAGATGCATACTTAGGTTGTAAAAGCATTTTTTTAAAAAAAGCAAAGAAAGGATTATCAGAAAAGGCAGAACACTTGTTATTCATGGGGAAGGGGATGGGGGAGCGCCACATGGGAGGGTCACAGAATTAGTTTTTTAAATTATTATAAATGTTTTCTTAACCTGGATGGTGGCAGCACAGGGGGTAGCTTTAGTGTTATTATTTAAAATGTATATTTTATGCATTTTTGGTATATACAATATATTTCTAAAATTAAAAAAGAAAAGAAAGGAAAAGTGGAAATTCCAGAAAGTTAAGTCTTAAGGTAAGACTTTGGCCTCTTTCTTAAGATTGACTGTGTTCTGACACCATAGCCAACTCCCAAACAGTAAGAAGTTCAGTCAAAAGAGCCATTCATTTCCTCCTCACAGCATCACGATTATTTATTGATCACCTGGACACTGCTGCTTTCTAGAGTCACAGCCCTTTCATCACTGGGGGTCAAATAAAGGTGTCAAGAGATTATTAGAGAACATCAATTTAACAAGAGCAGTAAGGATGTATATTTCACCCAAGCAGTGTGGCAAGTCTTTTTGCAGGTTTGTTTGGTTTTTTTAACAAAATGCATATTTATCCATGAGGAACAAATTAAAGTATCACCTGGTAAAATGATAATGTAATATCTACATTTCTCAAGACTTTCCTAAATAAAACCAGCTTTTTCTTGTATGCACCTTCTGTTTACCAAATCCTCCAAGTTGGTGAAATTTGTTCAGTGGTGTCCAACTCTTTGCGACCCCCATGGAATTCTCCAGGTCAGAATACTGGAGTGGGTAGCAGTTCCCTTCTTCAAGGGATCTTCCCAACGCAAAGATCACACCCAGGTCTCCCACACTGCAGGCAGATTCTTTACCACTCAATTACAGAAGAAACTGAATACTGAGTGAGGACTTTCAGGGAATTGCTCTTTATTGAACAAGGTTGATCAGCTTAAATATAAGTTGTCTTAGAATAATACTTTAAACTAATTTTTAAATAATTTTGAGTCACTTCTAATTATCGGTCCTTAAGGTCTGTTTTTTATGTTTTCATTCATGTATGACTTTTTGTGACTCATGGGCTGTAGCCCACCAGGCTCCTCGGTCCATGAAATTTTCCAGGCAAGGATACTGGAATGGGTTGCTATTCCTTCTCCAGAGCATCTTCCTGACCCAGGGATCAAGCACACATCTCTTGTGGCTCCTGCATTGGCTGGCAGATTCTTTACCACTCTGCCACCTGGGAAGCTCCTGTTTTGTATAATACACTATGAAAATTTCCAAGAGAGAGGGTACACTATCCATATTGTTCTCTATATATTCTCAGCTCTTAGAAACAAAGACCTAACACAGTAAATATTTGTCAAATGATAATAAAGGAAAACAGATGAATATATGAATGAATGAACATCTAATATAACAATAATTGGCTCCTTTACACAGCTGCAGATTCAGGATTCAGCAATGTCCCTTTTCTGATTGCTTTTACTATCAAAGTAATTTCCCACAGAGTCAGTGGCATGTGATTTAAAAGAAAACATGATCAAAGGCAATGTAATTCTAATGAAAAATACATGGTAAGTATTTGCCATTTCAACACTCAAATGTGAAAAAATAAAATAAAAAGAGATAATGGTCAGTTTTGGCAAAGCTGCCGGGCAAAGGTACTCTATTATTGGGAGCATAAATTATGAAAAGATTCTTAAAAAGCAATCCACCGAATAGACCAAAAACCTTCAAAATTTCATTTCCAGACACCTATCCTCAGAAAATACTAAAAGATGCCCACAAATAATAGTTGAACACTGTTCACTGTAGCATTGTTTATAGCAGTGAGAAACTTAAAATATTCTAAATACCCCCAAACAGGAAACTGGGTCAATAATTCAGTCTATATAAGTTCTACACAATCTTATGAGTCATTAATATTTATGCTGTAGAAAAATACTTAATAGCATTGGAATGCAGTACTATATATTATTGAGTTTTTAAAAAGGTGATGATTGCAAATCCATATAATTGGTATCATCACATCTTGGCAGAAAAAATGAAATCATACATGGACATAAGAAAGGCTTAATATAAGCCCTAGAAGGATATGTGTCATCATTACAGTACTTATCTTTGAGATAGCACTGGGGTAATTTTTAATCTTTTTCCTATTTTCTACTTTTTTAGATTGAATTTATATTTCTTTTGTAAGAAGGAAAAGTAGCAAAACTAGAGTTCAATTAAAAATAATTAAATTCTATTTTTTTTGACATTTCTTTTCTTTTTTTTCCATTTATTTTTATTAGTTGGAGGCTAATTACTTTACAATATTGTAGTGGTTTTTGTCATACATTGACATGAATCAGCCATGGATTTACATGTGTTCCCCATCCCAGTCCCCCCTCCCACCTCCCTCTCCACCCGATCCCTCTGGGTCTTCCCAGTGCACCAGGCCCGAGCACTTGTCTCATGCATCCCACCTGGGCTGATGATCTGTTTCACCCTAGATAATATACATGTTTTGATGATGTTCTCTCGAAACATCCCACCCTCGCCTTCTCCCACAGAGTCCAAAAGTCTGTTCTGTACATCTGTGTCTCTTTTTCTGTTTTGCATATAGGGTTATCATTACCATCTTTCTAAATTCCATATATATGTATTAGTATACTGTATTGGTCTTTATCTTTCTGGCTTACTTCACTCTGCATAACGGGCTCCAGTTTCATCCATCTCATTAGAACTGATTCAAATGAATTCTTTTTAATGGCTGAGTAATATTCCATGGTGTATATGTACCACAGCTTCCTTATCCATTCGTCTGCTGATGGGCATCTAGGTTGCTTCCATGTCCTGGCTATGATAAACAGTGTTGCAATGAACATTGGGGTGCACGTGTCTCTCAGATCTGGTTTCCTCAGTGTGTATGCCCAGAAGTGGTATTGTTGGGTCATATGGCAGTTCTAATTCCAGTTTTTTAAGAAATCTCCACACTGTTCTCCATAGTGGCTGTACTAGTATTCTAATGAGACAGATGAAACTGGAGCCCATTATACAGAGTGAAGTAAGCCAGAAAGATAAAGACGATTATAGCATACTAACACATATATATGGAATTTAGAAAGATGGTAACGATAACCCTATACGCAAAACAGAAAAAGAGACTCAGATGTATAGAACAGACTTTTGGACTCTGTGGGAGAAGGCGAGGGTGGGATGTTTCGAGAGAACAGCATCAAAACACGTATATTATCTAGGGTGAAACAGATCACCAGCCCAGGTGGGATGCATGAGACATGTGCTCGGGCCTGGTGCACTGGGAAGACCCAGAAGGATCGGGTGGAGAGGGAGGTGGGAGGGGGGATCGGGATGGGGAATACATGTAAATCCATGGCTGATTCATGTCAATGTATGACAAAAACCACTGCAATATTGTAAAGTAATTAGCCTCCAACTAATAAAAATAAATGGGGGGGGAAAAAAAAAACAAAGACTTTCCAGACTTTTAGAATGAAAGAGAATATGCCTCTACTGAAAGTAAAAAAAAAAATGTTATTAGAAAAAAATTCTTTGTCCTTCAAGTTACAGTGGCAAGAATCTCTTAGAATAACTGAATTCCCTACGAGAGTCACTTGGAAGGTTCTGCGAAGTTGACTGAATGGACTGTAAAGATCAAAGCAGTACCTTCCCTCATAAAAATGGCAGCTGAAAAAAGCGGGACAGTAAATCTATATCAATATTTTTATCAGAACCCACATCCAGTAAAATTTCCACCAATACCAACCCAGATTCACAATGTTCACTTCTACATATGAAAGTCTAGCTATATCTGGCTTTTAAATTCACAAAATAATATTGAAATGACAGAAAATTTGACCAAAAAAATTCACAGACGTAATTACTTTATGCATTCATAGCCTTATGCAGTGCTAAAGTCAACATGTAAACTAAGCATTAACCTTAGCACAAACAGTTTGCAAGATGTTTTATTTGTTATAGTCACATCTTTGTGGTTGGGAATTAACTGCGGGAAAGCCGTTTTAAATTTTAAAATTCTGTATTTTAGAAGATTCTAAAAGAATTGTAATCGTAATACTGGTTCACAAAGTAATTAGTTATGATTAAGTAGGGCCTAAATCAAGGAAAACTTGCATTTATAAAATATCTATTAATATGCAAAGCATTTTCATGTTTACTTATTTGATTACAATGGTGTGAAGTAGCTGAATCCTCAAATGTTAGATTTCTCAGAATCAAACAGAATTTAAGTGGTAGAACAAGGTTTTGAACCTTGATCATCTGACTTCAATATATTTATAGCACGAAATTCTGTTCCAGCTTCGATTCATTGAAGACCGTTGACAATAAACAATGTATTGACTGTGAAAGTGAAGCCCATATTGACTGTGGTTGGTGGTGGTTTAGTCGCTCAGTTGTGTCCGACCCTTTGAGACCCCATGGACTGTAGCCCACCGGGCTCCTCTGTCCATGGGATTTTCCAGGCAAAAATACTGAAGTGGGTAGCCATTCCCTCCTCTAGGGGATCTTCCTCAGCCAGGGATTGAACCTGGGTCTCCTGCGTGCAGGCAGGCTCTTTATCAACTGAGCCACGAGGGAAACGAAAGATCCTGCCTTTTTTTGAGTTGGTTCAATGTGTCCGATGATGTCTTACTTCATGCTTCTTCTTAACATCTCTTTACAGAGGCTGAAGAGAAGTCCTACTGTCAAATCATGATTGAATTATTTAATTCAGTTCAGTCATTCAGTAGTGTCTGACTCTGCAATCCCACATCTTGTTTCTATTGACTGAAATAGCAACTGATAAGGCTTTGGTGTAATTGGAAATATTTTTGTTTGTTTGTTTGTTTGTTTCATTGCAGCAAGAATCTGGGAAGAAGTGGGCAGCTGGAAGCAGAAGCCAGTAATCTGGAAAGAGAAAAGGATGCACTACACACTCCTGGGTACATCTGGAGTGTGACAAGATAAGGAAGGGGATCTGGATGGAAAGGTTTGATGTAGGAGCATAATAACGTCACAGAAGTAGCTGTTTGTGTTATACCACTTTCAAAATAACATTAAAAGCCCACATACCACAGGCCAACTTGCCAGTAATCTGAGATAGAAGTGCATTAATCCAATTACTTCCCTGGCATCCCAAATCACTTACTACCTACATGCTTTTAGAAGCTCAAATAACTCCAGGGCTAAAATGATAAAATGTTCCCCAGAATAAACAAGTCTCACATTAGGGCACTGTGAGTCTCCACGGGAGGTCTTTATGGCCACAGGCCACGTTTCCTTATGAAAAGGAATAAACCAGCTCCTAGATCTGCCTCTATACACTTCTTCCTTCTCTGACCTGTTGTTTAACAAAAAAGATAAAACATAAAATATTTTTCCCCATTCATGCAGTAACAGTTGTTGCTATCCTCACATACAATCTTTCTGCCATCTTAATATTTATAGATGAACCAAGTGTGGATGTATACAATTTCAGGTGACTGTATTTGTAAACACCATTGTATTAGATATTGAGGGTATTAGGTACTATGTAGGGATAAATTAAAATTCCAGCATTGGAAGAAAAAAATGTTGAAAAGCCATTTGATGCAGATTTTCCTTCTTGCAGATGAGTAGCTAAAATATTTAAAAATGATCTTGACCTATCCTTTTAAAAATACAGGATTTTAAAATTAGAAAAGACTCTGAGTTACAAACAGAATAAATCTTTAATGTTCTTAACACAAGAAAAAAAACTGTACAGTGATAGATGGTGGCCTTACTGTGTTGATCATTTTGCAATATATATAATACATATATTAAATCATTGTTTTATACCCAAAACAAATATAATGTTCTATGTCAATTACATTTCGATAGGAAAAAAAAAGTGGAGAAAAAAAACCTAAAAATGAGATGGCTAATCATTTGTGTTTTGCCTACTAATGCCAATCAGTTTGTAGTGATAATCTGCATTTTGATGAAAATCAGACTTGTGTGGTCTTAGGAGGAAAGGTCACTATGATGGATGGGTCGTGAATGGCTATCTTCTAGTCGACTATTTTAAATTTAAAACATAAACAAGATTATCAAGTGATCACATAAAGTGACAACTGGAATAGCTCAAGTTCTGTTTATTAGTTTTACAATCAGGGTGCCATCATCATTTGTTTCTAACCTACTGTTCAAACTGTAATGTGCACTCAACAGAGGTTGGAGACACAAATCCAATGGAAGATAATATCAAGATTCTGCACCATCTCACAATTGTTTCAAAGTAAATGTGTCGGTAAGTCCACAACGGGAGTTCTCCAAAGTAAATTCCACATTATTTTAGAATACAGTACAATGGAGAAGGAAATGGCAACCCACTCCAGTACTCTTGCCTGGAAAATCCCATGGACGGAGAAGCCTGGTAGGCTACAGTCCATGGGATCGCAAAGAGTCAGACATGACTGAGCAACTTCACTTCACTTCACAATGTCTATAGGGTTTTCCAGATGGCACTAGTGACCTGCCAAAGCAGCACATGTAAGAGACTAAGAGATGTGGGTTCGATCCCTAGGTTGGGAAGATCCCCTGGAGGAGGGCATGGCAACCACTCCAGTATTCTTACCTGGAGAATCCCAGACAGAGGAACCTCGTGACTACAGTCCATAGAGTCACAAAGAGTTGGACACAACTGACGTGACTTAGCACACATACACAATGTCTATAAAAGAATAAATGTTTATAGTAAATAAATAAGAAAAATTAACTAATGTGACTCTTACAAGTATATTTATTATTAAAGTAAAACAATAACTGCTGCAAATATTTAGAACTTAGGAAGGATGTTTTCAGGGAAGATGCATTTTATCACTGAGCTTTTCTTTTAGCATTGCATGTTCTCAGTAATAATAAAAGAGAAAGCAATATTTTGTCAGTTTTATTATTGCTCTGGTAGTAGCTGTAGACAACGCACCCCCTCAGTGCTGACCTCTGGGAAGACAGCTCTCACTGCCCATATTGCACACTTCCAAGGTATCAGTGCAGATATTTACCCCTCTGATGTTCTATAAACTTCCCCATTTTGTGAACCCCAGTGAAATGAACTGTGTACGGACTCCAGGAGTTAGTGATGGACAGGGAGGCTGGTGTGCTGTGGTTCATGGGGTTGCAAAGAGTCGCACCAACTGAGCGACTGAACTGAACTGAACTGACGATAAAAGTAGCAACAGGTTTTGTGGACAGAGCTTGGATTTACATTTCAATCACTTGATTCAAAGAGCAATCTAATTTGTTGAACAATTCACATTTTCCCTATCTTGCAATTATGCCTCTGTCAAACATTAAGTTTCTGTCTAAATATGGATGTATTTCTATGCCCCTTACTTATTTCAATTAGTCATTATGTCTATTCCTATGTCAATGCTGCTTGGCTTAATTAATAGTTCTATAACTAGCCTGGTATCAAGTAGAAAAGGTGACAGTCATGATTTTTTCCCCTTCAAATTTGTCCTGGATTTTATTGATCCCGATTTTCTTCATTAAAAATTTTAGTATCAGCCAGTCTGTTTCCATGGAGACACATATTGAGATTTTTATTGAAATTTGTTAGAATTTATAGATCACTTTAGCAGGAAATAATACAAAATTATCTTTTCCCCCTTACATGAATTCACTATATCTCTCCTTTTGTTTCTATTAACATCTTTCAAACATATTTTCTATTTCTCCATAAACACATGGCTATGTTTTTCTTGAATAGATTTTTATTGAATATTGAATATTTTTTCACTTGTAACCTTCTAATGCTTAGTTTCATTTATATAGTGCAATTTATTTTGGTGCATCAGTTTTATGTTGTGCAATATTACCAAATGCTCTTATTAATTCTAGTACCATATTAGTAAAATCTTAAAATTTTGTATGTAAACAATTATATAATCCGTGAGTAATATGCAAGGTTTTCCTTTTTAATCAGTCTTTTCCCCTTTTAATTATTTTTTGGTGTATGTATGCTTATATATCTGCTTGTCTTATGGCTTTGGCTAGACCCTCCTAAATAATGTCAGATATAAATGGTGCTATTGAAAATTCACATCATGTTCCTGATTGTATTTAATAGGAATATCTTTAACATTTCTCCATTAATAATAATGTTAGCAGAAGTTTTTAATAAATGCCTTTATCAGATTCAGTTCAGTAGCTCAGTCGTGTCCGACTCTTTGCGACCCCATGAATCGCAGCAGGTCAGGCCTCCCTGTCTATCACCAACTACTGGAGTCCACCCAAACCCATGTCAATTGAGTCGGCGATGCCATCCAACCATCTCATCCTCTGTCGTCCCCTTCTCCTCCTGCCCTGAATCTTTCTCACCATCAGGGTCTTTTCCAATGAGTCAGCTCTTTGCATCAGGTGGCCAAAGTATTGGAGTTTCAGCTGCAACATCAGTCCTTCCAATGAACACCCAGGACTGATCTCCTTTAGGATGGACTGTTTGGATCACCTTGCAGTCCAAGGGACTCGCAAGAGTCTTCTCCAACATCACAGTTCAAAAGCATCAATTTTCGGCACTCAGTTTTCTTTTATAGTCCAACTCTCACATCCATACATGACCACTGGAAAAACCATAGCCTTGACTAGGCAGACCTTTGTTGGCTAAGTAATGTCTCTGCTTTTTGATATGCTGTCTAGGTTGGTCATAACTTTCCTTCCAAGGAGTAAGCGTATTTTAATTTCATGGCTGCAATCACCATCTGCAGTGATTTTGGAGCCCAGAAAAATAAAGTCAGCCACTGTTTCCATTGTTTCCCCATCTATTTCCCATGAAGTGATGGGGCCGGATGCCATGATCTTAGTTTTCTGAATGTTGAGCTTTAAGCCAACTTTTTCACTCTCCTCTTTCACTTTCATCAAGAGGCTCTTTAGTTCTTCTTCACTTTCTGGCATAAGGGTGGTGTCATCTGCATATCTGAAGTGATCGATATTTCCCCCGGCAATTGTGATTCCAGCTTGTGCTTCCTCCAGTCCAGCGTTTCTCATGATGTACTCTGCATATAAGTTAAATAAGCAGGGTGACAAGATTAGGTAATTGGTTATTCTTGTTTGTTTAAAAGTTCTTTTTGTTGTTTTAAGTCATGGATAGCTATTTATGTTAGAAGTTTGGGATCAACATATACACATTATTATATACAAAACTGATAGTCAACAAGGACCTACTGTATAGCCCAGGGAACTCTACTCAATATTCTCTAATAACCTATATGGGAAAAGAATCTGAAAAATAGTGGATATCTGTATATATATATATAACTGAATCATTTTGCTGTACACCTGAAACTAACACAACTTTATTAATCAGCAACACTTCAATATAAATACTTTTTTTTAAATGTTCAATTATATATGTCCCTGTTGAACACAAAGCTCTTATTAAAATATTAATTTCAATAAGATTTAAAATGCCAAATACTAATTTTATGAACTAGACTTATGTATTTATTCTATTACTAATTAACAGTTATTTGTTCAAGCAAAATATATTTTAATTGGCAGTTATAACACATGTAGCAACATTCTTCTCCAATAATGCACTTACAAAAACTTTTCTGCTTTACTTTTCTCTATAACATTATCAGTTTTTCTTATATATTTTCTGTAGCTTATTGGTGGTTTAGTCACTGAGTCGTGTCCAACTCTTGCGACCCCATGGGCTGTAGCCCTCCAGGCTCCTCTGTATTCCCAGGCAAGAATACTGGAGTGGATTGCCATTTCCTTCTCCAGGGGATCTTCCCGACCCAGGAATCGAACCCAGGTCTCCTGCACTGCAGGCAGATTCTTTACTGACTGAGCTATAAAGGAAGCTCTTGTAGCTTATTATTTAAGGCATTGTGCTTTTTCTTGTACAGAAAATACCAAAATTATCACATATTATTTTTATTAAATCTTTTTTTCTGAGCTCTGATAATCAAATAAAGCTATGTATATACTTTCCTGAGTCTTCTGAGGTCATTTTAGAATTTTCTTTTTTAACCTTTAACTGTGGTGGATGATAATAATTAATTTTCCAATATGAAATCAACTTTGCAGTCCCAATCATGGTATATCTATACATTTCCAGATCAGGTTTGCAGATATTCAAGATGCACAATAATAAGTAACATACCTTTGTCAATGTCTTCTCCTCTACTTTCTTTTTTTCAATACCAAATTTATAATATTCATATAAAATTATTTGAGAAGACTTCCTTATTTTTCTATATTGTGAAAAACTTATATAAACTTTGGAAGTGGCTATTCTTTAAATGTTAATAAAACATGTTTATGACCCTCTGAGCTTGGTATCTTTTTGAGGATAGGTTTTGATTTTCAATTATATGTATTTAGTGGGTATAGTACCAATAAGTTTATTGATTATTTTATTGAGTACTTTCTTTTTCAAGAAATTATCTACATTTTAAAATATATTGTCAAGTGCTTGGGGCTGGTGCACTGGGAAGACCCAGAAGGATCAGGTGGAGAGGAAGGTGGGAGGGGGGATCGGGATGGGGAATACATGTAAATCCATGGCTGATTCATGTCAATGTATGGCAAAAACCACTACAATATTGTAAAGTAATTAGCCTTGAAGTAATAAAAATAAATGGAAAAAAAAATAAAATAAAATATATTGTCAAAAGGTTGTTAATATTTTATTATTTAATTTCTACTCCACCTAAATAGGTATTCTTCCTTTTCTTTTTTCTCCAGTTATTTTTTGGTTTACTGTTGAAATAAACATTAGAGGTATAACTGAAGTTACCTGTATTTCCATTCCTGGTCCCATTCCCTTCTGCTCTGCTAGAGACAATCACTATTATGGGTGATTGGTCCATGTATTTTTATGTAATTTTTACATTGTCATATTTAATTTTTTCAAATTGAGGTAAAATACACATAATATGAAATTTACCAAAGTGTATATTTCAGTGGTATTAAGTACATTCACACTGCTATCCTATCATCACCGTTATTCATCTCAAAAACTCTTTTCATCTTATACAACTGCAACCCCACACCCATTAAATGATAACTCGCCATTTTCTTCCTTCCATTCCTGGCAACCACTATTCTGTTTTCTGACTATGAATGTGTACGTTCCATTTGTTCATTCCTAATATTATTTAGTCATACCTTCTCTTTTTCTCAATCAATTTTGCCACAGAATCATCATATTTTCAGTATTTAGAACAAACTAGTTTTGGTTTGTAGATCTCCATTTTGTGTTTATTTTATATTTTAATACTGGGTATTGATTTCTTATTTTTTTATTTGAGTTCATTCTTGTTTAATTTCAAAAGTTAAATGTTTATTTAATTAACTTAAACCTTCTCTTCTTTTTCAATATATGTATATAAAGGCTATGTGTTTTAAAGAACTGCTTTTTATACATCACACAAGTGACTATGTATTTTTTTGCTTCATTAATTTTAATGCTGGTTTTTTAAAATGTGGATGCATATTTTTTATTATGTGTGATTTTTATCTACAAAGTTGGGGTGGAAATAAATTTCTTATTCTTGATTTCTAATTCAATTTATGGACAAAAAGGCAATATGGTTCAAATACATTCTATGAAATGTTTTGAGAATAGCTTTCCAGCTTATTAAGCTACCAAGTTTCATAAACATTCTGGGTATGTTTCAAGAGATTGTTTATTTTGCATTTGTTAATGTACATCATCTCCACAGCGCGGTGGCGTCACAGGCGCAGGAAGGCCGAGAGGAGCTCTTCCACGTTCAAGGTCAGGAGGGGCGGCCGTGAGGAGATACCCCTCGTCCAAGGTAAGGAGCAGTGGCTGCACTTTGCTGGAGCAGCCGTGAAGAGATACGCCACGTCCAAGGTAAGAGAAACCCAAGTAAGATGGTAGGTGTTGTGAGAGGGCATCAGAGGGCAGACACACTACAACCATAGTCACAGAAAATTAGCCAATCTGCTCATATGGACCAATCTTGTCTAACTCAGTGAAACTAAACCATGCTGTGTGGGGCCTTTCCAAATCCCAAAGAAACACAATCCCAAAGAAAATTCAAACTACTGCACAGTTGCACTCATCTCACATGCTAGTAAAGTAATACTCAAAATTCTCCAAGCCAGGCTTCAGCAATACATGAACTGAGAACAT
Source organism: Odocoileus virginianus (assembly GCF_023699985.2). NCBI lineage: Eukaryota > Metazoa > Chordata > Mammalia > Artiodactyla > Cervidae > Odocoileus > Odocoileus virginianus. Next base: position 53,526,911 of record NC_069684.1, on the reverse strand, counting down.
CCAGATGTTCAAGCTGGTTTTAGAAAAGGCAGAGGAACCAGAGATCAAATTGCCAACATCCATTGGATCATTGAAAAAGCAAGAGAGTTCCAGAAGAACATCTATTTCTGCTTTATTGACTACATGAAAGCCTTCAACTGTGTGGATCACAATAAACTGTGGAAAATTCTGAAAGAGATGGGAATACCAGACCACCTGACCTGCCTCTTGAGAAACCTGTATGCAGGTCAGGAAGCAACAGTTAGAACTGGACATGGACCAACAGACTGGTTCCAAATAGGAAAAGGAGTACACCAAGGCTGTATATCATCACCCTGCTTATTTAACTTATATGCAGAGTATATCATGAGAAATGCCGGGCTGGAAGAAGCACAAGCTGTAATCAAGATTGCTAGGAGAAATATCAATCACCTCAGATATGCAGATGACACCACCCTTATGGCAAAAAGTGAAGAGGAACTAAAAAGCCTCTTGATGAAAGTGAAAGAGGAGAGTGAAAAAGTTGGCTTAAAGCTCAACATTCAGAAAACTAAGATCATGGCACCTGGTCCCATAACTTCATGGGAAATAGATGGGGAGACAGTGGAAACAGTGTCAGACTTTATTTTTTTGGGCTTCAAAATCACTGCAGATGGTGACTGTAGCCATGAAATTAAAATACGCTTACTCCTTGGAAGGAAAGTTATGACCAACCTAGATAGCATATTAAAAACCAGAGACATTACTTTGCCAACAAAGGTCCATCTGGTCAAGGCTATGGTTTTCCCAGTGGTCATGTATGAATGTGAGAGTTGGACTGTGAAGAAAGCTGAGCGCTGAAGAATTGATGCTTTTGAACTGTGGTGTTGGAGGAGACTCTTGAGAGTCCCTTGCACTGCAAGGAGATCCAACCAGTCCACCCCAAAGGAGATCACTCCTGGGTGTTCATTGGAAGAACTGATGTTGCAGCTGAAACTCCAATACTTTGGCTACCTCATGCGAAGAGTTGACTCATTGGAAAAGACCCTGATGCTGGGAGGGATTGGGGGCAGGAGGAGAAGGGGACGTCAGATGAGATGGCTGGATGGCATCACTGTCTCAATGGGCATGAGTTTGAGTAAACTCTGGGAGTTGGTGATGGACATGGAGGCCTGGCGTGCTGCGATTCATGAGGTCACAAAGAGTCGGACACGACTGAGCAACTGAACTGAACTGAATGTATATCTTATATGTACGCCCATTAGACCAGCCTTGGTAATTGTGTCAATTGAATCTTCATACATTTACTGACTCTGTCAGTTTTTCCTAACAGTAACTGAGAAAGGTATTACGGTTGTAATATCTCTTATCAGGATGTAGGCCTTAGGAAGCATTACTATGAACAAAGTTAGGGGAAGTAATGGAATTCCAGCTGAGCTACTTCAAATTCTAAAAGATGATGCTGTTGAAGTGCTGAAGTCAATACGCCAGCAAATTTGGAAAACTCAGCAGTGGCCACAAGACTGGAAAAGGTCAGTTTTCATTCCAATCCCAAAGAAGGGCAATGCCAAAGAATGTTCGAACTACTGCACAACTGTGCTGATTTCACACACTAGCAAGGTCATGCTCAAAATACTTAAAGCTAGGCTTCGACAGTAAGTGAATTGAGAACTTCCAGATGTACAACCTGGATTTATAAAAGGCAGAGGAACCAGAGTTCAAATTGCCAACATCCTTTGGATCATAGAGAAAGCAAGAGAATTCAAGAAAAACATCTGCTTCATTGACTATGCTAAAGCCTTTGACAGTGTGGATCATGACAAACTGTGGAAAATTGTTAAGAGATTGGAATACCAGACCACCTTACCTCCTTCCTGAGAAATCTGTATGCAAGTCAAGAAGCAATAGTTAGAACTGGACATGGAACAACAGACTGGTTCCAAATTGGGAAAGGAGTATGTCAGAGTTGTATATTGTCACCCTGCTTATTTAACTTATATGCAGAGTACATCATGCGAAATGCAGCACTGGATGAAGCACAAGCTGGAATCAAGATTTCTGGGAGAAATATCAATAACCTCAGATATGCAGATGACACCATCCTAATGGCAGAAAGTGAAGAGGAACTAAAAAGCCTCTTGATGAAGGTGAAATAGGAGGGTGAAAAAGTTGGCTTAAAATTCAACATTCAAAAACTAAGATCATGACATCTGGCCCCATCACTAAATGGCAAATAGATGAGGAAACAATGGAAACAGTGACAGATTGTATTTTCTTGAGCTCCAAAATCATGTCAGGCTGTGACCGCAGTCATGAAATTAAAAGACACTTGCTCCTTGAGCACTGGGAGAACCCAGAGGGATGGGATGGGCAGGGAGGCGGGAGAGGGGATCGGGATGGGGAACACATGTAAAACCATGGCTGATTCATATTAATGTATGGCAAAAACCACTACAATATTGTAAAGTAATTAGCCTCCAACTAATAAAAATAAATGAAAAAATAAATAAATAAAAGACACTCGCTCCTTGAAAGAAAAGGTATGACAAACCTAGACAGTGTATTAAAAAGCAGAGACAACACTTTGCTAACAAAGGTCTATATATCCAAAGCTATGATTTTTCCCAGTAGTCCTGTATGAATATGAGAGTTGGACCATAAAGAAGGATGAGAGCTAAAGAATTGATGCTTTCAAACTGTGGTGTTGGAGGAGACTCTTGAGAGTCCCTTGGACTGCAAAGAGATCAAAGCTGTCAATCCTAAAGGAAATCGAACCTGAATATTCACTGGAAGAACTGATGCTGAAACTGAAGCTCCAGTACTTTAGCCACGTGATGTGAAGAGCCAACTCATTGGAAAAGACTGATGCTGGGTGAGGTTGAGGGCAGGAGGAGAAGCTGGAGGCAGAGGATGAGATTGTTGGATGGCATCAGCAACTCAATGGACATGAGTCTGAGCAAACTCCAGGAGATACTGAAAGACAGGGAAGCCTGATGTGCTGCAGTCCATGGGGTGACAAAGAGTCGGACATGATTGAGTGACTGCACAATAATAGCACATGATTATTTATAAATAAACTCACACATATATAGATATATCTGTTGTTTATTGTTCAGTCATTAAGTCATGTCTGACTTTTTGAGACCCCATGGACTATAGCCTGCCAGGCTCCTCTGTCCACGTGGTTTCCCAGGAAAGAAGACTGGAGTAGGTTGCTATTTACTCCTCCAGGGGATCTTCCTGACTCAAGGATTTAACCCAGGTCTCTTCACTGCTGAGTCACTGGGATAGCCCCATATAGATATATAGATATATACTCATACAAATATATGAAAGTGAACATGTTAGTTGCTCAGTCGTGTACAACTCTTTGCAATCCCATGGACTGTAGCTGCCAGGCTCCTGTGTCTATGGAATTTTACAGGCAAGAATCCTGGAGTGGGTTGCCACTTCCTCCTCCAGATGATCTTTGCAACCCAAGGATTTAAGCATTGCAGGAGAGAGACAGAGATAGATGTAGATATAGATATATGAGGGATTTCCCCAGTGGCTCAGTGGTAAAGAATCCATCTACAATGCAGGAGACACAGGAGTTGCAAGTTCAATCCCTGGGTCAGGAAGGGTCCTACCCCCCTGGAGGAGGGTATGGCATTCCACTCCAGCATCCTTCCTTAGAGAATTCCACTGATAGAAGAGCCTGGTGGGCTACAGTCCTTAGGGTCGCAAAGAGTTGGACACGACTAAAGTGACTTAGCACGCATGCATAGATATATGAAGGTTATATATATGAATACTATATATATATATATAACAAATATATAAATATAAAATAAATATATGAAGGTTATATATATATATATATAAAACCCTGGTAGCTCAGACAGTAAAGCGTCTGCCTGCAATACGGGAGACCTGGATTCGATCTTCGGGTCTGGAAGATCCCCTGGAAAAGGAAATGGTAATCCACTCCAGTACTCTTGCCTGGAAAATTCCATGGATAGAGGAGCCTGGTAGGCTACAGTCCATGGGATTGCAAAGAGTCTGATATGCCTAAGCAACTTCACTGACTTCACTGACATATATATATATATTTGTAATATATATATATTTTTTTTCCTCAGGTACTGACAGTTATATTTTGATAAACCCTTCTTGAATTCAAAATGTATGTAATACATGTAACATACAGAACATCATAGCTTTGCCAGACCTATCTTAAACATGCTCAGAACACGGATATTAGCCTATAGTTGGGAAAAATCTACCACAGAGCTTATTTTATAATTAAATGTTGAATATCTCAAGTAATTTATTGAAAGTTATATTGGAAGTGAAAAAAGAATAGTTATATGGGTACAGAATTGTTGTAAGTGTACTGGATGTTTATCTTCATGATTGCCCAGTTCACTGAGAGCCGTAGCTCACCATTTCTGTCCAGCATTGAGAGAGTATTGTACCACATATTGCTAGCCTGGAAAATAACCAAAACTCAAACTTCAAAGTAGAGTCTCTACTAAATGCGTATTGCTTTTTCATATAGTTTTCACACCACCTTAAAGACCAAAAATTGTAAGGTTGTGACTCACTCTCTGGTTCTCTCTAAATATAAATTTTTAGAGGTTTTTTTTTTTTAGGTCATTTCTCCTAATAATCCATTACTTTTATAAGCATACCTTTGATTTTATATTTTATCACCTTAACATAATAAATATGTTCATTTAAACCCTACATTCAATTATTTCAATGTTTGATATGTTTGTGAGTCTGATGCTATAGTCTGTCATTTCTGTTAACCCTCACTCATGATACCTGTCTCTCAAGATTTTATTTTTTTTCACATCACAAATCAGTAAAATTTTACTGCAGGATTTCTTAGGTTAAGAAAGTATTTTTCTATATATAGTAATTTTGTTTATTGCACAAGCATAAGATCACTATCAAGTTTGGATCATATTTAACTAAAATAAGTTCTTGATTTTTTGTACCACGTACATAGTGTAAATCTAAGCGCCAAACTAATGGAAAGAATGGGCTTCCCAGGTGGCGCTAGTGGTAAAGAACCCACCTGTTAATGCAGGACTTGAGAAATACCACATCTCTTATGTCCTGGGTCAGGAAGATTCCCTGGAAGAGGTCATGGCAACCTACTCCTGTATTCTTGCCTGGGAAATCCCATGGACAGAGGAACCTGGAGGGCTACCGTCCATAGGATATCAAAGAGTCAGACATGATAAGTCTGAGCAGAATGTGAAGAACAGATTATTGCTAGGATTTCTCAAGAGACAGTTATAGTCCTTTCATCAGGAACAAGTCAGACAAATTTTCTCCCTTCATTCTTTTTTTCTGGTATCTTCTTTCACTAAGGGTATAACCCAGTAGTTTACAACAGGGATGCTTCTACTTCCTCAGAGCATTTTTGGACATATGTAGAGCCAGTTTTGGTTAGGGAATGCTATTGACATTTACTGGGAAGAGCCCAAGAATAGAATATTACATGCTCTGTAATAGAAGAATATAGCACAACAAAAATTCACTACTCACAGGTTTTTAAAAAATTGTTTAGAATTATCTGATCCTAGCATGTAACTTAATTATACATATAAACCTAAAGGATTTTTTTCACTATTTTAGACTGTTTTCATATTTTTGTGGAACCCAGCTTTCACATTAATCATTATCTTACTTTGTTAAGAACTTCACCAACAATGAGTCATCATTTCAGAAAATCATTACCCATAGAAATTCTGTTCATGAGCCTAGAGTAACTTGTATCAGTCACAGTTGTAACTTTCAAGTTACCTAGAGTAACTTGTATTTAGTCACAGCTGTGAAAGTTTTCACAGTGAGTTAATAGGTAACTATAACTAATTGATGACTTTTTATGACTTCCAGTATAGCTTTACTCATAGTTTATGTAGTTAAATGCACTTTAATTTACTATCATTTGTTTTCTCTTTATTTCTTGTCTATTTTTTTTGGCCAGGATGATTTTTCTTTTTTAATTTTTATTTTATATTGGAGTATAGTTGATTAATAATGTGTTAGTTTTAAGTGTAGGCTTTTCTGGTGACTCAGTGATAAAGATTTGCCTACCAGTGTAGGAGACTTGGGTTCAATCCCTGGGTCGGGAAGATCTCTTGGAGAAGGAAATGGCAACCCACTCCAGTATTCCTGCCTGAGAGATCCTAAGGTCAGAGGAGCCTGGCGGGCTACCGACCATGGGGCTGCAAAAGAGCCGTACACAACTTAGCAACTAAACAAGTTTCAGGTGGACAGTAAAGTGATGCAGTTATACATACACATGTATCTATTCTTCTTTTTAAATTATGTAAATTATAAGATCAATTTTATTTCAGAATGACAAAGGGGATTATTAACAAGGAAAAAAGAGATGTAGTTTCTGATAGTTTTGTGAATCACCGAAGCAGCTCTTCTGGGGCTTTCAGATATATATAGGTGATTTAGATTCTACTTCCCACCTGGAAAATCCAAAGCTTAAAAACAAAGCTCTAAGTCATTAGGGGTGACAATAAATCACTGGATTTATGTTCCTGTTTTGTTTCTCTTCTCCAAATATGTGTTAGCCATTCAGTCATGCCTGACTCTTTGCAACCCCATGAACTGTAGCATGTCAGGCTCCTCTGTCCATGGGATTCTCCAGGCAACAAAACTGGAATGAGTTGCCATGCCCTCCTCCAGGGGATCTTCCTGACCCAGGGATTGAACCCTAGTCCCTTATGTCTTCTGCATTGGCAAGCAGGTTCTTTACCACTAGCACCACCTGGGAAGGAGTTTCCTTAAAAGCATGTCAGATCAACCATGTGAAAGTGAAAGTCACTCAGTCGTGTCTGACTCTTTGCAACCCCATGGACTGTATAGTCTATGGAATTCTCCAGGCCAGAATACTGGAGTGGGTAGCCCTTCCCTTCTCTAGGGGATCTTCCCAACCCAGGGTCAAGCATGCATTTAGATAAAAATATCAATTTAATTTGGGCCTCCCAGGTGGCACTAGTGGTAAAGAATCTGCCTGCCAATGCAGTAGATGTAAGAGAATTGGGTTGGACCATGGGTCTACTACTGTGGGCAGGAATCCCTTAGAAGAAATGGAGTAGCCATCATGGTCAACAAAAGAGTCTGAAAAGCAGTACTTGGATGCAGTCTCAAAAATGACAGAATGATCCGTGTTTGTTTCCAAGGCAAACCATTCAATATCACGGTAATCCAAGCCTATGCCCCAACCAGTAACGCTGAAGAAGCTGAAGTTGAACGGTTCTATGAAGGCCTACAAGAACTTTTAGAACTAACACCCAAAAAAGATGGCCTTTTCATTATAGGGAAGTGGAATACAAAAGTAGGAAGTCAAGAAACACCTGGAGTAACAGGCAAATGTGCCCTTGGAGTATGGAATGAAGCAGGGCAAAGGCTAATAGAGTTTTGCCAAAAGAACGCACTGGTCTTCGCAAACACCCTCTTCCAACAACACAAGAGAAGACTCACACATGGACATCAGCAGATGGTCAACAGTGGAGTCAGACTGATTATATTCTTTGAAGCCAAAGATGGAGAAGCTCTATACAGTCAGCAAAAACAAGACTGGAAGCTGACTGTGGCTCAGATCATGAAAACACCTTATTGCCAAATTCAGACTTAAACTGAAGAAAGTAGGGATAACCACTAGACCATTCAGGTATGACCTAAATCAAATCCCTTATGACTATACAGTGGAGGTGAGAAATGGATTTAAGGGACTAGATCTGATAGACAGAGTGCCTGATTAACAAGGGAAAGAGGTTCGCGACATTGTACAGAAGACAGGGATCAAGAACATCCCCATGGAAAAGAAATGCAAAAAGGCAAAATGGTTGTCTGAGAAGGCTTTACATACAGCTGTGAAAAGAAGAGAAGTGAAAAGCAAAGGAGAAAAGGAAAGATATACCCATTTGAATGCAGAGTTCCAAAGAATAGCAAGGAGAGATAAGAGAGCTTTCCTCAGCAATCAATGCAAAGAAATAGAGGAAAACAACAGAAGGGGAAAGACTAGAGATCTCTTCAAGAAAATTAGGGATACCAAGGGAACATTTCATGCAAAGATGGGTTCAATAAAGGACAGAAATGGTATGGACATAACAGAAGCAGAAGATATTAAGAAGAGGTGGCAAGAATACACAGAAGAACTGTACAAAAAAGATCTTCATGACCCACATAATCACGACGGTGTGATCACTCACCCAGAGCCAGACATCCTGGAATGTGAAGTCAGGTGGCCTTAGAAAGCATCACTATGAACAAAGCTAGTGAAGGTGATGGAATTCCAGTTGAGCTATTTCAAATCATGAAAGATGATGCTGTGAAAGTGCTACACTCAATATGCCAGGAAATTTGGAAAACTCAGCAGTGGCCACAGGACTGGAAAAGGTCAGTTTTCATTCCAATCCCAAAGAAATGCAATCCCAAAGAATCCTCAAACTACCATGCAATTGCACTCATCTCACACGCTAGTAAAGTAATGCTCAAAATTCTCCAAGCCAGGCTTTAGCAATACCGAGAACATCCAGATGTTCAAGCTGGTTTTAGAAAAGGCAGGGGAACCAGAGATCAAACTGCCAACATCCATTGGATCATTGAAAAAGCAAGAGAGTTCCAGAAAAACATTTATTTCTGCTTTATTGACTATGCAAAGCCTTTGACTGTGTGGATCACAATAAACTGTGGAAAATTCTGAAAGAGATGGGAATTCCAGACTACCTGACCCACCTCTTGAGAAACCTGTATGCAGGTCAGGAAGCAACAGTTAGAACTGGACATGGACCAACAGACTGGTTCCAAATAGGAAAAGGAGTACACCAAGGCTGTATATTGTCACCCTGCTTATTTAACTTATATGCAGAGTACATCATGAGAAACACTGGGCTGAAAGAAACACAAGCTGTAATCAAGATTGCTGGGAGAAATATCAATCACCTCAGATATGCAGATGACACCATCCTTATGGCAGAAAGTGAAGAGGAACTAAAAAGCCTCTTGATGAAAGTGAAAGAGGAGAGTGAGAAAGTTGGCTTAAAGCTCAACATTCAGAAAACTAAGATCATGGCATCTGGTCCTATCACTTCGTGGACAATAAATGGGGAGACAGTGGACACAGTGTCTGACTTTTTTGGGGGGGGGCTCCAAAATCACTGCTGATGGTGACTGCAGCCATGAAATTAAAAGACGCTTACTCCTTGAAATAAAAGTTATTACCAACCTAGATAGCATATTAAAAAGCAGAGACATTACTTTGCCAACAAAGGTCTGTCTAGTCAAGGCTATGTTTTTTCCAGTGGTCATGTATGGATGTGAGAGTTGGACTGTGAAGAAAGCTGAGCGCTGAAAAATTGATGCTTTTGAACTGTGGTGTTGGAGAAGACTGTTTCGAGTCCCTTGGACTGCAAGGAGATCCAACCTGTCCATCCTAAAGGAGATCAGTCCTGGATGTTCATTGGAAGGACTGATGCTGAAGCTGAAACTCCAATACTTTGGCCACCTGATGTGAAGAGCTGACTCATTGGAAAAGACCCTGATGCTGGGAGGGATTGGGGGCAGGAGGAGAAGGGGACGACAGAGGATGAGAAGACTGGATGGCATCATCAACTCGATGGACATGGGTTTGGGTCGACTCTGGCAATTGGTGATGGACATGGAGGCCTGGTGTGCTGTGATTCATGGGGTCACAAAGAGTTGGACATGACTTAGTGACTGAACTGAACTGAACTCATGGGTCAGGAAGAGCCCCTGTAAGAAGAAACTGCAACCCACCAAAATATTCTTCCCTGGAGAATCCCATGGACAGAGGAGCCTGCAGGTTACAGTTCATGAGGTTACAAAGAATCAGACATGACTGAGCCCACACAAACACATATATTTAAGTTAGGATTTGCATCTGTTAGTGAGATGGCGGTGTTTCTTTGTCTTGCAAGACTATTACTTTTGTCAAAGCAAAATGTATATTTAAACACTTCATAAAATATAAAGTCTTAAATAAGTGAAAGTAATTGATAGTGATAATGTCCCTGTAGCTTAATGACACGAGGATCCTCAAGAAAAAAACTCAAGAAAACTATAAAATGCAAGTTTCCTTATCTGGGATACTCACTATTAAATGGTCTCCCAGCTTTGAGCCTATACCCTGTTCCACATAACCATAAAATACTGTGAAAAGTGTTGAATATTAGCAAGAGAAACAACTGATTTCGGGGGAAAATGGATTACTTCATATTAAAGACCTTTGAATGGGAACAAAATATCTTGGACTAGGTCTGAGGAAATACAGATTTTTTTTCCTAATGACCGAAAGTACTCAAAATTCAATCATTGCTGTCAGGTTCAGAGTTGTCCACCTGGTCCCCTCCTGTATGAAGTGATTTTGGCTTGTTTTCCATCTGGTTTCTCACTCCCCATCTTCTCTGCTGCCTGTGATGCCGATTTCTGTTAACCTCAGCAGAAGGATCGTCTATTGTTAAATGATTGCAATCTCTGGGCTTTGGGAATAGAAAGGTAGAAGTGTCTTTCAGGACAAGATTGAGTGAATCATAATCCGTTCTTTTTTGTAAATTAATTTTTCAGTTCAGCTCATTTCACTTCAGTCGCTCAGTCATGTCTGACTCTTTGCAACCCATGGACCACAGGAGGCCAGGCCTCCCTATCCATCACCAAATGCCAGAATTTACTCAAACTCATGCCCTTTGAGTTGATGATGCCATCCAACCATTTCAACCTCAGTTGTCCCCTTTTCTTCCTGCCCTCAATCTTTCCCAGCATCAGGGTCTTTTCCAATGAGTCAGCTGTTTGCATCAGGTGGTCAAAATATTGGAGTTTCAGCTGCAGCATCAGTCCTTGCAACGAACACCCAGGACTGATCTCCTTTAGGATGGACTGGTTGGATCTCCTTGCAGTCCAAGGGACTCAAACGAGTCTCCAACACCACAGTTCAAAAGCATCAATTCTTTGGTGCTCAGCTTTCTTCACAGTCCAATTCTCACATCCATACATGACCACTGGAAAAACCATAGCCTTGACTGGATGGACCTTTGTTGGCTAAGTAATGTCTCTGGTATTTAATATGCTATCTAAGTTGGTCACAACTTTTATTTCAAGGAGTAAGTGTCTTTTAATTTCATGGCTGCAATCACCATCTGCAGTGATTTTGGAGCCTAGAAAAGTAAAGTTAGCCACTGTTTCCACTGTTTCCCCATCTATTTCCCATGAAGTTATGGGACCAGATGCTATGATCTTAGTTTTCTGAATGTTGAGCTTTAAGCCAACTTTTTCACTCTCCTCTTTCACTTTCATCAAGAGGCATTTTAGTTCCTCTTCACTTTCTGCCATAAGGGTGATGTCATCTGCATATCTGAGGTGATTGATATTTCTCCCGGCAATCTTGATTCCAGCTTGTGCTTCATCCAGCCCAGCGCTTCTCATGGTGTACTCTGCATATAAGTTAAATAAGCAGGGTGACAATATACAGCCTTGGTGTACTCCTTTTCCTATTTGGAACCAGTCTGCTGTTCCATGTCCAGTTCTAACTGTTGCTTCCTGACCTGCATACAGGTTTCTTAAGAGGAAGGTAAGGTGGTCTGGTATTCCCATCTCTTTCAGAATTTTCCACAGTTTATTGTGATCCACACAGTCAAAGGCTTTGGCATAGTCAATAAGGCAGAAATAGATGTTTTTCTGGAATTCTACTGCTTTTTTGATGATCCGGCAGAGGTTGGCAATTCGATCTCTGGTTCCTCTGCCTTTTCTAAATCCAGCTTGAACTTCTGGAAGTTCTGGAACTTCTGGAATTGCTGAAGCCTGGCTTGGAGAATTTTGGGCATTACTTTACTAGCAAGTGGGATGAGTGCAATTGTGCAGTAGTTTGAGCATTCTTTGGCATTGCCTTTCTTAGGGATTGGAACGAAAACTGACCTGTTCCAGTCCTGTGCCCACTGCTGAGTTTTCCAAATTTGCTGGCATATTGAGTACAGCACTTTCACAGCATCATCTTTTAGGATTGGAAACAACTCAACTGCAATTCTATCACCTCCACTGGCTTTGTTCGTAGTGACGCTTCCTAAGTCCCACTTGACTTCACATTCCAGGATGTCTGACTCTAGGTTAGTGATCATACCATCATGATTATCTGGGTCGTGAAGATGTTTTTTGTACAGTTCTGTATATTCTTGCCACCTCTTCTTAATATCTTCTGCTTCTGTTATGTCCATACCATTTCTGTCCTTTATTGAACCCATCTTCACATGGAATGTTCCCTTGGTATTTCTAATTTTCTTGAAGAGATCTCTAGTCTTTCCCATTCTGTTGTTTTTCTCTATTTCTTTGCATTGATCAGAGTAAGGCTTTCTTATCTCTCCTTGCTATTATTTGGAACTCTGCATTCAAATGGGTATATCTTTCCTTTTCTCCTTTGCTTTTCACTTCTCTTCTTTTCACAGCTATTTGTAAGGCCTCCTCAGACAGCCATATTGCTTTTTTACATTTCTTTTCCTTGGGGATGGTCTTGATCCCTGTCTCCTGTACAATGTCACAAACCTCCGTCCATAGTTCATCAGGCACTCTGTCTGTCAGATCTAGTCCCTTAAACCTATTTCTCACTTAAATCTGTTTCTTACTTCCACTGTATAATTATTGGAGTAGAATTGCCTAAAATGTTGTGCTAATTTCTTCTGCAGAACAAAATGAATCATATATCCTCTCCCTTTTTGGCTTCCTTCCCATTCAGGTCCCTCTAAGCTTTCAGTAAAGTTCCCTGTACTATACAGTATGTTCTCATTAGTTATCTATTTTATACATAGTATCAAGAGCAGGAGATTGGGATTGACACAGAATCTGTTCTTTAAAGGCTGAATAAATCTTTAGAGATCAGTAGGATTAACCTCACGGAGTTCATCGGTTCAATATATAATATGGGATATAATGGATGATTACAAAAGAATCTCTAGATGGATCACTTGTGTGGAAAGGGAGAAGAATGCTTCAAAATTATCATCAAAGGATGAAGCAGCATCTAACATAGATGCTGGCAGCTCTCAATAAAAGTTTACAGCATGGAGGGAGGCTAATTCTAAAAAGTTTGGTTGGAGAGAGACTTTGCAGACAAGCTGGATGGACAAGGGTTAACAGCTGGGAAGCTAGAGTAATAGAAGAAGAGGCATAGAGATGGAAATTAGCAACCACACAAGGAATGACAGAAGTTTAAGGGATCTTACTCTTGCATTCAGTTTTTTGTTTTTGTTTTTTTCAAGAAGGAAATTAAGGTCAAAGACCTAAAGTACTTAATCCAAATTTTCGCAATGAGTTAGGGACAAAATTAGCACAAGAACTCAAGGCTCCAGACCCCACAGCAATTATACCATCTCCCCAAAGTTTACCAAGTATGCTGTTAGAGGAAGTTCAATGCTTTGAGATATAAAATCCTGCTCAACTTTTATTCATCAAATACCACAAAAATGACAACATTCCCATTGCCAGCTAACCCAGCGAGGCAGAAGTCCTGGTCCTTTCTTCCAGGAGTGTGGGTGGGCCAGGAACAATCACAGTGGCTGCAGAGATGCTGTGAAGCGAGGAATACCTTTGACTTACTCATCCTAGCAGCTGCAGAGGAGCCCCAAAGCGCTGGCTCCTCTCCTGGAAAATTTGATAACTAGTTCTATGGGCCTGACTTCACTGATTGCACATCTAATTATTGGCCAATTAACTAGACCACCATTCTTGAAGCTTCTTAGTTTTCCATGTTAGCAGCACATAAGGCCTGAGATACAGATTTAAGAAGGTTTTATTGCTCTCCATTTGAGGATTTATAGCAACACAAAAGAAAATTTGAGAAGATGTATCTTCCTGGTTCAAAGTTACCCACATGAGGATCCAAGGATGAAAAAGCAGGAAATGGGATCTTGCCAAGCAGACAAAATGAAAAGGATTCTAACCCATGACACTTAAAACCTGGCTAAATATCATGTAATGCTGAAGTCAGACACAGAAGAGTACAGACCATACTATTCCTTTTGTAGAATTATTTTAAAAAAGGCAAAGCTGATCTTTCTTGTTAGGAGTCTGGAGAGTCTGGAGAGATCTTTCTCTTGTTAGGAGAAAGGAGTGGGTATTATCTTTTCTAGGGTTAGTGACTATGGGGGCACCAGAGGACTTCTGGGGAGCATGTAAGTTTTTGAGTCAGGATCTGAGAATTGCTTTCATAAGCATGTTCATAAAGTTTTGTCTAACTACAAGTTATGATTTGCTCACTTTTATGTGAATACATAATATACAGTATAGATCAATCTTTCACTCAATAATGCCACAAATAATAACAACTGGATGAGAGAGTTCTAGTCTAAATTTTTATTAACGAGGAAAGTAATATTACTGTTACAAATTCTTCCTTTTAATTTTATTTCTTTATTTTTGGGAATTAGGGTTATAGAACAAGAGGAGAAGATAAAGGGAGAAACTCTGTACACATGTAAGTCATTCTTATTTGTCCTGGATTGGTTAAACAAGTGTATTTGCTCTAAAATGGAGTACCCAAGGGCAACCTTTAAAGATGTAAATTGAAATCAATTCAAATCAATCCTGCAAATATTCATTGCACTCTATTATATGCATAGAGCTTCCCAGGGGACTCATTAGGTAAAAACTCTGCCTGCAACATAGGAGATATAAGAGACACAGTTTCAGTCCCTGGGTTGAGAAGATCCCCTAGAGGAGGAATTAGCAACCTACTCCAGTATTATTGCCTGGAGAATGCCATGGACATAGGAGACTGGTGGGTTACAATCTATGGGGTCACAAAGAGCCAGATGTGACTGAACTGACTTAGTACATATGGTGTTATATTCATGAAACAGAGAATTCCACTATAGGTAGTTCCTAGCCAGTGAAAGAATCTGTTGTCACCTTAGATTTCAAACAGGAGATAACTCTTCCCCCCTCCCCCAAAAAAAGAGGTTAAAATTCTCTTCCTTTTACTACAGGGTGGCAGCAGACAAATTAAAAAAAAAAAAAAAAACAGAATTCAGATTGAAACAAGGTAGCATAGGCTGAAGAAGGAGAAGTCTGATAGATAATGGAATACTGGAGAGCCTAACAGTTAAAGAAACTCTATTTAGCAAGAAAGTGATAGAGGGTATATAAGAGTAAACTTTGAATAAGTATCTATGTAGACTTCAGTTTTCAAAAGCAATATCCTACATAAATTGGAATTTGACATGCACAGTATAGGACAGAAAGCAGGTATTTTATCATTTATGTGTTCTACATGAAACACTGGGAATACAACGGAAGTTAAACAGATGAAGTCTCTATTCTTACTGAGCTTGCAATTCTAGTGTGAATATTAGAAACAGAGAGAGTACCTTGGAATACGTAGGTAAACAGGTAATATAGTAAATGGTAATGCATGCTACAGAGAAAAAGAAATCAGAATGAGAAGACCAAAAAGTGCTAAAGGAGGAAATTGCCATTTTTAAATGCAGTGATTATGGAGGCCCTCAATCCTAGGGTGACATTCAAGGAACATGAGGAAGTGAAAAAGCTGGATATGTGGGACAAGAGTGTTCCAGGTCAAAGAAAAAGCAAGTGCAAAGATCCCGAGGCAGGAGTATACTTAGTGCTCAACGAACAACAAAATCTTTCACCAGGTTAGAGCAGGTAAGGCAGAGGATACTTGGAGAGGAGATTGTAGGTAGCAGAAGCCAAATCACAAGGTCCTTGTAGACCCTTGTAGACCATTGACTAAGAGCAGTGGAGACCTCCTGAAGGTCTTTGAGAAGAGGGAAGACATAATGTAACTTAAAGAGTTTGGCTACTGGGTGTCGAGGAGAAAGAACAGAAGTAGGAAAACCCATGAGGAAGTTCTGACAGGAACACAGAGGAGAAATAGCTCGGGGTGACAGCACTGAAGAAGGGAGGACCAGGTGGACTCTTGGTGTGTTTTGAAGGCAGAGGTGACAGGATAGTCTGATGGATTAAATATGAAGTATGAGAAACAAGAATCCAAGAAGATGCTAAGGTTTTTGAACAGGTCACTTTTTGAGAGACCTGAAATAGTTATGAGGTGTGATGTGAAAAAATTTTTAATTTATTTAAAATCATGAAGCCAGATAAGATTCCTTAAAACGTTGGCATAGGTAGAAAAGAAATCTGAGGGCCAAGT
The DNA here is from genome assembly GCF_023699985.2 of Odocoileus virginianus. Classification (NCBI taxonomy): domain Eukaryota; kingdom Metazoa; phylum Chordata; class Mammalia; order Artiodactyla; family Cervidae; genus Odocoileus; species Odocoileus virginianus. Next base: position 53,510,767 of record NC_069684.1, on the reverse strand, counting down.
CCTGGGTCAGGAAAGCATCTCAGAGATCATAAGGATGAGAACACACCATCAAGAGGGCCTGAATGAGGGATCACTGAGGTCAGAAGACCAAGAGGATCAGAAGTAAGTCAAAGTGTGTCTCAAGGTGGAGGGAGTAGCCAGCCTCACTCAATGCTGCTATTATTAGGTATGTTATCAGGACCTAGCCATTAGAATACTGTGAAGTCACTTGTGTCCTTGAGAAAGAGCAGTTCAGTGGTGGGCTTTGGGAATGGTTCAAGAATGAGCAAGAGAATATAAATCAGAGGTACAGAGTATGGGCAACTCTTTTGAAGAGTTTTGGTGAGAAGACAATTTGATAAAGTGATAAATGAGTTCTTTGTGAAAAGTCATCATTGATATGGTGGTCCAGAAGACGCACCACTTAGATCTCTTGCTACCAGGATAATGAGCAGGTCCTGCTGCTGAACCTCTGGATCTAACACCCTATTTGCACCAAGATCACATTCACCAGGGCTGTTTAAGACAATGAGGAAATATGGTGGGGACCAGACTCTTGTGGTCTCTTCACCAGCATGGCAGAAACTTTCTTAGATCTGAGCTGCAATTTGATACTCTTCCTTATCACACTCTTCTTGGGCTTCCCAGTTGGTACTAGTGGTAAAAAAAATTCTACTTGCCAATGCAGGAGCCACAGGAGACACTGGGTCAAGAAGATCCTCTGGGGAAGGGAATGACAACTCCCTCCAGTATCGTTGCCTGGAAAATCCCATGGATGGAAGGGCCTAGCAGACTACAGTCCATGGGCTCTCAAAGTGGGACAGAACTGAGCATGCATGCACACAGCCACCCTATCCTCCTAGCTTGCTTTCCTTTCCCACAAGTCAGATCTGAACTAGGATCTGAATTTTATCCTGCACACTATGGCTGCCTCAACTTTAATGTAAACTGCTTTTGACTTTCAAGGACTTGAACTAACACAATAGCTAAGTTGCTAAAATTTAAAACTTTAAACTCAGGCAATCCAGCTTCTGAAGTTCTACTCAGCATTTTAATACTGTCACTGGCAGAGTGATGTCTTTGAGCAACCAATGGGAAACTTCACAATTAATCACAATAAAGTCACTCTCAACAGTTTTCTATAAAGAGGATCTAGAGAATTCTCTTTTATGTGAATGTACATGTGTATGTGCATATGAGTTTAGTAAAGATCATAGTCTTTTTAAAGTATGTATTTGGTTTTATTTATTTAATTGGTTTCCAATGTGTTAATTTCTGCTGTTCAGCAAAGTGATTCAGTTATACATTTATATGCATTCTTTTTTATATTCTTTTCCATTATGGTTTATCATGTATGCTCAGTTGTGTTCAACTCATTGCAACTCCATGGAGCTCGCCAAGCTCCTCTGTCCGTGAAGTTTTCCAGGCAAGAATACTGGAGTGGGTTGCCATTTCCTACTCCGGGTGATCTTCCTGACCCAGGGATCAAGCCCAGATCTCTGTGCCTCCTGCATTGGCAGGCAGATTCTTTACCACTGAGCTACCTGGGAAGCCCCTATGGTTTATCATAGCATATTGAATATAGCTCCCTGTGCTATACAGTAGGACTTTGTTGCTTATTCATTCCATTTATAATAGTTTATCTTTTAATATTTGTAAATATATAAATATACCTACATGATTATAGAGTTTGCACTGCAGAGTATTGTTTTAATAATTCTCAATGAATCTTTCTCTGTCTTTTGAAGTGTCTAAATTTAAGACCTCCCTGAGAATTATTTTATCTGTATACATAAATGGGGTAGTTCTCAACTAGAAATGACCCCCAAGACTCTCTGATATGTTCAACAAATATTTCTCAAGTGTGTACTAGATATAAGGCATTGGGCTGAGACAAAGTGAACAATATAGACACAGGCCTGCCACCATGAGGCAGACACTGGGATCCAGAGAGGATAAAACAAAGATGCTCATCTCACCAATTGTTAGCTATATGATATAACACTGAAGCTAAGACCACAGGTTTTAAACCAGACAAACCTAGGTTCGTAGACTGGTCCTATTACTTATCAATTGTGTGACTTAAGATAATTGATATAGGCTCTATAAATCTTATTATATCCTCTGTGAAAAGAGGGTATTAATCTTATTCTATGTAAACAGTCATAAGAATTAAAGGAAATAAAGTGTATGGAGATTGAAAACCACAATCACAGAAAACTAACCAATCTGATCACATGGACCACAGCCTTGTCTAAGTCAGTAAAATGATGAATCATGCCCTGTAGGACCACCCAAGATGGATGGGTCATGGTGGAGAGTTCTGACAAAATGTGTTCTACTGGAGACGGAATGGCAAACCACTTCAGTATTCTTGCCTTGAGAACCCCATGAACAGTATGAAAAGACAAAAAGATAGGACACTGAAAGATGAACTCCCCAGGTCAGTAGGTGCCCAATACGCTACTGGAGATCAGTGGAGAAATAACTCCAGAAAGAATGAAGAGATGGAGCCAAAGCAAAAGCAACACCCAGTTGTGGAGTTGACTGATGATAGAAGCAAAGTCCGATGCTATAAAGAGCAATATTGCATAGGAACCTGGAATGTTAGGTCCATGAATCAAGGCAAATTGGAAGTGGTCAAACAGGGGATGGCAAGAGTGAATGTCGACATTTTAGGAATCAGAGAACTAAAATGGAATGGAATGGTGGATTTAACTCAGATGACCATTATATCTACTATTGTGGGCAAGAATCCCTTAGAAGAAATGGAGTAGCCATCACAGTCAACAAAAGAGTCTGAAATGCAGTACTTGGATGCAATATCAAAAATGACAGAATGGTCTCTGTTTATTTTCAAGGCAAATCATTCAATATCACAGTAATCCAAGTCTCCTTCCTGAACAGTAATGCTGAAGAAGCTGAAGTTGAATGGCCCTATGAAGACCTACAAAACCTTCTATTATTAACACCCAAAAAAGATGTCCTTTTCGTTATAGGAGACTGGAATGCAAAAGTAGGAGGTCAAGGAACACCCAGAGTAAGGCAAATTTGCCCTTGGAGTACAGAATGAAACAGGGCAAAGGCTAATACAGTTTTGCCAAGAGAACAAACTGGTCATAGCAAACACCCTCTTCCAACAACGTAAGAGAAGACTCTACACATGGACATCACCAGATGGTCAATACCAAAATCAGATTGATTATATTATTTGCAGCCAAAGATGGAGAAATTCTATACAGTCAGCAAAAACAAGACTGGGAGCTGACTGTGGCTCAGATCAAACTCTGTATTGCCAAATTCAAGCTCAAATTGAAGACAGTAGAGAAAACCACTAGACCATTCAGGTATGACCTAAATCAAATCCCTTATGATTATATAGTGGAAGTAAGAAATAGATTCAAGGAATTAGATCTGTTAGACAGAGTGCCTGAAGAACTATGGACGGAGGTTCATGACATTGTATAGGAGACAGGGATCAAGATCATGCCCAAGAAAAAGAAATGCAAAAAAGCAAAATGGCTGTCTAAGGAGGCCTTACAAATAGCTGTGAAATGAAGAGAAGCAAAAGGCAAAGGAGAAAAGGAAAGATATACCCATTTGAATGCAGAGTTCCAGAGAATAGCAAGGAGAGATAAGAAAGCCTTCCTCAGTGATCAATGCAAAAAAATAGAGGAAAACAACAGAATAGGAAAGACTAGAGATCTCTTCAAGAAAAGTAGAGATACCAAGGAAACGTTTCATACAAAAATGAGCACAATAAAGGACAGAAACGGTATCGACCTAACAGAAGCAGATGATATTAAAAAGAGATGGCAGAATACACAAAAGGGCTATAGAAAAAAGATCTTCATGACCCAGATAATCACGATGGTATGATCACTCACCTAGAGTCAGACATCCTGGAATGTGAAGTCAAATGGGACTTAGGAAGCATCATTACAAACAAAGCTACTAGAGATGATGGAATTCCAATCAAGCTGTTTCCAATCCTAAAAGATGGTGCTGTGAAAGTGCTGCACTCAATATGCCAGCCAATTTGGAAAACTCAGCAGTGGTCACAGGACTGGAAGAGGACAGTTTTCATTCCAGTCCCAAAGAAAGGCAATGCCAAAGAATGCTCAAACTACCAAACAGTTGCACTCATCTCACTTGCTAGTAAAGTAATGCTCAGAATTCTCCACGTCAGGCTTCAACAGTACATGAACTGTGAACTTCCAGATGTTCAAGCTGCATTTAGAAAAGGCAGAGGAACCAGAGATCAAATTGCCAACATCCATTGGATCATCGAAAAAGCAAGAGAGTTCCAGAAAAACATTTATTTCTGCTTTATTGACTATGCAAAAGACATTGACTGTGTGGATCACAATAAACAGTGGAAAATTCTGAAAGAAATGGGAATACCAGACCACCTGACCTGCCTCTTGAGAAACTTGTATGCAGGTCAGGAACCAACAGTTATATCTGGACATGGAACAACAGACTGGTACCAAATAGGAAAAAGAGTACATCAAGGCTGTATATTGCCACCCTGCTTATTTAACTTATATACAGAGTACATCATGAGAATTGCTGGGCTGTTTGAAGCACAAGATGGGATCAAGATTGCTGGGTGAAATGTCAGTAACTTCTGATATGCAGATGACACCACCCTTATGGAAGAAAGCAAAGAAGAATTAAAGAGCCTCATGATGAAAATAAAGGAGGGGGGGTGAAAAAGTTGGCTTAAAGCTCAACATTCAGAAAACTAAGATCATGGCATCTGGTCCCATCACTTAATGGCAAATAGATGGAGAAACAGTGGAAAACAGTGGCTGACTTTATCTTTTGGGTCTCCAAAATCACTGCAGATGGTGACTGCAGCCATGAAATTAAAAGACACTTGCTCCTTGGTAGGAAAGTTATGACCAACCTAGACAGCATATTAAAAAGCAGAGACATTACTTTGTCAACAAAGGTCCATATAGTCAAGGCTATGGTTTTTCCAGGCATCATGTATGGATGTGAGAGTTGGACTGTAAAGAGGGCTGAGCATCGAAGAATTGATGCTTTTGCACTGTGGTGTTGGAAAAGACTCTTGAGTGTCCCTTGGACTGCAAGGAGATCCAACCAGTCCATCCTAAAGGAGATCAGTCTTGGGTGTTCATTGGAAGGACTGATGCTGAAGCTGAAACTTCAATCCTTTGGCCACTTGATGTGAAGAGCTGACTCACTGGAAAAGACCCTGATGCTGAGAAAGATTGAAGGTGGGAGGAGAAGGGGACGACAGAGGATGAGATGGTTGGATGGCATCACCGACTCAATGGACATGAGTTTGAGTAAACCCCGGGAGTTGGTGATAGACAGGGCAGCCTGGTGTGCCACAATCCATGGTATCACAAAAAATCGGACATGACTGAGTGACTGAAATGAACTGAAGAGGATTTTAGGGCTTCTCATGTAGCTCAGTTGGTAAAGAAGCTACCTGCAATGATGGAAGACTCAGGGTCAATCCGTGGGTTGGGAAGATCCCCTGCAGAAGGGAATGGCAACCCACTCCAGTGTTCTTGACTGGAAAATTCCATGGACAGAGGAGTGTAGTGGGTTACAGTCCATGGAGTCACAAAGAGTTGGACATGACTGAGAGACTAACACACAAAATAGGATTTGGGGAGATAGAAAAGCTCTCTAAATGCAGTGGTCATTTTCAGTCTGTTATTACCAGACCCCAAATTTTTTTCAGACTGTGTGTGCTGTAATGTCAATTTAATATTAAATCTCACCTTCACAAAAGCTTCCAAAAATGATGCAAATAATGCTGTCATGTTATGACAAGGTCCCAGTGCCCACCTGTACACTCACTACTTACTCCACCACCACATCACTGAGCCAGAATCTAGGGCACTAACCTATAATACTACCGAGATTATCAGGGTACTTCCCTCTCTTTTTTCCCCTCCCATTGTTTGACCTTTAACTGTTTTACTCATTTACAGTTTGGGTAATCTGAGTATTTGAAAAGAAAAAGAATGATATCTCTTCTTTAAAAAGAGAAAAAAAAACAATAAATTTGTTTTAGCTTTGAGACAAAAATTAAGTTAAAAAACCAGAAACTAACCAGCAATGCACTTGCATTGGGAACTAAAATTGGACTTATTTTATTCATTCTCTTTTGTCTGCAGATACCTGGAAATAGAAAATTTTCTGATATTTCCTGTCCTTTCTGAGTCATAATCTCGTTGTAGATGTAATTTCCAAGATGTACAGACAATTTTTGACATCTCCCCTTATCCAACTCCATCTTCACTCCTTAACAAACAAATTTTAAAAAACATTGGAGAAAAACACATCAGGAAAATGGTAGTTTATTTATGAAAAACATATATTCTCTTTCTTGTAAGTGTTGTTTTCAAGTTAGAATTTCAACAATAAATTGTCACTTTCCAGTGGGGAGAAGTATTTGTAGAATCTCACCAATTAAAGAGATGGCATACAGATGCCTTCATTTTGTAAATGAGAAAAGTGAGTCTGATAGGGTTTGGGTTTTTTTTTTTTTTTCTTTTGCTCTATATCTTCTTTTCTTTCTAGTTTTATTGAGATATAAGTGGCAAACAGTATTGTGTGAGTTTAAGTTGTATAAAACATAATGATCTTATTTACACACATCATGAAATGATTTCCACAAGTTTAGTGAACATTCATCATCTCAAACAGACACAAAATTAAAAAAATAGAAAAAAGAATGTGATGAGTATTCTTAGGCTTTACTCTCTCATCAGCTTTCATGTATAATATATAGCAATGTTAATTATAATTATTATTTTATACATTGCATCCCCAGTTTTATTTATAACTAGAAGTGTGTAGTAACTTTTGACCCCCTTCTTCTAATTATCCTTCCCTCAACCCCCTGTCTCTGGTAATCACACACTTGATCTCTTTTCCCATATAAATTGCTACTTTTCTTTGTATGTTTTTGAAAAATAATTGACCTGCAACACTGTACTAGTTCCCAGTATATGACACTATGATCTTTTCAATGCATTTCAAAATGATGACGACTGAAGTGTAGTTATATTATGTCACCAAACAGATATTACTTAGTTATTGACTATATTCCCCTCACAATACATTTCATATCTATGACTCCTTTATTTTGCAGCTAGAAGTTTGTACCCCTTAGCCTTCCTCCACCCCTATTTCTTATGGTAATCAACTGTTTGACTCCATATCTATAATTCTGTTCTGTTCTGTTATTTGTTCATTTGTTTTTTAGATTCCACATGTAAGTTAAAACATACAGTATATGTCTTCATCTATCTCACATATTTCACTTAGCTCAATACCCTCTGTGTCTGTTTATGTTGTCACAAATGACAATATGTCATTAATTTTTATGGCTGTAAATATATATATATATATAAACATATAAATACTCATACACACACATGCACACACCACATCATCCATATCTATTTATCTATCAATGGTCACTTACTTGGGTTGCTTCCATATCTTAACCATTGTAAATAATGTTTCAGTGAACATAGTGGTGAGTAAATATTTTCTAATTAGTGTCTTTGCATTTTCAGATAAAGTCCCAGGTGTGGAATTGCTGGATCATGTGGTAGTTCTATTTTTAGTTTTTTGAGAAATCTCTATACTGTTTTTCAGAGTTCCTGCAATAATTTACATTCCCACCAACAGTGCACAAGTTTTCCTTTTTCTCCAAATCCTCACCAACACTTTTTATGTCTATTTAGATCTTCTACTCACTTTTTAAAAGGGTTATTATTTTTTTATATTAAGCTGCATCTATTAGGCAGCATTTTATACTAAGCTGTTTGTGTATTTTTGAGATTAACCCCTTGTCAGTTGCATCATTTGCAAATATTTTCTCCCATTCTGAGAGCTGTCTTTTTATTTTGTTTATGGTTTCCTTTGCTGTGCCAAAGCTTTAAAGTGTAATAGATTCCATTTGTTTTTTGTTTTCATTTCCACTACTCTACGAGGTGGATCAAACAAAATCTTGCTGTGATTTATGTCAAAGAATGTTCTGCTTATATTTTCCTCTATGAGTTTTATGTCTGGCCTTATGTTTAGATCTTTAATCCATTTTGAACTTATTTTTGTGTATGGTGTTAGGGAGTGCTCTAAATTCATTTTTTAACATGGAGCTGTCTAGTTTTCCCAGCACCACCTATTGAAGAGACTCTCTTTTCTCCATTGTATGCTCTTGCCTCATTGGTCATAGATTAGGTGACCATAGGTGCATGAGTTTATCTCTGGGCTTTCAATCCTGATACATTGATCTATATTTTGTTTCTTTTTCTTATTTTATTGCTAGAACTAGGACTTCCAACACAATATTGAATTAAAGTTATGAGAGTGGTGATTCTGATACTAGGTGTGGGCTTATCACATGGGGCAATTATTATATTGAGGAATGTTCCCTCTGCACCCACTTTGTTCAGAGTGTTTATTGCAAAAGAATGTTGAATTTTGTCAATAGCCTTTTCTGTGCCTATTGAGATGACCATGTGTTCTTCAACTTGTTAATGTGGTGTATCATGTTGATTGATTTGCTGACATTGAACTATTCTTGCAGGTTGCATGATTCTTTTAATATATTGTTGAATTCAGTTTAATAATATTTTGTTTAGGAGTTTTGCATCTACGTGAATCGGTGACATTGGCCTGTAATTTTCTTTTTTATGACATCTTTATTTGATATTGGTATCGGGATTAAGACAACTCATAGCATGAGTTTGGAAGCATTCCTTCCTCTGCAATTTTTTGGAATATTGTGATAAGAATAGCTGTTACGTCTTCTCTAAAGGTTTGGTAGAATTCATCTGTGAAGCTCTCTGACCTGGACTTTTGTTTCTTGGGAGATTTTTTATTACTGATTTAATTTTAGTACTGGTAATTGGTCTGTTCATATGTCTGTTTCTTCCTGGTTCAGTCTTAGGAGTTTTTACACATCTAGGAATTTGTTTATGTCTAAGTTGTCCATGTTAAATAATTTCTCATAATAGTATCTTATGATTCTTTGTGGTGTCAATTGCAACTCTTCATTTTAATTTCTGATTTTATTGATTTGGGCACTCTTTTTTTCTCTTAATATATCTGGCTATTGATCAATTTTGTTTATCTTGCAAAGACAACATGGGTAGACCTAGAGGGTATGATGCTTAGTGAAATAAATTAGATAGAAAAAAACAAACACTGTATGTTATGACTTATAAGTGGAATGTCAAAGAAGAAAATGAATGTATATAACAAAACAGATTCAAGTTTGGGTTGGTAAATAAATTCATATGATTGAAGGGGACATGAACAATTAACTGGTGAACAAATACATTTGTAATTACAGGCGGTAAAAATTCTTATGAACTACAGGTGAAACTGGGTGAAGAGCCAGCAACTGAGTAAGGCCTGAATGAAGCAAGGGAGCAAACCTCACCGGGATGTGGGGTGGAGAGGAGGGCCAGTCACTGCACAGCAGCCGCACGTGGTGGGGGACAGGCCAGGTTTGCCTTACTATCCCTCTCCTCCCCCAGCAGCTTATGGAGTCCTTCTCATCTCATAGCATTTGATATACTCAGTTTCAGAAAACGCTTATAGCTCCTAAAAAGCAGAATTTATGCTATGGGAGTTTGGATAATTTTGTTTTTATAATCCCAAATATCCTCTGTTAAACCGAGAATCACATATTCAAAAATCTGCAACAGTACATACAAGTGTTTAGACTCTACAGCCAGATAAAATACTTTCTAAGCTATTCCAGTTTAGGCCAGAGAATGTGGTGTTTGGGCATTTATAATGTGTGTGTGTGTGTGTGTGTGTGTGTGTGCGCGCGCGCATGCACACACACACATAGGAGAGAGAGAAAAACTGGAAGGGAAGGAGGGAGGGAAAAAGAGATTATAATTCAGACCACAGTGGCTTTGCATGTTGCAGATGAAGTAATTTGTTTATAATTGCTCAGAAGAGATATTTACCCAAGGAAGTAATAGCAACATTGAGACGCCAGTCTGACTTTCAAGTTTAGGGTCTGTTGAGACAAGTGCCAACAGCCAAGCTGAGATGGTGTTGGAGAGCATGTCCACATGATGTTCTACATTCTAATTCACGGCACTGGGCACCAGCCTAACCCAGATGTCCAACCCCTTTTTACAGTCTGCATTTCTGGGACTTCTTAAAAAGAAACACAGCAAATCCATAGCCACTAGAGTCACTTTGATCAGAGAGAAGGGTGATGATACAGAGTCTGAGATCTCTTAGACTGGATTGATGACCAGGATTTTTAATTGAGAATTATGCTACTTTGGAAAACTGGACGTTGCATCTTTCTGATATTTCACTTCTTCTACTACCTAGAAGTAATTTTATTTCCAGGACTTCCCTGGTGGCTCAGTTGGTAAAGAATCCACCTACAATGCAGGAGAGTGCCTGCCATGAGGGAAACCTGGGTTCTATCCCTGGGTCAGGAAGATCCCTTGGAGAAGGAAATGGCAATCCATTCCAAAATTCTTGCCTGGGAAATCCCATGGACAGAGGAGCCTGGCAGGCTGCAGTCCATGGGGTCACAAGAGTCGGACACAAGTTAGTGACTAAACCACCACCAGCACCACAGTTTTATATCCATTTTCTGCTCTTTATTCTGTGAATCTGCTAACTTCAAAATTCCACTCTAACATAAAAATAGAAACGATCTCTCCCAGAAGCCAATACCTTGGAGCTGCCCCAATGGCAGCTTTTGCTCTGAAAAATAAGGTTTATGAGCTCAGTGCAATTGCCCTGTTAGATAAAGTCATGACCATCCCACTGGACTCCTAGGCTTGGGCATATTTTCTGTAGACCTGTGAGAGGACCTCAAACTAGGCAACATGCGACCCACCCACAACTTGCCCACACTTCACTGGCACAGAGAGTGCCCATTGCTATTCCTTCCAGCTATGCCTAGGGGTATCTCTCTACCACCCTCCAACTTGTAGCTGGAACTGCAGCTTCTCCAGGCCTTCACCAGCCTGTTGCTCTCTCTCCTTTCTGTGGCATTTTTGTTTCTTCCAAAGTTAGGAATGCCTCCTTTCTCAGAGAAAGACCTTATGTTGATAGTCTTCGTTTCAATGACATGAGAATTTCAAGTACCAACAAATAAACAACGCTGCAAAGGGTCCTTATTGCCCTTTTATTTCCAGAGACAGGAAGGATCCTTCAGTCACTTGCCCTCCTCTCATCCTTGGCCTGAAGATGAGGATCCAGTTATCTGAACAGTTTGATTTTATCTTTGGATATAAAGCAGTTCAGTCTATCTTTGTGAATAAATAACAGGGAGAGGTGACTGCTACCTGCAGCAAAGCCCACCATGACAAGAGTGTTTTGATCTTTTAATTAATTTACTTACAATAGATACAGTAATGACCACAAATTTCCTTTCATTTGGAGCCCTTAAAAGTAAGCACTTTTCTTCAAAAATTCTTCAATAAAAACACTGAAAAACAGCAAACATCCTTTAAAAATGAAATTTTCAAATGGATTTTCCAGATATCCCATATTATTTTTTTTAATCCCTGGTTGAAAATACGTAATTTATCTTCTCAAGAAACAAAGGTGATTGCTTGAGATGACAAATGATCCTACTCTATATTGCTTTAAATTCCCCTGAAAAGAAAAGAAATATTATTACATGATATTGTCAAAATATCCCCCCAAAAGGGATTAACCCCAAGAGTAACCTATAACAATGAAGATGAGTGTGTATGTCAGGGAAGACCACCTTGTCTCCCTCACTGTGGAGTTCCACATTCTTGGGTGGTCCCCACTGTACCACTGCCAGACATGCTACTAACACCATAGCACAAAGGCCATGTGAACGGTCCATGGGAAGTTCAGGGGAATAAAAGTTGCTACTACATGGAAGATAAAGTAAAATCCAATCTATCCTCACTTTCCTGATTTGAACAGTCTTTGTTGTTGTTGTTTTTTTCACAGCTCATGCAGCTCAATATCAAAACACAACTCAATCAAAAATTAGGCAGAAAATCTAAATAGACATTTCTCCAAAAAAGAAATACAGATAGCCAAGAAGCATATGAAAAGATACTCAGCATCCCTAATTATTAATTCAAATCAAAACTTTTGGGCTGGCCACAAAGTTTGTTCAGATATCATCTCACATTGGTTAGAATGGACATCATCTAAAAAGTCTACAAACAATAAATACTGGAGAGGTTGTGAAGAAAAGGGAAGTCTCCTACACTGTTGTTGGGAATGTAAATTGGTACCACCACTATGGAGAACAATATGGTGATTCCTTAACAAACTAAAAATGGAGCTAACATATGATCTAGCAATCCCACTCCTGGGCATGTACCCAGTGTGTGCGCATGCTAAATCACTTCAGTACTGTCCAACTCTTTGCAACCCTTTGGACCATAACCTACCAGGCTCCTGTGTCCATGGGATTCTCCAGGCAAGAATACTGGGGTGAGTTGCCATGCCCTCCTTGAGGGATCTTCCCGACCCAGGGATTGAAACTGCTTTTCAGGCATGTCCTTTACCACTAGCACCACCTGGAAAGCCCAATACCCAAAGAAAGCCATAATTCAAAAGGATATATGTACCCCGATGCTCAATTCAGCACTGATTACAATGGAAGACCTGGAAGTCAAGACATGGAAGCCATCTAAATGTCCACAAGAAAGAAATGGACAAAGAAGAGGTAGACAAATACACAATGGAATATTTCTTGGCTATAAAAAAAAAAAAAGAATGAAATAATGTCATTTGCAGCTCAAGTGGATGGACCTGGAGATTATCATACTGAGTGAAGTATGTCAGACAGAGAAAAACAAATATATGATATCATTTATATTAATATGTGGAATCTAAAGAAATGGTAAAAAATATTGGCCTACTTACAAAACAGAAGTCGAGTCACAGGCTGTAGAAAACAAACCTGAGGTTAGCAGGGGGTAAAGTAGAGGGAGGGATAAATTGGGAGATTGAAACTGGCATAATACACACCACTATATATAGAATAGATAATTAATAAGAATACTGCATAGTATGGGGAACACTATGCAATGCTGTGTAATGACTTTCATGGGAATAGAACCTAAAAAAGAGTGGATGTATATGTATGTGTATAACTGACTCACTTTTCTGTACAGCAGAAACTAACACAATATTGTAAATTTATTGTACTCAATAAAAATAAAACAAGTAAATAATCATGCTGCATTTTCATATTTTAATATGAGAATATTGTATTTATATCTATTTCTAGACTATTCTACTGCTCTGTTTATCCTTCTTCCAGTACTTTATCATTTTTGTTATTGTAGCTTTATATTTACTACAAAGTAGAGCTACTGTATCTGTTGCGGGAGTGTTGGGGTTGATATAAAGTAAATGCAAGAACTCAGAACCCTAGGACAGTAGTTATACCAGTCAGAAGCTAATTGAATATGTTCAAATATATTCTACCAAAATTGAACATTTATCTCATGAATATAATATCGTGAACTATAATTAATATAATATATCCAGGTGTGTCTTGATAAATTGATAAGCCATCTCAAATGTAACAAAGCCCATAAATACAAGCATGTTACAATACTAGAAGGTTAATATGCTCTCTATGACTAGATCATAGGGAAGAATCACATGACCATCTCTGTAGATGATGGAAGAAAATGTCATTTGATTCAAAGCTACATTTGTTTCGAGAGTATAATTTTCTTAGTAAACTAACATAACTGAAGGTGCAAATCTCAAACTGAAAACCATCAGCATTCTTGCTAGCCAATGCACTTGGAAAAAATAACAGAAAATACAAAACATTTTAAAAGATTCTATTGCTTTTGATTTTCTAATTTGTTAACTTTCCCATATATCTTTATCAGTCTTTTCCTTTCACCTTCCTTAGATTTTTTTTTCTTTTTTTTACACCTTCAGTTTTCTTTAGTGGATTACTTTTCTTTCTTCTTTATTGTTTTGTGACATCAATCTTTGAGGTATGAACTTTCTTATAAGAAAAGTTCTAGATGTAGTCTATAAGTCTTTTCCACATCTCATCAATTCTAACATACACATTTTCTTTGATCATTTTAACACCTCTGAGATAGAAATTTGTCTCATAATTATCAACAGCATCTTACCATCACTGTGGCCAGGAAGCAGAGGTGATGTGGCTGTCACAGCACAAACTTGACCATACATGTTGATATTTTTACTATTTTCATTACATTACTTGAGATGCCAGCACTACTGGTAATTGCCATTGAAATGTCTTCAAAAGTTTCCCCTATAATTTGGCATTGAAATAAAGTATTATGGATGCAGAATACGTGGAAATATATCAGCAGGGCACACATTTACATCAATGACATACATTTTAATATTAGACAAAGAACTACAGTTCTATATTTTCTTGCAAAGGAGCTACTGAATACATTACTGGATCTAAGAAGAGAATGTATCTCCAAGTAGATTAAGCTGTGTTACATTTTGTTCCTGAGATGCATGAAAAATGATTGCCCATCAACACTAAACAAAGAACCAAATAAAGGGGAAATTGCCAAATCCCTTGGAACAGAGAGAAGAAATTTCAAAGCAAAGAGAGCTGGTATGTCTCATACATGCATAATGCAGGACAATTTTCAAAACATCAAATAGCAATTTGACCGAGACTTCCTGCTGATTTTGAACAGAAGCTGCTTAAATTCTAGTTACATATGATCCAATAAAAAAATAAATAAAAACTATGAGTTTGATCAACTAAGAAATACTGCTGAAATATCAGCACTCTTTGTCATGCCTTTGAATTATACCAAAAATGCTAACGGTGGTTTAACATTTAGCAAAAAGAAGAAGATATGTGCACAGGATATAAAAGTGGTAATTATTGTTTTATCATACTCTGTATAGCTTTTACTAGCCAGATTTGCCATGATATTTAGTTATAAACCACAGAATGATATCTGATAGTGAGATGTTCCTCCAAGATCTATTAGGCATGCACAGGAAAATGGGCGAACAATGGTTGAGCTGATGGAGAACTGGCTAAATGTCATCTGGAAAAGATGTGCAGGTGAGTCTTAAAAGATAAGTAGGGGTTTTCCAGGAAGATGAAGAAGGGACTTCACTACAAGCTAGGGGAAGAGAATAAGAAAGATACAGAAGAAAATGAACTCATTTGGAGAAAGAAAATTCAGTTCGGAACGAAGCTTCTACATGGCAAGGGACATGTCTGTTTGGTCATACCCTTCAAGTTACATCGGGGTGATCCATTACATATTATATGTAGATTCTGGTAGTGGAGCCTTTCAAGGATGCCACAGCCTTAATCGCACTATTTGAGGTGCTGCCTACTTCCGATTCTATTCCTCTATTCTCCCCCATGCCTATCACAGAGCTTGTTGGACATCCAAGAAATATTCTAGAGTTGAAACTAAAATCATATAATTTTTGTAGCTTCACCATTCCCCTCAAGAATGCTGAGAACATAGAAGGCCTGAATACATGTATTGAGTGGTGGCCTTATTTGCCCCAAATTTTCATGAGCTTAGTTGGCAAGGTTCATTGCCAAACATTGGATGCACTATATTTAGTTCTTCTTCAGGCTGCTTGCTTTCCCACTATATGCATATGCTCTCTCAGGCCCCTCCACAGTACCTTGCCCTTCTCCATACTCCATGCGCCTCAATTTCTGCTTGTCCCCTTCCCTGCCATTTCATGCACACCCATATAATGGTGAGTAGTTAAAGCATTATGATCAACTGTAAGGTAACATTTCCTCTGAGCAGGGGTACTTTGGTTATCAGCTCCCTCGAATTCTAGGCATTAAAAAAATCCTACAACTCATCTGTGTAAAATCATCATTGGTGAGATCGTATTTAAATCTTCTTTAGGTCCCCTTAGTTTAAGCAAAAGCCAAGGACATTATACCTTCTCCCCATTACCACCAAATAAATGAAAATAAAACAGAGCTTGGTCTTGGGCTCAGAGGTTAAATTGAAGCTCTTACATTAACAGGAAGGAAATGTTTGAGATGTGCATTATAAATATCTACGATAATTATTTTTTCTGACCAGGGAAGTTTCAGTCTATCCAATTCAAGATGAAAGATCTACCCAAGACTGGATGTAGAGGAGGGATGGTATGGAGAGATACAGATAGACAGACAGGTGGATATACAGATAAGACATTGACCATAAAACATAATATTGCTTTAGCTTTAAGCAAAGGTCTTGTTCATTTAACAATAAATATAGGGAAAAAATCTTCCATCTCTTCTAGATTTACATTATTACTGAGACTATGGATAACTCCTTTGCTTCAAAGAAAATGTTCTGTTTCACAGAAGCAGGATTGATTACCAGCTTGTGGTGGCCAAGGAGAGACACTGAATACAGTAACCCCAATTTACCATATCACTAATTTGGCAACAGAAGATTATTCTTAATGGACTGAAAGAAAGCTACCATTTTTCTTCTGCATCTTTAAAGCCAACGTTTTTTGCTTCTTGAAAGAGAAGCAGTGTCACAAATTTCATTACTGTAATACAAACTCTAAGAGCTGGCAGGGATGTTAAAAGGCACCTAGTCCAATCTTCTCATTTTATGGATGAGAAAAAAATAAATATATTGTCTTGTTCCAGACTTTACAACACCCTGGTGACAAAGCCAAGACAGAACCGAAGTTCTGACTTTTTGCAACTAATCTGCTGAAGACATCTTATGGACCAAGTGCTATCTATCAGAGACATCTCAGTTACCCAGGCAGCCACAGATTGGGCTGCAGTAAAATTCAAGATTGCTTAAAAGGTCTCTTCCTACAGGTGGAGGGACTTAGGAACTACAAATAAAAAAAATATTGAGATAAGTTATTTGGAGAAATTTGTAATTGAATCTGAGACATAAAAAAGTCTTATCACTGCACAAGGGCTGCTAGTCAAGGCAGTTCTGAGAAAAAGAGAGATGACTAATGCCTGTAAGCATCTCTGCATTTTCCAGATGAGGAAACTGAGGCATGGGGAAAACCAACAAAATCACATAGCCAAAGAAGAAGTAGGTCCTAAGCAAAGACTTCTCTTTCCTGGGCTGCATTCTGCAACCCAAAGCTGGAGTAATTCTCTGAGGCACTCATGATTCAATGAGAACGCCAGCTCAATCAATAAATAATACAGAGAGCTGAGAGACTGAGGTATCTCGGCAGTTCTACCAAGATCTATTAAGAGTAATTTTAGCTCCCTTTTGAATTGCAGTCCTTTTTCTCTGAGTTCTGCCAGAGATTTTTGTTTTATTTGTTCTTGCATTTTGGACAGCCTCCTTTGTTGGCTGTGGGATGGTTTTCATTATCTCATTTCATTTGGTTCTTTCAGTCTGTTTCTGTGATTGGTGTGGGCTGGAAATGGACTCCAAACACGCCTGAATGGGAGGAAGGAGGACAGCTCAGCCTGTCCTCCCCTTGGACAAGAGTCTTGCATCTCCAACTGGGAGCACCCCCATGGACCCAGGACACCCAACTTCTGTTCTTGCTCCAGTCACACTCATTCTGTTATTTGTTGCAGGTCATGAGATACTTCCAAACTCAGCAGACACTCTTCAGACTTACTTTGAGAACAGAAGCATCTGCTGTTTATAGGATTCCAATTAGTTTAAAACCCGCACAATCAATCAGCCAGTCAAACAACAACTCTTAGTTGGACAGATACTAGGCATCTGGCACTTGGAGAAGTCAAATAATGAGCCCAGTGAAAACTGTGGTTCGGAGGGTCTGGAAGTATTCCTCACTGACTTCTACAGCCTTGTTCCTGCATGGATGGATAGGATTCCTTCTCAGACAAGGCAGATACATTGACCAAGGTCATGCAATTGCTCTGTGTCAGAAGCTGACTAGCGATACTGTGTACAAAATAGATAACTAATGAGAACAAATCCTATCACTTCTCCAGTGGGTCTTCTTGACCCAGGCATCAAACCCGGGTCTCCTGCATTGCAGGTGATTTCTTTACCAGTTGAGCTACCAGGGAAGCCCTATAGCACTGGGAACTTTACTTAATGCACTGTGATGACTTGAACGGGAATGAAGTTCAAAAGGGAGGGGATAGATGTATATGTGTGGCTGATTTATTTTGCTGTCCAGTAGAAACTAACACAACATGGCAAAGTAACTACACTCCAATAAAGATTAATTTTAAAAAAGAAAGTTGAAATCAAAGCAAAGTATGTCTACTACACCACAGTACTTTTTTACACACACAATTTTCTAAGACACGGCAATGCTAATCTCCAAAATGACATGTCGTGATTTGCACAGTCCTTTATGAAATAGCACCTAACCATGCCACTTTCCTGCTAGCTGCTCCCCAGAATTCAATATGGACTTCACTTTGCAGGAGAAAGTTGTCACGAGTCCAGTGATGAGAAAGTCATGCTTTAGAAGTCAAAAAACTGACAGCCTCCTGCTAAGCATGCCTCAGCCACACTTTGTCTCGCTGAGTTAAAGCTGGGTAGCATACCTGTTCCTGGCAGTGACTCAACAGTGCTTACATTTCTTTCCTCACCACAGCATGATGGAAACTGCGCTGCTCTATTTCTTTCAGAGGACATATCCTTTTACAACAAGAGCTCTGGAAATAGTCTGGCCATTCCACTGGTGGAGGCTCGTAAGAGGCTCCTGAGAGGCTGCTGGATTCTGAACTGTGGTTCTGGTAGAAGTGAAATAGTAAGTAAGTGTTAGTTGCTCAGTCACATCTGATTTTTTACAATCCCATGGACTGTAGTCCGCCAGGCTCCTCTATCCATGGAATTCTCCAGGCAAGAGTACTGGCGTGGGTAGCCATTCTCTTCTCCAGGGGATCTTCCTGACCCAGGGATTGAACCCAGGTCTCTCACGCTGCAGGCAGAGTCTTCACCATCTAAGCCACCAGACAAGCCCAGAAGTGGAATAACCTACCCCTAAGCCAGAGCCTTGGGAAAGGCTGGGGCAGAGGACTGGTGTGGACTACTTGGAGTGTTAGTGAGGTTTCTGAAAGGACTAAAACAGTGCCCTGGGTGCTGTGACCCTACCCATCTACCATATTTTAACTAATAAAGGAAACAGAGATTTCCTCAGATTTTCAGAGCCTCGCTAAGACCAGGTTCTGATTTACTTCTTGATAAGTAGGAATTCAAGTCAAGTCAGGAACTCATGTTATTGGGCTAGGGCTTTTTCAAGCTCCATGTTGTTCAGTAAGCTGCTCGCCCTTATGAACCTATACACCTTATCGTAGACTCAAGAATTATGACTTTAAGAACAGTGATAGAAGATATCAAACAACTAAATGCCATGATGAATGGTTCCAGCAATACATGCTTGAACAATGTGGGAAAAAAGGAACTGTGTGGAACAATTTGAGTGGGGCTTTTTTGTTTATTGGGGACTTTGAGTGAGGCTTTATTGAGAACCCAGTATGAACCTAGTACATAGGGAGGAGAGGAGAGTGGAGATTTTGGGCCTCAAGAATGAGCATGTGGAGAGGGTGTGGGCTGGTCTGGACCTTAGCTGTGCAGGGTCATTTTCTGTCCCTGTCCCAGTGCCAATATAGGCCAAGATACCTGCCCAGAGGATGGCTTTCACTGTCTGGAGTTGACTTCCTGCAAAAGACACTTAAGGCAATTGTATTTTCATTCTATCAAAAATAAAAGCTTCTTGAAGACACTAACAAGGCCAGTTCCGATCAGTTGAAAGAATTGCATTACATGACAAATGAATGGAAGCACCATTTTCACATAAAGATGTATTGCAACCAGCTGTCTCCTCTGGGCATTAATCTTGTAATTCTATCAAAAAATCAGTAGTAATTAACTTTGCTCAGCATTATTCTTGCATAAACCAATATTTTCTATAGCTCATAATTTAGTGATTCTCTAGGGTTTTTTAAAATTTATTTTACTCTTTTAAGTTGAATTATTGCATCACAAAGGACAGATAGATTAAAATATGTGAAGACTTTTGAGGGAGCATACGCGGTATGAACTGTAACTCTGCTAACTACCAATTATGAGACTTTGAGTAAAAAGAATATCATTCTCTGATGCTTGATTTTCTGGACAATTACATGCAATATAATACTTGCCTGATAGGAATGATGGGATATTAAGTAAGATACTGTAAAAAACACAGGACATACAGTAGTCATTCAATAAATTAGAAGGAATGTCACTCTTATCTAATTCTATAAGCATTTCCTCTATTTATGCGAGTTGGGAAAGGGGCATCATAAGAATCTTTCATTATTTTTGTTAGACACCAACACACACCAAAAGTCAGTATGATCAGATCAATATGGTATTGGTAAAAGAACAGATTTGTAAATAGAATAAATAATTTGGAAGTGGAAAATACAATACACACACACACACACATATACACACACATATATATCAGTTCAGTTCAGTTGCTCAGTCGTATCGTCCAACTCTTTGTGATCCCAGGCCACCCTGTCCATCACCAACTCCCAGAGTTTACTCACACTCTTGTTCATTGAGTCGGTGGTGCCATCCAACCATTTCATCCTCTGTCATCCCCTCTCCTCCTGCCTTCAATCTTTCCCAGCATCAGGGTCTTTTCCAATGAGTCAGTTCTTTGCATCAGGTGGCCAACGTATTGGAGTTTCAGCTTCAACATCAGTCCTTCCAATGAATATTCAGGACTGATTTTCTTTAGGATGGACTGTGCTGCTGCTGCTGCTAAGTCGCTTCAGTCGTGTTCGACTCTGTGCGACCCCACAGACGGCAGCCCACCAGGCTCCCCTGTCCCTGGGATTCTCCAGGCAAGAACACTGGAGTGGGCTGCCATTTCCTTCTCCAATGCATGAAAGTGAAAAGTGAAAGTGAAGTCGCTCAGTCGTGTCCGACTCTTCCCTACCCCATGGACTGCAGCCCACCAGGCTCCTCCATCCATCGGATTTTCCAGGCAAGAGTACTGGAGTAGGTTGCCATTGCCTTCTGCGAGGATGGACTATACATGATGTTAAATATTCATTTAAATTCAGTAGAAAAAGAATATGTTTTCTTTTTAAATATCTACACATTTTGGTCTTCATCTAGAAGAAAAAGAGGGAACTCCATTATATCACCAGTAATACTAAAAAATCAATCACAAATGGATTAAATATTTAAATGTGAAAAAAATTAAATCTTTGTAAGAAATATTTTGGAAAATACTGGTACAATGTAACCTAGCTAAGTCTTTTACTCTAAAAGCTATAAAATAATTATGGAAATTGTTAGCTCTATAAAAATTAACAACAATCATATGGGAAAGGATGCACTACAGAAAGTCAACAGATACAGCATAGATTTGGGTAAAAAGAATTTGCAACACAGGAAGGTATTAATATACTTACCAAACAAAAATGATTAAAAATTTAAAGAGTAGATACAATACATAAAATATATAAATATAAAAGCCAGTAGAAGTGTCAGTTTTGTAAGTGAAAAGATGATCAAATGCACTCCTAGTTAGAAAAATGCAAATCAAAAGGAATAATGAGATATTACTTAATTGTTTATCAGAACAGCAAAACTGTTTTAAAACTGTAAACACTGTAACAGATTTTTCCACTAGAATGAAAGCTCCACAGGCAAGTGATATTTTTGTCAGTTTTATTCACAGCCATAGCCTGAGTCTAAAATAGATGCTGAGAAAAATAGCAGATGCTTATTCAACATTTATGAAATGAGCAACAAGGAGCTAACAATTCTACCCTACTTACTATGTACCAGGCACTAATTGCTCTGCAGGTATTAACTCATTTCATCTTCACAACACTCTTAATGATGTAAGTGCTATTTCCCCATTTTACAGATGTGAAGTCTGAGGTACAGAGTGACACAGCTAACAAGTAGCAGAACTAGGAACACAACACAGACAGTCTGGCACCAGATTTTCTGTGCCTGAACACAAGGGTGTATTATTATCTCTCCCCACGTCCACTTTGCTGGTTGGGCTGTGGGGAAAGAGCATAGTCTTTACTTTTCTAAGGGCTGCGGAAATTTAACCTTTATTATTTCAACCAGCTCTCAAGATAACTCTAAGAGGCACACATTTCCCATATTTCTTGTCAGTTGTAGAAACGAAGTCCAAAAGGGAGGGGATATATGTATATGTATGGCTGATTCACCTTGAACTACAGTAGAACTAATACAATATTGCAAAGCAGCTATACTCCAATAAGAATTAATTTTTAAAAATAAATGAAATAAAATTACAGTGTACTAAGTTAAAAAAAGAGAGAGAGAGAGAGCATAGCCTTTTTATGAAGCAATTTGGCAAGAATTCCACCCCTAAAAGCAAAAATACCGAAAAGAAAGGATATATGCGAGGATGTTTATCATCCCATTGTTCAGTGAGTAAAACGGAAACAAAGGCAATGATTGAATGATTTATGGTTAATACATAGCACAGAACTGTGTGAAGCTATGAAAAGAGAAAAATTGGAATTATGCCAGTTGATTCGGATCAGTGTTAATAATGAAGTTTTGTTAAAAAAAAAGCAAACAAGATGCAGAAATACAAAAATAATATGATTCCCATTTTGTTTAAAATATAAAGACAAAATCCCTATCTGTGCCTCTGTGTGTGTGTATGTGTGTATGTGTCTTTATGTGATTACATTTCTAGAGAAATACTTCCGGGTTGTTACCATGGGTGGCCAGGGACTTGGAGCTGGGTACTGACATGAGTAGAATAAGGAAAGTAGAAACTAAGCTAAAATGGGAAAAATAAGATTGTATTTTTTAAAATGTATTTGATCACATTTATGCACTTGTATAAAATAATGTTAAACAAAAATAATTGAAAGTGTCTATTCATATTTGTTTGTCCCTTTTTTAAGTGGATTCATTTTCTCATTTTGAGTTGTAAGAATTGTTTATATATTCAGGATACAAGTTTTTTATTAAATGCATTTCATAAAAACATTGTCTCCCAGTTTGTGGTTCATCTTTTAATTTTATTAACACTATCTTTTGAAAAGTGAAAGATTTAAATTTTGATGTAATCCAAATGATCACTTTTTCTCTTTTATGTTTAAGTGCCTTTTATGAGTTGTCTAAGAAATATTTGCCTACCCCTAGTCACAAAGTTTTTCTCCTATGCTTTCTTGTAAAAGTGTTCTTTTTGTGTTTATTCATTTCTAGTTAATATTTGTATATGGCTTGACATAGGGGCTAACATTTGCTTAAAAATCTTTAGTCATCAGGGGAATGGAAACTAACATTACACTGAAATACCTCTACAAATCAACAGAATGGCTAAAATTAAAAAACTGGCAATGTAAGAGTAAACATGGTCAGCAACTGGAACTCTCATACATTATTGAAGGGAAGTAAGTGTTATAACCACTTTAGAAAATTTGACTATTTCTTATAACTTTACCCTGTGATCTACTTATCCTGTGTCCCAACAGTTCCACTTCTAATTATTTACATGAAGAGATACACACAAAAACTTTTAAATAAATCTTCATGCAGTTTTATTCATAGCAGTTCCAAACTGGAATTAACAAAAATTTTCATCAACAAGGAAGTGAATTAAAAAAAAAAACTTGTACATGCATACTACTCATTTTTTTTTAAAGCTGCTGATTCAAGCAATAATATGGATGAATCTCAACATCATGCTGAATGAATAAGTCAGATATAAAAACGTACATATGTTTAAATGGCAACAGCTAGAAACTTCTAGTTACAAGATAAATACTGGAGATGTAACGTACAACATGATGACTATAAATATAACTGCTGTATGATACAGAAGAAAGTTGTAAAGAGAGTAGCTCCTAAGAGTTCTCTTCATAAAGAAAAACATTTTTTTCCTTTTTTTGGATTTGTGTAAGACAATGGATGTTAACTAAACTTACTGTGATAGTCATTTTACAATATAGGTAATCAAGTGATTATACTGTACGCAGTGCTATATGCCAGTTATATCTCAGTCAGATTGGAAAAAATACATAAAAGAATAAAAGCATACATATTTAATGTTTCATTTATATGAAATCAGGCCAGTGGAGTTACGTAAGGGAGGGCTGGGGAGACAATGACTGCAGGTCCACAAATGTGAACTTTTCGGAGTGATATAAAAATGTCCTTTATCTTGACTGGGATGATGAAACACACAGGTATATATTTGTCACACTAATTGAACTGTACTCTTAAGATGTGTTTATTTTATTATGTGTAAATCATATTGGCTTCCCATGTAGCTCAGATGGTAAAGAATCTGCCTGCAATGCTGAAGATCCAGGTTCCATCCCTGGGCTGGGAAAAATCCCCTGAAGAAGGAAATGGCAACTCACTCCAGTATTCTTGCCTGGAAACTTCCATGGACAGAGGAGCCTGGTGGGCTACAGTCCATGGAGTCAAAGAGTTGGACATGACTGAGTGACTAACACACAGAAATCATATTGGAAAATGTCAGTTTTCATTGCAATCCCAAAGAAAGGCAATACCAAAGAATGTTTAAACTACCACACAATTGCACTCATCTCACATGCTAGCAAAGTAATGCTCAATATTCTCCAAGTTAGGCTTCAACAGTACATGAACCGAGAACTTCAAGCTGGATTTAGAAAAGGCAGAGGAACCAGAAATCAAATTGCCAACATAGGTTGGATCATAGAAAAAGCAAGAGAATTCCAGAAAAACATCTGCTTCTGCTTCTTTGACTATGCTAAAGCCTTTGACTGTGTGGATCACAACAAACTGTGGAAAATTCTTCAAGATATTGGAATACCAGACCACCTTAACTGCCTCCTGAGAAACCTGTATGCACACAAGAGGTAACCAACCATTAGAACCAGACATGGAACAATGGACTGGGTCCAGACTGGGAAAGGATTATGTCAAGGCTGTATATTGTCACTCTGTTTATTGAACTTATATGCAGAGTACATCATACAAAATTCCAAACTGGATGATGCACAAGCTGGAATCAAGACTGCTGGGAGAAATATCAATAATCTAAGATTTGCAGATGACACTACCCTTATGGCAGAAAGCGAAGAGGAACTAAAGAGTCTCTTGATGAAAGTGAAAGAGGAGAGTGAAAAAGCTGGCTTAAATCTCAACATTCAAAAAACTAAGATCATGGCAACTGGTCCCATCATTTCCTGGCAGATAGGTGGAGAAACAATGGAAGCAGTGACAGATTTTATTTTCTTGGGCTCCAAAATCAATGCAGATTGTGACTACAGCCACGAAATTAAAAGATGCTTCCTCCTTGGAACAAAAGCTATGACAAATCTAGACAAGTTATTAAAAAGCAGAGACATTACTTTGCCAACAAAGGTCCATACAAGTTATGGTTTTTCCCATAATCATGTATGGATGTGAGAGTTGGACCATGAAGAAGGCTGAGCACCAAAGAACTGGTGCTTTTGAACTGTGGTGTTAGAGAAGACTCTTGAGAGTCTCTTGGACTGCAAGGAGATCCAACCAGTTCATCCTAAAGGAAATCAATCCTGAATATTCATTGGAAGGACTCAATGGAGCTGAAGCTCCAATACTTTGGCCACCTAACACAAAAAGCTGACTCATTAGAAAAGACTCTGCTGCTGGGAAAGATTGAAGGCAGGAGAAGGGGATGACAGAGGATGAGATATTTGGATGGCATCACCCACTCAAAGGACATGAGTTTGATCAAGCTCTGGGAGATGGTGAAGGACAGGGAAGCCTCGCATGCTGAAGTCTACAGGATCACAAAGAATTGGACACAACAGAGCAAATGAACAACCACCACAAATACTTCAAAAGTAAAAAGTAGGAAAATAAATGAATTTAAAAAATAAACTATGCAAATAAAATCCCCAACGGGATCTTTTTGGGTTCACGAAGACTATTGTGATTCACACTGATTTTCAGACTTCTCTGATTCTTGCCAAGCTTCCATGACTATTAAGGATGAATTCCTGTCCAAATGTATTAAAAACATCTCATCCAATTTTTTAAAAGGGGAATCCTCTTCTCCTCCAAAAATTCAGATCCATTTATTTTCTGGGCATTTTCCATAAACTATAAATGTCCATCTTGAGAAATTACAAAGGTGAGTTTCTTGAGCTAATATCCATTCTGAGTAGTAGGAGTATTTTTGGCCAACAGGAACAACTATTGACCATTGCTATATAATCCCTAACATGTTTTAATGAAATAGGTAGTACTCTATCAAGGATTTGTGAAACTGTCCCAGCCTCTGACTCTTTAGACTCCCTCTTGTTACCAAATAGCCTAGAAAACTCAGTGTAGACCCTGCTCTGTGCCCCTGTGGATGCAGAGTCAGGTCAGATAATGATCAGACAGCAATGGCTGCCCATTCAAATCACATGTACAGCTTTTCAAAAATACTTCTTCTCAGGCCCTGCCTCAGGCTAATATATCAAAATATTTAAAGGGAGGGTTGGGTAATGATAGTCATAAGCAGCCCCCCCATGAGCAGTCAGAATTGGACATCACCATTTGAAAGGGAGAGGAAAAAGGTATGTCATTTACCACTTTTTTGAAGACACATATCTGGTGGCATAAAACCATTTTTAAAAGAGCAGAAAGCAGGTACTCCACACCGAGAAAAGAAAGATTTAAGTTAAAGAAGTAAAACCTCAGAATTTTCTATTCTAATTTGATTGCACAGCCCGGCAGATACTGATGCTCGATTCTCAGGCCAGCAGTGATGCATGAGACAAGTGCTTGGGGCTGGTGCACTGGGAAGACTCAGAGGGATGGGGTGGGGAGGGAGGTGGGAGGGGGAATCGGGACGGGGAACACATGTAAACCCATGGCTGATTCATGTCAGTGTATGACAAAAACCACTACAATATTGTAAAGTAATTAGCCTCCAACTAATAAAAATAAGTGGAAAAAATAAATAAATAAAGAGGTGAAGAGGTGCAAGGCCAAAAAAGAAAACTAAACAAAACACAGTCTTCAAGTGGGTGACTGAGTCTGACACATCCAGACATCATAAGAGGGCCACTAAATTTCCCTGATTTGCTATTTATTTATCTTTTCTGCCAGGTCTCTAGCTCTCTGGTAGGGCTGAGCCAGCTAGTGTATCATTTGTTTGTATTTGCTTTATTTTTCTACCTTTTAGTCATCTCACTCATTTGCCTGGAATGTCTGCTCTGGTTAAAAATAAAAAAAACAGCACCACCACCATATGTCCATTTGAAGCAACATGGATGGATGTGGAGATTATCATACTAAGTGAAGTTGTTTAGACAGACAAAGCGGCTGCGTGGAGCTGAGTGGTGTCTGTGTGATGCTGGGGCAGTGTGAGGAGACACACCACGTCCAAGGTCAGAGAAACCCCAGTAAGATGGTAGGCGCTGGAGTGGCAGCCGCACGGCCCTGGAGCGGCTGTGAGGAGATACCCCACACCCAAAGGCAAAGGAGAAGCGCTCGCTAGAAGGTAGGAGGGGTGAATTCACATTTAGAATCAAACCCCATTCCCGCCAGAGATGCTCAGAGGGCTCAAGCAAACCTTGTGTGCACCAGGACCCAGAGACGCCACAGAGACTGAGACAGAATTGTATCTGAGCATCTCCTGTGAAGGTACAGGTCACCAGTGGACTGCCACAGGGGCAGGGGCTCTGGGTGCAGCAGACCTGGGTGTGGTATACGCCCTCTTGGAGGAGGTCGCCATTAACCCCACCATAGAGCTGCCAGAAGCTACGCAGGACTGGGAGATAGACTCCTGGAGGGCACAAACAGAACCTTGTGAGCACCAGGACCCAGGAGAAAGGAGCAGTGACCCCACAAGAGAATGACCCAGACTAGGTCAGGAGTGTCCAGGAGTCTCCAGTGGAGGTGTGGGTCGGTGGTGGCCTGCTGCAGGGTTGCGGGTAATGAGTGTAGCAGTACAAGAAGGAGGTCACCATTATCTTCATTACCTCCACCATAGTTTGGCCCCAGGTAAATAGCAGGGAGGGAACACAGCTACACCCATCAAGAGAAAACTGGATTAAAGATTTACTGAGCATGGTCTGGCTCATCACAATAAGACCTAGTTTTCCCCTCAGTCAGTTTCTCCCATCAGGAAGCTTCCATGAGCCTCTTATCTGTCTCCATCAGAGGGCAGACAGACTGAAAACCACAATCACAGAAAACTAACCAATCTGATCACATGGACCACAGCCTTATCTAACTCCATGAAACAATGAGCCATGCTGTGTAGGGCCACCCAAGACGGACTGGTCATGGTGGAGAGTTCTGACAAAATGTGGTCCACTGAAGAAGGGAATGGCAAACCACTTCAGTATTCTTGCCTTGAGAACCCCATGAACAGTATGAAAAGGCAAAAAGATAGGACACTGAAAGATGCACTCCCCAGGTCAGTAGGTGCCCAATATGCTACTGGAGATCAGTGGAGAAATAACTCCAGAAACAATGAAGAGATGGAGTTAAAGCAAAAACAAAACCCAGCTGTGGATGGGACTGGTGATAGAAGCAAAATCTGATGCTGTAAAGAGCAATATTGCATAGGAACCTGGAATGTTGGGTTCATGAATCAAGGCAAATTGGAAGTGGTCAAACAGGAGATAACAAGAGTGAACATTGACATGTTAGGAATCAGTGAACTAAAATGGACAGTAATAGGTGAATTTAACTCAGATGACCATTATATCTACTACTGTGGGCAAGAATCCCTTAGAAGAAATGGAGTAGCCATCATAGTCAACAAAAGAGTCCGAAGTACGGTATTTGGATGCAATCTCAAAAATGACAAAATGATCTCTGTTCATTTCCAAGGGAAATCATTCAATATCATGGTAATCCAAGTCTATGACCCGACCAATAATGCTGAAGAAGCTGAAGTTAAACGGTTCCATGAAGACTTACAAGACCTTCTATTATTAATACCCCAAAAAGATGTCCTTTTCATTATAGGGGACAGGAATGCAAAAGTAGGAAGTCAAGAAACACCTGGAGTAACAAGCAAATTTGGCCTTGGAGTACAGAATGAAGCAGGGCAAAGGCTAACAGAGTTTTTCCAAGAGAACACACTGGTCATAGCAAACACCCTCTTCCCAAAACACAAGAGATGACTCTACACATGGACATCACCAGATGGTCCATACTGAAATCAGATTGATTATATTCTTTGCAGCCAAAGATGGAGAAGCTCTATACAGTCAGCAAAAACAAGACTGAGAGCTGACTGTGGCTCAGATCATGAACTGCTTATTGCCATATCAGACTTAAATTGAAGAAAGTAGGGAAAACCTCTAGACCTTTCACGTATGACCTAAATCTAATCCCTTACAACTATACAATGGAAATGAGAAATAGATTCAACGGATTAGATCTGATAGACAGAGTGGCAGATGAACTATGGATGGAGGTTCAAGACATTATATAGGAGACAGGGATCAAGACCATGCCCAAGAAAAAGAAATGCAAAAATCAAAATGGCTGTTTGAGGAGGCCTTACAAATAGCTGTGAAAAGAAGAGAAGTGAAAGGCAAAGGAGAAAAGGAAAGATATACCCATTTGAATGTAGAGTTCCACAGAACAGCAAGGAGGGATAAGAAAGCCTTCCTCAATGATCAATGCAAAGAAATAGAGGAAAACAACAGAATGGAAAGACTAGAGATCTCTTCAAGAAAATTAGAAATACCAAAGGAATGTTTCATGCAAAGATGGGCTCAACAAATGACAGAAATGGCATGAACCTAACAGAAGCAGAGGATACTAAGAAGAGGTGGCAAGGATACACAGAAGAACTGTACAAAAAAGATCTTCATGACCCAGATAATCACGATGGTGTGATCACTCACCTAGAGCCAGACATCCTGGAATGTGAAGTCAAGTGGGCCTTAGAAGCATCACTACGAACAAAGCTAGTGAAGGTGATGGAATTCCAGTCAAGCTGTTTCCAGTCCTAAAAGATGATGCTATGAATGTGTTGCATTCAATATGCCAGCAACCTTGTAAAACTCAGCAGTAGCCACAGGACTGGAAAAGATCAGTTGTCATTTCATTGTCTTTCATTGCTCAAAGAAGGGCAATGCCAAAGAATACTCAAACTACCACACAATTGTACTCGTCTCACTTGCTAGTAAAGTAATGCTTAAAATTCTCCAAGCCAGGCTTCAATATTATGTGAACCATGAACTTCCAGATGTTCAAGACGGTTTTAGAAAAGGCAGAGGAACCAGAGATCAAATTGCCAACATCCATTGAATCATCAAAGCAAGAGAGTTCCAGAAAAACATCTACTTCTGCTCTATTGACTATGCCAAAGACTTTGACTATGTGGATCACCACAAACTGTGGAAAATTCTGAGAGATAGGAATACCAGGCCACCTGACCTGCCTCTTGAGAAACCTGTATACAGGTCAGAAAGCAACAGTTAGAACTGGACATGGAACAACAGACTGGTTCCAAATAGGGAAAGGAGTACATTAAGGCTCTATATTGTCATCCTGCTTATTTAACTTATATGCAGAGTACATCATGAGAAACACTGGGCTGGATGAAGCACAGGCTGGAATCAAGATTGCTGGGAGAAATATCAGTAACCTCAGATATGCAGAGGACAGTACCCTTATGGCAGAAAGTGAAGAACTAAAGAGCCTCTTGGTGAAGAACTAAAGAGCCTCTTGATGAAGGTGAAAGAGGAGAGTGAAAAAGTTGGCTTAAAGCTCAACATTCAGAAAACTAAGATCATGGCATCCGGTCCCATTGCTTCATAGCAAATAGATGGGGAAACAGTGGAAACAGTGACAGACTTATTTTCTGGGGCTCCAAAATCACTGCAGATGAAATTAGAATATACTTACTCCTTGGAAGTAAATTTATGACCAACCTAGACAGCATGTTAAAAAGCAGAGACATTACTTTGCCAACAAAGGTCCGTCTAGTCAAGACTATAGTTTTTCCAGTGGTCACGTATGGATGTGAGAGTTGGACTATAAAGAAAACTGAGCACCGAAGTGTTAATGCTTTTGAAATGTGGTATTGTAGAAGACTCGTTTGAGTCCCTTGGACTGCAAGGAGATCCAACCAGTCCATCTTAAAAGAAATCAGTACTGAATATTCATTGGAAGGACTGACACTGAAGCTGAAAGTCCAATACTTTGGCCACCTGATGTGAAGAGCTGACTCATTTGAAAAGACCCTGATGCTGGGAAAGATTGAAGGTGGGAGGAGAATGGGACAACAGAGGATGAGATGGTTGGATGGCATCACCAACTCAATGGATATGAATTTGAATAAATTCCCGGGAGTTGGTGATGGACAGGGAGGCCTGGCATGCTGCAGTCCATTGGGTTGCAAGGAGTCAGACACAACTGATTGAGTGAAATGAACTGAACTGAACTGAACTGAAAGATAAACATCACATAATATCACTTCTGTGGGAAATCTTAAAAAATAATGCAAATGAAATTATTTACAAAACAGAGACAGACACATAGACTTAGAAAACAAACTTATGGTTTCCAAAGAGAAATGGTAGGTGGAAGTGATAAATTGGGAGCCTGAGATTGACATATACACACTCTTCTACTTAAAATCGATATCCAACAAGGGTCAGCTGTATAGCACAGGCAACTCTGCTTAATATTTTATATAACGTAAATGGAAAAAGAATTTGAAAAATAGGTACATGTGCATATATAACTGAATCACTTTGCTGTACACCTGAAACTAACACAACCTTTTAATCAACTTTTCTCCACTATAAAAAAAAGATTTTTAAAAAAGTTTAAAAGTAAACAAAAAACATGCCCATTCTTCCTTTAGAACCTGGCCTAAACTCCTCTTACAGGGAGTTTCCCATGATATAGAGAGCCTGCTCACATGTTGCCTGGAGCTTTGCTACTCGAAGTGTGATCTGTG
The DNA here is from genome assembly GCF_023699985.2 of Odocoileus virginianus. Lineage (NCBI taxonomy): Eukaryota > Metazoa > Chordata > Mammalia > Artiodactyla > Cervidae > Odocoileus > Odocoileus virginianus. Next base: position 53,478,913 of record NC_069684.1, on the reverse strand, counting down.
GATCAGCACCGTCACCATCATCTACCCTAAAGCTTATGAGAAATGCAGAATCTCAGGTCCCACCTCAGACTTGCATGAACACTATGCTTGCTTAGTTGCTCTGTTGTGTCCAATTATTTGTGACCCTAGGAACTGTAGCCTACCAGGCTCCTCTGTCCATGGCATTTCCCAGGCAAGAATACTGGAGTGGCTTACCATTTCCTTCTCTGTGGAACCCAGGGGACTGAACCCACATTTGCTGTGTCTCCTGCATTGAACACTACTACCTGCCATATCAGTAAACATAAGATACTGTGGCCATTGAGCCATCTATCTCTGCAGCCACCCCAAAAAGTGCAGCCCAAGGGGCTTCAGGATAGAGGAAAGCAGGATAAGAGCCCTAGACACTCAAGGTGCATATCAAAGGAATGACTTATTTCATTAAGCCCAGACTCACATCTTCCCATCAAAAAAAAAAAAAAAAAAAAGTGCTAAATCACTAACTTGAGATAGTCTGATAATATTTATATACATTTAAAACACACAACACACTATTTTATACTGGTTTTGGATAGATGTATGAATGTAGAAAGTGACAAGTGAATGGATGAATATACATCAAACTCATGTTAGTGATAGCTTCCAAACTAAGGGTAAGAAAAATATGATTGGACCATGTGGTCAGAAGAAATTTCTCCTATATCTTGGACTCGATTTTTCTAACTAGAAAATATGTATAATAACAGTATGTGTGTACCTCATAAATTTGCTGTGAGTATTAAATAAATTAATATAGTAAAGTATTATGGTAGTGTATAATATATATTTTCAGTAACCAGATATATTCCAATAAAATATATGTTAGAATCTTAGCTTAAATTAAAATTATCTGCTTGTATGATTTGTAATGAATAAATGAATGATATTTGAGGGGAAAAAAAAAAAAAGAATTGCCAGAGAACACCCAGACAGGTTAAATAATAAAAAACCTATGGTGATGAGTTTTTTGGGAGATTTCAACTATTCTGCCCCTATCCATCACTGCTAAGTTACTGGTTTTTATGGTTACTGACTGAGAGCCTTTTCTTTTATCTTTGTTATATATTTGTGAAATCTCAATGACCCCCTACCAGACAACCGTTTATTGAGCTTCTTATTATGGCCAATTTAAAAAAATTAATTGGAGTTCAGTTGCTTTACAATGTTGTGTTAGCTTCTGCGGTACAGCAAAGTGAGTCAGCTATCCACATACATAGGTCCCCTTTTTTAGATTCTCATCACAGAGCAGTGAGGAGTGTTCTCTGTGGCAGAAGTGGGTGGACGGCCTAAAGAAACATTTCTCCAAAGAAGACCAAGAGACATATGAAAATGTGCTCAACATCACTAATTATTAGAAAAATGTAAATCAAAACTACAATGAGCCATTGGTTTTAAGGCCACTGCTGAAACGAGAAGCGAATGTAAACAGTTAAGCTGGGACACCACAAAACTAACTTTTCTTACCAAGAATCATGTGTTTTTCTTGAATGAATGTCCCTCAGATTATTGCAAATTTTGGTTCATTTCCAGCATTTTGAAAAATGTTGCTGATTGTTTTCAGGAAGGAGCACATTTTAAGAGGTCCTTACACCATCACTCTAGAAACTCTCTTTCCAGGGACTGATTTTTTTTTTTTTTTTAGTTAAACAGAGCTGAATATGACAATTCATCAGCAAAGCCTTATACCTCAACCACCATTAACAGGATTCCCTACGTGCTTTGAAAGTTGTGATTTTCTTTTTCTTTAGTACTAGAAGTTTGTCTTCTGGCCTCTATGCAAGCTCAGTTTAAAATTCAGGTAAAGGGGATTCTAAAAACAATTTTATGGAGTGTAGTTGCTGTGTAATATTGTGTCATTTTCTGCTGTACAGTAAAGTGACTCAGCTGTGTGCATACATATATAGCCTCATTTGGGGGTTCCCTTCCTCTGTAGGTCATCACAGAGCATTGAGTTGAGTCCTTGTGCTCTATAGTAGATTCTCATTAGTAATCTACATAATGCAAGTTTTTGGAGCTCTCTTTCTTTAAAGCTATGTCATCTCTGTCGCTCAGCCCTTCGAATTTGAGCTGTCTCTGTCTCCCTGAATTTCAATTTATATCTTGTCCCTCAGTTGAGAGTATTATGCTTTGCTTGAGTTCCCTTCCTGTCTGCTGTTGCAGAAAATTCTTCTGCGAAAAAAGCTGAAATAATTGGGGAATTTACCTCATCAGTTTCCCTTCCCTTTTGTATCACAGTTCTATATTTTCTATTGTCCAGTGCCTAAATATGCATTTTATATTTTCTCCAGTTTCCTGGTTGTTTACAGTAGGGGAGCAGTCACTCCTGAAAGGTCCTAAGTGGAAGTCTGTTGGGGAAAAAAAGAAATGCTTCGTGAATATTTTATGTTTTTGCGCTGTCAGGGCTTTCTTGGCGACGTTACTGACAACCTGGGTTAAATGATTAAATAATGAGCATGCCTCATAAATTAGAGATAGCAAATTGCTCTGGGGAGATTTAAAATTTTATCTTTTTCAGAGTTTTTTGCTTACATTCTATTGGTAATAAAAATCTGGGGACCTTCCTTTTCTCATCGCATAAAGGATTTTTTTTTATATTTCAGAGCAGCAAAGGTCTCTCTCTTTCTCTCTCTTTCCTTCTCTCTGTCCCTGGAAAATGGCAACAGATTTGCCAGGCATCCTATATGAGTTTTACATCTCATAATATCCAGATTCCACTCGTGTGGTGTCACCTTTGCATTTGCAGTACATTTATTCCTTCATGCTCCATGGTGAGGAACTGACATGGCAGTAAATGCTCTGTTTTGTTTTGTTTTTTCCCCTAAAGAGATTTTGTGTTTCCTGTCAGGATAAAGGCAAGTTGCTAAGTATAGACACAAAAACTTAACAAAGTCTCTTCACTTTTCCTGATGATAAACTTAACACATGCTCATATTAAAAATGTTTACTTCTACAATAAACATGGAAAATTATGAAAAGAAAATACTGTAAACATTTTGAAATATTTCTGAGAAAGAAACAGAGAAAGATCACTAGGGAAACAAAATGAGAAGAAGAGAAAGGAAAGAGGGAAAAGAATAGTAAAAGTGTTATTAGTTTCTCATTTAGCATAATATTATGAGTAATTTCCTATGATGCTAAATAATCTTTAGAAAAACCTATTTATTACTTGAATAATAGATCTGCAATATATTATTTACTCATACACATATCATTAGGCATTTAAGATAGCTCAAGCTTCATCTATTACAAATAATATTTCTTACATGTAATTCCCTAACCATATCTCTGATTACAATATATTCTTAGGATACATTCTATTCTTAGCATATTTGTTTAGAAGTTGAAAAACTGGGTCAAATGTTGTGATGATTGCTTTTATGTGTCATTTTGACTGGGTCACAGTGCATAGATATGTGCTCCAATAGTATTTTGGATGTTTCTATGAGGGTTTTTTTGAATAAGATGAATATTTAAATTGGTGGACCTTGAATAAAGCAGTTGTCCTCCATGGTGTAGGTGGGCCTCATCCAATCAGTTGACAGCCTCAATACAGCCAAAGACTGACCTCTTTCGAGCAAAAGATAGTTCTGCCAGGAGACAGCCTTTCAATTTCAGCAGCAGCATCAGCTCTTCCTTGGGTCTTCAGTCTGATAGGCCTTCAGACTCAAACCACAGCAGAAGATCTTCTCTGGGTCTTCAGCCTGTCAGTCCATCCTGGAGATTTTGGACTCACCCTCCTCCACAATCGCACAAGCCAATTCTGTAAAATAAATAAATCTCTTTTCACATATCTACACATCCTCCTAGCTCTGGTTCTCTAGAGAACTCCATCTAATACAAATGGCATGAACTTCTTAAAGAGTCCAAAACCACGCTGACATCACCAGATTATTTGGCAGTGTTTGTGAGGGGCTTCTCTTTCATTTTTAAGAGAAGATTTTGCCTCTTTTCTGATAGTCCATGGATAAAACTTCCATGTCAAGGACACAGAGAAGGAAGAACCAACTTCTTGGCTCTTAGCAAGAGATACCTCTAAGGTTGTATTGCCCTTATATTCAATTTGTCTTTACATTTTGTACTCTAGGAGAATAAGAGGGGCTTTTATCATTTGTTTTATTTATTTTTGTTGTTATTTTGATTTCCACTGCAGTATATAAACAAAACCACACTTTAAAACCAAGATTTTCAAAATAATATGATAACAATGATACAAAATCAAAGTCTTATTAATGCTGTTTGAAAACGAGTCCATTTTTCTTAAAGCTTTACAATTTGGGGACACTTCCTTACTTAAGATTAGAGGTTGGAATTTTATATACAGATACTGGGTCAAGGTGTCAACTGACTAGACTTTCCCTGGTTCCTTCTCTCACTGTATATCTTATGGGAAACTGTTCTTATGAATGTCTACATCACCCAGGAGCTAGAGAACAGCATAGAGACATCTTCCAGGTCATTTACCAGAGAAATGGATTAATGTAATTCTCTCTCTGACTTGAATCCAGAAAAAAAAATACATATCCCCTCCTAAGTCAGCCTCACATTTAATGTGGATAAATACTAGCTATTTGAAGAGAAATTATTAGGAAAACAAAAGTCCTGTGTCTGGTCAGTCTATCAGTTCCGTCTTTCAGTCATGTCTAACTCTTTGTGACCCCATGGGCTGCAGCACTCCAGGCTTCCCTGTCCATCATCAACTCCTGGAGCTTACTCAAACTCATGTCCCTCGAGTCAGCGATGCCATCCAAGCATCTCATCCTCTGTCATCCCCTTCTCCTGCCTTCAGTGTTTCCCAGCATCAGGGTCTTTTCCCATGAGGCAGTCCTTCACATCAGGTGGCCAAATTATTGGAGCTTCAGTTTCAGAATCAGTCATTCCAATGAATATTCAGGATTGATTTCCTTTAGGATTGACCAGTTTGAACTCCTTGCAGTCCAAGGGACTCTCAAGAGTCTTCTCCAACACCACAGTTCAAAAGAATCAATTCTTTGGCACTTAGCTTTCTTTACAGTCCAACTGTCACATCCATACATGACTACTGGAAAAACTATAGCTTTAACAGTATGGGCCTTGTCGGTAAAGCAGTGTCTCTGCTTTTTAATATGCTCTCTAGGTTTCTCATAGCTTTTCTTCCAAGGAACGTGCATCTGTGTCTGGTATCTCACACTTACTGGCTCTTTCTGGGCATCTAGTTCAGCCTGCTCCAGAGATAGGATGTAGAATTATCTGTTCCTGATATGGCCCCAAGAAGATCATCAGCCTCCAAAAGTAGATAATTATATTGACAAATGTGTGTGCGTGCATGCTTAGTCACTCAGTCTTGTCTGACTCTTTGCAACCCCAAGGACTGTAGCCCACTAGGCTTCTCTGTACATGGGGTTTCCCAAGCAAGAACACTGGAGTGAGTTGCCATTTCCTTCTCCAGGAGATCTTCCTGACCCAGGAATTGAACCCATGACTCCTGAATTGGCAGACTGATTTTTCACTATTGAAGCACCTGTGAAGCCCCATATAGCGAAGAGTAATATGAAAAATTGCATGCTATCTCAAAGAGTGGTATATAGGTATCTTTTTATTTAAAAGAACCAAAATAAGACAGCATTAGAGAAATATAGATGCCCCTTTTGGATTGGCCAGGATTCCTGATCCTGGGGGAGTCTACCACATGAAAAATACTAATATTAAATCAGAACCACAGCAGTGAATAGGGTAAGGGATGAAATCATGGAGAAGAATATCATTAATTGTTGAGAAAATTTTAAACTACCTTGTTGTTTTTTATTCTGCTTGTTGTGGAAAATTCATCCAGTTTCTTACTCCTCCAGCTGAAATAATAGAGAAGAAGATATTTTATTTCTTTTTAACATCAGTTCAAACAAGGAAAAGAGAGTCACACTGAAGAAAGATGATGGTAGGGTCATAGATTGATCCATAATTGTCTATGAATCAAATTGCACAAATTTCACAGCCAAACATGTCTAGTGGTAGTAATAATTCAGACAGAAAAATAAGAAAGCTATAAGAAGCTGCATTCAAGTAGAGCCTCCTTGCTATAGTCTCTATGGATTCTTGCCATCTGCAGTGCATTGAATGTGAAACTGCTGATTTTAATCAGCAACGTCCTCCCCATGTTGCCATTTTCCAAACAGAGGACATAGTTTCTTACCATTGAGGTTTTTTAAAATATATTTAAAAATTTTTTTACTGAAGGATAGTTGATTTGAGGGCTTCCCTGGTGACTCTGAGGTAAAGGATTCGCCCATCAGTGCAGGACAGGCAGGTTCAATCCCTGGGTCAGGAAGATCCCCTGGAGAAGGAAAGGGCAACCCACTCCAGTATTCTTGCCTGCAGAATCCCATGGACAGAGGAACCTGGCTGGCTACGTAAGGGTTGTAAAGAGTTAGACATGACTTAGTGACTAAACAACAATAACAAATAGTTGATTTACAATATCATGTAAGTTTCAGGTGTAAAGCACAGAGAATCAGTTATATATATAAAACAACTATATATATATATATATATATATATATATATATATATACGTATTTATTTTTCAGATTATTTTTCCTTATAAGTTATTTCAAGCTGTTGAGTATAGTTCCCTTTGCTGTATGATAGGTCTTTGTTGGTTATCTGTCTCAAGTCAGTTATAGTCCAAAGCTTTCCCAATAAACAAGGAGCAGCTTAAGGGTAGGCACCATATCATATATATCTTTATATCTCTAGTGTGTTAGCAAAAATGCCTTGGATGTGGTGGCTGCTCAATAAATACTGTTTAGTTGAAAAAACATGATCAAAATGTGGGTGTCCCAAAAGAACCAATGCTTACTAAGCTCCTGATAGGAACAGAATGTTTTCCAAACTATATCTAACTGAGGATCAGAGTGATAAGCATAACCAGTTCAGCCAACTAACATGAGAGATGAGAGTCAAAGTGAAGGTGTTTGATTTCCAAAATTGCTTGATGATCGTCAGTTGCAAGAGGGGCTGAACTGGAAGAGTAAGTTGCCTTATCACCAATGCCCTCACTCTTTCAAGCCCTTCTTCGGCCCTACTTTATTCTCCTTTATTTTAAAAAAAGTAGCTGTTGAGATGTTAACAGATATCTGTAGATGTTGATACCAGACATGATTGCAGTAATTACAAAAGTATCATTCACCATCTGAAGTGAGAGGCCTTCAAAAGAGAGAATGTGAGTAAAATGAGAACTAAAATGTAGACAGATTTAGGTCATGTTGTCAATATTAATGCTGATTAGGATTATTGGATAGCTAACGCAGAGAAGAAAACATGTGAAATTTGATTTGTCTATATAAAACTAATTCTAATATTTATCTAGACTTCTCAGCGTTCAGTCTAATCATCATGCATTCCTGGTGGCTTGGTGGTAAAGAATCCACCTGTGAAGGAAGGAGACACGGGTTCGATCCCCAGGTCAGGAAGATCCTGTAGAGAAGGAAATGGAAACTCACTCCAGTATTCTTGCCTGGGAAACCCCATGGACAGAGAAGCCTGGCAGGCTACAGTCCATGAAATTGCAAAAGAGTCAGACACCACTTAGCAACTAACCAACAAATTTTTAAACGTGGTTTTGGTTAACTTGTATGGGTTTATCTGCCTCTTGGAGCAATCTTGGCCCAAGACTGCTCTGTCTTTGGCGTCTTGCCCATTGAGCTTGGATGAGGAGAAGGGGGAAGTTTGCTCATTAGGTGAAGATTAATTCATGTCATCAAGAGAAGAAACATAAGGACTAACCTTCTCCTTAATTTCTGCTGACCTTTCCCTTTTCAATTCTAAGATTTAGTATTTTACATAAAAAAGAAAAAGAAAATTCAAAACACAGGACCTGCTGCAAGACTGTTGAGAAAATTACCCTTCACTTTGAAGGACCAGTCCTTTGTCTGTGTTTCTGCTCCTTGGATCTAGTGTTTATTCCTAAAAAATCAAACCAGTTTCACAAGCCTTCAGAGATGTGTTTTCAACTGTCTGCTGGCCTTTTTAAAAGTGATTCTTCAGCAAGTTAAAACCTCAAACAAAAGGAGAAAATACCCAAAGAAAAATCTTATTTCAAGATTTTAAAAAATAAATCTTATTTTAAGAATTAATGTATCATCTCAAGATACATCTCAAGACTCAACAAGAGTCTCAGAAGTTAGAAGTGTGTGCTGAATTCTTTGCTCTTAAATAAAGAGCCTGTTGAGATGCATACTACCTGCCTCACCATGAAGATACTAAACTTTTAAACTTTCATGTTATGTTGCCTTATTAACATACCTAAAAGCTACATATTGGTGAAGTATCAAACCAAGAAAGTTCACTATGACATAATAAAGAGACTATGATAGGCTAGAATCATATTAGTAACAAACAACATAATTTGCAACAAAATTGATGTTTGTCATTCAGTAAATACAAAAACTGTAACCCAGATTAGTAGAAAATTATAAAGCAGTGCCAGTTCACTTCCTCTTTGCTTTCTCATTTCTTTTCCTTCTTTCTCCTTCCACAAGAAATGACTAAACCTTAATATGTGCTAAACAACATATAAGTGCTTTGGTGGGGAAGACCTGAAAAAATAAGCAAAGCCAAGCATCGGCAAATGCCAGGTAACATGACAACAGCTTTGCAGGTGAGAGCTAAGCAGTATAGAGCATAGCCATCTTAAAAGAAACAACACTGATATTAGTATCTTCAAGAACAATCAGTCTTTATTGAAAACAACATGACTTGAAGGAAGTAGAAGGCATGGATTAGGAAAAGACTGAGAAAGTTATGCAGTGAGAGGAAAGAGTAGCCTTGAAAGTAACTTGAGACAACTTGCCTTAAAAAAATACATACATAACTATAAACTAGATCCCATAGGATCTAGTTCCCTGACCAGGGATCAAATCTGGGCCTCCTCTGTTGGGAACGTGGATTCTTAGCCACTTGGCCACCAGGGATGTCTCTGGCAAACTATCTTTAATTTGAGACATACCAGTGGAAAGGTCCATAGTTGTAAAAATACCAGAATCTTCCTTAATATTGAACAATATACCATATTTTAGTAAATAGAGCATAATTTCACAGGATGTTGTACTATGCAATTTCAAAATTGATCAGTAAAACTAAGTAATAACTCCAAAAATACTTTCAATAACATGTTAAACAAGAGTAACTATAAAATTGTACTTACAGAATGATGACAGTTATATGTTTAAAATGCCTAGAAAAAAATGTGTGTTAGGAAATAAACCAAAATATTTACACTGGCAATAAAAGGTGAATATTTACTATTTTTTTTTATTTTCAAAGTCATATTTAATGAGCATATGTTACACTTATAATTAAAACTGTGATTGAGCATAGGGTAGTTAATAAAAGCAATTACTCATACATTCTTCTCTTAAAAGATCTCAAACAGATATACCTCTCTAGGCCTCATTCTCTCCATTTGGGAAATTTGATATTCAACAATAAGGACTTCACTGGGTAGTTGTCAGAGTAACTTGAAATGAGTAAAGTGGCACAGATGACAGTTTATTATTTTTTCACTCTTTACTCTGAAGAAAAAATTCACTTTAAGGCATTTGTAATACACATCTGATTACTCTTCAGCACTCTGGTGAAGATGCACAATAACTTTGAATTATTCTCATGGTGTAAAGTTGAATCATTAGTAATAATGAGTACAATGAATCTAATTTTTCTTCAACCTCTGCACTCTAAAATAAAGACCTCAAACAGTGTGAAAATTCCTTAAAAAACTGGAAAAATTGCCATACAACCCAGCAATCCCACTCCTGGGCATACATACCGAGGAAACCGGAATTGAAAGAGACACGTGTACCCCAGTGTTCATCACAACACTGTTTATAATAGCCAGGACATGGAAGCAACCTAGACGTCCATCAGCAAACAAATGGATAAGAAAGCTGTGGTACATATACAAAATGGAATATTACTCAGCCATTAAAAAGAATACATTTGAATCAGTTCTAATGAGGTGGATGAAACTGGAGCCTATTCTACAGAGTGAAGTAAGTCAGAAAGAAAGACACCAGTAAAGTATCCTAACACATATATATGGAATTTAGAAAGATGGTAACGATGACCCTATATGCGAGACAGCAAAAGGGACACAGATGTAAAGAACAATCTTTCGGACTCTGTGGGAAAAGGCGAACGTGGGATGATTTGAGAGAATAGCACTGAAACATGTATATTATCATACATGAAACAGATCACCAGTCAAGGTTCGATGCATGAGACAGGGTGCTCAGGGCTGGTGCATTGGGATGACCCTGAGGGATGGGATGGGGAGGGAGGTGGGAGGGGGGTTGAGGATGGGGAACACATGTACACCCATGGCTGATTCATGTCAATGTATACAAAAACCACTACAATATTGTAAAGTAATTAGTCTCCAATTAAAACAAATAAATTTAAAAAATAAAATGAGGACTTCACTACTAATAATGATCATCCACAAAGTCTGTAGAGACTTACACCAAGACAACTACTAACAGAATTTAATAGGGGAGCAATTAATCATTCTTAGGACTGTGGACTGACTTCTCAGATGGCAGATGTTCAAATTTCTTGGAACTACAAACAACATTTTTGAACCACTTTCCGAGTGAGGAATCCTGATGGTACAAGTAACAAGAATCACACAAGCCCAGCTTAAGCAATAAAAGGGAAAGAAAAAATTGCAAGTATTTGGTAATAGCTTAGAGAAGTCAAGAAAAGATCAGCCCACCCTGAGGAAAAGAATGAGAATCAGGAACTGAAAAATTGTAAGACATCCAAGCAGGTCTCTATCCCTCTCAGCTCTTTTCTCTTATAATATCTGTTTACATCATAGACACCAACATCTCCCAAATGCACATAGTATGCATCCAGCTGCCTAGAGAGAAACTGACCTCTGATCTCTTGCTTAATTCTAAATTTCTGAAGATTTGACTCTAAGTAGCCCATCTTACTCAAGTTCCCATTCCCCATCTAGTGAATAGTGACCCAAAGTGGTTACCACTTTCAGATACCTACTGAGTTCATAGTGCTATTACATGCTATTTGCAGTGAGAGACAGTCCCCATAAAATTGTGCATGTGTTCCAAGGCAGATGGCTGGCCAAACAAAACAACTCTGTGAGACCACAACTGCTTTAAGGTATGAATTTAACTTTTTATACAGAGCACTTAGCACCACCCACTCCTCCCACCCCTGCAATGTAATTGCTACTGCTGCTGCTCCTAAGTCGCTTTAGTCATATCCGACTCTGTGTGACTCCATAGACGGCAGCCCACCAGGCTCCACTGTCCCTGGGATTCTCCAGGCGAGAACACCGGAGTGGGTTGCCATTTCCTTCTCCAATGCATGAAAGTGAAAAGTGAAAGTGAAGTTGCTCAGTCATGTCTGACTCTTAGCGACTCCATGGGCTGCAGCCTACCAGGCTCCTCCATCCATGGGATTTTCCAGGCAAGAGCACTGGAGTGGGGTGCCATTGCCTTCTCCCTCCAATGTAAATAAGCCTTGTTAAAACATAATTGGGTCAGAAAGTCACTTGTCTGGTTTGCCCTTGCTGGATGCTATACTCTGAACTGCAGTTGTCCGTGGAGTCCACACATCTATCCATGTCTGCTGCTGCTGCTGCTGCTGAGTCGCTCAGTCGTGTCTGACTCTGTGCGACCCCATAGACAGCAGCCCAGCAGGCTCTGCCATCCCTGGGACTCTCCAGGCAGGAACACTGGAGTGGGCTGCCATTTCCTTCTCCGCTATCCATGTCAATATCCCCCAAATGTTTCAGGGCTTGACAGAAGGATATGTGGAAAATAACTAAAGCACACTAGGATATAAGATTGGCAAACGAGACAAAGAATTTACTGGAGGAATCTTTAGAGGCCACCCAATAACAGCCTTCAGGTCAAGTCATCCCAATATAGCCACCCAAGTCATCCCATGTAGATGTGCAACCTAAGTAAAAGGCTTATATTTACTGCAAATACAGCATCAATTTAAGGGTCTCCGCTAACTACCTCTATCCAGATTACCAACACTAAATCTTCCTCTGTTTAAATTATAGAGTCACTTCTGTGTTTAGGTAACTCCAGTATGATTATATTCACCCAATAACACTATAAAAATATCATTTTAGTAGTAATTTCCAACTGCATCTTACTAAGGAACATGTGAAGATCTTTAGCCAGTTCAGACCCTGAAGAGGTCTTCTACCTTGTGATAATCATCTAAATGTTGCAGCATTGAGGTTTTCTTAACCCTTTCCTGGGTGACCTTGCTGGCCTAACCCTCTGCATTTCCAGCCAGAATATTCACTTGCCTCTATCTGGCTTTCCCTGGTGGCTCAGTGGTAAAGAATCCACCTGTCAACCAGGAGATGAAGGTTCGATCCCTGCATTGGAAAGATCCCCTGAAGAAGGAAATGGCAACCCACTCCAATATTCTTGCCTGGGAAATCTCATGGATAGAGGAGCTTGGCCAGCTGCAGTCCACAGGGTCGTGAAGAGTTGGACATGACTTAGCAACTGAGCATGCACTCATCTGGTCTGCACGTTCAGGCTCGAAGCGAACATTGAACAAGCACATAAAGAGAACCTCTATCAAAGATGTAATTAAGGAGGCTGGGGTTTGCTTCAGCTAACTGAGCAAGCCATGGGTTACCAGTTCTTTATTGTCAGAGAAAACATTCTTCTCTATTTGGATAACATTGCAGCTTTTGCTGTCTTTATTGGAAATATCCTGTTATTTCTAACTGGCTGCCTCAATCATGTTTTGAAGCTGTGGTGTCAGTGGAGAAATTTTATTACACTCCCTACAAGGTGAAGAAAGTCTCAGATTGGTAAAATCTGGATCGTCTCATTGTGCAGTTACTTGAGGGCCGAGGAATGTCCCACAGCTCTCTGTAATACATCCCTTTTGGACTAGAGAAACCTGGTTACTCATCCTATGACTATTCCATGCCCTTTCATGTGTGGCCTACATTTCTTACTGCACATTACTTTTCCTCAGTAAACTGGAAGAATACACTGACTCTAAGGTTATAGGTAGTACCAGTCAATTATGATACATTGGACAGTCTCTGGTCAGAAGACAGGATAGTGGATCATCTGTCCCTTCCCTTCCTTAATCCCCCCTTTTTCAATCTGTCTACATCAAGCTAACACATTCCATCCCTTCTACACAAACACCAAATAGTTAAAACTAAAAGGAAAATAAAATGGAGTAATTCTCTTTTGGAACACCATCTTTTGGCATCTCTCTCCCGAAATGTCTCAAAGTCTTTTGGCAAAGGGAGTTTATTCAAAAACGCTGGCACTGTGGTATCCCAGTCTGGGATCGCAACAGTTGTCTGTAGCATTATTCCTCATTTCCTGTTGGGAACAGCTGTGAGAGGCTGTTTATTAAATAACTCTTCCAATTCTACAGCTCACTCCCCACACCACCACTAGGAAACCATTTAGCATTTCAAGGTCGGATATGATGAAGGCTGTCCATTGATATGTTAATAGAAAAAAACTGAATTTACTTGAAAAGATAATTTGTTTCTGTTATCCTAAATTATTATCAGGATTGTTAAAAAGGTAAGTATGGATCCCCAAATGATATAATGATTTACAACAATGCTTCAGCTTTCTTGGTAAGAAATTTTTACTCTTAGTTCTTAGGGCCAATGCACATTTGGATACAGGGGAGCCAGATTAACAGGAGACTGAAAGACAGACGTGACAGTGACATTTGCCTTCTTCCCTTTGCAGAGAAACAGCACCTAAGAAATGTGAAACAAACCTAGGATCTAATTTGATGCCACAAATGACTCAACCAAGTGTCTCTCCAGAGACTCAGGCAAATTTGCACATGGCTTTGTGAAGACTTTTGTCTATAAATGTGAGAGTCCACTTGAGAATGTTCTCTAATTGCTCAGGGAATATGGCTGAAGCCATTTTCTCTAAAACATCCCCTGCACAGAATTCACAAGGAGCTCCATTTTGAATTTTGCATTAAAACTTTGAATCAGAATCTTCTTTTCATTGGGGCTAATGTCCTCAAAAGGCACACTGATCAGTCTTGTTGGTTCATACATGTTATATGTCTTTTTCATGAGTTTCCTTGTAAAAGAGCTTGCAGATAGATGGAAGGGAAGAAAAAACAAGGAAGAGATAGAATTGAAAGCAATAAAATTAATGCAGTAGTTTAAATCATGTTGTATCACTATAATACATTCTGGTTATTTCATAGCCTGAGAACAGCACCTGGCATACAGTGGCCACTAAGTTTGTTGACTGAATGAATGAGATTCCCAAACAATAAATAATTAGGGAGATCAGTTTAGCTTTGTCTAACATCCAATGGAGAGAAATCATGGAGAGAATGAGCTCTGATGTAGAAATCTTACATTCTGAAAAAGGGAAACGTTCTTGATGTTTAAATGTTATTCAATATTCTAAAGAGGTGGAGAGAATTTGGAGAGCTCGTCTTTGGAATTCAACAAAAATTTTTCAACATGTGTTCATGTGACTGGCTTGTTAATTTTAAAATACTAATTTAGGGTGAAATAACAAATTACTGTCCCTTTCATGTCCATAACAGGAATAGTCTATTGTAATCTGCCCCGATGTCTTTTGCATCTTCTTCAAAGCAAGCTGAGTAAACATTCTGCTCACCAGGTACCCAGGCAGAGTTCTGGGCTCTGACTCACCTGCCATCCCCTTTCCACCCCAAAACTTCAGATCAGCCCAAAGAGAGCCAGAAAAATGCTGGTAGAATACATGATGAATGAAGCTTTCCAGGGTCGTAGGGAAACCCAGCCACTTCCTTTCTGAGCCCATCTGAAATGTTCATACAGCAGCTGATAGCAGCAGGCCAACAGGTGATATGAAGGGAAGGCCAAGGAGGTCAAAGCAAGACCAGGTCATGAACCCATAAGCCCAGCATCATCAGCAAACAGCCCCCACTTCCTCTTCCACCAACCACGCCATGCTATCAGGCAATCGGGTTTCCCTGGAGGTTTTGCAGAGGTGTCCTAATGGCGACCACTGCTCTTTGTTGTATGAAAGGATGGCTGCAGTTTTACTCAGGTGCAGCGGCCAGTCTTTCTCACAAAACACAATTCAGCGCTCAAATATTCATTCACCCTCTTCTTCCTCATTCCATTTGTTAACAGCCCTGAAGTCCTCTTGCATATTTCTCATGGTGGATGGTGGCATGTTTAACTTGTTTGATAAGCTGCTTTGTTTCATTTCACAGGAAGGAATTTTATCTTCTCAACTTCATATGATATTGGGAGGTGACCCAGTAACACGGGGTATGCCTGCCATTCTCTTCCAGTGGCAGCCTTTTACCCTGATGGCACGTGATTAATGGATATTATGGACTCAAATAACACATCTTTGAATCTGGTCTCATAGGAATATGTTCATCCATTCTTCGCACCTACCCCATGTATATTTTTAACTCCACATATGTATACATCGATTCTAAATATTCCATTTTGCAGTGTTGAAAAAGGCAGCTGTTCCCTTCGTTTCATAAGAGCATAAAAAGAATGGTATTCTGAAAACAATTCATAACTCATTAACACCAGTGTTAGGACTCTGAGCATGCTTCTAAAGAAATTTCTGTGGGATACTGTAACTCTTCACCAGAACATCAGTGACAAATGGTTGGGCCACCTTCATATCATCCAGAAGCACAATGGAGCATTTAGAGTTTGCTTATTCTCTACCTGGACCTCTTCTTGAGGCAATCAGTTCAAAAATTTATTACTAGTTATGTAAAGGGAGCTCCCTATAATTATTTTCAGGTGTATCTCTTAATGCTTTGAAAAACTACCAAGACAATTGGTTCTTAAAGTGGTTCAAAGAATCCTAGGGCTTCCTGAGATCATTTAAAGGAAGTTAATGGGGGTAAAAACACTTTTCATAATACTATGAAGACATTGTCTTTTTCATTGTGTTAGCATTTGTACTAGTGATGCAAAATTGGTGGTGGGTAAAACTGCTGGTGCTTTCACACAAATCTTGGAATTGACACAAAAAAATAGTAGTTTTCTTTTTTCCATTGCCACACAGATCCAGTTAAGAAAAAGTACTCATTTCACTCATTTGATGGATCAGTCAAAACTGTTAACATTATTAAATCTCAACCTTTGAATAAATATCTTCTTAGTGGCTATGTGACAAAGTGGGAAGTAAGCAGAAAGCAACTGTGCTACATACCAAAATATTATGGCTGAATTTGAAAGGAAAGCACTTGGAGATTGTTCGTGGTACAAGCTGAACTAGCCACTCATTTCATGAAACACTATCTTTACTTGAAAAAAATGACTGACAAACTATGGTTATTCAGGCTTTGGTATTTGATCAGACATTTTCTCAAAAGTGAATGAAGTAAGCATGTCACTAAAAGAATACAACTGAAAAAATAATTGCCAGTAGTAAAATTTGAGATTTCAAGTGAAAATTAAAATTTTAGGGAAAAGAAAAGCACTGCTTTTTTATCATGACATTTAGCTTAAGAGAAGTTGCTCAGTCGTTTCTGACTCTTTGCGACCCTATGGACTGTAGCCTACCAGGCTCCTCCATCCATGGGATTCTCCAGGCAAGAATACTGGAGTGGGTTGCCATTTCCTTCTCCAGGGGATCTTCCTGACCCAGGGATTGAACCCAGGTCTCCCACATTGTAAGCAGATGCTTTACCCTCTGAGCCACCAGGGAAGCCTTTAGCTTAAGAACTTCCTAATAAATACTTTCCTGATGATATCAATTATGAGGTCAATGAATGTAGTTCTTAAATACTCTATAATGAAATACATAAGCGTTTGGAAGAGCTGTAATAGGTTAAATTTTGACCCCACAACTTTTGGCCCCTGGTGTCGCATGATTTTTGTTATAATACATGACAAAAAGGAGTTTGCAGATGTAATTAAGGTTCACGATTAGTTGATTTTAAGATACACTGAATATCCTGGATTATATAGATGAATCCAAATTGCAGAAGCCCTTAACAAGAAAAGGAAGAAACAGAAGAGAGAGATTTAAAGAATTAAAAGGACTCAACCTGCTTTACCCATCTTGAAGACAAAGAGTATCACATAGAAAGTGTAAGAAAAGAATGAACTCTGTGAATGCTTTGAATGAGATTGGAAGTGAATTCTTCCTCAGTCTCCCCTAAGCAATTCATATGACTCTTACCTTGATTTTGGCCTTCTCAGACCTAAGCAGAGAACCCATTTGAGACACAATATCTGGACTTCTGATCCATGGAAACTGAGAAATGGCTATTGTGTTAAGCCTTTAAATTTGTGGAAATTGCTTGTCACAACAATGTAAAACTAATATACTCAGTGAACCAAATATTTCCCAAATGACCAATATATGATGCTTCTTGCATCTGTAGCTTGACATATGGCGTGAGCAATATTAATCATTTTCTAGGCAAATATTGCTTCTGTCTTCTTCTTCTGTTCGTCTACTCACTGAACTCTAGTTACACATATATTCACTGTACTACATGAACTTTTCTCATATACGTGTCATTGAATCAAATACGTATTTCCTCATGGATTTCCTTCTCCTATATGTGTTTTCCATCTTTCTGAGTTTTCATTCTTAATTCTATAAACTTTCTTCTAATTTTTCTTTCAGCTCCCTAATTTTTTCTTTAGTTATGTCTAATTGTTAAACACATCCATTGATTTTTAAATTTTAGTTAATATGTTTTAGTAATATAATTTACATTTGTTTAAGTGTCTAGTTCTCTTCCAAAATTCTGTTTATCTTGTGATATTAAGTGAACATAAAATTCAATCCCCATGTCTGAAAGATATATATATCATATATACACACACACACACATGTATATATATACATACATACATATACATACATTATATATATATCTGAAATTATGGAGAGATAATCTGGAGCTCTGGATAATGTTTATCCATCACCCAGGCTAATGCTAGGAGTACTTCAATCCCATGCTCATCTTAATCCAACACATGACTAAAATGCTGTAAGGATGGATTACAAACTCTATAAGGGTTGATATACTCATTACCTCCTTAGTCCACAGCTATAATCCTTTGAGGGTACCAATCCAAAATCTGGGAGATTTACCAGTATCCTTTCTTCCTTGGAGGGAACACTGGACTCCAACGTTTCCTTTAGTCTTTGCCAAAGACTTTGCTCAACTTTTCATCCTCTCAGCTGACTCTTCCAGAACCGGAAGATGCATTAGTGTTAAAGCATGCCCAAATGCCAAGATTACTTCTCTGGCTTTCCTTATTCTCCTGAATTTTGTTTCCATAATTTAGAATGACTTCAGCAGTTCTCTAGTGTTTTCAAAAATGTTTCTTGTATTACATCCAGTTTTAGTAATTATTTTTTAAGTTTATCTCATTTTTTAAAAAAAAAATTTGACCATGCCATGGGGCATGTGGGATCTTAGTTCCCTGATCAGAGATTGGACCCATGACCCCTGTGTTGGAAGCATGGAGTCTTAACCACTGGACTGCTGGGGAAGTCCTATAGTAATTAATTTTAGTATAGTAATTGACCCAAATTGCTAGCCCTACTTTACCACAAGCAAATCCTTATCCCTTACAGGTTATTACAAAGTATTGAATATAAGGAAAAAGATATGGGAAAAACATATGTATAACTGAATCACTTTGCTGTACATCTAAAACTAATACAACATTGTAAGTCAAATATACTTCAATAAAATCAACAAAAAATCTTTTCTGGTAGCTTTTAAGGTTTTCTAATTTTCCTTGATATTCTGTAGTTTCTCCACAATGTATTTAAGTATCAATTTGTTTTTATTTATCCTGCTTCATCGCCATTGCTCTTTTTTCAGTCTGCATCTGGTGTTTGTTTTTAATTCCTAAACTCTCTACTACTGTATTTTTGAATATTATTTGTTCCTACTATCTCTAGTCTTTCTTTTTGGAATTCTATTAGACATTTGTCAGAACTTTTGCTTCTGTTCCTTATACCTTTTAAATTTTCTTCCAAATGCTCTACTCATTTTTCTTGATCTAGGATATTTTAAGTGGTTTACTCAAAATTATCTTTCAATCCATTAATCTCTCTTCTGGTATTTATAGTTTAGTGTTTATCTTGTGCATTGTGTATATTTTTACCACTCATTTTTTCATCTTTGAGAATTTCTAGCTTTCCTTTTCAAAAGCACCTGTTCTCCTTCATAATTTCCTATTATTGTTCTATGAATTATTTTCTTTTCCTTATACTTGAGCATCTTAAACATGCTCATTTTAAAAGTTTTTTTTTTCTGTTTTCATGTTGAGAAAGAACTAAATATTTATCAGACCTGTCTTACAAATACTTCCTGTCCTCCCTCACAGACTGAAGATGTATCCTAGAGTCATTGATAGGTTTTGCTGAGACCATTTTGAGTTCACTACTTGTCTTGATTCTTACTGAGTTAGTAATACAAGAGATTTATCTCATTCCAAAACATGATGTAAATAGGGGTTCTTGTTATAGTTGAGTCTATTTCCATCATATTTAGAAAAACATCCTAATTTTGCGCCATATCATTGGACAGGAGCCCAAGTTTCATGTGGAGCTGGGATTCCTTGCAAGGAATACATTTTCATCTTCCACCAGGTACAAAGTTCGCTATCCAATCTTCCGTTCCTATTGGGTATTTGAACCCTACTTCTTTCATCTGATTCTTTAACCTTCTGGGACACATTCTTCACACCCTACTTACTTTTTATGTCCAAAATCTCCTTCATTTCTGATACCTAGAGAATTTACTCCTTAATTTAAAAACTGGCAGGGTACTGGTGAAGATGTATTTTAAATCTATTACCCTGTCTTTCTGTGTGTTTGAAATTTGGAGTGTGCTCAGGAGGGCACTTACAGCATTTGCTCAGTCTACCATCTTGAAAGGGATTATTTGTTAAACTCTAAAGGCAATAAGTGGGGGAAACCGCTAGACCATTCAGGTATGACCTAAATCATATCCCTTATGACTATACAGTGGAAGTGAGAAACAGACTTAAGGGACTAGATCTGATAGACAGACTGCCTGATGAACTATGGGTGGAGGTTCAAGACATTGTACAGGAGACAGGGATCAAGACCATCCCCAAGAAAAAGAAATGCAAAAAAGCAAAATGGCTGTCTGAGTAGGCCTTACACATAGCTGAGAAAAGAAGAGAAGCAAAAAGCAAAGGAGAAAAGGAAAGATGTATCCATTTGAATGCAGAGTTCCAAAGAATAGCAAGGAGAGATAAGAAAGCTTTCCTCATCATTCAATGCAAAGAAATAGAGGTAAACAATAGAATGGGAAAGACTAGAGATCTCTTTAAGAAAATTAAAGATACCAAGGGAACGTTTCATGCAAAGATGGGCTCCATAAAGGACAGAAATCATATGGATCTAACAGAAGCAGAAGATATTTAAAAGAGGTGGCAAAAATACACAGAAGAACTGTACAAAAAAGATCTTCATGACCCAGATAATCATGATGGTGTGATCCCTCACACTCACCTAGAGTCAACATCCTGGAATTTGAAGTGAGCCTTAAGAAGAATCACTATGAACAAACCTAGTGGAGGTGATGGAATTCCAGTTGAGCTATTTCAAATCCTGAACGATGATGCTGCAAAAGTGCTGCACTCAATATGCCAGCAAATTTGGAAAACTCAGCAGTGGCCACAGGACTGGAAAAGGTCAGTTTTCATTCCAATCCCAAAGAAAGGCAATGCCAAAGAATGTTCAAACTACTGCACAATTGCACGCATCTCACACGCTAGTAAAGTAATGCTCAAAATTCTCCAAGCCAGGCTTCAACAATATGTGAAATGTGAAATTCCAGATGTTCAAGCTGGTTTTAGAAAATGCAGAAGAACCAGAGATCAAATTGCCAACATCCACTGGATCATTGAAAAAGCAAGAGAGTTCCAGAAAAACATCTATTTCTGCTTTATTGACTATGCCAAAGCCTGTGATTATGTAGATCACCACAAACTGTGGAAAATTCTGAAGGAGGTGGGAATACCAGACTACCTGACCTGCCTCTTGAGAAACCTGTATGCAGGTCAGGAAGCAACAGTTAGAACTGGACATGGAGCAACAGACTGGTTCCGAATAGGAAAAGCAGTACATCAAAGCTATATATTGTCACCCTGCTTATTTAACTTATATGCAGGATACATCATGAGAAACACTGGGCTGGATGAAGCACAAGATGGAATCAAGATTGCCAGGAGAAATATCAATGACCTCAGATATGCAGATGACACCACCCTTATGGCAGAAAGTGAAGAAGAAGTAAAGAGCCTCTTGATGAAAATAAAAGAGGAAAGTGAAAAGTTGGCTTAAAGCTAAAAATTCAGAAAACTAAGAACATAGCATCCAGTCCCATCACTTCATAGCAAATAGATGGGGAAACAGTGGAAACAGTGGCTGACTTTATTTTGGGGTCTCCTAAATCACTGCAGATGGTGATTGCAGCCATGAAATTAACAGATTTTACTCCTTGGAAGGAAAGGTATGACCAACCTAGACAGCATATTAAAAATAAGAGACATTACTTTGCCAACAAAGGTCCGTCTAGTTAAGGCGATGGTTTTTCCAGTAGTCATGTATGGATGTGAGAGTTGGACTGTGAAGAAAGCTGAGCACCAAAGAACTGATGCTTTTGAACTATGGTGTTGGAGAAGACTCTTGAGAGTCCCTTGTAATGCAAGGAGATCCAACCAGTCCATCCTAAAGGAGATCAGTCCTGGGTGTTCATTGGAAGGACTTGACGTTGAAGCTGAAACTCCAATACTTGGCCACCTGATGCGAAGAGCTGACTCATTTGAAAAGACCCTGATGCTTGGAAAGATTGAGGGCAGGAGGAGAAGGGGACGACAGAGAATGAGATGGTTGGGTGGCATCACCAACTCAATGGACATGGGTTTTGGTGGACTCTGGCAGTTGGTGATGGACAGCGAGGCCTGGTGTGCTGCTCTTCATGGGGTCGCAAAGAGTTGGACATGACTGAGTGACCAAACTGAACTGAACTGAAGTGCAATCACATTTGTCAAGACATATTATCCACATATTATGGTGCATCTGTCGGCAGCAGATTATAAAAATTCTATCCTATGTTTTTTCCTGAGAAAGTAAATAAGTAATTTAGATCAATATTATGAACTCAGACTCAGACTATATTTCTTTTTTTTCTAATTGAAATGTAGCTGATTTACAATGTTGAGTTCTAGCTGGAGAGAAATTTTGGGTAAACTCAAGGAATTCCCTGCCAGTGGGAGTGTGCGTGCTAAGTTGCTTCAGTAGTATTGGATTCTGTGCAACCCTCTGGACTGTAGCCTGCCAGACTTCACTGTCCATGGGATTCTCCAGGCAAGAATCTTGGAGTGGATTGCCATGCTCTTCTCCAGGGGATCTTCCAGACAAAGGGACTGAACCCACATCTCATATGTCCTCGGCATTGGCAGGCAGATTCTTTACCACTAGCACCACTTGGGAACCCCATGCCAGTGCGTATCAGACCTCAGTTCCAGAACCCTGTGAATGTTGTCTTATATGGTAAGGTGTCCATAATTTGACTATATGAAGGCTTTAAGGAGATTATTCTGGACTATGCAGGTGGGCCTAGATATGTCATGTGTTTTCATAAGAGAAAGATATAGAGAAATTAGATACACACAGAGGGGAAGGAGATGAGAAGACTAAGGCAAGAGACAGCCACGATGCAAGAAAAGCTGGAAAAGCGAGAGATGGATATTCCCTCTGTGTGTGTGTGTGTGTGTGTGTGTGTGTGTGTGTTAGTTGCTTAGTTGTGTCCGACTCTTTGCGACCCCATGAATCGCAGCACACCAGGCCTCCCTGTCCATCACAAACTCCCGAAGTTTACACAAACTCATGCCCACTGAGTCGGTGATGCCATCCAGCCATCTCATCCTCTGTCGTCCCCTTCTCCTCCTGCCCTCAATCCCTCCCAGCATCAGGGTATTTTCCAACGAGTCAACTCTTTGCATGAGGTGGCCAGAGTATTGGAGTTTCAGCTTCAGCATCAGTCCTTCCAGTGAACACCCAGGACTTACCTCCTTTTGGATGGACTGGTTGGATCTCCTTGCAGTTCAAAGGACTCTCAAGAGTCTTCTCCAACACCACAGTTCAAAAGCATCAATTTTTCAGTGCTCAGCTTTCTTCACAGTCCAACTCTCACATCCATACATGACCACTGGAAAAACCACAGCCTTGACCAGATGGACCTTTGTTGGCAAAGTAATGTCTCTGCTTTTTAATATGCTATCTAGGCTGGTCATAACTTTCCTTCCAAGGAGTAAGCGTCTTTTAATTTTATGGCTGCAGTCACCATCAGCAGTGATTTTGAAGCCCAAAAATAAAGTCTGACACTGTTTCCACTGTCTCCCCATCTATTTCCCATGAGGTGATGGGACCAGATGCCATGATCTTAGTTTTCTGAATGTTGAGCTTTAAGCCAACTTTTTCACTCTCCTCTTTCACTTTCATCAAAAGGCTTTTTAGTTCGTCTTCACTTTCTGCCAAAAGGGTGATGTCATCTGCATATCTGAGGTCATTGATATTTCTCCCGGCAATCTTAATTCCAGCTTGTGCTTCTTCCAGCCCAGCGTTTCTCATGATGTACTCTGCATATAAGTTAAATAAGCAGGGTGACTATATACAGCCTTGGCGTACTCCTTTTCCTATTTGGAACCAGTCTGTTGTTCCATGTCCAGTTCTAACTGTTGCTTCCTGACCTGCACACAGGTTTCTCAAGAGGCAGGTCAGGTGGTCTGGTATTCCCATCTCCTTCAGAATTTTCCACAGTTTATTGTGATCCACACAGTCGAAGGCTTTGGCGTAGTCAATAAAGCAGAAATAGATGTTTTTCTGGAACTCTCTTGCTTTTTCGATGATCCAGCAGATATTGGCAATTTGATCTCTGGTTCCTTGGCCTTTACTAAAACCAGCTTGAACATCTGGAAGTTCTCAGTTCACGTATTGCTGAAGCCTGGCTTGGAGAATTTTGAGCATTACCTTACTAACGTGTGAGATGAGTGCAATTGTGCAGTAGTTTGAGCATTCTTTGGGGTTACCTTTCTTAGGGATTGGAATGAAAACAAGAGTAAGCGTCTTTTAATTTCATGGCTGCAGTCACCATCTGCAGTGATTTTGGAGCCCAAAAAAATAAAGTCTGACACTGTTTCCACTGTCTGCCCTTCTATTTACCATGAGGTGATGGGACCAGACGCCATGATCTTAGTTTTCTGAATGTTGAGCTTTAAGCCAGCTTTTTCACTCTCCTCTTTCACTTTCATCAAGAGGCTTTTTAGTTCCTCTTCACTTTCTGCCATAAGGGTGGTGCCATCTGCATGTCTGAGGTGATTGATATTTCTCCCAGCAATCTTGATTCCAGCTTGTGCTTCTTCCAGCCCAGTGTTTCTCATGATGTACTCTGCATATAAGTTTAAAAAGCAGGGTGACAATATATAGCCTTGACGTACTCCTTTTCCTATTTGGAACCAGTCTGTTCCATGTCCAGTTCTAACTGTTGCTTCCTGACCTGCATACAGGTTTCTCAAGAGGCAGGTCAGGTGGTCTGGTATTCCCATCTCCTTCAGAATTTTCCACAGTTTATTGTGATCCACACAGTCGAAGGCTTTGGCATAGTCAATAAAGCAGAAATAGATATTTTTCTGGGACTCTTTTGCTTTTTGATGATCCAGCAGATATTGGCAATTTGACCTCTGGTTGCTCTGCCTTTTCTAAACCCAGCTTGAACATCTGGAAGTTCTCAGTTCACGTATTGCTGAAGCCTGGCTTGGAGAATTTTGAGCATTACCTTACTAACGTGTGAGATGAGTGCAATTATGCGGTAGCTTGAGCATTCTTTGGGATTACCTTTCTTAGGGATTGGAATGAAAACTAACCTTTTCCAGTCCTGTGGGCACTGCTGAGTTTTCTAAATTTGCTGGCATATTGAGTGTAGCACTTTCACAGCATTATCTTTCAGGTTTTGTTAGTTGCTTAGTCGTGTCCAACTCTTTGCAACCCCCATAGACTGTAGCCCACCATGCCCCTCCCTCCGTGGGATTCTCCAGGCAAGAATACTGCAGTGGGTTGCCATTTCCTTCTCCAGAGATATGCCCTGAGAGCCTTCCAAAGCTGTGTGGCCCTGATGGAAACTTCATCATGAAGGTTTTTATCCTTTTTAACTTCTAGCCTTCAGAAATGTGAGAAAATACATTTCTGTCACTTGAAGCCACCAAGGTTATACTAATTGGTTAGAACAGCCACGGGAAACAAGTACATTCCTGAAACATTTGTGGAGGTGAAATGCTGATGTTAATACCCAACAATGAATAAATACACAGCTCTTTCCTTGGGAATTTTTACTTTACTAGCCCCTTGTCTAAAGGAATGTCCTGACAATAAAATCTTAGGCATTTACAGAGAGCCATGGCTCAAGTGGTAAAGAATTTGCCTGCAATGCAAGAGACAGGGTTTCAGTCCCTGGATTGGGAGGAGGAAATGGCAACCCACTCCCGTATTCTTGCCTGGAAAATCCCATGGACAGAGAAGTGTGGTGGGCTACAGTCCATGAGGTTTCACAGTCAGTCATGACTGAGCACCCTTGCACAGGCAGGTCTGGTCTTGGAGAGTAATATTTTGAGAAATCAGCTTTCAGGCAGTGCTTACAGTGATGGTACCAGTGTTCCGGAGTGCCTGTGTTGTCTGGGATGGTTATTCAAAACTTCAGAAGATCAATACCAACCATAATTGATAGAATTTTGGATGTTGAGAGAATAGGAAACTTAGAGGGAACAGATTAAGTTCCTTCATTTGTTTCCTTCTTTTATTCATTCATGCGATTATCCAGGCAACGAAGAAGCTAATACCCTTTGATGTAGGAGAACGTCAGACAATGAGATTAAAGACTAAGGGCTTTGGGTGACACAGGCTGGGTTTCCACTCCTGTCTCCCCACTATGCTGAGATGACCTTGACAGAGTCAGGTATTAGACTTGGCAAAGCCTTCATTTATTTTTTTAAAAATGGGGATAATAATGTCTACCGTTCAGAGAGGTTACGAGGACTAGATGAGAAACTTACGCAAAGGATTGGAGGGTGTGTTTGGGGTGTACTAAAAACTCACTGCATGCCTGACTCTTAGCAGCCCCATGACAGTAGCCCAGTCTCCTGTAGCCAGACTCCTCTGACCATGGGGTTTCCCAGGCAAGAATACTGGAGTGAGTTGCCATTTCCTCCTCCAGGGGATCTTCCCATCCCAGGGATCAAACCCACATCTCCTGCATTGGCAGGCAGATTGTTTACCAGTGAGTCATCTGGGAAGCCAATGCTCAGTGAAGGCCCAGGTAGCACTACAGAGTGCCTCCACTTCCCGAGACGTGGGCTCTTTCTATTTACTTCTGAGTTGATTTGTCAGGCACTGCAGTTGCCTTCTCCCCTGAAGGATTTTGCCAGAGAGAAATGTGAGACATGAGAACTTTTAAATTACAGTGAAGTTATGCAGTGTAAGCTATGCTGTGTTTGCAACCCACTTTGGGAGCACACGGGGGAACAGATCCATCTACGTGGGCAAAGAATGGAGAGAGGAAGAGGAGGATCTGGAAAGGCTTCAAGGAGACAGTGACTTTGAAGATGGGTCTGGAAGACTGTGAAGGACTCGATCTTGTGGAAGAGAAAACAACCACATGTATTCCTGAAGATCTGTGATCACAGATTGTATGTCTACACTCATTCGCATAGATTTATGTTTTGGGGCAAGGCTATCTTTTTGGCTTTTCATTTGTATTTTCTTCATTCTGGATGGTAGGTTGATACAATAACCTACATCCTCTTGAAATAAAATTTTTAATTCTTGCTGAACTTTTCTTCTATAATGTGAAGAATACCTAATTGGATTTCTTTGTGAATATTAAATATGATTTTACTTTATATGTATGTTTATAAGTACATATAAACATCAAGCAGTGCCTGGAGACAATAGCTGCTCAAAATATTTTACTTATAATTCTCATCTCTTCTATTTACACTGTAGAGGCAGTTGGTTATAAAAAATTTTTTTTCTAAAAAGTGGATTGGATTTCATGGTCTGGAACTTGAGGGCAACTTGACTTCTAAATTACTGTATCTCCCAGAGATCCTAGCACATACAGAGGGCCCCATGGGTGGTTGGGTATGGAAAGGAGACAGAAGGAGCAGAGGAAGGACAGAGATGAAGAAAGCAAGGTCCACATACTACTTTATGAACCTTGTGGTTCGTAAAGCTATGATTTTACCAGCAGTCATGTATGGATGTGAGAGTTGGACCATAAAGAAAGCTGTGCCCTGAAGAATTGATGTTTTTGAACTGTGGTGTTGGAGAAGACTCTTGAGCATCCCTTGGACTGCAAGGAAATCAAACCAGTCCATCCTAAAGGAAATCAGTCCTGAATATTCATTGGAAGGACTGGTGCTGAAGCTGAAGCTCCAGTACCCTGACCTCCTGATGTGAAGAAGTAAGTCATTAGAAAAGACGGTGATGCTGGGAAAAATTGAAGGTAGGAGGAGAAAGGGACAACAGAGGATGAGATGGTTGGATGGCATCACCAACTCGATGGACATGAGTTTGAGCAAGCTCCGGGAGTTGGTAATGGATATGGAGGCCTGGAATGCTGCAGTCCATGGGGTCTCAAAGAGTCAGACATGACTGAGCAACCGAACTGAACTGTGCCCTGAAGAGTTATCTCCTTCTCCCCAAGGGAAAGGGCAAAATAACTTAGTGTTGTGGAATTAAGGTTGTATTTGTTTGTTTTTTCCTGAGATTTGCACTTTTCCGACTAGGGATTTTTTTGTGTGTGTTATCTTATTTAATCCTCACAACATGCCCAAAGTCCCAGAGGCTGAAATCCCAGTCTGATTCCAGAGTCTTCTGTTTCCATGGCATCCTGACCATCAGATACTGCTATTTCTCTAACAAAAAAACAGAACTATCATAGAAAAGATCTGATTTCTTGTCTAAGGTCGGTTACTAACTGTGTGATTCCGGGTTGCTTACAGACTCTTACCTGCCGGTCCTCAGTTTCCTCTTTTGTGTAATAGCAATAATGCCTGCCATTGCTAACTCTGCAAGATTGCTGTGAGGGTCTCATAGTATGAGTGTGTAAAGGAAAATAACCTTTGATAATTTTAAAGCTATAAACATGTGAAGACCTGTTAGTGACATTCATCCAAAGTGTCTATAACTGATACCAGATCTTTCACTGAGTAGGAAAGAAAGGGTGGAACAAGAAGAATGGAACAGAGTCAAATATTCAGGCACAGAGGTCAAAGGGCATAAGAACCTGCCGGGACACTTGAAGGTCTCACTCTGCTACTTCATAGCTTTTCTGTCTGAACCACACCCGTCCAAACTTGATGTGATAATCTTTATACTTTTCTGCATCCTGTCTTTGTGTTTACCCAAGACTCCGAAATTCATAGACTGTTTCTCACCCCCAAACACTTGCATCCATCCCTGGGGAGAAGATCCTTCCCTCTCCAAATATGTACAAAACCACCATCCCCAGCACAGGCTGCAGGCTGGCTGAGCTCAGGGCTATTCTGGGGCAGCCAGTTTGCACGCTGATAGGGGAGGATTAATGAGACAGTCTGCTCATCCATTGCAATTAGAAACAACACTGGAACTATTCTGGGGCTATTTCTATGCAGGGAACTTGAACTGCTCATCAGCCCTCCTCACTCAGAGACCTGTGGGTAATTAGGGCTGTGTTAAATATAGGAGAATCAGCCCAGAGCAGCCCCATCTGTGCTGGCGCCTTGGGTGCTGAGGATACACGGTGCCCTCAGCTAGCACTCCAAGAGCACTAAAAGAAGGATTTAGCAGCAACCTGGAGGATTTTGGTGTTGCTTAACTAAAGCTAAAAATGCCCTGGCCTTTTAGCCACACACGGGCAGTCGGATACAATTCACCAGTGAAAAACCACGTCACCCCCAGTAAAGCATCCTGACATTTATGGACCCTGAAGAGCCAAGCCCACAGGCTTGCCACCAGACCACTAAAAGAAGCAGTTCATCTTAGAACTGAGAGTGTGGAAGGAGTATTGCATAAGTCTATCAACCTTATATCTCAACATGAACAACTTGATGGGCAGGGGTGAGCAAAGATGCATCCGTATCATTGCAACCGCCTGATGCCAAGCAGTTGTGTGGATACTCCGTCATTATGAAGTGATTTTCTGTCCTTATGAAAAGGTACTCTTCAGTCAGAAGCTAACGGCACTCTGGATTTGAAAATTCTTAGCAGCCGTTAAGTAATTTTCCCGTGAGATTGCCAAGGGGCTGATAAAGAACGTATTATTACCTCCATTTCTAAGATTTTATGGCCATCTTAATTTTCTAAGAGTTGAAGCATGGAGAGTAAAGTCAGGCCCAGCAGCAGGGCCCACAGTAGGTCCCAGAGAGAGCCACCTTGAACTCCTGCGGCCAAGTCATCAACATGGGATGGTCCTCACTCCTGTTTTCATGCTTTGTTCTTTTTTCTGTTTAGCATCACTGATTCCCATTACTCTGTCTTCTAGCTGCTGATGCATTCTTCTGTATCACTTAGCCTACTTTTCATTCCTTCGAGTGTATTTTTAATGTCAGATATTGTATTCATCTCCATTTGGCTGTTCTTTTTATTTTCTAATTCTCTGTTAAAAATGTCTAATTTCTTGCTCTGTGCATCCATTTTACTCCCAAAATCTTTGATCATCTTTTCAGTCAACTGCCCTGAACTCATCCTCATATATAGATTGTCTGTTTCTACTTCACTTAGCTCTTCTTCTGGGATTTTAATTTGTTCCTTTGTCGGAAACATGTTCCTTCTAAAGATTGTGCTTGTCCATGGGTGAGTGGTGCTGGGTCTTGAGCCCTCTGGTGGGATAGGCCATTAGACCTAAATCTCTTTAAACTAATAAGAGGAATCCTTAAGCATAGTATGTACCGTTTGTTGTTCCAGGACATTCCAGTTGATATTTGTCCTGAGGAGAAAACATATTTATCCCCTTATATGAAAATAGTGGTAATGAAAAAAAAACAAAAAGCTGACTTAAGTGTGCACTTCCTCTTTTGAGCTTCAGGTTTGTTCAATCATGAAATGATTCAGAAGGAAATAATTTAAACACAACTTACAAAGATTATATAATCATATATGTTTTTAGAGGGCTCAGTAGCCTCAACTTTATCCTGGCACCAAAGACAAGCGGCTTTTAGGGATTTCTCTTCAAGATAAAGGATAAGTTGTTGCAGCTAATCCTTCCTACTACTAAGGAAAGAAGCACAGTGTCTAATAGGTTTTCTTGAATTTTACAGAAAACATATATCCTCACTGGGCATGCTAATCCAATCTACCAAGTAACATGAAAGGTTATTAATTTAATTAGAAAGAAAGGAAGTGAAGTCGCTCAGTCATGTCCAACTCTTTGTGACCCCATGGACTGTAGCCTGCCAGGCTCCTCCATCCATGAGATTTTTCCAGACAAGAATCCTGGAGTGGGTTGCTATTTCCTCCAGAAGATCTTCCGACCCAGGGATCAAACCTGGGTCTCCCACACTGCAGGCAGACTCTTTACCGTCTGATTCACCAGGGAGTAAGGTTCCTGATGTATTTTGATTTACAGTAACAAATAAATACTTGGTCTTTGTTCCTGCTTTTGATATATAGAGCTCCTAAAACCCTTGGAATTTCCCATGGATGAGAGTGATACCGGTGCATTTTGTCACGCCAATGAGATAACTTTTGGAAAGCACCTAAGGATGGGGGCTAGGCACTGGGGAAACCAACCATGTAATTAAATATTTGAAACTTTCAGCCCCACCTTAGACCTCTAAAGAGGAGATAGAGGCTGGAGATTTAGTTCAGTCACTAATGATTTAATCAATTGTGCCAACATAACAAAACCTCTGTAAAAACCCAAAAGGACAGGACTTGATGAGGTTCTGGGCTAGTGAACACATGGAGATTTGGGAAGAATGGTGTGCTCTAAGAAGGCATGAAAGCTCTGTTCCCTTTTCCTATATCTTGCCCTATGTATTTCTTCTACTTGGCCATTCCTTATAAACTGGTAATCTAGTAAGTCAAATGTTTCTCAGAGTCCTCTATGCCACTCTAGCAAATTAAATCCAGGGAGGGTGTCATTGGAACTCACAATCTTCAGATGGTCATTCAGAAACACTGGTAATAACCTGGACTTGTGATTGATGTCTGGAGTGGGAGGGTATAGTCTTGTAGGACTAAATCCTTAACCTGTGGCACCTGATGCTATCTCCAAATAGGTAGTGTCAGAATCTAGTTGAATTGTAGGACACCCGACTGGTTTCCAATAATAACTTGGTATGGTGGGGAAAAAACCCACACATTAGAACTGGGTGTGGAAGCTGAGCTCCAGAATAAGAGAAGTATCTGCAATATTTCAAGGCTGTTCGGAAAGCTGCTCTGATATCTATACCCAGTACATCCCATGGTGCTAGAAGGGTCTTTATCAGACAGGGATCATGTATGAAGCCGTTAACCTGATAGGTGAATGATAGAGCAGCCATTTAGGATTTTGGAACAAAACTCTGACCACTTCTTCTGGAAAATACTATTCTTTTTTTTTGAGTAACAGTTTGAAATTGAAAGCTTAATCATAGATCATTATTTTATAACACAACCTGGATTGTTCATGAAGAAATGTGTTACTGACCCACTAAGTCTCTAAATTGGGCAGGAATAACATTATTTGATTGTTAGGTGGAACTGCACTATGTGAAATCGATTCAAGCAAGTTAAATAAACAAGTGATCTATTCCT
Source organism: Odocoileus virginianus (assembly GCF_023699985.2). Classification (NCBI taxonomy): domain Eukaryota; kingdom Metazoa; phylum Chordata; class Mammalia; order Artiodactyla; family Cervidae; genus Odocoileus; species Odocoileus virginianus. Next base: position 53,447,045 of record NC_069684.1, on the reverse strand, counting down.
GCTGCATCACTTCCTTGAACTCACAGTTATGGCTTCAAGGAATGTCTCTGTGACCAGTGGACTGAAAGAAAAATATTTGACCTTGATTACAGAGTTTTGTATGACATCTCGATATCATCCTAAAATGAATGGCTACGTCGCTACAGCCCCACTCAGTGGGCGGCCAAGGCTGAGAGTGGTGAAGGAAAAAGTTCCCAGTGGGCAGAACTTCCAGCAGTGCACCTGTTTGTTCATTTTGCCTGAGAGAGAGTCAGAGATATGGACCTACATTGCTTCACAAGAAGTAGCTAATGGTTTAGATGGCTTCTCAGGGACTTAGACGAAATACGATTGACAAATTGGAGACAGAAAAGTCTGGGGAATAAGTCAATGGACAGAACTCTCTGAATGGGCATAAGACGTACCATGTGAATGTTCAAAAAGCTCAACCTCAGCATAGGAAGATCTTAATAAGGGACAAGAAAATGTATTCTGTGAATCTCTGTCAAGTCTGGTTCTCCCAGTCACACCTGTCTTTAACCAGTGGCTCATGCACAGAGTAGCCGTGATGGAAGAGATGGAGGTTATGCATGGAGTCAGGAACATGAATTTCCACTCACCGTGGCTAATGTGGCTACAGGCAACACTGAGCACCCACCTCACCCAAAGCAGAGACAAATACCAAGCCCTGGAAATAGAACCATTTCTAGGGTAATCAGACAGCTATATGCTGCAGGTTAATTACACTGGAACTCTCCTATCATGGAAGGAGAAGTGTTTTGTTCCACTCTATAGAAACACACTCCTCAGATGGATTAGACTTCACTTGCAATACTTTCGCCAAAATTAGTATCTGTGGGCTTATAGAATTCTTATATCTTATTCACCATCAGAGCATTCCACAATGCCTTGTTTCTGATGAAGGAACTTATTTTGCAGCACAGGAAGTGGGGTGACAGGCTCACACTTGTGAAATTTACTACTCTTGCTATGTTATCCGTCATTCTGAAGCAGTAAAATAGTGCTCTTGACATTTCAGTTATGGAGCTAGATGGATGGAAAACTTTTCAGGGCTAGGGTAATGCCCTGCAAGATGCAGTAAATTCTCGAACATATATGTCAACAAATATATGTTGCTGTTTCTCCCTTATCCAAGATTCACAGGCCCAGAAAGAGCAGTAAATGAAAAAAATTCCTCTCACTGTTACTCCTGGTGATCTACTTGCAAAATTTGTTCTATATACTCTGCACTTTGTGCTCTACTGGTCCAGAGGTCTTAGTTTCCAAAGCACAGATGCACCTGCTAGGAGATCCAACAAAGACTCCATTATACTGGAAGTTGACATTATCTGCTGACTAATTTGGCCTCCTCATGCTAAAGAAAAAACAGGAAAGGATGGGGTTGCTGTATTTCTGGAATGACTTGTGAGTACCAAGGGGTAATTGGATTACTATAGGACTATGGGAGTAGGAAGAACTAAATCTAAATGAAGGGCACCTCTTATACTCTCATGTCTTACAATAAAAGGACCCAATGCAGGTAGGACTGCCAAAGGTTCAGATCCATCACAAATAAAGATTTAGGTTATCCCAACAGCCAAGAAACTGTGAGCAGGTGAGATACTTGTTGAAGACAAAGGGTAAATGGAATGGGTAGTAAAAGAAGGAAGTTATAATGATCACCTATGACTACATGATCACTTGTAGAAATTAGGACGGTAAGAGTTATAAACATTTCTTACTTTGGTATAAATATATTTGGTTTATATTAACCAATTCTTTTTTTTCTCCTGTAGCTATTGTACCATCTAATATTAAATGTGGTGATTCTTTGTATTAGTCTCCTTGGGCTGTAATAACAAAGTCCCCAAAACTGAGTAACTAAAAGCAATAGAAATGTATTACCTTATAGTCTGGAGGCTTGAAGTCCAAAATCAAGGTGTTAGCAGGGTTGGTTCTTTTGGAGACTCTGAGAATATGTTTCATGTCTCTCTCCTAGCTTCTGGTAATATCCAATAATTTTGGGTGCACCTTAACTCTTAGAAGAATCACTCCAGTCTCCACCTCCCTAGTTATATGGCATTGGTTCCTTGTGTGTGTCCAAATCACCCTTTTATAAGAGGGATTGGTCCAATTATACCAGTAATTGTATTAGCTCCCATCCTAATCCAATACAACCTTTTAAAACCTTGATTACATCTGCAACTATGCTATTTTCAAATAAGATCACATTTACAAGGTCTGAAATTAAAACTTCAAAAACATCTTTTTGGCAAATACAATTCAATCTACAATATCCTTATATCTCAGCATTTAAATTACATGATTTCAAAGAGAGAGCAGATCTCAAGTACAAGAGAAATGATTGCCCCCAAATGAATAAAGTAACACATGAGACTATGCACTCTCATTTTGAGAGAGGATTAGTATCTCTTCAACTGTGGAAGTTATAGCTGCATCTTCCTAGGTGGAAACATCACTTTCTCATGTCTTTGTTTGGAAGTTATATATATATGGTTAAGAGAAGTGTAAATGGATAGCAAGTTGGCAAAGGATAGACTCTGGCAGTTTTGTGGGAGGTCAACTTAGCTGAATCTGAAATTGCATTTCCTGGAATTCCTTTCTCTATTTCACACTGGGATAAGGTTCACCTTAAAAGAAATCTGCGTGAGATTGTAACACAGAAGTGAAGCAGCAGCCATTATACTATGAAGAGGACACCAATGACTATTGCAACCAATGCACGTTTTCACCGACCTGGAAACTCACCTTGGCTTAGGGCCATAACTGTGACTGCAGCTCTTAAAGCTATTTCCAGATCTCCTCCTTTGCTTCATAAGTCCTGCACCGGGTACATGGTCAGCAACATGGGAAAGGATACTTCTGGGTACTGGATACTTCTTAGTCACCCACATCATGGAAGTTGGTAAAAGGTAAATGTGGGCACTGGTTTTTTCCACATAATTACAGTTCTTCCTTGTTCTCCTTTACTTTATGGCCACCTTTTCTCCCTGTTAGCTCTGTTGATTCACAGAGACATGGATCATCATCATCAAGCATGGAGGCGATACACTCCCATTGACTTCTTCACCATAGCACACAGTTGTCTAACCCTGTGTATCTTCCACCAAACACTGGCAAAGTTTGTCACAAAGGAGGAAATCAGGAACAATGGAAAGCACTGGCATTCATAGTCTACAATCTCCATAAAGTCAGAAAATCTTCTACAGATAGGTTTTGGACAGTTATTTCTAAATACCTTCTTATTGCCTTTCTGGATCCTTACTCGTCATTTTTGATGCCCTCTTCCACCCACATCCAATCATGACTGTCTCCAATGAGAGCTTAAAAACAAATATCAACCCATATCTCTGGAGATTGGATGTTACAATGCTTGGGGAATAAAATATAATGTGTTGTGGCTTATTTATAAGAGCCTACTCACAGTCAGGGTGACACCCATGTTTCTTGATTTCTATTCAGTTTTACTTGCCAAATTTCTCACCTTCCAGAAGATCTAGTTAGAGCAATTTACAAGCACTCTATCTTATTCAACTTCTGAAGTGTGATTTAGTTTTCCTAGTTCTTTTTGTTTGTTTTACTATAAACTCCCATTTTCTCCTGTTCCCCGTATGTTATCACCTTTCAGAGGGTTGTCTTTTCTCATTTACTATCAACATGTGGTTTGGGAGACATGTGCATTTCCTCTTTCATATCTTCCCTTGTACATGTCCTCCTTTTGTCAGCTCCCCTGACACATGTCCTGTCTTACATGTCCTTTTCCAAAAGTTGCTAGCACAAGCTCCTCCATGAAATGTGAACTCTACATCTGGGTTAATATTCCTTGATTAAAAACATATTAACTGTGGGTGGGGGGAAGTGCTTATAGCGGAGCTGAAGCTAGTATTCTATTTAATGTAAAGTAACAATGGCTGTTTTTTTATTTTATTTGATTAGATATGTTACATTCTATTGTTAAATTAATCCAGCATGAAACAATTCTTGCTGGACTCAGAGAATAATATGTGCATCAGCTATTCAGAGACCCTGCTTCTCAGTAAGACAACAGTGAATTCCCAGCTCAGTCCCAAAGCTCTGAGACAAGTGAGGCTCAGAACCTGTAACAGAGAAGAACCCTATGGGACCTTCTTAGGGCAAACTCCTCCCTCATATCCTTGGCTTAGATCCTTTTTGAAGTGCCTAGATGACAGTATTGATGCACATTTCCTGAGTTGTTTCACAGATGCTAAAACCACCATCAAAGAGAAGCAATTAACTACTTGATGGTCATGAGCACACAGCCCCCAGACCTACTGGCACCTAAGCAATGATAATGTTAAGCTCTGTAATGCTGCACTGTTACCTCACCATCAGCTGATCAGAGAATTGCACAAGCTGATCACATACCTCAGGACTCCAGTTCCTTACCTTGTCCTTAAAAATGCTTTGCTGAAACCCATCTAGGAGTTTGGATGTTTTAAGTACCAGCTGCCCTGACTCCTTGCTTGACACCTTGCAATAAACACTGTACTTTCCTTCACCACAACCTGGTGTCAACAGATTGCCTTTACTACTTGAGGGTGAGCAAACCAAAGTTTGACTCAGTAACAAAACCTGGGGAATCTGGTTTCTAGTGCAATGGCTTGGTTAAGCCATGTAAATTTCAGTAAGTGGTTAACATTCCTCATGAAGAAACAGAGGCTAAGTGATTCAAAACAGATTAGTAGAAAAAAGATGAGTTTCTTAGAATTCTTGGTATGCTCATTAGCAGAATTCCTATCTGCCCCAGGACAACCTTGCTTTCAAAACCATAAAGTTGTAAAGTTCAAAAATCATAAATTATTTCCATAATAGCTCAAGAAACTATAGCGATTCTTATTTTGTTAAAAAGAAAAAAAAAAGGGAATAAAACTCACACTATCAGAACTTTAATATTTGGACTTAGAATAAAGAAAAATAAATATATAGTATATCATTTTATATTTTAAATCCCTAATTACACATCAATCCCACTCCTTAAATATGTTCTAGCACCAAGAAAATTGTTAGACTGAAGAGTAGAAAGCACCATAAGAGAAATTTGCTTTTCACCTTCTTAACGCTTTATAATAAACCAAACTAAGTCAAGACAACCTTCAGTTAATTCTTCTTAAATTCAGTCTCTACTTTTCTAATCAAACAAAAAGTTAAATCACTTCTAATAGAAAAGCTATTTTTAAAATGTCAAAAATATTTCATTATAACACTGGTCAGAAAATGTTCACAAGGATATTATGTCCAAATGTACTCATATAGAATTGGAAATTTCAAAATCATTCTACTCTTTTACTCACCTTGGGCAAATTTTAATTTGCTGTGAATCCTCCCTATGGCCAATTCCCTGGATGCTTCTATTTTTAATAAAACATAGAAAACATTTGATTTGTGTCCTTCCCCTACCCCCTCCCTACTCCTCTGTGGACTGGAAACCCATGGAATACCAACTACGTATTAACCAAGTGTGTTGGGGAAGCTGTACTTATGAAGTTGGATTCAGTTTGCTGGCAGAAAAGTAGGAGACAGTGGTGTGCTGCAGTATGTACCAGGTCTTACCTGGTGCCTCAGATGGTAAAGAATCTGCCTGCAATGCTTCATGCTTAATGTTACCAAAGATGCCAAGTGGGTAAATGACAATGGAAGGAGGATATCAAGACACCTACAATATCCCCTACAATATTGATATTGTAGGGCTCACAGATATTTATCAAAGCGCCACTGGGGAGATCAGAGAATTCTAGCCAATCAATCTGGCAGTGACCTGGTCACCAAGGCACCACACCAAGGTGAGGTGTAAAACCTCACACCTTTTTCAAGGAGATTACCTGAGGTTTCCCCTTTGTAAGAGGAATGACATTGGCAGAAGTGGATGGCAGGACTGTGACCAGAGAGGGGACCATGACCTGGCAGACTAGAGCTTTTTCACTTCCTTGCTAACTCTCTCTGCTTCTCACTGAGGTCAGAGAATTTCCTCTCCCTCATCTCTCTATCCCTGTATCAAAAATTTGTGTTTACTTTCAGTTACATTACATGGACACCTTACAAGAGGTAAGAGATACTTGAACTGAGGAAAAGAAGAGGAAAAAGACACATTTCCAAATGATTTTCATTTATATAATGAAAATAAAATTTTTACACAATCAACAGAAACACACCAAGTTTTTTTGCGAAAAATATTTTTAAATAAATTTTTGTCTTTTTTTTTTACATTCTGATATACATATGTAACAAGGTTTATGGCACTGTAACCAGAATCAAATCAAAGAAAAAAAAAAAAAAAGGAAAAAGGTGGGAAAGAAAGTAACTGGTTTTGTTTAATTCCTTTCTATCTCCAAGCTGGCAACTTTTCACTATTTGTCTATTTTTAAGCTGCCAACTCTAACTCATTTGCACACTCAAAACACCATATTATTGCACGAGAAGCCAGTGAAGGCATATGGTATAATGGTCAGTTCCTTGCTATTTGAAAAAAAATCTCTTAAACACAGAGAGGGAAGAAAAGTAATCCAGAGTATGAAACACACAAAATCAACAGTATCCTTTGTCTCTTTAAAGAATGTGAAGGGTTCTTAGACCACTTAAGCTGCCCTGGTCTTCTCTTTGCACCAGTGAGCACATCAGGGCTTGGTTTGGTTGGGTTTTTGTTTTCTGTAAGGACAGGTCAGGCAGATCCTAGGTCTTCATGATTCAATGTCTTTTCTACTTACTTTGGGTTCTTTTTAATTGGTTTAAAGTGTAGCATCTTCGGTCTATGAACCTGCACAGACTAGTTAATCATAAACTCTACAAATAGCTTAAAAGGAAAAGGGGAAGAAACAGGTTTTATGATATTTTTATTGTTGGCTTAAAAAAATTACTTCTTTAGACTCCCTGCTTTGTCAGTTGGTGGGAAGTAAATCTCAACGGCATCAAAAGTTAAATTCTTCTCACACTGGTTAAAAATAAAGTTTTTAAACAAGTTTGCTTCCATTCACAAACTTTACCCCCATCTAAAAAAAAAAGAAAAAGAAAAAAAGAAAAGAAAGAATCCATACTCCTTCCTCTTCATCTCCTAATGGAGAACAGTCATCCTTTCCAGCCAGACTATGGTCACACAACTGTCTCCACACCCATCAGCTTTGGTGTAAGGATTCGCGGTGTCACACCGTTGTTCAGGTCTTCCTCAAACTCCAGCAACTGCCCCATGAAGTTAAGGTTTGGGGAAATAATTGGTCGTTTGCCTTTGACAAATTTATAAGCATCAGTCATGGTCATCCGCGTGTGCTTCATCAAGTAAGCGATGACGATGGTGGCAGAGCGGGACACCCCCGCCTGACAGTGGATGAGCAGCCCCTTCCCACACTGGTGAGCTTCCTCTGGAACGAGGGAGAAAAGCAAGAGGTACCGGGGAAGGGAAAGAGAGATGGAGGGAGAGAGGTTAGCGTTTATCTAGACTTGATGATGCCATGTTTTGTAGAGAAAGACAACATTAAAATGGTTTGGAAACTAAGTATAATTTCCTATTTGTGTCTATTTATGTCACAACCTCCAGAACTGACTAAAAGCAATGTTAGCTTGAATAAGAAGCTACATTTCTACATTTAGACAGAAGACTAGGTGAAAGAGTCATTCACCATAATAGTGGACTTCACAGGTGATGGTGGTCAACTGAGGAAAGAGCCACGACATAATCAGCCTAAATGTTAAACAAGTCACCGGTTTAGTAGACCCTTCTGATTAAGGATGCTAATTCCCATCATCACACTGTGTCACTGATCGAAACTAGTGTTATTAACAACATCTCTCCCACCTGTGATAGAGAAAAAGCACTTCTTTTTTTATATTGTAGAACTGCTCTGTACAGAAACTAGTATTAAACAGATAAGAGTTTCAGTCTTAGGAAATGCTGAAGGAGATGAAAGGAACAAAACTAGAAAGTTACTGAGTTCAGCATCTCACCTAAAAGCCCTATTGTTGCAAAACTAAAGACTTGCAGTACTCAGGCACAGGGTGAGACCTCCATCTGAACTGTCCAATCCCCTCACATCCGTGCATGTTGTTCTAACATGGTAATGACATGGAAGATGGAGGAATTCCAGTGATGGCTCAGAATCCAGGGCAATCGAAAAAGATAATACTTTTAAAGGTTTTCAGATATATTAAAAACCCAGGAGAACAGCTTCTGGGCACTGTCTGAATGAATTCTTAGTGACACTTCTAAACTATTTGCCATTGGCCAAAATGTTTGTTTGGGTTCTCAGAGCGTATGAAGACCTGAACGAACTTTTTGGCCAAACCACTAAAAGTCATCCCAAAGAGAGTATCCCTGAAAAATATACCAATTAGAAGACTGGGAAAGCCACATTTTAACATAAACTACTTCTACTGGTTACTCACTCATAGATCAACAAAACAAACCATGCAAATTTTCATCTTAAAAATTCAGAGATTTGACTTACTTCTCATAGATAACAGCGTTTTACAAAAAGCATCTCTGGTTTTCAATTTCTTCTTTTTAGCACACACTATTTAACGGCCTCCACCCCAAGAGTGGGAAGTATGGGGGTAAAGAAGATGAGCCACAGAGGGCTAGGTCTGGCCATGGGTCCACCTTGCAGAGGAACTAGCATGAATCCTATAACTCCTCAGAGGCTCAATCCTCCTATCTGAATAATGGGAGTAATACTAACCAGGCACAGGGAAATACAGGAATAATATCAGCCAACACAGCAATAAACAACTGTCATAGTTAAATCCTAAACCTAGACTCTGCTTAGTTTACATCAGCCTCTCTGTGAATGCTATTATGTTTCTAAAATGGGGTGTGTTTTTCTTAAAGCAAGACTGTAAGATTTCAGTTTACCAAATGATATAACAATGAAAATTTAAAAATTGTGCCTGTTCAGGGTGTGATGTGGAACTGTTTCCAGGTTTTAATGCTATTTATTTATTTTTTGTTTGTTTTGTTTTCTTTCTAAAAAACCAGGTGAGCCTGAATAATTTATAAGGAATGTGGGTGCTTTGATTGAAATCCTCTTAGACCCTAAGCACATCTGATGCTACTCATTAAATAGAAAACAATTTCCTAACTTCCCTCAACTGGAACTAAGACAAAAAACTGCACTCATGACATCATATGTCAACCAGGAAGTTCCTCATCTACTTGGATGCAAACTTTTCTCCCTTGGGACTCAAAGTTTGATTCAGATATCATTAATAAAGAATTTAAGGTATCTTTGCATCCACAAGCATTATGCATTAGAACTATTGTAACATTTGACTTACAGAAAAATCCAAACAAATTTTTTGGCCCAACCCAATAATAGAACCTTATAGACACTGCCGAGCATCTAGCCCCAGTGTCTGGCCTTGGAGCCCCGAGCATTAGGCTCTGGTCCCTTCTCTAACACTAAAGTTCCTACAATCTAGGAGAAGTCACTTTACTTTTCTGAGTTTAATGACCACTCAGAATTTCCTTCCAGATTGAACATTTCATGGCCCTGCAAAACCAGGCAAGATTAGCAAGAAAATGCCTGGGTCAAGTGACCAGAGCTGCCAACTCTACAGCAAATCTACCTACTTCAGTGGCTGTTAAATCCAAGTTTGTTTTTTGTTTTTTTTTTTTTTCTGACAAAGGAGCACTGAACATGAGTGCATTCTTCCTGAGACAGAGGCCAGTAACAACCTGCTACAGTATTTAGGAAAAGGACTGGGTCACTCTTTTGTATAAGAAAGACTGGAGTCACTTGAGAAAAAAATTGTTGAGTACCAAGTCCTCTCCAAATGATCATTTAAGCCTTGCAACAGTTTGAGGCTTAGAAGCAGCAAAAGTTAAAGTTGAGGATTAGGGTTAGGCTGGTCATTGCTTCCTTCTGGAGATTAAAGCCTGCTGCTACTAGAATTTTCTCTCCTTGAGAACTACATGGGCTATACTATTTGATCTTTTCTACTTCAATGAGCCTGGGTGAACTAAGGAAATCTAGCATCATCTCATGAGCATTCAACTTCACACCCTTTGGCTACAAAACCTTTAAGAATGGAGAGACAAAGCAAACTGAAGGGGAAGACTACTCCCCACTCCCCCCTCCGCCTTTGCACTGATGTGATACATAAAGATGTTCACTATAGCACTATGTTTCTGAAAAATATCCTTCAGAAACGCTCCTTCAGCAAATGCTACCTTGATCTCAAGCAGTGGCAATTGACTCAAGGTAAGGGAGACACAGATGAGCTTAGAAGCCCGTGTCATATTTACAATACAGCCAGCACTCAGTACCTGCAGGGCATTGGTTCCTGGATCCCTCTACTCCCATGGATAAAATCCATGGATGTTCAAGTCCCTTTATATAAAATGGCACAGTACAGTCAGCCCTCCATATCCAGAAATTCCATCAGTAGTTGGCTGAATCTGCAGAGGTGGAACCTATGGATACAGTGCTGTGCTGTGCTTAGTCGCCCAGTCATGTACAACTCTAAGACTCCATGGATTGTAGCCCGCCAGGCTCCTCTGCCCATGGGGATTCTCCAGGCAAGACTGGAGTAGGTTGCCATGCCGTCCTCCAGGGGATCTTCCCAACCCAGGTCTCCCGCATTGCAGATGGATCCTTCACTGTCTGAGACACAGGGAAGCTCACCAGAGGGCAGGCTATATTTTACTCCCTACAGACGCCAAGGAATCTCAGTAGACCATATACCCCTGCACCTGCTTTGACCACCAACTCCTTTCTACCAATTCTTTTGAGATGATGTCATAGAACATCTGGATGCTAACCCCTGCCACTTTTTCACTAAGAACTGGAGAGATGAGGAGGTCTCACTGAATGAATTCCCAACCCAGTTGAATGACTGTACTTTGATAACCATGGCTCCAAAACACTTGCTGGGTTATGACGTAGGAGAATACTCTGCCCCAGGTGGTGGAGCCCAAAAACACTTCCGCGTAGCTTTTCTGCAGCTCAGGCTTCTGCCTTGGACCTGCTATCAAAGTAAAAAGCTGGAGGGAAAAGGAAGGTGGAAGATGAGAGTTCCCCGTGGGAGATAGTTACCGATGAACTCGAAAGCCTCTTCAAAGTACTGCCGCAGGTTCTGCTTGTTGCTGTCGGTGGCCGGCAGCCGCTTGTAGTTGAACAGGCCTTTCTCGTAGTGATAGAGGGGCAGGTGGGTGGTGACGTTGATGACGTAGCCGATGTTCAGCCGCTGCATCGTGTCCAGGTCCTGGGCGTCCTGCTCGTTGCCAAGGAATAGGAAGGGCAAGATGGGCGTCAGCTCCGCGTTCTCGATGTCGGGGGTGCTGGGGATGGACTGAGGTAGCATGCTCGAGGCCGCAGACGCGCCTCCCCCCACCTCCCGGCACTCTTGGAGCTGGAGGGAGTTGTCACAGAGGTTTTCATGGTTCTGCTTAAAACTGCTAAGTCCACCTGGAACACAAACACAGGAAGTTAGAATGACTCCCCCCTCGAACTTCAGAGCTGGCGGAAGAATGAATGTGTGTAGTTGCTTATTGTATTTTTTTAGAAAGAAAATCAAAACACAAATGAAAGTCCGTTGGAAGACCCAGGGCAAATTTCGGAGGCTGCATGCAGTAGTTTGGGTTTAGGCCTTTTATCCAAACTGGGGCATGTTCCCCTGGAAAGAGTTCCACGAAGCATCAGGCAATTTCATTAGCCGCACATCTGATCTGCCCCTAAGAGTCATATGCTCAGTGGCCTATATACAGCCTTGCACTTTAGGAGCCCAGGAAGGCACAGATGACTTCCTCGGGTGTAGAATTTCTGCCAGTAACTAACTGGGCAGTGGAGGTGTGTGACTTGCACCCTTTGTAAGCTCACATCACCCAGAAGGCCAAGCTTGCTCCCAAACAAGAGAGTGGTTACAAGCAAGGACCTTAGAAGAACCCAGATTATCTTGGTTATAAACCCAGTTCCACCACTTCCTGTGTCTGTGATCTGGATAAGTTAATTTCTCTCTCTTGGCCTCAAATTCCCCATCTGTAAAATGAGGGTAATGGCATATACCTCTTAGTGTGATTAGGAATCTGGTATATAGGGATCCGGAGAAGGCAATGGCACCCCACTCCAGTACTCTTGCCTGGAAAATCCCATGGACAGAGGAGCCTGGTAGGCTGCAGTCCATTAGGTCCCTAAGAGTCGGACACGACTGAGCGACTTCACTTTCACTTTCATGCACTGGAGAAGGAAATGGCAACCCACTCCAGTGTTCTTGCCTGGAGAATCCCAGGGATGGGGGAGCCTGGTAGGCTGCCGTCTATGGGGTCACACAGGGTTGGACATGACTGAAGCGACTTAGCAGCAGCAGCAGCATACAGAGTTCCATACAAAGTATGCAGACCTCCCCCTCATCAAATGCAGTATCATTTATGGGAATATATATCTTAAGGAAATCTTCTGCCCAAAGATATCCAGCTAGATGCATAAAGATGTTCACTATAGTAGTATCTGTTTTCTAGAAAGGCCAAGTAAAAAACAAAAACCTTTTTGAAAAGAGAAAAGTTGTCAGTCACCCAGGTGCAATATTATGTAGCCATTCAAAGTTGTGAAAGGCATATGAAAATAAAGACTATGTTTCTATTTAATATTAAATGAAAAAAGTTGATTCAAAAATGTTCACCATCCACATGATCAAAAGCTAAAGAACCATGCAAAAAAGAGCACTCGTTTAAACTAGGAAATGTATGGATTATAGTCTGTTGTTTAAACTTTTTCTTTAATATTTGGTAGATGTGTTTGTGGGTAATCCCAAAGGATTATTATGAAGGTCAAGGTACACAATGTGCATGTAAGGGCTATGAAATCAGAGTTGACAGTATTACCTACTCAGCGAGCTCTAATTCTTATCAATCAGATACACTCTGGCCTTCCCTTTGAACACAGGCAGAAGCTGGAATCTCCTAGAAGCTGAAAGTCATCAGAACACAACATTTACCACTCCCCCTGTCCTCCAGATAGATGCCTTACTTCTCTCTTGATAGTTTGAGGAGATAAGAGAGGAAACATAAGTGTGAACAGGATATGGTTGTGTTAAAATAAATACAGGAAGTCGAACTGTTCACCAGTTTCTGAATCTATGTCCTGCTCCATTTCAAGTCTCATCTCTGCCAACCGCACCAGGAAGCTCCAGGCTGTAACCCAGACCAAGACTTAGTGCTGTTCACAGCCATTGCACACAAGTTGTAAAAACCCGGGAAATCATTATTTTCATTAAGATGCAGCCATGACTCAAAGATGATTTGAAAGGAGTAGTATCATGATCATCTGTGTCTAAATATATTTGAAAAGAAAAAGAAGAGCTACAGATTCATTTTAATTAATTTCTAGAATTAAATTCTGCCTTTACATCTTATTAGTTTATTCTGCTATGAAATAATGATTAAAGTAAAAAGTTTGTCTGGATCCAAAGGGATCATTTTTCAAGCAGATGGAAGAAATGGAGATTACCAGAAAAAACTTCATTAGTGAACATACCTAAACAAGAATTTGAAATTACCCACCATCACCAACACAAGCTCCATGAAAGAGACTGAAGAGTTATTTAGAAGTCTGCTCAGCTCTGGCTCCATAAAATCCTAGCAAACAGTTCCACACCAGTTCTGTGATGGGAACCTAGTTCACTTTTTTTTTTCCTTAAGAAAAAGACAGTTGTTACACTTTTCCATATAAGATGAGAGGACAGAACAACAAAACAAACTCAAAAGAGGCCTTTAGGGGGTAGGTGGAGGAGGGGGGGAGGCTTCTCTGTGTTCTTATTTCGGGTACTCAAGCTGTAATTTGTCTTAAAAGCAGCTAGTTTGAAAAAAAAAAAAAAAACTGCAGGCCAGAAAACCACACACACAGAAAAAAAGCAGCATAGAGCTTTTTAAAATTCTGTCTCTACACCTCCTTCCCCAATGACATCAGCTGGAGACTCCCCACCTGCCCAGTTGCCATAGCAGTTACACAAAGACATACAATGACATCAGTTGGCATGATATCAGCTCTTTGAGTGCAAACAATACAAGAAGAACTACTTTGTTTAAGGCCTTTGGTGCAACTGTGTTCTGGGGAGCCAATGACGTAATGCTAACAGGTGGCATGAGCCTTCCATTTGCCTAATGGGGGGAGAAAACCCATAGGGGAGGGGAAGAGAGGGAATTGGAGACAGACAGACACAAAACGCTCCGGATCCCAGGGGGTGCTCACGTGCGAAATTATGTGTATGTTTAAGCCATGTGGGAACTCTTCATCGAATCTTTGGAGGCAGAGTGGATAGAAAAGGAAATATTCTAATTCACACATATTAACTAGAGAAGGAAACGCTCATTGAGGGATATGAACAAGCAGTCTGTTCAACCGCCAGTCTGCTGACCAGTGTCAGCATCAGTTCCCCCGAAGGGTCATGCACATCAAGATACTGCAGTTAAGGAGCTCGGAGGATGGCGCTTACAGCAACATGGACCAGTAGAATCTCATAGTAGTGGCTTTGAGAGATGTCTGGAGGGGGGACTGTTTTCCTCCCTTAGGGGTTTGGAAGTGAAGGGAAGGAGCAGGGCTCATGTGGTTCTCTCTTCCAACGACTTTCCCTCCCTACCTTGCCGCATCCCATAGAAGCCGAACAGACTGGTCACTTCATGAGGAGTGTTGATTATCTTGTATTTGTTAGGACAACATAGGAACATTACAAGATGACAACTAACAACTGAATTGGAGGCAATGTAGCATGGTGGTTAAGAGAAGGGTAAGAGGCAGTCAGATACAGACTGCAACTGTGATTCTGTCTCATGAGAGTTGTAAGACCTGGTACAAATCTCTTTTCCTCATTAAGCCTCAGTTTACTGATCTGTGAAGTGGGCATAATATCACCTACCCAAAGAATCGTGGTATAGGATACCTATGTAAACATATGATCGGGCATTTGATAAATAATATTTCATTACTCCAATATCATCACTGCTGCTGCCCTCACCTTCAGCAGATCTGCTGACTCTGAAGTTTGTGAGAACCCTCAACGCAGTGCAGTGATTCTGAGGCCAGACTGCTCAGCCTGAATCCCAGCACTGCCAAACACTGGCAATGAGACCTTGTACAAGGTCCTTACCTCTCGGCTTCTCCGTTTCCCCACAGATGAAACAGGGTCGCCTACCTTATCGACAGTCTTGAGAATTAAACTGATTTATAAGAATAAAGTATTTTGAAACAATATATAGCACATATTAAGCACTTTTTTCATTACTTTGGGAAACTACCATTTTAAAGACCTAAAAAAAATTCTAAGACAAATACCATGTGATATCACTTATATGTGGAATATAAAATATGACAGAAATGAATCTATCTATGAAACAGAATCATGGATAAAGAACACACTGGTGGTTGCCAAAGGGGAGGAATTTGGGGAAGGGCTGGAGTGTGAGGTTGGGGTTAGCAGATGTAAACTTTTATATATAGAATGGATAAACAACAAAGTCCTACTGTATAGCACAGAGAACTATATTCAATAACCTATGATAAACAACAGTGGAAAAGAAAATTTTAAAAAAGAATGTGTATATAGGTGTAACTGAATCACTTTGCTATACACCAGGAATTAATACAACATTGTAAATCAACTATACTTTCATAAAAAAAATAAAACTAGATATCTCAAAAAAATTTCTAAAGAAGCCAGAAAAGGAGGAAAAATAAAGTACAAACTGAATTAATAAAAGAGCTTCAAGATATGAGGTTATAACCCAGAAAAAAAATTCTGCTTAATATAAAGACTCTAAATGATAAATAAGCTAATGTTCGAGAGCTTTTATTTTAAAAGTTTATTGAAGAAGAACTAGGAACCAAGGTATCTGAGCAATTTTATAGTCTAAATAACATACTTTTATTATAAAGAAAGCAACAGCATCCTGTCTTTCCTAAACAAAACATCTGATTTCATTTTCTTTGTCCTAGCTTTCCCAAGAAAAGTCTGCATGTCTTTGGATTCCTGGTTTTGCCAGAGGAGAATTGAGTGTTTTCAATCAAATCCCTCTTCTCCCCTCCCTCCCCTTCTCTCCCCTGTGCCCCCCAGTCCCACAGGCTGAGTGATCTCTCCAGACACAAAATTCCTCACAGTTATCAGTGCAAATATTTCCCAGGCATGAGCAACAGTCCTGGGGGCAAACATTTCAAACCTTATCTCAAAACCAGGTTCTCTGCCAAAATGAGTATGGTCAGCATGTGGATTCTGAATGGCAACAACAAAGAATACACAGTACCCCCACAAAACATGTAAAAACGCAACTGGTGAGTTTCCTCCAACAGAAGGTCAGTGCGGTGAGAGTACTACTGAAGCAGTGGATTCTAGGTGAAGTGGGAAACCTCTCTATAGATGCATTTCAGCTCCTGTAGCTGTTTTGGCTATCCCAGCTCTAGAAACACAAGAGCCCTCTGTAATGTGATTCAGAAGCAGTGCTCTGGGTGGCAAATTAAAGAAACTACATCGAAATGCAGAATCTATAAGCAAGACATTTCCATCTTCCAAAGATGGCCAGCACTTTAGCACACCAGCTTTTTGGCTGTACGCTAAGTTGAAAAGAGAGCATTTTCCAGAAATCTAATGAAAATGCTCCCTGAAGGTCAGCAAATGGCATGAACATCCAAAGAAAAGTGGAAAGGAATGCAAGATGGACTTTTCTACAAGCCTGCTGTGAGCATAGTCACTGTTACTTTTTGTTGTCTAGATTTTCTTACTGGGTAATTAGTTTTTTAAAGTAAAGTGGTGCTTGATGATAGTGGTGAAGAACATAGGCTCTGGAGCCAGATTGCTTGTGCTGAGAATCGTGGTTTCCCTCCTAACTAGCTGTGTTACCCTGGTGAGTTATTTAACACTTTTGCATTTCAACTTCCACACTCATCATGTGGAGCTAACAGTAGTGTTTAGGTCATAGAGCCCTTAATATGGATAAGATGCTACATGAGTTATTACCACTATAAATGAGAAAGCGACTGTTAGAAAATGAGTCCTTGTGGATACTATTTTGTGGGTTCTCTGTGGAAACTGGAGTCCATCTGAGCAGACTCTCAAGATCCTATTCTCACAAAGCCTGAATAAATTGGAGCTGATGTCAGGCTTCCAGAGTTGAAAGTCTCAAAGACAGAAGATGGGGTGGGTGGGTGGGGGATTCTTTCATACTTCTCAGGGAAGAAAATCAACCACCTTAACAGGAGAGAGTAATATTAGAATATTATAGGATATTAGGCATATAATCTAGATCCACAAAGATTACTTCTACCTCTTATTCTTTAAGAAATTGCCTTCATAAGTCATAGATGCAAGAGGGGATTTTATAGTAGGAATGGTTTCAAGTTCAATACCAGAAGGTATCACCTAAACTGTTTTATGATCAGTTGTGTCCCCAGGGAATGCATATCCTTTCCTAAGTGAGGTGGCATTACAGAGGAAGAATGAGTCAAAAGTACTGTGTCACCAGGTGTAAGGTAAGAACAAAAGGGATAAAGAAATGACTTTGTTACCGGGGGAGGAGAGAAACTTAGAAGGCTGAGTCCAACAGTGTTGCTGGTGGAGACTGTGAGTCAGAAAAGAGTATCCCCATGACCCTCAAAATGATGTCATTTCATTGCTTACATGTGAACTGTCCAATGTGTGAAAAAACATAAGCAACAAGTTACCATAAAGGTTAAAACTCTTTAAGAAAAATTAGGATCTTAAATTCAAACGAGCACATTTTGATTATTTGGGCAATATTTGTGTTCTGGGAAGATATATGTGTTTGTTTGTTAGTCCCTTGCCTCATAGATTTTGTACTGTCTGGTCTCTTTAGTAGGAGATACAAGTTCTCTACAGATATACTTTAAAAGCCAACTGTAGAAGGCAGTCTATTATATATCAGGCATCAGGAAAAGAGTGCTGGAATAACCTGATTTAAATCCCTTTGTACACAGGACTTAGCAACATGTTATAAGAAGATAGGTGATTTGCTGATATGTTTTGATACTAATAACTGTAGGGAAGAGATCAATCTCTCAGTCATGGATGGGTGATCAATCTCTTTTTGGAAATTACTTATGTAAGTTAAAAGATACGTAAAAGGATCTCTCTGGTGTCTATCTTACCTAGTGACAAATCATAGGCGGAAATTACTTCAAGAATGCCCCTCACAAAATAAATATTACCCCTATCTTTACACATAATAGTAATTTAACAAAGTTATATTTGGTGATATTTTGAGAGAAAAAAAAAAAACAGAAAAGTCTTCAAAAATTTATGCCAGAATATTCTCAAATTTCGAGTTAATAATATGGTCCTTTCACTGAATTTTCTGCTGGACAAAAATCATAATTTAGACTATTAATGCTTACCTGAAATCAACATTCCAGATTATTTGCCATCCTTTCTACTATAACAGCTCAGTAGGTTATAATATCTAGCACTCTGGATCAGCTAGTACTTTGCTATAATATGTATCAAGAGTTAAAAACAATAATTTTTGCTCTTTCCTAAATCTTTATATAGTATGCAATGTGCTTTCAGCTAAATATTTGGTTCTACATACTTCTACAACTACTTCCAATTATTAACTTGTCTGGGGGCTCTGACTTCTTGTGTTTTAAAATATATCACTTCCTTCTTTGACAGATAGAATCTTTGTACTGCCCTCAATGGAAAGAATTTTTTTTGTTGTTAATTCTTGCCTAAATATTTACCTCAAGAAAGCAAACAGAGTCAGAAAGATCCAATGACTTAGGAACTTTGATTTATAAAAACTGAAAATGAAGCTTTAATTGTATGCATTCCAAGAAACGCTGACACTGGCCTGTTTTTGTCAAAGTTTAAAAGTTTCTCCTTCTAACCCTACCACTCTACCCTCAGCTCAGAAGTTGTATCTGCTCCCTCCACTCGGGCCATAATCAGCTTGTTCTCTGATTCTAATAAGTCTGTTTCAGTTTTGTTTTGTTTGTTTATTTGGTTTGTTAGGAGATAGACAAAAAAGTGAAGGGGATGAAGAGGTACAAATTTCCAACTATAAAATATGCAAGCCATGGGGATGAAATTCACAGCACAGGGAATATCAATAATATTGTAATAACTCTGTATGGTGACAGATGGAAACTAGGCTTAGCATGGTGATCATTTTTTAATGTATAAGAATATTGAATCATTATGTTATACACCTGAGACTAATGTAATATATGGCAATTATAATTCAACAAAACATAAAGTGAGCTAATTTTATAGTATTTAAATAGATCGATAAAGCTACTTTAGAAACAAATCAAAACAAAAACAAACAAAAAAGCAACAAAAATGAAGTTGAATGTGGAAGGAATTTTGAGTTTGGGATCAGCAGATCCAAGCTATTAGACATAGAGTAGATAAATAACAAGGTCCTACTATATAGCATAGGGAAGTAAATTCAATACTCTGTGATAAACTATAATGGAAAGGAATATGAAAAAGACTATATGTCTAGGTGTAACTGAATCACTTTGTTGTATAGCAAAAATGAACACAGCATTGTAAATCAACTATATTTCAATAAAATGAAATTTTTAAAAAAGTTGCCTCACTACTGATTGGTGGAGAAGAAAACTGGGGATTAAATTTCAGCCTGCTGAAGTAGCTCTCAACTGCACAAAAAAAGCAGCTTCTTGTTACCACCCTTGAAGGGTGCTGCACTTGTGTTGCCCCCTTCTTGGCGTTCATACTTTAAGGCTTTAATGAGTAACTAGTGTTTAGGATAGAGCAGTTTAATGTGTGTATTTGAAGAACACGGGCAGATTGTTTGAGAGCATACTTCGCTCTCCAAGTATGTAAATACAGCCTGTTTCTTTAAATCTGTTACCTCATTTATTTACATTAGAACAGAAAGCACTGCCAGAAGCAACAGCTGATGACAGTCATGCAATTTTCCACAAAGACAACAATTAAACAGCTTTGTGTTCTTTTAATGAGCAGATGACTTTTCTGAGAGCAGGCTTCAAACTTAAGATCGCTGCGTTCCCACAGCCAGGAACCCCTCAGGTTTGGCAGAAGTCACTCTGACTTTAAGGAAAAACACCCTTTGGCCCCCGGTCCTGCCAGCCTACCTCTGTTAGCTTCTCTTTCTCCCTCCCCACCCTCCCCCTGCCTCTCTCATAAAACACTTTGGAAAGAAAACAAAAGGGAGATTCTACCTGGAACATGTTTGATGCTTAAATGTCCAGTGGATCCACACAATATTTTTGAAACCTATTTTTAAAGAGTTGAAGTGAAGATGGGAAAAGTGGTCAAGCCTCCCTCCTGTCCGCCACCCCCCACCACCCAACACACACACCATGAGGGCCCTGAGTGTAGAGAACACCATCTTTACATCACCCTCCCCATTCTGTCTCCTAAAAGTTTCAGGAAGCACCATCTGGAAGGCAGAGAGATCAAGCCAGTTAATCCTAAAGGAAATCAACCCTGAAATATTCATTGGAAGGACTGAAGCTGAAGCTCCAATACTTTGGCATATCTGATGGGAAGGGCAGACTCATTGGAAAAGACGCTGATGCTGGGAAAGACTGAAGGTAAAAGGAGAAGAGGGCGGCAGAGGATGGTTAGACAGCATCACCAACTCAATGGGTAGAAATCTGAGCAAACTCCAGGAGATGGTGAAGGACAGGGGCGTCTGGCAGGCTGCAGTCCATGGGGTCGCAAAGAGTGGGACATGACTTAGGGACTGAGCAATAATAGCAGCAACCTGGAAGGCAGGGGGCAGGCTGAAAAATAACTGATTTTTCCAAGTCGCTTCTTCAGCCTGAGGGGCAAGAGAAGTTGTCCATGCTCCCTTAGGCCGAGCCTGGACTGGTCGGAGCTGACCTCTATGGGTCTAGCTACATCCTTCTTCCCCCAGCCTGTCCAAAGTCCCACATTATGGACTTCATTTTCATTGGGAGTTCATCTGCCCCATGAGACTGACCTTCACACCCACTCACAAAAATGCCAATTAAAGAAATTAACGCAATAGTTCTTCTTTTCAAGACAGAGCTTTGGGATTCAATCAAGGGAACAGCTTTCTGCTACAAAGTGTACCTATCAAACTACAGACAGTATATAGAGGGACTGATAGAAAAGACAGCCAAGTTCAAGCCTCTTGTTCCTGAAAACGTGAAAAGTCCAGATTTCCTTCTGGTCCCTCCACATCTAAACTTTACCTATTTCATCCCAGGCCAACCAGTTCCTAGGGAGAAAGCCACATCGCAAACACACAGCTCAGGCCTATGGGTTTTTCTAAACAGACACACCTGTTACATGAACACAACTTTTAAAATCTCTTTTAGGGACTTTCCTGACAGTCCAGCGGTTAAGACTCTGTTCTCCCAGTGCAAGGGGCCTAAGTTCAATCACTGGTTAGGGAACTAAGAGCCTGGAAACTTGAATTAAGACACAGCACAGTCAAATATATAAGTAAATATTTATAAAATCTCTTTTATCTGAGAGCAAGCCCTCCCAGATATTTTAAGATTTGAGTGACAGGCTGACGATGCCCCTTCCCTCTCCCTTCCTCCCTCCCTCCCCATCGGTCAGGGTCCAATGGGAGGAGATGGATGATCAACATATAAAACACAAATAAAAAGATAATGATTAATGACAACAAGGGCCATGAGGTGCCCTCCACATCTCAGGTGCTGTGAGAGGGGGCCGATTAGATCAGGTTTCAGGGCAGGCCTCTCTGGGGATAAGAAGGGATTGACCAGTTTGGAAAATGGCTAGAGGGGAGGGGACCCAGGAGAACAGTTGAGGCAGAGAGGACCGCACTAGAGGCCAAGGCAGGACACTCATGAGGCCTCGATGACTCAAAGGGACAGAATGTGATGAAGCAGAATGAGGAAGTGAGAGTGATCAGAGGAGGCCCAGGAGTCTGCAGAGGGCCTCTTAGAGCCGTTAAGCAATTGGGATGTTAACCTAACTTCAGCAGGAAACTCCTGAATGTTTAGAAGTCCATAATACATGATCAATATAAGTTTGAAAGGGAAAGAGAGAGAAGAGTGAGAAAAAAGTTATTAATAATTTGACAGATGGTACAGTTTATCTATACTCCAAACCTGGGCAAAATTCATACCCTTCCTTTTGCAGAATACACGTTTTGTACCCACTATGGACTGACTGTGTCTCCCCCTGTCCCCACCCAAATTCTCATGCTGAAGCCCTAATCCCTAATGTGATATTATTTGGAGATGGGACTTTTGAGAAATAATTAGGTTTAGATGAGGTTATGAGGTGGGGACCTTACACAGAGGGTTAGAACCCTTATAAGAAGAGACAGCAGATACCTTGGTCTGTCCCTCTGTGTGTGTCTCAGACGGAGGACACAGCAAGAAGGTGTCCATCTGCAAGCCAGGAAGACCTCACCAGAATCTGACCATCCTATATTCTGATCTCGGATTTCTGGCCTCTAAAATTGTGAGAAAATAAATGTCTGTTCTTGAAGGCACCCAGTCTATGGTATTTTGTCATGGCAGCCCAAGCAGACAAACACAGCAATGCTTTTAATTCCCACTATAGCTTACTTTTCGAAAATATAAATTATAATGCTTACTTTGGAAGTACCACACCCATGGCTGCGGACTGCCTGAGAATCTGACCCCTGGGAGCCAGCCCAAGTAGGTACCATATCTCAAATTCAAGCCAGAAGTGGTCCAAAGTCAAGATGGGAAAGCTGCCTAAAGCATGCCTGTGGAATCTTCCGGAACCTTTGTGCCACAGCCAGCTACAAGCAGAGGAGCCCATTTCTTCCCCAAAACACATGCCTCCTCATTAGTTATACTCTCCCCGTGGAGCAGTGCTGACCCATGTCCTTCCTGCAGCCTCTCTCTGGGTTGAAGAAAGGTTTAGCTGGAGACTTTCTGTGTATCAGGGAGGCCACTCGATACCATGTTAGGGCTTCTCCTCCTCTGTTCACTAAAAAGCTCAATACCGGTTAATCCATCAGGAAGGATTAAGGAAGGGGGGAAAAAATCCATGAGATCATGCTGGAAGGCTACAGAGGGGAGAATGTTAACAGGAGAAGAGAGCCATAAAACACAAAGCCATGTTTTCCCCAAGAGCTCAAGCAGATACTCTCCACGCTTGTTTAGGTCTCTGAAGAGAGGGGAAAGCATTCTTTGCTTTGCAGCGCAGGAGTTTAAATAATGAAGCATTGCTAAACAAACAAACAGAGGAAAGCCCAGTAAAGTTATTCATTAAACAAGCCCACTGTACAAAAGGAAAACTGCTGCTTAATGATCCACCTCCCCTGAGGACCAGCATTTATCTTAGACCCCAAATTAAACACATCACAACTTCACGGCAAAAGTATGTTTCCCAGAGGGATTTAAGTAGAGTCCAATTAAATAAATCTCTGGAAATATCAAGAGCAGGCCTCAGGAGAGAACATATTTCTACTGTGAAACATTCCCATTGGAAATCATGTTCGTAAAAGGTCATCTACAAACATCCATGACAAGAGGGGGGAAGAAAGGCAGGAAGCGAGACGGGGTCTTGCAAGTGAAGGGTGGGTTTCATCCTTACTATCGTGTAGGGAAGCGCCAGGCAAAGAGTGCTGTGAGCATCTCCGCTAGCTGTGGGTGACACTCCCATGTCCAAACAAACAGCTTTTACAAGGATGTGTTTTCATATGATCTGGGGGTCAAAAGGCTGTGGCTTAGGGAATTCAGGAAGTGGCAGGGGAAAGGATCAAGTGTCAACATCAAACCATGAGTCGTTTTACTGAACCAGAGTTTTCAGTTCACAAAAGGCATAGCAACAACTTCCTCAAGCCACTGAGCTGAATTCTATATTTGGCAAGAATACTAAGCAAGTCTGAGCATTAAGGATAAACTGCCAGAAAGAGCAGGCATGAGCTCTCTTGGCTCAAGGATTCACTGAGTCAGCCATGCCCAGTGGTCCGAGCCCCACATGAGGGCTGAACTTGGAAAGATCAGCCTAGAGCCAGGTGAGGGGCCTTGGTGTGCTGAGGGATACACGAGTTTGCACCAGGTCAAAAGCTGGTGTATCCCCATGTCATGGATCACCTTCTGGGATGAAAGGGAAGGGAAACTAAACCAGGAAGCCAGTACATCTCTGGCAGGGAGGACTGGGATCATATATTTTCAGCATAGACTTGAGGTTCAGTGGAAGGTCGGCCAGGTCATGGTTGGTTCAACCCGGGATGGGCAAAAAGGAGAGGAAATTTGAGATGCACCCCACGTCTGGCACCGGCAGGGTGCCAGCCCCCTCCCTTGAAGCCAGGCCTAACAGTGCTCGGGGAACAGACGTCCTGACAGCAGGGACTTGGAACACTGCCCCTGCTTCCACGCTGCAGTTGTACTGGGTGCTAGCTCTGTGACCCCTCATGCCACTTCTAGCAAACCAGGGGTTTGGATCATCTGTAAGTTTCTCCCAATTTCGGCATTCTATAATTTCAGCACAGTGTGGACAAACTGGACATCGATGAACAACCACGAGGGCCATTATCATGGGATTTCTGAACCCTAGTGAGCTGCCTCCCACCTCAGGACTTCTGCACGTGTTGTTCCCTCTTCCCGGAACTCCCTTCCCCTAGGTCCTCGTGTAGGTGATTCATACCTCAGATCAAACAGGATCCCGTCGTCGTAAAGGTCTTCCTTTTATTTACAGCAACTCTCCCACAGATCTCTTTCACTATATTGTGAAGTTCTAAACTTTCAAAATCTTCACTGATCATTTATCTGAAATCACTTGTTAATTTCTTCCCTTGTTTATTCTTAAAGTGCGGATCCCAACAAAGCCCAGCTGTTGTGCATCTTAGAGGAAAAACAACATCACTGCCCTGTGGCTCAGGTGGCCTCTGCACTTTCCAGCAGCATGATTTCAGCGAAGTTCCTTAGCCTCCTTGCACCCAAGCTTCCTCATTTGCAAAACAGGGCTAATAACAGCTCCAACAGGCAACAATAGAGTCACTTCAAGGATTTAATGAACTAATACTGGGAGTTATTCATAGAAATTGGAAGTGTGCACTATTTGGGACCTAGAGCCATACCGGATTTTTATAGTAGGTGCTCATTAAATGTTTCTAGAGTTCAAAGAAGAGACACATTAGTTGAGACAGGGAATGCCACTGAGGGTAGAAGAATAACTTGTTTGAAGTCAGTAGACCTGAATTCCAATCCCATCTCTGCCAATTACTAAATGAGTGTCCTTATACTGTAACTTCTCTGAGTGTCAGTTACAGGTAAATAGCTATTCCTAATTTATATCTCAGACTTCCCAGGTGGCACAGTGATAAAGAATCTGCCTGCAATGCAAGAGACATGACTTTGATGCCTGGGTCAGGAAGATCCCTTGGAGAAGGAAACTGCAAACCACTTCAGTGTTCTTGCCTGAGAAACCCCATGGACAGAGGAACCTGATGGGCTACGGTCCATGGGACCACAAAGAGTCAGACAGGACTTACTGACTGAACAGCAACAAAACTTATAACTTCCTTCTAAAGAAGAGAAACATTGACTATGAGTGACAGAATTTCTTGACACATTGATTACAAACAATAAGCAGTATGGTTACATATTTATTAAAAATGTTTCTAGATTAAATGAGCTTTGGAATGAGAGGAGAAAGATTCAGTTCATTGTAAAGATGTACTATATGTTGCTCAGCATAATGCTAGGAATTTAAAAGATTAAAATGTTTTTAAAAATATATCGTCTCTGAAGATAAATGAGAGAAAGAAAGCGATGAAGGAAAAATTGAGGCAATTTAGCAAAAGGCCTGGGAGAAGAAATGTTTTAAGACTCCTTGAATACCCTGTGATAAACCACATTGGAAAAGAATATGAAAAAGAAGGTGTGTCGGTCTAGTTGTAACTGACTCACTTTTCTGTACAGAAGAAATCAACACAACATGGTAAATCAGCTATACTTGAATAAAATTAAAAAGAAAAAAAAAAAGAATACCTGAAATGATGCCATCCCATTGATACTTGTGTAGGACAGGTACAGGGCCAGCCAGGTGAGTTTAGCATGAGGACACAGAAATCCTGTCCCCCTCCCAGACTGGGAAGGGGGGCTGGAAAGGCTCATGGGAAAAGGCAGCCTGTAGGACTGACAAACAGCCATGCCTGAGGATGGCTGGGGTCAAAGATAGATCATACCTGGTGGCCCTTAACCTTTTCTCCTCTCTCCATGCCTCCTTCTTGGACATTCTATTTAAGTGATAAATGAATAGAAAGAGCCATGAACAAGTAAAAGCTTACTTAGGAGGGAGCACTCAGCTTGCGGGAAGTCAGGGAACAGGGGGAGAGCCCCCCCACCCCGCAGTCCATTTATACACTCATTTATTAAGCATGAAATGTGGGCTGGGGGGGGGACAGTACTGAGATCTAGTTGGGCCCCCTCCCAGCTAACTGGCTTGCCCACTGAGACAAGCTGAGTTAGCAGATAGATGAGTCACAAGGTGTGAATTCACCAGCCCCAGGGCCATTTCTTCTGCCTCCTGTTGAAGGGACGAGGCTGGGTGTAAAATCAGCAATTCCGGGGTCCTCCCATCCCTCCCTCTCAACCTTGCACCTTTGCACAAGCTACTTAACTCAACAGCCATTTTAAAATATAATCATATCTTAGGAGCTTTTTCTTCAAACACAGGAGTTTCCTCTTCTCTAAAAAAGACTGTTCCAGCCCTGGTTCTCTCGCAGAGGTCACATTACCGGTGTTCTTGAATGACAGAAACAAAGTACCTCTCAGAGCCACTGGTCTTCTGGAAGGTGAGACTCAGGGACACAGAGTGGGGAGAGAACGCCCAGTTTTCTGTGCCTTTTTGGTTGGTTCTCACAAACTCTTTCTAACCTTCCTAGAAACTGGGCATTAGCTCCCACAGTTACTGAGAGTGGCAGTCACCTAACTCTCTGCAACCTCAAAGCCGAACAGTTCTAAAGAGCAAGCCTGGCATAGTGGTAGTATGCAGACTGCCCAGAGCTGGCCCAAGTAGTTAGAAATCAAGTCACCGTGGGCATTTCAAGAGACTTCTTTTCCAATTCTAGAACAGGCTTTGTTTCATTCCTCGTTTTCATTGGTAAAGGACTCTCCCCTTGCAGGAACTACACAGCTTAAGTTTGTCTTTTCTTAGAAATGAGCCTTCTAGGGCAGCCCCAAGATGCCCTTGTAGGAGTCCACTTTCTAGGAGCTGGTGACCTAAGAGGGCCTTCAGGAAGACAGCCAGGCCTCGGCGGTAACAGAAGGGTGACAGTTAGCAGGACCACAGGGAAGACAGAGTGTCTATTTTAAGAAGAAAGGCGAAACCAAACTGAAAAAGAAAAAGAAAACACATGGAATGATGGTTTAAAAATCCAAACCAAAGCCCCCAAAGAAAAGATCTGAACACAGCATTTAGGAGATGTCAATAGGACACGTATGACAAAAGTGTGATTCAAAACATTGCTGCTGCTGCTGCTGGGTCATTCAGTTGTGTCCAGCTTTTTTGTGACCCCCATGGACTTTAGCCCAGCAGGCTCCTCTGTCCATGGGATTCTCCAGGCAAGAATACTGGAGTGGGTTGCCATTTCCTTCTCCAGGGGATCTTCCCGACCCAGGGATCAAACCCGAGTCTGCTGCATTGGCAGGCGGATTCTTTACTACTGAGCCTGGGAAGCCCCAGACATTGCAAACTACTTAAGAAAAGAAAAAAAAAAAAAAAAACAAAAAACTACAAAACACACCTACCTATGTTATCACCCTACAACAGTTTCTTGTAAGGAACTTAATCCCAACACCAATATTTAAAAATCTCTGTTATCAAAGTGATATGTAATATATATGTCACCACCCATTATGTGGTATTGTTGGACATGAAGAAGCAGAAGGACCCCAAGAGTTGCAGGCTGGAAGGTTCTGGGCATGGTGGTGTCAGAGGCTACCCTGTCTCAGAGCCAAGTCTCGTGGTCAACAGCAGTTGCCAGAAGACTGAGTCATTTCACAAGTCTAGAGCATAACTGGCCATTGTCACCTGAGATGTGGGGTTAGAGAAACAAGCAAGTTAAGCTACAGTACTCTGATTTCCTGGACACTGTACCCCTAAAACATACATCTCGATGGAAAGCAGTCTATTCTTATAAAACCACAGTGTAACTGCCCCTAACAACACAGAGTCAATACAGACTCCACAAGCTAAGGGCATGGAACCCAACAAGACTGTCCCTTACTTCTGATGCCAGCCACAAGCCCAGGGGTTCCCAGGCCACCCGCACTTCTGACCAATCAGCTTAAAATTCTTGGCTTCCCACACACTCCCCCCTCAGGTTGGCTAATTCACTAAATGGCTCACAGAATGCAGGAAAGAGCTTGATGTTTTTATTACAAAGAATACACATATCAGGACCAGCTAAGTGAAGAGATACCCAGAGAGAGAGCTGAGAGGGTCCTGAACAAGGACTTTCAGCGTCCCATGGACTGATGAGCCTTCCATTGTGTTCATGAATCAGAAAGATGAACGCAGCTCTGGAGTTGACTTTTCATTAGGGCTTCACTACTAGGCCCCACGGAGTGAACTAGTCACGTGACCAAACTCAATCTCCAGCCCCCACTTCCTCCTAGGCGGAGCTCAAACTACAAAGTCCCTACCCTATAATCACATTGCTTTACACTGGCATTGCAGTAAGAATTTGACTTGCTGCTGTGTGACTTTGGCAATTTACCTAAGCTCTCTGAGCCTCAGTTTCCTCGTCTAAAAAGTAGAGATAATAATACTGTTATCACTATATAGAGATCAGCACTATTCCATAGAAGTATGATGCCAGTTGCTATGTAACAAATCTTCTTTCTCACAGCTGTATTTTAAAAAAGGAAAAAGAAATTGGTAGAATTAACATTAATTATATATTTTACTTAGCTCAACATGTCCAAAATAGTATCATTCCAATGTGTAATCTACAGTAAAACAATGATCAATGCAATATCTTAAATGCTTCTTATGCAAAGTCTTTGAAATCCAGCAAGTATCTTACACACACAGCACACTTCTGTTTAGACTCACCTCATTTCAAGTCCCATGTAGCACATGGCTATCATATTGAGCCACGGCTGCAGATAGAGATGACTATTGCTATCTTCATTAAATGAGGTAATGCTGAGTGTCCATTTTGCAAATGTTAACTAAAATATGTGTGTGCACATACACGCACACACACAGTGACCAAGGGCTACACCCTAAGGTGGTCTAAGCCCTGTGTCAGGCAACTCCCACGCAACATCAAATATCTTCTCTAGAAAAGAAAAACTTTAGCTTGGAGGAGAGAGGCTCTTGGGTGAATCATCTATAGCGTGTCCTTTGAATCCCAAACTCCATCTCCCCAGCCCACATTTGCCCTTGGCAAAATCAAGTAGCCATGGACAATAGCGTTTGATGAGAAAAGAAGCCCTGAAAGCAGCCAGATGGGGAGTCTCAAGAAACTCTGAATAGCTGGAGGGTGGGGAGGAAGAAAGCTACGGGGGATGGGGGGGCGCACTGCGGCTCATAAAGTCACCGAGTAGCCCCTCTGCTCCCCCTCAGGCCACCTCCCAGAGTCACTGCTTAGACCCCGGCAAGTGTACTTGCCAATCACTCCTCTCTTCGGTCCCTAGAAAATGCTCTGCTTTGTAAATCCAAAAGAGTGTCATGAGTAGGAGACTGATTTCAAGGCATTTATTTAGGCAGCTTTGTAGCATCTGATTTCTCAGGACCCAAAACATAATCAAAGTTTTTGTTTGTTTGTTTGTTTGTTTTTAGATGTAGATGTTAATAAGAAAAGGGCTTCCTAGGTGGTACTAATGGTAAAGAATTCACCTGCCTGTGAAGGAGATGCAAGAGACACAGTTTCGATCCCTGGGTCCAGAAGATCCCCTGCAGTAGGAATTGGCAACCCACTTCAGAATTCATACCTGGAGAATGCCAAGGGCAGAGGAATCTGGTGGGCTACAGTCTATGGGGCCACAAAGAGTTGGACGCCACCGAGTGACTGAGGACACACACATATTATTAAGAAAGCCTTGTCTTTGAATAGCGGTACCCCACATTCAGCCTCTCCCAACCTTTATAACAAAGCTGCCCATCACCCTGGCATTCATCCAATTCAGTCAGTTCTCACTGGAGTGGGATAGAAGTTCCAAGCCACCTTTAAGGTAGGAATGAAGAGATTTGCCTAATAAGGGCAGACAAATGCATTTTTACATAATATGCAAGATTAATTATAATAAACTCAATCCAATTCACATACTTTATCAAGAAAGACAAGCTAATTATCTGTCAGAGAATTAGCTCCTATTTAAAGGGCATTTTACCTTAATTTGGCAAACGAACTAATGGGAATTGTCTTTCCATCCTGATGTATTCTTTTGACTGCTTAAGCACTCAAAAGACTTCCAAGCTGCACTGAAACCCCAGTGTTTTAAGAAAGGAGGAGAAAGGGGCAGGGGCACAAACACTTAATAGCTTCTCACAAAATCTAACTCTTTCTGTTGTTATTTGCAAGGATATTCCTTTCAAAATGTCTTATCAATAGCATCAAACTGTTATTTGATTCAGTGACTCAGATTTCTGAAACAAGGAGGTGGTGTTGGTCCTGCCAGATCATTCATGTCCACAGTAGTTTCTGGTTTTTAATAGTATTGACTGGGTGCCTCTACACTCGCTTACCCTGCCCACCAACACAGAAATTGGAGATTTACAGTACATGCTTTAGGGCACGTGTGTGGCACACACAAAATTTGTGCAAACACCTTGTGATGAAAGATAAAGACTTCCTTACAAACCTAATAAACTCTCATAGGCAGTTGGAGCTTGTTTTTGAAGAGACACGTAGGAATGAAAAAATGAAGGAGGATTAAAGGGAAAAAAGAAACCCAAGGTGGCTGGCCCGGAGCTTCCATTCCTCAATGGAAAAGTAGAGAAACTCCCAAACAGGGGGTTCCCTCCAGAGATTTCTCTTATAATATCAAACATTTGGGAATAATCTTAACTTAATGAGTAGACAAACGAATTAAGTAAAAAGTGATACAACCATAAAATAAGACAGGTTATAACATTCAAAGAGAACCTGTGATGACTATACAGGAAGTAAAAGCATATGCAATATAAAGTGAAAATGAATTTCAGTTTCTGTATGAAAAACTCTGCAAAATATGCACATATATGGGTAAGGAATGCAGAGAATATGTAAAAGTGAAACTAGGCCAGTCTGGGGGATTAGCGTATCATCTAATTTTTCTTTCTAAAATTTTCTTAATAGTCCAACAGTGGGTATATAATTGAGTATTTGCTAAGACTTAATTTTATAAGATTTCCTTACACAGAAATAGTATATAATTTTCCAGAGTAGCACTGATTCAGAAAAAAGTCCTGATGTAGTTACCTATCCACCCCACTAGAAAGGCTGGGTTTTTCCAAACCTTTAAACATAAAAAAATCTGCCAAGCATCAAAGAGTCGTTTTTACTTACATTCACCAGTGGCGATGTCAATTAATTTGACTGAATATATTACTCATATATCCCTTGGAGATAAATCTATGGTGATGAACTTTTATTACAGATATATGGTATTATAATTATGATACATTTGTAATAAATGTTAGCAACTATGTGTCCGGCATTGTTCATATATATATTATCTAATTTAACCTCAAAGAAATGCATGAGAAAACTGTCATTCCCCTCCCTAGTTTATGGAAAAGAAAACTGAGGCACACCAAATTTATTTCACTCAACTTCATGCTGCTAATAAGTGGCAAAGTTGAGATTCAAACTCAGCAGGCTGACTCTAGAATCTGTGCTGTTAACTTACTATTAATATATTCCCTCTGCTAGAAAAGATGCAAATTTCTAATAGGAAAGCTGAATACAAATGCAAATCAGCCAATCAATTCACTGAAAAGTCACTTAATCCGCTCCTTACAAAGGGGAAGGGAAGGAAAACATGAAGCAACCTGGCCAAACACGTGAACCCACAAAATTTGCTTATTTAGTAACAACTCAAATGAAAACCAAAGCATTATTCTCCCACTGGGATTTAAAGGATAATTAATAAAACTGAGAGTTAGGAAATATGGATTCTATGCCAGTGCTGCTACCAACTACTGACGTTCTCTTGGGTAAGTAATTAGTTTCCATATCTGTAAAATGGGACAGTGTAAAAAAATGTTCAGTAATTCTGCCTGAATGAATACTACTTCAAGCACATAGTTCCCAGGGGTCTATTCTGCTATCATTCAAGGATGTTATTTATGCTTTCTCTGGGGTCTGTCCCTGTCACACTCTCAGGTTACCTGAGCTGTATTTATAAGCTTAGATTATAGAACAGAAGAAGAAAGATAAAGAAAGTAGAAGAGAAAACAATAAATAGTAAATACTTTGATAAAATTCTAATTTACTAATCCCAGAAAATTCACTTCCCAGAGGTGGGAATGGTAACAACAGAAATTCTTTATACCCTTGAGGGCGGAAAAAACATTAATATTATTATCCATATTAATAGAACAGATAATGAATATAAACCATAAATAATCAAATATTGTCGGGTCTTAGAGTCTTTGGGATATAGTCATATATACCTATCAAACATGCCTTCTTACTCACTATATATAATTTCATACTTGTCTTCCTTCTTCCTTATCTACTCCCAACTCTAGAAAGTGATACATTCATATGAACAAAAGAAGGAAGCCTCATCCTCAGATCCACAGGCTACTAGAAGAATGCACTCTAAACATCTCTGTGTTGAAAATACACGGAGCAGAAGCTTCAGAACGCTGTGCCCACTCACTCTACAAGGTAGAGCTGAGTGACCCTGGACAAGTGTCTGGACCTCTCTGAGTCTCAGTCACTCATACGTAGAGTGCAGTTATCATGAGAAACAGTGCTCCCATGTCAGAGTCCACTAGGTAACAAACATTTCATAAAAGCCAGAAGTAATCATTGCAGTTTTTAAACATTTCTTTCATTGATTGGTTGCTGTGACCAAAATTTGAAGTTTCCCAAAGTTGGGATATAATTCAGGATGAGGTCACTGAGCAGCCAGCTCCTCTCTGAGGACATAGTCAGCCACTCTGAGCACTAGAATTTTCAGTTGAGGAAATACAAGAAAATGGGGGTGTGGGGCAGCACGGATATCGTAACCAAGGACACTTCATAGACAAAGCACAGTTAAAGGGACCCTAAGGAATGAGATCTATAGCTTGCTTGTAAATAAACATGTGGCCAACCTGGAAAGAACTGAGCCTTTGAGATCCTTAGAACTGGGTTTCAGTTCTCATTCTGAAACTCACTGGTTAACAATCGGGGCAGGGGAGGGTATTGAATCTCCTCCTCTGATTCTCCCGCTGTAAAACTAGGAATCTAAAACCTCTCTCAGGAAGCTGTGCTGGGAACTAACTAACATGCTGATGTGATAACCCAATGCCCAGCACATAGAAAGCTTTCAATCGCTTTTTTTTCCCCTGAAACTATATGGAAAATAATTTTCTAATTTCAGGGATGATAGGATGGTCAGTTATATGTGATTAAATAGTATTCCACTGTCAGAGTAAAATATCACTCCATGAGAATCATCAGACCATTCTTATAGATCTTACAGATCTTATAGATCTCAAATAGCATAAAAATATGCTATTTAATAAGAAATACAAGGCCCAGGAAGAAGTCCTGGATCCCTTCAAAGAAGCCCTTCTGAGAAGTCTGTCTTATTATTTTAAGAGGGACACAGACATTCTGTCATAACTAATGACAGTAATTCACTGCCTTGAAAACTGGAACCCAGGACTCCAGTCGAGGAGCCTGATAATCAGATATCTGCCTCTGACAGCACCCTCTGCCCTCACACTGTTCTCTTTCCTCTGCACCCCTGCCCCTCCTTCCTTTCCTCCCAATCTGCTTTTTCTTCCCTGTCTGCCAGGCGCAACAGCTGGTGATATTTAGCCCAGTGGTAGCGAACCCCAGGGCCACAGTTCAAAGAATGTGGGATTATTCCTCCCATAGAATAAGCACTGAGTACTAAAGAGCTGGACAGTAATGTTCTGCCTAAAGTGGTGACAACCTCCTTAGCCAGGGACATAACGTAAGCTCACATGAGCTCACATCATAAGGGGAAAAGCTTACACTCCTCAAAGGGAGGACGGCCTGACAATGTCCCCTGCATCGGGCAGCTCCATTTATTTACTTAATTGAGAATTGGGCAACAGATGCCTGATGGGAGTCCACTGGGACGTAGAAAGGCCAAACCACACCCTTTGGTGAAGAGTCTGGAAGAGTTTAGCTTGATTTCGATGTCCATGAAATTCCAGACTTGGGGAGGGGTGGTGAAAGAAAGATAAATAGGCTTCTATCACAAATAAAACATCATGGCAATATAGATAACTTGATGAGCCCACAAACCTTTTCTTCCCATTAGTGATCTAGAGGCAGACCATGGGGTAGCAGACTTTATCTTATATGAAAATACCAGGCTGCACAGCTCATTTCTGTATCCAAAAGCATAGGCTCAAGCTTGTTTTCCCTTTAAGTTACATAAAATATGGGTCTTGTTGGGGTGGGGACTGGAATATATATATAGATGCACACATATGTATATTTATAAATATACTTATATTTACACACACATATATATAATGTATTTATAAATATATTTACATAAGTATAGATATATTTCCCAACTTTGAGTAATAATAGATTATACAGATAAAAGTTGAAAAAAAAGATGCTGAGACTTTCCTCCTCACTTATGCATAAAAGCATCTAGAATCAAGGACTTCATAATTAGAAAGGATACTACATCAACATGAATATAAAATGTATATTTTGAAATACTCTACAGTAAAATTCAGACTGTGGTTCACACTCACACTTTTTTCTTCCCTCCCATTTTTCTAATTAGTAAGGTTACAGTACATGGATCTGTAGCCACAGAAAATCTGTGCAAGAAGGACCCACGCAGTTTAGGGGAAATAGCACAGGCTTCAAAACGATAAATGCTTGTGTTTTTATCCCAGCCCTGTCCCTTACAGTAGGCTTTCCTGATAGCTCAGTTGGTCCCTTAGAGTGGTTTTTAATTGTACTTGGAAACTCTTTTTTTTTCCTAAGCAGGCCAAAACCTTGTCTCTGAAACACCATTTACAATGTTTGTTTGCTTTGCATATCCTCTTTTCATAGAGAGCTTGCAGGAAAAAATAAACACAGGTCTTATTCCTATCAGCAACATGTCCCAAATTAGTGAGGTTCAAATGACACAGTTCCACTCCAATGCACAGAGGAGGCCTGTCAGCCCTGCGCTTCTTGAGACAGAGAGAGTATGTGCATTTCCTTTTTTGATTAAAAAAAAAAAAAAAAAAAAAACCCTTTTTGGATCAAGACTTTGGAAAAAAATTGTGTTGGCCCAAGAAGATGTGCTTAGAAAAGGCCAGAGTCTATCTTGAAAGGGAAAAATAAAGGAGAAAAAAGCCAAAGGTCACACAAACATGGATTTCCCAGGAGAATGATATTTCCTCCAGATAAACTGTTCCTTAAACAAGATTTTGCTACAGAAGAGAATGAAGAATCCACACAGGTACATGAGCTGTAAGGTGAAATGAATTTGGAATATTAGCCTGGTCCACATATGCTCTCATTCTAACATTCAAACTTTCCTAGTTATGATGGCAGATGCCTCAGCATGAAGACCAGTGCTGAGTGTGTAGAAGGCATTCAATGATATCTGATGAAAAATCACTTTGTGGTATAGCAGTAATTAATGCAACACTATATTATACAACAACTATATTTCAATTAAAAAAAAAACAAAAAAGAAAATTTAAAGAGATGAATGAATCTCCCATACCCATAGGGCTTTACATGCACAGAAACCAACCAATCCATAAGTCCTTAGACATCTAGGTACAGGGGTGCATTTTGATCACTGTTTTCCAGCTCTTCCTGAAACCATTAAGTTCCCTGGAAGATGGGATCAAATAATCATGAGTATTGTTCCATATTTCTAGGACCCAGGTGAATATCAGGGCCATGAAGCTTGCTGGTTTCATAATATCTTAGACTTAAGTCCTTATACTTCTGGACTGAAATCCCAAAATTCAAGAACAAAGGTAGCAATACTCAAACTGATTGATTGATTGTTGCTGTTCAGTCACTAAATCATGTCCGAATCTGTGAATGCAGCACACCAGGCTTCCCTGTCCTTCACTATCTCCCTGAGTTTGCTCAAACTCATGTCTACTGAGTCAGTGATGCCATCCAACCATCTCATCCTCAATTAAACATATTATTTTAGGGACTTCCCTAGCAGTCCAATGGTTAAGACTCTGCCTTCCAATGCAGGGTACCTGGGTTTGATTTCTGGTGGACGAGCTAAGACCCCACATGCCTTGAGGCCAAAAAAAACAAAACAAAGAAAATAAACTTATGGTTGCCAAGGGGAAGAGATAATTAAAGATTTTAGGAAGGTCATGTACACATTGCTGCATTTAAAATGTATAATCAACAAGGACCTATTGCACAGCACAGGGAACTCTGCTCAATGTTATGTGCCAGCCTGGATGGGAGGGGAGTTTGGGGGAGAATGATACATGTATATGTATGGCTGAGTCCCTTCACTGTTCACCTGAAACTACTACAACATTGTTAATTGGCTAAATTGGCTATACCCCAATACAAAATAAAAAGTTTAAAGTTTGGGGAAAAAAAAAAAAAACATAGTGAACTTAATAAACAGGATGGATGGATTAAAGAAAATTAGAAGCAATATTGCAACAAATTCAATAAAGATTTTAAAACAGATATATATTTAAAATTATGTATGTATTATTTTATATTTGCACACAATATAGTAGATACTGTTATCATAGATTATAGTACACACCTACACAATCAACCTATCGACCTGGAAAGACCTATTTTTGCACTAAGGCTCTGAAATTAATCATGCATGTGACCTTGGACAAGCAGTAAACCTCTCTAGGCCCCAATTCCGTAACTGCATAATAAGAAGACTGGATAAGATTGATGGTGTCCCAGTTCACTGCGTGTTTGAATCACCTGGGAGCTTTTACAAGTCTTGATACTTCAGCTGGACCCCAGACCAATTTAATCAGGATCACTGGGGGTGGGAACAGAGCATCCTAGGCTTTAAGTT
The DNA here is from genome assembly GCF_023699985.2 of Odocoileus virginianus. NCBI lineage: Eukaryota > Metazoa > Chordata > Mammalia > Artiodactyla > Cervidae > Odocoileus > Odocoileus virginianus. The sequence continues at coordinate 53,409,948 of NC_069684.1, read as the reverse complement.
GCCTCAGGTGATTTCAAGGCGCAGCCTGCAGTGAAGGTTCCTGGACTAGGGACCTCTAAGCCTCCTTCCTCTTCTATACCCTGGGATTCTCGAGTTCAGAAGAGGTGAGATGACTTCTCCTGGGATGAGAACTGCTGCCCCTTGTATATCCTGTAGCTGCTTGAACCAAATTGCTTCAGGACTGCAAACCCCTATGCCCAAACTAGCGCTCCCCAGTGATGCTGGGCCCGGCAGTCTGGTTGGTGCTGCTAACACTGGAATAAAGGAATCAGGGCCAGCTCCTGGTCAGAGGTTAATGCTGGCTCCTGAGAGCAGGAACACCACAAGGCTATGTCTAGAGAATGCTTCGGTTCCTGTAATTTTGCCAAATCTCCCTTCCTCTACCCTGCTTTTTCTCATCTAAAAGGAGTTTCTTGAAGTTGTCCTTGACAAGCCAGATGGTTAACTTAACTGATCTAAATGGGTGAGGACAGTGGTTCCTACTTAACATGCTCTCTAGGGCTGTGCTTAGAAAGGGGACCCCTTCTTCCCATCCCACTGCCCCCCCCCCCCCCCCCCCCCCGCAGTCTCATGGATGAGATTCTGAAAGGGTGTGGGGATAGTGGGGCAGAGCCCAGGAGCCTGATTTTTTGACAGCTATCTATGTGTCAGACACTCTATTTACATTGTCTTTCATCCTTGATGTTGGGATTATCCCTGTTTTCCAGTGAAGAGAAACGGGCTTGGGGTGGTAAGCTGAGTTGCCTAAGGACACCTCCAGCTGGTCAGTGGCAAAGTCCCGATTGGAGCTCAGCTGAAAGTGAGCTAAACTCTGCTGAACATACAAGGAGTGGGCTTTTCACTGACATTTTAATTAGGAAGCAGCACAGTATATCTAAAAGCTTAAGGAAGATACAGGCAACTCTGAACCAGCTCACGGAAAGGTTCAAGACTCGCTGAAAGACATGAGCAGACCTTTCCATGAATTCCCTCCTTTTCCCTGGCCTTCCATCTCATCAAAATGCAGAGCTTCGAGAACTTTTCAAAATGAAGCATACTCCCCACTCCTTCCACCTCCCCTTTTATAGTCAGACTACAATCCTTATTCCAAAAATAAATCAGCCTGATGAGAGGCCAGAAAAAGCAAAGCTTAATAGTTTTATACTTTCATTATTTAGTTAAGGGACATTCGTTGGACAGATTTATCATCACATTTTTACAAATTCCCCACTGAATAAATAATTCTAGGATATGCCGAAATTACTCTGGCCTTCTGACCCAACATGTCTTTGTAATTACTTGGCACTCCAACTGTATGCTACTTAAATTAGGTAACAGTCATCAAGTTATTTTTAGGCCATAGCAACACACACACACACACACGCACACACATGGCTGTACCTAACTTGTTATTTGCACTCCTTTGGAAGAAAGGCCAAAACTCCAGTTTTACTGACACCATCATTTCTGTTCAACCAACAGTAATACTACTGGGCTACATGGAGTGAGAGCTCACTCTGTATGAGGAACTGTTCTAGACACTTTGTACACATTAATTCATTTATTACCTAACCTACTACCAGGAGAGTGCCGCTGTTACATCCTTTTTGTAAATAAGGAAAATAAGGACGTAAGGGAAGTAGCCATTGGCCAAGGGCACATAGCTAGCAAGGCGTGAGCCAAGACGAGAGCTCAGACAGGCTGGCCCCTGCTCTTGCCTGAATCTCTCCACCATTTGCTACACAGCTAATATTCAGCATGTCTGGATGTTAAACAGAAGCTCAGAATCACAACAGTAAGCCTGTGAATATAGATTATGCTTTTGTTTCGCATATCTTAAAAAAAAAAATCCTCCTAACATCCCTGACGGACAAGAGGAAGACTTTTGTTTATCCCACAAAACAATGAAGAAGAGAAAACATATTTCCTCAGGGGTCTCTGATGTCTAAGCACAGCCCTTCACTTTGTCATCAGACTCAGTACTGCCTACAAGTATTGACTTCAGAGCCCTTTGTGACTATGGGAAGATGTGCCATTTATGTTGCTCACTTCAGGAGTTTTGATGGAAAGTTTTCTAGCATAAAAAGTTACCTCTCTATGTGATCAAACCTTTGCTATTGAATCAGCTTCCTGAAGTGGTACTCACTCATCCCCCACCAGCCCTCTCCCCAATAAATACTGCTGACTCAGAGGCTGGCCTGCCAGTCACTCTTTGTTTTGTGACAGCACAGAGCAAGTACAGGTATGAGACCTGATAGACTCCTGTGGAAGAGGACGCTATAGATTCCTCCCAGTCTGGGGGAGTGGGTGGGTATTGGTGGGGTGGGGGGCACTCCCATAGATTCAGTAGTAGCCAGTTAGTCAAAGTGGAATTCCAAGTTTGAGAAAGTCAACAACGGGAACATGACACCAATATTTAGGAGTGAAAATGTTGTCCATACTGTACTATAAAGTATGCCCATCCTTCTTAATTTGAAAACATTAAGTTTAAACATGAAACATACTGAAATATAGTCAAACATTATCTATATTCTAATATATTTCAACAACCAATAAAGGAAGAGAAAGCAGAGAGGGAAAACATTAACAATTGTTTAATCTGGGTACTAGGTATATGGTGATCATGATACTCTTTTCTATGTTTCTCTGTATTTGAAAACTTTTATAATAAAAGTTTTAAAGGCACAGACTGTCTTTAAAGAGGAGGTGATAATAGACTATCCATTCCTACATAGGTAAATGACAAATTACTTCCCCGAACTCAGCCTTGCTGAAAAGAAAGGGAACCTTATAAACATCATAGCAAAGATGGTAGCTCTCGTTATGGAAAACCCAGAATCATCTAGCCTCCTTATTCAGCTGGGTACAAAATCATATTAATAATCAACTTTGTGTGAAACAGATTACAATCCTTTCAAAACCTTTGTAAGTCTCTACACATGTAGGCATTTGACTCATGGTTTGCCAGGTGGAACAGAAGCACAGGTCTGATACCATTTCTTCTTTGGAGGATGAGAATAAAATATGAATTCAGACGTAGGTCACAACGGGGAGGGGACTGTAAATTAGAGCAGTCACTTAATCCCAGGGGCTTCTGCGCCTATCATCAGTTTCCTCCCAGCCTGACACAGCACTACTAAAACAGTGTCTGAGCGGCCGCTCGGCTTGACAGGCAGCACCAAAAATGGAGAACATGGCACTCAAACAGGGGGACATAAAACTTGGACGGGGAGGGTAGCAACCAGTGTTTACAAACACAGACCAGAGAATCAGAGGGGTCAGCCATCAATTAACCCGAGATTGGACTGAAATCTCTGAAAATGAATTCCTGAAGCCTTAGAAGCATCTACCTCGGAAGCTAACCAACTCCCACCCCCCTATCCCCGCCACATCTTCCCTGCGAAAACCACTCCTTCCAAAATGGTACCTCTACTACTCTTGCTAAAATAAAATCTTACATCACCAAGGGTGGGGATTACTAAAATAAACCTCAGCAGAAAAGCCAGATCAGAATGGTCTGATAGACCCACTCAAGAACCTAGGAGAAGTTGCTGGCCATGCTTTCTCATGCTTTCTCACCCCATTTTCACCTCAGTGGTGTTATGGTATTAACCTTTGGTTTACCCAGATGAAAGGGCAGCTAGAGGGGCATTCTAATATTGATCTATTTCCCTTCTTTATCATCATGGCCCCAAGTTTAGGCCATTCCCCCCCAAAGAGACCAAAATCACAATGACAAAAATAATTAATAAAGTACATTACAGATCCTTCTGCTCCCGAACTACATATCTTCAACAAGGTTCCCAGCTATTTGAAGAAAGAGCCCAAACTACAAATAATACAACCTCTACCACCAGTGCGACTTCCAGGTCGACTGCCGCTGCGTCTCACCAACCCGAAAATGATGAGCCCTGTTGGCGGTGGTGGCGGCAGGCGCCCAGCGGTGACATCAGCAGCATGTCTGGCCCCGCCCCATTGAGGCAATCTTACTGACACTGAGGAACAAGCCCAGGCTGCCTGGGCTCTCAGCTGCATCCACAGGAAATGGGGAGAGGAACCCCACTTTGATCAGCAACACCTAGGAGATTCATTTCCCAGCAACTGACAAGCCACCCCCATACACAATAATGCCCACTCCAAAGTAGAGGGTAGAATCTACAGCTCCTCCTTAACACTCTCAATATTTAAGTCCAGGGCCATCTTCATGTGGATTATTTGATGCCTGTTCTCAGATCATTTGGACACAAAAGGCCTGCTTTCCATCAACGGCATCTACTCTACATGAGCGAGAGACCACCCTGAAGATCACTCCATTGGTTCTCCACTTCTTGGCTCTCCAGTACAAACTCTTACAAATGAGAAGTTTGTAGAGTGTATTTTCTCATCTGAAAAAGATGAGACAAGCCAGGATCACAGAGACAGAACACTAGCTGAGTAAACCTACTGGGAATCATGCAAAGTCAGCCAAACAAGAATACAAAATGACAAAATACAAGGATACACAGAGGAAATATGAGCATATCAGTAACCACAAGAAAACCCATCGAAAACAATACAAAATGACTGGGTGCTTCTGGAACACTCTGGATGGAACTTCCATGATGTTCTCCTTCCGCTGAGAGCCCACCAGCCCTTCCTTAAGGGAAGCTGTACCTTTGTGCTAGTTGAGCCCAATAAGAGTAGGCTCGAGGCCAGTGAGGGTGGGCAGGGGAGATGATGTCCAAGAAATTTAGAAATGGATTTCTAAGAACACTCCTCAACAAAAGGCAGAATGCACCATTGGCAAGACAAGAAGAATGGCAGAACTAGCCCACAACGGAAAACCAACTACCCTGCTCATTCTAATGGCCTGTTGCAATTTAAATATGCAAGGTGTTCAAAGGAACCCAGCGATGCCTTTGGCCTACACAGTGCAGGAGACTGGCTGCCAAGGTGGCCCAGACTGTGTGCCTTGACTCAACACGCAAGGAAAGAGAAGAAAGAAGATGACTGTCTCTCATTACCACCATCACTGCCACCGCATCCAAGGGCAAAGAGGCACATCTTGGAGGGACAGGGGATGCAGACTCCCTCTAGGTTAGGCAACGCTGTGCGGAAGGAGCCCAGAGATGGGTGGGCAATTAATTCCTCCTGCCAGGGCTCGGTGACACTGACATCCCAGTTATTCACACTCAGTGTCCTGGGGCAAGTGACCCACCACCCCATCTTGGAAGGAGCTATGATGTCAACGGTTGTCAGGTGACACCAGAAGAAACAGCGTGTTGGGGAGTATTTCATAAAAATGACTCTTTCCCTTGGAGTTTTGGCAATGGAACGGATGTTTGGGGTGAACTCTCTAAGAGGTCCTAAAATAAGGATCTCTGCCCTTTTTGAAGGTCACTTTCAGAGAGGTGAGAAAGAGGAAGAATTTCCCACAAAAAGAACTGGGTACCTGGAGGTTTACTTGCAGTTCACCACAGTTGCGGTTTTCTCCGTTCCATCAGCTTTGGTTACGTCTGAGAGACAAGAACTTTCCAGCTAGTTTGAATGGAACAGAGGTACCAGACCAGGCATGACTGCAGACGCCATTTGGTGTCATAGAGCCCCTTTTTAGAAAGATGAGAAAACCATCTCCGAGAGGGGGAAATGACTTGCACAATGCAAATGAGAAGGTGAATTAAAGACTAGAGCCCAAATCTTCTGGCTTTCAGTTCAAGGTTGCTGGGTTTCTCTCCCAACCCCAAAATAATTAAGAGAGGGCACGGAAGGGAAGATAAGAAGAAGAAAGGCAATTCTGGTCTTTTGCAGCCAGCGGAAGGAAGATGCTGGTACTTCTCAGAGAAAACCCAGGGTGACCCCAGGGCTGTGCTTGGGGAAGGGGTGGGGGCATTACCTTTCAACACCAGAGGTTCTTTGCCTTCTCTCTTCAGAGACTCGAGGACTATGTGGAGTGGCTGGGAGGGTACCACTCGGCTCGGCTCATTGGTATTCTCATCGTAAACTATAATTTCTTTGGAAAAGATCCTCTTGAAAGAGTCCTTGCCTTCCCTACAGGAAATCAAGTCTAAGACAGTGATCTTGCCCTGCTGCAGTCTCCGCCGGCTGATCTTATCGGCACAGTTAATGTGGACAGCTCCTTGGATGTGACTCTTGTTGTACTCCATGAAGGGCCGGCAGTCAATGATGACAGGGCCCTGGCTCGGCAGGTGACTCTTGCTGCATTTGGTCATCTTCTTGGCCAAGTCACTGGGGTAGATTATTTTGATGCTGGCTAGCTGTTTGGGGGTCCCTGCCACAGGGCTGCCCACCCCACCTGATGGACTTAGAGAGCCTGCATTCTCACTGTTGTTGACCATCTGGCTGGCAGGACAGGTGGTAGAGCTTCCGATGGCGGTGGTGGCGGTGCCAGCAGCAATGGCCTGGGTTGGGGCCTGATTGTCCTTGTCGTAGGTTGCCACAGTGCAGCAGCTGGCACTGCTGCACCCACAATTCAGGGAGCGGGCAGAGCCGCTGGATGAGGGCATATACGTCAGATTCGCAGCCTTTAGGGACACAACGGTGGTGGCGATGACAGGAGGGTGGCTGGTACTGCCGGGGGTGGCAGAGCCAAGGTAGCTAGAGTCTAAACAAAGGTTGAGATCCTGAGGTCGAACGGGCCTAGACAGTGCCACCACTACCCTGTCGTCTAAAGGAGACGGAGGCATGAGGAGGCTGAAAACTGGCAATTCAAGAAGAACTCAAGACAGTCTGCAAAGAAGGGGAGGGGGGGAAAGAAAGAATAAAGTCATGTGACACAAAAAGCAGTCGAATCCAATCCCTAGGAAAGGACTTTGCATCCCTCTTAGTGAAGTCGTCCTAAGTGCCCAGTATCCTGTCACTCAAAGCTTGACTCTCACCACTAGGGATTCGAAGAGGATGTATGCCTGAGGACCACCCCCCTCCCCAACCCCTGTCCTTGCTGAGTCTAAGGTTAGATGTAAAGGCTATGCAAATGTTGATGAACAACCATTCATGGACCCACATCCAAGTTCAGCCTTAGAAAAAGTACAAGCACAAAGGATCAGAAAAGCTCAAGATGGAAGGGAAGGTTCTTAAGAGGCATCTCTTCTGGGCCTCATCTCCAGGGCAGAAGTATACTGCAACCATCTGAGAAGGACCCATACGTCCACCCTTGCATACTTTCCATGTAATTCCTTCAGCCACTGCAAAGGCAAAGGAATGACCAAGAGTGCTGGCAAGGCTCATGGGAATATACAGCAGCTAAATATACATCAGGGCAGATGTCAACTTTCTGCATATCAGAATGAAAGTAGCCCTCTAAGTGAATCTCTTTAAGTTTGAGCTATTCTTACTTTTCTTTCTCCCAAGACCTTTGAAAAGCACAACAGAGTCATATTAAAACCTCCCATGTTTCCTATTGCCCTCTTATTTATAAATTTAATCTGCATTTCCTCTTTCATTACATACTGGTCCTCTAAAACGAAGCCTTAAGCTAGGGAGGGAGGTCTGAAAACCCCGATCCTGACAGATCCATCCCTCAGATGGCTCCCTTGCCGCACCACCCGCTCCACTCCTGCCTTTAAGGAAAGGACCACTTCAACTCTCCATTCTCCACCTTTCCCTACAGGAACATCCTAGAGCTTCTCTCAGCAGAAGGCAGCCACTATGCATAATCTTTTGATCTCACACAGATGTGCCCCCTCTTCAAGAGGATGGATTCATAAAGAAGACTTCCCGGTGAGAAGTAAAGAGTTGCCCACAGGGGTCTATGTCCTGTCTCATGAGAGGGTACCAGCAAAGGGACAGTGCCATCCTTCCCACAGTCATAGAGGCACTCCACTCCTGGGCCCTGCCAGCTCTTCTCCTACTAGACATACACAGAGGAGAAACCAAACGCCATGCAAGAGCTCGTCTAAACCAACTTTAAGAGATGTCTGGAAAAATGTCATCCAACATCCGTCTACACACGACTGTCACCATTCTCAGACACAGAGCCAAAATGTCACAGGCAGAATACATACACACACACACACGCACGCACACACGCACCTATCACATCCACAGATCCCCACCGACTCAGCTTTCTCTCACCACCTTTGAATGGGCAAGAAGAATCCAACCCCTGTTCTCCCTCCCTTTCTCCTTTCTTCCCTCCCTCCCTTCCCCTCCCCTTCCTCCCTTGCGTAGTATTTTTTGAAGAGCGAGTACTATTCCAGAAGCTATAACTGTTTCCCAGCTAGACCCAGCGGTGAAAAGTCTTTGCTATTGTGTTACCTGGTAGGATACGTCCCAGGATCAACAGTCCATTTCCCTTGAGAGGGACGCAGAAGCGTGCTCGCGGAGACACAAGCTGGGACCCCCACCTCCACACAGAGTGCGCGGCGCGCACACACGCTCTCTCTCTCTCTCTCTCTCTCTCTCTCACTCACACACACACACACACACACACGCACGCAAGGAGTGTATAAAGAGACCTGCATCCCTGCAGCTGAGGGTCGGGCGTTTATATTGCCCGTGAAACCATCCAGACAGCCTAGGAAACCTCCCCGAAAAACACTGAGCTATCCCCCTCCCACTCTAGTCGTTCTTCCACCTCTAGTCAGCGGCTGGAAAGAAAATTAAGTGGTCAGAGAATGCTGCTTCCCCACTCCAGGGCACTTAACATCCTCCTTCGCAACACAGCGCACTAACAAGTCCCTGGCCTTTAAAACTGCCGCAAAGCATCCCAACAAACCTCATTTTTTCCTTCGTCCCCAATCCAAGTAGACTGCAGAGAGAGTAAACGCACAGGGCGGCGTGAGCCAACAGCGGGAACACTTTAACCTCACCTGCTGTGGCTCCTCCGTAAACATCGCAACACACACGCGCGCAGACACACACCACACACATACTCACACTCACACCGCCTCACACCCCTGGACTCTCAGGAGTAGCCACAGTGACTTCCACTTACTTCATAAATAAGTGTAACCCTCCACCATCTGGCGCTCCACTTCAGCAAGGGATTCGCACATTCAGCCCTCATTCACTAGGCTTCATTGATCTTCAGCAGCAACATAGTTACTTTCTCTTTTGCTACACTGTAAATGTAAGGTTCTGAGGGGGCGGGCCGGCTGCCGACCGACGGCAGGTTGAACCAATAGGAATCCGGAGAAACCTGACCGCTACTTCACTGAAGCTCGCGGCCAATGGGCACCTGGAGGGGGCGGAGCCGGGGCGTGGCCATGGCTCTTTAAGGAGGGTTTATCCGACGCCGCTTTGGGTCCACAGTGTTATAATACGGGCGGTGATGTCATTGGCAACCAATCAAAAACTTAAAAGGGCCAACTGGGGCCCGCGCGGAGCAGCTGCTCTCTATTTACATGTAAACCGAACCTGCAGGATGCAGTTAACCCTTTCCGGGGCTGACTTGTCAATGGGCTGTGTTTGCCGCTCCGCCTAAAACTGGCTCTGCCCACTTGGCGGGATCCCTCTACATCCCCTCACCAAGGGACAGACCACGCTATTTATTTTTCCTTCTTACTGGCTGGCTGATCAACCGTGTTAGAATAACTTTCCAAAGGCAAGAGGCAACTAGAATAATCACTATCCCCAGTTGGAAAAACGGGTTCCCTGAGTCCCTCGAGGTGACTTGATAAACCGAAGATTCACGGACGTCGCCCAGCTACCCGAGCGAGGCCATGAATGTAAGCGCGCGGCCAGGGACGTCGCTTCTTCTACAGTCTAGGCCCGGGGCCACGCGCTGGAGGCCTGGGCTCCAGTGGGACTGGCAAGTCTGCCGTCCATCCACCCGCAGTGAGGCCCGCCAGCCTGGCCGCGGCCCGAGTCCTCGGGGCCGCCCCGCTTGCTCCGCGCCGCCAGGAAGCATCGACCGCCCGCCCGCAGATGTCGCTGCCCCTCCGACTGCCCTACTGCTGCCCGGCGCGGAGGTGGCGCGGCGCCCTGTGGCTCGCCTACTTCAGCGCCCCAGTCACGCCCCCGCTTCCCTCGCCTGCCTCCCGGGCCTCCACCCGTAGCTCGAAGGCAGCGCTGCGGAGGGCTGCTCGGAGGCGGCAGCCTGGTTCCCAGCCAAAAGCTACAGAGGGCGCGCCCCGAGGGGCTGCCCAGGCACCGCCCCATAGCCGGGGCGTCCTGGGGCTCGCCGCGCGCCCGCTCCGGCACCCGGGCAAGGCCTCCTGCCCGCTAGCGCCCCCTCTTCCACCCAGCGAGTAAGGTCCCCGCGCCGCGCTCCGCAGAGCTGCGCGCTGCCGGCCCGAGGCCCGCCTTCCCCTCGCCCCTCCACAGTTGCCCGCCGCCCTGTAGGGCCCCTGGGAGCCGAGGACCCAACAGCCCGGAGCTTCTGGAACAGCAGTTGCTGGAGAAAGGGAGCTGGAGCTGAGAAGAAATAACCAGCTTGAGTGGGGCCGACGGAGAACTGGAGGCGGCGCCGCCCCTCTGGGTTCTCCTGATTTTCGTCGCCGGAGGGGTCGCGGGCAGAGGCGACCATCTGAGCAAAGAGGGGATTTGGAGGAGGGTGTGTTGCCAGCTGGCCTGTTCGTCGTCAGGAAATATCAGAGAAACTGCGGGAAAGTCTTGGGGTAGGAAAAGAAGTGGAAATGATGAGATAAACTGCAGAGAGTTTGCATCAAGGAACCCTAAAGAAATAGAGCTTTTTTTCGTTTTCCTCCGTCTCCTGTCTGAGAGAGGCAGGGGTGAAAGAGTGAAATAATTACAGTGGAGTAATATGTTCTGAGCACTATAGACTATTTTGTTATGATCTTTTTCTCTTACCAGATTGAAGGTGTCTGGAGACACACTTCAGGTTGCAAGCCTGATAGGCAAGCTAAGTGACGTGGGGACATATTCACGTCACTGCTTTAAGTAAGTACAGACCTGAAATTTGAAGATGCCAAACCTTGGCCTGCTGGCCAGCTATGTTCAGTGAGCTGAGAGATCCCGTATATACATATGCACGCAGTCTAGGCTTCTCAGCAGTGTTTCAAACTGAAGTGAATGCATGCAATCATCTTAAAAAGGAAAGGATTTTTGTAGCCCTCCTCTCCACTCACACACTAACACACATACACATTACCCTTTAATGATAACCAGTGACTGGCTTGGAGACACCATTTAGTCCTTACATTTTTAGGGATCAGCAGATCCTGGCCAAGAAAGGTGGGTTCTGGGTAATTTCCACAGAAATCAGAAAAGAACTTCCCAGAGGCTCTAACCCTGGATCTATTTGCAGCTTTAATAACTTGCCTTTTCCTAACTGTAGATAATTATTGAAAAAATATTGACTAATCCAGGGTTGGAGAGTTCTAACTATAAGTCCTGATTCTGACTCTCATCTCTTATACTGTTCATCCAGAAACACTATGTTTATTTATATGTCTGTAAAATAGCAAAACTCCAGCTCAAAAGAAAAGGAAAAAGTTCCAGTGTAAGCGCTTTAGTGGTGGGAAGTGGGGAGGTAGAGGGAGTGGGGGGAAAGGTGAGAGGGTAGAGGTTCTCTGCAGATCAAGGGCATTCAGTAAAAAAGTATTGTCTTTGCTTCAGGAAATGCTGTGCCTCTAGTTAAAGATACTCACCATCTATAAGTTATGAATTCATTGCTGACACCTCAGTATCTAAGTCCAAACAAAGCAGGAATTTATGCAATTGAGGAATACTTCTTAACAGCCTTTCTACAAAGCCCAGAGGGGAAAGTAACTTCAAAAGGAAAGCAGTTCATTTAATGAGATGATTATTTTATTATAGTTTCAAACTAGTGAATTATTATAATTTAGTTGGCTAAGAATCTAAGCCAGTTCTACTGAAAAATTGGAAAAGATGGCAAAATTCCTCATCAGTTATCAAGTCTAAAACTTGGAATAAACATGTCATTAACATATACACAGATGTAATTATTTTTTAAATTAAGCATCTCTAAGTGTATAATTTATATTCAAATTATAGTGGTAGGAAAAAAAACAGATTCTTTTGTACAAAAAAGAGTTTATTTTGTTCCCTTTTTTGAGTCATAAATGAGGGAATAGTATCTGAAGTACTACCCTTATATTTAAATTAGTAATATCAGCCAACCAGTGACTGTGAACCTGATCTGTATACAAATATCCGACAAAGCCTTAATGTTCAATTTTAGTCCCAAAGAAATAGTAATGCATCTTCACTGCATTTGAGTGTTCTAACATGATTGTACTGAGCTGTATCTTTGTTCTGACAAACAAACATTGTGAGAAAAATAGGATTTCCTTCAATGCATAGCACTGTGTTAAAGCAAGAAGGTGAAGCTAACTTAAGCCAGCATATAAGACATAATATGGATAATATCGAAAAATGTATTAAGGGACTTCCCTGGTGGTCCAGTGGTTAAGACTGCACACTTTCACTGCAGGGAACACAAGTTTTATCCCTGGTGGGGAACTAAGGTCGAAAATGCTGTAAGGCTTGACCAAAAGGAAAAAGGGGTGTATTAATTAAATGACGGCTTTTATGTGCACACAAATGGTTAAGTGTGTGGGATGATGGCAGAGGGTTGGGACTGGTGAGAGTTAGCTTTTCAAAATACTCAAGGTTGAAGTGGATTCCTGAAGATACTAGAATTAAGGCAGAGAAAGGCTTAGAGAACATTTAGAAACAGGAAACTGCAGGATAAAGGTGACGTTAAATCAATAGGCAGTGGGGGATGAGCAGTGGGATAGAAAAGTGAGGTGATGAGCAGATGAAGCTATTGAGACCAGCCTGTTGAAATATCCTATGACATTTCTAGACCTTGAGGAAGGCTAAGGAGAAGGATCCCCTGAAAGAGCGAGCCACCGCAGTGCTTATGGGGGCAACAGAAACAGAGAAGTCCCGTCTACACTTTTCACTGTCTCTGAGTTTTGAACACAGGAGGCCTGCAGATCTTTCTCGTTAAATTCATGGGTAAAATGCAGTTTGGGGCTTCCCTGGTGGCTCGATGGTAAAGAACCCACCTGACAATTCAGGAGATCTGGGTTTGATCACTGGATTGGGAAGATCCCCTGGAGAAGGAAATGGCAACCCACTCTAGTATTCTTACCTGGGAAATCCCATGGACAGAGGAGCCTAGCGGGCTACAGTCTGTGGGGTCCCAAAAGAGTCAGATACGACCTAGCAACTAAAACAATGACTAAGTGCACTTGGGACTCAGGAAAAGGTTCTGAGGCACTGAAGTTTCTTTATCTGCTTGTACTAGTGTGATAGCCGCTTGATGCATGTGACTGTTGAACACTTGAAATGTGACAAATCTGATTTGAGATGTGCTCTAAGTTTACACTGGATTTTGAAAACTTCGTATAAAAAATGTAAAATATCTCTGTTACTTTTATGTCCATTATGTACTGAATTGTCTATAGTTTGAATATATGAGTTAAATAAAATATGCTAATAAAATTCATTTTACCTATTTCTTTTTTCTTCTTTCTGCTGTTGCTAAGTCACTTCAGTCGTGTCCAACTCTGTGCAACCCCGTAGACGGCAGCCCCACCAGGCTCCCCCGTCCCTGGGATTCTCCAGGCAAGAACACTGGAGTAGGTTGCCATTTCCTTCTCCAATGCATGAAAGTGGAAAGTGAAAGTGAAGTTGTTCAGTCGTGTCTGACTCTTAGCGACCCCATGGCCTGCAGCCTACCAGGCTCCTTTGTCCATGGGATTTTCCAGGCAAGAGTACTGGGGTGGGGTGCCATTGCCTTCTCCTTTTCTTCTTAGAATATGACTGTTAGAAGATGTTCAATGACTTATGCCATTTACATATTTCTATTGGACAGTGCTCTTCTAGAACCTGAAATGGCTCCTTTGATTTGAGGTCACTTTGGTGCCAAAAGCACCAGAGCCACAGAGTTAGGTCGAACATTGACCTGGAGGGGACTTGAGAGCTTATCTAGGCCAGTGGTTTTCAAACTGTGTTAGGATGAGCCAGAGGGAGAAGGGATGCGATGCAACTGGGGGTGACTAAATCCAAGACAGCAGAGAGCTGGTGGAGCTCTAAGACCAACCCCACCCCCACTGCTCCTTTCTTAAGATGTATCTACATATATTACTCCTGAAACTCCAAAGTAAGATTTCACTGGAAGGAAACAACAGATGGCTATTTTATTTGTTCTTTCTTTCTTTCTTTTTTAATCCTGGTCCATTGTTTACCTGCAAGCCAATCTGAGGCCCAGTGAATGCAGAGGGCAGGGCCCAACGCCAGGCTTGACATCAGCCCTCATTTCAAAGTCCAGCCTGGCAGTAGAGAAGGTGACCGACCTGTTGACTTGGGGGTTAAGAAACTCTCAATCCCAGGGACAGAGGAGCCAGGCGGGCCACCACCCATGGGGTCGCAAAAGAGTCAGGCAAGACTTAGGGACTAAACAACAACTGTCTCAGCTGCAGTGAGAAATGCCCTTTCTGCAGTTAGTTATTCCGCCCCCCCCCCCCCCCAACGCCCCACACCATCTGTGGTCTCACACATGCCTCCTGTTCTTTGTCAAGAGGGTTCTGACTAGGTCCAAGTGTGTGGATCTTGACACCAACTTATTTCCTTGTGAAAATAACAAACACTACCTCACTGGCCCTAGGTCTCTGGCAATGCCTTGCTCCGCAGTGGATGGCTTATTATTATTATGTGCTGCTACATCAAAAAAGTACCATTTTCTCCTTGGCCAAACTGAGCAATCATTCTCTCATTAAGCAATGCCGTCAGGCCCAGAGGCCTTCAGCCGCAGGAGGCCGTGTCAGGCTGTGCTGTGCATATTGTGGGAAGCAAAGATAAGAGATAAACAGACACCTTTAGCTTTCTTAAACCCCCTTAGGACTTGTTGCAGGTCTAACATGAAGGAATTAATCTAACCTTCTCAGCATCGCCTAGTGGATTAAGACAGTACCACTTCTGGATCCTACAGTTCCCTTTAGGTTATGGAGTGTGTCTTGAGCTTTACGTCCTTCACAATGAAACACTGATTAAACTGATTCTAAGGAGAAAAAAATAATAGCAGGCAACATTTCTTAGTGTTTTGCTTTGTCCCATGCACTGTTGAAAGAGATTCACAGACGTGAACTCATTTCAATCTTCATATCCGTATGGATGCTGTAAGTAGGTTACTTTTATTAGCCTTACTTGAAAGATGAAGAAACAGAAATACAGACGGATTAAGTCATCTGCCCCAAGTCACACAGCTGGAAAGCCGCAGAGGCAACATTTGAACCCAGACAATCCGGCCCCAGAGCATCTGCTTTTAACAATTCTGTCATTTAATTCACGGTCTCTATGATTTTATACACTTCTATCACATCCCCCTCAGCCTCCAGCTGCCAGGCTATTTTTAATTACCTCTTTGGAAGAATTCACTGTTTTTTCCTCTGCTTTCTCCGGAACTGCCCAGAGTCCACTATGTCTCGTGTGGTCTCTATCACCACTGTATCCTCCATGCTTGGGACCTATTAAACTTCTACTCCATTTCCAGAATCCTGTCAAATAGTGCCGTAAACTTGTCAGTGCTAGGGTTTCACTGCAGTCTCGACTGACAGATTCAAGGAAAGGCCAATGACTTCTCCTTTGCCAACCACGTCTTGTTGCCGTCCCATCCCTAACATAGGACAGGAGCCAGCATAGGGTGAGCGCAGAAGCTCCGTTGAATAAATGAATGAGTGAGTCAGCAAATGAATGAATGAATGAACGAATAGCATTTTTCTTATATGCACCATGAATTGTTGGGTTTTTTTAGCTACATATCCGGGTTCATCTGACACTTTTCTAATTACTCATTTTGCCTTCTCCCTGATAGTTGAAACTTGAGGGACCTCTGAAGTCCCTAAATTCAATCCTCTCCTGACTAATTCATGCAGATGTTAATCAAGCATCTGTCTTTGGGGATCCCTGTTGTTTACATATCATTCTTGTTTGTTTGTTACCATATTATCCCATTTACAGTTTAAATCCAGTTTCTTTTCCGCTAGCATCTATCAGCTTTCTCATTATAATCCACACAATAGTTGTATTTTTGCATTTGCCAGCACTATTGACATTATGTTCATCTTCCACACTTAGGAAAATATCCCTCATTATTTTCACTGTTTCAACAGAATGAAGGTATCTTCACTTTCCCTTTTAACATCTTCTGTTTTAGAGTATTCGAGGCATTTGTTTTCTTATGTTCAGCTTCCCAACTGAGGGCTTTGTTGTTGCTGTTTAGTCACTAAGTCATGTCCAGCTCTTTTGTGACCTCATGGACTGTAGCCCCCCAAGCTCTTCTGTCCATGGGATTTCCCAGGCAAGAATCCTGGAGCAGCTTGCCTTTTCCTCCTCCAGGGTATCTTTCCAACCCAGGGATCAAAGCTCTGTCTCCTGCATTGAGAGGTGGATTCTTCACCACTGAGCCACCAGGAAGCCCAACAGAGGGCTTGGCCAGTGTTTATTGTCCAACATGTGACCGATGTCAATAAACAGCTTTTTCCAGACAGAGGCATTTCATCAAGACCTGTGCCTGGAAACTACGTTTTTCATGTTCCTGGGAGTTGGGTGATGTGCTTTGAGAGGAAATTCTCCTCTCTATTCTGGGCAAGATAGGGAGCAGCACTCCAAGAAGCCCTGTTTCCATTGTTCTATGATGGAGGCCCTTGGCCCACTAGACTTCCTACCTAGGCAGAATGTTCAGTGAGGTCCCCTGATTTACGTGATTGATAAAGCAACCACTTTAGAACTGCACTCTTGGCTTTCGAGGGCCAAGAACGTACAAATGTGGTGGATGAGTCCCTTTATGGGTGAATTTAAGTATTCTCTGTATGCCGAGTAGTGGGCCTGCAGTACCACCCCTAGCACATATTAGGTGCTCAAATGAATTCAAGTCAGGTCAGGTCAAGTCACTTCAAGGTGTTAAACAGGTAAGAGAAAAGTCTCTATTGGAATTGATGACATTTTTAGTTCAAGTTGGAATCTTTAAGATGGATGAATGGATGCCATAAACTTTCAGCTCACAAAAATTCAGAATTTTAAGAGAGAGAGATTGGATCAAAGAGTGGCCAAATGGAGTGCTGGAGCTTATTTCATTCAACTATTGATGTATGGATCAACCTGTGACATAGTGGGTATGGATGAACCAACAACTGTCTCCCCTCTCTTTCAGGTCAGTTCAGTTCAGTTGCTCAGTCATGTCCGACTCTATGTGACCCCATGGACTGCAGCACACCAGGCTTCGCTGTCCATCACCAAATCCTGGAGTTTGCTCAAACTCATGTCCGTTGAGTCGGTGATACCATCCAACCATCTCACCCTCTGTCATCCCCTTCTCCTCTCGCCTTCAATATTTCCCAGCATCAGGGTCTTTTCCAATGAGTCAGTTCTTCACATCAGGTGGCCAAACTATTGGAGCTTCAGCATCAGCCCTTCCAATGAATACTCAGGACTGATTTTCTTTAGGATTGACTGGTTTGATAACCTTGCAGTCCAAGGGACTCTCAGGAGTCTTCTCCAGGACCACAGTTCAAAAGCATCAACTCTTGCATTAATGACATCAACCAGTCCAATGAACTATTTTCCCTGTATTACGCACAGAACAGAAATGACAATTAAATTCTGATTCCCTGTCAATGCACAGTCCCAGTCCTCATGTATTATGTGAGTTCTCCAAAGTAGGAACTAGAAAAGCTAGAGACTTAGGCACTCTCCAAGATGACCCAGAATATTTTACCAACTGTTGTTTCTAGCCTATCTAGAATTTGTTACAGCTTTCCCTAAAGTTCAAATTTTTTCTTTCCCACTTCCCATCTTCCAATCGTTAAGATTACTTCTGGGAGAAATAAGGGAGAAGTCGAAAGGAGGAAAAAAAGAAGAAAAAAGGAAGACTGAGATGGCTGGAAATTTTTTTTGTTTTCTTTTGCTTTTACATTAGATATTAATTTTTTATTGAAGCATAGTTAGTTTACAATGCTGTGTTATTTCAAGTGCCTGGAAAGTGATATATAATATGCATTAATTTTTTGATTCTTTTCCATTATAGGTTATTAAAAGATATTGAGTATAGTTCCCTGTGCTATACAGTAGATCATGTTGTTTACCTATTTTGTAGATAGTGGTGTATACATATTAATCACAAATTCCTAATATATCTCCCTGGCCCTGCTATCCCCTGTAGTAAGCAGAAGTTTGTTTTCTAGGTCCATGAGTCTACTTCTAGTTTGTAAATAAATTCTTTTATATCTTTTATTAGATTCCACATATAAGTGAAATCATATGATATTTGTTTTCTTTGCCTGACTTCACTTAATATGATAATCTCTAATTCCATTCTTGTTGCTGCAAGTGACATTATTTTTTATGGCCAAGTAGTGTGTGTGTGTGTGTGTGTGTATACACCTTCTTTATCTATTCATCCAGTAATGTACATTTAGGTTGCTTCCATGTCGAGGCTATTGTAAATAGGTGCTGCCGTGAACATTGGGGTGCATGTATTTTTTCAAATAAGAGTTTTTTCTGGATATATGCCAAGGAGAGGGGTTTTGTTTTGTTTACAAATTATTTCTTTGTACTTTTGATTATGGGATTGGGAAAGGTACATTTGGGCAGAGAGGGGCAAGGACTGGTCAAGCAGGAGAAATGTTGCCAATTCCAAACATTTTTGTTTTCATGAGATAAACAGACTAGAACAGAATTTGGCCACAGAAAGGAGTTGTTGAAATCTTTGCAGACAGAAATGAGGTAGCATTGAAGCTCAGTCTGGCTGTCCCCAGCAGATGCTGGGCCCGCACTCATGGGGTGGGAGGGAAGCAGTCACGCTGCTGGTCTTGCTGCATCCCTGTGAGGGGCAACTCTGACACAGACAAAAGCTGATTGTTTTTATGCCAGACCAGAGGGCATCAAGTATGAGAGGATCTGGTAGCAGCCCTTGGGGAAGCTTAGTGAGTTCAAATGCATGCCCAATTCAGTCGCTCAGCCTTTTCCAACTCTTTGCGACCCCATGGACTACAGCATGCCAGGCTTCCCTGTCCATCACCAGCTCCCAGAGCTTGCTCAAACTCATGTCCATTGAGTCAGTGATGCCATCCAGTCATCTCATCCTCTGTCATCCCCTTCTTCTCCTGACTTCAATCTTTCCCAGCATTAGGGTCTTTTCCAATGAGTCAGTTCTTCACATCAGGTGGCAAAAGTACTGGAGCTTCGGCTTCAGCGTCAGTCCTTCCAATGAATATTTAGGACTGATTTCCTTTAGGATTGACTGGTTGGATCTCTTTGCAGTCCAAGGGACTCTCAAGAGTCTTCTCCAACACCACAGTTCAAAAGTATCAGGTCTTCAGCACTCAGCTTTCTTCATGATCCAACTCTCAATCCATGCATGACTACTGGAAAAACCATAGCTTTAACTAGACAAACCTTTGTCAGCAAAGTAATATCTCTGCTTTTTAACATTCTGTCTAGGTTTGTCATAGCCTTTCTTCAAAGGAGCAAGCATCTTTTAATTTCATGACTGCAGTCACCATCTGCAGTGATTTTGGAGCCCAAGAAAAGAAAGTCTCTCACTGTTTCCATTATTTCCCCATCTATTTTCCATGAAGTAATGGGACCAGATGCCATCACCTTAGTTTTTTGAATGTTTAGTTTTAATACATGCTCAGAGACACTGTACTCAAACCTTGGAGATCCCCAAAGATGAGTTTCTCTGATCCCATAGTATGAGGAGCAGATTGTGCCTTCTTCTCTCATGATGATGCAGAGCTTTTCCCTTGTGTTTTTGAGCTGCTGAAGTCTCCATCTGTGATGGTTAATTTCAAGTGTCAAGTTGACTTGGCCATGGTGCCCAGAGAGATGATCAAACAGTATTCTGGATATTTCTGTGAGGGTCTTTCATTGGGTGGGACCAATGTTTAAATCAGTGAATTTTGAGTCAAGCAGATTGTCCTTCATAATATGGGTGGGCCTCATCCAACCAGTTAAAGATCTCAACAGAACCAAGACTAATCGCCCTCTCTGCCAACAAAAGAAAGAATTCTACCAGCAGATGGCCTTTGGACTTAAAATACAACATTGGTTCTTCTTAGGTCTCTAGAATGACAGCTCATTCTGCAGATTATGGACCTGCCAGCCTCTATGACTAGAGAGGGGCTTTCCTGGTGGCTCTGAGGTTAAAGCATCTGCCTGCATCTGCCTTTGTCTGCCTGCAATGCGGGAGACCTGGGTTTGATCCCTGGGTCAGGAAGATCCCCTGGAGAAGGAAATGGCAACCCACTCCAGTATCCTTGCCTGGCAAATCCCATGGATGGAGGAGCCTGTTGGGCTACAGTCCATGGGGTCACAAAGAGTCAGACACGACTGAGCGAATGACCAGAGAAGGCTTTTCCTTAAAACAAACCCCCCCACCCCAACAACCGCTTCATACATACAAACACACATATTAGTGGTTCTGTTTCTATGGAAAACCCTGACTAATACACTAATACAACCTTCTTCGTTTTTGTGGACAGAGCAGAGCAAGACCTGGGAAATAAGCATTCTACTGAGTGTTAACACAGCTCCATTCCTTTCCTGTATTACAGAAGACATACTAAATTGAGTGTACCTCATCTTTGAATGCCTTCATTTCCAAGAGTGCAAAACTACTCTGAAACGGTAATGAACACACACCAAATAAATCTAGGATAGAAAAAAAAATTATTTGAAAATCTATGCTATGATTATTAATGAAGGAAAACAAATCCCCCCGCTCCCCCCCCACTATAATTTATTAGGAGAAAGCAGAAAAAAAGCAGTAAAGCTTCTAGTTTTAGAAATCTAAAGCAATCTAGAGATTGAAAATACAAAAATAAACCTGAGATAAGTTTCTAAGCCTCTGATTTGTGTCCATTTAGCCTAAAGGAAGAAAGATATGACTATTTTCGCTCTCTCCCACAAATGCATATTTAATCTTTATCTAAACATCCCGAATTTTGAGCCCATCAGGAGCTTCCACAGTCAATGCAGATTGCTTTCCCAGTGTTCTGTCATGTATTAAGAAAGCTATTTTAAAGCCCAGAATTAATGGTGACATCTTGTTGCAGTTATTTATTCCTTGTTTTGCTTTCCCAAGTTAATCGACCTACAGTTGAATTATTACAAGATCTCAGCATAAGGGCCTAAGGAGTGGATTTGGCGAAATGAAGAGGTCACAGTTCACAAAACCGCATGGGACATAAAAATGTACTGTATTTTTGCAGCTGCCTAATGTTTTTGGTTTTCCTGGCTCTTTATCAGGAATGTGTGAAGCGCTTGACTGTGAATATACAGCTTTCTGCTTCATCCTCCTTGGCTTCTAGCAGACTAGAAGCTCCTGCCTGCTCTCTAGATCAAAACTTCTCCAGCTTCAAGTACACACAGATTCCCCAGGGTATCTTGTTAAACTGCTGATTCTGACTCATGGGGTCAGGGGTGAGACTGGAGCCTCTGCATTCCCTCACACTTTCCAGAAACTTTGATGTAGCTGGTCCACAGAACATACTTTGTATATCTAGCCCCACACTGTCTAATACGGTAGCCACTAGCCACACATGGCTATTTGAGCACTTGAAACGTGGCTAGAATGAATAAATGCCTACTTCCATATAAAATGCATGCCTAGATTTTGAAGATTCAATAGGAAAAATAGACAAAATGTCTCATGAATAATTTCATCTTAAGAACATCTTGAAATAACATTTTAGAAATATGGGATTAAACAAAACATACTATTAAGCTACTTCCACCTGTTCCTTGTTACATTTTTTAAATGGAGTTACTAGAGAATTTAAAATTACATCTATTGTTTGCACATGTGGCTAGCATGACATTTCCATTGGAGAATGCTGTTCCAGATCAACAGAGCTGGCCCTAGAGGTATTTTTAAGGGAGTGAGTTTCCTATTCCTTTGATCACTTTTTGCTAGGCACTGAATCCATCTCCTTAACTCCTTAGAACTTTCTCCTGTAGTGTTGTCTCTCAGCTCCTGCCCATGCAATCTAAAGTCAATCCCAATGCTGCTTGGCCATCTTGGGCCCTGTCTGTTAGACTGTATACTTCCTAGCAAAGCCTAGCCAAAAATGACACAGAAACTCTCCCCCAAATTAATTAATGGGGCTCTCCTTTGTGTTCCCCAAAAGTCTGTGACACATACACATACATACATGTCTGTGACACATAGCATTCATAAAAGACCAAGTCTCTCAACAAAAAGGGCATGGGGTTTAGAGTCAAGAGACCCTGGAGTTTAATTTGATCAATTTATTACTTAACTTATAGTCTACCCCATGCCTCTCTTTTAGATGCTAGGGATTCATGAATGAACAAAGTTAGCATATTCTCTGTCCTAAAGAGATTACAGTTTAGAAGAGAAAACAGACATTGTCAGAAAGTACATGAAGAAGCAGATTACAAAATACTGTCCCAACTTCTCCTTTTTTTTTTTTCTTCTGTGACTATACATTTCCCTTTCTGAGCCTCAGTTTAATTTTTGGAATAGGAATAATAACAATGCTTTCTGAGGTTTTGTAAGGATTTATAAACAATGATTATATTTGTATAGCTAGCATAATGTCTGGCACAGAATAAGTGTTCAATGAACAGTTGCTGGATGGCTAAATAAAGGTGAGCAATGCTGATCACATGTATTTGTTTGCTTATTTATATGCTGCCTGTTTCTATGTTAAGTAAACAGCTCTTGTGAAGCATTATTTCTGTGTGAGGTCTATGAGGGTGTTCCTGGAGAGATGAGCATTTGAATCATCACAGTAAAGAAGACACCCTCATCAATGTGCATGTTGGTCAGTCACAACTTTTTGTGACCCTATGGACTGCAGCCCGCCAGGCTTCCCTGTCCTTCACTATCTCCCAGAGTCTGCTCAAACTCACATCCATAGAGTCGATGATGTTATCCAATCATCTCATCCTCTGTCACCCCTTCTCCTCCTGTCCTCAACCTTCCCCAGGATCAGGGTCTTTTCCAATGAGTCAGCTCTTCACATCAGGTGCCCAAAGTACTGGAGCTTCAGCTTCAGCGTCAGTCCTTCCAATGAATATTCAGGATTTACTTCCTTTAGAATTAACTGGGATTGATCTCCTTGCTGTCTAAGGGACTCTCAAAAGTCTTCTCCAACACCACAGATCAAAAGCATCAATTCTTCAGCACTCAGCTTTCTTTATGGTCCAATTCTCACATCTGTACATGACTATTGGAAAAACCATAGCTTTGACTGTACGGATCTTTGTCAGCAAAGTGATGTCTCTGCTTTTTAATAGGTTTGTCATAGCTTCTTCCAAGGAGCAAGCGTCTTTTAATTTTATGGCTGCAGTCACGGTCCACAATGATTCTGGAGCCCAAGAAAATAAAGTCTGTCATTTTTTCCCCATCTGTTTGCCATGAAGCTTTTAAAAACTAAGATCATGGCATCCAGCCCCATCACTTCATAGCAAATAGATGGGGATAAAAAAGGTGCATGGGCATAAGCCAATCCCTGGACAGCCCAAACAGAACAAAAATATAAAAGGGGAAAAATTTCCTGCTCTTGGACATAGGAGCTCCTGGTTCCCTGGCCTTCAGACTCTGGGACTTATGCCTTAGAACTTCACCTTGAACCGGGAGTTGCACCATCAGTCCCCTGCGCCGCAGGCCTTTGGACTCAGACTGAATTACTGGCTGTTCTGGTTTTCCAGTTTGCAGACTGGGGCGGTGGCGGCGGTGGGGGTGGCTTTGGAGCCTCCACGACTGTATGAGCCAACTCAAATAACAAATCTCCTCTTCTATGTTTCCATACACATCTTATTGGTTCTACTTTTCTGTAGAAGCCTAACCCTGTCTCATTCAACTAAGTGTTTGCCGTAGTTGGTCGGGCCATTGTCACATTACAGATGATAGAGTAACTTTGGCTCCTGATGTCATTCAAACTTATTGAGTGCATTTCCCAAAGCCATTCTTTGCACAGAAGAACTAGTCAGTAAATAGCCATTGAAATCAAACTATTCCTGAAATAGACAGTGCAAGTGTCCTCATACCAAGCTCCTCATTTGCAAAAAAAAAATAGTAGCCAGAGTGGAAGCAACTTCCCAGTAATACACTTTCAATAGTAGTTCTAGAAAAGAATATGCTGGTCCTTGATGTATGGCAGAAACCAATACAATATTACAAAGCAATTATCCTCTGATTAAAAATAAATAATTTTTTCTTAAGGAATATACTGATCCTATCTGCTAGGCACTTGTGGGAAAAGAAAGAATTTATGGAAAAGCAGTCAGAGGAATGAGGGAAGATCAGGAGAAAGAGGAGCTTAGAAAGGAATTTCAAAAAAAGAGGATGACAATGTGTGTGACGCTGTAGGGAACTTTAGTAGGTTGAGGTCAGAGAAGACACTTGGGCATGACAACTAAGAGCAAGTGGCAGAGAGGCAGGGAAGAAGAAGCCAGGTGACAGAGGAGGTGACAGTGTCAAGGACTCCCCCCTTCAAGAAGTGCTGTGATTAAGGAAAGGGATGAGATAAAAAGCTAGATGGAAGGAGTGGAAGTACCAGGGAACTCTGTTTCAGAAAGCAAGGGTTGGGGATTTTGGCAGCTGAACTGAGTTGCTGCTTGAAATGAGATGCAAAAGGTACAAGAGAGGGAGAGAGCAGTTGTCAGCAAGAAACCCTGGAGGCGGGAGGACAGAGGAATGGGTCAGCAGGACCAGGACAATCGTTAGCCAGGGGACCCTTTCCTCCAGGAAATGTGAGTAAACAATCCAGTAAGCATGGAGGGCAGAGAACTGTTTAAGAAGTGAAGTGGGAAGCAGGACAAAGGAGGGGGTGAGGAGGGGATGCCATGCTGGCATTTTACCTGTGCGAGCAGCCCAGACTCATCTGACCCAGGCTTTTCAAAGTGTGGTCTGTGGACCAGGGCAGGACCACAGGCTGCTTATTGCTGGTCTCAGTTCAGAGAAGCAGCTTATGTCAGATGCAAAGAAGAAAAAAGAAAAAAATTACTAAGCACACTATTCAGTGTAGCTGAAATTTTTCCCTCTTTGAAAGTAGCGGAGTATTCATTGACCTTCTTTCTGGCTGGGTTCCCTTTCTCATCTCAGTGTACAAAGCAGGTAGTTTTGGGTAACATCTCCTACTGACAGTTCTGCTTTAATATCCCATAGACTGCTCACCATCACCTCACCTCCTAAACCATATTCTGCTCCTTGACTATCTTCTGCAGGGAGACTGTACCTCCATGCACCAGGTCTCCAAGACAGAAACAAAGAAGAGGGCAGTTTATCCTAGGCCTCCTTCCTTGGTCAGTCATTCACCAGACTCCTCAATACTCACTGCTTAGCTCTCAGATCCAGCCTCTTCTCTTCATCCTCAGGATTGCCAATCTAGTCCAGACTACCAAGATTGGGCTTGGATATTCCCACAAACCTTGGGCAAGCCACCCCTCAACACTGCTACCCCAGTGAGCTGTCCACACCCAGATCTAAACACCTCACTTCCTGGGCTAATCCTTCCACGGTCCCTCCTCATCTACAGAAGCACCCTGGAATGGCTCTTAGACCCCTCCTCCCAAGCTGGGCATTCTGAACTGCTGGCGTCTGCCTTTTATCTGACCTTTGAGTATTCAAGCACACTGCTCCCTTCGAGTGTGATTTTTGGTTTCCTGTGTCTGTCATTGCAGTGCCTTACCCCTAGGAATAGAATCTTTGCCACACCAACACCCAGCGCAGTGTCTGGGAAAGTGTAGTTTCCTGGTGCTTGTTTGTTGAATGAATAAATAAAGTCAAGGCAGAAAGGGACAATGTCGCTGGCCTCATACTGAGCAAAGATGATGAAAGTGGGGTCATGAGATACTGCGTGGCTATGGTCAAAGTGAGCTCCAAGCCTGGACTCCACAGAATTCTGGCCACAGAGATGGGAGGGTGGGAAAGTGGGAAGTCACATGAGCCATGGCTAACATGCGTCCACTGGATGTGACTTCTCTCTGCATCTGATACATTCGCCACAGCTCTCCTGCATCGCATCAGAAGCATCCGTGGCTGAGATCACCTTGCAAAATGAGAGTCCTACCACCTGCGCACTTCGTGTCTTCTTTCATGTCTACATGTCTCTGGTCTCTCTCTCTTCTAACCCAAATATCACGGCCCTCCCAAGCCCTGCCCCAGCCCCAGCCATTCCACCACTATTTTGGCCTCTGCCCTTGACTTGGACCCTATTTACTTAGGATGTCATTTTTCACATTCCTTTAAGGCATGACTGGCAGAATCTGGCCCCAGATTCCAGTATAAGCAATAGATGCTAAGACAGATCCAATTCTAACATTCTACTCTGGTCTTTAGGACTCCATTTGTTATTATTGTCACTTTCTGCCAAAGAATGTCAGGTAGGACAGGGAAGGGAGTTTGGAGGTGGGGTGGGGGTGGAGGAAAACTAGCACACAGTTTGAAGCCAAATAATAGATTATGGCTGGAAACTCCCGTCTTGATTTGGCTCGAGGGCCACAGTTATATTTGGCTGGCCCCTGATTGGCATAATTATTATTGCCAGAAAGTAATTTTAGAAAGAACTTAAAAGGAGGACATGGGTGATTAAAGTTCTAATAATAACATTTCTAAAAAGTCTGGGTTAATGAATCTATAACTCAGGTAAAAGAAAAGAGGCTTCAGGTGTTCAGGGATTAGTGCCTGGAACTGAGCTTGGAAAAAAATATTCTGTGGGGAAGTCAAGTAGGGCAGAGACAGATCACATGCCCCTAAGACATCTTGGGGAAATAGAGAGAGAGAGAGAGATGTAGAGAGATGTAGTTCTTCTTCTTTCTTTTTTTTAATTTAATGAGGAACATTCCTCTAAAATTTTTGCGAGTAGTTATACAAAGTAGATAGAAAGCAGCAAAGCAGCAGCTCTGTTCGTTCACTGAGCATCCCTTATGTGCAAGGTGCTATACTAGTTCTTTGCAAGATTCCCATGGGTGAGAGCAGGGCTGATCTAAGGGCAGGCTTAGGCACTCTGGCTGTTTATAACCATCATCTGCTTTGATTAGGCCAGGGTCCAACCTGATTGGCTGGCACCCTGCCAGTTGTTAAATATTTTGCATTCACCCTTGGATATAAGGCAAACATTCTATCCTAAAATAGATTACAGTTTAAAGGATGAGATAGGCCCACAAATAATAGTGCAACGCTATGTCATAAGAGCTGAATTTCATGTTGTGCTTTACAAAGTGTTTTCACTTTATCTCTCTATCACATCTGAACTTAACAACAGTTCTGTGGTGGGCGTTCCTAGTCTCATGTTGCAGACAAGAGAGCATAAAGTTCAAGAGGAAGTGATGTTTTCACATTTCATAGAGCAAGATCCTCTTCTGATTGGACCCCATCTGAATTTCCCACAATGCCCATTGCCTCCCTCTTTAAAACAGGAGATTCATGAAAGCAAATCATTGCTTATTTCATGAATTGATTCTTGATTTCTAAATGCAGATTTACATACCTGAGTAACTGATGGAGATCAGTCTTGTAGCTCTGTCATCCTGATAGAAAGTTATAAAAGCCTCATTCTGAGAAAGGAGTAGTCAGGAAGCTCAGGTGAATTCTACATGGTATATCCTTCATGCCCTCCCCTAGGTAGTTCTGTGTGAAACAGACTCATGCAAACCAAAATAAAAAAGCAAGGACAAGAAGAGAGTGAACTTCAGAGAGAATGAAAACAAAGAAGCGAGGAAACTAAAAAAAGCTTTAAAGATAGAGTACCCGGTCATCCAGAGTCAGAACTTTATTTCCTTAACCAGCCACAGCCTATCAGGTAACACAGAATAACAGTGCGTATTCTTCACACCAGGTCTGAGAAAAATAGGTTAAACCTAGTGAAAGTAGTGTTGATAGCTGCAGATATATACTTGGAATTTATCTGGGAATTCACTTATGCAGAGCATCTCATTCTCCAAAGAGCCACCTACACATGCAACTACTCTTAAAGACCCTCTAGTCTTTATCTACATGATCACAACAACTTGTCCCTTAGGCCACAGAAAGGAAAACAAAATCTCTCCCCAGTGAGTGATGCCCACAGTCTGTATCATTATCTGTGCAATCCTCCTAATACAGGAGGATGCCTAGATCCAGGCTCTCAGAGCTGTGACTCTCTGGCTGATGTGTGTCTTTTCTTCTTCTGCACTTGGTAGGCATGCTAGCTCTGCTCCATTCATGCAAATCCCCTAGTGATTTTCTTCATGGAACCTTGCAGAAATGCTACATCAGGATGGGAAGGGAACTTAGGAATTGTTTAATGCACTCTCTCTTTTATGAGGAAAGAAGCCCTGGGTTTACAAAGGTGAAATGATTTGTTCAAGGTCACAAAAGAGGTTAGTTACACAATTAGTATTATAGACTCTAATTTTTGGTCCTTGCCATAGGCATTTGTTCATTTAAATGTTTGGAATAGCTTTACTATCACATGCCTTACAAAACTAGTAATTTAAACTGGTATTATAGCATCAGTCACAGAAATTAGGCCACCTTATTAGTACTTGCTCACTGGGACATCCTGACCTGTCTGAGGCAAATTTTGGAAAAGTTGGTTATAAATACACTTTTGATTATTTAGATTCCATTTTGCACGAACTGAGGGAGCTTTCTCTGGTATGTATTTGAAAGGGTTTCAGAGTAAACTCTTTCTGTGAAGCAAAGAAGTCTGCAACAGTAAATATTTGCTGCCTGATTCTTCTTTTTTTTTTTTTAAATAAAAATAAAGATTTCACGGAAGCTGCCAGTCTTGAATTCCCCTGGGCCAGAACTAGAGTCCTCCCTCTAGCTCTCAACTCCAGGACACCTGGGACAGAGTCCCTGGTCCTTTGGCCAGGCTGCCCCACTAGCTGGGAGGCCCAAGGAAAAGGGATCATTGACCTTGACCGGTCATAAGCTAAAGAAGCTGCACCATCCCAGTCAAAGCTTGTCATGAGCCCAGTTCAATAGAAGAAACACATTTCCTCCATCAGCTACAAATTCTTTGCAGAACTTCTAGGAGTTGCCAGCACCCCCTGCAGCCTCCCAACTCCTGTCCCTGTCCTCCTCTGCCCACCCCCAGACCCCCATCCTGGGTGATTCATTCTTCTGACAGCTCTAACTGTGTGTGTCTTCAGGCTTGGCACACTCTTCTCACTGTCAGCATCCAGCGCATTTTGATCACTTCACTGCAAGAGTGGCACTGATTAAATCTCTGCAGGGCAGAGGCATCAGTCAATTTTGTTCAGTCATGAACACCCAACCCTGAGACTCGGGCCCGGAACACAGGAGGTGCACAAGAAGTATTTGATGACTAAATGAGTGAACTGATTTTCCAAAAGGGAGTCGTTGACCCTGACTCACTTCTGTCATAGCATCCACCTTCATAGATGCCCCTCCTGCCTGAGGCTGTTTTCCTGTTTCCCTGGCAACTAAGATGGCCTGGCTTTGCCACATCTTTCTCCTGGATCTACTTCCTGTGTTCCATACCATCTCCTGAGACCATCTGCCAGGTTTCCTTGGAGGGTTTTCTTTTTCCTGTTGCGAACCATCCACTCAGGCCCATCCTAACAGATGAGGGCACTCTCTTCATCCCTCATCTCAGGGAGAATACCTCCATCCAATGCTGGGTCCAAATGCCACTTCCACAGTGGATGGCAGGTCCCCTGACCCCACTCCACCCTCCAGGGAACAGAGCTGCCTTCTCTATGAGCAGGTACAACTTGGTTTCCTGTGACCCCTGTTACCTTGAACACACTTCCATCCTTGTGGGAAGGTCATCCAGAGGTTACAGGTTTTATCACTGTCACTTGGAGGCAGGATGGCATATTAGTTAAGAATGCGGCATTGGGAATCGAGCAACAGGAGGTCAAGTCTGGCAAGTACTACTTCCTCCAGGCAATTTGCTTCATTTTGTACCCCTCAGTTTTCTTATTAGTAAAATCTGGAAAATACCAGGGCTTAGCTCATAGGGTAGAAGTGAAACTTAAATGTGAAAAGTTACTCAATGCATGGTATATATTATACATACTCACTAAATGTTGATGTGTCTGAGAGTGGAAAAAAAATAAATGATGAGCTATTTTCAGAGGATGGCCATGCAAATTGGAGAAGTTGAGAGAGTGTCAGATATGTCATGGGAGAAGCAAAGAGGCTCTGGGTAAAGATGAGGAGGGGGTTGGAGATTAGGCAAGTTTGGAGGGGGAGAATGAAGATTTAGAGAAAGAGGAGGAGATGACAGAGGAGTAAGAGGGAGTTACATGTTAAGCTTCTCAGGGAAGAGAATTTAGGGGAAGAGTCTGGATGTTTTAAGCAAATTTCCTGACCAGCTCTGTTCATCCCCCAGACGCAGGTATGGTCCCCAGACTATGCGAACTCATGGCCTTTCTCTTATTTTGTAGCTTTATCATTTCCACCACAGTGACAGGCGCAGCTCTGACACTGGGTGGATCGCAGGTGTCTGGCAGACCCCCTCAGCTATCCGCAGGCCAACTGCTGCCTGCCCACCTACAAAACTGGAGCTCCTCCTAGCCTCTCATGAAGCTTGAGCTTCAAATGACTGACTAAAATACGATTATTGAAGAGGTTCAAGGAGTTAGTTCCTTTCCTTGCTGTTCTTGCTATGAATACAAGAACAGCAAAGTAAATAAAAGTTCAGTTTATTCTCCTGACCTCACTTTGAGAGATAGCCTCCTGTTCATTTGTTCACTCGATACCGTGTCTGGCTTGCTTACGAAAGTCAGGGCTGAGACAGACCCTGACCTGGAACACCAGAAATTTCCACCACTCCTCTGCCTCCTAGGTGGTCTGTGTCTCAGCAGAGGACTCCAGGGGCACACTCAGAGCAGGCTGAGGGGCCACCCCACCCCAACTTGGAGCTGAGGCTAAGAGAGGTTAAATAGCTTACCCAAGGCCACCTGGTCTGGAAATGATGAAACCAGCTCTCCACCCAGATAACTGGTCTCCCAGCTTCCTTTATGACCTCCCCCCTGCAATCTAGTCCCCTTACAGAACTGTCCTTTAAAAGAAGAGTTTCCTCTACTTTAAAAGAGGAAAGTCTCAAACAGTCACTCTCTTTTTAAAAATATTGGGTTGGCCAAAAATTTCCTTTGGGTTTTTCCATAAGACACAGTGAAAAGATCTGAAAGAACTTTTTGGCCAATCCAATACTTCAGCGCTTTCTCTGCCCTTTGAATACAACTCATTCTTTCCTTGTGGCTCAACTGGTAAAGAATCTGCCTGCAATGCAGGAGACCTGGGTTCAATCTCTGGGTTGGGAAGATCCCCTGGAGAAGGGAAAGACTACTCACTCCAGTATTCTGGACTAGAGAATTCCTTGAACTGTATAGTCCATGGGGTCGCAAAGAGTCAGACACAACCGAGTGACTTTCACTTTCACTTTCATTCTTCTCTGGGCCTGCAGAGAATGCCCTGTAGGGTCTGACCCCCATTTCACCGCACAGCCTAAATCTTGTCCCTTTTCTTTCTCTCACTAAACTCCAGCACATCAGATCCAGGAGGAGGCTGATCTCTTTCCATCCTGAGTGTATGTCTGTGAGCCATTTCCTTCCCTGAAGTCTCATCCCCAGCTCTTTGCATACTGGACTCATTTTCTTCCTTCTAGTTTGAGCTTAGATATCACCTCATTTGCAGTTTTTAAAATTAGGTCCTCTTCTTATTCTGCATCATAGCAACCTGTTTATTTTCTTCATGGAAAATAAAATTTTGAAATTACTTGTCAATAAGCTGTACTGTTTCTTTCTACTGAAAGGGGTTTCTGATGGCATGAGGTCAGGGGTTTTGTCTCATTTTTCACTGAACACAAGCTCCTTTACATGTGAGGTGACCATTAAATGTTTGTTGAATAAATGAATGAAAGGATTGACTCAGAGGTAAATTTACATGAAGCCAATAAATTTAATCCTCAGGGCCCCTCATTTTCTAAGGAATGTAGGCTCATGTCCACATAGTAGTATTTTTTAATAACTTGCAGCAACAAAGATATTTGAGCTGCAATTATTTAAAACTGCAGAAATGTTTTACATGGATCTAAACACATCCAGGTATAGTTACATCACTACTAGCTATTCCAAAGCAAGAATGGTGACAAAGAATACTGCTACTATCCTCTGGGAGGGCTCACTTGATGTTGGGACACAAAGGTGTGGGGCTTCCGCATCAGAAGTATGTGGACGTGGAGGAGAAACAAAGCCTGGAGTGCCCGGCCTCAACTGGTGGTCTGTGGAAAGTTCTCCCAAACCTTACAGCTTGTTCACGAAACCTCAGTAGAGTTTTACCAACTTTGGTCATAATCCTACAAATGTATGTGACATTCCTAAGAGTAAGTAACACATCCGAAAGAAACTTTTCCAGATTATTCTTTGCTCTTCTTGTTGATTAGTCTCTGAGTCCTATCTGATTCTTTTGTGACCCCATAGACTGTAGCCTGCCAGGCTCCTCTTTCCATGGGATTTCCCATGTAAGAATAATGGAGTGGATTGCTGTTTCCTCTTCTGGGGGGGTCTCCCCAATCCAGGGGCCAAACCCACGTCTCTATTGAAGGTGGGTTCTTTAACACTGAGCCACCTGGGAAGTCTGGTCAACACTCATTAGGAAAAAGCAAATTTCCTACAATTACGGATCCCAGACACTAGTCATTTTGCATCACAAAATGTGAACTATTTCTTAAAAACTTTTGTTGGAGAACAGTTGATTTAAAACGTGTTAGTTTCAGGTGTAGAGCAAAGTGGATCAGTTATTCATTTACTCTTTTCTTTCTTTCTTACTCATTCACTCTTTTCTTTCTTTTAGATTCTTTTCCCATATAGGCCACTAGAGAGCATGGAATAGAGTTTCCTGTGCTATACAACAGGTTCTTATTAGTTAACTAGCTTATGTATAGTAGTGTATATATGTCAATCCCAATCTTCCAATTTAGCCTTCCCCTGACCCTGCCTTATCCCCATTAACTACAAGTTTGCTACAGGTCTGGCACATAATAAGTACTATGTAAGGGTAGGCAATTGGTAGTTTATTGAAGATGTGGAGTGTTCACTGAGGGTGAACTTTACACAAATAAAAAAATATAATTTAAGAGGTCAGGAGATCTTCGGATGGAATGCAGAATGTGACAAAATAATCTAACTGTATTACTAATGTGTGAAATAACCTTACTAAAAAGGATGGGGGTGCAGAAGGAGTGCTGACCTAAGTAACTTGGCAAACTAGTAGAATCTGTAAGACTTAAGGCCAAAGGAACTTTGTGTAAGTACTATACTCTAGCTGATAAAGCTGAGTCTCACAGGAGGAAGAGTTAACAATTCTGATATTGCTGCACAATGGTACTGGAATTGAACAATTAAATAAAAGAGGGTGGATGGTAGGGGCAGGCTTCTCACTGTTGAAGTAGGAGGTTAGAAATATCAAGGAAAAGAGTCTGGAATGATACATGAAGGAATAGTTGCAAGCAGCAGACATTTGTACTAACTGATATTTAGCTTAATATAGATAAAGATGATTACATATAGAAATATATGTAGATATGTATATTTACACAGGTTAGTATATACATTTCTATTTCCTTATTTTGTCAGCTGCAAAGTCCTAGAAGCAACTAAATTTTAGTATCAATGAATGTACTTAATATTTAGATCTGGTTTTGTAATATCAGTCTCCATTAGAAGGAACCAGAGTTCCTTGGAGAAATGGTTGATTTTATGCCTGAGGAAGGAAATATGCAAGATGACCCTGGAATAGCTCCAGTGTCAGAAAGTAAAGTGTTAAAAAAAAAAATAGCAACATAATGACAGGGGTATTTCAAATGTGGCATTGGAGCCAAGTAAAACAGCCCCCAATGGTTAAAGTTGGGAATAATTTGAACAATAAAGCAAATAAAATAGTATTGGATTATAACCCAAAGTATGAAATAAACATCCATGTACTTATAATAATTAAATAAATGATTGAATATATAAATAAATGAGGAGAAGAGATAAATCTCCCATGCTGAAAATTTCAAATTAGCTTATGTAAATACCCTGTCTCAAGGAGGTGGAGCATGACTCCCTACTCCTTAAATGTGGCCCAGACTTAGCGACGTCCTTTCAAAGGGAACAGATTGAAAGGAGGGAGGGAGAAGGAGGAGTGATATGTGCCTTTGATAAGGTGTAATGAAAATGACAGTTTATCTCTGTGGTTTTCCTCCCTGAAACCTGTAACCTCAGTCTAATCATGAGAATAACATCAGATAAATCCCAACTGAAGGGCATAGTACAAAATCCCTGGTTGGCAGACTTCCAAAGTGAAAGTGAGGTGAAGGTGCTCGTTGCTCACTCCTGTCCAGCCTTTGCGACCCCAAGGATTGTAGCCCGCCAGGTTCCTCTGTCCTTGCAATTCTCCAGGCAAGAATATTGGTAGCTTCCCAAACCAGTTCTCAAGACCAAGGAAAGGAAGAAAATGCCACAGTTAAGAGGAGCCTAAAGACACCTGACAATGAAGTGTCATGTGGTGTCTGGATGGGGTGC
Organism: Odocoileus virginianus; assembly: GCF_023699985.2. Classification (NCBI taxonomy): domain Eukaryota; kingdom Metazoa; phylum Chordata; class Mammalia; order Artiodactyla; family Cervidae; genus Odocoileus; species Odocoileus virginianus. Next base: position 53,375,544 of record NC_069684.1, on the reverse strand, counting down.
TGGAATAGAAAAGGGACATTTCGTTAAAAACTAAGAAAACCGGAATAATGTATTGACTAGTGAAAGGAAATGTATTACTAGCCCTTCATTAATGGCAGCTAATGTACCATGCAAATGTAAAAGACCAGTAATAGGGGAAACTGGGTGTGGGGTATATGGGGACTCTGTTCTATCTTCACAATTTTTCTGTAAATCAAAAGTTATTTCAAAAATTTACATTTATTTTAAAAAATTCAATCAGGTGTGTTAGAGGAGGAACTGAATCATCTTTCTGGTGTGGAAAATAATTACAATATCATTGTAATAGGAAAAGGAGATTAAAGAATATGCAATCAAAACACAAAAAGAAAGTATTTTAAAGATGTGTCAAACACATAGAGGTCAGAGCATTGAGTCAGGAATATCAGTTGTGAAATCACATTGTATTTCTGTGTTCTATAAAATTTGTGAACTACCAACTTTTCCAAATATGTAATGTGCTGTGGTTTCTCATTTTAAATGAAGTCACTTTTGTGTCTTTCTTTGTATATGTCGCTTTGTACTGTTTTTCTTAAATTGAACCACCAAACTGTATAAACTTCAAGTCCCACAAAACCTGAAGGAAACACTGTCTGACTCCAGGGCCATTATAGTTCCTGACATTCTTCGAGGTCAAGGTCTGGCTCTGTCTGTGGCCCCGCCCATATGTTTGGGGACTTTCCCAAACTCCTGGTTTGAAACAGCCTCCCCGCTTTGCAGAACCTCTGCCACCTCAACTGCTGGCATCTTTAACTCACTGCTATTGAGCGGTTGTCTACTCCTATCCCCATGTTTTTTTTTTTATTAGTTGGAGGCTAATTACTTTACAATATTGCAGTGGGTTTTGTCATACATTGACATGAATCAGCCATGGAGTTACATGTATTCCCCATCCCGATCCCTCCTCCCGCCTCCTTCCCCATCCCATCCCTCTGGGTCTTCCCAGTGCACCAGGCCTGAGCACTTGTCTCATGCATCCAGCCTGGGCTGGTGATCTGTTTCACTATAGATAACATACATGCTGTTCTCTCAAAACATCCCACCCTCGCCTTCTCCCACAGAGTCCAAAAGTCTGTTCTGTACATCTGTGTCTCTTTTTCTGTTTTGCATATAGGGTTATCATTACCATTTTTCTAAATTCCATATATATGTGTTAGTATACTGTAATGGTCTTTATCTTTCTGGCTTACTTCACTCTGTATAATGGGCTCCAGTTTCATCCATCTCATAGAACTGATTCAAATTAATTCTTTTTAATGGCTGAGTAATATTCCATGGTGTATATCCCACTTCTGGGCATACACACCAAGGAAACCAGATCTGAAAGAGACACGTGCACCCCAATGTTCATCGCAGCACTGTTTATAATAGCCAGGACATGGAAGCAACCTAGATGCCCATCAGCAGACGAATGGATAAGAAAGCTATCCCCATATTTTGCATACTGCTTGGGCACTCTTCCTTTACACCAGAGTGTCTCATTCCTTATTTTTTTAATCTTTTTTTTTCTTTCTTTCCTTACTTTTCTTTCCTTCCTTCCTTCCTTCCTTCCTTCCTTCCTTCTTTCTTTCTTCCTTCCTTTCCCCTTCTCCCTCTCCCCTGTCCCTTCCTCCTTTCTCCCCCCTCCTCTCTCAGTCTCTTTCTTTCCACTGTATTAAGGTGCATGTAAAAAGCTGTACATATTTAATATATGAAACTCAGTAAATGTGAGCATATGTATACATCTATCTAACAATCACCATCATCAAAATCATGGATGATGATGATGATATGATCTCTGTGTGTGTTAAGAACATAAGACCTACCTTTTAGAGAATTTTAAGGATACAATATAGTATCATTAGCTATAGGCACTGCGTTGTATGGTAAACCTGCAGAACTTATTAATCTTGCTTAAAATCCTGCAGCAATGTCAGTTCCCTCATTCCTATGTGGCTCCCATGGCCTCCTCTCCAGGCAGACCCATCTGATCACGCCACATGATTATGATCCCTTTACAGGTAAATGGTCATCCCATGTCCTACCATCAGTGTGCAGGCTGTGTCTCTAAATAATATTTCGCACATATTGTGTCCTTTGACATCTGGATTCTACTGTGATGTCAGAAGTCAAGCTCCCATCCTGATGATTTTCCTCTTAGATTGTCTGATAATAAAAATCATAACTGTCTTTTCTTTGAACTTCCAAACTGATTTCCAAAGTTCTAGAATTGGCACGTAGTTAGCTTTTCTGAGTTTTCTTCATATCCCCTTATTATTTGTTCAGTGCATTTACACTGAATGAAGTTATTGATACCATTGAATTTATCCTACCATCCTGCTATTTTTTTCCCTTTTATTCTCTCCCACTTTTTTGTCCCTCTGTTTCTCTGATTTTTTTGTTTTGTGTTTTTTAACATTCTATTTCATTTCTTATATTAACTGCTTAGTATATGTCTCAGTTTTTGTTTATTTAAAAGGGTATTCATTTTATCTTCATTTTTGAAAGATATTTTTTTTTAAAAAACATTGTTTCAGTGCCTCTGGCCACCATTCTTTGTGACAAGAGTAGTCTTAATTGCTCATCATTTCCTTCTGTTTATAATTTTTATAAATTATTTAATTGACTATAACTTTTAAAGTAGTTTTAGTTCCCATGTACCCTCTTTCCCCTGCTCACAGTTTTTATTATTAACATCTTGTATTAGCATAACACATTTATTAAAATTGATGAACCAATATTGATACATTATTTTGATCAAAGTCCATAGTTTACATTAGGAACATTACTGTTCATTAGGGTTCACTCTTTGTGTTGTACATTCTATGGGTTTTGACAGATACACAATGTCAAGTACCCACCATTATAGTATAGAGTCATTCCACTGCCTTAAAAATCCCCTGGGTTCCAAAGATTTATCCTTCTCCTCTCTCTTCAAACTCTTGGCAATTGCTAATCTTTTTTAATATCTCTATAGTTTTGCCTTTTCAGAATGTTATACAGTTGGAATCACATAGTATGTAGGATTTTCAGACAAGTTTCTCTAAATTATATGCATTTATGTTTCTGCTGTATGTTTTTATGGCTTGATACCACTAATCTTTTCTTCTGTTTTCCTTTCTCTTCTTCCTGTTTTTTTAGTTTTGGCTTGTAAGTGTGACTATGATGCATCTGGGTGTGGTTTTCTATATATTAATTTTGCCTAGGGTTTCACAAACTTCTTAAATTTGTAAGTGATCTTTTTCTTCAAATTTGGGACTTTTACAGTGACTATTTCTTGAAATAACTTATTTCCTGCTCTGTACTTGCTCTTTTCTTCTGCAACTGCAATTACATTACTGCTGTATTACTATTTAATATTGCTCTGCAGTTTTTTAGGATAATTTATACCTATATTTCTCCAAGTTGGTCCTCTGTCCCTTTATTCTGCTGTCTCTATTTCCTGTTAAGGCCTTCAGGTAAAATTTTAATCTCAATTATTTAAATTTTCAGTCCTTAAATGCACATTTGGTTCTGTTTCATAGTTTTTTCTCTGCTTTTAATATTTTTTATGTTTACTCATTAAGAAGATATTTTGTTTTAATTCATGGCCATGTATTAAGTAAATGCTTTAAAGTAATTGTCTGCAAAACTGAATATCTGGGCCACCCTGAGGTCAGTTTCTATTGACTTCTTTTCTGATGAAAGATCACATTTTCCTGTTTCCTTCCATGTTTAATAGTTTTGATTGCATACTAGGTACTGTTAATTATATCTTGTAGAGACTGTGGATTCTGTTATCATTTCTGAAACCTTGAGTTTTATTCTAGCAGGCATTTTCACCACTGGTTAATGACTTTGAATTTGTTTAGGCTTTAGTTTAAGATTTATTAGGGAAGAAATGAAATGGGATAATGGAGTGGAATAATGGAGTGGGTAGCCGTTCCCTTCTTTAGGGGATCTTCCCAACCCAGGGATCGAACCCAGGTCTCTTGCATTGTGGACAGATTCTTTACTAGCTGAGCTACCAGGGAAGCCCAAGAACACTGCAGTGGGTAGCCTATCCCTTCTCCAGTGGATCTTCCTGTCCCAGGAATCGAACTGGGATCTCCTGCATTGCAGGAGGATTTTGTACCAGCTGAGCTACCAGGGAAGCCCCTTATTAGGGAAAATCTATAAAAAGATCATGTTTTCCAAGCTTTTATCTTGGTGGGTCTCAAACTACTAACCTTGTCTTCCATGCAGACCTTCTCAAGGCTTGGTTTTAAGATTTTTTTATAGAATAGGTTTTATTCTAGGGCATTTACATCTCATATATATTTTTCCTAGGATTCCAGCTGGTTATGCTGATAGTTAGGAAAACCTAAGTTGGTATCCAACATCTGCCAGTAGGACTGGACCACAATTACCTCTGTTCTGCTTACAATCCTATAGCAGTTGTTATCTAAGTATCCTTTTGTCTCACTCTGTGCAAGTTCAGCCCATTCATTCCTCACCTGGGAACTCATAGGGAACCTCCAAATAGAGTCATAATCTTCTCTTCACAGCTTCCTTCTCTCCTGTGTCCTGCCCACTGATTTCAGCCCCTTCAGCAGCTTCAAGTGCTGACCCTTAGCCGAGAGACTCCTCTGTCCTCTGCTTTTACTATATTTCTCTATGCTGTTCCACAAGCAGAAACCTGGGGCCAAAGTGACTTTCACCTTGTGAATTTGTCTCTTCTCAGGGATCAGACTCTGGTACATATGTTGTATGTTCAATGACTGAAAGAAGGCCTCATATATTTTGTCCTGTTTTATATTTTTTTACAGAAGGAAGTCTAGTTAAGAAACAGTTACTTCATCATGACCAGAACTTGATGCCTTAAATAAGCCAGAATTTAAATCCTTGCCATCTGAATCTAGAATTAGTTATCTCAACCACTATGCTATCTTGTTTTGGTCTCAAAAAAAAATAAAAAGAAGAAGAAGAAGTTAAAACCTATAAATAAATTGTGGGGTAAGGCAAAGTGAATGATTAAAATCTTGAACAGGGAAGCTGACCAAGGAATTTTCACTTTCAGACAGGATGAATTTTCACTTTCAGACAGGATGAGATGGAAAAAGCTGTTTATTTGAATAAGAGTAATAACACCACCTTATGGACTTTCAGTATCTTTAAAACGTTTTTCTGTCTATTATTTTATTCTCATAGGAAACCTTGTTATATTCTGATACATTCGATGCTATCACTCTTGTGTGACAAAGAACTCAGAGTCCAGTAACAGTGGAGCAACTTGACTGAGATCACAAAGCTAGTTAATAAGGTAGTAGGGCCAAGATCTTGGTCTCTTCAAATCCAAACCTATATTGTTTGGACTCCCCACTCCTCCTCCAAAATTAAGGGCATTCTCACAGAAAAGAAGGAGCTAGGAAGTGGTTGTAGTCTTGTGTCAAGAGAGAACACTTTGGTCCAAGCTATGGCTAATTGATAAGGAAACTGCCTGCAATGCCGGAGACTTGAGTTTGATCCTTGTTTGGGAAGATCCTCTGGAGAAGGAAATGTCAACCCACTCCAGTATTCTTGCCTGGAAAATCCCATGGACAGAGGAGCCTGGCAGGCCATAGTCCATGGGGTTGCAAAAGGGTCAGACTTGGCTTAATGCATAAACAATAACAGCAACATGCAGTTAAACCTTAGAAGATAGTAAAGGCATCTTTCTAATCTTTCTTGACAGCCCTGACTTCATCCTCTGCTCTCTCTTATCAAGGAGAATACTGTTCTATGTAGAGTAAGAACCATGGTAATAAATAACTGCAAGTCACTTTGCAAATATCTAACACTAGAGAAGTAATTATTAGTGTATCTCTTCAACCTGAGTGTAGATTTATAGCCTACATCTACCAAATGAGACCTGGGAATAATTTACACAGCACATATATTTGCATGTGTATTATATTATGCATACTTGTCTCACCTTCTGGAGAAGAGAATTTATATAGCAAGTTTGGGGTGGGGTTAATTAAGGTTGAGTTTTTAAAAAAATATCTTCTCAACAGCAGCCTTGCTGGAAATGCTCACTAACTTTTATCAGTTGAGGTTCATATTGGCTCAGTCAATATTTTATCAATCACATTTAAAAGTGATATTTTTACTGTCAAGAGTTTGTCCAGTTTCTGGTTTGTTATTTGGTTGGAGATAACAGGAATTAGAGTATCTGCATTGATTAGCTTTAAAAGCTCAAAAGTAGGGGCTGATAAGTGGTCCCTGTTCTCAAGTGGCTCAGTGCCAAAGAATCCACCTGCCAACGCAGGAGACAAAGATGTGGGTTTGATCTCTGGGTCGGGAAGATACCCTGGAGAAGGAAATTGCAGCCCATGGCAGCATTCTTGCCTGGAGAATTCCATTCCTCCAGAGGACCCTGGAGGGATGCAGTCCATAGGGTCACAAAGAGTCAGACACGACTGAATGACTAAGCACATACACACATGTACTCCTTAGGAAGGGGGTGGTGGAGGACCTGCAGTAGCTTCAGACTCCCAGGCAATAAGGATGATGAAAAAGAGCTGATGGTTAACCAAACAGAGTTATCATGGTGTTTTCAAACTTTTATTTTCCCAGCTGGTGGGAAATAAGGACTCAGACTCAAAAATCCAGGGAAGAAAAAAATGAACTGCAGACAATTTTTTCATATGGAAGATAAGATATAGGGCCCCAAATAGAAATTCTGCCTGCTATTGGGTGGGAATTTCTCTAGCAGAGAGAATTTCAAAATGCAATACCTTTATTTTAGAGCTGCAGAAACAGAGTCCCAGAAAATTAAGTCCCCTTATCAGATTTAAGTCCCCTGATCACAGTCACATTGCACAATCATTAGGAAAACCCCACATTCACTTAGCTCATCAAGAATCACCCTGAAACAGCTCTGAGACAGTGTCTGGATGGTAGGTGAACTTTGCTAGATCTGAGGGGAGGAGAGGGGCAGGTGAGCCTGGTGTATGTGGGGGAAGAAAAATAGTCATTATCTCTCATAGCCCAGCATGCTTTCCAGCACATGAAGCTCTTCTCTATATTTGAGTCCATTTCCTCCTTGCTTCATACCTGTGAAGAAGTTAATATAATCATCTTGATATCAGGGACGAAATCAAAGCCCAGCAGGTATACAGAGCCAGGCTGTCGGCCATCTAAAGCCTTGGCAGAAATGGAATTTTGACTTGAAATTTTTTTTTTTTTTCGAACCACATCCACAGCACTACTAAGGTTTGGAACCCAGTCAGTTTCCCTTTATCAAAATCTGCAGAGCCTGGAGCCTAGGATCCCAGCCTGCCTGAGGACAATGAAGGGCTGCTTTTAAGCAGGGTTCCATGAGTTTAATGCTACCGCTGCCATTTCCCTTGTTCGTCTTTAGCAAAGCCTATGTAAATGCAAGTGTTATTTGGGTTAAGAGGATGTCCAGTATTTCTGAGCAACATCAGCAAAATCTGGAGAGAAGACAGAAAGTAAACCAGTCACACAGTGACAGCAGTCACAAACACGCTCTCTGCCCCAAATGTGGCTCTCCTTCCTCTTCCTTTCTTGCTTTTCTTGGTAAGCTTGTCTGTCTTCCCACCAGGAACCAGGCCCCGATAGGGGCACAGAGAGTGTCTTCTGATCTTAAAATACCTGCCATTCTGCTGGATAGCCATAGCAGGTAGTATGTTGCAGCAATGTAAACAGTGTGTGGGCACAGGCTAAGTTGCATCAGTCCTGTCCGACTCTGGGCAACTCTATGAGTAAGTAAAACATCTGGAAGAAACTTTTCTAGACTATTATTTGCTGTTCTTGCTGTTCAATCTTTAAGTCATGTCTGATTCTTTTGTGACCCCATAGACTGAAGCCCTCCAGGCTCCTCTGTCCATGAAATTCTCCAGGCAAGAATACTAGAGTGGGTTTCCATTTCCTCCTCTAGGGGATCTTCCAGACCAAAGGATCAAATCCATGTCTCCTATATCTCCTGCATTGCAGGATTCTCTACCGCTGAGCCACCGGGGAAGCCCCCATGTTAACAGAGGCTTATTAAATAAAAATGAATCTGCGTACGTAATTCTACCACAACCCATTGAAAAGTTCATAATCCTTGGTTGTTTTTTTTTTTTTTTTTTTCTCCTTCTGAAGAGCTCTTCTAAGCCTTTTTGGGGGTTTTGAAGATAGAAATGGATCTTGTAATTTTAAAATGTAGACTCATAATCAAAGAGGCACAAACTTAGGACAATGTGGGGTTTTCCCTACCACATAGAAACAGAGAGCTAATTTGATTAGTTCAAAGAAAAAATATTCAAATATTTTGGTAGGTGTTTTCCACAAAGATGAATGTGTTCTGAATTATTAGTAGTCTTCTGTATAAGGTCCTCACAACTGGATGGAGAGTAGAAAAAGATTCTGATATTTGATTCAATTGCACAGGTTGGTGTTTTGGAATCAAAGCCTGCATCTTCATGTGGCAAAGTCAGAGGTTGAAAAGTAAACATTTCCACTAACTGGTTATGTGATTGACACCCTTGCTTCTGAAAGCATGATCTCCAGCATCAGCCTCAGCATCACTTGGAAGCCTGCTAGAAGTACAGCATGTCAGCTGTGTCCTGGAACTGCTGGATCAGAATCTGCATTTTATCGAGATCACTGGGTGAGCTGAGTGTACATTCCTGTGTGAGACACAGAGAAGTTATTTCTAGCTGTTTGTATTTGGGACTATGGAGGTGCCTGATTTCACCCCCACAACTTGAAGCAGGCAAAGAGTTGGGGGAATTTCTCACCATGAGAGAAGATCAGAGTAGCCAGGAGCCTTGGAGCCCTGAAAGTACCCATGGCCAGAGGAAGTTACAATTGCTTTTAATAACAGTCTATTGAGATATAGTTTGCACACTGTGCAATTCACCCTTTTAAAGTATCCATTTCAACAAGTTTTATATATTCAAATTGCCACCACAACCAATTTTAAGACACTTTCATCATTCAAGAAGTCCATACCAACTAGAGGACACCTGCCCATGGCCCTTCCAGTCCCCAGTCCTAGAACAAACACTGATCTACTTCTTCTCTATATGAATTTGCCTGCTCTGAACTTTCATATAAGGGCATCCCACAATATGTGGCCTTTTGTGATGGGTTTCTTTCACTTAGAATAGTTTTTTCAGGGTTTATCCACTTTGTAGTATGAATTGAAATATTTCATTCCTTTTGATGGCCAAATAATATTTCATCCTATGGATATATCTCATATCTATTCACCTGTTGGTGGACATTTGGGTTGTTTTCTGGTTTTTGTTGTAAAGATGCTGCCGTTGGGCTGTGTTCAGTTGTGCAGTCATGTCTGACCGAATTCTTTGTAACCCCATGGGCAGAAGCCCACCAGTCTCCTCTGTTCATGGAATTTTCCAGAGAAGAATACTGGATCAGGTTGCTATTTCCCACTATGAACACTCATTTACAGGTTTTCCTGTGAACATGTATTTTCACTGAGAGCCATTTTTGACCCCTAAATTAAGTGACTAATGTAACTTCCAATAAGAAAGGCAAGCAGGCAGGGCTCCTGGGAAGAACAACTTACTGAGGAAGAAACCCTGCTGCCTGATCCAGTTCTATCATTCACTATCTGTGCACCTTTAGCAAACCATGCAACATCTGAGAAACACCTCTGCAAAATGATAAAATACCACATCAACTTTAGGGGTTTTTTTGTGAGCACCACATGAGATGATGAACACAAACCCATATTTAAATGCAAAATACTCACAAACATAAAACAGTCTCAACAATCTGACCGTCCTTATATCATTCTCAACACTCATTTGGCAATCTTTGACCTTGTCAGGCTTCCCTGGTAGCTCAGTTGGTAAAGAATCCACCTGCAATGCAGTAGATCATGGTTCAATTCCTGGGTGGGGAAGATCCACTGGAGGAGGGATAGGCTACCCACTCCAGGATCCTGGGACTTCCCTGGTGGATCTGCTGGTAAAGATGCAATGCAGGAGACCCAGGTTTGATTCCTGGGTTGGGAAGATCCCCTGGAGAAGGGTAAGGCTATCCACTCCAGTAATCTGACCTAGAGAATTCCACAGACTGTATAGTCCATGGGGTCACAAAGAGTCGACACGACTGAGTAACTTTCATTTTCACTGACATTGCCAGGAGCTGGTGAGCTAAAGACCTCTTTGTTCTGAGCCCAGAACAGAGGACCACATTGAAGGCCTCCCTCTCTGGTGCCTAAAAAGGTTTCTTGTACAGTAGAGATGCTAGTGCACTGTGACTCTCTGAAGATGTGCTTAAGCATTCAAGTCAATGGGCAACCTCTTGCGGGGAAAAGAAGCATCTTATCCACAATGGCTTGCTACATAAAAAAAATAGACTTTAAAAACTAATTAGTTAATGACTTTTCAATGTTTATAATGTGCTCAGTAGTGAGCTACGTGCTTCTGGAAGGTGGCAGAATGGGAGTGGGCAGGAGTACAAGAGAAGAACTTGAAACATTACACTGTTTTCAGGGAATCCAGTGGGGCCTCCTCACCTTTCTTATCAATAATCAGAAACATATTATATTTCTGGTGAGGAATACACCCTAGAATTGGTCTTCAGGGGCCTATTTGGAAAGTGTGGTCCAGAAAGACCACAATTCTCTAAAGAAGAAGGAGAAACAAGAGAGAAAGAGAAGGGGAAAGCAAGCAATTATGGCTTCTCCCGCCATTAAGGAAACAGCAAAGCCCACATACAGTCCAGGAGTGTTCTGAGCTGAATATGAGCACTGTGGGCTCCCCCAGTGCCCTATTTGACCCCCAGAAGCAGAGAGGAGCGCACAGCCCAAGACTCTAACTTCATAAAAGGGTGGAGAGCACGGGGTGTGTGGGCAGAAGGGGATTTACCTGCTTCCGGCGCCAGACCCTTTTGCTAAATCAAAATGCTGTGGTTTCACTGGTTATACTTGTTAATACAATCCCTGCCTTTTCAGGATATGTGTGTGGTAACAGCACCATCTGGGTTAGTGAAATAGATACTCTCAGGTACAACAGACTAAACACAGCAGGATGTTCATAAAACTCTTGATCCAGGGGCTCTTTGGGCCACCAAGACGAGGCACAGAGGTTACATAAGCAAATTACTAAGTCAGGCTGAAACCAGACCTACAGACAGTTTTATAATTTAAAAAAATTTGCCCACACCACAAGAGGCTGACTCTCAGACCCCTCCCTGAGACGTGCTAGACCACCCTGAGGTGCCAGCAGCACCTTAAGCAAACATGGTCCCTTCTTGCTGCCTGGCCACCACCTCTAGGAAACCCACCCCCTCTCCTAGCCCTGGGTATCAGGGCAACTTGGCCAGAAAAAATCATCTTTCTAGAACATTTTATTGCTATACTGTTGTATTAATTTCTACAAGGGGAAAACTATTTCATTGGAAGACTTCAGATCTCCTTCCCAGGGTGATAACATGGTCAGAGAAACTATGAACAAAGGAGCCATGAAGCTTGCATTCAAACCCCAGCTCTAGAAACTGGTAAGTGGTGGGGTCCTAGGGAAATGATTTTGCCTCCAGAAGACTGTGTCTCTTCATCTGTTCATGTTGCTAAGAGAGCCTGCCCCACAGAAGTGTTCTTCAAGGGACAAAAGCTTGACATATGGCTGGAGTAGGCATTCCAAGAAGGCTAGGAAGGACTAATGCTGAAGTTGAAAGTCCAATACTTTGGCCACCTGATGTGAAGAGCTGACTCATTGGAAAAGACCCTGATGCTGGGAAAGATTGAAGGAGGGAGGAGAAGGGGATGACAGAGGATGAGATGGTTGGATGGCACCACCAACTCAATTGGGATGAGTTTGGGTAAACTCCAGGAGTTGGTGATGGACAGGGAGGCCTGGCTTGCTGCAGTCCATGGGGTAACAAAGAGTTGGACATGACTGAGTGACTAAACTGAACTGAGATGTTTCCCAGCACTCCAGTTCATGATTTCCCCTACAACCAAGAAGCCAGGGAGCCTAAGGTCACCACATGGAAAGGAAGCACCAGAGAATTATCACTCTCCATCCCCCACACAGGAGTGGGGTGAGTGGAAGCACGGGAGTCCAACCTGACAGCACTCACCTCCTCTGTTTATTTACAAACCTTACTTTCACAAAGAAGGCAGACATTGCTTGCTTGGCAAGGTCCCCTAGAAATGGACACACTCCTACAAACATGTCTGCCTTCACTGAACACTAACCAGAGTACCTGCTGGGATGATGACCTGGTTCATTCATCAGCCAAGGCTGGAAAGGACCTTGGCTCATAAGACACCTACCACGAGTGAGTGTTCAGTTGCTCAGTCATGTCTGACCCTTTGCAATCCTTTGCACTATAGCCCAAAAGACTCTCTGTCCATGGGATTTTTCAGGCAAGAATACTGCAGTGGGTTACCATTTCTTCCTCCAGAGGATCTTCCTGACCCAGGGATTGAAACTGAATCTTCTGCATCTCCTGCATTTCAGATGAATTCTTCACCTCTGAGGGAAGCCTCAAGACACTTGAGGTCCAATGAATTTCCCATTCTGCCTTTTGACTGCTGGAAAAGTCAAGTGCAGATAGTAGGCAAGTAAGTTGATAGTATGGAATGACCAATTTAGGAGACTGAAAGGAAACCTACTGTAGAGATTCTTTGTGCTGAAAACCAGGAGCAAAGTGAGCTTGTGTCTAGGATTCATTCCAAGAAAAGGACGCTGATGTACATCTTAAAAAAAAATTGTAAAAATGTGTACCAGCAGAGTTGGGAGTCCCATGGCTTGTTGCAAGTGTTGGGGCCATTCCTCATTGTTTGGGGGCCCCAGATTCATCCTTTTACCCAGGAACCTTTACAGCACTTCATCTGTGGGGTTGCTCTGCTGATGCCATGTTCAGGGGAGCATGGACCAAGGTCAGAGCATTAACCCCAGCCAGGTGAGTGTGGTCACAGCCTCTTGCCTCTGGTTGTCTCTGTTTTCTCATGTGTTTAGTGACGTCAGTGATGGCAACTCCCCTTGAGCTTTGACTTATGCTTTGAGTACCTTGACTATTCATTGGAAGTACTTATGCTGAAGCTGAAGCTCCAGTACTGTGGTCACCGATGTGAAGAGCTGACTCACTAGAAAAGACCCTGATGCCGGGAAAGATTGAGGGGAAGAGGAGAAGGGGATATCAGAGGATGAGATGGTTGGATGGCATCACCGACTCAATGGACATGAGTTTGAGCAAACTCTGAGAGATGGTGAAGGACAGGGAAGCCTGGGGTGCTTCAGTCCAAAGGGTGGCAAAGTTTCAGACATGACTGAGTGACTGAATAACAACTGAGGACCAAAGGAGGTAATGTTTAAAGGACTTTGAAAGTTGAGATCTGGGTAGAAATGCTGTTGTTCATCTGCTAAGTCATGTCTGACTCTTTGCAACCCCGTGGACTGTAGCACAGCAGGCCTCCCTGTCCATCACCAACCCCCAGAGCTTGCTCAAACTCATGTCCATTGAGTTGGTGATGCCATCCAACCATGTCATCCTCTGTCATCGCCTTCTCCTCCTGCCTTCAATCTTTCCCAGCATCAGGATCTTTTCTAATGAGTCAGCTCTTCACATCAGGTGGTCAAAGTATGGGACTTTCAACTTCAGCATCAGTCCTTCCAATAAATATTCATGATTGATTTACTTTAGGATTGACTGGTTTGATCTTCTTGCAGTCCAAGGGACTCTCAAGAGTCTTCTCCAACACCACAGTTCAAAAGCATCAATTCTTTGGCACTCAACCTTCTTTATGGTCTAACTCCCACATCCATACATGACTATTGGAAAAACCATAGCTTTGATTAGACAGACCTTTGTCAGCAAAGTAATGTCTCTGCTTTTTAATATGCTAAATTGGTCATAGCTTTTCTTCCAAGGAGCAAGCATCTTCTAATTTCATGATTTCAGTCACCATCTGCAATGCTTTGGGAGCCCAAGAAAATAAAGTCTGTCACTGTTTCCATTGTTTCCCCATATATTTGCCATGAAGTGATGTGATGTTGAGTTTTAAGCCAGCTTTTTCACTGTCCTCTTTCAACTTAATCAAGAAGCTCTTTAGTTCCTCTTGGCTTTCTGCCATTAGGGTGGTGTCATCTGCATGGGTAGAAATGTAAGGGGGACAATTTTGTGACTAATCCCATGTGCTGAGGGTGAGAGGCACAAAAAAGGCCCATTGGGTTGCTGGGTCCACCTTTGGTTTCAAACCTTCTGAGTTCTCTCCCTAGGGCACAGCATCCATTCATACAGTTGAAAACCAAACCCAGTCACAGGAAATCCTGTCCTTCCTCAGGACACAAGGCATAGCTCAGCCCCAGCCATTGGACACCAGCATCTCTGCCACCTCCCAGCCCCTGCATTCTCCATTCTCCCTGCACAGTTGTCCATTCTGCTTCCAAGACCCATCCTGCCTTGAGGAGGGAGGCTCTTGAGCAGTTTTCACCTCACCCAGGGGGCTCTGCATCCAGTCCTCCTAGACAAGCCAGGTCCAGAAATGAACGAAGGACTCTGGTTCACAAATCCCCTCACAGGTAGCCTAACCTGGGTCCAGCCAGTGCTGCGACCTGAGTCAGCCCCTCGTTTGCAGCCTCCCTACAGAAATGTGTCTGCTCTGCATGGATTCATACTAGGCATTCCAGTCTGAACAGGCTGGCCTGAGGCTTGGTCTCTGGTCCCCAAGTTCCTGTTCTGATATCTGTCTGCTCCTCTCTGTCCTTCCCCCTCCACACCCGTTTTCAAGTCCAGTTTAGTTGGCTTTCCAAATAGCACTTCCCCGAGCTGGGATAGCCAGCTTCCAAGATGGTCCCCATGGATCCTCCCTCCCTGCTTTTCACACCCTCATGAGTTTTCCCCCAGTGAGTCAGGAATGACCACAACAGACTGCAGCTGAAGTAAGAATAGGCGTGACTTCTGAGACTCTTCTCTTTTATTCTTAGATCTAGCACTAAGCTGGGAAGTCAACTGCTTTGCCCAGAGTGCACTCAAGAGCACCCCTTGCAGGGGCCATGCGGAGGGAAACTAGAGCTTCCCACCAAGAACCAGCACCAGTTTGCAGCCAGCGAGCGGAGCATCTTGGAACCAGGGCCCAGGGGTCTGGACAAGCCTTTATATGACAGCTTTGTTAATGACCTTGCCCTCATGACAGACCTTTAGCCAGAACTACCAGCCAAACTGCTGTTGAATTCCTGATCAACAGGAACCATGAAAGAGAACAGGTGATAATTTTGTTTTAAACCTAAGTCTGAAGGTTACTTGCTACTCAGCAGTCAAAAACAAATACACCAGCTCCTCCAGTTTCCCTTAAGCAATGCCCCACCCACCCACTGAACCTCCATCACTTCGTGAAAGATCCACACCCCACCCCTCTCCCCCTTCCTGCCACGAGCTGGTGATCAATTCATTGCAAATTCTACCCATCTATGTCACTCTGTTTTGCTCTGAGTAAACGAGCCAGGCTTTTTGTGTGAGTTCTGAAAAAGACTATAACTAGGCAGGCTCCCCACTGCCGAATCCAAACTGGCCCAAAGATGATACTCATGAGGGTGGAATTTCCGAGACTCATGCAATCCGATAGCCTGAGTTTGTTCTAAACTTTAGCCACTTTGCAGATTCACTCTGTAGGTAGAAAGACTCGTGCTGTTTCCAGATGTTCCTGTGTCCATTTTACAGATGAGGGGCCAGAGGCTAGCATCGGAGCTCCTGCTGGCCTGGGTTTATAGGAGGGCTCAGACTCCTGGCTGTTGGCCTGTGATGGGGTCTCAGCCCTGCCCACGGGTCATCCTTTCCACTTCAAGGGCCTCAGCCTAGGACTGAGCCACCCATGGCCTTTCTGCTTCGATACTCTTGACCCACTTCCTTCTGGGGAAACAGTGGATGAAACTGGCTGATGTCATCTAACCGCTGCCCAGCTGCAGACTGCTCGTCATCCATCATCCCGGTTGCCGAGTCTCAGAGGGGTGGTCACCTGACACAGGCGGGAGCCCCCGGGACAGAGGAGGAGCTGGGGGTATAGGTCAGTGAGGCAGAGGCCTCAAAACCAGAGCCAAGTACTGACCGGAGCAGAGTGTGAGCCCCAACACGGGCCCCACTGTCAGCTGCCACATCGCAATAGATAAATATGATGAATGGTCTCCTTAGCCGTCTTGTGTAAGGGCTTCAGCAATGCAGTATCTTCCTATTTCCTCACTGTTGTTCTCATAAATACAGTTGAGAATGTCAACCTGAAATCAAAGCTCTGAAGCCCCTAAAGATGCAGAGAAATAGATTTTTGTCTCAAGACATTTTCTCACTTGGGTTCCTTTTCTTCCCTCTGCCAAAATGCTGTCTTGAGCTGATTCTCATCTCTAGTTAAAGAATGGCAGAGTGAGAGGTGAGTCGAAGCAGTGAAAGATCTGGATTCAGATGCACATTGTAAAAAGAGGGCAAGTCACAGAAAAAGATGATGGTGACCGTTTTCAGCGGACATGAGTGAGCCAGAGAGACAGGAGGGCTGCGGGCATGCGTGTGTGTGTCTCTGTGTGTGTGTGGCAAGCCTATCCTCACCCCTGTCTCTAACCCTTTCTCCAGAACCAGTTACCTCTCTCCACTGGGTTTGCAGGAGAACCGTGAAGCATGTCAAGTGTACCTGCACTGTAAGACCTCAGGAAGAACATATGGCCATCACTTTAGAGTTCAAAGTCAGAAGTTCCTCTAGGCACATCTAGGCCCCCAAGATGGTGTTGGGCCTAAAGACTGTCTGGCTCACCAGATAAGAGGTTTGGGGGTCTTTCTTTCTCGGGGTCACTATTACTTGAGGTCTGCAGCAGGGTCCAGGGGTCAAGTATGACTTGGCCGTATCGGTCACTGCTGAGTCATTGACATTTTTGTAGGAGCTCCATTGTGTCCACAACAGAGGACATCTGTGCTCTTGGGCCACCTGAGAACACAAGAAAAAATAATGATAAGAATAGCAGCTAGCCCTTAAATAGCATCACTGTGCAGGCACTAAGTGTTTTACAAATATTCCCTCCTCTAATGCTCACAACAAATCTATAATGGAAGAATTTCTAGTAGCCTCATTTACAGACATGTCACCGAGGCTCAGAGAATTTAAGCAGCTCGCTTAACTTTTCTTGGCTGGTGTGTGGCAAGTCCGTGTCCTCCACCATCACTGGCATTCCAGCAACATCAGCTCATTGGTAATGTGAAGCCCTCTTCCAGAGAAGTTTTGAGATGGGACATAGGCCTTTTCTATCTCCCATTGCTCCCCTAGGCATGCCCTGAACTCATAATTGTCCCCATAAAAAAGGAGCTGAGTCAGGTGCCCCAAAGCTACTGAGGGCCCCATGTCCCTGTCCTGTTGCCGATGGGCTTTTTTTTTCCAGCACTGATTTTCCCTCCCCTCATTCTTTTTGGCTCTGACACCATGAA
Source organism: Odocoileus virginianus (assembly GCF_023699985.2). Classification (NCBI taxonomy): domain Eukaryota; kingdom Metazoa; phylum Chordata; class Mammalia; order Artiodactyla; family Cervidae; genus Odocoileus; species Odocoileus virginianus. The sequence continues at coordinate 53,358,159 of NC_069684.1, read as the reverse complement.
AGTGACTTAGCTTGCCTTCCAGCCCCGCTGTGGGTAAGTGACCTAGAAACCCAGGATATGCACATGAAAATTCAAACGTTACTGAAAAGTAGCCTGGGGAAGAGCCATGGGAAGGCTCAGAGCTAGAAAGTGGGCATGGGCCTGGCTCCCAACTCTGCCATTTGTGAGCTTCATATTCCAGATCAGATTATAGCAATGTACCTGGGCTTAGACTCTTCATCTGTAAAATAGGAATTAACAAATGCTTATCTTGTAGAGTTGTGGGGACATAATCAAACCACGCATGTGGAGCTCCTGGCATGGTACCATCTTCATTGTGGGGGCAACTATGAGGTCATCAACGAAGAGGGTTCTTGTTCTGTGGGCGAGTGTTAGTTGCTCAGTCATGTCTGACTCTTCGTGACCCCTTGGACTGTAACCTACCAGGCTCCTCTGTCCATAGAATTCTCCAGGCAAGAATACTGGAGTGGGTAGCCATTTCCTTCTCCAAGGGATCTTCCTGACCCAGGGATCGAACCCAGGTCTCCCGCATTGCAGGCAGATTCTTTTCCATCTGAGCTTCCAGGGAAGCCAGCGTGCATTTCTCCCCCCTCCCCCATTTCATGTTCAGAAACAGGGATTTGTGAAAATCTTTTTGTTGTACACCACAGTTGACTTGTCATCCACCCATTCTATGCTGAGGCCCTGAGAGGTCAACACTGATGGACTTAAGAGGTTTTGTCCGAGTTGATAACAGAGTGGAAACATTTTGTCAGCAGACAAAATATGGAATGCTATTTTTCCCCATCTTGTGCTGGAGTGCATGTTTTTAACAACCCACCAGACCTCTAAACAGAGCTACTGACCCCTTGTAGTCAATTGCCTGGGGGCATTGGAGCAGAGAGGTCCAGCTTGTGATCTCCACACTTTGCTTCTGCAGACCTCATATCTCAACACAGCTGGTGTGGGGAATTTTTACATTAAGCTCGAAGGATGCTTCTGTGCTTTTCATAGCCTGCATCCTGCTTCACCCTAATTGGATCTCTAGCAAAGTTTTCTGTAGACAGAAGCGTTCTCTAAAATATAATGGATGGATGGATGGATGGATGGATGATGAATGAATTACTCCATCTAGGAGAAGAATGGACTCACAATAGATAGATGCCTTTCTAAGTTCCAGGTGGCTGACTTGATTGTGTTGACTGTGGGCTGGACCACAGCCACCATCCAGACTTTACCTGTACCTTCTATGCATGGCTCTTCTTAGAGGAAAGAGGTGAAGAGTGTTGGGTAGATATTGAATCTAGGCAGCTTGCTTTCTGGAGTGCCTGTATTAGCCAGGGTCCAACCAAGAAAACGGAACCCACTATAAATATATTTTTTTTTAAAAAAGAGGGAATTATAGAAACTGGTGACACAGATTTGACAGAGGAGAGGCAGAAGGAAGAGTGTGAGAGGGAAGTGGTTTGATTCAGCACTGAAAACTCAAAACTTCACAGAACTGGCTGTGAAATCCTGTCTGGGTCACATAGAAAGGCCTGGAAAGTGATGAGCTTGACCTTCACTATTCAAAGTGACTGGCACATTGGGCTGGCTTTCCCTTGGACAGTGGTGATCTGAGCTGAATAAAGGCTTCCTTGTGATCGTGAGGGGCTGGCAGTGATCATGAACCAGGAGTGCAGCCACATCATTGACAGCACAGGAACATAGACCCAGGATGGAACCACTGCACCATAATCATCCCTCATGCTCCCCTCCACTCCCTGTAGGTAGCATTGGCCAGGTGTTCTAAAAGCTGGATATACATGGATCATCCAAATGAAACCATATGTAGACTTTGCCAGCTCTCAACCATGATGATAAGGGTTGAGGTGCAAAACCCATTCAGACTTTACAACTGGTATCTTGCAAGCCAAATCTTCAAGCAGAAATGAGAGGAGCTATTTGGATTAAAGTGGTCAGCAGAGGTAGAAATATTTAAGAGAAAAAGAAATGGAAAAGAATGTAAAGAATGGGGCCAGCTCTTTCCTGGAGAAACCATTTTCCTCAAGTGTATCACCTTCCTAACTCAAAGCATCACAGCATAATAAAGAGCATCTCCTGAGAGTGGTGATGATGGGAATCACCGAGATCCCAGTGTCCGGATAAACTGACATGTACCCCATGAAGACAGGTTTATCATCTTAGAGCTTGAGGGGGATGACAGAAAGAGCCAGGTGAGACCTGTGATTGATACTAATCATCTTTGGTCTCCAATCATCAACCAGGATGGTTACTGAGACCTATTTTGGAAACCTAGGAATATAACTGATCTGATCACGTCTGGATAGTTCTAAAATCTATTCTTTTAAATATTTATTTATTTGGCTGTGTCAGGTCTTAGTTGTGGCTCACAGAATCTTCATTGCATTGGGGGAACTTTCGTTCATCATGGGTCTCAGTAGTGATGCATGGGCTTAAGTTGCTCTACTGCACGTGAGATCTTAGTTCCCCAATCAGGTATCAAACCTGAGTCCCCTGCCTTTCAAGGTGGATTCTTAACCACTGAACCACCAGAGAAGTTCTTAAAAGTTGAATTTTTAGAGAAAAGTGACCAAGATAAAAGTCCAACCTTTAGGAAAGGACCCATAGCCCAATGCCAAGCCAGAGGGGGAAATGTTATTCTATAAACATCATGTCTTAAAGTTCCATCCCATGGAACACTAATCCTGCAAATGACTTCATCCTTAAGAAGAGCCTAGTTTGGGAAAGGCTCTCTAATGCATTCTCTTGCCTTCTTGCAGAATTACAGTGCACATCAGCGTATCAGAGTTCTGAGCTGGCCTAGAGTAAAGCATTCTCAGCTCCTTCCTTCCACCTAGAGTTCCCAGACTTCTTTACAGTGGAAATTACTTTCCCATTACCTGCCATCCAATCTCAAATGGGAAGTGGGGGAAAATCTCTTTTATTGGAGGATTGAAATGTCATTTTCAGAACCTCAGTCCTGAAAAATATCAGTCTTGGACGATGGTCCTCAGGTGCGCCTTTCTGCAAGATGACCATTTCGACCAGTCCCAGATCCATCTCCATAAGTTGTCCAGGTAAAAGCAGAGAACTACTAAAGAACCTGGTGTGCACATGACACTCTGGTCCACACAGAGCTCCCATTGTGACTATTAAGGCCCCACATCAAGATAAATAAATGTTACACTGGGATTATTTCCTCTGTTCTGCTGAATAGTCTTGAAGATAAGGAAACATTCTTCCCAACATAATGAGCCATCAAAATACCCTTATATGAAATCCCAGGTACATCCAAGTGATCTGTGCTGCTGACAATGGGCTTTCTTCTCTCCCATTTCTTTCATTATATCCCCAACAAAGGAGCTATGCTATTACTCTTGCCCTGGCAAGAGATAGCATTTCAGCCCTTGGAGATCTGACAATCGCATTTAATTACTTCCAGCACAAGCACCCACTTTATTAGCACGGTCAGGATCAGCAGGGGCTTCCTGTAGGTCACAGGAGAGGGGGTTAGTTGAGACTTAAGTACAAGGCTCTGTGTCCATACAGAGAGGACAGCGTGCTTGTCTGTCACTCTGTCGTGTCCGACTCTGTGACCCCTCTGGACCCCACCAGGCTCTTCTGTTCATGGGATTTTTCAGGCAAGTATACTGGAGTGAGTTGCCATTTCCTTCTCCTGGGGATCTTTCTGACCCAGGGATCGAACCCATGTCTCCTGCATTGGCAAACATATACTTTACCACTGAGCCACATGGGAAGCCCTAGTTTCTTCCCTATACAAGGTCTAGAAATCAGAACCCAGTCCACACAAGCACACACAAAAGTTGACAAATCAACAAACAAACAGCAAAGTGCAAACTGTGGTGAAATGAGCTTTCTGTGCATTGTTTACACATTTAGAAAATTAAAAACTCCCCCAGACCTAGATGGATTGCCTACTTTTGTCCTTGACTCCATCCAGTACTCTCCCCAGTTGCTGTCCTCCAACCCAACCCAAGCATCAACATCACTTTAAAAAACAAAACAAACCCTCAAACCTGACCTTCCCTTTGTTAAAACGGTAGCTGTCCTGAGAGCCTTCTCAGTGGTCTGGGTTGATGCAGAAGTGAAGCTTTGAACTCCATCACTGACTGTTGACTCTTAACCAGCCTACGGTGGGCCCCGTCAGGAACTCGACACTTTCCTATCCCTATGGCACCTCTGGGTCGCTTTGTGCCTGCCCCACCTGTGTAGACACACCTGTATACAGGGCACGCCCCAGAGCACCCTGCAGTTTTAAATACTAACTAAAAGACGCCCTAGTTACAAACTCAGGGTTTAAGGCACTGCCTTTAAAGTCTCTGGAAATGCCCAGTGTACCTCTTTCACTGTGAAGGGGCCATCATCACAGCCTCAGGTAAGCTTCCAGGGGAATCTTTTAAAGTCCATTCATCTTTGGCCCTTCAAGTTCTGTCCCAGCCATTTGGGGGCTATAGGTAAACCTATAGGACCAGTCGAAGGATGAGGAGGGGAGAGTGTGTTAAATGAAGGCATGATTATCTTGTCATACAACCAAAGACAGTTTGTTTTACAAAAGAAGCCTTTGCCTAGGGAAATCATTACCATTTAATTCCAATTTATTCTTTAAAATAGCTTCTGTCTACAGTCATCTGTTTCTTTCCCTGTGGTAAGTTGCAGTGAGAGAAGATCTAAGAGTTCAGAGGTCTGGGTAAACATGCAAAAAAGTTCAGAGAGCATCCAAATGCTGTCTGATGACCTAGTCAAGAAATTTGACCAGGGAACCTCACGAGACCTGTGTATCAGACACTCCTGGCTACAAATTCTATTTTTCCTCAATGATAACCATTCACCCACTTCATGTCAGACAGAAAATTAGAGCAAAAGGATTTCTGGCAACTCCAGAAAGTCTTTCTCCCAATAAATAGAGTGGTGGGAGAGCAAAGGATGATGGGTAGCTGGACACTGTTCCTTCAACATGGGGAGACACAGAGACAGAGGCTAAGACCTGGGTTCCAATCCTCACTACCCGGGGCTCCAGTCATGCAGGGTCCCCCACACCCTACCTCTACACTCACAGAATTTGTAATTCCATGCCTTAGCTTATCATTGTCCTCTGAGGGGACCCACAGCTGGGAAGGGATCTTGTGTCTAAGAAGGAATGGGTAGGAAATAGATTCATTCACTCAAAAAATATAAGAATCCCTACCATTTACAAGACACTGTGTTGGATATCATGAGAGGTGTTTACAAGGTCTAAAACTCTATAGTGTATGCTGCTGCTGCTAAGTCACTTCAGTTGTGTCCAACTCTGTGCGACCCCATAGCCGGCAGCCCACCGGGCTCCCCCGTCCCTGGGATTCTCTAGGTGAGAACACTGGAGTGGGTTGCCATATCCTTCTACAATGCATGAAAGTGAAAAATGAAAGTGAAGTCGCTTAGTCGTGGCTGACTTTTCACGATCCCATGTACTCCAGGCTCCTCCATCCATGGGATTTTCCAGGCAAGAGTACTGGAGTGGGGTGCCATTGCCTTCTCCAACTATAGTGTATAGGGAGGGCTTAATACCAATAGGAAGCTGTGGTACTAAGCCATATACATGGGCTTCCCAAATGGCACTAGTGGTAAAGAATCCACCTGCCATTACAGGAGACATGGGTTTGATCCCTGGGTTGGGAAGATCCCCTGGAGAAGGAAATGGCAACCCACTCTAGTATCCTTGCCTGGGAAATCCCATGGATAAAGGATCAGATGCAACTGAACAACTAAGCACGTGCAAGCCATGTACATAAGTACTTACAGTTGCTCAATAAGGTAGGGAAAAAATAAACTTATTCTGTGAACACCTGGGTTTGGGTCCAAGGTAGTGGTGATGAGTTATGCCCACAACGTATCTCAGCCTTGGTTTCCCATAAGTAGAAATGGAGATAAAAAGGCCTTTCCCCTAGGATTTTGATGAGTATTAAATGAGGAAAGGCATGGAGAGCACCTGGCCACAGATTGATACCATTAGGTGTTTTACTGACATTGCTATTTCACCCAATGAGCTAAGCAATGTCTCTTTGGAATCATCCACGACCTCTGAAGGGGGAAAATCTCATTTACTTTCCTGACCCAGGTATGTCCCAAAGTAGTAGAAAGTGGTACAGATTTTGTTGTTGTTCAGTTGACCCCATGGACTGTAGCCTGCCCGGCTCCTCTGTCCATGGAATTTCCCAGGCAAGACTACTGGAGTGAGCTGTCATTTCCTTCTCCAGGGGGTCCTCCTGGATCAGGGATCGAACCCATGTCTCCTGCATTGGCAGGCGGATTCTTTACCACTGAGTCACCAGGGAAGTCCAATATAGTTTACTCATGTTTATTGAGCATTTAATGCATGCTGTGTTAAGTGCTCTTCAGATACCACCTCATTTAATCTTTATGTTTATATCACAGGAAGAAGGTACTTTATAAATTCTCAGTTTACAGGTGAAGCACCTAAAGATCAGAGGAGTTAAGGAATGCCCCTAAATGCTACACATTTGATCCAAACCAGGTCCTTTCTGAGTCAGGAACCTGTGCTATTTGCTTCTCCAAGGCTTCAAACTCAGGACAGCAATAAGTCTCAGAAGTTTTCTCCCATCAATGGTGGGGTTGGCCTCACTTGGTGCTGACTTGGTGCTGAAAATGCCAGAAACACTGAACTACCCCAGGACCAGGACTGGGATTAGCAAAGGCATCCCTTTGCTGGGATTGGTGTTACAGTGAAAAATTGGGACTAGTTTACACATAAGATACATTCCTGCGAAATGTGTGAGAATTTAGGAGAGTCAGTCTGAGATGTAGTTTTCAGAAACCATGATTCAGTGGACATTTCATTCCAAATGCTTTGAAGAAGCCCAGTCACTAAGTGGCTGCTTTAACTTTCTACTCCTTAAACCCAGACTTTTTCATTTGAGTTTAGTCTTTTCTGCAGGCAGAGCATGTGGCTGTTTCCATTGTTTTATTAACCACTCGATTCTTTATGAGTCAATTCTCAGTCCACTTTTTTTACTCTGTTTCTCGAAGACCTGTGATAATGACATTGGGAGTGTTTCTTTAGCCCAGTAGTGGGGAGTTGCAGGTGAGGAAATAATGTGATCTCTCATCCTAGTTGGGAAAAGAATTCTAAGAACTGCACTGCCGTTTTCTGATACATAGGGCAGCACCTGTAAATTTTTACAATTTTAGTTCTGAAACTTTCTCCTAACTCAGGGGTCAGCAAACAATGGCCCAAATACAATCTGCAGGCTACATTTATAAATAAAGTTTTATTGGGACACAGCCATGCCCATTTGTTTATGTGTTGTCTCTGGCTGCCTCCAAGCTACAGTGGCAGTTGAATCATTATTACAGACATCAAATGGTCCACAAAGCCTAAAATATTTACTACTTGGCCTTTTCAGAGAAAAGTTGCCAACTCCTACTCTAATTTACTCTTTCCATTTCCATTGCTTGGACTTTCCCTGAGATGTAATAAGATATGTATATTTAGTCTTGATCCTAGTTCCTGACACAGAACTTCTAAAACCCTTGTCATTTCCTGAGTGAACATGTGACTACATCTTTTGTCATAATATTTGGTTTTTGACCCTCATTCCTAACGTAGCGCTCCGAAAACCTTTGTGATTTCCTGCGTGATGGGGATGTTGGGAACATCTGACACAGAGCTCCTAAACCCCTTGGAATTTCTGAGTGATAGGAGCACCATTTGTTCTAGTAAAGCAACTCTTTGTGGGATCTTTAATGGGTACTCATTGCTAGAAAGACCAAGTCATGATTAGAAGCTTGGAATTTTGCATTCTACCTACCACCTCCCCACCATCCTCTAGAGAGAAGAGGGAATGGGAAATGAATTAATAGACCATACATACCTCATGAAGCCTCCATAAAAACCTCTAAAATATGGGATTTAGAGAGCTTCTGGGTTGGTGAACACAACTGTGTGTTGGGAAGGTGGTGCACCCCAACTCCGTGGGAGCAGAAGTTCTTGTGTTGGGCCCCCCAGGCCTCACCCTATGCGTCTCTTCATCGAGCTACTCATCTGAATCCTTTGTCATGTGGTTGCTGCTTTTTAATCACTAAGTCATGTCTGATTGTTCTGTGACCCATGGACTGTAGCTCACCAGGCTCCTCAGTCCATAGGATTTTCCAGATAAGAATACTGGAGTGGGTTGCCATCTCTTTCTCCAGGGGATCTTCCTGACCCAGGAATTGAACCCACATCTCCTGCATTGCAGGCGGACTCTTTACCACTCAGCCACCAGAGAAGTCCATCCTTTATCACACTCCTTGTAATAAACCAGGAAACACATGTAAATGTTTCCCTGAGATTTTTGAGTCATTCTAGGAAATTATCAGACCCAAGGCGGAGGGCTATGGGAAATCATGACCTTGCAGCCAAGTCAGACAGAAGTGCAAGTAGCCTAGGACCTATTACGTGTGACTGCCATGTGAAATGAGGCCAGTATTGTGGGTCTGAGCCTTGAAACCTGTGGAATCAGGTGCGAACTCTGGTAATTAGTGTCAAAATTGCATTAAATCAAGGGACACCTAGTTGGTGTCCATGGAGAGGGCAATGGCACCCCACTCCAGTACTCTTGCCTGGGAAATCTCATGGACAGAGAAGCCTGGTAGGCTGAGGTCCATGGGGTCGCTAAGAGTCAGACATGACTGAGTGATTTCACTTTCATTTTTCACTTTCATGCATTGGAGAAGGAAATGGCAACCCACTCCAGTGTTTTGCCTGGAGAATCCCAGGGACGGGGGAGCCTGGTGGGCTGCCATCTATGGGGTCGCACAGAGTCGGACACAACTGAAGCGACTTGGCAGCAGCAGCAGCAGTTGGTGTCCATGGGGTAGGAGAAGGTATTGGTGCAGGGTAGGTGTGGGTGTTGATATCTGTGCCCTCTGATCACATTCATTGGCTCAATGTCCCCAAATCTGGGTAAAAAGGAAGAGCAGAGAAGGGCAAGGGGAAAAGAGTGAGAAATAGGAAAGGAACAGAGCAATCGTGGAGGAGAAATAATCATAAAAACCAAGGAATGAGATCAAGCGAGCAGAGGTGGTAGGAAATGGTTCCCTGCATTTGTCTTAGTTGTTCTATCTCTAAACAGGTTCTCTCAGCTCCAAAGTTAGGGTCAATTCTCCTACTGGTCAAGCAGGCATTTTCTGCCCTATCCCTTCTCTGCTGTGTCTCTTTTCTTCCTCACCCCCACTTCCATCCTCCCTGCTCAACCCCCCTTAACTTCCTTTTTTTTATTAATTGGAGCAAAATTGCTTTACAGTGTTGTGTTGGTTTCTGCCTTTGAACAAGAAAGTGAATCTGAATGTGAATCCATCATAATTATATGTATGCATATATATATATATATCCCCTCCCTCCCTAGCCTGCCTCCCTCCCCTTGCTGTTTCACCCCTCCAGGTCATCACGGAGCACAGGCTGGGCTCCCTGTGCTACACAGCTTCCCACGAGCTATCTATTTCACACATGGTAGTGTATACATGTCAGTGCTACTTTCTCAATTCTATCCTCTTCCTTTTTTCTCTTTGTTGCCCCATTTTCTATGCCTCCTTCCCATTATTAACCCATAAAGGATCTTGCGCCTCAAGGAAGAAACTCAGTGAGAAGAGGCTGCTTTCTACTACAGGTCACCTTGGAACCAGTGCCTGAGAGCCCCAGACTGGATACGGACTCTATGCTGCATCTGGGAAAAGCAACTGAGCTTTCTTTGGGGAAGACTGTATACACACACGTACACACACTCACGCCCAGCAGCAAGAAATGACATGTGGAAATGTGGAAATAAAATAAAGCATGCCCATCAGCTCAAACCCTTTCTTTTGACTGCACACATCAGGCTCTGGGCTGCTGGCTCAAAGGAACAATGTCAGGGTACAGGGCATTTAACATGATTCCTCTGCGGGGAGTTCCAAACTATCATAATCAAATTCAGAGAAGTCTGATGTCATGCTAGTGGCAGTGGAATAACCCATACACTGTGGGCTAACCATGTTACATCAATTTTCATTGCATGTAATTACATTTGTGGAGACAGAAGGGGAAGACTTGATGAGGCCCCATCAGTAATAACAGCCTAGAGAAGGGACTTTTGCTGGAGTTAATGGGTGCCCTTGAATGGATGATGCAAACACACACTCTACAAAATGAATCAGTTGCCAGCCATTGGTTCATTCTTACTGATGTTTGAAATTATCCATCCACTTACCTCCATTCCATTTTCCTGCTAGTGTCTCGGTTCAGTTCCAGTTGCCTCAATCCTAGACTGTTTTCATAGTCTTCCAAATAATTTCCAGTCCTCTTGGGACTTTCCATTCCTACCCTGTCTGTCTGTTTTATATATATATATATATATATATATATATATATATATATATATAATTATATGTAACTATTGAGTTGTTATATATATATGTTATATATATTATATATACACGGTTGCTCAGTCATGTCTGACTCCTTTGTGACCCCATGTACTATAGCCCGCCAGGTTCCTCTGTCCATGGTATTTTCCAGGCAAAAATACTGGAGTGGGTTATCATTTCCTCTTCCAGGGGATATTTCTGACCCTGGGACTGAACCTTTGTTTCTTGCATTGGCAGGCAGATTCTTTACCACTGAGCTACCTGGGAAGCCCCCAGATCGAGTCTTGTCCTTTAAAGGCAGATTGTCATAAAGAAAAATCTCATCATATCATTATATAATCCCTTTACTCAACTACAGAAAATGACTCATTCTGCTCCTGCTAGCACTCAAAGCTCTCCGTACCCTGCCCTGAGTCCATCCTTCCAGATGCATTCCCCACTGCTTTCAAAGGTAAATCTTATATTCTGCCCATAAAGGCCCCCTAATTATTCCCTGAACACATCTCATGTTGAATTATGATTGTGACTTAAAAAAAAAAATCCAACTACTGTTCTAATATGCCTGCCTACTTAATCTTCTGTATCCATGCTTCTATTAACTTATCTCTGAAGTCTCTTACTTATTATTACCTCAAAAAATGATGTCACCCTCTTCTGAATCCCTAGGACACTCATCTGGGACTGATCCTTGTAAATAAGTCCAAAAACTGTGTACATGTTGATCTATACTTCCAAACTAACAGCTCCTTGAAGACAGGGTTAGTTTATATTTTATTCACCTTTTGTCTCCCACAGTATTTTGCATGGGGTAAAAACTGAATAAATAAACCATTTTTATATACTGAACAAGTAAATACAAATGTCTATGGAGTTCATATAATAAACTGGATGACAGAGAAATAAAACTCTACAAAGAAAACATAAATTACATATATGACCCAAATCTAACTGTTTGGAGAATAAAATAACAGCAGGAAGTTGTTAGAAGCTTATGAACAGAACCAAAGAGGTAAAAAGACAATGTTGGTTCCATATATATGTGTTAATATATAATATTTGTTTTTCTCTTTCTGACTTACTTCACTCTGTATGATATTCTTTAGATCTACCCAGTTCAGTTCAGTCGCTCAGTCATGTCTGACTCTTTGAGACCCCATGGACTGCAGCATGTCAGGCCTCCCTGTCCATCACCAACTCCCGGAGTTTACTCAAACTCATGTCCGTTGAGTTGGTGATGCCATCCAACCATCTCATCCTCTGTCATCCCCTTCTCCTTCCGCCTTCATTTCAAATGACTCAGCTCTTTGCATGAGGTGGACAAAGTATTGGAGTTTCAGCTTCAGCATCAATCTTTCCCATGAATATTCAGGACTGATTTCCTTTAGGATGGACTGGTTGGATCTCCTTGCAGTCCAAGAGATTCTCAAGACTCTTCTCCAACACGACAGTTCAAAAGCATCAATTCCTCAGTGCTCAGTTTTCTTTATAGTCCAACTCTCACATCCATCCATGACTACTGGAAAAACCAGAGCTTTGACTAGATAGACCTTTGTTGACAAAGTAATGTCTCTGCTTTTTAATATGCTGTCTAGGTTGGTCATAACTTTCCTTCCAAGGAGCAAGTGTCTTTTAATTTCATGGCTGCAGTCACCACCTGCCATGATTTTGGAACCCAAAAAAAATAGTCTCTCACTGTTTCCACAGTTTCCCCATCTATTTGCCATGAAGTGATGGGACCCAGTGCCATGATCTTAGTTTTCTGAATGTTGAGCTTTAAGCCAACTTTTTCACTCCCCTCTTTCACTTTCATCAGGAGGCTCTTTAGTTCTTCTTCACTTTCTGCCATAAGGGTGGTGTCATCTGCATATCTGGAGTTACTGATATTTCTCCCGGCAATCTTGATTCCAGCTTGTGCTTCATCCAGTCCAACGTTTCTCATGATGTATTCTGCATATAAGTTAAATAAGTAGGGTGACAATATACAGCCTTGACATACTCTTTTTCCTATTTGGAACCAGTCTGTCGTTCCATGTCCAGTTCTAACTGTTGCTTCCTGACCTGCATACAGGTTTCTCAAGAGGCAGATCAGGTGGTCTGGTATTCCCATCTCCCTCAGAATTTTCCACAGTTTATTGTGATCTACACAGTCAAAGGCTTTGGCATAGTCAATAAAGCAGAAATAGATGTTCTTCTGGAACTCTCTTGCTTTACCCACACCTAGATCTACCCACACCTCTACAAATGAGCCAATTTCATCCCTTTTTATGGCTGAGTGATATTCCATTGTGTATATCTACCACATCTTCTTTATCCATTCCTCTGTTTATGGACATTTAAGAATCTAGATATTGCAAAGCAGAAATAGAGACACAGATGTAGAGAACAAATATATGGATACCAAGGTGGAAGAGGGAGTGAGAGCAATTGGTAGATTGGGGTTGACACATATACAGTGTTGAAAGTATATGTAAAATAGATAACCCATCCATCCTAAAGGAGATCAGTCCTGGGTGTTCATTGGAGGGACTGATGTTTGAAGCTGAAACTCCAATACTTTGGCCACCTCATGCAAAGAGTTGACTCATTTGAAAAGACCCTGATGCTGGGAGGGATTGAGGGCAGGAGGAGAAGGGGATGACAGAGTATGAGATTGTTGGATATCATTGCTGACTCAATGTGCATGGGTTTGGGTGGACTCTGGGAGTTGGTGATGGACAGGGAGGCCTGGTGTGCTGTGGTCCACGGGATCTCGAAGAGTCGGAGACAACTGAGCAACTGAACTGAACTGAATGAGAATAATTCATATAGCACAGGGAACTCTAGTTAATGCTCTGAGGCAACCTGAATAGGAAGGAAGTCCAAAAGGGAGAGGATGTATGTATCTGTGCGGCTGATTCATTTTGTTATACGGTAAAAACTAACACAGCGTTGTAAGCCTACTATAATCCAATAAAAATTAATTTTTAAAAAGACAATGTTTGAGAATGCTTTGAGACCAAAGGGAGATTTGGGTTATGTCAGAATGGAAAGGAAATGAACCTATTCTGTGCTGAATGCTGTGCCCTCACTTTCCTGGGCAACACTTCATTCACTTCTTATACCCACGTAATACAACACACAAAACATGTGCCTAAGGTGACTCAGCTTTAAAGGGGCAGAGTTAGGACTCAGTTCAGGCCTCCCAGTCTCCCGAGCCCACATTCTTTCCATGCCTTTCTGTTCCCTGTGCAGGTGCGTGGGTGGGGCAGGGCAGGACTGCAGCTGGGTGGAAGCTGATGGGGTAACACAGTGGTGAGTAGGGGAGTTGTGAGGCAGAGGGAACAAGCAAGGGGAGCAGAGGAAGCAATGGGGGGGGGGGGGGCGTGGATTAGCCAGGAAGTCCTGGAATGAAGGGGAAGGGCTGCAGATTGCAGTCCAGGAAGGCTGAGGAGAACATGGGGCAGCAGTGTCTCACTCAGAGTGGAGGGTACTCTCTTTAGAGCTGAAGGCTATGAAAGAACCAGGATTGAAAGGGAGGGACTATGATGAACCCAGAAAAGTCTTGAATTGTGGGGTGCTGTGGTCTGCAAAAGAGGAGGGATGTAGGTAGAGGCCCTAGACAAGAAAGTCATCCTCAAAGAGGCTTGCCCATCCAGTGGACAGAGTTGGCTGTGCGTGTCATGTGTGTTTAGAGGGGGAAGGGGTGTTGGGAGGGTGTGTTCCAAAAGAAGACCTTTGATTTACCGCTGCCCCAGTGGGAGTTATTTATGGTTATCAGTCTCACAGCTGGTAGGAAGGAAGCCAAGAATCATTGTGCAATTGGGGAATTCTCTTTTGTTCAAAGTGCCCATTTGACTGAGCTAGATATTGAATTAATCTAGTCAAGAAACCACTTAAAACAACTTAAGTTGTTTTAAACAAATAGATTTAGGGCCTACTTATTACATTTTTTAAGTCTTTATTTAATTTTTTTGATCTTTTTTTTAAGTGTAGTTGATTTACAATGCTGTGTTACTTTCAGGTACATAGCAAAGATTTCTAGCTATATACAAATCTATTCTTTTTCAGATTCTTTTCCCTTATAGGTTATTACAAGATGTTAAATACAGTTCTCTATTCTGTATAGTAGATCCTTGTTTGGGTTATCAATTTTATATATAGTAGTGTAAATCTGTTCATCTCAAGCTGCTAACTTAACCCATAGCACTATCAATTTAGCAAGTAAATAAATAATGTATCTGGCATTAGAAAATGCAGGATTTATCACTTCAACTATTACTATGACTGCTACTAACTATGAGTACATATTATTATCACCATGATTGCTCTATTTCATTGTATGACTCTAGCAGGTAACATTTGTTGGAGAGCTTCTATTTGAAAGGCATCCATCTGGGAGCTTTACGTCCTTACCTGTTAATACTCATTAAAACTTTGCCAATAAGTAGTATCATTAGCCTTGTTATGACTGGTCTCCAAATCTTCTTATTAATGACAGATTCTTTTGTAGATTGTGCCTGGGAAAGAAGACTTGTCAGCCCAAAGGGGCCTCCAGGGACAGTACATGCCCTTCCTGAATCATGTATTATTTTAGTATCTGAAATTCCAACCCCTGGCCTTGTATGTGGAAGGCCTTCATCTTAAGGGGGATGCTAAAGTTGGCATTTGTTAGGGGCCAGGGTATCCCAGGTGGTGCTAGTTGTAAAGAACCCATCTGCGGATGCAGGAGATGTAAGAGATGCAGAGATCAATCCCTGGGAAGATCCCCTGGAGGGGGGCATAGCAATCCACCCCAGTACTCTTGCTTGGAGAATCCCATGGACAGGAGAGCCTGGCAGGTTACAGTCCATAAGGTCGTACAGAGTCCGACACAACTGAAGTGACTTAGCATGCAGGCCATAGCGGATCCTCTTCTCATCCATTCAATCAATACCAACTCACCAACTCTGCCAGAAGGAAGAAATTAATCCTCACCAGACTGAAGAGTCAGCACAAATGAGATTATTTATTTTTAATTAAATCACCAGTGACTTTTGATTCATACCAGAGACAAGTGCTTAGATTACACATGAAAACTACTTGGGTCCAGACTCTGTCCTCCTAGAAAGATGTTAACATAGTTACAGTGACCTTGGAGCTATATTCCAGGAAACACTTACATTATTCAATAGAAAATAAAAATACGTAAGAGTTTTTAGTCAGAGGTGTTGTCATGAACTCTTTGTGGGCTCAGAAGCAGCTCAGAAACCAGCCTTCCTTTTCCCCACTATGTCTCGTGTCAGAGGCTAGTTTTACTTTAAAGATCAAAATGTTGTATTTAATTAGCCCTTGCCGTCTTTTATGTAAGACACTGTCTTATCAGGACTATTCTCATTGCTATAGACATTAAGAAAATAGGAGAATGGTGCTTTAGAATAAAATAACACTAATTATATTTTGAAAAGTGAAAGTGAAGTCGCTCAGTCGTGTACAACTCTTTGCGACTCCAAGGACTGTAGCTCACTAGGTTCCTCCATCTATGGAATTTTCCAGGCAAGAGTACTGGAGTGGGTTGCCATTTCCTTCTCCAGGGGATCTTTCTGGCCCAGGGATCGAACCTGGGTCTCCCACATTGCAGATAGATGCTTTACTTTCTGAGCCACCAGGGAAGCCCGAATAGTACTTTGCATTTCATGAAAAAAATCTCAAGTCATTTTTTGCCTTGTCAACATTTTGTTAGCGCATCCAACCTATTCTCCAGTTGCTGTTGCTCCCATGGTTAGCCCCATCTTCTCTGGGCACAGACTATGTCAGTTGCATCCTCTCTTCTCCTAAGGGTTGTGCCCTGGTTTTACATGTATGGCTTTACTGCTGTGTTCTGATAGAATCAATAAGACAGTTATATACATGTATACAAATGTATATACATATGTATGAACATATAAATACATACATGCATATGTATAATCAGGAAATCATTCCCACTATCTACCATTGTTGGGACCTATTATTATAGGGATAGGATCCTTGAATGAACTATAAAGAAATGTAAGCATCCTAATGAGGAAATTGTATTCCTGTGTACACGATACATATGCCTTGCTGTTGCCAGAGTCTATCATCTTGTCACATTGCTAGCATTAAATAAATGGCTGTTATTGAATGAAAGGGAATAGGAAAGGGAGGAGGGAAGAAGCACAATGTGATCCTTAATGAGCATTTTCAGTACTCAATACAGTTATTGATGGTGCTCTGATCACATTAAAGAACCTCTACCACTTTCAAACAGTTCAAATCTGTGGTTACAGCTCACTAAGACTACACTAATGGATAAAAAGCTAAACGGTGCACTAATTTAGCTCTTTGTTGGTGAATTCTCTCAACCATTGGTTGGCCCAAATATCATTTCAACAGTGAGATATTTTAATATTTTTTCCCCGATTCAATCCAGTTTTACAAAGCTAAAAGTATGATTGCATTCCACCACAAAAGTAAGTTACATGGAAAGCATTTAAGTAGAAACTTTAGTTAAATTCAATTATTTGGCCAGAATAAGACAAAGCCAAATTTCAATTTGATTTTTAAAAGCAAAGTGAGATATACATATACAGAGATAATGTTGACCCACTGCATATGCTGAAAAACCTCCTGCTTACTGAAGCTGGCAGTGAAGTATGTTACATAATGATAAAGAATGTAATTCAGCAAGAGGAAACAACAATTTTAAATATATATGCATCAAACATAGGAGCATAATACATAAACACAATATTGACAAACATAAAGAGAGAAATAAGTAGTAATACAATATTAGTTTCAAATATCTTTGTATCAATGAACAGATCATGCAGACAGAAAATCAATAAGAAAACACTGGACTTAATCAACACATTAGACTAGATAAAATTAATAGGTACACAAAGAGCATTTCAACTCAAAACCGCAGAATAAACATTCTCTTCATTAAAAAAAAATCTCAGAATAGATTATATACTCGGCCACAAAAGAAGTCTCAGTAAATTTAAGAAGATAGAAATTATACCATTTCTTTTACCTCCACAACGGTGAGAGACTAGAAAGTAACTACAACAAAAAGCTGTGAAAAACACAAATATTCAGATCTAAGCAAACATGCTACCATACAACCAACGTGCCACTGGGGGCGGGGGCGGGGGGGGAACAGAGAGAATAAAATGACACCCGTAGATAAATGAAAATAAAAACAAAATGATCCAAAATCTATGTCACATAGTAAAAGCAGTTCTGAGAGCGAGTTTAAAGTGATACAAGTCTGTCTCACAAAACAAAAAACATCTCAAACAATCTAACCTTATACCTAAAGAAACTAGGAAAAAGAAGAACAAACAAAATCGAAAGTTAGAAGAAAATAAGTGATAAAGATATAAAAATAAATGAAACAGAGACTTAAAAATAATACACTAATAAAATGAAGAGCTGGTTCTTTGAAAAAATAAAGAAAATTGATAAGTCTTTTAGCCAGATGTAACAAGAAAAAAAAAAAGAGGATCCAAATAAATAAAATCTGAAATAAAAGAGGAGTTACAATTGACACCAGAGAAATATAGAAGATATGAAAGATCATTACAAAAAATTATACACCAATAATTGGATATAAATGCCTAGATGTGTATAATCTTCCAAGACTGGGTCAGGATGAAATAGAAAATATTTACCAGTAATGCAGTTGAATTGATAAATTTAACAATTCCCAACAAAATTCCAGGGCCAAATGGCTTCACAAGTGAATTTTATCAGACATTTCAAAGAACTTAACAGCTATTCTTCAACTATTGTGAAAAATTGAAGAAGAAAGAGTGCTTCCAAACTCATTCTTCAAGGGCAGCATCACCTGTTACCAAAACCAGACAGTTCAGTTCAGTTCAGTCGCTCAGTCATGTCCGACTCTTTGCGACCCCATGAAGCGCAGCACGCCAGGCCTCCCTGTCCATGACCAACTCCCGGAGTTTACTCAAACTCATGTCCATTGAGTCGGTGATGCCATCCAGTCATCTCATCCTCTGTCATCCCCTTCTCCTCCTGTCCCCAATCCGGCCCAGCATCAGGGTCTTTTCCAATGAGTCAACTCTTCCCATGGGGTGGCCAAAGTATTGAAGTTTCAGCTTCAGCATCAGTCCTTCCAATGAACACCCAGGACTGATCTCCTTTAGGATGGACTGGTTGGATGTCCTTGCAGTCCAAGGGACTCTTAAGAGTCTTCTCCAACACCACAGTTCAAAAGCATAATTTTTCGGTGCTCAGCTTTCTTCACAGTCCAATTCTCACATCCATAAATGACCACTGGAGAAACCATAGCCTTGACCAGAAGGACCTTTGTTGGCAAAGTAATGTCTCTGCTTTTTAATATGCTCTCTAGGTTGGTCATAACTTTCCTTTCAGACAAAGATACTACAAAAAGAAAAATCACAGGTGATATTACTGGTGAACATAAATGCATAATTTCTCAACAAGATATTAAAATTCAAATTCATCAAAACCACTACAATATTGTAAAGTAATTAGCCTCCAACTAATAAAAATAAATGGAAAAAAAATAAAATAAAATTCAAATTCACTAATATATTAAAAATGAGTTTTAAATTGAACTTCATACATGGTTGATTCTGTAATTCTACTATTTTCCTTTTTTTTGAAAAATTGAATTTACAAAATTATATTAATTTCAGGTGTACAACATAGAGATTCAGTATTTTTGCAGATTAGATTCCACTATAAGTCATTACAAGATAATAGCTATAATTTTTCTGTGCTATAAATTGTATCATGCTGCTTATCTGCTTTATACACTGTAGTTTGTATCTGTTAGTCTCATAACCCTGTTTTTTCATTCCCCCTACCTTCTGCCCTGTGGTAACCACAGGTTTGGCTTTTTTCCCTATAGCTGTGAATCTGCTTTGTAATACGTTCATTTGTATTATCTTTTAGAATAAACAAATAAGTAATATAAAAAAAATACACCATGACTTCAAAACAAAGGGAAGGTCTATATACAACTGATTCACTTTGCCATACAGTAGAAGCCAACACAACATTGTAAAGCAACTGTACTCCAATAAAAATTAATTTTAAAACATACCATAACCAAAAGAGACATATCCTAGGTATGCAAAGATGGTTCAATACCTGCAAATCAATCAGTATGGTACATCATATTAGCAAACTGAAGAATAAAAATCCCATAATCATTTCAATAGATGTATTTCTGAATATTTACCCAAAGAAAATGAAAACACTAATTCTAAAAGATATATGTGTATCAATGTCCATTGCAACATTATTTACATAGACAAGATATTGAAGCAGCCTAAGTGTCCATCAGTGGATGAGTGGATAAAGAAGTTGTGGTATACCCAAACATATACATATAATAGGATGTTACTCAGCCATAAAAAAGGGTTTCTTGCCATTTATGACAACATGGATGGATCTAGCGGGTATTATGCTAGTGAAATGTCAGTCAGCAAAAGACATATACCATATTACCCCACATATGAAGTGTAAAAGATAAAATAAACTATATGAAAACAGTCTCCTAGATATAAGAACAAACAGATGGCTGCCTGAGGAGAAGAGGAGACAAAATAAATGAAGAGAATTAAGAGGTACAAATCTCCAGTTTTGCAATAAATAAGTCACAGGAATATAATATACAGTGTAAGGATCATTGGTCAGTATTATTGTAACAACTTTGTATGGGGATGGATGAACACTAGACTTACCAGGGTGATCATTTCATAATGTATGCAAAGGTCAAATCATGGCATTATACACCTAAAACTGACACAATATTGTACATCAACTATATCTCAATTTTTTAAAAGTATTCACTTTTTTTAATGATGCTTAATATTTTATCATAAATAGTCATGTTCTTTGATGCATTTGTTATACAGCCTTTAAGCTGAATTGTTACTCTATGAATCAAATTCATTGACCCTCCTACAGTTCAGTGAAAAAGCAAAAAAGAAAACTCAATGATGAGAAAGGCAGAAAAAAGACAAGTACTCTGGTTTACATGAAGCTCTGATTTATCTTCAAGAAATTGTACTGTGCCTTGAAGTGTATCTCTCTTCACTCTATTAAGAAAGAGGCTTGCCACAATTTTATTTCTTATTAGTTGGGGACTACTGATTCTAAATAGTTGGCTATTCTACGATTGGTGCAGTCTCATCCCCAGCAAAGAGGTAATAATTATAACCATGACAATGATAATAACATTTGTATAGTTCCATAGCCTTTTCAAATGGATTACCTCATTTGCTGTGCACGATGCATAATAACAACCATGCAATTTATCCTCATGGCTCCCATCAACCACATATTTGTTAATGCTCAGAGTCTGGTATTATGCTGGCCAACTTTCCAATCAGGCAGACCTGAATTAGCAGATTGCTCTTTGGTCACCAACTAGCTCTGTGATTTGGGGTCACAGAGCCATAGTCTCAGTTTCCTGGGTTAGCACCGCATGTTATAGAGCAGTTGCTTTGAATAAAAAAACACTATTAAAAGTAAAGCTTCTAGCACAAAAGCACATATTTTAAGCATTCAGTAACTTAGAACTCTTGTTTTCCCTCTTTCCCAATCCAAATATCTGGGGGTAAAAATAGACATATTCCTTTTTCCCTAGTTGTTTTAGGGATTGGCTTCCGTAAAAGAATGCTAACGATGCCTGAGAGACCTATGCTCATTTTACTAGGCCAGATGGGAGTCGGGAGCAGAAGACAGGAGTCCTCGGGAGGTGAGAGGCCAGTGGGGTGGGGAGATGGTGTTGGCATGGTGCAAAGTGAATGGGGCCCGTTTGAATGCAGAATAAAGTGTGTTCAGGCAATACGACTGCTGGCTATCAAAACTGATCCGGCAATTAGCAAACACAGATTCTTAAGATCTCCCAGATTGATGAGCTCCAAGCTTTAACCACAGACCTGTAATTAAAGGTTTGGGTGACATAGGTTCTGACATAACCTGGTCCAGCAATTGTCTGGCTATAAACGGTCTTTGGATGCAGGGACTAGGTACTCAGAGAGCCTCATCCCAGGAGGGAGGAATGATTCAGAAGAGATGATTCACTTAGGTAATTTGTAACAACAGCTATAAACTGCTTAGATTGTTTTCCCCCTCCAGTCTCCAGCCGGAGTTCTGCTGACACTATTCTTTTTTGTGTTCTCTGCCCTTCTTTCAAGGTATTGTAAGGCTGACACCATGAAGAAAAGAGCAAAAAATAACTGAGATAACATCTTCTCTGAAATAACCAACTCTCAAATGTACCCTGAATAGAGTGATGATTGGCAAGGTCTGGTCATCTTGGGAATCATTTTCTTTTTTATTGTGAACTATTCTTTAACATTTTTGATGATGCTGATTTATGATTGTTTCTAGTGGGAGAGTCGGGTGACAAGTCCAATTACACTCTAGCTAAAAAGACCAAGAGGTTAAAAAAAAAAAAAGGTTGGCTTTATTGATAAATAAGGGCCAGTCTTCAGTGATAAAGATCAAATGTTCACACTGGTGGTTTTTAATGATCTATTGATATGTTCAAAAGATACAGTAATAATTTCATTTAGCACTTTAAATTTAAGGAAGCAGATCTGGCATATTAGCTAAGTTTTACTGATAAACAGACATGTAAGGTGGCAGTAAGTGCTCAATTACCTACTTTTTCCTCTAGAAATACTGTCATAATTGAATTAACTTTCAAATGAGAGTTTTTCTATCATTAGGTAATACAAAATGATTAAATGAATTAATAA
This sequence comes from Odocoileus virginianus, assembly GCF_023699985.2. Lineage (NCBI taxonomy): Eukaryota > Metazoa > Chordata > Mammalia > Artiodactyla > Cervidae > Odocoileus > Odocoileus virginianus. The sequence goes on along the minus strand of NC_069684.1, from coordinate 53,336,032 downwards.
GCTTCAGTGATTATGGGTTTGAACTTTTCTAGAGAAAATAACATGGTTGATAAGATTCATTAAATAAATCCATTATCAATCTGCCATTCTATAGACTTTAAAATTATCTCTATAGGCAAATGGCTATAAAACTTTGCTCAAGGCAGTTCTAATTGTTGTTTGTTATTTTTATATTCAAATAATGTTTACTTAATCTTATAAATTATACTATAAAATTTCAATTTACAATTGTTTCTAGATACTATTTAATTCTCCAGGAGTTCATTTATCTTGAAAAAAATGTTAACAAACCTACTCACCTTTGCTTGTCACTCACCTCCCTCTTTTTTTATTCTTTCTTATCTCATTAGGATAAAGAACATGAGTACACTGTTTCTTTGCTTGTAACATTAAAATATAATCACTTTCTATATTAAGAGCGACCTTTTAAAGGAAGGGACTCTTCCAATCCCATGTATTGTCTTTGCTTTAAATATGTATGCCTTTCTTGAGACAAGTGCTCAGGGCTGGTGCACTGGGAAGACCCAGAGGGATGGGATGGAGAGGGAGGCGAGAGCGGGGATCAGGATGGGGAACACATGTAAATCCATGGCTGATTCATGTCAATGTATGGCAAAAACCACTACAATATTGTAAAGTAATTAGCCTCCAACTAATAAAAATAAATGGAAAAAAAATAAAAAATAAATATGTATGCCTTTCTATTTTGTCATAACAGGTAAGAAATAAAATTCTCAGATGCAGTTGGATTAGTTAGGGTTAGAGTGGGGCTTAGAATATGAGACAGGGTGAGAGAGAGAGAGAAGAGGAAATTTCTGATACAGGTGAGATTGATGAATAGAGAGCAAGGAACTTTCCCCTTGCCCCCCAGCTCCACTGCTTTCAGACATAGATTTTCTTAATCTAGGTAAGAGAGATCAAGAGAGTTTTTTTTTTTTTTCAAACACAAATGAACCATTTATATACTGACTAGTGACAAAGATGAAATGTGTAGTTAATCCAAAAGTATGTGTGCTTCCTATGTCTGAGTTCTTGGCAGAGCTTTTCAATCTCATGTAATCTGTGTATTTTTTTGGTCTATTTTTTTTTTTTTTAGATAATTTATTGTCCTCTGTCTTCTCTGTTCTTCTCACTCCCCTGGAAATCCTATTAATTAAATTTTACATTTTTAATCTCCTATTTTCCTTTCCCATTTTGTGATATTCTTTATCATCATCTTCTTTCAACTACTCTATTGAATATATATGTATACATATATATTCTTTATATATATACACATATATATTCTCATCCTCTACCTTGTTCTTTTTTTAATAGAATCTTTTGTATGAATACACTATATTCTCTTTTCTCTCTGAGACTATTTTTTAATAACTTGTTAGAATTTTATTCCTCTCCATCATTTTCTTTGTTTTCTCCTAATTTCTTTCTGTCTCCTTCTGCTTCTTTGCTTTGGTGTCTGTTTTAATGCTATATCTTTTCTCAGCATGTCTGGTGAGTCCTAGTTCTCTGTTCCTATTTAAGGAAAGAGCACTAAAAATCAGAACAGAACCATAAACAAAGTTAAAAAGAAAATTGCAAACTAGAGATTACATTTGTATGTATGACCCAATAATGGTCAGTGTTTATATATCTAAAATGCATGAACAAATCAACAAGAAAAGTTAACATTTTTAATAAAACGGATAAATGTCATGGACAACCAATACGCAAAACATAATTAGCTAACTTTTTAAATGCTTAACTAATAATCAAATATACATTAAAATAATATGTCCTTTTTAGTACCAAATCATCTGTTATTTTTGTTGTAATTCCAAATGTTGGAAAGCATGGGGAAAAGATACTTTCTTACATTGCTGATAGGATTATAAATTGGTAATTTTTTTTCAGGTAACAATTAAGCTATATGTATTAAAGTTTTGAAAGAGTGAACCCTTTAAACTATAAATTCTACTTCTTATAATCTTAAGGAAATAATCAGTCAAGTTTGCAAAGACTTACATTCATTCTGCTGATGTTTATTATGTTGAAAATTGGACACAATACAAGTGTCAAATGTTATGAGATTAACAGAATAAATTATAGTAACATCCATCTGAGGAATACAGTTCAACTATAAGAAATAATATTATTGAAATTTATTTATTGACAATCAAATATGTTACTGATATATTAAGTCAAAAAGGTGTGACAGAAAAAAAGTTTGTATAAAAATGGGACTCCATTGAAGATTCTACTGCTTATGATATACACACACACAGAAAAGCCTAGATGACATGTATAAACCACACTTATTCATAGATGATGGCAATATATGTGTTTTATTTCATTCTTTATGCTCTTATATATTTTACAGGTAATCTACAATAAACATAATGTTCCATGCATAATAAAAATATTTCTCCATGCATAAAAAAATAATTAAAATGCAGAATAAGAGAGACAGTGGGTTTAGAGGCTTTGAGAACATTTGTGTGCAGGAGTTATGGTTAAGCATTGCTTCTGATCAGTAAGCTTTATCATAGTCATTTTGTGGGGTCCCTACTGCCTCCAGTTCCTAAATTTTTCCAGGATCCTATAAGTCAAATTCATTTATTTCTTGTGCCTCTCTTCTCAACATCTTTTCAAGGCTCACATAAATTCTATTACTCATCTATCTGTCTTCAGATTTCAAAATAGTGTTGATATTTCTCAATTGCTAAGGTAATCTTTCCTGTTCTCTTTCTTCTTTCTGACTTGTATCTTGTTTGTTTCTATTCTCATTTTAATAAAATTTCAGGAGAAGAGAGAAATAGTTGCATTCAATCTAAAACCTTTAACAGGAAATCCCATGGGTATTTACACATTGGCTCCTATTTATAACTAACATTGTGCACAGATGTCTCAAATAAGAAGCTGCAGGGGCTTGGCTAACTGAGTTAGTGCTAATCTGGTGAAGAGCTGACACATGACATCACCTGAATTCACCTGACCTAACTAGGAGTTGGGACACGAAGATTTTTTTCCTTCCTTGGTGATTATTCTAGCCATGGCCAGGGACATGCAAAAAAGCAAATGGCAAACACAATATGCTAAATTCTCTATAATAAAATGTGCTTGAATAGGAAGGAAACTGCAGCTGTTCAGTACAGATGGCAAATAGCTGACTGCTTTTTAACAGGATACAATGAAATATCTAAACTGAAGAGACATATTGAGAAATACATGTGTGAGCAAAGCAGTTACTTCCCATTAAAAAAAAAAAAATCCTGAATAGTTAAGTTATTTTTTTAATGAAAATTTCCCCCAAACCACTGGCCCAAGTAGAAAATTTCCAAGGCAATTCGCTAAATATTATGTCTTCAAACGTACTTGGAATTGCCCCAAATTTATTGATCTCTCAGGAATCATTTTTGTACCACCTGTTTTATTTCTTAATTAATTAATTTACTAATTTATTTTAATTAGAGGATAATTACTTTACAATATTGTGATGGTTTTTGCTGTACATCAACATGAATTGGTCACAGGTATACATGTGTCCCCCATCCTGAACCCCCCACCACCTCCCTTCCCACCCTATCCTTCTGGGTTGCCCCAGAGCACCAACTTTGGGGGCCCTGCTTCATGCGTTGAATGTGCACTGGTCGTCTATTTTACATATGGCAATGTACATGTTTCAGTGCTATTCTCTCAAATCATCCTACCATCCCTTTCTCCCTCTAAATCCAAAAGTCTTTTCTTTGCATCTGTGTCTCCTTTGCCTCCCTGCATGTAGGATCATCATGTACCACCTGTTTTAAATGGCAACACACTCCAGTATTCTTGCCTGGAGAATCCCATGGACAGAGGAGCCTGGCAGGCTACAGTACATGGGGTTGCAAGAGTCAGACACTACTTAGCAACTAAACCACTACCATCATACAGATGAGGCAGTGAAGGCAGATGTCTACTTGTGTGTCAGTGTGTGCTTGCATACTTGTGTGCACATACTTTATTATTATTTTATGCATGTTCACTTAGCCTCCAGATCTACAAAATTAGAGATTTTTAAAAAATTTTTTTCCATTTTTATTAGAGTGTAGTTGCTTTACAATGTTGTGTTAGTTTCTACTGTACAGCATAATGAACCAGCTGTTGTTGTTCAGTCATCCAGTCATGTCCAGCTCTTTGTGACTCCATGGACTGCAGCATGCCAGGCCTCCCTGTCCCTCACCATCTCCCGGAGTTTACCCAAGTTCATGTTTATTGCATCGGTGATGCTATCCAGCCATCTCATCCTCTGACACCCTCTTCTCCTTCTGCCCTAGATCTTTCCCAGCATCAGGGACTTTACCAATGAGTTATCTGTTCACATCAGATGACCAAAATACTGGAGCTTCAGCTTCAGCATCAGTACTTCCAGTGAATATTCAGGGTTGATCTCCCTTAAGATTAACTGATGTGATCTTGCTGTTTAAGGGACTTTCAGGAGTCTTCTCCAGCACCACAGTTTGAAGACATCAATTCTTGGCCTTCTGCCTTCTTTATGGTCCTGCTCTCACAACCATACGTGACCACCGGGAAGACCATAGCCTTGACTTTACAGGCCTTTGTCAGTTGAGTAATGTCTCTGCTTTTCAACACACTGTCTAGGTTTGTCATTGCTTTCCTGCCAAGAAGCGTTTGTCTTCTGATTTCATGGCTGCAGTCATCATCTGCAGTGATTTTGGAGCCCAAGAAGAGGAAACCTGTCACTGCTTCCACCTTTTATAGCCCCTCTTGTTTTTAATTTCCCTGCCATTTTGGTCACCACAGAGTACTGTGTAGAGCTCCTTGTTCTATACAGTAGGTTCTCCTTAGTTATCTATTTTATATATAATATCAATATTGTGAACATGTCAGTCCCAATCTCCTAATTCATCCCATCACCGCCCCCCCCCCCCCACTTCTACCTAGGCATCCATACATCTGTTCTCTGTGTCTGTGATGGGCAGGAATAGTGATGTATTTTTCAAAATTATTCTGTTTCTCATAGCACTCAACCTCTGCTGAACACATGGAAGGGATTCAATCAACACTCACTAGTTTACTGATGGGCTTTGTTGTTGAAAAGTTATATCTGGACTTCCAATTGCACCAAGAGAAACATCTAGATCTGTGTAATACAAACATATTGACAGAAGAAAATGTTAGCTAAGAATTATCAGTTAAATAAGTCAGTCACAAAAGGACAAATACTGTTTAATTCCACTTACATGAGTTACATACAGTAATCAAATTTATAGAAGCACAAAGTAGAACTGTGATTGCCAGAACTGGGGAAAGGGAAGAATGAGAATTAATCTTTAAGGACAGGGATTCAGTTAGGGAAGATGAAAAATTTCTGGACATAGACAGTGATAATGGTCATGGAACAATGTGAATTTTACTTAATCATTCACTTATATATTTATTTGGCTGTTCCAGGTCTTAGTTGCAGCACAAAGGACATAGTTCCCCCACCAGGGATCAAACCTGGGCACCCTGCATTGGGAGTGCAGAGTCTTAGCCACTGGACCACCAGGAAAGTCCCCAGTGTGAATTTTACTTAAGGCTACAAAACTGAAAATTTAAAAATAGGATGGTGTGATCACTCACCTATAGCCAGACATCCTGGAATGTGAAGTTAAGTGGGCCTTAGGAAGCATCACTATGAACAAAGCTAGTGGAGGTAAAAGAATTCCAGTTGAGCTATTTCAAATTCTGAAAGACAATGCTGTGAAAGTGCTACACTCAATATGCCAGCAAATTTGGAAAACCCAGCAGTGGCCACAGGACTGGAAAAGGTCAGTTTTCATTCTAATCCCAAAGAAAGGCAATGCCAAAGAATGCTCAAACTACCGCACAATTGCACTCATCTCACATGCTAGTAAAGTAATGCTCAAAATTCTCCAAGCCAGGCTTCAGCAATATGTGAACTGTGAACTTTCAGATGTTCAAGCTGGTTTTAGAAAAGGCAGAGGAACCAGAGATCAAATTGCCAACATCTGCTGGATCATTGAGAAAGCAAGAGAGTTCTAGAAAAATATCTATTTCTGCTTTATTGACTATGCCAAAACTTTTGACTGTGTGGATCACAATAAACTGTGGAAAATTTGAAAGAGATGGGAATTCTAGACTACCTGACCTGTCTCTTGAGAAACCTGTATGCAGGTCAGGAAGCAACAGTTAAAACTGGACATGGAACAACAGACTGGTTCCAAATAGGAAAAGGAGTACATCAAGGTTGTATATTGTCACCCTGCTTATTTAACTTACATGCAGAGTACATCATGAGAAACACTGGGTTGCAGGAAGCACAAGATGGAATCAAGGTTGCCAGGAGAAATATCAATAACCTCAGATATGCAGATGACACCACCCTTATGGCAGAAAGTGAAGAAGAACCAAAGAGCCCCGTGATGAAAGTGAAAGAGGAGAGTGAAGAAGTTGACTTAAAGCTCAACATTCAGAAAACTAAGATCATGGCACTGGTCCCATCACTTCATGGCAAATAGATGGCGAAACAGTGGAAACAGTGGCTGACTTTATTTTTCTGGGCTCTAAAATCACTGCAGATGGTGACTGCAGCCACGAAATTAAAAGATGCTTACTCCTTGGAAGGAAAGTTATGACCAACCTAGACAGCATATTAAAAAGCAGAGACATTACTTTGCCAACAAAGGTCCATCTGGTCAAGGCTATGGTTTTTCCAGTGGTCATGTATGGATGTAAGAGTTGGACTATAAAGAAAGCTGAGGGCTGAAAAATTGATGCTTTTGAACTGTTGTGTTGGAGAAGGCTCTTGGGAGTCCCTTGGACTGCAAGGAGATCCAACCAGTCCATCCTAAAGGAGATCAGTCCTGGGTGTTCATTGGAAGGACTGATGTTGAAGCTGATACTCCAATACTTTGGCCACCTGATGTGAAAAGCGGACTCATTTGAAAAGACCCTGATGTTGGGAAAGATTCAGGGCAGGAGAAGAAGGGAACGACAGAAGATGAGATGGTTGGATGGCATCACTGACTCGATGGACATGGGTTTGGTTGGACTCCGGGAGTTTGTGATGGATAGGGAGGCCTGGCGTGCTGCAGTTCATGGGGTCGCAAAGAGTTGGACACGACTGAGCGACTGAACTGAACTGAAAGTGGCAAATTTTATGTTGTGTCTGTTTTACCACAGAAAACAAAAGAATTGTTAGTCACATCATTAATGGCTTGGGAGGGCCTTCTTTTATCAGGAATGTCTGGAATTTTAGAAACATCTCCTTGTTTACCAGGGTGATTGCAGTTTCACTCATCTCTTGTCCAGAGGATCAGATGCACTGGAGTCTGGTAAAAGGAAAACTCACATCTGAATAAAATACAATGGAAACTCACTTTTTGTACATTTCATAGAGACTGCTGTCTGTCAGAGTCACTCTTATTTCACGTCTTTTGGGAAGATAAAGTTTCCAACAGACTTTGTCTTTTGAGAAGTTGCTCACCCACTTGAGTTTTCTAGTAAGTTCCATCTGGGTCACATTGGTACAAATGTGTCCCTGCTGCCTTGGTAATCAAGGATAAGATACTGGGTGGGTAGTGAAGGAAGTAGACTTCAGCTATGAAGCCCCTTGTTCCCATAAAAATTTTGTTCCTGAAGTCTCCAGACCTTTCCTTCTTTCTGTTATGATTTTGCATTCTTTGGAACATCCCAGATAAGTGTGATCCAGTCAAAGGCACAGCTCTGAGGTCATTCCAATATTTGCTAAATAAGTTGTAACAGTTTAGAAGAACTAGTGGTTAGGGAGGCCTGCCTAATATCCTGAGGTCCCAGAAGTTTTCCAACTTGGTGTTTGAAAGTCATCCATGGAATGGTTGAGCTTGCTCAAGCATCAACTGGGAAGCCAGTTGAAACTCTGCTCATCGGAACCTACATTGAGGTGAAAGGTTCAAGGGACTGGGTAGCACCCAGTGTCACCTGAAGAAACATCCAAATTTTCAACAAAGATGGAAGCAGGAGTTTAAAGTAAGATGAGCAGTGAAAGTCTGGCTGGGGCCAGGGCTGAGTCCAAAGCTCTGAAATATATGATGGTGTCAGAGACTCAAGATTGGTTGACGGTGGGGCCAGGGGTGGCTGGCAAGGCAGTCATGACATTGTTAAGTTGCTAGGCAAGATGAGACATCAGAGAGTACAGCAAATTACAGAGATGGCAATCAGCAAGTACCACGTGGACTCTGAGCGTCACAACATTGATGTAAAGGAGAAAGTTCACTTTGTTTATCAGATGTGTTACATACATGATATGAAACCTCTGCCTCCATGAAAATGTTCAAGTCATTAATTAGATGTTTCCTTTTTCCCCAGCTATGACCTAAAGAACTAGCTTGAGAGAGCACATGATGAGGAGAAAAAGGAACCAGAATTTTCCTTTTCAGGATGATCTTTGTCACTCATTCTTTTTCTGGGTCTCATATCCGTTCTCTTATCTTCGGGCTTGATTAAAGATCACTTTCCGGTTTCATGTTGTCAAAGCTGTCACTGAACTTCCTCCAGGGAGCAATGCCTCTGTAGATCCCCTGGAGAAGGAAGTGGCAACCCACTCCAGTATTCTTGCCTGGAAAATCCCATGGACAGAGGAGCCTGGTGGGCTAGAGTCAATGGGGTCTCACAACAGAGTTGTGCCTTTGAGTTGTTTAGCAACTAAGCAGCAACAAACTTCTTGCCTAACTGAATCTCCTTCAACACAGCCTCTCTGTGCCATTACTTGGTTGATTTCTTTGCCCTCAGAACATCCTCTAAAACTTCCTTGCCCCTTTTTACCTTTCTGAGAGCCCAGGCATAAGACTCACCCAAGCAGGCTCTTCCTTCCATGGGGCAGGACTCCAAGAAAAGAATATACATATGCAAATAACAAAGGAACATGGAGTCATTTCTGAAATGTTTTCTTGATGACTGAAAATTTAGCGCTCATAACTGAAGGTTAAAAGACTCCAAGACCTCATCTTTCATAACCTTTTGTTTGAAGTCAGTTTGGGACTGGAGAAAGAAAACAAAAAGTCTGAAGAATATCTAATTTTGTGAATCTCATTTTCAAATTCAGATCTCAAATGTTCCCCGAGGCAATGGATTGTGAAGGCAGCACAGTGATGAAAACTTAATAAAAGACCCAGAAAGATCATAGATTATGCTGGCCTGTCAACTGTCATAGGTAAGGGAACAATAATGACATTATTTTAATATTTAGGGATGTTCTTGGCTGTGTTTCATCCTCTGCAATGACAGCTACCCTGGCTTCAAACTTTATCACTGTCTACCATGAGCTCATCCATGGTTTTCTGGTCATTTCTGTCATATACTTTCTTTGTTTGGCCTCTGTTTAAAAAAATGTTTAACCACAAAACATGTATAGTAATATCTTTATGTCATGACTTTATATCATGATTTTAGTCACTTCCCATCCCAGACTCTTGTGTTTTTCAGTCCATTAATTCTGCCCCCAGTTATCTTTTAATAGCAGAAGTATGGGTCATATAAATGCCATTCTCTGGTTTCTCCATTCCTATAGGATAAGTTAAAGCCCTTTGAACAAAATGCAGGGACTTTATAATAGAAACTTTGATTCATTTTACAGCCTCATTTCCTGCCCTCCTCTGTCCCCAAGTCCCCAGCACCACCGTGGTTTATACCACTGCAATCCCAAACATGTGAGACTCATTTACTTCTCTGTGTTTTCCCTGGGATGTCCTTTCTCTTTTTCTCTGCCTGGAGAAAGAGGACTTGACCTCCAGAGCTTACAAGTGTCCTCATCTGTGAAGTCTTTCCTAAGCTCATGCCAAGATAATTGCTCTGCTCTCCAGTGATAGGATGTCATATTGGAACTGTCTATTTACAAATCTGGGATCTGTGCCTATTCCCATGTGGTTACTCAGACACACTAGACAGAATCCTCCCTTTTGCACTCCCCCCACCCCCTGACCCCTCTTTGTTAAAAAAATGCCTGGCCTCATGGCTCAATTAATGCTGAATGAAGGATAGAATGAATGAAGACAAGGAAGGTGACAGTCTATCCAAGGAGAGTGGATCCATCTTCAGTGGAGCTAAAATTGGCTTGGCACCAACTGCTGTACCCAGGTTCTGGGGACACCCCCCATTCTTTTCCAGAGCTCCCAGTTGAGGGATTAGCCCATCTTTGCTTTCTTTCCTAGTAGGTTTCCGTCTTGAAGTTAATCTCATTGTCTCAAAGGAGGAAAGTTGACATAAATGTAAGGAAGTACTTCCTATGCTGGGCTTCCCTAGGGGCTCAGTAGTAGACTCCAGCTGCCAATGCAGGAGACATGGGTTCAATCCCTGGGTCAGGAAGATTCCCTGGAGAAGGAAATGGTAACCCACTCCAATATTCTTGCCTGGGGAGTCTGACAGGCTATAGCAAAGAGTCAGACATGATTTACAAATAAACAACAGCAACAACTTCACATGTGACATCTAGTATGACCTCAAATCCCCTTTTTCAGTTGGGGGTAATGACACTCCTAAAGAAGACTGGTAGCCAAGGCTTCCCTGGTGATTCAGCCAGTAAAGAATCTGCCTGCAATGTGAGAGACCTGGGTTCATATCCTGGGTTGGGAAGATCCCCTGGAGAAAGGCATGGCAGCCCATTCCAGTATTTTTGCCTGGAGAATAACATGGACAGAAGAATCTGTCCATAGGATCACAAAGAATCAGACATGACTGAAGCAACTTGGTGCAAAGGAAACTGGAAAATTGCCTCTCAATCCCCCACACACCCTTTCTGGAAATCCAGGATTAGCAGATATTACTTCTTCCCCCAGATCCACACTGACAAAGTCACAAGTTCATCCCCTTCTGCTTGCTGCTGTGCTGTGTGTGATGTGCTAAGTCACTTCAGTTGCGTCCGACTTTTTGCAACCCTATGGATGGTAGCCCACCAGGCTCCTCTGTCGTCAGGATTATCTAGGCAAGAATACTGGAGTGGATTGCCATGCCCTCCTCCAGGGATCTTCCTAACCCAAGTATTGAACCCACGTCTCTTACATTTCCTGCACTGGCAGATGGGTTCTTTACCACCAGCACTACCTGGGATGCCTGTTGCTGGGAGGTTAATTAGCACATTTTTCTAGAAAGCAATTAGGAAAATGCATCCAGTCTTCAAAATCTTTCACCCCTTGGATCTGGCAATCTCATTTCAGTGACAAGGGGAAAATATATAGATATTCATCCAAGAATTATTTATATTAGAAAGAAATTAAAAGCAATAGGTTAATTACAGAACACACATTAATCAGTAATGATCATATCTTAGAAAAATGTTTAATGACATTCCCCAAATAACTATGTCAATTTGTTCATGAAAAACAAATACCTACCAATTTTCCCACATTCAACAGCTGCTAATGTAGAAGAATTAGAGTTTTGTTTTTTTTTTTTCTTTTTGGCCCCTGTAGCAGTCTCACCCTGAAACCAGAAAGAAAAGTGACTGCTCAGTCAGCTGATTGAAGCCTGATCTCAGAGATGCTCAAGCATCTTCAGCACCTCTTTCTCTCTGTCTGCCTCCACCCAGGGACACTATGACTCCCTGTGACATTTTCTGGGGTGCACAACCCTCTGCTAGTTCTTCACAGCATCCTGCCTCTGGCTCTGAGTTTCCAGAGTGATGGAACATGGGTTGTTCCTAGCCTGCATCCCTCATCCCCAACTGCATTCCCAGGAGGCAGGAGAGATACTGCTGACCCCTGGACTTCCAGCCTAGAACCAGGTTCACCCAGTCTGGCCTTTCTTTGCCTTCTAGTGTCAGAGACCCTTCACATTCTACCTCATGAGCATGCAGCATTCCTGACACACCAACACCCACCTCTGAATCTCCTCACCCAGAATCTCCTCAGCCAAATGCTTCTCCAGAGAATAACAGACAGAGAGGGTGAAAGGAGGAAACTAAAAAGGGTCTCACTCTGCCCTCAGATGTGTCCCCTCTGTCCCAGCTACCCTTCCTGGCTGGCTCTTTCTGTGTCTTTGATGCAACTGGCCCTCCCCAGAGAGAGTGGGTGAGATGGGAATGGTTGAAGGTAGCTTTACAGGATTCTGAAGTCTTTCACCTCTTTCCTGCTCACTTTCCTTTCTCAGGAAAATCATCCCGCCTAATGACACTTGGTCACCTAAAAAGAAAAGGACACGATTAAATACAGACACTTTGACCCAACTTTCTCTGAGAAAAGAAGCAGGGATTTTGTTTTGAATTATTGAAAGAAGTCGGTACAATAGGATAATCTACTGTTCTTTATACTCTGTTTCCCAAAGCAGACACAGATTAGACCTCCCAGGGCTTCGGGGCCCAAGGCCAGGAGACAGTGGTTCTGCTCCTTCTTTGCTGGTCCGGGGACTCACTTCCGGGCATTCCTCTTTTACACTCCTCTCCCCTTCTATGGCAGCCCTTCTTAGGCAAGTCTCTCTGTGGAGAAGCATGGCTTTATGTGAACATCTGAGCAAACTTCCTTATCTGTTTCATCTGTCCCTCTGCACTCGTCTTCTCTAGTTTGGCAGACATTGTAGCTTTCTTTATCTGAAACACTCCTGCCACCACTCTGGTAGCCTGTGCCATGGAATTGGCAACATATTTGTGTCTTTGGGCTGTTGAGAGTTAAATTAATGCCATAACTGCTTACGGGACAGTGGCTCATGCGTTTCAGCATGTCTCCCTGGCCTCAGTCTCCTGCAGGTGAGTAATGGTGGTAATAAAAACGACAGAGTCAAACTGTCTCATCACTGTGAGGCTCCCAAGAAGTTGGAGCTGTCCAGACAGCTTAAAAGGTGACCCTGGGGAGAACAAGATGGCGGAGAAGTAGGTGGATGTGAAGTACATCTCTCTCCATGGATACATCAGGAATACACCTTCAGACACAGAAGTGCATGCAGAACACCAGCTGAGAGCGGACAGGAGTACCTGCCCAGTGGGAAGAATATATAGAACCACGCAAAGCTCGGTAGGATGAAGGAACTAGGGGGGAAAACAGGAGTGCTAGTAGGTCTAGACCTGCCCTTGGCGGGTGGGGGAAATGAAGCAGGGGTTCAATCCCCACTTCCGGGCAATTGTCTGAGTTAGAGAAACATTTAAGGCTGAGAGTGAAACAGCTGGTCTCTGGCAACCTAAATGGAATGAGAATCAGACAGTCTTTGCTGCAGCCATACATACGACGGACAGGAACGCTAGTCCCCTGGAAAGGGCAGCGGCTGGGAGCTGGAGTTTAGGGATTGTGGAGCAATCCCAGGCGAGGGCTGCTGTTGACTGTGGAGAGACGGATGGAGGGGATGTGAGGGAGGAGACTGTGGTGGGAAATGCCTGTGGAGGAAAGCCAGGCAGCCATGGAAGCAAGGCAATACTGCTGAGTCACGCGTAGGGGGTGGAGCCATCACCATAGCCTCTCTCCCCCCACACGCCAGCATAGGCAGCTAAACAACAGGGAGACTGGCCCATCAAATGCCTGATACACTGAACTACAGAGTACCACCCCACCCAGGGGGCCCCTTTAATTGCCTGACGCTCCATTCTACGGAGAGGACCCCAGGCAAGGGAACCCTCTAAGTGCCTGAATGGGCAGAGCTACCAAGAAATGCTGGCCAAAGAGGCCTTCTGATCGCCAGCTACAAGAGGCTCGAAAAAAGACCCTGACAGGGCCATAACTTCTGCACTGGAGGCAGTCCGTGTCCCTGCACACTTGGCAGCACCAGGGTCCCCACAAGCCAAGCAGCTGCGCCACCTTCACGCTCAACTCTCACTGGGGGCAGAGCTGCCACAGGCAAAAAAAGTCTTGCATCTATGCATGCAGGGTCGCTTCAGTTGTGTCCAACTCTTTGCAACCCTGTGGACTGTGGCCTTCCAGGCTTCTCTGTCAGGGAATGGGGGTTCTCCAGGCAAGAACACTGGAGCATATTGGCCAATACTGGTTGCCATACCCTTCTAGAGCACTGTTTCCTGCTGCCCTAGCCGCCAACTCCCCTGAGTACCTGGTGCTGCCAGAACCCCTGCGACCCAAGCAGCTGCACCACCTCCACACCTGGCCCTCACAGGCAGACCCGAGTCCTCCAGGGCAGCCTCAGGAGCAAACCCCAGTGACAACCCACATGCAGAGGTGGAAATAAAGCCACAGTTGAAACCCAGGAGCAGTGTGGCTAAGGAAGAAGACCCAAAACCTTCCCACCAGCTGGACAAGCTGCAGGTTAAATCCACATGATCAGCTAGACAGACTCAGAGTCTCTGGAATATATAAAAGGCCATTGAGAGCTCTCATGAAAGAAAATGCACTAGTTCTGATGGCTGTGGATCTTCAAGGCAAGAACACACAGGAGCAAGACCAGATTAGACTCTAAGCTGCCCCCACAACAGGTCCAGAGTTCAGCACAGTGTTAGAGGGCATCCCAGGGAGGTGAGGTGGACTGTGACTCCAGCGAGGGAAAGGACTCTGACAGCAGTGACTCAAAAATAACATTTATTATTCTTATCTTTTGACTTGTTCTGTAGATTCCACTGGATTTTTTTTTTTTTCTTTTTTCCTTTCCTTTTTCCCCCACCTCTGTTGTAGTGGTCAATTTTATTGACACTAAGGAATCCAAATAAGCTTTTGAACTTTTTTTTTCTCAGTCACACTTTTTTATTGTTATAAACCTCTGCCTCTATGTTGGGCTTTTGCAGTTCTGTGGAGTTTTCCTTTTTTATTGCTTTGGGTTTGTTTGTTTTTTTTTTCTCTTTTTTTAATTTTAATTTTTTAAACCTATTATATTTTTTTACATTTATTCCTTTGTTTTCTTTTCCTACTGTTCTTTTCCCCTTGCATTTAATCTTTAACTTATATAAATCTTCTTTATCTACCTCTATTTAACTGTGCACATCTATTCTTTCTTTCTTTTCTTTCTCTCCTTTCCTCTCAACATATTTGTTAGTTTTATTTTCATTGCCTTATTCCCCCATTGGCACCTTGCTTTAGTTTTGTTTTCCAGTTTGTGCTTTAGTTAGCTTTGTTCTGGTAGATATAATTTTTGGTTTCTTTGTTCACCAGGTCAATCTATTGTACTTTATTTTTGTTGGGCTGTTTTGATTTTGCTTATGGGTGTATGTGTATATGTGTATATTCAGTCACACTTTTTACTGTTGTTATAAAACTGTCTCTATGTTGGGCTCTTACAGTTCTGTTGAGTTTTCCTTTTCTTTCCTTTTTTCTTTCTTCTTATTTTTATCTTTTTTATAATTTTAATTTTTTAAATCTATTATATTTTTTGTACATTTATTCCTTTGTTTGCCTTTCCTACTGTTCTTTTCCCCTTGAAGTTAATCTTTAATGTATATAAATCTTCATCTACTTCTATTTAACTTTGCATCCTTATTCTTTCTTTTCTTTCTTTCCTTTCCCTTCAGCATATTTGTTAGTTTTGTTTTGATTGCTTTATTCCCCACTTGGCACATTACTTTAGTTTTGTTTTCCAGTTTGTGCTTTAGTTAGTTTTGTTCTTAACTGGTAAATATAATTTTTTATTTCCTTTGTTCACTGGGTCAATCTACTGTACTTTATTTTTGTTGGACTGTTTTGGCTTTTCTCATGGGTGTATGTGTATATGTGTATATTCCATTATTTTAATCATTATTTGCCTGATTTTGTAGCTGCCACTTGTCTGGGGTTCATCTCTGGTTTCTTGCTTTTGGGTATTTGTTTTAATCTCATTTAGTGCCACAACAAACCACTTGTGGAACCTTTGTTCCTGACTCGAGATCAAGCCCTGAGCCTTTGGAGGGGGAGCACTGACTCTAAGACCCTAAACTACCAGAGAACTAACCCTAGGTTCTATCAAATAGTGAGAGCTAACACAAAGGAAACCACTCGAATACAAGATCCAGCATCACCATACCACCCATAGCACCCTGTGCAAGATGCCTCATCTAACCAACAAACAAAACAAAAACACAAACCAAATCATCAGCAGACAGGATCATCACCTCACCTAACCTTGCCCATCAGAGAAAAAATAAAGAAACAACAAAAACTCAGCACAAATCTCACCCTATGTAAAGCTTACACAAACCACTGGACCAATCTTAGGAGAGTAGAAACCAAAAGGAAGAAAGAATTCAACCTTCTTCAAGAAAAGAATTCAACTTTCCTTGAAGCCTGGGAAAAGGAGACCTCAAACACAGTAAGTTTAAAAAAAAAAAAAAAAAGACATATAATGAAAAGGCAGAGAATTACTACACAAATGAAGGAATAAACTAGAAACACAGAATTCCAAATAAATGAAGAGGAAATAGAAGAAGGTGAATCGAAGGAGGAAAAGAGGAAATAAATGAACAGAAAAATTCTTTTCTGAAAAAGAGATCAGAATAATGATAGAAAAGATGATCAAAAACTTTGAAAACAAAATGGAGAAAATGCAAGAATCAATTAACAAAGACCTAGAAGAATTAAAGAATAAACATACAGAGACAAACAACACAATTACTGAAATTTAAAATACCCTAGAAGGAATCAATAGCAGAATATCTGAAGCAGAAGAACAAATTAGTGAGCTGGAAGATAAAATGATGGAAATAACTTCTGAAGAGCAGAATAAAGTTAAAAAAAAAGAAAAGAACTGAGGACATCCTCAGAGACCTCTGGGACAATATCAAACACACAAACATTTGAATTATAGGGGTCCTAGAAGAAGAAGAGAGAAAGAAAGGATATGAGACAATTTTTGAAGAAATTATAGTTGAAAATTTCCCCAATATGGAAAAGGAAATAATCAAGTCCAAGAGGCACAAAGAGTCCCATACAGGATAAACCCAAGGAGAAACATGCCAAGACACATACTAATCAAATTAACAGGACTCTAAACACAAAGAAAGAATATTAAAAGCAGCAAGGGAGAAGTAACAAGTAACATACAAGGGAAACCCATACACTTAACAGCTGATCTTTCAGCAGAAACTCTGCAGGCCAGAAGGGAATGGCAGGATATATTTTAAGTACTGAAAGGGTAAAATCTACAGCCAAGATTACTGTACCTGGAAAGGATCTCATTCAAAGTTGATGGAGAAATAAAAAGCTTTTCAGACAAGCAAAAGTTAAGAGAATTCAGTACCACCAAACCAGCTTTACAACAAATGTTAAAGAGACTTACATAGTCAAGAAATATAAAAGAGAAGAAAGATCTACAAAATCAACTCCAAACAATTAAGAAAATGGCAATAGGAACATATATATCAATAATTACTTTAAATGTAAATGGATAAATGATTAAATGCTCCAACCAAAAGACACAGACTAGCTGAATGGATACAAAAACAAGACCCACATATATGCTGTCTACAAGAAACCCACTTCAAACCTCAAGACACATATAGACTGAAAGTGAGAGGATGGAAAAATATATTCCATGCAAATGGGAAGCAAAAGAAAGCTGGAGTAGCAATCCTCATATCAGACAAAATAGACTTTAAAATAAAGAATGTTACAAGAGATAAGGAAGGACACTACATAATGATCAAGGGATCAATCCAAGAAGAAGATGTAACAATTGTAAAATCTATGCACCCAACATAGGAGCACCTCAACACATAAGACAAACACTAATAGACATAAAAGGAGAAATGGACTCTAGCACGATAATAGTAGGAGACTTTAACACCCCACTCACGCCAATGGACAGATCATCAAAACAGAAAATTAATAAGGAAACACGTGTCTTAAATGATACATTAGATAAGATGGATCTCCCTGATATCTTCAGGACATTCCATCTAAATGCAGAAGAATACACCTTCTTCTCAAGTGCACGTTGAACATTTTCCAGGATAGACTACATCTTGGGTCAAAAATCAAACCTCAGTAAATTTAAGAAAATTGAAATCATATCAAGCATCTTCTCTGACCACAACATTATGAGACTAGATATCCATTACAAGAACAAAACTGCAAAAAACACAAACACGTGGAGATTAAACAATACATTTCTATATAACCAACAGGTTATTGAAGAAATCAAAAGGAAAATTTAAAAAATTTCTAGAAACAAATGACAGTGAAAACACAACTCAAAACCTATGCAATGCAGCAAAAGTAGTTCTAAGAGGTAAGTTTATAGCAATACAATCCTATCTCAAGAAGCAAGAAAAAACATTGAACAGACAACCTAACTTTACACCTAAAACAACTGGAAAAAGAACAACAACAAAAACAACAAAAAACTAAAATTAGTAGAAGGAAAGAAATCATAAAGATCCAAGCAGAAATAAATGAAAAGGAAATGAAAGAAACAATAGTAAAGATTAATAAAACTAAAAGCTGTTTCTTTGAGAAGACAAACAAAATGGGCAAACCTTTAGCCAGACTCATCAAGAAAAAAAGAGAGAATAATCAAATCAACAAAATTAGAAATGAAAAAGGAGAGGTTACAACAGACAATGCAGAAATACAAAGGAGTATAAGAGACTATTATGAGCAACTATATGGCAAAATAGATAACCTGGAAGAAATGGACAGATTCTTAGAAAAGTTCAACCTTCCAAGACTGAACCAGGAAGAAATAGAAATTATGAACAACCCAATTACAAGCACTGAAATTGAAGCTGTGATCAGAAATCTCCCAAAAAACAAAAGCCCAGGACCAGATGACTTCACAGAAGAATTATATCAAACATTTAGAGAAGAGCTAATGCCTATCCTTCTAAAACTCTTTCAAAAAAATTGCAGAGGAAGGAACACTTCCAAACGCATTCTAGGAGGCCAACATCATCCTGATACCAAAACCAGGCAAAGACAACACACAAAAAAGAAAACTATAGGCCAATATCACTGATGAACATAGATGAAAAAATCCTCAACAAAATTTTAGCAAACAGAATTCAGCAACATCTCAAAAAGCTCATACACCATGATCAAGTTGGGTTTATTCCAGAGATGCAAGGATTATTCAATATACACAAATCAATCAATGCGAAACACCATACTAACAAATTGAAAGATAAAAACCATATGATCATCTCAATAGATGCAGAAAAGCCTTTGACAAAATTCAGCACCCATTTTATGGTTAAAACGCTTCAAAAAATGGGCATAGAAGGAACCTACCTCAACACAGTAAAGGCCATATATGATAAACCTACAGCAAACATTATTCCCAATGGTGAAAAACTGAAAGCATTCCCCCTAATATCAGGAACAAGACAAGGGTGTCCACTTTCACCACTATTATTCAACCTTGTTCTGGAAGTCCTAGATACAGCAATCAGAGAAGAAAAAGAAATAAAAGGAATCCAGATTGTAAAAGAAGTAAAGCTCTCACTGTTTGCAGATGACATGATATTGTACATAGGAAATCCTAAAGATAGTATCAGAAAATCACTAAAGCTAATCAGTGAATTTAGCAAAGTTGCAGGATACAAAATCAATACACAGAAATCACTTGCATTTCTATATACTAACAAGGAAAAATCAGAAAGAGAAATTAAAGAATGAATCCCATTCATCATTGCAACAAAAAGAGTTAAATATCTAGGAATAAACTTGCCTAAGGAGATGAACTGTACACAGAAAATTATAAGACACTAATGAAAGAAATTATAAGACACTAATGAAAGAAATAAAAGACAAAATAAACAGACAGAGAGATATTCCATGTTCCTGGGTAGGAAGAATCAATATTGTGAAAATGACTATACTACCAAACACAATCTACAGATTCAATGTGATCCCTATCAAATTACCAAGGGCATTTTTCACAGAACTAGAACAAAAAATTTCACAATTCATATGTAAACATAAAAGACCTCGAATAGCCAAAGCAGTCTTGAGGAAGAACGGAGCTGAAGGAATCAACCTTCCTGACTTCAGATTATACTACAAAGCTACAGTCATCAAGACAGTATGGTACTGCCACAAAAACAGAAACATAGACCAATGGAACAAGACAGACAGCCAAGAAATAAACACAAGCACCTATGGGTACCTTATTTTTGACAAAGGGAGGCAAGAGTATACAATGGGGCAAAGACAGCCTCTTCAATAAATGGTGCTTGGAAAACTGGACAGCTGCATGTAAAAGAATGAAATTAGAACTTCCTAACACCATACACAAAGATAAGCTCAAAATGGATTAAAAACCTAAATGTAAGACCAGAAATTATAAAACTCTTGGAGGAAAGCATAGGCAGAATATTCAAGAACATAAATCAAAGCAAGATCCTCTATGACCCACCTCCTAGAGTAATGGAGATAAAAACAAAAGTAAGTAAATGGGGCCTGATTAAACTTAAAACTTTTGCACAGCAAAGGAAACTATAAGCAAGGTGAAAAGACAACTCTCAAAATGGGAGTAAATAATAGCAAATGAAACAACTGACAAAGGATTAATTTCCAAAATATACAAGCAGTTCATACAACTCAATGCCAGAAAGACAAACAGCCCAATCAAAATGTGGTAAAAAGATCTAAACAGACTTTTCTCCAAAGAAGATGTACAGATGGCTAACAAACACATGAAAAGATGCTCAACATCTCTCATTAGAGAAACACAAATCAAAACTACAACGAGATATCACCTCACACTGGTCAGAATGGCCATCATAAAAAAGTCTACAAACAATACATACTGGAGAGGGTGTGGAGAAAAGGGAACACTCGCGCACTGTTGGTGGGAATATAAATTGATAGAGCCACTATAGAAGATCGGATGGAGATTCCTTAAAAAATGAGGAATAAAACCACCATATGACCCAGCAATCCCACTCCTAGGCATACACCCTGAGGAAACCAAAATTGAGAAAGACACGAGTATCCCATTGTTCACTGCGGCACTATTTACAGTAACTGGAACATGGAAGCAACCTAGATGTCCATCGACAGATGAATGGTTAAAGTTGTGGTACATATGCACAATGGAATATTACTCAGTCATAAAAAGGAACACATTTGAGTCAGTTCTAATGAGATGGATGAACCTGGAACCTATTGCCCAGAGTGAATAACTCAGAAAGAGAAAGATAAATATCATATTCTAATGCATGTATACAGAATCTAGAAAAATGGTACTGAAGAATTTATTTTCAGGGAAACAATGGAGAAACAGACATAAAGAAACAGACTTGTGGACATGGGGGAGAAGTGAGGAAAGGGTGAGATGTACAGAAAGTGTAACATGGAAACTCGCATTGCCATATTAGCCATCGGGAATTTGCTGTATGGTTCAGGAAACTCAAACAGGGGCTCTGTATCAACCTAGAAGGGTGAGGTGGGGAGGGAGATGGGAGGGAGGTTCAAAAGGGAGGGGATATATGTATACTTGTAGCTGACTCATGCTGAGGTTTGACAGAAAACAGCAAAGCTCTGTAAGACAATTATCCTTCAATTAAAAAAAAAAAAGGTGGCACCACTCATCAGTATTAACTTCAGTGTAGAAGCAGAGATAAAGGACAAAGGAAACCAACTCAAAGAGTATTCTGGAGCATTTGGAGGGGAAAATATCCACTGAAAAAGGTTTATGAAGCAGTCAAATCCTCACGAACTCTCCTGTGTGCTCCAGGAAAGGTGTGGATAAGACGGTACAGATTGAGGGACTTGATAGATGTATCAAGTATGCTGTGTCTTTCCAGAATTGACCCCTACCAGCTTAAGTCCAAAGTATCAGTGTTCACTGATACTTTTAGTCTGGTGATGTTCTCCAGATAGAGATTTTACAATTCATTGCTGATATCATTTGATGTCCTGGAGAAGGAAATGGCAACCCACTCCAGTATTCTTACCTGGAGAATTCCATGTAAAGAGGAGCCTGATGGGCTACAGTCCATGGAGTCACAGAGTCAGAAACGACTGAGCAACTAACACACACACACATCATTTGATATCCAACAGTTATCACACTGGGGACTTCCCTGGTGGTCCAGTGGTTAGGACTTCACTTTCCAATGCAGGAAGCGAGGGTTCGATCCCTGGTCATGGAGCTGAGATCCACATGCCTCGTGATCAAAACATCAAAATATAAAACTGAAACAATATTATAAATAATTCAATAAAGTTAAAAATGGTCCTCATAAAAAGAAACCTCTCAAAAAAATATTTTAAAAAGAATCAATCACACTGTAATAAAGTGACCTTTCAAAACTTTAAGAAAATCCTTTCCCATCTGCCTTACAAGGAAAGAAGTAATGTTTATTTTTCAATTTTGGGTTTCACAAAGTACATTTTGGGGAGTTACAACTTGAATTCCTTTATCCCTTCTTCATACCTCATGCCAAGTGATGCTCTGGAAACACAGATACCATGTTGCATCTCTTGGCAAACCCTCCCTCATCTTTGTGGGGAAGCAATATGATTCTCTTTGTTACTATTGTTTTGAGACCAGGATTCTTCAAAATATGTTCCACTTCAATTATTTCAATTTCTAAATATTTATCAAGCACTTATTCTAAATCATTCATTATGTAGTTGTTATAAAAATTGTGAGGATGAATGGATGGTGCTCAGACTCAAGTAGCTTCGGAGCCCTCATCTCATTAAAAACAATAAGTGCCCTGATCCCAACTTTTCTCACAGTTGAAGAGAGCTTTAAAAAGTATCTAGCAGCTAGAAATTTCTCGCAGAGATATTGACAGTATTATGGTGGTGCTTGCTACTAATACAAATAATCACTTCCCACTGTATAGCCAGTGTATAGCACGTACTGGGGTGTACAAATTATTCTTCCAGATTAACCTCAGCCCTATAGGACTTCCTCTAAGTGTGATACTCTGTACTCTGTTTTGAGACTCTCTTGTCATTTATCTTACATGTTTGAATTCATTTATCCATCCATTCATGACTTACAAGAAAGTGTTTCTTTCAAAAGTCCATTTTATTACCACTGAAGCCTCCCTACTGAGCATAAAAATAAGCACACAATGCAGAAAAAAAATGCCGGTCTTATACTTATGCAATTGCAAATGTATTGGGTATAGTAGAAAATGCAAAACTTTCTTTTGCTACAAACAAACCTCAAGTTGAAAGGATTAATTACTAATATAACAAAGCGAGGCACACAAAATCTGATTCCAGTCTTCTCCAGAAACAACAATATTCATTCATCTGATTAACATATACTCAACATTATCAAGATTAAAACAAAATGATTATACATATCATCACTATTGTAATTGCTCTGAAGGCTGTTGCCAGTACAATAAGGCTTGAAAGAAAAATAAGAGGAATGACTATGGGAAAAGAAAGAATCATTATTTTTAGAGGACCCAGATTCTACTGAGAAAACTGGAGAAATGACTGTTAGTCAAGACCTGTGATAAAATTGAAAAACTGAACCAAAGAATGGGAGAGATATTGGCAATACATATAACCCAAAAAAGATTTGAATTGTATTCAGAATCTACAAAGACCATCCTCAAATCAGTAAGAAAGAATGAATATGGGGAAAAAAAAAGACAAATGTTCTGTGTTTTGTTTGTTTTTAAAAGAGGAAAACTGAATGGTCAATCAACCTCTGCAAAGATGTACCACCTCTCTTTTTCTCACATAAAGGAGGAATTTGTAGACAATGGCCTCCAAGTGACTTTAAAATCATGTATCAAACAATAAACCTCATTAAATTATTAATTAAATAATAAATGAATCAATGGTCTGCTGTGTGTATGCTGAGTCCCTCAATCATGTCAGGCTCATTATAAACCCATGGACTATAGCCTGCAGGCTCCTCTGTCCATGGAATTTTCCAGGCAAGAATGCTGGAGTGAGTTGCCATTTTCTACTGCAGCAATGGTCTAGTAACATTCTAATTCAGTTCAGTTACTAAGCTGTGTCCGACTCTTTGCGACCCCATGGACTGCAGCACTCCAGGCCTCCCTGCTCATCACAAACTTCTGGAGCTTACTCAAACTCATGTCCATCAAGTTGGTGATGCCATCCAACCATCTCATCCTCTGTCATCCCCTTCTCCTCCTGCCCTCAATCTTTCCCAGCATCACCGTCTTTTCCAATGAGTCAGTTCTTCTCATCAGGTGGCCAAAGTATTGGAGTTTCAGCTTCAACATCAGTCTTCAGGACTGATTTCCTTTAGGAATGACTGTTTTGATCTTTGCAGTCCAAGGGACTCTCAAGAGTCTTCTCCAACACCACAGTTCAAAAGCATGAATTCTTCAGCGCTCAGCTTTCTTTATAGTCCAACTCTCACATCCATTCATGACTACTGGAAAAATGACTACATAGGCTTGACTAGATGGACCTTTGTTGGCAAAGTAATGTCTCTGCTTTTTTAGTATGCTGTCTAGGTTGGTCATAGCTTTTCTTCCAAGGAGCAAGTGTCTTAATTTCATGGCTGAAGTCACCATCTGCAGTGATTTTGAAGCCCCCCAAAATAAAGTCAGTCACTGTTTCCCCTGTTTCCCCATCTATTTGCCATGAAGTGATGGGACCGGATGCCATGATCTTAGTTTTCTGAATGTTAAGTTTTAAGCCAACTTTCTCACTCTCCTCTTTCACTTTCATCAGGAGGCTCTTTAGTTCTTCTTCACTTTCTGCCATAAGGGTGGTATCATCTGCATATCTGAGGTGATTGATATTTCTCCCAGGAATCTTGATTCTAGCTTGTGCCTCATCCAACCCAGCATTTTGCATGATGTACTCTGCATATGAGTTAAATAAGTAGGGTGACAATACACAGTCTTGACATACCCCTTTCTGGATTTAGAACCAATCTGTTGTTCCATGTCCAGTTCTAACTTTTGCTTCTTGACCTGCATACAGATTTCTCAGGAGGCAGGTCAGGTGGTCTGGTATTCCCATCTCTTTCAGAATTTTCCACAGTTTGTTGTGATCCACACAGTCAAAGGCTTTGGCGTAGTCAATAAAGCAGAAGTAGATGTTTTTCTGGAACTCTCTTGCTCTTTTGATGATTCATTGGATGTTGGCAATTTGATTTCTGGTCCCTGTGCCTTTTCTAAATTCATCTTGAACATCTGGAAGCTCATGGTTCATGTAATATTGAAGCCTGGCTTGGAGAAATTTGAGCATTACTTTGCTAGCATGTGAGATGAGTGCAATTGTGTGGTAGTTTGAGCATTCTTTGGCATTGCCTTTCTTTGGGATTGGAATGAAAACTGATCTTTTCCAGTCTTGTGGCCACTGCTGTGTTTTCCAAATTTGCTGGCATATTGAGTTCAGCACGTTCACAGCAGCATCTTTTAAGATTTGAAATAGCTCAAATGGAGTTTCATCACCTCCACTAGCTTTGTTCATAGTGATGTTTCTTAAGGCCCAGTTGGCTTCACATTCCAGGATGTTTGGCTCTAGATGAATGACCACACCATCGAGGTTATCTGGGTCATGAAGATCATTTTTTACAGTTTTTCTGTGTATTCTTGCCTCCTCCTCTTAATATCTTCTGCTTCTGTTAGGCCCATACCATTTTTGTCTTTTACTGTGCCCATCTTTGCATGAAATGTTCCCTTGGTATCTCTCATTTTCTTGAAGAGATCTCTAATCTTTCCCATTCTATTGTTTTCCTCTGTTTATTTTCATTGATCACTAAGGAAGGCTTTCTTTTCTCTCCTTGCTATTCTTTGGAACTCTGCATTCAGATGGGTATATCTTTCCTTTTCTCCCTTGCCTTTAGTTTCTCTTTTTTCTCAGCTATTTGTAAGGCCTCCTCACACAACCATTTTGCCTTTTTGCATTTCTTTTTCTTGGGGATGGTCTTGATCTCTGTCTCCTGTACAATGTCATGAACCTCCATCTATAGTTCTTCAGGCACTCTATCAGATCTAATCCCTTGAATCTATTTCTCACTTCCACTGTACAATCATAAGGGATTTGATTTAGGTCATACCTGAATGGTCTAGTGGTTTTCCCTACTTTTGTCAATTTAAGTCTGAATTTGGCAATAAGGAGTTCATGATCTGAGCCACAGTCAGCTCCCAGTCTTATTTTTGCTAACTGTATAGAGCTTCTCCATCTTTGGCTGCAAAGAATATAATTAAATGATTTTCGTATTGACCACCTGCTAATCTGCATGTGTAGAGTCTTCTCTTGTGTTGTTGGAAGAGAGTGTTTGCTGTGACCCCTGCATTCTCTTGGAAAAGCTTTGATAGCCTTTGACCTGCTTCGTTTTGTACTCCAAGGCCAAATTTTCCTTACTCCAGGTATCTCTTGACTTCCTACTATGGCATTCCAGTCCCTTATAATAAAAAGGATGTCTTTTTGGGGTGTTAGTTCTAGAAGGTCTTGTAGGTCATCATAGAACTGTTCTTCAGCTTCTTCAGCATTTCTGGTTGGAGCATAGACTTGGATTACTGTGATGTTGAATGGTTTGCATTGGAAATGAACAGAGATCATTCTGTCATTTTTGAGACTGCATCCAATTAGTACATTTTGGACTCTTTCTTTGACTATGATAGCTACTCATAAGTGGCGGGGTAGAAGAACATGCACTCATCTTCTCCTGCGAGAACTCCAAAATTGCAACTCACTGCTGAACAACCATCGACAAGAGAATGTTGGATCCCACCAAAAAAGGATATCCCACATCCAAAGGAGAAGCCCCAGCAAGACAGTAGGAGGGGCAAAAATCACATTTAGAAGCAAACATCATACCTGCCAGAGACACTCAGAGGGCTCAAACAAACCTTGTGTGCACCAGGACCCAGAGACCCTGCAGAGACTGAGACAGAACTGTGTTTAAGTGTCTCCTGTGGAGGCATGGGTCAGCAATGGCCTGCCACAGGGGCAGGGGCTCTGGGTGCAGCAGACCTGGGTGTGGCATAAGCCCTCTTCGAAGAGATCACCATTAATCCCACCATAGAGCAGCCAGAACTTACACAGGACTGGGAAACAGGCTCTTGGAGGGCACAAACAGAATCTTGCACACACCAGGGACCCAGGAAAAAGGAGCAGGAACCCCACAAAAGACTGACCCAGACTTTCCCATGAGTGTCCAGGAGTCTCAGGCAGAGGCATGGGTCAGTGGTGGCCTGCTGCAGGTTTGGGGGCACTGAATGCAGCAGTGGGTGCATGGGATCTTTTTAAGGAGGTCGCCATTGTCTTCATTACCTCCACCATAGTTTGGCCTCAGGTCAAACAACAGGGAGGGAACACAGCCCCACCCAACAGCAGAAAATTGGATTAAAGATTTACTGAGCATGGCCCCACCCTTCAGAATAAGACCCAGTTTCCCTCTTAGTTTCTCCCATCAGGAATCTTCCATAATCTTCCTTATCCATCAGAAGAAAGAAAGAATGGAAACCACAATCACAGAAAACTAACCAAACTGATCACATGGACCACAGCCTTGTCCAATTCAGTGAAACTCTGAGCTATGCCTTATGGGGCCACCCAAGATGGATAAGTCATGGTGGAGAGCTCTGACAAAACATAGTCCACTGGAGAAGGGAATGGCAAACCACTTCAGTATTCTTGCCTTGAGAACCCCATGAACAGTATGAAAAGACAAAAAGATATGACACTGAAAGATGAACTCCCCTGGTTGGCAGATGCCCAATATGTTACTGAAGATCAGTGGAGAAATAACTCCAGAAAGAATGAAGAGACAGAGCCAAAGCAGAAATAATACCCAGTTGAGGATGTGACGGTGATGGAAGTAAAGTCCGATGCTATAAAGAGCAATACTG
Organism: Odocoileus virginianus; assembly: GCF_023699985.2. Taxonomy (NCBI): domain Eukaryota; kingdom Metazoa; phylum Chordata; class Mammalia; order Artiodactyla; family Cervidae; genus Odocoileus; species Odocoileus virginianus. The sequence continues at coordinate 53,308,425 of NC_069684.1, read as the reverse complement.
CATAGGAACCTGGAATGTTAGGTCCATGAATCAAGGCAAATTGGAAGTGGTCAAACAGGAGACGGCAAGGGTGAACATCAACATTTTAGAAATCAGTGAACTAGAATGCACTGAAATGGTTGAATTTAACTCAGATGACCATTATACCTACTACTGTGAGCAAGAATCCCTTAGAAGAAATGTTCTGATTAACAAAGACTTATAAAGTTCTTATCACATATCAGGCAAAGAAGCATCCTTTGTGAAAATAAAAGTATACCAAAGTGATGTACTCACTCTCAATGAAATTTACTTAAAATTCTCAGAAAGAAATGGATTTAAATCCCACACATTTAATATTGTACAACTGAACCATTATCAAAAGTGAAACCCAAGTATATTTGCTTTCATGAATGGGAATATTTATCTTTCCAAGTGCAGTATTGAATTGAAAATCAGAAAGCCTTTAGAAATATCTGATGCTGCGGAAGATCAGATGCCAGGCTTCATTGATTTCAATATTTGGAGAAGTGTCTCAAAAATTGAGTGCATGCTTTCCATCTCTGGAGACTTGTTTGTCTCTTACATAGTGAAGGTACCTGGTAATGAGCTCATAGTTAAGAGCTAATTTTAAATGGAATTTTTATAGAGCCAATTTTTTGGTTGCTTAAAGTTAATTGCTTTGTACCTAATTTAAGTCCCACAGGGAGCAATTCTGATCTCCCACAACAAACTTTATCTTAAAGGAGGCTGATCTATAATTCTATTACATGTATCTAGGTGTCTATCAGTCAATATCACAGGAAGCACTCAGTTTCTTAAAGGGTACTCTGTAGTTTTAACATCCTCCAAGAGCTCTACTTTTGGCAAGAGAGTGAGTTGTTTTCTTGAAGCCAGGTCAGTTCATAGTACCAAACAAAAGCTATGGGAAGGTAATGAGATTTGTATTAACTTTTCTTATTCAAACAATAGATCACAGTTGCCAGCAACTTGCCAGAGGTAAGATGCTATAAATGCAGTTCTCAAAGTGTGGTTGCAGTATCAGCATATGAACTTTTTAAATACAAAGTCTTGAGCCCCACCCCCAGATCCACTCAATCTGAAGCCCTGAGGGTGGAGCTCAACAATTTGTATTTTATCAAGCCTTCCTCCCCCATACTCGGTGGACATGAGTTTGAGCCCCAGGAGATGGTGAAGGACAGGGAAGCCTGGTGGGCTGTGGTCCATGGGGTCGCAAAGTGGGACGCAACTTGGCGACTGAACTACAACAACAACCCTAAGGTGATGCAAATGCACCCTGAGGTGTGAGACACACTGAGTTAGATTAATGGGATTTTGCTGAAATAGATTCGTGAAATGCGTGTGGTCACTCGTAAATGTGTCAGGTGTAGTCTTGAGGCGTGGGGACAGAGATGTGCAGCGGTGGGAAGTGAGCTTCTAACAGAAGTTCATGCAGAAACACTCAAATCGTTGTTTCTCATTTGGAGAAGGAATGGAACTGTGAGTCATGCCAAGTCAGAAACCAGAAGGTTTAATCAGGATGGTAGACAAAACTCTGGGACCAGGTATGGTTTTCTTCTCTGTGCCTGATTTTTACCACCATCTCTTTCCTGGAGATACCATGAAGTTATGGGAGGTCTCTGACATGAGAAATAACATGTTGAAGATAGAGCCTGAAGCGAACAATGCTTTCATTCATCTAAATTCACTTGCGAGACAATGCACCCAAAGCTCGTAGATCTGTGCTCACAGGGTATAAGTAGGTGAGCCATGGGTAAGAGAGACAAAGAAACTTTTCAGAAAACTCCATGACGCTTTTTGACATCATTCCAATTTTGGTGGACAATGTGGGTTTCATTAGTGTGAATAGAATAGATGGTTAACAAAGCATCTGACGCTTCTCTCGGTGGATCTTATTATAGAAACAGCAATAGAGAGCTATTTGACTAAGAAAGAGAACCATGCTAAGGATACCAAATTATTTTCTAGAACTCAGAATATGTGAAGATGATAAAATATAACTGTGAGGATTTGTGACAAGAAAGTTTTCAGAGACTTTTTTAGCCATAGATTTCAATGATCAGCGTGGCCTCCAAAAATGATTTGAATAATGATTGGGTGTTGGTTAAATATTAAACAAGATAATCATGGTTTCATCTCTGGCCCAAAACTTCCTGGATGTCAGAAGCCAACAGCTTATCAGTAGTAGGAGTTAATCAAAAAAGATCTCTTACCTAAGAACAGTTCTTCTCAACCTTAGCATGCATCAAAAACCCCTACAGGGCTTGATTCACACAGACTGAACTCTACCCCAGCCTGTCGGATTCCGTACATCTTGGGTGGGGGCTGAGATACTGCATTTCTTGAACACTGGTGTTTCTGTTTCAGAGGCCATATTTTAAAGACCAAAATGTTAGGGGAAACACACTGAAACTGCCTACCCTGGCCAGTCACTACAGTATCCAATTTTATGACAGGAGGGCCCAGTAAGGAACAAGGGACTAATAAGCCACCACCAACTGGAAGAGTTTGGTAAAGGTCAAAAGGAGACCCCATGTGTCCTTCCACCTCCCAGAATCCTTCTTGCGGGCATCCACTTTGACTGAGCAATGCATGCCCAAGAATGACACTGAATCAGAGTGACTGGCCAGAGAAAGCCTGGAAACTAATCCCATCATCATAAAATCCAAGACTCCAAGCAGGGTAGTTATCCTAGGTTCTCTTATAATCCTGCTCTCCACCTGGGTACCTCTTCCCAATAAAGTCTCTTGCTTTGTAAGCACGTGTGTCTCCTTGGATAATTCATTTCCAAGTGTTAGACAAGAGCTCCCTTTCAGGAATGGAAGGGGTCTCCCTTTCTGCAACAAAAAGAGGAGAAGAAGCACTGAAGCATAAGGATGAATTTCTAGAATTAAATCATAGGATAGAGGCAGAAACACTCCATTGCATAAAGCTGAAACTGACTTATTCTAATATCCAGGAATGAGAGATTCCAGGCAGGTTTTGGATGATTCTGAGATAACTTCAGGAAGAGTTAAAACTGAGTCGAGTTTTCTAATGCCTAGATCACTTATAAGAAGTCCGAATTTTCACCAGGCATCAAAACAATGACCCTAAGGGAATTATCTTTGAGGCTGTAAGTTCTACCTGCTGTGGCCCCGCCCCCCTGATCTCAGCCAGGCCGGCTGCTGTTTCCAGAAAGTCAGCCAATTACTATGCAAGTGGGTGGGAGATTGCCTTTCCCTGAAACTCGTGAATAGTCTCTGGTGTGTGGCTGCCAAGAAAAGGGCAACCTGGACATTTTTCTTTCCCAAGGGCTCCACCACCCACAGACAGCAGCTACTGCTAACCCTCTCCATGGCTCTCTGAATCTCAGAGCATCGATGTCACCTTTTCCTCAAAAAACTCAGCCTAGGTCAGGTCTCTCTGTGGTCTCAGGGATGGAGCATCGTGCACCATGGCGTGTAGAAGAAAGCTTCCTCACAGAAAAGGATTTGAGAGCAAAGCAAAGTGCTCGCTTATCAGACATTTGCCAGAACTTGATTTTCTGCCACTGCTTGTCACTGTGTCCTTCTGCTCCCAGTCCATCACCATCAGGAATCCCTTGATTGCCCAGTACCCAGGAACCAACCTGGGCAGCGGCTTTGACCTGTGAAGAGTGGAGTTAGGAAGGAAAGGAGCCTGCAGAGCTGGTCGGTCAACCTGCCACTACACCTGGAAATTTTCCTGGCCACACCCTGCTAAAAGTGACATACAAGAGGAAGACAGTGCCTAGGAGGTGGGACTATTTCTATTGTTTACATGTCATTTGACCCATGGGGAAGATGCTGCCTCCAATATTTTCATCATTGGGGGGAAGCACTGGGTGGGAATTTCCAAGCCTCACATCACTCCTAGGACTTGATAGAAGCAGGCCTGACTTATGTGAGTAGTGACACTGATGAGACAATCATTTCTATTAGGTGATGTTAAAAAGTTCAAGGTCCCTTTTCTACATGCTCCCCTGTCTCCTGAACTAGCGTTTGCTCCAGAGCAACTGGGGGCTTCCGAGGTGGCGCAGTGGTAAAGAATCCACCTGCAATGCAGGAGACTTGGGTTTGATTCTTGGGTCAGGAAGATCCCCTGGAGGAGGAAACGGCAACCCACTCCAGTATTCTTGCCTGGGAAAGCCCATGGGCAGAGGAGCCTGGTGGGCTGCAGTCCATGAGTTCGCAGAGTCAGACATGATTGAGTGACCAAACTGAACACTGAGCCAGAGCAATAGGTTCTGTACTTCCAGCCTCTGTGGGTCAGCTGCGTGGTGAGACCTACCTCCAAGCAGGGAAGTTGAACTTTTCTCAGCTTCTGGGCTTGCAACCAGGTGGATATTACCCTTGCAGGACAGACTCGGCTGTGTGGAGGCAGAAAGTCCTGCTACATTCTCTATTCTACCTGCTACAGAAAGTCCTGAATAGAACTGATAGTGTGATCCTCACTTAGCAACATGTGTATCTTTTATCAACCAGTCCCCAAAGAGAAGAAAGGAGGGTGTTAGGATCCGAGCACCCATCCTGCCTGCCACTTCGCTTCCAACCAGCTGAGACTGACCATTCCTTTCCCATATGGGCTCCTCTCCTGTCTGGATTTATCAGGTGTGGAGGTTTGTTGGCAGCAGGACAGCATGGACAGGAAAGGGACTGAGACTTGGCGTTGTCCACCAGGGCTGGGGAGGCCCAGCTAACGAAAGAGAATCAGGAGAGGCACATGGGCAAGGAATTCATCATTTCACACTCCCATCCAGCTTAATTGCTAGCCGCAGGTGCTCTAATTGAAGAGGTGAATTATGCCAAAAGGTGAGCAGGGCCCGCTGGAAATCTGGGACAAGCATTTCTTGGAAGTCAGGGTAGACTGCCAGCCTCGGGTAGTTTTGTCCACAGGAATCTAGGCCCCAGCATTGAGCTAAGACTCATTAATCCCGCCCTGAGCCTACCTCCACTAGGGAGAGTGTTACTGTCAAGAGCAAGACGGGAGACTTTGACATCAAAATCAAAGTGAGAAAGTTCAGCCCATTGCATCTATGCAGAAGCTTCTGATGGATTGGCCAAAAAGTTTGGTTTGGCTTTAAGTAGAACTGACACATTTTGTATTTTCACCAAGAACTTTATGATACAATGGATTCCTTAACCAGATGAACTTTTTGGCCAATCCAATATATAGGTGCTCTATAATTACACAGGACTTTCCTGGTGGCTCAGATGGTAAAGAATCTGCCTGCCAATGCAGGAGACCTGGGTTCAATCCCTGGGTCGGGAAGATCCCCTGGAGAGAGGAATGACTACCCACTCTAGTATCCTTGCTTGGAAAATCCCGTGGACAGACGAGCCCAGCGCACTACAGTCCATGGGTTCACAGAGTCGGACACGACTCAGTGACTAAGCACGCACACATAATTACACAGAGGCTGTTATTTAATGGAAGAATTCCAAACCAGGGAGACAGAGGAAGCATAATGGGGATCCCAGGGACAGAGGAGCCTGGTGGGCTGCCCTCTATGGGGTCGCACAGATTCAGACACGACTGATGTGCTAATAAAGAGTAAGGGTGATTTAAGTAAGATGGGGGGACCCAAGGTCAACTGGTTCAGCCCTCATGGGGATAATGACTCAGTATTGAGGTGCCACTGTCAGGGGTCAGGGAGGCATAAGCCTGCTTTAGTATTTCCTGTCTCAAAGCCACACTGTCTGGGGACTGAGGCCTGAAGTTTAGGGGATCAGTGAATCTGGCCATAGAAACGGAGCCTGCAGAAGGATGGCAGGAGGCAGGCTAAAACTTCTGTAATACATCCTCACTACGAGGGCCTAGAAAGTGTTGGATCAGACAAGGGGACCCAGACAATTAAGATTAATGGAGATTGCAGCTTGCCCCAAACAGTCATGGGAGTGCAATTTGCCAAGCCTGCAGACAGTAATTCTGGCATTGGCACCCATGGCAGCAGCTGGCGTCACCAGGATGGGCCAGTCTCCAGCTCCCTCCGAGATGTAGTTAGGGTTTCTGGCTTTATTCTTGAGTTTTGTTGGATGAGTTAAACTGGAATCATCTTGCTTTCCTGGGAAACTTGTTCCTTTTGTCTGCCATGCCTCTGGGCAAAATCTTTAGGCCTTGCTCGCTGCTATTTTTTACCACTCTAATAATTGCTCCATTGTTAGTCAGAGAGGACACAAACACGTGTCTCAGGATTCTGGGGACTTGGGGTCCTTACCTTCTAATTTTCTGGAAGTTTTTTTTTTAATTGTTCTATTTTCAGTTCTCTTCATTATTGTTTTGGTTCTGTTTGTTTGACCTCAACAAGGTCACAAAATAGACCAGCTGTAAATGGAAGAAATCAGTAAAGTATCTGTACATCTTAAGTTGTTCTGGAGAGTTACTTTTTCTGCAGTTTTCTGATCTGTCCCCACACAAGATGTTGAAAGTACTCCATGCATTGCAAGCATCCTTAAATGCCTCATGAGTGCGTGCACCTGTGCTCATTCACTCCACGTTACGTCCAACTCTTTGAGGCCCCCACAGACTATAGCCCACCAGGCTCCTCTATCCATAGGATTCTCCAGGCAAGGATACTGGAGTGGGTTGCCATTTCCTATTCTAGCCTCATGAGTGAGCTTATTAAATTTGGTGTGTACCATCAACAGTCTCACCTGACTATTTGGGAAAGCATCAACAATTACCTCTTTTATTATTATTATTATTATCTTGTTTTGCATGTTAGCAGGTAGGAATCAGGCATATCCACCTCCTTATCCTGCACTTACAGTATTTTTCATTTAATATTTTTTGGTCCATCTTTTTGAACTTCCACTCTATTTTCAATGACCCTGGTCCCCATCCCCACCCAGCTTCCTTATTACTCCCTTCAAAGGAAGCAGAAGGACAAAAGACTTTGCCACTGAGGAAAAGTCCCTTGACAATTTGGAAATTAGGGACGGACAGGAAAACTCTCAACTGTTAAGTAAAGCTCTCAGGAGTAACAGTTCCAAGAGTCTGGGTCTCCAAACAAAGGCATCTGTTTTAGAGTCTTAAGAATAGAATCTTCAATTTAGAATAGATGTATTTCTCTGTTTCAGTCTTTATTCAAGTCCATTTTGATAGCCACCCACAATTGTTTTATGGGCAAAAAACAAGAGACACTATTTTCCAGGTTTGTGGTCCACATACTTTCCTGCTGTGTGCTTCCTTTAGTCACTAAGACTCTCTTTCTGCCATCACGTAGCCCAGGGTTACCACTCCAGACAGGACCCTCTGCATCCTTCTTCTAATATGTGCTTGCCACTCAACAAATATGAAGCAACTTGATTTCCAGCTCCCTTTGCTCACAATGGTTTCCACGCCTTCTTCCCAATCACAATGGTCTCCTCTTTTCATTGCTGCCCACCCAAATCCTTTCTCTGATTCAAGGTTCCAAACAAGTTCCAATTATACTATAAGACTTTCCTCCCCACTCTGGTTCTCACTGTTATCTCTTTTAATTATGTTCTTTAGCACTTGTTACAGTGATTCATATCCTGGAAACTAGTGTGAATCACCTGGGGACTATTTAAAAAATATAGACACAGACCAGACAGACCTAATCAGAGTCTCAGTGGGTGAGCTACAGGCATCTACAGTTTTACAAAGCTTCGTAGGCAATTTTAATGTGTAACTTGTGTTGAGAAATACAGATAATATGTAGATGACTAATTTTAGTATTTAATCATATCTTGCTATAGCTACTTATCTGTCGTACAAGTATATGCTTTGTAAACTCCTAAAGGACATATTTTTCTTTTCTCTTGTACCTAACTCAGTGTTACATACAGGGCTTACACCTTTCAATGGATATTTTGATATTAAATAGCTAGTAAATAGTAAGAGTAAATAAATAGCAAAACTACCTAAGATTTCAATAAACATTTTATTATGCCATGCACTAGAGCTATGCAGATGAAAGCAATCTTAACCTTTCAGCCTATAGTCATTGACTAACAGATCAAGGTTGCTGGAAATATTACTTGACCATTGAGGTACACATGAGGATAAGGAAGGTTTGTTGTGATGAAGATGCTTGACTGCTGAGAGAATCGTGAAATGTGGGTGAGGTCTCTGATTTTGTGAAGGGTGAGAAGTGTCTAAGTATCTTTAAAAGATTCAAATAGTAGTGCCATCAACATTCTGTACCTGGTCATGCTGTGCAACATGCAGGGAGAGGCTGAAAAGCCAGATGCACCTACTTATACCCCCTAATTACCACCAAGATGTCGACTCAGTTGGAAGAATCATCTGCAGCTTTTCCGCTAAGTGACCATGTGGACATGCACATGATGAGTAAATGAAAGCACGTGTTCGCTATGGCACCATCATGGCTATATGCAGATGCCCACAGGCTGATGGTGCACGGCAGGTCAGGTTCCAGCGCTGCCCCAGGCAATAGGGTGCAGACTGTTGAGAGATTTCTCTTAGGGGCTCCACTCTGTCCTTCTAATCTCCTTCATCTTCCCTGGTGCATTGCTCCTTCCACCCCAGGTGCCTGCTAACTGCAAGATCTCTCTTTCACATTTAGAAAGACCTATTCTTAAGTTGTTCAGCAGCTAAGTCATGTCTGACTCTTTGCAGCCTCATGAACTGCAGCACACCAGGCTTCCCTGTCCTTCATTAGCTCTCAGAGTTTGCTCAAATTCATGTCCATTGAGTTGGTGATGCTATCTAACCATCTCATCCTCTGCCTCCCCTTCTTCTTTTGCCTTCAATCTTTCCCAGCATCAGAGTCTTTCAATGAGTTGACTCTTCATATCAGGTGGCCAAAGTATTGGAGTTTTAGTTTCAGCATCAGTCCTTTCAATGAATATTCATAGTTGATTTCCTTTAGTATTGACTGGTTTGATCTCCTTGCTCTCCAAGGGACCCGCAAGAGTCTTCTCCAGTACCACAAAGTGAAAGTATCAGTTCTTCAGGGCTCAGCTTTCTGGATATGATCCAACTCTCAAATCCATTCATGACTACTAGAAAAAAACACAGCTTTAACTATGCAGAACTTTGTCGGCAAAGGTCCATATAGTCATTCTTATTCTTAAGTGTGAGTCTTATAAATAAGCTCATAAGAAAATATAGTTTACTGATATAGTATTAGTATCTCGCCAAATAAGTAATGAAGCTAAGTTTTACTGAGTTCCTAATGTGTGTATGTTGAGAGACGACTAATAAATTAAATAGAGAAGGTGATTAGAGGGCTGGGATTCCCGCCCTCTAATGGTTGATCCATTTGATGGTGGCTTTCTTCAATCCATTTCTTTCTGTTCCTCAGACTCAATAATTCTTATTGTCCTATCTTTAAGTTCATTGATTTTTTTCTTCTGCCTATCCAAATCTTACTTTGAATCCCTTTAGTGATTTTTCAAAAAATTTCAGTTACTGTAATATCAGCTCCAGATTTTTTTCTTTCTTTTTAGGTTTCCTATTTCTTTACTGATATTTCCATTTTATTCATATATGGCATCTCAGTATCCATGACATACAGATGGTGGCTTCTTCTTCCTCCCTCTATGTAAGGTGAGCCCTACCTGTAGCTTCCTAGGGGATCACACACTTAGTCTTGATTTTAGATGCCCCGTCTAAGATCCACTATCTGCTCTGGAGTTGTTTTTTTTTTCTCCTTTGAGTATCTAGTTGATTTTGTTCCGAACTCTTCCCACAGACAGATTGCTTTCCAAACTGGGTCATTGATTTAATCTGTGAGCTCAGGGAAAGGTCAATTTCCAATGAGGTTTACCATCTTGACAAATGGTCCTTTGGATCGAATGCATCCTTCTGTATGTAGTCTATATTCAATATCAATCTTTATCAATTTATATGGAAGTTTGCTCTCTCTTTGTAATATCACCCTTCTTTATAGGATGTGACAGCAATGTATTTACCCCAAGATATCGTAGCAATTCCTACCTCATAGAGATTTTTGAGAATTCAATGAAATAATACAGAGAACCTAGAACACATAGCAAGCACTCCCCAAAGGTCTGTTGTTTGTCATCACTTTCGCTTTTGAACAGATGCCTGATAGCCTGGTGTTTCTCAGGCAACCTCTGTTAGCAGTGACCCACCCAATTTCTTCCCACCACCAACCCCAAGCTGTCCCTTCTTCCTCCTTCAATAGAATTTCCATTAATGGTGGTGATAGCAGTAGTAATAGAATTAAAAATTAATAGCAAACTCTTTTGTGTGCCTACTTAGTCATCACTAATTATAATCACTTCCTTGGCATCAATAAGCATGAAAGAGCTCTGGCAGGAAAGGCATTGTAGGCACTGCTCCAGCCCTCCCGTCACTTCCTGTCACTTCCGACTCTATGAACTGCGACAAGGAGCTTAGTCCCACTCTGTCTATACTCTGCTGTCATTAGGAACTTAATCACCTTTCTGAGGTGGGGACCCCACTTGATTAATGCTGAGCTAGCTGTGATGTCAGGAAGAAAAACCAGCAAAACTAAGTTTCTGTGTCATAAATGCCTACTTAGGATGGTTTATTAAGGAGAGAAAAAGACAGTGACTGCATATGAAATCCTAAAGTAAGTAATTTATCACAACATAAACAAAGGGGAAAATGGACTGTGCAGTGTAAAACAGTAGTAAAATATAAACCTGCAGACAGAGGAAAAGATTCTCAGGTTAAAATTAAGGATTTGAAGGAGGTCTGAGGAATGGAATTAAAATAAATGCATAATTAAGAAAAGAGTCAAGAATCTTGCAGGCACTCTATCTCCAATCCTGTGATGTTGTTTACCTGTGCTGGAATAGAATCAGGCAGGCCAGGGAAAGACTCTGCTTTTACCTGAGCCAGGTGACTGGTGATGGTTCCAGGCCTGGCTATGGGAGCCCTCAAGGGGATTCACTCGCTGCCTTTGTCTGGGGAAAACCTGCCCCTCTTCCCCCACCTCCTGCTCTTGAAGGATAGATTCTACAACTTCTATGTCCAGGATAAAATCATCAGGGTCCACCTGAAGCTTTTGGGTAGAGCCAGTTAGTTTCAACTTTCTCTGAAATGTAACGTCCTTCTTGAAAGAAGCTTGAAACCAAATGTGTACCTCCATCTTGCTTCAAAAAAAAACAAAAAATATATGAATAATTTTAAATACACTGGAAATGAGAGGGAAATAATTTTATTTGCAAAGTATCCTGTATTCTCCTACCCCAAAGTCAGCGAGAAGGGGGCTACTCTGAGACATTTCTTGGTCTCTCTGGTGCTTTGGCCAAAGTATAGGCCAAAGCTTCAATACTTTGGCCAACTGATGCAAAGAACTGACTTGTTGGAAAAGACCCTGATGCTGGGAAAGATTGAAAGTATGAGGAGAAGAGGACAACAGAGAATGAGATGGTTATGGCATCACCTACTCAATGGACATGAGTTTGAACAGGCTCCGGGAGCTGGTGATGGACAGGGAGGCCTGGTGTGCTACAGTCCATGGGTCACAAAGAGTTGGACAGGACTGAGCAACTGAACTGAACTGGTGCTTTAGGAGGTTTAACCAAAGGCCTGTTCCCACCAGTGGAAACAAGAGATACATTTCCAGTGGCCCAGTTTGGTGTTGGACTGATTCTGCATTCCATAGGTACACTGGCTATTTGGGGAAATATTAAGACCATCAAGATCAAGTGCTTGCCCCCCACCCCACCACACCCTGATACTTTCATGTTTCTCCTAACAGACCAGGTATCCTCCTACTCATTCAAGTATCCCCAGCTTCAAGGAGGCACCCGTGTGAGTGAGCGCTTCATATTATATATCAACGTGTGGATTGATCATTGGGCAGATAGATGCATGAATGGATGGGTAGATGAATGGATGGATGCATAGTTGGATGTTAACATTAATAACAAGATAGGCATGCTTTGCTGGTATAGTTAGGTGGGAAATGATACAGAATCATGATTGTTCTATAGGGCCTATAGTGATAGGGTAGATCAGTGATGGACTGGTGTTAATGACAGATTAAGTTTCATAGACTCAGGATGTTTTCAAATACACTCAGGAAATCTGTTAGAGAGAGTCAACAATGCTCTAGGAATGATGCTAGGAATTAATATGTGATGCCAAACTCAAGGAAATAGAATGAGTTAGTAGTTTTAAAACTCCCCACAGGGAAAAGATTATTTTTTTCTCTTCATCACACACTGCCTGGCTCCAGTCATTTCTATCTTGGCCCCTGAGATAGAGCCACTGAGGATTGGTCTTTGTTTGCTTTTCCTGCATGCTGACAGCCTTGGCCTTGGTGGCCAAATTGCAAACGGGCTTCCCCAGGGTGGCCGGCAAGATGTTCAAGCTGTTGTATCGCTTGAAGCCCATCTCGTTGTAAAACTGCTGGCCCTCAACCAGGTAGAGCTCTTTCCAGTCACCACATGCTTCAGGACACAGACGCCCATGTGGGCAAGGTCCACCATGCTCATGGCAGCAGCAGCTTCAGATCTTACGTGTAAGTTTGCTCCCCACCAGCCCGGACACTGAGCCACTGAGTTGTTTCTATTTATTTATTGGCTACACTGGGTCTTCATTGTTGCACGTGTGCTTTCTCTGGCTACTTTTCAGTTGTGGTACACAGGCTTCTCATTGTGGTGGCTTCTCTGGTTGTGGAGCGTGGACTTCAGGGTGTGCAGGCTTCAGTAGTTGCAGCGCACGGTCTCAGTAGCTGGCTTCCAGGCTCTAGAGCACAGGCTCAGTAGTTGTGGCACATGAGCTTAGTTGCTCCGTGTCACGTGGGATCTTCCCAGACCAGGGGTTGAACCTGTGTCCCCTGAGTTCACAGGCAGAATCTTTACCACTGGACCACCAGGGAAGCCTGCCACTGAGTTTTAATGGACTGGGTTTATAGCTTCTGGTCTGACTCTCCATGGGGACGAAGTTTTTGGGGCCTAGGAGATTGGAATCAGTGGGAGGTGTGATTATCATTGTTGAAACTGTTTCCTATGCAGGGATCCAGAGAAGGCCATGGCACCCTACTCCAGTACTCTTGCCTGGAAAGTCCCATGGATGGAGGAGCCTGGTAGGCTACAGTCCATGGGGTGGCAAAGAGTCGGACACGACTGAGCAACTTCACTTTCACTTTTCACTTTCATGCACTAGAGAAGGAAATGGCAGCCCACTCCAGTATTCTTGCCTGGAGAATCCCAGGGAGGGGAGCCTGATGGGCTGCCATCTATGAGGTCAAGCAGAGTTGGACACGACTGAAGTGACTTAGCAGCAGCATGCAGGAATCACTTCTCCTAGAGCCTGGATCTTCCAGGATGGTTTCAGGTCTCTGAGCCTCAATCACATATCAACCCTCCAGTTAGGAAGTGCATATCCGTGGAAGCAAGATTGGCACTTGGGCTACAGCATCTCTGACCTATGGCTTTAACCCACAGAAAAGAAAAAGGCCATCTGAGGTTTAACAAGAGCTTCTAGAAGAATAACAAGAATGACCACTGTTGTTTATTGAGAACCTAGTGCTATGTAATAGCTGTTGTTCTGTGATTAGGTATATTATTAATTTGATTAATGATGGCATCCTCTTATGAGGTTCCTGTTCTTGTTAGTTTTGCTAATGAAGAAACAGGGAATCAGAATCACTAAACAATTTCCTTAAAGTGGCAGAGTCAAGATTTTGGACGCGGGGATTTGAGGTTACAGCTCATCCTTTTTCTCTTACAGTGCTTTTTTTAGTGCTACCATATGATGAATGCAACATCACAACCAGATGTGCCGCAGTGGGGAAGAGTGTAGCCGGAGAACACGTACTTCGTTAATCCGTTTGTACATCAATTTATCTGGGCATCTCTTCTGGCACATAATTCAGCAAGAGCAGAAGATTTAGATGAGATTATCTTAAAGAGCCATCCATGACCAGACTCTTGCTGGAAGATTTTTAAGGCAGATCCTACAAGTGAGGCCCGACTCTTGCAGCTTGTCCTTATGAAGGAGAACGTGAGCTGGCCCCTTCCACTTTCTGAGCTACTGTTCTGAGAAATAAGCTGGAGAAGCAGTGGGAGGTTAAGCTCCCAGAAGAGGCATTGTTATTCTCCAACTGCCTCTTCTGTCTGCCCTGCTGCCTAAACAAATATTGTCCTAGATATCTGAAACAGTCACCTTCCAAGAATGCACCTGATATGTCCAAAACAGGACAGATTTTTGAAATGGTTGGTCTGTATTTCAAGATCCGGGGAGGCTTTGTATTTTCTCTACTTGTCTATATGGTCCTCCTTGGTGTTTACCAGACACCACTACATTAGTTTCCTGTTTGTTTGTTTGTTTCCTCTTTGGCTGATGCTTCCTTGTAACATTGCGCAATTAACAACTGCTGGGTTTGACTAGTGACTGCAATTAACAACTGGTGGTTTGAACTAGTGGCAGGCACTGCTGGCTTGAAAGGACCTCATTCTTTAATTTCAGATTTGGGCATCTGCCATTGATTACATCTCCCTATATTATTAGTGATGGTGCAATCACTACAAATAAACCTCAGAAGCACTCAGCTCCAGGTAAACCATGCCAGTACAAATCAATGAGGTGTTAAGAAACTGTGTACCACATACACTGATACTATGTAATTCTATTTTTCTGGTTACTGGAGCCCTCCCACAGACTTCAGGACTTAGTTTAGAAATCTCTCTGTCTTTCCCAACTTAGCTCATAATGATCTCATACAAAAATTTAGATTTCTCAGAAGAGATGCTGGAACAATGGGAACTATGAGGGTTGTGTTATTCTTACTATTTGACTACATCTGGACTATGTCCAGTTTGACAGTCAGAGTCTGATCAAGTCTCTCCCAGAGTCATTCTCTGACCACTGGCATCAGAAGCAGGTGCTTGTGGAAAATGAAGAGGCCCTCTGGACCTAACATTCATCAGAATTTCTGCAGTCAATACTCAGGAATCTGAATTTTAAACAAGATTCCTGTTGATATGTGTTGTCAGAGCCCCACAGGAAACAGAGGACACACTCAAATTAGGGTAATTGGAGGAGAGTTTAATAAAGGGATCATCTTCAAAGAAGTAGGCAAGGGAAACCAAAAATGCAGTACTCTGGCTTGTAAGAACCCTAGCTAAGGTAGGAAGGGGCATGGAGAGAGAGTGGTTACTGGAACTCAGAGTAGAAGGGTTGTGTGGGGATGCCCAGGAGACAGGATGTCCTTGGGATTCTCCTGATGGATGGTCTCAGCCAGTCTTTGGTGGTCTCACAGAGAGGGAGCCGGGAAAATCAATACCCCAACCTCTCTTTACCCCTAACCTCCGATCTCCTGCTGGGACTCCCCATCACTGAACCTAATGAGAAGCCAGAGCAAGGGACTCACGGGTCAGGCCCCCAGGGCACTGGGCAGGGTGGAAAATAAGGCGACTGGATCTGCAGGGACAGAAAGAGACTGTCCCCACCTGGTTCTCGTTCACTGCACTTGGAGAATCACTGGGGAGTGAAACTTCTGCCCCGTCCCTGTCAAATCAAGGCCAACCTCAGTTCATAAGCAAGTGAGAGAAAGAGAGGAAGAAGAACAGGAGGAAGCTGAAAAGTCATTTATGAGAAATCTAGGAAAGACCAGAGATCCAGGCAGAGAGCTGGGCAGTGGGAGGGGTCCGAGCAAGTCTAGACGCTGCTTCCCTGGAGCTCACCACGTTCCCTCATGCTGCTCTGCAGGTTACTTCCCTGACCTCTCCTCCTGGGCACTTCTCCCTGACCTCCCCGGTCTATTGGAAGCCTGGTGTCTGGGGGCAGCATTTTGTGTGTGTTGACTCTTCCTCTTGTATCCATCTTTAATAAAAGTAGTTTCCTATGTTTATGAACTCTTTTCAGATGATTCATTTGACTGATTCCAAGAGCTCTGTGACTAGGTGGCTAGTTACTGTCAAGAAGATTCCCTTCTCCAGGGGATCTTCCCAACCCAGGGATTGAACCCAGGTCTGCTGCATTGCAGGTGGATTCTTTATCAGCTGAGCTACAAGGGAGGCCCAAGAATACTGAAGTGGGTAGCCTATCCCTTCTCCAGCAGATCTCCCCTACCCAGAAATTGAACCAGGATCTCCTGTATTGCAGACAGATTCTTTACCGACTGAGCTATCAGGGAAGCCCAGTTACTGTCAAAGTTGTATCAAAAAGAACATGCATGAGAAACAGCAGCAAGAATGGGATGGGCATCTGATGGATCCTTAGAGAAAGTTCATTAGGCATTTATTTTGACTTTATTGAGAAGCTGGGGAAAAACTGAGATTACCTAAATGATCTCAAAATCATATCTCCAGAGCAGGAATTGCCTCCAGCTCCGTAAACATGGTCATTTATCTCATAGGTATCTTAGCAGTTAATGTAACAGAACCTGTCCCAACCCACTCTTTTTTAATAAGGAAAATGCAGATTATTTTTCTTTTTAATGATATTTTGCCTTATTTTCTTTGGCTAGAAGTTTACCTCACAGCTACATTTGACTGTATTCCAGCATCTTCATTATGGCATCAGAGTCCTTATAAAGTCTGGAAGTAAACATCCGGATGTACAAGTCCAGCTGGGAGAATGAAGATAAAGCATAAAATTCACTGGCTTTTCCTCTGAAAATGAAGCCTGAATTTCTCTTTGTCCTTCACACCCTAAATTCATCCAACTGCTCATCCACGTGTGATAGCATCGTATCAAAAAGAATCAAGTCTTCTGGGAAAGACAAACAAGCAACAAGAATCACCGTTTATTGAGCACATATTATATGCATAGCATATTCTATATCTTTTCCCTGCATTATTTTATTTAATCCTCACAATGACACTGTGGACTAGGTACTGTTATTATCACTTTTTCTAGTGTGGAGAGTGAGACACACAGTGGCAAATTGCTTGTTTAGGATTGTCCTGCTAGTAGATCTTAGAGTCAGGATTAAAATAAAGATGTTCTGACTTCAGAAGCTATACCCTTAGCTATAAAGCCATGCTGCCTCTCTGGGTACTAGGAGCACCTGTATTTAAG
Source organism: Odocoileus virginianus (assembly GCF_023699985.2). Classification (NCBI taxonomy): domain Eukaryota; kingdom Metazoa; phylum Chordata; class Mammalia; order Artiodactyla; family Cervidae; genus Odocoileus; species Odocoileus virginianus. The sequence goes on along the minus strand of NC_069684.1, from coordinate 53,291,466 downwards.
TGCATTAGTTTCTTTCCATCCATTGCTTATTGTTCATCAATAAGTATTCAAAGAGTGCCAGGCACTGATGGCAAAAGCTGAATATGACTGGTCCTCCCCTCAAGCAGGAACACGATGGGCCTACAGGGGAGAGGGGGGCAGTGAGGTATCATTGCAACATATGCAGCAGAAATAATCAGGGGTATGTACAGAGTGTCATGGAAAGACAGAGGAAGTGACTCATTATTTTTAGGGAAGTTGTGATAAACTTCACGGAGGACATGACGTTTAAACCTGTCAAATAGCAGGCACTTGGAAAATGTTTGCTGAGTGAATGAATGAGTAGCAACAGAAGCTCATCAGAAAGAGAAGGTGATAAATGAGGGAAAACCACAGGCTGAGAGTGACCAGGACTCTGTCAATCATTAGGGAACTCAAGAAATGTGTGTTAAAAGCGAGGCCGAAACGGGTGTTCCTGAGATCCAAGTTTTCTGAGCTGCCCTGAGTGTTGGTGGCAGAACCTCAATGGGGCTGAGAGCCAGGCCCAGGGGATAAAAAGGGGCAGAGTGACCAGCCAGGTCAGCAGGGAGTGAATAGGGCTCCCAGCCACACTGAGGGGTCTTCAGAAAGGCCAGGAGCTGTGGGGAGGCCAATCAGCCTGGGAGTCCCCCTGAGCCCAGAGAGGGTGATGGAGAGCTGGACGAAGACCATCCTAGTTACGGCCAGCAGACCAGAGGGGTGTTTTTCGTGCACATTCCATTTAAGATGCCCATTGAGTTTGCACCCCCAATACTCTGAGAGGCTACAAAGTTGCAAGAAATCCAATCCTTTCAGACTGTAGAAGGCTCTTGAGTCCATCATATGTCCTTTGCCCCAATCTCAGAAAGCACCCACTTTCATTTTATTTTCTTGTTCACTAAGGACCAAAATGGATTTCCAGCCTGGATGTTTAGGTGGGGCTGCTGCCCAGTGATGGGGGTCTGGAGCACATGCCCCCTCTAGAGCCCTTCCTACCTTGCATTCAGCAACCCCATGAGGATCACTAAGAGTCCCCGCTGGTGGGCCAGGCTCAGCAGTGCAGACAGAGGCCAGGGTCTGTACCAGGCAGCTTCACGGGTCTTTTCCGCCTGTGTTCTCTCTGACTCCTCCAACACAAATAACATGTGGCAGTGAGCATGCCACATGTCTCGTACCTGCTGGATGGGTAATGCTGTTAGCTCCTGGATCCCTGGGCATTGCCAAGCTGCCTCACAGGCCCTCTTACTCTGCATCCTTATCTCCTCCATTGTCTTTTCCATGTCTGTTACTCTAAGTCAAGCTAGAAACCCTCTGTTATCAAATTTAGACAGAAAATGTCTTATCTGCATAAACATATGTGAGTAAAAATGAACTGTACATTGAAATCTGTACCTGCAGCTACTTTTCCAAAAGCTTTAAACTAATGCAGAAAGAAAAAAGTTCTTTGGCAAATAAATTGTGCCCTAGCCATATCCAGACAGTGTATCTTTCCTAATGCTTTCTATATTCCCCTTCCTTGGCATTTCCATCCTCTATGATCACTAGAGTCAAGCCAAGGAAATTCTCTGCTGCTCTAGACTTTGAAAAGTGGAAGGAAGGAAGGAAAGAAGGGAGGGAGAGAAGGAAAGTCCTTGGGGGAAGCAGCAAGGGTCAGTATTGTTGATTAAGCTCAGTAGGTCATCAGGGGCCTCATTCCCCTAAGAAAGGATATGGAAAGGGGCCAGGCATGGATTGGAAAGGCAAGGGCACCCCTGTGGGTATGTCGTGTCTGGCCCTGGGCACCTGGCAATCTTGGCCACTCCATTTTCCACCCCCACCTCTAGTCAACCACCATGTTATTCTGTGTGTGGAGTAGAGAGGAAAGGGGTAGGGACACGGTATGAGAGGAATCTGGGAAAAACAGAGAAAGGAAGAGAGAAAACAGAATGTCTTCAGCTTTCTAAATCTCTGTGCTCAACTTCTTAATCCATCTGAGATAGAAAGATACTTGAAATATATCACCCCAGTCATGGATGCTTGTGAAAATTGCACAGAAAGTCTGAATATGTGCTAAGCAGTGTGTGAGGCACTTGATAGGCATGATTTCATTTAATAATTACTTATTTCATATTTATTATTTAATCTTTTATTTGTTTCAGAACCCTATGAAATAAATGTTATAATGAAGTCCATTTTACAAACAAGAAATGTGAGGCTTAGGAAGCATTCAGTCATTTGCCTAAGGTTACCTATGTTGTGGCAGAGTTGAAATTCAAGCTCATCTGACTCTAAATGTATAAACTTATACTCATCAGATTTTAACAAATAGCTTAAATAATAAAATTTTAACAAAAAGGTTAAAAGGGGAAAATTTATTCTGCTTGTCACAAGGCTTATGTATGATTTATCTTACCTCTCAGGTCCAGGTTCAAATCTCTCTTTCTGCTCTTAGTCCAGGTCCCCTTGTGACTCAGTAGTAAAAAATCTGCCTGCCAATACAAGAGGCATGGGTTAGATCCCTGGTCCAGGAAGATCCCCCTGGAGAAGGAAATGGCAACCCACTCCATTATTCTTGCTTAGAAATCCCATGGATAGAGGAACCTGGCAGGCTATAGTCCATGGGGTTGCAAAGAGTCATTGGACACAGCCTAGTGATTGAATAACAATGACTCTAAGTCCAGTGTGCTAACTCACTAAATCATATACAATGGTTAATAAAGATGGACATTAACTAGGGGTGTTCGTTACTGGTGTATCTGTATAAGAAAAAAATAAAATCAACAAATGTTGCAAAAACAATATTTATGGAAAATAACATTTTTTGAGACACAGGTGAATGCTCATCAAGAGTAGCAGTGGATAGAATTCTAGGATATTGCTCTTTTTTCCTCATCCAGGACAAATCACTGCTGAATGATCACTGGGAAAAAGACACTGGGCTACAAGCCACTTAGCAAACTGCAAAACCATAACAGCCAGGGTTCTTGCTAATAGTGCTTGCTATTACCGTACTAGATGTGTTTCCTTGTCAAAGTTTTTAGACTAGATCCAGTCTTTTTTTTTTCTTTTCTTATTCTGGTATTTTATTTTTAAATTGAGGGTGAAAAGTTGGAAAGAAATAATATCAGAGTTTGAGTCCAGGTTCCTCACTATCTTTCAGCTCAGCTCAGTTCAGTTCAGTCACTCAGTCATGTCTGACTCTTTGCGACCCCATGAACCACAGCACTCCAGGCCTCCCTGTCCATCACCAACTCCCGGAGCCCACCCAAACCCATGTCCATTGAGTCAGTGATGCCATCCAACCATCTCATCCTCTGTCGTCCCCTTCTCCTCCTGCCCTCAATCTTTCCCAGCATCAGGGTCTTTTCAAATGAGTCAGCTCTTCGCATCAGGTGGCCAAAGTATTGGAGTTTCAGCTTCAACATCAGTCCTTCCAATGAACACCCAAGACTGATCTCCTTTAGGATGGGCTGGTTGGATCTCCTTGCAGTCCAAGGGACTCTCAAGAATCTTCTCCAACACCACAGTTCAAAAGCATCAATTTTTCGGTGCCCAGCTTTCTTTATAGTCCAACTCTCTATCTTTAAATGGGTAATAATAACTAATAATAGTAACACAACAATAACTAGACATCACTAAGCAATAGTATGACAGATTAATTCACATCCAAATCAATTGTAAGAAAGAAAAGGGCTGAGAAGGAGGAATCTTTGAAGTAAAATAAACATTTTAGAACACCTTTTACTTTCAAGTTACAGTTTCAGATCTTCATTTAAGATAAAAAGGAAGGGGTGCCCCAGTCATGGCAACCCGCTGTTTTGGAGTTCCTTACACTCAAACTCCTGAGAAAAGTGAAAAGAGACAACTTAAAAAGGAAATTAGAACACAGGAAGCTGAATCTAGGGATTCGGTCCATTGCCCCACAAAGGACTTCATTTCCAGACTGATATTGTCAAGAAATTCACAGACCCTCCATAGACAGCAGCGGTGTTCATATTGAAATGTGAAAGAACATGTATGCACAGGGGCAGAGTCACAACATATGCAGAAGAAAGCAATTTTCCTTATTTTCTTCTCTACTGGAAAGGGGGATGAAACTAGAGTAAGAGAAAAATATCAAGGTGAATGGTTTTATTTTAAAACTAGGATCACATGGTTCCGTAAGGGTAAGAATAAACCCAGATTCAACATGAGGGAGAAAAGGAGATGGAATTTTACACACACACACATACACACACATACCTGCTTATTTCCATCCATGAACACATACATCTATTTGTGAGGCAAACATATAAGGCAAGAGGGAAGGTAATAGCACCCCACTCCAGTACTCTCGCCTGGAAAATCCCATGGACGGAGGAGCCTGGTGGGCTGCAGCCCATGGGATCGCTAAGAGTTAGACATGACTGAGCGACTTCACTTTCACTTTTCACTTTCATGCATTGAAGGAAATGGCAACCCACTCCAGTGTTCTTGCCTGAAGAATCCCAGGGACGGTGGAGCCTGGTGGGCTGCCATCTATGGGGTCGCACAGAGTCGGACACGACTGAAGCAACTTAGCAGCAGCAGCAGCAGCAGCATATAAGGCAAGAAAAATGAAATAAGAGAGTGATGAGCAAAAGAAGCAGTTGGTGTCATGAGAGAAGCAGTTGCGTGCTGTTCTCTACTTTCTTCCTTACTTTATATTTACTCTGAGCTTTACTCGGAATACTGAGAGATTCAAAACCTGTAGGTCCAGGAAACATGACCTGGTGACTCTGAGTTTTCTGCCTGAAAACATCTAGTGTATATCTTAACACCCTACAAGTCTATTTTGTACAAAACACTCCCCTTTCCATTTCAGCTGCACTCTAACATGGCCTTGGCTGGTTTTCTGGAACTTCTAGAAAACAAGCTCTTCCACTAATGAGTAAAGTTATTTTTAAAAAGTCAGCTTTATCAAGGTATAGTATGTGCTATAATAGTAAAAAGCAGTTATTTGGGAAGTACAATTCAACATTTTGGTGAATGCATGTGGTGATGTATCCACTACTATACTCATGTTGTAAAGCAATTCCTTTACCCTCAGAAGTTTCCTCGTACCCAGTGAATCTCCTCTCCCTCGTCCTGGCCCTGGGAACCCCTGATCTTTCTGTTGCCATAGTTTTAGCTCTGTAGAATTTTATAAAGATGTAACCAAGCAGTAAGAAAACTTTTAGGCTAGTTTCTTTCGTTAGCAAACTGCTTTTGAGAGTCATCCACATTTGGTGCATGAATTGCTTGTTATTTCTGAGCAGTGGTGAGTGTGCTGCGATTTGCTACCCAAAAAACAAGTCAATGGAAATTTGAGTTGTTTTCAGTTTTTGGCTATTATTATGGATAAAGATGCTGTGAACATGTACAGTTTTATGTGGACGTATATATTTTTAATGAGATATGCTTTTATTATTAATATTTTATCTTATCCTTTTTTCCTTTGTAAATTTGGTGTTCTCATTCGTTATATGGTCTCATGGTTATATGTTTGTGAAGCAAGGAGAGAAATCTCTCTTTCTTTTCAGCCATGCCATGGTGCGTGCAGGATCTTAGTTTCCCAACCGGGAATCAAGCCCGTGCCCTCTGCAGTGGAAGCTCAAAGTCTTAACCACTGAAACACCAGGGAAGTCCCTATGTGTTATGTGAAAGTATTAGTCACTCAGTTATGTCAGATTCTCTACCACCCTATGGACTGTAACAGGCCACTAGGCCCCTCTGTCCATGGGATTCTCCAGGCAAGAATAGTGGAGCAGGTTACCATTCTCTTCTCCAGGGGATCTTCCAGACAAAAGGATTGAGCCCAGCTTTCCCACGTTGCTGGCAGATTCTTTACTGTCTGAGCCATCAGAGAAGTCCCTATGTGTATGTGAAAGTGAAAGTGAAAGTGAAAGTCGCTCAGTCATGTCCAACTCTTTGCCACCCCATGGACTATACAGTCCATGGAATTTTCCAGGCCAGAATACTGGAGTGGGTAGCCTTTTCCTTCTCCAGGGGATCTTCCCAAGCCAGGCATTGAACCCAGGTCTCCTGCATTGCAGGTGGATTCTTTACCAGCTGAGACACAAGAGAAGCCCAAGAACATTGGAGTGGGTGGCTCCACTAGTAGTAGAAGTAGACCCAGGAAGCAGACTAGTAGAACAGGAATCGAATAGAACAGGAATCGAACTAGTAGTAGATACAGGAATCTAACTGGGGTCTTCTGCTTCACAGATGGATGTGTGTGTGTGAATGACATCAGTTTTTCATGTTTACCTTTTATCTTCCTGTCTTAGTGAATTCTTTTAGTGAGATATTTTATCATTAATTCTCTAAGATTTTTCAGGTATACTTTTATGTCTTCTGCAAGAAGGATCATTTTATTTCTTCTTTGCTGTCATTGGGCTATGATTACTTTGCCTAGTCTAATTACATTAGCTGGTACTTCAAAAATGATGTGAAAGGGCCATAGACATGGTGAAAGATGTTGGCGTTATGAGTGAGATGTCAGTCTTTCATCATTTTAAGGAGATAGTCACCTATTTATATTTTCTCAAGAATTTTAATTAGGAAAGAATGTTAAATTGTGTCAAAGAACTTTTAACATCTCTACAAAAAGTCATTTGGATTTTTTCCTTAGGTCTATTAATATAGTGTCTAACATTTAATCTCCTTTGAATTCCTGGTATAAATCCCATTTGACTGTAGTGTGTTAATTTCAGCATTTTCTTAGTATTTCTTAACATGGTTTTAGGGTATGTTCACTAAAATTTAAGATTTTCACACCAATGTTCATAAATCATGCTGATTTGGTCCAAAATTTTTTCTTTAATTTTTTAAAAATCAGATATAGGATGTGTTATACTTGCTTCATAAAAAGAATTTGGACATTTTCCTTCATTTCATATGCTCTGAAACAATGTGTGTGCCATATAAAACACATATTGTAATTTTGATGCATTTAGTTATTTTTAACTCTAATGATGTTATTCCACTATAAATTTTTACTGTGGGCCCCAGGTATACCCACATTATCCACTGCTGTGCTAAAGAGAATTTTTTTAGTATAATGGCCAAAGTAAGGGCTTTGGCTAACTAGTATCTAGTATTATCTTTAATTTTAGAGATGGGCTTTAGCTTTAGAGATGTGAACACTAGAGATACAGGTGCGACACAAAAGATTGCCTTTCTTCCCACATAACCTGAGATCTGACCTTTAGTTTCTTGACACCATGGTTTGACAAGAACAAGCTTTATATCTCACGTGGTCCACTGATGTGTGAGCTAATCTTGGATTGAATCTTAGGCTCCCGAGTCCTTCACCAAGGATTGAATAAAACACCATTCTGGAGGGCAACTTTATAAACTGAAAAACACATGTAATATTAGCTATGATTAAAGCTTGTGTAGAAGGATAGATCACTGGTTTCTATCACTTTGAATAAATTAGTTAACCTCTCTAAATTTGTTACATAGAAATAGTAGGGCTCTTTTGTGACATAACACAAGTAAAGCCCTAGCACAGTGTCAATAGAAATATTAACTGTCGTTGTTGCTGTCACCTTGATTTCTCATTCCTGGTTAGCAGCTGGTGGGACGCCCCTGGCCAGAGGTCCGCAAGGACAGTGACAAGCATTCTGAGCTCTCAGCAGTGTCGTTTCCCCAGCTTGCCTTTCAGAGACCAGATTCTGGCAGAATGAGCACTTAAATTGGTGAGCAGATACAGGAAAAGAAAATAAAGTCTGGTAATGCTCAAATAACTCATTTTGGGTACAGGCTGTAATGAAGATGCATTCTTCAGAGCTTGGAAATAAACTCTGAGCTATTTCTTTGTGCCTTCCCTTGGGTTCAAATGAATCCACCATCTCTGCCTGTCCTTACAGGAACACACACACACACACACACACACACACACACACACACACCTTCCAGGGCAGAAGCGCTTTCTCTCCCTTTTCCCCACTTGAGATGCAGAGTCTGCATCCATTCTGGGCTCCCACGTATACCCAGGATGCCCTAGTTATGCAGCTGGGCTTGAGGCCCAGAGAAGTCAAATATACAGAAAGAAAATGCAGTTAGGGAAAGGAGGAAAGTTGTACAAATGGGCTTTTAAATCATGTGCTAACCCCTTAAGAGGCAGTGGGGTGGGGGGGGGTGCAGGGAAAAGCCTGGGACTTCACATGGAATAGAAAGAGAAATCCCCACCCCCCAGCAAATACACACTCCCCCCATGGTTCTAACTAGAAAGCAGAGCCCAAGATGCTGTCACTAATATATAAGACACAACCCAATTGTGGACATCTTCCCTTCATTATAAACCAGGTAAATACAGCAATAAGTATACCCGGTTTGAGACTATGCAGGAGAGGACTTTTTCCAGCTACAGAAATATTTACTTTAAAAGTAGCACTTCATAAAAAATAGAAAAAGAAAGAAAAAGCACTGGAAGCAATTCAGGTTAATAGCTCCAAGGCATATTTTTTCCAGTGAGTGCTATGGCTATCTGTACCTTCGTCTCACTAATTAAGTGGTTTCAAGTAACTTCAAGTTTTGGGGAAAACCCAAATGGTCACCTTTCGATTTGCAATCCTCTGGCTGTGGCTGGTTTAGTCTCCTGACTCTGATGACATGTTACCTGGTTGCCTAGAAGTTGAGCCCAAGCTTCCAGGTCCCTCCTGCAGTCCTCAGTGATCCACGCACACACTAGTTCATATCTATTTTTTGAAAAACAAAGAAAATCAACTTTATATGAAAAACAGAGTGTTTGTAGACATATTGATGACATTTGGTTTATTTCATTTTATTGTAGTCATGCTAATCAGAGGTAGTGTCCCAGGTGATTCCAAATCTTTGACTCTTGTCCATGATGGAGCCTTTCTGTGCACACCCCAGACAGCCTTCAAACTCTGGCTCCTAGCCCGCCAAGTTCTCCCTGAAGACATCTTGGGCTTTTCATTACATATAATAGAATCATCCCACACAGCATGGAAGGGTTCCTTGGTGGTGACAAGTTAGTTGCCTCTAATGGAACTGGATTCTGCATACCTAGAAGGTTAAATTCCCATTGCTCCCCTGTTCTCTCTTCCTGCCTACTGCCCTCTGCCCATTAGGACACAGACTATGAACCTAGTGTATAATAAAAATACTGTGTAATGTACATGGTATATAACACATGCAATGTATATTGCATGTAACTCATAATACCTGTAGGGTATGATGCACCAAACTTGTAATGCACATGGTGTCTAACACATCCATTGTATGATACCTTGAGAATATAATGCACCTAGCAGTGTATAATGTGAATTCCCTGTAATTGTACAGATTCTGATAAAGGTATTACCACCAAGCTTTTCAATCTTTTTCTGACAGTTTGTAGATTCTGACAATTTGTAGAAACAGTGACAGACTATTTTGGGGGGCTCCAAAATCACTGCAGCCATGGTGACTGCAGCCATGAAATTAAAAGGTGCTTGCTCCTTGGAAGAAAAGTTATGACCAATCTAGGCAGCTTATTAAAAAGCAGAGACATTACTTTGTCAACAAAGTCTGTCTAGTCAAAGCTATGATTTTTCCAGTAGTCATGTATATATGTGAGAGTTGGACTATAAAGAAAGCTGAACGCTGAAGAATTGATGCTTTTGAACTGTGGTGTTGGAGAAGATTCTTGAGAGTCCCTTGGACTGCAAGGAGATCCAACCAGTCCATCCTAAAGGAAATCAGTACTGAATATTCATTGGAAGGGCTGATGCTGAAGCTAAAACTCCAATACTTTGGCCACCTGATGCAAAGAACTGACTCATTTGAAAAGACCCTGATGCTAGCAAAGACTGAAGGCAGGAGGAGAAGTGGGCAACAGAGGATGAGATGGTTGGGTGGCATCACTAACTCAATGGACATGCTGCTGCTAAGGCACTTCAGTCATGTCCGACTCTGTGTGACCCCATAGGCGGCAGCCCACCAGGCTCCCCCGTCCCTGGGATTCTCCAGGCAAGAACACTGGAGTGGGTTGCCATTTCCTTCTCCAATGCATGAAAGTGAAAAGTGGAAGTGAAGTTGCCGAGTCGTGTCCAATTCTTCATGACCCCAAGGACTGCAGCCTACCAGGCTCCTCCATCCATGGGATTTTCCAGGCAAGAGTACTGGAGTTTTAGTAAACTCTGGGAGTTGGTGATAGATAGGGAGGCCTGTCGTGCTGCAGTCCATGGGATCACAAAGAGTTGGACATGACTGAGCGACTGATCTGAAATGTAGATTACATGTCAAAGTCCTTTACCATCTATTTTTAACCATATGCCACATACACCAGTAACTCACCTTCCTTTCACTCTTTTTAGGGTCAATTATTTAGGACAGGGGTCCCCCAATCTCTGGAATTTAATGCCTGATGATCTTAGGGGGAGCTATATGTAATAATAACAGGAATTAAGTGCACAGTAAAGGTAATGCACTTGAATCATCCCAAAACTATTCCCCTACCCCCTACCCCCATCTGTGGAAAAACTGTCTTCCACAAAGCCGGTCCCTGGTGCCAAAAATGTTGGGGACCTCTGCTTTAGAGTACCTTGAATAACCAGAAGAAAACCGTGAGCGCAGTTTACAATGGTTTGCAGCCTCACTTGCCCAGGCAGCACAGTGTGGTCAATCAATGCAGTTTCTTTCCCATTATTAACACTTAGCACAGGCATGGGCTTCCAGTTTCCTCCTGGGTCACCCAGCCTGGAGAGGAGGTCTGAGTCCTTGAGGTGTGGTTTCAATCTCAGCCGGCCACCCACAGCCTGACTCACTGGGACACACACAGGGGTGAGGGGGCGGCTGTTTGTCTGCGAAACTGTTTTATAAAAGCTCCCCCTGCCCTTTATCCCTCGCTGGCTGCCAGCAGTGAGGTCTCGCATCTCCACTTGGCAGCCACGACCCGTGAGGTCATCTTTTCACCGCGCTGTTTCCTTCAGCATTTAGACGCTCTGGCTGGGACTCAATGTTTACAAACCCATCAACCTGAGAGGAGCTTGGTGTCGAAGAACATGAACATGCCCTTGCTGGCACAAGGGAAGTGAGGACATGTTCTTGGGGGCAGGAGGGGAGCAAGGAGCCAGCAGCACGCAGGCTGAGGATACCTGTCTGTGAAGTGCTCTCTTCAGCTCTTGGCAGGACATCAAGTCCCGAAAGGAGGTGAATGACTCGTCATGTCCAGTCTAGTCCATGCTATTGCTTGGAAAAGAAAAGGAGTTGCATGCTCAGGATGAGCAAGTCCCCAAGCAGCCAGTCCATGTGCCTAAGTCACACAGGATGACATCCACGCAGAAGGAAGGCCATCTCGGGAGGTGTTACCCTGGGGAATCCTCCGCTTCCCAAACACACACTGTGAGTTGATCTCGCTCACAGAGCTAGTGGCAAAGAATCTGCCTGCCAGTGCAGACGACACAAGAGAGCGGATTTGACCCCTGGAAGATCCCCTGGAGAGGGCAATGGCAACCTGCTCCAGTGTTCTTGCCTGGGAAATCCCATGGACAGAGGAGCCTCGCGGGCTACAGTCCAAGGAGGCCTGAAGAGTCAAACACAACTGAGAACACACACACACACGACTGAGAACAGCAAGAGGAAGTGCCTTCTTATGGGGAGGTGAGGAAACAGGGGCAGGATAGGGATAAACAACTGAATGGCATCCTTCAGACACCAGAAGATGGTCTCCAGCAAAATGTGGTAACAGTTTCTAAGTCCAGGGAGAACACAGATTTCATTCACACCATGACTCAAGTGTGCACACCACAAGGCATGACTCTCCACTTTGTCTGCAGCGTGAGGTTTCTTTCCTGAAGGCTCACTGACCAGTGGAGGAGGGGATACTTAAAGCTCCATCAGCTTAAAACCCAAACATTTTAGGTCATTTAAACAGTCTCTGATGAACACTCAGGTCACACGGCGAGCTTTCCAATGCTTCTGCCTCTCTCCCTGGGAGGTGAGATCTTCAGAGATAATATCTGAGCAACTGATGCTGTCTAAGGGCTGAAGTGAGCCTGTGGCACCTCCAGCCTCTTCGCTTCCTAGAGAACCCAGTTGTTACGCTGCCGCATGGATGCATAAGTGTGAGTCTGGGCTTACTCCCAGGGGACACTTTCCAGGTCCTTACCTTGCCACAAAAGAACCAAGGTGGGGCACCAGCAAGCTAAACTTTAAGACCTCCTGTCGCCAGACCATGCAGTATGGCCAAACAGACTTTGATGGGGCTGCACCCAGGCCAGGATGAAACTGCCTTCTCTCCAGGTGCCCACAGGCAGCCAACTAAGAGTCCTTCCCTGGCCTTAGTTCCTCTCTCTCTCTCTCTTCCTCTCCCCCCTCCTCCTTTTTCTGGGCCTCGCAAACATCCACATCCTGGAATATAAGCTTAAGCTCCAAAGAAAGTAAGAACAACCCTGAGTGACAGTGTGATCATCTAGTCTGGCACTATTTTGTCATAATTTAGAAACACTTTATCAAAATAAGGGCTTCCCTGATAGCTCAGCTGGTAAAGAATCCGGTTCAATTTCCGAATTTGAAAGATCCACTGGAGAAGGGATAGGCTACCCACTCCAGTATTCTAAGGCTTCCCTGTGGCTCAGCTGGTAAAGAAGCTGCCTGAAATGTGAGAGACCTAGGTTTGATCCCTGGGTTGAGAAGATACCCTGGATAAGGGAACGGCTACCCACTCCAGTTTTCTGGCCTGGAGAATTGCATGGACTATATAGTCCATGGGGGTCACAAAGAGTTGAGCTTTTTGAGCGATTTTCATGTACATATCAACATATAATCATTATTATCATCTAACTTGAGAGCACAGTATGCCAAATAGATGGGAGCAGAGCTGGCCTGTGGAAGAACATAGAGAAGAACCAGACCTACAGGAAATGATCCCTGGAGCTTCACAGATACTATTCTGTGCAAGTTACTGACTTTTTTCCAAACCCATCATCTTCTGGAGAAGTTGTGGTCTCATACATGGAAGGAAGTTGCCATGCAAGTTGCAAATGGCATAGCCTAGATTCAAAATCTGTCTCTGAACTTTCCACTACATTATGCAACTAATTTTCCCCCAGATCTTCACTTGATCACAAAGACCATATGCTGCTGATACTCAGCTGCACACCAACCTTCTAATTCCCCCAGAGTCAATGACTCTCATATGCGAGAAACAATCACCATCACAAACAGTCTCACAGTCATGCTTAACTGCAAAAGAAGTGAAAACTTCTAACATGTTTCAATCTGATTAATCTTGACTTAATGACTTCCTCATGTCTAGCCTTAACGAGACATCCCAGTAAATCTCCTTCAAGCATATAGTCATGCTAAAGTCACAGAGACACAGCAGACATGACCTACTCAACACTTTAGCTGTTTAGCTACAGTCTATTCTGATTAACACACTACTGAGGAATGGATGAATAAACCTCAGGATGTTAGTGGACTGTTTCACACACTTGCTGAAGTAAAGTTTACTCAAGGTTTACAGAGCACAGGGACAAATAAATGACTTTATCCCATTATCAGAATGACCTGCAAAAAGGACAGAGGAAGAAACAAATTTCAAGGAGACACTAAAGATAAAGGAGTCAGGTACTTTCATCCCCCTATCAAGGCAGCTGGCATTTGAATCTTCAAAACCTAAGTGATCACAGGCTGGGAGCACTGTGAATCAACGGATCATTTACTGCATGGCTGATGACTTGTAAACACACCTTGTTGCTACATGGGTTCAGGCAATTACTGGGCAATTATACCTACAAACTACCTAGTAATTAAAAGATGGAGCCTCATGTGGGTTGTCATTTGAGAAGCAGTGGCTGCTTTCTCACTTCACTGACCTGATCACATCCTCCTGAGAAGATGTTTGGGAGCCAACAGATAGGTGATCCATTTATAGAACAGCTGAATCTCAGAGTGAAGATGGCTCTAATCCTGAGATGATTCAAAGCAGTATTTCCTAGGTTAAGAGAAAAGCCATAAATGACTAAGGAACCATGTCTGCAGATGCCGAAGTCCAGGGCACATGTGTGGAATGAATATTTATTAAGCAATTATCTACAAAAGTCTGGGCACATGAGAAAACTTATACCCACCAAGCAACTCTTACAAAATATCTATCTGGACACTGAGCTGAGAGCTTTGCATCTACTTTCTCCTTTAATCTTCCCAACCAGCCTGGGAGGTAGAGATGTTGTTATCTGTATTTTCCAGACAAGTTTTCTGAACTCAGAAAGGCTACACAACAACCTCATATCCCCTCTGCTAGTGAATGGTCAAGTTGGGATGTTAGCCCACATATTCTAACTGCAGGAACTATGTTTATCTCTGTTTCTCTTCCTGGCATAAAGGAAAATGAAAGAGAATTTAAAGCTGAAATTCTAGTCTTTCAGATTACTGAGTTAAGTGACTCTAAAACAAAAGTTGCTCACACAGACCAAAGGGCTATAATGTGCATTAAAGACAACGTACCAAGGCTTCCCAGGTGGCTCAGTAGTAAAGAGTCTGCCTGTCAATTCAGAAGATGTGGATTCAATCCCTGGATCAGGAAGATCCCCTCAAGGAGGAAATGACAACCCCCTCCAGTATTCTTGCCTGGGAAATCCCATGGACAGAGGAGCCTGGTGGGCTACTGTCCATGGGGTTGCAAAAGTGTTGGATACGACTTAGTGATTAAACAACAACCACCGAGAATAGAGAAAGTTTAAGGTATGTGGTCCATCCATGCAGACAGTTAACCTTCTATATGTTCTAAACAGGTGTGAATTTTGAGCCAAATTCTTAAAAAAAAAAAAAAAAATGACTATTTTAACCTCATCTACCACAAGTGTGTAATTCGATTTCTCAAGTTCCATAAGCCTACCTCTGTAACTATTGGACTGAGTGTGGAAACATGTTTCTCTTACCCTTGAAAAATATGATGTGCTAGAAATCACTGGCAGGTGTGATCATACTTTGGCTGAAAACCACCTGGTGAACAAAAACCTTAGTTTGAGAACTGATTTTAGGTGTTTGATACCTAGATCCCTAATATTTTCTTCCTTATCATTTCAAAGAATATTGCAAATCTGAGAAATAGTGTTACTAACAGTCATCAAGTTCTGTGTAAAGTTTGTTAGTCTGGAGACAAGGAGACCAGGCATAAATGGTAGACATTTGGAGCAACTTTAAATTTGAAATATGAACTCATTTTTGGCCCTAGGAAGGGATGATTGCTAAGAACAGGATTTCCAGTTTCTACTACTGTGAAGAATTTTGGAGGTTGGTCAAGGTCAGGTACTAGAGTGGGTGACTGAGTAGAGAAAAGGGAGGGATCAGGATAAAAACTGGTTTCGTCTGTTACCAGCAGGTTGGATTTATCACTCTATACATTACTATTGTCACTTGTAAAACTGGAATAATACAGTGTATTTGTATTTGAAGTGTATGCAAAAATGCTTAGAGAAATTCTGTAGTCATAAGATATTATATTATCATTATGGGTTATTACTACACAATTCCAGGTCAGTGAAATTCATGTATTCTTATAGAAGCTCAATTATGTTCTCACTTATTTATAATTACTAATAACTGTAATCCAAGTATAACATATTTTTTAAAATAACAGATTGGTTTTTATAGTAAAAATATTTTTAAATTCCTATTAAAAATTGTAAGTAATTATCACTGCTGTACAAAATAACAGTCTTTCCCAACTAAAAGACCCAACTCAATGGACCTGACAGTACTCCCTGACAGTCTAAATCATAGCAGTGAAAAATCTTAATTTTTCTTTTTTGATAATGATGGCATTATCACTGACTTGGTTATGTGTCACTGGTTTACACTATTGGCAATACACTTATAAAGTATCCTAATTAGACTGCTCTTTGCCTCTCTTGAAACAGAATGAGAAAAAATGAGATTGTATCCAGTGTTACTGATCCTAGGCTGTCACGACAAAATAACTAGACAAGCCCAGTGTTCTGATATCTTCAAGGGTAATGATGATGTTAACAATACTTCTAAAAAAAGTTTATATTGAAGTATAGTTGATTTACAATGTTTAACATGTATAGAAAAATGATTCAGTTTTATATATATATTCACTTAGTATGATAATCTTGAGGTCCACCCATGTTGGCATTATTTCATTCCTTTTTATGGCTGAGAAATAGTCCATGTGTGTGTGTGTGTGTGTGTGTGTGTGTGTGTGTATACATAAATATATATATACATATGTATCCACTCAGTCGCATCCTACTCTTTGTGACCCCATGGACTGAAGCATGCCTGGCTTCCCTATCCATCACCAACTCCTGGAGCTTGCTTAAACTCATGTCCATTGAGTCAGTGATCAGCTTGACTTCCCTCTCCCTTTTTTTCTGATTCCATCCTCCATACCTACTCATCTGTGAATCACATCCAACTCTAATTAACCACAACCTAACAAAAGCAGCAGCAGCAGCCAGACAGTGAGGGCAGTAACTTGGCCTCCAACATGAGGTACAGCTCTCCAGAATGGGGCTCCAGAGAGAAGATTGGATTTCAGACTTCCTACCTACATATTCTTACAAAAGTTCAAGATCGGTAAGGAACATGTAGACTCTGCAGGACCGAGAGCCAGCAGACCTGGGAGTTTGCCCAAACACAGTTATTACACTTCACTGCCTTAGGAAGTGCAGCAAAGACCTACAGGAATAAAAGAGTAAATAATTGAAGGAAAAATTACCCACAGCCAATGAGGATACCTAGGGGTATGATGTTGGGGAAGTTACTGAATCCAGGGTTAATAGCAATTTTCCTCAAATTGGATTCTGGAGGATTTTAAGCAGAATAATTGGGCAATTTGCTGTTACTATTGGAAAAGACCCTGATGCTGGGAAAGACTGGGGGCAGGAGGAGAAGAGGGTGACAGAAAATGAGATGGTTGGATGGCATCACCAACTCAATGGACATGAGTTTTCACAAACTCCACGAGATAGTGAAGGACAGGGAAGCCTTGAGTGCTAAAGTTCGTGGGTTCATATAGAGTTAGATATAACTTAGCAACTGAACAACATCATTTCTTATTGTTGTCATCACCAGTTTATTTTTATAGCATAGCTCATGTAGGAAATATCCAAGCTAAGAGCAGAACTGAAAATCCAGCAGTGGATACTGAGGGAGGAAGACTTGGTAAAGTCAAGTACCCATAGACCTTGGTCGAGGGGCTTCATGACTCTGAGGACCCACTTCCTTGCACCTGGAGGAGAAACACTCCAAGCCCAGGGGATCCAGCATCTGTGGGAGAAGCTCTGGGTGCTCATGTCTTTATGGATAAAAAGAAAAGGCCAACCTTGTCTTGTGAACAGCTTTGGCTTGTGCACAAAAAATGTCACTCCTGTAACAGAGACAATCCCATAGAGAATTCCTTACTAAGTTCAATTCTCAGACAACCTCTTAGAGCTGCTGCGCTGAGCTGCTGTTAAGAATCTACCTCACTTTGTCTCCCCAGCCTATCCAGTCAAGCATACAACAGGCATACTGATGAGATAACTGTTTTTTCCTGCCTTATTCCATTCCTTCTGCTACATCTATAATCACTTGTTTCCATTTTCTGAAACCCTTGCTTCCTTATGTCTTGTCTTGCTCTAGGAGGAGTCAGCAAAGGTGAAGGTAAACATCTCAGTGGTGACAACAGTCATTCACAGTTCCAAGTCTCTAATCCACAGATGTACTGATCATCCAATAACTTCACATTTTTATCCCATCTTGTGCCTGCCTGATTCCAGGTATCTCACAATGTCTTGAAGATCTTAGTTTGGGTTCTTCCTCACCTGCAGAAGAAGATGTTGAGACAAAGATTAGAGTTCAAGTTGTTTATTTGAGAGAAAATTGCAGGAAACACTGGTGGGGGAGTTGGGATATGAGACAGAGAAGAGAAGCCAGCCCAAAAAGAGTTATGAAGTAAGTGATCACTTTGGGCAACTGAGGTTTAATCCTGCTGGAGAACTCGATGGAACACATGTCTCAGAGGATACCGCCAGAGAAGTGGAGGTGGTGTATTGATACACTAAAGTCCCGCAGTGTGGGTCAAGGGCTCTTGGGAGGGAGACATTAATTCCTTGGCATTTCTGGCTTGCTGCAAACCAGCCTCTGGTGACCACAGGAAGCTATGAGAATCAAGCAGAGAATCATAAGCTTTGGAGGGATAGAAGTTGATCCTTGCCCTCTGAGGTGGGAAGGGCAGGAGAGATAGGGAAGGACACTGAGAGTTTCTATCACACCATGGAAAGTCCCTCCCTGCTGCTACCAGGCAGCTTTGTGCTCCACGCCTGTCTGTGACAACCCAGGTCTTTGATGACTTGTGCTAGAGTGTTCCTGCTATCAAATTATGGATGGCCTGGAAAAAGATAAACATAGCAGTAACCCACTAGTGTTACTTCAGGTAAAAGGCTTCCCAAAGTGTGGCCATCTGTCTCCAAGATATTGGGACTGATTTGCTAGGATGGAATGAGTTACATTTATATGGCATCAACGAGGGTCCCAAACAAAATCATGCCTGTCTTGCTGAAAACTAAAGCTAGGCTCCTAAATGGAGAAGGTATTAAATTGAGTTGTTGACTCACCTAGTGACTATCTGGGGGTAAGTTGGTATCCGTTTTTTTTCCTTTTTTTTTTTTCCTTTTCAAAGATCTAAACCCAGTTTCACAAGCCTGGTCCTTGGTCTCAAAGTCCCATAGCTATTCCCCACTGGAGACTGTCAAACTCTATGCCAGGTCACTGGAGGGAGGAATACTCTTTAGACCCCCCCGCCCCAACATAACATACATTTCCACATTGCTTTGTATACACTTCCAACATGTTGTTGGTTTCTGGAAGGTAGGTCTGCTTCTTATATACCTCTAGACTTGCCAAGGACAATCTTAAACACTGGAGGATGGTCACTAAATATTAGTTAAGTTGATATGCACAAAAAAGTGGACACAAGAAAACCCAAGGTCCCACCCCAGATCCTTGAGCTTCAGGAGGATAGCTGACTCTCCTCTTTCATGCAGGACACAAAGCCACCCCGTGTGAGTTCTCCAAGCATTGCTGTGCTTTTTTGAGGGGAAAAGGTGGGGAAGGGCAGCTTAGCTTTGAAAGTTTTGTTTATGATGTGGAAAGAGTAGATGTCCCCCAAATGTGGCCTGAAGGCACGCTGGCCTGCTACTTGTAGTGAGAGTGGAGGTAGCCTGGAACACTTCAGCAGCTTCAACCATGTCACTCCCCTTTGTCCTTGAACTTCCAAGGAGAACTTGGTGGACCAACCCATTATGGGCATTTAACTGTTTCTGAAGAATGGTAGATGCAACGGAAGCAATGAGCTGGTGCTCAGGATCCATATTTGGCACGTGGATGTCATTACATCCACTTTTGAATGTTTCAGATGAGAACATGGACAGCAAGCCCTCAAAATCATACAATAGTTGGTGGATAATCACAGGGAGGCTCTTGCCGTGGGAGATGCTTTAGGGTTTCCGGACCTTCTCTTTAATGGAAGACACACAAAAGATCTGCATCCCTTAAATATAAACCTAATCTGTCTTTAATCACAGAATAGTCACTTTGCCAAGCGTATAACTCATGAAGACAACCCTGAGACTAAACACATGCACACATACACACTGAGAGCCTCTTTTCAATCTCCTTCTCAGCAACTTGACTATAGCCTTGATGACTTTCTGTCGTGGCTGTATTAGGAATATTTCAGAAATAGCAAATTGGGTGATGTGTCTATTAAGTCCATTCTGATCTTTTTTTAATTGTTTAATTATTCTATACTCAGGTATCTGGGAGAACATCTATCTGTGCCTACCACTGTAAAAAACCTAAAATATATACTAAAATACCTCTAATGCAATATGGAGATGATCTCTGTGTTCAAGGAATTTGATAACCTAACAGTCAACGGAACACCTAACATTCAGGAAGCAGCACCAGGCAAAGAGTGATCCAGTAGCCTGGGAACAGCAGTCAGAGAAAGAGCAGCTCAGAGGTAGGTGAGCTTCCTAGTGGCTGAAGAGAGCAGAGAAGAGGTCAGGGAAGGGGTAAAGATGCCCACCCGGAGCTTCTGTCTTCTTTGTGATGCCACAGGCACAGAGGTAGGAGGAGGGTAAGACTGAACCCTCAGGCACCTATTGCTCATGTCAGGCGAAGTCAGAATTTATGGGTAAGACACCAGGTTGAAGAGCAGACATTGCTTGTCCCAACTCTGTTCTCCAGGGAGACAAATCAGGCTTTGAGCATTGTGAATTTAAAAAGTAGCACCATACCTCCTCATTACCCCCAGGCAGAAGATTAATTAGCACAGAGCTTTAAAATAAGTCGCTCAGTTCCTCAAAGGGTAATGGTAGGTAGCAGTCCTCAACATGTAAGGCACTGGGTTTAGAAACTTCATGAAGATTTATAGAAAGTGTAAAACACTACTACAACTGTTAAATGAGAAAATCTAAAACTTGAGAATGAGTGGCAGGGGAGAATGGAGAAATGATAAATCTGCCAAGTGTCAGAGTCAGCCTCATATTGAAAGACAAATTAAAAACATCTGTATGTGAAAACCACGGTCACAGAGTGGTCCTGACAGGTTCTTGGTTAAGACGGTAGAATATAAAAAGTTGAGAACCACTGCATTTGATGGGTTCTGTCTTTTTGCCAACTTTCCCCAGACTGGAAAGGATTGCTTTTCTTAATAGACTAGATGCATTGGTGAGAAATTCATATTTATAAATTAAACATAAAATAAAAATCAAATCATCAAATGTAAAAACCATATGCAAACAACTGGAGGAAAAGTTTAAAAATATGCATTCTACTGCAGTTATTTCCAATTATGTAGTCATTTGGTTGATGGACAGAATTCTCATTTATTTCTAAGCATTCTCATTATATTCTAAGCATATAAAGCATCACTTTATAGCAGTGACTTCCAATATAATGCATTTATTCATGCGTCTTGATCCTGCATGATTTTCATCTGGGCAATAGCTCTCCATTTTGACACAGGAGCCAAAAGTGTTCATGTAGTATTCTTTTGAAAAATGTGCCTTGCCTTTAGTAGGACAGCCAGGATTAAGCCAAATGGCAAAGAGAAATTGATCCACGTAAGGCCTGGGGGAGGGAACAAGTTAACTGTCTCTTCTACCCTGGACTAGTCTCTCAAGTCATCGCCTCTCCACTTGACTCAACTATTCGCTGTCCTTGAGAACACTTGACCAGCACAGAGAGTGGCTGATTTGTGGTCCAGTCCATTAGGCCCTAAAGTTTATAAACAGTGGCAATAAGTCTGCCTTTTTCTTTTCCCATCAAATGTTTATTTATTTATATTTTATTTTTGGCTGCACTGTCTTTATTGCAGCAGGTGGGCTTAGTTGCCCTGTAGAATGAGGGATCTTAGTTCCCCCACCAGGGATCAAACCTGAATCCCCTGACTTGGAAGGCAGATTTTTAACCACTGGACCACCAGGGAAGTCCCTTGGGTTAAATATTTAAGTGACAAATTTAAGAGTAGAATGAGAGGATAGCTGAGTGGTACTTGCTACCTAGGCATCTCAAGAGAGAAAGCTTCTTTTAGAATAAAGCAGAAATAACTATCCGAATTAAATCACTTGGAAATTTTGCAATGAAAATACCAGAGAAGGAAATGATGGATATACTCATCATATGGAATCATACAGCTCACCTTAGCACTCAAGGAACCCACCTTTGTAATCAACACACACACACACACACACACACACACACACACACTCATCCCCACATGGATGAGAAAATCAAGGATCAGTGATATGAAGTGACTCATTCTGACACAAAACTAATTAGTAATGAAGCCAGAGCTACAACTCAGGTCTCTAAATTTTTAATGACTTCTTTATTTCACTCTGCTTTTCCATGAGTTGGCATAAATCCATCCAAACTTCAAAATGATTCCAACCATTTGAAATTAGACATTCCAGCCCTCTACCACATTCCCCTTCCATTGTCTGTTTCATTCAAATTGTCCTAAATCACAGTGAAGTGAAGTGAAAGTTCTCAGTCGTGTCCAACTCTTTGCGACACCATGGATGACACGGTCCGTGGAATTCTCCAGGCCAGAGTACTGAGGTGGGTAGTGTTTCCCTTCCCCAGGGGATCTTCTCAACCCAGGGATCGAACCCAGGCCTCCCACAGGCAGATTCTTTGCCAACGGAGCTATCGAGGCAGCACACAGAAAGCTACAGCAATTCCTTATTTCTAACCAAGAGAGACCATGGGACTCTTCCACACCAGGTCATTCCACCCTTTCCAACATCTCTTCACTGGGATAGTTTTCCAGCCAAGGAAAACCACCTGCTCTTTCGTTTTCTCCTCCACCCTCTGGACCTCTGTCCATTGTCTACATTCCCCCTGAGAAGCCCCAACACCCATCTTCCCTGTGAAAATTCCACCAGTCCTTTCAGATCAAATCACACTCTGTCTGCTTTAGGAAGTTTTCCAGGAGACGCAGCTGTCTTCCATTGCTCTCTCCCGCTTCATTTGTTTCTCTGCATCACTGTCTGCCAGCTGCTCCTTTGTAAGGTCTTTGGGGAAAAATTCCTCTCTTACTCAGAGAGTAATTCCAGAACTTTGAACAGTTCTAGACACATAGTAGGTGCTCAGTTAAAACACAGTTTTTTTTGTTTCATTGTCAAAAAAAATAAATGTGTAGTTTAATTAACAACTTTATAATTCTACCCTCTTCCCTCACAGAATCAGTGCACTCACATAAAAGTAACCCAAATATGGTGAAGAGACAAAATAATTAGCCTATCATCTATCTTTTATTACAGACGTGTTTTGCATGTTGTCTGCATAACCCTAGTCTCTCAGGAAAACTCTCAGTAGCTAGAAATTTGAAGTCAATTTTAAAATGAAAGGCAACACACATAGTTCTTGGAAGAAAAACATACAATTGTACTAAATTCCCTAGTTATATACAGGGTCACAGTTGCCACCATTCATTAATCTCAATGATGCCATAGAAATGTCCTATTGCAGAACTTATCAAATGGTGTGAATACAGTGTCCACTTCTAAAATTGCTTACTAAACATTTAGCATCAATGTATGCAATGAGCATGTGTGCATGCTCAGTCATGTCCCACTCTTTGCAACCCCATGGACTGTAGTCCCCCAGGCTCCTATGTCCATGGAATTTTCTAGGTAAGAATACCAGAGTGGGTTGCTGTTTCCTACTCCAAGGGATCAATGTATAAGTATTGAATATTACCAAAGAAGATTGCTTGGAAGATAACAGCAGATATAGAAGGGAATTGTGAGGATTAGAATGTCATGGACCACATGGCTTACTTAATAAATCCTGATGATGCTACCAAGTTCAGCAGTTAAATATTTGAGGAAGCAACATTATCCTCTTGATGCATACACTTTACAGCTAATAAGTATAGATGGTGAGTGACTCTCCCTTCGCAAACTGCACAGTAGTCAAACAGAGAAAGTATTAGTACTCCTGACTGATTAGGGATTGGTCCCTTATGTTGAACACAGCCAAGGAAAGTAAGGTCCATGTAGCCTGTCCCAGACTGATCCTGTCCTTCTTTCTCCACTTTTTCCCTTTCTGATCATCTTACTATGCTCACAATCCAGGTGTCTGGCTTAGCATCACTCCTGTTTTTCACTAGGTGTGCTTACAGTGACCTTACAAGCCTCAATATTCCCTCTTTCAACATAGCACATCTAACTCCTCCTCCTGAAGTTGAATTTGAGATACTCTTCAAAGGAACCAAAACAAAATAGAAAGAAAACAAACCCCAGTGGCCCCGCAAGATGAAGTGGTGATGAGGTATTGTCAGGTATCTGGAGCTTGTATGTTACGTCCCTGGGAAAGACTGAAGGCAGGAGGAGAAGGGGACAACAGGATGAGATGGTTGGATAGCATCACCAAGTCAATGGATATGAGTTTGAGCAAGCTCTGGGAGTTGGTGATGGACAGGGAAGCCTGGCATGCTGCAGTCCATGGGGTTGCAAAGAGTCGGCTATGACTGAGTGACTGAACTGACTGAGCTGATGTTACATGGCAGATTGTTCATCCATCTTTCCAGAAGGGCATATTTTGAACATGGAAAAGGGTTGAGAGCACTCCAATGGGGAGGGCTTGGGGGCAGAGGGTGCTCCACCAGTCTGTTACCCCACCCTGTAGGGGTGTAAGGAAGAAGTGAATGAAGACTTGGCGTGTCGCTTCTGAAAGACTGCCAAGGTCTGTGTCATCCCTGGAGTTCTAGGTTTGTTCTGTCTCATCCAAATGAATGCTGTCTCCGTGGACCTTGTAAAACCAAGGCTTTCATGCATGCATTCTTCCAAAGCTGGGCAGGCCAGCTCTACTGCATTAAATCAATTGTGATCCAAACTGATTCTTTTTTCAGATGACTTGTAATTAGCATGCAGCAACATGGTACAAGACTTCCAAATAGATCAATTAAATAGCTGGATTGTGAAGAAATCATTTCCCATGGGTTTCATTTTATTTTTGTCCTTGATGTACTGGAACAGATATATATCTTTTCCTTGTTAAAAAAAAAAGTGGCTCTCAGTAAAAAATATGAAATTATCTGATTAAAATATTGCTTTTGAATGCCGCATTTGGGGTTATGGAAATTTTTCTTTCAATCTTCTGTGACAGTCATTTTCTATCAGACTTTGAGTCATAACACTCACCTTGTCACCCTGACATCTTTCTACCTGGAGAACGCACACATCACAGGTTGTTATGACCTAAGTGTGTACATATGTAGCCCAAGGACTGAAAAATAAACAGCCTAAGCCCAGTGTTTAGCATCCTGAAATAGAAACAGTGCATGTATGTGTGTGTGTGTGTGTGTGTGTGTGTGTGTGTACACCTCTGAATGTTCTGTGTCTCTCTCCAAAACACCTCAGAAGATCTTTATAACTACTTTCTTGTTTATTATCACGAACTAAATGCTAGTACATGTTGACAATTAAAATAACACTCTTGCTTTCAGGATTATTAACACTTTCTGATTTTAATCAACCATTTATTCTGTCTCTTCAACATTATACTTCAGAATGGTTACACATAAAGAATAACAAGGTATACAGTTTTTTGTTTTGGTTTGATTATTTGCCTACACTTGTTTATTCTTTTGGTTTTCCTTGATAGTTGATATTTACTTTCCTTGAAATAAATAGTCACCTCTCTGAAAGTCCAATTAAAAAAAAATTCTGAGTTTGTCTCAGACCTGAGTCCACCTAGGCTATGGTTGGTCATCCTCCTTGCTATGGACAGGCACCTCCCCTGTTCTTGTTGGAAGAAATGCATGTGTGGTTCTATGACTGATTAAAAGTACAACAAGTAGAAAAAGTCCATGAACCTGAGTCCAACTCTGCCATGAATTTTTCTTGCCCCTTTGGTGAGTTTCTTGCTGCTGTCATCTTTCTTACCTGTGAAGTGGGGTGATTCCACTGCTGAATTTGATTGGGAAATTGCTCTGAGATATGTAGACAAAGATACTAATGGAATTTTTGCTAGTCAAGTTTGCAGAAGTTTTTTTTTTCTTTCAGAATAAGTTGGGGAAAAAAAGTCTTTTCATTTGGACTGTATTTTAGTGAAGTTTTTTAATAGTTATTTATTTGGCTGCACCAGGTCTTAGTTGCAGCATGCAGGATCTTAGATCTACAGTGTGATATACAGGATCTTTAGTTGCAGCATAAGGGATCTAGTTCTCTGACCAGGTATCAAACTCAGGCCCCCTGCATTGGAAGTGTAGAATCCTAGTCACTGGACCACTAGGGAAATCCCTTTAGTGAAGATTTCAATCATAGAAAACACTTACTTTTTTTCTATTAAATGGTGGCTTTAGTGATATAGAATTCTATAATTTTCTGTTGACCAATCATGATATACTGGTATTAAATGAATAATAGTTACATAATCACAATAGTAAAAGATGAGAAAATATTTAAATTTTAAAGGATTCAAATCTGTGATTTACCAGATTCCTTAGAGTCTTCTTCTATTACTTCCATTCTTAGAAAGTTTTTACCTCTTGAGGTTTTAGATGATAGTTTTCTATTATTATCGTCTGTGGTTTTCTTTTTAAATACTTAACTCATTTTTCCCCAGCTCTAACTTATTTTTTGTATGTCTGAAGAAGACACACACATGCTAATAGTTTTCATACCCCTATAAATAGACTGTGGATAAGCCCACGTTTCTCCAATGGACTGCGGCACCTCTTTTTACCACATATTGGATTCTCATATGTAAGAATCAGTCTTCTGAGAGAATGTTACTTCTTTGTCCTTTGAAACCACATAGCATCTTATATTTTGTCTTTCTTATATGTCTCTAAAAATACGTATATGCCCTCTACAAGACTGTGACCTTTTCCAGGGTGTGGAAAATATATGTTTTTCATTCTCTTTATCTTTACTTTAATATTTAGCTGTTAATTCACAACATGCTGTTTGAGTTCTATTCTGACACTATATACCAGAAAGGATATTATATACACACAAAGATAGAGAAATAAAAAAGGAAAATGCAGTAAAAATCCTTTTATTGAAAACAGGGTTGGGGCTGCTGGTCAGTACCCTTGACTGCTGGTCCACTGGACGGTCTGCAGGCTGCGGCATTGGCTCCTGGAAAGCACTGCCCTCGCTAGGTGGTCCTGGATGGGGGCCTGTGGGAACCTAAGCCCCGGTGCCCTTCCCACCCCTGGCCTGTCGCTTTTAGCTTTATCCCCCACCTGAGAGTTCCCATTTGAATCAGAAGGACAGCTCCAGTTAGGACACTAGGCAGAAAGTTAAAGAGGAAGCTCAAAGAAATGCTGATGCCCTCAAGGTCACACATTCACTCTTTCCCCACACACTGTAAGTAGGCTAAAGATCATTCCAGAACAAGTCAGAATTCATTTTGAGCAATCCAGGTGCACTGCCAAGCTGCCATCCAAACCTTGAGGTGACAATCAGGTCTACCATTCCTTGTGCAGTCTCCATCAGCTGTTAGATCTTGTACTGAGGTACTTTCCATCCAGAAACTTACATGCCTAGGTCATCTGTTATCTCAGGAGGGACATCTGTCATCCTTTCTGGCAAGAGACTCCTGAGCTGTTAATATTGGCACCAAATTCCTTCAGCCTTTGTAAACTCTGGGATAAGATGATATCGCACAGCCTCGAGTCCCCTAGTCAATGTCCCAAGTCCCCAAAAAGGATAATCTCTACCAGGCAGCTCAAGTGTCATTTTATTCCTTCTCAGTTTCAGAAGGTATGACTGCAAATCAGTGTCCTGCTTACTAAGGTCACTTACAGTGAGCCTGGGACAAAGAAGTGTAGTCCTTTCTTGATCCCACTCCTCTGCCCTTGGCAGATGGAAGTTATTGAACTATCTTGAAAGTACTCGCAAACCATACACTGGAATTTGAGGAAAAGTGAAATGGTTCAGGAGAATTAATCTAGTGGGTAACTGTTTGAATCCAGACTCTTCCATGTTGAAACATGTGACTGGAGCTAATTATTTAGCCTCTCTGAGCCTTGGTCTCCACATCTGTTAAATAGGACAACAGCCACCTCCTAGAAGAGCTGTGCATACAAGTCCTATGTGTTTGAGGTGCCTGGCCCATTGTGAGCTCTCAATTCAATGAAGTTATTATTAGGATTGGAGTAAGCAGGGTTTATTGACAGGTTATTGGATGGTATAGGCAGAGATCATTGAGAACGAAGACAGAGTTCTTCCCTGAGTGTTCCCTGGGGTAAGGCCAGAATGAGGACAAAGCAGCATATGAACTGTTAGGTGACTCCAGGGGTGGCATCTTTGAGATATTAGGAAAGGTAAGTCCTGCAGTGGATGGTAGGGATCAGAATTTGTAGGCACCAGCTATGCTGGAGAGCATCAGCCTGGCCAGGTTATAGAGTTCTCACTGATCTCACCCCATTTGTTCAGTCCATCTCTCATGAATTCTTCATTCATAAGAATTCATGAATTCTACAGGTGCAATGCTGGTAGTCAAGGCTGATCACAATGTAACAGTAAGAAGCAAGCATGTGTGGTCCCAGATGGCTAGTGCCGCCTACTGTGGTGTTTTCCAGAGAGAAGAAAGGGGTGGCTCATGTTTGAACATCTTGAGCCCTGGCTCCCCCCAGTAAAGGAACAGAGAGCCATGTTTGGCTACTTGGCCTTCTCTTTATTAATAGAAACCCTGGTAATATCATCTGGGAGAAAAATAAAACCCTGGCAGAAGTGAGTATGTATTTTCAGATGACACAGTTTATATTTAGAGATGGGGATTATGCCCCTTGAGAGACATGAAAGAAGAGGAAGCAAGAGTGGAGCTAAGCATCTGGCCACAGCAAATGTCATCTACCAGAGTGGTCATGCTCAGCACAGGAGTACCTTAGAGCGAGGGAAGGTGGAAGATTCAGAGCTCGCCCACCTGCAGAACCCCCCACTGCCCAAGGTGCTGGTGAAATGGGGACCATAGTCAGGGCTGGATCTGCCAGGGAGGGTAAACCCAGCCACAGGGCACATTTATGAACCAAAGCACCTCTACTCCCACCAAGGAATGATGTCGGACGATGTGAAATAATTTGATGAATGCCAAGGGCTTGAGACACAGCAAACTTCACCTAATGTGAGATACTCCTTGCTGTTTTCCACAGAAGTATTCTTAAGGCTGACATCATCGTTGAAAGCAGTACTGGAGGTCGATGTGTTAATTTCGCATATAATCATCACCTGTCTATGGAGGTGGTATGATCTGTTCTTGGATAATTTTTAAATTAAAATTTTATTGCTGCTTCTCTTAAAGTTGAGTAATCACCATAAAAATAACAATGCTCACCCACATTTTCTTCAGCTGCTTTCCTTTATTGTCTCATTTTATTCTCATAATATCCATGTAAAGCTTGTTGAGTAGCATTCGACATGTTAATATAAAATTGTTAATATAATCATCATAGATTTTTTTAATCTAGAGAAATTATATTAAAATATTTAAAAAATTATCCACCCAGAGAAAACCATTGTTAATATTTTAGTGAACCTGTTTCTGTTATATTTCCATGCATATTTTAAGTAGCTGAGATATTCTACATAAAATGCTGTGCACAATTTTTTCAGCTAATATTACACCAAACGTCCCTGGTGGTTCAAATGGTAAAGAGTCTGCCTGCAACGCGGAAGACCCAACTTTGATCCATGGGTTGGGAAGATCCCCTGGAGAAGGGAATGGCAACCCACTCCAGTATTCTTGCCTGGAGAATCCCATGGACAGAGGAGCTTGGCAGACCACTGACTATGGGGTCACAAAGAGTTAGAAAATAGTGAGGAACTAACCCTTTCACTACTTTCAAGTATTTAATATGCAAAGAGTTTTTAATGCCAAAATCTTTGCAAATGTAATTTTAAAGCAGCATAGTAGTGCATTGAGCGATGTGCCATAACATTCTTAATAAATTCTTGATGTTTTGAATTTATTGATTTCCAATATTTTCTGCTCTGCTGCTTCAGTGAACACTTCTGTGGTCTTGGGAGAACATGAGGAACGTGCTTTTACAAATGAGAAAGCACAGACATCTGGTCACCTCAACCACAAATGTTCAGCCTGTGAAAATGGAACAGTAATTACAGCACAACATTTCTTTATGCCTGACTCTCCGTAAAGAGGCATGGGGGAAAACTATCAACCAAGCCAAGGGAATAAAACAATCAGAGATTTTTGGACTTGAGTTTGTATCTGCAGTCACATTCATGTACTTGTAGACTCTTACAACTAGATTAAAACTTAGACGAGTGTTTGCAATCAGCAGTTGCAAAACTGGCAGGCAAAAAAGAATCAACTCAAGAGTTTACTAAAATAAACCAACAAATCTAAGATACAATTTTAAAATCTTTATTAAACAACAGAAGGAAGGAGGGAGGGAAGGTGGAAAGAAGGGAGGAAGGAAGAGGAGAAAGAAGAGAAAGAAAAGAAAGTGGGTGGCTCTTCTGCTTTGAAGCAGACTTGCTACTACTGTTTTAACGTTATTTTGGCAACTACCCTATGGTATTTAGGGCTTCCCAGGTGGTGCTAGTGGAAGAATCTGCCTACCAATACAGGATAATTGCTGATTTTGTAGAGATGGCTACCAAGCTTCTATTTGTGCCACAGCCCTGGAATGGTCCATATCACAAGGTAATGTTAAGGGCAGATGGGCCAGTGGACCTCCCATGTGTAGTGCTGGACCTCTGGTGGTCCCACTGAAAGGAAGAGCCACCTGATGGATGGAATATACAGCAATCTATGCTCAAGTGTGACCATGTGTCTGCAGCTCCTAACCCCATATGAGGCTGACCACATGCCAGGGACCCCTTTGGATGCCTATAGTATCATCAATTTTGAGTCAGGCATGCAGAAAAGGAGCTATCCTTTTAACCCTGGTGCAACTAGAACAAGGGTTTCCCAGGTGGCACAGTGGTAAAGAATTTGCCTGCCAATGCACCAGATGCAGTTTCAATCCCTGGCTCAGGAAGATCCCCTGGAGAAGGAAATGGCAACCCACTCCAGTGTTCTTGCCTGGAAAATCCCATGTGCAGAGGAGCCTGATGGGCTACAGTCCATCGGGTTGCAAAGAGTCAGGCACAGCTGAGCAGCACAGCAGCAGTAAATAGAAATAAGATGTTAAAGGTTAGCTAGAGGCTATAATAAATAGTTGAGAATGCTTGGAGTTGAGCTCATCAGTGTCCCTTTCATGCCTTTAGGCACCACAAAGACTTTTCCAAATGTGGCAGTGGTGCAAAGATTAGTGCATCCATTGGAAATCTGCGGTCAACCATAAGCATGTTGTTTGAAAGAGTTGTGTGAAGGTCAGCTTTATGCTCGGGAATCAGGTCACCTTTCAAGGATGACATCAGGATCTTCTGGGCTTATGTTCTCCTAACAACTTCCAGACTTACTGTGTTCCATGAGCACTCCAGAGGATGGAGCCTCCAGATGCAGCTGCCTGAAAACCCCACCTGGAACTGACTCAACTCACCCAGTGAGATTTCTTTTCTTCTAAGACTGCAGTTGATCATGAAAGCAGGTCCGGTCTGCCTCTGAGTTTGTCCAGACAGCTGGCAGATGATTCAGGGAGTGGATCCAGCTTGTTCTTACTTCCCCCATTAGCTGGCCAGCTTGGTCTCTGAGATAGAGTGATTGTTGTGCCTTGGGGGGCCATGAAGGGAAGCAGATGCAATTCCCTCTTCCACAGTGAGGCTCTGCTGAGTGCTAAAAGCATTAAAAAGTGAGATACCACCAGGCAAATCAAGATATGCTCCTTTTGCCTGGAAGTTCATTGCCATGGCTCCTGAGGTTAACCAACGCCAATGGCACCATTCCAGAGTAAGCAGTTGAGCTGAACAGCTCAACAGGAAAAGTAGCTCTCCTTTGTTCAGCTAACCAAGGAAATGGCCATGATGCTACATCCAGAAGAGGAGCCTCTTTCCTTAGGTGATAGGGAAGGGGACAATGGGAGTCAGAGATGAAGGAGAAGGAAGAGATGGGTGTCACCAGAGGCCAAGGCTGAGCTGGGGCAGGATCATTGGGAAACATCACTGCTCTTCCACCCTGACCCACCCTCTCCCTGAAAAGTGTTATGCCTAGTAGGCAATTACACAGAAACTCTTTGAAAAATTCTTTCCCACTAGTTTAAATAGTTCCTATACTTTGGCCAACTGATGCAAAGAGCTGACACATTGGAAAAGACCCTAATTCTGAGAAAGGTCGAGGGCAGGAGGAGAAGAGGGTGGCAGAGGATGAGATGGTTAGAAGGCATCACTGACTCAATGGATCTGCATTTGAGCAAACTCTGGGACATAATGAAGGATAGGGAAGCCTGGTGTGCTGTAGTTCATGGGGTTGCAAAGAGTCAGACACAATTTAGCGACTGAACAACAATAACAAGATTAAATAGCAGACTTTCACTTAAGATCAATAGGTATAATGGGCTGGAGTCCTGAGTTCACTATTGTATTAACAGTGTGTT
The DNA here is from genome assembly GCF_023699985.2 of Odocoileus virginianus. Taxonomy (NCBI): domain Eukaryota; kingdom Metazoa; phylum Chordata; class Mammalia; order Artiodactyla; family Cervidae; genus Odocoileus; species Odocoileus virginianus. The sequence continues at coordinate 53,259,500 of NC_069684.1, read as the reverse complement.
TTCTCATCATCTTCAAGAGACTGCCTGAAAAACCATCTATATGATCATGTCTTAGGCACTGAAGTGTTGCTGTGTGTTGAGGGGGCTAACATTTTATGTTCCTATGGCCTTGATCCTATAAGCTTGATCCTACCCTCCTTCCCTTGAATTTGAGTGTTATCCAAGCTTATCTCATCCTCCTTCCTCCCTCTCTGCCTCTCCTACATCTAACTTTATTTTGGAATCACTCATAGCCCTCTCTCCCTGCTCATTTTTATTCCAGAAATTTTTCTTTAGAATTCTGGTCTCCTTCCCCCACCCCCCTGCCCAATGCTATCAGGCTGTGGGTACAGAAGAGTGCCAACCTGCAGGGATGCTTCCACTTTAAAAGCCCATAATCTTAAGTGAAATATGTACTAAAACTACAAAGACCAGATGAAGACAGATGGATGGATGGATAGGTAGATAAATAGATAGACAGCTATCCTTAGAGACAGAGATAGATAAATGATAGATTTGTTATTGTTCAGTTGTTCAGTCATGTCTGACTCTTGGTGATCCCATAGACTGCAACACACCAGGCTTCCCTGTCCATCTCCATATCCCAGAGTTTTCTCAAATTCATGTCCATTGAGTGGGTGATGCCATCCAACCATCTCTTCCTCTGTCACCCCTCCTCCTACTGCATTCAATCTTTCCCAGCATCAGAGTCTTTTCCAATGAGTAGTCTCTTCACATCAGGTGACCAAAATATTGGAGCTTCAGCTTCAGCATCAATCCTTCCAATGAATATTCAAGGTTGATTTCCTTTAGGATTGACTGGTTTGATATCTTTGCTGTACAAGAGACTCTCTAGAATCTTCTCCAGCACCCACAGTTCGAAGGCATGAATTCTGCAGCAATCAGCATTTTTTATTGTCCAGCTCTCATACCCCTACCTGACCACTGGAAAAACCATAGCTTTGACTATACGGACCTTTGCAGGCAAAGAAATGTCTCTGCTTTTTAATATGCTGTCTAGGCTTTTCATTGCTTTTCTATATCCATATGATAGATAGATATGGATATAGAGATAGTGGGATAGATAGATATAGAGGGATGTGTGTGTGCATGCTAAGTCACTTCAGTTACGTCTGACTCTTTACAACCCTCTGGACTGTTGCCTGCCAGGTTCCTCTGTCCATGGGATTCTCCAGGCAAAAACACTGGAATGGGTTGCCATGCCCTCCTTCAGGGCATCTTCCCAACACAGGGATTGAATATCCACATCTCTTAACATCTCCTGCATTGGCAAGCATGTTCTTTACCACTAGCACCACCTGGGAAGCCTGTAGTGGTATAGATATGTTTATATCTATCTATCTATCTAACATTTCCAGGATATAAAAATAAAAATTTATTGCAGCAACAAAATGCCACCCTTGACATCATGAAACATACTTGAGGGGACCTAGTGATATGGGCAAACATTTCACACCCATATAACAATACCTTTCCTGAGTTGACATTTTGTCTCCAGTGCTCATTCTCTAACTGACCTGTGGCTCATCACTGCGGGTCAGGTCCTGATCAGCCACACTGCTGGAATGTCAGTGGAAACTGACTAGAGGCCCCTAGAAGGTTGGTCTCATCTTAGTTCAAGGAGGTACATCACTCTTGCTATGCTCAACTTAAAATCTGAGAATCATGTGAGATATTCATAAGACAAGATGTCACTTAGACAAAAAAGGGCAAGTGAGAGTGAAAGTCACTCAGTTGTGTCTGACTCTTTGTGATCCCATGAACTATACAGTCCATGGAATTCTCCAGGCCAGAATCCTGGAGTGAGTAGCCTTTCCCTTCTCCAGGGAAAATGGGCAAAGTATGTAGCAAAAGCACTGATTAAAAGGCATACGCTCTAAGTTTCATGACTTCCAAGGTGGTGCAGTGGTAAAGAATCCATCTGCCAATACAAGAAACATGGGTTCTATCCCTGGGTCAGGAAGATCCCCTGGAGAAGGAAATTGCCACCCACTCCAATATTCTTGCCTGGAAAATTCCATGGAGTGGAGAGAGGAATCTGGCAGTCCATGGTGTCCCAAAGAGTCAGACACAACTGAGCATACACACACACACAGTTTCATAAATATATGTATATATATACTCCTACAAGCCTTTGTTGTATTTGCCTATTATTATTCCTTATGAAAAGCTAGTCATTGTACAGTCATATGCTGTATAATATCATATCTAGTCTTAACTACTCCATGCCTCTGTTTTTCATGAGAACAGAAATAAATAGCGTCCAACCCACAGGTTTTCTGTGATGATTAAGTAAATTAAAACATAAATCATAGAACCATTACTGGCAGGTAATAAACCATAATACAGTTTACCTTATTTTATTATTGAAGATAATAGGCTATCTTTATGGGTTTTGCTACTACAGGAATAGTGTAAGATGAGGCAAAGAAACACTGTTAACAAAAAAGAGCTTTTTTGTCCATGCAGGATCAGGGAGTAGTCTGCTTAATACTATGCAGGAACACTCCCTGACTGCGCAACGAGGGCATCATGCCTACTCTAGGATAACAGCAAAATAAGGACCTCTCCAAAACTGGTAGATTTTTAAATGATTTCAAGAGCTGAGATTGCTCAGAGTAAAGAAGATTGGAAAGAGAGACATAGCTGTGATCCTCAAATACTGAAGCTCTGAAATGAGGAAGAACAGTTGTATTCATTTTATTTAGAACCAGAGGACAACTCTTTCCAACTGGGAAAGAGTTATAGGCAGACTTGGATTCAACATAGAAAGAACTTTCTAATTCCTGGAAATGGGCAGTTTATAAAATAATCTCCATCAATGGGAATGCCCTGTGACTGAGCAAATAAAGTCTCTATGTCTCAGTTTCCCAATCTATAAAGTGTGGATTATAATGTCTATTTTTCAGGGTGTTGTAAAAACTGGATAAGTTAATATATACACAGCATTTCAAATACTGTGGGCACACATTTAGCATCCAGTAGACATTGGCCATCATGTAACTGTCCTGTAGAGATGGAGAGAGGCAGGTGTTATTATTCCTTTTATGATGTACAAGGAAATTAGACCAGTTATCAAGCAACCTTGTCTACTCTTAGGCAACTGATCAAAATGACAACCAGAATTACCTAAACTGTCACTTCAGCATTCCATTGGTGTGTCTCACAGCAACATCTGTCCCTGTGATCTCGGTTCTTAGGGTCATAAACTATACTGTATATATTTTGGGAGATTTCCCGGCAAACAGTGAGTCTTCAATAAGTGGTGTTTGTTGTCTAAACATATACATCAGTGCCTTCTCATAGAAAGTGTATTGATTTATGCTCTCTAATTCCAACCGTCTCCACATCGCTCTCTAATCAGCATCAGTATAAGCCACAGTCTAAATGGGCTCCAGACAGTCATTTAACATTTTTTCCTAACTCAACAGTCACTGCAACTTAACTTACTTGAATACAACATGAGTTTAACCGGAACATAGCTGCAAATTGAGAGCAAAGAATCCATACAACTGACTGCTCTTTAAATATAATTCAGCTCAGCAAGTTAATAGTTCTTCTTTGGAGAGGCCATACTGGGGTAGACATTAAACTGTGATTCAAATAGCAAAACTTATAGTGTTTGGGTCTCTCAGTATTTATTGTGATTATGCTATATGAGTAATAAGTAATATTTGAGGACATTAGTCATTATTGGCTTTGCGTACTTCCTAAGCAGTCAATTCTAGAGCCAGGATAAACAAGCCCCAGGATGCTACCCCCCTCCCCCTTTTTTTAGCATGTGCTCATATGTGAGTGCTACGGGAGAGTTATCACCTCTCTAGACATTTGCTATGAGCTAGGAGAAAATGACATATTTGTGCAAGTATTAGACTTACCATTATGAGACAGCTTGTCTTCCCACAAAGATATAAAAATCTGCAGGGGATATGGCCACATAGTCCTTATGACAGATACAGGGGTTGAAAGAAGAGGAGAGAGGAACTACTTCCCATTTGCTTTGAAACACCTTTTTCATGGTTTCCTTAGACATTTTGTGTAGGTGGTGAGGACATCAGAGAGGATCTCCCAAAGCAGGAAGATGTAATCAGATTTGGGGTTTTTTTGAGAGTTAATTTTGGCAACACAATCTTAAACAGTGAAGACTGAGCTAAGAAGGAGGGAAGCTGGCTAAAGAGAAATGTCGGGAATTCTATTGAAATAATACATATGTAAGATGGAGAAGCTGTAATAATAATAATTTTTTAAAAACTGGCAATGAGAGAACACCAAATTCTAGACACAGACATAAGGTAGAAACAATAAGGGTTTTTTGGCCCATTGGTTGTGATAAATAGAATATTACCTATCACATCAGTAAACAAAGGATGTCACAGTCATCACTGATTGAAACCACAGCATATGATAAGCTGGTGAGCCCTAAAGGAACTCAGGAAGAAAATAGTACTTTCCATCGCCATCTAGTCAAAGCTATGGTTTTTCTAGTAGTCATATATGGATGTGAAAGTTGGACCATAAAGAAAGTTGAGTGCTGAAGAACTGATGTTTTTGAATGGTGATGTTGGAGAAGACTCTTAAGAGTCCCTTGGACTGCAAGGAGATCAAACTAGTCAATCCTACAGGAAATCAGTCCTGAATATTCTTTGGAAGGACTGATACCGAAGCTAAAACTCCAATACTTTGGCAACCTGATATGAAGAACTGACTCATTGGAAAAAAGAAAAAAAACCCTGATGCTGTGAAAGATTGAAGGCAGGCAGAGAAGGGGATGACAGAAGATGAGATGGTTGGATGGCATCACTAACTCAATAGACACGAGTTTGAGCAAACTCCGGGAGATGGTGACAGACAAGGAAGCCTGGCATGCTGCAGTCCATGGGGTGGCAAAGAGTTGGACAAGACTGAGCAACTGAAATGAACTCAAAGAATCTAGCAGCCATCAGACAACAGCCACTCCCTAGGAGCTGGCCCCACAGGATACTGTGGCTATCCCCCACAGGATACTGTGGCTATCCCCCACAGGATACTGGCCCCAGAGAGCTGAGGTACATATCAAAGGAACGATTTCAATAAGCCCAGATTCTTGAATCTCCCCATATAAAGAAAAGTGCTAAATGGTTTTCTTTAATTAACAGCAATCTTAAGACATTCAGATTACTTACCTTTTGTTGTAAAACTTCTCTGTAACCTGGCTCCCCACATTTTCCTTCTCAGAGGTTTGCTACTTCAGATGCTGCCTCTTGGGCTTGAAGCCCTAAAAATTCCCACCAAATAAAACATAACTCTCAACTTTTAGGTTGTGAATATCTTTTAAGTTGACAAGAGGAAAGACCAAATTCTAGACACAGACCTAAGGTAGAAACAATAAAATTTATTGATCCATTGGCTGTGTTGAAATGAAGGAAAAAGAGGAACTAATTTATAGTGTTTAGAGGATGGAATGAATGATGATCCCATTAGCTGGGATTTAGGAATTGAGGAAAGAAAAAGGACCAGGGCATGATGCATTCTATCTGGGACCTGCTGTGTTTGAGATTTATGTGTGACCCTTAAAAATAGTTTTGCTGGGGCAAGCTAATAGTCGTGAAGATATTTGGCACTTATGACACGTATCCTGACTGGTATATAGATTTGAGAGCATAATGTCTTCACTGGCTCCCACTTTCATGGTAATAAACTCCTCTATAAAATATAAAAAATATTCCACTCCCAAATATAAAGTTCCTTAGATCCTGGAGAAAGTGACATCATTTTGTTTTCCACCTTCTCCATGTTCTAAGAACTAAATAAAGATCAGGAAAAGTCTTCTGTGGTAGACAGAATAATGGTCTCCCGAAGATGGCCATTATCCTAATCCCTGACACCTTTGAATTTGTTACCTGATGTGAAAAAGGGGACTTTGCAGATGCAATCAAGTTAAGAAGTTGAGATGGGGAGAGAATACTGCATTACCCAGGTGAACCTAATCTAATTACGTTGTTGTTGTTGTTGTTGTTGTTGTTTTAATTAAAAAAAAAGGCAAAGGAGTCTTTATTTAAGCCAACATCTGTCATAGAGAGTGAAGTAAGTCAGGAAGAGAAAAACAAATTTTGCGTATTAACTCATATGAAAGTGCAAGCCACTCAGTCATGTCCAACTCTTTTTGACCCCATGGACTATAGCCTCTGTCTATGGAATTCAGGCAAGAATCCTGGAGTGGGTTGCCATTCCCTTCTCCAGCAGATTTTTTTAACCCAGGGATTGAACCCAGGCCTCCCACATTGCAGGCAGATTCTTGATCCTCTGAGCCACAGGGAAGCCCCTATGGAGAATCTAAAAAGATGTTAGAAATGAACCTATTTGCAGGGCAGGAATAGAGACACAGACATAAAGAACAGACTTGTGGACCCAGGGAGAAGGGGAGGGCGGGATAAATTGGGAGATTAGGACTGACGTGTATCTGTGTAGACAAATAGCTAGCAGAAAGCTGCCATGTGATACAGGGAGTTCAGTTTGGTGCTCTGTGCTGAGGGGTGGGATGCGTGGGTGAGAGGGAGACCCAAGAAGGAGGGGATGTATGTACACAAACAGTTGATTCACTTTGCTATACAGCAGGAACTAACACAACATTGTAAAGCAATTATACTCCAATAAAATTAAGTCACATCAGTTCTTGAAAGTAGAGAATCTTTCCCATCTGTGATCAGGGAGAGCTGAGACTATGGAAGAAGAGTCAGAAAGATGTGACATCACTGGCTTTGAAGGTGGAAGAAGGGAGCCATGAGTCAAGGAGTGGCCTCCAGAAACTTGAAAAGGAAAAACATAAAACAAACAAACAAAAAAACAGATCCTCCACCAGAGTCTCCAGAAAAAAGGGCAGTCCTATCTACACCTTGATTTCAGTTGGGACACCCACCTTGGGTTTCTAATCTAAGAATTTTAAGGTAATAAATTTGTTGTAAGCCAGCAACTTTGTAACAACTTGTGATAGCAGCAATAGAAAATGAATATATCTTCTCAGTTGAAAACTTTTAGCACATGCTACAAAGAATAAATAGCTTTTTTACCATCATCAGTATATATTAAGATTATTATTTATTAAGACTACTGAATGATACAGTGTTCCTCACTTGCTTCATGGTAAAGAATCCTTCTGCCAGTGCAGGAGACAAGGAGACTTGGCTTCAATCCCTGGATCAGGAAAATCTCCCTGGAGGAGGAAATGGCAACAAACTCCGGTATTCTTGCCTGAAAAATCCCATGACCAGAGGAGCCTGTGGGCCACAGTCAATGGGATTGCAAAGAGGTAAGCCTGACTGAGCACACGTACACACACACATTGAATGATGTGTGCCTCATCTGTACTTGGTCTCCTGAAATGTCAAGTGAAATGATGTTAATTCTGACCTAATGGAGGTATTGTGAGGACTCAAGGAGGAAGCATGTGTAGAAGCATGTCATGTACTGGGATGTGTTGGCCAGACATTAACTGATAATGGGAGCTTCTTGACCTGGTCCCTGGAGGTACAAAGCTTAAAAAACTTAATACCAAAAACTGTCCTGCCTGTTGGGAGAGTGAACTACCACAGACAATGTTCTGAGAGGCAGAAATTACAGTCGTGGGTAATTTCAAGGAGGAGTTAATCATTGAGCAAACTTTGAGTGAAAATTGGAGCTTGATCAGAAGTGGGGAAGGTAAGACTGCAGGAATTTGGTCCCTTTGAAGAAACCCATATTAAGAAGTGGGGAACATTTTGGGGTAATGAAATTGACATCAATCATAAAAGACTCTAACTGATTGAAAGTGATAGATGCAGAGGGTATGAAAAATCTGCCTTCATCTCTTGTGGTTTCTCAGTTTTGTAATATTTCTGACCATTCTGTCATAGCACTCATTCACTTGCCTGACAGAGTTCATTTTTAGTTTCCTCCCATCTTTTTTGCAGATTTCTGTTCCTCGACTTAGCCCTTAAGCTAACATCTTAATGCTCTTGATGCTGACATCGCTTAAGGTGGCTTTGGCCTTTTCTTTTACTTCTTTGTACTCTTCACAGGGGTCTCACACATTCTCAATATTTAAATGCAGCCGTTGGATCACATCTCTCAGTCTGTAGCTGCAGATCAGAGCTTACCCAAACATCTTGTCTGTATTAATGACTGACCACTGAATGTGTCTGCCTCAGTGTTTCCTGTGGTCCTCGGATATAATCTATCCCTGACTCGACTTCCTTTGATCCGCTCCTCTGTTTCTCTTACCTCCCGTGGCCGTGTGGATATTGGTGTCATTCATTAACTTGGAGTTGATCTCAGTTCTCTTTCTTCTATGCATCCATCCTAGTCACTGCTCGGGTTCTGTTGGTTCTATTTTTCTTTACTTTTCCTATCTAACTGTTCCCTCCAAATTCATTGCTACTTTCCTAATTCAGGACTTAACATTTTCTCCCATAGTCCATTGGGCTCCTAACAACTTTAACTCTGCTGTCAGTCTTGTTTCTTTCAATTATCCTCCACCCTATAATCACACTGGTCTTTCAAAAAGAAAATCCAAATCTATTTCTTCCCTTTTCAAATCTTTCTCTGGCTCCCTGATGCCTAAGTATATAGATCTTATTGTGGTATATACCACCCTATATAATCTAGCCTGCCCTAACTCTAGTCCTGTCTCTCACCACCTTATACTCAAGTACTTTTAAAGGACAGGTCACTTCAAGTCTGAGGCCCTCATATGCATGGAATGTATTCTGTCTTCTCTCTCAGAAACACCTGTCTTTTAACGACTTAACTCAAATCCCTTCTCCTTTATAAAGCTTTCCATGGCCACCTACTCTAAGTATAGTTGGCCACTATCTTCTTTGGGTTTTTCCATTTGAATCTTCTATACATTTCTATAAAGATTTTGCAATGTTTGTACTGCACTTAATGATTTGTATGCTGTCCTATGCATTTGTGCTGCTATAACAAAAATACCATAGACTAGATGGCTTAAAAAAATGAACATTTATTTCTTATCATTCTAGAGGTTGAGAAGTCCAAGATCAAGACATCAGCAGATCTGGTATCTAGTGAGGATCAATTTCCTGCCTCATAGATGTCTGTCTTCTGCTATAACCTCACACAATGGAAGGGATAAATGATCTTTCTGGGGTCTCTATTACAAGGGCACTAATACCTCTCATTTGAGTTCTGCTCTCATGACCCAATCACCTTCCAAAGGCCCCCATCTCCAGAAACCATCACCTTGGTGGTTAGGATTCAACATACGAATTTGTACAGGATATAAGCATTCATCGTTACATATGTCCTTCTTCTCCCAGTTCTCTGTAAGCCTTTGGGTGCAGAGACTCAGTCTCCCTCATTTTTTAGCACTTCAGTGGATTATACAACATGGCACAGGGTTTAGGCATCTATCAGTAAGAAAGGGGGTGGGGAGTGAAAGGAAGAGAGAATGAAAAGATATATGCAAAGTGGGAAGGCAGGAAGGAAGGATTTGTGTGACAGCATTTGTGTGAACATGAGTTTGAGCAAACACCAAGAGATAGTGAAAGACGGGGAAGCGTGGCATGCTGCAGTCCACAGGGTTGCAAAGAGTCAGACGCGACTTAGTGACTGAACAACATTATTGAAGTGACAATGAGATGGGAAGCAGAAAGACTTGTAAGAAGGCTAACCTGGAAGTGGGGATACAGGGATGACCAGTGTTCTGGCAGGGGAAGTGAACAGAAAGCATAAGACATGCAGGAGACTGCAATAAAAGACCAGAACTGGGGACATAGGGTGTCCTGTGAAAATTCCCTCTCAATTCCTAAGTGCCTGAGTGGTGGTCTTTAAGCAGAGAAGTGCTCTGTCTAAAAATGATACTATGAACTCAGAGTCCAACATTCCAATGTGGTCTTCCCACTAGAACAACACATGGATTCTTTAAACCATCAAAAGGTAATTTAAAACAGCAGGACCCAGGCATTATTTTTCAGTGAGTCACAGTGCCTTTTTATTAAAGTAAGTTTTTCACACATCTGGTCAATGTTTAGACACAATGCCTTCTGCATTTAGTTTTCTCTAGGACTGAGATAACAGCTTGGGTATGGATTTGGGTGGCCCTTTGGATTTATTTATTCCTGGAAAATCAACCAAATCACATTGTCAAAAGAGCACAGAAAGCAATGCTTTCTGCTTCATTTATTAACTGAGGGCACCCCCCCCATCCCAGGCCACAGCTTCGGGGCGCACTGAAGAGCTTAATCCTGAGAGACAACCCTGCCACTGTGGGTTACTGTCCGCCTGGAAGACCACACAACCCAGGCCCTGCTCTGGGGCTATGCATTCACCTGCCAAACAATGGTGGACTGGATGTCTTCCCTGCTCTTCCCTGCTCTGAGGCCTCTTCCTCTCTGCTCATCTTCCCTGAATACCTCCTCCCCCATAAGGAAGATGCAGGCCTTCAGCTCTCTAGAAGTGTGTCTTCAGAGAAAAGCTAATTTCGCATTAGGAACTAAAGCACTGCTGCATTGTAACTGAAATATCAGTTAATTCTGCAAAGAGCCATTGATGAACGGTTTTGAGTCTGACCTAGATAATCTACTAGGAGCACAAAGAAAGGGCTTGAGCTTCCAAAACTGGCCACTAATGCCCTCTGGGCAGCCAAGGGAAGATCAAGTCCCCAGCAATGACTCTGCCCATGGGTCAAAGCAACAGAGAGCCAGAGGCGATGGCAATGAGGGTGGAGAATGGGCTATGAACCCCTCATTTGGACACATTATCTCCCCCTCCAAGAACTCCTTCAGCATCTCACTTCTCCTCTCCTGCAGCCCTTGTCATTTCTAGCTCCTGTTAGAATTCGCTAGCTGGGTGGTGTTGAGAACGTTGCTGACAGTTTTTGATAAAAAGATGGTGATAGAAGTATCAACCTATGGGATTTTTGTAAGGAGTAAACAGTTAATGTGTGGCAGAAGTATCTAGCTAAGCCAGTATCTAGAAAGAAGTAAGATTTGATAAATGCTGTTTTTCTTCAACATGTGTATAGTACTATGGTTAAGGGTGAGGGCCACAGAGCCAAAGAATCTGGGGTAAAATCTTGCACTGTCAAACTAGTTGTGTGAACTTAGGCAGATTTCCTCGGAGAAGGCAAGGGCATCCCACTCCAGTACTCTTACCTGGGAAATCCCATGGACGGAGGAGCCGGGTGGGCTGCAGTCCATGGGGTCGCTAAGAGTCGGACACGACTGAGCGACTTCACTTTCACTTTTCACTTTCATGCACTGGAGAAGGAAGTGGCAACCCACTCCAGTGTTCTTGCCTGGAGAATCCCAGGGACGGGAGCCTGGTGGGCTGCCGTCTATGGGGTCACACAGAGTCGAACACGACTGATGTGACTTAGCAGCAGCAATAGCAGCAGCAGGCAGATTTCCTAACTTCTCTTCACTCCAGCTTTTTCATCTGTAAAGTGAGGATAAGAATCATATATGCATTCCTATAAAATGTTAGGATTAAATAAATTGCTACATACAACACGCTCAGAACAGTATTATGTGCATAAAAGCATTGCAAACTTGGTTCTTATCATTATTAGTCTCATTATGTAGGAGTTGAAGCTGAAGCTCTAATACTTTGGCCACTTGATGTGAAGATCTGACTCGTTGGAAAAGACCCTGATGCTAGGAAAGACTGAGGGCAGGAGGAGAAGGGGGTGACAGGGATGAGATGTTTGGATGGCATCACTGACTCAATGGACTTGAGTTTGAGCAAACTCCAGGAGACAGTGAAAGACAGGAAAGCCTGGTGTGCTGCAGTCCATGGGGTCAGAAAGAGTTCGACAGAACCAAGCAAGTGAATAGCAACGATGTAGGAGTGATTCATTTATGTAGTTTCATGGAGTGAATAAAACACTAATACATCCATGGTAGGTGCTCAATACCTCTTTGTGAACTGGATGAATGAATGGTGTAACCTTTCTTTTAGACACCAGAGGTACTTCGTCATGCATTTTTAAAGATTTTTCACTCAGACAAGAAGTGCTTAGTGAGTGTCTTCTATATGCCACGGGATGCCACCCCTTACAAAGCAGGCAAAGTTTCAGCTCATGGCTTGCAGTCTAGATGCAGAAGTTTTAGCTGTCCTCCAGTCCTTGGTGCTTCACTCAGCAAATGGGGACATTGAGATCCAGAGAGAACAAGGAATTTCGGCGAGATGGTCACTTGTGGACATGCTGTCATAGGATCCATGGGTCAAAACTCCATTTGGTTGGTTGACACCCTCTTGTTTCAATGTCTTTCTTGGTATGGGAGGCAACAGGAAGAGCCTAGCTCTGGGTTTAGATGAAATCCAGCTCTGCCATGAGCTCATTGTGCCATTGGGCAATGTACTTCGACTGTCTTGGCTCCAGTTCTTCTCTATGATGCAATTTTAGCTTATGCTTCATATGCTAATATGAAGTCCTCCTCTCTTTGTGCTGAAGAGGCTGCAGAATGAGACACACATGTCCCACATCATGTCTTTTTTTGTTTTGTTTTAATTAAACTAGTTGCAGATGTTTAATAACTTACATAAAACCTAGATGTCTGGCTTCTTTCAACAAGTCAGACGGTCTGGCAACCACACTTAGCTGGAGTGGACAGCTTCCCCCTGTGATGGGGCTTGAGTCTTATAATGTGGCACAGTCTTCACCCTTCCGCATTCATTTTATTCCTGGTCTGTTTCACTTACTGACTCACTTGCCTGACCTTGATCTGCACCTATGTTTTCAGTGCCTACTATATGGATCCTGGAGGAGGAAATGGCAACCCACTCCAATATCTTTGCCTGGAAAATCCTATGGACAGAGGAGCCTAGTGGACGACAGTCCATGGGGTTGCAAAGAGTCAACTGAAGCGACTAAGCACATTGTATGGATGAAGTTTTTATAGGGGAATGTTATTATAAACAATTAAGGTGTTTTCCATCCTAGTTAATTTTCACTAGACTATTTGCTTCTTTTGTGGAGACATAGGGTTGTGTTTTCTCAAAACATGAATCTTTTTCACCTCATAAGAGATTTAGGGGGAGATAGATGGCAAGATGACAATGTACTAATTCAGATACAAGAGCACAGTTGTTTCCACCACCCTAGTTATCTCTACTCCAGCACCTATGCAAAGAGGTAGAGGGGCTTTCCCTAGTGGTACACTGATTAAGACTCCACGCTTCTGAGGCAGGGGGTGCAGGTTCAATACCTGGTTGGGGAACCAAGAATTCACGTGCCTTGGAGACAGCCAAAAATAAATAAATAAAATAGTCTATTCCCAAGCTCTCTTTAACAAAGATTAAAGAAAAAAAAAAAAAAACAGAGAAAGTTGAATCATGTACCAACCTGAGAAACCAGGGGCTACTGAGAAGTGATGGTCTACTTGGGGTCTCATGAAGAATGGCAGTTTGGTGGACCACCTTATCTCCTTCCTCCCAGGGCTAACATGAGTCTTATTTATAACTTTGCTCTCAGAGCTCCTTCATGTTAAATCACAGCAACTGAGAAACCTTCAGGACTGGAAGTAGGAAGTGACTTTTGAGACATCTGGACTAGAAAGCTGCATCCTGCCACTTGCAAGAACCCTGGACTGGAGATCAGAAATCTGGAGTCCTTTTTCTGACTCTTGATCTGTCACTGATGGGTTGCATCTCCTTTCTAAGTCCTGTGGCAGAGTTAGGGTGTTTTCATCAGATCTTAGCAGGGGCTGTTCTCTGCATCCTGTGAGATGATGGATACAGATGAAGATACAGATACATATATAGATATAACCTAGATAGCATGAAGGAGGATTTAGATACTTCACTTCTGTTAGACTCGTAATCCATGAGGATCCATGCTGATGGGTCCAAGGCCTTGAGGTGAGGAAGAATGCACCAAGATTCCTCACTGCAGCAACTACAGAGAAGGCAGGTCTATGTGCTGATGGGTAATGGGGCAGAACTGTATTACCCAGAGTCTCCAGGTAGTATGATGGAGCATGTGGGTTATTAAGTAGTCAGTGAGAAGTTGGAAGATGGCTTTACAATGCAAACACTACCCCACCCCACTCAGGACATGCCTTGGAAGAAGCTTGGCTCACCAAAAGAGCCCATCAGGAGGAACCCCACCAAATGGGAATAAGTACAGCAGTTTCAGAATTTGACCAGGTAAAAGGTGAATGTTAATAACTAAGAAATAATTTTTTTTTAAATTCATGTCTATTCTCTATGTCTGTTTCTCCATTGTTGCCCTGTAAGTAAATTCTTCAGTACCATTTTTCTAGATTCTGTATAAATGTGTTAGAATGTGGTATTTATCTTTCTCTTTCTGACTCACTTCACTCTGTATAATAGGTTCTAGGTTCATCCACCTCATTAGAACTGGCAGGGGAGGGTAAGATGTAAGGAAAGAGTAACATGGAAACTTACATTACCATATGTAAAATAGATAGCCAACGGGAATTTGCTGTGTGGCTTTGGAAACTCAAACAGGGGCTCTGGATCAACCTAGAGGGGTGGGATGGGGAGAGAGATGGGAGGGAGCTTCAAAAGGGAGGGGATATATGTACACCTATGGCTGATTCATGTTGAGATTTGACAGAAAACAGCAAAATTCTGTAAAGCAATTATCTTTCAATAAAAAATAAATTAATAAAAAATTTCATTAGGTGGATCCTTAGGAGATATTCAGAGGACAAAGGGACTTGAAGCTACCCATATGAGGAACATACAGTGATATAGAGCATGAAAAATGCAAAGACAGAGGAAGAACAAGATGTAAAGACAACTCGAAGCTGTTTTTAAGCATGGCTCATGTCACATGAAAAAGGGATTTGACCAACAACAAGTGGATATTTAAGATCAATGGCAAAAGTTACAGGTCTACTGATTTTTTTCTCATTAGTTTATTTGTTGATCCAAAATAGCAATGACATGAACTCAAGCTCGGAGCTACATATTTGTATCAAATCCATACTCTGTCAACAACTAGTGGTGCAACCTTAGGCAATTTACTTAGACTCTCTGAGTCATATTCTTTTATTCTGCAAAAATAGAGATAAAAAGAATGCTTATCACAGAAGGCTGTTTTGAGGATTAAATGAGGCAAAGCAGAGAAAATGACTAATATAAGATCTTGCATATACTGAGCACTTAATAACATAACAACATAATAATTATTAATAGTATTATTATTATTTAACAATCACTTGCTATGTGCTAGATTCTGTACTAGGCACTGTGTTTACAAAGGTAAAATCAGGCAGTGAAAGAGACACGTGTACCCCAATGTTCATCGCAGCATTGTTTACAATAGCTAGGACATGGAAGCAACCTAGATGTCCATCGGCAGATGAATGAATAAGAAAGCTGTGATACATATACACAATGGAATGTTACTCAGCTATTAAAAGAATGCATTTGAATCAGTTCTAATGAGCTGGATGAAACTGAAGCCTATTATACAGAGTTCAGTTTAGTTCAGTCGCTCAGTCATTTCTGAATCTTTGCGACCCCATGAACCGCAGCAAGCCAGGCCTCCCTGTCCATCACCAGCTCCCAGAGTCCACCTAAACCCATGTTCATTGAGTCAGTGATGCCATCCAACCATCTCATCCTCTGTTGTCCCCTTCTCCTCCTGCCCTCAATCTTTCCCAGCATCAGGGTCTTTTCCAATGAGTCAGCTCTTCGCATCAGGTGGCCAAAGTATTGGAGTTTCAACTTCAACATCAGTCCTTCCAATGAACACCCAGGACTGATCTCCTTTAGGATGGACTGGTTGGATCTCCTTGCAGTCCAAGGAACTCTCAAGAGTCTTTTCCAATATCACAGTTCAAAAGCATCGATTCTTCGGGGTTCAGCTTTCTTTATAGTTCAACTCTCACATCCATACATGACTACTGGAAAAACCATAGCCTTGACTAGACGGACCTTTGCTGACAAAGTAATGTCTCTGCTTTTTAGTATGCTGTCTAAGTTGGTCAGAACTTTCCTTCCAAGGAGTAAGCGTCTTTTAACTTCATGGCTGCAATCACCATCTGCAGTGATTTTGGAGCCTCCAAAAATTATACAGAGTGAAGTAAGTCAGAAAGAAAAACACCATTGCAGTATATTAATGCATATATATGGAATTTAGAAAGATGGTAATGATGACCCTATACGTGAGGCAGCAAAAGAGACAGAGATGTAAAGAATAGACTTTACCATTACAGTATACTAACACATATATATGGAATTAAGAAAGACGGTAACGATAACCCTATATGCAAAACAGAAAAAGAGACTCAGATGTATAGAACAGACTTGTGGACTCTGGGAGAAGGCAAGGGTGGGATGTTTCAAGAGAACAGCATTGAAACATGTATATTATCTAGGGTGAAACAGATCACCAGCCCAGGTTGGGTGCATGAGACAAGTGCTCGGGCCTGGTGCACTGGGAAGACCCAGAGGGATCGGGTGGAGAGGGAGGTGAGAGGGGGGACCGGGATGGGGAATACATGTAAATCCATGGCTAATTCATTTCAATGTACGACAAAAACTACTGTAATGATGTAAAGTAATTAGCCTCCAACTAATAAAAATAAATGGAAAAAAAAAAAAAAAGAATAGACTTCTGGACTCTGTGGGAGAAGGTGAAGGTGGGATGATGTGAGAGAATAGCATTGAAACATGTATATTACCATATGTGAAATAGATCGCTAGTCCAGGTTTAATGCATGAGACAGGGTGCTCAGGGCTGGTACACTGGCATGACCCTGAGGGAAGGGATAGGGAAGGAGGTGGGAGGGGGTGTTCAGGATGGGGGACACATGTACACCTATGGCTGATTCATGTCAATATATGGCAAAAAACCACTACAATATTGTAAAGTAATTAACCTTCAATTAAACAAAAAATTTTCTTTTTAAATCAGGCACAATCACTCCTCAAGGACTTTCCAATCTAGATGGAGATCAATACTTGTTAGAATAGTCCTAAGAGAGAAATCTGCATCTATAAAAGGACCAGTTCCCCGTTAGCAGCTGTTGTAACACAATAGCTGATCAACTATTTGGGAAGATGGATCAGAAGGGACTCAAGCTTCAGAAAGCTCCTTGAATCAGATAGTCTTTTAAGGCCTCCCATAACGCTAAGAATCCTCGATTCTAAATTTCTTCCTGGAGACAATGTTGAATGTCTATGTTTTAATCCAGAACCTGCTGATAGGGTGTGGCGATAGAGGGCAGCCGCAGTCCTTGAGGAAAAGTCCAATGTCAAAGCCTGACCATCCCGCGGTCACGATGTTTTATCCTGCACTTGGGTCCCACGCCTCAAGGCAGTGACCTCCCTGTCAAGCAGCGGCCCGCCATGGCTTCTTTCCCTGGCGAGTACTCGAAGGTTCTATAAGAGACTCTTAATAGCCTTGACCTTGTCTACAATATTTTATACCTGCCATTCATTGAAGTTTGTTTACTCTGAAATTATGGGGAGAGTGACATTGTGCTTGAAACAACATTTGATGGATATGTTCCCTGAACCCTCACCCAACAAAAACTCACTTAGGAAAGAAGGTCTAAATTTAGGAATGTGTGTTCAATTATGGGTTGTGGCCTGGCTTACAGTTTTGCCTCTTATCTGTGACCCATTCTTGGGAGCTGTGACCAACAGCATAGCAATAATTTCAGGCCTACAAGAGAACTGTACAAAGAAGATACCTTTGGTTCATCAACTTGGAAATGCCCTCAATATGAAACCAACATGTATCCTCAAATTACACAGGAAAGAACAGCCCTCTTTCCTTTTGTTAGATGTCTAAATATTTGGAAATACTTGAATCAAAATGAAAAGTACATGGAGTATTTTTAATTAATTTGTAATAAATTTAACAAATTTAACTTAACTTATAATAAATGTAATTCATTTAATTTCACATTTAATATCCACAAAAGATGCCATATTGTAACTAAGCATTGGTATGCATAGATACACAAATGCCATTGACAAATTCCATAACCTATATAGATTGAATCAAATAATTTAGCATTTGTTTCAATACTACCTTTCAATGTTTATCATGCTGTTAGTTTTAACTCCTGAAAATATGAAAGATATCTTAAAGGTTGGAAGGCATTTTCTCATTCCTTGAACCTCATTTCATTCTTATTATAGCAATAGCTGACAATTATTGAACACTTTCTATGTGCCAGGCATTGGGCAAAGAGCTTTACATATATTCATTTATTTAACTGAATCCTTACAAGTCATGAAATAGTTATTAATATAACTATTTTACAAAGGAAGAAATTTAAGTTCATAAAATCTAAGTAACCTTGGCCAATGTAAGACTGCTAGTAAATTACACAGCTGGAAACCAAACACAGATCTGTGGGATTCATAGTTCATCCATCTACTTTGTTATGTTGTCTCCAGCTCATGCATGCAAAGTAAGTGTTCTATAAGTAATTGAATGATGATTATCTAGGCAGTTTTATTGCAAGAAAGCCGACTGTGGCCTGTTCCACTGAATACTGATTATTTGTTGACCAGGTTACAATGGATAAAGGGAACTTTTGTAATTTTACTTCTTGAAAGTCTGGGCTTTAGATAGAAAAAAAAAATTATCCTTTCCTCATTTAGGAAAGGTTATGAGTTGACTGAAGTAAAAACTATATTTATGAAAATAAAAAGCTCCATGCAGTATTGGTTTAGAAAGGTGGAGATTCAAATGTGTTGTAATATGTCTTGGAATGGGGTGGGGTGAGTGATAACACTAGTGAGATATATTTGTAAAATATCCTCTTTAAGTTAATATGGATTCTATCATCTGTTTTCTGTCTCTTTTTTCCCAGGAAAACAAACCAAAATAGGACCACAGATTGTTCTATTCTTACTTGAACTTTGGGGGAAAATTGCAAGCATATTTTGAATACATTTTAGTTGGGGCCTTCAAAATAGGGCCAAGTTTACAATACTAACTCTAAGTACGTTGCCTTATCTCCCCCTCATACTGACTGAACAGAAGAGAAACATTTCTTTTAGCTTTATATTTTGTATTCATTTAATTGAGTAGATTTCAAATCTTGCAAGCAATCATTCAAAAAATTTTTGAAATCCATTTTAGAGAGATCTTACCACTTAAAAAGAATCTGGGATGGAGGGAGAGAGGAGGCAGGGAAATTCCAAAACGTTGTCTTTGATTTTTAGGTTTCAGAGTTTTGGGTGCTGGTATCTGGCCCATTTTCCAGGATGGGATGTTTCCTACATGATAACCTTTTTCAGGTAATAGCCATGTCTAGCACAATGTTATAAATCTCTAGAGTGAGAGGCAATCTATGGGCTCCTCATATAGGAGGACACAGGAGAAAGAGTTTTTCTTAGACAAGATATGGAAGCAACCTAAATGACCATCAACAGAAGAATGGATAAAGAAGATGTGGTACATATATACAATGGAATATTACTCAGCCTTAAAAAAGAATGAAATAATATTTGCAGCAACATGGATGGACCTAGAGATTATCTTACTAAGTGAAGTAAGTCATACAGAGAAAGTCAAATGTCATATGATATCACTTCTATGTGGAATCCTAAAAAAACATATACAAATGAACTAACTTATAAAACAAATAGATTCAAAGACACAGAAAACAAACTTATGGATACCAAAGGGAAAAAGGGAGGAGAGTGGGACAAATTTTAAAAAATAAAAAATTCCATTTCTTTTAAACAGCATGAAGTTAGGACATGCCTTTTTATCTAGTCTGACATTCTCTGCCTTATCAAAGTAGGGTTTGTCATTTCCATTCAATACAATACGGTTGGGTTTAAGACACATTTGAAGTTAAAAGTGAAGCTTAATGACAGACCATCTTTAACTTCAGCATGGATGAAGGCATGTTTATAGCCTCACATTTTGTTAAAGTTGGAAATAAGAATTCTTCAGTTTGTCATCAAAAGAAAAAAATCTACCTACCCATCTTTCTGTATTTGCCTTTATAAAGTACTAATCTATGGTGGTGTTTAGTTGCTAAGTTGTGTCCAAGTCTTGCAACTCCATGGACTGTAGCCTACCAGGCTCCAGCAAGGGGTTGCCACTTCCTTCTCCAGGGGATCTTCCTGACTCAGAGATCAAATCCAAGTCTCCTGCATTGCAAGCAGATTCTTTACCACTGAGCCACCAGGGGAGCCCAACTAACCTATAACTGCAATATTTAACAAGAGAGACCATAAATTAAACCTATATTCTACTGTAGAGGTGGAGGCCTACTTTAAACAAGAAATATCTTAACTGGAAAATTCTCAACTTTTATAGACAGTACTATATGCTGTGTCTATGTAAATTTTGCTTAATAATTATCTGTTAAGTTGAAAAAAAAATTTGGAAAAAGTTAAATTTCTAAAAAGCTCAAATTAAAGGAAACAAAAAGAGAGTGAGGAGAAGATAAAAACAACTGGTATCACCTGTCCCCTGAGACAGGAGGAAAAGGTGCCTAGGGAACATAGCTTGTGGGGAACATGGAACTCTCGATGGGTGTATCACGTTCTGGGCATGTGAAATAGTGGTCTGGATTTAACCTTCCAGTGCCAGAGCTATAGGAAGTTCTAATATTTTTCCTGTCAACCATAAAATACCTGAGAAGAAGGTCTCAAAAACACAATACAGTAGAGCCTGGAGATTTTATATGTAACCTTCACAGTCTGGACCAAAACAGACTGTCCCAAAACAGATACATAACATGTAGAAGATATTTTGCTGAGGAAAGTGTTTTAAACTTGAATTATTTGGTATTATTAGGTTAAAAAATCTTCTTTGCATTTTATTGAAATATAGTTGATTTATAATGTTAATTTCTGCTGTACAGCAAAGTGATTCAGTTATATATGCGCATAAACATATAGGGTTTCCAGGTGACTCAGTAGTAAAGAATCTGCCTGCCAATGAAGGAGACACAGGTTCAATTCCCTTGGTTGGGAAGATCCCCTGGAGAAGGGAATAGCAACCCACTCCAGTATTGGGAAATCCCATGGACAGAGGAGCCTGGCAGGCTACAGTCCATGGGGTTACAAAGGAGTCAGACAGGACTTAATGACAAAACAACAGCAAACAAAACATGCATGTCTGCAAAACATGCATACATATATGTGTGTCTGTGTTATATATATATATATATATATATGGGCTTTCATGGTCGGCAGGGCTTAGACCATCCTTCCCAAATCCACCCAAGAACCCACAGTTTGAATCACAGCACCAGGAACACAATTACCATCCATTAAAGCCAAATGTTTATTTCCCCAAAATCAAGACCAAGAATGTTATCTTTATGAAGGGGAAGCATAGCAAAAAAGTTGTATCTTCAATGAAGGAAAGGAGACTCAGTCTGGATGTAGGGGAGCTTTCGATTCAACACCAGGATCTTCCTTGGTATCAGTTCTGTGAACTATCAGCAGAGTCCAAGGAACACATTATTTAGCACTCTTCCTTAGAGGTCTGTAAAACTGGCATGGATGGGCTTTATGGCAGAAGACTCCAGTCACGGGATCAGAGCAACCTGAGCCCCTCTAGGTGGCCTCGGGCAAATAACCCTTCTATGCCACAGGTTCCCACATAAAATAAAGAATATTATACCTATTTTTCAGGCTTGTTATGAGGTTTAGAAACTCTACCTGGTACATAGTGGGAACTAAATAAATGGGAAAGTATATAGTTTTATTTTCTAGATGACAGAGGTAATTTATTGTCTGGGACCAGAACACTAGCTAAGTAATCTCCAGGCTTCTGCTTCAGGCACAAGACTTCTAGTACTCCTTCTCTTTGAAACACCCCAAACTCTGAAATATCCTGGCCATAGAGATAATGTTTATTATCAGCAATGCCTCCTTTACTCCCCACTAGCCCACACTGCTTTTAGTCACCCTCACTGCCATCATGAGCTTGTCTGAATCTCCCTAGATACTGTCTTTATTTTAGCCATTTGCCTTTCTACCCCACTGAGTCCCATTTTCTTTCTTTTTTTTTTTTTTACATTGTAACTTTTATTCAGTCTTAATCTTTATTTTTTAAATAAAAACCCTTTATTTTTCTTTTATGACACTTCAGTTTTGTAGGTTACGAGTCCCATTTTCTCTTGAACAATTATTCACTTAAGTAGGTGACAAAGGGCTGATTTGTTTAATTCATCTGTGCCAATGTTCTAATCAGTGGCCATAGGTGCCCTGCCCAGATAGGCAAACTTCAGGTATGTGTGTGCTCAGTCTTCAGGCATGTCTGACTCTGAGACTCCATGGACTAGAGCCTGCCAGTCCATGGAATTCTCAGGGAAGAATACTGGAGTGGGTTGCCACTTCCTCCTCTAAGCAATCTTCCTGACCCAGGGATTAAACCCATAGCTCTTGTGTCTCCTGCATTGACAGGTGGACTCTTTACCACTGTGCCACCTGAGAACTTGAGGTAGAGGAACTCTAATAAATGAACATCCTAGATAGTATTTTTTTGTGGTTTTTTTTTTTTTTTTTTTTTTGAAGTTCAATGGCAAAGAGGTCTTCACTCCGGAAGATCTCCCTATATAATCCAGGTGAAGAGGTGCTGTGAGATACTTGGCCATACTCAAGCAGCACACAATTAGGCTTCTTTCTGTTGTATCTGCAGAGAGATCAACCTGGACAAGACCCCTGTGGTTCACCAGGGGCGCTGACTATCAGGGCTGAGTGCTGCGAGTCCACCCCATAGCTGAGCCAGAGGGAAAGAACCAGAATCTTGTTCATTCTGAAACCATTCCCTTAGTTGTAGGGATCCAGACTTTTGGAACAGCATGGTTTTGAGACACTTCCATAATCATCTAAACTCATGACTTGACGATTTTCGAAGCTGAAGCTCAGAGAAGGAAGAGTTGATTTGTTTGATGCCAGAGCTGGTGGAGGCTGAGCTTCATCCGGAATCTAGGGTCCCCAGCTCCTAACCCAAAGCCCTCTATCTGTACCAATTTACATGTGTAAACCTTGGCACATCTTACCTGTTCTAGAAGAAGGGGCCCTGGTGGTGGAGGATCAGAGCTAATCTCTAAACCCTACTTTACCACCAAACATCTGGGAGACTCTCAATGAATTGTCTCGGGTTCTGTTTGCCCATCTATAAACTGAGCAGAGTCTTCTCCACATTGTCTGATGTCCCTAGCTATTACGCAGAATAGATGAGACCATCTTGTCCACAAAAATCCTGAAAAAAGCATTGGTTGAAGAAGAAAGGAGTTTAGAAAGTCAAACAGTCACTCACACATGTGTACACACACACACACACACACACACACACACACACACAAGTTTTTCCAATTTGTCACCATCCTCAGATTCAGAAACCACTGGTGCTGTTTCCCTACTTTAAGTCTGGAGAGCACTGACCTTTACGCTGACACCAGAAAACAGAATGGTTTCCAACTGGAAATGACAACCTATGGGCTGCTGCATGACAAGCCCCTGGGGCAGGGAGCCTCTGTATATTCTGAAAACTGCTGATGGGTTGCTGTTGCAGGCACCCCAGACCGCTGAACAGACACTGGAGAGGGTGCAGAGAGAGAAAGGACAAGTTAGCCACTGAAACTCATGAACGTAATAAAACAAAGTGCTTAAAGGGGACAGACGTCAACCTGGGAAAGGGAAGGAGAGGGGAAGGGACAGACAGAAAGAGAGGAAGATGTGAAGGAGGACGAGAAGAAAGAGAGGGAAAGAGAATATGAGAATTTAGGGGACTGGAGTACTTGGTTGAGACCCAAAGAAATGACATGGATGATCAAGTTGAAGGACTTGCTAAAGCCCAGAGCAAATATTCAAACTCCACCCATAGTGATACAAAGATCTTGGGATAAAATTTCCTTGGGGTGAGACTACACAAAGTCTGGGTTGGATCTGCGGTATCGGCTCCCCAAAACTCCAGGCACTGTGGCCAACACCAAGGAGAGGAGTTTAGGTCACGTGGTTTCCAGACTCTGATTCTGATGGTGGCCTTTTAGCCTTTCCATCATCCTGAACCTTGGAAATTATTTCTATCTCTTCTCTCCCCTGGGCAAGCAAGCTGCTGATGCTTTTGTAACAGCCATAAGGGCTGTGTTGGGGACGGTGACAGAATGTGCAAGAAAGCAGAAGATAATTCCCAGAAATCTCCTCCCAGAGGCTCCCAGGCAACATTTCTCCAAGAACTTTCTTCTCTAAGAACTCACTTGCATCAGCTTTGGTTGCCTGTCCACTGGCTCATGAGCCTTTCCTCTGCAGTTTCAATTGTTAAGTCTGCGAGACCCCCAGATAAGCCTCCTGTTTCCTCAAGGGAGCTGTCAGGGTCAGCGTGTGTGTTGTAAGCAGCCTCGCTCATTGCAGGGACCTGGCATGGTCCGGAGCCAGCCTCATTCCAGGACCACGTGACGCGGGCCGGGTTACTCACTTGGTTGTCCTCCAGCAGGGGCAGCTGGGGACACCTCCCTAGAGTGACTACAGCATTTATCACTGGGATGACTCAGCCGGAGCCTCCCTCTCTCTGCAAAGGGAACCTGAGGCCAGGGCTGGGGGTGGGAGTGTCGATTAGACCCATCTACGGCCGCAAGAGCACAGAAACTGCCCCTCACCTGGGAAGCTTGAAGGACAGGGTGAGTAAAGCTCAGGTCAGTGGCTCAGAAACTCAGAATGAAACATGATTTTATTCCAGAAGCTTGGGTGACTGCCGGGGCTCAACGTTCAGAACCCCAAGGAAGATCCTACTCAGCCACTAATGACAACATCTTCATTGCAGATTTGCATGCATTCCATCTCACTGATTTCACTCCCATCTTTATTTTGTTTTTGTCATTTCTAAGGTCTTTCAAATATTTATCCCTAATGAGAGTGACATAACACAGTCTTATGGCGTGTCCTGCCTGGTTTCCTGGTTAAGGACAGGCTCCATTTTTTCTGTCTAAGCAGGTGATGCTTTGTCTCTCAACGTTATATCCAGTCCTGTTCCTTGATCTTTATGTCATTGATGAGTATGGGCTCACCTCCTCAATGTGCACAAGCCTCCTCTTACGGTCCTAATTTCCCACAGCATCTAGCACATGGATAAGCACATGGCAGATACTTACTCAACTCTTATTGCTTGGTTGTTTACACTGTTGAAGACCCAGGGGGAAAGGAGTTTCATAGCCTCACCCGTTACCAAATCCAAGGTCTAAATTCACTTGGGAGATTTTGATAGCAAAACTAGGGCCTTCATTGTGCATGCCGTCTTATTCAATTTCCAAAACATCATCTGTGGTGTAATTGGTTAATTCCCATCTGTTGGTCTCCTTGTTAACTCTGAGATATTCTCCCGATGCTACCATTATAATCGTTTCTGGAGGTTTACAATAAAAACAACCGTGATTTGTACAGTGCTCAATCACAGGTATTTTACTTAATGTGTCACATTCTATGGTTAATGTAAATGCACCTCGAATCCTTTGACGACGGGGCACATTTGGCTCACAGCCAGATGCTGCTCTGAAATCCGTGGCATGTCTGTAGTGTGGTCTGACAGTCCTTTCAGCCACTTCCAGCTCCCCATCCTGTTTTCTCTCTCAGGCATTGCCCCTAATAAATGCTCTTGTTCATGTACCCTGTCTTCACATCTGTTCTCAGAGGATCCAGTCTCTCCAGCCTGGCTACCATCGTCCCTTCTCCAGGGCATCCTGGCCTCTCTCCATCAGAGCACCAAACCAGCTTCAT
Organism: Odocoileus virginianus; assembly: GCF_023699985.2. Taxonomy (NCBI): domain Eukaryota; kingdom Metazoa; phylum Chordata; class Mammalia; order Artiodactyla; family Cervidae; genus Odocoileus; species Odocoileus virginianus. Next base: position 53,233,841 of record NC_069684.1, on the reverse strand, counting down.
TGAACTGTTTCTGTCTGTCTCCCTATCAGACCTGAATCACTAACCATCATGTAATAAGATGGATGCTGGAAGCGCTAGAGGAAGTGATTCATTTTACTGGGGAGCTGAGCAGTGAGCAGTGGAAGTGTCGGGGTGGGGGGAATTCTTAATTGAGGTGTATTCAGCTGTGCCCTGAAGGATGGGCAGAATCCCCGAAAAGAGAATGCTGACCGGCTTTGGACGCAGACGGAAGAGAATGAGAAAAATGATGGTCTTTCGGAGCGTGATGATTATGTTGGTACCGCTGGACTGTAACTGCTTAGATAGAGCAGCTGGATTGGAAATGCCGTGCTGAACGGGTTTTACTTCATGTTGTATGTAATGGTGCTCGAGCAATTTACTTTTAAGTGAAGTATAATTGATTTACGATGTTAGCTTTGAATGTACAGCAAAGTGATTCAGTTATATGTACATATATGGATATATATTTTTTCAGATCTTTTCCATTATAGACTATTACAAGGTATTGAATATAGTTCCCTATGTTAAATAGGAGGTCCTTGTTTACCTCTTTTATATACCGTAGTATGTATCTGTTAATCCCAAACTCCTAATGTATCCCTCCCTGCTCCACCCTCCCCTCTGGTAACCATAGGTTTGTTTCCTCTGTCTTTAAGTATTTTTCCATTTTATAAATGTATCTGTTTATTAAGATTCCACATCTAAGTGATATCATATGATATTTGTCTTTCTCCATCAGACTTCTTCTTACACTATTTATAAGCAAAGTGTCATCAAATACATGTTTCCTGTTATGAAACAAATCTCAGGGTGGGTGGGGTGTCCTGTAAAAATCACTCTGACCTGCATTGCCAAGATAGATCCACTAGCTATATGTAGCTATGTAAGTTTTAATCTAAAGGTGGCACAGTAGTAAAGAATCCACCTGCTAATGCAGGAGACACAAAAGACTCAGGTTTGATCCCCAGGCCGGGAAGATCCACTAGAGGAGGAAATGGCAACCCATTCCAGTATTCTTGTCTGGAAAATTTCCTGGACAGAGGAGCCTAGCAGGGTACAGTCCATGAGGTGTGCACCCACACAATTTAAATTTAAATCAAACTAAAAATTCAGTCATAATAGACATACATGGCGAGTGGCTGCTCTATATCAAGCAGAACAGTGAGGAGTTCAAGCAGATATGAATAAGGAAGCTGACAAAGCTGGGGACCAGAGAGGTCGGGAGACAGTCACACAGCTGAGAGTAGATGAGCAAGGTTTGAAGCCTGAATTTTGTCAGTCTTAACCAGGAGCTATTTCCACTGGATTTTTTTTTTTTTTTTTGCTTTTCCCAACTTCCTACAACTGATTAGCAAAAAATCTCATTTGTGGCCAGATCCTAGCCCTGTGGTGCTGGCAGTGAGATAACGATAAAGATTCTAGGACTTAAGGTGAGATGACCAGGTTTGAATCTAGCTCTGCCATTTAGGAGTTGTAGAGCTTGTGAAAATCTATCAGCTCTCTGGGCTCCAAGTTCTTCACTGATAAATAGAGATGATGAATTCATTGTCATTTATTTCATAGTGTTGAAAAAATCTACTTTTCAAAATCAAGTTAACAATATGATTATATTTTACATAGATAACATTTTTCTTTATTCTTTTTCTTTTATCTTTTGACTTTGTGCTGCATGGCATGTGGGATCATAGTTCTCCAACCAGGGATTGAACCTGTGACCCCTGCATTGGAAGCACAGAGTCTTAACCACTAGACAGCCTGGGAATTCCCTCTTTTTCTGTAGTTATAAAATAATACATGACTTCTGTAAATAATTTGCCCCCCAAAAGGTAATTAAGAAAGATTTCAAGACAAAAGTATCATTTAAAAAATAAAAGGCATTTACTTGCAAAAAAATTTCATAAGTGAGTCTAAATTTTAGAACAGAGGCCCTCAACCTTGGTTATATATTAGAATTTCTTGGTAATGAAAAAAAAACTTGTTGCTCTGCCTAGCTAGACCGATGAAACCAAATTTTGGAGAAGTGGAACCCACAAACAGCTCTTGAAGCTTTCCACATGATTCCAATGTGAAAGCATGTTTGCGAATTACTATTCTGAAAAGATAGCTCACCAAATGTTTTAAAATTACATATACCATAAGTATATAAAGACACAGATAGCAATCTCTGCATTTATGCTTAGAAAGAAGCAGTTTTCACAAATGACTAGCATATGTGCAAAGTTATAGAAAGATATCCACCATAGTCAAGGTCCAGATAAAGCTGTTTTGTAAGGAATTAGGAGCCTACAGCAACTGGCTTAGGATCTTGTTTAGCTGGGTACCAGATGGGGTAGGGTGACCCCAAGTGTGTTCATTGGTGTTTGCTTTCCCTCTGATAAACACACACTTATAAAGCAGGAAAAGAGGTCAGTTTTGCTTTTTTTTTTTTTAAGTAAGGAAATAGATACAGTACCTACTTTAATGTTTCTCTTCATCTCAAACCCACTCCCAAGAGGTGACCTCTTATGTGTTGGATGTAATGTCTACGCTTATACAGATTACACAGAGGCACACATAACACACGCACATACGCATGCATATATAACACATGCATGCACACTAGTGAACTTGGACTTTCACCGATAACTTTATCAAAGCCATCCTACCATATCAGGACATTAGGTTTATCTCATGTTTAATAAAATCTGAGTTTTATTGTTTCTGTATATCATGGGTTATTTGGACATTCCCCAGTAGATAGTAAGTTTTCCCTTGCTTTTTACTATTTCAAAGAACACTGCAATAAACTCACTTGCATGTTTAGCTTTTGAGCAAACACCATTGAAGGATAAATTCTTAAAAGTGTGACTTCTAGGTTTAAAAAACTGACACTGCTGAGGACTTCCCTGGTGGTCCAGTGGTGAAGATTCTAAACTTTCAGTGCTGGGGGCACAGGTTTGATCCCTGGTCAGGGAACTGCAAAGAGAATGCACTGGTCATAGCAAATACTCTTTTTCAACAACACAAGAGATGACTTTCACAAGGACATCACCAAATGGTCAATACCAAAATCAAATTGATTACATTCTTTGTAGCTGAAGATGGAGAAGCTGTATGCAGTCAGCAAAAACAAGACCTGGAGCTGACTGTGGCTCAGATCATCAACTTCTCATAGCAAAATTCAGGCTTAAACTAAAGAGAGCAGGGAAAACCACTAGGCCACCCAGGTATGACTTAAATCAAATCCCCTATGAATATGCAGTACAGGTAATGAATAGATTCAAGAGATTAGATCTAGTTAACAGTGTGCCTGAAGAACTATGGACAGAGGTCCATAATACTGTCCAGGAGGCAGTGAACAAAACCATCCCAAAGAGAAGTGAGAAGGCAAAGTGGTTATCTGAGAAGCCTTTACAAATAGCTGAAGAAAGAAGAGAAGTAAAAAGCAAGGGAGAAAGGGAAAGGTATATCCAACTAAATGCAAAGTTCCAAAGAACAGCATGGAGAGACAAGAAGGCCTTCTTCAGTGAACAGTGCATAAAACTGGAAGAAAACAACAGATGGAGAAAGACTAGAGATGTCTTCAGGAAAACTGGAGATATCAAGGGAACACTTTGCCCAAAGATGGGCACAGTAAATGACAGAATTGGTAGAAACCTGGTAGACGCTAAAGAGATCAAGGAGAGATAGAAAGTATACACAGAAGAACTGTACAATAAAAGATCTTAATGAACTGATTACTATGATGATGTGGTCAGTCACCCAGAGCCAGACATTCTGTAGTGCAAAGTCAAATGGGACTTAGGAAGCACTACTCTTAGTAAAACTAGATGTGGTGAAATTCAGTGATGCCATCAAGGTATTGCATTCAATATGTGAGCAAATCTGGAAGATCCAGCAGTGGCCACAGGACTAGAAAATTCAACCCCCATCCCAATTCCCAAGAAGGGTAGGACTAAAGAATGAGCTAACCATCAGACAATTGCACTCATCTCCCATGCTAGTAAGGTCAGGCTTAAAATTTTGCATGCTAGGTTTGAGCATTATACAAACCAAGAACTTCCAGATGTCCAAGCTATATTTAGAAAAAGAAGAGGAATCAGAGATTAAATTGCCAACATTCGCTGGATCATAGAGAAACCAAGGGAATTCCAGAAAAACATCTACTTCTGTTTCATCTACTACACTGAAACCTTTGAATGTGTGGATATAACAAACTGTGGAAAGTTCTCAAAGATGGGAATACCAGGCCATCTTGCCTGTCTTCTGAGAAACCTGTTGCGGATCAAGAAACAATGGTTAGAATACTGTTTAGAACAACTGGTCGGTTCAAGCCTGAGAAAGGAGTACAACAGGACTATCCACTGTCACTCTGTCTGTTTAACCTGTATACTGAGTGCTGAGCACATCATGAGAAATGCCAGGCTGGATGAGATACAAGCTGGAATCAAGATAGGTGGGAGAAACACCAACCTCATATTTGCAGATGATACCACTCTAATGGCAGAAAGCAAAGAGGAACTAAAGAGCCTCTTGATGAGGGTGAAGGAGGAGAGTGAAAGAGCCAGCTTTAAACTCAATATTAAAAAAACTAAGATCATGGCATCTGGCCCCATTACTTCATAGGAAATAGAAGGGGAAAAGGTGGAAGTAGTGACAGATTTCCTCTTCTTGGGCTCCAAAATCACTGGAGATGGTGACTGCAGCCATGAAATCAGATGATTGCTTCTCGGCAGGAAAGTGATAACAAACCCAGACAAGTGTGTTGAAAAGCAGAGACATTACTCTGCCGACAAAGTTTCATATAGTCAAGGCTATGGTCTTCCCAGTGGTCACGTACAGTTGTGAGAGCTGGATCATAAAGAAGGCATAATGCCAAAGAATTGATGCTTTTGGACCGTGGTGCTGGAGAAGACTCCTAAAAGTCCCTTGGACAGCAAGGAGAACAAACCAGTCGATCTTAAGGGAAATCAACCCTGAACATTTGTTGAAAAGACTGACGTTGAAGCTGAAGCTCCAGAATTTTGGTCATCTGATATGAACACTTGATTCATTGGAAAAGTCCCTGATGCTGGGAAAAATTGCAGGCAGAAGAAGAGGGCATCAGAAGATGAGATGGCTGGATGGCATCACTAATGCAATGGACACAAACTTGGGCAAACTTTGGGAGATGGTGAGGGACAAGGAGGCCTGGTGTGCTGCAGTCCATGGGGTCGCAAAGAATCAGACACGATTGGGCGACTGAACAACAGGGAACTAGATCCCACATGCCACACAGTGTGGCCAAAAAATCTAAAGAAATAAAAAGCAGACACTGTCAAACTGCCTCCAAAAAGGCTGCAGAAATTTATGTTTTCTTGTAATAATGTAAAGTGTTCATTTCACACACCCTCCTTGACACTGGTCTTTATTTTTTAACTGACTCACTTAATGGATATGTAAAGGTGCTTTGCAAATAATTACATGCTATACAAATGTGCTGAAGACTTGATGCTTTCAAATTGTGGTGATAGAGAATACTCTTGAGAGTCTGTTGGACAGCAAGGAGATAAAACCTTTAGGAGTTAATCCTAAAGGAAATCAACTGTGAATACTCATTGAAAGAACTGATGCTGAAGTCGAAACTCCGATACTTTGGCCACATGTTGCAAACAGTTGACTCATTGGAAAAGACCCTGATGCTGGGAAAGATTGAAGGCAATATGAGATAGGATGGCAGAGAATATGATGGTTAGATAGCATCTGTGACTCAAGGGATATGAATCTGAGCAAACTCCAGGAGATAATGGAGGACAGAGGAACCTGGCGTGCCGCAGTCCATGATGTTGCAAAGATTCTGACATGACTTAGCGACTGAAAAACAAGTACAGATACAAGGTATTCTGTCCAATGACTTTTCTGAAAGCACCCACATCAAAAGTGGCCGTCTGAGCCTCTGAAAACAGTACCATCCAGAGGGTTCTGCTGTAATATCCTGTTGTTTTCTGGAAATGGTGCTTTTGGGCTTGGATCCTGATTTCTTAGGTCATGATGCTAGTCTTCCAGGGTGATGTGGTTGTAAATAATCAGAGAGAGGGAGGGACTCTCTGGCAGAGGGAGCTATCAAAGCTTTTATGCGAAATAGTCAAATACCACAGCACACAGGCCCACTCCTGACACCTGCAATGTTATTGAGTGAGCCTGGCAGGGAGTAATCTAGGGAGGCCTTGCCTCAGTTCTTCCCAGGTGGTTCAGATGGTAAAGCATCTGCTTACAATGTGGGAGACCCAGGTTCGATCCCTGGGTCGGGAAGACCCTCTGAAGAAGGAAATGGCAACCCACTCTAGTACTCTTGCTGGAAAATCCCATGGACGTAGGAGCCTGATAGTCCGTGGCATCGCAAAGAGTCGGACATGACTGAACGACTTCACTTTGCCTCAGTTCTAGCTTCAAAGATTTTATTACATCTTCTTGCCCCCTTTAAGACTTTTCATTTTAATCATTCAACTGGGGAGCTGTGAAATGGAGGCTTCAGCATATACTAACTCATTTTTATAAGTGCAAGCCTCAACCCTATTCAATATTGCAGAATATCCTCTTTAAGCTAATATGGATTCTATTTTCTGTTCTCTGTCTTCTTTGTGTTTTTTCCCAGAAAAACAAACCAAAATAGGACCACAGATAGTTCTATGCTTCTTTGAAATTTAGGGGCAAATTGCAAGCATATTTTGAATACTAGTTGGGACCTAAGAAATAGAGCCAAGAGCGTCCCCTGTTGACTATGGCTTAAAAAGAAAGGGAGTCTGACTTGAAGCTCCTTTTTCTCTACCATGAGATCCACTCAGCCCAACACCCCCTGGGAAAGACCTGATCCTCCATCAAGAAACAAAGGACCTCTTTCATGTCCAATGGAGCCTTACTTGTCATAAAGTTTATCACTCCTGCCTCTTCTACATACTTCATCCCTCCAAGAAATCGTGAATAGCCCAATAGTTTACTTCTTTCCATCTTCCCCTACACCCATCTCCCAATTATGAATTCCTCAGGTTGGACCTGGGTCTTCTGCATCTTTATATTTCTAGTTCATAGCAACTTGCAAGTTGGTTGCCCATTAACAGAACAAATGACATTCATGGGGTATGTGACAAAAACACTAGTGCTCCCCAAATATTCCACAAGCTCCTGCATATTTCCCAGTCTCCCTTTCACTTAAGATGGGGTCATGTGACTAGCTGTGGCTCATGGGCATAAGTGTGAGTAAAGTGATACATAGTGTTTGCTGTCTGAGGCAGTCAAGGGGGAATGGAAGCCCCACACCTGCTCTCTCCTGCCTCTGTGGCTGGAAGCAAAGGCCACTGCGATAGCAAATTTGCAAGATGGAAGCAACTCAGATTCTCACCACTGTTGAAAGGTGGCCCAAAGAAAGCAGGGTGACCTGTAGCAGACTGTTAAGAAAGTAAGAGATAAGCCTTGGGGATTTGGAGGTTAGGTGTCACAGAAAAACTTAGTTTACCCTAACAGAAGTGAGTGCACAAGTTGAAAATATGAGGAGAAAAGCTCATGGAACATGACAGCATCATTTAATAGCGAGATCTTTGCATATCCTGAAACACATTAGTCAGGATTTGTGCCATGGGTTTGAGGATTCCCAAGCAAAATGGGGGCACAATCAGCCCCATTATATGGATGGAGAATCCAAGGCATAGAGAAATGGAGGGATTGTTTTCTAGAATTATTTGTGAGAGAAGCATCGGAACTCAGACCTAGATTTCATCTTAGCTGTTTCTGACCACTCTTCCTGGATGGAATTTCCCCTCCCCCAACATTTGTGTCCTCTGAGGTTAGTGTTCTAAGAATAAGACTGACCAGTATTGAGAAACTGGACAGACTTTGCATCTCTAAAGCTAATCCCATTGAACATTTTCTGTTTTGAAACAACATGGTGGTAAAAACGTTAACAGTGAATGTGAATTTTATTTCTAGGCAGACATCCTGAGCCCTGGGGGAAAGTTTGCATCTACCCTGTGGCCCAGATAATGCAATATGAGGGTGAGCAAGGACATCTTAGAACATTCTGTTCTCCTCCCCCGAGACTAATTAAAATCTGTAGGCATCTTTCTTGTTGACCAGGCTGACTTACTAATTGAAACAGAACTATGATGTTTTCATTAGCTTTCTCTTATCCCTCTTGGCCTTGCCAGCAGAGAGGAAGTTGGATGATCATAAGGCTTCAAGCATTGGAGGCCCAGGGAACAGAACTCCTCCCACCTCAAACCAATACACCATTATTACGCACTGAACAAGATCCCAAAAAGGGTGGTGCAAGGTTGGGAGTATGGTGATAACTTGCAATCTCAGTCTCAGTTCACCCATATAAGGAAAAGCTAAATACCAAGATACTACCCTCAGGATTCCTGATGAGCAATAAATCTGTCACTTTGCGTTTGCTGTTCCAGTAAACCAGCTCCTGACCTCTGTCTTCCTAATGAACCATCCCTCTGCCAGGTTAGGAGAGCTCCTACTAACAAAGAACCAAATGTGCCTGAAAACCGTCAAGATCCCTTTCTTCCCTGTTGAGTTAGAAGGTATTTCTTCTGCACATGCAAATGGCCTATTAGTCAGCCTTAGAGATTGTCCCAAATAATATCCAAGCCTCTGGGAATGGGGTACATAATTTTGATTGTGTGCTTTTTTTTCTGCTTCAGTATGCAGACCTCCATGTCAGCACCCTCTGTGGAATTATTTGTCACCCGAATGGCCCCAGAAGGAGTGGGGGCAGCCTATGTTTCATGTGTGAGGAAGCTATGATTGACAACTTTTCAAAACAAACACCAACCAACCAGAAAGAAAACCCTCTAGGACAAAGATTTCAGCCCCAAGACCTGTTTCTGAGTTTTCTAAATTGAAACCCAAGGCCAGAGCATGGTTGGGAAAAGCTGTTTTAGCCTTGAAGCCCCACCTCTCACCACAATAGCACGGAGAAGTACCAATATCAAGAGAAGGACCTCAGAGGAAGGATGCAGGATAAATGCCCCGAAAGAGTAAGGATGAAGCAGGATAAATGCCCCGAAAGTTCTCTCAGGGAGCAGGACTGGACCTCCCTAGAAAGGAGGCTCTCCCACATGGACTCACAGGCTGTCATGATGACCCAACCCAATCCCAAGACTTAAGAGCCTGAAACTCTAGGTCTGGAATCTGTTCCTCATTCCATTACTATATTACAGGTGACCTTGGGATAATAAACTAGCTTTTGGATGAGAATCAGCTTAGGAAAATAAGACAGACAAGATTTTCATAAATCTGGTAGTAAGAAGAACATGAAAATGCCAGAGAATTTCTTCTCATAAATGGCAATTAGATTTTTGTCCTGTGTTCTTTCTCAGTAAGGCAAGTTTGGACTTCCTTAGAAATATCTTGCCCTAAACATCCTTCAAGTCCTTCTGTGGCAACAGGTCTCTCTTGGTGATGAATGTTTCCCTTAAATTTGGGAATAAAGGGAAAATGTTTACCCTTATCATTTCTATTCAATTTTGTACTGGAGGTCCTTACTGGTTTAATAAGGGGAGATAAATAAATAAGAGTACACAGCTGGAAAATGAAGAAGAAAATTTGCCTCTATCGTAGATAATAACATAATCATCTATATATATAGTCACAAAGAATCCAACATATATCATCATTAATTTTCAAAAAAAATGGAAATGGATAGTTTTATAACAAATGATGCTGGATCAATTGAATTATCCACATATTTTCAAAAAATGAAAAAACTTTGGTCTTTCCCTCAATAATATATAAAAATTAACTCAAAATGGATCATAAACAAAAATAAAATTGAAACTATAAAACTTCTAGAAGAAAATAGAGGAGAAATCTTTGTGCACTTGGATTAGTCAAAGATATATTAAATAAGATATATAAAACATGCACTATAAAACACTGCGTGTGTGCTAAGTCACTTCAGTTGCATCCAACTCTTTGCGACCCTATGGACTGTAGCCCACCAGGCTCCTCTGTCCATTGGATTCTCCTTGCAAGAATACTGAAGTGGGTTGCTGTGCCCTCCTTCAGGGAATCTTCCCCACCTAGGTATCAAATTCAAACACTTTTGCTTTTGAAAAATATTGTTAATAAAACAAAAAGTCAAGTTACAGACTGAGAAAAATATTTGCAAAACATGCATTTAATCAAAATATGGTATCCAGAATATATAAAGAACACTTAAAATTTAGTAATAAAATGACAAACAATTTAAAAATTGACAAAAGGCTTGAACAGATACTTCACCAAAGATACACAAATGGCAAAGTATATAAAAATAATTCACATCATCATTATATATTAAGGAAATGTAAATTAAATCCACAATAAGAAACCACTACATTCCCATTAGAAAAGCTAAAATCAAGTGTTGCTGAGGATGTGGAAGAACTGGAACACTCTTTGCTGGCAGGAATGCAAAAATGGTACAGCCACTTTTGGAAATGATTTGTTTCTTTTAAAGTTCAGTATGCACGTACCATGACTCACAATTCTATTCCTAGGCTATCCAAGAGTAACGAAAACATATGTTCACAAAGAGATTCTTACGTGAATGTACATGGTAGCTTTATTTTAAATACCCAAAACTGTGAGGAATCTAAACATCCATCAATCGGTGAATGTTTATACAAACTGGTACATCCATATAATAAAATGCTTCTTCGCATTGGAGTGTAACAAACTACTGATGACACAACAGCATGGATGAATCTTTAAAGAATTATGCTAAGTGAAAGAAGGTAGATGCAAAAGCTTGCGATTCCATTTCTATGAAATTCTAAAAAAGGTAAAACTGTAGTACCAGGAAGAAGGTACTTCAGTAGTTGCCAAGAATATAGTGAATTGTTTTGACTCCAAGCAGGCACAAAAGATCTCTTTAAGATGTTGGGAATGTTTGGGGGATGATAAAAATGGATTCTCTTGGTGCTTACATAACTATAAATATAATTCTGTATAAATGTGTTAAATCTCTCTCATTGAAAATTGTGAATCGTGTGTAAATTATGACCCAAAGCTGATTTTATATATTAACCACAATTAATATATGTGCATGTAAAATATACCTACATATATATAATAATAAATAATATATAACATAAATAAAATGTATTATTTAAAATGACCATATTCATGTGGAAAGGATTATAGACCACACACAGCTTGGTCTTCTTTATCACTGACAGGACATAAAAACCTTTGGCAAGAGACTTTGAATTTCAGTTTCTCCTTGTGTCAGTATTGTTCTTCCTGTTGTCTCTGGGATGGTAAAAGTGTGAAAGGCATACTCTAAGAAACACCAGACTCTTCTAAATTCAAAATTCTTCTAAAATAGGTCCTGTAAAAATACAAGCTGTCATTATCGTACAGATCTGCAAATGGACTGAAACCTTGTGCTCTTAGGCAAGAACTGTGAAAGCATTGATGCCAACACAAATAGTTAATCAAAATATGTGTCTGTTGAAAAATAGAGCAGCCAATCCTCAGGACTCTTGGCTGGCAGGGGAATCATTTTGGCTAAAGCAGTGTATGCTTCTTCCGAAGCAAAACCTCATGGGTATACTAATAAATATGACGCAACGAAACTTGTACTGCAGAGTAGAAGGACAAGGAAAAGGGCACTTTCCTCTGCCATGGATCTATTTACTTCGCATTTGTTGAGTCAAATAGTTATTGAGAACACAGTATATGCCTGCTACTGTGAAAGGCACTGCAGAAGATGCTAATGAGAAAGGGCAGAGGACAGACACATGTTGTTCTGTACACCATGTTATGCTTTCAAAGTGTACTTTTAAACCCTTTAATTCTTATAAATTGATAACTTTGAATAGATATATCAGAAAGTAACAACAAATTGAAAGTGCTAAGTATGCAACTCAAGAAATTAGAAAAAGAACAAACCAAATACCCTGAAGGGAAATAGAAGAAATGAATTAATAAAGATAAAAGCAGAAATTAGTAAGTTGGGAGAAAAAAAAATTAAAAAAACTATAGCACAACAAACAGATCCAAAAGCTGAATCTTAGGGAGAAACAAACAAAAAGCAAAAACTAGATAAATTACTAGATTGCCTAATCAGAAAAAAATTTGGAGAGGTCATAAAAAATAAATAACACTAGTATGTGGGAAATAATTACAGGAACTGAAGAAAATAAGAGTCACAAAAGATGTTTTTGCTGCTGCTGCTGCTAATTTGCTTCAGTCATATCTGACTCTGTGAGACCCCATAGACGGCAGCCCACCAAGCTCCGCCATCCCTGGGATTCTCCAGGTAAGAACACTGGAGTGGGTTGCCATTTCCTTCTGCAATGCATGAAAGTGAAAAGTGAAAGTGAAGTCACTCAGTTGTGTCTGACTCTTCGAGACCCCGTGGACTGCAGCCCACCAGGCTCCTCCATCCGTGGGATTTTCCAGGCAAGAGTACTGGAGTGGGTTGCCACTGCCTTCTCCATGTATTTGCTAGTTCCATGTAAATAAATTTACATGGAAAATTTGAAACCTGATTCAGTTTAAGAATTGAACATAGCATTGATAACAAAACCAACAGTACAGCAAAAAGATAACCAATATGAGTGATATGTATTAATTTAGGTGCAAAATCTTAAGTAAAATATTAGCAACAAAAATATCAGTGGCACATTATCATACACCATAACTAAGTGGGACTTACTCCAGAAAGTAAAGCTATTTCAGTTGTCCTTGTTCCAGTAGTTTAATATTTGGAAATCCGTTAAGGAAATATATCATAATCATAGATCTAAAAAGGAAAATGACCATCTCAGATGTTGAAAAAATATTTGACATTATTCAAATTATTGAACTGACAAAAGATACTGAAAATAGGGAGAAAAAGTCAGATATTACATGTATGTGTGCATTTATCAGAAAAAAAGTGCATATGTATGGATTCCATCCGTGGAATTCTCCAGGCAAGAATACTGGAGTGGGTAGCCATTTTCTTCTCCAGGGGATCTTCCTGACCCAGGATCAAATTCACATCTCCTGCATTGCAAGCAGATTATTTATCACCAAGCCACCAGGGAAACCCTCATGTATGGACTAAGACTAATTAATACATCATTGTCTCCCCTGGTTCTCAAGTCCTCAGGTGTATTCCACCACTGGCTTTCCTGGATCTCCACGTTTCAGACAGCAGATTGGGAGAGTCAACCTCCATAATTGCATAAACCAATTCTTCATAATAAATCTATGGAGAACCCTAACTAAACCAGATTTATAAATAAATCCAATGGCTCATACCTAATGGGAAAACACTACAAGTATTCCCTACAATGTCAACAATAAAAAGGGTTCCATTTCACTGCTATTGCTTAAAACATTGTAATAACTAGCCAACGGAAGTGACAAGAGAAGTGTAAAAACTGGAAAGAGAAAAGTAAAATTATCAGCATTTGTTAATTTTAGATATCAGCATTATCTAAAAGTTCCAAGAGAATCAACTGGAAAGACATCATATACCTGAGAGGATTTAGTGAGATTATGGAGGACAATGTGGAAATGAATGACTCTCATGTACACAAACACCAACAAATTAGAGAAGACAATGGACAAACCCATTTATACTATCAACACAAAGTGATAAAATTTCCAGAAATAAATATGACTGAGGAATGTGACGGCTATATATTAATATACAGCATTCTAAAATGTTCTCTAATGACAGAAATAAAGACTAAAACAAGCAACTTCAAGCCATGTTTTCAAGAAAACTCATAATAAAAAATATATCAATTTCCCTAAGTCAATTTAAAATTGCAATGTAATTTTTCCCTGTGTTGGTAAAGTTATGGGGAAGCAGGCACTCATGCTCTTATACGTTGCTGACAGGAATTTAAATTAGAATAACCTTATAGAAGGCAATTTGGTTAATGGTATCTATTAAAATTGGAAGTAAACACACTCCTTGGAGAATGACAGCTATTCAATTCATCTTGTGAACATGCTCATGCAAAATAGCATATGTGCAAAGTCATTCATTTCATCATAAATGTAATAGCAAAAGACTTGAAATACTCTACCTGTCCATCAGGAAGGTACATTCATACAACAGAATGCAATGCAGTTGTCAAATGCATAGTAAAGAAAAGAAAAATTGTGAGAAATTCTCTCTACATGAATATGGAAATAACTTTCAGAAAGAAAGAATAACATACAGAGTAAATTACTGTCCATATAAAAAGTTTGTGTGTCAGAGGAATAAATATATGCCAAAGACATCTCTGGGCAGATGCACAAAAAATAGATTAGTAATAGTTGCTGCTGCTTTGAGGACAGTAGGTTGACACTGGGAAGAACAGGAAACAGGAATGAAACAGAAATTTTAAGAATATACATTTTGATAATCTGAATTTTTTATCCATATAAGACCATTATAATTCAAAATGCCAAAATCAAATGTCTAATAGAAATAAAGGGATGAAAAAAGATAAAATAAAAGTCAAATTTCAAACATAAATTAAAATGTTTTATTGATTAATAAAGCATTAAATATTAATAGTGAATTACTAAATGTTTAATATGTGTTATTGGTAGGCTGTAGTCCGTGGGGTTGCTAGGAGTCGGACACAACTGAGCAACTTCACTTTCACTTTTCACTTTCATGCATTGGAGAAGGAAATGGCAACCCACTCCAGGGTTCTTGCCTGGAGAATCCCAAGGATGGGGGAGCCTGGTGGGCTGCCGTCTATGCGGTCGCACAGAGTCGGACACAACTGAAGCGACTTAGCAGCAGCAGCAGCAATATGTGTTATGCCCCGTTTTAGGCATTTTACATGTATGAGATGGCTGCTATTAACATATTCGTTTTATTTTTTTAATTTATTTATTTGACTGCATCGAGTATTAGTTGCAGTGTGTGGGCTCTCTTGTTGAGCATGGGCTTAGTTGCCCTGTGGCATGTGGGATCTTAGTTCCTGAACCAGGGATTGAGCTGCATCCACTGCATTGGAAGACAGATTCCTAACCACTTGACTACCAGGAAAGTCCCCTATCCTCATTTTAGAAGTTCTATTATCTTCTTTTATACATGAGGAAACTGAGGCAGAGAGAAATGTATGACATGCCTAAAGTCACAGCTGGGCAGTCTCCTGGGACCTGCAGTTTTAACTGGCTGGCCATGTCACGTCCTCATTTACTACATGATATCTTGTGGTGCAATTAAACACATACATGACCACCACCATCCCATCCAAACACCCCAGGTTCAATACCTCACTTTGCTTACCAGCTGTATTGAACAAGTCACTCAGCATACACAGATTTGATTCCCTCATTTGTAAAAAAACAGTCTAGTCTCTAAAGCTTGCCATGAGCTTTTGTGTGTTTGTGTATGATAGGAAAGCAGGTGGAAAGATCCAGCATTTAAATATTTGCTGCAGGACACAGATTAGAAAAGATGCAAGAACCCACCTTCTGGAGGGGAGGGGTAAAAAAAAAAACAGTTGAGAAGCAAATCTCCTTTTCCTGTTGATTTTCTCTGTAAGTCTTAGGGAGAAGTTAGACTAAGAAAAGTTCTGGACCCTGGCTGTCAGGAGATGACATTTAAGGAAAGAAATGATGTATACTGCCAAGAAAAAAAAAAATGGTAACTTTCTAAGAAAATATCAACAGTCACATCCAAAATAGTAACAACTTTAAAAATAGAGTGACATAGGAAGAGCCAAAAACTCCAACTCTGAGGGACAATAGAACAACTGGGAGCAGGGAGCTGCCGAAACTGCGGGTGTGAGGAGGGTCATTTCTGGAAGTGAGTTTGTCCTTCAGAAATTTATCATCTTGGGCTTCTCTTAAGTGGATTTCTATCAACTAGTAAGGAAAGAAAAAAATCCTCCTTGGGGAATCTAGCAGAGTAACTCCAGGCTGAAGTTTAGCTTTTGAAAACTAAGTGCCTTTGATACCATGCAACATTCTGCTCATGACCAAAGTCTATGATGGGGTTGATGGGAGCGAGGACAATTTCATGTTTACCCAATTCCTCCTGTTCTGTCGGGTTCACAATGAGCTGAGTGGTGGTTAATCCCAGGAACAAGTCCCTCAGGATCCTTGATGCTCCCTAAAATACCCAGTCTGGGGCCACCATCCAGGAAATCAGCTCCCCTCCCCCTCCTCCACCAAGTAATAATGCTAATAATGCAAGTTGGATTCCATCAACTTCAAATTTCAGGTGACAGTGCCAGGGGTTTCCTTCACCTGTATCACCTCTATACATACTCCCAACACTAAAGCCAGACAAATATTCATTTAGATATATTAATATTTGCCAGTTATTAATAAGACTTGGGATGCATCAGTTCAGCTCATTTCAGTTGCTCAGTCGTGTCTGACTCTTTGCAACCCCATGGACTGCAGTACTCCAGGCCTCCCTGTCCATCACCAATTCCTGGATCTTACTCAAACTCATGTCCACTGAGTCAGCGATGCCATCCAACCATCTCATCCACTGTCATCCCCTTCTCCTCCTGCCCTCAATCTTGCCCAGCATCAGGGTCTTTTCCAATGAGTCAGTTCTTTGCATCATGTGGCCAAAATACTGGAGTTTCAGCTTCAGCATCAGTCTTTCCCATGAATATTCAGGATTGATTTCCTTTGGGATGGACTGGTTGGATCTCCTTGCAGTCCAAGGGACTCTCAAGAGTTTTCTCCAACACCATAGTTCAAAAGCATCAATTCTTCAGCATATCTTTTTCTTGAAGTATAGTTGATTTACAAGGTTGTGCTAGTTTCAGGTACAGAGCAAAGCGATTCAGTTATGCATACATATTCTGTTTTTCAGATTATTTTCCCTTATAGGTTATTACAAAATATTGAGTAGAATTCCTTGGGCTATGCAGGAGGTTCTTATTGGTCATCTATTTTATATATAGTAGTGAGTATATGCTAATTTCAAACTCCTAATTTATCTCTCCTCCCACTTTCCCCATAGGCAACCATAAGTTTGTTTTCTATGTCTGTGGGTCTATTTCTCTTTTGTATACAAGTTCATTTGTATCATTTTTTTGGTTTCTCCATATATGCAATATCATGTGATATTTGTCTTCGTCTGGCTTACTTTACTGAGTATGATAATATCTAGGTCCATCCACGCTGCTGTGTTATTTTATTCCTTTTATGACTGCATGTTATTCCATTGTATATGTACCACATCTTCTTTATCCACTCTTCCGTCAATGGACATTTATGTTGCTTCCATATCTTTATCCTTTATGGTCTTACAAGGCCTCCAGAGTTTCCTCCCTAGAGCCTCACAATGAGGCTGTGAGGGAAATTTGCTAAAGAAAGAGATTTCCATCCTAAAGATAAGAAAATGGAGGCCTGGAGAAGTTGGGTGATATCCCCCAGGACCAGTAGCAAATTAAACAAAGAGTCAGGACAATGCCTAGGTCTAAGATTCCTGCCACAACCTTCTTCTCAAGTGTCCTCCGAGATTTTTTTAGTTTTAAAATTTTGGTACTAGAGCTAATCAATGAATATAGTAAAGTTGCAGGGTATAAAATTAACACAGAGAAATCCCTTGCATTCCCATACACTAACAATGAGAAAACAGAAAGAGAAATTAAGGAAACAATACCATTCACCATTGCAACAAAAAGAATAAAATACTTAGGAGTATATCTACCTAAAGAAACAAAGACCTCTACATAGAAAACTATAAAACACTGATGAAAGAAATCAAAGAGGACACAAACGGAGAAACATACCATGTTCATAGATTGGAAGAATCAATATTGTCAAAATGGTTATACTACCCAAAGCAATCTATAGATTCAATGCAATCCCTATCAAGCTACCAACAGTATTCTTCACAGAACTATAACAAATAATTTCACAATTTGTATGGAAATACAAAAAACCTCGAAGAGCCAAAGTAATCTTGAGAAAGAAGAATGGAACTGGAGGAATCAACCTGCCTGACTTCAGACTCTACTACAAAGCCACAGTCATCAAGACAGTATGGTACTGGCACAAAGACAGAAATATAGATCAATGGAACAGAATAGAAAGCCCAGAGATAAATCCACGAACCTATGGACACCTTATCTTTGACAAAGGAGGCAAGAATATACAATGGAAAAAAGACAACCTCTTTAACAAGTGGTGCTGGGAACACTGGTCAACTACTTGTAAAAGAATGAAACTAGAACACTTTCTAACACCATACACAAAAATAAACTCAAAATGGATTAAAGATCTAAATGTAAGACCAGAAACTATAAAACTCCTAGAGGAGAACATAGGCAAAACACTCTCCGACATGAATCACAGCAGGATCCTCTATGACTCACCTCCCAGAATATTGGAAATAAAAGCAAAAATAAACAAATGGGACCTAATGAAACTTAAAAGCTTTTGCACAACAAAGGAAACTATAAGTAAGGTGAAAAGACAGCCCTCAGATTGGGAGAAAATAATAGCAAATGAAGCAACAGACAAAGGATTAAACTCAAAAATATACAAGCAACTCCTGCAGCTCAATTCCAGAAAAATAAATGACCCAATCAAAAAATGGGCCAAAGAACTAAACAGACACTTCTCCAAAGAAGACATACAGATTACTAACAAACACATGAAAAGATGCTCAACATCACTCATTATCAGAGAAATGCAAATCAAAACCTCAATGAGGTACCATTACACTCCAGTCAGGATGGCTGCTATCCAAAAGTCTACAAGCAATAAATGCTGGAGAGGGTGTGGAGAAAAGGGAACCATCTTACACTGTTGGTGGGAATGCAAACTAGTACAGCCACTATGGAGAACAGTGTGGAGATTTCTTAAAAAACTGGAAATAGAACTGCCATATGACCCAGCAATCCCACTTCTGGGCATACACACCGAGGAAATCAGATCTGAAAGAGACACATGCACCCCAATGTTCATCACAGCACTGTTTATAATAGCCAGGACATGGAAGCAACCTAGATGCCCATCAGCAGACGAATGGATGAGGAAGCTGTGGTACATATACACCATGGAATATTACTCAGCCATTAAAAAGAATTCATTTGAATCAGTTCTAATGAGATGGATGAAACTGGAGCCCATTATACAGAGTGAAGTAAGTCAGAAAGATAAAGACCATTACAGTATACTAACACATATATATGGAATTTAGAAAGATGGTAATGATAACCCTATATGCAAAACAGAAAAAGAGACACAGATGTACAGAACAGACTTTTGGACTCTGTGGGAGAAGGCGAGGGTAGGATGTTTCAAGAGAACAGCATGAACATTATCTATAGTGAAACAGATCACCAGCCCAGGTGGGATGCATGAGACAAGTGCCTGGGCCTGGTGCACTGGGAAGACCCAGAGGAATCGGGTGGAGAGGGAGGTGGGAGGGCAGATCGGGATGGGGAATACACGTAACTCCATGGCTGATTCATGTCAATGTATGACAAAACCCACTGCAATGTTGTGAAATGGTTGGCCTCCAACTAATAAAAATAAATGAAAAAAAAATTTTTTGGAACCTGGGTTTATTAGTTCAGAGCTGTCCACACATTGCAAGAGCCCTATGACACCAGAGCACTCCTCACCCTTCACCAACAAGAGTTCTCTTAGGAGAGATGAACACACACCTGGACTGAGTATGTGACCTCCTTCTCATGAGCTAAGTGGCTGAAGACGACCCAGTTTGGAAATTCACCAAGCTATAGTCTGTCTCTCCCTTCTTTCTCCTGGTTATTGACATTAAGCTATCATGTTACTCACAGATAGAAAACTGGAAGCGAACTAAAATGGAAATCCTGTTGTTACCTCAGATTTCTCCTTTGTACACTCATCTGAATATATGCTACTTTTATTCAGCAGTTACTAATTCAAAAGCCATAGTGGCCATGTATCAACTCTTGAAGTGACTGATGAAATCAACTTAATGAAGGGCAAAGTCTATGGCAGAAAAGACTGGGTGTCTGTCTGACTCAATTTGGCTTGCCAGCCATGGAAGGACCCACTCCTCAGAGGGAACCACAGTTCTTCATACAAAGATGCAGACCACACCCTGACCAACACGCTCCCCACCTCCTCACCCTCAACACACACACCCTTCAGGTTTTCTGAAGTCAGTTACTCAAAAAATATACACAGAGGAATTTGTAGATGTCAGGCATTGTGCTAAGGAGTAAAATACAGCTGCTGACAGCACAAAAAGCCTTGCCTCCTTGGTGCTTACATTCTAAAGAGGAGATTTACACAACAAAATCTGAAACTAAAATATTAAAATAGACTCACCTGCTGTCATTCCCCACATCACACCTTCTAACTCCTCTGGGGCCCCATTTCTAGGGCTTCATCTCTGCCTCCATCTTGTTTTCTAACACCCAGCTCTACTAAATCACCTTGGTTCCCACCACCCTCCAAACACCACTTGCCTCGTCTTGGTCCGGGAGTTTGTGATGGACAGGAAGGCCTGTCATGCTGCAGTTCATGGGGTCGCAAAGAGTCGGACACGACTGAGCGACTGAACTGACTGACTAACTGAACTGGTCACCATTACCCTTTCCCAATTCTGAGAGCAAATGCCTACTCCTGAATCCATTACGTGGAATCCCAATCAGGTGTACTCAGTGAGACTTCTTGGGACTCGTGCTCAGATGCCCTATTGATCTCCCTCATCAGCTCCATTCTGGATTATGACTGAGGAGGTCTCCACTGGTCCTAGAATGTCAGTGTGGTGGCTCCACTCCATCTTCCATCAGACCCTAGATCTTGCCAGGCCTCGGGGCTTTGTGATGGAGTGTTTCCAGTACAAGATTGTCCAAAAGAACTGATAAACCAGCGAAGGACCTGTGATTCTATTCTGGAATCTACTAGGCAAGATTAGCCATGTTCTTCACCACTTGGCATCACTCTGGGCTTCTGTTTGCTTGTACCTCAGTGTCCACCTTGGCTCCTCTCTGCACCTGTGTTTTTAACACCGCATCACTTGTGTTCCCTTTCTAACTTTCCCAGCTTCTAGTCTGCTGGCTCAGGTCCCTCTGAGGTTACTCCTTCTCCCCAGACGAGCTCATCCCAATTCTCCCCAGCATGGCCATAAATGACAAATGACACGTGCTCCAGTTGTCCCCAAGGACAGGTATGAAAACAGAGACAGGAAGGGGAGAGGGCGAACCCTGATGGTTATAGAATGGATTGGAGACAGAAAAGCTAAACTTCAGTTCTCCAGGCCTGAGATTCTGTGCTCTTACCTCTTTGCGCTAGTCCACATTTCCTAGGGCTTCTAGAAACTTACTATGACCTAACCTCATGATTTCAGAACTCACACACAAAAAAAACATCAGTCTCTTCTTTCTTCAATCTATCCTCTGTACCTGGATATCTCTCTCTCCCCTCTCTCTCTTGCACACAGACTCCCTTAACTTGTGTGGGGATAGGGAGGGAGGGAGGACTGAAGTGTGGGAAATGATACCTCAGAACACTTCCATCACTTGATGATGCTGCTGGAAGACTAGATAGATACCCACTTTTGCTGAATAGGGAGGTATTCAACTTTTTGTACTCCTCTCCAAAACCTGGGTGTGAGCATTCCTTCAACTAATATCTTCAGAGACTGCTGAGCTAGTGAAAGGTCAACATATGCTCTCCCATGTTACTCTAAGGAGACTTAGCAACAGTTTACACATTCACAGCCAATGAATTTCATACTGTGGCCTGTAGTCAGAAAAGAAGAATAGAAATCAATCAGAAGTCACCCTGATGCCCACCTTTCTCTGAAAATCCACTCTGATGTCAAACGAGGAAGAATGGTTTCAATAGCAGCTGATAAGTCAAACCTGTGAACCTGCTCCTGCATACCTGGGGATTGGCAAGCCTTAAGGAGGAGGCTGCAGTAAGCTGTCCTGTACCCAGAGCTATGACTGACTGCTGAATTTTCAAAAACAACTTGCCTTTGGAGCACAAGGTAATTACATACAGCTTCCAGGCAACATTTGGGAGAAAAAAAAAAAAACTCAAGTGGATGAACCAGGTTCCCCTAAAAATTAAAAAAAAAAAAAGTCCATCAAAAGGACAGCTTAATAAAATGCATGTGTTCAATTGATCCTGGGCAGAAATGATTTTGCCCTGGCAAATTACATTTGTATCTAAACATCGTATTTTCAAATGGGACTGTGTTCTCTGCCCAGCATCACTGGGAAAGGCAGTCAGTGCCCTGAATGTTCAACAATATACCATATGGATTCCTTTTATTAAAATCTCATTTCACCGGGATGACTCCTTTGAGAGAGATGTGCAGAGTAACGTGAGGAAATCGGTGAACCAACACCACATAACTGTATCACGCATATTAAATATTCTTGCTTACGCATTCACTACGCACTTGGCCTACCGCTGAATGCACTTGGAGACCGAGGACGTCTGTAACTCAGCAGCTTGGGAACTTTGTTCCCCCCCCACCCCCCTGCTTCCTCCTTTCCTGCTTTTAAAATCAATTAAGAGGGGGAAATGAATCAAAGTTCTTCTGTCTTCACACCCTCTCTGCAATGCTGCCACTTCAAAGGTGCTTGGGCGGGTTGCTTTCATCAACAGAGCCCTGAGTGATCAATGGGAAATACCAGCTAAGTCATCACACACAGATCTGCATCATTGCCATGATCCCCCTCCAGCCACTGTCCCAGAACCAAGAGTTTCTTAAGCATGTGTGCTGGGCTCCTCTGTAACTTGTTTGATTACTCTGGGAACAGGAAAATAGCTCCAGTTCAAAAATCAGACACTGTTAAGTTTCTTTCAAATTTTCTTTTTTGTTTTTACCATTTTAAGTGTGCAGTGTAATAGCATTGTTTATTCACAATGTTGCACAACCACTAGCATGTCTGTTTCCAAAATCTTTTCATCATCACAAACCATAACTCTATCAATGAAATAATAACTGCCCTTCCCACCTAAAATTAAAAGGACAATGTTTACCCATCGTGGTTGGCCAACCACACAGATTTTATTTTAAAGATGGATGAAAGTGAAAGTGTCAGTCACTCAGTTGTGTCCCACTCTTTGTGATCCCATGGACTGTAGCCCACCAGGTTCCGTCTTTCCATGGGATTCTCCAGTCAAGATTACTGGAGTGGGTTCCATTCCCTTGGTCTAGGTGAATCTTCCCAACCCAAGGATCCAACCTGGGTCTCCTGCATTGCAGGCGGATTCTTCACCGCCTGAGTCACCAGGGAAGCCTCCTAAAGACGGGTGGCTATGAAGAAGAGACGCTTGTCTGAGCACATGATTTTACATAAATTCTGGTGAGATTTAATATAAGCCAAAAATATTGATCCTGAAAACTTGTGGCTGGTTAGAGCTTCATTTTTTTTTTCATTTACTTAAACAAATACAATGAACAGCTACTATGTACTGTGTTCTGTGTACTTTGGAGATCCAATGGAGAATCAGAAAGAAATCTGCCCCCATATAGTCAATTACCATAGAGAAAGGACATGTGTAGGTAGCTCAGAAACCAGACAGCCATTGGCAGAAACATGGGCTGCTATGAGGGTCTCTTGGCTCAGTGATCCAAGGAAATCTTTCTGAAGAAAAGGTTCTTTGATCTGGTTTTTGAAACATTAACTGAATTATATACATGGAAGAAGATAAGAGAAAAGAGAATAGCATATGTAAAAATCAACTTAGGGAGCACGTGGATTGTAAGTCAGAAATGGCATATGGAGTTTAGGGGAAGAAAAGCTGTAGATGAACTAGAAATCAGGGGGTTTCTTTTAGATGGTGTGCGGGGGGTGGGGGAAGATCTGTGACAGGCTTCATGCAGAAGTTGTTCTGCTCTTTGTCATGGGACCCTGCAACCCTGGTTGGAGGCGGCCTCTTTGTTTGGACCCAGGCTCCTGCCATCATACCTGCTCCTCTGCTCTTTATTCACCCATTTCTTCAGCTTGCAGATCGTGTGTCTGGCCTTGGTAGGATTCCAGCCCACCTCTGCTTGCCTGTCTGTTTCAGTGTCCTGTGTCCTAAATATAAATTCTCACAATGAAGTACTTCCAATGGACTAGACTGAGTCAGGAGCACATTCCTAACTCCATCATTTGTGACTGGAGGGGACAACACCCCTCTGACAAACATGGCAGCCTGGGTCCACACCCCTTCAACTGCTGCTAGGGTACAGGCACCCGCTGGAGAAAAGTGATATCAGCTGACATTTACTCAAATGAGTATGTACTCTAAATGTCACAGACATCTACTAACATTTAAGAAGACAAGGAGATGTGCCATGCACTATGGAAATTATGCCAGAAAGGGTAAGAAAGTGAATATTTTAGCATTAACAGAGGCAACCTTCAATTATATGGAAGAATGCTATATGGAAACAGTTCATAACTCAATACTGCTGAATAATGAGATGTTCCACTCTTTTGATATGAATGACCAGTCTACAATTCATCAATATTATAATTTACCCCACTTCTCTCCACTCCACAGTCCCCAATGTGTGTCAACCAAGAAAACAAAACTTCCCCTTGCCCCGTCCTATATGCATTCAAATCACTTGTAGTATGCAGAAGGATTTTACATAACTGTATCAAAATTATTAATAGAATATATTTCACCAGCCCAGGAGAGAGTTACATTTTCATAGGGTATATGGTCTGATAAACAGTATCAGCAAAGATAAGAATTTTACCAGGCATGTGTTTTTTAAAAAACGAATTACCTGCAAATAGGTATTTTTAAAACCTTTTCCATGCTGGTTCCTCACCCCCCCCCCCTTTTAAAATAGGTCTACCATAAAGTCCTCTATTCAGAAAAAGAGTGTCTGATTATTTTAATGTATAAATATTAGCTATAAGTTCCTTCCCCTGGGCAAGTACACAGATCCAAAGTGCTACTGCCTTCAGCTTGCCATGGTTTTAATATAACTATCTTACTCCATCAGTTAATTAATTAAGAACACATACTGTGTGTGTATGGTGCACACTTGTCACGCAAGCAAGGGCTTCCCAGGTGGTGGAGGTAAAGAATCTGCTTGCCAATGGAGGAGACACAAGAGACTCGAGTTCCATCCCTGGGTCTGGAAGATCCCTAGGAGAAGGAAATGGCAGCCCACTCCAGTATTCTTGCTTGGAAAACCCCATGGACAGAGGAGTCCAGCAGTCCATGGGGTTGCAAAGAATCAGATATGACTGAACGACCGAGCACACAAACACACATAATACAAGCATATACACACCTGATGGCAGAGGTTCAAGCTCATCAGCTCCATGAATGTACACATCTGCACAAGCATGACAGTTATATAAATTCACCACTATATTTGATTCTTCTGTCTCAGACTGAAAGATGATACAGGCTTTCCCATCAGTAATTTGAGATGCTATTTAATTGGCCTTTGTGATTCTAGAGATACTCTAGAAATATTCACTTCCCTTCTTTGTTTATAATCTTTCACACATCAAAACTACTCAAAGAATCATACTTACACACCACAGGCCTTCTGGGCTCAGCTAAGATTTCCTGCTTCTAATCAAAGGAAAAAATCTGAACTTTAAAAGAAAATATTAGTGCTATCCAGTGAATGCCAGGAGCTGCAATTTCCTACTAGTACAGATGATAAGAATTCATTTTTCTTTTTTTGATACTGTTTGCACAATACTTGGAATGTTTGCAGTGTGTATAAATCAGGGCCATTAGTAATGAGTCAGACCTGAAACTGAAAGGAGACGAACATAGCATCTCCTGAGACAAGCTGATTTCTGCAACCAGTCCCTGAGTTTGACTCTCTGCTTCATGGTGGCCATGGCCAGGTGGGGCACCATGCTTTGTTACCAAGACAGTGTTGGATCTCCTTGCAGTCCAAGAGACTCTCAAGAGTCTTCTCCAAGACAATAGTTCAAAAGCATCAATTCTTCAGTGCTCGGCTTTCTTTATAGTCCAACTCTCATATCCATACATGACTACTGGTAAAACCATAGCTTTGAATAGATGGACGTCTAAGATGGCAGAGTAGAAGGATGTGAGCTCATCTTCTCCTGCAAGAACTCCAAAATTACAACTCACTGCTGAACAACCATTATCAGGAGAATGTTGGATCCCACCCATCCCTGTCCAAGGGCAAAGGAGAAGACCCAGCAAGACAGTAGAAGGGGTGAAATCATGTTTAGAATCAAACCCCATACCCACCAGAGACACTTGAAGGGCTCAAACAAAACCTTGTGCACACCAGGATACTCCACAGAGACTGAGCCAGACCTGCCTTCGAGTGTTTGAGCATCTCCTGTGGAGATACAGGTCAGCAGTGGCCTGCCACAGGGGCAGGGGCTCTGGGTGCAGCAGGCCTGGGTGTGGCATAAGCCCTCTTGGAGGAGGTCACCATTAACCCCACCATAGAGCTGCCAGAAGTTACACAGGACTGGGGAAACAGCCTCTTGGAGGGCACAAACAAAACCTTGTACAAACAAGCACCTAGGAGGAAGAAGCAGTGACCCCACAAGAGACTGACCCAGACTTGCCTGCAAGTGTCCAGGAGTCTCTGGCAGAGTTGTGGGTTGGTGGTGGCCTGCTGCAGGGTCGGGGACACTGAGTGAGGCAGTGCACGTGTGGGACCTTGTGAAGGGGGTTGCCATTATCTTCATTACCTCCACCACAGTTTGGCCTCAGGTCTTACAACAGGGAGGGAATACAGCCCAACCCATCAACAGAAAATTGAAAGAAAGATTTACTGAGCATGGCCCCACCCATCAGAACAAGACCATTTCCCCCTCAGTCCTCTCTCCCATCAGGAAGCTTCCATAAACCTCTTATTCTCATCCATCAGAGGGCAAAAAGAATGAAAACCACAATCACAGAAAATTGATCAAACTGATCACATGGACCACAGCCTTGTTTAACTCAAATGAAACCATAAGTTATGCCGTGTAGGCCCACCAAAGATGGATGGGTCATGGTGGAGTGTTCTGACAAAATGTGATCCACTGGAGAAGGGAATGGCAAACCACTTCAGTATTCTCACCTTTAGAACCCCATTAACAGTATGAAAAGCCTACTTGTTGGGCTCAAAGACCAAGAGAATACTTCCTTGACTTAGAATACTTGGACTTTATTGTGAATATAGTCAAAGCTATGGTTTTTCCAGTAGTCATGTATGGATGTGAGAGTTGGACTATAAAGAAAGCTGAGCACTGAAGAATTGATGCTTTTGAACTGTGGTGTTGGAGAGACTCTTGAGAGTCCCTTGGACTGCAAGGAGATCCCACCAGTCCATCCTAAAGGAAATCCATCCTGAATATTCATTGGAAGGACTGATGCTGAAGCTGAAACTCCAATACTTTGGCCACCTGATGCGAAGAACCGACTCATTGGAAAAGACCCTGATTCTGGGAAAGATTGAAGGCAGAAGGAGAAGGGGACAACAGAGGATGAGATGGTTGGATGGCATCACCAGCCCGATGGACGTGAGTTTGAATAGGCTCCGGGAGTTGGTGATGGACAGGGAAGCCTGGTGTGCTGCAGTCCGTGGGGTCGCAAAGAGTCGGACACGACTGAGCAACTGAACTGACTGACTGATATACATTCCTGAGTGTGAACCATTCCACATTCAGTAAACCACACAAATAGTTGGTCTCAACATAAAATAAATGAATGAACTTAGAAAGGGGTGTCATATGCCAGTGTACTTACTTACCCAGCTTCATCACCCTGTGCATTCAAATCAGCACACGTTTCCCAGGCTACACAGGTAATTCTGAGTACTGCAGGGTCCCCAGGGTGCTTCTGAGTCAGCCTCCTTATCAGGCCACCTCACTGTACCTTCATCACTCAAGTCCTTGGCGAAACTGCCACCCCTTTGGTCATCATCCCTGCCCCCACAGAAGCTGGCCTCTCTTCTGCCATTCCATTTCAGTTATTAAACAAGTGTTTTTCCCTTAAAGGTCTTCAGAGCAAAGCTGAGACAAAGTCCACTTTTTAAGAAAGGTTTTACTAAATGTCTAGGGTTAAAGAAATGAAAATAGCGTGGCAAGATCCTGTTTACAAGTATCAGCATATCTTACTTCCCTCAGAGCCAACAGGCCCAGATTCTGTAAAGTCTTAACCTCTTTACTGACCTCCAGTCCATCCACTCACAGCATTCCTTAAAGGCTCCAAGCTGGGCTGTCTTGAGTTCTGGCTTGCTTCCCCAGCCTCCTAGAATGTTCCACCCCTCTCCCTCCCCTGGTTAACTCTAAGCTAATCTTTGCCTTCTCCTGAGTATCATCTTCTCCAGGAACACACTGTGATGAGCTAGCTTCTTGCTCCACAGAGGACACTGCCTTTTTTACATTCACTCTCGGTGTTCTTTTATTTATATTTAATAGGTATAGTCTTATTTCTCATGCTTAAAAAGCAATTATTACCCTCAAAGGATTGAAAGCAGAATTCTAAAGAGATACTTGTACACCCAAGTTCATAGCAGAGCTATTCACAATTAGCAAAAGGGAGAAGCAAACTCAGTACCCATTGACAGATGAACAAATAAACCAAATGTAGAATAAACATACATTGGAATACTATTCAGCCTTAAACAAGAATGAAAATTTGACACACACTTCAATGTAGTTGAACCTGGAGGACATTGTCAGAATTTTAATGTCAGTCACAAAAAGACAAATATGGTGACTGTTCTTACATGACATATGTATAGTAGTCAAATTCATAGAGACAGAAAGTAGGATGGTGGTTTCCAGGGCCTGGGGGAGGAGGAATGGGGAGTTATTGCTTAATGGATACAGAGTATCAGTGTGGGAGATGAAAAACTTCTAAAGTGGAAGATGGTGGTGGCTGCACAGGGATGTGAACGTACTTAATGCTACTGCATCACACATTTAGCATGGTTAGGATGGTAAATCTCTGCTATGTGTTTCTGAGACACAATAAAGTAATTTAAAAATTAGCTTAAAAAACTATTTGTTTAGTACTTGTCTCCACCTCTAGTCTGTAAGCTGGGTGTAGTTTGTAGTCACTGCACATATATATATTTATATATATGTGTGTGTATATATACATATACATATATATATATTATATATATATTTAATAAAATGAGTAAATGGAAGGTGCAGATCATCCCACTTTTGCAGGGACACCAAATGTACCTATGTCTCAAAATCCACACCCCCTCTTAAGACCCCCAATCCCAAGCAGGAAAAATGTCCACTTTACCATGCAAGCTCCATCATTCAAGTTACAATTAATTTCCTGCCCCAATATCTGTCTCTACCCAGGATGCAGGATGATAAACATACCCCCTCCATTGGCCTCTCCAGGTAATCTCCCAAGAAATGTGGTCTCATTCTCTGGACCAAGATGAACAGTCTTATCAGAATATATCACAACGTCAGTACATTTTCCCAAATATTAGTCATTCTGTATGAAACAATCCTACAGTTAGGACAAAAAGTTCCACCAGGGATACTGTGATGAACTTCTGTACACTGAGTGGTGAAGGGTGTGTTAGTAACACATTTCTGCAATCTTCCTTGTCAACCCTTATCTCCTATCAGTAACTTCTCAAGCCAAAATACCTATGACACCATCAGAACATGCCACAGGTTTTAGCAGAGTACTTGAAACTCAGAGCCAAAAATATTTCTATTCCCCATTTTCTCTCTAAAAAATTTTAGAACATGAAAATATATGTATATGTATATATATATTTTATATTTATTTATATAATATATATATAGCTCTGTCCCAGCCATATGCCACAATTTATATAACCAAATAAGATGCCTATTTTCTTACACTCTTTTGTTCAGATTAATGACACTTTTGAACTTTGCCTCAAAACTTGCTTAAAAATTGATAAGCAAATGGCATATTCCAACTGATCCTTCTAGAACAAAGGGATAGTCTTCCCTCAAGAAACACTTGAGTTTTCTATTTTAATTAGGTATAAAATAGATTGCATGATTAAAAAATAGGTTTCACAATTCTTACCCATCATGGTTGCAAAAATCTTTGGGTTTGATTTTTTTTGGGGGGGTGGGTTTGATTTTTAACTGGGATATTCACTATTAAAACTGAGTTAAGGATACATGCTCACTTGTGAAATTCTACCCTTTTAAATATCCATTCAGTTCTTGTAGAAAGTATCAGCTTTGTATCAGTTTCTTTATTAAAGGTATTATATCTTTATTAAAGATATTTCTTTCATATCTCTCTACAATATTTAGTAATACCTCATTCGAGCATGAATTTTTATAGCAAAAGGCATCAGCAACAAGGCACAGGAAATTATCAACCTCTTGTCAGAGCTTATGGTGAATTTTTGAAAATCCATATCTTGAATCTATAAACCTGGAAGTTTTCTTGTTTTATTTCCTTCTCCAAATGAAGTACGCTTATTGCCTTGTCGTAGACATAAAACCTAAGGAGACAAATTCACCTCTTATTCCAAGAGCACTCCCAGACTCCAAGTTCCCTCTGAATCATACTCTGAGGTCATTCTGACAAGAGTGACCCACACAATCCTTGTCCATTCACCATTGTCACATATCACACCATCCTGCAGAAATTTCATTTTGTGCAAATGAGGGCCCCCTGGACATTAGAAGCCACTAAAATATAAACTACATACTCTGCAACTTTTAAAAAACTCCAGGTAGTTGACATTACCTGTGGACTAATGATACCTCTTGCTGCTTCTTCCCCATACTGTGGTTTGCACGTGGGAAGGGCATAGATAGCAATGCTGGAATTGCAATCAAAATCAAGCTTTGAGAGCTGCTCCTTTATAGCAGGCAACCCAGGAAAGCAGAGGACCATTCAGGGAGGTTCTGTGCTGCAGCTGTTAAATGCATGTGCCGTGGAACCAGTCAGGTTCCTTCCCAACTTCTTCCATGCACTAGGCATGCTACCCCGAGCAAGCTATTTAATATCTTTGTGCATCAGTCTTATCATCTGTAAACTGGAGATGATAGCGTCCCCCTGTCAGAGAATTGCTATGAGAGCAAAATGAATAGCAATATAAAATACTCCTAGTATTACCTATACATACTAAGCAGTAAAAAAGCATTCTGTTTGTTTCCAAGGCAAACCATTCAATATCACGGTAACCCAAGCCTATGCCCCAACCAGTAACGCTGAAGAACCTGAAGTTAAACGGTTCTGTGAAGACCTACAAGACCTTTTAGAACTAACACCCAAAAAAGATGTCTTTTTCATTATAGGGGACTAGAATGCAAAAGTAGGAAGTCAAGAAACACCTGGAGTAACAGGCAAATTTGGCCTTGGAGTACAAAATGAAGCAGGGCAAAGTCTAATAGAGTTTTGCCAAGAGAACGCACTGGTCATAGCAAACACCCTCTTCCAACAACACAAGAGAAGACTCTACATATGGACATCACCAGATGGTCAACACCGAAATCAGATTGATTATATTCTTTGCAGACAAAGATGGAGAAGCTCTATACAGTCAGCAAAAACAGACCAGGAGCTGACTGTGGCTCAGATCATGAACTCCTTATTGCCAAATTCAGACTTAAACTGAAGAAAGTAGGGGAAACCACTAGACCATTCAGGTATGACCTAAATCAAATTCCTTATGACTATACAGTGGAAGTGAGAAATAGATTTAAGGGACTAGATCTGATAGACAGAGAGCCTGATGAACTATGGACGGAGGTTCATGACATTGTACAGGAGATAGGGATCAAGATTATCCCCATGGAAAAGAAATGAAAAAGGCAAAATGGTTGTCTGAGGAGGCCTTACAAATAGTTGTGAAAACAAGAGAAGCAAAAAGCAAAGGAGAAAAGGAAAGATATTCCTATTTGAATGCAGAGTTCCAAAGAATAGCCAGGAGAGATAAGAAAGCCTTCCTCAGCAATCAATGCAAAGAAATAGAGGAAAACAACAGAATGGGAAAGACTAGAGACCTTGTCAAGAAAATTAGAGATACCAAGGGAATATTTCAGGCAAAGACGGGTT
Organism: Odocoileus virginianus; assembly: GCF_023699985.2. Classification (NCBI taxonomy): domain Eukaryota; kingdom Metazoa; phylum Chordata; class Mammalia; order Artiodactyla; family Cervidae; genus Odocoileus; species Odocoileus virginianus. The sequence goes on along the minus strand of NC_069684.1, from coordinate 53,201,924 downwards.
CTATTAAGGACAGAAATGGTATGGACCTAACAGAAGCACAAGAAGAGGTGGCAAGAATGCACAGAAGAACTGTACAAAAAAGATCTTCATGACCCAGATAATCACAATGGTGTGATCAGTCACCTAGAGCCAGACACCCTGGAATGTGAAATCAAGTGGGCCTTAGAAAGCATCACTACGAACAAAGCTAGTGGATGTGATGGAATTCCAGTTGAGCTATTTCAAATCCTGAAACATGATGTTGTGAAAGTGCTGCACTCAATATGCCAGCAAATTTGGTAAACTCAGCAGTGGTCACAGGACTGTAAAAGGTCAGTTTTCATTCCAATCCCTAAGAAAGGCAATGCCAAAGAATGCTCAAACTATCGCACAATTGCACTCATCTCACACGCTAGTAAAGTAATGCTCAAAATTCTCCAAGCCAGGCTTCAGCAATACGTGAACCGAGAACTTCCAGGTGTTCAAGCTGGTTTTAGGAAGAGGCAGAGGAACCAGAGATCAAATTGCCAACCTCTGCTGGATCATCAAAAAAGCAAGAGAGTTCCAGAAAGACATCTATTTCTGCTTTATTGACTACGCCAAATCCTTTGACTGTGTGGATCACAATAAACTGTGGAAAATTCTGAAAGAGATGGGAATACCAGACCACCTGACCTGCCTCTTGAGAAACCTGTATGCAGGTCAGGAAGCAACAGTTAGAACTGGACATGGAACAACAAGACTGGTTCAAATAGGAAAAGGAGTATGTCGAGGCTGTATATTGTCACCCTGCTTATTTAACTTATATGCAGAGTACATCATGAGAAACGCTGGGATGCAGGAAGCACAAGCTGGAATCAAGATTGCAGGGAGAAATATCAATCACCTCAGATATGCACATGACACCACCCTTATGGCAGAAAGTGAAGAGGAACTAAAAAGCCTGTTGATGAAAGTGAAAGAGGAGAGTGAAAAAGTTGGCTTAAAGCTCAACAGTCAGAAAACTAAGATCATGGCATCTGGTCCCATCACCTCATGGGAAATAGATGGAGAGACAGTGGAAACAGTGGCTGACTTTATTTTTGGGGGCTCCAAAATCACTGCAGATGGTGACTGCAGCCATGAAATTAAAAGATGCTTACTCCTTGGAAGGAAAGTTATGACCAACCTAGACAGCATATTAAAAAGCAGAGACATTACTTTGCCAACAAAGGTCCATCTGGTCAAGGCTATGGTTTTTCCAGTGGTCATGTATGGATGTGAGAGTTGGATGGTGAAGAAAGCTGAGCACTGAAAAATTGATGCTTTTGAACTGTGGTGTTGGAGAAGACTCTTGAGAGTCCCTTGGACTTCAAGGAGATCCAACCAGTCAATCCTGAAGGAGATCAGTCCTGGGTGTTCATTGGAAGGACTGATGCTGAAGTTGAAACTCCAATACTTTGGCCACCTCATGTGAAGAGTTGACTCATTGGAAAGAACCCTGATGCTGGGAGGGATTGGGGGCAGGAGGAGAAGGGGACGACAGAGGATGAGATGGCTGGATGGCATCACTGACTCATTGGGCACGAGTTTGAGTAAACTCCGGGAGTTTGTGATGGACAGGGAGGCCTGGCGTGCTGCAATTCATGGGGTCGCAAAGAGTCGGACACAACTGAGCAACTGAACTGACTGGTGATAGCTCAATAGATGAGTTAACAATAAATGTCCGTTCATACCATTCTTTACGTCCTCCTTATTTCTAGCTCCCAAAGTTTTCAAGGATTTTGGTTTAGTCCTAATCCTTTAAATTACACCTTACTGCTCCCTCCTCTCCTTAGTTGCCCCTGGAAAACAAAGCTATGAGCTGCTGGCCCATTTGGGGGCCAAAGAGAATTCGAGAGGGCCAAGTCAAATGAGGGTTTGCTTATGAGTGAGAAGGCCATTCTCTCATTGGTTTTCTCTGCTCAAGAAAAAAACTGCACTTCTAACAGTTTTTCTGAACAATGAAGGGGGAAAAAAGGATTTCATTTAATATTGAGATGTTTTATTTTACCTATAAAGAACAAAGATTCTTGAAGCTGGCTTCTTGTCAATGCAGATAATCCATGCATGCATATGGGTGACCCTCAGCCCTCAGATAGCTAGCAAATTGATCTACTTCTTGTTGACCCAAAGTCAATGAACTAAAGACTCTGGACTTTTTTTCTATCTAACACAACTCTATCTCACTTAATTTTATTTGGAGGTCCTGTAATGGGGCATAAATAGGAAGCAGAAGTGGGGACCCCTCAAATCTTACTTCTTTTTCAATGAACTAAAGAAAAATTGAAGGGTAAATATGTCCATTAGTCTCATCAAATTAGAGGCTATGTTAAAATCACCATCAACATTATGAATGGCAGTGAAGCTCCATATAGGGTTAAAAAAGGAATATGTCTGCATGAAGGGAAGTTTCATTTTGCTCTACCATCTTCCTCCAAAAACAGCCTTAGGAATGGAACATATAAGTAGATATAAGGACACACAAATCACTTAGTCATTTTCCCATAGTGGACACTCACCTGAGCAGGTGAGATGGTCCACGCAGGGTTGAAGTAAAGATGGCTCAGCCGTAGCCATCTGCCCTATAAAGTATGTTGGCAAGACCTTTCTACAGTCTTCTGTATCAACATGTATCTCCTATAAATTAGGACTTTGAGATTAACATATATATACACTACTATATGTAAAATAGATAAACAATAATGACCTACTGTCTAACAGGGAACTATACTCGAAGCCTTTTAATAACTTAAAATGGAAAAGAACATGAAAAAGAATATATATACAAATGTATATATATATGTGTATATATATATGTATATGTATATATGTATATATATATGTATGTATATGGAGAAGCAAATGGCAACCCACTCCGGTATTCTTGCCTGGAAAATCCCATGGACAAAGGAGACTGGTAGGCTACATACAGTCCATGGGGTCACAAAGAGTTGGACACAATTTAGCAACTAAACAGCAACAAATATATATATATACATATATATATATATACACACACATACATACACACACACATATGTACATATGTATATGTATAACTGAATCACTTCTGTACACTTGAAACTAACATAGCATAGCAAAATAACTATACTTCAATTAAAAAAAGAAACACATATCTCCTATAGGTAACTGCCTAAGCTTGCTATGTGGTGAGTCAGGGAGAATTTTCATACAAACACACTGTTCCATTGTGAGCATCTCATTCTACTGGTCCCAGAAGCTGTGCCTTGGGTTTAAGCTAATCACTAGCCACTAGACATTCACCTCTCTGCTCCTCTGCTCAAGCCCTAGAACATGAAAAGTATACAGGTTTGGAGTGACGTTGAGGATGGTGGCCAAGTGGAGAACATATCTGATTGTCTTTTCTGTCACTCTAAGAGCTTTTCCAGGAAAAGAGAAGTCCGCAGACATAAGCTTGCAATAATGGACTGACATGGGAGAGAAGCATGTAATGGATTGCCAGCTGCATTGAGCAGGATAGATTTCTGCATAATGCTCACTTCCTTCAGTTCTCTGCTTCCCACTCACTTGGTCATTGTGCTCTGTCTTCTTATCACCATCTGACATAAGTATGTATTCTCTTAATTATCTGGATCCTCCAGTCAGAACATAAGCCCCATGAAAAGTAGAACTGCTTTATCCCCAGCACCTAAGATCATATCTGGAACATAGTAGGCACTCAATAAATAATTGCTGAGTTAATGAGCAAACCTGTTGTAGCTGTTAACAGTTTTAGCACTAGATTCCTGGAGACAGAGAAGGATGCGACATCAACTTTGGAATATACTAATCTTACTTCACAGATGAGGAAACTGAGACTCAGAGAGGTCTTGGTTTGCTTCAAATCTTATCAGCCCAGAAGATCAGATCAAGGCTCAATGGACCACTGACCAACCCGTCCTCCATGCACATAGACATTTTTGCTATAAACATGTGACCCATGACAGAGCAGAAGGAACTGGAAGGGAATTTCCTGGGCACTCTTCAGACATGACCCAAATAGAAAAGGGAGTCCTGAGCCCTGAGAAACAGAATAGATGAGAGTGAACAGGAGCCAGCCTGTCCCAGTCAAACAGGCTGCACAATGGACATGGCAGTGCAATAAAACAGATGGCTGCCCAGATGCAGCAGCTGCTGTAGCCACACAAAGTGTAGTCTGGTGAAGGTCACAGTAAGTGAGTGTTATATCACAAAAAGGAGGAACAGGAAAGCAAAATAGATGCATGCATGCTAAGTCGCTTCAGTCGTGTCTGACTCTTTGCAACCCCATGGACTGCAACCTACCAGGCTCCTGTGTCAATGGATTCTCCAGGCAAAATGAGTGGGTTATCATGCCCTTCTCCAGGGGGTCTTCCTGACCCAGGGGTTGAACCTGAGTCTTCTGCAGCTCCTGCATTGCAGGCAGAATCTTTACCACTGAGCCACCAGGGAAGCCCTAAAATAGATGCATATACATTTTTAAAATTTTAGCTTATTCTTTGAAACTTCCACAGCTAGAAGGTTGTTGTTGTTGTTCAGTCACTCAGTTGTGTCCGACACTCTGCAACCCTGTGGACTGCAGCACACCAGGCTCCTCTGTCCTCCACTATCTCTGGAGTTTGCTCAAAGTCATGTCCATTGAGTCAGTGATACCATCTAGCTGTCTCATCATGTGCTTCGCCTTCTCCTTTTGCCTCTAACTAGAAGGTAGGCAACATGAAAACAGGGTGTTCTCTCTCATTTAATAAATAGTTATTATATACATGAAGAGATGAATGAATGAATTATAAGCATCTCTCATGTGATAGACATAATGCTCAATACAAAGGATGGTTCCTGTTCTGGAAGCTCAATATTCCAGAGGCTTAAAGTAAGTCCCAAATTACTACACAATGTGTCTCCTATTAGACTAGAACCATGAAATGATCCCAGAGGAAGCTGGGCTTTAGGGAGTTAGGAGTTTTCAAGAAATGTTTTGGGTAGGACTAGATGATCAATTGGGTAGTGTAAAAGTAGAAATTAATCAGGAATAGAAGATGAGGAACTAAGAGAAAAATCTATGCTAATGCCCAGAAGCAAGAGAGGTGGGAGAAACCCCAAGAAGCCCCATATCACCTAGAAATAGCACAAGTTTTTTAATTAGACCCAAGTTCAAACTCTGACTCTGCTTCTTATCACCTGAATATTGGAAAAATTACTCAAGCCATCTGACCTTTGGTTGTAAACATCTCTAATGTAGGGGAAATTCTGTCAACATTTCAGATTCTTGCAAGGATTCCACGAAAAGGTGCTTTCTGCATAGGATCAGGTACATGGTCAATTCTAGGAGCTGCTGTCTGCCATTACAGTGTGTAGAAAAAAGAGAAGTGGCACTAGTGATAAAGATTCTGCCTGCCAATGCAGATGTCAGAAACACAAGTTGGAGTCCTGGGTTGGGAAGATCCCCTGGAGAAGGGAATGGTTACCCACTTCAGTATTCTTGCCTAGAAAATCCCGTGACAGAGGAGCCTGGTGGGCTACAGTCCATGGGGTTACAAAGAGTCAGACACAACTGAGGACACACGCAGGATGTATGATCCATTACTATGTAGGGAACGGGTCAAAGGTGACCTGAAATGGCAAAACACGGCGAACTCATCAGTGGCTGCCGGTGGCACAAATTCTTACTTTAACTAGGAGATATAAGAAGGAGATTCAGGGTTTTAAGAAATAGAGTGGTGTGATCAGATCTATCCTCCACCTGTATCACTATGAGAGTGATTACAAGCATGGATGAGCTTGGGGTGATAACAGGGCTGGCAGGGAGGTCATGGAATCGTCACCTGCAATAATCCAGACAGTAAATAAATGTCTGGACTAAGGAAGAAATAATGGAGATAGAAAGGAGGGGATGGCAACAGGGAGTGTAAGAGCAAGATTCCTAGAAATAATTATCCATGGCTCTTATGGGAAGAATAAAAGCCCAGAGAGTGCTTGTGAGTGTGGTCTTCAGACCAGGGCCAAATCCGAATTGTTTGTTACCAGCTGGCAATGAAATAAGTACAAAATCAAGAGTAAGAGTTTAAGAAGCTTCACAGCAAGATATTTTTATTGAATTTTATAAAAATATCAATCTGCAACAGTTTTCATTCTTAGAAGGTTTGCAAACCATTGGTCTACAGTGATGCTGTCCAGTGGAAACATAATGAAGTCATGTATATAAGTGGAATTCATGTTAATGTATTTTATTTGACTCAATACATGAAATCAACATGAAAATGTCAAGGATGCTTTTGCATTCTTTTTTTCAAAACCTGATATGTATTTTATAATTATATCTGAATCTGGATTAATTCATGTTAATATATTTTATTTGACTCAATACATGAAATCAACATGAAAATGTCAATGATGCTTTTGCATTCTTTTTTTCAAAACCTGATATGTATTTTATAATTATATCTGAATCTGGATTAGCTACATTTTAAGCACTCGATAGCCTGAATGCCCAGTGACTACCTATTAAAAAGCCCAGATGTAGAATGTCTGTCAGTTACTGGTTTAAGTGATTGAGTAGATGGTCGTGCATTAACCACACCTTGGAGAAAGAGTAGTCTTAGGGGGAAAAGCTCCTAATTTTATGGCAGAGAGTTTTCTCCTAAATGTGTATAGCCTCTTGCCCCACATCTTACGCCTCCCCTGGAGAACTGGAAGAATTTCCTGTGAGTAACTTTGGGGAAACAAACTGGGCATGTCCAGCTCAGCAACTTCACTCTTTTCCTTTAGGAGCCAGACCGACCTGAGAAAGAATGGAGCTTTGCTTCTCCTCTCAGGGACCCCCTCCACATAAGGAGGCCTGCCATGGCCTAGCACTGCTCTGATCCAGAGGATAAATCCTAGTTCTGAGGTTAGGCCATAAGCTCATTTGACACTCACAATAAGCCATGTCCTTCAAATTAGTCTTTATCATTAATAGTAAGGGTAATACTCAGCCTCCAGCTTTGCCTATAGCGGCAGAGGTTGGTTCCAGGGACTGATGTGGGTGGAGAGGTTCTCAGCAAAGGAATGGATCTCAGGGGATTTGGAGGTGAAGCCAGTGATGGCTTGACCTTGAATTAGACAGTGACTGGCCTGAACACACACGTGTGGGCCATTCAGGGCCCCAGAAGATGGTAGCAGGTGACAGAGTTCTTAGTAAGCAAGCACAGCTGAGGCAATGACTCAATCTTAGGAAAAATAGAGCATTTCCTTATGCTGTTGTTATAGACTTCAGGGAGTTTACAATACTTGCTGCTTTTAAACTTCAAAAGACTTGAGTTCAGCATGTACTTCAGAGAACTATGAAGGCTTTAGGTTTAAATTATTAATGCCAGGCCTAGCAAGTACACCAGCTGCCCCATTCTGTATCCTTAAAAAGGGAGAGATGAAGTAACTCATCTTGGATTTAGGAGGCTTGCTTCCAAACTCAAGAATGCTGCTGCTGCTGCTGCAGCTAAATTGCTTCGGTCGTGTCCGACTCTATGCGACCCCATAGACGGCAGCCTTCCAGGCTCCCCCATCCCTGGGGTTCTCCAGGCAAGAACACTGGAGTGGGTTGCCATTTCCTTCTCCAATGCATGAAAGTGAAAAGTGAAAGTGAAGTCGCTCAGTCGTGTCTGACTCTTAGCGACCCCATGGACCTCAGCCTACCAGGCTCCTCCATCCATCGGATTTTCCAGGCAAGAGTACTGGAGTGGGATGCCGTTGCCTTCTCCGAAACTCAAGAATGAGCCACTCCCAAATGATCTCATGTTAGTTCATGATTACTTGAGGATATGAGGGAGTCCGTGTCTTACCCTTCAGCAACTGCACAGTTATATTGCCTTAAGACTGTATAACATCTGAAAATAAGAGAATGCAGTTGCCCTGTCAATAGAGACATTCCACACTCACATTGCTCAGTTCAGTACTGAGTAAGTAGGTCTACACAATTCTGGGGCTCAGTTAGTGGGACCATTTGTCACACAAAATAGTGCCCTCCAAGTTAAAGTCTGTAAGCCATTATGGTAATATTCTGGCTTACAACAAATTACTTTGTATTTTACATTTTCAACCTAAAGATCTGACAAAAATAATAAGTTCCATTTGGGAGATATTTTTTAAATGTCAAGGAGATATTGAGGCATCCTATAGGCATTTGACTAAGTTGTATAAAGATATTAAATTGAACTTGGGTAGAATCAAAGGTCTAGAAGCAACCAGTACAGGTGTAGATGGTTTTTGAAACATAGGTGAACAAGAGGTCATGGAAGAAGCTTTTAAGATGAGAGAGGAAACCAAGAGCTAAACTCCAGAGAACAAAAGCATTTGAGAAATGGACAGAGAAGAGAAAGAAATCAAGAAAGTGCCAGTAGAAAACAAGAGGGTATTATTTCTACTGAGAAAAATGGAAAGAATGTTTGAAGAGGGAGAAAATGGCCAACACTGTGACTTGTATTTACACATGTATTCATTCAACAAATATTTATTAAGTATCTGGTAAGCAAAGAGACTATTCTAAGTACCTAGAATTTAGCAGTGAGTAAGACAGATAAAATGCTTCCTCTTGTGAAGTTTGTGATCTAGGGCAAATTCACACAGATCAAGTAAGATGAGGAAGGAATGAGATCATCCATTGGGTTTGACCATCAGGTGGTCATTAGAGATTTCAGCAAAGGAAGGACAATGGCATAGAGGAGTAAAAGCAGACAGATGCAGATTCAGGCAAGCGTGGGAACTGGGGCTGCAATAAAAGAAGACTGTATGGAGTGGTTATTGAGAATATTTGAGGGGTGGGAGAGGAAAAAGTCAGTCAAGAGAGAAACTAAAGACCCAGGAGAAAAGATGAAAACTTGCAGAAAAAACTTATGAGCATATGCTTGGATAAACACAGTTTACAGTGGTACAAATTCTACCCTGAGTAATAGTAATAAGAAGATCCAGTTTGTCAAACACTCCAAGTGCCTTTTGCTATCATAAGTACTGTGCTAGATACAAGAGGATAAGCTTTGATCTTAAGGCTGTCTCAGTCCCGTACATTAACTCTACAAGAATAATTAGCATGATCGTTTCTTATATTGAATGAGATACTGTTCCAAGCACTTACAGGGAATATTGCATTTAACTGACCTAGCAAACCATGCAAGAAGGTTGATTATTGTTACCTCTGTGACAGATGATGCCACACAGGGACAGAAAGGTGAAGTACCTAGCCCAAGAGACAGGCTGGTAAATGATGGAGCCAGGAATCAAAACAAGACAGTTCAAGTTCGGGGCCCAAGATCTTATCAACAGAAGTTAATCTGAATCACTTTTGTTTATCCCCATGTGACATTTACACTGAAATGTCTCTTTTCAGGTTTTAGGTGGTTAGTTGTCAATGTCTATGAGCCTCAGAGTCAAGCCTCTGGTGTATCGGCGGGAGGTGAGTTCAAATGGATGTTTGTCTTACTTTAGCAGAGCAGAGTGACAAACCAATCAACTGCTTGGAGAAGATTAGCACATGGCCTGCTGTGGATTATTGTTTGGCCTGAAAGGCTGGTGCCTGGCAAGCTCCTCTCTGCTTTAGGAAACTTTGACAGTTATGGAAGGTTTTAGTTATTCATTAGGAGAGGAAGACTCTCAGGACCTTCCAAACACTACCTGACTCAACCCAGATGAAATCAGTTTAACAGAGAGAAAGGGGCTCTAAACCCCAGGAAACATATGGAAAAGGACAAATGGGGTGGAAGTTTTAGGGTGTTTTATTCTCCAGAAATCATCAAGTATAGGAAGAAAATGTGAAAAAAACGTCCTAGAGGACACACGAAATTACAAGAAATCAAGAAACATACCAAATGCCTAGATGGACAAGTTGAAAAGTAATAATGCATTCCATTAAGGCAATGCCAATAAATCCCACTAGCACTTTTTTTGAAAATTGTAAACATACTGCTAATTTAAGCAAAAATGAAAGCATTTTAAAAGAAAATAATAGTGGGAGAGAAAGACATACTTGTTCTTCTAGGTAAGAAGTTATGCTATAATAAAGCTATAATTATTAATGTATTGTGATTCTGGGTCATAGCTAGACCTACAGATCAATGGAGCAGAATATAGTCCTGAGAAAGATACAAGGATGCAGAAAAATTTAGCTGATTATGAGGCTGCTATTTCAAATCAACAGAGAAATGAAAATATTTCTAAAAAATAGCATTGGGACAAATAACAGTTTGAATGAAATTTAATTTGGATTCTTAGTGTGTGTCTTATTCCAAAATAAATTCAGGATGGATTAAATATTGAAATATAAAGCAAACATGTAAGAACACCAGGTGAACATTCAGGTGGATATCTTTATCATCCTTATATGAAGGATCTTCTAATTATGTCATCAAAGTGAGAAACCATAAGGATACACTTGAACCCATAAGAATTCAAAACATGTATATGGTAAAACCCACGGTCCCCAGGATTAAAAGAGAAAAAACAATAACATATGGCATCCCAGGATTCTGAGAAAAATAAGATGTTCATGCTTCTATGAATCAGAATGTTGTTTTAAGAATGATGCAAGAAATATTCCTGAGGATCCTCTGGGTCAGGGACTCTTCCCAGTGCCAAGGACACAGCTAAGCAGGGAGACTGGCTTCTTGCTGTCACTGAACTTGGTACCCAGTGATGAATGAGTGGGAGACAGAAAAAAAAAAAAAAACTGTTTAATGTCCTGCAGAGATGAGTACTACAAGGGGAAAAAAGCAGAGCGTTGCCTGGGGTGGGGGTGAGGGGCAAAGGATCGGGGAAGATCACGTTGAGGAGGTGATAGTTAGCCTTAAGGGCAGAAGAACACAAAGCAACACAGCAGGGCAACATAAGGCAAATCCATTCAAAACAGTAAAATGGAAATTCCAGTATCCAGAAGGTATCGTATAAAGAATTACAGGGTTCTTACACCAACTCAAACATCTGTTTAGTATTCTCAGCCCAGTTAACTCCTTTTCCCACTTCTTTTAAAATTTATGCTTTGCCAGCCTAACCCAGTTGAAGGCCAATTTTATGCACATTTTCTATTTCAGAATCTGAGCTCTTTTTGAAATCACAATGCTTTATAAGCACGTTTTTGCTGTTCTTGATTAGCCACTCAGTTGTGTCCAACTCTTTTGCGACCTCATGGACTGTATGTAACCTGACAGGCTCCTCTGTCCCTAGCATTTCTCAGGCAAGGATACTGGAGTAGGTTGCCATTTCCTTCTCTGAGCCCACATTTCTTGCATTGGCAGGCAAATAATTCTTTACCCCTGTGCCACCAGGGAAGCCCTTATAAGCAAGTTTTATTTTAATAGAAATTTAAGTTTTCATGGATGTATGAAAATTAACCAGAAACTGAGATTTTTTTTAATTTTCTGGACTAACCAAGAAAAAAGCTTGTGTCTCAGAAAGGGCTGGCCTGTGACTAGGGAGGAGATGGACAGAGAAATAGAAATGAGTATCTGTGTCTGTGTACATGCATGGGTGTGGTGGGGTGCAGAGATATGTAGAGACCCATAAAACATGACCTGGATGACAGGTACCTACATGTAGGAGCACAGAACATATCTCTTCCAAAGTTTCCAGAACCCACAAATAAGCATTACTCCAGAGTGTGACCCCTACTCAACTACCCATGCATGGGAGCTCAGACATTTGTTTTGCTCAAAAAGAAAAAAAAAAAATAAAAAGACCATTTTGCTCAATCATATTTTATTTATATGAAATGATGATATCATGCTAAAGCTATTTTATTGTTATAGAACTTTAGGTTATATAAAAAAAATTGAGTTTCAGGGAAAAAACATACTTTAATTTTAACATCTTCAAATTTTATTAAGTAGAAACACTGGTTTTGGAAGTCAATCTTTTTTCATATTGTATATAAACCTTCTTTTCAAAAGAGCCCTTCTGTTTTACCCCACCTCATTTGTCCAGCAAACATATACTAAGTATCTACCTCATGCCAGCCAAGCCTGACCCAATTCAGTTCAGTTCAGTTCAGTTCAGTCCCTCAGTCATGTCTGACTCTGCGACCCCATGAACCGCAGCACACCAGGCCCCCCTGTCCATCCCCAGCTCCCAGAGTTCACTTAAACTCATATCCATTGAGTTGATGATGCCATCCAGCCATCTCATCCTCTTTTGTCCCCTTCTCCTCCTGCCCTCAATCTTTCCCAGCATCAGGGTCTTTTCAAATGAGTCAGCTCTTTGTATCAGGTGGCCAAAGTATTGGAGTTTCAACTTCAACATCAGTCCTTCCAATGAACACTCAGGACTGATCTCCTTTAGGATGGACTGGTTGGATCTCCTTGCAGTCCAAGGGACTCTCAAGAGTCTTCTCTAATATCACAGTTCAAAAGCATCAATTCTTTGGTGTTCAACCTTCTTTATAGTCCAACTCTCATATCCATACATGACTACTGGAAAAACCATAGCCTTGACTAGATGGATTTTTGTCGACAAAGTAATGTCTCTGCTTTTTAATATACTGTCTAGGTTGGTCATAACATTCCTCCCAAGGAGAAAGTGTCTTTTAATATCATGGCTGCAATCACCATCGGCAGTGATTTTGGAGTCCCAAAAAATAAAGTCAGCCACTGTTTCCACTGTTTCCCCATCTATTTGCCACGAAGTGATGGGACCGGATGCCATGATCTTAGTTTCCTGAATGTTGAGTTTTAAGCCAATTTTTTCACTCTCCTCTTTCACTTTCATCAACAGGCTCTTTAGTCCTTCTTCACTTTCTGCCATAAGGGTGGTGTCATCTGCATATCTGAGGTTATTGATATTTCTCCCGGCAATCTTGATTCCAGCTTGTGCTTCTTCCAGCCCAGCGTTTCTCACTGACCCAGTTAATGACACTGAATTCCTAATACCTTGGGGTCCATCAACATTGAGGCACATACAAATGGCAAGTATTATTATTGCCATGATGGACATTCTCCAGCACACAGGCAGGGCACAGAGAATTAGAGAATCCTACCCTGTCTCTCATGGGATCCTTACCGCTCTTTTCTTCTCAAAGAGCAGAATGAAAGGAATCTTCAGTTAAACCTGACTGCCGTGACTTTGCTGATTCCAGCTTAAGAGAGTTAAAATGCAGGATTGGTGCTAATAACTAGACCACATGAAGGTGTCTGAACTCATAGGACCTGATGTCTAATCCAATAAACTCATAAGCTTGAAAGTAAAAGAATCAAATCTATTAAATAACCCATCTGCATGAAGCAAGTGAGAAAAGGGGGAAAGATATATGCTTTGTTATAAGATCACAAACACATACACACTTACAAACAGAATGGCAGACATACATAGCTTCCTAAACAGACACACTCACACTGTCAGTCACACACTCAAAAATTCAACTGATTGGATGAGGCCCACCCGCATTAGGAAGAGCAACCTGCTTTACTTAATATACAGATACAAAAGTTAACCTCACCCATTAACACCCTCACAGACACACCCCAAATATTGTTTGACTAAATGTCTGAGCACCCCATGGCTCAGTCAGTTTGACACATAAAATTAACCATCACATTCATATTTTATACCAGGCATTGAGCACATTCCTTGGCACATAATTTGTATCAGGCTTATTCTTAAGAAACGAAGACATTTGAAAAAAAATTCAAATGTTCTCAGCTCTCAGATTATTGCCATGCTCCAAAGGCAGGAAACAGAGAAGAAGATGAGGAAGAACTAAGGACCTAAAAATAAACTACAAAAACTACAAGCCAAGGAGAAACCAGGAGTCAAGGGTTATTAGTTATGATCCTTCAGAGAGAACACACACACACACATGCACACACATAAACATACACAGACACATACACACATATGTGTATACATAAATACATGCACACACATATGCAACCACCAAACCAAAGCAGAGAAAAAATTGTTGCTATTGTTGCTTAGTTGCTAAGTCATGTCTGACTTTTGTGACCCCATGGACTGCAGCCTGCCAGGTTCCTCTGTCCATGGGACTTCCCAGGCAAGAATACTGGAGTGGGTGCCATTTCCTTTTCCAGGAGATCTTCCTGGCCCAAGGATCACACCCATATACTCCTGCACTGGCAGGGGAATTCTTTACCACTGAGCTACCAGGGAAGCCCGAGAGAAAAAATTCTTGTAGCTTAACCCTTTAATTTGTTTTTAAACTTTTTGTTTTGTATTTGAATATAACCAATTAACAATGTTGTGATAGTTTCAGGAGGATGGCAAAGGGACTCATCCATACATATACATGTATCCTTTTTGTTGTTTAGTCGCTAAGTCAAGTCCAACTCTTTGCAACCTCAAGGACTGCAGCATGCCAGACTTTCCTGTCCTTCACTATCTCCCAGAGTTTGCTCAAACTCATGTCCACTGAGTCAGTGATGCAATCTAAACATCTCTTCTTCTGTTACCCCTTCTTTTGCCTTCAACCTTTGTCAGCATCAGGGTCTTTTCCGGTGAGTTGGCTCTTCACATCAGGTGGTCAAAGTATTGGAGCTTCAGCTTCAGCAAGTCCTTCCAATGAATATTTAAGGTTGATTTCCCTTAAAATACATGTATCCATTTTCCGCCAAACTCCCCCCGCATCCAGGCTGCCACATAACACGGAGCAGTTGCTTGCACTGTACAGTGTGTATGGATGTGTGGTAGTCGCTTAGTTGTGTCTGACTCTTTGCGACCATATAGACTGTAGCCTGCCAGGCTCCTCTGTCCATAGAATTCTCCAGGCAGGAATACTGGAGTGTGTTGCCATTCGCTTCTCCAGGGGATCTTCCCAACCCAGGGATCAAACTCTGGCCTCCTAAACTGCAGGAAGATTCTTTACCATCTGAGCTACCAGAGAAACCCTGTACAGTAGATCCTTGTTAAACCCTTCATTTTAAAAACAAAGAAACTGCAGCCCAGAGAGACAGTGTTTTATCCAAAGTCACACAGCAAATGAATGACTGATCTAGGATCTGCACTCAGGACTCCAGAACATTAGTGCAACATCAACAGGATATGTTTCAGCCATTGTATTATCCTGCCTGCAGTCCTGGGTGCCACAAACATTCTAAAATTCCTGCTTTCTCTTACCAAGCCCTTTGTGATGAGAAGCTGATGGCAGGACGGTGCGACTCTTAATGTTCTTCCAAACAGCAGAGCCAGCACTCCAGGGAGCAATGGTTCCTTGTGGTCCTGAATGTAAAGATTTTGAGAAGGAAGGCAAAATGAACGGGAGGCAGATTCATGAGCTAATTGCTTTGAGATCATTATAATCAATATCAGTTGTCCCAGGTCAAGGCTGCCTTTGCCTTGTCAGGCTGCTGACACTTTGTGCTCTATCAACTGGCTTCTCGTTTCAAAGTGATAACATTATTGATTTTCATCCTGTACCATGAAGGCCACCCTCTCACCTCCGATGGATAGATGGTCCCATGCTTGTGGTTTGCCCATCCTCAGGCTCCTTAGTGAAAAAGGCTATAGGAGAAAGAAGACTGTCTTTGCAGTTTCACACCCTCAGATTCTGTCCACGGCCTGAAGAAATACACTTTCCCACAAACAATACTGCCTGATTTTCCTAAACGCCCTTTCTCATCCTTCTCCATATGCAAACTTTTTTTAAAACCCAAATGAAACTTTCCCTCTTCCTCTCTGTGCTCTGATAATGCTGGGCTTCAAATATGCACCCAAAGTGAGTTGCTTGCCCAGCTCTCTCCCCTGAGTAGACATTGGGAAGTCATGGGTTTGGGGGTCAGAGAGAGCTGGGTTCAAACAGTGGCTTAAACATTTTCCAATGCTATGACCTTGGATGGGTTGTCTAACTCCTCTCCAGGCCTTCATCACGCCATCTTTGAGAAGGTAGATGATAACACCTGTCTCATCACTTTGTTGAGCTCTTTAAATGAGATCATATATAGGAAGCACTGAGTTGGTGCCCATTAAGCCTATGCATCTCATCCTTTTCCTCCTCTCCTGCTCTTTCTTTTATTTATTTGTTTATTTGGCTAGATCAGGCCTTAGTTGCGGCACACAGGATCCAGGCATGCGGGACTGAACTTACATCCCCTGCCCTGGAAGGTGAATTCTCAGCCACGGCATTGCCAGGGAAGTCCCTCCCCTGCTCTCTCCTGATAGGCTGTGCCCTGCACCCCCTACTCCACCTCCGGACAGGGCCACGCCTCCCTCTTCTGTGAGTTTCCCTCGCACCACATATGGCACGGGGGAGCCATGATGAAAGTTTATGGAGTTGAGAACAGCGAGGAGGATAAATTTTGTAGATGATGAAACTGCCTCATGGCGAGAATCCTTGATGCTGATGATAGAAACCAGTCCACCAGACTCCACATTTGACACATCCTTTAATCTCTCTAAGTCTTGGTGCCTCATGTTAGTTCCAAAACAATCTGAACACAACAACCATGCAGACTTGGTGTGGCACTTGCTGCATA
Organism: Odocoileus virginianus; assembly: GCF_023699985.2. Lineage (NCBI taxonomy): Eukaryota > Metazoa > Chordata > Mammalia > Artiodactyla > Cervidae > Odocoileus > Odocoileus virginianus. Next base: position 53,185,488 of record NC_069684.1, on the reverse strand, counting down.
ATTTCTTTAGCTAACAAGTTCCCATCTCCCTTTAGTGCCGAACAGAGATGTCCACCACTCCCTGCACCAGTCCCACCTCCCTCCCCCTGCAGCTGTAGTCCTCAGCCTTCCAACAGCATAGCCCTTCCTAGTTACCAAGAACGATGCTCTGAAACAGGAAGGGCTGAAATAATCCCAGTTCCCCTCCCAGCAAGTGACCGTAGACCTGGTACCCAGGGCTTCAGAGCTCCTGTTCTGGGCTTCTAGCTGCAGTTTAACTTCTTTACAAACAGCACTTCTTAAACCAGCATGCTCCAGTTTTAGAGATTAACTCTTTCCTCAAAACTCTTGCCCTGCACCTCAGCCCAGCAGCCAGGCCTTGCTTCCCAACGGCAGGTCCAGATGCTGCCAGCCCATCGGTCTGAATTTCTCAGTGTCTCCCACCTGCATTCTCATTATTAGCTCCTCTCACTTGCTGGTCTTCCCGGTTCTGTGCCATCTGGCAGCACCAGCTGTTTGTCACTTTGACATAAACTCCTTGAAAAGGTGGTTTGTCTCATCAGACTCTTCACCTTTGCTGCCAGCCCCGCACCTAAGTTCCCATCCGGCCCCCGGCCCTCTCCACCCAGCTGTCTGCTGGCCAATCCACTGCCATGACTTCTTTTCCCAAATACTATTATCACCAAGCAGGACCCTATGGGGTTCCATAGCAGACCCTTCCCCCATAACCTCTGCTTTACTCCTCTCTGAAGTACCCAGAGGTTATCTGATGCACATTTCCTGACTTGTTTTACAGATGCTAAAACCCCCACCAAATGGAAGATGTTAACTCTTTGATGACCATGAGCACACAGGCCCCAGCCTAAGGACTGATAATGTTAACACCTGTGATACCACCCTGTTACCGCCCATCAACCAATCCGAGAATTGTGCACAAACCAATCACATACTCTGCAAACTTCCCCTCTCTTACCTGGCCCTTAAAAAATATGCCTTTCTGGGGATTTCCCTGGTGGTCCAGTGGTTAAGAATCTGCCTTCCAATGAAGAGGATGTGGGTTTGATCCCTGGTTGGGGAACTAAAATCCCCCATGCCTCAGGGCAACTAAGCTGGCATGCTGCAACTGCTGAGCCCAGGCGCTCCAGAGCCAGTGCCCTGCAACAAGAGAAGCCTCTGTACCACAACAAAGGCCTAGAGCAGCCAAAAAAAGAAGAAACTTTGCTGAAACCCAGGAGAATTTGGGCTTTTTCAGCACTTACTATCCTGGATTCCTTGCGTGGTGCCCTGCAATAAATACTGCACTTCCCTTCATCACAGTAGAGTGGCTTTACTGTGCATGGGGACAGGATGACATTCTACAGGCACTTAGTTGCTTTTGTAGGAAAATAAAATTTGTCATTCCAAGACATCTCTTTGGCATAGGATTATTTCAAGCTGAAAACAAGCAAAGCCCATAAGACTCAGGAAGAAAACTCGACCTTCCCCCTAACTGTCTAAAGAACATAAATAGGGGGCATGTTCCAGGGAGGAGACATCACCAGAGAAGGCTACAGCATGAACTACGTGTGTCCTCAGGGAGGAACCTGGAAAAGTCAGCTAAAATTCTTCTCTCTTTCCCATTGTCTCTGCAAACTTGTTTACCAAACATTTGCTTTCCCTCTTCATGTGAGCTTCCAGCCTGCCCTCTGAAGTTCCGAACCACTACCCTCCACATCCTCTTATTATCTTCAGCTAAAGATGTCAGTATCTGAAAGTGAAGATTTGGCCCATTTTGGTGAGTCACTCGGTTTTCTTGGGTTTCTCCCATGTATACATGTTATTAAACTTACGCTTTATTTACTCCTGTGAATCTGTCTCATGTCAACTTAACTCTTAGATCTGTGAGAAGAGACTAGAAGGGTAGGGGAAACTGTCCTGTTCCCCAACACTTAGCTATCAAAGGCATCCTCATGTTCTGAATCCCTCCTCAGATGTATGTCACTGACAGAGGCTGTTTTCTTGTCTGCATCCCTATCTTACCTAACAGGGCTTCCCAGGTGGCTCATATGGTGAAGAGGTCACCTGCAGTGCAGGAGACTTGGGTTCAGAAAGATGCCCTGGAGAAGGGATTGACAATCCACTCCAGTATTCTTGCCTGGAGAATTCCATGGACAGAAGAGCCTGGTGGGCTACAGTTTATGGTGTCAGAAAGAGTCAGATACAATTAAAGCGACTGAGCACACACACACATGTTACCTGACAGAGTATCTCTTGTAACAGCCAACAATATTGGAAATGGCATTTAAAATGTGACAAAGTTAAACACTCTGAAAAACAGTCAACATGCTTTCAGCCACTTAGCTAAGCACCTGGCAAGCATTATCTCATTTGCTCCTCAACAAGCTAGCAAGACCGATAATATCACTAAACTCATTTCAGAGATGAAGAAACTAAGAGAAAATAAATGATGGCTTCCAAATAGTGAAACTATTAGGAAGGATTTTGAACCTAGATCTGCCCAATATCAGAAGCCATACCCAAACAATGTGTGCACTGCACTCCATCCATGTGGTCATCTTAGAAAGCATTTATTGGGATGAACATATAGTGTGGCCTTATTTCAGCATTAAGAATTGCATACTTTGAGTATCTAAAGTAATAATACTGTTCTTGAGATTTTGTAGCTTATACCTTATACCTTCCACAGCACTCCTAGTCATTTGTCCTTTTAGGTGATGGCTTCATTGGTCTTTAGTGTATCTACTCGTCTCCCTCTGTCCTGAACTTCTTTATTATTTAGCCATTAATTTGGTGTTAATCACTCTTTTCCATGTGTCAGTTCTTTGGCTTCTGTTCTGTTTTATTGCTTAACCTTTCATATTTTTGTATCCCTTGCTTCCTGTATTATTTATTTATTTGGTTTTTATTTATTTTTTTTCCATTTATTTTTATTCATTATTGTAATTACTGTACAATAGTGTAGTGGTTTTTGCCATACATTGACATGATTCAGCCATGGATTTACATGTGTTCCCCATCCCAATCCCCTCTCCCGCCTCCCTCTCCATCCCATCCCTCTGGGTCTTCCCAGTTCACCAGCCCTGAGCACCCGTCTCATGCATCCAACCTGGGCTGGTGATCTGTTTCACCCGTTGTAGTATACTTGTTTCAATGCTGTTCTCTCTAAACATCCCACTCTCACCTTCTCCCACATTTAGAACAGTACCTAATCCATAGAAGGTACACAGTATTATTTGAAATGTGCTTTGCACACAATAACCACTCAATACATTTTCATATATTCTACCTCACTAAATATCCTATTATTTTGCATACAAGAGGGTATTTGCTGAATAAATTCATTTTTTAAAATGAGAAACCTGAGACTTACTCAGCCAGGAGAAATGTATGAGCCTGGACAACACAGCTATTTGGTGACCTCGTAAGAACTTAAACATAGCATCCTGACTCCTGGTCCATTGCTCTTTCCTTCCTTTATTCTACTCTTTCGTATGTTGTGAAGAGTGGTAGAGTGATTTGACTGGAAGTGACATCTTTAATGGGGCTTCCCAGGTGGCTCAGTGGGTAAAGAATCTGCCTGCAAAGCAAGAGACACAGGAGACATGGGCTCGATCTCTGAGTCAGGAAGATCCTCTGGAGGAGGGCAAGGCAACCCACTCCAGTATTCTTGCCTGGAGAATCCCATGGGCAGAGGAGCCTGGTGGGCTTCATTCCATAGGATCGCAAAGAGTTGGACACAGTTGAAGTGACTGAGCATGCACGTATACACATCTTTAATATGTCTTGGAATGAAATCATCAATTACAGGAACAAAAGCACAGGACAAGAATCCAAGAAGGCCATGTTCTGTGCTCCTGGATTTGCCTCCTAAGGTGACTAGCAGGACAGTTTTTAGCATAAAAATGGTCTGAGAGCTTGTCCCTGGAGACTGATAGGAACAAGGTTGAAGTGACTATTTTACAGTCTGTGGAGGGAGGGGAGAAGTTGACAGGAGCCAGAACAGGTGGAAGAAGCACCAAAAATGGGCAGAAAACGAGCTAAATTACAGTGGCTCAGGATAAGCAAGACCATATGGATATAGAGTTGTTCTAGAAACTTAAGGGGCTTCCCTGATGGCTCAGTTGGTAAAGAATCTGCCTGCAATGCAGGAGACCTTGGCTCAATTAGGGAAGATCTGGAGAAGGGATAGGCTACCCACTCCAGTATTCTTGGGCTTTAAGAGATGTGTGAATTTCCTGACAAGGAGTTCATCCTCTGAAGGGAGCACTGCCCTCCTGCAGTGTTGTACAGGCACACTGCTTCCACCTTAGCCATTTGTTAAAAGTCTAACAATCCATGAACACAGCAAAGTTTTTCCTGTTTTAGACAGGTCAAGATATATGACAAGGATTTGGAAGTGTAGGACAGGGAAAGTAATCTCTACTTGTCTAAGTTCCTGACTGAGATTTCCTGTAATAAAAGATAAATTAACAAGAGAAAAACCAACAGAAATTTATTTATATGTAAACCTCAATAACTCCCTGAGATGGCCCAGGTTACCACCCTAAATGGGCTTCCCTGGTGGCTCAGATGGTAAAGAATCTGCCTGCAATGCAGGAGACACAGGTTCGATCCCTGGGTCAGCAAGGTCCCCTGGAGAAGGGAATGGCAACCCATTCCAGTATTCTGAACTGGAGAATTTTATGGACAGAGGAGCCTGGAGGACTACAGATCACAGGGTCACAAAGAGCCAGACATAACTGTGGGACTAACACGTGTGCACGTGTGCCCGAGTACGTATGCATGCATACACACACACACTACTTTATTTTTTTTTCCCCATTAGTTTTTTTTTTATTTATTTTTATTAGTTGGAGGCTAATTACTTCACAACATTGCAGTGGGTTTTGTCATACATTGACATGAATCAGCCATGGAGTTACATGTATTCCCCATCCCAATCCCCCCTCCCACCTCCCTCTCCACCCGATTCCTCTGGGTCTTCCCAGTGCACCAGGCCCGAGCACTTGTCTCATGCATCCCACCTGGGCTGGTGATCTGTTTCACTATAGATAATATACACGCTGTTCTCTCGAAACATCCCACCCTCGCCTTCTCCCACAGAGTCCAAAAGTCTGTTCTGTACATCTGTGTCTCTTTTTCTGTTTTGCATATAGGGTTATCATTACCATCTTTCTAAATTCCATATATATGTGTTAGTATACTGTAATGGTCTTTATCTTTCTGGCTTACTTCACTCTGTATAATGGGCTCCAGTTTCATCCATCTCATTAGAACTGATTCAAATGAATTCTTTTTAATGGCTGAGTAATATTCCTTTGTATGTGTACCACAGCTTCCTTATCCATTCGTCTGCTGATGGGCATCTAGGTTGCTTCCATGTCCTGGCTATTATAAACAGTGCTGCGATGAACATTGGGGTGCACATGTCTCTTTCAGATCTGGTTTCCTTGGTGTGTATGCCCAGAAGTGGGATTGTTGGGTCATATGGCAGTTCTATTCCCAGTTTGTTAAGAAATCTCCACACTGTTCTCCATAGTGGCTGTACTAGTTTGCATTCCCACCAACAGTGTAAGAGGGTTCCCTTTTCTCCACACCCTCTCCAGCATTTATTGCTTGTAGACTTTTGGATAGCAGCCATCCTGACTGGCGTATAATGGTACCTCATTGAGGTTTTGATTTGCATTTCTCTGATAATGAGTGCTGTTGAGCATCTTTTCATGTGGTTGTTAGCCATCTGTATGTCTTCTTTGGAGAAGTGTCTGTTTAGTTCTTTGGCCCATTTTTTGATTGGGTCATTTATTTTTCTGGAGTTTAGCTGGAGGAGTTGCTTGTATATTTTTGAGTTTAATCCTTTGTCTGTTGCTTCATTTGCTATTATTTTCTCCCAATCTGAAGGCTGTCTTTTCACCTTGCTTATACCTTCCTTTGTTGTGCAAAAGCTTTTAAGTTTCATTAGGTCCCATTTGTTTATTTTTGCTTTTATTTCCAATATTCTGGGAGGTGGGTCATAGACGATCCTGCAGTGATTCATGTCGGAGAGTGTTTTGCCTATGTTCTCCTCTAGTTTTATAGTTTCTGTTCTTACATTTAGATCTTTAATCCATTTTGAGTTTATTTTTGTGTATGGTGTTAGAAAGTGTTCTAGCTTCATTCTTTTACAAGTGGTTGACCAGTTTTCCCAGCACCACTTGTTAAAGAGGTTGTCTTTTTTCCATTGTATATCCTTGCCTCCTTTGTTGAAGATAAGGTGTCCATAGGTTCGTGGATTTATCTCTGGGCTTTCTATTCTGTTCCATTGATCTATATGTCTCTCTTTGCGCCAGTACCATACTGTCTTGATGACTGTGGCTTTGTAGTAGAGTCTGAAGTCAGGCAGGTTGATTCCTCCAGTTCCATTCTTCTTTCTCAAGATTACTTTGGCTATTCGAGGTTTTTTGTATTTCCATACAAATTGACACACACCACTTTAAATATATCTTCATCTAAACACAAAAGAAAGATGTTAGGGTGAGGATAGGCTAATTAGAGGAAGAAACCAGAAGAAGCATAGTTTAAAAAAAAAAAAGCATGGCTTGTTTTACAAATTTAACTCTGAGCCTTCTCTATTAATATAAGTTTCTTGTAATTTAGTCATCCTTCTCTTCCTGGTACAGGAGAGAAAAGAGAAGCCCTTACAAATTGGATCTTCTTTACAGATGTCAATTTCTCTTACAAAAGGGTCACTTCTACTCTGTTTTCAGAGCATGTCCTGGATCTGCAGTTTCTCAAAATAATCCTATGCCGAAGAGACATATTTGGGGTGGCATATTCTGCTATCTTTCAAAAACATTTCTGTTATTTAGTCCTAAGGAATAGTAGAACCATCTGGAGAGAGCTAGGACTAATGCCTCAAGATGTGTGTGTGTCTGTGTGTGTGCATATGCATGTGTGTGTGTGTGTGTGTGTGTGTGTGTGTGTGTGTGTGTGTTTGTAGGGGGTGATAGAAGGAGCAAGTAATAGGCAAGGGAGATGTGGAACCCAACTTGGGTAAATTTGTTTTCCCAGGATAATGCATCAGATAATTAAGTCAAAACATAATTTAAGTGACACCAAAGGTGACTATTTTCAGTGGGATCAAACAATATAATCAAGAATTAAACAGCAGCACAGAGTGACTTTTTTAAATCAAACTTTAAAAGAGTAAACATAATGGAAGCAAAATTAAAGTAAATGAGGTCCATCTAACTCTCTTTTCTGCACAGAATTGAGGTAATTATGTACAAAGGTAGTGTGATAAGCAATTACACAAAAATAGGCAGAACCTTGCCTCTTATGATTCTTTCTTGGACTCCCACGACTCTGCACTTTTCTGATCCTGGGCACCTCTCCCTCTCTGACCGTACTTCTGCTGAATCCTTTCTGACTTCCCTCTTACCTTCGGGATCCAACTGTGGTCCTGCCTGAGCTCAGGCTTCTGAGCAACAGAGGTGACATGGCATCTTCAAACAGCCTATCTTGTGGAGCCCGGAGCCTGGCATTACCCCAGTCCAGCTGGAGGGCCTGTCCAAGTTACTTAACCTCTCTAAATCTTACTAGTTTTATCTTTAAAAATGGGTAAAATAATGTCTACTTTATAAGATATTAATAATGATTACATAGAAAGACAGCTTCTAAAATTCCCACCACCGTGTAGGAACAAAATGTAACCTTCTATTATTTCCTCTAAAACTTGGCTGTGCTCAGTCATGTCTGACGCCTTGCCACCCCCAAGGACTGTAGCCCACCAGGCTCCTCTGTCCAGGGGATTTCCCAGGCAAGAATACTGGAGTGGATTGCCATTTCCTTCTCCGGAGGATCCTTCTGATCCAGAGAGTGAACCCGCGTCTCTTGCATCTTCTGCATTGGCAGATAAGTTCTTTACCACTGTACCTGGGAAAATCTGTCTAAAACTCTGCTAATTTCAAATATTTTTTTCTCTCCTCTATTTTTCACCATACTGAAGTACCCTATTTTTATTTTTACTGTAGCAAAATGCACATAAAATGAAACTTACCATCTTAATGATTTTAAGTGTATAGTTCGGTAGTGTTAAGAATACTCACATTGTTGGGCAGCCCATCTCCAGAACTCTTTTCGTCTTGCAAAACTGAAACTCTATACTTATTAAACAAATCCTCATTTTAAAGTCCACTTAGCATCCAGCAATCACCATTCTATTCTCTGTCTTTATGAATTGGACTACTCTGAAAGTGAAAGTGAAGTCGCTTAGTCATGTCCGACTCTTTGTGACCCCATGGACTGTAGCCTACCAGGATCCTCCGTCCATGGGATTTTCCAGGCAAGAGCACTGGAGGGGCTGCCATTTCCTTCTCCAGGGGATCTTCCCACCCCAGGGATCGAACCGGGGTCTCCTGCATTGTAGGCAGAGAGTTGACTACTCTATGTACCTCATAAGTCAAATGGCACGGTATTTGTCTTTTTGTGACTAGCTTATTTCACTTAACATAATGTCCCACAGGGCTGTGAGGTTGGAGTATGTGTCAAAATTTCCTTCCTTGAAAGGCTGAATAATATTCCACTGTATTATATACCACATTTTGTTTACCCATTCATTCTTTAATGGACATTTGGGTTGCTTACATCTCCTGGCTACTGAGAATAATGCTACTGTATATGTGCATGTACAAATACCTCTTTGAGACCCTGCTTTCAGTTTTGAAGGGGATATACACAGAAGTGGTATTGTTGGAGCCTATCATAGTTTTGCTTTCAAATTTTTGAAGAACTGCCGTACTGTTTCCATAGTGGTTGCACCATTTTACATTCCTACCAGCAGTGTACAAGGGTTCCAGTTTTCTACATCCTCACCAGCTCTTATTATTCTTTGTTTTTGAAAGGGTAGCCCAACCTAATTGTTATGAGGTGATATCTGATTGTGGTTTTGATTTTCATTTCCCTAATGATTAGTGATGTTGAGCAGCATTTCCTATGGCTGTCAGCCATTATCATTTTTTCACATTTTTATTTTTATTAAGTTTTATACCATCATTTCCAATAAACTGTATGGAAACATATCCACTTTTATTCCTCAAACTCTTTTCCAAACTTCCTGCTCTCAGAAACTTTCTCATTTACCCAGACTAGAAGCAGCATCTTTATTATTAACTATTGAAATGACTCTTCGAGTCCCACAATCCTTTCTTTGTAATGACTCTTATTCTCACCCATTTCCCTCCGCTCTTCCATCACGCCCCTCATCAGGAACCTGCCGCACTGAGATACTACGGCAGCTTCCTGCACACCCTGCTTTATTTTTCTGCATCAACTCCTATGCATCTTCAGCACTGTTGCCAAGTTAACTCACTTTTAAAGCATCACAATTATTTTATAATTGGGCCTTCCCTGGTGGCTCTGACAGTAAAGACTCTGCCGGCAATGCAGAAGACCTGGGTTCGATCCCTGGGTCAGGAAGATCCCCTGGAGAAGGGAATGGCAACACACTCCAGTATTCTTGCCTGGAGAATCCCATGGACAGAGGAGCGTGGTGGGCTATAGCCTGTGGAGTTTCAAGAAGTCAGACACAACTGAGCCATTAACACTATATTTTATCGTTACTTTGATCAAGAATTAGTAATTACTGTCTACTGCCCATTCTGGATGTCCTTGGAATTTGTTTTTTCCTCATTTGGCAGAAGCACTCTGTTGATAAAATTAAATAATGGTGGTCTTTTTTCAAATCACAGAGAAATTAAATTGATAACTAAGGGTTCTTTTTTTTTTTTTTTCAGTTTTAGACTTTTCTCCTATCTATATTTATTTAGTTTTCAACATATGCCACTGTTGACTTGTAGCAGGTCCTGGAGGATGACAAAATAATGAAAAAGTAATGCACTATTAAAATTAATAGAAAAGCTCAGAAATCATGAAACATATTTATTTGGGCAGCTCGGGTGTTTTTTCATCATTGTCATTATAGGTACTTGTTTTATTAATAAGTATATGCCTGTGGTTTACTACTAGAAAAATACAGTATAGGCACAGTATAATCATTTTGGAGACTGATAAAATTCCTACACTTTATAAGAGAGCTAAATGCATATACATTAACAATTTCCATCACTTAGCTGTTTTTCAGGCTGTCTGTTGTTGAGCCTGGAAGTTCTTGTAATTAGTTTTTGAGTTCTTTTGGCTGGTCTAATTAAATTGACACAAGACATATTAACAGGAGAAAAAAAATAAATTTGTATGTACAGAGATCTTGTAGAAATAAGATGTAAGGGGTGGCCAAAGCAGGAAGCTTTTATAATTTTTAGACAAAGACAATAAATCTGTGAGGAATTGACAAGACAAAGAAACCTAGGCTTGAGTGCTGAATTGGTGAAGATTCTAAACAGTTTGGGCTTGTGGTAGTAAGTTGGCAAAGAAGTAAAATGGGTCAAGAGTTGTTTGTACATTCTTTTGGGGCCCTGAGTTTCCTATCTCTGGTGATAGAGATGTCTCCCCTCTTCCAAGTTCTAGGAAGGTAACTTTCACATAGATTTATTTTCTGTGTTCAAGGAGACTGAAGTGAAGAGCAGAGCATTCTTCTTGCACTGGCTGTTTCTCAAGTAACATGAATGAGAAATAATCAATATATTATCATGGCATTATTTGGGGTGGCTTTCCCTGAGTTTCAACACTGACATCTGACATATTTAATAATCCGTGACCCAATAATTAATTCTGGACACTTCAACTTGTAAAGAGAGTCTCTTTTAAAAGATGCCTAGGATTTCCCTGGTTGTTCAGTGGTAAAGAATCTACCTGCCAATGCAGGAGACATGGGTTTGATCCCTGGTCCAGGAAGATCCCACATGCAATGGAGCAACTAAGTCTGTGAACCACAACGATTGAGCCTGTGCTCCAGGGTCTAGGAGCTGCAACTATGGAGCCCATGTGTGACAACTACCGAAGCCTGCATGCCTTTGAGCCCATGCTCCACAATGAGAGAAGCCACTGCAATGAGAGGCCTGCACACTGCATCTAGGCAACTTGAGGATGACCCCTACTCTCTGCAACTAGAGAAAAGCCCACGCAGAAACTAGAGAAGACCCAGCACAGCCAAAAATAAATAAAACTTAAAAAAAAAAGATACCTAAACTTGTTTACAATTATCTCAGTTTGGAAAATTGGCAGAAAGGGGAAGCAGCTGTTAGTTAGCTCATGTTCGGAGAAAATTTTCCACAGAATTTTCCTTTGAGGATCCCCCTTTGGGGTATAAGAAATCACAGAATCAAGACAGTATGGTATTAGCATAAAAACAAACGCATAGATCAATAGAATAGACCAGACAGCCCAGAAGCAAACCCATACATATAAGGCCAATTAATTTATGACAAAGAAGCAAAAAATACACAATGGAGAAAAGACAATCCCTTTAATAAATGGTGTTGGGAAAACTGGACAGAAATGAAAACACTATCTTATACCATATACAAAAATTAACTCAAGGTGAGTTAAAAACTTGAACATAAGAACTGAAGCCATAAAACTCCTAACAAAACAGAGACGGTAAGCTCCTTGATGTCAGTCTTGGTGATGATTTTTTGGATTTGACACCAAAAGCAGAGCCAAAAAAAAGTAAAAATAAGCAAGTGGGACTACATCAAGCTAGAACACATCTGTATAGCAAAAGAAATCACTAACAAAATTAAGAGACTTACTAAAGAGAAAAATATGTTTAAAAATATATTTGCTAAGGAATTAATATCCCCAAATGTATAAGAACTCATTCAACTGAATAGCAAAAAAGCCAAACACTTGTTATTTCTTGTCTTTTTAATAGTACTTTTTCTGATAGATGTGAGGTGATATCTCACTGAGGTTTTGATTTGCATTTCTCTGATGATAGTGATATTGAGCATCTTTTAATGTACCTACTGACCATCTGTATGTTTTTGTTGGGAATATGTCTATTTAGATTCTCTGCCCAATATTAAATAGAAGTGTCTGGGCTCATCTTCATTACTGCAAAGCAGAGAATAAAGGACCTATTCAGTGCTGAGCTAAGTTGATGATTATTGATAATTGGCATAGTCAACTCCTTTGACTTCAGTCTCTACATGCAGAGAGACTTCTATACCCATTTGAACTTCTATACAGCAAGAAAACAACCAGAGAGATAATAGATAAGCAACATGGCTGAATAGACACACTGTCATGAATAAGATAATCGTCATCATCCCCCCCACACACATATTTGGCATCCATTCACAGATAAAAGTGCCTTTGTGGGAGCCGTGGGATCTAGCACCATACACTAAGGGACCTAGAAAACCCATAGTCCTGCCTATGAACGTGAACCAGCTCCAGCCCTTCATAGCTGTAGTCCAGGGGCTATCTTAAGCAATCACCCATAAATGAGAAAAGCTTTGTGGAAGTTAAGGTCCTAGTGGAGATGTACCAACACATCACTGAAGCAGAAAATATAAGTTTGGATACAACAGAGAGGGTGAGAGGAGCAGTTTGACTTTACCTACACCGCCCTGTCCCCAAGGTGGCACAGCCTGGGACTGAGAAAGTCATTCTCAGCCCATGGTTTCTCTAGTAAGAGAAATGGAGAGCAGGTGAGTGAGCACTTAGCTTCCCAAGCCGTGAGACAATGCCAGTGGAGCATGTTTCTCTCTCGCTCTACCCAAACTAACAAATCATGAGGTGCCTGATGAGGTGGGGAAAGGCTGGGAGAGTGGCAGACGGATCTCTCAGAGGGCATTAAAGGGGGCAGATCCTGTTAACTGTATCGCAAACTCCGTCAAGACGCCCACCCTCAAGCCAGTGGGGATGCATTCCCCATGTGTCCTGCCAACTCACCCGTGGGGACACTTGAGCTCCAATGGTCTGCGTGCCTCACCCTCAAACACCTTCACCTAGCTCCCTGTGTATGCTCCAGAAAACAGAAGTGAGGGTAAACTTTGACAGACAGCTAATGAGCACACACCAAAAGTCAGCTAGAATCTGTGGGTCAGGAAGGGACCACAAAGATGAATACCACCACCCTTTGTAAAGCAAGAGGGAGGCTGTCAGCAACTGACTGGGTACATTGCAGAACTGAGAAAAGACATGTAACCTTAAGAATTCTGCCACAAGAGGGAGCAGAAAGTGTGGAGCAGGCGTATTCATAGAAAGTTTGGGAAAGCCTCAGCATCTTTAGCAGGGCTGATGGAAAGTATTTCTCCCGTAAAAGCAGTTAGTGAAGACTGGAGAAGTTGCCTTCAAATGTAAAGACAGCCATGCGAAACTCCAAGGAATATAAAAATAGCAAGAAAGCATGTCACCGCCAAAAGTAATCTTTCATGAATCAATACCAAAGACATGGAGATCTGTGACTTTCTTGATAAAGAATTCAAAATGGCTGTTTTAAGAAAGTTAAATGATCTACAAGAAAACACAGAAAGATAATTCGACAAAATCAAGAAAATTATACATGTACAAAATGAAACGTTTAACAAAGAGAAATCATATAAAGGAAGCAAACAAAAATTCTGGAGTGAAGAATACTAATGAATGAAATATGAAATGAAAAAAGTAGTATAGAACATCAACAGTAGCATGGACAAAGCAGAAGAAAGAAACAGTGAGTGAGAGGACATAAATTTTGAAATTATCCAGTTAGAGGACAACAAAGCAAAAAGAATGAAGAGGGGCAAAGAAAGTCCACGTGACTTATGGGATACTATCAAAAGATTTTCAGAAGGCAGAAAGCTTATCTAAGAAATGGTGGTGGAGAGTTTTCCAAATCTGAGCGATATTTGGATTTCCAAGTTCACAAAGCTTGTAGGTCACCAAACAAACTCAGCTTAAAGAGATGCTCATTAAGCCACGTAAAAATAAAAGTATCATAAATCAAGTCGAAGAGAGAATCTTAGAATTAGCATGAGAAACAAAGCTGGTAACTCAAAGGGAATTCCAATAATTAACCTAACAATAAATTGATTTAATCATCCAACTAAAGACAGAGTGGCTGAATAATTTTTTTTTAAAAGACCCAATAATTAACTGCCTACAATAAACTCATGTTTTAAGCTTTAAGGACACACAGAGGCCCAAAATGAAGTATAGAAAATGATACTTCATGCAAGTGGAAATGAAAAGGGAGCAGAAATAACTATACTTATATAGGGAAAAATATGTAGTAAGCCAAAAACTGTAACAGTAAGCAAAGAAGGTCATCATATAATGATGAAAGTGTCAAATAACCACTTGTAACAACCATAAATATATATGCACTCAACATCAGAGCACCTGCTTATTAAGGAAACACTAGGAGATTTCAAGAGAGAAACAGATAACAATATAATAATAGTATAGGACTTCATACTCCACTTTCAACAGTGGGTGGATCATTCAAACAGAAAATCAATAATGAAACATTTGACTTGAACTATATTTTAGACTAAATGGACCTAACAGATATATATACACAACATTCCAGGTATTCCATTCTGTGCAGCAGAATACACATTCTTCTCAATCCACAGGAAACATTTTCCAGGATAGATCATATGACAAGTCACAAAAAGTCTTAGAAAATTTATGAAAATTAAAGTCACAATAAGTATCTTTTACAATTTCTATAAAATTATAAATTTATAGAAGAAGGAAGCTAGAAAATTTGCAAATGTATGGAAATTAAACAATACACTTCTTATAAACCATTGGATCAAACAAGAAATCAAATGAAAAACCAAAAAATATCTTGCAACTAATGAAAGTGGAAAGATAATATACCAAAACTAATGGGACAAACAAAAGGATTTCCAAAAGGGATGTGTATAGTGATAAAAACAACATCAAGACAAAAGAAACATCCAAATAAACAACTTTACACATTTCAACATTAATAAAATGAAGAGCTCATTTTTTGAATGAAAAACTGACAAATCTTCAGCTAGACTAAGAATAAAAGAAATTGCTTCAATAAATAAAATCGTAAATGAAAGAAGAGGCTTTGCAACTGATGCACAGAGATATGAAGAATCATGAGACTATTTATGACAATTATAGGCCAAAAAATTGGATAATCTAGAGGAAATGGATGAATTCCTAGGAACATACAACATACCAAGATTGAATTATTAATATGAAGAAGTAGGAAAATCTGATCAGACAAATCTCATGTAGACAGATTTTATTAACAATCAAAACCTACAAATGAACAAGTTCAGGACCAAGAGGTTTCACTGCTGAATTCTACCAAATGTTTAAGGAAGAATTCAAGTTAAGCTATTTCAAATCCTGAAAGATGATGCTGTGAAAGTGCTGCACTCAATATGCCAGGAAATTTGGAAAACTCAGCAGTGGCCACAGGACTGGAAAAGGTCAGTTTTCATTCCAATCCCTAAGAAAGGCAATCCCAAAGAATGCTCAAACTACCGCACAATTGCACTCATCTCACACGCTAGTAAAGTAATGTTCAAAATTCTCCAAGCCAGACTTCAGCAATACCTGAACCGAGCACTTCCAGATGTTCAAGCTGGTTTTAGAAAAGGTCGAGGAACCAGAGATCAAATTGGCAATATCCGCTGGATCATCGAAAAAGCAAGAGAGTTCCAGAAAAGCATCTATTTCTGCTTTATGGACTATGCCAAAGCCTTCGACTGTGCGGATCACAATAAACTGTGGAAAATTCTGAAAGAGATGGGAATACCAGATCTGACCTGCCTCTTGAGAAACCTGTATGCAGGTCAGGAAGCAACAGTTAGAACTGGACATGGAACAACAGACTGGTTCAAATAGGAAAAGGAGTACGTCAAGGCTGTATATTGTCACCCTGCTTATTTAACTTATATGCAGAGTACATCATGAGAAACACTGGGCTGGAGGAAACACAAGCTGGAATCCAGATTGCCGGGAGAAATATCAATAACCTCAGATATGCAGATGACACCACCCTTATGGCAGAAAGTGAAGAGGAACTAAAAAGCCTGTTGATGAAAGTGAAAGAGGAGAGTGAAAAAGTTGGCTTAAAGCTTAACATTCAGAAAACTAAGATCACAGCATCTGGTCCCATCACCTCATGGGAAATAGATGGGGAGACAGTGGAAACTTTATAAAGACAGACTTTATTTTTGGGGGGGCTCCAAAATCACTGCAGATGGTGACTGCAGCCATGAAATTAAAAGATGCTTACTCCTTGGAAGGAAAGTTATGACCAACCCAGACAGTATATTAAAAAGCAGAGACATTACTTTGCCAACAAAGGTCTGTCTGGTCAAGGCTATGGTTTTTCCAGTGGTCATGTATGGATGTGAGAGTTGGACTATAAAGAAAGTTGAGTGCCAAAGAATTTATGCTTTTGAACTGTGGTGTTGGAGAAGACTCTTGAGAGTCCCTTGGACTGCAAAGAGATCCAACGAGTCCATCCTAAATGAGGTCAGTCCTGGGTGTTCATTGGAAGGACTAATGCTGAAGCTGAAACTC
The DNA here is from genome assembly GCF_023699985.2 of Odocoileus virginianus. Lineage (NCBI taxonomy): Eukaryota > Metazoa > Chordata > Mammalia > Artiodactyla > Cervidae > Odocoileus > Odocoileus virginianus. The sequence continues at coordinate 53,169,069 of NC_069684.1, read as the reverse complement.
CAATACTTTGGCCACCTCATGTGAAGAGTTGATTCATTGGAAAAGACCCTGATGCTGGGAGGGATTGGGGGCAGGAGGAGAACGGGACGACAGAGGATGAGATGGCTGGATGGCATCACCGACTCAATGGGCATGAGTTTGAGTAAACTCCGGGAGTTTGTGATGGACAGGGAGGCCTGCAATTCATGGGGTCGCAAAGAGTCGGACACAACTGAGCAACTGAACTGAACTGAACTGAACTGAATACCAATATTTCTCAAGTTCTTACTAAGACATTGAAGAGGAGAGAACATTCCTAAACTTCTTTTATGAGGCCAGCATTACCCTGATACCAAAGTCAGATAGGGACACTACAAGGAAAGAAAACTACAGGTCAATATCTCTGATAAATATAGATGCAAAAATTATCAACAAGTTGTTAGCAAACTGAATCTAATGGCACATTAACCAGACTGTACACCCTGATCAAGAGTTTATGCTGGAGTGCAAAGAGAATTAACATGCCCAAATCATTAAATATGATAAACTATACTAGTAAATTTTAGAATGGTTTTCCTCAAAAGATAAGGGATATCAAGCGTTAGCAGGATATAGGGAAAAAGGAACACTTGTGCCCTGTTGGAGGGAATGTAATTGGCACAGTCACTATAGAAAACATTAAGGTGGTTCCTCTTATTTAAAATTTAAAAATAGAACTACTCTATGGAACTATCGTTTGATCTGGTAATCTCACTTCTGGTCATATATCCAAAGGAAATGAAATTGAGATATATTTAATAGAAGAGATAGTTGCACTCCCATGCTTAACACAGCATTATTCATAGTAGCCAAGATAAGGAAATAATCTAGTGATTTAAGAGGCTGTCTACAGATATATGAATAAAGAAGATGTGACATATATATATATATAATATGTATACATATAATATACTATGCATGCAGGATTTCCTTCTTTCTCGTAATAGAATACTACTCAGCCATAAGAAGGAAGGGAATTCTGCCATTTGTGATAATATCGATGGATCTTAAGGACATTATACTAAGTGAAACAAATCAGAGAAAGACAAATACTGTATCATCCTGCTTTTTACATGGAATCTAAAAGGGTCAAACTCACTCACCTTCAGAGATGGCCCATACACTGTATGTTAAGTGTGTTTCTCTGTAAATACATCCACTTCTTACATTAACAAACAAATAAACAAATGACCAAACTCATAGAAACAGATAGTAGAATGATGGTTCCAGGGTACTGGGGGTAGGGGGGTAAATGGGGAGATGTTGGTCAAAGAATACAACCTTTAATATAAGATGAGTATGTCCAGGAATCTAATGTAGTTACAGTTAATAAGACTGTATTATGTACTTGAAATTTGCTAAGAGAGTAGATCTTCAGTGTTCTCACCACAAAAGAAATGATATTTACATAATATATAACCTTACATTTCACAATATATAAATGTATCAAATCAATACATCGCACCTCTGAAACTTATACAATGCTATATGTTAATTATATCTCAGTAAAGCTGAAAAAAAACTATATATTTCATATAATAAGATGCAGCTGTCATAAAGAGTAAAGAAATTCCCCAAAATGGAGATGCATAATCCCAACTGTCAGTAAATCTATCACTGGCTAAAGAATTCTCAAATGCTCTCACAGTCTCTGTTACCTGAAGTTAAACTTGTAAAGTTAACTTCAAACAACTTGTATAAAAATGAGAAGAAAATGATTAGCTAATGTAAATAAACATACAACAAGAGGAATATATAAAGTTACCAAGTCCTCATTTCTATAACTGGTCACAAGGCCATCCATAATTGATTGGTATCTATGATTTTCTTCTTCCACAATCCATTCCATGTTCCCACTTCCCCCAACCAACCGGAACTTTAGCTGGTTAATATGATTTGTCTGGGAGAGTAACCCAGATCTTCATTCTCAGAAGTCTGAGTCCTCATTGTCCTGCCCACCCCCCAACCATGTTTTTAAGATCCTGCAGGAACCTTAAAAGCTTTCCATTAACCTTTACTTTTGGAATAGTACTAAGAAGTACCCAAGTGAATCCCCTGGGTTCCAGACCACACCTAAACCTTGCCTCCGTTGTGAGCAGTAACCCAGTTTCCTCTTTGAAATCAGTACCATCTCACAGAGTAACCTGTTGGTTCAGTGGTATAAAGAGATCCAAATGGCCAGGTTACAGCCTCATCTTCAATTTAACTCAGCTACTGTTTTATCCCCTGGGAGAAGCATTTCCTTTCTGAGCACTGAGGTCTTCAAACAGCAGAGCGCAGTGCTGCCAGGAAAAGAGACAAAAGATCTACAAGTGAGTTCTTAGGTATGATAGTGAAAATGGTTCTCAGTACTTTTTGTTCTAAGAATCCACTTGTAGAAGCAAAAAGTCTGCAAGTGGATTCTTAGTACGAAAAGTACTAACCAAATAAATAAGAAAGCAAATAATTAAGTAAATAAACAGGACTTCCTCAAAATTGAAAACTCTTGCTGCATTTGAGAAACTATTAAAAGAATGAAGGAACAAGCCACCCACTGTGGGACAATATTTACATTCCCTTGATTATTAAAGGGAATAATAATATTTATTATTATTACTTCTTTGTGTGAGAAAGTTTAGCCATGTCTAACTCTTTGCAACCTCATAGACTATACAGTTCATGGAATTCTCCAAGCCAGAACACTGGAGTGGGTAGCCTTTCCCTTCTCCAGGGTATCTTCTCAACCCAGGGATCGAACCCAGGTCTCCCACATTGCAAGTGAATCCTTTACCAGCTGAGCCACAAGGGAAGCCCTATTATTACTTATGTATAACACACTTTTGTGAGTGTCTGTTCTAACCTTTTAGTTGGATTCTTTGCCTTTTTAGGATTGAGCTATAAGAGTTATTGATACATTCTGCATTCATATCCTTTATTAGATGCATGTATTGGAAACACATTTTCTCAATTTGTAACTTGCCTATTTTCAAGTGTCTTGATGAGCACAGATTCTTATTTTGATAAAATACCATTTACGATTTTTTTCCTTGTTGGTTAGTGTCTTTGGTGCTCTCTGTAAATAATTTTTTAAAATATCAAATTTATAAAGATATTTTCCTGTATTTTCTTCTACAGGCAATGTAGTTTTAGTTTTAATGTTCAGTGCTAAGGTCTTTCAGAGACTTTTAAGTGAAAAGATGACATGAACTGGTTTGTATTTTAAAAGGAGCACTCAACAAGTTGCTTGCATGCTATTAGGGGCAATGATGGCAATAAGTGATCAGTTACGAGATCCCTGCAATAATCTAGATGAGAAATGTGTTGGCTTTGACCAATAAATTTATGGTTAGTAGGAGGTCTGGTGAGGTGTGGTTGAATTGGGGGTATACTTTAAAAGATAAATTTCCTGATGACAAACAGGATGGGGATGTGAGAGGAAAAGAAGATGATCAAGATGATGACAATTTTCTGGCCTGTGCAACCAGAAAGATAAATTACTATTTTAATGTGCTGAGAAAGATTGGTGAGTGAAGGTGGAAAGGAATCAGGAGTTACATTCTGGATATATCAGTTTACAGGTGTTATTAGACATTCAACTGGACATAACAACCTGGAGTTTAGTGTTGAGATCCAGGCTAGAGGGTTTCTGAGAATGTGGATGGTGATCAAAGCCATCAGATTATTCTTTTTAGTTTTTTCAAGTACAGTTGTTTTATTGCTTTGCATTAGTGTGTACACCAAAGTGATTTGGTTATACATGTATACTTACATTCTTCTTAATATTCTTTTCTATTATGGTTTATTACAAGGTATTGAATATAGTTTTCTCTGCTATACAGTAGGATCTTGTTGCCTATCCAGTCTGTATATAATAGTTTACAGCTGAAGCCGTCAGATTAGATGTCGTTATCCAGGGAGTGAATATAAATAACGACGAGGGATGAGCTCTGAGTTCTAGGACACTCAAATATAAGAAGTTAGGAAAAGGAGAAAAGTCAGGAAAGGTGACTGGAGACTGAAAATAAGTAACATTAGGACAAAAATCAAGCTTCCCAGGTGGCACAGTGGCAAAGAATCTACCTGCCAATGCAGGAAACATGTATTCAGTCCCTGGGTCGGACAGATCCCCTAGAGTAGGAAATGGCAATCCACTCCAGTATTCTTACCTGAAAGATCCCATGGACAGAAGAGCCTGCTGGGCTATATAGTCCATGAGGTTGCAAAGAGTCAGACACACCTGAGTGACTGAGCACAGGTCAGGACAGGACAAAAGTCAAGAAGGTGTGGTGTCTTAAAAGTGAAGTACAGAAAGTCTTTCCATAAAGAGTGATCACAGCAGAAAACGGTAAACTGCCAAATAAGGTGATGACTGACAACTGATTATAGGATTTGGTTACATGGGGGTTACAGATGCCGTGACAAGACCATTTTTGGTGGAAGAATAGTGTATAGCATCTAACATGGAGGGAGAAACCAGAAAAGGGCTGGGAGATTGTGAGAAAGAGAACATCTCCAAAAGATCAAAAATAGTAATAATAATTGTAGGGAATAAGGGAACACAAGAGCTGATGGACAGAATATTGTCAGAGGCTTTAAGGCTTCAGGGAGGAAAGCCATCCTGGACCACGACAACTGTCAGAGTGTGGCCGTGGGTTGACTCATCGGACTTAAGTGGGGCTGAAGGACTTTGGAGCTGAGGAATTAAACACTGTGAAGTCCAGTCTTGGATGAGTTCTACACACGGACATTGATGCTGCCTGGCATTGTGGACGAGCGAGACCTGAAGCCAGCAAAGCAAAGCCAGGTGTCAGCATGGGCTACGGCCTGAGTAGGAGGGCCACGCTGCACCACGAAGGGAACAACCCTCTACCCTACCGTGTAACTGCAGCCAAAACACACACCAGCCACTCTCTCCACCCCATTACCAGGATGGAATGTATAAGGAACAAAGCAGCTGCTCAGAATTTTAGGGATTTACCGAAAAGAACAAATGTATTCTGTCGTGTGGGCTGCATCACGCCATTCCTCAATGTGCCGAGATAAGTGATTCATGGATATGAATCACCAGTGACATCTGTCACCCTGGGCCTCTGAAGCTGCTGTGGGTTCATATTGAGGTTGACCTCTTGCTTTTGTGTCCCTGTGTGTAGGCTGTGTGTGTGCGTGACTGCACGTGTGCACACACATGCACACTCATTGTCATATCATTATAAATTAAGGAGTTCAACACATTTAAATTTAAAATCATTGGGAATGAAAAAAAAACAAACAAACATGTCAAAGGAATCTGAGTGCTCAGATTTGACTCTCTTTCCTATCTTTCTAGAAAAGAGCTGTTAACAAAACCTGACTCTTGAGCCATTCTCTGGTCTTCTACTGAGGTAGTGTTTCAGGTGGCTACATGACTGATTCCTTACCTTATAAAATAAGAATAAAATAGACTGTTTCATTCACTTTGAATAGGGCATAAACTTCAGTTTCTCCTGACTTGGACCTCAACATTCTAAAACGAAGACCATGGCATTTGGTCCCATCACCTCATGGCAAATAGATGGGGAAACATTGGAAACAGTGACAAACTTCATCTTATTGGGCTCCAAAATCACTGCAGATGGTAACTGCAGCCATGAAATTAAAAGAAGGCTGCTCCCTGGAAGGAAAGCTATGACAAACCTAGACAGCGTATTTAGAAGCAGAGACATTACTTTGCCAACAAAGGTCCATCTAGCCAAAGCTCTGGTTTTCCCAGTAGTCAGGTATAGATGTGAGAGTTGGACTATAAGGAAGGTTGAACACCAAAGAATTGATGTTTTTGAACTGTGGTGTTGGAGAAGACTCTTGAGAGTCCCTTGGACTACTAGGAGGTCAAACCGGTCAATCCTAAAGGAAATGAATCCTGAATATTTATTAGAAGGACTGATGCTGAGGCTGAAACTCCAAAAATTTGGCCACCTGATGTAAACAACTGACTCATTAGAAAATATCCTGATGCTGGAAAAGATTGAAGGCAGGAGGAGAAGAGGATGACAGAGAATGAGATGGTTGGATGACATCACCGACTCAATGGACATGAGTTTGAACAAGCTCTGGGAGTTGGTGATGGACAGGGAAGCCTGGCGTGCTGCAGTCCATGGGGTTACAAAGAGTTGGACACGACTGAGTGACTGAACAGCAACAACAAAGCATCCCATAGAAGCACCTGGGATCATCTGAGACCACAGGAAATGTCACATCAAAGCCATAAATGACCAGTATCAGGTGCTTACATTAAAACCACTTATACACAAAAACTGGAAGAACTAGTCCAAATCCTTAATCCCATTCTAGGCACCCATGACATCTTTGGTTCCTACACCTGCCCCCATATCACCTGGAGGATTTTTACATTCTGTATGTAACACAACCCCAGAGAACACAAATGTCAGCATCACTGTGACAGTGAATGGGTGGAGGAGGAGAGAAGCTCCCTGAGCGATGTACTTCTCACACACACACACACACACACACACACTCCAGCTTGGAAACCCAGGGCAGAGGGCCCAGAAGCCCTTCAGAAAGGAAAACATTTTTTCTAAGTTTGGCCCAGCCAATTCCAATTTAAAACTCTTCTGAGTTCCAAAACAATGGTATGAAGGAGTTGGGGTGGCCAGAGCTCCAGGCCGCGCCTTCTGACCTCAGAGGGATTAACAGATCCCTGCGCCTGCCATGGATAGCCAATTCTGGACGTGCTCAACCCCAGGAGGTGGGGGTCCCCACACCTCTGAGATTCTACAGAAGTTTCACTGGAAGGGTGACAGGTCTACTTGTTATGTTGTGTTTTTTTTCAATTTTAAAAGTAAATAGTAGTTACGCATGTATCTATGTTAGTATGTGTTTCTGCGGGATGTAGTAAAAGATGTTTCAGGGTCACTCAGAAAGTTTCATCAAAGTAAACAGCTAACCTTTCCCATACCAGCACCTAAGATGCCAGGATTCTGATTCAATCATTCTGAGGTGGCATCTGGACATAGTCCTTTGATTAAAAAAAGCCCAGGAAACTCTGATACCACCCCCTCCAGTTGCGAGTATCAGTGATAAAATATCCGTGGGGCCCTACCTATCTATTCGCAAGCCATTTGTTTAAAGTTAAAGCAACTCAGAACTCTTCCAGGCATGGCAGGAGCATTCAGTCCACAAGAGGCATCCGTGTCACCTGTTAATATTTTTCCACCGAAGCCCACGTATCACCTGCTTTAGTCTCAGTTGCTGTCCCTGTATTGCTTTAATCCTCACTCTGTCTTATTCATTGCCCTTCTGCCTCTTCTGTCTCTTATTAGCTGCTGTGGATGATTCAGGACTCATCAGCATAGCATTCAGGAAGTCCACATTTGCTGCCGCCTTTTTTTTTTTTTTTTTAAGAAATATATATGAAGTTCACTTTATTTATTTTTTTTTTGTAGTGGTTCTTGCCATACATTGACATGAATCAGCCATGGATTTACATGTGTTCCCCAACCCGATCCCCCCTCCCACTTCCCTCTCCATCCCATCCCTCTGGGTCTTCCCAGTGCACCAGCCCTGAGCACTTGTCTCATGCATCCAACCTGGGCTGGTGATCTGTTTCACCCTTGATAGTATACTTGTTTCAATGCTGTTCTCTCAGATCATCCCACCCTCGCCTTCTCCCACAGAGTCTAAAAGTCTGTTCTGTACATCTGTGTCTCTTTTTCTGTTTTGCATATAGGGTTATGGTTACCATCTTTTAAAATTCCATATATATGCGTTAGTATACTGTATCGGTCTTTATCTTTCTGGCTTACTTCACTCTGTATAATGGGCTCCAGTTTCATCCATCTCATTAGAACTGATTCAAATGAATTCTTTTTAATGGCTGAGTAATATCCCATTGTGTATATGTACCACAGCTTCCTCATCCATTCGTCTGCTGATGGGCGTCTAGGTTGCTTCCATGTCCTGGCTATTATAAACAGTGCTGTGATGAACATTGGGGTGCACGTGTCTCTTTCAGATCTGGTTTCCTCGGTGTGTATGTCCAGAAGTGGGATTGCTGGGTCATATGGCAGTTCTATTTCCAGTTTTTTAAGAAATCTCCACACTGTTTTCCATAGTGGCTGTACTAGTTTGCATTCCCACCAACAGTATAAGAGGGTTCCCTTTTCTCCACACCCTCTCCAGCATTTATTGCTTGTAGACTTTTGGATAGCAGCCATTCTGACTGGCGTGTAATGGTACCTCTTTGAAGTTTTGATTTGCATTTCTCTGATAATGAGTGCTGTTGAGCATCTTTTCATGTGTTTGTTAGCCATCTGTATGTCTTCTTTGGAGAAGTGTCTGTTTAGTTCTTTGGCCCATTTTTTGATTGGGTCATTTATTTTTCTGGAATTGAGCTGCAGGAGTTGCTTGTATATTTTTGAGATTAATCCATTGTTTCTTCATTTGCTGTTATTTTAAAGCCCCCCCACCCCCCGCCCACAAACATGCCTCTCTCGGGCCTTTAGCTCTTTCACTGTGATTCTCTGGCTGCCTGTGTTTCCCACAAGGTGCAGGGAAGGGGCTGGGCTGAGGGGTCTTCCCCTTGTTGGCCACACTCTGTCCTGCCTGGGCTGTCCCCGCCCCTCCCCGCCATCCTCATCATCTCCACTAGGTGTTCCTGCTTCTCTAGGCACCACTGCAGATAGCAGTGGTTCTCACACTTTTTTTTCTTTTTAATTCTCAGACTTAAACTTCATCAGAATTCCCTATAGGAATTGTTAGAACAGACTCCTTGGCCCACACCTCTGGATTTTCTGATTTCTAAGTCTGGGGTGGAGCCCAAGAATTTGCTTTCCTAACAATTTCCCAGACAATGCAAATGCCACTGGTCTGGGGACCACAATTTGAAAACCACTGGTGAAGAGGCAAGAACAGGTTCAGAGAGGAAGCTCAGTTGGGCTCCATTAAAAGTGTAGCCACTGGCCACTGAATGACCCAGACAACTTATTTGCCTTCTGAGAGACTCAGTTTTCTCAGCTATAAAAATAAGACAGTAATAACCTTGCAGAACTGTTGTAAGGATTAAATGAGATACTGTTCCCTGGCCTCTGTTAAAAGCAGAATTTTTATTTTACTTTTTACATATATATTCTTTCCTATATTCTTTTCCATTATGATTTATCAGAGGATATTGAATCTAGCTCCCTGTGCTACACAATAGGACCTTGCTACTATACAGTAAGACCTTTATCCATTCTATATATAATAGTTTGCATCTGATAATCCCAAACCCCCAATACTTCCCTTCCCTGCCACCAACCCAGGCAACCACAAGTCTGTTCTCTATGTCTGTGATTCTGTTTCACAAATGACTTCATTTGTGTTGTATTTTAGATTCAATACATAAGTGAATCATATGGTATTTGCCTTTCTCTCTCTGACTTCACTTAGTATAATCATCTCTAGATCCATCCATGTTGCTGCAAATGGCACTATTTCATTCTTTTAATGGCTGAGTAGTATTCCATTGCATACATGTACCACATCTTTTTATCCCTTCTTCTGTCAATGGACATTTAGGTTGAGAAACAGAATCTATGAAATGAGATTAGAAGACTGAGCACCCCGGTCATTACTAGCCATGCAAGGAGCACTGGCCAGCAGTGCCATTGTTTAAGGCAATCTGGAATGAGTGGCCTTGGCTCATGTGGGTAACCACTTCAGTGTACAAAGTGGCAGGACTAGGTCACCTTCCCCTGACACTTAGGCTCTCTAGAATGTACTGTATAGGGATTCCCTGGTGGTCCAATGGTTAAGACTGTGCTCCCCCTAAAGCAGGGGTCACGGGTTCAATCCTTGATCAGGGAACCAAGATCCTGCACGCCACACAGCACTACCAAAATAAATAAAATAAATAGACGTTATCTGCTTGAAGGAAATATTATGAGGTACAAAGAAAAAAAATATTATGTACTGTCTAAATAGAGAAGGAAAGAAAAACCACTTTCATCTTCCTGGTTCTCATTCCCCTCCCTCCCTTACTCATGCCATTCAATCTGGAATCCCACGGCTAATTCCAAGGGGTACATTTTGTTCTTAGAAGGAATGTATTGGGCTTGTGTTCCTGTGCTCAGAAGAGAGTGTAGTCTAATGGGTAAGAGATGGGAGTGGCAGGGAGGTGGGTTCTATTTAAAGCCTCCCTGCTGACTCACTGAGGCATCCTAATGAAATGGCTTCATTCCTCTGGGCCTTGGGTTTCTTCTCATTAAAGGGAGGAGAGCTATCTCCTTAGTAGGGCATGCCTGAGGACAGGGTAGTTAATGTGAGAAGCACTTGGAGGTAGAGAGGTATGTGGTCATAGCAAATACGGAATCTGGAGAGGGACATTCTTTCTCCGCCTTCTCCTATGTATTACAAAATGCCTACCTCTGGCCAGTCAGGCTGGTCAAGGCTCTATCCTGACCCATCTGAAGCCCTGACCTTGGGAAACAGTGGAAATAATGATAATTTTGCAAGCCCTCCTGTTGAAACAGCATTCCCCTCTCCTCCTCCTCTCTGAGGTTTGGGGGAGGCAGACTGGGGGACCAGGAGAGCCCCGGCCCAAGAGACTGAAATAAGATATCTGGACATGCCTCTGTCTGTCTCCACCTTGGACCTGGGGCCAGAGCCTGCCCGACTCAAGAGTTTAAAAATGCTAATGATATCCAACACCCCTTCCAACTCTTTGACACCCCAAGGCTCCATAACTCTGAACCATGAGGTCTTTCCCAGCATGGTCAAGAATTCAAGGAATAGAACTGTAGCTCTGTTCCCACTAAGAGACACGTCACCTGCACTCAGTCCTTTCTGCCTTCCCCTGGCGAGGTTCTCTGCATTGTCCTTTCACTAGTTTACCCAGGGGTTTTTGAGTCCCCACTTGCCTCCGTCTGGAGACTAGCCTGGACCTGGGAATTGGAGTACACAAGTTCTGCCTTCAAAGTTTTTAACCTCTAAAAAAAGAAATCAAGAAGCGCTCTTCCTTCTACTCAGTAGGTGTAGTTTTAGAAGAGTCCAGAAAAACTTAAATAAAGTTTAAATTTATGTGCCTAATGGCTGCACAGGAGCACAGTGAACCCTTCTGAGGAGTTTGAAAAGACCTTCAGAGAACAGAAGGGAAGAAAAAAGAAGCTCTCACTAATAAGGCAACAGAAAGGAAAAATGGCGGCGGGGCTTTATTGATTCATCTTGCCAGGTACCAAGTGAGTTGCTTCACATACATCTGCTTACCCTCTATCAATCTCATGAAGTAGATTTTTTTTTCACAAGTTTAAGTTAAGCACAGTTGGGCATAATACATTTCCTTATGCTCCCAGAGCTAGTTCGTGGGAGGGCCAGCGCTCCAGTTGATGTGGTCCGGACTCTAATGCAATGCCTCCGGAAGACAGTCATCTGATCTGGTCTCAAACAGTCACTAAGGTTTTCCCTGGAAGAGAACGGGCAGTTTCCCCAGATCTATACAGGAGGCTAAATCAACAAAGTCCCAGAGGTAAGATTTGGTTAGCAGCCAGGATTTAAGAACTGATGCAGGCACTGTCAGGAAATGACATAAGCAGGGGACCGGGGAGGGGGCACAGCCAAAGCTCGTGTGTGTCCCTCCAGGCCATGGTGCCATGGAAATGGGAATAACTTCATCCCATTTTTCTCTTTAAAGCTTCTGCTTTGATAGCACTGTGATGGGAAAAGAGGTTTTTTCAGGCATTGATGAAGCATTAATAATATTAGGGAGAGGGAGCAGTAAAGAGATGATAGGAAGTGCAGAAGAGAAATGATGAAAACTTGGACCAACCTCTTGCTCTGCTGTCTGTAACATTTCAGAGACTAAAGGAGCCCTGGGAAAGCCCACGTGTACTTAGAATTCTAAGCATTGTCAGGCTACCTACCTTAGCAAAGCTCCTAGAAATCATTTAATAAGTATGAATTTAATAGATCAAGTCCTGAAGGTCTGCAGTTTCCTAGGAGGATGTTTTAGGAGCAGACCCTCTCCTTAAAGCTTCAAAGCCTCTTGGGGATTCCAGTCTCCCTTGGAAAGGACCTAGGGAAACTTGATTTAAATTTCTCAGGATTCTTCCAAATCTACACCCTCTGAAGAGAAGGAAGAGCTCTTTCTGGTATTGTCAGGAAAAAGAGTGGCATTCTTAGACACAAACTTCATTCACCTGATAGACAAAAGAGAGCCAGGTGGCTTGGAATCAGATCCTTTTTAGACTGTATGGTGTGAGACAAGCAGCTCAAGAGAGTTTGGGCCACAGCTGTCCTCGGAGAAGACAGGGCTTGAGTCCAGGCCACCCAGTGGAGCCAGAGGAAATCTGGAGGGCTGACCGAGGGGATGGTAGCAGATAAGTGATGTCACTGAACCATCACAGCACAGATCGACACGGGGCCATCCTGAGGCTCCAAGGAACCCAGACACAGGCAAGAAGATGTGAAAAAAGTAGGATACCTGTACATCCACTCATAAACACCTGCACTGTCTCCAAAAGTGATCAGAAGATAGAAATGATGACATATCCTGTTCATTTTGAAAATCAAGTCACTGGCTTCATCTTTACCTCTGTCAACTGAAGAGGGGGGAAAGAAAAAAGCACAACCTAAAAGTTGAGAATTATGTTTTTTTCAGCAGACTTTCTGGGGACTTAAGCTCAGGAGGCAGCCTCTCAGGTACCTCTGAGGGACTCCTCCAAAGGGGTGTGGAAAGAGCCAGTATATACAGGAGTTTTTGCAACAAAAACTCAAACATCAAAAGATTATAATTAATTAAAGAAAAACAGATCTCTCAAATTAATGAATTTGGTGAGTTTCTATATAAGAGATGATACACAAGTTTGGGATCATTGAAATCACTCTTTTCATGTGCACCTTTACCATCCAGGGCCAGCGTTCTGAGATTTCCCGTCCTGAATTTCATCAGCATGCACTGCTGGGGTCAGCTGCAGGGGCTGATGGTTGGGTAGTGGCAACATCCTTCGTTTACTGATACAGCAGGTGACATTCTTCATCCACACCTTCATCAAAGAATTAAAAGGAATCCTCCTACACTGTTGGTAGAAATGTAAATTGATATAGCAACTATGGAGACCAGTATAGATGTTCCTTCAAGAACTAAAACTAGAGCTACCATATGATCCAACAAACCCACTCCTGAGTGTATATCTGAGAGAGTACCATAATTTTAAAAGATGCATGCACCCCAATGTTCATTGAAACACTGTATATAATAGCCAGGACGTGATAGCAACCTAGATATCCATTGATACAGGAATGGATAAAAGAGATGTGGTACAGTAGAATATTATTCAGTCATAAAAAAGAATAAAATAACACCATTGCATCAATGTGGATGGACCTAGAGATTATCATACTGAGTGAAGTAAGTTAGACAGAAAAAGACAAATATACAATAACACTTATGTATGGAATCTGAGAAAATGATACAAATGAATTTATTTACAAAACAGAAATGGAGTCACAGATATGGAAAACAAGCTTATAGTTATCAAGGGGGAAACAGGAGGTATACTGGGAGACTGGGATTGACATAAACACATCACTATATATAATACAGATAACTCATAACAACCTACTGTCTAGCACAGGAAACTCTACTCAGTTCTCTGTAATGGCCTATGTGGAAAAAGAATCTAAAAAAAGGGGATGTGTTATATGTATAACCGATTCACTTTGTTGTACAGCAGAAACTAAACATCACTGTAAATCAACTATACTTCGATAAAAATTACTTTTTAAAAAGAAAAAGAATCTACTTCTCTCATTCAACTCTCACCCCACATCTTTTCCCCCCAGTATTTAGAAGGGCAACAGGCAGCTTGCACAGACCACAGAGAGTTGAAGGACCCGAGTGGGTTCTGGTCCCGTCTCTGTCACTTGTGAGCTCCCTGCCCCTGCAAGCGCTGCATTGTCTCTTGATTACGAAGACCGGGAAACCATGAAATGATGGGGTTGGAAGTGCAGGCTGCCCTTTTCAGTCCCTTCCAATCCCAACAGTTTCTCCTTTGTCTCAGACTCCCACTCCTCTCCCCCATGTATTTTCATCTTTATTTTGGTCTTTCTCTGTTTTTTCTTGCTTATAAAATCTAGCCCGTGTGAGTAATGTTCATATGGTTATGAATACAGTTGGTTCTTTGTCATCCGTGATAATGAGCTTGGGATCATGTGGATAACCCCAAACTGCAAACACTGCTCATATACACGACTGAGGCATGTTCCAGTGTGACTAACACTCTAATATTTGGTTTGGACTGCATTCGTTGAGTATACTTAACTGGTTAGCAGGATGGGCCCAGAGAGATTAACTGGGCAGCTTTGGGAAGAACTAGGATTCGAGAATGGGTACAAACATTGCCAAGTCCCCTCCACCAGCAATGTCTTGTTTATACATTAGACTTTGGTGGATGGTGCGATTAACACTGCAAAGGCCCCCATGTGTAGAGCACGCCTGGGAATAGGGTGGAAGCTACACTTAGAAAAGGTTGTCACTGGCCAGAGGTTTAAGAAACTGAGAGCCTCAGAACCACATAAGTTTAGTATCTCAGTTCCAGAGTGGCTCAGTCCGAAAGACTGAGGGCCAGCCCTCCTCTCTGGATTCTCCTGTCCCTTTGTTTCATCTTGGGGCTGACACTATGCTAAGGAAAAACCCCTTGGATATTTACAAGTTGAAACAACCCCATAGAAAGGCAAGCCCCATAGGAATACAAAGCCCTTGTGTTTTCCTGATTGTGCAGCCCTGCCATCTCTTCTAGAATGAAAAAGGGAAGAGGCTGTTTCAAGGCTATTTGTGACTACTGTCCTAGGACCCAGGTCCTGCTTTCTCCCTACCTTCTCCTCTAGGCATCTGGTCTCCAACAGACTCATCATCAATTACCCCTGATCGGTCAGTCAGTAAAGGCAGTTCAAGTGAGCTGAAAGGTAATTTTGTTCTGGCTAAGTCAAGATACTGTATAAAGTTTTCTCTACTCAGAAAAGGTTGAAAATTTTTACATAAGATCACAGAACATGTAGGTTCATCTGGGCCATTTATCTAGATTCCACATATATGCATTAATATATGAAATTTGTTTTTCTCTTCCTGATTTACTTCACTCCGTATGATGACAGTCTCTGAGGGTGGAATGAATTGGGAGATTGGGATTGACATATATACACTACTGGCTCCCCTAGTGGCTTAGACGGTGAAGAATCTGCCCCTAATGCAGGAAATCTGGGTTTGATCCCTGGGTCTGGAAGAACCCCTGGAGACGAAAATGGCAACACATTCCAGTATCCTTGCCTTGATAATTCCATGGGCAGAGGAGCCTGGCAAGCTACAGTCCACAGGGTCACAAAGAGTCAGACACAATTGAGTGACTAACACACACACATACACACACAACTGTATGTAAAATAGATTGCTAACAAGAACCTACTATATTGCACCGGGACTCTACTCAGTGCTCTGTGATAACCTAAATGGGAAGGAAATCCAAAAAAGAGAGGATATATGTATCAGTTTCAGTTCAATCGCTCAGTCGTGTCCAACTCTTTGCAACCCCATGAACCTCAGAACGCCAGGCCTCCCTGTCCATCACTAACTCCCAAAGTTTACTCAAACTCATGTCCATTCAGTCAGTAATGCCATCCACCCATCTCATCCTCTGTCGTCCCCTTCTACTCCTGCCCCCAATCCCTCCCAACATCAGGGTCTTTTCCAATGAGTCAGCTCTTCACATGAGGTGGCCAAAGTATTGGAGTTTCAGCTTCAACATCAGTCCTTCCAATAAACACCCAGGGCTGATCTCCTTTAGGAGGGACTGGTTGGATCTCCTTGCAGTCCAAGGGACTCCCAAGAGCCTTCTCCAACAGCACAGTTCAAAAACATCAATTCTTCAGTGCTCAGCTTTTCTTTCTCACATCCATACATGACTATTGGAAAAACTATAGCTTTGACTAGACGGACCTTTGTTGACAAAGTAATGTCTCTGCTTTCTAATATGCTGTCTGGGTTGGTCATAACTTTCCTTCCAAGGAGTAAGTGTCTTTTAATTTCATGGCTCCAATCACCATCTGCAGTGATTTTGGAGCCCAAAAAAATAAAGTCAGACACTGTTTCCTGATCTATTTGCCATGAAGTGATGGGAGCGGATGCCATGATCTTAGTTTTCTGAATGTTGAGCTTTAAGTCAACTTTTTCACTCTCCTCTTTCACTTTCATCAGGAGGCTCTTTAATTCTTTTTCACTTTCTGCCTTAAGGGTGGTGTCATCTGCATATCTGGAGTTACATTTGGAACCATTCTGTTGTTCCATGTCCAGTTCTAACTGTTGCTTCCTGACCTGCATACAGGTTTCTCAAGAGGCAGCTCAGATGGTCTGCTATTCCCATCTCTTGAAGAATTTTCCACAGTTTATTGTGATCCACACAGTCAAAGGCTTTGGCGTAGTCAATAAAGCATAAATAAATGTTTTTCTGGAACTCTTTTGCTTTTTTGATGATCCAGCGGATATTGGCAATTTGATCTCTGGTTCCTCGGCCTTTTCTAAAACCAGCTTGACCATCTGGAAGTTCACAGTTCACGTATTGCTGAAGTCTGGCTTGGAGAATTTTGAGCATTACTTTACTAGCGTGTGAGATGAGTGCAGTTGTGTGGTAGTTTGAGCATTCTTTGGCATTGCCTTTCTTTGGGAATGGAATGAAAACTGACCTTTTCCAGTCCTGTGGCCACTGCTGAGTTTTCCAAATTTGCTGATGCATTGAGTGCAGCACTTTCACAGCATCATCTGTTAGGATTTGAGATAGCTCAAATGGAATTCCATCAACTCCACTATATAGCTGATTCACTTTGCTGTATAACAGAAAATAACAGCATTCTAAAGCAGCTATATGCCAATAACAAAAAAAAAAAATCACAGGGAACACACTAATACCAGAGATAAGCACCCTTAACATTTTGGTTTATCTTTACTCTCTTTTCTAAGTGAATAAACAGACATGATGAGATAGAGATTAAAAAAAAATAGTTGACAGATATTTTGTTCATAGTTTTAGTTTTATAATTCACCATTTCTTTGAAACAATCTTGTAAGCATTTTCATGTCATTTAATTTTTCTAATGCTATTGAGTGTGTTTCTGTTACTTTAACTTTAGGCATTTATAATAATTTGCTAAGCATTTCTACATTATTGAGATTTTGCTTCCATTATTTACTTATTTTATGTAAAATGGCAATGAAAATCTTCTTACATCAGTATCTCTTTGAATTACTGAGTTTTTCCTAAGAATATATTCCTTTGAAAATGAATTTCAGGGCAAAGGGGCACAAAGATTTTTAAGGATCTTGACTAAATGATCAAAAACTTTTCTAGACAAGAGGCAACAATTTGTACTTCTACTGGTGGTATAAATAGCATAACCCCTGCTCCTGCTGACATGAACATTTTTTATAATGTTTAATATGTATATGTAGTTATTCATAAAGCAAAAAAAGTTCTAATTCTTTTTTTTTTTTTTTTGGTTCCACAACATGTGAGATCTTGGTTCTCAGACCAGGGATGGAACCCACTCCCCCTGCAGTGGAAGCACAGAGCAACCACAGAACCACCAGGAAAGTCCTGATGATTCAATATTTTAATCAGAATTTCCTTGAATTTTGTTTGTAAATATTTTTCATATGTTTATAGAACTCTCAACTTATCATCTTTGCCCATGTTTCTGTTGGATTATTCTTATTTATTCTATGAGCTAATCATATCAACTTTATACGAGCTACATATTTATGTATGCATGCATGCTCAGTCACTTCCTTAGTGTCCAACTTTTTGCAACTCCATGAACTGTAGCTCACCAGGCTCCTCTGTCCATGGGATTCTCTAGGCAAGAATGCTGGAGTGGCTTGCCATGCCCTCCTCCAGGGGATCTTCCCGACCCAGGAATCGAACTGGTGTCTCCAGCGTCTCCTGCATTGCAGGCAGATTTTTTGCCTTTGAGCCACTGGAGAAGCCCTATGTTTATAATAAGTACGTACATATGTGTTTTAAGTTTTACTACCTATGCTTCAAATAGTTTTCCTCATTTGATTTTTGTTTTTTAATTGTGTTCATGATTTTAATATTAATTTTTTAATTTAATTGTAATCAAATTTCTGCTTTTACTTTATTACTTCTTTCACATTTTCCAACTTCATCTCCACTGTAAAAAGACTGGAGAATATTTATCCTTATTTTCCATTAATAATTATTTGGGTTTTAGTAATTATTTTTGTTTTACTTTTTATATTTAACTTTATAATCCATCTTGTGTTTATTTTGCACATAGTATGAGGTGAAAATTTTACTGGAGATCATTCTCCAAACTATTTGGTGACTAATCCATCTGTTCATGACATTTCCATTATCACATGTTAAATTCTCATGCACGCAGTAATGCTGATGCATCACTCAGACTCCCCTATGGGAATAAAGGATTGGTTCTTCGGTTTCAGAAAGATGGCCCTCAGTTGCCAGACCTCTTTTTGGGATAGCCTCAACAGAAAAAAATGAAACAAAACTGTCTTGCCCTGGGTCATATCTTCCAGAGGCAACCCTCATCCAGCAATGGACTGATACCAGAGTATAAAGGTCCAGGCCTCTCCCCCAAGTTCAGGAAAATTCCAAGGGCTGTCCCAGCCCCACAGCTCAACTGTAATGCCAAAGCCCTTCTTGGGACTGATTCACGCCTAAGTTCCTCCCTTTGCCCAATTTCACTTCCATCTTCTTCCATTCTGGCCGATCTGAATAGCACTCCCTAACCAGTAGCCTGCAACCGAATCTCCATTTCAGAGTCAGCTCCAGGCATACATACATACAGTCTTAGACGTGCATACAGTCCCACAGTCTGTAGCCCACAGTTCCAAAAGTTCAGGAAACAGGGGTTTTTGTTTATAATATTTATTTTGACTGCACTGGATCTTAATTGCAGCTCCCAGGATCTTCTTAGCTGCGGCATGTGCATTTCTTAGTTGGGATATGTGGGATCTAGTTCTCCGGCCAGGGATGGAACCCAGCCCCCTGCATTTGGGAACACAGAGTTTTACCCACTGGACCCCCAGGGAAGTCCTCCCTCACCCCACCAAATTTTTTAATCACAGGTTTGATGCAAACATTTATTTGGAAAGAAAGCATGAGCTGAATCAGTAGGAGACTACTTACCACTTTGATGTATCTTATTCAGTTTCATTGCAGAAGATTCTTGTCTAGACCAACTGGAAGGATTAAGTAATTTTTAGGATATAACCGAATCACCTTACTAAAATTCAATTTTTATTTGTTTTTATCTAAGTATAGTTGACATACAATAGTATATGTTTCAAGTGTGTAACAGTGATTCACAATTTTTGAAGGCTTAAAATCCAGATTTTAAATTCCAAAACACATCTAGCCCAAAGAGTCTCAGATGAGGCGCCAGAGACCTATGTTTGAGCACGTTTTGAAACTTACCTTGAGGCATATGTTGTTTTAATGGCAATATCATCATGAAGCATATTGAAACCTAATAGATTAAAGTCTCTCCAGCATTGCTGGGTTTTGTTGGTGGCTCAGACAGTAAAGAATCTGCCTGCAGTGCCAGGGACCCAGGTTTGATCCCTGGGTGGGGAAGACCCCTTGGAGTAGGGAATGGTTACCCACTCCAGTATTCTGTCCTGGGAAATCCCATGGACAGAGGAGCCTGGCAGGCTACAGTCTATGGGGTCACAAATAGTCAGACACAACTTAGCAACTAACACTTCAGCACTACTATTCCTTTACAATATAAATTTTGCTATTCCTATTGGTTTATTCTTGGCAATAAACTTCAGAATTCTTTTATCAAATTACAATCCAAATTGAGATTTTCACTGAAATAATATTAAGGATAAAAATTAATCTGAGAAGAGTTAACATCTTTAAAGTATTTAACCATCACATCTAAGAACATGACAATCCTATTCTTTTGTTCATATTTACTTTTGTATAATTAACTGAGCTTTGAAGTTTCTTTGGAAAAGCCCCACATATATTGAAATAACTTTTCTTTGGATTGTTATTCTGAGAGAAGCTAAGAAACTCTTTTTCCCCATTTATTAAGCTTTACTTTTAACTGCTTCTCTGCTATAGACTGAATGCTTGTGCCCTCACCACCCCCCTCCCCCACTCATATATTGAAACCTGACCCCCAGTGTAATGGTATTTGGAGGTAAGGCATTTGGGAAGTGCTTAGGTCTTGAGGGTGGAGCCCTCATGAATACAATTAGTGTTCTTATAAAAGAAAGCCCAGAGAGCTCTCTGACCCCTTTTTACAATGTGAGGTCACAGAGAGAAAACAGCTATCTATAACCAGAAAATGGGACTCAACAGACATTGTATCTGTCAATACCTTGATCTTGAACTTCCCAGCCTTCAGAACTGGGAGAAATAAATGTTTGTTAAGCCTCTCAGTCTATGATACTTTGTTATAGCAACCTCAATAGACTGAGACATTCCCTTTCCAAAATTATACTAAGTCTAACAGTTTTTCAGTTGGATTTCCTTGAATTTCTCTTGTATTTATTTGCATCATCTGCAAATAATGATAATTCTGTTCTCTCATAAAATATTCTTGCATTTTCTCTTTCCATTTTCTACCACATTGTGCTGGACAATACATTTATAACAATACGAAATAATGATGGCAGCAGCAGGAATCCTGGCCAGCTTCCCAAATTTAATTGGAATTGTCCCCAGTGCTTCACTATTAAGCATTATGCTGGCTAGTATTTTATTACACTTATTCTTAATCTTCTACAGAGGTATTGTGTTCTTAGTTTTCTAAGAGTTTCCTTTTTATCTGTAAAGAAATATATTATTTTGTAGCATATATATATGTACATATATATTTCTTACTTCTGTTGAAATTACCATATTTTGTGTCTTGAAATACTGATGTGTTATAATATATTAGAGCTTCCCTTGTGGCTCAGACCATAAAGAATCTGTTTTCGATGCAGGAGACCTAAGTCCAATCCCTGGGTTGGGAGATCCCCTGGAGAAGGGAATACCCACTCCAGTATTCTTGCCTGAAGAATTCCATGAAGGAGCCGCAGCTGCAGTCCATGGGTAGCAAAGAATTGGACTTGACTGTGTGACTAACACTGCGTTATTGGATCCCCTTATAGTAAATCACTCTCAAAGTTTAGGATAGACTCTATTTCATTGTAGCAGGTGAGTTACACTGATTGTTTACAGAAATATAGATTTTCACACACGTTTGTAATTGGGGTCAGTCTATAGTAAAAGATCTCACGTGTGAGAAAGCAGAAGCATCACCCCAGGAACAATTTAAAAAACAAAGATTGTATAATCCAGAAACTGTGGCAGAAGAGAAAGATAAATTTGAGTTCAAATAATTTTAATTCCCTAATAGAAAAAAATGCTTCATAGCCAAAAGACAAATGGAAATTTGTTACAAAAAATAATGAATTAACAGATCAATTCCATATTTTACAAAGTGCTCAAGCAATCAATTACAAAACCAGAATAAATCTAGTGGTAAAGTAAGCAACAGTTACAAACAAGTAGTTTACAGGAGGAAAAAAAAAATCTATAAACAGACAACATAATTTGAAATCATGCCCAACCTCTTTGATAATTAAAGAAATACAATTCATATTTATGGGATTTAAGCCTATTAAAATAGCAAAAAAATATTTAATAATGACACCCTGTCCTGGCAAAGATATGGCAAAATAAGCATTTAATATCCTTTTTGTTTCTAGAGAAAGACTTGGCAATGGTTATCAAATTAAAAGTCCATGCATATTAGATCCAGCAATTCTGCTCCTAAGGATTTACCATATGACTATTCACAAAATATATGTAGAAGATGCAAAACTAAACCAAAGCAACTAATGTATTAGCCAACAGATGACTAGCTAAACAAATTATATTCATTTTTAAGTTGAAGAATAGTTGATTTCCAATGTTGTATTAGTTTCAGATGTATAACAAAGTGATATATGCATATAAAGTATTCCTTTTAAGATTCTTTATCCTTAAAAAAAAAAAAAAGATTCTTTCTCCCTATAGGTTATTACAAAATATTGAGTACAGTTCCCTGTGCTTTATCATAGGTCCTAGCTGGTTATCTATTTTATGTCTAGTAGTGTGTATATATGTTTTTGATAGAATAATATATTGCCATTAAAAAATAGATTGATCTATGTATGCTGATACAGAAACTTTTCAATATAAATTATTAAATGAATCTACTTCCCTTGTGGCTCAGCCGGTAAAGCGTCTGTCTACAATGCAGGAGACCTGAATTCGATCCCTGGGTCGGGAAGATTCCCTGGAGAAAGAAATGGCAACCCACTCCAGTACTCTTGCCTAGAAAATCCCAGGGACAGAGGAGCCTGGTGCAGGCTACTGTCCATGAGGTCGTAAAGAGTCAGACAGGACTGAGTGACTTCACTTTCTTATTAAATGAAAGAAAGCAAGTTGCAAAGAAGTGAATGTAGTCTGGACACTCTTGTAGATATATTGAAAGATTGATAAAGATAGATACTGGTATGTGCATAATTTTCATTTTTCATACTAGAATGTTACCTTTGGGGACTGAATTTAAATAAGATGGTACAGAGGGATAGTGTCAAGGACACTTTTCATTATACTCTCTGTACTGTTTGAATCTGTTTGAATGCCACTTCTATTAAAACTAGTAAAGCCACTATGGAGAACAGTGTGGAGATTCCTTAAAAAACTGGGAATAGAACTGCCATATGACCCAGCAATCCCACTCCTGGGCATACACACTGAGGAAACCAGAACTGAGAGACACGTGTACCCCAATGTTCATCACAGCACTGTTTATAATTGCCAGGACATGGAAGCAACCTAGATGACCATCAGCAGACGAATGGATAAGAAAGCTGTGGTACATATACAAAATGGAATATTACTCAGTCATTAAAAAGAATACATTTGAATCTGTTCTAATGAGATGGATGAAACTGGAGCCCATTATACAGAGTGAAGTAAGCCAGAAAGATAAAGACCAATACAGTATACTAATGCATATATATGGAATTTAGAGAGATGGTAACCATAACCCTATACGCAAAACAGAAAAAGAGACACAGATATATAGAATAGACTTTTGGACTCTGGGAGAAGGCGAGGTTGGGATGATCTGAGAGAACAGCATTGAAACCTGTATATTATCAAGGGTGAAACAGATCGCCAGTCCAGGTTGGATGCATGAGACAAGTGCTCGGGGCTGGTGCACTGGGATGACCCAGAGGGATGGGATGGGGAGGGAAGTGGGAGGGGGGTTCAGGATAGGGAACACATGTGAATCCATGGCTGATTCATGTCAATGTATGGCAAAAACCACTACAATATTGTAAAGTAATTAACCTCCAACTAATAAAAATAAATGAAAAAAAAAGTAATACAAGCAAAGATTTTCTAAGAGTTTCAAAATTCATTTTCTGCTATATACTATACTTTTCTATATTAAATTGATAATCAAGAATATAAAAAAAACTATATTCCTGAGCCCCATCCTTAACGACTCTGATCTGTGAGTACTGGGACCTAGGAATCTGAAATGTTTGCAAACATTCCCAATAATTTATGAAGGTAACCAAGAAACACATTTAAAAAAAAAATCTCAGTTCTATACCTATGCTGCTTTGTTTTACCTCATTTGGATATTACAGCAAGGTTAAGCTAGCACAATAAATTATTTGCATACTATGATTTTCTATTTCTGAAAGAAATCTATGATCTGTGATTTCTATAATTTTCTATGTAGTATCAAAATTATCAATAAATTGACAATTTGTGGGGGAAAAGTACCAATAAGTCTTTGTGGAAATAATTGTTTATACTGCATTTACTTTCTTCCAAAGCTATTTTTCTATTTAGTCTTCCATCATTTTTTTAAATCACATTGAGTCAATTACATTTTCAGTCTAGATAATCCAGATTTTCAAACTTATGGCATAGAGTTGTACAAAGAAAACTCATAAATTTCTTCTCTATTCTATAGAGAAGATCTATTTTATAGCCCATTTCTTATTTCTCAGTTTTATTTTTGAGTACCCTATCATTTTCCCTTTATTATTCTTGATCTGTTTTATAAGTATTTTTAAATAGATTGACCCTCAAACTTTTTAACCGATACCAATTGTTATATTTCTGTTCATCAACTTTTTAGTATCTGCTTTTATTTTTATTATTCCTTCCTACTTTACTTAAATTTGTATTTTTGTTTTGAAATGCAAAAGTCACTGTCTTCCTTTTCTGCTTAATCATAAAAGCACATAAAATACTGAATTTGACCATAAGTATAATTATAGCCTCATGTCACAACTCAATATTTTCTCAGTATTATTTCATGACCTATAGAAATAATTTTATTTTTTTTGTTTAGTTCAGTAGTTAAGAAATTATCATGCAGTTGAATATTTTTGTTTGTTTTAATTATTTGATCAAAAGTCAAAGGTGTCAGAAAATGTAATTATTCTATATCTGTATTTTGAAATCCACTGAGGTTTTCATTGTATTCTTCAATTGTATACACTTTGTGAATGTTAAATATGTATTCTATTTTTAATATGTATTAATTCATTCTTGTTAAATAACTTTATTATTTAACTCTGTTAAACTACATTATCTGTCTTTGTCCTTGATTTTTGGTTCTCTAATCTTTCAAAATAAGAGAGGAGTGTAGAAAATTTTCCTGTAACAATTTTACTTCTATTTATCTCTATGTCTTTGTCCTTTTATTTTAGGTGTACTTTTATTTTTCAGCTCATTTTAATAGTCTTTAACTTCTTAAAGTATATGCTTGGCCTAACCTCAGATACTATGCTTTATTCATGTAGTCATTTAGCAAATATTTATTTAATACTTGCTGTCTATGAGTAAAAGTTCAGCAAGCCGTTCAATAGAGTTCTGGCCAACGAGGTATAAGCAGAAGCCTATTAGAGTGACTGACTTTCCCATTCTCCTTCCTCCTACATGGATGCAGTCAGCAGGCTGGAGTCACAGGAGTCATCTTGTGCACAGGAGGGAAGGCCCAAGACTTCTAGATATATCTCCCAACATTATTTACTTAGTGAAACAACACAAAAAACTATCTACCTCTGTAAGTCTTGATATTGGAAAAAAATTTTAAATAGTAGTAATTGAAGCTACTATTAGTAGGCTATTGTGTACTTGCAACTGAATACATTCCTAATTAATATGTCTTTCCATATACTTCAAATTTTTCAAAGGTGTATTTGAAATGGCAATTTTTAGTTATAAATTAAGTACCCTGCAATGACTTTCTATGTAACACAAGAAATTAGAATACTTTTAATCCTCATTTTCCAATCCTTGTAAGTATAATTGATGAAATCAAAATTTTATTTTTATTGAATTTTTATATTATGTTACATTTGTGTTTAATTTAATAATTATAGTTATAACAATTACTTATAGTTAACATTTTGTGCTCTATTTTGAACTCTACAGTTCTTTAATGATTAAATGTGTTCATTCTTAGGTAAAAGTGATTCATCTTTTGGGCAGCTGTCATATGTCTTCAGGCACAGTTTCTAGAAGTTACAAAAGTGCTATTTTTCTTTTAAATCTTTCCATAATTAAAAATGCCTATCTTTTTGCCTTTAAGCGTGAACAACATGTTAGAAAACAATCTCTTGTCTACTGCAGAATTCTCGGATTAAAATTTTTCATTAAAACTCTACATTTTTAAAACTGTCTTATGAATTTTTTAATAAGGTACTATGAAGA
Source organism: Odocoileus virginianus (assembly GCF_023699985.2). Taxonomy (NCBI): domain Eukaryota; kingdom Metazoa; phylum Chordata; class Mammalia; order Artiodactyla; family Cervidae; genus Odocoileus; species Odocoileus virginianus. Next base: position 53,143,276 of record NC_069684.1, on the reverse strand, counting down.
ATAATCTAAGGGCACAATGAGTTTTTTTCCCTTGTTGAACTACATTTTTTAATTCTCTAAAATAAAATGCTGCAACAATGTAATCCTTTATGAATAATTCACCCTGAAAAATGTTAAGCTCCTTGGATCACAACTCACATGATTATAATGATGATGCTGGTAGGTAGTGATGATGATGAGGCTGATGCTGAAGATGAGGATGATGGTGATGATTTTGGCTCAGGAAAGTGTTTTACTTTGTATATTTTATTCCTTCCTTTGTTTGGGTCTCTTCTGAAAGTTGTGTATGTAAAATTAGTTTCTGTTCTCCATATCAACTTCCTCTCCCTCATTTTAAAAAAATACATTACTTCAGAATTCATAAAGAGATATAGTTCATCTTCTACATCATTGACTTGAATTTCTGCAGTATCAATTCTATTTCTTATCTTCAAAGCATATTTTACTTCTGCTATTGCATTTTTAAGTTCCTAGAATTCTCTTCTCACTTCTGTCAGATCCTTTTTCATGTCTGCTGGCACTCCATAAGAACACTTTTATCTCATTTCTCAACCCTGATTCACAAGCCCATGCTTTCTCATATTTATTGAGACTCTAAAGATAACATCCAGCTTATTTTTCTTCTTTTTTTCTACCTATGTTTTTTTTCTCACATGGCATTTTTCTCATATAGTATAGACGTTTGAACTACTAAACTATTTCTCATTAATTTTATTGTATCTTTCTGTTTGTTCATCCTTGAAAATTAGATGCTGAGGATTTATTCTCTCACTTAATATTTCTTTTTTGAAAACAATTTTGGCCACACTGGGAGGTATGCAGGATCTTAATTCTCTATCAGAGATCAAACCCATGCCCTCTGCAGCAGAAGCACGGAGTCTTTAACACTGGATCACCAGGGAAGCCCCCGTCACTGTATTTCTTAACAGGTTATTCTTTAGATTAGCAAATATTTGGCCAATAGCCTTAGTTTCTGGGTATTGAACTTGACATCTGAATTATCATAGCTGGTTCAATGGAAAGTAGAATGAGTGAATCAGGTATCTCCCATCCTACCAAAAATCCTTCCTTTTACTAAAAAGGGAAAGCGCATGTTACATGTATTATGAATGATTGACCATAAATTTTTTTTCACTTGAAAGTGATTAAAAAATAAGCTAGTGAAGTTTGATTACTAACACCCAATACTCTAGAGAAAGGTGATACCGGAGAGTGGTTAAAAGTACAGGTTTGGAGACAACTTGTGTTTCTGCCTCTTGTAACTCCTTAAATAGTGACATCAGAAGATTCACATCTGCAGGTTTTCTCATATGTAAAATGGTGCTCAATGATACCTATCTCACAGGGCTATTGGGAGAATTAAATAGTGTATTTAGGATATATGCATCCTATTATTAAAGTATGCTGGGCACTGTTAATACAGAAATTAATACATGACATGCATTCAATATATAATAGCAACTATAAATATTTTGTTATTTGCACAGTATTTTGTAAGACCTGATAGTTCTCCCTTTTTTGTTTTTATTAGACCATCTGTATCAATTTATTTGGAGTACCTAGTAATCAAATTCCTAAATAAATACAATGACACTTGAAAAAATTAATTTATTATTTTATTCACATAAAAATTCACTTAAAAATACATGATTACTTGGGTCATAACTAGCCACTGATCAAGTTAACAAGACTACAAATCATTCCAAGAACTTTAGGAGGTATTCAATCAGAATATAATTCAATTTTCACTCAATTTTCTGTACTGATGATAAGTAGATCAAGAGTTTCATGATTAAGTCTTTTCACAGACTAAGAAAGACTAAAATATATCCATTATTTGATTTCATTTTTATCAGGTGAAAATACTTTCACTGTTGACATTTTTTGCCAACTTGAGTTCACAGAAAGAACATTTTCTGTTGTTGATTAGTTGCTAAGTCATGTCTGACTTTTTGCGACCCCATGGAGTTCAGCCAGCAGGCTTCCCTGTCCATGAGATTTGCCAGAAAAGAATCCTGGAGCGGGTTGCCATTTCCTTCTCCAGGGAATCTTCCCGACCCAGGGATCGAACCCACATCTCCTGCTTGGTAGGCAGATTCTTTAGGACTGAGCCACCTGGGAAGCCCTCTCAGATATTTGATATTTACAAATATCAAAATAGATCGGTCATACTGAGAGAAGTAAGTCAGACAGAGAAAGACAAATATATGATATTGCTTGTATGTGGAATCTTAAAAAAAAATGATAAAATTAAAATTATTTACAAAACAGAAACAGACTTACAGACTTAGAGATTGAATTTATGGTTGCCAGAGGGGAAGGGTGACCATAGTCAGGGAGTCTGGGACTGACATGTACACACTGTTATATTTTAAATGGATAACCCACGAGGACCAACTGGGACTCTGCTCCATATTGCATAACGTGGAAAAGACTCTGCTCCATATTACATAAACGGAAAAAGAATTTGAAAAAGAGTAGATAAGTGTATATGTATAACTGAATCACTTTGCTGTACCTGAAACTAACATGACATTGTTAGTCAACTCTACTACAATGTAAAACTAAAAGTTTAAAAAAATGGATTGAGAGGGAGGAAACTGGAGAACTTGAGGGGCTAACAAATTGAGAAAACACCACCTCCTTTTATCTGGCTAGCCCGCAGACATAACCTTGATCCAAGATACAACCAAAGTTGAACATGCTTCTTCACATAGAAAAATTAGGAGCAACTTTAAGAACTGCCGGCTATATAATTGACTTGATTCCTTTAAAACTTTATGGAAGGTTTCAAACCGAAGTTCCACATATGAGGGCTTTCCATAGTCACTGAGTTCTGAATCACCGCTAGACAGGACTGGAGGGGATGGAACGCCTTACACTATTCCCTTTGGTTAATCATTCTCTAGGGACAGCCAGAGGTCCCCATCCTAAAACCACAGGTGTCATCTTGAACTCAGGAGCTACCGAAAGCAGTGGACTGAAGTTGTTTCACTTCTGCTCAAGGGAGCCACCTACTGTGTTACTTTCACACTGTCCATGTGCAGTCTAGGTAAAACAGGACTTTGGGGGAGAAATTACATTCTTAATAATTTAGAATTATTTTAGTGGCCTTTTTCAACTATAGAATATAAAATCTAATCCATGACTTTAAGAACCTATCCATGACTTTCATTTGTAGAGTATAAAATCGATCTGTGACTTTCTATCTGAAGTGCAATAGTTCTTAGAGAAAAGTATTCATTTGACTAGATATGCAAAATGCTAGAGGGCACTAGTAATGAAAAATCTAGCCAAGATAAAACTATCTTTCCAACAACGAAGTAAGTCAGTGGCTGGGGAGAAGGGAGAGATGAAAGATATTTAAAATAGGCCATATCCTTCTAGTTCATATTCAGAGTCAGCTCTACCTAAAGATCCTTGTGTGTAACATTTACTCTGATGTTTAGAAGATGGCACAGGGTTGGAGACTCATTTCTAACCAACCAATCAAGCTATATGATTTTGCATAAATCCATTTATCTCTCTGAACCTCAGTTTAAGCAAGGACAATATACTGGATCAGAAGCTCACAACTACATGTTTAAATAAATGTTGCCAGAACACAAGTAAATGGAAAAAGATAAAATCAGACTGACTTCAGAGCGCTCCTAAGGAGCCTTAAGGCTCTGTGGGACCCAGTTTGACAACCACTAGACCAAGTGATTTCTTAGACATTCTCGGAACTAGCATTCTATTACTCTAAATGAAAACATGTTAAACAACGAAACCCAGAGCTCTATGTCTCCACCTATATAATATGTCCATGAGGTTCAGCACGGTGAAAGCTGGTCCAAGTTGTGTCATTCCAAGTGTGAGAAAGAGAAAATAACAAGAAGGAAAAATTGGTTGGCTCTGACAGAACCAAAACAGAAGGTGATTAGTATTTTTGGATTTTTGCCAGAGCTCTAGCCTCCCCTCGGAAGAACTGCACATGCAGGGCACCAAGCCCCTTCTAATGAAAAGAGATGGAATGCACAGAAGGACTTGCTAATACAAATGTTCTTAAACTTGAACTCAGCAGGATCAACTTGCACAGTGAGACATTTCTGACACTGGAGAGGAAAAAAAATGCTTAGTATGAAACCTTTGTCCTCACAGCAGGCTTGTCCCTGTTTATTGCTTTGTGAACTAATGTAAATTGAATAGAGCAACACACTCAAACCACACTGGACTTGATAGTATAAATGAGAAAAAGATGGGGAGTGAGAGTGCAGCTTCATTCATACTCCATGAAGTCAACACATTATAAAAGTGCTGTAATTCACATGACAAGTGTCCAGAGCTCTCCTCACACTTTTTCCTCTAAACTCAGCCTCCCAACTTCTTACCCTTCTCATCACACATCCAGTCCTGGGTGATGCCAGAAATTGTATCATAGTTAATGGCTTATGATTATTAAGGGAAATGGACTTTTTGCTGAAGTCTTATCTTCAACAATTCTGGTTACATTCCTTGGCTTTCTTTAGTCCTGACATACAGCTCTTTGCATATTCATCCTTGACATGCCCAGTTTCCTTAAATATTTGGGAATACTGTCAATCCTCAGTGGATGTGTCTTTGGTAAAACAGGTATATTTCCTGTGTTAGTTGTCTAGTCTTGCATAACAAATCACTCCAAAATTTAGTGGCTTAAACAGTACATATATATTATCCTGCAGAGTTTCTATGGGTCAAGAATTCAGGAGCTGGATGATTTTCACTTGATGTCCCTCATGAGGCTGCAATCAAGATGCTGGCCAAGGTTATAGTCATCTGAAGGAGCGTCTGGGGCTGGAGGATCCACTTACAAAATGGCTTGCTCACATAGTTGTTGGCAGGACGCCTACATTCCTCATCGCTCTTGACAAGTGGTCTCAGTTCCTCACCATATGAATCTTTCAATAGGGCTGCTTGAGTATCTTTACAACATGGCAGCTGCTTTCCCCTAGAGTGAATGACCAAGAGAGAGACAGCAAGGAGACCACAGTGCTTCTTATAATCTAGTCCCAGGGGCACACTCCATTGCTTCTAGAATATTCTGTTCATTAGAAATGAGTCACTAAAGCTGAACCCATGGGGGTGAAGGGGAAAGATCAGGCTCCATCTGTTTAAGGCAGGATTATCAAGGTATGTGTGGACATATTTTGAAACCTCCAGCCTCCCTTCAGGCTAACCTAGAATATGAAAATGGAAACTTTGAAAACAAATTACTGCCAGAATGGCAACTCAAATGACCAAAGACTTTTATGCAGGATTTTGTTAGTCCACCGTGAAACACTCCACATTAAGTATTGGTTTATAGATCATTAGTTATTAATACTTGACAATGAGATTGAGTTTGGGAAACAGAAGATCTGTAACATAAACATTACGAAGTAGAAAGAACCTCAGGTTTCTCTGTAATGATGTTGTAAAAGAATAGGGAAATTATTTAATTCATAGAACACACCTAAAGTCTATAGGAATATGCCTTAGAACTTCTCTGTTAATACAAAGCAGGGAAGTCAAAACAGTAACATAAATAATTATCTAAGATGCTAACAATAATGTTAAGCTGGTAATGAAGAAGAAGAAGAAATTGAAGTGAGTGCTTAGTGAGTGCAGTCATTTCTTCTTTGAAATTACTTTTATGATTTTCCCAAATTTTTTAATAGCTGATGGAAGAAAAGAAGTAGCAAAAACTGTGCCGTTTTAATTGCATGTGTTGGGGTTGGGAGGAAGAGACCAAAGCTTAACATTAGCATGCCAAAGCCAAAATTAATTTTTGCCAAAAGTAAGTAAATAAAAAGCAGTCAAATTAGGTGTTCTTTTATAGAGACAATCAACTTGTTTGTGTTATTTTATTTGTTCATTTTCCAACTGGTTGTTTCAGCAACACACAAATATAGCCTCTCCTTTCCCTTCCCAGGGCTTCCCAGGTAGGTGCTAGTGATTAAGAACCTGCCTGCCAATGCAGGAGACATAAGAGATGCGGGTTTGATCCCTGGGTCAGGGTCATAGCAACCCACTCCAGTATTCTCACCTGGATAATCCCTTGGATAGAAGATCCTGGAGGCACATACACTCCCTTTCCCAGCAATAAATAAATAAATAAAAAGATTTTCTTGGTAGAGCCAAATAAATAAATACTCATATACTCATGAAACAAACTCCTTTTAAGTTCTGCTGATAAAGAAAAATGCATCTACAAATTTCTTAAATAAATACTGCTCCTTCTTAGCAAGTAACTAGCTGTGGTGGATTAAATAATAGACGAGAAATGGTAAGGAGTCTCCACGCTTCCTGACATTTATCTCTTGATATGCTCACTCACTAAGTAGCACCTACCATCCAAGAGAAAGTCTGCAGTGTCTCAAGTTGCATGATTGTAGAGAATTTTGTGAATGGCAGAGGCTCTTTCAAAAAACCAATTCTCTCCTGTTGTCTATATAGCCTTGCTTTTCCAAGAGAGGCCCAAGAACTAGAGACTGTTAGTCACACAGAAGTCTCAGGCACCACTGCAGACCTACAGGATCAGAATCAAGGTTTGTTATAAATCAAGTCCTCATTTGACTCTCATGTGTGTCGAAGTTGGGGAAGCTGTGGAATTTGAACCAAAAACATTTATTATGCTGGATAAACAACAAACTGTTCACAGGGGTTAAACCACTGGCTGTTTCCCCCTTACCAGGTTGTACAAGGAATCTCAGCCTAGACTCAGCCTAGACTGCAGAACAAAGATTGCTGGCTTCCACAGAAATGTCCACATCCTGGTGACCTACCTCCTTGTGTGGTGGGGATTTGGGATATCTGACCAGACCATCAAGACCAGACAGACCAGTGTTTCAGCTAAGAGCTCCTAGCAGAGGTTTACAAATAAAATCCTTCCAACAGACTAATCCTGGCTGGAGGGAAAGGCACAAAGCCATAGCATTTATCCAGGTTATGGAAAAGGAAGAACCAATTCAGACCTTTTTAGTTCTGTTAGCTTTCCTGGGCTCACTCAGCTTCCTGTCTCTCTGTTGAATTGTACACAAAAATGCTGACATCTTGTAAGTGTGTATTCAAAGGACCAGTGCTGCACCATTAAAGGTGAACAGGCATAGATACTCTATAAACCAAAATGTTCTATTTGGGACTGAAGCTGAGTTACCTTATAGGTTCACATTTGAAAGTAACACTCATGAAACAAATGATTGAAAGTGATCATAATTTAAAAGTTAGTAAAAGGGTACCAGGCCCAGGTAGGCGAAGATATTTTACGATCTGTGCCAGGACTGACAAACACAGAAAACCGGACCCCGTCCCCATTCCTTTGGCCAGTGCCAAACAGATTTTATTGTCATACATTACCACAGCCCTCTCTCCTCCCCTCACAGTCCTCAACCAAGACATAATCTAGAATCCTTATCAGTAGTGTTTCTTTGAGCACTCCCAGCCCATCCAGAATGACACACAAGGTCTTTGCCATCTGGCCTTGATCCAGAACATTTTCATGCTAAGTCATTTCAGTCATGTCTGACTTTTTTCAACCCTATGGACTGTAGCCCACCAGGCTTCTTTCTCCATGGGATTCTCCAGGCAAGAATACTGGAGGGGGTTGCCAAGCCCTCCTCCAGGGGGTCTTCCCAGACCAGAGATCAAATCCCTGTTTCCTGCATTGCAGGTGGATTCTTTACTACTAAGCCAGTGGGGAAATCCCAAAAAATCATCTTCAGGTATCCTTATTTTGAGAAAACCTATCAAACTGACTTCTTTCAATAATATTCTAAGACAACTTAAATGGGCCAAAGTTTGGAGAAGAACTCCATTTTTTTAACGTTTCCTTCTAAGTAGAAGGAGCTCCACTCCTGTGAAACTTTTAGTCAGTTTTATTTATTCTGCCCCAGTAACGGAGCACTAAATTATGTGATTGTCAAATTTGCAAAGAATAAACTAGATGACATCCATAGCTCATTTCTTCCCATTTTACTTTTGGGAGGAGAAGTTCTCAGCATCTCTATTCCATGTGTTTTTCTCTGTGCAAATTTTTTTCTTGGTAAAGCCTGTCCCACCTAAGTTGAACATCAATCAATGGAACTCTTTGGTCCTTACATTAAATTTTCCCTCAGGAAAATGTAACAAGGAAATGAAGTTGCATATAAGATTATATGTAATATAGAAATAAAAGAAAAGTTACTGGGGAAATAAGAAAGAGCTCCTTTCTTATAAGAAAGAGTTCATTTTAGTGTCATGTACCTTCACACCAAAACACAGTACGAAGCTGTTGGTTTTTTTTTTACTCCAAGAACGATGAGTGGGACTCAGCGTAAGCCTGAAAGAACCACAAATCTTAAAAGGAAAATCCATCCATCACTCAATCCAGAGCAGCAGTGTTTGGCAGAAAGAATAGAGATAACACACCTTGACGGTCAGCTACTGCTTAAGGCTGAGCCCAACCTTCTTGGCTGGGGTCACTTGGCTGACATTTTCTACTGTGAGAATGTCATAATAGGCACAGAAATGTTCCCAGCTTCACACCTGGGGGTAAAAGTGTGTGGATTGTTATAATAATGGTTCCAAATACATTCTGTCTCCTTGTGTCCATTATGAGTCTGTCACTCCTTCCATCAAGAGACAGAGTCATTTTCTTACCCTTTGCACCTGACCTCACGACTTGCTTTGACCAATAGAAGTCTCTAGAAGTGAAACTGCATGACATTGTCCAATAAGACTTAAGGGGACTTGCACCTTCCATTTTACCCTCTTGGATTTCTCATTACTATGTAAGGAAGCCCAAGATAAACTATTGCATGATGAGAACCATCAAGAAAAAGAATGAGTCTGATAACTAGTATCAAGGTTCCAGACAGGTGAATGAGATAATCTTAAATGCTTTAGACCCAGTGAAGTTGCTAGGTGACTACAGCCACATGAATGACCGCAGATAAGACCAGCAGAATAGCAACCAAGCTGAGCTCAACAACCCCCAAAATCATGAGAAATAATAAATCTGTTATTACTAACTTTATTTTTATTTAATTTTTAAATTCATTATTATTTATGGGCTTCCCCAGTAGCACTAGTGGTCAAGAACTTGCCTGCCAATGCAAGAGACACAAGAGATGCAGATTCTATCCCTGGGTTGGGAAGAGACCTTGGAAAAGGGCACGACAACTCACTCCAGTATTTTTGCCTGGAGAAGCCCATGAACAGAGGAGCCTTGTGGGCTACAGTCCATAGGGTCACAAAGAGTCAAACACGACTGAAGTGACTGAGCATTATTTTTATATAATTTTTAAAAGCTACTTTCCATTTACAGTTATTTTAAAAATTGGCTATATTCCCCACATTGTACAATATATCCTTGAGTCTTATCTTATATAAATCATTGTTTAAGTCTTTATATTTGGGGGTGTTTTGTAATACTACAAAGGCTAACTGGTGTACGGAGTGTGTTGTCTGTGGACATGAAGGTTTTCTCCAGAATCTGTCTCACTACCAACCATGGAAGTCCTGTATCTTTGCCTTTAAACCTGTACAAGTACTAAAGACTTCCTCTTTTATCAGACACCGTGTTTTCCTTCCCTCTCTCCCTTAGTCTCCTTTACTAGGAACCTACTTAATTTTGCATCAAGAATTTTTAGGAGAAGCTACAGTTGACTAAGTTCATTTCCCATTTTTATTGTCCTCTTAATTAAAAACATATCCCCTCTCTCGGATTCATAGTTCCACCATCTAAAATGTCTTCTTTTCCTCCCATATTCTCCAAAATAACTGAACAGTGAAGCAGGGGGAGGTGGGGGCACACATTTCTTATGAAAGCAAACATGTGTTTTGTTTCATTTTTTTTTGAACACATCCTTATCTTGTCAATGGCACAAGCCACTCTGGCTCTTCCTAGCTATGCCCAGGGGCTAAACACTGCTAATTAGAGACAGGCCAGCCTCAAAGGGATTTCACTTGGGTTCCAACTTGCAAATGGAGTTTGTGTGTTTGGATTTAGATTTAGAGTGAATCAAAGCTTTCCTCTGCACATTGACTTGAAGTTCTTTTCCTTAAACCCAGCCAAATGGAGTACTCTCTCTTATGCGTCAGAACACACACATAGAAAAGATGACAAATTGTTTTAAAGTCTAGATAAAGGGTTTGAGTTGATATCTTCCAGCTGAAGGAGAATTGGAGACTCATATTTGCAATTTCTCTGCCTTCCTAGAGCCTATTAGCACCAAATCTGTGTACTTTTTTGAGGTAGTGGTGAAAAACAACTGGGTGAAAAGTCAAAGAAGTATTGAAAACAATGTGTTCTTTTAACTATGTGATGGCTAACAGTCCTTGCATATCTCCATAGATTCATAGGATCACGTTAGAAATCTTATACACTGATATCTGTTGACTATTTACTGTGTAAATTTTCTCTTAATTTTTAAAGCAATCATAAGAGGTGAAGTGAAGCGAAAGTCATAAGAGGTGAAGTGAAGTGAAAATTGCTCAGTCATGTCCCACTCTTTGTGACCCCCAGGGACTATATAGTCTATGGAATTCTCCAAGCCAGAATATTGGAGTGGGTAGCTGTTCCCTTCTCCAATGGATTTTTCCCAATCCGGGGATCAAACCCAGGTCTCCCGCATTGCAGGCTGATTCTTTACCAGCTGAGCCACCAGGGAAGTCCAAGAATACTGGAGTGGGTATACCAGTATCCTCCTCCTATCTTCCACTATCCCTTCTCCAGTGGATCTTCCAGACTCAGGAATTGAACCAGAGTCTCCTGCATTGCAGGTGAATTCTTAAGTAGAAATATTATCTCTATTTTGCAGATCAGATATATGAGAGGGAGGTTAAGAAACTAACCATATCTTGGTGCCACTTATGCTTGATCTCTGTCCCATAAAGAGTAGATCATGGAAGGACAGTCATTCATGAAAAGTTCTTCTACCATAAATACTTACATATTAACAGTGGCATTCTGAAATAAACTGCAAAGAATTGACCCTACATTATATAAATCATAGTTGAGGCATGAACCCTAGAATCTTAGAACATTACTTTGCCAACAAAGGTTCGTATAGTCAAAGCTATGGTCGTTCCAGTAGTCTTGTATAGATGTGAGAGTTGGACACAGTTCTTCAATGAACTGATGCTTTCAAACTGTGGTATTGGAGAAGACGCTTGAGAATTCCTGGGGCTGCAAAGAGATCAAACCAGTCAATCCTAAAGGAAATCAACCGTGAATATCCATTGTAAGGACTAATGCTGAAGCTGAAGCTCCAATACTCTGGCCACCTGACGTGAAGAGCCGACTCATTAGAAAAGACTCTGATGCTGGGAAAGATTGAAGGCAGGAAGAGAAGGGGACAACAGAGGACAAGATGGTTGGTTGGATCACTAACTCAATGGACATGAGTTTGAGCAAGCTCTGGGAGATGGTGAAGGACAGGGAAACCTGGCATGCTGCAGTCCATGGGGTCACAAAGAGTCATACATGACCGAGAGACTGAACAACAAGAAGAGATCATTTGGTCCAGATCCTTTATTTCGCACGTAATGAGATGAAAGCTTCAGAGGAAAAAAGTGATTAGGTAAAGGTCACACAGGGTCACTGGTAAACTGGTTTAGAGCCAGTTGCAATTTACACATTAAAGCACATGGTACACAGCCAAAGGAATTTCTCTTGGAGAATGTTGGCTTGATCCCCAACAAGTTTCACACTCAGGATGGCACCAATTTTGCTGAATTTATCATCATCAGGGACATGGCCATCAGCATTACACCTTCTGAAATTTGCATTTATTTTTACCATATGCTAAGGGATATATGTCTAAGAGGTTGAATCAAACTAATGAAACTCACAGACTGAAGTACCATAAACCAGAGTGTGGATTCTTTTACTCTGAAGAATATGTTATCCTTCCTCTGTCAAACACACAGTATAGTAGTTAAGATATTGAAATCTCTTCTTGAAAAACATAGTTATGCTTAAAAACAAGACAAGCATATCCACAGACCAAAAAGCAAAAGAGAAAACCCAGAAATAATTAGAAGTAGAAGCCACGTACAGATCTCCGGAACCAGAGACAAGAAGAGGCAGCTGGGAGTTCACCACTTTCAGTGTAAAGCGAAGTTTCTCGACCTCAGCATCAGGGACATTTGGGGCTTGATAATTCTCAGTAGGAGTCATTCTGTACATTGCAGTATGTTTAGCAGCACCCCTGCTCTCTACCCCTCTCTCTCTGTCCCCTACCTGTCATCATAACCAAAAATGTCTCCAGACATCACCAAAATCAACCCCTGGTGAGAACCAAGAAGGTCATCTTAAACATACATTACAAATGGTGGGGCTCTAGAGACAGACTCACTTTGTAAAACCAAGGGCTCAGGTAGCATATATTAACTTACAAACAGAAGCATCCAAACCACGATCACTGTCTAGGTAAGGCCAGCTGTTGCCACACCATGCTTGGGGGATAGGCAGAACAAAGAGAGCCACCCTGCCAAAGTCCTGGCCAAGTCTTCAACTGGCACAAAGGACTAGATCAGTGACTTCCTGGTATCCCCATGAGTCGCCCATGTCTCCAGTTTTTGTGAAGTCATTTCAATCTCTCATGGACCAACATCAATAACCTTCTGTCAAGCCCCCAATCCAATGTTCTCTGCATCATAGCATACTACCTGAAGCCCACTCAAACAATTATTTTAACATATACACTATGTTTTATTCATTATTATATTATTAGTTCATATGAGAATCTAGCGTAAACTAGGATAAAATGCATGTGAAATGAATAAATGAACAGAGTCAATGAACTAGTCTGAAGTGAGCACCTATTATGTACTAGGTTCTGAGAAGGGTTTGTTACAACATGAACTTTGACATCACACAGACCTGGGCTTTGATCCTCAATATGCTTCTCACTAACCGTGGGACCTTGGGACTGTTACTTTACTTCTCTGGGCTTCGTTTTCATTCACAGGAAACAGAGATAGCAGTGAAATTTTTAGCATATTGCCTTACGTACAGGATGGTTTTCATTTTGTTTCTATTTTCCAGTAGAATACTTAATGACCATTTAATTCTGACAACCCATAAAATGAAGGGCTTCCCTGGTAGGTCAGTGGTAAAGAATCTGCCTGCAATGCAGGTGACATGGGTTCGATCCCTGGGTCAGGAAGATCCTCTGAAAAAGGATGTGGCAATCCACTTCGGTATTCATGCCTCGGGAAATCCCATGTACAGAAGTGCCTGAAGGGCTATGGTCCAGAGGTCTGCAAAGGTCAGACATGACATAGGGACTGAGCACACAGGAGAGCAACTTATCCTAAACCCCAGTGTGATGGTATTTGGAGCTGGGGTCTCTGGGAGACAATAGGTTTAGATGATGTCATGAGGATGGGGCTCGCATGACGGGATTAGTGCCCTCATAAGAAGAGGAAGAGATGCCAGAACACCCTCTGCCATTGCCCCCACTATATGAGGACAAAATGAGAGAATAGCTGCCTACAAGTCAGGAAGGCACCTCACCAGAACCCTGCCAGGCTGGTTCCTTGATCTTGGATGTCTAGTCTCCAGAACTGTGAGAAATAGATTTCTGTTGTTGAAACTACCCAGTCTATGGCATTTTGTTACAACAGCCCAAGCAGACTAAGGGAGAGACGATAGAAATCATCATTTCATGTAAGTGTAGCCTCAATTTTCTAATCATAAAGTTTCTTCAAAGAATCAGGGGGTAGACGGCAGAAGATAAAGGGAAGGCTGAGTGCGCTGACTTCTTTTGGGCCACCTGTTAGGCTCCAGCACATCTGGTGCCCAGGAAACCCTGCCCATCTGGAGAACTGTACTCAGAGAGGGTTCAGGGAAACTGATTTGGAAAGTAGCATTTCAATTCCTTGTCTAGTCTCTGGAGAAAGTTAACCTTTTAAATGTAAAGAAAAATAATAAAAGGCTAACATATTAAAGGCTTATCTATCTGTGGAAAGTACTTGCTTTTGTTTCCAGGAATAATTTTCCTACTGTGGAGTCTTTGCTCCCTCCAGCACCAGAACTGGTTTTATCTGTAGGCATTCATGAGTCTCTTTTGTTGCCAGAAATAAAGAGCTGCATAGGCCACCTTGGGTCATGGAACTGACCATAAGGCACAAAGGGAATGAATGAAGGCACGGAACTGACTGAAAAAGGAGAATGGACCCCACCCCCCTGACTATAGTTTCTGTTGATCTTTCATTCAGAGAACTTAGCCTTTCACAGCTATTTCTCCCTTCCCTACCTCTATTCACCACTCATCTCATGCTTTACCCCACACATCCTTTCGCTACCTCAGTAAATAGTTTTTAGTAAATAAAGAGACAAATTTTAAAAAATACTCATCCTTTCTATTTCTTAACAATGTTGCCTTATTCATAGGTTCGGCTTACTCAAAGCCCATGTTACCCTTGCTGCTTTGTGATGTGTGTTTGCGTGTCTGTGTGTGTGTGTGTGTGTGTGTATGTGTTTGTGTTTAGCTTCAGGTTTTGCCACCTCCTACTTCCATTTAATTTCCCTAGTTGAATTCCACAGACCAAGAGAGGGAAAGCAATTGACCTAGTAAACTGCCATTGTCATTGCTTAACCAGTGGTTTTTTCACACCAAGTCACCTTAGTCCGGTCAGCTTGTTTGGTTTGTTTGTTTTGTCTGATCTCTTGGTGGGGGAGAAGACAAGATCTTGTGCTTCAGAACTTGTCTACATTACACTACCCCCTACCAAGGTGCAAGATGTAGCAAATAAAAATGCAGGATGCAATATTTGGAACTTACTTATACTAAAAATACTTATCATTTATCTGAAATATGAATATATCCAGGTGTCCTATATTTTGGGTTTCCCAGGTGGTGCTAGTGGTCAAGAACCTGCTTGCCAATGCAGAGACCTAAGAGACGTGGGCCTGATCCCCCAGTTGGGAAGATGCCCTGGAGGAGGGTATGGCAACCCATTCCAGTATTCTTGCCTGGAGAATCCCGTTGACAGAGGAGCCTGGCAGGCTACAGTCCATTGGGTCACAAAGAGTCAAACACAACTGAAGCAACTTGGCATGCATGCATGTCCTATCTTTTATCTGGCAACAATTCTCCCCACTCAAGCAGACTGAGTGAAGCAGCTTCACAAAGACGAGATGACCAGGTGCCCTCAGGGATGGGCCCAGCCCAGTCTTTAATGGACATCTGTCTGAAATACACATGTGATCACTGTGTTAACAGACAAAGACATAAAGCACAATTAACCATGTCTTGATCATACAAGGTCACCATTGTCATTTTCGGTTCTGTGTTCAAAGCTTATAATTACATGCAGCTCCTAGCCCCTGCACTGGAATTTCCATTTCTTGGCTGCTTTTTCCAGCTTTAAGCTAACTCCTGTCAATCATCACATCTTGCTGTGGGCCGTATGCTTGCCTCTTGCTTTCAAGTGTATAGAGCTATACTGGTACCAGCCGTCAGCTAGAACAAGAGTAAATAGAGACTCCAGGCAAGAGCATTAAGGAATTTCATGAGACTCCACTTGAACATAGCATCTCACAGTTTCAAAACTTGTGATTTCTAATACTTGGATTTTTATGGCATTGGCTGTTCAGAGATACTGTTGTATTTAGAGAAGGGAGAAAATGCATTTATTTATTGTCAATGAGTAGTGTTCCAGATTCTCTGCTATATGTGACACATAAATTACTAGTGTGCTTCAGACACAGAACATTGAAAAATGGCTAAATTCCTTTAAAAAAAACTTTTTTGAAGTATAGTTGATTGACAGTATTATGTTAGTTTCAGGTATACAGCAAAGTGATTCGAATGTGCCTGCCAATGCAGAATATGCAGATGTGTGTTTGATCCCTGGGTCAGGAAGATCCCCTGGAGGAGGAAATGGCAACCCACTCCAGTGTTCTTGCCTGAAAAATCTCATGGACAGAGGAGCCTGGCAGGCTACAGTCCAAAGGAGTTGAACATGACTGAGCACACGTGTGTGTGTGTGTGTGTGTGTGTGTGTGTGTGTGTATTCCTCTTGAGATTTTTTTTTCCCTTGTAGGTTATTACAAAATAACGAGTAGGATGTGCTGTGCTATGCAGTAGGACCTTGTTGGTTATCCACTTTATATATGATGGGATGGCCAAATTCCTAATAGGAGAGGTCTATTACTCTATTTTTAAAAATCTGATAACATTATGGAATCCTTAATTTCCCAGGCTCTTCTGGAGTGGGAAAAGATGACCAGGGTTAAAGATACCAGTTAAAACTATAATTCAAAAAAAAAAATTCTGAGCTTCCACCAGTATACTTGCTGACACCTTAAAACTGCATCTTACCAAGCTTCCCGCAGCCCATTTCTCCTCCTGTAACCAGTCCCAGTTTGATCAGTGACACTACCATCATGGAGTTGTCCAGGCCAGTAACCAGGGTGCACCACTTAACCTCTTCTTCTCCCTTAAAATGAATAATCATGAGTCTGGTCAATTTTGCCTACTGATTACACTATTAATCTTTTCCTTCTTTCTATCAATTACCCTTTCCCTGACTGGGTCTTTTTAAATCTGCTGGGACTATGCAAATAGCTTTCTCTTTATCTCCCACTTTCAATCCTATGTCCTCTGCCCCCACAAATCAATTGCGTGCACTATCATCAGAATATCCTATATGAAATACAAATCCATCCATGTCACTGACCCCAGGATAGCCAGATACTCCTAAACTTGTGAGCCTAATCTCCCACTGATCTTCTTCAACTGACCTTGAACTTTACACTCTGCAGAAGCAGCTTTTATTTCATCTCCCATGCAGCACTATTTCACACCTCAGTAGCTTTGCTAATACTGTGTCCTCTGCGAGAAACACTCTTAGCAACTCTATTGCTTTGCCAGCTTCTGCGAATGTCTTTCAAAACCCCATTCAGTCATCCTCAGCTCTATCCCCTCTTGACCTAAACCTCAAACTGGATTAAGTGCTTCTTTTTTGTGTCCCTGAGACATCTGGGGATCTCTCCTTCTTGCAACACTTACTGCATATCATCAAAATGATCCGGGTGAACTTTCCTTGAACTAGACTCCCAGCCTCTTGAGGGTAAGGGTTTTATTGCTCACTCTATGTCAATGCCTTTTACATGAGAGATACTGAATGTCACTGGATCTGGCTGAGGAAACTGGGGCATGCTCTTGAAAGTCCTTGAGTTCCTCTCCTCCATTCTCCATGTGAATCTTTGCTCAACTTCAGGCAGTCCTATTCTGTAGAAGCTGCTGTTGTGGCTGATATAGATTATGATGAATCATGGCAATTTAAGCTACAGGTGATGCTGTAGGGGGTGCTTTTGCTCAGATAGATAAAAACTCCAGTCCTCTCCGGTATTCTGTCTTTTCCAAGGCACCCTACCACACAGGCTTTACATTTCTGTGGCTCCTAGTACCTACTCATCATATAATCAAATTTATTCTGTTATACTTATCACCCCAGCTCCCTACAGTACAAACTTGGGAGTGCTCCCTGAGGAGTAACTTGAAGAACCATGTAAATGGCATCCTCTAGTGCCTACAGAAAGCCCTGCTCACCACTGACCAACCTTGTCCCTCATGGAGTCCAGGAATCACTCCTTCATTTTCCAGGTGGGTGTTCGTCCTGCCCATCAAGAACTGTATTAAGATGATAGAGTTTGTTTTTATCATCTTAACTTCTGGCAAAACTTAAATACTGTGCATAAAGTTTAAACCTCACTGTTCTGGGTCCTTTAACACTAGGATCCTTAAAAAGCCAGTCCAAGTTTTTGTCTCAGAACTCCACTAATTTTCATGCAGATAAGATTCCTCTAGACTTCTCTCTTGGGCATCCCATTCTTTCCAGGGAATGTGTTGCACTCCAAACCTCTCAAACTTTTTCTTGGAAATGAAGCAGCTGCCCCTCTCCGAAGGGATCAGACTCTCTCCTGCACTGTGAGGCTCCTAAAGCATTATCCCAGCTCTGTGCCATCAATATTCTTGATTGATGACAGCTAGCTTATAGAATGGCTTTAGCCCTATTGCCCAAAACCTGCGCTTCCCTCACTCACTGATCACGCATGTATCTGAATCCCTTTTATTTCCTCTCAAAGTGTAGCTGTTCAAACAAGTTCCCTGATTACTCTAGAGAGCAGAGTTTTAAAATTCACTAAGTAACCCACGGAGGAGCCTGGCAGGCTACAGTCAGTGGGGCTGCAAAGAATCAAACACGACTGAGGGATGAGCACACACACACATAAATAACCCACAAACCCTTAAATATATTCTTCATGGTCAAATGATTAGCATAGCAATCCTATATACGATTGGGCTTTGCTTTCTCAACCTACTCTCAAAGATACTATTCTTTGGTGCTTGTTCCCTTCTTACACATTCGTCCAGGCCTCTTTTCCCTGTAGAAAATTTATATATTTATAAGAAATCTTCTAATCAACAAGGACCTACTGTATAGCACAGGGAACTCTACTCAATATTCTGTGATAATACATATGAGAAAAGAATTGGAAAACGAATGAATATATGTGTATACATAGCAGAATCACTTTGCTATATACCTGAAACCAGCACAACATTTTTAATCAACTATAATCCAATAAAAATTTTAAAAAGATATCATCTGTCTCCTCTTTGAAAGCAAACCACAAGGAAGCCCACAGCAGGTAAGGGTTTAAGGTTGGATTAATTAGAAACTAAATTAAGAAGTTTAGAGTTTTTAGTTATTTATTAATGCATAACACACTACCTCAACACTTAGTGGCTTAATACAGCAATCATTTTATTAATCTCACAATTTTGTAGGTCAGGAATTCACACAGGCTCAGTTGCATAAACCCTGCATTCCTTGTAGTGTAAAGTAAGTACAGTCTTAAAGGAAATCAAACCTGATATTCATTGTGAGAGAGTCAATTCCTAGGAAGGTTGGTAAGAAGTCCAGGATCACTGAGGAGGAGAAAGGGGTCCAGGGCCCTCGAGAAGGAGAAAGTGGTCCAAGGCTCTCAAGGAAGAGAAAAAGACAAACTTTTTTTTCTACATTGCTTTGTTTTAATCAATATAACAATGTATCTTGCTCATACTTCTTAACAAGAAGGTTTTCTGACTAATCTTGTTATCTTAAGACGTATGTTGTGGGAGTGGGTCTGGTAAGACCTTTATATTGTTAGCTCTAATCTTGTTAATTTAAGATGTATGCTATGGGAGTGGGTCTGGTAAAAGTATATAAGGCCTAGATGAGACTCTCCATCCCCCTTCTGATGTCTATGTCAGAAGTTTTTTCTGTCCTCTTTCACTTTAATAAAACTCAGATACACAAAATCTCTTGAGTGATCAAGCCTGGTCCCTGGTCCTGAAGCTAAATCTTCTTCTCTGGAGATCACAAATCCAACACCATTTACAGTAAGCGATCAATTGGAGGGACTGATGCTGAAGCTAAAGGTCCAATGCTTAGGCCAGAGCCATAAGCTTATGCAAAGAGCCAACTCATTGGAAAAGACCTTGATGCTGGGAAAGATTAAGGGCAGGATGAGAAGGAGGGGACAGAGGATGAGGTGGTTGGATGGCATCACCGATTCAATGGACATAAGTTTGAGCAAACTCCAGGAGAGAGTGGAGGACAGGGAAACCTGGCATGCTGCAGTCCATGGGGTTGCAAAGAGTTGGACATAGCAACTGAACAATAACAACAAACTACGCTTACTGCAGGGGGTTTTCTCCTTTGGTAGATGGGCTGGCCAGGGGGTTGAGGGCAGCATCAATCATATGGCTAGCACCACGGCAAGGATGTCTGCCAAACTCAGCAGGGATGGCCAATTAGAGCATCTACAGGTCTAGTTAGAGCATCTCTACGGTCTTTCCAGGATGGCCAACTCAGAGAAGTCAGATGATTTCTATGGCTGGCTTCCCTCAGAGCAAGCACTCCAGAAGACAGGAAGCGGAAGTTTATGGTTTCCCAGGTCAGTACAGGGTCACTTCTACCACTGTTGATTGATCCAGCAGCCCCAGAACTCCCCTGGTATTAGTACGAGGAGAGGGTGTAGACCTGGCCTCTCGATGGAAAGAACAGAAGAGCGTCTGCAGCCAATTTTTCATGTCCCTCTCAGAGCGTCTCCTCAGATCTTGTCAGAGAAAACAAGACATCACGTCATTCTTCACCTGAGTAAATACTTACTGGATGTTCACTATTGAGGGCAGGACACCATGTTGGCTTGTGGGTTGAGACTGCAAACTAGTGGGTCACACATTAGGGCAGCTTCCAGACATAGTTGATGGTTCTGGAAGGTTTATTCTTAAGTATTTGAATTAATTGTCAAGGTTTAAAAGTTGGAGGGTTTCACATAATATGTGAGTTTTCGACTTTACTGGAAAAAAGCTAATTTTGTCAGCAGGTTACTGGAATGGCCTAAGGAAACACATTCAACTTGAAGTGCCAACATCTCATCAGGCAGAGAGGGGACCTGCCATTCAGATATCCCTGTCCTTGCCCCTCCTTGTCCCTCAGTGATGGTTTTGTCCCCTTGGGGATTTCAGCCTGCCACTCACACTCTATAGACAGAAATACGAATAAAACCTTAAAATCGTGTCCATGTTTTTCACTGTCACCAAAGCCACAGCTTTGGGGATGATGGCTGAAAAGCCAAAGTGGTCATGTCAGTTTCCAGGGTTATTTATAATTTCTTACACCCTTCTCTGGGCTTCCCTTGTGGCTTAGCAGTAAAGAATCTGCCTGCAAGAGAAACAGGTTCATTTTCTGGGTGGAGAATATCCCCCAGAGGAGGGCATGGCAACCCCCACTCCAGTATTCTAGACTGGAGAATCCCATGCACAGAGGAGCCTGGTGGGCTATAGTCCATGGGGTCACAAAGAGTTGGATACAACTAAGTGACTAACACACAGACCACACAGACGATGTAAGGTCTAAAGAATAATACAATAAAACATGCACACACCTACCACACAGCATAGAAACAGAACATTATGAATAGCCAGTTTTTCCCCTGTCTGTCTCTCCCTGAACTCTTCAAAAATAACCGAGTCTGGGAGGTTTTGTAATTGTCCTTCCATTGTTTTTCCTATAACTCATCTTTATGCATCTTGAAACAACATGGTTAGCCTTGCAAATTTCAAAATTTACATAAATAGAAATATTCCATATGTATCTGCGACTTACTTTCTCTGTTAAGTGTTATAGTTGTGAAGTCCATCCATTCTTGAAGCCTACAGATACCATTTCTTTTACTGTCTCAAGCAGTCTGTGGTATGATATATTACAACTCATATAGTCGGCTCACATAGACGGAAACAGATTTTTTCTGTAATTTGGGGTTATAAGTAACAACATTATTTTGAATAGTCTCCTACATGTGCATGAGTACAATGGTTTCTTTAGAACACATGCCTAAAATAGAAATGTTTGTATCTTTAGAGCATGCTCATCTTCAAATATTTCAAGTATTGCTAAATTGCTTTGCAAAGCAGTTAACACCCCAGCAGCAGTGACTGTAAGCACCTACTGCTGTAATGTTGATCAACACTTAGTATTATTAGACATTTTAGTGTGTACCTCTCTGGGGGTATAAAGCAATATTGCATTGAAGTTTTAATTCGTATTTCTTTGAGTACCAATAAGGTTGAGCATTTCTTTCCCTCTATGTCAATTCTAAATTCTACTTCTTTGTGATATTCCTATTCACATATTTTTAGAAGTTATTTTTACTTGGGAGTTCTAGAAGATATTCTTACGATGCTGTGTTACTTTCTGTTGTACAGTAAAGTGAATTAGCCACATGTATACATACATCCCCTCTCTCTTGAGCCTCCCTCTCACCCCACTCCCTCGCACATTTTCTATTGGGGTGCTTTTCTTCATCTTTTTGACTTGCAGAAATTCTTTGTGTATAAAATACACTATGCATTTGCGGGGTTTTTTTTGTTTTTGCTTTTACTTTATGAATAATGTGTTTTACTGGAAAATTTTCACTTTATTTGGCTGGAGTCATCACATTTTTTATTCATGTTTTGTAATGTTTATTTAGTTTAATGGTCTCCTAACCTTGAATCTATAAACATATAGGAGAAAATTTCCCTTTAAATATTTAAGACTTGGCTTCTCACACTTAAATTGTTAGTGTTCCTTGAAGTTATTTTTATGTATGGTATAATGTAGGTATATAATTTTATTTTTTTCATATGTATAATAAATTTTCTCAGCACCATATTCCCTTTCTCCCACAATATGTAAGCTCAATCTGATGCTAACTTTTCATATGTGCAAAGATAGGTTTCCCAGCTCTTGAGACTGTTCTAGAGGTCTTTTCCTCCAGTGCTATGCTGCTGGTATGCTATCTTTATTAATATAGCTTCAGAAACATCACATAAGGCATGTTCCCCCACCCTGTTCTTCTTCATGAGTGTTTTGGCTATTCTTAGTCACTTACTCTTGATTGTGAATGGTATTTTTTAATTACATTTTCAAAATGCTTATTGCAGGTATATAGAGTTCAATTTTTCAAATAGTGAAGTTAAGTCCAGCAACGCTGCTAAACTCCATTATGAGTTCTAGTAATTCATTTTTAGATTATCTGAGTTTTTTGTTTTTTTTTTTTTTTCATACAGGACAAAATGTTGTCTTCAACTAATGATGATTAGGTTCCCTAAGTATCCCTATCTTATTTCTGATCTTATGGAGAATGCTTTAATCTTTAACCATTAAATATATTTGCTGAAATTTTCCAGACTACCTCTTAGGAGGTTACAGAATTTTCTTAGTTGCTAAGAATTTCTTTCCATGAATGTTATTGAAGTTTATTGAATGACTTTTTCTTCGTCATCTAATAAAATCATCATGTAGTTTTAGCATTAGAACAAATTTGCTTTCCTTGGATAATTCAATATGACTGTGACATTATGATATTTGTAGAATTATACATTGTTTGCTGAAATAATTTGCCAAAGATCTCTGCATCTGTATTTATGATGTAAGTTAAACAGTAATTTTTTTCCTTTTTGTACAGTCATTGTCTAGTTTGGGAATTATAAAATAAATCAGAGAGTTTTCAGATTTGCTATTATCTGAAAGATATCTGAAGATATTATCTGAAAGCTATCTGGAAGATAATTTGAATAATTGAATAATGAATTTGAATAACATTGAAATGTAAATAATATTGAAGTTCCTTTGAGTGTTACTAAAACTACTCTGAAAAATCATTAAGGTTTGTATTTTATTGCAAGAAATATTTTTAATAGTAATGCATTAATAATTTTTAAAGGGTATAGGACTACTCAGGAGTTTTGTGTCTTCCTGTGGTAATTTTCAAGATTTATATTTTGTATGGATTTGTCTGTCAGGGAAGAGATCTGGACTGAAGATACACCTATCTTTGTATCTCCTACATCAAGAGCCAACAACACCAATTGAATAAACATGCTGAAATAAAATGGAATGAATCAGAGATACAGAACAATAAATCACCTGTCATTTTCCCAGACATGCTAACTCATGGGCTCCTTGAAGGCCATGCCAATGAATCTTGAAGAGGGCATGGTGAGGTCTAAGGCCTGCCTTGGTCAGTGGCTGCATATACATCTTAACTCAGCTCTCAAATTTTTAACTGGAAATTGAGGCTGATAGTCCTGATAATCTGCCTGCTTCACGGTGTCAGGGTGAAGATGTAAGGTGATAATACACACATAAAATTATGGAAAATTACTAAATGTGTGAATGAATGTGTGAATCAAATCTCCTTTCATTCTATCTTAGGGTTTATGGCTCACATTCAAAAGAGGTCACACACTCTATCAGTGTCTCACAAATGTAACCACTGGCATGATGACCACCTTAGCTTTCCTCTATGGATCATTGCTCTTTTTCCAGTATACAGTGTACTTCAAACAAACAGACAATGATGCAAGTTCAGACATGCTGCCCACATGCTTACTGGTGACTCACAATGCTGAAGGCATATTCCTTGTTGTCTTGGGTTTACCAGACAGCAGTGCTGGAGGGGAAAGAGTTTGGAATGTCTAGTTAGAAGACCTACTAGATATAACTCCAAATCTGCTAGTTTCTGGTCATGAGACTGTGACTAGACTCACATAACTCCTTGAGCCTCCTCCACTGTAAAGGAGGATGAAATCACCTCCCTCAAAATAGGGTTAGTGCCAAGTACTTCAGTCATGTCTGACTCTTTGCGACCCTATGGACCGTAGCCTGCCAGGCTCCTCTGTTCAAGGGATTTCCAGGCAAGAATACTGGAGTGGGCTGCCATTTCCTCCTCCATGGGATCTTCCAGACCCAGGGATGGAACCTCAGGCTCCTGCATTGCAGACAGATTCTTTACCATGGGAACCACCAGGGATGAAAGAGTCTCACATCCTTTGCAGTGTAATACAAAGACTAAGGGAGATAATGTTTGCATACACATGTTTAAAACTGTGATGCACAATATAAAATAAATGTTTTTTTCTAAGATAATCCAATAACATGGAGGAAAAGCTGGATGGTGTCATGGGAAATGATTGAAACTTGTATAGAGAAATGAAAGTTTGATACTTAAGGTTGCCTCTTTTTAGATGTGTGATCTTGTTCAAGGTACCCTTTCTGATCCTCAGCTTTCCTACATAAAGATAAAGGGCTTTTCCCCCTTTTCCTATTAATGAGAAATATATGCTTTATAAGTAAATTAGCACACATAAAGTTCTGGCAGACAGTAAGCACTTAATAAATGTCATTTTATCCTCCCTCCCCCATCACTGGTGGTGGTAGTTTAGTAGCTAAGTCGTGTCCAACTCTTGCGACCCTCTGTACTGTAGCCTGCCAGGCTCCTCTGTCCATGGGATTCCCCAGGCAAGAATACTGGAGTCATTACACCACTATAATTTGGTTAAAGTAAAATAAACTTATATTTATTTTTTTAACTTGTTCTATATCATTGGTTTCAAACTGATTCACTTTTGAAAAATCTCAGCCTGATGAAAGGAAAAAAGATAAATGCCTCTGAAGTTCTATGTGAGAAACGTTTGAGTGAGAAAAGTTGATTTCTAGATTAATGCTTGAACTCTACATGTTATATCTTTGCTTTATCTCTGAGCCAAATTTTAGCAACTTAACATAAATTTATCTCACCCATTATTAGACTCACCAGGGATCTAACTCCTGAATGGAGATACCCTATTATTGGGGCCATGCCCCAGGAGCAGTGTTCAGGCAGCCTTTATGGAAACTGTGTCCAAAACTAAAGCCAAAATGCCTTTCACTGTCAATTTTCAAGTTCATTTAATGAGACTGTTAGGTAGAGACTAACTCTTGTAGTCACTCTCTTGCTATTAGCTATCCACATTGAAGAAGGAAAAACCTGCAACCACATGGATAAACCTTGAGAGCATTATGCTAAATGAAATAAATCAGACAGAGAAAGACAAACACTGTATGTAATCTCACCTGTATGTGGAATCAAGAAGAAAAGAAAGAAAAAGAAAAGCAAACTCATACAAAAAGAGATCAGATTCCTGCTTACCAGAGGCAGACAGTAGAGGGAGAAGTAATAGGATGCAGATGGTCAAAAGATACAAACTTCTAGTTGTAAGATAAATAAGTACTAGGGGTGTAATATTAATATAATAATATTAATATAAACATAATGACAAACACTGTTATATGATATACAACAACATGGATGAAAATGGAGGGAACTACGCTAAGCAAAATAAGCCAGAGATACACAACTACTGCATGGTATTGAAACAGAGTGGGGCCTTGGGGGGCTCCCTGGCATGGAGGCTTCTTAGGGTCAAGCCTCCAACCCTTCTTGCGTCCCAAAGGGCAGATTCTAACAGTTGCTAATCAAGGGAGGACACCCAAGAAAGCAGCTGAGGCAAGATTAAAGGGACCAAAGAAACTCATCAAGATCAGGATATGGACCATCTGAGATTAAGGGAACACAGGCCCTCAGTTTAGTTCAGTTCAGTCGCTCAGTCATGTCCGATTCTGCGACCCCATGAAGTGCAGCACGCCAGGCCTCCCTGTCCATCACCAACTCCCGGAGTTTACTCAAACTCATGCCCATTAAGTCAGTGATGCCATCCAACCATCTCATCCTCTGTCATCCCCTTCTCTTCCCACCTTCAATCTTTCCCAGCATCAGGGTCTTTTCAAATGAGTCAGCTCTTCGCATCAGGTAGCCAAAGTATTGGAGTTTCAGCTTCAACGTCAGTCCTTCCAATGAATATTCAGGATTGATTTCCTTTAGGATGGATTGGTTGAAACTCCTTGCTAAATGTCAGAGACCCCACCCTTGAACCATTGTTGTAAACCCTTCATCAGTCCTCTGGTTTGGAACACAGTCTTTCAAGGGGGAAGGCTGCTGCATCCCTCTTTGCCTGGCAAAGCAATAAAGCTCTCCTTTTCTACTTCACCCAAAACTCTGTCTCTGAGATTTGATCCAGCACTGGTTCAGAGAAGCCAATCTTTTGGCATTGGTATCACTTACTTGTGAAATCTTAAACTGAACCAAAAAAAAAAAGCAAACTCTCATAGAAGCAAAGTAGAATGGTGGTTGCCAGGGGTGGGGGAGTGGGGGAAATTAAGAGAGGTTGGTAAAGTTATAAGATGAATAAGATCTGAAGCTATAATGCCTAACGTAGAGACTATAATTGATTATACTGATTTGTATACTTGAAATTTGCTCAGAAAGTAGAACTTGTGTTCTCACCAAATAAATATGTGGGGTGAAGAATTTTTTAAAAAGAAGAAGAAATCTACATCAAAACCTTGGTGCTGAGGTGTCCAAATCAGAAACTGGTCTTTAAAGAACTGAAGTGAGTTACTTGGAGATGAAGGTTGGCTAGAGCAATTTTAATCAGTTTCTGACATTTTAGTTAAATCGTCTATAAAGAAAATGTGGAGGTTCAAGTTCCTTAGCAATACTTCCCTGCGTTATATTATCAGCAATTCAAGGAGGGGACCAATCACCTCATTCACTTATAATCCCAGGGGTATTGCTGACAGAGTTGAAGCTCAATAAACATTTATCGAATGTTATTCTTCTCTCTGAACTCAATTTTCATTGTGTGTTCTTTGGCACCTGCCTCTCATCTAACCTTCCATTTACTTCTTTCTTTCAGTAAAAGATGACCAAGGCATCCTTCCAAGTCCTGACTCAAACCCATTTCCAGCAGAAAGCCCTCTTAGATTGGCCATATCTTCTGTTCCCCTCCTCCCACCTATATTTTGCATTTCTTCAGCCCCTCAGTATATAAACTGTTTATGGATTGCTTTACACATGTCCTTAAATTGTCTTTTTTTTTTTGTAATATCTGTCTCTTTCCAGTTAAAGAGGGAGGAATGCTTGGAACTATGCTAGGTATTTTAACATTTACATAACAAATATGTATTAAAATAGAATACAGGAAAGGAGAAAGAGCAAAGAAAGTAAGGAAAAGGTAGAAAGACCCTGATGCTGGGAAAGATTGAAGGCAGGAGGAGAAGGGGATGACAGAGGTTGAGGTGGTTAGATGGCATCACCAACTCAATGGACATGAGTTTGAGCAGGCTCCGGGAGTTGGTGATGGACAGGGAAGTCTGGCGTGCTGCACTCCATGGGGTTGCAAAGAGTCAGACACGACTGAGTGACTGGACTGACTGAACTGATTCCATGTCTAACACACCCTGCTCCTGTAGATGTAGCATCATGACCAGATTAGATGAATAAAAAGTGATACAAACAGAAATGGGAGAAATCCAGAGAAACTGTGAACCACAGAGAAAGAAGAGAGTATTGTTTGTCTCTTCATTCAATCTAACCCTTAAGGAACTATAGGGACTTCACTAAGGTGTTCGCCTTCTATATATATATATATTTGGCAAGTCATCGTTTGCTTTTGTAAAGAAGATGTCAATACTTTATTACCCCCTGGTATTTATCTGGGAGGACAGACTGAGTCAACAAGTAAGGGAGTTGCAGCTAAAACTCATTTTAATAGTGATCACAAGTCTTAGTTCTGGAGGCTGAAAGTCCTAGGTGAATTTGCCATTCTCAGTGAGGGCCCTCTTCCTGGCTTGCAACGGCTGCCTCTTTACTGTATCCTCACATAGCGGAGAGAGCGGTCCCACCTCTTCTTCTTACACTTGGGATTAAGGCTTCAGTATATGAATCCATAACACCAGAAATGCTTGGTCAGTTGGGAAGCTACATGGGGGTGTTCTGACAATGGTGTCTGCCATGAGGGTGATCATTTGGATTAATTCATGATTCAGAGGATGATGGCTGGCTGGATGTAGTTTCTTCTTGCCTCACTAGGGTAAATTCTTCTTTAAAATAAAATTAAATTTTAAAAAATATTTCTTTATTTGGCTGTGCCATGTCTTAGTTGCAACATGCAGGATCTTCAGTCTTCAGTATAGTACGCAAACTTTTAGTCCTGACTAAAAATAGAACCCAGGCTCCCTGCTTTGGGAGCTCAGAGTCTTAGCCACTGAGCCACCAGGAAAGTTCCAAGGTGGATTTTTCTTGAAGGTGAGTACTTCATGGAAGAGATAATCTTCCTATTTATTTGTTCTTCCTTTGAACAATTACTTATTGAATACCTATGTGCCAGGAACTCTTCTATGCACCAAGGATACAAGCTCCAGGAGCTTGTGTTCCCTTCCCTCAAGGAGCTTATGTTCTAGTGGAAAGAGATGAGTAATAAAGAGAAAACAAATGGGCAAGATCATTTCAAGAGGATATATATTGTGAAAGGTAGCGTGACAGGTCATTATTCAACCCAACACATATGACTGTCTTTTTTCCCTTTGCGAAAATCTCCAAATAGGATCTCCAACTTTGTCCTCAAATAAATTGCATTTTTGTCAAAATTAAAGGAACATTTTATCTCTCTCGGTCATCCCCATCCTTTTCCTCCTAGCTCACATTTATTGAAGCATGGGTTAAAGTGCTTTACAATGCATCATCTCATTCAATCCTGAAAACAGCACCATGAGTTTAGTACCAGGAAAATAACCATTTCACAGATGAGAAATCCAAAGCAGAGAACAGTTTAGCAACTTGCATTTAGTCATGCAACAAGTAACTAGTGAAGCCAGGATATGAATGCATAACCTCTGAGTCCAGAGGTCCTGGCAAAGCTAATGTGTCAGCATTGTCCCTGTGGCAGAACTAGTCCTTCCAACAAAAGGAGGCGCCAAACAGATGTTCTCCATCTCCCCCAAGAAGAGAAGGAAGATTTGTATTACAGCTGAGGGATATGAACTAGACACAGTAAAGAATCAGTTCAGTTCAGTCACTCAGTCAGGCCCGACTCTTTGTGACCCCACAGACTGCAGCACGCCAGGATTCCATGTCCATCACCAGCTCCCAGAGCTTGCTCAGAACTCATGTCCATCGAGTTGGTGGTGCCATCCAATCATCTCATCCTCTGTCATCCTTTTCTCCTCCTGCCTTCAATCTTTAAAGCTAAAAACTTCCTAGAGAAGTTTCACAAATTTTTTTCTTCTACTAGAAATTGGAACAGAGGTCAGCAAATTACTGCCCATGGGTGAAATCCAGCTACTTGATTTCATAAAGTTTCCCTGGAACATAGCCATGTTTCTCCATTTACATACTGTCTATGGCTGTTTTCATGTTACAGAATTAAGTAGTTGTGACAGAGACCATATGACTGGAAAATCCTAAAAGATTCACTTTCTGTCCCTGTATAGAAAGTGTTTACTGACCTTTGACCTAGAATACCAGAATGGATTTTGCCTGGGTTGGCTTGAGTATGTTTCCAAATTCAAGGAAAATCTAATTGAAACTTTAGAGTCCTTCTCAGCTCTAGGAATAAAGAAGTGGTCCACCTCACTGGTGGAACTCTCCTCCCCACTTCTCCCAGCTCTCCCAGCTCCAAGTTAACTATGTCTCTCTACATTATGGGCTTCCTAGGTAGCGCTAGTGGCAAAGAATCTGCCTGCCAATGCAGAGATTCAAGAGACGTGGGCTCAATCCCTGGGTCAAGAAGATCCCCTGGAAGATGAAATGACACGCCACTCTAGTATTTTTGCCTGAAAAATTCCATGGACAGGGGAGCCTGGTGGTCTATAGTCCATGGGGTTGCAAAGAGTAGGACATGACTGAGCACACATATTACATTGCATTATTCTACATTATATTTAAAAGGTTCATGGCTGACCGAAGTCTCCCAGATTACATTGCAGACTACCAGTAAGCACAGTTTAGCAGTGCTAGGGATTAAGTGGGCAGCAGTAATAAATTCTACCTACCAGGAAACTTAGAGTGGTACCTGCCTTGACGTTAATTCTGCTTCAGTCACCATTTAGACTGAGCATGAAGGGATGGCAGATTTCTGCTGTTCCAGTGATTAATATCATTGCCATGATCTCTATCACCAGTGATCAGGATGTGCTGTACTTAGTCGCTCAGTTGTGTCCAACTCTTTGAGGCTCCATGGGCTATAGCCCACTAAGCTCCTCTGTCCATGACAATTCTCCAGGCAAGAATACTAGAGTGGGTTGCCATTCCCTCCTCCCGGGATCTTCCCAACCCAGGTCTCCAAAATTGCAGGCAATACTTTAATATCTGAACCACCAGGGAAGCCTAGTAATGAGGATATATCTTATTTAATTTCACTTTGGGTAAAAGAAAAATGGGTTGTTAGAGCATAAAGGGTTAATTTTTAGAGAATTTTTGTGGATCAAACAGAGAGGTAGAACTGAGCCACTTATGAATTTTTTTTAAATACTATACATACACACACACACACACACATACACACACATAGTCTGGGGAAAATATGTACTAACTGCAAACATTTTTCATCCCTAAGAAATTCATGAGGGAACTTCCCTGACAGTCCAATGGTTAAGACTCTGAGCTTCCACTGCAAAGGGCATGGGCATGATCCCTGGTCAGGAAATTAAGATCCTGCATGTCACAAGGTAAGGCAAAAACAAGTTAAGAAGTCATGAGTATTTTCCCAATTCAGTTCAATGTAAAATGACATTTCCTTTTGCTTTTTTTATACCACCCCTAAGAAACTAAACTATGACAGCCGGCCTTTTACAAGCTGTGTGATCTTGAACAAGTGACTTTGTCTCTCTGAGCCCTACTTTCTTTAGTGAAATGTGGCTGTAGAATGGATGTTCTTTTCCTAGCCAAACAAGAGGCAGCATGCCTGTGGGCCTTAAGAGTCCTCCATTCAACCCCAGGCACCACCCTCTACCTGGTATCCAAACCATGTCTCAGTCTGGTGTATTGAACAGATGTGAACTGGAGTCAGCCAGCCAGACTTGGGTCCAACCTTGAAAAGCACAGTTTTATTTGCAGTTCAAGCCACATACCCTCCTCTGGAATGACAGGCCATCAAGCTGTTGCACACATTCTTCCCTCCTCCTAGAACACCCTTCCACAATCGGATCAGTACATTAATGCTCCTGGTCACTCTCCTCCCGCTCAAAGAGGTGTGTGTTCTCTGATACCCTGGGCAGTTTTCACTGTTAACTCTGCATGTGGACTCTTCCCGCAGACAATGACTTTCTCAAACCAAGTGCTGTGCCTTGGGGATCAAGCATGGTGGGGATGTCCACATGAAAAGAGCTCCCTGCTTAAGACTATCTACAGCTTTTCATCTCATTCCGGCTCAAACCCAAAGCTCTTATCCTGGCTTCAAGGATATCCTGGGACAAACTGACCTTTGCCAACTTTTCCAGTCTCATTGTAGGCTATTTGACCCCTTTTCTTAGGTCCTCTAGCCAAGTCCCATCCCCTCATTTTCTTTATGTTCGTCTAGTTCCCTCTGCAGAAATTTTCTATAGACAGCTCCCCCACAGCCCTTTACTGGACCTTTTCCAGATCTTAGTTTCAGTCCATTCATTCATTTATTTAAAAATATTTCCTGAGCACTGTTCTAGGCACTGGACAAAAATCCCTGCCTAGCTGGTGTTCTCCATGATAATTGGAGGCTACAAACAAATTTAGCAATAAATGCAAACTGTCTTATGGTGATTTGTGCTAGGGAGAAGAATAAAGGAAGATGAAAGGCTGGGGCAGGTGTGATTCCATATGAGGAGGTCAGAAAGGTCCCATAGAGGATAATGGATGAGCAAGACCTGGTGGGAGAGGGAGATAAAGTGTAAGCGTGTTTGTGGAAGGAGCAGTAAGTACAAAGGCCCTAAGTCCAGGTGGACCTGAGAGGGTTGAGGAAGAGCAAGAAGGTCAGTGAGAGGGAGAGAGGGGTGGGTGACGGTGCAGAGATAGCAGGGGTCCGGGTAGTACAGGGCCCTAAGGCCCCTGGAGCACTTTGACTTTTCTTCTGCATGAGAGGAGCGAATCAAGCAAAATGACCCAGCTTCTGTTTGGAAAGGACCATTTGGGTCGGCATATTGAGATTACATGGCCATGGGACAAGTTCAGACAAAGACTAGTTAGGAGGAGTTTCTAATGATCCAGGTAAGAAATTAAACTTAGCTTAGACCAGGATGATTGAGATCATAATGTGGTTAACAAATGACTGGGTTCTGAATAGGGTTGGAAGGTAAACTGTATAGGATTGATAGGTGTGTTGGAAATGGAGGTTAAGAGAAAGAAAATAATTCAAAGATGATGCCAAGGCTTTGATCTGAACCTTGCGAAGGATGCATTTGTTGTTTACTAAGATGGGCAGGCTGAGGGAGGAGAAGTTTAGGGGATGAGGTAAGGAGATGAATTTGGTTTCAGATACATTCAGTTACAGATGTCTGTTAGACAGCCACATGGAGAGATCAAGTGCACAGGTGAATTAGGAGTTCAGAGGAGAAGACATGTGCGGCTGCAGGGGCACTTCAATCTTTAGAAGACACAGATGTGAGAATAAAATGGTAGTTGCTCAGTCATGTCTGACTCTTTGTGACCCTGATGACTGTAGCCCACCAGACTCCTCTGTCCATGGAATTCTCCAGGCAAGAATACTGGTTGCCATTTCCTTCTCCAGGGGAACTTCCAGCCCTAGGGATTGAACCCAGGTCTTCTGAAACAGCTAAGGAAAAGGAAAGAAGTCTGTTATGCAGAAAGTGAAAGTGAAGTCGCTCAGTCATGTCCGACTCTTTGCAACCCCGTGGACTGTAGCCTACCAGGCTCCTCCATCCATGGGATTCTCCTGGCAAGAGTACTGGAGTGGGTTGCCATTAGGCAGCGTGGTGTCCTAGAGGCTAAATGAAGAGAGTGTTTCAAGAGGGAGGGACCGCTCAACTGTCAAACGTTGGTGATAAACCAAGCAACACAGGACTGAAAACTGACCGTTGAGCTTAGCCAACTGGAGATCATTGGCAGCCATGTCAATGGTATTTCCTTGGAGCACTGACCTGAATGAGCTTCTTCTTCCTCTTCCATCTTGCACAAACGATAAAACTTTCAGTCAAGTTACGCCCATTTCACGATTCTGTAAATCCTAGAGGCCCATCTCTGCTGTCATTAACTAGCTCCTTGAGCTTGGGCAAAGCTGACTTTTTTCTCCTCTGGATTTCAGTTTCTTATCTTTTAGCAAAGTGTGTGAGTTAATGGCCCTGCCAGCTCTATTAGCCCACTGTTCCATAACAGGCCTAGGTCAGGCTCCCTCATTTCCAGACTATGGTGTCACTTCAGTCCTTGCCTCCCCACAAATGTCTCCTACTGGCCTGAATTCTATCACTAGATCTTAATACAATTTTTTTTTTTGTAAGAAATGAGGAAGCTTCTTTTTTTTAATTTTTATTTGAAATTGGAATATACCTGTTTAACAATGTTGTGATAGTTTCAGGTGTTCAGCAAAGTGATCTATTTATACATTTTCTCTTTTAGGTTGTTATATAACATTAAACAGAGTTGCCTGTGCTATACAGTAAGTCCTTGTTATTAGTCATTATAAATACAGTAGTGTGTGCATGTCCATCCCAAACTCCCTAAGTATCCCTTCCTCCTGCTTCTTACCCCACTCTGTAACCATACGTTCACTCTCTAAGTCTGTGAGTCTGTTTCTGTTTTGTAAATAAGTTCATTTATATCATTTTTTTAGATCCCACACATAAGCAATATCATATAGTTTTCTTTCTCTGTCTGACTTGTTTCATGCAGTATGACAATCTCTAGGTTCATCCATGTTGCTACAAAAGGCATTATTTCATTTTTTTATGGCTAATATTCCATTATATATATGTACCACATCATCTTTAACCATTCCTCCGTCGATGGACATTTAGGTCACCTCCCTGTTTTGGCTATTGTAAACAGTGCTGCAATGAACATTGGGCTGCATGTATCATTTTGGACCATGTTTTTCTCTGGATATGTGATTTTACCACTTTTGAATTCAATCTGAGCTCTACTAGATACACAAATGAGTAAGCAGCTACTATCAGCCATTTTTGCCAGAATGTGAGGACACTTCCCTCGTCCTTTCCTAATGACAGTTTTTTTTTTTCATTTATTTTTATTAGCTGGAGGCTAATTACTTTACAATATTGTAGTGGTTTTTGCCATACACTGACATGAATCAGCCATGGATTTACATGTGTTCCCCATCCTGAACCCCCCTCCCACCTCCCTCCCCATCCCATCCCTCTGAGTCATCCCAGTGCACCAGCCCCGAGCACTTGTCTCATGCATCCAACCTGGACTGGCGATCTGTTTAACACTTGATAATATACATGTTTCGATGCTGTTCTCTCAGATTATCCCACCCTCGCCTTCTCCCAAAGAGTCAAAAAGTCTATATGCAAGACAGAACAACAGACACAGATGTCTAATGACAGTTTTAGATGAGAACTTGAGAAAGAATGAGAAGAGTTTAGGAAGTGTATTGCTGCTGAGGTAGGAAAGGGGTTCCAAAAGGAACCTCACTGGGAAACAGATGAACTCCCTGAAAATCTATGTAGGGCAGGTCGCACTTTATAGACCTGAACAGTAAAGTTTCAGCAAAGGTTAATTTGTGTCTCTAAGCAACTCTAGCTCCTAAGTGAAAGCCCAGTGATATTGACTAAATCGTTTCTCCAACCTGTGTTTTGATATCAATGAGAACAGCAGAACTGCACTTAACCTGAAAATTCCATGCTCCCTTTAAAGGCAGAGTTTCTCTGACTAGGGAAGACCTCTCTGACTAGGTAGAGCAGGGAAGATAATCCATTTCCGCCTTACAATAAGAGATCAAGCAAGTAGTCCTATATTTGCAAATACATGGTTCGTAGGTTGGTCATGTCAGCCCCAGGAAGTGCTATCCAAGCATCTTAGCAGAACAACAATAATAATTCCTTAAATTTATTCAAGTTCTGGCAAACAATTTTAAATGGCCCTTGCCTGCCTCTGCCATACCCCATAAGCTTGGTAATCTGTGCTGTATGTGTCAAAGGTCACAGAATCCACTCTTGGCATTGCCTTTGGCTGAGACTATGTATATAGAACTAGAGTTAATTTAGTCCCCACGGTATTGACCTCCCTTTAATGAGCCTGCCAGCATCAACAATAAGGATTGGGCTATGGGCAAATTTTCCAGTAGTGAATTGGCTTGTACTGGGCCATGTCTTTCTACATGTACAATATCTATAACAAGATATTTGTAAGCCAGTGGTTAGAGTGGAGTCTGTGACCTCATCCCAAATCTATATCTGGTGAAGGGTGAGTATAAATAAACAGATCAACAGGCAAGCAAATAACATTTCTGACCATTTCTTTTTCAGAGAGTGAAGTCAACGGGATCGTCAATAGAATCCAGCCTGTAACTTCAGCTTCTTTAGCACAGCCCCAAGGACAGGATAAACGATGTTTCTGGATAACCAGGGTGAGATAAGAAATTTGAGAATCACCATCTGCTGCTGTCAGATCTACCTTAAGTCAGGGAGCGGAAGCCTTGGCACCGGGCACACGAGGATGTGTTTCGGATGGTGTGAGCGTCTGCTGGTGTGTGTGTTCAAAGTTCTTGTGGGTGGTACACTTAATACGGTGCTTTTCTGTTCAGGAAAACTATATCTCTTCCAAAGCCCTGAATTATTAAAATCTTGACGTTTCTTACATCTGTTGCATGCTCCTTATCACCATTTCTGGATGCTATTGGGTGCCATTTTCTGGGTCTGAAGTTACGGGCACGCTTGAACTCTTCCACTGCCAAGCCGGGAGATCGTTTGTTGTAACTGTAGCCAAGACCCAGGGAGCATGATTCTGAGACGAGTCAGCAGGCAGCAGGGCAGGGAGCCGGCCGAGCTGTGGGGTGGTCTCAACACTCAATATTCCAGTCTCTTGCCTGAGTGTAACCAGAGCCCCTCAGAGACAAACCAGCCTGAGGTGCTTCAGCAGCTGTAAAATTCCTCTAATGGCCTATATTCTAAGTTCCTCTTGTGCAGACCACCACCATGTAGATGGAAACTGAGTTTGGTCCAAATAGGATGAACCAAACTTCTGTTTAAGCAAAAAAGTTGGCTCAGGGCTGCACAGCTTTAAATGGACCATGAATAATGTTTTATTGCCTCAGCACTGGGTGAACTCGGCCCCTACACTTAGCCTCACCTTTCACAGTGTTATTTTTAGAGATCTCATTACATCCCAGCTTAAACTAAAAATATGTTCCCCAGGAATAGCAGCACCTAGTTTGAATTGTGTGGAGTGACCCAAGGGCTCCTGGACTCTGATTACATATGATGTTTCATGCATGTGATATCTGCTTTAGGATCAAGGGAGGAATTGCTAAATTTCATTTTTCAAGAGCAGCAACAAGACTGGCTTTGGGGCTGTTGGACTCCATGGGCTTTTTCTAAGCTGGAGTTTTCCACCAGCTTTAGTATCACATCATTTGGTATGATCTATATAGAATCACCGGTCCCAGGAAGCCCTGTTCATGAGAAGTTCATATCCACCATTCTCATCCAACCCCGACACATCCTTCCCTCCACACCGTCCTGGGACTTGGAAGGAAAGGTCATGCAGTAGAAGAACTTTGGGGTCTGACAAATTGGTAGCTGCATCTTAATTCTGTCCCTCTACCTCTGTGACTTCAGGCATGTTATTAATCTTCCTGAGTCTGATTCCTCACTGGAAAAAAACAGAACAGAAGTTGTATGGATAAAATGACATAATTTCCGTATTTAAAGCAGAACCCTAATAAATTATCACTTGTAAAAAATTTAACTTGCCTATATACTGGTCAAAGCAGTAGGGACATTTATTGAGCCCTGACTAAGGTCAGATCCTGACAAAGATGCACGGGGGCATGATGGCCCGGAGCAAGGCAGCATGGAATGTCACATCAGACTTGAGGTTCCAGTCTGGACTGTGAGGCCGCTAGCCAGGGAGCAGTTCAAGCTGGGGGAAGAAAGTCTCCTGAATTCAAAATGTTCTTTGAAGGTTTCCTCTCTCTAGTGGCCCACTTAAGGGTTAAGGTCACAGCCTGCCCCACATCGAACCCCCGTTTTGACTGCCAGTGCAACCTTGCATAAGTTCCTTGAATTTTTATGCCTTTAGTTTCCAAAGCTGTAAGATGGAGATCGATAACACCTGTTTCATAACATGCTTATGAGGATTAGATAAGCTACACAAGATGATGCACATGTCTTTAGCACATTGTCAGAAAGGAATCGCTCAAGAGACACTGGCTGTTCAGAGTACTATGAAAAGTACATTCTCAGAAGAGGTACCAGTTTGAACAGAGAGGGGAAAGTGCAGGACAATTAGAGTATCTTGTGTCCTAGTTTGACTGACTCATAATGTATGTTAGGAGAGAAAGGCAGGGTCTCATGTGTTCCCAGAGTTGATCTTTGCATTCACTTGTGCTATCTTCTAGATTATCGTCAGTATACATTCCATCTTTCTGCCCAGTTAATGCATCTCCTCATGACAGGGAGTTCCACTGTAACCATTGAGAGTGCCTCACAGCTTTCTATTCTCGAGCAGAATCATTTTCCCTTCCTGTCTCCATATTCCTCTGGTTGCCGCAGTTCTTCAGATCCACTGATCAATTCTTGACCTTATGACGAAACTCACAGCTTTATGGCATCAGTGTGATCACTCAGTCTGGTTAGGGAGAAAAGCATGTTTGTAAAATTCCTCTTTGCAGAGATACCCAGAGGCCCCATCTCATTTGTGTAACCTCTCAAATCTCAAAGACCAGCCTGGAAGGGGGCTTGTTCATCCTGAACCTGTCAGCTATGTTCTACAGCATGTGGGCAGAGACAGAGCAGAGGGACGCTAAGTGACAGGCTGACCACGGAAATCCTGAAAGGCACCACACACTTTAAAACTTAGGTCACTGTAAATACTCCTTATATATGATCCACTGCTGCAAGGTACCCACTAATCCTAATCCTAGCATTATTTGGGATCTTGGCAGGGTATACACTGGTACCCAATACCGGGAACCTTTTATATTCCTTCTTTTCCAGAGCATTCTTACCATATTTTCACACAGAAATGAGTGAATCCCATATCATTGACTTTAGGAGGAAGAAAAATTATTTTGTATACCAAGGTGAACAATTCTCTTGCACACTGGTGAGGATGAAGAACAGAAAGTTGGAAAATGAGAGGAAGAGGAGACATACTGCCCCCTCCCAGAGTGTAGTATTGTAACCTTTGTGTACCTCAGACTCCCTGACTATTGCTTTCAGATCATAGTTTCCCTCTAACCCCCAGTATCTAGAAGCAGAGGACGCGAGCCCAAGCAAAGTCAGCAAAACCTCCTGGGAGTTGACTCTCACTGGTGGGTCTCCTTAGACCCCAGGTTCTGCCCCAGGCCACTCACCAGGACCACATCACACACCTGGTCCCTCTGGACAATTCCAAGGCTCTCATGTCCTGGCATCCTGGAAGAGACCCAGAGCATCTGAGAAGGGCAGCGAGGACCCCACATCGCAGTGGAGAGTAGAGGGCCCCTCTCCACCCTGAGGAGGCCTCCCAGGAGCGAGCCTGACTGGACAGCTGATCCTCTCTAATCCCCACTGGGGAGGGCTCGCCTGGTCGCCTTTCATATAGCTATGACTTGCGTGTTCTTTACATCGCCTGCTTTATTTTCAAACCTGTCAACAGGTTTCTGAAAAGGTTGCACATATGAGCAGAGGTCTGGATGGCTCGGAGAAGGAGCCACAGGCGAGGTGGGGAAAGTGGCCACCCCAGACCTGGGAGACCCAGTCAGGAAACCATGGGCTTCCCATTTTCCTGGGTTTTCTCTAATCAAAGCAAAAATGAGGCAAACGTTTTTACACCGTGACCCCTTCTGGTCAGGTTAGAAACTGGCTATAAACTCGAGATGGACCACACACTTACTGAACTATATTTATCAAGTTTCTTAATAAAGCCAAAAGCTCAGGGGCCTCAGGGAGTAAACTTTTTTCTTTTTGACAGAGACAGAAGCCAGCAACAATCGGTTTACTGTTGTTGTCCTGTTGCCAAGTGGGTGATTCAGTTAAAATAGGCACTGCCTCACATCTGTTTACAGGAACCGCGGGGTTGCTATTTGTACAGGGGCCCAACTTGTCTGACCTTGGTTGTTGCTAAACTTTTTTTTCCCCAAGACTGTTCCAAGGAGCTAAAAGAAGACGCACTGCCCTACCACCAACGGTGCCATTTGCTGGCACGTCTTATCCCTCCCAGGACCAGCACGTTGCTGTGACAAATGCTGGAAGAGCAGACGGAGGCCCGCTTTGAGGCTGGATGTCGTGCCAACTCCTTTTTCTAAGCTGACTAGCTAATTAAACTAACAATGGAGTTCAAGATCATAAAAATCAGAATATTCAAATGGGAGGAGATCCTGGGGGACTATATAGTACAACTCCCTCATTTTCAGTTGAAGAAACAGAGGACTAAAGAGATTGTTGGAGGGAGCTGGGACATGAAGGTAGAATGATGGGGCTCTTGCTAGTTTTTCATGCTCCCCAGGAAGTGTGGCATCTTGAGATATAGCCTGGATCAGACCAGGCTGTAACTTCACACCTGACCACATGAATGTGTAACCTGACCCTGTGGGAGAGGAAAACCTTGGTGTCACCCATGCGGAGAGCAGCATTTTGGATCCTCATATCTACAGGGCTCCTCTCGAAGCTGGGAAGGAGCTTCCAGGTTTTCTTTCACCCATAAACCACATGGAGAATTCAAAGTCTCTGATGAGCCCCAGAGGAAAACTACAGAGAAAAAAACATATCAGGATAGCCCAGGAATGATGAGTAATGTAATAATGTACGGGAAAAGGACCCTTTCTGTAAACCCTAAAGCAGCTTTCAAATATTTGAGTGTCACAGAATGTTAAAGTGGAAGTTTTAATTGAGATATCAAAATATAAGTATCGGATATAAAAATACCAACACACCCACTCAATAACAATTTCATATTTCTATAACCCTCTCTGGAGAAGGCTGCATGTGAATAGCACTCAAACTCTGAAAGGCTCTTAGTTTGTCTCAGGTCCCCCCAATAATTAGGGTGATAATGTGGACTAATGTCTTATTCTCCACCACCAACCCTTAAAATGTAAGGAATGGGGAGTAAAGAAGAGTGATATCTCTAACTCCTGGAGTTTGCATGGCAAAGTACCCTGAGTTTCCAAGGACAAGACACAGGCAATGTGATGGAGCTGGCGTGGGCAGTCTACAGAGAAGTTAGTAGAGGATTATCTGATTTCCAAGGGCTAATGACAGTAGGTGGGATGGAGAGAACCAGCAGGGTGAGAGGGTTTGCAGGCAAAATACCACCAGCTAGCGGAGAAGACCCGCAGATCACCCAGGGAGGATATAAGCCTTCAACTTTTCCCAGGCTTAGAGCCAGCTGCCTTTGATTGGGTTGCCTTGGAGCAGGGCCTAATATAGGGATTCTTGTGGTTTACGGAGGGGGTGTTCTCAGGGGAAGGAGTAAGGGAATCAGGATAGAGCAGAGTGAGGGGAAGACAAAACAAGGATGAGGTCTCTGTGATTGGCTCACTTCTGACTGGCCCCACAGGTTCTGCTGTCCCATGGAAAAGGGGACCAGGCTTTCAACACCAGGCCAGTTGGGTGCTGGCTCCTGCTTGTAATGTGCGGAAAACGGGACACTTGGGGAGGTTGGGGCATGTCTGGGTCATCACCCAGCAGATGTGGCTTGTATCTGGTCAATTACAAATTCTCCCAAAAGGGAGAAACTGTGGGCCATTAGCAGCACCTGTGGATGGGGCTCTGGGAGGAGCGTGAGAAAGACTCACTCTGCCAGCTTCTGGCCCACCAACTAAGAGCTTGTTAGTTCTCCTTACGTGCCCTCCCCCCTCACAGCTGGCAACCCCCACCCCAGGGGTCAGGAACAGGGGGTGGGAGGTGAGTGAGGAAGATGGAGAGGAGGTGATCTTCTCCACACACACCACTTACACACTACGTACACTACACCCCCCCACACACACACCACACACGTCACACCACACCACACACACACTACACACACCACACATGCACCACACACACACACCACACACCACACACACATTACACATACATACACCACACACACATCACACCACACACCACACACACATTACACATACATACACCACACACACATCACACCACACACCACACACACATTACACATACATATACCACACACACACCACACCACACATGCACCATACACACACTACACATACATACACCACACACACACACACCACACACCACACACACACACACCACACACCACACACACATTACACATACATACACCACACACACACACACCACACACCACACACACATTACACATACATACACCACACACACACACACCACACCACACATGCACCACACACACACTACACACACATACACCACACACACCATACTATACCACACCACATACACACTACACACACCACACATGCACCACACATACACTACACATACATACACCACACACACACACACACACCACACCACACAACACAACATACACACACTACACACACATACACCACACATACCATACTATACCACACCACATACACACTACAATACACACACACTGCACCACACACACTATACCCACATACACTACACCATGCACACACATACTACACACACCACACACATACTACATCACACACACTATACCACGCACACACACACACACACACACATACACACACACACACACTTCCTTTCCAAAAGGCAAAAGACCCTATAATAGGGCCTCCCTAGAGGTTGGGGAGAAATCATAACTTTGAGTGAAATTGAAAGTTTTGATTACTGCATAGAACTTGAACACAATTTCATAGAAATTGACATCCATGTACAAAAGGCTCCTATCAGAAGCCTACAGCTCAATGAGTTTTCACAGAACACACCTGTGTAACCATTCCCAAGATTGAGACACAAAAGCACCAGCTACCCAGTGGCTCCCTTTCGGTCACTTCTCTCCTGTGTCCATCACAAAGGGAACACTACAGCATTCTTCCAACAACACAGATTCATTTAACCATGTTGATGAAACCTGGGATTTTGACCTAGCTAGAGCTTGAGGTTTATAACAAATGGCATTGATCTCCAACTGATCTCAAACATCCAACTTCATTTCCCATTACCATAGGGTGAAGGAAGGTAGGTTTTCATAATAAAAATGGATAAGAACCAGATTTTTATCTCCTTGATTATTGTGGGGAAAGAGGAGAAAGAAAAACAGGATTTTTTTTCCAGGTTTCTTCCCACCCCATTCCACCTACCCTCCCCCCCCCCCCCACCGGCTTCCCAAAGGAAC
The DNA here is from genome assembly GCF_023699985.2 of Odocoileus virginianus. Classification (NCBI taxonomy): domain Eukaryota; kingdom Metazoa; phylum Chordata; class Mammalia; order Artiodactyla; family Cervidae; genus Odocoileus; species Odocoileus virginianus. The sequence continues at coordinate 53,100,600 of NC_069684.1, read as the reverse complement.
ACACAAAATAATCTCATTCCCCCACTCAGAGACAAGCCTGGGCCAGAAGGCGTCCCCTCGGGACATGTGTGTGTGTCCTCGTGTGTACGTGGGGCATACAAGCCATTGCTGAACTATGCGGGACTTGAGATCTTAGGTCCCTGGATGGGCCTCTGAAAAGCAAGCCCAGCTTTTGTTGTTCCTTCCCGCATTTTTGTCCAGTCAGTTGTTTCCCTGAGAGAGTAAGGGGTGTTAGGAAATCAAGTTGCTGCAAAAGGCCTTTGGGGGAATTTTCACCCAATGTGTTATTTTCTAATTGGTGCTATTTGCTGTGGTCCTCCTGCCTGACTGTCTGCATTGAGACAAGATTATAATTATAAACAGAGGAGCAGCATTTCCATTGAAACTCATCATGTGGTTTCCCTGACTCATCCTAATGAACTATGCACCCCTCAAAGGAAAGGGATTTTTTTTCCCCTGAAGAAAGTACTATGATGATGACCTTAGTTGACATCAGAATGACCAGATGCATTTGTTATTAAATTTTTTAAAATATTGTATTAAAAGGCAGAAGAGGTGATGCCAAATGTTTGTCTATATGCTGTGAATATACCTGTGTATTTTACATGAGACCATTATTTTTTTAATAATAATATTTTAAATTAATATATTTATTTTATTTTTGACTCTGCAGAGTCCTTGCCGCACACAGGCCTTCTCTAACTGAGGCAAGTGGAGGCTAATGTTTGCTTCAGTGTGTGGGCTTCTCATTATGGTCACTTCATGGGCTCTAAAGTGTTTGGGCTTCAGTAGTTGTGGCACACAGGCCTAGCTGCGCCACAGTATGTGGAATCTTTCTGGACCAGGGTTTGAATCCATGTCCCCTGCACTGGCAGGCAGATTCCCATCGACTGTACCACTGGGGAAGTCAAGACCTTTATTTTTTAGATTGTACCAATATTGTATGGCCATGTGGCCTTACCAAAATGACTCAAATGTTTCCTTCAGAGGAGACTACTTTTTATGCAAATGGAATATGACCACTGAACAAGTTAAGAAGAATAAAGAATGAATTAAATAAGAGGATCCTTGAAAATCTTGCTTTCATGATATGCGAAAGTGGCTGAAAGAGCTATGACTTGGGGAGGAAGCAGTTTACGCTGCTCAGCTCAAGTGAAAGTGAAGAGTCCCCAGGGTTTGGAAAGGATCCCACAGCCTTTGGGTTCTTATAGTACAGCTCATGGGGGCCATTCATGACAAGGTGAGTTTCTACTTAAAGGCCCTGCTGGCTGCCTTCCACTCAATAAAGATTCCATTGCATCCTGTTATGGGGAGAGAAACACAGCTCCTACTTCGCATGGCCTGCTGACATTCTGAGAAGTCATAGACTCCTGGCAGGTCAGACTGGGGAAGGACCTTGAGAGAGATGAACTTGGACACATTGCAGAGAGAAACAGGGTGCTCTTCAGAGATGGCACCAAGACCACAGATACACACCCGGATGAGCCAGGCCAATCAGCGAGGATCTTTCTAAAAATATTTGCTCCTGTGTCTGGTCCCAGACCTATTGAATCAGAAACTGGGGATGCGTGAGGGGGTCAGAGGACAGGAGGCCCCTGTGATTCTGATGTGTACTCACATTTGGAAATCAGTGATTCTCATGAAAAGCCTTTATTTCAGAGTTTAGGATAATAAGTTTCAGGAAAATGAGTTCCTTGCTGGGGATCACCAAGTGGTTAGTGACAAGTGTGTCCACGTGGTGGTGTTCAGTATTCTTCCCATGCCGTGTCCGAAACACTGGCTTGCCTTCTGGATGCTTCTCTTGCCTTGGTCTCTCACTTTCAGAAGGCTGCCAGTTCTGCCATGGAAACAGGTTCTGCTTCTCTGAACCTCATTATCCTCATCTATAAAAGGATGTGTGTGTGTGTGTGTGTGTGTGTGTGCACACGCACTCAATCACTTAGTCATGTCCAACTCGTTGCAACCCCATGGATTGTAGCCTGCCAAGATCCTCTGTCCATGGGATTTTCCATGCAAGAATACTGGAGTGGGTTGCCATTTCCTATTCCAGATCTTCCCAACCCAAGGATTGGACCTGCACCTCTTGCATCTCCTCCAAGGTGGATTCTTTACCACTGCACCACCTGAAATACTACTCAGCCATAAAAAGAACAAAATAATGACATTTTGCAACAATGTGGATGGACCTACAAGTTATCATACTAAGTGAATTCAGACAGAGAAAGACAAATACCATACGATATCACTAAAATGTGGACTCTAAAATATAGCACAAATGAAGTTATCTGTGAAACAGAAAGACACTCACAGACACAGAAAATAGAGTTGTAGTTGTCAAAGTGAGGATGATAGATGGATTAGGAGCTTGAGATTAGCAGATGCAAACTATTACATATAAAATGGGTAAACAAGGTCCTGTTATATAGCACAGGGAACTATACTCAATATAAGAACCATCAAATGAGGATTTTAAAAAATGATTAGGAAGAGCTTTGAAACTGTAAAAAGCAGAATACCTAGTAGGTAGGACTCATTATTATTTATACTGTGAAACTAACTTGTTCACACAAACTGTATAGGAATCTAAGAAAGAGAAGAGAGAAAAAAATCTGTGTATTAGTGGGCAAGAGCCTTTAAAATATTCAACCTTCTCAAAATGTGATGAAGGCAGGGCTTTTGGTGATTTTTAAAATAAGCTTTAGATGAGACTGAGCCTTGGACCCCCTGAATTTGCCATTTAGCTGATCGTCATTTTCTTCTGCCCTCTCTCACACCTATCTTCAGACTACTTTGGTTTTCTGTGACATAGTTGAAAGCTTTCATGATGGTTGAAGCTGCTATAATGACACATCCACCCAAGACTTACCCACTCATGCTGTGAACCCCCTGAAATGAAGACCACTTTCTCAATTCTTGAGAAAACTACCAGCCCCTCACGTATTGAATAGTATTCCATGAGAGATAGATAATAGGTGATTCCAGAAACATAGGACTGGAAGAAACCTCAGAGGCCCATTCGTTCAACCATTGAACAGTGTTTATTGAGCACCCATGATATGCCAGTCACTGTTCTAGGCTCTAGGGTTGTAAGCAATGAGCAAAAAATAGTCATCCCTGTCCTCTAATGCTCAGTTTCTATTAGGTAAGAGTAAATCTATAAATAAGCGTCTTAGTCAGTTCAGGCTGCTATAACAAAATACCACAGACCAGATGGCTTCAACAACAGACGATGAATTCTCACAGCTCTGGAGGCCGGAAGTCCAAGATCAAAGCACCTCAGACATGGTTCCTGCTGAGAGCTCCTTCCTGGCTTGTTTTGTCCTCACATGGCCTCTCCTTGGTCAGAGGGGGTGGGGAGGGGTGGGTGGAAGGAGAATGAGGGGCAAGGAAGAGAGGGAAGGGAAAGTGAGGGAGGGAGAGGGAAAGAGAGGGAAGAAGCAAGAGGAAAAGGGGAGAGAGTTAAAGACACCCACTTTAGTCTCTCGTCCTTTTCTTATAAGGGCACTAATCCCAACAGGAGGGCCCCGCCCTCATGACCTCATCTAAACCTGTGTGTGTGTCTGTGTTTTAATCACTCAGTTGGATCCGACTCTTGCAATTCCATGGACTGTAACCCTCCAGGCTCCTCTGTCCATGGAATTCTCCAGACAAGAACACTGGAGTGGGTAGCCATTCCCTTCTCCAGGGGATCTTCCTGACCCAGCAATGGAAACTGGGTCTCCTGCATTGCAGGCAGATTCTTTACCATCTGAGCCACCAGGATAGCCCCCATCTAAACCTAATTATCTTCAGATAGTGACCTCTAAATACCATCACATTGGGGGTTAGGGCTTCAACATATAAATTTGGGGGCAATAAGAATATTCATCCCCAAACAGTAAGTAAACAAACACGTCCATACTTAAGTGAGACATCAGGTAATGCTAAGTGCTGTGAAGTAAACTGCAGCAGGTCAGGGGTCAGAGAGTGGGAGAAGGGCAAGTACACTCAGGGAACCTCTGAGGAGAGAGCATTTGAGTGGAATCTGAGGAGTGACTCGCATGTGGGATGAGGAGCGAACCCCACTGCAATTTCACAGGCCCAGGTGAGGGGCAGGAGTTGGAGTCAATTCTTCAAACCAGAGAATGTCTCTGGGGGATTCTGAGGCAGAAGGTGTCCCAAGTCTGACTCATAGTTAGCAGTATTCCTTTAGTCCTTGGCCAGAAAAGTATGGTGGAGAAGTAGTGTGGAAGCAGAAAATCAGTTGGGAGACTTTGGGGGTGACGGGTTATGGTGGCTTGGATGTGGGCAGAAGCCGTGGGGGTGACACACTCAGATACAGTCAATTGCAGTTTGAAGGAAGCACTGAGTTAATCTGCAGAAAGTCTCCAGTGACGCTCACCTGTTTTCCTGAAACCTGGGGCTCCTAGAAGAGCTGGAGGCTGCAAAGAAGGCAGGCAGGGGAGTTAAGCATCTCCAGCACCCCCTGCTGGTTTCCACCGCAACTGCTGAGCTTTACCTGCTTCACACGCATCAGTTCAGTTCAGTTCAGTCGCTCAGTCCTGTCCGACTCTTTGCGACCCCATGGACTGTAGCACGCCAGGCTTCCCTGTCCATCACCAACTCCTGGAGCTTACTCAAACTCTTGTCCATCAAGTCGGTAATGTTATCCAACCATCTCATCCTCTGTCATCCCCTTTTCCTCCCACCTTCAATTTTTCCCAAACCTCAGGGTCTTTTCAAACGAGTCAGTTCTTCACATCAGGTGGCCAAAGTATTAAGAGTTCCAGCTTCAGCCATCAGTCCTTCCAATGAATATTCAGGACTGATTTCCTTTAGGATGGACTGGTTTGATCTCTTTGCAGTCCAAGGGACTCTCAAGAGTCTTCTCCAACACCACACTTCAAAAGCATCAATTCTTTGGCACTGAGCTTTCTTTGTAATTCAACTCTCACATCCATACATGACACGTGGGAGGGGTCAATTGAAACTACCCCCTTCTCCTGTGTCACAACGTCATTTGCAGTAATAACCATGAATGAAAAGAACACCAATTATGACCAGAAAAGAAATACAGTGTAAATTTGCTCTCATTAAATTTCATATGCCTGTATAACCATACCATTAAACACAAAAATAAATGAAAAATATGAGAGGAAATAAATATTATGGTACAAAAAGGGGAGGAAAAATCAATTATTTATTCAATAGCTTGATACTTACCTAACAGTTTTGAAACGTGATTCTCTGGTTATAGTGTTATAATAATATTTTATCTAAATGACTCCCCATTAACTAATAAGCAATCTGTAATAAAACTGAAGTGTCTGCAAAGGGCACAGTTTAGACAACTATGAAATCGTAATGCTGACGAATGTTTTTTCCCTGCTTTGTTCTTCAGTTTTAACTGAGTTTTGACTTTGGTTTTAACAGAAGAACTATCCCCCAAAAAAATTTACAACAGCAGTACATTAATTTCAGTAAAACTACTAACAGTTGTTTTAATAAGGAATACATTTAAATCTTACAGATATTATTCCATTTCAGTAGACTATTTCATGTCTGGACTAAATTTGTATTTCTATAAACACAAAGAAATAAACACATATATACATATTACACTTTTATCATTTATACTTATGCTTAAGTACAAACTCCAAGTGATTACAAAAAAAGAATCAAAGTAATTTTGATTCCTTTTTCCTTCTTGGTGATCACTCTGCTGTCATTGTTTAGTTTGAAGCTTCTGTTTAAAAGCAGAAAAATGCAGCACATCTCATGGGACTGGTGACACAAAATGCATCCAGAGCCCTCAAAGGACGTCAAACAATGACGAATTCACCTTCCAAACAGTCAGCTGAGTCTCCAATTGTGAGCAGTGAGTGTATAACCATGAGCATTTAGAATAAACCACCATGTAAATTACAATGTTTATAACAGGGTAATTAATGAGCTATCCTATTTAAGTTTACATCTTATGAAAACTCACCAGCAACTGCAAAGTTTCTTGGAACTTAGACCAACAAAACATTTTTTTGGTGAAGGAGTATTTTATCAGTGACTGGTTAAAAAAAAATAATAATTTTAGTTGGTTTTATTGGAGTTTTATATATTCTACAGACAGTGCATCGTCTTATTGCCTGAATCTAAGACGGAAGTCTCCCGTTGCTTGCTTAGCCCTCAGTATGCCACCAGTGCCAATAAGGTTGCATTTGTGTTTCCCCAGGCACGGAGGGTCAGGAAACGTCCACGTAGCCTGGTACCCTCATTGTCCAGATAAGGAGGCTGAGGTCAGGTGGGCACATATGACTTCTGCAGGTAAGAGAAACCTTGGCAGAAGGAAATGAGAGGGAGGGTTTCCAGGCTTCTCTTGTCAGGCTGTAAGCTAAAAAGGCCCACAGGGACACAATTTGAAGTGCAGCACATCCTGCTCAAGTGAGCAGGGCATCTCAGAATGTCCCCTGGAGCCAAGCAATGATGGAAAGGGAGGATCTGGGCATGGAGGGGTGTCAGTGGACAAGTGGGCAACACAACTCCCATCTGAAGGCAGGTGGGAACTGAGCTCTGGACAAAAGTTGCCATGGAGGAACACAGGCAAGCAATGCCAAGCCTCCTTTGCCTAGCAAGGCCAGAGAACGCCCTCAGCCCCTTGGGCACAAAATCTCTTTTTTTAAAAAATTTTATTTTATTTTTAATACAAGGATAATTACTCTACAATATTGTGATGGCTTCAGCCATATATCAGCATAACTCAACCATAGGTATACATACACTTCCCCCTCCTAAGCCACCCTCCCACTTCTCTCCCCATCCCACCTTTATTTTTCTTTTGGCCACACCACGAGGCACGTGAGATCTTAGTTCCCCAACAAGGAAGAACTTAGTTTGTTGTAGCCACACACTCCAGAAAACAAACTCACTCAGAAGGACAATGCAGATAGTGGAGTGCAGTTTATTACACTGGCAGGCCCAAGGCAGAGTCTCCTCTTAGCCAAGGACCCCGACCGACTTTTGTGAAAACCTTTTATACCTTAAGTGTACTGCTCAAGCCCATATCCCCAGATTCCTTAAACCTAGCCTGGGAAATGCTAAAGGGAGAAACAATCAGGTTACAGCCATGATTCATAATCAGAATCATGATTCTGATTGTAGCCTACACCAATGGGGGCCATAAAGATTACAAAGGTGATTGACTACATAGGGGATTATTACGTTCTTTTTGGCGACGGGAAATCTCGGCATGGAATCTGGTATTTATCAGTCCGGGAGGCCAATTTGGCCATAGGTATGTTATCCCCACGGCTACCAGGCACATAGTCCAAAGCTCACTGAAAGGGCAAGATGGAGTTTCCTTCTTTTTCAAGATGGAGTCGGCTCGGCCTGTTCCTTTCCTCCCTCAAGTTCACCCCCTGCACTGGAAAGGTGGAGTCCTAACCACTGGACTGCCAGGGAAGCCCCTGAAATCTCTCACATCTTATATTTTGGCACAAATCCAAATCACTTGAAGGAAAATAAAAAGGAAGGAAGAAAGAGAGGAAGGATGGGAGGGAGGAAGCAGAGAAGGAAAAAAAGGAACCAAGGAGAAGAGGAAGGGAAGAGAGAGAAAGCTGGACTCTGAAGCCTGCCACCTCTCCCTCAGGGCTGGCCAGTTACTGCCCGCCCTCGACCTCTGTGCTGCTGCTTTGGCAGATAGAGCTTCATCCTCAGCACCCATGGAAAAGAGTTCCAGGTTGGCATTTCCTCTCAGAGGTAGTTAGGTTAGCCTTTATTTTCTGTGACACCCCTTGGGAAGTGGAAGGGTAAGGACTCTGCCCCCCACTGCTGCTCATATTTGGAGCCCCTGGACTTGCCTGGTGGCTCAGACAGTAAAGCATCTGCCTACAATCCGGGAGACTCAGGTTCGATCCCTCAGTCAGGAAGATCCCCCTGGAGAAGGAAATGGCAGCCTACTCCAGTACTCTTGCCTGGAAAATCCCATGGACAGAGGAGCCTGGTGGGCTAGAGTCCATGGGGTCACAAAGACTCGGACACGACTGAGTGAGTTCACTTGACTTGGGGCCAGGGGTCTCCAGCCCCCAGGCCACAGACTGTTAGCAGTCTGTTAGCAACTGTGCTGCACTGCAGGATGTGAGCAGAGGGCAAGCAAGTGAAGCTTCATCTGTGTTTACAGCCGCTCCCCATCACCTCCTGAGCTCAGGAAGACAAGCTCAAGGCTCCCACTGATTCTGTATCATGGTGAGCTGTATAATTATTTCATTATATATCACAATGTAACAATAATAAAGTGTACAATAAATGTAATGTGCTTGAGTCATCTCGAACCATCCCTTCCACCCCTGGTCTGAGAAAAAAATTTCTTCCAGGAAACCAATCCCTGGTGCCAAAAAGGTTAGGGCTTTAGGTCAATGCTGGCCCTTTGGCTCCACATGTAGGAACAAGACGGACCCCCTTCCTGGCCAGGGAGAAGCTTGCCATCCCGGGCAGCACTGTGCTTTCTGCCCCTGCTCCTGCCCTCTACCCCTGCTGCAGACAGAGCTCACACCGCAGATGGCCAGGGAGCTAAGAGGCCAAGTTCAAGGGGCCACTGTGGGCTGCCAAAAGAAATTTCCCTTCCTTAACAGGTCAGAAGCAGACAAGAGGCACACAGCTCATGTAACGTTTGCACCATATGCGATTTTGAAAGAACCCTGTTCCACAGAGAAAACCTTTCAAAGACCTTTCTTTGTAAACAGACCTGATGATAAAGACATGCTAAGTCCTAGAGCCCAGAGGCTGTCAAGGGTTTTACATAATACCAATTTCATCTTATCTCCTGGGTACTGTGAACTTGAACATAAGCTAAAGCTAAGTGCTAAATTTATTAGACATATGTCAGCATCTGTCTGTCACAAACAGTAGAAACTCCCTACCAACTGAGCCACTCTCTGGTAGAGGGAAAGATTGAAAATCGTCTGGAATGTTTTCTGAGAATATTTAAAAAAAAAAAAAAAAGTAGCTTGGGTTACACAGATTTGGGTTTCTCTGCTTTTACCCAGCAGAAGAAAATTGCAGAACCGTAGCTATTGATCATCTGAAATTTGTTTTTTGTTTTTTTTAATTTTAATTAATTTTTTTTCATTTATTTTTATTAGTTGGAGCCTAATTACTTTACAATATTGTAGTGGTCCCTGTCATACATTGACATGAATCAGCCATGGATCCACATGTATTCCCCATCCCGATCACCCCCCCGCCCATCTCCCTCTCCACCCGATTCCTCTGGGTCTTCCCAGTGCACCAGGCCCGAGCACTTGTCTCATGCATTCAGCCTGGGCTGGTGATCTGTTTCACCCTAGATAATATACATGTTTTGATGCTGTTAAAATAAATTCACACCCCACATGTCCAAAGAAAAAGACCAGGTGAATAAATATCCAAATGTTATACAACAGTTATCTTCAAGTGATGAAATAAAGCATATTTTTTTTTTTGTTATAACTCAATTTTGTATAACTCAGAAGTGCTGTGATGAATATTTATTATTTTGGTCATATAAAAACACATGAAAAGATGCTCAACATCACTCATTATCAGAGAAATGCAAATCAAAACCACAATGAGGTACCATTATACACCAGTCAGGATGGCTGCTATCCAAAAGTCTACAAGCAATAAATGCTGAGAGGGTGTGGAGAAAAGGGAACCCTCTTACACTGTTGGTGGGAATGCAAACTAGTACAGCCGCTATGGAAAACAGTGTGGAGATTTCTTAAAAACTGGAAATAGAACTGCCATATGACCCAGCAATACCACTGGGTATATGCCTAGAGGCATATACACCAAGGAAACCAGATCTGAAAGAGACACGTGCACCCCAATGTTCATCGCAGCACTGTTTATAATAGCCAGGACATGGAAGCAACCTAGATGCCCATCAGCAGATGAATGGATGAGGAAGCTGTGGTACATATACACCATGGAATATTACTCAGCCGTTAAAAAGAATTCATTTGAATCAGTTCTAATGAGATGGGTGAAACTGGAGCCCATTATAAAGAAAAAAATCAAGTTTGCCAAGATTGCTATAAAACAGAGTACTACAAACCAGGTGATTTAAAATAGCAGAAATGTATTCTTTCACAGTCCTGGAAGCCATGCTTCAAACCAAGGTATTAATGAGACTGGTTCCTTCTGGAGCATCTGAGACATTCTATGTCTCTCTCCCAGCTGCTGCTGGTTACTGGCAATCCGTGTTGCTTCCTGACATATAGAGACATCGTTCCAATCTCCACCTCTGTCGGCACAGGGCATTCTCCCTGTGTGCACATCTGTGTCTTCACGTGCCCTTCCTATAAGTGAACCAGTCTTTGGGTTTAGGGCCCACCTTCATCCACTCTAATCTAAATTCATCTGCAAAGATCTATCTGAAACTCTGGGGTTCTGAGTGGACATCAATTTTAGGGGGACAATATTCAGCCCAGTATACATAGCAACAAAGTGGATTAATCCCCCCTGAAGAGACACAGGTCCCCACTGACCCTTGGGCATGGATGCAAGCTCAGTCATGTCCAACTCTGTGCAACCCCATAGATGAATTGTAGCCCGCCAGGCTCCTCTATCCATGGGATTTCCCAGGCAAGAGCACTGGAGTGGGTTGCCGTTTCCTTCTCCAGGGGATCTTTCCAACCCAAGGATCAAACTCACATCTCCTTCATCTCCTGCTTCGGCAGGAGGATTCTTTACCCACTACCACCACCTGGGAAGTCATTCCCTACCACTGACCATATTAAGCCTTAATTCTTGAGAAGTGGGGCTTTGGCGATGCAAATTGCACAGCCTCCCTCTCACTCAGTCTCTGGGCTGAGAAGTAGGGCCATAGCCAGAGCAAAAGGTGTCACTCACAACACAATCCAGCAGGACAAATCTGGGACCAGTCACACCCCTGGGCCACTGAGCCCTGACAGAGCAGCTAGTGATGGTGAGAAACCTGTCAATCACGTGTGCCCACACTGCATCTCATGCAGATGATGCAGTATAGTTTAAGAGTGTATATATGCCATTGGGCTTACCAAGTGGCACAATGGTAAAGAATCCTCCGGCAGCACAGGAGATGTGGGTTCAATCCCTGGATTGGGAAGATCCCCTGGAGAAGGAAATGGCAACACGCTCCAGTATTCTTGCCTGGAAAATCCCATGGACAAAGAAGCCTGGCGGGCTACAGTCCATGGAGTCACAAAAAAGTCAGACCCAACTGAGCATTCACGGGCATGTAGATGTCATTAAGGATTAGTAAATTGCAAACCTGTTTCAAAGTATTACTGACAATGTATATTTTCTACATCAGTGGGTCTTAAAAGTAGAACTACTGTTCTACTGAGTCTGTGAAATATCAAATGATAAAAATATTCTTTGTACTCCAAAAGGTTGAGAATCACCATCCTACATTTTTTTCTATAGCAGGCAAAGAGAGGTTATTACCATCATGTATTATGTATTATGTAACAAATACTGTGCACAATCCTTTAAAGCTGTTATGTTTCTAGTCTTCAAAATAAAACCATGAGGCAATCATCTCATTTTTCAGATGAGGAAACTGAGGCTGAGAGAGGCTAGACAGTTATAGAGAGGTTGAAAGGACCTAACTAGATAAGGGTAGAAGTGGGATTCGAACTTGAAAGTAAAAGTTTCTAAGGCTATGAGTGGTGTAAATCTCTCAGGGGCTCTGTTGATGTGAATCATTAGTACTTTTTAGCACTGGATGGAACATCAGAAACCTATATCCTAGGGCCATGTTGCCATGGTTCCAAACAGAGTATCTGTCCCTGAGAGAAACATTAGGGGTAGTCTCCAGGAGGGACCCTCTAATAGCTTTAGTAAATGCATTCCTTTTTAATGATCAGACACACAGACAACACAGTCCTCTGCACCTCGCTGTGCCCAGGCCTAGGTGAGGCATTCCTGCAGAGCTAAGGAACAGGAAAAGATCGGCTTCTGCTAAAGAACCGACACATTAATATTCTCTTGTTAGAGACAAAAGGAATAGGATTTGCCTGGATTTCCATCATCTCTACTCAGATCTCTCAGCTCAATCACAGTAACTATGGTTTGATGTCTTTATGCTCTGTGATCCAGTCCGCCAGCTCCTGCCCCTAAACTTGACCCGTTTTTCTCATTTACATTTTTCTGTCTCAATTTTTATTTAATTCACAATTTACTCTTGTGTTGGCCACTTTTCTGGAAATCCACCTTTTCTCCAAAAAAATTTTCATTAGTGTGGCTCTTACACAGGAAATGGAAGTGGATTCAGTGTGGAGTTAGCAGCCTGTTCCATCTGCTCCTGCCAGCTCTGGCTCCTTTACCAGGGTCTCTCCAATTGACCAAATTTCACATGAACCTTCTGGCTGCCTGGAACTTCATGCAGCAGACTCAGTTTGCTGACTCCTTGCCTTACCCAATGCTCCCATCTTGAAGATTCCTCTGACCTAAGTCCTGTCTTAGATCTCTTGTCTTCGAGTGAGTTAATTAACTAGGCAAAAAAATTTAATTGCCAAATGAGTTTATGAATATCCCCCTTGGGTAACCTCAACCTAAAAAAGAAGAACTACTAGTTTCAACAAAGGTTCAAATTTATCTAAAACTACATTTAATTTATGTAAGAAACAGTAGAGTCAGACTACCAATTTTGTCAACTTAACAATGCGAAGCTGAGGGCTGGAGAGCCCACTGAGCTGTGTGCTTTCTCGAACCTGAAGCCAAGACCCCAAAACACTTGTTAATACACACTTTGGATCCTTGATTCAGCCAAAATAAAGACATTGGAACTTCCCTGGTGGGTCAGTGATTGCCATCCAGGAAACACAGGCTCAATCCCTGGTCAGGGAACTAAGATCCCACATGTCCCAGAGCAACTAAGCCCACACACTGCAACTACTGAGCTTGCACACCACAACTACAGAGTCCTTGCACCACAACCAAAGACCCTGCATGACTCAAGAAGATCCCATGTGTCGAAGCTAAGACCCAACACAGCCAAACAAAATTAATTAATTGTGTTTTTTTAATGTTCTAAAATGCAAGGCCATATAAAGCTGTAGAAGACCTTAAGACCCCGACTCCAATCCCAATTCAACGACAGGTATATTGCCTACAAGTGTATTCCAATTTGATTACAAGTATATTCCCTGTGTGCCACGTGATCAGACATTTTATTTTAATTAATCTTCCAACCCAGAGCTATCTGGAGTGGAAATGAGCTAATAGCTTCTACTCTGCTCCAGGCCTGTGACCTTCTGTCCCGGGACCAGAAAGAAGAGGAGTTGGTGACATCTAAGAAAACACTCAAGACAGTGCCCTGTGTTGGCTGATGGCTCGGACTGGAAACACGAAGCTTTTGTTAGCCTGTCCTCCCTAGTGTGTCAGAGCCTGGCCTGGCAAGGTTAGGATGGCCTGGCATTGAAAGAAGCTCCTCGGAAGGCCACTTGCTATGAATGGAGGTCAAGGAGAGTAACAAGGCTCCCTGGGCACCAGAGGAGACATACTGCACCCACCTGCACAGGTTTGCACTGTGCCTGGAACCATCAGATAAGATAAAGGCTCTGCAGCATGGGAATTAGGCAATGGAAAGTCTGTCTGTATCTAATGGGGCTCTAAACCAACCCAGGGCAGCCATCCACGTGGTCCCTATTTTCATGGTCATTATTCTCACCAGCTGCTTCCATCAGTGTTTACCCTTCCTAAGAAGGAATACTGTCATCGGCTCTCCCGCACCCAATAAGAACATGCAAGACAGTTACAAAGTCACTAGTATTTACAGCTAGGGTCACTGAGGTCCCTAGCCCACTGCATTAGACAGAAACACTTGCACACAAGTCTAAAGTTGCATACCAGATGCTCGGGGCTGGTGCACTGGGTTGACCCAGAGGGATGGGATGGGGAGGGAGGTGGGAGGGGGGTTCAGGATGGGGAACACATGTACACCCATGGTGGATTCAAGTCAATGTATGGCAAAACCAATACAATGTTGTAAGTAAAATAAATTGATTAATTAATTTTTAAAAGTTGCATACCACTGATTTGCATGGACATAGCAAAACTATGCAATATGTTATCTTGCTACTCACTGACTCAAGATTCACTGCTTTACAAGGCAAGATTTACAGTACTATTAGAATGTTACAATGCTTTACTGTGTCATCATTTCTGTGAAAATATTAGGAAATGGAAGCAAACAGTGGTTGAAATAGATTTTGCAAGATGTATGAACAAGGAAATACATTTAATTTTGTATCATTTGGTTGTCTAACTCAGGGGAAATGAAAAAAAAAATGATTAGATTTTTTTCCTAAGAAAATGTATTTGTTTTTGATCCCAGAATTAACAGAAACTTTTGCAATAATTTAACCAAAGTTTCTAAGCCCGGACTCTGGGAACGTTGAAATTATGTACATGTGTGTATGTGCTTTGTTAAAGGGAGAGAAGCCATGTATTTGACCAGAATCTGAAAGGGGTTTACCATTGATCTAGTGTTCCATGCCTCGAGTTTATGGATGAAAACATTGACACACAGAAAGTGAATTTATAGTAGAATGTGGCAGAGTTCTGACTAAACTCTGGTATCTTTCTATGCATCACTGTTTTTAGGAAGAGTTTGAGATCTCTGTGAAAGTTTAGCCACTCTTCTGTATCTGACACTGTCCTGTAAGAATCCAGATAAACCTGCCTCAGTCCAGTGGCATAGAGGGACCCAGAGAAAACAGGTCTGCTTAACAGAAAAGGGCTGAACCATGCAATCAAATTATTCATTATGTAAGACTTTAAGTCTAATTTCTCAGTCTCTTAACACTTGGGGAATTCTTCAAAGAGGCTAGAAAATTGGCAGTGCATCATTTATCCTCATGGGCATTTTTATTAAATTAAAAGTGGATGCATATTCACACACTGAAACCAGCAAAAGAAAGCTTCACCATATTCTTTTGGCTGTTTGTGAAAAGTTCGCTTTCAATTTCCTGGATCCATGTTGAATTGCCTCACCTCCCTTTAGCATCTGTTACAGCTTCTAAAGGCATCAGGCACAGAAAGCAAGGGCAATTACTACACCATCACCCAAGGCATAAATAAACAGTAACAAATGATCCAGCATTCTTAAGTTGTTGATCTTGGCCCTTGTCTAGAACACATGGAGTCAAACTTGTTTTTCTTCCTTTATTAAATCATTGCACATAAACCATTTTTGTAATTAAGTCAGGAGCATGAGTCTTCATTCACACCTGCCAGCCTGCACCATTCCCAAGTCCTCAGGGTGAGAGGATCTCTGTGGATCCTCTATCCAGTGCTCTCCTTTCAGCCAGGCTGACCTCTGAACATGTGTATCACTACATCAGACTGCTAAAAATCCATGATAATAATGCTTAAAAGAAAAAAACTACTAACATTCATTACACCAAGCTACATATCAAGAAATGTGCTGAGCACATTCATAAAAATTTCAGTGAACCCTAACAGTTTATGAAGGAGGTGATTTTTTTTTATTCCTATTTTACATAGGAGAAAATAGAAATTTAGAAATTCAGAGATCATAAGCTTGCAGTTGCAGAGCTGGAATCTGAGCCAAACTTCAGAGGGACTTCTCTTTCTCATCCTACTGCTTTGCAACACAAATAACATGAACTCCTAAGCTAGTAGTTTTCCTCAGATATGGTCTTTGTTGGTAATGGTTTTCTAATTGAGAGACAAGACAAAGGTACTTTATAAATTAGCAGAATATATAAGAATATAGCCATGAACTTCCAGGAAACTTTAGTTGTTACAAGTCCACATTTAAAGGTCACAAATTTGGACTTCCCTGATAGTCCAATAGTTAAGAATCTACATTTTCAGTGCAGGAGTGCAAGTCCAATCCCTGGTCAGGGGAATAAAGATCCCACACGCCCCATGGCACAGCCAAAAAAAAAAAATATTTTTTCATTTATTTTTATTAGTTGGAGGCTAATTACTTTACAATATTGTATGAAATTAAATAAAGGCCACAGTTTACTGAGCATTTACTATGTGTCTAATAAAATCATTGTGTCTATTTTTTCATTCATGCACTATCTCCAACCCTTTACTTCAAGATGAGTTCACATTTTAGATGAAAGGAAACAGAAGCATATAAAGGTTAAGTGACTTGCCCAAAGCCATCTAACTAGTGATCCAGGTCAGAATTTGAACCCAAGCTAGTTCCCACACTTCTCATTCTATCTATCTATGACTCATATACGCTTAAGAGGTCTGCTGTTTTATGTACATGATATGAACAGTACTAAGTGCCCACCACCCTCCCTTAGTAGAGCACAAGGCGGGGGGGGTGTCCATAGGCACTTCATCCCCTTCATGGGCAGAATACCTGTGTGGAGCCAGAGAGGATGTAGACAGACAGACAGTACCAAGGTTTTTCTCTTTAAGGTGGTTGGTTATGGTACCAAACCTAGCTACCTAGTGTGCTCTGGGGCAAACCCCAGTCTTAAAATGGTACATGTAATTCAAATGAGCCAACCTGTAGAAAGCCCACTTTTTCAAGACCACAGTGTTGCTAATCATAAAGTACCATGGAACAGTGAAAAGAATATGGATTTTGAAGCCACATAGACTGTGTAATTCACAACTGCTGGTAAATGCTTAATAACCAGCTCTATAGTGCCAGGAGGAAGCTCCCATTTAGAGCATTTGTCAATTTCCACAGTACAAACACTCACAGGATGGTTCATTTCAAGATATCAGAATGAAGTCTCTGAACACACAGTTGGTACGAGATAACAGTAATTGACCCTCAAGAGCTGGTTCAGCCAGCTCTGGCACACCACTGTCAGAGGACTTTATTCTCACCCTAGCTCATAACTTCCCAGTGTAAGATTTGAGGCAAGCCGCCTAGCCTTTCTGAGGATTAATTTCCACTTTTATAAAGTAGGGGAGATAATGCTATTAATACAGAAATGATGGTGTGACTCAAGGGCTATAATCAACAGGACAAGATCATCTGTCCCCATTTCTGAGGGCGGTTGCTCAAACAAAGCATCTGACACATGTAAGCCAAGGAATACTTTATTGTAAGTGAAACCTATGCCTCTCAACTCAATTAGGATGGATCTGATCAGATGAGTCCTATCATGCAGTCAAGGTCTGTGTCCTGTCCTATCCTATCCTCCTAGCCTAAGCCAAAAGCCACATCCCAGGATCTGCTCGCCTTCTTCGCTGTTGTTTAGTCATTCAGTTGTGTCTGACTCTGTGACTCCATGGACTATAGCCTGCCAGGATCCTCTGTCCATGGGATTTTCCAGGCAAGAATACTAGAGTGGGTTGCCATTTCCTTCTCCAACTCACCACTACCAATCCCATGAAGGAGAGAGACTGAAGAGAGGTGAATGACCCCCAGAGGAATGCCCGTGGTAACAAGGCATAGGCCAGACCAATGGCATGAGTTCAAGAGAAGCAAGAACAAAGCAAGGTAAACAGGCTTCCTCGCCCATCCTCTTACCCTTGCTGCCATCCAGAAGGCGATGCAGAGGAGGGGCATCACACTTAATAACATTAAACCTGCACTGACTCATTGCACAGCACCCTGGCCTGATCAGCCCCCAACTCTTGAGATTAGCACACGGGGGAGTGGTGTTCCATTCTCCTTGTGCACTTGTGCTGTGTGGCTGCTGCGAAGATAAAGTGACATTAAGCAAAGAATCAGATTTTGACCCAAGTTGTGCTGCCCAGTTTTATGATCTAGCTTTCCTTTACCTGAACAACTCTGGGTGAATTCTCACTGTTCAAAAAAAAAAAAAGGAAGGAAATAAGCTAAATCTACTTGTGGTTACCTGCTACTCCTCCACTTCCAGCCCACTACCGCATAATGAGGCTGATTTCTTACCTTAAAGAATATTCAAAAGGATGTGTGTACTGTGTACTCAGAAGATAGATGTAAAAATTCATTGAACATGGGCAGTAACAAGCCACTTCCCTGCAGATCTGCATTTCAATGTTTTGGTTCTTACATGGTTGTGTAAAAGCCAGTTCCATTACTTTGTAGTAATGACTTTTATTTTTCAATATGAGTCACAATAGTTCAAAGCAAATGAACCATATTACATCAAACATGCTAAATGACATTCATCCTCGGTAAGCCAATAAGGAGTGAGAGGTTTCCCACTTTGATTTTGCCTTTAACCTTATCCTCCAGCACCTGCAGTTCCTTAAGTCTTTGATTTCCCTGTTGTGGCTTCCATGATGCAAATGTACCCAAAGATCCATCAGTTGGAAAGGAGTTTTCTGGATTTACATATGTTAAGCTCTAATTCACTGGGGAAGCACCAAGTCCCAGTCCTGTTCGGTGGAGCTTTAAGGGTACAGTGTATTGAGAAGCAAATGCAGAATCTGACTGACCTCCTTCCATGTTTCTTAAGTCTTCATGGCTTTCATTTCCACCAAGTGTGACAAGCGGGAAAAGACAATCTGTCTACCTAAAATACATCTGTTAGGTAGCTAGAATAGAGAAAGGAGTCCAAAATGGCAGTGGCTAAAAGACAGAAAAAGAAAGGGAGAAGCTTGAAAAAAGAGAACAAAGGGAAAATCTGCGGACCTGAGTGAGAACCTCAGGTGAAGCAAACGCGACCCCCTCCTGGCTAGCCCTAATTTGCATAGGGCAGACTCAGGGGAGAAGAGACAAAACATATAAAAAGAGGGAGCCAAAACAGACTGAGACTTCTCCTGTGGGATTGGCCCACCTTAATACCTCGGGAATGGACTTTCTTTACTGAATAAAACTGCGAGCTGTAACAGAGCTGTAACACTGTTCTGTCATTTTAAATTTTTGTTTCAGCGAGACAGAACCAAGGAAATTACACATTCTCCTGGCATATCCAAAATATCTAGGCAAGAAACCTAAGTAGAATATATCTCCCTCTTGTTGTTGTTGTTTAACCACTAAGTCATGTCTGACTCTTCTGTGACCCCAGGGATTATAGCCCATCAGGCTCCCCTATCCATGTGACTTCCCAGGGAAGAACACTGGAGTGGGTTGCCATTTCCTTATCCAGGGAATCTTCCTGACCCAGGGATGTAACTCACATCTCCTGCTTTGGCAGGTTGATTCTCTACCACTGAGCCACGTGGGAAGACTTTTATCTCCCTTGGTGCATAGAACTAATGTCACTGCTAAAGGAAATCAGGCTGTGACCTGGCCAAGGAGAGGAGAGGAAGTGAGGAGAGCCTAGGGGGAAGCCAGCCTTCTGAGATCTAGGATCTCTCCCAGGGATTCTTCTCCTGTCTGTGATAGTCCCACACTGAGGTACATGGTCCCAGGGCTCAGAAAATTTTAGGAGTCTGAGGAATTCTAAGTGAATGGCCAACTGAAATGAACCAACAGAAATAAATTTGAAAAGCTACCCCCCTTTTTCTGAACTTGGCATCCTGCGGGTATTTAGATGCTAGAGAAGCAGAATGGGGTGAAGTCTACACAGCAGTCAGACAAACTTCCCCAAAGCCAGGGCAGAAAGCAAAGTTTCTAGGCTGTCAGATCACTCAGGTTCTGGGCCATGTTTCTAAACGTGCACTGCCCAATATGGTGGTCACTAGTCACTTGTGGCCATCTACATTTACACTTAAATAAGTTAGAAAGAAATGAAATGAAAATTTCAGCTCCTCTGTTGTGCTGACAACTTTCAAGTGCTCAGTAAACCACCTGAAGCTGGCAGCTACCGTCTTGGAGAGTGCAAATACAGATATTGCCATCATCACAAAAGTTTTGTTGGACAGCGCTAGTCTAAAGCACAAAAATACACATGAAAGTCCAGGAACCCTCTGATCCTTTACATAATGCTATTTCCAGACTGAAACCCCCTATTTAGGCTTTCAAACAATTAATCAAAGCAATTAAAGATAAACAGGATTTGTTCTTCCTCTGTGGACAACCTAAAAGTATTTCAAGATACAAGGGGGAAAATGCCTTAATTTCTTTTGTACATGAGGTTTCCTTTTTTATGGGGAAAAGTAAGGAAACCCACACATCATATGACACTCAAGCATGTAACACTGCAAAACTTTGACTAGCAAATCTTTTATTTATAAGTAGTGGAAATTTACACATAAATTAGCTCAAGGAGGCAAATTTTAAAAATTTGATCTCAATTACCTGAAAAGGAAAATTTTTAAGAAAAAACAAGCAGTGTGCTAATTCCCTGCTACTGTCACAGATACCTGAAGGGCCTTGTTGGGCCACTTAGGCCAATCTGAGTTCAGAATGTACTCAAAAATATTGTTTTAGAACTGCTTCATATATATGCACATGTAGGTTTATCTGTTTCTGTGTGCACATCAAAAGTCTGTTTTTTCCCTGGATCGAACCAAATTGTCAGTTGGATCAAACCAAATTTTCAATGGGAGTTAATTTCATTTATTCTACTCACGTGACATTTTTTCAAGAGTGAGGAGTCTCTGACCAGGGCTTCCCTTAGACTTTCCCTTAGAAGGTGTGCAGGGCAAGGCTGTCTTCCTTCTCCAGGGCTCTGGTTCCTACACCTCGTCTCTGGGCTCCTTTTTTTATTCTTTCATTTATCTATTTTTTTTTTTAATTTTGACTGCACTGGTTTTTCCTTGTAGCACATGGTTCATCACTGCAATGCACAGACTTTCTCTAGTCACATCACGAGCTCAGCTGCCAGACAGCATGTAGGATCTTTGTTCCCAAACCAGGGACTAAACCTGCATCCCCTGCATTACCAGGCAGATTCTTAACCACTAGACCACTAAGGTAGTCTCCCACTCTGAGCTTCTTAATGATCCCAGGCTGCTGGAGTCAGAAACTGTGGCTGTAGATGTAATGATTCTCATGAGCACGTGACTGAACTCTCAGGGAAAAGGGGAAACCACACCCTGCTTTAAAGTAACTGGTGGTAGTCTTGGAGCTCTTCACCAAATGTTTTCAGCTCTCTATCTTCAACCACATGATTGCACTTGGGTCTCTTATGATCTGGAGGGACCATGTGACTACTTTCAACCAATGACTTGTGAAGAGAAGTGTCACATGACCACTTGGAGCTGGAGCAGTTAATTGATGATGTGAGACCCTTCAAAGTTCTCTTTCCCCTGACATGGAGAATAGGTATGTTTTACTGACCTTTCTGTTAGGCTGACCCTTGAAAGGAGAACAAGGCAGAACAAAATGTCCTGCTCAATATCAGCAAATGCATGAATCAGAAATAAACCTTTGCTGATTCAAAAGATGAACTTTGAGTTGTTACCAATGAATAATCCAGCCCAATCACACTGATACATGAGATCAGTAAGAGGTTTGAGGGGTGGAGAGGGAAACAATTTCTTATAGGAAGTTGTTGCAAAGAGTAATTCTACTCAGCCAACAACAGGAATGTGTCCATTGCTGAGCAAATAATACTAGGTTAGGATACAGAAGAAATAGTCTTCACCCTACAGGAGCTGCTAATTCAGTGTAGTGATAGAAGTTTGATTTTAATAGGATAAATCCTATTCTACCCATATAAACAAACCCTCTAGCATCTCAGAAAAGATCTTAATAACTCACCTTATAAAATCCAAGGAAGGCTACCATTACAAATTGGATTCCCTGAGAAGGTCTGCATTAAAGTTGTACACGAAGAACTTTACCAGGGAGTACTTTTGGAGTCAACACCTGTGTGGGAGTGAAAGATTGGGTTAACTACATTGTAGAGAAGAGTCAGAGAAGAAGATGAAGAAGCCATTTACTATAGAGTCACAGCAACCAAGGGAGAGGCAAAGGTCAGCACATGCATATTGCAGATGATGGAAAGTTTATGAAGGGTGAAGTGTGAAATGATCCCTTGGATTCCATCATAAGGATGGCATTCCAGAGGACTTTCAAGAGAGTATGAAATGAGCTTAAGAAACACCTGAGCAGTGGGGAAGCATTCAGATATGTTTCCCAAACTTTCCCACATCACAGCACATATAAGACATTTTTGTTTTGTATATATACTGGGGTACATAGACACAGGTCATGTTTGTAGCCAGGTGAGATGAACCCAGGAGATCTCTGGCCACCTCAAGGGCTGAGGGCACCAGGATTTGGGGTTCCTGAAATCCTGCCTGATAAAATACTAGGATGCCAAGGCACACCAGGTGGGAACTGTGCACATACATGCAGATGACACATTTGAGATGACAGATATGGATGAAAGGCCAAAAGATAAGGGATATAGGGACACAGACAATGAGGGACCCTTTTCTTCCCCAAGATTAAGGAGACTGTGTGCCTACTTGGCAACAGAAGAAGCTGATAGGAGCAAACCATCAGAGAACAATAAATAGCTGAAAAAATAAATCTTTCAAAATTGAAGGAAAGGACAAGCGTATTAGGTGGGTGGCCATCTTAAAGAGAAAGTCTGATAACTCTTTCTATAAAATTGGATAAAAATATGGGACAACTGATGATTTAGGGGGAAAAGAGCTTTGTTATGGAACTGAAAGCAAATTTGGAAATGAGAAGTATTTTGTTTGAGAGGAGAGTATTGGGAGATTAAACTTGAGACACAGGTAGTTATCTGTTCATGATGCCTCTTGAATGCAGAACTGAACTATCTGGGATCTGAGAGCAGGAGGGGAAGACCCAGAAGTGTTCCAAGGAGGATTTGTGGTTTGAAGTGTCTTAGGCTGCTGTAACAGGATACCATAAACAGATTGGCTTATAAACAACAGAATTGTGTTTCTTACAGTTGGAGCTGAGAGTTCAAGGTCAGGGTGCCAGTAGGAGCCTTCTGCCAAGTTGCAGATGGCTGACTTCTTATCATACCCTCAAATGGCAGAAAGAAGGCTCAAGAGCTCTCTGGGCCCCTTTTATGAGGGCACTAATCCAATTTCTGAGGACTCCACCCTTATGCCTTAATTACCTCTCTAAGGCCCCGCCTCCAAATACTATCACAGTGGGGACTGGGATTTCAATATATAAATTCTGAGGGGGACACACCCTTTCAGTCCACAGCAATTAGCCTGGCATGATGAGGAGATTCAAGCCACAGCAAAAGAAACATGGAGAAAGTGGCTATGAGGCTGTAATTTTAAGCCAAGTGAGAAGTGAGAGCCTCATCACAAAGTTTTGGGTGATGGGAATTAAAGGGGCAAGAACAGATTCAGAAATTATTTGGCAGTTAGAAAAGACAACAAGCAGAGAGAAAACTGAATTGTATCATAAACACCACAAATTGAGCATACTGACCCAGATAACAAATACACTAATTAACCTAACAATATATTACAAAAAAAGACATATTATCAAGTTTAAATATATGCAACCACTGAGAATTCTCAGACTCAGGTGAGATTACAAATAAACAGGGCAAGACTCTGTGTCTCATCAAACAGTCACTATCTCTTACATTCAAACTATTCCTTCATTTTCATATCCTCATGGAGACCCTGGCTCTTTAAATTTGACTGTTAAAATTGGCCCATTTCCTACACATTCTCTTTCATGACTAGAAGAAAGGATGTGCAATTCGGTTTGAGTTATTTTTTTTTTAACCAAGGGATGTTTTTCAACCAGCAGTTATTAGTAATAAGGTTAAAATCCCATTTTTTTTAAGCAACTGAAAATAATCAATATGCATTTGCAACCTGTTTCTAAATGTTCTCAGAGCACTCTGTTTGGAAATGCCCTGCTGTGACCCTGTGACCTTAATAGAAGTAGAGGTTTTGGAGGGATGCCTGATATAAACTTATCAGAGAGCGAATGAGCAAATGAATAGGCAGTTGTTTGCGGCTCCTTTGAAACAGGCAGCTGTGATCCTTGAGGAATAAGTGAGCAGAAGTAGAGACCAAAAATTTCCAGGCTGCTCTGATCTTTACATTTTAAGTGGAAGCTGATTTGCAAGCTCAGCCCTGCATGCTGTGAGAGTGTGTTTGGCAGGGCTATTCCCTTTAACACTGCATTGATCTTTAGACTAAATTAGAGGCCACACATTTCTGTTTCTTTTTCTCCTTGGGGTGCAGAAACTTCAATCACAATACCTCATCTCCTCTTCCCAGTTTTCAAGAGAATTAGTTGATTAAGTACCATGTCACTCAAAAAAGGAGGGGTATTGAATTGCCCTTGCATGATGGTAGACAAACTCAACATGAAAGTGTAAGAAGACAATCTAACAGAAACTGCAGTCATTCAATGGAATATCCAGCTCTGCTCAGAAAGACAGCTTCTTTCTTCCAGCCAGGCTCTAACTATATTCTGGGACCAGCCAGGCATTTGTCCAGTGTTCTGGGAGTTCACAGGGGTCACTTGAATGCTTGAAATTTACCCAACACCATTCCTGGCGCAGAGAAGACCCTTAAATTTATTTCATGGGTCTTATGACTTTCCCTTTTATGAAAGCAGGATTAGCCATCAGTAGCCAAGGTCTGTCCCCAAAAAAACCTTTCGGTGATAGGTTCCTTAGCACCAGGAACCTGAGAGAGACCAGGTTCCAATCATACACCACTGGACTAGCATGAGCAAGATTTTAAATTTCTTCTGTCTCAAAGTCCATAGTAATTGTTAATATTCAACATCATCATCATCCAAAGGATTTCTGTTTTTATTCTTTTGTTTCTATAGCTCTGTGGGGAGGTTTTGTGTCTTTTTTTTTTTTTTTTTTTTTTTTGATGATTTCAGACCTTATTCCTTGTGATTTGAGCATGGAGCCTGAGAAGATGAGATATGATTTTTAAAAGCTCACATGGGGTGAATGTGATGCAAAGCCAAGTTCAAGAACTCAGTTCTTATGTTCAAGGAAAGTTATTTTTGTAACCATCTTAAATTTTGCAAAGCATTTTCACACATATTGTCCATTTGATCCTCACCAAAATCCTTTGAGATGTACAGAGCACAAAATATACTAATCCCATTTTGCAGACAAGGGAATTAAAAAACTCTTTGCCCAAATTCATAGAACACCAGCTAGAACTCAGATTTGCAGCCCTGCCCAGCTTCTTTCTGGTGTATCAGGCAGGAAGGACAGAAATAGAGACATATAAGCAAGGTGAAAAGACAGCCCTCAGATTGGGAGAAAAATAATAGCAAACGAAGCAACAGACAAAGGATTAATCTCAAAAATATACAAGCAACTTCTCCAGCTCAACTCCAGAAAAATAAATGACCCAATCAAAAAATGGGCCAAAGAACTCAACAGACATTTCTCCAAGGAAGACATACAGATGGCTAACAAACACATGAAAAGATGCTCAACATCACTCATTATCAGAGAAATGCAAATCAAAACCACAATGAGGTACCATTATACGCCAGTCAGGATGGCTGCTATCCAAAAGTCTACAAGCAATAAATGCTGGAGAGGGTGTGGAGAAAAGGGAACCCTCTTACACTGTTGGTGGGAATGCAAATTAGTACAGCCACTATGGAAAACAGTGTGGAGATTTCTTAAAAAGCTGGAGATAGAACTGCCATATGACCCAGCAATCCCACTTCTGGGCATACACACCAAGGAAACCAGATCTGAAAGAGACACATGCACCCCAATGTTCATCGCAGCACTGTTTATAATAGCCAGGACATGGAAGCAACCCAGATGCCCATCAGCAGACGAATGGATGAGGAAGCTGTGGTACATATACACCATGGAATATTACTCAGCCATTAAAAAGAATTCATTTGAATCAGTTCTAATGAGATGGATGAAACTGGAGCCCATTATACAGAGCGAAGTGAGCCAAAAAGATAAAAACCATTACAGTATACTAACACATATATATGGACTTTAGAAAGATGGTAACGAGAACCCTATATGCAAAATAGAAAAAGAGACTCAGATGTATAGAAGAGACTTGTGGACTCTGGGAGAAGGCGAGGGTGGGATGATTCAAGAGAACAGCATTGAAACATGTGTATTATCTAGGGTGAAACAGATCACCAGCCCAGGTTGGGTGCATGAGACAAGTGCTCGGGCCTGGTGGACTGGGAAGACCCAGAGGGATCGGGTGGAGAGGGAGGTGGGAGGGGGGACTGGGATGGGGAATACATGTAAATCCATGGCTAATTCATTTCAATGTATGACAAAAACTACTGTAATGATGTAAAGTAATTAGCCTCCAACTAAAAAAAAAAAAATGGAAAAAAAAAAAAAAGAAGTAGAGACATAGGGGTGTCCCACTTCCCTTGATAAATCCAGTTCTGCAGCCCTCAGTTCTGTACAGTGTGACTGCTCCTGAAGCATCCCCTCACCATCCCCCGCCCCCACAACTTTCCATTGCCCTTCCTCCTAGAACACAAGAGGTCTCGACAGGAGAAATATTCCAGTTCCTTTTTTTCCAGCCTCCCAATTTAGTCTTGTCATTCTCCATTTCAAACGATTTTTTGCAATAAGGCCATTCAAAATCTTTTTTATTAGACTGTTCTAAAGCCTCTCTTTACATCTCTTTTCTTTCATATTTTCTTAAATGAGAAATTCCCTGAGGACTAAACCCTGGGTCATCAAAGGTTAGGAAGGAAAGGGAAGGACTATCATCATGCCCAAATCCCAGCCCACAATACATTGATCATGTTATCCTTATAGTCAGAAGGGCCCCTCCATTTAATTAAGGATTGGCTATGATGTCCCTAAACACCCATAGGAACACAGTCCCGTGCTATTTTTGAAAGGCAAAAATAATTATTTGGATGCAAAAATGAATTCCTTACATCTATCTGAACCCCTGCTGATTTACAACCATAAGGTAATTTGCTTCAACTAACTTAATTCCTGTCCTGTTCAATTCCCTTGTGCCTTTTAACTAATGTTTTAATTCTCTTTTGATCGCTCTGTGCCACCAAATCAAAGCAAAATTTATCTTTCATTTGCCAAAGCCAAGCATATTTGGAAGGGGAAAAATTACTAATAAAGGACAAAGGATTTTAAAGGAAATGTATTGTTTCATTTCAGTGAGTTGGAACAGAGTACAAAGAAGCTTAATCATTATATTAAATCAAAGGAATGTAAATCACATTATTCATATTCATAAATCACTGACCACATGTGGCCTTTGTAAAGCCTGGGATGAGAAAAACCTCTTGGTGGGATGGGTAGGGGAAGGAGGGACATCCTCTGGGAGTGAGGAGCCCTGTAGTCAGGATTAGGGTTTTTTTCAGTATAGTGGTTTCTTTTTCTTACAAGGCAGCCATTTTATAACTAAATTTCAGACCATCTCTCATGGTATTAGCTATTGGCATTTCAAGGATCAAAAACCAAGAGAGGGTATGAGTCCTGAGCATCTGACTCGTCTGGATGATTCTAATTGTGATGACATTGCATCACTCAGTGACTAGGCTGGATAGACCCTCATGGCTACTCTTCATTCCTCAAAGATTCTTTCTAACACCAGTTCATACGAGATGAATTAGCCATCCCTAAATTAATAACAGTAACGATAAATCATGTTTAATAAAACATTGTTGTTTTTGTTGTTGTTGTTCAGTCGTTAAGTCACGTCCATCTCTTTGCAACCCCATGGACTGCAACATGTCAGGCCTCCCTGTCCCTCACTATTAATAAAACATTTTATATATATAAAGGCTTTCACAGACAAACTATTCAGTACTGAATCCAGCCCTGGGTCCTCCCTCACTGCTCTGTGACATGAGAAAAGTTGTTTAAGGTCTTTGTACATCAGTTTTCTGCCCACTGTAAAATAGGACTAATGATGTACCTACCTCATTGTTTCTTTGTTTCTATAGTTAAGTGACAGAATCTGTAAAGTTCTTAGTACAGTGCTCAAAAAGATTGGATGCATACAGTGTATTTTTTCTTCTTTTTTTCTTCTAGCATCCTGGGACGAATAATTTTTTTTTAAATAAACTTTTTTTTATTTGAGTAGAGTTAATTTACAATGTTCTGTTAGTTTCAGGTATACAGTAAAGTGATTCAGTTATATATACATATATATATATATATATATATATATATATATATATTCTTTTTCAGATTCTCTTCCATTTTAGGTTATTGCAGAATATTGAGTAGAGTTCCCTGTGCTATACAGTGCTATGCAGTAGGTCTTTGTTATTTATATTATATATAATTATTGTATTATATATAATAATGTGTATATGTTAATCACAAACTCTTAATTTCTCTCTCCCCTTCCTCCTGAGAATACAGTGGATTCTTTCTATTTACAGAGGTTATGTTCTAGGAAGCTGCCAAAAAAAATGGATTAACGAATAATTGAACCATTGCTCTTAGGTGGGTTCCTGCCTTTTGGTGACATTTTCATCAATACATGTTGTTTAGTTGCTCAGTCATATCCAACCAACTCTTTTTGCAATCCCATGAACAGAGGAGCCTGGCTGGCTACAGTTTGTGGGGTCACAAAAGTCAGACATAACTTAACAACAAAACCACCACCAACAACCAAACTTTAAAAAAGGACAGATCTCCAGCCTTAAAGAATTAGTAATCCCAGTTTCTGCAAAGCAGATCATTCCACTGACATCTTAAAAAATTTAATGGAAAAAAAATATGCTTTTTACATCTTGGAAAGGAAACTAACATTTACCTAGTGCTTAATTTATTCAGCCCTTTGCTAAAGGAAAAGGTAAATAGTATTCTAAAATGAGTCCGCCAAGAACAAAGCACTGCACTAGATATTGCACATCCTTTATCTAATTTATCCCTCTTAATTATCTTATAAGTGAAATATTATTTTTCTTCTACATGTAACAGAACTGACATATAGAGAGGTTAAGCAATTTGCTCAAAGTCATATAGCAATTAAGTGGCAGAGTTGGAATTGCAACAAGAAATACAAAGCTCTAAAAATCACTATTCTTTCTGGGATGTACTAATGCTGATATTCCCTTGGATTATATCTGATCTAGCATCAGCCCTCCAGAGAAGCCCTTTATCATATTAGCATCAATCCCTTGAGTGATTTTGTACAAGTTCAAGTCCTCTCTACCTCATTTTGGATCTGACAATTTAGAGTCTTAATTGCTATTTCTCTACCTAGTGGCACCTAAAAAGAAATTACTTTTAATTCTTTGGAAAGTATGAAAGCTCTGAAAAAGGCATGAGCTCTAAGAATGCATAGCAATATAATGGTTGAAAACCCACTGGATTCTGGGTGGAAGTCATCATTGAAATACAGAAAGAGATAGACCCCATATATCCTTTAGCAACCTCCTTGTAGTTAAGCAATAACAATATTTTGACTGCTTTAGTCTAGTAACTGCTACTAATTCTAGACACTCATGAACTTCAGGGTAAATTTAAACCATTAATTTCCAAGGTTCCCAATGTCTATGTATGATATTCCCACAATCCCAGGTATTTTATCTGTGAACCTTGACACCATCTTGGATCCCAACCACTCACATCCAGCAGATTGTCAAATCCTATCCATTCCTCTGTATCAAATAGCAGAGGTCTATCTTCTTTCCTTTCCCATCCCCATCTCTCTGTACTTCAGGCTTCCATCATCTCACATCTGAAGCTTTCTAACTAGCACTGTTACTAACTGGCTCTGCTTCTCCCTGCCCACTTTCAACATAAATTATGCCCTCTTCACAATATTGGTTGATTCATCTTCCCAAAGGACAATTTCAGTTATGTCACTGCCCCCCATAAAAGGGATCATCAGCTTCTTGTTGCCTTAGTCAGAAATTTTAAATTTCCAATGTAAATTCCTGGTTCTTTTTCTTTTTGTCTGTACCACATGGTATTCCAAACTTCCCTCAATAGGAATCGAACCTGTGCCCCCTGCTTTGGAAGCACAGAGTCTTAACCACTGGATCACAAAATGACCTAACATTGATTTCTAATTTTTTCACCACCCTTCCTTCCACATTTTAGGGAAAATTTCTATTCCATTTCCCATGAGTCTCTATTTCCCCCATGTTTTCCCACTATTATGTTCTTATTCACATTGTTTTCTCTTCCTAGGCTATGATTTTTGCCTTCCTGTTCAAACTATACTATTTTCAATAAAAGAATAAACCCTTCTCCGACCACCCTCAAATGATCCTTCTCTCTCTCTCTTTCTCTCTGAACATACACAGCGTTTTTACTGTGACTGTCTATCTTTATTGTGGCTCTTGTCACAGTCATCTCTATGTTCTGGCTGACTGTGTGTATTTTTTCTCTCCCCTACTAAATTATAAGCACAGAAAAGGTAGGATTTTTGTCTGATTAACTTAATAACTATGGAAGATTATAGCATTTTTTCCAACTATTTATTCTCTACCCTGTAGAGAATAAGAAGAATCTATAGCTCATCCATGACCACAGGACATGTAAAGTCTCCTGGAAAAAGGAGCAATGTATTTTCCCATTCCATTGATGGTGAGCTTGGTCAAGCGATTCCTTTAGGAAATGGAATATAAGCAAACATGATATATGCCCCACCAAAGCAGAAGCTTTAAGAGCATGGTGAATTTTTCCCAGTTCTTTTGATCATTTCTTCTACCAAAAGGATTCCAAATAAAGCCTGCTTCTTTGCCCTGTGTCCTGGAATGAAGAGGTATATGGCAAGAATATCAATGGAGAAAAGACAATCTCTTTAACAAGTGATGCTGGGAAAACTTGTCAACCACTTGTAAAAGAGTGAAACTAGAACACTTTCTAACACCATACACAAAAATAAACTCAAAATGGATTAAAGTTCTAAATGTAAGACCAGAAACTATAAAACTCCTAGAGGAAAACAGAAACAAAACACTCTCTGACATAAATCATAGCAGGATTCTCTATGACCCACCTCCCAGAATAATGGAAATAAAAGCAAAAATAAACAAATGGGGCCTAATGCACAATGAAGGAAACTATAAGCAAGGTGAAAAGACAGCCTTCAGAATGGGAGAAGATAATAGCAAATGAAGCAACTGACAGAGACTTAATCTCAAAAATATACAAGCAACTCATGTAGTTCAATTCCAGAAAAATAAGCGACCCAATCAAAAAATGGGCCAAAGAACTAAACAGACATTTCTCCAAAGAAGACATACAAATGGCTAACAAACACATGAAAAGATGCTCAACATCACTCATTATCAGAGAAATGCAAATCAAAACCACAATGAGGTACCATCTCACACCGGTCAGAATGGCTGCTATCCAAAAGTCTACAAACAATAAATGCTGGAGAGGGTGCAGAGATAAAGGAACCCTCTTTTACTGTTGGTGGGAATGCAAACTAGTACAGCTGCTATGGAGAACAGTGCATTTGAATCATTTCTAATGAAGTGGATGAAACTGGAGCCTGTTATACAGAGCAAAGTAAGTCAGAAAGAAAAACACCAATACAGTATATTAATGCATATATATGGAATTTAGAAAGATGGTAACGATGACCCTATATGCGAGACAGCAAAAGAGACACAGATGTAAAGAACAGACTGTTGGACTCTGTGGGAAAAGGCAAGGGTGGGATGATTTGAGAGAATAGTATTGAAACATGTACATTATCATATGTGAAACAGATCACCAGTCCAGGTTTGATGCATGAGGCAGGGTGCTCAGGGCTGGTGCACTGGGATGGCCCTGAGTGATGGGATGGGGAGGGAGGTGGGAGGGAGGGTCAGGATGGGGACACATGTGAATCCATGGCTGATTCATGTGAATGTATGACAAAAACCACCACAATATTGTAAAGTAATTAGCCTCCAATTAAAACTTTAAAAAATAAAAATTAAAAAACTGCATACCAGGGAGGGAGATGGGCAGGAGGTTCAAAGCGGGGGAGATATACGTATACATATGGCTGATTCATGTTGAGGTTTGACAGAAAACAACAAAATTCTGTAAAGCAATTATCCTTCAATAAAAAAATAAAAAATAATTTAAAAAGAAACAAAAAAGAGGTATATGGAGTGTAGGCACAACAGCCAGCCAGCAGCTGCCGACATGTAATATGAGTGAGAAATAAATGTTTATTGTCACAAACCATTGAGATTTGTACTAAAGCTTACTAATTAAATCCCAACATAGCACCTAGCCCAGGGTCCATCACAGGAAGAATTTCAAGAATTCTATGTTTAACAAAAAAGATTATGACTTGTTGACATTTCTTTATTAAAAAGAAATATTATTAAAATATTCTTAAAAAGAAAGTGGTTCCTGCAAACCACTGCCATTGCAACAATTTGATAACCTAGAAAAAAATAACGGAACTGTAAGTGGGATTTTATATATATATATATGTATATTTATATATATATGTATATACATATATGTATATATGAAATACACTAAATCATCATATCTGTATTCCTATCTCCCATATTTCAAACAATAAGAGATTCTAAAATACGTGTTTAAAACCAAAACAGAATCAGACTAGTATTTCCCTGAGTATTTCTCTAATCAGATCCATGACTAAGCTCATAAACTGACTCAGAAATATGAGTACAAAGGACCTAAGGACTCAGTTAGCACAAGGGCCTGCACTGTTCCAGGAACATGGGACAAAGAACATCAGAGCTCGATTCTCTTCCTCACCACTTTCAACAAATATATACGCACATATACATCAAATCATTTCTGCTTGCATCTGTTTTGGTTCTTGGATTTCTGAAGAGGGTCAATTTGAAGAAAGGTTTCTTTGGCCAGAATATATCTGAGAAAGGGGAGACCAAGACTGTTGACACAAATTATCCAAACGTAGACAGCCAAGTGGATTTCCCTGGTGGCTCAGATGGTAAAGAATCTGCCTGCAATTCAGGAGACTTGGGTTCAATCCTTGGGTTGGAAAGATCCTCTGGTGAAGAGCTGCTCCAGTATTCTTGCCTGGGAAATCCCATGGGTAGAGGAGCCTGGTGGTCTACAGTCCATGGGGCCTCAGAGAGTTGGACATGACTGAGCAACTAACATACACACACACACACACTTACACACACATATGGCGAAGTGAAGGAGAACCAGAGCTAGAGTCCAAGATCAATCCAATCCGGTATTTCTCTACTATTGACAGAGACAAGGGGAAGACAGAGAAGGGGGAGGAGAGACCAGTGAGAGAAACCAAAGGGAGGCCACTACATATGCCCAGTATCTCTGGCCCTGAAATTTGGGGCCTTTTGTTGACTCTTTCCCATTTTATTTTATACCAGTTTTCATAAGGTCCTCCAAAGGAAAAAAAAAAAGCTATAGAAAACTAGTAAGTGAGCAAAGAAAGTTCCACAATGCACATAGACTTCTTATTTCAGAAGACTGACAAATCAGTCATGAGCTTCCTGGGAAATGGAATGTGATTTTTGTTATAATTCATGTGCTTTGGTGTAGACAAACAATAGCAGTGTATATAATAAGAAACATGAAGAAAATGAAGAAACTTTTGTTTTTTTATCCACCAAAAGAAGAGTGGAGGTGGGTCAAGAAGGATTTTTCTCGCCCAGAGAGAAAATGAAAAGCAGATAAAACATAATATTGAAAGTCCAAGGAGAAATACTTGATGCTATTTTTAGTCTCCATTTTGATAACATATTTTCAAAGATCAACTGTGATATGGAATATTCATCACTTATGATGTGAAGGTGAAAAACTAAATTGGACTGAGGAAGGAAATAGTTCAAGATTGTTTCTTACAATGGTGTGTTCAAATCAGCAAAGAGCATTGACATGCATTTGGGAGTGGATGATTTGCTTCAAAACAGGCAGTGAAAGGCACTTTTTTTAAAGAAGAGGTCAAGGTGAATATACAACTGAAAAATAAAGTCAGTTGCTGATATTAATGACAAAATATTACTTGGAAAAAATGGCAGAAAAATAGAAAACATAATTAGCATGTTTTTGTCAAGAAATTATCAGACACATGTCATTTCCTTCTAGAAAGAATGGCAGGAATTCTATGTGGGAGTGGAGCCACAGATGGATTGCACATGGACTTTGAAAACTTTTTTTAATTGAAACTTGGACTCAGAAATAGAAAAGCACAGAAAACAATGGTAGCACTCAAGGAGTCTTGTAAGGTAGACACCATTGTCTCTACCACCAAGGTCAAGAACAGAAATTTTCAGCCTCTGGATAAGGCTTCCATGAGCCTTATTCTAATCCCCACCTCCTCACTGTACAAGGAAATAATTCTGACATGTGTGGTCGTCATTTCTTCTTATTTCTTGATATGCCCACATCTATTAATTTCCTACAGCTGCCATAATTTGTTATGGTGCCTTAAAGCAACAGAAGTTTGCTCTCTCACAGTTTTAGAGTCCAGAAGCTTAAAATCAAAATGTTTGCGGGGTTGGTTTCTTCCAAAAGCTCCAAGGGAGAATTCATTCTACCCTCTCTCCTTGCCTCTGGTGGCTGCTGGCAATCATTGGAATTCCTTGGCCTGGAGCTGCCCTCCCATCTCTGCCTCTGTGTTCACGTAGCCTTTTTTTCTTTGTCTATGTGCCTAAAATCTCCTTCTCCTCTTATTAGAATGCTAGTCATTGACTTAGGACCCACTCCAAACCCAAGATTATTTTATGCCAACATTTTTAACTTAATTATACTTGTAAAGATCTTATTTTCAAATCATGTCATATCCACAGGTACTAATGGGTAAGAATTTAGATATATCCTTTTCAGTTCAGTTCAGTTGCTCAGTCATGTCCGACTCTTTGCGACCCCATGAACCACGGCATGCCAGGCCTCCCTGTCCATCACCAGCTCCCAGAGTTTACCCAAATTCATGTTCACTGAGTCAGTGATGCCATCCAACCATCCCATCCTCCGTCATCCTCTTCTCCTCCTGCCCTCTATCTTTCCCAGCATCAGGGTCTTTTCAAATGAGTCAGCTCTTCGTATCAGGTGGCCAAAGTATTGAAGTTTCAGATTCAACAACAGTCCCTCCAATGAACACCCAGGACTGATCTCCTTTAGGATTGACTGGTTGGATCTCCTTGCAGTCCAAGGGACTCTCAAGAGTCTTCTCCAACACCAGAGTTCAAAAGCATCAATTCTTTGGCACTCAGCTTTCTTTATAGTCCAACTTTCACATCAATACATGACTACTGAAAAAACCATAGCCTTGACTAGATGGACCTTTGTTGACAAAGTAATGTCTCTGCTTTTTAATATGCTGTCTAGGTTGGTCATAACTTTCCTTTCAAGGAGTAAGTGTCTTTTAATTTCATGGCTGCAGTAACCATCTATGGTGACTTTGGAGCCCCCAAAAATAAAGTCAGCCACTGTTTCCACTGTTTCCCTATCTATTTCCCATGAAGTGATGGGACCATATGCTTAGTTTTCTGAATGTTGAATTTTAAGCCAACTTTATCACTTTCTTCTTTCACTTTCATCAAGAGGCTTTTTAGTTCTTCACTTTCTGCCATAAGGGTGGTGTCATCTGCATATCTGAGGTTACTGATACTTCTCCCTGCAATCTTAATTCCAGCTTGTGCTTCTTCCAGCACAGCATTTCTCATGATGTACTCTGCATATAAGTTAAATAAGCATGGTGACAATATACAGCCTTGATGTACTCCTTTTCCTCTTTGGAACCAGTCTGTTGTTCCATGTCTAGTTCTAACTGTTGCTTTCTGACCTGCATACAGGTTTCTCAAGAGGCAGGTCAGGTGGACTGGTATTCCCATCTCTTTCAGAATTTTCCACTGTTTATTGTGATCCACACAGCTTTGGCATAGTCAATAAAGCAGAAATAGATGTTTTTCTGAAACTCTCTTGATTTTTCAATGGTCCAGCGGATGTTGGCAATTTGACCTCTGGTTCCTCTGCCTTTTCTAAAACCAGCTTGAACATCTGGAAGTTCATGGTTCATGTATTGTTGAAGCCTGGCTTGGAGAATTTTGAGCATTACTTTACTAGCATGTAAGATGAGTGCAACTGTGCAGTAGTTTGAACATTCTTTGGCATTGCCTTTCTTTGGGATTGGAATGAAAACTGACCTTTTCCAGTCCTGTGGCCACTGCTGAGTTTTTCAAATTTGCTGGCATATTGAGTGCAGCACTTTCACAGCATCATCTTTTAGGATTTGGAATAGCTCAACTGGAATTCATCACCTCCGCTAGCTTTGTTCATAATGATGCTTCCTAAGGCCCACTTGGAGAAAGCAATGGTAGCCCACTCCAGTACTCTTGCCTGGGAAATCCCATGGACGGAGGAGCCTGGTAGCTGCAGTCCATGGGGTCGTGAAGAGTCAAACACGACTGAGCGACTTCACTTTCACTTTTCACTTTCATGCATTGGAGAAGGAAATGGCAACCCACTCCATTGTTCTTGCCTGGAGAATCCCAGGGATGGGAGCCTGATGGGCTGACGTCTATGGGGTCACACAGAGTCGGACACGACTGACGTGACTTAGCAGCAGCGGCAGCAGCAAGCCCACTTGACTTCACATTCCAGGATATCTATCCTTTTAGGGACTACTAATCAACCACTATACCTTGTGTACACTCCTAATCTCAATAGTTTGGTATTACTATTTATTACTTTTAATTTGTTGTCTATAATCTCCCTCCATCCCATTCTTTCCCTTATAATTTATGTGTTAAGAGCCAAGGCCACTTAATCTGTAGTTTGACACAATCTAGATACAGTTAATTGCACACCCTGAAAAAGACTCTCTTCTTGGCTAAACTTTAGAAAAATAATTGTTTTTTGTTTGTTTGTTTGTTTTTGTTTTGCTTTGTTTTGGCCTTACTGTGTGGCATGTGGAACTTCCTTGACCAGGGATGGAACTTGCACCCCTTGCAGTGAAAGTGTAGAATCTTAACCATTGAACCACCAGGGAAGTCCTCAACCAAATCCTAGATGGACTTCTCTGGACCTTCTTTACAACTATGTCCCTGGGCTCTGTCTTTGGCTTGCCCTGTCCAGTCGGAGAAAGAATCCCCCCTACCCTTGATATGCACTCAGCCTGGTCAACCTTCAGCAGGAATTATATTAAGTGATTTTAGCATGAATCCCTTCACTCTTGATGTCTCTTCTTAATTTTCCATCCACCACACCCTTCACCCTGTTCCTTGGCTATAAATCCACAGTTGTTGTTTTCAGAATTGAGTTTAGTTCTATACTGAAGTATTTTTTCCGTTACTGTGCTTAGTCCATCAGTCGTGTCAGACTCTTTACAACCCCATGGACTGTAGTCCACCAGGCTCCTCTGTCTATGGAATTCTTCAGGCCAGAAACTTGGAGTGGGTAGCCATTCCCTTCTCCAAGTGATTTCCCAACCCAGGGATCCAACCCAGGTCTCCAGCACTGAGGTGAATTCTTTACTCTCTGAGCCACCAGGGAAGCCCTCTTTTCCTATATTGTAATAGTTTTTAATAAAATCTGATTTTACTGCTTATATGACATAATAGCAATAAAACAAACAATCCAATCCAAAAATGAGCCGAAGATCTAGACATTTCTCCAAAGAAGGCATACAGATGGCCAACTGGCACATGAAAAAAATGCTCAACATACCAAATTCATAGAGAAATGCAAGTTGAAACTATAGTAAGGTATCATCTCACATCATTAAAAAAGTTCACAAATAACAAATGCTGGGAAGAGTGTTGAGAGAGAACACTCCTACACTGTTGGTGAGAATATAAATTGCTACATCCATTATGAGAACAGTATAGAGATTCCTTTAAAAACTAAAAATAGAGTTACCAAATATTTCATCCACATATTGGGCATATATATGGAGAAAAATATAATTTGAAAAAGATATATGCAGCCCTATGTTCACAGCAGCACTATTTACAATAGCCAGGACATAGAAGCCACCTAAATGCCTAACCCCAGAGAAATGGATAAAGAAGGTGTGGTACGTATACACAATAGAATTTCAGCCACGTCATTTACAGCAATATGGATGGACTTAGAGATTTTACCAAATTAACTGAAGTAGGTGAGAGCAAGAGAAATATCATATGATATCACTTACACATGGAATCTAAAAAATTGATACAAATGAACTTGTTTACAAGACAGAAACAGACAGATGTAGAAAACAAAGGGGAAGTGAGGGAAGGATAAATTAGAAGTTTGTGATTAACAGATACATATTACTATATATAAAATATATAAACAACAAAGGACCTATTGTATAGATATTCAATATCTTGTAATAGCCTATAAAGGAAAGGAATCTAAAAAAGAAAAAAATGCATATAACTGAATCACTTTGCTGTACACCTGAAACTAACAAGCATTATAAATCAAGTATATTTCAGTTTTATAAAAACTGCTACAACAAAACAAGATTTAAAAAAAATATTTCTACAAACACTCAAACAAAATTGATGTGGTGACAAATTCAAGACCCAAGTTCTGCGACCCACACAGTGTCAGCACTTACACAAGAAGGAAGGCAACTGGGCTTTAGACAGTCCTGAAAACAGAATTCAAAACTAACTACTTAGCATGCTCACTGGAAAGCAGAAACCATAACAAGTCAATCTGAACAGCTGTCAAACTAGAAGTGATTTCTGTGGAATCCAATTCATTATGGAATCTCTACAGCAAAAGCAGACAGTTTCTTAATACTGACCATAAGAAAAAAAGGTAATGGAGAAGAAATATATAAAGTAAATGAGACAAAGAGATAAATCAACCTATGGCATAGCTGGAAACTTTTTGGAATCCAATTCAAATAAACTAAAATTTAAAAAGAAAAAAAAAACAGCCAATGAAATATCAACTATAAATGGATATTTAATTGCATTAAATAATTACTATAGATTTGTGGTAATAATACTGTGGTTATGCTTTCTAAAGTAGCCCTTATTTTATAGAGATACATATGAAATCTTCAGAGGTAAATTGCTACAAAATTTGAAATTTACTCAAGATAATCCCCTTTATGGGAGTATAGATGAAGGAAGAGTGTCCATGTAATGATCATTTTTGAAGGTGGGTATTTTGGCTTCATTACGGTATTCTCTATACTTTTCTATATGTTTGAAATTTTCCATAATGAAAAAAATTTTAAATATTTAATTTTAAAATATTTTTAAACAATATGTATGATATTAGGTATTGGCAAAGTGCTACACCAACTGAGGGAGATGCAGGTCTTCGAGGTAACAGAAGATAAGCACCTAGAAAACCATGTGGACCATTCAGAGTCCCTTGGGATGCTAACTAGTGTCTGGATCTTTCAGAGACTAAGTCTAAAAGAGAAGGAAAACTGGATGAAGATTATATTCAAGGAGTCAATTAATTAAACATTTGGAAGCACTGTTCAATGCTATAGAGAGATCCAAAGAAAAATAGAAAAACATACACCAGTCACTCTCAGAATTTTTTAAAGAAAAGACTATGACATGCATTTATTAGTGACATACAAAGTAAGATAGTTCAAACTGACCCTATCCATGTTGAAGAACCCAATTCGAAAGAAGTATCAGAAAGCATCAGAAAGGGGGGGGGGGAAAGGCAAGTTTTGTGGACGAAAATGAGATAGGTAAAGTTTAATGGTACGATGAACTCTGTGCATCCGTCATGAGCTTGAGGAGCAAAGCTAACCCTCAGGCAGCAAGCCGAACATCTCACATGAGTCTTTCTTGTCCACTAAGTTGAGGTCTTTGGTTTTCTGAGCCCTAGTTTCCTGCTGTCCCACTGAGTTGGATCCAGGATTCAGTGCGGGGATTTATGTAAGCAAGTGTGCTTTGTCAACTGTAAAGCCAGCATTTTCCATCAAAGCAAAGGACTGCAGTACCTGGCACATAATGGGCAATTAATAAATCTAACTCCAGTGCTGGAGCCCTGGGCCATTAGAGTTTAAAGGCAAACATGAGACAACTCTGGCATCAGGATATTCTCCTGTATTGAACTTCAAGTGCTCCTTCCACACTAAAGACTCAGCAATTTTCACTTGCCAGTTCCCAGGCCAAGAAGAAATCAGGTTGTAAATCAGCCTTTAGACTTTTCTGGTTTCATTTCAACTTTTGTTTGAAATATTGGTTTTAAAGAAGAAAAATTGCTTCTAGTACTTTTAATGTAACAGCAGATTAAAATCTCAGGTTCATCATTTTCAAAGTCGACCATGGGCAAATTACCTTAGCTGTCTACACCTTGGTGTCTTCATCTGAATAACAGGCATGACAATATCTCCTTCTTTGGACAGCTGTAAGGATTAAATGAACTTAAATTTTGTACATAAACTTACACACATTTTGTATATGAATACACCTTCATATAAACAGGAATGATCAATACACAATTAAAACCTTCATAATTATTTAAAGGGATTTAGTAATCCAGGTAATTCTGTCACTGTGGAATGCCCTGTCAATTAAGAGAGTCACTCGCTCCTGCTAAAGGTCTGACCCATTTCCTCAGGACAACATTTCCCACCTTCCCTCCACCCATCACCTACCAGTAAAACAAAAACACAGAACAATTTAAATTAAGATGAAATTTTAGAACATTAAATTTGTATAAGTGATGAGAGAAATCTGTCACTTCCTCACACCTGTGTACTTCATAGAGATTTCCAAACCTGAGAGCATTTTCATTGTTGATTTTTAATTTGGAATTATGAGAAAAGTTTCCCAGGTGGCACTATTGGTAAAGAATCCACCTGCCAATGCAGGAGACATAAGAGACATGGATTTGATTCCTGAGTTGGGAAGATCCCCTGGAGGAGGGCATGGCAACTCACTCCTGTAATTCTTGCCTGGAGAATCCCATGGACAGAGAAGCCTGGCAGGCTACAGTCCATAGGGTCGGACATGACCGAAGCGACTTAGCATATGCTTTCCATCAGATGACCTTACAAATGGTTGAATAAACAATTGCACTAATAATAGTGATAAAGTTACTATTAGTACTGTTTTATTGTTAATAGTCGTGCTGAGTAATTTCACTGAGTTCTTTTCTCAAACGTGTTGTGGTCTGGATTGAACTAGTCAATGCTTTAGGCTGAGGACAAGAAATACACATTATATACATGAGAGAAAAGGAATATCATTAGTGCTCCTTTGGGGGCAATATCTTGGAATGCTGCATTATCTCCAGTCCTTCCCCTCATCAGGTATGGTCTTAGGTGATCACCATAAGGAGGAAAATAGACTGGGATTAGAAACGCTGCCTCAAATTCTTTAGCCACTGAAAATTCATGACTGTAGTAGTAAATATCACAAATAGTTTGCAACTGTTTACAGCATACTTTCATTTACATTAATTATTTGGCCATTTATAACACACCTCTTCCCAGTAGTCTTAGTATCTCATTTGGCCACAATTCTCAAGTCTGAGAATTATGTTTCAGCTTTCTGCAGAAAAAAAAAAGGTTATTTATGAATAGCAACATAGAGATCATTGTTTCCCCCTTTTCAGGCTTAGAATAGAGCAATAAACCACAAGATATTTCTCACATCCTTAAGAAAAGCAGTTTATTTCAGTATTGAGCATCACTTCCCTTTTAATGTTTCACTGATTCTTCCAAGAGATTTCATTTTCCCTGTTCCATTTCTGATTACAGCCAAGAAGCAAGCCATCTCATAGACTCCAGTTTCTCACAAGCTATCCTACATTGAGACCTCCATTATGCACAGGCGTTTTCATCCACACATTATGGAAAATTCAGGTGAGAGCCATAAAACCAAGATTCTGCCACAGTGCACACAGCCTGGGATTCTCAAACTACAGGGCCAGAGCTGGGCTGCAAGGAGAAGGGGGTTGGGTTCCCTGGGCTCCTTGGAGAAGATAGTTAAACTCCGAGGATGCTGAGGGCAAGCTGGAGGCCGATCACTTCATTTCTGATCTCTGCAAAGCTCTAATGAGCCTGATCGTCTTCCCCAGAACACAGCCTATTCCAATCTGCAGCCTGGTGTCTTACACATCTTCCAGGAGGGAACCTATGAAGCAGAACGACTATAAAATAAACAATAGCCTAGGAATTTAATATGCTTGGTTCATTTATTCATCACACACCAGAGGAGGACAAAAGATAGCTACTTTCTCTTCTGATCATTATTTTCTTTGTTGTCATTTGCAAGCAAACTTACAATACTCAAAACAAAAATTATCTCATAATAAATATTCTCTCTCTGAAATCAACTTTTTAAAAAAAATAATTTATTGGGGTATAGTTGTTTTACAATATTGTGCTAGCTTCTGTTGTACAATGAAGTGAATCAGCTATTTGTATACCTATACCCCCTTCTTCTTGGATATCCCTCCCCACCATCCCAGCCATCTAAGTCACTGCTGCTGCTGCTGACAAGTCGCTTCAGTCGTGTCCGACTCTGTGTGACCCCATAGACGGCAGCCCACCAGGCTCCTCCATCCGTGGGATTTTCCAGGCAAGAACACTGGAGTGAGGTGCCATTGCCTTCTCTGATCTAAGTCACTAGAGCACCAAGCTGAGCTGGTTCCCACTAGCTATCTACTTTACACAAGGTAGGGTATAAATATCAATCCCCGTCTCCCAATTCATCCCACCCCCTTGTCCCCATCTTTGTGTCCACGCATCTATTCTCTACATCCACATCTCTATTCCTGCCCTGCAAATAGGTTCATCTGTACCATTTTCCTAGACCCCATATACATATGTCAATATATGATATTTGTTTTACTCTTTCTGACTTATCACTCTGTATGACAGACTAGGTCAGTCCACATCTCTAACCAACGACTCAACTGTGCAACCAAAATATCCACTGACAGATCAATGGATAAAGAAGATGTGGTACATACATTTAATGGAATATTATTCAGCTATAAAATGAAATCAGCTTTTGATGAGTGTTCCTGACTCTGCTCAGCTTAGTGGAGGAAGTGGGTCAGGTGATCCAGTCTTGCCACTTGCTTAGATCAGGATTAGATCTATATGACTCACACTTCATCTAGTTTTACATCACCCATTCCCATAACTCCGGATACTCAGGAAGCATACTCGTTGGAGAGGGTCATGGAAAATTATAGCAACTGTCTTGCCTCCACTTTCCACAATGACAGGTGAGCCATTAGGTGAGATTTGTTTTCACAAGCCAGGCTCTTGGAACACTAGAACTGCATTGCTTATATGCACAGAGTCACAAACACTCTGAGCTGCGCCAGACACCAAGTAAGCCTGGATGGATGGATCAGTGAGTATGAACCCCCTGTATTCTCCATATTCCCCATGCAATCTATCTTCACCCCCAGCACAGAGAAGACAATTCATAGCTCTTGCCCTGGTCACAGCTGGGAAGCAGAAACAGATTCCACAATCCCACCTTACAGACATAATGTAACTGGCAAAATATGTACCCCTTCTAAACAGACAAGGTTGTGGGTAAGGAGAGCTGTCTTCTTCTATGGAAGCGAGCACTTCATCATGACTCCTGCAGACCTCGATGAAGTCAGAGGAATGGAGGACGAGTTTTCACTGCAGGCCAGTTCCCATCCAAGAGCAAATTTCTCATTAAGAGAGCTAATGTCCTGTTCATTACCCTTGTAACCTGAGAGAAAACCAACACCCCAACAGTCTACTGATTCCTTACTAGCAAATCTACTGATTCCTTAGTAGAATATGGACCACTTCTTACACCAAATGCCTTACCTCTCTGTAGCCATTTTCACTGAAACAATCATGATTCACTTGGTTGGACATTTCATTTTCCCTTAATGAAATGAATCCTCTCTTAACTTAATCAGGATATTCCTGATCTTTATCTCTTAAGCCTACCATTCTGAGGGTGTCAAAGAAGTTAGTAGAAATTATAAGGGGAAGCAGAGGATGAGATGGGCATCACTGACTCTATGGACATGAATTTGAGCAAACTCCAGGAGATAATGTAGGACAGAGAAGTTTGGCGTACTGCATGTCATGAGGTTGTAGAGTCAGACACAACTTAGTGACTGAACAACAACAATAAAGAGAGTTGTTATATTGTCTTTTTAAACTAGCATATCCCAGATTTCCCTGGAAGTCCAGTGATTAAGACTTTGTGTTCCAATGCAGGGGGTGAAGGTTCAACCTCTGGCTGGGAAACTAAGATCCTGCATGCCTTGAGGCCAAAAAACCAAAACATAAAACAGAAACTATTGTACAAATTCAATAAAGACTTTAAAAGTGGTCCACATCAAAAACAAAAACAAAAATTCCTTAAACAGCATATCCAAAAGGGAACATCTCCAAGCTCTGTTCAGAATTAGAGCACAGTAGAAGTTCTCTTTACCAGTCGTCACTGCTTCACCAAATAAACCAGACTCACTTTCTGCTCTGTTCAATATCCTGACTGAGGCCATGGCACCTAAACATATAATGTTCAGGTGTCTGTGTGTTAGTTGCTCAATTGTGTACAACTTTTTGCGAATCAGTGGACTGTAGCTGACCAGATTCTTCTGTCCATGGAATTTTCCAGGCAAGAATACTGGAGTAAGTAACCATTCCCTTCTCCAGGGGATCTTCCCAACCCAGGGATTGAACTCATGTCTCCTGCATTGCAGGCAGATTCTTTACCTTCTGAGCCACCAGAGAAGCCCAAAACACATAAGCACCTGACTAAATAGTCCATGGATTTCTCCTCCTACAAAATGGAAAGTGAGCATGCCAAAAATTAGCAGTGCTTGCTCCCAAACCTGATAGTGCTAACTGTCTGTCTTACCAAAATGACATAATTTAAGTACATTTAAGAAACTTGAGGGCTTCCCAAATAGCTCAGATGGTAAGAATCTGCCTGCCGTGCAGGAAACCTAGGTTTGACCCCTGGGTCTAAAACCAAAGAGTCATGTTTCTAGGAAAGTGACACGGAGTGTTTTATAATGAATCAATAAATATGACTCTCTAAAGCA
Source organism: Odocoileus virginianus (assembly GCF_023699985.2). Lineage (NCBI taxonomy): Eukaryota > Metazoa > Chordata > Mammalia > Artiodactyla > Cervidae > Odocoileus > Odocoileus virginianus. Next base: position 53,055,952 of record NC_069684.1, on the reverse strand, counting down.
GTGTTGACCAATAGAAATATAATGCAAACCACATATGTAAGTTTACATTTTCTTACAGTCACATCTTAAAAGAATGGGTAAAACTTATTTTAATATGTTTTATTTAACCCAATATATCCAGACCATTTTCATTTCAACCTAAAATCGTATAAAATTATTGTTGTTGTTCAGTGATTGAGTCATGTCCAACTCTGCAATCCCATGGACTGCAGCAGTCCAGGCTTTCCTGTCCTTCACTATCTTCTGGAGTTTGCTCAAACTCATGTCCACTGAGTCAATGATGCTATCCAGCCATCTCATCCTCTGTCATCCCCTTCTTCTGCCCTCAATCTTTCCCACTATCAGGGTCTTTTCCAGTGAGTTGGCTCTTCACATCAAGTGACCAAAGTATTGGAGCTTCTGCTTCAGCATCAGTCTTTCCAATGAATATTCAGAGTTGATTTCCTTTAGGATGGACTGAGGCAGTGACCAAAAGCATCCCAAGGAAAAAATAAAATTACTAATAAGATAATTTTATGCTCTTTTTTGGTACTAAGTCTTGGAAATCCAGTGTGTATCCCATGCTTCTGGCATATCTTCCTTCTAATTAACCACAGTTCAACTGCTCAGTGGCTGCCTGCATCAAGAGTCTGCTCTAATGGACAGTGCAATGTGGGAAAATCCCAATCCAATGACTAGAGACAACTATTACCGACTGGGGAGAATCCTTCATAGTTACTGAACTCAGATTGTACAGCAAGTGTCTGTAAGCTCTCCCTCCATACTAAAAACCCTGACGTTGGAAATTTGAAATTTTTCATTATGAGTAGGATGAATGCCAGAAAGAAAACCAGGGACTCAAATCAGTGAAAACATATTTAAAGAAGCGTCTTTGGTGCCACATCAAAAAATTTGGCAAGTGAATTTGAGTAAAATGGTGAATGGCATACAAATAGGATTTTAAAAATAATTGTTCATGCTAACCCACTTTTTAAAAATTGACTTTTATTAACAGTTGCTTGCAGTTTGTTGATTTCTCTTGATCAAGTTGTAAACTTTTATTACAAATTTAGAATGCAGTTCTTAAAAATCTTAACTTGATATGAAACAATTTAAAAACCTTTAAAAGTAGATGGTGAAAAAACAGCCTTTTAATAAATAAATAAAAATATAATAATAATAAATACTATGCTGCATAAATAATGAAGAAGTCTCTAGTTATCTGTTCTAATGGGCAAAAAAAGTAAGCACTTAGGGTCTTCAACTCCAATCTTCTGTACCTTTCTTATTGCTGGAATTTCATATTTCTTCTTGTTAAATGGCCAGACAGGAAGATGGTAGAAATGAGAAACTGGCATTTTTTCAGCCTTGCCCTGCCGAGCCTCACACGGAGGATTCTCAGCTGCTTTTGTCTCCTGGCCATGTCGTGTTTGGGGCTTTCCCAGCATCCGCATCTGTAACTGAAAATGCGGCGGTACCACGCCTGAGGTGCCCTTGGGTCTCCCTCCTTCCCTGTCCTTACCTGGTCCCTACGGTCCTCGCTGCCTGCACTGGGTGAGGAGGCTCCTAGGGAGCCCGATCTGTCTCACGGGCCCACCTTGCCCTCCAGCACGGTAGAGGTCAGCGCGCGCTCTCTCCTCCCTGTCAGGAGGGTTCTCACTCTGCTCCCCCTCTGCTCTCTCGGGTGTAGTCCTTCCGCAGGTCATCTAAGGAGGCCCCTGCCCCCTGGGTGGCTCTATGATGGTTCCGGTCTGCTACTTCAGTTCTGCCCAGACCAGAACCCTGGCAGGAACATTTGCTGCCTCCACACTCTACTCCTTTACCATCATATGCCGAGACCTCTCCATTTCCTACATTGTGAAAGTCCTTCCTGGGGATATTCTCTTCAGGGCAGTTTGGTGTACAAAAATGTATCATCCTTAATGCCATTCCTGTGGATAAAACTACAACCATTTCTTCCTGTTGTGTAGTGGGGTCCACTCTTTGGGACCCCATGCACTGTAACCCACCAGGCTCCTCTCTCCATGGGATTTCCCAGGCAGGAATACTGGAAGGGGTTGCCATTTCTTTCTCCAGGGGATTTTCCCCACCCAGCGATCCAACCCCTGGTCTCCTGAATTGGCAGGTGGATTCTTTACCACTGAGCCACCAGGGAAGCCTGTAACATTGAACCATTTTTCTGTTTCTAAAACATTTGTAGCGATGATCTCTTTGTTCCCACTGGCAGGGATCACCAGTATGAGGTCACCTGCTGCTGCTGCACACCTGTGATTTCTTCCAAGGGTGTGATGGTAACCAAACCAGTGGTAGCAGTGGGGTTGCTCAAAGCCCTCTGGGGTCTACTCCTACCTTCCTCTGATTAACCAAATAACTGGTTAGCAATCACATTCCATAAAAGAGCTTCTGTTTTACTTGGAGTGCCTTCAAGCTAATTCATTTCAATTGAATTCAACACCATAATTCAACACATATTTTCTAAGCATCTCCTATTTGTGAAACTCTCCTTGTTACTGACCGCAAGGATTACCAGGCTTAGGAGAAAGGTTGAGACAAATAATAAAAATAATTGCATAGAGCAAGTAACAAAGATAGATCATGTTTGATTAAAGAATCAGAAAATCTTTTCATGAGAAGAATGACATTTGAGATAAGCCTTGAAGGATGTGTCGGTTTTTATCACAAAGGAGGACGGGTGTTCATGATAGAGATTACAGTATTTTTCTGATTGGCAATTTTCCTCTCAATATTGTCAGTACCAACAACTTCCACTGGGGGTTAGATGTAATCTTTTTCTCTCCCCCTAAGCTTCCCTGGTGGCTCAGAAGGTAAAGAATCCGCCTACAGTGGAGGAGACCTGGATTCGATCCCTGGGTTGGGAAGATTCCCTGGAGGAGGGCACAGCAACCCACTTCAGTATTCTTGCCTGGAGAATCCCCAGAGGAGCCTGGTAGGCTACAGTCAGTGGGGTCACAAAGAGTTGAACACAACTGAGCAACCTAGCACAGCACAGCACAACCTGAAATTGAGCTATGGGACAGAGATAAGCATGTGCTTTGGTAGACTGAAAGTTATGTCATTTATCAACTCAAGCTTTCAAGGGCAGAAATGACAAATGGGACGCTGAGCCACTCTTTCTCGTCCAGATAAAATATGCTCTAGAAATTGACAAGATGAACACCTACCATTGTCCTCATTGCTGGCCATCAATACATCAACTCTCACCAAGTGATAAAAGCCCACAACCGCCAGTGTCAAGATATTGATTTCTCTTGTAGTCAGCAGTAGTTGACGTTGTATGCACATGTGTGTGTACACACACACACACACACACACACACACACACACACCCCAGAATACACTTTAAAGCTTTATGTCTAAGTGAATTAAATATGTTCCTTTTAGAAAAAGTATTTTCATTTTCTAGGACAAGAGATTTTTCATCCTCTGATTAGAAGTAACTCAAGTAAAACTTTATCAAATTGCTTATAAGGAGGCACAACCACCCCAGCTCCACAATTCAAAAAAATTTTGATTAGGATTATTCATGCAATTTTTTTCAGTTCTCTATACTTGCCATGAAAAGGTTAAGTTTCTTTTCTCCAAGAAGTAGAATGGGTAAGCCATTCACAGTATATAGTACTGATACTAAGAAACAAGCATTATATTCTCTGCAAATCCAATTGTATATACCTTTCAAGGTTGTCCATTGTTTTGAGTTATGTTGTCCAACTCTCCTCCATTAGGGTGGATAATGGAGCATGAACTATATTTGGCAAGATCTATGATCTAGGAGTAGACGAAACCCTAAGCAAAATTATGAAGCAGGAAAAAATATGTCTTCAATATCCTTGGATCTCTTTTTTGAACCATTTCCTTTCCTGGCTGCCAAATCTTCCCTCTCTGTGGCCTCTTTCAGATTTTCTCTCTTGAATAATATCCTACAATCAAGATCTTTCTTGTCTTATTCTGTGCTATCAACAGTTATTAATATGTATATGTATCCTGTATTCTATTCCTTAAAAGACTCTGTTCATGAATATTGAAACAAAGGGAGTTTCCTTGATGATAATTTAAGGTGTATGGCTGGCCAAAAAGATTGTTCCTATCCTTCAAATCACATCTTCTCATATCACACTTGAGGTATTGTGCAACTAAGGAAAAAATATATCAAAGTGCCTGGTGAACCACAAGCAGCTCCACAGATGAAAGGATTATTACTACAGGTATCCCAACAAATAGTTTGCTATGAAACCTTCTGTAAAAACTGAAATGTTGTACAACAAAGAAGCAGTTACCTTAGGACACATCTTGCAAGATAAAGCACAAGATTCTCACAGACATGGGTCAAAGCTCTGGCAGCTTGACCTTGAGATACTGAGTGAAGTTGCCAGGACAGAATTGGGTGGCTCCACTCTCACGGCTGGGGTGGGCATGCATGCATGCTCCATCGTGTGGGCAGGAATAATGAAGCAGGTTGCTGTTTCCCACTCCAGGGACTCTTCCCCACCCAGGGATTGAACCTGCATCTCCTGCATGTCTCTTTCATTGCAGGCAGACTCTTTATCGCTGAAGTCACATCTATAACCACTCAGTGCAAAACAAACATTGAATGCTGTTTTCATTTTCTGCCTTTTTAACAAACGCAAAAATACTTCAGATTTCTTTCGGTTATCAAAAATAGGTACTAACGTAGGCCTTCCCTAACAGCAAAGTAGTATAAAGCAAACTTTTCAAAAAATAGGAGATACTTACATCATTATTATTTCTGTCTGCATAAAGGGTCAGTATGGTACTGGAGCAAGCTGGTGGTGGCTTGCAGGGGCAAACTATGTATATTTCTTGCCCCAGCTCCACAATCCGTGACATCAGGTTGGTAGTTTGAAATCAACTATTATTTACATGGTAGGATATTTACACCATGATAATTGGCAAGTACTATTTACCAGAGCTTCCTCCTGCAACCCACAGAGAACCAATTTACTGATGCACCCCTGCATGAGGTCAAATTTTTTGATCTTATGGCCCATTGAATTATGCTGTCTTCCTGATGAGTCCTCTTGATTATGCCTCCTCCTTTGCCAATACAACACCAAAGAATTTGACGGCACAGATACCTATCTCAGCTAACTGTAACAACTAACCTCGCCATGTCTTTCCTGCTTACTGGTATATTCCAGCACCTGCTGCTGCTGCTGCTGCTAAGTCACTTCAGTCGTATCTGACTCTGTGTGACCCCATAGACAGCAGCCCACCAGGCTCCCCCGTCCCTGGGATTCTCCAGGCAAGAGCACATTGCCTGAAATACAGCATACAAAATATCTTCATTGGTTAGACACCTCCCACATCTATACATGTACTGTTGATATGAACACTCCTGCACATACTCACACATACATACGCTTGAATATGAGTTAACATTTTATTTTAAAAATACTTAGTAATAAAGGATGATTTTTTCATTTTCTTTTTTATGCCTCTTTTTTAAATCTTATTAGGGCATAGTTGATTTACAATGATGTATTAATTTCTGCAGGACAGCAAAATGTATCAGTTATGCACATATATATATATCCATTCTTTTTCAGATTCTGTTCCCATAAAAGTCATTACAGAGTACTGAGAAGAATTCCCTATGCGATACAGGAGGTTCTTTCTAGTTATCTATTTTATATACACTAGCGTGTACCGGTTAATCTCAGATTCCCAATTTATCTCTTCCCCACCAGCTTTCCCCACTGGTAACTGTAAGTTTGTTTTCTACATCTGTGACTCTATTTCTGCTTTGTAAATATGTTTATCAGTACTTTTTGTTTTAGATTCCACATGTAAGCAGTATCACGTGACACTTGTCTTCCTCTGTCTGACTTACGTCACTCAGTCTGACAGTCTCTAAGTCCATCCATGCTGATGTAAGTAGGATTATTTTGTCCTTTATTATGGCTGAGTAATATTCCATTGTATATACGTATGACAACTTCTTTATCCATTCCTCTGCTAATGGACATCTAGGTTGCTTCCATGTCCTGGCTATTGCAAACAGTGCCGCAATGAACATTGTGGTGTATGCATGTGTCATTTCAAATTATGTTTTTCTCTGGATACATGCCCAGGAGTGAAATTACAGGGTCATGTGGTAGGTCTATTTTTAGTTTTTTATAGAACCTCCTTATTGTTTGCCGTAGTGGCTGTACCAATTTACATTTCCATGAACAGTGTAGGAGGATTCCCTTTCCTCCACATCCTCTCCAGCATGTATTGTTTGTAGAGTTTTTGGATGATGGCCATTCTGACACACGTGAGGGGATACTTCATTGTAGTTTTGAGCTGCATTTCTCTAGGAATTAGTGAGGTTGAGCATCTTTTCCTGTGTTTTTTGGGATCCAAAGGACAGTTTTATTTTCTATGTTAGAATATTTACTTGGTATATTGCCAAAGACTTAAAACTCCTGGAAAAGAAGTATTAATAACTGACAGGCTAAGAATCCATTTCAACGTGTAGAAAAGCCTGGTAAGATGCTTTTAAGTTTTAATATGCTCTTAGGAGAAAGACTAACTTTTGAAAGGCAAACTGTCAAAAACAAATCTTTTTAAGTCCTTAAGTTGTACCAATAAGCTTCATGGACAAAATTGCCTAATCGCATCTTATCCTGCTTCCTACTCGAAAATCCTTCCTCTTTCCTTCTCTCCTTATATCAGTTTCAGGCGGGCTTCAGTGAAAACACCAGTGACCTTCCTTTCAAATGTCAATCTCTAAGCCACTTCGCAGTCTTTCTCCTCTCTCTGCGGCATATGTCACTGCTGTGTTCTGCTGTTAGTCTCATTCTGACCACGTTCAGTCTCATCCAGACTGGCAGTGTGGAACATCCAGAGCATCCCTCCTCTGGAATTCCTCCAGGCCACTGCCCACTCTGCAGCCCTTGGCTCTCACCATCCTTGCTCTCTGACTCTTGACCACCAGGTATGCTCCACATTTTGGCTGTCATTCCTTCATCTTGTGCATGGAATTTTCAGATGTTGGCACATAGAAGGCTCCTGTTAGATAGACGTACATGGCATAAGTGAACACGTGTTTCTTAGCCACAGACACTCAGGTGCACACATACACACTCCAATCAACATACCCCTTGTCTCACCCAGCCCTTAGCACATGCCTGCCCCGCTGCCTTCCAGCACCACCCCAAGCTCTCTTCACTGCAATGCTCCTCTTTGCCTCCAGGGGGAGAACTGTGCCTCAGTCCCAGGATGACGCTGAAAGAGCCCTTCATAAAAATCCTCCCCTCTCCTGAGTTCTGTGAGCCTCCACTTGCCTGCTTTTACAGTCTTGGTTATAGCTCTCCTCTTCTCTGCCTTTCTCTTAAAGGTATCATATATTAACACATATATGTGGAATCTGGGGCGGGGGGGGGGGGGGGAGGTATAGATGAACTTATTTTCAAATAATAAATAGAGACAGAGATGCAGAGAAAAAACTTATGGCTACAAAATGGAGGAAGGGGGGTATGATGATTTGGGAGATTGAATTGACATATATACACTATTATATATAAATTACATGACTAATGAGAACCAGCTATATAGCACAGGGAACTCTATTCAGTGTTCTGCGGCAACCCGAATGGGACGGAAATCCAAGAAAGAGAGGATATATGTATACATGTAGCTGATTCACTTTGCCATACAACAGAAACTAACATAGCATCATAGAGCAACAATACTCCAAAAATAAATAAATAAATAAAACAAAAGTAAAAACAAAGCAAAAGTAAACACCAAAAAAAGGTTTTTTTTAATAATACATGTATGTCTTTGGCCTACTCTATTCTTGCGTCCAGAGTTCTCTCTTAAAATCCCATCTCTGCATACTTATAATTCCCAAATTCAGATTGGGAGATTTGAATTAAATCTCTATTTATAGATTCTACAGACACTGAAAACTTCACAAGTCCCACACCAAACATTTTTTCTGAGCCAAGCACATTTTACTTTCTGTTAATGGCACTCAGTTCAGTTCAGTTCAGTCCCTCAGTCGTGTCTGACTCTTTGTGACCCCATGAACCGCAGCACGCCAAGCCTCCCTGTCCATCACCAACTCCCGGAGTCTACTCAAACTCATGTCCGTCAAGTCGGTGATGCCATCCAGCCATCTCCTCCTCTGTCATCCCCTTCTCCTCCTGCCCCCAATCCCTCCCAGCATCAGGGTCTTTTCCAATGAGTCAACTCTTTGCATGAGGTGGCCAAAGTATTGGAGTTTCAGCTTCAGCATCAGTCCTTAATGGCCTACTAGATACTGATTAATCCTGTGAGGTCTCCTCAGGCACCTGTAATTTCTCCCTCTCCCCAGTTTCCACGTTTTACAAATCGTATTCATTTATTTATTTATTTATTTATTTGGGGTTGCTCTGGGTCTTTGTTGCTGGGCAGGCTTTCCTTACTTACAGAGAGCAGGGGCTCCTCTCCAGTTGTGCCGGGTAGGGCTCTCATGGTGGTGGCTGCTCCTGCTGCAGAGGATGAACTCGAGGGCACTTGGGCTGCAGTAGTTCCAGCGTGTGGGGTCGGTAATTTCGGCTCCCAGGCTCTAAGCACAGGCTCAGTAGTTGTGGCACAAGGGTTGAGCTGCTCTACAGCATGTGGGCGGGATCATCCCAGATCAAGGACTGCACTCGTGTCTCCAGCATTGGCAAGTGAATTATTTACCACTGAGCCACCAGGGAAGCCCTCTAATTTCCACTTGTTCACTAAATCCTGTCTGGGGTCTCTGCATCACCAACACCAGCTGCCATAGGTCAGGCCTCAGATGTTTCTCTTGCAAACCTTCACAATAAAATGCTTCTTCTTCAATCTACCTGCTATACTTTGTTAGACTTATTCTAAAACCCCAATATGATGATGTTACACTTTGGTATTTCCTATTGCCAAGTTCAGAACAGCAATATTTGCATAAGATGATTAACAGACTGCCTCCATCAGAATATTAAAAGTCAGGCTTCTAATGTAGATTTTTGAACCTCACTTCAAGCCAGCTGAATCATAGTATGTCTCAGAAATCAGTATATTCAGCCAGTTCTATGGATGAGCCTTCAACCCAGTAAAATTTGAGTCTCTGGCCTACAGTCTCCTCCATGGGCCAGGCAGACCTTTTACCATCTGGCCCCTGACCTTTTTAATCTTATTTTCACCAGTCCCTTCACCCCATGCCTTACAGGCTGTTCCTTGTGTCTGGAATGTCCCCTGCCTTTCTGCTGCCAAACTTCACTAGGGCATAGCCCTAAATTCACTTCCTCTGTGATATTTTTCAAGATGCCAGTGATTATACCCAGTCCCCTCTTCCTCAGAACATTCTATGATACCTTCATGACAACGATATCTAGTTACATTATAGTCACTGAGTACTGATTTTCTTATTAAGTCAAATACTTCTAAAGGACAAGAACCAGGTTACAGATCTATTTACCCTCATTTTCTGAAACTTAGTAAATGCTCAATAAAATTATATTTGAGTGAATGAATGAATAAATAGATTGCCCCATCTACCACCATGATACCAAGAGCACACACACACAGCAACATTGAGAACACACTTCAAAATAAACATAATGGTTCTGATAGCTCCCTGATGAATCTGAAGGTTTCATTCCATCGGACCAAGAGGACCCAAATTTCATTCCTGGAATCCAGAGACACCACAAGGAGACAATTATATCCAGATCATTCTTCATAACCAAGAGCATAGACAAAGTCAGCTAGTTAATGTTAACAGAGTCAACTGTAGAAAAGCCAAAAGCTAATACCTAATTCTCACACCAGTGTGTAGTTATTCTCACACCAGTGTATAACTCTGTGTGTGTGTGTGTGTGTGTGTGTGTGTGTACACTCAGTCATGTCCAACTCTTTTCAACCCCATGGACTGTAAACCTCGGGGCTCCTCTGTCCATGGAATTTTTCAGGCAATAATACTGGAGCAGGTTGCCATTTCCTTTTCCAGGTGATCCTCCAGACCCAGGGATCAAGCCTGAGTCCCGTGCGTCTGCTGCATTGGCAGGCAGGTTCCTTACCAGCTGAGCCAAATGTATAAGTATAGACATGTTTTTAAAAAGTTGTGTGGCAAGAACACCAAAAAAAACACACAAAAAACCAAGGCTCAGACGAGACTTGTCATCTGTCTTCAGTCTGACAGTTGATAGCACTGTTTGAATAACCCCTGAGTTCATAAATTTGTCCTGTGGCCCAGAGATAGAAATGAAGGGAATGAGTAGGAGGAGGAGGTCCTTTCCAAGAGTTTACAGTATCGGTTGAACCACCTAAATGGCACATGTGGCAAATATCCACGGATAAAAACAAAGTAAATTGGTGGAAACTGCAAATCAATCTTATATGAAAACAAAGTCCACAGCTGCTAAGGGAACACAGGGGAGAGGAAGAGATCAGGTTTGTTTGCAGTCACAGGACATTGGCACTGGAAAGGGCTGGGGAGACCGTCTAATGCAATACTTTCAAAATTTGACAAATGAAAACCAAATACAGAGGGGACTTTTCCAAAGTCATGCCAATAATTCATTTAATCAAGAAAGCTCTCAGGTAATTGTGAGATAAGCCTGGAAAGAGAGAAGGTGAGATTTGCACAGGGATACTTTGGAGAAGGAAAAAGCATAGGCGGGCAGAAGGAAAAGAAAGAAGCTTTGAGGGAGGGATAAGAGATGAATGTGGCTTCCCAGGTGGCTCATTGGTAAAAAATCTGCCTGCCAATGCAGGATATGTGAGTTTGATTCCTGGGTCAAGAAGACCCACTGAAGAAGAGAATGACAACCCACTCCAGCATTCTCGCCTGGAGAGTCCCACGGACAGAGGAGCCTGGCGGGCTACAATCCATATATCGCAATGAGTCAGGCGCAAATGAGCACACACTCAGGCAAGAAATAAATGAACGAATCATGGGAGACAAAAGCAAAATATACTGGGGCAAAGGAGAGAGGAATGATGGGAGGTGAGGGTGAGATGCTAAGTAGGAATTGGGGGATCAGCTTTTATGGCTGGAAAGTTTGGGTCATAGGAAGGGATGGGATTTGCTATGCCTACAATAGAGGTGCAGTGCTGTGGAGAATCCAGCTCCACTCAGTTGTTAATTGTTGGAGCTGGAAGCACTCTGGAGAATAAGCAGTGAGCTCATCCTACAGAGGAACAAGCCCAGGCCAAGAAGGAGGTGATGCAAATGTGTGACCTTTGGAAACATACTGATTCCAGTTTCAAAACTCAGTTCTGCCCTTAATCAGTTTAGTGAAGCTCTCTGAACCTGTCTTTCCTATCAGAATGGGAAAATATTCAACTCGTAGAGTTGTTCTAGGTATTATGTTCTTCTGACCCAGTGCTGAGGCCGTGAAAAGGGCTCAGTGAATGCTTCTTCTATATTATGCATACAATGCTCTCTTTGCATGAAGAAGGGAAGTGACTCGCCCAAGGTCACACAGCTGATGGAAAGCAGTGTTGCAGCGCAAACCCTATTATCAGACTTGAAGCCCTCAGCTGCAGTCCTAAGAAGCCTGCTCCTCTTGGGGCCTCCCAGTCAGGCTTCCGTCCAACATACTAGCATCTTCTGAAAGAGGGTCATTCTGGAATTGTCTCAAAAGACTAGGGGAACTCAGTCAGAAATTCACCTACCCTTTTTCCTGAAGTTCGTCTCTAGTGGTCTTCCAGCCTTGATGAGGGAACAAACCCATCCCAAACAAACCAAAAATAATAGAGACAGCAGAGCAAAAATGAGTCCTCCATGAAGGTATGCATGTCAGTTGGGACAGAGGATGAAGCCTGTTTTTTTTTTTTTCCTGAATACAAGCCAAGTTTGGCTTCATGATTTCCTAGGGATTATAATAATTATGGTCCAGGTTACCAATACAGTTCAAATCTGAATATGCCTAATATTTTTCACAACTTGAGTATTGGAAACAAAACTGATGAAAGCCAATCAGTCTTGGCCAGACAGAGATGCCAACTACTTGGCTCTCAGAGCGCCATCTCAGAGGCTCTGAAACAATAGGATAGTGTTGATGATAAGTATCAATATTCTAGAAAAAGCTGACTTTCATCAGATACCATTTGGGGAATGGGCTAGAAGAACGTGGGCATGTAAATTTTGGACAGCTTGTGAACACTGAGACTTTAAAATATGAATTTTAATATGTAGAACTCATGCTTTTATCAATGACCTGAGATGGTGCCTTATTTTTTCTTGTTTATTTTTCATAATGTACTACAATTTTGTTCAAATTGATTAATCATTTACCATGTTCCAGGGAAAGTGCTGGCACTAGCATATCAGAGGTAAATAAGAGAGGGTCTTTATTCTATTGTGGAGATGTGAATGGACCTAGAGTCTTGTCCATACAGAGTATGTCAGAAAGAGAAGTAATGTCAGAAAAGTAAGTCAGAAAGAGAAAAACAAATATCTAATATTAGCGCATGTACGTAGAGTCTAGAAAAATGGTACAGATGAACCTGTTTGCAGGGCGGGAATAGAGAACAGACATGTAGACAGTGTATTGGTGGATGAATTGAGAGATTAGGATTGACATGTATATACTACTATGTGTAAAACAGACAGCTAGTGGGAAGTGGCTGTATAGCACAGGGAGCTCAGCTCAGCACTCTGTGATGACCTAGTGGGGGTGGGATGGGGGCAGGAAGGAGGTCCAAACATGGGGAGGTAAGTTTACATATAATTGATTCACTTAATCATGCAGCAGAAACTAACCCAATATTTTAAAGCAATCATACTCCAATTTTAAGAAATTAAAATAAAAAATAAAAATAATTTCAAAAATTTTTTTCAGTCCTGGGTCAAATCATGACAGTCCTCTGCTCTAATCTCTGCACTGCCTCCAGATCACCCATACAGAAGCCTAAGTCCCTGCAGCATCATGCTCTGAGCTCCCCAGCTTTAGCCCACTGACTTCGTCACCTACCACCCTGTCTGACTCACATCCTTCCAATACTCCTGTTGTCTTGCTGACACTGAATGCTTCAGGCATCCTCCTGCCTTTGTCGAGTCAATGGGCTTCCAGGAGGGACAACTGAGAGATTAGGATTGACATGTGTGCATGTCAATTCAGTTGTGGAGAAGAAAAACTCGGAATTTGACCTAGCAACCTGCCAGTCGGAAGCTTCCTCTGAGTGTTCATGAGTTGACCAGCCTAGGTAGTGAATTATGAGCTGGCTTTACCATCTGAGGTGAACCACCTGCTTTGGTGTCTCGATTCCCTGGAGGGAAAGCCTGGTCATGCACATAGCAGTGTGAGATGCTACTGAAGGGTACTGTCCTTTCTATGCCCCCACTATGCACTTTCATCATGCATGATGCCAGCAACTTTCAGCCTGTCTCTGATATGCAGAAGCTGGTGATGGGGCAAGGGAACCCAGCCCTGCAACCAAGAAATGCTTTGATTTATTAAAAATCTGGAGTCATTAGGACAGAGCATAATCACTCTATTACACCTAGGGAAAGAAAGTGAAAGTGTTAGTCACTCAATCTTGTCCGACTCTATGAGACCCCAGGGACTGTAACCTATCAGTCTCCTCTGCCTATGGGATTCTCCAGGCAAGAATACTGGAGTGGGTAGCCATTCCCTTCTCCAGGGGATATTCCTGACCCAGGGATCGAACCCAGGTCTTCTGTATTGCAGGCAGATTCTTTACCATCTGAGCCATCAGGAAAGCCAATTATACCTATAACTGATCTTAATCTCAGCACTGCTCTAACTACCTTTAAGTCAATGTGGAAACTAACTTCCAAAACGTGGAAACTAACTTCAAGTTAAATGATGACACATTCAAGATCCCTGGATGATTGTATGATCTGAATCCTGTGATAGCAGACATAAGAATACTTGTCCAGTATCTATCACATGTTCCACTCAGTGATGCTTCATCCATTTGGCCTGGTCCCATGTCCATGAACCCTCTTGAAAATAAGGGAGAAGGAGCTCTGGGACTCTGGAAAGACAATTCCAATCTCGCAAAAGTGGAGGGGACAGTTTCAGGATCCAGGTGGGAGACGGGAGCCCAGGCAATTCACTTAGGAACCAGCATGATGTATGTCAGCCTCGAAAGTGTTGTACTCACCCCAAAGCAAAAACTCAAGAAAATCCCAGTATGTGATTAATTTTTAATTAATCCTTAATTTTTAACACATTATCATCCTTGATTTGGGTAAATCCTTTTTTAAAATTTTTTATTGAATCATAGTTCAACTGCAATGTTGTGTTAATTATTCCTATATAGCAAAATGATGCAGTTATACATATATATATTATTTTGCATAATCTTTTCCATTATGGTTTATCACAGGATATTGAATATTGTTCTCTGTGCTATATACTAGGACCTTGTTGTTTATTCATCCTGTATATGATAGCTTGCATCTGCTAATCCCAAACTCCCAATCCAACCCTGTCCCACTTTCTTCCCCCTTGGCAACCACCAGTCTATTCCCTATGATACTGATTCTATTTCTGTTTCCTAGATAGGTTCATTTGCATCATATTTTAAATTCCACATATAAGTGATATCATATATTTGTCTTTCTCTTTCTGACTTACTTCACTTAGTATGATAATCTCTAACTGCTTCTGTGCTACTACTAATGGCATTTATGTCATTCTTTTTCTTTATTTATTTTCCTCCAGGTTAGGTTGCCCTCTGAGATTCGAAAACTTCCCCCAGACCCGCCAGTGAGAGGGTTCCCTGGTGTTTGGAAACTTCCTCTATTACGACTCCCTTCCCGGGACAGGTCTCCGTGCCTAGCTCTTTTGTCTCTCTTTTTATCTTTTATATTTTGTCCTACCTCCTTTCAAAGGCAATGAGCTGCTTTTCTGGGTGCCTGATGTCCTCAGCTAGCGATCAGAAGTTGTTTTGTGGAGTTTGCTCAGCGTTCAACTGTTCTTTCGGTAAATTTGTAGGGGAGAAAGTGGTCTCCCTGTCCTATTCCTCCGCCATCTTAGCTCCCCCCCCATCATTCTTTTTCATAATTAGGTAGTATTCCATGCTATATACGTACCACATCCTCTTTATCTTTGATTTACTCAACTATTCCTTTTTATTTCCATTCTCCATTCCCAACCACCCAATAACCATTTCAGTTCAGTCACTCAGTTGTGTCCAACCCTTTGCGACCCCATGGACTGCAGCACGCCAGGCTTCCTTGTCCATCACTAACTCCCAGAGCTTGCTCAAACTCATGTCCATTGAGTCAATGATGCCCTCCAACCAGCTCATCCTCTGTCGTCCCCTCCTCCTCCTTCAACCTTTCCCAGAATCAGGGTATTTTCCAATGTGTCAGTTCTTCACATCAGGTGGCCAAAGTATTAGAGTTTCAGCTTCAGCATCAGTCCTTCCAGTGAATATTCAGGACTGATTTCCTTTAGGATTGACTGGTTTGATCTCCTTGCAGTCCAAGGGACTCTCAAGAGTTTTCTCCAACACCACAGTTCAAAAGCATTAATTATTCAACACTCCACTTTCTTTCTGGTCCAAATCTCACATCCATACATAACTACTGGAAAAACCATAGCCTTGACTAGACAGACCTTTGTTGGCAAAGTAATGTCTCTGCTTTTTAATATGCTGTCTAGGTTAGTCATAGCTTTTCTTCCAAGGAGAAATTGTGTTTTAATTTCATGGCTACAGTAACCATCTTCAGTGATTTTGAAGCCCAAGAAAATAATGTCTGTCACCCTTTCCATTGTTTCCCCATCTATTTGCCATGAAGTGATGGGACCAGATGCCGTGATCTTGATCTTTAGAATATTGAGTTTTAAACCAGTTTTTTCACTTTCACCAAAAGGCTCTTTAGTTCCTCTTTGCTTTCTGCTGTAAGGGTGGTGTCATCTGAGATATCTGCATATCTGAGGTTATGATATTTCTCCTGGCAATCTTGATTCCAGCTTATACTTCATCCAACCTGGCATTTTGCATGATGTATACAAGTTAAATGAGCAGGGTGACAATAAACAACCTTGATGTACTCTTTTTCCAATTTGGAACCAGTCTGTTGTTCCATGTCCAGCTCTAACTGTTGCTTCTTGACCTGCATACACATTTCTCAGGGGGCAGGTAAGGTGGCCTGGCATGCCCATTCCTTTAACAATTTTCCACAGTTGTTGTGATCCACACAGTCAAAGGCTTTAGCGTAGTCAATGAAGCAGAAGTAGATGCTTTTCTGGAATTCTCTTGCTTTTTCTATGAACCAACAGATATTGGCAATTTGATCTCTGGTTCCTCTGCCTTTTCTAAATCCAGTGTGAACATCTGGAAATTCTCAGTTCACATACTGTTGAAGCCTAGCCTAGAGAATTTTGAGCATTACTTCGCTAGCATGTGAGATGAGCACAATTGTGTGGTAGTTTAAACATTCTTTGGCATTGCCTTTCTTTGGGATTGGAATGAAAATTGACCTTTTCCAGTTCTGTGCCCACTGCTGAGTTTTTCAAAATTTGCTGGCATTTTGAGTGCAACACTTTCACAACATCATCTTTTAGGATTTGATATAACTCAACTGGAATTCCATCACTTCCACTAGCTTTATTCGTAGTGATGCTTCCTAAGGCCCACTTGACTTCACATTCCAGTATGTCTGGCTCTAGGCAAGTGATCGCACCATCATGGTTATCTAGGTCATTAAGATCTTTTTTGTATAATTCTTCTGTGTATTCTTGCCACCTCTTCTTGGTATTTTCTGCTTCTGTTAAGTCCAAAACATTTCTGTCCTTTATTGTGCACATCTTTGCATGAAATATTCCCTTGGTATCTCTAATTTTCTTGAAGTGATCACTAGTCTTTCCCATTCTATTGGTTTCCTCTATTTCTTTGCACTGATCACTGAGGAAGGCTTTCTTATCTCTCCTTGCTATACTTTGGAACTCTGCATTCTGATGGGCATATCTTTCCTTTTCTCCTTTGCCATTAGCGTCTCTATTTTTCTCACCTATTTGTAATGCCTCCTCAGACAACCATTTTGCCTTTTTGAATTTATTTTTCTTGTGGATGATTTGATCATCGCCTCCTATACAATGTCACGAACCTCCATCCATAGTTTTTTGGGCACTCTGTCTATCAGATCAAATCCTTTGAATCTGCTTGTCACTTCTACTGTATAATCATAAGAGATTTGATTTAAGTCATGCCTGAATGGCCTAGTGGATTTCCCTACTTTCTTCAATTTAAGTCTGAATTTTGCAATAAGGAGTTCATGATCTGAGCCACAGTCTGCTCCTGGTCTTCTTTTTGCTAACTGTATAGAGCTTCTCCATCTTCAGCTGCAAAGAATATAATCAGTCTGATTTCAGTTTGAACCATCTGGTGATGGTATAGAGTCATCTCTTGTGTGGTTGGAAGAGGGTGTTTTCTATGATCAGTGTGTTCTCTTGGCAAAACTCAGTCAGCCTTTGCCCTGCTTCATTTTGTACTCCAAGGCCAAAGTTGCCTGGTATTCTAGGTATCTCTTGACTTCCTACCTTTACATTCCAGTCCCCTATGATGAAAAGAACACTTTTTTTTTTTTTTGGTGTTAGTTCTTCATCATAAAACTGTTCAACTTCAGCTTCTTCAACATTAGTGGTTGGGGCATAGACTTCGATTACTGTGACACTGAATGGTTTGCTTTGGAAACAAACAGAGATCCTTCTGTTGTTTTTGAGATTGTTCCCAAATACTGCATTTTGGACTCTTTTGTTGACTATGAGGGCTACTCCATTTCTTCTAAGGGATTCTTGCCCACAGTAGTAGATACAATGGTCATCTGAATTAAATTCACCCATTCCAGTCCCTTTTAGTTCATTGATTCCTAAAATGTCAGTGCTCACTCTTGCCATCTCCTGTTTGACCACTTCCAATTTACCTCTTTCATGTGTTTAATGTCTACCTTTTTATTTGTGTGTTTTGGTAAAAGCATATTGTTATTTTGTACATCTATTTATAATTTACATAGATGATATCTATGTAAGAAAAACTCAATGGAGTTTCATGTTTCATTCTTTTTTATTTCACTCAGCACTATGCCTTTAAGAAATGTGAATGTTGGGAAAAAAGAAAAAGAAAAAAGAAATGTGCGTGTTGGTATGTGTGCTCCTAACTGTGGCCGGGTAGGTATCAAGGAACATTGGAACCAGGCAAAGTTACAATAGTAAAGTCAAATTCTATTCAGGAACTATCATGATGGGGAAGAGAGACCTCAGAATAAAAATGGACTCCATGGGCTTTCCTGGTGGTCCAGTGGTTAAGACTTCCAGTTTCCACTGTAGGGGGCGCAGGTTTGATCCCTGGTAAGGGAAGTTCTGTATGCCACACAGTGTGGCCAAAAAAATAAGTAAATAAAAGAAATGGACTCCACTCCAAATACAACAAGGACAACGTGGATTTATAGCCAAGGAGCAGGGTGAAGGGCTGGGATGATAATCCACGAGGAGGAGACATAAAAGACAAGAGGATTCTGGTTAATCCAACTCGACAGGATTCTTGCTGAAGCTTGCAGGGTGATAAGATGCTGCCATTGTTGTTCAGTCACTAAGTTGTGCCCATGGACTGCAGCACGCCAGGCTCCTCTCTCCTCCACTGTCTCCCAGAGTTTGCTCAAATTCATGTCCATTGAGTCAGTGATGCTATCTATTCACCTCATCCCCCACCACCTCCTTCTCCTTTGCCTTCAAGAAAGAAAAAAGCAAGTGAAGTCCCTCAATTGTGTACAACTCTATGCAACCCCATTGGCTGTAGCCTACCAGGCTCCTTCGCCCATGGGATTTTCCAGGCAAGAGTACTGGAGTGGGTTGCCATTTCCTTCTCCAGGGGATCTTCCCGACCCAGGAATCAAACCTGGGTCTGCCTGCATTGCAGGCAGATGCTTTTACCATCTGAGCCACCAGGGAAAACTTCTTTTCAGTTGCCTTCAATCTTATCTTCAATAAGATACTGATGGTGGGGGATTCTTGCTAAGCTAACCCAGCAGGATTCTTGTTAAAACTGACAAGGCTAAGTGGGCCAAGGTCAGAGCTCAAGGTTGAGGCCTTGGAGGTTTAGAGGATCCTGCCTGGGGTTAGGTTTGTCATCAGCAGCAATATGTATCCCTTGCCTCATGCCCCTCGGTCTTCTCACCCTGCACCACGACCTCCGCCCCACACACACAATGCTGTGGAAAACATCATGGTACATATTTCTTTATGGATCTGGGTGGGGATATTTTTAGGGACATATTCCTAGGAGTGATAATAGTTTCTATAAAACAATAGATAGAGATATGGAAGTATAGGTAGATACAGATGATTGCAAACATAAATAATTTATTTAATCCATATACTTATATAAGACTGTACTGTGCCATACAGAACCTATCCCTCTTTCTCCTCAAAAACTTCTAGCATAGCACACTTACTACAGCACCTGGAATGGAAGAGGCCCCTTTCTAACTACCACCCACATGCATATCTCATACTCAAATCATAACTAGACCTCTGTGTTAAAATAACCATTTTTCTGCAAAGTATTCTTTGATCCCCACAGATGAAAACCCTCTCTCCGCTGCCTGAACTCTTGGTGCCTTACATCTGTCGTCTGATAACCTAATCTTAGTTATATACCATTTAATTCCCCCTCCGCAGCTCTGAAGCCTTGAATTCAGGATTACTGTATGAGTCATCTCGGTGAGTTGCTGGTTGGAAACATGGGCTTTGAAGTCCGACAACCGAGGTTGATTCTCTCTGTCATTTACAAGCTATGTAGTTTTTAAGCCAGTTAATTAAAGCCTCTTCACCTTAGCTTCCCTATGTGGATCCTGCTCATCATGGTTTATGGAAGACCTAAGTGAAAAGTAGTGTGAAAAGTGCCTGGTCCACTGCCTACCACATAATCTAAGCTTACAAACAGTAACTGCTGTTGAAACTGTCATCACCGCCATCTGCACAGAACATGGTACAGTTCCTTAAGTAGTGGACACTGAGTCATAGCTAGTGGGTGTTCATAGTGCATGGGCTTCCCTAATGGCTAAGAGATAAAGAATGCAGGAAACATGGATTCGATCCCTCGGTCAGGAAGATCCCCCCGGAGGAGGATATGGCAACCCACTCCAATATTTTTGCCTGGGAAATCCCATGGACAGAGGAGACTGGCCGGCGACAGTCATGGGATTTCAAAAGAGTCAGACACAACTTAGCAACTAAACAGCAACAACAGTAACGGTGTGGGGTCGCAAGTAGTCAGACACGACGGAAGCAACTTAGCACGCAGCCACGCACAGTGAATGAACAAGCCACAGAAATGCTAACTGCCTGCCCTGGCTGGAAAGTGTTGAGCCTGACATTTGAACCCAAGCCATTTCTGTGGTCTGTCCTCTCTAAAACTATATTTCCTGGTACTTTTAGAAAAAATAGTTATTTATAAGGCTTAAACCGAGAGACATGAGGAACTAGGAGAGTTCCTTCACCACTCCAGTTATGAAATTTTGTCACTTGCAACAACATGGATGAACTTAGAAGGCATTATTCAAAGTGAAATAAGTCAGACAGGCAAAGACATAGTGTATGATATCACTTATGTGCAGAATCTGAAAAAATATGATGAACTAGTGAATATAACAAAAAATATAATCAAGTAACACAGACTCACAGATATAGAGAAGAAAGTAGTGGTTACCAGCTGGGAGTGAGAAGGGGAGAGGAGCAAGCTAAGAGTAAGGTAAGAGTAGGGGGTCAAGAAAAACAAACGTGTGTATAAAATAAGCTACAAAGATATCGTTTACAATACAGGGGATATACTCCATATTTTGTAATAACTATAAATGAAGTGTAATCTTTAAAAAGAGTGAAATAAGTCAAAGAGAAATACAGTATAGTAGCCAATACAGCATATTAGCACATATATATGGAATTTAGAAAAGACAGTAATGATGATCCTATATGCAAGGCAGCAAAAGAGTCACAAATGTCAATAACAGCCTTTTTGGACTATGTGAGAGAAGGTGAGAGCAGGTAATATGAGAGAATAGCACTGAAACGTATATTACCATATGTAAAACAGATGATCATGCAAGTTTGATGCATGGAGCAGGGCACTCAAATCCAGTGTTCTGGGACAACACAGAGGGGTGGGTTGGGGTGGGGAGGGAGGTGGGAGGAGGGTTCAGGATGGGGGTACACATGTGCACCCGTGGCTGATTCAGTCGCTGTATGGCAAAAACCACCACCATATTGTAATTATCCTCCAATAAAAATAAATAAGTTAATTTTTAAAATTGTGAATCACTATACTGTATGTCTGTAACTTATGCAATACTGTACATCAACTATAAACAAATAATATCCTCCAAGCTTCAAACTTTAAAAAAGAGAGAGAAAGAGAGAAGTAGGAATTGCACATGTGATAAGAGGTCAATTCTCCATCTCCTAAGACCCACTCTTGGTTGGTGGTGTCAGAAAAGTTCTGAAAGATGACATACATGTAAAGTACTTAGAATAGTGCCAGGACATAGCAAGTATATGCCACTCCATAATTAATACTACCCCATGGAAGGGGGAAAAGTGGAAGCAGTGACAGATTTTATTTTCACTGCAGATGGTGACTGCAGCCATGAAATTAAAAGACTCTTGCTCCTTGAGGGAAAAGCTATGACAAAGCTAGAGAGCATATTAAAAAGCAGAGACATCAGTTTCTCAACAAAGGTCTGTGTAGTCAAAGCTCTGTTTTTTTCAGTAGTCATGTATGGATGTGAGAGATGGACCATGAAGAAGGCTGAATGCCAAAGAATTGACGCTTTCGAACTGTGGTGCTGGAAAAGATTCTTGAAAGTCCCTTGGACTGCAAGGAGATAAAACCAGTCACTCCTAAAGGAAATCACTCCTGAATATTCACTGGAAAGACTGGTGCTGAAGCTGAAGCTCCAATACTTTGGCCACCTGATGCAAAGAACCAACTCAGAATACCCTGATGCTGGAAAAGATTAAGGGCAGGAGAAAGGTCAGCAGAGAACAAGATGGCTAAATATTAATAGCATCACCCGCTCAACGGACATGAATTTGAGCAAACTCCAGGAGAGAGTGGAGGACAGAGGAGCTTGGTGTGCTGCAGTGCATGGGGTCACAAAGAGTCAGACACAACTTAGCAACTGAGCAACAACAACAACCTAGGACCCCAGGTACAGAGACCTTTGACTCCTTTGCACATAAGGTGATAGCCGCCTCAGCCTGAAGAAAACTTCAGTCTAAACAACCTCCCAACCTCTTTCAAATGAGGCTGTTCAGATTCAGCAAAACACAGTCTTTATGATCCAAAGAGCTTTCAAAAGCTCATTAAAAAGTTCCAAAGTCTTCATGAACATCAAATGGTTTTTTGCAATCGATATCTTTATCCCCTGGAGTGAAACGTGGAATCCTGAAGATTGAACACACCATTTCTTTAAAAAAGAAAAGAAAGAAATCTGTTTAACTGAATAACAAGAGCTAAGGAGTCAAGGAACACATAGGAGTGACCAGCTTCCTCTTCCCTGGGAAGGTCCAACACACTGGTTAGTTCACCTCCTGCAGGCCCTCGGCTAAGGCAGGGATAACTGGGCACCTGGCAAGTCCAAACAGATTATTCACCTGGAGTTGCCAACATACGGATCCCAGTGAAGAGAAAAGGGAAATATAAAAAGCAGAGGAAGTTTGGAGATGATATTGTGAATAAAAGTCTGCCTCCAGATTCAAAATTCCAGATGACCGGCTGCGCTGACCTTGCAGAGCTCAGCACAGGTCAAGAAGGGCGGTGTGCAGTGAAGGCCCAGGATGGAGCCAAGGACACAGGGCTACCCTTGAGTGAAGAAGGCCTGAGAAGAAGCAGCAGGAAACGTTTGCACCAACTCCAAGCTCTACTTGAATCTCCTTCTGGCAGCCAAGCCCCCCAAAACTGCCAACAGGTAGATAAGAGATATGAAATAAGTGACAGTGCGGGGACACTCAGTGTCACTTACATGGAATGCACACAAGACTGGGACCGTGTTTGATCTGGGAGCATGGAGTTTCTGGGGGTCTCGATGTCCTGCAGGGTGAGGGCAGTGCTGACATGAGCTGGTGGGCAGTAGGGTCTATGGGATGTCCCAGGTGAGCAGGTTGGCTATAAAGGGTGGAGTTAGACCATCACAAAATAGGCAGTTGACAAGGACCTCTGGAGAAGACCAGGCTGGTGAACTTCAATCAGTAGAAAATAGATCAAAAATGGTTTATTCCTTGCACTTTTTGTTTTGTTCTGTCATAGCAGGTGCTTCAGGAGGCCCACCAGGACCTACGGGCAATCACCAAGGTCTGAAGGACATCTTAGTTTCTCCAATAAAGTCTGCTCCCAGTCATGACCCAGGAGACCTCCCGGTACTGACTGAGACCCAGTAGCCAAGACCTCTTTTTGCATGGGATGGGTAGGTCAGGCCTGGGAAAGAGAACCCTGAAGAGCTCCATGAACCTGTGTTCACATCGGGCCAAGACAAACACCTCTAAGGGGGAGTCCTTGTCGGTGCCCTTGGTCCCTTTATGTGAGCTGTCACCACCAGCTACAGATGGACTGTTCGCCAGTCTGGGTGGATCCCCGGGCACCAGAGGGTAGGAAGAAAACATCCTCTTTCTCTGATCCTTTGCTCCTCGTATGCCCGGTATATTTTTATCTTGAAGGCTCCATTCACACAGAACTCTCTAGCCCAACTTCCCATGGGGGTGGCATTACCAGCCTATCCATCTTAATGAAATGACTGAAGCGGAAGCACAGAAAGGCTCAGATTGCAGTTGAGCACCGAGTAATCGATCCAATCATTGGTGATATATCCAACACAGGCATCTTAATGACTGAGAGCAGTTATTAAGACAAACATGGCATTGCCTTGTCATGGCTATTTGAGTCTTGACTGTCTGCATCTGTGTGCAAACTGGAAGAAGCTCCGGGCCCCACAGCTGACCTATAAGCAGGAAAACCAAAACCAAACATTTAATACAGCTGAACTGCTGGTTTTTACAGCATTCTCCAGGTAAGTGTTCATCATAGCTTCTTGCTGCAGTCAGGAGTTTTGCCTGGATGCAGAGATTGTTCTCAAATGTAAATGACGAACTTGCCAGGAGCTGGATCAGGGGTGGGGCTCTGATTGTCTGTGTATCACCCTTTGGTGAAGGTTTCCATGCTGGGTGAGTCTCAGCTGGTGAGAAGACTGCATTTTGTGATTCACACCAGAAGCCTGATTTTACTCCCACTATATCCCCCTCCCCTTCAGCCTGTTTTGTTCATCAGAAGATTCAGTGGCACCCAGTGAGTCTTAAACAGCAGACTGGGAGAAATAGGAGATGATCCAGCTGTAATGGCAGGTACCCCAGCATCAGAGCTGGTTCTGGGTCAAACGATGACATCACTGCCATCCAGGGAAGAAAGGAAATCACAGCTTCCTCTGCCATCACACGATCCCAAAGTCCCAAGTTCCCATCATCCTTCTGTTCTGGTTATTATTCACTCCCCAAAGGCAGGACTGTAACTTGCTCCATTCCAGAGTCAATTAGAAGCATGAAGGTACCATCCCTACCCCTTCCCTTCCTTCTTCCTAAGCCCAGGCCCCCAAGCAGAAGGTAAGAAGTCCAGGGAAGAGCTGGAACATGGGATTCACTGCACACTCACACTTTACTTGCAAGAAGTATGACAATGTGAGGTGAATGAGAACAGCAGCAGATATCAGGAAAGAAACCAGCTCTGGGGGAATGGCATCACCAGCCAGAACAGTCAACAATATCACTGGGACTTTCCTAGCTGTCCAGTTGCTAAGTCTCTGCATTTCCACTGCAGGGGGTGCAGGTTTGAGCCCTAGTTCCATATGCCATGCGTGCATGCTAAGTCACTTCAGTAATGTCTGACTCTGTGCGACCCTTTGGACTACAGCCTGCCAGGCTCCTCTGTCCATGGGATTCTCCAGGCAAGAATACTGGAGTGGGTTGCCATTTCTTCCAGGGGATCTTCCCAACCCATGGATCAAGCCTACATCTCTTATGTCTCCTATATTGGCAGGTGATTCTTTATCACTAGTGCCACCTGGGAAGCCCCATATGTTATGGGGCACTGCCTGAAAGTTTTTTAAAATGCTTGAATGTGGGGGGACCTTACATATGCCCCAGGACAAATTCTGAAGCGGGTAATCTAGAAGGTCAGAGGTGTACCTACCGGGGCAGAGCCATACTGAGGTCCTATATTGTCTCTGACCCCTCAGTGACCCTGGGCAAGGCAAGCAAACTCTGAATCTCAGTCTCCTCATCTGTAAAATGGGATCCACACTTTCAGTCACTTATAGAATGTTCACCACCTCCTGGGTGTCAAGCCCTGATTATCCATGTATAATCAGAAGAGACTTGATTTAACTTTTGTTAGGAGGTTGGGCAGACAACTCAAAGCAGAAAAGGGGGAAGGATAAGACTAAAGAACAGAGGCTACGGCTTTAAGAAGATCCAGATCAGTAAGCTGGTATGAAGAGGCTGGGATATGAGGGCATCACCAGCCTTTTGATCCAGGCTCTGATACCCCCTAGTGAGTAACTTCAGTTAAGTCACAATTTCTCTGGCCTTCCCTCTGCTCACCCAATAAAATAGAATGACCATGTATATCTTAAATCATCACCATTATCATCTTTGCTTATTAATAAGCTATTTTGTACAGGAATTATATATTTAATGTTTAGTTCTCACTACAAATTCCATGAGGTAAGTAAGTCTCATTTTATACATCAGGAAAGTGAGGCTCAGAACAATTAAGTAACTTTCCCAAGGACACATAGATGTATAAAAGAGGAAAAAAAACAATATTCAAGCTTTAAAAAATCCTTGACAATTATCTAATCTCACTATCCTCAAGTCTAACATCAATGGATCCTTTCTTTTAATGAAATGTTACCTAAAAGTCCATATCATAATCATATGATAAATGTGGAGTAGCTTTGGTTGTGTTGAGTGAAGAGTTCAGTCCTGTCCAGGGAGATCCGCCTGCATTTCCCAACAAACCTTAATGCTTAGGGTTCCATGGGCCACGGTTTGTAAAGCACTTATCTAGTTTGATCCTTCATTTGCGTAGAAGAAACTAGGACCTTGGAAAGATAAATCTCATGTGAGTCCTCTGCTGCTCACTGATGGAACAGGGAATGGTACCCAGGTTTCCTGTGTTCAACCTTCTGGTCCCCATAAACAAGACACTCCCAACTCACATAACCTGATGCATAAAACATCATTCCCCCTCATCTCCCTCCTCAAAGACCAAGTTTTGATCCTGGGTATCTCCTGACTGTTCCCAGCCTCCACTCCTTTCTTCTTCCAGCCCAGCACCCTACAATGGCTCTAGACCATCTGCAATTACAGAGGCGGCTTCGGATCAAGGAGCAGGGCAGAGAATTGCAGATGAGGTGAGTACAGTCACCGGAGCAGGGGTGGGTGTCACAGCAAAGAGCTCAAGCCTTGGTTCTACTCAAAACATGGATGAGACGTGGAACTCAAAAAGAATAAAGAAGATAACAGTAATGGCTGGAAGAGAGCAGAGTTCAGAGAGAATCATTGCAACCGAGCAGTGACTTATCAAGCAACTGTCCTTAATGTTTTTTTTAATTTATTTATTTACTTACTTTTAATTGGAGGACAATTGCTTTACAATAGTGTGTTGGTTTCTGCACATATTAACATGAATCAGCCATAGGTATACATATGTCCCCTCCTTCTCTAACCTCATCTCTCACCCCATCCCACCCTTTCTAGGTTGTCACAGAGCACTGGACTAGAGCTCCCTGCATCACACAGTAGCAAATTTCCACTGGCTATCTAACTCTACATATGGTAATGTATATGTTTCAATGCTCCTCTCTCTATTCATCCCACCCTCTCCTTCCCCTCTGTGTCCACAAGTCAAGGAACATTTTAGAAACTGGGTTCTTCTTTCGAAAGTAATCTTTCTGGAAACACCAATATATAGGTGAGATCAATGTGATTGACTAGGAGACTGCTTACTCAACTTCCCTTACTTTCCTCACTCCCTCCATCATGGCATCCCCATAGTACCCTCAAGGAACCAAAGGGCTATGGAGATCATTGAAAACCCCTGTCATAGTGAAGGCAAGAAATGGATGAAGTGGAATAAGATAGGCTATGCTGTGTAACAAACACCTTCCCCAAATTTCAATTGCTTAGCCCAATAGCAGGCTTTTTCTCATCCATACCAAGTCTCCTATGGGTCTGGGTAGCTTCTCAGGGCAGCTGTCCCCCATGGGGTGGCTCAGCCTCCAAGGTGCTCTTGTGGCACCTCTATCCCAATACGTGCTCCGTGATGGCCATTTAGGAACCTGGGTCCCTGTTCCTCAGTGATTCATCCCAGAAATGACACATGTCACTCTCCCTTCTAGCTCATGCAGGAAGCTGAGAAATATAGCCTTCCACATGTCCAGGAAGGGGCGGGGACCCAGAAATAATACTGTTGTATGGATGAACTTTGGTAATTTTTACCACAACCAGTGAGTAGGGCTTATTAGACAAGTAAGCCTTGTATCACATTTACTGAGTACATTACCATCTGTAAGATACCACCATGTGTATTTTTTAGAGTCCCAGGTTAAAAAAAAAATCTGAGACTGGCTTGAGGTCACACAGCTAAGATTTAATTAACCCTGGACATTCCAGATGCAGAGCTTTGGTCACAACTACAGAGCTCCAGAGAAAAGGAAGGAAGGGGACCTGAGGTTGAAGCAAGCCAAATTGGTCAAACGATGTGCAGGTAAAAGGAAATTTGAAAATTCACCCTCCACGTTTCCTCGCTCACAGTAAGGAGGAGTGAGAGAGAAAATGTGGCCAGAGAGCAGAGCTGATGAAAGTGAACTCGGTGGGAGGGAGATGAACTTGGTGGCCCCCACTCTGCACAGTCTGTGACATTTCAGACATTTTGGCAATGAGTCATCCCACTTGAGATATCAGCTTGATGAATTTCAGTGCAAAGCTGGATGGAGAAGGAAAGTTCATGGGAAACAAATGAATGTGTGCCATTTGTAACATGGATGTGCCTGTGCGGAGCACCGTGCTGTTGACTAAGCACTCCTGGGTTCTCATCTGCATTCAGAGGCTGGCTGGGCATGATGCTCTGGGCATAGATGCTGGTGACCTGGAGCAATGTCTGTAGAAGATACAGTATACATCCTCATCCACTCTGCTGCACGAGGATTCTGGTTCAGACTGACCAGGTAGGCTTGGGAACACACACCTGGCTGCCGCTGCTGCTGTTAAGTCACTTCAGTCGTGTCTGACTCTGTGCGACCCCATAGACAGCACCCCACCAGGCTCCCCATCCCTGGGATTCTCCAGGCAAGAACACTGGAGTGGGTTGCCACTTCCTTCTCCAGTGCAAGAAAGTGAAAAGTGAAAGTGAAGTCACTCAGTTGTGTCTGACTCTTTGCGACCCCATGAACAGCACCCCACCAGGCTCCTCCGTCCATGGGATTCTCCAGGCAAGAGTACTGGAGTGGGGTGCCATTGCCTTCTCCCACACCTGGCTGGGTGAGTGCAGTTCCTGCCCCAGGAGCCACGGGGATCCAGTGAGTATATCCATCAATCACTGATGCTTATTCTTACATCCTGAGGCTCATCCTTGACATCTCCAGCCAGCCTCTTTCAAACCTCTGCTCTCTGGGCTTCAGGCAACAGGAAGCTCTGATAATTTTACAGTCAACGGAGTCCAAGGTAGAGGTTGTATTACCCTGAAGAAGGCACATAGATATAGCCGTCAGAGTGAAGGTTGGTGTTACCATGACAGCGGGACCACTCTTAGGACTTGGATACAGGCACAGTCCCCCTCCCCCACCGATAGCATCAGAGCCACGTTCAGAGCAGGACTCCAGCCCCAGCATAGGACAGTTAGGCCAAGAGAAACCAAGAGAGACACCACAGTCTATAAAGTGGGCTGAGAGGGAGGAGGAGGCAGGCCAGGTGGATCGTACAGGTGACCTGCAGTCTTGGTTCTGCCTGGCCTCACCCTGGCTGCTATTCTCCCTCCTGCCCTGGACAGGAGAGGCTGGGGACAGAGCCAGGAGGAGCCTGCTCTGAGAGGGCAGCCGTGTCTCTTACTGGAGTGAGCAGGGGCGGCCACCAATGCCAGGACATAAGATCACTCAGAACGTGCCTTTGATCCCTGCCTGGCAAGATTCTCAGACTCCCCGGGTCCCAGTGAGAGATGTTATTGCTAGCCGGATCTGCAGCCCCTTCCTGTTGCTCCTCATGCTGGTCCAAGGGCCTCGGCTCTTCATCTGCAACATGTCTCCAACTGCTTCCTTCCTGCAGGACATCCTTCCCCTGCTGCTGATTAATTTCGCTCATTTTCCTCCCTTGGCAACTCAGTTGTTGCAAGAATTACTCTGAAGCGCTCCATCTGTCTTGGGATTGTGATAGATAATAGGCTCGCTCTTCTGGCATTCTCATCACCTCCTGATCTCAAGGACTTTTAATTCACACATGGAGTAGAAATCTCCACGTCTTCCAGGGAGCTGGGGACAGAGATGGAAGGCCATGTAAGAAGGGACCAGGAGAGCTCCCTCTGGTTAAACCCAACCCCAGTACTCCGAGCAAAAAGTCTCTTCCCTCTTCAGGGGGGCAAATCCCTAAGCAAGTGGGTCTCAACCCTGGATTCTCATTAGAATCATCTGGTATAGTTTTTTTAAAAACCTGTACCCAGGGACTTCCCTGGTGGTCCAGTGGTTAAGAATACACCTGCCAATGCAGGGGACACAAGTTCCATCCCTGGTCCCGGAAGATCCCACATGCTTCAGGGCAACCAAGCCCATGCATCACAACTACTGAGCCTGCATTCTAAAGCCCAAGAACCACAACTACAGAAGCCTACATGCCCTCAAGCCCACACTCCCCAAGAGAAGCCCCTGCTCACCGCAACTAGGGGAAGTCCAAGCACAGCAACGAAGACTCAGTGAAGCCAAATAAATAAATACATAAAATAAAAAAATAAAAACAAGGTCAGGGAACACAACTTGCACCTTCATACCAATTCAGATGTCTGGAGTTTAGGTCCATGTATTCACATTTTCAAAAAACTCTCCAGGTAGTTGTAATGGATAGGTAATTGCCTACTGACAGTCTTCAGTGTATTCCACTAATCCCAGTCTCTGCATTATTTTCTTCCCATCCTCCCATTAATTATTGCACTTCACAATTATGCAGTGTAATATTAATACATGTACATATTTCACTTCATGTTCCTCCATCATACCTGCATCTTACAGGTTTTGCTCTACCATCTTGCATGACACCTAGCATGAGATAGATATTCAATGTCTATTGAACGAACCTGTGAGATTACTGTGTGCATGCTCAGTTGCTAAGTTGTGTCTGACTCTTTTGCAACCCTATGGACTGTAGCCCACCAGGCTCCTCTGTCCATGGGATTTCCCAGGCAAGAATATTGGAGTGGGTTGCCATTTCCTTCTCCAGGGGATCTTCCTGACCCAGCGATCAAACCTACGTCTCCTGTGGTTCAGGTATTGGCAGGTGTATTCTTTACCACTGCACCACCTGGGAAGGTGTAAGATTATTATATCATAAATATTATTATCACAATTTAATTATTTATTATCATAATTTTCTAGTAGAGAAAACTGGGGCCAAGAGAGCTGAAATGTCAGTGCCTAAGTTTATACAGCCATTAAGAGACGAGGTCAGGAGTTAAACTCAGGTCTTTTTAGTCTACAATAATTTCCATCGTCTCCTCCTCTGTACCTCCCATCCTTCTTTCCCTAAGTCTGCCCACAGTCTCCTGTTGGTCTTAACACTCTTCTTCAGGATTATGAAGATCGTCAAGCTCTTGGCCACAGCTCTAAGAATCACCAAGAACGCTGACCACAGTCAAGATCCATGTGTCCCAGTCAGAAAGAAGAGCCCAGGTCTTGCCCAGGAGCTAAAATTAGATAGGAAACAAAAAAAAAGTGAGTAAATTTGGATCATGTACTTAACCAATAACTGGTTGTGGATAATGAAGTTAAT
The DNA here is from genome assembly GCF_023699985.2 of Odocoileus virginianus. Classification (NCBI taxonomy): domain Eukaryota; kingdom Metazoa; phylum Chordata; class Mammalia; order Artiodactyla; family Cervidae; genus Odocoileus; species Odocoileus virginianus. The sequence continues at coordinate 53,024,942 of NC_069684.1, read as the reverse complement.
AGTAGTGATGGGAAGAACAGGGCACAGAAACACTGCCCTTTCATTGACAGGTCAAGTGCTTTGCTCCGTGGTGGCAGAGTTCCTGACAGGCAGAACTTTGAACGTTGAACACTGATGGAAATTCCACAGAAGAGGATTCTAAACCCATGGGTAATCTGATGCCCTCAGATATTTATTGACAAATAAATTGATTTATTGACAAATAAACCCTTGCTCTTTGATACAGCCTGGCTTTGAAAGACAGGAAAGTGTTCTGGGAGACAGTGTGGAGTAGGGCAGTGGTTCCCAGTATATGATCGTTGGACCAACAGCATCAACATCACCCAGGAACACGTTAGAAATGCAAATGCTCCTGCCACCCCAGATCTATCGATCAGTACCTCCACTCGGGGGGTGGAGACAAGTGCTCTGTGGCTGACCAAGTCCTCCAGGTGACTGTGATGAAGACTAAAGTTTAAAGACCACTGGTGTGGTGGGGAGAGCACAGATTCCATGGTGAGGCTCGTTTGAACTGGAACCCTGACTTCACCACTTACTTGGTGAGCAGTTTTGAAGTAAGAAGAAAGGAAACCACCATCTATCGAGCTTTGAACATGAGAAGCCCTTGGAGTCCCACTTTATGCTGGCAAGACTCTTCAGATGCATCCTTCCACCCTAATGCTCACAACTGCCTAAGAGAGTGCCAGCTTTAATCCAGTCACGCCCTATATTCCTGTTTCCCTCACTCACTCTGGATAGGCCCAAGACTATAAATCGTCTCTCATTCCTGCCCTCTACCTGCATGTGACTCTGTATATCACCAAATCTCACCCCATGCCCCACCCTCCTTGACCCCCAGATCTTCCCACTGGGGCATCTGGAACTCATGGTTCTTCGGTAGCAAAATCTCCTAAATATTCAGCATCTGCCCGAGAGAGACCCAGCTCTCCCCACTGAGGACCCTAATTCCCACAACCCTCTCAAGTAGCAGCTGTTTTCTCTCCAACATCTCTTCTAAACTCTGCTCCTGGATTGGGGTACATGTCCTTGTTCCTCATCAATATGATCAGGCAGTAGTTCCTCTCTCCTTCTTAATATTCTCAGCTGTTCCGAAGCTCATCAGACCTACTGCTTCTTCTCATTGCTGGAGTCATCTACAGAGGTGCTCCTCAACTTTAATGGGCATATGAATTGTCTGAAGATTCTGCTTCAGTGGATCTGAAATGAAGAGAGTCTGCATTTTTTATTTTATCTTCTTTTATTTGGCCACATGGCATGCAGGATCCTAGTTCCCTGACCAGGGATCAACCTATGCCACTGCAGTACAGAGAAGCATGGTAAAGACCACCAGGGAAGTCCCAGATTCTGCACTTCTAACCAGGTTCCAGGGATGCAGATGTTGCTGCTCCAATTATGTTCTTGTAGCAAAAACCTACAGGTCTCTGAACCACTCCCTCATTTCTTAATAATTTGATTTTTATCCAACACCACTCCTGTCATCACTCTTTGCTATTTTAATGTACATATAAACAATCTTTCCAAAACCCTGACCTCTTAATTCTTTAGTTTGTTTCTCTTTTAATTATCTTGTCTTCCACCTCACCTCACTCATCACCTTTCTCAGTGACGCCATAAACTTTGTCTTTAGTAATAACTACAGTCTCTCAGGGATCTTAATTTCATGCAGCCTACACTCAATATATCTGCTCTCTTTCACTAATTCCCTGCTTCCAACAGTGCTGTGACCCCACTGAGAGCTCTAATCCACCACATCTATAGCGTTTCTACCCCACAGCCACTGCCATCCCATACCCACCTCGTAAATTCACTCCCCTCTTTAATATGCTGTTATACTCACTCTACAGAATATATCAATTTCCTGGCAACTCCATCTCCTGGCAAAGCTTCTAACTTGACAAATCCAACTCTCTGTTTATTCTGCACCACTCCAAGCACATGATTAGAGAAAAACGCACAGGCATACAGAGTAATCTTGCATTAATTCATGACAACAAATCACAGCTGGGCTTCTCTGTGGACCCGGCCCATTTATTTCCCTGCTCTCCTAAATTTCTATTTCATATCTTCCACTCTCCTCTAACTTATATTGCCTCCCTGCTCTTCATCAGATGATAACCTTGCTTTTTATTTCACAGAAGCAACTAAAGCAAACAAAATAGAATTTCTGGAAATTTCCCCTAAAATATCTACTCGCCTACCCAAATCATATCCATATTCTGTGCCTCACCTCTTCTCACCATGAGTTAATTTTCCATGAGTTCCTGACAAAGGCCAGCTCCTCTATTTGTACCCTGGAGCCAAATCCTGCTTGCTTACCCAAGAACATTTCTCCAGCACTTCATCCCTCTTGCTTCTTCATTAACCATTCAGACAAAACCCTTCTTTGCCACCCACAAACCCTTCCAATTAGCCACCCATTTTTCTGTTTCACCTTAGAGCAAAACTCTTGAAAGCAATGTCTATAGTCATCTCCAAGTCTGCTCCTTTCTTTTCGATATTTTGTTTGTTGGTTTCATCGAAAGTATATTGGACATAAGGAAGATTGCCCAATATGTACAAATACAGTTGAAATAATAAATATGAAGCACACAGTACTTGACATCTCCATTTGGAAGTCTAACAGGAATCCCAGACCTGTCACATCCCAAACAGAATTCTTGATATTGGTCCCTAAATCTGCTCTATCTTCTTTCCCTCAGAAAATAGCAATTTCAGACTTCAAGTTGCTCATGTTAAAAATCACAGTAGCATATATTCCTATGCTTCGTGCATGTGTGTGTGTATGCTTACTAAATTGCTTTAGTCACGCCTGACATTTTGCTACCCTGTGGACCATAACCGGCCAGGCTCCTCTATCCATGGGATTCTCCAGGCAAGAATACTGGAGTGGGTTGCCATGCCTTCCTCCAGGGGAATCTTCCCGACCCAGGGATCAAACCTGTGTTTCATACATATCCTGCATTGGCAGGCGGGCTCTTTACCACAGGCACCACATGGGAAGCCTTATTCATATGTTTCACTTTTATTTAATACCCAATCCATTAGAAAAACTTATTTTTAAAAAAACATTTACTCATTTGGCTGCACTGGGTCATAGTTGCAGCTATGGGATCTTTTAATTGCAGGATGTAGTTCCCTCACCAAGGATCGAACCTGTGCCCCTGCATTTGGGAGTGCAGGGTCTTAGCCACTGGATCACCAAAACTTACTGGTTTTAACATCAAAATACATCCAAAATCTAACCACTGCTTACCACACACCTCTAGAAATTCTCAAGAAACACAAATCAAACCATGATCTAGCCGTTTGTGACCTCTCAAATCTCACCCCCACCCCACCACCCTCCTTCTTCTTTCATTTTACCACTGGCCTCCTAGTTGTCCTCATGCACATCAAGCATACTCCTGCTCATGGCTAATGCTTTTGCTTCTCTTTCTGCCCAAACACTCTTGCCCAAATGCCCACGTGATCCAGTTTTTTATTTCCTGCAGGACTCTCTTCCATGACTTGTTCAAATAACTTTTCCCAGTCAGTTTTAGAATGGTACCCCAATCACTCTCTAGCCCATTACGTTGCTTTATGTTCTTTCAGCACATTCAAAATCACCTGGCTATGAAAAAACACAACTGTGTATACAGATACATATAATACTTACATTTTATTTATTTAATTTTATCCTCCTCTTAATAAAATAGAAACTTCTTATTTGTTGTTGCTCTGTCCCCAGAAACTAAAACTGTACATAGCATATACGCATTCAGTAAGTATTTGGTTGATGAATGAATGTGCTAGAAACCTTCTTTCTTATTGTGCTCTTAACCACTAACCTATACTGTCTGCCAGAAGTATGTTGATTTCTCCAAATCTGTACAGTGTACACAACCATATATATCTCTTAAGCTAAGCTATGTTAAATGCTTAGTACAAAATCTAACATGTATTGGGGCTTTAAATTTGTTAATTTTCTTTCCTCCTTTCTTCCTTCCTCTTTTCTAATGGTGAGAATGACCGTATGTCCTAATTTTCCTGGACGGTCCTAGTTTATACCTCTTGTCCCACTATTATTAATAAAAGTGTCCCTTTTACTATCCAAATGCCCTGTTTAGAATGACTTGTGATATGGCTATCTACAACTGCAACCTGAGATGCCTATTTAAGCTCATTTAGAGATAATGACCATGTACTAGGATGTAATGAGTATTTTCACCAGAGCTGGCTCTAGATGGAGTGACATATAATATGCATTTGGCCTGCTTACAATACAGAACATTTGCGAATAAAAGATATGGGCATTTTAAAGCTAAACATATGGGAAAGGATGTTATTAATACTTTACAGAATAGTATGATAGAATAGGGGCTTCCCAGGTGGCACTAGGGGTAAAGAATCCACCTGCCAATGCAGAAGATAAAAGAGATGAGGGTTCAATCCCTGGGTCAGGAAGACTCCCTGGAGTAGGAAATGGCACCTCACTCCAGTATTTTTCCCTGAAAAATTCCATGAACAGGGGAGCGTAGTGACCTACATACAGGCCATGGGGTCACAAAGAGTGGGACATGACTGAGTGCATACACACACACGATAGAAGAGTAGATTTTGAGCTAAAAGACAGAAGTTGAAATCTTAGTTGTGACACTTTCTAGACTGCTGTCTAGCAAGGTCTTGTGACCTTTCTTATCTGTCAACTGGGTCAATGTTATCTGAATGGCAGATAACTTCAGCATTCTTGCCTTGAGAACCCCATGAACAGTACAAAAAGGCAAAAATACATGACACTGAAGGATGAACTCTCCAGGTCAACAGGTGCCCAATATGCCACTGGAGACAAGCAGAGAAATGGCACCAGAAGGAAAGAAAGGGCTGAGCCAAAGTGGAAATAACCCCAGCTGTGGACATGTCTGGTAGTGAAAGTAAAGTCCAGTGCTGTAAAGAGTAATACTGCATAGGAACCTAGAAAGTTAGGCCCATGAATCAAGGTCAGTGGTCAAACAGGAGATGGCAAGAGTAAATATCAACATTTTAGGAATTAGTGAACTCACATGGAAGGGAAAAGGCAAATTTAATTCAGATGACCATTATATCTACTACTGTGGGCAAGAATCCCTTAGAAGAAATGGAGTAGCCTTCATAGGCAACCAAAGAGCCCGAAATGCAGTACTTGGGTACAATCTCAAAAATGACAGAATGATCTCCATTCATTTCCAAGGCAAATCATTCAATATCACAGTAATCCACTATGCCCCAACCACTAATGCTGAAGAAGCTTGAAGTTGAACGGTTCTATGAAGACCTACAAGATCTTCTAGAACTAACACCCGATAAAGATGTCCTTTTCACCATAGGGGACTGGAATGCAAAAGTAGGAAGTCAAGAGATACCTGGAGTAACAAGCAAGTTTGGCCTTGGAGTACGAAATGAAGCAGGGCAGAAGTTAGTAGAGTTTTGCCAAGAGAACACACTGGTCATAGCAAACACCCTTTTACAACAACACAAGAGACAACTCTACACACGGACATCATCAGATGGTCCATACCAAAATTGGATTGATTAAATTCTTCGCAGCCAAAGATGGAGAAACTCTATACAGTTAGCTAAAACAAGGCCGGGAGCTGACTGTGGCCCATATCATGAATTCCTTATTGCCAAATTCAGACTTAAATTGAAGAAAGTAGGGAAAACCACTAGACCATTCAGGTATGACCTAAATCAAATCCCTTATGATTATACAGTGGAAGACAAATAGATTCAAGGGATTAGATCTGATAGACGGAGTACCTGAAAAACTACAGACAGAGGTGCATAACATTGTACAAGAGGCAGTGATCAAGACTATCCCCAAGAAGAAGGAATGCAAAAGTGCAAAATGGTTGTCTGAAGAGGGCTTACAAACAGCTGAGAAAATAAGAGAAGTGAAAGGCAAAGGAAATCCACAGTTCCAAAGAGTAGCAAGGAGAGATAAGAAAGCCTTCCTAAGTGAACAATGCAAAGAAATAGAGGAAAACAATAGAGTGGAAGAGGCTATAGATCTCTTGAAGAAAATTAGAGATACCAACGGAACATTTCATGCGAAGATGTGCACAATAAAGGACAGAAATAATATGGACCTAACAGAAGCAGAAAATATTAAACAGAGGTAGCAAGAATATACAAAACTATACAAGAAAGATTTTAATGACATGATAACCATTATGGTGTTATCACTCTTCTAGAACCAGACATCCTGGAATGTGAAATCAAGTGGCCTTTAGGAAGCATCACTAGAACAAAGCTAGTGGAGGTTATGGAATGCCAACTGAGCTATTTCAAACCCTAAAAGATGATGCTGTGAGAATGCTGCACTCAAAATGCCAGCAAATATGGAAAACTCAGGAGTGGCCATGGGACTGGAAAAGGCCAGTTTTCATTCTAATCCCAAAGAAGGGCAATGCCAAAGAATGTTCAAACTACCACACAATTGTACTCATTTCACATTCTAGCAAGGTCATATTCAAAATCCTCCAATTTGGGCTTCAATAGTACATGAACAGAGAACACCCAGATGTACAAGCTGGATTTAGAAAAGACAGAGGAACCAGAGATCAAATTGCCACCATCCATTGGATCATAGAATAAGCAAGAGAATTCCAGTAAAACATCTACTTCTTCATTGACTACACTAAAGCCTTTGACTTCATGGATCAAAATAACCCCCGGAAAATTCTAGAAGAGATGGTTATACTAGACAACCTTTCCTGCCTCCTGAGAAACCAGTATGCAGGTCAAGATGCAACAGTTAGAACTGGACATGGAACAATGGACTGGTTCAAAATTGGGAAAGGAGTACGTCAAGGCTGTATATTGTCACCCTGCTCATTTTACTTATATGCAGAGTACATCATGTGAAAGGCCAGGCTGGATTAAACACAAGCTGGAATCAAGATTGCAGGAAGAAATATCAATAACCTCAGATATGAAGATGACACCACCCTTATGGCAGAGAGCAAACAGGAACTAAAGAGCCTCTTGATGAAGGTGAAAGAGGAGGGTGAAAAAGCTGACTTAAAACTCAACGTTTAAAAAATGAAGATCATAGCACCTGGTCCTATCACTTCATGACAACAGATGGGGAAACAAAAGAAATAGTGAGAGACTTTATTTACTTGGGCTCCAAAATCACTGCAGATGGTGACTGCAGCCATGAAATTAAAAGACGCTTGCTCTTTGGAAGAAAAGCTATGACAAACCTAAACAGCATATTAAAAAACAGAAACATTATTTTCCCAACAAAAGTCCATCTAGTCAAAGATATGGTTTTTCCTGTAGTCATGTATAGATGTGAGAATTGGACCATAAAGAAAGCTGAGCACCAAAGAATTAATGCTATTGAACTGTGGTGTTGGAGAAGACTCTTGGGGGTCCCTTGGGCTGCAAGGAAATCAAACTAGTCAATCCTAAAGGAAGTCAACCCTGAATATTCTTTGGAAGGATTGACGCTGAAGCTGAAGTTGAAGCTCCAATACTTTGGCCACCTGATGCGAAGAGCCAACTCATTAGAAAAGACCCTGATTATGGGAAAGATTGAAGGCAGGAAGAGAAGGGGACAGTAGAAGATGAGGTGGTTTGATGGCATCACCGACTTAATGGATATGAGTTTGAGCCAGATCCAGGAGACGGAGAAAAACAGGGAAGCCTGGCAATGCTGCAGTCCATGGGGTCGCAAAGAGTCAGACATGACTTAATGACTTAACAGCAACAACCGTCCACCCCAGGTCATGGTACACGGCAGCTTCGAAAACTTGTGAAAGTTTTGTGAATTCATTGCAGCAACTTGGTCTCCAAGGAAACTTTGACATCCACCAACAAAGTCTTCTCAGACCTCATCCACACCCCCAACTCTGAAGAAACCCAGGTGGTGGGGGAAATAAAGAGAGGGCTTGGCTTTCACATTGCTACAGTGGGGGACTGAGAAAGCAGTGTGGCGACAGCATTTTCTCCTTGTAAATCTCTATTCTTCAAAGCCGTCAAGTCACCCCTCAGGATACAGGAAGAGTGACAGGAGAAATGTGTAAACAATGTAGGACCATAGGAATTCCCTGAAGAAGCGTTAGTATTAGCAATGGACATCACTGTCACGCATTATTTTTCATTTTTTGCATTTTAGCTATCCTTGTATCCTTGTGGATGTGAAGTGGTATCTTTGTGAATGCAAAGGCTTTGCTTTTTAAAATTCTGTGAAATCAATAGCTAAGGCCATTAAACTTTTCAAAGAAACAAAGAGAAAAACACATGACAAAATATAAGGCAAAATTTTTTAAATAGGGCAGTAGAAACACACACTGTGAAAGAAAATATTGATAAAATGGGCTCTACCAAAATTAACTGAACCAATATTAAAAGCTTTTGCTCTTCAAAGCAACAGTCAAAAAATAAAAAAGCAATCCTTAGAATTGAGAGAAAACTTTAACAAAATATAGTTGAAAAGAGCTTGTACTGAGAATAAATAAACTTCTACAACTCTAATAAGAAAACAAACAACTCAGTAAAAATGTATAAATGATTTGAGCAGACACTTTACAAAATACGTTGTATGAATTAGCCAATAATACATGAAAAGATGTTCAATATCACTAGTCATCAGAGAAATAAAAATTAAAAACATTTTGGGCTACCATTTCACAACCTGCTAGAATAGCTAAAATTAAAAAGCTACCAGTACCAGTGTTGACAAGAATATGGATCAATTAGAGTTTTCATATATTGCTGGTGGAAATGAAAAGTGTTATGGTCGCTGTCAAAAAAAAAGTCAGTGTCTTAAAATATTAAACACACTTTAACCATATAACCCAGGAATTCATCCAAGAGAAATAAAAACCTGTGTTCAAAATTACATATGTTAATGTTCATAGCAGCATTATTTATAATACTCCCAAATCAGAGGCAATTTGGGGGTATTATAAATATTCATTCATTGGAGAAAGAATTTTTTAGTTGTGGTATGTTCACACCATAGAATATTATTTAACAATAAGAAGGAACAAATTATGAGTACAAACAGCATAGAAGACACTCTAAAGTATTATACTGAGTGAAATAAACCAAACACAAATACTGTGTAATCTGTGGCTCCATTTGTATGGATTTTAAGAGATATTCTACAATAACATAAAGAATAGTGGTTTCTTGGGGCCAGACGCAGGGAGAGGAATTAATTCCAAAGGGACCCTAAAGATCTTTTCAGAGTGAGGGAAATAGTCAATATCTTGACTGTGGTGGTGCTCACAAATTAGTATGATTTCAAAATTCATTAAATGTACATTTAGTGTGGGTAATTGTTATTGAGTATAAGTAATACATAATAACATAATGAACATAATGACATAAAAAACATAGTGTAAAAATGGGCCAAATCGGCCCCAGAGGGGAAACTTGATGTTGAAGAAACTGGTCGGGGCAGACTGGCCAGGACAATCTCTAACCAGAATACAAACTCCCCAGCATAGGGAAATTGTTCTGAAAGTTAGTTTAAACATGAACAACAAGGAGAAAATGTTCCAAGTTCCAGTTATGCCAAAGCAATTAATATTTTGAGTTCTGGTTTAGGGTAGTCCTGCTTTGTGTGGGTGTGTGGGTGTGTTTTAATTTCAGCTACTCATCTTTTCTGAATGACCTAATTATAGTTCTATAGGTGAGGACGACTTTAATTCAGAATATTTGATGAAGTGCTATTGTGTTTTATAATCAAAAGTTATTGATGGAAATATTAGTTAAATAGTAACCAAAGATACTACCAAAAGCAATAAATCACCCAGGGACATTTCGTGATACTGAGTTAACATTTGATGGAAAAGATACTTTGAGATCCAAATCCTAGCCTCACCTTCATTGAAGGAAGTCGAAACAAAGCAAAAGAGACCCCTACCACCCAAGATGAGCCTGCTGTCAACAACTCCAAAGGGCGTGAAGAAAACTAACACTGAGAAACAGCAACAGTAAACTTAGCAATTGGAAAATGGAACTGTGTCCAATTAAATGAAAAATAATCTCCAAAAATCTTAGCTTTAAAGTAAGTGTATTTGGACATAATGGTATGAATCAAGAATGGATGGTACGAAAAAGAACATCTTAAATCCTGAAACTGAAAAGTATTCATTGGAATTAAAGCATCATAGATGGCATAAGCTCTAGGCTGGATATTATCAAAGAGAGAATTAGTGACTTGAAAGGTAAGCCTGAGGAATTCACCCAGTACATCACACATAGAGATTAAAGGACAAAAATGGAGTGGGGGGTGGAACTTAATAAGAATTGATACTAGAATGAGGGTCTCCAGAATACCGGTAAGATAAGTATCAAATGGAAAGAATAATAGTAAAGGTGAGAAGTAATATTCAAAGAGACACAAGATAAAAATTCTTGAAGAAAGATATGGCTGTCTGATTGAGAAAACATGTGTGTGTGTGATATAATGGAATATTACTCAAACATAAAAAAACATGAAATTCTGCCATTTGGAGAAACATGAATGGATCTTAGAGAACACTTAGGGAAATGTTGAGAGGTAAATACACTTACATATGGAATCTAAAAAGTAATACAAATAAGTGTATGTCGCAAACCAAAAAACAAATCCACCATACAGAAAACAAGTGAGTGATTTCCATTGGGGAGAGGGGATTGGGGGGGACAAGTTTGTGATAGGGGATTAAGATATACAAACTACTATGTACAAATAGATAAGAAAAAATATATTGTATGGTGCAGGGAACTATAACTATTATCATTGTGTAACTTTTAATGGAGTATTATCTATAAAAATACTGAATCACTATGCTGTATACCAGGAGAAGACAATGGCACCCCACCCCAGTACTCTTGCCTGGAAAATCCACGGACAGAGGAGCCTGGTAGGCTGCAGTCCATGGGGTCGCTATGAGTCGGACACAACTGAGCGACTTCACTTTCACTTTTTCACTTTCACACATTGGAGAAGGAAATGACAACTTACTCCAGTGTTCTTGCCTGGAGAATCCCAGGGACAGGGGGAGCCTGGTGGGCTGCCGTCTATGGGGTCGCACAGAGTCAGACACGACTGAAGCGACTTAGCAGCAGCAGCAGCATGCTGTATCCGAAGCTATCATATTACGGTAAACCAGCTATGCTTCAATAAGCAAAAGAGTGGGAATTAAAGACACTGGCTTAATATTTACAAAAATATCATCTCTAATACAATGGATTCCGTACTCATCAAGTAATTAAAATAAAACATATAAACTGAATAGCAACAAATGTACTATAAAAATTGCTTTGTGAGAGAGAAGATTTGGACAGAGAAGGAGGGTGTCATCAGCACCTTCAGTGTTGTATGTAATATTTTACTTTTCAGAAAACTGAAGAGAAAGTAACCAAATGTCACCAAATTACATAGGTTTTGATAGTACTTTGATTTTTTTAATATAAAAATATTTTAAAGGGAAATACTGTAGATATGGAATAGTTTGGGGGAAAACAGGAAAATTCCCATACAAGCTCCTCCAGGGAAGGGCCCTTGCCTTCTTCACTTTTGCTCCCTCTGCATTTGGGGAAGTGTTTATCACTCTGAAGATGCTCAGTGAATGTTGAATAACTAAATAAAAGTCTACCTAAACTAATGACGGAAAAAAGACATTGGGTCTAGTGATAAGCCTGTGCTTGGACCTATTTCCAATGCAATAATTTACTTATCCTTCCAACAAGATTTCCCAATAAATCAACAAGGTGCTGAGGTTACTCAGATGACAAAGATAATCCCTCTAGTGTTACTGAAACCAAACTTAGTACTCTCATGGGATTTCAAAGGCTGAGAATCCTAATAGAATGTACAAAGAGGGTGACGCTAAGATTGGGAACTGGGGAGTCAGGCTTAATAACTTACAGGAAGAGTCTTTCAAGCCATTTTTCTTTTCTCTTTCAAAATAAGATTCCATTTCGATGCCCTTTCCCTTTGTAAAACTGGAAAATAATAATACAAGCGGGAAAAGTCAGGGAAAAGTTATCCAAACCAATAAACTGTTTGCCCTCTGAGAATATAAACATTTCCCCAAAATACTGCAAGGAAACTGCAGGCAAAGGAAAAAATAGACTTCATTTCTTGGACTAAAAAGTGTCACTCTGGCCATCCACTGTCTTTGCAAGATAAGCTGTACGTTGGCAAGGGATGCAACATGCCAGGAAATTGAGGACAGGAGGGTATTTTCCCAAGCTGTATTAGCACTTCTTCTCATGCTTTGCAGAGATTAGAACTTTTATCACTGGTTCACACTCCTTAAAAAAAAATTGTATTAAGCTGTAGTTTTTAGGGAAGAATAGACCCAAATTGTTCTCTTTCTCAGGATGCTGTGAGCTGATGCAGCTAAACCCTATCAGGGAAACCACACTCCAGTAAACCAAAGCCCTCCAACATTACATTGGGGGCACTTTCTCATGATGGACAAGGTTCTAGATGAGGATGGATTTATGGAAACATCTGTGTTAAAGAATGGAATGAAGGGGCCACATTTGCCCTCTTATAGCATTTCTCTGGATAGAAGAGAAACAGGAATCACCAGGATAATGTCAGCTGGAAAACGTCACCAAGAAATTTAGGAGAAAAGCATACAGCCATGTAGGTAAGAACCAGGTCAAGAATCCCAGCAGGCAGGACACAGAGGCAGGTGTCTGGCAAAAGAAATAAAAGGCCAGGCCAAAGTGCTGTGAAATAAAAAGGCAGTGATTTTGACACAGCCACTTACTAAAAACTGACCATTGACCAGATCAGAGCTTTACATCCATGATCTCACTTATTCGTCCTAAAAATCTCAGGAAGCAGCTCTTCTGATTCTCATAGTACAGGTGAGGAGAGTGAATCAGAGGGATTAAGTAGCAGGTGAGGAGTAGACTTGGAGTAAACTCAGTCCCTCTAACCCTACAGCCCGAGTTCATAGTCCTTCTCTTCCCCAGGCACCCTCCTGGTGCCACCTCCCAACACCACTTAACAGGGAGCCTGTGTGCTCCCACCCACACAGGGAACGGTCCCAGGGCGATCAGCCTGAATCTTCAGGTTCTGCATGACCACACAGCAAGGTCTTTCGGGGTGGGAACAGTGTTTCAGTGCTTCCTATGTCCCAAGTCCCTGGCTTGCTGGAGGAAGAATCCAATTGCCCTTCCAAGTGCACACACAGCACTACTGCTGTTGGGTAGACAGGTAAGAAGGACCAGGCTGTGGGGCTGCCTGCTAGCCCAGGCCACGGTGGAGAGCTCAGACTGTCAGTTACTCACTCTACTGCCTGACCCAGCTCTTAGAAATCAAAGATCCTATTTAACACTGAAACAAATTAAGTGGGCTTTAACTATCCATGAAGATCAATTAGGCATCCCAGAACAGCATCAAAGTTCAGGATCCAGCTAGAAAGGGGAGCTGCCATCCGTCTCTCGGATTCAGTTTTCCAAGCAAAAGATTTAAAAACTCGTTGTCAGTGATCACTCAATCTGCAGGAGGAGGTCTTTTAAGTGTGGGTCACTGTGCCAGGTTACAGGGGAAACGCAAAGGCAAGGACATGCAGCTGCCCTCCAGAGTTCATTCTATCCGGAATGAGAAGGGCATTGACGACCCAAGGGACTTTATCAACGCCACCTGAATTTGTGCAGCCTCTGACTTAGTCCACAGTAGGGAGACATGACTACAGTCTGGGGCAGATAAGAGAGTCTCCCTAGGGAGAGTGAGACTGGGTAAAGGCTTTCAACAGCGAGCAAAATTCCGGTGACTAGAGACAAGGAAGGCAGAGTCTAGCTGTGGGAAACCATGTGAGGCAATGCACTCACAGAGAAGCTGCAAACTTGGAAAGTTGGGAGGAGGGCGGGAGGCCAAACCTGACAGCCCTGAGTGTCAGTCCGAAGAATTAGGACAGAGACATGTGTGCCAACCAAGACCAAACAAGAGCCAGACAAGTACAAATGCTGCCACCACCTGTATTTCTGTAAATATCTGTCCCTGCATTGATAATGTGACATTTCCAGGGAAAGGGGGGGGGGGGGGGGTGGTTAGCCACTAAGTCTGACTCCTGTGGCCCCATGGACTGTAGCCTGCCAGGCTCCCCTGTCCATGGGATTCTCCAGGCAAGAATCCAGGGAAAGGTAGGTGGTTTCAAAGAACTCTTAGAGTTCTTGATCCTCCAGGGACTAAAAACTGCACACCTTATAGTAAAAGGCAAGTTTCTTGCTTACAAAGATGGTTTTGAGAGAGCCATCAATCACTGTGTAAAATGGCCAGAAAAAGGTACATTTCTAGAAACTAATTAGCATAAGCATCTCTTTGGACAAAATGGAACAAAAAAGAAAGGCTAAGAAAGGAGCAGAAAAAAGAATTCTGTATCTGTAAGAAGAAAAACATCAAAAATTCAAATTAAGTATGAAAAGATCTCTACTGCTCATAGACAAAGGACAAAAGAAGTTTGTATACTATAATGGTCTTTATCTTTCTGGCTTACTTCACTCTGTATAATGGGCTCCAGTTTCATCCGTCTCATTAGAACTGAGTCAAATGAATTCTTTTTAATGGCTGAGTAATATTCCATGGTGTGTATGTACCACAGCTTCCTCATCCATTCGTCTGCTGATGGGCATTTGACCACAGCTGTATAAGATTGAAATAGGCCAGAGCGGAGGTATCACAACTGTCAAGAGATTAACACGAGAGGGTAAAGGAAAATATTTTACCTAAACCCGTCTCCCTCTCTGCATGGTCTTCTCCACTGTGTGTGTGTCTTTTCTTTTTCTGTATCTTATAAGGACATTAGTCATTGAATTTCCAAACCATCTAGATAATCCAGAATGATCTCATCTCAAGATCTTTAGGTGAATTCCTCTGCAATGACACAGTTTCCAAATAAAGGCATTTTCACAGGTTCTAGGATGCTAGGACATAGACGTATCTTTTTAAAAACCACCATTCAACCCACCACAGAAAATATCATTCAGTTGCTATTTATTGAACATGGCTTTGTTTCCATCAATAGATGAGATAGACTAAAGGAAAATACAGTACTCGATTATATTTTCCTGTAGCCAGGGCACCTCTTGAAGCCCTTAAATAATATGTTGAAGATAGTTACTCATCTGGCTCTTAGAAATGTGCAGTTCTTAGTTGTGCTTATGACATCCAGCAGTATCTTGGGAACAGGCTGTTGAACCGAAAGCCTAACTCAAAGGTTTACAACCAGGATTTCTGCTCCACCCCACAATGTCTTCTCCAGAGTTCTGCTGACTCATTCACCTCTTCAACTTTATCAACCTACACCCCATAATAAACTATTAGTGCAATTATCCAAAGGGCAGAAAATGGACATGTTTGTATTTCCTGCCGGGGTTTCTATTTCATGCCAATCTCACAGAAGGGAATGTTGACGCTTTCATTACCTGCAGTGGCTTCTAATACCAGTTTACAGAGAAGTGCTGGTGTGGCTTCATAATTACCCAAGAAGCTTGTTAATAATTCAAGTTGCAGATTGTTATTCAAATGTGGAGTGGAGCCCATGACTTTGTATTTTTAACAATCTCCCCTGGTGATTCTGATGGGTACAGTGAAGTTGAAATGTTCTGGCTGTATACAGATGTTTCTGTCATTGATCTGCCAGAGTTACATATATCCCATGAAACAAATGGGGGTAGGTCTCACGGGCTTCCAGACCCCAGGCAATCCAATCCCTTGTTGCCTCTCTCACCCTAATTCTACCCACTCTCCCCTCTTGCTGGCCACATTCCAGCCACACTGACCTTTTGTGTCCAGAACTTCCCAGGCCCTTCTTCCTTACTGTTTCCTCTGCCTGAAACAATCCTCTTGGCTATCTGCATGTCTTATTCCCTTACCTATTTTAGATCTCTGCTCCAGCATCACCTTATATAGGGCTCCTTCAATATCTTAAATGACAAATTGTAAACACTAAAAAGCACACTCATCACACCATGGTCCATTGCCTTGCTCTGTTCTTCAGAGCAATAATTAATACCTGTCAGCTTATATGTACATTTATTTTTTTGTCTGTCTCACAAGAAGGTAAGCTCCTCGAGAGCAGGAATATTGGCTGTCTGTTAGCTTGTTTTTAACTGCTGTTTTCGTGCTGTTCTGGTACTTCTGGTACAACTAGAACAGAACCTAGAAGATGCTACATATTCACTTAATATTTGATGGATTAAAAAGTAGAAGGAAGCATCTCCATCACAGAATTAATAAAAATCCCAACTTCTTTAAGTACCTTCAGAAATTTAGATAAGAAGATAAAATGTCCTAAATGGTTTCTAGTTAAGAAGACAGAAGATAATCCTCTGTATATTTAACCTTGAAGGACAGGGTCCCCCAGTTCTGGCTGAGTCAAACTCTTCATCAGCAGTGAAACTGAAGGAACTCAGCTCTGAGGTTTTTGGAATTTCTCAGCACCTCCCTGAGGAAGTTGCTCCTCTTAGAAGAGCCAGGAATGAAAATAAGAGAAGTGGATGGGGCAAATGTGTTCATCTTTCCAAATTGTCCTTTCTGCATTCCTGAATCATCCAGAACCTATGAGGAAGGAAGCAGCCTTCTTCAGTCTTGGGATCTGGGGACTGGTGCCAAGCCTGGGGTAAAGACTCATCCAGCTTTCAAAACATGGAGCCAAGAAGGACACAAAGCAACATCCCGGGGTGATGGGCAGGTGATGGGTGGGGGTGGTGCAGGAACCAAAGAGACCCACAGGCCTAAACACAGCATTTCTCAAAGAGACTAGACAGAGAGACAAGACCAGACTCCAGGCTGTACAAATAAATGGATGTAAAGAGAGAGCAAGTGGGTTCAAAAGTGTAAGGATAGGTAAGATTCAAAGAGGTCCCCAAGGGGTTCTGGAAGGTAAAGGCAGGGACCTCTCACAGGTAGAAGGGATAATGTTAAAGCACTGAGCCATTTTTGACAATACTGTCCATTGCCAAAATGGAGCTCTGCCACACTGGTAGCCAATCAAGAGGCTTCTATGATAATATCACTTAGAAAAATCCTTTTGGAAAGAAAAATGGGAGTTAAATAGAAGAAAAGTTTGTAAAGAAATTTGATGATTAGGATTCTTAGTATAGTTAGGTGCACTATTGAAATATTTCTTTGTTTCAGTGATGTCAACCGCATCCTCATAGCAAAATGTATACACATATGCATACATACACAGGCATATGGGCTTCCCTGTGGCTGCATCGGTAAAGAAACCACCTGCAATGCAGGAGCCGCAGGAGACACGGGTTTGATGCCTGGGTTGGGAAGATTACCTGATGGAGGGCATGGCAACCCACTCCAATATTCTTGCCAAGAGAATCCCAAGGACAGAGGAGCCTGGTGGGCTATCGTCCATAGGGTCGCAGAGTCAGATAAGACTGAAACAACTGAACACACAAGCACATATGCATATGTTACAGACTTTATTTATAAAATCTGAACTTCCCCTGTACCCATTAAATATATACTTCCTGACATTTTCAACCTAATTTTTTCAAAGATAGTTGATCCTTCTTTCATTTTTCATTGCTTCTAAATGTCAGGCAAGTGAAAATTGCGTAGAGATCACAAAGGAAGATGGGGTTTTGAAAGATGGAAGCAATTGTAAAATGTTTTTAAAGACAAGTACTCAGCCACTGAAGTTTCATGTTCCACTCATCAATTGAAAAGAATCATTGGACCTCCCTTCACAGAGGTGACCTGGTAATATGTGGGGAATAGACTAGACTAGGAGAAGGAATAAACCATAAGTGGCTCTCACTAACAGATTTATGTTTTCTTCACTCCCTTTGTAATATTGCCACAAAGAAAACAGAAAAATTCATTCTCTAGCAGTATAGCAGATGATACCACAAATGACCTAATGAAAACAACAAAAAACTACTTTAGGAACACATCATTAAGTTTACATTACTGGTAAAAGAGAGAAAGCAGGAATCCAAGGAAAACAGTGTCTCTGTCCTTATTGTCTTTGCGAAACTATGGAGACTTTGAGTTTCTACTTTGATGTCTATGGAATATATTAGAAGTATAAGCCTAAAGTTTGTTGTAGAGTGAATTTAATGGGAGAACCAAAAATACCATGATAGCAAAAGTTTAATCTCTAAATGTAAAGTTAATAAACAATAAACTTGGCATTCAAGTTTGCCAAGTGGGATTCCCTGGTGGCTGAGACAGTAAAGAGTCTGAGCAGGAGACCCAGGTTCAATCCCTGGGTCGGGAAGATCCCCCAGAGAAGGAAATGGCAACCCACTTCAGTATTCTTGCCTGGAAAATCCCATGGACCGAGGAGCCTGGTGGGCTACAGTCCATGTGGTTGCAAAGAGTCAGACATGACTGAGCGACTTCCCTTCACTTGGCATACAAAGAGAACCAGGGCTTCCTAGGCAGCGCAGTGGTAAAGAATCCACCTGCCAATGCAGGAGACAGCGGTTGGATCCCTGGGTGGGGAAGATCCCCTAGAGGAGGAAACGGTAACTTACTCCAGTATTCTTGCCTGGAAAATCCCATGGTCAGAGGAGCCTGGAAGGCGACAATCCGTGGGGTTGCAAAGAGTCGGACACAACTCAGCACACACATACACACACAAAGGAGAACAGCAAAGAAACATTCAGTCTTGAAACCAGCATTCTCACCTGAGAATTTGTGTTTTTTTTTAAGAAAGCATTTTAATACCTCTATATCCAATTCAGGCTTTATATGTAATTCAAATAACCTCTAGTAGAAATGTAGTCTCGTTATCCCGGGAGAGTGGGGATTCCAGGAATATATCTAAGGCAGATGTAATTTGCAGTTTTTTCTCTCCATGTACAGCTTTTAATCCAAACCTCAGAATATATCCACAGGCAAAATTCCAAGAGAAATAAGCATTTTACAGTTAAAATACACAAGGAAATAAAGAATGAGAAAAAATAATTTTTTTAAATTGTCAGGAGAATCAGACAAGCAAATTTTGGGTTTTGAGAAACTAGGGCTTCCCTGGTGATTCAGATGGTAAAGAATTTGTCTGCAATGAGAGAGACCTGGGTTCGATCCCTGGGTTGGGAAGATCCTCTGGAGGAGGGCATGGCAACCCACTCCAGTATTCTTGCCTGGAGAATCCCATGGACAGAGGATCCTGACAGGCTACAGTCCATAGGGTCACAAAGAGTTGGACATGATTGAGCGACGAAGCACAGCTTTGTGCTGTTGATTTTAAAGAGCCTTCCATAAAGAATGGAGGAAACTGGAACTCCTCCTGAGGATATAGATGCTAGTGTCAACAATTTTGGGGAACTCATACTACCACAAGGACACTGGTAATGACAAGTGATGTTTTTGGGGTCCTCCTTCTTATTAGTGCTGGGGGTTTACCCACCTACCAGCTATTCAGCATCAGCCCTGGTACTTCTGAGGCCAAAAAGCAAGCCCTGTCATGACCTGGCCCAACCAGTGGGCTGATAGCCTCGAAATAAAGCAGAGCTTGCCAGCCAATCTGGTTGGGAGCAATCCCACCTACCAGTATACCCACAGTAGTGGACATTGCCACAACAAACAGGACTGCACAGCCAAAATAGGGGTTACCCATAGAGCATATAGCTTTGGTAACCAAAGGGGAACATTTTACTGAATCCTAAAGAATGTCTCCTACTTCAGGCTCCAAGTCCAAGATGGGGAAATGTAACTTATCTGCTTGATCCATAAGAAATAAAATGAGAATCAGGCAACATGAGGCGACAGAGGACTATATTCCAATTGAAAGAAAAAGATAAAACTCCAGAAGAAGGACTAAGAAAAGTGGAAATAAACAATTCACCTGACAATGAGTTCAAGATAAGGATCATAAAGAAGCTCAACAAACTTGGGAGAAAAGTAGATGATGAATACAGTGAGAAGTTTAACAAAGATTTGGGAAATATAAAAAAGAACCAAAGGGCTTCCCAGGTGGCGCTAGTGGTAAAGAACCCACTTGCAATGCAGGAGACAAAGGAGATGCAGGTTTGATCCCTAGATTGGGAAGATCCCCTGGAGGAAGGCATGGCAACCCACTCCAGTATTCTTGCCTGGAGAATCCCCATGGACAGAGGAGCCTGATGGGCTATATTACATGGGGTCACAAAGAGTCAGACACAACTAAAGTGACTTAGCACACTCTCAAAGAAGAACCAAGCAGATCTAAAGAATATAAAAACTGAAATAAAAAATACACTAGAAGAATGCCAAAGAATGATCAAACTACTGCACAATTGCACTCATCTCACATGCTAGCAAAGTAATGCTCAACATCCGGCAAGCCAGGCTTCAACAGTGAATGAACTGGTAACTTCCAGATGTTCAAGCTAGATTTAGAAAAGGCTGAGGAAGCAGAGATCAAATTGCCAACATCCACTGGATCATAGAAAAAGCAAAAGAGTTCCAGAGAAACATCTACTTCTGCTTTATTGACTACACCAAAGCCTTTGACTGTGTGGATCACATCAAACTGTGGGAAATTCTTTTAAGAGACGGGAATACCAGACCACCTTACCTGCCTCCTGAAAAATCTGTATGCAGTCACAAAGCAACAGTTAGTTAGAACTGGGTGTGGAACAATAGACTGGTTCCAAATCGGGAAAGGAGTATGTCATGGCTGTATACTGTCACCTTGCTTAATTAACTTATATGCAGAGTACATCATGAGAAGTGCTGGACTGGATGAAACACAAGCTGGAATCAAGATTGCCAGGAGAAATATAAATAACTTCTGATATGCAGATAACACCACCCTTATGGCAGAAAGCAAAGAAGAAATAAATGATGAAACTGAAAGAGGAGAGTGAAAAAGTTGGCTTAAAACTCAACATTCAGAAAACTAAGATCATGGCATCTGGTCCCATTACTTCATGGCAAATAGACGGGAAACAATGGAAACAGTGACAGACTTTATTTTGGGGGGCTCCAAAATCACTGCAGATGGTGACTTCCACCATGAAATTAAAAGACACTTGCTCCTTGGAAGAAAAGCTATGACCAACTTAGACAGCATATTAAAAAGCAGAAGTATTACTCTAACAACAAAGGTTTGTCTAGTCAAATCTCTGGTTTTTCCAGTAGTCATGTATGGATGCGAGAGTTGGACTAAAAAAATCTGAGTGCTGATGAATTGATGCTTTCGAACTGTGGTGCTGGGGAGTGTGGTGCTTGAGAGTCGCTTGGACTGCAAGGAGATCAAACCAGTCAATCCTAAAGGAAATCAGCCCTGAATATTCATTGGAAGGACTGATGCTGAAGCTGAAGCTCCAATACCGTGGCCACCTGATTTGAAGAGCTGACTCATTGGGAAAGACCCTGATGCTGGGAAAGATTGAACGCGAGAGAGAAGGGACGACAGAGGGTGAGATGGTTGCATGGCATCATTGACTCGATGGACATGAGTCTGAGTAAGCTCCGGGAGTTGGTGATGGACAGGGAAGTCTGGCATGCTGCAGTCCATGGGGTCACAAAGAGTTGGACACGACTGAGTGACTGAACCAAACAGTAGATTAGATGATCCTGAATAATAGTCATCAATCTAGAAGACACAGTAGTGGAAATGATCCAAGCTAAATAGAAAAGAAGAAAAAAAATTTTAATGTGGATAGTATAAGAAATCTCTAGGATAACATCAATCACACTAATATTTACATTTTGGGGGTCTCAGAAGGAGAAGAGAAAAAATGAAGAGAGGTAAAGTACAGCTGATTACAATATTGTGTTAGTTTCAGAGGTAGAGCAAAGTGATTCTGTTTTATACATATACATTATTTAGATTATTTTCCATTATAAGTTACTGCTCATGCTCAGTCACTAACTTATGTCCAACTCTTTGCAACTGTATGAAATGGAGCCTGCCAGGCTCCTCTGTCCATGGGATTTTTACAAGCAGAAATACTGGAGTGGGTTGCCATTCTCTTCTCCAGGGGATTTCCCCAACCCAGGTATCAAACCTGCGTCTCTTGTCTCTCCTACGCTGGCAGGCAGATTCTTTACTACCAGCACTACCTGGGAAGCCCCATTATAGGTTATTATAAGATATCAAATATTGTTCCCTTTGTTACACAGTAAACCCTTGTAGCCTATTATATATATATATATAGTAGTGTATCTGTTAATCCCATATTCCTAATTTATCCCCCACCCTTTCCCTTTTGGTAACCATAAGTTTATTTTCTATGTCTGTAAGTCTGTTACCAGAAATTTTTATATAATCTTAGTATAAGCAAAAAATTCTCTTGTAGTAGATAAAATAAACTTGACCTGTTTCCTCCTAATCTTTTATCTTTGAGAAGCTAAAAACTGCTCTCAGCCCAAAAATATTTTCCCATTCCAGCTACTGAATAGCTGTGATACAACAAAATCAGCATTTCAAGCTATTACTGTCTTCAGTTAGATTTTAAAAAATGCACTGTGTAGATATAAAATGCTATTAACGATCCTTTGGATTTTTACAAGTATATGTGGAAAAAAAAAAAGCAGTCAAATTCACCATCACCCAAGAAAACAATTAGATCCAGAGAAATCAATACAGTACAATTTTCTTCTATAGAGTTTATTTCATACACACTGCATTAGAGAAGTTTTTAACCAAATTAAAATTTCCAAAATAGACGACAGTATGAGATACAAATTACCAAAAACCACTGGTGTAAAGGAAAGACATTTCATGATAACTAAATTAAACCATTCAATCATGAGGCTGATAAGACAGGCAGGGTGATGAGGCAGATGGTCAAAAGACAGTTCGATGAGATCTGAAATAAGAGATGCTGCCTGGCAGTTCTGGCTAGATAAGACAACAGCGGGGGGGGGGCTCACTTACCAGGTGCGAGACACTTCAAAAGCAGTTCCAACAATTATGCATATTGCACAATTTCCCAAACAGCCTGTTTCATGGAGTACAGCTACTTATGAGCAGATTCTTTAAATATATAACTAAACATAATTTCATTTGTATAGCTTGGCGAGACTTTTTGTTAAAAAAAAAAAATCACAAATCAATCCAGTCTACAGGAAGTCAGAAAAAAGGAAACAAAGGTGAGACATATTAAAAATTATTTAAACCTAACTATACTAACAATCACATTAACTGTAATGGTCAAAACAATTGAGTGGCAGATATTGTTGGAATAAATTTAAAAAATCAAGACTCCCCCAAAAATTCACAAATGAAAAAATAAATAAAACTTTGGCCAACTGTAGAATCTATATTTTATTTCAGAAAATATGATTATTTACAAACTGTACTGATGACACATGTGAAAAGTTAAATCCTTGGATCACT
This sequence comes from Odocoileus virginianus, assembly GCF_023699985.2. Taxonomy (NCBI): domain Eukaryota; kingdom Metazoa; phylum Chordata; class Mammalia; order Artiodactyla; family Cervidae; genus Odocoileus; species Odocoileus virginianus. The sequence continues at coordinate 53,001,663 of NC_069684.1, read as the reverse complement.
TTCAGTATTCCTGTGGAAAGGCAGCCATCACATCCTATGATCAGTCAATATGAAAGCTGCAACCTTCTCCAATGTTAAGTCCGATCCTCCACTGGATCATCCGAGGCAACCAAGAGCCAATCCCTTTTTAAATATGCTTCCCCTGAAACAAATATTACCCTGCATATTTTAGCAGTACATTAGAATTTTTAAACTCTCACCAAAGGGAGGACCTTCCCTGAGTCTCAGATTTTTTTAAATCTGTCTAGACAGTGGTAGAAAGGCCTGGATTTTAGAATCAAACAAACCTAGGTGTGTCAGGCTCTAGTCATAAGTCAGCTCTTAGATAGTGTCCCTAAGCCTCAGTCTGCTAAGTTAGGGTTTTTTTGTTTTGTTTTGTTTTTTTAAAGGGGGAGGGTAATAATTTGACAATTCAAGAATGAGAACTGAAACAGCTCATCCACTTAAAATACCCAGCATGGTTCCTAGAACACGAAATTCTTAATACATGTTATCATGATTGCCAGCCATGCAGCAGGGGGCCCATCTGGTACCAAACCTCTTCGTCCAGCCCTCACTGCCTCAAGTCTTACCCAGGTTTCCTCCAACCTTTCTTCTGCAAACTGAATCCTAACACCTTCTCTCAAACTTTCTCAAACATTGTTCAATTCTTGAGTAAGTGTTTGTTGCACATGTGTTTTAGAGTTAAAAATAACAATTCCATCTTGTCATTCTTATCATCTAGGCAATCCTAAATTTGCACTTTCCCTGACATTTTATTTGAGTCATCCTTGATCCATAATTCCAGTTGAGTCATAAATAAAACACCTCATATAGGTTACATATCACATTAGATGATTTTAGGTAATTTCCTTAAAAATCTGTGTATAAATTATTTACTTTCCAAATGGTAGTTATATTTCAAATATACCAAGAGAGGTGGTATTTAATATACCCTAAGGTGAATTATTTTGTAAAGCAAAGCATTCATTTTCAGTATCATCAATCATTTCCTCATCTGTCTGTTTTATAAGATTGAACTTCTTATTTATCATATTTGCTTAAAACACAACTCTTTGTAGATTTTACCAGTTATTTGTATATTATAACCAAATGGTAAAGAACATGAACTTTTAAATCTTTTCTTTAAGGCTTTGTCTCTCCCTCAAGCTGTATTAAATGTTTGCACCTCCGTCTTTGACCAGTAAGTTTACTGGAAAAACAATTGAGACCACCACCATTCCAGATACTTAAAACTACAATACAATAGGAATCAATTGAACAGATAATTTAAAAGGTTTAGGCTGTGTCTCTGTTGATAAAGAATGAATCCTAATTCACTCTTATTATTAACTCTTGTTATTATTCACTCTTGTTATTAAGAGTGAATCCTAATTCACTCTTCAAAACACATTTCTTGGGTGAGAGCCAGTATGGTAATTGTGTTTAAGAGTATGATGATTATGCTATTTCCATCTACTTTGCATAAATTTGAATAATACATTCAAGTGGCCCTAACCTCACATATGTAACAATTAGTGCAATTAATTTGTACAAATGTGTTTCAACTCTGTATTCTGGGCATGATGCACATGAAATGTATAATGGGGTCTGAAATCCACCAGTTAACCTCCCAAATAATATTTTGTGAAGATGTGTGAGACAGTCATCTGTTCCTGAACAAGTGTCAAAACAATTAATCTAAGACTCACGATAAGACTACTCTGACCAGGGGAAGGAGACTCTTTGAAAAGATGCAGAATTCAGCATCTGACTGGGAGTCTGTGTGTCTTAAGTAAATCTAGGGATTGCTAGTTTTAAAAGCAACTGGATGATTCAGGGGGCAGTGGAATTTGTTATTCCTACAGGCACAAGAATATGCAACCTCAGACCAGCCTAATAAAAGATTCCAACATATTTAAATTCTAACTCTGTGTCAAGCATTTTGCTAATCAGCTGGCTTACATTACTGCCTCTTGAATTCTCACAGTACCTCTTCAGAGATAAGCACTAGAACCGCCTTTGTTCCGAGGAGGAAACTGAGAGTTGGAAAGTTTAGTCTGCCAGTCCCACATGCCTTCCCCTCACCTCCCTGCTCTTCCAAGGTAAGCTTTGCCTGTTGCAGCTGTGGTTTGTCCAAGAGGCGGTGAGTCATCCTGTTAATGGACTTGGATCATTCCTGAAGTGTGCCCTCTCTTCTGTGTCTTCATCTGTCCTCTCCCTGAGAAGCATACTCTGCTAGGGCAGGACACTCGGGTGTCACACTTGTCCTCGTAGCCCCATCCCAGCACGGTGGTGTTGTTTAGTCACCAAGTTGTGTCCGGCTCTTTTGCAACCCCATCTGGGGTTGGGCCTATAGCCCACCAGACTCCCCAGACCATGGAATTTTCCAGGCTGGAATATTGGAGTGGGTTGACATTTGCTCCTCCAGATCTTCCTGTCCCAGGGATCGAACCAGCATCTCCCGTGTGTCCTGCACTGGCAGGCAAACTGAGCCACTTTGGAAACCCACCCATTCCAGCATAGTGGGCTGCATATCATTAGACCTCCACGTGTATTTAAGGAATAAATGATGCTGTATGTACTTCTGTGAAGCTCCATGCTGAATATGAGGGGATTAACTCAGTGTTGGTTGGAGGAAATTTCACCTCTTTCAAATGTTTGAGAAAGAGGCGCCTGCCTGGGGAAGATATAAATATTGTAGATATTAAGGGATGGTCCGACACAACTATCTCCCAAGAAGTCAGAGTTCCAGAAAGTGATGAGGGCTGAGGTTGGTCAGCCCTGAGGATGCTATGACGTGTCAAGGTGGTGACTCAAGTAAACTCTGAGAAAGCTGGTATCTATCATGACACTCCATGCATTCTCTTATGGTGGGGCTTTCCCTGAGTATACATTCTTCGTTTTTGATCTTCTAAGAATTTATGGTGTGCGATAACTATGTGCTAAACATGAAGGATATAAGGATGTATGTTTTCAAATAGTTTTCCTTTTTCTTCTTTTTGTCTCTCTTTTTAAAGCTAGAAATAAAAGTAAAAAAATAATAGTAATATAAATCAGTCATAGGTATACTGGAGGGTTAATGTTGATGTATGGCAGAAACCAATGCAATATTGTAAGGCAATTATCCTTCAATTAAAAATTTTAAAGTTCTTTAAAAATAATAGTAATAACAAGAAGACTTGTTAGGACTCTGACTCAGCTAATCAAAGATCTCAGTATCGAAAAAGAAAGTTCCTTTGGCTCGTATGTGGCTGTTCATACAGCCCAAGCCTTTGTTCATCTGCCCAACAGCCCAAGCAGTTTCATCTGTCCAGAATGCCTTAACATCTTTCTTTACCTGACAGCTCATCAACTAATCAACAGAAAGTCTGTTCCTCCAGAGCCTCCCTTTCATTCCAGGTGCCCGTCTCTATGCTCTTATAGAATCCATGGCCTTCTTTAGCCAGAGCCTGCATCACACAGCTTCGTCATCTGTTGTTTGCCTGTCTGTCTCCTCTACCCATCAGTGAGATTCTAGAGAGCAGGAAAGCATCTTATTCATCTTTGTCTCCTCAGGTTCTCTGTCACCAAAGTACCTCCCTGTAATTACACTCCATAATATCGAACTTAACTGAGCTAGGACAGAACTGATGGAACAACCGCAAGCCTGAGAACGCACGGGTGCATTTGAGCAATCTGGAGGCTATCAAATAAGAACTATCTGCTTCTTCTCTCCCACCCCAAACAAACCACTCCAAAATCAAGGTCTCCAGACTAAGGATTTACCCACCTTTTATATAGCCAAATCCCATCATATGTCTTCAATGAATCAGAGATATGTTTGCGAGCTCTGAAAAGATCAAAGAGATAGAAAATGGATTGTAGAGATGTAAGGGAATCTATAAAGCCAGCAGAGACCCTTTGATCCACCACAGAGATGTCTGAAGGAGATCTGGGAGTATGCAGGCATCCGGGGAGAGCTGTGTTGGCATTAGAAGTCCCCAGAAGGAGAAGTCATGAGCCATAAACTCTTTTAAAGTGGGAGGTTAGACAACTAAGGCCTTGGGGATAGCATTGATCAATTCAGCAAGTAAAAATATAGGATGCTTAGTTAAATTTGAGTGTCAGATACACAATAGATAATTTTTTAGTGTAAGTCAGTTCCATTAGGCAGAACTGAGTGTTCTTTATTTATCTGGCAACCCTACTTCAGGGAGAACTTTTAAGACTGAAGCATTTGTCCAGAGTAATTTAACACCAGCGGGGTGATCATCAATTCCGGTTTCTTATGGAAGAGGATATGAAACCCTACTCTCTATATTCAAAGTAGAGGTAGGAACAGGAAGAAATGGGGTCAAATCAAAGCCTGAAAGAGCTCATTTGAACATTTATTAAATGTGTGTCACATTCTGGCACTTTTAGAAAAAGTATCTCCAAAAATTTTGCAACATACAAATCATCGCCTCATTTAATGACAAGGCAACGATGCTCAGAAAGTTAGGTGGTTTGCCAAAGACCCCACAGAAGCGAGAGAGACATGACTCTTCGATGGTTCTGTCTCACTTGAAAACCACACTTAGTCGACTACTAACCTGCTATTCTCTTCTCTGCCTTCATGTCTCTAGTAACTTTCTCAGTATTCTGCTATCTTCGTTTTTACTTAGAACATAAGAACATCATGTTGTCGTTCAGGAGAAATTTGTTTCAAGAAAAAAAAAAATCCTGGGTGCCTTTAATAGAGTCGGTCATGTAGCGTCTGGTATCAAGAGAGCACCATGGCATAGTACCCGTAGGCCCACATGCTTCTTACCCTGATTATAACTCTGCATGCAATTTCCTATTTGAAAGAAAGAAACCAGATGGGAATATTTTCTCACTTTCTTTTGAGTTTCAAAGTTGCTTGAGAAAAATAAACATATGCGTCTATGAATAATTGAACCCATTCCAAGGGATGTAGCTAGACCCTTTCTATCTCCCCAAGAAGGTAGAAGCCCACAGTTTCTCCCCTAAACCCCTCTCTGCTGGCTCCAGAAGGAGAGGGAACCTTGTATTTGAATTACTATAGCCCAGTATAGGGACACGGCAGACCCTCAGTAAGCATCTGCAGGAATGACTATCTCAGGGCCCAGGTGACAGAAATCCCGTTCATTCTTCTGAGTCTATTTGTGTAAAGGGCAAATTTATCCACATGTTGACCTGATTGAGTGGTCAGCTCTTTCCCCGGAGGTAGAAATGGTATATCCAATAAGGAGTTAATTTCCTTTGTATATAAAGAACTCTTGATTTGGTATCCCTGATGGTGCAACAGTAAAGAATCTGCCTGCAATGCAGCAGAAGTAAGAGACACGAGTTCAATCCCTGGACCAGGAAGATCCCCTGGAGGAAGAAACGGCAAACCCACTCCAGTGTTCTTGCCTGGAAGACTTCATGGACGGAGGAGATCGGTGTGCTTCACTCCATGAGGTCGCAAACAGTCGGAACTGAAGCAACTTGACACACACACAGAGTAAATCAGGCAAGATGTTTTACATACTGTGATACAAGGGATCTTCATTATTTTCATAATTAGTCACTACCCTATACATTGTAGACAACCAGCCCGTCTAAGTCCTAAAAAATCCATCTTCTATTTCATGTGGAAAAAGCTAAATATTAAAAATTCGCTCCTTTCAGTGACTCTTCTCCCTCTTGAAAATATCTCCCATTCGGCCAGGGGAGCGGGTGGGTGGTGGTGGCAGGAGCCGCAGGGGGAGCCTGGTTGGTAAACGACGTGGCATCTGTGCTGTGGCTGTGACCCCCAGAGCGCGGCTCTCCTCCCAGCCACAGCCGTCACCAGCTCTGCATGATGAATCCCATTACCTCACAGGGCAAGAATTCGGCTTTATAAAATAGACTTCACATTTGGTCCCCTGGCCCTGCAGGGGATGGAGCCTCTTTTATCTCCAGAGGCCTGGGGGCAGGAGGCAGAAGGGACAGTCCAGGAAATGTACACCAGACCACAGCCTGAGCCCAGAGGCTGCAAACCCCTGCTCCCCCGGAGCGCTGGGACCTCTGGCTCCATGGACAAGAGGGGAGGATTCTGATTCTCGCCTTGGTCTTGCCTTCCAGCCAGGGCAGTGAGAGGACCTAGGTGGAGAAAGAGGCTCAACAGAGTGCCTAGCCAGGCCCATTCTCCATCATATGTCAGACATCGTCCTGGCAAAGTATTGCCCTGGTGACCTTTATCCTCAAATCCTTTTCAGCTGACCCACACCTCCCAGAAAACCTGGGTCATTATCTGTCTTGGCTAGACATCAGCTCCCCAGATCTCCCTCTCTGGTGTGTCCAGGGAGGCATTCTTCTGTCTTTTACTCCATTTTGACTCTGAGGAGTGAAATTTCAACCACAAGTATGTCATAGGAACACATTCTTTTATCAGTAGAAATTCTGCAGCTGAAAACCACAGTGTCCCACAACGACCGCTTAGATATTGAACAGCCCACTGGACTCAGCCAGGAGAGGCAGCCAGGGCCCATCTGCAGCATTTCCCCTTTGCACAAGTGCTGGGTCACCCCCAGGTCACTGCTTGCCCTGTGTGATGCTGAGCATTTCACACAGTCAATGCAGGAGAGGGAGATGGGGGTTCGATCCCTGGGTGGGGAAGATCCCCTGGAGCAGGAAATGGCAACCCATTCCAGTATTCTTGCCTGGAAAATCCCACAGACAGAGGAGCCTGGCAAGCTGCAGTCCACGGGGTCGCAAAGAGTCAGATACAACTAAGCGACTAGCATTTTCACTGTCACAGTGCCAGCGTAGTGATCACAGACGAGGTTACAGATGAAAATACCTAGCATGGTCCAGACACCCCACAAATCTTCAGTAACTGTTACTTGACTCAAACCCTTTTCCTGGTGATCAAGTCTCCACATAGGACCCTAGAGTGTATTGTAGAGACATTGGAAGGCCCTCCAAATCATCAGTTTTCACACTTTAGGCTGTGAGCAGGTTCAGAAATTTTCTGAGAATTTATGTTCCAACTTTTCTGCTCTGTTCCTATTTATTTTTTATAATATTGTATATTTAAGAGAAAAGCAGTTGGGGAAATTTTTGTTTTATTATGACTCAGATAAGGAGCATCAAAAATAAGAAAGAGCCATTTTATTTGAGCCTTCCTGACCTTTAGTCTCCTAAGGCTTCTCAGGTGGCACTAGTGGCAAAGAACCCACCTGCCAAGGCAGGAAAGGAGAAGGGCATGGCAACCCACTCCAGTATTCTTGCCTGGGGAATCTCATGGACAGAGAAGCCTGGGGACTACGGTCCACAGGTTCCAAAGAGTCAGACGCAACTGAAGTGACTTAGCACACATGCATGACGTTAGTCTCAGACATCGATAAGAACCGTTTTACATATCATGATGAGCACCTTCCAATCATGCAGAGAGGCATCCCCAAAGGCAATAGTTTTCCATGATTATTCATTTGCCTAACATATGCATATAAACACATATATTTTTATATCTGTTTACAGCTTTATTACTCAAGTGTCTGTGATCCTCTCATTCAAGATATAATTTATGTTTCAGATGGTTTGAAAACCAAGACACTTGCCTTTAGTGGGCTGCCTCTCCAGGTCAATGTGGGGAGGAGAAGCTTGGGAAACCCCACCCCCCTGACTCTGCTCCTGGCTCCCCTAGAAGAGTGACCTCTGGAATCTACAACCTGCATCTCACGCTGGACTTGCGCAGCAGCATGTTAATCCCCCAGGGACCTGCACCCTCCACCCTGAAGACTTACTTAGCATTTGCCTGTCTGCTTCAAACTTAGATTCAAAAATCTGTAAGTTACGAGAATGGCCTGGACCACTGACCCAAGGGGGTTATCCAAGACCCCCAAATAAGTTTACCCACATTGGGTGAGTGACAGTAAAGAAATCACTGGAGTAGATCCTTAGGGACCAGTTCCTGGTCTCCTCTCTTCCACTCCAGAGCTCTCTTGGAAAAGACTTTTCATAACATGGAATTTCAAATGTGGACAGGGGATTTCCCTGGTTGCCTAGTGGTTAGGGTTCTGAGTTTTCACTAAGGTGAGAAGTGTTAAGTGTGTTAGTCACCAAGTCGTGTCCAACTCTTTGTGACCCCATGGACTGTCACCCACCAGGTTCCTCTGTCCAATTGGAATTCTCCAGGCAAGAATACTGGAGTGGGTTGATATGCCCACCTCCAGGGGATCTTCCTGATCCAGGAATCGAACCCACATCTCTTGGATTGCAGGTGGATTCTTTTCCATCTGAGCTACCAGGGAAGCCCTTTCATTGCGGTGGCCTGAGTTCAATCCCTGGTCAGAGAAAATCCCACAAGCTGTATAGTACAGTCAAAAAAATAATAAAAGTATAGGACTTGAATGATTTCAAAGAGCAAGAAGAGCATTAATTTACATGTTTACCTTAACTTCCCAACAAAGATCATACCAGGTCTTAGAACAAAATTTACCTTCTGCATGTCTTTTCTGTGTCCCAAAGCTCCCATCTCAGAGGTAGATATTAGTGAGTTCCTAATGATCATTAATTATTGCTCTAAACACCACTGTGTGGGACACATACATACAGAGAAGACTGGGGTTTTTTTTTAATTATCTATAAAGAGGGTTTACTTGTTATGAAAAATAAGTGACATGATGAAACGTGATAAAACATAAGAGGATCAAATTGTTCCCTAACCACTGCCTATTCTCAGATGGAAACCCAACAAAAAAAGGGGAATGACTCATCTCAAATCCACAATCAAAGAGACAGCATTTCTTTCTTTTCTAAACTCCACTTGAGAATTAGAGCCCAAGATAGATGAACATATTTAGACTCAATCTGAACAAAACTGGAGAACATGGGCCACCAAAATTGAGTCTGGTGAACTGTATCCAGAAGAATTTGCCATCTGGTTGTGTGTGAACATCCTGTGTTAGCGTGAGGGACAGTTTCCACTGAAGTCAGGACTTGCCCAGTGTACCTGATGGCATCAGATTTCAGGCCTTGTCTGGAACACATTGCCCTGGGCACAGAGTGCCACTGTCTTTTTATAAGGGTGATGTTTTTAAAGTGCTCCATTAATTAATCACAATATCTGCCCCTCATTAACCACTTCACTACCTGCCTGTCATGATTCTAAGCATTTTAGGGGCATTTTCTAATGTAAGCTTGTCAGCAGTCTTCTGTCATGTCATAGACAGCATTAGACCAGGTTTGTAGGTTAGGAAGCTGAGGCTTAGAGAAGGTAAGCCTTATTATTATTATTATTTTAATTGGAGGATGATTGCTTCAAATTTTGTGTTAGTTTCTACTGCACAACAACATGAGTCAGCTACATGTATACATACATCCCTTCCCTCCTGAGGCTCCCTCCGTCCCACCCCTCTAGCCCAATTCACCTCTGCAGCCTGTTTCACTCAACTCTCAGTTCACTCTGCTCTCTGCCCACTTGGACACAGCCAAGGTACTGGGAATCCAGGGAAGAAATAGCCTTGACTTTATCTCTCTGACTTTCCTGTCTTAATTTTTCACAAAAATGTATATAAGAAATAAAAGGTTAGAAAACTAAACCTGGACCTATATCCCCAAGCAGTGAGGAGTTAGGCTGACCAGGAATCTTTGATCTGTGTTTGCTGCAGGTAGAGTCTGGGCTCTCACCATTCAGTATAATGGTTCTCAAAGTGCGGCCCTGGGGCCAGCAGCATCAGCATCATCTGGGAGCTCACTAGAAAAGTGGATTCCTGGACCCCACAACTAAAAGGGAAACCATGGGAGTTCATAGTCAGCAACCTGTGTTTTTAAAGCTCTTCAGGGATTCTGAGGTTCACCAAGTCTCAGAACCTCTGGCATAGTGAAATAACAAACAGACCCAGAAAGGGCTTAGCAGTGAAGCCAGTGAAATACAGGAGGTCAGGATTTTCAAAACTAGTCTTGTGAATTTCATATTTATAATCACAATATCATAAAATGAAATGGGAAGAGAGTTTGGAAGCTTTTTCATTTATCTCATATTTGGAAAAACTGAAGCCCAGAGAGGCAAAGTGTATTATTCCTAGTCACACAGCAAACAAAGATGTTCCAGAGGCTTCCACTGGAACCAGGTCCCCTGCTCCTAACTCTGAGTCATCTTCTGCAATTCAACTTCCCTTCCAGTTCCCAAATATACCTTCCACAACTGTACCTTCTCCCAAGTCTGTGTTTAGAGATTGTCTAAGAGTCTGAGTGGGGGAAAAAAAAAATATTTCTCCTTACTCTGAACATAACGTAGCACTTTCTCTTCTTATAATTCTATTATGCATCAATATTTATACACTCACAATTTTTGCAGCAATTAATTAAGCATCTTATTCAAATTAGCATAATAATTTTTACTTCCTCTTTTATCTCATGGTTGGGTTAGAATCAAAGTTGTTACTTTTTCAAATTTTTCTTACACATTTGCATAATTTTTTCTGAAAAACTCAGAACTATGCTTCTTTATCTCTCTGGGAAGATAATCATCTCAGATTACTCTAATCATGATGTGTTCAGTGATGCTGTTTGACAGTCTTTTCTGAGCTGTGGGAAGCCATTTTTCTAAAATTTTTTATCCCCATATCCAAACCTACATTTTCCCATTCTCATAGAGCAAATCAGATGGTTAGACAAAAAAATTAAAGTGATTTACTTGTGAAAATAACTAGGTAATTAGCATTCAAGGTGATGGGTCATCAGAATCAAATAGTTGGAGTTTTTAGGTGGGTTATTTGCTGAGCAGTTACTATTACACTTAATATTTTTATTTTTTCTTTTCCTGTGAAGTGTTTGAGAGACCGACCTGTTCAGAGATAATCTTGACTGCATTTCATGCTAACAATTTCTGGAACACACAGAGGTGGGCACCCTCCCACCCAGATAGGAGTTGTGGTCATGGCTCTTCAGTAGAGTCACTCAAACTTTATTTCACAAAGACCATAACTTTTTTTTTCTGACTTATTTTCAATTTTCTTATTTTAAAAAAAGCAATTAAGTGCTTACTCTCTTTCTTTTCAGAAAGAATCATGGATAATCTCAGAGAATTAAAATGATGTTATGAATCCATGCTGTAAGAACTCGCAATCTAGAGCCAACTCAAGGGTATCAGCATCCAGTGGTACAGGGAGCAAAACACTGACCTTTAAAACAAAAATGCACTGCCTTGGTTAGCATGTAAGAGTAGCCTGGTACATACATCAGGCACAAATCACTCTTTCTTCAGAAAAAATAACTCAATTGAGCACCTTTTGTGAGAAAGGTTAAGATTTCCTCGAGATCAGAAGTTGGAAGAAGAAATGAAGGAGGAGGAAAGAAAGTGTTTAGCCCTCTTTCTTTCCTTCTCTGCTTGAGGAAAGTTGGAGTTTCAGAGCTACTCATGGACAGATGAAGACATGAAAAGAGAAGGTGAGATAGAAGGATTTAGGAAATGGTAGAGGTAAAAGACGGAGAAGGCAATGGCACCCCACTCCAGTACTCTTGCCTGGAAAATCCCATGGATGGAGGAGCCTGGTAGGCTGCAGCCCATGGGGTCGATAAGAGTCAGACACGACTGAGCACGACTGAGCGACTTCACTTTCACTTTTCACTTCCCGGCATTGGAGAAGGAAATGGCAACCCACTCCAGTGTTCTCGCCTGGAGAATCCCAGGGATGGGGGAGCCTGGTGGGCTGCCGTCTATGGGGTCGTACAGAGTCGGACATGACTGAAGTGACTTAGCAGCAGCAGCAGCCACAGAGGGAAAAGAAGTCTAGGAGGAGCTGAGGTGCTGGCCAGCAAGGCACTCCCCCATCCTGTGTTACTGATCACCAGGCAGGTAAGTCCAGAGCAGGCACAGCAGGAGAGTAAGAGTGTGGCTCAGAAAGCCTTTGTGCTAAAGCAAGGGCGGTCACTCTTGTTCACAGGCCCAGGGGTTTCCGACGTTCAATTCACACGAAGTCCTTAGGGCACATAAGAAAAGAAGCAGTTGCTAGAACTAGCAGTTGACATTATGATTAAAAACAATCTAATTGAAAACCCCTAAAATGGCATTCCAGTATAAAGCTGATGATCCTAAAACTTGGTCTTAAGGACAACCCCTAGGGAACTTTTAAAAACACAAAATATCGAGTCCAATACAGGCCTTTTGGGGCCATAGCTGCTTACAAGACTACATGGTTTAGGAGCCTCTCGGGGGATTCTGATACACTTCTAGGGGTCTGTGCCTAAGCAATTTGAAAAATATATTAAATTTCAAAATTACTGAGGCACTTTGTCAAAGATAATGGCAAATTCTGACTCTTCCTCTCTGTTGGGTTGGTCACTCTTCTTCTATATCCAAGCTCCTCAAATGATTCCCATCTACTGATTAATTCAGAAGGAGAAAACTATTTGGGGAGTAAACCCATGTCTACTCCACATTGTTGCTGAAAAGAAAGAAAAACTTGATCGCTATAACAGAAAGAGAAATGTCTTCATTGTAGTAATAGGCGAATCAAGGATCAGGGTGAATTATTAACAATCTACTTGGAAGTCAAGACTCCACCCCCCAAGTAGACCTCAATTCCCTGCTGAGAGCATTGTCCTGGAAGACCAAGCCATGAATCAAATACATATCAATGTCTCTTACGAAATATACATGGAATGTCAGGGCAAATGCGCCATCCATGCCCAGTCCCCTAAAAGGGCCTTCTTATCCCCACTAGCCTGAGTCTGACTCATAACCCACGTGCTGGGTGGCTTAAGAATTAGAGTTTTAAGAATGAGTCAGCAGGCTCCAGAGGCCCACATATTATTTTCATTGTGATATGGGACACTCATCATTAGACTATCTTCCAAAAGAACGGTGCTGGTCAGTTTTTCATTTCAGCACCTATGATCTAAATTACAATAATTTTTAAAAAGCCTATAAGTGGTCTATTAAAAAGTCAGCTTCCAAAGTCACAAGAGATTTAAGAATTCTGGTGTCAAACAGGTGCTCAGAAATCATTCTATAGCAAGAACAAATGAACTGAAAAAAATTTTAATCAACCCAGGCTCTTTTTATTTAATGCCCTGCAACAATATGACACTGGGAAGAATAATATTTGCTTTTTTTCTTTCAAGAAGACAACAGATGCCAGAAAGAGAAAGTAAAAGGAAGAAACAACCTCACCAGGTCACTAATTTATTGGTCAAATCAATTATTTATTATTGTCACCAAATATTGATTAAACAGCCATAGTTTGATGAGCACAATATGAGGAAGTACTCTCTTATTTCTTAGCCTTCTGTGTCTGGGCCTGAAGTCTTTAACCATTTATGACCCTTTTCTACCAGAAAAATGCTCCTGAAGCACAGTTCTAATCACCTCTCTCTTGCTCAAAACTCCCCAGAGACTCTTCCCTTTGGGACCAAAATCATTGTCCTATGTGCAATTCCTCCATCATTGCTCCTTGGAAGGAAAACTATAACAAACCTAGATAGCATATTAAAGAAGCAGAGACATCACTTTTCTGACAAAGATCTGTATAGTCGAAGCTATGGTTTTTCCAGGAGTCATATACGGATTTGAGAGTTGGACCACAAAGAATGCTGAGCACAAAGAATGGATGCTTTCAAACTGTGGTGCTGGGAGTGTGGTGCTTGAGAGTCCCTTGGACTGCAAGGAGATCAAACCAGTCAATCCTAAAGGAAATCAGCCCTGAAAGTTCATTGGAAGGACTGATGCTGAAGCTGAAGCTCCAATACTGTGGGCACCTGATTCGAAGAGCTGACTCATTGGGAAAGACCCTGATGCTGGGAAAGATTGAAGGCAGGAGGAGAGGGGATGACAGAACATGAGATGCTTAAATAGCATCACAGACTCAATGGACATGTATTTGAGCAAACTCTAGGAGAGAGTGAAGGACAGGAGAGCCTGGCGTGCTACAGTCCTTGGAGCTGCTGAGTCAGATATGACCTAGGGACTCAATAACAACAACAAGTAGGCACTGTCCTCTTAGCTACAAAGGGCCTTAGAACTTGTGGAGGATCAGAATATGCCACTTTGGCATAAGGATTATTATGAGCTGCAGGCATTTGAGATTCAGTAGAAAGGAGCCTTCCTCGAGCTTCCCTTATCTAACAAAAGGGAGAAACATTTGAAAAATGTGTACACGCTTAAGTCCCCTCTCCCATGGAAGTTTATGGTCATGAACAAGATGGAAAGTTGATGCCAAAATGGACCTGCACAAACAACGTTATTAGTTTCCCCCATATATTTATTTGCATTCTCTCAGAAGCGCAAAACCTTTTTCCTTTGTCTTATTACTTCTCTACAAATTTATTTTTCTCTGTTAATCTGCTATATAACACCAAGTACTAACCACCCATTTGGGTTACTCACCACTATGTTTCTCCTATGTGTATTCATGATACATGTGTTAATAAACTGCTTTTTTCTTTACCTTGTTAAAAATTCTAATCAGGATGCCTTATTAACTCTTTTAACATTTTTTTAATGTCTTGGTCTTTCCTAGCTCATGGAAGAAAACTAAGTTCTTTTATTAAAGGGCCATGGAATTCTCCTGAGATTAATAAAGATTACAAAAAAGAGAGACTGTAATATCCTCTTACCAGTCCATCCACTTGTGCCACACAATAGACCAAGGATGACACGGCCATAGCGAGTTCAACCCTCAATAGGCTCTTCTTTCCTGCCAACTCTTCCCCTGCCCTCGACTCCAACTCCTTCTCTTTCCAACTCTTGTAAGTGGCCCAGTCTGAATTCTTAATTCTCCCCACAGGGTGAAGACAAATCAGCCCTCAAGTTCTCATTTGTGTGTATATTTTGCAGTCAAGGAATCTCTGTCCTTTGTGTGTAGAAGCTCTCTATTGTGCTTACTCTGCTATTCCAGGGAGGGCAGGGTCTGTGGTCTCACAGTACAGATAACAGTGGTTTCTTACTCATCTTTGGTATTTGCACTAGAGGGAGCTACAGTTGAGTTCCTTACGGCTTACCCAGGGAGCAAGCTCATCTCAAAAGGAGAACATAAACTATCTGTCTGTTATGAAGGAAGCCTATTCTTCTTGTTATGAATCTAAGGCTATTCTTATATTATGACTCCAAGTCCGCCTGCCTCCTTGTTTACCGTTTTACTTCTTGGACCTTGGGTGCAAAGGCTTGACTCCTCCCACCGCCATCCCCTTCACTTGATGAAACAATAAACCCAATTTGAAACATGAGCCTGACCTAAGTTCCAAGAGTCATCTTACCAGCTATAAATGGCCCTATGAGTGAATTCCCTTCAAAATGGTCCCCAGCATGTCCAACTTCACCTTCAGTAAGAGGAAGGGAGGACAGATTTTTATTCATCTTACCAGAACTGCAAGACTTGCACAACTCAGCACCATCCATTCTCCAGCTTCACCTTCCACCACTCCACCCCTGTGGATCAGGGCTCCTTGCCGTTTTCCCAAAGCAGGTCATGTTCCCTAATGCCTCTGTACCTACACGTGCTATTATTTTAAGCTTGGAGAATCTTCTCCACATTTCCACACTAATCTCTGCCCCTCCCATTACTATTCCATTACTCTCCAGTTTTGGGAAATCTTGTACTCATTAGCTGAAATCTTGGAAGCTTTTTCATACTCTGCCTTCCTCTTAGGATTGGATGGCCATCCTTTGTGTTTCACATTGACTGAATATAGCTCTATCATATCGTTGCCACAGTGGGATGATTCTCTGTTTCAGTCATGAAACAGAAAACTCCTGGAGATAGAGATCAATGTGTGTGTGATTTTTATACCTCCAGGGTTTATTAAAGTACCTGATTCAGAGCCAATGCTCGTCAGCCATTCTTGAATTATGGGCAAATGGTAGGTATATAGATGGTTAGATAGCCAGATGGATGGATGGATAGATAATAGATAGATAGATATAGAATGAGATTTTCATCAGAAAAAAATAATTTCTTCACATATATTTGATTTTGTCTTGTCTTCCATCCAAGTGGAGCAGGATGTGGCTTTAGGAAGCAGCATCATTCACTCAGAGATACTGGCAGATAACTCTCACGTCTTTCCCCGGCATATTTGCAAATGTGACTCTGGAGAAAATAAAACCCAAGATTTGGGGCAGGTGAGTGTGTGTTTGTGTATGTGTGCCCTGTGATATTGGAATAGAAGTGGATAGAAGGACCTTGAGGAAGTGAACCTTAAAAACAGAGTGTAAGATGGATGAGAACTTTTAAGAAAGGGAAAATCCTAACCAGCTAAGCAAACTACTTTCTCAGATCAAAAAGCACAATGGAATCATTTGTTTGGCACCTTTGTTATTGGGCCTCTGCCTCTAGCTGGCCAGTACATGTTCTAGCATTTTCCATCTCAGAAGGTAGCATCAATATTCTCCCTTCAGCAGATAACCCCTCAGCTGGATGTTCTGCCAAAAGCACAGCTTTCTCTGAAGAAAAGGATCAAAACAAGAGGCAGAGCTTTGCATTTCATCTGGACTCTGGGCCACATTTTCTTTGGACTCACTATCTGACTTCTTTAGGAATTCTGGCCCAAAGGCTAATTAAAGCCTATACTCACAAATAAATAAGACATCGAAAGTGAAAGTGAAAGTCACTCAGTTGTGTCCTACTGTTTGTGACCCCATGGACTATACAATCCATGGAATTCTCCAGGCCAGAACACTGGAGTGGGTAGCCATTCCCTTCTCCAGGGGATCTTCCCAACCCAGGGATTGAACCCAGGTCTCCCACATTGCAGGAGGATTCTTTACCAGCTGAGCTGCCAGGGAAGCCCAAGAATACTGGAGTAGGTAGCCTATCCCTTCTCCAGGGGATCTTCCCAGCCCAAGAATCGAACTGCAGTCTCCTGCAATACTGGTGGATTCTTTACCAGCTGAGCTATCAGGGAAGCCCTAAATAAGACATTAGAAAAATTAGATTGGATCCATGTGCTGGAACTGAACAGTGACTTCCAAACATGTTTTTACCAACACACACACAAACACAAACTGAAACAATTTTCACAAAGCAATATAGGTAGCCTCAAATGTCCTACTGCCATTTCAAGCTCTAATAACTTCAGAAAAATGAGTGCTCCAAACAGAATAGCATCATTTGAATGTCTATTTAAATTCATTATATATTTATTATTCAGTTTTGTGAACTTTGAAAGATATATTTTTTCTTTCTTTCAGTATTTGCCACCTTCAATCAGAGGTAATGAAACAAAAAAGTTAAAGTTGAAAATGTATTTTTGAGAATACATCTAAAACTAAAGTAAAGCTTTTATTTTGATGCTTTGAACATATTTTCAATTCTCTGATACTTTCTCTGATATATCCTCTGATACTTTCTGCTCTATTCAATTATGTTCTTTTCTATTTTTTCTAATGGATGTTATTGTATTCTGTTTGTCTTTTCTAAATAATCTCACCCTCATAAATTGGTTCCATGACCTGCAAATTAAAACCACAACTCTAGAAGACCAGAAGAAGTATGCCTGGGTGAAGGAAAAATCCATCCTTCCTCAGTTCAAAAGCTCTGTCCTTCTGGGCTCCTATGAGTTGCAGATCCATTCATTCCCCAAATAACCTGGTGAATAAAAGTCACTAAAGCAAAGGTGGGATGAGGTATGTGGGGCTCCTTGTTAAAGAAAATAATTCCCGTCACTAGCGGCAGAGCTGACAGCGCCTGAGGGCTGTGTGTGTCGCTGCAGGAAGTCATCATCTTAACAAGGTCTGAAAGCAATGGATTCTTGGGATACAATGATTCTGTGACATAATGGAACATTTTCTGCACTCAAGGAACATCTGAAAGTCTTTTACTTGTTAACAGTGAATCTTGCCCCTGCCAGCTCTCTCTGCTCCCCATTTCCTATCCTTGGTAGCAGAATAATGCTCTTAATGAAGAACACCCAAAGTGGAAATGACAAGCTTTTAAACAGCAGTCACCGAGTTTAGAAGCCTAGAACAGAGGAGAAATAAAATCACATCCTCTGTAACGTATTCTCTGGCTAAAGATGCCTGGTTCTAATCACTGCAGTTATACCAACCACCCCTAGCTTATGACACTCTACTCATGAGTATGACACTCATGCTCAAGTATTTCCAACTTTTATTTTCTTAGCTCTGGTCACATGCACTTTACCTCTCACTTATTTTACATCTCAAGAACTCTGTCTACTATCTCTTGTATGCTTCACCATATTTTAGAGCATTTTCAGTTGCAAGTCAATAAATAATCGATTAATAAATATTGACCCATTAAGAACAGTGTCTTGACATTCCTGAGATCAGTTAACTCAGTGGCACAATGATATCCTCAAGGATCCAGCTCTTTCCATTTCTGTGTTCTGCCATTCTCAGCACAGAGACCTTCATCGTCAATCTTATCACTTCATTGGTTCAAGATGGCTGCCAATGACCACTGCTCCATACATAGCAGCCACACCCTGGAACCATCCTGAGTCAAAAGGCAGTGAGGGAATCTTCTCCTTACCCTTCCTGTTCTTAGATTCTGTTTGTCAGCAGATTTCTGCTGAGGACCCACTGGTCAGGTAAAGGCAAAGGTAAAAAAGGAAAAAAAAAAAAAAGGTAAAGGTAAAGCCACTCAGTTGTGTCCGACTCTTTGTGACCCCATGGACTGTAGCCTACCAGGCTCCTCTGTCCATGGGATTTTCCAGGCAAGAGTACTGGAGTGGGTTGCCATTTCTTTCTCCAGGGGATCTTCCCGACCCAGGGATCAAACCTGTGTCTCCAGCATTGCAGACAGATGCTTTACCATCTGAGCCACCAGGGAAGCCCAACAGAGAACTTTTTTGTTGTGTCTTTTCCTGACCCAGGGATCAAACCCAGGGATCGAACCCAGGGATCAAACCTGGGTCTTCCGCTTTGGAGGCAGATACTTTAACCTCTGAGCTACCAGGGAGGATTAGGCCCATGCTTTGCCCCAATTGTAAGGAGAGCTGGGGAAAGTGGGTCTCTGGCATTTTCAATTTCTACAGCAAAAGGCAATCTCTACCAGCAAGGAAGACAAGCAGCCCTAGAGTTCTGTGTTCAGTCTTGCCCACTGAATTTTTGAACAAGACCACTTTGTGATTGCTTTCAGGTAAGAGGGAACACACAGGTTTGGTTTCAACTCTATGTGAATCAGTTAATTTAGATTTATCAAAAGGTAATCCCCTCTGCCTATGTGAAGGGAAAAGCATCTTGACACAATGCCTGTTACTATTCATAGGGATGTTGGGTGTGCAGAAGGATCAGGATAAAGCCATCCCTCAAACTATCAACCAATTATAACAACAGCTCCTTGGTACTGAGTCAGGAGGGCAGCAACTGTTTTTCAACTAGTAATGCAGATTCCCCCATTTTGTTACTATCTTGGCTTTGCATGTGAAGACATTAGCAGTAGAGACATATCTCTAGACACCAGTACTATATCTTAAATCCATCATACATCTGAGAATTGGAATAACTTTTCAAAAAGAGTACTTTGATCATGTGATCCAATCAGCAAAGATATATTGGAAACTTACTATGCAAACAGCTTAGTGATAGGAATGAGGGATATAGCATGAAAAGAAGTAGAAGTCATCTTTAAATGGTAGATGTGTGTGCACGTGTGTATGTGTGTGCACATGCACACACATGCTAAACTTATACTTAATGTTTGGCTCATATCTCTGAATTTAGAGTCAGAATTTGATTTGGTGAAATTACCCATTGATGTCTATTACCCATTGATGTCTACTGCCCTTTGCTGGTTTAAGTGTGTTGGTCTTGAATCTTAAGATAGGAAATACCCAGGGACTTCTTTGGTGGCCCAGTGGCTAAGATTCTGTGCTCCCAATGCAGGGGGCCTTGGTTTGATCTCTGTTCAGGGAACTAGACCCCACATGGTACAACTAAGACCTGGTACAGCCAAATACCTAAACATTTTTTAAAAGATAGGAGACATCTGTATTTCTATCTTTATACTCTTTTCTACCAGCCCAGCTCCTGGCAAACGATAGGTAATTACAGAATATAATAATTATGTTAAGTTCCTTAAGGGCTCAACAGTACTCTATTAGGTTTCAATTCTCATAGAGTTTTTATTCTAGAATAAAAGTGAAGTAGAAAGGAAAAGAAAAACAAGAGAAAGATTGTTTCTACCTTTGTGGAAGCAATCTTAAAAGTTTATTCCCAATATTTAAAAAAAGATAGAAAAAACAAAAAAGTTTTTTCCAAAATTGCTCATTCACTCAATAAATATTTATTGAGTGCTTACTATATGCTTAGCTCTATACACTGGGAATAAATACTTGCTTCCTTTGGGAACAACATTTCTTTGCATGTGTGAATTATGTCATGTTGAGCATCATATCAACGCCCCTCATAGGTATAAGATACGCTCTGCCTCCTTATTTCTGATGCCTGAGAACATCATTTGGATTACCTACAAACAAAAGTGCCTATTCCTTTGGTGAAGATGAAGCATATTCTGGCTAGCTGGATGCAAGCGGTCCCAGTTCAACGGGTCATCAGCACTGAGCCAGCTGGTGTCCTCTTTTATCCTTACACAGGCTTGAGGGCCTTCTTGGTGACCTTCCCCAAAAGAGGAGAGCCGTTGTTTGATCAAGGGACTGTGAAAGTGGCCACCCACTGGGACCTCCCAAAGTCTCACAGTTCTTTCCAACAGTGACTTGCCATCTTATCTTCCTTCGCTCAATAGAGACTCATGTCTCAGAGTCATTTAATGACTTTAAGTAAAGCTAAAAAGCAACAGAGTGCTTGAAAAGTAAGTTAGAATCAATTTGCAATGTGTGTCTTTTTTCATGGTAGTACTTACTGAGAACTAACATCTAATTAGAACAGCAGAGAAGTCAGATCAGGTACACATCTGAAACTGAGCTGGTTTCTGGACAGCCATCCCCAAAGTCTGCAACTGTCTTGCTTAGAATACCAAAAGGGCAATATCTGTGTCAAGAAGAATGCTATTTCTGCTAAGCCTATGGGGTTGGTTCCTTTCCAAAGACACTCATCTTCCCCCATGTCAAGATAAGGTGCACACAGAGGCAAGAAATATTATCTGAGTGTGAAAATTCAACAGCTTCATTTAAAAATGAAAATTGAATAAATCATTTTATCACTACTATTGAATAAGGACAGGTGAATTTTTTCACATAATAGAAGTACTCTTAAAAAGTTGGATATTCATGGAAGTCTAAATCAGACTATATACCAAATGTTCTCTAAAAGGGCCTTATATAAAATTAAGATCTCTTTTTAAATGTAAACTTCCAGATCCCCACTCATGTGATGTAGAAGCCTGAATTTACTTACCAGGATTTCTTAAAGAGAAGCAAGTATGTACTGAGATCGTTAAGTCAAATGAACAACCTACTGGGGGGAGTGGGGTCCCCTGGTGGCTCAGCGCTGAAGAAGCCACCTGCCAGTGCAAGAGACGTGGATTCGATCCCTGGCTCGGGAAGATCCTCTGGAGGAGGAAATGGCAACCCACTCCAGTATTCTTGCCTGGGAAGTCCCACGGACAGAGAAGCCTGGCGGGCAACAGTCCACAGGGTCACAAAGAGTCAGACACAACGGCACACCTGACATGCACACAAGCACATGGGGGGAAGTACAGTGAGCCTCTCACTTCACCAGAATCACTCTCAGGTCTTTAGTGCGTGTCTGCAGGTCCCTGGAAGACAGACTTGAGTTGAAGATTATCAGCAGGAAGTTTACTGGGGAGTTCTTTCTGGATCAATAAGTCCTGGGGGATGGGTAAGGAAGCAAGACTGAGGAAAGTGAGAGAGAGGGGTCGGGGGAGATTGAACTTTCAGTTCAGTTCAGTCGCTCAGTCGTGCCCGACTCTGTGATCTCGTGGACTGCAGCACGCCAGGCCTCCCTGTCCATCACCAGCTCCCGGAGTTTACCCAAACTCATGTCCATTGAGTCAGTGATGCCATCCAACCATCTCATCCTCTGTTGACCCCTTCTCCTCCCACCTTCAATCTTTCCCAGTATCAGGGTCTTTTCAAATGAGTTAGCTCTTCGCATCAGGTGGCCAAAGTATTGGAGTTTCAGCTTCAACATCAGTCCTTCCAATGAACACCCAGGACTGATCTCGTTTAGGATGGACTGGTTGGATCTCCTTGCAGTCCAAGGGACTCTCAAGACTCTTCTCCAACACCACAGTTCAAAAGCATCAATTCTGTGCTCAGCTTTCTTTATAGTCCAACTCTTATACCCATACATGACTACTGTTAAAACCATAGCTTTGACTAGATGGACCTTTGTTGGCAAAGTAATGTCTCTGCTTTTTAATATGCTGTCTAGGTTGGTCATAAATTCTCTTCCAAGGAGTAAGTGTCTTTTAATTTCATGGCTGCAGTTACCATCTGCAGTGATTTTGGAGCCCCCCAAAATAAAGTCTGCCACTGTTTCCACTGTTTCTCCATCTATTTGCTATGAAGTGATGGGACCTGATGCCATGATCTTTGTTTTCTGAAAGTTGAGCTTTAAGCCAACTTTTTCACTTTAATGCACTTTAAACAAAGGTCTCAAACAATTCCACAGAAAGTTCCAAAACTAGGATTGTCCGGCAAAACTTCTTTTCACTGGGGAAGGGGATGAGGTTATTAAGCTCCCACACTGGCAGTCATTGACTAGGCTGCTCAAGAGATGGGAAACTCTCAAGAAGTGACTGTCTTTAGCCAAGAGCAGTCACCAGGATGGGGAAATCAGCTGTAGTCGTTAGCCATCATTTTCACCATTTCTGAATTCTTTGTATGTTTTCAAGTTTTCCTCTGTCACTTTTCTTTTTCCTGAAAACCTTCCTTTAACAGTTCTTTTACCACAACACTTCTGGCAGTAAATTCTCTCAGCTTTAGTTTGTCTGAAAAAAATATTTTTTTGCCTTCATTTTTTAGGATATTTTCACTGATCCTAGAACTCAGGCTTTAGTTTTCACTTGATTTTTGTGTTATCATTTGAAAAATATTCTTCCATTGTCTTTTGGCTTGAATTTCTGGAAAAAAAGTCTGCTCTAATTCTTTGTGTTTCCTCTACACAAAATGTGCTTTTATCTCTGGCTTTCTTCAAGATTTTCTCTTTCTTCAAGATTTTCAGAAGGTTAACTGTGATGTGACAGGTTTTTGTTTGTGGGTTTTATTCTGCTTAGGGTTTTCTGGGATTCTTGGATCTTTGGTTTGATGCATTTCATTATTGGGGGAAAATTCTCATCTATTATTTCTTCACTCACATTCCTTCTTCTAGGATTCTAAGTACCTACATCATAGAGCATTTGATATGGTTCCACAGCTTTTGGGGATCTGAAGGCCCCCCTCCACAAACACACACACAGGCATACACTCTTAATTCTCTTTATACTTAACTTTAAATAATGTCTATTGATTTATCATCAAAGTCAATGTTTGTTTCCTCAGTATCAACTCTATAGATGATCCAGTCAAAGAAATTCTTCATCTCTGATATAGTCATTGTATACCTGGCATTTGCTTTTGATAATTTCTTCCAGTTTCCTCCTCTATGCTGAAATCCCCTAATGTTTTCAAACACACTGTTAACCTTTTTCATTAGCTTTTTGAAAACATTTTAGTTACAACTATCTTACAATTATGCAGTCTCTGTTATAAACTGAATGTTTGCCCCCCTCCAATTCATAAGTTGAGGCCCTAACCACCAATGTGACTATTGGGATATACGGCCTGTAAGGACCTGGTAAGAGTTAGTTGAGGTCATAGGATGGAGCCCTAATCTATTAGGGCTGAAAATTAGCAGAATTACCAGCACTTTCTCTCTCTCTCTCTCTCCTGCCATGTGAGGGCACAGTGAGAAGGTGGCCATTTACAACCTGCCTATCCTGGGCAGCAGGAAATAGAAAAAGGAATTATGTACCTGGGGAGATGGGGGAGGACAATGATAGTAGGTTGTTGTTGTTCAGTTGCTCGGTCATGTCTGATTCTTTGCGACCCCACAGACTGCAGCATGCCAGGCTTTCCTGTCTTTCACCACCTCCCAGAGCTTGCTCTGATTCACATCCATCGCAGCGGTTAAATGCCATCCAACCAGCTCATCCTTTGTTGTCCCCTTCTCCTCCAGCCTTCAACTTTTCTCAGCATTAGGGTGTTTTCCAACGAGTCGGCTCTTCAAACCAGGTGGCCAAAGTATTGGAGCTTCAGCTTCAGCATCAGTCCTTCCAGTGAATATTCAGGATTGACTTCCTTTAAAATTGACTGGTTTGATCTCCTTGAGGTCCAAGGGACCCTCAACTGTCTTCTCAAGCACCACAGTTCAATAGTATCAATTCTTCAGCACTCAGCCTTTCTTATTGTCCAGCTTTCACATCCATATATGACTACTGGAAAAACCATGACTTTGACTATACAGATGGTAGTAGGTAGATTCTTGCAAACACTGTGGTGCAAAATGCATCCAGGCCATAGCTCGAAGTTCCTCCAATCTGGCAGATTCTCATCTCATACAGAGCATTGACCACCTCATTTCAGGCTTGTCTCCAGAAGGAACTGATGAGACACTGAAATGATCCATCTACTTAGTAATATCATTATATAGTATATACATCATTTGTACTACTTATTTGCTGATTTAGCAGTAAAGTGAAATGAAAGCCACTCTGAGCTCAGTCTGAGTTATTATTCATGCCAGTCTTCAAATACAGTCTAGCTCATATCTGGGGTTGCCCAGATAGATAAACTTGTGCATACACACATAGACACAGATTCCTCAGATCTCTTCATTTTCCCAAGACTTGTTGTATCAGGACCCCAAAGACAAATGTGGAAGTCTCTCTCCCCTAATCAAAGTCCTCTACAGATCTGAACTTTTCCTGTTGAAATAGAAACTAACTCTGAATGCAGTAAATGTTTGATGAATTGACATGTCAGCCCCCAACTGAAAAGCTAAGTGAGTAAAAATATATATCTCTGGTTTATCTTGAATTTTTTTCATTACCACCATCTTCCTAACGAGTCAGCTGGCACTGTAAGAAAATCAGAGATGTATACATTAAAAATGAGAAGAAGCATTCATTAGTCAAATGAATATGCTTGCCCCAAATGTTTCTGCTACCACAAATCTTTGAAACAGAAACAGAGATGAGGCTTTTATCCTCTGGCCGAACACAGTTCTCACATTTCTGTGTGTGTGTGTATGTGTGTGTGTGTGTGTGCATGTGCACGTGTGTGTGACATAGCTGTGTATGTAGATAAATGATAGATGATAGATAGATAAATACAGATAAATTTAGATATAGAATCCTCCCCAAATAGAGATATGATTCTCCTGAAGATACTGTTCTCCAAAACTAATTTCCCTGCCCTTAGCTATATATAGCTTAAAACTCACTTAAGCATTCCTCTTTCAAATTCTCTACAGAGACCTTCCTGACAACTGTCACTCTCTATGATCTTATAGCTACAGCCTTTAACCAATCTTAAATTGTGATCTTTTCAGTTCATGTCATCTACCCTCTCTTTAGGCTTCTGAGCCACGGCAGTGGTCTCCATATTCTAAGACCAGAGATAAGATAATTGGTTTCAATCATGCTGTTCAATTGAGATCACAAAGAATTTGAGAGTATCAGCTATGAGTCCAGCACCAGAAGACCAAACCCACCTATCCCAAGAAATAGTGAGGGAAAGATCTCTACTTCTTCCACCTAGAGAGATCAGGACTGGCATCAGCCGTGCCTCTAGGATTTATGAACTCCTCCATCAATGTATGTCAAAGTGTGGTCTCCAGACCACCCACATTAAAATTACTTAGGGACTCGCTGGAGATGGATTCTCCAGCCATGCCTCAGATTCAGCAACTATGAATCTCTGGAGTATGAGGCCTGAGAATATAGCTTTTATCAAGCTTTCTAGAAGAGTTTTTTTGCACATTATAGTTTGTGGATCACATCACTAGGGGTTCAAGGGAGAGACATCATCCTCCATGCACCTCTATTCTTCCTCAGAAAGAGAGATGTTGAAGTGACAGATACTGGTATCAGCTTCAATTTTGTTTCCTCTGATTTTGCCACTAGTGTCTCTCCAAACACAGGACACTACATATGAAAGCAATTAGTGCTTACAATGTAGATTCAAGCTGGTGCCTAACCTTGACAGACCATTCTTGCTATTTAAATGTGACTCAGCACTTTTTTCTCCAAAGCTTGTTCACTTTTTCTTTCTCTTTTTTCTTTTTTTTTTTGAGCATTTCATTAAGAAATTCTCAGAAGCAGACTGTTAAAGAAACCAAAATCTAAAGGGATTTCCTAAAATCAGAGTTAACTAGAGACTGAGCAGGGAGTTGACCCCAGAACCCCCTTTCTCCAAACTCATTACAATTACTTATTGGAATAATAAAGAACAGGCACTTCACTGTTGGGTTTTCCGTATCAGAAGCATTTACAGTCTTAAATGCGAGAATTTTTATCTGATGGTGTCAAGTGAGGAAAAAAACATCATGACCAAAAATTAATTAATAAACTTAAATTGTGTGTGATTTAAGTCAAAAATGAAAGACTTAGAGATGTCACTACAAAGGAAGTCATAAGGGAATTTATAAGTGCTGGTGTGTCTATGAAATGATTCTTAAGGACATTATGGAGTGACCTCCCCCCACCCTCCAAGTTTATCCTTAATGGAAACTTTGGTCTGATTGATGCTCATTTACATATCCAACACACACAAACACACACATACCACCACCACCACCATCATCTCCTAAATCTTATTCTGATTTGCTTAATCTGTGACTATAGGAAGAAGTCCCTGGGATCATTTAGTAGGACTACTGTCCCTCTGCATCTTTTTAAGACATTTGTACTTAATAGAACTCTCCCCAAAGGAAAATCCTCATGAAAAATAAAAGGATTCTTTGGTAATGCTTGCCCATGTGTGTCTACAACCAAGATTAATCAATATAATTGGGGGACCACAGGAGATGGGGGAGTTTGGCCTGAGGTTTCCTTCGAGTACAAAAATATTTAATGCAAAAATGTTCTAAATTAAAAAAAGAAAAGATTTCTAGTTTAATGCAAAACTTTTACCTGCATAAAACAACCTCTAGGGGCTTTGTTGAAAACAGTTAAGATAAAATATATTCCACATCTTAGTCTTCACAAAAAAGACTTATTAAGTTCTCACCCATTAACTTTCTCCTCAGGGTATTTCTGATGTCTGCAAAACATATTATAGTCATTTTCTGCCAAACTGTTTTGCAATGCCGTCATTGAGTTAAATTCAAGAAATGGCTAAGCCTGTGAACAAGCATTGGAATTCATAAATGAGGGACCCAATAAATACAGATAAGAAGGTAAATACATAGGACTCCCCTGTTATATGTAAGACTTTATATATATATATACATATATGTATATATATGTGTGTGTGTGTATATATATATATATATATATATATATATGACTCTGTGCTCTTCATGCAGGGGGCCTGAGTTCAGTCCCTGGTCAGAGAACTAGATCCCACATACCACAGCTAAAAGATTGCCACATGATGCAAACTAAGTGCAGCCAAATAAATATTTCTAAAAGAAGGTAAATATATGAATACCTGGTTCTATTATTCAGCAGAACCTGAATGATCTTGAGAAACCTGTATACAGGTCAGGAAGCAACAGTTAGAACTGGACATGGAACAACAGACTGGTTCCAAATAGGTAAAGGAGTACATCAAGGCTGTATATTGTCACCCTGCTTATTTAACTTATATGCAGAGTACATCATGAGAAACGCTAGGCTGGAGGAAGCACAAGCTGGAATCAAGATTCCTGGGAGAAATATCAATAACCTCAGATATGCAGATGACACCACCTTATGGCAGAAAGTGAAGAAGAACCAAAGAGCCTCTTGATAAAAGTGAAAGAGGAGAGTGAAAAAGTTGGCTTAAAGCTCAACATTCAGAAAACTAAGATCATAGTATCTGGTCCAATCACTTCATGGCAAATAGACGGGGAAACAGTGGAAACAGTGGCAGACTTTATTTTTCTGGGCTCCAAAATCACTGAGGATGGTGATTGCAGCCATGAAATTAAAAGATGCTTGCTCCTTGGAAGGAAAGTTATGACCAACCTAGACAGCATATTAAAAAGCAGAGACATTACTTTGCCGACATAGGTCCATCTAGTCAAGGCTATGGTTTTTCCAGTGGTCATGTATGGATGTGAGAGTTGGACTGTAAAGAAAGCTGAGCACTGAAGAATTGATGCTTTCGAACTGTGGTGTTGGAGAAGACTCTTGAGAGTCCCTTGGACTGCAAGGAGATCCAACCAGTCCATCCTAAAGGAGATCAGTCCTGGGTGTTCATTGGAGGGACGGTGTTGAAGCTGAAACTCCAATACTTTGGCCACCTGATGCAAAGAGCTGACTCATTTGAAAAGACCCTAATGGTGGGAAAGATTGAGGGCAGGAGGAGAAGGGGATGACAGAGGATGAGATGGTTGGATGGCATCACTGACACAATGGACATGAATTTGGGTGGACTCTGGGACTTGGTGATGGACAGGGAGGCCTGGGGTGCTGCGGTTCACGGGGTCGCAAAGAGTCGGACACGACTGAGTGACTGAACTGAACCGAATGATGTTAGTCATGGAACTGCTCACTCTGCTGACCAGATCCTAAATCCACCTTTCCCTAGCCAACTGGCCCCATGCTCTGCACCCTCAACCGTCCTTTCTCAATCAGCCTTGTAACACTGTTTCTCAAAATGCTGAAGATCTCAACTCTTCATAAAGCAAGCATTCCAGACAAGGGCAGCAGAGCAGAGTCTGTTGGTGGTGGTCTCTCAGTGCTTCACATTCACACATGAACTCTGTTTTCTAATTTTACTGGAGGGGCAGTGGATCTTCCTCCAAGGGAGGAAGAAAAGACAGAAGGTGTGGCTGAGATCATCAAGGTATGATAACAGGTCATGTCTCTTTGATGTTCCATGATGACTGTTCTGCCCAGTGTGGCCTCAACAACATGCTTTAAGAGTTCTTCTAAGGAACTTGACTTCTTGCACTTAGAAATAATCATTACTTTAGAAACAGCTCCCCTTTAATTAGAGATGCAAATCAGATTCTTTGATAGGCCATAATTTAAAAGTCACCTTCTTCTTTAAAAGAAGAATGACACATAAAAGTATTAAGGTCAAAAATTGGAAAGGTCAGGGGTAAAAGCACCATTATCTCACACCAGGAAGGACTTTGACTTGGCCTCCCAGTGACACTGGATGGTATTCTGATGGATGTGTGCGTGTTCAGTTGCTTAGTCATGTCTCACTCTTTTGAGACCCCATGGATTGACCAGGCTTCTCTGTCCATGGGATTTCCCAAGCAAGAATACTGGAGTGGGTTGCCATTTACTTCTCCAGGGGACCTTCCCCACCCTGAGGTCAAACCCTTGTCTCCTGTACTGGCAGGCAGATTCTTTACTGCTGAGCCACTACGGAAGCCCGGGGTCATAACCTGGGACAGGCCAGAGTTCAGGCAGAGACAGCCTAGGTTAGCATTTCCATGTGAAGAGCAAAGGCCTCCTCAGAGGCAGAGAGGCTGCTGAAACTTGGAGTGGGCAGCTTCCAGAGGCTGACTCTCAAACAAAGCTAAGTGATCTTCTTTTTTTTCCCTCAGTGTTTCAAATGTTTTTACTGCATTTAAAATTCATTTAAGGGATATACAGATATACACCTAGTTTGATCTAGCTACCAGTATGTTGGGGCATCCCTTTATTTTTAAACCCAAAAGCCAGTTCATTTTTCTCCATATTTAATACTTAGCTTTGGTAAAATGTTACTATGTTCATCTGTTTGGTCAGTGTCTCCTGTACAATATTATGAACCTCTGTCCATAATTCTTCAGGCATAATATTTCACTGGAAAAGAACCTAATGCTGGGAAAGATTGAGCACAGAAGGAGAAGAGGGCAACAGAGGACTAGATGGTTGTATGGCATCACAGATTCAATGGATATGAACTTGGGCAAACTCCAGGAGATGGTGAGGGACAGTGAGGGCTGGCATGCTACAGTCCATGAGGCCACAGAGTCAGACACAACTTGGTGACTAAACAACAGAAACAACTTCATCTGTTGCTGATGCATTAGTGATTCCACCTTCTTGGTATAAGCTACTCTTTTAGTTTTCTTTTTGTGGGGATGTTATGTAAGACTCTCCTGTTCTCACCACTCCCTCCAGTAAGCAGCA
Organism: Odocoileus virginianus; assembly: GCF_023699985.2. Classification (NCBI taxonomy): domain Eukaryota; kingdom Metazoa; phylum Chordata; class Mammalia; order Artiodactyla; family Cervidae; genus Odocoileus; species Odocoileus virginianus. Next base: position 52,971,529 of record NC_069684.1, on the reverse strand, counting down.
AAGAGTACAGCACAAGTCACCCAGACATAGGACTGGATGGGGGCCACCACCAGACCTCAGATCTCAGCTCCAGCCTGACCTGAGTTGGGACTAATTCAGACACTGGCCCTGACCCAGCACGAAGAGCCCACCATAAACTCAACTGCCCCAAATGTCTACATCAAACGACAGAAGAATATGCATGGAAAGACGCCATCATCCCAGAGGCCAGGGGAGGCAGCAGAGAGACCAAAAACCTGTGCATGCACTCCTAAGGCTCCAGTCCTCTGACCACCACGAGGTCATGTTCATACACCTCCACACACAAGCCCACATGCCATCTTGGTGTGGACCAGACAGTGAGGAAAGAATGTGAGAATTTACTCCAAAAGAGTTGAGCTGAACGGTGGCTCAGAGGTTAAAGCATCTGCCCGCAATGTGGGAGACCTGGGTTCAATCCCTGGGTCGGGAAGATCCCCTGGAGAAGGAACTGGCAACCCACTCCAGTATTCTTGCCTGGAGAATCCCATGGGCGGAGAAGCCTGGTGGGCTACAGTCCATGGGGTCGCAAAGAGTCAGACACGACTGAGCGACTTCACTTTCACTTTCACTTTCAACCAGATGAGAGTGGGCTTCCCAGGTGGCGCTAGTGGTAAAGAACTGGCCTGCCAATGCAGGAGACATAGGAGACATGGGTTCAATCCCTGGGTTGGGAAGATTCCCTGGAGGAGGGCGTGGCAACCCACTCTAGTATTCTTGCCTGGAGAATCCCATAGCCAGAGGAGCCTGGTGGGCTACAGTCCATGGGGTTCCAAACAGTCCAACAGACTGAAACAACTTGACATACACACAACCAGATGAGAGTACACTTAGATTCCCCTGGGTGGAGGGGATAGGGAAGGTGGGAGTGGTAGGATGAGTGTCCTGGGAAAGATTAGGTTAGTTACAGGAAAACATAAAGGAAAGTTTCCTCTGCACATCTGAATACAGTGTAAAAATATTTTCTACCTGTCTTTATAGTGTTTTAATGACCATCTCCAGGAGTAAAGCTTTTCCCGTATTTTCGGTTCCTTCCTCAGAGTAAATTCCCAGAAGCACTATAATTAAGTTGAAAGTTTTAAAGTATCTTGATATGTTCTGCCAGACTGCTTTCCAAAAGAAATGCAGAAATTTTGACTCTTCAAAGCGATGTGTGCGAGAGCAACTGATTCTCTTTGTCCTACTTTCCAAGAACCCCTTTTCATTTCCAGGAAGGCTACTGAACATGGGATACGCACCAGGGTCAGGAAAACATGCCCCAAGTCACAATGCATTCTGGGGTCAGGGCTGAGCTCTTGTTGGTAGCAGGGACTTGAGGTCAGATCACTTAGGTCTCAGCCCCAGCAATCCCACCTCCAAGGCATGTGAACTTGACAAGTGCTTCTCTTTCTCAGCTATGAATGGGGATGAAAACATCTACTTCGTGGTCATCATGAGGATAAAATGGAATACTTTCAGAAAGCACACATTACCCAGCACCGAGTAAATGCTCAATAAATGTTAGTGATTTAATTTTAGCTTACAAACTTCATGCCTCATCCATCTCTGTTCCCTTAAGGACAAGTAAGTTGCCAAGCCTCTGGCAATGTTTCACAAACATCTGTTGAGTGAACACATGCCCATATTTTTATGCTCAGACACACTCGGCAACAGGGCAGGAATATCTCCAAAGGCAAGCTGTACGGAGCAGTGACGTGAAGCCGCAAGTACCAAGTGTCGGGAGCCCCTCCATTGTCACAGATGAGACAGAAAGCAGCCCCCACAGAAGATTCACAACCCAAAAGCTAATGTTGGAGAGGAAGAGATGAGGATACACCAGCATCAGGTAAAACACTGAGAGATGCACTGGATGTGGGCATTAAATTAAAAATATAAAAATGAATCAGTGGAGGAGAGGGAAAAAGACATTTTTCCACAGCTGACATGGACATACAAGAGGATTTTTATACAACCAGCAGGCCCAGATAGTAAAACTATCCTGACAGTCAGGAAATATTTGTGTGTGAAAATTCAAACAGCAGAAACCAGTTTGCCAGAGGCTAGGGGCAGAGGTAAGGTGTCTCTGGAGGGAACAAGTAGGACACTGAGAGACTTTTAACCAAGAAAAACCAGGACATTATTTTTCTAATATTCACTGTTTTGTGTGTCTTTAGGCATCATCTTGAGAAAATAAAAATGCTATCCTGTGGAAACAAGCCAAATGCCCATTAATAATTGGTTTAACAAGATGTGGTGCATTCATATGTATATAATGGAATATTACTCAGTCATAAAAATGAAATAATGCCATAAATAATGCAGCAACGTGGATGGACCTAGAGAACATCATACTAAGTGAAGTACGTCAGACAGAGGGAGACAAATACCATATGATATCACTTCTTATGGCATCTAAAAAATAATACAAATGAATCTGTATATAAAATAGAAACAGACTCTTAGACATAGAAAACAAACTTATGGTTATCTAAGAGGAAAGGAAGAGAGGAGGAATAAATTAGGAGTTTGAGATTAATAGATACAAGCTACTATATATAAAATAGATAGGCAATAAGGATTTACTATACAACACAGAAAACTATATTCAATATCTTATAATAATCTATAATAGAAAATAATTGGAAATGCATATGTACATATATATATGGATCACTTTATACCTGAAACTAACATAATATTGTAAATCAACTATACTCAAAAACATATATTTCAAAATGCAGTGCTGTCCTGGGGCAGACAGAAGCCCATACTGTGACCAGGTATGACTGGATCTTTTTCTCATGTATGTTTTTTTCAAGATGGGGCCTTTGCAGAGATTAGTGTGCACATTCTCATTCCTAAGGTCATCTCTGGCCCTTAAACTGTGAGTCTGTCTATGCTTGCCATCAGCCACAGGTGGTATGCATCCATGTCCTCCTGAAAGACAACTTCTGTCTTCATCAGAGTCTAGAAGGAAAACTGATTTTGTGGTAGACCAAATAATGCCACCCAAAGGTATCCAGATTCTAACCTCTGAACCTGTAAATGTTACAGGGCAAAGGGGGCTTTGCAAATATGATTAAGTGAAGCATCTTGAAATGGGGAGATTATCCTGAATTATCTGGGAAACAGAATCACAAATGCCCTGATAGAAGGAGATGGGGGAAATTTGACCACAAAAGAGGAGAAGGTGATGTGATGATGGAAGAGATTACAGTGATGTAGCCAGAAGCCAAGGCATGCCAACAGCCACTAGAAGCTGAAAGAGACAGGAACCTCCCCTGGAGCCTCCAGAAGGAATCAATTCTGTCCATACTTTGATTTTCCAGGCCCACAAAACCATTTGGGACTTTCGGCTTCTGGAACACTAAGAAAATAGATTTCTGTTGTTTCAAGACACCAAGTTTGTGATAATTTGCTGCAAGAGCCCTAGGAAATTTACACAGAGGCCAAGGCATCCTGTCCCTTCTAGTATACCCTGCTCTTTCTAGTTTTCTACCAGCTCCACACAGTGGAACATGTTCATCCACAAAGGTGGCTGAGTGGTACACCCACCTCTGTAGGTCATCATAATGCAACAGAGCGTGGACTTTGCCTTGTACCTCATGAGAGAAGGCAAGTCTACACACAGTCCTGCAAGCCTTCTCCAGGGAAGTGGTCTCATAAATGCTCCACTCCAGCTTTCCTTTCTTGGGAAAATTGCCCTCTTCTGCAGAGAGAGATTTTGTCCCCTGGCTCCCTCTTGTAAGAATTTTCCTTTGAGACAACCTGGTCTAATCCAGAGTTTACAGCCTAGAGGCTGGTAGCCTTTGTTAAACCTGAGCACTGCTGGAACACAAGGTTGTGTTCTGGCTTTGTTTGGTCTAGTTTGTGTTTTTTAATTAGTCACCAATATTTAAAGATCCAAATCTCCAACTTCTTTTGAACATTCAGAAGGCGTACATCAACGAGTCTGGATTTCCTTCAGCATCAGCTTGAACTCAGCCCAGCTGCCTCTTTTAGAGCAGGCTTGATATCTCCACTTCCCACTTCTCACAGCCTTCACCATCCCTGCCCATCTCTTCAATTCTGACTACTTCTCTTACTATGCTGGGCCACGTGAAGAGGGAGGAACTTTAGGCACTTCATTTTCATTCTGCCCAGGGTCAAGTTTTGTTCTTCTAAAGCCTGGAAACATTGTGCCAAACCTCACCAGCTCTTCTGGCTCTTTGTCATAACCTATGAGGAATCACACAAGACTGGGGAATCACACAAGCGGGGAATCACACAGACCTCACATTACATTTTTGGGGTCATGGTCTTCCTCCTCTCTCTGTAATAGGGAAAGGGAGCTGGGGAAAGTGAAGAGAAATTTTTCTGGTCAATAATCCTGACATGAAAAATAATCCAACAGACAGCAAGCGGGGGAAAGCACACAGTCAGCAAATTTCAAAAGCAATGTTGCATCCCAGCTTTAGAAATATCTCTATTCTTTCTCTTGGAAGCCTGGTGTCAAAGCCAATAGACTCTCCTTCATTCTGGCTATTCAGTGGGGCTTCCAAGGACCCTCAAGGCATTAAAACAAAGGCTGAATGAATTTGAGCAGGGCCTCCAACCACATCTTGTCATTCATGACTTCCTCCATGGGATTATCTCTGATAACCAGGGTTATCCAGCCTCCATGCTTCAGCAACACTCTGATCCCTGCCCTGGAATGGAGTTGCTTGGATGGTCAGAGCCCAGAGGCCCTAAAGAAATATATTACTGGTAAAAATTTAATTTCTTGATAGCTCTCTTTCTAAAGTTTTTCTACTTTGATATATTAAAATGTGATACCCTGTTTTTTCTTTTTAATTTGGATTTCTGTGATGAGTAGCAAATTTGAACGTTGTGATAAGCCTTTTCTATTTCTTTTGTAAATTGCCTACTCATAGCCTTGATTCATGTTACTATTGTATAGGTTCTCCTAGAGTTGGGAAAGTTCTTTATAAATTAAAGCATAACATTTTGCTGTATTTAGCAGGACTGATTCCCTTTAAGTTTTATACACTGTTTAAGATTTGTCAAACTATTTCATTTCTTATGTCAAGTCTAGCAAACTTTTCATTTGTGAATTTTCCACAGGGCTTATGTTCAAGTTAATTTTCTGTTGTTGTTTTCCAAAAAAAAAGATATGTATTGATTATTATTTCTTCTAGACATTTATGATGACATTTGATTCATTATTCCCATAATTCATCTGAATTCAAAATGAAGAATGGTATTAAGTAAACATGGGGACGACAAAGGATGAGATGGTTGGATGGCATCACCAACTCAATGGACATGAGTTTTGAGTAAACTCTGGGAGTTGGTGACGGACAGGGAGGCCTGGCGTGCTGCAGTCCACGGGATCGCAAAGAGTCAGACACGACTGAGAGAGTGAACTGAACTGAACTGCATTTAAATTCTCCCAAACGCCCATTTCCCAAACATCAACAGTTATTGAAAAGCTATTCTCCCCCCTGCAATTTGTTTCAATAACTCAAATACTTATTTTCTACTATAGCAGAAAAATACTTCTTTTCTACTGTAAACCAGGTACTGTACTGGGAGCTGATTATATAGGTTTGGACAAGGAAGACATGGTCATTAGTCTCATTGAGTTGACAAATATCAGAAAAACAATTGTAATTATGCTGGAAATACTATGCAGACACTGTCAAGAGGAATCTAATTTATTCCGAGGTCAGTGAAGACATCTTAGCAGCAGTGATATATGGAATGCTTCTTTCCTTGTATTAAGTTTTTACATATACACATAAATCATAAGTGAATGATTTAGAACTATTTGTTATTGTTTAGTCGCTAAGTCATGTCCAACTGCTTTGTGACTCTATGGACTGTATCCCGCCAGCCTCCTCTGTCCATAGGATTTCCCAGGCAAGAACACTGGAGTGGGTTGCCATTTGCTACTCCAGGGAATCTTCCTGATGCAGGGATCAAATCCAGGTCTCCTGCATTGGCAGGCAGATTCTTTACTACTGAGCCACCAGGGAAGCCCTTAGAGCTATAATAACTATTTAAAAAAACCAATGTATCAATTCTTACACTAGTTCTACACTGATATAATAGCTTAACTATATATATGTGTGTATATATGTATATATAAATAAAAACATCTCTCACAGCAAGTTGCCCTCCCAGGACTCTTACCTTTCAAAGTACTTTTTGGTTTTGTTGGGATTTACTTTTAATAATCTTGCCTGAAATCTTTAGATAAGTTTAAAATCACTTCACTGCCTCCAACTAATAAAAATAAATGAAAAAAAATAAAAAATAAAAATGTAACCTCCAGTTCCTTTGACATTTGCCACTGAGAATAGAGGTCTGTGCCCACCGCCCTTGAATGTGTTTTCAACCAACTTAACATCTCTTGCTAGATGATGAAAACCAGTGTTGCTTCAACCTACACTGAGAAGTTCTTGGGAGGCTTGCTGTTGGAAGTCAGCGTCTAAGCTTATAAGCAAGACTGAAATGGAGCAGGACCCTATCGTCCTCCCCTCCCAGGACCCTTAGTCCTTCCTCCAAGGCTGTAGATGTTATTCTGAGCCATAAGCTGTGAGCTGTATTACATATCCTGAAAACCCAAGTGGAGAAGTTAACTACATGAGGAGCAGACTGTAGTCATGACGTAAGCTGGCACAGTTCTGAAAAATGGCCTCAAGGAAATGGAAACAATCCAACCCTGGAATTGAAGATTAATGGTCCTTGAAACAATCAAGGTGACACTGGTCAGACTGTCAGTGACCAATTTCATGATGACCATCAGAGCTGACTGCACTGTTCCTACATGTAGTACCTTCCCCTCAATCTATAAAAGCCCTTGTCCCTGATTGTCAGTAACAAGGAGTCAGCCTTTGAATAGGAGTCTCCCCATCCCCACCCCTGCTCCCTGGTAGCTGGCCTCTGAAATAAAGCAAACTTCCCTTTCAAAAAAAATAAAAATAAAAAAATAAAATCACTTCACCGGGTTACAAAAGTAATTGCCACATTATTTATATTAGAATTCTATTAAATATATACATATATTTGAGAAAAATCCTACACTTTTATAACACTGGTCTGATAGTTCTCTTCATTTACACAAAATTTCATTTCATAATATCTCTCATAAAGTTTTATAATTATGCTCACATAGAGTCACATGATTATTGTTCAGATTTTTCCTGGGCATTTTTCTTTTGAGTTGCTATTCAAAATAGGAGGAATTATATCAAACTAAAAGGATCCTGAAGAACTCTGTGGAAAATCAGGATATATTTGATACTGGCTTTAAAATACTGGAATTATGTAGACAGGTAAAAGATGTCCATATTCCCTGGGAAGGGAATTCTGTATATAGGCAAGAGCATAAGGGTAAAAAATAGAAATAAATTTTTAAAAAGCCAAAGAGACAGGAAAGCATAGAATACATTTGGGGTAATAAAGTAAAAGCTATCTTAAATCCATCATATTTTAAGCCTGAAGGAGAATTGGTTGAACTTTTCATTTTTTAGATGGGAAATATGATGATAAGTGACTTTCCAAGGTCATTCAACCAACTTGTAATGGAATGCAGAGAAAAATCTGAGTGTTCTTAATTGAGTCCATTTTGTTTTCATTTCCCTTTTCATTTTTAAGCTCCAAGGCTTTAAAATTCAAAATCCTGCTCAGATAATTGTACATGTTCTCACTTACATAAAACATTTACTTAGATTTTTATATATAGCTAAGTGGTTCATCCCCCTACACTGAAGTTTGTGTTCTAGACTTTAAAAATCTTCCTAGTTCTCCAAAAGAATCTGGCTTCTACTTTCATCTATTAAGGCAATAACTGATGCAATAATTGTCATCCTCCATTAACAACCAGTAAACCAAAAGAAAAAGAAAATGGCAGTCCAAGACTGTGATCCTTGACAGAAAGGAAACAAATGTAGTAAGTCCTGTAATTCAGTTCAGTTCAGTTCAGTCCCTCAGTCGTGTCTGACTCTTTGTGACCCCATGAATCGCAGCACGCCAGGCCTCCCTGTCCATCACCAACCCCCAGAGTTTACCCAGATTCATGTCCATTGAGTCAGTGAGGCCATCCAACCATCTCATCCTCTGTTGTCCCCTTCTCCTCCTGCCTTCAATCTTTCCCAGTATAACAGTCTTTTCAAATGAGTCAGCTCTTTGCATCAGGTGGCAAAAGTATTAGTTTCAGCTTCAACATCAGTCCTTCCAATGAACACTCAGGACTGATCTCCTTTAGAATGGACTGGTTGGATCTCCTTGCAGTCTAAGGGACTTTCAAGAGTCTTTTCCAACACCACAGTTCAAAAGCATCAATTCTTCGGCACTCAGCTTTCTTTATAGTTCAACTCCGACATCCATACATGACTACTGGAAAAACCATAGCCTTGACAAGATGGACATTTGTGGTCAAAGTAATGTCTCTGCTTTTTAATATGCTGTCTAGGTTGGTCATAACTTTCCTTCCAAGGAGTAAGCGTCTTTTAATTTCATGGCTGCAGTCACCATCTACAGTGATTTGGGAGCCCAAAAAAATAAAATCTGCCACTGTTTCCACTGTTTCCCTATTTGCCATGAAGTGATGGAACCAGATGGCATGATCTTCGTTTTCTGAATGTTGATCTTTAAGCCAACTTTTTCACTCTCCTCTTTCACTTTCATCAAGAGGCTCTTTAGTGCTTCTTCACTTTCTGCCATAAGGGTGGTGTCATCTGCATATCTGAGGCTATTGATATTTCTCCTGGCAGCCTTGATTCGAGCTTGTGCTTCATCCAGCCCAGTGTTTCTTATGATGCACTCTGCATATAAGTTAAATAAGCAGAGTGACAATATACAGCCTTGATGTACTCCTTTTCCTATTTGGAACCAGTCTGTTGTTCCATGTCCAGTTCTAACTGCTGCTTCCTGACCTGCATACAGGTTTCTCAAGAAGCAGGTAAGGTGGTGTGGTGTTCCCATCTCTTGAAGAATTTTCCACAGTTTATTATGATCCACACAGTCAAACGCTTTGGCATAGTCAGTAAAGCAGAAATAGATATTTTTCTGGAACTCTCTTGCTTTTTCGATGATCCAACAGATGTTGGCAGTTTGACCTCTAGTTCCTCTGCCTTTTCTAAAACCAACTGGAACATCTGGAAGTTCACAGTTCACGTATTGTTAAAGCCTGGCTTGGAGAATCTTGAGCATTACTTTACTAGCATGTGAGATAAGTGCAGCTGTGCAGTAGTTTGAGCATTCTTTGGCATCGCCTTTCTTTGGGATTGGAATGAAAACTGACCTTTTCTAACCCTGTGGCCACTGCTGAGTTTTCCAAATTTGCTGGCATATTGAGTGCAGCATCATCTTTACATCATCATCTTTACAGCATCATCTTTCAGGATTTGAAATAGCTCAACTGGAATTTCATCACCTCCATTAGCTTTGTTCATAGTGATGCTTCCTAAGGCCCATTTGACTTTACATTCCAGGATGTCTGGGTCTAGGTGAGTGATCACACCAACGTGATTATCTGGGTGGTGAAGATCTTTTTTGTATAGTTCTTCTGTGTATTCTTGCCGCCTCTTCTTAATATCTTCAGCTTCTGTTAGGTCCATACCATTTCTGTCCTTTATTGAGCTCATCTTTGCATGAAATATTCCCTTGGTATCTCTAATTTTCTTGAAGAGATCTCTAGTCTTTCCCATTCTATTGTTTTCCTCTATTTCTTTGTACTGATCACTAACGAAGACTTTCTTATCTTTCCTTGCTATTCTTGGAACTCTGCATTCAAATGGGTACATCTTTCCTTTTCTCCTTTGCTTTTCACTTCTCTTCTTTTCACAGCTATTTGTAACGCCTCCTCAGACAGTCATTTTGCTTTTTTGAAAATCCTTTTCTTGGGGATGGTCTTGATCCCTGTCTCCTGTACAGTGTCACAAACCTCCTTCCATAGTTCATCAGGTACTCTATGAGATCTAGTCCCTTACATCTATTTCTCACTTCCACTGTATAATTGTAAGGGATTTGCTTTAGGTGACACCTGAATGGTCTAGTGGTTTTTCCCACTTTCTTCAATTAAGTCTGAATTTGGCAATAAGGAATTCATGATCTGAGCCACAGTCAGCTCCCAGTCTTGTTTTTGCTGACTGTATAAAGCTTCTCCATCTTTGGCTGCAAAGAATATAATCAATCTAATTTTGGTGTTGACCATCTGGTGATGTCCATGTGTAGAGTCTTCTCTTGTGTTGTTGGAAGAGGGTATTTCCTATGAAGTGTGCTCTCTTGGCAAAACTCTGTTAGGCTTTGCCCTGCTTCATTTTGTACTCCAAGGCCAAATTTGCCTATTATTCTGGGTGTTTCTTGACTTCCTACTTTTGCATTCCAGTCCCCTATAATGGAAAGGACGTCTTTTTTGGATGTTAGTTCTAAAATGTCTTATAGGTCTGCATAAAACCTTTCAACTTCAGCTTCTTCAGCATTACTGGTCAGGGCATAGACTTGGATTACCATGATATTTAATGGTTTGATTTGGAAAGTCTGAAAGTGCCATCGGACTTTTTTGTTGACTATGATGGTCAGTCCATTTCTTCTAAGAGTCAGGAAAATGGCAGGAAAGTTGCTGTCTGAGACAGGAACCATTTACATTCTAATCAACTAGACTAGAAAGGCTTTGGGATACATAAAATAATGGGTGAGTCTTCAGAAGAATCATGCCTTAATATCAGAGTTAATTAGCCCTAAAGTAAAAAATACTCTAATCCTATCCCCAAAATTTAAAGATAAGCCTCAAAAATACCAAAGTGACTTACAAGAAACTTATTGTATGCCAAGAATTAGTCCAGCACTTCATAAGAAACAGAATAAAATAAAGCACAAACCAATGTAGACTTGCAATGTCATCTAACCAATGATTACTAGAAATGCAATATACAAGAGAAAAAGCAATCAATAGAAATAGACCTAGGGATAACAGAGATGATGAAATTGGTGGATAAGAACTTTATAACAGTTATTGTAAATATTATAAATGTGTTCAAAATTTAAAGTAAAATATAAGCATAATGAAAATAGATGGAAGATATAAAATAATGAAATGTCTAGAGACAGAAAAAAATTTTTAAAAGACATTTTATGCAAATGGAAACAGCAAAAACAGGGGTAGCAATACTCATATCAGACAAAAGAGAATTTAAAACAAGGTCTATAGCAAAAGACAAAAGAAAGGCATTACATGGTGATAAAGGAATCAATACAAGAAAAGAAAGCAATAAAACAATCCTATGTAAAGTTGCTTCAAAAATAATAAAATAATGAAATGACAGAAATACAAAGCAATAAAATAATCCTATTTAAAGTTACATCAAAAATAAAATATCTATGAATAAATTTAACTAAGGAAGTGAAAGACTATAAAACTCTGATAATTATAAAACATTTATGAAGTTAATTGGTAATATTAAAAAAAGAACAATACCCCATGTTTTTGGATTAGAAGAATTAATGTTGCAGAAATGGCCATACTACCCAAACCAATCTACATATTCAATGCAATCTCTATAAAAATACTTCAATCATGTCTCACAGAATTGGAACAAGTAATTCTAAAATATACAAGGAGCCACAAAAAAACCAAATCGCCAAAGTAATCTTAAATATAAAAAAGACTAAAGCTTGAGGCATTACATTCTCTGTCTTCAGACTATGCTATAAACCAAGAGTAATCAAGACAGTGTGGTACTGACACAAAACATACACAGTTCAACGGAACATAATATAGAGACTAGAAATAAACCCATGCACTTATAATCAATTAATCCATGAGAAAGGAGGCAAGAATATGCAATGGAGAAAAGACAACCTCTTCAATAAGTGATGCTGGGAAATTGGACAGCTATATGTAAAAGAGTGAAATTGAAACATTTTCTCACACCATACACAAAAAAATAAACTCCAAACAAATTAAAGACCTAAATGTAAGACCAAATACTATAAAACTCCTAGAGAAAAACATAGGCAGAACACTCTTTGGCTTAAATCACAGCAATATTTTTTTTTAGATCTGTCTTTTAAGGTAAAAAAAAAACAAAAGCAAAGATATAAAATGGAATTATTAAATTAAAAGCTTTTGCACAGCAATGGAAACTATCAACATGGTGAAAAAAAACAGTCTATTGAATAGGAAAAAGTATTTGCAAATGATATGACCTATAAAGGTCATATGAAAAACATATAAATTTTATATGTAAAATATATAAGTACTTCATATTACTCAATATCAAAAAGACAACCTCGTTAAAAAAATTGGCAGAAGACATGAATAGACATTCTTTAAAGAAGATAAATAGTTGGTCAACAAGCACATGAAAAATCCTCAACATTGTGAATCAACAAAGAAATGCAAATCAAAACCACAGTGGTGTATCACCTCATGCCTATCAGGATGGCTGTCATCAAAAAGAGTCTACAAGTATTAAAATGTTGGTGAAGATGTGGAGAAAAGTGATCCTTAGTACACTCTCAGTGGAAATGTAAATTGGTACAGCCACAACAGAAAACAGTATGGTGGTTTCTCAAAAAACTAAAAATAGAACTATCACATGATCCAGCAATTCCATAGCTAAGTATGCATTCAGAGAAAATGAAAACTCAAATTTGAAAAGATGCACGTACCCCAATGTTCATAGCAGCATTATTTATAATAGTCAAAATATGGATCCAAACTAAGTGTCTGTTGACGAATGGATAAAGATGTTTTATACACACACACACACACATTATGGGATACTAGCTATAAAAAATGAAATTCTGCATTTGCAACAGTGTGGATGGACCTGGAAGGTATTATATTAGTGATATAAGTCAGATTATGACAAATACTCTATGTTATCACTTCGATGTGGAATCTAAAATATAAAACAAACAAATGTATGTAACAAAATAGACACACAGATATAAACTACAAACTAGTAGTTACCAGTGGGGAGAAGGAAGCAGGAAGGGGCAAGATTGTGGTCTCCAATTAAGTACAAACTACTATGTATAAAATAAATAAGTAACAAACATATTGTGCAATACAGGTAAATGTAGCTATTATTTTATGATAGTCTATAAAATATTGAATCACTATGTTGCACACCTGAAACTAATATAATATTGTAATTAAACTGTACTTCAATTTAAAAAAACTAAAATGAAGCTCATGGAGAAAAAAGACTCAAATAAGTAATCAGAGCCACACTAATATATAACAATATCTATAGAACCAATGTATGTGTAATTGGCATCTCAAAGAAAGAGGAGAAAGATTCAAGAAAATCACTTGAAGGAATAGACGCTGATGTTTGTCCAAATTTGATGAAAACTATAATTGCATACATCCAAGAAGTTCAGCAAACCCTAACCAATACAAACATTCTTTTTTAAAGGCACATCATAATCAAATTGCTGAATGCCAACGTTAAAGAGAAAAATCTCAAAAGCAGCCAGAGGAAAAAAGCCAAGTACACACAGAGGAACAACATATACCAGCCATGTGCTGAGCTCAATGGATGGGGCTTTCTTTGCTGCACCTGGACTGACCTTGAGCATCACCCAGAGTGTGCTGACTACAACTGTGTTTCACACATGATTAGATGAGGTCTTATGGATGCTTTTCATGCATCTTGTTCTGGGTTGCATTTTTCCATTAGGATAATAGGATAAGGGTCTCTGCACATCCCAATTACCAAATCTTTAAAAGAATCTGCTGACACATGGAAAGTTTTAACCATCTACTATAAACTAGACCATATAGATACATAGGCTTTTATGAACAATTTTCTTTATTTAAATATTAATCTTGGAACAATATTCACATATGCCCTCCTGAAGTGTATGCGACTCTGTTGGGAAGGAAAGAGAAATCCTCTGTAAGTTTATAAGCATCGAAATATTAAGTGATTTCTCAACAACTCTTGTCCATTTGAAAAGTAAAGAAGCAGAATCAAGCAGAGAAATAAAAGAGTAGAAAGGCCTACATCTCCTCCCGTAATACTTGTTTCTCAGGACCCTCTCAGACACAGGCTCTCCTGGAAGGTCACAGTCATTCCTTCTCATGCCGCCCATATGCTACTAGTTCCTAAATACACACACCCAGAGCTGAGAGTCTACCCACGTATGTCCAATCACCAAATACCAAAGTGTCTCCACTCCCTGAATTCCCTTTCTTATTGGATGGCATCATCATCAACCCGAATGCCAGGACCAGAAAACTGAGTGTCAAATAATGCCTCCTTTTTCCTCAATCCTCACATCTAATAAATTAGCAATTTCCGTCAAATCGACCATCTACATATCACCTAATCCATCCTCTTCTCCACATTCCCAACTTCTTAGTTAGTCTCCCAACTTCTACCTTGTCCTTTTCACACTTCAGCTGGAAAGATGCACTTTTTTTTCCTGCCCAGTGTAATCATCTCACTACTGAGAAGTTTCTGTACACTTACCTAAGAAGTTAATCTAACCTTTCTCACTTTAATTGCATTTTTATGCAAAACTTTGTAAGACTTACTAGGAAAAACAGCCAGTCCCTAAACCCCACCATCCTATTCCCTTGATGTACAATGGCAATCTCTTTTTATCCTTTTTAGTATTTTGGTGTTTACAAAATACCAAGAACATACTTATATTACTCTCAACAGCATACAAGTTCTTGATTTTTAAGATTTAGATATTATTTATCAAATTCCTATAGTAGAGAATAATGATTTACCTATCTTCCCAACCACTATCTCCCAAAGCCACACAAACACATACACACAAGCAAGCTTTCCCTCCTTCATTCTCTGGAATAATTATATTGAAATGTGGGATGAAATTCATAATCAGGTTAATGTGACCAGGACCGTGTGAATGCTATTCACAGGGAGCCATGCAGTATACAGCAATTAAATTTCCACCCTTATATAATATTTTTCTCTTGACTTCATAATTGGTTCCATTTTTAGAGCAATGTCAGGCTGAATAATGGCTCTCAAAGATATTAAGCTTCTATTAACAATCATTGGAACCAGTAAGTGTAACACTTTATGGCAATAGAAAATTTGCAGATTTTAATTAAGGATATTGAGATACGGACATTATTTTAGATTAACCGAGTGGGTAGAAAGAGATTCTACTACAAAAAAAGATGATGTAACGTCAACCAAGAGAGATTTGAAGAAGGAGATAGGGTCTGTGAGCCAGGAATGCAGTCCTGTAAACTAAAAAAGCTAAGGAAATGGATTGTTACTGAATGTTACAAGTGCTTGTTATTCACTCACTCCCCAATTCCCCACCAGCAGTATAAGTCTGGTCTCAACTCATTCAAACACATCAGCGTGGGTATTGATTTCATCTTCTTAGAGACTTTGCCCCTGGAGCCCTCCTCCAGTCTGCTAGGTTCAGACCGCTGCTCTCCACACCTCCTGCAGAGCTCACAGCCTGAGGACTCCCTTCACCACCATCCAGGTGGGTCTGGTCACCGGGACTCCCTGCTTCCTGGATCCCATTTCTCTCTGCCTCGCTTACTCCACTCATCCCCTGAGGAAATAAAACTGAAATCTTGCCTCTCTGAAATGCTGTATTCAAGAGTCACGCTTGATCAGTTTGGACATGATGGAACTTAAAATACATTCTTCTTCCTTTTCCTTCCAGCTTTCATTTTTACCCTTGAGAAGCTGAAAGCCATTCTGGTTCTTCATCTTATGTGTGTGACCTCTTTTTTTCTAAAGGGGAGGTCTTGGAATCCTCTGTTTGGCCCCAGTGTTCCGAAAGTTCATATTTAATGTGCGCCGTAATGGGTCCTGTTTGACACATTGCACTGGTCTCTCAGGTGCTCTTTCAGTCTGAAAACTCATATTCCTCAGTTCTGGGAAATTTTCTTGAATTACTTCTTTGATGTTTTCCTTTAATTTTCTTGTTGTAAAACTGTTAGTCTTAAATATGGGCCTCCAAGTCTGGCTCTCTAGTTTTCTTACCTTTATCATTCTACTGCCCATGTTTTTTCTCCTATCCTACTATCTGAAACATTCCCTCATTTTGTCTTCCAAACGCTTTATTGAGTATTTTATAGTTTCTATAATAACTTTCATTTCAAAGAACTCTTTTTAATAATCTTAATGTCCTTTTCTCCAGTAGATTTGTCTGTCCTTGTTGTATAGATGAAGTATCATCTCTTACTTCTCTAAGAGTATGCTCTTTAAAAAAAAAAATGTGTTCCACTTTTCTACACTTTTTCTTTCTTCTGAAGGCTTTTGGGGTTTTTTTTTTTTTTTCTGTTTAATTTGGACCCTTGCTTTCAGGTCAAGCTCACATCAAATATATCTGTTGATGGTTTGTCATACTGTCATTTTAAAGAAAGATGCACTAAAAACCTGATTGGGAGTTTGTGCACAGGTATGTGGCTTATCACCTAGTAGTCTTCACCATGGGCTTCCCTGGTGGCTCAGTGGTAAAGAATCCAATCCAAGGTCTCCAACACAGGAGACACAGGTTCAATCCCTGGCTCAGGAAGAGCCCTTGGAGAAGGAAGTGATAACCTTCTCCAGTATTCTTGCCTGGGAAATCCCATAGACAGAGGAGCCTGGCAGGTTACAATCCATGGGGTCGCAAATAGAGTCGGATATGACTTAGCAACAAACTGACAACAACAAGGCCTCAGCATAGTGTGTCACAACAGGGCCCAAGTTGTTCCTTTTCTGATCCCTAAATAACATTATTTGTACTACTTATTTGTACTATGTTATTTGTATTGTGTAGATATTTTCCAGAGTTGAAGTTTTCAATTTTCTGCCAGAAGGTTGGAGTGAGAGATAAGTGAAAACCCAACTGTGACCATTTTGGAAGGCAAGGGATTTAGGGATTTGGAAGGCAAGGGATTTGAAAGGGATTTAGGGTATGGATATCATTGTTCAGAATGCCAAAGAATTGATGCCTTCAAACTGTGGTGCTGGAAAAGACTCCTGAAAGTCTCTTGGACAGCAAAGAGATCAAACCAGTCAATCTTAAGGGAAATCAACACTGAATATTCACTGGAAGGACTTATGCTGAAGCTGAAGTGCCAGTGTTTTGATCGTCTGATGCAAACAGACGACTCATTGGAAAAGTCCCTGATGCTGGGAAAGATCAAGGGCAGAAGGACAAGAGGATGTCAAGGGATGAGATGGATGGATGGCATCACTGATGCAATGAACATGAACTTGGGCTAACTCCAGGAGATAGTGAGGGACAGGGAGGCCTGGTGTGCTGCAGTCCATGCGGTTGCAAAGAGTTGGACATGACTGAACAAATGCATAACAACAGTCATTGTTCAGAACATCAACCTTCAGTTAATTCCCCTATTTTCATTGGAACCCCCAAATTTTACATGCCTTGTATTCCTAGGGGCAGAACCCCACTGGCTTAACCTCTTCAGAGACTGAGTTACCATCTTATACAGGAAGGTCTAGTGATATTCCTAAAAATATGCACTTATGGCTTTCTCTTATATATTTTTTATAAATTTATTTATTTTAATTGGAGGCTAACTACTTTACAATTTTGTAGTGGTTTTGCATACATTGACATGAATCCACCACAGGTTGTACATGTGTTCTCCTCTCTTCAATGAGTTCTATTGCTCCTTGAGAAAAATTCACCTCGCTAAGCATAACCTCCTGATCTGGTTTCTGATCACCTTTTCACTCTTATATCTCAACACATTTTCTCCCTCCCCAGTTCACCAATATCATTCCATGCACCCCTGCTGTATGCACCAGGTTCACTGGGTTTGTTTCAATTGTCTGCCTGAGCTCTGCTCTTCTAAACCTATAGACCTTCTCAGTTGTTCTACCCTCTTCCAGTGACCAGTATTTTCACCTTCTTTTACATGACTAACTCATACTTACCCATTAGGTATCAGCCCATCTGTCACTTCCTATACAGAATTTTCTTTGACTTAGATAAACTGAGTTAGATTACATTATGTGTTTCCTCCAGCATCCTGTTCTTTTGTCTTCATAGACTTTATTATACTACATTATATATTTGATCTTCCATTACAGAAAAAAGTTCTTGGAGTGCAGGAACCTGGAATTGATCACAGTACCTGATGCATAGAATTGTTTTAACAAATATTAATTAGATGAAATGATTAAGGAAAAGAAGTTTGGAGGGTGTGAGGGAGGAAGAAAAAAAGAAGGAAGCCCTCAGGAATCTTTTCTTCCCACCTTCTCAAGTCCATTGTTACAGTAAATCTGAAATTTTATAAGGTGTGTATGGTTACTTTTCCCTTACTTATAAAACTAACTTATCTATGAAAATAGTAAACTGATGTAAGGCATAATGGTATGGATGGCCACATCCGTTTCATTTCAAAGCAAACTTGATGTTAATTCAGTCTAGCTCCCTATCTCAGAAATATATACCAAAAGACACCAGAAATGCTGGGCAAGAGAATACACTAGGGAAGCCAAGATCCAGTCCTCTTATTGCTTGAGGGTCAGAGGGGGAAGCCTATGACTTCTGACTGTGAATGAATGGCATTATAAATAAAAGATGACATACAATTGGATTTTCACAATGAGCCAATTTGGAGAATATAAGGAGAAAGAATTTTCTGTATTGTTCTTGACTACACATTTGGATTTTCCTGTTAAACCTATTTAGCAGTGAGCCTTTCAAGCGTAAGCTCTTCCATCACCTTCTCTATAACTCCCTTCAGTGCTAGTAGTCAGCACAGCAAGCTCTCACTCACTTCCTCTGTCTGCATCTCCACCTCTCCCTTTCTGAATGTTCTTCCTCATAAACCAAACTTTGGAATTTTAATTCATTCTTCCTTCAAGAGGCCCTTGTACCAGCTCTTTGCCCCCATACTCACCATCAAAATATACCCTTCCTCATTGGTTATATATAATAGCTCCTAGGTAAGTTACACAATAACCTTCTAGGTAAAATTTCCAGTTTAATCAGATGGTCGCAGAGCCTTCTCAGAGATATATTGGAACATTGAGTCTGACCCTGTTTAAACACAGCAGCTGTACTGAGAAGAACCCAGCTGCAAACTAGATGACCTAATAAGGCCTTTTTCATCTGTAGAATCTCTGATTATAGGCGTGTCATTTCTATTCCCATTCCAGAATAGCTTTGTTACTTTCTAAAGACTAGGGGAAAAAAATCTCATTTAGTTCTTTATGAGGCCACAAGTAGGGAATTTAGAGAAGTTCAGGTTTAATGACACACTCGACTTACCATGTTTAGAGTCTCCATAGAAACAAACTTCATCACAGTGTCTGACCGTGTAACGTTAACAACCAATGCTCATGAAGAAAAACCCCTATATGGACACTTGCACTGCAGCTTTGAAATCCCCATGTGTTCTGAGAGGCTGGAAAGAACTTCACCTTTAAATGGTAGCTTTCACACCAATAGGCCAAAGAATTTACAGATGTTATCCCAGAAGAGAATTTCTCATGTTCTTTTAAAACACAAGAGTTTCTGTTCAAATGACTTGCCTAGTTCCACTCAGAGAAAACAGGAGGGTGGGGAAATAGGACTGGGGAAGGTAATTGTAGATCTGGAATTCTCATGAAGAGGGATAGAGTTTTATCCCACCAAAGAAGATTTGTCGTGTTACATCAAAGGCCACTTTGACTTTGAGTCTGTCTCCTCTGGAGATTCAAGCTAAACTTCAGAAATCCCAGTTTGATCATTTATACTAAGCTTATCTTTATGTCAGTGTTCCCCAATCAATCATGCTACTTTCCAGTTGTGCAGAAGTGAGTTACCATATCAAGCTATCCTCAGAAAGACATACTTGGAACGTTTACCTTTGGCTGGCCTCTGGGAACTTGGATTTCAGGAGGGTTTCCACCACCTTAACTTATGAGAGGCTCACTGTGCCTACACCGTTTATAGAAATAATATGGTTTGTGATGAACACCTGCTGTCCTTCTGAAAGTCTGGAATTTTGGTATTTGTTGGCAGACAGGCTGATATGATGACCCCCCAATAAAACCCTGGGCATTGAGTCGCTAAGGTTCTTTCCAGCTGGCAGCATTTCACCTGTGCTGTCATAACTTGTCCCCGGGGAAATTGAGTTCTGAGTGACTCCACTTGAAAGCATGCATTTGGATTTCTCTGGACATCACCCACATACCTTTTCCCATCGCTGATTTTGCTGTTGATCTTTTGAAATAAACCACAGCCATGGGCTTCCCTGGTGGCTCAAATGGTAAAGAATCTGCCTGCAATGCACGAGACCCGGTTCAGTCCCTGGGAAGATCCTCTGGAGAAAGGAATCGCTACCCACTCCAGTATTCTTGCTAGAGAATTCCACGGACAGAGGAGCCTGGCAGGCTATAGTCCATGGGGTCACAAAGAGTCAGACACTAATTAGCAACTAATACTTGCACTTTTCATGAAAACAACTATATGGTGAATTCTGTGAGCCCTCTAACGAATCCCTGCATCTGGCATGGTCTGGGTGACCCCCAACACAACATTGTAGTCACTAGTTTTGTAATTAGAAGTCGTTATTATCAATGACATTGTTTTTAACATTGAAGTTGTCTCTTGCTGAAATTATTAAAGTGGGCCCCTCTAATCTTTTAATTTTATGGCTGCACTCACTGTCCACAGTGATTTTGGAGTCCCCAAAAATAAAATCTGTCACTGTTATGAAATTAAAAGACATTTGTTCCCTGTAAAGAAAGCTATGACCAACCTAGATAGCATATTAAAAAGCAGAGACATCACTTTTCTGACAAACCTCCATATAGTCAAAGATATGTTTTCTCCATTAGTCATGTACAGATGGGAAAGTTGGACCATAAAGAAGGCTGAGCACCAAAGAATTGATGGTTTTGAATTGTGGCACTGGAGAAGACTCTTGAGAGTCCCTTGGACAGCAAGGAGATCATACCAGTAAATCCTAAAGGAAGTCAACCTTGAATATTCAGTGGAAGGACTGTTGCTGAAGCTGAAGCTCCATTTGATGCCAAGAGCCAACTTGTTAGAAAAGACCCTGATGCTGGGAAAGACTGAAGGCAAAAGGAGAAGGGGATGACAGAGGGAGAAATGGTTAGACAGCATCACTGACTCAAAGGACATGAATTTGAGCAAGCTCCAGGAGATAGTGTAGGAGAGAAGAGCCTACCATGCTGCAGTCCATGAGGTCACAAAGAATCAGTCACAACTTAGCAGCTGAACAACGACGATTCTGATTCTGTGCATACTCATTTCTCTCCGTTACTCCCAATAGAAATGCACCATAGTTCTTTTTCTGATCTTGATGCCATGTATTATTTTCTCTTCTGAATCTTACTTCCAGAAGTCACTTGTAAAACTAGAAGCTGAATGCATAACTGGCTGGCTTCCAGTGGTCCACCAATACTTTAAACCCACTGTGTGTTACTTTTTTTCTGAGATACACTCTGTGTTCTCATGAACTTTGAAAACTTTGTCTTGTTCTTTGATTTTAATATAGGATAATCTGAATTCTATTTGCTTCTTTCATTTTCATGCACAATAATTGTTTGTGGTTACCCCTGCTTGGGCTCTCAAACGCACTTGTTTTTCAAGACAAGATGCATCTAGAAGATGCTATGTTTCTTTGGCAGGAAACTGACAAGGCAAAAGTTTCAGCTTGTCATAATAATCTTACTTAATTGGATTTATTAGAAAGTGGAGGAAAAGATGGACTTTCCAGGTGGCAATAGTGGTAAAGAACGCACAGGCCAATGCAAGATGTAAGTTCAATCCCTGGGTCAGGAAGTTCCCCTAGAAAAGAAGGAAAAATTATTTGGGGCAAATTACAGGGCAGGGTCACCTTCTTGGTACTTGACAAAACCCAGACAACACTTTAGGAAATGTGACCAGAAGACCTATGACCTACTCCACTGGGCTGGAGTCAAACCCATCATTAGTGGAGTGCATGATGGATGTATTACAAACAAGAACCTGGCTTTCCCTGAAAGCACATGAAATCACAACAAAGTTTTCAGGAAACTTTGGAAACCAAAGGAGAAACTTAATAACCAAGAACCTTTTCGACTGACATAAGTCAGTTCAGCCCTTTAAATCTTGCCGGTTAAACTTCAAGATTGCATCCTGAATAGCAAAGAGAGTAAACAGCAAATAAAAGTCAAGCCTCAGGAAATTCTAACCCTTCTGCCTAAATCCCTTAGCTCCAAGTCAGCAGGTTGAGCCTATCCCTTCAATAGCCTTTCATGTCCAAATGCTATTCCCAGTTCTGACACCACGAACGATTGCTATCCATTATCTGGTCACCAGGTTCAAAGTCCAGCCTGACCACTTATTAGCTGACTGATACTGACCAATTAATTAGGTACATAATTTACATTGGGCCTCAGTTTTCTCATCTGCAAAATGCACATGATAATAGCATCTTCCTCATAATGTTGTTAGGATTAGATGAGTTCATATATAATTAACATTTACATCACTGCCCGGCACCTTGTAAGCACGGGAATCTGATTATGCTTTACATTAATATTACCATAGCCACTTGACATCACAGCTTTCTTTCCACAAAAGTTAAATGCGTATTTCCAAAGTTGGCAAACGGCTATATGACCCAAACACTCTCTTCGATGGTTGAGTCATTGGAAGAACAAATATTTGACTTGAACGTTCAAGAAGTTAAAAAAAAAAAAGAATTCAGCCTAAGTTAAAGAGAGAGAGGGCAGCAACTGTAGCTGGTTCATGATATGGTTCAATCCTTTACTGAGAGCTAAAAATGGCAACATTCTTAAAGATTTGACATAACTCTTAAAGTCCAAAATGTTCTGTGAATTTTTTTCCTCAACTCAGGACAGCCAAGCATGAAAGTTCCTGGAAGCTTCTTTTTAGTTTTATTTTGTCTACACCAGCCCACCTC
The DNA here is from genome assembly GCF_023699985.2 of Odocoileus virginianus. Classification (NCBI taxonomy): domain Eukaryota; kingdom Metazoa; phylum Chordata; class Mammalia; order Artiodactyla; family Cervidae; genus Odocoileus; species Odocoileus virginianus. Next base: position 52,948,647 of record NC_069684.1, on the reverse strand, counting down.
AGTGCCAGGGAATAAGTCAGCATCCAGTCACTGTGACAATCTTGATGCAAAACATTAACTCATTCAATTGATTGGTTAAGAACCCATCAAGTCCTGCAGATGTCTTCTTGAATCCCAGGATGTCAGTATTTGGTAGCATTTAGACAGTTGCTGTTTAGTAGCTAAGTCATCTCTGACTCTTTGCAATTCCATGGACTGTAGCCTGCCAGGCTCCTCTGTCCATGGGACTTTTTCAGGCAAGAATATGGGAGTGAGTTGCCATTTCTTTTTCCAGGGGATCATCCCAACCCAGGGATTGAACATGTGTCGCCTGCTTGGCAGGCAGAGTCTTTACCACTGCACCACCCAGGAAGCCCATTTAGAAACAAGGTGTAAAAACCCAAACGACACAGCCTCTAAGCATATGCCAAATAGAGTTAAGTTTCCAAGAGGTTGTAAGAAATGGTAAATGCATTTACAAGATTTTGAGAGGATTTCTTCCATATGAAGTGTAAAATGTTTTATCATTTGGTTAGTCATAATGTTTATTTAAATGCATATTCAAGCACAGCTTTACTATTTTAGCTACATGAGTTATTTTAGCCTTAAAACATAAATCTCTGAAACCAAACATAGACAATATGAATTCTCTTTTTTAGACTGACAAAAGGCCCACACTTCATGATTTTGTTTCTTAAAGAAAGCCTTTCCTTGGTCTTGCTTCAAACTTCTATAGTTTGTTGACATAGTGTTAACTTCAACTCAAACTTGGATTGGAATTTTCAAAAAATCATTTGCAGATGTGAATCACAATCCTAAGGATTATATAATTCCAGTGACCCATTGACCACCTTTCTCCAAAGGGATTTTCAGTGAAGCTTTCTGGTAGGCATATTATGATGATGGGAGATGTGCTCTAAAGTGCATTTTGTCATCTCTTCATTTTGATTAATTTTGCCACAAATTTTATATTCCCTAGACCATAACCAAGGGAAAAGCTTATAAGCCCAGAGACCTAAGAATCAGATGCTGTTCTATCTTGTTGGGTACTTTTATGCTGGAGGATGTATAAGGGTTTAGACACAATAATAGATGTTATTCCATCCTGTGTACATCAGGAAACAAATATGAAGCTATAATAGCATCATGAAGGAATAAGAATACCCTTACCTTTAAGGTATTTATAGCTTAGTAAGAAATAACAGTAAACAGTACATGCATGTGTGCATATGTGTATAGACACAGTGGAAAGTATCAGAGATAAGACTTGAGAACATGAACTGGATGGATAGGGATTAAAATAAGGCAGTTCAATATCTATGAAAGGAGGAGATCAGAGAGAAAGAAAAGGAAGTAGCATTTACTGAGCAATTATGCAGTGCAGTAACTGTAATTTCACACACATTGTCTCCTATAAACCTCATACCAACACCACATGGTCAGCGATATTTTAGAGATGAGGAAAATTTTGAACTTAAACCAAAGTCAGTAGACTTCTGAATCCCAGCTGTTACTCAATATGACCCATTCACTCAGCAGGCTGCTGCTGCTGCTGCTAGGTCACTTCAGTCGTGTCTGACTGTATGTGACCCTATGGACAGCAGACCTCCAGGCTCCTCCATCCACGGGATTCTCTAGGCAAGAATACTGGAGTGAGTTGCCATTTCCTTCTCGCCTATTATAGCTCAATACTGACTGGCAGAGACAATCTGCAGATAACATAAGGAAAGAAAAATTTTGATCAGTCCACCAGTTGAAACTAACTTTTATCTCCACTGAAGTGGTTAAAATTAACTGTCCACTTTAACCAGCGTAGGGAACAGCTGACTAAGTAACTAATGAATAAAACAATAGAAGCAGGCTGGAGCAGAGGTGTCTCCACCTCAGCCCTGCTATGATCATATGACAGTCAATGAGCCACTGCGTGTGAATCTCTTGGATTCCACAAAATTCACAAAGTACAGTTTTAGAAACAACTGTATCAGAATGCTTCAGTCCATAACCTCAGTTTTTCAGAGCAATACTCCCACTATTTGGTCTCAACATAAGAGGATGTCTTTTAAGAATTTAATGATAACACATAACTGGGTTCTGATCTCCTAATGAGCAAACACGTGGTCAAGTCAAGAGCAATGCCAGAAGGTTATTCCCAAGGAGGTTCCCTAAGAATCTGGAGAACAGGCTGCAGGTAAAATTTTCAAGTCATTCAGTATCAGTAGGAATATAAAAACTGAACAGATGTTTTCCTTATCAAAATATTAATCTAGAAAATTCTATTTCAAGTGTAATGAAGCAGCATTGAGGAAGTTAGTTCTGTGATCCATATAATTATTCTGATTTGGGGTTTACTACTGCTTAGAAAACAGAACAGGAGAAGAGAAGGAAATGAGAAATGAGGATGAGCTAGAATCTCAGTCAGCAGGAAGTCTGAAAGCCATCCACTTTACTCACATTCTAAGAAAAATGCTAAGAGCTCAGATTCACAGAAGTGGGAAGTAAGTGCCTCCTTTGGCACATGGCTCTGATAAGTCTTGAATAACCTCCAAAGGTTTGTCCACTAAAGATTCAATATAAGTGAAAACAATTAGAATGCCTTTCTGTTCTCCAAATAATTTGTTTTCATAGTAAAGCCCATAACCTTATCCTTTAGAAATTTAAAATAATTCATCCTGAGATCAGGTGCTGAGCTCAACATCGTAACACAAAATGTTACAGAACAAAAATAATAACAACCAAACAGAAAAATAAATGGGCTAAGGATATGTTGTGTTAAGGATATTGCCTAATACACAGCTGAGAACCGAGGACAGTTCACAGATGGGCTCAAAATCATTAGTAATCAGAGAAACAAAATTGAAAGAGAATGACATCCTTCTAGGCCAAACAGATTGCAACAAACTTTAAAAGGTGAGTAGGAACAAATTTTCAGCAGGATGTAGGTGTTAACGCCAAGGCATCAGGAAGGATAAAATTATCTTCACTGAAGATGGAGAAGGATACTGGAGCAGATTTTTGAGAGAAAATCTCGAGTCTTGTTTTTGACATGTTACTTTTGCAATGTCTATTCGATATCCAAATAGAAACGTTAAGTAGGTGACTGGTTATACAAATCTGAAGTTTGGATGAGGAATTTAGGCAGGAAATATAAATTTTACTATTATGAATATACAGATGATATCTAAATACACAGACTTGTTGAGATTAACAAGCAATAAGAGATGGCCAAGCGTAACAAATAACTAAATAAGGTAAAGGACTGAGCCCTGATGTAACTCAATGTGAATATGAGAGATGAAAAGAGAACATAGGAAAGGAGACTGGGGAGCATTCAATGAATACAGAGGTGTGTGAGGTTCCTGGAGACAAGGAGGTGTGACTGGCAATGCCAAACGTCACTGAAGTGCAAGCAATAGGAAAGCTGAGAATTGGTTGATGGAAAGAGCAACATAGAGGTTGATATCAAAAGTACAATGAAGGGGAACTAGGTGGATATGGAGTAGAGGTACATGGTAGACATGTCACTGGATAATGATAGCAGTTGGTGCTTTTTGAATTTTTATCCATATGACTATTATCTATTCAGGTTAAAAACAAACAACCAAGCAAACAAATTTTCTCAGTCCATTAAAGCTGCTATAACAAAATGTCACAGAGTGGGTGGCAGAAATTTGTCACTCATGGTTCTGGAGGTGGGAAATTCAAGGTTAGGGTGCCAACATGATTGAGTGAGGACTCCTTCCCAGATCATAGACGTCTCATTATATCCTCACATGGCAGAAGGATCTAGGTCTCTCTTTGGAGCCTCTTTGATAAAGTGCTAATCCCCTTTTTGAGGACTCCACTCTAATGACCTAAGTGTCTCCCAGAGGCCTCACCTCCTAACACAATCATCTTTGGGGATTAGGATTTCAATGTATGAATTTTAGGGGGACACAAACATTCAGACAATAGCATGAATAGAACTTGAATTTTTTTAATCAAAGGATAGAGTTAAACAGCAGATTAAGTATAATTAAAAGGAAGAATCAATGAAACATAAGATATATATCAAAAAATGCCACATTACATACAAAGATGGGAAATATGAAAGAGAAGTTACTGATATGAACACTAAATAAAAGGTTTATCATGCATGTTTGTTTCCAGAAAAAGATAGAATAAAAATGATAAGGGGAGGCATTATTTTAAAATATCATTTCTTCAAATGTATCATAGCTGAGAGATAATATGAATCTACAGATCCAGGAAGCCCAAGATATTCCAAATAGGAAGAAGAAAAACAAATTCATGTAAGACATATGGTAATAAAGTTGAAAAACAACAAATACAAAGAGAAGGTTGATAAAGCAGCCAAAAAGAAAGGATGGACTACCGAACAAGGAAAGTCAACAAAAATGACAGTAGATTTCCCCAAAGCAACAACAGAATCCAGAAGACAGCTGAATAGTATCTTTAAGATATTGAGATAAAATAATTGTCAGCATAAACATTTTAACAGCAAAACCATATTCAAGAATGGGAGTGAAATGAAGTCACTTATGAATAAACAATGGCTGAGAGTTTACCATCAAAAATCTTATCATAAAGGAACTTATGATGGAGAAATTTAGATAAAGGAAAATAAGTCCAGAAGGACAGTCAATATAAGAAAAGGAGATCAAAGAAATGAAAAAGAGGTTCTGAAGTTTTCCATAGCTGTGAGGTCATTAAACTTGTGTTCCAAGTATGTGATTCTCAGTTTAAAACCAGGGAATAAAGGAGATTCTTTCTTAAAAATATTTGTTTATTTATTTTGGCTGTGGCTGGTCTTAGTTGCGGCACACGTGACCTTTAGTGCATCATGCAGTATCTTTTGTCACAGTACAAAGACTCTCTAGTTGTGGGGTGCACGCTTAGTACTTACAGCAAGCAGGCTCTACAGTGCAGGGGCTCAATAGTTGTGGTGCATGAACTTAATTACCCCCTGGCATGAGGGTTCCTAGTTCCCCAGCCAGGGATTAAACCAGTGTCCCCTGCGTTGCAAGGCAAATTCTTAACCACTGGACCACCAGGGAAGTTGCTAGAGCAGGTTCTTGACCACAGGTGCCTTCAAAGTAGTTGACAGCTCAGCTCCTGAGTCTCAGTGGCAAAACAGGTTGACTGTTAATAAAATGTTGGTTGATCAACCTATTTGGGGACAAGCTCTCAGTCAGTCATTTCAGACTTTTCCTGCTGCTACTTCTTGCTATCTTCCTATTAGAATAATTCATTCAATTTATGTTGTCACCTGGCTCAAAACATTTTCCTATTCTCTGATCAATCCAAGACTTTCTTTGAGGAGTCACTGTTGTGGTCACTGAAACTGGGGCTGAATCCTGGCCCCACTGGGTGTGTTTTCCTTAAAAGCAAAGTTATAAGAACCATTTTCCTGTAGAATTTCCCCGATCTGTAGACTTCTGCTACTGGAACAAAAGCAATTCTATTTCATCTTCTCTTTGTTTGATCACTCCCAAGGGATGTTCTGTTATCACTTTCTTGCCAAATTCTGACTTGAATCTGAAGTGAAATAGTTTATTTTTACACGTTTTGTTCAACTGGTTTAGAGTCTATGGTCCAGTTTAAAGCCATTAACTTCACACAATAAATGAATAAAGCAATAGCTTAGAAATACTTGAAGAGACAAATGGTGCACTGAAAATCCACCCAATGGTATAGCATGGACAGAGGCTAAGAAGCGTAGAGGTTCCCTGATGGCTTAAATGGTGAAGAATCTGCCTGTGGGAGACCTGGGTTCAACCCCTGGGTCGGAAAGATTCCCTGGAGAAGGGAATGGCAATCCAGTTCAGTATTCTTGCCTGGAGAATCCCATGAACAGAGGAGTCTGGTGGGCCACAGTCCATGAAGTCACGAAGAGTCAGACACAACTGAGCAACTAATACTTCCACTTTCACACTTTCATAGAACAAGGAAATTCAATACACTCTCCAGAAGGAGAGAATGTCACTATACAGAAAAGAAATTCATTTTAAAAATGAGGGCCTTCCCTAATGGTCCAGTGACTAAGACTCCATACTCCTAATGCAAGGGGCCCATGTTTGATCACCAGTCAGGGAATTTGATCCCACATGTGTAATTCAAGTTCCCACATGCCGCAATGAAGATCAGAGATCCCGAATGTTGCAACCAAGACCTGGCACAACTGAATAAATATTTTTTTAAAAGAAAAAAGAAAAGGAACAGTTGAGAATTGTGCAACATTGAAAGAAAAAAAAAATGGATGTGTCATTAATGAAAGATACCTTGTGTTGAGCCAGTCACTACATGCACTTGTAATTGACACCTGTGACACCACGGAGCATCAATTTTCTTGTCTATCTCTCCACTCAGACAAGCCGCCGAATAGTAAGAACTCTTATCATATTGATTTCTGCATCACTAGCACCCATGCAGAGTTTTGCAGGGCTTAATAAACATGTGCTGCTTACAAAGGCTACAAAATAATAAAAGGTGTTTGCTAAGAAAGTGGGGCTTCCCTGGTGGCTCAGATGGTAAAGAATCTGCCTGCAATGAAGGAGACCTGGAGAAGGGAACGGTTTTCTGTAGCCATTCTATAGCCGAACTGTAGGGAAAGTTTCTGAGACCTGCTGTCCAGCTTCATTTACTCTTCCCATTTATCCTAACAGAATTCTCATTGTGTATAAAATAGACCATTGACTTTAACCTGTAGCATATAATACAAGAACAAAGCCTTTCATGTCCTCCATTCCTTGGAGTAGAATATGCTGCCTCCAGACCCCCAAAAGGCCCCCAGGGTGTTCTGCTTCCTTTTTTGTAGTAGGAGATATGTAAGGTAATAATTGGGCTTCCTAGGTGGCGCAATGGTAAAGAATCTGCCTGCCAATCTCCTAGCACAGGAGATAATCCCTGGGCTAGGAAGATCCCCTGGAAAAGGAAATGTCAGCCCACTCCAGTATTCTTGCCTGGAGAATTCCCTGGACAGAGGAGCCTGTTGTACTACAGTCCATGGGGTTGCAAAGAGTCAGACACGACTGAATGACTAAGACTACTACTATTACTAAGAAAGTATTTACTGAAAACAAAAAAGAAGGGAAAGGAAGTATTTAATACGCACTTGTTGAATGACAGGGAAATGCACTGTGGAGTATGACCATTTTTCTTGCACATGTTTGCATGATACCAGCCCCTCCCATCCACAGGACACTATAGCTGGAGTTGGGATGGGGACGATAGCTCCATTCTTAAGGGAAAAATTTGTCAAAGATCTACAACTAAGACAGTTTCTGCAACCTGCCCTCCAGCTTCATTTACTCTTCCCATTTATCTTAACCAGAATTCTGGTTGTGTGTAAAATAGAGCATCAACTTTAACCTGAAGCATGTGAAACAACAAAGGTCAACATAATGTGCAAGATTACAGGAGATAACAAGTTATTAAAAAAAAATAAGTAACCAAAAATAGCTATAAAGAATTATGAGCCATTGAACCTCAGCAAAAGGAATCATGGCCTTACCCCCTCTCCCCTCCAATCCCCCCAAAAAAAAAAAAAAAAAAACCCTGACAGCGAGAGAGGTCAAACGAAATAGGTTTTCTGAAAATGTCTGATCTCTTTGCTCTTCCTCCAAATGTCTAAGTTGTGATGCAAGCTGATAACACTTGGCACTCACAGAGGTTTTCATTTTCGCACTCTCTATACAGAATCTAAGTAATTAATCCTGACAGCTCTACTCCATGGGATGCTGGTTAAGAGCCAGCAGAAGTGTGTGTCCACGTGACTACTGTATAACCCTTTGCATATATCCATTTCTTTCCTCTACAATTTCTCATCATCCACAACTTAAATTCTCATGGCAGATTTTAGGCAAAGTCCCATTTTCAGCTTGTCCTTCTATGTTCTTTTCAAGATTATGTCTCCCCTCCTACTTGGATGATTCCAGTTTCACTCAGGTCTTTCAAATGCATCCCAGGGTTCTAGCCTGAAAATGAAGAAAGTGTCATGAGCCTAGGGGGTCTGCCTGTGGGAGGAGCACGTCCCTTCATGTTTGGGGAAAGATGCTACAAGTTCTGCCTTCCAAGAATGTCCCCACAGAATGAGAAGAGAAATAAAACAAAATCAAATAAAAAAAAAAAAGGTAATTTCACTATTCCAAAGGAGAGAGAAAAAAAGAAACTCTTCGAAAGCAAAACTGATATACCTCTCCCACTCCTCTGGTCTACTGTTTTTTCTTCACGGAAAAAGCTAGATTCAAACAATAATTTTACCTTATTAGTCAAAGGCTAGACCATCTTTCTGTGATTGGGCATATAAGTCAAGTTTTATACCAGGACCCACTGACATGAAGAAAGAATAAATATACCTTGACATCAAAAAGCTATTCCAGTTTTCCTATGTCTAATATGTTCTGACTCTGATGGAAATTGAGCCTGGATTGTGGCCACCAGGGCTGACATCTAAACCTAGTCTATGAGACTTGTCACCTGGCTCAGAGAATGGGCTGTGATTAGACTGCTAGATGTGAATCATGCTACTCAGTTCCTGATGAACTATGTGGGTATTCATCAGCATTGAAAGAAGAACCCCTCCCCACTAAAAATCTTAAAACACCTTTACAAAACATCTAAGAAAGGATGGTCATGTATACCACCCTGGTGTGCAAAGATGCAGGAAAAAACACCTTCTGAAAAACAGCAGAAGTCCCATAAAACTACAGCGTTGATGATCAAATGGTCATAAGTATTCCCGAAAATCACCTGAGTGATTTGAAGTCAAACAAATGTAAGCCTAATAAAATAAAACTATGAGAGCCAAGATTTTTAATTGAAGTGATAATCCAAGGAATAGAGGAAGAAAGGGAAAAACTTACATAATCCATTTTAATTAAATACTCCAGAAAACCTGACTTTACAACCTCATCCATCCTACAAATATGGTTTCTTGTTAATAATTTAACCTTAACAGTTGCCAACTGTGGACTTTAGGGATCACCATTTAATAATCCATTTAAAACAGCTGTAAATTCCTCAAATAAGATACTGACCACTCGATGTGTAAATTAACGACTCTCTGAAGCCCTTTCGAACTTTTCAAACAATGCTATCTTAACATTCCCTCATCTTAATAAGACTGGAACTCTCTGAAAACCTCAGGTGACTCTTCTCCAGGGACAGGGCCTGCTTAAGATCTCAGATTTTCTAAAGCCTGTGTGCTCCATCCAGGTTCATCCCCAGTGGTTCCTGACTTGTTTCCCAATTCTCCAATTGGCATGGTGACAGGGGGGTGGGGGAGGATAATCATTGGAAGAGGAGTCAGAGGAAAACTGATGAAGACCCAAAGAAAGCAAGGACTCCTGTATAAACTCCTCCAAATGACTGGGCAGTTCAGAGATGTCTTTAACTGGCATCCACATCCATGCAAAATCCAATCTAATGGAACAGAAGTACAGAAGTGGTCAATATGCCAGCTACAGGGGAGAAAATGGGGAAGGATTTATGCTTCAGGTAGGGAAAAAGAATTCTGATATAAGTTAGGTGGAATGATATGATCCTAGTCAATAAAACTGAGGTCCACAGTAATGCACAGTCCTACTATAACACTTGAAAAATGGATAAAGATGTGTAAAATATATACAATGGGATATTACTCAGCCATTAAAAAGAGTAAAATAATGCCATTTGCAGGAACATTGATAGACCTAGGGATAGCCATGCTGAGTGAAGTTAAGTCAGATAGAGACAGAAAAATATAAAAACTACAGACATTGCAAAAATTACAAATGAACTTATTTAAAAACAGAATCAGACTCACAGACTTAGAGAACAAACTTATGGTTACCAGAGGAGAAGAGTTGGGAGAGGGATGGATTGGAAGTTTGGGATTGACAGGTACACACTACTATATTTTACAGGCCAATATCACTGATGAACATAGATGCAAAACTCCTTAACAAAATTCTAGCAAACAGAATCCAACAACACATTAAAAAAATCATACACCACAACCAAGTGGGCTTTATCCCAGGAATGCAAGGATTCTTTAATATCCACAAATCAATGTAATACACCACATTAACAAATTGAAAGATAAAAACCATACGATTATCTCAATAGATGCAGAGAAAGCCTTTGACAAAATTCAACATCCATTTATGTTTAAAACTCTCCAGAAAGCAGGAACAGAAGGAACATACCTCAACATAATAAAAGCTATATATGACAAACCCATAGCAAGCATCACCCTCAATGGTGAAAAACTGAAAGCATTTCCCCTGAAATCAGGAACAAGACAAGGGTGCCCACTCTCACCACTACTATTCAACATAGTGTTGGAAGTTTTGGCCACAGCAATCAGAGCAGAAAAAGAAGTAAAAGGAATCCAGATAGGAAAAGAAGTGAAACTCTCTCTGTTTGCAGATGACATGATCCTCTACATAGAAAACCCTAAAGACTCTATCAGAAAATTACTAGAGCTAATCAATGAATATAGTAAAGTTGCAGGATATAAAATTAACACACAGAAATCCCTTGCATTCCTATACACTAACAATGAGAAAACAGAAAGAGAAATTAAGGAAACAATACCATTCACTATTGCAACAAAAAGAATAAAATACTTAGCAGTATATCTACCTAAAGAAACAAAAGACCTATACATAGAAAACTATAAAACACTGATGAAAGAAATCAAAGAGGACACAAACAGATGGAGAAATATACCGTGTTCATGGATTGGAAGAATCAATATTGTCAAAATGGCTATTCTACCCAAAGCAATCTATAGATTCAATGCAATCCCTATCAAACTACCTACGGTATTTTTCACAGAACTAGAACAAATAATTTCACAATTTGAATGGAAATACAAAAAACCTCGAATAGCCAAAGTAATCTTGAGAAAGAAGAATGGAACTGGAGGAATCAACCTGCCAGACTTCAGGATCTACTACAAAGCCACAGTCATCAAGACAGTATGGTACTGGCACAAAGACAGAAATATAGATCAATGGAATAGAATAGAAAGCCCAGAGATAAATCCATGAACCTATGGACACCTTATCTTCGACAAAGGAGCCAAGGATATACAATGGAAAAAAGACAACCTCTTTAACAAGTGGTGCTGGGAAAACTGGTCAACCACTTGTAAAAAAATGAAACTAGAACACTTTCTAACACCATACACAAAAATAAACTCAAAATGGATTAAAGATCTAAATGTAAGACCAGAAACTATAAAACTCCTAGAGGAGAACATAGGCAAAACACTCTGACATAAATCACAGCAGGATCCTCTATGACCCACCTCCCAGAATATTGGAAATAAAAGCAAAAATAAACAAATGGGATCTAATTAAAATTAAAAGCTTCTGCACAACAAAGGAAACTATAAGCAAGGTGAAAAGACAGCCCTCAGATTGGGAGAAAATAATAGCAAACGAAGCAACAGACAAAGGATTAATCTCAAAAATATACAAGCAGCTCCTGCAGCTCAATTCCAGAAAAATAAATGACCCAATCAAAAAATGGGCCAAAGATCTAAACAGACATTTCTCCAAAGAAGACATACAGATGGCTAACAAACACATGAAAAGATGCTCAACATCACTCATTATCAGAGAAATGCAAATCAAAACCACAATGAGGTACCATTACACACCAGTCAGGATGGCTGCTATCCAAACGTCTACATGCAATAAATGCTGGAGAGGGTGTGGAGAAAAGGGAACCCTCTTACACTGTTGGTGGGAATGCAAATTAGTACAGCCACTATGGAAAACAGTGTGGAGATTTCTTAAAAAACTGGAAATAGAACTGCCATATGACCCAGCAATCCCACTTCTGGGCATACACACCGAGGAAACCAGATCTGAAAGAGACACGTGCACCCCAATGTTCATCGCAGCACTGTTTATAATAGCCAGGACGTGGAAGCAACCTAGATGCCCATCAGCAGACGAGTGGATAAGGAAGCTGTGGTACATATACACCATGGAATATTACTCAGCCATTAAAAAGAATTCATTTGAATCAGTTCTAATGAGATGGATGAAACTGGAGCCCATTATACGAGTGAAGTAAGCCAGAAAGATAAAGAACATTACAGCATACTAACACATATATATGGAATTTAGAAAGATGGTAATGATAACCCTATATGCAAAACAGAAAAAGAGACACAGATGTACAGAACAGAATTTTGGACTCTGTGGGAGAAGGCGAGGGTGGGATGTTTTGAAAGAACAGCATGTATATTATCTATAGTGAAACAGATCACCAGCCCAGGTTGGGTGCATGAGACAAGTGCTTGGGCCTGGTGCACTGGGAAGACCCAGAGGAATTGGGTGGAGAGGCAGGTGGGAGGGGAGATCGGGATGGGGAATACATGTAACTCCATGGCTGATTCATGTCAATGTATGACAAAACCCACTGAAATGTTGTGAAGTAATTAGCCTCCAACTAATAAAAATAAATTTAAAAATTTTTTAAATAAAAATAACACAAACACGTTTCTAAAATGAAAAAATAAAACAAAATGCATAACCAAAAAGGACCTACTGTATAGCACAGAGAACTTCGCTCAATGTTATGTAACAACCTAGATGGGAAAAGAATTTGAAAAAGAATAGGTCCGTGTCTATGTAGTATATCTGAATCACTTCACTGTACACAGTGAAACTAATACAACATTGTTAATCATCTATTCAGTTCAGTTCAGTCGCTCAATCTTGTCCAACTCTTTGTGACCCCATGGACTGCAGCACACCAGGTTTCCCTGTCCATCACCAACTCCCAGAACTTGCTCAAACTCATGTCCATCAAGTCAGTGATGATATTCAACCATCTCATCCTCTGTCATCCCCTTCGCCTCCTGTCTTCAATCTTTCCCAGCATCAGGGTCTTTTACAATGAATCAGTTCACATTAGGTGGCCAAAGAATTGGAGTTTCAGCTTCAACATCAGTCCTTCCAATGAATACTCAGACTGATTTACTTTAGGATTGACTGGTTTGATCTCCTTGCAGTCCAAGGGACTCTCAAGATCTTCTCCAACACCACAGTTCAAAAGCATCAATTCTTCAGTGCTCAGCTTTCTTTATATTCCAACTCTCACTTCCATACATGACTACTGGAAAAACCATAGCTTTCACTAGATGGACCTTTTTCGGAAAAGTAGTCTCTGTTTTTTAATGTGCTGTCTAGGTTGGTCATAGCTTTTCTTCCAAGGAGCAAGCATCTTTTAATTTCATGGCTGCAGTCACCATCTACAGTGATTTTGGAGCCCAAGGAAAGAAAGTCTGTCAATGTTTCCATTGTTTCCCCATCTATTTGCCATGAAATTATGGACCAGATGCCATGACCTTAGTTTTTTGAATGTTGAGTTTTAAGCCAGCTTTTTCACTCTCCACTTTCACTTTCATCAAGGGACTCCTCAGTTCCTCTTCGCTTTCTGCCATAAGGGTGGTATCATCTGCATATCTGAGGTTATTGATATTTCTCCTGGCAACCTTGATTCCAGCTTGTGCTTCATCCAGCCTGGCATTTTGCATGATGTACTCTTGCATAGAAGTTAAATAAGCAGGGTGACAATATACAGCCTTGACGTAATCCTTTCCCGATTGGGAACCAGTCCGTTGTTCCATGTCTGGTTCTAACTGTTGCTTCTTGACCTGCATACAGATTTCTCAGGAGGCAGGTAAGGTGGTCTGGTATTCCCACCTCTAAGAATTTTCCACAGTTTTGATCCATACAGTCAAAGGTTTCAGCATAGTCAATAAAGCAAATGTTTTTCTGAAACTCTCTTGCTTTTTCTATCATCCAACAGATGTTGGCAATTTTGTCCCTGCCTTTTCTAAACCCAACTTTGACTATATTCCAATATAAAATAAAAAGATTTTTTTAAAAGTTAAAGAGAAAACTTGAAGTGATGTATGCCTCATGCAGACCTGGTCTCTTAATTCATTTGTGTGGCACTTCTTGCTCTCACTTTCTGCGCTCTCTTCATTCTGGCCTATTCAGTTCAATTCAGTCACTCAGTCGTGTCCAACTCTGGCCTATACATGATCCCCATGGCAACCTTGGGAGCCACTGTTAAAAGTGTCAAAGGTCCTCAGCCTGGATCCCTGAATGACTAAGTGGACCAGAACTCCCATAGCCACTGATGCCTGCTAGACTCTGATATAAAGGAAAAAGGAAATTTTGTTGTATTAAACCACTAAAATATGGTGGAGTTAGTTGTTGCTGTTATAGTAATTATCCTGCCAAGAACATTCACATCTCAGGCTTTGAACCTGCTGTTTTTTCTTCTCTAAGACATTCATTGGCTCAATCCTTCACTTAATATAAGTTTATACTCAAATGTCACATCCTTAAAGATGCTGTTCCTAACCTTCCTATCTCTCTAGCCCTTTAATGTGTGTGTGTGAGTCACTCAGCCATGTCCAACTCTGCAACCCCATGGACTGTAGCCTGCCAAGCTCCTCTGTCCATGGAATTTTTCAGGCAAGAGAATACTAGAGAGAGTAGCCATTCCCTTCTCCATGGGATCTTCCTGACCCAGGGATTGAACCCGGCTATCCCGCATTGTGGGCAGATTCTCTACCATCTGAGCCATCAAGGAAGCTCCTCTAGGCCTTTATGCTCCTTTATTTTTCTTTATAACATTAATCATTGATCTGGTATTATGTTATAGGTTCATTTATTTGCTGTTTTGCCTCCTCTGTGAATAATTAAACTCTGTTTTTTTCAGGGGTATGTCCCTCTTTGAATCTGAAAGAGTGCCTCATACTCAATAGAGCCTTTGTAAATATTTATTGAATTATTCAATTAATTAACTATAGAAGAGAAGTAAAACAGGTTAAATTATTGTTCCCACTCAATCGGAGAAAGTAACAAACAGAACAAGTGACAGTCCAAAGTCCTGAGCAGTGGCCAAAATCAGACTGGCGAACTAACTGGCGAAGTTCCACTTAGTAAGAGGACCAATCACTGGAGATACATAGAGGAAAAAAAACAGATAGGTAAGCATTTTTCAGTAACCTTCAAAGTTCAAATGTGATAGTAGGTGACCATAAATCTGTCTTTTCATTCACTCTAGCCAATTATACTTTCCTGATATAAGAAAACTGCTCTAAACAAGCTCACTGTTCCAGGGCCCCTCAGTTTCTACTCTAGCAGCACCCAGGCCAATAATATTTCCAGCTAAATGAAGACTTATTACACCTATATTGAATCTTCCTATCTCCTTCCTCCCACTCTAAGTGCATCCAACCCTCATAACTCCCATAAACTATCTCCCAGAAACCAATTAGTAAATAATCTTCTCACAAGTGGACCAAAATTCTAACCCTCACAGGATTCCTACATTCTAGGTTTACAATTTAATTTCTCTTTTTTTATCCAATGAAAGTAGTTAATCATTGCTCTCACACACAGTATTACTGAAGTTCTTCTCTTTTAAGTGCCAGAACTGAACTCAGGTTTGGGAAAAATCCTGAAGTTGGTAAACACTCATTTTTGAGTCCTTGTTTACCCACTTCTTCACTGGATAAAATTATGAGAAATTAGAACTCTGTCTTAACTCCAGGAGATAGTGGACAGGTAAACCTCACATGCTGCAGTTTATGGAGTTCAAAGAGTCGGACACAACTTAGTGACTGAACAACAGCTTCCTCCAATCTGCCTTCCAAGGCAGCATTGTATGTGCTCCCCAAAAGTCTAGTTGTATGAGATTGTCCATTATAAATAGTTTTACGTTCATAAAGTTGGGGAAAATCCTGCATCTTTTGTACCAACATCACTGATTTGTTTTGCATAAACATATATTAAAAGATTTCAGAAACACTAGGGTATTAACTTTGTTTAAGCCAGAATTCTCAAAATTATTTGACTAACAAATTACTTTTTTCCCCTCAATGCCTATTAACTTGCCACTGAATTAGTGTCCCTTGAAAGGCTCTAGGTCTTTGTAATCCCAGCTTCCTGTATCCTCCCAAACCCCATTGAACCAAAGCCAAACAATGTTCTTAAAAAATCAATTTACAGTTCTAAGTGATTTCCACCACTCATTAAACATCTGCACTTGTATCTCTGGGGCTGCTGCAGTTCTGACCTGGGCTGGTACTGGGGACCATCCTTAAAGGCACTGTCTTCTCCTGCCCTTCTCCTTGGCATTTGCTCAGCTCCTTTGGCCAAATCCAGCAGTCCTTCTCTCTAAAGAGTCATGTAATGACTCTGACCTGAATAGACCCAGTTATCTGAGTTCTTTTATTTTTCTCTCCATGCGTCAACCATTCTCCCAGGCACTCTGCTCCAAATTCTAAGTGTTCCCTGCCATTTAAACAATTGCCTCATGAACTGTGATTAATCCGATGATGAGAAGAGTCAGGGTCGACAAGAGGCCAGGAAGGCTTTCACTGTGGCTCTCCAGTCAACTCCAGTTACTTCTGTAAATGAAGGAAAGGGGTGATTTGGAGAATCCAGTCAGTCTCCCTGTGGAACCTCCAGCATGACATTTGGATAAAACAGTGGATCCCCCCTCCCAACCTTGCAGCCATTCCAGTCTAAGGACCACCATGGAATCTAAATAACCTTCACAGCCCCATCCACCTAACCACTTGGGCCAACTTATGTCATAAGAGGAAACTTCAAAGGGAATAGACAACTTCTCCCCAGCATCAGGGCAAATTCAGGCTGACTGAATTTCATAGAAAGTTTCTGAATGTTCTAGGTATAGAAAAGACCTCTGTAGAATTACAAAATAAAACTAGGAAAGGGCTGCTGCACTGAGTTTCACCTTTGGAATAAGTGCCATTCACCCACTCTGTTTTCTCTGGGGGTGCCAGCTTGGCAGCATGAACATTAGCCTCCAAGTTTTAGACCCTGGAAGTAGGTACAGCTATAAGGGCATGAGAGACTCCTAGGAACAGGTCTAATTTTGCTGCTGGTTCTACTTCCAAACATTTTTGAGGCTCAATTTTCATTCTGAACCCCTTTAAACATTTGTAACACAGCTGCCGGCAGGATAACTGAGTCACTTTTTATTTTTTTAAATTAATTAATTTATTTTAATTGGAGGCTAATTACTTTATAATATTGTAGTGATTTTTTCCATACAATCACATGAGTCAGCCATGGGTTTATGTGTGTTCCTCATCCTAAACCCCCCTCCCACCTCCCTCCCCATCCCATCCCTCTGGGTCATCCCAGTGCACCAGCCCTGAGCACCCTGTCTCATGCATCAAACCTGGACTGGCAATCCATTTCACATATGATAATATACATGTTCCAATGCTATTTTCTCAGATCACCCCATCCTCGCCTTCTCCCACCGAGTCCAAAAGTCTATTCCTTACATCTGTGTCTCTTTTGCTGTCTCGCATATAGGGTCATTGAGCCACATTTTATGACAGCTTGGGAAATGCTATGGTTTTTCACACTCTTTAGAGCACATGGTGGCTCAGATGGTAAAGAATCTGCGTACAATTCAGGAGACCCTGATTTCATCCCTGGGTTGGGAAGATCCCTTGGAGAAGGGAATGGCTAGCCACTCCACTATTCTTGCCTGCAGAATTCAATGGACAGAAGAGCCTGCCTGGCCCCAGTCCATGGGGTCACAAAGAGTCACACATAACTGTGTGATTAACAGTTTAGGCTGAAGTTAACAGCATAGATTTGAAGCTACTTAGACATGGAGTATAGTCAGGTCACAGTGTTCAGTAGCTTCAGAAAGCTCCTATGTATAACAAAATGGTACTCAAGAAGGTCACTAGGAAAGAAGCAAGACACCAATTAAGAAAGCCAAAATAATAAAGATGAAGGAGAAGGGTATTTTTCATGTATAATGAAATAGACAAACTTGTTCAGATTTATGGGAATGGTTAACAAATGAGAAAAAGCATGAAAAAAAATTACAGGGACTTCCCTGGTGGTCCCAAGGTTAAGAATCTTCCTTCCAATGCTGAGAATGTGAGTTTGGTGCCTGTTTCAGGAACTAAGATCTCACATGCTGAGGGTCAACCGAGCCCAAGCCTGGGTGCCCCAGCAAAAACAACATAATTTTCTTTAAATTACAAAATTTGTTTCTTTTCTTATTGCTCCCAGCCTTCTGAAACAAAGAGAGCAAAGGAGTAAGAGAGTTAAGAATCTTTTGAGCATAGTCTATTTATGTGAACTTGAATCTCATCATTTATATCTAGCTCCTCTCTTTAAGAAAATCCAATATTTTAATTGGCCAATAACATTTGCTTTCTCATAATAAAAATGGATTAAAAAAATAATTTTCACTTCCACTTTTATCTAAAGTTAAATTTAGAAATTTCCCACTAATCAGTCATACCCATAAACTTCCACTGAAATTGCTTTTATTGAAAATGATTCTTGTGTACAGAAAAGTCTATGCATTCTCCTGCCACCATCAAAGCTAAAGACATCAGTGAGTGACCCAAACTTCTTAAGGTAATTTTGTGTCCTTGATCCTGCCCATACTTCTTCAGATGACCCTTCTGTTCTTCTCTCCCTCTAGACTCCTTTGTCCAGCACAAAGAAAGATAGAAGGGGGACAAACCCAGGAAGTAAGGAATTTCGAATGTACTTAGAACTGCTATCTCATTCAATTTTAAATTAATTAAAGGGAGAGTGAATAGCTATTTTTAGGATATTACTGAGTCTTACTCAAATCTCAAAAACAAAGATTTTGTTTGTTCGTTTTTTAAATGTCATTGCATATGACCTTTGAAAGTGAACATGAATGTCGTTCAGTCGTGTTCAACTCTTCGTGACCACATGGACTATACAGTCCATGGAATCCCTCCAGTCCAAAATACTGGTGTGGGTAGCCTTTCCCTTCTCGAGGGATGTTCCCAACCCACAGTTCAAACCCAGGTCTCTCACATTGCAGGCAGATTCTTTACCACCTGAGTCACTAGGGAAACCCAAGAATACTGGAGTGGGTAGCCTATCCCTTCTCCAGTGGATCTTCCCAACCCAGGTACTGAACCAGGGTCTCCTGCATTGCAGGCGGATTCTTTACCAACTGAGCTATGAGGGAAGCCTTCATATAACCTTTTGACCTATGTAGAAACATTACAGCAATACACTTGAGAAGTAGCAACTTAAGTTTTCTCCTGATTTGCAAGATGTGCCTTTTTCTTTTTCTTCCTTCCCAGAGCAAACACATCTACTGATATTGATATGCTGTCAAAACATGATTCCTACACAAAATTAGCCTGCGAATAATCTTGCCCCTAACTAGATGTCTCTGAGTACAAACATGAGGATGATTCATCTTTTCATCTTTTCAAACAGAATATAACTGGCAAAAAAATGTTCTATTGCTTTAATTTTGCCTTTAGGTTTGAGGGGAAAAGCAGCAGTTCAGCTATTCATGAATGAACTACTTATTCTTCAACAATGAGTCTGACTGGACCAAGAAGGCACATAAACAGTCTGCTTCCTTTAAGGACAGCTGGTTGGCTCTCTGACTACAGTCAGCAAATTTTCTAGCTATGTCAGAGCTTGCTTGCGATGGCTACAAGGGAAGCAAAAGATATTCCTTAGGCAAGTAGGACTTCAAAAATCAGCCAGCGGCTCAGGAAATTCACAAGTTCAAGTCCTTAGGAGGCCAATCTCATCAGGCAACCTGGACCAGCGTCTTCTCCCTGTTTGTGATGCAGCCACCCACCCAGGAAACAAAATTATTCTTCATCGCCATCAGCATCTTCGTCCTCACCGTCAGGACCGTCCCCCAGGGGAATTAATCAAACTCCCACGTGCACGCGATACAGTACCTGGTGCAGCACAGACACGAGGAAAGCAATCTCTCCTCCCTTGCTCTCCCACTGCGCCTGTAACTGAATCTCATTTACCACCCAGTACTGGAATTAATGGTGCAGTTGTGCACAGGCATGCACTTCTTCTGTAGTCTATCTACATGAGACACTGCCGCTTAGTCAATCCTTTTTGCTCGCTACAGTACCCTGCCAGTAATGCATAATTCAAAGGAGGATTCTAAACAAACCTCAAGTGGGACCTAATAAAAATTCATCATCCAGCATGAAGCCTCAGAGTGATCATTTATCACAAAATACTTGGAGACATTTTGATAACTATACATTTACAAAAATTACACAGATTAAAAATATATAAGCCAATCTCTATTATCTTTATTAATGAAAAATATGAAATAGTTAATTCAAACCAGAACTTAAGACACCATGAATATACACCTTACAAATGTTATAGGAGTTTTATACAGAGATTTGATGTGCGCTCAGTTCCCACTATATGAGTTTGCATTCCCCAAGCAAGGTCACAGAGAAGTGTAACTGAGCACATTCTGGGTGACAAGGGAGACTCCATAAGAAATGAACTTATCATGCCTGAGGAACCATGATATGATAAACTGAGTGTGTTTGTGTATGTGTAGGTGGGTGCAGAAAGAAAAAAACACAGAGATGAGTAAAACAGAGCCAAGGGATGATAAGTTCTTTAGACAAAATATACTCCCAGAAGGAAGAAGCAATCACGCCCTTCCTCTGACTACCAGACGACCCATCATTTTCATTTCTTATTCTTCCAGGTTCATGACTCCTGGATGGACTTCCTAGAAGCCACAGAAATTTTAAGGCAGAAATTTCAGTACTTAGCATTCTCTTTCCTTCCCTTAACTCTAAGACAAAGCTATTCTCTCAGAACAAACTTCAAGTAGAGAATCCCACTGCATCCAACTAGATTAGGAAGTTGCTGACCTTTCAGTGTCTTGCACTGTGTAACCCAGGTAAAACATACTCCTCTCTGACAATGAATCTCTAAAAGATTCACTAATGTTTTACTGGCTATCTTGCATTTGCCTTCCTGATGGCTCAGCGGTAAAGAACACACCTGCCAATGAAGGAGACATGGGTTGGATCCCTGGGTTGGGAAGATCCCCTGGAGAAGGAAATGGCAACCCACTCTGGTATTCCTACCTGGGAAATCCTAGTGACAAAGGAGCCTGGCAGGCTACAGTCCATGAGGTCACAAAGAGTTCGACATGACTGAGCGATTAAAACAACAACAGCATCTTTCATTTTCCCTTACCACCACCCTCTCCCCATTCATTCTTCATCTTCTCTAACAGTCTTATGTCCTGGGGGATGACTGGTACAAACAGCATCAATAGGCTTTCCGGATCCTGGTTGGGTGCAGCCAATGGAAATACTGCCATGAATGGGAGGGAGGTGGGATGAGACAGGGTCAAGTGTCCTGGCTGATGCCTGAGATGAAGGCTTGATGCTCTAGTCAGGTAGCCTCTGCATCCAACTGTCTGTCTGGATTCCAGTAACCAGTCTTCTTTTCATCTCCTCAGGCCTCTAGAAACACCCTTCACCCTTCACAAGGGACTATACGTTCCCTTGTGGCTTTTTATACCCTGCCATCTCACATTCTGCAGTTGAGTTTCTGACCCTACCAGTAAAGAAAATAAAACTCTGGGAAAAGGAGAATAGTGGTTGTAACCTGAAAACCAGGGCCATGCTGTGAATCAAAGTGCAGGGTGATGAGAGTAAGGAAATGTCTCCCTTAGAATTGTCACTTCAGGATATTCCAAATTGATAAGTAGGAGAAAAGACTGATGTCTACCTCATTGAACAAAGAATGCCAAGATTAAATAACTATTTCACTTCAACGCAGTATATGTGCAATAAATGTTTGCATTTCAGAAGCATTTGTCTGAAATACTTGGGACATAACATTCCTTCCTAACAAGGAGAGGTTTCTGTTTGGGGGTTTTTTTCCCCCTTTCCTTTTACTTTTTTAAGTCATCAAAAATAAATCACCCCTTGTTTCAATACTCTACAAAAATCACAACTCGCCTGTACAAGTGTCCAAAAAGATATGTGCCACCAGTCCTACTGGTCAGTTTGTTCTTGCCCCAGAGATTTGAGATGACTTGGCAGATGTGGTCCAACTCTATTTGTATCTCTAATTGAAATTCTGATTTCCATCCCCTTCTAAATGTGCCTGCTTTAACTCCATAAACAGACATCTCCAAATAGGAAATAAAAGGAGAAAGATGTAAAATAAATGATTGTCAGATGTTTGGTCCAGTCGAAATTGACCATACACTTAAAATGAAGTAGAAAATTATTAGAGTCTAGAAACCCACATTCAAAGTTCAATCCATGTACTTTAGTGTATCATTTCAATGCTCAAATGCTCATAATAGTCATCTGTAAAGACAGAGGATGAGATGGTTGGATGGTATAGTGGCTCAATGGACATGAGTTTGAACAAACTCCAGGAGATAATGAAGGACAGGGAAGCCTGGTATGCTGCAGTTCACGGGGTTGCAAAGAATTGGACACAACTTAGTGACTAAACAACAACAAAGAGGCTACTCTGCAAAGAATACGCAATGGGTTCTTGATCCATCACTGATGATAACAACAACAAAAGTGGGTATAATAAAATGTTTCCATCTGCACAGTGTCATTGTGAAATGTAAATAAAGTAACTGACATACAAGACTATAAAAATAGAATATGTCAGGCAAATGTGTATTTTAAAAATAATCTTTGAGAAAATAATGGAACTCAAGCAATTTTATCCAAAGATCATTCATTCAAATATTAATTAGGGGCTTGGAAGGAATTCCGAAGCTGTATACAGCACAGAGTCTGCCTCTGGAGTTTGCAACATCATTGGGGAAATGAGCTGAATATACCTTTAAGAATTACTAAAGAGTATTAGCGAGTATGTTCTGGAGTGCTAAGTTGTACCATTAAAAAATATTAAGTTGTTTAATGACTGTTGGGGTAGGTCATTGAGAAGCGACCACTGCTTATACCCATGTGCTGGACCCAGGCAACTGGCGTCTCCTCACTCCCTCTGCAGTCTTGGGATGTGCCTTCCTCTTGCCTTCAGTGCTGCCGTAAGCTGCACCAAGTAATGTGATAATGTCAACACTATTTGAACTGTGAAGGTGAGTGAACCTAGTTTAGGCTACCATATAAACTTTTAGGATTTTGGCAGGTGGGTGAGAAAATCATATTTTAGCCACCACCAAGACAAGCTTCGTAAAGAAGTTCCCTTGCTTATAACCTGGCGGCCCAACAATCTGCAGGGGGCTGCCTCTTCTTCCGTTTCTCCCTGCCCTCCATGCATGGGGGC
Organism: Odocoileus virginianus; assembly: GCF_023699985.2. Taxonomy (NCBI): domain Eukaryota; kingdom Metazoa; phylum Chordata; class Mammalia; order Artiodactyla; family Cervidae; genus Odocoileus; species Odocoileus virginianus. The sequence goes on along the minus strand of NC_069684.1, from coordinate 52,925,533 downwards.
CAGTTTCAGATTCACCTGGGAAGCTCCAAGTTTGCAGACTAAACATGACTAGGGTTCAGAGAAGAAAAAGAGCCACATGGATTCACTGGTACAATGAAAGAAGACTTCACAGAGAAATTTTGAGTGTGATAATCGGTTCAGTTCAATCACTCAGTCACGTCCAACTCTTTGTGAGCCCATGGACTGCAGCACACCAGGACTCCCTGTCCATCACCATCTTCCAGAGCTTGCTCAGATTCATGTCCATAAAGTCAGTGATGCCATCCAACCATCTCATCCTCTGTCATCCCCTTCACCTCCTGCCATATTTATTTAGAATTTATGTGCCAGGCATAATTTTAAGCTCTTTTTACATATTGATGTAATGAAGTCACAAAGTAACCATGTGAGATAGTTATTACAATTTTTTTTTTCATTTGCAGAGAAGGAGACTAAGGTTCACGATCCATCTCAGTGTATACAATCAAACAAGTAGAGGAGCTAAAATTCAAACCAGGCATTCTGAATCCAGAGCCCCTGCTTTGAACTTCTCTGTCCTCTGCATCCATGTGCTGTTACTGCTGCTAAGTCACTTCAGTCGTGTCCAACTCTGTGCGACCCCATAGACGGCAGCCCACCAGGCTCCCCCGCCTCTGGGATTCTCCAGGCAAGAACACTGGAGTGGGTTGCCATTTCCTTCCCCAATGCATGAAAGTGAAAAGTGAAAGTGAAGTCGTTCAGTCGTGTCCGAATCTTAGCCACCCCATGGACCACAGCCTACCAGGCTTCTCCATCCTTAGGATTTCCACTGGAGTGGGGTGCCATTGCCTTCTCTGCTACATCCATGTGAGTCACTTGCTAGTGCTCTGCACCTCCATCAAACAACCTGCCATCAGGCTGCTTCCTTCTTGGCTCCTTCTTACCCTGCAACTAAGTGAGAAGCAGAAGATATTCTACTCCAAGTCCTCTGCTTACTTGTCATCTTGGGAAATTCAGTATTTGCTGTCTTGATGTTTGAAATAATGTTACTTTCACAGATAAACCTTAACAACTTACAGGCTTATCAGAATTTTTTAAATGTGGAAATAAAAGAGAAAGCCCATAGAAAAAATATGAAATACTTAAAAGATGACATTAACAATTACAATTTTTTATTTACTATTTTCCCATCCAAATCCATAGCTAGAAGGTACATGTCTAACCACAATCTGGGATAATTGGGGGTAATTGGGAAGAAGCGTTTGCTAACAACCTCCATTGGAGGAACTACTATGACCCCCATGTCCAAATGCAGATGGGATGGTGTGTGTACAGGTTTGGATTACCCACGTGGACTGCATGCAGGAAGAAGGAAAGAAATGGCTTTGGGAGCCAATCTTGTTTTTTGCTTGTGTTATATTACACAGGACTACTTAATATCTCATTTTCAAAGTTTTCTGATTACACATTTCTCTGATGCAAGCAAGCCACATGCATGCATGCTAAGTCACTTCAGCTGTGTCTGACTCTTTGTGATCCTATGGACATGACCTGCCAGGCTTCCTTGTCCGTGGGATTCTCCAGGCAAGAATACTGGAGTTGGTTGCCATGCCCTCCTCCAGGGGATCTTCCCAACCCAGGGGTCAAACCTGCATCTCTTAAGTCTGCTGCATTAGCAAGTGGGTTCTTTACCACTAGCACCACCTGGGCAGCCCAAGCAAGACACAGGGTTCCTAGATAAAGGAAGAAATAAGAATATGGACAAAAAGTATTGAGATGTATGTCTTCTTTTTTTTTTTGAATGGCCAATGAAAATATCTCCTACTTTTCTTGTTGTTCTTGTTTAGTCACTAAGTTGTGTCTGACTCTTTGTGACCCCATGGACTGCAGCCCACCAGGTTCCTCTGTCCCTGGGATTTCCTAAGCAAGAATACTGGAGTGTATCCTACTCCAGGGGATCTTCCCAACCCAGGGATAAAACCCATATCTCTTGCATCTTCTGCATTGGCAGATGGATTCTTCACCACTGAGCCACCAGGGAAACCCAACATGTATTTCCTTCTTCTTTGAAACTTCTGCTTCTATCCTGGCAGTGCATAGAAGCCCAAAGGGGGCATTGAAAAGAATTTTTTAAAAGCACTTGCTCTCCTTCAGTTCAGTTCAGTTGCTCAGTTGTGTCTGGCTCCTTGTGACCCCATGAACCGCAGGACACCAGGCATCCCTGTCCATCACCAACTCCTGGAGTTTACCCAAACTCATGTCCATTGAGTCAGTGATGCCATCCATCCATCTCATCCTCCATCGTCCCCTTTTCCTCCTGCCCTCAATCTTTCAGTCAATACTAACTTCACGATGAACACTTAGTAAACTCAGATGCATGAGTCCACAGTGAAGTGACAGAAATCTATCAGAAGACTCTATGGCTGCCAAATTCACATGATGATAATGTCACTGACCAAGAAGGAGCTAAGATTGGCCCTTGCACCAAGTGTGGGAGCCCTGAAATACATAATGTGGAAATAATAGAGCCGGAAGAATCTGTTCTGCATTTGATAACCAGCAAAAGCCAAAGGAATAGAGGTAATATTTCCTGATGAATTGGAGGGAAATTTTCCTTGGCTAAAAAGAATGCAGGAACAGAACCACAGATGTGACAGAAACACTGACAAATATTTACACAGTCATTATTTCATTCATTCATAAATCACTCAGTGATTGTTAAATAACTGACTGCATGTTAAGTGCCCAAACACTGGGCTAAGTGCTATGGATAAAAATGAAGAAAGCATAGTCCCTAATAAGAGTAACTAACAATCTAATGTCAGAAACATATAAGCAGATAAATACAATGTGATGAGTTTAGAGGGATGGGCATAAGGCACTATGGAAGCATCCAAGGGAACATGGGGAGGTTGGAGAAAGTCTTCTTGGAGAAATGACACCTAAGCTGAGTCTTCAAGTGTCAGAAGCAGTTGGCCAAAGAAGGGCCCAGAGCCTGCCCACAGAAAGCCTACTAGAGTAACAACCAAAAAATGAGCTGGAGAAGCATCCACTCATTCTCTGCAGGCAACTTCACACAGCGCCTCACTCTCATGGTGGAAAATTCAGGGCAGGGGAGGTGGAGAAACTGGAGAGGCTGATGGGGACCAGGGCAGAGCAAGCTTTGAAAGATTTCTCAGGACAAGAAGCTTATATTTTTCCCCCCACTGGCTAATGGTTCTCAAACTTAAGCATGCTTCAGAATTTCCTAGTGGGTATTTAAAAAAAAAAAAAAAACACTAATTTCTGGGCCCTACCCAGAGTTTCTGATTCAGTAGACCTGGGCTATAGCCTGAGAATTTGCAATGCTTAGAAGTTACCATGTAACCAACAAATCATAGAAGAAATCAAAATATGCATAGAAATGAATGAAAATGAAAACACAACAACCCAAAACCTATGGGACACTGTAAAAGCAGTGCTAAGGGGAAGGTTCATAGCATTACAGGCTTACCTCAAGAAACAAGAAAAAAGTCAAATAAATAACCTAACTCTATGCCTAAAGCAACTAGAGAAGGAAGAAATTAGGAACCCCAGGGTTAGTAGAAGGAAAGAAATCTTAAAAATTAGGGAAGAAATAAATGCAAAAGAAACAAAAGAGACCATAGCAAACATCAACAAAGCTAAAAGCTGGTTTTTTTGAAAAGATAAACAAAACTGACAACCCGTTAGCAAGACTCATTAAGAAACAAAGGGAGAAGAACCAAATCAACATAATTAGAAATGAAAATGGAGAGATCACAACAGACAACACTGAAATACAAAGGATCATAAGAGACTACCACCAGCAGCTCTATGCCAATAAAATGGACAACTTGGAAGAAATGGACAAATTCTTAGAAAAGTATAACTTTCCAAAACTGAACCAGGAAAAAATAGAAGATCTTAACAGACCCATCACAAGCACGGAGATCAAAACTGAATTCAGAAATCTTCCAGCAAACAAAAGCCCAGGACCAGATGGCTTCACAGCTGAATTCTACCAAAAATTTAGAGAAGAGCTAACACCTATACTACTCAAACTCTTCCAGAAAATTGCAGAAGAAGGTAAACTTCCAAACTCATTCTATGAGACCACCATCACCCTAATTCCAAAACCAGACAAAGAGGCCACAAAAAAAGAAAACTAGAGGCCAATATCACTAATGAACATAGATGCAAAACTCCTTAACAAAATTCTAGCAAACAGAATCCAACAACATATTAAAAAAATCATACATCATGACCAAGTGGGCTTTATCCCAGGAATGCAAGGATTCTTTAATATCCACAAATCAATCAATGTAATACACCACATTAACAAATTGAAAGATAAAAACCATATGATTATCTCAATAGATACAGAAAAAGCCTTTGACAAAATTCAACATCCATTTATGATAAAAACTCTCCAGAAAGCAGGAATAGAAGGAACATACCTCAACATAATAAAAGCTATATTTGACAAACCCACAGCAAACATTATCCTCAATGGTGAAAAATTGAAAGCATTTCGCCTAAAATCAAGAAAAAGACAAAGGTGCCCACTCTCACCACTCCTATTCAACGTAGTTTTGGAAGTGTTGGCCACAGCAATCAGAGCAGAAAAAGAAGTAAAAGGAATCCAGATAGGAAAAGAAGAAGTAAAACTCTCACTGTTTGCAGATGACATGATCCTCTACATAGAAAACCCTAAAGACTCTACCAGAAAATTACTAGAGTTAATCAATGAATATAGTAAAGTTGCAGGATATAAAATTAACACACAGAAATCCCTTGCATTCCTATATACTAACAATGAGAAAACAGAAAGAGAAATTAAGGAAACAATACCATTCACCATTGCAACAAAAAGAATAAAATACTTTGGAATATATCTACCCAAAGAAACAAAAGACCTATACATAGAAAACTATAAAACACTGATGAAAGAAATCAAAGAGGACACAAATAGATGGAGAAATATACCGTGTTCATGGATTGGAAGAATAAATATTGTGAAAATGAATATACTACCCAAAGCAATCTATAGATTCAATGCAATCCCTATCAAGCTACCTATGGTATTTTTCACAGAACTAGAACAAATAATTTCACAATTTGTATGGAAATACAAAGAACCTCGAATAGCCAAAGCAATCTTGAGAAATAAGAATGGAACTGGAGGAATCAGCCTGCCTGACTTCAGGATCTACTACAAAGCCACAGTCATCAGGACAGTATGGTACTGGCACAAAGACAGAAATACAGATCAATGGAACAAAATAGAAAGCCCAGAGATAAATCCACGTACCTATGGACACCTTATCTTCGACAAAGGAGGCAAGGATATACAATGGAAAAAAGACAACCTCTTTAACAAGTGGTGCTGGGAAAACTGGTCAACCACTTGTAAAAAAATGAAACTAGAACACTTTCTAACACCATACACAAAAATAAACTCAAAATGGATTAAAGATCTAAATGTAAGACCAGAAACTATCAAACTCCTAGAAGAGAACATAGGCAAAACATTCTCTGACATAAATCACAGCAAGATCCTCTATGACCCATCTCCCAGAATATTGGAAATAAAAGCAAAAATAAACAAATGGGATCTAATTAAATGTAAAAGCTTTTGCACAACAAAGGAAACTATAAGCAAGGTGAAAAGACAGCCTTCAGAATGGGAGAAAACAATAGCAAATGAAGAAACAAAGGATTAATCTAAAAAATGTACAAGCAACTCCTGCAGCTCAATTCCAGAAAAATAAATGACCCAATAAAAAAAAATGGGCCAAAGGTCTAAACAGACATTTCTCCAAAGAAGACATACAGATGGCTAACAAACACATGAAAAGATGCTCAACATCACTCATTATCAGAGAAAAGCAAATCAAAACCTCAATGAGGTACCATTACATGCCAATCAGAATGGCTGCTATCCAAAAGTCTACATGCAATAAATGCTGGAGAGGGTGTGAGAAAAGGGAACCCTCTTACACTGTTGGTGGGAATGCAAACTAGTACAGCCACTATGGAGAACAGTGTAGAGATTTCTTAAAAAACTGGAAATAGAACTGCCATATGACCCAGCAATCCCACTCCTGGGCATACACACCAAGGAAACCAGATGTGAAAGAGACACGTGCACCCCAGTGTTCATTGCAGCACTGTTTATAATAGTCAGGACATGGAAGCAACCTAGATGTCCATCAGCAGACGAATGGATAAGAAAGCTGTAGTACATATACACAGTGAAATATTACTCAGCCATTAAAAAGAATTCATTTGAGTTAGTTCTAATGAGATGGATGAAACTGGAGCCCATTATACAGTGTGAAGTAAGCCAGAAAGATAAAGACCAATACAGTATACTAACGCATATATATGGAATTTAGAAAGATGGTAATGAAAACCCTATATGCAAGACAGAAGAAGAGACACAGATGTATAGAACAGACTTTTGGACTCTGTGGGAGAAGGCAAGGGTGGGATGATCTGAGAGAACAGCATCAAAACATGTATATTATCAAGTGTGAAACAGATCGCCAGTCCAGGTTGGATGCATGAGACAAGTGCTCAGGGCTGGGGCACTGGGATGACCCAGAGGGATGGGATGGGGAGGGAATTGGGAGGGGGGTTCAAGATGGGGAACACATGTAAATCCATGGCTGATTCGCATCAATGTATGGCAAAAACCACTACAATATTGTAAAGTAATTAGCCTCCAACTAATAAAAATAAATGAAAAAAATAATAATAATAAAGTTCAAATCCTATTAAATAAATAAATAAATAAATAAATAAAAGTTCCCACGTGATTCTGAAGCTGCTGGCTTTCAGATCAAACACAATGGGCAACTGAAGGAACACACAAGATTTCAAGCTGAGGGTGATAAGGTGAGCTGAACCCCTTCAAGCCTTGGGGTGTGGACAGGATCCTTGTGCAGATCAGATGGAGGGGACAAGGTCTTGGGGGAGGGAGGCCAGTTAGGAGGCTGTGGCAGAGCCACAGGGGGAGCAGGAGGGAGACAAACCAAATTATAACCCTATTAGTTAGAGTTTCCAATTGCCAACATCCACTGGATTATTGAAAATGCAAGAGAGTTCCAGATAAAACATCTACTTCAGCTTTATTGACTATGCCAAAGCCTTTGACTGGGTGGATCAGAACAAACTCTGGAAAATTCTTAAAGAGTTAGGAATACCAGACCACCTGACCTGCCCCTTGAGAAATCTGTATGCATGTCAGGAAGCAACAGCTAGAACTGGACATAGAACAACAGACTGGTTCCAAATAGGTAAAGGAGTACATCAAGGCTCTATATTGTCACTCTGCTTATTTAACTTATATGCAGAGTACATCATGAGAAATGCTGGGCTGGATGAAGCACAAGCTCGAATCAAGATCGCCAGAAGAAATATCAATAACCTCAGATATGCAGATGACACCACCCTTATGGCAGAAAGTGAAGAAGAACTAAAGAGCCTCTTGATGAAAGTGAAAGAAGAGAGTGAAAAAGTTGACTTAATCAACATTCAGAAAACTAAGACCATGGCATCCAGACCCATCACTTCATGGCAAATAGATGGGGAAACAGTGGAAACAGTGACAGACTTTATTTTGGAGGGCTCCAAAATCACTGCAGATGGTGACCACAGCCATGAAATTGAAAGATGCTTGCTCCTTGGAAGAAAATTTATGACCAAACTAGACAGCACATTAAAAAGCAGAGACATTACTTTAGCAACAAAGGTCCACCTAGTCAAAGCTATGGTGTTTCCAGTGGTCATGTATGGATGTAAGAGCTGGACTGTAAAGAAAACTGAGCACCAAAGAAATGATGCTTTTGAACTATGGTGTTGGAGAAGACTCTTGAGAGTCCCTTGGACTGCAAGAAGATCCAACGAGTCCATCCTAAAGGAAATTAGTCCTGTATATTCATTGGAAGGACTGATGCTGAAGCTGAAACTCAATACTTTGGCCACCTGATGTGAACAACTGACTCATTTGAAAAGACCCTGATGCTGGTAAAGATTGAAGGCAAGAGGAGAAGGGAATGACAGAGGATGAGATGGTTACATGGCATCACTGACTCAATGGACATGAGTTTGAGTAAACTCCAGGAGTTGGTGATGGACAGGGAGGCCTGGCATGCTGCAGTCCATAGGGTTGCAAAGAGTCGGACACTACTGTGCAACTGAACAGAACTGAACTGAACTCCATATTTATTCCTCATACAACATGGTAATAGGCAAGTCTATGTATTATATTTGCAATGACTGGTCCTTTTATTTAATTAAGGCATCACAAGTGAGCAACATTAAACAAAAACATATTTGAAAGAGAAGAGCTATACACATTTTCTATCCAGAAATGAGTCCTACTGATTAAAAGCCTTAAATGGAGAGTTGCCTTACCTTGGAGTCCAAGTCCCAGGCTGGCTTGTTTGATGAGACAGTAAGAGAAATCTGCTCATTCTCTTCAGAAAGTAAAAGAATTTCTTCCCTGAAAGAGAAATAAAAAGCCAGGGCTTTGGAATTATGAACAAGGAGTGTGTAGTAGGTACCAGTGGAAATAGTGATGAGGCTGTGATGGAAGTAGGGGCAATGAGCTCAGATGCACAGCTCCCGTATTCTGACCTGTACCCCTGTCAAACAACCCCTGTGTGTGCTGTGCTTAGACGATCAGTCATGTCCAACTCTTTGTGCCCCCATGGACTGTAGCCCACCAGACTTTTCTGTCCATGGGGATTCTCCGGGAAAGAATACTGGAGTGGGTTGCCATGCCCTCCTCCAGGGGATCTTCCCAACCCAGGGATTGAAGCCAGGCCTCCATCACCATACATTTACTAGTTGCCTTTCCCAAACTGAGTTGATCAGAGTCCCTCTCCTGGAATCCAAAAATTGTGAGATGCAGAGACTGAAAGATTCTGGAGGAAAGTTTTTTAGAGTAAAAGTTCTACTACTAGAGTGGGGAATGGGGCTGAATCTAGAGGCATCCTGGGTCCACCTTTCCCCAGGTCATTCAGAACACCCTCAACTCTATAAGTGACCCCAATATTACTAGAGAAAGGCTTCATCAACTATCTCTGGGGAAGTACCCATTTGTTTTAAATTTCCAAGCCACCACTCACAAGTGCTTTTGTAATATATGATAAAAATGATTTATTCTAACTCCAGTCTAACCAAGAGAGAAACATCAGACAAGTCTCAGTTAAGGGATGGTCTACAAAAGATCCAATTAGAGAGACTGAAACTGTCAAGGTCATCAAAAACAGGAAATTCCAAGAAATTATTATTGCCAAGAGAAGTCTAAGGACATAATAATTAAATGTAATGTGGTCCTGGAACAGAAAAAGGACATCAAGCAAAACCCAAATGACTATGGGCTTTAGTTAATAATAATTTATCATTACTGGTTCACTGATTTTAACAAACATACCATGCCAACATAAGATGTTAGAAAAAAGGAAAATTGGATGCAGGGTAAATTTTCTGTAAACCTAAAATTGTTCTAAAAAAATAAGTTTATCTTTTTTAAAAAATGAAGTACATACTGGAAAAATGAAAGAGAAAAAAAAAGATGAACAAAATATAAGCTCAAACTTAATTATTACATTCAGCAGCCATAGTTTTATAAGAACAAATAATATCTAGAAAAAATAAAAGATAATGAAAACTGTGTACCTTATCTATTGAAACCATATGTATAAGTGAATAAGTAATTTTTTCATTCTGCAATTATAACTAAACAGTTATGTGTGCAAGTGTGAGTCCCCATAAGAAATGCTTAAATGCATGTTTTGAAGAAGTATCATATTTTCCAGTATTAAAGTTCTTAACATGGCAAACCAGCATTCTTTGTGCTTGTTAACATATCTGCTTCATTAATAGTTTGGATTGATCATAATGGTCTCGCTGGTCATAATGTATATCTAAATTACTTCTGCGCTTTGTTTTAATAACACTGCCAGTACAGAAACCTGTCTCACTGAGGTATGTTGAGAGGAGAGAGATGATTTTTAAAGTAATTTTAGCAAGCTTAGATAATTCATGTCTGATTTTCATCCAAAATGAAGACCGATCTTTTTTTCAAAATTCAGGTTTAATCCTTCATCAGTAACCACTTCCAACAACTCACTCTACAAAGTTATCATTTAATCTAAATTATCTCTCAATGAAAGGAATGAATGTCAGTCCATGGATTTTCAATGTATGGATCTTTCCGTGGAAAATACAATGCAAAAATGCTGCCAAAATCCAGAAAGTGTTTGGTGGTTTGTAGTTTTGAAATATCAACATTATAACTTTTTGATCGTTGTTTTTAAATTATGAAACATGTCATAACCATGTGTAGGAACTCTGTTCTTCTGAGCGTCTACCTTTTGTTCTTGTCCTTTGATCTCTGTCATTCAAAATCATGCTATACCTTTCCCTTGCCTAGAAGTATTAGCATCATTATAATACCAAGGATAACAGACCAATAAGCAAATCCAGCTGTCCAATTTACCCCTTTAATAAGATGGGATCCAACAGAATCCTTATCTTGCAGGAACATTAAGCTTTTGTCCTATAAATAGATTAAGCATTCTCAGCTTTTCTTCTTCACAATCATTGTGCCTCAATATGCAGAGAAAGTCATTTATAATTCATCTTCCATATTATAATAGTAAAGAAAGAATTCTAGAACTTAATGAATTACCTTTTATTTACAATTTTTCTGTCACTCAGCACATTGTTTATTTTGACTGATTTTTTTCACAGCAAGACTTCCTAGTAAAGGAAACAGCACATTAATTTCCTGCTGGTCCAACCTCCTTGACCTGGGGTAACTATTGCAGCAAGTTTTCTTTTCACCACAACTGTGACATCAGAGTATAATTCCACACAGAACTAACTCTGAAACATACTGCTAATTTTATAATCCATCACAGTTTTACACATTTTTGAGCCAATTGTAACTGTTGACAATGAAGCTGAAAAACATGAATTCTTCAAACTGCCATTATCAAATTGGAGATATATGAAAAAAATTGCAAGTACAGCAATATATGTACATAAGTCAAGGTGCAATGAAACATATTTCTAGCTTATGTATTCTTTGAGTTGGTTTTCTGTATCAATATCCAGCTTAAAAATATTCCAAGGGACTTCCCTTGTGGTCCAGTGGCTAAGACTGGGGGCACAGGTTCAATCCCTGGTTGGGGAACTAGATCCCAGGTGCCCCGACTAAGACCCAGTGCAGCCAAATGAACAAAAGTAAAAATGAATTTAAAAATAAACAATATAAATCAAGCTATTGTGTCATTGAAAAGTGACACTGAATAACCCATCTCCAAGCAAATATCTTTAAAACAGTTTCAGTAATAATATGTAGTTTTTAGTGCTAGCAACATGAACTTCCATTTTATACATGAAATAATAAGCATCTATTTTGCCCACCTTTTTAATTCTACACATTTTCTTTCAAATATTTCCTTTGGTTTTGAATTTATTTCTTTATGTTTGGGGCAAAAGGGCAACTTAAATCTTGATAGTTTTGTTTCATTACCTAGTACATCTCTGAAAATTGAAGCCAATAATATATCAAAAGATTAATACATCATGACCAATTGGAGCTTATCCCAGGAAATCAAGGCTGATTTAACACTCTAAAAGCACAGTGTAAACAAACTAAGAAAAATTATATTATTATCTCAGTAGATATAGAAAAAGTACTTGACAAATTCCAACATTAATTCCATTAATTTCTGATAAATACTCCCAGCAAACTAAGAATTGAAATTTCCACAACTTGATAACAAGAATTTACAAAAAACCTACAGCTAACATCATACTTAAAATAAAACACAATAATAAGAGACATCTTAAGAGCAAAAAACAGGCTTTTGCTTTGTTATCAGCTGTGTCCCTAATTCAAAGTGCTTCAGAATATGACTATACTTGGAGAGAGGGCCTTTACTGGAGTTCATATGAACAGGCCCTCATCCAATGACTGGTGCCTTTATATAAGAAAAGGAGATTAGGATACAGACACAGGGAAAACCACTGTGGGGGCACAGGGAAAAGGTAGCCATCTACGAACCAAGGAGAAAAGTCTCAAAAGAAACCAAAGCCGCCAATACCTTGATCTTGGACTTCTAACTTGAGAAATTAGTTAAATAAGTTAAAAAAGTTAAATATGAGAAATAAGTTTCTGTTGTTCAAATATACTCATTCTGTAATATTTTATTATAATAGCCCTGGCAAACTACTACACTCTGATTGTAGATCAGAAAAAAAAAGTGTGTCTCTTCTCATCACTTCTCTTCACTATTGTTCTGGATGTATAGCCAGTTTAAGAAAAAGAAATAAAAGCCTAGAATAAGAAGGAAATAAAAAGCTATCTTTATTTGCATATGATAAGATCATGTATGTAGAAAATTTTATGGAATCTCCAAAAAGGACAGAATTATTGAGTAAGTTTAGCAAAGCTGCCATGTACAAAATCAACATACAAAGTTCTACTTCATTTTTATACACTAGCAACAAAAATGGAAATTGAAATGAAATTTCAAATCATTACTATTTACAGTAACTTTAAAAAATGTCAAACACCTAGGCATACGTGTGATAAAAAGAAATACAAGACCTGTACACTGAAAATTACAAAACATAGCTGAAGTAAAATAACAAAGACCTAGACATGTAGGAGATTTAGGGATTAGGAAACATAGCAATATTGTTAAGATGTCATTTCTCCCAAAATTGATCAAGAGAACCAATGCAACCCCAAAACCAAAGAAAAACTAATCAAAATCCTTAGAGGCCTTTTCTATAGAAATTGACACCTTGATTCTGAAATTCATATGGAAATGCAAAGAACCTAGAATGGCCAAAACAACTTTGAAAATGGAGAACAAAACAGAGAACCAGCATAACCTACTTTCAAAATATATTAGAAAGCTAGATAGGATTTAGCAGACAAGAAAGTGAAAGTGTTAGTCACTCAGTCATGTCTGACTCTTTGGAACCCCTGGACTGTAGCCTGCCAGGCTCCTCTGTCCATGGAATTCACCAGGCAAGAATACTGGAGTGGGTTGCCATTCCCTTCTTCAGGGGATCTTCCAAACCCAGGTATCGAACCTGGGTCTCCCACATTGCAGGTAGATTCTTTACCATCTAAGCAAGGGTGAAGAAAACCCAACCCCTGCCTGTTTTTTACAACCCTCAAGCTACGAATGGTTTTCATTTTTTTTACAGGTTGTTTTTAAAAAATTCTACAAAGGACACATGTGCCCCTACAAAGCCTAAAATATTTACTATCTGAATCATTAGAGGAAAAGTTTGTTGCCCCTGCATTACTCCTTATTGCCAAATTCAGACTTAAATTGAAAAAAGTAGGGAAAACCACTAGACCATTCAGGTCTGACCTAAATCAAATCCCTTACGATTATACAGTGGAAGTGAGAAATACATTCAAGGGATTAGATCTGATAGAGTGCCTGAAGAACTATGGACAGAGGTTCATGACATTATACAGAAGAGTGGGATGAAGACCATCCCCAAGGAAAAGAAATGCAAAAAGGAAAAATGGTTATCTGAGGGGGCCTTACAAATAGCTGTGAATAGAAGAGAAGCAAAAAGCAAAGGAGAAAAGGAAAGATGTACCCATTCGAATGCAGAGTTCCAAAGAATAGCAAGGAGAGATAAGAGAGACTTCCTCAGTGATCAGTGCAAAGAAATAGAGGAAAACAATAGAATGGGAAAGACTAGAGATCTCTTCAAGAAAACTAGAGATACCAAGGGAACATTTCATGCAAAGATGAGCTCAATAAAGGACAGAAATGGTATGGACCTAATAGAAGCTGAAGATATTAAGAAGAGGTGGCAAGAATACACAGAAGAACTATACAAAAAAGATCTTCACCACCCAGATAATCACGATGGTGTGATCACTCACCTAGACCCAGACATCCTGGAATGTAAAGTCAAATGGGCCTTAGGAAGCATCACTATGAACAAAGCTAATGGAGGTGATGAAATTCCAACTGAGCTATTTCAAATCCTGAAAGATGATGCTGTAAAAGTGCTGCACTCAATATGCCAGCAAATTTGGAAAACTCAGCAGTGGCCACAGGGCCAGAAAAGGTCAGTTTTCATTCCAATCCCAAAGAAAGGCAATGCCAAAGAGTGTTCAAACTACAGCACAGTTGCATTCACCTCAAACTAGTACAGCTAGTAAAGTAATGCTCAAAATTCTCCAAGCCAGGCTTCAGCAATACATGAACCGTGAATTTCCAGATGTTCAAACTGGTTTTAGAAAAGGCAGAGGAACTAGAGATCAAACTGCCAACATCTGCTGGATCATTGAAAAAGCAAGAGAGTTCCAGAAAAACATCTCTTTCTGCTTTATTGACTATGCCAAAGTCTTTGATTGTGTGGATCACAATAAACTGTGGAAAATTCTGAAAGAGATGGGAATACCAGATGACCTGACCTGCCTCTTGAGAAATCTGTATGCAGGTCAGGGCGCAACAGTTAGAACTGGATATGGAACAACAGACTGGTTCCAAATAGGGAAAGGAGCATGTCAAGGCTGTATATTATCACCCTGCCTATTTAACTTATATGCAGAGTACATCATGAGAAACGTTGGGCTGAATGAAGCACAAGCTGGAATCAAGATTGCCAGAAGAAATATCAGTAACCTCAGATATGCAGCAGAGAAGGAAATGGCAACCCACTCCAGTGTTCTTGCCTGGAGAATCCCAGGGACAGCAGAGCCTGGTGGGCTGCCGTCTATGGGGTCGCACAGAGTCGAACACAACTGAAGCGACTTAGCAGCAGCAGCAGCAACAGATATACAGATGACACCACCCTTATGGCAGAAAGCAAAGAAGAACAGAGCTTCTTGATGAAAGTGAAAGAAGAGCGTGAAAAAGTTGACTTAAAACTCAACATTCAGAAAACTAAGATCATGGCATCTGGTCCCATCATTTCATGGCAAATAGATGGGGAAACAGTGGAAACAGTGGCAAACTTTATTTTGGGGGGCTCCAAAATCACTGCAGATGGTAACTGCAGCCATGAAATTAAAAGATGCTTGCTCCTTGGAAGAAAAATTATGACCAACCTAGACAGCATATTAAAAAGCAGAGACATTACTTTGGCAACAAAGGTTCATCTAGCCAAAGCTATGGTTTTTCCAGTAGTCATGTTTGGATGAGAGAGTTGGACTATAATGAAGGCTGAGCACTGAAGAATTGATGCTTTTTAACTGTGGGGTTGGAGAAGACTCTTGAGAGTCCATTGGACTGCAAGGAGATCCAACCAGTCTATCCAAAAGGAAATCAGTCCTGAATATTCATTGGAAGGACTGATGTTAAAGCTGAAACTCCAATACTTTGGCCACCTGATGCAAAGAGTTGACTCATTTGAAAAGACACTAATGCTGGAAAAGATTTAAGGAGGAGAAGGGAACGGCAGAGGATGAGATGGTTGGATGGCATCACCAACTCAATGGACACAAGTTTGAGTAAACTCTGGGAGTTGGCAGTGGACCCAGAGGCCTGGAGTGCTGCAATCCATGGGGTCGCAGAGTCAGACACAACTGAGAGACTGAAGTGAACTGAACTGACACCAACCTATAGTGTGGTGTTGGCATGTAGACAGACAAACAGATCAGTGGAGAAGAGTAGAGATTCAAAACTAAACCCATACGTGTGAGGACAACTGATATTTTTTACCAAGGTGCAAGGCAATTCAATAGACACATGATAATCTTCTCAACAAGGGTGCTGGAACAATTGGACATCAATACAGAAAAAAGTGAACTGTGATCTATATCTTGCATGAAATACAAAAATTGGAATTATAAATATAAAAGTGAAAACTATACAATTCCTAGAATAAAACATAAGAGAAAAAAACCTTTGTGACCTGGATTTACCAAAGATTTTTAGATATAACACCAAAAGAAAGATCTATAAATTAAAAGTTGATAAATTGAATTTTAACATAAACTTCTGCTCCCAAAAGTCACTATAAAGAGATTAAAAGACAAGCCAAAAAGTGGAAGAAAAATCAAAAATCATACATCTGACAAAAAACTAGAAGAGGAAGAATACTGAAAATTTACTAATAAGAGAGGAACAATCTAATATTTTTAAATGAGCAAAAGATATGAACAGACTCGTTACTAGATAAAAACATAAAGATGGCAAATAAGGATATGAAAAGATGCTCAACGTCATTTGTCATTTTAGGAAATTCAAATTAAAACCACAGAAAAATACTAGTACACACCTATAAGAATGACTGAAAAGTAAAAAGACTGACCATATTAAGCAACGATGAGGATGTGGAGGAGTTGAGATTCTCACACACTGTTGGTAGAAATGGAAAATGGAAGAACCTCTTTCAAAAATGGTTTGACAGGGACTTCCTGGTGATCCAGTGGCTAAGACTCTCCAGTCCCAATGCAGGGGGCCCACGTTCGATCCCTGGTCAGGAAATTAGATCCCACAAGCCGCAATTAAGAGCTAGCATACCACAAATAAAGATTCCATATGCCATGACTAAGATCGTGTTCAGGCAAATATTTTTAAAAGATAATATAAAATAAAAATAAATAACAACAATTTGACAGTTTCTTCAAATGAACATACACCTACCATATGATTAAGCCATTCCACTTCTACGTATTTTCTAAAGAAATGAAAACATGTCCATATAAAGATTTGTACCCAAAAATTCCATCTATAAAATAAATGTCATGGGGATGTAGCATACAGCCCAGTAACTATAGTTAATAATACTGTATTGCATATTTGAAAGATAGTAAGGGAGTGGGTCTTAGAGGTTCACACCACAAGAATAAAAATATTATAACTATGTATGGTGATAGATGTTAACTAAACT
The DNA here is from genome assembly GCF_023699985.2 of Odocoileus virginianus. Taxonomy (NCBI): domain Eukaryota; kingdom Metazoa; phylum Chordata; class Mammalia; order Artiodactyla; family Cervidae; genus Odocoileus; species Odocoileus virginianus. The sequence goes on along the minus strand of NC_069684.1, from coordinate 52,908,670 downwards.
AACTGTGGTAATCATTTACAAACTTATACAATATCAAATTATATTGTGGTTATATACATAAATGTCAAATTATTATGTTATACATATGAAACTAATAGCTAATAAAGTACTATATGTCAATTATACCTCAATGAAAAAATAGCTTGTAATGAATATTCCTAGCAGATTTATTTGTAATAATAAAAGCTGGAAGCAATCCAAGTATACAGATAAACAAAGTGGTATAACCATGCAATGGAATTCCACTCAGCAGTGTAAAAGAACTCATTATTGGACACTGAACAACATTTATCAATTTCAAAATAATTATGATATGTGAAAGATGCCACACAGAAAAGTTAAAAGAATATACTGTATGATTCCATTTACACAAAATTCTAGGAAATCTAAACCAAACTAAAATGATAGGAAATATATCAGCGGTTGCTTGGGGATGGGATGGGGGAAGGAGGAAGGAAACGGATATCCTGAGGGTGATAGATATGTTCATTATCTTGATTGTGGTGGTCTTTTCCCAAGGGTATTCATATGTTAAAACTTACCAAATTATACATGAACTGTAAATATGGACATTTTATTTACATCAATTACCCCTCAATAAAGCTTTTATTTAGTAGGGCAAATTAAAATTTTGATTATGCTTTTAAAAAGTAAACTTTTTTGAAATTTAAAGCACACATACACAAACTACCATTTAATTCCTGAGTGTTGTACAATGTAAACTTTCACTGAAATACAAGCAGAAAGCAGAGAAAAGTCCAAGGTGGAATATCATTAGTTAGCAAATTTAAATATTTCTGGAAAACTCTAGATACTATACCTACTACATTTCACATCTACCCCTACCCCATCTTGGATATTCTCTCTACCTTAGGGTACAAGAGACTCCACAGGTTCTAAAGGAAGGATATTTCTTTAAAAATGACCCAAGTCCTTTTTCCAAAATAATTTTTAGGATCTCACTGAAGATGTCCATGGAATATACTTTCAGAAACATTTTTGTAGGCTCTAAGTGCTAGTAGAAATCAAGTGAAGGTGAAAAAAGCTGAGCAGTAACTTCCAGCCCTAATGTTTTAAGCGTCTATGACACTCAAAATTTGAACCATTAAGCTGGATCCAAGCTATGATTTAAATATATGCTAGAAACACTTTCATGCCATTTCAATCACAATTCAAATTTTGCAAAAGGAAGGGAGGAAATAAAAAGAAATAGTAAGATCCAAAGTCAATAGATCATCTGATTTTGCTCCTTACATGTTTTATCACATTCTATCTTCATCACATTTCTCTATCATTGTAGCTTCAAGGTTCTCCCAATGCTTTGCAGATTGTTCATTCTTCCACAAGTTTTACATCTTTATGGTTCCATGTGTAAAAGGATAACCATCACCTAGTTAAAAATGCAAGCATTAATTTCAAACCTTTGAAATCTGCCTTCAAAAAATACTCTAGTGCATGTATCAATGATCATTTTATATTCTTCACACATTTTCAAATGCAGAATATATTTCTTTTAAAAAAATCAACCCTGCCTGATTAGGCCTCTTGGGACCCCATCCTTTTTATTTATCCAGTCTCTTACCTCCCACCTCCTTGAAGGTACTCTTACATTCTTGAATTCCAAACCTCAGTCTGCAATAGCACTCAGTAGAGTATCAGGAAAAAATGGGCTATGCAGCCAGAGCAGAAAAAGACTTGCCTAACTTGCAAGATAACTCATGCTCCCTTGGACACCCCAGACAGGCTGCTCTTGATGGTGTGGGATTAACACACCAGATGCCTATTTTTCAACTTTCTGAGATAAGTCTTCCAAGCAGTTTTAGAAGAAAAAATAGCTAGCCAGGAGATCAACTTCTAACTTTCTCTCTTGGTGACACTGTGAATACAAATTCCCACCACAGTCCTGTAAACACAACTTGCTTGGCCATGTGTATACTTTCTACACAGTTTTCATTCTTTCTTGATCTCGCATCCTCTGGGCATCCTCTAAGTACCTTCACAGCACTTTAGCAATCAGACAAGATAGAAAAAAACACAACAGTTGTCCCATATCTCAGACTCTGTGGACAACTCCCCTGGTCATTGTACTTGCTTTGGGGCTTCTGTGCACCTTGAGGGGTTAAAATAGTGAGTTCCCGAAAGGGAAGCCACGGACTTCCTGCTTTCCTGTGAGAGTTCTTTCATTGTCTTGAAAATGAATTCTATATTTAAAAAACTTGGGGTACTTCATAGAATCCTTTGGTTATCATAAAAACCTCTCTCTTGGCCTTGTACTAATCCAAAACACCTTCACATTTATTATCACACTTAATTCTCACTGTAGCCCTGTGGCATAAGCTGTGCAGAAGTCACTGTGTCCATTTAACAGGTGAGAAACAGGAGGGTTCTATTGACTTACAGAACTGGGAAATCCAACTTCTGACTAAGCCCAACTGAATCCACGATTCCCAATTACATCCCTTGCATGTCCAACATCCATCCAGGGAAGGTAAGTATCTTGCCCAAGATCACATAAGTGAGATCAGGATGGGAACAGCAGTCTCCAAATGCCAAATCTTAATTCTTTCTCACAGTTTCCTCTGGTGAAAAGAAAAAGAAGCCCAAAGTTCCCTACTCAGGATTAATTTTCCCCTGAACTACATTCCCATAGTCCAATGAAGGTTCACGTCACAGTGCCTTATAGCTTTCGGCTGATATGTCTTCCTTGCTTGTGAAGGCAGATACTATCTTACTCACCACTCAGTAGCTGTCTTTTAAATTGAGTTAACATCGAATATAATTTATTAATGGTTTTCCTCAATACACAGTCTGTCTCACAAGACACATACACACACACACACACACACACACACACAGAAAAGATTTGGGTGGAACTTCGAAGGGAAGGCCACAGTCTTAACTCTTACCTTTTAATGCTTTATAACCCAAGACAAGAGAGAGTGACATGGATGGGCACAGTGAACTCTGATAAGATAAACATGAAAAAGAGGCAGTCAAGAATTGATAAGATGTTGAGTAAACTAGGACTTTTAGCTGCAGTCATTGAGGTAAGGAGCCCAGTACTAAAAAGATTCTATCAGCTCATAGACCTGGAAAATCTAAGAGGTATACGACTGAAGATACAGCTGAATCCAAGGCTTTCAATTATATCATTTGGATATCCAATTCCCATCTCAAACCTAACATATCAAAACCTGAGCTCCTATTCTCCCCCCACAAAATCTTGCTCCTCAAGTAAATTCTGCATGTCAGCAAATTGCAGCTCCATCCCTCAATCATTCAGGCAAAACACTCTAGAGTCATTCTTCATTCATCTCTTTCTCTGACTCTCTCACGTCCAATCCTTCATCATACTGCGGCTCTACTTGAAAACACATCCCCAGTGCAACCTTCTGGCTACTTCTCCTAAACCAAATTGTCACCATCACTCATCTAAATAATTATAATAGCCCTTGCTTTCTTAGGGTCAACTTTCAATTTAACAGCCAGGATGATGCTATAGAGCAAGCAAGTCAGATCGCTTTGTTCCTCTTCCCGAAACCCCACAGAACCTTCCCCTCTCACTCCACATAAAAGCCAAACATCCTCACAATGCCTATGAGGCCCTACAATATATTTTCTCTCACCTCTGGGACCTCACCTCCCATTTGGCCATTCACTTAGCTCCAGCCACACCGGCCTCCTTTCTCTTCTGCAAATATACCTGGCATGCTCTCACCTTGAAGCATTTCACTTTCTCAGAAAGGTGTATCAGAAAGATACTCTCTCAACATTCAAAAAACTAAGATCATGGCATCTGATCCCATCACTTTATGGCAAATAGATGGGGAAACAATGGAAACAGTGACAGACTCTATTTTCCTGGGCTCCAAAATCACGGTAGATGGTGACTGCAGCCTTGAAATTAAAAGAGGCTTGCTCCTTGGAAGAAGATCTATGACAAATCTAGACAACATACTAAAAAACAGAAACATTACTTTGCTGACAAAGGTCCATATACTCAAAGCTATGGCTATTACAGTAGTCATGTATGGATGTGAAAGTTGGCCATAAAGAAGCTAAACGCCAAAGAGTTGACGCTTTTGAACTGCGGTATTGGAGAAGACACTTGGACTGCAAGGAGATCAAAACAGTCAATCCTAAAGGAAATCAGTCCTGAATATTCATTGAAAGGACTGATGCTGAAGCTGAAGCTCCAATACTTTGGCCACCTGATGTGAAGAACTGACTCATTGGAAAAGACCCCGATGCTGGGAAAGATTGACACAACTGAGCAACCGAACAACACTTCTCAAAACTGCAAAACTCAAAGGAGGCAAGGATATACAATGGAAAAAAGACAACCTCTTTAACAAGTGGTGCTGGGGAAACTGGTCAACCACCTGTAAAAGAATGAAACTAGAACACTTTCTAACACCATACACAAAAATAAACTCAAAATGGATTAAAGATCTAAATGTAAGACCAGAAACTATCAAACTCCTAGAGGAGAACATAGGCAAAACACTCTCCGACATAAATCACAGCAGGATCCTCTATGGCCCACATCCCAGAATTTTAGAAACAAAAGCAAAAATAAACAAATGGGACCTAATGAAACTTAAAAGCTTTTGCACAACAAAGGAAACTATAAGCAAGGTGAAAAGACAGCCCTCAGATTGGGAGAAAATAATAGCAAACGAAGCAACAGACAAAGGATTAATCTCAAAAATATACAAGCAACTCCTCCAGCTCAACTCCAGAAAAATAAATGACCCAATCAAAAAATGGGCCAAAGAACTCAACAGACATTTCTCCAAGGAAGACATACAGATGGCAAAAAAACACATGAAGAGATGCTCAACATCACTCATTATCAGAGAAATGCAAATCAAAACCACAATGAGGTACCATTACACGCCAGTCAGGATGGCTGCTATCCAAAAGTCTACAAGCAATAAATGCTGGAGAGGGTGTGGAGAAAAGGGAACCCTCTTACACTGCTGGTGGGAATGCAAATTAGTACAGCCACTATGGAAAACAGTGTGGAGATTTCTTAAAAAGCTGGAAATAGAACTGCCATATGACCCAGCAATCCCACTTCTGGGCATACACACCGAGGAAATCAGATCTGAAAGAGACACGTGCACCCCAATGTTCATCGCAGCACTGTTTATAATAGCCAGGACATGGAAACAACCTAGATGCCCATCAGCAGACGAATGGATAAGGAAGCTGTGGTACATATACACCATGGAATATTACTCAGCCATTAAAAAGAATTCATTTGAATCAGTTCTAATGAGATGGATGAAACTGGAGCCCATTATACAGAGCGAAGTAAGCCAGAAAGATAAAGACCATTACAGTATACTAACACATATATATGGAATTTAGAAAGATGGTAACGATAACCCTATATGCAAAACAGAAAAAGAGACTCAGATGTATAGAACAGACTTGTGGACTCTGTGGGAGAAGGCGAGGGTGGGATGTTTCAAGAGAACAGCATCGAAACATGTATATTATCTATGGTGAAACAGATAACCAGCCCAGGTTGGATGCATGAGACAAGTGCTTGGGCCTGGTGCACTGGGAAGACCCAGAGCGGGGGACCGGGATGGGGAATACATGTAAATCCATGACTAATTCATTTCAATGTATGACAAAAACCACTGCAATGTTGTAAAGTAATTAGCCTCCAACTAATAAAAATAAATGGAAAAAAAAACCTGCAAAACTCTCTACCACGGCCATCCAATATTCCATGTTGTCTTTCCTCATTACTTATCTCTACAGCACTTATATAAAATGCCCTACAATATACTAATGTGCTCTGCTTATTGTCCATCTGACTCCAGTTAGTTATTTCAATCGCTCAATAGTGCCTGACTCTTTGCAACCCCATGGACTGCAGCACACCAGGCTTCCTGGTCCACACACCAACTCCCGGAGCTTGCTCAAATTCATGTCCATTAAGCCAGTGATCCCATCCAACCATCTCATCCTCTGTCGTCCCCTTCTCCTCCTGCCTTCAATCTTTCCCAGCATCGGATCTTTTCCAAAGTCAGTTCTTCACATCAGGGGGCCAAAGTATACCCATCTGACTCCACTAGAATGTAAATTCCTTTCCCCATTGGAGGAATGGGGAAAGTGTGTCCCATGCAGAAATGATGGACAGTTACCTTGTTCCCCTTCATCTGCACTGAACTATCTCACTGAGCCCTAACTCTCACAAAGCTTTGCTCAGCTTTTTTCCAGAGTTCCCTTTTCCATTTGGGGTCCGACTTTGCCCTGGAGCCAGGCAGCACGAGAAGACACCATTCTACCGTCTGTTAGGAAGGCGGAAGACATCATCTTCCTGTGGAGCAGCAGGCGCGCAGAGCTAAACTTCTTCCTCTCCTCCAGTCAAAACCCAGAAATTGTCAGACCTACCATCTCAGCCACAGAGACCCAAGAGTTACGTGTATGTCATCGTGCGTCAGATTGGGGGCAGAGGGGTGAAAGGAAACAGCCCCATGACTTCATGTCAGCTTGGGTACAGTCGGAAATAGGGGACTTCCCTGGTGGTACAGTGGATGGGAATCCTCCTGCCAATGCAGGGGACATGGGTTCAATCCCTTGCCCGGGAAGATTTTCGCATGCTTCGGAGCAACTAAGCCCATGTGCAGCAGCTACTGAGCCCGCACTCTAGAGCCTGAGAGCTGCAATGACTGAGCCCACGTGCTGAAACTACTGAAGCCCCCACACCAGAGCCCAAGCTCTGCGACAAGAGAAGCCACCACAGAGAGAACCCCGAGCACCCCAGCAAAGAGTAGCTCCCGCTGGCGGCAACTAGAGAAAGTCTACCCAGGGCAAGCAAGACCCAGTCCAACCAGAAATAAACACATAAACTATCCTTTTAAAAGTTGGGACTGGGACCCTCCAGTTGTGAAAAATATTGCTGATTGGCCAACAGTATCCATTTTGCCTTCTTTAATTACAAAGCTCCAGTGTTTTAGCTGGGCAGCCTATGTGGTCTGTGAATAAACTCTGGCCAACATCATGTAAGAAATGAGGTGCGCCACCTACAGGCTGTGCTTCAAAAGGAAATGTGAGTGTGTGCTTCCCCGACAGATTTTTCCCACCTCTGGTGAGAGGAACAAGAATTAATCATCCGCTCTGGAAGACACCGTCACTGCCCTAGACCACTTCCCTCTGAGCTGTCATAGGAGAGAGAGTCAGTTTCTAAGTCGTTTGAACGACTGAAACTTGGGATTCCTTTGTTACAGCAGTCTGTATACTAACACAAGTACACTTACGGTGTCTTTCTGGCCACAGATTCTTTCAGGATCAAAACAAATAACTGAAACTTATTGCAAAGAAATAAAGGTAAAATTAAGGTTTCTGAGTCCCAGATCCAGTTGTGCTACCAAATGCTGGAATGTCTGACATTATAACTTCTTAGAGCTGCTGTTTGTACTAATATGGAGTAATCTAAAGAAAAATTGTTAATATCCTATCATTGCTAATTTTTTAATGTTTATATCTATACAAAGTTTATAAGTATAGAATATTTTTGGAAAAAATATCAACAGAATTGTTTGGAGTGGCTACCTCTGAAGATGGGAGGTAGGGAGTTGGAGTAAAAGGATTTATATTTGGTGCCTTTTGAATGTTACCATTTGTAACTATGCAAAAAGAAAAATATTTAAGCCTCAAAAAAGTGAACCAATCTAAAATAAATGGCTGGAATGACTAGAATGTTACCTATTAACTCTTCATCCCATATGAATTAATCTCACCTTCTTTAGCCCACAGTGATGCAGTGAGAGGAAAACACAGCATTTTTTAAGGGCATTGTTGTCAATGGATGAGAAAGCAAAGTTGCTTTTGGACATGTCTATCTATAGCTTTCAAAAAAGGGTGCAAGAAAAATCAGAGCTTCCCCAGTATATTTGTTTGCTTCCAATGGAGGCAAAAGTCAGTCAGCAGCAGCCTAGCATCTTGAGATCCCTGCCCTCTCCTCCCCCACATGTCCACATCATCACTTTGTAAAGGTCACCCCACCGTGAAGGGGTTGCCAAGTCAGGCTAGAGACAGCTCAGCCAAGGCCCTCATTACACTGATCCGTGCTGTCTTCCATCCTTCATCAGCACTGAAGTCAATATTTCATCTGGGAGCTAAAATTAAGTCATCACCCCTCCTGAGAGCAACACCACTCCTGAAATAAAAATTTTACAACATTAGGTTGGAGGAGGATCACTTAGCATTTGAAAACACTTCCCCTGTGACCTTGAGCTTTTATCACTTGGGAGCCAAAGTAAAACCTCCAAGGCAAGATGTATGAATAAATAATTAACCATGAAAATAAAATCAGCACTGAAAAAGAAGTGGGTCCTTTCCATTTACAGGCAAAGTTTCTTTTGTGGATGTCACTCTCTCTTCTGTGCTCAGTGCATTTTTAAGGAAAAAAAAAAGATTCCAAGATGTGCCAGCCTGACCTAAGCACAGGAGCTGTGAAAACATGAGGACAAATTCTGCCTCTTTCATGTGTCTTCCTGGATTTTCAGAACACGCTCGGGTCACTGAGACCCCAAGGGACAGTGCCAACTCTCACTGTCCATCCTTGGCCCCTTCTCCTCACCCCTCTCCACCCTTCCCAGCCAGAGCAGAGCATAGGGGTGCTCTGCCCAGGGTCTACCAGGCAGCTCATGTCCTCCCCAGGTGAGATGCCAGGTTGGCAAAGCAGCAATGATTCCAGTCCTTCAGAGAAGACACTGGGGCTCATACAGCCCCCACCATAGTGGATTGCCCTCCAAAAGCAACTCACCCGAGGGGACACAATGATGATACTGGGGAAAGATCAACTCGGTTTCCAGGCAACACAGACAAAATCAAACAAAGAGAGCTGCCTGGAACTTCCTTAGTGATCCAGTGGTTAAGATTTCGCCTTCCAATGCAGGGGGAGCAGGTTCAATCCCTGGTTGGGGAGGTAAGATCCTACAATGCCTCCTGGCCAAAAAAAAAAAACAAACGTAAAACAGAAGGAGTATTGCAACAAATTCAATGAAGACTTTTACAATGGTCCACATTAAGAGAGGGAGAGCTCTCTCCCTCCTTTCAATGAAAACTCAGCATCTAGAGAAAACCAGCCTGCTGCCCTTGGCTCTGGTCCTCCTGAGGCAAGTGCCTTCCACGCACCTGCTGCTGCCGCACCCTTCCAGCCTGTTCTCACCCGTTCCCACGATTTCCCGGGTGGCCCTGGAGTTGCAACCAAATCTCCCCAGTGCGGGGAGAGGAACGCAAAGAGAAGAGGCCTTGCTGCCCCACGGGAGGGAATAGGAGTGTCGGACCTTCCGGAGCGCACAGAGCCAAGGGATCTCTGAGCAGGTCCTGGATCCACAGCCCCTGAAGATGCACAAAATAAAATGGAAAATCTCCGCTTTTTATCTTCACAGCTCCTGTTGTTTTTCTTTCAACTGCTCTAATCTGCCTGCTGACTCATTTGAGTCATGTATTCTCTGAAGAAAGATAATGCCTCAAACGGTTCTGGGGCCCAACCACCTGCCAAGGGTCAGAAGGAGGCCCTTCCTGGCCTTCGAGTTCTCCTTGTGGAAGGGCAGGGAAGAGGGGAGGAAGTGGGCAGGGAGGTGAGCAATGAGCCCTCAGGAGAGCATCCTGGCTCTGGGAGGGTCCCTTTCCTCTATTCTACTCAAAACAGAAGCCTACAGGTAGATGAGGAATCCTGTTTCCAGCAATGAAGACAGCAGAGACACTGTTCCCATGAAATGGAGATGAGTGCTCTTACAGCTCTCAAACTTGCTCTCAGAAGTGAGGTTCGTTTTAAGAATTCTTCCAGCAGTTGTAGGACCCTAAGGCTTCTTTTACCTTCAACATGCTGGGGCTCCCACGCTTCCTGATTTACGCTGGGGCCTTGGGTGGGTTTCCTTCTCCACGCAGCCTCTCACATTGAATTTCCTCCTTGAAGACTCTCTTGAGATAATATTAGCTCTTTGTAAACCCAAAGCCTGATACCAATGGCAGTTTATCTAACAAACTACTCACTTCTGTTCCGTAGTCCTGACAAACTTAAACTGCTGGCTATTAATCTTATTCTTAAATCAGTTTTTTATTCTTGCCGTAAATGTTTTTAAGCACCCTTGTTGAGGTCTAATTGACATACAATAAACTCCAAATGTTTAAAATGTACAGCTTGGTAGGTTTTAACAAATGTAAACATCCATAAAACCATCCCTCCAGTCAAGGTAAGAAATATACCCATCACTTTCAAAAGTTTCCTGAGCCCTTCTAAAATCCATGTGATAGCAAAATAACATTGGTTTTGCCCCAGATCTGACTGTAACCAGCTGTGTGCCCTTGGGCTGCTCTGCAAGCTTTCATTTCCTCAGTGTCAAATGACCAGATTGGACTAGATAATCTCATCTAGCGAGGACCAAGCCTTCTTCTAATCCAGTCTTAAAACCAAACATCAAGGGGGAATGGTCACCCATGGGTTTCTTCATTGTTCTTTCTGCCCAAAAAATTCATCCTCCAGCTACTTGATGTGATTCATGGCATTGTAGTGTTTAAATTCTTGGAACAAAATTCCATCCACACCAGTTGCGTTCCTAACAGGACAAGTGTGGTCATCCACGTCCCCAGCCTCAGAAGGGCATGCATGCGCTTGGAGTTTAACTCTGTCCCCTTGGCATCTTGAAATTCTTAAAAATTTTGGCCTTGAATCTGGGCTTAGTAAGTGAAGTCTGTCGCTTTCCTAGTGTCTCAGCAGTCAAGAATCCGCCTGCCAATGCAGGAGACTCAAACTCAATCCCTGGGTCAGAAAGATCCCCTTGGAGAAGGAAATGGCAACCCACTCCAGTCTTCTTGCCTGGGAAATCCTATGGACAGAGGAGCCTGGCAGGCTGCAGTCCATGCGGTCATGAAGAGTGACACAAGTTAGCGACTGAACAACAAAGCAACAAAGTAAAGTCCGTAGGACAGGAGAGCAGGGGACTTGAGATTTGTCTCACATGCATCCTACCCACCAACATTTCCCCACCTTCTCTCCTCTCAGCTGTCTGCTGTCTCTGCCCTGGTACCCTGATCCCTCATTACTGACATCATCCCTAAACCACTATGTACTCCATTGGAGTAGAAACCAAGTAACACTCGGGGGAGACGCCTGCACTCTGCGTTCATCCTCTGCCCCCAGCAGGGGGAGGATCAGAGAGCAATGTTCACTCCATAGCATCTCAAGACTGAGTCACCCTGCACTTGACTGGGGGCACCATCGCACATTTGATGGGCAACCTGGGGGACAGGGAGGGGCAACTTCCATCCAGGAACTGAGCATACCCAGGCACAGGTTAGGGCAGCTGGTATAAGAGAAGCAGAGACTGAGTTCACCATCCCACTGGGCCTCACATTTTCATTTTGCACTGGGACCCACAGAGCATCTCCAACGTATTTTGTGAATATGAATTGCCTGGCATAGTCTAGGAATCAACAGGACAGTCCCTCATCTATGTGATGTCAAGAGGTAAGGCAGGAACTGACATTTCGGAGTGTTAATGACTGTTGGGACTTCTCTGATGGTACAACGGATAAAAAATTGCCTGCCAATTCTGGAGACATGGGTTCAACCACTGGTTTGGGAAGTCTCCAAGTGCTGCTGGCAATTAAAGCCCATGCACCACAACTACCAAGCTCATGAGCTCTAGGGCCCAAGAGCCACAACAAATGAGACGGACCCAGCACAGCCAAAAATAGAAATAAATTAAAGTTATAAATAAAAACAAAGTAATGACTGTTTAATGATCCCCTGCCCCCTGGTCATCATGTCACCCAGGCGCAAGCAGAGACAGATAAAGAATCTACAGCTGGTTCAAGAAGCCACACAAAATGGTGTTAGCCAAGCTGGAGCTGAAGTGTAGTGGTAGCCAGGTTGAATTATTCCTTCAGGTTGCAGGGGTAGAAGCATCTGAGTAGATGGCAGGCCTTCCTGGTCTGTCCATAGGTCAGGGGTCTGCCCAACCTCCTCCAGACACTTCTCCCACCACCTCACTGTGGCCTGAAATGGGCTTGAATAGAAAATAGCACCCATATTAGTTTGCTAGGGCTGCTGTGGCAAAGGACCACGAACTGGGCTTGGAACAACAGAACTTTACTGCCTCACAGTTCTGGAAGCTGGAAGTCTGAGATCAAAGAGTCAGCTGGTTTTGGTTCCTTCTGCTGTGAAGAAAAATCCAAGCCTCTTCTCCAGGCCTCTTCTCTAGCCTTTGCTGATTTTCAGGGAACCTTTGGTAGTTCTTGGATTGTAAAGGCATCGCCCTGATCTCTACCTTCAAGTTCATACTACATTTACCCTCTGTATGTCTTTGTGCAAATTCCCTCTTTTATAAGGACAGCCATCTCACTGAAATTAGAACCCATCCCACTCCAATATGACATCATCATCACTAATTACATCTGCAACAACTCTGTTTCCAAATAAGGTCTCATTCTGAGGTACCAAGGGTTAGGATTCCAACATGAATTACAAAGGGTACACCATTTAGCCCATAATATCACCCATGCTTCAGTAGTTACTCCTGGGAGAGAAAGGACAGTGGAAAGCTCAGTACTCTCACTAAGGGTAAGCAAGTTTTGATTAGCGAGGAGAGAACAATCTAAGGTCCTTCAGTTCTAGAATGTGGTTGAGGGTTAGGACGGAAGGTTGGAGGGAGAGAGAAAGAAAGAGAATAAAAGGTCATCACAGAACACAGGCATAAAAGAACATATAAAAGAATGACAGAGCCAAAGGACAACTAAATGCACAAAAGACCTGAGCGCAGTCCTAAGGCTAAAGGAAAGCTACTTTTTAAAAAAGGTTGCCTGTCTCCAGTCTGAAACTTCACTCTTGTTTTCCCAATTTGGAAACCTAAACCAACACACACACACACACACACACACACACACACACACCATCAAATGACTCAACTTTAACAGTCTACCCTTTGTTGCAGCAAAAACCAGTTTCTCCCTCAGAGATAGTTCTCCCAGCAATGGGTCCTTCATCTCCAGCTGTACCCAAGCCTGAACCAGCACTTCTTGCCTGTGTTAAGCAAAATCCTGCAGCCTCTGCAGAAGCCTGTTAAAAGAGAAGAAAAGAAGTTGAAATTGCTGCACCTTCCTGAAAAACAGCAATTAATTCAATGCTTTTTCAAGTTGATTCATGTGTTGTAATGTTCATGCAAGATGGCAGATGAGTATTCAAAATCTTATTTAGAGCGACTGCCTTATCAACAGTCAATCCCAGCACCTGAGTCTCTTCTGCAATCCTGCTTTCCTAACAACATGCTTGTGATGTTAGCTGACTGCTTATATAGCAGAGGAAATGTGTGTGTATGTTCCAATGAATAGGCACTTATTAACGGCCCTAAATGTTCAACAAATTAGCAGACTTTAAAAATTCATTAACACTTCTGTTCTTAATCCATGGATCTGTTTATTTAATAAATGTAAGCTCATAGTAAGGAGCTATTAGCATTTCATAATTGCTATTTGCAGGTATCTGGCAAAATGATAAATTAGATAGTTTTCCTTTTTTTTTTTTTTTTTTTTGAAGCCACGTGTGTTGAAAGCCTCTCCAAAAGGAAGAAACCAAGCCTTGCCCAGGGGTGGAGTCACATGGTTTTGAATGGCCCAGAACTCCAAAATAATGACTGGAGTGAATGAATACTAAGTACTCCTTGTATCTCCCAAATAGTTTACCACATAGGTACCATCATTATCTACTGTATGGTCTTAAGTCCCAGGTAACAGCTGCCAAGAGACAGAGATTCCAGAGAAAAGAGTTATGTTGGGGGATGGGGAGAAGAGAACTTTAAAAAAAAAAAAAGGAGAAATGCAATCCACTTTTCTTTAGAGTACCAGGTATAGCAGAAGAGAAGGAGAGAGGAAGAGGTGGGAGAGGTCCACTCCTTCCCAGATCAGCATCTATGAGTTGTTCCTCTTTTCATAGTTTCCAGTTTGTTCTCCATTTCTGAAACTGTAAATTCATAAATGTTATGTTTTTATTCTGTGTCCCCTTCTACTTGATGAAGAGATTCTCAGCTCAGATAATTTGGGGAATTAAAAGCTTTTATATAATAGATGTATGATAAAAGTGACATTCCCAAAGTGATGGTCAGCTCTCATTTGCTGAGAGTTTCTGGACACTGGTGGACTTCACAGAAATTAGCACTGTCTATATGCACATTCACACAAACTCCATGCCCAAGCTCCAAGCAAAAAAGGATAGCTTGGTGGTGAAAAAAACAAGGTAAGGGACCTGTATTTGCCATCTAAGGCTTCCATACAAAATACCACAGATTGGGTGGCTTAAACAAAGATAATTCTCACAGTCTAGAGAATGGAAGCCCAAGACCAAAGTGCCAGCAAGGTCAGGTTTTGGCGAGGGTTCCCTTTTTGGCTCACAGACCACCACCTTCTCATTGTGTCCTCACATGGAAGAGAGAGAAAGCAATCTTTCCCTTTCTCTTCTTATAAAGCCACTAACCCCATGACTGGGGCCTTCCAGGTGGCACTAGTGGGAAAGAACCCACCTACCAATGCAGGAGACATAAAGATACAGTTCCATCCCTGGGTCAAGAAGATCCCCTGGAGAAGGAAATGGCAACACACTCCAGTATCCTTGCCTGGAAAATTCCATGGACAGAGAGCCTGACAGGCTACAGTCCATGGGGTCGCAAAGAGTCGGGCACAACTAAGCACGCACGCAACCCCATCATTCAGGTCCCACCTTCAAGACTTCATCTAACCCCAACCATACACTAAAGACTCATCACTAAAATCCATCACATTTGAGGTTCAATATATGAATATTAGGGGGACATATCTGTCCCCAACCCCCCAAAATCTATGCCCATCTCTCATGCAAAATGTATTCATTCTGTCTCAACAGTCCCAAAAGTCTGATATCGTTGCAGCATCAACTCTGAAGTCTCACCTAAATGTCTCTAAATCAGACATGAGTGAGAGTCAAGGTAAAATCCACCCTGAGGTAAGTTCCTCTACAGTTCTGAATGTGGAAAGCAAGACAAGTTATGTGCTTCCAAAACACCTTAGTGGGACAGACATGGGATGCACATCCTCATTCCAAAAGAGAGAAACTGGAAAGAAGGGGTGATGGGTACAAAGCAAGTCCAAAACACAGCAAGGAAAATTCCATGGACCTGTGGTTGGCAAGCTGAAGCCCGAGGAAGGCTGATAGTGTGGTTTCAGGCTCAGTCCATGTCCAAAGACAGAAGACTGACAGCTCTAAGATGAGCAGAGAGAATTCTCTCTACTCCAGTATTTTGTTCTATTCAGGACTTCAATGGGTTGCATGAGGCCCACCCACATTGAGGAGGGCAATATGCTTTACTCAATCTACTAATCTCGTCCTGAAGCACCCTCACAGACACACCCAGAATAATGGTTAACCAAACATCTAGGCACCATATGATCCAGTCAAGTTGACGCTTAAAATTAACCATCACAGGACTCAGGGAAAATGAAGACAGCACTATGTTAGAATAGTTTCTGTCCCTCCATTCTGCTTCCTCCTGGCTTCTTCCCACTGACCACGTGTTGTCTTAAATGAGTGAAGTGGGGAGAGGTAGGAGGAATCAGGAAGGAAATGGACAGGATGGATGAAACAAAGAAAATGTCTCTTATTTTTCCAAAGAGAATGCCTAAATGAGTTTGGGGCCAATGCAGTTTTGGGATAAGAGTTAATTTGGAGTAATCTACCAGTTTGTAGAGGGGCATTTTTAATAATCCTTCTATATTGGCCTGTATCTCTAGTATGATAATGCATCATATGGGATTGTAATATCTTAGTCGGGATTTGAAAAGAATTAACAAGACCAAGAAGAGATTTTTTTAAAAAAGAAAGAAAGAAAAAGAAAGGCGTTAGGGACTTCCCTGATGGTCCAGTGGCTAAGTCTTGGAGCTCCCAATGGTGGGGGCCCGGGTTTCATCCCTGATCAGAAAACTAGAGCCCACATGCCGCAACTAAGAGTTTGCATATTGCCAACTAAAGAACCTGAATACTGCAACAAAGATTGAAGATCCTGCAGTGCCACAACTAAGACCTGGTGGAGCCAAATAAATAAATATTTTTTTAAAAAAGAGAGAGAGAGGCAGTTGTAAGCTCCCACAATGTCCCTGACTTTGTCTGATGCCCAAGAGCTCTTTGAGGTAGGCATTATTATCCTCATATTACAGATATGGAAGGGCTTCCCAGGTGGCAGTAGTGGTAAAGAAGCTGCCTGCCAATGCAGGAGACTTAAGAGATGCAGGTTCAAGCCCTGGATCAGGAAGATCCCCTGGAAGAGGACATGGCAACTCATTCCTGTATTCTTGCCTGGAGAATCCCATGGAAAGAGGAAGCTGGCGTGCTATAGTCCATAAGGTCACAAAGAGTTGGGCACAACTGAAGCAACTTTGTACGCATGCACAGATGTGAAAATTGAAGTAGAGACCCGTTCTGCCAAGATGGCACAGCAAGGACTGACCAGGTTAGCTGCCTTTCCTGATCTGCTGCTCTTCACTACCTCACACTCAGCAGCTGACCTGCTGCTAATTAGCAAAGGATGCCTCCCTCCTTTCTCCCCATGTGCATATCTCTGGAGAACATTTTTCTCTCATTAGTATCAAAACGAACCGGAGTTTTTAGCACCCAAGCTCTGGAATCAATTAAGCATTTTAATCAGAGATGAGAGCTTCAAGAAGCTGTCAGTAGACTCATTCCCAGGCAAATACTTTTGCCCATGGCTCATCACTTCTAATAAGACAATAATAACACTTTTAATCCTGCACTCCACAGTTAGTGAGTCATTCCTAATTACCCACATCTACGAGAGAAATCTCTTTATTAGGCCCTGAGCTAATGCTGTCCTAGAACCCCTTCCATGATGTCACCAATTCTCTTGGACAAGGTCTGTCAAGATGAGAGAAAACAGGGAAATACATTCATCCCTGTGCAGAGAGCTTGCAGAAGACATCATATTTCATGCAGCTGTGATAAAACCAGGGGCTGTTAGTCATAATTAATAGAGTTGAATTAAAGAGAAGTTGAACTTTTTTTTTCAATTTACCTACCAGCAAAGATATGAGCACATTCTTCAGTTTTCAGGGAAACAACTGCAGAAAGTTGAGTTATTCTATGTAGTCAGAATTAGCACGGCTTTTCCCTGTTACTTGGGGCTTCCCAGGTGGTGCTAGTGGTAAAGAACCTACCTGCCAATGCAGGAGACATAAGACACTCAGGTTCGATCCCTGGGTCAGGAAGATCCCCTGGAGGAGAGCATAGCCACCCACTCTAGTATTCTTAGCCTGAAAATCTCATGGAAAGAGAAGCCTGGGGTGGGCTGCAGTCCATGGGGTTGCACAGAGTCAAACACGACTGAAGCAACTTAGCACGCACACATATCCCTGTTACTAGTCAGGCCCCACTCTAGAAAAAAGTAGGCTTGTGGCTCTCGTTTCATAGCAACACACTTGATGATTTTTTTACTGAAGCTTAATTGATTTTCAATGTTGTGTTAGTTTCAGATGTACAGAAAAGTGATTCAGTTACACACATACAAATATATTTATTCAGACTCTTTTCCCTTGTACATTATTATGAAATATTGAGCATAGTTTCCTGTGCTATACAGCAGGTCCTTTGGTTATCTACTTTATGTATAATAGTGTATGTTAATCCCAAACTCCTAATTTATTTCTCTCTACCCCCTGCCCACCTTCTTCCTTTAGGAAAATCGATGGTATGTTAAGCAGCTCTCTAATTAATAGATTAATGCAAACAGTAACCATCCTAACTTGATAAACATCTTCCCCTAGGACATCAAAGGACACACATGGACACCTGCGCACTTCATCAGTACATTAAATTGGTCAATTATGTTTTAATAAAAGGGACTTCTCTCCCTTGCTCCAGTGCTTGGTTAAGAAAGCCTGGGGGGACAGAGGAGCATTCCGTTTTGAATATACAACTGAGCTCTCCATGCAAACGAGGCTACAGAATCCAAGGCCCAAGAGAACCGTCTCAGTACCACGCCATCCAGCCCCTAATCCTTCAGTAGTGAAGCCCTTCCCCTCCAAAATAGTAGTGAACGCTGCAAAACTGTTAATAGCAGCTTGGACTAGTTTAAATCTAGCTGTCACTTTCCAGATAGGCTTAATAGTGGATGTTAAACCACAGGAATACAAATGCAGCCTGACGACAGAACACAGCAGGCAGTAGCTCACTGGAGCATCATGCGGAGATTGTGACAAGTCCATGCTGTGTACACCTCCTGCTCTCCATGAATCCCATGCCATCTGCTCCTTTGCCACTGTCACCATGGCAGGACGTCACCTAGGCTACTGCCACCAAGCTGAAACTGTGCCCTCTCCCCCGCGATCTGTATCAGACAAGCATTTAGCACTCATTCCTGAATCAGAAGGGATCCATTTAATCCAAAGGGGCAGGCTGTGTCGCCACACCTTGACAGGCTGGGCACAAGTCTCCACTACTACAAGACGCAGACTTAGACTGTTGTCCAAGAGAGTTTCTAGGCTATTGTTTCATAGACTCACCATATCTAGAAAAGTGTGCCCATCTAGTAAACAGTAGTGCCCCCCAACACCAAATGCATAAGCCGTCAGTAAAACCAAAACAGATTCTAACATCCTCTGCTCTCCCTCTCCCAAGAGTGCTCCCTCCTATCTAGCTACACCATGCGATGTATTTATTTAGTCAGTAAATGTGCTCTGGCAGCTGCGCTGAGTTCTGACATGTGATCCTGACCCTCATCAAAGAGCAGTGAGGCAGGAGAACTGTTTGGAGGAGCTCTTACACGCCAAAGGGATTCAAATTTAGACCGGTGAGGTTACCTCCAAATGAAGTCCTGTATCAGTTGCAAAGATCCGCTGAATGACTGAAGCAAGAAATTTACTACCCAGATTTAATCTCATATCCAATCACCAGAATGCACCACCCTCAATGGACTATGCTTTGTAACCAAGCTATAATTAAGCTCTCCATAGGAAGAATTCACTTGTGTTTTATGCTTTATAGCATTAACATGTTCATTGTAAATCTCTAAATGTGGACTGAAAGAAGGTTCAGCCTTTCCTTTCTGTTCCAGAATTCTGGAAGCCTTGAATAAATGGAAGGAAAGTGGACTTCTTTCAACTGCTCGAGGAGAGAGAAGAAGAGAGAGGGGTAGAGAAGCGACCAACAGTCCATAGGCTCTGTTGTCCAGCCCGTCCTCGGTTTCCCTCCGGGGCTCTGCTGAGCTAGGGCTCCCACTTAGGAGCTTTCTCCTTTCCCTGAATAGGGGCCCTTTCCCTGTGTCGAATGTCTTCTGGGGGCTTCTAACAATCAGTTCAGTTCAGTTCAGTCACTCAGTCGTGTCCGACTCTTTGCGACCCCATGAATCACAGCACACCAGGCCTCACTGTCCATCACCAACTATACAGCACACTAAACTGATAAAAAACAAACAAACAAAAAAGCCTCTTTCAAAATCATGTTAAATGCATGACAAAATATAAAACACACCTTTAAATTCAGAATTAATTTTGAAAGAAAGACATTCCAGGAATAAAGAAAGGATCCAACCCAGAGAGTCAACGGGGCTGCACTTCAGGATTTTTGTTCACATCCTTAAATGAACATCTTTGTATATCAAACTTTTCTCTTTTTTTTTTTCAAACTTTTCTTGGGTTTCAATCATCCCCTCCCTTGACTGGGATGAGTCCTTCTAGGGTAGATCCACAGAAGCAATGTTCTTTGTATGTATGTCTCATACCCATGCAGCCTCCTATATACGCTGGTTATTGGCATTCACTGCCTCTGTGTGCGTGCTAAGTCACTCCAGTCGTGTCTGACTCACCGTGACCCTATGGACAGTAGTCCACCAGGCTCCTCTGCCCAGGGATTTCTCCAGGCAAGAAAACTGGAGTCGGTTGCCATTCCTTCCTCCAGAGGATCTTCCCAACCCAGGGACTGAACTCGCATCTCAGGTCTCCTGCATTAACAGGTGGGTTCTTTACCACTAACGCCACCCACTTCCTTTATTGCCATGAGATGTTAATATGGTGGAGGTGGTTTAGTTGCTAAGTCATGTCTGACTCTTGCGACCCCATGGACTGTAGTCCACCAGTCTCCTCTGTCCATGGGATTTCCCAGGCAAGAATACTGGAGTGGGTTGCCTTTTCCTGCTCCAGCGAGTCTTCCCAACCCAGGGATCAAACCCTCATCTCCTGCATTGGCAGGCAGATTCTTTACTGCTGAGCCACCAGGGAAGCCACGAATGTTAGAATATGGATTGCCAAACCCAGAACACACTGTACCACAGCAAAATTGCTTTTTGTAGATAGGTATTAAGACACTGACATGGCCCTTCCCCAGCTGCTGGGTAAACAGCAGTGAGACTGCAGCTCTGGAATCCTCAGACCTGAAATTATCTCATTCTCAGGAGACCATATGGATCATCTCTGAGAGGAGACAGGAGACAATCAGAAGCCCACCCACCCATCTGTATCCTTAGTCTTGGTTGGAATCATTTGTTTGGTCTACTGGTACACCAAAGTAAGAGCCATCTTGACTCAAGTCCTCAAACCCAGACCACCCTTTGTGAGCCAACTAGCTCACCAACCACCCACAACCACCCACCAACCACCAACTACTGCCCACAACAATAGTGCTCCTCCTTACTCTATGTGGCAGGCAAATACCGTCATCCACCCAGTACTCATTTCACCTTCTTCTTTGCTAGCACAGCTTCAATCTTGGAACTGCAATGTGGTCTGCTCCAAAACTATCAGTCTAAATTAAACATAATAATCCCATTCTCCAGTTTCTGAGCCTCCCTATGCGTGGCTGTCAGCTCCACTTTTAGCCATTCAGGCATAAATGAACAAGGATTCAGTCCTGAAAAGGCATTGGTGTTCTTGATGGAAGAAACAGACACAGCTACCAGTTGCTTTCCTCTTCCTCCCTGCCGTGAGTGTGATGTCACACCTGCAGGTATAGCAGACAGTTTTAACCAGAGGGAATCAAACCAACCAGTTAAGGCAGCAAGTATAGAAAGAGGTTGGGTCTTTGAGAACATGGCTAAGCTGCTGCTTCCATCCTGAATTGCAAAACTCTAGACTTATTATTTAAGATAGTTAAATGCCCTCATTACTTAAGCCACTGTTGGTTGGGCATTCTGGTCAATGCAGCTGAAAGCATTCCTAATTAATACACCCTTCTTTCCTGCATTGCACTCAGATCCACCATAAATGATTCATGGTACTTCCAGTAGGATGAGCGCCCCAAGAGCATTTATCTCAATAGCACAATTTCTTGCTGATAGTGTCCATTTTCTTTCTACAATGGAAGCCCTACAAAGCCTGACTTCTTTCCTGTTATATTACTGACATCTAGAAAATTATCTGGCACATAGTAGGAGTTCAAAAAATCATTGTTACTGCATAGTGTCAAGTTGGAAGGAATATGTCAGTGCCTGAGCCTTGAAAGGCAGTGGGGGTGTTGGCAATGGACTTGTTTGTAGTTGAAAAATGTGCTCTGTGAACATGAGGAAAGTCAACTTTGATAAGTCAGTGCAGGCAAGAATTAGTGAATGGGATAATGTAAAGCCAGCTCCCAGACATGAAAATGACCCCATTTTCTCCAGCAGTGTGTACACCAAGGAACTCCAGAGACCTGTGGTAAAGAGGCCCAAACCAACACACTGATCCCCTTTCTGAGGTTTGGGGTGGAGTTGTGTTGACACACACTTGCTGTTACCAAGTGTTACCCTGGAGAATCTCAGCCTTAGTAAGGCAGCCTGCTGTTCTGAACTTCACTTTCCAATGATAACCCACCATGCTTCTGTTGCTCTCAGGGTGCTGTGGGGCCAGCTGCAGGTACCCTGATGATGTTGCAGACAGCCAGCAAGGAGCCAGGGCCTGTGGGTGCTGACAGCTTGGGCCACTCTCAAACACTGAGGAGGTGCCACCATTTACATCCTCCGAGTACCCGTGGGTTTCTCATTGCTGAGATGGTGACTGAAAAGGACTTGGAGACATTCTGATGGTCTCCACCCCCATGCAGATATTTTTTTAAGACTTCACCTTGCACACAGGCTTCAGAAGAAGTCATACTCAGCTCATGAAACCTTCATTGTAAACATGTGTGTGAATTTCACCTGTAGAACCAAAGCCCGAATCAAGAAAGCCCATTTGCAGTTCTGATGTGCTTGTTTTTTGGTTGGTTGGTTGGTTTTGTTTGCTTGTTTTAGTTGGGGCATGCAGGATTTTAGTTGTGGCCCATGGGGTCTAGTTCCTGATCAGGGATAAAACCTGGGGCCCCTGCATTGGAACAACAGAGTTCCAACCACTGGGCCACCGGGGAAGTCCTCCAAATGTAATTTTGAAGAAATAATAAGTGGCTCTCCCCGCATGACTTGGTCTCACACACTGAGTTCCCTTTGCAACCTGCCACATACCTCTCATAGGTGAGTGAACAAACTTTGCATACAGCTTGAGTCATAGATCATCTATATCCTCTACATTTTTGGCCTCAAAATGATTGCCATCCACCCTCTATGTTACACAAGGCTAGCCTTCTCTTCCCTGGGCATGGCTTCGTATTTTGAGCCTACTAATTCCCACTGATGTTATAGATATTACTTCAGTGACAGCACCCTCAGAACTGTGCAGAATTCATAGTGCACTGGGTCTCTCTTCACAGATGGACATTTTATGGCCTCAAAATGCATAGATCCTTCCAACCCAGTAACTCTTCTGATGGTACTAGAATGCAAATGCTACCATGATGTTCAATGCAAAGAATCTTAAAATATCCAAACAGGAAGAGATCTTAAAGCCTTCATGATCTCTATTCTTTCACTGGCATTTGAATTTCCACTCTAATATCCTCAATTACTGAGTAGTTCTCTCTGTTAGAAATCCTATAGCTCCAGGAAAGTTATTAAACTCCAAAGCCATTCTTTATATTTTGAAATAATTGTAGGTACTTGGAAATTCATCCATATTTTAGCCAAAATCTGCCTTCCTATAATGCACACCCAGTAATCTACATGCCACTCTAAAGGCAGAAAACCCATCCTCCTCATCCCTTCTTGGGCCCAAACTGATCACAGATAGTTCCTCATTACGAACTTCTTTTCAAGTTATCATTTCAGTTAATACTTGCAATATAGTCTTTGATGTAGAGATGTTATTACACACATTTTATAAATGAGAAGATGTAGGATCAGACAAAATAAGTGGTTACCCTGAAGTCACCAGCTGGCAGGTGACAGACTCTGGGCTCAAAGGCAAGCCTCCTGATTCCCAATCCATTGTTCCTTTTGCTGCCAGAGAAGACATGCTTTTGAATCCCCTCGTGATCTCTGAGGCTCCTCTGTGGACACAAACCTGTAATAAGTCACTTAGTCCTGAATCCAACACATCCAGAGTAGGGCGAGCGCACAGAGGAGTGTGGAATTTTATGTCTTTTTTTCTGACATGCCACTTCAATTCACGCAGCCCAAGTTCAAACTGGCTTCACTGGACCACATCATGTTCTCACTATTTAAATAATGTTTTTTGTTTGTTTGTTTGTTTATCATTTATGAAATCAATGTATGTTTATGATAGAAAACTAATACAAGCAATAAAGGAAAAAAACCAAAGTTCCATCAACCACATAAAACCACTATTAACCATTTTCCTATGCACATTTTGGCAGTAAATAAGTTCATAACATAATGTTTTGTAATCTGCTTTCTAAACTCAATTAGCTATCTTTCTCACTACTTAAATATTTTTTCATGACTTCAACTAAGTAGTTGCATTTTATTTCTTTATATGAATATGCTAGATTTTAACAAGTACCCCATTCTTGGAGACTTGTTTCAACTTTCTTGTCATTGTTACAATACTAGAGTGAACATCCTTATAGCTAAATATTTCCACACATCCATTGTATCCTTTCCATTGGATGTAAATCTAAAAGTGGCATTGCTGAGCCAAAGAAACTCACATTTTAAGATCTTATTTGGATTGCCAAATATACCTCCAAGGGTATTTATATTTATATTGCAACCAAAGTATACTGTTCAGACACAAAATCATGTCCAACTCTTTGCAACCCCATGGACTGCAGCACGCCAGGCTTCCCTGTCCATCACTATCTCCCAGAGTTCACTCAAACTCATGTCCATTGAGTTGGTGATGCCATCCAACCATCTCATTCTCTGTCGCCCTCTTCTCTTTCTACCTTCAAAGTCTACTGGTTGAATTTATATTGCAACCAAAAGTATAAATGAATCAATTTATATTACAACTAAAAGTATAAAAACTGATAATCACAAACCTTAGCATTGCTGTGTACTATCTTTCACTTAATATTTGTCCATTCTATGGCCAAAAATAGTTTAATTTTGTTTTAGTTTAAATTTTTCATTTATTTATTGGCCAAAGTTAATATTCTTTTCCAAGTTACCCATTCATATTTTTTGCCATATTTTACTGGATACTTGCATTTTTATTAATTGATAAAGTCACCCACAACTCTTTGTTGAGTAATAGAGTTTATCTGTATATTAGCCAAAACCTCCAAAACTTTTTCTATGAATGATGCTATTTAGAAACAACTCTCCTGTCTCATATATATCTTACAGTTGTGGCAGTCATCTATGTTTCATTTACATGTCTCCTTATTAATTTTCATTTTGTTAAATTTCCTATGTTGTTGCAAACTGTTAAAAATAATTTTATCCCCATGCTATCACATTTCCCCCCTATTCTGAGACATCCACCAATCTAACCCATTTTTCTACATATTTACTTGAGTGCAGGGTAAAAGGTCATAGGACAGACATGACTCTTTGAGAGACCTGAGACCTCCATGCAAGGAAACATCATTCACCATTTCCTTGAATTATATCAGAGTTCTCATTCACTTATTAATATGTGTCTGCCCTCAAAGGTACAAATAACGAGTCAAAGGATACAATGGCCCCAGATCACAGGTAGCTAACATACTACTGAGATAAACATAAAGCAAATATTCATACAATCATACAAGTGTTGTAACGGCAAGTTCAGCCATTCATAGGTGGGCCTGGTCCAGATGTTTCCTGTGAGTTGAACAAAGGTATTTTAGCTTAATGCTCACTATCATGGAGGCAGAGTTCCCAGAGATGGTCCATTGGGTACACTTTAAACTGTAGGCAGCATCTATTTAGCGATTGCACGCACGCACGCTATGTCGCTTCAATTGTGTCCGACTCTTTGTTACCCCATGGACTATATAGCCTGACAGACTCTGTCCATGGGATTCTCCGGGCAAGAATACTGGAGTGGGGTGCCATGCCCTCCTCCAAGGGATCTTTCCACCCCAGGGATCAAACCTGTGTCTCCTGCGACTCCTGCACGGCAGGCAGATTCTTTACCACTGAGCCACCAGGGAAGCTCCCTTTAGTGATTCAGTTCAGTCACTCAGCCGTGTCCAACCCTTTGCAACCCCATGAACCACAGCACGCCAGGCCTCCCTGTCCATCACCAACTCCCAGAGTCCACCCAAACCCATGTCATTGAGTCAGTGATGCCATAATCACTAATCACTTTAGTGATTAACTTATAGCAAAAACAATAGAATACTAAAGTTAAAGTAAAAGAAACAGATCCAATAGGGAGTCAGATTTGTTCTTCTGTATTACACTGACCTGGGGCTTCCCTGGTAGCTCAGGAAGATCTGAGTCAGGAAGATCCCCTGAAGAAGGAAACGGCAAATCACTCCTGTATTCTTGTCTGAGAAATCCCATGGACAGAGGAGCCTGGAGGGCTAGGATCCACGGGATCACAGAAGTCAGACACAACTTAGCAACCAAACCATTACAACAAAGTATAAGGAAGAGATCCAATATGGAGTCAGATTTGTTCTTCCCTATTACACTCACACGGATGCAGGCAGCATGGATCTCTTCTCTCCTGAAAATGCTTATTCCTTGCTGGTCTAAAGTTCATTTAGATTTATTTGCAACTTAGCCACTGGAGAAGGGATAGGCTACCCACTCCATTATTCTTGGGCTTCCCTTGTGGCTCAGCTGGTAAAGAATCTGCCTGCAATGTGGGAGGCCTGGGTTTGATCCCTAGGTTGGAAAGATCCCCTGGAGAAGGGAAAGGCTGCCCACTCCAATATTCCAGCCTGGGGAATTGCATGGACCATACAGTCCATGGGGTCACAAAGAGTGGGACACAACTGAGCAACTTTCACTTTCACTTTCTTTTCAACTTTCTGATGGGTTTTTTAAATGACTAGTGTGTAACTAATCTAGCTTTATCATGTTGTTAGGATGAGAGCCACATTCTCTAATAACTGTCTAAATCATAACTGAAAGCTCATACAGAGCTTTTTAATATCCCATGCCTATATTTTAGGCATGTAAATGGTTTCTTGAGAGTCCCTTGGACTGCAAGGAGAACATACCAGTCAATCCTAAAAGAAATCAGTCCTGATTATTCATTGGAAGGACCAATGCTGAAGCTGAAGCTCCAATAGTTTGGCCACCTGATGCGAAGAGCTGATTCACTGGAAAAGACACAGATGCTGGGAAGGATTGAGGACAGGAGAAGAAGGGGCAACAGAGGACGAGATGGTTGGATGGCATCACCAACTCAATGGACATGAGTCTGAGCAAACTCCAGGAGATAGTGAAGGACAGGGAAGTCTGGCATGCTGCAGTCCATGGAGTTTGCAAAGAGTCGGACACGCCCTAGTGACTGAACAACAACATTTTAATAAAAGCTATTACATCATGAATTATAGCTATGTTTTTTTCCTTCTCTTTTTTGTAATATTATAATAAAAATAATCTGAACTAGAGAATCTTGTCTCTAAGAGAAGCCTTCTTTTAAGTTCCCCTTCAATATGAGTGGCAGTGATCAGTCAGTTAATTATGAGTTTCTCCAGTTTTATGCATTTCAGACCATAATTCCCATCTTTAGATTCTTTGTTCCTGACTGCACTTCTCACCAACGGCTCTGTCCCCCTGCTTCTCTGACTCCAACTCTCTTCCAGGCCAAGAAAAATATAGGACAAGCTTCTGTCTGTCCAAATATTAGACTTTTTAGAGCTGAAAATAAACATGTAAGTAAATGTGTGTCCTAATTCCTACAGTGCTATGCTTTCTGTCCCAAATCAGATCTCATTCCCTAGCACAGAGGAAACTTCTGGGGAAACAAATCTCTAGCCCCATTTGGATTTAACTAAATGGAACTGCATTTTCAGTGCTAAAATTGTGTTGTAATTAGACAAAATTATGAATGGCTCTTTTCATAGTGAAAGGAAAACGTAAGTGACCCTTTAATTAGGAATTGAGCATCTTTTTCCATTTCGCCTTCAGGAAGTCCTGTCAACAAACTTGAAAAGCACACTGTTTTGCAGATGGCACCACACTGTGGTTCATTCCTCACGCTCATCACTAAATGTAGCAGAACATTCTTTTGTCTCTACATCAGACACTAACCAAGGATCCAAGGCCTGGGAGAATATAAATATTTTCATATAAAGAAGAATTATAACCTGATTTTCTGCTCCTTCACCCAGATGTTTGCATTGTTGGTATTTTTTATCAACTCCACTGCAGACTGATCTTCAAAGTCATAAATGCTACTGAGATGCTTTATTTTCTTTTTCCCATAATGTTTTTTCTTAAAAGAAATCCAGAGCTGGCAAAATATTAAGTCATATATCTTTATAACTAGCTAAATCCAAGGTGATTATGATATTCTACCATTTCCCTCCCAAGGAGGTAAAGTCAGGTCATGTGGGTCCATGGCCAAGGAGGGCAAGGTTCAGCTTGAGTTTGAGTAGTCCGACTAAGTCCAAGAAAGAAAGAGGTGAAAAAAAGCCAGTGAGGCAGTATAATCATGCCTGAATAAAATGCTTAAGGCTAATCACTGGTGACTCAGACAGTAAAGAATCCGCCTGCAATGTGGGAGACCTGGGTTCGATCCCTGGGTTGGGAAGATCCCCTGGAGGCGGGCATGGCAACCCACTCCAGTATTCCTGCCTGGAGAATCCCCATGGACAGAGGAGCCTGGCAGGTTATAGTCCACAGGGTCGCAAAGAGTTGAACACAACTGAACAACTAAGAACACAGCACAATCCTGGTGAAGTCAAGTCCATTTTAAAGACCAAGGATAAGTTTGACAAGTCAGGAGCCAGGGAAACAGAAGGCTGGAGCAGTTGATTTGGAGCAAGCCAGGGACAAGGCCATCTGGCCCAGTACGTCTATTGTGAGAAGAACATGTTCTTATCAGACACTGGACACAGGACACTGGGTTATATAGGGGCTGATTGGAAGATGTGGAGTTCACTAAGGATAGGAGAGATCCCCACATTCCCAAATTGGAACCTGAAATGTCCTCATATTTCTTCTGGACTGAAAATCCTCAATGTTTCATTGGCCCATTCCAAAAGATGCAATCGAACTGAGGGAAATCTCTACCCTTCTCTCTCAAATGGCAAGCGTTTACATAAAAAACCTATCAGTTCTCTGGGTCTGTGGCTCACCTCTACCCTCCACCACCACTGGGCACCTTAATTCTAATAATAGCTTCCTAATTCTAGTTTTAATGTACCCAGTGTATCCCATAATTGGACCTTTATATCTAAGTTCCAAAAATTGGAGCTCTAACTTAAACTTTGGAAGTTTTATTCCTTGGAGACAGTTCCCACTTAAATCACAGGGTAAGTTTAAGGCTCAAGTACATGTAGCTTGAGCTCCTGGGCACCATCCCCACCTGCTTGGGTTCAGAGAAATAACCAATCCAGAGTCCTCACTAAGTTCTTTAACCACTTCCCTTGGATCTTTGGTCGATCATGGCCACAGCCTTCAGACACCAGTGGCTGAAGCCACTGAGCTCAGCCAGCAGGCCAGCCCTCATGCTGCCCTGCCATTTGCACTGAGTGACTCTGTTATCAGACCAGTCTGTGGTTAGCCCTTTCCTTCAGAGGGAAGCACCTGGAACAATGGCTGTTGGGATCAGCTTATTGGAACTTAAGAGACTGCAGTTTTGAGTGGGAAGCCAAAGAAATAGAGAGCTCTGCAATAAGTGTAGGCTGTGTGACAAGGAGGCCTGCTGGCACTTGAGCCAATGGACAGAACAATGATGGAGTACACGGTGGGTAAATCTGTCACGTGGAGTTTTCGACAAGCCACAGTAGGAGTCATAACACAGAAATCTGAAGTTATGGAGCATGTAGTCTGCAGCAGAGAATTATATACCATTTGGAAAAAACTCCAGGTATACTATGGCAGTGATGGAGAGTCTGGCCATAAGGCATCAACTGAACATGTCACTGGAGCTGTCCCTCATGAGCTGGTGCTGTCAGATACACAATAATGTAAAATCAGGTGGGCACAGAAGTGTCCACGAATGGATGGCCCAGATTCCCATACCACTCATCTCTGTTACAGTGACACTTCTTCCTCAGTACACACTGTTGTGTCATGGAGAGGAACTTCCCAGGTGGCTCAGTGGTAAAGAATCTGCCTGCTAACACAGGAGATGCAGGAGACGTAGGTTTGATCCCTGGATTTGGAAGATGCCCTGGAGGAAGAAATGAAAACCCATTCCAGTATTCTTGCCTGGAAAATTCCATGAGTAGAGGAGCCTGGTAGGCTGCAGTTTGAGGGGTTGCAGAGAGTCGGACACAACTGAGCATTTGACCACATATGAACTCATGCACACCATGGATTGGAGAGGAGTAGGATGAGTTCTATGCAACTTAATAGAGGAGGAAAAGAATATAGGCCTGATTTATGAATAGATCAGCTCAATATTTATGTAAGCCAAAAATAGACTGCTGCCCCACTACAGCCTCATGAGTGACCCAGCTTCAAGTGATGTATTTGGTCATGTACTTTGTATGACTATGCATAGACTCCTGGGTTATGGCAAATACCTTGGCTGGTTGGTCAGGCACTTGGAAGATGTGGACTTGAAAGATCAAGAACAAGCAGATTTAAAGAAAAAACATGTGGAAAAACTTCAAGAATGGACACAAAATATAGGAATGTGTAAGATACACATTAATGCCCATAAGAAAGGATTGAATGTAAAAGAACTGTTAATAAAATAAAATTCAAGTAACCTTGAAGACCTAATTGGCTTTATTCAAAAATTTCTGAATCAGACAGCATCCTATCTGGCAAGAAGAAAGGCATTCCGAGGAGCTGTACAATTTAAGGCATAAGTACCACCTCAGCTATCACTCCATAGTTTCTGAAAACTTTGTTGATTTCATTTTATCTTGTTCTGAATCTCTGTGGCATTCACAGATTACAACTTCAGATTCAAATTTTCTAACTTCGTCATTCCCATCATTTCTTTTTCAACATTCCAGTCTTAGGGAGATCATTTGCCTGGTGGTTAGCAGCCGCAAACATGCACTCAAAGATTTTGAGTGAATACAATAATATTGGAGATTATTATGAATATTATAAGCAGGATAATCCCCAATGTTTAGAATGAACTTTGGAGCCATGGTCCCCAAGACTCAAACCAATCAAAATCAAATAAGTCAAAGAAAGACCTTTTTAAGCCAACTGTCTTGTTCAGTGATCTTATGTAATTGAGGTTTAGTTTTTCTGTAAGTGCTAATGCAAGTGCATCTTGACCACAGCATAGACACCTCCTTGTTTAGCTAAAATATAATCAAAGGTTATTCTCTTACCAAGAATAAATTTGGCCAGAGAGTCTAAGGATTTTTGTTGGGTAGCTATCGCTTTAGCAGCAGATTTTGCAACATGTTCAATAGTTAAGAACAGTTTCCTGATCTTAACTTCATTTGTACTTACCCCTAACAACAGAAGTAGAGCATTGCCAAATAAAAAAAAAGGTGAATCCTGAATAATAAGTACCTCCTGTTAGCTCTCTTCTAACTCAACAATGTAAATCCAGGGAATCTAACAAATGAAGTGTCTCGGTTTATTTATAGACAGTTAGGAGCACAGTTAGGTAACCTAAAAGGCATTGTCCAGTCATGTGCCAGCCATCGAGGCATTAATAAGCTCAAGGAGAAAATTAATCACTACAAAGATAAATCCTGTGGGGGTATAAACCACTTCCATTAAGGTGGCACAGTTAATGGACTAATTCTCAGATATTGTTTCATTTGCCTGTTCAAGCCAGGAATCAGTTAGATTTTATTTTTTTTCCTAGCCTGAAACTACAAAGCATTTCAAATTCCAGAGATTGCTTCCTTTGCCAATGGCTTAGGAGACATGGGTCTCCAAGACAATGAGGGGGAAAGAGAGGGCTTCATGTTTAAATTATGAAGTCTTAATTCAGTGTCTTGGGCAGAAGCGGTCAACATTGATTCAACTACCTTTCTTCCTAGTTAGTTAGACTTTAAGGTTTAGAGCATTCAGACAGGACCAGATGTCAGGCAGAGCCTTTTTGGCTGTCAAATGTATATTAAGGTTCAAACCCCTGTAGTTTGGCTGCCATTGGGTAAAGAGGAGGGGTTTGCATAGTCCATTTCAAGGAAATTCAAGAGCAGTCTTTCTCTTGGTAATTCTAAATCAGAAGGATGCGAGAAAATTGGAAATGTCAGCTTGGAGAGTTGTAGTCAGTCATTTGAGGAAACTAGAAGAATGCAGGATCCAGTCCAGTTTGCATATAACAAAACCTCAAAGACAACTAATAGGATTAGAATCTAATATTTACAAGTGTGCAAACATAATTTTTTTCTCTCTACAGTTACCCCCATTTTTATCAAAGTTCACAATGAGACCATTTTTTCTTTTTTGCATTAAAATTGGCCTGATTATTTACATTAGTTTAGCAAGAATAGTGATCCACCAGATAAGGTCTTTCAAAGACTGCTTTGATGGAAATTTTTAGTCTCAGATACCCTAGATTTGTCATATACGCTGCTTCACTAAATCAAAACAAATCAAAGAGGAATGTGTTATCAACACTCCCCCAAAAAAAAAAAAAAAAAAAGTCTTTCAGGCCAAGAAGCCAAGTCAAAGACTCACCACTAGATTTTACCTGCGATACTATCTCAGTCAAAGCCTTGGAAACACAGTGTAGCCAGTGTTTCCAATTGTGTTCTATTATAAGAAGAACAGATTCTTATTGAACTTATATAAATAACTACTGGAAGGATTAGGTAGGAGAAAAGCTAAATATTTTCATCTTTGACTACAAAGGTA
The DNA here is from genome assembly GCF_023699985.2 of Odocoileus virginianus. Lineage (NCBI taxonomy): Eukaryota > Metazoa > Chordata > Mammalia > Artiodactyla > Cervidae > Odocoileus > Odocoileus virginianus. The sequence goes on along the minus strand of NC_069684.1, from coordinate 52,876,466 downwards.
TAATTTACTAAATTGCTGTAGGTCTTGAGTAGCTTAAAAGAAACAATTTTCTCAAATTTGGTTAAGTAGCAATGTTTCAAAAATGAAGTCATAAAAAATTACAACTATTCTCCTCTCTTCATTCAGTCCTATGCTATTAATTCTTGTTTTGTTTAACTGTTTTTCTCCCCTTCACCCTGGAAATTCTTACACAGATCAGTTTTATGTATTTAAAGATAGCAGAATCCTGTAATTATCAAAAGTCCTTTCTTTTTGAAAATGAAGTACTCTTACAGGAACACTTTTACAAAAGCTCTCTGTAAATGACAAAGATTTTTAAATGCCCACTCATTTGGAGCTCATTTGATAAACAAATGTAGTCATTTTTGTGATGTACAACATTTTATGATAACAACTAGAATTATGATGACAGCATTCAGTTCAGTTCAGTCGCTCAGTCATGTCCGACTCTTTGCAACCCCATGAACTGCAGCACGCCAGGCCTCCCTGTCCATCCCCAACTCCCGGAGTTTACCCAAACTCATGCCCATGGAGTTGGTGATGCCATCCAACCATCTCATCCTCTGTCGTCCCCTTCTCCTCCTGCCCTCAATCTTTCCCAGCATTAGGGTCTTTTCAAATGAGTCAGCTCTTTGCATCAGGTGGCCAAAGTATTGGAGTTTCAGCTTCAACATCAGTCCTTCCAATAAACACGCAGGACTGATCTCCTTTAAGATGGACTGGTTGGATCTCCTTGCAGTCCAATGGACTCTCAAGAGTCTTCTTCAACATCCCAGTTCAAAAGCATCAATTCTTCGGTGCTTAGCTTTCTTTATAGTCCAACTCTCACATCCATACATGACCACTGGAAAAACCATAGCCTTGACTAGACAGACCTTTGTTGGCAAAGTAATGTCTCTGCTTTTTAATATGCTGCCTATGTTGGTCATAACTTTCCTGCCAAGGAGTAAGCATTTTTTTAATTTCATGGCTGCAGTTACCATCTGCAGTGATTCTGGAGCCCAAAAAAATAAAGTCAGCCACTGCTTCCACTGTTTCCACATCTATTTGCCATGAAGTGATGGGACTGGATGCCATGATCTTAGTTTTCTGAATGTTGAGCTTTAAATGAACTTTTTCATTATCCTCTTTCACTTTCATCAAGAAGCTCTTTAGTTCTTCCTCACTTTCTTCCATAAGGGTCGTGTCATCTGCATATCTAAAGTTATTGATATTTCTCCCAGCAATCTTGATTCCAGCTTGTGCTTCTTCCAGCCCAGAGTTTCTCATGATGTACTCTGCATTACACTGGGATATATCAGACTCTCTGGAATTGCACACAATTTCTGAAATACTTATAAAATATACATATGCAAAAACAACATAAAAAAGGTTTAGTGATACTTTTTATCTGACAGTGCTTTCCATGTAATTTATTTTTTAATTAATTTATTTATTTTAATTGGAGGCTAATTACTTTACAATATTGTACTGGTTTTTGCCAAACATCGACATGAATCAGCCTCGGGTGCACATGTGTTCCCCATGTGCTATATACTAGGTCATGTGCTATATACTATATAAAAATATAGTAGGTCAAATAAGATCATAGATTACTGTGAAACAATATTTAGTCACCTATTTAACCAAAGTGACAAAGACAGCTCTGGCACACGAAATTACATAGTTGCAAAACAAACAAAAAACAGACCCTAGCTCTTTCAGTAGAGAAGACTGCTTTCTTCAGTTCAGTTCAATTCAGTTCCTCAGTCATGTCCAACTCTTTGCGACTTCATGGACTGCAGCACACCAGGCCTCCCCGTCCATCCCCAACTCCCGGAGTTTACTTAAACTCATGTCCATTGAGTCAGTGATGCCATCCAAACATCTCATCCTCTGTTGTCCCCTTCCTCCCACCTTCAATCTTTCCCAGCATCAGGGTCTTTTCAAATGAGTCAGTCCTTCACATCAGGTGACCAACGTAGTAGAGTTTCAGCTTCAGCATCAGTCCTTCCAATGAATATTCAGGACTTATTTCCTTTAGAATGGACTGGTTGGATCTCCTTGCAGTCCAAGGGACTCTCAAGAGTCTTCTCCAAAACCACAGTTCAAAAGCATCAGTTCTTCAGCACTCAGCTTTCTTTATAGTCCAACTCTCACATCCATACATGATTACTAGAAAAACCATAGTCTTGACTAGACAGACCTTTGTTGGCAAAGTAATGTCTTTGACTGCTTTCTTAAGCAGTCAAAAAAACCTGATAAGTCACAGGAAATTATTTTTTGTAAAATATGAAATCTTTGCTTTCTAGGTAGCTTACCTAAAAGGTAAAGACACTTTTACCATCTGTTATCAAAATCAAACCAAAAGTCCAATAAATCTTTCTCCTTTTAATAGTAAGAAAACAAATTTTAACAATACCAGTGTACTTTTAATATTAAAACTCATCACTTAATTAAATTCACTTCAATCTTAGCCAGTTCTGACCACTAATAGAATTCCTTTCTAGAGATTTTTTCCCCCCATGGCCTTCTACAACTTTCTTTTTTATAATTAAATTTTGTCCTATTTTTTTCCTTTCTCATTCTGAAATAACCAGCTTCACTTTAGGACAAAATTACTTTCCTCTCTTTCAACAAAATGCATTTCCGTTCCTCATACTCTCTTTTACTGAAAACACACATACAATTTTCCTTGCATACAGAATTGTTTTCCCCATTACTTCCAGTAGCCCTAATAACATATACTGGAAAACTTAACCCTTAAAAACTCAATTTTCAGGGAAATATTGAAGTATTTTATAGCATATGAAGTTTATATTAGCATTATATGGCTTGGCAGATTTGTAAATACTTTTTATAATTTCTAAAAACATGCTTTTTCATAGTAGATGTTTTAATGTAGCACAAGATATGTTTACTAACAAATCCAAAAATCTTAAATGTTAGAGCAACAAGAAATCTAAAGTAGATAAGCCATGTTCAGCAATTAAGGTTTTAGTATTTTGTCCTGTTTACCAATGTTCCAGATATTTAGTGAACTTCTATCATTTAACTTAATTAGCAAAACTTTAAGATTTCAGGTTATCAAAAAACTTGAGGAAATCATTTAAAAAGTTCACATAAAAATTTTTAATCCAATTTACATCTATTTGATTTACTTGTTCTTAACAGTTATGTTTTGCCTACCCACAACAACTTCATGAGACATTAGACAAAGTCAGTCATTGTCCCAACAATTTTTCTTGCTGACAAATTTTGTGATAGCATTAACTCGTTTGACCTTTAGTAAGCCTAAGTAGAATAACAGTATTATATTCACTGCTGACAGTTCTAAAGACATGCTTGTTTTAATAAAACTGACAAACTAACTTTATTTCTGACTATTTTCCCAAATCGCATGAACTGGGAATTCATTTTAACTAGTTTTTATTATATTTTTGAGAATTTAATTTATATAAGCACTTAACTTCCTTTAAGCCTATTAAATATAGAGCTCTTTTATGAGTTAATCTTGGCAGTAACCTTGAGAGATAAAGAAAATGCCACACATATGCCATGCAGATATATATTCACACATAAACATACTGTCAGCTACAAATTGACACTTTCCATCTCCCTCTATGAGGATTAAATCACATGCTGCTGCAACCGCTAAGTTCCAACACATCCTGAAAGGAGTTCGGGGTGGACAGCAGAAATGAGGCACTCTGTGCTCTGGAAAAAACTGGCAGAAGAGGTCTTCCAACAAGTGGATATTTTCAGGAGCTGATTTTATTAACCCACTTCCTGTATCTCCTCATATCTAGAAAAGCCCGAAAATCCTCATGGTAATGACTGCTCCTCAGGACTAGCAGCAACCTTCACAAGACTAGCAGAGACATTCTGCAAAAATATATATGCTTGATTGCAGGGACTCCCTCTTCTCCGAAATTCCATATATACTGATCGTCCCCCCTGCCTCTTTGGAGCAGCTTCTTGGAGTATCTGAGGTGCCGTCTCCCAGGCTATAGATCTCATTTTGTCCCAAATAAAACTTGATTCACAACTCTCATATCGTGCATTATTTTTAAGTTGATAATGCAAACAGAGACCTTACAGCTTCCATTTTTGTTTAATTACTGCCATGAATCAAATATAATAATACAAAACTCACTAGTTATAAAAGTTGCATCTAAGTTACTTTACTGATGGGCTAAGTTAAGATTATCTGCTCAGATGGCTAAAGCTTTCACATGATTTTTCACTTGCCTAAGTTTCAAATGACCTTTCTCCTATTTTTTTTCCTTCCAATAAGAATTACCTCCCTGAAGTTTGTACCTTAAAGAGAGGGCCTAGATAACAGTTAACATTTACTTGGGGGAAGAATGCAAATTCCCCCAAGAAGAGCTTTGATTTCTTAAGGCCAGTGTTTTACAAACATTTGAGATAAATAGGGGAGCTTAGGAGGTTGGTAACTGGTTGATTTTGAATTGTTTCTAGAGACACAATCTTGTCCTGAAAAGACTAGATTTGTAAAGCAAGGGCATCTGTTTTTAATTACTCAAAGAATTGGGTTGCCACCTAAATATAAAAGGACTCCCACACCTATCCACCTAGGTTGGAATGTTTTTCTTTACCTCCGGGTACATTTACTTTAGGAGAGAAGTCTAAAATAATTCCTCTCAGACTCTGAATATTAGCTTCCAATTTGGCCAAATTTCTTCCTTTCTTTCCTTTTTTGAAACTGGGATTTTTTAATAGCTGCATTGAGTCTTACTTGCAGCATGTGATGGCTCACGAGCTTCTCTAGTTGCAGTGCATAGGCTTCTCTCTAGTTATGGTGCACGGGTTTAGTTGCCCCACAGCATGGGGCTTGCAGCTCCCTGACTGAGGATCAAGCTCAAGTCCCCTGCACTGGAAGATGGATTCTTAACCACTGGACCACTAGGGAAGTCCCAATTTGGCCAAATTTCTAATCATAGAGTTACTAAATGTTTTCAAATAATTATAAGGTTTAATCCATGAGAAATGTTAATAAATATTTCTGGTGGTATTGAACAACCCCTGTGATTTAGGAGGCATTCCCAAAGAAAATACAGAAGATATTATCCCCCTCAGGATCTTAGAGCCACTCCCAAAATAGCCAAAAAAAAAAAAGAAAAGACTTAGATAGTGACAAATAAGAAGGTAACAGTTGTACCTGGAAAGAAATTATTTATGGGTCTGGATTTGGGTGGAAGAGAAACAGCATGAAATCTTTTTTAATTAATTTATTTTTTATTGAAAGATAATTGCTTTACAGAATTTTGCTGTTTTCTGTCAAACCTCAACATTGTTTTATAGACAGAAAGACGACAGGACAAGAAAGGATCAATTAAGCACAGGGAACTATACTAAGTGCTCTGTGATGATCTAAATGGAAAGGGAATCCAAAAAGGGGGGATAAGTTGCTGTTGTTGTTCAGTTGCTCAGGTTTGTCTGACTCTTTGTGACCCCATGGACTGCAGAACACCAGGCTTCCCTGTCCTCCACTATCTCCCAGAGTTTGCTCAAACTCAAGTTCATTGAATCGGTGATGCCATCCAACCATCTCATCCTCTGTTGTCCCCTTCTTCTCCTGCCCCAATCTTTCCCAGCATCAGGGTCTTTTTCCAATGAATCGGCTCTTCTCATCAGGCAGCCAAAGTATTGGAGCTTCAGCATCTGTCCTTCCACTGAATATTCAGGGTTGATTTACTTTAAGATTAACTGGTTTGATCTGTTTGCTGTTCAAAAGACTCTCAAGAGTCTTCTCCAGCACCGCAGTTTGAGGGCATCAATTTTTCAGTGCTCAGCTTTCTTTATGGTCCAACTCTCACATCTATACATGACTACTAGAAAAACCATAGCTTTGAATATACAGACCTTTGTCAGAAAAGTGTTGTCTCTGCTTTTTAAAATGCTATCTAGGTTTGTCATAGCTTTTCTTTCAAGGGGCAAGCATCTTTTAATTTCATGGTTGCAATCACTGTCCAGTGACCTTGGAGCCCAAAAAAATAAAGTCTGTCACTGTTTCCTTTGTTTCCCCATCTTTTTGCCATGAAGTGATGGAACTGGATGCCATGACCTTAGTTTTTTGAATGTTCAGTTTTAAGCCAGCTTTTCACTCTCCTCTTTCACACTCATCAAGAGGCTCTTTAGTTCCTCTTCCATTTCTGCCATTAGGGTGGTGTCATCTACATATCTGAGGTCGTTGACTATTTCTCCTGGCAATCTTGATTCTAGCTTGTTCTTCTAGCCCAGTATTTTCACATGATGTTCTCTGCATATGTTAAATAAGAGTTGTGTCTGACTCTTTGCAACCCTATAGACTGTAGCCCGCCAGTCTTTTCTGTCCAGGCAAGAATTCTCCAGGCAAGAATACTGGAGTGAGTTGTGCTGTGTGTGGACAACTCACCAGAGTGAGTGGTCCAGGGTATCTTACCAACCCACGGGTCAAACCCGCGTCTCTTCTACATCTCCTGCATTGGCAGGCAGGTTCTTTACCACTAGCATCTCCTGGGATCTCACTCACATGTACACGTATAACTAATTCACTTTGCTATACAGTAGAAAATGACCTAACATTGTAAAGTGCTAGGTTCCAATAAATTTTTTTAAAAATAAAAAGCAATTTAAAAAGAGTGAATTATTCCAAGCAAGGAAATAATTATTTCAAGCAAGGAAATAATCTTCCTTAGGAGAAGGAGGGGGAGGACAGATTATCTCTCCAGTGGTAGTCAGGAAATTCCAGACTGATTGGTTTAAAATTCCACTTCTGTGTTAATATTCTAGGTTGTTTAGATTTAAAACCATGTCCCACAACTTACTATCTGTGTAACATCAAGCAAATTATTTAACCTCTCTTAAACATCAATTCCCAAATCTGTAAAAATCTAGATAATACTATGTACCACTTAGGGGCATTTTGAGGTTTAAATGAAAAAATTTTTAAAGAGATATACAAAATGACTCATCCAGTAAGTATTATCCAGCCTCTGTCCTCAGACATCACAGTGTTTTCATAGTTGGAACTTGAATGTAGCAGCCACGGTAGTGAGATGGAATTCTTCTTACCAAAACTAACCTAGGTACTACCACTGCTGACTAGCTCACCTATCAACCACAGGTTTGGATGCTAAGGTCTAGATGTGCCAACTCTCAAGGAGTCCAGCCAGCCAATTTTTGGCACATCAACTACACTGAACTCCTTCTAAACTGGAAAAGACAGAGCTATCATTCTCAATAGGATTGACACATAGCTCAGATATGCATTTGCCTTTCCTGCCCACAGTACCGCAGTCCGTACCACTCCAGGGGCTCACAGACTAGCTGATTTACCAACATATGATACCATATAACAACGCCTCAGCCCAAGAGACTGATGGCAGAAACTTCTTACTTATTACTTTTATTCACTGAGGTATAACAAGGTCATTCTGGCTTATTTGACTTGAACTTTATGCTAACTAGAACAGCATGCCTTATGGTCTGTTTATTATGCGTTGTATGCTTTAACCATTGGAAAAAAGAATGGATTCACCAGATTGTTTAGAATGTTCATGTTAGGTTGAATCCCGGCCCCACTTTCTGATGCTGACTGCCAGAACTTCTTGGAAAATGAGGTTCCCTTCCCAGACACCAAGGTCATGCTGACTCACAGTGTATGTGCTAATCTGTCTTCTAAAATCTTAAAGAACTGTACCTCTGTCGTGTTTGGTGTTTGGTTTTTGTTCTGACAGAACACAAAACGGTGGTTCACATGTCCAAAATGAAGCAAGGAATGTGCCAAAAAGAACAAGGAAAATAAAGAGACATGGAAAGGTATATAAAACACTGAGAAATCTGTAAAGAATGTTCTATTTACACCCTCTAGCTCCAAAGAGAGGATCTAGGCAAAAGGCTGTCCGTTATCCAAGCTCCATTCCCCATGGCCAGTCCAAACACTTTCCTTCTATTCACAGTTGTAAACCACCAGCTGTGATCTTAAGAAACCTGAAAAGGCTGGGAAAAGAAACTATACTGTGTGTCTTCACTTCAGTGAAGGGTTAGCAAGATCTGGGCAATCTGAACTCAGCTGGACCTTTAGCTCTTAAGAAGACATTCCAATAAATAAAATCCCAGCAGCTGTTAGAGGCATTTCCATTCTGTATGTCTTTGACACAGGCATCAAAGTGACTCCAAAATGAAGTGAGCATAGCTGCTATACAAGGTCAACCACTTCCTTTTTATCTTTGACTTAAAGAGACCCTGTTTGCTATTACTTATGTCAACCTCATATTCTTACTGGCACCCTCTTGACAGCATAAGATTTCAGACATCCCAAGACAAAGCAGGTAAACCTAAAGCAATCAGAGACAACATATTTCAGTTAAGGGCTCTTTGTAACTACCTTGTTACCTGAAAGACCCTCCTAATTTGTGTGACAACTGGTGAGCCCCCTTACCCATCACCAAAGAAACATACAACTCTTCTCTTTCGATCACCAAAGAAACATACAACTCTTCTCTTTCGCTCGCTCTCTCTCTCTCTCATCCCCTGCTCCCCTTTCTCCAGTATTATTGATGGATTTGCACTGACTTATACACATTCTCTCCCTCACCATCCTCTTTGTCACCAAAAGTACATTTATTTATGATTGTTGCTTACATGAGCTTCCCAGGTGGTGCTAGTTGTAAAGAACCCACCAGTCAATGCTGGAGACTCAAGAGATGCAGATTTGATCCCTGGGTTGGGAAGATTCCCTGGAATAGGAAACGGCAACCTGCTTCAGTATTCCTGCCTGGAAAAGTCCATGGACAAGAGACAAAATTCCATGGAGGAGTCTGGCAGGCTACTGTCTGTGGGGCCACAAAGAGTTGGAAATGACTGAGCTACTGGGCACATACATACATGCACATACCTTGTTTCCAAGGACATTTAGGTAACAATAAAATAAAAGAATATCATCCCACTCAGCATGTTTACTTACCACTTGTATACTTTTCCGAAACAGAACCAATTTGATTTATTTTACAGACATTTTTGTTAAATAAGAGAAGACTTCACATTAGGCTCATCAGTTACAGTCCTCAAGGTTGATGTCAGAGTAGAAAACTTAAAAGAAAACATTTCTGCTATGAGAAATCTAAATAAAATACCCTAAAGGAAATTGTTCTGAAAATTACTCTTTTGAGTGGGAATTATTAGAAATAAAACACTTAAGAAAATAACCAAAACCATGTGTGCAACTGTGACTTTGGAAGCAAAATGAAGTTGATGACCACATGTATCACATGGGTTAGGCTGACCCCTTAGCATCCTCAGGTCTGCTCCTCAGGGACCAAAATCACTGGCTGACTCAGGCCCCACCTCATGGTTCTCATGGCACCCCTCTACTTCCTGTTCCAAAGTCAGGACATTCTTATCCAGAGGAGGACAGGGTGTGATACCAAAGTTGTGTGGTCTCTGGATAAACAACACAGATATATCGGCCCTTCCTTATCTTCCTTCTGAGCTAGACAGTGCCCTGGAGTGTGTGTATGTGTGTATATGAGTTCAGGCTAAAATTTACTTTCCCCCTTTAATGTTTGCTGCTGGCCCCACATCCAGCCAGGGAGATAGAACAAGCTTTCCTCTTCTCTAAGAAGAGACCAAATACAAAAACGGACCCACAATTCTATGACTTTATTTTTTCCCGAATTTGCAAGTGATGATCACCCATATGGTATCCAGTTGAAATAGTAAAGTCACCAATGATGTAGGGCAAGAATGGACCAGATGGAAAATTCCTCTAATTTTTAACTTGATAAATACAGCGTGAACAGATCAGTTTCTCAGGAGACATCTGAAAGTTGCAAGTCTGAGATATCCATATAAACACTCCCTAGAGCAGGCAATGCCCCCAGATTATCAAAATTCACTTCCAGCTTTTCTAGGCCAGAATCCAGGGAGTAAAGTAGCAGGAGCTACCAGTCTAGCCCAGGGCTTCCTGGTGTGGAGAAGAAAGCCCTGCAACATTACTATGGGCACAGAGAGGCTTGGAGATCAAAAGTAAATGCAGATAAGGATGATTCCTATGATTTTTTTTTTTACATGAAGGAGAATCACTGTATTTAATCAGATTGAGATTAAACAGGAACTGTAATGCAACTGTTTTTTGTTTCATTTTTCTAACAGGCAAACAGCCTTTTTCCTCTTGGTTTTAAAAAGGATGCATATTCACTGAAGAGCATTTAAACAATGCAAAGTTTAAAAGAAATGAAAATCCTGGAGATCCACCCCCCAGTGATGACCCATTCTGTCTTGGTGGGAACATCCTTCCAAACATCTTCTCATAAAATTTTACCCATGCATACCCACCCCCCCACACATAGGTGCACACACACACACAGACACACACACACACACACATGTGCAAACATACACACATACATGCACAAGTACACATACATGCATGCACACTTTAAATAAGTGGGCACAGATTCACAAGCTATCTTACAATCTATTTTATCAGCACCTTGTGTATGTGTGTGTAAAATTGAGCACCTTAAATCATAAATATGGACATGCAGTATCTGCATTTTATTTCATTATCAATATGTACTACAATTTAGCCAATCCCTGAATACTGGTAAAACTAGTTTTGTTTTTTATATATTCCAAACAGTCTTCTAAAAAATGCCATCTTTAAACACTTTTTCAAGTATCTTCTTGGGAAATATCTTGGGAAAATGGGAAAATTCCTATGAAATTGGGATATTTCTCTGGAATTGGGAAAATTTCTATGGAATTTCTGGGTTAAAGGGTAGCCCAATTTTTTTAAATCTTGGCACATAGTGCCAAATTGGAGATGAACTGGGACATCAGGAAATGATTGACCTTGAACTTTCCTTCCCAATCTGAGGAAGCTCTACACCAAAACTCTCTTTAGGGTCTGTCCCTACACAGACAACAAAGTCATGCCCAAGTTTCTAGCTGTTTCCCTGCTAGGTTGGAGAGCAGGTCTCACTGGAGAGAAGGCATAAAAATTCTGCTCCACGGTGAGGATGGACCTTGACTGAGAGATCTTCACGTCTCCTGCACGCAGACAACAGTTCCTTCCAAACTGGACACCCAGGAGGAGACCCATCACAAGTGTCACCATTACCATGCATGTCCTGTGCTCCAAGTAGCAGATCTGGGTAAAGACTGAAGGCAAGAATTTGTAGTAAAAGATCAGGAGTCTTCCTCTTGCTTTGGGGCAGATCAGTGGGTCTCAACTGGGGAAGGGGGTGATTTTGCCTCCCCCCACCCCGCTCCCTGCCCCAGGGAAGATCAGCTATGTCTAGAGATGGTTTGGGTTTCCCTGGTGTCTCAGACAGTAAAGAATCTGCCGGCAGCACAGGAGACCCAGGTTCAATCCCTGGATCAGGAAGATCCCCTGGAGAGGGGCATGGCTACCCACTCTAGAATTTTGCCTGGAGAATTCCATGGAAGGAGGAGACTGGTGGGCTATACAGTACATGGGGTCACAAAGAGTCGGACATGACTGAGTGACTAACACTTTCAGAGACATTTTAGGTTGTCACAGTTATGGATGTGTGCTCTGGTCTAGTGTATACAGACCAGGGATGCTATTAAGCATACTACGGCACCCAGGCCAGCCTCCCACAACAAAGAATTATCTGACCCAAAATCTGAGTAGTGCTGAGGCTGAGAAACCCTGTGTAGATAACACTTTCTTCTCTACTTTGTGGTTTTAGTCCATTCACTACCCTAAATTTCAGGGGGGAAGAACTGGAAATTTTCAGATATCTTTACCCCTCCTATATATGTATTTTTAAATAAAAATATTGCTTCCTCATTTAATCTTTTAATGCTTTCTCCATTCTCTGGCTTTCCTTGTCCAGAATCCAAGGCCCACAAGGTTCTAGAGCCCTAGAGTTCAAACCGCTCTACCCAAAGTTGGGCCACCCATGAAACCCAAACAGCATTGACATAGACAAGCCTGATTAGATGTTTTCCTTCAATCCTTTTGTTTTAAATTAACTCATATAATTAACATAACACATAGACCTGTTCCCTCTTTTCTGCCCATGGAGTGGTTTTCATCTCATTCATATCATTTTAATATGCTGTCACTTCAGCACAAATCACTTGATGTGATTATAAGTCCCTTTGGCCTGAAGCGGGGTGGGGAAGCATTTTCCTTGTGAGGGGAGTAGCACTTCTCTAAACGAGAGAATTCTACATGCTGTCGGATTCTCTCCACCACACTTCTAGATTTACGAGAGCAAGATGCAAGGCATTATAAAGCCTTGAGCAGGGTCACTGGACACATCTCATTGGTTAGATGACTACCTGAGAAGAATCCACATTTTATCCAGACTTGGATCCCTGTCAAGCCTTCCTTGGGGTCCGTTACTCAGTAAGCCCTGAGTTAGTGTTACTGACCAAAAACAGAGTCCCTCAGAGCCAATGAGCCATGAGTGAAAATTCTGAGGTCAACAGAAATAGTTCCTATGATAACAGAGCCTCTGTAACAATTCCCTGGTGCCCCAGGATGGTGTTCAGGAACCATTAAAAAGATCTACCATTCATAGACGGAAACTTAACTGCGATGGTAAATTGAGTCCACAGCCCACACATGAGTACACACATATATACACCCCCAACGTCCCCACTGTGGAAAAGCAGCCTTGCTTGATTTATTTCCCTGTCACCAAAATTTTTTCATCCATAACAGACAAAAGAAATAGCCAAGTTCTATCCAGGCACAGGTCAAGAAATGCCTTTTTTCTCTTTGCACATCAAGTTAAAAACTATTGCTTGTGGAGCAAAGCTAAGGGCTGCAGAACAAAGGCAACAAAATCTAGCTCACGTTGGTGCTCTGGCGAGATACTGAGACTCACTGGAATTGAAGGATTTGTCCACCTTGGAAGGAGAAACACCGCTTCAGAAATACCGTAGCCACAAAATCTCTTTTAATACAGAGTTGCATGGGGCCTTTAGGACAAAAGAAGTGTGCATCTGTCTCCCCTACAAGACCTGGCCCAGTGTTTTGACACAAGTTCTCAGTAAATTATTATTGGGTGGATCTCTCACATCAGAAAGCCCCATCATCTTACTGTCATCTAGATCCTTGCTACTTAAAATGCAGTCTGCAGACCAGCAGCAGCATCCAGGAAGCTTGTGACCAATACAGAATCAGGCTACTCCCCAAAGCCACCTATAGAATCTGAATTTTCACAAGATCCCAGGTGATGCACATGCTCATTAAGAGTGTCATAATCACTGCTGTGAACAAACTCTCCCAACAAAACGTAGAAACTCTGCCCCAAGATGATGGAGGGTGTACCCAGTCAATCAATCAGCCAAATACTGCCTGACTGTCTGCTCTGGGCATGATGCCAATGAGCTGGCCAAAGCAGAATCCGAACACTAGAATACTAACCCAACAGAATGAGAGTTTGGCAGTAGCTCCCTGGAAGACACTGGACACACCACAAAGGGACCAATGAGAGAGGAAATTTGGGCCACGAGATTTGTCTCTAAAGGAGCCCTGGGAGTCAGAAGTACATTAGTACAGCAATGATTATGCCTTCAGCCTCTGCAGACCTTCCCAAAGTGCTTCCCCTGATAAGGGAGCAGGCAGATCTGAATGAAGATGTTAAATTAGAGGTAACATGAAATAAGCGAGCAGTGCATGAGAGAGGAGCATCAACAGGAGAAAGCAGGAGGCAGAGGCCTGTCCCTAGCAATGACTTCAGTAACCAGTCTCAGGGCTGCCAGAGGCAATCTTCATCAGCATGAGCGATGTGAATGAGTGGCTTCTGTCGCCCTTGTGATTCTGCTCCAGCTGCAGTTCTAATGCCTCTTGGGATTTAGTCTTAAAGTCAAAGAAAGAAACATCCTGAATGAAACAAAAATGTGTTCCCTGGCCTCCAAGTTCAGCAATAGCTGATAGACAGGAGACAGGAGGACAGGCTGAGTGAGGCCGCAAGTTACTTCCTTCACCCCACACCACTCCCACTCCTTGCTCTGGGTCTGGCAGGAGGGTGAATCGGTCCCTGGGGGCTATTTGGCCAAGTGCAGAGACATTTTGGGTTTCATAGCTAGTTGCGTGGGTATTACTGGCACATCCTTGGTAGAAGCCAGGTATGCTGCACAGGGAGTTCAGCCCGGTGCTCTGTGATGACCTTGAGGGGTGAGGGGAGGCCCGAGAGGCAGGGGATATACGTACATATGTAGCTGATTCACCTCGTACAGCAGAAACTAACACAACTTGCAAAGCAATTACAGTCCAACTTTCTTCATTTTTCAAATAAACATTTTTTTAAAATATCCAACAATGGACAAGACAGCCTCCACCACACAGAATTCTCTGACCAGAAATGTTGACACTGCCAAGGGTGAGACGCACGGCTCTATAGCAACAGCCCTGTGGGGGTGCTTCCTGCGAGGCTATCTCCCGGTGACAGATTTCTGCTGTTGTTCCTCCCATGGGCCTCAGCGTTGGGGGTTTCTTTAATCTACTGGCTCCCTGAAGTCAGCACCAACATTACACCCTCCTCAAATATTCTCAGCCACATGAATCTTTTGATTGCTTCCCAGACTGTTTGTTGAACTAAGCTACTTCATGATACTGTTTACAGAAATAGGCTTGTTTAGCTGACTCACGGGCCAAATGCTGAGATACCAAGGTTTACAGCAGAGAGAGAGTTTATTCACAGTTCATCCAAGTAAAGAGATGAGAGAAAGAAAAGAAAGAAAGTGAAGTCACTCAATCGTGTCCGACTCTTTGGGACCCCAAGGACTATACCTACCAGTCTCCTCCATCCATGCAATTTTCCAAGGAAGAATACTGGAGTGGGTTGCCATTTGCCTTCTCCAGGGGATCTTCCCAACCCAGGGATTGAACCCAGGTCTCCCACATGGCAGGCAGACGCTTTTACCATCTGAGCCACCAGGGAAACCAAGGGAGGAAATGAGAGAAAAGATTTCAAATCCACTTCCCCAAAGATAAAGTGTTGGGATATTTAGAGGATAAAGAAGCTAGTGGACTAAGGCATGGGAGAAGATGATTGGAGTTAGAGATATAGTAAGGTCATTGGTGTACCATGAGGGCATATCTGAATTATCTTCTTCTTCATGGACACATGTTCAAAAACAGAAGTGCTTGGCAAGATCTGAAAGTGGAGTTTGGGGCCTGATATGACATTAAAAAGTCACTCATCAGCCACCTGTGTGGACCATTTTAGGGTTGGTGGTCCCACCCAATGTTAGCCAGCTCAAACTGTGACTCTAAGTTAACTTATGCCTGAATTCCTATAGTGACCCCTACGTCAGAGGCATTATCTATCAGAGGTGATTAAAAAGCCTAATATATTACCTAGGCTATGTGAAGCTTGGAGGGTACACAATTAAAGAGAGAAAAAAAAAAATAGCTAAAGCAAGCTTAGTCAGTAAAGGCAGTTTACAAATGGAAAGGTTTTAACAAGCTGTTCCTTTATCTGTTGTTCTATAAAGCAGTCTCAAGAATCTCTGCTGGTCACCAGCCTGTGTTAACCCTGTAGGGGACAGTTTGAATACATCTGCTTCAGCATGCATGTTCTTTGGCCAAGCAGTCTGTAGGGCCTTAAACTGCCTCTGGCCCCCTCGTGCAAGCTCATGCCCTAGAGAGCAGTCAGAGTCACAAGCAAATGTAAGTTCTGATGACTTCCCAACAGCCTGTTGGGAAGTCAAAATGCCATGTGCCATATCAGTAAGCAAAGGATGTTGCAGCCATCAAGCCATCATATTATAGCTGACCCTCTGCCATGAGGGAACTCAGGATAGAGGCAGGATTTGCCCCCACCCCATCTATTAATAACAGCCAGCCACGGCAGCCACCTCCCGATGGTGCATCCAGACGAGACTCAGGATGAGAAAACACAGGATCCCACCCACTCCATAGCTGACATGCATATCAAAGGGAAGATTTCAATGAGCCCAGAATTTGTATCCTCCCATATGTAGAAAAGTGCTAATTTTCTTCACTTGAGATGTCTGGTCTTCTTTAATTAGCAGTAATCTTTTGATGTTCCAACTGCCTGGTCTCTGTTGCAAAGACTCCTGTATCTCCTGGCTTCCAACCCAGCCCCCTGGCCTCTTTGGAGCAGTCTCAGAGTCTCTCAGCATCTCTGAGATGCTGTGTCCTGGCTTTAAATTCTCAGTTTTGTCCACTGAATAAAGCATAACTCTAAACTTTGAAGTTGTGAATTTTTTTCCATCAACAAGCCTTATGACCAATAATTTCTCCTCCCTCCAGGCCTTCCCTTTGTGGAACCCTTAGGTAAGACACCCCCTTCCCACACAAAACCTATAACATCCTAGCTCTTTTGGTTTGAATTGACCAATTCCGCCTTAAACTGGGAATCCCAAAGCACTCTACCCATCGGCCCTAATAAAGGCATGTGGCCCAGGGCCTGCCTGTCTCCCTGACTGCAGCCTGCCTTGCCCTTCCTATGGCTCTTTAAGACTTGTCTGAAGTGCCTCCTCTAGGACCTGTGAATAACAACTTCTCTGTTTCAATTCTTTTGTGATCTTTGGTTGAACAGTGGCTCACAGTTAACACCCCAAATGCTAATTTTTTTTTTTACTTTATTTTTTTAACTTTTTATTTTATATCAGAGTATAGTTGATTAACAATGCTGTGTTAGTTTCAGGTATGCGACAAAGTGATTCAGTTATACATATTTTTGTATCTAAAGTGAAATGAAAGATGCTTCGTTGTGTCCAGCTCTGCAACCTCAAGGACTGTAGTCCACCAGGCTCTTCTGTCCATGGGGATTCTCGAGGCAAGAATCCTAGAATGTGGAGCCATTCCCTTCTCCAAGCGATCTTCCTGACCCAGGGATCAAACCTGGGCCTCTCACATTGTAGGCAGATTCTTTACCACCTGAGCCACCAGGGACACCCTGATGAATCTATTCTCTTTCAAATTTGTTTCCCATTTAGGTTGCTACATAAGCAGAGTTCCCTGTGCTGTATAGTAGGTCCTTGTTGGTTATCCATTTTAAATATAGTTGTGTGTACATGTCCATCCCAAACTCCCTAACTATCCCTTCCCATCACACTTCCCCTCTGGTAACCACAAGTTCATTCTCTCGGTCTATAAGTCTGTTTCTGTTAACAAATGCTAATTTAACAAAGTCATAATATCCCAGCTGGTACAAAGAAAGCTCAGTAATGAGAAAAATATTACCAAGATTTGTCCTGGGGCAGTAATTCTTAATTGATGATCTCGTCAAAGTCGAATAAAAGAGTGAATAAAGTCTGGAAGCAGGTGGAGGAGTGCGGTTAAAGGGTTCATGAGAAGCCTTCAAACAGCTATGAAGGGACAGCCTTGGAGAATCCAGCCCCAGCATGGGAGAGGGCAGAGCAGGCTGAGTGGGATAGAAGTGCCCTTCCCAACCTCAGTAAAGCAGATTTACCTTGATGAACTAATAATGAACTACTGAGATCAAAGTGGTGGCCTCTTCTCCTTGCATAAGCACTTTCCAAGGATGCCAGAGGGGCCCTAACAATGCCCTTACATAGTTGTATATGTTTGTTAAATTCTCAAAACTGAGATGTTTTAACTGCAATTGGTTAAGAATACTGCCTCTTTCCACAACAACCTACTTACCAATACAGGCGTCACAGATGATACGGGTTTGATTCCTGGGTCGGAAAGATCCCCTGGAAGAGGAAATGGCAACCCACTCCAGTATTCTTGCCTGGGAAATATCATGGACAGAGGAGCCTGGAGGGCTACAGGCCACAGGGTCACAAAGAGTCAGACACAACTAAGCAACTGAGTACTCAGGCACTCTTTCCACACCAACTTTCCCTCCATCACAACCCACTCCAGTGTTCTTACGTGGAGAATTCCCATGGAGAGAGGAACCTGGTCAGCTATAATCCACAGGGTTGCAAAGAGTCAGACACGACTGAGTGACTAAGCCCAGCACAGCAAGGTGGCATTAGAGGAGACAGCTGAAACAAAGCTGAATTCATGATACATGTAATTTGGGTTTAATGGGATGTCTTTATGCTATTCACCATCATTTTGAGATGCTAAGTTATTGCTAGCCATCCATGTGTAAAAATGACTTTCAGAAGTAATTCTATCATCCGCTGGAAGAATTCACTGCACATTGTGACACAGAAGGCTGGGTCCAGAAGTCGTATTGTGACAGGGACCTGTCCAACAGTGGTGCAGACACAGTGGAGGAGAAACAAGTCTTGAAAGGCAAACAGACAGAAGCTAGTCTGGAAAATTCTTTCAATCGTCAAATGTGTCAAGTGTTAAAGATGTTCATTCTCTTCATCCTCTAATCAAAATAAAAGTTCTCTCCTTCAAGAATATATTCAGTACTTTGGAGTACAAAATTATAAATGTACCATAGATTTTTTTTCCCTCTTTTTGGAGAGGGAAAATATCAGATTTGATTTCTGATTGTACTAGTCCCCTCAGCCCCTTTGTGAAAATGCAAATTACACAAATGTGTGTGCAGTAGCCTTGAAGATAAAGGTTACAAATATGAATCCAGAGCCTACTGAAACTGAGCTGAACTCTGCTCCCCCCAAAACCCATCTATGTCTCTTGACTCTTGTTTGTAGAAGGTCGTCTCCCAGGTCTCCCTGAATTACAAAAGAACAAGCTCAAGCAGTTAGTGATTAGGACAATAGAGTTACAGAACCTTTCAGTGTCTAGTGCACATTTCTGAGCTGTTTTATAGATATTATAACTGCTTCCAGAAGGAAAAAACTGACTGCATGATGACCAGACTGTAGCCATGACATAAGTTGCCCCATCTTGAACAGTACTGAATCTGTGGCTAGCACAATTGCAAGAACTTGGCTTCAAGACAATGGGATTAACACTACTGCTCATAATAATCTATATCTTTGGGGCATCAAAGTAATTATAGCTTATTTCTGCCCAGGCAACTAAAATTGTCAGTAAAGAGATGCTACAGACCACAGGTTAACATCTTCTATTCTAAGACTATGGTGCCCTATGTCAGCATGAAAAAGTTGCAGAAAACAAACCTTCCCCTATAATCCCATAGAAATGGAATGATGTCTGGCAGTGAGGATTTCTAAACAGCCGTTTGCAGGATGCTCTCTGTAGGAAGCCCCTTGTGTCTTGTCACTCTAGCAAAACTATATCATAATTCACCTTCAGCCCAAGCTCACCTTTCACATCTTTTGCTCAAAGTCTTGTCTAATATATTGATTCTTCCCCTAGATAAAAGAAGTATTAATAGAAATGAAGAAAAAGAAATTAACAGATGACCAGAACCTTTCCCCAGTTTCCCTTTCAGTAATCTCATGAGCAAACTGTGAGAATGGGATAACATCTAAAAAAAGTCAGAGACTTCCTTTTTGGTACAGGGGTTAAGACTCTGAGTTTCCACTGTTAGGGGTAGAGGTTTGATCCCTGATCAGGTAACTAAGACCCCACATGCCTTGTGGTGAGGCCAAAATGTTTTTAAAAAGAAGATGAAGAAGGAAAGAAGGAAAGAAAAGTTACAAGGAGTTGACAAGTCTGCATGCAATGGGAAATAACAACAAATATGACCCCTGCCCCATCTCAACGACTGACTGAAAATACTTTCCCTTTTTCTCCTTAAAAACTTTCATGGCCAAGCAGAATCTTCAGAGTTGGTTCTGGGACACCAGGCCGCCTTATCCCCAGGTTGCCCGCCTCCTGAATAAAGCAACCTTTCTCTTTTTACCAGTACTTAGCTCTCTTTCCTAGCAGCAAGCAGCCAAATCTGAGCTCAGTAATACTAGCAGTGCGTGGAATATCAAAGATGCACAACACATTTAATGAGTGGATGAATGAATGGATGCATGAGTGAATGATGGCCTAGCGTGGTTAGAGAGTCTTCCTGAAAGAGGTAAGAAGCCAACAAAATGTAAGACAACTCTGGAAAGGAGCCCAGAGTGAAGTGAGGTGGAGTAAGGAAGCCAGCTCTCAGAGGAGGACTAGCCCCCCGTAGGAACAACGGGAGCTTTTGCTGGGTGGGAGGGTATGGTCAGACACTGGAAGTCCTTGGGAGCCAGAGGGGTTTGACTTTGAAGTTGTAAATAACAGGAAGCCATTATAGGCTCCAGAGCAGGGTAGTGGTATGATGACAGGTGTTTTCCAGAAATTATCCTGACAGTGGAGCCCAAAACAGATGTGACTGGGACCAATAAGATAGGAGGAATCACTGTGGCAATTCAAGTACACAAAATGGGCCTGAATGAGGGCTGTGGGAATGGGAAGGAGAAGGTAACTCTTAAAGGGAAAACTCATGGGACTTCCCTGGAGGCCCAGAGGTTAGGACTTCGCCTTCCAGTGCAGGGGTTCAGGCTCACCCCTGGTCAGGAAGCTAGCATCCAAAAAACCAAAACACTAAACTGAGGCAATATTGCAACAAACTCAATAAAAGACTTTAAGAAAGGTCCACATCAAATAAAAGTCTTTTTTAAAAAAAAAAGAGAGAAGACTCATAGCATGAATAATCTCAAATGAATATTAATCAAAATCTCTACAGTGTAATGAACTATTTCTTGGCATTGGCCATGGACATACAGATAACTATTAATAATGTCATGGCTTTAAGTTCTCAGATGAGCAGCTTGACACTATAGACTCTATGATTGTGCAATATGGCCAAGAAAATGCTCTCAAGACATCTTGGTAAAGAAAATCTCCATGAAGCTAGCTTCGTCTGCATTCATAGGCAGCTGCTGCCACTGCCGTTCTCCGCAGCTGCTCCACAGCATGTGACATCCTGAATGAGCCTCCACCGGAAACCCAGTGGATGTTGATGCCCATTTTAGGGGCTGCTGTCTGGCAGCGGAAATGCACATTCTCCCTGGGAGTGGTGGGTTCCGGAACCCTCATTCAGATGAGTCCACCCAGACCTCTCCAAAGGAACTTCAGGATAATTAATTAAATCAGTGCCTTTCAGTCCTCTTGATTACACATTGAGCCATCCCCAGTGGTTTTCCTTCTTTTGGAGAATCATCCCACTCAGTGGGGAACTGTGCAGTTTTCCTCTTTCTCCGGGTCTTCAGGCAGGAGAAAGCAAGTCCAAACAGTGAGCAAAGGGACCATTCATAACTTTTGACAATACAGGCAGGAAATTGCTGTGCCTAAATGAATCTGCATTATTCATCCTTCATCCTTACTCTGCTATTTCATGCTGCAGGATCTACTTCTTACCCAGAAAGTTAGAAGTTTGGCAATGTCCCCTGTGAGCAGTATCCAGGGTCAATTTGTGCTTTGACTCACCACAGGTCCTCTTCCTTTTTTTTTTTTCCTGCAGTACCATGTGGCATGTGGGATCTTAGTTCCCCAGCTGGGGATTGAACCCATGCCCCTCAGAGTCTTAACCATTGGACCACCAAGGAAATCCCAGGATCTTCTTTTTGAAGGCCCATGAGATCTTCAGGCCAAGACTTAAGCTGGGGAGGTGAGTCACAAGTCTCCTCTTGAGGGCTGAATTTGTATCTATTTCACTGGCCCAGGTTGATTGAACCCTGTTCTCCAGAATACTATGCTTCCTCTTCCTTCAGAAGAAGCCCTGACCTTAGCATTTAACCTACAAGCCCATTTGAATCAGATTAAGCTTTTAGATATTGATAAATGACTACAGAATTGTGGCCAAAAACCAGGCAAGACAATGTTTAAAGAATGCAAAATCCAGTGAGAATGGAAAATTTGACAACCTAGGTGAGGAAGTACAAAATTTAATGAACTACTCTAATCATCCAGACAAATGACTAGAGACCACCCAATTGGGGGTGAGAAGAGTTCAAGAGTTCCTCCTATCCAACACAGGCAATAAAATGTTGAGAGAGAGGATAAAAATTGGATAAAGATGAAACTTGAGAGCACTTGGGTACTTTCGTGTTTAGCAGTCAATCCACAACCAAAAGGAAGGAGTCCGCAGATTTTTCTGTGACTGAGTTGGATTTTATAAAAAATAAGTATTCCATTCACATCTCTGGAGAATTATGTCCATTTCATGGCCCTAGACACCTCTGCTGCCCTCACCCACTTGATAGATAAGATTAATCCTCTCCCGTTATCAGATATATGATTTTAAAACCATAGGAAGACATAAAAATAGGCAAAGATAGTGAAGTATATAAACTTTGTTTTATACTGTTTGTCAAATATAAGAATGTTTTGTATAAGCATAAAGATAGTCATATTTTTTCTATTGAAACTGTGCCATTTCAAATTTAATTTACTTGTGATAGATAACATTAGTCTTCTCCCTATTCCTGGCACAGAGCTCCTAAAATCCTTGGAATTTCCCAAGTGAAGAAAGTTATAAAGGTGTCTTTTGTTATGTTAATGAGGTAATTCTTGGAAAGCCCAAGATAACCTAAGTATGGGGACCAATTGCTAGGAGAACCAACCTTGTAATTAAAGTGTTGGAACTTTCAGCCCTTCCAGACCTCTAGGGAAGGGAGAGGGGATGGAAATTAAATTCAATCACCAACGGCCTACAAAATGAAGCCTCCATAAAAAACCCTGAACTACAGGATTCAGAGAGCTGCTGAGTTGGGGAATAAATGGAGATGGTGAGAGACTGGTGTTCTTGGGGAGGACATGGACGCTCCCTGCCCTTCTCCATACGTCACCCTACACATGTCTTCCATCTGGTTATTCCTGAGTTATAACCTTTTATGATAAACCAGTACATCATCTGGTAGCTAAATGTTTTTCTGGGTTGTATAAGCCATGGACTTCCCCGATGGCTCAGGGGTAAAGAATCCACCTGCCAATACAGGAGCTGCAGGAGATGCAAGTTCAATCCCTGGGTCAGGAAGACTCCCTGAGAAGGACATGGCAACCTGCTCCAGTAGTCTTGCCTAAAAAATCCCATGGACAGAGGAGCCTGACGGACTACAGTCCATTGGGTAACAAAGTACAGGACTTGACTGAGCACGAGGCATGTGAGCCATCCTGGCAAATTCACTGAACCCAAGGAAGGGGTGGTGGAAACCTAAAACTTACAGCTGGTAGGTTAGAAGCACAGGTGACAGCCTGGACTTGTGATTGGTATCTAAAGCTGGGAGAAGGCAGTCTTGTGGGGCTGAGACCTTAACTCGTGGGATTTGATGCTGTCTCCAGATATTGTCAGAACTGAATTAAATTGTATGACATTCGCTCAGTATCTACTGAGAATTAGAGACTTGCTTGGTGGTACTGGAAAGGCGTACACACACACAGCAAACTTGTGCTTTTCATGTTAAAGGTATAAGGAAGTATCTCTGTAAACAATTTGAATGTTTAACAAAACTCAATTTATGAGACTTATAAACATGAATTATTTAATTTACAAAAGTTGTTCTGAAGTTAGAGAGAACTTGTTTTCTAGATGTGTGAATTGGCTCTTTCAAGCACTGGATGTGTTTAAGAAAATCAGATAAATTGCATTTTAATGTACATGAAGATATTCAAAAGATAAGTTAATTAGCTTTGTAAATGGGGTTAATTGTTTAGAGAAAATCAGACTGTTAAACTTATTAATTTATTAAATATTACTAATGTACTTAAAAATGTAATTATCTTATTCTTACTTAATATAAATTTATAGGTAGAATAACAAGTGTTTTAAGTTGAACTTAAATACTTAAGAAAAATAGGTTTCTTTTTATT
Organism: Odocoileus virginianus; assembly: GCF_023699985.2. Classification (NCBI taxonomy): domain Eukaryota; kingdom Metazoa; phylum Chordata; class Mammalia; order Artiodactyla; family Cervidae; genus Odocoileus; species Odocoileus virginianus. The sequence continues at coordinate 52,852,828 of NC_069684.1, read as the reverse complement.
TTGTGACTTTAAATAAACTGTGTTAATTTTAAAACCATTTAACTATAGTCTTTTCTACACACACACACACACACACACACACACACACTCCCTGGGCAATGTTAAAAGAACAACTTTGAAAACTTTGGAAAACACATCAATGTTTTCATGGAGTCCACCAACTCTCATCTCATCAAGAAGTGTTCCACATCTGGCCTCACTTCTTTCCCTGATAGGCCATCAGACTTTCAGGTTGGGTAAAAATAATTCCTTTTGAAAAGCAACTATGTCCAACATAGAATGCTTATTGTTCTGTATCTGGATCTTTATGGGCAAGGGAAAGAAACAGATTTTCCAAAGCTAAGGACTAGACTCATTTATGTGGAATTGAAACATTTAGCACACCATTTTAAACAAATAAGATAAAAATTGCAAGAATGCAAAATCATTTTTAACCCACTCCTACTTTCTAAACAGTTTAAATATTTATGAGAGGCAAAATCTTTGTGCAGGGCATCTAATGGAGTTGGAGACTTAAACATCTTTCTTGTTTTCTCCATAAACTGGGAAAGTGTTGCTCTTCTGTTAGAAATGCTCTGCCTATCAGTCTATGTGAAAAAAAATGCCTTTCAGTTATTAAAACAAAGCAGTTTGTGAAGAGTTAGATTTCTGTCTTTGAGGTGACTGACATAATGATTAAATGTAACAGTGTTCTGAGTTTTCACACCCCTCTAGAACTTAAGTCTAGAATTTCAGAAATATTAACTGTTGTTTTCATGTGTGTCTTTTGCTTATTATTTGTAGACAATGTTTGCTGTTTCTCCCGGGTCTGATGTATAGTAATAGTAAAATTTTAAAAAAGAAGTGTGTTTCTTTAAGGACAATGTTGGTGCATCTGTCCCACTTGACCATAAACCCCAGAAGGTGAGAGGCCATAGCTGTTTTGCTTATCATTATATATCTGTGTAATTATCTCTCCAGCATGAGACCTCATATTAAGAAGTCACTTAAATATTAAATGAAATGAATGAGGGTTAGTGGGTGTGCAGGCTCCTGGGCTCCTGCCCCTTCCTCAGACTGTGTCTAGACAGAAGCTTTTGTGTCTTGCCCTCCTTGCTTCATTCTCCAGAATCTGAACTCCTTCAGCTTTAGACTACTCACTTGATGTGACCCTCCATGGATCTAGATACATCCTAGCTCCAGTCTTACCTGGCTTGAGATCTCCCATCTGACAATGAGGTTCTCGCACAAATGTACGGACACCAAGGGATGAAACACCAAAGAGGGAAGGGGGCAGTGGGGTGAACGGGGAGATTGGAATTGACATATATATATACTATTGATAGTATGTATCAAAGAGATAACTAATGAGAACCTACTCTATAGCTCAGGAAATTCTACTCAATGCACTGCAGTGACCTAAATGGAAAGGAAATCTAAAAAAAAAGAGGTGATGTCACACACGACTGAAGCAACTTAGCACGTGTGTATAGCTTTGATCTTCTCTGGTGGTTCAGATGGGAAAGAATTCACCTGTAATGTGGGAGACCTGGGTTCAACCCCTGGGTCGGGAGGATTCCCTGGAGGAGAGCATGGCAACCCACTGCAGTATTCTTGCCTGGAGAATCCCCTGGACAGAGGAGCCTGGTGGGCTACGGTCCATAGGGTTGCAAAGAGTCAGGCACCACCGAAGCAACTTAGCACACCCACACATATGTATATGTATAACTGATTCACTTTACAGTACAATAGAAACTAATGCAACATTATAAAGCAATTATACTCCAATAAAAATTAATTTTAAAAAAAGAAAAAATAATTTTTCACAATGATACTATGTAAGAAATGATAATATTGGGGCTATACTGACAAATATATTATTGATAAATTTTTTTAAAATTAACTTCTCCCACTCTTGGTCCCATTTCCATGACTTGCTCTTCAGCTGTAGTCCTGAGCTCTCATCCTATCCCCATGATATATCAATAACGGAACTGACATTTCCTATCTAATGTTCTCTCTTTTGCTTTCTATCTCTTTCTACTTCCCATTGCTCAACATTTTAGGGTCAAGGAAAAAAAGGAGGAGAAATATTAGGAGAGAGTTAAGTCTAAGATGACTGAATCTCATGTCTCTCTTTTTATGTAACCAAGAGAAAGGGACTACAGATACCCTTCATCCTTAAAGAAAAGAAATTTCTTTCTGTATACCCCTGGCTCCCTCCATGATGCCATTTTATTCTGTGAGAATTAAGAAAATAAATGCAAATTTCAGCACTGTATTTACCAAAAAATGCCACATATCTAACAGTGTTTCAAATTGTCAGCCTCATTCAGTGGAACATATAACTGTAAATTTTAAATTTCTCTAAAATCTACTACATACAAAAGGATAAGATATTTTCTAGGGTTACTATGGATTTTTAAATGATAATCTGAATTAAAAGTTAAATTTAGACATTTTAATAGTTTTGGGGTTTTATTTCCAGTAAAATGAATGGAAAACTTTCATGAAACACATAAAAAATGCAAATGCTTTATGGTGGTTGGAACAGAGTGATAGCTGCCCTGATGAGATGGCATCATTGTTTGATTCATTTTGTTACCAAAAAGACCTATCTCTTCAAGACCCATTTGGGGCTTCGATGTAAACTCTCGCTCAGCCGTGTCCAACTCTTCGAAACCCCATAGAGCCCACCACCTTCCTCTGTCCCTGGGGCTTTCCAGGCGAGAATACTGGGGTGGGATGCCATTTCCTTCTCCAGGGGATCATCCCAAACCAGGGATCAGACCAGGACCTGTGTCTCCTTCTTTAGCAGAAGAATTCTTCACCACTGTGCCACCTGGAGATCCCATATGTGTCTAAAACTCTGGAAGGTGGCCCAGCAATCCACATCATCCCCTCTATTTGAAGTCTTTGAACTTTTTCAGATTTTCAAGAAAACACGTGGGTTACCTCAAACAACAAGGTGTTTTGCTAAAGGTAAGAAATAGCATGTTTAAAAAAAAAAAAAAGACTTCATGGAAAATTTGTTCAGGACACAAAAGTACTGCTTATGTCCCAACAATAACTCCAACATCTATCTCACCTCTCCTATGGGCTTCTTTCCCTTTTATTCTTTTCTTTCTGTTAACTCCCCCTCTCTCTGGTCTCCATCGTGTTCCCTCGATTTTCCTCCCTTATGTTCATTCACCACCCTCTCTGTGCTCTCTTAACATATGCTGCCACTCCATGGATCATCTGTTTCTCACATAAAAATAGCCATAAAAGACTCATTTGGGGTCTCTTAGTCATTGTCTAATACAAAGCAAGCCCAGTGGAAGAACTCTCCCAACAGTTACCCAGGCGCCCCTTGAGTCGGGAACCAATCCACGAAGTCCAGGGAGCAGGACATGTGGTACAAATCATTTGCAATGACTTTTCTCCAAGGAGGGTAATGAGCATGACCGCCATTCCAAATATCTGAGCCAGTATATTTGTGTCTTATAGACATACGGTTCCAATTTATTTTTATGTCAACAAAATTAAACCTAAAAAAGGATGACATATTATTAGATTACAAGCATCTTTCCACATGTAACCTTGTACTCTCTAGTACAAGGGAAAATATACTTAGGGAAAATATACTAAGCCAGCTTCTCCATCTCATTGAAGACACTGATAGATGTCAAGCAGGACAGAGCATAAAGACAGGGTCCTCTAGCACCCCACACTAGTGACCAGCCTGGTCACAAGTCACCATTCTTGCAGTGCAGCACAGAGTTTCAACCAGTAATGACTTCAGTTAGCTTTATTGTTCTATTTCTTCAACTTAGACATGAAAAGAACTCTGTCAAAAGCCTAGCGGGCATTAGGCTATCTTGTGGGTTTGGAAAGTCAGGCTTTTCTGTTTTTTCAGTAATCCATAAAGCATGTCATTATTGACTAAATTTTAGGCTCTGAAAGTGCATTTTATTACAATTATTGTTATTACCCAATCTGTTACATTACTCAGGCTGAGCAATTTCTTGCTGGGTTCAGTTCAGAGTGAAACTCATGCTCAAGATACTGTTTCCCCTTTCATTCACAGGCTATTCAGCAGAAAATTGAATTAAAGCAAGCATCAATGCCTGGTCTATCAGTTTAGTGATCCCATCCCAAAATGAAGCAAGGTTAGCATGACATGTACTCAGTGAATCAGTGTCGGCTTTTATAGTCATCACTGGTTCCTCAAGGAACTCAAACCATCTGTCCAATATATAACTCCAACATTTGCAAGCATATTAGACTTAGCAGTTTGCTACTTCCAACTTCCAACTTGTCCCATTCTTGAAAAGAGCCTTTTATTAATTGAGTTATATTCCATCTCTAAACTTTAGTTTCCATGAAGGAAAGTCAATGTCATACAAGAAAAGTCAATGTATAAAGTCTCTACTACCAATACCAAAGCAAACAAGCACCCCAAAAAGCTCACAAAAAGTAGGAGTGGGAGAACTACCATCCAGAAAGGCCCAAATGTAGAAGGACATTTTTGCTAACTGACATTTCATCTTTCCCCATTTGCATAATACAAATGGCTCCAGCCTAAGAAGCAACCCACTGACAGGAGCTGAAGGCCAAGATCCTTCACGGTCCTTGCCTATGACCCTCATACTGGACTCCAGTTCCCTGGAGATTTCAACTTCCTACTCTCTCCTTGAGAACTTTCTGCAAAGAGTTCTACACCATACAAACTGATGGGCCTCTTGGCTTCTGATTAATCATGTGATCAATGAGTATTCATTGAGCATAAGCTGTAGGCCAGGAGTTGACATAGATACTAAGGATGGAAGAAAAGTTATGACCAACCTAGACAGCATATTAAAAAGCAGAAACATTACTTTGCCAACAAACGTCTGTCTAGTCAAAGCTATGGTTTTTCCAGTAGTCGTGTATGGATGTCAGAGTTGGACTATAAAGAAAACTGAGCACCGAAGAATTGATGCTTTTGAACTGTGGTGTTGGAGAAGACTCTTGAGAGTCCCTTGGACTGCAACGCGATCCAACCAGTCCATCCTAAAGGAAATCAGTCCCGAGTGTTCATTGGAAGGACTGATGCTGAAGCTGAAGCTCTAATACTTTGGCAACCCAACGTGAAGAACTGAATCACTGGGAAAGACCCTGATGCTGGGAAAGATTGAAGGTAGGAGTAGAAGGAGACAACAAAGGATGAGATGGTTGGATGGCATCACCAACTCAATGGGCATGAGTTTGAGTAAACCCCAGGAGCTGGTGATGTACAGGGAAGCCTGGTGTGCCGCAGTCCATGGGGTCGCAAAGAGTCAGACACGACTGAGGGACTGAACTGACCAGAACTGAACTGAACTAGGGATAAAGCCATGAATGAGAGAGACAAAGGCATTACCCTCTTGGAATTTACCTTCTAGAGCTTTTCTTCTGTGGAGCTTCTATTGTGCCACATCAATTCACATTGCTATGCCTCTGCTCACACTATTCCAGCAGCTTGAAATCCTATTCCTTATCATTTCCATTTATCTAATTTATAATATCTTCAAAGCCCAGTTCAACTCATACCTCCTCCAAGATTATTTCCAGATTGCCCTGATGGAGTACTTCTTAAACTTCCAACTAAACACACCCTTGTACCTAGTATTTAGTCCCTAATGCCTTACCTACTTATTATTCATACATGTTCATGCATATATCCTATGTCTTCAACTATACTGAAGCCCTCTGAAGCATGAAATGTATCTTGTGGGTTTTTTTTTTTTTTTTTTTGAAGCCTGAAAAGAGGGTCCTAAGTGAAGAGAGTATATCATAAATGGTGGAATGAGAGTAAATTGAATAGTATTTTTCCTTTAATCTGGAACAAAGAGCAAAGAACTAAGGGATATCTTGGGAAGTAGTATTTTGAAAATTTTATAAAGATAACTATGAACAGTTTGTTTTATTGATTTGGTCTAAAATACAGTTTAACAGCCTATTGTGAGATATTGTTGCAATCACTGTCTTCAAAATGTCCTCTTTCCAGCACTCAAAGAAAACCACTCACTGATGCTTGTTTAAGCTTAATTTTCAGGTGAACAGTCTATGAATAAAGGAGGAAAAAACCTTTGGCTTTCATTCCATTTACACTGAATTGGTCAAGGACCCATTCAGCAGGTGTAATACAGCAGATTGTGTAGTAATAACAATAGCAGCATTAAAACTTTTTGCAGGGGATAAAACCCACGAATTAACACAAGACAAGCTTTGTAGACCAGAGAGGAACAAAAGGCCAAGCTTTTTCCAAACTCAGGACTGCTATGTAATCAAGCAAGCTTTGCCTAGTGGGCAAAGTCCTACTGTGTAAGCGCTATTGCTGTTTCAGCTGAGATTTTTCACAGAGAGTCTAGAACACCCGAGAATTTCAGAAAAGCACAAAAAAGCAATAAACATTTGTATTTGAATACTGCCCTAAGATTTACACAGTGTTTTCCACACACATTATCTCACTTAGTTCTTTCAAAAACCAAGAGAAGTTATTTTCAGTTCAGTGCACTCAGTCGTGTCCGACTCTTTGCGGTGCCATGGACTGCAGCACGCCAGGGTTCCCTGTCCATTGCCAACTCCCAGAGCTTGCTCAAACTCATGTCCACTGAGTCAGTGATGTCATCCAACCATCTCATCGTCTGTTGTCCCCTTTTCCCCCTGTCTTCAATCTTCTCCAATATCAGGGTCTTTTCCAGTGAGTCAGTTCTCCATATCAGGTGGCCAAAGTATTGGAGCTTCAGCTTAAGCATCAGTCCTTCCAGTGAATATTCAGGACTGATTTCCTTTATGATGGACTGGTTGGAACTCTTTGCAGTCCAAAGGGCTCTCAAGAGTCTTCGGCACCACAGTTCAAAAGTATCAGTTCGGTGCTCAGCTTTCTTTACAGTCCAATTCTCACATCCATACGTGACTACTGGAAAAACCATGGTTTTGACTAGACAGGCCTTTGTCAGCACGGTAAAGTCTCTGCTTTTTTATTTTATTTTACACACTTTTAAAAATCATTTTACACCCTTTTAAAAGTTTTTTATACCCTTTTAAAAATTTTAAGGGTGTTAAGTTATTTTACACCCTTTTAAAAATTTAGGATAGGGAAACTGAAGCTCAGGTATTAAAGCCATTATAAAGATTAGCTATATCAGATGACATTCCCATCAGTGAAATCTTCTACCTCCAAAGGAGATCTCTTTCAAACTTGGGAGTTCTCTATATGAAAATGATGAGAAGCTGTAAAATCAGATTTGCGCTATGAAAGAAATATCTGTGCTCAGTACACAAGCATAATCAGTCCAACAGTCTGTGCCAGTAGGATGTTTGCCTCATTTTCCCATATATGACCACAAAGCATCTTCTGTGTTCTTGCCTCTAGTCTTTTTCTCTCTGTTTAAAGTAAAATAAAAGCAGTTCTTCTTCTGGCAAAGTGGCTTAACTTGCTTGAACCAACTCTCTCATTGACAACAACTAGAAAACTCAGACAAAATACTTTGAAATATCTGTTTGAACACACCTGCCAGCTACAAAGCCACTGAGGACTTGTGAATTCAATACCCTGGAGAAGGGAAGCTCAGAAAAATGAATCTAACCTTTGGTGTTTTAGTCCTTGTGAAGGCATTTGTCGATTCAAAAGCAGCAACTGAGAATATGAAAACTTCAAGAGTTTTCATAATTTTCTCAAGGATAGGATTGGGAAAACTAGAGTTTTGAGCCATAAAGAAGATGGGTACCCAGAAAATATTTCAGGTTTTAGAATTTGAGAAAGAAGGACTGCACAAAAGAATGAAGCATAAATAGACAAAAGAACTGAAGCTCAGCCTAAAATAAATTATTTTTATAATACCCATTTCAGTATTTCTTTCTTGGAAATCCCATGAAGAGAGGAGCCTGGTGGGCTATAGTCAAGGGGGTTGCAATGAGTCAGACATGACTTAGTGACTAAACAACAACCATTTTATAATAGTGAAAATATAGAAAGCCACATCCTTAAAATGGAAAACTATCCATAAAGGAACCCACCTAAGTTCCTGCCCTGGCTATGCCCCTTCTCCCCCAGGGGGTCTGACATGAAGCTGGTCTTGCAGTGCTCAGCATTGTGCCTTACACACATGTTGCCTTGATTTTTATATCTTAAAACTCTCAGCTAAAATACAGTGGTAGGGCACATCAGAGCCTTTCTTCAGTTCTCTTCAACTCTCCCTAGCAGAGAAATTCATCCAAGCCAAATTGATGGCCTACATTTCATGGCATATAACTTTAACTCAGTGGAGTATTGGGATACATACATACAACTCATTAGCTGATAGAACTTGTTGAAAAGAAAGCATCACGTCATCTGAACCATAAAGTAGACTACTAAGTCCAATTGTCCCTAATGTCTCCATCAGTTCCTGGCATAAGCCAAGATACTTCAGGCACAAATTCATTTTCCTGACCCACTAAGTAATGGTTAGTGCATTTGCTATTGCAAAATCTAGCTTTGGGAGGAACCTTAAACTTTTGTGCATTTTAAAACTTTTATCTTAGTTAAAGCCTCGGGTTTGAGAAAATGAGGTATGTAACCACAAAAATCTCACTCCTTATTGGCTGGAAACCTACTGAAAAACTCCATTTTTTTTTTTCAGATATTTCCATGGAAAAGGCAGAATTAATCTGTTGCAACCATATATGTTTTTATTTCTTCATGAGTCATTTCATTTAATCATTCCACAAATAATTCTCGATTGTGAATATCATTTAAGACACTGTGCCAGGTAGTGATACAAAGAAAACAAAAGAAATTTCTCCTGTGCTTAATGAGCTCAGAGCCTGGAACAGAGAGCAGATAAGTCAATGGATTCTCAAGTCAGTGGGGTTCAGGCTATAATGGAAATCAGCAGAGTATAGAGGGACTCCTAGGAGACGAACTGGATCAGTCTTCTACTAAAGTGTATTAAATCACCACAAATCTGTGGTTCACAATCACATACGTTATTATTTCACAGTTTCCATGGGTCAGGAATTTGTCACAACTTACATAATTCTTCTGTTCAGAGGCTGCAAGACTCCTCTCTAAGTATCAGCCAGGCTGCCTTCTTTCTGGAACTCAGCTTTTCTTCCAAGCTCGTGTGAATGTTAGCAGAATTCAGTTCCTTGTAGTTGTAGAACTGAGGTCCGCTTTCCTTCTGGCTGCCAGCCAGGGGCCACTCTCAGACCCTTGAGATTCCCCTAGATCCCTGCCACATGGCCCTGACACAGATCATTTCACAAATTGGCAGCTTACTTCTTCCAACAGAGTGGGAGAATCTTTCTAAATCCTAGACCCTCTTTTAAGGGCTCACCTAATTAGGTCAAGCTCACCTAGGATAATCTCCCTTTTGATTAACTCAGAGTCAACTGATTAAGCATGTTAGTTATGTAGGCAAAATCATTTCACCTATGCCAAGTAAGTAAATCTTATCATGGGAGAGATAGCCCATCATATTTACAGGTTCTGCACCATCAAAGAGAGGAAATTCTAGGAGACAGAGGTCTATATAGAGGGTGGGAAACATTGGTGACCTCCTTAAAATTCTGCCTCCGATAGGCACCTACCTCAAATGGTAGCTGCCTGAAGGAGATGGCGTTAGAACAAGTGTTGAATGGGAGTACAAATCTGTAGAGGGAGAAAGACTGGTCTAAAAGTTACCAGCAAGTGCAAAGTCGCCAAATGAGAAATACGGTAAACTTGAGCAAAATGGTAAAATTTTGTATGTTTCTTTGTTGTGACTAATAGATGAGATATGACTCCACAGAAAAACAGATGTCAGTGGGAGAAATGATCTCATCTTTGGATATACTGAATTGTCTTTGGAGCTTCAAGAAGAAATGACCAAAGGACTATAGAGATATGAGTCTATAGCTCAGAGGGAGAGATTAGAACAAAAAGAACAGATTTGGGGCTCTCAGTACAGAGTTGGTAATCAAGCCCTTAGTAATAGATGGGATTTGTCAGTACCAGTATGTAGAGAAAAAGCCCACAGACAAGAACTTCAAAACAATACCATGCAAAGATAGGCAGAGAAAAACAAAACTGTGAGGATGATAGGGAGGGAGCTGCTAATGATGTAGAAGGGAAGTATGTTATCTTAAAATGGAGAACAGTGTGGAAATTTCTTAAAAAACTGGAAATAGAACTGCCATATGACCCAGCAATCCCACTCCTGGGCATACACACCGAGAAAACCAGATCTGAAAGAGACACGTGCACCCCAGTGTTCATCACAGCACTGTAATAGCCAAGACATGGAAGCAATCTAGATGCCCATCAGCAGACAAATGGATAAGGAAGCTATGGTACATATACACAATGAAATATTACTCAGGCATTAAAAAGAATACACTTGAATCAGTTCTAATGAGATGGATGAAACTGGAGCCCATTATACAGAGTGAAGTAAGCCAGAAAGATAAAGACCAATACAGTATACTAACACATATATTTGGAATTTAGAAAGATGGTAACGATAACCCTATATGCAAGATGGAAAAAGAGACACACATGTATAGAACAGACTTCTGGACTCTGTGGGAGAAGGTGAGGGTGGGATGTTCTGAGAGAATAGCATTGAAACAAGTATACTATCAAGTGTGAAACAGATCACCAGCCCAGGTTGGATACATGAGACAAGTGCTCAGGGCTGGTGCACTGGGATGACCCAGAGGGATGGGATGGGGAGGGAGGTGGGACGGGGGGGTTCAGGATGGGGAACACATGTAAATCCATGGCTGATTCATGTCAATGTATGGCAAAAACCACTACAATATTGTAAAGTAATTAGCTTCCAACTAATAAAAATAAATGAAAAAAAAAAAAAAAAGCAAAGAAGCAAGAGGGTCTCAAGGAGGTGGGCCCCAGTGTCAACTGCTGTCCAGATGCTAAGATAAAGACCAAAATGTTGTCAGTTTATTAACCGTGAGACCCTTGGTTATATTGGGGATAGCTGTTTAAATTGGAAGTAAGGAGAAAATAAGATTGCAGTGATTGAAAAGTGAGCCACGGGATATGGTGTAAGCATAGACCATTCTTTCAAGGAGCTTCATACGAAGGGAAGGAGAGAAATGGGGCAAGGCAGGATGGAATTTGGTTAAGATGACAGTTGAGCAAATCTTCAGAAGCTGCTATAATGCTGTCTTAGGTGTCAGATCACAGTAACATGTTACAGCTGGAAGAGACTATAGAAATCATCTAGCACATACTACTAATACTGGATGTCAGCTAAAATCCCTCCCTCTAGAAAACACTCTTGGATCCCTGAGGCCAGATCTGGATCTTCCTTTGACCTACTTTTATTGTAAATACCAGCCCTACCTTTCCTCCAGAGCATTTATCACAGTGGTAATTTTACACACAGTTGAATGGCTTTGTGATTATATAGGTTTCCTCTACTAGTTATGAGCTCCATGAAGGTATAGACTGCGTTTGGTTTGCTCACCAAGTTGTCCCTAGACCCATTCAATAAACCTGTAATGAGTACATAACTTGAATCCTTTTACTTGACAGGTGAAGAACATGATGCCCAGAGAGGTTCAGTTATCTGTCCTGGTTATACTGCTGTTAAAAACAAGTTGAAGTGAACATGGGTGTGTGTTTTCTGCTCTGTTTTAAAGAATGGCCACTTCCTACTCACAGTGCTGTTAAATTTCCTCTGAATCAGCATTAACCACACATTAAACACACTCCTCCAGCATCAGGAGCTCAGGGACACTACTTTCTAACTTCGTCACACATTCATGTGATGTTACAGCGTGTTCTAATTCCACAACCCCCTCTTTATAAATTACCACTTATCATGTACTCATTCTGTGATAAGGACAAAGGAGCTAAGAACCTTATGTCCATGTTCTCGGATATCAATTTTCATAACAATTCTTTAAGTTTGTTGATGCTACACAGGATACAGAGTTAATATAGTTCTGACAATAACTGAATAGTTAGTATCAGATTTGAATTAAACTGTTGGATACCCAGTTGGTGTCAGAGAATTCATTGATTGGTATGAGGAAAAAAGCACATGCTTGAAAGAAATTGAAGATCTTCTATGAAAGAAATAAGGTGAATAGCCTTGAAGTAGAAAGCCAACAGTGTCTGCCACATTACCAATTGGTTCGTCCTCCAGGTTTCCACTGCCTACCAACCCAGGAAATACAAACTGCCAGTACATTTTCAAAAACTTAAATACTGAAGGAAGGGTAGGTTATAATGTCTTCATCATTAGAGGGACTAAAACTCTCTTCTGGATTCTGGATTCTATTTATTTAGAGGCTGAATCTTGACCAAAGAAAACAAGGTTACTCCACCTAAAACTAGGCTTCCCAGGTGGTTCAGTGGTCAAGAACCCACCTGCCAATGCAGGAGACTCAGGTTTGATCCCTACGTAGGAAAGATCCCCTGGAGGAGGACATGGCAACCCACTCCAGTATTCTTGCCTGGAGAATCTCATGGACAGAGGAGCCTGGCGGGCTACGGTCTATTGGGTCGCAGAGTCAGACATGACAGAAGTGACTTAGCATGCATGTAATGCATACCAAAAACTCCCAGCAAATACCACTTGGGTGATTTCCTATTAAGAGTTACACTGTGTTTTTACCAGCAGCAAGGATTTCGTCATGTTACTGTGAAAACTTATTCATTGAAACTATACAATGCCTATATGAATTCATAGAGGGCTTTAATTTACTGTTCCAGCAATTAGACAAATTTAAGTGAATTATCCATTTTTTTTAATCTAGTCATATTTACTAGGAAAATTCAGGAAATTCCATGCTCATAAAGAGAAAATCCCATCTCTTACTGTGTCATTCAGGCCCAGCATATTGCCGTGCCCAAGATTTACTTAACCAAGTCTCCTTCATAAACTCCTTGTCCCCAAGGTCATTGGTATGCTGCTTTGAAGCATTTGACTCTGCCCTCTTCAGTGCATTCAATGGCCCACACTCACCCAGCACTCATTCTACCAGATGCTCTGAATGCTTTACAGGAATCTACCTCATTTAATCCTCACACCAACCTCCAGAAGTAGATGCTATTTTTGTCCCAATTTGCAAATGAAAAACCTGAATGTTAAAGGGTAACTTGTCCAAGGTCACACAATAATACAAAGAACGTTTTTTTTGAATCAGGATTCAAAATCAGAGGCATGGGACCCCATAGAGTATGTTGCATCATAATGGCATGCTGTGTGAATGCTAATTTCTTCCTGTTTCATAGTGCTGACTTGAGTGGTCAATTTATTATCTATCACAGAAGATGAGCAAGCTTGGCTGAGATTTTTAAGTCTGTAGTTAGACCGGAGAGACATGATTCAGCTTGAGAAGCCTCTGAATCTGTATGATGTTGAATGTGACTGCGTGGTAGAATTCTACTGGACTTTAGAATTATGGAAATTATATACATAACCTCAAGGAAAAGAGGAAATTTAGCAGTAATCTGCAATTTCTGCCTCCAAAGTAGCAAATACATATGCAATAATCCTCATTAATGATCATTCCGTCTTTATAAATATGTTTAGTAACTGTGAGCATCTCCAATAAAGACTGATCTACTGTTAGACAGCACTAGTTATAACCCACTTCACTCCACCCACTTCCCACCACTGGTTTGGTTTGGAGTTAGTTAACCAGAACCAAACTGGGAAATCCCAGAATGAGTTCTTCCTTCCAGCTGTTCAGGTCTAAGTATTTCATCTCCATTCCAAACAACCACAGGCAGAATCGCATTGACCTCACTCATCTCAAGCAATTAGAAGCAACAACTGCTCCACAGACTCTTACAGGTAAAAGGGCCACCCCCATCTCCTTGATCCTTCCTATAACTGTGGTTAACAGTCAATCATTTCACCTTCAGTTGAATCCCTCATTCCTCACATGAACTATTTCAAAGTATTTTTAGTAGCCTTAGGTTTCCAAATGCTTTTTGCCTCCCTCACGCCCTGAAAAAGGAAGATGGTTCCTCGGCTTCTCCCTTTCTCCACCTCAAAATGCCTCTATGACTTCATTCATCCTTCCTTCCCTCTACAGAAGGAAGTGCCTTTCTCCATCCTAACCCAATCATTGACTTATGTCCTTAGTCCCATTTCCTCCAACTTTCTCCAGAACCTGGTTTCATCGACTATCTTCTTTCTGGGATCTTCAGTCTTTTTCCCCCACCCCATTCTCCCTTTGCCTAAAATATTCAGCCACCATTCTAAAACAAGGAGATCGTGGAGATCAAACCAGTCAATCCTAAAGGAAATCAATCCTGAACATTCATTGGAGGGATTGATGCTGAAGCTGAAACGCCAATACTTTAGCCACCTGAGGTGAAGAGCTAACTCATTGGAAAAGATCCTAATGCTGGGAAAGACTGAAAGCAAGAGAAGGGGACGACTGAGGATGATATGGTTGGGTGGCATAACTGATATGAGTTTAAGCAAGTTCTGGGAGATGGTGAAGGATAGGGAAGACTGGCATGCTGCAGTCCATGGGGTCACAAAGAGTTGGACATGACTGGGTGACTGAACAACAACCCTAAAACAAACCAAGAGAGAACATTTTCTTTATTCTGTAATTCCCCTTGAGAACTTCTACTCTAGCTAGCCCCCTTCACTCTTGAACCTAAAAGGTAAGCCCATCCCAAGTTTCCATGTTCTTTTTCTTCCCTGTGTCCCTCAGTGAATGCATCAACTCAGAACTCCAAATCTCAACTGTGCAGGTAATTGACAACTCCATGAATCTTGTCCAAACTATTCTTCCAAGGTCTGTTTCTGTATTTCTCTGCCACTAGTACTTCTCCATATGGATACACCATCAACACAATAAACTCCAAACTCTAAAGCCAAATTCATGACACAACTACCAAACCTTCCACAGTTACTGAGGATCAGAACTTTGAAGGAATGGAACTTGAAACATTAAAGGTAATCAAAGCCTTTTGTTTTTGAGATGAGAAGTGTGAAGTCCAGAAAGGTTGAATCTGTGAGTTCTTTGTCTCTTACTTCTGCTAAGGGAGTTCCTGTCAATTAAATAATGGTTCCCCTCCATCCTTTTGCTCTGGGCATTGGCTCAGGCCACCATCATGATTTTCTTGATCTGTAGCAATAGCTTCAAAATTTGTCTCCCACCTACAGTGTTTGCCCCTCATCCCTTCTTACCCTAAGACAATGCTAATTTCAGTCAACACTTTTGATCTGTGTGTGTGTCTATGTATGTGTGTTTGTACAGACATACCTCAGAGATATTGCAGCTTCAATTCCAGATATCTGCAATAATGTGACTATCAAAATTAAGTGAATCATAAAAATGTATTGATTTCCCAGTTAATGTAAAAGTTATGTGTACACCATAGCTCAGTTGGTAAAGAATCTGCCTGCAATGCAGGAAACCCCAGATTGATTCCTGGGTCAGGAGGATCCACTGGAGAAGGGATAGGCTACCCACTCCAGTAATCTTGGGCTTCCTTTGTGGCTCAGCTGGTAAAGGATCAGCCTGCTATGGGGGAGACCTGGGTTGGATCCCTGGATTGGCAATATCCCCTGGAGAAGGGAAAGGCTACCCACTTCAGTATTCTGGCCTAAAGAATTCCATGGACTGTATAGTCCATGGGGTCACAAAGAGTTGGACACAACTGAGTGTCTTTCACTTTCACTATACTGTAGTCTAAGATGGGATAGCATTATGTCTTTAAAAAAAAAAAAAGTACTTGTCTTAATTAAAAATATTTCATTTCTAAAAAAGGAAACAAAAAAGCTATCATCTGAGCCCTCAGTGAGTCATACATAATCATTTTGCTGGTCTTGCCTTGATGTTGACAGCTGCTGACTGATCAGCATGGTGATTGCTGAAGGGTGAGGTGGCTGTGGCAATTTATTAAAATAAGACAACAATAAAGTCTGCTTTATCAATTGGCTTTTTTTTTTTTTTTTTTTTTTTTCACAAATGACTGCTCTGCAGCATGCAATGCTGTTTGATAGCATTTTATCCAGGGTAGAACTTCTTTCAAAATTGAAGTCAGTCCTCTGAAATCCCGCCACTGCTTTATCAAGTAAGTTAATGTAACATTCTAAATTCCTTGATGTTATTTCAACAATCTTCACAGAATCTTCGCCAGAAGTAGATTCCATCTCAAGAAACCACTTTCTTCTCTTATCCATAAGAAGCAGTACTTTTAAAAATCATCTGTTTAAGTTTTATCATGAGATTGCAGCAATGCATTCACATCTTCAGGCTCTACTTCTAATTCTAGTTCTCTTACTATTTTCACCACATCTGCAGTTACTTCCTTCACTAAAGCCTTGAATCCCTCAAAATCGTCCATGAAGGTTAGAATCAGCTTTTTCCAAGATCTATTTATGTATTTCCTATTAATGTTGATATTTTTATCTCTTCCTATGAATTACAAATGTTCTTAATGGCATCTAGAACACTGAAACTTTTCCAGGAGGATTTTCAATTTACTTTGTCTATATCAATCAGAGGAATCACTATCTGTAGTCCTACAAAATGTGTTACTTAATATTTATTTTTATCATTTATTTATTTGATTGCATCAGGTCTTAAATCCAGCACGCAGGATCTTCGATCTTCATTGTGGGATCATGCAGGATCTTTAGTCACAGGCAGGAGAACTCTTAGTTGCAGCATGTGGAATCTAGTTCTCCAGCCAGGGATCAAACGTAGCCCCTGCATCCGGAGCATGGAGTCTTAGCCACTAGACCACCCAGGAAGTCCCCAAAATGTCTTTCTCAAATACTGATACTTGAAAATCAAAATTACTTCTTGATCAATCACTGGCAGAATGGATGTTGTGTTAGCAGGTATTAAAATACCATTAATTTCATACATCTCCATCAGATTTCTTGGCTGAATAGATGCATTGACAATGAGTAATGAGATTTTTGAAAGGAATATTTTTTCCTGAGCAATATGCTTCAGTGGGCTTCCCTGATGGCTCAGCACACAAAGAATCTGCCTGCAAAGCAGGAGACACAGGAATTGCCAGTTTGACCCCTGGGTCAGAAAGATCCCTTGGAGGAAGACATGGCCACCCACTCCAGCATTCTGGCTTGGAGAATCCCATGGACAGAGGAGCCTGGTGGGCTAAAGTATGTGGGGTCTCAAAGAGCCAGACATGCCTGAACAACTGAGCACAGGTCTCAATAGTGGGCTTAAAATGTTCAGTAAACCACGTTATAAACAAATGTGCGGTCACCAGGCTTTGTTGCTCCATTTATAGAGCACAGGAAGTATAGATTTAGCATAATTTTAAGGGCCCTACTGCTACTGCTACTGCTGGTAAGTCACTTCAGTCATGTCTGACTCCTTGCGACCCTGTGGGCTATAGCCCACCAAGCTTCTCTGCCCATGGGATTTTCCCACCAAGAAAACTGGAGTGGGTTGCCATGCCTTCCTCAAGGGGATCTTCCCAACCTCAGGATCCAATCTGTGTTTCTTATGTCTCCTGCGGGTGGGTTCTTTACCACGAGCTCCACCTGGGAAGCCCTAGAATTACTCAATTTGGTAGATGAGAATTGGCTTCAACTTATAGTCACCAGCTGCATTATCCCCTAATAAGAAGGTCATCCTGTCCCTTGAAGCTCTGAAATCAGGTGCTGACTTTTCTGCTCTAGCTATCAAAGTCCTAGATGGCATCTTCTTCCATTCAAAAGCTGTTTGTCTACACTAAAATTCTGTTGTTTAGTGTTCCTACCTTCATTTACTATCTAGCTAGATCTTCTCGATAACCTGCTACAGCTGCCACATCGGCACTTGCTGCTTCACCTTGCACTTTTATGTTATGAAGATGTTTTCTTTCTTTAAAGCTCATGAACCAAACTGCCAGCTTTAAACTTTCTTCTGCAGCTTCCTCACCTCTCAGCCTTTAAAGAGAGTTAGAGCCTTGCCCAATACTGGTTTGATTTTCCATCCAGACCACTACAACTTTCTACACATCAGCAATAAGGCTATTTCACTTTTTTATCATTCATGTGTTCAATGGAGTAGCACTTTTAATTTCCTTCAAGAACTTGCCCTTTGCATTCACATTTTGGCTAACTATTTAGCTTAAGAGGCCTAGCTTTCTGCCCATCTCATTTTTTGACATGCTCTCATCGCTAAGTCTAATCATTTCTAGCTTTTGATTTAAAGTGAGAGATATGGGGTTCTTCCTTTCACTTGAGCAGTTAGAGGCCATTGTGGGGTTATTAACTGGCCTGATTTCAATATCGTTGTGTTTCAAAGACCAGGGAGACCCAATGAGAGGAAGAAAGACGGGGGAGTGGCCAGTCCATACAGCAGTGGGAACAAACACATTTGTCCAAAACAATTACAACAGTAGTATCAAATGTCATTGATTAACAGGTCATCAAAACAAAGACAGTAATAATGGAAAAAATTGAAATGTTGCGAGAATTACCAAAATGTAACACATAGACACAAAGTGAGCCAATGCTGACGGGAAAAATGGTGCTGACAGACTTGCTCAATGCAGGCTTGCCACAAACCCTCAATTTGTAAAAAGCACAATATCTGTGAAGTTCAGTGAAGAGAAGAGAAGTAAAAGGTGATCTGTCTGTATACATTTGGGACTGTGCCTAGGCCCCAGAACTCAGATATGAAGATAGCTTTGCCTTCAAGTGTGGTGCTTAAGAAAGACACTTAAAAAACCACAATGAGGTACCATTACACGCCAGTCAGGATGGCTGCTATCCAAAAGTCTACAAGCAATAAATGCTGGAGAGGGTGTGGAGAAAAGGGAACCCTCTTACACTGTTGGTGGGAATGCAAACTAGTACAGCCGCTATGGAAAACAGTGTAGAGATTTCTTAAAAAACTGGAAATAGAACTGCCATATGACCCAGCAATACCACTTCTAGGCATATACACCAAGGAAACCAGATCTGAAAGAGACACGTGCACCCCAATGTTCATCGCAGCACTGTTTATAATTGCCAGGACATGGAAGCAACCTAGATGCCCATCAGCAGATGAATGGATGAGGAAGCTGTGGTACATATACACCATGGAATATTACTCAGCCGTTAAAAAGAATTCATTTGAATCAGTTCTAATGAGATGGGTGAAACTGGAGCCCATTATACAGAGCGAAGTAAGCCAGAAAGATAAAGACCATTACAGTATACTAACACATACATATGGAATTTAGAAAGATGGTAACGATAACCCTATATGCAAAAAAAGAAAAAGAGACTCAGATGTATAGAACAGACTTGTGGACTCTATGGGAGAACCCGGGGGTGGGATGTTTCAAGAGAACAGCATCGAAACATGTATATCTAGGGTGAAACAGATCACCAGCCCAGGTTGGATGCATGAGACAAGTGCTCAGGCCTGGTGCACTGGGAGGACCCAGAGGGATGGGGTGGAGAGGGAGGTGGGAGGGGGGACCGGGATGGGGAATACATGTAAATCCATGGCTAATTCAATGTATGACAAAAACCACTGCAATGCTGTAAAGTAATTAGCCTCCAACTAATAAAAATAAATGGGAAAAAAAAAAAAAAAAAGAAAGACACTTAAATCAGGCTGTAAATGAAAGGGAGGATTGAGGAAGTTCCCTTGTATGAGGAATATATTGACAGCTGAGTACTGATAGGAAGGAGCCAGATGATGAAAGTGAATGAATTCAAAAAACTCATGGAAGAACTTCCTTAGTGGTCCAGTGATTAAGAAGTCTGCACTTCCAATGCAGGGGCCATGGGTTCATTTCCTGGTTAAGGAACAAAGATTCTACACACCACATGGCATGGTCAAGTTTTTTTTTTTAAATGGAAAGTAACAAAAACGAAAGTTCATGTAGCAAGATCAAAAACTAAAGGGTTTTACTATGGCTGAACAAAGATCCAAGATGAAGGCAGGGGACATGAAGAAGACCCAACAGAGACCTGTAAGACTGGATACATACACAGGATCCAGATCACAAAGCAATGGGATAGAGTTTGAAGGAATTTTAAGCAGGATGCATGACAAGATCAAATTAGCAATTTAGAAAGACCATTTAGTCAAAAGTGTCCCAACAGGCTAGGAGGCAAGGTTGAAAACAGGGAGACCATTAGCTGATGATTTTAACTAAAAGAGTGAAGATATAGAGGAGAAAAGAGAAGAAAGACCAAGTGTTGAGGTTTTTCTGGGTCACTGAGCAGAACAAAATGTAGTAAAGAAATCAAGAATGTTGAGAACACAGTGATTTAAAGGGTCAGCAAACCAGAGCATTCAGAGCAAGTCAAGCCCAGCACCTGTGTTTTTATACCAAAAGTGAAGAATGGTTTTTGCATTTTTAAAAAGTGGAAAAAAATTAAGAAGAAGAATATTTCATGATATAAAATTGTATGAAAATCTTTTGTCAGGATCCCTAATAACATTTTACTGGCACACAGCCATGCCTACTCTTGACATAAACTCTGTGACTGTTTTCCCACTATACAGAGTTGAGTAGTTGAGACAAAGAATGTACGGCCCACAGAGCCTAAAATATTTACTAACTGGTCTTTTACAGAAAAAGTTTGCCAGTCCCTGGTTTAGGTAATGAATCATGTGGCCTTCAGTGCTTGGTAAAGTGGGGAAAGAGGAGAGAAGACATGAAACAGAGTTCCCTGGGGCCTGAGAATAAGAAAGATGAGAGTAAGAGAAGGTAAGTGGGCTGAAAAGCCAAGAGGTGAGATCACAGAGACAGATACAAGAGGGAAAAACGTATAACAATTCTAAGTGACGGACTGGCTTACTTATACAAGAGGCCTGGGAAGTCTGTTCTTCTCCTCATTATTACAGACATGAATCTAAGGCTGGATAGTCATGAGTTGCTTTCTTACTACCAAACCTCACTTGCTGCCTGTAGCTCAAATGAACTAACCAAACCACAACACTATCACATGCCTGTCTACCATCAAGTTAATTCTATTGTTGTGAATGACATCATTAACAAGAATAGCTTTGAATCATTGAAAAGGTTTGAATTAAATGTAACATCTTTCCATTCATCACTTCCTGTGCTGCCTCCCACAAAGAAATTAAGATATAAAATCCTCATTAACATAACAGAATGATTCTCCAGGAAAATGAAAGTGAAAAAAGACCCTTCACTCCTGAATTTGCTAGCAGGTTTCCTGTAGCTACAAATAACTCATGTTTACTTTATGTTCATAGCCTGGTTCCAGTGCATAGAAATGGATCTTCTTTGTAATCTCTTGCATTGCAAGCCTGGGATTGATAAAACTATAGATAGTTTCTATCCCTTTCATCTGATCCCTATAGCAGCTAATGCCTGGGGTAGATAAACTCTGTTCAGGGACTGATTACAACCTGTGCAACAGGGAGAAAAATACCCCATCTCAGTGCTTTCCGGATTAGAGCAGAATGCCAATGTGCATTTCCCAGGACTGAAGTGATCATAACCACAAAGGCAATTTGGCAGCTAAATGAGATATTGCTCATCATCCAGCTTTGCATAAAGATCACCATGGTACCAGGAATTCAGATCAAGGGCAAATCACTTCTCATTCTATGGGCAGAGACAGGGAGATGATGCCTCACCACTAGAAGTGTCATCAGTCGAACCCACAGTCAGGGATTTAGAGTCATCAGCAGTAAATTGAGCTACTGGTCTCAACTACAAAGAATCTGAAGTTTTACCATCAAGGTTAAAAAGACTCATAGTCACACTTTTTCACCAAAATCAGGAAAGGAGCAGCAAGTTCTCCTGTTTAGGAGTCCAAAAAAGAAACTTCATAGATTAGAACCAAGTCATTATTATAAAGGCTCTAATCTCCCAGACACAAATGTATAAAATTATCCTCCATTTTGCAAAATGCAGAAGAAACAAGGGCACTTCAGAAAACAGGAATGCTCTCACCTCCTTGAGTGCAAAGAAGTCACAAGCAAAATGGATCTCTTTACTCCATCAAGTCCTAGACCCGACTGCACCTCTGACCATGACCTGCCCATCTCTCTACTCATTAAGTGCCTTATTCATCATTCAGCAGCCCTGCTCAAGTCAAAGGCAGAGCGTTCTTTCAGTTCCAGGAGCAGCGAATTGCTCCATTAGTTTTCAGACTTTGATGGCAGGTCAGAGGTTCCCTGAGCCTGTCTGGAATTGAAGAGACCTCACGGATCCTTCCATCAGAGATTCTGACGGAATCACCAAGGGAGGAAAAATACCTTGACATAATGAAACTTGCGGGTAATCTCAGCTAAAGGGAACCACAGCCTCGTGAAAACATTTAACCTGTATGTTGTGTTTCCCTTTGTCATCAAGTTACTTCTACTCTTGCACCAACCTTGGGACCTTGAGTTATTCGGTTTTAAATATCTTTTCCCATATCACAGATGACTACAAATGCCAAAAGAAATCATTTATAAGTTTTCCAGTTGCCATAGCCTATGCTTGAAAACATCTGCAGACTTACAGAACAGACTTGCGGACACAGTGGAGGAAGGAGAGGGTGGGATGAATTGAGAGAGTAACGTTGAAACACACACATTACTATATTAAAACAGACAGCCAGTGGCAATTTGCTGTATGATGCAAATTTGCGTAAACCTGGTGCTCTGTAACAACCTAGACATGTGGGATGGGGAGTGGGGGAGGTGAGAGGGAGGTTCAAGAGGGAGCGGACACATGTTTACCTAGGCTGATTCATGTTGATGTGTGGCAGAAACCAACACAGTATTGAAAAGCAATTATCCTCCAGTTAAAAATAAATTAAAAAAGAAAAAGAACCTTAGTGGGAAAGTGGAAGCAATTTGCAAATGGCAGTTAGAATAGCCTCATATTTGTTATTATTTTAATACATCTTTCCAAGAAAGCCTCAATATTTTAACATCTTTGTTGAAAAGGGACCTGTAAGCATATGTAGAAAAGTTGACAAGATTCCCATCTCATCTTTTTGACCTTGGTATTTTTTAACCCAGTTATACTGTTATCTCAGGTTTGCATGCCAATATTTCCCCTTTAGGTTTATAGACTTGCCACATATGTGGCCATTCCCCCACACCACATCCCAAAAAAGAATATTTGCTTTCTAAGAAGGAATCTGGCCTAGCCCAGATTCCCCTCCCCTAGCCTCATGCACCCTCTTACAGACTTGATCAGTAGTGAGGGTGGGGCTATGTCTGTCTGGCCCTACTCTTGTCCACTGCCTAGCACACTAGTGAACATACACTAGACATTCATGAATGAGTGCAAGAATGAACAAACTTTCCTAAGAGAGGGACAGTTTGTTCGTCAGCAGAGTCTGAAAATCCAAAAGATCATACAGTCATTGTATTTCTTTTTCAGTCACAATTTCAAAAGGACACCCGTAGGTGCAATGTTGTGATACACAATTATGTGTAAGAAAGCCCTGTGGTCCACTCACATCCAGAACTGGCTTTTTCACTCTTTCAGGTCAGATCAGACTCAAGCGACTAAGTATTCTGAAAGCATCATTATTTTGTCCTTTCCTGGTTTAAAGGAAAAAAAAGTCTTCATCATGGGTGACAGAGAAAGGATCCAATTGAATTGTATGATTCACTTTTGGCTTCCAAATAGCTTTGGTCTAGTGGGATGAAACCAATGGGCTTAAAGCCCACCAGTAAAGGGCAAAAGCACCATTTGTCTTTGAGGAGACAGTAGCTTTCACTGGCCATGAACTAATGAGAAATGCTGTTGCTCTTTTATTCTGAGGTCCTCTTTTTATTTTTCAAGTAGGGTATTACAGTCAACATGTTTGACTAACCAGAAGGAGATGCATTTTCAGAAAACTTGGTACTTGGTACTTCTGCTATTTTCTTGGAAGAGAATTTATCACAAGTTATTTCTTCTGCTAGGACTTCAAAAGTGAAGTGAGATCTCTGATCCTATCTATGATCCCCTAAGGGCCAGACTTCAGTCAAAGCTACCAAGACTTGGAATGACTGACCCAGGATACAGCTTTAAGCTGAAGCTCTAAACTGAAGCATGCATTTATAAGTGTGTCTGTCTCTGTCTATAGAAAGTGCACTTTCCTCTCATTCTTTGGTGGTCCAGCCACCCTGAAAGACAAAGAGGCAGTGAAGACCCCTAAGCTGCCCAGTTGCCTGGGTTGAACCTAAGTTTTTCTGTTTGTTGTATTTACTTGCTCTCTCTATATCTGTTTGCTCCTTTGGAAAAATGGAAATGATAATAGTACCTCCCTCAGTGTTGTGAGGCAAGAGTGAGATATATCACTTGAAAGAATGCTTAAATAGTGACTGACATAGCAAACAACTGAGTGAATCATTGTTACTCTCCCTCATGCTAATAAACTACTAATGCCATTAGCAAAGGATGAACTGTACATACCCTACCATATATCATCAGTCCTGCTTGTAGGAATTTTTTTGACCAATAGATTCACGTGTGTGTTCAAGATACATGGTGCATAGGGATTGTGGCTTATGTGTGATAGCAAAAGACCAGACAAGGACTAAATTTCAAGGAGTCAATAAAAGAGTTGGCAAAACCAATTCAGGAACTTCCATGCTATGAAATATGGTGGAGCCTCTAAAAAGACATCACTTCATTACAAGAACCAATATGGAACTCTTTCTGAGCTGTATTGTAACTTTTTTTAAGCAGGATGTAAAAACAAATGTCACATGCTAGCTACTATTTCTATAAGAAAAGAAAGATATATTTGCTTATATGTCCAAGCACAATCTTTGGAAAGGGATATAAAAATCTGACAATGATGATTGCCTCTGGAAATAGGAACTCAAGGACTAGAAGAAAACAAGAGAAGGGGAGACATTTTTTATTACCTCTGTTCATGATTACATCTATTACCTATTGAAAAAATAAAATATGACATAAATGATAAAATTTTATAAGAAAATTTAAAATAAAATAATGTTACACAGCAAGCTTGAAACTATATTGTAAAATTACAAAACCAAATATTATTAGATTAAAACCATAGAGATGAGATGACCCAGGAAAGTTTTAAGCTCCAAAAGTGGGCACTGCATGGACCCCAGATGAATGGTTCAGGCTGAAGGATTTAAGATGTGGTCCCCAGGAAAGGGGCAGATTCTGCATCCACTGAGGCTAGAAAGAACCAATGGTGTCACACTTCACTTCCATCCTCTGCCCACAAAAACTGAAGTGAGATCTCTGATCTTATCTACGATCCCCTAAGGGTCAGACCTCAGTCAAAACTACCAAGACTTGGAATTACTGATCACAAATTACATCATTTTATGACTTCCAAAATATAGCTTAGAATGGTGGAATCTGAATATTGAAAGCCTTAACAGTCCTCTTGTTCAGTCACTCAGTCATGTCCAACTCTTTGCAACCCCATGGACTGTAGCACGCCAGGCTTTTCTGTCCTTCACCATCTCCCAAAGCTTGCTCAAACTCATGTCCCCTGAGTCAGTGATGACATCCAACCATCTCGTCCTCTGTCATCCCCTTCTCCTCCTGCCTTCAATCTTTCCCAGCATCAGGGTTTTTTCTAATGAGTTGGCTCTTTGCATCAGGTGGCCAAAGTATAGGAACTTCAGCATCAGTCCTTCTAATGAATACTGAGGATTGATTTCCTTTAGGATGGACTGGTTGGATCTCCTTGCAGTTCAAGGGTCTCTCAAGAGTCTTCTGCCGCACCGCAGATCAAAAGCATCAATTCTTTGGCACTCAATCTTCTTTATAGTCCAACTGTCACATCCGTCCATGACTACTGAAAAAAACCATAGCTTTGACTAGACCAACCTTTGTCAGCAAAGTAGTATCTCTGCTTTTTAATACGCTGTCTAGGTTGGTCATAACTTTTCTTCCAAGGAGCAAGCGTCTTTTAATTTCATGGCTGCAGTCACCATCTGCAGTGATTTTGGAGCCCAATAAAATAAAGTCTATCACTGTTTCCATTGTTTCTCCATCTATTTGCCATGAAGTGATGGGATCGGATGCCATGATCTTTGTTTTTTGAATGTTGAGTTTTAAGCCAGCTTTTTCACTCTCCTCTTTCACCTTCATCAATAGATTCTTTAGCTCCTCTTCACTTTTTGCCATAAAAGAGGTGTCATCTGCATATCTGAGGTTATTGATATTTCTCCCAGGCAATCTTGATTCCAGCTTGTGCTTCATCCAGCCCAGCATTTCGCATGATGTACTCTGCATATAAGTTAAATAAGCAGGGTGACAATAGAGCCTTGACGTACTCCTTTCCCAATTTTGTATCAGTCTGTTGTTTCATGTCCAGTTCTAACTGTTGCTTCTTGACCTGCATACAGGTTTCACAGGAGGCAGGTCAGGTGGTCTGGTATTCCCATCTCTTGGAGAATTTTCCACAGTTTGCTGTGATCCACACAGTCAAAGGCTTTAGTAGAGTCAATGAAAGTCCTCTAGATTTACATTGGTTCTAGATAACATTAGTTCTAGATAACAAAATTCTTCTAGATTAACATGAATTCATCTAGAGGTTGCTCAGACTCTGCAGTATGTCTAATGTGGTTGCCACATCACTTCACTTAAGGAACCAGAACTCACTAATTCCCAAAGTGCCCCATTCTCTTCATATTCTCTAATTTTGTCTTCCACTGAAGTGAAATCTGTCACACCATTGTATCTTTTTGCTTTTGGTTTTTTCAAAACAAACAACTTTTTGTGGAAGTATAGTTGATTTACAGTATTGTTAGTTTCCATTGTATCTAACCATTAGTCCTAGTTTTAACCCTTGGAACTGTACAAAACAAGTCTAAAATCTCTCCTAAATTCATTTACTCCTTTATTCAGCAAATATCTGTTGAGCACCTACTATGCCCCAGGTACTACTACTGGGCACTATTTCCTGACACTAGGTATCAGGAAAAATAAAAATGAGTAAGACACAAAAATATCCAGTCTAATGGAGTAGGCAGTTATCTTAACTGATCAATGAAAATGGGGAATACATGTAAATCCATGGCTAATTCATGTCAATGTATGACAAAAACCACTACAATATTGTAAAGCAATTAGCTCCAACTAATAAAAATAAATGAAAAAAAAAAAAGAAAAGAGTGTAAGTACAAAGATACAGACATAAGCTATCACAGAAGTCCAGTGAAGTACACGAATTCCCCATCCTGGGTGGGGTTTGGGGAAGGATTGCTAGAGTAGGCGACATCTGAGCTGAGATGGGCAGGATGAGTGGAGCTGGGAAAGGGGGGTGAGGAGGGAGAAAGTCCTGGACAGAAGGAGCATTGGGATTTGGGCCCCAAGAGAAATAGTCCTGTATGTGTGACTCTGGCATGGAAGGACTATGAAGAAATAAAGGATTTATCTTGAGAAAACAATCAAAAATGTTATAGTTTGGATATAAATTCATTTGTATTATTCTTAGGTTGAAAAAAATGTATAAGTGAATTATCACTTTACCGTACACCTGAAACTAACACAATATTGTAAATCAACTTACTTCTATTTCTTTTTAAAGAAATATTAATGTTAACTGTACCTATCTCTTCTGTATGGAAGAAATATTGTCAGGCTTAATTTTTCCACATTTTCCAATTTTTCTCAAATGACCATATAATGCTTTTATAACCAGAAAAGCCCAGATCATGATGAATCTGAAAAATAACACATCCCTCTGAGCCTTCTGCAACCTTCCCCTCATCATCACAGAAAGTCAGGAGAGCAGAGGGTCCGATGGGGGCAGTTCGGGGGTAAAATGTCTCAGTATCTCCATTCTAGAGTTGTATTGCCAAGTCCCTCCCACTTCATTATGACATTGTCACAATAGCCCAGGCAGCATTTCTCACTTTATTGGTTTGGTCATTCTTGAAATACTAACATGTGATCATCCTTCACTTGAAT
This sequence comes from Odocoileus virginianus, assembly GCF_023699985.2. NCBI lineage: Eukaryota > Metazoa > Chordata > Mammalia > Artiodactyla > Cervidae > Odocoileus > Odocoileus virginianus. Next base: position 52,825,038 of record NC_069684.1, on the reverse strand, counting down.
TTTTCAAGACTTCTTTTCATTGGTTGTTTTTATTATTATTTTATTATTTCCACCTTTCATCAGGATGGGTTTGCATTTTCAAAATAAGCACAAGGTGCTTGGTCTCCCTAATGGCCAAGAAATGCCATGCTGAATGAGGAGCTCTGGGTTCTGGACAGACTCCACCAGCCAAGGTGCAAGCCCACTGGGGACCAGAACCACAGATGGAGGGAGTGATCAGTGCAATGAATGCTAGGACGATGTATAAAATAGATAACTAGTGAGAACCGACTGTATAGCACAGGGAACTCTAAATGCTTTGTGGTGACCTAAATGAAAATGAAATCCAGAAAAGGAGAAATATATGTATATGTATAGCTGATCCACTTCACTGTACAGTAGATGCTAACACAATATTGCAAAGCAACTATACTCCAATAAAAGTTAATTTTTTAAAAAAAGCTTTGTATACAGAGACCCAAACTCTGATGTATATCTCCTTCCTACATGCACACATGCGTGCACACACACACACACACACACACACCTTACTTGCCCCTTCTTTGCTGATTTTCTCAAATACAGAAGCAGACAGATAGCTGCCCATGCAAACATGAGGAGGAATGGCATCTCTTAAAATTCACCAGTGTCTTTTTAAAAATAAATGGAAAGACATTTTTTCCTGTGCTTATATCCTTAAGCAGTGTCAGAAAGCTTCTAAACTAGTTGGTTTTACATCCCACTTTCTTTTATAAAAATTTTAAAAATAATAATCATAAGCTTTGACTTTCATAGGCTCATCTTTTACCTGCCTCAATTTTCAAGGGACTTAAACTGAAAAGTCTCAGTTCCCAATAGTTACCAGCAAAGCAAGAGTGAGTCTGGTGTTTCCCGATGTCACAGTCCTGAGTTGTCCAGAAAGAACCACAGCCAAGCTGGGATGTTGCCTGTTGCTCAGGCTGCTTGGAGCTTCTTCCAGCTTCTTCCCTCACAGAGCACCTCTTGTCTATTTCAAACTTCACCCACACACACACAAAATTTCTTTGCCCCAAGAGTTAGATATTCAGTCTAAGCTTGAAAAGAAACACCACAGGTCATGACTCAGGCCTTTCTTTGGTGCCTTCAGTAGCACTGCTGACCCCTCTCTCCTTGAAACTCTATGCTCTCTTGGTTTCCATGAGAGCAAATCACCCTGCTTCTCCTTCCATCCACTCTCTGTCCCTCCTACTCCTTGTCAGCCTTCTTTAGTTTGGATGCCCTTTCCACTGTTGTAACCCAGGGCTCTCCCTTTCCAAATCTCATATACACAACCAGGGAAGCCCCAGTGGAATATTACTCAGTCATAAAAAATGAGCAAACCTGGGTCATTCGTAGAAACGTGAATGGACCTAGAGTCTCATACAGAGTGAAGTAAGTCAGAAGAAAAAAAGAAATATCGCATATTAAAACATGTGTGCAGAGTCTACAAAAATGCTACAGATGACCCTAGTCCCACAGTAGACATAGAGGATGGGTGTGTGGACACAGTGGGGGAAGAGGACGGTGGGCTGAACTGGGAGAGGAGGACTGACGCACATACGCTGCCTTGTTTAAAATAGGTAGCTGGCGGGGAGCTGCTGTGTAGCGCAGGGAGTTCTTGGTGCTCTGTGATGATCTAGGCAGGTGGCTTGGAGGGTGGGAGGGAGGCTCAAGAAGGAAGGACCATGTGTACTCATATAGCTGATTCACTTTGTTGAAGCAGCAGAAACTAACACAATATTGTAAAGCAGAAACTAACACACATTGTAAAACAATTATACCCCCATTTAAAAAAATTACTGAGGAGTTGACAACAGTATACCTAGCTGCCATGGAAGCTGGAAAATATGGTTTCATATTTCAAACTGCCACAAGTCCAACTTGATAGAAGGGTTCCTTTAACAAGGAAAAGAGAATCAAGGTTTACTAGGCAAGCAGAAGCTTGCTGCAGGGGGTGTAAGGGGAGAGGAAGATACTTGGAAAGCAAATTTTCTCATGCCATGATTTTGTCTTTGTCTTGATCGTGGGACTACACCATTAGATGCCTCCTCCAAGAAGCTCGCCTGACCTCCCTCTCCACCCACCACAAGCAAACTTCACTTGCTCCACACTTTGTTTGACCCTCAGTCACTTCCTTTCCCACACTTGGTGCTTGCGTCTCTCCCACCATATGTCAGCTAATTGAAGGAAGCAGGGGCTCTCTCCTCCTGATCTATCTCCCTCTTTCTGGTAGTTCAGAACCCTGCTCATCAGTGGCTTGAACACTAGCTGTTTGAACTGGATTAAAATTAATCAAACTGAGTCACAAGGAGGCCAAATAGAACATAGACATTTCTGGTGCAAGAAGAATGGCCTGAGTCAGCCCAAGGAAGCATGTTCTGGAAAGAGCACCGCCCAACCATCAGGGAGCATTTGCTCTCTTTGTCATCAGTGCGTTTGCTCAGGACCATTTCAAGTCATTTCTTCCCAAATATCCCACAGAAATATTTCACATCTATCCCATTGGGATGCCAAGCTGTTTTCCTGATACAGAGACACACCAGATGCCACTTCCCCAAGCTGTTCCCATACACAGTCCTCACCAGCACTGTGGCTCTCCCTCAAAGGAAGCTGACTTTCTTTAAATGAAAAATCCCAGTAGAAGTATAAATACCAAGGAGTCTGCCTAAGTCAGAGGCTTATTCCACTGGTTATTCCAATGGTTTATTCCACTAATAGGGCGTGGGGAAATTCAGACATCTCAGGGACAGCTTTCTGGATCACTTAGTTCTTGAGAGTATCTTATTCTTACTATGTGGCTGCACTAAGAAGCAGCCTCCTGGATATCTGAGCTGCTAAATAATAAAATTTTAGGTTAAAGGTCAGAATGTACTCATGTAATTTCCAGAATCATAAGATCTTTTTGCCGTTCTGTGTATAACAAAGAAACATACTTCTCTCTATCCTCTACCAGATGAAGGTGAGCAGAATTAGTCCTCAGAGGGCATCTCAAGCATCGGCAATTTTACCATTTTCCTACTCTGAGCCAACAGACTTCGTGAAGAATCTAAAATGAGACAACAGGGGAGCAGAGGATTAGGGTACTCACTGAAAGCCAAGATAGGTGAGGGAAAGGTAAGGCTTGGGATCATCAGGACATTCTGTATGGAACACAACCTAAGTTAGAGTCTCCTCATTAACTGACTTGCTGTTACCAGGAAAAGCCACACAAAATTTAAGATGCCCAGAGGAACTGTTGGTGTCATTAGTGTACTCAGAGGCTCTTGATATTGATTGTCTTTGCCAAATTAAGAAGTAAAACTTTTCCTACAGTAATATTTTCCTATGACTTTCTGACTGTTCACTAATAGCAGACACTGCTATGTACAGGTCATATATACATGAGTTCAGTATGGAACTCGTGGAACAGAAATAACATCTCTATTTTTAGAAGAAGGATCCAAGATCAGAGAGTTTACAACTACATACCATTAGGTGATCAAGTCTCATTTCAACTTTAATGATGGCTTATGTATTGTTTTAATTTCCAAAAGTATTAAAGCTTTGTTTACTACAGAGTGAGATTTCTCAACCTCAGCATCATAGACATTCTGAGTCAGATAATTCTTTGTGATGTTGGGTCTGTATTCTGCCTTGTAGGATGATAAGCATCTACACACTAGATGCCAATAACATGACCACTCCTGTGTAACAACCAAAAATATTTCCATATGGCACCAAATACTCTTTCAGTTCAGTTCAGTTCAGTTCAGTCGCTCAGTCGTGTCTGACTCTCCGCGACCCCATGAATCGCAGCACGCCAGGCCTCCCTGTCCATCACCAACTCCTGGAGTTTACTCAAACTCATGCCCATCAAGTCGGTAATGCCTTCCAGCCATCTCATCCTCTGCCGTCCCCTTCTCCTCCTGCCCCTAATCCCTCCCAGCATCAGGGTCTTTTCCAATGAGTCAACTCTTCACATGAGGTGGCCAAAGTATTGGAGTTTCAGCTTCAGCATCAGTCCTTCCAATGAACACCCAGGACTGATCTCCTTTAGGATGGACTGGTTGGATCTCCTTGCAGTCCAAGGGACTCTCAAGAGTCTTCTCCAACACCACAGTTCAAAAGCATCGATTCTTGGGTGCTCAGCTTTCTTCACAGTCTAACTCTCACATCCATACATGACCACTGGAAAAACCATAGCCTTGACTAGACGGACCTTTGTTGGCAAAGTAATGTCTCTGCTTTTTAATATGCTGTCTAGGTTGGTCATAACTTTCCTTCCAAGGAGTAAGCATCTTTTAATTTCATGGCTGCAATCACCATCTGCAGTGATTTTGGAGCTCAAAAAAATAAAGTCTGGCACTACTTCCACTGTTTCCCCATCTATTTCCCATGAAGTAATGGGACCAGATGCCATGATCTTAGTTTTCTGAATGTTGAGCCTTAAGTCACTCTTTAGGAGGCCAAATTGCCTCCAGTTGAGGACAATTGCTATGGTTGTTGTTCTTCAGTCGCTAAGTCATGTCCAACTCTTTGGGACCTCATGGACTGCAGCACACCAGGCTTCCCTGTCCTTCACCATCTCCCAGAGATTATTCAAACTCATGTTCATTGAATTGGAGATGCCATCCAACCATCTCATCTTCCATCACACCCTTCTCCTCCTGCCCTCAATCTTTCCCAACATCAGGGTCTTTTCCAGTGAGTCTGCTCTTTGCATAAGGTGGTCAAAGTATTGGAGCTTCAGCTTCAACTTCAGTCTTTCCAACGAATATTCAGGGTTGATTTCCTTTAGGATGGACTAGTTTGATCTCCTTGTTGTCCAAGGGACTCTCAAGAGTCTTCTCCAGCACCACAGTTTGAAAGCATCAATTCTTTGGCACTCAGCCTTTAATATAGTCCAACTCTTACATCCATACATGACTACTGGAAAAATTATAGCTGCTCTTCAAGGGACTTCCCTGGTGGTCCAGTGGCTGGGACTCCATGCACCCAATGCAGGGGGCCCAGGATCAATCCCTGGTCAGGAGATCCCACAGGCCACAATTAAAAGATTCTGCACACCACAACTAAGATCCAGCTCAGACAAATAAATATTAAAAATAAATGCTGTTCAGAGACCAGCTTCACTGAGGATGGACTCAAGAAAATGTGACTTGTGAAAGCCTGGGGTGAAGTGTCAAGATGCATTTCCCAATAGGGGACATTATTATACTCTGAGTTGTGTTTCTACACAAAACTGTAGGATCCTCATCTCTCTACCATCTTGCTGAGGTATTGTCTGAGGAGAGGGGAAGGTGGGAAGAACCTTTCCATACCTGTTTAGGCTGCAAGAGTTTATGATTAATCAATAAGAAGATGAGACCAGTCCACTTGGTTAAGTAGCCTGAATAGTATTGGGTTGGTCAGGAAGTTTGTTCGGGTTATGGAAAAACTGGAATGAACTTCTTGGCCAATCCAATATTTCTATATTTTAAGGAGTTCCAAAATAAAAGAACAAAGGGATAAAGGGGGGAAATGAGAAGCAAGAGAGATTTGTGAGAACTTCCACCAACCCTATGATGTAACCCACTGGGAAGGAGCTAGCAGGGCAAGATAGGTAAATGACAGCATATGGCAGACTGGCCTGGTGGACAAGGGGTGTTCCAGACAACACTCCACGCCACACTCACTGGAGATCATAGGCCAGGGTGGGCCTCTTCTGCCCATCCTAGAGCTCAGGTCAAACATCCAGAGTCCCTTGCTTGTGTGGATTTGGCACCATTGAAATGACAAAGGGCCGAGTCACTTTCTTCTCTTCATCCATATATTTCAAAGGAAACCCAGGCCATCTGTCTCTTCCTTGTCAACTCAATAGCCACAATTCAGCTTTACAGAGGTGCAATTGCCATTCAGATAATGGCATAAACATTCCAATGTGCCAATTTAAGATTTTTCAGTCCTCTTTTTTTTTTTTTTTTTTCCTTTAAACAAGGAAGTCTTTTCTCTGGGAGGAAGCAATCCAAGTCATCAAAGATAACAAACCAGATTCTAAGCCTGGCCATGAACCCCTCTAATCTTCTGAATTTCTCACAGGAAGGAAATTGGGTGAAATGGTGTTAATGTGCAAGGTCAGTGCCTCTGCCCCTTGCTCCCATCTGTCCCACTGAGAATGTAGATGGAGCCCAGCAGATACATTCCACGTTTGTTTTACTGATCATTGCATCTCTCTGGAAGCAGAAGTGGCCACAGTGTGGACTGTAATTCTCTTCTTAGTTCTGATCAAAAGGAAAAACCAGGGCAAAATGTGTAAGTGGCAAGTAACTTGAGAAAAATAAACCATTATCACCTGAAGAGTTCAAAATAAAAAAAGACAATAAAACCAGGCAAATCTGTATTTACCCCCATGAGGCCATAAGGCAGCAAACAGTCAATCTTGTTCATTGCTTTTTCTCCAATTCCTCACATAATACCTGACATACTATAGGCACTTGATAAATATTTAGTTATTGATGGGCCTAGAAGTTTCCTAGATCCTAGAAAGAAAATTTGAAAAAAATAAACAGACATGATTTTTATCCATGAATATTATCTTTTTCAAGTTGTTTTCCCAAAATGGGAAAGAGTCAGAAATGAAATTCTAACCATACAACCTCTAATATTAAAAAATTAAGAAGAGGAAAATATATAACATCAGTTAAGATGCATTTGGCAATAAGTAACATAAAGCCCAGCTAACAATGACTTATAACTAAAGATACTTACTATTTATCACAAGAAGTCTGCAGGTGGGCAATGACAGGACTGCCTCATAATCTTCAAACACAGACCCTGGGTTGATATATCTGTGATTCTCTGAGATTCCCTCAAGGTCATAAAACGGTTGTCATAGCACCAAGCATCACATCTTCACATATTTAAAGGCAGGAAGTAGCCAACTGGCTGTGTAAAGAAGTCCCTTTGCAGTTCTTCCTCCTTTTATAAGGACAAAATATCTTGGATTTGACATCAAAAGCAAAAGCAACAAAATTAAAAACAAATAAGTGGGATGAACTATATTAAACTAAAAAGCTTCTGCATAGCAGAAGAAACAATCAACATAATGAAAAGACAACCTATGAAATGGGAGAAAATACTTGTAAATAATATATCTCAAAAAGGGTTAATATCCAAAATACATAAAGTGAAAGTGAAGGTCGTTGAGTCATGTCTGACTCTTTGAGACCCCATGGACTATACAGTCCATGGAATTCTCCAAGCCAGAATACTGGAGTGGGTAGCCTTTCTCTTCTCCAGGGGATCTTCCCAACCCTGGGATCAAACCATGGTCTCCTCCATTGCAGGCAGATTCTTTACCAGCTGAGCTACCAGAGAAGCCTCTAAAATATATAAAGAACCCATACAACTCAATAACAAAAACACAAAAAACCTGATTAAAAAATGGGCAGTGGACCTGAACAGATATTTTTCCAAAGAAGACACACAGATGGCCAACAGGTATATGAATAGGTGCTTCACATGACTAGTTATCAGGGAAACACATATCAAAACCACAATGAGATATCACTTCAGATCTGATAGATATCATCAGAAAGACAAGAAATACTAAGTGTTGGCAAAGGTGCAGGGAATATAAGGAACTCTTGGGCACTGTTGGTGAGAATGTAAATTGGCGCAACCACTATGAAAAACAGTATGGAACTTTCTCAACATATTAAAAATAGAACTACTGTGTGAGCCACCGATCCCACTTCAGGGTATATATTCCAAAGGAATTAAAATTAAGATCTCACAGAGGTATTTTTACTCCCACATTCATGCAGCATTATTCACAACAGCCACGACATGGAAACAGCCTAAGTGTCCATCAACAGATGAAAGAAGATAGATAAATAGGCAATAAACGTTATCCAGTCATAAGAAGGAAATTCTGATGCTTGCAACAACTTGGATGAACTTGAGGGCATTATGCTAAGTGAAATAAGTCAGAGAGAAAGACAATTACAGTCTGACATCACTCGTATGTGAAATCTGAAGAAGCGGAACTCGTAGAAACAGAGGGGCAAGGAGAGTGGTTACTAGGTGCTGGGTGGTGGAGGAAGCGGGGAGATGTTGGTCAAAAAAGACCAACTCCCAGTTATAGATTAACGAATTCTGGGAACCTAACGTATAGCATGGTGATTATAGCTCTTTACTGTATATTAGATACTGTACTATATACCTGAATGTTGTGTAAGAGATCTTAAATGTTCTTACCACAAAAGAAATGTTATTAACCATGTCAGCTAATGTATGGTGGCAATCATTTTGCAATATATAAATATATCAAATCAATACATTATACATCTTAAGCTTATACAGTGTTATGTGTCAATTATATCTCAATAAAGCTGGATGGGGAGGAGGAGAAAATAATCAACAGTGTCAAATGCTCCTGTCAAGTAAAGTAAGATCTGATAACTGACCATTGAACTTAACAACACAGGGTAGGGGAATGCTGGCAAAAGCCAGTATTTAAAATGTAAGAAGAGGAATTAAAAATGGTGAATTTAGACTCTGAACCTGATTTTGAATTCTTTAGAGCAGTTTCTTGCAAAAAAGCAAAAATTAGGGAAGTGGTTGATGGCAGAAATGAGATCAACAAGAGGTCGTTGCTTTTTTTTTTTAATGGAGAAACAATAGCATATTTGCATCCAGCAGGGGAGGGAAAGATGACAGAGAAGAAGAGAAAACTTGCTGAAGCCATGACCTTGAGTAGTGTGAGACAGAATAGGATTTAGTCCTCTTCAAATACAGCATCACCCAAGGCAACCAGGCAGTGGGAAGGCAGAGACACGAATGCAGATGCAAATAAGGTAAGTAGACTGTGGAGGTTAAAAATCTGGCAACATTCTCTTCTACCTGCTTCAATTTCTCAGTAAAACAGGAAGCAAGTTCAGCAGGGAAGAGTGAGGATGAAGGAGGATTTGTGGGAGTTTTCAAATGGTAAAATGTCATGTACCCCAATGTTCATCACAGCACTGTTGATAATAGCCACAACATGGAAGCAACCTAGATGCCCATCAGCAGACAAATGGATAAGAGAGCTATGGTACATATACACAATGGAATATTACTCAGCCATTAAAAAGAATATGTTTGTATCAGTTCTAATGAGAAGGATGAAACTGGAGCCCATTATACAGAGTGAAGTAAGCCAGAAAGATAAAGACCATTACAGTATACTAATGCATATATAGAGAATTTAGAAAGATGGTAATGATAACCCTATATGCAAGATGGAAAAAGAGACACACATGTATAGAACAGACTTTTGGACTCTGTGGGAGAAGGCGAGGGTGGGATGATCTGAGAGAACAGCATTGAAACATGTATATTATCTAGGGTGAAACAGATCACCAGCCCAGGTTGGATGCATGAGACAAGTGCTCAGGGCTAGTGCACTGGGATGACCCACAGGGATGGGGTGGGGAGGGAGGCGGGAGGGGGGATCAGGATGGGGAACACATGTAAATCCATGGCTGATTCATGTCAATGTATGGCAAAAACCACTACAATATTGTAAAGTAATTAGCCTCCAACTAATAAAAATAAATTTAAAAAAAAAGAAATGGTGAAATGGCCTTCTAGGAAAGTGGGAGAGTAAATGGACCAGGGAGGTAAACTACAAAAATGATGCTGGGTAGCATTAAAGTCTCATCTGAAGCTCATAGTCATGAATATAAAGTCAAACCAGGCACCAAGGTTGTGATTTTCTCCAGCAACATTCACCTCTACATATGTAGTCACAGAACAGATGTAGAGAGAAAGAGAGAGAGATCTAACCAGGGTTGTGGTTTTACTAAAACCATAAAATGTGAGTGGGGCAAGGGAACAGAAGCTACATATGAAGGAGTGATTATTTGCAATGAGCATAGTTTAAGCTGGGTAAGAAATAGGGAGAGTGCATCAAAAAGATGAAGAGCAGTGAAGAGAGATCAATTTGTTGGAGGTCCTCTTGGAACTGAAGAGTTGCTGAAGGTCATGGTTCCCAGGGAAAAGTTTAAAAGCTAAGATGGTGTTAATAAAAATTGAGATGCATGAGGGTGTGGCCCACAGCAAACAGGTGTTTAAGAAGCAGGGCTTCCTAAAGTATTGAAGGGCTGTGTTATGGAAATAGACTTTTTCTGTATAATGTTAAAGCCAGTATTAAGAAATTATAAGAAGAAAAATTTCAGGAAAAAAGGAGCATGCTATAAAAGAAGAAATGCATTCATCTGCTCCCATGTCCTGGCTATTGTAAATAATGCTGCAGTGAACATTGGGATGCATGCATCTTTTTGAATTGTAGTTTTCTCAGGGTGTATGCCCAGATGCAGATGTAGAGACTTGTGGACACAGTGGGGGAGGGAGAAGATGACCCATGGAATATTACACAGCCATTAAAAAGAATTCATTTGAATCAGTTCTAATGAGATGGATGAAACTGGAGCCCATTATACAGAGTGAAGTAAGCCAGAAAGATAAAGATCATTACAGTATACTAACACATATATATGGAATTTAGAAAGATGGTAATGATAACCCTATATGCAAAACAGAAAAAGAGACACAGATGTACAGAACAGACTTTTGGACTCTGTGGGAGAAGCCGAGGGTGGGATGTTTCGAGAGAACAGCATCGAAACATGTATATTATCTAGGGTGAAACAGATCACCAGCCCAGGTTGGATGCATGAGACAAGTGCTCGGGCCTGGTGCACTGGGAAGACCCAGAGGGATCGGGTAGAGAGGGAGGTGGGAGGGGGGATCGGGATGGGGAATACATGTAAATCCATGGCTGATTCATGTCAATGTATGGCAAAAACCACTACAATATTGTAAAGTAATTAGCTGCCAACTAATGAAAATAAATTTTAAAAAAAAGAAAGTAGCATTGACATATATACACTACCACGTGTGAAACAGAGAACTAGTGGGAAGCTGCTGTTAACACAGGGAACCCCGCGTGGTGCTCTGTGATGACCTAGAGTGGGGGATGGGGGCAGGGAGAGTGGGGGTGGGGATGGATGGCTCAAGAGGTCGGGGATATATATATATATATATATAGTTATGATTCATGTTGTTGTACTACAGAAACAAATACAACATTGTAAAACAATTATCCTCCAGTTAAAAAGTAAATTTATAAAAAGAGAAATGGAGCAAAGATACCAACAATAATAGTGAGATTTCAAGAACCATTCAAGCAGAGGCTGGATAACCACTGAGCCTCTTAGGAGAAGGATAAGACAGAAGATTTCTGCAGTAAATCGATCATATTTGAAAACCATGCAGGGTTCATCTTGCTCAAAAGTCCTTTCTTTTTCCTGAAAAATATTTTGCCTTATTGTAAGCCACAGAAGTGGAGCCTTACAATAGTATGGCCATATTTGCTGATGGGAGCTGCCTGCCTGCAAGGTCCCTTCTATCTTTGTGTTGATAGAGCCCTAGAAGTTCTGCCAGCATCCACCTAAGCAATTTCTGGAAGTACTACGTTCCCAGGAGAGTACCAAATAATGGCAGGTAAGGATCAAATGGCAAATCCAGACACATTCGAGCAGTCTCCATTGCTTTCTTGCTCTCTTCTCCACACTGCTTCCACACACCAGTTCATGGTTTGGCCTCACCTACCACCTTCAAGACCTGTGCCCCTCTTGCCTTGCCCTCACCCTAAGTCAAATCAAAACCAACCTTTCCACGCGAACTCCCCAGGGTGTCTCCACCCCTTGCCAGCCTAGAGCTGTCTCTTCCACCTTCCCACCACTGAACTATCATGACACATTTGACATGTTATTGGAGGAAAACGATTTCTCATCTTATATTTCTAAGGAAATTCTAAAAAGCAATTGCAAACTCCATCTCTAATGGCACTTCTGAAAAAGAGCAAGAGCTACAATCTGAATGATTGAAGCCTGACACTCAACGGCCCATGCTTTACAAAAAAAGCAGGTTGTTAACTGTGCCTCTAAATCAGGATACAAACCCATTGTTGATGCTGTCGCTGTTTTTTACTTTTTTTTAATTAGAGTATAATTGCTTTACAATATTGTGTTCATCTCTGATGTACAACAGTGTGAATCAGCTGTAAGTATACATATAAGAGAAGGCCCCCTCTCTTGGACCTTCCTCCCACCCCCACCTCCATCCTACCCTTCTAGGTCATCACAGAGCCCTGAGCTGAGCTCCCACTAGCTAGCTATCCCACTAGTTAGCTCTTTTACACCTGGCCATGTATAAATGTCATTTCTACCCTCCCAATTTGCCCCACCTTCTCCTCCCTGCCCCCATGTCCAACAATCTGTCCCCTGAGTCTGCATCTCTATTCCTGCCCTGCAAATAGGTTCGTCTGTGACAGTTTCTCCTCCATTTCCTGTCCCCATGCAATATGTACAAGTAGCTCATTAAGCTTATTGGTAAGAGCATTTAGAGTCACTTATATGGGTCCTGTCACATCAGGGTGGGAGAAATGAATCCCCACCAGGGACTCGGATCTAATTCATACTCTCCAAAGCAATTCATATGAAGCAATGTTTGGGGCTACTACCCAGAGTAATAGATGAGTATCTCCTTGGCCATTTAGCTAGTGTTGCTCTAATGATCTCTCTAGCCCCTAGAATCCTGGAGGAGAGGTGAGACAACTCAAGCCTTCCACACTTAGCATTTGCTCTCAAGTACTGATCTCTTTCAACACACAGAAGTTTTGCTTCCAAACAAGATTTTACAATCTTTGAAGGCAGGGACATCTTATGACTCTTTATAAGCCCTCTAGCACCCACCACAGTGTCATGCAGGTAATTGATATTCAATAGACTACCTGTTAACAGTACTATCCGCAAGCAAATAACTCCATGAATCACTAGCCTTGCCCTTGTACTGCCAGCTCCCCAAACCAAGCCTTGCTATCAAATAAGAGCATTGCAGTGAAAAATGAGACTTGGAGAAGACACATTTGAATTCCCAGCATGTTTCATTTGTTTTTCCCTGTGGCTCAGGCAAAGAAATTTCTCATCCCCTGTCTGTGGATCGCAACACTTCAGAAACAATATAGATTTTTATCTCTGGTCCATTTAATTGAACATAAAAAGCAAGGTCACCACAGCCATTTGGTCCCTGTGCCTTGAGAAGCACCACATCAACTCAGAATATTTAGCTCTCCTGTCACCTACGGCTTAGAAGCAAAACAAGAGGCATTCAGAGGTCTTTAATCTTCTCATTAGCGTTGGAGTTGGTGACAGTACTGCAATAAACAGGAGAAAAATAAGTTTCCATGACTCTTTCAAATAAAACTTAAGATTGCAAGAACACACTGCAAATACCATTTTATTCCTCTCATTACATCTGAAACTTTTTTTTCAATGAGAGAGGAAAGAAAAAAATACATTCTGGTCATATTTAACTTCTACTTTGTGATAAACCCACTTTTGTCCTTAACCATTGGGCTTCCCAGGTGACACTAGTGGCAGGTGACTCCTGCCAGTGCAGGAGACTTAAGGGCTGTGGGTTCGATCCCTGGGTCAGGAAGATCCCCTGGAGGAGGGCATAGCAACCCACTGCAGTGTTCTTGCCTGGAGAATCCCCATGAACAGAGCAGCCTGGCAGGCTATGGTCTATAGGATTGCAAAGAGCTGGACACAACTGAAGAGACTGAGCATGCACATATTGTCATCATACCGAGGAAGAAATTCACATGGAAGGAAGAACCAAAACTACCTTAAACTCTGAAACAAATGGATTGAGGTCGAATGCATTGCATCATGCAGGCCCACCTAATGCACTTTTAAGTCAGCCTCAGTCGTAAGTGGTTTTTCCAGAGAAACCCAGATACCTAACAAATACTGATGGCACCCATGGAAATATGAACAGCCCTGGAGACCACATCGTCAAGTAGCCAGTAAGGTACTCTGACTCACCTTCCTCCTTAAGATCAAAGAATATACGCTTCCAGTATCGGATAAGACGGTTAACAACAAATTTATTGAATATCCGTGCTCTGACTCATTTTTCCTCCATAAGGTGCTGTCCAGGAAGCACTGGTGAGATGAAAACTGGCCTTTTGCATTGTATGTTTTTCAACATACCAGGGTCACCAGTCATTAAACCACCCTGCTTCACCAGCCACTTGCTCTTCAGGGCAACCTGAAATCCCACCCTCTCTGCTCTTGCTGACCACCTAAGTCAGCCCTGTCTTCCCAGAGTCCATTTCCTCTGCCATCAACTCAGACATGATCCAAGCCCTTCTGATTTCACAGATCTTTAATCCCTATCCCAGAATCCAGTGTATCAGGGTTCAAACTTACTGTACTTATAATATTCTTGAATATCTCTCATATGCAGCCTAATTAATTAATATCTCTCAAGCACAGCTAAGCACTTTTCTGCATCACCTCTAATTTAATCCTCACATCCTCTCTGTGAGGGAGGCCCTATCACCACCATGGCTTTATTGATGATGAGATAGAGACCAAGAGTGTTCTGGTTGTTGCACAAGAAACCACAACAAAACATAGTGGCTTAGGGGCTTCCCTGGTGGTCCAGTGGTTAACAATCTGCCTTCCAGTGCAAGGGACATAGGTTCAATCCCTAGTTGGGGAACTAAGATCCCACATGCCACGGGGTAACTTGGCTCATGAAGGCAAGGGCTGAGGTCCTGGGGGAGCCAGTGTCCTCAGTTTTGAGCTTTGAGGAGTCTTGCATACGCTCACTGCTTCTGCCCGCAGGTTGTTGGTGGCTTAATGGAAGTGCTGCAACAAATGACCCACTACAAAGAAGACCCAGTGCAGCCAAAACAAACAAACAAACAAACAAAATAGTAACTGAAAATAGCAACTGGTTTTTATTTCTCACAGTCACGTAAGTTGATGGCAGGTTAGCTGGACAGTTCTTTCTGGGGTCTTCCATGAAGTTGCAGTCAGATGTCTATTGGGGCCACAGTTCATCAGATTGGCTTGACCGTCCCAGGCTTGATCCAACATGGCTTCTGCGCTCACAAGTCTCTTCCACATGGCTTCTATCCCCAACAGCTATTCAGATTTCTTCCATGGCAACTTAGGGCCCCAAAAGCCCAAAGTGGAAGCTGTTCATCCTCTTGAAGGCTAGTCCTAGAATAGCTTAGCATTACTTCGGATGTATTCTGTTGGTCAAACAGGCTGAGACCAGTCCTGATTCAAGAGAAGAAACAGACCCCTTAAGAAACAGATCCCTTCTTTTGACAGAAGAGTATGAGAGAGTTTCCAGCCATCTTTAATCTACCACAGAGAAGTTAAGCAAGTTACCCAAGGTCACACAGCAAATAGGTGTCCAAGCTGCGGTTCAATCCAGTTCAATCTGACAACAAAGCTCATGTTCTTATTAATCAGCCACTCTATTTTCTTCCCAGTGAAAGGCACTTCCAGTAAGCTACCAACACGGAAGCAGAGGCAGTGAGCCTCCACAAGACTCCTCGAAGCTCAAAACTGAGGACACGGGCTCCCTCAGGCCCCCAGCCCTTCCCTTCATCCCTCCTAGCCCCTATCTGTGAATACAGGGACCAAAGACCTCACCCCTGAGGACCCTGACACAGAGAATCCTGTTCTTGAAAAGTATATCCAAAAGTAACCCAGACTCCTTCTCTGAACACCTGACTACGCCAGGGGTGAGACAGATGGAAACTCAGAAGACAGCCACAGAATTTTGTTGTCATGCCAAATTGCAGGCCAGGCCGAGCACAGACATCATCTGAGGGCCTTACCTGAACAACACTGAGGGTAGGAGCAAATGGAGTTAGAATCTGGGGTCCACGGGGGGGCTCACCAGGGAACTTACTGTTACCCAGAGATGAGTAAGTAGTAATGACCAAATTGGCAGTGGGTCTAAGGATTTTGTTAGTAGAGAATTAGAGGAATGGGCGGTGGGGTTACAGGGAAGGGCTTCCCGGGTGTCAATAGTGGTAAAGAACTCGCCTGCCAACGCAGGAGATGTAAGAAACAAGGGTTTGACCCCTGAGTCAGGAAGAACCCCTGGAGGAAGAAATGCAACCCACTCTAGTATTCTTGCCTGGAGAATTCCATGGACAGAGGAGACTGGCAGGCTACAGTCCATAGGGTCACAAAAAGTCAGTCAGGACTGAAGTGATTTAGCATGCACGTTGCAAGGAAATAAAGCCAAGAGAGTTAACCTCTGAAAGAAGAAATGGAGGATGTGGGGATGCATAGGGCAAAGGGGTAGACGTGTTGAAGGAAGGCATTGTGCCTTTGTCCTGGAAGGGATGGTCAAGGTCTCTGAGAAGAATCAAAAAGAGGGAAGATTCCACGTAAGCCCCTCCTCTTCTAGCTCCAGGGTCATTGACTCTGGTCATTCTCCCCTAAAATGATCCTTGTCATCCTGCCCACAACTGAAACACACCTTTCCAGGCACCTCCCTTCCCCTCCAGCCTGCCCCGTCATTCTGTTTTATCTCTCTAAAGCCAGCATCTTGGTAGCGCTGCTTTTCATTAATCATTCATCAGCCAGCCCCAGTCTGCAGAGATGCCATTTCCTTCAAGTAAGAACCCTCTGTCCATCCACAGTCATTACTGGAAACACAAATTGCCACACACATTTTAATTTGCTCAAGGCAGTTGTTTTTATGAGCAATGGTGAAAACAAAATTCCATTACGTCAAAGTTAATTCCTCCGCAGCACATCAATAGATGCTCCTTGGAGGCAATGCATTAGCCCAGCTGCAGTCAGTAGCTTAGAGGGCTGACGGAATTAGAGTTTTGGTGATGCATTCACTATTAGAATCACAGTAATGACCAGTCCTTCCATTTACCTGGGGCTGCCTCAGCTGGATGAATCCCAAAATGCGTCACTATCTACCTCAGCATCAGTCATCCATCAGCTAAAGTAGAGT
This sequence comes from Odocoileus virginianus, assembly GCF_023699985.2. NCBI lineage: Eukaryota > Metazoa > Chordata > Mammalia > Artiodactyla > Cervidae > Odocoileus > Odocoileus virginianus. Next base: position 52,808,190 of record NC_069684.1, on the reverse strand, counting down.
ACCCATTTGGTAACCCTGGCCAGCGTATGCATGCCTCCATTGAAGGCCAGAGAAACATAGCCTGGGGAACAGACAATTTGCACAGAGCTAATCAGCTCTGACTCGCTTTCCTCTTGCCTATAAATCTGGTCTCCCGGGGATTTAATTTGGTCAGTGATCACACAGCTGCTTCCCACAGACAGAGGCAGCCGGCAGGGTCCCACAAGGGAGCCATTATGGCCACAAAGCCCTGAGGACATAAAGACAGATGTCAGTTCACATCAGCGAGTGCCTCCCCAGGAACCTCTGGGCTGCTCCTGATGCAAGGCGGGCCATTCTAAAATCCACCAGGGCTGCTAGGAAATTGGCATCAGAGATTTCCTGATGAAGCACACACAGCCTTAAGGAATGTGATGCCCAGGACTGCTCTGGGGTCCAGAAGTTCAGGGTGGGTTTGAAGATGCCTTGGGGAAAAATCAGTGATGAGTAGATCTTCCTTACGGATGGAGTAAGGAGGTGTTAGGGAGATGCTGTCCCCGAAACAGATGACATGACATGCTATTGTAATGCTGGGGACTCCAAGAAAGGGACTCCCCTTACAGGAAACAGAACTTCTTTAACTGGGCATAAGGTCAGCAAGTCCATAATTAGAACCAAAATCAAAATGCAGTTGTCCCTGAGAGAGGCAACTCATCAGTGGGGTAAAAGGTTGATATGGGAGCCTCTTCAGACAGATGGGAAAAGAAAGAGAAGGTGTCCCTGGGAAGCTGATGAGAGGGGAAGAGGGTGACCACACCAGGGACATAAGGGACTTCAGAAGGAGGAACCACAGACACCTCATTACTCCACAAACAAGGGAGAGCTGACCCTGCTAATTCAAGAACTGGACGAGTTTCTCAGATGGAGGATTCCTTTAAAGGTTGAGAGAGTTCAAAAATTAAAGATTGGAGAGAGCTCAAAGTATGTCTCCCTCCCCCATCATTCTACCCCAGGAATTCATCCTGACAATATAATCTGGACCCAGCAACGGCCATGCCTGCTTCTCTTATCATGGCTTAAGGAGACTCCAGTGTCACTAGTTTATTGTATTTGCTGCTGGAGTAAAAGAGTACTGATGATATTTTTCAAAGAAGGATGACTTAGATGGGTCAAAAAAACAACCGTGAGGAAAAGGAATATTGCCTACTTGTTCCAAATGACCTTGATTATCTGTCTACACTGGTTGAGATGACTAGATCATTTCCCCTGGATGTTTCTCTTTTATTCATAAACTTGATTGAGGTAGCCATTTCGTAAATAGCTGTGGCTTCTAAACCTAGTGAGACAAAGAAGAATGGAAGGTGGGTCTGATGGCTAAAAGGTTACCTCATGCCCTTAAGAAATTAGGAGTGGGAAGTTTAGCTGTCAGTATCAGAGGGATAGCTTGGAGAATACTGAGAGAGTTTGAAACACCCCACCCAGGTTATCTGTGGTCATTCCTTGCAATAATAAAAGGCAATTGAAAGTGAATAATTGAAGCTGATCTGAATTCTAAAACCCAGCAACAAAGAGAATGCTTCCCAGAGGGTGTGGAATTTTAGAATCCACCTGGGTTATTTACAATGTTAGGGTGGGAGGTAAATTTTTTCATGCATGAATCACACTTCTCACTCTTCCCCCCTAGAATTCTCAACAGAAAGAGAATACTCAGAAGGAACCAACAGCTCATTTGAGAAGAAAACACACTTCTGATTATAACTGTAACAGTGCCTAAGAGTCCCAGCATGCAAGATTTCTTGAATAAAACTGAATTGGAGCACACAGCTCAGAATGGAAGACCAAAGTGGAACCAGCCACCTCCTCCAGGGCACAGCTTGGCTCCTACCTGTTTGATCATATGCTCCAGGAGTGAGAAATACAGTACAATTTCATAAAAGGCCTGGGGTCTACTTGAAAAGGACTGGCCAATCTGTCTCAACAGATCCAATCCATACCCAACCAAGAAAGGGGGTGAAGAGAGCGTTCAGGTGCATGCCAGTACCTTCCCTGTAGAAGGAGAAGGCTGGATTTGCTGCCCTTGAGCAAGAGATGTTGAAACAAGATGAGATAAAACAAAAATCATACAAGCAACAGTCTGCAAGAATATCTTTATATCCAATGATTGCTTTACTGAGAAGTTCCATCCTGAGAAGAGATAGGGAGCCCAAACACCTACATAAAGGCCAATAAGGTGTGATATTCCTTCTAAATTCCACAGAAGACCACCAGTTCAAGGGGAGGTATTGATTCTTGAATATATTGATTTACTGGGATTCTTTGCCCTCACAGGGCCAAAGAAAACTTTCAAGAAATGTTACAATTATGCAAAGAAGAGCTATGACTAGACCATTTAGCACTGGGCACTAATCATCAGAGGGCTTCCCAGGTGGTGAAATGGTAAAGAATCCTTCTGCCAATCCCGAAGATGAGGGTTCCATCCTGTGTCAGGAAGATCCTCTGCAGGAGGAAATGGCAACCCACTCTAGTATTCTTGCCTGGGAAATCCCATGGACAGAGGAGCCTGGTGGGCTACAGACCATGAGGTCCCAAAAGTGTTGGATGCAACTGAGCATACAAGCACTAATCATCAGAACTTACATACACTCTCCCACTGTGGATGGTGGCAAGAAGACATTTAATGCACCCATAGCCCTTACACAGTTGGAGAACCAGGCATCATGGTTCAGGGCTTTGTGCCATTGACTCAGGAAAACATGATGCCCAGAGAGATGCTGACTGTTAAGAATAGGTTCAAGGGCTTGACTGGTTGGCCAGCTGTTTGAGAATCAGGGGTGTCCTTGGCCCACAAGTTGTGCCCTCTGTGTTCTGACCATGAGAGAAACAAAGGTCAGTTGAGTAACACAAGGCTCGTAACACCAGTTTTTCTACTGGTACCTTAGTTGGGATCATGGAGGCAGCCTCCTCACATGCTAATGGCAAGACGGGAAAGTGCCATGAGGTCTTTAGGTAATTGTTTGAGGAAAACAGCTAAAGCATAAATGGGTAACAAAACTAAGGAGTAAAGGAAAGAGAGAGAATAAAGCCCCTCTGACCTAAAGTCTCCATCCTCTTTCTTCAAGCTTTCGAAGGTGTCTCCAGGCCAATTTGAAGGGCAAGAGGAGGTGGAACAGGCAAGTTTTCACACTTGATTCAATTTCAGCCATTCAATTTAAGTGTTATATGTTGGAATTTTGTGCCAGATTTCATTTGGCCAAAGGGAAAGTCTTCTATCTTAAAAAAAAAAAAAAAGAATGCCACTATTCCAGAAAGTATAAAAAAGAGGAATTCCTAATATAACATGAAACAAAACTCTTGGCCTCCAACATAGCCAATTATATAAATTGACTCAAGCATAACTGGAATTAAAATTGCTAGCTTCTGTCTGATTTACCCTCTCGCCTCTTTCCCATGGTTCAACAATTCCAAGATCCTGCGGCATGAGAGAAAGCACCCTGATGAAATGAAAGGGGTGAAGTCGAGATTCAGTTCCTTTGTTTACTAGTGTACTCATCACCTCTGAGCCTCTAATTTCTCAGCTGTAAAAGGTCCTTATGATTCACACCCTCCCTAACTCACAAGGTCGTGGAGATACTTTATTTGAAACAAGGTTTACACATGAAAACATAATGCAAATCTCTTTGTTTCTAAATATGTTGTAGCACCTATACATTTTTCTGTACATATTTCAGTCAATGTTTAAATCAACCAAAACTTCTGTACCTGCAGATAGGCATGCATGGGTGAATGATCTAGACTCTTCAAGTTTGGGAAATAAATTCTAGGGAAGTCACGGGATAAAGAAGTTGGGAATCCCTGTGTGAATGACATGGCCCCATATCAATTATTCAGTGCATCCCACTAGCCATACTGGTGGGCTAAAGATGATGTCAGTCAAAATGAGAAAAGAGAAACCTCCCCCGCCCCAGCTGCCCTCTGAGGGGGACCTGGGCAGGGGACCCATGCATCACTGACCACAAGGCACAACAGCCACACTGTCCCCCCTTTTCTTCCTCTTGTGGTCCTGCCCCAGGTCCATGCCCCAGTGTCACTGAGGACCCCAAAAGGTGGCTCCCCCCATTCTGGCTCACAATCCCACACACACACAGAGGATAGAAGAGATGATGTAGATGGAAGGCAGGACAATCTGCTGACTATGATGAGACCACCAGCCACGAGGTGCCAAAAGGAAAATAGATGGATGAGCTCAATTAGGATTGGGAAGGAGAGAGAGACACCACATTTTCACAAAGAGAAAAAATCCATACATAGTTCTTATAGATGCAAACAGCAATACTGCAGCGATCTTCTGGATTAGCAGCAAGACTGCAAATACCAAGCCTGCAGCAATGCCCACCCCACCACCCCAGCCTCTCAACACTTTTGTAACACCAGAAACTCCAGCACCAGCTTAAAAACCCCCTCATTCACAAGTGATCCTCATTGTTCCACAGCAGCTGCAGATTTAACTATGAATATGCCTCCAAATGCTACAAACAAATATGGCTTTAAAATATAAATTAAACCCAAGGCACAAACCCAAGGAGTTACTTCAAAATGGAGAAGTATATGTGGCACTTGTATATGCTGAGTCTCGGGCAACTGTATATCTTATAAATCACTGTCCTCATCTTAATGAATGATAATGAGAACTAAACATGTTCACCCAAAGAACCAATCTCGAGATTGTAAAATTGGAACCAGATTGCTTGTAGAGCAAGCAGGATAAAGTAAAAAACAAAACAAAACAAAAGCCCACAATCAGACTGCACAAGAAACTGTTATCTCTTCCATAAAAAAAAAAAAAAAAAAAAAAAACAGGACTGACAAGGAAAATGACCACATGAAATCATGAAAATTTTAAAGTGAATCTGAATTGACTCATAATTATGAAACTTTTCAACTCATAATTATACTTGACCACTAAACATTGCCTTGATACATTCAAAGCCCTCTCAGATGCATTGTCAAATGTGTGGCTCACAGAATCCTTAAAAACAGGCAACACAGAGCCCCCCTCCCATTTGGCTGATGAGCAAACCAAAGTCTAAAAAGGTTATGTGACTTCCCCAGAGTCACACAGCTGGTAAGTGACAAAGCTGGGCCTTCAACCTGGGTCTCTATGCTTTCATCTCAATACTTCTAGATATGTCAAACCTCCTATTATGAGAGCTGAGTAAAAGCAAATATCTTACAGCATTAGGTTGTCAAGCTTCTTGAAATAACATTTCAGGAAAAAATTGGCCCAAGTGAATGAACGGCATGTCATGATACTAGAAGGCATCCCCTCAGTATCTCACTGTTGTAAATCTACCTAGATTCCCATTCTCATCTGTATTTCCAGTAAACACACTGAGGCATCGAGATGCTGGAAGATGGTCCCAGAAGGAACTAAGGAAATGCCAAGGCCTTCCCACTGCTAGTTTCAGTGTCAATGAACAGCATTGCTGAGCACCGACTAGACACAGGGGCCTTGGGTAGATAGAGAAAAGGGGTGCACAAGATGAGAAGACACAGTCTTGCCCTGGGCAAACCAGCTCAAGCAGTTTGTTAGTGCAAGCAGTGTATGTTAACAGGGTCAAGGTCATCCTCACTTTTCTCTAAGGAATCTGGGAGTGCCATTCCTGGAAGGCCTACTTCTCATTGACCATTGATCTATTTCTCATGAGTCATAGCTCATTTTAGAACCATCATATTAACCTCAAAGTATCCTCAGGAGATGAAAAGAATTCATTTTTAAAGTCTCTTTACCACTTTTGAGAGGTACTGGCTTCCATGTACATGTGAGTTACCTACCATTTGAAGCAGGTGTTCTGTGTTTTGCATTTTGTGTCTTTGCTTGGATGCACAATGTCACTTTAATATTCACGCTTGAAGAGTGAGGTAGGCCCCACTAAGCTCAAGCCAGAAGCATTGCCTTTATTATCCAACTTACTTACTATCTCAGCATATGAGGAAACCAAAGCAAATGCCAGGCTCATTAATGAAATGGGTTTGACACCAAGAGATGAATAGGCTATCTAGGCTCCGAGATGACACATTTTGTGACAATAACACTTCTCAAGATAAAAAATCAGCAAACTTCACCAATGGCTTGTTTCACTTGCTTTGAGGAAGACTGGTCTTCCCACCACATTGTTTTTCTGGTTACAATTTGGAGGAATGTTTTCTTTTCCAATTCTCAAGAAATACCACTGTTAGTATGGAGTAAAACACAGCCCTGAGTCTTGCAAGAAAAAACAGACTAATAAAATAGAATGTGACATTGCAGAGGAAACTTCAGACCACCCAGCCAAGTCCTGAAAGTCAGAGATTTTCAGCTCGGGCTGGGAAGAGACCCAGGGTCTTGTTCTATGAAAATAGTATCGTGATCCATCAGCTTAGCTCCAGCCAGGACCACTCACTCCTGACATGGATCAAGGCTAATTTAGTTGCCAGATGGACTAACTGTGTTAAACCTTTTAAGAGATAGGCTTTTACTCTCTGAGACAGCACCCTCCCCCACATTCTGGATATAGGCCTGAGTGCCCCCAACCTGCCATAGAATGTTCGTGGAGTCAGGAATGCTTGTTACTTGTTAAGAGCAGGGACGCATAACATTATCTCAAGGCCAGGTTTCTCAGATGTGGCAATCCTGACGTTTAGGACTGGATAATTCTTTGTTGCAAGTCTGTATTGGTTTGTTAGAGCTGCTGTAACAACTACCACAAACTGGGTGGCTTAAAACAGCAGAGATTTATTCTGTCCTAGTTCTGGAGGCCAAAAATCCAAAATCAAGGGGTCAGCGGGGTTGGATCTTTCTAAGAGCCAAGCAAGCTGGGAGGGAGAATCTATTCCATGGCTCTCTCATAGAGTTGCTGTTGACAACTGGCGATCCTTGGCATTCCTTGGCTCATCGAGGCACGGAGAAATGTATCACTCCGATCTTCCCACAGATCTCCCTGGCTCCCTGCACAGGCGTCTCTGTATCTTCACATGACCATCTTCTTATAAGAGTAAGGTAATCCAGTCATACTGGATTAGAAGGTCCACCTAACCAAGCATGACATTGTCTTAATGAATTATATATGATACACATAGTTAGTTATATACTATATATATATAAGTATTACATATGCGATGTTAAATATATAATATTAGTATATTAGTTATATAATGATACATATGTGGCAATCCCATTTCCAAATAAAGTCACATTCTGAGGTATTGAGGGTCACCACTTTAACATAACTTTTCAGAGGGACACAATTCAACCCAGAACAGGGGAGTGTCCTGGGCACTCTAGGATGTTTAGCAGCATCCCTGACTTCTACCCAATAGATGCCAGTAGTGTCCTCCCAGTCTTAAAGCTCTGCCTTAGAAACACTGCCTCTGGGCATTGGGTCAGAAATACAAAGATTTTAAATCTGATTTTTCTTTAATTACTTTTCGCTATGGCCTCGAACAATTCAGTTAAACTCTCTGGTCTTTGCTTTCCTCACCTATCTCACGGAGTTGCAGTGTTGTTAAGGATTAAATGAGATAGCATATGAAAAGCATCTGTTGCATTATTGTTGCTAAGTTGTGTCCAACTCTGCGACCCCACGGACTGCAGCACGCCAGGCTCCCCATCCTTCAGTATCTCCCAGAGTTTGCTCAAACTCATGTCCATTGTAGTGGTGATGCTATCTAACCATCTCAACTTCCGCTGCCCCTTTCTCCTTTTACCTTTAGTCTTTCCAGCATAATGAGACCCAATAAATGACAGCTATTATCTTTTGTAAATTAGGGAAGTTGCCTTTGAAGAATTCTCCACAGGTCTCAGTCTCGTTTTTTTTTTATTGTGGCTTCTCTTAATAGCTCAGTTGATAAACAAAAAAAAAAAAAAAAAAATCCACCTGCAATGCAGGAGACGCCAGTTCAATTCCTGGCTCGGGAAGATCCCCTGAAGAAGGGATAGGCTAACTGCTCCAGTATTTTTGGTGGTTCAGCTGGTAAAGAATTGTCTGCAATGTGGGAGACCTGGGTTCCAATGCTGGGTTGGGAAATCTCCTGGAGAAGAGAAAGACTACCCACTCCAGTATTATGGCCTGGATTCCATGGACTGTATGGTCCATGGGGTCGCAAAGAGTCAGACACAACTGAGTGACCTTTACCACCACCAAAAGTCACATAATATAAAACATACTATTTTATTTTAACCATAGTTAAAGCTATTTTAACCATAGTTAACTGTACAGTTCAGTGGTAATAAGTATACATTGTTGTGCAACTCTCTCCATCATCCACCTCCCGAATTTTTCACCTTCCTAAACTGAAACTCTGTCCCCACTAAACACTAAGTCCCATTCCCCTTCCACAACCCCCATTCCTGGGTCCTGGAATCTACCAATGTACTTTCTGACTCTATGGATTTGACTATTCTAGGTACCTCGTATAAGCAGAATGAAATCATATTTGTCTGCATCTACTGTGTATTAGAATGCATTTGTAAGGTTAACTGAACATGTGCCCTATAAACAGATTGCACCATCCCCCCGCCCCCATCCACAGGTCTCAGTCTTCACTGACCCAATATTGAACTCTGCCCCTTGTTCCTCAGATCTCCAGAAGAAAAAGGAGATTTCCAGGTCTGCTTTACATCCTCTTCTAGGGAGTAGAAAGTCCCCTTACAGTCCAGCGATGCCCTCTTTGTAGGTACATCTGTGAGTGCAATGCTGAAGCTGCAGATAGCCATAGATCACAGCCAGGCAAGGGGAAGCTCTGAGTATGACCAGAATATTAATATGGCTGCATTGCACCATGGCCAGTATCAGCCCAAGTGAATGCTGCAGAAAATCTGCTGGAGGATCAGGAAGATGAAGAAATCTAACTCTTAGAGGGAGGTTGGGTATGACCTAACTTTAGAGACCTTCCCTCCCAGGCCATGACAAGATAATCTGAGATCCCATGTTAGGTATTTGTATAAAACTGCAATGAGCCTAATCACAACTAGGCTAGTTACTAGCCTAGTTTCCTCCCCAGCATTGGGGGAGCATGGAACTATATCTTCTTCAACTGTCTATCTCATGTGCTCAAAAACAGTGCCTGTCATAAGGTAGAAGTTCAATAAAGGTATGCATTTATGAAATGTGCCACCACCATGTCTCCAAGCTCTCTCACCTTCAAGATGGCATTTTTTTCTTTAAAACTCTAATGCAAATAATTCAAGCCCACAGCCCATGGATTTGGGGGAATGCCTTAGTTTTTCAGATTTCCTCCTGTCAAGGAATTTCTGAACATTCCCAAGGAAGAATAACGTGTTCCACGAATCTGGTGGACATCTAACTCTTCTATCAATCATCCTCCAGGTGTACTTCTTGCCATCTTTTGCTGTTGCTCACTCCAAATACTTTTAACTCATGTGTGAATGTCCATCTGAGTTACCCAGTGCACTGCTAAGAGCAGGTTTATAATGTTTAACAGATCTGTTACGAACCATTCTAAAAGACCAAGTGACCACACATCTCCCAGAGAAGTGTATACTCCCCAGGCCCCCTGGCCATATTTGACTTCTTATCCCTGCCTATTTCCCCGCATTTGGTATTTCCATTTGGTGTGATAAAGGTGAGGTAGCAGTTCAACCCCAAAAGAATCTCCATGCCTTTCTCTGCCCAAATACCAGGCCCCATCCCAGTTTCAAAACAAAGAATGACAGCAAAGTCTCCCTCCCATCTCATTTCCCACCCCAGGATGAGTGATGATGAAGACGTCATCTTATTCAGGAACATGGTGCAATTTGGCCCTCATTATTCCTCAAATAATCAGTATATTTATCAATAATTTCTAAAGTGTGGGTTTCCATTCTGCTCAGTTGCTAAGTCATGTCCAACTCTTTGCAACCCCATGTACTGTAGCTCACAAGACTCCTCTGTCCATGGGATTTCCCAGGCAAGAATACTGGAGTGGGTTGCCATTTCTTTCTCCAGGAAGGTCAGGAAGATCCTGACCAAAGGATAGAACCTATGTCTCCTGCATTGGCAGGCAGATTTTTTTACAACTGAGCCATCTGAGAATCCCAAAATGTGGGTTTATTTAATCTTTTTTTTTTTTTTTTTTTTTTTTTTTTATTTTTTTTTTTTTTTTTTTTTTTTTTTTTTTTTTTTTTTTTATTTGTTGGAGGCTAATTATTTACAACATTGCAGTGGTTTTTGTCATACATTGAAATGAATTAGCCATGGATTTACATGTATTCCCCATCCCGGTCCCCCCTCCCACCTCCCTCTCCACCCCATCCCTCTGGGTCTTCCCAGTGCACCAGGCCTGAGCACTTGTCCCATGCTGGAAATAGATCTGCCATATGACCCAGCAATACCACTTCTAGGCATACACACTGAGGAAACCAGATCTGAAAGAGACACGTGCACCCCAATGTTCATCGCAGCACTGTTTATAATAGCCAGGTCATGGAAGCAACCTAGATGCCCATCAGCAGACGAATGGATGAGGAAGCTGTGGTACATATACACCATGGAATATTTAATCTTAAATAAGACCATTGGCAGACTTCACTACTATAGCCCACGTAACACTGGGCTAAGCCCAGGCCTGGCCTTTTCCACAGTCATTCCTCTGGAGTAAGGAAAAAGAAAGGTCAAACACATCATCCCTCCTGGCCCAGTCCAGTCCTCAGTGAACAAATCTGGGTCAAAAAGACACCCTTATCTCCCAAGAAGAAATAAAAATGTTTCAACATAGGGCAGCACAAATCCAGGAGTAAGTGGGAAACTGTAACTGCTAAAGACACATCCAAGTCACTTTACTGAACAGAAGACTGAATATCTGTCTAAAGAATTTCTTTTTGAGTTACTTTGTTACTTCAGGTGTCTTTCAATACATTAGGGCAGGTTTGTGCTTTATGTTTGCTTGATTAAAAGTACTTATCTAGTGGTATATACCTATAATGGAATACTACTCGGCCATAAAAAGAATGAAATAATGCCATCAGCAGCAACATGGATGGACCTAGGGATTATCCTAATAAGTGAAGTAGCTCAGAAAGAGAGAGACAAATACCATATGTAGGGAAAGAGCAAATTAGCCAAGATGGCATGGTCACTGCACATGCGCGTCACGAGGGACTCAACTGGTCACGGGCTGCTGTGTGCGATACACCGTATGAGCTTCACCATGAAAGCCCTGACGGCTGCTGCACCGGGGCAACATTGGAGCAGCATCGTGGCTGTGTTACACGAGGCTATGCTATGGCTATGTTATGGTCGTGGCTGCTTCTACGGCTGCTGCGTCAGCCAGGAGAGAGACTGTGTTATGGCCGCTGAGCCAGCCAGGAGAGAATAAACTTGTCTGCAGTTCCTACGGCTCCTCGCATCTTCTTGCAGCTTCTTAGCTCTCACCTTGCCTACCCTGGGCTCAGCAAGCAGCACGAGCAGTGTGAACAGCAAGACAATTGGCATCACGAACAGGGTCAGCATGATATTGCTTATATGTGGAATCTAAAATATGATAAAAATGAACTTCTCTATGAAATAGAAAGACTCATGGATGGCAGAGAACAGACTTGTATACCTAGGGGGAGGGATGGGGGGACGGACGGATTAGGAGTCTGGGATTAGCAGATGCAAACTGTTACATATAAGATGGGTAAACAAGGCCCTACTCTATAGAACAGGGGACTGTGTTCAATATCCTGTGGTAAACCATAATGGGAACGAATAATATGTATAACTGAATCACTTTACTATACAGTAGAAATTAACACATTGAAAACCACTGTACTTCAATAATGTCTTTAAAAGGACTTATCTAAACTGTGGAAGTATATTGGACATTTTCATTTGTCTGCTGACCAGGATCCAAAGCTCCTTCCCTGTTCAAGGGAATCCCTTGTGCAGGTCCACAAATGCTAAACTTGAGTGATCTCATCCTTTCCACACCTTGGCAACCAAACAAGAACACGCAAGAGTCCAGGGCTGCCACTGTTTGTTTTCACACTGCTCAACCCTAGGATGTATCATGTACATTGTGGTCATTCCTCATTTGTACGTTTATTATAACAAAACTCTGGCAGAGGAATTTACGAGAAGGTTCTAGTTAGGCTAGCGGTGATCCTGGTCCAGTCCCAGTCAATACTTTAAATCGTGAACGAGTAACACAAAGACCAAAGGTCAGGTTACTTCTGTAGTAGCTGTCCAAGTTTTATAGCCTGGAACCCACCTGCAGTGGCTATAGAATCCAGGGATGACTGTGTCCATTGACAGCCATATGCAGTGGCAGGAGCATACATACCAGTGGCAGTAGCCACACTCTGACCTCCGTGTTCCCTCTGCTGAGTCTCCATTGGTTCTTGCCTATTTTCCCACACCTGGTTTCCCCACTGATTCTGTGAGTTAGTCACGATTCTTCCAGCTCCATGCCTGCACTGTACAGCTAGACATACACAGAGGAAAACTCATGATCAAGCAAGCTGCCCAGCAATCATGCAATGTTTCCCTAGGAAATTGGTTTTCCTGCTTTTCAAGACACTATTTTACACCACTTTGTCTCTCCTCAATAACTCTATTATCTCCTCTAATAGCTCCTCTCCCCATCTCCATTTTTAGTTGAAAACTTCATGCTCCACTGCACTGCAAAAAAATAGAAAATGAGAAAAAACTGTACCCACCTGCTCTCCCCCCTCTCCTGTTAAAATGAACGAATCATCCTGCCTGGTCCTATCTCGGCCAACCCATTGCTTTATGCTGGAGTTCATCCCTACTTACCCCCTCCAGGGGCTTCCCTGGAGGCTCAGATGGTAAAGAATCTGCCTGCAATGCAGGAAACCCACGTTCGATCCCTGGGTGGAAAAGATCCTCTGGAGAAGTGCAAGGCAACCCACTCCAGTATTCTTGCCTGGAGAATTTCACAGACAGGGGAGCCTGGCAGACTACAGTCCAGTAGAAGACTACTCTTCTACAGTGTTGAAGAGTCAGACACGACTGAGCAACTAACACCACCTCCTCGAAGGACTCCACTCTTCCAGTCATAACCTCTCTCTCCGAGAGCTTCTCCTTGTCTGCAGAGTATTCCTCCATCTTATCAGCATCATAATAAGCTGAAGAAGGAGACAAATTCCATCATTCAAGGAAAGATAACCTCTTTCAGCTCCCCAGCAACACCCTACTCAGAATCCTTACAGGGCAGTGTACCCCCAGGAGACAAGCTTATAGATATGGTTTATTTTAAACCCCTACCATCATGGAGGGGCATCACTTTGTTCTCACCAGAATAGACTCCGATTTTTAACGTGAATCTCATGATTGTTCCTCTGGCAACAGCCCCCTTCCTCCTTCAGTTACTTAGAGACTTTGCAAAAGTCATCTCATCAACGTGGTAAAAGATCCCATTATCATTCTCACCATTTAAGAAATATCACAGGTTTTAGGAGCTCTGTGCCAAGAACAAGAAACAAAAGCAAATATGTATTTCTTATTATAAATCACAGTATCGCAAACACTATGTCCATTGTAGTCAAATACACAAGGCAACAGATCAAGGAGTAGAAGAGGTTCAACAAAAGTGACAGGGTCCAATGGTGGTGGCTGTGTTCGGTAGCAGTCAAGTCCAGCAACAGCAGCAATGTCCTGAAATGATGGTCCCACACCCTGGGCTGATGGGCTTCTGCCCATTCTACAAGCTGAGTTCTTTCCTCTGAACTTTCGCTGTCAGTTCTGTGAGCTGATATCCTTCTATTATCCTTCAGATAACTTATTTTCAGCCTAAGCTATTCAGCCTCAGTTTCTTTTTCTTAAAACCAAGGACCCAGACTCTCACAGAGGCTTTATAGAAACATAATTCAGAAACTTCTTGCAATACCCAACATGTTAGTTTTCCAGCTTTAAAAAATTTAACATTCAGTCTCCAATAGGCACCTTGTTACAAGTAAATGAATGTGAAAATGAATGAATTCCAGATTTCAGCCCTTCAGGATAGGTGACCATGTGTTTAGGATTCCTAGTTATATACAAAGGTCCTTATTTACCTACTCTGCTTGACCTGTTAATCTTACCAGGCCTAAAACTGATTCAAGAGACCAACAAATAGAACACAGTAGAAGATTTAGAGATAGTGGGACTTTTAGTCTTGGATGATGGGAAGCAGATGAATGATGGCACTATTCTGGCCCCTAAACCGTATATGATTACATAAAATTCTTAGATGAAAATTGATATTAAAATTTGTGAAACAAATTGATGTAATATCTTTCTATCATGTTTGTACCCTCAGAGTGCTGCTAGGATAAAAAACAGAGCCATAAAACTTCTACATTACCATTTTCACTTATTTAGACTTTTTTCCCACCTCCCTGCCACCTCCACTAAAAGCAGAAGATAAAATACAACAAATCTAAATGTCCATATATACAATAGACTATTACTCATCCATTAAAAAGAATGAAATAATGCCATCTGCAGCAACATTGATGAACTTAGAGATTGTCATACTGAGTATGCAAACCAGTCAATCCTAAAGGAAATTAACCCTGAGTATTCATTGCAAGGACTGATGCTGAAGCTGAAGCTCCAATCCTTTGGCCACCTGATGTGAAGAGCCAACTCATCAGAAAACATCCTGATGCTGGGAAAGTTTGAGGGCAGGAGGAGAAGGGGTCCACAGAGGATAAGATGGTTGGATGGCATCACCAACTCAACAGACAAGGGTTTGAGCAGACTCTTGGGAGATAGTGAAGGACACGGAAGCCTGCTGTGCTGCAGTCTATGGGGTCGCAAAGAGTTAGACCTGACTTAGTGACTGAACAACAATAACAACAAACTGAGTGAAGTAAGTCAGACAGAGAAGGAGAAATATCCTAGGACATCCCTTATATGCACAATCTAAGAAGAAATGATACAAATGAAACTTATTTAAAAAACAGAAACAGACTCACAGAGAACTATGATTGCCACGGGGTAAGGATGGTGGAAAGGGTTATGGAGTTTGGGATCAGCATGTACACACTGCTATATTTAAAATGGATAACCAACAAGGTCCTACTGCACAGCACAGGGAACTCTGGTCAATGTTATGTGACAGCCTGGATGGGAGGGGAGTTTGGGAAAGAATGGATACATGTACATGTATGGCTGAGTCCCTTTGCTGTGTACCTGAAACTATCACAACATTGCTAATCAGCTGTAATTGTTGCTCACTCATGTCCAACTCTTTATGACCCCATGGACTATGACCCGCCAGGCTATTCTGTCCATGGAATTCTCCAGGCAACAATACTAGAGTGGGTAGCCATTCCCTTCTCCAGGGAGATCTTCCTGACCCTGGGATCAAACCTGAGTCTCCCACATTGCAAGCAGATTCCTTACTATCTGAGCCACCAGAGAAGTCCCTCTATAAAATAAAAAGATAAAAGAAAAAAAAATCTAATGAAGAGCACTGAGTCCCAACCATCATTATCTAATGCTATGCCATCTTTGCACGATAAATGGCTTTGATGCTCATTAACATCCTCTGAACAAAACAAAACAGAATTTAACAACAGACATTCTCTGCTCCTAGCCCCAAAATATTCATGAAAATGGCCTTATTTGGCATCCACAGTATACTTACTGCAATATCTGAAATTCATGGCAGTATTTGAAAAGCAGATTTTATTATTTTTCAGGCATGATGAGGCCAACAGATCAGGGGATAACCTCCACTGGGGGGAAAAAAACAGTTTGTCATTCACAATTCCCAACAGGAAAGAGTGATCCTGCCAGTCAGAATGGCTGCTATCCAAAAGTCTACAAGCAATAAATGCTGGAGAGGGTGTGGAGAAAAGGGAACCCTGTTGGTGGGAATGCAGACTAGTACAGCCACTATGGAGAACAGTGTGGAGAATCCTTAAAAACCTGGAAATAGAACTGCCATATGACCCAGCAATCCCACTACTGGGCATACACACTGAGGAAACCAGATCTGAAAGAGACACGTGCACCCCAATGTTCATCGCAGCACTGTTTATCATAGCCAGGACATGGAAGCAACCTAGATGTCCATCAGCAGACGAATGGATAAGGAAGCTGTGGTACATATACACCGTGGAATATTACTCAGCCATTAAAAAGAATATATTTGAATCAGTTCTAATGAGATGGATGAAGCTGGAGCCCATTATACAGAGTGAAGTAAGCCAGAAAGAAAAACACCAGTACAGTATACTAACACATATATATGGAATTTAGAAAGATGGTAATGATAACCCTATATGCAAAATAGAAAAAAAGACACAAATGTAAAGAACAGACTTTTGGACTCTGTGGGAGAAGGCAAGGGTGGGATGATCTGAGAGAATAGCATTGAAACATGTATATTATCAATTGTGAAACAGATTGCCAGTCCAGGTTGGATGCATGAGACAAGTGCTCAGGGCTGGTGCACTGGGAAGACCCAGAGGAATCGGGTGGAGAGGGAGGTGGGAGAGGGGATCAGGATGGGGAACACATGTAAATCCATGGCTGATTCATGTCAATGTATGGCAAAAACCACTACAATATTGTCAAGTAGTTAGCCTCCAACTAATATAAATAAATGAAAAAATAAATAAATAAATAAACCAGTTGGAGATTCTCAAGTGTAAAAAAAAAAAAAGGAAAGAGTGATGCACCATGCAGGGCCATGCAGAGGAGCACCAGGGTCCATCAGGGAGCAGAAGGAACAAGAGGAAAGGGTGGGTAAGAACTTTATTGTGTCTCCCGCTGGAAAAACAAAGCAGGACAGGATAAGTAGACTTGTGCATGCTAAGTTGCTTCACTCGTGTCCTACTCTGTGCGACCCTATGGACTGTAGCCCGCCAGGCTCCTCTGTCCAGGGATTCTCCAGGCAAGAATACTGGGAGTGGGTTGCCATGCCCTCTCCTCCAAGGGATCTTTCCGACCAGGGGATTGAACCTGTGTCTCTTACATCTCCAACACTGGCAAGCAGATTCTTTACCACTAGCACCACCTGGGAAGCCTAAGTAGGCTTAGGATTGCCTGGTTTGAACAATTTCAGTGGGTTCTATGGTATTGGGGCTCTCTCTAGTTATCCAGTGCCTGATCATGGATAAACAGGAAAGAGGTATATTACCCCCTAGAGTACAAGAGCCAGATAGAAGAGATGGTTTAGAGTATGGGCTCTGGATTGGTGAGCTTGCACTTGAAAGGCCTGTTTCTGGGCAAGTCCTTTGCCATTGCTAAGACCTGCCAGCCCTGAGAGGGGTAATCTCTCCCCAGGCAATGTAACAATAGATGCCAGAGCACTAAGAATACAAAAAGGAAGGAAGGAAATATTAATATATGCAACAATACTTCAAGCTCTTGCTGGGCCTTCTGAATCATTTAACTGGAGGCCAATCTTATTTATCATCACTTTGGTGATAAGCCTATGAATTTTAGGCTTCCGTGACTTGCAAATGACAACAACAATCTGTCTCAAGCAGGAAAAGGGGATATGTTGGCTCATATACCTCAAAGTCCAGTGAGAATTGGAGTATAGACAAAGACGTTAACTCCCAAAAGCCCAGGAAAGAGGCTGGGGGAAGAGGGCATCTCTAAGCATGCGATGAACAAAAATTAAAATGGCTGGTTTTAAACCTGGGACCTTGAGAGCTCAGATTTATAATTATATCAATGGGGAGAAAAATGAACTTAGTAAATAAAATATTAAGGCAGTTTTCTTTGGGGAGCCCATAAAATTTATAGGAATATTTTACATTCTGGGACTGCCTGTCTCATTATAGTGACCAATAAGTCCTCAAACACCACCAGTTTAAAAGGGACTGTTGTAAATGAGAAGGAAATCCAAAAAAGAGGGGATGTATATAGATGATTCACCTTGCTGTACAGTAGGAACTAACATAACATTGCAAAGCAACCACGCTTCAAGAAAAACAATAAAATAAAATTAATAAAAATAAAAGGGACTATGGTTAGCAAGTCCACAACTCACTCCCACAATGAATCTGCCTTTTCTCAGGATTTGCATTGCATGAAAAGTTATCTTCCCTCAGAGAATCACATTGTTTCCAATTCAGAAAACTCCAAGGAAAAGGGCAGCACATTTTACAAGCCACAGGAGGAGGAAAAAAGGGCAACACATTTTCACACAAACATATGGTTTCTATAATAGTTCTCTTTTTAATTGACTTTGACCTAGCTCTGATAGAGACAGCCTGATTGAGGACCACAGGCCCAGAGAACACAACTCTGCCCCAAGGCTAGGGGTGGAGGGGGGAGTTACCTGGGCTTGATTTGTGGCCTGAATGCACCATCCCCTCCTTGCTGGGTGAGGTGATTTTGCACACTTCTTCTTTGCAGCTTGCTTCTCCCAAGCTGCTCTCCCCACATACCAATCAGCTTCATATATTTGCAGACTGGGCAGTGATCTGGAATCCATAAATAATGAGCATCTCAGGAAAAATTACCTCCCTAAAATAGAAGCCAGAAACTCATGCTTACAAAACAGAGCTGTCCACAGGCCCGTGGGATCTTCCTCTGAAACGACATGGTGGCCACTGGACTCTCCACAGTCACCAGGCTGCATATCTGAACCTAAACGCAAATCTCACTAAAACTAATTCAGAAGGTGCAGTCTACTTATGGAATGCCTTTCTGTATCTGTCTCCCTACACCCACCAAGCCTCAGGTGGAGACATAGGTTTGGGGAAGAAAATCCCCACACGCTTGAGGGAACGTGGGTCCAACCCCCAAGCACGCTCCCCCCTTCAGAGGTTCTTCCTTCAGAGGTTCTTCCTCACTGCAACATGAAGCCACCAGATCCGTGTACCCATGGCCTCCAGGAGCCTTTAAGGGAGGCCAGAACACACTCTAAAACAGCAAAAGATTTGCTTGGCAAGGTTGACTCAGAAACCTTCTCATATTTCCCAACCTCTTTGTGCACAGCACCCACTCCACCATCTTTCAGTTCCTGAACACACTGAGTCTTGAGGCTTACTTACCTCTACCCCCTGTCTGAAGGGCTTTCTCCTTCAGATTTGGATGTGGCAGCCTCCTTCTCACCAAGCAGATCACACATCTTTCCAGAGAGGTCACCCCTCCACGTCCTTATAGCCCATCATCCTGTTCAAGTTCCTTCACAGCATGGATCTTTATCCCAAAGTGTACACTGGGTGATTTACTATCCTATGTCTTCACAAACATATCAATTTCACCCTCTTGAATGAGTTCCATAAATGAAGAACCTTACAGATTTTGTTTACCACTGTACTTCAGTAACTGGAAGGGGCCAAGAATTTGATAAACATTTGCTGAGAGAATGAATGAATGAACCAGAGGTGATTTCCAACTTGTGTACACTGTTACACTTGCTCTTGAAAAATTGAAAGATTTGGCAATACTAGGCTTACATTATGTAAGCTTACATTATGGCATGAACCAGGCACTGTAACAAGTGAGCACCCTGGGTGTTGACCACAGAAAGAAGTAAAAAGCAATAAATAGAGTAGTATCATAGACGGCAGCCCACCAGGCTCCCCCGTCCCTGGGATTCCCCAGGCAAGAATACTGGAGTGGGTGGCCATTTCCGTCTCCAATGCATGAAAGTGAAAAGTGAAAGTGAAAGTGAAGTCCTGTCCGACTCTTAGCGACCCCATGGACTGCAGCCTACCAGGTTCCTCTGTCCATGGGATTTTCCAGGCCAAGAGTACAAGAGTGGGGTGCCATTGCCTTCTCTGTTGGTTGAATAAAACCTGGGATAAAAACTGCCTCTCTAAGCCAGAAGAATTCTTCAATGATGTTTCCTCTGATCCTTGCCTTGAATACCATTTTGCCGTCACCCAAGGATCCACCATGGACAGAAGTGGAGATAAAGAAGGTCGAAGGCAGATGACCCTTCCTGGACAACATGCTTGGGTTGAGGCATCTCATGACTTTTTCCACATATGTTCTCCACATGACATGCATGGAATCTAAGGCCACAATTCCATGCAACTGAGACAAAGTCACAATACCTTTGATACCACATGACTTAGCCACCATCACGGGGCTTTAAAGCTTCAAACAAACCCTTCTGGAAGTTCTCTTGTGTCACTTCTTATAGCCCACAAGTTCACCTCTGGCTGCAGTTTGGGGTCATCACTGTGCATCTGCCCGACCTCCCTCATAGTCTAAGCAGAGCCAGGGTGCTGTGCCAGCCTCTTCTGTGCCTGGGGAAGTGTGGACTCATGCTGCTGAGCCTCCATCTACTCACCTGTGCCTCCAGATTAAGATCCTTCTCACAGGCAGTGGCCCATCTGTTGGTTTGGACAGAAATCCCTGTTTCTGGAAACCTAGTTGAATCTCTTGGCTTCTTCCCAGCTCAGGAAGTGTGTTCTTCTTCCCCTTTGTGCCCTCATTCTGTCTCTGAACCCATATCTTCTCTTTAGCAATAAACTCCAAAATACCTTATTCTTCCCTCTGTCCTCCCCTCCACTCCACCTCTGCCTGACATCACAGTTGCAGAAACATCCCACTTGTTGTTAGAAGGATACATGCTCTTTGCAGACTCTGCACATTAAAGAGCCAGACCCATGATGTTTATGGAGATCCTTTGGTGCCTTTCTTCCATCATATTCATTTGTGGGAGAGGGGAGGCTAAAAATTAAGGTTGAGGAACTCTCAGTGGTTTTCAATTCAACTCCATCTATATTGCTCCTCTCCCCTCAATCATGAAGGATCAAGGGTGGTCCATGATCAGTCATTAGCAATCCTGTGGTCCAGTGAGTCCCGTTCTCCACAGAACCCCCTCATCATAATTAACTTTGTCCCCTGGCTGACTTCCACTGCACCCGATCTCAGTCACACTCATAAGAACCAGAGTCAATGAACTGGATTTCAGCCCAGTGATTTTGCCATCTCCATGCATCTGGGCTCTGTTTGGGGCTAGGTAGTGAAATCATTGGTTATTGGTCTGGAAGAGCTCTGTTTTCATTCACAACTTTCCAGAAAACTGTTTGGAGAATTAAAGTTGATTCAGTGTCTTCTCTGGGGTTTTCCTCTGGTCATTTCCTCTGGACAATAGAGAGGAAATATAGTATCTGAGAAAAAAAAAATAAGCCCAGTGACTGACTGGCCAGGGGGCTCAGCACCCAAGGATAGCCAGGAGTCCTTGCTGAAAATGAGCAACTCAGATTGGGTCTTGTACTCATGGTCTTTTAACTGTGATCTCACCTGGTCTCAGGACTTAATGAAGCTCAGATTCTTGACATCTCATCACAGAAAGAATTCATTGAGAGACAAAGTGATAGGTATGAGGCAGGATTATTTAGAAAGAAACACCCCAGGCAAAGTGTGGGCCATCTCAGAAGGCGAGAGCACCACCGGGGTATGGGGTTGTCAGCTTTTATAGGGATGGGCAATTTCATAGGTTAGTGAGTGGGAGGAGTAATCCCGTTATTTGGGGGGAGGGGTGGGGCTTTTCAGGAATTGGGATACCACCCACTTTATGACCTTTATGGTCAGCCTTGGAACGGTCATCAAGCCTGTGGGTGTGCCATTTAGCCTGCTGATGTGTTACAATGAGAGTACGCTGAGGCTCAAGGTCTAGTGGAAGGTTTCGCTAGTGCTTCAGTGGTAAAGAATCCGCCTGCCAGTGCAGGAGACGTGGGTTCCACCCCTGCTCTGGGAAGATCCCACATGCCACAGAGTGGGCCTAGAGTAGCTAGGTCCGTGCACCACGCAACTACCAAGCCTGTTCCCCAGAGCCTGGGAGCTGCGACCACTGAGCCTGTGCGCCCTAGAGCCTGTGCTCCGCAGCAAGGGAAGCCACTGCGGTGAGAAGCCCGCCCACCGCAACTCGAGAGCAGCCCGTGCAGCAACAAAGACCCAGGGCAGCCAAACATAATTTTTTTTTTTTTTAAGTCTAGTGGAAGTCAACTCAACTGCCATCTTAGACCTACTTGGTTCTGATCAGTTTGTGTCATGTCCTTGGGCTATGTCATTCTTTTAAAGGTTATGTCCTGTCCCTTTCCCCCCTGTTTCACTTCCACCTCCCCAAAGCAATTGAGAGACAGTACCCAATAATGAGGAGGGCAGCTTGTTCTGACCTGGTGTGGCTACCGAAGAATTGTGCAGAGGTACCAGGGCAACAGAGAAAGCTGGGGACACTTTCCGCCCAGCACACCCCTTCCCTCAGCTTCGTTCTCTTTCTCCCACCAGTGTGATGCCCCCAACTCCTTGCTTTCCTGGGTGCTTCCTTCCTACTTGTGATCTTCACTTTTCAGAAATTAAAAGGCTCTTTAATGCCATGGACTCCATTCTCCTCTCTGTAGACACACAGATACACATGCAGAGCTCGGATTTCAGACACACATATGCACACATGCATGCCCACACACAGAGAGCAAAGATTTACTGCTCTGGAAATGTTGCCTCTTTGACAGATGTATTCTTTGAAAAGTGAGAGATTTCCTCCAGTTCTATCCCTGGAGGGTGTTAGAGAGCGGGTAGAGAAAGGCCTGTATATTCAGGCAGCACCTCCCCACCCTACCCCATCCACCCCAACTCTGCCCATCAGGTTCCAGGCAGCTGGTGGGAGCAGGGTGGTCAGGAAAGGGGGAAGAGCAAACATAAATTACAAAGACTGGCAGACTGGAAATGCCACTTGTCCTTCGAGAGAGCTATGGCTTTAGAACCACTGCAGATCTGGATGCTTCAGGGCTTTATCACAACATCTGGTTCATCTGCAGGTAGATAAACACCCAGGTAGAAAAGCTCTCATTTCCAGAAGCTCCAGAGCAGAGTTTCAGGGTAGAAACAACAGCTCAGTAAGTTACCTGGGGATTTGGCTTCCCTGATGGCTAGACGGTAAAGAAACTGCAAGGCAGGAGACCCGGGTTCGATCCCTGTGTCAGGAAGATCCCCTGGGGAGAAATGGGAACCCATGCCAATATTCTTGCCTGGAAAATCCCATGGACAGAGAAGCCTGGTGGGATACAGTCCCTGGGGTCAAAAAGAGTCATGAGTCAGATACGACTTAGCAACTAAACAACAAGGAAAGCTCTCATTTCCAGAAGCAAAAGCTGGAGAGCAGAGAGAGTCTCAAGGTGGGGACTCAGTAAGTTACCTGGGGAGTTAATACAAGCTACACATGCCTGCCTCTGAGATTCTAAGAGGCAAGTCAGATCTCCAAGTTCAATTTGCCTACTTTTAAAAGCTCCCAGGGATTCCATTAAGTCATCAATGTAAAGCCTTCCTGATTCTGATTTTAACTTCCCATTCTGGGCTGCAACACACATATACAGGAAGGATGGGAGCTGGCTCTGAAATGTGCAATACCGGGTTGATTGGAAGCCCGGAGGCCTGGCTGAGGAATCTAGATGGAGGAGAAGCCCAAAGATCTCCAAAGACATCTGGGAAAGAGTCAGGAAACTATTTTAGCATGTCCTAAGAGCTAAATATCTACTCATAATGGCAGGCTCTAAAGTTTTCAAAAGCAAATGCAACCTTGGATAACATCTCTAAGAATTATGATCAAGAAGGCAGTGCAGTTCTGCTGCCCTCCATCTGTCAGGCCAATGGAAGGAGACTGAATTCAGTTCTGGGTACCACTCTGTAAGAGGGAAGGTGATAAACCAGAATTCATCCAGAGGACAGCAGTGAGCACACTGCAGGGACCAGAGGGTCGTCACAGGAGCAGGAAGAAAGGGCTTCATTAACAAGGGAAGCAGAAAGCTAAGGAGAGCAGCACAACAGCCTGCAGGGCTCTGAAGGGCTGTGCTGGGAGGGAAAGAGGCTGCTCTGTGTAGTGACAAGGGGGATACATAAGAGGAAAGAAGGGGAGGCACTGCAAGAAGCATTTCACAAATATCACCATTCTGTCCTTACCACAACTCTATGAGGGAGGCCTTTTCATACCCATTTTCCAGTCAGGCAAACTGAGGCTAAAAATAATTTATCCAAGATGGCCAATGCCCAATGGATGAGAATTAGATTCCAGTCTACATCTATATGATTCCCAGCCCTGCCCTTTCCATTATTCCACGAGAGAAAATTTGCCCTAGTAACAAAAATCAGAGGAAAGAAGATAATGATTCAACATAAGAAAGAATTGTCCTGAGTGCTATCAATGCCTCACCCCAGCCCATACCCCAGGGTCTTTACTGGTTGCGGATCCATCTCCCCAGAAGCTGAAGAGTGTCAACTAGTAAACACTATCTGCTCCCTTCTCAGGAGAACTGTCCTCTAGCAAACAAAATGCTGGGCTTTCCAGGTGGCTCAGTGAAGAATCCACCTGCCAATGGAAGAGATGCATGAGATGCGAGTTTGATCCCTGGGTGGGGAAGATTCTCTGGAGAAGGAAAATAGCAACACGCTCCAGTAGTCTTACCAGCAAAGTCCCGTAGACAGAGGAGACTGGTGGGCTACAATCCATGGGGCCACAAAGAGTCAGAAATGACTGAGCAGATGAGCACATACACCCACAAATAAGACTAGCCCCTTGTCCCACCCCAAATTCCCAAATTCTACCCAGCCCAGCTGATGACTGACTGGCTGACATAAAGGTACAAAAGGCTGGATCCCTGGGATCCCAGCGCAGGATCAACTCTGCAGTGTACTCATGCTCCAGAGAATCCTGTGGGACCAGATCGCAGCTAGTGGCCAACAGAGATCTCATCATTACCTGTGTTACCCACTGCTCCACCCACTCTCCTGAACATACTCCCCCCTTGCAGAAGAAGCCCCATTTCTGGCTGTGCTTCTAAAGAAACACCAAGGCGCCTTACACCCCTGGCTTCTTACAGTCCACAATTCAAGGTGTCCAAGAGGTGTACGCTTGCAAAGAAGATTGGAAAGAATGGGTGGGAAATAGACCATATCAAGGGGAGGATTCAAAAGGAAAACTCAAGGTCCAGCGCTGTTCTTGCCCTGCTGAGATGCAACTTCAAACACTCGCCGGAGAGACAGGTGTGGGTGCAGGAGCCCCAGCCCAAGGCTTCGCACTCAAGCCTTTTTTGTATTTCTTATTATAGCATAACTTTATTCCTTTATTCCCTGGTAGAGTTTCTGCTTAGCATTCAAAAAAATTCCAACCCAAGGGTCAAGAAAGAAAAAAATAAAGAAGAAGAATACAATTAAGCAGAATCATTCCTTGTAAATACAGATACTAAAAAGAAATATTTCCTCTTTCCCACTCTTCCTCCCACTCATAGATCAACAGAATCTGCTATGAAGCCAAACCCTATTCATGTGGTTGTCGGCAGTCTGAATGTGGAATGGAGTGGTGGTGAATTTGAAAGTGTGCCTCTCCCATCCTCTTTCAGTGAAGGATTTCCTAACCCAGTTGCTGGAAGTGCTGTCGGCAGATAGACTTCAATGTCAGCCTCCAGGGACTGCCTTTACTGCAGCGAGCCACCACCATGTCCAGGGTCACACTCTTGTACACATCGTCCACATCCGGTGACTAATCTATGCAGGAATACAAAAGCCTGGCCATTTCAGTCAACTTAGGACAGCCCCTGTGGCCCCACCCCCAGCTGCTCATGCCCAGGTAGAATTCCCTCTCCCTGAATAACCTGCCTCTGCTGCTGCTGCTGCTAAGTCGCTTCAGTCGTGCCCAACTGTGTGCAACCCCGGAGACGGCAGCCCACCAGGCTCCCCCGTCCCTGGGATTCTCCAGGCAAGAACACTGGAGTGGGCTGCCATTTCTTTCTCACAAATAGAATATGGCAAAGTAATGGGATGTTACTTCTGTGACCAACTTACAAAGACTATGACTGCCATATTGCTAGCTCTCGCTCTCTCTCTGTCTCTTGCTGGAACCCTCTCTTTCCCTCTAGCATGCTCACTCTGTTGTGAGATGCTCTATGAAGAGGCCCATTTAGCAAAGAACAGGGCAAAACTTTTACCAATAGCTTGTGATGAACAAATAGCCCAGAAGAAACTGAACCCAACCAGCAACTACAGGAGTGGGCTTAGAAGCAAATCCTCCCCAGCCAAGCTTTCAGATGAGACCACAGCCCCAGCTGACACCTTAAGTGCAGCCTTGTGAGAGTTCCTGAAGCAGAGAACCCAGCTAGTCATGCCCAGATTCCTGAACCATAGGGGTTATAAGATAATTTGGGGGGTTAATGTGACTGAGCAATAAATAACTAGAACAACCCTGTGGAGCTCCAAAGGTCCCCACAGGGTCAGCTGAGGCTACTTTCGGACCCTCATTAGAGTAAAAAATCTCCCTCTGACTCTAAAATTCTCCCTTTCCCCTCCCTTCCTTCCATCAATGTCAATGCCAACAGCATTCCTTAATAAGGTTTTTCCTGGTGGCTCAGACAGTAAAGAATCTCCCTGCAATGCAGGAAACCTGGGTTCAGTCCCTGGGTTGGGAAGATCCCCTGGAGAAGGGAATGTCTACCCACTCCAGTATTCTTGCCTGAAGAATTCCATGGACAGAGAGCCTTGTGGGCTACAGTTCACAGGGTCACAAAGAGTCAGACACAACTGAGCGATTAATATACACACGCACATTCCTTAACAAGCAGCCTGAAGCTAAACCCCGTCTCTAACTCTGCTTCCTGGGGTTCCCAATCCGTGACAGGGCTCACCCAATAAACTTATGGAATAACTGCAGTCTCCAAATGCAATTCTGATTTAGTAATATCCATAAAGAATAAACAATCCCATTCAATTAAATACACATTTATCAAGTACAAAAGTAAACAAAGTTGACAGATGAGGTCATTGGCCTCAGGAGCTAATCACCTACTAGAGAAAAGTAGCATTAAACAAGTAATCAATGAACGATGAACATAACCCCTCAGATCCCTGAAGAAGGATCAAGAATTATCATCTCCTCTTTCCTAATCCATTTGCTTTCTCCTCCTCCCACAAGAGAGCTGGAAAGGGCACCAATCTGTCTACTTAACCCCAGATGCTCTTCTCGCTTTGTGCAGAAATGGAAAGCTCACATTCTCCCCAAGGTCCTGCTGTCTGGACAAGACTGGGACTTCTTCCCCTGATCCAGAGTGAGCTGATGAGACTTTTGACATGCTGCAGATTTTGGGGAACCCCTCAAAATATTAAAGAATAACTAGGGGTGAGAAGTCTCCAGATCAACCTGTACCCAATGGATCTTCTGGGCCTTGGGGGTCAGCCAAAGCTCATCACTGTGTCCTTTCCCATAAGAGACATAAGAAAGAGCAGAATACTGGAGAATATCCCAACCAAAGCACCAGAACATGATTCCCCTACTGTGATCCTAATCAAAATCATTACCTCTTGAGTAACTGCATTTTATTAGTCCTCTTCTTCATAGCATTTAATATTATATTAATTATAGTACCCATTTGTTTCTTGTGTGTGTGTGTATTCATTTAGAATGTAAATTTCTTGAAGGTAAGGACTTAGATTGTCCATTGCAATGTTTCTAGTGGCTAGAACAATCCTAGCCCATAGTAGGAATTTGATCAGTATTGGTTGAATGAAGGAGTAAGTGAATGAAAGAGTAAGTAAGTGAATGAATGAATGAGTGAATAGTTTAGTGCCAACCTTCAGATCCTCAGATCTTGCTTTAACAGTTATAGAAGCTCTAGAGGGATAGAGAGACGGAGTACTCACATGTAGCAAGTGCTCTGGCTGGAGGAAAGCAGGAGATGTTTTAAAACTAGCCACTTTTGTCACTTATTCCTCACAACAAACCTATGAGGTAGTATTGAATCACTTTGCTGTATACCTGAAACCAACACAATATTGCAAATCAACCATACTTCAATTAAAAATTGAAAAAAAAAAAAATACAGACTTCACATGTCCCCAGTGAAAGCTTTCACCAGCCCTTGTGATCCCAAGCAGAGCCATAGGTCAGGAGCAGGACCATGTGTCTGTCTTGTTCCATCTGCTCCTTGATTCTCTGCTGAGACCTTCCCACCCCAGGGGCTGACTACCTGGACCATATGCTTTCTTGACCCCATCAACAGCCTCACAAAGAGACACCATGTCTGCTCAGAGCCACTGTGCTTATGAAGACAGTGAATTACTGACGTTCTGCTGGGGTCAGGCAAGGGTGGGGGAGGGGGGCGGTGGGTCTCAGCCCCAAGGAGCAGAGGTAATCCCTCCAAGTAGTTCCCTAAGGAAAGGACACACCCTCAGTGCATGTCGGGATTTAGATTGACACTAAATTGATTATTAAGAGGCTTGGAGAGACCTCTCAAGAAGGCATTCTTCTGTTGATTTTCCACAGAAGCCAGGATGCAGTTGTGAACTTCCTTGCACATCTCCAAGGTTTAGGTCTGGAGGGGAGCCCTTCAATAAAACAGGGCTTTGATAGGTTGTCTACCCTGTCCTCCTGCCCTCCAGTGGGATGACTCCTAAATAATTCTAGAGTGGTACCAAACTGCTAATGTTTGTAAACACGTCCAGAAAAGGAGAGAGAAAAACACACTAGTTGGATCTGAGTCACACAATCCACCCCTCAATCAGAAGCCACAGCAGTCCAGAAGAGTAACACGGCCCTCCGTGAATTACCTATAGAAAAACAGCGGCCACCAGAGGGCAGCCAGGTGACCTAGCCCATGATCTAGGGGAAGAGGGAGATCATGAGGATTTTTTGCGCTTTTTCAGGTGGGGAGATGGGAATTACCTACCACACTCTGTGAAGTTCAGCTTAAACAGAAGGCTGCTCACTCGGGCTCCCATTCCCCTCTGAAATAACTTTAACTAATTCTGACTGCAGAAGAGCAAAGGGACGTTTTGGATTAAAACTAATGCTTCTGAAGAGCCAGCCAGGAGCCAGCCCTGCATACAGAGCACAGTGCGGTGTGCTCAGCATATGATATCACAGCCCTGGCTGTCCACCCAGTGCACTAAGGTAACATCTGTGCTATTCACAGTGTCTTTCCTTCCATGATCTCCAAAATCAAGTCTGATCTAAACATGAGGCATTGTAAGGACAGTGATCTCTAATGAGCATGTAGATTGCATAGCAAAGCACAGTCTCTTTTTTAGTTGCATTAAATTGAAGTACGTAATTAGAGCAATGCATAATCGATGGTTCATTTTCAGGAAAGGAGATTTTCCTCCATGTGGTATGTCAGTTTTGGAGTCTATATGACAGTGAAGATTTGATGAAAAAGGGGCCTCTACTTAGCAAACTTCTTTCCAAAAACCAGACTGATGAAATGAACCCAGGTCATTTCCTCTTCCAAAGCATGGTGTATGGATTGCTCCATCACAGCCAAACTGTGGGACAGCTGGCCATTCATGTCTGTCCAGCAAAAGGAGAATCATCTTCCTCATCTTTTTCTCGAGGGGCCTAGCTAGCTTTCACACAGATTCAGCATATTTCCCAAGGTGACTCAAGCCAATACTCAAGCCTTCTGTCTCCCAGCCCAGTTCTTTGTTCAAAGCTCCACATGGTCACTCAGAAAAAGACAGTATCATCTTTATGAGTCTCTCCCCACCTCACAGAGAATGCACCCACCCTGCCAGTGGCTATTATGGTTATCATGGTTACCATGGTGTGGTGCCTCTTGCACACACCCCTTCTCCACAGTACATGCACTGTGTGTGAAGAACTTTGGTTTCATCTCACACACGTGTGCATGTGCACACACATACACAAATTATAATGAGACATGGAGACAAGAAGATAGTTCATGGGAGACTCATAGTTCTGGCCAACACAATAACTTAGGGTTTTCTAATCTCCTTAAAAATCACACTTTGGCCACCTGATGCAAAGAACCGACTCATTGGAAAAGACCCTGATGCTGGGAAAGACTGAGGGCAGGAGGAGAAAGGGGCGACACAGGATGAGATGGTTGGATGGCATCATTGACTCAATGGACGTGAGTTTGAGCAAACTTCAGGAGATAGTCAAGGATGGGGAAGCCTGGAGTGCTATAGTCCATGGGGTTGCAGAGAGTCTGACACAGCTGAGTAACTGAACAACAGATGGAACTCCAGTTACACATACACACACAGCCAACACCTACCCCTTCCCGGGCTCCCAATCTCTAGTCTGTCTTCCAGATCCCCCACCATGGTCAGAACTGGCTTTCTCAATGGCCCAGCTCAGCCAGGCTCCACACATAGGTCACACATGAATTAAGAGATAGGAAGTAAGTGCCACCCCCTTTCACCTCATCAACCCTTTAGAACCAGCCCTTCATGGGGAAGGAACAGCACTGGGCCACAGTGATTCAGAACAGAAATGAGGCCACATGGAGCTGGATTTACATCTCTCTTCTCAGTCTATGGCACTACTCCAGGGAGCACCATCACACTGTCGCCTCCAGGGGGCGCCATTCACAAACTGCATTGTGAATGATGCTCCCAGAAGTGGGGGCAGGCCCCGGACCTACCGCTAACCAGCAGTGAACTAGCAGTGCTACTTGAGCCAGTGCTTAACAATCC
This sequence comes from Odocoileus virginianus, assembly GCF_023699985.2. Lineage (NCBI taxonomy): Eukaryota > Metazoa > Chordata > Mammalia > Artiodactyla > Cervidae > Odocoileus > Odocoileus virginianus. The sequence continues at coordinate 52,777,864 of NC_069684.1, read as the reverse complement.
TGATCCTCAGTTTCCTTTTATTTATACAGTAACTAGTGTCTACATCTCCAACTTATTTTTTTATTAATATTTAAGTTATTTATATTGGAGTATAACTGATTAACGAGTTGTAACCGTTTCAGAAGGACAGCAAAAGGACTCAGCCACACATACCTGTGTATCCTTTCTCCCCAAATGCCCCTCCCATTCAAGCTGCCACACGACATTGAGCAGAGTCCCCAGTGCAGCCAGGAGGTCCTTATTAGTGATCCACTTCAAATACAGCAGTTGTACATGTTCCCAAACTCCCAAAAGATCCCTTCCCCCTACCCTTTCCCCAGGCAACCAGAATCCAACTTATGATTTTTATAGTCACCCAATTTAGGACCATGCCCACACCAGGACTGTCAGAGGGCCTTGCTTTAAGGGCTTCATAAAAGGAAGTGTGCAAGCCAAAGGTTTCCCATCCCTACCCGTGAGCCTTACTTAATTTGCCAGCCAATCTCAAATCCAGTTAGCTTTTTACTGCCTAAGTTCTTCATGGAAAGGAGTGAAGTTGAGGAGAACAAAGTCACTACAGGACAGCTGAAGTTTTGATTAGAATGATAAGGAGCCAAGAGCTAATATCTCCACACCTTCCACCCCTAACCTTCCCCAATGGGACCAAGGTCATGCCACCTCAGCCTCAGAATAGAGGAACCATGAGACTCTTACCCCACTCTTCTCTTGAATATACAATTAACAAAAATAAGAGTTGGCTACAAAGGAAAATAATCTCTTACATTTTTACCATATTGTACATGTCTTATATTTTGTGGCCCTTCCCACCTAAGGTTTTGGGAGAGAGCTATGCTCTAAGGCTAAAGGGCAGACGCCTTCATACACACAAACATACACATCACATGTAGTGAGCTGACTTCTTTCCTACTCATGGTACTATGCATGTATCATGATTAGGAGAATTAAGAAAATCATCACTCAAGTCATCTTCAGTGTTCCTTAGTTAGGTCGAGGAGCCCAGGAGATAAATAAGGAAGACACAATTATTCCCAATTTACAGATGAGAAAACTGAGTTTAGGAAGGTGAATCAACCATGGTGACTAGATGAATAAGTGAGAGGTGGAACTTGGTCTCCAAATTCCAAACCAAATGTTCCCAAAGGCACACACAGAGGTGCCTAAGATGTATCTTAACTCAGCAACTCTAATCCTCAATCACAGAGCAGTTCAGAGAGATTCAAGGAAAAAGGAAATTCAAGTTCATCTGCTGCAATTCTCTCATTTTACTGATGAAAAAACATCTTAACAGGTATCATTGTAATGTCCATTTCCTTCTAATGAGGTTGCTTTCATGTCTCAGTTATTAGTTCATATTAATACAGCTTTGCTAATGTGGGCACAGTGGAGGCTGCTAATTAAAAAAAATACGCAATGGTATCTATTCTTTTTCATTAACTGAATCACTCACCTATACACTTGAAACTAACACAGCATTGTTAATCAACTATGCTCCAATATAAAATAGAAATTTAAAATAATGATAACAGTAAAAATAAAAAGATGCAATAGTAATAGACAGGTTCACAAGTTCTGTCTTTTTAGTGACATATTTATGCCCAGTGCCTTGGCTGGCCACAAACTGGCAGGGTGACCTGAGGAAAGTCACTTCAACCTTTCTGGCTGAAGTTCCCCCATTTGAATAATGAGGAGCTTGGATTGGCAAATTTATTTTCCATTAAGGTCCCTTCCAACTCTAAAATCCCTTATCTGTGAAAGTGCATTAAGAGGTCATCTCCTGCAGCCTCCCTCACCCCTTAGAAGTAGCACCTCTTCAAACCATTACTGGTAAGAGCAGTCTGAATCCCAACTCATCCTTCTGCGTATCTCTCATTCTGCAGATGGCTTTGGTGAAGGCACTTAGTTAGGATCTGTAAGGTCCAAGCAACATTAACTCCAAACAGCCAGACCAGCCTTTCAGACATCAGATGACAAGAGTGTCCCATTCCCCAGATGCAGCCCTAAAGCACCCAGCTCTGTACCAGAGGGAGTGATGTCCACATTCACATTGGCAGAGTCTTCTTTTTCAGACACCCTAGATTTACTGCTCTAACCTCAGGCATCCACCTGCTTCGAGGCCCTCCATCTCCTGGAGAGGAAGCTGGATACAAGGTATTCCCAGCAGCTCAGTCTTAGGGTCAGAGTCTGATGGTTGCAATTCTTCTACAAGAGAAAGACTACCAGTTGTCCAAAAGTATTAAAAACAAGAATAAGAAGTCAGGGTAGGGAGTCCAGTAGATACTATGAAGATGACAGCAGCAGGTAACAGGTTGGACAACACATGATGGTTTTAGAAACAAAGAGCTTCACTCAAAATTGAGGGGTTGGTTTAAAAAAAATTTTGTATTTTTAAAAATATAAAAACAGAAAGTAAAAAAATTAAACTACCAAAGACCATAGTTTCTCCACTCAATTAAAAATTAGCCTTGTTACATGTGACTATCTAAATAATAAAAAGAAATAAAACCAAATAAAAGATACAACATCCTTTATAGACTACTCTCTGGCCTTCCCCTTTTCCCAAGTCCCCAAGACTCTCCATACAATCAGATACATACTATACACACACACATACACATACACACACACACACACTTAAAAGACCATTCTCATGAATTTAGGGTCTAATCTTTCAAACCATTTTACAACTTAGTTTTTGTACCAATGTCTGCATATTTAGATCCACATTTAGATTCATTTTATAACTGATCACAATCTCTGAATTTTTCATTGCTGGCAATGCTTTGGGAGATTTTTGCACTTAAGATGCCTTTTGCTTATTCTAAAATATAATGGTTTCCATTGTACAAATGTATATGCTTGCGTGCCAAATTACTTCAGTTGTATTCAGCTCTTTGCAAACTTATGGACTATAGCCTGCCAGACTCCTCTGTCCATGGGATTCTCTAGGCAAGAATGCTTAAGTAGGTTGCTTTGCCCCCTTCCAGGGGAACTTTCCGACTCAGGGATCAAACCCACGTCCCTTACACCTCCTACATTGGCAGGTGGGTTCTTTACCACTAGCACCACCTGGGAAGCCCATATAAATGTATATATATTTGCAAATGTATGTATATATGCACATAAGTGACATAATATGCCTATTTATTCCACTAATGATAAGGCACATCTAATCAGAGGTTCATTCAAAAATACCACACAACTTCTCCTAGCAATTCTTTGGATTCCTATGTCTGCCATCAGGTCCAAATAGGCAGGGCTCCAGAGTGCCCACCTGGTGTTCTTGCCTAGCAGGAAAAAAAAGTAACAATAACAGAGGTTCACAGGCCATCTGATTTTAACCAGAGAACTACTGTATATAATTTTTTAATGTATATAATTTTGTGTGTCTTTTGACATTTCCTTAGAGTAAGAAAAGTAATCCATTTTATTTTGGGACCACTGAAACAATGTCATTATTGTCATCAATAGGGAAGCACCAGCTCCAAAACTTACCGTCTTTCCTGACCTTAATCACTAGCCAGCCTCCCTTCAAAGGCAAACAATCACACAGGCAGTGAAACACTGTCCCTTGAAGTCTCTCCAAGACCTACTTCCGGATCTCCAAGACCTACTTCCGGATCTCCAAGAACTACTTCAACCTCTGGTTTTGCAGTTGAGCCATAGAGGATGAGGGAACTGCCTGGTGCTGGGAAGGGGGACGGAGGCTCAAGTTCCAGATTGGGGTATTGGACTTCCCAAGTCACGTGACTCCTTTTCCCAGAAAGCTGGGCGTGAGCAGCAGGTTCTAGCCATAAACCCTAGAGGTGGGACTTTGATTTTCAAATAATCCTTCATGAAGCAAAGGAGATTCATCCAACAGCTTCATCAACAACTTATGGGGAAAGGGTTCTCCAAGAACCCAACTCACACTTCAATCAGAGCAATTCAGCCTCATCCAAGCTTCAAGAGAACCTTTAAAATTAAGGCTTGTGTCAATTCAACACAATGGTAGTAACTATGTCAAGTAGTGTGTGGAAATATTGAGACCCCTTTCAGGCTCTGCAGCGAAGAATTCTGTGATCTGTTAGCAATGTCTGTCGTTGGCACTAAGGGAAAATAGCATGATGCTACTTGTGTGCAAATTTTATATTGAAAGAACTATAAAAATATTAATATTCCTGCTGGATACTAAGTGGTTTCTTTACAAACATTCCTCTTCATACTTTCATTTGCATGCTCCCTGAAAACTTTTTGAAAAATCTATGTATTCCTTCATCCTTCTTTAGTTGACATCTAAATTTTTCATAAGTTTAGAATCACAAAGTGTGATTTATTAGATATTATAAACATTAATCTTTTAAAATAAATATTCATATTAGTCACGTAAGTTTTTTTTCCTAGAAAATATTTTATTAATTATAAAGAAAGGACGTTTCATCAAAGTGTTCCATCCAAAGGTCTAGTTCATAAACATTTTGTTTTGTTTTTCTCATACAGTCTCTTAAAGTTTGTAATGAGATTTTTTATTTATTTATTTATTTATTGGAAGTTAATTGCTTTACAATATTGTATTGGTTTGTCATACATTGACATGAATCCACCACGGGTGTACATGTGTTCCCTATCCTGAACCCCCCTCCCACCTCCCTCCCCATCCCATCCCTTGGGGTCATCCCAGTGCACCAGCCCCGAGCACCCTGTCTCATGCATCGAACCTGGACTGGTGATCTGTTTCACATATGATAATATACATGTTTCAATGCCATTCTCCCAAACCAGTAAGTTTTTATGAGATGGAATTTAAGTAACATAATTTACTTTCCACCACTATACATTTCTTTAAATACATGAGCAATTCTTTATGTCAGGATATTTACGATACTCCTTTTTCTCCTCGATTTTAGTTTCTTTCTACTTCTCCACAAGATCTTATCCTAATTAACATTTTACTTGCTTAAAAATGCTTTATCAAAATTCACTACAGTAAGATATGTACATTATGTTTTAGGTATTTGATAACTATAAGGCTTTATGAGTTTAAAATTTTTTTCCTGGATTTTAGTTATTGTTATAATTATTAATATAAAATTGATCAAAGTAACATGAATATATTAAAATTTTCACTAATTATTAAATGCAATTTTTAAAATTTCATCTTTTAATGAGATTGATGAGGCTGGTTTCTTTTTCAATTAGAGCTTCTGTATGAAAATTAAAATTACTTATAGCTAAACTGAGATAGTTTAGAATCCATTTAGGAAAACTGTGAAAGACTGACACAGGCAACAAATTTTATTGGGTCTTCTTTCAACAAAAAGCTGCGTGTTGTCTAGAAAGATATCCCTGCCCACACAGAATTTATCTGGTTCTGTATGTGACTTTGGTTGTCTTTGACTGTTTATTTTACTACTCTGCAAATTGTTAACACATTGAATGTAATAAAAATTATTCTTGTCCATAGAAAATGTAAACTAATTACATCCAGTAGAGATGCAGTTGATTTCTGCTTTTTAGAAAACATGACTCCAAACATTAGATTCCACTGCTCTAGAAGATAATAACAAGTTTTTCATCTATCATCATATTCATTGTAGCATTTATGATTGCCTGCATATATATATGATTCAGGATTTTTCATTTTTGAAAATTATCTTGTAAAAATAAATTATATTTATACTTTGTGTTTTTATAGACAATAGCACTAAGAAACTTTGTTCTTATATATATGTAATTCAGATATATAATAAACTTTGTTCATATGTATATATGTAGTGATAGGAACGAATGTTTAGTTACACCAGTGTCACTCTATTTGAAGTTCTGAGTTATAGGTCAAAAATCATATAATAATCTAAAATAAAAATTTATTTTCATGGTCTTAGAGCTGAAAACTCAATTTAGTCCTCCTTCAGTTTTGAGCCCCATGGTAAGATGCAGAATGGGAGAAACTTATTCATTTATTTTGTAAAGTGGAAGAAGGGTAATTATAAATAAGAAGATAGGAAAGAAATACTACAGACCTGTTTAAGAGAGAAATTTTAGGAGAGAAAATGTTTATGGACCAAGGATGTAGATACTGCTTCTCTTAAAAATTCTCTGGAAAGTCTTTGTGAACCTCCATGAACATATGTGTCCAACGTGAAGAGCATTCCTTTAAGTCACTTGGGGAGAAAAGCCATCCCAGGCTGAGCAGCTGAATTAAACAGACTCAGCTGAGAGTCCTCCAGACTTTGATTTTGCTTTCCAATCTGCAGCTTTTTATTCCTTCCTGCTTTACTTCTAGCATCCACCTTGCTGGAGTCCATGTTTCTTCCAGCAATTTCTGCACAAGCTTTCCCTGCTTTGCCTCAGGATAAAGACTGACTCAGTCTTTGATTCACTAATTCCGTGAACTCACCTGACCCTTTGGTTTGCTTTTCTCCACAACCTTGCACTTATGCCAGGGAGCATTTACAAAACACATTTTAGGCTTCCACCTCCAAAGCTTTCAGGCATTAAAACCTGTGAGAGTAAAAGTCATAGCCCAGAATACCCCACAAAGAGCACAAATTTATTGTCTCGTGCTTTAATTTAAACTTTCCTTTGAACTCTGCCTTCTATTTCACAGTTTATCAACATTCATCTTAGTTTTCTAAGATAATGAAAATCACCTGCCACTGAATAAAATTGATGCTGAAAAAGGACATGTCAGGAGTATCTTGTGACTCAGTTACCTCTTTGCATTTCAGTAGGAAGCTCTACTTAAAAAATATATCACGAAGCCATTAAAAACCATGACATGACATGTAATCAGGTCGGACTTAGCAGAGAGCTGAGAGAATGAAGCACAAGTTAGATAAGTTTTAAATTTAGGAAGAAGGTGGATAAGAAAGATGGGAACACACAATCCTTACATTCCAAATGCATGTTGTAATGGAGCCTGAGACAGTAGGTGGGGGGAAGTATACTGGAGCAACGGGACCCCAGGGAAAAGAAGGCATGGAGGGAGGAGAAAGAAGGCAGAGTAGAAATATACTAGGAGTAAAGTTAGAGTGTGCATGGTTTTGGCCTGTCATATTCCAAATCAACAAAACCACTGGTGGTAGTCAATAGCACATAATATAGGGAGGAAGGCTTCCCTGATAGCTCAATTGGTAAAGAACCCACTTGCAATGCAAGAGAGCCCGGTTCGATTCCTGGGTTGGGAAGATCCCCTGGAGAAGGGAAAGGCTTACCCACTCCAGTATTCTGGCCTGGAGAATTCCATGGACTGTACAGTCTGTGGGGTCGCAAAGAGTCGGACACGACTGAGCAACTTTCACTTTCACTTTTATAGTGAGGAAGCAGAGCTAATGCTTTTATTCAGACTTCTAAGAAGCATTACCCCAAAGCTTCAAAAATAGCCTCTGAGTCAGCAGCACTCTAAGCAAGGAGATCACTTTATTTTAAATTTTTTTTGTTTCTTTTTGCTGTTTTTAAGGATTTGTTTTTTTAATATTTATTTAATTTGGCTGCTCTGGGTCTTAATTGGGGCATGTGGAACCTTTAGTTTCGGCATGTAAGATCTAGTTCTCAGACCAGGGATCAAACTTGGGCCCCTTGCATTGGGAGCACTAAGTCTTAGCCATTGGACCACCAGGAAAGTCTCAAGGATATCACTTTAAGAGGTGGCAAGACAAACACTGATTCTTTCTCACCCAAAAAAAAAAGAGGCAGTATCAGCCTCGCCTTTTATCCCAGGCAGAGTTAGAACCATATGTTCACTATTTGCATGGTTTCAGAGGGAGAAATAAAAAACAGCCTATTATTTTCATACCTCATTTGCATAATGGACAAAAAAGAACACACAGCCCACAACAGGGCTCTTCAGGCAGCCTCTTCAGGCCCTTGGGATGACGGGAATCAGCTACACCCTTGAAGCCCAGAAGAGGGCAGACACACACGCCACAGGTTCACATACAGCAGACACCAAGACCTTAGCTTGCTTTATAATAACTGTATAGGCCCCCACCAGCCTCTAAATCAGGGAGCATTTAACGATAATGCACTAGGTCTTTGTTACAGCACGCAGGCTCTTTGCTGCTGCCCTCGGGCTTTCTCTAGTTATGTTGAGCGGACACTACTCTCCTTTGCGGTTCATGGGCTTCTCATTGTGGTGGTGTGTCTTGTTACCAAGCACAGGTGCTAGGCACACAGGCTCAGTAGTTCTGGCAGGTGGGCTTAGTTGCCCCTTGGCATGTGGGATCTTGGTTCCCAGGACAGAGGTCAAACTTGTGTCCCCTGCATTGGCAGGCAGGTTCTTAACCACCAGACCAGCAGGGAAGTCCCCAAAATTCAATAATTATTGATCCAAGGGCTAGGGCAGGGCAACTGGGTGGAAGCAGCACAGACGCAGAAGGCTTTATTACTGCCCTCAAGGAGTCTACCTTCTGATGCCTGAAAGCTGGCCAACAGCCAAGCTCATTCAATATGTACATACTGCATATAGGATTGATCCATCAATAGTTGTTACTCATCTACTTGGTATCAAGCACCACGCTAGATACTATGAGAGACTCAAAGAGGCAAAAGATTTGGGGCCAGACTTAAAATGTTCACAAGCTGGTTGGGTGAATGGGATTCACCCATAGGTGACATTTATTGAGCAATGAAGAGTTAAAATGTTTCACAGGCTAGAATGGGTGTTCAGAAAAAGAAGGGGTCTATGAGGCCTGGCATAGTCCCAGAAGCTATAGAAAAAGAGAGGTTTAACAAAGCCAGAAGAGTAATTAGTAACTGGACTGACTGAGCTAGAAGACACCTTTACGAAGATAGCAGTCGGAGTGGAGGTACTGAAACCATAGACAAGACAGGAATCAGGGTGGGGTGGGAGGCCCAGCAACAGACCGTGATCATGTGGACAGTTTGTGTCTGGAGGGCTCCGAAACAGGTGAATGAAGGAAGGTCAGGCAGAGAAGGTAGCCTCGAAAAGGTCATCAAAAAGAGGTTACAATTAGTTCTTGAGTAAGGAAGAGACATGGGGCTTCCCAGGTGGCTCAATGATGAAGAACCTGTCTGTCAATGCAGGAGGCGCAGGTTTGAACCCTGGGTCAGGAAGATCCCCTAGAGAAGGAAATGACAACCCACTCCGGTATTCTTGCTTGGGAGATCCCATGGACAGGGGAGCCTGGCAGTCTACAGTCCACGGGGTCACAAAAATGTTCAACAGGACTTAGCAACTAACCAACAGTGACAAAGGAAGGGACATGGAAAAGAAAAGTTTGAAAAGGATCACATGGAAATAAGTGTGTTAATCTAATTGGATTTGTTTATCTTATAGCTTGATCTGGAGAAAATGCTGGAGGAGGTAAGCTTCAAACTCAGTTTGCAGTGTTCACAGTGCTGAGTGCCTGGCAGTTGGCCTTCATTCACTTATGCATTCAGCAAACATGGAGTACCTACTGTGTTCCAGGCATTTTGTTTGGGACTAGAAATGCAAATATAATGACAAAAACACCATTCTTTTCCTTGAGTCCATGAACTTCTCATTTTGGCATTGTTAGGTTGACTTGGTCCTAATTCTTTATGCATGCACATCCTTATCCTGGTCTCATAGCAGCTAGGAATATTTCCTGGCTCTACACACTTTGGCCTTGGCCAGGTGACTTCCTAGGTCAATGGTGTGTAAGTGACATGACAGAAGCAGTAGTTTGAAGTATGCTTGTGTGGCTGGACAAGCTCTCTTGAATTTCTGCTGTCTTCATGAGAAGATCTTCCCCATACACCTTCTGCCCCTTCAACCTGGACCCAGAATGAACAAATGCAGAGCAGAGCTACCCAGCCAATCCACAGATTTGAAAGCCAGAGGAATATCAGCTGATCAGCAGATATACAGGAAATAAATGCCTACTGCTGCATGCCACTGAATTCTTGTGTTTGTTACACAGCAGTAGCTGACTGATACACTTGCTGTCAAAGTGAAAGTTTAGTTTCTCAGTCGTGTTCGACTCTTGGCAACCCCACGGACAGCAGCCCACCAGGCTCCTCTGCCCACGTGAATTTCCAGGCAAGGATACTGGAGTGGGTTGCCATTTTCTTCTCGAGGGTACCTTCCCAACCCAGGGATCAAACCCAGGTCTCCTGCATTGCAGGCAGATTCTTTACCATCTGAGCCACCAGGGAAGCCCCACTTACTTTCAAGGCTCTCCCTAACCAAGCCACAGTCTACATTTACAACATTATTTCCTACTGCCCCTCTACACATATCTTATAATCCAAGTAAACTGAACCACTCACTGGGCCCTCAGCCAATCCTGCTTTCCCATGTTCATGTATTTATTTGATTCAAATCTTACTACCAACATCAATCTATCTCTACCTGTCAAAATCCTATTCATCCTTTTAAGTGTCATATTACATGCTGTCTTCCTTGAGAGCTTTTTCCTAATACTAACTTTATGGACATTAACCACCCTAGATTTACGCAAGCCTGACTATCTCCTCACCCCCAGTCTTACTCACCTGTCTTACATCCCAGCCAGACTAATCTTAGTAACACCTCATCTTGTTTCTATAGTCACAAAGCCCAAACCATCACTACTACCACCACAGACCAAGAGGCACTTACAGGTAACAACTACATCTGTGCACTGGATGGACCGGACCCACTGAGGCTCTGGCCTCCCCAACAATCCCTGAGGGCTAGATAACACAACCCAAATCTGGGAGGTTGTTGGGGTCCACAGGATGGACTTTGACTAAAGACAAAGAGAAGAGAAGCAAGAGCTCCCTCTTCTTTCTCTATGATGAACAGATAACAGTCCAGAGCAATCTCTCTGAAAATGGCCCATGGGATGGAGCAGCCATCTGGTTTTCTGCAAAGCTCCAACCAGCTTGGTAATGCAACATCTTGCATTTGCTCCTCCTTTTTGCTCCACTGCTGCTTCCCTGGGATTGCACCACCAACAGAGTATTGCCATATGAGATTTTGCTTAAAGTTCTTTTTTCCTAGAACTTCAGCCAACACACTAAATAAAAATAAAAATAAAAAATTTCTTCTTCCTTTGACCCCCAAATGGCGCCTTTAACATCCCATTGATGACACTCATTTCATTTTGCTTTGTATTTCTGATGGAGCCACCCACACCTTTATGTGTAGCGGGCACTCAGTAATGCTTTGGTGCTCAGTTGTGTCCAACTCTGCATGCTCAGTCATGTCTGACTCTTTGAGACCTCATGGACTGTAGCCTGCCAGGCTCCTCTGTCCATAGAATTTTCCAGGCAAGGGTACTGGGGTAGGTTGCCATTCCTTCTCCAGGTGATCTTCCCATGGATCCCTTGGGATCAAACCCATGTCTGGGATCAAACCCATCCTGGGATTCCCATGGATCAACCCAGGGATCAAACCCACGTCTCTTGCATCTCCTGCATTGGCAGGAAGATTTTTTAACCACTGGCACCACCTGGGAAGCCAGTAGTGCTTTAGTTAAATGGAATTAAGTTGGTACCATTAGATTCTGGTCAATAAGTAAAAACAACCAGAATGATCAAAATATTTTGCCCCATTGGCCCGATGAACTATATTACTTTCAAAACTCTACTCCAGCTTATGCTTTTCCCAAAAATATTGACACAAAATTCCTTTTTATTCCATTGGACCTCACTACAGATACCAATATGAATACTTGCAACAACTTCACGAGGATGAGAAAAGGCAGAGAAAACAGGTAACTAATTAATAGGGGGCAGTTAATATTTCCAAATCCTCAATAGAATAGCAGAGCTATCACCCCTTGTCACCACCATGACAACCTCCTCCCTCCACCTCTGTGTAAGGTCCAATTCTAGACCTTTCCAAACACATCATGTTCTCATAAATCACGGTGGCATTAACTGAATCGCCTTAGACTCACGATCTATCACTACAATGATAACAACAGGAAAAATACTACAAAATTCAATGCATTATTAATGCATTCTGTAAAGAATGCCCATTCAGTAATTACACTCCCTCCTATTAAAAATGCAGAATAGTGTATGTGGCAAGAATTTAAATGTTTCTTAAAAGCTATAAAAATAAATTTGAGGATTTTCTGATTCACATGCGTGGTGGTTGTAATGTAGGCATATTGATGACTGGATACATATAAGCACCATTACCTTAGCATAAGTAGTGATTCACTGGTTGTTTTTACCCATTCTCCATAATCCCCTTCCCATGCCTCCACCACCAAATCCTCGTTTGTGGCTTAGGACATGACCAAGTGAGTAACGACAAGGTCACGTCCCTAAATGGGACAAGAACAGGGAAGGTTTCCAAATGCTGCACATGGCTCTGCAGAAAGGAACGTGGACAGAGCCATGGCAATAGGACAGCTAATGGACAGCTGCATAACTACTCTCTTGCACTCCTGCTTTGAGGCCCCACAACTCCCTGGGGTTGGGAGAAGAGGGGTGATCTCCATGTAGAAAGGACTCAACACTCACTGTGGCCACAAGCGGATCTTAGACAGTTGACTCCACCAACATAAATGCACTGGAGCTTCACGTCCCACTACTCAGACTTCACTACACAGGTTGCGCTCTTGTTGTTTCCTTTGCTCTCTGAGTTTGGTTAACTTTCATGCATTTTACAGAACAATCATTTTGCAGACAGAAGAGCAGGCGATACAATGCTCTGGGATCCTGAGAAAGCCAGGGATGGAGGCAGGAGAGGGGCAGTCTTTGAGAATAGGAGGTTTCAGTTCTGGGAGGCAGCGAGGCACTTTCATATTAACAGGTAAACAGGACTTTTAAAAGTTCCATTTACCTGAAAACATTATTTTGAAACTGACCCTTTCTAACACTTACAACTAGTAATGTTTTATTCCTAGACTCAGAGACTAAAAGATAGCTCACTGAGGGTCATTGACAACCTGGATACTGTGAATGGAAATGAACTGGGTGAGGAGGAGACAGGAAGCTTTGTTCCTTCAAGAATAATTAAGAGGACTCAAGTACTATTCTAGGTTGAGTTGTCTCTCCCAGAAAAGACACTTAGAGCCTCACCTCCAGAACCACAGAATGGGACCTTATTTGGAAATAAGGCTGTTGTAGATATAATTACCCAAGTTAAGATGGTGTCTTCAGAGTCCCTTGGACTACAAGGAGACCAAACCAGTCAGTTCTAAAGTAAATCAATCCTGAATATTCATTGGAAGGACTGATGCTGAAGCTGAAGCTCCAATACTTTGTTCACCTGATGCGAAGAGCCAACTCACTGGAAAAGACTCTGATGCTGGGAAGGATTGAAGACAAAAGGAGAAGCGGGTGACTGAGGATGAGATGGTCAGATAACATCACCAACTCAATGGACACGAACTTGAGCAAGATCCAAGAGATAGTGAAGGACAGAGGAGCCTGGAGGACTGTAGTCCATGGGGTTGCAAAGACTTGGGCACGACTTAGTGACTGAACAACAAAGATGATGTCATGCTGGAGTAGGCTAGACCCTTAATCCAACATGACTGGTGACCTGATAAGAAAAGGACAGAGACACAGAGGGAGAATGACCATGTGGAGACACAGAGAAACAGAGAGAATGCCATGTGAAGAAGCAAGCAAAGATTGGAGTGATACAAGCAAAGACTGGAGTGATGCACTTACAAGCCAAGGACCTCCGAGGATGTCTGCCATCTCCAGAAGCTAGAAGCATGAAACAGCTTCTCCCTCCAAAGGCTCCAACACTGCTGACACCTTGATTTCGCACTTCTAGGTCCTAGAACTATGTAACAATAAATTTCTGTTGTTTTAAGCCACACAGTTCATGGTGCTTTATTACAGCAACACTAGCAAACAATACTGATGCTTATCAAAGAAACGACTCCCCACATGAGATGACCTCTACATCAAGCAGGGTGTACACTCCCTCTGTGTGGGACCAGCAAGAAGAAACACTGGCTGCAGGAACCACTGGCTACAAGACACAGCTCAACATAAAAAGAACCACGTAATAATCAGAGTCGCTCATCTCACCGAGGGCAGATCATCCAGAAGTCCATGAGCCCCTTCACTGTATTTTAACTATTCCTACAGAATCTAGATGACTTTTTATAAGTGGAATTTGTACAGGTGGTTCCTAGGTAAAATCTTTTCACCTCTAAGATGTTTTAATTCTATATGGTTCTCACTAATATGGTTTGCCATATTCCCATCCTGATTCCCCCAAAGAGAGTCATATGACCTAATGAATATCTGAACACCTGGACCTATTTGGCCCTGAGGAGCTTGTGTGTTATATATATTTGCTAACATACTCACATCTATTTTGTTTCATGATACTCGTAATACAATGGGTATGCATTTCCTAAATACACACCAGTTTCATTTTGTTTTTTACAGGAGGAAATGCTGTAATATGCTGATGGTGGTGGGAAATGGTAGTTAGTTTGCAGATGGATGATCAAGCTTAAAAACAGGAAAAATAAAAACATCCTTTGGCATCAGGACACAGGATGCTGTTTAGTCCATGCTCAGAGGGTTTGTATGTCTTGCTCCAACAATTACCTAAAACCAATCAAGACAATTTTGGCACTTTGTGGGTTGCTTTTCCCAGCTTTGCAAATAAAATGCTATTTGCACTACTTAAAAATGTAAGCATTGAGGATCAGTACCATGTCTTATAATTAATGAGTTACATTTAAACCTGAGCAGCCACTCTGTGTGAGCTCCAAGTCTAACAGATCGGGGAGGTCTTGTAAATGAAATTGCTATTCAGCAAACATATGTCCTTGGCAGTCCCTATTTGAGGACAGCCAGTGGGAAAATAAAAACAAGAAAAACCGATTACAGCAATTTGTACACCAAGGACTGCATTTGATCAATGTGTAGAAAAATTCCTGGGTACAAATGGAAAGATGGCACTTAAGTGGTTTCACCATCTTTTTTACTGATGACTTTTCACAGGCATCAAAGGACAGAGAGTGAGAAAAAGTTAAGGGAAAGGGGCTCATGGTAACATCCAGTTACTTCCAGCCTCTGGTCTGGGTTACTGTGCTTCATAATAAGAACAGTAAGATGGGCTTTCTAGCTGATAGGAAAGAGAGTGAGAGAACTTGTTAGTGACTAGTTCAACCAAATGACTTGGACTCCACTTCCACCCTACCTGGATATACTACAACTCAATTCTGACACTAACTACTGGGGATTATTACCAAACTCCACAGGCTTTGGGATTCAGTCCTCCACAAGACGGACCTACTCCAGCTTCCAGCCACAAGTTACAGGGGTCCCAGGCCACCCACATGTCTGACGAACTTGTTACAAATTTTGGAGGTTCTTAGGACCCTCTCCAGTTCAATAATTCCCTAGAAGAGCTCAGACTCAGAAAAGTGCTAATTTACAATTGCAGGGTATTACAGAGAATCCATGTAGGGCTGGGCCTGGGAGGGAGTCACAAACTCTGGCCCTTGCCCTATAAAATCAGGCACATCTTCCTCCTAGCACAACAATTTGTTCATCAACCAGGAAGCTCTGCTGAGCTCCATGGACAGAGTTTTATCAGCATTTCCTTACACAGGCATGATTGATTCAATCATTGGCCACAAGATTGAATTCAATCTCCTGTCCCTTCCCTTCCTTAGAAGGGAATTGGTCCAAGGTTCCAACCTCCTAATCACATATCTAGCCTCTCTATTGACCAGCCTCCATCTTAAAGCCATAGAGCCACCACGATTGAGCTCATTAGCATAACAAAGACAGGAAATTCCAAGGGTTTTTTAAGTTCTCTGACAAGAACCAGTGACAAATACTAGATATATTCTTTATAATACCACATTCAGTTATTCCTCTACGCAATATAAACTTTTTGAAAATGTCATCCACTTGACTGGTGATTGCAGCCATAAAATTAAAAGATGCTTACTCCTTGGAAGGAAAGTTATGACCAACCTAGACAGCATATTAAAAAGCAGAGATATTATTTTGTCAACAAAGGTCCATCTAGTCAAGGCTATGGTTTTTCCAGTAGTCATGTATGGATGGGAGAGTTGGACTATAAAGAAAGCTGAGCACAAAAGAATTGATGTTTTTGAACTGTGGTGTTGGAGAAGACTCTTGAGAGTCCCTTGGACAGCAAGGAGATCCAACCAGTCCATCCTAAAGGAAATCAGTCCTGGGTGTTCGTTGGAAGGACTGATGTTGAAGCTGAAACTCCAATATTTTGGCCACCTGATTCGAAGAGCTGACTCATTTGAAGAGACCCTGATGTTGGGAAAGATTGAAGGCAAGAGGAGAAGGGGATGACAGAGAATGAGATGGTTAGATGGCATCACTGACTCAATGGACATGAGTTTGGGTAAACTCCGGGAGTTGGTGATGGACAGGGAGGCCTGGCGTGCTGCAGTTCATGGGGTCGCAAAGAGTCAGACATGACTAAGTGACTGAACTGAACTGAACTGACCTGACCGTCACAGTATCTTCTACATCACTAAATACAAAGCAGTTGCCATCTGCCATAGTAAGAGGAAAGTGGCAGACAGAACTGTTGAAGCTGGGTTTGTCATCATCTCTCACTAGGCTCAAGTGAGGAAAGACCTAGGAATGAATGCTTGTTCTGCTTGTAGACATATTGTTCTGGCAGAATTGAAATGTAAGCTGTTATTCCTCTTCAATAAAAACTCCAGAAGTAATTCATCACTAACTTGTATTGAACACTTATTATGTGCTAGGCATCCTAAGCATTTTATATGCATTTAATTACTCAAGCCCCTCAAAAATCTTATGAGGTATTAACCAATCCCCTCTTGATGGACATTTAGATTGTTTCTGATGTTTTTCTTAACAAAAAACAGTATTATAATGAAAGACAAGGGTAGGCCCCAAGATTTGACTGTCATGAACCAAAACTTCACCCACTTATTATTATCCCCATTTTGTAAATGAGGAAACCAAGGCACACAGAAAGTAGGATTATGGTTAAAATTCCAAAAAATATGGAATAAGTTAAAATTCCCCTCCCCCTTCAACTCTCAGGCTACTCACTAGAATTAACAACCACTAACATTTTCTTAAGAATCCTCCCTTATATTAAGAATATCATTCCAGAAGGTTTTATCTATCAGTTTAGAATATTAAAATAGATGATAGATGGATTATATATAGATAGCTCTTTATAAAAATGGAATCATAGTAAAATATATATCCCTTTTTACTTAATGCTATTAATTGGATATTTCTCCATATTAGCACATAGAAATTTACTTTATTCTGTTTAATGATGATGTATCATAATTTAACCCATCCTCTCTTGATGGACATTTAGATTGTTTCCAGTTTTTTTCTTAGTACAGCAATATTACTGTGAAAGATGACAGTAAACCCCAAGGTTTGAGTATCACAAAGCAGCACCCCATTTATCCCTCACCTCTCACCCAAGAATGCAGTAGAATTATAGCTACCCTCACAATACTGGCCCTGAGACAGCACCAGAGTCTGCGCCCCAGTGGTCTTCATGAAGCCGTGCAAGAAGCATCTTGGGTCTGTGTTTCTGCTCAGTGCCAGGAGGCACATTCCAATTGGAGAGCTGTCCTTCACACTAAAACAAAGTAGAAGGTAAACCTTTCCAATACTTCAGAGCAGCAGAGAACACAGAAATAAAACACTCAAGCAGTTGGACAAAATGCAGAATACTTACATCAGAGTCAAGCTCAAAGCCTAACCTGGACCTTCCACATGGGGAAGAACATCCTAGGAGGAAGGACAGGTATTTCAGAGTCAGGAGCCACTGTGACCTTGACTTTTACCACTATTCTGACCTGGGCATTAGCCCCATTTCCTGATGTCTAAAAGGCAAAAGGGAGTAATAATTTGGGGCATCCAAAGGAAAAATATATGCAAAAATGTTACATAAAATACTGTGAAATACCAACTAATGACATCTTCTAAATATTTGCTTACATATGCCCAGGGAGCCAGAGATGTTTGTTATCATCTTGTCTATGCAACATTTCACTCAGGCACTTTAAGTCTGCAATACACTTCATCCTATAAAAAAGGGTGATATTAGGCAAAATCTTCCTCATTTTACATACGTAAAAAGCATGGCAAAGTAGGGAAGTATGTAAGGGACAGGTGGATGTAGTTAAAGCTGAAGACACTTGACCAGGAGAACCAGAATCAGAAAACTTCTGGCTGCCAGCTCAGGGCTCTTTCTACATCCTTGTTTTCTGCTGTGGGCATCAGCACACAATATAATGCCATGTTCTATCATCTCTGGTCTGGAGTAAAAGATGTAGCAAAGTATATCATTATCATTATCATGTGCTCATTTTTGTGAATCTATTTTCCTCTTTTTCCTATGGTAGCTTAATTCCCCTGGATGCAATCACCAGCTGCAGACAGGTGTTCCAAGAATCATAGAGCCACAGTTAAGCTGAATGATTGATGGCGGTCCTGAGTTCCCACCTCTCCTGGCCGGGGCAGCTCCTGACTTGCCAGAGCCAGACCCCAGAGTTGCAGGCTCCATCCGCATAAGAACAGATGAACCTCATCAGCATAATGCAGGGCATGACCAAGGAATGCTGAGTGTTAATAGGCTGAATCTCCTCTCTGTTGAGTCTAAAGACAGGAATCAGAAGTGAAAGGATTAATAATGCTGGATAGTCCCTAGGCACTTAGCATGATGATTCATCAGCCTTATAAAGTACTTAACAGGACCCTTGCAGTGTAACTGTGTTCACTTTCAATGCAGAATGGCACAAAACAAAAAGACTCAGACTTCAGAGAGCTGCTTTCTAGTCCAAGTCCTGCCACTTTCCAGCTGTGGGACTTCAGGCAAGAGTCTTAGCCCTCTGGGCCACAGTTTACTTTTCTGCAAAATGGTGATAAATGATACCTGACTTGTCTACCTCTGAGATTGTTGGGAGAATCAAGTCAGATCACTCACTATTTTATGAACTCGGAGATGGGACATAAAAGTGGTTTCAAAGACACTGTGATAGTGATGATGGTATCCTTCCTTCCCAGAACTAGCATACTCCTTATTATCATATTCATCTTCAGTGAACAGGAGAATCATGATTAGACTTTTGTGAAAGGAATTTACTCCTCACAGGATGCTCTTTCTAGAATGAGTTTGCAATAATAATCCTACAGTGAATCTTCCTGGTGGGAAGAGACTAGATTCCAGAATTTTCCACTTTTTCAAAGCCCATTCAAGAGGCAATGGGAAGTCTGCCACCATGTCCTCTGGACTAAAGGTCAATGTCTATGAGTAACTAGTAAGTTTAAGCATATGTGTACCTCTCTTTCCATGCTAAATTTTCAACTTAAAAGATCTGTCATTAGAACCATTAGCTTTGGAAGTAGATTTGCTGAGCCTGACTCTCTGGCTTGATAGGCAATATTTTGCAAATGTAAATGTCATCTACAGAACTGCAAGTATACTTTTATTTTCTAAAGTCATAGTAAAGAAGATGAATGCCCTTGTTCTAGGAGAGTCACAGGCACTATAAAGTTTTTTTTCCTTTCCTGTTCTCACCACAAAAGAGAAATGACAATTATGTGTCATGACCAAGGTATTAGCTAACACTACAGTGGCAATCATACTGCAATATATAAATTGATCAGATCAACACGTTGTACACCCCAAACTTACACAATGTTGTATGTTAATTATATCTCAGTAAAATAGATAGATACAAATAAAGAGATGATAGATAGATAGTAAAGTATGATAAATAGATACGTTGATAGGTAGACGTGTGCATGCTCAGTCACTCCATTATGTCCAACTCTTTGCAACCCCATGGACTGTAGCCCAGCAGGCTCCTTCTGTCCATGGGATTTCCCAGGCAAGAATACTGGAGTGGGTTGCAGTTTCCTTCTCCAGGGGATCTTTCTGACCCAGGAATTGAACCTGAGTCTCTTGCATCTCCTACACTGGCAGGCAGATTTTTTACCACTGAGCCATCTGACTCTTGAACAATGTAGGGGTTAATGATGCTGACCCTCCATCCAGTTGAATCTGGGTATAACTTTGCAGTTGCCACCCGCCTCCATATCTATGTTTCCACATCCTCAAGTTCAGCCAACCACAGACTGTCTAGTACCACAGGACATGTTTAGTGGAAAAAATTTCACACGTAAAGGGAAACCTTGCAGTTCAAATCCCTGGTGTTCAAGAGTCAACTGCAGTTACAATTTTTTTTTTCCCTTGTGGCAAGAAATTTTGCCCTCTTAACCACTTTCAAATCTGAAATACAGTATTAACTATAGTCACCATGACATACATTACATTTTACATCTTCTTTACTTGTTTATTTCATATGAAGTAACCTGAATGTTCTTCCTGTAACAGATACATTAACCCAAAAGTCTCATGCAACTCTTTCACGCTTCTCTGACAGATCAGAGCTTTAGGGGACAAGAGACTGACTGGTCCTGCTGGTTCGGTCCCTTGGGGCCCAAGGTGGAGCCATGGAGGGTGAAAGGGGTCACAGAGAGATCAGTGAGGATATCCGTGTGCTGTGTCCTGCAGCAGAGCTGGAGCTAGATTGGAAATGGATGTCAAACCAAGTTGTCGACCCTGAGGCTTCAGCCAGCAATGGCATAAAGGCAATGGGCCAAAAAGGGACATCAAAAATGAGGATGCACCCCAGTGTCACTACCTGTGGGAGCATCCTGTCAATTGCCAGCACCCATTCGCCAATGCGTGCCAAGTTCGCCTACGTGAATTAAGGCTATGTAATCCAGGTGGCACAGTGGTAGAGCATCCTCCTGCCAATGCAGGAGATGCAGAAGAATGCATCCCAATCCCTGGTTGGGAAGATCCCCTGGAGAAAGAAATAGCAACCCACTCTAGTATTCTTGCCTGGGAAATCCCATGGACAGAGGAGCCTGGTGAGCCACAATCCATTGGGTCCAAAGAGTCAGACACAAATGAGTATAAATATGCATGCTCTCTAATACTTTGTGAGTTGCATGACTCCAAAAATCTGCTTGTCTAAATATTTTTAAATGCCTTGTTTAAAATGTGCATCTCTACTCTTTAATATGGAATCAGAAAGGGACAGTGTGGGACCAGCAATTATCTAATCAGTCTCCCTGCCTATAGGCAGGCTTCCTTCATGTACTCCCAGCAGACAAAGGTCTGTCCTCAAGGAGTCCAAAGAAGACAAGCTCACTGCTTTCACAGGTAATTTTCCTATAAATTTAATCACGTTTACCAGAAAGAAACTTCCCCTGGCATTGTGCTTCCCAGTTCTGCAATCACCAAGCCCACATTTCTCTTCCCGCTTTCATTTTTTTCTTGACTCCTGCTCTATTTCCCTAATGACCCTTTCTCACCTAGCTTTTCTAATGCACCAAATTTGCTTTTCTTATTTTCAAGGGCATTAAAATAGATAGTATACATTTAAAATTGTATTTGCCAGAAGCTATGTAAAAAAAACAAATCTAAACTTGACTTAATTTATCAGGCAGGAAGGTAGAAGCTCCCTGGCACCTAACTAAGGACGGTTGCACAGTTAGAACCAAAAGATGCATCATACTCAGTTCAGCTGGACACATGCCATGGCTGAAGCCAGGAAAGAGACCAATGGAGCCCCCACCCAGATCTGTAACACTTGGGCTCTCACTAAAAGGCTCAGTATTTACCTCTCCTTCCACCAGCTCACTGTCCTTACAACCATCCCAATGACACTCCTTCTCTGAGCCTTGCCTTGAAGAAGGAGCTGGGGATGCTGCCAAGAGTCACATTTTCCAACTTAAAAATGGATCCCAGGGGCCTTTGTGCATTGCTGTCAGGGTTGGGTTATGCCTTTAAGTCAACTTAACAGAAGTCCCATGGTGCTAGACTTCTAGATTATGTATCTAGGGAAAGAAAAATGCTTCCAGCTTCCCTATCACCTGGTCTTCCCAACACCCCAGCCCCACAAACACACACACGTAAGGTCACTGACAAACATCTACTGGCCTCCTGGAGGAAGTATGACCCTGTCTGCAGGACTGCAGAGGTTCCATTTGCATTTAGAATTATTCTATTAGGTCAAGAACTTATTAAGAGTGTAGTAGACACATATCAAATAATATATCAGATATCCCTGGCAGGCAGTCCCTCTATTGTACAGATTCGTTTGTTAAACAGAATGCTGGGTGCCTCAGTAATAGAAAAAGTTGTGGCAATATCAGTAATAGCTTAGAGCTACGTTTATTGGCTCCCTCCTATGTATTAGATATTGTTCCAAGTGTTTCACATCCATAATTCCCAGTCATCATGTTCACGCTTCCAACTTAAGCTTTTGATTCTTCTACTGATGCTGAAATGGAGATTCAGAGCTCAGACACATGCCCAAGGTCACAGTGCTCATCAGCATGGAGACACAGCCAGGATGCAGGTCCCACTCCTTTCTGGTCCAAACACTGGGCTCTTCACACTGCACCACATCCAAGCTCTCTTCACAGTGAGAAAGAGGTGGAAGAAGGAATGTGTGGGTTCCACGTCCAACGTGTCCATCAGCTAAATCCCCCTGGATGTTATTTATGACCCCAGTACTTGGTTGAAATAGAGTTGGCTTCCTTTGTGACTTTTTTCCCTGCAGACACTTTGGCTCTCTCCTCTGAGTGCTTTTCTCTTTTCTTAATCTACTTTTAGCCTGTGAATATTGGCAGATATAAATCATGCCCCCTCATTTTCATCTTACCTAGGCACACATCATAATGCTCTTGGCTATACTGTTCATCTTTTACTGTATGTTCTCTCTGCTTTGCCAGTCCCATGCCTTTCTCTTCCCTTTTTCCAATTCAGTCATATAGGATAAATAATGCACTTGCTCTGTAATTGAAAATTAATCTGGAAAGAGAGGGTTAAGTCATATAGTATGTGAGGAGGATAGGTTCTGGGGAATAGTTCATCTCCTTCCTTATACTAAATGGTTTCACCAGATGTTATGAATGTAAGGATATAAATCATAGCCCCCAGAAGTCTGAGTTCATAAAAAAAAATTTAATTAAAAATAATAGAATGAGGGCTACTGTAAGTGGAAAAGATTGCCAAGCTATAGACTATGTTATTTAACAATAGGCTCTGCATCTCCAGATTATCATCAATTTTATGAACCTAGGCACTTTATAAAACACTGCTCTGTTTAACATTCTTCCCCTTTTACCTGAAACAATCCTACTCCCTTCCCTGACCTGCTTTTTCCAGCCCTGGCTAATTTAACTTATCCTTTGGGGCTCATGTTAGCTACCACTTTTCCCCAGAAGTCTGTAGACTCCCCAGATCTGAGTTAGAAGACCTGCCTATGGAGCCCCAAACCTCTGTATGCGCCCCACATTATAGCTCTTTAAGTCCTCACTCCCAGCCCTTCTTTCCACTCTTACTCCTAACCAAATCCTAGGAGATACACATGTCCGTGAAGATTAACCACCCTTGTAATAATCCATCCAACAAAGAGATCTTGAAGTTTGTGGAGCTCCCTAAGTCTGCTTATTTACTCCACTGCATTTTGACCACCCATCCTCATGGTCACATCCTGGGTTTTGTCATCACCCCAAAATCTCAAACTCCAATATTCTGCTCTCTGGTCTTTCTTCTATCCTCTAAGTTTTCATAGTTTCTTATCCCTACTGTGCTTGCTCCCTGGCCTCACAGGTATTCCAATATCTTGACTTCTCAAATTTTCTTTTTGCAATCAGCAATACTTTTCCTTCCCATTCAAGCATATATACCTGGATAAGTTACCCAAACTATCCTGTCTGCTAACCTCGATTTCCTTGCATTGTTATTTGTCTACCACATTTCTTAGAAATATTCCCAATGCCAAGTCAACCCTTCAATCATCTTTCTCCATCCCTGTACCCAGCAGCTGCACCTGTTAACAAAAACCAGGCAGCTGTCAGGGTTGGTTCCACTGTATATTCATGGCTTCAAAATCATCTGAGCTCTAGCACCACCCAACAAACCTTCCATTTGTCCTTGGTCAGCACCCTCTTCCATTCTCTGCAATAATTATTACCAATGTTGACCATTCTATTTCTATCTTTACCCCTTAGATTTCCTTCTTTCAGTAGATAATCTTACCGCTTCATCAGTGAAGCTGACGTTATGAAGTGTGATCTCCCTCATCTTTTCGCACAATCATCTGTTAATTTATTTACATCCACATCACTTTTAATTCCTTCTCACCAGTCTCAGAAAGTATGGTATCCTTTCACCTAGGACCTGGCTCCTCTCTCCCTGGACACCACCTCCCCCAGAACTTACCACAACTTACCACCACTCTTCACAACTTACCCCCACCCTCTCTCTTCCACAAAGACCATGAAAGAAACACAACACAGCACTCCAGCCCTCAAATAATTTAAAATCTGCTTAGAAACACAAGGTGAAGAGCATTGGGCCAAACAATAAAGCAGATGAGTAAAATCCTCAGCCTAGTATAGTCTCATGAATCTACTACCCAATCATAAAAGTCAATACTGAAAAGGACTACAAGGTTATCTGATACCGCCCCCAATACTACAAGGATATGTGTTCCAGACAGGCATCCAAGTAAATGAACCAAGGAAGATAGTTGTCTCATCTCATTAAAATCCTCCAGAGATGGAAATTCCAACAAGTTTCCATTCCAAAGTGGCTGTTGTACTTCCCTTGGGAGCATTCAAAGGCATATATTTTGATGGTGAGCCAAACCTTTCAATTTTCTATTTCTTAAAATGCCTCATTCAAAGGACCACAAGACAATCAACCAAAATTACTTCCTGGAAATGAATAATGTGAAACTCTGGGAAAGTATAGTCAGCCTTGGGACTCTCAGAATTACAATAGATCAATTTCTTCTTGGAGAACTTGAAGATAACTTAAAAGAGTAGAGTGATCTTTGCCTGGTAACCAAGAGTAACCATATCTGGAGAGTGGGACACACACACACACACACACACACACACACACACACACACAAGCCTATTGCCCAACCAGAATCTTGTCCCTCTCTCCCTTTCTCTGCGTTTTCATTTCTCCCTGGAAGACTTAGTCTAAAGCCCTGAAATTTGCCCAGCCTGCCTGATGGAAGTTATCCAACCCTATGCAGTGAATGATAGAGTTTCTACAACAAGGTCATTAACCCTGGACCATCAGCCAAGCCCAATGCAGGAATCACAAGACTGATGTTTTCTATTAGCCATGGAGCAAATCCACTTTTCCTCTAGCTTACAGCGTCATAGATGCAAGACACAGCCAGACACTAGAGTCTAACAGCAAGGACCACTGCACAGTGGCAGCTAGAATTCTCCAAAGAAGATCCCTGCCAATGAATGTGAGACCATCTGCAATAGTCATTAGTAAAGCCATGTTTTAAAGTTCCTGCTTTAATTATATAGCCAAACTTTATGTCCAAGATATATAGCCCCCAAATTTTCCACTCCTAAAATAGTTCTCTTTTTTGAATGGATGTAGTTACTGAAATGCATGAAGAAGGCTTGAAATGATTGGGAAACAGTGTAGTATTATGTATTAAAGGATAGGGAGTCAATCTAAGGACAGGACTGAGAAACTGGACCTGTCTCCACCACTAATGTATGGACAACAATGGTCAAGCTGGAGTTGTCTGTGTCCATGACCACAAAATAGAGAAAAATTAGAGAACTAGGAATACAATGCAAGTAACTAGAAGTAAATTATATAGCTTAATATATATGAGTATAAATATACACATACATACATAACATTA
Organism: Odocoileus virginianus; assembly: GCF_023699985.2. Classification (NCBI taxonomy): domain Eukaryota; kingdom Metazoa; phylum Chordata; class Mammalia; order Artiodactyla; family Cervidae; genus Odocoileus; species Odocoileus virginianus. Next base: position 52,752,218 of record NC_069684.1, on the reverse strand, counting down.
CTGCTGCATATTTTAAAATGGACTTTGCTTTTAATCAAAGAAATTAAATAATTAGATGGTTTCATTTATCCATTTCAAATCACTAGCTCTTCCAACCAACTCTGAGAAGCATCATAACATGGAAGAAAAGAATGCTACATGGGGACTCATTTAAATTCATTTCTCCATGAGATATCCAAGGCCCAGAGAAGTTAGGTGACTTATATGAGATCTCACAGCTTTTAAATAGCTGAGTCCAAATTCCACCCCAGGTCTTCTGAATCCAAAATGTGGTGAAAATGTTGCAGGTTCTCACAGCTTGTCACTGAGACTCACCAGTTACTGCCCCTCCTAGAATATTCTTCCAAATTACAGTACCACATGCCTCTTGTCGAGCAAGCTCTATACTAAGTTTAAAGCTTCCTGGAAGCCTTCCAAGCTCTGCCTGTTCTAGCAGGTCCAGTGCCTCCAGCTTCAGTACTGAAAGTATGGAATTTTGTAAAATTATTTGCATATATGACAACTATTCAAAAAGAATGGGACTTGGGGAAATTGCCAGTACAACAAGTGCAATTGGGATTCTGCTGGGAGCTCAGTACCCTATTAGAAATGTGTGTCTGATATTACCTATGACTGTTTTGCTGTATTCGTTAAGAAAAATGGCCATTTTTCTAGGCTATAATGGTTAAAGTGTTCTAATGGAAAAAGTTTTAAAAGAAATACTTTTATATTCTTATCACCAACTTACAAAGTAGTTCTTTGGAATAGAATTAACTATTTAAAAGGATAGGTTAAAGCAGTGTTGTTGAATACAAATATAATGCAAGTAATTTCAAATCTCATGATAGCCACAATTTTAAAAAGTAAAAGGAAATGGGTGAAATTAATTTTAATAATACATGCTACTTAACTCAATATATATTGAAAATATTATCATTTCAACATGCAATCAACAAAAATTATTAAGACAGTTTACATCCTTTTAATTCTAAATCCTGGAAATCTGGACTAGTCACATGTCAAGTGCTCAATACCCACACGGGGCTAGTAGCTACTGCACTGCACAGAACAACGTTAGGGAAACCTGGTCATTTGGTTTCCCTAGAAAAACAATTCCTTGGTCATTTCGCCCAAGGGAAATGCAAAGTAGAGGATCTTAGATAATAAGAATTCAAGTTTAAAGGGAGAAGGAACCTACAAGTGTCAGATATGCTTATGTAGGCTTGCATGAGTATGAAGAAAGATGTTGAAGACTATATTTATCAGGCTTTTAATACCGTTTCTTTCAACAGAACACAATTTGAAGAGTCTGGGTGACAGAATATTACTAGCTATTTTATATACTTTTTTTCAGGTGGCACTAGCAATAAAGAACTTGCCTGCCAATGCAGGAAATGCAAGAGACTCAGGTTCAGTCCCTGGGTCGGGAAGATTCCCTGGAGGAAGGCAAGGCAGCTCACTCCAGTATTCTTGCCTGGAGAATCCTATGGACAGAGGGATCTTGCAGACTACAGTCCATAGCGTGGCAAAGAGTCAGACATTACTGAAGCAACTTAACATGAATGCATGCATACATCTTTGTATTGTTTCACACAGTGTACAATGAGCCTGTATTAATTTTACACTTTGTCTTTAATCTACTAAATAAACTGGCAAAGGTTGAGGGTAGGATGGGCTTTAGAAGAGGAGAGTTTTAGTTGATACAGCTATCAGGCACAAGTTTTCAGAAAGGAAGAAAATTAAAGAATTATTTTTATTTTACTCTGCTCACTTAATGACAAAAACAAATATGCTTGGAGATGATGCAGGAAAACAATAAGTTCTCACTGAAATCTCAGACTCAAATACGAGGGAATCGGAAGTCAACACCTCCTCCGGCCCCATCAAAGAAATTCTTCCACCTCAGCCTGAAAGGAAAACATTTGTTTTACCAGATGTACCCAGGGCCAAAATGTCACTCCTTTGCCAAGAATCCCATTCCAACTCAGCTGCCTTCCTCACCCTAGTTTCTCTTCACATTTCAAATGAAAACACCAGAATTTAAAGTCAATTAATAGTAAAGTGTTACTTGCTCAGTCTTGTCTGACTCTTTGTGACCCCACAGACTGTAGCCCACCAGGCTCCTCTGTCCATGTATTTCTGCAGGCAAGAATACTGGAGTGGGTGGCCATTCCCTTCATGAGGGCATTTTCCCCACCCAGGGGTCGAACCTGGGTTACCAGCTTTGCAGGCAGATTCTTTACCATCTGAGCCCCCAGGGAGGCCCAGAGTAGAGCAAAAGTAAAATGACATCGCCCCAGTCAGTCCAAGGCCATAGGCTACTCTGAGAAATGGATAGCAGACAGCAGGGTATGGATATAATTCTGAAGATGGATGAGGATCACCAAGCCCAAACCCATCCCAGCAGAGAGGGACCAGAAAAAGGCTAGAGAAAGAAGTTCCAGGAGGACTCAGAACAGATCCTCAAGATCACCCTCCCCACTTCCTCCTGACAACTCTTCTTCCTATTCCTATAATTCACCAGATTACAGCTTAATCTTTGCACAGTGCAAACTGAAATGGAAAACTGTGTCAACAATGCTAGAAATGCTGACAAAAATACAGCCTAAGACACACAGGCACCTGGATGGTGGGACAGCTTCCCCTCCGGCGTGACCCACTCTGGGGCATTCGTTGCCTGGTTTCCTGGCCTGTTTTCCCCACTAGCCGTGCGTTCCGTTTCAGCACGAGCTGTGTCTCACTCAGCTTTCCATCACCAAGGCCTATCATGGTGCCTAAGACTGATGCTCAGGTAATACTTTTTTTGATAATACCAAAATCTAAATTTTAGTAGCTGTTTACCTCGTGCCAGGCACTGTGTAAAAAAAGAATGAAAGAGTGAATTGTTAATGAGGAATGGATGAATACTGAATGGGAAACCTAAAATAGGCTACATGTCATCCATCATGGTCATTATTGTACTAATTATCTCAATACTGAGCATATTCCTAATATTCAATGCAAAGACTAACAATTTGTAAAGAATGTGTGCCCTATTGTGATATTGTGATTATAATAGATGTGTATTTGGTTCAACCTTCATGGTTCTTGGCTCACCTCCCAAAACCGTGGCAATGTCCTGAGCAATAAGAGCAATGGGATCGCCTTTTTCTATTCTATTTGGTCCTTTCTCCTTAGTTCCTGAAATCTCTTCAGAGCCATCAAGGTGAGATGGGTATCACGTTATTCATAACCAAACTCTTTCCACCACAGCTGAGTTTATGTTAATGAGGGAACTTTTGGAATCACTTAAGGATAGGGGCTGGTTGCCAAAGGGAATCAACCGAAAGAGAAGGTTGGGATTCTCATCCCCACTCCTTGATTTCTGGGGAGAAGAGAGGGACTAGAAGTTAAATCAGTCACCAATGGCCAGTGATTTAATCCATCATGCAAATTTAATGAGGACTCGATAAAAATCCCCCAAAAAGACAGGTTTCAAAGAGCTTCCAGATTGGTGAACCAGAATGCTTCTGCATGCCATTGTGTCAGGACCCAAATTCCAGTAGGACAGAAACTCCTTTGCTCAGGAATTCATGCTATGGATCTCTTTACCTGGTTGTTGACTCCTATCTTTTTGCCATCTTTTGTAATAAACCAGAAATCAAGTGAGTTAACTGGTTTCCTGAGTTCTGTGAGCAAATTAACTGAACCCAGTGAAGGGGTAGTAGGCACCTGTGGTCCATAGTCAGTGAGTCAGAAGTACAAGTGACAACCCAAACTTACAAATGGCATCTGAAGTGGTGGGCAGTCTTGTGGGACTGAGCCCTGAAGCTAAGGGATCTGACACTCTCTCCAGGTAGGTAGACAGTGTCAGAAGGGAGTTAAATTGTAGGTCACCCAGCTGGTGGTGTCTGAGAACTGCTTGGTGGTGGGTGAAAAAAGCCCACACATTGTAATTGGTCCCAAAATTGAACCTATGGACTACATCTCACATTGAAACTTCAGTGAACATAATTTGTCCATCCGTAATCATTATGGCTTCCCAGAGCTAATGGTAAAGAACCCACCTGCCGATGCAGGAGACATAAGAGTCTAGGGTTCGGTCCCTGGGTAGGAAAGATCCCCCGGAAGAGGCAATAGCATGCTCCAGTATGCTAATAGAATACTCCAGTATTCTTGTCTGGAGAATCCCATGGACAGAGGAACCTGGCAGGCCACAATCCATGGGATTGCAAAGAGTGGGACACAATGAAGCAACTTAACAATACACAATAATACAGGGGGGCCATTTAAGGTATTTCCATGTTTCAGGGTCATTATTAGGAATATCAATTATCACATTTCATGGATGAGGGAAGAGTTGCTTGATATTCAGTTCTTATTGATAAAACACTGGAAAAACTTCTTTTTCTGAGGCAAAGACATAGTTGCTACACAAACTTAGTCACTTCTGAACCCCTGAACCAGAGGAAGAGGATCACCAATTTCCCCCTCCCCCAAGAGCCAATTACCATGGGCCCAAAGAGACATTTCTGTTTGGTACTTAGCCTAGATTTTACACAAGGGACTAAAATGTTATACTATTTCAGTCCAATCCATCAAAACTAATGAGCCCTCTGCACTTTATGGCTCTTCCTCTCCATCATAGACTATTATCGGCGACCTATGAGTTCTCCCCTTCTAAGAGCTGCCTGGGGGTTCATCCACATAATTCGGGCATAACTGCTTCGCAGTCGTGCAAGCAGCCTTGCATTTATGTGCAGATGGCCGTGCTGAGAATCAATTCATCAGACAGCTCCAGAGAGCTCTGTGCAATTAAGGATATGCAATCTGGAAGAGCCCCAAGCCCAGAGCGGGTACCCAGCACTCTCTGTTCAGGCTTCCAGTGATCCCTGGCTCAGCTCTGCTCCTCCAGTGGTGAGAGGAGTGACCTAGAAGGAAAGGGACAGGCATGCTCCTGGACAGTGCATGGTGGCCATTCTGAAATTACAGAAGGAGAACAGATGGAGAAGTAACCTCAAATAAATATTCATAAGAAGAAAATCAATTATCTACCTTATGTGCCACCTGCCCTACCAACCCAACTTAGCACACAGCTGCGGGAGGCAGAGGAGGGCACATGCGAAAATTACAGGCTTCCCCTTGAAGGTATTCACACAGTCCAAGGGACCAGTGCCAAACCAGGGATTTTGACCCACCTGATCTGAAAAGATTGAATATTTTGTGTGTGTGACCTTTAAAACAGGAACCAAAGCCATAGAAAGATGACATGGGGTAGTGGAAAGAGCAAAGCTTTCCAAGTCAGACTGGCCTGGGCTCCAATTCCAGAACTGACCTTTCTTACCTCCTGCCACTTAGCTCTGATTAAACTGGACAGGGTACCAGACTCTGAACCTCACCATCCTCACCTGCACAGTAGGGAGAGACCCCTACCTGTGCTGATGAGGGTCAAGGAGCAGGGCACAAGGACTGAGAAAACAGAGATGAAGCATCTAGGCACAGCCAAAATGAACAAGGAGTTCCTCCTGACCCCAAGGATACCATGCCATAGGTGAGAGAATGGATTTGCCCTGGTCAAAACCTTTAAAATTGATTGGCTTCCCCTGGGAATTCAGATGTAAGGGCTCTGCCTGCAATGCAGGAGACACAGGAGACATGGGTCAGAAAAATCCCCTGGAGAAGGAAATGGCAATCCACTCCAGTATTCTTGTCTGGAGAATCCCATGGGCAGAGGGACCTAGCAAGCTACAGTCTATGGGGTTGTAAAAGAGTCAGACATGAGGAGGCAACTAACAGCAAAAGAGTGATGGACGAAGTGTGTAATTCCTAGAAGTTTATGATTTCACAAATCTTTAGGGACTCGAGATATAGCTAAATGATTTGGTACTAATATAAAGTGTTTCCTGACTATTTTTCAGTTGTTATTTTTAATAATTTAGCTCCAGACTTCCCTGGTGGCACAGAGGATAAGAATTCACCTGCCAATGCAAGGAACATAGGTTCTATCCCTGATCTGAGAAGATTCCACGTTCAACATACCGCAGAGCAACCAAGAACAACTGAGGCTGTGCACAGCTACTGAGCCTGTGCTCTGGAGCCTGTGAGCGGCAACCACTGAGCCTGAGCCCATGGACTGCAACTGCTGAAGCCCACACGCCCTAGAGCCTGTGCTCCGCAACGAGAGAAGTCACCAGAGAGAAAAGTTCACGCACCGCAAGTAGAGTAGCCCCTGTTCATGGCAACTAGAGAAAGCCTATGTAAAGCAGTGAAGGCCCAGCACAGCCAAAAATAGATAAATAAGTAATGTAGCTCCCTAGCGTAAATCCTTTATTCCTGTTTCCAGAGCTATGACAAGGACAAAGCCGCTGTTACCAAGTCTAAGCTTGCTCTGCTCACTGCACAATATAGGTCAATGAATCCAAGAGACAATGTGTTGAGGCAAGGAAGAAACTTTAATCATGGAGCCGGCAGACCAAGAAGATGGCAGGCTAACACCTCAAAAAACCATCTTTTGGGGGCCTGGACGCCAGGTTCTTTTATCAGCTCAGTTCAGTCACTCAGTTGTGTCCGACTCTTTGTGACCCCAAGGACTGCAGCACGCCAGGCTTCCCTGTCCATCACCAACTCCCAGAGCTGACTCAGATTCATGTCCATAGAGCCGATGATGCCATCCAACCATCTCATCCTCTGTCATCCTCTTCTCCTCCTGCCTTCAATCCTTCCCAGCATCAGGGTCTTTTACAATGAATCAGTTTTTTGCATTAGGTGGCCAAAGTATTGGAGTTTCAGCTTCAGCATCAGTCCTCCCAATGAATATTCAGGACTGATTTCCTTTAGGATAGACTAGTTGGAACTCCTTGCAGTCCAAGAGACTCTCAAGAGTCTTCTCCAACACCACAGTTCAAAAGCATCAATTCTTCAGTGCTCAGCTTTCTTCATAGTCCAACTCTCACATCCATACATGACTACTGGAAGAACCATAAACTGACTAGATGGACCTTTGTTGGCAAAGTAATGTCTCTGCTTTTTAATATGCTATCTAGGTTGGTCATAGCTTTTCTTCCAAGGAGCAAGAAATGTCTTTTAATTTCATGGCTGCAGTCACCATCTGCAGTGATTTGGGGGCTCAAATAAATGAATTCTCCCGTTGTTTATTTTATATATTAAAGAGAAAGAAGCAATGAGAAACTAAAGTCAAAAGGCAGAATAGAGAAGGAGATGCAGTGGGGAAGTTAAGTGAAAGGGTCTTCAGTCTTGCAAAATATCTCCCAGGGAATGGGCAGCCTTCAGAAGGGGTGTGCTAATCTCTTCTATTCACAGGTGGGCAGGAGCAAACTATGTCTCCATGAGCTGAAAAAAGGCACTTTAGTTTACAGTCAAGCAGAGGGGCAGGGTCCTCCAGGCAAGCCATTGAGTATGATTTTAATGATAAAAGCAAGTCAAAGAAACAGTTGCCAATACGGATTCAGAATTGGCTTTCTCCCTGCAACACCAACAAATTTACCCAGCATTAAAAGTTTGGAGTGCCTCAGAAATACAAATTATACTTTCAAAAGTGCTTTACAAAATGGCAGAAATGAATGGCACCAGAAAGCCAAAGCCAAGGGCAAAGATGCCCCCATTTGCACAGGGGTTCGTTTCTGAGCTCAGGGACTATAGCCTCATATTCACACCCCACCCGCTTCCCTGCCATGCCCAGAGGGAGGCAAAGGATGGTCTCCATCATCCCCAAGATGATATTCCATGGTGCTATCCTATCCCCAACCTCATGAAGCCATCCCAAAGCAGATTCTGCCTTCCCACAATGAAAGTCTCAGCTCTTGAGACTTCCCTGGTGGTCCAGTGGTCAAGAATCCACCTTCCAATGCAGGGAACTCAGGGCCGATCCCTGGTCAGGGGCTAATACCCCACACGCCAAGGGACAACTGAGCCCACTTGCCACAACTGAGCCCTCAAGCTCCGTAAGTAGAGAAGCCTGCAAGCCACAAAGAACTCACATAGCCAAAAAAAAAAAAAATCCCACATTACTTTAAAAAAAGAGAGAGAGAGAGAGAAATACAAAAATCCAGCTTTCAACATCATTCCCTTCATCCCTTGGCGGCTGGGGGAGGGGGGGCAGCTTAAAAGGGGACCCTATTGTTAGGTAGTTAGAATAAGGAAAAGGAGTCCAAAATGGCGGTGGCTAAAAGACAGGAAGGGAAAAGCCCACAAAAATAGAACAGAAGAAGGTCAAAGGAAGATCCGAGGACCTGAGTGAGGACTTCAGGTAGAACAGCGCTCCTGCCTAAGCCCAATTTGCATAGGACAGGCCCAGGGGGAAGAAACAAACATATAAAAAGGAGCCAAAGAGCTCCCCCTCTCTCCCCTCTCTCTCTCTCTCTCTTCTCTCTCTCTCTTCTCTCTCTCTCTCTCTCTCTCTCTCCCCCTCCCCCCCATGTGTGCATACACTCACTCGCTCTCTCTCCCTCGCGATAGGGCTCTCTTCTCTTCATGTCTTTGGATCAATGTGCCCTCGTAGATGGATTTTCCTGTTATTATCTAAATAAAATAGAGCTATAACATTGATTTATTTAAGAGCTATAACACAGTCTGTCCAAGACCCAAGAGCTGTGACACGACAAGGGGGCTTTAATGTCCGTCACTCCAAATCTTTGTTGTGACAAGACAAAGAACCGAGGAGCATACACTCGCCTGACACTATGAAAAAAACAATTTCTATTCCAAGTGCTTATGATTCACCTCCAGACTGTATTCTTTTTCGCTTTGTTTTTCGCTTTCTCAGTTTGTTTGCTGAGTGTGCATTTGAAAAAGCAGGCAGTACGAAGAGGAAGAGAAAGGATCTGTGTGACTGAGGACTCCACTTGATAAACATCCTGCTCTCATGATTCAGTGGTGCCAAGAGAGAATTGAATCATTCTAATTCCAGGCTGTGGAACCACTTTCCTTTGCCAAAGCATAATAGGGAGCAAGTCGTTGGAGGCACCTGGGCCTCTTCCTGCTTTTCAGACAGCCAGGTGGCCATCACCGCTACCATTCTGCCACACGGAGACAGATTGTCAACCACACAGAGGCTTGGTAACCTGGAATTCTGCTTTTATATAGGAACTTCTCACCCTCCTCAGAGGGATGGGGACCAGAGTTTAACTCAGTATTGCTAGCTGGCTTCACCCACATGACGCCTTCTGTCCACAGTATCCACACTCCCCACTGATGGCCATGGTCACCCCTCAGCTCCCCCACCCACCCAATTCCCCCAAGTAGGGATAGATTACTTGTAATAGAAAAGGCAGCAAACAGGAGACCTCTCCTGTGGTCTCACCACCTCTCCTACCCTGAGAGGAGAAGCACACCCCACCAGCCCATCAGAAGCCGGAAGCATCTCCATTGTTACCACAGCCTCTGAACGCTTGAAATCTCCGGCTTGAGGGTAGGGGGGAAATGCAGGTTTTCTGCTCAAACCTGCAGTTGTGCACGAGCACCTGAAAGGGTAGGGCAGCCCAGAAAATGAGAGGGAGGGAAGGAGGAGAAAAAGAAAATGGTTGGCTCGTAAGACCCTGCGGTTTGGGGTGAAGACCCCAGCAAGTCTTCCTACAAGTTCATGAGCACTATCCTCCATCATAGCCTTTCTAAGGGTTTGAGAAAGAGCCCTAGAAGGGAAACTGTAGCTTCATCCCTGCACGGGGCTCTCTGGAATCCCTCTCCTTCTCACCCCCTGGGCCACACAGGCTGGCCTCAGTCTCAGCTGGGACATATGCATCCCCTCCTCCATGCCCCTCTCCTCTCTCCGAGGCCCCTTGGTACCCACCCAACCTTCCTGCTCCTGCCTTTTGCTTATGGGCCCATGCGCTCTTTGCCTCTGCTCACCCAGCCATATCCCAGTCCCATCTATTGAAAACGAGTACTGACCCAGCTGGCCCTGCGGAGACTTTGATGAACCACGTCAAAGCAGAGCACAAGAAGGAACCCATGAGGCCACAGAGCTGGTGTTTATCATCACTGTCCCTGGGTTCTTTTCCATAATGTTTTACTACTGTTATCACTCCATAAAAATCCTGATGAAGGCCACTGAGGGTGATGAAGAGAAACAGAAAAAGCAGAGGAAGCCCTCATGCATCCTGCTCCGAGATGCACGGGCCTCAGCAGAGCTGTTGTAGGAACACAGGGGCTCAGGCCAGTGTTTATCAGCAGAGACCAGCCAGGCTACAGCGAGGATGCAAGACTGAAGGGTTATGGAAGGCAAGATAGATGTGGCTCTGTGAGTAGTTTGGAGGTCAACAAGTCACTCTGTCCAGCTATGAATCCACCTGGTGTGACAGCTTGGCAGACATGGAGATCTCACTAATTTCTTTTTTATGGCAATCCTGGATGTATTGCAACCCCGTTGCTGTATGCATATATATATATATATATATATATATATATATATATATATTTTCAGGTACTAACAGCTTCACAGAATGCCTTTCCCCACACAACAGGGGTATTCTCCATAGAAACCTGCAACCAAAGCTGGAACAGAGCTGGCATTCAGGCATCAGCAGGGAGGCAGTTCAACCTCAGCTAGGAAAAGGGCTCACTTGTCTGCCTGAAGATTCAGGAAGAAGTAAGGATCTTGCCATCACCTCTAACTACCTGGTCCAGATGTTGCCAAGTCCAAGCTCATTCTGCTCGCTGTACAACAGGCCAATGAATCCAAGAAACCAGGTGTTGAGAAAAGGAACATGGCTGACCAAGAATATGGCAGACTAATGTCTCAAAATAACCATCTTGTCAGGGTCTGGACACCAGGTTCTTTTATAAAACAGAGATTGGGGGGAGGTGGGGAAACAAAGTTAAAAGACCATCAGTTTTGTAAATATCTCCTAGAATGGCAAGCCTCAGGCAGGGGGATGTGTTAATTTCTTCCTTCCTGCCATGCATAAGCAGACAAGGTCCTGAACAAAGATAGTTTAACAGTCAGGCAGAGGGGCCCACAACCTTTGAGGTAGGCCATTATGTATGATTATAATAACAAAAGCAACAAAAAGCAAGTTAAAGAAACAGCTACAACATGGAGTCAGAATTGGCTTGTCCCTGAAACACAGCTGGTGAACAATCGTACTAAGGTTCAGCTTTAGATGTAGCACCTGGCTTTGCAAAAGGCTGGACACAGGCCTCGTCAACCTCTCCCCCAGTGTTATTCTGGGAAAAGAGATGAATGGTGAGATATTAAATCCCATGCCCCCTCTCCCACAAAACCAAGCTCATGATTTTCTCCCAAAGACAATTGTTATGGTTCTCCATAACAGTGCTTTGGCATAACATCTGCTATATTAAAGGTATTTGAACACCCTCTTCCCTACTCTACATCCTTGAGCTATGGTCTTCCTTTCTGCTTTTCCACTCCCTGACCTAAGCCTGCATCCAGGAGCTTACGTTTTTCATCCTCGCTTGCTTCCGAAACCTAATCTGGGCAACCCTCACTGGCTTCAGAAACCTCCTTGTTGTCTTTCACACTCTGTTACCTCTGCCTGGAATGTCCTTCTCTCTCTCCTTACCTTTTGGTCCAAAGGAAATTCCCACTTCCAATCTCAGCTGGGACTCCCCCACACTGCCCGGCTGTGCTGACTCCTCCCTGCCTCCCACTTCGTACACCCCTATCCTGAAGCCTTGACTACACTATTTTGCAATTACATGTTTACTTGTGTCCTCCCAGGAGTATCTTATTTTGTTCATCTTTATTTTCTTCATTGCTATGGCCCCAGCCAGCACAACACACATTTTAGATGAATACTGACAAGACCTTGGTATCTCTGTCTAATTCTCCAAATCTCCCCAGAGACCAGCACTATTCAGCCGGAGCTGCACTCCTGCCCTGCTTCTCAGAACAAGAAGGGAAGTTGTGAAGGATGCTCGCCATACCTGATGCTTTTCCATCACACGTCTCACTGTAGAGAACCGTCGAGGATAGGCCACCTAAGGGAAACCTTTTTAAACTGTGCTTTGAAGCCAGGTGTGGTGGGAAAACCACTTCATCACACCAGGAGGGTCAACAACACCCTAGGAGAGAGTCAGAAGAGGGAAAACCTCCCTGTGAAATGGAGCAGGACTGCATGGGCCTTGCTACCCCTCCCCTCCATGTCCTCAGCCTGCCTTTTGTTGGCAGAAAAACTTAAGCCAAAGCAGAAGTTTATTCAGAGAAGTGAGAAAATGCAGGGGCCGGACTTCCCTAGTAGCTCAGTGGGTGGGAGTCCACCTGCCAACGCGGGGGGACACGGGTTCCATCCCTGGTCCGGGAAGATTTCACCTGCTTCAGAGAAACTAGACCCATGCCCTACAATTCTGAGCCCGCACTCTTGAGCCCACGACCTGCAACTACTGAAGCCTGTGCACCTGGAGCCTGTACTCCGCAACAAGAGGAGCCCCTGCTCGCTGAAACTAGGGAGAATCTGTGCACAGCAACGAAGATCCAGCCAGCCAAAAATAAATAAACTTTTCTTAAAAATAGAAAGTGCAGAAACAAAGGAAACCAAATAATATAGCCACTAAGCATAATCAAGGACCTTTAATTCCTCCTCAAGGGCAACAGATAATATTCTGAGCTATACCCTGTGAACCGTCTTATAGGCACTGAACTCCTACCAGATGAAATTAACCACGTGATGAGCAAACTGTGGCCATGACATAAAGTGCCTCAATTCTGAGAACTGGCCTCAAGGAAATGGTAACAAACTGGCCCTGGAAGTAAAGATTAGCTGTACCTGAAACAACCAAGATGACGCTGGTCAGACCGCCAATGACCAATTTCAAGATGACAGTCAGAGCTTACTGTGCTCTTTTTGCATGTAGCCCCCTCTTTATAGGCAAGAGCCCATAAAAGCTCTTGCCCCCTGATTGTTATGGGGAGAATTGGCCTTTGGACAGACGTCCACCCTTCCCCACCCCCAGTTGCCAGCATCCAGAATAAAGCAAACTTTCCTTTCCACCAACCTGGCCTCTTTACTGGCTTTTGAGTGGTGAGCAGCCAGACCCTGCATGTGGTAACACCCACACAGCAGAAGGGCCTCAGATCCTGACATAGCAGCAGCAATGTCCTGAGGACGCCAGCCTTGTGCCAGCTCCCTGAGCCCCAGAGAAGCCTGTTCCCCTTGAGGGCCCTTAGGCAGAAGTACCTCCCACCAAGGGCATCTGAGGGTCAGGGGAGCAAGATGCATCACCAGAAACATGTTTACCCAGCTGGCCACTGGTGGCCAGCTATTCTTTGCCAGAACTTGATGATACATTCCATAACCCACCAGAACTTCAGCAGATGGAAAACTTGATGAAAGAATCACTTAAAATGGGAGGATCCTAATACAGACTGTGGGCCTCTGTTAACCCATCTAAACATCACTCTACTCCAAGCTCAAGGGTAGCCACCTCTTCATCACAATAATTCCTAAATGTATGGGACCTGGCCACCTCTCAAACATTTCTCTTAATAGCGGTTCCTTCAAGGTGGAAGGCCTTGACTGCCTTCATGAGGAAGAAAAAAATATCAAACCTGACTGACCTTCAAACTAAGTCCATTAGTGTTTCCTATCCACCCCTTTTCTGCTTCCTTGGTTAAAAATAGGAAAGGCATTACGAATTGGTGAAGTACCAATAAAAAATGAATGTGATTTGGAGTAACACAGACCTAGGTCCTAATCTCAACTCTTCTGTTATCTGGAGCAAGCTCCTTGATCTTGACAAGCCTCAGTTTCTTCGTCTGTAAACTGGGATTGAAAATAAACACTTCAGAAGGCTAAAGTAAGAAATAAACAAGCTGCTGCTGCTAAGTCACTTCAGTCGTGTCCGACTCTGTGCAACCCCAATAGACAGCAGCCCACCAGGCTCCCCCGTCCCCGGGATTCTCCAGGCAAGAATACTGCAGTGGGTTGCCATTTCCTTCTCCAATGCACGCGTGCATGCTAAGTCGCTTCAGTCATGTCCGACTCTGTGCGACCCCATGGACAGCAGTCCACCAGGCTCCTCTGTCCACAGGATTCTCCAGGCAAGAATACTGCAGTGGGTTGCCATTACAAGATAATGTCCAAAATCATCTAGCAGGTTTTCTGCAATGGAAGAAACTCCATAAATGCTACTCTCTTCACTTGAACACACGTTCCCAATAGGTGGGTGTTATATGTGCAAAAGGGCTTCCCAGGTGGCACTAGTGGTAAAGAACCTGCCTGCCAATGCAGGAGATTTAAGAAATGTGAGTTCAATCCCTGGGTTGGGAAGCTCCCCTGAAGGAGGGTATCTTTGCCTGGAGAATACCACGGACAGAGGAGCCTGGTGGCCTATAGTCCATTGGGTTGCAAAGAGTCAGACACAACTGAAGCAACTTAGCATGCATACATGCAAAAAGGGTTTCATAGTCAAATAAATTTGCAACTTGCTTGGACAACTTGAAACCCATTTTTTTCTCTGCCGGACTTTTCAGAGCCTTTAACCTACCAATATGAGCTCCAGGAGGTGCTACAGTCTTCAGGCTTCCCTACTGTGAGCATAAACCCTCTTCATGGACACCATTCAGGGGTAGTGCTCTGTGGCTTATCATTTACAAAATGCTGCTTTAAATTAAAGAGAGTATATCAGCTAAATGCCACACTGTTTAAATGACCTCTTCTGGATTATGTAAATAGCATTTTTTCCCTTTAGGGAAAACATCATCTGCAAAGCAGAGAAGCCAAACTCAGTTTTCTTCCCCCAAACTCCTGCATCAAATGAGTGATTAACCCAGCCCTAACTTTTTCTAGACAAGGACCAGCAGTACCCGCTGCCTCAGCTTCACTGCTAATTATCTCTGCTGACGCTCCCCAGCACGCGCTTCTCTGGAAGAATCAGGGGCCAAAAATAAAAGTAGAGGGGTGATAAAAGTAGAGGGGTGAGCGCTTAAGCAATTTTAGGTTTTCATCTGATTGGATGTCTCATATATGCATGTACTCTAAATAGGGATTTCTGGGCCAAACTGTAGCAGCAGAGAAATTTCAAACCGTTTTATTAAGTTTTCACACCCTTGTAAAGGAAGCAGGCTAAAGACTCACACTCTCAGCTGGCAGAGTTAGAAACAGACAGCCAGAGAGTTCAGCCGGAGGGCAAACTGCCTTGGGAGGAGGGCACGGCCTCCCTGAGGCTCCGGTTTAGACTTAAAAGCATCTTCTATTATCATTGTCACTTCTACTCATCAGTTATGAATCCTGGCATGTTGTGAAACACACCAATTCTGCTGGTAAGTAAATTTCATCCTGCGGAGGAAGGGAATTAACAAGCAAGCTCCATCTTTCCAAAACTATTTGTCAGGCTTAAAGAGCTCCTCTAGATGCTGTGGTCCAATCCAGCTCTGCCTAGTGACCTGCCTACAAGCTTCACAGCTGAGGTTGTGGATTAGATGCAAGGACAGTTTATCCCTTCATGCAGATGAGAATGTCAGACGGCTCACCTTCACCACTGTCCCCTGAATCACAGGGCACACTTAATCCTGCCGCTAAAGGAAACGCTGAGCACAATGATAGCGGACTGGAGACCGAGAGCTTTGAAAACAAGTGTTACTGTTACGAAGCTGCAATCTCAACATCCCTCTCACCACCCACTCCCAGCTCCCTCCAGCTGTGTTCCTCTCAGTAACATCCCAATGCCTAGAGCAGCGCCTGCTCCAATGAAACACGCACTGTCATTTCTGCAGAATGAAGAACCATCTGTTGAGCCCTTATGCTAGGAAGCCCTGGGTTGGGCTCTTATCCATACACCAGCTTTGCTAAATAGATAGTCATCCCATTTAACAGATGATAAAATCAAGGCTCAGACACGTACAGAAACATACCTAAGGATGCTCTCACAGTATCTATATCCCAGGCAAGGCC
Organism: Odocoileus virginianus; assembly: GCF_023699985.2. Classification (NCBI taxonomy): domain Eukaryota; kingdom Metazoa; phylum Chordata; class Mammalia; order Artiodactyla; family Cervidae; genus Odocoileus; species Odocoileus virginianus. Next base: position 52,736,394 of record NC_069684.1, on the reverse strand, counting down.
AGAGAGGCCCAAGGAGATGGACAGTCAACCTCCCCATGTCTGAAGTGGAGGGCACCTGCCTCGGGCACTGCTGGGTTGCCTTTCCAGAATCTTCCGGTATCGTTGAAAATGGGAAACAGGAAAAAATAAAAAGAAAAGAAAAGAAAATGGGAAACAGTAGTGCTCCGATTGTAATCTTGCAACAGTAATTTCCCTCATTCATCAACTGCTTCCTATTCGCCAGGCATTATTCTGCATAATTTATGTATGCTACATATTTAATCCTCACAACAACCCAGTTGACTAGGTACGATTCTTATCACTCATTTTACAGAGGGGAGAACTGAGGTCCGTAAAGGTCAAATGCCTTTTCGAAAGTTCAAGAGCCAGAATTCAAATCCAGGCCAGGCAGCCTGGCTCCAGAGCCCACACAGGCTCTAAGCTCTCAGTGTTCCCACCCTCCTGCTGTGCTCTCACGGAGGACTTCCTCCCTTGTTAGTTTAAGTGTATATCTGAAAGTAACACAACACTGTAAACCACCTATACTTCAATTTAAAAATAAATAAAATTAAAAATTAAAAAAAATGCAGAACTCAGGTAACAAGCAGAACTCTTCTAGTAACTCTAAAAGAGGCAAATTTGAACCAAGGCAGGCTCCTGCAGTTATTTGCATTTACCACTTACTGCCTGAGTCTGCTTCCCACATGGTGCAATGCTAAAAGAACCGGCCTGCCCATACAGGAGATACAGGAGACCGGGTTTGATCCCTGGGTGGAGAAGATCCCTGGAGAAGGGAATGGCAACCCAGTCCAGTATTCTTGCCTGGAGAATCCCATGGACAGAGGAGCCAGATGGGTTACAGTCTGTGGGATCGTGAAGAGACAGACACAACTAAGCTACTACACACATCCAGCCTTCGGGGGGTTGCTGCGGAGGCCAGAGCCTCAGCGGGTCCCGTCTGTCCAGCGCACAGACATGTGTTACCTGTAAGTGCCTCTTGGTCTGTGGTGGCAGCGGTGGTGGTTTGGGCTTTGTGACCATAGAAACAAGATGAGCTGTCACTAAGGTCAGTCTGGCCTAGATGTAAGACGGGTGAGTAAGACTGGGGGTGAGGAGATAGTCAGGCTTGAGTAAATCTAGGGTGGTTAACGTCTATACAGTTAGATTTAGGAAAAGCTCTCAAGGAAGATAGCACAAAGATGACACTTTAAAGGATGAATACGATTTTGATAGGCAGAGATAGAATGATGTTGGTAGTAAGATTTGAATCAAATAAATACATGAATGTGGGCTATAGTCCATGGTGTCACAAAAACCAAGCACACATGCACACTGGAGTCTGCAGTGAGCCTCCCAGAAATGGCTGGTGTTCCCCAGGGGGTCTACGAGCCCCCTGATGAGGTCCCAGGTGCCACCAGCTGCCTCTTGATGCCATCTCCAACCCCAGTAAGGTGGAGTGTGGCATAGATATGGGCGGTGTGAGAGAGGGAGAAGGTGAATAGAATAATGAGATAAAAATGGAGGTGAGGCCTTGTGTGAGCAGGCTGATGACGTCAGATAGAATTATAAGAAGTATTCTGACTTCTTTGCCTGTAAAAGCTTCCGAGCACCTCAATCCCAATGAGCACTGGAATGCAGCAGCGCCAAGCGGTTCTCAGATCCCAGCTGGTGTCCTGCAACCTGACTCAGTTCTGATACCATTTACCCGGTGACAGCGTCAGATCCCACAGGTCAAGGACTAGATGGCACCAGACTGACCCCACCCTACCCCGCTCCAGATGCCAGTCAGAAGCCCTGGTCACTACCTGGTGCTCTGACCCACCAACTACAGATGGGAGGCTCCTCCATCCTCTCCTTGGACTTCAGATGCCAGTCACAATCGAGGTGGTTACTTCTCCTTCTGACTGGCCATGAATCAGAGGTTCCTGCAAGCCCTCCTCAAGTTTGAGTAATTGCTAGAGCAGCTCACAGAACTTAAACAGTCTATTTACTAGCTGATTTTAAAAACAGCTTCCCAGATGGCGCTAGTGTTAAAGAACTCGCCTGCCAATGCAGTAGATGTAAGAGAAGTGAGTTCCATCCCTGGGTTGGGAAGATCCCCTGGAGGAGGAAATGGCAACCTACTCCAGTATTCTGGCCTGGAGAATCCCGTGGACAGACGGATAGAGGAACCTGGTGGGCCACAGCCAGTAGGGTCACAAAGAGATGGACACGGCTGAGCACGCACCCTCCCCTTCATGAGGATGTACGCCACCAACCCAGACCTCTCTGGGCTCCAGGCTGGAATTTCCAGCAGCGCCCTGGACACCTGCACCTGGGCATCCTGCCAGCGGCATGGATCTCAGGCTGGATTCCTCATCACCTTCCCAAAGCACATTCCCAGTCAGAGGAGCAAGGTCTCTGTCCATCCACTTGTTCCCCAAGCAGAGGGCAGGTCCAGCCACAGCCGTCAAAACCAGTCCCCGCCCTTAGGGATAGGGAACTCAGACAGTAATCCAAGAAATAGATCTAAACTATGACCCAGGTGGTGATGAAGGCAAATGAAGCAGGCTTTGGAGATAGTTGCAGAGAAAGGCTCAATTTTATGCACATTTTTAACACTCCAAGTCAAGATGTGTGTGTTAGCTGTTCAGTCGTGTCCAACTCTTTGCAACCCTGTGGACTGTAGCCCGCTAGGTTCCTCTGTCCTTGAAATTCTCCAGGTAAGAATACTGGAGTGGGTAACCATTCCTTTTTCCAGGTAGTCTTCCCAACCTAGGGATCGAACCCAGGTCTCCTGCATTGCAGGCAGATTCTTTACCGTCTGAGCCACCAGGAAGCCATGGTCAAGTTGCACTCCTTCAACAAATGAGCCTGGAGAGAGAAAAGAAGATCTGACCGCAGGACACGTTGATGTTTAGGGATGAGGAGGATGAAGGGCAGCCTGGGAGATGGAGAAGGTGCTGCTGGGGAAGTAAGAGGACAGGATGAGCAGGAGTGAGGGTCCAGAGGCAAAGCCAGGAAAAGTTTTCTGGAAGGTCAACCATGGCCGGGGCCCCAGTGGGGTGAAGACTGAGAAGAGACCCTTGGTTCTGACAACACAGAGGTCGCAGAGATAAGACAGGGTGGATTGGATGGCGTGTGCAGAAGGAGACAGGGGAGAGAATTGAGAGGTGAAATGAACTAGAAGCAAGTCTTCCCCGGAGCTTTGATATTCAACAGAGCGGAGTAATGGAGCAACAGCTGAAAGAAAACAAAATCTAGGGCGGGGCTTGTTATGCTGGGAGATGGCTGCCTGCTTGTATGCTGGCGTGATCCAGTGGAGAAGCAGAGTTTGTGGAAGAGAGGAGGTCATTGCAGAAGCAGAGCAGTTGATGGGAAAGAGGGCTGAGGACCCGGAGCGCCTCTGGACAGTTTGCTCCCAGCACAGCAGGGAAGGTCTGGGTGATGCCTCCCTATGCTTACTCCTTGGAAGGAAAGTTATGACCAACCTGGATAGCATATGAAAAAGCAGAGACATGACTTTGCCAACAAAGGTCCATCTAGTCAAGGCTGTGGTTTTTCCAGTGGTCATGTATGGATGGGAGAGTTGGACTGTAAGGAAAGCTGAGCACCGAAAAATTGATGCTTTTGAATTGTGGTATTGGAGAAGACTCGTGAGAGTCCCTTGGACAGCAAGGAGATCCAACCAGTCCATCCTAAAGGAGATCAGTCCTGGGTGTTCATTGGAAGGACTGATGTTGCAGCTGAAACTCCAATACTTTGGCCACTTGATGCGAAGAGTTGACTCATCGGAAAAGACCCTGATACTGGGAGGGATTGGGGGCAGGAGGAGAAGGGGACGACAGAGGATGAGATGGCTGGATGGCATCACCGACTCGATGGACATGGGTTTGGGTAGACTCCGGGAGTTGGTGATGGACAGGGAGGCCTGGCATGGTGCAGTTCATGGGGTCGCAAAGAGTCCCACAACTGAGTGACTGAGCTGAACTGAAACCCCTAGTTGCATCTCTAATCTACACTCGTGATTCTTCAGTCTTTAATCAATCACCAAATGTTGTTGTTTATTCACCCCATCCTATCGATCACTTTCACCGCTTGCTTTTTTTCTCACGCCATCATTCACAACTCAGTTATTACAAGCCTTCTTCTCCAGAAAATACATTTGTTTCAGTGTTCAAAGCAGAATCACATAGAGCCCTTACGCAGCCCAGATGAGCAGGGCAAGCAGTTTGTCCGTATCAATGGATGAGGTCTGTGGAGAAGAGGAGCTCCTTGCTGCCTGGTCCCACAATCACTGGAGTTCAGTGACTGTGCCACTTGACAAAGTGTCAGAGTGACAAAGACAGCTTGTCTTTGCTGTCTCCTGCCCTTTTACTCTCCTAACGCAGAGGCTCAGGTCCCTACTGGAGCCCAGAGAATGAAGGCAGCGCAAAGAGAAGCCGGCCCCCCGACCCCAGCAGCCACAGGTGCTGTGACCAGTGCTCTCCACACTCACAGATCCCAAGGCCACCAGACATGCTCATTCAGCAGAAACAGCCTGGGCCAAGGGCACTGGCCCTTGGCAAATGATCTCTTTCCAGGTAAAAATTCCTCTGAGAGAAAGCATGGCTCTTACTGATGGCTAAAATGAGTCCTGGCTTTGCATGGAGGTGCACACCTGGAAGGCATGAGCCAACCCCTGCTGAAGCTTCTCCCCCACTGCCGCAACTGAGGGTCACCCTGTAGGGCCAAGGTTAGCTCATCCCCAGCACTGGAGGTATCCCAGAGCCTTCACAGAATCTAAGTCCAGGCCTGAGAAAGGAGGAAGGTGCTCCTTCTCCCAGCCCGTGGAGGGCCTCACTCTTGCCTAGGATGATTGACAATTGAAACATCAGTTTCTTGAACAGTACAATCCCACCCCTGGGCTTCCCAGGGGGCTCAGTGGTTAAAAAAAAAAAAAAAAAAACTTGCAATGCAAGAGATGTGTGTTAATCGTTCAATCCCTGGGTCAGGAAGATCCCCTAGAGGAGGAAATGGCAACCCACTCCAGTATTCTTGCCTGGAGAATCCCATGAACAGAAGAGCCTGGTGGGCTGCAGTCCCTGGGGTTGCAGAGGCAAACATGAGTACATGACTGAGCATGCATGCACAACCCCCTCAGACTTGGTAATTCACTAAAATGACTCACAGAATTCAGAAAATTGCTGTATTTGCAACTCCAGTTTTACTACAAAGGATTCAAATAAAGACCAGCCAAATGAAGAGGCACACAAGACAAGGTCTCAAACGTGGAGCTTCCATGTCTTCTCCCCAGGGCAGTGGAATGTGTCACTCTGCTGGCACATAAGTGTGCTCCCCAATAGGAAGCTCACCCATCCAGTGAGTCTCAGCAGCCAGAGTTTCCAGGAGGGTTTCATCACACAGGCGAGGTTGATTGAATCACTGGTCATGTGACTGAACTCTCTCTCCAGCCTTCTCCCAGCTCCCACCCCGTCTCTTCCACAGAAGCCAGGAGATCAGATTGATATCATGTGGCTCAAAGCTTTAATTCTCTGATCTCATGGGTGGTCTTTCCCATGGTCAACCACCAACGTAAAACCATCTGGGTGCCCATCATGTGTGACATCATTAGCATAAGCCCAGTTGAGGTCCCAGGACCCACCATGAATAACAAAGACAAAAACTCCCTCCAAGGAACCTGGGACAAATACCAGACATTCTTTATTATACAACAGTCATGTGGGTCATCAACATCCATCTGGCCAAAAAGGGAAGGGAGAGAGTAGACAATTTCCCAAGAAGTGTGCATGAGCCAGGCCTGGAAGTATACATGGTCACACCTAATTGCAAGAGGATCTGGAATTTTTGGTCTAGCTGTATTCCTAGGAAGAAGAGAAAATAGATTTGTTAAACGGTAAGGTGGCTCAAATGGTAAAGAATGCCTGCAATACGGGAAACCCAGGTTCAGTCCCTGGGTGGGGAAGATCGCCTGGAGACAGGAATGGCCACCCACTCCAGTATTCTTGCCTGGAGAATTCCAGGGAAAGAAGACCTGGCAGGCTACAGTCCATAGGGTCGCAAAGAGTTGGACATGACTGAGCAACTAATACTTAACAATACCACACAGATACCTTATTAGCCTGGGGTAACAATATTTGTCTTAGAGGAACAGGAGAAGAGAGGAGGAGGAGAAGGGGATGACAGAGGATGAGATGGTTGGATGGCATCACCGACTCGATGGACTTGAGTTTGAGCAGGCTCCGGGAGTTGGTGATGGACAAGGAAGCCTGGCATGCTGCAGTCCATGGGGTCTCAAAGAGTCAGACAGGACTGAGTTGGGCACAACTGAGCAACTGAACTGAACAGAACTGAGGAGGTTGTAACCATTTATTAAGCATGAATAGAGATCCAGTCTGAGCAGATACAAGCAAAAAATGAAAAGGGATTGAATTGGGGGTGGGGAGCATGGCATTGGCTCCTCCGCATCTGAGGCCCCTCAGCGGGGTTGAAGGTCTTCTCTGACATCACGTGGGGCTGTCTGCTCACCTGATTTGCAGACCTTCTCAGGTTCCAATTGACGTGCCTTCCTTGGGAGAAGTTCTGGCCCTCTTGCAACCACCCTGCCCAGTCTGTCTGTATTTTACGGATGAGAGCAGAATACCAAGGCTTCAGTGAAATGACATTTTCAAAGTCAAAGAGCGAGTTGGTGGCAGAGCTGGAATGAAGAACTACTGGGTCTGAAGCCACCCACTCAGCCCTGTACCTCTCTCCCTTTCTAGAGCCCTGACCCCCCTGGGACTTTGCAGCACTGGCTACAGGGTTTGGAGACAACTGGCGAAAGGACAGTGAACTTGCACGGGAGCCAGTGAGTCCACGTCCACTTATAGTTGGGATGGAGACACCCCATGGTGACTGCCGGGCAGAGGGGCCAGTGGGCAGTCTGGGCCCATCACCATGACAACAGGCAAACAGCACTTCCTCCTTTCCATTGCCACCTGTGATCTTCACTCCGCTTACTTTCTCACGTGGACAAGAAAAGTGATCCCTCTTCTAACTGGTAAAAATCTGAGCTTAAGAAAGTGGCATCACTGCCTAAGTGCAGGGCCAAGCCCGTCACAGTTCAGGAAGAGCCCACCGGACAATCAGAAAGGTCTTCTCATGAAAACTGCACATTTATGCCACAGTCATGACAGAGAAACACCGGCGCCAGATCCCAGGCCTGCGTCTGAGCCCAGCTGCTTCTCATTCTCTTCTGAATCCAGGCCTGCTGCGAGGTTTCATTTAATTGTGTATTTTTATCATCTGATATCTGTAGCCAGATGCCTGTAGGCGATAAATGCCCTTTTCCATCAGTTCAAGCAAGAAAATGTACCTGCCATGGTACCATTTGCTTCACTGGGCTGCTGACTTATTTTAAGAACTAAATCTTTGCTGCTACTCTATTTTTCACACTGGGGTGTATGTACTCAAGACTGACATTAGTAACTTACACGGAGGGCAGTTTCCTTTCGAGTGAGAACGTAGCGCCACCTAGTGTCCGCTCGCTCAACCGCAGCCAAGATAAAGAGCGGTAACCTTGACAAATGAGAGAGTTTTGCGCTCTCAACCAGAATTTCTACACACATTCTTCTCTTCTCACATAACAGAGCTTTCCTGGCAGGATTATATTTGTCTTATTTTTAAGATAAATAAGTTAAGACACAAGGCTCCAGCAAGAAAGCTGAGTAAGTTTTGCACTTGCCAACTCAGGGTCATACTTTCCAACTTGGGTGGCTGTCATTTATAAACGATGAGCTCATGAGAGAAGAAAGCTAATGCAACCCCCAGGTGCCCAAAGCACGACCGTGGAGAATGGCAGCCCTCCCGCGGGAGCTGATGCAATCGTCTTGACTTTTTTTAGCCTTTCATACCAGCGTCTCTGAGCTCTGGGTGCAGGATGATCCTCACAGCACCCCCTAAGGAGTATAAATCTCAGGGTTGTTATTATTACCTGCAGGTTACCGCAGGAACTCATACATAAGGAGGTGTTAAGTTCATCCTCTGTGGTGGCTACCCAGAGATGGGGCTGTTCACAGGCCCCCTAAACTCACCACCCCTCTACTTCCTTGCCAGTGCAAGAACTGAAATCTGTCATCCTATTATCACTCTGGCCTTCAAGCTCCCAATTTTTTCCAGTACCTACACAGAATTTCTTGACCTTGGCACCACTGGGTTGGAAAACTCTTTGCTGGGGGAGGGGGACACTGGTCTGTCCTGTGCACTGTGGATGTTTAGCCGCATCATCACTGTTTTCTCCCACCAGATGCCAGTGGCCTCCCTCTCCTCACTTATGACAATCAAAACATCTCTAGACATTGCCAAACATTCCCTGGGGGTGCAAAATTACCCCTAGTTGAGAACCACTCTTCTAGAAGGCAAGTACACAGAAATATAAATACAATAATACTAACAACAGTTGCTGGTGCTGTTCCCATTTGAAAGGCACAAATTGCATGTGAAGAACTTGATGATACTATCTTATTTAATATTGGCAACCAAGAAACCAGTCTGTGTTGACTCTCTAAGGAAATACTTATATTACACATAAAGAGACCTAAGCTCAGAGATGTTCGGTAACACGGCCAAGGTCACACAGTCAGCAGTGGCAGAGTTACCATTTAAAATCAGGCTTTTGTGACTCCAAACCCTGAGCTCATCACCACCTCCAGATTCTGGGACCACAGATCACAAATGTTTCTGAATAGCCCTGATTGTCCACAGTCCTAGAGTATGCTTGAAGTGAAGTGAAGTGAAGTCGCTCAGTCGTGTCCGACTCTTGGCGACCCCGTGGCCTGTAGCCCACCAGGCTCCTCCATCCATGGGATTTTCCAGGCAAGAATACTGGAGTGGGGTGCCATTTCCTTCTCCAAGAGTATGCTTAGCACTATTCAAATAATATATCCAGATCTAGGTTTAAAGACATAAAGACTGTAGCTCTTCTCTGTAAGGTCAGTCCAAAGTGTTACAGCCAAGGTCTTGCTCCAAGGGAGAGCTCTGGGCCTGAGAGCAGACACAGTGGCCAATAATTCACTGTATGACCTTTACTTGGGGTCAATTATTTAAGCTCTCAAAGTCTCTTTTTAGTCACCTCCAAGATAAAAAAGGATGAGTTAGAGATTTTCAGCCCTGGCTGCACACTAAAATCATTTGGGGATCGTGATGGGCCGCAAAAAAATCATATGGGGAGCCTAGGAGTCACCCCAAAACAATTAAACCAGAATTTCTGGGACCTGGACCATAACATATCTGAGCTCCCTGGGAACTCAATGTACAGTCAGAACTGAGACAAATAGGACTAAGCCCCTCAAGTTTTATGTTTCTACTTTAGGACCCAATTCCCCTTAGAGAGGAGGTCCTCTTTTCCCCCTTCCATGATAGACAAAGCTGGTGTAGGGGTACCTGGTTTCTCTGTCTCCAAAGACTGTCCCGAAAGCCTTGAACAATTACCTGGGGCCACCCCCCCCCACACCTCAGTGTCTCAACTGCCCTCCAGTCCCTGAACGAATCATTTCCAGCCTCCCACTGTACCAACCAAAAGTCTGGAAACCCTACCCCACTGTCTATGGCAGCTGGGCGTGGCAACTCCTTCCACAAAAGGCTGCAAGGAGCAGGGAACATGACAGAAGACAGCTGTGTCCACTGAAAGACTATCCCCCTCCTGGCCTCGTTGAGCGCTTGCCCTGTCTGCCTTTAATAAGGTTAATTCTAATCTGTGGTCTTTCAAGAGGTGAGAGAAGCTCCCCTTTCTGAACATGACTCACTGCCTCTCATTTCAGCCCAAAGGCGAGTGATAACATCTCACTCAGCAGGTGCCCGAGAGGAGTTCTGGCTACAAAACTGCAGCCTCATCCTTTCCTCTGCTTCCCACCACCTCCATTTCTGTGAGCGACCCCCCTACATTGGGAGGGCTTCAGGCAATACTTTTAGGTACAAAAGAAGTAATAAAAGTAATTTACATCGATGAAGCATTTCTGAGACGCCAGGCTCTGGGCAAAGTATTTACACGCACTGTTTCATTTCTTCTTCGCAAGCACCCTCCTGAGAAGGTACTGTTGTTATTAATGTCATCCTCATTATTATCCCCATTTTACAAATGTCTGCATTCACTGTTCTTGTTCCTCGGCCTTGGTCCCCATGATGCCACCAACTATCTGAATGATGGCGGTTTCCCACTGGCCCATGCAAGTGCAGGGACCATGTCCGGTTTGGTTCACCACTGGTTCCCAGACTGGCAGAAAAAGAGCCAGAATTCAAACTCAGGCAGACCAGGAAGACAGTGGACTAGTGTCCCAAAGAACCATCATCCTTCCCCAGTCAGAGTTCAGACTCCTTTTATCCTAAAAGAGGAGAAGGGAAAGTCCTAATTCTGGCCAGGCTCCAAAGGAGATGTATTCATTTCTTCCTCCCTTCAGCCATTCATATATGGGCCTGATCAGGAGGTTTCCTATGAGTTAAACATATTTTAGCTTAATGCTCATGACCTGGGAAACAGGGTGTCCAGAGATGGGCCATTATAATGTAAGCTCTGGGCAACACTCCGCTTGGTGACTAACTTGTACTAGAGTAAAAAGGTTCTTCTCTATTATAACAACTCCCTGGAGTGGAGGGAGACTTTTGTTTTGGTTTATTTGGCTTTGTTTTATCATGGTTTCCGTGAGAGAGACTCGAGCATGTTACAAGCTGATGGGAGGTGTCCAGCGGAGACTGAGAGGCTGGAATGTTTGAGGGACAGAGGGCAGAGTGGTACTGCAGGCTCCCGGCTCTCTGCCACAGTCAGAGGGAAGGCCAGAAAGCCAATCAGACTTGCAGATCCAGGTGGAAGGTACCTGAAGGGGACTGAGGCTGGCATCTTTACACCAAAATTACATTCTATCCTCATGACCACCCTGGGAAGTATGGATGCTCAGTCAGTCCCTCTGCACAAGTGAGGAAACAGATCCTCAAAAATTAGATAACTTCAGGAACTTCCCTGGTAATTCTAGTAGTTAAGACTCTGTGCTTCCAGCATAGGGGGGCGTGGGTTCAATCCCTGGTCAGGGCACCAGACTCCCACATGCCACACAGTGTGGCCAAAAATATTAATGAAATAAATTTTTTTAAGTTTGGTTAAAACAAAGAAAAGAAAGTTTTGGTTTAAGGAAAAAAAAAAATTAGGTGACTTTGATGCAGCCAACAAAGGGCAGAGCTTGGCTGGGCACCAGGTCCCTCTGGCACTGAAGCCTGAGCTGGTCTGTGGCTGCAGCCTGACACCCTCAGCAAAAGGTGACCAGGACCGAGTCCCACCAGCTTTGAGCCAAGTCAACCAGATCCCCCAAGTCCCTGGTCTTCCCACTGCCCTGTCCTCCCCCTGCCTTTTGATCTGCAAGTGGTCAGCCCTCACCTCCCCAGTGTGAGTGAGTCTTTGTTGGCTCAGCAGCTCAGGAACAGACACCAGGGTCAGGGGAGCCCACCAAATGAGAGCCTGTCCGAGTTAGTAAATTAGCACTGCAAGTTAATTCATCACCGTGGTGGGACTTCTTGTGTGCATGCCAAGCCGCTTCAGTCGTGTCCGACTTTGCAACCCTATGGACCACAGCCAGCCAGGCTCCTCTGTCCATGGGATTCTCCTGGCATGAATACTGGAGTGGGTTGCCATCCCCTTCTCCAGGGGATCTTCCCCGCCCAGGGATGGAACCTGTGTGTCTTACATCTCCTGCATTGGCAGCCAAGTTCTTTGCCGCTAGTGCCACCTGGGGGCTACAGGAGCATTTTCCCCATCCTCCTTGGTCTTTGCCTTCCAGGCTCCTTCCTCCCAAAACAACTTAACACCAGCAGCTAACTGATGTTTAGGCTAACTGGCTATGCACCCTGACCCGCTGACACCCCTGCGCTGCTGGTTCACGTCTATCTCCAGACTCAGAACTGGAGCCGAATCAGAGCTCATCCATCAATCGCATCCAAAAGTCCAGCAAGCCAATTAAAATCCTATCTGGGAGAGGTCTGTTTGGTGTGAGATGGGACCAACATCCAGGAGGTGAATTTGTTACAATGATTTTAAAAAGCGGTGGCATTCCATTAGACCCTCACAGAACAGGGAGGCATTTAGGCTCAAGCTGCCCCCAGGAGGTCAGACTCTGCCCACCCACGAGCGGGACATGTCTGGCCTGTTAAAATCAAACACAGAGACCAGACTCAAAAATCCCCTGAGCAGACAAGTTCAGTTTAGTTATACAAGCAAAGCTTAATTTAGCTTCTTCTGCAAGACAAGCAAGGTTAACTTGACCTGGATCGCTTCTTCCTTCTGCTGCTGAAAATCATATGCAAAGCTTCAATTTTTCCCCCAAATTGATACGAGGTAACCAAAACACTGATACCTTTTCATTTCAGAAAATTCTAATATTGTAAATAATTCTGAATCGGTAACTGAGAAGAACGTGAAGAATCAACAGAAGCACCTCCACACTGGATAAACTGCTCCATAACGATATCCCTCAGAGCCTCACTCCATGTTTCAGTTTGACTGCTCCCCATTTACAAACTGTCCTTTTTTGGTGCGTGCACAATACTTTTCTATTTACTGCTTCAGTGGGCCGTTGGTTCTGTTGTTGTGTAGTCATGAAGTCATGTCAGACTCATTTGCGACCCCATGAACTGTAGTCCACCAGGCTCCTCTGTCCACAGAATTTCCCAGACAGGAATACTGGAGTGGGTTGCCATTTCCTTCTCCAAGAAATCTTCCTAACCCAAGGATTGAACCCTCAGCTCCTGTATTGGCAGTTGGGTTCTTTACCATGGGGTCATCAGGAAAGCCCTCGGTGTTACTCCTGGCTCTTTTCTGAACTCTTTCTGAACTCTGGACCGCTGTAAGGGGTGTGGGCCCAGGATGGTGAGAAGGACTGTGTGCCCTGGGTCTTTGTGGAGGATGTGACAGATCCTCCTCCCAGCAAGGATCCGGGCAAATAGAGGACAGGGTCAGCTAGGACTCAGGGCCCCTGACCCCAGCCCCCAGGTTCTGAACCTCTGAGCCCCTCCTGTGCCCTGAGTTCCTACCAACTTGGGGAGGGGGGTAGGCCAGAATTCAGACACCTGAGCCAGGCAGCCAGCTTGACTGGACACCAAGAACGTGGCAATGCGCTCAGGTATCTATCCCTCCTCTTCAACACTACATGGACACCTCGAGGGCAGGGATTTCCTACCCTCTTCATTTCGAATCTCCTGAAAGTAGACAACTGTACGCTCTATGCTTCCTGGGACACAAGGGTACCATGCGTAAGTGCTGTCACTTCTGCTTGTGAATCTGTATGGGGTTTATAAAGCAACAGGGTCCCCGGCTTCCCATCCCTCCGCTTCTTTAGCATTGTCCTCTCTCCCTCTGTGCCCAGACTCTGGGGTTCTCCCAGCTAAGGGGTCCTATTCCCGCCTCCCACCCCTCACTCAGTTGTGGATGGGTGTCATGAGGGGCCAGATCCCAGGGAAGACCCCCCCCCAACTCCCTCCCTCCCTCCACACCCTGATCCTGGGGGTCCCCACTCAAGAGCCTACCTTTCAACTTGGACCTGCTGTTGCCAGTCCCTGAAGCTTCCTCGTCTTCAAAATGAAGTGCAGGCTAAATGAGCTTGAAAGTCCACCCTGACCCTTGAGCCACACATGCTCTGACCTTGAGTCTGACTGTGGATGCACTGGAATAAGGCCTGCTCCCGGGACAGCGGGCGCGAGACAATGATGCCGAGGACAGTGCAGAAGAGCCGATGGATGCCCGGGCAGGCGGTGGGCCGCCGGGCTCGGTCCTGTTCCCCTCCCCCCACCACGACGCAAGGGACTCAGCCCCGCGCAGCTGGAGAGAAAGGCAAGCTTGCGGATGGGATGGGCGAGCAAGGCAAGCTGCCTGCCGCGCAGAGTGCTGCCTACAGCAGAAGGAACACAGCGCACAGCCTGGGGACTTCTGTTTCCATCTCCTCCTCTCCCTCCACTCCAACTGGGCCTGGGATGCCTTCCCCTACGTCCCAGTGCCTCAAGCTGGATTCTCTCCCTGAGATGTTCTGCTCTGGGCTGACCATAGCCTGGGAGGGAATGTTCAGGCCATGAAGCACATCGTCTGTCATGTTTGTAGCTGGCACTTCACAATCTCTGCCCAGGGTCAAGTTCTCAATTGTGCTGAATTCCCCAAAGTGCTCCAAGATGGAGCCGAAATAATCAACTCCATTTTACAAGGGGTGAAAGGGCTTGATAAAGGGGGCCAGGAGAAGGAAGAAGGGACATAAAATTAAATATAAAACCTCCATACACTTGTTTCTCTAACACCAGACTGAAAGTGAATGTCACTCAGTTTTGTCCAACTCTTTGTGACCCCATGGATTATAACCTGCCAGTCCCCTCTGTCCATGGAATTCTCCAGGCCAGAATACTAGAGTGAGTAGCTATTCCCTTCTCCGGGGGATCTTCCCAACCCAGGAATTGAACCCAAGTCTCCCACGTTGCAGGGGGATTCTTTATCAAATGAGACACCAGGGGCTTGATAAAGTGGGTCAGGAGAAGGAAGAAGTGATGTAAAATTAAATATAAAACCTCCTTACACTTGTTTCTCTACCACCAGACTACTTATGAGCTAATTAAACTCCTTACAGGATGCCACCCTCCTGATCCTTCTTTTCTTCTCATCCTTCATCTTTATGTCCTTTATCCTACAGCTCAGAAGTTAGAGTTGAGAGGAGAGGGGCCTTTTTTCTATCACATCCTACTGCAACTGCCTGCACATCCTGTTCACCAGGGCTGTGAGGAGGGTTGGTGCAGGTGAAAATTGCTGGTGAAGCTCCAATCGCCAGAGACAGCACAGGATCAAGGGAATGGAGGTGAAACAGGAGGGAGAGGGACAAGGCACAGCCTTGAAAAGAATGCAACAGCCACAGGACATGACAGAACTGGTTAGAACCAACCAGGTGCAAGATTGTGGAAGATTCAACTTCCAGTGGGCCTGGAGCCTCATTATACACTCACCAGTGCCATGACCATTCTGAGGCCAACCATAGAACATCAAGAGACGGGAATATCAGACTACCTTACTTACCACATGAGAAATCTATATGCAGATCAAGAAGCAACAGTTAGAACCAGACATGGAACAAGGGACTTGTTCAAAATTGGGAAAGGAGTACGTCAAGGCTGTATACTGATACCCTGCTTATTTAACTTATACACAGAGTTCACCATTTGAAATGCTGGGCTGAATGAATCACAGGAAAATAAAGGATGTTACAAAATTCCAGCTTGGATGGAGAGGCCTTGGAAGTAAGGGAGGATGATGAGAAGGCATCTCCCAAAGTGTCTTCCTGATTTCTGCTGGCTCACAGCCTTTATTGAGCACCTACTGTGCGCTAGGCACTATTCTGGGTGCTGGGAATACAGCAGGGAATAAAACAAAAACTCTTGGCCTCAAAAGAATCAACATCTTAACCTGGAGAAATAATAGACATAATAGAAAGCACATTATCTAGTAGGAAAGGTTAGGTAAGTAGCATGGGGCAAAAGGGCAGGATAAGGAGGATGGTGCAACTTTAAGTAAGGGGTGGGAGGGTCTCGTTGCGAAAGGTAACGTGAGCAGACACCTGAAGAAGGTAAGAGAGGGAAGTCCGCAGACCACTGGGAGCGCGTGATCTTCATCCTCTCCTTCACGCGGTGCTAGCTCCTGCTGCCTGCATAATTTCATTCCTTCAGTAAATAGTTAATTAAGCAAAAGGAAATAAGGCATCGTTTCATGATCCAAATCATTTTTAAAAAGAGCAGGGACAAGCTTTACTTATTCACTCTAATGTCTAATAGTAGGTAAGTACATAATAAATATGTGTTGAATCAATTAATTCATCCATAATCAATAACTTAATAAGAACCCTACGACTTCCCTGTGTGAAACATGATGCAAATTGTCATATAACAACAGATTGGAGACTCTTTTAAGATGTAAAAGTATACCACTAGTAATATCAGAACACTTATATTTTTGCTTTTTCCCTTCCAGCACTTATCTGTATCTATAACTTATCATAGGCATGATTTAGTGACTCGTAATCATAAACACACGATTTTCAGAACGGGTTTTTTCTACTTATGATGTTTTCGTAATTGCCATTGATAGAGGATGCACAGGCTAAACTCTTTTCCGACTGCTAGAAAGCAATATTGTTCCCAATGTCCCTGAATTAGAGCGCGCCAGGTAGCAAGGAGGCTCCATAGCTCAGTGGTTAGAGCACTGGTCTTGTAAACCAGGGGTCGCGAGTTCGATCCTCGCTGGGGCCTCTTACGTCCCATTTTTAAATCGTCCCTTTGTAAATATGCCCCAAAATACAAAATGATTTCTGAAAACGTTACTTCTTGCAGGATTAAAAGTAACTGCTCCTGACATGCTTTACTGTTCTTTAGAAGTGACCCGGAAGAGAAAATACCGGAATACAACAAACAGCAGGAAAAGGAAAAGCGGTCCTCGGCGACGCGGCGCTACCAGAACCTGAGGCCCAAGCTCCCGAAAAGGAGGCGCGAGGCTCCAGGGGTTCATTCTCACGCCCTGCAAAATCCGCCCTGCACTGAGCCACAAAAGGGCAGAGGGGGCGGCTGGCGCCTGGCCCTCCGCCGCGGGCGGGGCGCGCGCGGAGGCGGTGTTGCGCCTGCAGTTGCGCCGCGCGGCCGGCGGGGGGCGCTGTGGCTAAGCGCCCACTCGCCTGTCCGCGGCCGGCTTGCGCGTTCTGAGCCGATTCCGGGACTCCGAGCTTGGCCAGCGTGGCCTGGACCGAGGCCCGCGCCGTGATGACACGTGGCCGCCCGGGCTTCGGAGCCCAGCCTGGCTCCAAGGCCCTACCCCTTGGAGAGGAAGGGGGAGCGACTCCCAAAAATAAACAGTCCCGGGCTGCTCTGGAAGCCAAGTTTTGCAGCCGGTCTTATGTCTCCGGTTTTTTTTTCCCCTGAATTGCAGAATGCCGCGTGACTTTTAAAGTCGCGAGAGCCTTTTCTGAATATATGAATTCTCTCCACCCAGCATTTCTTGATAAAGGATTGTTTGTAAGGAAGTCACTAGCCACCTGCGGCCCTTGACTGAGTACCTGACATGTGGATATTCGGACTGAGATGTGCTGAAAGAATAGGTTACACATTGGATTTAGAAAATTTAGTACAGAGAAAGAGAACTATCCCGTTAGTAATTTTTCATTGATTACGTATTGGTACAAAGCTGTCATATATTGTTGTTCAGTCGCTCAGTTGTGTCTGACTCTTTGCGACCCCATGGACTGCAGCAGGCGTGGGCGAGGCTTTCCTGCCCTTCACCATCTCCAGGAGCTTGCTCAAACTCATGTCCATGTAATATATTGGGTTAACTAAAATATAGTTGCATTACTTTTACTTATTTTTAATGAAAAATTCGAAAAAAATTAGAAACAAAAATTTTAGTTACATGTGTGGCTTCCATTTGCAGCTCTCATTTCTGTTGGATGGTGCAGAATCCTGTGACCTTGAGTTCAAGTTAATTCTTAACTTGTGCTCATGCCAGGTAAACCTTTCATCTCTGGGTCTCCCAGAGCCAGTACTGTGCCTGGCAAGCAGTAACCATGGCATTGGTTGTGCTGAAATCACATACCTCCCTAACATAATCTTAAACTCCACAAAAAACAAGAGAATGTATTTCTTAAACTGGGTTCATTTTGAGAATGATGTAACTGTAAGAATTTCTATCTTGGTTCCCAAGATGTCAGCTCTGGAAAAACACACTCATCTTTTATTGGTTATTTAGACTTCCCTGGTGGCTTAGACAGTAAAGAATCTGCCTGCAATGCAGGAGACCAAGATTCAATACCTGGGTCTGTAAGATCCCCTGCAGACACGAATGGCAACCCACTACAGTGTTCTTGCCTGGGAAATCCCATGGACAGAAGAGTCTGATGGGTTTACAGTCCATGGGGTCAAAAAGAGTCGAACACAGCTGAGTGACTGACACTTACTTACTTACCCCTTTGTGAAAGTTCATGGGCATTGCCAGTCATCTTTCAGAAAACAAAGCCACTTGGCCAGAGAGGAGTACCTTGCCCCTTCCCTAGGCTCCCAGTATTTCAGGGTACCTATTCAGCTCCCATCTCTAGACCCAGTATCCTCCTGTTGAAAACTTGTGTTCAGAAGGCCTTGAATTTGATGGATGTGGTCCTGTACTTAGACACATGAACTCTGAACACCTTTCCCTCAAGACTCAAAACACTTTCAGACCTTTTTTATTTTAATTTTAGTTGATTTAAAATATTGTTTTATTTTCAGGTACAGAGAAACATGATTCCGTTATATATGTGTATATATACACTCTTGTTTTATGTAGTTTGTATCTGTTAATCTCATACTCCTAATTTATCCCTCCCCCTTTCATTTCTTAGTTCTAATGATTTTTGTGTGGAGTCTTTAGGGTTATGTGTATATAAGATCATGTCATCTGCAAATGATGACAATTTTACCTCATCCCTTACAATGTGGATACCTTTCATTTCTTTTTCTAGCCTGACCACTGTGGCTAGAACTTCCGATACTGTCTTAAATAGAAGTGATTAGAGTGGGCATCCTTGTCTTGTTCCTGAATTTAGCAGGAAGGCTTTCAGATTTTTCCTTATTATGTTGGTTGTGGGTTTGTCATAAATGGCTTTTGTTGAGATATGTTCTCTCTATAACCACTTTGGTAAGAGATTTTTATCATGAAGGGATATTGAATTTTATCAAATGCTTTTTCTGCACCTATTGAGATAATCATGACTTCCCAGGTTGCTCAGTGGTAAAGAATCTGCCTGCCAATACAGGGGACAGAGGTTCAATCCCTGGGTCAGGAAAATCCCCTGGAGTAGGAAATGGCAACCGGCTCCAGCAATCTTGCCTGGGAAATCGCATGGACAGAGGAGCCTGGGGGGTTACAGTCCATGGGGTCACAAGAGTCAGACTCAACTGAGTGACTGAGCATGCATTGAGATAATCATGGTTTTTGTCTTTTCTTTTATTAACGTGGTGTATTACATTGATTGGTCTGCATGTGTTAAACCATCCTTACAACTCTGGAGTGATCCAACTTGATCCTATTGCATGATCTTTCTTATGTATTGTTGGATTCAGTTTGCTAAAATTCTGTTGAGCATTTTTGCATTCATATTCATTAAATAGGGCCAGACCCACACGTCTTTGAAGAAAGATTGTACAGGGGAAAAAGTGAGGCAGAGTGAGTACATATATTTGTTTCCAAGGTTAGATTTAGTCTCCCTGAACTAAAGCAAGATTTTCAGCCATCTTTTAACAAAATGATGCAGAGTGTAAGCCCTCCCATCGTTTCATTGGTGTCTTCATCTGAGAAGCTAAAAGTGCAAAATGTCAGGGTTGGTCAGACCCCGAAATTCATTTTTATCCTAGAGAGTGTGTACAAATATCCCAGAGAGTGTGTACAAAGAACATCACCTGCCATTTCAGTAAACAAGCCATCCAGTCATCAGCCACTAAAGCCACCCCTGACGGTGCAACTTCATGGGGATTCAGGATGAAGAAAAACAAGATACTGGCTCTAGACAGTTAAGATGCATAGCTAAGGAGTAATTTCAATAAACCCAGGCGCTTTTGCATCTTCCCATACGTAGAAAAGCATTGAGATCTTTAACATGAACTGTCCATTTTCTTTGTGATTAGCATTAATCTTTTGATGTTCAACCACATGTTGTTCGTCCGTTTTCAGCAAAAACTCCTATAAACCCTGGCTCCTCCCTTACCTGTTGGGAACAGTCAGTCAGAGCTGAGAGGTTGCTGTCCTGAGCTATAGTCCTCAGTAAGCCTGCCAAATAAAATATAACTCTCAACTTTCATCCGTGCAATTTTTTTCAGTCAGCAAGAGTGTTCGTAAGAGCTACAAAGGTAAGTGAAAGTAAAGCAAAGCAAAACCATGAGATGGGGTAAAGGCAGGTAGATCCGTGCGTGGGTGCATGCTCAGTCACTCAGTTGTGTCCAACTCTTTTTGACCCCATGGACTGTAGCTCACCAGACTCCTCTGTCCATGGGATTTCCCAGGCAAGAATACCAGAGTGAATTGCCATTTCCTCCTTCAGAGGATCTTCCTGGCCCACGAATGGAACTCATGTCTCCTGTGTCTCCTCCTTTGGCAGGCAGACTCGTTACCACGGAGTCAACTGGGAAGCCGAGATAGCTAAGAGATGATCTAAAAATGGTCTTCAGAAAATGATGACCAGCGTTTTGCATCTTTAATAAAGAAGAAAAAAGAGAAAGAGACTCAAAGAGAGGTTTGGTGTATTTATATTAGGTTAGGTTACCCTATGAATGGAGATTGCTAAAGAAAAAAATGGAATCTATATCTTTGGAAGTCTAAAATAATCTGTCTGGGGTATGTTCAACCTCATCTGAAGCAAGAATCGCATGACCTCTAAAAGTCCTTAACAACCCTGGCATTTTTGGTTTTGTTCTGCTTAAGTCAAATTGTCTTCACTGTTTTGGATGCTTTGCAGAACTTGGAGAACTTCTTGAAGACAGGGATCATTTCCTCTCTTAGTGCTTTCATTCCTCAAATACCTGGTTAAAAGTCACCTATCCTCATTTGGGGGCCCTAGAGGGAGGCAAGTT
Source organism: Odocoileus virginianus (assembly GCF_023699985.2). Classification (NCBI taxonomy): domain Eukaryota; kingdom Metazoa; phylum Chordata; class Mammalia; order Artiodactyla; family Cervidae; genus Odocoileus; species Odocoileus virginianus. The sequence continues at coordinate 52,715,811 of NC_069684.1, read as the reverse complement.
CACAGGAGGCAGACCGGGGCATTGGTTCAAGTCCAGCTAAACAGCTGACTGTCCCCTCACTGCTATGGTCTAGGGCAAACCACTTAGCCTCACCAAGCCTCACTTTTCTCATCTTCAATGTAAGTTATATGGCCACACACATGATGCAAAGTTTTGAGGTTTCAGAATATGTATCTAAACTTAGCACACAACAGGTAGGCACAATGGAATCACCTTTATTATGCTACTTGCCAGAGCAAAACAGTAGTTGCCAGAGGTACAGAATAGGACCTGCCCTTATTCAGACCCTGAGCTTCACTGAGGGCAAAGAAGATGACCACTTTAGAAGAGGTTCTCCTTGGAAACTTGCCACTACAGGCCTCCTCTTAGAGCTGGGAGAGACATGGTTCTCAAGGCAAATTGGTGAGGCACGTCAAATTCCTTAACGCCAGACAAACATCAAGGAGCTCAAAGGATATATGTCCATTTGAGCCCGTGTTGATGTTATCACTGCTGCCCACAGACACTTACAAAGCAAGACGGAAACACGCAGCGGGATTTGAAGCAGGCTTACAGATTAGTGCACGTGATTATCGAGGTGCCCCAGCTAGGTGGGGATTGGTCTCCCCGCAGAAGCAGATGAGGAGCCTCCGTTCAGCTGGCAAGACTCGGGGAGAGGACAACCCGGCCCCCCGACTCGGGCACTCTCTGCCGGCCCCCACTCCACCCCCAGCTTCCTGCACGTCTGAGGTCACGTTCAGCAGCAGCAGCAGCTTCCACGGGGTGAGGCGCTTCTGGTCCGCTGAGAGGCCACCTCGACCCAAGAGGCGGAGGCAGACTTCTGCCAGCTCGTCTCTGCCGTGCGGCCTGCCCGGTTCTGCCACCAGGGCGTTTGGGGATCCCTTTCCTCTTCCCCTGGGAGCCTGGGGACCACACCCTGGCTCTCTTCTTTGCACCAAGCCTTGGAGATGTCTTCCGGCTGCTTGTGGGAGAAGCTGGCTTCCTGAAGGAGGCTTTCTGAGATGAGGCCCGGTTTGGACTGGAAGCTAAAGTCGCACTGGACAGTTTTCTAGCGGCTTTCTCAGACTGCTCCTTTAGCAAGTCCAAGACCATCTCTGGAAATGAGCATTAATTTAGGAGAAATATGAGTCCTGGAAAGTAGCGGTAAGGGAGGAATCCTATGCCCACTTGAGGGTTCTTCAATATAAATTCTTTTGAAATTAATATGTTTAATTCCCTGGCCTTGATCTAAATAAAAGACTTTCATAATGGGGTCGCTCCAGTAATGCGTACCTGTAGAACAGTGCCCTTAAGACACCACCTCTCTCCCCAAAAGTCTTTCCTGACTCCCCACCCTACCCCAAGGAAGAGGTCCTTCCTCACTCTCAGGGGCCCTCTCAGACCCCTGGACATCCTTCTAGCCAGAATCTCAGTGTTCTTTTATTTCTTCACGTGCCTGGACTCCCTGCCCCCGTCTCCTTTGGCTCTAAACTATTGGTCAAGTCACTGGTGTATCTATCCCCAGGGATTAGCACAAGTTCGACATGAAAGAACGAATACATGAATGATTGAATGAAGGGCAGCCTGTGTTCCCCCTGGTGCACAACCAAGACACACAGGCTGAGCCGCAGGTTATGGTCCTCATCCAGAGGCTAAGCCTTAGGTGAGAAAAGAGGACCCACCACCCCGGGATGGCAGCTGTTGGCACGGGGCACTGCAGCCAGGGCCGTGATGCCAAGGCCTGAGCCCAAAGACAAACGTGGACTCACTGGCGAGTGGCCTGAACTGGACCCGCTTGCTCTTGGTTTTCACCGGCACTGGTTTGTACTTGCATTTGCCTGGAGGTGCTCTCCTGAAAAGAGATGGAAAAAGTGAGGACACAAGACTCTGAGGACGGAACCAGGATATCGGGGTCACCCACAGGTATAGAGGTGTAAGGACTGAGGTCAGCCTTCCCCTCCCCACAGGGATGGGACAGATGAAGCAGGGAATCTTCAACGAGCTCAGGTGGAGAGGAGGAAGGACACGGGCATCACAGGGACACTGCAGGCCCTTGGGGGACAGTGTAGGGAGGGGGTTGGCATGGGCGTGGCCACAGAGAACAGGGTTCAAGTCCTAGGGACCACAGGCAAGTAAGACTTGCTGAGTTTCAATTTTCGCAAATATTAACGTAGAAAAAATAACAGCACCATCCTCACAGGGAGATGGGGAGGATTAACTAAAACCTGTGTACTTGGCACACCATAAGTGATGAATGGATAACTTATTTTTTGTTTTTGTTGTTATTGTTATGGGGTGGGAGGTGGTTTGTTTTTTTCACCACACTGTGTGGCATGTGGAACTTCCCTGACCTGGGGACCTGGGGACCAGGGGAGGGGACCAGGGATTGAACTCACGCCCCTTGCAGTAGAAACACAGAGTCTTAACCACTGGACCACCAGGGAAGTCCTAAACTGTTTTTTAAATGAGATTTAAAAAAACACTTGAAGCAGTGGTCAGCACATACAAACGCTCTGGGGGTGATGATGGTAGTGATGGTGATGAGGAGAACGACGCTCTGCCTCTGGTCTGATGGTAGTGGCAATTCCCTTTAAGGAAAATCTCTTCAGATACTCATGGCGCAGCCCCTTAAGTAACAGCAGCCCCTTAAGTAACACCAGCCCCTCTGCCTCCTAGTATTTTGATTCTTACACTGCTGTCCCCCGAGTGCATCTTCTGAAATAAGAGGGGCTTTGCAGACTAGGAGCACTTCCAACTAGTTGGTAGCAAAGCCAAGATTCATACCCAGCATTCAGCATTCATACCCAGCTGGGATGGGTGTATTTAGTGCGAAGATGGGCTGAAGAATTAAAAAAGCAGAATTGGGATGCATTGCTACAGAATTTTTTTTTTTAAAGTCTCTACAATTCAAGTCATCATTATAACTGAACTGAATGGGCGGTGTTGAAAAGACTTTGATTCAGAAAGAGGGATGTGTTCCCATCCTCTGGCCCCTCTAACTAGCTCTACCTCAGGCAAGCGAGTTAAAGTAGTAAGGCTGTTACCATAATCTGTTGATTGAGGGTGTTACCCTGCCTTTGCTAGGATTCTGTCAGCATTGAATATCAGCCTGCATGCACGGCACCCAGCACGGTGCTGGGACACAGAAATGGCTCGATAAATGTCAATGTCTTCTAGGTGGAACAGCCTTTACAGTTGCTTTATAATTGACCTCTTATGATGCCAGAGGTGAGCTAAATTATCCCCTAATCTAATCAGGAAACTTTCAGAGGAAAGAAGAAGGGATTCACACAGGAAACCTGTTGATTAAAAGAGCAGAAAACTCCCCACACAGTCTCGGTCAGTCACCAGAAGCACTTTAAAGACCCTGGGTTTGCTCCATCCCTGGAACACAGGAGATCTGCAAGGAGGAGACCCAGCAGTGGAGACAGAGCAGTCCCTAATTCACCCTGGCAACCCTGCCCCCCAACGGGAGAGCCCCCAGGCACAGTCTCAAGGACAAAGTCCCTTCCAGGAACTTCTGAGAACACCTAAAGGGAGCCCTATTGCCAAGAGGAACTGAGCTAGGCTAGGTTTCTGAGCCCTCACCAGTAGCTGGACTGAGCTGCCAAATGTCCTCTGAATAACTACCCCAGATGAGGTAACGTAAGCCTCAAGGGAAGTCGTCCTTGGCAGGTCTACCTTCAGGCTGATTTGTGGGGAGACTTTCTTGCTTTGGGTAAGAATCTTGAGATATTAATAAATCCAGTGCACTGCCCAGAGCTCTCGGGATGGATACCCCGCATCACTCTCCCAGGGACAGATAGGGACGCACACTCAACAACCTCACAAATGGGAAGCTGTAGTTTGGCTTTTGCCAGATGAGTGGAGGTCGGTTAGTCCCCGAAGGAGGTGGGCAGAAAAGCAGAGTTACACATCATAGGGTCCACCTACTGAATAAGTGCTGTCCCTGAATTCTAGGAACAGTCAGGTGGAGACACAGAGAAACCGAACAGTTGAAGATACAGCTGCTTCTGGGACTCTCCTGGGACAGGTCCAAGACACTGCAGATACCAAAACCCACTGATGCTCGAGTCCTTTATATAAAATGATGGAGTGTTTGCATATAACCTACGCATCCTCCCGTATACTTTAAATCATCTCTAGACTACTCACGTTACCTAAGAATGCAAATGCTATGCAATTAGTTGTAAATACAATTGCAAACATTACAGAAATTGCTGCCGAGGCGTGGCAAATTCAACTTTTGCTTTTTGTAACTTTCCAGAAGTTTTCAAAATATTTTTGGTCCACAGTTAGTTGAATCTACCAACATGGGACCCACGGATATGGAGGGCCAACTGTATTTGCCAAAGACCAAGCCACGGAAGGGCAGCAATATTTACTCAGGTGGTCAGAGTTGTACACCACTGTCAGATGATCCCAGACAGAAGTTTCCAGAAGCATATTTTTAAAAAAACAAACAAACAAGGGACTTCCTTGGCAATCCAGTGGTTAAGATTCCACGCTTCCACTGTGCAAGTTTAATCCCTGGTCAGGAAACTAAGATCCAGTATGCAGCACAGTGTGGCCAAAAAAAAAAAAAAAAAAAACAAGACAGGAGCTACAGGTCTACAACTAGTCATCCTATAAAGGCTCAAGATCTTCATTTTCAGCCATGAAGAGCTCGTTTCCCAAATATTCCATAACTGTCCTACACTTTCATCAGTCCAATCTGCTTTGAATCTAAAGCAAAGATTTGCTTTGTTGATCACTTCTATTGATAGTAATTCTTGGGGAGTGAGGACTGTCTTTCTGATCTGCCATGGAAATAAGGACTAATTCAAATCACTTGAGAAGAAAAGGAACCCAAATCTCACCTTGATGGGTCAACAAATTTGTAAATGGATCCGTGCGGTGCATAGGCACTGGGGTAAGAGGTGGCCAAGAAGTAGAGCTCCCCTGAGAAAACAGGAACAGACAATCAGGACAGGACACAAGGCTGGGCCCAGACAGCTAGACGCGCAGAAAATCATCACCAGGGTTGTGGCCCTGAAATACATGAGCCCCAGGAAGGGGTCCCCAGAGTCCCACCTGACAGAGAGGCCTCAAGGGCTGTGAGCTCCCCAAGGAGAAGGTCCATCTCAGCTCCCAGACAGCCTCGGAGTCTCACCCAACAGGGGCATGTTTCTGCTGACATGCTAAGTCACTTCAGTGATGTCCGACACTCTGTGACCCTATGGACTGTAGTCCACCGGGCTCTTCTGTCCATGGGATTCTCCAGGCAAGAATCCTGGAGTGGGTTGCCATTTGCTCCTCCAGTGGATCTTCCCGACCCAGGGATCAAACCTGCGTCTCTTACATCTCCTGCATTGGCAGGCAAGTTCTTTACTACTAGCACCACCTGGGAAGCCCATAATGTTCCATAAACCAAAGGTTTTTCATCTCATTTATCACCACTTTGCTTTCAGAAACTTCACCTCAGTGAGTCTCCTTCTCCCTCCCCAGCTCTTCAATACTGATAAGGATTCTCTGTGAAACCCAGAGACAGGTGAGCTACAGGCTGAAGACCACTTATTATTGAGTTGGTCAAAGTTCATTGAGGCTTTCCATAACATCTTACAGAAAAATCCAAACTATCATTTTGGCCAGTGTTGTTCAATCACTAAGTCGTGTCAGACTCTGCAACTCCATAAACTGCAACACGGCAGGCTTCCCTGTCCTTCATCATCTCCCAGAGTTTGCTCACACTTTTGTCCATTGAGTCAGTGACACTATCCAACCATCTCATCCTCTGCTGCCCCTGTCTTCTTTTGCCTTCAATCTTTCCCACCATCAGGGTCTTTTCCAATGAGTCAGCTCTTCGCATCACGTGGCCAAAGTATTGGAGCTTCAGCATCAGTCCTTCCAGTGAATATTCAGGGTTGATTTCCTTTAGGATTGATGGGTTTGATCTCCTTGCAATCCAACGGACTATTTGTTACCCCTTCTTTAGGGCTTCCCTGATAGCTTAGTTGGTAAAGAATCTGCCTGCAATGCAAGAGACCCTGGTTTGATTCCTGGATCAGGAAGATCCACTGGAGAAGGGAAAGGCTACCCACTCCAGTATTCTGGACTGCAGAATTCCAGGGACCGTATAGTCCATAGGGTCGCAAAGAGTCAGACATGACTGAGTGACTTTCACTCACCCCTTCTTTAGTGCATTAGTCCCCGCTCCCCCCCCCCCCACCCACTTCAATCTGTCCTCCAGCTCCACCTTCTTCAGTCCTGGCTTCCTTATTTCCCATGATCTTCCCCTCAGTCCTCAGCCCCTCAACTTGGCCTTCTCCACACCCTGCAGAAATCACCTCCACCCACTGTTCCCTGCATCTCTTTCACAAGGGCCCGTTTCCTCCCATTTTCTCCTGTTTGAACTCCAAAAAACACCACTCCCTTCTCATAGTAGGTACCTCATTCCACCTCGTTTCACAGTTCCCTATGAGAGACAGTGAAGGGTTTCTGTGCCCAACTTCAGTTAGATAAATCTGAGTCTGGATTCTGATAACACTCGTTACTATCTGTATTGTCCTGGGCAACCTCCCCAGCTGGGTAACCCTCGTGTTAGTTATTCATTTGTAAAAGGGAGACGAGAATACCTCCCCTGACTATTAGGTGTTAAGTGAGAAAGTGTTCAATCATCGGCAGTTCCTCTGACTTCCGTATGTCTCTGTTCACTGTGATGGTTTTTTGAGCCTGGTGCAAGGTTTGTCCTACCACCCTGGATTTAATACTCTTGCTATTGTGTGCTTCATGCAAGCTGTCTCAATTTATGGAAGGAAACATCTTACCAAGGTACAAATTGGAAAAGCCTAGAGCTTTATATGGCTCTGGGCTATTTAAACCATCTTCTTCCTTGAATTTGTGGTGAACAGTGACTAATATTTGTTTCGGGCGGAGTGTGAGGCTAATGTTCTTTGCAGAGCCCTGCATACAACGTAACAGCTGCCTGATAGACTGGTTTTGTGGACTGACGCTATAATCTTCCCCTTGTAAGGGGTGGTGGGGGTGGGGGCCTGAGGAGTTAGGACAAAGCTTTCCCTAGAGCCAGTTGGCCCCTCTGATTAGAAACCATCACCTCATCCGAGGTAATGTTGACATGAGATAAATGAGTTGTCTACCAACATGTAGACAGGTCACTCTTGGGCACGGGTCCCTCCAAACCATGCAATTTCTGGTCTAAAAGAATTGGAAAACCTGTGTTGCTGCATATTCCCTACACATGACTATAGTTTATGCAAATTATATATCCTAAACATGCCATAGGCTTCCTATCGTATTTTTAGAAGACAATGCTAGAAGTGAATTTCATCTATAAGGTCCAACTGACATTTTTAAAGTATTGTTGTTGCTTAGTCGTTAAGTCGTGTCTGACTCTTTTGTGACCCCATGAACTGTAGTCTGCCAGGCTCCTCCATCCGTGGGATTTTCCAGGCAAGAATAGTGGAATGAGTTGCCATTTCCTGCTCCAAGGGGGATCTTTCCCACCCAGGGATCGAACCCATGTTTTCTGCATTGGCAGGCAGATTCCTTACCACTGAGCCACCTGGGAAGCCCCTTTAGAACTATATTTTAGGGTAAGAACAACACACCAAAAAACTGTAACAGGCTATATAAAGCAAAACATATGCAATATGAATTTACTGCAATCATTATGACCTCAGCCAGCCCTCTTGGAAATGTGCTTCAGTGACTGATGTTCAGAAACCCAACCCATCAGAACTCAGCCATACAGCCCCACGCCCACCATTCACTCCATCTACTCACTCGTTTATTTGTGCCAGCTGTCGGCTGGAAGAGTCAGGAAATAACTGTAGCAACAGTGAAGGCAGAGCTCTGGTGCAACTAAAATGGGGTTTATCACACTCGGTTCTAAATATGTCAATAATGGGAAAGACTATGACACACGCAGAAAATCTGAATCATTTGCAAAAATATAAAAGTATGCAACTCTGAAGGAAGTAATTTGCCTTGGGAACAGCCACCCTGGTTTTAGGGCTGCCCTTGGGCAAAGTCTGGCTTGGGAACACCTTGGCAAGTCCACTGCATCAAATTCAGCCAAGGACACTTTTGTTTGCCAGATGTACTGAGTGGTGTTCAAAAACTGCCTTGTTTTCTCCTGTAAGGAGTCAATGGGCTCAACAAACCAAACCACCAAAACCTGGCTTTTCTGTGGCCTCCTGCAAAGGAACAAGCCACAGAACGTGGCAGCCCGGGTGCCCCGGGCAGGCTCCCTCCAGGGGTCTCCAGGCTCTGGGCACTCCAGCCTCCTTGGGGCACCAGCAGGGGAGAGGCCCCACCATGGCCTGTGGCTGACATTCATTTACATCATCCACTTTCCACTGAACGTGCCAGCCTCTGGTTTCGCCCCTTTTTCGTATGTTTGGACTTCCAATTTGGAACTCACAAAGACTTTTCTCTATTAAGAATGCTTAAATTTTCCAAAATATCATCTGCTTCTATAAAATATTCATCTCAAACTATCTATTCACAAGCTATTTGAGGATTTCCCTGGCAGTACAGTGGTTAAGACTCCTCACTTCCAATGCAGGGCGTGCAGGTTTGATCCCTGGCCAGAGAACTAAAATCCTATATGCCATATGGCATGGACAAAAAAAATTTTTTTAGTTAATAATTAAAAAAACATAAGCTAGCTGAGAGGAAGGGTGCAGATGCTGACTGGCTTTCTTTATGTCCCACTCAAGTGAAGCTGTTGTACAGCCACCCGTGGCTCAGCGTGGAAAGAAACCAAACATCGAAGAAACCTTCAAGGCTCCAGTGAACACTTGTAGAGAGTCCTGTGTCTGGAAGGGACCCCTAAGAGATCATTTTGTTCTCTTCCATGCCTCAGAGCATGGCTAGATGCAATGCCAAATACCGGAAGGATCACAGGCCTTGTCACCACTTATGTAAACAAAATAAACCTTTAACTTTCAAAATGACACATAACTTATATAAAGCTCAAATTAAAACTTCATTTTCTGAGTGCAAAATTTGAGGATATTTTTGTTGTTATTGTTTGTTTTGTATGGGGATTTTTTTGTTTTGTTTTGTTTTAACTTTTTATTTTATACTGGTGTTGAGCCAATTAATAGTATTGATAGTTTCCAGTGAACAGCAAGGGCCTCAGCCATGCACATACATGCATGTATCCTCCCCTAAGCTCCCTCCCATCCAGGCTGCCACAGTGAGCAGGGATCCCTGTGCTAAACAGTAGGTCCTTGTTGGTTATCCCTTTTAGTTTATATTTTTTAAAATTGGAAGATAATTGCTTGACAATGTCGTGTTAGCTTCTGCTGCACAGTAGTGTGAATCAGCTGTGAAAGTGAAAGCGTGGGGCGCCTAGTCATGTCTGACTGTTTGCAACCCCATGGACTGTAGCCCACCAGGCTCCTCTGTCCATGGAATTCTCCAGGCAAGAGTACGTTGCCATTTCCTTCTCCAGGAGATGTTCTGAATCCAGGAATCGAACTCGGATCTCCCACATTGCAGGTAGATTCTTTAATGTCTGAGCCACCACGGAAGCTGTGAATCAGCTATAAGTATGTATGTGTATATATTTATGTGTGTGTGTGCATGTGTGTGTGTATGTGTGTGTATATGTGTGTGTATGTATTTATGTGTGTGTGCATATGTGTGTGTATGTGTATGTATATATATTTATGTGTGTGTGTATATGTGTGTATATATATTTGTGTGTGTGTTTCTATATGTGTGTAAGTATATATATTTATGTGTGTGTGTATATGTGTGTGTGTATATATGTGTGTGTGTATATATGTGTGTGTATATGTGTGTGTTTGTATATGTGTGTGTGTATGTGTGTGTGTGTCTATGTGTGTGTATATGTGTGTGTGTATATGTGTGTGTATGTGTGTGTATATAGGTGTGTATGTGTGTGTATATATGTGTGTGTGTGTATATGTGTGTGTGTATATATATGTATATGTGTGTATGTATATGTGTGTGTGTGTGTATATATGTATGTGTGTGTATGTGTGTGTATATATGTATATGTGTGTGTGTTTATGTGTGTGTGTATATGTGTGTGTGTGTTTGTGTGTGTGTATATGTATATACATGTGTGTGTATGTATATGTGTGTGTATGTATATGTGTGTATGTGTGTGTGTGTATATATGCATATGTGTGTGTGTGTGTGTGTGTGTGTATCCCTGCCCTCTTGAATCTTCCTCCCACCCCCACCATCCCACCCGTATAAGTCAACACAGAGTGAATATTTATTAGCGCTAAGTCCCTGTCTCTTCCCCTTCACCTCTCTCTCGCATATGTGCACAAATGCCTTGCTCTGCTGATGCCCTTAACATATGCCTAATGGCTCTAGTGTGTAGCCTCCTACCTAGCTGTCTACCCTTTTCCCAGATCTCTCAAGAAAGAAATTCTCCCTTGTTCATTCACAGAAGTTGCCTAACAAACTCCGGGCAGGATCAGCAAGAGTCCAGCCCAGCCAGAGGCTGATCATCAGAGGTACTTTCTCCCAGGCAACACCAGCAGGATAAATACCCACTGTTGGCTCTGTCTACGTTTGTATAATCACAGATTAGAACAGAATTAGGGAGGAAGAACACAAGCGCCTCCTTCATAGTCAAAGGACTGAACAGACCCGAGTGCAGACCTTGGACTACCTGCACAGTGAGCTGTAAGCCAGCCAAGAAGGGGTAAGTTGGCATAGTCAGTCTGTTTCCTCACTGGTGAAATAAGCAAAATAATCACATTATGGGGGTGTTGTGATTACTAAATAAGATTTTAAAATGTGAAGTGCCTAGAACAGTATCCAGTTCATTATAAAAGGTGGCCGATAGTGAAAATGGGAGAAGTGGTAGTTTCTATTTAAATAATAAGAGTAATAATAACAACAGCAATGATAATTATTATATAAATGTTTAGGGCTTCCCAGGTGGCTCAGTGGTAAAGAATCCACCTGCCAAGGAGGAGACGCAAGTTTGATTTCTGGGTCAGGAAGATCCCCTGGAGAAGGAAATGGTGACCCACTCCTGTATTCTTGCCTGGGAGATCTCATGGACAGAGGAGCCTGGTGAGCTACAGTCCACGGGCTTGCAAAACAGTCAAACATGACTTAGCGACTAAACAACAACATAAATGTTCGGTTTACAATGTCTGTGATTATCTAAGGTCCAGGAACCAGAAAGACAATAAACAGTTAACATTTGTTACCTGCTTCATCTTCAGCAAAGGAGATGATAAACTTGCTATGTGCACTGATCAGCCCCGGGAAGGCACAGGACTCAGTGCTGCCCAGGCAAATGTCCTGTTTCTTCCATTTCTTGGTTTTTCTATCTTCCTGCAAAGCCATAAGTCGACTAGATGAAAAGCAAAACCTTATATTTTAGGAATCCATATTTCTACCCGGCAGGATATTTTTTTCCTCCTAGAATCTGGGAATCCTGGAATACTAGGACTGAGTCTCCCATAGGAGATCAATAACTAACCTCCCTTAGGAATCAAAAAAGCTACATCAGAGATATTTCTGACACCCTCTTGCCCTAGATGGGGAAGTTCATTTGCTATTACAAGAGGAGTTTGGTGTCGTGTGAAGGTTGTACCACCACAAAAGACTAATTTTTATTAGCTGGCTAGTTGCTTATCATCTCTAAGCCTCAGTTTTCTTATCTATAAAATGGTGGATAGGAAGAGAATTTACTATAGGCAAGAATTGTTAAGGTTAAATAAGATAATATATGTAAATATTCATATATTACCAATGTGCTTAGCATACAGTAAGGACTCAAAACCAGTAGATATTATTACTGTTATGTCTGTAGAGTAGCAGATGTTACTTCATATTCCACTGTCATCTATCTGAACTAAAAGAAGGTTTTTAGAAGAAAAGGCAGAGAAAATTGGGTAACCAGGGGTATCAGCTGAAAAGTTTTATAGAAACAGAGATGCTCAACCCCCAGTAATTCTAGTGCATATGATTCAATTAAAAATCACTGCATATCTGTTATGTGTGGGGGTGAAATGGTGGGTAGAAGTTATGGGAAAAACATAAAGAACAATTAAATCCCAAAGATCTGACAAATTCCTTGACAGGCAGACTACAAAGACTCACTCAGAAAGAAACAAGCTGAGTAGCCTGTGTCTGGAGAAGGAAATGGCAACCCAGTGCAATATCCTTGCCTGGGAAATCCCATGGACAGTGAAGCCTGGCAGGCTACAGTTCATTGGTCAAAAAGAGTCAGACACGATTTAGTGTCTAAACAACAAGCCTATATCTATTAAAGAAACTGAATTTGTATTTAAAAGACTCCACAAGGAACACTTCAGAGGACTTCTGGTTTCTGGTCCAGCAAGTAAGAAGCTTGGAAGTTGGCACACCATCCTAAAATAAGCAAAAGACTGAAAAATCAACAACTATTCTTAGATTCATAAGAGAAGTGAGGTCACAGGGAAAACCACTGCCCCCAACATTGGAGAGACAAGCAGGCAGATAAGAATCACAACTTACAGAAAACCACAAGCACAAACCTTCACAGGTATCAGTTCTGGGGTTGGAAAACCTAACCTGTAATTGACAAATTGCTAGAAGTTCTATATGGGCAAAGTGTGAGTTAGACAGGGGTGCCCAGTCATCTAAGGTCCCCACACTTCTGTGAGTTTTACCTCCAGGAGCTTGACCAGTTTCCCAAAATAAATATCAGGAAAAATCTGCTTGTGCTTCCAGCAGGAGGAGGGGGAAAGGAATCATTTTGAAATACACCAGTGCTTTCTGTTTCTCTTATCAAATGTCTGTCCTCAGGAGAAATAACCAGAGACTAACCTGCCAGGATGTTATCAGAACCTCACAGACCTGGGGAAAGGAAGTACCTAACTCTACCCAACTCTAGCCATCCTGTCCCACCTAAATGTGTATGGAGGCAGGGGGGCTTCTGAGAAACACTGATGAAGTTCACAGCCCAGAGGCACAGGCTCACTAAAAAACTCAGACCTAATCATAAGACTAGAACACTTCCTCTCCCCCACACATCACCACCGCTTTGCTAAAGACCAATTTACAGCAGTTTCTTTTACCCAGTGCATCATATCTGGCAAACAGGAAAAAAATTACAAGGCAAAAAAACATAGTTTGACGAAACAGAACAAGTATCACAACCAGATTTGGATGTGGCATGGGATGTTGAAATAATTAGATTCAGAATTTAAAACAACTGTGAAGGGCTCTTAAGGACAAAGCAGACAGCATGCAAGAACAATGTGAGCAGAGATAAGTAAACTCTAAGAAAGAATCAAAAAGAAATGCTAGAGACCAAAAACACCGTAATTTAAATAAAAAATGCTTTGACAGGCTTATTAGTAGACTGAACATGGCTGAAGAAAGAATCTGAGTTTGTGAATATCTCAGTAGAAACCTCCAGACTGGAAAGCAAAGAGAAAAAAGACTGACCAAAAGAAAGAACAAAACATTAAAGAAAAGTGAAGCAACTACTAAAGTTGTAACAAAAGTATAACAGGAATATCAAAGGGAAAAGAAAGAGAAGAGAAGAAATATTGGAAACAATAATTCTTTACAATTTCCCAGAATTACTGTTAGATATCAAACCACAAATCTGGGAAGCTCAGAGAATACCAAGCAGGATAAATTCTTTAAAAATTACTTATAGGCATCGCTTATTCAAACTACAGAAAATCAGACATAAAGAAAAAGAAAATCTCAAAAGAAGCTGGGGGTGGAGGGGCATCACTTTAAGCATAGAAGAACAAAAATAAAAGCTGTGTTAAACTTCTCTTCAGAAACCATGCAAGCAAGAAGAATGCAGAGTGAAATATTTAAAATGTTTAGAGAAAAAAGTCACCAACCCGTACCTGGTGAAATTATATTTCAAAAATGAAGGACAAATAAAGACTTTCTCAGACAAACAAAAATTGAGGGAATTTGTTGCCAGTCCATCTCCCTTGCAAGAAATGTTAAACGACGTTCTTTTGAGAGAAGAAAAATAATATTGGTCAGAAACTCAAATCTATATAAAGAAAGAAAGAGTAGCAAAGAAGGAATAGATGAAGGTAAAAATAAAAACTTTTATTTTTTTATTCTTTACTGGTCTAACAGATAGAAGTTAGTTCAATATACTAATAGCAACAATGTATTTAATTTTGTATGCTTATATATAAAGTAATAGTATTATTAAATTACAAAATGTTATGTTAATAATTATTATATATCACTGTTATAATTATTATATATGCTTATATATAAGTGAAATGAATGATAACAATGATATAAGGGACAAAATGGAGGAAGTAGGATTATTTTATTATTACAAAACACGGACTACCCACGAGGTTTTGTAATGTTGTTTGAAAGTGGATTTAGCTTAGTTGTAAATGTATATGGCAAACTCTAAGCAACTCCTTAAAAAAGATTTCAAAAAATAGTATGATCAGTATGCTAACAAAGGAGAGAAAATGGAATCAAATAAAATGTTCAATTAAATCTGTAAAAGGCAGAAAAAGAGTAGAATAAAAAGTAGGAACAAAGAACAATATCAAAAAATAGAAGAGTAGTGAGTATGGTAGATATCATTTTCAACCATAGCAATGATATCTTTGAATGTCAATGATCTAAATGTACCAATTAAAAGATAGAGATTGTCAGAATGGATCAAAAAACAGGGCCCAACTACCATTAAAATGGTCATCTACCATTAAACATCAGATCTAGATGGCTTCACTTGGAAGGAAGAAACACGTTTTACACAAATTAGTCCAGATAATTAAAGAAAAGGAAATACTCTTTAACTCATTTTATAAAGCTCACATTAACCTGAGGCCAAAATCTGACAAAGGTATTATAAGAAAGGAAAACTACAGCTCATCTGTTTCTTCATGAGCACAGATGCAAACATTCCAAACACATTAGCAAGTTGAATTCAACAATATATTAAAACAAAAACAATATTTTAATCAAGTACAACATGACCAAGTGATATTTTTATTCCAGGAATGCAAGATTGCTTTAGTGATAAAAAAAAAAAATCCACCAGTGCAATTCACCATATTAACAAACTAAAAATGAAAGAGCCTCATGATTCTCTCACTAGATGCAAAGACGCATATGACAAAATGCAACATCATACCTAATACAAACTCTCAGCAGACTAGGAATTGAAGGAAATGTCCTCAATCTGATAAAGGACATACACAAAACACAGCTGACAGCATCTATCTTATTGGTAAAAAATCAAATGCTTTCCCTCACTTCTATCCAACATTGTACTAAAGGTTAAAATGAAGCAACAAATCAATAAAAAAATAATAAAAGGCTTCCAATTCAGGAAAAAAAAATAAAGGTATCCATATTCATAGCAAAATTATTTTCTACATAGAAAATCCAATAGAATAAACAAAAAAGTCACTAGAACTAATAAGAAATTAGTTATGAATTAATATATATGTTGAATATATATTATACTTGTTTTATATATATATGTATGTATATATGTATATGTAATATATAGCAACATTCAACATAGCATCAAACACTATGAAATACTTAGATGCCCAAGACCTTTTACACTGAAAACTAGAAAATTTTGCAGCAGTTTTATTCACAATCCCCCCAAACTGGGGACAGCCAAAACATCCATCAACAGGAAAATAAATGAATAAACTCTGGCATATTCATGCAATTGAATGCTATAAAGCAATAAAAGAGACAAACTACTGATACATGCAAAAGCATTCACAAATTTCACAGACATTATTCAATGGAAAAAGCATCTGTGACGAGAGTGGTTATCTCTGGCTAATGTGGGGGCAGTGGGGAGAAAGGTCTGGTATACTGACAGGCAATAGGCAAGAAGCAACCTTCTACAGTGACAGAAATGTTCTTCATCTTGATACAATTAGTCTTAATACAAGGGTATACATTTGTAAAACTATATAGCCACACTGTTAAGACATTGAATATTGTGATATGCAATTTGTACTCCAATTAAAATGTTGAAAAAGAGAGAGGGGACATCAATCCTTCCTTACCCACTCATGAAGTCCCCAAAGATGTAGAGACCATTGAGATTTGGTGATTCACATCCACGGTAGACGTAGCCTCCAGTGACCGACTTGCCCACTGCATGGCCATAAGCATAGATTGGCAGAATATCGTCTGTCCAGGGACAAGGAGAAAGTGTCATAGCTAAACCTGGGAGCTTCAAGGAGGAAGAAGGCAGTTTTTAAAATCAATTGCCTTGCTGAGTGGAAAATGTTTCATCTCTTGGTCTTTGGGAAGACAGAAAGCCAAGTAAATCATGTTTATCTTCTCAACAGACCAGCCATGATATTTGTGAGATTCCCATTTGACTGGCCTCAGAAAGCAGAGAGGAAACCTAAAGTTCCCCCACCTGTGGGGCAGTGACCTGGAAATCCACACCCTTAAATTTTTCCCCCAGGTCAATATGGCAGATACTCAGGTTTAGGATTTGGAATATTGTGAGGACCTGGATGACTGCTTTGAAACATAGTGTAATGGAGCAGGACCCTATGAGACCTTCTCAGGACAGACCATCACCTGTCCTCCACCTGCCTTTTGTCTATAGAAAAACTTTAGCCAAAGAATAAATTTAATCAGAGGAATGAAAAAATACAGAAGCAAGGAAAATAGTCAAATAGAACAAAATAAAAATAATTTAGTCATTAAACTGAATCAAGGACCTTTAATTAAACTAAATCAAAGACCTCAGAGTCTATAGATATATACTGAGCCATGTCCTTTGAGCAGTATTATAATGAAACTCCCACCAGGTGGAAGAAGTTAACTACATGATGGCCAGACTGTAGCCATAACATAAACTGCTCCATCTTCCAGTTCCAAGAACTGGCCTCTAGGAAATGGAAACAAAGCAACCCTGGAACTAAAGATTAACTATACTTAAAACAACCAAGATAACTTTGATCAGACCACCCCGCATGACCAATTTCAAGAAAAGTGTCAGAGATGGCTATCCTGTCCTACGTAGCTCTCTCCCTCCACCTATATGCCCCTGAAACTCCCATTTAAAATTCTTCCCCTGATTAACAAGGGGAAATTGGTTCTTTGGGACACAAGTCCACCTTCCCCCCAGGATTGCCAGCTTCCTCAGTAAAGCTATCTTTCCTTGTAGTCAACACTTGTCTCTCAGTATTGGATTCCTAAGTAACATGCAACTGAACGTGAGTTCAGCAACAGAAGGACAAAAAGACCAAGCAATGGTGATAAAGTCAGAAAATTAGAATTTTAAGCCAGATGGAGTTTCTAAAGCATACCTTGATTGCTGATGTTTAGGGACCATATATGGGATATCATTTCAGTGGCAGTTCCAAGTAAAAATATACAGCCACATATTTTCCTTTGAGGATGGTTCAAAATTGTATGCCTGAAAACCATGTGAGTAACTTATTTGGAATATAGATTCCTAGGTCAATCCCACCACACCCCCAATCCACCCAGGATTCAATTCATTAGTTAACAAGAAATGCCCAGAGTTTCAGGAGCCACTGGCTAGAGGGCCACTCTGACAGCATGATCCCACAGGAGACAAACAAAGGCACTATAAGGACCTGCAGCACAAGCCAGGCCCAGGTTTTATTCTCCCATCTCCACCCGCAACTCATTCAATTCACTCCAGAAATGAGGGCTCCTCACTTACCCAAAGAGGCATTTTGACAGAGCTTTTTGTCGTAACATTCAAACCCCTCCTTTGCCCTCCAGCCATAGTTTCCACCTTTAACAATGATGTCAACTTCTTCAAACCGGTTCTGTCCCACGTCCCCACAGAACATCCGACCTCGGCCCTGGCGCGTGACGGGGTCCCCTCGGTCCACGGCACAGCGCCACATGTTTCTGACCCCGTAGGCGTAGATGGCGGGATGGGCCCCTGGCTCAGAAACAAATGGATTGTCCACGGGCACTCGGTACCGCTTGCCACCTGAGCCGGCCCCATTCACATCAATCCTTAACACTTTCCCCAGCAGGGAACTTCTGAAAGGAAGAAGGCCAAAAACAGGAACAGGAGAAATATGAAGATGTGAGATTGCTGGGTCATATGCTAGTTCTATTTAAAATTCTTTGAAGAGTCTCCATAATGTTTTCCATAGCTGCTGCACTGTACATTTTGCATTCCCACCAACAGTATACAGAGGTTCAAATTTCTCCACATCCTGCCCACACTTGTCCTTTGACTTTTTATGATAGTCATTCTAACAGGTGTGAGGTGATATCTCACTGCGGTTTTGACTTGCATTTTCCTGATGATTAATGACACTGAGCACCTTTTCGTGTACTTGTTGGCCATTTGTATGCAAAAGTAGTAAGTACCAGAGACCCACTGTATATTTTCCCCACAATTAACAATACTGTACACA
Source organism: Odocoileus virginianus (assembly GCF_023699985.2). NCBI lineage: Eukaryota > Metazoa > Chordata > Mammalia > Artiodactyla > Cervidae > Odocoileus > Odocoileus virginianus. The sequence continues at coordinate 52,697,440 of NC_069684.1, read as the reverse complement.
CTTAAATTTTTTAAGAGAGTGGATCTCAGGTTACGTATTCTAAATAAAATAAAACATCTCAGAAGTAGAGGAGATGGCCCAAGAGAGTCTACTGAGAGTGGATCTCAACTGAGAACCAAGAATTACATTGGGAGATAATACACACACACACACACACACACATATATGTGTGTGTGTGTGTGTGTGTGTGTGTATATATATATAGTTAAGACTTTCCAATTTTTGACTCAAAGAGATCTACTAGGCAAAAGTTTGATGTAGTCCTGGTCCATGTGACACTGAGCAAGTTGCAGCTTCAATTTTTCTGCTTTTATAATGGGGTGGTTTCTCTCAGGTTTGGTATAATACTATGAATTTTTTAAAGGAGGGTGATTCTATTCTTCCTCATGTAACAATGTGGTCAGTAGAAAGAACAGAGGCTTTTGAGCAGGTCTGCTGATGACTGTGGTCTCTGAGCCTCCGTTTCCTGCTCTGTTAAGCAGGGGAAAGTAATACTGCCTTGCAGTTGGTTGCGATGTAAGGGTTAAATGGGTTAGTGTGCATATAGCATGTCATGCAGTTTCTGACATACAGTCAGCACTCAACAAATGCAACCTCTTTATTATTATCAACCCTAATATTTTTATTATTAGGAATAATGAGAGCCACATGCTTGCTGGGTACAAAGGGCAGAAGGACCACGTGACCTTCCTCTAGATGGCATAGCCTCGCTGGATTTTCTGAGTTTGAATTCTGGTTCTGCCACTTACTCTCTGTGTGACCTTGGATAGATTACTTCACTCCTCTCTGCCTCTATTATCTTGTCTGTAAAATGGTTGTCATAATACCTATACTTCATAGGATCCATTCATTCCAAATGTATATATGGCATGACACCACTGCCAGGCACTATTCTAGGGGCTGGGAATACATCAACCAAAAAAAGAGATTAAAATTTTGGCCCTTGTGGCTGTCAGAATTATGTGCTCAAATAAACATAAGGTATTTAGACCAGCATTGGACACCCAGTAAGCAACAAAATACATTGTTGTTGCTTCTGTTAGTCTCATTAACTAACTACTCATGTATCTTCACATGAGACACAGTGCCTGGAACACAGTAATCAATAATATTGTTGAGCTGAATTGAACTAGATGGTCAGATCATGGCATAGTAAATAATGTCCTGCTCATATATATTAAAAATCTTGAATTCATCTTTATATGGCCCTCTGAGAGTCATGTTGAACATCCATAATATTAATTATAAAAATATATTATGCCTGAAAAGTATAGGACAGAATTTCTCTGGTGGTCCAATGGTTAAGAATCCACCTTCCAATGCAGGGGGCATAGGTTCGATCCCTGGTCAGGGAACTAAGATCCCACATTTCACAGGACAACTAAGCCCACATGCCACAACTAGAGAGACTGAGAGTTGCAGTGAACAATCCCACATAAGACCCAAGGTTGCCAAATAAATAAATGTTCCAAGTAAATATTAAGAGAAAAAAAAAACAAGAAAAGAAAACCAAATGTTCTACCCATTGTGTCAACAGGGGAAACTACATCTTGCAGTAAATGAGTTGGGTTTGACCCTCTGCAGATTCCATCTCAGCAAAAACATTATACCAGGGCAAGCCTGCATCCAGCTTACTTGTTCTGAGCATTTCCAAATTTGCCGAAGGGATCCCCAGCCTGTCCTCCATCCCCAGTGAATATGTACATATAGCCATCTAGGCCAAAAAGAAGTTGTCCACCATTATGATTTGAGGCTGGTTCTTCTATCTCCAAAATGACCCTGAAAGGAAAAAGAAACCATGCTTTGATGAAAGCTGATACAGCATCCTCTTGAGAAATCCAGAAATTGACTGGTCCAAGCCAGCCAAGGACCACAAAACAGGTAGCTCAGTAGCTCTGGGACACCCCTTGCTTCCTAGTATGACTCCCGTCATGGATCATTTTTCTTTCACATCCTGACTTCACGAGCTGTAGACACAGCAGGGTAACCATCACCCTTTTCTAGTGCTCAGCCTTACTCTCGGCTCTACAAGAACCCCCAGTCCCTTCCTTTGGACAATCTAGCAGGGGTTAGTCTATCACTTCTTCACGCTCTTTTCAACCTCTAAACCTGTCTGTATGGGAAAAGCGAGACAAGGCAGAATGGAGTAGGAAAAAAAGGGTGGAATGGTGGAGCAAAAGAGCATGAGCTTAGGGTCGGTTAGAGCCGGGCCCTTCATCTGACCAGGCTTAATTATCTTGTGTCAAGCTTTCCAGAGAGGATGGGAATTCCCATGCTCAAGATAAAAGGTCTGAGATCTAATGGTGACACAATAATCAGAGGCTACTGTTATATTTAATGTGGATATTATCTAAAATCATTTCTCAAACCCTCATGGCCTCTGGCCTTTGCTTACCCTCTATAAAATCAAGCAAGCATGGTTCTAGGTAATTTTAAAGATGGGTGGTTATAGTTATGAAGACCATCCACTCAAGATTGTAACTTGGGTTAACCCCACTAATCAGCAATGACTCTTGTCATCATTATAAGCTAGTAGATCTAAACCCAGGAAAGTTCCACTATCTCATCTCAGAGCACCGACTGGCAATATTTTTCAACACAGCACACAGTTGCAGATTTTCATGCGTATGCCTCACCTCTCTGATTTGGGATCGGCTTTGTTGGGATCAGCCCGAGAAACCTTCATCTCACTAATCCGGATCTTTTCTACCCTCTTCTTGCCCAGACATGAATAATAAATGTAGAACTTCCGGTTGCGGCGGAATCGGGGATGAAAAGCCAACCCCAAAAAGCCTCTCTCGTCCCCAATCCAGGGGGTGGTCAGCACGAGGCTCTTGAGGTCCAAGAAGGGTTGTTCCAGGCGACTCCCATCAGGCAGATAGACCCACACCACGCCCACCTGCTCGGCCACGAAGAAGCGGTGGGTGCCGTCCCCAGCGTGGACCATGGAGACCGGGTTCCTCAGCCCGTTGGCCACCTCGGCCAAGCAGAGCTGCAGGCAGCCCCGAGGGTCCTCGGCCACCACCCCCAGGTTGCGGTTGAGATGGTCTCTCCTCAGGATGTTGGGGAAGCAGTAGTCCTTGTCGGGAAGGTTGAGGAGGTGGCAGAAGCGTGTGCCATCCTTTCCGGGGGATTCCTGGAGGCGGCGGTCGTTGGTCAGCAGGGCGATAGCGGAGTGGCAGTTCGAGTGGAATGCAAAACAGTAGTCAGAGCAGAGGCCAGGAAGGTTCCGGAGGGGCGTGCGCGGGTTCTCAGCATCATAGAGGTGGGCTGCGTAGGGCGAGCACTCCTGGAAAAGAAGAGCAGCCTCAGCCCCCAGGCAGACTGGCCATGGTAGGGCTGGAACCAATTTTTCTCTTTCCAAGGATTTGACTTTTTTTTTTTTTTTTAAGAGTTTTTAAACCTTGACTTCGCTTTGATTTTATTAGAAAAGTATTTCCTTCTTGATGCAATATACTTATTTTAATTTTTTAAAGTCATACCTGTGTGGATGTTCTAATCAACTTTATGTTTTTAGCAAAAAGAGGGGAAACAGGTCTGGGGAAGAACCGGGATTCTGGAGCTCCTGTTACCAACTACTGAAAAAGAAAGCTCTTCTTTGGGACCCACATTTTCTACCCAGTTAATGCTCCTGGAAAGCAGAAAGGGGAGGAAATTCTCTTGGATTTCCTATAACTTTGTTCTCGACATATAGAGTTTTGTTAAATGATCAATTTTTTAATTAAAAAAAAAAGAGGTAGTACCAAATGTCTCCATCTTTCCCTTTTTTAAAATTATAAGTGCTGTATCTGTAAGATTTAATTTCTTTATGCATATCTGAATCAGTGTGGCAGAAGTTTTACGTTTGCTAAATCTCAGTATTGGATCTGTGTGAGTCACTAAGTCATATCCGACTCTGACCGCATGAACTGTAGCCTGCTAGGCTCCTCTGTCCATGGAATTCTCCAGGCAAGAATACTGGAGTGGGTTGCCATTCTCTTCTCCAGGGGATATTCCCGATGCTGGATAGAACCCGGGTCTCCCACATTTCACACACTGCAGGCAGATTCTTTACATCTGAGGCACTAGAATCTGTCATGTTAATTATTTAATTTTTCTGTGCTTTTCCATATGTTAAAAAAAAATTTTCCCACACTGTGCAGATGTGCAGTGTATGGGATCCTAGTTCCCCAACCAGGAATGGAACCCATACCCCCTGCAGTGGAAAAACAAAGTCCCAACCACTACTAGGGAAGTTCCATTCAAAATATTTTATGATTTAAAACTAAAATTATCAAAATGACATGCAATGTATCATCCCCAGAGATTAGGCATGTAATGATTTCTTCCCTTATTTGTTAAAAATATTAAAGTGTTTAATATATACACAGCGCCATGCTGGGAGCTACACAAATTTAAATTGTGGCTGTGGGGCCATACAACTGCTCTTTACAAATATACAAGGACTGTGAACAAAGGAGTACCCATTAGTCAGACCTCCCTAAGTCATAGAGTTTTCTAGGAGGAAAACAGAAATTGTAGGCTGACAGTCAACTTTCAATAGTGATGAAAGGCAGAGGCAACTGCGATCAGGAAAGTAAGAAAGGCCCGTTTTTATTTGCTTTGTTTTGTTAATTTTTGGCTGCGCTGGGTCTCCGTTGCTGCGTGGGCTTTTCTTTAGTTGGGTGCGTAGGGGCTACTCTCTCGTGGTGGTGCGTGGACTTCCCACTGCGGAGGTGTCTCTCTCATCACGGGCTCTAAGGTGCGTGGGCTCAGTAGCTGTGGCGCATGGGCTTAGTTGCCCTGCTGCGTGTGGAATCTTCCTGGACCAGGGATTGAACTCATGCCCCCTGCATTGGCAGGCAGATTCTTAACCACTGGACCACCAAGGAAGCCCAGAAAGCCCAGTTTAAAGGGGGTGGCTGGGGCCGTGGAGTAGGGCACGGTCTACTCTGGAACCTACTTCTGATCACGGATGCCTCCCCTGACACCTGCCAGCACGGGCTGTCTCATTCACGTCTGTTCTCTCATCACCTGAGAGAGGGATCAGCAGCATTTCTCAGATAGGTTGAGTTCCCCATTCTTTCTTATTTCAACCCTGGTTGTAGATTTGCAGAGCAGCAGGCTTTTATCGGGAAGAGCAGAAGAGCGAGCCCAGGGATTCACAGCATCTCTCCCAGAGCTGTTTCCATTTAGGAGACTTATCAGAGCTGCTGACAAAAAGCCAGATGAACTGCTCTGAGTCCCACCTGACTGACCTGTCCACTTCTGGGGAATGGAAAGAAGAGAGACGGAAGACAAAAGTAAGAATGAAATACCCGGGAACAGAGGAGGCTATGGACAAGTAAGCACGTGCACGGCACACTGTTAGGCATCATTTAGAATCTGCACAGTTGCCTCTACTCAATCGGCTCAGGAACTATCATTTCCGTCTTAGAAAACAAAGGCCCAGGAACACTCTCTCCTAGGTGCCAGGCACTGTCTCTGCCCTGGGGCTGCTGAGATGCCCAAAGTCGCTGTCCTGCTGGTTCTTATGCTTGCCCCAGGTCAGGGAACCAGTTAGTGGATCGGCCAGGGCTGTTGTAAGTTGACTTTGGCATGGTGTGATCAAAAGGGCATGAGCCTTGGAGTCTGAGCCTCTGGATTTGTGCAGCACTCTTTGACCTTGATAGTGAAAGTGAAAGTCACTCAGTCATGTCTGACTCTTTGCAACCCCACAGATAGTAGTCTATGGAATATCTCCAGGCCAGAATACTGGAGTGGGTAGCCATTCCTTTCTCCAGGGGATCTTTGAAACCCAGGGATCGAACTGGGGTCTCCTGCATTGCAGGTGGATTCTTTACCAGCTGAGCTACCAAAACTCCTAATTCTGGGACTTCCCTGGTAGTCCAGTGGCTGAGACTCCCTGCTCCTAGTGTAGGGAGCCTGGGGTCGATCTCTGGTCATGGAACTAGATCCCACATGCCGCAACTAAATACATAAATGTTATTTTTAAAAAAACCTCATGAGTAAAATGGGGGTCCTAATAGCTGCCTGCAGAATCATTGCTGGGAACATAGTACAATTTTGGGGAAGAAAGAGGGAGAAGAAATTTAAATTGTGAATTTTCATAAATATTAATAGATGCATGTAAGTCATTGTTTTTGTTTTGCTTTGCATTTTTTAAAATTATGTACTTATTTTTCACTGTGCTCAGTCCTCCTTGCTGCACAGGCTTTTCTCTAGCTGCCGAGAGCGGGGGCCACTCTCTAGTTGTGGTGTGCAGGTTTCTCACTGCTGTGCCTTCTCTTGTTGCAGAGCACAGGCTCTAGGGTGCGTGGGCTCAGTAGTTTCCACTGCCCAGCTCTAGAGCACAGACTCAATAGTTGTGGTGCAGAGATGGCTCTGCGGTAAGTAGGGTCTTCCCAGATCGGAGACTGGACCCGTGTCTCCTGCATTAGCAGGCGGATTCTTTACCACTGAGCCACCAGGGTATTCCCTGTTTTCAATTTTGTTGAAGCATAGTTGATTTACGATGTGGTGTTAATTTCTGCTCTATAGCAAAGTGATCCAGTTATGCATATGTATATTCTTTTTCATATTCTTTTCCTTTATGAAGATGCGTAGGTTATTCTTATTCCTCAAATCCCTGAAAGAGGAGAGCTGCTGAATTTGGCTTTCTGAAACCTCATGCAATAGGGAAGGGGAAGGAAGGAGGGAGGGAGGGAGGAGACATTTTTATCTGGGGACTTCATCCAGAAATGGAGTCTCAGCGTTGCTCATAAGAGCCGGGTTTCTGCTCGGATGGTTATCTCAGAGTTAATTCTCCAGGAAACAGCTAAAGGGTGGAGCCCGAGGTGAGAGAGGACAGCCCGGGGCGATGCCTCCCCAGGTGGCTGGCTTCTGGGCTGGGTTCTGTTCCATTCACTGCACGGGGAGGTGGGGTGGCCAGCTGGCTCTGGGATCACAGTGAGAGAGCCAAGTAATTGCACTGACATGCCCGGGAGGGTCTCCAATCTGCCTGGATTTACTGTCTCACCCCCAACCCATCACTGGAGCGCTCCTCCTCATGGCAGCCTCTTTCATCTGCCCTCCAACTAGACTCTCCCCAGCACCCCTGAACCCCTCTTCCCACAAAGTCAGTGTCCACAGCCAGCATCCGACATGGGTTCAGGCTGAGCCCTACAGAGGTGTCTTCTGCCAGGGATGTGGGTTTTGGCCACTGGAGAGCCGGGAGAAGCAGAACCTCTGAGTAATTGCCACTGAGCAGCTTGAAGCTCTCCCAGGCCAGGTTCGGAAAGCTGGGGAGAGCCCCCCTCATCACACCAGAGAGCCCCTGGTGCAAATGACCCAGCCGAGGACTGCATCCCAACAGATGCCACCACTCTGTCCACACGCTCCGTGAGCACCCACGGGAGCTCACAGCTCTCAGAGCCCTGCAGGGAGGTTCCAGACTGCAGCTGTCCCCAGAGCTCTGTGAATAAGACACCAGGGCCTGCAGAACCCCGGAGGGAGAGCTTGAGGAACCAAACTCCACCTCAGTGTGCCGGTCCAGAGAACCCCAGGTGAAGGCAGCCACAGGTGAGTCTCTCTCAAGGGCTGGGCACCCAAAGAGCCTCCCCCCAAGACCCTCACCAGCCAACCCAACATCCTATCAGTTGGGACTGGAATCCAGCCTCCAAAGTTGGCCCCCTCACCTTCCCTCAGGGCTCCTGCTCAGGCCTACCTGGCAAAGGATGTCTTTAATGTAACCGCCGCACAGCTCGTGGCCCTTTAGGTCGAAGTATTCCATGATGTCCCAGTACCGGGCAGCGATGCGGTGGTCCTTATGCTGGTCACAGCAGCCGAAGGACTCGTAATCAGAGCAGAACTCAAGATGCTGGAGGGGCTGGAAGGGGGGCCGGTAGTCCAGGCACTGGGGGTGTCCCTGCAGCAGCCCTCCCTGGCCCAACAAGACTATGAGGCTGAGACAGAAAATTCGAGGAGAGGTAAGGAGCCAGGGGGTCCACCAACTCCAACTACCCCTAGGAATGGACCTTCTGAGCATCTTGCCCTAGGGACACTCCGGCTACTGCCTGTTCAGGCTGGCTTCCTGCTCCTGGCTGGTTCCCTCACTCCCGCCCTCGCTGTTTTTCTTCCTTCCTTCTCTTCTCTCCTCTGAAGGTTCACTGAGGTGGTTTCTGAGCCATGTCCCTTCTGGGAGCTGGACCGCTGTCTCCTGTGAAAGCGGTGAGCAGCGTCCGGTCCCTTCCAGTCCCCTAAACAGGAAACTGTACAGCCTGCTGGCCAGTGTAGTTATCCAGGTGCCAGCAGAAAGGTACAGTGAAGCCCACGGCAGATGAACTGAGTTTATTAAAACTGCAAAGAATTCCTATGGGAAATTCCCACTTTGTTTACAGCCCCGTTCCCAAGCTGAGCAATCAGGAACTCCAAGAACAGCACACAGGACATGGTCCTGGACAGCACATTGGAAGGCGGTGTTCCAACGCGCCTTTTGTGCCAACAGCAACACGGGGAACTGGGGTGGGGATCCGGGAAGACGGAGGCGAGGAGGGGCAGGCAGTGGGGCCCTGCAGTTCCTGAGACCCAGAAAGGTATGTATTCTGAGGGGTAGGAAGACAGGACATTCCACAAATCAAGAGGAGATGGTGAGTCATAACTATCATGGTGATCATTTTGGAATGTATGGAAATCACTACGTTATGTAAAAGGAACTAACATAGTGTTGTATGTAGATAAATATATTTCAAAAACAAACTCACAAAAAAAGAGATCAGATTTATGGTTATGGGGGGGATGAGGAATTGGATAAAGACAGTCAAAAGGTACAAACTTCCTCCTTATAATACAAATACTAGGGACGTAATGTACAATATGATAAATAAAATTAACACCTATATGTTTTATATGAAAGTTGTTCAAAGAGTCATCCTTGAATTCTCATCACAAGAAAAAAATTTTTTCCTATTTCCTTAACTTTGTATCTATATGAGATGATGGATCATCACTGAATTTATCGTGGGCATCATTTCATGATGTATGGAAGTCCAATTATTATGCTGTATACCTCAAACATCTAGTTCTATAGCTCAATAAAACTGAAAAAAAGAGATGGGGAAGGAAAAGGAGAGGTTCACACCTAGTGTAAACAAGGCATCAGCAAGGACTCTTTGGGATGGTTTCATCAGGAAGCACAGAGTATCTGGGTTATTTTTGCCAAATCTGTATTTTTGGGGGGGCAGCCCTCCTCACTTAGCATGTGTTTCAACATTAGCACTGATGAATACTAATACACATTTTGCTTTATCAGAGAAGGAAATGGCAATCCAGCCCAGTGTTGTTGCCTGGAGATTTCCATGGATGGAGGAGTCTGGCGAGCTACAGTCCACAGGGTCAGAAAGAGCTGGACGCGACCGAGCAAGTTTTGCTTTATACATGTCCCTTACACATAATGGGTCTTTGACAAATATTTCTTGAATGTGTGATGAAGTACACAGAATCCAAAACTCAACCCCAAATGGAGGCATGAACAGGAGTTGAGGCTCACAGGAGACATTTGGTACCTAAGCTCACTTTCCTTTGGGTTTTTTCCACAAGTTCACTCCACCCTGAAATGTCCTTACTGGCAAATACTGCCCTCTGAAATGCAGATGAAGTCAAAGATTCTTCTGGATGGAGGAGGGCTCCCCATCTGGCACCCCCTTTACCACCAAGAGCCTTTGCCAGAGCATCACCAAGAAGGGACACTGAGCCTCAGTCTAGCCAAGTCTGTGCTCACGATGCTTTGGATTATGAAAGCCCAGAGTAGCTTTTAAACTATGTTTTTATAACCATGAGAAAAGTCAAGAAGAGGAACTCATTAGAATGACTCCCCAGCACAGCCCTGCTCTCCCATGGGTATGGCTCAATATCATACTTTGTTGAATGTCACTTTTTAAAACATACATAACACAGCATCTGTAATTCATTGGAACTGTGCTGATTCCACAGGGTTGTTTGCTCAAAGGTCAGATAATGTCATCACTTGGGAAGCCTTGGGAGGGAGGAACTGCTCTTGGACCAACCTCAGCCAGTGAATTCACAGCCCTGAGACCTTCTCAGAAGTGGGAGGGGACCAGCTGCCCTGTAATGTACGAGAATGAATGCATTCTCTCATTCCATGTAGGACCTAAGAGTACTTTTTGATTCTTTACTGACGTTTGTGTCAGTTTTCCTTTTGCCAGGAAAAAAAAACTGAGTCCAAAGGAATGCCTCCTTTTTGGAAAATAATTTTAATGATTCTGTTTACAGAATTATGGCTAAACATTAAAAAACTTATACATAATTAAACACAAATCTATGTTAAGTTCAAGTTGGATCTTACTGTTTGGGGCAGTGATTATAAAATTAGCAGGGAAAGATTGGTTTGCAGGTCCCATCAGAATTAATGACAGCATGAATTTCTGATTATTAAAATATGCAATGTTTCAAGTGGGACTGCATAATATTTTAGATATAATTACATGATATGTTTGGTTATATAATAATGATGCAGTAATTAATCTTATAACAAATGTCTCAGTGTCAATTCGGTAGGTTTTTATGATTATGTGCAAAGGATTATACTGGAAGAGGAATGTTGAACAGAAAACTGATGCATGAAGTAAACTTTTTCAAGAAGTTTATTCTCTGAGAAGAAACGTTAAAATAAGTGTCTAAATAATACAAGGCGCATTATATTGAGATAATAAGGAAGGAACAAACTGCTAGAGGATTCCAAGGAGGAAGAGATGACATCAGGCTTGAGGGAATGAAGGAAAAAATCATAAAGGTTGAGCAGGGTATTGAAGGTACAGGTGGGAAGAATGGACACCAGTTTCCGACTGTGAGGTAAGCCTAGGAGATAAACCTGGAACCACGACAGGGCCCAGACCAAGTATCTGAAATTACTTTAGCTCTCACTTTTGAAGCAAACATGGTATTTTCTAAAAATTACTGTATTAGTTTGCTAGGGCTGCTATAAAAAAGTACCACAAACTGGGGGTCTTCAACAACAAGCATTTATTGTTTCACAGCTCAGGAGACTGGAAGTCTGAGATCAAGGTGTCGGCAAGGTGGGTTTCCTTCTAAGGGGCAGGAGGGAGAATCTGGCCCACGCCCCTCCCTTAGCTTTTCAGGGTTTACCAGCAGTGTTCTACATTCTTTATAGATACATCACCCTGATTTCTGTCATTGTGTTCACATGACTTTCTTTCTCTGTGCATGTCTGTGTCCAAATTTCCCTTTTTCATAAAGAAATCAGTCAGATTAGCGTTCACTTTAATGATCCTATTTTAACTTGATTACCTCCGTAAAGACCCGACCTCCAAATAAAGTCACATTCTGAGGTACTGAGGGTTAGGATTTCAATATATCATTATATATATATAAAATATATATATATGCACCCACACACTGGCATGCACATGATGTTTCATAAGACAAGTGCCTTTTAAAAATGAGGTTAAGAATCTGGTGTTTATCTCAGAATCAGGTCATGGAATAGAATAGAAAAAACATAAAAAGCAGTGTTCCAGCTCAGTAACCTCTCATACAACGTTTACTGCTTTCTCTGGCATCGGCTTTCTCTAACAAGCTGAAAATGAGCAGGTGTGTTTGAGCTTAGGGAAAGTATTAATAACTCTTATTTGTATTATGTATTATAGTGTATGAACCATTTTCTCACTTCATCTCAGGTGATCTTCACAATAACTCTATTAGTTAAACAGGGCAGATATTCCATTACCAATGTACAGACAAGTGACTTCAGTCTCAGATTCCATGAAACATTTTGGGTCATGCTTTAGGTGAAGGAAAAAGATGGCACAAAAATTTAGGTGTTCCAAGTTATAGCCCAGATATTGCTCACTCCATCATGATGTATAAAAGTTGGGTTTTTTTAAATATAGCAATAATTTTACTTGTCTCTATTCTATAGGTAAAGAAACTATGAAAGCTTATGATAAACCCAGCATTCAAACCTAAGTCTCTTGAGGTCTGTACTTAGCAGAAATTCACCAAAATACTACTGCCTATGGTACAGGCACACTCAGTCAATAACTTTCATAAGTGTTCATTCAGTTCTATTCAATATTTAATAAGCCAGAAATCCTGTTAGGTGTTGGTGATATGGAGAGTATTAGTGTTAATCACTCAGTCATGTCCGACCCTTTGCAACCCCTGGACTGTATTCTGCCAGGCTTCTCTGTCCATGGGATTTCCCATGCAAGAATACTGGAGTGGGTTACCATTCCCTTCTCCAGGGGATCTTCCAGACCCAAGGATCAAACCTAGGTATCCTGCATTGCAGGTGGATTCTTTACTGTCTGAACCACCAGGGAAGCCCAGATAACATACTACTGAGAACGACAGATGTACAAAGATCATTAAACAATGCGGTGACCTGACAACAGGCTGCAGGGGAGGGATTGGTGAGGACAGAGAGGGAACCTTCCATGCCCAGGAGACGGGAAAGGCGATGGTTCCCCTGTATTCTTTTCCCTGATCCCTAGCTCAGGGCTCTGCAGGTGACTATAAACACTGACTAACCTGGTAGGCGGTACACATACCACAGGCAGTCTGTGATCTTTGGAACTACGCTGATTGATTTAGAGTCCTGATGCCAACACCTACTAGCTGTGACCTTGGGTAAGTTACTTAATCTCTGACTACCCCACTTTCCTTCTTGGTAAGATAGAAGATAGTTCATAGGATCATCTCACAGTGATGAGATGATAAAATATGAAGCCCAAAGTGCTTGATAAACTTTAGCCATTATTATTCATGAAACTGGCTTTTAGTGGGCTTAAGAAATTTTCAGTTGATTCACACTGCTCTCATTGCATAATGAGATACAAACATTTGATAACCATATGTACTCATTTCTCTTTCATTCTCACCTCCATCCTGCTAGAGATCAGGAGAATTCATAAATCCTATTTCAGAGCTTTTGACTAAAGGTATCAGAGAGTAGATGGGATGTGGACATCCCTACAGGGTTAATCCGATATGGAACTCCTGTACCACCCAAGCATGGCCTCCCAGTGGTAAAGCCAACCAGGGTCACTGGTAGCTTTCACTTGCTTTACTTTGGTTCTGTTGGGCACCTGCTTGTCTGACATACATAGTATAAGGTTGGGTAGTTATTTGTTGATGGTCATTTATGAAGTATAAAATATCAAGTTAAATTACTGACAAAGTGTAATTTGTCTCCTAATTTTCTCATGGACGGTTTGAAATTAGTAGGAATATAAGCCAAGAGTGGGCTTCCATGGTGGCTTAGATGATAAGGAATCTGTCTGCAATGCAGGAGAGCCGGGGTTCAATCCCTGGGTCAGGAAGATCCCCTGGAGAAGGAAATGGCAACCCACTCCAGTATTCTCACCTGGGAAGTCCCATGGACAGAAGAGCCTGGTGGGCTACAGTCTATAGGGTCACAAAGAGTCAGACACAATTGAGAGACTAATGCTTTCGCTTTCAAGCTTAGTGAGGAAATAGCAGCAGAAAACAGGACTTTGAGTGTATGATCACACACATAAGCCAATGGGAGAAATGTGTGGTTTGCCATCTGAATATTGGACTTGCCCTGAGGTTAGGGAGCCTTCGAGGAACTCAAATACTAGTTATCTGAACAGTAAATGTACATGAGCCAAGACAGTTTTGAAGAAGCACTTACTCCAACGATTACTACAACGTGTTATAAAACACTCATATTCCAGGAAAGTCGTTCTTGGCATCTGAGCGAATCTTCCCCACTGGGCTTCCTGTGTGATGCTCTCACACTGTTTCTCCACTGTCCAGCCATCCACTCCTGCAGCTGGTCTCTAAGAGAGAGCAGAGGGACACAGCAGTTCTAGAGCATGTCTGACTGCTGTGCCAGGGAAACAAGTGGCCCAACAGAGCTGGAGTGCTTTAAAGTTAGGCCAGTGCCAGCTGAAAGCAAGCAGACCTTCTACCCTCTCTGGCCGAAACGAGTCCTCTAGAGTCAAAGGTCCCTCTCTACCAGAGGTCACTTAGCCCCACACTGCCATGTCTCATTACCAAAAGAGAAAGGGGAGGAGTCCTCTTCTAAATTCTTCTGTTTCCTCAACAGAACTGATCACCAATTTATTCTTCATGGTGTTCAACCTAACGTGGATCATTTAACATCTAGAAGAATACAAGTTCATTTAATAGTCCCACAAGTTATATTTTATTACACAACTGTCAGAGGCAAATTAGCTGCAAACTGCAGTAACTGCTGTAGTGCTATATTCTCAGATTAAACAAATATATTTTTATTTGAATTATTACTTAATGTAACATTTAATAGTACAAAAGGGAAAAATGTATTTACAAAGAACAAATGAGACTCTTCCTCTAGCTATAACTGATAGTAAAAAAATATATAAAAAAATATACAAACTTTTTGTAGTCAAATAAACTACTTCCTTAAAATACCAAATAAATAAATACACTTAAAACTATCACTGAATTACTACTCTGTAGCTACTAATCTGAAATAACTAAAATTCAGTATCAGAGTCCTGAATTTACAATGCTGTATTTTTTCACTGATTTCTTCATCTGCTTCATTTTCTTCTTTAACACTTGATGATCTTGCTTTGATACATACCGAAAATATTTACAACCTAAAAAAAAAAAAAAAATCAAGGCAAAATAAACAAAAAGTTTTAACACTTAACCAAATCCTTCAGGTGCTTTTCTACATTGTAAAAATTCTGCTTCAACTCTGGCACACTGATGGATATAAACAGATGGATTTGTATTATCAATGCAGATATGTCTAAGCTCATTCTCAGCACTGTCACCAGGGAAATGGACTGCTTCCTACCTACAAAAATACTTCGGATGCATCATGATTAAAGCATATACTTTAGCTTGTTTTCTACCTTCCCTCCCCAACCGTAGTTAAGCTGATACGCATATCATACTGTACTCTGCTTAGTTGTTCAGTCATGTCTGACTCTTTGCGAACCCATGGACTGCACCCCACCAGGCTCCTCTGTCCATGAGGATTCTCCAGGCAAGAATACTGGAGGGGGTTGCCATGCCCTCCTCCAGGGGACCTTCCCAACCCAGGGATCGAACTCAGGTCTCCGACATTGCAGGCATATTCTTTACCATCTGAGCCACCAGGGAAGCCCAAGAATACTGGAGTAGGCAGTCTATCCCTTCTCCAGGGGAACTTCCCAAACCAGGAATTGAACCAGGGTCTCCTGCACTGCAGGAGCTACCAGGGAAGCCCATGCATATCACATTCATATATTAAATAAGCCTTCTCCAGAAGCAAACTACAATAGCTTCCTTCTCAATGACAACTTGGTCAAACAGTCACAGAGGTATCTGTAACAATTAGAAAGTCTTCTGTAGAAAACCTTGATGTGAAGAATTAGGACAGACAATCTAGGTTAGAAGAGATCAAAACTTATCTCTCATTCCCACCATCTAGCAGGCAGCCAGAGGTGATCAAGGAGCTCTGCCAAAGGTGCTCATCAGACTTTCTACCTGCTATTCATACTCTTACAGTGCTAAGAGGATCACTAGTTAAGTATCTGAGAGACATGAGTCAAATTCCTGTAAGAAAAATATAAGCCGAGTATTATAAGGGATTTTCTATTTAATAAATGAGACCATAAATCACATATAAAAAATTAACATTATTACAGTCTCAGCTTGCATCTATTCATCTTTCCTGGAAATTGCTAGGATATATATTGTACCTAGAGTAATGAGTTTATTATCCCTGAAAATAGTATGTGAGACTTGCTAATATTTTGTTAGCTGGGAAGCAGTGGTGTATGCAGTGTTAATAATTTGTGCTTCTAAATGTATCTGCCACTTTAGCAAAAACAAAATACAGATTTCTGCTTCTGTCTAGAATATAGAAAGCTGGAAAGAACTTTGCTCCCATCGTAACACAGAGAAAAAGCCAAATAAACTACAATCTCCTAACTTCAAGCCCACCCGAGCTGAAGTCACATGACAGCCGAGCAGCCTGGACGGCCAGGAGGGAAAGGCCCCTCCAGGGAGGAGTGGGCCTGGTCGCCTCGAGTGGCCCATGGGAGGAAGGGCAGCCCCGACACCCTGCTCCGAGCACAGAGCAAAGGCAGATGATGGCGGGAGTTCAAATCCAGGGTGTAAGGAGGGTAACCGGACCAAGAACAAAACCCAGCTCAGCTCCTGACAGACTGACTTAACCCCCACACTCACACCCTGAAGGAAGCAGCAGTGAGCCCACTCTTAGGCATTTTATGCCTGATATTCACAGGATACTTTAGAACTCATGCAGCACTTTAACGTGAGCTTCGTGTGATGCTTACAACAATCCTGTAAGCAAATCAGGCAGCTGTTACACTGCCCATCTCACACAGAAGGCTCCCAAAGGCTACCTGCTTGGCCTAAGTGATGCAGCGAGTAAGGGACAGAATTGGAAAGTTAACCCAGGTCTTTAGACCCCGCTCAAACACAGGTACATTTTGGTATCTGTACTAGAAACCTTTATACTCATAAAGTTGGAAATCACAGTCCAAATCACATTTTTGTGTCTTGTCAGTATATCAGGGAGAAATTTTTAAAACTACACTCGTGTTTATTAACCCCTTCCCTCCCACAAAATCAGCATCTGGTTAATCTTAGTAACCATATGAAACATTAACTGAGAATACTAATGCAAATTCCAAATTAGCTCAAACTATATCTAAACCGACCTGAAGAATCTCTTTAGAGCACTTTAAATTCCCTGGCCACAGAGTGCTTACTTATGGCCACCGTGAGGTTCCTTTCTTCATCTCTGGACAAGATGGACAAGTCTCATTTCAGTACTGGCTACCTTTCCATATTTCAGTGGTAGAAAGCAGGTTAGAGTTTTAACAGCCAAGATTCTCCCCAAAGAAAAGATCAATTTCCCTTTAAGAAAATTTTTAGCTAAGTTAATAGGAGGTATGTTTTTCTTTTCATATGGGAAGAAATGACTCACGGTTACAGGAACAGGGAAGTTAATAGAACATAAAAGTATCATTTAAAAATGAAATCAATAAAGAATATTTTTCTATTTATTGTAGACAATCTCAGTCAACTTTCTCTATAGCACAGCCAAATGGTCATTTGTTGTGAAAATAGTCTGCATCCTTTATCTTAATGGCTCTTAAAAGATACTCAAATCAGAGCATAAAAACGAACAACAATCAACAGTATGAAATCACTGTTTCTAATCCACAGTTCCCTAGCAACAGATCACTGGCCCCCCAACTCAAGATTATTTTTCTATTCATCAGTTATTTCTCCAGCATGAATGCCCACATTGTAATTTCAAAATCACCTAAAAGCTATGGCTAGATAAAAGGAAAACAAAACATGTACCTTTTCCTAACAATAACCCAGCTACCAAAGCTTTCTCACAAGCCAAAGTTTTATCATCCTTCCAATTCCTTTTTGCCCAAAAGTGGCTGAAGTGAAAGCTTGGCCACCAGCTTTTCCGGGAGTTCCACTCTTCTTGAACCCAGGCAAGATGACTCCTGGAAAAGAAAAATGTCAAAAGCGAAGGTCAGTGATGGAAACAGACCTATATGGTCAGAATGTGAACTTCAGTTGGGTCCATGGAAAGAAGACAAAGCAGATGCTCTGAAACTAGCTTCCGGGTACAGCCATGGCACAGAACATACATGAAAGCAAATCCTTTTTAGACTTCTTTGATCTCCACATCCCATTTTCCATCTAATGAAATAGCCAGTTCAGCACAGCACAGTGGTTACCAGCATAAACTCTGAGGTCCAAGTCTCAGATTCAAATCTTGCATCTTCCATTTATTATCCATGTGATCCTGTGCAAGCTGCTTAATCTCTCTGAGACTCAGGTTCCTTGGGTACATTAATGGCACCCATCTCACAGTTTTGCTATTAGGATTAAACTGGTCCACAGTGTGGCAGGTGTCACAGAAAACTCTGCCTGCTGTCCAGTACAAAGCAAAGTTTCAATAAATGTTAGCTATTATTATTCACTACTTTAAAAGTTTCTTTAAAACCTTACTTTAAATTTTATAGGCTAGAAAGAATTACTATACAAATTGAGATGGCATTATTATACATTTACATGAACACATGGGTTTGACAGCTAAACCCAGGCAATGCTAAGTGTTCATCAATAATTTAATTGAGCAAAGATGTATTTAGCACCTATTTGCCCTTGTGGCAAAACTTCTAGAGGTTTAAGAAGTGAACAGCACATTTCTCTGCCTTCAAGAACCTTATGGTGATGTAAAGTAATTAGCCTCCAACTAATAAAAATAAATGGAAAAAAAAAAAAAGAACCTTATGGTTAGTAGGGATTTAGACTGAGATTTGGAAAGTGGCTTACAGTGAGCACACCAACATATCGCACCAAAAACACTTCATGATCAGACTATTTTTATCTCTAAGGTCAAGTCAGATCTGAAGCCTGAAGCAAGTTTCCACTGATAATTAATTTCCTAATAAACTAAAATGGATATAACTCAATGAAACTTTCATTCCATGGTATCCTTTATTTTCATGCACAGGGTAAAAATGATAAGGGCCACTTCTTTTATTATATTCGAAATGTGGCATTGATGATTACTATGATCAAAGGTATAGTTTCAGATACCCAGCTCACAAGGGACTTCATAAATATTTGTTGAATGAATAACCAAGATGGTTTTAAAAGGTCCTAAAAAAAAAACACTGAAAATAGCTGGGAGAAAAGCTGCTTTCTATGTGATCTTACAAGCAGATGACACAAATTACAAAAAGCTTTACAAAGAATCTCGTCAAGAGTGGAAGTGACCCATTTTAATCTTTATTTTCGAAAAGAAAGTACACAGTTACCCCTTAGCAGAGTAGTGGTAACTGACAGTATTTATTTTAATAGTACAAAAAAATCTTCATAGAATTTTTTACGTTTTACTTGTGATTTCCTACTTCCTGTCTTCTGATGTATTCAGAAGAAAACAGCTAAAAACACAGCTCAAGAAATCCAAAAACATAAACAAAGAGCTTTAAAAATGGACAGATATTAGCTAAAATTTTATAAAGTGTTATTTATGCTGATCTAGTAATAAACACTGTGTGTTTCTCACTTACCCCATTAGAGTCTGTTTGAGATATTTTGCCAGGTATTTCCAAGCAGTTATATTTTTAGTGCATCCAGCAAAATCTAAAATTCCAAATAATACCTCCAATCCCAGTTTATGGTGTTCCTGCTTGTCTGCGATGGTCAAGACAATTAAGAGTTTACAGAAAGCACTGAAGAGCACAAAGGTACAAGCTTACATTCCATTGACTTATGCCACTGAACATAAGTCTTAAAGTCTAACAGCTTAAAACAATTCACGTGATCACACTATCATCAACATACGCTCCTGTGATGAACCTGAAAAATTCAGTAACTTAGTCCATGCTAATGAGAGCAGGGTGGTGAGTCTGACCTCTGTATGGGTTTATACTACTCAGAATATTATTTCAAGTACCTGCCCTATTGAGGCATTTCATACATATTCTTTTCTATTAGGAGAGGGACAGAGGCAGTCCCAGTACCTATTGGACTTAAGCAGATTTCCTTCTTTCAAGAAATGTTCTTTCCTATACTGAGCTGAATAACATTAAAGATTAAAATGAGCTGAATTACACAAATAGAAGCCATTTTTCTTTTGCAACCATTGCCTAATACTTTACAGCATGGGTCAGCAAACTTTTTCTGTAAAGGGGCAGACACTAAACATTTAAGTTATGCAAGCTTTACAAGTTGTCCTAACTATGCAACTCTACTGTTGCAGGGCAAAAGATGGCACAGGTGATATGTAAATAAATGGGCATGGCCGTGCTCCAACAGAACTTGATTTATAAAAACAGGCAAGAGTTGGATCGGGCCCACTGCCACAGTTGGCTAAGCCCTAGTCTACAGTTTGTCTGCATGAAGAGACAGAAAACAAGAACTACTTACCTGATTTTCGCAGTAACCTATGGAATTCTAACATCAGTTTATGAGATGGTACAATCTGATACAAAATCTGGAAGAAAGAATAATACTGTAATTAATACCCATTCCAAAGGCATTAGTATACTTTCAGATAAAATTCTTACTATCTAATATGCTCTCAGAAAATGAATCAAGGATTTAAAAAATACTTTGCTTTTATCCAGTTTTAATTTTGGTATAAAAATGTATTCTATGCAAAGATATTTAAAACAAAAAAAATCCCTGCTAAAAACAAGATAGCTGGTTGGGTGGGTGGGCAGTGTAGAAAACAAATACTTTTTTTTTTCCTCCATATTTATACTGTTGACCACACTTGAAAAGTTTACTTTCTTTTCAGCACCCAGGACTGAGGAGAAAATAAAGGAAAAGAGTATCACACAGACAAGATATTTAGTATTTACTGATCACAAAAGGTCACAAAGTATATAAAACAAAAAAGCAAGGCTAGTTATTTTAGAAGATTGTGTTCAGGAACACACTCTATAAAGAGTATCCAAAAGTCAAGGAACTTCCCTGGTGGTCCAGTGGTTAAGAAATCTGCCAATATAGGGAACACAGGTTCGATCCCTGGTCTGAGAAGATTCCACGTGCTGTGGAGCAACTAAGCCCATAACTACTGAGCCTGCAACAAGAGTCCAGGAGCAAACACTACTGAAGCCGACGTCCCTAGAGCCCACACTCCACAACAGGAGAGTAGCCCCTACTCGATGCAGCTAGATAAAGCCCACACACAGCAACAAAGACCCAGCACAGCCAAAAACTAAGTAAGTAAAAACAAAAATAGCAATGCAGAACTTTCCAACCAGGGTGACAAAGGGTTTCTGTAATACTGATCCTCTCCCCTCAGTCTCACTTGGGCAGAGGATGGGAAAATAGTAGTTGATGACAGGAGTATCTGCCTGAAGCCCACAGCCTCCTGTCTTTATCTCAGTGTATCATCCATACACTGTCATTTTCTCTTGGTGCAAGAACATGAAAGTTGGAAAGTAGTGACCTAAGAATGTCTTAAAAGTATTTGATTCCCAACCCTGTTCACACACTGACGTAAGAATTCCCTACCTTAAGCACACTTATCAGTTTCTCTCTGGGTGCCTTCTCTCTCTTTAGAAAATTGTATAAGTAGACATGAGCGTTTGGATTTGATGGGAACTTTTCATCATAGGCGTAATTGTTAAGCACCTCTCGGGCACCATCTCGATCCCCGTAGAATTCCAGCATCTGCATAAAATAAGTGACGATATCTTAGCTAGATTCTGTAAGACAACTATATGAAACATCATGTACAACTTCACTGATGAGCACAAAAAATCATACAACTTAAAATAGCATTTATTGTATAGGGAACAATAGTGATGCTAATTTTTGCTTCCACCAGTGTATTGTACAACCTCCATGGAACACAGAAGATCACATCAAAGGCCTACACAGTTTCCCAATTTTTCCTTGTCATATTTTGTTACTGAAAAATATAGCAACTTCAACATAAGAACTGTTCCTGTGAGAAATAAAGGCTTCAAAATAGGGCAAACTAAGGACCAAAAAAAGACCATATGATGCCACTAACCTCAGTGCCCTACAAACTCTAGCCACAAAAGGAGAGCATAGGAATTATAATTCCTTTCCTTTCATTCTTTCCCATCCTGACACAGGAGTTTCCAGATTCACTGGCATCCAGTTTCAGAGATTATCTTCTGATAACATAATTCTCACTTTAGCATTAGTGAAACTTTCAAAAAGCAAAGTATTTTGATGATGTATCCCTAGTCCTGTCCTTTTGCAATAACTCTGAGATAACAGGTTGTCCTTAAGAACTTCTAAAAGCCATTCTTCTTCATTTCACATATTGTGACCTAGTTTCAGATTTTTGTCCCCTTTTCCTTCTAGATCCCACCATATCATAAAAGATCTTTCTGCTTTTCTTTTAAGCTCAATCAGAACAATATAGAATTGACATTTACAACTATTGTGCTATTTATTTATAAATATAGTCCATCGCCCCTGCACCATCCATGAGCCCTACATCCTTGGGTTTTGCATCTTGGGGTTCAACCATCCACAGATTGAAAATATTTGGAAAAATAAAATTTCCAGAAAGTTCCAGAATGCAAAACTTGAATGTGTTGCACAGAGGCAACTACTTACACAGCATTCATATTGTGTTAAGTATTAAGAGCAATCTAGAGATGATTTAAAGTATACAAGAGGATATGCATTGGTTACATGCAAATACTACACCATTTTATATAAGGGACTTCAGTGTACATGGATACTGAGGGGTGCCTGCATCTGGCCATGACAGGTTATCCAGTGGTGAAAATAAACACAGTAACAGTTACAGTACAGTAGTAAAATAAGCAAATGTTATTCAGACAAAAAAAGGGTATCCTATTGTTTAAAAAATATTTTTTCCATTATTTGCCTTCTGACTAATAAAGATTAAGCTTAAAACAAAATGAAACTAATGAAAACTTATGAAAAGTCTACTTACCTCTACATAACTCTTCACAAAAGGGTCCCAAACTCCAGGGATTTGAATCAATGTACAAAGGTTTACAGAAGTCTTCCAGCTGTGGTTAAGCATATTCTGGGATGCTGTGTTGTAAGCATAATCATCTTTATCTGCCCAAAGACAAAAGATTTTTTAAAGTAGTCAGTACTTTAAAATGCAGAATCAGTAACTGATAAACTACACATAAGAAAAGCTCAGACTGTAATGGCTTCACTGGTGAATTCTAACAAAGAAGAGTACTAATTCTTTACAAACTATCCCCCCAAAAAGGACAGAGAGAACACTTCCCAACTTACCTAAGAGATCAGTATTACCCAAATACCAAAATCAGACAATGACAACACAAGAAAATTACAGACCAACATCTCTTACACAGATGCACAAATTCTTAACAAAATACTAGCAAACTGAACCCAGCAACATATAAAGTGGAATTTATTCCAGGAATGAAAGGTTGTTTAGCATCTGAAATCAATTAATACAATATTATAAAATCAACAGAATAATGACAAAAACCTCATAATCATCCCGATTGTTGCGGAAAAAGCATTTGATAAAAATTCAATAACTTTTCATGATAAAAACACTCAATATCTAGGAATAGAAGAAATTTCTTCAATCTGATAAAGAGCATCTTGTGAAAAACTCACAACTAATATCAGAATTGATGATGAAAGACTGCATGCAAGGGAGAATTCCTCTCCTGCCACTTCTGTTCAACACTCTCATGAAGGTTCTGGCCAGGCAATTCAGCAAGAAAATGATATAAACAATGTTCAGATTAGAAAGGAAGAATTAAAACTATCTCTACTTGAAGATGACATGATTTTCTACATAGAAAATCCTAAGAATCCACTAAAAAAATTTATTAGAATTAATGAGTTCATAGTTGTATAATATAAAATCAACATACAATAGTCAACAAACCATCCAAAAATGAAATCAGGAAAATAATACCATTTACAATAGCATAATAGCATCAAAAACAAGAAACAACTTAGCTATAAGTTTTACAAAAGAATAAAAAATCATATCTGAAAAGTAGTATTGTTTAAGGAAATTAAAAATGACTTAAGTAAATGGAAACACATCCCATGTTAGAAGTTAGAAGACTTATTAAATTAACTTATAGTTTTAATGCAACTTCTATCAAAATCCCAGCTAGCTTTTTTGCTTAAATTGGCAAGCTATTCCTATAATCCATATGGAAATGCAAAAGACCAAAAAGAGCCAAAATAATATTTTAAAAAAATTTTTGGAGGATTCACAGTGTGACCTCAGAAGTCACTACAAAACTCCTGTAACTGAGACTGTGTGATATAGGTATATATATATATATATATATATATATATATATACACACATATATGAACTTCCAGGGTGGCTCAGCAGTAAAGAATCCATCTGCCAGTGCAAGAGACATGGGTTTAATTTTCTTCGGAAGGCTGCCCTAGAGAAGGAAACAGCAACCCATTCCAGTATTCTTGCCTGGGAAATCCCACGCACAGAAGAGCCTGGCGGGCTATAGTCCATGGGGTCGCAAAGAGTTGGATATGACTTAGCAACTAAACAACAACAATGGACATATACAGATCAATGGGAGAGAATTTACAATCATAAATAAAACTTCATATATGAGTAAGTGATTTTTTAATAAGAATACCAAGACAATTCAGTGGGAAAAAAATAGTCTTTTCAATAAATGTGCTGGAACAACTGAATATCCACATGTAAAATGACAAAATTGAACCTCTACTTACCTCACATGATACACAAAAATTCACTCAAGATGAATCAAAAAACCAAAATGTAGGAGTAAAACTACACACCTCTTAAAAGAAAACACTAGTCTAAATCTTTGTGACCCTGGAGTAGGCAATGGTTTCTTGGATGTGACACCAAAAGCATAAGCAACAAAAGAAAAAAACAGATAAACTAAACTTCATCAAAATTAAAACAATCTGTGACTCAAAAACACCATTAAGAAAGTGAAAAAGGTAACCCACAGAATAAAAGAAAACATTTCCAAATCCCGCACCTATCTGATATAGGACTTGGACCTAGAATATATAAAGATTTATAACTCAATAATAAAAAAAAATAAGTACTTCAATTAAAAATCTCCTAGGAGAAAAGAATCTGAATGCAAATTTCTCCAAAGAAGACATAGCTCCAAAGAATGGCCCATAAGCACATGAAAAGATGCTCAACACTATTAGCCTCTAAGGAAATGCAAATCAAAACCACAATACACTACCTCACACCCACTGGGATAGTCCTATCAATGGCAAGTGTTGGGAAGGACAAGAAGAAATCAATATCCTTCACATATACTGCTGGTGGGAATGGAAAATGGCACAGCTACTTTGGAAAACACTATGGAGGTCCCTCAAAAGTTCACAGCAACATTATTCAAAATTGCGAAAAAGTGCAAACACCCAAATGTCCACCAACTGATAATGGATACTTAAGTGTGGTATAATCATACAATGAAATATAAATAAATAAAAAGGAATTAAGTGCCATTACATGCTACAACATGGGTGAACCTTTAAAAACATTAGGCTAAGTGAAAGAAGTCAGTAACAAAAGACCACATGTTTCAGGACTACATTTGTACGAACTGTCCAGAATACATCTCCAGAGACAGAAAGTAGATTACTGGTTGCCTAGCAATGCAGGAACTGGGGAAGAGTTAAGAGGGACTGCTAACCGGTACAGGCTTTCTTTCTGGGGTGACAAAACTGTTCTAAAATTGATGATGGTAATGGGTGAACAACTGTGAATATATTACAAAACACTGAATTTATTATACTCTAAGTGAGATCAAACTGCCAACGTATGCTCGAATATAGAAAAAGCAAGGGAGTTCCAAAAAACATCTACTTCTGCTTCACTGACTATGCTAAAGCCTTTGACTGTATGCATCACAACAAACTGTGGAATATTCTTAATGAGATGAGAATACCAGACTACCTGACCTGCCCCCTGAGAAATCTGTATGAGGACAAGAAGCAATAGTTAGAACTGGACATGGAAAAATGGACTGGTTCAAAACTGGGAAAGGAGTGTATCAAGGCTGTATACTGTCACCCTGTTTATTTAACTTATAAGCAGAGCACATCATGTGAAATGCTGGGTTGAATTAATCACAAGCTGGAATCAAGATTGTCGGGAGAAATACCAACAACCTCAGATATGCAGATGATACCACTTTAATGGCAGAAAGTGAAGGAACTAAAGAGCCTCCTGATGAAGGTGAAAGAGCAGTGAAAAAGCTGGCTTAAAACTCAACATTCAAAAAACAAAGGTCACAGCATCCAGCCCTATCACTTCATGGCAAATAGATGGGGAAATTGTAGAAACAGTGTCAAATCTCATTTTCTTGGGCTCCAAAATCAATGTGGATGGTGACTGCATGCCATGAAGTTAAAAGACACTTGCTCCTTGGAAGAATAGCTATGACAAACCTAAACAGTGTATTAAAAAACAGAGTCATCACTTTGCCCACAAAGGCCCATATGGTCATAGTCAAAGCCATGGTTTCTCTAGAAGTCATGCATGGATGTGAGAGCTGCACCATAAAGAAGGCTGAATGCCGAAGAACTGATGCTTTCGAACTGTGGTGCTGGAGAACACTCTTGAGAGTCCCTTGAACACCAAGGAGACCAAACCAGGCAATCCTAAAGGAAATCAACCTTGAATGTTCACTGGAAGGACTGGTGCTGAAGCTGAAGCTCCAATCCTTTGGCCACCTGATGTTAAGAGCTGACTAACTGGAAAAGACCCTGATGCTGGAGAAAACCGAGGGTAAGAGGAAAAGGGGATGACAGAGGATGAGATGATTGTATGGCATCACTGACTAATAGGACATGAGTTTGAGCAAACTCAAGGAGATAGTGAAGGACAGGGAAGCCTGGCTTTCTGCAGTCCACAGGGTTGCAAAGAGTCGGACAGGACTTAGTGACTGAACTACAATGACAACCAGTGGGTGAACCATATCAAGAATCATATCTCAATTCTCAATAAAGCTGTTATTTTAAAAAAAGAGAGATTACCATACCACATAATAAATTGGGTGACATGAAAACTTCTGATTATAATAAACAATGAGGAGAAGAGACAAAAGAAAACTCAAAACAGACTACTAATGGGATATAAATTAGTAACCACTCTGCAAAGAGTTTAGCCTATTATGTAGTAAAGTTGAAGATACACATGCTTAGTGACAACAATTCTACTCCAAGAAAAACACGCATATGTGTACCACTATCTGTGCCCATGAATTTCAAAGCAGTGTTAATTATAATATCCCCAAACTATTAAATCCTAAATGGCAATCAATATACAGAAGGAATAAATTGCAAGAATATCATACAATGTATTGTTTCACAACAAAAATGAATAAACTAGAGATAATTCAATCACACGTTAAATGTTGAACAAAATATGCAATGTCCCCCAAAATATGTACAGTGTGGATCCAAATATGACAATAAAATATAGGCAAAACTACACTACATCGTTTACAGATGTATGTGCTGTGCTGTGCTCAGCCGCTTCAGTCCTGTCCAACCCTTCGTGACCCTATGGACTGTAGCTACCTGGGAAGCCCTTACAGATGCATGCTTGAGTGGTAAAGGTATCTTTAAAACAAAGGAGTTATTCTCATTTAGGGGCCTCCTAGGTGGCACAGAGGTAAAGAATCCACCTGCAATGCAGGAGACGCAGAGATGGGGGTTTGATCCCTGGGTTGGGAAGAAGGAAATGGCAACCCACTCCAGTATTCTTGCCTGGAGAATTCCATGGACAGAGGAGCCTGGTGGGCTGCAGTCCATGGGGTGACAAAGAGTTGGACATGACTGAGCTCTGAACACTATCATTAAAGTCAGAACAGTGGTTTCCTTGAGACAGAATGAGAGATGTGATCAGGAAAGAACACATGGAGAACTTTCGGGGGGACAGCAATGTTGTGCTCCTTAATCTGGGTGTAGTTACATGGATGTTTGTTTAATAAATTCACTCTATCACACATTTGTTTGACACGCTTCTTCAGGATATATTTCACAGTCTTAAAGGCTTAAAAAGAAAAACTGTCCTTCAAAACAAACAGTTGGAAGCACAAAACACTTTGGGGTTCCAATGCTTCTTTTTGGCCAAAATAGTAGCCTCCTTTCACCCAATATATAGATTAGTACACTCTTCCCAGTGGATCTACTGCATAAATATCAATATGAGCTTGGAAATGAAATGGTAACTGGAAAGCAGGTGTAAAAGGATATCAGAAAAAAGAAAGAAAGAAGGGCAGATCTCTGAGTAAATATAAGTTGGGTGTGAATTTATCATGGAAGGGGGTTCCCAGCTACCAAGTGCATCAAAGCCAACCAGCATAGGCCACAGCAGAAAGGAAAAATCCCAAGGCAACTGAGCACACGTTCATGTGTTACATTCCTTAAGTCTGGTCATATAAAATTAGTCCTATTTTTTTTCCCCATGAAATAGCCATGTGAGGTTAACGATCATCTAAAGAGCTCCACATTTTATCCCATCTCTATCTCTTGTTGCTCCAGAAGAGTGCCAGCTGCAGAAGGTACTGAATTATCTAACCATGAAAGTAATGGTATAAATCCATGTTCCAACTGCTTTAATCATCATGTATTTGCCTGAGTTCTACCTAAGTGTGTGAGAAGGAAAGGAAATAATGATTTTAAAACTTACCTAAATCAGTATCAATGAGTCTTCTTAAAAAGAACATTACAGTGGACATTTCAGCAAGGTCTGTTGTTGTGTTGTGTTACTCGATCAGTACTGTCTAACTCTTTGTGACTCCATGGACTGTAGCCTGCCAGGCTTCTCTGTCCATGGGATTCTCCAGGCAAGAATACTGGAGAGGGCTGCCATTTCCTTCTCCAGGAGATCTTACCAACCCAGGGATTGAATCCGGGTCTCCCGCATTGCAGGCAGAGTCTTCACTGTCTGAGCCACTAGGAAAGTCCTTCAGCAAGGTTAACGAAAGAAATACAGATATGTGACCTCAAAAGATTGATGAGTCTAGACAAGGAGACACAACACAAAACACACATGAAAAAACTTAGAGTGATTAAAAAAGCAAAAGGTGAAGAGTCAAATGATATAGGCTGAACATGCAGCTGGTATGTTGGGTTTAAAGTAAAAGGAGGAGAGGTCTAATGAGTCCTGAAGACAAATGGCATACTGGAGCAGGAGGATGCACAAGAGGCCTCACAAGATTATCAGGATGAAGACAGTATTTCAGAAGTGTCTTGGGGGTGGTTAAAGACAAGAAACAGGAAGGGAATTTGTGACTGGTGAACCCACCCGCCCAGAGACCAAGGAAATACTACTGTCAATTAAGGATATTGAGGAAACACAGCTTAACATAAATGAAGTGATAAATGTCAGAACTGGGATTTGGATGAAGGAGGTGAAAACAGAAAAAGGTTAATCCTAGAGAAGTTATGGACAAAAACTATATGAGGGGAAAAAAGGTGCAGAGAATCATACAGCTGCAAAGAACACAAATTTAGGGACAGGAGAGGACAACATCACCACTGCAAGTCAGAGAAAGAGAAGGCAGTTGGAGAAGAACACATAAGTCAGTTCTGGGGGTGATCAGTGAGTCAAGAAAATTGTCTGTTATGACCTTTGTACAGAAATGAAACAACTTTATCTTGCCCTATTCTTTAAACATATTTTCCTAAGAAACCACATTACAAAACAAACTAAACTCCATTATAAACACACAGGAAGAAATGCTTCTTCTATGCGATAATGCCCATGGATGAAAATTTGTGACCTTTCCTGGAAATCAGGTTTCCAAGAAATGAATGAATCTAGGACTATTCCTGGTGGCATAGTGAATAAGAATTCACCTTCCAATGAAGGGGACATGGATTCTCAGTCCCCTCGGACCCTGGTCCAAGAAGATTCCACATGCTGTACAGCTTAGCCCATGTGCCGCAACTACTGAGCCTGTGCCCTAGAGTCCATGAGCCACAACCACCAAGCCAGAGCACCACAAGTACTGAAGCCCACACACCCTAGATCCCGGGCTCCGCAACAAGAAGCCACTGCAACGAGCAGCCCAGGCACCACAATGAAGAGTAGCCCCTGCTTGCTGCAACTAGAGAACGCCTGCTCACAGCAATGAAGACCCAGTGCTTTTAAAAAAGCAACGAATCTAAAATGGTCATGAACTTAACCTATGAATTATCTAATTTATGTAGGAAAAGTCTTTTGTTTAAATATCAGAAATTTTATATAGGATGAAGCAGAATTTTATAAGCATAGCAATCTCTGTTCTCTGTACTATCTGGATAAAGCCAGGCTTGGAAGAAGGGGAATTAGATTATTCCTCAAGATTCCTTCTATCCCTCTGACAGTCTTACCACTCATCACTCATATTTACTCACCAAGTTGAGACAATTCCATCTTCTTTTTAGACCAAGAATAATACTGCAAAAGCCCTTTATAGGCCTGAATGAGGTTGACTAACACTTCCTGGGAAGAAGACTTTTCACCATATCGCCATGTCTCTGCCTGGGTGAGAATTCTGTTTGCATCTTCAAGCAATCCATGATGCAGAAGGTATAATGCGTGTTGTAAGGAAATCTGAAACATTAAGAAAAGCCCACTGTCATGCAGGTCATTAGATAACCATTAGTTTAAAAATTCAGTAAATACATGATACATGCTGGGCTAAGACCTTGGGAGAACACAAACGATGGAACATTGTCCCCGTGATAAAAAATTTCAACCTAGCAGAAAGACGCATGAAAAAATTGTTGTTGTTTAGTCACTAAGTCGTGTCCAACTCTTTGCAACCCCATGGACTGTGGCCTGCCAGGCTCCTCTGACCATGGGATTCTCCAGGCAAGAATACTGGAGTGCGTTGCCATTTCCTTCTCCAGGGGATCTTCCCCACCCAGGGATCAAACCTGCACCTCCTGCTTGGCAGGATTCTTTACCACTGAGCCACCAGAGAAGCCCATACATCAACTATATGTCAAATTTTCAATTAAAAATAAAAAAAAGATTAATTACATAAAGAGCAATACAAATCGGGAGAGCACTGAGGAGGAGAATAATGGGAAATACAGTTAATTATATGAACAGAGTCAGAGTTCAAACCTTCCTCTTCAACTACTGTAATGATTTCTCAACTCGTGTCTCCTGTCTTGTCCCCCTACAATCCATCTTCCATGTGACCACCAAAGAAATCTCATTGGTCATTTGTGTAAAATTCTTCACCAGTTCCCACTGCCTATAGAATAAAAATCTCAGCTCTACAGAGATGGCCCACAGAGCTCAGCTTACTTCCCTGGTTTCTACCTATGTGATTTTTAGAATAACTAAAGACACATTAGACACAGAGGTATCAGACTCTTTATTATCCCCTACCATGCTAGACTACAATTTCCTCCAGTAAGCAGAGTGAATACCCACTAGCTTCTTTGGACTCATCTCCAGCATCACATCTCTTCTTTGCCCAATTCCCCTAACTCATTCAATCCTAGCCCTTTCCAATTCCAGAGAGCCATTTTCTACTTTGTCTTCTCACTGTAATTGTATTTCTACCATAGCAACCATAACCATTTATTTCATTTACATACCTGTCTCCCTTTACTGCAAGAACCATGTCCAGCAGATCGTCTGGGAAAAAGCAGCAGGTGTTTTTAAAAGTGTTACTAAAAAATGTCTTTTGTCTATCCTAATTACCACCCTCAGACTCTGGAGTATGAAATAAAGTTTCTCTCAGAAGTCTTTACTTCACTTGAATAGATTCTATGAGCTTAAAAGGAACTAACCTAATTTAGTTAAAACTCTACCTCCCCTCCCTAAATGGCTATCCAGTTTCTCCCTGAAAGAAGAGAAGGGCCCAACACCAGGGCAGGCTATCCCCTTTTTCCAACTGTTCATTGAGAAAGTTCTTCCTTAAGTGGAACCATATGCTGCTTCCATTGTTTCTGCTTATAATGTACATGGTCTACCAGATAATAAGATCCTAAGGAAGAACCTGGCACTTAAGAGAAACAAAAATTTTTTCCTAAATTAATAAAATCTGTAAAGAACCCTAAACCAGGGAAAAATTTTTTTCAAAATTAGAAAGCAGTAGGACTATAAAATGCTACAGCCACTATGGAAAACAGTTTAGTGATTCCTAAAGAAGTTAAACATAGAATTATATGTCTACACATACGTATTTTTATAATACACACATATAAACACCAACTCACTGGAAAAGACCCTGATGCTGGGAAAGTTGCAAGGCAAAAGGAGACGGGGACCACCAAGGATGAGATGATTAGATAGCATCGCTGATTCAATAATGGACGTGAATTTGAGCAAACTCCAGGAGATAGTGCAGGACAGAGGAGCCTGGCGTGCTACAATCTATGGGGTCACAAAGAGCTGGACAGAACTTAGTGCCTGAACAGCAACAACAAACATGTGTATATGTATGTATATGACATAAAACATGACCTAGCAATTCTACTCAAAGGTAGACATCCAAAGAAATTGAAAGCAGAGACTCAAACAGATACCAGTATGACAGCATTCACTGAAGTGTTATTCACAATAGCCAAAAGATGGAAACAACCAAACAAGAGACGAAAGGATAAGAAAATGTGATAGATACATACAACAGAATATTGCAGTATACTGAGCCATAACAAGGGATGAGGTCTGATACACGCCACAACACAGATAAATCTTGAAAACATGATGCTAGGTGAAATAACCAAAACATAAAAGGACAAATATTATATGCTTCCACTTATAACAAATACCTAGAATAGCCAAATTTATAGAGACAGAAAGTAGATTAGAGGTGATGAGGGGATGGGAGGAGGAGGGAATGAGGAGTTACTGCTTAATGGGTATAGAGTTTCTGTTTGGGGTGATGGAAATTTTGGCAATACTAGTGATGGCTGCACAACAATGGAAACATAATTAATGCCACTGAATTAATTATACTCTTAAAGATGGTTAGAATATCACACTTTACGTTACATACATTTTGCAACAATTTAAAAATATCTGACAACTAAAGAAAGTAAAAATAAAACAAGAATAGGAGGGTAAATATTTTAGGAATCACAGGCCTATTGGCCTCAGTCACAACTACTCGACTCTGCCATTGTCTGGCTAAAAGTAGCTACCGGCAATGTGGAAATGAATGGGTGTGGCAATGTTCCAACAAAACTTTATTTAGAGGCACTGGAAAAAAAATTAAAAAGCAAAGCATGCAAAAACTTGATTGAGAAAGTGCTTTTAGTCAAATATATACCACAGAGAGGGAGATTATCATAATATTTTGGAGGATGTCAATTCTTTTGGATAAAACTATTATTAAAGGACACTTTAACTTGGATAAAGCTCCACCTAAACATGAGAAACAATGAAACATTTTCACACATGGCTCAGAAGAGTTAATGCTGTGAAAATGTCTGTACTACTGTGAAAATGTCCATACTACCCAAAGCCATCTATAGATTCAGTGCAATACCTATCAAAATACCACTGGTATTTTTCACATAAATAGAAAACACAATCTTCATTTTTAGATGCAAAAATTTTATTATTCACAAAAAGTGTGAATAGTCAAAACAATCTTAAGAACAATGCTGCAGGTATCACACTTTGTATTTCAATCTATATTACCAAACTAAAGGCAACCCACTCCAGTGTTTTTGCCTTGAGAATCCAAGGGACGGGGGAGCTTGGTGGGCTGCCATCTATGGGGTCGCACAGAGTCAGACACGACTGAAGCAACTTAGCAGCAGCAGCATAGCATTCAAAGCAGACACATCAGACAAGTGGAACAGAATTGGGAGTTCAGACCTAAGCCCATCCATATGTTGTCAACTAATATTTGACAAAGGAGCCAAGAATACTGAAAGGGCAAAGGTTAGTCTCTTCAATGAATGATGTTGGGGAAACTATAGATGTTTATATGCAGAAGAATGAAACTGGACCCTTAATTTACACCACTCACAAAAATTAACTCAAAATGGATCACGGACTTAAAGGTAAGATCTGAAACTAAAGTTCTCAGAAGAAAACAGAAGGAAAAAACTCCTTGTTATTGGTCTTGGCAATGAATTCTTGGGGTATGACACCAAAAGCATAAGCAATAAAAGTGAAAATAAACAAGTGGGACTGCATCAAACTAAAAAGCTTCTGCACAACAAAGGAAACCATCAACAAGATGAAAAGGCAGTCTACTGAATGGGATGAAATATTTTCAAATCATGTATCTGATAAGAAATACCTAAAATATATAAAGAACTCATACAGCTCAATAGCAAGAACAACAAAAAATACATTATAATCAAAAATGGGCAGAAGAGGGACTTCGCTGGTGGTCCCTCAGCATGGAGCTAAGACTCCATGCTCCCAGTGCAGAGGGCTGGGGTTCAATCCCTGGTCAGGGAACTAGATCTCGCAGGCTGCAACTAAGACCCGGTGCAGCCAAATAAATAAATATAAAAAAAAAAAAGGTAGGGGGAGGGAGGTTCAAGAAAGAGGGGACATATGTATACATATCTACAGCTGATTCATGTTGATGTATGGCAGAAACAACATGATATTGTAAAGCAATTGTCCTCCAATTAAAAATAAATAAACAAATTTAAATTTGGGCCACAGTAGTGAAAATTCTGCATCCTACCCACTGGATAACCAAGGAATTCCCCCACTTCACACAAGCTAGAATGGCTAGCATCAAAAAGACAAGAGAGGACTTCCTGGTGGTACAGTGGATGGGAATCCGCCTACCAATGCAGGGCACACAGGTTTGATTCCTGATCCGGACAGATTCCACATGCCATGGAGCAACTAGAAACTGGATGCTGCAACTACTGAAGCCCGTGCACCAAAGCCTGCGCTCTGCAACAAGAGAAGCCACTGCAATGAGAAGCCCGTGCACTGCAAGGAGGAACAGCTGCTACTCACCGCAAGGAGAAGGGGCCCGCACAGCAACAAGGACCCAGCACAACCAAAGGGAAAACACAACAAAAGACAAGAAATAACAAGTGTTGGTGAGGGTGTGGAGAAAAGGGAACCGCTGTATACTGCTGGTGTACATTCCCTTTGGAATGTAAAGTGGTCTAGCCACCCTGGGGGATGGTGGGATGGTGGTTCCTCTAATAAATTAAAAACAGATCTAACATATGATCCGGCAATACACATTGGCATATATATCCAAAGTTGAAATCACTATCTGGACGAGATACCTGCACTTCCATGTCCACACTATTCACAAGAGCCAAGACATGGAAGCAATCTAAGTGAGCAATGATGAATGAATGGATAAGGAAAATACTGTATACACACATATATACATTGGAGTATTATTCAGTCATGCAAAAGAATGAAATCTTGCATGTGTGGCAACATGGATGAGCTTTGAGGGCATTATACATAGGGAAATAAGTCATACAAAAAGAGTGATATTGTCTCATCTCACTTTCCGGTGGAATCTAAAAACATCCAACCCATAGAAACAGTAAAATGCTGGTTGCCACAGGCTGAGGGCTGGAGTAGTCAAAGGACACAAACTCTCAATTATAGGATGAGTAAGTTTGAGGATCTAATGTACAGCATGGTGACTATCGCACTGTTAACTTGAAAGCTGCCACAAGGGTAGAACTTCAACATTCTCAACACAGCAACAACAAAATGATATTATGTGACGGGATGGAGATGTTAACTAACCTCACTGTGGTAAACATTTGGCAATATATACATGCTATCAAATCATCACATTGTATACCTTAAAAGAAATAAAATCATATGTCAACTATATCTCAACAAAGCTGGAAACCTTTTCTCAAGTATTCAAATTCCCAATTTGTTTAGCTCTTTCCCTTTTCCAAAAACACCAATTCTTAGAGAGCTCAAGTGACTTAAGCAAACATTAGAATTTGGCACATCATCAAAGTGACGCACAAGTGCTGTTTCTGAAGGCCTGGTTCTGGCAGCCAGAGATACACAAAGAGAAGATATTTTCACTTGCACAACATGGTAGGCGACAGGAAATGGAGAAGTAAATGGCTCTCACAATGCGATTTTTCCTTCAGCTTCTCTTATTGACCCAGGTGTGTTACCCCCTTTCTCATCTTTTTTTACATTCTTACCTACCTTATCACTGAGACAAGCAATTTTAAAAAATGAACGCTGCAGATGTAAACTCACAAAGCCTACATTCTCACCTTCAAGTAATTCGTGATGCCAATATTTTTCATCCTGTCAGCAAAGGTATTGAAAGTCTCCACGCTGCTTTTGGGATGATAATAAAGAATTTCACTTCCAAGCCTCCAAATAATCTGTCAAAACAGAAGTTACTAACAAAACTGTAAAACCCCTGCCTTAACCAATGTCTCAGAAAGCTACTGTCTTCTGATAACAACATTAAAAAACAACCTATAATTCCTTTTTCTAGATACCACTACTGTCAACATTTTACTGTACTTCACCCAATGAAAGTATTATTACATTTTATGTGATTAGAAGCTTTTCCTGTTGATTAAAATACCAGGTGTCATTAACAGTGTCATTGTGAGCCAAAAGTCTAAAGAAGGTGAGCAGTTAAGATGCATATTGAAGATAACATTTTTAATTAGTATAGGAGAAAAACTTTAAAGTTAGAAAACTCTGGTTCCATTAACATTGGCTTCTTCACTGCTCTCAGCCTCATCTTTATTATCTACCAAGTGAGAGCTATGGACTCAATGTTTCCTCAAATTTCATCAGGTTCCACAACTATTGACCATAGTTAGTCTATCTTTAGAGCTTCAACTTAAGAATCTACATCAGCTTTATTTATTATAAATTTTAATATAAATATTTTGTCCCCAGAGCACCAAAACTTTGATGATAGTACTTGCAGCTCTTCTTTTGCATGAGGGCAAACCTCTATTTCTCTTATTCCATTTAAAGTACTTCAATGATACCGATCTTCAAAGTAAACTTGTTGTTTAGTATAATGTTGGTTTAGTATAATCATAATACTCAGAAAGAGATAGAGTTCTTTTATAGATAATCAAATTGCAGTGTTTTGAAGCTTAAAGAAAATATGGATATAATCCTACCACAGTTGTTCTTAAATCCATATGTTTGTAAGAATTACCTGGGACACCAGTTAAAAATAAATATTCCAGGGATTCAGACCTGGACTCAGTAAAACTGGGGTGGACGGCAGGAATCTATACATTCAACAAGGGCTCTATGTGACTCAAACAGAGCCCAAACAAGCATCTGGTAACCACTGATTTAATTCTTTCAATTTACAAAACAAACTCTGGACAAAAAGGGACTGTAATTTGTCCAATGTTTTATAGATCTAGATTAACTTTAGTCCATAAACTAAACTTTCAATCAATGGTTAAATTTTTTTTCATATTTTTTGGTTCTATTAGACATCTAATTGACACAATGGTTACTCTAATAGTAAAAGCTACTTGAGATATCCATGTGAAGTTATCTGTGGACATACTGTCTTTTACAAAACAAATTTAACAGAACATGCCAAGCACTGTTCTAGATGCCTGCCCTGGTGGAATTTACATTCTGTTGTAGAGAGACTGACAATAAATAATTAAACTGGCAAGTATTGTGGGAAAAACAATGAAGCAGGGTCAGAAGACCAGGGTGGCCAGTTGGAAAGTGAAGGGGTTGGTGCGCAGTTGCAACTTTAAATAGCGAAGGGAGGCCCCACTGCAAGCATGATGTGAGGGAGCGTGACCACAGTGATAGCCAAATAAACCACAAAGACAATCAGGAAGAAGTACGGTTGTTCAAGGGATGAGCAAGGAGGCCAGTGAGGCTGGGGAAGAAAAGCAAGTTAGATGGTAACAGGAGATAAAGTCAAAGGGGAAAGGGAATGCGCACAGCAAGGAGAACTTGCAGGTGATCAGGACGCTGGCCCTCACTCTGAGTGAAACAGGAAAGCCACTGCAGGGTTTTCAGCTGAGCAGCGACATGATTTGACTCATGGTTTAAAAGGACTGTGCTGTATCACTAATGATTTGAAAAATGCCCAACAAAGCTACAACGAGACACCAGGTCACAACCACTAGGGTGGCTGTAATCAAGGAGACAGACAACAATACTGTCGGTGAGGATGTACAAATGTTGGAAACCTTGTATGTTGCTGGTGGGAATGTAAAACAGTGCAGTCAATGTGGAAAACAGTCTAGCAGTTCCTTAATAGGTTACATATATTGATTAGACACCCCAGCATACTACTCCTCAGTATATACACCCAAGAGAAATTACAACAAACACCCATAAAAACTTGTACCTTGGGGGAAAAAAAATAACTTGTACATTAATGTTCATAGTAGCATTATTCAGAGTAACAGAAAGAAAAACTACTCAAATGTCTAAAAACTGATTTATCAGTTTTATCTCATCAAATGAGATAAAGCCTTACGCTGGAATATTATTTTGCAATAAAAGTCAGTGAAGAACTAATATGCCACAATATGGTATAATAAGCCTTGAACACATTATGTTCAGTAAAAGAATTCATTCATAAAAAGACATACATGATTCTACTTAAATGAAATGTCCAGAATAAAAAGTCAATTAATGGTTTCCAAGGCCTGGGGTCTGGAGAAGAGGGACTACAAGTGGGTACAGTGTTTCTTTTGAGGGGGTGACAAAAAATGTTCTAAATTTAGATTGTGGTGACAGTTGCACACCTCCTGTGAATATATGAAAACACACTGAATTGTTTAATTTAAACGGGCGAACGGTATGGTGTTTAATGTAGCTCAATAAGGCTATTTTTTTTTAAAGGCTCAGTCCGGTTACTATGCTGAAAGTACACTGGGAGGCAGAGGACGGTAAGCAGTCATCTAAGTGAGGTGACGGGAGTCTGAGTCAAGGAAGCAGAGAAAAGGACGTGGCGAGAAGCACTCAAGATCGCAGGGAGCAGGTTCTCAAAGGAGAGCCAGCGGGATTTCCTGATGGTTTGGATATGACGTGCAAAAGAAAAAAAAAACCAACAACTCCAGACTGGGCTTCAAAACTAGATAAGGGAACCGTCATCTGAGATGAGGAAAATTAGAAAGGACAAGGAATACCAGCAGAATCAGTTTATATTTGCTAGTATAATACAACATATCATACTAGCTGACATTAGAT
The DNA here is from genome assembly GCF_023699985.2 of Odocoileus virginianus. NCBI lineage: Eukaryota > Metazoa > Chordata > Mammalia > Artiodactyla > Cervidae > Odocoileus > Odocoileus virginianus. Next base: position 52,658,790 of record NC_069684.1, on the reverse strand, counting down.
ACTAAGAGCTGAGGTTGAACAGAATGATGGCTACAGTGATGTGGACTTGACAGGTGTCAGAGCCCCAGATACACAGTGGGGGATCACCAGCATACAGACTGAATGAAAGGCTATGAAACTGAACGAGATCAAGAGAGTTCAGATAACAATAACACCTAAAGATTGGAGTCTCAAGGACTCCCACGTCAGAAGGCCAAGGAGACGAAAAGCAATCAGAAAAGGAAACCGAGGAACGGCCAGCGTGGTAGGAGAAAAATCTGAGAGTGCAGAGTCCTGGAAGCCAGAAAAGAATTGTTTGCTTCTTCATCACACAGACGGGAATGACCTGGTGTACTTAACATTGGTAATGATCAAGTTAGACAAGTACTGAGAATCAGCCACTGGATTCAGCAAAGTGGATATCACTGTTGACCCTGACAAGGCAATTTGGTAGAAATGAGATTTTGGGGGAGTCTAACTGAAGAGGGTTTGGAACAAATAGATACATGAACTCTTCCCAGGAGTTTTGCTGAAAGGCAGAGTGGAGAAATGAGCACAGCTTGTGGAAGAAGTAGAAGTCAAGAGATGATATTAAGTGGGAGAGAGAACGACATGTTTGCATGAAGATGGGAACTATCCTATAGAAAGAGGACAATAAGGACATGGGGAAAGATGGAAGAATTACTTAAATGAATGAATAAATATTTGGGAATCTGAGAATTCAGAGTTAAAGTATTTTTTGTCTCCTTAAAATGATAACAGAAAAATGAAGTATGCAAAAAATGTCTCGATACAAACTAAATTTGAGATCTTGCAAAAGGTGTTCTTTTTTTTTTTTTCCATTTATTTTTATTAGTTGGAGGCTAATTACTTTACATCATTGCAGCGGTTTTTGTCATATATTGAAATGAATTAGGCATGGATTTACATGTATTCCCCATCCCAGTCCCCCCTCCCACAAAAGGTGTTCTGGGTGGAGTTCAAGAGGCAGAAACTCCCAGGATTCTGTGCTATCTTCCAGGGGACTCACACTTTACTTACCTCGGGTGCACCCTGCCTTTTGTTGCTATCCGTATCTTCCAAAATCTGAAGAAAACTGTGCATGTATTCTGCAGCTCGCTGCCACTGGTGCTTCAGCAGAGCTTCTTGGATAAAACTTAAACAAGCGCTTGTTGTCTGAGCAAAATCCTTCTCCTGTTTTCCTCCAGAGGCTATCAAGGTTAAAGAGGAAAGTCTTGAGCCAGTGACCTCAAATCAACAATTCAAGAATCTTACTTCTGATAAGCACAGTTTTAACAAGTAGGTATTACTTAACCCAACCCATCCCCAATACCAAAGTTAGCTTCACTTGAAACCAACTCTTTCACTTCATTTTAACTAGTTGTGGCAAATGAAAAAAAAAAAAACTTCTACTTAAGAGATGTCTAATTTAATGTTCTTGGGCTACCAAGGTCACCAGTTCCTTCAAATCTGATTCAACTATCCTTTCACCCTTGCACTAAACAATCTGGGAAGAATCTCTCAAAGAGGGCCCCCAGTGCAAAATACCAAACATTCAGAATGGGTAAAAATCATCAGGATCATCCTAGGAAAGCACTGTCTTTTTTCCTACCTATGTTCTGAAAACACCAAGAGATGGACTTTTATTTTTCATGGACCGAGTTCCCAGTAACTCAAAGCTAGTAAATGTACATGAGATTATAAAATTTTGACATTAGCATTTGTATCTCTAAAATACTGACAATCTTCATGTTAAGAATATTAGGGTTAAAAAGAAAAAAAAAGAATATTAGGGTTAGGACTTTTCTGGCAGTCCACTGGTTAAGACCTCGCACTTCCAATGCAGGGGGCATGCGTTCAATCCCTGATCGGGCAACTAAGATCCCATGTGCCTCAGCCAAAAGAATTGTTTAAAAATGAAAAAAAAAGAAGACTTGGGCTTAGTTACAACCTCATCTATAACAACAGGCTGCATATTGCCACCTCTTCCTCCCTTCTCACGCCACTAAAGACTCCTATGGGCCAGCAGTCTTCCAGTTGGGGTGCCCTCACCCCTGGGAATGTGCTTAGTCTCTCAGATGTGTCTGACTCTTAGCAACCCCATGGGCTGTAGCCTGCCAGGCTCCTCTATCCATGGGGATTCTCCAGGCAAGAATACTGGAGTGGGTTGCCATGCCCTCCTCCAGAGGATCTTCCCTATCCAGGGATCAAACCCAGGTCTTCCGCACTACAGAGGATTCTTTACTGTCTGAGCCACCAAGGAAGATGCCACCATGGGAATACACAGAGATTACTAAGTATCATGCAAAAACAGCTTTACAGCAATCAACTTGCACATCTTCAACTTTCTCACATACTCTTTCCTAAAATGATCTTCTACAAAGCTGTGTCTATAGACAAGGTTTCATCATCAAAATAATTTTGATATTACCTTAAGGTGAAAACACAAGTGTTTATAGTGTTGAGAAAATGAACGAATCTAACATCCATTTGCAAGTCAGGCGATTTCTAGTTCTTTGCATATCAAAAGTATAGAAGAATCTAATAATTTTTTAGAACACTATGTAATTTTTTCACAAGTAAGTGAGAAGGAGTCAAAGACCTGATACACTGCTAAAATTAAATGCCATCCATTGCCAGCTACTTACTAAAGTGACTAAAGTTTCTCAGAATTTCCACCAATTAAAACAAAATACAGGGACTTCCCTGGTGGCTCAGTGGTGAAGAATCTGCCTGCCAATGCAGGAAACACAAGTTTGATCCCTGGTCCGGGAAGATCCCACAGTCTGCAGAGCAACTAAGCCTGTGAACCACAACTTTTGACTCTGTGTCGGTCTAGAGCCCAGGAGCCACAAGAGAAGCCATGGCAATGAGAAGTCTGCTGACCCCAGCAAAAGAAAAGCCTACAAAGCAATGAAAACCCAGCATTGCCAAAAATCAATTAAGTAAATAAAATTATTTAAAAATATACAATAGTATTGAAGCTAAATCTTTTCTCATTCTAGAAATACATAATATTCATCCATAGATATAAGAATTGGAAAAAAGTGATATCCTTATCCATTTTATTGAGATAAATAAGCAATAAAAATTTACATTTAACACTTAAAATTTAACAAAAAAAAATTTAATCAGCTGTGTAAAAAATTAATTATAATAATGTCTCGCTCTAGAAGAAATTTTAATAGTTAAAAACTTTACAGGATATTAGCAAAAATTAAATGTGGATTCATACTTTATGGCAAGAATAAAGGGAAAATATAAAATTTCAATCTATTTAAAAGCTTTTTCATAAATATGAAATGGATGACAAAAGATATATTCCTTAACTATTTAGAGACTACCAATTATTTTTTTAATTTATGGCCGCTCCACAGCATGTGCGATCCTAGTTCTCCACCAGGGATTGAACATGCATCCCTGAAGTAGAAGCATAGAGTCTTAAGCACTGGACCCAGGAAGTCTCATCAATTATGTTTGTTTAAGTCAAATAATAACTTCATTTGAAAGTGCCAATATATGCTGAAAATTATGCCTTTTGGAACTACCAAACTTATGATGCAATTTTTAGATGGCACATTAAAATTGTGCAAGATAGTACCTAATTTTTTAGGGGAAAAAAAAGAAGATTATTTCTCTTGACAAGTGCTTCTCAAACTTTTTTTTCTTTTCCCATTTATTTTTATTAGTTGGAGTCTAATTACTTTACAATATTGTAGTGGTTTTTGTCATACATTGACATGAATCAGCCATGGATTGCTTCTCAAACTTTTTAAATGTATATGTAAATCACCCAGGGATCCAGATGCAGTCCTAGTACCACCAGAGAGCTTATTGGAAATGCAGAATACTATGCCCTGCCCACCTCTCTGAATTAGAAGCTGCATTTAACAGGATCTACGGCCAAGTTCCTAGGATATCAGCAGCAACACCAGGCAGCTAGGCCAAGAAACTGACAAAATGCCTCTTCCTTAAAACCTCATTTATTCACCTAAAGGAAAACTGATCTCAGGCCAAACTCCCTTCTGTTATACCTCTAAAGTTTTCACAGCTTAGACTGGAAATCAACTTTAGACAAGGATACAGAAATCCTTGGGCAATGCCCCTCTTATCTTACACCTGAGCCTAATTATCTCAGGAATAGCTCAAAGAATAGCATTTTTTGTAAGCAAAACATAATCTTATTTGTTGCTGATAAACTTGAAGAATAACTGTCAAGGAAAATATATTTGATGGAATGAGATACAGTAAAGAACCAGTGTCATCAACCTAATTTCTAATTTCCTTGCGAGAACCTAGAAACTTGTCAGCCTGTCACCAATTATTTTTTGAGCACAGCCATGGTCAAGCACTAGTCTAGGTATTCAACATAGAACTTTATTCCAAATTGGTGCCCACCTTCCAAGTTTTTATTCTGGGGGACATACCCTTCAAAACACCCAAAGAAATTTAAAAGAATAAAAAATAAGTAATTGTTAGGCAACTAGGTTTTCCTATTGTGGTTAATTACCAATAAAAAATCAATTCTCATTGCAGACAGAAAGTATTAATATTTGGGGTTTAACAGGCTATCCATAAAAGACGAAACATTTCTAAGTATGTAAATTCTGGTCTTAAACCTACTTGTTTATGGACTGACTCAAGCTCTCCATAGAACACTGTTGACAGACACATGCCCAGGTATGCGGTAACTAGCAGAAACTAGATTACTATTAATAGTTCCCTACAAGGGGCAAGGAAACACCCTCTCTGAAGTTCCATTCATTGAAACCTGACTCAAACATGTATATTAATCCAGTAAAAATAAAATGAAGAAAGAGGCAATAAATTATTACATTTTCAACACTCACTATGCACAAGGCTATGCTAGGCACTTTTCCCTTTTTTTAAAATATATGTATCTCAAAGCAGGTTTTGAGAACAGACAGACCTGGGTTTGACTCCTGATACCAGCATTTAGAATTTTAACTTCTTTGAAATTAAGTTCCCTCATCTGTAAAATGCCTGGTACCTATATTTGCCACGAATTAATTTACTGAGATAATTAAATGAGATAATATTCAGATTAAAAAATAAAGAAATAAGAGCTAAATTTTAGGAACCAGGGACTCACAGTCAAGGGGAAAGAAAGCTAGGCTAAGAAAGATATATTTGTGAGCAATTAGAAAAGTGCTGGTTCATGACAACACACAGATAACTGATCTTTTAAAAATATATTCTGATAAGGAATTATCCCATAGAACAACTTGTTTATTTCTACACTAGAGGAACAAAGAAGAAAACAGTCTTTTCTTGAAATTTCTTGAAATAGATCAATTCTATTAGGGCTTATTTCAATGCAATTCAACAGAAATTTCTGGTATTCCTCAAGAGCAGAGGCTATATTTTCTTCAACAAATCTGTCCCCAATATTAAGCCAATGCCAGGGATATAGTTAATGCTCAGTATGAGTTACAGGAAGAAAAAAAAAGTGTATCTACCACAATATAGACGGTTATTAATTCAAAGAATTCTAAAAGAAAAAAAGAATCTATTTTTTCATGTTTCTTTTTTATTAACTGCCTAAAAAAAAAAATTCTCATATATTCTTATCTTGAAAATTGAACCAGGGGATTGGGATGGGGAATACTTGTAAATCCATGGCTGATTCATGTCAATGTATGACAAAAACCACTACAATATTGTAAAGTAATTAGCCTCCAACTAATAAAAATAAATGGAAAAAAAAAAAAAGAAAATTGAACCAGCTTGGTTATCCAATTTTGTATCCATGTTGAATCTTATCATCTACTTGCATTAAAGCTGAAATGGTATGTTATTTTACTTACCTATGGATTCTATATGATTCTGGAGCCAAGGGAAACACATTCCTGAACCAGAGCGCACACTCGGTTCCCCCTGTTCATCCTCTGTCGTGGGTCTTACCAATTCTTCACTGAAATCAGTCATATCTATTCCAGACTGAAAATATCAGTTACTTTCTACACATCTTAATCCACAGGTTTCTGAGTTATACAAAAAGACAGCCACTATTATCTAATAAATATCAATGATGAACAAAATTAACTGCACCTGGTAGTTCCTTTAAAGAAATTAATTTAATTATGTCAGCAGCAACCGAAATGAATGTCCCATTTAAAAACTATTGACTACTTCAACTACTACTATATTTCAAGAAGATACAAGGATAGATAAGACACTAACTCTTTAATTTAAAAAAGAAAAACTAATCTAGAGAAAGAAACATAAATGATGTATAAGGTAAAGGCGAGTGCTCAGTCGTGTCCAACTCTTTGGGACCCCAAGGAGTATAGCCTGCCAGGCTCCTCTGTCCATGGGATTTTCCAGGCAAGAGTACTAGAGTGGGTTGCCATTTCCTACTCCAGGACATCTTGACGCAGGGATCAAACCTGCATCTCTTTCATCTCCTGCAAAGGCAAGGCAAAGTCTTTACCGCTGAGCCACCGGGGAAGAACAAATGATGTATAATAAGACAATATGAGAAATACAATAACAACAGTAGTAATTATCATTCTTATTCAGTCCTCTCTATACACCAAGCCTACAAAGTATCTAATTTAATCCTTACAGAAATCTGGAGGTGAGTACTGTTATGTTCTTCCATTTGCATGTCGAAAAAACTGAAAGTAACCTGGACCAATGTCACAAAAAAGTGAGGACAATATTCTGTGTTCCCAAACACAACTGACATGAACAGAGTTTGGGTTGTTCATGGAAGAGGGAGACGGAAAGCAGATGGCGGGAAAAGAATCCACAGAAACAGCTTTGTGCCAAGCTGAGCCTGGACTCAATCCTCAAGATGCTCAGGACTCCTCGATCTCTTTCCACATATCCAATTTAGGTCCTGCTGGCACTACCTCTTAGTACTTCTCTCATCTTCGCCAAGCTCCGCAACTCTAACCACTCCCCCAGCTCAGGACTCCTTCAAACGGTGTCTGGATGGCTGCATTAGCTTTCCAACTAGTAATCTTGCCTCAAATTTGGCTTCTCCACATCACCAACCGAACAAACCTTTCAAAATCAGATTAAAAGCACGTGTTTGAAATAACATGAGTTTTGAACCCGACTCACACGTTAAAGAGTCCTTCCAGAAGAAGCTCTCCCAACCCAAATTCTAAAGCCATTTAGGCGTCGTGCAGTTGTCACAGTAACCAAAGCAGCTCCACCCCTTCAGGCTTGCCCGCGGAACGCGAGGTTTGAGAGTAAGAGAGAAAATGTAAGAACACTGGTGAAGCCTAGGGTAGGCCTTCCTCTTCCACGTGAACGCAGGCAATAAGAGACGGACGACAACCGCGGGACTTACCTGCCTGAAGCCAGAATTTTTCTGTGATACCAAACTCAGTCTCCCGACTCCGGACCAGCGGGAAGAAACCCTCACACAACGCGAAACGAGCAAGTTTCGAGAAAAAGCTTGCAAAACTAGGCTCCTGCGCTCTGGAGACGCGCAGACGCAGCCCCGCCCCTAACTCTCGATTGGGCGATGGAGGAGCCTCGACCCCGGAAATGACCCGGAAGTGGGGGTGGATTGCCGCCTTGCCATTGGATGGGCCCCAGCTTTACAGTTTAGTTTGTCTCAGCGGGAAACAGGAGAGACTTTAGTTGCAAAAGATTTAGTGCAAGGGGAGGCTGGCTGGATAAGGGTAACAGTCAATAAAAGGGGAATGTCACTTTATCCGAGTAGTTCCCCGTACGACGACCTTTCAGTTACTGCTTGGCTTGCGGGTGCGCGCAGCGAGCCTCGGAGGCGTGGCTCGTGGCCCTGACAAGATAAATCTGCATAGCCTTTTAATTGCGTCCTTGAAATCTTTTTATTTTATTTTATTTTATTTAAGGTTTAGCTTTGAATTGAAATGACTGACTGTTTCCCCTAAATTTAGGGGAGAATATCTTTCCTCTCAGCGAGGGTGGCTCTCTGCACCCGTCTGGAGTCACTTTTCATGACGAGTGTTAACGAACTTAGCAAGAAATAAGTGTTCAAAGTAAGTTTCTAATACAAAGATTTGGTTTGGCTACATTTCTTCCCAAATGTCACCAAAACCAACCTAAAATGGGTTTTACCTGGCTGGAAATTCATGCTCCCACAAAAATGGGGAAGAAATTTTTGACAAAGTTATCAGTCAACTCAAGGCAACAGTAGATAAAAGAGAGAAAGTTAGGAACTGATATCTTTCTTTTTTCTTTGACAGACTACCAGATTATTTACATTACCAGCTACACAAGTAGAAGAAACATATTTGCTGAAAATAAGTCAATAATGAGAGATAGAACCAATCAGGAGCTGTTATCTGTGTCAGTTTTCTGTGGGAAAGTAGGATAGAGATGGAAGTTTCCACAAAACCAGCTGGCTGGTGAGCACTTCCTCTAAGCGCTGGAAACATCAGGGCATTCAAAAGCGATCAAATCAGCTGGAAAACATGCAACAAAACTGCATGATTTAGAGGAATTGACATGGAATCTTAGTTCTCTGACCAAGAATTGAACCTGGGCCATGGCAGTAAAAGCGCTGAGTCCTAACCACTGGGCCACCAGTGAATTCCCACTTAATTATTATAGAAATAATTTCACCTACTGCCTGTCAACCCTCATTTACCTAAGTTTTAGTGGAGAAATATGTTCTTTTGTTAAGAATAAAGGGGGAAAATTCCTCTACAATATTCCCAATAATTTAAATATATCCATGATTTGAGTACTAATACAAAGGAAAAAAAAATTCAGTTTTAAATTCAGGATAAGATAGTACAGAAGAGGGAAAAAATGTGGGAGTGTGGAAGCAGAACAATATAAGGCCCCTCTCAGAGAAGGATAATACAAATTCAGACGTGTAAGGTATCTACTAAGGTAGTGTTGCTGCTGCTGCTTCCACTGCTACTACGTCACTTTAATGATATATATAGGGCTTCCCAGGTGGCTCAGTGATAAAGAACCCACTTGCAATGCAGGAGACTTGGAAGAGACATGGGTTTGATCCCAGGGTCAGGAAGATCCCCTGGAGAAGAAAGTGGCAACACACTCCAGTATTCTTGCCTGGGAAATCCAATGGACAGAGGAGCCTGGTGGGCTGTAGCCCATGGGGTTGCAATAGAGTTGGATACAGCTTTGCAACTAAACAACAACATATTTTTTTTTCTTAGATTAATATTATTATTTTTTTATTTTACAGCTAAGAGAAACATATGTTTTTTTCTTAGATTGATATAAATTTTTTATTTTACAGCTAAGAGAAACTATGAAATACAGAATTTTCACAACCACAGGTGATTTATTAACTGGTCAGATTTTAGCAAAAGTTACAAGCAATACTTCTGGACTGGGAGGTTAGTACCATTTCTACCAAGAGGAGTTTGGAAATTACTGTGTATGATCTGTAACAAGTCTGCTGTGGTTGTATGTTTTATCAAGACCATATTTTCTCCCTCTCAGTGTCTCCTTCCAGGAGGCACTTTTGACCTCACAAGCATATTTTGGAGGGAGTTCTAACCCTCCATGCTATCTTTTAGTAACAAAGGAGGAGTTTCCAGGGTAGGTATTATCAAAAGTGTCCCCTCTGACAAAGTCATTGATTTGCTGAGACTTTTCCTTGGTGGCTCAGATGGAAAAGCATCTGCCTACAATGCAGGAAACCCAGGTTCGATCCCTGGGTTGGGAAGATCTTCTGGAGAAGGAAATGGCAACCCACTCCAGTACTCTTGCCTGGAAAATCCCATGGACAGAGAGCGTGGTAGGCTACAGTTCATGGGGTCACAAAGAGTTGGACACAACTGAGCAACTTCACTTTCTTGTATCATCAACCATCCCTATTGGCTGTAAGAGCCTGAGATTCTGCTGTTTATTTAAACAACATAAACGGACAACATTATAATATATTATCCCATTTCTTCGTATAGAAACATTATGAGGTTTTACCATGAGCCACAATGTTATAGACAAGAACTGTTAAGACTCAAAAAAGTTAGCAGCTTGCCTAGGGTCATACAGTTAAACTTCTGATATCTATTTTAATGCTTTTTACTCCATTCTCTGTATCTGCTAATTGTCCTAGTAGGGAAGTAATCCCTATCTGAAAACTGTAAATAGATAAAGCCAAACAGTCTACACTGTGGAAATTGTGTTGTACAGGCCTCACCCTGGTATTTGTTCAAAGCACCAAATATTTGACTTCTATGAAAATAGTGCCAAAGTAAATTAGGCAGACCCGGAAACAGGAACTTCTATATAAGCCTATATTCTCCTGGCAATTTCATGTGTTTGAGTTTCTTTCTTTGTTCAGTAGAAATGGTAATAATATTTGTTAGGGCTAGACAAATAGTACATGCTGATAGAAGACCTTGCCTTGGATATGACTCACTCCCAGTAGAATATACCCTTTGACAGGACTTTGACGTGGCTTTTCAATTGTAGGAAAATAATTTAACTCTACTGGCCGTTTCCAATGCAAATCTTCAATTCTCTTTGGCTTTCAAACAGGATACTGCTTAAATTCCATTTCAGTTATATGATCCATTTACTTAAAGTCTGATAGCTTTCTGTTTTCACTCTAAATCTAAATTATTATGCTTTATTAATAATCTTTAATAATCTCATTTACCCTCACCACCCAGATTGTCTCCCACTACTCTTGTTTTAAAATTTTTTATTGAAGTATAGCTGATTTACAATGCTGTGTTAGTTTCAGATATACAGCAAAATGATTCAGTAATACATATACATATATCCACTCTTTTTTAGATTCTTTTCTCACATAGACCATAACAGAGTATTGAGTGGAGTTTCCTGTGCTCTATAGTATGTCCTTATTAGTTATCTATTTTATGTATAGAGGTGTGTATATGTCAATCCCACTACTTTTTAATAGCATCATTTCAATCCAGTAGACTAGGTCTCATCACTGTCCTCTTTTCTCCTATGCTTCTTTATTCCCATCCCTACCCTCCCTGCTCTAGCACCAAGCAACCACTGTCATTATAGGTTAGTCTGAATTGTCTAGAATTTTATATAAAATGCAGTTTTACAATGTGTATTATTTTTTTGGATTGGGGTTATTTCACTCAGAATCTCTTTGTTGGTGCTAGTATCTGTAGTTCCTTATTATTGCTGAGCAATCTTCCAAACTTTAACATCTGTTCACCTGTGAAAGGACAGCTGGGTTTTTGTTTGATTGGTTTTATTTTCACTGTTAGCAGTGAAGCCACCATGGACATTTGTGAACAAGTCTTGGTGTGGATGTATATGTTTAATTCTCCTGAGTGAGCACCCAGGAGTGGGAATCCTGCATTTGTATGATAGGCGTAATTTTTAAAGAAACTGCCACACTGTTTTCCAAAGGAGTTGAGTCGTTTTAAATTAGAACCAGCAATGTAATGAGAGATCCAATTATCCTCATCCTTGGCAGCATTTGTTATGATCAGTCTTTTTAATTTTAGCCATCTAGTGGATGTGCAGTGATATCTCATTATGGTTTTAATTTGCATTTCCCTGATGACCAATGAGACTCTTTCCTGGTGGCTCACATGGCAGAGCGTCCACCTACAAGGCGGGAAACACAGGTTCGATCCCTGGGTCGGGAAGGTCCTCTGGAGAAGGAAATGGCAACCCACTGCAGTACTCTTGCCTGGAAAATCCCATGGACGGAGAGCATGGTAGGCTACAGTCCATGGGACGGCAAAGAGTCTAGCACAACTGAGTGACTTCACTTCACTGGAATGACTATTGGGGCTTCCCAGGTGGTGTAGTTTGTAAGGAATCTGCCTACCAATGCAGGAGCTGCAGGTTCGATCCTTGGGTCAGGACGACAGCCCAGAGAAGGAAACAACAACCTCTTCCAGTATTCTTGCCTGTAAAATTCCATGGACACAGGAACCTGCAGGCTTAGACGCAACTGAAACTGGCTACGGAGCACAATGACTGATGATATTGTGGTATCTGATGGTATCTTTTCTTATACATATTTGCCACATTTGTGTCTTCTTTAGTAAGGTATCTGTTCAAACCTTTGATCTACTTTTTTCAAACTGGGTTGTTTTTATTCTTATTAATGTTATAGTATTTATATATTCTAGATACAAGTCCTCTGTTGAATACATGATACTTGCTTTGCAAATATTTTCTCCCAGTCTGTGGTTTACCTTTCCATTTTAATAACTGAGAATTTATTAATAGAAATGAGAGCAAATGTTTTTATTTTTATAAAGCCCATATTAATTTATTTATTTTAGAGTTTATGGGTTTTGTGTGTATTTTTTCAGTCTTAGTAAACCCAAGGTCGCAAACATTTTCTCCTATAGTCGCTTCAAGAAGCTGTTCTTACATTTAGGTCAGTGATCTATTTCCAATCAGTTTTTGTATATGGTATGTAGTAAGGGTTGAGGTTGATTTTTTTTTTAACCAATGGTTATTCAATTGTTCCAGCGCCATTTATTGTAAAGATTAACATTTTTCCACTGAACTGCCTTGCCATGTTAGTTGAAAATCAACTGCCTCTATATGTGTGGGTTTATTTCTAGAATATTCTGTCCTGTGGACCTATGTGGTCTGCTTATAGGATCATCGAAAAAGCAAGAGAGTTCCAGAAAAACATCTATTTCTGCTTTATTGACTATGCCACAGCCTTTGATTGTGTGGATCACAATAAACTGTGGAAAATTCTGAAAGAGATGGGAGTACCAGACCACCTGACCTGCCTCTTGAGAAACCTGTATGCAAGTCAGGAAGCAACAGTTAGAACTGGACATGGAACAACAGACTGGTCCAAATAGGAAAAGGAGGACGTCAAGGCTGTATATTGTCACCCTGCTTATTTAACTTCTATGCAGAGTACATCATGAGAAATACTGGGCTGTAGGAAGCACAAGCTGGAATCAAGATTGCCGGGAGAAATATCAATAACCTTGGATATGCAGATGACACAACCCTTATGGCAGAAAGTGAAGAAGCACTAAAGAGCCTCTTGATGAAAGTGAAAGAGGAGAGTGAAAAGTTGGCTTAAAACTCAACATTCAGAAAACTAAGATCATGGCATCCGGTCCCATCACTTCATGGGAAATAGATGGGGAAACAGTGGAAACTGTGGCTGACTTTATTTTTGTGGGCTTCAAAATCACTGCAGATGGTGATTGCAGCCATGAAATTAAAAGACACTTACTCCTTGGAAGGAAAGTTATGACCAACCTAGAGAGTATATTGAAAAGCAGAGACATTACTTTGCGAAGGTCAGTCTAGTCAAGGCTATGGTTTTTCCAGTGGTCATGCATGAATGTGAGAGTTGGACTATAAGGAAAGCTGAGCACCAAAGAATTGATGCTTTGGAAATGTGGTGTTGGAGAAGACTCTCGAGAGTCCCTTGGATTGCAAGGAGATCCAACGAGTCCATCCTAAAAGAGATCAGTCCTGGGTGTTCATTGGAAGGACTGATGTTGAAGCTGAAACTCCAATATTTTGGCCACCTGATGCAAAGAGCTGACTCATTTGAAAAGACCTTGATGTTAGGAAAGATTGAAGGCAGGAGGAGAAGGGGATGGCAGAGGATGAGATTGTTGGATGGTTAGATGGCATCACCAACACAATGGACATGGGTTTGGGTAGATTCCGGGAGTTGGTGATGGACAGGGAGGCCTGGTGTGCTGTAGTTCACGAGGTTCATCTTTGCTATTATTATGATGACTCATTGAAGGCTCATAAGATGGTTATTATTTTTAATCAATAAAGCCTTTTTAAAGTAATATACATTTTTTAGACATGATGCTATTGCACACTTAATAGACTACAGTATAGTATAAACATAACTTGTACCCACAGTGGAAAACCAATAAAACTTGTGTATGTGTGACTTGCTTCTTTGTGATATTTGCTTATTGCCATTGTTTGGAACCAAACCCACAATATCTCTAAGGAACACCAGTATTTCCAAGGTGCTAAGAATTTTTATCAAGAATGGATATAAGATTTCATCAAATATTTTTGGTATCTATTGAGATGATCATATTGCTTTTTTTAATTTTAATATGATAAATTACATAGAATGGGTTTGAACATATTTCACACTCAAGTTTCCTGGAGAAGTTTGTAGTATACAGTTGATATTACTTTTTTCTTTAATTTTTGGTGGAAATCACTAATGAAGCTATATGGGTATGGAGTTTTCTTCGTTGGAAAGTATTTTTCCTTGTGTGTGTGCTCAGTCACTTCACTTGTGTCTGACTGTGGCCCCATGGACTGCAGCCCTCCAGCTCCTCTGCCCATGGGATTCTCCAGGCAAGAATACCAATTAATTTCTCTAATAAATAAATACAGGGTTGCTCAGATTATCTTTTTTTAAAGTGAGCTTTGGCACTCTGTGTTTTTCAAAGACTTCATTCATTTTATCATAGTTTTATCATTTATTGACATAAAGTTGTTGATAATATTCTCTTGATATTCTTCTAATGTCCGTAGGATCTGTAGTTATATCTTCTGTGTCATTTCTGATAGTGGCAGTTGGTGTCATTTCTTTATTTTTTCAGATCAATCTGACTAGAGGTTTCTAAGTTTTATTGGAGTTCTCAAAGTCAGCTTTTGTTTCATTGATTTTCTCTATTTTCTTTTTGTTATTTTATTGATTTCTGATTTTATCTTTATTAGTTCCTTTCTTATGCTTACTTGGGCTTTAATTTGCTCTTCTTTTTAAAGTTTCTTAAGGTAGAAGGCGAAGTTATGGATATGAGACCTTTCTGGTTTTCTAACATAAATGTTTAAGGATATAAGTTTCTCTCTAAGCAGTATTTTAGTGACATTTCACCAATTTTGATACGTTGTGGTTTCAATTTTGTTCACTATGAAATACTTTGTTCACTTTTAAATACTATGAATACAATAAAGCTTGTTATTTTCCTTGTTAAAGTTTGTTATTTAGATTCCAGAATCTAAATAAGTCTCCAGAATTGAAGACTTTTTGTTATTGATTTCTATACTTTAATTTCTATATTTTGATACTTCAATTCCATGTGATCAACAAACATATTTTGTATGTTTCAAATTTTTTAAAGTATATTGTTCCTTGGCCCACAATATCATGGTAAAAATTCCACAAACACTTGAAGAAGAAATGTATATTCTGCTGTTTTGGGGTAGTGTTTTAGCCCCCACAGATAGATATCAGTCAGGTCAACTAAACTGATGGTATTGGGTAAGTCTTCTATATCTTTATTGACTTTCTGTCTGATTATTCTGTCTATTATTGAGGGAGAGAGGGCCTCTGAAATCTCCAAAAATAATAATAGATTTGTGCAGTTCTCCTATAAATTGTGATTTTGCTTTATATATTTTGAAGTTTTCTTATTAAGGTAAGCAATTAAAATTATTATATCCTCTTGATGAGTTAGTTTCTTTAAAATTATTAAACAACTTCCTTTACGCCTGGTAATATTCTCTGCTGTGAAATCTACTTTGTCTGATAATAGTGTGGCTACTCCAGCTTCCTTTAGATTAGTGTTAGCTTGATTCATCTTTTTTTTTACATTGAACTTATTTGTGCCCTCTGCTTAAAGTGTGTTTTCTTATAACAAGCATATAGTTGAGTCTTTCTTTTTTAAAATTAAATCTGAAAAACTGTATTTTTTGATAGGCATGTTTAGATTATTTATATTTAATGTGATTATTGATGATTAGATTTAAATCTATGGTCTTGATATTTGCATTCTGTCTCATCTGTTCTTTGTTCTCCTTTTCTGTTTTCCTGTCTCCCGTTGGATTAACTGAGAATCTGTCATCTCTTTTGTTGGCTTATTTATACCTCTTTGTGGTTTTGTTGCTATTATTATTATTGTTATAAAGTTTATAATGTGTTTAGTCACTCAGTCATGTCCAGCTCTTTGTGACCCCATGGATTGTAGCTCACCAGTCTCCTCTGTCCATGGGATATCCAAGCAAGAATACTGGAGTGGGTTGCCATGCCCTCCTCCAGGGGATCTTCCCAACCTGGGGATCGAACCCAGGTCTCCCGCATTGCAGATGGATTCTTTACCATCTGAGTCACCAGGGAAGCCCAAGAATACAGGCATAGGCAGCCTTTCTTTCTCCAGGGGATCTTCCCAACCCAGGAATCGAACTGGGATCTCCTGCATTGCATGTGGATTCTTGCTGAGCTCCCAGGGAAGCCGCTGTTGTTATAAAGTTCATAATATTCATCTTTAACTTATTATGGTATACTTCCATATGATATTTTATCACTTCTCTTATAGTTTTAGGTCTTTACAACAATATACTTTCATTTTACCTCTCTTGCTTTTATATGCTCATGGTCATCCATTTTACCTGTACATATGTATAAACATCACACTATAGCATTACTATTTTTACTTTAAATGGTTAATTACCTTTTACAGAGATTTTTTTGAACTAAGAAAAATTATTTTGTATTTTGTTTATTTTAAACAAATATATTTTACATTTGCCCACAAATGTACATTTCTTATAGGGGGCTTCCCTGGAGTCTCAGGAATAAAGAATCTGCCTATAGTGCAAGAGATAACAGGAGATGCAAGTTTGATCCCTGGGTCGGCATTATCCCCTGGAGGAGGAAATGGCAAAACACTCCAGTATTCTTGCCAGGATAAATTCCATGGACAGAGGAGCTTGGCAGGCTATAGTCCATGGGATCGCAAAGAGTCGAACATGACTGAGGATGCACACATACATGTCTTGTATCCTTAATTTTTTGTGCAGATTCAGGTTTTCACCTAAGGGCTTTCCTCATAGCTCAGTCAGTAAAGAGTCTGCCTGCAATGCAGGAGACCCGGGTTCTACTCCTGGATTGGGAGGATCCCCTGGAGAAGGAAATGGCAACCAATTCCAGTATTCTTGCCTGGAGAATCCCATGGACTGAGGAGCCTGGAGGGCTATAGTCCATGGGGTCACAAGAGTCGGACGCGACTTAGCAACTGAACCACCACAGATTTTCATCTAACATTTTCTTTCTGCTGAAAGACTTCAACATTTCTTGCAGTGTAGATATGGTACTGATGAATTTGTTTAGCTTTTGTGTGTTTGAAAATATATTTCACCATCTTTTTGCTTTGTTTTGTTTTACATATTTAGAAATTTGCTTTTTCGCATATGAATCATATTGATTTGTAGTAATGTCATTGACATATAAATTGTGTAAGTGTACACTCACCCATTTGAAGTTAGCAATTCAATCATTTTTAGTAAAATCACAGAGTTGTGCATGACCACAGTCAATTTTAGAACATTATCATCACCCCCAAAATGAAATCCCCTTCCTCAACTCCCCCATCTCTGCCAGCTCTAGGCAACCAGTAATCTACTTTCTGTCCCTATAGATTTGTGTGTTCTGGACTTTTCATGTAACTGTAACCATACAATATGTGGTCTTTTGTGGCTAGATTTTTGTCACTTAACATAATGTTTTCAAGGGTCATTTGTTGTGATATGTATCAGTACTTTATTTTCTCCATTTTTTTCTTTTTGTTAATGTATTGATATACAGCATTTTATTTACTAATTCATTAGTTGGGTGAACGTTTGAATTGTTTCCATTTTTGGCAATTATGAATAATGATGCTATGAATATTTGTGTACAAGATTTTGTATAGATATATGTTTTCATTACTCTTGGTTATACACCTAAAATTGGAATTTCTGGGTTAATTGGCAGCTCTATGTTTAAACTCTGGAGGAACTGAGATACTGTTTTCCAAAGGAGCTGTACCATTTTGCATTTCTACTAGTGATGCATGAGAGTTGTAGTTTGTCTGCATCCTTGTCAACACTTGTTGTTATCTGTCTCTTTTATTAGTCTTCTTAGTGGATATGAAGTGATAGCTCATTGTAGTTTTGATTACCATTTTCCTAATGGCTAGCCATGTTAAGCATCTTTTCACCTAGTTATTGATTTACTTTGGAATAATGTCTATTCAAATTATTTACCCATTTTTAACTAGGTATTTGTCATTTTATTATTAAACTTAAAGTGTTCCTTGTATATTTTAGATCTAAGTCCCTTATAAGATACATGAATGGCAAATATTTTCTACCCCTCTGTGTGGCTGTATTTTCATTATTTTGATTAGATCCTTTGAAGGACAGAGGTTTTAAGTTTGATGAAGTCCAATTTATCTATTTTTAATTTGTTGCTTGTGCTTTTAGTGTTGTACCTAAGACATCATTGTCTACTCTATACTATATACTATACTATATACTATATACTCCTTGTATATATTTTTAAAGATTTTTATACTTCTAGATCTTACATTTAGGACTATGATTTATTTTGAGTTAATTTTTGTATATGGCTTGCTGACAAAACTCCGTATAGTCAAAGCTGTGGCTTTTCTGGTAGTCGTGTACAGATGTGAAAGTTGGACCATAAAGAGGGCTGAGTACTGAAGAGTTGATGCTTTCAAATTGTGGTGCTGAAGAAGACTCTGGAGAATCCCCTGGACAGCATGGAGATCAAACCAGCCAATCCTAAAGGAAATCAACCCTGAGTATTCAATTGTAAGGACTGATGCTGAAGCTGAAGCTCCAATACCTGGACCGCCTGATGCAAACAGCTGACTCACTGGAAAAGACTCTGATGCTGGGAAAGATTGAGAGCAGGAGAAGGGGGCGACAGAGGATGAGGTTAGATAATATCACTGACTCAGTGGACATGAGTTTGGGCAAACTCCAAGAGATAGTAAAGGACAGGGAAGCCTGGCGTGCTACAGTTCACGGGGTCACAAAAAGTCAGAAACAACTTAGCAACTGAACAGCAACAACAAGGTAGGGTTCAATTTCATTCTGCTTATATACATCCAGTTATCCCTGCGCCATGTGTTGAAAAGACTTCAGCTTATCTTTGAAAAATATTTTTACTTGATGTAAAACTCCAGACTGCCATATTTTCCACCAGCACTTTAGATATATTGATCTTCCATTTTCTGGATTGCATATTCCCAAGGAGAAATTTATCTTTGGGAGAAGGAAATGGCAACCCACTCCAGTACTCTTGCCTGGGAAATCCCATGGACAGAGGAGCCTGGTGGGCTACAGTCTGTGGGGTCACAAGAGTCAGACACGACTTGGCAACGAAATCACCCCCACGTTGTATATAGTGTATCTGTTTTTTCTCTTAATGAGTATTTTTCATTACCACTGGTTTTAAACAATTTGATGTGCATTCATATGATTTTACTCACGTTTCTTAAGTTTGGGTTTGTTGAGCTTCTTAGATCTGTGGGTTTTCATTGTATTTGGAATGCTTTCATTCATTATTTCTGGAAACATATTTTCTGTTTCCTGCCTCCTTCAAGGACTCCAGTTACACATATTTTCAGCTGACTGAAGTGCCTACACTGATACTCTGTTCATTTCTTTCAGTCTCTTTTGTTTCATTTTGGAGAGTTTATATAGCTATGTCTTCCAATTCACTAATATTTTCTTCTGCGATGTCTAGTATGTTGTCAATCCTGTCCAGTGTATTTTCTTGTCAGCCATTGATTTAGTCACCTAAGTTTGATTTAAATCATTTTTATATAATCTATGTTATGCTTTTCTACATAATCTTGAAATATATGAAATATAACTGCATAAATAGTCTTGTGTAATTATTGTATCATCTGTGTTATTTTGGAACATTCCTATCAGTTGATTTTTCTTTCCCCTATGGGTTGTATTTTCCTACTTCTTTACATGCTTCATAATTTTTATTGTATTCCAGATATTGTGAATTTACCTTGTTAAGTGCTACATATTTTTTAGTATTTTAAGTAATCTTGAGCTCTGTTCTGAAATGCAGTTAATTTACTTTGAAACATTTTGATGTTTTCTTTTTTTTTTCATTTTGATCTTTTCAAGACTTGTTTTCAAGCCTTGTTAAGTAGAATAAGAGTAGCTTTAGATCTTAGGCCGATTCCTCTTTACTGAGTGATCTACCTGATGCACTGAATTATAGGTTTTCCACTCTGGCTAGTGAAAATACAAACTATTCTCTACTCCGGTAATTATTCTTCCTGTCCTCTCTGGTGATTCTTCCCTGGCCTAAGGTAGTTCTTCATATGCAGTTCCTCATTATTGGTCAGTTGAAGACTTGATAGGAACATTCTATAGATCTCTTGAGCTCTCTCTGAAAAATTCTGTTTTCTCCATGCCGTTCTCTTCTCTCCTGTACTTTTCTCTTATGCATTCCAGCTGTGTTTGCCTCCCCTAACTTTCAAATCTGTCTCTTCAGCTCAAGAGATCACTTGTTTGAGTTTCCCCTTTTCTGGTTGTGGCCTGGAAACTTTATCTGAGGAGTAAGTTGGGATAATCATGGCACTCTTTTCATTTGTTCCACTTACTTTAGGGATCATTATTCTGTACTGTTTGTTGTCCAATGTCTAAAAGTGATCGTTTCATATATTTTTGCTAGTTTTCTAGATATTTAACTGAAGCACAGAGGGAGGGAAATCTAGTCCCTGTTACTCCATCTAGACTAGTAGCCATAGTCTTTAAGAAATGTTTTATCCCATTCTCTCCGCTCTGAGTGGTTTCATCATTGGGAGTAGGCTGGGTTATTTCTTGTAACTTCAATGTTAGGTCTTCTGGATGTTCCTCCACTGTGAACTTCCCAGTGTTAGGCACCATGGGAGGTTTATAGTGATATATGATATTATGCTGTCTTCTGTTCATTTCAGATGTACTTGTCTAGTTTTCTCAATCAGATTGCAAGTTCTCTTAAAGTCAGGGACCCTCCATACCTTATATTTTATGCCAAACCCTCACCAAACTAGACACATTTATTTATTTATTAAATATTTAATTGGCTGCATCAGGTCTCAGTTGCATCACTTGGGATCTTTCCTTGCAGAACATGGGGATTATCTAGTTGTGGCCTATAGGCTCTGAGGCACGTGGGCTCAGAAGTTGCAGCACACGGGCTCAGTTGTTCCAGGGTATGTGGTATCTCAGTTCCCCAACCAAATTCATACTTGCATCTCTAGACTGGCAGGTGGATTCTTAACCAGTGGACTACCGAGGAAGTCACCACATTTATTTTTTGACTGTTACTCAGCCTTTACTTAGTGAAAATTCCATCTGAAGTGTTAACAAACAATACACTTGGGATGAGAGTTTATGTCAAGCATCAGTGTTTAAATGCTATGAGTAAAAATGAATGCTGATTCATCCACCATAGTTATATATATGCAGGCAGGAAGAACTACCACTACCGCTCTCACTGTGGTCAGCAGAGAATTTTTTTTTCTGATTACCCACCAAGATTGTTAGTATCTTTTTAAGGTGATAATAATAGTAAAAAAATAATGCAGATATCAAATCTGTAGAAAATCTACAAAGTAAGCAGTCAGTTCTTCAGTAACTGAGCACTTTCACTCTTCATATAAAAGCACATGTGAAAATCAGTCAAAATAATTATTGCTGAAGTAATATTTAATTAGATCATTTTGAAATTTTGCTTTTGCCACCAATGAATTGTTATTAATACCACTCTAAATAGAAATAACAGAAGTTAAAATGATCTCTTTATCTGCTTTAATATTCTGGTAGGATACAGGAAGAGAGTACAGTACAATTTCATTCCCTGCCTCCACAACAAATACGTCCTCAATCAACAGTAAATATATTCCAAGTTTGTTTCTAGTGTTGAGGATGCTGCTGAAGGGAACACAGAGATGCCTTGCTCTCATGGCATATTCCCTTCATATATAAATATTCCATATTTATATATGCTCCATATTTATATATGGAAGCTTCATATAGGTAAATAGTGTAGCATATTTATAATATGTGAGGAATTATGAGCTCATCAAATCATTGGTTGAGTATCTCATATATTCCAGACATTTTCCTTGGGGCTTATGTTACACAATGAACAAAACAGACAAATTCCTTTCTTCCATGAAGCTTATATTTGGGGTAGGGGGGCAGTCAAATAGGTAAACAAATATAAAGCAGGTGGTAGCTGCTCTGAAGAAAAATAAAGCAGTAAGATGGATTAGATAATCATGCTAATAATAATGAGGGAGCTCTTATTTACGTAGGGTGGTCAGGGAAGGCATCTCTAATGAGATGTGCTATTGATACAGACCCTTGATGAAGTGAGGGAACTAGTTTTCTAGCAGACTGTTCAGGGGAGCTGTTCCAGGCTGAGGGGAAATTGCAAGTGCAGATGCTCCTATGTATGAGTGGGCTTGGTGTGTTTGAGTGAAACTAACAGAGCCAGGAGAAAGTGCTAGGAAGTGTGGCTAAAAGGGATGAGCAGGGTCAGATCAAAGAAGGCAGTGCAGACTATAATAGAGTCACTGTGTTGTACTTGGAAGTGGAAAGCCAGAGGAAGATTCTGAGCAGAGGAGAGACATGACCACATCTATATCATCAAATGATTGCTCTGACTGCTACTGAGACAACAGACTTTGGGAAGGCAGGGCAGAAGCAGGGAGAAGAGTAAGGAGGCTATTGCAGTCTTTCAGGTGAGAGATGATGGTGGCTTGGCCTGTAGTTTTAACATAGGAGGTGGTCGGGTTCTAGGCATATTTCAAATGTTTATGCTGAGTGAAAGAAGTCAGACCAAAAAAAAATACATAATGTATGATCCCATTTATATCAAATTCTAAAAACTACAAATCAATCTGGAGTAATGTTGGGGTCCTTTAATGGACCGGCACCTGGTGGTCCGGAGTAGACGATAAGAAAGTAAAAGAAGGCAAGAAGCTAATATTCCCCAGGTTTTGCAGCCGGCCTTTGTGCTGCAGGGAATCAGCCAGAAATAGAGAGAGAAAGAAAGAAAGACACGAGGACCCAAGTCTCCGGTGGAGCAAGGGTGCTTTATTGAATTCTGTAAGAGTATACATACCGTATTACAAGGTAGCTTCTGCAAATAAAGATCAAAAGACCTGACTTTACAAGTTACCAAGGAAACAAGGAGCAATAGAGGCCATAAGGCCAAAAGGCAATCCATATCAAAAGAGGGTCATAAATAATCCTTTTCACCAAGTGGAAAAGCTAATGAAGGAAATCCTATGCAAGCATCCCATCTCTAGGATTTCAGTCCTGGGAGCGGACTGATAAGGCAGAGGGCTCAAGAGAGATAGGAAACAGCACACAGGAATCCTACTGTTAAACATTTCCTGACAGAGTAATACAGGGTTTTTTGGAGACAGGCAAGAGAGGGGAGGGAGGGATGGCAAAGGAGCATGAGGACTCTTCAGGGGGATGGATATGTTCATTGCCTTGATTGCCGTGGTAGTCTCATGAGTGTATACATGTCAAAACTTACCCAGTTGTAGAGTTTGTATGCATGTGCATGCTAAGTTGCTTCAATCACGTCGAACTCTTTGCAACTCCATGGACTATAGCTCACCAGGCTCCTCTGTCCATGGGATTCTCCAGGCAATAATACTGGAGTGGGTTGCCATGCCCTCCTCCAGGGATTCTTCCTGACCCAGGGATTGAACCAGAGTCTCTTAAGCCTCTTGCATTGGCAGGCAGGTTCTTTACCACTAGTGCTACATGGCAAGCCCCAATTGTACACTTTACATATGTGCAATTTACTGTATGTCAATTATATCTCAAACAGATTTCCCTGGTGGCTCAGATGGCAAAGAATCTGCCTGCAATGCAGGAGACTGAGGTTCTATTGGTGGGTCAGGAAGATCTTCTGGAGAAGGGAATGGCAACCCAGTCCAGTATTCTTGCCTACAGAATTCCATGGACAGGGGAGCCTGGCAGGTTACAGTCTGTGGGGTTGCAAAGAGTTGGACACAACTGAGTAAATCTCTGCCTATCTGCCTATACCTCAATAAAGTAATTTAAATAAAGGGTGCCCAGGATTATCTGATGGATTGGACTTGGGGTATGAGACAAAGAGGAGTCAGAATAGTTTGTAAGTTTTTGACTTGAACATCTGGAAAATAGAATTAAATGACCAGTTGTTGAGATAGGGAATATTGAAAGGAGCATGGCTTGAGAGAGAAAATAAGAAGTTTGGTTTTCAACATATTAAGTTGGGGATGCCTAATAGACAAAACTAAGATTCTAAAGCAAAGAAACACATGATAGAAAAGAAATGAAGAACTCCTCATGGCAATACTATTTCCACAGTCACCTAATCTGTTGTATATTCTCTCCCGACAGCATGGGAACGACACTGGACCAGTGGGACATCTCATGGTCCCTGTAGATAACTGTGAACTCTTTCTCGTCTTTTTCCTTATTCAACATTATGGTTTGCATAGATGGATGACATTCTTTCCTCTTGCTTTTAAGGAATCCAATCAGTTTGGGAAACTAATTAAAGGGTTTGATTGGCAAGGCATTTGGCCTTGGCAGAGACTATAGAGAGAAGCCCCTAGTCACAGACAAATGCAATGTCTTCATCTTGAAAATGAAGATAGTAACAAGACCTACTACTGTTGTGAAGATTAAACAAATTGATACATATGAGGACTTTAGAATACCACCTGGACATAAAGAAAACACTCAATAAATGTAAGCCGCTATTAACTAGCTTTTCCTTCCTAACAACTTTTGCTCATTGTCATTTTGATGTTAGTTTCCCCTAAATTGTGGGCTTCTTTAGACAAAGGCCTGATATCTTGTCTGTTGATCTACATGTTTGCCTTCACCACCCTAGTGTTTTGTCCAGTGTCTGGCCTAAAATGGTAGCATAAAATGGAATTTCAACATATTGGCATTGAATTAAATTATTCTCCCCTTATGGACAAGAGCTGCTCAGCTGGCTCAGACGGTAAAGAATCTGCCTGCAATGTAGAAGACCCTGGCTCGATCCCTCAGCGGGGAAGATACCCTGGAGAAGGGGATGGCTACCTATTCCAGCATTCTTCTCTTGACAGTATCCTTTTTGGACAGAGGACGCCGGCGGGCTACATTCTATGGGGTCAAAGAGAGTCGGACACGACTGAGCAACTAACACTTTCAGTTTCTTATGGATAAAACCCCCAGAAGCTGAAGATCTCAGCATGGGGACCCATTGACCACCTCCACCCCCCAGGGCTAGGGGACGAGGGGTGCAGAAAAAGGCCAAGCAGAACACCGGCTCTAATGTACACCACTGACCCATCATTCTGCTGACCTCTCCTTTTCCTATAAGGAAATCACGGGATGGGGATGCCCCCCAAAACTCCTGGGAGTCAAGAGGGAATCTCGAACTGGAGACCAGCAGTGGAAAATCGTGGGTGGGATTTGGTAGTTAGGAAAAGGAAGTACCAAACCAAGAAGGGGAGGTGAGGATGAGCCAGTTTGGGAAGGACCAGATATCGGAAGCTGCAAGAAAGGGGTCAAAGAAGACCTGCTGTTGGGATGGCGCGGGATGGGGGATGCAAGGTGGAAGAGCAAAGTGAGCGAGGAACGGAGTCTCGCGGAGGGTCGACGACGCAGGGACCGAGGCAAAGGCACGCGATTGGACGAGGAGGAAGAGAGAGTCCCGGTTGCCAAGGCAGCCACCCGACAAGGAGGCCTCGGCAAGGAGGTGGGAGCGCGCGTCCTCCTCCTCCTCCGCGACCCCCGTGGTCCCCTGCCCGAGGCCGCGCTGACGTGTCCGCCGCGGACTCACAGGCCGGCGGGCGCCGCCCCTCCCGCCGCCGCGGGCCCCCGCCCCGCGCCCCGCCCCGCGCCCCGCCCGCCGGCGCCCGCCCCGGCCGCGTCCTCCGCGTCACCGGCTCCGCGAGGTGACCACAACATGGCTGCGGCGCCGGGGCTGCTCTTCTGGCTGCTCCTGCTCGGGCCGCCCTGGCGGGTGCCCGGCCAGCCGGAGCAGGACCCCGGCCGGCGCTTCTCTCAGCTCAAACTCTGCGCGGACGAAGAATGCAGCAGTAAGTGCCGGGAGGGCGGCGGCGCCGGCGCCGGGGCATCGCGGGGGCGGGAGCTCGGCCGCCCCGCTAGCCGACCCGGGGGGCGCAGGCCGGGAGGGCGGAGCGCCGGGTCGGGGGGAGGGCGACCTCCGGGTTCCGGCGTCTGTCCCCTCCGGCTCTCCGGGCGTCGGGGCCAGGCGGCCTCGGTGATGGGGTCTCTGCCTCCCACTTGTTGCCAGCTTTTCATTTTTCCTTCGCGGACGGAGGCGGGGGATGGGGTGGGGTGTTCGGAGGTGGCCCCCCGGTTTCCCCGGGGGCCGCTCACAACGTCCCCTCCCCCGGCCCGCCCCGGCTCCGAAGGGAGATGGGGTTGCGCGTCGCGCGCCCCGGGCTCCGCACGCTGCCTGCGAGCGCTTTCCTGCCCCCGTCGCCGGGTCCACGCTGGGTGCAGTCCGGGGGCGGATGCGCCAGGGACTCGGTGGGCGTCTTCCCTGCCGCAGGATGCTAGGGCTCGGAAAAGCCTCCCTGGCGCAGCCCCCTTCGCCCCTCTGCTTCAGTTAGATTCGGGGCTCGGACCGCCTTTTCTACAGGGATTGGAGTCGAGGTTTGGGACGAGCCCGGAGTCCAGGCATGCGGTGTGTTCCAAGGTCTCCTCCCCGGCTCTGCCTCAGTCCTGTCATTTCTGTGCTTGGAAGGCTCCCGCAAATAGCCCGGCAGGGAGGGCACCGGGAAGGCCAAAATGTGTCTCTCGAAAGAGGCCGAGACTCTGCATCGGCCACCTGGTAACAGTTGTCTACAGTGCGCAGGAAGCGGAATTGTTCCCTCACCGCGAATTCGGGGAGGGCTGGGGGTAGTGAGAAGGGCAGAGATCCCCAGACTCAGATGAAGAAGATTGTTAAAGTGAAAATAATAAATACTCCAGAGGTTTTATAAATCCAGCCAGCTTGAGCTGGATGTCAGTTGCATTGTCAGTTTCATTGTTGGGCTCTCTTCCTGTGTGTTTGCCTTGGCCCCTATCGTCGTTGTGGTCTCAAATAACCTTGTAACTTACAACCATTTCACACAAGGTTGTTCTTGTGTTGTAATCAGTGTATATAGAAAAGCGTTCCTTCTGAAGCCAAAGCCTACAGTTTAGCTATTTAGATTGAAATCAGTGTTATTAAAAAACAGATTTCACAATCGGAAGAACCGTAGCACTGCCACATCATTAGGGGAAAGAAAGGAGGCTGTCATGGATCTGTTTAAGCCATTCCTAGAGGTAACCCTAAGACTGATGTAAATAAACGCTACAAAACTGGAGCAACTTCCATGAATTTCTCCTGCAGTTTTCTCAGAGTAAGTCCAGGTTATTAGCAAGCAGTGTTGGATATGGCCAGTGTTGGCTATGCTTTGCTTTCAAACACTATCCTGCCCGGGTACCTCAAAACGAGTCAGCTGGAAAATTATAACATCCCTGATACTTGCTCAGTATGGAGACATGGTGTTAGAAGGGCCCTTGGGTGTCACATAGCTGTAAAAATGGCGTGTGTCCAAACAAATGTAGCCAAAGGCAATAGCCAGCAGCTAGAGCAGGGTCTGGTCCCCTGTTGTGTTGCATAAAGTGTTTGTTTCGTAAGGTGTGTCCATGTTAGCTGTCCTGTGTGCTTTTCAGACAGCTGCCCCGCAGTGTGCATTGTGTCCTCATCTGATTTATTGTTATCCCTCTGCAGTGATCTTCCTATTTCCGATTCTGATAGGATCCTCAGCCTATCAATTCAAGAATTGTCCATCACCTTCAACTTTGCCTCTCACTTAGTTATATCTGAATTAGGATGCTGACGTGTATTAAAGTAATCAGCTTCAAAATCCAAATAACCCCCTTTAAATCCGTGTTTGTCCCTCAAATATGTATGTGAAGATACATCTTAAGGTGCTTATTGCCAGTTGGCTCTTAGAACAAGTGTTATTTCCGTTTCATCCTTCCTTTTGTCTGCTATATAATTGCATTTGTTGTCCATTTCATTTGACAACTGTGTATTTGTCAGAGAATACACAAACACACAGAGAAGCTGTGTATTTGGCCAACAAAAAGAAAAATACCACTTCTGCCAGTTTCTAGATTGAATATAGTTTAAAGTCCTGCATTTTAAGACTGAAGGTAACTACTGGACAGTTCTCATGGTTTTGCTTGCCCCTGCCATGTATGATTTTGCTTATAGAAACAAAACCTGTTTGCCCACTTCTGATTTTGTTTATAGAAATAAATAAACCTCCTTAATGTTGGATATATTCAATATTATATGCTTTCAGAAAATATTATCTTATGTGATTGGATCCATAATTGGGTATGATATCCTTTCCCATTGATTTATCCAGATACTCACAGAACAGCTTGACTGCAAGTGAAGTGGACGGTGTTTACTGTTGCACAGGAGCAGTTACAGCCACTTAAAGATAGGGCCTTTTAGTGGTTAGTTCAAGTTAATTGACCTCCTGGGAGTTCTTGGGTGCTCTCCCCAGTTACTTATTACCACTGCATGTAGTCATCCTTAACACTAGTTGCATGTGCTTGAATTTACCCAACTGCAAAATGAAGCTTTTTATAATTATGAAACAGCAAAGACTGAAAACTGGATGGTTAGAGAGGGAACCAAGAGTTTCACTCGAGACCAGCCATGTGTGGCAGTGGACGCATTGCTTTTTGTCTGCATTATCCATAGAGAAAAACGGGGCAAGTTTGCCTCTCTCCTGGCTACTTGCAGGGGAATGTGCTAATGTATAACGACACAGCCCTACAGGTGCTCTGAGCATATGAGTTGAGGATGGTTGGTTTCAGAGAGTACTGGAGAAGCTTGATTGTTATTTACAGTGGATTGTTATGTTTCCTGATAAATCAGTATTTGAAAGTTGAATCCTGATACCCGCTTTTCTTCCCTCCCTCTTTGTATACAGTGTTAATGTACCGGGGTGAAGCTCTAGAAGATTTTACAGGCCCAGATTGTCGTTTTGTGAATTTTAAAAAAGGTGACTCTGTATATGTCTACTATAAACTGGCAGGGGGATCGCCTGAAGTTTGGGCTGGAAGTGTAAGTAAAAATTTGACCTAATTTTCTGCCTTTTTATTGACTTGTTTAGCACTATAGATTTAAGTAGCCACAGTTTCCGGGGGTCTTTGATGGAGTTAACTTGTCCCCTCTGCTTGACTGTGAGATGGGGCTCGTGTGTTCCCTGCTGGCTTCAGGCCTGGTGCAGAAGACGGTCTCCAGCAGAAGTGAACTGCTTCCAGCTGCTGCTCCTGAGTCAAGCTCTCGACCTTATCAGCCACGAGTGCTCCATACGTAGCAAATAAGGACGTGGTGTATATATATATATATATATATATACACACACAGAGGATTCAGTTCAGTTCAGTCTATCAGTCATGTCCGACTCTGCAACCCCATGGACTGCAGCTCGCCAGGCCTCCCTGTCCATCTCCAGCTCCCAGAGTTTACTCAGACTCGTGCCCGCTGAGTTGCAATAGAGTATTATTCATTCATAAAAAGACTGCAGTCTTGCTATTTGCAACATGGATGGATTGGAGGGTGTTGTGTTAGTGAAATATGGCAAAGACAAATACTGTATGTTATCACTTATAAGTGGAAGCTAAAAAGTAAGACAAATGAATGTAACAAAACAGAAGCAGTCTCACAAATGCAGAAAACAAACTGGTAGTTACCGATAGTGAAACCTGAAACTTCACTTTGAAACTTATTAACTTCATTGTTTCAAAAAGGAAGGATTCGTGAGCATCAGACTTAATCCTGTAAAATATGGGCAAAGTAGTGTTTTAGGCATTCCTGTTAAGAGTTGATTTTTTAAAAGAATTATTTTCTGAACTGTTAACATACCTAATCATGTGCGCTGTTCCTGTTAAAAAAGCAAAATGTCATTTTTTTCTGTGTGCTTTCCTGTTTGCTTGTTTTGCTTGCAACTGCCGGGGCATCCTTTTCCTGCTCTTTGGACACTTGCTCCCACAGGCTCTTCCCAGCAGGTCTTTTCCCAGTCAGCTCTGTGGGTGCGGGCATGGCAGACATGGAGATTCATGACTTTGTCATGCCTTGATATTTTTAATGAGGTGATTCACTGGAAGTGACCTGATTGGGAGGCTTTATGAGCTTTCCTTTCTTTGTGATGTGTTACCTGATTATTTATTGAAAGTAGTAAGAGTCCTGAATACCCTAAGGATCGTCCAAACTTACAGAAACACTCAGTCCCAAAGGTGAACATTTTCACTCTCTGTAAATCAAACAACAGAAAAGAAAGCTTAAGAATCCCCTGTCAGGAAAAACAGATTTATTTTGTTGGTGGTCCAGATTCCTAGGGAGAAGTCCAGTAAGACCAACTGGTCAGATACAATCTTTCTATTTAGGCAGAATCCCAGTTGAATGGCTCAGATGCTGAAGAATCTGCCTGCAATGCAGGAGACCTGGGTTTGATCCCTGAGTCGGAAAGATCCCCTGGAGAAGGAAATGGCAACCCACTCTGGTGTTCTTGCCTGGAGAATTCTGTGGACAGAGGAGCCTGGCGGGCTGCAATCCACAGGGTCACACAACTGAGAGTCGTACACAACTGAGCAACTAACACACACACACACCGGTTGAATCACCGTATTCAGAAGAGAATCTGTTTTGTTCCTTTCAAGTCTATTGCATGAGATTTCTTGATAGTCTTTACTCTTGGAACATTTTTTTTCACGCCCATACCGTTTTTGATAAAGTGGTGAAGTTGGAGCATTTGGATAAGTGAACTTGACTTTTCACCTCTAGTTCAGTTCAGTTTAGCTCAGTCGCTCAGTCGTGGCCGACTCTTTGCGACCCCATGAATCGCAGCACACACCAGGCCTCCCTGTCCATCACCAACTCCCGGAGTTTACTCAAACTCATGCCCATCAAGTCGGTGATGCCATCCAGCCATCTCATCCTCTGTCGCTCCCTTCTCCTCCTGCCCCCAATCTCTCCCAGCATCAGGGTCTTTTCCAATAAGTCAACTCTTCGCATGAGGTGGCCAAAGTATTGGAGTTTCAGCTTCAGCATCAGTCCTTCCAATGATTCTAGAGAGCCCGCCAGTCTTTCTGGTTCCTGACCGTGCCCCTGCCTTTGCAGGGAAGCCCTGCCCTCAGCTCTCAGCCAGAAGGGATCTTTGCTGTCTCACGATTGTTGAGGTGGTGCTTTGTTTGCACCGCTCGTGTGGCACTCCTTTTACTGCCTTGTATCGCAGTTAATGTGTACTCTTAGCTTCAGCAAAGTCAGAAACTCTACAATGGGGCATGTGTTGTCTTACCCATTTTCCTTGTGAATATTTCCTTTCAGGGAGCAGCACTTGTTTCCATTTGTCCCAAGTGTAGCTTATGCAGAATTTGTTCTCTTGAAACAATATTCTTTTCCCAAATCAAATCAGCAGAGATGAGATACGGAAGCAAGATTAGATATAAAAGTTACCTTCAGTCATGAGGGCCTATGATTCTGCATCTTTTTGTCAGATCCTAAGAAACAGGACCCACTCGATGTAAAAATTTCTGGAGTTTTTTACGACCTGTGGTCTCAGTTGACAAACATCACACCAAGATAAATGTATTTCCTTTTCACATAGCTCTGATTTCTTTCCCTTTTCTAGATTCTCTTAATAAACTGTTCCTGAGAAGAAAAAAACTGTATTTTCTCTCAGCCTCCCCTCTCATTTCATGATTAGAAACTCTGTCTCTTGAGCTTTCAAGATGGTTCTTGCTTCTATTTCTTAGTTTTCATTCTGCAGTGTTTTGGGGTTTTTTTTGTTTTTTAGAATTTTATACTTTAACTGCCAGTGTAGCAATTTAGAATTGCACTGTCTTATCTAATCTTAAAGGCAGTGTTCTAGTAAAACTGGCTTTCACAGAGTTGCCAGATATAACAAAAGCTCTCATAATGCGGATATTTTAGGAGTTAGTGATAAGATACCCTCTTTTTTTTTCTCTTTCTATGCATTTGATCTGCATGTCAGTCTCCTCCTTTATTGGTTGGGAAGAGATCTGCTACTCCCTTTCAGACTATAGTTAGTAAAAGACAGTGTGTGTTTCTCAAGAGGACACACAATATATTGATAAATAATACCTTTTAGGTCTCCTTGGTGGCTCAGTCAAGAGACCACCTGCAATGCAAGAGTCCTGGGTGGTTCAGTCCCTGGATCGGGAAGATCCCTTGGAGAAGGAAGTGGCAACCCACTCCAGTATTCTTGTTGGGAAAGCTGTTAGTGCTATAGATAAATGGGATTATCTTCTGTCTTTACTTGCATGAAACTAAGCTTGCTGTGTAGATTTGTATGAATTTTATTTTCTCCCACAAACCTTGAAAATCTAGTTTGGAAAAAGCTAGTGCAGCCCATGGTATCAGTCAATATTTGCCTTTTGTTGTACTGGTCATGCATTTCAGAAATGGTTGGTTTTTTTAAAAACTTATTAATACATCTAAGACCTGGTTTATGAGTAATGATGTGAAATGTGCAGATAAATTCTTGTTAGAGGGTATTTGAAATTCTTTCTACCCAACTTTTATTTACATAGTTTTAATTGCATAATATACACTAACTTTCTCTTGTATAGATCTTCTAGCTATTTCAGAAATCTCACTGTATGTGCCCTGTGTTTAGAATTAAGTTGAATATTGAAAGAAAATTTCAGTGGTTTTAGAAAATTTGTCCATACAACATTTTGTACTTAATTTATATTGGAATAATAATCTCTGTAATCATAATAGCAACTATCTATCTCTTGTGGTTATATCTACCTATCTGTATGTTTCTTCTCACTACTTAGAAGTCTCTCGTTTATGTTTCTCATAAAGAATTTTGATTGATGCTCATTTCTTCTGCTGTTTTTTAATGTAGGTTGGGCGCACTTTTGGATATTTTCCAAAGGATTTAATCCAGGTGGTCCATGAATATACTCAAGAAGAGCTGCAAATTCCAACAGATGTAAGTTGTGGATTCTGTTGTTGTTCTCAGTTATAAATTGACTTATAAATTCATCAATTACACTTAATTAACTAATTTTGAAAGTCTCTGAATGTGTTTTGATCAAAAAAGGGAAAACAAGTTAACATCTATGTATGAGATTTTAATTTACCAGACTACCTTTAAAGAAAAGAGAAGTTTGAAAACAATTTATGGGAGACTTTGTATCACAATCCGATAGTTCTGTGTTGAAGCAGGTGTTCTTGTACAAGGCTGTGTATGCTTATTCAGGATTTTTATTTGCTACTTGATATGAGAAAAAAATAATTCAGTATCTTTATATTTAGTTATTAAATTTAGGAAGTAAATACTTTTATTTTTACTTTATTTACTTCAAATTACTTGAAGTAATTTTTTTTTTTTACTTCAAGCAAGATGAGAAGTTGTCTCAATACTCACTGAATAGCCTTTAGACATTTCGAGTATATAGAAATCAGGTTAAATTAATCAAACCCGAAATTATGTATTAGGCCATAAAGTTTTCTTTTGGACTCTAATGATTTAAGGGATTAGAGTTATGGGATGGATTCTGGAAAAGGGAACCTGAATGTTTCACACAAGATCCAGCCTCAGTCGAAATCTCAAATCTGCAGGTCCTGACTGCACAATCTGGAAAGCATTCATCCCGGGTGCACTAACTTAAGTAGCTTTGTAATGACAAGGATTTTGTGTTCTGGGATCCTCACTCCAGCTGATTATTTTCTGGAGTTTTAAAATTAATAAGAATTGAAACCCACCTTCGAACAGAAATCTTTGAGCAACTCTTTGGAGTCGCTGCGAGAGCATGCAGGCTCCTGGCTGGGGACAGGTGTCAGCCGAGCTCTGCTGAATAGATGAAGTCACAGAACCATTGCTATTTTTGAAACTTTTTGTTTTCCCAAGGGTCATGAAATCAGCCTGATTACCTGTTAGCCCTTGCTCCTAATGAGGATACTGCTGGGAGGGAAATATACGCTAGACAGCAGCTCATGGGTCACAGAGACCTCATTTGTTAGGGATTCTGCCTTCTGATTGCACCTCTCACTCCATGCTTCCCTCAACGTGAAGAAATGGCTTAGAAAGGCACGTGGGGAGCAGAGGAATCATTCGTTCCTGCCACACTTGTCAGGTCTCTCCAAGGACTCTGACAGTTTAGTTAGGAGAAGGAAATTATCATTGTTGGTTTTTAAACTTTTCCCTCTGTTTAATGGAAAGACTAGAGATCTCTTGAGAGATACCAAGGGAACATTTCATGCAAAGATGGGCTCAATAAAGGACAGAAATGGTAGGGACCTAACGGAAGCAGAAGATATTAAGAAGAGGTGGCAAGAATACCCAGAAGAGCTGTACAAATAAGATCTTCATGACCCAGATAATCATGATGGTGTGATCATTCACCTAGAGCCAGACATCCTGGAATGTGACGTCAAATGGGCCTTAGGAGGCATCACTACGAGCAAAGCTGGTGGAGGTGATGGAATTACAGTTGAGCTATTTCAAATCCTGAGAGATGATGCCATGAAAGTGCTGCACTCAATATGCCAGCAAATTTGGAAAACTCAGCAGTGGCCACAGGACTGGAAAAGGTCAGTTTTCATTCCAGTCCCAAAGAAAGGCAATGCTAAAGAATGCTCAAACTACCGCACAATTGCACTCATCTCACATGCTAGTAAAGTAATGCTTAAAATTCTCCAAGCCAGGCTTCAGCAATACGTGAACTGTGAACTTCCAGATGTTCAAGCTGGTTTTAGAAAAGGCAGAGGAACCAGAGATCAAATTGCCAATATCCGCTGGATCATCAAAAAATCAAGAGAGTTCCAGAAAAACATCTATTTCTACTTTGTTGACTATGCCAAAGCCTTCGACTGTGTGGATTACAGTAAACTGTGGAAAATTCTGAAAGAGATGGGAATACCAGACCACCTGACCTGCCTCTTGAGAAGCCTGTATGCAGGTGAGGAAGCAACGGTTAGAACTGGACATAGAACAACAGTCTGGTTCCAAATAGGAAAAGGAGTACGTCAGGGCTGTATATTGTCACCCTGCTTATTTAACTTCTATGCAGAGTACATCATGAGAAATGCTGGGCTGGAGGAAGCACAAGCTGGAATCAAGATTGCCGGGAGAAATATCAATAACCTCAGATATGCAGATGATACCACCCTTACGGCAGAAAGTGAAGAAGCACTAAAGAGCCTCTTGATGAAAGTGAAAGAGGAGAGTGAAAAGTTGGCCTAAAGCTCAACATTGGGAAAACTAAGATCATGGCATCCGGTCCCATCACTTCATGGGAAATAGATGGGGAAACAGTGGCTGACTTTATTTTTGTGGGCTCCAAAATCACTGCAGATGGTGATTGCAGCCATGAAATTAAAAGACACTTACTCCTTGGAAGGAAAGTTAGGACCAACCTAGAGAGCATATTAAAAAGCAGAGACATTACTTTGTCAACAAAGGTCCGTCTAGTCAAAGCTATGGTTTTTCAAGTAGTCAAGTAGTCACAAGTAGTCATGTGAGAGTTGGACTATAAAGAAAGCTGAGCGCCGAAGAATTTATGCTTTCAAACTGTGGTATTGGAGAAGACTCTTGAGAGTCCCTTGGACTGCAAGGAGATCCAACCAGTCCATCCTAAGGGAAATCAGTCCTGAATATTCATTGGAAGGACTGATGCTAAAGCTGAAACTCCAATACTTTGGCCACCTGATACAAAGAGCTGATTCATTTGAAAAGGCCCTGATGCTGGGAAAGATTGAGGGCAGGAAGAGAAGGGGATGACAGAGGATGAGATGGTTGGATGGCATCACCGACTCAATGGACATGGGTTTGGGTGGACTCCGGGAGGTGGTGATGGACAGGGAGGCCTGGCGCGCTGCAGTTCATGGGATCGCAAAGAGTTGGACACGACTGAGCGACTGAACTGACTGACTGACTCTGTTTAATGACCCCTTTTATGTCAATTTGTTTACTAGCAGAGGTCAAAAAAAAAGTATTAGGTTTATGGGTAGTCCAAAAGCAGATCTCTTTTGACACCTATTCAGAACCCTGATTTAGAGTAGAGTGTGTCCCTCACTGAATCTTGTCTTCAAGCTGTACTTATGATGGTTAAATGGGAGCCCCTGGACACCGTTCTTTGTCCCTCAATATTTTTACTGCCCCTGCACTTACTTGTATTTCAGTAAGATGCTTCTTAAGCTGATTTAGCTTTCCCAGTCCAAGGAAAGTATAAGTCAGGAATCTGTTGTAGACCGAGAGCCTGTCCGCAAGGTGGTACTGCCTGTTTCCAGCTAGGGAAGCAGGAAGGTACAGCCTAGAGGGGAGGGTGATGGAGATGCTGGGTGGTCTTCCAGTTTCTTCTGGACAAACTGTTGTGGGGTAAATTCCCAGGGCATGAGGCATAGATTCTGGAAGGTGTGAGGACCAATAAATGATGCCCTACTTTTCCCTACTTGTACTCAGAACAAACTGAGAAACCCAGCAGGCAGGTGGTTGGAGACCAGGATGTCACCATCACTTACTGATAAAACTTCTTGGAGAACACAGCTCAAGTGTGCAGAAATTAATGGGCTTTTGAACACGGCAGTCTAGAACTAGACAGACTTAACCAGCCACAGGCAGAGCTAGCCAACTAGGGGGCTCTCCTAGTGGACTGTCCCTTATAAAACTGACAGCGTGGAAGAGAGAGGGTGTGTGTCCCCTCCAGCCAGGCCCAAGCAGAGACCAGGTGGTGCGCGACAAACCCACCAGCGACAGGAGTCACTGCTCCCCAGGGAGAAAGAGTGAAGGGAAGCCAGGAACGTTACTCGGGTAGGAGCCCTTCCTCACGGAAATAGGGAGCCAAGGGAAAGGTGGGGTCCATCCTTCCCTCTCCTGACTCCCCAGCGTTGGCACAAAAGCCCCTCCAGGGCCAAACATGAGTTTGCAATCATCTCTGTCATCAGCGTGGGCAAGCACTTGTTCTTGTGACGCTCGGTTAGTGACACGCTAATGTTTTTCTTTGCCTTGCAGGAGACAGATTTCGTTTGTTTTGATGGGGGAAGAGATGATTTTGATAATTATAATGTCGAAGAACTTTTAGGGTTTTTGGAAGTGTACGATTCTGCCACTGAAGATTCTGAAGAAGTTAAAGAAAAAACTGCTCAGCATGTGGAAGAACCTCCTGAAGCATCTAATGAAAGTGACGCTGAACCTGAGCCAGGAGAACCCAACTCAGAGGAAAATGAAAGTGTATTCTCAGAAAACACTGCTGAACTCAGGGAAAGATCTGAGGCTCAGAAGAGCCACCCCCAGTTAAACAGTCAAACAGGTCATGCTCAGGGAGAGCGAACTTCATTTGAATCTTTTGGAGAAATGCTGCAAGAAAAGTTAAAAGTGCCAGAAAGTGAAAGCAACAAAACCAGCAATGGTTCTCACATCTCGCGTGAGCAGGAGAAGATCGATGCTTATAAACTTTTGAAAACAGAAATGACTCTGGACTTGAAAACCAAATTTGGCTCAACTACCGATGCACTTGTATCTGATGATGAGACAACCAGACTTGTTACTTCGTTAGAGGACGATTTTGTTGAGGATTTGGATCCTGAGTATTACACAGTGGGAAAGGAAGAAGAGGAGAGTAAAGAAGACTCCGATGAGCTGCCGTTACTAACTTTTACAGATGGAGAAGATACAAAAACTCCAGGGCACTCTGGAATTGAGAAACACCTGATGGAGAAAGAGCAGAATTCACACGAAGAGCATAAAGTTGAGGAAGCTCAGCCCCCAGGCATCAAAAAGGGTGACAAGAAGATACCAAAACCCCAGGAAGATATTATTTTCTCTGATGTTACAGAAGGGGAAGAAAACACAGACACAGATTTAGAGAGTCCCGATTCAAAGGAAGAGGATGACCCATTAGTCGTGGATAGCAGATTGGGGAAACCACTACCAGAAGATCATATTGACCCTGAAAAGGCAGCAGACAGCCTTGTGAATGTAGAAGTCCCTAAAGCAGACAATGACAACGATCCAGAAGTGGGCGCAGAACTTCACATTAAAGGCAAGGGGCGGAAAGTTGAGGAACCCAAGAGGGACTTGGTGCAGCATGAGGTAGGGCTAGAGGATGAGACGGAAGAAGACCAGACTGTGCACAGTTCTTCTCACAGTGGCCACCTCAGCTCTTCACCAGCTGCCGAGAAAAGTACAGAAACATTAAAATCAGCCTTTGCTAAGCAAGAGACTGTCCTGAAAGGAGCAGCCGTTCACATCTCAAAAGAAATGCTTTATGAAGAAAAGCCCACAGAGCGGAGTTTGGAAGGTGCCTCAGAGAGTGACTCAGTACCGCAAGCAGAAGCGGCAGGGAATCAAGGGGAGGAAGGAAAGACTGAGCAGGAATCCATGGGTGTGGCAGCGCCCTTGGGCAGTCATCAGCCTAATGCTTCCAAAGACAGCGTGGAGGAAGTAGACGCTTCAGTAAGTGGACCTAAACCACATGTGCTTTCCGGGGAACATCCGAGCCCAGAACTTATAAAGGACCGGCTTCTTAAACTTCAAAATCAGACTAGGTCCTTCTCTCCAGATGACACCGGCTTGTCGGGAGACCGGGAAGAAGAGGGTCCCATTCTGGAAAGAAATCTTTCCTGGCAACAAGGAGATGTGGCTGCCGCAGTTCATAAGCAAGTGAACGAGAAGAGAAAGCTCTCTGAGGAAGAGGTCACCAGGGTCACCAAGGATGCCTCGGATGAAGGGCAGGAAGTAGGAAAAACAGGCCCAACCGATAGCACAGGAGGACGAGGCTTCCACCCAAAAGAACCAAACCCAGAAGATGACGATTACAGCCCTGAAGAACTCCTGGAGGATGAAAATGCTATAAGTGCGATGCAGTCTAAAGAAAAAAGCCCTGAGATTCAGGATAAGAGGTTAGATGTTGACCTGCAAAACCCTGAAAAACCTGTTTCAGGTGCCATTAAGACTGATCCAGAAACTGAAAAAAACAAAGAAGCAGCTAGTCATATATTGGAAAATGAAAGAAAAAATGAGACTGCAGGTAAAGGGGTAGACAG
Organism: Odocoileus virginianus; assembly: GCF_023699985.2. Taxonomy (NCBI): domain Eukaryota; kingdom Metazoa; phylum Chordata; class Mammalia; order Artiodactyla; family Cervidae; genus Odocoileus; species Odocoileus virginianus. The sequence continues at coordinate 52,619,987 of NC_069684.1, read as the reverse complement.
TCTGGGCAGGGACCCAGGTGGTCCGGTGGTGGAAAAAGAAGGAAGCTCTCCTCTGCATCAGGAGGCAGAGAGACCCTCTGAAGGAAGTGACTTTCCTGGCAAGAAAGAAAATCAGACTCCAGAGTCGGGTGAAGCGTCTCAGAAGAAAGATCCCGATTATCTTAAAGAAGACAACCATGAGGGCCACCCAGAGACCTCAGGGCTCACGGAGAAGCCTGGGGTAGAAGCCTCGAAAGAGGACGAGGAGGACGTAGAGAAATTCGTGGGCCCGGGAAGCCGGGGGTCTGCCTCCAGGGACCGTGACGATGACTCGTTCCCCTGGGCTCCACAGGCCCCCGTGCAGCCTGAGGTGAGTGTCCGTTCGGAGGACTTGCCCATACTCAGCAGCTTCTTTAAAGATCAGCAGTCTCTGCAGCGATTCCAGAAGTACTTTGACATCCACAAGCTGGAAGCCATGTTCCAGGACATGTCATCCAAGCTGAAGTCAGCGCAGCGCGAGAGCCTGCCCTATAACGTGGAGAAAGTCCTCGATAAGGTCTTCCGTACTTGGGAGTCTCACATTCTGACGGAGGCAGAGAACATGCTCGATGCTCACGTGACAGAAGACGGAGACCTGGAAACGAAGGACAGTAGCATCTTTGAGGAGGCGGCGGTGCTAGATGATGTTCAAGACCTGATCTATTTCGTCAGGTACAAACACTCCACGGTGGAGGAGACTGCTCCCCCGGCAGCGGCACAGCCTGTAGAGGGAGGCTGGGATGGACCGGCGGAAGGTGAGGTACCCACCTATGGCCTTGTAGGGTTGGGCTTGAGAAACAGGCGTGGGGGCCGGGGGGCTGCTGAAGTGCCTCGTGCCTGATTGAAGCTCTCTCCGCAGGTCCCAGCGTCCCCAGAGGGGAGGGGCAATACAGGGATGTCCACACGGCCCTTCCCACCTTCTCTCTTGGAGGCTGGAGTAGAGATAAATATTCCTTGATCCACTTTTCACTTAGTTGAGACCGGTAGTGATAGCATCCTCTGCAGGAAACTTTATAAAAAGAAAAAGACTCGAGCAAGAAAATGGTATACAAAGCAGACCTGGTAACAGAGTACCAATTTCATAAAAGCGCTTTTTTGAACACATTTTCTTCATCATAAAATGACTACTATCTGTCCAGGGACGGACTGGCATTAACTTTTAACTCGATGCCTTGCCTGAGTTCTTGCCCTCTAACCTTCTTCTTCTTTTTCTTCTTCTTCTTTTTTTTTTTTTTTAAAGAAAGTGTTTGTTTGATTTTGTTTTTTGGCCGCACCGAGCGATGTGCAAGATCTTAGTTCCCTGACCAGGGATCGAACCCAAGCCCCCTGCAGCAGAAATACAGAGTCTTAACTACTGGACTTCCAGTGTAGTCACGCCCCTGCCCAGCTTTCATCTTCAGTGGATGACACGTTCTTTCCTGCCCTATTAAGGCAGGAATTTAACTTCTGTCAGTTAAATTCTACCAAACCCTTGAGTTCTTGCATTCAGATTCCTTTCCTGCCAAGGAATGGAACCAGGATGCAGAGCCTCCTGACATAGCCCTTGACATAGAAGCCATTCCATAAATAGCAACTGGATCAGCCCTGAGCCAGCACCCTAGAAAAGTTGATTCCTAGCTCCGTGCTCTTTCCTCTGTCCCCGTGCTGCTGAGATGGAAGGTATACAGACTCTTAGGTATACTCTGAAGAGATTTGAAAGGCACCTCGCCGAGCTGCCTTTGCATGTTATGCCCTTCCCTGTGCCAGCTCTATGAAGCACGCCCGCTTCTGTGTGGAGGAGATCTGTTATTTCCTTGTGGAGTAGATGTTTCCTATTTCCGCTTGACTGGAATTCCTTTTTCCACATTTTTCTGTGTGGGCATATGTTGGTTTGCAGAGGGAAGTAAGGTTCATTGAAGTCCCTACAGGGAAGATATTTATGAAATGCTTTGGGATCAGGGTTTCTCCATAAATTTTATCATGTAGATTACCTATCTGTGATGTGAGAGAAAAGCAATTGAAACTCTTCTTTCCTTGCCCAGTTTTGCCCTGTGGGGCGCCAGCGCATGGAGGGCAGGGTGGCGGGCCACGGAGTTGTGTGCTGGGGGCGTGCTGGAGGTGGGCTTGTCGTTGAGCTTTGCCAGCCCAGGGCGTCCTTATCTCCTGTAGACACCCAGCCACCACTGGAGGAGAACTTCCCACAGGAGGACACGGAAGTTCCTCTGATGCAGGTTCCCAAAGAGCCCGGCCATTTGGATCAACCCATGACCAGGGACATGGGTACCCCAGGAGTCACCCAGAAACCGAAAACTGAGGAAGATGGAGACCCAGGTAACACTTGCTAATTTTTCTTTACAAAGTAGAAGCCTGTTTTAGAGAAGACGTCCTAAGAGATTTATTGATAAAAGTAGGAAATGGAGGGAACCATAACACAGACATAAATGCATTTAAAAAGTAAGAAATCCTGGAACTAGCAGAGAAAAGCAGGAGTCAAAACAAATGGAGATGAGTAATAGCAAGCAAGTCAGAGACCGTAACTGATCTACCAACCAGTGCTTGGTGGGCATTAGCTTATGCGAGTAATGGAAATCTAAAATACTGTTCTTAAAAAGTCTTATGATCAAAAACAGCAGTTTTCAGACAGACCAGCAGTGGGGAAGCTCTGGGGGTGGAGACCAGCAGTCTTGTTTAACAATCCCTCCAGGGGATTCTGATCTGTTAGAAGTTCAGGTTTGAGAACTATTGCTCTGTGTCTCAAATTCTGGCTCCCACTGTTCCCTGCTCCACCCGCTCCCCACGGAGTACATGGTGGCTCAGGCCTTTTGTTAACATGCTACCTAGTCATGGTGAAACTTCTTTTAAAACAGTGAAGAGGATATTTACATCTAGATGTCCTTATACTATAAGATTAGAGGAAACAGTGCAGAACTTTGCAGGATGTAACCGTCCAATGTGGACAGAACCTTGGGAATAGTATGACTACATGATCACAGAGCACAGTAAACATCCAGTGGGAGAGTGACAAATTTCATTTGGATTGAGAAAGTTGTTTCAAAATAAAGGTGTTTTTTTTAAATTCGTTTATTTTAATTGGAGGATAATTACACTGCTGTGTTGGTTTCTGCCATACAGCAATATGAATCAGCCACAGGTGTACAAATGTCCCCTCCCTCCCACCTCCTACCCAAAATAAGGTTTTTAAAAATGCAACCCCAGTGATAGTATCAACAACGTTCTAATTTTTGTGTAGCTCACTCATTTTACTGATAAATCAGAACAGCCGATTGTTTTATTTTGTCTATCCAGTATTGTGATACAACATCATTATCATTTTGTGTTTTTAGAGGTTGTGGTCTCTTAACCATAGATAGAGTCTTACCCTATGATACCACAGGCCTAGCGGCACTGGGCTGCCTCCCTGACCACCTCAGCCCTTCAAAATACAGGAGAGGTCACAGCAGGAAGAGGAATTCAGCTAATTTGGGAGAAGAAATGGCATATCAGAGGTCTCTTGTGTTCCAGAGGATATTGCGTTCATATACAATACTCTGTACTTCTAAACTCTTATAACTCAAAAATGTTCTCTTGTTGAGAATAAGTCACATACCAATAAACTTGATACCTTCTTGCTTGAAAACTTTCAGAGTTAGGAAAGATTTGGCTTGCAGAATTAAAACCAGATGTCTTGCCTCATTCTTTAAGTTGCATCACAAAGTGACACAGCTTCCTTTAGAACTGAACCGTGAAAGTGAAGTATTAGTTACTCATTCGTGTCTGGCTCTTTGCGACCCCATGGACTGTAGCCCACCAGGCTCCTCTGTCCATGGGATTCTCCAGGCAAGAATACTGGAGTGGGTCGCCATGCCGTTCTTTAGAAGATGATCTTCCCAAATCTCCCTTCATGCATCTCAGATGAGGTGCTGACCTGGTTGGGAAAACTTCACCAGTGGTCAGATTCATAGGTCAGTAGCAGTGGAATCAGGGTTGGAAGACATCTGCGTGGCAACTAATCCTGCTTCTCATTAGTTACTTCTTGGACTCCTAGCTATTTGTAAGAAACACCCCAGACCCCCAAAACTCCTGAAATTCCTTCCCTACCACCATCTCATATAGAGATCCTTCCAGGGAGAGGTAGAATTCGACCTCTTTTGCAGAGCTACACCAGGCCCCTGCCTGTGAGCAGATCCCCTCTGTCTCGGCATTTGCTATCCTCCCTTGTGTAGCTGTCATTCATGCATTCACTGCCTCCGAGGTGCCAGATGCTGCGCTGAGCATGGGTGCAAGTCTGCAAACTGACACTCTTCTCTTTCTCATTGTTTACCTGAAGTTTCTAATACAGTGCGTCACCAGCACTAAATAAATGTTTGTTAAATGTGATAGTATGTCTATAGGAAAAGCATAAAATTCTGTGTTCCTCAATCCCTGTGAATCTGTATTATTCAGACAGCAGTTGCATTGACGGGGATGTGATGGAGGAATTGCTGGCAGGTAGATTGGGTCAGAGATAGTGTTCATTTTATAATTGAAGATGTGATGGCTCTAATGGGGGTTCTGACATTTTTTTAAAACATATAATTATCTTCAGGAGAAGCACATATCCAGGCAGATAGACTAATATTCAATGGGCACTTGATAAATATTTAAAATGAAGACAAACAAAACTTATCCTGAATTTTAAATAAAATATTTGCTTTCTCCTTCAACTTTAGGGATAATTACACCAGAAAGCACTCCTGTCGATGCTGTGGATGCCCCAAAGCAGCTGGCAACAAATACTGAAGAACCAGCAAGTGTCACGCCCCTGGAAAATGCAGTTGTTTTCATATACTCACTCATGTTTCATTTAACTAAGACGGTAAGTTTGACATGTAATTTCTTCAAATAGAATGTTAATTATTACAGTTTTCAAGTTGATTTTAAGCGTGAGGTGAAGAATTTAAAATGTCTTTATGAAAATTACTCCTGTACCTTTGTAGCAGCCTCTGAAATAAGCCACAGGTGTGTGATGGTGGTGGGTTCCTAGTTCAGTTCAGCACTTGGAGATAACATTGGCGGCCAGTGCCGGGCACCGGCACACCTGTTCTTCCCTCAGGGATCTTTCAGTCTAACAGGGAGAGAATGAAATTCACTTGAGACACAACATGATGTGGGAAAGAAGAGACGTGTTTATTTACCTGATGGTGTGACAGTATGTCAAATAAATTGATTCACTGAGGTGTGGGGATGGGCAGAGGAAGTCAGAAGTTAGCTGAGATACCTTCTGAGCAGAGTTGTAGGATCCGTGTGAGTTTGATGTGTAATTTGTTGTTGAATAGGCTTGGGGAGGTGGATGGGTGGAGTGCACAGTCACACAGAAGTAGTATGTTTGGAGAAATGGGACATGAAGAAAAGGTTACTTGGCGTTGTCCAAGTTTAGAGCTCGAGGGGCGTGTGGTCTTGTGGAGGGAGATGGGCACAGGTGCAGGAGGTTGTATGTCACAGTAGGTTGTGTTAGAGATCCGTTGAAGGTTTTAAGCAGGAAATAAGTATGGTCATATTTGTTCTTAGAAACAGTCACTTATGGCAGAATTATTTATTCAAATTTATCTGTCTAAGGAATTCTGATCCATATGAGACATTCAGTCTGTCCGTTGAAAGTTATCTAAGCTTTTTGGGGCCTAGCGCCCCCTTGTGGTATTTTCTAGAATTGGACATTCTTCTTGGTAAATGATGGGAATGAGCGCGCTTTCAGAATTCAGAGGCCAAGTTACCCTTGGAGCTATAAAGTATACTCTGCATCAAAAATATCTATCCTCCAGGTTCGGTTATTTCAAGACTTTTTAAGGAAAAGGGGTTATTTTTTTGTTCTGTTATACGCATGGGCTTTGAGTGAGGATAATCTGGTTTCAAATCCCAGGTTCGTCGTTTAGAAACTTGGGCAGGTTACTTAAGTTTGAATCTCAGCTTTTTCATCTATAAAATGCAAATAATACCTACCCCAGTTGTAAGAATTAAATGAATCAATAATATCAAGTATATAGTGTAGTGCCTGGCATTTTATAAGATCTCATCCCCTGCCTGCTGCTTCTTTGGATGATCGGAGAGGGCAGTATAAAAATGTTGGATACTGCAGGGAATTCAGGAGAAAGGCTGCCAGGGTGGGAAAGTTGGAGGAAAACCAAACCGTTTTTCAGCTTTCTGCATGTTTGTGGTAGTGGTAGCCACCCCAGTGAATGTGTCTGCCCTGTGCAGTTAGAATTCTGAAGGAAATTTTCAGTGATGAAGGCGATCTCAGAATTAGAATTTGGTTATCAGCATGAATCATCATCACTTCTAAAACTTAACAGCCTCCAGATGTGGGAGGAGTTCATTTTATTCGTGGGTATGCACAGAGCCCTGTTCTAGGACTGGGATGGAGGACACAGATGTGGTAGAGGATATTGTTTCTGCTTGAGGGATAACAGGAGAAGACACAGACATGAGTGGCAAGAGAAAAGGGTGCGTATTACAGAGTAACAGTGACTTGAAAGGTATCGTCAAGAAAGTATTTGGATGGCCCAATATGTACAGAGTATTATGCTAGGCATAGAAAAGTCTAAGAGGTATAAAGCATAATTCTGATTTATGAAAGGCTTAAAAAAGGATATTTCAAATATATATGGAAATTGGAAAAATGAGAAACATGAAATAGCTGTTGAAAAGTATCAGATAAGTGGTATAGATAACTCTTTGTAGAGCTGGGAAATAATGGGGTGCTGACTTGTTTGGGAAAACTGCACCAGAAGTCAGATGCATAGATCAGCAGTTGATGGAAAATCCAGGCTAGAGGAGATCTGAGAGAGCAATTAATTCAACTTTTCACAAACTGCACTAATTTCCTCTACTCCAGCCCTGACTAGTAGTTATGGGGTCTGGGCATCAACAATTCCTAATGTGAGTCATCTGTCTTATAAGACCACACATTGCTCTGTTGGCTAGTTTATTCTTATAGTGACTCCAAATTTTTCTCCATATGATTTTTTTCTCTTAGAATCAAATTCCTTTTTTACATAGTAATCATTTAAGTATTTGAAGTTATGCTTTCATTTTTTTTTCTTTAGTGTTTTAGCATGGAAAATTTCAAAATGGTAATAGTAAAGAGAGAGTAGTAAAATGAAATTACGGGCCCATCACTCAACTTAACAGTAATTCCTTAATAACACCCATTTTTTGACACATTTCAGAATCCCCTCCCTTCCTTTTAAAATTGTTTTTACTCAGTTCAGGATCTTGAGGTCCAAAAGTTTAAGGGGTTCATAATGTCTTAAATCAACCTTTTAATCAGATGTAAATTACATATAACAAAGTGTACCCATTCTAGGAATGAATTTTAACAAATGTAAACACTCATGTAAAAGCAACCATAACCAAATATGGAACATTTCTTTTGTTTGAAAAAGTTCCCTTGCATACCTTCTCAGTGTATCTTTCCCAAACCACCTGTTCTAGGCAACCATTGACAAAACTTTTTCTCACTGTACATTAGCTTTTCCTGTTGTAGAATTATAGTTATAAATGGATTTATAGTTAGGTGTGAAACTGCCCAGCCTCATGGTAAGTTTATTTTATCTTGGTAAGTGCCCAACTGCTCTCAAAAGTGGCTGTACCATTTTATATTTCCACTAAAAATTTCTAAAACTTCCATTTGGTCACATATTTGCTAACGTCTGGTATTGTCAGCCTTAAAGTGTAGCCATTCTAGTGGGCATGCCTTTGAGGTTTTAATTATATTTCCTGATCCTTAATGAGGTTGAGCACTTTTTCATGTGACCATCCTTTTTCATGGGCTTATGTGTGAAATAGCTCTTTAAATCTTTTGTCCTTCTTTAAACTGGCATTTGGTTTTTTTCTAAATATTAAAGTCTAAGAGTTCTTTGTATTCATATAATTTAGATACAGCTCCTTTGTCAGATACATATTGCAAATCATTTCTTTCAGACTCTGGCTTGGCCTTTCAATTTCTTAGCATTGTCTTTTGAAGAGCAAATTTTTAACTTTGATGAGCACCATTTTATTAATGTTCACTTTTATGGTAAGTGCCTTTTGTCTCCTGCCTAAGGAATCATAGGCAATTCCAATGATGTGAATATTTTCATATTTTCCTCTGGAAGTTTTAGACTTTGTTCCATTTTGAGTAAATTTTTGTGAATGTTGTGAGGTAGAGATCAGGTTTCATTTTTTCCCCTCAAATGGATATCCATTTGCTCCCAGACCATTTTTTTCCCCTTTAAATTACATTGGCACCTTGAGTTGAGACCAGTTGACCACATAGGTAGTTCCTTTGTGAAATTGTTTTGGTCACTGCATTTCCTTTGCATTTCCATATAAAGTTTAGAATCAGCTTACGACTTTCTACAAAAACTCATGCTGAGTGTTTGACTGTTCTTATACTGAATGCATAGATGAATTTGGGAAGAACTGGTATCAACAAATATTAAGGCTTCTAATTAAGATGAACTGAGTTCATCTCTGCATTCATTTAGATCTCTATAATTTCTCTCCACAGGGCTTTGTACTTTTCAGTGTTCAAGTTTCATGCATATTTCGTTTATGTATGCCAGGTATTTCATGGTTCTTGATGTTCTAAATGGTATTTTTTAACATTTTGTTCACAATTTTTTGCTGATATCTAGAAATACAGTTGAATTTTTTGTACTGACCTTGTATCTTATCAAATTTACTTATTATCTTTCTAAATAATCTATTATTTCTAAGGGGGGGTGTAGATTTCATACGATTCTCTGTGTAGATGACCATGGCATCTATGAATAAACACCTTTTTAAAAAGTCAGATTAATTAAAGCATAATTTACATCTAGTAAAATTCACCCTTTCTGTATGCAGTTCTGTGTTTTCACATTTTTTTCAAAAATTTTTGTGTTCACCCTCTCCTGCCTCTCTCTCTAGGACTCTACCTGTATTTATGTTGGCTCATTTTATGTAGTTCCGCGGGTCACTGAGGCTCTGTTCTTTGTTGTTGTTACTAGTCTTGTTACATCTTAGCTTCAATTTAAGTACTTCCTCTTGCTGTCTTTAAGTTTATTTATCTTTAAGTTGATCTTTTTTGGTATCTTATCTGCTCTTAAGCCATCAAGTGAAATTTTCATTTTGGCTATTTTATTTTTTAGCTCTAAAATTAGAGTTCCACTTAGTTTTATTTTATATCTTCCATTTCTCTCCTCACTGTGGTCATTAAAAAAAAATTCTTCAATATATTTTTAAATGATTCTTTTAAAGCCCCTTAAAGCTAACATTCTGTCATCTCTTGCAATTTCTTGGTCTATTTTTGTAGGTTGACTTATCTCTTATATGGGATACATTTTTCTGCTTTTTTTTCACGTCTAGAGGTTTTGTGTTTGGGTTTTTTTGGTTTGATTGTTTTTGTTTCTTTTTGAATACTAGGCACTGGGAATGTAATTTTGCGTGCCTGGATTTTGGTGGCTTCCTTTAAAGAAGTGTTGAAGTTTGTTTTTCTATATTGTTAAGTTACTTGAAGATCAGCTTGATCCTTTCTAGTCTTATTTTTAAGATTTGTTTCGAGGTATAGTGTGTATAGTAGTATTTACTCCAGGGCTTGTGTTTCCCTACTACAATGATGTTATTCTTTTGGAATCTACTAAATGCCCTGAGCATTCATTAAGGTCAGTTCATGCTGACTAGCTGGAATACAGATGTCTCCCAGCCCTGCATTAACTGGAAATTGTTCAACTTCTAGCCTCCTTGCAAGTTGTTCTTTTTGCCCGTAGTTGTTCTCTGCTGATCCTCAAGGAATCTTGCTTATACAGGTGCTGCTTTGAATTCAGCGCACGACTGAAGGAGACATCCTTGCAGATTCCTAGAACTCTTTTTCTTTGTAGTTCTCATCTTTCCGGTAACTGTCCGTGCATGTGTCAGGCACCTCTGCCTCCCTGAACTCTGATCTCCACCTCCTTGGCAAGATTGGTATATTTTGCTTATCTTCCCTGTATTGTGGTCTAGAAAGTGCCTCCAGGTAAAAAGCCGGGTGGTCACAGGGCTCAACTAATTTGTTAGCCTTTCCTTAGGAGTCACAGTTGTGTGCTTCCTCTTGTTCTCTACCTGAACAAATTTTTTTTTTCCCATAAATTTTGTCCAGTTTTCTAGTTACTTTCAGTGGGAGGGCGAGTATCAGATCAGTTAACTCAGTCTATACATGTCTTCTTTTTGTTTGTTTGTTGTATTTTGTTTGTTTGTTTGTTCAGTGTATTCATTGAAGAGACAGGTTTGTTTGGCTGCTAGGAAGTACCATAGTGCGGGTTTTGCTAACTGCGTTCCTCTAGTACAATTGAACATTTTCCCTTGTTGTTTATATTTCTTGGTAATTGCTCAGTCATATTGGGAGTCCAGATTCAGTTTCATTTTTGTTTGGCAGGAATACTTAATAGAAGATGTCCTACTTCCATCAGGAGGCGTCTGTTGTCTAGATGTCCCTCTTCTTGACGTTCCTAGCAATCAGTGACATTGATTAGAATGTCTGCATTATAGGCTGTAGAATGGTAACTGTCTACTTACAGTGTTCCCATGTCATTTAAAGGCTGGGGCAGTTCTACAAAGAGACACTTAATAATCAACTATTCTTTACACTGAGAATTAGTTTGTATACTTAATGCAGTATAAATATTTGATTCTTTCTGTTTAAATAGTTTTCAAAATAATGAGTTGTCTTAGCATTATCCAAAGGTGCCCCAAAGGTTTATGGGTGTGTTTCTTCTAACTCTTTTCTAAGAATCATTAGGATGCATGAATTTTAAAGTATTTGGTTTGTTATAATCCACAGTAGTTATTATTCTTATCAATGCTCAGTCTCTCCCATTTTTGGTTACTGGGAGCCTCTTCAGCTTGGCTCCTGGCCTCTTTTGACATCATCTCATGGTCATTGATGACCTTCCTTGCTTTCTAGTGTAACAAGATGTTCCAGGCTCATTTTGTACATTTCCTGCCCAGATCTTGAAGGAGTTATTTCTCTAAAGAGTCTTTTTTCCTTTTACTGGGAAATGGTATTCAGAGGCAACATTCTGGATACTTAAGATCACTTACTGCTTTAGAGTTGGCCATCATTTCTAGGCCTTTTCAGAGGACAAAGCTAGGATGTAAGGGAGAATTTTTTTTATGTGACTGTTCATTATGATGCCATTTGGATATTCCCAATCAGAGTTCCAGGTGCTAATGGAATTTTACTTAACCACATCTATCTGACATTGTATTTTCTTTCTCTGATGTTGGAAGTCCCAGTTTTTAATGACATCAACATAATTATTTATTTACCTTATTTTACAATATTCACATAATAGTATTAAAAATGCCATATCAACACTACCACCTGCAATGGTTGCTGAAAATATTGCAAGGATATTTTGCAACTCTTTTTGTCTTTAACCTATATCCTACTGGGGTATGCTTGAAAGTAATCCTTTTATGTTGTCCTGCCGTTAAGTTGACATAGGTTAGTTGTTTCATTTTTGCTTTCAATTTTTAGGGTTTTTTTTTTTTAAAGATTTTTAAATTTTATAATTATCTAACAAATTTACAAGAGCCAAAGTCAATTTGTAAAACAAAGTCTGTTCAGAGAAGTCTTAACTTTTGTCCTATTTCCATCCAACCTGTTGATATGTTCCTCTATAGGTAATTTAAAAATTAATTTCATTATCTACCCTGCCATTAAAAAATAAGCAAATGATTTCTGCATCTGGGCTTTCCATGTGGTGCCAGTGGTAAAGAGCTTGCCTGCCAATGCAAGAGGCATAAGAGATGCAGGTTCAATCCCTGGATCAGGAAGATTCCCCTAGAGAAGGAAATGGCAACCCACTCCAGTATTCTTGCCCAGAGAATCCCACGGACAGAGGAGCCCCATGAGCTACAGTCCTTGGGGTTCACAAAGAGTCGGACACGACTGAGCGACTTCCACTTTTCTGCATCTAGCCGAGGTAGATTTATTGATACCAGCTTTACTCTCTTAACTAAAACAGCTAAAAAGAAAAAAACTGAGACAAAATACATGACACAGCAGTTTTCAAGTCATCAGGCAACAAAGAACAGTAGTTTCTGAAAGCTAGAGAACAAATGCCATGAGGTTTACAGCTGTCACATCTCACCGCATTGAGAGAGTTCCCAGGCTGTGGCACAGAGAGGAGGACCCCTGAACTGAGGAAATGGAGCTGAAAGTCCAGGAAAAGTAAAGCAGCTAGGATTCACAAGGTGGAAGTCTAAGAGGAGAGCTACACAGAGAGCGAGCCCTGGGGATTTTTGAAAGGCCCCTGAGTATTCACCAGAGTACTGATCACACGTGAGGGTGACAAACTACTCAAGGTCAGAGAGTGACCTTGATCTAGTGAGTAAAAGAGACAATTGCTGACACAGGGCCAGGAATAGTACCTCGTAATTCTAAGGGAATTGGGTAGAGTCTCAGAAGGGTCTTGCCTCAGCCTAAATGCTGTTCTTGTCCTTCTTAACAAATCTTAAAAGCAAGACCCAAGAGAACCAAACTGTTCCCCAGCAATTTACCTGCATCCCAGAACAAAGCTTAAGAATATCTGGTGTATTAGTCAGGGTTCTCTAGAGAAGCTGAACCAGTAGGATATACATACAAGAAGAGATTTAGTTTAAGGAATTGAGTTACAGATGGAGCTGAGAAGTCCCACAGTCTGCAGTATGCAAGCCGGAGACCCTGTAAAGTTGGGTTGTAATCAGTCCAAGTCCAAAGACCTGAGAATCAGGGGAACTGATTCTCCCCTAGGTCTGAGGGCCTGAGAACCAGGAGCACCAGGAGCAGAAGACTGATGTTCCAGCTTGAGCAATCAAGAAGGAGGGGACACTTTTTTTACTTCTGCCCTTTGTTCTCTTCAGGGCCTCGATGGATTGAACGGTCCCCACTCACAGTGAGGAGGCCAATCTGCTTTACTTATTGTATCAATTCAAATGCTAATCTCATCTGGAAACACACAAAGACACACCCCCAAATAACATTTAATCTGGGTACCCTAGAATCAGTCAAACTGATGTTAAAAAATTGAGCATCACATTTATTCACAAAGTGTGGCATCCTGACAAAGATTATCAGGCATGCAGAGGCAAGAAAAGATGACCTGTGATAATGAGAAAAATCAGCCAAAGCCAACAAAGAACTGTCAGAGATGTTAGAATTAGATGATGGTATTAAACAGTTATTACTGCCATATTAAAAAAGTTAATGTAGAGACATGAAAAATATTTTTTTAGAAAAGATCCAAACTTCTAGAGATGAAACGCCTCTGGTGAAAATATACTGTGTGGGATTAATGCTAGACTGGACATTGTTGATGAAGAGATTAGTGAGCTTGAAGATATAGCAATAGAAGACATCTAAAAGGAAACATACAGGGGAAAAAAAAGAAAACTGAACAGATTATCCGTGAGCTATGGGGACATTTTTCAAGCAATCTAATACATTTAACTGGAATCCCTGGAGGAAAGGATAGAGAGGTGTTCAGAAAATTATTTGAGGAAATAAAGGATGAAAAATTTGTAAACTTTATGAAAGCTGCACCTACAGAGCCAAGTTCAATGAAACCCAAGTATAAGAATCATGAAGAAAACTACACAAAGGCATGTGCTTGTGCTCAGTTGCTTATCATGTCCAACGTTTTGTGACCCCATGGAGTGTAGCCCACCAGGCTCCTCTGTCCATACAATTTCTCAGGAAAGAACACTGGAGTGGGTTGCCATCTCCTCCTCCAGCGGATCTTCCTGACCCAGGGATCAAATGGACATATATCATAATCAGATTGCACAAACTAAGTGATAAAGAGCAGTATCAGCCAGAGAAAAGAGATATTTTAGGAATTAAGATAACATTGACGTCAGATTTCTTATTGGAAACAAGACATGGGAGAATATAGTAGAATAATATCTTTTAATATACTTGAGAAATACTGTTGATCTCCAACATTATACACAGCAAAATATTTTTCAAAAATGAAGACTCTTCCCCCCACCCCCCACCTAAACATACAAGAGCTGAAAAAATTCACCAGGATATCTGCACCATAAGGAATGTTAAGGGAAGACCTTTAGGCTTAAGAAAAATGACAAGAGATGGATATAATGGACCTACACAGAGTAATGAATGCCAGAAATGGTAGGTATATGGCTAAATATATAAAACCGTTATCTTATTATTTACATATCTTTAAAAGTTAATTTGCTGTTTAAAGAAAAATATTATCAGTGTATAATGGGGTTTACAAAATATGTAAAGAATAAAATATATGACAGCAATAGTATTTATACTATTGATCGGAGAGAGAGAAAAAGTGATAACTCTTGTAAAAGTCTTATTGCATACATGAAGTAGTACAGTATCATTTAAACATAGGCTGTGATCATTAATCATTTAAAGATGTATAGTATAATAGTATAGATGTATAGTATAGAATGGGCTTCCCTGGTGGATCAGACAGTAAAGAATCCACCTGCAATGCAGGAGATCCAGGTTGGATCCTTGGGTAGGGAGGATGCCCTGGAGAAAGGGATGGCAACCTACTCCAGTAATCTTGTCTGCAGAAACCCATGAACAGAGGAGCCTGGTAGGCTACAACCCATGGGGTCGCAAAGAGTTAGATACGACCAACCGACTAAGCACACACACATATAGTATAGTATAAACTCTGAATCAGCCACTAAAATAACAAAACAAGGAATTACAGCTAAGAAATCAACAAAGGTGATAAATTAGTATCATTAAAAAGATGTGATCCAAAAGATCACATGTAGAATAAGAGGAAAGGGGGAACAAAGGACAGATGGGATAAACAGCAGAAAATAAAAAAGGATGCTGGGCTTAAACTTAACCATATCAAGCCACAGACTAGGAGGGAGTCATTACAAAGCATATATCTGATAAAGGATTTATATCCTGATTATATGAAGAACTCTCAAAATTCACTAAGAAAAAACATAAGCCAGTAAAATAACAGTTCACGAAAAAAAGATGTGGATAGCAAATAAGCACATTCAAAAAATAAAAAGCTGAACATCGTTAATTATGAGGGAAATGCAAACTTAAACCATCAAGACTAAATAACGACCAAAATTAAAAAGACCAAGTGTTGGGGAAGATGTGGAGGGACTGGAAATACCATACACTGCACGTGGGGATATAAAATGGTACCACCACCTTGGAAAATAGTTGGTCAGTTTCTTAGAAAGGTAGACATACACCTGTCAAATGATCTAGCCATTCTTCTACTAAACACAAATTATACATCCATGTAAGGCCTTGTATATCAAGGTTTGTAGCAGCTCAGTTTGCAAAAGTCAAAAAGTGGAAGAAAAAAAATGTCCATCAGCTGGTTAGTGAATGAATTGTGGTTTATCCATACAATGAAATGCTACTTAGCACTAAAACAGTAATGATTGTTGATCTATGCAGCAACACAGATGAATCTCAAGTTATGTTGAGTGAGAGAAGCCAGAGAAAATAGAATACATAGCGAATTATTCCATATATATAAAACATTAGGAAATGCAGACTAATCTATTAGAACAGAAATTCTGCTAGAGGGCAGGGAGGAGTGACAAGTGGCAGGAGGTGGGATTACCAAGGGGATGATGAGACTTTTGGAGGTGAAGGGTATGTTCATTATCGTGAGTGTGATGTTTTCACAGATGTATTCATCTGTCAGAACTTATCAGATTGTGCGTTTAAATAAGTGTAGTTTACTGCATGTCAATTTTACCTAGAAGCTGTAAAATTCTTCTATATATATATGTATATATATGAAGTCAAACCCTAGTGGTATATAGAATTATTTCATTTCTTTTTTCCAGTTTCATACTACAGTTGACCCTTGAACAATCCAAGTCTGACTTGCTTGGATCCCCACTTATAAATGTTTGTTTGTTTGTTTTCCATTAAATGCATACTACAGTGCTGCACAATCCACAGTTGGTTGAATCCTCGAAGGCAGGAGGACTCTTGCCTAAGGAGAGCCCACTAACTGTAAAATATGTGGGGATTTTTGACTGCACCAAGGGTTAGTACCCCTAACCTCTGTGGTGTTCAGTGGTCAGCTGTATATTTTAATGTATTCAACATTTGTTCTATCATTGAACGATTTGGTTATTTCCAATCTTTTGTTATTATAGCAAGGCTTTGTACATATATCTTTCTAGCATTTGTTATTCTAGTTCTAATATCTTTGAGACAGATCTTTAGAAGTGTCTATATATATATATATATATATATATATATAGGGATTGTTGTGTCAGAGGTTATTACACAGGTTACTTCGGGAGATGTTGCTAGATTCTTATTCATAGGGGTTTGTATCATTTTGTATAATGATCAGTAATGTATGAGAGTACCCATTTCCTCTGCATTCTCTCACTAAAAGAGTATGTTGTTAAATGTTTGGATTTTGCCAATAGAAGTGAGAAATGGTATCTCAATATAGGTTTAATTTGTACTTCTTTTATTATGATTGAGACAGAGCATGTTTCCCTATGTCTGTGAGCTCTTCCTGCTGCTTTCCTGAGGACTGTCTTCATTTTTTTCTGCTCATTTTTTGTAGGCTTGCTGGCCAGCTTCTCTATTTGTAAAGTTCTTTATTCTTTAGGAATATTAACCCTTTGTAACAAATTTCAAATATTTTTTCCCTCAGGTTTTCACTGTCAAAACTTTGCTTATTTTAGTCCAAGAGTTGGACAACGCTTTTTTTTTTTTTAAATTTCTAAGTAGTCAAGTTTACAAACCTTTTCTTAAATAGCTCTTGAGACATAATCAGGAAGGTTTTCCTCACTCCTAGTAATCAAGAAAAATAACCAATCCGATCACATGGACCACAGCCTTGTCTAACTCATTGAGACTATGAGCCATGCTGTGTAGGGCTATCAAGATAGATGGGTCCTGGTGGAGAGTTCTGAAAAAATGTGGTCCACTGGAGAAGGGAATGGCAAACCACTTCAGTATTCTTGCCTTGGGAACCCCAAGAATGAACAGTATGAAAAGGCAAAAAGATAGGACACTGAAAGATGAACTTCCCAGGTCGGTAGGTGCCCAGTATGCTACTGGAGATCAGTGGAGAAATAACTCCAGAAAGAATAAAGAGACACAGCCAAAGCAGCAAGACCCAGTTGTGGATGTGATTGGTGGTGGAAGTAAAGTCTGATGCTGTGAAGAGCAATACTGCATAGGAACCTGGAATGTTAGGTCCATGACCCAGGGGAAATTGGAAGTGGTCAAATAGGAGATGGCAAGAGTGAACATCGACATTTTAGGAATCAACAAACTAAAATGGACTGGAACGGGTGAATTTAACTCAGATTACCATTATATCTACTACTGTGGGCAAGAATCCCTTAGAAGAAATGGAGTAGCCATCATAGTCAACAGAAGAGTCTGAAATGCAGTACTTGGATGCAATCTCAAAAATGACAGAATGATCTCTGTTTGTTTCTAAGGCAAGCCATTCAGTATCACAGTAATCCAAGTCTATGCTCTGACCAGTAATGCTGAAGAAACTGAAGTTGAATGGTTCTATGAAGACCTACAAGACCTTCTAGAACTAACACCCAAATAAGATGTCCTTTTCATTATATGGGACTGGAATGCAAAAGTAGGAAGTCAAGAAATACCTGGAGTAACTGGCAAATTTGGCCTTGGAGTATAGAATGAAGGCAGGGTAAAGGCTAATAGAGTTTTGCCAAGAGAATGCACTGGTCATAGCAAACACCCTCTTCCAATAGCACAAGAGAAGACTCTACACATGGACATCACCAGATGGTCAATACCGAAATCAGATTGATTGTATTCTTTGCAGCCAAAGATGGAGAAGCTCTATACAGTCAGCAAAAACAAGACTGGGAGCTGACTGTGGCCCAGATCATGAACTCCTTATTGCCAAATTCAGACTTAAATTGAAGAAAGTAGGGAAAACCACTAGACCATTCAGGTATGACCTAAATCAAATCCCTTATGATTATACAGTGGAAGTGAGAAATAGATTCAAGAGATTAGATCTGATAGAGTGCCTGAAGAACTATGGAGGGAGGTTCATGACATTGTATAGGAGACAGGGATCAAGGCCATCCCCAAGAAAAAGAAATGCAAAAAGGCAAAATGGTTGTATGAGGAGGCCTTACAAATAGCTGTGAAAAGAAGAGAAGTGAAAGGCAAAGGATACAAGGAAAGATATACCCATCTGAACGCAGAGTTCCAAAGAATAGCAAGGAGAGATAAGAAATCCTTCTTCAGTGATCAGTGCAAAGAAATAGAGGAAAACAATAGAATGGGAAAGACTAGAGATCTCTTCAAGAAAATGAGAGATACCAAGGGATCATTTCATGCAAAGATGGGCACAATAAAGGAGAGAAATGGTCTCGACCTAGCAGAAGCAGAAGATGTTAAGAAGAGGTGGCAAGAATACACAGAAGAACTACACAAAAAATATCTTCATGACCCAGATAATCATGAAGGTGTGATCACACACCTAGAGCCAGACATCCTAGAATGCGAAGTCAAGTGGGTCTTAGGAAGCGTCACTACGAACAAAGCTAATGGAGGTGATGGAATTCCAGTTGAGCTATTTAAAATCTTAAAAGATGATGCTGTGAAAGTGCTGCACTCAATAGGCCAGCAAATTTGGAACTCAGCAGTGGCCACAGAACTGGAAAAGGTCAGTTTTCATTCCAATCCCAAAGAAAGGCAATGCCAAAGAATGCTCAAACTACCGCACAATTGCATTCATCTCATATGCTAGTAAAGTAATGCTCAAAATTCTCCAAGCCAGGCTTCAACAGTATGTGAACTGTGAACTTCCAGATGTTCAAGCTGGATTTAGAAAAGGCAGAGGAACCAGAGATCAAATTGCCAATATCCGCTGGATCATCAAAAAAGCAAGAGAGTTCCAGAAAAACATCTATTTCTTCTTTATTGACTATGCCAAAGCCTTTGATTGTGTGTATCACAACAACTGTGGAAAATTCTGGGAGAGATGGGAAATACAGATTTCTCCTCCTGAGAAACCTGTATGCAGGTCAGGAAGCAACAGTTAGAACTGGGACATGGAACAACAGACTGGTTCCAAATCAGGAAAGGAGTATTTCAAGGCTGTATACTGTCACCCTGCTTATTTGCGTTATATGCAGAGTACATCACGAGAAACTGGGCTTGATGAAGCACAAGCTGGAATCAAGATTGCCAGGAGAAATATCAGTAGCCTCATCCTTATGGCAGAAAGTGAAGAACTAAAGAGCCTCTTGATGAAAGTGAAAGAGGAGACTGAAAAAGGTGGCTTAAAACTCAACATTCAGAAAACTTAAGATCATGGCATCTGGTCCCATCACTTCATGACAAATAGATGGGGAAGCAATGGAAACAGTGACAGACTTTATTTTTTTGGTCTCCAAAATCACTGCAGATGGCAACTGCAGCCATGAAATTAAAAGATGCTTGCTCCTTGGAAGAAAAGTTATGACCAATTTAGACAACATATTAAAAAGCAGAGACATTTCTTTGCCCACAAAGGTCTGTCTAGTCAAAGCTATGGTTTTTCCAGTAGTCATGGATGGATGTGAGAGTTGGACTATAAAGAAAGCTGAGCACCGAAGAATTGATGCTTTTGCACCGTGGTGTTGGAGAAGACTCTTGAGAGTCCCTTGGACTGTGAGATCAAACCTGTCCATCTTAAAGGAAATCAGTCCTGAATATTCATTGGAAAGACTGATGCTGAAGCTGAAGCTCCAATACTTTGACCACCTATGCGAAGAACTGACTCATTTGAAAAGACCCTGATACTGGGAAAGATTGAGGAGAAGGGAATGATAGAGGATGAGATGGCTGGATGGCATCACCGACTCAATCGACATCAGTTTGAGTAAACTCCAGGAGTTGGTGATGGACAGGGAGGGCTGGCGAGCTGCAGTCCATGGGGTTGCAAAGAGTCGGAAAGGACTGAGTGACTGAACTGAATGAATCAAGAAATTCATCCATATTTTTTCTAGTACTTACTTGTTCCCATTTTTACATTCAGGTTTCTGACCTAGTTGGAATTTATCCTTTTGGACAGTGAGGGTGAAAAAATCCCATTTTTATTATTTTCCATTTGGTTATCTAGTTATGTCAACGCCACTTGTTAAAAAGTCTGTTTTTCTCACAGTCGACTCTTACTGTACCCTAAATTGCCAATGTAGTTGGGTCTATTTCTAGATTTTTCTATACTGTCCCATGGTCTGTCTGTATGATTCTCGGGTCAGTACCACACTGTTTTAATTATGGAGCATGACTTAGCCCACTACTCCCCCCACCTCCCTTCTATTTCTAGCTTTCCCTGCTTAATTGTTCTTCTGAATTGACTTTATATTCAACTCATAAACATCATACCTTTAAACATCTAAAAACATCAGCCACTCCACCCCCCCCCCCCCCAGGATTAAATATTTTTATTATCTTCAACCCTTAGAACGCGATTTCCAGACTTCCTTGTCCTTTTCCACAAATCCTAAAACCGTAAAATGTGGGACTCAGAACTGACCCCACTGGCATAAAAGTATAGAAAGACAAGCTTCCGTAGAATTATACTTCTTAGAGGGGCATCAGCGAGAACGTGGGGGGCAGCCTGGCAGGGAAAAAGTAAACCGGAGACCGCAGAGGGCCGGGAAGGAACCTGGCCCTGCGTCGCGGCCGAGGCGGAGGGCGGTCCATCAGAGGCACCGGGAGCGGCTGGCGTCTCAGCACCTGGAGATAAAAGGGTCCAGCTCTGGGCAGGCGTAAACGGGCCACCTTCTTCTTTTCCCCCAGCCTCCGCTGAGCGTCCTCGAAACTCCCGGGCCCAGGGAATCGCGCTGTCTCTCCCACTTGCTGAGCCGTTCCGTCTCCCCCTCCAGTTATTCGCGCCTTTCTCCCCGCGGCGCTCTTGACCTTAGGTTTCTTCCCTGTGGCCCCGCCCCCGCGGGCCCGGTCCCCGTAGGCGTCCGTACTTCCGCCAGGGGCCGTGTGTGATGACGTGTTTTCCAGGAGGCGCGGAGCGAAAGTGCCAGAGGCCGAGGAAGGCGAAGTTCAGTCCGAGTTTCCGCCCCCTGAGCCGGGTCTTTTCCGAAGGAGGAAGCGGTGATAGAGAGGGGTTCCGGAGCCGTCCACCAGGGAAGCGTCGGCCGCGCTCCGCTGTCCCGTCACGATGGACTCAGTACCTGCCACGGTGCCTTCTGTTACCGCCTCCCCGGGGGACCCGGAGCTTCTGGGACCCCTGTCGGTGCTCTACGCAGCCCTGATAGCTAGGCTTCTGGAGGTGACGGCCCTCACCCTCAGCTCTGGCAGGCGGGTGGACGAGTTCTGAGCGGAGTGGGTGCCCTGACCGGGCGGAGGAGAAATAAAGTGTGTGTCAGGCCTGAGGCGGCAGGACTTTCCGGTGCTGTTTAAGGAGATGGTGGGAGTGTATTTGAGAAGGTTTTGTGGCGCTTTCATTTTTTTTTTCAATTGAGTACTTATGATGTGGCAGGCAGTGTGTTGCTTTCGAGTGTACAGTTCGGTCAAAATAAGCGAGTATCACGTCCCTGCGGGTCCTTTTCACTTGACCCATGAAACCGTTGGGGGATGGGGTCGGTACAACAGTAAAGAGTGTAGAAAAGGAGAGGAGTGTAATGCCCTGTTGTAATGAAACAATTTCTAGGAACCAGTTAAGAGCGGTCTGCCTAGACCAGTTATCGGGAACTGTCTGAAGTTTCTCGGTGTTTGTTTTTATGTAAGTAGAAAACAGTTAAGACTTAAGATCTCAGAGAAAAAGTTAATTGTGGTGTTCATTACCACTCTGGTTTTAATAGCAGCTGTAAAAGCTTCTATAGTAATGTTTCAATTTTTTTTTTAATGTGGCTTCTCAAATCATACAAATTAACAAAAAGAGAAAAAGGGTGATCCAGAGGGATTCTAGCCGTGTGTTGGACAAAATGGTGTTTTGGAGACTGTTGCAGAATGGAAATATATGCTCCACATAAAGAGATTGAGATTTATAATGTTTAAAAGACTTAAAGCCAAACAGGAAAGAGGAGGCTGCCAGTATCTTCTTTTCATTTAAGCAGTGGAAATAATGAAGAACGTTCAGGGGATCGCTGTCTAATGGAGATTGAATTAGATTTCTGTGGATGATTCTCTGTGATGCTTTATCGTAAATTTCTTTCAGGTTTCCCACTATTTCTAATGTTTCTCTTCCAGCTCCTTGCTACATTGCCTGAGGATGTCCAGCCTGGGCCTGATTTTTATGGACTGCCGTGGAAGCCTGTACTTATCACTGCCTCCTTAGGAATTGTTTCATTTGCCGTTTTCTTCTGGAGAACCGTCCTTGCTGTGAGTGAATTAATTTATATCTTTAGACTCATTTAAACAGGAATATCACTGGCCCTTTTGCTTTTCTTTTAATTACTAACTTGAACTCAAATGAATGCTTATAATCCAAGCTAACGTTATAAGATAATTCAGTGCAATCTTTGTTGGTAAAGACTTAGGTGAACAAGATGATATGTGTATAATCTCAGTGGGGAAACTTTAGTTTACAAATCAGAAGCCTTAAAAATGTTCATGTCCTTTTGTATAGTATAATACCATGTCAAGTAATCTATCCTAAAGAAATAACCAGTCATAAATTAAAAGATATATGGGGTGTTAAAAATGGAACCATATTAATTAGAGTGAAAACTTGACAACCTAAATGATCTATTGTGGGGGCAGGTTATTATCGTACATCCATATAATGAGATATTAGGCAGCTCTTAAAATTTATGTATTTCAAAGATACTGGGGCACAGAAAATGCTCACAATTTAATGTTAAGTGGAAGAAAGCCACAACCAAGACTTTAAAGTGTAGATAAACTATTATGTAAAAGTATATACACACAGAAGAAATGCTGCAAATGGTAAAAATATATATCAAAAATAATTTTTCAGTCTTTTTCCTTACATATATGTTTCACATATTTTCTAATTTGATCATATGCTGTTGTGTTCAGAAGATACCTTTTAATTTGGAAATACAGATTACGTAGTGTCTGTAGACACCATTAAAATTTTTATTCCTTAGAGTCCTTTCCTGTGCGTAATTTGTCTTTCATGCTTATAGGTTATGTGTTCTCGTGCAGATACATACTTAGCGATTCTGTTTCACAGTCATCTAATTGGGGGAAAAGTTACTCTGTATAAATGAGCTTTGCAGATGAAAAGGTTTCAGTTGAAACTTAGCAGTTAAAGTGGCCAGAAGCACCTTTATGATGCATGCACATCTTTCTAAAATTGAGTCTTCTGATTTCCTAATTCTCTCAGTCATATCATTGTTAATAAGCTTTTTCTCCTTGCACAAGTGATTGTCAAATGATTTAAAAACAAAGGTCTTTTGCCTGGATTGTTGTGAAGACCCCTTAAATCTCATGAGGCTTTTCCTCAGCTACAAGGAAAAAAGAGAGAATAGACAGTGAAACCATTTTCTATTTTCCAGTCTTGGTTCTCCCATCTCAAAACCTCTGACACAAGGTTATGTAGGCTTTATGTGCTAACTGCTGCCCCACAGTCTCAACATTTAGGATCTTGTTCCGTACTCTCATTGCCTGCTTCTTGCTTCTTCCTCCTTGCTTCTTTCTCCTACCTGTTGCTTTGGGTGAGAGGATAAAGGAAGCTTACTTTCTCATTAGCAAGACTGTGACATTAGAGAAATTGTCATTAATTCTGTGTTGAAACTGAATGTAGTTTCTTGTGGAGACCATCATTAAAAATGGTGTTAGATAATATAATAATACTGAGATACTGTGGATGATTTGTGGACTGATCTGAGCATCTCATCACCATTTATGACGTTTGGCAAAGGGAGTAGGTTACAGGGACATTCAGTAACACTTTTTAAAAAATTGAGTACTGTTTGTTGGATTTTATGCTTTAATTCGGTGCTGACACTAGGGGATGATTTATTTATTTATTCCATCTATTTTTATTAGTTGGAGGCTAATTACTTTACAATATTGTAGTGGTTTTTGCCATACATTGACATGAATCAGCCATGGATTTACATGTGTTCCCCATCCTGATCCCCCCTCCCACCTCCCTCCCCATCCCATCCCTCTGGGTCTTCCCAGTGCACCAGCCCTGAGCACTTGTCTCATGCATCCAACCTGGGCTGGTGATCTGTTCCACCCTTGATAGTATACTTGTTTCAATGCTGTTCTCTCAGAACATCTAGGGGATGATTTAGAAGATACTGGCTGTTATTTCTCTTGTTGCTTGTATATTTTCCTTTTGTTGTTGTTTAGTTTCTAAGTCTTGTCCGACTTTTCCCTCAGCAGTCTTTTCCGTTTTAGATTTATGATCTTCATTTTTAGGGAGTTGGGAAAATCAGATGGTCTAATTTATTAGATTTCTAAATTCACCCAGTAGCCAACTTTGATTAGGATTTGTAAGATGTTTTCTGGTGAAAGAAGTATATCTTAGTTCCCTGATTATGCCTTTAATTTGTTTCCTCAGAGTCTTTTTCAGTTATCTTTGTTTCTAGATCTCATTCTGGCTATTTGAGGCTGTCAAATAAATGGTTTTGGGTAAATGAAACATTAGTGTATTTAACAGGAAAATGTTACTTACTCCGTTTCACTTTTTTTAAATTGAGATATAATTGACAAGTAATATTACATTAGTTTCGAGTGTGTAAAGTAATGGTTTGATATTTGTATATATTGCAAAATGATTGCCAAAAGTCTAGTTGACAGTCCATCACCAATACATAGTTAAAAGATTTTTCCCGTCCTTGGGATGGGAACTTTTAAGAGCTGCTCTCTCAGCAGTTTTCAAATATCTAATAATTCCTTTCCATTATGGAACTTAAGTGCTCATTTACTAAGAGCTCATTTAAAGGATACATGAATGTGTCTTTCATTGCAAAAATAATATATTTACCTTAGTGCATTTATCCTTCAGGAACTATTATGAAGTATCACTACCAATTACATTTGAAATGTTTTTTTTAGCCTTTTCCTATTTTTTAATCCTGTGGATCCTTATGCTTAATCAAACCATTGTTAAATTTTCATTTGGTT
Source organism: Odocoileus virginianus (assembly GCF_023699985.2). Lineage (NCBI taxonomy): Eukaryota > Metazoa > Chordata > Mammalia > Artiodactyla > Cervidae > Odocoileus > Odocoileus virginianus. The sequence continues at coordinate 52,594,918 of NC_069684.1, read as the reverse complement.
ATGATTTGACTGTTGTGTTAAGAACTATAATAATCCTATTAATAAGATGTCTTGACATCAAGCTTATTTCTTTCTCTTTTAGGTAAAGAGTAGAGTATATCAAGGTAAATATTCAGGCTTATTTTGTTATTTGTGCTATATCCTCAGTATTGATATTTGATCTGAGTTTTATGTAAGCTAAAAGTAGAAATGGTGACATCTGATCTCTGATTAATTCCTGAACATTTTACTAATCCTGGGTTGTATGCTTAGATGACAGAGTAGATGGTGATGCTAGTAGGTGAGAGGAGATGAGGTGGAACAAATTGTGAGTGTAGGGAGAAGATTCAGTTTGAGCAGACTGACTTTGGATGTTGGTGTAATGCAACTTATTACCTGTGAACATGTTCCTGTGCTAATGATTTATTCAGTACAGTAAATATTTACGTAGATAATTTGAGGAATAGAGATATAAGTCAGTATGCTTGCATTTTCTGTTTCTATTTTCAAATGAAATATATTTGAAGTGATCACATTTTCTGAGAAGAAAGATGTTCACAAAGGGGAAAGATACTGAGCTAAAACATTTTACTATATTTCTTATCGTTGAAATAAATTTGAAGTGGAATCTCTTTGAAATAAGGGTTATTATATTTTTCCTTAAATTTTAATGATATGTTTATACCCTTATTGCTGTTAAACACAGATTTCTTTTTAAAAGCATAATAGTTCTGCTAAGTTCATTTACCTCAAAGTGCTGGATAACATGTCTGCTGCTAATACATTGGGTAATTCAGTTCTTAGTTGTCATGGTAATTTTATGGATTTCCCACCCTTTTTAGTCACTGAACAGCAAATTTCTGAGAAGTTGAAGAATATCATGAAAGAAAACGCAGAACTTGTACAAAAATTGTCAAGTTATGAGCAGAAGGTATTATTCTTTCATTTCCTCTCCCCCTCTGTGGTTCTGTCTTATTTCCTCCTGTCTTATAGTTCAGTTATTACAGTGTTTTTAAATCATAGTTTTAAGTTTCATTATCTCCTACAAACTCTTCAAATATGAAGCAGTCATTATCCATGTCTTACTGCTTTCTTCTCTCAGGGATCTCCTATTTGGAGAAAGTTTTGATAGCACTATAATTTATGTTTCTAAAGTTTAAATGCTTTATTTTATATAGATCAAGGAATCAAAGAAACATGTTCAAGAAACCAAGAAACAAAACATGATTCTTTCTGATGAAGCAATTAAGTTTAAGGTAAAAATTTCTTCTTTTTGAGGTTACATTCTAAAAACAAAAGAAAAATAATGAATGGTTGTTTTTAATCCATATTTTTGTAGGATAAAATCAAGAATCTTGAAGAAACTAATGAAATTCTGGGAGACACAGCTAAAAGTTTACGCGCTATGTTAGAGTCCGAGAGAGAACAGAATGCCAAGAATCAGGACTTGGTAAGAGTTTTGCTGTTAAGTGTTGCTATAATTTGGCTTTTGAACTATTTTGTAGGTTGGGTGAGATGAACTCTGCATTTTTCTGTGCTGTAACTAGAGTCATATTGAAAGTCAGAGAAGTGGAACCTACTTCTGTGCATTTTTGTGGGATTTTAAATACTGATACCCCAAGTTACTATTTCTATGGGCCTAGAAAACATTTTTTGTCCTCTGCCCTGGGTAATTTTCACATTGCTTGGCCCTGCCCTTTGAAACATGTAGAGCAACGAAGAAATAGTTGCCCCTTTGTGTGGTCTTTGTACTTTGTTTTGATTTATTTTTGCATGTTTTGTTTCTAAAAATAAACTTTAAATGCTTGAACAGTTTTCAAATTACATACAAGATGCAAAAATAGTAGAGAATGTTCCCGTATATTGCATACCCAGTTAAGCTTGATCACCTGACTGAGGTAGTATTTGACAGGTTTCTCTGCTATGAAATTAACCCTTTCTCCATCCTTTGCATGGTATACTGTTTGGAAGAAAGTTACTGTGCACAACCCACAGTTAAAGTGTGAAGAGTTAGGCTCCATCTCCTTGACAAGGCAAGGAGTAGCTTTGTAAATTTTGGAATACTGTTTCTGAGATTTGGCTCTTCTCCCTCAAGTGCAGTCATTTTTAGTTTAGCAAGAGAAGTTTTAAGTGACTTTGGGATTTTTTTCTTGACCACTAGGAAAATTCATTAATTTGAACTGGTTTAATTGATTTTTTTTTTTCATTTTCTTTGCTTTGACTTTTTTAGTCTCAAAATGTAGCACATTATGTCATAACTAGGAAAGTTTTGAATGGTATGAAATGTTTGTGTCTTCATTATTTTCTTTCCTTATGTTTCTACATTCCTGACTTTTCTTGTAGGCCAAAATTGGATCCTCTGCTTTTACTCAGTACCTAGGGGATAGCACTGGGATGTGTTTTGTTAATGTTTCTTCCTTTTATCATATATCCCAGTATTTCTATTGCAATCCTAAAACATTTTTGTGCCCTTTTTTTCCCCATTGCAGATATCAGAAAATAAGAAATCTATAGAGAAGTTAAAGGATGTTATCTCAGTGAATGCCTCAGAATTTTCAGAGGTAAAGCTCTACAATTCCTGCAAGATAGTAATATGATATCTTAGTATTTTGAGGAGCAAACATTGATGTGTGCTAGGAAATGCAAAAAACCAAAACCATATGAATTAATTGGGAAAGTATAACTTTTTGGTGTGTTTTTCATTGGAACTACTGCACTAATAGCAGTGTTTTGCATTAGGTTCAAATTGCCCTTAATGAAGCTAAACTTAGTGAAGAGAAAGTGAAGTCTGAATGCCATCGGGTTCAAGAAGAAAATGCTAGACTTAAGAAGAAGAAAGAGCAGGTAAGGAAAGTTAGCATCATAGATTAAACTAGAAAACCAAGTATTATCACTTCTTGGATATGTTTTTAAGAAAATGAAGTATGTATGCAGAGTTCTATTTTTAGGTATGCAAAGTATAAACTGTGCTTCCCAGATTGAGTGCATGTATACATTCTCCATCTGTTCTGGGTTTTCTCTTTCATACAATTCCCTGTAGCTATCAGAATGTTTAGTCTTTGTCTCATCCTGCACCAACCAGTTACTAACTTGAGTAGCCACAAGGGGGCGATGGATCTGCTTCTTAGACCAAAGAATTAGGTATTTATTACCCTCCTTTGAGAAGTTACTGCCTCTCTGACCAAGAGGTTACATGATGTGGAGTCTTGACTTGGTAGGCAGTGAGATATGTGCCCTTCGGTTCCTACTGGAAGTGAGTTATTTGAACTGGCAACAGATTTCTGGAGGATGCAGTACACTAGACCAATGTCGTGACAGCTCTTAGGTGTTCAGTGCAGTTCTGAGTGTTGGAGCCACTCTCTCCTCTCCCTTTCCCAAAGCCGTAGCCCATGGTGACAAGCCAGAGAGGAGCTCAGCTCCCTGCTTTCCTGTCTCGTTCATGTGGTCCTGCTGCCTCCTCTGCAGAAGCCGTAATGTTTGGAAATTCTTGTATTTTAACTTTTCAGTTGCAGCAAGAAGTCAAAGACTGGAGTAAATCACATGCTGAGCTCAGTGAGCAAATCAGGTCGTATGAGAAGTCTCAGAAAGATCTAGAAGTGGCTCTCACTCACAAAGATGACAATATTAACGTGAGTTCATTTTCCTGAATACATGCTTAATTCTCATAAATTCTCATAAAATCTGTGCAGTTGAAATTGAGAGGCTGTTTCTAATAAATATCCTTTTGCTTGTTTTCTAGGCTTTGACTAATTGCATTACACAGTTGAATCGGTTAGATTGTGAATCTGAATCTGAGGATCAAAATAAAGGAGGAAATGACTCAGATGAATTAGCAAATGGAGAAGTGGGAGGTACGATTGGTGGGCAGTTGGACCTCTTTCTGCGTTCTTGTCTTTAAGTACACTAATGCTTTTTTCAGCGGACTGAATTTCCTATTAAGGGTTACAGCTGTAGATACCTGTCACTGAATTTGTACAGTCAGCCATCCAAATCTGTGGGTTTGCATCTGCAGATTTAGCGAACTGCATTTTGAAAATATTGGGAGGAGAAAAATTCCATAAAATTCCAAAAAGCAAAGTTTCAATTTGCTTCATGCCAGCACCTGTTTACTTAGCATTTACATTGTATAAGGTATTATAAGTAACCTAGATGTGAAATATTTGGGAGGGTCTGTGTAGGTTATGTTCTAATGTTGCGCTATCTTATATAAAGTACTTGAGCACCATCGGTCTTGGTTTCCTGTGGGGGGCGGTGTGGGAAGGCAGTGCTGGGGCCAGGCTCTTGGGGCCACTGAGGGACTGTATACAGGTCTCTGTGCCCTGGGCCGAGTGGGACGCTGGGTTGTAGTACAGCCAGGCCTGCAGTAAACACTGACTTGGCTTTTCCATCCCACTGAGAGCTGGGTGTGTGCACTGGCGCCTGAGCAGCGTCAGTCCTGTCTCACTCCTGTCTCACTCCAGCATCCTGAACACTCTTCAGGAGGAGGAACTTGTTTCTCAGCTGCATGTGTGCTGTATCCGTAGCTCTGTGGTTTTAGGGCCACAACCAATTTTAACAGTACTGAGCTGGAGGGAGCTGCAAACTCAGCAATGAGAGTGGAAGCTAAAGGGCAGCAGTGTTTACTGATGAGGGAGGTATTTCTAGACAATGCATCCCAGGTTGAATGTTGCCCATATTGGAAGTGTTTTAAACTACACCTGGTAGTGGGTTCAAGGGGAGAGAAGAGGAGTGCGTCTTTCTAAATAAGATAATTGGGGGCAGGTAGGTCCAAGAGAGAAGAAAAGCTGTATTTCATGTATCTCTTCTTGCTCAAGAACTACATGGATGTTTTTACTGTACAGACTGGGAATTCATTAATTTTTTCAATCTAACTTTGCAAATCTCTTGGAAGTCAAATAGGCTAATCAGTTCTTTTGGTTAGTTTGTTTTTTCTTTGAATGTTTGAACATGGTAATTGTTTGGGGGAAATCAAGGACATATAGTTAAACAGTAAGGAAGGAAAGAGCAATGAAATCCTTTTGTTGGTTTTTTTTTTATTAGGTGACCGGAGTGAGAAGGTGAAAAATCAGATTAAGCAGATGATGGACGTTTCTCGGGTATAATCCTTTTTATAGAGTACTTTAATCCCCTGGAGAAAGAAATGGCAACCCACTCCAGTATTCTTGCCTCAGAAATCCCACGGACAGAGGAACCTGGTGGGTTACAGTCCATGGGGTTGCAAGAGTCAGACATGACTAAGCGACTAAACCAGCACCACTCTTAAGTGTCTGTGATAGTAATAGTCTTACTATTAAGAATATTTAGAGTATTTATTATTAAGAATAGTAAATATAGGACAATTTACTACCAAGAATTCTTACTTTAAGAATATTTTTCTCTTCTGCAATTTTTAGACACAGACTGCAATATCAGTAGTTGAAGAGGATCTAAAACTTTTACAGTGTAAACTCAGAGCCTCTATGTCCACTAAATGTAACCTGGAAGGTAAGTTGCTTCTTAAAAAGAAATTGCTGTTGGAAAAATAAATCCTTTTTCCATCTTTTTCACCCTCTTTAATACTGCCCTCCCCCCCCCAGCGAGTTCTCCAGTTCTTGTGCACACACACAGAACTAAAATGTTTTATCCCCTGTAGACCAAATAAAGAAATTAGAAGAGGATCGCAGCTCACTTCAGTCTGCCAAAACTGTGCTGGAAGATGAATGCAAAACACTAAGGCAGAAAGGAGAGATTCTAAATGAACTCTATCAGCAGAAGGAGATGGCTCTACAGAAGTAAGATTATCGTGCTTCGTTGCTAACAATGTTTTCATCTAACTGAATGCATGTGCTACTGTATATAGTCTTGTCTTTTTTAAAGATTGTTTATTGTATTTTCTATCTATAATTAGTATAAATTTGGCTTTCTTCCTTTTCTACCCTGTTTCCCATAACTTGCATCTTTTTTTCCCATTTTGACTAATTGTCAGCAATGATTGCCTGTAATTTACCTGAAGGGTGGTAGTTATTGGTACTAATAGTTGCTGTTCTGAAAGTGTTTTTTTTATGATCTGTACCCTTTCTGCAGCTCTACCACTTGTTCCACTTTTTTGTTGTCACTTACATCCTTCTTATTGGTCTTATATTTGTTCTTCTAGTTCTTAATATGATTTTTAGTAGAATCAGTATACTTTAAAAGGAGTATTTACTTATTGACAGTATTGTAAATTTTTGGACTCAATACTGTCAAATATTCAGAGTATACGTATATAATATGTAAATATGGCAAGGTTATTGGGAGTTTTGAATTTAGAAATACCTGTTTGGTGTATATATTTAGGTATTAATCTTTTGAAACACATCTCAAATTAGGAGTTACGTAACTTTTGAAAGGTACACTTTTGTAGTTTATTTTAAAATTTTCTTCACAAAAATACCTGAACTCTCTATGAAAGTAGTTTATTGGCGGCAGTTGCTAATTGTGTTTGTTCCTGTAGTTCACTCTTTGGTGTTTATAGCAGTCTGTGAGAAAGCTGCTTTTGCTAAGGAAATTTAATCTTTTCCAAATGCTTTGGTTACTATTGCCAGATGCCATTAAACATTGAAACCATACCACTGACTTTTTCTCTTAATTCTTTCCTCACCAAGAAATCAGTTTAGATTTTCCGAGTTCTGTTCAGGCCAGCTCTAAGCACCGGGTTTGCTTTAGACAAATATTTCTCATTTCATTATTTATTATTTTTTTTTTAAAGCAATTCTCTGCTACCAGTAGTCACTAGTAATTTGAATTACCTGAATGGCAATTGCCTTTCTTTATGATACATAAAGTCAGTATGACAGGACACTCTCTAGCATCCACTCAGTCAGCATGCCAGGGTACACATTGCACTCCACCCCCAAAGCCATTGTGTGTGCTCAGACTCTAATCATCTCTTCTGACACCCCTTACCTTAACCACTCATCTGTCTCCAGTTTCTCTTATACCTCTTCCAACGCCTACAGCTGCTGGAACAAACTTCCCAAAACACGAGTCCTTTTATATTGTCATGTGCTTAAAATCTGTCAAGGAGGCTCCATTCCTTCAGGATCAGTTTCAAACTCTTCAGCAGGCACACAGGGCACTGCCCCTTCGCCATCCTGACCTGCCTCTCCAGGTGGATTTCCTGTGACTCCTGATGCTGCCTTACCTGCAGCCTGACCACAGTTCCTTCATGCCACTCTGAGCTTCTTTGTCATTATACATACTGCCTTTTCTGCAGTAAAAATGTCCTTTTACTTTATTTCCACCTGGCAATCTCCTGCCTATTCAAATGGTTATGTGCCTTAAAATCTTTTCTAGAGTAAGTTATGACATAAGTAGGTGAGTATTCAGAGTACTAATTTTTTTCTTATAATGTAATTCCTTCTTTTTCCTTGTAATGTCATTCCTAATATAATGTATTTAAACCTGTTAAGGTTTAAGTCTGCATATTGATGTTTTCTTTGTATTTGGTGGCCTGTTCTGTGTTCTTTTTTCTCTTCCTTCTTTGTGTTTTTTAGGTTGTTTGAATATTTGTCAGAATTCTGCTGTTACCCTGTGTAAGCTAGGTAGTTATTGGTTGCTTTAATTATATTCATGTAATTACTCTAAAGATGACAGCATGTATCCTAGATTTATTAAATTAATAGACATCCTGACTTAGATGCTCCTGCATTTTAATTCTTTGTATATTTGAACTCCATAAGTTGTTTTTATTGTCCACTATAGTGCTTTCCTGTCAGTAGTCACTTAATTTACAGGCATACCTCATTTTATTGTGTTATGCTTTATCGTGCTTTGCAGATACTACATTTCTTAGAAATTGAAGGTTTGTGGCAACCCTGAGTCAAGCAAGTCTGTCAGTACCATTTTTTTCAACAGCATTTGCTTACTTCATGTCTCTGTGTCATATTTTGGTAATTCTCACAGTATTTCAGACTCTTTTCATTATTACTGTATTTGCTGTGGTGATCTGTGATCAGTGATCTTTAATGTTACTATTACAAAATGATCATAAAGGCTCAGATGATGGTTACATATTTTAGCAGTAAAGTGTTCGGTAGTTAAGGCTTGTTTGTGGTTTTCAGACATGATGCTGTCACACACTTTATCGTAGACTACTTACAGTACAGTGTAAACAGAACTTTTATATGCACTGGGAGACTAAAAAAGTTCCAAAAGTCTCTTTCTTTCTTTGCTTTATTGTGGTGGTCTGGAACTGAACCTGTAGTATGTCTGAGGTCTGCCTGTAGTTCTTCCTTCTCCCCTGCACCTTTGGTGTCTCTCATTTGGAATCACTTTCATTCTACTTTGAAGAACATCCTTTAGTGACATATTTGGCCAATTTATCTTTGTGTGAATACATCTTTATTTTGAGTCCTTTTTCTCAGGATCTTCTGCTGGCACTGGGATTTTTGAAGTTACTTAATCCCAGCACTTTAAAGATAACCAATTTCTTCCTGGTTTTAAAGTTTCTTCAAGAAATCCAGTATCACTCTTATTTTCCCTGTTCAAATGTCTCACCCTTTCCTTTGTGGTCTTTAAAAGTTATTTTGGTTTTTCAGCAGTTTTATTAGGAGCTGCCTAGGTATGGGTGTTTTTGGTTTTTATTTCTCTTCTCCTTCCACCCCCTCGCCCCCAGTCTGTTTTGCATTTATGTTGTTTGAGGTCATTGACACCTCCTGAATTTTGGGGTTTTTAATCCGCATATTAATTCTGTCTCATTCTCTGAGATTCCATTTAAATCTTTAAAAATTACTTCCTCCTGTGTCTCCTACATCGTCATCTGTATTTGCTTCATTCTGGATGTTTTTTTCTGACCTATCTTTTACTGTGCTAGCATCTCACTTCAGTTATCAAATCTGCTACTAAAATCATTCATTGAGTTCTTAATTTCAGTTACTGTGTTTTAGTTTTATATTTCTGATCCTTTGCTGAAATTCGTAATCTTTACTTCCGTGAATATGTAAGGCACAGTTATTTTAAAGCCTGTGTAATAAATCCATTATGTGGATCCTCAATGAGTCATTTCTGTTGTCTTTCAGGTTTTAATCACAGTGTCTTGGGGGGTGCCTGGGCATTTTTGATTGAGTGGAGAGCACTGTAGAGGGAATTGGAGGCCTAGAATGGTATTATTTTCCTAAAGAAAAAAAAGTTTGTTTCTAGCAGGTGGCCATTACTTTAGTCAGCAAGAAAGATCATTCAGAGATGACTTAGTTCATTCAAAGGACAGACACTGCATTGTTTGGTACTCCAAGGACACAATTCTTTCTAGTCTCAACATAGCCCAAGACTTCTACTAGGACCCCCTCATTGGGACCCCTTAGCTCTGCTTTGTCTTCTGTGCACCCGGGAATCTGTGGAACTCTCTTCTGCCTCCTTGTATCTCTTCACTGTCTTCAGTGCATAGGTCAAACCTAGGGGAAAAGTGGCTTTAGATGGCAGGCTTACTTGTAATTCTGAAATTCCTTTTTTTATTGGATTGTGACCTCATGTATTAGCTTGATGCCTTCAAGCACGTTCTTTATGTTTTTGTCTAATGTTCTATATATTTTGCCTAATTTTCTATTTGTCTAATGTTTTTAATGTTCTCACACATTCATTCCTGGAAGGAAAATTGTTTCTGATCTTTCTTCAAGACCCAGTTTTCTCACATCTCTTCCTGTGCCAGAGTTAGGGGGTTGTTCTGTGATTAAGTGCATTGTTAAACTGCATTCAACAGTGCACTCTATTAGTACAGGGAGAGTACTTTACGCATATTGTTTATCTTTAGCGTTTTACTAGGTAACCAATATATTTTAGCCATTCATAAGACACTTGCTGAAGTATTGAATGGACAGTTACAAAAGAATATATAACTCTTTTTCTCTGTGATTACTGTTTTTACTGTGGTTTTTCTGATTATGCTTCCTATTCATAGAAACTAAGTTTCAAGTTTCTTTTGAATCAGAACTATAGTCAAAGAAACAGAAAGGTTAAAAAAAATAAATAGCATTTTAAAACCATTATCACATGTTGCTACCATTACAATTTGTTATATTAATATCTTGGAACTTGAAAGTTAAAACCAGTTTCTAGTAGGTGATACTCTGATTATGGGACAGTTTAGATTCTTTTTCTATCCAGGAGACACTGTCAATTCTGATTTTTCTCTTTCCTCTAACCACAGTTCCATTGACATAGGCAGTAGAAGTTCCACATCTGAAGTGTGGAAGTGTTCTGTGGTTAATTGCACAATTAGAAAACTTTCTAAAAGGCTTTTGAGGACCATTTATCGTGGTGCCAGTCTGGATTGAGAAATAGTCCTTCCAAGATTGAAACAAGAGAAGTAATTACATGTCTTTCCATGGAAGAAATAAAGCTGTAATTATCCCCTGCTCTATCCTAATAAGCTTGATTCTATTAGGTTGATCAGCCCTGGCTCTCCACATTGAAGTAAAATGAGCTCTCATTGTCTCAAACACAAGAAACTTCCCCGTGGGGTGTAGCATTTTTTTCCATTTGTTTGTTTCATTTATTACTGAGTAGACAATTGTGAAAAGTTAGAAAATGCAAGTGTTGCCAACAGGCAGAGTTTGATTTTTATCCCTAAGTGGCAGGTGTGAATTCCTTCCTGTGACTTTGTATGAATATGTTTTGGAAAGGATGGGAAGTAACCTAGGGACATTTAGACAGAATGCTGGGAAAAAAGAGAAGCACTTTGATTTGACAACTGATGTTATCTTAGGAAATTGAGTCAAGAAGAGTATGAGCGGCAAGAGAGAGAGCAGCGGCTGTCAGCTGCAGACGAGAAGGCGGTTTTGGCGGCAGAGGAAGTGAAAACCTACAAGTGAGTTGGGGCTCTGAGAGCGTGTCAGCGGCCGGTGAGGCGCCTCGAGGCTTTCTCCAGAACATACACTGTGAGAACGAAAATAGCCCCAGAGCAGAAATAAATGGTCAAAGCGTTTAATTAACATGAGAAAACATAAAGTTTAAGTTAACAGAGGAAAAAATGTTAAATTAACAGAAATTTCCTTACACCCAATACTAGCAAGACTGAGGGAGCTTGGTTCACGCCAGCAGTTCTGAGTGGTTTTATATTTTGGAGAAATTCTCTTTTGGAAGGCAGTTTGCTGTATGATGTATCTAAAAATCATTAAAATGATAGTAGTCATAGCTCTGGAAGATTTTCTGTGGATATAATTAAAAGAAGAAACAGCTTTCTGGAAAAAGATTTATAGCAGGATTGTTTGAGAACATATGAAGAGCAGTTAAGGAAATTACAAGTGTATCAATTCAGAATCTCCAGCTCTTGAATAATAAAGGAAATTATATAGTATTAGTTGTGATCACAGTGTGTTCCTATAACCATGCAAAATGTGTTTTTGTATGTATGAGTGAAGTCTGAAAGGGTACAGTTATTAAAGGGAACATGGTAAGATTGTGTAAAATTTTATTCAGTTGTACTTTAAATAATAAAAGGAAGTTTAACCCTTAGGCGGAGAATTGAAGAAATGGAGGAGGAACTACAGAAAACAGAGCGCTCATTTAAAAACCAGGTAAATTATACTGCCCTGCAGGGCAGAATTCTCTGCTGTCTGATACAGATGATTACAGTAGCTGTTGTAGGGAATCCTTGAACATATTTCTTGATGGCTTGTCTTTTTCAGATTGCTACTCATGAGAAGAAAGCTCACGATAACTGGGTGAGATTTTTTTATTTTTTCTTTTCTTTATTTTGTGTGGTCTATCACAGCTTATTTTGGATTTTTTTCCTCCCAATAGCTCAAAGCACGTGCTGCAGAAAGAGCTATAGCTGAAGAGAAAAGAGAAGCTGCCAACTTGAGACATAAGTATGTGGCTTTAAAGCTTACATTTCCAGTGTGTTTTAAGAGTTTTTAAAGGCTGTGCCATGATATCCAGTAAGGAATTTTCTATTTCATATTTAAGTCTATTCTTTCTTTATATTCAAGATTATTGGAACTAACCCAAAAGATGGTAATGATGCAAGAAGAACCTGTGATTGTAAAACCAATGCCAGGAAGGCCCAACACACAAAACCCTCCACGGAGAGGTAGGGAGTACTTTTAAATGGCAGCAGTCTATATTTTGGTGAAAAATGTGTTTAAGTTACTTTTATTTCTATAATATGTGTGTAATATTTATGATGCCCTAGAAATAATTCCAAGAACTTACTAAAGAAAAAAAGGTTAAAGTGCCAACTCTTCCCCGTTGTCTGCAGGTCCCCTGAGCCAGAATGGCTCTTTTGGCCCATCTCCTGTGAGCGGTGGAGAATGCTCCCCACCGCTGACAGCAGACCCACCGGCAAGACCTCTGTCTGCTACACTTAATCGAAGAGAGATGCCTCGAAGTGAATTTGGTGAGCATTGCCATGTTACCTTGTGGTAAACTGTTTCAAGAGTTCTTTCCTTCTTTGAGAATCCTGTTGCTAATGTAAGCAACAGTTGAGAATTTGGGTCTGTCCAATATGGAGAGGGATTAATTTGTCTTGGTGAGTAAATAGTCTACTTTAGATCTGCTTTAGAACAAAAAGCATTTATTTACTATTATGATACTATTGTATTTATTATATGTGAACATAGATGTAAACATATTTATAAACAGTATATATATAGGTATCATTGATTATTGTTTCTTTTCAGATTTTTGTTGTGAAGTATAAACCTTTTATCTTTAAATTTCTGTTGAGATCCTCTCTTGAATATTATAAAAGTAGCCTTAAAACTTTATAGTTAATGCAGTGTACATCTACTTCTCATTACTTTAATATGAAATGCTATTTAAGTCTAGTTCTAATCACAAATGTGTTTATACTTGTTAAGATATAGAAGTCAGATTACATATAGACTGAAAAGTCTGAACAATTGCTGGTAGCTTGAAGTACCTGACTGGTGCTGGCGCTATTAATGTGCAGGTCTTTCAATCCAACATAGTTCTTGTTTTAATTCTATAGGTTTGTGCATAAACTGTAAGTGATTTCTCCTCACATGTATTGGGAGACCTGTTTTAAATTTTGCTTTACGTAGAATTGAACCCTGACGTGTCCACAGTTGGTTTATTCTGAAAAATTCATGCAAGGGCTCTGTTACCTCTCTCTCAAGGATCAGTGGATGGGCCTCTCCCTCGATCTCGATGGGCCTCTGAGGCATCTGGGAAACCCTCTGCCTCTGGTAAGGGACCTGAGTGTGTTTTCAGAGTCTCAGATTGTGAAGGAAGTGGGCAGAGGCCTTTGTAGTCCTTCAAAGCGCATATACAAGTCAGAGCAAGCCTAAGTCTGCTCTCTGGCTTCCCACAGATCCAGAATCCGGCGCTGCTCCTACGGTGAACAGCAGCTCCAGAAGCTCTTCGCCCTCTAAGGTGATGGATGAGGGCAAGGTAAAATCTGCAGTCATTTTGAATTGTTATTAGGTATTTCCAGACACATTTAACTTTTTCTACAACATCCTCTCTTTGCCTCATCCATCTCCCTTTTATGTGTTCTATCTGTACCATCTCATTTATTTTTTGAAAAAGCAAACTGTTCCCCAAGAGCCTGAAGGCCCTTCAGTTCCCAGCATTCCTTCTTTGGCTGAGCATCCAGTATCAGTAAGTACTTAGAGGTTGAGAGCAACACTGCATTTTCTACTTCGTGTATTTCTAGAAAAGTTCCAAGGAGCATGACACTAATCTGCTTTGCTTAAAATTGCATGGCGATTCTGACCTTATGACCTCGAAGTGTTTCTGGGTTGCTGAAGTCTAGTTGGTTGGTTTTTACTCCTTTTTCCTGTTTTGGTTAAGTGATTGATCTCTTTAGAACATCTATTGTAAATAACCTTAAAAAAATGTGAAAAATTAATCACTCCAACACTATATGGTGTGTGCTTCAATGATGAGAGCTCTAAGGCAAATCAGTTCATCATATATTGCATAAATTCATCATTATTATGTATTTATTTGGAAGTATGCTATTGGAATTATGCTATTTAAGAATATCTCCAGTTGTATACTAGGCAAGCCCTGTGCTGTATTGTGAGTAATCTGAAATTACAGATTGGTAACAGAGGTTGATTGCTGTAAGTGAAATACTGAATAGTGGAAATCTTTAATTACCCATTATGCCATTTCCCAGCAACAGCCTTAAATTATGTTCACATAAGGGTCTTCTCTTGCAACTTGCATAGCTGTGACAGCTGGTGAGTCCTGTGATTATAACTCAGAGTGCTTTACTGTGTTGAAATCAAGATACATATTTTCATTGTTGAGAATTTCCAACCCAGTTTGCCGTAGGGAAGTACAGGTTAGTGCTTTATAGTACAAAGGATGGCGTTACTGGGGAACGAGGGTGGCTGTTAGAGCTGTGCGTGTGGAACTTGGGTGTACAAAGCACCGTCTCGGTGTGGAAATTCTTCGACTTCCAGGGCAGGACTCTAGGAGGACACATCGCTTGAGAGCTCTTTTTATCCCAGGGCAACCTGGAGAAGACCCAAGACCCCTTGGGAGTGGCAGACTTCAAAGAGAGGGGAGGCAGGGGAGGAATGCAGGCTTGGAGTCACACCTCCTGTAGTGAATTCTAACTTAGCCTCTTCTGTGCTCTGTGACCTTCAGCAAATTATCTAATACTCTCTGTGCCTCTTTCCCCTCATGTTTAAAACAAGAGGAGATCTTATAGCATATGAAAGGAGATTGAAGGTACTCTGTATAGTAGCTTTTATTATATGTGTGTGAAAATGGATTTTTTCATTCCTTATTCTCTCCATTCTTCATATGGAAAAAGGAGCTCTTGTGGTGAAGGGAGGGAGGGGCTGCCCTAGACACAGGTTATAGTGTGTGTGGTATGATGGTTTTCTCAGTTGGGAATCGCCTCTGTTAATATCCTTGGACAGTCCTCTTGCTTCCTCTCTGTTTGCACATACAAGCAGTATGATTACGGTGAAGGTGTTCCTTCCTCTAACATTCTCTTAACCCGCCTGAGCTCTCAGGGGGATGGATAGGAGGGGTGGACTTCTGTTGCGCTAGTTGGCTCTTTGAACAAGTGCCTGACATCTGCTTCAGTGGGTTTTAGCTCTTACGGTGTTGGTGCTTTTATCTGTTATATCCAGGTATTTCAGAACTTTCATTACTTCTGCTTTGCAGGTTAGTATGGCTGCAAAAGGGCCCCCTCCCTTCCCAGGGGCACCCCTCATGAGCTCCCCCGTGGGAGGCCCGCTCCTGCCGCCCATCCGATACGGACCACCTCCTCAGCTCTGTGGGCCTTTCGGACCTCGGCCACTTCCTCCACCCTTTGGTATGATGACTGAATGGTAGTGATGGACTTGTAAAGTGTACTCATCTTTTCATTCTAATCCTTGGTAAAATGTTAACAGTTGCTGTCACAGGGCTGTGCAGTGAAAGGGTAAAGCTGGCTGACACATTTGAACTTTTCCACCAGTTTCTTAGGACACAAGGGGTGCTGGATCATCTCCCTGTACTGAGATGGACAGGAGGAATCTCTTGTAGACAGGGAAAAGGGACTGTTCATAGAACGTCAGAAATACTACTTCTGCCTATGTTGCTTGGACATCTCTGGCTTCATACTAGGCTCTGTAGTGGATAGAATTAACTGTCCTAACTCCACGAGCTTAAGGGATCCTATAGGACACACAAACGTACATTATACAACATAAAACTTGTAATCACCATAATAGAAGCATAAGCAATGGGTCACAGAGTATAAAAGGAAAGATGAAGCCATCACTACCCACCTTGGGAATAAATAGGAAGGAAGTGTTGAGAAGGTAGAATGCAACAGCTAATAGGTGGAAAGCTGCTGAATTCAATTAGGTGGAGCTGGCAGGCCTTTCCTGGCAGGGCAGACACCTTGATTTTGATGGCATGTGTAGGTCCATGCTGAACACCTGTGTGCATTTTTAATTGACACAGTAACTGGGGTTTCCCTTATCAAAATTTACTTACAGTGAAACCCTTATTTCATAATATATCATCTTGGTATGATGCATAGTATTTCTGAGTACAAATCAAGCTCTTACGAGATATAGACAGCAGAATTGTATAATTGAAAAAAAAACACAAGCTAGGTAGAGCCACGTTGAAATCCAGCCTCTATTGTTTTGTGACTGGCTGGCCACAGGCATGTAACTTAAACTTGCTGAACCTTTTTGCCTCATCTGTAAAGTCAGGAGCCACCACCTGACTTCCAGGGGTATGAGAAATTGATTAACATACTGGGAACTGTCTAAATTTAGGTGTGTTTATACGTAGTTACATGACTTAATTTTAATTTTTTCAGGTCCTGGTTTGCGTCCACCGCTAGGCTTAAGAGAATATGCACCAGGTGTTCCACCACCGGGAAAACGGGACCCGCCTCTTGATCCTCGAGAATTTTTACCACCAGGACATGCACCTTTTAGACCTTTAGGCTCTCTTGGCCCAAGAGAGTACTTTATTCCTGGTCCCCGATTACCACCCCCAACCCATGGGCCCCAGGATTATCCACCTTCCTCTGCTGCAAGAGACTTACCACCCTCCGGCTCCAGAGATGAGCCCCCGCCTGCCCCTCAGGGCACTAGCCAGGACTGCTCACCGGCTTTAAAACAGAGCCCATAACTGACCTTGGACATTCAGTCTGAGAGAAAGTGGACTGTGCACTATTCGTTACAGTTACGGTTTTCATTGGCTTCAAAATCCAAAATCTGATTTTAAAAGGTTTGTTTTTAAGCTGCCCTGGCAGTGTGCATTTTTGAGCCAAACAATTAAAAAAATATCATTTCCCCCCTAAAATACAAAACCACCTTGTAAGCTGGAGCCTCCTTCCAACTTTGAAATGTGCAATAAAAAAATACCTGTGTTTTAGTTCATGTAGCATATGTTATTGCTAAATGATTTAGAATGTTGTGAAAAGTATGAACATTTCCTGTGGAAATGCTATAAGAACATGTATTTCCATTTATTATCCTATTTTTAGTGTACACCAATTGAATATAGAGCAATGGTATTTATAAGCTTGATTTTTAAAAAATATCTGGTCGCAAAGGCTGTTACGCTAAAAATGTTTACTTAAAGATCACTAAAATTTTATCTCCCCTCTTGCTTAAGTTCTTTGTAGTAATAGTTCATAAAAATTTGGTTATTAATATTTCCCAAGTGTCTGTTGACTCATTGGATTGTTTTCTCCTGAGATTTATACCATTTTGGAAACACGTAAACTCAAGCTCCCAAAACTGAAGATGGTGACCCACTGCTCAGGCATTCAACCTCAGAGTCACCGGGAAGCATCACAACTGATGCCTTCCTTCTACTTCAGAGAAGTCAGCGGGCCTATTTGGACAGCACTCATGTGCTTTCTCGTGACTCTGATTGGTTTTGACTTAAGACTGGTTTTCTGAGTATGAGTTTACATGTAATAAGAGTTGTTTAACCTGATGTTCTGTTGCTTTTACTGTTACTATGTTAAGGGTGCGTAACAGAAAAATGAAAATGTGTTGCGACCATAAAGTAAGAAAATTTCTTTTAAAAGATGTAGAGTCTATTATTTCTCCTATCCCTTGCCACTGGCTTTCAAGGGATATGGCAAAAAAAGACCAAAGCATATATAATACTATGAGAAAGAATGATTTAGGATCATAAGACTTGTAACATGCTGTAGGTCAGCAACCATGGGCTGAACTCAGTTATTTTCATTGACTGATACTACTACAAAATTAATATTTGAATCCTGACACTTACATTTAAAAGTAAATAAATCTGAGAATCTAGGGATGCACCATAATTACTACACTCATTACTATACAATGTCTTTTGAACAATATTTCTAAGTCCTAACTTATCAGACACTTTAAACTCTAGTAACTAAGTACATTTTAAGAATAAGATTTCTTTAAATCAAAATTACAAAAGGTTTACATTCTTGTTCACAGCTAGATCATACTCTTCCATTCTCTCGAGTTCTATAATGTGATGAACCTAATGATATCTAGACCATGACTTGCCACCATTAAGAGTAATCCAGTAAGAATACCTTAAAAGTAAATTCTTCACTGTGAAACAAAAACTTTTTCTTAATACTGAAGTAAAAGGCCTTTAAAGAAAGACAAGTCTTCCAAAATTCATGAGTATATAAGAAGTTTTTCAGGAAAAGGAAATTCCATCTCTATGTCCTATTTAATATCAAAAAGAAATTTTAAGAGGAAAACTCCATAGTTATTTTTAACCATGTAAAATAGATTAAGTCCAAACATAGCTTTTGAGTATATCGATCTCTTCAGGACACAAAATAATGGTGAATAATAATTTCAGAATTTAATATTTAAATATAGATTATACCAGTTAGGAAGATAATAAAGTAGCAAAGGTACATTAAATCTATTTTAAAAATCAAATCTGGAGGCTTTTTTTTTTGCCTTTACCTCTAAAGCCTTTTTTGGTGTTAATTTTATATTTCATTTTATTGAAAAATCAGTAAATTGTAGAGAAATTCTAAGTGTAGCCTGAGTGGCCCTGAACCTGCCAACACTGCTGCCTCCCAGAACCCTCTGTTTGCACCACTTCTTCAGCACGGCCTAGACAAGCTGCCAATTGAGAGAGGGTGCGGGGGGCATCATTCCTCAGCTCCATCAGACTTGGCCAATCTCGAAAATGACATCTATTTCAGAAGTCGCCTCCAGCTAACTGTTTTCTTGGCTTAGTTGCTAAAATCATCTTTTATGGAGCAGCAATATTTCAGCCTGAAAGTATAGTTGTGGTTACTGTTCAATAACTTATTTTTTTCATTGAAAAGAATTTGTGGGATGTATTCTGTCTACTGTGTCAATTCATTTTGTTATTCAGATCTGAATTACAAAGCTAAGCTAATCACTCTGTTCCATTTAAGGTTTTTGTTAATACTGATGAGAGGCATTTGTAGTTCATCTAAACCATACTTTTGTGAATGACAGCAGATGTGACATAAATGATCACCTTGATATTCCTGTCTTACGGTCTATGAGAAAAGAGAACAATATATATCAGTTTTGCTACACTTTAATGGTAGATTTTTTTAAGGGATTATTTTTAGGTCTTGTCAGCAACATCAAACCAAAGGTACTGAGTACTCCACAGGGTACAGAGTGCTGCCAAGCACCTTAGAAAATGTGCATGACGTGGAGAAAAGGTGGTTCTTGCCCCCTGAGGAGCTCACACTCTGGGTGGGGGTGGGGGTGGGCTGACAACGCACAGTCTATATAAGAGCTGCATGAACAACAAAGTAATAATTAAGGCAAACTCTTCATCCCCTCAAGATAATTGTGGGTGAAATGATTTTGAATTTAATCTAATGAAGATGAGAGGCAAGACAATTTTGTTGAGAATTCTTAAATCTATGATAGTAAAGAGAACTGACTCGACAGACAACTGAAAGTGGAGACTAGGTCTTCTGAAGTGTAACAGCTGGAACTGAATTATGGTTACTTATTTTAAAAAGCAAACATACTGAATGGTATGACTAGGCTTGTTTACACTAGTTAAAAAATAGGCCAAGTACTGGCACTGCATTTTGCTCATTCTAGTGTTGGTCATTTAAAATAGTGAATTTTAAATATGTGGGCTCCACATCTAACCCACAGAACGCCCACCCCAAATCTTCATGTTCTGTGTATCAAATATCCACCGTGTATGTACTATGAAAGTTTTATTTAGGCCCCATTATTAAGTCAAAAGAATGTAAATAGTCAAATTATAATAAGCTAATGACCTGCATATTTCCATATGGATGAATGTCAATATATCTAAATAGGAAATAAATGGCAATCCTATCTACCTATATAAAAAAAAAAATAGAATATCTCCAGATTTGCATACTCATCACTATAGAAGAGGTATGCAGGTTTTAAGGTTTCACAATCAGTTGTCAGAAAAACAGCAGTTATTCCTGCAGTATCTCATTAGCATCTGACTCAAATTATTTTTAGATTACATGATTTAGAAGACACTATAAACCCACCAAGAATTTGTAATTATTCTGAGATGGTTTCATTAACCCTAGAATCACTATCAGAAAGAGTAACAATGTGATGTAGGAAAAAAGCTAATCAATGTGACTAAAAATATGCTCACTTTCAGAAGAACAATCTGGTCATCTGGAAAAATCCCAGCTACAACCTGCAAACACTCCCATGTGGGAGACTGGCCAAGGCACACGATTTCTAGGCAGGAAAACCATGAGATCGGGGTGAACTGAGGCTGTCTCTTAAGAAGCAGCCTATAAACTTCCAGACTGACCTTGGGCAGCAAAATTGGTCCCATTTCCTCTAAAGCAGTCTCATGCTCTTCTCCCCACATCAACCCAAAGTTTGACATTAACTCGGAAAGCTAAAGAGCATATTGGAGCAGAAGTGGACAGGTGTGTAAACTCTAGCACATTCTTATTGCTGTATTACATTTGAAGACGAGCACATCCCACCCACAACAGTGTTGTTCCAGGAAGTAGGGCGGGAGTAGTGGTAAATTAGAAAAGAGACTATTAATTGCACAATTAATAGGAAAGTGAAAACATTTCAAGATCTACAATAAGCCTGTATCCAAAGAGTCTGTTATGTCAGTGGTGCTGGACTTTGAATTCTGTGCTACAGCTTGAAATGGACTCGCTCTGGCCTGCCGGCCTGGGTCCAGGTTGCTTCCTGCCTGTTGATGGGTGCGTATGCTACGCAGAGCAATGATGGGTTCTACGGAGTGGTGAGAGTCACAGAAGTTCCAGGATACTCATGTCAGGGTCATTCCTTGTGCAAAGTTTGATGCAGATGAAGATAAAGTGGTTTCTTGGTCAATAACTGCAATTTCTTTCTTTTAAAGTCAGTGGGTTTCTTGTATCTGTAACCACAACAGAAAAACTGTTGATAAGAGATCGATTCCAAGGTATCACATACTAAGACGAGATACTAGCCACCATTCATTAGTACTCATTCTGTATGTGCATCACTTACAATTCTATTACAATTGGCCCAGGTTTAATTTCGTCCATCTCCATGAAAGCAAAACACTTGGTGCTGGTAAACCTTTTTTTAGGCTTGTAGTGTTTGAATTCAAAAAAAATAGCTGCACCTAAGGAATTGAAGCAAAACACATTAGCCACAGACAGCCCATTCTAGTGTTTCAATAAATTTTCTCTGATCACCAGAGGCCAATGAACAAGCAACAACTGTCATAAACAGTCACAGCAAAGTAACCTTTGTCAAACTGATGTCTCTCTGATGATACAGCTGACTGTGTGTGTCACCCCCAAACTCTTCTGTACCTAAAGAAGGGGCATGTGTCTACACTATCCAACTCTACAAAGTAGAGCAAAACTTTAAGCAAAACTCAAGAATGTAAATAAGTTTATCCACAGATAGAATTATAAGATATTAAGAAAACACTAAATACTACAAAAAAGAACACAGAAGATACTTGTTAAGTATGAACATTACGCATAGAAACTCATTAAGCAGAAAAGACATATAAAAGAGTTCATCAAAAAAATCCAAACTTGGTTTCTCCCCCCAAAATAAAAACTCAAAAATTAAAAAACTCAGTTATCTGGGGTGTTTTTAAGTTTGAACAACATAAATCATGTGCTGGTTCAGTTTTTAAGTGTTAACTACTTCCTAATACATTTTTCAGTGTCCAAAGTCCTGTTTTGTTTTTCCTGGAATAACAAGTCCTTCTGTAAAGATAGCACTTTCCAAGATGAAGGCATAGAAAGCAGACCTATTCCCACCCACCCCCACTAAAAAAGACACACACACAATGAGCAACTGGTGATGAAACAATTTTCTCTCCCCAAAGTCCTACAGATAAGCTCTCTCCACCTCCCTACAGAAAAACGCTAAAAACAGAATAATAAGTTGCCTCATCCACACAGCCAAAAACAATTAATTTCTAACGAAGGCAAGGAAAGCGACAGAAGGATGACAGGCTCTCAATTCTTAACCAACTCTTTACTAACACGGCCTTAACCAGAGGGGTGCTGGGTCTTGCTTTGCTTTTATAGACAGTCAACAGACATCTAACACTTTCACGGATGACAAAACTACCAACTGACTAGAAGTTTCACAGTGTTCAGAAATGTGTATGCAGTCCTGGGGCCTGGGTCCAAATGAAGCACTCTGCATGTCAAGGAAGGAAAGAAAAACCTATCACTTAGGAGGCAAAGGGATGGGGAGATGGGCTTGCTTATTTATTTATTTGCTGGACCACATGGCTTATGGGATCTTAGCTCCCTGACAAGGGATTGAAATCCAGGCCCCGGCAGTGAAAGTGCCAAGTCCTAACCCCTGGATCACCAGGGAACTCCCAAGGCGGCCATATTTAGCACCTACTGCCAACACACAAGGGTTACAGCTGTTAGGTTACCAGTGACCTTCTGTCCCCAGGCGCATGACTCTGCCATGTCCACAAAATAGTAGCTTCTCTTCTCCCTTCCACAGCAACAATAGAGGCATTTTATTATTAAAAAAACCTCACAGGTTTTTAAGATAGCAGATCACATTTCTTCAGCTACGGACCTATCTCCTTGTCCCTGTGATTGTGTCTGAGGTCTGAATAAATGCAAAAGTAAAGTCACATTTGAAAACATTA
The DNA here is from genome assembly GCF_023699985.2 of Odocoileus virginianus. Lineage (NCBI taxonomy): Eukaryota > Metazoa > Chordata > Mammalia > Artiodactyla > Cervidae > Odocoileus > Odocoileus virginianus. The sequence continues at coordinate 52,572,382 of NC_069684.1, read as the reverse complement.
AAGTCCAAATATGATACCATCATTTAAAAAATTCATTATTCATCTGCATCATCTCTAGATAATATATTTCCTGCATTTCTGGTATGCACTATACTTTCTGGTATGCTCTATACTTCATGGCATTTATAAATAAGAGCAAGATGTAAAATGAGAATAGTCTATAGGAAGAATAACTGAAATGCCAATCAACATGAAGTATGCTCACTAGCATTAGTTTCAGTTAAAATGACAGCACTGTACACAATTGATTCAAAGTCAGAAAAAAGGAAGAGTCAAATTCTGAACATAGTTCTACTTTTAGCATCACAAACCTTTGGTTAACTTTTCAACATGCTTCTGGAGCTCAATGTCCACATTAAAATGAACATACGTATCTTCTTTTCTTGAAGCCACAGGAGTATCTTGCACAGGAGTTAAATCTATGCCATTCAGATCTGGAGAAGAAATAAAGTTTCTGCTCAGAGCCCTCAAACACAGACTTAAAAACTGCAAAGGAACCACAATGGGCTGTGTTTCCTGAAGAGGCGAGAGCTGAGAGGAGATTCTCAGGCTGATAGAAACCCGTGTCTGGGGTGAGCAGGTGCCTGAAGGGAGCTGGTTCCCCAGGTCATGTGGAGGGCACAGAGCAGAGAGGGTGGGAGACCCCGTGGGTGGAGAAGGAAGCCTCCTTACAGATCATGGAATTGGATCCTTCTGGCTAAGAGGTGTCTTCTGGGGGAGCAGGCCAGTGTGTTTTTGTGATTTATATTTGGGGATGTAATACACCACAATGGTGCACCTACCCCTACTTCTCAACCTTGCCTGGGTGAAGGCATGGAAATCGAACATTAGCAGCATTACCCTGCTGTATTCATGTCAGAGGACCAAACAGTGGACACGACAGCTGCCAACGAAACCTTGCCAGGAATGAACACTTCTTATGTCTATTACTTAAATTCTGAAGCTATGTGCTACAACATAAGCTGATTTACAATAACCAGATGGCATACGATATAGGGTATATGGGTGTAATTTCTGGAGCCAGGAATCATCCAGTTTAATCAAATCCAACACAGATTCATTTAATGATCACTCAACTGTTTATGTATTATTCAACAGACCCATCTTAGGGACCTTCAAACAAGAGAGTATGTTTGACTACTTCAGTTCCTGAAGATATTTACATAAAACATGTTTCAGTCCAACCATATGCAAAGGTAATATAATATCTACATTTCATTACCTTCTTTACCATATGCAAAGGTAATATAATATCTACATTTCATTACCTTTTTTTTTTTTTTGTATTTTACAAGTGTTCATTCCTGAGATGCAGTTTTATGAATGGCCTATCAAATAACCTAGTGTATAAATACTTTGCAGTAGACCAGTAGATCTGAGAGCCCACAGAACCAGAGGCTAAAGCATCATAGCATCAGTGCTGAGGATCATGGTGTTTTCCTGTCAAAATTCTTCTTTGTTGCCAAAATCCTTTTTTCTTTTACTTGGTACTAATGAACCCGTGGGTCTGAATGTTTCTATGATTGGTAAGTGTTCCCTCTAGTTAATTTTAGTCCACATCTATTTGATTTGTCTTAAACTGCATGTTTATTAAGTGTAGATTGGATTAACTGTGCAGTTATTTCTGAATAATAGTATGACAGTTTCATTCCCAGTCACCCAATAATTATATTTAAAAGACTGTTGAGTGCCTTATAAGTAAAGTGCTGTATAAAAAGCTTAGCAATGACAAAAGAATTCAACCACTGCAGTTTCCCTTTTAAACCAACGATCAAAAAAGTTGTTTTCAAGGAATAAACAGTTTGCCACTTTGAATAGTAGAAGAAAACAAATCCTAAGAGTAATCATGCTTAATGATGACAGTGACATAGTTAAGAATTAAAAAATACATCAGTTGTCTAATGTCCCGCAGGATATACTCAGGGTGTGGAGTTTCTGCACGCATCTTACTTCCCTATCTCCACTCACGATTCATTGAGGCCGATTCTCATCCACCTCTGCAGGGCTCTGTGGACAAACCTCTGGTGGGCAGGAGTGAGAGGGCCTGAAGTGGAGGCAGAGGAAAACAGGGAACACTGGGCCTTGCAAGGACCACCACACATCCTCGAAAAGTGGGGGACCTCTCTCTAACCTGTTTCCTGAAGGACGTATCTACTATAAAAGACAGTGGTGTCTGTGTGGTCAGCACCCCTGATGGGATTTGGAAGAACAAAAAGACATACACAGAGAAAAAACCCAAAGCAACTGTGAGTATGAGTTATGGATAAGAAAATATTTTCCATAAATGTCTGAGAAATGTTTGGAGAAGGAATGATGACCACATCCTCCCAGGATTTTGCCTCAGTATAAAATGAACTAAAATGAACTGTCACAGACAAAACCCCCTCACAAACCCCCAAAAAGTCCCAAATGAGAAGCAACATTTTAAAATTCACCAGAGAGAAGACAGGTATATGCAGTTACTGACCTTTAACACTAACTGTGATATAGGGATCAATGCACTGCCCGGCATCTTTCAGGCCAATTTTCTCAATCCTGATAGTGAGTAACGTCATTCCTGGTTCTGATGGCAACCTTGGTAATAAAGTACCTGGCAACAGAGAAATAGCAATAAAAATGAGTTCCACCAATAATTCCAGGGTAAATATTTTAACAACATAGAGAAGATATTGCTTTGCTCTTAATTGGCTTAGTAACTAGGCAGGCATTATTCTGGTTACCAAAACTTCCAAACACTTGATGTTATTCTTTTCAGACAAATTCTTAATTATACATAAAATATATCTATACTTCCATACTCCATATTTAACACGAAAGCATAAATTACTAACTCAAGTTTGTTAAAAATTCCACTCCAGGAAGTTGAATTACAGATTACCATGTAATTAATAATGTATGTAATATATTCATACAATACTTACACTTCACATTTATTGCTATATATATAATATACCCCATATTTCAATGTGAAGTGGTAAAACACAAGACAGAAAAAGCGTTTTAAACATGTTACATTTTCCTAAAGCTTGAAAAATACCAGAATCAATCAACAAATCATTTACTATTAATGGAGGAAATAACTTATAACTTAATATACATTTAATTGAATAACTTGACAGTCTTATTTCCCACTGCTTTCTTCATCCTATTCTTTATTATCTATTTGGTCAGAAATCAGTCCTGCTGAGAATGTTACATAAAACCACAAGAGCAACTGTATGTTTGAAATCTTTTCCATAAATTGATTAAAGTTTTTAAAACTGAAAAACCACCCCGAATCACATAAGAGCATTCCCCACCGAGAAAATAATATGAAGAAAGAAATCACCTGAACAGTTTGTTCATTTATTTCAAATAACTGACGAACAACAAATGCAAACAAAAGTTGATTTTAATATGTATACAGTACCACAAATTATACAACCTAACATTTATAAAGGACATTAGCTGACATTCTTCACATTTCTATCCAACAATGTGTTATGCTGCTTTTATTTTTTTAAAGATCAAAAAATATAAGTATATTTTTTAAGTATATTTTAGGTATATTTTTCCAATGATTAATGAGGTTGAACACTTTTTTGTTTGTATGTTTTGGCTGCGCTGGGTCTCCCTGCTGCGTGTGGGCTTTCTTAGCCGTGGCGAGCAGGGCCTACTCTCCAGTTGCAGGGGGGCTTCAGCAGCTGCGGTGCATGGGCTTAGGTGCTCCACGGCAAGAGAGATCTTCCCAGACCAGGGATCAGACACGTGTCCTCTGCACTGCCAGGCAGATTCTTAACCAGTGGACCACCTGGGAAGTCCTATCCTACTTTTAATGATTAAGTATTTGAAGTACATGAATCAATCAATTTACCACATTCAAAATACATTTAGTGACGGCAAACATGCTTGAGGGAACTTTAGAGGGCAACGAAAATGTTCTCAAATTGGAGCAAACTGATAGATGCACAATGCTACAGATTGATCAAGTCACTGAACTGTACACTTACAATAAGGGAATTTTATGACATGAAAATTACTATAGAAATCCCAGAGTCTTAACTGGTGATACTTGGTTAAAGAAAAATTTGACTAATGAAAAGGTAGAAAGATAAAAAGCAAAAAACCAAAACGGGACATTCACACCAGTATTTAATACCATTTCAGAAGTAACATTAACTTTCTCACATGGGATATTTTGCCATATTTCAACATACTTTGAATATTTGCAAGTTTTCTTACACTAAAGATAAAAGGTCTTTATTGCACATACTTAACCATTCTTTAAAATTTTTTAAATTGTGAATCTAACACATATTCAGAAAAGCAAATAAAATGAGTGCACAGCTTAATGAAAAGTTGGAAAGCAAGCATCCATGTAACCACCACTGAGGTCAAAAAATAAAACATGACCTCAGGAGCTCCCTTCTCCCCCCATCAAATGTTCTTTTGAATTCCTCCTCACCACCCTGGCCTTTAAAAATCACTACTAAAAAGCATTCCTGTATAATTATGTTTTGCCTGCTTTGGAACTTTAGATTTATCAAACTTTTGTCAGTAGCTGTAATTTGTTCATTTTTATAACTGTATAGTATATAAGTTATATAAACATACCACGGTTTTTGTATCCATTCTTCTGATGATATGCATTTGAGATGCTTCAAGTTTTGGAAACTGTTAACAATGCTGCTGCTATAAACATTCTTGGACACATGTTCTGCTCCACATAAGCACACATTTCCCAAGAGAGGAATTACTGAGTCACATGGTGTAGTACCTCCATGTCTGCTATGTAATTACAAACTATTTTCCAAAATGGGTATGCCAATTTCTACTCCTAGTACAATTCCATTGTTCCACATCCTCACTAATGCTTGGAGTTGTCAGATTCTTTTTAGCCAATTCAGGTGTGGAGAAACACCAATTTAGTTTTTTTTTTTACATTTTTTAACTGCAGTACAATTGCTTTACAATGTTGTGTGGTTTCTGCCAAACAACAACATGAATCAGCCATAATTATATATTTATCCCCTCCCCTCTGAGCCTCCCATCCCCCCACCCCTGGGTCATCACAGAGCAGCAGACTTGGCTCCCTGTGTAATACAGCAGATTCCTACCAGCTAGCTATCTATTTTACACATGACAGTATACAGATATATGTGTCAATGTTACTGTCTCAATTTGTTCCCAAACTAGTTTTAAGTATATTTTTCCAATGATTAATGAGGTTGAACACCTTTTCATTTAAAAATAAGCATTTGGATTTCCCTTTTTCTGAAGTGTCTGTTCAATTATTTTCCCCACTTTACTATTGAAATATTTACCTTTCTCTTACTGATTTGTAGTTCTCTAATATTCTGATATAAGCATTTTGTTGGATATTTTAATTTACATAATTTTTCAGTGGTTTTCCTTTTTAAGAAAAAAAAATCTTTATATTGAATGGTAATATATTCAGGAAAGATAGATTTTACCATCATCCTAGGAGCGTGACCTGTGTCCCCAACACACACCCAGATCACTCTTTCTCCCAAAGAGACAACAGCTATTCTCGACTTTTAACACCAATATTAGTCCTGCATGTTTAGAATGCCTTTTCTGTTTATTCTAAATGTTATTGTGCTCAAATCTCTCAGCCTCTAAATTCATTTATAGTCAGTGCTTTCTGTGTCCTATTCAAGAAATCTTTCCCCTCTCCAAGGTCATGAAGGTATTCTTATAAGATGTTTTGCCATTCACATTTAATTATATAATCCAGGTAGAATTAATTTTTTACTATGGCATGTGGTAGGAGCCCAATCTCATTCAATTTTACATCGACACTCAATTGTCCCAGCACTACTTATTTAATAGACTATCATCTTACCCATGGATCTGCATTGACAATAAATCAAATGTGGGTCTGTTTCCAGGCTCCCCATTCTTTCACTGGACTGTTTCTTATCTTTGCGTCACTACCACAAGTGTCTTGATTACTATAATTTTACAAAAGTCTCAACATTTAGTAAATCAAATTCTCCCGCCTTGACATTATTCTTTGAGTCTTAACTACTTTCAGCCTTTTGCATGTCCATGTAAATTATAACACAAGAGCTGTCAAATTCTTAAAAAAAAAAAAAGTGAACAACAAAAACACTGTTAGGACTGTGGTGAAGTTCAGCTCAATTTTAGAAACAGTCACATCTTTACAAATTGCTTCTTCCAACCCATGAAGTGGAATATATCTCTCCACTGATTTAAGACTTCTTAATTTCTCTCAATATATTTGTACTGTTTTCTTCATATGGGTTTTATACTTCTCTTGTTGGATCTATTAAATTATGTTGCTATTTTCTGATACTATTTTAAATGTCAAAATATTTCATTTTCTAATCTACAAACAATAAATGCTAGAGAGAGTGTGGAGGAAAGGGAAGCCTCTAGCACTGTTGGTGGGAATGTAAATTGATACAGCCTCTATAGAGAATAGTATGGAGATTCCTTAAAAAACTAGAAATAGAACTATTATATGACCCAACTATCCCACTACTGGGCATATATCCTAAGAAAATAATAACTGAAAGAGACACATGTACCCCAGTGTTCACTGCAGCACTATTTACAACAGCTAGGACATGGAAGCAACCTAGATGTCCACTGACAGATAAATGGATAAAGAAGCTGTGGTACATATACACAAAAGAGTATTACTCAGCCATAAAAAGAACACATCTGAGTCAGTCATAATGAGGTGGATGAACCTAGAGCCTATTATACAGAGTGAAGTAAGTCAGAAAGAAAAATAAATATTGTATATTAATGCATATATATGGAATCTAGAAAGATGGTATACGGATGAACCTATTTGCAGGGCAGCAATGGAGACAAAGACATAAGAGAACAGACTCATGGACACAGTGGGAGAAGGCGAGGCTGGGATGAACTGAGAAAGTAGCATGGAAACACACACATCACCATCTGTAAAACAGCCAGTGGGGGTCTGCCGTATGACGCAGAGCTCAACTCCTGCCCTCTGTGACCACCTAGAAGGGTGGGATGGGGAGGGAGACGGGAGGAGGTTCACGAGGGAGGAGACGTATGTACACCTATGACAGATTTATGCTGATGTATGGCAGAAACCAACACAATACTGTAAAGCAATTATCCTCCAATTAAAAATAAATTCAAAATAAATCTCATTTTCTAAGCAACTGTCGCTTGCTTATAGACATAAAATCCTTTTTTTGCTACATAATTTTCAAAAATCAAGCTATGACTGACATACATTAGTTTCAGGTACACAATGTAATGATTTGATATTTGTATATTGCAAAATGATCACATTAAGTGTACAGAATCTGTTCTTATGTACAGATTTTACATCCAGGAGCTCTGTTATTTCTCCAATAAGCTCTGTTATTATTTCTATCGCTCTCTATGCAAAAGGTGCTTTTGTATGTTCTACATACATATTCATAAAACCTACAAATAATTTTTAATCTATATTTCTGTTTTTGGTCCTAGTGCACGGGCTAAGACTTCTAGAATGTTGATGGAAAGAGGATATAGTAGACACATTTTGCTCTTGATCTAAAAAGGAATGCTAAAGTACGATTTTGGCTCAAAGCATTCCTTAGAAAACATCCAGCGAAGTGTTCTGTTTTCGCCCTGCCAGAATTTTTAAAAGTCAAGAAGAGACTTGAAGGAATTTTTAAACAACTTGTTTATTAATATTGTTATGTTTGGCTGTGCTGGGCCTTGACTGCTGTGCAGGCTGCTCTCCAGTTGTGGTGCGAGGGCTTCTCACTGGCGGCTTTCTAGTTCTGGAGCACGCGCTCGAGAGTGCGCAGGCTTCAGCATTGCGGTTCCCAGGCTCAGCTGTTGTGACGCGTGGGCATGTGGGATCCTCCTGGGCCATGGACTGAACCCATGTATCCTGTACTGGCAGGCAGATTCTTTACCACTGAGCCACCAGGGAAGTCCAAGAACAGATTTATTCAGAAAATTATGAGACATTCCTCCTTATTCTGCCAATGTGAATTGCATTGATATACTTTACTTATGTAACAATATATTCTGAAAAATCATCAGTTCATGGAGATTTTCCTAACTATTATCTATAGTATACTAGAGTGTTATTCAGCCAACCTACATATGGCAGTTGGTGCTAATATTTTATTATTACAGATTATACAGAAATAAACAACCTGGTATATATGCAAATGTTTTCTTCATTTAACTGGAGGTATATCTTGAGAATACGCTCCTGAAGTGAGATTGCTGGATCTTAGAATAAATGTGTATTTCTGTTGTTTTTGTTATATAATCCTGAACTCCCCTTCAAAGGGACTGTATTATTTTGTGCTCCCACCAGCAGTGGACGAGCATCTGTCAGCCTCAGTTAAAGTAGTTCTAGAGTATCTTTTTGTATGTTTAAGTATGTTAAGTATGTTTAAGAGCTATTTGTACATCTTTGTCTGTATGTGTGTGTACTGTCTGGTCATGTTTTTTGCTCAAACTTTTATTTTTTTTTTTTTTTTTTCAAACTTTTAATATACCTGTGGTCTTTGTTGATGCAACTCAAAATTTTTACTTCTATATTAAGGATGTTAGGCCCTTGTCTTTTTTATTTTGACTATGGCTTTTTCTTTTTTGACAGTCAAAGGTGGTTACCCATCTAATATTCAAAGGCAATGATAGATTTTCTTTTTATGAGACTATGTTTTTCCCAGTTCAGTTCAGTTGTGTCCGACACTTTGAGACCCCACAGACTGCAGCATGCCAGGCTTTCCTGTCCATCACCAACTCCCAGAGCTTACTCAAACTCATGTCCATTGAGTTGGTGATGCTATCCAACCATCTCATCCTATGTCGTCCCCTTATCTTCCTGCCTTCAATCTTTTCCAGCATCAGGGTCTTTTCCAATGAGTCAGTTCTTTGCATCAAGTAGCCAAAGTATTGCAACTTCAGCTTCAGTCCTTCCAAATGAATATTCAGGACTGATTTCCTTTAGGATTGATTGGTTTGATCTCCTTGCAGTTCAAGGGACTCTCAAGAGTCTTCTCCAAAACCACAGATCAAAAGCATCAATTCTTCCACATTCAACTTTATGATCCAACTCTCACATCCATACATGACTAATGGAAAAACCATAGCTTTGAAAATATGGACCTCTGTCAGCAAAGTCTCTGCTTTTTAATGTGCTGTCTAGGTTTGTCATAGATTTTCTTCCAAGGAGCAAGTGTCTTTTAATTTCATGGATTGCAGTCACCATGTTTTTCCTAACTGGACATTAAAACTAGTTTTACCTTTGGATGAATTAGTTTCATAATCTATAATCATGTAGCTCTTTTAGTTGAAGTCAGTCAATGGGATGACATTTCTTTCCTTGCTATCAGCAAACTATTTTGCCTCACACCACATTAAAATTTAACTATTAAATGTATTTCTAACAATGCAATACAAGTCAGTGATTTCAAGCTGAAAGATAATTAATTGATTTAGCTTAATTATTCTATAATTCAAGGTAGGGTGAAAACACTCCAACGCATGAAGATTCAGTTTTACCCTCTTTGTTGTTGTTGCTTAGTCACTAAGTCATGTCCAGCTCTTTTGCAAGTCCATTACCCTCTTTATACCTTAATAAAGACTATCTGCAAGTTGACTATAACTGAAGACTACAAATGATATAGAAAGGTAACTATTCAAGCTATTTAATGATGGTTTCCAAGGTGCTCTCTCCCTGTATCACTAACTACTACACACTCTGAGTCTCAGTTTCAGCTAGATTACCTGTGCTGAAATTACCCTTAGCTAGATTACCCTTAGCCTTTTTTTTGCTCATCCGTAATTTTTAAGAAAAAATTCTTAAAGAGATGGGACACCCAGATCACCTTACCTGTCTCCTGAGAAACCTGTATGTAGGTCAAGAAGCAACATTTAGAACCAGACATGGAACAACTGTCTGGTTCAGAATTGGGAAAGGAGTGTGACAAGGCTGCTCTATACAGTCACCCTGCTTATTTAACTTACATGCAGAGTACATCATGCAAAATGTTAGCCTAGATGAAACACAAGGTGGAATGAAGACTGCCAGGAGAAATATCAACAACCTCAAATATGCAGATGACACCACCCTTATGGCAGAAAGCAAAGAGGAACTGATGAGTCTCTTGATGAAAGTGAAAGAGAAAAAAAAGAAAACAAACAAACAAACAAAAACAAGAAAGTGAAAGAGGAGCGTGAAAAGGTTGGCTTAAAACTCAACATTCAAAAAATGAAGATCAGGACAACCAGTCCCATCACTTCATAGCAAAAAGATGGGGAAACAATGAAAACATTAACAGACTTTATTTTCTTGGGATCCAAAATCACTGTGGATGGTGACTGTAGCCATGAAATTAAAAGACACTTGCTCCTTGGAAGAAAAGCTATGACAAACCTAGAGTGTCTTAAAAAGCAGAGATGTCACTTGGCTGAGAAAGGTTTGTATAGTCAAAGCTATGGTTTTCCCAGTAGTCATGTAGATATGAGAGTTGGACCATAAAAAAGGCTGAGTGCTGAAGAACTGATGCTTTTTAATTACAGTGCTGGAGAAGACTATTGAGAGTCCCTTGGACTGCAAGGAGATCAAACCAGTCAATCCTAAAGGAAATCAACCCTGAGTATTCACTGGAAGGACTGATGCTGAAGCTCTAATATTTTGTCCACCTGATGTGAAGAGCCAACTCACTGGAAAAGACCCTGATGCCAGGAAAGACTGAAGGCAAGAGGAGAAGAGGGCAGTAGAGGATGAGATGGTTAGCTAGCATCATCAACTTAATGGACATGAATTTCCTCAGGAGAAACTGGAGGACAGAGGAGCCTGGTGTGTGGCAGTTCACTGGGTCGCAAAGAGTCAGACATGACTGAGCAACTCAACAACAACATATCTAATCATAATTATGTACTGTCGGCTTTGTCTTGTTGACTGCATATTAAGCATCTTGAAAGACAAGTCTGGATAATGGTTCGTTACTGAATTGTGTGGCATTAGTAATATACAGATCTTTTATGAATAAATTTTGAATTTCACAGCTGTAAAGGTTATATTATGTTCTACTAGACAAATGGCTAAACAATATATATGTGTGTATATATATATATATAGATGCACTGTCTTACATGACATCTGCATGAAAGAAGATAAAATAATAGGATAACACCACACCAGCTATAGCTCCTGGGTTACATGAGAAAGGTAGCAATGTTTGTATACAAAAAGTAAAACCATATGATAATTAAACATCAAATTAAATTAGACACTACATTAAAAAATTTCTAAATGTACAATTGAAATATTAAACTATATAAAGTAATATGAGAACAAGTAATTACACACATAAAACAAAGACTATAATCAAGATAAGAAATGACCACACATGATCTGGTATAAACTAGGCTTTTCCAACTAGTACTAAAAATTTTGCTCTTAGTTCTAGAGCAAGGATCAAAAATAACAAATGTTCTTCTATGTGGAAGTGCTACATAAATAACAAATATTCAACACTTACAGAACACTTACTATGTGCCAGGCACTGTTCTAATTCTTTACATGTATCAACTAATTTAATCCACATAAGAACTCTATAACATAGGTGTTAATGTCAGTCCCATTTACTCAGAGGTGAAACTGAGATCCAGAAAAGTTAAGTAATCTGTTCTCTATCACACAGCAGTCTGGTCCTAAAGTCCATGGTTTTAATCACCTTGTCCCATTTGCCATTTTTGTAATTTAATTGTCCATAAAGCCGACAAAGGCTAAAAAAGAGGGGCTTTCCTGGTACTCAGCAGGTAAAGAATCCACCTGCAATGCAGGAGACCTCAGTTTGACTCCTGGGTCATGAAGATCCCCTGGAGAAGGGATAGGCTACCCACTCCAGTATTCTTGGGTGTCCCTGGTAGTTCAGATTGTAAAGAATTCACCTTCAGTGCAGAAGACCTGGGTTTGATCCCTGGGTGGGGAAGATCTCCTAGAGCAGGGCATGGCAATCCACTCCAGTATTCTTGCCTGGAGAATCCCCATGGACAGAGGAGCCTGAGGGCTACAGTCCATGGGGTCGCAAAGAGTCAGACATGAGCACCTAAGCACAGCACAGCCTAAAAAGGTACTGCGGGAGAGCCTCTACCTCCAGGTCATTAACGTAAGCTCTTTGCCATGAACATGTTTACAGGCTCTGAGGATTAGGATATGGACGTCTTTGGGGGGCCATTACTTCCACCTCACACTTTTTAACACAGAAAACTCTGTGTGCTGCAGCTAACTGTCTAGAGCAGGAGTTCTCAACCAGGGTTCTACAGAATGCTAGGGAAGTGCTGGGGCTGTGGCTTAGCAGCTCCATAAAAGACAGTGATCAAGGGTAAGCACTATCTAAACTTTGCACGCTGAATAACGTAGGTTCACAGTGATGGTCAGAGACTGGGCCGTCCCTACAGCAACTTTATTCCAGGTCTTTGAGCCTCATGTGGTGGTGGGCAGTAAGATCACGTTCCTTCAGCTGGATCCATTTTTAGCTTTTTATGCGAGAAAGGGGCAGCTTTTGGCAGCTGGTGAGCGCCACTCTGCAAGGAAGAAGGCAGCCTGATGATGTCAGTGTCTTCTGATTGGCACCCGACCTCCACCTGGAGCAAACGTGTCCTACTGCTTTCAAAGAAAAGTGGAGGGACTTATTTGATCCAGTGTGGCTTCTGAAGAGCTATGAGTTAGAAGAAAGAATCCAAGCCTAAGCCTACAGACAATTCTGGTAAGGTAACGAGAGTGAATCATAAGCTCCAGGGTCCATCTTGGTGACAAAAGCTGTTTATCAGTAGGCTGTATCTGGACTGGTATTCCAAGCTGTCCTATTCCACTGTGCATCAACTGTGGGAAATAAATATGAACGCAGCTATGCTGGTGGTTTAACAGCTCAGTCATGTCCGGCTCTTTGCGACCCTATGGACTGTAGCCCGCCAGGCTCCTCTGTCCATGGGATTCTCTAGGCAAGAATATTGGAGTGGGTTGCCATGCCCTCCTCCAGGGGATCTTTCTGACCCAGGGATCAAACCCACATCTCTTATGTCTCCTGCACTGGCAAGTGGATTCTTTACCACTAGCACCACCTCGGAAGCCCAAGATTCAGGGTAAGAAATTAAAAATGTTCTACTTTTTAAATTACTTCAATAATAAATAAGCTGATGTTGATGACATTTCACGTGATACTGAAGGTTTTGTGACAAACGTAACTTCTCTACTGAGTCTACAGGTTTAGTCAATCAATATTATGTAGCATTTGTGAGTTCTATAAAAGGTGGTGAAAGTCAAGAAAACTCCTGCTGCAAAGGCCCCAAACAAGTCAAGGTCAAATGGATTCAATGTCCAGTCTTCATCTCTGTCTCTGAAGAGCTTTTCTGAGGTGTCCATTAACAGCTGGCCCCCCTCCTGTAGGAGAACACCCTGACACATCACAACTCACGGCTTTCTTCAGACAGAGAGGCTGCTGTCCAAACTCTGGCAGATGAAATGTAAAGTAGTTGTGGAGGATATCACAAAAATAGCCAAGTTTACTAAACAAAGACAAATGCACTCCAGAATTAAACAAACAAACAAACAAAAAACAGGTGAAAGTGTCTGCTCTCACAGCCCTTGGCTGACATTAGAGCCTCAGTACGGGGTAGGGAGGCGGCAGTGTGCCAGGCACTGGACCCCGACTGCTGGTGCAGGGTCCAGCAATGGGCACCTTCTCCCACCTGCAGCTGGCACCAGCAGAAGTGGGGCAGCAGCTGCGCCCCTCATCCCACACCCACAGCTGCTCTGTTCCAAGGGAAAATGGTAACACTGCAGATCCTGGCATGAGGAGGCTCTCCTCACGTGGAGTGGTTCTCCGTGAGGGGCCAAGACACTCTGGACAAGAAAGATTATGGAGAAGCAGACTAGGAACAGACTGCCTGCCCAGGGACCAGGAGTCTGTGTGGTTAACTCCACAAAAGAAAACAAAGGTTAAAGGAAACTGAAGTCAGTGAAACTCCATAAGACCCTGTCCTCATACGATTTTTCCTTCTGGTCTAAAACAGAAAATGGCACGATGGTCTTTGTTCCAAAAAAGTAGTACATCATCACCTAGACAAGAATCCTAAAAGGGCGATGCCTTTTTAGAAAATTACTGAGGATTACATCTTTTGAAAAACATGGTGATTTCAATGTGTTTATTGAGTTCATTTTACTTGCTTGACATTTTATGTCATATTGTACAGATGTTCCTACAGGCATTGGTTCTACAATGAGAGGTGAATTGGTCCTTATTTTGCCTTGGTGCTCTGGAAATTAAATATCACTAGCAAAAAGTAGATTAAATTTTTATTCACACTTACAGCAGAGTTCAATCAAGTGTTCAAAATGTAGACTGAGCAATATCATATACTTATGTGATAACACATTCAATCTTAGTTTTCTTTGCTTTAGATTTATCATACTTGTAACTAAATTCACATATCTAGTACTATTGACAGAGTCTCTGTCATCCAATTTTTTAAGTGCACATTTCTTTGTGCTGCTAAAGTATAATTTTAAAAAGGACATTAAAAAAAAATAAAAAGGACATTTATGATAATATTTTGCATTTAAGTAGCATTTTTTCTTTCGAGAAAAATGATTTAGTTATTTGAGGATAATCTTAAACACAATTTAAGGTAACAGTATTGATCAAACTGACCACAATATTTGGTAGATAGGTAGAAACACATTAAATGTGTCTTCAAATTCTGGCTATAGATAATCTTCACAACTGATATTGGATATAGATTAAAAAAAGTTATGGAGGGGCCACTTGTTTGTTTTGAAATGCCGAATTCAGTTTAGAGGTGGAAACTGTGGTAAAATATTAAAACACATACACAGTTTCTTTTAGCGAGTAATTTATTGTTTAACAGTTGAGGAACATAGGTTCCTTTAAGCTTTCAAGGAAAAGAGTTTGGGGTTTCCCTGGTGGCTCAGTGGATAGGAATCCGCCTGCCAATGCAGGGGATACAGGTTCAATCCCCGATCCATGAAGATCCCACATGCTGTGGAGCAACTAAGCCCGCGCACCACAGCTGCTGAGCCTGTGTCCTGCGGCCCAGGAGCCGCACTGCTGAGCCCAGGCGCCCAGAGCCTGTGCGCAACAGCAAGGGAAGCCGCCGCAATAAGCGGCCTGCACACTGCAACTAGAGAGAAGCCCTCACTCTGTGCAACTAGAGAACAGCCTACCATGCACAGCCACAAATATTTAATTAATTTACAAAAAAGCAAAAGAGTTTGAAAAATTGTAAGATGTTTGTTCATTTTTAAAACTGCTTTAAAATTGTGGGGGAAAAATCCTTAATGGCCATTATCATTTAAGTAATAAATTAAAATCATACCTGCTTGAAGTTGTTCACATACATTAAGAGTATATCAGTTGTCACTATACCTAATTTTGGGAAAAAAATTATTTAATAAACACAGATCTACAAAGTCTGGAAGGAGCCAGTGGGCGTGTGCTTCATGTTAGAAACGCTAGTTTAAAAAGGGCAATCCATCACTCCCTACAGGAAGCAAGGAAGAGTTCCTCACAGGTGTCTGAGTCAAAAGGTTGAACTGTAGAGTACTTTTAAGAAAGGCTAAGCTAGATGTTGCTGGGTGCTTTGAAGATGAGGGCTGTAAAATGTAACCTACTTAACAGACAACTCACATGAACTAGTCTCTGCAAGTTCAGTTCAGTCATTCAGTCGTGTCCGACTCTTTGCGACCCCATGAATCGCAGCACACCAGGCCTCCCTGTCCATCACCAACTCCCGGAGTTTACTCAAACTCATGTCCATCAAGTCAGTGATGCCACCCAGCCATCTCATCCTCTGTCATCCCCTTCTCCTCCTGCCCCCAATCCCTCCCAGCATCAGGGTCTTTTCCAATGAGTCAACTCTTCGCATGAGGTGGCCAAAGTATTGGAGTTTCAGCTTCAGCATCAGTCCTTCCAATGAACACCCAGGACTGATCTCCTTTAGGATGGACTGGTTGGACCTCCTTGCAGTCCAAGGGACTCTCAAGAGTCTTCTCCAACACCACAGTTCAAAAGCATCAATTTTTCAGTGCTCAGCTTTCTTCACAGTCCAACTCTCACATCCATACATGACCACTGGGGTCTCTGCAAAGCTCTAAAGAAAACCCTTTAACTTCAAGTGACAGGATTCTTGCATTTAAAAGAAAAAAAAAGAGCTGTAAAAGGAAATCTTGAAATGTTTCCCAACCTGCTTAAGCTTGAAAGTGAGAAAAAAATATTAATATCAGTAAGTCACAAATCTTATTAAAAACAAGCCTGGAGAACTAGAGAACAAAATCAAAGAGTATTTTCTTTCCCTTTACATATAAGTAAGGGCTTCTCAGGTGGTGCTGGTGGTAAAGAACCCACCTGGCAATGTAGGAGACAGAAGAGACATGGGTTCAATCCCTCGGTCAGGAAGATCCCCTGAAGGAAGGCATGGCAACAAACTCCAGTATTCTTGCCTGGAGACAAGACATTCCTCCCACAGACAGAGGAGCCTGGCGAGCTACAGTCCATGGGGCTGCACAGAGTCGGAAACGACTGAGTAGACTTAGCACACACATAAACAAATAAATGCCTGGGTGAGGAACGCTTTCTCTGATTCTTCTGCCCAGTTTGACAACTTGAGATTCTGGGAGAAGAAAAAGGAACTTAGTGAGCTCTGACCTAACCATACTCTTAAGATGACATTCACCACTGTGTCCCAAGGCATGTTCTGGATTTCTATGAAAGAAGGATGCCCTGATATTTACAAGAAAGCAATGAACACTTTGCTACAAATTTCAACTTCTTATACCTGTGAGCAAGAAAAACCTCATTTCAGCTAAAAATGAAATCCATGTTTGCTTCTCTCTTGAGTTCAACTCAGAATTGAGTATTTGTACAGCAAAAACCATGCACAGGTTTCACATTGAAGAGGTAAATTTCATTATTTTTAGCTTCAAAAATAAAAAAGTTTTATGCATGATTAAATCTAAGAGCTAAAGAAACTAACACATTCATGAAAATTTTGAAACTAAGTCTATATTTGAGTTTAATCATGTCATTCAGTAAGAAAGTGTTTTTTTTTTTTAATCTTCAAAATTTTGCCTTAGCCTGTTCATATTTCTTGGGCTTATGATTTTGATAGCTTTATATTCATACTGGCAAATTTTCAGGCCATATAAAACAGGTTGTACATTTACATCCTTGATTTAAAATCTACCAAACCTACCTTTCAAACCTAAAGGAAATCAGTCCTGAATATTCATTGGAAGGACTGATGCTGAAACTCCAATGTTTTGACCACCTGATGTGATGAACTGACTCATTTGAAAAGACCCTGATGCTGGGAAAGATTGAAGGCGGGAGGAGAAGGGGACGACAGAGGATGAAATGGTTGGATGGCATCACCGACTTGATGGACATGAGTTTGAGCAAGCTCTGGGAGTTGGTGATGGACAGGAAAGCCTGGCATGCTACAGTCTGTGGGGTCTCAAAGAGTCAGACATGGCTGAGTGAGTGAACTGAAGCCTACCTTTAGAAAAATTAAACCCTATTTTGGCTCAAGTCAATTATTTAACAAAAATTTATGTTTTCCACATGAGCTTTTAAAATTTTGAAAAGGAAAGAGATGAATATTTAAAAGAAAGATAATACCTACCCCCTACTCCCACCTACCCCAATTAAAGGCTGGTTAAAAAGTCACTTTCCATTTGAAATGGGAAAAAACTATTCTGGGTCACAACATCTACATACCATTCCTTATTCCCCTTTAGCCTCACAGCAGTGTTGGTTAACACAACTGTATACATTTATCAACAAGCATAAACCTGCACAGTAAAAAGAGTGAATTCTGTATATATAAATGGAATCTCATAAACTTGACTTTTTAAACAAGTCACAAGAAACTTATAATTCAATAAGTTATATAAAAACAAAGATAATAAATAAAAAGAAAAAAAATCACAACAATTTTTAGAACCATCTTGCCACCAAAATGCAGACACAGCCTGGGCATCACTGAAATCTTGGATTCTCTCAGTGTAACAAGGAAAAGAATATGTTTCCTGCTCTCCAGTTAAGTAAAATGTTAAATGCCATCTTGCTACTTCAATGAAAATTATTTTAAAAATTATTTTTTAATGACACTTATGGCTCAGATGATAAAGAATCTGCCTGCAATGTGGGAGACCCAGGTTCAATCCCTGGGCCAGGAAGATACCCTGGAGAAGGGAACTGCTACTCACTCCAGTATTCCTGCTTGGAGAATTCCATGGACAGAGGCTACAAGCCATAGGGTCACAAGGAGTCGGACACTACTGGGCAACTAACACATAGGGCCTGAACAATAATGATCCCAAACTAAATAGTTAATTAAACTACATACACTTTTTTAAAAAAGAAATTCAGAGACTGAAGGATTCAATAAGCTTTCTCTACCTCTAAAATGAATTATCACAATACTATATCAGAATACAAAAATCTATTAAGTTTAGGTTTAACCTTACATAACCTTCAACTCAGCAATCTGAAACCCATAAAAATCTTGATCTGTCTGTATAGCAAATATGTGGACAACCAAATTAGATAGAAACTTACAGTAGTGGAAGCTTCAGCAATTACAATACATGGGTTGAAAACAGAATGACAACTGTTTAGTTAAGTAAAACAGCAAGAAAATTTCTCTCACAATCTCAGCAATTCTGACATTTTCTACATATATAACAAAAGCAAGAAAAATACATCTCTCTTCATAAAGTAAGGTATATTAGGAATAATGCCCTTATACTGAAGACACATTATTAACAATAATAGCTACCATCTACAGTCATTTTCCCAGTAATCCTATAGTGTAGTATTGTTACCTCCATTGAAAGGTGATGATGATGAGAATAACCACCTCACTAATATTCAGTATATGACAGGGACTGGGCTAAAAGCTTTATATGCAGTACCTTATTTAATCTTCACAGGAACCTTATGAGGTAGGCATGATTATCAACTCATTTTATAAATAAAAGAGAAATTGAAGTTCAGACTGGTTTAAGAATAGGTGCAACTGGGACTTCTCTGGTGGTCTATTGTTTAAGGCTCCTCTGTCCCAATGCGGGGTGGGGGTAGGGGGGGGCAGGTTTGATCCCTGGTCAGGGAACTAGATTCCATATGCCACAACTAAGAGTTCACATGCCAAAACTAAGAGTTTGCATGCCACAGCTAAAGATCCTGCATGCTGCAACTAAGACCCGACACAGCCAAATAAATAAATAATAAAAATTTAAAAAAAAGAAACAGAATAGGTGCAACTGGTAATGTACTAAGGTTAGACTCAAGCCCAGTGTCTGTTGGTTCAACCTACCTTGCTTCAACCCCATAAAGCCTCCACTCCAAGGGGCATAATAAACACCGGAATATTACTATTATTATTACATTACTTTATTGCACTTTACCAATGTTGTATTTTTTACAAACTGAACATTTGTGGTAACCGTGTGTCAAGCAAGTCTACTGGTGCCATTTTTCTAACAGCGTATGTTCACCTCATGGCTCGGTGTCACATTTTGATAATTCTTGCAATATTTCAAACCTTTTCATTATTTTTATATTTGTTACAGTGACTAGTGACCTGTGATCTCTGATGTTACTATTGTTAATTGCAGATGTAGTGGAAATAACAAGAGAACTAGAAATAAGATGTGGACCCTGAAGATGTGACTGGATTGTTCCAATTTCTTAAAACTTTAACGGATGAGGAATTGCTTTGTATAGATGAACAAAGAAAGTGTTTTCTCAAGATGCAATCTACTCCTGGTAAGGATGCCATGAAGACTATTAAAATGACAACAAAAAATTTAGAATGTTATGCAGAGTTAGTGGATAAACAGTGGCAAGACTTGAGAACTGACTCCGATTTTGAAAGAAGTTCTACGATGGGTGAAATGCTATTACATAGCACTGCATGCTACAGAGAAACTGTGAAAGGAAGAGTCAACCTAGGTGGCAAACTTCACTGCTGTCTTAGTTTAAAAAGTTGCCACAGATGCTCCAACCTTCAGCAACCAGCACCCTGATGTCAGCAGCCATCAACAGACCCTCTAACAGCAAGAAGATTGTGACTAGCTGAAGGCTCAGATGATGGTTAGCATTTTTTAGCAACAAAGTGTTTTTTACAGCACAGGGAACTACAGTCAATATCTTGTAATAACCTATAATGGAAAATAATCTGAAAAATAATATATGTGCATCACCTTGCTGTGCACCTGAAATACTGTAAATCAACTATACTTCAACAAAAAATATAATGAAATACAAAAAAAAAATTTTAGACATAATGCTTATCACACACTTAGCAGACTACTGTACATGTAACTTTTACATGCACTGGGAAACCAAAAAATTCGTGTGACTCAACTTTCTTGCAATACTCACTTTATTGCCATCTGGAACTAAACCTGTTACCAAGGTCTGCCTGTACTTTTGTTACTAAGAAAGTTATTAGGATAACACATAAATTGTATCTAGCTGTATTTTAAAGCTTCTGGAGTCTATTCTAAAATACATCACAATATATCAGCATATTACACTAAAGTGAACTAATTGACCAGAAATGAAAACTGTGTGCTGTATAAGAACAGAACAGAGTAAAACAGTGATGGGAGAAATAAGAAACTTATCCAGCATGCCTGCTTAGGTTATTGACAGGCAGGGAAGATCAGCTGTAAACAAAAAGCTTCACCATTATTTGCTTTCTTTAAAACAGATGGGGAGACAAAGGCATTTGCTTAGTAGCCATTCTCCCTGGGTCCAGTTTTTAATGACCAAATTTGACAGTGAACCGAAAAAGAGTTAACACAGCAGGTTTGAGACAGTCACTCTTAGAAAGGCCTGACTACAAGGTCAGCCCCTGACTAGCATCTGAGAATCTGGATTTTGGGAGGGTTGCTACTACCCCTGATAAGAATGGTCACTATGCCTATATCCTTTTTATAAACAATATGGTTTATGCTGAATTATCTGCTTTCCTTCTGGGAGTCTGGAATTTTGGTCAGTGCTAGGCAGAAGGTGTCTATGTAACAGCTCTGGGCATAGTCTCTTATGTGCTTCTCACTTCCATAAGGGACATTTCACCTGTGTTGTTAGAATTTGCCACTAGAGGAATCAAGTGCAAGCTGTGTGATTCCACTGGAAGAGGACTCCTGGAAGCTTGCACCTGGTTTCCTGTGGACTTCACTCACACACATTTTCCCTTTGCTGGTTGTGTGCCTCTAATTCTTTTTCTGGGATAAAGCACAGCTGTGAGTACAGCAACATGCTGAGTGAGGCCCCCTAGCGAACTCGGAACCTGAGGGCGCTCTTTGGGATCCCAACACAGATAGTAAGATAATTCCAGGCTCTACTTATAAAACAGTTACTGCCCATAACATGACCATAAAATTTTGCCTAAAATGGACATGCACCCTGGAGAGGTTTTACTCCCACTAGCAAATACTAAAGTAAGTTCCCAAAACTTTGACTGTGAATTAAGCCATGGATATTTTTAACAACTGATACCTACCAGGAACTCTGGCAGGAAAGGAATCAGGAGACCCTGCTCCAGCACCACCCTCTTCTTCATCTTCTTCAAATTCCAAATTCTCTTCTTCACCAGGTGCTAAAATTCTTCTACATGCAAAAGGACAGAAAAAATAGTGAGCTACAAAACCAAATATACGAGAGAAGCCAAATAGCTACTCATTCCCCAGGTAAAATGTTGATATAAAAAATGCTGACATAAAATGTTAGTATGTTGGATTAATGATATCAATGATAGCAACATTGATATGATACATCCAGAAATATCTGAAAAATAGGTATAAAATGATAAAATAAGAAGACAAATACTGGTGCTAATTTATTTTACCTTAAAGGGACAGGCTGAACATCAAATGGGAATTCTTTATTATATGTAAGAATATTCTTTAGGACTAGAATAAAAAGAGAAAGACACATGAATTATGTCATGAATCAGAATAAAAAAATTTATTGTAAGTGACTGATTTTAGTCAGTTTTACCATGCCTATTAATATGTGTGTATACATGTGTGTGTGTGTGTGTGTTCAATTGCTCAATTGTGTCTGATTCTTTGTGACCCTATGGACCATAGCCCACCGGGCTCCTCTGTCCATGGGATTTGCCCCAGCAAGAACACTGGAGTGGGTTGAAGAGGATCTTCCAGACCCAGGGATCGAACCCGTGTCTCCTACACTGCAGGCAGATTCTTTACCGCTCAGCCACTGGGGTATTTATTAATACTTAAAAAATTCCCAATCTTATCATCCAAAGCCACAATGCACTTGTCCATTGAATATCTTAGCAAAATGAAAATATCCACACTCCAAGCACCAGTAATTTCAGAGTACTGTCAGAACTCCAAGGACGGTAACTTCCAGAGTCTCAGAGTGCGTATGGGAAATGAACTCCAAAACAGTTCTCTGCACAAAATCCTAGGTGAGACATGGGGCACCTGAGAAAGACAACTCCTCCTTGGAGTACTTTAATTAAAAGATTGGTGTCAAAGATGACCAATGAGAGGGATATGAGCCTATTTTATTCTGTCTTGATTAGTCTTCCCCTCAACTCCACAAAACTGGTAAAGTTTACAGTAGTGAGGTTATAATTCTCATAAACCTTTACCATAGTTTATTATACATATGTAATATATACATACATATATGTACATATATGCTTACATACAGGCTCTTGCATGCTCAGCTGCATCTGACTCTTTGAGACCCCATGGATATTTTAGCCTGCCAGGCTCCTCTGTTCATGCGATTTTCCAGGTAAGAAAACTGGAGTGGGTTGCCATTTTCTTCTTCATATATATGCATACACAAACACAAAGAGGGATTTATCCTCAAGAGAAGTCTTCAAACAATCTCCTATATTACAACCTCCTATATTATGGTTGTGGTCAGTGATTATATATCCAGGCAAGGAAACTTAAAAAGAGAGATGCTCTACAATTCTACCTACATTTGGAGAGGTGCTTCATATCTGTTCTTATGGATTGCCAGCATCTACCTGCAGTTATATGAAGGTAAAGTAATGGCATTAATTGTACGATCCAAAATGTTTCTGTGAGTTTATACTCAACTTATTCATTCTAGTTTTGGAGTCCTGCAGTTTGGAGCTGAAATAGGTATGGATGTTGTCATCCTCAAAAAGGAAATCCCTGAGTACAGGTTGCAATTACATGCCTTACTCCCACAGGAGTCAAATGTGTTTATCATACTTCTAATATATACACTCCTACTAAGCCCTTCAGAGAGAAATCTGAGACTTGTGTCTATATTTTCACTCATTCTCATTCTCTCTCTTCTTCCAACTCCTACCCTCCTTCTTCCTCTCTCTTTCTTCTTCTCAACAAATGTGCACTGAGTTCTAAGATACGGCAGTGATCAAGACAGAGGGTTCTCACCCTTATCCGGATCTTAGATCCTAGTCAGGAAAAGCAGACAATAACAAGCCACAAACTGAACACAATGATGTTAAGACTGTGACTGAAGGACCCAGAGGATGCGTGTGTCAGCGGAGTAGAAGGATTACTTCAGCTGAAGTGAACAGGGTAGGCTGCTTAAACCTGAATTATTAGAAGACGTTTGAGCCATGAATGACCTGGATGAGAAGAAATGTCCACAAGCAGCTCTGGGCAAGGGCTCGCCAAATATTAGAAAACAAGCCAGAGCAACAACAAAGGCTCTGCAGGAGGAGTTTTTTCAAGGAACGGAAAGGACCACAAAGCTGAAGTCTGAGAAGCAAAGGACAAGCGGCAGAAGATCTGAATCAGGTCTTAGCCCTCCCATGATGTTAATGACTTGAGCATTCACGTAACTCTACTGTGAATCTCGGCTTCCCCAGTTCCAAAATCATATTCTACCTTTCTTCACAGACTGTTGAGAGAATTAAATTAAACAACATAATATATGACATTTCATAGGAACACTTAAAGTACCGTTCAAGTAAAAGTCTACATTATTATATGGTAATTTATTCTCTCCATAGTTATTCCTATCTGGCTGACTAGAATCCTATTATTTTAGATCTCATTAAGAAGGACTATTTTTCAAATTTTAAGAATATCACCTCTAAACTTGGTGCTTGATTATTTATTGTGAGTAAGCTATTCATTCAAGTCAAATATCAAATAATCACTGTGCTAGATGCTGAGAATGGGAAATGGGTGACAAGATTATGCATATTTATATCCACAATGACCACATTTTAATAGCAAAAAGGAAAAAGTCAACCCTTAAAATATAAACAAAAGATCAAACAGCTGAAAATCATATTACTTACTAAGAATATCCTGAATTTGTATTATAATAGATGAATTAAACAGTATTTTCTTTTCTTAGGTATTAAAGTTTTGAAAAGGAAATGTCTGTTTTGGCATAATAGCCTCTTCTTTATTTTGTATTTACAAGTATAGAGTGTATCAGATATTTAACTTGTATGAATAATTTTGAAAGAAAAACAACAGCACCTTTCTCACTTTCTGTAATTGTAGGATGGGTTTCCATTTTCACCAACTGGGGAATAACAGGGATTCTAATGTCCTTTTAAAATAAGATTCTACATAAACTTAACATAGGATTTTTCTTCTAATATGAATCTTGATATTTTTGGAGGTTGTAGAGAAGAGGAGAAGCTAGTTTATAATTTCATGGAAGGGGTGATCATGAGTGTGGAGTCCACCACAACTGGGGACTAACTGGTTCATTCAGTAGAAATAATGCATACAGGCCCACTGAATGTTGACTTGATGGTATACTCTCTACTGGCGAGAACTCAGCACTCCCAGCCTACTCTCATGGAGCATGGCCTGCCACCCTCTTGAATCTGACATTAAAAATCACACCCCCCCCCCCCCAAAATGTATTTCTTTTTTTTTTTTTCCTTGTAGCTAATTTTCATTTTTGTGGTAGGAAAAATGAGCAAGTGCTTCCCATTTGAAAGTTTATTTTAAATTATGGGAAACAATTCCCTGTAGACATTTAACTCTATTCAATTTAAAAATTTGCCAAGTTCATACTACAGGCCAAGCATTGACTGAGGCTCTGTGGGGAAAATACAAAGGTTATTCACAATATTCTTGAGAGAAGAAATAAATATTAGTGAGAATAGTACAGGGCAGACTATGATAGTGGCTATAAAAAGTGCTCCTATAAAGAACATGAGACAGAGTCTAATTACTGCTAAGGAGAGAAGAGGACACTTTCAGGGCAAGGTGGGATTTCTTTGAGGCCTTGAAAGTTTAATTAATGGAAGGGAATTTTAGAGTTTATGGGGTGGTAATAGGAGGATATGTTTGAGTAAGAAGTAGTATATTACTAAGGATTAACATAAGAAAATTAAATAACTATTACTTTCAGGATCTTAGCTTTAGTATGAATTTCAGATAGGATTACAAAGAGATTTTAAAAATCTTGAAGGAAAACTACATTAGCAAAATAAACCAACTAAGACCAACAAGTTGAAAGATACAGTCATTTGTTAATTTTCCCTTCCTTACATTATTAGAAGAGGCAGAGGCCAGGTTGACTAAGAACACTTAATCTGAAATATAGTCAAATATCAATTTATTGAAAATGTTTAATTCTGATAAAATAATTAACTCAAAACAAGCACCTAGATTTTATAAATTCAAACTTAATTACAGGGCATAGCCTACTGAGATACAACACACACATTTAAGTTTAAGAGGCAAGAAGCAAATTAAAACCATCTAGAAATACAGTAAGTACCAGGAAGGGAGAAGTCCAAATGAGAAGCTTTATATAAAATCAAAATATAATTAAAAACAAATCCAAATTATACTCTTTCCTCTCTATTCCCACCCCAAGTCGTAAAAACAAACAAATCAGAAAACAAATGTAGATTTCAGTTCCATCTTCCACAAATACATGGGTCAATCATCTCTCAGGAGTTTGACCTGAAGAATCATGATATCAAGGACTGATGTCAATACTGCATGATTACAAGTATTAATAACAGAGTGTAATGGTAGAAATGTAAGCTCTGAGATCACTTTGAACTCAACTCAGTTCTAGCATTTACAAGCTGTAAAATCATGGGCAAGTGTCAGCAAAATGTGGTTGAGACTATTTATCTGAGTGTTCGGCACATTCCTGCTACTCTAAAAAATGGTGATCATTATTACCAACAAGAGAGTCTATGAGGCAAGAGGAGGAAAAATCAAGTGTGTCCATGGAAAGAGATAATAAACATCTGATTATAAGTGTTTACAGTCTTTACAGTGAACCTATATATTTTTTTCCCATTTATTTTTTTATTAGTTGGAGGCTAATTACTTTACAATATTGTAGTGGTTTTTGTCATACATTGACATGAATCAGCCATGGATTTACATGTATTCCCCATCCCGATCCCCCCTCCCACCTCCCTCTCCACCCGATCCCTCTGGGTCTTCCCAGTGCACCAGGCCCGAGCACTTGTCTCATGCATCCAACCTACATATTTTTAAGTTTTATTTGGAAACAAATAAAAACGAGATGGAAAACAGTTACTGAATGAGGACCCCAAATCCTAATTATTCTTATCATTTAAAATTGAACATATCTAATTTTCTTCAGAAACATAATATAACTCAGACATCCTCAATGCAGCTGAAATCTTTTTTTAAAAGAACCCGCCTGCCAATGCAGGAGACACAAGAGATGTGGGTTCGATCCCTGCGTTGGGAAGATTCACTGGAGGAGGAAATGACAACCCACTCCACTATTCTTGCCTGGAAAATTCCATGGACAGAGGAGCCTGGTGGGCTACAGTCCATGGGGGTCACAAAAGAGTCGGACATGACTGAGGGACTGAGCACAAATGTGTTTTTCTTAAAATAATCTGATGTACAGGCACTTACAAGGGACCAATTATTGTATGATTCCATTTATATGAAATGTTCAGAATAGGCAAATTTACAGAGACAAAAAGTAGATCAGTGGCTGCCTCCGGCTGGGAATCAAGGAAGGCTAGAGGGAAAGGAGTGAGTGCTACTGGATACAGGGCTTCTTTATGGGGTGATAAAAATGTCCTAAAATTGACTGTGGTGATATTCAGTACTTGTGCCCTTGCCTATATTTCAAACATTTCCTCTAAGAGAACATTCATTTGAACCAGCAAAAAAGATTCATCTAGCACATCCTAACCACCAAAATATCTGAAGGAATTGTTTACTTAAAAAAAAAACATTTAGGAAGGAAAATGGGGACAATAAGGAAATATTTTATAGAGCAGTTCAAACAGCGGGACTGCAGTTTTCAGTGACATTCATTACAAATAGGCATCAATGACTATAACTTTATACTTTCCAGTAGAATCTACTGTAAATGTTTACTAAAGTAATTTAATTGTAGTCCTATTAAACTGAATAAAACAAAGGCTAAAACAGATAGGTGAGGTACAACATAGAGTCAAATAATTTTTCACATTCTGTAATGAAGGTGAGAGGGCTTCCCAGGTAGCAGGGGTAATGAATCCACCTGCCAATGCAGGAGATGCAGGTTTGATCCCTCGGTTGGGAAGGTACCCTAGAATAGGAAATGGCAACCCACTCCAGTATTCTTGTGTGGAAAACTCCATGGACAGGGGAATCTAGTAGGTTACAGTCCGTGGGATTGCAAAGAGTTGGACACAGCTGAGCACACAAGATGAACCAGACAATAATTACTAAAAATACTATAGGAATTACAAAAGCATGAAAAATTACATAGGATTAAATAAAAACAGAAAAGACTCAAATTAGCATCTCTGCTAGATAATCTTAATATCCATAATAGTGTAAACATTTTTCTAAAGCAGTATCAGTAAAAAATATGAAATAAAGCTTACTTGGTTCTAGCTTCTTCAGATCTTCCAGTTTAAATTCTTCCTGGGACTGTGTGGACTGAATTTAAAATATGCAAATTACATATTTTTAATACAAAGACTTCACTGCACCCTATGTCTTTTATTATGACTGACAAAATATTCAAAAAGTAGCCAAAATAAAAGAATCCATTTCTTGCTTTCAAGGTTAAAAAAGAAAAATTAAAAATTCCAAATTAGTTTTTGTTTTTTTGGAACATTCTGACTAAAAATATTGAAGAAAAAAACTGAAGCCATATCTTTTATTTTTATAGTTTATATAACTTGAACTAATAGATCTTTTAATAGGAGTTTAATCCATGAATTCTTACTGTTAAAAAATCCTTTTGAGACTATACTGCTTTTGACACAAATGCCTAACATTTTATCAGAATAATTCATACTAATTCCTTTTCCTTATATTAAGAAGTTGAGAGGAGGGGAATCTATATTTACCTGTAAAGCTGCACTTCGTAATTCCAAGCATGTTGCAATTTTGCCTATGGTTTTCTGTAGGAAAAAGAAAAAGTTATAAATACCAAATACATTATAACTGTTAGTTGCCAAAAATCGAGTTAATTTTTTATTGACAAGCAATCTATGACTTTAAAATTTAAGTTAAATTTTATTTCTTTTTAGCATCTTGCAGACTCTGGAGATGAAAAACAGGAGGCAAAGGGCTGGGAACATGCAGAGAAGGTGAGCATATATTCACTCCTGGTCTAACTTGCCACAACCGATTTTAAATCATTTGCTTTGATGATAGCTTTCTGTATGACTTAAAGGGCAATGAAAAGGACTTCAGACATCTTCTCTCCAAGCTTTGCCTTCTCTTCTTCTCCATAAGGTCTGATATTCACTAAAAGACTTAAAGTCAAAAATATCTGAAAGTTAGCACAATGGTATAATTTAATGCTGACTCAAGTTCAATCTTAACTTGTTCAATTAAATGTATCAGCAATGCTAAGCAAAATCAATACTTGTGATAAATGGTGGCAAACTTTACAGTCAGATCATAGTTATCAAATAGATATAAATGACAGGGCATAGTCCTTGCCTTTAATAAGCTCATGTTTCTATTAAACATGTAAGACACATACAAAATCACTGTAACATAAAACAGAGGAACTTGGTTTACAGGTGTCAGCAAAGTAAGTGCTAATATGCCCTGAAGAAATAGGACAGGAATCAAATTAGGAATCAAACCCCAGTGACTGGGAGGATTTCTAAAACTAAAAGAACTTGGAAAAAACGTCATAGTTCAGTTGTCTAAAGTCCCGAACCGAAAATAGGGAGATAGGTTTGAAATGTGTGTGCGTTGCCAGGGTGGTGGGGGGGGGTGGTTATTATGAAGGGGACCTTCTATGACTAGCTGAGGAATGAATCTGTTATTACTTTAGCAATAAATTACACAGATAGCTTTTGGACAGAAGAATAGCTATCAGATTTACCCTTTAAGAAAACTGTTGATAACCGTGTCCCTAGGGTAAAGGAGAGAAGGGTAAAGACTAACGGTTAGATCAGGTTATTTCCACTGACCAGGTAATCAGTAGTCAGAAAAAGAACGTGAATGACTAGGGTTGAATTGAAAAGAAGACCAAAAAAAACAAATATGCACAAGAGCAGGCAGCTAAATTATGACAAGCAAGACTTTGAAATCTTTCCAAAAAAAAATTTCTTAACTTTCTGTTAGAAATAAACTCTGACCATAAAAGTGAAGTATATTTGTACAACATTTGCAATGCCTTCACAATACAATATTCTGGGGAAAAGTGATGTTTTTCTACACATACTGATGACCTGCAAAAGTTCCGTCAATTAGATCTGGTGGTTTCCTCTTACGTCAATTTTCTTTGGGAGATAAATGAGGAGCAAAGAAGAGTAACAAGTATTGTCCTGGTGTCTGGCACTCAGGCTAGTAAGGGCTAGGCAATTATCATTCAGGCTGTATATAGCTGGGATAGCAATTCACAAAATAAACACGAATTCTACAAATAACAAATGCTAGAGAAGGTACGGAGAAAAGGTACTGCAGGTGGGAATGTAAATTGGCGCAGCCACTATGGAAACAGTACAGAGGTTCCTTAAATAACTAAAAACAGGGTTGCCATATGATCAAGCAATCCCACCCCCAGTACATATCTAAAGAAAACTATAATTTGAAAAGACACATGCACCTCAACGTTCATAGCAGCACTATTTATAATAGCCAAGACATGAAGTAAGGTAAATAAATGTCCACTGACAGATGAATGGATAAAAAATATACACACACACACACACACACACACACACACACACACACAGAGGAATACTACTCAGCCATAAAAAAGAATGAAATGCCATTTGCAGCAACATGGACAGACCTAGAGATTATCATACCAAGTGAAGTAAGTCAGAAGAGAAAAACAAATACTATATGATATCACTCGCATTTGGAATCTAAAATATGACAGAAATGAACTTATTTATGAAACAGAAGCAGACTCACAGACAAAGAAAACAAGCTTACGGTTACCAAAGGGGAAAGGGGAAGGGATAAATTAGGAGCACGGATTAGCAGACACAAAGTACTATATATAACACAGATAAACAATAAAGTCCTACTGTATAGCACAAGGAACTGTATTCACTACTGTACAATAAACCATAATGGAAAAGAAAGTGAAAAAGAATATGTATATATGTGTATAGCTGAATCATTTGGGTGTGCACCAGAAGCTAACACAACATTGTAAATCAAGTATACATCAATAAAAAATTTTTAAAAATAAATAAACTACTACTGAGCAAAAGATGTGACTCTTGGTCAAGGAACTAGTAACAATATTTAACTATTTCCACAATCTTTAAAATTTCCTTTAATCTTAATATGAGTTTAGAAAATGTCAAATTTTATTCTGAAATTTTATATTTAAATATTATATTTAATATAATTTCTGTAAAAGGATTCAAGATACAGATTTATTTACTCTCTGAAACAGCTGTTGGAGGGGAACCAAAAACAATCTTTTCTATATAAAATCTAACATCCCTAAATCAGTGGTGTTCATATAAACCACTCAAATCTGACAAAACTAGTAATTGATTTTTAATATAGTTAGTAATGGCTAAAACCTATTGAGCACTTACTAAGTGACAGACTCTCCTAGGTGATTTACCCACATTGATTCATTTAATCCTGCCTATAGCGCTATGCACTAGATACAACCATTTCACATCTATAAGATGTGAAAACCAAAGAGAGGTTAAGTAACTTGTCCTGGACATCAATGTCTTCAATATAATAGCAATATATACAACAAAGCAATACACTTATTTTAATACCATTTGGTCACACTTA
Organism: Odocoileus virginianus; assembly: GCF_023699985.2. Taxonomy (NCBI): domain Eukaryota; kingdom Metazoa; phylum Chordata; class Mammalia; order Artiodactyla; family Cervidae; genus Odocoileus; species Odocoileus virginianus. Next base: position 52,541,127 of record NC_069684.1, on the reverse strand, counting down.
TGTTCTTTTGGAAAAATGGTTTTGAAAAAGGGCTGTCTGTATTAAGGGACATGTATCAATGAGTTAAGTCTTTAAAAATATTAGTTAACTCCTTTTCCTTCTTTACTATACAATCCACTTGATGTTTTTAACATTTCAGGTAAAATATATTCTAGTTTAACAATTATAAGTCCACTAATAACCTATTTTAAATTTAAACATTTCTTCAAGTTAAGAAGCAACAGTTTTTTACAGAGTCTATTGAAACTATGGCAAAATACCAATAGGCATTATTCATAACTATTTTAAGGGACCACACCCAACATCAGTATTAAAAAAAGAGTGAAACACTATCATTTTTCAGCCACAGCAATGACTTTTAAAACATGCAGCATTTATTGACGTCAAAATCAAGTGCTTGCTACTGTCATTACTCCACCTTTCTTAGAAAGAAATGGTTCAGAAAAATTATTAAGAAACACAGAACATAAATCCTGACTAATATACATAAAGACTAAGCATTCAAGGAAAGTGAACTTAATTTCAGAAAAATTTAAATAATTAGCATTTCATTCAAATTAATTACATATGTCTAACATGATATATAAGTGGAAAATGTTGTCATTTTCAGAATACTGGCTGTTTTACTTTGTCATTAGCTACGGGAATGGTTAACTCCAAAAGAGCTATTAAAGGAAAAAAGCAGTTAACAATTAAAGAGCTACAGTAATTTTGCCAAAACATATTAAGGAAAAAATAGTTTACAAAAATACACAGAGTTAAAGGAGTATAGTCTCAATCCAGACTATTTTTTAGATTCAGACAGCCCTTGATCTCTCTTCTAGCTGGGGGGAGGCAGAGAAGAAAGGAAACAAGGGAGGAGGCAGTGGAAAGAGAGACCTGTAAAATATAAAACAAGCATATAGTGCTGGAATTCTCATCACCATGAAATCTGATTCAAAACAGGGAAAAACTTTCTAAGCATCATGAGACAGGATGTTCTATTCTGTCCAGAAACTTACATGAGAAAATCTACTACACCAAAGTGGGGAATTTAATGGAATGAAAGCTTTTGGCAGCTATTTTTTGGCGACTAAACCCAGTTGTTATAATGACAAAACTATTAAGAAATGAAATGAAAGCTAAGTCAACTGATCATGAGGGAGGATCAAATAAGAATTATAAACATTCTTATTTTCCACCAGAAATCTTTGAGATTATGAATAGAAAATCCATATGAAGATTTTCTACCACAACTAATAAAGTTAAGAGAGATCAGTGGTGTGGCTTTAGAGTTCTTCACATTTAAAATAAATAATGAGAAGTATATAAGTTACTCTCTAAAAAAATGATTCCTCTCATCTTAAAATAATAATATAAATAAATAACAATAATCTAAGATCTAACAAAGCATTTATTCACCAAATAGTTTTGAAATATTACTCTGAGCCAACAGTAAAAAGTCTCATAAAGAAAGTACTTTAGAAATATGGTGGTTTTTACTTATCTTCGACAAAGGAGGCAAGGATATACAATGGAAAAAAGACAACCTCTTTAATAAGTGGTGCTGGGAAAACTGGTCAACCACCTGTAAAAGAATGAAACTAGAACACCTTCTAACACCATACACAAAAATAAACTCAAAATGGATTAAAGATCTAATGACAAAAACCACTGCAATTATGTAAAGTAATTAGCCTCCAACTAATAAAAATAAATGGAAAAAAAATAAAAATAAAAATAAAGATCTAAATGTATGACCAGAAACTATAAAACTCCTAGAGGAGAACATAGGCAAAACACTCTCCGACATAAATCACAGCAGGATCCTCTATGACCCACATCCCAGAATATTGGAAATAAAAGCAAAAATAAACAAATGGAACCTAATGAAACTTAAAAGCTTTTGCACAACAAAGGAAACTATAAGCAAGGTGAAAAGACAGCCCTCAGATTGGGAGAAAATAATAGCAAACGAAGCAACAGACAAAGGATTAATCTCAAAAATATACAAGCAGCTCCCGCAGCTCAATTCCAGAAAAATAAATGACCCAATCAAAAAATGGGCCAAAGAACTAAACAGACATTTCTCCAAAGAAGACATACAGATGGCTAACAAACACATGAAAAGATGCTCAACATCACTCATTATCAGAGAAATGCAAATCAAAACCACAATGAGGTACCATTACACGCCACTCAGGATGGCTGCTATCCAAAAGTCTACAAGCAATAAATGCTGGAGAGGGTGTGGAGAAAAGGGAACCCTCTTACACTGTTGGTGGGAATGCAAACTAGTACAGTCACTATGGAGAACAGTGCGGAGATTCCTTAAAAAACTGGAAATAGATCTGCCATATGACCCAGCAATCCCACTTCTGGGCATACACACCGAGGAAACCAGATCTGAAAGAGACACGTGCACCCCAATGTTCATCACAGCACTGTTTATAATAGTCAGGACATGGAAGCAACCTAGATGCCCATCAGCAGACGAATGGATAAGGAAGCTATGGTACATATACACAATGGAATATTACTCAGCCATTAAAAAGAATTCATTTGAATCAGTTCTAATGAGATGGATGAAACTGGAGCCCATTATACAGAGTGAAGTAAGCCAGAAAGATAAACACCAATACAGTATACTAACGCATATATATGGAATTTAAAAAGATGGTAACGATAACCCTATATGCAAAACAGAAAAAGAGACACAGATGTACAGAACAGACTTTGGGACTCTGTGGGAGAAGGCGAGGGCAGGATGTTCTGAGAGAACAGCATTGAAACAAGTATACTATCAAGGGTGAAACACATCACCAGCCCAGGTTGGATGCATGAGACAAGTGTTCAGGGCTGGTGCACTGGGAAGACCCAGAGGGATGGGATGGGGAGGGAGGCGGGAGGGGGGATCGGGATGGGGAATACATGTAAATCCATGGCTGATTCATGTCAGTGTATGGCAAAAACCACTACAATATTGTAAAGTAATTAGCCTCCAACTAATAAAAATAAATGAAAAAAAAATGGTGATTTTTAAAAAAAATCTTCTTTTAAAGTTCTACAAATTGTTGAATGGTTGGCATAATTCTAAAATCTGTCACTGCTACAAATAGATTTAAAATAGTAAAAGCACAAACAATATAATTCAAAATAGAAAACATATAGAATAGTTTTGCATAGACTAATGTAAAGAACATTCTCCGTTTTTCTCTTTTAAGGAAACACAATTGAGTTTCTTCTCCTTTGGCTTACATGCCAGGTCTGGCATTCAAGTAATTCTGCAGCCTTAACAGTTGGTTTCAAAATTTCCCATAACAAGTTCTTTAGACCCAATGAAATATTATAAAGAGAAGAGGAGGGAGGCTTCCAAAAGCAAACAAATTTAAGAAATACTCCATTACCCACACTCTTTAAATATCCAACATACACATTAGCATGTTAAAAGCCCTGAAAAGTCACAAACTCTGTTGATATAACATCTATTAATTTTTCTGAGTCAATGTTTTCCAGATAATGTCTGGTAAATCTTTGTTTTCTAATCATTTATTAACTTGGAGTCTCTGACTTTTTCTTTCAGTTCAGTTAGTTCAGTCACTCAGTCATGTCCAACTCTGCCATCCCATGGACTGCAGCACGCCAGGCTTCCCTGTTCATCACCAACTCCCGGAGCTTGCTCAAACTCATGTCCATCAAGTCGGTGATGCCATCCAACCATATCATCCTCTGTCATCCCCTTCTCTTCCCACCTTCAATCTTTCCCAGCATCAGGGTCTGTTCCAATGAGTCATTTCTTCACATCAGGTGGCCAAAGTATTGGAGTTTCAGTTTCAGCGTCAGTCCTTCCAATGAATATTCAGGATTGATTTCCTTTAGGATGGACTGATTGGATCTCCTTGCAATCCAAGGGATTCTCAAGAGTCTTCTCCAACACCACAGTTCAAAAGCATCAATTCTTCCATGCTCAGCTTTCTTTATAGCACAACTCTCACATCCATACATGACTATTGGAAAAACCATACCTTTGACCAAATGGACATTTGTTGGCAAAGTAATGTCTCTGCTTTTTAACATGCTGTCTAGGTTGGTCATAGCTTTTCTTCCAAGGAGCAAGTGCCTTTCATTTCAAGGCTGCAGTCACCATCTGCAGTGATTTGGGAGCCCAGGAAAAGAAAGTCTGTCACTGTTTCCTCATCTATTTGCCATGAGGTGATGGGACCAGATGCCCTGATCTTCGTTTTTTGAATGTTGAGTTTTAGGCCAGCTTTTTTACTCTCCTCTTTCATTGTCATCAAGAGGCTCTTGAGTTCCTCTTCGCTTTCTGTCACAAGGGTGGTTGGTGTCATCCGCTTATCTGAGGTTATTGATATTTCCCCCGGCAATCTTGATTCCAGCTCATGCTTCGTCCAGTCCAGCATTTCTCATGATGTACTCTGCATATAAGTTAAACAAGCAGGGTGACAATATACAGCCTTGACGTACTCTTTTCCCAATTTGGAACCAGTCTGTTGTTCCATGTACAGTTCTAATGGTTGCTTCTTGACCTGCATACACATTTCTCAGGAGGCAGGTCAGGTGCTCTGGTATTCCCATCTCTTTAAGAATGTTCCACAGTTGTGATCCACACAGTCACAACAAACTGTAGAACTTTTTCCTTACGTGACATTAAATAAAGCCTACATGCCAAAGTGACTTTTTTTGCCCACTGTGAATGTTTTATCTGTATTTTTGAGGAAAGTTAAATTTTTAAATGCAATGACTTGCCTTATATTCATAATGTAGTACAGAGTAATGGGGGTTGGGGGCAGGTCTTTCTCCCAAGCCCAAGGAATAGGCAGGCAGGCACAAGCTCTCTCTGGAGACACAAATGGCAGCCACATATGCCTCCTAGGCAGGTTTTTAAATACTAAATACCTCAGAAATCAGGTCTCCAGAAAAGGAGGAGGAGCAGACTACCTCAAAGGCAGAGGTCATTTGAATATTTAGAGATGGTTTTCAAGATCATTTAGGGTCATCACATCCCTCACTTCGTACACAAGGGATTTAAGGCCCAGAGACAGAGCCAGGGTTCAAGACCAAGTCTTTTCACTTCAGATCTCAGGCTCATTTCCCTAGGTCATGCTGCCTCCCGGGCCTCATGGAGGGGTGGATCTGTGTAAGCTGACAAGAAAGCAGCTGGGCACCTACTATAAACAGCTATAAGTTAAGGATTAAACAAACAGCATTATCAAACACCCAGCTTCAGCCTCAGGAAGTTAAAGAAAATTAAGAAAAAGCTGATTTTGTCTCATTAGTCTAATCATCATCAAATGCTAAAGCTCTTTTCTTGATAACATTTTAAAAAACTGTAGTATGTTTTAGGTCAAATCACTTTATATTTGAGTTCATATTAGATCCTATACCTAAGCAGTAGATGTTGAAGATGAGGCATATAAGTAACTCGAGGCAAACAGGTGATTAAAACATGGCTGTCAAACTTCTTAATTTCCAAAGCTTTCATTTTGATTCCATATTCACGACATGCTTTGTTAGCTGTTAAAGTTACATATTCAGATAGTTGAGATTGTTTCAAAATGTAGATGTTTTAACCTTTAATTCTGTGATGTCAGCTGATCACATCCGAGTCATTCCTAGACAGATATCACAAATCTTGGACGTGATAAAGCATATAGTCCTTTTCCCTTTCCTTTTGCAAACCAAATATTTCCTCTGACCTAATTATTTTCCCGGGCTAAAATCCGAAGTTTCCTAAATCTATCATCAGCCAGTTCAGTTGCTCAGTCGTGTCTGACTCTGCCATCCCAGGGACTGGAGCACGTCAGGCCTCCCTGTCCATCACCAACTCCCGGAGTTTACTCAAACTCATGTCCATTGAGTTGGTGATGCCATCTATCTATCATCGATACTAGCAATTATTATGGAAAAAAGAAAACTACATTTTTAAATTTTAAAAGTGCTATTTCTTTTTAAAATACAAAATAAAGATACATTAGATTAACACAGACTCAAAACAGTTTTAAATGCAAACAAACTAACCTGTGTAAGAAATATGACTGACCCTAATCTTTGGGAGTTTTTTCTTTTCAAACTCTTATAAAGAAGAATCAAATGAGTACAAGCCTAAGAAGTGTTCAAAGAGTCATTCCCACTCTTTGTACAAAAAAAGGATAAAAGCAAATTAAGTTGCCATAGTTTTCACAATGTCTTTTCTTAATAAGAGGAAAACTGACGTTAACTTTTTTCATTATCTAAGAGATTAAAATCTGACTTAACATTGGACCCCTTAAGTTAGGAGAAAATATGGATTGTTTCCTCCCATTTCTTCTCATTCTGTTAAAGTAAAGCTTCATAAAATAACCCATTTTTCATAGTCTTCAGCAGTACAGGGAATCAACTTGACACATTAAAATTTTAATTCAAGGCAAAAGGACACTCTTGAAACATTTTGAAACTTTATGCATTTATTTTGTTGATGGACTCATGCCAAATTTTTGACTTGCACTAATTTTTTTCAGTGGTGGCTTGTTTGGTTTTTGTCTGTTTTGAGAGGAGGTGGAAAAAGTGTTAAGGGAGTTCAGAGTTAAGAGGTGGGATGCAATTACTCACAATCTCACTCCAGTTTCTGGTTCCCCCTCCTCCCAACCAAAGAATGGATGGTCTCCACTAAAGTTAAAGTCTAAATGACTGAGAAAAGAAATTCATTAAGTGAGAAATTCACTGCATGGTAAATCATGTGGTATCTCTGATTACTTAATGACCAGCAAAGCATAATCAATATCATTCTTTGTACTTAAGTATAATGGCTTTTTGTTGTTTGTTTTTGCTTAATGGACTCAAAAGACAGACCCTTTTTCACTTGGAATCTGATGTATCTAGAGATTATTTTATGGTACCTTTTGTTCTTCTGTGAATTCAGAATTATTGTGTTGAGCTTGGGCCTCTTTTTGTAGGTGTCTCGCTAATCTGTAAGAAGAAACAAACATTCTTTAGAAGTGAAGGACAGCAAAGTATTTCAAGTACAAGGTAAAACAATTTAAATCTTAAAAAACAGTGAAGTACAATAACACTTTTCTTCTGTTTTCAAAGTATAAATCTACACTATCATTAGAATTTAACTTTGTGCAACAATGAAAATAAGATACAATATTTTCCAAACCATTTCACCGGGATAAATTTCAGCTTGAGACCATAAAAACAGAATCACAGAGTTGGAAAGAATTCCAAATAACATCTAATTCAACTTTCTTCAGTACACATGATTTTCTTCTACAATAAACCAATAGCAGTTGTCCAGATTCAGCTTAAACACTTCCAGTGAACACCAGTAATAGTACTGACTGAAGATATTTTATCAGTCTATCATTAATTTGCTGATAAGACTAGTTCAAATTACAGCTGTAACAAAGTGATGATACTCTATCAAATTATACTTTTGAACATATCTTTCAAGGCAAATAAAGAAAATTCCCTACCGATCAGACATGGAAATCATTGTTTGCCCAGTTATCATCATACTTATAAACAGCAGCTAGCCTTGGATGAATTTTCAAGGATGGATCTGTGTTACACGTCTAAGCTCAACAATAAAAATCCAGAACTATTTTTGAGATACCAAAAACCAAAGGAGTGATGCTTACAGCTAAATAATAAAAAGACAAAATAAATTTAAAAATGAGTAAAGGACTTGACTGACAGACATTTTCTCCAAAGATATAAAAGTGACCCATAAGCACATGAATATAATATCATTAGCCATTAGAGAAATACAAATCAAAACCACAATGAGATACCACTTCACACCCACCAGGATGGGTATAACTTTTAAAAGAGGGGAGAAAACCTACAACGGGTGTTGGCAAGGATGTGGAAACTAGAATCCTCACACTGAAGTAAAGAAAAGTAAAATGGTACAGTCATTGTGGAAAACAATTTGGCAGCTCCTCAAAAAGTTAAACATAGAGTTACCATATAACCCAGCAGTTTCAAAATCCTATGTATATTCCCAAGAGGACAGAAAACATGTTCACACACACACACAGTACATAAATGTTCACAGTAGCAGCATTATGCATGATAGCCAAAAAGTGCAAATACCCCAGATAAACAAAATGTGGTCCACACATTCAAAGGAATATTATTTGACCATAAAGAATAAAATACTAATACATGCTACAACATGGATGAACCTTAAAAACATTAAACTAAATGAAAGAAGTCAGATGTAAAAGATCATGTATTACCTGATTCCATTTACATGAAATATCCAGAATGGGTAAACCCATAGAGATATAAAGCAGGTTAGTGGTTGTCATGGGCTTGGGAAAGGAAAGAACTGAAGTGACCCATTTCAGGTAAAGGGTTTCTTATGAGGGTGATGGAAATGCTCTGGAATTATAGTGGTGATGCTGGCATAACATTATGAATAGACTAAAATCTACCAAACGGTACAATCTCACAATGATAAATCTCATGTTATATGATATTTATTTTAATTTTTAAAATTTGCAGGGCAGCAGAGGGTAGGGGAACCAAAGAACCAAAAGGACTTTTTTGGTGAAACATTTTATAACTGGCTAAAGAAATTGAAACTACAATTCCCAAGCATACTATGCTATCCCAGGTGGGGAATGGAGGCAGGGATACAAGAGGTGCATGTGCTGGATTTCCCACCAAGCCACAGCAAAAGAAGTTCACCATGTTTCCAAAAAGCCTTAGATGGAAGTTCTGTTCTATGTAATCGTATCTTTAAAGATCAGGCATAAAGTTCACTTGATGACTTCTATTCAGTCTATCAAAGGTTCACATTCTTCTTATCATAATGCAAGAAACTCCTACATGAAATCATAACATTTACCAGGATAGTTTTACTATATTACTTAAAATGTTTCCATCCATTTATTTCTTTTCCTCCCAAACTGAAAATCTCAGAATATTTTTCCTAAAATGTCATTCCTAGACGCACTCTTTGCAGATTTTAAGCAGGATTAAGTATAGTTAGAAATAGACAAAGCCATACTTGTCCCATACAAAGTCCCATACACTACTTCATTTACTTTCTAACTATTGATAGTCTACCATCTACGTATAGTTCTCTTTAGGAATCACAGTCTACCCTTAACAATGTCAACTGTACATCCCTGAATTCAGGCAAGCTACAGTGTAGTGTGGCAGTTTCTTTATTTGACTACTTCCACTTGCTTGGAGAATCCATGGACAGAGGAGCCTGGTGGGCTGCAGTCCATAGGGTCACCCAGAATCAGACACAACTGAAGCAACTTAGCACACACACACACCCACACAATATGCCAATAGTGAGTGTTAACCTAAGCAGGTCACTATCAGAAGAAAGACTATAGGAAATATTTGCAAATCATATATCCTATCTGATGAAGGACTTATATCCAGAATATACCAAAAAACCCTTCTAATTCAATAGGGAAAAGACAACTCAATTGAAAAACAGGCAAAAAGTTTGAAGACATTTTACAAACAAGATTTACAAGGAAAGTAAGCATCAAAGAAAAGATGCTCAGTGTCATTAGTTGTAAGAGAAAGGCAAATTAAAACCAGGGAAATACACTATATACCCACTAGAATGGCTATAATCAGAGAGACACATGGTAACAAATGCTGCCAAAGTGGATAAACAGGAACTCTCATATATTGTTGGTAGAAATGTAAAGTGGTACACCCAGTTTGATCAACCATTTGGCAGTTTCCTTTTAAAAATTATACATAAATTCACCATATGAGCTGGCAATTCCATTCCGTGGGTATCTACCTAAGAATGAAAATACACGTGCACACAAGGGCTTGCATGTAAATGTTCACAGCAGTATTAAAAACTAGAAAGAATTAAAATGTCCATCAATTAGTGAATGGATACACAAAATATGGTATATCCCAAATGTAATGTTACTCATCAGTAACAAGGAACAAAAGACTGATCCATGCAACAACATGGATGAAACTCAAACACAGGATGCTAAATGAAAGAAGCCACATACAGACCATAAGATTCAATTTATATAAAATGTCCAGAAAAGATCACTTCATCTTTAGAGACAGAATGTAAATTAACAGTTGCCTGGGACTAGAGCGGGAATATGGAATGACTGCAAATGTGCAGAGATCTTTGTGGGGTGATGGAAATGCTGTAAAACTTGATTGTAGTGATGGCTGTGCAACTTGGTAAATTTACTAAAAATTCACTGAATTGTAAAATGGTGAATTTCACTGTAGATTATTAAATCTCAATAAAGTTATTTTTTAAAACTTTTTTAAAAACCTAGGCAAAAAAGCCAAACCCATAAACAACTGCACCATTTTAAGACAAAATGAGACAAATAAGACAAAATCTGTCCACTGAGGAAAAACCCACATGCTCTAGGTATCAGAAGAGCAGGTTAAGAGTTGACATTCTATTAGTAGACAAAATAAGACAAAATCTGTCCACTGAGGAAAAACCCACATGCTCTAGGTATCAGAAGAGCAGGTTAAGAGTTGACATTCTATTAGTAGACAAAATAAGACAAAATCTGTCCACTGAGGAAAAACCCACATGCTCTAGGTATCAGAAGAGCAGGTTAAGAGTTGACATTCTATTAGTAGACAAAATAAGACAAAATCTGTCCACTGAGGAAACCCACATGCTCTAGGTATCAGAAGAGCAGGTTAAGAGTTGACATTCTATTAGTAAAGGAGAGAAAACTGCCAACTCTCCTTCTCTAGAGAATAACCTCAGTTTACAAGGGTGCCTACAGTTAATACAGGACTATCCTCAGGGGGAAGTTTTAAATATACTTAAAGAACATAAACAAGTGACCCACAGAAGTCCCACAGCAATCTATGACAGTTCTTCTCAAGCTATCTAGAGTGAAGGATGAGCTTTTTGCCCCCAATCTATTTTAGCCTAATGCTTTTGTAAAATAAAATAAAAACTATCATGAAGATGTCAAATTGCAATGAAGTTCCTAAATCTTAAATCCCAATTTCTTTACTTATCTCACTGCATACCAGTAACAGTTTGCAGACCAGCAAAGATCTGGGACCACACCTTGAGAGGCACTGATATCAGACATAGCAAAGACGATTAATAGGCATCCAATCTTCAAACTCACCCATTCATTTAACAAATATTTATTGAGCATCCATGTGCTGGATCAATACCTTAAGACTGATTCTATGAAATAGGGAAAAGAGAGTCCATGCCACTCTACCCTAAGTTAGGAGGCAGGTACCCACCCCCAGGCTGCTGAAAGAGGTAACCTGCTAGATAAGAGTTGTTTTTAATTGACCATGCATATTTAGGAGAGCAATTTTCGTTTTGACATAATTTGTTTAGGTTTTCCAATAGTATCGTGGCATCAACTCCTTAATGCTTCCATGGCATACTCCTGAATCAAGCCATTCACTAGAATACAACAATTACATAATATCTAGATAAGTGAAGGAAATGGCAACCCACTCCAGTATTCTTGCCTGGAGAATTCCATGCACAGAGGAGCCTGGTGGGGTACAGTCCATGCCCTCGAAATGAGTTGGTCACCACTGAGCGACTAACACCCACACACACACCAGCCTACCACTACTCTGGCTACTAAACATACAGTAGATGACAAAACAGACAGCTCCCCGTTTTCTGTCCCCAAAGAGCCGCCGTCCAAGTGGAGAGGGAGACGACAAACCAAATGAATACAGAAAGTACACTGTATTTTAAATGGTGGTAAACACTATGGGAGAAAACCAGGATTAGGGGGCTGGATGTGCAAGAATGAGGTGAGAGGGAGTGGGAGTGGATAGCAGACTCAGCCGAGCAATCTTTAATTAATTTCTATTGGAGTATACTTGCTTTACAGTGTTATGCTAGTTTATGCTGTACAGCAAAGCCAATCAGCTGTGTGTTTGCACATACCCCTTTTTTGGATTCCCTTCCCACTCAGGTCACCGCAGAGCACAGTAGAATTCCCTGTGCTCCATGGCAGGTTCTCGGCAGTTGTCTATTTTACACACAGCATTAACAGTGTACACAAGTCCATCTCAGGCTCCCAATTCAGCCCACCCAGCAGTTTTAAATAGGGTGGCCAGAGAGGGTCTCACAGGGAACATAATATGTGGACAAAAACCTGAAGGAGGTGATCCAGCAGCCCAGACAACAGGGAGTGTTCCAGAAAAAGGACAAATGGCCTAAGGCAGAGGCAGGCTTCAGGAAACAGCAAGGAAGAGTGGTAGCACTTACTCTTTTCATACTCCTGTGACAGAAATACCCATTTGTTTTAAAATCCTCCATTCGACTCAGTACTATGAGGGTGAAGATCAAATGTTATTCATGTCTATATACTTAGCTCTCACTTGCTGACTGAACAGCTGATGAAACTGTTCAAGCTATGATATTCTTACCTTGCAATAAGTACAAACATGCTTATTCCCTCCCTCAACATCAACATCCCATGAACACACTCCTGTATGTTGCAGGGTTGTAAAAACACTGCTGGCTTCCCCATCAGAAAGGCCAATTCTCCCAGAGGCCTCCTCCTCCTCTCAGTATCTAGTAAGTGGCTAAATCCTGTCCATTCTTCTTCACATCACTTAGTGGCTCCCAAATCTCTTTTGTCGGCAGTTTTTCTCACAGATAATTCAAATAAAACAGACATCTGGCCTCAAATTTGTGAGTGTATTAATTTTAAATTCAACTTCATTTTATATGTAGCCTGTATGTTTACAAAGTTTAAGCCAATCATGACACACTTCTACTCAAATTTGACATTGGTGGTTTTTATAATAATTTGAGAATTACTCTGAATCATGACGTTCACCGTTAGTAACTGAGATTCAACAATAGATTTGTCTGTGCCTATTACTCTCTTACTGAGATGTTTTTAGAAATTCCAGCTAAACAGCTTGCATATTCAATTTTCCTTTGTAACTTCAATTGGACATGGTATTCCTCACTTTCCATTGTAAGGTCTGCTGCTGAGTGCCAACAGCTGCGAGGTCCCACCATCACAAGTGAAAGGCAGCTTTAAGATTTCAGACTATGCAAGTTCAGTTAACATAGAATGAGGATGCCCCATGCTCACTAACTGGCTACAGAATGGAAGGATACATTCTCTGGTAATGAAGGAAGTCTTCTAATGTGTCCAATTCACTTACACAATGTATCAAAACATTTGTGTTTAACAAAATGTCTTAAACACTACACAGTACAGCAAACAAGATTTGAAATTTAAAAAAAAAAAAAAAAAATCCCAGACTTCAGTAATATAGTTGCATGACTCCAGGTAATCTCATTAACCTGAGCTTCAGTTTCCTCACTTGTAAAATGAGAATAATAATATTCTTACTAAGCAGTTGCAAGAGTAAGTGAAATTAAGTGAAAATGCAAAACAAAAGCCAGAAGTTATCGCACATGGCAAAATGGCCCAAAGCATGGTGGTTTTCAGGGCTTTTGAAAAATGGCAGGCAATTCAAAGTCAGTAAGGTGAGATAGAAAACATCCATGCAGGGTTTCTCTGGCAGTCCAAGTGGCTAAAACTTCCACCTTCCAATACAGGTGGTGTGGGTTCAATCCCTGATTGGGGAGCTGGACTCCCACATGCCTGGCAGCCAAGAAATCAAAACAGAAGCAATATTTTAACAAATTCAATTAAGATTTTCAAAACGGTTCACATTAAGAAAAAAAATCTTTAAAAACATCTACGCATTTAAATTACCTTAATGGTCAGATAAAAACAAGTAACCATTGTAGAAGAAGAATACAGGATTTAGATCTTTCAAGGACCAATCCTGTATTCTTTCCAACAGACGTTTGAGAAGGGGGAAAAAAAAATGTTTTACTAACACATGGTTTCAAACAATAACTTACTTGAAACCAAGAGGTAATTAATGTCAACAGTTTGCAAACAATAGCATTTTAGCAGGCAGTTCAGTAAAATGTGCAAGAAACCAAGCAAGGTTTTATATATACGCAAACCTGGCCTTATAATTTTAAAAACATCCCTGAAGTTTTGGGAGGAAACCAGAAAAGGAAAGAAACTGGACTTGGGTAGATCAAAGAACTTGGTGCTCACTTGTACCCGGCGGCTATACATTATACACAGGAAAAGGAGGAGGGACCCGAGGAGGGAGTGGTGGCTCCTGTGCGTGGTCTATTAATTCACATTTTGCTCTCTTCTGTTCACATCCTGCGCGGACTCCACCCAGAGCAACCGAGCGAGGGGCGGGTGGGACTCACCCAGCCTAGCAAATAACAGTCCTAGAAACCGAAACGGATTCGAGGTGAACTGGGAAAACAAGGCTCCCCAGAAAGAGGGGTGGAGAAGGGGCATGAGAGGGGACCTTTCTTTTGGCTGATGAGACCTCCGATCTCGATGCTTCCCGAGGACACCCCCTCCCCTCAATCGCCACCCGTTCCCTCCAGTCCTACGCAGGGCTGGAGGAAGGCACGGTCCACAGAGCAAGGCCACTCATCCCTGGAACGTGGGCGGAGAACCCAGAAGTATTCCTAAGAGATTCTAAAAGAGAAACTGAGGGGCGGCAACGTGAGAGAGGCGGCGGAGAGGGGAAAAGGAAACTGACTGCGGAGCGGGGGATCCGGGAGTCGGTGGCAAGGAACTCAGTAGTAACCTGAATGGGCTGGCGCCCCGGGAGAAGTGCTACCTGTTGCATTGGAACTGGCCCGGCGGAGGGCGAAAAACCCCAGAGAGCGGACCGTTGTCTACGGGGCCAGTGAGATCTCAGCCCCAGTGCCTGCGGGGCCCCACCCTGAGAAGCCTTGGCTACAGATACACTGATGAGAGACACCGACAGAAAGAAGGGGGGAGGCGGCCGACTGGAGCCGGTCTGGCCCGCTCCCGCGGTTAGTCACTCACATCTGATACTCGTCTATCGCCTCCACCAGCTGGCCCCAAGAGTCGAAGTCGGCGCCTCTCCTAAAACTGGCGCCCCAGCGCTGCAGCAGACTTCGGGTCACCTCCGACATGGCCGGTCCCCACCCCGTCCCCTCCCGCCCCTACCCCCAGGAAAGGCCGGGCTCTAGGGCGCCATCCTCCCCGGGCCTGGCCCCGACATTAACAGGGCCAGGAGGAACCGCTACGGCCACCGCCGCCACCCGCCAAGGAGCCGCCCAAGCCCATTTGCCGCCACAGCCAAACTTTGCGGCTCTGAAGAGGCCGCCCCGCCGAAGCTCCGCCCCCGAGGCCCCGCCCCGGGTTAGGTTGAGGCCCGCCCGCTCCCCCAATTGGCTGCCATTGCTACTGAGGAATTCTTCCTCGGCTTAGGAGGCCCGGCCAGTCATGCTCTTTGTCTCTAGAGGAGACCGCAGCTCACGGGGAAAGACTGTGGAGGAATATCTTTAAAAGGGCTGAGGAACGAAGTATTTGAAGGGGGCTGCGACAACGCGGCAGCCTCCACTACCGAGGCGGCGCACACCGCCGAGCCCCGGTAGCTGTCATGGCCGCCGCGGGCACGTGACCGCGGCTCGCGCAGGCTTGGTTCCATCGCTTTAGTTCTGTAGTCCCGGCTTGCCGACTCCCTCCCTTTCTCGTTTTGAGGAGTCGGACATTTCCGTTCTTCCCTCAGGAGGACTGCTGTACAGACTCCGAGGAATCTGGTAAGTATGTTATGAGGCTGGGCCTGTCGTCTCCCCAGAGTTCCAAGCAATAGGATCAAGCCTTTTTACAACAGGTTCCATAGACTCCCGGATAAGTGGTCTACAAAAGCCTCCTCCTAGTGCCTTCAAACAAATGAGAGAAAGAAAATCCACGTTAGCCCCACGAATCAATGGTAGTAACAAGCTAGGTTCGCTGAATCCCCTTGCCCGGGTCTCCACTAGCAGTCGGGCTGTCTCATAAGCTATATGTAGGGGTTGGTTAAGGCTCCTCTGTCTGCCTCCCGGTTAGATAGTATCGGCTTTCCACAAAAATGTCTGTTCAGGAGGCGCACGCTAGGATGTGCGCCTGCGCAAGCTCACGGCGTTCCACTGGACTGGGCACCGGAGGAAGAGGCTGGGTGGTAAACAGGAAGTGGACCTTCGGAGCCCTGGTGGCGGTAGGTGACGCGGGGACCAAGGGTCTTCAGAGTCGGGGACCGTTGTCGGTAATCAGACTTTTCTTGTGGCAGCCGGTTTAGGCGGCAGGCTCGATCCGACTGTTGTGCTGCGTGGCTTTAAAGACACCCTTCCTTGCATCTGCAGGTGGGTGTGTCGTCTTTCTACCCCACCTTTCGAATTCTCGAAAACCGGAGTGCGAGTCTCTCACCGGACAGATCGGGCAGGGGTAGAGGACACAGTATTTACCCTCTTCGTTCCTAAACTAAAAGTGTACGTAACTTAAAACATTTCAGCTGGTAAGTGGGAGGGCGCGCTAAAATAGTATTTGTGAAAAATTTAAACTCACAAGTGTATATTGTGTGCCATAGTTTCTAGGAGGCTTGGTTTATATGTACAGAGATGCTGTATTCGTTTACATACGTCATAAAGGAGGTTTAAATAGATGATGTTTAGAAGGTTATATATTTTTGAAGCCCTTGTTAATTGGGTTGAGTCATAAGTGAACTTACTCAATTTTTCACTGGGTACAAAATGCGCTTGCTATTTCTTAAATATGTGGTGCTCTCCAAAGGCGGTTTTGCCATGAATAACTAAATATAGTAAGGGAGATGCATAAAGTAGGTATTTTTTACACTGAGCAGCCCACGCTTTTTTCCCAATAAGAAAAGTTAATGGACAACATTGTATAATGCTTTCAAATTAATTAAATCTTATCGAATTTCTACTTACTGGAATCTAACTGCCATGTTTAAGTCTTCAGCTTTGCCTTCCTGTATTATCTTCTGTTCACACGAGGACTTTTAAGCAAGTGGGACACAGTTTTTTTTTTTTACCGGAAAGGTGTGAAATTTAATTTTTTTTAAGTTGGAATTTCATTTAGGTAGTTTTTAAAATGTCTTGGTTTTTAAGAATCTATATATTTTCTTAATTTATTGACATATAGTTGATTTACAGTGTTGTGTTAATTTCTTCTGTACAGCAAAGTGACTCAGCTATACATACACATATTCTTTTTCATTACAGTTTATCACAGGATATTGGACATAGTTCCCCGTGCTATACAGTAGAATCTTGTTGTTTATCCATCCTGTATACTAGTTTAGGCTTTCCTGGTGGCTCAGTGGTAAAGCATCCTCCTGCCAGTGCAGGAGACGCAGAAGACATGGTTTCGATCCATGGGTCCAGAAAATCTCGGAGGAAATGGCACCCCACTCCAATGTTCTTGCCTGGAAAAGCCCATGGACAGAGGAGCCTGGTGGGCTACAGTTCATAGGGTCACAGAGTTGGACACAGCTGAGCAGTTGAGCACACACATATGCACACATTGATTCTTATTAGCTATTCTGTCTGTCGAAAGTCTGTTTATTACAGAACACATGCTATAACCAGTCAGTTGGCCTCAGCAGTATCACATGGGAAATACAGTTAATTTAAGACCTATTTCTTTCAAGTAACGTTAGCAGTCTAAATAAGGGTCACCATTTGAACCTGTTCTGGAATTACATTTTCCTGGTCCTATGCCTGTTACGTTTTCAGCTGTTCAACTGAAGTCCAGTGCTCTGCTACTCAAAAGTGTAGTTTGGGAACCAGCAGCATCAACTTCCGAGGTCTACCCCAGACTGTTGAATCAGAACCTGCATTTTTAACAAGAACTCCCACCCCTTGTCCCAAGGTGATTTCTGTATACAGTAAAGTTTAATCGTTACTGCTCCAGCGTGTTTAACGTTGCAGTTACTGTGAGCATATTTCCAAATGCTTGTGTTTTATAGGCCTTACCTAAATAAACAGGCTGCTATAAATAGACAATTGAAACAAGATTGACTGTGGCAGTGAAGTATTTTGTATACATATCTTTTATATATTTTTATATGAAAATATATATCTGATGGTAATTTAAATTTTTTACTTAAAAATATTTTAGTACTATTTACATTGCTTATTAAATGTTTTAGTTTTAGTTTTTATACATTTCTTTTTTGTCAATAGGAAACATCTGGAGAAAATGACACATTGGTTTCATAGGAACCCATTAAAAGCCACGGCTCCTGTCTCTTTTAACTACTATGGTGTAGTCACTGGCCCAGCTGCTTCAAAAATTTGCAGGTAAGTGTTAGCCAATCTCCACAAATATTGATTGAGCCACCCTTAGATACAGGGCCCTTTTAATAGGTCCATGAACAGTGCAGAAGTATGGAACACACTGTCTGTGACCCTAGACTTCTTGTTTAGTCCTGAAGTCCTGCCTGACAACTTATAAATGATGTGTGGAGAGTTAAGTCATAGATTATTTAAGCTGGTTCCTAAGTTTTAGGTGAGTGAGTGAGTCCTGGAGAGGCTAAAGCAATTACAATTAGAGAGTTAAGATATATGTTACAACAGTACAAGAGACTCCACAAAGTCATATTTGGACATCGTTAATTGGCCAGAGAGTAAATTAATTGAGTTCTGAGCAGGGAGAGATTCCTTTTGACCTGAAATAGCCTTCAGGTTGTTCAGTAGGAGAGAGGACTTGAGCTGGGGTTTAAATGAATTGTATGCCTTAGATCGGGGTTGCCAGACTGTGTCCTTTAGATTGGCCCACAGCTTGTTTTTATAAATAAGATCTTATTAAGGAGAACACAGCCGCCGCCGCCACCCCCCCACCCCCGCCATTTACACATTGTCTTTGGGTGCCTTCCCTCTCTACCGTAAGGTCTCTACCGTAAGGTTGAGTACTGCTAAGTGAGACTTTATGGCCCACAAGACCTAGAGTATCTTCAGGCCATTTATGGAAAGAGTTTACTGATCCCTGACTTAGATAGTAAGAAGGCTGAGAAGTAAGTCATTTCTGTTAGGAAAACCTTTGTTCTAGGGAATGTGAATAGAGCAGTTTCACTGAGAGATAGATACAAGAGATACAGAGAGATACAAGAGATAGATAACAAAAAAGATAGCTATAAGAGAGATTTTGAAGGTGGTGTCAGCTAGCCAGATTGACTGATTTGCTCTGAAAAGTTGAAATAATTCAGTCTGAGATTCAGAACCTAGATGATCAAGACATTGGTGGTACCATTAAAGGAAAATTAAAAGAATCACTGCTTTTGGTGGAAAGAAGTAATCAGAGCCGAAGGTAGAAAAACTGACTTATTGATAGATCAGGAGTCAGCAAACTTTTTCTGTAAAGGGTTAAATACTATATATATTGGTATATATTTTAGGCTTTGCAAGCTATACACAATCACAATTGAATTATTCTTTATTTTATAAAAATAAGCTGTGGGGCATATAAAAACAAGTTATAAGTTATAGTTTGCCAACCCCTAATCTTAGACTTCTAGACTATTGTTCAGTTGCTAAGTTGTGTCCTACTCTTTGTGACCCCATGGACTCTAGCAGGCCAGGCTCCTTTGTCCTCCACTCTCTCGTGGAGTTTGCTCAGATTCATGTCCATGGAGTCGGTGATGCTATCTAACCATCTCATCCTCTACTGCCCTCTTCTCCTTTTGCTCTCAATCTTTCCCAGCATCAGGGTCTTTTCCAGTGAGTCAGCTCTTTCCACCAGGTGGCCCAAATGTTGGAGCTTCAGCTTCAGCATCAGTCCTTCCAATGAATATTCAGGGTTGATTTCCTTTAGGATTAACTGGTTTGATCTCCTTGCAGTTTAAGGGACTCTCACGAGTCTTCTGCAGGACCACAGCACAAAAGCATCAATTCTTTAGTTCTCAGCCTTTTTTATGGTCCAGCTCTCACATCCGTACATAACTACTGAAAAAAACCATAGCTTTGTCTCTATGGACCTGTTAGTCATTGGTCCCAGCTTAACTGCTTCATCTGAGGCATTGGGCAAGTCTCTTAGCTCCTTTGGGTCTAATTACTCGTCTATAAACTTAATAACCTAAATATGATACACTAAGTTACACTTTTCTCAAATTCTGTCATTTTAAGATGAATTTAACTTTACACAAGTTGGTTTTCAGGTAATGACTGAATGCCTACTGGGAAATAGCTGGCAAAATATTTGAGCCTAGAATAGGCCTTAAGGATTCAAATTGTTTTCATAGTCCAGAATGACTCCCTCCCAGCCTTTAATTAAATAAGTCAACGACAGATTCATAAGGTAGCCCATCTCATTTTTGGTCAGCTGCATATAGTTGTTGGTATATGCTTTCTTGAATTAGCCTCCTTAGAGTTAGTACCAATGGATAAACACTCCATATGGATCATACAGAATTAAGTTTGTGCTCCCTTCTAAATACTACTGCAATGTTACATTCTTCTGAATCTTAAAAGTGTTTGAAATGTTAGTATTATTTCACTCAAAAAGAATTTTGAGTATGTGCTTTATCCCAGGCACTTACTAAGTTCTGGGTATACAGTCCCTCCTCTTGCAGCTTACAGTTTATTCTTTCTTTAGTTATTCATACGCAATTGTCTTCAGTCCTTCTCTATGTAATATGATTTCTGGATCCCTCAGTAAGCAAGCTGCCTTCTGAAATTAGATGGAGAACTAAAACAGGACGAAGTTAGAGCTGACGATGTAGATCTAGTATTAGATGTAAAGTTGTCCTCGTAGATGAGACCTCAGAAGAATGAAGAGCAGGGAACCAAAGACTGAACATTTTTGGAGGTGGGAATACAAAGGGGACATGGAAGAAAATAGGAACTTGTCGAGATAAGAGGAGAATTTGGAAATTTTAGTGTTACTGGAATCAAGTGAGAAAAGAATTTTGGAAAGAATAAGTGTCTGCCACATTTATTGCTGCAGAGAATCAGAGGAGCCAGGAGATGAGAGAGTGTTTTAAAAATTAGTGGCCTCATCTCATTTTTTTTGCATATTTATATGTGTTGTATTATAGAATGCAATTTTAAAATATGATTTTGTAATTAAATATACTTTGACATGTCAAATTTTGAAATTTTAAAAGGATATTAAAATTATGCACAAAAGTTAAATTTTCGTTTTTCAAAAAACTTTTATTGTGAACTGGTCAGATTAATGTATTTATTCTTAATTCCTTCCTCCCATCTTAAATGCTTGTGTTAGTTTGATTATTTTAAATTAAAACTTGCTGTGCATTTTTTATTACATAATTGTATTCGTGATTTACCCCTTTAATTGGACTGAGCATATTTTAGTGTAATTTCTAAAACAATCTTTATTAGAAATTTCACTTACCTCTAGTGTTAGTCCTAATTAAATTCATTCCTGTATACTTAGAAGGGTCTTAGAGGAGGGGTGTGTACCTGTGTTTAAGCTTTTACAATTGAAACTTTTTAGCCATATTTACATAGATTCATTGTAATACAGCTTACTTTACTATCTCTTTGTGTCTCATTTAAGTGACCTGAGATCATCCAGAGCACGACTGCTTGAATTGTTCACTGATTTGAGCTGTAATCCAGAAATGATGAAAAATGCAGCAGATTCGTATTTTTCACTTTTACAAGGTTAGTTTATTCAAATGAACTTCTAAGTTTTTAAAAATCAGCTATGGAGAAGTCCAAATTTAAGTAGTCTTCTAGGCTATATTCTGTGGTATGCTTGAGTTTCAGAAATGTGAAAATGTAAGGGTGGTACCTGGTCTTTCTAACATTTTGAAAATTAAATGTGTGCATATTTCATATTATGTTACCTTAGGAGAAGGGGAGGGGGGGGTTGGGGGTTTCATTCAGGTACCTGAAAAAGTCATCTGGAAAATGTTCTAAAGAGAATGCTTGATATTTCTTGTAGAATTTAAAATGTTGTCTTCCTTTTTATAGGTTTCATTAATTCATTGGATGAATCTACCCAAGAAAGCAAGTTACGATACATTCAAAATTTCAAGTGGACTGATACATTACAGGGACAGGTTCCAAGGTGAGCAGCACCAAGGATACTAAATTGAAACCATTTTTGTAACTATTTAGATAGTGGTTTAACTCATAGCTTTGGTATTAAAGAAATAAAATATAAATCTGGTCAGCATTTTCCTTTATCAGGAAGTTAATGAAAAAATGTTGACCTAAACTTCTAATACAGTCTATTAAGTAAAAGCAAAATTTGTTTCTCCTGGACCACATCTATTTTTGAGATAATCAATGTAAATGTTAACCAGAATTGAGAAGCCTTGCTTTTTTTTTAAACACCAAAAATGTTTTATATTGGGGCATAGCCAGTTAACAGTGTTAATGGTAGTAACAATGGTAATGACAGTTTCAGTGAACAGCAAAGTGACTTAGCCATATATTTTACATGTATCATTTCTCCCTCAAACCCCCTCCCCAGAGTTCCATGTGCTATATAGTAGGTCTTTGTTGGTTATCCATTTTAACAGCCTTGACTTTTAATAGTACACAAAGAATGGTTTGGGAATTTGAAATCCAAATTCCCAAAATTGGTCCTTGCTTCCATTCAAGCAGAGCTGAGTTTTAGTTTCTCCACTACTTTTCTTTTCTGATGGAGAGTTCAGAGGTCTTCGGTCACTCTACTTTCTTCTTTCTCCCTAGTTCCACCCCAGCTCCATACTTTTTTGACTCACAGTACTGTGTTTATTTTTCCTAACTTCAGTGTTTCTGCTCTTTTTAAAAACTTCCCCTCAAAACTTTATCAGTCACCTGAGACTAGTTCGAGTGTAACAGGAAGCAGATCATAATAGTGATGAATTTTTAACTACCTTTTTTTAAAAAACACCATTGGGTTCTGGGTTTTTTCCCAGAAAGTTTTTGTTTTGTGTTGGGGCGTAGCCATTAACAGTGTTGTGATAGTTCCAGGTGAACAGTGAAGGGACTCGGCCATACATGTGCACGTGTCCGTTCTTTCCCCAGACTCACCACTGGGTTCTTTAAATGGTCATATATCTGTGTCTCAATTTGCTTTAGGATTACCATTTTATAAAATCGGAAGGGAAGAAAATGGGGATTGCTGAATAGCCAGGGCAGGCATTACAGTGGAAAGAGTGGAATTTGGATTCATACACATGGAGATGCAACCTCGGAGCTTCTCTTATGTGAATATTTGCTTCCTCAGCTATATGTTGGGGTTATAGGTAAAGGGCTTCTGTGAGCAGCAAAATAGGAAATCTTATGTTAAGGGACTAATGTAATGTCAGACATTGAATAGACATTTAATAAATATTAGTTTCCTTTGTTCCTTTGGAATATTGTATGTGGAATTCATAAACTGGGTAGGAAGTTATGGACCATGAATCCCTTCCAGATTTTAATCTGGGATACCAAGGTTTTCTGAGAAAGTTCTCATTTTCTGTTTTTCTTTATGTACCCCTTGGTACTTCATCTAAACTTGAAGGAATATTTTTCTTAAAAACTTTTTTCTTTAAAAGAATCAAAGCTCTATCATTAAATTACAATACTTTGGCAGATTCTAAAGTGTTTCCCATTGCATAAATTTGACACTTTTTCCCACTGTGCTAAATTTTTATTCCTTCTAACAACATTTCTCAGCATAGTTTTATGAGACAGTGAGAAAGTAATTATATGATAAAGGTCTTAAGTTATAATGTTGACTATTCAGTACATCTGAGATTTTTAAGTTATTTTATCCTTGATTGCTGCTTATTCAATGGAAAGTGTGCTGTGAGTGTATCTGTTCTGAAAAATACCTGTATCAAGTATACACACTCTTAACTACTACCTAGATGTGGTACAGTAGAGAGAGAGTGTTTGGGAGCAAGGCAGATTGAAAGAAACAAGGGATGGGCAAGAGAAAGCTCTTCATGAGGCTTTAATATAAATTAACAAAACTATCCTATTATTAAAGGTAAAGTTATAAATTTGGTATGCCTCCTAGGTCACCATTGCTGGAATTACTAGATGTAGTTACAAGACATAATTCATTGGAAAGGTCTCAGTGCTGAAAAATATAAGCTCTTAAACTATGCATTGCATTTTTTTTGGCATGAGAAACTATTTTAAGGGGTTTGTTCATAACTGTCATATTTTGATGTTACATCAAACAGGATCACTTATAAGTCATTTTTGAATTATATGTTTTGTAACAAATCTTTTTTTTTAATCTAAAAAGTTTCCATGTCTCTGTTCATTTTAAGATGGAGTCGACAATTAAATAAAACATAGAAAGCAGAGTCACAATTCTAGTTTCTTCCCTTTGGATAATTTTTCTGTATTTTTAGTATTGTGTGTGTATATAAGGGTACTACTTCTGGTTATATAAAGGTATTCTGGTTTTTTACTTCATCATTTGAGAGAAATGCAGTAATGTATGAAGAATTTTCAGGATCTTAACAGTAGTGAATAAAAATATTAAATACTATCTTCTTTGTTTCATAAGCTTTTTACAGTCTTTGTGTTGTGTTTAGTGATAGAATCTGAAAGAAACAAGATGTAAAATATGCTTATCTTTAAGACCTTTTTTTTCTAATATACTGATTGGCTTAGCATTCAGAATCTTCTGCAGGTTCACATCCTGGCTTTTCGTTCTCTTGTTCCTGTACTTCTCTTTATAAATTGGCAACTTCAGTAAAGCTAGTTAGGTCATTTCACTGCTATCAGAAAAATCTTTATCCTTTCTTGTGCTTTAACAGTGTCATTCTTCATCTGGGATGTCTTTCTGCTTCCCTTCTAGCCATCTTTCAAGGCACAGTTCACATTCTGTTTATACCAGTAAGCCTTCAGTCATTCTAGCCTGTGATCTTTCCTCTGAAATCTGTTTTCTTAAAATATGGTAGTTGCTCCAGAAGCAACAAGATACTTGTTAAAAATGCAAATTCTGCACACTTCCTAGACTTTTTGTGTGTGTGAGATAAGTTCCAGAAATCTGTTTTTAAAGCTATTCAGTGTACAGTAACCTTTGGGAACTGCTGTTCTCATGTTTACTGTTAATACACTGGACCTTCATGTTCAGTCATTTCTTGAATTTTTATTTTCAATGGAGGATAGTTCATTTACAGTATTTTCTTGCTTTCTGCTGTACAACACTGTGAATCCCCCGTAAGTATACACATATCCCTTCCCTCTTGAGCTTCTCTCTCACCACCCTCCATAGCCGTTTATTGCTAATTATATGTGTGCTTGTGTCTCATCTCCCCACCAATATTAAATACAAGGACTCTCTTCATTTTTTCAGTCTGTATTTAGCTCTATGATTTTGGGTAAGATTTATAGCAGGCTTCATATAGAGATGTCTCAATCATGAACAGTACTTAATGATCATGTTTATAATTCTAGTGCCCAGCAGGATGCTGTTTTTGAATTAATTTCCATGGGATTTAATGTTGCTTTATGGTATACCAAATATGCTTCAAGACTGGCTGGAAAAGAAAAGTAAGTTAAAAGGAGAGGGTTATATGCATATGTACTATTTTTCAAATATTTCAGGCCTCTGATTAAAAAGCCTACTGATTAAAGTACCACTTCTGAAAAATGTAAAGTTGCCTCATAATTGTTGGTATTTTTAAGTACCAGAATCACAGAGCCCGCTGTTAAAAGCAAAAACAGTTTTAATAATCTTGTCATGGGGATGGTCTTTCTAACTAAAACTTCAAACTATGAAGAGAGAAAGACCACATAAAAGTACCATAAACAAAGTTTAAAAACAAATGACAGATTGGGCCTAAGAAACTGTAGTGCATCTGACAAATTGTTTTCATAATCTGTGCTGTTACAAATCAACAGGGAAAAGACCAACAAATCAACTGAAAATAAGCAAAAGACATAAACAGGCAATTCACCAAAAAAAGACAAAGGCTTATAAGTATGTGAAAGATGTTTTGAAGGATTAAGGGATTGTGAAATAAAATGAGACACAATTTTTACAATAGTGCAGGTGAATGTTAGCAATAGGAAACTGGTAACTACTAACTGTGGTACACCTGAACGTGTGAATAATAATATGCAGCCATTTAAAAATGGAGTTGAATTGTATGTGCTGATGTAAAATAGTGTCTGAAGTAATTTAGGTGATTGAAACAAGAGGAGAGTGACTACTGTGTATGTTTGTGTTTTTCAGGTATGTGCATGCTTTACATGTGTACTGATTTATGCTTGTTTATGTATGAAAGATTATCTGGAAGGAAAAGCAAGAAGCCTTTGTCCAGACCCCTAGACAGGAGCTCTTTTTCACTTGTCATCTCTTCTGTTTGGATATTTTTCATGTGCATTTGTTAGTTTTCTAAGTGTTAAATCAGATTTTTTAAAAGGAAGAAAACATAGTGAAAAACACAAATGATTGACTTTTGCAGTTTTATGAGAATATATTAGTTGCTGGTTTTAATACCAGAAGCAGAATTCATCCTGTAGCTAATGTCACCTCTTTCCTTCAGCATAACAGAGGATGAAGCAAAAGAAGTCCATCGAAGCTTAAAGATTGCAGCTGGGATTTTTAAACATTTAAAGGTAACATAATAAAATATATTCTTAATACTTTAATTATTGAAATAATTTTTATTTCCTTCTTGGGGTGAAAGAATTATTTAGTCATGTAAAAAGAGCTAGTATGTGTTCTGTTTTCCTTACGTTAAGTACCTTGTTGATGAGTGCAGCCAATTAACAGAATATTGTCTCCACTTCAGAAAATCATCCGTGACTTTTACAATTAGATGACGCAGATGGTACTTCACTGCTTGTTTTTCTGTCTCTTCTGAAAAGATAGGAGAAAGCAAAACACAAAAACTGATAGTTCTCAGCATTTCTCCTTGCTGTCTGCCGCACTTGCCAGGAGTATTCATGATTCTGCAAAATGGAATTTTCTGAGTATATTATCTGTATCAGAGTGAAAATGCTAGCAGGTCAGTCAGTACACACTAATTATATTAAATTTCCTGGAGATGTGATGGGAATAAGGGAAAAGACTAAAATGTTTTCCAACCCGAATTACCCCCACCTCATTCCAATTAAACCAATATTTACTGAAGCCTCCTGGAAGCCAGTGTTGCACTTTCTTATGATGAGATAGTTTTATAGTGATGGAAAAAGCTGTGATCCTGAGTGTGCTACAGAATTGAGCCTCTTTGTATCTACCGGTAGTAATGTGAATGAACAGTTCTGGCTCTCGTGCAAAAGGGAACTAGGTTACCATGTCAGTGAAACATTTTCTAAATTGAGAATATGACTTGCATATCTAAGCAATTTATTATGACCCAGATTTTGCTCTTGAATTTCTTATCTTACAAAAGTTTATTAAAAAACTTTAAAAGATTTAGTGTATAGGAACTTTTATTCTCTGTAAGCTTCATATTGCTTCTTTTTACGCAATTTTTATTTGTACCCTAAATTTCTGATAAATCCTCAAATCAGGTGTCTCATAACTTCCATTTTCTTTATCTCTAACAACTGAGTTAAAATTTGGCTTCTTTGTTATTTGTTTTTTTTTTCTCCTCAGGAAAGTCATATCCCAAAGCTCATTACACCTGCAGAAAAGGGCCGGGATTTAGAGGCACGACTCATAGAAGCTTACATCATCCAGTGTCAGGCTGAAGCTCAAGAAGGTATCCTAAATATTGTAAGATTTGTTTTGTTGTTGTTGTTGAAGAATTAGCATTTTACTCTTCCTTTTAAAAAATCAGTTAGCTGGAATTAAGTTTCAGAATTTGGGAAATTTATAGTGAGGAATGACTTTTACTTTTAGCATTTGCCTCCATTTCTTGTTAACAGGAAAGGAATTACAGTTTAATGCCTTAAGAGGATTCTGATTTCATGCATTTGTGGCAGCATAAAATTAAGTCTGTAACTCATCTTTGCCTCACCAACTTTTTTTTCTCTTCCACTGTTTGGCTTACCTTGAAATCTTCACTTTTGAATGGCAGGAAATAAAGAGTTACATGAAAATAATGAGACTTCGTAGGCTTTTGTTGTTCTTTATTTCAAACTCCAGTGCCCTGAAAGTATTTGTTTCCTCTTACATCATGCAATTTTATAGTAGTGGTTTTCTGTGAGTAGTAAGTAGCTAGTGATTTATGTAAGGAAATGGTATCAGAACCAACAAACTCAGTGTTTTTGGTTTGTTTGCATCTGTATTTTCTGTAGCTTACTTTTCATGTTAAAACTTTTTAACAAAGAAGTTAAATGGATTAAAATCCCGATAGATAGGAGACTGTCTTTTCCTTTTATAATTGAACTTAAGGTGAATGCAAATGAACTTAATCATACAATACACTTCATTGTGTTTTGGCTATAGTAACAATTGCTCGAGCAATTGAGCTGAAACATGCTCCTGGACTAATTGCTGCTCTGGCATATGAAACAGCCAATTTCTATCAGAAAGCTGGTAAGTTTACAGTTCTGTTTTTCAGTCTTTAGGTTTTCACAGTAAGCTGTTGGCTTAGTAGGCAACAAGCAAAACCAAAGGACTTTCAGATTGTTTCATCATTTGCAAAGCTGGAATAATATCTACATTATTTTATTACTCTTATTTAAAAGAAAATAAAAGAATTAATAGATGTTCACAGTTGATAGGCTCCATAACTTCTGATGAAAAGGACAGTGCTGTACTTTTTAACCAGTTATGTCTGATAGTTAAACAATTGTTTTTCTTTTGAAGTGTTTTTGATCTTTATAACAACTTTATATTACTGTCCTTATTTAGACAAGAAACTGAAATCCAGAGAATTAGCATAACTAATTTGTAATTTAACAGCTTGCAAGTGTGAGGCTGGGACTAGTGCTCAGGTCTTCTCAACCTGGTTTTCTTTTCAGTCACTTATTTAGGAAACATGTATATTTTTCTGTTTATGGGATGGTTGAGTGTACCGATTCGCAGCCTGGGGAAGAAGAAAAACATATAGCCACATTATTTTAGCATAAAAAAAGTGTTGTCACAGGGGTGAAATAAAAACCTAAAGGATCTGGGTATGCTAGAGAAAGCTTTCTAAAGGAAGTTGGTGGTTTAGCCTGATTTTGAAATATAAATAGAAATTCTAGGTTTGCTTGGATGCCTCAGCTGATGGAAAGAGTAGAAAATTCTCTAGTATGTACAGAGATAAGAAAGAACTTAGTGCATCCTGGAACCTTTAGACAGATGCTCTTAGCTGAAACAGAATGAGGGGTAGGAAAGTATGCATGTGTGAGATTACAGATTGATTCGTAAACCTACCTAAGAAGTTTGGCCTTTGTTCAGTAGCTGTTTGGGACTCCTTAAAAGATAAAACTGATAAACTCCTTAAAAGAAGTAAAAGTGATTTGATTTGTGTTTGAATTTAAGAGCCCTATCATTGCCAGATGAAAGATGGGCCTGCTAGTGAAACAGTAGTAAGGCTGACCGTAATCACTTCTTCCAAAGTACTATGGAAGAAATAATGAAAGCTTTGACAAAGACAGCAAAGCAGGAAATGGAGAGGAAGAAATAGATTTGAGAGGTGTCGGGCAGGAGATATGATCATGCGTGTTTATACAAGATGCAGCAGTGGGGTGGTAAATAAGGGTTAGGAGAGTATCCTTGTTTCTGACTTGGCTGTCTAGACTACTCTTTGCATTGCTGTTTATATAAAATATTTAAAAGAGATACTCTAATAGTATTCATATTTCTCTTAAAGTTCTCAGTCATTTCTATTTTTATCATTATCTCCAACTTAAATTACATGAACCATCAAATCAAAGAGGTGCCCTGGTATTTAACCTGTCTTATTGTGTAGTTAAAATATAGTTATGGGAATAAATCACTGTAAATAAAGCAAAGTTTTTAAAATGTAAATGCTTGAGTTTTAGGTGTGAATGGCATTCTGCTTTTAGCATCTGAACACATGAACTAGAAGTCTCCTAGTGAATCAGGGTGAAATTATATTTTGCTTTTTAAAATGTAACTTTAGATCATGCTTTATCCAGTTTGGAGCCTGCATACTCTGCTAAATGGAGAAAATATCTTCACTTGAAAATGTGTTTCTACACAGCTTATGTAAGTATTTTACACCCAAAACAATATGAGCTACTGTCTCTTCAGCTCCTTGAGTGCCAATTCTGTCATTTCTCCAGGCTCTTCGTTAGCATTTTACAAATAATGGACAGCTCTCAGTAAATGTTCCCTGACAGTCAGTGCAGCCATTGTGGAGTAAAGTGGGTGGAAGGAGACGATGCAGAGCTGGGTTACAGCAATGGAATTGCTGTTTGATTCAAACCCACTTAAGCTGCAACCTTCATAATAATTCTCTATAATTTTGTCCTGTTCACTGGGAAAGATATTTGCTAATTATAATCTTAAGACTTAA
The DNA here is from genome assembly GCF_023699985.2 of Odocoileus virginianus. Classification (NCBI taxonomy): domain Eukaryota; kingdom Metazoa; phylum Chordata; class Mammalia; order Artiodactyla; family Cervidae; genus Odocoileus; species Odocoileus virginianus. The sequence continues at coordinate 52,510,965 of NC_069684.1, read as the reverse complement.
CCATGCAATATATCAACCTGGGTTGGTGAAGAATCATTAATAAAATTTCTTATAGCTTATAATCTGCTTTGTACACATTGCTTAGCACCAGGTGCAATCCCTGGTTTGATGTAGACATTTGAAGAGTCAATGGCCTACTCCAGGCTGGTAACTTTTTCTTAAAACTTGGTTAGGCCTTAATCTCAAAGTCCTCATTCCCTCTCCCCTCTGCATTAGCATAGTAATTTCCCTCTATTCACTAGGCCCTGTTTTTTTTTTTTTTTGGCTGCGCCAAGTGGCTTGTGGGATCCTAGTCCCCTGACCAGGGATTGAACCCATGCCTTCTGCATTGGAACAGCAGAGTCTTAATCACTGGATCACCAGGGAAGTTCTGCTCTGCCTTAATTTTAAAAACAGGTTTCAGCAAATACTGTTTGCTCTCAGTCCATGGTTAGATGACTAGATTGGCTCAAGGCTTGATGTAATTCCACTTTTTATACCAAACAGAGATGAGGGTTAGCTTATTCAAGGAAAGAAGTGTAAGGGATTGTATTGATTCTTCCAACAATGGACAAAAGCATTTCTTTATCTGATGCATATAGAAAACAGTGACAGTGGAAAGCATCATTTGAGGAGAGAATGAATAAAAATTTATGTTTTTTTTTTTTTTATCAGGCTTATTGTTATCATGGTCAGACTTTGTTGGCTAGTGATAAATGTGGTGAAGCAATCAGGTCGCTCCAAGAAGCAGAAAAATGTAAGTATCCCACCATAATATTAACTCCCCTTTTAAAAACTAATGTTTTATCAGAAAGAGGAATAGGCAGTTAAAAGATTTTGGCTGAGATGATGAAAGGGAATGAGATTAACTGAAGTATTGAAGAAAAGAAAGAAGTGCTTCAAAAACCTCAAACTTCTAGAACATACCTACCTATCACTTAACACTATTGTTGGTACTGCTCTTACACTAGTTAAAGAGCATCTCTGATGAATAGCATTTTTAGTATAAATAATAATTGATTATAATCAAATAACTTTATATCCATTCACATTCAGTTTATGCAAAGGCAGAAGCATTATGCAAAGAATATGGAGAAACCAAAGGACCTGGACCAACAGTCAAACCTTCGGGACACTTGTTCTTTAGGAAACTTGGAAATCTTGTGAAGAACACTCTAGAAAAATGTCAGCGAGAAAATGGATTTATGTGAGTACAACTTAGTATATGATTTTAGTAATATTGATAATGGTATAGTGTATACAGTCAGCCCTCTGTACTCTGTGGGTTCCACATCTGTGAGTCCACCAACCACTGATGGGAAATATTCAGGGGAAAACAATTCTAGAGAGTCCTCAAAAACAAAACTGCAGTTTGCTGCAGGCCAGTCACTATTCACATAATATTTACCTGAGTTCAATCCCTGGGTTGGGAAGATCCCCTGGAGAAAAGAAAGGCTACCCACTCCAGTATTCTGGCCTAGAGAATTCCATATAGTCCATGGGGTCGCAAAGAGTCGGACATGACTGAATGACTTTCACTTTACGTTCTAATAGATATTATAAGAATGTAATAACCTAGTAAGTATCTCAACCTGGAGATCATTTGAAGTTTACAGGAGGATGTGTAGGTTATATGCAAATACTACTTCATTGCATATAAGGAACCTGAGCATCTGTGGATTTCAGTATCTGATGAGGATCCTGGAACCAATCCACCACAAGATACCAAGGATGACTATATTTATAATGTTTAAATAGTAATATTGTCTTAATAATACCAATTTGTTACCTCTATTCCTATATGTATCGTATCAAGTTGCATTTAAGTTGGGCATTAATTTTCCATTTAAATTGTTGATAGAATTCACTTATGTTGGACCTAACTTTATTTTGCTTCTCATAATGACCTATTAAAGCAGATTTTAAAATGCACATGAATTATTAACTACAGCCCACTTCTACTGTCATAACTTTCTCTTACCTTTGTTTCTCTGCCATCCCTTCTCTATCTGTTACACACATATGAATACGTATCTTCTGTTGATACATTCATCTTCTTCTGGTTTTGGTCATGTGTAAAGAAGGGAAATCAGTTTTCTATCTGTCCTATCTAGTTCTGTCAGGCAGTTTTCTATTAAATCAGTGCTGTTCAGGCTGTAGATGAGCACCTATGTAAGCTGGTAGGATGAATTTTGTCCCTGCTTTTGTCTCTTGCATTCTTCCCTTAATATTCTAGTTCTGGTCATGTTGTGCTCTTTCACTTCCTTGAACATGCCCAGTTTGACTTTCATCACTTCAGAAAGCATCCGTGACCCCCCAAATATGCCCCTCTTTTGTGTTTTCACAGCACTCTACATCCCTCATAGCTTCAATTACATTGCTCTGTAGCTGATAGTATTTCTTGACTTCCTCACCTACTGATCTGTAAGCTCTGTGAGACAAGAAATTCTTTTCTATGTTAATCTATGTTAAATTGTCATTTTCTTGCATAGGCTCTTGGACACAGGTAGACACTCAAATAGTTAAATGAATGAATGAATGAATTGCTATTTATATTTCTTTTGCAGTTACTTTCAAAAAGTTCCAACAGAAGCCCCACAACTGGAACTCAAAGCAAATTATGGTCTTGTAGAACCTGTACCTTTCGAATTTCCTCCTCCAAGTGCACACTGGACACCAGAAATGTTGGCTGCTTTTGATCTCACCAAAAGACCCAAGGATGACAGTGTATGAGATGGATTGTTTCCATTCATTGACAAAATTTTAAGAGAATTCAGACTTCACAGTTTGATGTTGTTCTCTAAACAGATACGTTTGTCTAAATGTTACATTAGCTAATTACAGTGCTTTGTGTAAAATCTATTGTAGAACTCTCTCAGAGATAGACCTCTAGGCCTCAGTTGTCTTCTGATTTCTTACATAGTTGACTGATACATTTTCAACACCTTATCTTGCCATTTTACAGTTTGTCAGAGCCTCTTTTAGGAGGAGTGTGGGAAGACAGGTCTTAAAAGGATGCCTCATCCAGTGTTTATAGTGCTATAGCAGTGTTGGTTTTGATTTAGCATAGTGCATGCTATTTGAAGATTTGACCTAATTTCAACATTCTGTGAAATCATCCGGGGGCAAGATAAGACTGCTTTTATTCATTTATATCTAAGTGTATCTTAGTGTCTAAATAAAATGGTAGATTAAGTGGAAATTTTGAGGTTTGGCTACCAAAAGATAAGAGGTCTATGAAGAAAAGGGATAGGAATTACTTTGCAGACACAGCCCCTTCCTTGAAAAAAAAAAATTTTTTTAATTGCATTACTGTTTTTGACCACACTAGGTCTTTGTTGGGGTCCACGGACTTCTCTGGTTGTGGTAACCAGGGTCAGTAGTTAGAGCATGTGGGCTTAGTTGCCCTGAGGCCTGTGGAATCTTAGTTCCTTGACCAGGGATTGAACCTATGTCCCCCTGCGTTGGAAGGCAGATTCTTAACCACTGAGCCACCAGGGAAGTTCCTGGTTTTGTTTTTTATACATAATTTTCTACCCATACTAAAACCATTATTCCTAAAAATAGCAACTTTTGCATCCTGTTCAGCCTTGTAAAATAGTCCTAAGAGGTAGCCTGTTAGTGTCACAAGTAATCTTTGAACTTAAGAGTTCCACATTCATAGATTGATCACTCAGTTTCCGCCTCCTCAGGAAGACTAAGAATACTATTACCTTGATTTTTGCCTACCCATCCAGGTTTTCATCTTCAGTGAAAATGTTGTGTTCCTGTTTTGTCTCTAGTTGAGTTGGTTGGTACGCAGCTTCTGGCACAGCTTTGGTAGTCTCAGTGATACATTTTAATATATCCCCTCTGTATTAGTGTGAAATAGAATAGACCTAGTGTTTGTTTTCCAGATCTTAGTTTATGTACTTATTTTTATGTACTGTATTTTTCTTTCTTCCTAGGCTAAACCCAAACCAGAAGAAGTGGTGAAACCTGTGAAAGAACCAGATATCAAACCTCAAAAGGACACTGGGTGCTACATCTCCTAAACTACATTGATCCAATATGCACTTTGAGTTTCTCTACCAGTAGATCGGATAAACCATGGAAGTCCACGTATCTTGCAATGATTTCTCTAAAGCCTATAGATTAATTTAGTACATTCAGAGGGAATCTTCCTTCAGTTTATTCTTGATTTCTAACACAGTAGAAATGTTTTCTGCTTTGTTTCCAAACTCCTTTTGAATCAGGACAACCTGTGAACAGTTTTTATTGCACCTCTGAAGGGCGTGCTTGGGGATTGGGTTTTTCCTCCAAACATCTGGGTAGTAGTTTCAGGTTAAACACTATAGGCCAGGATCATGTGGTTTCAGGTGTGTTTTTCTACCTTCACAAAGAAAAATTTATTTTCCTTCATTTAATACCAGAAGAATGACGAGAGTCAGTTTTTAACAGATAGTTTTTTCCCCTCTCCATTATGTCAGCTGGTAGCACAGACTTGTTATATTCCGTGTCAGTTACCTTTTCTGGTGGGGAAGAAAATTACTTTCAGTTAAGGATCAAAAAATCTTCATACCAAGTCACTTACACACACACACGTTGGAGTCTGTAACTTATTCATTAGTGTTTATAGGCATATTAAGACCATCCAAAAATGTAACTCCTCTGCTGGTAGCCCTGCACTTCATTTCAGCCTCAATAAACAAACCTACAATATTTTTTAAAGTAGTTTTTCTAATGGATTTTTTTTTACTTAGGGGACAGAACTTTGTAACAGCTCTTAGTGTTTCTATGTGAGAGGACAGTGAAATGTTTTTGTAGAAGTCATATACTGCATGATGAAAAGAAGGAACTTGAAACCTAAACAGGATAGGTTGTCCTGAATTATACTGGTAAATCTCTACTTTGTTGCAGAAGTTAGAGTAATGCCTTTGTTACCTGATTTCTGTGTAAGTGATTTTTATATAGTTTTCTAATAACACTTACACTCAGAATTGTAATGCTTTAGGTCAAAGGCCATAGCAAAAACTTAGCCAACAGATAGAGTATATCGTAAAAAACAGCTTGTAATATTTGAAATAGTTTAGTATATACACAATCCTGGGAAATAGTGGATGTTTAATACTTCAACAAGAATCACCCCTGTAGATTGATCTTCCTTTGAGTTTCCTAGGGCGTTAGCTAATTTTTCTATTATAAATGACAGGTTGGTTCAAATAATAGAAACAGTAGTGTATGTTAAGAGCTTACTTCATGCTAGGCACTGTGCTGAGCACTTACATAGATCAACCTTTGAATCTACACAGCAATTCTGTGAGAAACAAGTAAAATCTGCACAAAGTATTGAGATAGGAATAAACATTACATTAGGAAGAATAAATACATTGTGCCTATCTGAATCAGTATTGTTCAAATAAATGATTATTTAAATCGTAGTTGATGTTCTTGGGGAAAAAAGCTATATAGAAGCTATATAGAATCATTTAACATACAGAAATGCTAATTACTCCTTGCTGTGTTACACTTAATATTTGAAGCTGCAGTTTCCAGAATAAGTGAAGTAATAACTGGGCAGACATTTAGTTTTATTTTGTTGTTTATAGAAAAAGACACTTTAATTTCACTATATTTTCTGTGCTTTTCTGCCATTTACTGACAAAACTTTAAACAGTACTTGATGCCAGCTTTATTACTCTTGGCCTAAGATCTATTTATTTTAGGAACTAGGGCTTATTTAGCCTCGTTACTAAATTTTCACATTGACATTTTTATGGGTCCTACTGCTATATATGGAATGAAAACATGTAATAAATGCGTAGTGCCTCTGTAAAATGCAGTAAATACTGGTATTAACATTTAATCAATTGGCAACTTCAACATAAGCAGATAGTAAATATTCTGTTGACTCAGCACATGTGAAACTTTGTGACTAAACTATCCCATTTTATATATATATATATATATATATACACACACACACACTGTTCTTTGAAAATGGTGTTGGAAATTTGGTGAAGTTAACAAATGTAATGAAGTTGCATGAACGTCTTAGAGAGATGTAACTATTTGTGTTAACTGTTGCATACTTAGTTTAAACCAGATAATGACAACTAACATCCTGCTAAAGGTATTGTTAATACACCGAATTATCTTTTTATTTATGAAAATAAAAGTGATTTTACTTACAGTTTCATTGGAATTTTTTGTTTTTCAATAAATATTTTTCATGTTTTTTAAGCTGGTAACAAGGTTCATACAATATAAAATCGTAATTCTTTACAGTTATATTTTAAAATGACAGATGCATTTGTATCTGTTACTTTAGGCTACATGAATTCATTAAAATACTCAGTGCTCCTTGACCTCTTCGGTTTCTTCTTTGGCTTATTGTTACTTATCTTTTTATTTCGAAGTAAGGTTTCAATCAGCCTGCATATAGCCTTTTTCTTTTTTAATATTTATTTATTTGGTTGCACTAAGTCTTAGTTGAGGCATGGAGGATCCTTGATCCTCATTGTGGCATGAGATATCTTTAGTTGCAGCATGTGAACTCTTAGTTGGGGCCTGTGGAGTCTAGTTCCCTGGCCGAGAATCGAACCCAGGCCCCCTGCATTTGGAGTGTGGAGTCTTAGCCACCAGACCACCAGGGAAGTCTCCATCCTACATGTATCTTATTCACGGTATAACCCAGCATTCTGCAGTCTTGTGTACTGTGGTGAGCTAAGCTAGGGACCTTATCACTATACAATATTCTGTGGAGAACTTTGTACTTTGGGAGCTTTGAGGTGGCATTTTCAGTACTATATAAATGTACTCAAAATCATATTCAGAAGTATTGCCTTCTAGAGTAATTGTGGGTTAGAAAATAAGGCATTTTTTATCAGTATGTGCATAAAAATAAGTGTCATTTGGTTTTATTTTGTATCTAAAGACTGAGTTACTTGCTTAGAATTTACATTTTTGTTTTAGGACAAACTTTTTGTAGTAAACTGTAGAGATTAAAATAGTTAATCTGGAGGGAGAGCCTACTGTGAACCATAGAAGAAAAAAACACATTGGACTGTGCTTATCCAAAAGGCCAGAGCTATCACGCAATTCAGTGTATGTGATGCCTGTGATGTGCTTGAGGTGAGTCTAGAGAAAATGTCAGATCACCCGTTGGCTTGATACTATCTAAAGCATCTCTAGTCATTTGCTTCAAACTATCCCTCTCAGCTTTCTGGAGCTGGCTGGGCAGGGCCTCAGGTGGCTGGAGCTCCCAGGCTGGTCGCCTTCGGAATTTTGGACAAATTTCCTAGATCATCTGCTATGATGTAAGATAAGTTGACAAATACTCCAGTAGGACAGGTAACATACCCCAATAGCACAGGTATATCAGTAATGTCACTTACCCGTGGTGTTTGAGTGCATATACAAGGTCTAGTACTGAAAATAAAAATAAATGGAAAAGTCCTGCCAGGTGATGTTCTGTCAGCATTTCTCAAGGAGGAGCAGTGGTTTGTTCATACTGTTTGTTTTTTCATATTTCCTCAGAATATGCCTGCCTGCCTGGGTGAGTCATTGATTGGAGAGGGCCAGTGTCCTCAGGTGAAATGACACAGAGAAGCTGGGAGTGAATACTGCCCTCTGCCCCCTGAAGTGGGGCTTCAACTATCTTGTCCTTTCAAGGCTTGCTCTCCTGACCCCCTCAGGGAAAGAAGGGAAGGGAGCTGGGGTCACCGCAGGCCCCTGTGAACAGGGCTGATGCACTGTTGGTAGTTAACCCAATGCCAGTTCTCTGCTGCATTAGCCAGATTCATTTGAAAACTTTTTTTTTGTTTTGGATTAATGAAACTGAAAGAACTCTAGGAAATTTAGGGTATTATACCTTCCCAAAGTTAAATGTCAAGATGTAGAAGTATCGTGCTATTTTGTTGCTACAGCTGAGCATGCTGTGTTTCAGTGAAGGAGTTAATTGAAACATAATGAGTGTGTAAGTGTAATGAAAAATAAGGTAGCCATTTCAACATCAGGAAATAATTATAAAGCTGCTCTCATTTTTCCAATCTCATGTAGAAGCTTCCCCCACCCATTAAAGTGAACTGACTGTATGACTCATGTATTAAGCAAATACTGAGCTCCACCTATGTCAGGTACTGTAGGGAGCAGGAGATAAAGCGGGAGCACACAGGTAAAACCCCTTCCACCCTGGCTGGAAGGTTGGGCGGAGAAGGAAGGGGAGAGGGAGACAGAAAGGAGGTAAGTGAAGTACAGATTGTGTTAAATGTTGATCGGTGATGAGACAAAACAGAATGAGGTAAGCTGTGGAGTGGGGGTGGTGAAGGAAGTGGGCAGGTGCTCTGGAATTCAGATAGGAACTCTGTCAGCTGACCTTTGAGTCAAAGATCTGAAGGAAGGGAGGGAACAAAGCCTCTGAGAAGAGGGACTGGTCCAGAGAACAGCTTGCACAAGGTCCCCGTGGTGGTCAGGGAATGGCAGTAAGAGGGCAACAGCTGGAATGAAGCAGGTCAGTGGAGAGAAAGGAGAGCAAAATGGGACCAGAAAAGGACTGGGGCCAAATCCACGTCTCTGAGGCCTTTGTGAGGGCTGTGGCTTTTACTCTTGGTGAGCCAGGAACCCACTGGAGAGTTACAAGTTGAGAAGTGACACAGTGTGATTTTGTATTTAACACTCGGTTCTTGAGTATACAGAGTAGGAAGCCAATTAGGAGGCGCTGCCAGTAATCCAGGTGAGAGACGGTGGCTTAGACTGGGGTTGATGGTGTTAGGACCCTGGCAATAGTCCAGAGAATTTCCTGATGGATTTAAGGTGAGGTGTGATTATAGGAGAAGAATCAGAATGCCTCCAATGTTTTAGGTCTGAGGATCTGGAAGAATAGAGTTGCCATTTGCTGAAATGGGAAGAATGCCAGAGGAGTAGATGGGAGTGTGTGAGTGGGGGCTGGGAGGAGGGGGGTGGTTTCAGGAAGGAGAAGGGTGCACTGAAAGTATGAGCAGATTTAAACAAGAGGATGGAGGCGTCTGTTAGACCTCCAAGAAGAGATGGCAAGTAGACAGTGGGATCTATGCATCTGAGATTCAGGGAGATAAAAATGTTGGATATAAATGTGTGTGTAGATAGTATTTAAAGCCATAGGGCCAAATGAGGAGTAGATAAAAATCAGGATGAGTCTAGTGGCTGAGTCCTGGGGTACTCCAATATTGAAAGATCAGGAATCCCAAAGGGTGTGTTAATTACATGATACTCTTGGGAGCAATCCTTGATAAGCTAGATTTTGTTTGTTTTTTTTTTTAAGAAAAAACTAGAGGTTATCATAAGAATTAAAGTATATTGTAGGAAATATTTGACCCTCCAAAATATCACTTCCCAGGTGGAGCAGTGGTAAAGAATCTGCCTGCCAATGAAGATACACAGATTCTACCCCTGGGTCAGAAAGATACCCTGGAGAAGGAAATGATAACCCACTCCAGGATTCTCGCCTGGGAAATCCCGTGGACAGAGGAGCCTGGTGGGCTAAGTACAGTCCATGAGGTTGCAAAGAATTGGACACAACTTAGCGACTAAACAGCAATATCACTTACAAAACATCTCAGTCTAGGTACTTGGTGTGAAGTTGGTGGTGCTTCCAAGATTTTGGTAAATAATCCACACTTCAGTATTGAGCACCCTCTACACGACAGACACAGTAGTTACAAAGATGAATTTTGCATGGCATATACTGAAGTGTCCATTAGGTGGCAGAAAACTTCACTAAATAGACTATAAACTAGACCTCTCTCCCTCCCTCATTCTCTCTCACCAATACCATGGCCTTTGAACACTCTGATTTCAAAGATGAATATGACTATTTCATGCATAACAGTATTTTGAAAAACAGAAACTACAATTTTCTTCAGAAAGCCAACAGGTATCATTTGTCACGTCCAACTCTTTGCAACCCCACGGACTGCAGCGTGCCAGGATCCCCTGTCCTTCACTATCTCCCAGAGTTCACTCACATTCTTGTTCATTGAGTCGGTGATGCCAGCCAACCATCTCATCCTCTGTTGTCCCCTTCTCCTCCTGCCCTCCATCTTTCCCAGCGTGAGTTGGCTCTTCACATCAGGTGGCCAAAGTATTGCAGCTTCAGCTTCACCATCTGTCCTTTCAGGGTTGATTTCCTTTAGCATTGACTGATCTGATCTCGCTGTCCAAAGGACTCTCAAGAGTCTTCTCCAGCACCACAGTTCTAAACATCAATTCTTTGGTGCTCAGCCTTCTTTATGGTCCAAGTCTCACATCCGTACATGACTACTGGAAAAACCATAGCTGTGACTACATGGACCTTTGTCAGCAAAGTGATGTCTCTGCTCTTTAATATGCTGTCTAGGTTTGTCATAGCTTTCCTTCCAAGGAACAATTACCTTTTAATTTCCTGGCTGCAGTCACTCTCCACAGTGATTTTGGAGCCCAAGAAAGTAAAATCTGTCACTACTTCTACTTTTTGGCCTTCTATTTGCAATGAAGTGATGGGACCAGATGCCATGATATCATTTGCTTGTAATATAACAAGGGTGAGCCAGGTAAATGAAGGATGAATGACTTCGTTTGGTTTGGAAATAGATCCGAGTTGGGAGATGATTTGGAAAGGGGGTAAATTGACTATAAGACGGCTGGGCCTTCCTTATTCTTAAACTTTTGATGTTTAAGCTTTTCCACTTGGGGCAAGGCAAGAAGGCCTGAAAAAGCAAAAAGCAAAAAAAAAAAGAAAAACTCTTGAAGAAAACAAACAAGATGTCTTTGCTTGCTGTTGGTTCTTTCTGCAGTGCACCACATAACTAAATCACAAGTCTGTTCAATTTAGAAGTCACATTTCTTCCTGCTCTCCTTAGGGAGCTGGTCCCCAGGCTGGCTTGCCCATTGTGATCACCAGGGAAGCCTCGAAAATAACTGAGGCCATGTCCCCCTCCTAGAGATTGTGGGTTTCCTGTGTGTCCCGGCCTTGAAATTTTAAAAAAGGACTCCCAGGTAATCCTAACATGCAGACAAGTTTGAGAGCCACAGGGTTTATTTAACATCAAATGTGTAAATACATCTGACCTTCCCACAACTTAAATATGTTCCGCCCTGTAAGACGCACACAAGAGAACCTTTCCACGTCAGCACAGTCAAGGCTTTCAAAACCAAACATAACCAGTTAGAGCAATGAAAGAAAAAACAGAGGAATAACATTGGTGAGTTGTTTTTTCAAAGTGTTTTAAATTTCTTCTGATCTTATAGAACACTTTATTTCTCATAGCACTGACAATATTTAGTTTTGCAGTAGTATTAGGCTCAGCATATTTAAACACTAAGTTACAATGTTTTGTTTGTTTGTTTTGTTTTTTTGCTGGTCTTTGGCATCAGAAACTAAGTGGTAACAACTCTTCCTAGTCCTTAGCAAGACTCTTTTGTGATACACTGACACTCAGTCAGTCAGGAAACACCCTGTGCATCCTTGATACTCCTCAGGGGACCCTGGGCTGAGAGGGTTTCACGTCACCTTGGTTTAGATAACAAATTTAACCCTTGACAGGTTTTTGGTAACTGTCAGAGGCATAAATTCAGCATCGTACCAATTTGGTGACTGATTCATACATGCATAAACATATATATGTGTGTGTATTCAATATTATTTTCTCGCCATAAAATATTTAAAGAATTCAATCTGCTGTTTTTCATTTTGATAGGTGGCTGATAATTGGGTTACTCATATGTATTATGACTACTGACTTATTTGGAATTATTTCTAACATTTTATTGGAAATTATTTCTAGTATTTTAATTTTTCATGCTTTTCCTTTGTTCTCTTTCTTCCCTCTTTATTGCCTTCTGTTGGATGTTTATTTCCTTTAATTTTTTCCTACCGGCTTTGAGCTATATATTCTAATTGCATTATTTTTCTAGTTGCCTTTAAATTGTCAACATGCACACTAATCCTCTCCTATTTCAAAACAATACTTAAAGAGGTCAGCCCCTCATATTTTTTTTATTATTGTCTAATACTTAATACTTCTTTGTTTTTATACTATGCCAAACCAAATTAGAGTTTTTAAGAGTCACTGTTAAGATTTGCCACTTTGTTTACTCACTTATTTACATTGGTTTCTCGCATCTCTTGCTTCTGCACTTTCCTTCTAACTGACGTATAATCTTAAATTATTCATTCAGTGAAGATGCAGGAATGGTTAATTTTTATAGATCATAAAATGTCCTTATTTCATTCTCAATAATTGTTTAACTGGCATGGGTGGACCTAGATTATCATATAAATAAAGTAAATCAGACAGAGAAAGGCAAATATCATATGATATCACTTATATGAGGAATCTAAAAATAATGATACAAATGAACTTATTTAAAAAACAGAAATAAGCTCACAGACATAGAAAGCAAATATATGGCTACCAAAGGGGAAAGTGGGGAGGGGGAGGAGTAAATTAGGAGTTTGAAATGAACATATACACTTTATTATATATAAAATAAACATGAAGACCTATTGTATAGCACAGGGAACTATATTCAATATCTTGTAATAACCTGTAGTGGAAAAGAGTCTGAAACAATATATGTACATAAAACTGAATCACTTTGCTGTACACCTGAGACTAATTAAGTTGGTGCAAAAGTAATTGTGGCTTCAGACCACGAATTTTAAATCATTATAACTAGGCTCAAACATATCTTTATTAATCAAAATAGGAACCATTACAATCAACACATTTTTGCCAACAATAAATAAGTTTGTTTATTCCTGTAGTGTAAAAATCCATGCTTCAGGATTCTACAAACACTCATTTTCTGCATCCTGCTGGTTGTGGAAGCATTTTCGCTTCAAAAAGTTGCCAAGATGCTTGAACAAGTGTTAGTCAGTTGGCAAAAGGTCAGTTGAATGTGGTGGATGAAGCAAAACTTTATAGCCCAATTTGTTCAACTTTTGAAGTGTTGGTTCTGCAACGTGCAGTCGGGCATTGCCTTGGAGAAGAATTGGGCCCTTCCTATTGACCAATGCAGACTGCAGATGTTGCAGTTTTCAGTGCATCTCATTGATTTGCTGAGCATGTTTCTCAGATGAAATGGTATCACTGAAATTCAGAGAGCTGTAGAGAATCAGTCTGGCAGCAGACTGCCAGTGACCATGACATTTTTTTGGTGCAAATTTGGCTATGGAAGTGCTTTGGAGGTTCTTCTTGGTTCAACCACTGAGCTGGTTGTCACCAGTTGTCATATAAAATCCACTTTTCGTCGCACGTTCACAATCTGATCAAGAAATGGTTCATTGTTGTTGCCTAGAATAAGAGAAGATGACACTTCAAAACAATGATTTTTTTGACTTGTGGTCAGCTCATGAGGAACCCACTTATTGAGCTTTTCCACCTTTTCAATTTGCTTCAAATGCTGAACAACCATAAAGTGGCTGACATTGAGTTCTTCAGCAGCTTAAGAGGATCAACTTTGATGATGGCTCTCAATTGGTTATTATCAACTTCCAATGACTGGTCAATGAACTCCTCATCTTCAAGGCTCTCATCTCCTTTGCAAAACTTCTTGAACCACCCCTGCACTGTAATTCATTAGCAGTTCCTTGGCCAAATGCATTGCTGATATTGTGAGTTGTCTCTGCTGCTTTATGACCCATTTTGAACTCAAAAAAGGAAATCGCTCGAATTTGCTTTTTGTCTAACCATTTCCATAGTCGAAAATACATATAAAATAAGCAGCAAGTAATAAATCATTGGGAAAAAAAAAAAGCAAAACAAAGGGAGAAATGCACATTCAGTTCAGTCACTCAGTCGTGTCCAACTCTTTGTGACCCCATGGACTGCAGCACGCCAGGCTTCCCTGTCCATCACCAACTCCCGGAGCTTACTCAAACTCATGTCCATGGAGTAGGTGATGTCATCCAACCATCTCATTCTCTGTCAACCCCTTCTCCTCCTGCCTTCAATCTTTCCCAGCATCAGGGTCTTTTCAAATGAGTCAGTTCTTCACATCAGGTGGCCAAAGTATTGGAGTTTCAGCTTCAGCATCAGTCCTTCCAATAAACATTCAGGACTTATTTCCTTTAGGGTTGACTGGTTGGATCTCCTTGCAGTCCAAGAGACTCTCAAGAGTGTTCTCCAACACCACAGTTCAAAAACATCAATTCTTCGGCGCTCAGCTTTCTTTATAGTCCAACTCTCACATCCATACATGACTACTGGAAAAACCGTAGCTTTGACTATACAGACTTTTGCTGGCAAAGTAATGTCTCTGTTCTTTATAATGCTGTCTAGGTTTGTCATAGATTTTCTTCCAAGGAGCAAGCGTCTTTTAATTTCATGGCTACAGTCACCAACTGCAGTGATTCCGGAGCCCCATAAAATAAAATCTGTTACTGTTTTGATTATTTCCCCATATATTTGCCATGAAATGATGGGACTGGATGCACGATCTTAGTTTTCTGAATGTTGAGTTTTAAGCCAACTTTTTCACTCTCCTCTATAACATAGCCACATTTATTTAAGAATGTATTCCACTATCAAAGGCAAGTGTCAACAATGCAAAACCACAATTCCTTTGCCCCAACCTAATAAAAATAACAATTGTTTAACTGGATATTGAATTATTTTCTAAAAATATTTTCAATTTTTTATTCAAGTATAATTGGTTATAATATTTTTTTGGTTTCTGGTGTACAGCAAAATGTACACCATAAAATATGTGTATGTATATTCAGTTCAGTTCAGTCACTCAGTCATGTCCGGCTCTTCGCAACCCCATGAATCGCAGCCTCCCTGTCCATCACCAACTCCCAGAGTTTACTCAAACTCATGTCCATTGAGTCGGATATGCCATCCAACTATCTCATCCTTTGTCATCCCCTTCTCATCCTGCCTTCGATCTTTCCCCAAATCAGGGTCTTTTCAAATGAGTCAGCTCTTCACATCAGGTGGCCAAAGTATTGGCGTTTCAGCTTCAGTATCAGTCCTTCCAATGAACACCCAGGACTGATCTCCTTTAGGATGGATTGGTTGGATCTCCTTGCAGTTCAAGGGACTCTCAAGAGTCTTCTCCAACACCACATTGCAAAAGCATCAATTCTCCGATGCTCGGCTTTCTTTATAGTCCAACTCTCACATCCATACATGACTACTGGAAAAACCATAGCCTTGACTAGACAGACCTTTGCTGACAAAGTAATGTCTCTGCTTTTTAATATGCTGTCTAGGTTGGTCATAACTTTCCTTCCAAGGAGTAAGTGTCTTTTAATTTCATGGCTGCAATCACCATCTGTAGTGATTTTGGAGCCCAAAAAAGTAAAGTCAGCCACTGTTTCCACTGTTTCCCCATCTATTTGTTGAGAAGTGATGGAACCGGATGCCACAATCTTAGTTTTCTGAATATTAAGCTTTAAGCCAACTTTTTCACTCTCCTCTTTCACTTTCATCAAGAGGCTCTTTAGTTCTTCTTCACTTTCTGCCATAAGGTGGTGTCATCTGCATATCTGAGGTTATTGATATTTCTCCCGGCAATCTGGATTCCAGCTTGTGCTTCATCCAGCCCAGCGTTTCTCATGATGTACTCTGCATATAATTTAAATAAGCAGGGTGACAATATACAGCCTTGATGTACTCCTTTTCCTATTTGGAACCAGTCTGTTGTTCCATGTCCAGTTCTAACTGTTGCTTCCTGACCTGCATACAGGTTTCTCAAGAGGCAGGTCAGGTGGTCTGGTATTCCCATCTCTTTCAGAATTTTCCACAGTTTATTGTTATCCACACAGCCAAAAGCTTTGGCATAGGCAATAAAGCAGAAATAGATGTTTTTCTGGAACTCTCTTGCTTTTTCAATGATCCAGCAAATGTTGGCAATTTGATCTCTGCTTCCTCTGCCTTTTCTAAAACCAGCTTGAACATCTGGAATTTCATGGTTCGCATATTGCTGAAGCCTGGCTTGGAGAATTTTGAGCATTACTTTACTAGCATGTGAGATGAGTGCAACTGTGTGGTAGTCTGAGCATTCTTTGGCGTTGCCCTTCTTTGGGAATGGAATGAAAACTGACCTTTTCCAGTCCTGTGGCCACTGCTGAGTTTTCCATATTTGCTGACATACTGAGTGCAGCACTTTCACAGCATCATCTTTTTACATAATTTTTCAGATTCTTCTCCCTTACAGATTATTACAAAATATTGAATATAGTTCCTTGTGCTATACAGTCAGACCTTGCTCTTTATGGATATTGAGTTCTTTACAGCAATAATCAATTGTTTCTGAGTTCAACTGATGCTGATTTTTAAGTTAGCCTATAGACTAATCTGCCCATCTATTATAAAATTTACAATTTTCATAATTTCTATTATTTATTTATTTTAAAATTTTTATTTATTATTTTTGGCTACACAGCATCTCATTGCTGCATGAGAGCTTTCTCTAGTTGCAGTGCTTGGGCTTCTCATTTCAGGTGACTTCTTTTTAGTTCCAGAGCACAGGCTCTAGAGGGTGGGCTCAGTAGTTGTAGCTCAAAGGCTTAGCTGCCGCATGGCATGTGGAGGCGTCCCAGAGCAGGGAGCAAATCCTTGTCTCCTACATTGGTGGCAGCCAGGTTCTTAACCACTGGACCATGAGAGAATTCCAAGATTTTCCATAATTTCTATGATCAGGTTTGATTTTCTTTTATCCCTCTTAGTATTCTCATGCTACTAATATTTGAAGATTTGTGTCTTTCTTCAAATATGGAAAATTCGTAGCCATTACTTCTTCAAACATCACATCCCACATTATTTCTATTCACTTCTTTTGGAACTTCCATTAAATGTATACTGAAACTTTCTCATCTATGCTTTAGCTCAAAACTTTGCTTTCATCTTAACAGAATATATACATATTTTAATATATATTTCATGGTAGTGAAGTTGCTCAGTCATGTCCGACTCTTTGCAACACCATGGACTGTAGCCTACCAGGCTCCTCTGTCCATGGGATTTTCCAGGCAGGAGTACTGGAGTAGGTTGCCATTTCCTTCTCCAGGTGATCTTCCCGACCCAGAGATCAAACCCGTGTCTCCCTCATTGTAGGCAGACTTGTTTACCGTCTGAGCCACCAGGGAAGTCCATATTTCATGGTAACAGAATATATATATATATGTATATGTGTATGTATACATATACATATATGTATATGTGTATATATATATATATATATATATATATATATATATATATCTTTAAGCTGTTTTATAAGGGATTTCCTCCAATTTCTTTACTATGTTCAGTCTACATCCAACCTATCCTATGGTCCTGTATATTTCATTTCTGGAATTTCTGTTTGGTTCTTTTTTCAAATCAAACTGCTCCTTCTGGACTTTAGAATGTTTTGCTTCCTTTACCTTTTGGAATATATTAAACACACTCATTTCTAAAGATTTTTTTAATGTGGACCATTTTTTTTTTTAAAGTCCTCATTGAATTTGTTCAATACTGCTTCTGTTTTATGTTTTGATTTTTTGGCCCTGAGGCATGGGCAATCTTAGAGCCCCAACCAGAAATCAAACTCATACCACTCGCATTGGAAGGTGAAGTCTTAATCACTGAATCTCCATCATTTTTAAAGCTTTTTAAAAGATTTTAAAACTCGTCCTTCATTTTTAAGGTTTCATGTTTATCATTCCTCATTCTTGGATGAGGGCTCTCCTAAGTTTTTTCCATTTCACTTGCTGAACCCTCCTCCTGATGGTTGGTTTGGTCATATGGTTTGTAAGTATTTGCAGTGAGTGCATCCTTAGGGCATTTTTTGCAGTGGAGGTCCAGTGTTCCTAGTCTGGTTGAACTCTCCTTCCAGCGTTATTTGCATTTGCATCTGAGAGTTCTGTGAACTGCGATGACTTCAGGTCACTCAACTTCATTTCAGGTCCAGATGAGACTATGAACTTGGGCCACAAGCCAGTATGTGGTCCTGGCCTGGGGCTCACATGGCCCATAGTGTTTTTCAGGTGACTTATTTCTACCCATGTTGCCTTGGGAGATAAATTATTTTGCCACTTTTATAGACCAGCAAATAGTTTTTCTCCTCCATATTTTATAATAAGATGGTACTTTATTATCTTAGTTTTATGCAGGTTGCTTCATTTCATCCCCTTACACTCATGGGATTTGTGATTTAAGACTCTGTCCTCTCTACACCAGTATTAAAGCCCTAGCCTCAAGGCCTATATCTAATTCTGAAATCCCAGGAACCATCTCAGCTTCAGCTCATCATATGATTTTGAGTTTCCTCTCTTTTCCTGACACCTAACCTGGATTTCTTTTTTTCTTCCTTTTCTCCTCCTTTCCTCCTCCTTCCTTCCTACCTCCCTTAATCCTTCCCTTTCTCTCTCTCTGACTCTCTATCTTTATATATTACTTCCTTAAGGGCAGCCTGATTTAATGTTTTGTTTGTTTAATTTTATCCAGCATTTCTGTATGTTTCGAACAGGAAGGAAAATTCTTCCACATCAGGTCAGCCTCCCAGGTTTGCTGATATAATCTTAAAATATATGAAAGATTAAGAAAATAGTGTTAGGTGTTTTGCTCTCAAAAAAAGATAAGAAAAGTAGTGTACTTACTATATTAGAGCAGTGCCTGATATATACACACCATTAAGTGATAAGTACTTCACAACAGCTAGACTTTATTAAATGCTTTCTATTTGCTAAGAACTGTACCAACTCCTGTATGTGTCTTTCCTCGTTTACTCCTTAATTTTACAAGGTCAGTCAGTAATAAGTTCACACACATTTTCAAGCTATATTATTCTTTATAGATGAAGAAACTGAGACATCAGAATATTAAGTAATAACATTTTGAACCTAGGAACTCTGGCTCCAAGCTTGTTAGTTGTGTTAAGATTTAACTTAAATATAATAAAATTCACATTAAGTCTAGATTTTGATTCATTTTAACAAATACATGCAGTCAAGTAACCACCACTACAATCATGCTATCGATGAGAACAGTTCCCTCACCCGCATAAGTTCCCTTGGCCCCTTTGTAGTCAATCTTCTCCTCCATCCTCTCAGTCCTAGCAAACACTGATCTGTATTCTACTAATAAAATTTCAAATAAACAGAATCATACAGTATCTGGCATCTTTTACTTTGCATAATGCTCTTGAGATTGCTTCAGAGTATTACAAATATTTGTTGTCCAATAACATTTAATCACTGAGCAGTATTGCATTGCAGAGATATACCACATTTTGTTCATCTTTTTACCAGTTGATGGACATTTGGATTGTTTTCAGTTTGGGGCTCTTATAAATAAAGTTGCTAAGAATGTTCACATATACATCTTTAGACTGACATATGTTTTTGTTTCTCTTGGGTAAATATCTAGACATGGAATTACAAGATTATGTGGTAAGTATATGTTTTTTAGAAACTGCTAGATGGTTTTCTGGGCTTCCTTGATGGCTCAGCAGGTAAAGAAGCCACTTTCAATGCAGGAGACACAGGAGATTGGGTTCAGTCCCTGGGTTGGAAAGATCCCATGGCGGAGGAAAATGGCAAACCCACTCCAGTATTCTTCCCTGGAGAATCCCATGGACAGAGGAGCCTGGCGGGCTACAATCCATGGGGTCTCAGAGTTAGACACACCTGACACAAACTGTTCCCAAAGTGGCCATACCATTTGCAGTCCCGCCAGCAAGCAATGCATGAAGCTTCTAGTTGCTTCATTTACTCCTCATCCTTGGCATTGTGAGTCTTTAATTTTTGCCTTCCAGTGACTATGTTATGATATGACATATGGTTTCCACTTGTATTTCTCTAATGACTAATGACATTGAGCACTTCGCCTAAATTTATTTGCCATCTATAAATCTTCAGTAAAGTGTCTATTCAGATTCTTTGCCCCTATTTAAATCGAGTTGTTTATATTTTATAAATTGCAGTGGTTTTTAAAAATATGTTCTGAAAATAAGTCCTTTATCAGATATATACTTGGCAAATATTTTCAGCTGTTGTGTGTCAAGACTGTACTCTTAACCACTACTTGTATTGCTCCTCAATATCTATTAAAATGACTGAGGAATTTCCACAGGGTGATGGACACCTCCTACTAGTAGCTGTGGATTTTGCAATTAATAAGGGGTAAAGGAACCCTGCTGACATATTTGTTTGAAGAAATGTGAAGTTCACATTTTCACTGCTAATTAAATCTTTTGGTACAGAGATTTTGTACCAAGCTAAACAATACCCCATTGGATTTGAAAAATTGATGAGATCATGGTTGTGATTACCTGTGAATTCTTTGTCTTCACAATCCATCAAAAATAACTAAATAATCAGCAAGGGCTTCCCTGGTGGTTAAGACTCTGCCCTTGCACTACAGAGGGTGAGGGTTTGATCCCTGGTTGGGGAACTAAGATACTACCCACTGCACAAAATGGCCAAAAATGGAAAAGAAAGTGACTAGACATGTCTCTGCTATATAACACTCTACTGGACAACTTATTCTAAAGTGTCCTGATTTTCACTTACTAGTTGTTTCCTTATGGAGAAAGACAAGTTCCAGCAGTTAGAACTAGAGAAGAGTGGACCTTCCAAAAGGACAACTCCCAGAAGAATTATTCATTTTGCTGATGGAGACATCATGGAAGAATATAGCACAGAGGAGGAGGAAGAAGAAGCTAAAGAACAGAGAACACATTCAACACTTGATCCTGTAAGTTTAGATTATCATTATTAGTGAGCATGGGCGTTGAGTGAATGAGAGATAAAACCAACAAGTTTTGTCAAAAATAGTTTTAAGTTAACTCCTTGTTCTCTTTGGTTTGCTTTCTGGAGCTGTGTACAATCAACTTATAATTTTGATCATCTTAGTTTTCTCATCTATGAGAGAAAATGGAACCTATTACAAAGCATTTTGAAGTCTTTACTCTGCAGTCATCACTTCTGTTATTAATTACTCTAACCTGGTTTCCCTTTCTTGTTCTTTTTCAGTCTAAACTTGCCTGGGGGCCCTACCTATGGTTTTGTGCAGGGCAAATAGCAAGAACCTCATTTTCTAGTAAGTACTGCTAAGGTGTGTGTTTTTTTTTTTTATGTCATAAATATAGGCTTATAGACCCTCAGAGTTAGATAAGACTTGAAGTGATTTAATCCACTCCACGGCATTCTGAAGATCTATTCACTTCCAGATCTACACTGGAACATTCCTGAAGGCATAGAACCTCACATCTTCAGGGAGACCTTGCCATCTTTCCCCAACTCTTGTCAGTAAACTCTCTCTTCCTTTAAATCTTCTTTTAGAGTTTTTCCCCTTGATTCTAGTTGTCTCTTTTAAAGGCCAGACAAAACCAATCTAGATTCCTCTTTCATAGGACAGAATTTCAAACATTTGAAGACAATAGTCCTCACTGAGTGGACTCTTCACATAAATAAACTTCCAAGTTCTTTCTTGATTTTAACTATTGTTATCTGACACAGTTTCCAGTTCCCTTGTCATAATCATTCTTTTATAAGCAAGAATTTTATTGACCCTTCTCAAGGAGATAATGAATGGCCTAAGTGGCTATTTATAAGAGAAAATGAAAGTGATGTCACTCAGTTGTTTCCGACTCTTTGCGACCCCATGGACTGTACCCTGCCAAGCTCCTCCGTCCATGGGATTCTCCAAGCAAGAATACTGGAGTGGGTTTCCATTTCCTTCTCCAGGGGATCTTCCCGACCCAGGAAATGAACCCAGGTCTCCGGCACTGCAGGCAGACTCTTTACCTTCTGAGCCACTAGGGCTCCTGTATTTATTTATTTATAAGAGATGAATAGTAAATCTTGTTTTGTTTGGCTTTCACCAATTAAAAAAAACGTAATTGGCAACATCTAATTACTCACTTCCTTCTAATTCATATCTACTTATGTATATGATGGGCTTCCCTGGTGGCTCAGTGGGTAAAGAATCTGCCTGCAATGTGAGGTGGGCTCGATCCCTGGGTCAGGAAGATCCCCTGGAGGAGGAAATAGCAACCCACTCCAGTGTTCTCGCCTGAAATATCCCATGGACAGAGGAGCTTGAAAGGGTACAGTCCACAGGGTTGCAAAGAGTTGGACACAACTGAGCAACTAAGCAAACGTGTATATGATGGGGGAAAACAACTTTAAAAATCTGAGAAAATAGAAAACATAGCTCTTAGGAATTGATTTCCAGTCATTCATTAAATACACATTTACTGAATACTCATATGCTCAGCACTGCACAGGACCTTGGGACTCAAAGACAAATGGCAGTCTTTGCTTTCAAGGACCTTAATATTTGATGAATAGTACTGGCCAGTAAACATGCTTATAATGATACTTTGTGGTTACAATTTCCAGGGTAGGAGGAGTTTAGGGACTATAGACTAAAGTACTCAGGAATGGTGACTTCTGGAGGAGACACCTTAAGAGAGTTCTGAAAGTATGTCTGGCCAATGCCAGTTTGGGGACCATGAAAGTGACCATGGTGGGTCTTTAAATTACATTAAGGGTGATTTAGTCAGATGGTATGAGCCCTAAGTACTTTTAGGTCAAGGTAGAGGGTCAGTAATTTGGAAATTACTTTAGAGATCCAGGTGAATACTGACCTTGGGTGTGCCTGCTAAGTTGCTTCAGTCAGGGTCTGACCCTTTGCAACCCTATGGACCGTGGCCCACTAGGCTCCTTTGTTCATGGGATTCTCCAGGCGAGAGTACTGGAGTGGATTATTGAACCCAGGGACTGAACCTGCTTCTCTTACATCTCTTACATTGACAGGAGGGTTCTTTACCACTAGTGCCACCTGGGAAACCCCCAATACTGCCCTTACCTTGGCCAAAACACATTGGCAGAAGAAATGCTTCTTCTAGAGACTTCTATGTTTTAGTTAGGGCAAGACTGTTTGAAGATGTAAAATGTTCTTGAGGGATGGAAACTTAAAAGATTAGATCAGGTTAAAAAAAGCAAAACTCCTTCTTTGCCTATCTGGATTCCTTTTACTTCTTTTTCTGCCCTGATTGCTGTGGCCAACACTTCCAAAACTATGTTGAATAGTAGTGGTGAGAGTGGGCACCCTTGTCTTGTTCCTGATTTCAGGGGAAATGCTTTCAATTTTTCACCATTGAGGGTGATGCTTGCTATGGGTTTGTCATATATAGCTTTTATTATGTTGAGGTATGTTCCTTCTATTCCTGCTTTCTGGAGAGTTTTAATCATAAATGGATGTTGAATTTTGTCAAAGGCTTTTTCTGCATCTATTGAGATAATCATATGGTTTTTATCTTTCAATTTGTTAATGTGGTGTATTACATTGATTGATTTGCGGATATTAAAGAATCCTTGCATTCCTGGGATAAAGCCCACTTGGTCATGGTGTATGATTTTTTTAATATGTTGTTGGATTCTGTTTGCTAGAATTTTGTTAAGGATTTTTGCGTCTATGTTCATCAGTGATATTGGCCTGTAGTTCTCTTTTTTTGTGGCATCTTTTTCTGGTTTTGGAATTAGGGTGATGGTGGCCTCATAGAATGAGTTTGGAAGTTTACCTTCTTCTGCAATTTTCTGGAAGAGTTTGAGTAAGATAGGTGTTAGCTCTTCTCTAAATTTTTGGTAGAATTCAGCTGTGAAGCCATCTGGTCCTGGGCTTTTGTTTGCTGGAAGATTTCTGATTACAGTTTCGATTTCCTTGCTTGTGATGGGTTTGTTAAGATCTTCTATTTCTTCCTGGTTCAGTTTTGGAAAGTTATACTTCTCTAAGAACTTGTCCATTTCTTCCAAGTTGTCCATTTTATTGGCATAGAGCTGCTGGTAGTAGTCTCTTATGATCCTTTGTATTTCAGTGTTGTCTGTTGTGATCTCTCCATTTTCGTTTCTAATTTTGTTAATTTGGTTCTTCTCCCTTTGTTTCTTAATCAAAAAATGGGCCAAAGAACTAAACAGACATTTCTCCAAGGAAGACATACGGATGGCTAAAAAACACATGAAAAGATGCTCAACATCACTCATTATCAGAGAAATGCAAATCAAAACCACAATGAGGTACCATTACACACCAGTCAGGATGGCTGCTATCCAAAAGTCTACAAGCAATAAATGCTGGAGAGGGTGTGGAGAAAAGGGAACCCTCTTACACTGTTGGTGGGAATGCAAACTAGTACAGCCGCTATGGAAAACAGTGTGGAGATTTCTTAAAAAACTGGAAATAGAACTGCCATATGACCCAGCAATACCACTTCTAGGCATATACACCAAGGAAACCAGATCTGAAAGAGACACGTGCACCCCAATGTTCATCGCAGCACTGTTTATAATTGCCAGGACATGGAAGCAACCTAGATGCCCATCAGCAGATGAATGGATGAGGAAGCTGTGGTACATATACACCATGGAATATTACTCAGCCGTTAAAAAGAATTCATTTGAATCAGTTCTAATGAGATGGGTGAATCTGGAGCCCATTATACAGAGCGAAGTAAGCCAGAAAGATAAAGACCATTACAGTATACTAACACATATATATGGAATTTAGAAAGATGGTAACGATAACCCTATATGCAAAAAAAGAAAAAGAGACTCAGATGTATAGAACAGACTTGTGGACTCTATGGGAGATCCCAGGGGTGGGATGTTTCAAGAGAACAGCATCAAAACATGTATATCTAGGGTGAAACAGATCACCAGCCCAGGTTGGATGCATGAGACAAGTGCTCAGGCCTGGTGCACTGGGAAGACCCAGAGGGATGCGGTGGAGAGGGAGGTGGGAGGGGGGACCGGGATGGGGAATACATGTAAATCCATGGCTAATTCAATGTATGACAAAAACCACTGCAATGCTGTAAAGTAATTAGCCTCCAACTAATAAAAATAAATGGAAAAAACAAATTAAAAAAAAAAAAAGTTCTGAAAAAAAAAAAAAAGCAAAACTCAGCACAGTAATATGAGAGTGTGAAGGAGAATGGGGACTACAGTGATTTCCACGTTGGGCTTTGATTTCAGATGACAGAGATAGGACACACGGGGAATCTATCCATCTCTGGGCTCCAAATAGAACTGTAATCTTAAAGAGCTTCTGCCTGGGGTTTCCAGACTATAGTGGAGGCATAAATATGCCAACAGTCAGTATCCTGATCTCTACACAGAGACTTTGGTGAGAACTAGAACCCAGATGACACTGGTAATTAATGTATCCAATTTAAAATTCTAGTAGGTCATAAACAGGAAAACGTCCTGAGATGCTAATATTTTAGAAACTTCTCTTATGCACATGTACTGGGCACTGTGGCAAACAAAAAGATTAAAGAGTTAGAGTATTTCTGAAAGGATAAAGCACGTTTAAAAAAAAAACAGAGAACATCATTTTGATGTACTGTGTGAGCAGTATCTTTAGAAGTGGAATAAATCGTGGGAATCACAAAGTCCTCTAATAGGAAGAGGCGTATCAGAAGTCCTACATGTTTTGATGTTGCTCATTTCTAAAGTCTTCATTGAATTTGTTACATTATTGCTTCTGTTCTATGTTTTGGGGTTTTGGCCACAAGACCTGTGGGATCTTAGCTCCCCCCCTGGGAATCAAACCTGCACCCCCTGAATCAGAAAGAGAAGTCTTAACCACTGGACCACCAGGGAAGTCTTAGTTCTGTACTTTTAAGGGAAAACAGCTCTAGGAGAGACCTTTTGGAAACCACTCATGATTCATGCTAACCCTTAACTCCTGACTCTAACAATCCCTGAGACTGCAAGCACCCTGTTATTGAAGTGAAGGCAGATAAAGCCTAAAATTGCTGCTTAGGGAGTTTTGTGGGTTTTTTTTTTTTTTTTTTTTTTGATGCATGGAGGAATTTCTGACATGGGTCTTGATAATACTGGATTTAACTTTTGGTATAATTTGCAATGTACTCACAGCTGATGATCAGATGACATACATGCAGATGGACAACATCTATTCTGATTGCCTAGGACCTGTACTTGTTATTAGGTATGTTGAAGATCTCTTGGTATATTCACCTGAAAAGGATAGTTTAGATATCATCCTATGTGAAGATACAAGATTTAACAAATTCTCTTTGAGTCCTAAAATTTGAGAGAGTCTACAGCAATTAAAATATCTTGTCAGCCTTGAAGGTAAGTATAATAGTAGACAATATGTGGGCAAGTTGAAACTCTTGGCATCTCCACAGACTTTAAGCTTTCATTCTTAACTCAGATTACCAAAGTGCTTCTTCTTTCTTCTAGCCTGTGAATTCCTTGGTGAAAGATTTGCTGTCTTCTTTGGTCTTCATCAGCCCAAGTACCAATATATGTTAAATGAGTACTGTAGAACAAGAAGTAAGGTATGTGACATCCTGATGGGGACAGCAAGAGCCCTGAGATGGAATATTGGGTGTTTCTGATCTGCGCCCATAGAGAGGAGCATTTCCCACTTGGTATTTCATGTACTGCAGTTTCACTGAGCTCCCATGGTCAGACTGACTTATTTTTCTAAGGTGCCTCACCCCATGAAGTTTATTAATATTTGCCTTTGGTGTGAAGTTAGAACATCACGAAATAGATTGTAGAAGGTGGTGTGAAACCTGAATTTGCTTAAAGGAGAAGCTTCTTAGAAGGGTGTCTCTAAAAGATATAGAGGTCAGAGGTATTGGGTTTACAGGTAAACATTTCCTTATTTCTCTTTATATTAGCAAAGTGACAAGGGAAGTGAAGAGAATGGATCAAAGGCCCAACCAGCCAATGTTCCTAATGAGAAATGTCACCTGGAGGCCAGGGGCCATGAGTATGGAACAAGACTACAAGATGTTGCGGAGGGCATTTCTCAGTGGAGTGCCTCATCCAAGGAGGGCCTGATGGCAGATTCCAGCTCCTGATGGGCAGCGGGGTGGGGGTGGGGGGGTGGGCTACAGTTCCCCTTGATTTCTGTTCCCTGGTCATTGATTACCATGGCAACAGCACCACAGGTGGTGCTTCTGAGCCAGATCTGATCTTAATCTCTTTGTGATTTATTCTCCATTAGCCAGGAATTGCAAGCCATCATGAGAACAATTGTGGTTTCTTTCTCAATATACATTTTTATTTATAAGCCCTGAAACCCAACTCCACTCCAGTGATGCAAGTCCTGTCCATCAGTTGTGGGCTGTTAGTATTGATATTTGCATAGTAGTGTAAGTGACTGATGGAGGAGGGCATGGCAACCCACTCCAGTATCCTTGCCTGGAGAATCCCATGGACAGAGGAGTCTGGTGGGCTACAGTCCATAGGGTTGCAAAGAGTTGGACACGACTGAAGTGACTAAGGACAGCACAGCACAGCACATAAATGCCTTAGGGAATTTGGGCATGGGAGTTTCAGGCTAAAACTCTTTGTCAGGTGGCTAGGGTGTAGAAAAGAATCCTCTGTTCCTAAAAAGAAACCTTGGGCATCATAAAGTCTAAATAAAACTTTCTTTTGGGGTTTGACACAAGGGATGTCCTTCCCTACAGCTGTGCTGGTTTACTTGAGGCTTGTTTTCCCCAATAAGCAAACATTGCTAATAACTCTGTTACAAGATAGCAGTCTTTGAGAGTTGGGTGCATTTTTCTCCAAACACATAAAAAATAAATGGCAATCTAAATTCTACAGAAAGTATTTGGGAAAAGTGAATGACTCTCTCATTAACTTGTCAATAAATTTTCGATAACTGTAAAGATCAGACATGGGACTCATAACTGCATAACACAAGGTGTGCTGGCCAAAGGTAGCTATGTTATACAAAACTACAGGTTTTGCAGTAATAAGACCTGAGCTCAAGTTTCAATTCCACTTCTTACTAATTGTATAATTTTAGATGTCTTAATTTCTGAGCCTCCACTTCTTTGTAAAATAGGGGTTTTATTTGTTTCTCAAGGGTTAAACAAACTGAAATAATAAATGTGAAAACTCTTCTAAAAACTGTGAATGTTAGTTGTTAATGGTTAATTAATGACTGTTATAGGCTTCCCAGGTGGTTCAGTGGTAAAGAATTTGCCTACCAAAGCAAGAGATGCAGGAAATGTGGGTTCAATCCCTGGGTCAGAAAGATCCCCTTGGAGGAGGAAATGGTAAGCTACTCCAGTATTCCTGCCTGAAAAGTTCCATGGAAAGAGGAGCCTGGCAGACTACAGTCCATGGGGTTGCAAAGAGTCAGACATGACTAATGTGACTGAGCCCATAGACTGTTACATTGAAGATCCCCAAAGAACAATGCCTTCTGGAATTCATGTCCTCATATAGCCTCATCTACATTGACCATGGCCTTGGCTATGTTACTTTGGGCAAAGAGAGTAGCAAATATGACGCAACTGGATGCTTGATAAGCACTTGCACCTGGACGCTTGTCCTCTTAGAAAACTTCATGTTTTCTAAGATTGGGCTAGATTTCTGAATGATATGATGCCACATCAAGAGGCCATAGCAACCCCCTACTCCCATCACTCTGAGTGGGTGACAGTCCACATTTGAACTTGCTGCCTGATTAGCTCTAGGCTTCTCCTGCAACTAGGGCTGACTCAGTTGGAGGATACCCTAGCCAGCCTGCCGGCTCCCCACCCCTAAGGCTGTCAGGAAAGCCTGAGCTCTGTTCCCCACTGGGTAGGTTAGGGTTTGCTATTAGGCATACGGCTTGTCTCCCAAGAGCCCATGTTCCAGCCTCTCCATGCCATTTTCCTGTTCCACTTTCCTGGAATGTCTATGGATGGTATACACTGTTTCAGGAGGCTTTGGGAAACTGGGGCCCTCCAGGCCTCTGACGCCACTGCTTGGCCTAATCACATGGACATACATCTCTTTGAAGGGGGCCCACTTGAAATGCATCTGAGATGGGCTGCTAAGGTAACAACAGTAATTTCCTAATTTGGTCTTGCTGCCATTGGGGCCCCAGGTCTCTTTAGGAACTTGGGCTCTCCAATATCTTTCATTCTTGGAAGCCCTGCTCCCCTCAGTCAAGGTTTCAGAGTTCCTGGAATGGACGGCTTCAGGTTAAAGGGAACCTCTATTCAGGAGCCAGCTGACTTCAAGTCACAATGCTCCCAAAGTGTCAGAATTCTGCCTTCCTCCTCAAGGCTAGACTGATCATGCTGAGTTGTACCAGTTATTCCTCCTGCCTTATTGTGTTGTGTTGGGGCCTATCCAAGCAATCAGCTCCTGCAAGCTTAGTCTGGCTGTCTCATTTACCGCCATTGTTGTTGTCCAGTCACCCAGCTGTGTCCAACTCCTTGCAACCCCATGGATTGCAGCACACTAGGCCTCCCTGTCCCTCACCATTTCCTGAAGTTTGCCCAAGTTCATGTCCATTGCATCAGTGATGCCATTCAGCCATCTCATCCTCTGACGCCCTCTTCTCCTTCTGCCCTCAATCTTTCCCAGCATCAGGGTCTTTTCCAATGAGTTGGCTGTTCGCATCAGATGACCGACCAAGATTATTGCCACCATTATCCATTCCTATATTTTCCACTGGTTTATTTACCCAGATGGGTCATCAATGGACCAGGAAAACACTTCTCTGATGTATTAATCATGAGCACCCTAGCCAAAAAAAAAAAAAAAAAAAGAATGAGCCTCCTTGAAAGTACAACTCTTCGGTGATATTACAGACCCATGGCCCCTTTCCCCAAAACACAATCATAATGTCAGATTGACTTAGTAGGAAGACATTCTACCATTAGTCATACCCTATAACTGGAACACTCCCTACCAATAATCTAGACAAAGAAATAGTACTTGTCACCACTCCAGACCCCACCTCTTTTCACAGAGGGTTTCCTCTCGAGTCTTTATCTCCTTTCATGACAACTAACCTTGGTCAGTAACATCTCAGTTCATTCTCCCTCGTTTATATGTCATTGAACCTTGGAGAAGGAGTTCCAGTCTGAGTCACTTTCCTCCTAGGAGTCATCTCTGCCTTTTGTAGACTGATGGATGCTAAGCAGTATGTACCCAGCTCTATCTGGCAGCTTCCAAGATGCAAAGATACATCAGGAAAGGGCTAACTAACTTCTCCTTCCAATGATATTTAAACCCAAGATTCTTGCCAGCCAAAAATATCCCCAACTAACCAATTAAGGAGCAAAGTTTGTTGATTTAATCAATCAGCTAAATTTTAATGATCATTCTGATTTCTTAATGTTTTAGGTTACTGCCACCACACTTCATTGTGTGTAACATAGGCAAATTAAAGTTAATTTTATTATCTTTCTTTTCTAATGATGGAGTCACCCTAAACCTTAACCTTGAGAGTGGAAATTCAAGAAGTCTGAAGTGATGAGAGAAGCTGTCTGGCAAATGCACACAGGCATCTACCCCTTTATTTCCATACCTCCAAACATCATTTGAGCATCTTCCTCTGTATAAACAGCCTGCCAAGAACTGTTTGGGTCTTTTTCATCTTTGCAGGCTTGTGGGAGATGATACCCTTCAATTATTCCTGTGAAAGTTTCTGTCTTCTGCCAAACTGCACCATCTCCAACCACAAGATATAATTATTTATTATACCTACAGCAAAATGAAGTCAACCACACCTTTAACCATTCTGTTTCTCAGGCAACTTATGAAGGCTTGCCAAGAGCTAGCAAATATAGTTGTCTGCTTTTCAGGCAAAAGAGGAAAAAGAATGTTGAAACCTCTTTAGGGAAAATTTTCTGTATATGATTTCATTTATGTTGGGGACAGAGTGGGAGTGACATCAGTCTGAATTTAATTTGAGTGGACAGGATTTATACTGAGAAAAAGAATATTAAGGCTCCCCAACAAATCACTTGAAAGGATGCGGACACAATTTACCTGACACATTTGCTTTGTCATATTCAAGACTGCCTCAGGCCAACCAGCTGTATAAATCAGGGCAAACTGGTAGAAACAAAATTCTATTTAGAATTGAGTGGATTTCTATATAAAATGTCTTCGAAGATAAATGTTTCATGGTAGTCTTTAGTGGTCTTGGGGGAAAAGTTTCAGTGACAGAGAAAAATGACCCCCAAGGACAAGATGTCTCCCAAGAATGCCTTGATGGTGGGGAACGTACATCTTCAAATTCAAAGAAAGGTAGTTCTTGAAACTTTATTTCTATTTATTTATTTTTGCTGTGCTGGGTCTTCATGCTTTGTGCGGATTTTCTCTAGTGTCTTCAAGCAAGGGGCTATTCTTCGCCGCAGTGTGCAGGCTTCTCACAGCAGCGACTTCTGTTCTCATGTGTGGAGCGCTCCTGTTTGGAGCGCAGGCTCCAGGCGCTGGGGCTTCAGGAGCTGCAGCACGTGGCTCAGTAGTTGTGGCGCGTGAGCTTAGTTGCTGCCTGGCATGTGGGCTCTTCCCAGACCAGGATCAAA
Organism: Odocoileus virginianus; assembly: GCF_023699985.2. Taxonomy (NCBI): domain Eukaryota; kingdom Metazoa; phylum Chordata; class Mammalia; order Artiodactyla; family Cervidae; genus Odocoileus; species Odocoileus virginianus. The sequence goes on along the minus strand of NC_069684.1, from coordinate 52,479,687 downwards.
CCTATGTCCCCTGTACTGGCAGGTGGATTTTTAATCACTGGACCAGCAGAAAGCCCCTTGAAATTTCATATACAAACTTTATGAATGTTAATTTTAGGCAATTGATTGAAATATCAGTCTTCCTCATTGGCTGATGTGATAGTTTTATGTGTCAACTTGGCTAGGCTCTAATGCCCAGTTATTTAATCAAACATTAATCCAGGCGTTACTATGAAGGTATTTTGCAGATGTGGTTCACATCTAAAAATCAGCTGACATGACGTAAAGGACATTACTCTTAATAATGTGGATGGGCCTTATCTAATCAGTTGAAAGGCTTTATGAGAGAAAAACTGAGGTTCCTCAAAAAGGAAGAAATTCTACCTCAGGACTGCAACATCAAATCCAGCCCAACTTCCCTGGTGGCTCAGTCATAAAGAATCTGTCTGCCAATGCAGGAGACACGGGTTCAATCCGTGACTTGAGATGATCTTACATGCTGCCGAGCAACTCAGACCACATCACAACTACTGAGCCTGCGCTCTAGAGCCCAAGAGCCCCAACTGCTAGAGCCCACATGCCCCAGAGCCTGGCTCCACAACAAGAGTGCGTGCTAAGCAGCTGCAGTCGTGTCCGATTCTTTGCGACCCCATGGCCTGTAGCCCACCAGGCTCCTCTGTCCATGGGATTCTCCAGGCAAGAATACTGGAGCGGGTTGCCATTTCCTTCTCCAGGGTATCTTCCTGACCCAGGGATCGAACCCAGGTTTCCTCAGCTCCTGCATTGACAGGCAGGTTTTTTTCCACTAGCGCCACCTGGGAAGCCCCTCCACAACAAGAGAAGCCACCGCAATGAGAAGCTGGTGCACCACAATTAGAATAACCCCCACTCACCACAACTAGAGGAAAGCACGTGCAACAAAGACCCAGTGCAGCCCAAAATAAACAAACAAACAAAAAAATCTAGCCCGAGTTTCCAGCCTGTTGGCCTGCCCTATGGATTTTGGACTTGTCAGTCCCCACCATTGTGAAAGACAATCAACCCCTTGAAATAAATCTCTTTGATTCTCTTTTTCCTGAAGAACTTCAACTGATACAGCTAGTGTCCAGCATACAGTTTGGAAGTTACTGCTACCATATTTAGCAAACTATTACACTGTCCGTAGGTAGGTTCGTGTTTCCATTATGCAATGTGCGTGACAGCTCTCTTTGCTTCACATTTTTCATCCTGTCCTGATTTAAACATGCCTAACCGCTTACATTGTTATGCAAAACCCTTTCATCTTGGCTACCCATTGTTTCCAAAAGAAGTTCAACATCCTAATACTTATGAATAAGTACCTGGGCTGGAGTTCTCTCTTCTCATGGTTAATTGTGATCACATAAAACTGCATGACTGAGAACTACAAGTCCCCCACTGGGGGACAATGAGTGGATGAAAAACCCAGCAGATCCCAACACAGAGGATTCAAGTGAATGGGAAGGGAGAATATCTTGGCCTTTAAAAGGAAAGCTTAGTGAGTATTCAAAAGGCAGGAAGACAGGGAATTCCCCAGTGGTCCAGTGGTTAAGACGCTGTGTTTTCACTGTAGGGGTTCTGGTTTAATCCCTGTTAGGGAACTAAGATCCTACATGGTACATGACATAGTGGGGGGAAAAAAAGTATGTGAAAGCCAGGAATCCTAGACACTAACAAGTGTTTTTTAATTCTAATATTCCTATTCTATCAAGCTGAAATGGTATTTAAAAAATGGGCATGTATCAGGTATATTGGAGAAGGGAATGGTTGGTGGGCTACAGTTCATGGGGTCGCAAAGAGTGAGACATGACTAAGCAACAGGGCACACACATCAGGTATATTAACGACATGCTAAAGTAGGAAACATATGCTATATTTACCGACATCTTTTTTAGATTTTTTTCTCTCTTTCTTGCTTTCAGCCCAGCTGGCAACTTTGGTACCTAAGGGGCAACCGTGACTCTCAGCTATCCATTGCTAAATCCTGACAATTTATCCTTTGTGTTATGTCTGAAACTCATTTCCAAGCCAGCAACCAAGCTTCCAGGCTTTGCTGATGGACCAGTTTCTTCATTGTTACTTCACCTGTGGAAACATTGAAACTCTCTCCAACTCATGATGGCATGAAAAATTTCCTTCTCTCCTTTTGTTTATTCTTTACCACAATGCCAGAGATTTTTCTTCTAAGCCATGAATCTAGTCAGGTCACCCCCTTTCTCAAAAATCTTCAGAAGTCCCACAGTTGTTACAGAGTAAAATTTGAAATTCTTCAAGAAGGTCATTCAAAACCTAGCCCTAACTTAACCATACATATCCTATCTCTATAAGCCAAGTTCCCTTATCCTTAAAATCATCTTATTTCATGCCTTTTCAACTCTGTTAATGTAATTTTCTCTCTTTGGGATTCCCACCTCTTATCTCTTGTTATCAAAACATTTGTCTCCCAGGACTTTCCTAGTGGTCCAGTGGTTAAAAATCCTTCTTGCAGAGCAGGGGACGTGGGTTCAATCCCTGGTCAGGGAACTAAGATCCCACATGTCGTGGAACAACTAACCTATCTGTTACAACTATTGAAGCCTGCACACTTTGGAGCCCATGCGCTACAACTAGAGTCTGTGCACCACAATGAAAGATCCTGCGTGATGTAATGAAGATTTCAAGTGCAAGAACTAAGATCTGACACAGTCAAATAAATAAATAAATAACTGTTGAAAAAACAAAAAAATTTGTCTCCTATAAAATATCTGTATGATTCAAGACATCTCTATTTCTACCTCTCCTTTGGAACTTTCCTGTGGCTTTATTTTTTAAATTTATTTTTAACTGGAGGATAATTGCTTTACAATATTTTGTTGGTTTCTGCTGTACAAGGTGAATCAGGCGTAAGTATACATATACCCCTACCTCGTGAGCCTACCTCCCAACCCATTCCTGAGCCCTTATTTAGATGTGTGAGCTCCCTTCTCTGTACCTGGTTAGAACCTCCTTTATCTAGTTAGTCCCCTGCCAGTATTATTGTGATTTGTAAAATCATGCTAATCATTCTGCCTCCAATTCAGTTATACCTGATCACATTCATTTGTTCTCTCATTCAACAACTATCTACTGTGTGCCGGGCTTTGGGGAATATAAGCAGGGTAAGGTCCTGAAACCAGTCCCTTGGTTCCCCCAAGACAGCTCCAGGAGCTCGTGCAGAGGCCCCAGCGCTCAGCCCTTTCACGATCAACCACGTCCTTCCGGAGCAGCGACGAGCAGAGCGCTTTGCGCAAGCGCAAGCCCCAAATGCTGCCTCTGTGATTGCTCCTTTGGCCCAGGTGGTTAAGATTCTCTCATTTGAGATCCTTAATGATCCTTAGAACCTAACATTAAAAAAACACCTGTCTTTTGATCAACCCGCCAGAGCCTCATTTTCAGATTCATCCTATTAAGGCCCCGCAACATGCCTGCACTAAACACTCCACAAATCCTTATGCACGTGGATAATACAGTTTTATTTACTGTAACCTCCATGAAGTGCGCGATAAACACGCAGAAGTCCCCAAAGCTGAAGGCTGGGAAGATGCAGCAGGAAGATAAATAAGCTTTGATGATGGTTTCAATAGATGATAATTTCTTGCTTCCACGGATACTCCACAAACACAGCTGTCAGAAGTGCATTGTGTAAATCAGATGCTAATTAAATTAAATTCCCACTAGAATTAAGGCAGCAAAGTATTTTGTCTTGTTTTCCTGCAAACTAGGCCTCTCAATCAAGACAGCTGGGGCACTGGCATTTCAGGTACCCTGGTGGAAACAGCTGCAGTGAAGCAAAACGACTGCTCTCATAATTAAATTGCCATCAGTAACAGGAAGAGAGATGGCATTTTTGACGATGCTCGTAATGCTTACAATGTGAACCATCTAGTGGAAACAGAGCTGTGTTGGAAAAGAAGAGACCTGGATTCTGATGCAAATTTTGGCAAAATCTTTTTTCAACTCTAGCTTCAGTTCCCTGCTTCCACCCACCCACCCACCTCCCATCTGCCCTTCCTTCCTTCTTTTTTCTATTAAAAATTTATCCAGTGACAACTACTGATAGGTGATCTATTAGATCCTGGAGACACAAAAATACAAAAAACATTTTCTGTCCTCTGGATGCTCCTGGTCTTTTTGAAGAATGAGAAAGTGGGATGCTATGATCTAAGCATCTTCCAGGACTTGGGACTTCTCATTCCAAATATGATCTTTAAAAAAAAAAAATCTTTCATGCAAACAGCATTTTTCATGCAAGCAGAATACTGTTTTTCAGTATTCCATCCTACATTTATGTTGAAAGACTCGGAAGACAATGAGCATTGCTGCTGCTGCTGCTAAGTCGCTTCAGTCGTGTCTGACTCTGTGCGACCCCATAGACGGCAGCCCACCAGGCTCACCCGTCCCTGGGATTCTCCAGGCAAGAACACTGGAGTGGGTTGCCATTTCCTTCTCCAATGCAGGAAAGTGAAAAGTGAAAGGGAAGTTGCTCAGTCGTGTCCGACTTGTAGCGACCCCATGGACTGCAGCCTACCAGGCTCCTCCGTCCATGGGATTTTCCAGGCAAGAGTACTGGAGTGGAGCACCATTGCCTTCAGGTGACACCAACTCTGTTCTTTAGTATCCATCCCTGCCCTTGCCTTCGGATTTTAGAGTCTAGTTAGAAATAAAAGCACACACGACTGAAACAACATTTGAGATATTCCACAACTATAGATCAGCCCATATAATAAAATATTACCTATATTATATGGAGAAATATTGAGGCTGAAACTTGAGCTAAAGAAGTCATTCAGTAAATGCTTTCTTTTCACTCACTCATTTATTCATTCATGAAACAGGTACTAAATACGTACTATGTGTCAGGTTCTGGGCTGTGTGCTAGGGAAACCAAAGAGAAACCAAAGAGACAGCCTCTGCTATCAAGGAGCTTCAAGTCAATTGGAGAGGCAAATACATAAAAAGTTAATTATAATAAAATGTAGTTATAGCAAAGATAGAATCATTAGAATAGGATGCACAGGGAAGAAGGTTTTCTTTAAAAACAAACTCAAAGGACTATTGGAAGCACTCCATTTCCTTCCATCCTTTCAGTTGCCTCTATATGTTCTTTCTATGAATTACTACTCCCCATCAATATTGTTAAGACTTTAAATCCTACTAGAAGGTATATTTGTAAGAAAGATCTTAGTATAGACTATCAATCTCTCCCCCAAATACAGTCTGATACAAATATTCACTTATTCAAGAATATATAATGTGACAACACTAGAAAAATGGAAAAACAAACTGGTATATTTATAAAATGAAATACAACCTAGCAATTAAAAGGAATGGAATGCTCACACACACAACAAAATTAAATCTCAAGGATATGTTGAATGCAAGAAGCCTAAACAAAAAAGTACTGTACATACCATATGATTCCATTATTATAAAGATCAGAACAGGCAAAACTAATCTATGGTGGAAAAAGTTAGAATGATGGTTGCCTCTGGGAAGTAGGAGAGGGGATTGATTGGGAAGAGGCATGAGGAACTTTGGGGATCATGTTCTGTACCTTGATGGTGGTTTAGATCATGTGTGTAGGCGGAGTCACTGGGCTATATAACACCCCCTTAAGACTTTTATTACCCTAGATAGAATAAACCAATATTGAACTCTAGGCAATGATCTACCATCCCGAAGTACTTAGAGGGCAGTGTGCTAATGTCTGCAGTTTACTTTCAAAAGCATCAGAAATAAGATGGACTGATGGATAGATAGAGGAGTGAAGAGGTAGATAGATATAAAGCAAGTATAGGTATTAATGGTATAATTTAGATGGTGGGTCAGGATAATTACTTGTCCTATTCTTCCAACTTAACTTTATTTCATAATAAAATTTGGGGGTGGTGGTGGAAAGTATACATAATGTCCCCCGAAGAGTGTGAGTGACATCAGCACTCTCTCCTGAAGACTGCATCTCCACAGGGCCCTAGTATAGGATCAAGTCCCTGGCCTCCTGTGGGGCAGTGGTTCCTAATCCGAGGAGTATATCCCTACCCTCCAGGAGGATCCCCTGTGGGAATTAAAAAATTTCCGCATCTCAGGGGCACAGCCTTGGAATTCTGATTCCAGGAGGTCTGGAGTAGGGACCCAGATATCTGTGTCCTTAAATGCTCCCTACGTAAGTTTTATAGGAACCCCAGGTTATGACTTGCCACCACAAGGAATGACATTCTCTGTCCCCTAAATGGGCCCAAGTGAAGAGCATCCATCACAACAGCTTTCTTAAGCATCCTCTGGACCCCTTCCTTGCTCAGCAGTTACCACACTGAGAAAAAAAGCTGGACAAAGTGACAGAGGTGATGACGTGATGATGGCTCCTGCCAGCAGCACGGAAACAAGCAAGTCAAAGGAGGTGAAGCATGGTGATTTGTGGTCTCTTTCAGCTCAGGAACTCTCATTCCATGTGAAAGGCAGTGCTGGGGATGGAAAGGGGAGAATTCACGTGAGTTTAACCAGATCTGTTTTTGGTGGCTTATGTCTGGTCGTGACTTCCAAGTGGAAGCAAATTCCCCAATTTGCTCTTCTTGCTTTTCGTTTCTCTTTCTCCATCCACTGTTCATTCAACTCTCCTTCTTTCTCTATCACTTAAAATGCAAACGCAGGACTTCTCTTGTGGTGCAGTGGATAAGAATCTCTGCTTGCCAATGCAGGGGACACGGGTTCGATCCCTGGTCTGGGAAGATCCTACATGATGCGGAGCAGCCAAGCCCCTGCACTACAACTATAGAGCCCAAGCTCTAGGGCCTGCAAGCTGCAACTACTGAAGCCTGTGAGCACTTACGGCCTGTATCCACAGCAAGAGGAGCCGCTGCAGTGAGAAGCCCACGCACTGCAACAGAGTAGCCCCTGCTCACCACAACTAGAGGAAGCCTGCAAACAGCAGCCAAGACCCAGTGCAACCAACAACAACAAAAAAGCAAACATAAAGACATTACACGTAGAGCTATGTTGATGTTTGCTTTCAACCCCCTTTTCCCTCCCACTCAGGCTCTGGAAGGCAATCCTGCTCTGTTCATGCTTCTAGCATCCGTGACCTCTGGCACAAGACCATGCAAACAGCAGGTGTATGAAAGAATTTAATTCAAAGAAAGAAAATCAACCTTGAATATTCATTGGAAGGACTGATGCTGAAGCTGAAGCTCTAATACTTTGGCCATCTGACGCAAAGAACCGACCCATTGGAAAAGTCCCTGATGCTGGGAAAGATTGAGGGCAGAAGAGAAGGGAGTGACAGAGGATGAGATGGTTGGATGGCATCATCAACTCAGTGGACGTGAAGTTTGAGCAAGCTCTGGGAGTTAGTGAAGGATGGGAAGCCTGGCCATGCTGCAGTCCATGGGGTCACAAAGAGTTGGACACGACTGAGGGACTGAACAACAACAAGGGTTTGAGGTGAAGAGTAAGTGGGGACTATTTATGCCTTGTTTAATATGGAATGAAAGTTTTGACGGTTTCCCATGGCTCTGAATATCCTACCATAAGTTAATTCTTTATCATCAATAGCTAATTTTTTCCTTCCTGTCACTTATCTTTGAAGATACAGCCACTTGGAAGTCATCCAGTAAACGGCATCTAGTGAGCTGCCTATTACGCAGAGGCAGGAGCTTTCTTCATACACTGTCTTTCTTAGTTCCCCAAAGAGCTGAAACAAATATTGCTCTGAGTTGATATTTCTGCAGGGAGTAACTTAGAATCGTCCATATTACTCCAAAGGGGAAAACAACACACATATCTACCTGTAAAACCTTTTGGAGCAAGTTATTTCCCGTGGTTCGTCTGACTCCCTTACCACTCTCCCCAGTTCACTTAATTATGTTATAATATTTGTCTTTGTCTAGGAACTAAAGCTACAAAAATACTACACACCATTTCATTGGAAGCTGCCACAGACTGGTTCCTGTTGGTGAACATCTAGACACGTTTTTCAGAAAAGGTGGGGAAAAAAACTTTCCATGGGCCACAGCAGAAACAAGGATGAAAATCTTTGCCTAGGCAGTCATGGGTGGTTGTTGTTATTGTAATTGCTAAGTTGTGTCTGACTCTGTGACCCCATGGACTGTAGCCAGCCATGCTCCTCTGTCCATGGGATTTCCCAGGCAAGAATACTGAAGTGGGGATCTGTCCTCCTCCAGGGGATCTTTCTGACCCAGGGATCGAACCCACATCTCTTGTGTCTCTTGCATTGGCAGGCAGATGCTGAACCACTGCACAACCTGAGAAGCCCAGACCATCAGGTGAGTTCTTATGTCTACGGGTCCAAATCTGTAACATAAATGAGTCAATTAGGCAGTGTGGCAATAACATGTGAGACACACCATAGCAAGCTAGATTAAAAACTAAGCCTTGTTAGAGTCATGCACGTTCAATCTTTTTTTGGAGGGGGAGGGAACTGTGCTGGGTCTTCGCTGCAGTGTGTGGGCCTCTCATTGCAATGGCTTCTCCTCTTGTGGAGCACAGGCTCTCGGCATGCAGGCCTCAGAAGTTGCAGCGTGTGGGCTCCAGAGTATGGGCTCAGTAGCTGCAGCGCCTGGGGTTAGTTGCTCCAAGGCATATGGAATCTTCCCAGACCAGAGATTTAACATGTGTCCCCTGCATTGGCAGGTGGATTCTTAACTACAGGACCACCAGGGAAGTCCCAACACATTCAGTTTTTCAAATATCATTGTGCCTGTCAAACATAACGTGTTTGTGGGCTGTTTGTTCCCAAAAGCTGCCACTTTGCAATCTTTGGCCTAAGATCGCTTTCAGCTTTCAGGTTCTTTGGCTTCAGTTGAGTCAGTAATGATGTGTGATACTTCTTTGCCACCAGGGAAGTCTGAGAAATTGTGTGGCTTCCAGTTTTTGTTGTTATGAACAGTACTGCCAAAAACATTCTTGTGCACGTTTCCTGATATTCATGTGCAAGAATTTCTCTCAGTTGGTGTAGATGGGTCCGGCAGGAAGCCAACACTAAGACAGAGTTAGAAGTATGAACGATCTATTGAGGGTTTTACCTGTGAACGGTTAGGGGAGAAGGAAGGCAGGGAGAACCTGCACACCATGGCACAAGTCTGATTTGTGAGAGGAGAGAGAGAGGAAAGAGGATTTGATAGAAGAGTTTCAGGCATTCCTGCAGTGCCGATGACCAATAAATAAGGAGCTCTCCATCAGAGATGGATCCTAGAGGAGTCTCTTGCTGACCCCAAAATGGAAGTACCCCAGACCAGTCCTTGCCTGGGACCCCAGGAAGCAGGTGACCTCGACCTGAAAGCTGAGGCAGATCCTGAAGCCACGTATACCTGGAGGCGGTTAGCTAACTGTATTCCCTGTGGCAGCATCTCTCTTACAGGGAATTAAGCAGCACACCTCCACAGCTGCCATGCCTGTATTTTCCTAGGACTGGATTATACTTATTGGTCATCTTAGTTTAAAAAAGAATAAATGCCTATATTCCAGTGTTGAAAAAGTAGATTTTTTAAGAAAGGAGTAAATCAAAGAATCATTTAAATTTTTTTTTTTCTTTTGCAGGAAGGCAGGAGACAAAATGAATATCATTTTGTACCTGATAGTCTCCTTTGAACCCCAATCTAGCTACCAAGCACCCCTCCTGAGTAAATCACTTATTGGTCCTGCAAGCTGGTGAGGTCTGGAGGGCATGAGCATGGCCCAGAGTTCTGCAGTCAGACAAACAACATGCAGAATACATAGAACAGGCAGTTCCTTCTAATAGTACAAGAACTATTAGAACCTGTACAAAAAAGTACAGGATGCACAGTACTTTATGGAGTAAAAAGGGAATATCTTAAGTTCAAATTTATAGTGGGAAATAGTCACTGTTGAAACTTGAATATATTTCCTGGAAGATCAGGTAGAAGCAATAGCTCAACATACAGACTGAAAATACAAAGAGATCAAAATATGGTGCAAAAAGTGTTTAGGAAAGAATTCAAGATTTGGAGGACAGAGCCAAGAGATCTTATTTGTGAAAACTAGGAGGGCTAGAGGAGAGGAATAAGTAGGCAAAGCACAGAGAATTTTTTGGGCAATGCAACTATTGTAGGGGGAGCAAAATTTGCCTTCCCAAAATAGCTCTTTAGCTTGACGATTATTTTGAGCTGAAAACAATCAAGGCCCAAAGATGTAGGAAAAAACTTTGACTTACCCCTTGAATGCCTAAGAAAATGTAGATACAGAAAGGCGCCATCACTATAGATAACTATAGTATGAACTAGGTATGTAGACAGGGAGGAATCAAGCAAAGCCTGTTAGTTAAAATTCCTCTCTGAATCCCATTGTCTCTGCACAATATTTGCTTACCAAACATTTGCTTTTCGATCTCCATGTGAATTGCCTTCTTCCCCTTTGAAGTCCTAAATCACTACCCTATCATCCTTTTCTGTCTTTAGCAAAAGATAGTATTTAAGCTGAGGGCTTTAGCCATTTTGACAAGTTACTCATTTTCTTGGGTGTCTCTTACATACACATGTTGCTAAACCTTTGTTTGATTTTCTCTTGTTAATCTGTCTCATGTCAATTTAATTCTTAGACAAGTTAGAAGGGTAGAAGGGTACCTACCAAAAAGGGTAGAAGAAGATTTCTGCCTCCCCAGGCACTATTCTATATGATACTATAAAGGTGGATGCCATCTCATTATACATTTGTCCAAACCCATAGAATGCACAAACACCAGAGCAAACCCTAATGTGAACTATGGGCTTTGGGTATCTATGCTACATGAATATAGATTTATCAGTTGTAACAAAAGTACCTCTGTGGTGCAGGATGTTCATAATTAAGGCAGTAGGCATATGGGAGCTCTATATTTTCTGTTCAATTTTGCTGTGAACCTAAGTGAAGTGAAGTCGCTCAGTCGTGTCTGACTCTTTGCGACCTCCGGACTGTAGCCTACCAGGATCCTCTGTCCATGGGATTTTCCAGGCAAGAATACTGGAGTGGGTTACCATTTCCTAAGACACCCCTTTAAAAATAAATGCTGGAGAGGGTGTGGAGAAAAGGGAACCCTCTTACACTGTTGGTGGGAATGCAAACTAGTACAGCCACTATGGAGAACAGTGTGGAGATTCCTTAAAAAACTGGAAATAGAACTGCCATATGACCCAGCAACCCACTCCTGGGCATACACACCCGGGAAACCAGAACTGAAAGAGACAGGTGGACCCCAGTGTTCATCGCAGCACTGTTTATAATAGCCAGGACATGGAAGCAACCTAGATGTCCATCAGCAGACGAATGGATAAGAAAGCTGTGGTACATATACACAATGGAATATTACTCAGCCATTAAAAAGAATACACTTGAATCAGTTCTAATGAGATGGATGAAACTGGAGCCCATTATACAGAGTGAAGTAAGCCAGAAAGATAAAGACCAATACAGTATACTAATGCACATACATGGAATTTAGAAAGATGGTAACGATAACCCTATATGTAAGACAGAAAAAGAGACACAGATGTATAGAACAGACTTTTGGACTCTGTGGGAGAAGGCAAGGGTGGGATGATCTGAGAGAATGGCATCGAAACATGTATATTATCAAGGGTGAAACAGATCGCCAGTCCAGGTTGGATGCATGAGACAAGTGCTCGGGGCTGGTGCACTGGGAAGACCCAGAGAGATGGGATGGGGAGGGAGGTGGGAGGGGCGATCGGGATGGGGAACACATGTAAATCCATGGCTGATTCATGTCAATGTATGGCAAAAACCACTACAATATTGTAAAGTAATTAGCCTCCAACTAATAAAAATAAGTGAAGAAAAAAAACTCTATTTTTTTAAAGTGCCCCAAAAACAGGTGAGCAAAGGAAGACAATAATTAAATAACAGAGAAAAATTTTTGTGACCTAAACAAATACTTGAGGATGAAAATTTCAAAAGTTCACCAAGTTTTATAAAGACTTTATTTAAAAAAAAATAGACATATACCTAGACATACATGGTTTAAAAATATCTTAGACTGGCATTGGATTTTTCATCAGCTGCTCCTAGAAACTGAAGGAGAGTAAAATAACATCCCATTTCCTGAAAGAAAAAGACTGATACCCAAGGCTTCTATTAATACACAGCCAGAACTCAGTTGTTTAGCTACATTTGTTAAAATACTGAAATACTTCCATGATGGATAAGACATAGCTCAGGCCCTGAGCATCTCTCTGTTCCCCAACCTCTCCTGTCCCCGTCCTGTAAACTTGTTCTGGCACACCAGAGGTTCTGCTTTCTTATTAAGTGGTCAGTGTCTGTTTAAGTATTTGAATGCCATTTCTACTGCCAAGATAGAATGGTATCTATTTTCCAAGATAGAATGGTACTCCCCATTCTACATGGAGTAACACATAGTTATTAGGGGGAACAAAAGTTATTAGAGAATAAAACATCCCAGGTACCTCAAGTGAAGAAAATGTTTAAGAAAGAAATCAAGTCAAAGTAGAAAAGAACCAAAATAGAGACCTCAGGAGGAGGAAGATAAAGAGGAAATGAAAATAGTGATGATAAATAAGCCTTTTAAAATATACTAAAATTTAGATGGATAATGGTTGAAAGACTGACAGAACTTGGGTTTTTTAAATAGACTATATTTTCTGCAAGGCAAAAATCTAATAAAAAATTAGAATGAAAGGTACTGAATTATCTCAGCAAAACCTAGGAATGGAGGGTAGAGAAAAAAAGGAAGTAAAAGAAACTCTTGAGTCCATCTTATTTGGGGGTAGGGTGAGTATGGAGAATGAGAAATTAATAACATTGTAAAGATTCTATCTGGGGACAGTGGTAAGTAGAGAACCTGGGTAGTGACAGGGGTGTGTGTGTGGTGGAACTAGCTGACCACTCATTTTCATGAAATAATCAAGAAATATAGGTATTTTATTGTGAATTTCAGGAGAGAAGATGACTTTTAGAAATGAAAAAGTATAGTAAACTTTCTAATTGACAAGGGGAAACATGAATTAAATAGTAATGAAAAGGAAGAAGGAGAAATGACAAAGTAAATAATAAAAAATAAAAGTGGAAGTAATGAGAAGTGCATTAGTTGTTTTACTATGTGTAAACAGGATAATCTAATCCATTAAGTTGTAGAAAATTTCTGGTGGAGCAGAAAGCAAAAGTAAAGGCCAAATGTTTATATATCACTCTTAAACTGATAAAGAAATATTCAAATGTTATCTAGAAAGCATAAAATAAATATATTTGGTTATATGAAATAAAAAATTTATGTAACAAGATATAAAAACAAAGGCACAAGACAAACAGTAGTTTGGGAAAAAACATGTGCCACAAATTGACTCCTATAAAAGAAGAAAAAATATCTATACCAGTTAAAAGACTCAAAAATTGATTAGCAAACACAAATACAGAAATAGGGACAAATGATATGAAAAGGAAATTTGTAGATGAGAAATCCAAATTTCCGATAAACTAATGAAAAATATTCTCTAATGTGGAGAAAATGCCAATTAATGTAATAATGAGATTTCCTTAGTTATCCACCAGATTAGCAGACAATGAAAATTACACCTACTGTCAATGGAGATACGAAGAAAATTATTTTCTGTACATACTGTTGGTGGGAATTTGGATTATTTCAGCTTTTATGGAAGGTAATCTGTAAATACTTTAAAAGTTGCAATATGCATACCCTTTGACCATAAATCTTTCAGGAAATCTATGTGCTAAATATGAAAGCACTAGTGTGTAAACACATGTAAACACGTACAAGGATATTTTAGTGCAGCATCTTTTGTTGTGGCAAAAACAGAGGAATTTCCCTTCAGTATAGTCTAATAAATTGTGCTAAGATTAGGTCAAGGAATACATGAGATTATTGCAAAGAATGAGTTGGATTTAAACCATTTGATTTGTGGAAATCTGCATGATGTATCTATAAGTGAAAAAATCTAGATGCAAAATAGTATATGTGATGTGACCTCATTTTTGTAAAATGTGAATTGAAAAAGTTTACGTATGTATAGATGGTATGTAATTATATGAATACAAAGGAAGTGTGAAAGGATAGATACTAGGTGGTAAACTTTGGTTAAGGAGGGAAGAGTAAGTAAACAAATCACTAAGGAATTTCCCCATTCTTTTCAAAGAGAATAGCTTGAGCACCTCTAAGCACAATCACCGGAACATGAATATTTAGTGGGTTCATTTAAACGCCCTCACTCAGTGTCACTATCACTGGGCAAACACTGATAGGGTTATTTTAACCATTATACAGTTTTAAGTTATTTTTGTTTTCTACTATATAATGCTTACAATGAGTCATTCAAGAGAGAAATACTAAGGAAACCTGATGGGGAAATACATCACAATAATGCAGAGTATAAAAATGATTTAATTTCACAGGTTTTTCTCAAGAAATGTATTTTGTATATGTACATATGTATTTTCATATACAAAGGAAGACGGCAGAGGAGGACTAAGTAATCTAGACTCATCCAGGTAAGCTGAGGGAATTCTTGTCTAATTGTATTGTTAAAATGCAGAGAGATCTAATCTTTCATCCTAGGCAGGGTTGGTCTCAAAACAAGGCAAGGATTGGCACAAGTCTTTGATGTCATTTTGACAATTTAAGGATCTTATAACTTTCTTCCCAGAGTGTGAGGAATAAGAAGTTTCAGCATCTAATTGGCACACCCAGTGAAGGCTGTTCCAGGGAAACTATTCTCCACAAATCTCCAAAAAGAAGGAAAGGGGGATAAAAGGAGTAGATATGAGTGTTACTGGCTAGAGGTTAATTTCCAGTTATCTTTGTAGAATTACATTGAAACTGAATGCATACATGTGTGTTCACTTGCTAAGTTGTGTCTGATTCTTTGCAACCCCATGAATTCTGTGACCCTGCCAAGCTCCTCTATCCATGATATTTCCCAGGCAAGAATATTGGAGTGGGTTGCCATTTCCTTTTCCATAAACTGAGACTAGGAGATGAAAATGCCTTCCTCCTCTTGAAGAGCAAGAGAAAATTTTGTCTTTTGGTTTACAAGCCAAAATACCCTTTTTAAAATATATTTTAAATCTTAGGCCTATGATTCTATATGCATGAAGAGAAAAAGATAAAACTGGAACCAAACTGCTGCCTATGGTAATATCTAACAATGACAATTCAGAGAAGAGACTAAGAAACACAATCTGAAGGAAAAGTAAACTCTCAGGATTGATTGAGGGCCCTGAACATCATGCCAAAAATACTGTCACTGCAGGCACTGATTGATTAGCTAACTTTTGTTAAGAGCCTACTGTGTGCAGGAGGAATGCACAGTGTCAGGATCTTCCACTGTTGAATCATCACACTATCACACTATAATCCCTTGTCCAAAAGTCTATGGAACAAACAATGTACAAGTATTTTCTTCCTTCCATTTCAGTGTTTTATTTGTCCACTAAAAAGATGCATCCTCAAAAGTAATCTATTTCAGAGTTCTTCAGTATCAGTGTCAGGACCCAATAAGTTTTGAAATTGGTTAAATGAGTCTTACACTTCAAGTTTTTTAAAAAAGAAATGGAGTAAAAAAAGAAAATATCAGAAAGCAGTTAATAAAGATAGGTAGTCTCATGAAATTTTTGTTTCAGTTTTATAGGCATGTGTGTATACTGGGTCTCAGTGGAAAATGTATTTCTTTGGGTCAAGCTTTAAAAGTTTGAATAACACTGATCTAGTTCCTTGCACTTAAACATATGATGGTTTCCATCCAGTAGACATATCAAACCTATGAGGCAATGGACAAGTTCCTAGAAATGTACACTCTCCTGAGACTGAATCAGGAAGAAATAGAAAATATAAACAAACTAATTACTAGCAATGAAATTGAATCAGTAATTTTAAAACTTTTCAACCAACAAAAACCCAGGACCAGATAGTTTCATAGGTGAATTCTACCAAATATTTACAGAAAAATTAACACCCTTCCTTCTCAAATTATTCCAAAAAAATGCAGAGGGAGGAATGCCTCTAAAATTTTTCTATGAGGCCACCAGCACCCTGATAACAAAACCACACAAAGACACCACACAGAAAGAAAATTATAGGCCAATGTCACTGATTAACATAAATGCAAAAATCCTTAATAAAATATTAGCAAACTGAATTCAACAACATGGTAAAAGGATCATAAGCCATAGTCAAGTGGAATTTATCCCAGGGATAAATCAATCAATGTGATATACCACATTAACAAATTGAAGAACAGAAATTATAGGGACATCTCAAGAGATGCAGAAAAAGCTTTTGACAAAATTCAACATCCATTATGGACATACTCAGCATCACTAATCATCAGAGAAATGCAAATAAAAACCACAATGAGATATCACCTCACACCTGTAAGAATGACTATCATCAAAAAGGCCACAATAAAAACAGGTGGCAAAGATGTGGAGAATGGAGAACACGTGTACGCTGTTAGTGGAAATGTAAACTGGTACAGCCACTATGAAAAATAGTATAGATATTCTTTAAAAAAAACCTGAAAGTAGAACTATCATATGATCCAGCATTTCCACTCTGGGTATATATCTGAAGAAAAGGAAAAACCCTAATTTTTAAAGATCCACGCACCCCAATGTTCATAGTAGCATTATTTACAGTTGCCAAAATATAGAAGCAATCTAAGTATCCATCAACAGATGAACGGGTAAAGACGATGAGGTATATACATACAATGCAATACTTCTCAGTCATGAAAAACTGAAATTTTGCTATTTGCAACCACATAAATGGACTTGGAGACTGTCATGCTTCGTTAAGTAAGTCAGACAGAGAAAGACAATACTGTATGTTATTAGTTATATGTGGAATCTGAAAAATAAAACAAAGGAATGTGTGTAACAAGAGAAGCAGACTCACAGACCTAGGGAAATACTAGTGGTTACCAGAGTGTAGAGGGAAGGGGGTTGGGGCAAAATAGTGCATAAGATTAAGAGGCACAAACTACGATGCATAAAATAATTAAGTTACAAGAAAATATTATACAGCATAGGGAATAGAGCCAATATTTTATAAAACTTTTAAGTGGAGTATAATCTATAAAAATTTTGAATCGAGATTTATCTGACTCTAATATAGTATTGTAAATCAACTATATCTTAGTAAAAAAAAACTGAATTATGTGTGATAAAATCTTGTTGAAAGGTGGGATTATCTGGTATATTTCTTTAGGGATACTTTCAAACATACCCACAGAACAAATAGATGATAAAGGATAAGTAAACTGAAAGATTTCTGATTCAACTGCGTTTTCCTTAATAAAATCACTTTCCTGAGTAGTGCATATCACATGCCAGTTGTTGAAGTTCAGCCGTAAATTGTTCAAGCATATAGCTTTTCTTCACTAATTACACCCATCCTCATGTCATTTATTACATTCACTAGTTATAAACCACATTCTTCCTCTTCTCCCAAAAGAATCCTTGCTGTATTTCTTAAGCCCACATGCAATCATCTGAAAACACATTTTGTAAATCTCTGGAGTGAGGAATATGGTGGTAACAGATGACAGAATTGTGTTATGAATTATTTAAAGCAGCATACATCACAAGTGCTTAAAATGAGAATTCGATGGGTGGTTAAAACCCAAAATCCCAAGAAACATAAAACATAAAGAATGATATGATTCCTGCATGTGGTATTTTCAAATCTATTGCTGACTAGCTTGTTTGCACAAATCATTTTCCAGCACAGGAGAGCAACAGAATCTTGCAGAGTGGGCAGAACAATTTCCTAATCTTTTGGTGTGTGTCTTTTGGTTTTGAAGAATGTTACTTTTATAACTTCAAAACAGATTTTTCAAGATTTTGTGTCCTCTAGGAACTTCAAGATGCACAAGTGAGCAGTCCATCAAAAAGTGAGTGGATGGTCTCAAACGGCCAAAGGAGGAGAAACCCAAGCTGACTTAGGCCAGGAACCTGCTAGCCTTGTTTTCTTTGTTTCCCAACTTCTAATTAAAAAACATATCACACTTACAGAAAAATTGAAGGAATAGCAAAATAACTGTCTATAGCCTTCATCTATCTTGGTTCACTAATTGTTAACATTTTGCCTTGCATTTGCTTTCTCTCTCCTAGCTACAGATACAGATACGGGTATGCAGACAGACACACACAAAGATATATATGAGTTGCAGAAATCATGACAGTTTACCCCTCAACACTTCAACATCTGTCTCCTAAGAAAAAGATACTCTTTGAATCAATAGTATCTCCTAGCCCAGAGCCTAATCTAAATCGTTCCAATTGTCCTGGAATCTGGTGTTCTTGGTCCTGTGCCAAGATTCTATTCCTCGCCCTTGGCAATTTCCAAAATAAGCAGTTCACTTAAATCCAGCGTAAATCCTCAGCATAGCTTCCTTACCCCATGCAAGGACCAAGCTCCAAGACTGTTCATTGCTGGTCGACATCCCAACCCTCTACCTTGAGTGACGGAATCGGGAGGGGCTGTTACCGGTCGGGAAGCCCTTTTGAGAGCGCAGCGCTCTTCCTCTGACCCCAGGAGGATGAGTCAGGGAGCTCTGAGGTGGGGCTTTTCTTTCCAAACAAGCCGCGATGTGAAAGGTCTGATGTGTTTGGGGGACATTTACACCTAACGCTGAGGCCAAGCCTACCCCCCACTCCCACCGCTGCCCCCACTTCGCCGTACAAAGCCCCCACGAACTGGCTTCTGTTTCTCTCTCCCCCTCCCTCCTGACTACCCTCCACCCTCCCCTAACAACGAACTCCTTCTGGGGTCGAGGCCGCTGCACGTGTTTCTTCTGCCCAGGTGGCTGCTTTCCCATTTCACTCGCATCGCCTCTGAGCAACCCTGGCCTCGCACGTCTGAGTGAACTTCTCCCCTGCGCTCTCGTGGCTCCGGCAGTCTGCTTTCTGCACCGCCACACTCGACTGTCACTGCCGCGAGACTTGCCTGTGCGCTCCCGTCAGTAAACACCGTGTGAAAGTGAAGGAGAAAGGGGCTCAGTCGTGTCCGACTCTTTGCGACCCCACGGATACACAGTCCATGAAATTCTCCAGGTCAACATACTGGCGTGCGTAGCCTTTCCCTTCTCCGGGGGATCTTCCCAAGAAGATCTTCCCAACGGAGGGATTGAACACAGGTCCCCTGTATTGTGGGCGGATTCTTTACCAGCGGAGCCACAAGGGAAGCCCAAGAATACCGGAGTGGGTAGCCTGTCCCTTCTCCAGCGGATCTTCCCGGCCCAGGAATCGAACCAGGGTCTCCTGCATTGCAGGTGGATTCTTTACCGAGTCATGAGAGAAGCCCAAACACCGTGTAGACACACCTGTCTCCTCCGCCTCCAGCATAAGGCTAGCCTTCAGTAAGTCTCAAGCTGTACTTTTTTCCCTGTTTTAATATTTTTTAATTGAAGTATAGTTAATTTACAATGTTGTAGTAGTTTCTGCTGTACAGAAAAGTGACTTAGTTTATATACATACATGTAGCTTATATGTGTATGTGTGTATATATGTATACACACATTCTTTTTCTTTCATTCTTTCTTTGCTATTATGGTTTATCATAGGATATTGAATATAATTCTATGTGCTATACAGTAAGACCTTGGTGTTTATCCATTCTGTATACAAAAGCTTACGTCTGCTAACCCCAACCTCCTACTCCATTCCTCTCCAACGCCCTCCGCCTTGGCAGCCATCAGTCTGTTTTCTATGTCCATGATTCTCTTTCTGTTTCACAGATAGGTTTATTTGTTATGCTTTAGATTTCACGTATAAGTGATATGGTATTTGTCTTTCTGACTTATCTCACTTATGACTCAGTAGTATTCCATTGTATACATGTACCTTATTATTTATCCATTCATCTAACAATGGATATTTAGGTTGTTTCTATGTCTTGGCTACTGTGAATAGTGCTATTATGAACAAAGAGGTGCATGTGCCTTTTTGAATTTTAGTTTTGCCTGAATATATTTCCAAGAGTGAGACTGCTTGATTGCATGGTAATTCTATTTTTCATTTTCCGAGGCACCTCCATATCAAGCAGTATTAATTAAGTGGGTTTATTACATGTTGTGCAAACTCTCCTTGTTGGGAAATTGGTCCCTGTGGTTTATGCATTCCTTCACACTGTTTCATGTTAAGTGCTCAATGAATAGCAAGTATTTTATGATGGGGTCCTCATCCTCAGGGGATCCATGCTCTAGACAGAGAAGCAAGTCTGGTACACACAAAAGACTAAATGGTAGCCCAAGAAAACTGGGTGAGAGATGGCTGACACCAGTGCCTTCCAGACCTGAGTGTGCATCAGTCACCCAAGGGGACTTGCTAAAAACATGGATCCCTGGTGTCTACACTCAGAGGTTTTAATTCAGAAAATCCAGAGATCTCTTGATGTAAGTGGCCCAAGAGATTCTGATGTGCTGGACCATGGACTCACCTTTGGGAACCACTGATAATTAAGGGCCCAAACTTCCTAAGATGGAATGGTCACAGATGGGGCCTCCAGACTCTTCAGGGCTGTTCCATGAACAAGAAAAAGGCAGCCCTGTGGTGTGTAGAGGCCAGCGTGCCCTTCCGCCTCTGCTTCCCCTTGGTTGGATGCTTGTATAGGGCTAAACCTGTACACACAGATATGGCAGCTCTGGTCACAGTGAGGTGGGAGACGCGTCAATGGGCACGAATCTTAAAATGGGATGAAGTAAGCTGACTAGCCTGGCTGAATGCTCAGTCTAAAGTGCTGGTGCTTGGGACTTTCCTGGTGGTCCAGTGGTTAAGACTCTACGTTTCCACTGCAGGGGGCATGGGTTCAATCCCTGGCCAGGAAGATCCTGCATGCCACACAGCACGGCCAATAAATAAATAAATAAAATTACTATCTTTAAATAAATAAATGAATGCAGTGTTGGTACTTGATCCCACAGGTAATGGAAGTCTTCGACGATCTGGGGTAGGACCATTACCTGATGAAAACAAGGTGTAAAGAATCTGATTATGCTGTGATCATTATGTAGAAAAACAAGAAGGGAGAAATCTTTTCAGGCAGAGGGAAGAGCATTGCAAAGTCCCTTAAGTGGCAAAAGGTAAGATATGAAAAGAAGACAAGTATGGCTGGAGCTAGGGAGCAGGAAGTAGAATGATCATGTAATTTTGTCCAAATAGGGCCACTTCTGAACATAAGAGTATGAGTTATTAACAGTTATGTCAGGACAGTCCTGGGAAAACTGGGATGCATATAAGCAACATGCAGAGTCATGCCCAGTGATAAGGGGTATGCAGATAGAGGCCACAGCCATGTCCAGATAGAGTCTAAAGTTGCCTCTTGTGATCATCGCCTTTTGTCTTCCCTGATAGAGAGGGAGAAGGGACACCTTTCAAGATTTATGTTCTGTGTTTAGGCAAATGCGGGGAAAGCCAGGAGCTTTTCTAGTATCTGCTTCTTGATTGCCTTCAGTTCAAAATAATCCTCAGGGCGAAGTGGCACATTTGGGGGAGATATATTCTGATTTCCTTCTAGATCATCATGTTCTAGAAACATGTTCAGATATCCTGCTCAGTTCAGTTCAGTCACTCAGTCGTGTCCGACTCTTTGCGACTCCATTGACTGCAGCACGCCAGGCTTCCCTGTCCATCACCAATTCCTGGAGCTTGCTCAAACTCTTGTCCATCGAGTCGGTAATGCCATCCAACCATCTTATCCTCTGTCATCCCCTTCTCCTCCTTCTCCTCCAAAATCCTGCTATTCCTCCAAAATCCTGAAGACTAACCTCTTTACCCTGACCTACTACATGCCATCCATACTTGTTGGGGTTTTCAGAGGTGAACAAAACTCTACACTCAAAGAAACCATACCAGGAGAACAGAAAGAAATGTAAGTAAATATTAAAAACTGCAATCCAATGATAGAAAAAAATAGTAGCTAACCCTTATTATAGGATAGGCATGTTTAAGAGTTTGAGATACATTAACTCACTTAAACCGCACAATCAGCCTTTAAGTTATGTTCTATAATTATTCCCAATGTACAGATGATAGAAATGAGACACAGAGAGATCAAGCAACCAAGGTCACGCATCAAGGAAATTTTGGGGCAGGTGTTCAAACCCCATAGCAAACTGGCAGTCCAGAGCTTTAGAGTAGAAAAAGTTTAGAAAGATAGCCAGGGGGAATTCAAGCGGAAATCAACAGAGGGCTTAACAAACTAGATTAAGCTTCCACCTAAGGTTAAAGGGAAAAAATGTGTATGTGCATTTGTGAGTATGCAATCACATGGTTGGGCATAGTTGAGTGTGTGTATGTGTATGTACGTATAGCTGTTTGGCTCGCCTTGGAACTAATATTTATTCTAATAGTGGTGAAGGATTGATGTAGGTCATCCCCTCTCTCCTGTCTGCCGCTGCTTATCAAGCACCATTTCTTTTTTTTTTTTTGCATCATTTCTGTGACAAAGATCAAAGGGTACTCAACCACGCCAAGGAGCCCAGACACTGATCCTCTTCTCTACATCGGCCTCAATTTATCTCAATTACCAAATATCTCAATTACCAAATGAGATAAAGTATAGGAGAGTGTTTTGAAAATTATTAAGTGCCATACAAACAGTATTATTGTCACTACCACCATCAGAGCTGGTCAATTACTACAACTTTGTTTCCCCACATGGGAAAGGGCTGCAAAAAGCCTCACTAAGAAACGCACTGAAAAGTCTCCATGTTGTTTTTGGAACTGGTCACTAGGTGTTGCTATTTGTTAAGATAACATATTACTAATCTTTTACCCTTGGTTCCAAAATGCCTGTTTTTTTTTGTTGTTGTTGTTCAGGCACTGAGATTGCTTTTTCTCTATGTTATTTTGAGTATAACCCATTGTATTTCCCATAGTTTACAGTGCAATAATTCAAAATTACATGGGGGAGATAAAATGTCCTTAGGCTTTAGTTCTCTTTTTCCTCCTTTCATATCCTTGAGTTTAACAATGATCTGTTTGATTGCAATGCCTGCCAGGCAGATCACTCCTCAATCCCTATTTCATTCATTCAACAAATATTTATTGAGCATTATATACAGGCTGTGTGCAATGTGGGTGACCTGGGTTTGATCCCTGGGTGGGGAAAATCCCCTAGAGAAGGGAATGGTTACCCACTCCAGTATTCTTGCTTGGAGAATTCCATGAACTGAGGAGCCAGGTGGGCTACATACAGTCCATGGGGTTGCAGAGTCAGACACGACTGAGCAACTAACACTTCACTTTTCACTTTTATATAGGCTAGGCATTGAACTAGAATTGCAGATACAAGAAATAAAATAAAAGTTTCATCCCTCATGCAACTTAACTCTGACAGCTCTTTCTTGGACAACAGATCCACATTTTCAACTTTCTGTTGGGAAATGAACTAAACAAACACACATGTCTCTCTAGGTCCTACATTGCAAATCTCCCGCCATAGCATCCACGTAGCTCACCTACATCTCAAACTCATCATATTCAGCTTGAATACCATCTCTTGACTTGAATGGGGTTATAACTTTTCTGCCAAGCTATCGAGCTCAAAAAAGTTCACTTTTCCCTTTTTTTCCTCCCACTCCAAGTTGACTGTCATATCTAAGTTTTGAAAAAAGGTTTCCCCCTTCATCTCCTTCTCCAAAGTCACCAGCATTCAGATCTTCAGTCCCCCTTGCCTGGGCCACAGTGAAAAACTCCTAACTGACTTTCCTGTCTCCTTTCCCTCTTACTTCCAACATATCCTCTACACTGTTGCCAGAGTGATTTTCTTGAAGAGTGCTTCATCATATAACTCCCACCTTCACTCTTTATTCGAACATATTTAAAGCTCTCTTTAGCATCGAAAGCTTTTCTCCATTATCTGACTTCAGCCTACAAATCTGTACTGTACCTCTAAATTAACAAAAAGTGGATGAAGAAATATTAACACCCCAGCGTCGGACTAAGGCACATGGAGTAAAGAGGTGAACAAAACCAGACCTCTCTTCTCAGACTAAGCAGGAGAAGGTTATTAAATAAATGTTAAGGACTGAATTGTACTCTGCCCGCAACTCCTGTGTTGAAGCCCTAACCCCTGGTACCTTAGAACGTGACTGTATTTGGAGCTAGGGCCTATAAAGAGATTAAATGAGGTCATGTGTGTAGCCCTAATCCATTATGACTGGTGTACTTACAAGAAAGGGAGTGACACCAGGGATGTGCCCACACAGAGAAAAGGCCATGTGAGGACGGAGCCAGAAAGCAGCCATCTGCAACTCAAGGAGGGAGGTCTTGGGAGAAACCACACCTGCTGACACCTTGATATTGGATTTCCAGTCTCCAAAACTGTGAGAAAATAAATTTTTGTTGTTTAAGTTGCCCAGTTGGTAGTGTTTTATTATGGCAGTGCTAGCAAGCTAATATAGTAGGTAAATACAAAATATTTTTGGAAAGAGACTGCTAACCTGTATACTGGGACCACAAGGAGCAACTAGAAAACTTATTTCTCTTTTGTAAGCCCAATGGTACTTGCCCTTGTTGTTTCTTCATTTGGTACACTCTTCTATCTATCCTTATATTCTTTTTAATTATTTATTTGTTTTGGCTGCTCCAGGTCTTAATTACAGCATGTGGAATCTTCAGTTGCTGCATGCAGGATCTAGTTCTCTGACCAGGGATTGAACCTGGGCCCTCTTGCATTTGGAGCATGGAGTCTTAGTCACTGGACCACCAGGGAAGTCTCTGACTTATCTTTACTATCAAAATTCTACCCATCCTTCAAGGCCAACGCTATTACCAACTCCTCCACAAAGTCCTTCCTCTGTTCTGAACTTGATTTGATTTGCCTTTCCTTTTGGTTTCTGTACCATTTGGGGAGTCTCTTTCTGATAGTCTTCATCTTCCACAGATTTATTTATGAATTTGTAATTTGACTTATCCCTTCTTCCCAATTATAAGTGCCTTAATAGGAAGAAATGTCTCTCACTTATTTTTATATTCCTTACGGGACTTATTGCAGGAAAGTACACATAATAAATACTTAATAAATATTTGTTTAATTTGAACAAGAGGCGAATTCTGCTAGAATAAAGAGAATTATACATTTTCCCTTGACATCTTAATGAGGATATGTTGTTTGTTCTTTTCTGTAAAAAAAGAAGAATATAAACAAACTTCCATGTTCTGTTCTCTTGATTAGAAGATCCAGCCACCTCACTGCAGATTCTGTAGCTCCCTCGGTGTCTCAGTGCATTCCTTCTCATGATGATATTGGTGAAGGAGATATCTGGTCGATTTCTTCAAAGCCACATCATCACGGTCAAAGTAGTAAGACTTTAGATTTAGAGGGGATAATCCTGCTGAAGCTGTTTCCAAAGCAAACCTGCTTTGGATAAAGCTGACTCTCCAAATTTCTAAGCCAGGAATTGTCAATTTATCTACATCTAGAGAAAGCTTGGATGAAACAGATACATTCAGAGCTGATCTTCAGCACACAACTCTGAGAAGATGATCTCTAAGATTTAAAAAACAGTTGATATTGAAGTTACCTTGGAAGCTTAGCTTCCGGAGAACAAGAACTCCTACCTAGAAGTTGATCTCTTTCTTTTTTTCTCATCCTGTAATATTATGACCTCTGCTTCTGAAGACTTCTTTCTATCTGTTTTCCCAAGATCTCTTTCTGAAGATCTAGTCTTCACCTTAAGACTTTAGGGAGTCAAGAGAACACCTTCAGAATTCCCTTACTCTCAATCACAAACAAGTCATCTCAACCCTAAATGTCTTCTTCTTCTTTTTTATCTTTTAGCTCAGTCTTAATGAAAGTATGGGGCTTCCCTGATAGCTCAGTTGGTAAAGAATCTGGCTATAATGCAGGAGACCCTGGGTTGATTCCTGGGTTGGGAAGATCTGCTGGAGAAGGGATTAGCTACCCACTCCAGTATTCTTGGGAATATTCAATGAGAACGCTTGCCTGGCTTAGGCAAGAGGTGGGATGGGGGTGGCTAGCAATTTATTCTGAGAGAAGAGTGGAGAGGGTGGGAGAAGCAGGAAGGCACATGCAGGAGAAGCTCCAGAGAGGGATTTCGAAGACCCCGGCGCCACAGCACCATCAGCCTTCCCCAAGCTGCTCCAAATAAGTACAGTCTAGAACCA
This sequence comes from Odocoileus virginianus, assembly GCF_023699985.2. NCBI lineage: Eukaryota > Metazoa > Chordata > Mammalia > Artiodactyla > Cervidae > Odocoileus > Odocoileus virginianus. The sequence goes on along the minus strand of NC_069684.1, from coordinate 52,453,548 downwards.
GCACTTTTATAGTATAAGACAAACCCCCCCACAGGCTTGCTTTGGAAGCAGCTTCAGGGAAAGTCCCCTAGCCCTCATCTAACCAGATCACTGCCAGAACCTCCTTTCTTTAAACAGAATCTATAGCAGCCCTGGGTCCTTGATCCCTCATTCCTTGAGGCATCAGCCCACTCACTCATCCGACCTTCAGAAATGCTCTGATGAGGCTGATGGGCCGGATAGGCCTGCAGCCCTTCATCTAGTTCCAGAGGTATGTCCCGCAGCTGTATGCTCCATTGTACTCAGACTGGCTACATACCGAGCCCATGAAAAAGTTGCTCAAACTTGTGTCTCTTTTCATGTTCTTTAAGAAGATTGTATGCATGCTCAGAAATGTTGAACAACAAAAATGCCATTTTTAAAATAAAGTTGGAACATTTCTTCCTACTTACTGTTCTCCTTTTCCACCTACTCTCCTTTTACTCAGGAATTTTCAGGTTCAAAGAAGCTAAAATAGTGGTTTGGGGGTTTATAAAAGATGTTATCAAGAAGACTTTGAAAGTGCTTTTTAAAGTACTATATTCCTTATACTTATATTTCAATATATAAATGTAAAAATGTCTCCATAAAGTGCCAAACTGCACTTAAAATGTGACTGTCAACTTAACAGACAATCAAAATCCAAAAGTAATTATAATCCTCAGTAATTATAATGGCACCATTAAGCTCGTCATGTCTCAAGATCTGTTCTACATGAGAAAGATTATAACTTGATTATCCTTCAACAACCCGGGTTATTACATAATCGCACTCTGAAACTCATGACTGGTGACACCGTAGATATTTAACAAACCCTATTTGATTTTCTTATTCTGATCATATTTCCTTCTTCCTCCTCTCTAAAAAAAATATGATTCAGGGTGAGAGTATGGTCTTGGGCAAGGAAGAGTAAACTATTCTGGAAATATTTCAAAAGAAAGAACTAATTCCAATTTTGTTTTGGTAATAGAAATGGAGCCTTAGGCAAAAATCTGTAGACTGGTTGGCATTCCTGGAGCTAAAATAAGCGAGACCTGAATTTTTCACCCTGTAAACCTTGAAAAGAAGCAGACATCTTGGGCTGGCTCAGATAGAGTGGGTTTCTGAACTGTCCCCTAATGAAGTGAACTGAGATGGGTTGAGCCATACATTTCAAAGTTTTCATAAATGCAGCATATTCTTTGTCTCTAATATATTGTGGCAACTTTGTCTATACAAAGTTTCTGAAGATAAGACCCAAATCACCAAACTGTCCATGAGCACACAAAAATCATATGTGAAATTGTGTGTGTGTGTGTGTGTGTGTTGAGTGCTGTGTCTTAGGAGAAGAAGTATACATTTTTCCTTATGTTCTTGGAAGGGGTCATGACTGAAATAAGGGTGAGAACCCTGACCTCTGGGCAAGGTCTAGAAAATAATAACTAGCAGCCCAAGAGCAAAGGATGCTGCTACCAAGACTGTCGAAGGAGCTGGGGGAGGCCGCTGAAGAGCAGCTGCAGTTATAACTGCGGCATCAGTTATTACTATTCAGGGGCGGAGCCCTTGGTCCCCCAAAGACAGGGTTTCACATGTTAAATACTCTGAGCTCAATTTGCCAGAGTCATTCTTGGCGGGGGCCGCTGGGGGTGGGGGTAGGAGGTCAAGCTCACACAAATCATCCACCCAAGCCCTTTGGAGAAAGGGAAGGTGCCTGCTGTGGACTGTGGGCAGGTAGACACTTCTGCAGACACTCAGAGAGTGAATGAGAGGAAGTGGCCTGGCAGAATTCATGGACTGAGACCTTAATCAAGGACGGAATGAGGGACTGGTCACTTAGAATGATATTTTGGGTCTTTGGGTTATGACGTGGACAGAGGCCATCATTCTTCAAAGGAGCATGTCTTTCGTGTATTCAGTCTCAGATGGGAACTTAAGACACATGATGACACTGAAGCAGCTGCAGGAACTTGGGGGAGGGGGAGGAAAAGGGGGCCAGAGGGAAAGGGGAGGTTGGCAGAGGGTTACTGCAGTACAGTAAGTCTCCTACATACGAACCTGCAAGTTGTGAGCTTTCAAAGATGCAAATGTGCATTCTTTTTTTTTTTTTTTTTGGCAAATGTGCATTCTATCAACATCAGGCGTGAGTGAAACTGTGGCTTGCCCTCCACCTCCTGTTGCTGACCATCCTTCAACTCTACTATCTCCCACTTCCTCTCCCCTCAGGTCAGTAACACTTCCTGTCTGTTCACTGGATGCCAGCCCCTGTAAGCCAGCTGTTGTACTGTACTACTGGACTTTCAAGGTACTGTGCTGTAAGATTAAAAATGTTTCCTTTGTTTTTTGTGCTTGTTTGATTTTTGTATATTATTTGTTTGAAAAATATTGTTTGTATTATAGTACAGTATAGTGTTAGTTGGGCATCTATGCTAACTTTGTTGAACTTACAAACAAATTGGACTTATGAACATGCTTTTGGATGGGAACTCACTCATATGTAGGGGACTTACTGTATGGGACTCACACCAAGCTTCACACCTCCTATCAGGAAAGATGGAAAGGTCTGGAGCTACCATGCTGGCCTGGCAAACTGTATCTTCTTTTTTTTTTTCATTTATTTTTATTAGTTGGAGGCTAATTACTTTACATCATTGCAGTGGTTTTTGTCATACATTGAAATGAATTAGCCATGGATTTACATGTATTCCCCATCCCGGTCCCCCCTCCCACCTCCCTCTCCACCCGATCCCTCTGGGTCTTCCCAGTGCACCAGGCCCGAGCACTTGTCTCATGCACCCAACCTAGCCCACTATTACTGCTTCTTTTACTTATTTCTTGAAGGCATTTTTTTTTTTAAAGAAATATTTTTCAGGGAAATAAAAATATCCCTGGGAGGATCAATGTTTAAGACTTCTTCAGCTAACACCTCAATTATGAGCCAAAACCATGACAAGCATTGGAAACAGGGAGGAAAAATGGGAGGGTTGATAAATAAGTTTCATAATTGAGCCTTAGGAATCCATCTCTTTCAGAATTCTTGTTCCAGCAATATCAAAAGTCATTAGTGGCCCACATGTCAAAGGTTCAGTGGTCATATATTTGAAATAAAAATTTCCTCAAGTGATCTGACAAGTCCAAGTGTACTTACATGGATAATGGGATAGGATGTTTGAGATTAGAGTGAACTTTAGCCGAAGGTGACCAACTCCCTTTTAGTTTACAGAGTTACACCCTTCCCAGCCTACAATTAGATCTACTGTCTGGAGGCCATGTGAACTGTAAGACAGGAATTTTTCCTTGCCTTGAAAATTGTAGGAAAATTACTGCTTCAAAATATTATACTTTTTATTTGGGCACTTTTTTTTGAAAGAGTTTCATCTTTTTAAAATTTTACTTTATTTTCCTGTATTTCAAAAATTTAATTACACTGGTGTAGTTCAATAAAAAGTTATGATTGGCTATAATAAATTCATTTGAGTCACTAATGATGAACTTGAAGAAGGCGCAGTGGATTGTTCTTGATGTGTTGAAGGACATGTGAAGGCCTGGAGTTCTGGGAGAGTCCTGAAGTGAGTCCAGTTTTCAGAGAAACTGATGCTTTTTAGGTTTGGAAAGAATGTTATCTATCTCTGTAAATTGAGATCTCTTTGGGATCTTAAAAAGAAAAAAAGCAGGAAAGTTTATCTTTCTCTTTAGTCTGTGAATAAACAGGAAGAGAAAGGTGAAAACTGAGTTAGCCGGGTAACCTAATATTTTAAGTGTTTCAAGGTGATTTGGCCAACACAGTTTATTATTTTTGTTAATTAAAAAAAAACTACATTTCACATCATGACTGAATGATTTCAACATTTTAAACATACATTTGTTTTGTTAAGGTCACTATGAGTGATCTTATTTTCAGTCTTATTCTTCCACATCTGCCTTTTTTTTTTTCACATCTGCCTTTTACAAAACGATTTGTGTCACCCTTTTATGTGAAGTACTCAAGTCTGAAAAAGGAAAGTTTCTTAAATGAAGTGTTTTTCAAGCTTTGAATGTGTGTATGAAGGTAAAAGTGTTAGTGTTTTTACTGCTGACTTTTTTCATTTTATGAATTATTTAACTAAACATATTAATTTTAGGCTTGAAACTGTTTGACAGCTAGCTTTTCTGAGTCATCTAGAGTTACTCACCTTACTGTTGAGTGTCTATTTTTCCTTCTAGTCCCACTGGCCACTCCTCAACTCTCTCCTTGTAGCACCTATGTTTCTTCACCTACCATTTTATCATTCTTCTGTCTATATATTTGACTTTCTTTAGTAATAGGAAGAGATTAAATTTGCATTTTTCAGAACTCCCAGTTGGAAGAATGACCCCTTGTGTGCAATACAAGTGAAGTTGAGCTCTTCCTCCTATGAATTTTTGCAAAATTCATCAGCTTGGAAATCATGGGAATTTCCTGGCAGTCCAGTGGTTGGGACTCTGTGCTTTCACTTCCACGGGTGTGGGTTTGATCCCTGGTTGGGGAACTAGGATCCCACGTGCAGTGGAGTGCAGCCAAAAGAAAAGAATAAAAAGAAAACCAATTTTTGGTATATGGTATGTATATACATGTTTCTTCTTAGTTTAAAAACTAAGAAGACTAAAAACTAAGTGAGACTTCCCTGGTGGTCCAGTGGTTAAGACTCCATGATCCCAATGCAGGGGACACAGATTTGATCCCTGGTTGGGAAATTGAGATCCTGCTTGCAGGGCACTGTGGCAAAAAAAAAAAAAAAAAAAAAAAGGATGAAATGATAATATCGGAGTCCACTTTGAGTTCATTTACATCAAGCAAAATACATTTACACACACACAGGCTTTTCCCTAGATTTCTCTTGGACGGTTAGGATCAGGAACTAGGTTGCTGCTGCTGCTAAGTTGCTTCAGTCGCGTCCAACTCTGCGCGACCCCATAGACGGCAGCCCACCAGGCTCCCCCATCCCTGGGATTCTCCAGGCAAGAACACTAGAGTGGGTTGCCATTTCTTTCTCCAATGCATGAAAGTGAAAAGTGAAAGTGAAGTCGCTCAGTCGTGCCCAACTCTTCGCGACCCCGTGGACTGCAGCCTATCAGGCTCTTCTGTCCATGGGATTTTCCAGGCAAGAGTACTGGAGTGGGGTGCCATTGCCTTCCCCGGCAGGAACTAGGTTATCTGGTTCAAACTCTCACTCATTTCTCATTAAAGTAATGGTGGCAGACGGTCACTCAGCTTCTGCTTGGAGGCTTCAAGTAACTGATCCTTCCTTCTGCCTGTTTTGAGTTGCTTTTATTTCATTGATTCACTTATTTGTTCATGTGTTCATCATTTATTGCACACACACTATGTCAATCACTGCATTAAGGAAGTGCTGTGAAAAAGATTGTCATCTTTTTTTTAGTATATTTCTTGTCTCCCTGGAAGTCTGAATTCCTGTGAGGAGAGACAAATAGTGTGGTCCTTAAAGTCTTCAAGATATGAAGTCTTTTAGTGACAAGAGTCATTACTTGTTCTGGGAGGGCACTGGGAGGCTTCAGAGAATCATATTTGGGATGGTCTTGAAGGTTGAGCGGGCACGTGTGAGCTGAAGAAGGGGCAGAAGGAGGACATTCCAGGCACAGAGGAAAACACATGCACAGACATTCAGAAGGAAAGACTTGGAAGACGGTGGTAGTGGTAATAGTGGTGGTTAGAGGTTCATTTCATGGGAGCTTTTAGCAGGAAAGTAGATTTTGTCAGAGGGAATGAAGAGAGAAAAGTATGGGGAAACGTAGAGAGGAGAAAAGTGGAGGATGAATCTGGAAAGAAAGTTGGAATTTGGAAAGAAACCCGTACCTGCTAAGGAATTAAATTTTATCCCATAAACTACAGGAAGTTGACTAGTGTTTTCAAGTGTAGTAATTATTGCTATCACCTATGTTGCAGTTTCAATATGCTAGGCATTGTCTTTTAGATCTATTAACTTATTTAACCTTTATAACAAACCTGTGAGGCAAATACTGTTATCATCCCCATTTTAAGATGAAGAAGCCAGGAACAGAGAGGTTAATTGAGGTACCCAAGGCCACACAGCCAGTATGTGACAAAGCTGAAATTCGAACTAAGTGAAGGAGTTTTGGAACTAAGAGCGATTGGGACTGTGATCCAGAGTTAATGGTGAGAAGTCCAGTCTGCAGGCTGTTATAATAGTCCAAAAAATGGAGTTTATACTGAGACAGCTGTTGAGATGGAAAAGTACATCAAAAGGATTCTGTGCCAAAATTCTATCTCTCACATGCTAGTTGTGGGATTCAAAGCACTCTGAGTTCTCTAGGATGATTTCATCATAGATTACAATCTTGATAAAGAGTCTCATTAGAAGAATTTAACAACTATTTATTACATGCTTGCTACATGCAAGGCCCTGGGCAACTTCGCTTTACTTTCAGGTATCATTGGCTTCATTTTTACTACAACTAATTTTCCTTGCAGGAGTATAGTTTAGATTTAAAATGTGGCTCTGTATTTTCTCAGTGCACAAGTATTCCCAGAGAGATGTTCTTTTATACTTTCTGACCAAACTAAAATAAGCTGCTCAGTGTCTTACTATGAATCCCTGTCAGTAAGAGACTAGAGTTTTGGCAGGGTTTTGGTGGGCAGTGGACCAAACACTAATGTTTTTACTAAGTAATTTTAGCCCAAACACTCTCTTCTTGTTTCAAAATTTCCCTGGGCTAGTGGTAGCCTGCCTAAGGACTGATTGTTCCTGACTGCATTCTCTGCCCGTGCCTTCCTCATTCTGCACAAACTCCGTCTGTGTAGGGAATGGGAATGGGAGGAGGTGAGTGTTGCTGTTCGCATTAGGACCCTCCAGTTGGTCTACTCTGAGGAGGCAAACCAAGGCAATTTTCTGACTTTTCTTTAAGGAGATGGCTAGGGTTGGCTGTCACTGTCCAGGCATTGGCTCAATTTATTTTGCCTGTGAGTAGATATGATATTTGTTTGAGATCCTTTCAACAAATGTTGATGATCACTATTGTATATTAGGTTTTCTGCTCAGTGCTTTGAGTCAGAGATGAATAAAACATAGTCAGTGACTTCAGGTAAGTTACATTCTAGCTTCCTTATCAGCCAAGTTCCAGTCAAGGGAAAGAAACCACACTAGTTATCTCAACAGAGAGAATTTAGTATTGGGAATTTGTTAAATGAGTGATAGACCACTGCAAACAGAAAAGGGAGCATTGAAATAATAGATAGTGGATGCAGGAAGCAGCTCAAGACTTTAGGGCTGTGGAAACAAAGGGAGGAACAGAGTCTCTGGAAGGGGGGTCTGGGACTTGGAAGTCAGGCTGCATTTCTGTAGTGGATACTCTGAGGGGCCTGATGAGGCTGGGTCTGGAAGTTGGGTAAAAGGTGGTAACTCATTGCAACAGCCATTTCCAAGGGGAAGGGCCACCATAAACGATGCTGACAGGAAACAGGAAGTAGACAGGAAGGAACAAGTCCCTCCCTTGTCTCTTCCTAATGTCCCCTACAGGCAAAACCTAACAGAAAGCAACTGTCAAAGGAGAAATGTCGGCCAGGGCTAAGAGTGGAGACAGAAATGCAAACAAATCAGTCCTTCCAGGAGGGAGTCCAGGGTGAGCCTAAGCTGGAATTGAGACACCTTGGAGCATGTTGCAAGCTTGAGAGTTGGATTTCCAGAATTTGATTTGTATGCTCCTGTCTCAGAGTCTTTGCTCTGTCTGTTCTTTCTATCATGGCATGCTTTTCCCCAGACATGACTTCTTTTCACTTTTTTCAACCCTCTGCCCCCGTGTCACTTCTTGATGATTGTAATTGCAACCTCCTACTCTTTTACTGTGCCCTCTTTCCCCCTAAATTATTTATCACCAGGTCACATAAATGCTGTGTTTAGTTGCTAAGTCATGTCCAACTCTTCTGTGACCCTGTAGACTGTAGCCCACCAAGTTCCTCTGTCCATGGAATTCTCCAGGCAAGAATACTGGAGTGGGTTGCCATTTCCTTCTCCAGAGGATCTTCCTGACCCAGGGATGGAACCCACATCTACTGCTTGGCAGGCAGATTCTTTACCACTGAATCACCAGGGAAATAAACATGAAATTATAATAAACATTTATCATCATATTAAATAAATTAATATATTAAAGAGTAACAAATGCAATGTATTTATTTATTCCTTTATTGCTTATTTCCTTCTCCTCTTATCCCCTGCCCTTCCTATTAGAATGCAAATTCCACAAGGAGCTTTTGTCTCTTGTTTACCGATGGATCTAGAACTGTGTGCTCTCTGGATATTTGTTGAATGAACAAATGAATCAATGCATGCTTGGTTGAGGAGGAATAAGAAAGTTGCATGGGGCAAAAGGCTAATAAGACTGATTTAAGGGGACTTCCCTGGTGGTCTAGTGATTAGGGCTCTGTGATTCCACTGCAGAGGGTGTGCATTTGATCACTGGTCTGGGAACCAAGAACCCGCATGTTGCAGGGCTGCCAAAAAAATTGAGAGGAAAAAAAAAGACTGATTTAAAAAGACTAACAAGAACAGTATGGTATCTTAGATATATTGATTTCTGTTCTATTGGAGAGAGAGCAGTTGCAAGAAAAAATGAAGGCAGTGTTTGACAAACTATATTTGCTAAAATGGGTTTCAGCAGTGCTCCTTTGTGTTTAGGGGATAGAGCGAGACCTGAATGGGGAGAGGACATTGGCAAGTACATCCACAGGGGCGCCTCAAGGTCTAGCATCTTAGATGACAGATGTAGACAGGTTCCTTGGCCCAGGGCAACAGCAATGTCTCAGAAATTATTTTATGTACAGTTTATCTCTGTTAGAGTGAATACTAAACAGAGTGTGGAGGCAGATAGGTCAGCAAAGTTCATATCTATTTGTTAATGCTTTTTAAAATTTTATTTTCTAAAATTTATTTATTTTTAATTGGAGGATAACTGCTTTACAATATTATGTTGTTTTCTACCATGTATCAACATGAATCAATCATAGGTATATGTCTATTTTTTAATGTAATCTCACTTCTCCATTTTCCAAAAATGTTGTATAAATTTCTCCAGCATTCTTTGGGCTATAGTCCTCAGTAATACCAAATTTCTGCTTGATTGCCAAAAGAAAAAAAAAAAGAACAAAAAATATAGAACATAATTTAAAATAAAACAAAACCAACCAAATCCACCCTACAGAAAAATACTTTAAAAAAGTAACTACAGTGAAAAGACTAATCTGGTTCAGTAGTACTTGTCCACTCTGTACTTAGGTAAAAACTAGACTCACATACTAAATAACAGAAATCAGATCAGTTTCTCTAACTCAATCTTATTTAATTTCCATTTAATCCTTAACAATATTTATCACAGATCTTTGATCTTGCTTCTCTTCTTTTTTAATTGTAAAATGTTAAGATGGATACAAATGTGGGCAGTTGTCATATAGTGTGTTAACAGTCCAATAGTCTGTTCATACTATTGTGGGAGAAAAGTGGCCTTGATGTATTTAAGAAATCTTTCCTTTAGTAATGTTTAACAAATTTTTTTGTGTGCAAAAGGGGTACTAGATTTAGCAAGCAAAAATACAGGATTCTCAGTTAAATTTGAATTTCAGATAGGCAATAATAATTTCTTGCTAGAAGTATGTCCATGCAATATCTGGGAACATATTAATACTGACATGAAAAAATAATCTGAAACTCAAATTTAAGTGGGTGTCCTGTATTTTATCTGATGACCCTGTGTTCAGGGTACTTTCCTGGGCAGTGAGTATTTGCCATGGAGAAAGTCTACTTCAGGATGAAAAAAAAGAGGATTCAGAAAATAAAACCCTCTATGATTCTGTCATGGCTACTCGAGGCAGATACATTCAACATGTACAGTATTATTTGATTTGTAAAGTTCAGGAAGCAACTGTTAGAACTGGACATGGAACAACAGACTGGTTCCAAACAGGAAAAGGAATACGTCAAGGCTGTATATTGTTACCCTGCTTATTTAACTTATATGCAGAGTACGTCATGAGAAACGCTGGGCTGGAGGAAGCACAAGCTGGAATCAAGATTGCCGGGAGAAATATGAATAACCTCAAATATGCAGATGACACCACCCTTATGGCAGAAAGTGAAGAAGAACTAAAGGGCTTCTTGATGAAAGTGAAAGAAGAGAGTGAAAAAGTTGGCTTAAAGCTCAACATTCAGAAAACTAAGATCATGGCATCTGGTCCCATCACTTCATGGCAAATAGATGGGGAAACAGTGGAAACAGTGGCTGACTTTATTTTTCTGTGCTCCAAAATCACTGCAGATGGTGATTGCAGCCATGAAGTTAAAAGATGCTTACTCCTTGGAAGGGAAGTTATGACCAACCTAGATGGCATATTAAAAAGCAGAGACATTACTTTGTCAACAAAGGTCTGTCTAGTCAAGGCTATGGTTTTTCCAGTAGTCATGTATGGATGTGAGAGTTGGACTATTAAGAAAGCTGAGAACCGAAGAATTGATGCTTTTGAACTGTGGTGCTGGAGAAGACTCTTGAGAGTCCCTTGGAATGCAAGGAGATCCAACCAGTCCACCCTAAAGGAGATCAGTCCTGGGTGTTCATTGGAAGGACTGATGTTGAAGCTGAAACTCCAATACTTTGGCCACCTCATGCGAAGAGTTGACTCATTGGAAAAGACCCTGATGCTGGGAGGGATTGGGGGCAGGAGGAGAAGGGAACGACAGAGGATGAGATGGTTGAATGGCATCACCAGTACAAAGGACATGGGTTTGTGTGGACTCTGGGAGTTGGTGATGGACAGGGAGGCCTGGCGTGCTGCAGTCCATGGGGTGACAAAGAGTCGGACACGACTGAGTGAACTGAATTGAACTGAAAAATAAAGGAGGTGCAGTCTTCCCTGGTGGTTCAGTTAAGACTCCTTTCAGTGAAGGTGACTCAGTTTTGATTCCTGGCTGAGGAACTAAGATCCCACTTGCTGCAGGGCGACTAAGCCTGAGCCCCACACTAGAGAACCTGTGTGCCACAATTAGAGAAGCCCCCTTGCATGGCAGCTAGAGAAACCCTGCACATTGCAGTGAAGACCCAGCAGAGCCAACAAACCAAAAAAAGGAAGTGACTTCTTACTAATTCATCGTGATACTTTTGTAGAGAGGGCATATTCCTCTTTAAGACATACTCCTATTGCTTTCACAAGGAAAGTCTTGTCTCAATCTTCTCAGACTGTAGCTAATTTCTTCTTGGGAAATAAGTTTGTATTATTGAGACCCTGAAGTAGAAAATGGCAACCAACTCCAGTATTCTTGCCTGCAAAATCCCATAGTCAGAGGAGCCTGGCGGACTACAGTCCATGGGGCTGCAAAGAGTCGGACACAACTTAGTGACTAAACAAGGAAATTGAGATTCAGGGCTAAAAATTCAGTCTATTACTCTACCTAGTGGTGAGATTTTTAAGTTAGAAGTAGAACTGTGTGTCTATTTCAGTTACCAGGCCAGGGAGAGAAATCTTTATTGAAGAGGAAAGGCTTGTTTTCCTAGACTTGTTGGAATTTAGCAGGTGAAGCTTTTTCTGGCAGGAGCATTCCTGTTTGGTTTTGATTTTGTTGGAAAGAAAACAAAGTGAGGTTTGTGCCCCAGTCAGATGTGTGGAATGTCCATGGCTTTTGCAGAAAGGAAAACAAGGATTGCAGTTTAAAATCATTAACGTGTATAAAAGTCCTTCCAAACATACCCACCAAAACTTTCAGTTAATGAGTATCATGTCAAGCGTCCCTAGTGTGTTTCTCCTTTACATGTGGAATTCCCATTGGTGTGGGTTTTAAAGAAGTAGAAATACCTGATCATTGTACAATGAAATGTACAATGTACAATGGAAATGATATGTTGCACTTGAATTCCACAGGGGAAAAGAGGTGAATAAGGCACTGTTTTATTTCCTGTTTGTAAATATGTTTACTTCAAGAGGGTATGAATTAGTGTTGAAAATATTTTAATGGAATATACAAACCTATAAAATTAGACCAAAATTAGATTTAGGAGAGGGAAGAATGGGGAATTACTGTTTAACAGGTACAGAGTTTCAGTTTTGGAAGATGCAAAAGTTCTGGAGATGGATGGGAGTGATGGTTATTCAACACTGTGAATGCACTTAATACCACAGAAATGCATAATTGAACATGGCTCAAATGAGCAATTTTATGTTTTGTATATTTTACCACAAAAAATCTAGACCAAAATATAAAAGTTCATGTTTTCAAAAATATTTCAGTTAAACTGAAGCATTTCTGGGGCAGCTCCCCCTTTAGGAAGAAAACACCACCCTCAATGTAATAAGACTCATCTTTCACTTTAAGTGATATTATTTGAGCACAGAAGACTGAGATCTTCACAGAAAACACCTTTATTTGGTACCTTGTGGTAGAGTTGGGAATTACTAATTGGAGAGCATTGGATGACCTTAACTGTCATTCAATTCATAATCTTTTACTAATATTATTTTATTTATACATCAGAGAAGATGCTATTGTGATTGCTCCTAACTATAGACTAGTTTGGGCTTCCCTGGTGGCTCAGGTGGTAAAGAGCATGCCGGCAATGCAAGAGAGCTGGGTTCCATCCCGGGTCAGGAAGATCCCCTGGAGGAAGGCATGGCAACCCACTCCAGTGTTCTTGCTTGGAGAATTCCATGGACAGAGGACCCTGGTGGGCTACAGTCCATGACCCCATGGACTGACTGCAAATAGTCAGACATGACTGAAGCGACTTAGCACGCATGCACATAGACTAGTTTATTTTGCCACTAATTACTAAACTACTGCATGTGCAAGGGGAAGAGGATGTGGTTTTGGATGTGACTCTTAATGACATTGTTGTTTACGCTGGTGGTGAAACAAATAAAGATAAGAAAGATGATCAGGTATGAACTAAAGAGAATAGAGAATCTGTGAGTAAACTTTTTAAACATCTAGCCTTATTAGCTCTGTTAATTAACCCATCTATCTGTCTGAGCCAGTCAGAGAGTACTGAAAAAAAAAAAGTAGGAAAACATTCCTTAAGATGTTCTTTCCTGGTTCAGAGGAACTATCTATCACCTGCTGACACTCACAAGTATCTTCTAAACAGTTGTCCTGGTTCTGCAGTCAGACTGATGCCATTATATAGATATGAGTGAACTCTAGAGGCCAGGAGAGAGGAGACTGGATAGTAGTGTGCTTTTTAAAAAGTATATTTAATTATTTTGGCCGCACCAGGTCTTAGTTTTGGCAGAAGGGATCTAGTTCCCTTACCAGGGATCCAACCTGGACCCCCTGCTTTGGAAGTGCAGAGTCTTAGCCACTGGACCACCAGAGAAATCCCTATAGTACACTTTTAAGGTTTTCACAATAGCCTTTTGAGAGTATTAGACTCTTTCGACACCAAATAATCAGATAAGTGGACTGGGAGAGAGCTTTTTGAACTAGTCCTATCTCTGGGACTATTGAACTATTCAACCTTAGAGAAACTGCTATGTTTAGCTGGGCTTTAGCTCCCACCTCTGTATAATGAAGAATTTGAAATATTGGTTTCTACAGAAAGACTCATAGACTTATGGTTTTTGGGAGGAGGGGACAGTTAGGGAGTTTGGGATGCTCATGCACTCAACTGCTATATTTAAAATACCAACAAGAACCTATATTGCACATGGAACTCTGCTTAATACCTTGTGGCAGCCTGGATGGCAGGGGAGTTTGGGGGAGAATGGATACATGTATATGTATGGCTGAGTCCCTTCGCTATTCACCTGACACTATCACAACACTGTTAACTGGCTATACTACAATACAAAATAAAAAGTTCAAAAAAAGAAGTGTGGGTTTCCAAAATCTTCCTCCATATTTACCTATTGATGGTGGTATGATTTGCTCCACCCATCAACACCATGGTAACTCTGACAGTTTTCCTGTAGGCAGCAGTGGGGGTGTGAAAATCTTGCTCCTGCTATTGGGCCTGGGGCTAGAAGCTGACTCCAAAGTTCTGGGGAGAAGGGAGTGATGCAGAAAAGAGAGTGAACAGAGAGCCTTGTGTCTTGTGGACTGATGTCTTGGTATTTTCATTGCTAGGAATAAAAACCTACTAACATTAACTCAAGTCAAATGGGAGCTTTACTGGAAGGACACAGAATTTCCTTAGAACTTAAGGACAGAAAGTTTAGCTGGACCTCATAGGGTTTGGATTAAAAAACTGAAAAGATAGAAACCAAGATGACCTAATTATTTCTCAAATAATTATGTCTTCTCTTTCCCCATCTTTCTCTCTTCCATATCATTTCTCTCTCCTCTTCCCTCTGGTTCTCCTACTCATTTTTTTTTTTTTTTTCTATAAGCGTGGGACACCTTGCTCATGCCTACCCCAATCCTGGGTTTACGTCACATTTCTATTTCAACATGAAAGGGAGACCAAGTGGAGGGCTATGTGTCAATGCTTAAATCCATGCATGAGAGACCTTCTTAGCCTATTTGGGTTGTGTCTACATCCACTTCAGCTTTCTAGGTAGCTCAGTGGTAAAGAATCTGCCTGCCATGCAGGAGACACAAGCGAAGCAAGTTTGATCCCTGGGTCAGAAAGATTCCCCTGAAGGAGGAAATGATAATTCAATCCAATATTCCTGCTTGGAAAATCCTATGGACAGATGAGCCTGGCGGGTTACAGTCTATAGAGTCGCAAAAAGTTGGACACGACTGAACACATGCTACATCCATTTCAGTTTGCTGTGGCAGTGAATGTGGATCATTTGACTCAGCGCCTATTCAACAGGAACTCTGGGAGTAGAGCGTCTTAAACAAAATTACTTTGGTTGCAAATAGCAGAAATCTTTCTTGCCTAGTCAAGCAAAACAAAAAAAAAATGTTTCAGAAGTACACAGGGATATTTCCTGTAATCAAAGAAAACAGGTCAGGTCCTGTGTCCTTGGTAAGGGGTGTTAATAGATCTTTCCTTTGGGGCACTGCCACGGGACTCAGCTTTAATGGCCATCTTCTCTCTGTTCCCTCAGTTCAGTTCAGTTCAGTTGCTCAGCCCTGTCTGACTCTTTGCAACCCCATGGACCACAGCACACCAGGTTTCCCTGTCCATCACCAACTATCGGAGCTTACTCAAACTCATGTCCATTGAGTTGGTGATGCCATCCAATCATCTCATCCTCTGTCGACCCCTTCTCCTTCCACCTTCAGTCTTTCCCAGCATCAGGGTCTTTTCCAGTGAATCAGCTCTTCACATCAGGTGGCCAAAGTATTGGAGTTTCAGCTTCAGCATCAGTCCTTCCAATGAATTTTTTTTCATTTATTTTTATTAGTTGGAGGCTAATTACTTTACAATATTGTAGTGGGTTTTGTCATACACTGACATGAATCAGCGATGGAGTTACATGTATTCCCCATCCCGATCCCCCCCTCCCACCTCCCTCTCCACCCGATTCCTCTGGGTCTTCCCAGTGCATCAGGCCCGTGCACTTGTCTCATGCATCCAACCTGGGCTGGTGATTTGTTTCACCATAGATAATATACATGTTTCGATGCTGTTCTCTCGAAACATCCCACCCTCGCCTTCTCCCACAGAGTCCAAAAGTCTGTTCTGTCAGCAAACGGATGAATGGATAAGGAAGCTGTGGTATATATACACCATGGAATATTACTCAGCCATTAAAAAGAATTCATTTGAATCAGTTCTAATGAGATGGATGAAACTGGGGTCCAATGCATATTTGGGACTGATTTCCTTTAGGATAGACTGGTTGGATCTCCTTGCAGTCCAAGGGACTCTCAAGAGTCTTCTCCAACACCACAGTTCAAAAGCATCCATTCTTTCACACTCAGCTTTCTTTATAGTCTAACTCTCACATTCATGACTACTGGAAAAACCATAGCTTTGACTAGACCTTTGTTAGCAAAGTAATGTCTCTGCTTTTTAATATGCTGTCTAGGTTGGTCATAGCTTTTCTTCCAAGAAGCAAGTGTCTTTTAATTTCATGGCTGCAGTCACCATCTGCAGTGATTTTGGAGCCCAAGAAAATAAAGTCTGTCACTGTTTCCATTGTTTCCCCAAATATTTGCCATGAAGTGATGGGACCAGATGCCATGATCTTAGTTTTCTGAATGTTGAGTTTAAAGCTCAAATCTGTGTCTTTCTACTCCATTCAGAGGTGATACTATGCCCTCTAAGTACAGATGTTCTACAAGATGTCCAGTCTTCCTTTTATATTACCTAATTCTATCTCCATATATTGCAACATAGTTTATTGTTGGCAAAAGGAAAAGAGTTAGAAAAAACTGCTATACCATTTATTTCTAAAAAGGAAAAATGGGGTTTAGTGTGCAAGAGGGTACTGATTAAACAGTAGCAAGTAAGAGAATAGAGGCAACAGTCCTCATTACTGCAGCTGGTAATGAATTTTCTTCCTTCTCAGCCCCTTCATCCCACGGTTGCCACAGCTTCACCTGGCCACTCAGTTGGTTGGGGTGATTTGCCCAGTAGACAACCCCGGGGTCTGAGCTCTGGTGGCCTTGCCTGTGTAGAGTTGTTGTAGTCATCCATCGTTTTTACATCTGGGTATAACAGTTTAAATTGATGCTTTTGCACTGTGGTGTTGGAAAAGACTCTTGAGAATCCCTTGGACTGCAAGAAGATCAAACCAGTCAACCCTAAAGGAAATCTGTCCTGAATATTCATTGGAAGGACTGACTGATGCTGAAGCTGAAGCTCCATTACTTTGGCTACCTGATGTGAAGAACTGACTCATCAGAAAACTGACCACCTGATGCTGGGAAGGACTGAAGGCAGGATGAGAAGGGGCGATGGAGAATGAGATAGTTGGATGGCATCACCGACTCTATGGACATGAGTTTAAGTAAACTCCAGGAGATGGTGATGGACAGGGAAGCCTGGTCTGCTGTAGTCTATGGGGTCACAAATAGTTGGACGCGACTGAGTGACTGAACTGATGACAGCTTGAGAAAACACCCTCACAGGTACAATGTTCTATCCATGATCTTTCAAGTTACTTTCCTTTGATGAGTAGGCCAATCATCCTAATCAACCCATGACTCAGTGTTTAGTCTGATCCCCTACAGATAATGCACTGATTCCCTGTTGCCTGGAGTCTAAAGTCTAAATTCCTTAGTATAATACAAAACAGTCTTCCAGATCTGGGCTTCGCTCCTCTTATTGTGCTTCCTCCCGCCTTCCAGATCGCAGACCTTGCTAAATTAGCTGTACCCTCCTCCAGATCCCTAATTAAACCAAGCTCTCTCTGGCATCCTTCTCTTCTGCATGCCCTTCCCTACCTTGTTTGACCTTTAACTCTTATTCATCATTCATTTCAGACTCACTGAGGAGCCAGTATTTCTATAGAGTCTTGTGTCTGCTCACCTTCCTACCGCCACCATTGCCTTCAGCTCGGCCATAGTTCCTCTAATGCTCGATGGGTTCATTGCACTTATTTGCCCATATATCTGTCCCTACACTACCCTAAGTTTCCCGAGGGATGGGTCGCTGTTTGATTTACTCTCTGCCTAGTTCATTGCCTTGAGTGCCTCCCTCACTTCATAAGATAGGGGCTTGCATCTGTTTACAGCCTAGTTGTTCAATAAGTGATATATAGCAGGTGATAAACATCTGGATTAAGGAATGAATCAGTGCTGCCTTGTGGTGTTATTCATCTCTGTTTATATTTATGTCAATTTTCAACTAGATTATGGGGTCAGGGGTCAGGGTCTGAGTCATCTTGTTCTCTGGGGGCGTCAGCAGATCCCCTTGGTCAAGTGATTGCAGGTGCGTTGGCTCATCGGCTGTAAAGAGAAGCTGCAGGGAGATAGACTTTTGGCGCCTTGGCCTTTCACGGTAAGCCTTTTTTCTCTCGGCTGGGTGCCTACAACCCCTGTTAACCCCAGCGAATCCTCCTGACGGTCTGGCTAGACCCCACGGTGCGGTCTTCGCCCGCCGGCCGGCGGGGAGCGGGTGGGGCGGGACTTCCGCTCCCGCTCGCGAATGCCTTCCGGCGCGAGGCGGAAGCCCGGCTCCGGTCCAGATCGGAGCCGGAGAGTCCCCAGGCACTTGTCTCCTCAGTGGATGCTTCTCGGCGCCTTCGCCGCCGCCCCGCGTCGCGGGACGCGGAGACCGGGTAGGGACGGGAGAATCGGGACTCCCCGCGCGGGCAGAGAGAGAACGGTGACCCCAGGTTTGAGCGAGGGGACTAGAATTGGGGGTCGGGGACCGGGGGCGGGGAGCTCTGAGGGCAGCGGTGAGGGTCTGGGGAGGAAGGCACTCGGGACCCTGAGGCCGGAGAGGCCCTGAGAAGGGGAGGGGGAGTGGCGGGTGACACTGGGCTGGAGGCGTCTCGGAGGAAGACTGTCCCCCTTGGGGGAGTGTCCCGGGACTTGGCAGACCGTCTGTGAGGGTGGCATGAGTTGGCAAAGGTTGGCTTGCTGAGGAGGCTTGAGAGCAAGGAGTCAGCCCTTCTCTGAGGGTCATAGGTGAGAAGGACTCTTGACCTAACGGATCAGAAAGATGATCAGACCGCCTATTGGATACTGAACTGCTGTTGCCTCATTTGCAATTAATGCTGGTTTACTGATGCGGCTTTTTTTTTTTTTAAACCTTTGTGAATTTCGGGGAAGAATTTACATTTCCAGGGAAAACTTGAACTCTTCCGCACCCAGGTTCAACTTGCATTTCTTTGTCAGATAGATTGTGCTTTAAAGTTATCCTCATACCAGCACGCCAGCCAAAGTTTTCCTTTTGGAATCTTTCCTACCTTGCAGAGTTTAGGTTGTCTTATTTCCTTTATCATGCAGTCAGCTTCTGAATGCGTTTAGTGATAATTACAGTGATAATTACATGGGAAGCCAGTGCAGTCACGTTGTCAGTTACTGTTCATTGTTTCTCTGCATAACTTTGTAATGTATTTTTGCTAAAAGTTATCCTGTATTTTTGCTAAAAGTTATTCTGTTGTGTTTAGTTTTTGAGTAGCAATTCCCATGGATTTACTGTTACTTTTTATTTCTGCTACAAGGAAAACATGTATTTTCCATGGGTAGATTTTTTAAAAGTATTGATAACCCAAGATCTGTTGTTATTACACATTAGCTTATTTAGTTTTCCTTATTGGCGATTGTGTAGTGTGTGGGCTTGCTTTTATCATTACCAGAGGTGGTAACTATTAATTTTAGTTATTGCTGCATTTTATTTATGTTTTATTGACTACACTTAGTATGTACTTCCTAATCTACATCATTATAGTGTCTCACTTCTGTGTACTTACAAAGACTGTTTTAGCTTTAGGTAATGGCAAATTTTGTATTTTTGTCACAAACTGGACAAGGTACCTAAGGAGAGCGTTGTCCTTAGTGGAGGGTGGTATCTGATGATTGAGTCTTTTGCTTGTTTCAAGCAGTTTATATTTCAAATGTTAACATTTTTAAAAAATTTTAAAACTACAGTATTGGTTTGTAGATCTTTTAAATCTGATTTAGTGGTTTTACTTGCACTAATTCAAGTAAACTTGAACAGTTTATGTTTATTGATGGCTTGGTGTCTTGCTAGTTTGTAAACTCTCTTCCTCAGCTTTAATGAGGCGTAATTGACAAATCAAAATTGCGTATGCTTGAGGTGTACAACGTGATAACTTAATGTGCACGTATATTGCAAAATGATTATCACAGTCAAACTAATTAACAAACCATCACGTCACATAGTTACTTATTTCTCTCTTTCGTTTTGTGGTAAGAACACTTAAGATGTACTCTTAATAAATTTGAAGTGTACAACATAGTATTATTAAGCTAAACTCTTGATGGCCTTGAAAATTTATGCTTGTGTAAGATTGTCGTCGAAGAACTCAAGGGCACCCCACTCCAGTACTCTGCCTGGAAAATCCCATGGACGGAGGAACCTGGTAGGCCGCAGTCCATGGGTCGTGAAGAGTCGGACGACTGAGCGACTTCATTTTCACTTTTCACTTTCAGGCATTGGAGAAGGAAATGGCAACCCACTCCAGTGTTCTTGCCAGGAGAATCCCAGGGATGGAGGAGCCTGGTGGACTGCTGTCTGTGGGGTCGCACAGAGTCGGACACGACTGAAGCGACTTTAGCAGCAGCAGCAAGATTGTTATAACTTCATGTGTTTAGGGGCAAACCTGAAACTTTCAAGTGGAAAGCATTACGTAAACTATGCTGTAACATGAAAGGAAATTGAATAATTTTTCAAATTAGAAAGTGAAAAGATGATACTGATCTTTAAAGCTATTGAATTAACTGTCAGGTAGATTTCTGTATGTTTTAATTCAATCTTATTTCTTTAGACAATACTGTTTTTCTGAAGAGGCCTTTTCTGATTTTTCCATATATTGTTGATTTGAAAATGTGTTCTTTCCCCCTTTCCCTTGCTTTTAGGAGAAAGCCTGTAGGTTCTTAGACATTAGTTCATAGGAGAGGAAGTGCTCACTTTTGAAACACAAGAGTCCTGCCTTCTGTAGCAAGTTTCTAGTTATGTGTCTGAATAGTATGTTTGAAATTTGATTGCTTTGTGTTCTGGATTATCTTTGGAATTTTTATCTCTTGTTCTAATGTTGAGTAAATTTTTTAGCCTTCTCTAGATAAATTCTAAGTATTATTTTGTAGGATTTAGATGTATTTTATAGTTTAACCAGTAATGGCATTTAAAAAAAAATCAGTGTGTGGCAAATTACTTGTTATTCTTATGAATTTACTATTTTTTATTTCTGCTACACTGAAACATGTATCTGTGCATTTGAAGAACTGTTAAAACAGCTATAATCAAAACCCCCTTGAAATACACATGCTAGCATGTTTCTTTTTAATCACCAGTTTGTAACACGTGAAGTAGCTTGTTATATTGAGTTTTTTGATTCTGTACGCTGATTGGGCTTTCTTGGTGGCTCAGTGCTAAAGAACCTGTCTGCCAATGCAGAAGATGTGGGTTCGATCCCTGAGTGGGTAAGATCCCCTGCAGAAGGAAATGGCAACCCACTCCAGTGTTCTTGCTCGGGAAATCCCATCAACAGAGGAGCCTGGAGGGCTACAGCATGGGGTTGCAAAGCGTTGGACACGACTTAGTGACTGAACAACAACAAGAACTCTCTGGTTATCAATTTTATGATTATGTAGTCCATTCTCAGTTATCTGCATACCTTAGTTGGCAGCCATTCCCTGCCTTTTGATGGAGTCAGGAGGATTTGTTAGAGCTGAGGAGTACAGCTTTGAACAGGGAGATACCAAGCAGAGTGTTGATCTGCTGATTTTACCATCCAGCTCTGCATTGCCTTTGATGCAGGCCCTCGGCAAGATTAACTGAGGCATAGTCGACTCCTTTTAAAATCTCTTTCTGTCCTTTTTCTTTCGCTGAGTTAGACCTTTTTTTTCATAGTGACTAAGATGACATGGCCCTCCATATGATGTAAGGGGAACAGAGTGGCCAAAAGGACTGCAGTTATGTTAGTAGAGCCTTGTTTATTCTGCTGCGTCTGAGTCCATAAATCTTGGCAAGTTTTCCAGCCTCCAGGCATTAGGTTATGGCTGTGAACCACTTGTTTACATTATTGTTGTTTGAAAAATAGTTTTAATGCTAAATCATAATTGATTGAGGTGATATATAGAGACTCTACTTAATTCTGCTTGAGAGAGGCATCGCATTAGATTTTATATGAGCTTTTCTATTAAAGTGATAATGATATGCCTCACAGTTACAAATATTTTGGAAAGTACACTGATTGCTTTTAGTATTTGTTGTTCTTATTATTAGTTTTTGTTTTTATTTTGAGATCCCAAGGTAAAGAAAAACTATTGGATAAAAGATTTGGGCAGAGGTTGAAGAGGCTGACTATTATTACTGGTGACATGTTAAGGGTAATGTTTGAAGCTGTCTGCAGTGATTGGAAGGAGTGTCTAAACATTAAGGTTGTTTCATATTGGCAGTGCCTGGTGATGATAAGAAGCAGAAAGACTTTTAGTTGCATTTATTATTGTTTTAAAATACCCTGCAGACAGTGTGCTCCCTCATTGCCTGTAGCGGGCAGGGAAAAAAAAATCCCTCCCATCTCTCCCACCTCTGTGAGAATGACCTGGCAGAGGCTGGGAAGTCAAAGTGTATATGGCAGTTAGGAGTGTTGGAGAGGTTTAAGGGAAGGGTTGAAGGTTCAAGAAGTGTCAGTTGCTTAGTCCTGTCCAACTCTTTGTGATCCCATGGACTGTAGCCCACCAGGCTCCGCTAGTCCATGGGATTCTCCAGGCAAGACAAGAGGGAGACGATATATATGTATGTGTGTGTATGTGTGAAAGTCACTCAGTAGTATTTGACTCTGTGCGACCCCATGGACTATACAGTCCATGGAATTCTCCAGGCCAGAACACTGGAGTGGATTGCCGTTCTCTTCTCCAGATACACATGCGCACGCGCGCACACACACACACACATACAATTTTGATTCGCATTGTTATATGGCATAAACCAACACAACATTGTAAAGCAATTATTCTCTAATTAAAAAACAAACTAAAAAGACATGTGAATAAAAAACAAATATTGAAGTTTATTTGCAAAATTGAGAGGAAGTAAGCATTGGGATTGATGAGAACACTGTAGATACCAGAAGGCCAAGCACTATTTATGAGTGAACTTGTGTAAATTACGGCAGAGGAGGGAGGGCAGGCCCTATGAAGTGATGCATAATCAAGTTATAGACTTTCCCACAAAAACTAGTAAGATAAGCAGTAACAGTCAATTAGTCAACTCCTAATATTTTAAACCTAAATGATGACTATTTCATAGTAATTGAATAAAGTTGCAAAAATAGAAATAGTTCAGGGAACCACCTGTATACTGTTTACTCAGATTCACCTATTTTTAACATTTTACCTTATTTGCTTTATCACTTAAATAAGAGCACTTTTGATGAAAGTAGAAAGCTCATATAAAACATGCTCCCAAGTACAACTGCTAACTTTATTTCTTTTCCTAATAAAGTTATTTATTGGTTCTAACTCTCTGAGTTCTAGAGCTGGAAAGGACCTTGGGAAATAATCTGATTGACTCCCTTAAGGGTATTAAATGTTGACCAATCCAGGACAAGTAGGTTTTGAGTTCTAAACCTCTGTAGCCTCTTCCAGGGTCTTATCATCCTGACATGTTGGATTCGTTTCATTTGATCTCAAAAAAAGCATGTAAAATGTTATTCTCTAGACCTGCCTGTAATCTCGCTTGCAACCATTTAAGTCCACCTCTTCTGAATCTCATTTCCTTATCCTATAGAAAACAGCTGAACTGCATTCTTTAGAAGAACACAAAACTTATTCTATAATAAGTACCTTGTTACTTTTCTTTGGATAAGACTCTCTTTTCCTTGAGGTTTCTACCCAAAACATGCTTTCTGTCTCTCTAGTTAAATCACAAGGTCTGAACTTGGTTGATTTTATAAGATAATAGATTTTTCATATCCTTTTTAAAGTGAGGTGAACAGAGCTTAGAAGAGTCTGACTAATGTAGAATAATAACAATGATAAGTTATGTATAAATTATTTAGATAGTGCTTTAGTGCTTTTCTTGCTTGGTCCTTTGATCCTTGGGGCAGGAGAGGTGGTATCCTTAGTTCAGAGGTAGAAAAACTTGAGCCACAGAAAGGTTCACTGACTAGCTAGGCTGGGCTGGAACTGGGATGCAGCTATTCAACATTTTTGAATGAAAACACTGCACTTGTACAACTGATTTTTAAATTGAGATGCATGACTTTACACTTGCTTCCTGTTAAATTTTATCCTGCCTGTGTTTCAGTTATTCACCATTTTAAATGAAAAGTCTTCCAACCCTAAATCCAGTTCTCTTTTCCACTGCATCTCACTTTGAGGTCCTTACATACCATGTATTTTAAAATGTACTTTAAAATCACTTGGCTGTCTTTATTTCTTCTCTCCTTTCTCTAACATAACTTGCTACTAGGGAAATAAAGTGTCTGTTGACTCAGCTTGTACTTTTTCTTCTGCACTTAAAAGAATATCATTGCAGAATTGGATGAACCTGTAATAGTCCCTTAATCCATTCTTCTACCTGATTTGGGTACCCTGATAACACTTCTTATCCCAGAGGACTTCAGGCCCTTACCTGAATACATAGAGTGATTAGGTAGGTGTTCACGTCTCCAAATTACCTATTGTGTGTTTTTTAAAAATCTAGTTGGTTTTAGTTGTAGAGAAACACAGAAGAACTATTTCCTCTTTGCTATATAAAGTTTTGTCACATATTTAAAATAACTATGTCTTATTATCTCTTCTTCAGGTTAAATAATGCCAATATCTAAATCTCTCACTATTCCAGTTGTCTTATTCTGGATGCAGTAGAATGTCAGTATTCTGAAAATTCAGCTTCCATCACTGTCTGCACTAGTTTAGGCAGCAAATAGTGGGACTGTCAACTTCCTGTAAAGTGGACGATACTCTTTGTCCAAAATTGTGTTAATATTCAAGTAGACACATCTTGCTCTTATATTAAGCATTTGGTAAGCCAAAGCCCCCTAGATTTCTGCAGGAGGAACTCTCTGTTAGTGTGGTCCTTGTACCCATAGAGCTGATTTTTAAATTGAAATGCATGACTTTACACTTACTCTCTATTTAATTTTATCCTACCTGTGTTTTAGCTATTCAGCATTTTAGCTTATAAATACGTATATTGGTCTCAATATTCTTGTTTGCATATTATCCATCCTTTTCAGCTTTGTCCTCTCTATTTATAATACTTATTCCTGAGAGATTGTGTTGAGTCAGGGCTGGCTTTGGGCTGTTTGTGGCTAAGTAGCTAATGCACCTTGTAGGTTTAGAAGTGGGTCATATAGAAAGTTTTCTGCAGAGAAATGTGAGAAGTGCTAGTTCCCTGGACCTGGTTGCCTTATTCCCTGGGAGACCCAAGAATTACTTATAGACCATTTCAAAGCCTTGCTGTTTTTTTCCTTTTCCTTCCACTCACTTTTACATGCATGTCTCTGAAGAATAGAAAAATAACGAAGTCATTGAAATTATGTTCTAACATGCCTGTCTCTCTTAGCTCTCAAAACTGAATGTCACCGCTTAACTTAGAATAGTTGGAAACTTTGTTTAAAGAAAGTATCTGGGACCCTCCCTTACTTATGTTTACTGTGTTGCTTTGAGATTTAGTCTTTGAAGTACTTAAAGACTGTGGGCTCTTACTTACACTCTAGGGCTTCCCTGGTGGCTCAATGTTAAGAATCCACTTGCCAATGCGGGAGATGCAGCTTCCATCCCTGGGTTGGGAAGATCCCTTGGAGAAGGAATGCGAGCTCACTCCAGTATTCTTGTCTGGAAATATCCCATGGACAGAGGAGCCTTGTGGGCTACAGTCCATGGGGTCACAAAGAGTCTGACATGACTTAGCCACTGAGCATGAGCATGATTCACACTCTAAGACTTAAAACTGCCATGAACTATAAAAAGGTTTTTAAAGAGAAACTTGTACTTGGAAACAGTAATTTACATTCTTAGAAACTAGGCTTGCAGTTGGCCTTAGTCCATTACATGTGTGTGTGTATAATATGTAGACTTATATGGAGATTATTTCCACTTTCAGTCAATGTCAAGCCTTTAAATTTTTAATCTAGAAATCTCTTACACAGACAGTGCAGATATTGAATGTTTCTGCCCTCTTGAATGCTGTTATAGAGCTGTTCTGTGCAGAACAAGAGACAGCTCTCAATAACATAATTGAATGGAAAATGGACTGGCTTAGAGTAGAATCTTTCTGTCTGATGCTCAAGGGCAGTTGCCTCGGTGATGACTGGGTTCTTTCATTGACTCTGTAACACTGCCAGTTCTCTTCACAATTGGTTGGAAATAATCACAGTGACAGCTCCAGTGTGCTGGAGCACTTAGAGGTCCTAAGACGTTTCTTGTGTATTTAATACAGCAGGGGAGAGGAGATACAGAAACTGCACCTACATTGAGAGATCTGTGTTTTCCTGTAAAATTGACTTCAGGTAGCCAGTGAAAGTTGTATTTAAGCTCTTGAAACACGTTAGATTTGTTTCAAAATTGTGGGCAAAATTGGTGTCTTTGTTAGTGAAATTTGGTACAAAGATTTCATTAGTTTAGACCAGTGGTTCTTAACCTGGAAGAGCCAGTGCTCTGTTTTTAAAACAAATGTTTTGTAGTCCCCCTTTATTATGCTGAAGTGCATTCATAGATATATTGTAACTACTTGCAAACCTGGCTGCAAAGAAATGAACATAATGTTCTAACTCTAATATAAAGGAGAAATAAAAATAAAGTCATTAAATATATTTTTCAAAACGTATATGCTCTATACATAGCAAGTGGTTAACTTTGTTACCTGTGTCTGGAATTATTGTGATTGAAATAAGTAAAAATTCAGGTTTATTCAGATAAATCGTACTTACATACACTGAATTATATTGCAGTCATTGAGATGATTTTCCAAAATGTTGAATTAACTCTTGGCAAAATTCAGAAAAGACTTAAATACAGTCTTGCCTTGACTTTCAGAGCAGTTACATTTTGGGCGAGCCTGTGTATTATTAGCAATGTGAAAAAGAGAATTCCTATTTGTATGTTCAGTGGAGTTACAGTCTAGACTTAGGTAATTTAAATGAGTTTCACATCCACGTCTGTTTCTATGGGATATTAAAACTCCGGGGAGGATGCAGGATCACCTTTGGCGTACAGCAGTGCCCCTCATTCCTCAGCGCGCCGAGTGCCGTCAGTGGCCCTGGCAGTGTCAAAACCAAGAAATGTTCACGCAAACTTTCGAAACATCCTGTAGGGTTTAAAATTAAGCCATATTATCTTTTAGCTTCATAAGCTTAAAGGAAACCAGTTTCTTTTCTGTGTGTGTGTGTGTGTGTGTGTGTGTGTGTATAGAACTATCTTTTTTAGATTAGGGATAACAAATATGTTTTAACGTCACAGTTCTGGCTCATTGGTGATGGTTGCCTTGAGCATTGTATTAAACATTCTGAAGCAAAGTCCAACCTCAGTAGGAAATAGTATTGTGATTGATTAGTCATGTCTGCCCTAGGTAGAAGGGGAAACGGCTGCATGGACAGCTGCCACATATCCCATCTCAAGATAGCTCAATATATCTTCACCCACTGGGTACCAGTACTTCCATCTTATGGGATTTGGGAACATGTGGGGAAGGTTTTGGTTGTCATAGTGATGGATGTGTATTTGTGACTGTTCATGAAACCAGGAATACTAAATGACCTACAGTGCTCTAGATAGTTCTACACTGTAGGAAAATATCCTATCCAAAAAGCATGAAGTCACTTATTGAGGAATAACCAATCTAGCTTGGAAAACAATTCATTTATAGAACCTATTCTGAACCAGATGGTCACTGGTGTTGGATATAGAGATATCTTGGCATTGAATGGGAGTTTGCCATGTGATCTCCAGGGTCTTTTCAAGCTCCTTGATTTCATGTGCATAAATCAGAGGTTAGCAAACTATGGTCCACAGGCCAAATCTGGCCTGTTTTAGTAAATCAAGTTTTATTGGAATATCAGCCATACTCGTTCATTTATGTACTGTCATTGGCTGCCTTGGGGCTACAATGGCAGAGTTGAGTAGTTGCCAATGATACTTTATGGCCTGCAAGGCCTAAATACTACTTACCTTTTACAGAAAAAAAATTTATAGGTACCTAGAATCAGTAACACTTTTTGAATGGAACCAGCATATGAACTGATATTTCTAAATATGTCATTCTATGTCTTTAGTAGTTTCTGTGTATTTTGGGATTCTAAAATCTTTTTCTATGTCAGTGTACAATGGCGGGCTAACTAGTTGATGGATTAACAATAAAACTTAGAGCTAGAAAATTCCCAGCTTGATTCTGCAAATATACCTCAATAAAGTACTGCAAAGTCTGCTACTTGCCTGATTCCTTAGTCTTTAAAATTGGGCTGGTAAGTGACTTTCTTCAGTCATGTTATATAATGACTAGTTATGAAACTCTTTGAAGGCCATGAAAATGAGAAAAAAAATTGAATCTCAGAATTTTCTGAAATCAGTTTCAGAACCTAACAGTTCAGTGTGGAAAACATCACATTCTTTTTCTTCCTATGTATTTTAATAAAGCAAAGGACAGTGAGATAATCGTTGCAGTAACATTCTGAATACTTATTTAAAATGCTTTAATATTTTAAAGAGGTTAAACACACACATCTGTTAATTCTTACTTGAAAAAGAAAATACTAGTTGGAGTATTTAGTATGTTAGTATAGCAGTCAGGGTTCTTGAGAGAAACAAAACCACTCTCATTTGCAGTGCATATGTGTGTTTTTTAAAAAGAGATTTGTTTTTGTGAATTGACTCATGACATTGTTGGGGGGGGGTGTCAAGTTCAAAATTTGTAGGAAAGACTGCCAGATTTAAGGTCAGGTTGATGCTTCAGTATTGAGATAGGATTCTTTCTCTGGAAAAACTCGGTTTTTACTCTTAAGCCCTTCGACTGATTAGATGTGTCCCACCCACATTATCAAGGGTAATCTTCTTTACTTAAAGTCAACTTACTGTAGATATTAACTCCATCTACATAGTACCTTTACAGTAACACCTAAATTAATGTTTGATTAAGTGACTGGGTACTATAACCTAGCAAAATTGATGGATAAGACTAATCTTCACAGTTAGTATTTGGAATACTTTTGGTGTATTAAACAAATATGTGGTATATGAAATATTGCAGTAGTGATTAGTTAATAGGAGAGTGTGTATGTTCAGAGCCTAGTAGTCTTTAAGGGATTACCTGGGTTTTCAGTGATGTGTCAAATAGAGAATGGAAAATGGACAATTTAATCAACCTTGTCACCCTTTGAAATTTAAGTTTTTCTCTGTTTTTGTGGTTTTAATATGTTGTATATTAATTTTTTAAAATATAAGATGCCTTAAGTAATTTTAATCATTTCATATAAATTTTTCTGTTTTTACAAGTTAATGGCTTTTGGTAGCCTTTTTATAGGAAAAAAAAGATAGATCTAGGAATCAGTCTTGAACTTATTTAGTCTAATTCCCTTCATTAACAGTTGAGAAACTAGTCCCAGAAAAGTGGAGTAATTTACCCTGGTAACATATCCTACTGTAAAAGAACCAAGATTAGAAGCCAGATCTATCCAGATCTGGTTTCCAATCCAGGGCCTTTTCTGCCACCAGAATGGTTACAGTTAAATGATGCTAATCATGGGCAGGTTTTCTGAAGAGAAAGTGATTTTGAGTCTTATTTAAGGGAGTGAATATGAATTACTAGTTAAGAAAATAGTGGTGGAATTCTTGCCATTCAGTCACACTGAAAGGAGGGGAAGGGCAGAGAGAAGTATGATACTGTAAGATATTTACAATTGGACAACACACCCACTTGGGGCACACAGTGGCATGAGATACCCCCGGGGCTTGAAGAGATTTTACTAGGAAATACAATCCAGGCTAGCCATTGGATGACTCACAGGGGATATTCCAAAGGATCTTAAGAGTAGGTAACACATGGACCAAGATAAGTTACTGAAAGCTCTCTTTGTTGAGGAGATTGAGAACAGAAAAACATGTAGCTGTTGAAACTCAGATGCTCTCTATAAACCCACACAGGGCAAGGGTTTGGAATTCCTCCAGGAGGGAATTTTAGGGACCTTGTGGCATAGAGAAAAGTTGTAGGATGTAAAGGGATCCTTTAGAAGGTTGCCAGGTTTCAGGTATAATCTGAGCTTCCTTTTCTGTAAAATAATAATACCTGATGCACATAGTTGTTATAAGGGGTAAAGGGGATACTGTGTGTAATGTGCTTAGCATAACGTCTGGCACATAGTATTCGGTAAACAATAGCATTTATCTTATTATGTCATAGCAATTGGCTGAGGGTCTAGAGTGAGATCCTTTTTTCCCAGCTTCCCTTATTCTTTATGTCTCCTCCATAGCTCTTTATTGTGCCTTTTCCCCCCTCAAGTATTTTTTAATTTCTTTATTTTTAATTAGAGGATAAATGCTTTACAATATTGTGTTGGTTTCTGCCATATATTGGCGTGAATCAGTCAAAGGTATATGTGTGTCCCCTCTGTCTTGAACCTCCCTCGCACCTCCCACCCCATCACACCCCTCTAGGTTGTCGCAGAGCACCAGATTTGAGCTCCCTGCATCCTACGGCAAGTTTCCACTGGCTGTATCTGCTGTACGTACGGTAATGTACGTGCTTCAGTGCTGCGCTCTCGGTTTGTCTCACCCTCTCCTTCCTCCCCTGTCCATAAGGCTCTTCTCTTTGTCTGCATCTCCATTGCTGCCCTGTAGATAGGTTCATCAGTACCATCTTTCTAGATTCCATATATGTGCATTAATATATGATATTATCCTTTCAACAAAGAAAAAATTATATTAAAAGACAGAAATGAAGCACTAGGGAACTCTTCAGCATGCTTTTTGCTTCAGGTTTCTTACTTCCGGGCACGTGCATGTCTCTAACAGTGTTTAGTACTTCTCTAGCTCTGTGATCCTCAGGCTAGCTTTCTTTTGAGCAAACTGTGCACTTTTTTGGGGGGACCATATTTCAATTTCAAAATTCCATCTCATCAAAATAAAAGGATGTACTTTTCTAACAGCACTATCTCCAATTAACTTTGTTGCCTCTCCGCCGCCCAACACTCTTTGGAATTTAACTGTGAAGATATGATTGGGAAGGGAAGTGAAAAGTACAAGATTTTGGAGTAACTTCTCGCTTTCCTCTTCACAGGGTTATTTCATTTAGTTTTGGGAAAAAAGTGAACTACTTGATGGGTGTCAACTCCAAAGATAATGGTTAAAAAAAAAAAAGGAATTTTGTATGTTAATTGTGTGTTAAGATAGAAAAACACTTAAGAGTGTAGACTCAGTGGTAATCAAGTGACAGATGTGTAGGCTTTTGGGTTTTTTTGTTTGTTTTTTGGCTGTGTCTTAGGGCATACAGGATCTTAGTTCCTTGACCAGGGATTGAACTTGTGCCTCCTGAAGTAGAAGCACAAGGTCATAATCACTGGACCATCAGGGAAGTCCCATGGGCTAAATATGAGGCTTAGCGTATCTATCTCATCTTTACTGCGACTGTTTCTGAACCAGACCTGGAAACCATTGCACTGGTGTTCAGAGGTTGGTAAAGTTTACACTTAATTGGAGTGAATTAGTATATTATCATTCGAAGGAGCCTTGCAGTGCTTGAAGATCTGTTAAAGAAGCGTTCTTTCTTGGAACTCTTAGAGGTGAAAGAGAGGTTCTGTGCACAATTTTGTATGCTAGGCTTTTAAATTTAAACTGAGAAATTTGTTGTATGTGTACATTCATAAACAAAGGAGTTCAGAAAAGCTTGAAAGAGGGCTTTAAGGAGAAGTGAATTTGACTCTTTCTTTCTAATGATCCCTATTTTTTCCCCCAAAGATGCAACTAAATAAACATTACTTTTTTAGTGATTTTTGATTTTTCTATAGTTTGATCATAAGATAGAACAGCTTTCTATTTTCAGGCCCCAGTGTTTCAAATTGTATGGTATTCTGTTTCATAGTTCTACAGTTGATAAGTATTGGTGGTCTATAGTAGCATTTGGTCAGTGAGACATGCTGGTAATTATTGTCTCAAAAGAGTAAGTGCTGTGTTGATCATTAGTGTTTGTTCTCTGATGCACACTCTCCTGCAGTTTCTTCCTTTCCTGGCTGTTATTTCCTCCATTGGATAACGATGCTTTCTCATCTCACAAGTGCCTATGCATTCATAACACTTGTTTTTCTTTCTTTTGTCCTTTAATCTCTCCTCCAAATGAAATCTCCATTTCTCTCATAACTGATAGCTAATGTGTAGTTATTTGATTAAGTTAATTCAGAGTAGGAGTGGAGTGATTGATAGACCTAATCACAAGGTATATTATGAAGTTAGATGTATTTTAAAGTGAAATTTGTGAAACTAAGCAAAAAAACCTGTCGACTCAGAGAAATAGCAGATGGTTTCATATTTAGAGATGATGTGTTTGCTTTATTACTTCTGACTTCCTTTTTTTTTTTGATTCCCAATTTCTGTGAGAACATACTTCTTCCCTCCATAAATTGAGAAAGAATAAGAGGAAGAGACAAGATGTTTGACAAATAGGTATAGGTACTTCTTGACTCTTTTCCTTCTCCAGGCCTTCCCTCTGTACTGTCACTATATGTTTTTGTTTGTTTAGATACTCTTCTTGTGAAATATAACTCATCTCTTAGTTCAGGTTCCTGTCTTCCAACTTGTTAAAAGAAATTCTGCTTATTTAAATGTTGTCAAATTATGTGTTTGTCTATGAAACTTATGATTTTACTTTGTTTTTCAGAACAGTTTTAAGTGACATGATGAATTTTTTCCATCAAGGAGTAAAAGTCACTACTAAGTGTGTCCTGTTGTTGAAAATGTCTCAAATAATACTAGTCTCTATACATTGAT
Source organism: Odocoileus virginianus (assembly GCF_023699985.2). Lineage (NCBI taxonomy): Eukaryota > Metazoa > Chordata > Mammalia > Artiodactyla > Cervidae > Odocoileus > Odocoileus virginianus. The sequence goes on along the minus strand of NC_069684.1, from coordinate 52,421,071 downwards.
AATGTATTCAATACTATATGCCAGGTGCTACACTGGGCATTTAATATATATTATATTCAGTTCTTATAACAACCTTTAGATAAGGTAAATATTTATATTTCCCTTTTAGAGATGAGGGAAGTTTGGAGAAAGTAAATCATTTGTATAAATTTATACTACTTGTACGGAGAAGGCAATGGCAACCCACTCCAGTGCTCTTGCCTGGCAAATCCCATGGATGGAGGAGCCTGGTAGGCTGCAGTCCATGGGATCGCTAGGAGTTGGACACAACTGAGCGACTTCACTTTCACTTTTCACTTTCATGCGCTGGAGAAGGAAATGGCAACCCACTCCAATGTTCTTGCCTGGAGAATCCCAGGGATGGGGGAGCCTGGTGGGCTGCCGTCTGTGGGGTCGCACAGAGTTGGACACGACTGAAGTGACTTAGCAGCAGCAGCAGCATACTACTTGTAAATGGTGGAACTAATTTTAAAACCCATCTGCTTTTGGTTGTACACTGTTTTCCTCTGCATTTGAAAAGCACCTTAAATATTTTGGTGCCTATACCTACAGTACTTTTTAGAGTATGAGCAGCATGTTGAGTCTAGAATTTTTTTGTTTTGTATATCCATCTACTCCTGAAAGTGGTTTATGATTCATTTGTTCCACTTTAAACTTTTATTAATGCAATGAGTTTATTACTGACAAATGTGTGTTTTTTTGTTGTTGTTCCTCAAGGATGGTACTATAATTAATGTAGCATCTAGCATAAAGAAGCAGATGCCTAATATTTGCTGCATGAATAGGTAATGAACAGGTAATATGAGGGGGTATTCACGTAAAAATTTATTTCTTTTGGAATGTGAACAGGAACATTCCTCATATTACAGCATGCTGCAGGGCAGGGTTAGAATCCAAGCTTTGATTAAAATCATCCAAACTCTTTTATTTCTTTGCTTTACAACCACAGATTTTTGCAGGCTGAAAAGAATAATGGAGAGAGTAATGATGAAATACATTTACATCTGCTGCAAAAAAACAACAAAACGACATTTAGACAGTTTCATTTTTTTTAAACCTAGATTAAAAAGGCTGCTTTGAAATGAAGAGTAAATTAGTGGCTACCTAATAAGTAGTTATTACATTCCTGTGCTGGAAGCCTGTTCAGGTGATACTGAAGATGGCGGCTGCCAGTTAACAGTTCTGTCTCAAATAGTTTCTCCCTTGGGGATAGTATAAGCATTCAAGCATTCTTTAGAAGCTTTCCTTTTCATCCCCAATTGAGAGGTTTTAGATAAAGGTGTGACCTTCCCTGAACTGCTTAGGTTTTCTTAGGCTGTCAAGATCAAAAGCAAAACAAACATTTAGAATTATCTGCAGTATATCATTTTCCTCACTGGAACAAGAGAGAATGAAGCTGTTTTGAATAGCTACTCTCTTGACTATATTGCCCTTCTCGCCAGCCACTAGAACTGTCAGGGGTTAGCGGGGCATATTGAATTGGTGTGTTTACAGAATAGTTGATGGTTCTTGATTCTTTTAGACATTATATGGTTTATCATGGTTGCCCCTCAAGATCACTTTAGCAGCAATATGTTGTTGTTTAGTTGCTAAGTCGTGCCCAACTCTTCTGTGACCCCATGGGCTTCCATGGTGGCTCAGATGATAAAGAATCTGCCTGCAGTCCAGGAGAATTTATTTAATCCCTGAGTCGGGAAGATCCCCTGGAGGAGGAAATGGCACCCCACTCCAGTATTCTTGCCTGGGAAATCTGGTGGACTGAGGAGCCTGTTGGTGTACAGTCCATGGGGTCGCAAAGTGAGCGGACATGACTGAGCGACCTAACACTTTCACTTTATTTCACTTCCACTGTAGCCCACCAGATTCCTCTGTCCATGGGATTTCCCAGGCAAGAATACTGGAGTGGGATGCCATTTCCTTACCAGGGGATCTGCGCAACCCAGGGACTGAATCCTGGAACCCGTCTCCTGAACTGCAGATGGGTTCTTTACCACTGAGCCACCTGAGAAGCAGCAGTATAGTGTAGGAGAAATTCATTAGTCACTTAATACTGTAATCTCATTATCAGTAATTAGATCTCTGAGCTCAAGTGAGCAGATTAGTAGTCACCTTTATGCTTTACTAATTTTTAATGATTTAATTTGTGGTTCTTTGGTGTTGGCTTCCAGGTTATTATATTTGCTGAATGTTGTATGATGGGCATTAGGATTATCTACTCCCATCAAGGAGTGAGAACATATTTTCTTAATTTAACTCCTTCAGGTGATTTTTTTGACACCTCTGCTAGTGTGGTGTTACAAAGCAGTTTTAGATAGAGGATAATAGTTATACAACTAGCTAATAATAAATATTTACTATGTGCCAATCATTGTGCTCAGTATTTTACACCTGTTATCTAATTTAATCCTCATTGCAATTTTATTAAGGACCCTTATTATGCCAACTTCATAGATACAGAAATTGAGTCATTATATGGAGGCTAAATAGCTTGTGACACAGGAATTAGAGGTGGGATTTGAATGGGGACAACCTGACTTCAGGGCTTTAGCCCTTAATTGCTCTACTGTATAGCAAGTTGATGCCTTCTGTTTTATACATAACAACTCTATCATTAAGATTTCTACTCGTAAAATTCTCCCGTGTTGTTTCCTATTAGAGTTTGTGTATACAGATTTTCCATTTCTATTCTCATAAAACTTTCATCTTTAGTTTTAGAGGTTGCCAGTTGGTTTCCTGCAAAACTTATAAAGTTTTTACCATTTTTATTCCAGGTAAGAGAGTTGTGTCACCTTGCTGTTTGACATATGTGCTTTAAAGTTGGCGGTAGTCAATCCTTTGTCTCAGTAGAAATGAACAGTTAAAGTACTTATACTTTATTTTGAATTAGATAAGTTTATGGGTAGATTTGCCATTTTAAGTTTATCTTAGACACATGTAGAAGTTCATTTTTATTCTGTAAATGTGCAGATGGGGAACTTCTGGAAGCATCCTTATGTAAAAGAGAAAAAGAATCCCCTCAGAATTCAGAATTGGTCATGCTAAATTTAAAAAGTGAGTGGGAGTATGGATAATCCATACAACAATTTCATTGTTGAATGAAAAGTTTTTCACTTTTTTGTCCTTAGTGTCAACCCTTATAACACTGTTATTGGGAAATACTTGACTAAGCTTTTACTGAAGACTTTAGCTTTGGGAGCACACTACCTAATCCATGAAATAATCTTCATGCAACAAAGTATTTTATTTTATTTTGGGGTTACATGCTCATTCTCAATTTCAACAAATTGTAATTAACTAGAGTGAGTTACACATCTTTGAGATGACATAATTAATAGCCATTGTTTTTTCTCCCAGCAAGTTGTGGATAGGAAGAGTAGGTAGCTATTTAATAAAGCAGCCACTGGGTTTTCTTTGTCTTATATGAAGTTTTAACCTTTGCCTTTTGCTATTGAAGAGGTATTTGCTTCAGGTTGAACTTAATCTTTCTTTGAAAACCTAAATATGTTTAAGCATAGTTTTGAAGCAATAATAAACTGGTGGTACTTACACATAATATGATTTTATTTGGAAGCTTTTTAGTCTGAAATAAGGAGGGAGTATAACAGAAAGCCAAGGAAGCAAGGATGACAGTTCTATATAATAGTTGTGGAATTCATGATTAAAATGTCTCATTTAGTCTAAAACAATGACCTGCTTATTAGTGAATCTACTTCAGTGTCATGAAAAGAAGGGAAAGGAAAAAGGTACTTATGCATCTTTATGGCAGGCACTGTGCTACTGTTGTATGTTTGCACAATAACTCAGGTCCTGGGTTTAATAACTTTTAGCTTTTATCTCTTTTTAAAGATGAGGAAATGGAATTTTAAATAGATGATTTGACTGTAGTTAGAACTAATACTTGGCAGCACTGGGATTTGAATTCAGGAATATCTTACTCTGAGGCGTGAATTCACATCCTATGCTGTCTTTTTTGTTTCCCCTTGTTTTCTTATTCCATTTTTACCCTCAACTCTGTTGGAAGTTTTCAGTTTTATTTCTTTTCTTTTAGTGGTTACCCTAAGAAATATTGGTATGTATACTTAACGAATTCTGAATGTGAGTAGTATTTTTACCCTGTTCCTGAGCCTGACCAGTAATGCTGAAGAAGCTGAAGCTGAACAGTTCTATGAAGACCTACAAGACCTTCTAGAACTAACACCCAAAAAAGATGTGCTTTTCATAATAGGGGACTGGAATGCAAAAGTAGGAAGTCAAGAAATACCTGGAGTAACAGACAAGTTTGGCCTTGGAGTACAGAATGAAGCAGGGCAAAGGCTAGTAGCATTTTGCCAAGAGAACATGCTGGTCATAGCAAGCACCCTCTTCCAACAACACAAGAGAAGACTATACATGGACATCACCAGATGGTCAATACCGAAATCAGATTGATTATATTCTTTGCAGCCAAAGATGTAGAAGCTCTATATAATCAGCAGAAACAAAACCGGGAGCTGACTGTGGCTCAGATCATGAGCTCCTTATTGCAAAATTCAGACTTAAGAGGGAAAATAGGGAAAACCACTAGACCATTCAGGTATGACCTAAATCAAATCCCTCAGGATTATATATTTTAAGTGAGAAATAGATTCAAGGGATTAGATCTGACAGAGTGTCTGAAGAGCTATGGACGGAAGGTCATGACATTGTACAGGAGACATGGATCAAGACCATTCCCAAGTAAAAGAAGTGCAAAAAGGCAAAATGGTTGTCTGAGGAGGCCTTCCAAATAGCTGTGAAAAGAAGGGAAATGAAAGGCAAAAGAGAAAAGGAAAGATATACCCATTAGAATGCAGAGTTCCAAAGAATAGCACGAGAGATAAGAAAGACTTCCTCAGTGATCAGTGCAAAGAAATAGAGGAAAACAATAGAATGGGAAAGACTAGAGATCTGTTTAAGGAAATGAGAGATACCTAGAGACTATTTCATCCAAAGATGGCACAATAAAGGACAGAAATGGTATGGACCTAACAGAAGCAGAAGATATTAAAAAGAGGTAGCAAGAATACACAGAAGAACTATACAAAACAGATCTTCACAACCCAGATAATCACAATGGTGTGATCACTCACATAGAGCCAGACATCTTGAAATGCGAAGTCAAGTGGGCCTTAGGAAGGATCACTATGAACAAAGCTAATGGAGGTGATGGAATTCCAGTTGAACTATTTCAAATCCTAAAAGATGATTCTGTGAAAGTGCTACACTCAATATGCCAGCAAATTTGGAAAACTCAGCAGTGGCCACAGGACTGGAAAAGGTAAGTTTTCATTCCAATCCCAAAGAAAGGCAATGCCAAAGAATGCTCAAGCTACCGCACAGTTGCACTCATCTCACATGCTAGTAAAGTAATGCTCAAAATTCTCCAAGCCAGGCTTCAACAGTACACGAACCATGAACTTCCAGATGTTCAAGCTGGTTTTAGAAAAGGCAGAGGAACCAGGGATCAAATTGCCAACATCCGCAGGATCATTGAAAAAGCAAGAGTATTCCAGAAAAACATCTGTTTCTGCTTTATTGACTATGCCAAAGCCTTTGACTGTGTGGATCACAATAAATTGTGGAAAATTCTGAAAGAGATGGGAATACCAGACCACCTGACCTGCCTCTTGAAAAATCTGTATGCAGGTCAGGAAGCAACAGTTAGAACTGGACATGGAACAACAGACTGGTTCCAGATAGGGAAAGGAGTCCGTCAAGGCTGTATATTGTCACCCTGCTTATTTAACTTATATGCAGAGTACATGATGAGAAATGCTGGACTGGATGAAGCACAAGATGGGATCAAGATTGCCGGGAGAAATATCAATAACCTCAGATATGCAGATAATACCACCCTTATGGCAGAAAGCAAAAAACTAAAGAGTCTCTTGATGAAAGTGAAAGAGGAGAGTGAAAAAGTTGGCTTAAAGCTCAACATTCAGAAAACTAAGATTATGGCATCCGGTCCCGTCACTTCATGGCAAATAGATGGGGAAACAGTGGAAACAGTGACAGACTTTTTTTGGGCTCCAAAACCACTTCAGATGGTGACTGCATCCATGAAGTTAAAAGACAGTTGCTCCTTGGAAGAAAAGTTATGACCAACCTAGACAGCATATTAAAAAGCAGAGTCAGTACTTTGCCAACAAAGGTCCATCTAGTCAAAGCTATGGTTTGGTTTTTCTGGTAGTCATGTATAGATGTGAGAGTTGAACTGTAAAGAAAGTTGAGCGCCGAAGAATTGATACTTTTGAACTGTGGTGTTGGAGAAGACTCTTGAGAGTGTCTTGGACTGCAAGGAGATCCAACCAGTTCATCCTAAAGGAGATCAGTCCTGGGTGTTCATTGGACGGACTGATGCTGAAACTGAACCTCTAATACTTTGGCCACCTGATGGGAAGAACTAACTCATTGGAAAAGACCCTGTTGCTGGGAAAGATTGAGGGCAGGAGGAGAAGGGGATGACAGAGGATGAGATGGTTGGATGGCATCACTGACTCAATGGACATGAGTTTGAGTAAACTCTGGGAGCTGGTGATGGACAGGGAGGCCTGGCATGCTGCAGTCCATGGCGTCATGAAGAGTTGGACAGTATTGAGCAACTGAACTGAACTGACTGAACTGAGCAATAAGATCAACCTCCTTCTGGTTTAAATTATTTTTATTAGATGTTATAGTCCTGGTTATCTTTTAACCACAGAAATAACAGAATAACAGTGTTTAGATTTACCTGTATGCATTTGTCATTTCTTTTGCTTTCTGATCGTATGCCTGTTCTTCATGCATATTAGCTGGAAGATGAATTGGTTTTTAGCCACCCCCATTCAGGGTTCCCCCAGCTCCCTGGGCTTTAGTGTGGGAAGGCCCTAGCTCTCCACCTTGAATAGGCCCTTGAATTCTGCCTCCTGTTACCCTATTTCATATGGCTTCCTCACTTTCTTCAATCAGAAGAATTTTAAAATAATTGACTCTAGCATTTTTAGGTGATTTCCAACCATCAGGTCTACAGTGCCAGAAGCAGAAGTTCATACTGTCATTGTGCTTGACTGGAGTGTTTTGCATTGACCCTGGGAGGTGGGGAGAGAACCTTTATTTTAGTCTACCATACCTATTCCTGCTGCTGCTGCTGCTAAGTCGCTTCAGTCATGTCCGACTCTGTGCGACCCCATAGACGGCAGCCCACCAGGCTCCCCCTTCCCTGGGATTCTCCAGGCAAGAGTACCGGAGCGGGGTGCCATTGCCTTCTCCATACTTATTCCTAGCAACCAGCAAAAATATTTTATTGAGAATATAAGAAAGAAACTGTTTGAGGGAGAATGATGGGATTCAAGACATTCTACCCCCCCAAATGTGGCACCTTGACATATTGAATATTTTAAGCTGAAGGGGTTTGAGAAATGGCAGGTGCAGGTCCTAACCTTCCCCTAGGCAGGTCATACGACCCCTCAGTGTATGAGGTGTCCTCCATGTACACTAAGGAAAAGAGCATCCTTATCTCCTAAGATCTCCTCTAAGAGGAACACCAGAGAAATCTAAGTGTCCAATCCTTGCTAGGTTTTCCCCAATTCACTACTCTTAGCTCAGACAATTTTTTGTCCTATCATATTTTTCCATGACTCTTCTCTTCATCAAACTTGGTATAAAGGTGCATGTTTAACCATTTCTTTGGTCTTGATTCCCTTGTGAAGGCTTCTGTGTCACATAAAAGTAAATTTGTATGTTTTTTCTTTTGTTAATCTGTCTTTTGTTACAGAGACCCAGCTGAGAACTTAGAAGGTAGAGGGAAAAGATAGTTTTCCTCCCCTACAGTCTGGTGACCAGGAAAGGATGACTAGGGCCCTATTTGCCCAGAAGCTGCAGATGGAATCTTGGGAAAACTGACAAAAGTCAGAGAAAAAAAGCAATTCTTAACCAGTCAGCACTCCCAGATCTGCATCTCTAGTGCTCAGTCAAGAGAGGAAGGTAAAAATGGCTTTGTCCATTCTTTTCCAGAGTCAGATTAGCAGGAGAAAAACAGTTGTTAACAATTCGTTCTTTGAAGCTTGACTTGTGAATTTGTCTTCTAGTAGCTACTGATTGTTAATCCTGTCCCTCTCAGGGACCTCTATTGTTCTCTTCCTTGTCTCCTTTTGTGTCCTGAGAACTTGGCTTGGCTTTCCTCCTGCTGGGACATTCGGGTTGTTAAACCTATGTGAGTGGGCATCAGTTGTCAGATTGGAGGCACCTAGAATGTGAATGGCACCTAGAATGGGTTTCCCTGGTGGCTCAGATGGTAAAGAAGCTGCCTGTAATGCTGGAGACCTGGGTTCGATCCCTCGGTGGGGAAGATCCCCTGGAGAAGGGAATGGCTACCCACTCCAGTATTCTTGCCGGGAGAATTCCATGGACAGAGGATGGGGTCGAGAAGAGTCAGACATGACTGAATGACTAACACTTTCAGAATGTGGCTGGACAGAAATGCGGAATGCACCCCGTTTGCGGGTAATGTCCTACCCACCATTGCCAGTTCTTGGGCAGAGTCGGGGGTTGGGATCTTGGGAGGGCTGTATCTTCTGCACCCTCTTTGAGAAAGCCTCTTGTGTCCATGATTGAGCCGTAACAGGCTCATTGGTGTTAAGTCATGAGAAAGGCTTTAACAGTTTGGGGTCACTTGAGATAGGCATACCTTTGGTTTTAAAAACAAAACAGAACAAAAAACATGCAAAACTTCCAAATATTTACTGTTTGCCTTAAATGATACCTGATTTTAAGATATTTGAAAGGATACTTTTTTTTTTTTTAAGAGCTCTATTGCCAGAAGTTGGCATAATTGAAAGCTTATATTCAGCACTTTATAGGAGTTTTTTGGTTTGTTTTTTAAAGTCCTTTCTGTTCTTCCTCTTTGATCTGCTCTTCACATGGGAACTTCTAAATTGTGTGAAACTCCCTTCTGGAACTCTTGCTGACTATATGTTCCACCAGCTTTGTCTAATTCACTTCTGATTGGCACAGTTTTGCTGAGGGATGATTTAGAACTTTGCTGGCTTCTTTGGGAGACTTAAGATCTCAAACTGACTCCTCTGAGACCTCTTTCTTCCTTTGCTTATGATTCTATTGCCTCCTTTTTCCACCTCACTCTTCCAATTTCCTTTAATCCTTTGATAGGTCCCTCTTCAAGCCCCTAGCTCTTCCACCCTTAATTTTTTCTCTGCCAGATATTTTCCATTCCAGCCCCTTAGTTACTTAAACTCTGGTCTCCTGCTCTCAGGGGACACAGGGTCCTCCCCAGAGTAACTGTCTGAGGTTGAAAAGGAAAAAGGCTAATTGGAGGGAGTATTTTATGTCAGATGAGCTTTGGAGACATCCAGACAGCTGCTCAGTGTCTCCTCAATCACCTGCCTAAAATTTAGTTCACAGGCTGCATCAGAGTATATATCAGAGTAGGTGAAAATTTTAAAAGTCTTCACAAATATTGGTAAAAAAACATTAGCCTCATATTGAGTAAGTTACCTCAACTGATCCCACTTGCCAGAAATAAAAATATAAAGTGAATAAAATCCAGTGATTTTTGTATTACTATGTTTTACTGACACGTGGCTAAAATTTTAGAATAAAAGTTATAAAATCTTTGTTTGTATTTATTTGTGTGTATATATATATGTCTATGCATGGATATTACATATATGTGCTATTTTTCTTTCTTTAGAAGATATTACCAAATTAATTTATAAAATCCCTTAAAGAAGTTCTGTTCAAATTGGCTTAAAGATGAATGAACATTTACATAAACTAAGTATTCCTACAATTCTCAGGAGTATAGAAATTAACCCCAACTTTAAAAAAAAATTAACCCAAACTTTTTTTAAAAAAAGTTTGCATTATCTAGGATACCCTATGGTAAATAAAGCTAGTTTTAATATTCTTGGTAAAATTAGAATGTTCTCATAGTTTTCAGTATTAAATATAATGCAGAAGTACACTTTTTTTTCTACCTAGGTTTACTAGTCAAACAAGCCTATATTAGATATTTAAGATTATGAAACTGTACGTTCAGCCTAACAGCAAAATATGTAATAAAAATAAATTGCTTGATGTATGTCTAGCATAACAGGTTGAAAATAAGAACACTTAAAGGGAATCATGTTTAACTTTTTGGGTTCTTTGTGTTTGTGATATTTTTTATATTTGCTTGATTTATCAACAAGAAAAATAACTTAAAATGATGGCTAGCTTTGTTTAATGTCTCATGAAGTTTTCATGAGCAACTCAGGCATAATTGTTAAGAATAAGTGAGTTAATGTAAGTAGGATGAAAGTTTATAAATGAAATTTTTGGTGATAATTGTACTTTATAATATGTCTACTTAAGAATAATTTCCAAAATCTTTTTGATAACTTGAAACCTTAGAGCATACTAAGTTATGTTCAAATGATGGGCGTTTATTGAATATCTGATCATTTCCATGTAAGACAAAATACTGAAACGTTGATTGCTGAACATAGCTTATCCTCTTTTGGGATCTTAAATTTTGTAGAGGCCAAAGATACTTCATCCTGTTAGCAAACATCTTTGCCACATGGAAAAACTATACTAAGAGGAAGTATATGCCTCTAGAAATTGTAAAATGGCGTATTTATAAATTTTCAAAACTACAGCAGAATGTTAGTATGAGGTAGGTAGTTCACAAATGCATGCTTTCTACTAAGTTTTCACTGAAAAATAAAGTGACTAAGGATTAAAAATTTTTATCAATTATGTTAATGAAACTTCTAAGAATAATAAGGACAAAGAAAAAAAAAAGTTTCTGTAGCCAAAGTATAAAAGGAAAATAGGATGTGTTTCTGATAAGGAAAAATATACACTGTATGAAGAATGTTTTTGTTAAAGGGAAAGGAAAGTAATCTTATCCTGAAATAGAATGACTGGCTGTTCCACAATGAGAAAGAGGAAAAGCATGGGACAAAAGCATAGTGTATATATAGAAAAAAAGCAGGAATGTGAAAGGTTTGAGGGAAAGGAATTTTATGTGTGGTCAAGCTTCTAAGATTGAATAGATTTATTTTTAAGTTAAAAATAAAAAGATAAGCCTTAATATCAAAAGTATACTGGGTGTAACTAGAATGACAACATTTTCTTGGATTACTGGTCTTCCCTTATTAAGAAATTGTTTAAAAGTTTTTCTTTTTCTTTTAAGTAATCTGTTTGAAGAACCAAATTTTTCTGTCTTATCAGAATGATTTCCTGTACTTCACAGTTGTCTTTTTCAGATCTTTGATTACTTAAGATTAACAAAGCTAAGGGTTTGTTGACTATATTATCTTCTGTATCTGCCTTTAAGATCTTTTATTGTCACTTTGGTTAAGTAGATAATTAAGTATTATTTTATAATCATCTTCATTCCTATTTAATCAACTGCTCAAGCCTTTTGACATTTTGACAAAATTCCCCAAATCAAATTCTAACTAAAGTCTTTTTTTTCTTTATCACTTTAACTTTGGGGTTTCCCAGAGAGTCCTCAGAAAATCTCAAAAGATTTGTTGCTCATCTTGTTAAAGGAGAGATGTTAAACTAATTAGGTTTATTTGATATATTAAGCTGCATAGGAAGCATTGTCAAATAAGTGATGATGTGCCTTCTTTAGGCTGTATTTGTGTGGGCATATGTTATTAATATAAGTATTTCAGAAATGGTATAAAGTTCATAGCAATTTGTCAATACTTAGTGTTCATATGTTCAGCATTTGTATGTTCAGCATTATGTTATCCGTCATATATTTCTGGTTATTATGTTAAAATATTGTATGTCACTGAAGTAAACAAAGTTCCTTGTCAATTATGTTATAATGATCTCACATCAGATTTTTAGCCATTTAGTCATTTCAAAGACTTTTGTCATTCCCAGACAGTTTTGTTTTACTCCTGATGCTTCTCTGAAGTTGTTTACAGTCAGCTGCAAGCGAGACAGCTCCATGATGCCATCCCTTGAATAGCTTTGAGACCAGGCCAGTGGAGTAAGAATTTTCTGAACTCATAAAGAAGTTCATGGATTCACAAAACTGCTAATCCAAGATCAAATAGACCAAGTATTAATCACATGAGACTGAATCAACTGATAAGGATGATTATAATTTTTTAATGACATTTGTTTGAAACATTGCTTATTCTTTAATGTTTTGTTTTTCTCTTTTCTCTTAAGCTATCTATAAGTTACAGCAATTTGGTAAAGTATGCATTTGTGAACAAAGACGAAACAACTTATTTTCTCCCTACCTGATCTCTCCAGAATTCAGGAACTTATTGAGTATTTTTATTTTCATGGCAATTTAGTTATTTGCGCAAGTCCAATAAGAATCTCTTTTCCTTGAAATAGGACATCATAAAAACATCAGTTGTATTACCAAGGCTTTAAGTGGACTTTTATATTTCAGAATGATGTATAAAATCAAATACGACCAGACAGCTTTAAGGAACTAAGGTGGTCTTTATGGAACTAATGCTTATAAACTCTCTTGGAAAAAAACAAAACAAAAAACTGGCCTGGTACCTGGCTTACAGGGTACCCAGCATTACAGGTAAGTGACGAATGGCACTCCAGGGAGACTCAGTCAGTCAGTTCAGTCACTCAGTCATGTCCAACTCTTTGTGACCCCATGGACTGCAGCAGACCAGGCCTCCCTGTCCATCACCAACTCCCGAAGTTTACTCAAACTCATGTCCATTGAGTCGATGATACCATCCAACCATCTCATCCTCTGTTGTCCCCTTCTCTTCCTTCCTTCAATCTTTCCCAGCATCAGGGTCTTTTCAGATGAGTCAGTTCTTCGCATCAGGTGGCCAAAGTATTGGAGTTTCAGCTTCAGCATCAGTCCTTCCAATGAATATTCAGGACTGATTTCCCTTAGGATGGACTGGTTGGATCTCCTTGCAGTCCAAGAGACTCTCAAGAGTCTTCTCCAACACCACAGTTCAAAAACATCAGTTTTTTGGTGCATTCAGCCAAATCTGCACGTTTGAAGGGAAGTCTGGTGGCAAGTTTCTGCTTTGACTTCCTAGCCTTGAGAGGCTTTTAAAAGTCTCATTTGAGATTCCTTATTTTAAGTTCTAGCAAACTTAAAAAGAGTCTGTATGGTCTGTCATTATTCTTGCTGCACCTATATAAATATCAGGCCAGATTTAACAAGATGAGGCTGATTTTGCAAACAGATTAGTCATTTATTATCTTTGCTAGAAAGGGGGGTGACTACCAAGAGAAAAATCATGTTTCAATAGGAAACTGTAGCACACCCTTGTGAGTCGTAAGTTCTAGTTCTGTTCATTGTTTTTAAGGTTTTATCTACCTGTTAATTGGACTGGATCCTGAATTCTTCTAGTTGCCTGCAGTGTTTGGCTACAGCTTTCCAAGTTAGCATTTCCAGTTTTCTCCCACCCTTCTGACATGAAATCATTGAGAACTAAAACTGTCCTTTTTCCTGAAGCCTGGAATCTGAGTCTGGCTGACTTGATTTAAACTTCAGAGAAATCACGACAGCAGATCATGTATGGGCAGCCTTCATGCCTGTTGCTGTGTGGGCTACTCAGAAAGTTCATGGAGTATTTGATGACCTTACCACAGACATTTTAAACAGCCAGCCAGGAAAATCCATCAGATTGCTACTGCCTGTCCTCACTGTACCATCTAAAGGTACTTTTAAGCCCAACATCAAGAAATCTTAACTGACTGCCGTCTGGACTCGAAAACTGAGGTCATGTTTGTTCTAACCATTAACCTTTATGTATTTTTCTGTTTGTTTTCATAGAAATGTCCCTTGTTAAATGCTTGATTGCTCATACTGTATAGAGAACTAATAGGTGGGCATTTACTCCTACCTATGCCACCACCTCCTGAAATGAGACACAACTGTTTGAATGGACTGACTATTTTCCAGGACTGAGGTTGATTCAGTGGGTTATGGGATAGTCTACCAACTCAGTTTCTGGGAATGAAACTTCTTCGGGAAGTTCCATATGGGAGAGTGACAAGGTTTAGGACATGCTACCCCCAAATATGGCATCTTGGCATGTTGACTGTCCTAAGATGAAGGAATTCGAGAAATGACAGGTATAGGACTCTCTGACTTCTCCCTGAAGCGTGTCATGAGATCTCGTGTAAGAGATGCTCTGCCTATACCCAGAGGAAAAGAAAGGTTTGAGCAAACTGGCCTTGCTAAGTTTCCCCGTTTACTGCTCTGAGCTCATACCCCTTTTCGTCCTGTGATACTTTTCCATCACTCTCTACTCTGCATCAAACGTCATGTAAAAAACTCAGGCTTAACCATTGTTTTGGTCTTTATTTCTTTATGAAGGTTCCTATGTCACATAAAATTTAAGTCACATAAAATTTAAGTAAATTTGTGTGCTTTTCTCTTGTTAATCTGTCTTTTGTTATAGAGATCTAGCTGAGAACTTAGAGGGTAGAAGGAAAAGATACTTTTCCTCTCCTACAGGACCTGATGGTTTCCACCAAAGGACTTTTCAAAAAACTTTTTAAAAGCTCTCTTTACTTGAGACTTAGGTTGACTGCCCTCTGGAGGAAGAAAAAAATATTTGAAAACAAATCTTTTAATTATTTCTTTCTCTTGCATCTTATTCTGAAATAAACAGGAGCTAAGGATTACTTGATATGAGCATGGATTGTCACTTGTAAAGCTCAAGTAGAAGCAGATGTTCTAAGATTTATTTAAGCTGAAATTTCCTGGTGGTTCAGATGGTAAAGAATCTGCCTGCCATGCAGAAGGCCAGGGTTTGATCCCTGGGTAGGGAAGATCCCTTGGAGAAAGGAATGGCTGCCTACTCCAGTATTCTTGCCTGAAGAATTCCATGGACAGCGGAGCCTGGTGGACTACAGTCCACGAGGTCACAAAGGTGTCGGACACGACTGAGTGACTGAGTGACTAGCACTGAAATTTCAATCAACATGTAAAAATGCATTTGTATTGGAATTTTGCAGAGTTTGTATCTTCAAGGGCCTCAGTAATCTTCAAAGAGAAGATAACCATACTTTATCAGTTCTCATTAAATTTTAGGCTCAAAAGTAGTTTTTCGTTTTTTATAAAAACATTTATACAAGACAAGCTTTTTTCATGTGTTTTAATTGATTTTCAAGTGAAAAAAATCATGCATTATGAAAAATAGTGCCTCTACTGCTTTTTACTTGTTCTCCTTATTTATTAATAAATATTATGAGGATATACAGAAGTAGAGATAACTTTTATTTTATTTTTTTAGAGATAACTTTAAAGGAGTATTTTCTTTATTCTTCTTTCTTTCATATAAACCTGTGACCTAGTTTCTATATAAGATGTATGTGTTTTTCTTTGCTCACTAGATAAACACTGTAAAAATAATATTTTAATTGAAAAGATACTTAAACCATATTTTTTATAGTTAAGGTTAAAGTTTTATCAAGTTATTATTTTGTAGTGGGAGGTGTTAATTTAGTGTTTTTAGCAGTGACTTTGTGAGTGCTAATACAAAGGATGAGCATTCAAAGGGAAGCAGTTGCTTGCTTTATGAGTGGTGATGTTGAGTAATGACTAAGTACATTCATTTGCACTGCCAGTATAGACTCCAAACAGATATTTCGGTGTCTTTTTCACAAGTGGGTCATGTGATTTGGTGTTTATCACTGACTTGAATTATCTTCAAGTCTTACAAATCATATAACTTGACCATGAAATCAAGCAGCCGTTTCAAAGGACTCTTCACAAGTAGATTTTATTTTTAATATTTTTTGGCCACTGCAATGAAAAGAAGGTTGTGCAATTTGTGTATGCATATTGGAACTTTGTTTCTCTCCCTCTCTCCCTCCTTTGTCCATGGAATTCTCCAGGCAAAAATACTGGAGTTGGTAGCCATTCCCTTCTCTACTAGATCTTCCCAACCCAGGGAGTGAACCTGGGTCTCCTGCATTTCAGGCGGATTCTTGACTGTCTAAGCCATCAGGGGGCTTTCCAGGTGGCACTAGTGGTAAAGAACCCACCTGCCAGCACAGGAAATGTAAGAGACGTGGGTTTGATCCCTGGGCCGGTCCCGTGGACAGAGGAGCCTGGCAGGCTACAGCCCGTAGTCGCAAAGAGTTGGACATGACTGAAGTGACTTATCATGCACACATGCTTCCTCCTTTCCTTTCCTCCTTTCTTCTTTCTTTGAAGCAAGTTTCAGTGGAAAGATTTCTATAGTACTTTTTGGTTGGTCTTCCCCACATGATTCCTCCCATTAGTAGAGTTAGCTTTGTGCTAGGGCTACTAGGCCATTATATTTTTATAGATCTGAGTCAGCATCTGTGAGATTGCAACCTCTGCATTTTATTTAAATCTGCTCTCTGTGCTTTTGTTTTATGGTTAATGGAGAAGTCTAATCTCTATAAAGAATGGTATCTAAGTTTGTGAAGAACCTGCCAAGGTTGTTGTGGTGGCACATGTGATTGGTGAATCTTTTAGATTTAGATAACTTCAGTGTTTTCAGCACATGTTTAGTATTAGATTTGTTCCTAGGTTCTTTCTTTTGCAGGATATATATTCAGATTGGTTGTATAGAATCTTTAATATGCTGACCTTCAGTTGTGCTAAAGTGAAATGATTCTCTGACCTCTTACAAACTAGGTTATTTCTTTTATTTTTTTGACTGTGCCATGTGGCTTGTGGGTTCTTTGTTCTGCATCCAGGGATCGAATCCATGCACTTCTAGTAAAAGTGCAGAGTCCTAACCACTGGACTGCCAGAGAAGTCCCTAGGTTATTTCAAGATTGAGAATTTCAACATTATTATCTGATAAAAGCTATTACTCTAAGTATTACACAGTTTGGCATTTACATACACACATACATATGTGGAATTTCGAATTAAAGTTAGGTTAAAAAAATGGGACAGTTGTATGAGAGGCATTGTTTATTTTTTGATAATAAAGGCATCGTAAGTTCATTTGACAGATATAAGCTAAATGCCCATGTAGAACTTGGTTGATACTGGGTAGAACTTATAAACAGCTGTAGCTTCTTATCCCTTAACCTTAAAAACCCTATAGCTGTACTTGGTGAATGTAAGTGTTGTAGTAGTTCTGATGAGAGATTATCACAGGACAAAAAGATTAGAGAAAACTTTTTGGACACTGAAGATAGGATTTGGAAGTTGTGGGTGTAGAGGAGGAAGTACCCAGTAGGGGGAGCTGAGGTGAAGGTGAGACATTGCAGATGTGTTTGAGACCAAGTTGGTTGTAGTGGTATGAAATACATGTTAGGGGAATAGGGAAGATAAGCCTGGAGCTGGGGCATATAGGACACTGAATATCATCCTGAGAAAACTTGAAGTCTTGTAAAACTATGGGTTGATTTAGGGCCTAAACTTCCAGGTCTGAGTCCTGATTCACTGCTTGATGGCTTAGTAATCTTGTACAAGTGTTTGGACCCTTTCTGACAGAGCTAGGTTTGTTCTAGATGACAAAGTTGCAAATCACCAAGTCATTGATTTTACCAAAGTTTCTAATGTGTAAGGTCATAATAGTTCCTCTAAGAAAGACCCTGCATTTTGAGTTACTGATCATAAAATATATAGAAAATTATCTTCTCATCACTAACAAAAATTTTATTACCTAACAGTTTTCTAGTTGAGGATTTTTTAAATAAAGGACTGTTTTATATAGTTTTGCTTTCTTTTGGGTATTGTTGATTTAATTTTGAGTTAACTTTAAGGTGAAAGTAAATATAAGTTAAATTAGATTAACATTTTAAGTTTAAATTTAAATAAGTTCAAGTTTAAAAGCACCCCAAAGGAATCAGAGCTAATCAGAACAGTCTTGTACCCATCCTGTGGATGGAATGGAAACCCTGAGGGTTCTGGGCTTGAAAAGAGCCCTGTCTTTGAGAATAGATGTTTAATGAAGTGGTATGGATAGCTGAGATAAGTCACAAGTACAGCTTCACAGGAGCTTATATTAGAGTGGCCATAGTGTGGGTGTTAAGTCGGTCCTTCCAGACGGTCTCCTTTCTGGTTTAGGGCTACTCTGTGGGCTCTGATCTTGGGTTGACAGTAATGTTTGGATAATCCACAACTACCCTTTTGTACCCTACTTTTTGTGACCATAAACTATACCTTTTGACCTCTGAGACTGTTGGACAGTTTAGTTATATATTCAGACTGCATGGAGAGACTTGTAATGGACAGTGGTAAACGGGGTTTTGTTCAAGGAGAAAGAGGGTAAGAGAGCCTTGGGGCTACTGTTATACCTCAGTCTTTAGAATCTGTCCCTTTGGTTGTTGACTGCTTTCCTCAAATGACCACTGGCTTGCCATGATGGTGTGAAGCTATGATATGATGTGTAAGTTATGAGGAATTCATTTCAGATATTATAAACTGGGCTCTAAATTCACCTGACAGAAACCAGACTTCTCTTCAGAGATCATTAGTGAAGGAGAATTGGAGCCAGAGGACCTGCTTCTTGGCTTCTGTTCTTACTATTTGTGTCACTCTGCAAAACATGTTGTTTTTCTTAATCTGTTTTCTCTTGAATAAAGGGAGGGGTAGTCATTTCTATCACAGGTTGTTGCTTAGATAGGATGCTAAGAGAGGATTTTATAAAATTCTAAAGAGCTAATTAAATGTGAAGTGTCATTGGTAGATTGTGAGTCTTTGGAGGCAGGCATGTGTCAAGAGTACCCACAATGCTAAGGCACAGGTCTTGACCTTGTGAGCTCTGTGAGGGCAGGACCTTGTTTGTTGCACCACCATGTACCTAGTGTTTTAATTTGGTTGTACTTATATCATGTTCTCTAAGTTTTAAAACTTTTACTCTTTTTTTTTGTTGTTGTTTCTCCCGTTTCCTCAGAAGTTTGATTTCCCTTCTTCATCTTAGAGAAGATCCCCTGGAGAAGGGTAGGCTGCCCACTCCAGTATTCCTGGGCTTTCCTTGTGACTCAGACAGTAAAGAATCCTCCTGCAATGCGGGAGACCTGGGTTCGATCCCTGGATTGTGAAGATCCCCTGGAGGAGGACATATGGCAACCCACTCTGGTATTCTTGCCTAGAGAATCCCCATGTGCAGAGAAGCCTGGCGGGCTACACTCCACGGGGTTGCAAAGATTTGGACATGACTGAACGACTAAGCAGGCATGCACATCATAGAGAAAATAGTGTAACAGAGCATAGCACCATATTCTATGGCTGGAGAGATAAGCTAACTCTTTGTGGACTAATCCCTCGAGTAAAGAGACGAGATCTTAACAGCAAGTTCTCTGCCTCAGGTAAAAAGGAACAAGATAGTAGGTGGGAATCTGGAGGACACAAATATTGAAAAGGAATGTTTGGGTCCTTCTTTTAGGTAACTGTGGCATATGTTGAGAAATTTAGCTTAGTTCAGCAGACTTTCTGGATTTCTGTTTTGCGTTTAGGACAGTAGCAAAAAGTATCAAACAGAGTAAACAGACCTTGTGTTAGAGTGTGAATAATTTTGACTGTTGAGATGGAAGGAATATGGTGTTCCATTCTCTGAGGGAAAACTGGTTACTGGACTCCTTCAGTGACCTTGAAGGTAAACACAATTAAGAGAAAAATCAGACTTCAGTTCTTCTATTCTAATGATGTTTGTAAGTGAGCACACTAGATTTTAGAAATATCTGTACAGACACACTGTTGACTGTGAAGGTTTCCTCCTTTAGCTTTATGTTGGTAAAATAACATTGATAAATTTTCAATAAGTGTACAGAAGTGGTAATGTGTGGCCAAACTTTAGGATTTATTTGGGACTGGTCCTTTATTATCACCTAGAAGAAAAAATTATAATTTAAACGTTTAACATCTGGGAATCACTATAATTGTGATAGACAAACCTTACTTCAATGGAAGATGGGATAAGGAAGTCAGGCATCTCGAATCTGTCTACTTACCTTGTATATCTAGCAGAACCGTCTGTCAACCAGATCCAAACCTCCTCTTCCTCTGATGACTGACTGTATAGGTGCAGGTGCAGGCGGGGGTAGGAAACAGAGGCAGCATAGCAGGAGTGGGACCATGAGCATCTGGGCTGCTTCTTTGTATGTCTTACCTGTGCCTTCACGGCCTGCTGAGCCTGATCAGGTGCACACTGCTTCCATTTGACAGTAGTGTGTTGCTGTGCATGCCCAACTTCAGGGCTCGATGGGTCAGATAACACTCGGTTTGTGATGGGCAGCTCAGGTCTCATGGTAACTTGGTAGCCCGTGGTCAAGCATTTGATTTGAAGCCCAGTAGCAGGCCAAAAATTGTCTCTTATAGGGAGAATGATTGTCTGGAGATGATGCAGGGTCTTGCTCCCACATCCTGAAGTCCTGCACTGTGATTCAACATGAGGGCCTGCCAAAGGCTCACACAGCATCCCTGTTTGCCAGTGATCTTTCAGGCACTGTGGGATCTGCTGCATCATGTGGCCCCAGGGCAGAGCAACTTACCCAGCAGCTGAAACCTGTTGTAAACCTTCTGTAATTCTGGGACCCCCTCAAACTGGCAGCTCTTCTGATCACTTGATAAATGGGCTGGAGTAACACAGCCACATGGGGACTGTGTTGCCTCCAGAATCCATCATGGTCCCTTAAGCATTGTGCCTCTTTCTTGGTTGTGGGAGGGGCCAGATGCAGCAACCTATCCTTTACCTCAGGAGGGATGTCTAGACCTGCCTCATACCAGTGGCCCCTAAAAATTTCACTGAGGTAAAAGACCCCTGAAGTGTAGTCAGATTTGGCTCTTGTCTTCTGATGTACAGATGTCTGACCAATCAGTCTACAGTAGTTGCCGCTGCTCTACAGTTAGCGTCATGTCATGGGTATGATGGAACAATGTATTGTCTTGTGGAAGGGGAAGACAATAGGATCCCTGCGAAGTATACTGTGACACAGGGCTGAAGAGTTGATACACCCCTGAAGTGAGACAGTGGAGATGTGTTACTGGTCTTACCAGCTGAAAGCAAACTCCCTCTTGTTGGGTCTTAGGAACAGGATAGAGAAAAAGGCATTTGCTAGATCAATAGCTGCATACTACATCCCAGGGATTGTATTAATTTACTCAAGCAATGAAAACACATCTATTAAAACTCCTGCTATTGGAATCACCACTTGGTTAAACTTACTGTTAATCCATCACTCTCCAAGATCCATCTGTCTTCTGCACAGGCCAAATAGGAGATTGAATGGAGAGTGGTGGGAATTTCAATTCTTGCATTTTTCAAGTCCTTGTTGATAGCCTGATTTCTGAAGTCCTCCCAGGGATGTGGTATTGCTTTTGATTTACTGGGTTTTCCTCGATAGAAACAGTTTTAGTAGCTTCCACTCAGCCTTTCCCCATATGATAACGCTCACTCCACAGGTCAGGGAGGAGACAGTGTGAAAGTTATGCCATCTGCTAAATAGGTGTGTTACAATTATGTATCCTGGAACTGGGGAACCCACGGAGTGGATTTGGGGACCCACTGGGCCCACTGTGAATGGACCTGAGCTAAAACTCCGTTGGTAATCTGTCCTCCGTAAACTCCTACTCTGGAGGGCTGTTGTTTTGGGTTGCTGGAATCAGTGTCAGTTCAGAGGCAGTGTTCATCAGTCCCTGGAAGGTCTCATTATTTTCTTTTCCCCAGCCCGTAGTTACTAAGGTTAGGAGAATGATTAACAGCATACGTTTTCAGTAGTCTACTGGGGTCCTTCTTCAGGGAACTGACCTTTTCATTTAAGGGATTCTGGGTCTGTAAACTGGCTCAAGTTTATGATCAATTGAGGGGCCATGACTCTCTCTTTTTATGATCTGAATTAGAATTTTGTTCCTTTGACCTAGACTTTTCATTTATTCAGATCAAATAAGAAGTTAGTAAGCTTCCTATCTATTTCACTTCTAGCAATACCATGATTAGCCAACACCGTAGGTCTGTATGAATCCTACTTTTCCAATTGCTGCTTTGATTCTGTTGTTCATTATGGTGACTATGCCCACCTTGCTTTGGCAGCTAAATGCTGCCAGTTGGCCCCTGCCACCTTGGGACCCAATTATTCCCATTGTGTTTAGGTTTTCTGGTTGAATGGTTGCAGTTCCCAGTGGAAGGTCTGGCTTACAGAGAAGAGAAGAGTAATCAGAAGGCTTTTCAAGGATGTTGGGGCACCTGTCACAGATTTATTTCTCAGACTCTTCTGGATCCTCCCACTGTGGGCAAGTAGGTCTTAAATGACAACTCACTCTTAACATTTCAGTTTTCCTAAGCCTTTGAATCCCTTCTGCATTAGACCAAAGGGGAACCAGGGGTGGGGTGTTTTAAATTTGCCCATGGTGTGTCATCTTTTGATGTTTCACCCAACCAGCCAAACTGTTAGAGCCCTTTCTAATGGCCCCAGCTGGAACATGAAAGGCAGAATCTTTGCTTAATGAGTCCTTATTAAGAAATTCAGCCTGATTCAACTTTATGTTCCTTGTACCATTATCCCATACCCTTAAATACTCATTTCCAGATACGTTCCCTCAGTTTCTGCAAGCATAAATTATAATTGAAAACCCAAGTAGTTCTTTTGGTGTGTACGTAGCAAACCTCCTACTTTGTACCTCACTTTTAGGAACCTGCTGGGACTTGAGTCTAGTTATAAATCTAGAAGAAAAGAGGGGTGGTGGAGGTGAGTCAGCATTGTCTTACATGGCAGCTCCCGCTGGGGATACCATTGCTGTTTTCATTAGGCAGAGTGGGGTCAATTCCCTCAGGGGTGGAAATGCTGATACCAGTGTGGGTGGGGTGGCTGCTACTGCTGGACACCCAGGATTATGGTTAGAATCAATCCAGTTCTGCCACGTTTAGTGAAAAATTTTATAATATATACACATTCCTATTGTTATTTAACATGATACAGGAGCCATAAGAGATGCGGGTTCGATCCCTGGGTCGGGAAGATCCCCTGGAGGAGGGCGTGGCAACCCACTCCAGTATTCTTTCCTGGAGAATTGCACAGACAGAGGAGCCTGGTGGACTGCAGTCTGTTAGTTTGCAGAGTCAGACACGACTGAAGCAACATAGTATGCATGCACAGCAGAGATAGTATAGGATCAAGATGGAGTTGAATCCTGGCTTAATTATTATTAGCCATATGATCTTTGGGCAAACAGCTCTGATTTTTCGGTTTCTGCATTTATAAAGTAGAGATTATAATACATACCTGTGACAAAAACTGCTAACTGGACAAGAGGATCTGTATCAGAAAAATACTTAAATTTAAAAGAATTAAAAAGTGAATAGAGAGATTAACATATTTAATGAAATATTTCTATTGTTTTATGCTACTTAATGTTATAAAATGTCTCTTACAGAGGTTAGTTTATAAGTTTAATTAATGTTAAAAGTGCAAATAATGAGGTAAAGTGTGTAATGAAAAATGTTGACCCTTGACTAGTTCTTCTCAACCTTGGGTTATTATCCCTAGTGGTGACTATTTTTAATTCTCTTTAGCAGTTTCTTCTGGTATATACTTCCATATTTTTCACTGTTATTTATGAGCTAATTTCTTAATTTTTCAATTTTAGTCAACTATATGTTGACTTTCTAATAAAACGAATGAAGATTTAGCTCTTTTATACCTGCTTTCTATTAATTCTTTCCCTCTCCCCATCAACTTTCTTCTTCCATAATAGTACAGTTTTTGGTTAGTCACTGTCTTCATTATTATAATTATGTATTATTCATAGCTGAGCCACAAAGTGATTATTATAATTATACTCACTTTTCTCTGTAACTTATTTTTCTTGAAATTTATGGGAAATTTTATTTTATTATATCTTTGATAATTTCTTCTTTTTTCTGTCTTCCAGAATTTCTGTAGTCTAATAATGGCTATCCTAGATTTTGATCTTCCAAGTTTCTAGGGTCTGGGTGATTTCCTCAGCTTTATTTTCAGCCTTAACTATTATATATATATTTTAAAGTTTCTGCTCTCATTTAAATTTTTCAAAAGTTTTTTTCTTATTTTCTAGGTTTTCCTTTATGTATCCCCTATTCTTGTTTTATGGATACAGTTTCATCTCATCTTGCTGAAGGTATCAATTTTAATTTTTTAAAAAACAGTTTATTTGTGTACTGTATAGTTTTTTTTTTATCTGATTTGGTTTCTGTTTTATTCATGATAGAATCATGTCCCAGTTGTTCCTCAAATGTTTAGTTAATGCAGAAAATTTTAGTGGACTCTCTGTGCATATGAATTGCACTCTAGGACTGTTAGTTGAAAGCAAGATTTATATTATTGAGATATCTCTTGACTCTTAAAACTTATAGTCTTTTCTTTTGGACTGATTTTTCTTCACAAAGAGGAATCATTATCTCCTGCCTAGGCAGTAAAAGGCTGGTCTGACACTTGAGTAAGAGAAGAAAGCTTGGGAGTCGGGGGTGATCTCACTGCTTAGTAAGTAAACTTGTATTTATGCTTCTTGTTTTCAGTACAGTATCTTATCCTCACATTCAGTGTCTTTAGTTTCTAAGTCAAATCTGTCAGATCCAGTTTTTACCAGAGAGTAACTGCTTTTCTCCTGCCGGAATGAGTGTTAGTGGGAGAGTTGGAAAGAATGTCCAGTGTGTAGTTGTTCCTTATGAAAAGTTTCATCATCCTCCTGATTTTAGTCCCACTCATAACTCTGCCTCATTCTGTGCCTTTCTGGGATTCTTTATTTGTGGATTACTTTCTTGTTGGCATCATTCTCTTGACTACAGCATTGTTCTCTCCTAACTACAGGTTAAGTTTCCACTTTATCTGTTCTGTTAAGTCAGAAACTGTCCAACTCTTTGCTTTTCATCTTCCAAAATTTTATTAGCTTCTTTTGTCTTTAATTTCCTCTAGTCTTTATCCCAAGAATTTAATACTTAAAAATTTTCCTTTACTGTCTTTTTAGTGGAGTTTTGGGAGTGATGATAAATGCATATATTATGCATATATAATGAGAGATCTTTCAGTTTTTAAAAATAGTAAACAAAGTTTAAGCAAAATGGCATGAAAACAAAAAGACTGGCAAGAGGAAGTAGTTTGATACTCTCTGGATTTCTTTAGAGGCAAACCTCATTTAAGAATGTCTTGTTTTCTCTCTGGCTCCAGCATCTTAACTCTCATCTGCACAATTGTCTTAGGACATTCAGGGCCTCTGGTGTTTGGAATGCTCAGTTTTCCTGGCTCCTGCAAATTGCTTTCTCATGACTAGTGAAAATCTCCCATACCAAGCATTTTCTCATTTTTTTTCCTAAGCCATTTCTGTATTGTATCTTAATAAATTTCTAGTCTAAAATTTGTTTTGAGTCTAAATCAGTGGAAATTTTAGTGATAAATCACATAGAGCTTTAACCGTGTATCACATATATCAGATAACATTTCTAGTTACAAATAACCGAAAACTTGACTCAGTAAAATAAAGGGAATTTGTTTAATTTACTTAACTGGAAAGTTTAGAGATAGGTCAGTCTTCAGATGCTATTTGAGCAGGACTCTGGCTCTGTTTCTTTGTAATTCTCTTGGCTTTGCTCAAATCTTCATGCAGATTTTGTTTTTAGGCTGGCTTTCCTCATGATTGCAAAATGGCTGCAGGAGTTCTAGGCATCATATTTCATACCACCATCATACAGAAAAGGAGAGATGTTCTTTTCCAAAAGTTCTCAGGAAACTTCTCCAGCCGTCAGGGTGAAGTAAGGGGTATTACACTGAATGCCTTGAACCTGAGTCCTCTGCCTTATTGCTAGAGTGAATGTGGTTGCCTTCCCCCTAAACATAAAGGCTGTGTGAAGCAAGAGTAGTGCTCCAAAGGCAAAGTAGGGGACATGGTTGCTGGGGTTGCAACCAGTGTCCATTACAGTGTTTAGTTTGAGTATTTCTGCTTTTATCACTGTATCGTCATTTTTATATTTTATATCATTATGCTTTTTATAAGTTAGTTTCCCCTAATTAACCAAATTTCATTAGTCTTACCCATAAACAAAGCATTTTTGTCTTCATCCTAGAGGCTTTCCCTGAAAATTTGTTTCATAAAAATACTCCCAAAAATTCTTTTGTCTTTAGAGACTTTTTTATTCTATCTTATGATAGTCTCTTATTAGGAAAGAGAATTTTTCTTCTCCCTCCTTACCTTCTTTCATTTTACTTTACCTTCTTTCTCTCATCTCAGTGAAGCCCAAAAAGAAAAAGAATTGTATTTTTACTGCTTGACAAGTGCTCTCTCATAAGAGGAAGAAGTGTTCTGTGGTTCCTTCTTTCACATGCTGTTTGATCCTGTCTCCCCTCTGTTTTCTAGATGTGCTTATTGAATGACAGGAATATCAGCATAGAGCCTTCCTAATGTCTTACTGTGTTTAATTTTGGTTTGCTGTATACCATTTAGTTTCTTCCTCTTGAGACCATGTTCTCTGATTGCTTTTGAGATAATCTCTCTGTCTTTGGTGTTTGTATAGTTTGTTGACAATGCGTCTTAGTGAGATGTGTATGTAGGAGGTTTCTCAGTCTGATGATTAATGCCTTTCATCATTTTTGGAAAATTCTCACCTGTTATTTCTTCAAATATTGCTTCTCATTCTATTCTCTTCTTGATTTGCTGCAAGTTGTTACTAGGTCTTCTTTCCTATGCTCTGTATTTCTTAATGCCATTTTTCATTTTCCATGTCTCTGTTTTGTATCTGAATAATTTCCTAAGATCTTTCTTTTTTCCTCTAATATTCATTTATGTATTTGGCTGCTCTGCTCTTAGTTGCAGCATGCAGGACCTTTGTTGTGTCCTGTGGGATCATTCACTGCAGTACGTGGGCTCTCTAGTTGTGGCACATGGGCTCTAGAGCTTGTGGACTCAGTAGCTGGGGCATCTGGGCTAGTTGCCCCACAGCATGTGGGATCTTAGTTCCCCTACCAGGGATTGAACCTGTGTCCCCTGCCCTGCAAGGCTGACTCCTAACCCCTGAACCTCCAGGGGAGTTCTAGCTCTTTGTCTTTTTTTAATGATTTCTTAAGCTGTGTCTTAACCTGCAGCTTGCTATGCTGTGCTTAGTCGCTTAGTTGTGTCCAACTCTTTGTGACCCCATGGACTGTAGCCCGTCAGATTCCACTGTCCATGGGGATTCTCCAGGCAAGAATGCTGGAGTGGTTTGCTGTCTCCACCAGGGACTGGACTGGGGTCTTCTGCATTGCAGGTGGATTCTTTACCGTCTGAGCCACAAGGGAAGCCCAAGAATACTGAGTGGCTAGCCTGTCCCTTCTCCAGGGGATCTTCCTGACCCAGGATTCAAACCAGGGTCTCCTCCATTGCAGATGGATGGATTCTTTACCAGATGAGCTACCAGAGAAGCCTAACCTGCACCTTAGTAAAATATATACATATACATATATGTATTTTTAAATTTCAGTGCTTATACAG
Organism: Odocoileus virginianus; assembly: GCF_023699985.2. Classification (NCBI taxonomy): domain Eukaryota; kingdom Metazoa; phylum Chordata; class Mammalia; order Artiodactyla; family Cervidae; genus Odocoileus; species Odocoileus virginianus. The sequence continues at coordinate 52,393,680 of NC_069684.1, read as the reverse complement.
AATTTAACACCTAGACAAGGACCCTGGAAATGATTCTATTCTACTATTAAGATAGCTCCCCCTCCCAAATCTGTGTGACATTTTTGATATGTTTTATAATATTTTCTAAATAATATTAAGCATGCTTATTTTGTAAGTTCTATCTATACTATTAACTGAAGTTTTTATTGTCTAATTCTATTATCTTTTGTGTCTTCTATTTACCATGTGGTGGGTTATTTCTTCAAGTGCTTTGTAACTTTGGATTGTAAGCTCAGCTTTAATGAGGCTATATCTTTAGAAATTCTCTAGGTCCAGAGTAGTTTTGCATTTGTTTTTGCTAGATACCCCAGGAGTATTATTGGCCTGAGATGAGTTGTTTTTTTTTTAAAATAAGTCTCTGAGCCTTGGATTTCTTGAACCAAGCAGCTAATATACATTTGAACTTCAAACCTTTCTAAAGGCTAGGCCACAACTCTCAAGTTCTCAGTGTAGACTGTTTTTGTCCATTAGAACCCTGGCCAAGATAGTTAAGCCTCTTAGCTGGGTGACTTGGTTTTACGAGAGCATTTTATTCTACCCCTCTGTTTCTCATGGTTAAGGCCCCATTTCCAGCTACTTAATAGGTGTTAAAATTCAAGCCTTCTGGTTATTGAAACTGGCATGTCTCCCCACAGCAACCACAATCAATTCATGCTTACGGGTCTGGTTTTCTCAGTTCCTGTCTCTTATTTTTGGCTTCTCACTGCTTACTTTCCTTCTATGTGTTTAAAGGATTGTTTGTTTTATTTCATCCAGCATTGTTACATGTTTAAGATAGTCTTAGGTCTGGTTCTCCAGGAAATAGAGTTGAGGCAGAGATTTGCATGGAGGAGGTTTTTGAGGCAGTTCTCTTGGCAACAGCATCTGTAGGAAGGAGAAGGATTGTGAAGCAGGATTGAGCAGAGGGAGAAGCTAACCTACAGTGCAGTTGCAACCAGGATTTCAATTCTGTGGGGAGCTCTGGGCAGGGATCCGTGTTCAGAGATATTTCAGATTCAGGCATGGGGCCAGGTCTTTGTACCTCAGGGAGCCCCTCTCTCTAATAATATTTCCTTTGGTCAAACTGGCCTATGAGGACAGCTACCACTGAGCTGAGCGATGCTCACCAGTGTATTCCTTACTGCTTTGGGGGTATAATGTCTTCTGGGCCCTCCTGTGGAGTATGGTTGGCAGGCACCTTTTTTTCAGCCTTAACCTGATATGTGCTCTCCAGGGTCCCACTATTCCTTCACTTTACCATCTACCACAGCAATTCTGGCATTTTCCTGTCACTTACTGTAGACCTTTACATCATCCAAGCTTTTAAGAGCTATCTTAATAGTAGAGTAGAATCATTTCCAGGGTCCTTGTCTAGGTGTTAAATTCTGTATCATGGGAGGATACCTGTTTCAGCTAGACACGTGCTCAGTCGCTCAGTCATGTCCAACTCTTTGTGGTCCTATGGACTAGAACCTGCCAGGCTCCTCCGTCCATGGGATCCTCCAGGCAAGAATACGGAGTGGGTTGCCATTTACTTCTCCAGGGGATCTTCCCGACCATCCACATCTCTTGTCTCCTGCATTGTCAGGTGGATTCTTAACCACTGAGTCACCTGGGAAGCCCTTTCAATTAAGCTCTCCTTTATCCAACTTTATATTCTATCTCCCTTGATCAGCATTTTCAGGATCCAGCCCTACATGTACTTTTCCAGCTGCTGTGGGTCAATGTTGGCTAAGTCAGTCCTGCAGCTCCTTCAGCACATAGTCCTGTTCTACCTTAGCACATTCTGCACTTCCCAAGCATAGTTGTTTGTGATTGGTCTGGAGCCGGAAGGGGAAGTGGAGGTTGATCGTGGAGGACATAGGTTGTCTTGTGTAGTAGAAACCTTTGCATCATCTTCAGGCAAGGAAAAGTATTATTAATAATTCCTCAGGATCAGATAGTTCCTGGGAACCTGGAGATTCAAGATTTTCAAGCGCATCACTCAGATATCCTCATGCTAAGCCTTAGGGTTCTATGCTTTTCTAATCAGAACCCTGACCTTGATGTAGTTGATTTGAGGGAATTGAAAATCCAGCCTGGAGCTCAGCTACCCTTGTGTTGAGTCTTGGGCTGAAGCTTCGGTTTTCTGTTGTTTTTGTTGTTGTTGTTGGAGGTGAGAGGCTCTTTATATGCTGCCAAGGAGGCCCTCTGACTTTTGCACTTTACGTTCAGTTGGTGATTAGTCAGTTGCCCACAGCACCAATAGCACCTAGCAAGAGCCATCTGATTTCACAGTCCTTATAATTACTGCTTTCCTCTTAACTTCTCAGACCCTGAAATGTGATATCCACCAGCGCATTCATCTTATACTGGTGTCTCATTCCAGATTACTAGTGGTGAAAGTTTTAACAACTGTCCTGCCACCTGCCAGGGGCTAATGGTACTCCATCTCCTCCTAGTGATGGGGGTCTTTGGGTGAGGGCAATTCCTGGAGTGACTCTTGGCAGTGAACCAACAGTAGCTAACATTCTTGGCAGCTGGGGAAATTGAGTCTTTAGGCGCAAGACCTGGGAGATGAACCATATAGTGTCCACTCTAGAAGGGTTTCTGGTATCTTAATATGTAGTACAGCCAGAAATAAAAGCTAGAACATAAATCTAAAACATGTAGAACATAAATTCTTATGTGGACTCTTTTTCTTAGTAGGTAACAAGTTTGGATATGGTTTCTTTGAGTCACTCAATCCTCAGCAGAAATTCCATTTTCAAAGTGTATAAATCATTAATCATATTACTGAAATGAGAGATCATGATTTTGAGATAAACCTAGGCATTACTGATTTATTACTTTAAGGGGTAGATACTACCTTTTGGTGATATAATTTCTTTTCTTAGAAAGTTTTATAATAGGGTGTCACATTGCCAGCTTATTGAAAGAATACTTTTTACAGAATCTATTCCTATAGCTTTAATTACTGACATTCATGGAAAAGAAGTTAGAAAACATGCTCGTACCATCTAGTGGTTTCCCATTTATTCACATTTGGTTATGTAGCCATCACAGCTAAGCTTTGAAATATGTTAACACCCCTAAAGAAATCCCAATGTGAGCAGTCACTTCTTATCTTGCTCCTTGCCCTTCCTCCCCCACCTCAGCACCAGAAAATCATTAGTCTCTTTTCTGTTATGAATTTGCTTCTTCTGGACATTTCATGTAAATGGAATCATACAATATGTGACTGACTTTTTTCACTTAAAGCCAGTACCTCTTTATTCCACTGTAGATTAATCCTAGTAATAATTCTCTGTCTTATAGTAAGAGAGAGAATATTGCACACCAAAGCTGAAACTCTTCTAATACCACCTCTACTTTATGCCACTACTGTTCCATCAGCTATGGCTTGGTGAGAAGTTTCTAGTTATGGGTAGCAACCATAGTATATCATTGAAGTGGCTGTATTTCAGCAGTCTCATGAATTAAGCAGTAATGGATGAAGTTATTTCAGAGATTTATTTATTTACTTAATTTGTTCATTGATTCATTCATTCACTCATTCATTCAAACTGGCTTTGTGAAAGCAAAAGAATGAGGTATCATATATATTTCAGCCTGTTCTCATGAAGAACTGCATTCCAAGTAATAATGGGTGGTGGTTTTGACTTTTTTTTTTCCTAAAAAGGAGCATCTCAAGTATTTTTTTTTCTTTTAGAAAACTAGAACAGTTTAATTCCCCTTCTATTGTTATCTGATTATAAGAGAATAAAAGTGCCTGTCATCATCATAGTTGTAATCTTAATATCATTTATTGGCTGCTTATAAGCCGACAGCTATGAGCAGTCTGTTGGACACTGTACTAAGCATGTCACATGAATTATTCTCTATTATTCTAACAGCCTTGTCAGTTAAGTGGTATTATCTTCATATTAGAAATAGGAAAAATGAAACTCAGAGTTTGAATACCGTTTAGATTCACATCTGTGCCAGCTTGAGTGTTCATGCATTTCTAGATGGCTGTTTTCTGATTATTCTTTTAAAGTCTGTAATATTAATGTTAGCCCCTACAAAGCATCTGTGTAATGTGTTGGTCATGATTCAAATGATACCTTCATGAAGGCCCATGGAACGCCATAGTTGTGTGCCCTACAGCTCAGTAGCAGTGTTCCTTCTTAATAGTGTGCCTAGAGAGCTGTTTGTTCAAATTTATTGCCACATATTAATAGTGCTTATTTTAGGCTAACATTTATTGGGTGTTTATATGTGCCAGCCTCTATGCCGAAAGCACTGTCTCATTTGAACTTTAAAACAACTAATGTGACTGTGACTTCTGGTGTCCTCCTTTTCCAAATAAAGCAGCTAAAGCTTTGAGAAGTTAAGATACCTCCCTTTGGTACCCTAAGTTTATATCTGTGTATAAAGAGACAGCACTGGGATTTGAAAAGTATGTGTTAGCACAATCTTAACACACTGTGCCATGCTGGCTCTCTCATTGGATGTTGGTAACGGTCATTTTTACTTGTCTTTGGTGAGCTTAGTCTTTCTTTCCATTCCTATGCTCTTTCTACTTACTGATAATCTTTGTCTTCTTTCAAGACCACTTGTTCATTTGCTAAGCTGTGTCCAACTCTTTGCAACCCTGTGAGCTGCAGCATGCCAGGCTGTCTTTCACTATCTCCTGGAGTTTGCTCAGATTCATGTCCATTGAGTCAGTGATGTCATCCAACCATTTGATCCTCTGTTGCCCCCTTTTCCTCCTACTCTCAGTCTTTCCCAGCATCAGGGTCTTTTCCAGTGAGTCAGCTCTTCACATCAGGTGGCCAAAGTATTGAAGCTTCAACTTCAGCAGCAGTCCTTCCAGTGAATATTTAGGGTTGATTTCCTTTAGGATTGACTGGTTTGATCTCCTTTATGTCCAAGGGGCTCTCAAGAGTCTTCTCCAGTACCACAGCATGACAGCATCAATTCTTTCGTGCTAAGCCTTCTTTATGGCCCAGCTGGTCTTGTCTTTTTAATTTTGATGGAATGGTGAACTGATGTGTTATTTATACTTGTATATTAATTGTATTTTTAGTCAAAAAATTTGAAAGGTAATACTTGATGAAACCAATTAAAGTTTTTATAAATTTTTTTCACTGGAGAAGTAACATATTCACTATAATAAAGAGGGAAACACTTAAAGCTGTATGTATATTTATTCCTTTTTCTTGGTATATTTATTCCTTTTTCTTCTTTGAATTTTTGTTTCATTTTAAATGTTCTTTATTTGTTATCATAAGAAAGTAATTATCATCTCAAAGACATTTTAATCATCAGCAGATAAGTGGAAGGAAGTTATTTTAAAGTGGCTGTGCATTAAAAATTGCACTGTGTATATATCCCAAAGATAAAACTTGATTCACCTTTAAGGATGAAGACAGGGAAAGGCATGCTGTATTCTATTAATAGTTTCTTTCCTTTAGTTCAGATAGCCTTTGGCATCTTGGAGGAAGATAAGTCCAGAGGTAGAGATCTATATCTATTAATATTAGAAGCATACTTTTCAGAGGTGCTAAGTGCAGGTGAATGTTTCCTCTGCTTACTGGCTCCTCTTGGGATCTGTATACCTCATGGCCCCTTAGCATATTCATGGCAAGAAGGCCCTCTCCCCTTCTTCCCTTCCCTGCTGAGTACAAGTTACACTTTCCTAAATCTCAACTTTCCCCCCATACTCCTGGTTATAATCAGTAGATTTCCTGGCACACTTGTACATGCTCTAGTAATGTTTTCTTAAGGAAATCTCTTTTCTGGAATGTTGGAATGCATTCTTGTGCCTCTCCATTTTTTACCTCCTATACAAATTTTTTGATAAGGAAATATTTCATTAAAAAACATAGAGGTTTTCCTTATACTCGTTCTTTTCCCCTAACTTTCTAGGCTAAACAAACCCTAAATGTTTGTGCTAAAAAACATCAAAAAGTTGTAAAAATTGACATGTCCTTCCTTTTTCTCCTCCTAGAATAATTCAAGCATATTTTAAATAGATTAGGTTTTAAAATAGAATCATTGGTAAGTGATTTGACAGTATTTATGCAGACTTTTAGTATCTGTTCTCTGGACCTTATTATGTGCAGTTTGGAGTATCTCATGTAGCATATTATATATTGTTGTTCAGTTGCTAAGTCATGTCTGACTCTTTTGCAGCACCATGGACTGTAGCCTGCCAGGTTCCTCTGTCCATGGGATTTCCCAGGCAAGAATTCTGAAGTTGGTTGGCATTTGCTTCTCCAGGGGATCTTCCCGACCCAGGGATCAAACTCGTATATCCTGCATTGGCAGGTGGATTCTTTACCACTGAGTCACCAGGGAAGCCCACACCTATATAGGGTAGTTATTATCTCTTAGTTCATATATACTAACATTTTTATATTAGTGCATTCTTATTTTAGTACGTGTTTATATGTAAAATATGTACTATTTTATATACTATGTATTTTATATGTGTATAAAATATACATATATATGTGTATAAAATATACATATACCTTAGAAAGTGAAAGTGAAGTCGCTCAGTCCTGTCCGACTCTTTGTGACCCTGTGGATATTAGCCTACCAGGCTCCTTTGTCCATGGGGTTTTCCAGGCAAGAATACTGGAGTGGGGTGCCATTTCCTTCTCCAGGAGATCTTCCCGACCCAGGGATGGAACCTGGGTCTCCCACATTGTAGGCAGATACCTTACCATCTGAGCCACCAGGGAAGTCCTTATACCAGACCTCATATGTATTTATATGTATATTTTATACACATATAAAATATGTATGATGTTATATTTACTATAGCATAGTTTATAATATGTTAGTCCATATTTATATGTAAAAATCTACATTTTTACACTCTGGATGCTAACCTGCTTTAAATAGCAAAATATCTAATATTGAATAGAAAGCCCTGCAATAACATGGCATGTGTTGATTTCATCTCCCAAATCTGCATTAATCATGTGATTTAAAATATTTAGCATTCTTAGAAGTTTTAAAATTTTTTATTATCCTGCATGAACTTGTCATTTAAAACTCAAAGTACAGATTTCTTTTTTATTTAGTATACTTATTTTTTACAGCATTTTTAGATTTGTAGAAAAATTGAGTGGAAATACAGAAAATTCCCATATTCTTTTCCCACTTCCATCCCCACCCCACCAGTTTCTCCTATTGTTAACTTTTTGTGATGTACAAGTCTGTGTGTTTTGATGAATGTATAATGTCATATATACATCATTGTAGTTTTCATACAGAATAGTTTTACTGCCTTAAAAATGATAAATGAATGTTAAATGAAAAGAAGAAGTCCTTTTTTCAATCCACCTTTTCAGTCTGACTCTAAGAAACTACGGTTAATGCGTGTATTTTCAGAATTGTCTTGCAATTTGACTTTCTAATGGAACAATGAGTTTTGGACCTCTTTGCATATAGTGTGTGGAGATCCTGCCTATTTTCCAGTGCAGCAGAGTCAGTCTTCTGGAACCCTCTTGAAGGAATCTTTGGTGACTGTGGGGACCAAGCCCACAGTGCATTTGCTTTGAGCAGTGCGCTTAGAATGAGACTGTAAGGTGGCATAGCTAAATGCTGCCCAGTAATGACACTTTGGTATGAAAATTGAATGTTATAACATATTCATGGTTTTAGGATTATTGAACACATAATAACGTATTATTAACTGGAAGATAAAGAAGTGCTCTGACATATAGGCATACATGTATTACATTAACTTCATGAGTACCTTTGTCTAAATAGAAAAGCTTTTACTTCATATTATTCAAGACTTAATAATAGTTCCTCATTCTGGATATTTTAAACCTTTAAATAACTTTCGTTGATTATATGATTAAATGCTTGTCAAAAGAGTGTATTGTATTTTCTCTTTGAAATATGGAATTTGAAAAAAATGTCATTCAGTGAGGTTATAAGGATGTTTCAGGAAAAAACAATTCAGTCATTTTAAGCTTCCCCATAAAATTATAAGAATATTTGCTGTGAAAAAAAGATTTCTGAATACTCCTGCATGATAAATTCTTGATATGTGTTAACTTTAGACATAAAAATTAGGCATTATTCAATTGACCTGGTAGACTTTTAAAACTAATTATGAAAGATAGAGAACTTAGTGACAATTCAAATACATAAGTGTGCCTTTTGCTATTTTCTGTTTACCGGTTTTTAAAAATAATTTTTAAATTTATTTATTGTTTGGTTATGCTGGGTCTTTGTTGCTGCACGGGCTTTTCTCTAGTTGTGGTGGTGCAGGGTCTTCTCATTGAGGAAGCTTCTCTTGTTGTGGAACATGAGCTCTAGATCCTGCATGCTTCAGTAGTTGTGGGACCTGGGCTTGGTTGCTGTGTGGCATGTGGAATCTTCCCAGATCAGGGATTGAACCTGTGTCTCTTGCATTGGCAGGCATTACCAGTTTGTTGAATGGAAATGAGCACCCTTTATTAGAAAACCAAGTGATAATTTGTTTCATATTTTTCTTACCTTTCATATTCATCATTGAATAATTTAGTAATATGTACTTTTGATGAATCATTTAATTTACATTCATAGCAACATTATTCATGATAGACAAAGGAAGCAACCCAAGTGTCCATCAGTGGATGAATGGTTAAACAAAATGTAGTATATGCATACAATAGAATATTATACAGCCTTAAGAAGGAAGGAAATTCTGACACATGCTATACAGCCTTGAAGACATTATGCTAAATGAAATAAACTAGTCACAAAAAGGCAAATACTGTATAATTCTACTCATATAGGTAGCTAGAGTAGTCAGATTCATGGAGATAGAAAGTAAAATGGTGGTTTCATTTATTGTTTAATAAGTACAGACTTTCAGTTTCACAGGATGAAAAGTTCTGAACACTGGTTGTGCACAGTGTGCTTGTATTTAACACTACTGAACCGTAAACTTAGAAGTGGTTCAGATGGTAAATTTTATATATATATTCTACCACAATAAAAATTTTTAAAAATCAGTTTCAAGATAGACACAAACTAATTTTTTCCAGTGGAGTAGTCTACAAGGAGTAGAGAAGTCTAGTTGTTTGAGAGACTTTTCCCAAGACTGTACCATCTCATTTCCTAAATATTTGGGAAAATGTTGCTGGTTCAAACTGCTATGACAGTGTAGAGGGAGAAGACTTGTTTGGTAAGTATTGTCTTTTCTTAAAAGGATACATAGACTTAAAGCTTTAAAAATTTCTGTATGAGAATTTTCTTTTAGAGACCATTTATTTGACTATTTATTTGTGTCCAATGTTTTGTGTTCATGGTGTCTCTGAGTCAAATAATATAATCTAGAGGTTATGAGGCTAAGTAGATATAAGGCCAAGTTAGAAAGAAGATTCCTGTGTCATAATGCTTAGAAGCAGATTGAAAAGTATAGCCTACCCACAACAAAAATGTGAGGATGTAAGAGCAACCATAAATCTGCTTCAGAGAAGAGAGGCAAATTGCATGCTTCAAATTACTCCTGTTCATTTTTCTCAGAGTGATCAAATTATTTGATAACAGAAAACCATATTAGTTTCTTTCAAGTTTAACCACCACAGCCAGGCTTTCATATCCAGTGTTCTTTAATTAACTGCTGGGTTCTGAGAGAAGAATAAGGAGAAAATGTGTTTGGATACACTTGTCTGTCCGTTTCACCAGCCTTCAACTTTTATTTGCAGTATGTTTAGAAGGGTTCTTTAAAAAATGATGGTATGTACAGAACCACATTACTGTGCATAGTTACACCATTTAGTTAAATACTGTGTGAGTGTCACATTTTCTTTAAATTTTAATAAATTCAAAAGTGAGCAGAATACCTGATTAGTCTTGGGTCACAGATTTTATCTTAATTATCTCTTATTTTATCATATTTATCTCTTAATACCTAGCCCAGTGCTAGGAAAATAAGAAGCTATGTAAATATTTGAATGAATGAATGACTAAATTAATGAACATGTACTCATTTGTGAATTGGAATAAATGCCAGTTTCATCTATAAATCTTTCTTTTATGAATATAATGTTTCATTTGCCTTCCCATGATTGATCTCATCAGATCTATACACCCTTATGGATTCTGTGTCTACTTATGCTATCAATTACTGTAAAAGAAGTATTGAAGTCACAATTGGAAATGTGAATTTGTCTATTTCTTTTTTCATTCTATCCAGTTTTGCTTCATATAGTTTGAATCTCTTTTTTTGAATGGGCATGCATATTTAGAATTGCTCTGTCTTTTTGATGAATCAGCCCCTTTGTCATTATGTAGTGTTCCTCTCTACCCCGACAATATTCCTTATTCTCAAGTCTGCTTTGTCTCATTTTAATAAAGCCACTCTACCTTTCAGTAAGTAAATAAATAAATAAAAATGAAAGCTTATTTACCACACTTTCTATAAAATAATTTTCTTTTGTAATAGGATTCTATAACAACAACCTTTATTTGCAAATGTATTGCAAATGTACCATTTGTATTTAATGGTATATTTAACAAAAATTTGTATAGTGCTTACATATGCCTTGTACTGGTCTCTGTAGGTCATGAAAACTCCTTGCCTAGTTTGTCCAGTTCTGTGATCTAAGAAGGAGTTCTGAAGATTCAAAGTCTAGTCGAGTTTGAGTTTGATTATTTCACGAATCAAGACACTCAATTCATATTGATGGTTATATACAACCATTCTTTAAAACCTTTTGGGATATTTCTTAGTACCTTGGTTGTTTGAAGTCTCTAAATAGTTACATTTTAAAAAAGTCTGAATTCACTGTGATATCTATTAAACAAAAACCTGTCATCTTTTTAAAAAATAAGGAATCATCTATTATATTCAAATATAGCTATAGCAGAAGGCTTAAATATGAACAGAGCACTATTTGTCTTATCAGGTGTAGCTGTTTTAGAGAAGAATAATACCTACATTTCTGTTTTTTAAACCTCATACCTTCCCTTTTCACCCAAATAACAAGTACTCTCACACATACAGTGTCTGGCAGAAATTGCTTTACTGTTGTTCAGTCACTCAGTCATATCTGACTCTTTGTGACCCCAGGGACTGTAGCACGCCCATGCTTTCCTGTTCGTCATCATCTTCCAGAGCTTGCTCAAACTCATGTACATTGAGTCAGTGATGCCATCTCGTCCTCTGTTGTCGCCTTCTCCTTTTGCCTTCAATCCTTCCCAGCATCAGGGTCTTTGCTGATGAGTCATTTCTTTGCATCAAAGTATTGGAGCTTCAGCTTCAGTCCTTCCAATGAATATTCAGGGTTGATTTCCTTTAGGATTGACTGGTTTGATCTCCTTGCTGTCCAAGGAACTCTCAAGAGTCTTCTCTAGCACCACAATTTGAAAGCAACATTTTTCTACTCTTTATTTTTGTGTTTTAAAGATAGCATTTATGCATTTGTTTCCTAAAATCTTGTCAAACCAGTGTTCTTACCAGGCTTTAATAGACCTAATGTGTTCCGATTTCCTCCAACTCCTTTCTACTTCCTTTGATATTGTATATTCCTTTGCGGTAAGCAAAGCATGGTGTAGTATCACCCATTTTGTAGGAATGGGGAAATGAAGGCAAAAGTTAATTGACTCTTTTAGGAATGGAGGGAAGGAGGCTTTCCAATGTCACTCAGAAGCCAGGAGTTTGGTATTTTTTAATATATGTGCTGCTGAAGAGAGCACAGGAGTTTGGTATTTTTATAGGGAAAGAATATTATGGCTAATTGAGCAGACTTTATGAATTTAACTTTTTAATGCTTGATTCTTCACTTAAGTATTAAATCTCTCAAGTATTATCTGTATCAGTACTAACTAATCTGCCTTTCATTATATAATGGATAGCTGATCCAGCCTTTCCTTTTAAGAAAATCCTTGATGTATTAGATCGTTAAAACAAATTCTAACATTTGGTGTTCATTAGTGTTGTGACCGAAACAAAAACATTTTAATGGTTGATCCCAGAGTATTTTGAAGTTAGTATAACTTTGCTGGAAAGGTATTTAAGCTCTAGTATCAGTTGCAAATAGGCCATGAGCCAGTTTTCAAAGCTGTTTCTAAGACATTGAGTATGTCAGACTGCAAAAAGTACATTATGTGGCACTGTGCCATGTGGCAAGGAGACAGAATGAAACAATTACAGTGGGATTTGTATCGATAATTGTATTTCTGAGTGAGTAGTTTAAGATACAATGAAGCAGAGTTTAGAATAACTCCCCATCCTGTTCAACAGTCACTTTATTTGTTTGAAAGAGGTATTTTGAATATAAAGAAGAATGAGAATTGGTGGATAAATGGTTAAGACTTCAGACTCAACATTTAGGATTTATATCTAATTGACCTGGCTGTAAAAAACTGCTGATTATCATTTATCTAGCAAGGTAAAATAATGACTTTCTGTAATCTAGTGATTAAAAAGATAAAATTTTCACTGAAGGTAGCTCACTGCTTATTCTTGACAATAGTTCTTCTTTTATAGAATACTCAAATAATTTACTTGTGGTAAATGCCAAAAAAAAAAAGGCACAGTTAATGTTATATGCACATTTGAAATTGAAATTTTGTACTTCATTTGCCATCCTAATGCAAACAAGAAACTGAAGAGAGACTAATTGGATTGATAGTAAATACAGTCTAATAGTTTCGTGTGTGTTTTGACATTTAACCATAGACAGTATTACTTGCCAGAACTCATTTAAAAAAAAAAAAAGCTGAGCGTATTTTTTTATTCAGAGTTGTCTTCATTAGTGTAATTTTTCAATGTAAGATAAAATGTTTCAAATTTACATAACTGTTAGATCTGTTTTCAACAAATATTTTTGAAGCATATGTAGATTTCCAATGTTATTCACATTACCACAATAAACATTTCCTAACACAGTCCTTTATGAGTTTCTGGTTATTGAACATGTTTAGGTTGTTTTGAATTATTTTTATTATGACTGAACTGATTTGTTTTCATATGTGTATTTGTATATTTTGGCTTTATCCAGATCTCAGATAGTTTAATGCCAGTTCTGTCAGAAGATAATTTTGAAGCCTTACTCTTCACTTTTTTTCCCCTCTCTGATATACAGCTTTTTGGTTGGAAATATGTTTGAGGGTGTAGTATTTGGAGTGTGTAAATCACTTGGTGACCTTCAATATTTAGAATAATTTATAGTGAAGTTGAATTTTCAGTGGCTAATCAGGATCCTTTATTTGATACTTTTACTCAAGTAAACTGCAAATTTGTCGGGTTGAATTTAAGGATACTTTGAAAAAATACTGATTTTCTATCTAATTTTGAAAAAATTAAACTCAGTTAAAAATTAAGTTATAATTTTTAGTTTATTAATGGTTTTTTGTGTTGGTTTATTATTTATTTTGTTCTCAGTTCACATGGTAGAATCTTGCTGTTACCATAAAATGTCATTAGATCCAAACAGGCTTGAGTAATTTTTTAAATCACCCTTATGATATTTCAGTAATTTTCTGTTGTTTCTTAAGTCTATTCTTTTAAGTGAATGTTACCTTCTGATCTTTCCTTTGTTAGTCAATATGATTTGTATGCAGAGTAAGAGCTATGTTTGTTCATCAGGGAGAAAAAAAATAGAAGGTGAGTCAGTTTGTTGGAAAGCATTTTCAATGATGTAAACACTGACATACTGACTAATAAAATAAAAGTGTCATTTTTATGATGATAAATAAGTGTAGGTAACAAATAGAGAGTTTAAGAACTGGTGTCAATTTCTGACACTCTTTCTATTCAAAGGTGCAGTAAAGCTGGAAATTTGTAAAGCTGTAAGAGGAGATCATCTCCCATTTTCTAATTATGGTAGATATTGCTGTTTTATAAGTAATGGCTTATATATATTTTAGATTACTTTAAAAAGTAGATACCATATGCATATGGTGCAAAATTCAAAAAGAATAAAGGTTGAGTATCAGTCTCTCTAACTTTGCCCTTCAACCCATCTGTTCTTCTCCTTAAAGGCAATAGTAATACCAGTTTCTTAAATATCTTTCCAGAGATTTTTATGTGAGTAGAAGCATATATGTAATGTGTGCATATATTTTATTTTACAGTTTATTATTCAAATTATAGTAAACTAAAAACAGTATAATATCCTTTTTTTCCTTTTCCCCCATTTAACAACATATCTTGGAGATCATTTATTTGAGAGGTGTTAATTGAATGCCTAGTCTCTCTCCTGGGAGTACAGCAGTGAACAAAACAGATGAGGTCTCTGCACCTATGGTGCTCAGGTTCAAGTAAGGAAGATAGAAGAGGAGAGAGACAGAATACTAAAGTAGGGTTATGTGGTGAAAAAAAAAATGACTAGATTAGATGCTTAGGAAAGACCTCTGAAGAGGTGACTTAAAAAAAAAATTTTATTATTAAATTTATTTGATGTATATTAACTGTTCTAATATTCAGAATATTTCTGAAGTTCATATTATTGTTAATCTCCTTGTATTTATGAAAAATAAGTGGTGAGTGAAGTAGTACTTCTATCGTGAGTTATGAGAGAGGGGCACTTGGAAGAGCCTGATGGATTTCAGAGCCTGAGATCTTCCAATTTTAGCAGGAAGAGATATGCACCCCACCATGAGACATGCCCATTAGAAATTCCTTAATGGATCTGGGGTTTGTTTTCTAGGTGTTGAAAATGTTCTGCTATTAGTGGTGATGGTTGCAAAATGTACTAAAAATGACTGAATTGTACAGTTTAAAATGGTCAGGCAAAATTTATGTTCTGTAAATTTTATCTCAATAAAAAATTGTATAAGCAGTAAATGTAACAGTAATTGTGTAACAATTGCTTTATATTATGGTTTTGGTTTCCACCATACATCAACATGAATCAGTCATAGGTATACATATAACCCCTCTTGAACCTTCCTTCTACCTCCAAATGGAGACCGAACTGACACAAAGGGACTGGCTAGATGAAGATCAGAGGAAAGAGGCTCCAAGGACTTTTAGGAAAGCTAGTGTAGATGGAGCATGGAAGGTGAAGGGGATTAGATGGGCAAGAGCTAGGCTGCGTAGGGCCAAGGTAAAGGATTTCATTTTTAGGTGTGATGAGAAGGCATTAACAGGTTTGTTTATTTGCTCATTTGTTTTTGTCAAGACTGTGATATCTGCTTTAAGTTTTTAACAGATAATTCTGACTGCAGTGAGAATTACTGGTTGTAGATATAGGTGTATGAAGAGCTGCTTGGTTTCCGTTGTATAGATTGATGGAATTTATTTACTTAATCCCCTCTAATGGACCTTTAAGTTGTTTTCATTCTTGGCTTTTTTATATGATACAATTTGTACATTTTTAATGTACAAATCTTATTTGAAAAATTTAAAAATAATTTGGAACAGTGTTGAAACAGGATGATTCTTATAAAAGAGAACTAATAATATGCATCTAAACTTTGTACTACCAAATAAAATTTTGCAGGTGGTCAAATACCTTTACCCTGAGCAGTGTGGGGGCCAAGGAAGTATCAGAAACCTTACAGGATCTCAGTAACCAGTGTGGAATGAACATTTTTGAGTCTCTCAATTTTATTTTCTTTTAAAATTAACTTTATTGAGATGTAAT
The DNA here is from genome assembly GCF_023699985.2 of Odocoileus virginianus. Taxonomy (NCBI): domain Eukaryota; kingdom Metazoa; phylum Chordata; class Mammalia; order Artiodactyla; family Cervidae; genus Odocoileus; species Odocoileus virginianus. The sequence continues at coordinate 52,378,108 of NC_069684.1, read as the reverse complement.
TTGTGTATAAAATGTTAAGTGTATAGCTTTAGGTGTTTGACAGCCATGTAACTACCACTGCAATCAAGATAGAGAATATTTCATCCCATAAAAAGTTCCACTGCACACTTGTACCCTTCAGTTTCCCCTCCTGCTGCTGTCCCCAGGCAACCACTCATCTGCTTTTGTCACAAATTTAAAACAAATGGCACTATACAACCTGTCTGCTTTTGTGTCTGGCTTGTCTTCCTCAGCATAATATTCTTGAGAGTCATCCATGTTGTATGTGTGAGTAGTTTGTTCCTGTTTATTGCTGAGTAGTTTCCGTTTTATGGATGTATCACAATGCATTTATTCGTTTGTTTGTTGATGGACATTGGGGTTATTTCTAGTTTTTTTGGCCATTATGGATGAAGCTTCTGTGAACATTTGTGTATAATTCTTTGTGTAGAAACAGGTGTTCACGTCTCTTGGGTTAATACTCAGAATTGCCAGGTCACATGGTGAGTTTATGTTTAACTTGAAGAGAAAGTATCAAATCGTTTTCAGAGTTGTACTGTTTTACATTCCCACTAAGTATACATGAAAGTTCTAGAGGCTTCACATCCTCATCAACTGATGATAGTGTTAGTCTTTAATTTTAGCCATTTTGGTGGTTGTGTAGTGGTGTCTTATTTGGTCTGAATCTGTATTTTTCATGTGTTTATTTTCCATCCATATAGCTTCTTCTGTGAAATGTCTTTTCAATTCTTTTGCTGTTTTTGACTTGGGTTTTCTTCTTGTTATTGAACTTTTAAGAGTTCTTTATATATTCTGGATACAAGTAGTTTGTTGAATATTTGTATTGTGAATATTTTCTTCAGTCTACGCCCTGCCTTTTCATTTTCTTGATGGTTGTTTTTGAGGTTCAGTTCAGTTCAGCTGCTCAGTTGTGTCCGATCTTTGCAACCCCATGAACTGCAGCACGTCAGGCCTCCCTGTCCATCACCAACTCCTGGAGCCTACCCAAACCCATGTCCATTGAGTCAGTGATGCCATCCAACCATCTCATCCTCTGTCGTCCCCTTCTTCTCCTACCTTCAATCTTTCCCAGCATCAGGGTCTTTCCATATGAGTCAGCTCTTCTCTTCAGGTGTCCAAAGTATTGGAGCTTCAGCTTCAGAATCAATCCTACCAAGGAACACCCAGGACTGATCTTCTTTAGGATGGACTGGTTGGATCTCCTTGCAGTCCAAGGGACGCTCAGGAGTCTTCTCCAACACCACAGTTCAAAAGCATCAATTCTTCTGTGCTCAACTTTCTCTATAGTCCAACTCTTACATTCATACATGACCACTGGAAAAACCATAGCCTTGACTAGATGGACCTTTGTTGACAAAGTAATGTCTCTGCTTTTTAATATGCTGTCTAGGTTGATCATAACTTTCCTTTCAAGGAGTGAGCGTCTTTTAATTTCACGGCTGCAGTCACCATCTGCAGTGATTTTGGAGCCCAGAAAAAGAAAGTCAGCCACTGTTTCCACTCTTTCCCCGTCTATTTGCCATGAAGTGATGGGACCAGATGCCATGATCTTAGTTTTCTGAATGCTGAGCTTTAAGCCAACTTTTTCACTCTCTTCTTTCACTTTCACCAAGAGGCTCTTTTTGAGGTATACATTTTATTTTGATGAAGTTTAGTTTACCTGTTATTCTTACATGGTTTGTATTTTTTTGTACCTTCTCTTACCTTGCTTAAGAGATCTTTGTTCAGCGTAGGGTTTTGAAGATTGCCTCTCAGATTTTCTTTTGGAAATGTTATTAAAGTTTTTAGCTTTTATTTTTAGGTCTGTAGTCCACTTTGAGTTGATTTTTGTATAGATTGAATATGAATTTGTGTGTGTGTGTAGTCAGTAGAAACCTGTTGAAAATGGTTGTATACAGAGACAACTTTAGTGATAGTGTAAAGGTTGCAATGAAAGGGTGAAAAGGTGAGTGGTGTGAGTTAATGATGACCTGAACTAGAACACCAGTCATGCATGTGGCATTTTAGAGATAACATTGGATAGGGAGGAAAGATGAGGCTAAGCTTATGGTTCCAGGAAATATTATGGCCTGTAACCAGGACTGCAATATAGGATAAGGAAAAGATTTATGATGAATGGAGAAGGGTCCTGTTTTCACACTATTGAATTATGTGATAGCTAGATCTTTAGTCCATGTTCACATGCACACATGTTGGAGCATAGCCAGATTCTTAGAACATTTCTTTCTTTAACTCACTGTAACCAGTTTTCTATGTTGTTACATGGTCTCCATTATGTTAATTTTTATGGCTTTACAATTTTTAAGTTTTATAGTGAAGCTACTTTATTTTCAGTATAAAAGAATGATGTTAAAAATTGTTTCCACTATGTTTCTCTCCATCCATCACAGCATAACTGCTAATAAAATTATTCTTTCAGTTTTTGTCTAGATATGCAAACATATACTTTTCACATAAGTAAGACTGTGTTATTTTTATTTTGATTCTCCAAATTGTCCTAGAAATGGCCTGTGAAAATGTGTTACTTCAAGCTGACTTGTGTCCTTTTGACATATCCCTGTGATTGTTTGAACACTTTTTTATATTCTTTCATAACGACATATTCTCAGCTCATTTTGCACTTTCCCTGCCTAAGCCCTGTACTCAGTCACTTCTCCAAGCATCTCTGGTTCTTTTTAGTGGAAAATGGCACTTAGAAACAAAGATCTAGATATTAACTATATTCATTGCTACTAAGGCCTCATTGTTTTTAGGTCCTGTCAGCATACAGAACTTGGAAATTATATATAAATGTGTGTATATACATTTAGGTGTATATACACATACACATATATAGAATGTACATATGTTTACTTTTATATCTGCCTATCTATATAATAATCATGAGTTCATACCTATATCTTTAATTGTAGTCCAATGTCATGGGCTTTTCCCCTTGGTTTTCCTCTTTCCTTGTAATGAAGCCTGTCTTCCATTGACTGTGGTATATTTGCTTATTTGCTCAGTTCCCTTGTACATCGCAAATCTTCTGGCTACCGATGGCAAAATTTTTCCTGCAGGACATGCCGACTGTTCTCTCTCCAGCAGCTGTGTCCAGCCCGAGGGAATGGGGAGAAAGATAAAGAGCAGGGGGGTGGGGAAAGGTTTTCCTCGTGAAATTTGGCTCAATTACTCCATTGGATTAAGAGGACTAAAGAAAGGGACTGTACAGAATTTTAAACGTAAAAATAGTAAATCTGTCTTTTAAAAAATATTTTTTCTTCCATCTCACTTTTTTTCTTTTCTTTTTAACATTTTAATCTTTAATATACCTAAGATTTTAGAGGGATATTTTAGGACCTAATTGTATTTTGTTTTTCCAAATGTATAGTTATTCTAACACTAATATTAACTAATCTGTCTTTTCCCCAGTGAGGTGAAATGCTCTCTCCATTGGATCCTGTTTTACGTTGTTCTGTTTCTACACATTTATGTTCTGTTTACATGTTTGTTTCATCCATTGCAATGCCTGCTAGTGGGGTAGTGTAATAGTAACCTTGTAGGGTGACTGCGAGCATTAGATGAGAATCGCACATAAAATGAATAGATACCAGTGATATAGTAGACTGTAGTTAACGCATATTAGCCATTATTATTATCATCTCAATAGAAAATGAGTCAATTTGGGGGGAGTTATTTTTAATTTATTTATTTTTAATTGGAGTAATTGCTTTACAGTATTTTGTTGGTTACTGCCAAACATCAGCATGAATCAGCCAGAGGTGTACATACGTCCCCTCCCTCGTGGACCTCCCTTCCTCCTCCTGCCCCCTCCCACTCCTCTGGGTTGTTACCCAGCCCTGGGTTGAGTTCCTCAGTCATACAGCAGATTCCCATTGGCTGTCTGTTTTACAGATCCCGCCTTCTGCTTCCTGTCCCTCTCCCCCATGTCCACAAGTCTCTTCTCTGTGTCTCCATTGCTGTCCTGCAAATAATTTCATCAGGACCATCTTTCTAGATTGGAAAAGGAATTAATTTTTTAAAAAATAGGGGAGTAAATTGCAAAAGGAAAAAGTATAGTAAGAGATACAGACAGCTCTTTTTTTTTTCCCATAAAAACTTAGAGCTCCTAATTTTTTATACTGTGCTTATAGAAATGTCAGGAACTCATATTCTTTTTATACAGATAACTTGTATTTAAAAAAATGCAAGCGAGATTAAATGATGTTTATTCAGGATTATAGGTGTTGTAGATTACAAGCTCTTTGAGGGCAGAGACTGTGCCTGAATTCATTTAACAGCTGGTTATTGAGCACCTCGGTGTGCCAGGCCCTGAGCATAAAACAAGATAAAACATCCATCAGTCTTGAGCAGCTCACAGTCTAGTTGGGGAAACAGACACGTAAACAAATAAATACAAACACACACACACACGGATGTTTTTAGTTGCCTTCCACTAATGTGGAAATATTTATATCAGAACTGCACACATTCAGTCACACATTTTCCTAAACATAAGGATGGGATAATGAGAATATTTAAACAGTGTTCTTATGCTGCCTTCCTGTGAACTGTTTCTCAAAGTGGTTATTTGACCCTTGATCCCCTACCCCCTCAAACTTATATATTATGTCACAAAGAAGACAAAAAGTCACATTTGGAATGTTTCTTTTGTATGTTTTCTGCTTTTAAGGATCTTAACTCTACTTATTGCATGTTTAATCCTGAACAGTGAATGCATATACTTACTATGTGTTAACAAAATGATGGTGATTTCAGTACTCATTCTAATATTATTTTCTATGAACGCTTCCTCTAGTTCTGTGACTAAAATCATGTAATTGATTTCTGTTTTTATAAGATCAAGTTAATGAATTTTAAAATCCAAGCATCTGTTCTGTATATGTTCCACACCTGTGACAAGATGATTTTCACCATTCACTTATAAAAGAGAAACACATTTTTAGGAAAGGGTCCCCCAGCTTTGATGCCTACATTCTATTTTTTGCTTGGTAACCATGTGAAAAATACCAATTACTGAAACTCTGAGAAGAATGAAGTTACTTGTAAACCTAGTATTCATACAAAAAAGGCCCTCTAAATCAAAACCATACCAAGATGCAATAGACCAAATCTGTATAACATAAAACTTTCAGGATCAATGTAGCTAAAAAAAAAATCCATGATTTGGGAAGGCAGCTTTAACAAAACAGTATTGTGAAAAATAACTAAAGTGAAACAGCTGGCAGCCAATCTGACAAACATGGACCATGCCAGGAAGTTGGGGGTTCAAACCACTGAAGTGAGTATTCAGGTCAATATTAGTGGACCATATTTCTGTACATTTTTTATAACCTTTTAATGCATTTGAAGTGTTTTGACAAGTGGAGTTATGTAATTTTCTAAGATTAAAAACCTAAATAACAGTTTCATTTCAGTTGACATGAAAATCATGACACACAGTGTTACATGGCAATTGTTTCTTAATAAAGCTGGGATAAAAAAGAAAATCATGACAATTTCAGACTTCGATGAGAGTGTGATTTAGGTTTTGGTGTATGGGAGACCCCGGTTTGATTTCTGAGTTGGGAAGATTTCCCTGGAGAAGGGACAGGCCACCCACTCCAGTATTCTTGGGCTTCCCTGGGGGCTCAGGCGGTACAGAGTCTGCCTGCAGTGCAGCATACCTGGGTTCCATCCCTGGGCTGGGAAGATCCCCTGGAGGAGTCCATGGCAACCCACTCCAGTATTCTTGCCTGGAGAATCCCCATGGACAGAGGAGCCTGGCCGGCTACAGTCCACGGGGTTGAGAGAGTGGGATAAAATTGAGCGACTAAGCACAGAGCGTGCACACAGCGTCCATTAAGAAGGATAATGTAACAAAGTATCACTTTCATTATTAGAAAATTTCTTCAAGAGGAATACAAATATGAGAGGTCTAGGAATGCCTTTCAAGTGGCAGAAAAACAGGTTGTATTGTGGGTATTGCTAAAACATGTAGAGGCTGGCTTTGGGAGCAGACAGCAGGTTGTTTAAACCCTAGCTCTGCCTTAGTCTGTTGAACAGTGTAGTTAACCTTTCTGGGCTTCAGTTTCTTGAGCTGTGAAATTTATGAAATAGATCCCTTAAAGTGGTTGTGAGATTTACATGAGTGAATACGTGAAAAATGCTCAGTGTGTTATTAGCACTCGAGCAGCACTTGGTCAGTGCTGGAAATAAAGTTCAGTGTAAACAGACGTTCTCCCCTCATGCGTTCTCGCTCCAGCTTTTTTCTCTCCTCTGTTTACTCTTATTTTGTTTTTCCCTTTCTCTTGGTTTTCTACTTTTCCCACTTCTCTTTTTACGCCACTCCCTCCTTTGTTGTTCAGTCTCTCTCTCTCTCTCTCTTAACTCTGCTCTCTCCCACTTTACCCCAAGACTTTACCTTCGGACATTTCCCAGCTGCTACTCCTGTGTGTGACAGGTCCGGTCGCTACACTCTTTACCCTTCGTAGGTCTTCCTGTATCTCTGCCTTGGGGGCTCTTAAACCTGAGATCTTTGAGTGCCCTTCAGAGGGCCTAAAGAACCTCTGAAATTGTATATAAAATCTTATGAAGAAGCGATTTTTAAGGGGCAGTTTCCATAGCCCCTGGTGGCTCAGGGGGTAAAGCGTCTGCCTGCAATGTGGGAGACCTGGGTTCGACCCCTGGGTCAGGAAGATCCCCTGGAGAAGGAAAAGGCAACGCACTCCGGTACTCTAGCCTGGAAAATCCCATGGATGGAGAGGCCTGGTAGGCTACAGTCCATGGTGTTGCAAAGAGTCGGACACGACTGAGCGACTTCACTTTCACTTTTCCATAGTTCTTTACCAGGGTTTTAGAGAGTTTCACACTTTCTCCAAGGTTGAGAACCATTGCTTCATGGAATATGGCAGCTATCCTCCCTTCCAGATGGTTTCTTGGGTCTTTGACTATTGTCCTCACTGTTATTGGGGCACCTCTCTACACATGGAAAAGTGCTCACTACTCTATTTTCTGTGCTCAGAGAGCACCTGAGATTTGTACCATAGTAATTATTATAAAGGAACTTAATTCCCAGGTGATTCATCAGTTGTTGCATTACTATGTTGTGATTTCATATTTATATGTATCAGCTTAATTTTAAAAAATGTTAGTGGTTTTAGAAATATAACATGTATCCCATAAAATTATTTTCCCTGTTTCAAATATTCATAACAAGTGGCCAGCTTAATTTAAAACAAAGTAGATATTTCTCAATTTATTCTTATTTTCTATTTCTGGAATCAAAGCTCAGTATTCTGGAAACTCAATATTTTGAAGCCAATTGTACAGTAAAAAAGTATATTTGGAATCAGTTATAAATTCATTAGGAAAAATATTCCAAATTGACAAGCATTTGGGGTTTCTTTTAAGCCTTTGAAGGAAGGCATGTCAACTATGACAAAACAGAAATGTAGACTTTTAGTATTTTTTTCTAGTTGGTCAAAGAGACAAAATTGTTTCCTTAACTAAAATCGGCATTCACATGGATCATCACGACAGCTTGAAAATTTTAGAACTCCTCTAGGAAAAGGAGATACCCAAGTATCACATTCTTCATATATCTTATCATGTGTGTAAAAGTCTAGAGAAGAAAAATATTCCTTTCAAAACAGTGCTTCTTTCATCTCTCTCATGATTATTCTAACCTCAAAAATAAAATGCCCATTTTCAAGAGCTTTGATTCTACTGGGGAGTAATCAAACCAAATTAACAAGCACAAACCCTATGTCCTATCTCACCCACCCTCTTTCTTTAAAAAATTACTGGTGACCAATCTGGCTTAGCTAATAACTAAGTGTCATAATTTGTGGAACTTAGCTAACACAGTGCCATATACATACATAACGAAAATAAACCGAGTGCCTAGTAGGTGATAGGATATAGGTGCTAGGATACTAAACATGGCACCTTAGATTCTTGCCCTTGAGAAGAACAAATACATGTATATGTATATGATATATATACACACATGTATATATATATATATTTACATATATGTAATTAAAAAATAGAGACATTACTTTGCCAACAAAGGTCTGTCTAGTCAAGGCTATGGTTTTTCCAGTGGTCATGTTTAGATGTGAGAGTTGGACTGTGAAGAAAGCTGAGGGCCGAAAAATTGATGCTTTTGAACTGTGGTGTTGGAGAAGACTCTTGAGAGTCCCTTGGACTGCAAGGAGATCAACCAGTCCATCCTGAAGGAGATCAGTCCTGGGTGTTCACTGGAAGGACTGATGCTGAAGCTGAAACTCCAATAGTTTGGCCACCTCATGCAAAGAGTTGACTCATTGGAAAAGACCCTGATTCTGGGAGGGATTGGGGGCAGGAGGAGAAGGTGACGACAGAGGATGAGATGGCTGGGTGGCATCACCGACTCGCTGGACATGAGTTTGAGTAAACTCCAGGAGTTGGTGATGGACAGGGAGGACTGGCGTGCTGTGATTCATGGGGTCGCAAAAAAGTCGTACATGACTGAGTGACTGAACTGAACTGAACTGAATATGTATGCATGTCTTCATATACAAACAGTGAGAAGTGCAGTGAAGAAATGAAGAGGGCCTGAGAAGGCGTCAGTCTGGCTTTATAAAGCCACCTCCCGACAGTTAGTTGATAGAAAAGGTAGAGCTCGTCCCTTAGTCTTGATTAACCTGTTTTCTGTGTCTTAGTAAAGTTGATGGCAGGCTGTGATTTGTGGCTGTACCACAAAGAAGGCACTTTAATCATCCAGAAAATTTTTGTACCTTGAAACATAAAATTTGCTCTGAAATGAAAACGTGTATACACATTCAAGAGATGCTGGCCACAGCCTGTAGCGGGGAGTAAGGCTGGAAGAGCTTTATTATTTTTCATCACTGTGTTTCCGTAACTAGTACATCCTTTAAACAAGGCTGAATCATAGAAGCTGAGGTCCTAGAGTTCCTGTTTTGGAAGTAGCTCTGAACCCTGGGCTCTAAGAAATAATTTTAACATCACCAAAATCAGTCTGACCCTTTCACTTTTCAGGTGTGAAGTGAAGTGCTTTATTGCCCTCCTTTTGTAATAGTTGATTAGAGGGGAATTGGAGCCTAAATATTCTGATCCATTGTTTTCTTTTTTTTCCATTGTAAATGGCTACCCAGAAGACTGTGCTTTGAAACCTGAGTGTTGAGGAAGTGAAATAATCCCAACTTCTTGAGATAATCAAGACTTGAGGCAATAGGAGAGTGGCTACTCTAGAATGCCAGCAATTCTGTTTGTTTCCTGGGGAACTGAGGCAGTTCAGTCTAAATCATTTTCAGACTTGGCTTTGAAGCTCAGGTTCCCGTTAGAGAACCCTTGGGGCTCTCAGTGGAAGTAGGTTTGTTGAGACGGGAGAAGTCTCTGCCTGTGTCCCTCTACCCTTAGCTAGGGGGCGGATGCAAAGCAAACAAATAACTTAAAAACAGTAAATGAATTCTTTGGCATAGAACCTTCCTGAGATAGAGGGTTTGTATACCAACTCTTGAGGATTCCAAATGAAAAGGAGCCTCATTAAGACCTTTCACCTGGACTCCCATCTTCTTTTCTCTTTCTGCCATTCCTCCTCTGCCTCTCTCCTCATGCAGCCCTTTTGTGCAAAGGGAAAGAAGAAAAGGACACACAACACTTGAACTTTCCACACCGTGGGAGATGTATAATATCGGTTAGAGATGATAGATGTAAGCAATTGATATTTGAAAGCCCTGAAAGTTATGTTCTTAAATTATCTAATTAAATAGGAATATATATTATCTTCATTAAGAATATATGTAGAAGTAACTAACACGCTGAACTGTTTAGAAAGCAACATATTTTAGCCAATAATGAGTTCTAACCTTCTCAGGATTAGCACATGGAAAAATTGTTCTGTACCGGTAGATAGCTCCATGTTGCCATACTTGCCGAGGGTGAAGTTCTCATCATGTCGGGGCTTTCCGCTGTTCTCCCTGAATCTTAGTTGGGTGCTAAGTGCTTTCCATGCTTAAAGAAACAAAACTTAGAGAGATAACTAACTTAATTTTGCAGTGTGAAGTGCTTCCTCCTTTTTATTTTCAAAACATGTTTTTCTCCCTACCCTTTGAAGATATTTTGACTTATTCAAATTCAGCATAGTATTAGAACACCATAATTTATAAGCTGTAATAGTATGTGATTTGAATGCTTTCTATCTAATGTGCTTGGAATTTTCCTCCAATTAGAGGAGAGGCGAGACTGTAATTCTCCAGTTTCAAACAAAAGAATGCAGCTGCTTGCGAGGGGAAAGCTAAACTAACAGAACATTTAATATTTTGAAAAATATGTCCTGGGGGAAAAGCCTTTTCTGTACAAAAAGATATTAAATTATTTAGCTTGGCAGCTCCAGGGTGTGAATATTTTGAGCCCCATCACTGTCATTTATTTTTTTATCACGTTCAATTGGAAAAATTGAAAACTGTTCTGACATGGAGCCCTTTATTAGATCTCATATAAAGCTTTGGCTGCAGCTGCCTACATGTTACTGTGATCTGCATAGGCACATTCCATTTTTAGTGGATCAGTGTTTAATTTTCAAAATTCTCAGCAAATAGCAGAGCTGCAGCCAAAAATTCCTCCACTGAGATTCCTTCCGGCCCAGATGAAACTAATAGTTCCAAGCTGTGTTGCTGTCATTCATTACTAATCCAGGTATGGCTGCTTTACTGTTTTTAATTTTCTTTTTCTGAACTTAAAGGCAGTGTTTGCCTTTTTCCCATGAGAAGCCGGTGATAATGTGCCTGAAATTCCAGCAACTGGAGATAGTGGGCCTTTTTCACACCGACATAACTGGGCTTTGTTTTAGGGCTAGTATAGATAGGAACTTGATGATAGACATAATACAATGGAAGACAGGCTTACAGTAGGGTTTTAAGGAAAAATAAGGATATATTAGGGATTTGCCCCAAGTTTTTGAAGTTGGTGTCGTGGAAAGCAGCTGTTTGCTACCACAAGACATCCTTTGATGCCACTTGCCATTTGGGGACAGAATGTTGAATTGGGATAGACAATATGTTTTCATGATTTTTAGAATTCTTGTTGTAAAATTATTAGAACTTTCAGAAACATTCAAAATGTTATCACTATTACCATATTGTTAAAATCAGAGTCATACTGCATTTTAACCTGTTTTAATTGATACTGAAAAATAGTGTATACAAAATAAAGATCATAGAAATTGGACAGTTCTGACTTTATCTCAGCTGGCTCTGTCCTTAGGTCAATGATAGAAAGTCTTTGAGTCTCAATTTTTTTATTTGTAAAATGGGATAATAGATTAGAGATTCTGGTCCCATCTCTGAATTGGAAAGATTCCCTGGAGGAGGAAATGACAACCTACTCCAGTAAACTTGCCCAGAAAAATCCCACGGACAGAGGATCCAGGTGGGCTACAGTTCATGAGGTCGCAAAAGAATCAGGCATAACTAAGTGACTAACTAACAACAACAGCAAATTGATACTGAAAAAACAGTTTGTACAAAATAAAGATCATAGAATTTGGAATTGAACAGTTCTGGCTTTATCTCAGCTGGCTCTGTAACCTTAGGTCAATGATAGAAGATCTCTGAGTATGATTTTTCATTTATAAAATGGTATAATAGATTATAGAGTTAGTGTGAGGATTAATAATATGGTAGATATAAAAATATGCCCTATATAAGGCCTAGGGCATATTTGGTACTCAGCACATGGTAGATTCTGTATTTATTATAAATTACCTGTCCAGTCTGTTCACCTGTCCACCCATGTGCCTATCTACTTATATTTATCTTCTAGTTCTTTTTTGTTATTGTTCAGTCACTAAGTTGTGTCCAACTCTTTGTGACCCCATGGACTGTAGCACACCAGACTTCTCTGTCCATCACCAACTCCCGAAGTCTACTCAAACTCATGTCCATTGAGTCAGTGGTGCCATCCAACCATCTCATCCTCTGGCATCCCCTTCTCCTCCTGCCTTCAATGTTTCCCAGCATAAGGGTCTTTTCCAATGAGTCAGTTCTTCACATCAGGTGGCCAAAGTGTTAGAGCTTCAGCAGCTTCAACAGCAGTCCTTCCAGTGAATATTCAGGGTTGATTTCCTTTAGGATTGACTGGTTTGATCTCCTTTCTGTCCAAGGGGCTCAAGAGTCTTCTCCAGCACCACCGTCTGAAAGTGTCAGTTCTTTGGTGCTCAGCCTTCTTTATAGCCCAACTCTCACATCTGTACATGACTACTGCAAAGACCATAGCTTAGACTATACAGACCTTTGTAGGCTGAGTGATGTCTTTGCTTTTTAATATGCTGTCTAGCTTTGTCATCTGCATATCTGAGATTATTGATAGAAAGTGAAGAAGAACCAAAGAGCCTCTTGATGAAAGTGAAAGAGGAGAGTGAAAAAGTTGGCTTAAAGCTCAACATTCAGAAAACTAAAATCATGGCATCTGGTCCCATCACTTCATGACAAATAGATGGAGAAACAGTGGAAATAGTAGCTGACTTTATTTTTTTGGGCTCCAAAATCACTGCAGATGGTGATTGCAGCCATGAAATTAAAAGATGCTTACTCCTTGGAAAAAAAGTTATGACCAACCTAGACAGCATATTAAAAAGCAGAGACATTACTTTGTCAACAAAGGTCTGTCTAGTCAAGGCTATGGCTTTTCCAGTGGTCATGTATGGATGTAAGAGTTGGACTGTGAAGAAAGCTGAGCACCGAAGAACTTGATGCTTTTGAACTGTGGTGTTGGAGAAGACTCTTGAGAGTCCCTTGGACTGCAAGGAGATCCAACCAGTCCATCCTGAAGGAGATCAGTCCTGGGTGTTCACTGGAAGGACTGATGCTGAAGCTGAAACTCCCAATACTTTGGCCACCTGATGTGAAGAGCTGACTCATTTGAAAAGTCCCTGATGCTGGGAAAGATTGAGGGTAGGAGGAGAAGGGTAGACAGAGGATGAGATGGTTGGATGGCATCACTGACTCAATGGACATGAGTTTGGGTAGACTCCAGAAGTTGGTGATGGACAGGGAGGCCTGCAGTTCATGGATTTGCAGAGTCAAACATGACTGAGTGACTGAACCGAACTGAACTAGGTTTGTCATGGCTCTTCTTCCAAAAAGCAAGTGTCTTTGAATTTTGTGGCTGCCGTTACCATCTGCAGTGATTTTGGAGCCCAAGAAAATAGGGTCTGTCACTGCTTCCATTTTTTCCCCATCTATTTGCCATGAAGGGATGGGACTAGATGCCATGATCTTAGTTTTTTGAATGTTGAGTTTTAAGTCAGCTTTTTTAGGCCTCATTTTTTGTTAGTCTAGCTGTAGTTTGTTGAAATTTAAAATACGAAAATAATCAGCATAATGGAAAAATGAATAAAAAAATGAAAGGTTTGCTGACTGTCTCCCAAGAGGCTTCCAAAGTTGTATTATCTTAGTGTGACTTTGGTCTGGTGGTGTGTCAGCATCCTAAAAGTAGGTATTTCTCCTGAGGAGACTCTACCAAGGTATAGATAGACCAGTGTACATGGAGTTTCTCTTGGGCTTCCCTGGTGGCTCAGATGGTAAAAAATCTGCTTGCCGTGCGGGAGACCTAGGTTTGATCCCTGGGTCCGGAAGATCCCCTGGAGAAGGGGACCCACTCCCGTATTCTTGCCTAGAGAACTCCACGAGCAGAAAAGCCTTGCGGGCTACCGCAGAGCTGGACACGAGTGAGTGACTAACACTTTTCACTTTTCAAGGGAATAAATAGGATGCGTTTTCTAGGTAGCATACCTATGTAGGAAGCGTCATCATCAGGAGATTTCTTAGAGAGCAAGGGGATGTAAAGAAAGGAGCTGGTTATAGGAAATAGATATTTAGCAGTAAAAGTAAATATGGTGGGTTGACCACATGCTCCATTTTCTGCTCCCCACTGAAATGACTTTAGGTGACAACAATAGAAGAAAGTTGAACAAAATTCTGGAAGATAGAAAGTGGATGGACTGGTATTTCCTGATTCAGAAGAGCAGAGAGTATAGAATCCTAAACATTTGGAGGTTGGAAGCAAATAAGAAATAGAGTAATTGAAGAGCAACTCCCTGGAAAACCACAGAAATTGAGGATACCAGGCATTTCTGAAGGCAGGCCTGCTGGTAGAATTGAAAACAGGAGACATGTTTGAAAATTATATGAGGAAGAGTAAGATTCTTGGGCTCCTGTTTTTGCCATATGCTGCAGGTGATTGCCCTTTCCCACGTCAGTGGAAAACTAGAGATATATGTTCTAGAACTGTTGAATTGGGCATAGTTAAGAACAGGCACATGTATCTATTATGTGCTTGGCACTGTTATAGATTTTAGGGGTATGTTAGTGATCAAAAGCAGACTAACCAAATATTGTTTTTGTGAGAGGAGATAATAAATAGTAGACACAATAGTGATTTGTATAGTGTGTTAGAAGGTGATAAATATTTATGGAAAAAGAAAAGAAGATAGGGTAAGGGAGGTTGTGAGTGCAAGGTGAGAGGGGTTGTAATTTTAAAATAAGGTGGCATAGTTAGGGGTCGTTTGAGCAGTGACTTGGAAGATGGAATAAATCACGGGGATCATGGGGGAGAGTGTTGCAGGCAAAGGAATGACCAATGCAAAGGCCCTGATTAGAGGCAGGCCTAAAGCAACAGGGAAGGTCATTGGTTGGAGCGAACTGAGAGGAGAGGAGCACGGTGTGGGTGGTAAGATCAGGTAGGGCCTTTTTGGCCATTGTAAGGACTTGATGTTCTCAGAATCAGTTGGGGTAACCGACTGATTTAGGTTTTAATAAGATCAAAAATCAAGAGTCTGCCTACTGAGTTAGCGTACTGCCCACTCTCTTCTGACTAGCACATGGAAGGCTGCCTGGCTTCTTACCACGTCTCCCCCTCTACCCCAGCAAACACACAGGAGAATGGAGGCTATCTCTCCAGGGAAAAGGAGTAGCTAAAAAAAGAAGAGCTACTTGTAATGACATTGGGGGTCCCCAGTGAAAAACTGGTTTGCTATGGTGAAATCTGCTAGTCATTAAGTTTTAACATCTACGTATAGCAAATTCATGAGTTTGACCAACTCCGGGAGATAGTGAAGGACAAGGAAACCTGGCATGCTGCAGTTCATGGGTTCGCAGAGTCAGACATGACTTAGTGAGTTAACAACAACTATCTACGTATAGCTATTGCTCATCTCTTCATTGTCTCACTCTTACCTTGAACAGACATGTTAGAGGAAAAGTCTTTAACATGAAAAGAGATCGAAACAAATAGGAAAATTAAAAAAAGAATATGGCAGAAACAGAAACAATGTAGGAGCAAAAGACATTTCAAAAACCAATACTTAAAATATCAGAGGTAGGAGAAGATATTGTATCTGTAAACATACAGGATACTCTAGAAAGGATCCTTTAAAGAATAAAGACTTTCGACTATTTAAAAGATTATTAATTCACTAGAAGGTTTGAGAGAGAAAATTAAGACTTCCAAAAAAGTGAGTTAAAAAGACTTATAGAAAATAAAATGGAGATAGAAGATGAAAGAAATACAGTTAGAGGAAAACCAAACTGTCTAATATTTGACTAATTTAGGAGGAATTCCAGGAAGAGTTTGAAATAAATGAATGTTTTCCTAGTTGGTTATATATTCTAGACTTTAAATTCTGTGAGGTTGGGAATCGTATAGGGTCTTTTCATTGTCACAGTATGTGTACATAATAGATCCTCAGAAGTTTTGGCTGAAATTACCCTCATAGATAATGTATAGAGAATTGAGCAAATGACAAAAGTGGAGGGAGCTAACTAGAAGGAAACATTTTTTCAAGAAAGGAAATCCAATCGTCAAATTGTTGTTAGTGGTTCAACTGGGAATAATATTTAGTCATAATAATGGGAAACATCCAGTGTTCATTTAACCAACAGTCGTGATATAATTATATTGAGAGAGGGGGTGGGGAATGCTATAGAGAGCTAAATCCACGTATCTGTAGTAGGAAGTCAGTATGTAATATTTGAAATATGAAACTGTAAAAAGCAGTTATGAGTGTGTTATCTAGAAATACTCATGGAAAGAATAGAAAGTGATCGGTGGAGAAAGGTAGGGCAGGAGGGCAGGAGACTACTTTTTCTCTCCCATTATGTGCCTTGTAGAACTACTTCAAAACTGTGTAAATGGATTGTTTTGATAAAAATAAAAATTTAAGATATTTATATGGCAGTGAGCTACAGCCTCTTCCACATTGAGGAATGCTTGTCCAGGGAATATTGCTGTCCTTGAGTAAAGGAGCCCTCTCTCTGGACAGCTCTTCTGTTTTCTTTCTACTTCCTTTACTGATGCACCTCTCTTCTGAATTAATGTATTTCTTGCATATTGATACAGTCAGTCACATCATAGCCAAGTGGCTGGGAATATTCTGCCTGTGTGTATGTGTGTGTTAGTTGCTCAGTTGTGTCTGACTCCTTGCAACCCCATGGACGGTAACCTGCCACGCTCCTCTGTCCATGGGATTCTCCAGTCAAGAATACTGGAGTGGGTTGCCATTTCCTTCTCCAGGGGATCTTCCCAACCCAGGGATCAAACCCAGGTCTCCTGCATTACAGGCAGATTCTTTACCATCTGAGCCACTAAGTTCTCTTTGTTTCTTGGTGATGCTGAATTTAATTCTGAGAATACTTCTCCCCAAGACTTTTAAGTCATTGGTGGTTTTTTATTGTAATTTGTAAGTACTGATAACACATTTCACTATAAAGAAGGCTACTAGTTTTGCAGTTGTTCCACTGAGTTACGTATCGTAGGCTCTAACTTCTGTGAAATCAAGGATTATGTTGTTGCTTTTGTTCACTGTCTACTGTGTCTATCATAGTATGTGCATATAGGAGGCTTTCAGATGTTTTGACTGAAATCATCCTCATACTTCTTTGAAAAGCGGATTATGTAATGTTTAAAGGCAAGGCTTTTGCATTAGACAGACCTCGATTTGAATCCCATCTCTGTCACTTACTTATCATGTTGCTTAGCTTCTCTTCCTAAACCTGTTCTCCTCATCTGTGTAAGGGGGGGTATTGTTCCTATCTAATGGGGGTTGCTGTGAGGATTAAGTGAAATAAAGCAGACAAAGTCCTCAGCATATACTAAGTGCCCAATAAATGTTCACTATTGTTATTTCTACCTTATTTTTGAGTGATGTCACTACTATTTGCTCAATTTTTCCAAAATCCCATCTGGTTGTGAAATAAGAATTCTCTTGTTTGTAAATGTTCAACAAGTGTTGACTGGAGTATATTTCTTCAGTTCTCTCCTTTTATTCTGTCTGCACCCATGTCTTTCTTTAGTATTATCACTTTTTGTTTCCAATTAACACCCAAAGTCCCTCTACTTCACAAATATGTTTTCACCTTCTCATCATTTATTGTTACTGATAATTATGTTATTGTCCTTTCAAATCATAATGAATGATTAATTTGGCATTTAAACACAATATTTGACATTAATAAAGCAAGCTATACTCCCCAATTGTTTAGTAATATTGTTGCAATGTAGAGTACAGTACAACACAAATATTTTTTAAAGCAGAAATTCTCAGAAGATAGACTTATTTATTTTTAGGAATGTTTATTATATAACTTCTAGCATAATGGGGAAAATGTTTTAGTCCTTTGTAATACATTTTCCTCACGAGGTATTTTGGCTGCATTAAAATTGGGTAATAAGATAATTCTACAACCTGTTTTTCTGAAAGGTTGAGCAACTTTTTTACGACTGAGATGTCCTAAAGGGTAGGAATCTTGTTTTCTACTTTTGTCCACTGTCTGACGTATAGTACAATCATAGCTGTTAACTGAATGACTGCATTCATGAATGAATTAGCTGTTAGTGTTTGTTGAAACTTTTTATTTTGCTGTCAATTCATACTTAAAGAAGAGTTACAAAATGAGCACTAGGAAATCCTATATACTGTTTATCCAATTTTACCAATTGTTTTCTAACTGTAAAATTTTTATATGTGCATAATGTTTTTATGAACTATTTGAGAAGTTGCCAGTATGGTGACCTTTTACCCCTAAGTATTATACTTCAATATGTAGTTTCTAAGAAGAACTTTCCCTTATATAAAGTACAGTACACTTATCAAAATCAGGAAATTTAACCTTGACATAGTACTATTTTCTAATCTCTAGTCCATATTCAAATATGTCCATTGTCTTAATGTTAGTTTTGTAGCTATTTTTCCTCAATTAAGTGTTTAATCCAGGATTAAACATTCCATTTTTGTAGATTTGAACTTTGTGGGTCCAGGTATATTCAATAGCAAATACTATAGTACTGCACAATCTATGATCCAGGCAGAGAAACCGCAGGTATGAGGTGCCAACTATTGTTATATGCAGATTAACATTTGCTTTGTTCAAGGGTCAACTGTAGTTTTCATGTCTCATCAGCTTCCATCAGTATGGAACAGTTCTTTAGCCTTTGTTTTCCTTTTTTGACCTTAACCTAAGAGAGTAGAGGTCAATTATGTTGTAGAATATCCCTCAATTTGGATTTGTCTAATGTGTCCTCATGAGTCGATTGAGGTTTTACAGTTTTGTCAGGAAAGCAACAGAAGGTAGGTTGTACCCCTCTCAGTATCACTAGGCACATGATACCAGTTTGTACAAATATTATTAATTTTCACTTGTTTAAATTCTATCCACTAGGTTTCTCCACTGTAAAACTGCTGTTTTTCCTTTGTAGTTAATATGTAACTTGTGGGAGCTACTTTGAAACTGTAAATAATCTTATTGTTCATAAAACCCAATAGCTGTAAGCATCCATCATTCCATCCTTTCATATTTATTAGTTGGCATTCTGCTCTAAGGAAGAGCTTCTTTTTATCTTATTTATTTTTAAATTATATTATTTCAAACTTATAGATTATTTTACTCAAGGAGTTATATTACATTACTGTCATTAATTATTTTGATGGTTTGAATAATTTTGGATTTGGCCAATGAGACATACCACTCCTCTGTCCTTTTAGTATGTCTTTATTGTTCTTCGAGAATTTTTACTTTCTGGTATAGCAAGATTTCTAAGTTCTTTGTGTCCTTATGTTTCCTGCCCTGGACTCAGCCTTTTTCTAAGTTACCCTGTTCCTTTTAATGGAGAATGGTATTTAAAAACTTAAATCTGGATTATTGGTTTGCTCATTGCTACTAATGTGTCATTTGGTTCTAGATCTTCTCAAGTTTCAGATCTCATAGACTGAGCTAGAAAATATGTGTGTATGTATATATCTATGTCTGTGTCTAAGTTAAAGTTCTGTATCTAATTAAGAGTTTGTATTAGTTATTCCATTGAAATCCAACACCCTAGGATTCATTCTAATCTCTGCCCACATTTATAACTCCCATCTCCAGCAGTTAGACACTTGGCTCTGTGGTATTGTTTTATATCTCAAATGTCTTGTTCAGGCCTTGACATTAAGTGATGAATATACCTTTTAAGTATTTGAATAAATGAATCAGTAAATAAAATAGCCCTGCTGTTAACTCTGTATATCCTCATGATTGTGACTGGTGCTTGGCCTGAGGTAGATGTTGATTAAAACTTTGTTGAACAAATGGTTCTTTACTCTCCAGTATCTTCATTTTTAACTTTCAAAGAAGATGAGATATGACTCCATAAGAATATTCTTGTTTTCTACTGTATACAGAATGAATCTAGATAGATTACTCAATGAATAATCAGTCCTTTTTCCAATAAGAAAAAGTCATAAATAAAAACAAAATTGCTCTATAAGAAAAATAGTTCCTTTCTTTTGTTTAAAAAAACCTCAAATGTGACCTTTGCCATTGAAAAGTTTCAGCATTTCTAGTTACAAAAATTGTAGCTTGTGGAGTCCGTCTGGCACATTTTTCACATTTGTCAACTCTGGTGATGTAAAATATGTTCTTCATCTGAATTCTCTTCTTATACCCCCTGCCGTCAGGCAAAAAGAATTTACATTTCACTGCTGCTTGTCATTAAGCTGTTATAAACAAGAATGCTTGATGATAACTTATGAGCAAGGGACTTGAAATTTCTGATAACCTTAAGACTCATTGCCAAATTATATTACTAACTCTATGAATAATCTGGGGAAAACAGTAGGGTTTCATTCACCTCTGCCCTCAAACTTACAGATTTACAATTTAGGACAGCCATTAGTGATGGTACCTCTTGAAGTGGAATTTTTTCTCCCTTAAACCTCAGGAAATCTATTTCTCTCTCTGATGTAATTAAAACTAACAGCTCCTTGCACATAAACTCTGTTTATCCCTAAAAAGTTGCTTAAAAATTACTATTTAATTTTTCTGTTTAACTAAAGTATGTTAGATGTAGCATATGCAAAGTAATCTATACTGTAGAATTCACAGTGTATAATTTCTCATGTCACACTACCAGAAAAGTAGGAAAGAAAAAAGAGAGTTAGTTCTATGTTAAGAATGACTTTTCTATCAGATTGACTGAGAATTGATTATTTTTGTTTTAAGGAAGTTTTTCTCCAACATAACTTCTTTAACTCTTTATAGAAACATTTGTTTTAAAAAATTTCCCCCATGCATATAAGGGGAAATATCAAGTTACCTGTAAAAAGAAAAATTACAACACTTAAAACATTGCAGTCTCGAAAACCTTCTATAAAGAAAAACTATAGCAGTTTATATAAAGTCATCTTTCCCAAGATTGAATTGTTGAAGGCAGGGTTTTAAAGTTTCTATGGATTCATCTTTTCTTTTTTTAAATTCGTGATAGTGTTTTGTTGCAGTCTAAAGGTTATCTTATTTGTTGCTGTTTCAGGCCTTTTTTTCCCCATCCAGTTTTATTGAGATATAATTGACATACAGCATTGTATGAGTTTAAGGTAGAGCATATTGTTTTGACTTATGTAAGTCATGAAGTGATTGCCACAATAAGTTTAGTAAACACCTATGATCATACAGAAACAAAAAAAGAAAATGAAAAGACATTTTTCCTTCCTGATAAGAACTCTTAAGATTTACTGTCTTAACTTTCATATATAACATAAAGCAGGGTTAATTATATTTATTATGTTATACTTTCCATCCCTAGTATTTATTTATCTTATAACTGGAAGTTTGTACCTTTTGATTGTTATCATACAATTCTCCCTCCCTGTCTCTACCTTCCACCACTGGTAACCACAAATCTGATCTCTTTTTTCTATGAGTTTGTTTTGGAAGTATAATTGATATATATCATTATGTTAGTTCCTGGTATACAACATAGTGATTTAATATTTCTATACATTACAGACTGATCATCTCAAGAAGTCTCGTTATTATTTCTCACCGTGCAAAGATACTACGTTATTATTGACTTGTATTCCCTACACTATGATTATAGTGAAAGTGACAAACAGATTCAAGAGATTAGATCTGATAGACAGAATGCCTGAAGAACTGTGGATGGAGGTTTGTAACACTGTACAGGAGGCAGTGATCAAAACCATTCCCAAGAAAAAAAGAGAAGAGAAGCAAAGGCAAAGGAGAAAAGGAAAGGTAGACCCATCTGAATGCAGAATTCCACAGAATAGCAAGGAGAGATAAAAAAGCCTTCCTAAGTGATCAATGCAAAGAAATAAGAGGAAAACAATAGAATGGGAAAGACTAAAGATCTCTTCAAGAAAGTTAGAGATACAAGGGAACATTTCATGCAAAGATGGGCACAATAAAGGACAGAAACGGCATGGACCTTACAGAAGCAGAAGATATTAAGAGGTTTCAAGAATGCACAGAAGAGCTGTACAAAAAAGGCTTTAATGACCTGGACAACCACCTAGAGCCAGACATCCTGGAGTGTGAAGTCTAGTGGGCCTTAGGAAGCATTACTGCAGACAATGCTAGTAGAGGTGATGGAATTCCAGCTGAGCTATATGAAATCCTAAAATATGATGCTGTTAAAATGCTGCACTCAATATACCAGCAGATTTGAAAAACTCAGCAGTGGCCACAGGACTGGAAAAGGTCAGTTTTCATTTCAATCCCAAAGAAAGGCATTGCCAAAGAATGTCCCAACTACCGCACAATTGCACTCCTTTCACATGCTAGCAAGGTAATGCTCAAAATTCTCCAACCTAGGCCTCAATAGTACATGAACCAAGAACATCTAGATGTTCAGACTGGGTTTAGACAAGGCAGAGGATCCAGAGATCAAATTGCCTATGATCTACATCTGTTGGATCATAGATAAAGCAAGAGAATTTCAGACAAATATCTACTTCTGCTTCATTGACTATGCCAAAACATTTGTGTGAATCACAACAAACTGTGGAAAATTCTTAAAGTGATGGGAATACCAGACCACCTTACCTGCCTCCTGAGAATCCTGTATGCAGGTCAAGAAGCGACAGTTAGAACTGGGCATAGAACAATGAACTGGTTTCAAATTGGAAAAGGAGAACATCAGGGCTCTATATTGTCACCCTGCTTATTTAACTTATGTGCAGAGTACATCATATGAAATGTCGGGCTGGGTGAAGCTCAAGCTGGAATCAAGATTGCCGGGAGAAATAGCAACAACCTCAGATATGCAGATAACACTACCCTTATGGCAGAAAGCGAAGAGGAACTGAACAGCTGAAGATGAAAGAGGACAGTGAAAAAGCTGGCTTAAACTTGACATTCTGAAAATGAAGATCTTGGCATCTGGTCCCATCACTTCATGGAAAATAGATGGGGAAAAATGGAAACAGTGACAGACTTTATTTTCTCGGGCTCCAAAATCATTGCAGATGGTGACTGCAGCCATGAAATTCAAAGATGCTTGCCCCATGGAAGAAAAGCTATGACAAATCTAGACAGCATATTAAAAAGCAGAGACATTACTTTGCCTACAAAGGTCTGTCTAGTCAAAGCTATGGTTTTTCCAGTAATCATGTGTGGATGTGAGAGTTGGGCCACAGAGAAGCCTGAGTGCCAAAGAATTGATACTTTCAAACTGTGGTGCTGGAGAAGATTCTTGAGAGTCCCTTGGACAGCAAGGATATCAAGCTAGTCAGTCTGAAAGGAAATCAGTCCTGAATATTCATTGGAAGGACTTAAACTGAAGCCTGAAGCTCCAATATTTTGGCCACTGATTGAAAAGAGCCAACTCATTGGAAAAGGCCCTGATGCTGGGAGAGATTGAGAGCGGGAGGAGAGGGGGCAATAGAGGATGAGATGGTTGGATGGTATCATTGACTCAATAGACGTGAGTTTGATCAAACTCTGGGAGAAACTGGAGGACAGAAGAGCCTGTGTGCTGCAGTCCATAGGGTTGCAAAGAGTTGGATGCAACTGAGCGACTGAACAACACAAAGTTCCCTACACTGTGCATTTCATCATTGTGCCTCATTTATTTTGTAACTGAAAGTTTTTACCTCTTTTTAATCTCCTTCACATATCTTTCTTACCCCTACCCCCCTCTTGTCTGCCATATACCTGTTTGTTTTCTGTATCTGTGACTGTTTCTGTTTAGTTGTTTTGTTTTTTTATATCCCACATCCAAGTGAAATTATATAGCATTTGTCTTTCTCTGGCTTATTTCACATAGTGTAATATTCTCTAGTTTAATCTATGTTGTTGCAAAAGGCAAGCTTTCATTCCTTTTACAGTTCAGCATACTCCATTGTACATGTAAACACAACTTCTTTATCCATTCATCTGTTGATGGACACTTAGGATACTTCCATATCTTGGCTATTTTAAATACTATTCTTATGAACATAGGGGTGCATATATCATTTCAAATGAATGCTTTCATTTTCTTTAGATAAGTACCCAAGAGTGGAATTGCTGGATTGTATGATAGTTTTATTTTTAATTTTTGAGGATTCTCAGTACTGTTTTATATAGTGACCACACAGATTTACATTCCCATCAATGATGCATGAGGGTTTCCTTTTCTCCACATCTTTGTCAACCCCTGGTTATTGTTGTTGGTTTGATAATTGTAGCAGGTATAAGGTGATTTCTCATTGTGCTTTTTATTTGCATTTCCCTGAGGATTCACGGTGTTGAACATCTTTTCATGGCCATCTTTATGTCACATTTGAAGAAATGTCTGTTTAGGTCTTCTGCACATTTTTAAATTGGATCATTTGCTTTTTGAACGGATGAGTTCTTGGTATATTTTGGATATTAATCCCTTGTCATATGTATCATTTGTAAATATCTTCTCGCATTTAATAGGTGGCCTTTTTGTTTTATTGACATCCTTCACTTTGCAGAAGCTTTTTGGTTTGGTGTTGTCCGATTTGTTTATTTTTTGCTTTTGTTTCCCTTGCCTGGAGGGGCATGGACCAAAAAAAAAAAATTTTTCTAAGACCTATGTGAAGAAATGTACTGCCTATGTTTTCTTGTAGAAGTTTTATGATTTCAGGTCTTATATTTAAGTATTAATCCATTTTGAGTTTATTTTTGTATAAGGTGTGAGAAAGTAGTCTGATTTGATTCATTTGCATGTAGCTGTCCAGTTTTAGTAACACCATTTATTTAAGAGATTTCTCATTTTTGCATTGTATATTTTGGCCTCCTGTGTCATAGATTAATTGCCCACATAGGTGTGGGTTCATTTCTGGGCTCTCTGTTCATGTTTATTGATCTATGTATCTGTTTTTATATCAGTTCCATACTGTTTTGAGTACTGTAGCTTTGTAGTATAGTTTGAAATTAGGGAGCCAAATACCTACAGCTTTATTCCTCTTTCTCACAATTGTTTTAGTTAGTCAGTATCTTCTGTGGTTACATATAAATTTTAGAGTTATTTGTTTTAATAGTGTGAAATATGCTATTGGCATTTGGTAGGGCAATTTTGTATCCTGTAGCCTTACCCAATACATTGGTGACTTCTAGCAGTTTTTTATGGTGTCTTTATGATTTTCTATGTTTAGTATCATGTTATCTATAAACAGTGACAATTTTACTTTTCCAGTTTTGCTTCATTTTATTTCTTTTTCTTGTCTGATTACTGTGGCTATCTTTGTTTTACTCCTTATCTCAGAGAACATGCTTTCAACTTTTCACCACTGAGTATGATGTTAGCTATGGTCTTATTATATATATCTTTATAATATTGAGATAATATTCTCTCTACATGTACTTTGCAAAGTTTTTACCGTAAATGGATGTTGAATTTTGTCAAAAGCTCTTTGTGCATATCTCTTGAGATGTTCATAGGATTTTAATGCCATTCATCACATCTTTGCAGATATTGCACCATGTTTGTATCCCTCCTCCCAATCTCGCTGTTGTTCCTATTTTATATCTTTAGTTGCAGAAGAACTTTTCTGCTAGTCTCCAGGTTTTTCTCATCAATAGTTGCTCTGTAAATAGTTGTAAATTTGGTGTGCCCATGGGAGATGGTGAGCTCAGTGCTTTCTATTCTGCCATCTTGGGTTCGCCTCTGGTTTTATGTCTTTTAAATATAGGGATATAAAGCTAATATCCTAAAATTGTTGCTTAAGAAGTATTTGGGAGTGGGTGTTATTGTCATGTCATTGATTCCTTGTTGCCTGTTTTGGTTATCTCTATAAATAGAAATAGCTACAGCATCAGTTTAGTGTTAATAAACTATACAACCTAATATTAATGATTTTCATACCACACATGTACATAGTACTATTAGAGTCTGGTATTCTTGGCTTATTTCCAAAAGTATCTCTGCACCTTTAGCCAAAGTTATGTTTTTGTTTTCTCCTTGAATTTTTATATAAGAGCTCTCATGTCTTTTTCCATTTGTTAGTCATTTTGTCTGGAGCAAATAGCATTTTCTCTCCTTCACTCTCTTTACTCTTACCTCCTTTTTTATTTTTACTTCTTTCTTTCACAGAAGAATGGTGCCTCAGAAATATGATCAGTGCATGGTATTCTAGGATATTTTTGTATTTTCTTCTTCTATATGTATTTTTAAGTCAAATATCAAGCAAAGTAAAAATCCAGGTTTTTAATATTTCATGAGTTAAATATAGTTATGGATATTATTTTACTAATTCCCACCTCTTTCCCGTAAGTTTGCTAAACGTTTCTGCTATTTGAAGTGATAACTAATTTTTTTGTTGTTTTTCTTTAACAATGCAGTGGAATGTTTGCAAGAAAATAATACATGAATATTTTAATAGATATATATTAAATTTTAAATGAAGTTGAAAGCAGGGGCCAGTTTGAATCAGAAGACAGTCTGAAGTGCAGAATCATAGAATGATACAATCTCAGCACTGGGAATAGTTAGGGTGGCCATGTTTTTTTTTCTCACGACTGTATTCTTAGTACAGCAGCAGAATATCTGCCAGGAACATCGTAGATGCTTGGTAAAGGTCTGTTGAATGAATAAGTGAATCCTAAAAGCTTTGGAGATACTTTTTAATTTTACAGATGAAAAAACTTAATCTAGAAACTGAATAGCTGAGGCAGAAGTTGAGCCCAAGTCTCCTGATGACCATTCAGTACTGGCTACATTTTTAAAAGAAATTAATTTTATTTTTAAGGTCTGTAATAATGGGAACCAAACCAAGCATATATAATAACATAAGATTTCTTGGCCTGCCCTTTCAATGAACTGGCCATTGTGATTAGCATATTATTTGTCTGTAAATATGTAATTATGTTCTTGTGGAGATTCTTAAACTTCGCTTTCTTGTTTAATTACAATATTTTTTTTTTCTTTTGAGTATTGTTTGTACTGTTAATTTGTTAGTAAACCCTTTGTGGAAGTTATATAGAGGTTCCTTTAGTATTCTTTCTCCTGGGTAAAATAAAGTCTGTATTTGTTGGAACAGTACCATTATTATTGACTTTAGTGTGAAGAGACTTTGGAAATTTTCTAGTTAAAGCGATTCATTCTTTGGAGGAGGAGATGGACCTCTAAGTAGTTAAATTACTTGTCAGTGTCACATCAGTCATGTGGAGCAAAGCTGTAAGTAGGGCCTGGATTTTACGGTTCTCTGTCCAGTGTATCTTTTGTTGTAAATAATAGATTTCTGACTACCATATAAGAAGTCAGTGTCTTTTGGTACAGGTTAATATAGGCAGTGATACATATTAAAATACAACCCACCGTGGGATAGCCTAACATGTAAAATTGGTTTTGAAAAGGAAGCTTTTCTCTCCTCCATGGTGCTTAGGCCAGTATGTTGATTGCAGAGGAAGTAAATGAGAGGGAGACCTGAAGGGAAAGCAGACTCTTACGATAAGTTTGTGGCAAATGCTTGGAAATTGTCTGTACATTTATTATATCTATCAAGAGGAGGGAGGATGATTATGAGGAGAATAAGTTATGGTACATCCATAGAGTGCAGTGTTTTTGTAGGTATTAAAAAGACTGGGTTAGCTGTATGTTTTCTGATGGAAGGAATAGCTGTGATTGTAATGCAAAAGCAAGTTCTAGTGTAATAAATATTATTTCATTAAAACTAAAGCAAAACCATATATATATGTGCATATATGTGCATGTGTGTGTATTATATATGTGTGTGTGTGTGTGTGTGTATACATATATATATGAGGTGATTATATATATTTGAATGAACATGGAAGAATAACCAGGCTATTAGCAGTTACTGTTTTATGGAGTCAGATTTGGTAGAGGAATGATTAACTATTTCTTCATTTATTGTTTAACTTGCTACAAGAAGCATCTATTACTTTTGCTATTAAAGAGATCTAATAAACAAAAATTAAAAACAATCTATAGCTTTTTGTGTACGTTATTTTTTAAATGAGCTTATAATAGTGAGTTAGTTAATAGAATTTCCCACAGGAGACAGCATACGGATTAACTGGCCACTGGACTGCTGAACTCTGGTAGTTTCTGATACACTTAAGTTCTTCAGTAATAACGTATATACAGAAAGAAGCATCTTAAAAATAATTTTTAGTTATGCTTTTTCTACAATTATAATGTTAAGTATTTTTCAACTTATTTTATTTTAGAAATCTTTTGTGTTTAGCAGTGAACTGATTAAATTAGTATATTCACTAATGAAAGGTGAATATTGTTTCCATGTGAAGTCAAGGCTAAAATAGCCTCATAATGCTCTTGATTCAATTAAGACTCAAACCTTCCCTTTGTCAAGAAAGGTAGTGTAATATGTAGTGTAATTAAAGTTTTTATTAAAAGAGGGGGCAAAATAAACTTTTTGCGTCTTGAGAATTTTCATAAATTCTAAGTCTTTGAGCCTTCAGTAACTCTAAATAAGTGTAAATCCCTTGTAATTTTCCACTATTAGAGATGTCTCAGGTCCTAAATGGTTTTTTGTTTTAAATGACAGGTGCTAATAAAAGAAGAATATTTTTGAATGTAAATATTTACCAGGAGTCTGTTAGTCATAGGTTTCATGTAATACTAACAAAGCAGTTCTTCACATAAAATTTTAAAACTATAAGAAAAATATCAGTAACAATTTGAGTGTATTTGGGATGGAGAAAATGAAATACTAATCTTTTCCTTGGTTAAGGTTTGTGTTATGAGTTGCTCTTGTAGCAAGCTTTTATTTTTTTTCACTGAAGTAGCTCCAAATGAATATCTTTAGAAGACCATAAGAATGTAACCCAGATCTGATTGAAGCACTACATTTTTAACAAGGGAATTCTTTTTCTCTGAGGAGCTAGTAAAACTTGCAGAAACCATGGGCATCTGATCTAAAAGTTCATGATAGCTTTAAGGATTAGTTGATTCAGGCTACAAAGGAACAAAATAAATTGCACATGATGAAACAGTTATAAAGAAAAATAGGCGATCTGGTCTTCTTGATCTTTTCCACGTTTTGAGATGTAACTTATAGGCATCTAAATTTGCATAGATTAGTTTTATAAATTATAAATTTCATAGTTTCCATTTCTAGTGAAACTTTAAAATTAACCCTTTATGAATTCTGAGCATCTCTTATACTTACTATTTTTTATTTATTTATTTTTTTATTAGTTGGAGGCTAATTACTTTACAATATTGTAGTGGGTTTTGTCATACATTGACATGAATCAGCCATGGATTTACATGTGTTCTCCATCCTGATCCCCCCTCCCACCTCCCTCTCCGCCCGATCCCTCTGGGTCTTCCCAGTGCACCAGGTCCAAGCACTTGTCTCATGCATCCAACCTGGGCTGGTGATCTGTTTCACCCTAGATAATATACATGTTTCGATGCTGTTCTCTTGAAACATCCCACCCTCGCCTTCTCCCACAGAGTCCAAAAGTCTGTTCTATACATCTGTGTCTCTTTTTCTGTTTTGCATGTAGGGTTATCGTTACCATCTTTCTAAATTCCATATATATGTGTTAGTATACTGTAATGGTCTTTATCTTTCTGGCTTACTTCACTCTATATAATGGGCTCCAGTTTCATCCATCTCATTAGAACTGATTCAAATGAATTCTTTTTAATGGCTGAGTAATATTCCATGGTGTATATGTACCACAGCTTCCTCATCCATTCGTCTGCTGATGGGCATCTAGGTTGCTTCCATGTCCTGGCTATGATAAACAGTGCTGCGATGAACATTGGGGTGCACATGTCTCTTTCAGATCTGGTTTCCTCGGTGTGTATGCCCAGAAGTGGGATTGCTGGGTCATATGGCAGTTCTATTTCCAGTTTTTTAAAAAATCTCCACACTGTTTTCCATAGCAGCTGTACTAGTTTGCATTCCCACCAACAGTGTAAGAGGGTTCCCTTTTCTCCACACCCTCTCCAGCATTTATTGCTTGTAGACTTTTGGATAGCAGCCATCCTGAGTGGCGTGTAATGGTACCTCATTGTGGTTTTGATTTGCATTTCTCTGATAATGAGTGATGTTGAGCATCTTTTCATGTGTTTGTTAGCCATCTGTATGTCTTCCTTGGAGAAATGTGTTTAGTTCTTTGGCCCATTTTTTGATTGGGTCATTTATTTTTCTGGAGTTGAGCTGGAGGAGTTGCTTGTATATTTTTGAGATTAATCCTTTGTCTGTTGCTTCGTTTGCTATTATTTTCTCCCAATCTGAGGGCTATACTTACTATTTTTATAACTCCAAGTGAAAATTAGATAATTGTCAGGTCAAAGGAAGTCATTACTTTAATATACTAATTTTTTGGAAGGGGTAAGGTGAAAATAGAAAATGAGAGTGAATTCTGGGCTGGTAATGGGGTGGGGCTGGTGGATCATTGAGTTTGGGCCTTAGTTAGTATTCTTGGAGGGTCTCAAATTTAAGTTTTTTATATTATCCCCAAATAAGGTCCACGATATATAATTTTATGTGTTTTGTCTCTTTTAAGAACATTACACTGTAGAATATAGTATAAATTATTTGAACTCTATTTTGACTTTTTTTTCTTCCCTTTTCCGTATACCAGGAACCTAAGAAGAATGGAAAGGCCAGAGCCTCTCTTGATCTTGTAGAGGAGCAAAGAGTATTTTTGGATAGGGAATAAATCAGAAAACATTTTTAAAATGCATTTTAAGATATGCACATGATTCTAAAGTTTACCTGGAAGAAAAAAGTATGAAAGCAGCCAGGAAAATTTTGAAAAAAAGAGTTATGAAGGGAGATTTGATCTATCAGATAACAAAATGCAATAACAGCAGTATTTACTTCTTAGGATTTTCATGAAAATTAAATGGGGTATTACTTATTTAACATGTTCAGAGTAGTGTCTGACATAGTAAAAATGTTTAATAAAATTTTAGCTTCTATTCTTACCTCATTTAGATATTCATTTTATTTCATAAGAATTCATTGCTTGCAGTGTGTGTATGGGGAAGAGGTATGACTGATCAGTCATGGTGAGGGGAGAAAAGAGTAAGATTCAGCATCTGGAGTATGTAATGTGATTTGTCTTTAATCTTTAATAAGTAGGTTTAAAATGGAAGTAGAGTACCAACACTTTGGTGAGCAGTTTTGCCTTTTCTGTGCACATTTTTTATTCCTTCCTACCAGCAGTTTCACTTCTTAATGAAATACGCTAGAGAAATTCCTGCATATATATGGGAGACGTACATAAACAGATGTTTTACAGCACTGTCTGCACTTGTAAAATATCAAAACTACCTACATGTTCATAAAAAAAGAACAAATAAATTTTGATGTCTTTATATAGTTAAGCAGTTAAAAAGAATGAAATAGAGCTGTATGAACATAAATCTCAAAGCCAGCATTGAGCAATAAAGTTGCAGAGTGATAGATACCATATGATAGTATGGTATAAAGTTTGAACATATGCCAAATACATGTATTACTTATAGATACATATGTAGTAGTAATAGTGGTATAAGATAGGCTTCTGTGCACACTAAGTCGCTTCAGCTGTGTCTATCTCTTTGCAACCCTATGGACTGTAGCCCACCATGCTTCTTTGTGTGTGGGATTCTCTAGGCAAGAACACTGGGGTGGGTTGCTGTGCCCTTCTCCCGGGGATCTTCCCGACCCAGAGACTGAACCCATGTCTCTTAATGTCTC
Source organism: Odocoileus virginianus (assembly GCF_023699985.2). Lineage (NCBI taxonomy): Eukaryota > Metazoa > Chordata > Mammalia > Artiodactyla > Cervidae > Odocoileus > Odocoileus virginianus. Next base: position 52,346,655 of record NC_069684.1, on the reverse strand, counting down.
TTGCATTGGCAGGTGGGCTGTTTACCAGCACCACCTGGGAAGCCTAGTATAAAATAGGCATGGAATGAAAACTTGTGAATTTAGTATAGTGGTTACCTCTTTGGAAGGAAGAAAGGAAATAGGATTCTAGAACCATCCACAAAGTCTCTGTTTTGCTTGTAATGTTTTACTTAAAGAAAGAAAAGCAAAGAAGTCAAAATTTTAAGATTTTTATGAATCTGGGAAACAAGTACATGGATATTTATTGTATTAGGCTTTTTATTTCTCTTTCTTGAAGTATTTCACATGCATGCAAATTAAGATGGATATGTGAAGATGTTCTACAAGCAGTACAGAGAGAAAGAAGCTGGCCTCTGGAGTCAGAGAGACACAGGTTTGTCTTCTCTCCCTGTTTGCCTCTGTAGCCTTGGACAAGTTGCTGTGTCTCTCTAAGATTGTTACCTCATCTACAAAGTGAATATAATAATACTTCCATCCCAGTTTATTGTGAGAAATGGATTACACATCTGAAGTGCCTTTTTTAGCTCTTGAGTTGCAGAAGTGTCGGGAATACAGTATGAATGACAATAGGCATTGTCATGCCACCCTTACATAACTTTAGAGTCTAGATGGGGAAGTAAATGATCAGTTGATCACCCAAGTAAAGGTAAATGGTGTCTGTGATCTGTCTCTTCAAGGGCAAGTGCAATGTACTATGAGTTCTGGATTGTGTGTTTGTGTCCCTTGGCCCAAATTCATATGTTGAAACCCTAATTCCCAATGTGATGATATTTGGAGGTGGGGCCTTTGGGAAATAAGTACTTAAGTCTGAATGTGGAGCACTCATGATGGGATTGATGCTCTTAGAAGAGAACCTAGAGAGCTTGCTTCCTCTCTCCCAGCTGCCGCGCAAGGGAACCAGCACGGGGCTCTCAGCTGAAGCTAGTCACGCTGGCACCCTCATCCAGGGCTTCAGCCTCCAGAGCTGCGAGGAGTCAGTTCAGTGCTGGTGGTTTATGACACCCCTTCGATGGTATTCTTACTGTAACAGCTCCAACTGCCTGGGACAAGGGGAAGTCATGAAAGGGCTCCCTGAGAAGTGCCTTAGAGCTGGGCCTCGAAGAAGACAGGAACCTCAGTGCAGAGGAGAGAGTAGCGTGGTCCAGCCTGAGGGAGCAGCCTGAAATGTTGTAGGAGGGAGCATAGCCATTAGAAGGAGCTGAAAGGAGGCAAGGGGGATGGAGCAGGGAGGTCTAGGGGGAGAACAGATGTGCCCTGTAGTGCTGGAAAAGTAGGACGGCGGGGTCTACAGAACTCTGTAGACCCCCGTTGGGTAATTAAGAATGTGAGAAGAGCAATTAGAAGACACTATTAAGCTGGAGCTTCATGAATCAGGGCCAATGGAAGAAATGCTTGGAGGACAGTTTGGAAACCACTTGAAACAATGCGACATTGTCAGGAGGTTCTAGAAAGTGGTCAGTTGAACTGGTTCAGAATAATCAGAGCTAGTGTTGATGGCCTATTAGAGGACAAGAATTAAGAAGCTGAAGTTGCATGTACAAACCAATGGGTAGTTTGTTTTAACTTCTATGCAATTGGGAAGGGTATTGGTCACCCAATAATCCTTTTTTTTTTTAAACTATTAATTGCTCACCTTATTGGCCATCTTCTTTAAATATAATAGAGTCCTTAGTTGTACAGATTCTGAATTTATGCTGTGTTGTACAAAGTTAGAGTCTTAAATAAGTAATTAAATAAATACAACCAATACCAAGGAATTTAACAGTATTCAAGATGGATTCCATTGTGTGGAACCACTGTTACCAAAATGACCAGATATGCTTACCCCTCCATCAGCTGACGTGCTTAATACATTAATGTTTAAAATGTTTTCCATACATTAATGAATTAGATAAATACTTGTTGAGGGTTTATGATGTCTGTGTCACATGTCAGGTGATTGATAAATGAATTTGTTGGTGTTTTGTTTCTCACTCTGAAAGGGTATTTGCTTCCCTTCCCCTGCCTTGGAGCTGCTCCCCTTGTTCCCGAAGCATTTCCATGTTGCCTCCAGCAATAAAGAGGTGATCAGAAATTGGAAGAGAGAAGGAAGGAGGGAGTGGGTGGGTTGGTTTTTAAAATTATCTTCAAAAAAGAAAAAAATCTTTTGCCTCATTTGTCAAATTTAGAGGATGCTAAGAAACTAACTTATTCTGAAAACTGGTGGCTACAGGAAAAGAAAGAATAAAGGATTTAAAGTATAAACTTAAATATAGAGAAATATGAAGATAAATATTTTTTTCATGGCTGCATACAGTTCTTTTACAGGAATGGACCTTAATTTATTTAACTACCTCCCTGTTGATGGATAATTTATTTCTTTTTTTCTCCTTTTCCTTCTTTTTTCTTCTTTTTCTCCTTTACTAAATAAAGAATAGTACCAGAAACATCTTGTATCTGTTATTTTGATGAACTTTTAAGTTAGTCATAGGGTAAACTCCTGTGGTAATGGGATTTCTGGGTTGCAGGTATTTTTAAAGGTGTATTTTTAAACTGTCAGTAACAATTGCTGTGTGTCTTCTAGAAAGGTTGCACTAGCTTACATTACCTCCCGCAGGCAGAACGGTGTACATTTTCCCACACCTTTGCCAGTGTGAGCTATCAGCAAACTTAAATTTAGCCTGTGTGACAAGAAAACATAACATCTGAATGTTTTGATTTGAGTGTACTGTAGTTATGAGTAAGTTAAGTTTACTTTATTATTAATTTTTGGCCAGTTGTTCACATTATTTAGGTAGTGCTTCTCATTTTTCATGTCTAACCAGAAGTCCTTAGGTTTAATGCTTAGGTTGACTCTGAGTGGTCAGCAGCTTTCATGATGCTCCCAGACATTGGACTTTATAAGCAGGCTCAGTGGGTGTTTCAGAAAGATCTTGAGGGTAGGAGGTTCGGTCTGTAATTAGCTCTGTGGGGAATCATGTACTGTTGTCAGCGTAGGTGCCCTCTGTAAAAGATAGGGATTATACTGTTCAACTACAGCATCTTATGGCAAATGCATTTTTGTAAAGCCCAGTGTAGCATGGAAGTATGACGTGTTACATTTTTTCTAAGTTTATTTACTTTGAAAATAAAAATCTTCAGATATTCTGTTTAATTCTTAAAAGATCTTTAAGGGAGCTTCTGTAATCTTAAAAAGTTAATTTCAGGAAAGCGGAGATCTGTCCTTTAATACGGGGCTTCCTAGGTGATGCTAGCAGACCCACCTGCCAATGCGGGAGACATAAGAGATCCAGGTTTGATCCCTGCATTGGGAAGACCCCCTGGAGGAGGAAATGGCAACCCACTGCATTATTCTTGCTTGGAGAATCCCATGGACAGAGGAGCCTGACAGGTTACAGTCCATGGGGTCACCAAGAGTCAGACACGACTGAAGTGGCTTTTATACACTAAGATTTTATGTGTAAGGAGACTAAATGTAAATACCTGCTTTGGGGGTATAACTAAAAGCAGCATTTTATTGATAATTGATGTTTGCTTATGTGGCAGCTTGGTCTTTTGATTTTTTTCGTCTCTTCTTTTGAGCAGTTAAAGACTCTGCCCTGTAATAGACAAGCGGCCCTAAGTTTTACTTTATACTGAAATTGACACTCTCAAGAAAGGACTTTTTTTTTTTTAGTATATATATTTTATTGAAGTATAGTTGATTTACAGTATTTCAGGTACACAGTAAGATGATTCAGTTATACACATGTATTGTTTTTCATATTATTTTCCATTTTAGGTTATTATGTGGTACTATTTTCCCTGTGCTATACAGTAAACCTTTGTTGCTTGTTGTGTACCTTTTTTTAAAAATTAGAAATCTAGCATTCTTTTCATACTAATTCAAACAAGTGGAATCAAAATGTCATCAATTTTTTAGCTAGATAAGAAATTTATAAGTTTTCAAAAATATGTGTATTATATTTTACATAGTATTTATATATATGTATACAAAAGCTTTTCTGCTATGCTTGATAAAGGCTTGAGAAAGAACATAAAGTGAAAAAGAAGAGATGGAGAAATTGGAAAATATAAGCTAAATGAAATGGGAGCACTAAATATGAAATAGAGGAAGTGAAACAAACTAGATAAAAGTAAAAGATCATTATATAGCCCAGTTGTTGTTAAACATGACGGCTCATTAGAAACACATCTGGAGCTCTGGAGGAAAAAAGCAATACCTAGGTATTTGTATTTTTCAAAAAATTCCAAGATAATTCTGATATGCATCTGGATTTAGAAAGTTATTACAGGTTTTTCTATTAAATGGTCATTTTAGTGATACCAAATTCTGTTAATTTCTCTTGACCAATTATGATACAAAAGTATTAAGTGAATAATAGTAACCTAGTCACAAAAGTAAAATATATTTATCAGGTTTCACAATCAATAGTCAGACAAAGAAATGAAAGATAATGACAATTGCAAGCCATAATGGAAACATGAGTAACCTAACAGTATAAAATAATTACATACAATTTGAGGGGCTAGGTAGAGTGATACGGTTAAGTGGAGGTGCATACATGCACGTGTTTTCATCCCGCCAGCCAGTCTGTGTCTTTTGGTTGGTGCATTTAATCCACTTACATTTAAAGTAATTACCCATATGTATGATCCTACGAGGATTTTCCTAATTGTTTTGGGTTTATTTTATGTATGTCTTTTCTTTGTGTTTTCAAGGATAGACTCTTGACTTTAGTTTTTAATTTGTACTTGTTAGTGTACCATTTGTTTTAAAAACAGAATTGTTTAATATCTTAAGGGACTGTCTCTTCACTGGTGATAAGACACCAGGCTTAGTTGTTTAAGACCTATGTGCAGTATTTTTACTTTGCCATATAAAATATATTGATGTGCTTTAAACCCAAGCAAGAAATTTGGTGCCTGTTTATCACACTTGAGTATGTTTAGCGTGGTTGTTAAGAAGTGGGGAATAACTATGTTGGTGAAGGAGGTGGTAATGATGAAAAGAACTATGAACAGAACTATGTTCTGTTTACTTATTTTTTTAAACCTCATATGATATCATGATGACTTGAACTGAGGAAATTTTTGAAGTTATATAAGGAATATCTATATAATAGAATTTTCAGTTTCTGTAAAATGCAGTTGTCTACATTTTCCTCTATAGATTATGAAGAATGTATTTTAAATTTAAAGTCATTTTTTAGGACATAAAATTATAAACAGAGAAGACAGAAAGCTAGCTAGTAATGCTATAGTTGCATCAAAAATGACAAGATTGATATCTATGAACTATAAATTGTTAAAAATACAGATTGATAAGAAGACTAAAATCTCAGTAGACAAAAAGGCAATTCACAAAAGAGGACATGTATATTACTAGTGTATAATGGAAAAGATTTGGTTTTCCTAGTGATCACAGAAATGTATATTTTTAATAAGATACTGTTTTTACCTAGTAAGATTAACAAAATATATTTTAACACTCCACATTGTTGAAGATTTTTGAAATGAATATGTATCAAGACTCCACTTCTAGGAGTTTTAAGGGAACAATAATAAATATGCAAAAAGGTCATGTATCAAGTATTCATTGAGCTATTTTTTTTTATTATAACAAAAATCAGAAGTGATCTTAATGTTCATTCGTAGCAGGGAATGTTTGAATCAATTATGAAGTGTCTATATGATGAGATATGCAACTGTTGCAGTTTAGATTTATAAAATTTAAATTAACTTGAAAAAGTGTTGTGATGTTAAGTGGGGAGAAAGCATAAAGCACAATCTCAGTTATATTTTAAAAAGACATGGTATATTAAAAAAGACTAAAGATGCCAAAATGTTCAGAAGGTATTCAGGCATTAGGATCATGGATGCTTAATTCACTGTTCGCGCTTTTCTGTGTGGTCCAGTTTTTCTTCAGTTTGCATGTACTACGTATCTAATTATAGAGAGAATGGACATTATTTTCTCAAAATCATTTATTTGTGTGATGACATTCCATGCTAGGGAATTCAGTCAGCCCAGGCTTTTGTAGCAGATTCTTTTTCCATGGGGTAGGCTATTTATCACAAGAGAGAACTTTGTTTTTTTAAACAGAGGGCAACATTTTCCTCTGATTGAACCACTCAAGAATAAATATATTTCTGTGAAAAGTGTGACTATGCTGAGTGTGGATAGAGAAAGCCATATGTAACTTGGTGGATAGTCATCCTAAAATGTAATGTCTAGAAGAGTTCTAGAAAAGTGTTATATATAGAAAAATTGGTTTTAACTTGTTTGGGAAAACTGAGAGGCCTGCTTTATCCTTCTAAAGCAGAACTTGTCAGTTTCCTTGAGTTGTTGATAAAGAAACATTTCAGTTCACATTAATGGATTTTAATAAAGGAACAAGATGGTCACACAAGTGCTTTTATTTTTCCTTCCTTCTTGCTGTTCTCTTTACAATGTTGAAGTAAGAGCTGTGTTTGCAGCTTCATAATGGATTTATTGACAAAAGCCTGCTGACATTAGAGATGGTTCAAACTTGTAAAATTAGCAACATTTATTTTCAGTTGTTATGCTCAAATGTTTTTACAGGTCATTTATATCTTTAGTTTGGTTTAAAGGAAAAATACTGCTTTGAGTATTTTTAATTCTAGATTTTTGGAAGGGACACAAAAGATACTTCAATGAGAGTGGGCTGAAACACTTCTTTGAGTACTTCATATGTATTCATGTGTGTTTGTGTATCTGACATGTACACATAAAGTAAGACTGTTACACTAAATTAAAACATTTATAAAGACAGTTAACAAGACTGAACCAACAAAAGGAAAATTTTAAGGTGGGTGGAGAGGGTTATGGATTTTCATCTTAACATTTAGAGAAAATTTATATCTGAAATTGACATGAAGTTTCAGATTTTCTTAATTTTTTTATTGTGCTTTATTTACCATATGTATTCCATGTTATGAGGTAATCAAGAATAAACTACTGTACACTGCAAATAATTTTAAAATGTACATTGCAAATAAAAATAGTAATTTAATTTTTAAAATAATTTTGTCTCATCTTTTAAAATTTACCCTGTAAATTTAATTCCTCCTTGAAGGCGTGTGAATTTTGCTTTACTTCTAGAGGGCTATTCCATCATCTGCACTACAAAGGAACAGATTCTCATTCTATTTTAGTAATCTGGGAATGGCAAATATTTAGAAGAACTCCAATACAATGGCAGAGGAGAGGGAAATTGAAGTGTGGTGGGATCTTGTCTTGTCTGCACTACATTTAAAAGCATCTTTGTCTAGGGAGAGAAGAAGAAATATTGCAAATTTGCAGGTTAATATAAAAGAATTAATTTTTTTTCTCTTTGTAATTTATGAATGTATGGAGAAAAGTATTCTCTGTATGTTTTCTTTTGTTCCAGTTTCAAAAATCAGTATGTTATGTGTTTGACTTTTAGGCTATTTCTCATGTCTCTGACTTGGTTTTCTATAGAATTTGACAGAGCAGAGAAAGCACTTTATGATGGAATTATATGAATTCCTTATCTTCTTATGACAGGCTAAACCTACTGAAAATAAATGATGATGATAATTAAGAATATCTTTAAACATCATAATAGTGTATCTATGTGAATATTTAGAAACTAATATAGTGAAAAAATTGAATATTGTAAAAACAAAAGTATATTTTTGTCAAGAAATTTTTCAGGAACGATTCTGAAGTCTGTCACATGTAAAACTTCAGTGAAATAGGTAAGACTATGATTGGCCCAGGCTTTAGAACACATATGTGTATTTATATATTAACATAGAAAAAATGCAGAATATATGTAAATATAGAAAAAGTATATATCTCCACATAGCAAAGAAGCTTGTGGAATGGCATCATTACTTAAAGAAATGCCAGTTAAAATAAGGTAGGAGAATAATTTCATATCTTTTAAACTAAATTTTTTTTTGTTCTTTAAAGGTGATAAGGCCTGGTATCTATCAGATTATTGGATGCCAAATGCAATTTGACAGTGCAATTTAAGCTCTATAAATATGTTCATATCCTCTGACCCAGTGATTCCAAGCATGAAAATTTATTCTAAGAAAATAATTTAAAAGATGACAAAGAGGAAAGCAGCAACAACCAAGGGTGTACATATGTACAAAGTTTTTTACAGAAGCATTACTTTTTTTAGTTTCCACATTTTTCATGATAAAGGTCACACATTGTATTTAGAGACAGACTATGCAAGAGTTACAAGAAATAGTTGTGTAGGTATAAGCATACACCAGTTAGTTAATTATACACATGTAATTATAAATGTGCTTGCCAAAGGTTTATCCTGTCTCATAAATATATATGAGACTGGACATATACAATGTGTCATGTTACATTTCTGTCCTTAAACAAGGAAACTGGACAGCATGCTACATTTGCTTACAAGTAGAGAGAATGCAAAATACACCTTCTGTACTCAATGCAGGGCTCTTACAGCAAAAGCTGAGAGGTCCCCTGACGGTAGGAAGAGCTGCCAGACTGGCAGCTCTTTGATGACAAGAACCCGTCTTGTCTTACTCGTCTGGAGTCAGACTACTCACCTGGAGAGTAGGTAGTTGACTAGCAGTAAATGGTTACTATTTGGATCTGTCCTTTTGTTTTTTTCCCCTCAAAATCCTGGTCCCCAATTAGGTTCCCAAAGCCCTACTGGGTGACTGCATCACAGTCACTTGGGTTATTTAAAGATACAGACTCTTAGGTCTCCTGCCTCTGGAATTCTTACTCATTCACCTAAGCCCAGAGGCTTTTTTTTTAACCTTTCATTTTTGAAATAATTTAAAACCTTCAGAGACTTTACAGAGTTTCCACTGACCTTTTGCTCCAGATCATTTGTTACTATTTGTATTCAGTTTGGGGTTTTTGTTTTTTGTTTTGTGATTATGGTGAAACATCTTGGACATCCTGAGTCAGAGCAGTACAAAACAGTACACTCAGAAGTGTGAGTCTTATTTTTAAAAAGTCCCCCAGATGATTCTGATATTCAGCTGTTTTCAGAACCACTGGTTTAGCCCATAGGGTTTTGAAGTCAGACCTGAATTTAAATGCACTTTGTCTCAGGTAGGTAATGGGGTAAGTTACTTTCCCTCTCCGAGCTTCTGATTCCTACTTCTGTGGGTTGTTGTGAGGATATAAAAATATACATGAAATGTTTATGACAATGCCAGCAGAGAGTGGGAACCCACATAATAGTTGTATTTATTCTCTCATACATCCAGTTAGCAAATATTAATTGCAATGCTGCTAAGTACTGAGGCACTATACTATTTCCCAGTGATACAAAATACCTAAGACATGGTTCATGGCCTTTGAGTAGTTCACATTTTAGGGGGCTCATAGCAGTTTTTCAAAAATACAATGACTCTTACACTGATATGCAGTGTTAAGGGGCTAAGGTAATAATTAAGTCATGATTTTATGGGAAGCTTTTCTCTAGGGAGACTAAGTATCATGATTTAAAAATGTCTAGAGAAACACATAGTTATGCATCTCTGACTCTCAAATACAAATCCCTTTAGGATTTTAAAAATGTATAGATATCAGACCATTTGAAGTTGAGTTTTCTAGTGAGTGCCTGTAGACCGGTGGTAAATGTTCTTAGGTACTAGACTTTCAAGTGATAAATGTGTCACTTGTTTTAAAGCAGTGTTTTTTTATTATTTTTTAACAACATTTCTCCTATGACTTTTTTTTCCAAACTTAATTTTTTTTTAATTTCCAATTTTATATTGAGATGTAATTGACATACATAAGCTTCCCAGGTGGGGTACAGTGCTAAAGCATCCACTTGCCAATGCAGGAGATGCAAGAGACACAGGTTTGATCCCTGAGTTGAGAAGATCCCTGGAGTAGGAAATGCAACCTGCTTCAGTATTCTGGAAGATTACATGGACGAAGGAGCCTGGCGGGTTATAGTCCATGGGGTCACAAAGAGTCGGACACAACTGAATGCATGCACGCGTGCACACACACACACACACACACACACACACACACACACATAACACATTGTATAAATTTAAGGTGTATAGCATAATGATTTGATATACATACATCACAAAGTGATTACTATAATAAGTCTAGTGAACTTCCATTACCTCACATAGATACAAAATAAAAGAAAATGAAAAAAATTTTTCCTTGTGATGAAAATTCAGGATTAACTTTCTTAACAAGTTTCATATATATCCTAGAACAGTGTTAATGGTATTTATTATGTTGTACATTACATCCCTGATACTTACTTATCTTATAATTTGATCTTGTGTATGATTCTGTTTGCCTCCTGACCTGGATATCTGTTTTCTTTACCAGGTTAGGAAAGCTGTTAACCATTATGTCTTCAGATATGTGCTCTGCCCTTTTCTCTGTCTCTCTCCGCCTTCTGGGACCTCTATAATGCAAACGTTAATATGCTCTCTGTTGTCCCAGAGGTCTCCTAAACTGTCCTCAAGGTTTTCCACTTTTTTTTCTTTTCTGTCTCAGCTTGAGTGATTTCCACTGCTGTGTCTTCCAGTTTAATCATCTGTTCCTCTGTATCATCTAATTTACTGTTGATTCCTTCCACTGTATTTTTTATTTCAGTTAGTGTGTTCTTTAGTTCTGTTGGGTTATTCTTTATATTTTCGAACTCTTTGTTAATGTTTTCACTGTATTCTTTTATTTTTCTCCCAGGTTCATTGAACTTCTTGATGATCATGACCTGGAAATCTTTATCAGGTAGATTGCTTATCTCACCTTTGCTAGTTTTTCTTTTGAGGTTTTATTGTTGCTCCTTCTTTTAAAAAATATTCCTGTATTGCCTTTTTTTTTTTCCCCCTGATTCTCTGTTTTTATTTGAATATATTAGGTAGATTGGTTATGTTCCCCATCCTGGAGAAGTAGACTCAGGTAGGTGACGTCCTGTGGCATTCTGTTCACCAGAGCTGTGTTCTCTAGGGGTGCCCCCGTGTGGCTGTGTGGGTCCTTCTGTTGTGGCAGGGTTGACTACTGTGGGAATGCTGGTAGTTGTGACTGGCTCCCAACCCATTTGTTGTTCAGGCCCTGCCGAGTGTGAAGGCTGCTGACTACTGGAGGGCAGAGCTGGGTCTCAGGACTGGTCTGGTCATGAGTGGAGCCAGTCTGAGGTGCCTGGCTATGAGTCTGGGCCCCAGAGCTGGTGTTGGCCAGCTGGTGGATGGGTCTCTGGTTGGGGTTGTCCGAGGGCTGGTGCCACCCACTGGTGGGCAGGGCTGGGTTCTGGGGAGTAGTGATCCTGGTGCGGGCTCTTGGGAGGTGGGGCCGTGTTCCAGTGTGCCTGCCTGCACAGCCTGGGGAGTTCCGGTCTGAGTGCCAACCCACAGGTGGACAGAGCTGAGTCTCAGGGTCTCTGGCTGCAGGCCTGGGGTTCTGAAAGCTAGTGTCAGCCTGCGCATGGGCAAGACTAGATTGCAGCTGCTGAGGGACGCCTGAGTGTCTCCTGCTTCTGCTGGTTTGCTAGTGATGAAGGCTGTGTTCCTGTGCAGCCAGCTGCTTGACCTAGGGGCTTTAGGACTGGCGCTGACCAGCTGCTGGGTGAGTTTGGGTCCTGGCACTAATAAGCTAGAGGGAGTGCTCTAAAATGACCCTTGCCAGCACCAGGGTCCTCCTGGTAGACTGAGCTGCCCAAAGGGCTGTTGCTGGTGCCTGTGTCTTTAGAGTGAGTCTTTGCCTGAACAGCTGCCTACTGCTTCTCTGAGAGGCTCTCCTAGATCTGAAAATAGGTCTGATCCAGGCTCCTTTCAAATTATTGCTTCTGCCCTGATGTCAGAACATGTGAGATTTTGTGTGCACTCATTTAAAGTGGAATGTCTGTTTCTCACAGCCTTCTGCCTTTGCCAAAAGCAAGGTCTTCTGGCCTTCAAAGCCAGACATTCTCAGGGCTCATATTCCAGCCTCAGGACCCCCAGGCCGAGTAGCTTGAACTTGATGTGAGGCTTGGACTTCTTGCTTCTTGGGGATAACATCTATAGTTCTCCAATTTGTGGGTCACCTCCATGGGGGTGTGGATCTTGACTATCTGTCTCCATCTCTTACCTCTCTTCGTGTCTTTAGTTGTAGGAGATCTTTTTCTGTTAGTCTCCCTTTTTCATCCTAGTTTCTCTGTGAGCAGTTGTAACTTTGATGTGCCCCTGGGAGAAAGTGTGCTCAGGATCTTCCTGCTCTACCATTTTGGCTGCACACCCAGTGCTTCCCAGTTTTAATATGGGTACAGATCATCTGAAGGTCTAATTTAAAAGATTTCAAGTTAGCAGATCTGGCAGAAGGACTGAGAATATGCATTTACAAGCTGCAGATTCAGTGGTAAGGGTTACACTTTGGATAACAAGAGTTTATTGCATTGGCTTTGAAATCATATACTTTCTGGCCTAAACTCAGTTCTTCAGTTTCTTAGATACATGCATTTATTAAGGATTAATTTCACTCTATGTGCATATTGTACTCTGAGTTATTAGCTATTGAAGTTACCACTTACAGTGTTTTAAGATTTTAAATTAACACTTGGTACATGAAGGCAAACCTCTAACAGCTAATGGGTAGAATTGAAAAATAAATGCCAACATTTGGTAATGCAGCTAAAGATGTGTGCTTCTTCCATTTAGATCTGTATATCATTTGTGAGATTTTATTCCCCGCTGTGACAGCCACTCGGAGTAATTAATAAACTGAAATTGGAAGCTGACTTACAAATCCCTTTATCACAAAGGGTTAAATCAAGATTTTCTTTAAAAAAGCACACTCTACCACTGTATTAATATATAAATAATAAAGCAATGTTTTGTGAAACAGTTTTGGAGCCATTAATAAGTAGAATGCTTACTTTAATGTGTTATTTCCTTCGTCTTTCCTTTAAAATCTTCTAATTTGTATGTGTTTAAGTTTATCTAATTTATTGGTATAGAAGTTCACCTCTATAATTTACATTCTAAACTGGGGGTATGTGCACAAGAATACTTTGCTCATGGTGGGGTGGAAGAAAAAAGTTTAGAGTCTACCGCTGTGTAGCACAGAAAAGATGACTTTCTTTTGGAAAAAAACGAACTGAGGGCAGATGTTAACAGCTTGCCACCTCTACTAAATAAAAATCTTATTAGGGTGTTTTCAAGGTGTCTGATACTGAGACGTTCTTTATGGCCACCCCATGTGGTTTAGCTTGAATCTGGTGTTTGTCGTTCAGAACTAAATATTTACGGCAGTACATGACCCCTCCCCCAATACCACCCCCCCCCCAACAGAGGATAATGGATCTCTAAGTGACGAATTAGTGTGTTACATTAGTTAAATTAATTTGTCCTAGTCCCAATTAATGAGACTGATGGTATCCTCAAAACACAAAATAATTATTACAGGGACATTATAGGGCTATAAATATAAATGAATTAACTCACACAGACACTGTGAAAATGCAAGCTGCTTAGGTTTTATTTATTCTAAGCCCACATCTAAGTCATCTCTGATATATTTCTTTTCCTTAGCACTGTCCTTTCAGTCTTTACCTAGTCATTTCCTACTCTCTAGACCAGAGGCTGTCAAAAGTTTTGATCTGTAGAACCCTTTATATTATTAAAATTGGTTGAGGATCTCAAGGAGCTTTTGTTTATGTGAGTTATATCTATCAATCTTTGCCATGATAGAAATAAAAACAATTTAAAAGTATTCAGTAAGTCATTAAAAAATAAACCTGTTACATGTTTACATAAAAAAACATACTTTTTTCTTTTTTTTTTTTTTTTTATTAGTTGGAGGCTAATTACTTTACAGTATTGTAGTGGGTTTTGTCATACATTGACATAAATCAGCCATGGATTTACATGTGTTCCCCATCCGATCCCCCCTCCCACCTCCCCCTCCGCCCGATCCCTCTGGGTCTTCCCAGTGCACCAGGTCCGAGCACTTGTCTCATGCATCCAACCTGGGCTGGTGATCTGTTTCACCCTAGATAATATACATGTTTCGATGCTGTTCTCTTGAAACATCCCACCCTCGCCTTCTCCCACAGAGTCCAAAGGTGTTCTTATATCTGTGTCTCTTTTTCTGTTTTGCATATAGGGTTATCGTTACCATCTTTCTAAATTCCATATATATGTGTTAGTATACTGTAATGGTCTTTATCTTTCTGGCTTACTTCACTCTATAACGGGCTCCAGTTTCATCCATCTCATTAGAACTGATTCAAATGAATTCTTTTTAATGGCTGAGTAATATTCCATGGTGTATATGTACCACAGCTTCCTTATCCATTCATCTGCTGATGGGCATCTAGGTTGCTTCCATGTCCTGGCTATGATAAAAAAAAAAGAATGAAACTAGAACACTTTCTAACAACATACACAAAAATAAACTCAAAATGGATTAAAGATCTAAATGTAAGACCAGAAACTATAAAACTCCTAGAGGAGAACATAGGCAAAACACTCTCCGACATAAATCACAGCAGGATCCTCTATGACCCACATCCCAGAATATTAGAAACAAAAGCAAAAATAAATAAATGGGACCTAATGAAACTTAAAAGCTTTTGCACAACAAAGGAAACTATAAACAAGGTGAAAAGACAGCCCTCAGATTGGGAGAAAATAATAGCAAACGAAGCAACAGACAAAGGGTTAATCTCAAAAATATACAAACAACTCCTCCAGCTCAACTCCAGAAAAATAAATGACCCAATCAAAAAATGGGCCAAAGAACTAAACAGACATTTCTCCAAAGAAGACATACAGATGGCAAAAAAACACATGAAAAGATGCTCAACATCACTCATTATCAGAGAAATGCAAATCAAAACCACAATGAGGTACCATTACACGCCAGTCAGGATGGCTGCTATCCAAAAGTCTACAAGCAATAAATGCTGGAGAGGGTGTGGAGAAAAGGGAGCCCTCTTACACTGTTGATGGGAATGCAAACTAGTACAGCCGCTATGGAAAACAGTGTGGAGATTTTTTTTTTTCCATTTATTTTTATTAGTTGGAGGCTAATTACTTTACAACATTACAGTGATTTTTGTCATACATTGAAATGAATTAGCCATGGATTTACATGTATTCCCCATCCCGGTCCCCCCTTCCACCTCCCTCTCCACCCGATCCCTCTGGGTCTTCCCAGTGCACCAGGCCCTAGCACTTGTCTCATGCATCCGACCTGGGCTGGTGATCTGTTTCACCCTAGATAATATACATGTTTCGATGCTGTTCTCTTGAAACATCCCACCCTCGCCTTCTCCCACAGAGTCCACAAGTCTGTTCTATACATCTGAGTCTCTCTTTCTGTTTTGCATATAGGGTTATCGTTACCATCTTTCTAAATTCCATATATATGTGTTAGTATACTGTAATGGTCTTTATCTTTCTGGCTTACTTCGCTCTGTATAATGGGCTCCAGTTTCATCCATCTCATTAGAACTGATTCAAATGAATTCTTTTTAATGGCTGAGTAATATTCCATGGTGTATATGTACCACAGCTTCCTCATCCATTCGTCTGCTGATGGGCATCTAGATTGCTTCCATGTCCTGGCTATTATAAACAGTGCTGCGATGAACATTGGGGTGCACGTGTCTCTTTCAGATCTGGTCATATATGACCCAACAATCCCACTCCTGGGCATACACACCGAGGAAACCAGATCTGAAAGAGACACGTGCACCCCAATGTTCATCGCAGCACTGTTTATCATAAATAACAAATTTCATGTAAAATATTTCTCAAAAAATTAGAGTAGTGGCATTGTTTTACACTGTTTACAAATATCTTTATGATGTGGCTTAATAGAAGACATCTGGGTTTTCCTAGCTGCTTTTACATTCCTTTTGTTGCAATATTGCACATCATGTGGCCTCTAGAAAACTTTATTGGCCACTCAAGAGAGTAAGAGTGAAGAAGGCACGTAATGACTTCATATTGTTTCATTAAAATAGTTTTGCTCTTCTAGATCCCCTGAAAGGGTCTCTGAGACCCACAGGTGCTGCCTTTCTCCCTAAGCTAAGAGGGAGTTGCCGTGGCTGCCCAGGACCTCCAAAAGGCTCGATCTGCTTTTCTGAAGAGATTTGGCAGGGGCATAATTAGGGGATGCTTTGGAGGTGCAGCCATCCCCTCTATTTTACTCTACCTATTATGTCATAACTTCATTCTCAAGCATTCTGATGTCTCACAAGCTCCTGGTTTATGTTTCTGCTAAGTACAGAGACATGACATGAGTCTCACTGACTCAGTGGACATTGAGTTTGAGCAGACTCAGGGAGATAGTGAAGGAAAGGAAGCCTTGTGTGCTGCGGTTCATGGAGTCACAGAGAATCGGACACAACTTAGTGACTCAACAACATGTATAGTAATGGTGGTCTTTTCCAAATTGGCTGAAAATGAAAAATGGATAGAATTTGCTCAGTTTTTAATTTTCTCATAAGTTTTCTTGTTACTACTTTCTGTTAGTAAACATTAAATGGTAAGACAAATGAACAGTTAAATCATATTATCCTTGATCATATAAAATTTATAAGCTTATATTGTATTGTGATGTATGAACCCTTGGTTGAGTTTTATTAAAAATATATATGCAGTAATATTGTTTGCTTTGAAATCATCCCTGATTTGTATGGCAGAATTAAACATACCCTGTTTTATAGTCTCTCACCAAGAGTCAGCATGTTATCTCATAAATAGCATCATGATTTCCTGGCGCTATACCCTATAAGTAAGAAAACCCTTGTAGAAGGCAACTTGGAAGGAGATGTATAAGCTTAAACCAGTGTATTTAATATAGCATATAGAGTCCTGCCATCACCATCTCCAGTATAGGGAGATAGAGGGATGAAGGGAAAGATAAGTCAGTGATACCTCTCATTGGATAATGGTGCTGATGCACTTTTTTCTGATGCAGATGACAAAGAGAGCTTGCTAGGCAGTGGCACATGTGACTTGGTGATTGCTGAGAGATCACCTGAGACAGGAAGCAGAGCAACATCCTGGGGTTTAGTAGGTAACACTCCAGAGGATGGGGGCTTCTCCTGGTAGCTCAGCCGGTAAAGAATCTGCCTGCAGTGCAGGGGATCCTGGTTCTATCCCTGGGTTGCGAAGATCCCCTGGAGAAGGGAAAGGCTACCTACTCCAGGATTCTGGCCTGGAGAATTCCGTGGGATCCAGATGATGGGGACAGCTGCCACACCCATTAGTTTGCACTTGCTTTGTCTGCCATTCATGAAATGTTTATTGAGTACTTACTATGTGCTTTAAGATTACATTGAAAAAGTTTACAAAGACCCCAAATTTATTTTCAGACAAATCTCCACTGACTCTAAAAAGACAAAGTTTAGACATTTCTGGTAAATAATACCTGCATTTCTTCCCTAGGGAGGATTAATTCAGTATTGGAAGCTACTGAGCACAAATGTGTGGCTGGCTGGGGGCCAGCTCTTTGAAGTTCCTTAACTTGCACAGACTAACCCTGTCAATTCCAAAGGTATAGGAAGCTGGAGTGTACTTTGATGTCAGAACTGTTTTGAGAGACCATCTTCTGTTGCATTTCCTTTGAAGCAGAGTGACTCAAGGCAATCTTTGCTTACATAGGGCCAATCATTTGACCTAGAAAGCCTAGAAAGAAAAAATCCTTTGCCAAAAGGGAGTTGAAAATAGCTACAAGTGATTTGAAACATCATGTTTACCTAAAGAGTTTCCAGAGAGATCATTTGGAGTTAATCTGATTTACCTAAAGGCAGAGGATTAGTTGTTCAAAATGATTTCCTTATGGGAATTTATAGTTCTATGTAATCCGTCTCTCAGAATTCTCAGGCACCAATGCGTTTAACATCAGACATTTTTGGGAAGGGCCAGTTTATTGATAAATGCACAGCTCTACATAAATACAGAGAATGTAGTTGAGATATTTTTAAAAGTCATCTAAAAAGGACTTTTTAAATGGGAAAAAGAAATCACAGAAGCTGAAGGTCCAGTTTCAGAGATACCAAGTGATCAGGTTTCTTCCTAACGTCAGGTTAATGGGAAACTGGAAACTGAAAGCTGGTGTGTGTTATCCTCTTCCACCTTAAAATGTTGCTTGTTAAGACAGGCACATTTTTAAAATACTTGTTTGAATACCTGAAGTACAAGCCCTTATTTTCCTGCCTGTTTGTCATCCTTCTTATTGGCTGTTCTGATCATAGCCAGAGCATCTAGATATTTTTGGGACAGTTGAGATTAAAAGAAACTTGTTAAAGTATTTTCTTCTTCATTATGCTGAAGTTCATGGTTTAAAATACTTGTTAGTTTCAGGCATAAAAATTTCCTGAACTAGATAATTATGTATAAATATGATATTTGTTTTATTTTTAATATTTTCATTTTAAAAATAATGATGTCTTTGAGAATGGAAACAGCTTTTGTCCTAATTTAGCAGGTCAAAACAAGGTGTAGAGGTCATAGTAGCAGAGAAGTAACACTGCTGACCTGTTATCATTCGATTGTGTCAGTTACTAATCTGAGTTATTGACCCTGCGTTCAGATTGGGACACTTCTGAGTCCTTGGCTACAAATCCTTGGAATATTATTGACTGTGGGACTCCAAGGAGTTCACAGTTTTGGGTGGGTTTGCAAAGTGGCTCTACCTGAATGTTAGGAAGAGGTTGGCATTTCATACAATTTATATCCTTTAAGAGCCTTTTTCTGGCATCACTGGACTGATCATCTGACTCAGTGGACGTAAGTTTGAGCAAGCTCTGGGAGATGGTGAAGGACAGGGAAGCCTGGCATGCTGCAGTGGGGTCACAAAGAAGAACATGACTGAGCGACTGAACGACGACAAAGAGCTTTTCTAGGAGATGATTTTATAGTTACCCACAATAGTCACAACATAGCCCTACGTGAGTTCCCCCATTCACTGCTAAGTGATGGGTGTGAAGTGGAGAGATAGGCCCACTAGTAATTTTTAGTTTTATACTAGTTAGTTGTACTAGCCAATCATAATAAGCATCACTTGTGACACACAGGCTGACTACTACCTGTAAGACATGCATGAGTTGAAGCACATCTCTACATGCAAACATATATAATATATATTAAACAAGCCACCTTTTAAAAAGTAAACATGTCAAGCTATTATGTGTGTTGGACAAGCCAATCTTAAGAAGGAAAGAATCTTTAAAGCAGAATTTTTTGTGATTTTTTTTTTGAATGAAAAGAGTTATAAGTTCCACTTTCAGTGAATTTTTTTCTGGAGCAAGGGAATGCTGAGGGTGTGGCAGTATAAAATGAAGAAATTAGAATTTCAGTAATGGGAGAGTTTAAATTTGGAGTTTTTCAGTGTTTTTATCGGAGTGTGTTCTGATAACAGAATAAATTATGCAGCACATTGAAGATAGCAGATAAACCAGGAAGTGTTTAGGTAATCCTTGTTTTCTCCCACAACTGGGAGAGAGCAACTAGATCTTCCTAAACATCAACAGTGTTAACTTTTATCAGAACTATGAAATTTTTAAGATTTTCTTTTATATCATTTTGTTAACTACCTTATCTAGAGTGACTGGTTTTTTTTTTTTCCCTGTTTGAAAGACTTTTAAGAAATTTCTTAGTTTTTTTGGTTGTTTGCTTCTTTTTAATCTTAAAACATGTAATATAAATGTTTTTTCCTGAGATTCTGATAAAAATACATGTTATACTTTGAGTCGCATCTGCTTTATATTTCTGATTATGTGATTTGGGGAAAAGGTGTTGGGAATCTTTGTGAGGTCAAAAATGTTTAAGGTTAAGAGTGAGAGAAGGAGAAACTTTCAAAATCTAAGGAAGCTAGTATTAAATAAATTGATGTTTAATCTATTGAAAGCCAGGGTTTTGTTTGGTATCCGTTTACCTTGTATGCTTTGTCTGTTGAACTGAATAATAATAGGGTAATCGGTTTTCCCCCCAATAAGTGCTTTTCTGCAATTCCTAAAGATTCGTGTTTAAAAGGAACTGTTTCAAGAGATCTTCAGATTAGAAGGTGACAGAATACAAACAGTAGCACTTGGACACTATCTCTTGGCTTTTGTAGTACTGTTTTCCTTCCAAATGTAGTTTTTAGTTGGTTTATCATTTTCTGCATATAACGATTTTTCTTATAGTTGTAGTCACATGCTCTTCAGCTACATGAAATATATACGCTTTGGGGCAAAGTCTACAAGAAACATAGAAAAAGGAAAATACCTATTGCGTTAGAGACACAGGATAATGGCTGAAAGTAATTTTTAAAAATGTCTTAGTGTTGCTGGTATTACCTCAGCAATACATAGCATTCAAAGGAAGACAATTTATGTTTCTGACAGTCTTGAAAAAACTTTTTTAGAGCCTTTTCCATTTTGCTGTTTTAGAAAAGAAATCTTCACAAAGAAAATGGTAAGTTTTATATCTTCATTCCATGAATTTAAATCATTTTGAGATCAGCCATGACTGAGAGCCATAGCTGGGCCTTTTGAGTTCTTTTGTTGGCAAATATTCTTAAATATTAAATATCAAGTGGAAAGCAGAGGCAAATTGATGAATAAAATTTTCTTACTGTAAAAGATTTACTATATTATATGGAAGGTTACAGTCTCCAAACATTTAGTATATTTAAACTTCCTGATAATGATATGCTCGTTATTATTAAATAGGTTCATTCATTCATTTATTCAACATATATAATTATTATTTTTATTTGTAACTTATAAGTTTAATATTATATATATTTGTTACTTTAGGCATTCTAATATAGCTTGGTAAAGCTATTTTCCAGAGTTAATATCTCTATACCAATGTAAAAAGGAAAATGATACATTATCTAGAATGATTAAAAATGGGATATTTTCAAATTGAATGGTAGATGAAACTTATCTATCATGAATATGAGAACTATAACCTGT
Source organism: Odocoileus virginianus (assembly GCF_023699985.2). Classification (NCBI taxonomy): domain Eukaryota; kingdom Metazoa; phylum Chordata; class Mammalia; order Artiodactyla; family Cervidae; genus Odocoileus; species Odocoileus virginianus. Next base: position 52,325,756 of record NC_069684.1, on the reverse strand, counting down.
CAGAGTGGGAAATGACATAGCTCATAACTTAAGAACAGGGAGGGCGTCCTGGGAATAAAAGGTTAAGTTTTGAATTATTCATGTCTTTTCATGGACATATTCCTTCCGTTTGGAGCAAAGGTTACCATTGTTGTCTGAACATATATAATTATTGAGCGCTTTCTTTTTTATTTATTTATTTAATTTATTAATTTATTTTTCATTTATTTTTATTAGTTGGCGGCTAATTACTTAACATTGCAGTGGGTTTTGTCATACATTGACATGAATCAGCCATGGAGTTACATGTATTCCCCATCTTCATATGACCATATAGCTTCCTATATGTTGAGCATTGGAGACACAGTCACTAGTGAGCAAAACTGCCACAGGTTTTCATCTTAGAGTTTATTTATGCCTTGGTTCATTTAATAGATAACTATTGAACACCAGCCATGTACCGGGCACTGTCCTACAAGCTGGAGTTATGCTCTGTAGAGGAAGAAACACGTGATAAATAAGGATGTAAATAAATGATTATGATCATCTCAGGTGGGGATCAGTGCTTCAAAGACAGTAATGCAGGGAAAACTAATCATGTACATGTGCTGATCTATTTGATAGACTAGTCAAGGAGATAAAAATCAGTACACTGAGTCATGCAGACAAGTCTGATGAATGCCATGAAGGACGAGTAAAGAGCACTGTGAGACCATGTCCATTTTGAGGGAGTCAGGGAAAACTCTCTGGAGGAAGTGACATTTGAACTAAGATCTGAGTGATGTCTACATGTGTTAGTTTCCAAGGGCTGTCATAACAAGTGCCACAGACTGCATGACTTAAACAATAGAAACTGTTTCACAATTCTGGAGACTGGAAGTCTGAGATCAAGGTGTCCCCATGGTTGGTTGCTTCTGAGGGCTTTGGGGGAGAATGGGTCCCATGCCTCTCTCCCAGCTTCTGCTCATTTGCCAGCAGTCCTTAGTGTTCCTTGCCTTGTAGACATATCACCTTGACCTCTGCCTTCATTTTCACATGACAGTCTCCCTGTGTGCATGTCTATGTCCACACTTTCTTTTTTCATAGGGACACCAGCCATATTGGATTAGAGGCCCATGCTCCTCCATATGACCTCATTGTAACGAGGTCATCAGCCCTATTTCCATATGAGGTCCCACTCTGAAGTACTAGGGATTAGGAACTCAACATATACATTTGAGGGGAATACAACTCAACCCATAGCAGCAGGAGTTAGCAAAGTGAGGATGAGGGGAGGGGAAAACACCTTTTTAGGAAGTGGGAACGCTTCTTTGAAGGCCTTACATTAGACAGAAACATGGCTCATTCAGGGAACAATCTGTAGCTGAAGCATAGAAACTTCAGAGCAAGGGTGGAGTGAGATAATTCCGGAAATATTTTGAAGGTAGAGTAGATAGGTAGATATCATGGCCCACAGAATGTGGTGTGAAGGAACAGGTAATCCAAGATAACTTCCTGCGTCTCTAGTCTTGTTGAGTTACAGTGCTATTGCCATTTCCAGGTAAAGATACCCAGGAGACAGAAATTTGTATCTGCAGGTCAAGAGAGAGCTGAGGTTACAGATAAGGATTTGGAAGTCAACTGAACTTAGTGTTAGTTGCTCAGTTGTGTCCAACTCTTTGTGACCCCATGGATGGTAGCCCACCAGGCTCTGTCTATGGAATTCTCTAGGCAAGAATACTGGAGTGGAGTGCCATTTCCTTCTCCAGGGGATCTTCCTGGATCAGGGATCGAACCCACATCTCCTGCATTGGCAGGCGGGTTCTTTGTCACTGAGCTGCAGGGTAGCCTGAGTGATTCATTTCTTGCTTGCTAAGTCGCTTCAGTGGGTATCTGACTCTGTGTGACACTATGGACTGTAGCCCTCCAGGCTCCTCTGTCCATGGGATTTCCCAGGCAAGAATACTGGAGTGGGTTGCCATGCCCTTATCCAGGGGATCTCCCCCACCCAGGGATCAAACCTGGTCTCCCACATTGCATTTACAGCAAAGTTAGCTAAAATGACTCAGGAAGAGTGTTCTAGATGAAAGGGCTGGGACTTACTTAGAACCTTGAAAAAAAAAAACCCATTATTTTAAAGGGGAGGCCAGAACAAAAAGCCAACAAAAAGTCAAAAAGCAATATGCAGTAACAAAACAAAACAAAAAAACCTGGATGAAATACTACTTAGAAAACCAAGTTAGAAGGGAGTTTTGAGAGACTAGTTTTGGCATTAAATTCTATACAAAGATCAAGTAGAGTAAGAACTGAAAAGAGGTCTCATTTGCCAATTTGAGGTCATTAGCAACCTTTAGTAAGACCAGACCCTGCAGAATGTTCAAAGTGGAAACTAGGGTTTTGTATGTTGAGTAGTGAAAGGCAAATGAGAAAGCAGAGGAGTAAAAATAAAAAATATATTTATACACTGTATTTATATACTTACACTGTAATCATACATTTATTAAGAATTGGCAGTGAAACAAAGGGGATAAGTAGCGGGGCATAAAATCATGTGGGTGTCAACCAACCACATGATCGGGGGCCAAGAGCAGAAAATCAGTGGGAGTGGGGGTAGGGGTTGGGGTGGGGGTTATCAATAGGGAACCTAAGGAGAAGTGTTTCCATGTGGGGTTTGCTTTGTTTTTATCAGACCCAAAATAGTGGAGAAATCAGAAAAATGAAGAAAGTTACAATGCTCCTGTTAGAATTAAGGTTTAGGAATCAAGGCAGAGATTGTGGATTGAAAGGAGTTCATTGATACTGAGTCCAAAGCAAAAGCAGGAGCCATTGACCCAGGGGGTCACAGGTTAAGATGAACATTTCTGAGAACCTGGATAGGAGCACAGAGGAGAAAAGGGTTCACAATCAGTCTTGCTTGTGGCTCTTGCCATGTGTTAGTGTGTATTCCTAGTCCTGTCTACTGCTTATTGTGAATCATTCTTGCAAATAACATAAATGTTAATAAGTTTATCCACATAGTCCACTTTGTGTAATTCCAGTGAGTGATGTCCCAAGAAATAACAAGTTTCAGTAGCAAAATAAGTTCTTAAATTGGCGATTCAGACATGTGTTTCTGTTATGTTATTAACCTGCTAGGAGATCCAAACATTATATACTTCCCATACTATCTAATAACGTTTAGGGGTTTCCAGTGTTTGGTATTTGCCACAGGCTACAATTATTTGTAAATACATTAACAGAAAAAAATGCAAAGAAATGTGAATGTGGCCATGTAATACTTCACCATGAAATCAGAATCTGATGTATCATCTGAATTAGCAAAGCACCATATGGCTCAGATGGTAAAGCGTCTGCCTACAATGTGGGAGAGCCAGATTCGATCCCTGGGTCAGGAAGATCCCCTGGAGAAGGAAATGGCAACCCACTCCAGTACTCTTGCCTGGAAAATCCCATGGATGGTTGAGCCTGATAGGCTACAGTCCATGGAGTTGCAAAGAGTTGGACACGACTGAGCAACTTCACTTTCGCATAGTATAGTATGACTTACCCGGTGGCGCTAGTGGTAAAGAATCTGCCTGCCAATGCAGCAGATACAAGAGACACAGGTTTGGGTCGGGAAGATCGCCTGGAGTAGGAAATGGCTACCCAGTACAGTATGCTTGCCTGAGAATCCCACTGACAGAGAAGCCTAGCGGACTGTAGTCCATGGGGTTACAAAGAGTCAGACACGACTGAGTGACTGAGCTCACATGCTCACAAGTATAGTATATGGTTCCATTTACAGAGTTCTAGAACAGACAGAAGTACTGTATGAGTGCAGAAATGAGATCATTGGTAGCCTTGAGTGGGGTACACTGGGGAGATTGACTATAAGAAGGTACAAAAAAACTTCCTGTGGTGGTGGAAATATTCTGTAGTTTGACTGGGTTTGTAGGAACATGGATGTGTCTATCCATTTGTGAAAACTCATTATACTATATACTTAAAATCTGTACTTTCTATTGTGTGTAAATTATATTTCAATAAAGTTGGTTAAAAATAAGAAAATGATGAAACTTTTAAAAATATTGCTAGCATCTAGTTTTGTGTATTTTTGAAAAAGCATCTGTCACTTAAATTTATGGGGAGTTGGTCTGTATTTCTAGGATGCTTTATTAAACTTTCTGAGAGGCAATTCAGTGATCCTGTCATGAATAATTTAATTTTGCACCTAGTAGTTACAGTTAAATCCAGAAATAATGAGGTAGACCCCATTCCCTTGAAACATTTCTTAACATCTATAGCTTTCACTTTGATTTGAATGTTTTTATATCTTAAAAATATGTACCAGTTTTATTATATTTACTCTATTGTATTTTCAGAGGATAAAGTTTTTGGGAGTTTTAGTCAAACTATATACATGCCTTAAAAATAAGAGTATACCATTTTTTATTTACTTTCAAAAACATTCTATATCTAATTTGAATCATAAGAATATGTCTTTTTCAATCCAAGTCTTAAATCTTCAGTCAGTGGTGCATTTTTACTGTCATTTTTTTCTTCTGCTTTGTGTCTTGATGTCCTACAGATGAATTGTTGACATCCGATTTTCACTAGCTGTGTTCTTTGAGAAAAAACATAAGCTTTCTTATTAAATCTTATTTGTAAAGTTCTGGTCCCTTTCTCAGGGATTATAGCTCTTAGTAGATGGAAGATATTTAACTGCAGGGACATAAACTTTGTTTTGAATGGAAAAAGTCCACACTAGCTGATGTATTATAAAAGTTTAAACCAGTATCAAAGTTTCTTTTTCAGAGGTGGTAAAGAGAATTTTTTTTTTTTTTTAAGATTGAGGTCATGCAGCAGAGAAGGAAACACAGTTATTGAAGTTTCACCTTTATTTTTAAGAATGTGGCATATAGTGTTCTTTAAAGAGTAAAAGTGATTCTGTTGAAAAACAAATGGAAAATTCTTAGATAATTTATAACTCTTCATAATTTATAACTCTCCTCTTGCTGAATTTTTAGTTTAATAATAGCAGTAATAATCTTTTTCAATTAAAAATGCCTAATGGCTTAAAACATTTCAAATGCGTCATCTCATATGACCTACACATCAGAGCAGCTCACTGTGAAAGATGTGGTTTTCATTTTTAACAGATAATGTGTGAGGTTGCATCAGGTTTGGCTGTATTACATTACTTTCATACCCTTACATCTGTCTCCTATATATCTGAGCTCAGCTTTTGACTAGCTTAAATTAAATTATCCAGTTAGTGTACTTGGTCCTTATTCTGGTTTTTCTAAGCACACACTTAACACTGAGTTAGTTTAACTCTTGTACTGTTTAGTCTTTAATGTTTCTGGAGAAAAGACTTAAATGTTTTCTTAGTAAATAAATTGTAAATACCAAGCAGCTTCTATATAAAATAACACTTTATATGAATATAGCCTTTTTTAGTTGATTCTGACAATAAGGCCATGAGAAAACCAAAGTTCACAGACATTAAGTTTAACACAGTCTTTCTATGTCATTGTGTTCTCTCCCCAAAATTTCAACCTATTGATTTTAGGGGGGAAATCAAGAAAAATGTGTCTGAGATTCTAATGCTAAGAAAAAGTTTAAGATACTTTTTAAGGTGATTTGCTTTTAGTATCTGCCTGAGAAAATTAGAACATGTCTTCTAAGTTGAGGAATTATCTGTGATTTTCAAGTTGTGAAATGGTCAATAGTAATTAAAAAATGGTTGAGAGTAATTATGAGCATTAATTCCAAGTTTTATGTGGACCAAGTATGCAAAATAAAATCTCCATTTTAATTATGTGTTCGCTGCAAAGGGTGAGGGCCTTGCATTATATTGTCTGCCTTGAAGGAATGAGGGTATTTAATTAAAGTAAGAGGAAATTCAGTGTTATACACTGTATAAAGCTGTCTTTTGCCTTAAGAAAAAGTCTCAAAAAGCAATTGTTTAAAACCCTCAAAGATGTCTGACTTTGAATTCAAATAATTTTATTATGAAGTTTAATAGAAGTATAATATATACTGTATAATTAGGAATTCAGTAAGATTAAGTAAAATTCAAGTAGCTTACTTCCTAAAAGTACAAATAGGATTCATGTGTTGGATAGTATACATTTCCTTATTAATATCAATCCTGAGATTGAGATCAGTAATACAATGGTTAAGAGTTTAAGCTCAGGATTCAAACTGCTTAGGTTTGGGGGTCAGTTCTGCCACTTTCTCATTGTATAACTTGAGATAAATTTTATTTTTCTCATTGAGAAATGAGGCTAGTCATAGTACTTGCCTCTACAGGTAACAGTGAGGATTAAATGAGATAATATATGTGAAGAATTTATATCATACATTCAAACTCAACATTGTACAGTTAATGTGGATTATTATCTATGATACATGAGATACCTAAAAAGGACATCTAGTTGATCAGTGGCTTTGACTTTACTGCACTCTTAAATTTGTTGTTTTTCAGTACTTCTGTTTTCTTTCTTCTGTTGGAGATCCTAGTAATGGATTAGTCAGAATATGGAAAAGTAGTGAGTCTCAACAAATTAGCATACTGGATTACACATAACTGGATAGCAACACCCAAAATAACCAAGAACCTACCTTTTTTTTTTTTTAACAGACTTTATTTTTAGAGCAATTTTTTAAATTAACAGCAAAACTGAGAGGAAGATACAGGGATTTATCATACAACCCCTTTCCCCACACATGCACAGCTTCCTCCACTTTCAGTACCCCCAACCAGAATAGTATGTTGTTACAAATGATGAACCTATGTTGACACATCATAATCACCTGAAGTCCAGAGCTTACATTGCAGTTCACTCTTGGTGTTAACATTCCATGGGTTTGGACCAATGTATAATGACAAGTATTCATCATAATAGTATTATATAGAGTATTTTCTCTGCTCTAAAAACCTCTGTGCTTTGCCTTTTCATCTTTCCCTCCTCACTCAACCCCTGGCAACCACATTTTACCGTCTCCAAAGATTTGTGTTTTTCCAGAATGTCATATAGTTGGGATCAGTCAGATCGGCTCCTTTTACTTGCTAATATGAATTTAAGGTCCCTTTCCTGTATTTTCATGGCCAGGCATCTCATTAGTTTTTAGGGCTTAATAATACTCCAGTGTCTGGATGTACAGCAATTCATTTATCTACTCATCTGCTGAAAGACATTTTGGTTCCTTCTAGAATGTACTTTCAGTGCATTAAAATAACTCACCTGAAAAATTAGAGAAAGGAGATCACTAAAGTTAGTGAACTATGATCTCAGTTGATCTCAATATAATTCCAATTAGGTTAACTATGATCTCATTGTAAATAAGCTACTGTCTCAACTAATTATATAAACAGAGAACTGAGGGGGAGCTGAAGTTTGGTGCTTTGTTTGGAAATCTGGGCAATAGCTCAAGGGAGATGTGGACCAAGAGAGGTTTTGGTTTGTTTTGTTATTTTTAAATGGAAAAAGTAAAAGCATGATTGTAAACTGATGGGAATGGTCCAGTAGAAAGAGAAAATTTTATGAGGAAAATGAAAATTGCTTGACAGTGTTCTTTAGTAGATGAAAGGAATGGTGTCTTGTACACAGATGTCGTGGTTAGCTCTAGATTTGAGAACAGTTTACCTCTAGAAACAGAGGAGATGGCCGATAATTAATTTGTGTAGGTGAGTAGCTGTGATGACAGGCAGCCTTGGAAGTTATCTTCTGATTGTTTGTGTAGTGAAATAGATACCCAGATCATGAGCCCAACATGAGGATAGAGAAGGATTTGTCAGAGGGATGAAGGGCCAAGAAAAGGTGTGAAATAGTCATCTCTAAGAGAAAATACTAACAGTGATCAGAGACAAAAGATAGGTTTCGTACCAAGAATGAAAATTAAGATTTACCCTATACTTCTGGTGGCTCAGATGGTAAAAGCAGCTGCCTACAGTGTGGGAGACCTGGGTTGGATCCCTGGGCCAGGAAGATCCCCTGGAGAAGGAAATGGCAACCCAGTCCAGTACTCTTGCCTGGAAAATCCCATGGATGGAGGAGCCTGGTAGGCTACAGTCCATAGGGACGCAAAGAGTCAGACACAACTGAGCGACTTCACTTCACTTCACATCGCTTCAGACTTAATAGATGCCAAAATGCTGTGGAATAATGTCTTCAAAGTACTGAGGGAAATATTTAAGAGTATGAGTGGAAAGAAGGCATTTTGAAATGTGGAAAGATTGAAGATGTATACTATTCATAGATTTTTGCCAAAAGAGCTAGAAAAGCATATGCTTCAACTGGAAAGAAAGTGAACCCAGATGGAAAGTATGAAATGTAAGACTCAATATGAGCATAGAAAAATGAGTAAATATGTTGCTGTGTCTAAGTAAGCATTAATTGTAAAAAGTAAGTTTTAAAATGTAAAGTTGTATATTTAAATATATCTACTCATACAGTAATGTGAAGAATTCGGAGCATAGGTTTTATTTTATCAAGTACATAAGTTATTGTGTTTTCCCTTTAGGATGAGAGAGAAAACAAAAGCTCCATAAGCTAGTTTTAAAGATTTTGTGTTATTTAGCCTGGAAAAGATAAAGAGTCTGCTTATTCCTTTCCCTAATCAGGGAAGATGAAGCTAATAGTTGTTGGACAATGGCTGAAAAATATTATGTCCTTTATGTAAAGGCCTACACATCCTTAGAAATCACCTGAAACATGGAATGTGTTTGATTACCTGCCATTGTGAAGTTTTTTATCTGTTTTATTTTTCCAAAGCTAAAAAGTTACCTCCAAAATATATTTATGGGAGCCTTCCTAAGCCTCTGCTCCTAAGTGATCATTCAGTCTTTGGTCTGTTACATTGTAAGTCATTATTGAGCCATTTATTGTTATTTATATACTAACATATTTTTAGGCTTTTTCATTATCAGTTAACATTAGCATTCTTTTTAAATTAGTGGATTGGTTTTTATTTCTGGCTGTGCTGGGTCTTTGTTGCCGTGTGTGGGGTTTCTCCAGTTGTGGTGAGCAGGGGCTTACTCTGTAGTTGAGGTGTGCAGGCTTCTAGTTGTGGCGGCTTCTCTTGCTGTGGAGCACAGTCTTTAGGTGCGCCAGCGTCAGTAGTTGCAGCATGAGGCTCAGTAGTTGTGGCCCATGGGCTTAGTTGTGCTGTGGCATCTGGGAATTTCCCAGACCAGGGATTGAACCAATGTCCCCTGCATTGCAAGGCGATTCTTAACCACTGGACCACCAGGGAAGCCCAATACTAGCATTCTTGATGTTCAAAAGAGGCTAAGAGTTCATTCTGAAATCTTTTCTCTTATTATGATACTTATATTAAATTTAGAAAGAATAATTTATCTTTAATTTATTCAGGGGCTCATGTCCTAATAAAGTGATTTTTACTTATATTATTGGAGTAGTTTATTAACCTTATTAAACTACATTTTACTATGTTACTAGAAAAATATAAAGTATACTCATGCTGCAAGTGATGTATGCTGGTAAATGCAAATCCTAATTTATGTTGAGGCTGATCTTATTGACATTTTAGATGAGGATTTAATTGTTAATATTTCTAAAATAAAGAAATTAAATAGCTGCCATAAACCTTTTAGGGACAAGTTGGAGCATAAAAATGCAAAAATGGATTATGACATAGTAAGTGTTCTGTTGGGTTAATATTTTATTTGACTATTAGTTGAATGATTTAAGAAAAATTTCTTCCCTTCAACGTTAATTCCAAATCAGGCTAGTATGAAATACATGTTAGTAATGCTCAGAATGGAAAATATACACCTGTGGTAGAAGAATATGTCATAGTAAATATGTTTATACAGCTGTGTGGTAATGTTAGTTATTACAGAGTACATTACAGAATCATGTAATGAGACTCATTTTCAAACAACCATTAACTTTGGCATAGAAATAGCTAATTAAAGAATAACTTCATTTTTCAGATGCAGACTATATAAGTAGTATCTAGCATCACTGTAGCTATCTGCAAACTCTGAATGCATAAGTTTGATTATAAGTATATGTTAGCTAATTTCTGAGACATTACCGACTTCTGTAAGACTATGTCTTATTTATAATTTATGTTTTCATTGAATATAATGCCTACTCTTAGTACCAGACTGAGTTTCCATTAAACTTTATTGCACTTACATGGACTCTTCTGTCATGCTTTAATAAAATTATAACATTGATTTAATTGGGTCTGTGTGAAAGCTTCTTTTAGCATTAATAATTCCATTTATTCCATGGGGTTATTAGTTTTGGATAACTTGTATGACTTCATTCAGATTTGTGCTAGAATATGAATAAATATTATTTAAAAATTAAGTAAGCATGAGTGAAAGCAAATTTTAAAATGTACTCATAGGACTTTGAGGATTTAAGAAATATTTGATTCAAAAGAGTGAGTAAAATGTTACCATTAAATATGTATTGCTGTAGTGTTATCTATAAAAATATTTTATATGTAAAATTGAAAGGGCATTGAGTGGTTTCATCCTTTTGTCTAACTTCTGAGCATTTGTTGTGTGATCTGTGAAACTCCAGAGACAACAAGATGTAAGGTTTATTTTCTGCCCTCATATATTTCAGTTTTCTTTTATCTGTAGAGAATATCAGGCATCAACTTGTAATTACTAGCACTTACTTTTTTAAAGCCTATTATGTGAGAAGAAGATATTGCAAATCTATTCAGCTTATACGTAATGGCATCCTTTATTAAACCCTTAACTCTTTTTACAGTGGATTCTAACTTATAAGAGGATCCCCTATCCCTTCTCCAGCAGATCTTCCCTACCCAGGAATTGGACAGGGGTCCCCTGATTGCAGGTGGATTCTTTACCAGCTGAGCTACCAGGGAAGCCCTTATAAGAGGATCAGGAAGGAGAGTATAGTAGGTTCATTGTGTATCCATTTCCACTTCTGGAAAAACCAGTTCGAAATGCTTTTGGCGGGGTCAGAAGTTTTTGATTGTTTAAGCAATCTAATTTCTAAGATAGATTTAGAGTCATGGGGTGTTTGGTGTTGATTCGAGGTTAATTATGGAAGATTTGACCTCAGCTTTTTTCACAGCACCAAGCATAGTGACTAACCCATAGTACCCACTATGGTGGTACTTCACAAATATTTATTGAACTAGTGAATGAATAAATAACCATTGATTAAGAAAATAGTAAAAATTTATTGGCAGGAAAAGAGAACCTGCAGAGGATGAACAGAAGTGGCAAAATTGTGAAAGGGCTTGCATGGTTGGACAAGAGATGAGGTCAGAGTAAATGAGGAATCTGATTTATAGAGGAGCTGACATTAAAGAGAGTAGCTTTAGGAAGAGAGCGGTAGATATTACATGAATGTCTGGTCTGAGGAGAATTCACTTGATTAGCTTTGTAGGATATAGTAAAAAGGGAAAGAAGCTAGAGCAGTGCTTCTCAAAGTTGGCACCTCAACTACAGTTTCAGCATCCTCTAGGAGCTTGTTAGAAATGTAAATCTCAGGGCCCTAGCCTGAAACCAACAAATCAGGATCTGGTGGGGAGTGGGGAAGGGGAAGACCCAGTGATCTGTGTTTTAACAGACCTTCTAGAGAATTCTGATATCAGTAGGCTCATCAGGTAATAGCTAACAGTCATGAGATTAGGAATTCTATAAAAGAGATGACTACTAAGGTCATTTCCAACTACAAACTGAATGATATAACAATTTGATGACTTAGTGTAGCTGTGCTGAAATTACTAATCACTGAATGTACAGAGTTCTAAATGAGGTAGAGATGTTTGTACTTTGGTGCAGTAACCTCTGACTTTCAGCATTGCCGGTGGCAGTTTAGCCAGTAGTAATGGAACACTTATTTGTAAAGTATAATGTCAATTTTTTTATGTTATGGTGGGAACAAAACTAGCTCAGAGCAGAACAATACACATCCATTTGCTGTGTTTATTCTCCTAAAAGGTAAACTTCTAAGTCAGAGAAGTCCTATGATGGAGAGAATTAAAGGCAATTGAAAGTGAAAAGAAAGTGAAAGTGAAGTCGCTCAGTGTGTCTGACTCTTTGCAACCCAATGGAGTATTGCCCACCAGGCTCCTCCACCCATGGAATTTTCCAGGCAAGAATACTGGAGTGGGTTGCCATTTCCTTCTCCAGGGGATCTTCCTGACCCAGGGATGGAACCCGGGTCTCCCATATTGCAGGCAGACACTTTACTGTCTGAGCCACCAGGGATTGCTGGTAATTGGATATTTTTAAACATTATTTCTTTTGAAATCAATAATATTATGAATTTGCTTTCTCTGTACCAAGAATATGTCAGTGAAAAATAAAATCAGAAGACCATTTCTAAAATCAAAGACCATTATCTCTTGGCCAGTGCTGAAGACCCTGGATGGATTTTTTTTTTAATTCTTTGACCTTTTGTTTTTCTTTCTTCCCCTCCTTTTTTTTTCTTTTTAAAGAATATCTAGGGATTATAGCTCTACTTTCTGTGATGTTACTATACTACACTTTATAAGTGTATTGTATCCTGTTGTTTCTTGATGTGCTTTGGAATACCTTCTTCTCCCTTAGAGTATACTCCTCCTACATAAAAGCTTCTTGGGGTGGGTTACTTCTGGGTATGACATGTGAATGAATTTGCTAAATGAATATGGATTGATGCATGTTAATTTCTGTTTCTGATTCAAGATAAACTTTTCTTAGAATAATATCACCATTAGTATTTGCATGTAGAGAACAAAGGGATTCAGGAAGAGATAAATCAGACACTGTGGTTAGTGTTTTATGACAATTAGCACACTCATTTTCTTAAAATTATAACTATTTCAAGCTCATTATGAATTACACAGGCAGTTACCACATTCATGTGATTGACTTGCACAGTATGGTTATTTTTAATCAGAGCAAATAAAACATATTCTACTATGATTGTTTACGAATGTGTTAGTGGTCTTCTGTTGTGATTCAAGGTTCTGTTGACATGTTTTCATATATACACATTTACTTGCACTTTTTGTGTGAAATACTTATTGAGAATCTCTTCTGTGTTTGGCACCATACTGGGCACTGAGGTTGACAGGAGATACAGGAGAGTTATGGTCAGGCTTGGTCCAAAAGGACTTGTTTCAACACCATCCTCCATATGGCAATGGCCGAATATAAAAAGAGAACAAAAATGTCATAGCTGACTCAAAATCAAAACAAACATCTCAGATGACCTGAAAGTGATCAGAAATAGAAAGTTGTTGGTATGACCGGAACTGTTAGCTTGCCAAGCTCCTGGCCAGAAGGCAGAAGGTTGCTCAGCTGCTTCTCAGAAGATGGGAAAGGAGCCAAACTTATTGCTTAAAGGAAGGAGTGGAGTGAGGAGAACCCTTTCTCCCCAGCCTGATTTCCATTATTGTGTCTGAAGCGTGAAAAGTTGCCAGCACTGCCAACTTTGGGAAACCATAGTGTTATTAGAAGCTGTGAGTTAAATGGAGAAAGTAGGATAAAAGCACAGTTTAATGATCAGAAACTGAGTTATTTTGTCTGCTGGCTCTATATATCCCTAATATCACCGTAGAGGTATAGTTTTTAAATGTTATCGTCTGAACTGTTTAGAGCTAAGAATTGTACAAAATCTGGCTAGGAGAGGGAGCAAGTAGTGCAAGCAACTGCAGAAACAATTGTCAGGAGAGGGGAAGAAAGAAAAACTGGGTTAAAACAAAATAAAAAATACTCCCATTAAAAAATGAGCCTGCAGTTACCAAAAATACAAGTTTAAAAACTCCCCCTCTGCTAAAAAAATTTTTTAAGTTGAAATTGAATTCACTACTATGCAGTTTTAATGACAGTTGTAAAATAAGTATGTTCAAAGAGCAGAGGAAGTAATATCTCAAATTTTCCAGAATTGATGAATGCCATGAGTCATCACATCAAAAGTGCACCTGGGTACTAAATAGGGTTGTTATTGAGTCACTAAGTCATGTCCGACTCTTTGTGACCCCATGGGTTGTAGCCCTCCAGGCTTCTCCTGTCCATGGGATTTCTGGAAAATTCATGGGATTTCCCAGGCAAGAATACTGGGGTGGATTGCCATCTCCTTCTCCAGGGGATCCTCCCGACCCAGGAATCAAACCCAAGTCTCCTGCATTGCAGCTGGATTCTTTACCCCTAAGCCACCAGGGAAGCATCCCTTCCCCCCACACTAAACAGGGTAAATAAAGCTAAATCCACATCAAGAAACAATATAGTAGAACTGCAGCAAACAAAGGAGAAAATATGAAAACAGTTGGGAGAAAAGGGCTTTACCTAAAGGAACTTAGACCTATACTAGATTTCTCACTGGCAACATAGATGGCAGAAGACAGAGAACTAACAGCTTCACAGTTCTGTTAGAATATATAAACTTTTGTATTCTGCTAAAGTATTATTCCAGAATGATAGCAAAATTAAGAAAATTTCAAGTGTATATGAGTGTTTACTATTCACCTAACCTCCCCAGGAGAAATGCTAAATTAAAGGTGCACTCAACAATAAGAAAAGTTATCCCAGAGGGAAGGTGTGGGCACAAATACAAAATAATACTGAAGTTGATTAAATATGTCAGCAAGGTGTAGGAATCCTGTCTTTGAGAATGTGTGTACATGATATATTAAACAAGAACATTAATTATTCTCACTACAAAAAAATGTGCTGTTATAACACTGTAAATATCCAATACATGTTACAGAAACCAGTTGTTTGGTAGATAGAAGAGAGAATGATCTCTGTGAGGCAGAGCAGTCTAAAAAGAGAAAAGGAAATTTACCTGTACCTTGAAGAAATAGGTAGAATTCAGCTTTGTCAATGTCATGGAGGTGGGTAGGGAGAGAGAAGGAGCAATATGAGCAAATTGTATATAAGTGATAAAGTTCAAGACTCATTTTGAAGATAATTTGGCTGGGCTTGAGAATTTTTGTAAGCGTGATTGGGAAGGTTCTTTTTAACCTTTTCGAGCCCTTCTGGTAGGCAAGGGGGAATCTCTGTATCAAGAATAATGGGATGGCATCGTTTTTAAAAAGTTGACTTTTTCTAGTCAAAACTCTAGTATTTGTATTCTATAAATGATCTATATACATT
Source organism: Odocoileus virginianus (assembly GCF_023699985.2). Classification (NCBI taxonomy): domain Eukaryota; kingdom Metazoa; phylum Chordata; class Mammalia; order Artiodactyla; family Cervidae; genus Odocoileus; species Odocoileus virginianus. Next base: position 52,310,707 of record NC_069684.1, on the reverse strand, counting down.
TCTTTTTTTTTTAATATTTTTTTTCCATTTATTTTTATTAGTTGGAGGCTAATTACTTTACATCATTGCAGTGGTTTTTGTCATACATTGAAATGAATTAGCCATGGATTTACATGTATTCCCCATCCCGGTCCCCCCTCCCACCTCCCTCTCCACCCGATCCCTCTGGGTCTTCCCAGTGCACCAGGCCCGAGCACTTGTCTCATGCACCCAACCTGGGCTGGTGATCTGTTTCACCCTAGATAATATACATGTTTCGATGCTGTTCTCTTGAAACATCCCACCCTCGCCTTCTCCCAGAGTCCACAAGTCTGTTCTATACATCTGAGTCTCTTTTTCTGTTTTGCATATAGGGTTATCGTTACCATCTTTCTAAATTCCATATATATGTGTTAGTATACTGTAATGGTCTTTATCTTTCTGGCTTACTTCGCTCTGTATAATGGGCTCCAGTTTCATCCATCTCATTAGAACTGATTCAAATGAATTCTTTTTAATGGCTGAGTAATATTCCATGGTGTATATGTACCACAGCTTCCTTATCCATTCGTCTGCTGATGGGCATCTAGATTGCTTCCATGTCCTGGCTATTATAAACAGTGCTGCGATGAACATTGGGGTGCACGTGTCTCTTTCAGATCTGGTTTCCTTGGTGTGTATGCCCAGAAGTGGGATTGCTTTCTTTAAGATTTAATACTAATTGATTTAGTGACTTTCCTTTTTTTTTCCTGGTAAGTTCTTTTTTCTCAAGCTGTGTTTTCTTTTTTCCTGATGATTAGGTTACTTGAAAGCCTCCATCTCTCTTATGTTATTTTAATGTACAGTTAAACCTATTTTTTATTTTGTCCCAAAGTTGATCTTTAGACTGAATAAATGCTTTCTAGGTATCAGTAAGGGTATCATAGTATCAGAGAATGTCTTCTCTAAACCACAATCTCTTGCTGTTTCTAGTTTGAATTGTCTAGCAGACAAAGGAACCTGCAACAAAAGGACTGGGAGAATGTGGATTTACTCTGTTTCAAGTATTATGAGACTGTGTAGAGCAAAGCTAAGGAACTCTTAAAAGGAAGAGTGCCATTATCTGGTGCCTTTTTATTTCTTTGGCAGATGAAAGAGATTATTTTAATGAAGGAGTGAGGTGGTGACTGCCAACTCAAGAAATAGTGAGGAGTGAGTGCATGATGGCAGACAGGAGTGAGCACTCATATGATCCTTGGCCATAGGTCAGAGGAGGTTGACTACCGTCTCTGGTAGTCCAGTAGTCCTCTGTTTTTCATAAGCTCTTACTAATGTGCTTTAATCAAGTTCCTGTGTGTTCACAGTTACAATGAATGTTACAGGGTTATACAAAAAGTCGGCTGGAATTTCAAGAGGAACCATAGTGTACAGGAGTGCTTAATTAGACCTCTGCAGTAACTGTAGATATGTGGAATGTTGTAGTTTCTTCATTTATATTTTTTTCTCCTAATAAATTGGTTTTATTTATTAAGCAAAGCAAATAAATTGTTTTTATTTATAAGAGCAAAGATTACCACTCTGTGTTAGATTACAGCATGAAACACCTAACTTTTCTTCTGCCCTATCTATTTTCGGTGTTGTATTTTCTCTTCTTCCTTCAGTTATCAATTTTCCTCTCTCATTGCCTCCATTTCTGCCTTGCTTCTTTTCATCCCCATTACTTGTGTGTGTCTTGAATGTATCACCCCAATACTACGGCCATTTTCAATTTCCCATGTTCCTTTTACCATTTGCTTTCTGTTACTCCTCTCTTTACTGTCCGTAGGCTTTAGTTTCCTCATATGTTGAACTCTCTTTCTGTACAAGGGATTTCATAAAGTTAATTATAGGGGGTTGACTCATGTATTAATCAAATTGTTCCTTTTAACTTTATTCTCAGAACTTACGAGGCAGTAGAAAATAAAAGGCAATCATACTATATTCCTAAGCTTCAGTAAACTTTTGTTGAACTTATTTGGTTATTTGAGGTTTCACTAAAGAATGTGAGCTAGAAAAATAGCAGAGTGATAGGAAAGTGCTTTCATGTCTGAGTATTGACATATGAGGTAGTGGGAGCAAGAATGAAGTATCGCCGCCATATGCAGTGACGTGATCTTGGGATACGAGACAGTGTGCAGGACTCAGCCCACAGAACTAGATTTTTATAAGCAGGAATGCTAAAAACAGAAACACAACTGTACTTTAAAAAACTTTGAACTATACTTCAGAGTTTTAGAATAAAGTAAAAAATATTGACTGGAACTTAGAATGTTAAGATTTATTTTGATGTCGTAAAAAATACTGCCCTCCACCCTTTCTCCTTGATTCTTGATCACTTGTATTCTCTTTAAAAACTTAGTTATGAAATGGTTTGAAGTGAAATATAAAATTAAGACTGAATCATTTTATAAAACATTAAAGAATCAAGCAAATACATTAATGGATTAAATTTGTTTTTTATGGGTGAGATAATTTGCTTTCACATGTTAGCTTGTATGTATCTGTAAAGAGCAGAGAGAGCAGAGATGTTACTCTTATATCCATATTATCTAAAATATGAACTTCCATGTTAGAGAGCTTATTTGAAAAAGAAGTTGGTTCATAGCATATTAAAACTACCTGAACTATATTCTTTTTATTTGCTTAGCGCAAGATTTTACCCTAGCTGGTCTTCCTTTGCCTCTTTTCCTCTACTTTTATTAAAAAAAAAAAAATCACTTGTCTTAAAAAAAAAAGTGACAAGATGTTAGCATTAAACATTTAGTATAAAAGTAGGTGAAAAATAACATAGGAATGTTTTCTTAGCATTCATGTTAGAGATAACTTTTTATGAAATTTGAGACTCAAACACTCCAGAGCCAAGGAAAGATAACTTGTTTTATTCTCAAATTCATACTTGAAATGGGAGTAGTTTATTTTAAAAAAATTCTAAACAAAAAAATGGATATGGTCTGCTCGTATAACTAATACTGTTACATGGTTCTCTTACCCATGTCAGTATAGGCTTACTCTGATGCCAGATGATCCAGAGAAAATCATTAAAATCTTTGGGCTATTATAAAATTCCTTGCTCTTCTATTTGAAGTTAGTTTTGATCAAAGGGACCAGTATTTAGGGAGACTTGTGCATATCCACAGTGAAACCTTTCATGTATACTAGTACCAGAAAACAGGAATAAATGTGTGTTTCTATATACAAACTTAATTGATTTCAAAATGTATTAAACCAATGATATATTAGTTTTATGCTCTGAAGTTGGGATCAGAAAATAAAGTATTTTTCTTGTGACCTGGTGAAATCTGTGCATTATTATTAATTTGGATTCGAGTTTCCTTTGGACTAGTTCAAGGGGCTTTGCCCTCACAGATAAGGTAACATGAACACTAGGACCTTACGTCCTTTTTCTTTTTTTTTTACATCCTTTTTCAATCTTCTTACCTCCCCCCTTTTTTTCGCTCACCCTCTTGGCAAGGATACAGAGTTATTTATCACTGTGAGAATAAGCATCACCAATATTGTTCCCCTCTTAGGAGGTACAATGACAGAGCTTGTAAAATTTAATCTCTGACAGTGTCAAAAAAAAAATATAAGGAAGTTTAGATCATAGTAGCAAAGACTGAGTATCTTTCATATACTCCTAGATATATAAAATCTGAGTTTAGCTCTAGCTGTCCTGGGTACTGTTTGAGTACTAGTTGTCAAGTGTGTATCAATAGTAACCGTCATTGCAAATATAATCAGAGATTAAGAAAAGCAGTTATTTCCAAAAGTTGAGCTTTTTTGATCTAAGCAAAAGATGTATCTTAGCTTTATGCAAGATTAGGGATCATTTTAGAAATTTGTGACTGTTATACTTGTTGCTCTATAGAGGACCTGAGTTGGATCCTTGATACTGGGTTTGACTTGTTGCAAAAGCCAGCAGGGTGTGGATGCATATTACTAAGGCATTCCACTGGCAGAGAAAGGAATGAACACGGCATGGCCTGATATCCCAAAGGGATGGTGAGGGGGAGTGTGTAATGTTCCTTCACTGTGGCTGACGGCTGTGTTGACAGTGTACTATGTAAGGAAATGTGACTTGAGGCTATTAAGTGAAACACATACTTAGGAATTCTTGGTCATTGACTGAGATATCCAGGAAAGCAGACTGTTGGGTGACTAAACAAGGTGGATGCCGTAATTTAGAAATAAAACAAAGAACTATTTAGTTCCGTTTCTCTGACTCCCCAGTTTTTTTCATCCTTATTCTCCTGTAGTATGACACTTTTGTTGACAGTTCTTTGTGAAGTCTAAATACTGAATAATAACATTGATAAATTGGTTAATACTGATAAATATCACTTTTCTGTTTCTTTTTAAAGCAGAGGTTGTCTTGGTGGTATTCTGTTGTTAACATAGCTTGGAACTCAGATACAGTGATTCTGCTTAATAAATAATGTACTTTCTTGATGTCAGTAGTTGTGTTAAGTTTATTTCACTGTTGCTGTTGCTTTGTATTCAGAGTAATGGAATTCCTATCTCCTTTGGTGTTTCTTTGTAAAGGCAGTGCTTGAAACTATGCTTGTTACATATCTGTCATGGTAATTTTTTAATATATAATTAGGTTTTAAGTTTTATTATAAAGGAATAGAAATATTTAAATTCTCTTTAAATATTTTCTCCCTATGTTTTTGTCAGAAGTTTTGTGATCTTGGATTATTCGAGTACCTGGAACAAGTTAGCAAAGAAAGTTGTGGGCTTGTCTTCTCTAAAGATGTTTAAGGTTAAGGATGCCTCAACTGGCTTGTTTTATCCACCCCCAGTTAAAGTATCTTAAGTTTTGGGGGATGCCAGAATCTAATAATACATGTCACAGCCCACACATGATGGTTTGGCATGGGCATTGGACAGTTGTCTTGTTGTGTCCACACTTCCCAACACTGGAGCTGAAGAGTTTACCAGTACATACCCAGGAGGTCCATTCTGGCTGACTGCCCAGAAAGGTCTACCATTCAGGGATGGTTCAGAGCATGCTTATACTTTCTTCATTTGAGGTTATATGAATGTGCCAAAGATGCCTTGTTCTTGAGGAGCGCCAGTCATGGTGATGATTTTTGTTTTAATGTTTTAAAGTGGCATTTGTCATGCTATCAATAAGTTACTATGTTAAATACATTAAGATAACCTTTTACTAGGATAGAGACAGAGGGAATATTTCCTAACTCATTCTATGAGGCAAGCATTATTTTAATACCGAAACCTGACAAAGACATTACAAGAAGAAAACTACAGATCAGTATCTCTTGTTGACATAGATGGGAAAAAAAACAAAATTCAATGAATTATTAGCAAATTAAATCCAATAGTATAGAGAATTACAGTTGACCCTTGAACAACATGGGGTTTAGGAGCCCCAACACCCTGTGAGTGGAAAATAATGTATAACTTGACTTCCCCAAACTTAACCAGTGACAGAGTACAGTTGACTGGTAGCCTTATAGATAACATGAAGAGTCAGTTAACACTCATTTAGTATGTTATTTGTGTTATATTCATATTCTTACAATAAAGTCAGCTAGAGAAAAGAAAATGTAACTAAGGAAAATCATGAGGAAAATCCATTTTCCTACAGTAATATATTTATTGATGCTGTAAATTTACATTGTCTGTTTACAAGATGAATTACCTTTCAGTACTTACATCAGTGTTGCTGTATATATTACAAAACACTGTAGATGTTATGCATGTTAATAACACTAGAAATAAAAAATAACATGGGAAAAAGAGATAACCTTTTATTGTCCATAGTAACTAATTCTAGATTCTAATATACCCCATTTATAAATGTGTTCTTTCAGCCAGATCTGTATTTTGAATCTGACTGCACTGCTATATGGGGTATTTTAGTATTCTAGTATATGTCTCATGTTCTTACAGTCTTATAGAAATGAAGTATTCTTACTCCTTTCCCACTTGTTATTACATTATTTCTAATTTTTTTAGTCATCTGACAGAATTTTATTTCATATAGACGACTCTTTGAAGCCACACATACCCTGAGTTTCATAATTTTGAGCTGCTTGAACTGAATAACTAGTGTGTGTGCTTTCATCCTACAAAACAACTCCTGCTACTTTTGTGAAATATCTAACCCTAATAAATATCTTCTGTCTTAGAGTTTGGGTAGTTTAGGGTTCTTTCCTTGCCAAAAATAATATTGGCACATGTTACAAAAAGTATAAGTAAATAAAATAGGATTAGAATTTTCATTTACTTTCTCCCATACAATTTCATTTTATATCAGAGAATGCAGAGTGTCATAGTGTTACTTGATCAAAGCCTTTAGTAATGACGATAGCTATTTGTACGCAAGTGACGCATATTTTCCAATAAACTCTGACTTTTGGAAAATTAACTTGCCTGTATTTTTATTTCATGACATAGGGAAAGTTAATGTCATGTTCTCCATCAATATTAGAAGTCTAACTTACAGAAAAATTTCAATTTATTGGTCATAATTCTTCTTAACATATGCATACTGCATTCATTTTTAGATTCACTTCAGGTTTAGTAACAATACAGCTGTAACAATTATAATAATGTTATAATTAGATTAGAGTTAAAACACACTGATCTTCATTCTAGGAGTATATTTCATGTTAGGGGCATCTATGGTAAAAGTAAAATATCTTATTTTGAAATCCTATATTGCAAACCAAAAATATTTTGGAACCTCTCCAGAGCCCGTGACTGCTCTGTGCTTTGCTTCTAAATTATCACACATCACAAGATTATATTCTCAGATGATCTACAGTCTAGTTATTTTGTTATGGCTGAAATGATCCAGCTTGTTTTTTATATAAAACTATCAAATCTGAGCCTTCTCTCCTCCTCTAAAATATGAAACATTCTTTATGCCTTGTGTGGGAGAAAGGCTCTCAGGCAGCATGCTGTTTATGCTGCTCATGTCAAGACAAGATATTCACCAGAATACCAACGTGAAACCTACGATAAACTAACCTGCTTGAGTTATTTTTCACATTTAAAAAGTTCTTTTTAATAGTAATTTTTTTTTATCTTAGGAGAGCTGAAATGTTTGCCAACTTTTTTTTTTGTATTGCATAGTAAGATATTTTTTCTTCACAGAACAAAGGCCTATATTTTCTCTGAAAGTTACTAATCTCTGTGCTTTTTGCTTAAAATATATTTTCCAGCTTCTGATCTTCATTAAAAATTTTGGTAGTTAATGGATTAATAAGTAAGTTTCATTCTGGATGACCAAAATGCTTTCTGGATTGTTGAGAAAATGCATATGATTACCTAGTTTCTAATCCAGTTAAGCAAAGGACATAATGAATACAAAGATTTCTCAGATTAATTAATGCTTGTTTCCAAGGTGTTTTATCACAGAAGTTGTATTTGCTACAGTAAGATCAGTCGGCAGTTAAACAGAAAGTCTACTGTCCATTAAATTGAATGGCTCGCTGCAGGGGAAAACTCATTTATTTTCATTCCTTAAAAATATTTTTTGCTAATGTCAAGGAGAATCTTACCTTAGAAACAAGACAAAAAGAAATTTAAAACCTGTCCAGGAATAAGCTTGCATCTTAGCTTTTGGAGTGACCTCTACTGGTTTGGAGAACAGGGTGAGAAGCCAGTTACTGACATCTCTGAGTGTTAGCAGAAGTTTAGTACTCAAGAGTTTAAAAGTGGAGAACAGTGCAGCCTCTTGCAGTCATATTAAAATATATTGAATCTTGGCTGTTGTTTGTTTCCTACAACCACAGTGGACGTGGTCCTTGGGGCTCATATAAATCAGCAGGAAAAATAGGATTTTTGTGTACTGAATTTTACTTTGCAGACTACATTCCAAAGGTACATTTATTCTGTTTAATAAATGATAGAGGTAATAGTAACAAATTGTAAAGACAAACAAAAAAGTCACTTTTTCAATAAGTATCTGTCAAGTTCTTGCCAGCTACTAGATCTTCCTGAAGGATGTAAAAATTATAATAATAGAGCTTGTGCTGTTATGTGTAGATTAAGAGGGTAAGAGAGGTATACAAATGACCATGATAAAAAGTTAACATGTGCTGAGTGCCACAAGAATGCTCTCAGGGTCATGTAACTTAGAAGAGGATGAAAGAATTCCTGTCTTAGGCAAGCGGAGAAGGCTTCATGGAAGATACATTATTTGTCATGGATTGTAAAGAATGGATGGGATGGTGGAAGTTGGAAATGTGAACAAAGAGCACTGCAGATAGAAGGCAGAGCATAAGCACTGAGCGGTTGTGTGCCAGTTTCTTTGGACTAAAGCACATTCTGTTTGACAAGGGCACTGAATAGCAAGGGAAAGGACCCAGATATTGGAGGGTCTTGCATGCCAGCTAAGTAACATGTTTAAACTTTACTTAGTGGCATGCAGGAGCCATTAGTGTTTTCTGTACTGAGGAGCATCTTGATCAGATCTATCTGTTATGGTGAGAAATCTGAACGTTCTGTGTTGCTTAGATTGGAATTTTAAGGTACCATAGATTAGATTACATCTGGTAGGCTGTTGCAGGTTTCTCTGGTGGCTCAGTGGTAAAGAATCCATCTGCAGTGCAGGAGATGAGGTTTCGGTCCCTGATCCAGAAAGATTCCCTGGAAAAGAAGATAGCAACCCACTCCAGTATTCTTGCCTGGGAAATCCCGTGGACAGAGGAGCTTGGCGGGCTACAGTCCATGGGGTCACAAAGAGTTGGACATGACTGAGTGCCTAAACAAGTAGGCTGTTGCAGTAATTCCAGGGCACAGTACATAGAAGGTAGAAGAGGAAAGGGGGAGGAAATGAGGGTTTATGTGACAATGGCTAGATCTTGAGAACAAATAAATAAGGGTAGAGAGTGGTATAAAGGTCAAAGGTACAGGTCAGGTGTTCAGTGAATAAATATTTAAGTTAAAATTTGGGGCTTAAGTGACTGAGTAAACAGAAATAGGAAAATCAAGAAACTGTTTGAAGATGATAAGATAATTTGTAGTGTACATTACTGAGTTTGAACTGTTGGCAGGACATATATATTGAAATGTCCTTAGATAGCAAAAAGCTGCAAAAATGGAACTTAGAAAAGAAGTTGAATGGGCTGACACAGGCAGGAAGCATAGAACAGAAAGGACAAGTGACAGAAGGCTTGGACAGTGCCTAAGATTTAAAATAAGAGTTCAGAGGATCTAAGAAAATGGAATTGATGTTAAAGAAGTCATGAGTGTTAGAATGATGGAAACTGAGCAAGGAGAAAAGGAGATTGCCAGCGGGGTTGGGAAATGACACATAAAGAAAATGAGTATTGAGAAAGGAATTTTGTTTTTGAAGAAACAATTCTATTAGATGGTGAGTAAGATTGTTAGGGACTTCCCTAGTGGCTCAGATGGTAAAGAATATGTCTGCAATGCAGGGGATGCAAGAGACATGGTTCCATCCCTGGGTGGGGAAGATCCCCTGGAGGAGGGAATGGCAACCCACTCCAGTATTCTTGCCTAGAGAATTACATGGACAGAGGAGCCCGGTGGGCTGCAGTCCACGGGGTCGCAAAGAGTCAGACACACCTGAAGTGACTGAGCACGCACTCATGCAAGATTGTTAGAAGTTGAGGAATGAGAGGAAGCGAGGCTTGAGTATTGCCTGGCAGTGACAGGAAAGGAAGAGAGAGACTTGAGCACCAGCAGGCCAAGAGAAGGATGACTTGGTTAGACTGTGGGAAAAACTAAATATTTTTTTTCTAAGGAAATAAAGTTAAGTTTCTGGGGGAAAAAGTTGTAGATGGACTTGGGGAGGGAGGGTGAGACAGGTTAAAGAAACATGGCAATCTGGAGCATGTGGGTCTAGAGGAGAGCTGTTCAGTGAGCCTTTGCAGCGATGGGCATCTTCTCTGTCTGCTCTGTCCAGTGCAACAGCCATGAGCCGTGTGTAGCCCTGAGCACGTGAAAATTCGGCAAGTGCACTCGAAGCATGAACATTTTAGTTGCATTTGATTTTAATTACTTTAAATATAAGTAGCACATGTGGCTACTGGCTACCACATTGGGTAGCACAGACCTAGTATGTAAGTAGTTAATTTAGGAAAGAGGCATGGACATGGTGAGAGATAAGGGATGAGTTCCAGAAGAAGTGTGAGGTAGAGATGATAATACTTGCAGGCACTCATGGTCATTTCTTTTTCATAAAATAGATAGCATTTTTCATGGAGAAGGTTAAGATAGGGAGCATGGGAAACATTTCTAGCAGTCCCTGTGGGGATTTCGAAGAATCTGTGATAAATGAGATGAATCTCAGCAGCTCAAGGAAACCTCCAGAGGTGAGAGTCTGCATTTGGTTTAGGTCTCCGCCTTCCTGTCTGATGACTTTTTTCAGTAGCATTCCCAAACCTGGAAGGAAGAAAAGATAGTGGGAAAGCAAGTTGAGGGGAGACCTTTGAAGGTCCTGCACAGTAGAAGGCTTGTAAAGTAAATAAATGCTGACCATAAAATCTGAGTCAAGGAAGTGCACAGCAAGGAAAACTAGAAGAGTCCTTGGTAAGGATTCCAGGGCTGGAGTGAAGAGCAAAAGAAGGGTGAAGAGGTTCACCCTCAAGTTCCTTAGAAGTCAGACTGTGGAAGATAAGCAGGATCATCACATTTTCATTTGTAAGCATTGTTGTTTTTGAAGATAGTGTTTTTAACAGGAAATAAGATGTGGAAAGAAGGTGTAAGATTTTAAAATGTGAATTATCAGGTGAGAGGAATGTGTAAGACTGATGCACATATTTCCATCCTGATGGAAAGGAATTTTAGCATCACGGTTATTTTGTTTCTGTTCCAATTTGCTTGCTTTATGGTCTTTACTCCAAACTCGCTGGTTCAACTTTGACTGTATAGGTTTTTTTCTTGATCCAAATTTGAATAGTAAAACTGTGGTTCATTTTATCCATTTGAGTGATATGCAAATTCATAAAAACTGAATTCATAGTCGGGAGGGACCTGTGAGACCATTTCATCTAAGGTATGAAAGTGAACATGTTGGTTGCTCAGTCATGTCCGACTCTTTGCAAACTCATGGACTGTTGTCCGCCAGGCTCCTCTGTCCATAGATTTTCTCCAGGCAAAAATACTGGAGTGGGTTGCTATTCCCTTCTCCAGGGGATCTTCCTGACCCAGGGATTGAACCTAAGTCTCCTGTGTTGCAGGCAGGTTCTTTACCTTCTGAGCCACTGGGGAGGCCCCCATTGACTTTATAAACAGGAGGTCCTAAACTCTGGATCAAGTGACTAGTTTGTGGGTACAGAGCTGGTGAGTGGCAGAGCTGACGCTGCACCTCAGGACTCCAGACTCTGACTTGAGCAGCATAATGTTCCGGGTTGAAGTCTTTTGTGTACCTAACAGTCTGTACTCTAAAAACAGTAAAACATGAGAACTTTCCTGTCATTACTTTTTCTGAACTTGTACTTTCCAGTGACAAAGCTGTTGACTTGACCATACTGAAATAGAAATCTGGCTCAAGCAGAACTCTACCATCTACCTTAGACCACAGTTTATTCACAGCTAACTTTATTTTGAAGTTTAACACACACACAAAGATTAATAGGTGGGACTTTTAAATGTCAATAAATATAACAACATCTGGAATCATATTTTGGACTGAGTTCAGATGTGAAAGAGTTTGTTACCCAGTGGGTGTTTTTTTCACTTTTTAAAAAGTACCACCTGTTGTGCCTCTCCGGCCAGTTCTTGCCTCTCTGTCCCTCTCCTGTGCTCTTCTGTCTTCCTACTAATGAAGAAAGATACCTAGGTAATGTGACCTGAGAAAAACTAGGATTTTGTTTTCAGAAAACATCAGAATTTGTAAGGTTATTAGTGTTTTCTTTTTCATTCTAATATGTTGGGAAACATACAAACCGATTGGATATAATCCTGATTATTATCTATAAAATAATGGATTTCACATGACAGTACAAAAAGTGTACTTTAAATTGTAACTGTATTTTAATATAGACCCATTTTTAAAAGTTAACTTTTACTGAAGTATAGTTGCTTTACAGTGTTCAGTTAGTTTCTACTGTACAGCAAAGTGAATCAGCTACACATATACATAGATCCCCTCTTTTTTGGGTTTCCTTTGACACAGACCCATTTTTAAAAAAATTTTTACTGTGAATTGGGGTATAGCCAGGTAACAATGGTGTAAAAGTTTCAGGTGAACAGCAAAGGGACCCAGCCATACATATACCTATATCCATAATCCCCAAATTCCCCTCCCATCCAAGCTGACACATAACATTGAGCAGAGTGCTAGTGCTATACAGTAGGTCCTTGTTGGTTATCCATTTTAAATATAGCAGTGTTTTTATGTCTATCCCAAACTCCCTAACCACCCCTGACAACCATAAGTACATTCTCTAAGACTGAATCTGTTTCTGTTTTGTAAGCTTATTTGCATCACTTCTTTTTAAATTCACGTATGAGGGATGTCATACAATATAACATAGACCATTTTAAAATAAAGTGATTAAATGTACAAATTAGTGCCTTTGGTAAAAGCAGAAATAAGAGTTTACATGTTTATGAGTTGGGGAGTTCGTCTTTGGTTTCTGTGACGCTTTAACTAATTTAAGAGGTTTCCTGGAGTAATTAATGGGATCCACACTCTAGAACCTTTGTTTCCATCTCTTGGAATGATGAGCATAGTGAAATGGGGTTCGTTTTTTTACTAAACTAAACCAAAGTACTATTCAGATGACCAAAGAACGGTTAAATACCTTCATTTTCATTTTTAAAATTTTTAATTAGAGGATAATTGCTTTACAATGTTGTGTTGGTTTCTGCCATACAACACTGTGAATCAGCCGTAAGTACACATACATTCCCTCCCTCCTGGACCTCCCTCCCATCGCCCAACCCCATCCCGCCCCTCTAGTCTGTCACAGAGCACGAGGTTGAGCTCCTTGTGTTACACAGCACTTCCCACTAGCTCTCTTCTACATATGGTAATGTGTATATTTCAGTGATACTTTCTCAGTTTGTCCCACCTTCTCCTTGCCCACCTGTCCACAAGTCTCTCTTTATGTCTGCATCTCTGTTTCTGCCCTACAAATAGGCTCATCAGTATCACTTTTCTAGATTCCATATTTGTGTGTTATATACAATATTTGTTTTTTCTTGATTCTGATTTACTTCACTCTGTAACAGGCTGTGAGTTCTTCCACCTCACTAGAACTTACTCAAATTCATTCCTTTTTGTGGCTGAGTAATATTCTTCTGTATATATGTGCCACAATTTCTTTATCCATTCATCTGTTGATGGACATCTAGGTTGCTTCCATGACCTATCTGTTATCAATAGTGCTGCAATCAATATTGGGGTACATGTGTCTTTTTGAATTATGGTTTTCTCAAGGTATAAGCCCAATAATGGGATTGCTGAGTCATATGGTAGTTTTATTCCTAGTTTTTAAGGAAATCTCCATGGTGGCTGTATCAATTTACGTTCCTACCAGCTGTGCAAGAGGGTTCCCTTTTTTCCATATCCTTTCTGGCATTTATTGTTTGTAGATGTTTTTATGATGGCCATTGTAGTTTTGATTTGGATTTTAATTCTTTAATTCTCTGGGGTAGGTTTTTAGGTGGTACAGCCTTTGCAATACATAAGGCATGAAGTCAGCATACAATAAGATTGCAAGGACTGAATCTTTCAATATATTTACTTGATTAAATATTTCTTATCCGTCCCTCCCTCTTTTTCTTCCCCAAGATTGTCTCTTTTTAAGGGAAATTTAGAAGATGAAGAGGTGAAAGTTACCTTTCCTGCCCTCCAGGAACTTATACATTGTCTTTAACATACTGATTTTCAAAATGTGGATTTCAGACCAGCAGAGTCAGCATCACCTGTGGTCTTTCAGAAAAGCAAATTCTCAGGCCCCATCCCAGATCCTCAGAATCAGAATCTTTGGGGATGAGCTGTAGCCATCTGCCTTCTCCCAGTCTAATGACTAGAATTTTATACCTTTCTTATTTTTCTATCAAGGACTTCCCAGGTGGTGCTGGTGGTAAAGAACTCGCCAACCAATGCAGGAAACATAAGAAATGCGGGTTCGATCCCTGGGTCAGGAAGATCCCCTGCAGGAGGAAATGGCAACCCATTCCAGAATTCTTGCCTGGAGAATCTCATGAACAGAGGGAGCCTGGTGGGCTGCAGTCCATGGGATCACAAAGAGTTGGTTATGACTGAAACAACTTAGCATGTACATAAGCATTTCTCTATCAAGGTAAAACCCACATATCATAAAATTCACTATTTTAAAGTGTACAATTCAGTGAGTTTTAGTGTATTTAGAAAGTTATAAAACCATCAGCACTGCCAAATTATAGAACATTTCTATCACCCTGAAAGAAACTCAATAACTGTTATCAGTCATTCCCTCTGTCCTCTGTCTCTGCCCCCCAGCCCCTGGCAACCACTAACCTACAGATAAATTTTATCTCTATGGATTTGACTATTCTGAATATTTCATGTAAATGGAATCATACGACATGTGGCCTTTTGTGTGTGGCTTTCACTTAGCATTGTGTTTGCAAGGTTCATCTGTGTTGTAATATGTGTCAGTGCTTTTATTCCTCTTGTGGCTAATAATATTCCATGTACACATGCACTACATTTTGTTCATCCATGCAACACTTGATGGACATTTGAATTGAGTTGATTCCTTAGTTGTTGTTAATAATGCTACTGTGAACATTAGTTATGAGTTCTTTCACGAACATAACATTTTCAATTCTCCTGGGTATATAAAATTGATTCACCTTATTTGTGGTAGTTATATTCTTTAAAGTCTCTGCAAACACTGCATTAACGCATACTAAGTCACTGCTCTGCAGGTAAATATAGGCTTACGTTCCTTCCAGCCTCTGGTCACATTTGTGACATCCTCAGTACATGCCCTTGTTTTGTGTGTGTTTCTGTTTAAAGATATCTTACCAAATATATGGGGCTCCCTCAGTGGTGCAGTTGGTAAAGAATCCTCCTGACAGTGCAGAAGACACAAGAGACATGGGTTCAATCTCTGGGCCAAGAGGATCCCCTAGAGCAGAAAATGGCAACCCAATCCAGTGTTTCTTGCCTGGAAAATTCCATGGCAGAGGAGCCTGGTGGGCAACAGTCTATGGGGTTGCAAAGAGTTGAACATGACTGAGCACATGTCTGATATATATTGTTGACTCATTAATACTGAACTCATATCCAGCAGCACTATAACTCACTCCTAAATAAAGCTTACTGAGTACATGTATTTTCTCCCTAAGGCACGTCACAGCCTTCTTGAGCTTTGAAACTCCAGACAGCACTGTACATGACACCTCAGGACCATTTTAAACAGTGAAATTGCCAACAAAAAGCATGAAAATGTGAAAAATGCGGCACTGGAGTAGACTGCAAAAGGATCACTTGTTTTCAGGGTGAGAGCTGAAACAAGAAGGCAGTATGTCACCTTGCTAAAGCTCACCTGGGAACTTGTGTGTTAGAGGACTCAAATTTCCCTGTATTTTGTGTGTGTTCATGTTGAAGGACTGAGAAACACTATGAAGATTATTTGGGGATTACAAATAAATTTTAGCATGTAGGCATATTTGCAAATACAGAATCCACAAATAATAAGGATCAACTGTACCTAGGAGTAAAATTGCTGTGTCATATGGTAACTCTGTGTTTATTTTTTTGAGAAACTGCTGGACTGTTTTCCATAGTGGCTATACTGTTTTACATTCCCACCAATGTTGTATGACATTCCAGTTTTTCCTTGCCAACTCTTCTCTCCCTCCTTCCCTTCTCCCTTCCTTCCTTTCCTCTCCCCTTCCTTCCTTCCCTTCCTTCCTTTCTTCCCTCCCTCCCTTATTCCTTCCTCTCTTTTTTTGACTATAGCTATCTTGTGGTAAGTCACTTCATGTCCAACTGTTTGTGACGAAGCTTCCTCTACCCTTGAGATTCTCCAGGCAAGGATACTGGAGTGGGTTGCCGTACCCTCCGCCAGGGGATCTTCCCGATCCAGGGATCAAACCCGAGTCTCCTGTGGCTCCTGCATTGCAGGCAGATTCTTTACCTCTGAGCCACCAGGGAAGCCCTAGGTATCCTTGTGGCTGTCAAGTGGTCTCTCATTGTGGTTTTAATTTGAATTTCCTTAATAACTAGTGATGCTGAGTGCATATTAGCTATCTGTATATTTTCTTTAGAAAAGTCTCTATTCTAAAACTTTGCCTGTTTTTAAATTGGATTATTTGTCTTTTTATTGTTGAGTTGTAAGTTTTATATATTATAATTACTAGCCCCTTAGATATGTGGTTTGCAAATATCTTCTCCCACTCAAAAGGTTTTTTCACTTTCTTGATAATGTTCTTCGATATATAAGAGTTTTTTATTTTGATGAAGCCCAATTTCATCTATTTTTTTCTTTGACTACTTGTATTACCGTCTTTAATTTTGAAATTGCTATCAATACAGCCCATTGTAAGAGTTGTTTACACATTTTTATTAAAGAAATCATAAAAAGTTAGATTTCATGGATTCAGTAAATTATCACTTATTTGTCAATAGCTGTCATATGTAATTTTAAAGCATTTATTTGCAGGTATTTGTAAGGTTTTTATGTTGTTGTGACTGTGGAATTTTAAATACTGGCATCAACAGGACCACAGATTTATAAAAAGCAGTGTCAAATTCATTTAACTGTTTTTGTTAAGGACAATTGAAGAGAAACACTTAAAATTGCTTTAAATAATACTTTCTTTTTTAATAAAGAAGCCTGCCTCTTTGAAAAACTATGAACTTTTTGCCTTAAAAGCAGAGTCTCAAGAGCCATTTGTGAAAGAACACAAGAATCCCCGGAACTTGGAAATAAACACGAATTGGTGTTTATTTGTGTTAGTTTAAATGCAGTAGCCCTATGTGTCAGAAAACTGAATCTGCAACACTTAAGTTAGGCTAAGCAAGCAAATAATGTCAGCTAACATGGCTTTAATCTACTAAGTAACTTTAAGTCCAAAAGATCAAAGGAAGTTATAACTAAAAACAGTCCATCGTGCAATTTCCCTGTAGAAGCAGGAAAAGGCTAGAAATTACATGTCAGCTTCATATCCTGGCTTGCTGACCTTGCGCTCAGATCAAGCCCCTCTGTATGCCAGCTGTTACCATTACGGAGACCTTGCCCCCAGGGGTTAAGTAGGAGAAAACCTCTCCTGTCCTATAGGAGAGCAAACTCGGAAAGTTCCAGCCCCTAACATGCCTAATTCAAAGCAATCTGCATGTGCTTGTCATTCGGTCTGTCCTGCTGCTCCGAGGAGCTGCTCCTGCGACTCTCTGGTCGCCCTCTGCTGTGCTGTGTCCCTGCGGCCACTTTCGGTTGTTGCTACTGTAGTCACTTGCAGACCAAACCGAACCAGGAACGCCGCTTCTCTTACCAGAAAGGTAATACATTTATTCACGCTTCTGTGAATGTATTTGGGGAGGATTTCTTTTAAAGCTGAACTTTGCTGTGCGCTTCTCAGATTGAATTTAAAATTCCAGCTCACAGTTTTCTTTCGGTGTAAGCTTTGAACGGCATCTGAATGCATTAAAATCCCTCATGAAGTGTTTTGAATGTTAGTCTAGCACATTAGGGTAAGGTAAGCTGTTTCTTAAGGTTTGTTCTAATGTGCTTTCTTTACGAAGTTGGGAAGAAACCTCAGATGTCAAGTCGTTGAGCTGTTTCATGCTTTGAGGTTCTTTTTTAGTTACTTTCTAATCAGAAAAGTCAGAAAATAAATGCTTCTCTCATTGCCAGTTGGTCAAAAAATAGATGTAGAATTGTAGGAAATGCTTTAATCACTTTTTGTGAATTAAATGTTGTAAGAAAATAGTAAAATACTAGCATCTTTTAAAAAACTAGCTTTTAAAAAGAGAAGTTGGGAGCTAAGCTTGGGAGCCAAGCTTCCATAGCAAGTTTAATTTTTATCAATGTTTGTTTTAAACACAGAGCTTGCTGTACACTCTCAAGTTGTTTTTGAGATGATTAAATGTTTCATGTATTATGTTCATTTTAATGGTGGCAATAATAGCTACATTATAATTGGATTTATTACTCATAGTAGAAAGCAGAATGTATTTGCCATGTTTACTTTCGCTTAAAATTAAAGTGGATGATTTATATGTGACTGGTAGAAAATTTCAAACTAGATTAACTTGTGAAATATTTTTATGTTTTGTAGCGAAATGTGAAAATTTTCTAAACCAAGTGGGTAAAA
Organism: Odocoileus virginianus; assembly: GCF_023699985.2. Taxonomy (NCBI): domain Eukaryota; kingdom Metazoa; phylum Chordata; class Mammalia; order Artiodactyla; family Cervidae; genus Odocoileus; species Odocoileus virginianus. Next base: position 52,292,452 of record NC_069684.1, on the reverse strand, counting down.
TATTTGCAGAAACTAGAGTATATCATGCAAATCAATGACAGAACATAAATGATTTTTTCAGGGATAATGTAAAAAATGGACAGCATACTTTACTTTACAGTTTGCTAAAATTTTCTGTAATAGGTATTTCTGTTGAAAGGAAAAGAATGAATATGTCCTGTTTACCCACAAGAGGGTTATCTTAGATAATAGTATTTATACTTAAGAAACTCCAGTTCCCTTTGATGGCTGGGAAGTCACTAAACTATGTAAATAAACTCTAGAATGTTCCACTGGTAGACAGTGGCTTTACTACTTCCCATGGTTTTAATGTCTGCTGACACATTTCTACTTTTCAAAGTGTTAAACAGTCTTGGCATTATTTTTAAAATATCATTTTTAAAAATTATTGTACTTTAAAAATTATAACTCTTAATAAACTATCTTATGCTTTCATTGTCAAATCTTGAATATTTTATTGGTTGATTATACTTCATTTGTCAGTTTTTGTTTTAGTATACAAAGATAGGCAGAGTATTTTTTGTGTCTTCTGTGTTTCATATAGCTTGCATCTTAGACATGGATTACAGAAGTATGAGCATGAGCTATTTGCACTGATTATGAAAAGTGTGTAATGTCTAAGTGTCTGAAATGATTGAAAAGCAATGTAGTAACATACATGTTAACCTTGCCTCAGTCCTGGAAATGATATGTATTATACAATGGATTCGTCCAAAATTTCAGTCTACTTCCAGTTGTCTTTTTAGTGTGTGTTAAACCTCTCAATCCTTTTTAGGTAACGGGGACTCTGCCTTTCAGTGTTTGCCATGCATCGGCTCTTTACCTTTCGTTCTAACTGCTTGGATTTCTGGGGTTGGGTCAGAGCCGCCCTCAGCAGTACGACTCTTCCAGCTCAGTACAGGTGATGGAAGCCTCGACCCACTGACTATGTGAAGATGTCCAGTTTTTCACAAGTTGCAGTTCCTTATCACATCCTAACACGGGAAAGAAAACCGAGTGTTTAGGATCAAGAAGATGAACTGCTTAACCTCTCAGCCTTTTGAAAAAATATAAAGTAAAAGAACTCAATATATGAGTGAAGCAAGACTTGGGGAACAGGGTGGCCCTTTGTTCTCTCTCCCTTAATTTCTATTCTTTTATCATTTTAATCACTATTAAACAGGCTCACTTATTTCAGGCTCACATATTAGATTCCAAAAACACTATTCACAGGGAACATGGTAGGTACTTATTATATGCTTGCTAAATAAGGACACTCACCTACTGAACTGAAAAATACAATTTAATTACCTTTGTGAGCAAATCAAATTCCCACTTGAACAATGTAAATGGAATTTCAGTTCACCTAATACATACAGGAAAGAAAACAGCAGAATTCACAAGCATTTATAGTGGTAATTTAAGTAAGGAATAGGAAAAGATTTATGAAAGGTGTACCCAGACTCTTGCTAAGGGTTACTTTACTGATGCAATTCAAGTAAGAAAAACAATCAAAATTTGATGTTTTTCTAAGCTGAAAGTAAATCTTAGTGTCCTTTATTTAAGTAAAAAGATGTCTTCAATTGTGTCTCATACAAATACCTTGAGATATGTCTTACAAGTTGCTCAGTAGACTAAAGGATACCCCTGAGACTTGATTTGCTGAACTCTGCGGGGAAGAACCCATTTGGGGAGCTGCTTGAGGAAATTTGATTTGCTACTTCTCAAACTTCACGGAACAGCAGGGAGCGGAGCCTGGTGTCAGATGCTTAGCATTGGTGGGAAAAGCTTAGATAATTCTAAGTGTAGGATGAAGAAACAACAGGTTACCATTTAAATCAAACAACTTTCAAGCGCTTAATGGTGATTAATCTCAGGTTTTGGCTTTATGGAAGATGTTTTAAAAATTCCTTCACATTCTTTTGCTTCACAGTATGTGGATGTAGAATTTTCTTATTTTGATTTATCTCCGTGATGGTGTTTTCCTTTGGGCTGCTAAATTTTGAGGTTTTGAGATGTGTGAAATATTAAACATTCATGGTGTCTTTAGATGACTTGTGATCTCTGTTCAACAACATGAGTCAAGCTCAGTCATATGATTCTGTTTCTACTGGGGAAGAGCTGTAGTGATACAGACAGATTGCTCAATGCTTTGTGACTTTAGTTGGGGCAAAATAATTTCAGATGAAATCTTATGACCTAAAGATAGACCTATCACATCTTGGGGGTTCTGTTTATTACCAAAGCATCTTGTGATTATTATTATTATTATTATTTTTTTTTTTTAGTGGGATATGAGGCTAGATTAGGAGGTTTGGTGTCTGGAGGCTAGATATTGAAACATTTAAAATACTTAAAATGCAATCAGAAGGCTTTTTCTTTCTTTTTCCTTTCCTTTTCCTTCCTTCCTCCCCTCTCTTCTGTTGTTTTTTTTTTTTTTTCCCTTCTTGCTTTCTTCTTTCTCTCTCTCCCTTTCTTTCCTTGTCTTTTTGGCACAAAGCTTTAGGGAGCAGGCTCTTTTAATAGAGAGGCTTGGGACTTCACATTGGAGATTGACCAGGGGTTGGGGAGATATTTTTTTCTTGAGGGTTAAATAAACTTGTTAGTCAAATTGGCTATATCCTAAACTCTATTCAGATGATCCATAAATATGGGCGTAGCCAAAGAGTTCATTCAGGTTTTTGCATAACATCTTATGACCAACCCAATAATTGAGACCATGTGACAAGTTGTTTTGTATTTCCACAACATTGTTCCACATGAATTTCACACTGTTGCCTCTCAGACTGATGTGTTATTGAGGATTTCTCTTCCCAGCACCCTTGTCCCCACCCTTATAACTTCAAGGGTAACCCCAAAAGAAGTAAAACTAATCCAAATACTATAATACATGTCTAACATGAAGTACCAGGTCCAAATGTTTTAGAATATACAGTAACAGTCTGCATTTCAAGCAATATTTTCTGAAACAGTATTGAATATTTTGAGAGTTAGTTGCTTGCTCTTATAAATTGATCAGCATTAATTAAATAAAGTATAGATCAGTAGTTCTCAATCCTAGCTGCACATTAGAATAATCTGGGGAGTATTTAAATAATGCTAATACTCGTACCCCTTACAATATGAATTAAATCATAACCTCTGGGGCCAGAGCCCTGTGTCTGTAATTGTTTCGTATCACTGAAGTGACTCTAGTATGTAGAAGGAGTTGAAATCACTGTAATAGACTTGTAACTTTGTATTTGTTATATTGATTATGTTCCCTTCAAGACTTGCAACAGAGTCCAAATGAATGTCTCAGCTAGTTCTTGAGTTAGATAACAACTTTTTAGGGGGCTTTCTAGAGTTTTCTTGAAAGACCAAAGGTTGACATTTTTTTTTTAAAGAATTGAAGTATAGTTGATTTACAATGTTGTGCCAATCTCTGCTGTACGGCAAAGTGACTCAGTTATACACATATATACGTTCTTTCCAAACTCCTTCCACATATCTGATTATAGAAATTTCTCTAGTTTTATTTTGTATATTCTTAGTTATGCAAATGAACATAAAATCTTCAGATTTAGGGTTAAATTGTTGCAGCATAATAGAATTGAAACTCATCCGAAATAGGAATGTGAAAACAAAAGAATACTTTCTCTTTTTTAAGACCATTGATGCTTATGGATATAATATTTTTAAGTGTGGGGAGAAGTGGTGAGTATTTTGTGGAATGATGATTTTGGTGGATGAACTTGGAAAGAGAGCTCTAAAAACTGCTTTAATAGCTACAGTATAGTGATAGGGCTCTTGAAATGTATATTTAGAGAAGTGTTTATATTGGAAAGAGAATGTTCTCGACTACCATTTATCGCAGACTATAAAAGATAAACTTTCTTACATCCACATTTCTCTTCTCACATAGACCTGCTACCAAAGCTACATTAAATACAAAACATGAGAAAAATGAGAGTAATGTTTCTACAACAATAAAATTCCTATCACTCAGTCCTATAATATGAAGCTCAGCTAACTCTTATTTAGCAATAAGACTGTTTTCCAAATTCAGGGTCTTCAGATTTGCTATGGCACTATAATATCTTCCTCACGTTGTTTAACTCTTACCTGTCAATACAGTTTTGTAAATCTGGGCAAGGGCAAAGCTGTATCTGTTCATTTAAATTTTTCTTCTGTATCATTGAGCTGTTTGTAAATATTATGATTGTTGTTTAGTCGCTAAGTCAGGCCCCGCTCTTGCGCAACCCCGTGGACTCCAGCAGGCTCCTCTTCCATGGGATTTCCTGGGCAAGAGTACTGGAGTGAGTTGCCATTTCCTTCTCCAGGGGATCTTCCTGATCCAGGGATCGAATCTGTCTCCTGCACTGGCAGGCAGATTCTTTACCACTGAGTCACTGGTCAATGGACATGAATTTGAGCATACTTCAGGTGATAATGGAGGACAGAATAGCCAGGCATGCTTCAGTTCATGGGGTCACAAAGAGTTGGACACAACTTGGAGACTGAACAAAAACAACACGTGTTATGAATGGTTTTTGTAAAAATGAAGCATATAGCAATTTATCGGTGCCTTTATCAATATATATCTTGTGTGTAATCCTATTTAAGAGGTTATATAAAAATGTTAGGTGTATTTCATTTTCAAAGATGTGGTTCGTTATTGTAAGTTGAAACTACCTTCTTGATAATGTAAAGTTAAAGGAAACTGAGTTTTCATTGTAAAAGAATAGTGATTCCTTGCTTTCAGACTGCCTGAAACTCAGTTTGCTTTCTCATGGTGTGATGGAAAGCATAGTACTACCTAATGGGTTCTTATGAAATGTTTGTTTGGTAGTGTAGATTCTCAAATGTATAACATTGTTTCCTTGAGAAAATGGCTTCTAACTTATTGCAGTTTATGATTTAAGGGAAATGATATCAATAATGCCTTATTTCTGTAGAGTTCTTTGCAACACATAAAATGCTTATAGGTGATTAAATGAAGATATTTAAAGTGTTCTTATTGAAGGAGAGTTTTACCATAGAAAGTTCATGAACTCAAAGAAAAATAAGAAAATTTAATTTGTCTCAGAAGGGGAGAAGATTGTTTCTTTATTTAAGACTATACTTTTTAGTTCCCTAAAAGGACCTGATTCATTGATTAAAGATACAGATTTTGCTGCCAGGTAACAATTACGTTATTTTAAAGTAGTCCAAATACTACATGACAACCAAAATCAGTCCATCACCTTGCTTTTCACTGTTTGCATTTTATGATACATGGGTGGATAGCACTTCTTTTAATTCAATGAAATATGTCTCTGACACTCTTGAATGCTGAATTGTACCGTTTAAAGCTATCTTGGGAAATATTGAGTTCAGAGGATATTTTTCATGTGGACCTTCAGACTGAATTTTATATCAGTATCCTCCAGTGGTCCTATAAAAGCTAGTTGAACTTAGCATTGCCCTAGAAGCGTCTTGAGATTGTTAGAGAAGCCTTACTTTCAGAGACATGCTGGTCTGAGATTAAATCCCAGCATGTGATTTGGATTAGTTACACTATATTTTTGACCTTTGATTTTCTCTAAAATGGGTTTAATAAGATCTTTGTAGAGGTATTGTGAGGGGAGTGTCTGACACAGTGAGGTGTTAAACACACACACACACACACACACACACACACACACACACACTTTTGGATAGCCCTTTGAAGGGTAATAAGTAGTTAGAGATAAAACCTGGGTGGTATCTTTCTACTATCCAGTTTTAAGAACTCCACTCTAGAAGTTACCTTGGATATTCTTTGTCAATTTGTCTGGTGCATTTAGAGAATCTATTTATTCTCTGGCCATAGCACTAAATATTAATAGGTCATTTTGGTACCAGTGATAAGAAATGAAACCATCAAACAATTTTAGGGGACTGATTTCATATTAAAACAGGTTTGGTGCATAATGAATAGAGGTACTCCCAAACTGCCTTTATATCTTGTGTGTGGGAAAAAACAAAAAGACTTCAGGTATCTTTATATCTGAAGATCCAGTCTTCCTCTCTAGAAAGGAAGGATTCCTATTTTCCAACTGTATTTTCTCATACACTTGAAAGAAAAAGATCACATGCAGTTACCTGGGCAGGGTGCTTCAATTCACATATATTACACTGAAAAGATTAAAATCTGATTGGTTGTTATTTCTATGCACACAACAGTTTCAGTTCAGTTCAGTTCAGTCGCTCATTTGTGTCCAACTCTATGCAACCCCATGAATCGCAGCATGCCAGGCCTCCCTGTCCATCACCAACTCCCAGAGTTTATTCAAACTCATGCCCATTGGGTCAGTGATGCCATCCAGCCATTTCATCCTCTGTTGTCCCCTTCTCCTCCTGCCCCCAATCCCTCCCAGAATCAGGGTCTTTTCCAATGAGTCAACTCTTTGCATGAGGTGGCCAGAGTATTGGAATTTTAGCTTCAGCATCAGTCCTTCCAGTGAACACCCAGGACTGATCTCCTTTAGGATGGACTGGTTGGATCTCCTTGCAGTCCAAGGGACTCTCACGAGTCTTCTCCAACACCACAGATTAAAAGCATCAATTCTTCGGCGCTCAGCTTTCTTCACAGTCCAACTCTCACATCCATACATGACCACTGGAAAAACCATAACCTTGACTAGATGGACCTTTGTTGGCAAGGTAATGTCTCTGCTTTTTAATATGCTATCTAGGTTGGTCATAACTTTCCTTCCAAGGAGTAAGCGTCTTTTAATTTCATGGCTGCAATCACCATCTGCAGTGATTTTGGAGCCCAAAAAAATAAAGTCAGCCACTGTTTCCACTGTTTCCCCATCTATTTGCCGTGAAGTGATGGGACCAGATGCCATGATCTTAGTTTTCTGAATGTACATAACAGTTTAGGGGCCTGAAATAAGCCATAATTAAACTTGGTTATCAATTAGAACTTCTGCTATTAAAATTTGTTACTCTTCTCTCTTTTAGTTAGAAAAATGGACCTTTTGTTTCTCTGTTAGCTGTTATCTTGTCTGCTTTCATTGGTCATCATTTTGCCATTGCTTAGGCCTAATTCTCTTGAGGCCTCCCCGCCTAGTTGTGTCTTTGCCTTGCTATAGAAAGTGTTTTTTTGAACCAACAGTATGGAAGATTGGAAGATCTTGTCGCCCTACTCCAAATGGACTATATCAGAATTTACATTTTAGCAGCATCCTCAAGTGATGTTTGAAAAACACCGTATCAGTGTTGTGTATTTTGTCTAATAAAACTGTGTTATAGGGAACATCACTCTTCTTGAAAAAGCTGATTGTCTACAATATGGAATCTTGTTTTTGATACAGTCTTTCCATTTATTGTTAAGTTTGGTGTTATGAATCTAATGAAACAAAGCAAAAAAAATGTGTGCTGGAATACATTGTCTGAGCTTATGGAATGTAGTTTAGCAGAAACCCCTCAAAACCTCAGCATCAGACTTCCTGACATTAACCATTTGAGACTCTGTGCCTCAAGTTTTTCTTTTGCAAAGTAGAGCCACAATGCCTGCCACACCTGTTTTTCTGAGGGCTCTTAGGAGGGTCAACTCGAGTGAGATCATGTGTGTGAAAGTGTTTGGCAATACCAAAGAGGTGTGCCGTTGTAACTGTTGATGTGGATGAAGATGTTGTTCCTTCAGGCTATCTGAGCTTCGTGTTTGTCAAGGATAGTGATGACTCCGCTAAGTGGTTACTGTGGTAATTGGAACATGTCTGTGTATTCTTTTCAACATTACATGTAGATTTCAACTTGACAGTTTTCTGGCCATACCAGCAGTTCTGGCTTCCAATTGCAAGGAGCTACTATGAGGTTTTTGTAACCCTTTTATTAATATTAGTAGTATGATTGCATCTTTTGGGTAGGTTGTATGTCACTAACAGACTTTAGTATATGATATGTTGATGAATAACATTTCCATAATTTCCTCAGTTCCTACTATGATTATATGATAGCATTTTCAATGAGATACTACTTTTAGTCTTAGAAGCAGGGTAATTTCCTTTTATCTTACAGGTGTTAGTGTCCTGAGCCCCAAGCCAGAGTAGGATGTAATTGGACCTTCTAATCACATGAACTCTGAGGACTTTTCTCTTTACATTTCAACATGATTGGAACACATCTATATTTCTCCTCTGTTTCTCTGTTTAATGCTTATGAAACTAGTCATAGTAATTTTGATTCACAGATAGCTTTGGTTCAACAAATAATAATTTAACGTTTCCCCAAATTTGGAAGCTATGAGATTGCAAACCATTTTCTAAAAGTTTGTATTTATCTGTTCTTTCTCCTTTGCTAGGTTTTGATTTCCTGCTTTATCCAATTATTTGATATATTTTGTAGGGTGTTATTATAAGAGAGCTGATATATACTGGAAGACAAACAATTTAAAATGCATCTAGTGAATAGATGATTGTTAATCCTTTAAGGTAAAGTAAATTTGTTTCTATTCTTGCATTTTAATAATAATTATCTTCTGTTCATTTTTAGTCACCATGCTAGAAACTTTTTATGTTGTTTCATTAATATTTTATTACTATGAAGAGAGCACATTTATAGTAAAAGTTTCAAGCAGTACAAAAAATAAAATATGAAAGTCTTCTCTACACTTCCAAATGGCCCAGTGGAACACTCTAGCAGGAAACAATGTTAGCGTTTTCCCATATTCTTCTAGAAACTATCTACATATATGCATTAACCATATATGTGAGTCGTCCCCACTTTTTCAGTGAAATGGGTTCATACTACATTGACTCTTCTGCAGCTGGATTTTATTCACACATGAAGAGGTATTGCTTTGGACTTCTTTCCCTAGAAGTAATCCTGATTTAACTCACTCTTTTTTGTTGTACAGAGTACCCAATTTATGGATATGGCAGAATTTAAGTCCCTTATTGATAATTTAGATCATTTCCAGTTTCCACTGTTACAGGCAGTGGTGCAGTCAACATCTTTCTCTGAACGTTTATCTTTACACATTGTTCAAGTATATCCAAACTGTGTAAACCCTAGTAGAATTGTGAGTCAAGAGGATGAGGGTATTTTAAATTTTGAATAGTAATGCCATGTTGCTCTTTAAGAAGGTTACGTCAGTTTGCTTTTCAAACAATTTTAACTCTAAAAAGAATTAAGACTTTGAGACTCTAAGAATGTAAATAATTTGACCCAGATTCTCAGTAACTAGTAGAGTCAGCTTTAAAATTTAGACTCATCCAGGCCATTTCTTCTAAGCTACAGATATCTCTGATGCCATTTTAAAACATAGTTTTGACTTTGAAACTAGGAAGCATCATTTCATATTTTTTTAAATATTCTCCTCACTTAAGCAATAATAATAATTCTTTCATTGTAAATACATAGCCCTTTATGGTTTTAAATATATTTTTACATTCTCAGAGTAATCATATGAGGTGGACATTGATTTGTATCCTGATTTACACTTGTGAAGAACTGAGACCCAAAGGAAAAAAAATCTTAAATTTTAAAATGTAATCAAAAGATGGTCCTTGGCCCAAGGCCATATAAACCTCAGAACCGATAAAGCACTCAGGGCATAAAAATGCTAGTAGAAAGGTTGAAATAGGAGGTGTGAGATTAGTGGCTTTTGATATATTGATATTGGCTTGTTATACTCATGAGCAACAGGAAATACACTAAAATACTGGCCATGGGGCCTCACCACATCTCAAGCCAGCGCCTCAAGAATAGCTTTCTCTTGGCAATCCCTGTGTGTTATGGCCCTGGGGAAAACAGGTGATTTCAACATAGCTCTTCTAAAGTCATTCATTATATTTGATCCAAGACTTATTTTAAACTTCCACTGTAAATAATAACTGTCACTGCATTTGTAATCACATAGCATTACATTTATCACAACAGTTCCTTTTTATGATGTTGAATCTTCTTCTAGCTCATCTCTTTCTCTGTTCTCTCTGACTCAGATCAACTTTTTTTTTTTCACTTGTTTCAGTGAAAAAGCTTCAGTGAAAGTTCTAAAGAAACAAGGTCTTTCTCTTTGTGGCCTTAAAGTCAACTCTTGACTTTAGATGGAAATTTTGCCATTGTCCTGGTCACCTGAATTCTTACACAGATACATTAATTGAACTTAATCTGTAAACATTTCTGAGAACAATTTTGTGCCAACTTTTGCTTTTTCATCATTTTTAAGTTATAATCTGCAACTTATTTATAAAGTCAATTTGATTGTTCCCAGTTTACACTTAAAGAAACTGAATCTTAGAAAGCTCATATGAGTTACTTCAAATACAAACCAAAGTCATAGTTCAGTTATTCTTTACTATCCATTCGTACCTACTTCATTACAAGAAGTCTCCAAGTTACCAAACAAGTTACGTTCCAAAAGTTCATTTGTAAGTAAGTTATTTGGCACTTGAACTGCTATTTACCACACCGGGGGGAAAAATGTTATAAATAATGATTAGGTCCCTTGGCTGACCTTCAAAAATATATTTAACTCTTATGTAACTACAAAATGATGCTTTGGCAATAAAAATGAGAGAGAATGATAGTTTTCATTCTTGTTACACAGAAAAAGAGAAATTATTTTTCTTGATGAGAAACAGAGTCAATGAGAAGACAGGGAAACAGAGATTTTTTGGAGTGTCTAGAGGGGGTCTCAGGGTACTTTCACAAGCATTTAAGGTTGATGTCACTCTGAAAGTCAGTTTCACTTCAAAACCTTGAAGATTTTTGTTAGATACTTCTCACTAGCCTAACTCACCTGATACCTATGATTAGAAGCAGTAAGACTGATTGAATTAAGCCAAAATAGACCCTCTGAAATGATATTAACCTACCTAGTATGGCCAGAACAAACCAATAGACCAGAAAAAGAGTATTCCTATTCTGTCTATCTTGATGAAAGGGCCAGGAGGAGGTCCTGATTTTCTCAGCAGATCTCATCAGCTCCAGTAGCTTGGCTGAGGTCTACAGAGAAGTCTTGGGAACATGAGTCATGGGTAAAGGCAAGAGAAAGCATGTGCCTTCCATGATTTCTCTAGAGCATTTGTACAACAAGAGTTTCTGATGCTGAGAAATGACTACATTTATCTCATCAAGAGATTACTTCTTACATTTTCTAGATGGTCTTTCACTTAACTGTGAAAATAAACATCTTAAATTTCAGGTAACTTTTTAAAAGTCCGGTGCCTTTTTAGATGGCCCCTGATTAGTGTGTTTTATCATTTTTAGAACATTTGCACACAGCTTTTTGTTTTGTTAACAACAGAAAGAAGGTTATATCCTTCAGTAAATGGAAACTTAAGGTAGCAGATCTTGCTGAGATGGCAGATTAAGAAAGGGATAGAAAGAAAATTAGTCTGTGCCTCCTGGGTCAGTTTAGGGCTCTTAACCAGTTTATCTACACTGTCTTCCCACTAGTTGGGTAATACATTTAACTATAAATGCTCTGTGTTGGGGATATCATGTGAATGTTTTATAGTGTATATTTATACCCAGGAGTGATTTAACTGAAGGACAGGACAATGTTTTGCTACAATTGAAAATCTTTCTCAGTGGTCATTATAATAGGAACTTGGGACTGGCAGACCACTTTCAAAAGTGATGGTAAGGCTGATGAGAGAAGTAGCATCTACTTAATTTATATATATGTTTGGTATTTACAAATGCCTTATCTTTTCCACTAAAATGGTTTATAAAGAAAATTTTTAATGTCCACATTTATTCTTCCATTTCTAATAGTGTTGATGTTTATATAGCTTTGTGTGTGTGTGTGTGTGTGTGTGTGTGTGTGTGTTTGATGAGCTGTGTCTGAAAGAAAAATAAGTTGGGAACTACCCTGGCTATCTAGTGGTTAAGACTTTGCTTTTCAGTATAGGAGGTATGGGTTTGATCCTTGGTTGGAGACTTAAGATCCTGCATGCCTCATGGCCCAAAAACCAAAACAGAAAACAGAAATAATATTGTAAAAAATTAAATAGAGTTTAAAAATGGTCCACATAAAAAAACCTAAAACAAAAACAAAAAAGCTAAAAATGAAGATAATAAGTCAGAAATGCTAAATTTGCATCGTGGTACAATGATGTTCCTTGGAAGAATAGCTGTGTCAAACTTAGACAGTGTTTTATAAAGCAGAGACATCACTTTGCCAACAAAGGTCTGTTTAGTCAAAGCTATGGTTTTTCCAGTAGTCATGTATGGATTGAGAGTTGGACTATAAAGAAGGCTGAGCACCAAAGAATTGACGCTTTCAAACTGTGGCGCTGGAGAAGACTCTTGAAAGTCCCTTGGACAGCAAGGAGATCAAACCAGTCAATCCTAAAGGAAATCAACCCTGACTATTCATTGGAAGAACTGATGCTGAAGCTGAAGCTCCAGTACTTTGGCCACCTGATGCAAAGAGCTGACTCATTGGAAAAGGCCCTGATGCTGAGAGAAATTGAGGGCAAGAGGAGAAGGGGGGCAACAGGATGAGATGGTTGGATGACATGACTGACTCAATGGACATGAGTTTGAAGAAACTCAGAGAAATGGTGAAGGACAGAGAAGCCTGCTGTACTGCAGTTCATGGGGTCACAAAGAGTTGGACATGACTTAGCAACTGAACAACCACAACAGCAAAGAGTATCTTCTGGGTATTAGTATTCAGATTGAAACATTATGCATTGCTCTGGCATTCTCTGCTCAGAAAGGTGCCTTTTGAGTAGTTTGTAATCTGGGTGAAAATATGCATAGGAATCATCCTCATGGGTGATGATTTCTTCTGGTACCTGTGTGTCTGCCAGAGGTAGGGAGGGACTGGAGAGAGATTTCTCCTGAAGTTGTTTTGTCTACTCAGAAGAATGATGTGCCTGAAGGGTTAGTGAGCCAAACAATGGTTTTCTTTTTTTATTCTTGGCATCATGTATAGGTCAAATAAACCAATAGCATTTGATAACCCATTTTTCTTACTGCATTTCCAGATTTTCTATGTGTGTTGGTCAGAAGGTGGTAAAGTAAGAAAGAAGGTTGTTTTGCTTTTGTTTGTTGACCAGGCAGAAAAAACTATAGCTGGTAATTTGAACACTTAATTTTTCCTTTATATTTAAGGCCTGGACCCTTTGGTGGAGGGGGAAAAAAATAATAAAAAAATCTTACTTGACGCAAATCCCAGCCATAGTACTATTTTTCTTATGTGCAAGCAATACTACCCTATAGGACATAACAGAAAACAAGTTAATAATATCATGGCAACTTATGTTTATTTTTTTTTTAGCATTACAGTTGTTGGTTTAGGGGATAAATCTTTTGCATCTGATATCTTGGTGGCCACAGTTCTTAGCTTAGCTGATTGGTTTCTATTTTCTTTTGTTTATTCTTATTCTAAGACCTGAGTGACTTAGACGGAAAATCTTATTTCCTTGACACTTTTAAAAGATATAAGAGATTCTTAAGATTATTCACATTATCTTAACCCACACAACTAATTGCCCTCACAAATAATCACCCTCGCCCTTCATTTGCCTATTGTTTCTGTATCAGAACATCTCAAGCATGATATTATTGAAAAGCTGAAGAATGATATTGGTATCCCCTCTCTATTTTACCACCTCCCCACCCCCATCTTAAAATATTCTAATTCTTTTTTTTTTTATTTATTTATTTGACTGCATCTTGTCTTAGTTGTGGCTCATGGGCTCCAGAGCCTGCTCAGTAGTTGGGGTGCATGGATTTAGTTGCCCTGTGGTGTGTGGATTGCCCAACCAGTGATGGAACCGATGTCCCCTACATTGCAAGGTGGCTTCTCAACCACTGGACCACCAGGGAAGTCCCCAAATGTTCTGACTCTTAACTGATGATTTTCACATCTGGGATGAGGAGAGAAGATAGATACTGAAAATAGAGGTGGGGCAGGGAGGAAGGCATGGCAGCGCACTCCAGTATTCTAGCCTGGGGAATCCCCATGGACAGAGGAGCCTGGCGGGCTGCAGTCCCTGGGGCTGCAGAGAGTCGGACATGGCTGAGTGACTCAGCACACAGGGAGGAGGTGGTCAATGGGACGGGAGAGGGCTCTGCCTGGTGTGGCTGGGAGCAGAGAAGAGGGCTAACTTACCAGCTGGTTCTGTTGCACGAGTGGCAGGGCTTCCCCTAAAGCTTTCACAACTCCTGCAAGAACCCTTGTCTTCAAAGAGCTGTTTTAAAATATTTTTCCCGTCTTTTCTACGTAATTGTCTACCTGACTGTAAGTGGTTGATTTTATATCGTTTTCTTTCTTAGGGTCAGGAAACTGGAGCATGGCTATGAGCAACGGAAACAGCGATTTTATGGTTCTGAGCAATGGCAGCATCGCAACCAGTGCTACCACCCCTTCTCCCCTCACCCCCGGTGATGGAGACCCTGCAGCCCAGCAGCTCGCACCCAAAGAAGCACCCAGAACAAAAGTGAGTCCAAATGGATGCCTGCAAGTTAATGGCACAGTTAAATCATCCTTTCTGCCTTTAGACAACCAAAGAACGCCTCCGGTGTTACCCCAGTGCTGCCATCCTTGCCCATACCATCACCCTTTGACTTCCCATGACAGTCACCAAGAGTGCCATCCCGAGGCTGGCCCCGCAGCACCTCCTGCTTTGGCCTCGTGTTGCATGCAGCCACACTCAGAGTACTCTGCATCTCTCTGTCCAAACCATTCACCTGTTTATCAGACAACGTGCTGTCTTCAGCCCTCTCCATCCTTCTGCCTGCATCATCCGTGGCCTGACCATTTTCAGCATCAGCATGTGCCGCAGCACATAGCCAACATCAGGTGAGTGGTCCACAAGGTTTGCTGGACTTTAGCATTCAGCTAATTCCATGTGAATGTGACTGCTTGTGTTGATTTCTCCAAAAGGAGGAGAGAAGAATGTATCAGGAAAAGGGAATTAATGAAACTGCTTACTGATGGTGTGAAGGCTATTAAAATGCAAATGAAGTATTATTTGACCTGTTTATCCATTGACTTCTTAGTCAGTTAAACCCTCTCTTCCTTTTTTTCCTGTTGGTAAGCTGGTTAGGTGTCCCTGCTAGAACTTGAAGTATAAAGTTCAGTAAAAGATTTTATTGTCAGTAATTTCTGTTATTAAACATGGGAGATGGATATATTTGTGATGAGGCTGCCTAAACAGGAGTCTTTATTTGCTACTGTTGATAGTGATCAACATTTATGAAAAAGAAGTGTAAAACCAAGTGCCTCATTACTGCTGTACTCACAGTTTCTATGCAAATGGTTGGACTGACTATGTAGTATATTGAGATGATACAAAAGCAACAATTTGTTTCACAGCAGGTGGAACCTATAAATCTGTAGCATAGAACTTTAAAAAAATGTGTTTTGTAAAAAAAGCATGTTCAGATCTGATAGGTTGAAAAATACTAGAAAATCTCTGTCATTGCCAGTTCTCCTTCCTATCTCAGGCGATGACTTCTCTGATATGTGCTTTCCAGCTTTTTTTTTTCATGAGTAAGTTTAAAGTCACACATACTGCAGGTGAGCAATCATAACATATTTTATAAAATCCTAAGTACTTAACAGAGACCAAGAATTATATTTTTTGGTAATAAAAAGTTTTAAAAGAGCTAGAAGAGGACATTCTCTTTTAAAATTAGGGTATGATTTTTATACAGGGAAATGCATATATTTTAAGTGTATAGTTTGATCAGCTTTGACAAATGTATGCAGTGTTATAATGCATACCTTGGTCAGATGTAAAATATTTCTGTCACCCCAGAGAGTTCCTTTGTGCCACTGCTTATCCATTCCTTCTCTCTTCACCAGAAGCACTGTTCTGAGTTTTGTTACCATAGATTTTTTTGTTTGCTTTAAAACTTCATATGAACAGAATCATACAGTAGGTACCCTTTTGTATCTGACAATTTTGACTCTTAACATTTTTGAGACTATCTAACTGCTGTGTGTGTTACTTCCCCTTTTTATTGCTGAGTAGTAATTCATCGTGTGCAGGTGGCAAATTCACTTGTAAGTAAAGGAGCACAAACTTCGAGTTCTAAAATAAATAAGTCATGAGGATGTAATGCACGGTGTGGTGACCATAGTTAATAATACCGTATTGTACAGTTGAAAGTTGCTAAGATAGTAGATCTTAAAAGTTCTCATCACAAGAAAATTAATTTGTAAATATGTGGTAATGGATGGTAAGCAAACATAATGTGGTGATCATTTGGCTGTATATACAAATATCTAATCATTATGTTGTACACCTGAAACTAATGTTATATGTCAGTTGTATCTCAATTTTTTTTAAATCACATCCAGACAGGGATTAAGTAATAAATACTTTTCACTTTTATCAGGTTTTAGATGCTGCTTAGATTATCTGGTTTCAGTCCTTTGAAAAGAGAGGAAGAGAAAGATGGGGAAAAGGACAAGGGATGGGAGGGAGGGCATGGAGATCCTCTGCAGCTTGTTTCTACAGTTGCTGAATAGTTTTTTTATATCAGATGTGAGAATCTTTTAGTTTATAGAACTATGGTAAAAGCACTCACGAAAGCCATTTCTTATAAGATTGGTCCTGACAGCATTGTGCTGCATGGCTAGTTTCAGACTCTTTCCACTTTGAATGAAACAGTTTAAGTGATTAATTTTAAAATTATATGGTCGTAAGTATTGATATTTTAGAATCATAAATTATATGGTTTCAGGATGTGAGATGATATTTTGAAGCTGATTCCTCCTTTAAAAACTGTCACACACACACACAAAAAACTGTCACAAACTAGTAGAACAATGGGCAAGAGACCAATTGTTTCAACATGACAGACATAGTACTTTCAGGATTCTGACTTAACATTTCTCAATGATCTAATTTTAAAGGAATGAGAGTCCTATATGCATATGACTTTAAATAGAATGGTATTAAAAAGACAAACTGATTTTTTTAAAGTATCATATTTGCCCATCAGGAAAAACTGTAGAAGAAACTGGAATATTATGTGAGAAATTTTTCATATGAGAATTTTATCTCAAGAATTTGAACCTTTTGATGAACCATTTGTAACAGACATAGAATTTTTTAAAGATGCCGGTGAAGGAATGGTATGTGTCCAGTTGTGTATATTACATACTTTATTGTAAAATATGTGCTTCCAGAAATTCTTCCCTATCTGCTACAATTATGTATTTAACATTTATATAATCAGTAGTATTTACTGAATATTTATGTGTGCCAGGCACCAAAGATATAATTCCAAGTGAGATGAGACTTTTTTTTTTCCTTCATAAAACTGTAAGCTAGTAGGGAGGGAGACAGAAAAGCAAACAGGCGGCTACAGGCAGCTCTTATCTCTTATTGTGATAAGAGATACCAAGAAGGGGTGAAAATGAAAAATGTTACAAATGGAAAAGAGGTGGTCTGGTTGACAGTGGGATTGGTCTGTGTAAAGACTTACAAAGTGGTGTGAACGCAACTCCAGCATGGTTGAGTACGACTAGGCGCTAGAGAAGGTGTACTAGCAAGGGGAGAGGTACTGGGACTAACTCCTGAGAGGCATGTGGATCACTTGAGGTTTCTGGACGGTATCCTGAGCCAGTGAGAGGCAGTGTGGATGTTTGTGTGTGCGTGACTTTTTTATTGTGAAAAAAATATGCAGAACATAAAATGTATCATTTGAATCATTCCTGTGAATACAGTTCAGTAGCATTAAGTACATTCGCATTGTTGTGCAACCATCACCACCATCCCTTCTCCAGTACATCCATCATCTTCCCAAACTGAAACTCCATACCCATTAAACAATAATTTCCCATTCTTCCCTCCCCAGCCCTTGGCAACCACCATGCAACTTTCTATCTCCATGAATTTGGCCGCTCTAGGTACCTCATATGAATGGAATCATACAGTATTTGTTCCTTTGTGACTGATTTCACTTAGCATAATGTCTTTAAGGTTCATCCAAGTCATAGCATGTATTAAAATTTTCTCCCTTAGAAAGGCTGATTAATACCCCATTGTATGTATATACCACATTATTTTCATCCACTTATCTGTCAGTGGACACTTGGATATTGTGAACAGTGCTGCTCTGACCATGGGTGTTACAGATACCTGTTTGAGTTCCTGCTTTCACTTCTTTTGGTTACATACCCAGAAGTTAATCACTGGATCTTGTGGTAATTCTATGTTTAACTTCTTGAGAATCCACCACACTGTTTCCACAGCTGCTCTGCACATCCTTGCCAACACTTGTTCTTTTCTGTTTTTTTTTTTTTAATTGTTTTATAATAGCCATCCTAATAGTGTGACATTATAGATTTTTAAGCAGAAAATAATTCAGATTCATATTTTAGAGAGGTCTGTAACCTGCATTGTGGAGAGTAGATTGAACTGGGTCAGGACTGTCATAGAGAGAAAGACCTTTAGAAGCCTTGATGCAGGTGAGAGAAGGTGATGACTTGATCCAGGATTTAGAAATAATTTCACGTGAGAAAGATTTATGAGGTAGAATCTACTAGGTTTGGTGAACTACTGGTTATGGGGGAGGAAGAGAAGGAGAATCACAGCTGACTTGCAGTTTTCTGGTTTGAGCAACTAAGCAGGTAGATGGGGATGCCAGTCACTAAAATGGGGAGTATAAAAGAAGGCATAGCAAGCAGAGCTTCTGGGGTTGGGGGTGGGCAGTAACAATGGAAGAGTGCTGTCCTTTGAGCTTTCTTGAACGAATAAGGATGCTGAGTTATACATGACAGTTACACTGAGAGTAACGATACTGTTAGAGGTGATCGTAGGATGAAAACTGGAGCATTTAGACTCAGCCCAGCGTGTGTGTATTTGCAGCATTGTACTATGGACAAGGCACTAAGCCAGGTGCTGTGTCTGTCTTTCCCAAGTCAGGAAGACATCCACTGAAACAAACGTGGATGTGGATATAGCTACCGTGTAAGAGCAGGACAGTTTGGGATAGAATACACAGGATGGTCTCACTAGGAAATGCTGAATGTGAGGATGTTCTGTGATACTTTGCTGCCTTTTATTAGTTACTCTTCCCAACACCTATAGGACAGTTATTAGAAGAAAGATTCTAGAGGCTGTTCCTTTACCAGGAACACTGATTCTCTAAGTCTTTTTATTTTCTTTTTGTGATTTCTTGCATGTTGCTTTTTTAAAAATTGATACTCTCAACTGATACTTAATGAAATATTCAATTAATGTTTAAGATGTACTTCTGACTTGATAATAGTATAGAATGTTCATATCACTGTAAGATTATCTTAAAGGTTAACAGCCTTATAGTAAAATTATGTATAGATGGAAGATCCCAGACACTTTAAATTGCTATTCCTTTTTGCACCTACAAATGCACCCACCTGGTTGGTATTTTAAAGTTGTTGTTTGTTTATAAAGTACTTAAGCCACATAGAATGTCTTAAAAAGCCAATCAAATAGAAAACATAATTTTATCCCAGCTAATTTGCTACCTCCTTTCAGTTGTTCATATTCTCATTTCTCTTTTCCCCACCGTCTGTACTACAGTAGGTTATCTTTCATTGTTTCTTGACTCTTTAAGCTGTAATAAATCTTTCTAAAAGATTCATTATAGTCAATCACTCGTGTGTGTTTTTTTGCTCTTTTTAAAATTATCTGTTAATCATCTGACTGATTAAGATCATTGCAAGGGTCACATTTAGTATATTCTCTTTTGATTCTGTTTATCACCACATATCAAGTAGTTCAACTTGATCTCATTTTAAAGCTTCTGGCTTTTTCATTTATAGATTCCTATCCTCATGCCCATCAATCAGCTGATAATTAATTGGAAACACTAAGGATTTTTAAACTTTTTATTTTGTGTTGCAGTATAGCCGATTAACAATGCTGTGATAGTTTCAGGTGGACAGCGAAGGGACTCAGCCATACATATACATGTATCCATTCTCCCCCACACTCCCCTCCCATCCATAATATGGAGCAGAGTTCCATGTGCTACACAGTATGTCCTTATTGATTATCTCTTTTAAATATAGCAGCGTGTACATGTTTATACCAATTTCCCTAACTGTGCCCCCATCCTTGCCTCCTGGCAACCATAATTTCATTCGCAAAGTCTGAGTCTGTTTCTGTTCTGTAAAGAAGTTCATTTGTATGATTTCTTTTTAGAGTCTACATATAAGGGATGTCATATGATATTTCTCCTTCTCTGTCTGACTTACTTCACTCAGTATGATTATCTCTAGGTCCATCCATGTTGCTGCAAATGGTATTATTTCATTTTTAATGGCTGAGTAATATTCCATTGTATGTATGTACCACATGTTATTCATCCATTCCTCTATCAGAGAACACTAAGAATTTTTAAAAGGCAGATAGTAGTCTCTTCCTACCATGAGATGGAGCCTATATCCACAAGTCCCAAACTTCGTTGATTATCAGTATCCAGGGGAATTAAAGATAAGATAAGTTTGATAATAATGAGAAGTTTTTAGCTTGCAGTTGAAACGATAAAGCACTTAGGAGTTCAGAAGTGGGAAGGATCCCTGTAGGTTGATAAAGTTAGGGACAGTCTGATAAGAGAGAACTTGAGTGACCCTTGAAGGGTGACCGGGAATGATAAAGGGACTGCCCCCACAGCACAGAACTCAGAAGGTTGTGGGGAAGACTGGAAGGGGAAAGCGTACAAAAATAAAAGCCTACTCAAGGAAGAGTAAGGAGAACAGGATGGCCAGGGTGAAGGGATCATTTGTACAGTCAGGAGAGACAGCTTTTTCTAATTTTACATCCTGAGTACAGTCAAGTCCTCTAAAAGGCTGCATGGTAATGATCTGCTCTTTATCCTCAGAGCTCTGGAAAAACCTCTCAGGAGCCAGTCACATTCCATGTGTACTCATTGAAGCAAAGTTTTGAATGATTCATTTGGGAATCTTCTTATTGCCTGTATTAAAGTGAAAGGGTAATGGTATTATGACAACTAATAAGGAGTTCTGCATCCAAAAATAGCATACAAGATTTCTAATTTAAACTATACTTACCTTTTAATTTGGTGTTGCAAAAAATGTTCCTGATGTTCACAGAGGGCTGCATAAAGGATACTTGGCAATGACCAATAAACTCGTTATCATGGTAGGGAACCTGTGATAGTTTTGGGTGCCTGCCAAATGCATTTTTATTTCTCTGAGGGTGATTTCATAGACAGATGGTCACTTTGAATGTTCCCCATGGCACTCTGGAGGAATTAGGGCTATACCGAGTTAAGAAGACTTGGCACAGAAGGGGACCGTGGAACCCTACCATTAGTTCAGCCCCTGAAAGGTTAAACAAACACTGTCCCTACCTCCGCATGCATTGTGACTATATAATTTTTGTAACCTATATTTCCTTTCTCCTTGAGTTCTTTATTAGTTTTCCAATTTCAGACTCACTTTTCTCAGAGGTTTTCTTTTTGTTTCCCCTTAGGACACTAGTTACTTTCTGTGAAGGGAACAATTTTTCCTAAAAAGTAAGACCTGAGAATTCTTGCATTTGGTTAAAAGAGATAGAATCTACCACTTGGAATCTGGTTCCTTTGTGTATGTTGTATCATAACGTCCAGGGGTTAAATTATAGACCTGAGCACCATTTTCCAAAGGGTCTTACTTTGCCGCACCTGGCCTGCAACACTCCACCCTCCCCCTTCCCTAAGCCTGCCAATGATATTATTTTAGTTAGTTAGGAAATTTGAACCAAAAGTCCCTCTGAACACTTCATCTGCAGTGTAGCATGAACTTGGCATTGACACAGATCCTGGAGTCTCTGATTTGCCCAGATCACCAGACTCAACTCAAATGGCTTTTCTGAGATGTTGGAGCAATGAGTGGAGAAATTTCAAGGTTAGTTACTTATTTACTAAGTATTTAATAAATACTTAGTGTTAATTGCTGGAGACAGAGGTAAAAACTGCAAGCATGGGTCCCAATTTCCAAGATGTAGGGGTAATGTGGACAGGGTAAGATGCTCAGAATTCAGCATGAGTTGACCTCAGATAGACAGCCCTCTTTGATCAACAAATATTGACTGCAGAGCTGCTCTGTTCTCTGGAGCACAGAAGTTAAGTATCAGTGCTTTTACAGAGACACAAGCAGGGCTTATATATTAACAAAAAAGGAGAACCAGACTGTCTACTGTTTTATAAATTCATTTTCCCCTCTTTTCCTCTCTTACCATTGGAAGGTTGCACGCATGTGTGCTAAGTTGCTTCAGTGGTGTCTGAGTCTTTGTGACCCTATGGACTGTAGCCCCCCAGGTTCCTCTGTCCATGGGATCCTCCAGGCAAGAATACTGGAGTGGATTGCCACGCCCTTCTCCAGGGGATCTTCCCAATCCAGGGATCAAATCCGCATCTCTTATGGCTCCTGCATTGGCAGGTGGGTTCTTTACCACTAGCACCACTAATAGCTAAAAAATCATTTGTCTTTATATACAATTGCTATAAATTATAACCTGGCCAGGACTGCAAGGCAGGTGCCTTTGTTCAGGATCATCCAATAAAATTAAAAATTCAGCTCTTCAATCACACTGGCCACCTTGCAAGTGCTCAGCAGCCACATGTGACTAGTGGCTATCATATCAGACAGCACAGATATAGAACACATCCATCATTGCAGAGAACTTCTATTGGAAAACTATCTTTCTTGACTCTGTTAAAGCAACTGGAATCCCTTTTTAACCTCTGTGGCAGCACGTGGAGCATGTATGATGTAGAGGAACAGCAGTATTTAACAGTGAATATACCCTTTTTGGTCAACATAACTCTAATTCATTGAAGTATGGTTGCTTGTATTTTGTTTATAACAAGGAAATGACAAAAGATAAAATTCCCCTTCTCCAAAAATCTGAAAGTCTAAAGCGCCATATTATCATTATTTTTTAAAAATGTAGCTGGTCAGCAGTATCCTTCAACATCTTCTAGAGGCCACGCTGCTGCTGCTAAGTCACTTCAGTTGTATCCGACTCTCTGCGACCCCATAGACAGCAGCCCACCAGGCTCCCCTGTCCCTGGGATTCTCCAGGCAGGAACACTGAAGTGGGTTGCCATTTCCTTCTCCAGCGCATGAAAGTGAAAAGTGAAAGTGAAGTCGCTCAGTTGTGTCCGACTCTTAGTGACCCCATGGACTGCAGCCTACCAGGCTCCTCCATCCATGGGATTTTCCAGGCAAGAGTACTGGAGTGGGGTGCCATTGTCTTCTCCCTAGAGGCCACAGTTAATGTCTAAACTACTGCAGATCAGTCTGGAGGCAAAAGTGCCAACGTATTGAATTTATAGTTGCCTGCACTTTCTATTCATGGATCTAAATACAAATGTTAAACAAAGTTTTCCTGAAAGGTAGATAAGTAAGTACAGCTAGCCTCTAGGAGTAATCACTGGTACTGCATTACAGCTCTCATTTTTCTTTGCTCAATCCTTCTTCCTTTCCTTCCTGTACAATGTGAGGTGGGAAGAGCATGGACTTTAGAAGAGATGCCCTGTGTTTGAATCCTGTCTACCACTGAATAGCTTTGTGCTCTTGGGTAAATACTGCATCTCTCTCAGCCTTTGTTTCTGTCTCTATAAAAATGGGAGTAACAGTGCCCGTGTGCTTAATCACTCAGTCGTGTCTGATTCTTTGTTACCCCATGGACTGTAGCCCACCAGGCTCCTCTGTTCATGGAATGCTCCAGGGAGGAATATTGGGGTGGGTTGCCATTTCCTCCAAGGGGTCTTCCCAACCCAGGGGTGGAACCTGCGTCTCCTGTGTGTCCTGTGTTTCAGGTAGATTCTTTAAAGTTGAGCCATCGGGGAAGCCCTAGAACCAAGCATAGTGCCTAGAACCAGATTATTAGTCTCCTTTCTCTTCTCTTTCTGCTTTTGTTCCTTTCATTTTCTTCCCTTAAGTTTTTGTCGTCATTATTCTTTGCTTTGTGCACTTACTTTTGTTAATATTGTTTCAGAAATCAGGTTAGTATTGAATCTCAATTTAAATAAATACCTGATGTGTTGCTTTTCAGTCTCATTTATAAATTGTGTATTTTTTTACCCCATCAACCTACAGGAAAGAGTAAATGGGAAAGATGGTCACTAAGTTGCCTTTTGTAAGAGGAAAAGGGAGTTGTTGAGAATAAATGGGCCTCTCCAACCCCAAGACTCAGAGCCTTTATAGTTTATACTAATTGTATAATCTGATTATGACAGTTAATTTTAGAAGTCTGGTAGGATTTAATCTTGATTTCACTGAAACCAAGGTTTATTTTTACATTCCTTAAAGTAGTCAAAATTAACTTTTTAAAACAGGATAATGTTTGTAAAATTTAAAATGTTCCAAGCTTGCTTGCCAAAGTAAGTCAGTTTGGCAGTCAAATTGAGTAAAGGCCTATTTTATTAGTAGGACGTCTTTTAGAGACGTCTATATACTATAAATGAACCGATTTTAGAGTGTGCTATGCCTCACGGAATGAATTGCACAGTCTGTAATACATTTCAAAATATGAGCCTTAGTCATCTTTTACTTTAATAATAAATGTCAGGAAACAATACCCTCTTTATTTCTTAAAACTAATTAATATAACATTTTGGAATGAAGCAAATGTATTCTTCAATTGTCCCCTTTCTATAGTGTTCCTACTTGTTTAGCAGATTCTAGAGAGTGAAGAAAAAGAGGAATGGTTCAATTTTTTCTTTTTCATTAAAAAGGTAAAATATTTAGCTAACAGCAAAACCTAAAAGAGAACGCACTGGTCATAGAAAACACCCTCTTCCAACAACACAAGAGAAGACTCTACACATGGACATCATCGGATGGCCGATGCCGAAATCATATTGATTATATTCTTTGCAGCCAAAGATGGAGAAGCTCTATACAGTCAGCAAAAACAAGATTGGGAGCTAACTGTGGCTCAGATCATGAACTCCTTATTGCCAAGTTCAGACTGAAATTGAAGAAAGGAGAAAACCACCAGACAATTCAGGTATGACCTAAATCAAATCCCTTTGACTATACAGTGGAAGTGAGAAATAGATTTAAGGGACTAGATCTGATAGACAAGAGTGCCTGATGAACTATGGATGGAGGTTCGTAACACTGTACAGAAGACAGAAATCAAAACCATCCCCAAGAAAAAGAAATGCAAAAAAGCAAAATGTCTGTCTGAAGAGGCCTTACAAATAGCTGTGAAAAGAAGGGAAGCGAAAAGCAAAGGCGAAAAGGAAAGATATACCCATTTGAATGCAGAGTTCCAAAGAATAGCAAGGAGACATAAGAAAGCCTTCCTCAGCAATCAATGCAAAGAAATAGAGGAAAACAATAGAATGGGAAGACTGGAGATCTCTTCAAGAAACTTAGAGATACCAAGGGAACATTTCATGCAAAGATGGGCACAATAAAGGACAGAAATGGTAGGGACCTAACAGAAGCAGAAGATATTAAGAAGAGGTGGCAAGAATACACAGAAGAACTGTACAAAAAAGATCTTCATGACCCAGATAATCACGATGGTGTGATCACTCACCTACAGCCAGATATCCTGGAATGTGAAGTCAAGTGGGCCTTAGAAAGCATCACTACGAACAAAGTTAGTGGAGGTGAAGGATTACAATTGAGCTATTTCAAATCCTGAAAGATGATGCTGTGAAAGTGCTGCACTCAGTATGCCAGCAAATTTGGAATACTCAGCAGTGGCCACAGGACTGGAAAAGGTTAGTTTTCATTCCAATCCCAAAGAAAGGCAATCCCAAAGAATGATCAAACTACCACACAATTGCACTCATCTCACACGCTAGTAAGGTAATGCTTAAAATTCTCCAGGCCAGGCTTCAGCAATATGTGAACTGTGAACTTCCAGATGTTCAAGCTGGTTTTAGAAAAGGCCGAGGAACCAGAGAACAAATTGCCAACCTCTGCTGGATCATCAGGAAAGCAAGAGAGTTCCAGAAAAACATCTATTTCTGCTTTATTGACTATGCCAAAGCCTTCAACTGTGTGGATCACAATAAACTGTGGAAAATTCTTCAAGAGATGGGAATACCAGACCACCTGACCTGCCTCTTGAGAAACCTGTATGCAGGTCAGGAAGCAACGGTTAGAACTGCACATGGATCAACAGTCTGGTTCCAAATAGGAAAAGGAGTACGTCAAGGCTGTATATTGTCATCCTGCTTATTTAACTTATATGCAGAGTACATCATGAGAAATGCTGGGCTGGAGGAAGCACAAGCTAGAATCAAGATTGCCAGGAGAAATATCAATAACCTCAGATATGCAGATGATATCACCCTTATGACAGAAAGTGAAGAAGCACTAAAGAGCCTCTTGATGAAAGTGAAAGAGGAGAGTGAAAAAGTTGGCTTAAAGCTCAACATTCAGAAAACAAAGATCATGGCATCCAGATCCATCACTTCATGGCAAATAGATGGGGAAACAGTGGCTAACTTTATTTTTGGGGGCTCCAAAATCACTGCAGATGGTGATTGTAGCCATGAAATTAAAAGACGCTTACTCTTTGAAAGGAAAGTTATGACCAACCTAGATAGCATATTAAAAAGTAGAGACATTACTTTGCCAACAAAAGTCCATCTAATCAAGGCTATGGTTTTTCCAGTGGTCATTTTATGGATGTGAGAGTTGGACTGTAAAGAAAGCTGTGCACTTAAGAATGGATGCTTTTGAACTGTGGTGTTGGAGAAGACTTTTGAGAGTCCCTTGGACTGCAAGGACATCCATCCAGTCCATCCTAAAGGAGATCAGTCCTGGGTGTTCATTGGAAAGACTAATGTTGTAGCTGAAACTCCAAGGCTTTGACCACCTGATGCCAAGAGCTGACTCATTTGAAAAGACCCTGTAGCTGGGAAAGATTGAGGGCAGGAGGAGAAGGGGACAACAGAGGATGAGATGGTTGGATGGCATCACCGACTTGATGGACATGGGTTTGGGTGGGCTCCGGGAGTTGGTGATGGACAGGGAGGTCTGGCATGCTGCGGTTCATGGAGTTGCAAAGAGTCCGACATGACTGAGCGACTGAAATGAACTGAACTGAACTGAAAACATAAAATCTGAATCAGTTATATCTCTAATTGCAGGAAAGAACCAACTGTACTACTGAATCTTCTTTCCAAATTTAAGTGGATTGTTAGGTGTAATTTAAGAGACTTTCTAGGGCTCCCCTGGTGGTCCAGTGGGTGGGAGTCCACCTTGCGATGCAGGGCACCCTGGTTTGATCCCTGGCCTGGGAAGACACTGCTGCCACAGAGCAATTAAGTCTTATGTGTCACAACTCTGAGCCAGTGCTATAGAACCCACGATCCTCAACTGCTGAGCCCGTGGACTGCAGCTGCTGAAGCTCTCATGCCTGGAGCCCAAGCTCCACCACAAGAGAAGCCACTGCAGTGAGACACTCACACCCCACAATGAAGAGTAGTCCCCATTCACTGAAACTAGAGAAAGCCTGCATGTGACAAGACCGACCACAACCAAAAATAAATAAGTAAATCTTAAAAAGAAAGATGTAGAAAACATCTTAAAAAGGAAAGAACTTAACATTTATAGGAAAGTTTTCATTGCTATACTATGTTGTGGTCTTTTCAGCAAAATTGATTCTACAAAATTGTATCATAAAAAGCACAAACCAGAGTCAGCTGCTTAGCCTTTTAGAGTTTGAAATACAGCCTAGTCTGGGACATATTTGGAACTCAAATATTTATTGAATGACTTATTACTGTCTCCCCCCTGCCCCCAATTCTTAGGGCATCTTCTTTTTAATTGTGAAAAATTGACAAAGCTTAAATTTTTAAAAAACCTCACAAAGCCAGATTGGTCACTGCCATCAAGCCATTTATTATCTAATAGGAGAGCAGTTGGGGCAAAAGTAACCACTGGCTTCCCTAGTGGTTCAGCAGTAAAGAAACCGCCTGCTATGCAGGAGATGCAGAGAGTGGGGTTCAATCCCTGGGTCAGGAAGATCCCCTGGAGGAGGAAATGGCAACCCACTCCAGTATTTTTGCCTGGAAAATCCCATGCCTGGTGGGCTGCAGTCCATAGGGTCACAAAGAGTCAGACACAACTGAACAACTAAACAACAGCAGCAGCAACAAAAAACCACAGTCTCTGAAAAACAGAATCAGAGTTTAGAGGGTTATGTGAGTCCCAAAGAGGAAGGTGGAGTCATAAGATAGCTTAGAGAAGCAGCCTTGGGAGATGCAAAGTCTTTCAAAAATAAGACAGGAGACTAGTTGCCCAAAATATGGGAAAGGAGGCTGGGAGGAGATGAGAGTGGGAGCAAGTGTGAGGACAGCCTGGCAAGCAGCGTCCTCTGTCTGGGGAAGAGCCCAGGGCGGGCGGCACGTTGTGACCATTGAGTTTATTTCATTTGACCTTTGGACAACAATAGGCTATAGTTTGTCAAAGACTGCTCTCCTGAAACAGTGGATTCTGAATGTTGTGGAGTCAACATAAAGGACTTGGGAAGTATCTGAGTACTTTATGTGCAGTGATGTCTATAGTACCGATATCTTTGATGCACTATTTCCTTAGGCTCGCTTCTTGAACTGTTTCTTTAGTACTGCCTTTGGGTACCATCTACCAAGATGCCTAGCATTTAGTGAAGACTTGGAAATTGTTGAGTGAAATGAATAAATAATTGAACACCAGGCAAGTCCTTCTTATGCGGAGCTTGATTTTATGATGTTTTACTTTGATAATGAAAAATCAGACACACTGGTCTCCTGGAGTAAGGTATTTCCCACGCAGCAGCAAAAGGTTTAAAACGTTTTGTTCCCTTAAAGACCTTACTTTATTAATTTTTAAGTTTCTTTAGGGGGATATCACCTCCTGTCCTTTAAATCCCCCCTCGATGCATTGGTTTCTAACTTTAAAAAAAAGATTACAGCCTCATTCATTAAGAAATAAGAAAGAAAGGTAGAACAAGATGGCGGAGAAGTAGGTGGATGTGGAGTACATCTCTCTCCATGGATACATAGGAATACACCTTCAGACCCAGAAGTGCATGCAGAACACCAGCTGAGAGCGGACAGGAGTACCTGACCAGTGGAAAGAATATATAGAACCACGCAAAGCTCGGTAGGACGAAGGAACTAGGGGGGAAAACAGGAGTGCTAGTAGGACTTGACCTGCCCTCAGCAGGTAGGGGAACTGAAGCACCGGTCCTATCCCCACATCCGGGAATTGTCTGAGTCACAGGAGAAACATTTAAGGATGAGAGTGAAACAGCTGATCTGTGGTAGCCTAAATGGAATGAGAATCAGACAGTCCTTGCCGCAGCCAAACATACCCAGGACAGGGATGCAGGTCCCCTGGAAGGCGCAGCAGCTGGGAGCTGGAGTTTAGGGATTGTGGAGCAATCCCAGAGCGAGGGCTGCTGCTGACTGCAGAGAGGGATGGAGGGGATGTGAGGGAGGAGATTGTGGTGGGAAATGCCTGTGGAGAAAAGCCAGGCAGCCATGAAGCAAGGTGATACTGCTGAGTCACGTATAGGTGGTGGAGCCATCACCATAGCGTCTCTTTCCCCATATACCAGCATCTGAAGCTGAACAATAGAGAGGCTGGCCCTTCAAAGGCCTGACTCACCAAACTACACAGCAGGACCCCATGCAGGGTGCCCCTTTAAGTGCGTGATGCACTGCAGATCTACAGAGTAGGACCCCAGCCAGGGGGATCCTTCTATGTGCCTGACTTGCCAAACAATGGAGAAGGACCCCTAAGGACCCCTAAATGCCTGAATGGTCGGAGCTACGGAGAAAGACTAGCCAAGGAGGCCTTCTGTTTGCCAGCTACAAGAGGCTCGAAAAAAGACTCTGATAGGGTCATAACTCCTGGGGTGCAGGCAGTCCATGTCCCTGCACACTTGGCGCCACCAGGATCCCTGAAAGCCAAGCAGCTGCACCACCTTCACGCTCAACTCTCACTGGGGCAGAGCTGCCACAGGCAAAAAAAATTCTTGCCTCTATGCATGCAGGATCACTTTGGTCATGTCTAACTCTTTGCAACCCTATAGACTGTGGCCTGCCTGGCTTCTCTGTCAGGGAAGGGGGTTCGTCAGGCAAGCATACTGGAGTGTATTGGCCAATACTGGTTGCCATACCCTTCTAGAGCATTATATTTCCTGCTGCCCTAGCCGCCAACTCCCCTGAGTACCTGGTGCTGCCAGAACCCCTGCGACCCAAGCAGCTGCACCACCCACACCTGGCCCTCACAGGGGCAAACCCAAGTCCCCCAGGGCAGCCTCAGGAGCAAACCCCAGTGATGACTCACATGCAGAGGTGGAAATAAAACCACAATTGAAACTCAGGGGCAGTGTGGCTTAGAGAGAAGACCCAAAACCTTCCCACCAGCTGTACAAGCTGCAGATTAAATCCACATGATCAGCTAGGCAGACTGTATGGAATATATAAAAGGCCATTGAGAGCTCCCACAAAAGAAAACACACTAGTTCTGATAGCTGTGGACATTGGAGGCAAGAACACACAGGAGTAGGACCAGATTAGAATCTGAGCTGCCCCCACAACAGGTCCAGAGATCAGCACAGTGTTGGAGGGCATCCTGGTGAAGAGAGGTGGCCTATAACTCCCAGTGAGGGAAAGGACTCTGACAGCAGTGACTCAAGAAAAACATTTATTATTCCTGTGTTTTGACTTGTTCTGTAGATTCTTTTGGATTTTTTTTCTTTTTGTTTTTCCTCCCCCCCCCCTCCCCCCCGCCGCCCTCTGTTTTAGTTGTCGATGTTATTGGCACTATGAAATCTAATTAAGCTTTTGAGTCTTGTTTTTTTTTCTTTCTTTTTTTTTTTCAACCACACTTTTTATTGCTGTTATAAACCTCTGCCTCTACATTGGGCTTTTGCATTTCTGTGGAGTTGTCCTTTTTTTTTCTTTTATCTTTTTTTATTTTTAATTTTTTAAACCTGTTATTATTTTTTCTGCATTTATTCCTTTGTTTGCTTTTCCTACTGTTCTTTTCCCCTTGCAGTTAATCTTTAATGTATATAGATCTTCTTCATCTACCTCTATTTAAAACACTAATGAAAGAAATCAAATATGACATAAACAGATGGAGAGATATTCCATGTTCCTGGGTAGGAAAAATCAATATTGTAAAAATGACTATACTTCCAAACGCAATCTGCAGATTTAATGCAATCCCTATCAAATTACCAATGGCATTTTTCACAGAACTAGAACAAAAAATTTCACAATTCATATGGAAACACAAAAGGCCCTGAATAGCCAAAGCAGTCTTGAGAAAGAAGAATGGAGCTGGAAGAATCAATCTTCCTAACTTCAGACTATACTACAAAGCTACAGTCATCAAGACAGTATGGTACTGGCACAAAAACAGAAATATCGGCCAACGGAACAAGAGAGAAAGCCCAGAAATAAACCCATACACCTATGGGTACCCTATTTTTGACAAAGGAGGCAAGAATATACAATGGGGCAAAGACAGCCTCTTCAATAAATGGTTCTGGGAAAACTGGACAGCTACACGTAAAAGAATGAAATTAGAACACTTCCTAACACCATACACAAAGATAAACTCAAAATGGATTAAAGACCGAAATGTAAGACCAGAAACCATAAAACTCTTAGAGGAAAACATAGGCAGAACACTTAATGACATAAATCAAAGCAAATCCTCTATGACCCACCTCCTAGAGTAATGGAAATGAAAACAAAAGTAAACAAGTGGGACCTGATTAAGCTTAAAAGCTTTTTGCACAGCAAAGGAAACTATATGCAAGGTGAAAAGACAATCCTCAGAATGGGCTGGAATAGTAGCAAATGAAACAACTAACAAAGGATTAATTTCCAGAATATGTAAGCAGCTCATACAACTAAATACCAGAAAAACAAACAACCTGATCAAAAAGTGGGAAAATGCCCTAAACAGACATTTCTCCAAAGAAGACATACAGATGACTAGCAAACACATGAAAAGATGCTCAACCTTTCTCATCATTAGAGAAATGCAAATCAAAAACTACAATGAGCTATCACCTCACACCAGTCAGAATAGCCATCATCAAAAAGTCTACAAACAATAAATGCTGGAGAGAGTGTGGAGAAAAGGGAATGCTTTTGCACTGTTGGTGGGAATGTAAATTGATACAGCCACTATGGAAGATGGTATGGAGATTCCTTAAAAACTAGGAATAAAACCACCATATGACCCAGCAATCCCACTCCTAGGCATATACCCTGACGAAACCAAAATTGAAAAAGACACTTGTATCCCACTGTTCATTGCAGCACTATTTACAATAGAACATGGAAGCAACCTAGATGTCCATTGACTGATAAATGGATAAAGAAGTTGTGGTCCCTATACACGATGGAATATTACTCAGCCATAGAAAGGAGTGCCTTTGAGTCAGTTCTAATGAGGTGGATGAATGAACCTAGAACCTATTATACTGAGTGAAGTAAGTCAGAAAGAGAAAGATAAATACTGTATTCTAATGCATATATACAGAATCTAGAAAATTGGAACTGAATAATTTACTTACAGGGTAGGAATGGAGAAACAGACATAGAGAACAGACTTGTGGACATGGGGAGAGGGGAGGAGAGGGTGAGACATATGGAAAGAGTAACATGGAAATTTACATTACCATATGTGAAATAGATGGTTTAGTCACTAAGTCGTGTCCAACTCTTGCAGTCCCGTGGATTGTAGCCTGCCAGGATTCTCTGTCCATGGGATTCTCCAGGCAAGAATACTGGAGTGGGTAGCCATTTCCTTCTCCAGAGGATCTTCCCGTCCCAGGAATCAAACCTGGGTATCTTGCATTGCAGGCATATTCTTTACTGACTGAGCTATGAGGAAAGACTCTAAATAGATAGCCAATGGGAATTTGCTCTATGGCTAAGGAAACTCAAACAGGGGCTCTGTATCAATCTAGAGGGGCGGGATGGGGAGAGAGATAGGAGGGAAGTTGCAAAAGAAAGGGATATATGTACACTTGTGGCTGATTCATGTTGAGGTTTGATAGGAAACAGCAAAATTCTGTAAAGCAATTATCCCTTCAATAAAAAAAATAAATTTTTTAAAAAAGAAAGGAAAGGTAGAGACCCAGTTCACTCCCACACACAGCTCCTAAGCCTCTTTCATAAATGATTCTAGAGCCCTTTTGAGAAAGACAGGGCGGTGCCAGGAGACTCTGTACCCAGGGAGAGTCAGCATCAGCCCAGAATAACCTTTCTGTTTGCTCAGCTCTAGCCACCTTCAGGATATTTGCAAATCTTGTAAAAGTGACTTTATAAGCAATCAGCAGATTATAGAACTGATGGATGAAACATAAAATCCTAAATAATAGTTTGGACTTTTTTTGGTCCATATGTATTTTATGACTTAGAATAAAATGAGAGGGTACAGGGCCAGATTTGATGCCTCCTTAGTCTCTGTGAATTTGCTAAGTTGTTGGTTTAGTTAAATCAGTGTATTTTCCCCATTTAAACAGTACAGGGCTCTCTGATGGTTATCAAATAGCTTGAGATTCAAGCATGATGCTTGCTACCGGAATGTGAGCAATTTACTGTTTCTAAACACTATTTTGTGTGTCTACTAAGAAGCAAGGATGGACAGTTAACACATTCATTCCTTCAGACCCTCTTTCTGTGCCTGTGGTCACTTGGATCTGCCCACCTCCCTCTCCCTGAAACACTGCTTTCATTATGTCACCGCTCTGCTCAGAAATCTTCCATGGTTTCCCCAAACTCCTTGGCCTGACACTGAAAGTCCCTTTAAAGGGATGGAGTGTGTTTTGTGAGGGAAGGAAGGGTAGCTCAGGGAGGAGGAATCTTCTAGCCCTGGTCAGGAAGAAGGTGACAGATCTCAGTGAATGAGATTACTGTATCATATCTTCCCCCCTGCACTTTAGAAGCGTAAACAGAAATTGATCTATGATTGTATCTCCATTTCCATTTATATTAATATGTAGTTGAGAACTAGACTCAGATAATTTTTTTGGTCCTGGTCAACACTAAATATTCTGGGTCTTTGTTTTTAGCTCTCTGTCACTGGCCGCTCTTATTGGCTACCAGAAACTGAAACTATTTCATTGTAAAGCAGTCCCCAGGAGAGATTTATTTAAAGGCATTCTTTGATTGTTAAAAGGTCTCCCTCTAATGCAGAATTAAACCCTACCTTGAGCTCAAAATTGTATTAATTTTTTTTTTAACCTCCTTACCCGTGACCTCCATCTCCCAAAGCTCAGAATTCTGAGTGAGCAGCGTTAGTATCTGGTGAGTATTTTGGCTTGAGGATTTTAAACTTCATTCCAGCATTCCAACCTCTTAAGTTAGTTAAATTTAATAAGATTTTTCTGGCTTTCTTATGAGCTTTTCTTGGATCTGCTATTAGTGATTATTATTCACATCTTATTAAGAAAAGTATATACTATACTCTCATTTAGCATGTTTTGTTTCGGGGCTTACAGCAAGTCTGGCATGGAAAAGCTTGAGTTTAAGGGCAAGTGCTTTATAATTTAGTATAACTTTAAAATGCAACACATGGGGCAGTTCAGTTTATAACTCCAGCTAAACTATGCAAATTTAACTTCATGGGCTGAAGAAGAATGTTTCTTTTAAGCAAAGATACTTTTCAACCGTTAAAAAATATTTTTAATTAGCCAGTTGTCTTTTTGAGAATGCTCATTGTTTTAAACTGTTTCTTTTAAAATCATTCTTAGATTTCTCTTTTGGGGTGTGCATTGCATAGGACCAGAACCATGTGAAATCCTGGCCTCCGCTACTACAGGGGCAAAAGGTGTCTAAAAATGAACTTCCCATGCTCTTCTTCCCTCTTCTTTCAGTGAACGGCAGAATAGCTGCCCTTTGGCGACTGATCTGCCAGGCCTAGAACTCCACCTTTTTAAGAAGAAATAATTATTTAATTATATAAGAGGAAATTACCCCCCTCCCTGTTCTCACCCAGATCCGTATAACACAGTTCTTTTCTTATTTATTGCAATAACTGGGGAAAAAAATAACATGATTTCTTTCTTGCTTATTAGGGCCAGGCTCTACTAATATGAGAAAAATTTCTTTTTAACTTAAATTGGAACTCAAGCTGTTACATGAAAGTCTGATTCGTTCCAGCTTTATAGGGTTTTGCGTCTGAGTGGGACAGACAGGGAATATTGTACATTATGTACAAAGCATATTTTTCTTATGGAACATCACACAGAAATGCCTGTGTGGGCTACCAGTCTCAATCACTAATTGAAGTGACGTCTAGTAGAGTCAGTGAGTGGGCAGTTTCACCTGTCAGTGATCCCATTGGACCAACTTCCTTAAATATCAGATAATTGTCTTTGCCAGCAAGTTTAGTAAAATTGGCATGTGGATTTATAAGTATGTGGAAATTCACGTTTTTAATCATTGTTCACAGCAATCTTTTATCACATCTCTGAGGCATTCCTAATGTCTCTAGGGAGAACATTTAAAATTATTTAACAGCTAAATTGGAGGTGAGTTTTTCTTAGCTAATCAGTAGCCGCTAGTGGCTTAAGCAATAGAAGGAGGTGAAAGATGACAAAGGAAATTCAGCTGTAGGATTGCCTATGATCCGTTTAAATTTCAGCAGTTTTCTGCCTTTTGCTGGCATTTTCCTGTCAGTTATCAAAAGGACATACATTTTTATATTCAAAGTGTAGACATTTATTATTGAAGGTAGGAATGGTCATAGTCAGGGGTCTAGATATATCTTGAGAGAGAAATTCAACATGGGTGTAAGTCTGATTTTAGTATCGCACAGTTTAGAAATTAAATTTTTTTTCATTATTTAAAATAAACTAATCTCAGATGTTCTGTTTAAAAACTGTGATTTAAAAGAAAAACAATTCATCATTGAATAAAGTCTGTAATTTAAATTAGAGTACACCTAAACCGAATATTATATGTGTTTCATCACAGTTTCAAAATGGGAGAGACAAAGAACATTTTGAAGAGGTATATCTCCTTTTCTCACCTACAGATGTAGGTTTTGCATAGAAATATAATCACTGTAAATTGTTTCTATATTACTGGAGTACTTGGGTCATGTAAGCAATTAAAGAATATTTAGTTCTCTATCAGTATTGCAATTTAGATTATACTTAATTTCTTATTCTGCTACCACATGAGTGTCTCTTTTGTGTAATTTTATAAAATAATCTTTCAAAGAATTTTTAATAGTAATTTTTATTATTATTACAAATATTCTAAAATATTCCAAAATAATGAATAATAGTCTCTGAATGTAAATAATTTTTTTTTAATTGTGAATTGGAACTAACCTGGTCATGTGTTGTACCTGTATTTGGTGAAGAAAAATGGACATTAATAGCATAAAGTCTCAATTAAATTTACAGTAACAGTATTAATGATTTTACTGAACCCTTACTATACATCAGACATGGTGCTATATTTTACACGTCCTCTCTGATTTAATCCTGAAAACAATGCAAGGAATTCAGAGCTATTATTGTCATTTCCATTTTATAGATGAAGAAACTATGGTTAGAAAAAATTAAATAGTGTTTAAAAGATCAGTTAAATAGTTAATGATAAGCAGTAGAGCCTGGAATTGAGTCCTGGTCTGTCTGATTGTGAAGCCTGTCTTCTTAGTCACATCTATGTGCTGCTCAAATGTAAGAGAATTTTGTTTTTGTTTTTACTGATTTTTTTTAGCAGTACTTCAAGAAACAGTTACTGAGTCCTAGCTACAGTTGGATGGCATCACTGACTCAATGGACATGTGTTTGAGCAAGCTTTGGGAGCTGGTGATGGACAGGGAAGCTTGGCGTGCTGCAGTCCATGGGGTCACAAAGAGTCAGACATGACTGAGCGACTGAACTGAACTGAGCTATAGTAAGCACTGTGCAGATTCATCCTTGAAACCACAGAGCTAAGATGGCACAGATCATAGATCCCAGTCACGAGAAGCACAGATGACTTGCCCCGGGCTTTCCAAGTCCTTTTTAGATCACAGAAAGGACATATTCACAGCAGTACCTTATGCAGACCCCAAGGAAGAATCCTGCTTGATTTCTCCCATCTGTTTGCTACAGGTCCACTCACAGAGGGACACCCAGATAGCACAGTGGTAAAGGAATCTGCCTGCCAATGAGGGGGATACAGGAGACGTGTGTTTGGTCCCTGGGTTAGGAATATTCCCTGGAGGAAGAAATGGCAACCCACTCCAGTATTCTTGCCTGGAAAATTCTGTGGACAGAGGAGCCTGGTGGGCTACAGTCCATGGGATCGCAAAGAGTCAGACACGACTGAGTAATTGAGCATACACTTACAGGGGGACACACAGCAGGTCTTGGACAGGCTAGTAGTAAGAAATAGATTTTCCACATTTTAGGTATAACATTTTCTTTGTGCCTAAATCATATTTTCTAGTCTAAATGTCACACTCCATGCTATCATCTTCAGGATTTTGGATGCCTTTGCTCTGGCTCCCAGACTGCCAAACAGTGCTCACTAAAACAAGATGGAAACTGTAGCCCTTCCTAATTATGACTTCATGTAGTCTGGAATAACTCGGTCTTCACTGCTAACTCCTAAATATACTTTCTCCAGCAGCATTTTCCATATGCTCCTCTATCTGTCATTTACTTGAACCATAGTTGACTCTCTCCACCCCTGATCCATGGGCAGCATCACTGACCACTATATTAGGAAAACAGTGGAAACTTCTGTGGAGTGCACCTTTGAGATTAAACGGGTGAGCCTTGAAGTCAGTTGCCTGGGTCTGAATCCTGCCTCTAACACTTACTGTGTGAGTTTGGGCAACTTATTTAACCTTTCTGTGCTCCACTTCCTCATCTCGAAAATCCACTGCCTAGGATTGTTTTTAGAATTAAAAAATGTTTCAATATATGTCAGGGCTTCCCTCGTGGCTCAGACAGTGAAGAATCTGCATGCAATGCAGGAGACCTGGATTCAGTTCCTGGGTTGGGAAGATCCTCTGGAGAAGGGAACAGCTACCCACTCCAGTATTCTGGCCTGGAGAATTCCATGGACAGAGGAGCCTGGCAGGCTACAGTCCATGGGGCCACAAAGGGTCGGACACAGCTGAGCCACTTTCACTTCAATATATGTCAAGTGTTTAGGACAGTGTTCGGCACATAGTGAAGTTCTATAAATGTTGAGTATTAGTTTTTTTAAATATTAGTATATTTAATGCTTTTACTTTGTATTACCTCTTTCCTTTTTAATGCCTTGCAGTCTAATTTTTGCCATCACTCCTTTCCTGGCAGTCCTGGGGTCAGTGACCTCTTTTGACAAATTCATTTCTTATCCTCCTTCCTTCAATAGCATGTAATTCCCATTTACCATCCCTCCTTCAACTGTCCTCTTTTTTGCACTCTATCACTGTATGCTTTCCCTTTTTATCCAATGTACTGTGACCATCCTGACCTCTCACTGTTGATGGAGACTCCTTTTCCACTCTTTCACATGACTGTCATTTCCATAATATCTTGCTCACTGTTTTTTCATCCACTCTCAACTGTTAAAAATTTCAGATCCCCATTTCCTGTCTGAGTTCTCACTGTAATGGATATTCCCATAATTCACAGTAGCGTGTAGGCCATCTTTATTTAAATATCCTGTCAAAGTGTCAGAGGATGAGTACTTTGTAATCCTTCAGTTGAAGCACTTGCACCCTAAGTAAGCATAGCCATTTACCGTAACTGGATATTGTTGACTCAGGAGAGATCTTGAACTTTGGAAGAAGCTAATATGTAAGGAAGCAGAGCAATAGGGGTTTTGAAAAAATAATCTACTCGAAAGTAACATAACGTCAGATACTAGTATAGGACTAGTTTGCTGTAGATCAGTGAAGTTCTGTTGCTCATCAAAGGCCATTTATAGGTAATCTAAGGTCTGTACCTTATAAGTCATTGGGACAGATATTTCTAAAACTTGAAAAGAAATTGACTTACGACTCATCGAGGAGTTACCTATTTAAAATGTTATTGGAACTTCCTTTTTATATGTTTCCCCAAACTTGAGCTAAGCTGAATCTTAGCTGTCTAAGGTTCTACTTAAACTTTTGTCTTTGGCTGTCTTGAAAAGGGTGATACTTTAGGCAGACTTATCTGTGGTGATACAAGTCTGCATGATGGCTACTTCTGATTGCGATTATTGATTGGAAGGGGCACATGCAAGCCTTTTGGGTTTCTGGGAAATGTTCTATGTCTTGATCTGAGTCGCGGTTCCATGGATGTAAAATCCATCATACTGAACACTTAAACTTTGTGTCTCTTATTGAAAATAGAGTTGGTAAAATAGGAAGGGTTTAAAAGAATGACATAAGGGATTTAAGAATCTCTCCCCTTTAATTCTAAAATATCCTTTCACATTCTTGGCCAGTCCATATATACACTTGGAAACAGAGATAACATTCTCTTAAATTTTATATTCTTGATTATAAATCAAGTGGGAGAGAGGTTGGAGGTTAGGAGGAAGGCTTAATAACAGCTACCATACTCACCTCCTCCCAGCAGTTTCTTAATAAACCAAGCTCCACTCTGAGCTGCCACCTTGCTGTTTAAATATGTATGTTCTTTCCTCTTGATTTGAAGATAGTAAAGTTAAGCTGCACTTTTGAACTTTTACATACTTATTTTATTTTTAAAATTTTATTTTATATTGGAGTATTAACCATGTTATGTTAGTTTCAGGTATACAGCAAAGTGATTCAATTATACTTATACATGTATCTATTCTTTGTAAAATTCTTTTCCTGTGTAGGTTATTACAGAGTATTGAGCAGTGTTCCCTGTGCTATACACTAGGTCCTTGTTGGTTATCTATTTTGAAGCTATGAGCTGCATTTTTATTTCAGAATCTGAAAAATGGAGTCTTTTTTGACATGATCACATTCTTGCACACACCTTGCCTTACTTGCTTCCCCATTTGTATCTTCTGTCAGCCTTCCATCTTCCTATTTTGGTATTTGAAAGTAGAAATTTCATTTTTACTTTTTACTGCTCAAAAGTGCTTAGCAGACTGGAATTTCTAGGGTGGAGAAAAGATAACAAAATGAATGATTTAATAATGCTGAGAAAATCAAGGGCTGTCCTTGGACAGTCTTCCTTAGGGAAGGTAATAAAGCATCTTTCCCAGCCTTCTGCCAAACATTTCATGATAAAGTTAAGCCAAGATTATAAAAAGATTTGTTTTCCATGTGGAAGAGACAGATTTGGGGCCAGGAAGAAGGAAAAGAAAGGGTGTTTTTAACATTTATGACAAGAGAGAGCCCTTGGATTCTACATACGTAAGCCTTTTCCTCCAAAATACTTCAACCTATGACATGTCATAGGTTTTCCCAGGTTCTGGGAAAACTTACTGTGCTCAGTTGACTTAAAATTGAATGTGAGTTTACTTTGTAAGAAATACCTGTGCACAAGGAAAGCATAGGGGAAACTTGCTGTAATACTGCCCTTGAGGTTCATGCAGTTGTCTTGTTATGAAGTTGTTCCAAATGAGCTGAAATTTCCTTTAGAATCTTTGTTCTAGACTATCATTTAGCATGTGTATGTCATCATAGGGTTAAGTTTGCTGTATTTGGTTGGGGACCCATTTAAAAATCTCTTTTGATCTTTCACTAACTGAAATTGTTTTCAAATTACCAATGCAAGAATAATACTATGAATCTATTAGCTCTTCAAAGGAAATTAGGATTTCCTAAATATATTCCATCCTGGGACTTGGGTATCTTGAAACCAGAGTAACTAAAACATTGTGATTCTATGGAAATAATTAGACCAAATAGACCCTAGTATGTGTAAAACTTT
This sequence comes from Odocoileus virginianus, assembly GCF_023699985.2. Classification (NCBI taxonomy): domain Eukaryota; kingdom Metazoa; phylum Chordata; class Mammalia; order Artiodactyla; family Cervidae; genus Odocoileus; species Odocoileus virginianus. Next base: position 52,251,707 of record NC_069684.1, on the reverse strand, counting down.
AATAAAGTAAAACTCCTTAGAAACTCAGTGAGCTCCTGACTTCCACCTAACCCCTATTCTCCAACAGGGCCAGACTCAAATTCTTATCATCTGATCATAGGCAACCCTCTTTCAGGAAGTGAAAAATCTCTGTATTTGTGTTTCTCTCTCAGCCCAGTTTCCCCACATCTAGCTAACAAAATGAGCACCAACTAACTGGGAGATTTCTATTACCACTATGATAGTCCTGGAAGGACCAGTCAAGCTCCAAATCCACATTTGTCCCCACTGATAATTAAACCCAAGAGAACAACTGTTACTAGACGGCACCAAACGGGGTACTAGGATGGATTTGGATGGTTCAGCCAGACCGTGGAAATTTCAGTCTCCTAGCTGAACAGGTGTACCGTGATCAGCTTATTATTCTCACAATATCAGATGCCATACATTTTATAAAAATGAATTTTTGGACTCTACTTTTCCCCTTGAAATGAGACCATGTAGAAAATGATAATTGAAGCATCACAAAATAATAGGCCTGGCCTAGATTATCAGTAAGTGGAATTGGAAAAAACTGACATCTGAATTAAGAATAATTCTATAATTGTAAAAGTAGTCACCCAAATTACAAAGGAAAATACAGCCATTGAAATTTTTAGAATGCATATTAAAAATCGTGTTAAAAAACATATCACAAACTAGGAAAATTTTGATGTTTTGGAGCTTTTATACTCTTTTATAAATAAGTAGGAAAGATACATATTAATATAAGCAAAAGAGACATAAAATAATATGTTAATGTGATTACAGCTATATGCATATGTTACATGAATTTGGGGAATGAAACATTATACATCTACTAAAATCATGTTTTTCCTGTTTTTAGAAGGTTTTAATTATTGATACATGGGGAAGACTCATAATCAAAAGTGGTAACACTTCATGTATCTAGTATGATCCTAACTGTGTGCATAGTTAAAGTGTATATTTAGGCACAAAGGAAAAAAATACTGAAAGGAAATAGATAAAAAAGAATTACAGAGGTTAGATTGGTGTAGTAAGAATATGGCTGATTTTTGTCCCTTCATAATTTTCTGCATTTTTCAGAATTTTTTGAAAAAGTGTGTGTTTGTTTTATAATCAGAAAACAAAACTAACATTAAAGCAGAAGATATGTCTCCTCAGAATAGCCCTTTTAACTTGAGTACTTTATCATGTTTGTTCTTCTGGTAGAATGTATTAGGCTGGTGAACTAGGTGATTCCTCACCACTTCTTAACCACCAGCATCTTTGATAACCTGGCATGATTCCCTACAGTGTTTTCTTCTTCCTTTGACACATACTAGCAAAAATGTGTCACTGGCATCACAGTTCATCAGTCTTCATGTTCATTAACCCAGAGCACCCTGCCCCATCCTCCTACCTACTCCCTTTTTTCTTAAACCATTTATCTAGCTATTTAGAAGGCCAGTCTCTCGAGCTACTCACGTAAGGAGCCAGCATTCATTTTAAAATCTAAGTTCATTCTTACCTACCTTATGGGGAGGGGTGTTGTTTTTTAAATTGATTATTCACATGAAGTATTTCAACATGGGAATTTTGATGAGGGTAACCTGGCTTCCCAACTTTTGGCATGTTAGTGTATTGAAATACTTAGGTGATAACTTGGATTCTCTGAAATTCCACATGAGAGTACAATAGAATTTCACAGCAGGAAAGGACCTTAGAAGTAACTTAAATCCAACTGTCTTTCAAAGATGAGGAAATTGAAGCCAGAGAAGTTAAAACTCAAGATTAATCCCCCAAGTTAGTAACAGGTCCTCTTACTTCTCGCTGTGGTCTTCTTAATACATTATTCTTAGAATAAGTTCCTCAACCTGTTTTCATGGTCTTTGGTATGATAGGTTTTTGGGGTTGCAGACAGAATCTGCACCATTATGAACTGAATACAGCGCCTGAACACCTTAACACCGGAGTGGACAGAGGCCCTCAGCACAGCCTGAGGGCACAAGGTCCCGTCATCCTGGGGTTTTCCTCATTTCTTCAAAAATTCTTGTTTCTTCTCAGTCTAATTCTTTTAAGCAGAGTTGTGTGTGTTTTTTTTTACCTCGACTTTGGCTAACAAGACTCTCTTCCTGTCAGTATTATTTTTATAAAAACTGTGTTAGAGTTTTGCTTTGATCTCTTTTAGTAAAGCTTCTAGACTGTTGAGTTATATAAATGTAACTTTTTAAGTTAAAGGATAAATATGAGAAAATTTAGTTCAGGAAGAAAAATCAATTTCACTATATGTTGTTCTGAAAAGCATAACTAAAGAATTTCTATAGTAGTTGAGGGAATAGTCTATCCTCCTGGCCAGTAAAATGAAGATATCACAACAGCTGCAAGGTATTGGTTACACTGTTGGAATTCATTTTGATACAGTGGATTTTTATTATTTTTTTAAACTTCCCCACCCTTCTCCCAAAGTTTTTGATAGCAGGTGTGACTTTTAACCTTCCAAACTCAAACTTATTTGATTAATTTTTGTGGGGGCCAAAATAATCCAGAATATGTAGGAAATGAATTTAAGAAAGATTAATAATCTTCTAACGTGGAGTTTGAATACATTTTGCTCATTGTAAGATATTTAGTTCTTACATTGAACAAAATGTAGATGTTATACTAAAAATTGAAAACCAGCAATATTGGAGAAAATAATTGGCAAGTTTGTGGATTATAATTATGTTTATACTTTTGATCTCCAGTCTAATTGATGAAGGTCTTGTCCTATTAATAAAATATTAATAGATAACTTATTTTCAGGAATGCAAATAGACCTAACTGAGGTTTTAATTAACAAACTCTTATTTGTATACTTTGTAATTAAAATGCCAAACATTTTTACTTTTTTACAGATAGTGAAAGTGAAAATCACTCAGTTGTGTTAGACTCTTTGCAACCCCATGGACTGTAGCATGCCAGGCTCCTCTGTCCATGGAATTCTCCATGCCAGAATACTGGAGTGGGTAGCCATTCCCTTCTCCAGGGCATCTTCCCACTCAGGGATCAAACAAAGGTCTCCTGCATTGCAGGTGAATTCTTTACCATCTGAGCTACCAGGGAAGCCAAGATCCATAAAATTTTGAAAGTGGCGAAATGTTTGTGTATCTTACCTTAATGAAAGTAATGAAATGTATTTGTTGAATCAGGTTGAATGTAAACTTCTCAAATATACTTAAAGAACTATGCCCTCAACTTCTAGACTAACCTTTTGGACAACCCCTTTGTGCTGTAATTCAAATTATCTCTAGCTTCATTTCAGTAGGTACTACAGAAATTTTTAATTCCTTATGTAGAGATAAGTGAAGTTTTAGGCATTTCTAATTGTACTTAAAGTTCATCATTATGTATATTGAATAAATATTAATGGGCTTCCCTGGTGGCTCAGATGGGAAAGAAACCACGTGCAGTGCAGGAGAACTGGGTTCTAAATAACTGAGAGTATGAAAGTGTGTTATACATAGAATATATAAATGTATCCAAAAGCTCACCAGAGTTTTTTTCATGTAATATATATACATTTTAATATTATTGATTATATAATTACATATTAACCATATCTATATATTTTATATTAATAACATGATAATATATAAATAACATAATTATATAATCATTTGTTTTATTTTTCCAATTTTTATTTATTTTTAATTAATTTTATTGAAGTATAGTTGATTTACAATGTTGTGTTGGTTTCTACTGTACAGAAAAGTGAATCAGTTATACATATATACGTGTGTGTGTGTGTGTGTGTGCGTGCGTGCGTGCGTGCTTAGTCACTCAGTTGTGTCCGACTCTTTGCAACCCCATGGCCTGTAGCCCCCCAGGCTCCCCTGTCCATTGGGATTCTACAGGCAAGAATTCTGGAGTGGGTTGCCATGCCCTCCTCCAGGGGAGCTTCCCAGCCGAGATTGAACCCAGGTCTCCCGTGTTGCAGGCGGATTGTTTCCTGTCTGAGCCACCAGGGAAGCCATAATATCCACTCTTTTAGACTCTGTTCCCATTCAGGCCATTAGAGCACTGGGTAGAATTCCCTGTGCTCCATAGTAGGTTCTTACTAGCTATCCATTTCCTGTATAGTAGTGTGTTATGTCAGTCCCAATCTTATTATATATCATATAATAATATATTTATGACAACAGATACTCACATTTTGATTCACATATGTATGTATAAGGTTCTTAGAGGCTTTCTGAATCATTAAAGGAAGATTAAACTCTTCGTCATTTCTTTTTTGCTCCACACTGTACACCTGGAACACGACACTAGCTCTGTATTATTCCCTCATTAAGTCCAGTTGCCATTGCTCACGCTGCTATGGGAAGGTGTCTGGCACAGGACTTAGTACTGTTTGTTTCCAAGGAAACTGTGCCTCCTGTTTATCTGTCTGAAATCTTGACTCTCCTTGAAGACCTAGTTCAAACTCCACTTATGTCGAGTTCAGTTGCTGTTCTTTGTGGAGTACTCTGTTCCAATATCATCTCCCCTACTCAATATTTTGTACTATACCTTTAAGTTTTTATTATTTTCTTGTACTGTTCTCTAATTGCTTCTTGTCTGGAAGTCACATTTTCCTGGCAGATTGTCCTAAGCAGTGGTTCAAACTCTGACTGTGTAGGCTCTATTCCAAGACCTACTGAACCAGATCCCTGAGGACCCTGGAAATCTCTTTCTTAAATAAGCTACCCAGGTGATTCCAGTGAAGATCATATTACGTGGTATCATTTAAACTGTGCAGTTAATACTTGAATTAAACAAAGTTAACTGTAGATTTTGTATTAAATGTATTTTGTTTTAAGTTCTTTGATAATTTGTGACCTGTGTATAGTGTTAGCTATTTTCATCTAGTATATAGTTATCTGAGATGTTTTCATTCTTCCTAAAGTCTTTGTCAATGAGAGAAATTTTCAAATAAAATACTTCAGTCACGTGTACCTAAATGAATAAGTATGCAATTTCTCTCTGTAAAGTTCTTTTCCACTTCTTTGTAACTGTACAATGAATATATGAATACATTCTCATGAAGGATTCAAAAATATAAAGTAAAACTCACTCTGGATTCCTTCTCTCATGGTAAACAAGGCTATTGATTTGCCATGTTCCCTTCTGAATTTTTAATGTACATTTACATATTTTATATAGTTTTTCTCAAAAATGCCACATGAAATTATATTGAACTTTCTCACTTTGTCTTGGCGCCCTTTCTGTATCAGTATACATCTGTGTAAGTATACCTCTGAGAATTTGTTCTGTGCAGTGTTCCACAGTATAGATGTACTACCATTAATAAGCATCCTTCTATTAATAAATGGGCCTTTAGGTTGCTGTCACTTTTTTCCTTACTGTAAACCACACCTCAGTGAGATGCACGCTTATGAACATGTACCATTTGCTCTTAAATAAGATCTTGTTCTGCCCTTCTTTCCATTTCTGGTTCACAAGCAGTATCTCATAACCTCCATCAGTGTACTCTTTTCCAGGTTGTGGCCAAAAGTATAGGATCAAGGCAGAAAATTCACATTCTAGACCTGGCTCTTCATTGACTTTCTCTGTAACCTTGTACCTTTTTCTCCTTTGTTATATGAAAACAAAGATTAGAAGGAAGACTTTTAGAGTTTCCTACAGTTCCAGCAATTTTCTTGTTTTAAGTAGGCTTGTGGGTATGATACCATTTATTTTTATTATATTCAGCTAGTAGCAAGTGCCATTTGAATCTTGTAAAGTAAATCATAAAGGTTCACTATGCTTATGAACAAAAGGGCATTACACTTTAGTCCTCATTAGTCTTCTGCATTACTTCCTTCAGTTCAGTTCAGTTCACTTCAGTCTCTCATTTGTGTCTGACTCTTTGTGACCCCATGAATCACAGCACATCAGGCCTCCTTGTCCATCACCACCTCCCAGAGTTTACTCAAACTCATGTCCATAGAGTTGGTGATGCCATCCAGCCATCTCATCCTCTGTCATCCCCTTCTCCTCCTGCCCCCAATCCCTCCCAGCGTCTGGGTCTTTTCCAATGAGTCAACTCTTCGCATGAGGTGGCCAAAGTACTGGAGTTTCAGCTCCAGCATCAGTCCTTCCAATGAACACCCAGGACTGATCTCCTTTAGGATGGGCTGGTTGGATCTCCTTGCAGTCCAAGGGACTCTCACAAGTCTTCTCCAACACCACAGTTCAAAAGCATCAATTCTTTGGCACTCAACTTTCTTCACAGTCCAACTCTCACATCCATACATGACTACTGGAAAAACCATAGCCTTGACTAGACAGACCTTTGCTGGCAAAGTAATGTCTCTGCTTTTAAATATGCTATCCAAGTTGGTCATAACTTTCCTTCCAAGGAGTAAGCGTCTTTTAATTTCATGGCTGCAATCACCATCTGCAGTGATTTTGGAGCCCAAAAAAATAAAGTCAGCCACTGTTTCCACTGTTTCCCATCTATTTGGTATGAAGTGATGGGACCAGATGCCATGATCTTAGTTTTCTGAATGTTGAGCTTTAAGCCAACTTTTCCACTCTCCTTTTTCACTTTCATCAAGAGGCTTTTTAGTTCCTCTTCACTGTCTGCCATAAGGGTGATGTTGTCTGCATATCTGAGGTTATTGATATTTCTCCCAGCAATCTTGATTCCAGCTTGTGCTTCCTCCAGCCCAGCGTTTCCCATGATGTACTCTGCATATAAGTTAAATAAGCAGGGTGACAATATACAGCCTTGACGTACTCCTTTTCCTATTTGGAACCAGTCTGTTGTTCCATGTCCAGTTCTAACTGTTGCTTCCTGACCTGCATACAGGTTTCTCAAGAGACAGGTCAGATGGTCTGGTATTTCCATCTCTTTAAGAATTTTCCACAGTTTATTGTGATAAGACATTGAATATAGTTCCCTGTGCTATCCAGTAGGACCTAGTTATTTATCAGTTTTAACTCACATTTTTTGATTACTAAGTTCACTTGTTTTCTTAGACAGTTGCCTCATACTCAAATATTTAATTTCTGCTCAATTTCTTTTTTAACATTTATAAAGAGATGTGTATTTGTTACATGCTCTCTAAATATTAGTCCACATCCAACCTTTTCCTTGCTCTCCTAGTTTATTTTTTAAAGATTTTTTGATGTAGACCATTCTTAGGGTTTTTATTGAATTGGTTACAGTATTGCTTTTATGTTTTGGTCTTTTGGCCCCCAGGCATGTGGGATTTTAGCTCCCTGAGGAGGGATCAAACTCAAACTCCCTGCTTTGGGAGCAGAGTCTTAACCACTGGACTGCCAGGGAAGTCCCTCTCCTAGTTTATATTTTTGATGGTAGTGGGACTCTGGTCAGTTACAGTAGTTTGAGATGTCAAAGTGACCGGTACTTTTGAGTCAACATCTCTTGAGCAGTCAGGACATGCATTACGCAAGTAGTTGTGGTTATTGTTATCTTTCAAATCACTTGACACAGACCATAAACATTTAGCTCTGGTGCATGAAGATGAATTAGAGGCCAAGCTTAGGTTGTCTACAGAGTATCTGTTTCATCTTCACATTAGACCCCAAGCATGCCACTGATGATTCATGGAAATACTTAGTGATAAAGATTGGTTTTGTTTTTGTTGGAAATCTTTTAAAGAATGCTTATCAAAGTGTGGATTCTTTATTTTCAGATACTTTCTTTGTAACATGCCAGCATTGAACTGAAGTTATTCATTGCAGAATACCCCTTTTACAAAAAGGCAATGTGGCACAATCCTGTGGGACTAAAATATGGGACTACTGAGACTAAAATATGCTAGTTTAAGCATTTTCTTGTTTAAATTTGGTTACTAACATGAAGTGGAAAATGTATTTCCTTCACAGGATTTTAGTTGTTCAGAAATATACAGAACTCTTTTTTTCCATAGCTTTGGTTTTCCTGAATGCTAGGAAGAGCTATTTGGAATTTATGAAACTTGATACTGTCCCTTACTAACTTGTTATATTAATTTTGCAGTTACCTCAACAATTGACCTCTCTAGATGGGTGGAATGTTTTCATGTTTTAGCAGCCCCATTACCCTCACCTTACAATCTGCCATTCTTTTCCCAAAAATTACCAAAAGAAAGAGGAAAGGTGAGGGAAACCAAGAAATAGACCATTTGTAGCTTTTCTACATTCCTTCCTGTTTCCTGTTAGCTTTTTCCCTCCCATACTTTTTTTATGACCTTTTTAAAAGATCTTCCTTTTTTCTGTATTTCCCCCAACCCCCATGGTCCTGATTACCCTTCTTTGTACCCCCCACCCTCCCTTCTTCTGAGAACTTTACACTCTCGTTAGTTGGTCCCTTGACCAATATATGTGCACATACTACAGTCCACTGGTCATCTGAGCTGGAGCCAAGGTTCTCAACTGCTATTATACAGTTCTCAAATGTGAAATGCCAGAGGCAATTAATTACTTAGTATGAGTACTGAGTTTGCAAGTGCTTTCTTTTTTTTTTTTTTTTGAAAGAAGAGTTGAATTTAGCTCTACAATCATGTCGCTGTTACCCAGTCACATACAGAAATGTTTTCTTGAGTGGGAGAGAGAATGACACTCCAGCTAGTCATCTGGGGATTGTGCACAACCCAAGCTTATTTACACTATAGCCTGTAGGAGTTGTGTTGTGGAGCCTGCAAATGTCATCCACCTTGGGGCTTTTTCTCAGCAGAAAAGAAAATGTCTACAACCCTAACCAAAGAACAAGCAGATGTTTCCACCTAAGATGATTATTTTTTATTTGTTTTTTTGGCATGGGTTTTGACCAGATGCTATTAAAAGGTGAGTGAACCTTGGAAAAACATTGTTTCTCTCTTTTTGTTTTTACCAGTTGTTATTTAGCAACACAAGACTGAGGTTAGGAGGAAAAAATTTATTCTGCAGATTTTATTAGATAGCTATTAAAAGTAGCAAATCAGAAAGATGGCACAAATGAAGAAAGACTATTTTTGACCATGAAAGTATGTGGTGGATTCCCTCACTTGCCTCCTTAAACAGCTATGTTCTGTTAAGAGATTGTAGGGCAGAATTCAAGATGGCAACACCTTAAACCGTAAATCAAACAGGTTTCATGTTTTACCTGCAGTTGTGGTTTTGGTGTTTCAAACATCTGTTTGTCATGTCCATTAGTATAAAAACTTCAAAGGGATCTAATGTTTTCCCAGGAGGTATCTTTGCGGTAACCTCAATTTTTCTTTCTCAACTGATGTCAACAATCTCTACTTATTGTCTCAACTTTAACATAAAATGAAGTTTTTACTCAAGCAGAAAGAATGTGATGAATATATAGTTGTTTCTGTCCCTTGGGAATAAATTAGTTGTAGATCCATGAATTTCTCAGTTTAAAAAAAAAGTTAATGGGGGTGAATAGGAGGGAAAAAAATATTTATATTTGTAACGACCCAAAATGTATATAATAAAATATCTTTTCTTTTTGCAACTGCTGGGTATAATCCAGCTCAGAGCTGTGGCTCTGGGGATCACCTTCAGTCTAAAGACAGCAAAATCTGTTAATTTCTTGTGGAAATTCAAGGGGTAGTTTTGAGAATGTATAATGAGAGTGACAAATTAAGGTTTTGTGTACAGGTTAAGTGACTGGCTTCTTTGGTCATTGTCTTAGTCTCCATCTCTGTAAAAACAAATTTTCTTGCAAAGCTCATTAATAGCTTCATCATTGGTATTCAGGTATGTTCTTTAAAAAGCAGTGTGTGGTTGTGGTGATGGTCACACAATTCTGTGGAAGGACTAAGACCCATTAACTTGTACACTTTAAATGGAATAATTATCCTTGGAAGGAAAACTGTAACAGACCTAGAGAGTGTATTAAAAAACAGAGACATCACTTTGCCTACAAAGGTCTGTATAGTCAAAGCTATGGTTTTTTTCAGTAGTCATGTATGTGAGAGTTGGACCATAAAGAAGGCTGAGCGCCGAAGAATTGATGCTTTCGAATTGTAGTGCTAGAGAAGACTCTTGAGAATCCCTTGGACACCTAGGAGATCAAGTCAGTCAGTCCTACAGGAAATCAACCTTGAATATTCATTGGAAAGCCTGATGCTGAACCTGAAGCTCCAATAATTTGGCCACTTGATGGGAAGAGCCAATTCTTTGGAAAAGACCTTGATGCTGGGAAAGATTGAAGGCAAAGGGAGAAGAGGACAGCAGAGGATGAGACAGATAGCATCACTGACCCAACAGACATGAACTGAGCAAACTCCAGGAGATAGTAGAGGATAGAGGAGCCTGATGTGCTCCTGTCCATGGGGTTGCAAGGCATCAGCATGACTTAGCAACTGAACAGCAACAAATGTGAACTATATCTCAGTAAAACATATTTTTAAAAATGTCAATATATAATTATATTTGAGAGGATTGAGGGGTTTTCCCTTGGTAGATTTCCCTTGGCACCTGTGTATGCATTTGGGTTTCCCTGGTGGCTCAAACAGTAAAGAATCTGGCTGCAATGCAGGAGACGTGGGTTTGATCCCTGGGTTGGGAAGATCCTCTGGAGAAGGAAATGGCTACCCACCCCAGTATTCTTACCTGGGGAATTCCATGGTCACAGAAGCCTGATGGGCTACAGTTCATGGGGTCACAAAGAGTCAGAGATGACTGAGCATAAGTTACAATTAGATATGTAAGGAATGTCTATGGCACCATTAAAGAAGTTTTTACTTTAACCTTTCTGATTAGCCACCAATTTAATGATTCTTGCAGCATCGAATAAAAGGGCCTCTATTATAGGATTTAGAGACACAAATGAAAACTTGCAAAATGTAGTAAAGTGGTGAAGGAGCTTAGGATTTGCAGATATGAATGTGTTGAAGTTACAGAGTGTGCATTTGTGTCTATGTGTATGTTTAACAGGTGGATAAACAAATAGGAAATAGAGCTAAATTTACTTGTGTTGATATTTATGTCTTCATTATTTTGCTGTCCATTGACTACTGATTTCACATCTGTTGAAGGTGAGAAAAGTAATGAAAGATTCATTAATTTTCATTAATAAAAGATTAATTAATTCATTAATCCAGAAAACTCTGATCTGACATCTATAAGGGACCCTGCATTATACTAGATTATGGAGATGTGAGCACAAATAAGATAGGTCCCTGTGTATGCTTTTAATGTCAGTTTTTAGCTTTTAAAGGGAATTCTCTTTATTGTATATATATGAAAAAGTAATACATTTTAGGGTTGATTTCTTTAGTAATGCTAAAGAATATTCACAAATATTTGGTCTCATATTTATTTGTGAGCAACAAGGTCTCTTATGCTCTTCTTACTGGAAACTCTAAATTCCATATCTCCCCAAAGAAATACTACTTATTTTCATATATGACAGATGAATACTTTATGATTATACCTATGTCATTTTTCCCCGTTGGTATTACAGATTGACACACACAAGGCTAAGAACAGCAAGTTGGGGATCAGGAAACATGAATTCTCTCTGCAGCTCTGTTCCTAAGACCCTGAATGACCAAAGGCAAACAGAGGCTCATCTCTGAAAATAAGACTGGGGTGGAAATTGGAATATGTCTTCTCTAAGACTGTTTCCAGGGCTTGCAACCTCTGGGGTTCTTTCATCTCCTTGAGTATAATATTTTTAAGGGGCTTAGAGTCATCAATGAGGACATGTACAAAAAACATGAAATTTAGAACATATGCATCTTTTCTGTAGGCAGATTGATACAAAGTACATTCTGGAATGTGAGTTCCGTGAAGTTTGAGACCCTGTTGGTCTCATTCATGGCAATACCAGGAGTTAAATAAATATTTTTTTTCAGAATAAACACATATATATTAGTGAGACATATAAATAGAGAAGGAAAAATAAGAAAGGAAACTTTAGATTTCAGTTCAGTCGCTCAGTCGTGTCTGACTCTTTGCGACCCGATGAATCGCAGCATGCCAGGCCTTCCTGTCCATCACCAACTCCCGGAGTTTACTCAAACTCATGTCCATCGAGTTGGTGATGCTATCCAGCCATCTCATCCTCTGTCATCCCCTTCTCCTCCTGCCCCCAATCCCTCCCAGCATCAGGGTCTTTTCCTAACAGAGGTCTAACTATTGGAAGAGTAATAGACTGAAGTAGAAAAACCAAAAATAGATGTTTCATTTTGCTTTTTGTTTCCTCAAAGTATGGGACAGCCTGGTGGCAGATTTCAGATTAGGAGAGAGTATACCACGGTAGGAAATTACTCATTTACTAAGCAAATATTTAAATATCCTCTCAGTATTATTGTAGTGGTTATCAAACCTTTTGATCTCACAACCTTTTTACACTTTCAAAATTATTAAGGATCCAGAGTTATTAATATTTTATGTGTTATATCTGATATGTACCACATTGGAATTGAAACTGAGAAATTTAAATTTTTTAATTTAATTCTTTTAAAATAATGACTGTAAGCCCTTTACATGTTAACATAAGTTATGAAAAATAATTTCCAAAATGAAAAAAAAACTTTAGTGAGGTGATTAGCACTGTTTCACATTTTTGTAAGTCTCTTTGATGTATGGTTTAATAGGAGACATCAGGCTTCTCATACTTGCTTCTGCAGTCAGTCTATTGCAGTCTGCTGTTTGGTTGAAATATATATTATGGAGGAAACCCAGCCTTAAAGAGATATGGGGTTGGAAAAGGGAGGCCCTCAAAAACCCTGTGAAGGATATGAGGAAGTCCCAGGGGTCTTCATCCCACATGGGGAGAACCATTGTCTTCCAGAATGGTGAAACATGAGCAGTGAATTTTGTAACTGTAAGGCGATATGATATTTCTAGCTGAAGAATGTATTGATGTCCAAATTAAAAGAAAAAGATGTTGGGGGATCCTTGATAAGTAAGAAGCAGCTCAGATTGGAGACAGGTATATGGCTTCCTGTTGTGAGAGAGATGAGGGAATCTGTAGCTATAGGTTTGGAGATTGTCTGGTATGACTATGATTCCCCTAGGAGGTTGTGATGAACATCTGAGAATATGCCACCTACTGGCATACAAGGTGGTCAACATTCATTATTAAATCCAAAATCTCTCAAATAGAAATGTCTTTTTTAACTCTTCAAGGATTCTTTCATAAAGAGAGATAATAAGTGAAATGTTAAATGTATAAAGAATTTGTTTATATTATGATGCCTTGTTTCTGATTGTTTTTCCTTTGCTTTTTTCCAGACCATCCAGACCTTTCAAGTTACCAAAAAGGTAAAGTAGTCTGGATCATCTTATGAAATAAGTATGTGCTTTTCCTATTTTAGTATTTTCTTTACGTTTTGCTGCTGTTTTTGCCTTCCTCATTTGTATTTTTGTGAAGGAAAATTATATTTCCTCGGATTTGGCTGCTTGAGGAATCCTGAACTCCAAAAAGTGGTTTTAATCCCAAAGGAGTCTTCTAGCCTTTAAATTCTAGTTGGGTTTGATCACTTATGGGCTTCCCTGTGGCTCAGCTGGTAAAGAATCTATCTGCAATGCGGGAGACCTGGGTTTGATCCCTGGGTTGGGAAGATCCCCTGGAGAAGGGAAAGGCTACCCACTCCAGTATTCTGGCCTGGAGAATTCCATGGACTGTACACCATGAGGTCTCGAAGAGTCTGACACGACTGAGCAACATTCACTTTCACTTTGATCATTTATATTTTCATGATTATTTTGAATTCTTTCCTGTAAGGCTTGGCTTCTCAATGTCCTACTTATTGATGAGAGAGAAACCATCCAGTCAACTGCCATGACTTGAACTCACAGCAGTTATTTCAGATGACTTGTCTGTGTCTTTATAAAAATTTTGTTATCCCCTAAAAAAAAAAAAATTTGTTATCATGTTAAGATGGAGGTACTCTTTTATGTGAAAATTTTTAAGTTTTCTTTTTTTAATAGAAAATCAAAGTTTTAAATGGACAAGTGTTTCCAAAAAAAAGCATTGTTTCATCAGATGTCCTTGTGCATGGTGATTCCAGATATGAGGTTATTAAGAAATTCTTCATGATATTTGAAATTCATTTGCTAAGGAAGCTCAGATGCTGATAGCTCTGAAGCCTTCCTCAGGAGAGTTATTCTCTCTTTGGAGTAAGATTGCTACATAAATTTTAATTAGTAAATTTCTTTTATATTTAAAAATATTAATTTTTAAATTGTAGTAAAATAGACATAGCATAAAATTTACCATCTTAACCATTTTAAAGTGTACACTTCGGTGGCACTAAGTACATTCACATTATTGTACAAACATTACCACCATCCGTCTCCAGAACTTTTTTCAACCTGCAAAACTGAACCTCTGTACTTATTAAATAGTACCTGCTCATTTCTTCCTCCCCCCAGCTTCTGGCAACCACCATTCTCCTGCCTCTATGAATTCCGTTACTCTAACATCTCATATGAGTGGAAAAGCACAGCATTTGTCCTTTTGTGACTCTGTGATTTCACTTAGCATGTTGTCCTCAAGTGTCATCCATGTTGTAGCATGCGTCAGAATTTCCTTCCTTTTTAAGACTGAATGATATTCCATGGTATGCATATACTACATTTTTTTTACCCAATTTTGCAACAAAAAAAAATTATGGAAAAAAGATGAAGGAAAGAGGTTATACAAATAAATATGACACATGAAGAAAATGAATTTCCATTTTTCTAGAAATAATAGGGTCTTCTTAAATGACCAAAAGTTTTATATTTTGAAAGAGTCATATGTATTTTTCTCTGTTAAAAGATTTGTATTTTTAAAAGTCTTAATTTCTTCTTTTCAATAGATGCACATGTAAATACAACTTCTTCCTAAAATTAGCCTTTTCTGATTCCCCTTTCCCACCCTAGCTGGAAGTAATCTTTTCCTTCATAGAATTCACAAAATTTTTTAATCTGTATCCCTGTAAAAATACACCTCTGTTGACCTAGTTCTGTAGGTATTTGTGTACCTGTCTGATTTTCTGAATTAGGCTCTAATTTCCTTGAGGATAGTTATTCATATCCTCTATGATATCTACTATGATTTTATATATCACTCAGACAGTGGTTATCTGCTATGATTTTATTCCCAGAAAACCTGCATCCTTACTATGTAATGCTGTTGAATGAGTTTATCACTTCACAAGAAAGAGCTTGATACTGTTTTCTTCTGTGAAATTCCATAAGCTTCAAATATTCCACTCAATTGATAGTTGATGCCACTAGGAAAGTTAGGATTAATAACATTTAGAAATGCTTAGAGAAGAGGGATAAGGAAAATATATTAAAGGAAACAAAAGGGAAGAAACATAGGAGGAAGAGATTTTTTTTTTAGGAAGCAAGCAATAGCTAAAGTGTTAAATATTGCTTAGGTAAAAGAAGATGAAAACCAAGACAGTTAGTTGATACTGGCAGTTTCGGAAGACTCACCAGAGCAAGAGCCAGGCTATCAGGGGTTAAGGACTGGGTAGTTGGTCAGGAAAAGAGGCCTGAGGTCCGAGGTACTCATACTGTCTACAGCCTAGCTCTCTGCTCAGAAAGGAGGGGGAGAAAGAAGAGAGGGTTTCCAGAAAGGCAGCAAAGGTCAAAAGAAAAAAATCTCTGTAAACTAAGAGAGGAAAGTTTACTACAGAGGGTCTTGTAATACAAATGGTCCATTTAAAACAGGTCCCCCATGTCACATGAGCATAAGTTCGCCCTGTAAGAACTTCATTTATTTGTTTTCATAGTTATTGCTGATCTTTTTCCGGAGTAAACCCAATAATAAGGTGATTGAGAATCTATGAGGGACTTGCCATGTATGCGTGTGTGCTTAGTCATGTCCAACTCTCTGCAACCCCATTCTCTGTAGCCCACCAGCCTCCTCTGTCCATGGGGTTTTCCAGGCAAGAATACTGGAGTGGGTTGCCATGTCCTCCTCTAGGGATCTTTCCGACCCAGGGATCAAATCTGGGTCCCCTGCATTGCAAGGAAGATTCTTTACCACTTGAGCCATCAAGGTCCATATACCTCTCGAAAACTTTAGCAGGACAGGAACAGCCTGGATCAGGATGCTAGGCAGCCTGCCCACTCACTTAGATCTGCAGTTTACCCACAAACGAAATCCATTCACCCTGCTCCTTCTGTTATCTGTCATTTTATAGAAGAAGAATGAATCCTTCATATCTGTACTGTTTGATATGTGACCTATTGAGATGATGATGTGCTCTTTTATATTGGGTTAGTTAAAAAGTTCATTCAGGTTTAACCATACCATTCATATAGAAAAACCCAAACAAGCTTTCTGGCCAACCCAATACAACAGTGCCATGGGTAGTGCTGCGGGCCTAACTTAAGCAGCTGATTCAGCAGTAGGGCCTTGAGGAAAACCATCACTTGATCAGTAAGTCATTAAGAAATGACTGCCTGCTGTCATCCAGGAGTTGGAGAAGTGGATGGCACGTACAATTATGTTGTAGCGTGGTCTAAAGATGTACAAAATTAGATCAGGCAGATGAAAGACAATTACTACATGGTATACAGAGGAACATATTATAGTAAAAGAGTGGTCCTTTGGAAAATTCTTCCAATGCATGTGTAGTTGACTTTTCAGAGAAAAGAATGTGCAGGTCCTTTCTTCAAATTTAAACTTAGAATATGTACCTTGAACTCAGATGCATCATGAAGGGAATTAGCTAGAAAAAATATAGCTGTAAGATTTATAGGTCATTTTTAATTTCCTTTACTTCTCCAGTTTTCCTGCTTTATTAGATTTTTGTCATAATATTACAACCATTGTCTGGGTTTCATATTATACATGAAACTTTTGTTTCCCACATGGTGCCCATAGCTACACAACATCGTAGCATAGACAGCAGGAAGCAGAAATAGCCTCAGTCATTGTGTGATATTTAGGAGAAACCACTGTCTGAGTGATATTTACTCAAAAGAGTTAGGGCTTTCCTTCCATGGTGCTTTATGTCCTCAGGATAGTGATTCCATTTCTTAAGTGTGAACAGTTGTCTCTAGGAAAGGTTAGCATGTGAAACATGTGCTGTGTGAAGAAGTGGACTTGTAATAGGGTAAGGTTAAACATGTTTGGAAGAAATGTGCTGAAATCACTAATGCCGTAAAGTTTCCATATGTAGTCAGTGCACGGATATGGTAGAGAGCAGTGCTGTAAAATCAAAACCAAATGTTTTCAAAGGCAAGAAAAAGCAATTATTGAATGAGTTTTTTAAGATTGCTGTGCATGTGTGCAGATTTTTCAAGAACACAAACAAAAAGTCATTATATAGGTAAATTAAACCATAGTATGAAAACTAAGCAATTTGGGGCCCATGGCCTTCTATTGATAACATGTTTGTAGGTAAAAATGCATAACTTCTGGTTTATTTGAAAGAAAATTGATCCATTTAATATAAAGTATAATGAGTAATTGTGTAAGCCTGGAGCCCTTTTCACTTCATAGGGCTGATATTTTAAAGGTCTAAAATGTAAAGGACTTTTTTTTAAGCCTGAAGCAATGAACAGAAAGTCTCAAATGTGCTATTGACAAAGGATTTTATTGCTTCAAACCAGTTACTTTCATCTTGGTTTGCATTTGGTGGAGAAGGAAATAAAGTATAGAAAATATAAGCATTGGGTGTGTTCTGGAAATACGAACGATTCTGACCACTTGGTGTTTACATTTGAACAACTACAATCAGCATATTGTGATTTCTGTGTTTTCAATACATTCAGAATTATTCTTAAGTTATTCCACCTTATCTAGTATAATTTTTCCTTAATGAGTTTTTAAATGCAGAATTTACAGTCTAGTGAATCATGTTCAAACTCGAAGTCCTTTGGGTCTACATGATTTTGCACAGAGAAATTAAGAGTGTGGCTTAGGAATTTAATTCTAAATGACAATTTTGGAAAGCATCTATTTGTGGCAAGTTGACTTTATTCTTGATGTCTTTTGTCTCTCTTGTGTTTGAATCAAGAGATGATATCATAGTGACTAAGAAGCCAGACTCTTAAACCAGACTACCTGGCTTCCTAGCCTTGTGACTTTTTTAAAAAGATATAATTGATATGTAACATTATATTAGTTTCAGGTGTATAACATAATAATTTGATATTCATATGTATTGTGAAATAATCACAATAAGTCTAGTTAATATTCATCACTACACACAGTTATAATTTTTTTTTCTTTCTTGTAGTGAGAACTTTTAAAATCTGCTCCCTTAGCAGCTTTCAAATATACAGTATAGTATTATTAACTATAGTTACTGTGTTGTACATTACATCCCCAGGACATACTTGTTTCATGACCAGGGCCAGCTTGTGACTTGGAACAAGTTATTCAACCTGACCATGCCTCAGTTTCATCTCATAAAGTTGTGAGAATTCTGTGAGATGATAATCTATGTAAAGCATGAGAGCAACTGGAACTCTTAGTGGGTGCAATCTATTCTTCTTTATTCTCCTAAGGTTGCTTTTAAAAGAAAAATAATGAAAATGCCTGTGCAAGTACACCCTTAAAACATAATTATGTTATATTTTAACTTTCTTATTAAAATTTAATGTGAAAATCTCCATGAAGCCAGATCAATGAAGTTTAGTGATCAGAATATAAAAATCAGCCATCTATTCTTAGAGACGTCTTATAGCTTTTTTCAGAATTGTAGAGCCACAAGCTCTCCTTGAACTGCCAGCATGATTTTGAAGAAAAAACTAAAAATATCTGAGCAAGAAGTCTATTTCAAATGAGCCAGAAATAGCCATCACAGCAGCCCAATGAGCTGACACTATTGAGACTTGAAGAGTAGTTGTCCAGAAGATAGATGTTTCTTTTCTTCTCTAATAAAAATTCAAGAAACCTGAAGTTGGCAGAATACATTTTGAATTTTAGAAGAGTTCAATTTAGTCAACTTCTATTAAGCACTAAGTTGTTAGCTAGATCTGCAAGCATCAAGTTAGGAAGGCCTGGTCCAGGATCTGATGGAAGGGCCCAGAAACAGGTCTTTCAGTGGAAGATAGTGAATGAGGGTATGGGAAGGGTATCGGGAGAAATGACTTGACTGTGGGTTTGGTAACAGGAGTTTCTGAGGTGTAGTAAGAAAACACAACCAGGCCATGGTGATTGGAGAATTGAGGGAAGATAGATACATGGGTGTTTGTTCATGTAATCAATAGACAGTGACCAAGCACCTTTTAAAAGGCACTGTTTTGCAGACAGGATCATCTGTATCATTTTTCTATTTGCACAGCAGAAATAGAGACACAGACACAGAGAACAGCTGTGTGGGTATCAAGGGGGAAGAGGGGGTGGGAGGGATTGGGAGATTGGGATTGACATGTACATAGTACTGATGCTTTCTGTAAACTAGATAACCAATGAGAACATACAGGGAACTCTACTTAATGTACTGTGGTGACCCGAAATGGGAAGGATTCCCAGGGGAGGGGATACAATGTGTGTATCTGTATGGCTGATTCACTTTGCTGGACAGTAGAAACTAACACAGCATTGTAAAAAACTATACTCCAATAAAAATAATTTTCAAAAAAGAAAGTATATAAATGTTTAGCAAAAAGAAGGTGGCACTAATACTGTACTAAATCAACCACTCAATCAAAAGTCTCTGCCCTCATGTAGCTCACCATCTAGTGGATAAGTTCATTACTGTTGTTCCATGTCCAACTTTTTATTTTAACTAAAAGGAAGGTTAATAGGTTTATGAGGAGGTTTCAATTTGGTTTGGTTATTCTTAAGACTTACAGGCTTTCCTGGGTGGCTCAGCAGGAAAGAATCTGTCTGCCAATGCAGGAGACGCAGGTTTGTTCCTTGGGCCAGGAAGATCCCCTGGAGAAGGAAATGGCAACCCACTCTAGTATTCTTGCCTGAAGAATTCCATGGACAGAGGCGGCTGGCAGGCTATAGTCCATGGGGTCACAAAGAGTTGGACATGACTTAGCATCTAAAACAACAATTCTTAAAGCTTTACCTGAACCTGTTTATGGGCTGGGTTCTTTTTCAAGAGGTGATGGAGTGAAAGTAGGGAGAAAGGAGTAACTGGAGGAACAAAAGTTCTGGAAGAGACTGCAAAGAGGATGGAGCCTCTGTTAAAATATATTTCTTTCCACTTAGAAAGTGTAGATTCAAGATCTTTTTCCCAGGCACAGATTTAATAATGAAATATTACTTGTCAGAAATGGACATTATGCTCACTTTCAGATGGTTAGATAGCAACACCGACTCAACAGACATGAATTTGAGCAAACTCCAGGAGCTAGTGAAAGACAGGGAAGCCTGGCATACTGCAGCCCATGGAGTCACAAAGAGTCAGACACGACTTAGCAACTGAGGAACAACAGTTTATAATCTCATTAGATCTTTCATTGGTAAATACCTGTACTAGGTCTGAAGTAGGAAGAATGAACAAATTGCTCTGTTAGGTAGTGAAAAAACTTTACTCTGCTTCTAAGCGGCTTTCTCTGTGATCTCTCTCTGCTCTTGTAGTTATGCAGCCCTGATAGCAGACTGGCCTGTGGTTGTCTTGGGCCTGTGCACGGTGTTCATCGTGGTCTGTGCCTTGGTTGGAGTATTAGTGCCAGAGCTTCCTGATTTCTCTGATCCATTGCTGGTAAGGAAAACTGAGCCAATAGAATCTGCTGGTCTATTTTATTTAGCCTTCAATCATCTCAAAAGAATAAGCACTTTAAGACACTTTGTCTTATGTTATCTAATACCCTCTCTTTTGAAACCTTCTCAAGCCATCAGTAAGTACAGTCACTTTCTGAAAGAGGGAAGACTTGTCTGTATTCTCCGGTTCTCAAAGGGGGTCAAGAACTTGCTCACCATCAAAAATTTGGAAATCTGTTTCTTGGTCTCCATGTTAACCTAAAGAGCTGTAAATTGGAGAATCTGCAGACTATAAAAACATTTTCACAAAATCTTTAAAACCAAAATGTCACTTTTTTTTTCCGGAGGAAGTTAAAGGAATTTCAGTGTTACTAAGAGAGAGCAGGGTCTGTTTTTAAGTATTGGTAGATGTCCCTCGGGTGTGGAATAGGGAGGAAAATATGAATGAGGATAATTATAATGATAAACTCTTTGTAAAACATGCATAACATAATTTAATTTGACCATGATGTTTTATAACATAAAAATAAGTATTTACTAAATGCTAGGGATGCATATAGAAGAGAAGCTTCAGATAAGTTTTTTATCCTCCTTTTTCCTGAGATATGTAACATACCAAAGAATCAGGCTGATTTGTCACAGTAAATAGGTGATCATTATTATGTCAAATCATCTTGTTTTAATGCAGTTCACCTCTGGAGTAGCTGTGAGGAACGTATTTATTTTCTGTTGAAAGCTATCCATCACCTTGACATTGCCTTCCCAAGCTGTTATAACTATACTTAGCCTGAAATGAAGTACACTAATGGGAATTTGTAATATTTTGCCTTAGGGTTTTGAACCAAGAGGGACTGCAATAGGCCAGAGACTGGTCACATGGAATAACATGGTGAAAAATACAGGATACAAAGCAACATTAGCAAATTACCCCTTTAAATATGCAGATGAACAAGCCAAAAGGTAACCATTTATTAACTTTTAGACAAAACACTGCTAATGAATTCCACTTATAAACACTGCCTGAGCAGAGCAATTACATCTAAAATGTGTGGCTCAAAATCTTTACCACTGAATGTGTTAAAATTGTCATTGTCTTTTAAGATTGTGTTGTCTGTTAGTGAAGGTTTGGGTTTGGGTTTTTTTTTTTTCCTTTTTCAGAAGTGAGAAAATTAATGGCGGTTGCTTATGCCCATCCATCCAACTTAATACCAAGCACTAAATAGGTCATGACTTTGAGGCAGTACTGTTACCGGTAGGTTTCTCATCCTTGGAATGGTGAGGACTTGACTGAAGATCAAACTGTGTTCCATTTCAGCCATCGGGATGATAGATGGTCAGACGATCATTATGAAAGAGAGAAGAGAGAAGTTGACTGGAACTTCCACAAGGACAGCTTTTTCTGTGACGTTCCAAGTGAGTGGCATCATAGATGACAAACCTCTCAGAGTTTCCTGAGATTGAACGAGATAGATAACCTAGACTGTCGGGTATATGTGACTGGTCACACAGCTTTACTGCTTCTGTCATGCTTCAAGAGATTTTGTTTAATTAACTTGTAATTTTACTTCTCTAGGTTAGTCAACCACTAATCTGAATTTATTTACCTATAATTAAAAAAAATAATGAGCAAAAAAGAAAAAAATAATAAGAGAGGATTGAGTTATAGCCGGTTTTAAGAAAGATATAAATCTAATAAAATTATTGACCTTGCTCAATATTTCAAGTCATTTAAAAAAACTCCTTGCACATATTTTTAGATTGAACCCTGAAATAATCTACTTTCAAAACACCTGTATTAATAGCCTTCTTGTGCCTGCCTTGTCATTAGGCATTAGAGGAAGAAAGACGAACAATTAAAGTCCAGAGGTTCAAAGCTTGCATGCCTCAGTGACCCAGCTCATATATGGATGAGATAAGTGAACTGAGTTAAGAGAGCAGGAAGTGATGGTGATTGAAGAGTATATGGCAGAATATGGCCTTGAAAAAATGAGGGCCCAAATATTGTAAGAAATTCCCAGAGGCCAGGAATCCGGATTTTCAGTATGGCATCACAGATCTCTAAATGTTGGCAGCAAATTCACTAAACAAAATCGGCTGTGGCCTAGAGTCAGCCTGGCTCCTCTGTAGCTGCCAGGAAAGAAGAGTTCAGGGTCTCAAAGAAACATGTTTAACTTTACATGTCACTGATTAGCCCTCATGGTTACAAGTGGGGAATTGTGATAACTTCAATTTTGATTAAGTGAATATTAACATTGAAGCTCCTTTGGTTTCAGCTTTTTTTGTTGTTGAAAATCCTTCTAAGATGTGTTTTTTTCTTATCTTCTTAGATCACTAGGGGACCTACGTGATTGGGTCTTAGGTGTTTCTATATCTATTCAAACTTCAGGGTCTTTGTCTTGAAGACGGAGTTTACTAAAGAAAACTTTGTGACCATTAATAAATGCTCATGTAATAAAGATTTATTCATAAATTTGTAAATTGATTTTCTTTGCACCATTTGGCATTTTGATCATATAAAATTAACCTACTTTGTTTCAGTTCACTTATGTTAATTTTTTAATGGCTAAGGGAGCAGAAACAGTACTTATTGAGCACCTATTTTTCAGTATCTCATTTAATTCTCAACACTTACTTGAGAAAGTGTTGCTGTCTTTATTTTACAGATGAGGAACTGAGGCTCAGGAAAGCTGTTAGTTGCCTAAGATCACCTAGCTAGTAAATGACAGAACCTGGTTACAACCCAGTTTTCACTTTAAAGACCACGTTCTTTCCAGGATATCACACAGCCTCCCTTGTTCGGAAATATATTTTGTAACAGTATGATTTTCAAAATATTTTTTCTAGAACTCTGAACACTCAGCAAGAATGAGGAGTGAGTCTGTGATCCTGGCCAGCATTCTGTGTTTAGTTGACTTCAGTTAGTGCTTTAACATTGATCATTTGCCATCTTTGCTCTCTAGTTAGCTGCCACAGAGAACACCCTTATAATTCATTCTTGATATGCCCTGGTGCCTCATTCTTTGATTTTATATACCACTGTGGTGATATGTTGTGAAATTAAGAGGGAGGCATTCAATTGATTTTCTGCCAAAAGTTCTTATGGATTGTCCTTCCTAATTACAGTCTGATCAGAACTAGATATGTCACATAACTGCTACGATTTTTAAGATACAGTGAGTCGACAAAGGCTTTGAGCTAAAGCAATATGTAAAAAAATCTTTTTCTTACATTTTTCTCCTGGAATTTAATGAAAGACAGGATTCCCCACTGCTAATGAATTGCCCATGTGGTTTCCCAGTTTGAATTATTTCTGAATGCTGAGTCTTCTGAAATTAATGAATAATTTATAAACCTTTTTCTTTTTTTTTTCCCCTGTCACCAGGTGACCGATATTCCAGAGTAGTATTTACTTCAGCTGGAGGGGAGACATTGTGGAATTTACCTGCAATTAAATCAATGTGCAATGTAGATAATTCAAGGGTATGTAAAGTAAAACTGAAATCTGTTCGGCACAAATAAGGTTGTATTTCTGAAACTCCTTTTATTGCTGAGCCTGGTGCCTGATCAGATGAAAGCACTTAAGTGGCTTACCTACTGAAGAATAAACACCAGGAGAATGGCTTTGCATTCTTTCGACCCCAGGATCAAAGTGTTTCTGTTTCCCCACCTTTAAAACATACCATCTTCCTTAATAAAGATCTCTTTCTTTCCCACTCATGTTCTTTGTCCTTCATAGTCTTTTGTGTTATTTCACAGCTTATTTCCTTTCAGGATAATAGTTAAGCCTTTTTTTCTTCTTTTGTTGTATTTTCTCTTTCCTAGTTTCATTGTTCACTCCATTTTTCCCCCTGAGGCAATTGTCAGCATCTTAATTATGCAATGAAATGCTCACCTTTCTGGCAATCAATGGATCCTTTTGGCCGGTGACCTCAAAGGAAAATTTAGGGCACAGGCCAGGAAAGAGGACATCAAAGAGCATAAATACAATATCTATGGAAATGGCCTGAGTAATCCAATCCAGATTGTTCTGAATTCTGAACACCTTAATGCTTTAGCAAGACATAAAGATATAAGAAGACAGGCACTTCCACTCCTAATCTTCTGTAGAGCACCAGAAAATATAAAGTCACCTACCAGGCTTGGAAGAGCAGTCCATTTCATGTGTTCAGACGTAGTTTCTCCAAGTAGAAACTGCTGGTCACTGAGGTCACTAATGGCCTCATCCAAGCACAGTAACAAAGCAGAAAAGGAACTTGTATTCTGAGCATAATTCCATTCTCAATTAATGTCTCGACTTGGTCACTATCAACTTCAGCTGGTCTACCTGACTGTGGAGCATTGTCAAGTGAGAAACTCCAGCATGAAACCCAATAAAATGTAAAATCACTTGTCAGTTGAAAATCTAATCACATGCTCTAAGAGTTAGACTAACAATCCAGGGAATTAAATCACCTGTTCTATTAACAGGATTCTTTAATGCATAGGAGGTAGAAAGGACCCTTTGAGGTCACCCACAGACCAGCACTGTCCCTGTGCTGATAAAAGGACCTTCTGAGAACTGAGTGCCTTACCCAGGTCACCTAGTTAGTTGGTCCCAGATCTCCTGACTTCATTCTTCATTCGGAGAGGCCGTTTACATATTTTGAAAATAATTTTTGCATCAATGAGGATATCAGGATTTTCTGTGAGTGCCATCTTGTCTCTCTGCAACTCCAAATAGACCAAAGTCACAAACCATCTGTAAACAGCCTACAGTTTCTTCATCAGTGAGCCATTTTTGTCATATTTTGTTCTGTTCTACAATGATCAGTGGATTTTTGAAAGCTACTATGAGCTTATTTCTCCTTGTTATGGGTTACAGCCGTTCTCATACAGAAAGTTGACTCTAAAGTTAACTTTAGAGAGCACTTGCTGTGTGCAAGGCTTTATGATGGGTATTTTACATCTCTCACAGTAGACCTGTGACCTTGGAATAATACCTTTTAATGGATGAGCAGTTAAGCTTAGAGAAGTTAAGCCAGTCTGGTTACTTTATAATCACACCTTGGATGAAAACAGTTCATTAACCTCTTAGACCCTGTTATTCCTACCCTTGCAGTTAATCTTTAGACCTTCCCTCCCTTGAAGACACTAAAGTGATTGAATTCACTCAATTGATTAACAGCTGATGTTTTTTGAGTGTTATTGATATTTGTCAGGAAGTATTCTAAATACTTTAATGAATTATTTCATTTAATTCTCACAACAGTGTTAGGAATGAAACACTGTTATTTTGCCTGTTTTGCAGATGAGAAAGTTCACACAGGTGGTAAGTGACAGATGCAGGATTTGAACCCAGCCAAGTCTTAATTCCAGGGCTTCCCAGGTGGCTTGGTGGTAAAGAATTCACCTGCCAATACAGGCAATGTGGGTTCGATCCCTGGGTCAGGAATGTCCTCTGGAGGAGAAAATGGCAACCCACTCCAGTATTCTTGCCTGGGAAATCCCATGGACTGAGGAGCCTGGCAAGCTACAGTCTGTGGGGTCTCAAAGAGTCGGATATAACTGAGCAACTAAACAACAACAAAAATCTAATTCTAGAGTCTGTGCCTTTACCTTCCATTCTTTATGCTTCCATAATGCAGATTACTGTTTGCTCTCCCATTTATGTTTTGTGTTGTTTTGCTATATATACCATTTCCCACTCAAATGAACCTCAAAGAATCATCATGGCCTAGAATAGAATAAGTACCTTTTAAAAAGCTAGCAATTTGTTCTATGAGTACATCTTAGATTTTTAATGAACTCAAAAACTCTAAAACCAGTAAGCAGTACTGTGCCATTATAGCTTTCATAAGTGAAGAGTATATTATATATACATACATATGTATATTTCAGATGATAAAATATCAGCACCAATAGGAACCTTACAAAAAGGCATACAGAAAGGATAAATAATTGAATGAATTACTTGAAGGGACAATAGTGGGTGGAAAATAAAGCTAAGGATGAGATTGGACATACAATAATGCATACCCCACAATTCTGTGTATTTGCATGGTGGTGAGCTTCAAATTTGTCTTTTAACTTCCCTGGCAACCAGCGCAGAGGAATTCACGGTCAGAGACAAAAGTCACTGAAATAGAGCTACAGATTTGTTTTTTAGAAGAAACCCATCTTGCCTTCATACTAAGACAGGAAAAGATTGTTCCCATACTTCCAAAAGAAGTATGATGTTCTGAAGAAAGTTCTTAACGGCAGGTTTAGCAGATTTACGAGAGGTACAGTGCTGATTCTTACTTGGTTTGTAAACCATATCTCAAGTAGGTTGGTACTTGAGATATACCAGAAGCTTTTCTACAAGGGATAAAGCAGTGAAATCTCAATACATGGTTTCTAATGGTTTGGCTTGAAGTGTCTGCAAAATTTAAACTACTGAAAAAAGTAGATGTACTTTGCTTGTCCTTTTTTCTCTACTGAGCTCATAATAAGAATGGTTAGCTGTGAGTTCAAGCCTATGCTCACTTCCTTGAAAGAACGTAACAATCTGTAGTACTTTTGTGAAAATGTGAGGAACAGACCCAAAGACACATCTGAATGAATGGTCAAGCCACTTACAGATGCATACCAGTAAATGAATAAACATAACCAAGGCCCTGAAATTCTACCTCAAGGAGTATGGTTGTAATTTGAGCTTTTTAAATTAAATGCTATTTTTGCCAATTGCAAATACCCTTGTATTCTAGCCTCAAACTCTTGCTGTGAACCTAGAACAACGTGTTTCTCACAGAGATAATATATTTAGTGATGTCTTGTGCCCACTCAGTTGTGTCTGACTCTGTTTGACCCCATGAACTATAGCCCTTCAGGTTCCTCTGTCCATGGGATTTCCCAGGGAAGAATACTGGAGTGGGCTGCCATTTCCTCCTCCAGGGGATCTTCCCGACTCAGGGATCAAACCCACGCCTCCTGTGTTTCCTCCACTAAAGGCAGCTTCTTTACTGCTTGAGCCATCAGGGAATAATATCTAGTGGTTAACGATTCAGATTTCAGACTATTACTGTACCTTTTTGAGTCTCCCAGCTCAAGACCCTTTGGGGATTTTTATTTGTTATGGTGCTTTGAGCAAACGGTGTCCTGAGGCTACTTGACAGTCTTTCCTTTTCCCCCCCTCAAATCCTCACTGTCATACCTAAGCACTTGATTATTAACAACGATCAAGTTG
Source organism: Odocoileus virginianus (assembly GCF_023699985.2). Taxonomy (NCBI): domain Eukaryota; kingdom Metazoa; phylum Chordata; class Mammalia; order Artiodactyla; family Cervidae; genus Odocoileus; species Odocoileus virginianus. The sequence continues at coordinate 52,223,934 of NC_069684.1, read as the reverse complement.
AATGAGACACATATGAAATGATACAGAGCAGAAGAGCTTAATTGTTGGTCAGTTGACTCCAGAAAGCATCTGGTAATCAGTGTAATGTCACCAGGAGACCAGGTGTTTCAGTTGTTGCCTGCCTGTGTTGATAGCACATTGAGTTCAAACACCAGTTCCCATTTAAATTACATGCCACTTGTACTCACAGTTTAGATGGGTGCTGGTTTCTAGAGTGTAGAGCTTCTGTTTCTGATGCTGTGTCTGTCTTGTCACAGAAATGCTTGGTTTCTTAGACTCTCTCAAAAGGGGACTCAGTTGCTTCCTCCGACTGTCTTCATTACTTTTTATTGCGCTTTTGCATTCCTGTAGGGCATGCTGGCAGAGAGTCATTAGTAACAAAGACGTTTGTATGTCTAATCTTGACTGCTGGAAACTCTTTACCCTGTTTTTAATCTTTGTACACTGTAGAAGTTGGTGCTCAGAGGAATCAGCTTATAGTAGGGATTTGAAATTTGGTACCCTTTTTACTTACATAGCTTTTGTGGACAGCTGGAACGCACCCCCCCTCCTCTGAAGCTTAGAAGACTCTAGAAATGTTTCCTGATGCCTGGAGATTTTGTTTGTTTGGTTTTATTTTTTGACCACACCATGCAGCAGGTGATGGGGGATCTGAGTTCCTCAACCAGGGATTGAACACAAGCCCTCCGCAGTGGAAGCTCAGAGTCTTAACCACTGGATTGCCAGGGAAGTTCCCTGATGCTTGTTTTAAAGAAAGCTGTGGAGCCCTTGCTTTTTCTTTCATCTCTAGGCTCCCTTCAACTTTTATACGTGAGGAACTTAGTCACGTGGGGAGTGAGAGTCCAGCAGTTGATTGAACCTGGTATTAAGGGCTGAATTTTCTTGCCTTTATTGTTTTCTCCACGTCTTACCATAACTCCAACTTGGCCATTAGATTTGAAAGTTAAGGTATCATTTAAACTCTGCTGGTTTCTTCTTTTTCTCTATTTGAAGGCAACTCCACCCCTGCTCCCATCTGACCAGGGAAGTGTGCAAAGGCGTGTTATTACCACACAAGCAAAATGATTTCCTAAAACTCCCATCTGTGAATACCTAGAATGAAAAGGGTGTCCCTCATGAGAGTTGCAAGAAATGGCTCTCAGAAACTCCATCCTTATTTTTATAAACTTCAAAGATTTCAAAATCATTCCTCTGATGGCAAAAATATGCAGAGATGCAGCTGCCTTCTGCATGAAGATACACCTGCTTGCCAAGCCCTTTCAGCCCCACAGTGTAACATATCACTCTGTATCGCGCTGTCTTCATCCCAGATGACTAAGCCGTGCTTCTCTCTCATTGCACTTACAGACTTTGGCACTCTGTTCACAGGTTCACATAGACTCATAAACATAATACGTTGCTTCTCATGCGAATTGTCATCGTTGCTTTTCTTGTCTGATTTCCCCACCTTACCATGAGCAACCTGGGGGCAGGACCAATTTGCCTTATTTGTCTTGCATGGGTGCTCAATAAATATTTTTTCTTTTGAATGGATGGATGGATGGATGGATGGATGGATGGATGGATGGGGACATACAGCATCACTCCCTGAAAGCCTAAATGACCCTTGAGCTCCATGCCTTTAGATTTAGGGCACTGGCATCCAACTCAGGATAAATGTCTATTCTCTGTCCTTATTTTTTATCCTCTAAAACAGTCCTCAAAAACTGTTTTCCAAAGGTTGTACATCAGCCAGCATCACCTTTGAATTTGAGGATTGGCCCTCCAGAGGCTCATTAGCATTTATTTTTTATAGCAGCCATCAAAGTAGTATTTGGTCTGTGTTTGTCATGTCCAACTTTTTAATCTCTGGTCAGATACACACATAAAAAACCCTCTGCAATTCTTTGAAAAGGTTAGTCAAGGACAGAATTCTGTGCCTTTTCCCCCAGTTTTAGCTGGCAACCCTGTTTCCTTTATCTTTGGCATTTGGTTATTTGGACAAGTACAGATATGTTCTTTCTAGCTGATAGTGGGTTTTGTAATGGATACGGTTCATTTTCTTCCATCTCAAAACTGTCAGACCATGCATTACCTTTCTTTCAATTCAGTAGGCTGAGCCCAGGGACTTGCCTGTTATTTCTTTATGGGATAAAACTGGTTATCTGAGAGATGCTATTCCAGGATTTCCTGTTATTTATTAGGTGATTCAGTTCCCCCTGTGTGAGCTTATGTGAATGTTTTTATGTAGGAACAATTAAATGTTAATCATCCTGTTTTATGAAATGCCCAGTAATTATCACTCTCTAAAAATGAGCTTGAAAATCAAGCCTTTGTTAAAATCAGCATTATTTTAGTATATTGTATAACAACCCTTTGATTCATTTTTTTTAACTCCCAATAGAATATCTTAAAAAACAAAACAAAATAACTTTTTATTATGGAAATTATCAAACAGATGTAAAAGTAGAATAGTAGAACGAATTCCTATGTGCAGGTCACCAAACTTCAGCAGTTCCCAGTATATGGCCAATCTCCTTTCATCTACTCTTTGCCCCTTGCAAGATAAGTCCCAGTAAAGTATGCTGATCACCAGGGCTTAGTGAGTTACAAGTAACTTGGTTCTTGGATAAGTCTGAGTTCTAAAGATGATTTGTGCCAACATCTCTACTTTGACAAAATACTTCAGTGCATGATTGATAAAATGGCAACCCACTCCAGTATTCTTACCAGGAAAATCCCAAGGACAGAGGAGCCTGGTGGCCTACAGTCCAAGGGGTTGCAAAGAGTCGGATATGACTGAGCATACACACACACTTTAATAAAAGGGAAAGGGTTTTAATCTCATTAGAAAAAAAATACCATGAGCCCTTCTTCAACTTTGGAGTTTCTTCCCTGGAACAACATTTGGTAGATAGAGATGAGGAAAGTGATAGGAGTGGGTCGTCTTTAGCCCTGTTGCTTCCAGAGAAGTCTCTGGACAGGCTCGAGAGCAGGGGGATAGTTCTTACTCTCAGCCTCAGGGTAGAGGGGACATTCATGTAATTTATAGATTTTTAAAGCAGTAGGATTGTGCAGTCTTCACTCTAACCTTACCAATGCCACCTTTGGCATTGGAACAGATTTCAGTTTTCTATAAGAAGAACAGCCATAAGAAGAAAAGCCTTCTCCAGGCTTTCAGTTCCAAATGAAATACTGTCCACATTAAATCCAGAATTGTTAGACTTACTAATATGCAGCAGACCTCTGTTTACCAAACAAAAAGTTCCCCAAAGCGGGAGGGGTGGTTAGCCAACTTGAATAAACTTTGAAGGCTGTGGAAGAAATAAATTCCCACTTAAGTATTTTATTACCTGTATATGTTTATTTAAAATCATACATATATCATTTTAATTTAGAAACATTTCCCCTTTCTACTTATATATCAGGAAACCATTTTATTCCAGGTTTTACATGTATCTTTAGCATCTGCTTCTGATATTACCAGGATCACTTTTTGATTCACTGACAGTTTTCTAGAGAATATCACCTTTGCTTCCACCTAAGATGATTGAAATATAGTACCTCTGTCACCAAATATTTCATGCTGATCACCAGAAATTTTAGGTGAAGCCACAAATTCATTCCATATATCAATTGGGCAATTGTTCTCTTAATTAATCCAGTAGGTGTTCATACATATGCTTCACAGCCTATCCATTTAATTGCTTTTTAAAGTGATTTTGAAAGGGCTTGTTTACCAAAGAGGTGTTAATTTTACCTCCTGTTTGAACCCAAACTGGCATTGATTGAAATTGTTTCACACTTGGATGTCATCCCCAAATACTAGTTCACTGTTCAAAATGAAGTAACCTAGCAGGAAAGCCTGATGTGCTGCAGTCCATGGGGTCACCAAGAGTCAGACTGAGCAAGGGAACAACAAAGTGAGCCTTCTGTAGCCAAGAAAGCAGACTGGGGACGGGGGTGGGGTGGGGTGGGGGAGGGAATCTCACCTTGTAGTCAAACTGACAGCTCCAGAGGATGATTCTGTAACTCCGGTAACTGTCCTGCCCCTCAAGGCCACCGTCTTTCAGACCTTTCCATGAACCGATTTTAAACGGCAGTCCTTCCGCCTGTCTCTGTCTCCGCAGATCCGATCGCATCCGCAGTTTGGCGATCTCTGCCAGAGGACCACGGCTGCCTCCTGCTGCCCCAGCTGGACACTGGGGAACTACATTGCTATTCTGAACAACAGATCATCCTGCCAGAAAATCGTGGAGCGCGATGTTTCTCATACCTTGAAGCTTCTCCGCACGTGCGCCAAACACTACCAGAACGGCACCCTGGAGCCAGACTGCTGGGATATGGCGGCCCGGAGGAAGGACCAGCTCAAGTGCACCAACGTGCCACGGAAATGCACCAAGTACAACGCCGTGTACCAGATCCTTCACTACTTGGTGGACAAGGACTTCATGGCCCCGAAGACAGCCGATTCCACGCCCACTCTGAAATACAGCATGCTCTTTTCGCCCACCGAGAAAGGCGAGAGCATGATGAACATCTACCTGGACAACTTCGAAAACTGGAACGCATCCGACGGCGTCACCACTGTCACCGGCATTGAGTTTGGTATCAAGCACAGCTTGTTTCAGGATTATCTTCTGATGGATACCGTGTATCCCGCCATCGCCATGGTGATCGTCCTTTTAGTCATGTGCATCTACACCAGGTCCATGTTCATCACCCTGATGACGATGTTTGCCATCATCAGTTCTTTGATCGTGTCCTATTTTCTCTACCGCGTGGTGTTTAACTTTGAATTTTTCCCTTTTATGAACCTCACCGCGCTCATTATTCTGGTGGGCATTGGAGCAGACGATGCTTTCGTCCTATGTGACGTCTGGAACTACACCAAATTTGACAAGCCTCACGCGGAAACATCAGAGACAGTGAGCATCACGCTGCAGCATGCTGCCCTGTCCATGTTCGTCACCAGTTTTACCACGGCAGCTGCCTTTTACGCCAACTACGTGAGCAACATCACGGCCATCAGATGCTTCGGGGTGTATGCGGGGACAGCCATCCTCGTCAATTACGTGCTGATGGTCACGTGGCTTCCGGCGGTGGTTGTCCTGCACGAGCGGTATCTGCTTAATATCTTCAGCTGTTTCAAGAAGCCCCAGCAGCAGATTTATGACAACAAAAGCTGCTGGACGGTGGCCTGTCAGAAGTGCCACAAAGTCCTTTTTGCCATTTCAGAAGCATCTCGAATTTTTTTTGAAAAAGTCTTGCCGTGCATCGTTATTAAGTTTCGCTACCTCTGGCTATTCTGGTTCCTGGCCTTAACGGTGGGCGGGGCCTACATCGTCTGCATAAACCCAAAGATGAAGCTGCCCTCCTTGGAGCTCTCCGAGTTTCAGGTGTTCAGGTCGTCTCACCCTTTTGAACGTTACGACGCCGAGTACAAAAAGCTGTTCATGTTCGAGCGCGTCCACCACGGAGAGGAGCTCCACATGCCCATCACGGTCATCTGGGGTGTATCCCCAGAGGACAACGGCAACCCCCTAAACCCTAAGAGCAAAGGGAAGCTGACCTTGGACAGCGCCTTCAACATCGCTAGTCCGGCTTCGCAGGTCTGGATTTTGCACTTCTGTCAAAAACTGAGAAATCAGACCTTCTTTTACCAGACCGACGAACAGGACTTCACCAGCTGCTTCATCGAGACCTTTAAGCAGTGGATGGAAAACCAGGACTGCGATGAGCCTGCCCTATACCCCTGCTGCAGCCACTGGAGCTTCCCCTACAAGCAGGAGATTTTCGAACTGTGCATCAAGAGAGCCATCATGGAGCTGGAGAGGAGCACAGGCTACCACTTAGATAGCAAGACCCCGGGGCCGAGGTTTGACATCAATGACACCATCAGGGCAGTTGTGCTAGAGTTCCAGAGTACCTACCTCTTCACCCTGGCTTATGAAAAAATGCATCAGTTTTATAAAGAGGTGGACTCATGGATTTCCAACGAGCTGAGTTCTGCCCCTGAGGGCCTCAGCCACGGCTGGTTTGTCAGCAATCTGGAGTTCTATGACCTCCAGGACAGCCTCTCCGATGGCACCCTCATTGCCATGGGGCTGTCCGTGGCCGTGGCCTTCAGTGTGATGCTGCTGACCACTTGGAACATAATCATCAGCCTTTACGCCATCATTTCGATTGCCGGAACTATATTTGTCACCGTGGGTTCCCTCGTCCTACTGGGCTGGGAGCTGAACGTTTTGGAGTCCGTCACCATTTCGGTGGCGGTGGGCCTGTCTGTAGACTTTGCTGTCCATTATGGGGTGGCTTATCGCTTGGCCCCAGATGCTGACCGAGAAGGGAAGGTGATCTTCTCTCTGAGTCGCATGGGCTCTGCCATCGCCATGGCCGCGCTGACCACCTTCGTGGCCGGGGCCATGATGATGCCCTCTACGGTTCTGGCTTACACCCAGCTGGGCACCTTCATGATGCTCATCATGTGTATCAGCTGGGCTTTCGCCACCTTCTTTTTCCAGTGCATGTGCCGGTGCCTTGGGCCGCAGGGGACCTGCGGTCAGATCCCTTTACCTAAAAAACTCCAGTGCAGTGCCTTCTCCCACGCCTTGTCTGCAAGTCCCAGTGACAACGGACCAAGCAAGACACACACCCTGAATGCTTATCATTTAGATCCTAGGGGCCAGACATCAGAAATGGAACATGAGTTTTATGAATTGGAACCTCTGGCCGCCCACAGCTGTGCAGCGTCTGAGAAGACCACTTACGAAGAGACCCACATCTGCTCTGAATTTTTCAGCAGCCAGGCGAGGCATTTAGGGCTGCCTGTCCACACAGCTTACAACAGTGAACTCAACAAAAGCACCAAAAATGAAACGAGCCCTGCCTTGTTGCAGGCCTCTCTTGAACAGCACACCATGTGTCACTTCTTCTCTCTGAATCAGAGATGCAGCTGCCCAAATGCCTACAAACATTTGAAATACAGCCCACCCTGCTGCCAGCAGATGGGCGACTGTTTGTGCCACCAGTGCGCTCCCACTGCCAGCAGCTTCGTGCACGTCCAGAATGGCCTGGCGCCTCTGAAGGCCGCACACCAAGCCCCCGAGGGCTTCATGCATCCGGTCCCGCGCATCCACCCCTGTTCTGGCCAACAGTGCAGGGCAAAACTGCCTGGAGCCCAGAATGCTCTGCCCAGGAGTTTCTTCCTCCACCCAGTGCAGCACATTCAGGCCCAAGAAAAAATCACTAAGACCAGTGTACACAGTCTTCAGAGCCTCGAAGAGCATCTTCCAAAGACGGTAGAGCCATCATCATTGGTCTGCAGAAGTGCCGGAGCCTTACACAAAGCCTGCTGTGGTCCTGAGACTCACCCAAGGGGACTCTGTAAAAACAGAGACCTCAGGACCACGGAGGGCAGTGGCGGGGCCGCCGCCAAGGACTCCGTTTCAGTGAATCAGCCCAACAACACAGAAAGGCAGGTGGAGCTGAGCCCATCACAGACTGATGTCATTGTGAGCTCGGAACATTTAAATCAGAATGAACCCAAATTCCTATTTAACCATTTAATAGGGGAGGCCGGGTATAGGTCCTGCCCAAACAACCCACAGAGCCGTGGCAGAATTGTGAGAGTGAAGCGCAGTTCTGTGGACTGTCCAATACCAAACATCGAAGCCGGCGTGCCTGCTGTGTTAACACCCTCAGAACTTTCTGGCGAGAGTTTGTTAATAAAAACACTTTAATAAATATAGTGTTAAACCAGCGCCTCAGTCGTGCCTTTGAAATAGAAATCCGGAATTTTAGAAACAAGAGTCCAGAAATACAGGAACAGGCATGTTTCACTTTGTCAAAAATCATGAAGTATTTTTAGATTCCATATGAACAATCAACAAACGCATATATCTAATGAGTGTTAAGAGTGTTAGCCGTTTGGGGTTTTATATTTTCAAAAAGTACAGTTGTTTTTTGACATTTACACTCAACTTGAACAGTTATTGCCTGCTTCTCTACCCTCTCATAGCAGTGAGTCAAAGATTTAGAGTCTGAATTATCTAGAACTTTCGTTTCTCCCTGGCAGTTGTATTTACCTGATAACCCTTATTCTGGTGCCTTTGGTTGTCAGTAGTTAGGGCTTTTGATGACTTAAGAGAAATACTGATTTTTAAGAAAGCTACTTCAGTTGGGATTCAGGAACTAAACAACTTTAAAATTTCTAATTTTGATGAGACCTCATTCAGAAATGAATTGCCAAGCATTTAAATAGTGCCTTCCACCTGTCTGCATGGGTAGACTGTCCATAAAGCCAATGATCCATGTGTATCCAACTGGTGTCTTTCCACATTAGCCAAACTGTACAGTCGTTCCATGGTTATACCTGTTCACTCGGAGTCATGGGCATCATCTTGTGTCTGGTGACAAATATTAGGGCCACAGAAGGAAGAACACAGATGTAGAGAGGTGATCACCTGAAATGATAAGTTTCATCTTGACCAAGAGAGCCCCAGGTCAGATGAAACAGTCAGAGTAGAAGAACTTGTTCCAAGCAGTTTTGTTTCAATCTCTGCCCAGACCCCAGGGGATGTGTTCAGAGGGCTGCCTTCTCCCAGGCTAAGGTGTCTTGGGATATGCATGGATGATTTCATTGTGCAACTAACACCCGGAAATGCTGAACCTGCAGGCAGCATCTTAACTGACACTCATGTATCTTGTGTTAGATCAAGCTCCAGTCCATGAGCTGTCGGAGCACGCCTTCTGGGTAATTCTTCAGATGACAGAACCTCCTTTCATGCTGTCATCTGACACAGTATGCATTCCTGTCCCAGGCAGGGAGACTTCCACTGAATTCTTCCTTCTGGATTCTGCCTCCAGTTTGATCCTCTGAAGAAAACTGGAGGGAATATTTCTAAGTACAATGTTCTTTCCAAAAATTCTGTTATTGTCTCAGAATGGTTTTCCATCTTAGATCTGCATGATATTCAGGATCTGAAAAAGCTGTCAAGAGTTAGAAAGGGTCTTACGGTTCATTGACTCCACTCCACCTCCACCAAACCACCTTTCTGTGAAGTAACTTTCCAGCTTTTGCTTGAATACTTCAGTGACAAGAAACTTACTACCTGACTATCTTGCGTGCCTGTTCAGTCGCTTCAGTCATGTCCGACTCTTTGTGACCCTATGAACTGTAGTCCACCGGGCTCCTCTGTCTATGGGATTCTCCAGGCAAGAACCCTGGAGTGGGTTGCTGTGCCTTCTTCCAGGGGATCTTCCCAACCCAGGGATTGAACCTGTGTCTCTTACATCTCTTGCATTGGCCAGGTGGTTCTTTATTACTAGCACCACCTGGGAAGCCCCACCTGACTACCTTGGTTGAACCCAAATCTGTTGTCCCATGGATTTTCTGTGCTATTTTGTTCTCATTCTGTTCTTTGGAGTGGGAACACATGGCTCTCCTCTTTCTGCCAGATGGCATCCCTAAAGAGATTTGAAAACAGTAGTCCTGTCCTCCCACTCACATCCCCAATTCACTCCAGTGTTCTTCTCATGACCAGGTCTTAAGTGATTGAGCAATTACTATCTCTGGATAAGTAAAGTTGTTGAACTCCTTGCCCAAATACGAGACCCAAACAGACTCCAATAGAGCACAGGAAGGAGGGCCAACCCCAGGGAGACAGGATGGTGCTTCTGGTAGTTCACTTAGAGATGGAAATAACTTCTGGCTCAGGCCTGACAGCTGCCTCATGTTGCAGCTTTGAGGAACCTCAGCCCACTAAGTCTTTCTCCTATATTGCTGCCAAGCTGACCCTGATATTTGGGATCATATGTACATACCCAGTGCACTCAAGCTCCCTTAGAAAAATCCAAGGAAGAGAAGGGAACACTGAAAAACAGGACTCACGATCCCCAACACTATATCCTTTGTTTTCCTTCTGAAATGTGTAAATATAAAGCTGGCCGCTGAAAATGTAGTGATCTGAAGGCACGTTTTTTTTTTTGTATGCTGAGCAGGGATACAGATTGAATTAAAGGGCAACAAGAGAAGCAAACTTCTTTACCGGGAGTCCAACCCACAAGACTCCTGTGAGCTAAGTGCTGTTTCATGTAGAAATTAAAAACTGGAACGAAAGGGACTTAGGAGGAGGAGAGAAGTCCTTTGTCTTTTCCCTTGGGCCTTGGTCCAGCTCTGCTCTTGATCTGCCCCTGCACCTGCTCTGGTTTCGGGGGGCTGGAGCAGCCTCTCTTCCCTCCCACACTACCCCCTCTGCTTCATCACCCTCAACCTTGGATGCTGTCGGAAACTTTCCACATTGATTTCATCCACAGACTGTGAACTGTGAATTGACTGTATTTTTTATGCAAGAATTTTCTAGAGAATTTGTTAGCTGGGACTAGAAAGTTGTTTTATTTTTAATTATTCCTCATTCTGGGCAGCAAAGGATCACTATTTGTAGCTACGTTTCGCAAAGACATTTTGTCCACTGTCCTCTTCTAGAGGGACTGCAAAACAGAGAGGAGGCTAATTCGTACATAGGGGGAAAGAGCCCTTTTACTGTGAAAAATATTTGTAACTTGGAGGGTATTTGCTTATGAAAAGGATGTTCTTACTCTCTTGTGCAACAGAACACACCTCTGAGATTTGATTCCATGTTACCAAATTTGTCCCTGACTTCTTCCTTGCAAGGTCACTTTTAAATCCCTCTTGTAGTGGTGTAGTCACCAAGTCATGTCCAACTCTTGAACCCCAAGGACTGTAGCCCGCCAGGCTCCTCTGTCCATGGGATTTCCCAGGCAAAAATACTGGAGTGAGTTGCTATTTCCTTCTCCAGGGTTTTAAATCCCAACTTGATGGAAAAGTGGAATAGGCCAAGAACACAATTTTTCACAGAGAAGCGCTATATTGTTTGAAATAAACTGCACAGCCTTGTCTGCGGATATTCATTTGTGTATCATTGTTATAAAATGCACATCCTCCTAAAACAATGTTCTTTGAAGTTTTGCTAAGCTGTTATTATATTAAATTTCATGATGATAATCTATGCCCCAGCCTTAATCATTCCCAATGTTAAAACTTTTGCAACGGGTGATTTGAAGAGTAGTTTTACAAATGTGGTCTTACAGGAGATTAGGAAATGTTCCTTACTCACATTGTCTCACATGGAAACCATCTTTCTGCCAGCAGTTTAGGACAGATTCTGAAGGAAATATGAGGAAACAATGACTTTGAAAACAGCTGCATCTTTTTAATGAGGAGAGTCATTTTAGAAAAAAAAGTTAAGCCTATGTCAAAAAAAAATCTGAAGATTCCATTGGGTTTTCTTCATAAGATTCAGACGTGGCCATGAAAGGAGAAATTTGTTGACTCATGAGGGGATTTTTTTTTTTTTTAATGCAGAAAGAACTATCATGTTCAAATACCCTTTATACCCTAGTGGATCTTTCCAAAATGTTTGCTAGTGTTTAGTTTGTTTATCTCCAGTTGTTATATTAATCTACAATGTTTTTTGTGAGACAGCCACTTTAATTAATGTTTGATTTTGTGCACTAAGAGGTTTCCTATCTTTTCATTAAATATATACAAAAAAAGATAAGCAATGAATATTCATGGCTGACTAGTGGAATCTTGTGCCTTTTGTTCTTAACAATGTTATAATTTTTTGAATTTTTCATGGGGAGAAAAGTGTCATTTCTCTTTTCATCAGCTGTAGAAACCACAGCATGCACACTTAAAAACAAATCATTAAGTAACCGAGATCAGCACAGTTTCTGTCAACTCCCATAACATGAACTTGACAACACAAGTGTCAACTAGGACACGATTTCCTAACTCAGCAAAGCCTGATGGATATTTGTTGCCCATAAGTCTGACATCCTAATATCTGAGGCCATGAGAGTGCTGTGTTAAGTTGGGGGCAAGAAATAAAGCAATGATAATCTGAGTTCAGAAACCATAGTACAAGGGATGGCCCCTCCAAGCCTGGATATTCCTCTAGGGTTTTCTTTCAGGAAAACTTGGGAACCATATACCTTTTTTCAAACTTGTTATTTTGTGTTGGGGCATAGCCAGTTAACAGACATGTTGTGATTATTTCAGGTGGACGGTGAACGCAGCCATACATGTACACGTATCCGTTCTCCCTCAAACTCCGCTTCCGTTCAGGCGTCACATAACTGAGCTGTGTTCCCTGTGCTATACAGTGGGTCATCCTCACCCTGCCCCCCAGAAACCTTAAGTTTGCTCTCTAAGTCTGTGAGTCTCTTTCGTAAGTTCATTTGTATCATTTCTTTTTAGATGCCACATATAAGGGAAGTCACACCAATATTTCTCTCTTTCTGTCTGACTGACTTTCGTCAGTATGACAGTCCCTAGGTCCATCCATGTTGCTGCAAGTGGCACTTCTTTTTTAATGACTGTGTAATATTCCAAAGTATACATGGACCACATCTTCTTTATTCATTCCTCTGTCAATGGACATACAGGTTGTTTCCATGTATTGGCCATTGTAAACAATGCTACAGTGAACACTGGGGTGCATGTATCTTTTTGGATCAAGTTTTTCTACAGATGTATGCCCAGGAGTGGGATTGAAGGATCATACTATAGCTCTATTTTTAGTTTTTTAAGGAACCGCTTACTGTTCTCTAGAATGGCTGCACCAATTGACATTCCCACCAACAGCGTAGGAGAGGAGCCATAATACTTTTAGTTTTGAGTAAGAAGATAAGTCAGTGGCCTAAGTTGTTGACAGGAATTCTGTAGAGCATGTACCCTCTTCTTAGGGGTTTTAAGCAAAGGTTTGAAACAGTGGTCAACCCCTCCACTCTTCTCACCTGACACCTAAAATTGGATAATTTCATGATCTTGTGCTTATTATAAATAGCTCTGTGGTATCCCTGACCCTGTGACTAGTGCAGTGAAATTGGAGTTACACTTGATGTCATCAGATCAACTGGAATACCTATACTATGACATTTACCCTTCTAATCAAATTTTTTCCATGTAACTCTGCAGTGTAATCTACACCTTCCTAAAAGTGAAGGGTAGACTCTTTACAGTAAGATATATTTTCTTTTGGAACCAGCTCTTAAAAGAGCTGGTTTTAACCTGCAACAAAGTAACAAAAAGAGTGAAATTTGTTCAACCTCTATCCACTAGTTGGTCATTTTTAATTAATGAACTGGTCTTGAGATTTCCACTATTTAAAGGGGAAAGGATTTACTATGTAAATCAGTAATCTAAATAAGATTACAAAGAGCCTGTTCATCCTGCTTAAGAAAACAAACCTCTAAGAGTTTAAAAAACTACTGTAGTGTTACTGCCTTTGCAATATAACATGGTCATTTACAAATCTCTTTGATTTAAAAAAAAAAAGTCTAGTGGGACTATCTCTAGGCAAAACTTTACCAGATGTTTTCAATACTAGTTGAGAGTATTAAATAATATCTATTTTTAAATGTCTTAAATGTGATCTTTGTTGGATGCTCCCCACTCCCGTGAGAACCATTGTTCTACCTTGGGAAACTCTCTGGTCTGCAGGGTGACCTAGTTCTCTGCATTTTGGCAGTAAGGAAGTGCTTAAATCAATGTAGCCTTAAAGGATGGGATCTCTAAAGCCACAAGCTTTATCCTCCCTCTGGCAAAATTTCCTTTCCTGTAGAGATCTGAGGAAAGGCTGTGAGAAACACGCAAATCTCTGGCAACACCCTCACTCAGACTTAAGTCCACTGATGTCTGTCCTTTTCTACAATTTGATCTCTTTACCTTCAGTGTTCTGAAGACTGTATGTGTTATTAGTCACATATAGCAGGCAGGAGAGATAGACACTGAATAATCTTGAATTGTTTTAATAATTCTTTCACAGATCCCTTCTTGAATTTCTTTGCCCTACCCTGAAAAGAACCCTAGGCTGTGATTAGCAGGTGCAGTAAATTTCCTTCAGTAAATGACTTCCCTGCCAATCATGACAAATTATACAGCACTTTGGTAAATATCTACACGTTACCAGAGAGTAAGCAGAGGTTAGGAAAGCCCATTTTGAGACAAAATTCAATCCTTCCTCTAAATCACTATGATTCAGAAAACTAATTTAGGCACAAATCCTGCCTTGGAAACAAAAACTGTGATTTTTCTCATCCGTGGGTTGGTTCTTTAAAAACACTCTGGACTGGAGGAACTCATCTTGAGCCCCTTCAGAGATGGAGGGAAAGTTTCATTTTCTCTGTGTTCTGATGTCATTATGTGGGTCTTGGGAGAATCAGCCTAATGAATCTTTTTAAGCAGTTTGGGCCATTCTGAAGAGAACTGCAGGTAACCTCACTTGCTCAAACTCCACATTTCTGTTAGAATAGGGAGCCTCTCTGACACCAAGGTTCACCACCATCATCCATCACCTACTGTTTTCATTGTCTGGTTACCTGCCTCTCTCACTAGTCTAAGCCCTTAAGAGCAGGCACTCTTCAGCACCTTGCTGTGCTGAAGTAACAAAACTTCACCCAAAGTCCAGTGTATTTGGGACACAGTGGTGGGCCTCTAATGATGAAGAACCTCTGCTTTCAAGATAGCTACCATCCTTAAAAAGCAAAATGGATGCCCTCCAAGAGAAAGGAATTTACAAACAACTGCACAAGTAAGACTTTTTTTAAGTTGGAGATATGAAAAATGTTGAAACTAGGATTTAAGTAGTCTCAATCATTTTAGAGTCATCTTGGTGTGAAGCAACAAGGCCTTAAAACATCCTGAGGGATTTGGATTTTAAGATCCAAAGACTTAGGTTGAAGAGTGAAGCCAATCACTGTCTAATACCTCAGCTTCCCTATCTATAAAGCTGATGATACCTACCTCATAGGATTGCAAGTATGAAATGAGAGGAGACCTGGTAAAAATATCACTTGTAAACTACTAGAGTAGATTCTGTTGCCTGCAACTCAGAACTCTGATCAATAACGTGAACTCTAAGCAGAGAGAAAGAGGTTTCTTTCAACCTCATCAGTTTCAACTTCATACAAGGAATGAGCCAGAAGTGAAATAAACTTAAGGGGCACTGGCCTCTCTGCCAGCAGTGGTCTTCACATCCCTGAGGTCAGTGAGTTCATGTTTAGGATTTACTCTGGTGTTTTAAGTTCTACCCAGAAGCCATTGAGTATTTTACGTATTTACAAGTATGCTCACTATTCTAATAATAATGTTTGGCCCTCATAACCTCTGAAACATCCACTTCTCCAGCAAATGCTCATAGTGGAAACAACTCCACCCAAATGGGTAACTGCAGGGCTATGCCTAATTCCCCCAGCAACTTCCCCATGAAGTTTACCCATCTGAAAAAGGAAAATGCGAACAGTTGAAGCTCTGGGGGACAAGAAATGGGGTAGATCCTTTGAGCCAACAGTGTGTGACCTCTCTCTTTACCACATTCAGAAAGCAGAGACTGGGGTCACCAGCTTCCCTAAGGTGCAGACACTGGGCTGGCAGAAAAAGGCAGAGAACTGCAGTGCCCTATTGGAGCACCAGGGATCCGTCTCTGCTGCATCCAGGAGGCACCAGCCAGGTAGACCACTGCCTGGCCAGGTCTGCCTGATATTGTTACTGAGTCCAAGCCTGTACTGTGAGCTGCACCATAAGCCAATAAATTGAGACACAATTTGTTGGGGTAAGGAACAATCACTTTATTTCGAAAGCTAGCAATGGCACCCCACTCCAGTACTCTTGCCTGGAAAATCCCATGGACAGAGGAGCCTAGTATACTGCAGTCCATGGGGTCGCTAAGAGTTGGACATGACTGAGCGACTTCACTTTCACTTTTCACTTTCATGCATTGGAGAAGGAAATGGCAACCCACTCCAGTGTTCTTGCCTGGAGAATCCCAGGGACGGGGGAGTCTGGTGGGCTGCTGTCTATGGGGTTGCACAGAGTTGGACACGACTGAAGTGACTTAGCAGCAGCAGCAGCAGCAGCAGACCAAGAAGATGGCAGACTAGTGTCCTAAAGAACCATCTTAATGAAGTTAAAATTTAGGCTTCTTTTTTACTAAAAGGAAGGGAGTGTGGTTGGTTGTTGCAACCTTCTTGGCAAAGGAATCCTTTTTTTCTTGCAGCTATTCAGGTGGATCTGGTCATAATGTTCCTATAAACTTCCATCAAGACAATTGTTATTCTCTGTTCTGCAACTTTTTAATCTCTTTATAAATGGAAACATGTTATACTTTTAAAGGTCAGAGCCTTGAGAATGGGCTATCCTGTATATTTCAGGCTATAGGCAACATTCTTTTATTACTAACAAAAGATGCAGAGCCACCATGACTAAGCACAGTCTACAGAACACCAGATTAGAACTAAAAAATAAATCCAGTATGGAGTCAGCTTTGTTCTTCTCTGTTACAGTGTCAACTGACTGGGTGGCCAGTGGGTTAGTTGGTTTCTCATCTGAGCTGCCATCAAGTGCAGAGCTGAGGGGACCCTGGGTGGGGAGAAGGGGCCTGTCTTCTGCAGAAAGTGAAATGGTTTCCCATGTGTTCATTCTTACAGGGTGCCTGGGGCCAGGTCAGCTGGGCCCTTTCTTGCCACCATCCTGCTTGCTGCCACTTCCCTCGGGCTCCCTGTCCCCTGCCTTCTCATGCTAAAGGTCTTGTGGCACCCACCCCACCCCTTGGGAAAAAGCCCACTGGGAAGTGGCTGCCTGCAGTCCGGCAGGAAGCACGCAGGACGCAGGCAGAGAATGGGCTGCTCTTCCTTATCTGTGGCTGGAGCAGGTTGAGAGGAATAAACAGGAGGCCGTCCAGCCCTGGAAATTCCTGAGCACGGTATTCCTTTTTAACTGAAAAGAAGGGATATCCTGACATTGATCGGTGAGATGGGTCTTGCTCGGCATCTTTTCCAGACCCACAAGAGGAAGGGCCGGGACACGGGCTGTGTCCTGTGAACTGAAGGCCAGGACACTCCCAGGCCAGGCGTGAAGGGAGCAGAGCAAGTCCAAGGGCCCTATTGCCCTGGCTGTGGGGATGCAAGGCCGGCCACCACCCTTCACTAGTGACACCTGAAGCCCATCGCTTCACCTGCCTGGGTCTGGGTGGTAAGTGGGAATAGCACCCCTGGCCTCCTCGGGCTGTGTGTCACCTTGGCCCCAAATGGACATCCTCTAGGGCAACTATGGGCTTGTTCTCTCATCATTCAGAAGCGATGGCTTGACTATGAGGGCAGAGACATGAATGGGGGACCACCTGTCCCAAGGCACTTGGTCTCTCAGCACTGGTCCCTCTTCTGCTGAGACCCTGGAGGACAAAGCCTAAGGGGACATGGTGGCCACTTGGTGACCAGGAGATGCAGGTCTGGGCTGGAGCCTGACTGAAGATGGGGATACCAGCTGGGAGTCAGCCAGTGTCACTGGTCCCTGTGAGATACACACAGACCCCCACCAAGGCTGCAGGGGGGGCCCTCTGAGGATGCAGGAAGGACAGCCTGGCACAGGATCCCTGAGGAGGGGACATGAACCTCTTCTGTATCTGGGCAACGGGGCAGAGCTGGAAACCAACCTCGGGCGATTGAGGAGCTGAATGTTGAGTTTTAATTTAATTCCTCCCAAAAGGCTAGCAGCTGCCACGGCAGACAATCCAGCCTAGGCATCGCTGGTTCTCAAACTTGCATAAAAACAAGCATCACCTGAGCAGCTCAGTGAGAAGGGGCTGGGTTTCCACAGGTCGCAGGTAGGGAGAGAGGCCCTGAGAGGTGTGAGTCGTCCCAACTGACTCAACCTCTGTCCATTCTGCCCCCCCCCCCCCTTCCTTTCTCCCCAGGTCTCAGCCTTCTCTGTCACCCTCTTCTTTCTCCTTTCCCTCCATCGCTTAGTTTCCGTTCTCTCTGCAAATCTAACTGAGCAGACGAATGAGTGCTGAAGGACTGTGATGCAGGCTTGATGGTGGAGGGCCAGATTGTGGTCGCTCGGCCTGAGCGGGGAGGCTTGTGAGCACGGACACTAATTCTCTGAGTCTCAGTGTCTTCATCCGAAATGTCAACCACTTCAAATATGAAGATGATATGGCTCTAATGGCAGAAAGCGAAGAGGATCTAAAGAATCTCTTAATGAGGGTGAAGGAGGACAGTGAAAAATCTGGCTTAAAACTCAGTATTAAAAAAGCTAAGATCATGGCATTTGGTCCCATCACTTCATGGCAAATAGAAGGGGAAAAGGTGGAAGCAGTGATAGATTTCCTCTTCTTGTGCTCTAAAATCACTGTGGATGATGACTGCAGCCATGAAATCAGAAGACGATTGCTACTTGGCAGGAAAGCAATGACAAACCTAGACATTGTGTTGAAAAGCAGAGCCATCACTCTGCCAACAAAGGGCCGTATAGTCAAGGCTATGGTCTTCCCAGTGGTCATGTACAGTTGTGAGAGCTGGAGCATAAAAAAGGCAGAGCACCAAAGAATTGATGCCTTCGAACTGTGGTGCTAGAAAAGACTCCTGAGAGTCACTTGGACAGCGAGGAGATCAAACCAGTCAGTCTTAAAGAAAATCAACCCTGAATACCCAATGGAAGAACTGATGCTGAAGCTCCAATACTTCGGCAACCTGATGCAAAGAGCCAACTCATTGGAAAAGTCCCTGATGCTGGGAAAGATTGAGGGCAGAAGGAGAAGAGGGCGTCAGAGGATTAGATGGCTGGATGGCATCACCAGTGCAGTGGACATGAACTTGGGCAAACTCTGGGAGATGGTAAGGGACAGGGAGGCCTGGCATGCTGCTGTCCATGGGGTCGCAAAGAGTAGGACTTGACTGGACAGCTGAAAAACAGTGGTACAATCCAAAACATCTGCAAGCGTTCAGTGGCACACAGTGGAATCCAACAAGAGTGGGTTCATATCAGCATCCAGCTGTCCCTCGCACTCCTCTGGCCCCTTCTGGTAAACTAGCAGCCCTGTAAGTTCAGCATCTCACCTCATACCTCTCACTGAGTCTGATCACAGACCCACCAGCCAGCATCCTCTTTTCCCCACTGTGAATACTGCCTCTACCTGCCCTTCAACATCTTTGAATTCTAAACTTTTGGGGTTTTCATAAGAAAGGGCTTAACAGGTCAACTGAGGATTGGGCTGGGGAGAGTCCTGCCTTGAACTATCTCCAGGAGGTGAGGAAGCCCCCCATCATGGTAGATCAAGGGAGTCAGAAACATCCCAATGGCCCAGGCATTCAACGAGGGTAAAGTGGGGAATGATAGGCTGTGTGCAGAACCTGGCAGCAGCTCTCTGAAGCCCCAGGACCTCAGCAACAGCCACTGTGTCTTGGCAACTGCCCAGGAGGAGGTGTCAGTCTGGGCCCCGTCGTGAAGTCTGGCAACCATCCGTCCCCTGCTCCAGGGCCCCCAGGTCCCTGCTTTTCGAGTGAGAGGGAATCACTTTGCAGTGAGGAGATGACTCTTTAATCCCAGCACCGCCCCCTCCCCAGGGTCACAGCGGAGGCTGGTGGTTTCTGTCCGCCAAGCTCTTCTCAATAAATTATAGGCTTCTCAGCTTTCTCAGAGTGATCTTATTACCCCTGGTGTGTTTCAGGTTCAAATAATGCTGTCCACCTTCCTGGAAACTGGATATTGGGCTATTCCAGGGCCCAAGCACAATTGTTCCCTGATGTGGTGAAGGAGCCGGGGAGGCGGCCGGCGGCCTCACCTCTGACTAGCTGCTCTGAGCTCTCTGATGGCCCAGGGTGGTGGGTGTGCTGAGGTCAGGGGGCCAAAGGAGGCCTGGGATTCCTGAGGAAGGAGGCAGCCAGCAGACCTAAGGGGATCCAGACGCCGCCCTGGAGCTAGGACCAAAATCAGGTCAGCTTGTGATCCTTGGGCTCCTCTTAGCTCCCAGGACCCTCGTGGAGTGAGTTGAGAGGCCTCCTCCAGGTGAGGAAGGCTAGGCACCCCCGGAGCTGGCCTGTCCTCTGGGATCAGGGCTGTGGAACCGCCTGGCCTGGCCTGGCCTTCTCCTGCAACTTGACCTTACATGAATGACCGGCTTGCACAGACCAGTTTGATCTCTTTCAAATTCAGTGGAAAGATTTTTGTGAGAGGACTTGGGGGACCACATGGCAACCTAGGGCAGGCTTCCAAGAGGACCTGGCACCCAGGCTCACCCCCGGCTACATGGCTACTTCTCTGGGGCGACAGGATTGCCTGTCTGTGCACCGGCCTCTCTCCATTTCTCCTCTCTCTCAGTGTGAATCCGCTCCCTCTGCCCTTTGCCCCGCCCTGACGGGGCTGCTCCATAGTGGGCCTTCTTCCCTGAGCCCACAGCTCCAGCTGCTCCCTGCCCTGGGTTCCTGGAGTCTTGATGGCAAACCTCAAACCTGACAGCCTGCAAACCCCCTGTCCGGTCAGCTTGCGGGGAGGAAGGCCACCAGGACGTGGCTTTGGTCTCCCCGGGCAGCATGGCAAGCTTGGCAGGGGCAGGAGCGTTGTGAAGGCAACTCTGTGAAGTCGGTTGCCAGCAGCTTCCAACACCCTTTCAGCTCTCTAGCCACAGAGCTCTTACCTACATTGACCTGTCAGGAGGCTGGCTAGGCCCAGAGAGGCCTGGAAGACCAGCAGAGCAGTGGGGCGGATGGTCCTGCCGGGCCTTGCTTTTCTGCAGCAGGAAACCCACATCTCTGGCCTGTGGCTCCCTTATTCCCACCAGCTGATGTTCGAGGAGTGAATTCCATCCACAGGTCATCGGCCCCCAGCTCTCCCATCCCCGGGTTCTGACCCCAGCACTTCCTCCCAGAGGGTTGCTCAGGTTGTGTTCAGGGACCAGCCCATCTGGGAGCTGAAGACCGCCTGAAGTCACCATGGTTGTCATCACTCCCTAATCAAGGCCCCTGACACTGAGCCTCCTTCTGCACCAGATTCCCTGGTCTGTCGCCTGGCTTGGTTGGGTCCGTCTCCAAGCTCCCAGTTGCTGGGGCTGGCTGTCTCCCCGGGTCCCCGCTGCCCAGGGAGACAGCTGCCCCCGTCCATCCGTTGGTCCCTGGTTTCCATCCCAGAGGCCTCATGAAACTCACAAGGGGAAGGAAGGCCGAACTGGGATCCCTGGAGGCAGGAGCAGGCAGTGCGGAGAGAGAGGGGGACAGTAACTGGGGGCCGACCCAGAGCCTCAGGGGCAGCCAGGCAGCAGAGACCAGGCGGGGGTCCTCACAGTGCACCCCAGCCTGGAGTGTCCCCCCTCCCCTCCTGCAGGGATGGGGCCCCCGCCCCACAGCATCTCACCATTGCATCCTCAGGCTTCTTGCTGTGACAGGCTGGGATGGAGGCCTGACACGAGAAACAGCTGGAGCCCAAGGCATTCACACTTGCTCAGATTTCACACTGTTGTGATTTAGGATTAGCAGGAAGGAGAGGCAGATCAGATGCTGCCATCATTAGAGGCTTATCTCCCCTGGGGCCAGCCCTCAGCCCTGCCCTTTCCTCCTTCCGGCTTCTCTCCTCTCTGCTGGGCCCACCCTTCCTTAGGGAACACAGGACGGCTGCAGCTGGTGTGGGTTTTAGGCCACAGGACATGCTTTGTGAGTCTAGTAGCCTCGAAGCTCTGGCCCCATGTGGCCAGTGGTTCAGGCAACCAGGTGGGCTCTGGGCTGTCCATGGAGAGAGGATGTTGGGCGCTTCCAACAAGCAAAAAGCACCTGGGTCTGCTAGGACTGTGGATCTATGCACTTTGAAACTCATTCTGTTCAGTTAATTACTTGATGTACGCATGCGCACAGTGATTGAACGCTACCTTGTGCTACCATTGTGGTGGGGGAGGGGAGACACAGTGGCGAGAGAGGCTGTGGCCTTGCCCGCAGTCTAGTGAGAAGGTAATGGGCAATCAGAGTGTAAGAGTGTCCAGCTGGGGCTATACATAGGACAGTTCCCCAAATTTCCAAGTGCAATCTAGTGCAGGGATCCCCAGCCTCCGGGATCTAATGCCTGATGAACTGAAGTGGAGCTGATGTAACAATAGAAAATAAAGTGCACAATGAATGTAATGCACTTGAATCATCCAGAAATCAACCCCCCTCCACCTCAATCCATGGAAAAATTGTCTTCCTCAAAACGGGTCCCTGGTGCCAAAAAGGTTGGGGACCCCTGGTCTAGTGTCTTGTTATTCAAAGTGAGCCTGTGGACCCAGCCGTAGCAGGCCACTTTGGTGCCTGTTTGGAGTGTAGAATCTCAAGCCCTATTTTCTCCATCCTGATTCAGACTCTTCCTTTCAACAAGATCCCCAGGGGATTCTCACACATGCTGTAATGTTTGTGAAGTTCAGCCTGATACACGGGTTCTTCATCCTGCCCTGAAGCTTGGAAACACACGTGACTGGCTCCCTCCCCATAGATTCTGATTGAATTGGTCAGGATGTGGCTGGCACCAGGGTGTTTAAAATATCCCATGGTGATTCTAATATGCAGCTAAGATGAAAACCACTGGTCTAGAGGAAAATCCTTCTGGAGGAAATGACATGCAAGCTCACTGACTCACTCATACCCTCTCTCAGTCCTTCGTTTGAACAATACCACTGATTCAGCTTCAAGAGGGTGAAGAGGAATCAGAACCCTTCACAGCTCATGAGCGGAACACAGGCAACAGCAGAAAAACTAGAGAGCAAGGAGCAAGGGCACAACTTGCAGAAAGCTTTTTAAAGCCCCCAAGGCAATGCAGTGACCCCTGAGGGTAGCGGTGGTCAGGAGGAAAGTTGGGGTGCACTGGGTCTCCAGGCCAGGGTCATGGGCACAGTTGTGGGTTTGGGATCTGGGAAGCTGGGGGCGGGGGCAGGGAACAGGATCTGCTTCTTCTGGGCTGCAGTGGATGGTAAATGGGCCACAGAGTGAAACTGCCCAGTAGGGAAGAACTCGAGAGCTGCCCTGGACTAAATGGAGCAGGGCTCACTCCTCTGGCAGAGAGGGTCAGGGAGTTCCCCTTTCCACACCCAAGATGTTCTGTCTCCTTGGCAACAAGCATCAGAGAAGGGCTCAGCATCCCCTCAGACTGGTCGGCCTCCTCCTACAGGCTCAGCAAGCCTGAGACTATCTGGTGTGTCCTCAGCCGGGGACGTGGGCAGTGGGGCCTCGCACTGCTGTTGTGGCCACGGCAGAGCGCTGCCTCTCTCTGCCCTGCCCTGCAGAATCCCCCCTGCTCAGGACTCCAGGGCCCGGAGCAGGCCTGTCACGGACAGATGTTGGAAAAATCCAAGTGGCCCCCAGAGTCTGGTCACCTTATTTCCTGCAACTTCCTTGGAATTTTCTTCCTTCCTGGGGATGGGAGGAAAGTTGTGGGGTTTTTTTGTTGTTTTTTTAATTAATTTACTTATTTTTTTAAATTAGTTGGAGGCTAATTACTTTACAGTATTGTAGTGGGTTTTGTCATACATTGACATGAATCAGCCAGAAAGTTGTGTTTTTAAACCCCATATCCTAGTGGCGCTTCCTTCCTGGAAAGAAACGCTCTCACCCGATTGTGGAAAGTGAAAGTCAAGCTCAGTCCTGGGTCTGGCAGGGGCGGGTGGGGGTGAGTGCAGGGAGATGGGGCTGCCTGTGCTGGGGGCCCAGGAGCAGGTTGCCCAGGGACAATCCCGTTCCGGTGCTTCGCGCTGGGCTGAACACTCCCAGGCTCCTCAGAGACTTTCCAGGAGTCAAGTTCATGGCACTAATTGCTGGTCTGTCCTGTCTTCCTCCGAGGAACTTCAGATGATTGGGAAGATTTTCCTCCCCATTTCAAAAGAACATAATAACTAAGTGTTGTGAAGGGCGGATGCTTGTCTAAGTTTAGGCTGGATGCTCTATCGGGACATAACAGCGGCTGCTGCCAAGAGGGGGCTTCCCTTGTAGCTCAGTCGGTAAAGAATCTGCCTGCAGTGCAGGAGACCAGGGTTCGATTCCTGGGTGGGGAAGATCCCCTGGAGAAGGAAATGAGAGTCACAGGCAGGGTTGGTGGGGGGAGAGGTCATGTACCACAGAAGCAGGAACAAAAGCACTGTGGACCCTCGGGGTGTTGCGCAGCCCCTTCTCAGCACTGTTGCGAATTCCACAGCCGGTCCTGGGTCAAACAGATCCAAAGGTAACTGGAACCTTGCCTCCACCTCTCAGAAGTCCCAGGCTTGGGGGTGTGGGGCAGGCTGGCCTGACATTTCACCTCCAGACCCAGCCCTCCCCATACCAAGTGGAACCAGGACCCCGAAAGTATACCCCATTGAGAGGCATTCGCCAGCACAAATGTTTCCCCTCCTTCTCCCTAAGATCCCAGGTTGTGGAATTGCCTTCCCAGAGGCCTCTGGGCTGCGAGACACACTCAGGTCAGCTGTGCCCCCAGCAGGCTCCATCTCTGAGCCCGAGGCTGGCTTCTCAGGCCTGCTAGGAGCTCCTGTGGTTCTGGAATTCTCCAGTGACCAGACCAACACGTGGTCAGGGAGATGAGGTATGAGGGTGTCAGGGTGTCAGCACCTACCATGTGCATGGCACGAAAACACCACACCCACTCCTCCCAGGGTCTCCCAGGCAACCACGGTGGCTCTGGGTCGCTTCCCCACACTTGGCCAGATCCGGAGCCAGGCCTGCTCACCCTCTGCCCCCAGGGCCAGGCTCTAGGCCTGCTTGCCCAGCAAGGGCCTTCATGGAGCAGGACTTGCTTGATGCCCATCAGCTCCTTGAGAGAAGGGGCAATGCTGGGTCTCAGACACCCCGTTCATCACAAGGCAACTACTAACGAGCGAACAAGCAACATCACTGCAGCTACTATTTGTTCAAAGTCTCTGCCTACCTGGCACTTTATATCCATGGCTCCTAATTATTCAACTAGGGCAATAGAATCTCCATCTCCAGATGAGGAAATCGGGGCTCTCAGAGGTTAAACGACTTCCTTAAGGACAGAAACAATGAGAGTTGGAGCTGGGCTTTGCACCTGGATTTGTGTGCACAGCTCATCTGGTTTCCACTCACTCGCTCCCATATTGAAGCCATTAGGGGCTCCTCTCCCGGCCCCCAGCCTCCCCCCACCTCCCCATCTTACTCCCATTTTCCGTGCTCACTCCTCTCTGGGAAGAGCACATGAGCTGCCCGGGAAGGACCATAGCAAGCCAGACATCACCCAGCCCCTGTCAGCAGCAGGGGCAGAGGGGCCAGGGGCCCGGGGCTCCCCACTGGCGGCCGCCTAGCTAATACAATGTGGGCCCTACTTTAGCCCCTCAAATCCATTATTTATCTGACATTCAAATTTGACTGGGAGTCCTGCTATTTGCCTGGCTGCCTGGCCCTGCCCAGAGTCCTAGCAGGGAGGTGAACTGGAGGTTCGGGCAGGGAAAGGAGAGATGGGGGTGGGGGGTGCAGGAGGAAAGAGAGGAGTGAGAGGGGGGGCAGGGAGGCCCCCCAACTCGCCCAGCCTGGTCCCTGTCTATCCGCAGCTGCAGGTGAGGAGGGCTGGGGACTGAGACCCCACGGCTGGCAGGGCTGGGGTGAAACACAATGCTGCTGCCTCTGCCCCCTGAAGCCCTGAGGTGATTCCTTTCTCATAGAGAGGATGGAGAAGGAGGTGTCCGGTGGGCGACCTCTGGGGTCTGCACCCTGGATGAGACTGGGATGAGTGCCACCCAATGGGAGAGCCAACAGTTGTGTCTGCTCACGCCTCCTGCCAGAGAAGCAGTTCCAGGGACGGAGCAGGGCCAGGGAAGGAGTGATAAGCATGTGTCCCCACCTCATCCCCTCTGGACCAGAGGTGACGGCCCTGGGGCTTTCAGCCCTTGTCTGAGCAAGAACAGCCTCTGGAGCGGGATTGTGCAAGGCTGGCTCAGGGCCTTCGGCTTCTACCCTCGGATCTCCCTAACGTTCCCCTGGCTCCTCCTTCTGGAAACATAGTCTCTGCAGCTTTTTAAGGGGTGATTGCACGTTTCACCCTGTGGCTTTTCCAACTGGGTGTTTCTGCTTTCAGGCAAAACTGGGTGGCTTCTTCCTCTCCGGTCCCGCTTCTCTCTGCGTTGCTATGTTTGTGGGATTCCTGTAACCAGGCAGACCTATTTCCAGATTCAGGAAAGGGGGGCAGCCGGCCTGTGTAAACGCCTCCGCTGTGTGTGAAGGACGGGCCCCCGGGGCCCAGTGCTGGTCGGCTGCCCCTGAGCATTTCCTGTGCGGCTCACAGACGGCCTTTGTGCGATGAGCGGCCTCCAGAGGACTGCGGTCCTTGGCCGGCAGCAGCAAGGCCGGGTCCGTGGGGCCCAGAGGCGCATGTGGCGCCCGGTAGAGACTGGTAATGTCCGGGTGGCTCAGTGAGGACCAGGCATGTGGACGTGGGAATCCACAAGACGTCAGAGTTAGATGAAATAGGGCCCAGGAGGGGGTGGTGGGGGGGACCAGACAGGCCAGGTCAGTGTTCAGCCATCCCATCAGACAGGGGGCCCTGTGCAGGCTAGAACACGGTGCTCACAGGGCCCTGGGAAGAGTGTCTGAGCCCATGTCCTCTGGTCAGGGTAGAGATGAGGGAGAGGTGGGGGAGGTTTAAGGGTATAAAATTTAAGGAAGCATCACGCTCAGGACCAACCCTGCTCTCGCAGGCTCTTAAGACCTAGGAGTTAGCACCTCCTGAAACTTGTGCCTCACTCACCTCCTCCCAACCTTGGCCCTGCTGGCTGTCTTGGGTGACCCAGCGGCCACTCCTTTGGCTCCAAGTGACAGCGCGGGTGGGGTGTGTCATGGCCTCTGGGGCCGGGTGGAGTCTTTACCCTGGCTTTATGCACCTGTCCCAATGGGACAGGTCCATGGGCCCACAGTGGTGACTTCCCCGTGTCCCCATCTCAGGGAAGGGCAATATCCATTCACCCAATGGATCAAAACAGATGCTGGGACTCATTTTCCTTCCTTCTCACCTGAATAGCTCTCTCAGTTCCTGACTGATCTCCTGCTCTCCAGTCCCACTCACTCCCCTTCACTCCCTCCAATCAGCAGGGAGAACTTTCTGAATCCCAAATCTGGCATCTCCCCACCACTTCTGCTTGAAAGCTAAAGTGAAGTGAAAGTCGCTCAGTCGTGTCTGACTCTTTGTGACCCCATGGACTGTATCCATGGAATTCTCCAGGCCAGAATACTGGAGTGGGTAGCCTTTCCCTTCTCCAAGGGATCTTCCCAACCCAGAAATCAAACCAGGGTCTCCTGCATTGCGGGCGGATTCTTTACAACTGAGCTATGAGGGAAGCTTGAAATCTAAAGGAAAGGGCAAATCTCTCTTTGTCAGGGAGGGTTTCCAACAATTCTTTATCCAATAGAGTGTTGTTTTCGGACTATAAAAGTAATAAATGGGGAACACAGTGAAGTACAGAAAAATGCAAAGAGGAGGATTAGTTCTTTTAGTCCCCATAAAGCTCAGATCTGGTCACATGACTTACTTTGGCCCATGAGCTGTCAGTGGAGGTGACTTGTGTTATATCAGGCAGAAACTTCCAGAGCCAGTGCTTGATTTTCCATGTTCTCTTTCTGCCGCTTGGAGGGTATGTATGTGTCTGACATAGAGAAGAACTCTCGCTGGTGAAAGTGGCCTGGGCGGAGGGTAATCAGGCCATATCTCCTGATTAGCCTCCTGCCTTGACATGTTAGCTTCGTACAAGAGTCATCCCATCTCAGGGGAGACACCAGTCCTGACCCAGCAACAGGAGAATGTGGATGGTTACATTCATGGCATTTCCCCTCTGGAAAGATGACCCGTTCATTGAACCAGTCCCGAAGGTGAGACCAGGCACTATCTGGCTTTCCAGGACACAGAGGTGAGTAAGCCGACAAAGGGCAGGTTCCCATTGTCCTAGAGCTTACCTTTGTGGGGAGGCTAAATAAAATAATGAGGGACTTTGCTGGTGGTCAGCGGCTGAAACTCCATGCTCCCATTGCAGGGGACCCAGGTTTGACCCCTGGTTGGGAAAGTGGATCCCCCGTGCCGCAACTAACAAGTTTGAATACTGCATGACAAAACAAAGACCCAAGTGCCACAGCTAAGGATCCTGAGTGCCGCAGCTAAGAGCCAGCACAGCCAGATAAATAATAAATAGAATAAATATTTTTTAAAAAGTAATAATGCATTAGGGCTTCCCTGGTGCCTCAGTGGTAAAGAATCTGCCTGCCAATGCAGAAGACGTGGATTCAAACCCTAATCTGGAAAGATCCCACATGCTACAGAGTAGTTAAGCCTGTGCACCCCAACTATTGAGCCTGTGCCCTAGAGTCTGGGAGCCCATGTGCCAAAACTACTGAAGCCCAAGCGCTCTAGAGCCCGTGCTCCACAAGAGGAGCCCCTGGAATGGGAAACCCAAGCACCACAACTAGAGAGTAATCCCCGCTTGCCACCGCAACTAGGGAAGAGCCCACACAGCAGTGAAGACCCAGCACAGCCAAAAGTAAATAAATAAATTATTTTAAAAATAATGCATTAATTGCAGACCAACTAAGTGCTTTGAGGAAGAGAAAACCAGACATTGGGTGTATAGGGGCAGCAAAAGAACAGAAGTGTGACCGAGAAGGCTTTTTCTCGAGGAAGTGACCTGAACTGAGGAGCCAGGACAAAGACGCAGCCATGGAAAGTCACCAGAAAGAGGACCCCAGGCTCTGGAACACATTTCTCATGCTCAAGGGACAGGAAGGGTCTGGTGTGTTGCTGGCAAACAAGGGCCAGGTTGGGAGAAGGACAAGGCGGGAGGGAGGCATCACAGGCAGCTTGTGGGATGTGACTCTAAGTGTTGTTGGGAAGTTCTTAGAAGCGCTTACACTCTGAGTGTGACCTGCTCTAACTCACCTTGACTTACCTTCTTGGGCTGTTGGTGGAAAACTTCATTGTAGGGGGAAGCGAGAGAGGGAGTGGTAACCTTGACTCAGGTGGTGGCAGTGAGCTGGGGAGCAGCTCACATACTTGGGGAGGCCTTTGAGCACAGAACTGATGAGCTTGCAGATGAATCGAATATGGGAGGTAAGACGCAAAGACATGGAGGATGACTCCGGAGCTTCTACCTTAAGAAGGTCCAAACGCAACTAAAACTCAGACAGCAATATCTCCAAATGGAAATAACAAGAGATCTTTAAATTTCCTCAGCAGTTTTCCTAAGAGGTCATTCTTAATGAAGCCAGGTGCGGGCTGAGGTCTGCGTTCCTTTCGCACTCTTTTGTCTTCACCTGGAGGAGTGAACGTGAATGCGGTGAATCTTGAGAAGGAGGCGGTTCATCTGTCCACTTCCTGGACTGTGCCCGGAGGCTGTGGTTTATTACTGCTGGTTTTGACGTGAGTCTTGACTGGCATCTGATCAAGCTTGAGGAGGTTAGGGGTTAATTTCGCCCTGAAGGCAGGCATTATGCCTGGCATCTGCACAAGAATGTAGAGTATGTTGAGAACTCTCTGATGTCTAGCTTAGAGTAGAAGTGTGCTCAGGGCTACACTGGAAATCAGACTTGCTCTGCCCTCCAAGTCGTGGGACATGAGACGACCGACAGGAGAACTCCTGCTCCAGAAGTTCCTAAGGCCCCAAGTGAGCTATTTGTCCAGGTGGAGCTGCAGACAAGTGTGGTATCTGTGCCTGGTTGGCTCCCTAAGGAGTCAGGGCTTGTCCTGGACTCAGCTTCCCCTCCCCCCCAGGAGGGAGAATACTAGTTCTTACTAGTATTCTAGTAAGGAAAAAAAAACTAGTAAGAATACTAGTTCTTACTCCTATTACTCAATATCTTGTGGAGAGGAAGATTAGAGAAGTAATAAAACCATTGCATAAGATGTTGAGGTGGCGCAGGGCTGAGGTCGGGGTACAGGTAACAGGTGTTCTGTCGAGATGTGTTATGATTATTCCTTTGGTGCCAGCTCCTACACTTCACCGCTGGCCTTGAATGTGGGACTGAAGCAACCACATAATATGGCTGTGAAACAGGTCTCCTTTTCTTTTGACATTTCTCCTCTCATCCTTTCATCTTTAAAGACACAAATAAGCAAAATGAACAAAAATCCCTACATCAAAAAATATATATTCTCACTTCTAAAAAGTAGTCAGTTCAAAGGTCCCAGAACTAATCAGCCTCCTTACTCAGTTAATTACTAGTAGCAAAAGCATTCTTCTAGAAATTTTCATGCATGAGCTATATATATATATATACATACACATATATGGAACATTTATATAATACATAACATTGTAATATAATTCTGAAATGTAAATATCAGCAAACTATAAGGCTCTTCTGCATCTTGTTTTTTTTTCTCACATAGCTTTTTAGCAAGTTCTATACCAGCATCTATAGATCTATCTTGCTTTTCTGTGGCTGCGTAGTACTCTACCCAATGGATAAACCACAATTTATAGGTTTAACTAGTCTCCTACAATGGATCATTAGATCATTTCCAGTTCTTTGATGTTGCGAGAACCATATTAACGAACACATACAAAAACACATATAGTTCAAGTTAAAAAGTGAAATAAAGATTCCACTCAGTTATGTTGAAGTGAAGTCATACTGGAGTAGGCTGAGCCCCCAGTCCAGTGTGACTGGTGTCCTAAGAAGATGGCCATGTGAGGAGTGAGTGAGCCAGAAGGAGAACCGTGGGAGGACGGAGGATTGGACTGATGCATCTATAACCCAAGGAACATCAAATATTACTTGCCAACCACCAGAAATTAAGAAAGGGCTGACCATGCAGATATTC
Organism: Odocoileus virginianus; assembly: GCF_023699985.2. Taxonomy (NCBI): domain Eukaryota; kingdom Metazoa; phylum Chordata; class Mammalia; order Artiodactyla; family Cervidae; genus Odocoileus; species Odocoileus virginianus. The sequence goes on along the minus strand of NC_069684.1, from coordinate 52,193,333 downwards.
CCTAAGGACAGTCAATCATAGACTCCTGCTGCTGTTTCTGCATTTTGAAGAAGTAAATAAAGACTCCAGATCAATTAGAGATTTCTTTTAAAAAAAAATTGTTTATTTATTTTTGGCTGCACTGGATCTTCAATGGCGCACACAGGCTTTCTCTAGGTGCGGCGAGCAGGGATTACTCTCTAGTCGTGGTGCAAGAGCTTCTCAGTGCAGTGGCTTCTCTTGTTGCAGAGCACAGGTTCTAGGTGTGTGGGCTCAATAGTTGCAGCTCCTGGGCTCAGTGGTTTGCGCTACTGAGTGTGAGCTGAGTAGTTCGGGTGCGTGGGCTTAGTTGCTCCACAGCAGGTGTGATCTTCCTGAGGGGAAGGGATTGAACCCGTGTCCCCTGCCTTGACAGGCCGATTTCTTAACCACTGGACCACAGGGAGGTCCTAGAGAGTTCTTTTTAATGGTGACTGTGGAGAGTCTCATGGCTCATCAACTGCTGCTAGTGTTAAGATCAAGCCGGCAGAGGTGATTATAATGGCCCTGGGCTGGATGCCTCCTCCCCTCATTTCCTGGTCAGACATATGCTCCAGGCTTCCCATAATTCTGTGAGCTACTGGTCCTTCTCTGCTTAATTAGAGGCCATTTCTATTGTTTAAAATGTAGAACACTGATGAGTGCTTTTCATCCTGTAAGGTTCCTTTCAGTTTTAAAGGATGACTACTCTCCATAATTTTTTATCTCTGTTGTTGTTCAAAGTCATGTCTGACTGTTTGCGACCCCATGGACTGCAGCACGCTAGGCTTCCCTGTCCTCTGGTATCTCCTAGAGGTTGCTCAAACTCATGTCCATTGAATCGATGATGCCATCCAACCATCTCATCCTCTGTCACCTTCTTCTCCTCCTGCCCTCAATCTTTCCCAGAATAAGGATCTTTTCTAATGAGTTGGTTCCTCACATCAGGTGGCCAAATACTGGAGATTCAGCTTCAGCATCAGTCCTTCCAATGAATATTCGGAACTGATTTCCTTTAAGATTGCCTGCTTTGATCTCCTTGCTATCCAAGGGACTCTCGAGAGTCTTCTTCAGCACCACAATTTTTATTCCTAATTACCAATTAATATTCAATCCAGAACCCACAGAATGCCAATTCCTAATCAGGGGTCCAAGCTCAGGGAAAGGCTACCGGTTGATTTTTCCAGGGTGGGAGGCTCCAGCAGTGTGCAAAAGGACCAGATTTCATTTATGATAAGTGAGCACAGTTATATGGGCTATGGAAAACTCCAGAGATCATCTCATCCAATCTTGTTCTTTCCAGTCAGGAAAAAATATGAAAGCCTGAAATGGGTAAACAAATGATTACTGAGTATCCTATTTAGTGCACCTGTTATACCTCTGTAAATTGTAGAAAGCTTAATAATGCAAATTATTTTTCTCTCCCCCCTCAGGAAAAAAAAAGGAAATTAGTTGTATATAGTAGGATGCAATTGATTATTGACTTGCTTTGGATCTATTTGTAAATTCGTTTCAGCATCTTTTATCTGACCATATATACAGAACCAGTAACATCATATGGGTTCCTTCATCAGTTGGTACACTAAATAAAATGTCTGACATGTCTTAACACAGCAAATGAGATCTACGGGTCCTGAGATAGTGACTCACCAAAGGTCAGAGTGTTTGTCTGGGTTCTCCAAAAAGCGTGTAACAAGATGGGATTAACTGTGCATATATTTTATTAAGGGAAATGCCTAGGAGAGAAAATGAGGAGGGGACTTAGAAGGCTGGATGAGTCTTCAGACCACAATGCCAGTGTGACCATGAGTGAAGAAGAGTGGAAGGCAAGCTGGGCGGACGTGTCCTTGACCTTGTGCAGTCTAAGGTAGGCTTGTCAAGGCCACTGGGAGCCCTTGAGCCACTGGGACTTCAGAGGAGTCCTGTGGCTCCTGGCTTTTCCTGGAACTCTTTGGCATTGCTTTCTCCCATGTTTCTGCATTCCCACCTGTTTCGTACATTCCCACCGCTGGGCTTGAGTATTTGGGATTTCTCCCCTCTTCCCTGATGGTTCAGATGGTAAAGAATCTGTCTGCAGTGCAGAGACACGAGTTCATTGGTTGGGGAGATCCCCTGGAGAAGGGAATGGCAACCCTCTCCAGTGTTATTCTTGCCTGGAGAATTCCATGGACAGAGAAGCCTGGTGGGCTGCTGTTCATAGGGTCACAAAGAGTTGGACATGACAGAGCAACTAACACTTTCTTTCTCTCTGGAAGAGGGGATTTTGGAACTGCTTCCAACTCTAAGTTCTCACAGGTGAACTCCCAAGAACATGCCAGAGCCCCCACTTCTTGGTGAGGCAGCTTCCTCCTGTTCACTGGAAAGGTGATTTTTGTTCCTTGTGGACTCCTGGTTCTTAAATGCTGTGGGATAAATGATGTTACCCATGGTGGGTGGCGGGAGGTGGGGTGGGGGGGGGTCAGACTCTAGCCTTTCCACACACAGATCCTTGTCATTTGGGACCATTCTGTGGAATTTTCGATTTGTTGGTTTGATGTCTTCTGGTTTTTACCACCCTATCCCGGCTGCTCCAGTTTGGGGTGAAAGGAAGATGGCTAAGTGCTTATCAAGTGGCAAGAACAGTCCTGTGCTCTGCCATGTTAGGTGCTTTCACGTTATTATGGTTGTTTTAAAGATGAAAATCAAGCCCTGTAAGATGATACTCTCCTCTAGCTTTGTGGAGTCTAGGACTGAACTCCCGCCACCCCTAGTCCCTCTGTGCGTGTGCTATCCAGACTTTCGTTCAGATGTGTGTGCATTCACTTTGAAGCAGGCATTGGATTACAAGTGTTCAGCTCTGGCCTGGTGCACAGGAATAACCCCATATCTTCTCCAAGCGCTCCCATCTTGGGAGAGAGAGAAACCGAGAAACTGCTGGGGGACCAGGAGAGAAATGCTATAGGAACCAGAGGGCACCAAATCCAGGAAGGCATTCTGGAGGAGGTGACATTTCAGCTGAGTGAGGAAGGGCAAAGTGAAAGTGGCCTGGCCGAGAAGCAGGAGGAGATCCTGGGATCGTGGAAGGAGGAGGAAACAGGGCGTTGGACGCAGAGGGTGGGGGAGTTAGGGGGTGTGTAGAGGAAGCTGAGGGGTGAGTTTGAGGAGGCAGAAGGCACAAAGAGGCCTGAATGCTACTCCAAAGAATTTTTTCTGGAATCCAGGGGCACTGGAGGCTCATAAGCCTGCCACAACATGATCAGATTCATGTCTCTCTGGGCACACAAACTCATTCTTGAAGAATCTCCTTTGTCTTAATCGGACACTTTGAACCAGCAGGAGGAGGAACCACACAAAAGGGTGCACCTGACTCTAGAGACAAACCTCTTACTCATTTTTAGGCAGATTTACTCTTGTGTTTGTGGGACTCAGGGCAAGAGTCCCATACACCATAGGTCTAAATATTTTAAAGTTCTAAGAAGCCAGCAAACCATAAACTATAATGTATTTTATTTTTTATTTATTTTCGAATCTTGATAAATATACCTTCATAACAACTGGATGGCCAGGTTTTACGAATTTTTAATTCTTTGGCGTTTGTGCCAGAAGGAAGAGATGCTCAGAGAACCCACCAAGCCCACCACTTCCCTTCTCAGCCTCCTCCTGTCCTGCATTGTGGGGGGCCTTTCAGGCATACATGTGCCCCCACCTCCAGCCCAGGGTCTTACCTTGTTTCCGTCTTCCACAGATAACTGCTTTTTGGCCATCCCTTGTGAGAGATGGGCCAGAGGCAGAGCCCAGTGATGGTCCTAGAAGCAGCTCAGGACCATTTGGATAGGAAATGTGGGGGCCCCAGGTCCACTGAGCATGTTCTAAATTTGAAAGGCAGAGCCTGGCTCTGGGCAGGGCCATCCCACTGGTCACATTGATTCTGCCTCCAGGTGGGGGTCTGTGGTCCGAGGAAGCCCCAGGGAGGGTCCTCTATAGCACAGGTTTCAGGGCAGGAAGACTTCTTGTCTGAGGTGGCAGGGACACCAGGCTGCATTTGGCCCAAGGATAAAGTGGCTGTGACGTGGGCAGTGGCTCATGGTCCCCGCAGAGGGTTTGCACTTGGAGACAGGATGGAAGCCCTGGCTGGGGACCTCCGTCACTTGTAGAACTTTGGCTTCTACCTCCAACGGCTCGGCTCAGCTCCTCACTATGGGGCCTGAGGTAGGGTCTGGGACACCCCAGCGAGGCTCCTGGGGTCTGTGCCCTCTGGGCCTCATGGGAGGAGGACTCTCCACACAGCCCAGCCCAGTCCATCTCTTCTCTCTCGGATTTTCCTTAAATCTGTTTACATGCATTTCTGCTGTTTGTCCTTTTCCTTCCACCAGGCTGGCAGTTCTATTTTTGAGAATCTGGGCAGGAACCAGGGCTGAGCAAGGAGAGCCAAATTAAACAGAGCTTTATCTGCCTCCCTCAGCCTTAATCACTGCTTATCTTCCTGCCTCAGCCTCCTCTCTCTCCAAGAAGAAAGGGTCCTGTCTTCACACTCCAGGCGTCTCTCCAGAGGGTGAGTGGGTGAGGGGGAGCCTGAGAGGGAGGAGAGCTTGGTTGGGCCTTGGAGACCCAAAGATTTATTCCGTCGACTAAAACTGAAATATTTTTTCTGGGTTCTCTTTCTGGGAACACTTACATGTAGGATTAATTTATGACTAGACCCCAAACAAAAACAGTCCCTAAGCCCAACACCCAATAAAGTCCCCGTTTAGTTCCTCCTCACATTTCTTCCCCACCTGGCACTCAGGCGCTGAGGCTGTCGGCGTGTTTACCTGAGCGCAGGCCGGTCCTTCCCGGGTCTCTGCTGTCCTGTGTCTGGCTTTCTCCACCCACAGCTTTGGCCTCTGACCCGTTCGTCAACATTCAGCCAAGCGTCCTGCCTTGTTCATAAACGCTTGTGAGTTCCCTGCTCTTAATTTATCAACTAGTTATTATGCTTGGTAGACTGCGGGTTCTGATTCTGCTCCTGGGAAGCCCTGAGGGAGCCTCTGAGAAGCACTGGCTTACCATCACTCGTGTGGCAAACCCCACACGGAAAAGAGACCCTGAGAGGCAAGGAATGGGGTATCAGCTGCCTCTGGCTGTCTCCTCCATGGCACCCAGACCATCCTGGGCCTAGACTCACTGACTCAGAGAGTCAGAACTGAAAGGACCTTGGAAGCCAGCTGATCTTACAAAGAAGGAAACAGAGAGAAGTGAGTTGCCCAAGATCATACCTCAAACAAGGATTTAATACCAGTTTCCTGTTGGTTTTGTGCCAACCAACCTCAGAGGCCTTGGGCGATGCAGTCTGCTTCCTTCGAGGGCCTTTTAGGAGTCATTCACCCTTGGCCTCTATCCTGGGATGTGGTAGTGGTGGGAGACTGATGATAAGAGCAGGTACTGACTATGTCAGGCTCCTGGTCTTCCACCGCAGGGAAAGCAGGCTGTTGTTCAAGACCTGGCAAGGGAAGACAGCATGGCATTTCCCAAGAGCTGCAGGAAGGCGGGGGTGCGGGGCAGTGTATACAGCGATGACTAGAGGGCCTGAGGGTCTATCCAAGCTGTGGCAGGGGTAAAGTTTAGGTGGGCTTCCTAGGCCAGACCCTAGGAGTGGAGCATTTCTGTACTAGATTCCCTGCTCAGCAACTGAGCCCACTCTGTTTTTTGTTATCAACCTCCCCTCCCTCTTGGATCCTTACAATTGCATTGCAACAGGCCATAATATCTTTTACTTTAAACAACTCTCCTTCAACCCTATCTATATCTGCTTCCAGCTACTGACCCATTTCTTTGCTTCCTGTTACAGCAAAACTTTTCCCAAGTCTTTCTTTGCCATCCCCCCTTCATCTCATCCCATTCTTTTTCTTTTTTCTTTTCTGATTATTTTTTTTAGATAGTCACATATCTTAAGCATATGAATCTTAAAGTGTACAGCCCAGTGACATTGTACAGATACAATCACCACCCAAATCAAGGCATTCAATTTCCAGCTCCCAAGAAGGCTCCCGCAGGCCCCTTCCCAATCAATACCTGCAGCCTCCAACTGCACCCCCAAGGGGAAATGACTCCTCTGGACTCCAGACTAAAACTTCAGGGTTGGTGGCATCATCTTGGGTGGTCAGCTGGTGTCCTGCTTATGCAGAAGATGACCACCTGTCCAGAGACAAGAAATCATGCAGCCTGGGAATATTTCCACATAGAAGAGGAAGTCTCCTGGAGTGAGGGGAAGTCCTAGCATGCGTGGATGTGTATAAGGATGGACCTCAAGGGAAAGACACCCACATAAGAACTCTGAAGAGCACTTGTGGGTGGTGGAACCCTTTGGGACTTTAATTTACTCTGTGCCTTTCAGCAGTGGATATGTTTTCCTGTTTGAGCCAGCAAAGGAATACTTGCATTTTATTGCATTTTTCTTATTATTCACTTTTTCCAAAATGTGCATTTGGAAGCCCAAATTGGATTAATTCTTGAAATCTAATAAGCAAACCATATTATTTGGGGATATACTTAGGAAATTTGGTGTTGAAATGGAAATCACATGTTCTTTGATTCATGGTTCATTACTTCCACATGTAACAGAATAAATTTTCCTAAAACTTTCACACCCTTCCCTCTGTAATTAAGTTCCATTCAGCATAATGTCTTACCATTCCAAATGCTCTATTTATTTGTCAAGTATTCATTTGTTTCCCTGTTTTTGTAGCATTCTTTTTATTTTGTGCTTCTTTTAATAGGCTACTTTTTATCAGTTACGTTAGACCTTATAATCTCACATACCCAGGACTCATTCCACATAAAACATGGGTGTTACTCTGAGCAATAAAATGGTTTGGGGACATAAGAGAAGGTGGAGAAGAGACAATGTTCCTGGAGAAAAAGAAAGGTTTCACTAGATAGAGGATGGAACCTGTGAGTGGGAGGGTTGGACGCCAGAGGTTTTCTTTCAGAAGCTAGAAACAGTGAGCAGTCACGTGTGAATACATAATGGAGACTCTGGAGACTGGACAGGAGTTGGAGAACCCACGAGGCTCCCATGAACTTATTAACTCCCAGCTGTGAGGTCAGGAAGCCAATGTTGGCCTCAGACTCTATGTGGCCAAGGGTCTTGTCATTTAAGTCCTCTTTGTACTTGAAGGAGAGTTTGGAGGTGCTAACCCATCAATGGAAGGATCAAATTTTCCAAGCTGATGTCCAGGACTACATTTACAGGATATACCCAGAATATAACCCCTGGGTTGTGTGTCCACACCAATCCACAGCCTGTTAGGAACCTGGCTGCATAGCAGGAGGTGGGCAGCGGGTGAGCAAAGAAAGAAGCTTCTGTGGTTCCTGAGTTCAGGCCTGCAATACTATCTGAACTCCCCCCACCCCTGCCGTCCAAGCAAAAGTTGTCTTCCATGAAACCGGTCCCTGCTGCTGAAAAGGTTCGGGACCGCTGCCCTAGCCAATAATAAGGGAATCCTTCACTCAAAGTAATACAGTTCTTGACAAGATGGATTTGAAAGCTGAAAACAAATTCTCTCATAAACCACCAAATAATGCCCTGCCCGTGTCTCCTGTATCTGTTATATTTTCACTGACCCTTATAAAAGGCTTGTGTCATACTTTCTTCTTGAATTTAGCTGTAGGAAGTTTCATCCTTCCTAAAGACCTCGTAGGCTTCCTGTGACAACCTTGGAAATATGCCACTTGGATCTCCCTCTCAGAAAGGACTTGCCAGTCAGCTCTGAAGTGTGCAGCCAGCTGTCAGCCTCTGGTGGCAATGTTTGAGCTAATGCCACACTCTTCCCAAGCAGCCCCCAGGCAATGACAGAGAAAGGTGAGGGTCCCAGGGAATGACTCTTTGTGTCCAACCTGGGACTCTACTAATGACACTTTTTTTGCCGGAACTCTCCTTTGGACTGGCCAAGATTTCCTTGGAGCTGCACAGCCGCTGAAGGCATTTCCTACCCCTTCTTCCTCCCCGGTCCTCTCCCTATGACAGCCCTCATACTGGGGAGGCTTACGCCTGCTCCTTCCTCCCTGTGCCTTTCACAAGCATCACTCCCAATAAACCTCTTGCACTTCTAACTCCATCTTAGAGTCTGCTTCCCAGAATGATTCAACAGACACAGTGACAAAATCATGACTTTCGCAATTTCTTAGAATCTACTTAAACTCCAATACTTTGGCCACCTGATGCGAAGAACTGACTCATTTGAAAAGACCCTGATGCTGGGAAAGGTTGAAGGTGGGAGAAGAAGGGAACGACAGAACATGAGATGGTTGGATGGCATCACTGACTCAATGGACATGAGTTTGAGTAGGCTCTGGGAGTTGGTGATGGACAGGGAAGCCTGGCATGCTGCAGTCCATGGGGTCGCAAGAGTTGGACACAACTGAGTGACTGAACTGAACTGAGTTATACTTAAAAAATATTTATATTTATTGATTTATTTGGCTGTGTTGGGCCTTAGTTGCGGCATGAAGGATCTTCTCTGCATCAGGTAGGATCTGTTGCTGAGATGCGTGGGCTCTCTGAATGTGGCAATGTGGGCGCAGGACTTGCAGTGTGTGGGCTTACTTGCTGCACAGCATGTGGGATCTTAGTTCCCCAACCAGGGATCGAACCTGTATCACCGTCCCTGTATCATTGCAAGGCATTGCAAGGCAGATTCCTAATCACTGGACTACCAGGAAACTCCCACTAATTGTACTTTTAAGCATATCATTCCAAGTCAGCACCTCTGAGACTGTGTTTTGCAGAACAACATTATACTCGAGCTAATGGTGCAGCCACTGTGGAAAACTGTATAGAAGTTGCTCAAAAAACTAAAAATAGAACTACCATGTGATCTGACAACTCCACTCCTGGGTCTATATACGAAGAAAACAAAAAGACTAACTTGAAAAGGTACACAACACCCCATGTTCATACGTGCGTGTGTGCTAAGTTGCTTCAGTTGTGTCCAACTCTCTGCCATCCTATGGACTGTAGTCTGCCAGGGAGAATCCATGGGATTCTCCAGGCAAGAATACTAGAGTGGGTTGCCATTCCCCTCTCCAGGGGATCTTCCTGACCCAGGGACTGAACCCAGGTCTCCTGCATTTCAGGCAGATTCTTTACCAGCTGAGTGATCAGGGAAACTCATGTTCATAGCAGCATTATTTATAGTAGTCAAGATACAGGAGCAACTTCAGGTTCATCACCAGATGAATGGATAACAAAGAGGTGGTGTATATATACATAAGGAATACTACTCAGTCATAAAAAAAGAATGAAATCTTGCCATTTGCAGCTACATGGATGGACTTGGAGGGAATTATGTTAAGTGAAATGAATCAAAGAAAAAGAAATACTGCATGATATCACATATGTGGAATATGAAAAAAAAAATGAATGAACATAACAGAAACAGACACAGATATAGAGAAAACACTCGTAATTATCAGGGAGGAAGAGCAAGCTAGGGGTAAGGGATTAAGGATTACAAACCACTATGTATAAAATAATTAGGCTACAAGGATATATTGCACAACAAAGGGAATGTAACCACATTTTATAATAACTTTAAATGGGGTATAATCTATAAAAATTTTGAATCATGTTGTACATCTGAAATGAATATAATATTGTAAATCAACTATATCTCTGTAAAAATTTTTCTTTTCCAATTCATTGTTGCTAGCATATATTTAGAAATATGATTAAATTTTTATATTGACTTTCTATGCAGTGATGTTAAATCCACTTATTAATTCTTATTAACCTAGCTCTGATTAATTCTAATTGTGGATTGTTTTGAACTTCTAATTCTAATTGTAGACTGTTTTGAACTTTTGACATATACAATCACAGCTGCTAACAGAGGTAGTTTTACTTCTTTTCTGAACAGTCTCTTCATTTTTCTTTCTTTTGCCTTATGGTATAAAGTTAAATGGAAGTGGTGACAGTGGGTTTCCTTGTCTTTTTCTCCAGAATAATGGTAGAAAGTGCTTTGATGATAAAAGCACTATTGTTGTGTAAGGTAAAGTAATTGCATTGGACCCCACACAATCCCATCTTCCCTGCACTGAGAGAGCAATCCAATCAGCATTGTTAGGTCTTGCCAAACACTGCATTAGCCTCTTGGATATAGCTAGGGCCTTCATCTCTCAGCAAGGGAGGAAAAGGGAGATACTGTTACTACTGTATAAATGGAGAAACTGGGCCACAGCATTAAAGCAGAAGTAGGCCCAGAATCTACACTGCCTCCCACTGCCCAGTCCCCTGGGCCAGGCGGTCTGGAGACATGAGTGGGCAGAACTGGGCTGGGCTAGTGCTTGGCCTCAGGCCTAAATGTTCAGTCTTGTGATCAGAAATTTTGAGTTGAAATGGTTTTGTTTTCTGTGACAGTCACCATTTCAGAGACTCTTAAAACCCAGCATTCTGTCCAGCAGCACCGGGAAGAATGCAAACACAGCTCTGCCCCTCTGGCCCCATTTGTAGGACGGGCACATCAGTCCTTGGCTTGAGTCTTTCACAGTGATTTTGGCCATCAGATCCAAAAAAAGGGCTTCAGGCTGGTCCTTGGCTGAACTCAGAGCAAATTCGTTTGTACTGTGATGGTGCCCATAGCTTTGTTTCCATGTGATTCCATCACTTTGCTCACAATATTTAATAACAGTCTGCCTTTCTTGAGCATCACCACTGGCCCCACTCATGATGCTGGCTGTTGATTTTGGACTAGCAAGTTGAGCTAAGAGAGACTGACCCTGCTTTTACATCTTCTGTCCATTTCTAGACTAAATCGAGAGCATGTCTGAGTCATTCACCTTATCATCTTTCGGCTCTACCTGTGATCTCATTGCTTCTTACCACCCCCAGGGCTAGACCCCGTCTTCTCTCCCCAGGGTGCTTGTAGAGCTGCCCAACATTTGCTGTCATTTCCCCTCCACACAGCCAGTGTGAGCGATCAATCTCAAAATCCTGGAATCGACTCCCACCACTGACAGAGTGAGCACAACTTCCTCCCGGAACCCACCAGGTCCTGCAGGAAAGTGCCTCCTCTGTTCTGTGCCAGATCACATCTCCCCATGCAGTGACAGCCCGCTGACCTCTCTGCTCTCCCCCAAATAGTCCACGCTCCCATCCTGAGCACTTGCTGTTTTATCTGCCCGAATCAATGCTCTTCCCAGACACTCACCCAAAAGGCTCACCTTCCCAGGTCTGTCTGCTCAACAGTCACCTCATCACCACCTTATTTAAAATAACCCTTCTAATCACTCTATATCAATATCTATGTTTTACGAGTTTATTTTCATCATAGTGAGTATGTTTACTTGTTTTATTGATCACCATATGTTGTCCTATTTTAGATTATATACTCCTTGAGGTCAGGCTTCCCTGATAGCTCAGTTGGTAAAGAATCCGCCTGCAGTGCGGGAGACCTGGGTTCGATCCCTGGGTTGGAAGATCCCCTGGAGAAGGGAAAGGCTACGCACTCCAATATTCGGGCCTGGAAAATTTCGTGGACCGTAGAGTCCATGGGGTCACAGAGAGTTGGACATGACTGAGCGACTTTCACTCACTCACTCCTTGAAGTCCGGGATGTGTCTGCTTGATTGTAACTCTGAGTATTCAGAACAGGGATTATCATAAGTGCTTAATAATGAGTCTTGAATGAATGGATGATGAATCATGGATGATGTTCCATGCTGGCAATTTCTGGTCCTGGTTCAGGCAAGGAGTTTGTGTTAAAGGAGATCAAGTGGCAGATGTCCCAGCCAGGAAGCAGAGCTGAGCCTAGGAGGCTCCACGGTGGTTGGTGGCTTGGAAAATAAGGTCAGCAGACAGCTGGTGGCTGGACTCGGGAAGGCAGATCTGTATTGTACTGAGTTAGTTACACATTTGTCTCCTTATTACAAGTTTCTTGAGGACCAAGCCTGTGTTTCATTCATCTTTTTATCCTCAGCACAAAATTACAGTGCCTGCCACAGAGAAGATGCTCCATAAGTATTTCTTGAGTGAACAAAAGATTGACTGAATGAGCAACTGGTGTTTCCTGAGCAATATCAATCTTGTGGAATGAATTGCGTCCCCCTCCCCCAAACCCGTGGTTGAATTCCTAACCCCTAGTTCTTCAGAATGTGGCTGTGTTTGGGGACAGGGCATGTACAGAGGTGATTAAAGTAAAATGCGGTAATTAGGGTAGACCCTAATCCATGATGACCGATGTCATATAATTTCATTATAAATGAAATTAGGACATAGATATGTACAGAGGGAAGACTGTGAAGACGCAAGAAGGGACTACCCTGGTGGTCCAGTGGTTAAGAATTTACCTTCAAATGCAGGGCACCCGGGTTTCATCCCTGGTCAGAGAGCTAAGATCCCATGTGCAACTAAGTCCACGCACTGAGACTTAGACCTAACACAGCCAAATAAATAAATACTAAAAAAAAAGAGTTCACATCCTTAAAAAAATAAAAAGACACAAGGAGAAGACAGTCGTCTACAAGCCAAGGAGGTCTCAGAAGGCTCCAGCCCTGCCGACACCTTGATCTCATGGACGCTGTCCTCCAAAACCGTGAGAGAATGTATTTCTGGTGTTCACCATACCCAGTCTCCTGTGTTTGGTTGTGGCAGCCCGAGCAGACTAACACACCAGTCTAGAAGTAAAATAGTTCACAATCACAAAGCATAAATTCTCCACATTCATTCCCACCCCAAATTGTCCTCCAGTTGCCCAGAATCCCTCAGGAGTCTAAACAGATGTCTCCCCCGCTCTTGCCTCCTGAGCCGATGGCCATCCACCCTCCTGCCTGTTGTGATGTTTCACGTCTCAGCCGACCTTGAAGCCGCGTGAATTGAGGAGACTGGCCAGGCTGCCGCCGCCACCCCATCGCTCAGCAGGCCTGGCTGCGGGTTGCTGGTGCCTGTGGGGAGGGCCCGGCACAGCTGGCCTTTGCTGCTGTCGTGTTGGTGATGGCTGGTGACTGCCAAGGCCACTGGTGTCGCCATCAAGTACACTGGTGCTTTTACACTTAGGTGCCTCATATGTGGGGGACCTGGCCTAGACCTCAGGGTGATTCCATGGGGCCAGGACAGAGCCCAGGGAGCACCACATTCTGTGCTGAAAGCAGATCCAACCTTCTCCTCCAATCCTGGGTCACCGATATTCTTTGTCAGTTTTTAAAATTTTGTCCTTGTTTAAAAACATTCAAATATGACAGATAAAGCTAAACTACCCCCCTCCTTCCTTTGACCTCTACCAACCCTACCTTCTTCCTAGGGAGACTCACTGTAGTTAGATTGTTTTCTCTGTATTCAGTCACACACCTAACAGAAATGTACAATTTTTAAAAATGTATTTATTTATTTTTGGCTGCACACGGTCTTCATTGCTGCGTGGGCTTCTCTCTAGTTGTGGTGCATGGGCTTCTCATTGGGTGACCTCTGTTGTTCGGGAGCACAGATTCTAGGGTACTTGGGCTTCAGTAGTTGCAGCTTGTGGATCCAATAGTTGCGGCTCCTGGGTTCTAGAGCACAGGCTCAGTAGTTGTGATGCATGGGCTTAGTTGCTCTGTGGCCTCTGTGATCTTCTCAGGATTAGCAGGTGGATTCTTTACCACTGAGCCACAAGGGAAGCCCTGCAATTTTGGTTTATAAGAGTTTTAATGCAAATGGGGTACTACCATTATTATTTTGTAATTGGCTTTCTGTTACCTAAAACTATACTTAAGAGGTATTTTCATGTTAGTAAAATGGAAAACTACTAAGATAGTATGGATGTACCATGATTTAACCATTCCTTTTCTTTTAGTGGTCCTCGTTTCCAGTTTTTCTAGTTTCTCTTATTGTAAAAAATGTTTCAGGAAACAACTTTGCATGTGGGTTCATGCATTATTATTTCTTTAAGACTTCACACCTTCAAGTGAAATTTCTGCATCTAAGGTAGTGCTGGCTAATAGAATATTCTACAGTGACATAACTGTTCTATTCCATGTTATCCAAGATGGTAGACACTTGCTGACATCTAACTCTTGAGCACTTGACATGTAGTTAGTGCAACTGAGGAAGTGAAATTGTAATTGTGTTTGTTGTTGTGCAGTCACTCAGTCGTGTCCAACTCTTTGTGACTGCATGGACTGCAACATGCCAGGCCTCCCTGTCCTTCACCAACTCCTGGAGCTTGCTCAAACTCACGTCCATTGAGTCAGTGATGCCATCCAACCATCTCATCCTCTTCATTCCCTTATCCTATTGCCTTCAATCTTTCCCAGCATCAGGGTCTTTTCCAGTGAGTCAACTTTTTGCGTCAGATGACCAAAGTACTGGAGCTTCAGCTTCAGTATCAGTCCTTCCAATGAATATTCAGGATTGATTTCCTTTAACATTAACTGGTTTGATCACTTTGCAGTCCAAGGGACTCTCAAGAGTCTTCTCCAACACCACAGTTCAAAAGCATCAATTTTTTGGCATTGGTCATCCATACATGACTACTGGAAAAAACCATAGCTTTGACTAGACAGACCTTTGTTGGCAAAGTAACGTCTCTGCTTTTTTAATATGCTGTCTAGGTTTGTCACAGCTTTTCTTCCAAGGAGCAAGCGTCTTTTAATTTCATGGCTTCAGTCAGTACCTGTAGTGCTTTTGGAGTTCAAGAAAATAAAGTCTGTCACTGTTTCCATTATTTCTCCATCTATTTGCAATGAAGTGTTGGGCTTCCCAGGTGGTGCTAATGGTAAAGAACCTGCCTGCCAATGCGGGAGACATAAGAGATGTGGGTTTGATCCCTGGGTGGGGAAGATCCCCTGGAGGAGGGCACAGCAACCCACTCCAGTCTTCTTGTTCAAAGAATCCCCACGGACAGAATAGCCTGGCAGGCTACAGTCCATAGAATCACAAAGAACTGGACATGACTGAAGCGACTTAGCATGATGGGACTGGATGCCATGATCTTAGTTTTTTGAATGTTAAGTTTTAAGCCGGCTTTTTCACTCTCCTCTTTCACCTTCATCAAGAGGCTCTTTAGTTCCCCTTCGCTTTCTGCCATAAGGGGGTGTCGTCTGCATATCTGAGATTATTGCTATTTCTCCCAAAAATCTTGATTCCAGCTTGTGCTTCATCCAGGCTGGAACTTTGCATGATGTACTCTGTATATAAGTTTAATAAGCAAGGTGACAATATGCAGCCTTGATGTACTCCTTCCCCAATTTGGAACCAGTTTGTTGTTCCATGTCCAGTTCTAACTGTTGCTTCCTGATCTGCATACAGATTTCTCAGGTGGCAGGTAAGGTGGTCTGGTAATTCCATCTCTTTAAGAATTTTCCACAGTTCGTTGTGATCCACACAGTCAAAGGCTTTAGTGTAGTCAATGAAGCAGAAGTAGATGTTTTCCTGGAATTCTTTTGCTTTTTCTATGATCCAACGGATGTTGGCAATTTGATCTCTGGTTCCTCTGCCTTTTCTAAATCCAGCTTGAACATCTGGAAGTTCTCGATTCATGTACTGTTGAAGGCTAGCTTGGAGAATTTTGAGCATTACTTTGCTAGCGTGTGACATGAGTGTAATTGCTGGGTAGTCTGAACATTCTTTGGCACTGCCTTGCTTTGGGATTGGATGTTAATTAATTAACATTTAAATTTAGACAAGCACACATAGCTGGTGGCTTTTGTATGTTGGGCAACATAGGTCTAAGCCAGCATATGCCTTAAATTTCAATAAATTCAATCAAACTGTTCTCCAAGAGGTCTGTGTGAGCACACGTTCTTACAAACAGTGCCTGTTTTCTGACAGCCTCACCAACACTTTTTATTAAAAAAAAGCCTGTTGAAGTACACTTGCTTTACAATGTTGCATTATTTTCTGCTGTGCAGCAAAGTGAATCAGCCATCCTGATCCTCCCACCTTTTTGGATTTACTTCTCACTGAGGTCACACAGAGCATTGAATAGAGGCCCCTGTGCCCTGCAGTGAGTTCTCACTAGTTATCTCTTTGAGACACAGTAGTGTATGTCTGTCAATCCCAGTCTCCCAATTCACCCCACCCTTTCTTTCCCCACTTGGTATCCACATGTTTGCACTCTATATCTGTGTCTCTATTTCTGCTTTGCAATAGGTTCATCTGTACCGTTTTTCTAGATTCCACATGTACACATTAATTTCCGATATTTGTTTTTCTCTTTCTGACTTACCTCCCTCTGTACGACAATCTCTAGGTCTGTCCACATCCTGCAAATGGCACAGTTTTGTTCCTTTTATGTCTGAGTAATATTCCATTGCATATATGTGCCGCATTTTCTTTATCCATTCCTGTGCCGATGGACATTTAGGTTGCTGTCAACAACACTTTTTAACCTTTGTCAACTGATGAATAATAACATGTAACTGGGAGATTAAACTCCTTTTGTGTTGTACGTATTTTTGTGTATTAATCAGCCATTTGTATGGCCTCTTCTGTGCTCATATCTTTTGTTTTTATGCTACTGGATTGGCTTTCTCATATTGATTTTGTAGAGCACTTCCTGTCTTCTGGGTATTCATATGCTCCTGTTATACACATGGTAGACATTTTCCATCTACAGTAGAACTAGGTCTGCCCCTCACTGCCCATCATCACAAAGAGGCCAAGGAGTAGGGATCCTGGATTAGGGAGCAAACCAGTGAGCCTGCCCTCAACAAGAGACTAATGTGGGTGTCTTTGTGGCCTATTTGTCAGAATCCTGGATGGCCTGTCCTCTGTTCTCACAGAGCTTTGCAGTCCAACCTGAGCTCTGAGTGACTCAATCAACTGAGCCTCAAGTAGAGCTCTGCTCCAAATGAATAAATGCGGACGAGCACTGTGACAACGTGTGCGGTCCGCAATGCTGCGGGTTGTCCCGTTGGATGCTGACTCTGCCGGCCGAGCACCCTGGAGCAAGGGGCGCTGGGCGATGCCTCTCGGCCCAGAGCCCGGGAGACTCCAGCCTGGGAGGGGGTGGGTGACATGGCCTCAGAAAACCTTTCTGATCCCAACACGGAGTCCACACCCTTCCTTGCTTTGTCCCAGCAAAGTGCTGGGGTGACTGGTGGACTTGGACTTGTGTCAGATAAGTGCTGTATGACCTTGGGAAGGTCTCTGAATCCGATTTTCCTCCTCTGTGACCCAGGGATGCAAATCTCCAAGTGATCTGAGCATGTAGGGCTGCTTTGTATTGTGTGTAAAATACTGGAAGGGCAGCTTGTGAACTATACGGGCATCTGTCCCTCGACCTGGTTCACATGTCAGGAGTCTGGCTGGGTTTCTGTGTAGGAGTCAAACAAGCTGGTGGTCCAATGGTTAAGACTATTCTGCCAATGCAGGGGGCATGAGTTCGATCCCTGGTCAGAAAACTAAGATCCCACATACCCTTTGGCATGGCCAAAAGATAAATAATACTAATAAAGTGGCATCCCTATTTTAAAAAAGCAAGCTGGAGGCTCACCTTGCATGTTATCCTGTCTGTTTATATTTTCACCAGGGATTCCTGAGAACTAAAGGGCCACCCCCCTTTTAGAGCTCACCAGCGGCTCAGCAGAGATGGTTGAGCCCTTTTCACAAGACTGGGGCCGACTGAGGTGTGTGGCCTGGGCATCTCCACCCCTGCTTCTCAGGCACTAGGCTTCTCCAAGGAAGGTCAAGGGCAATTTTGTGGGCTCTGAGAGAATCATGGGGGACCCACAGCAGGCAGTTCCAGGAGGTCTGGAGGCAGGAGGAGGCCTGTCCTCTCACTAATGAATGCTGTGTCTGGATATTTCTCAGAGAAGGAGAATATTTGTGTTCTTACTTCCTCTGACTCTCCAATCAAACCTCGTAGTCCCTTTGGCTTCCCCTTCACACCTCCCCAGGCAGCCGGATTCTCATCCTTTTGCCCAGAGTTGGAAATAAGATTCCTTTGTGGAGTCAGCCCTATTTTCAGCACTGACTGTGTTTGGTTTGAATCCAGGGTTTGCCACTTACCAGATGGAGGACTCAGTCACCTTGCTTAAACTCTTCCCCCCTCAGTTGTCTCATCTTTGAAATGGACGTGTTGATTCCTCTGGCCCAGGGTGGTTCTGAGCAGTCAATGTGATGCTTAATGTAAAACACCTAGCCAAGGCCTGGCACTCAGAACTTGTTCATCTTTGTCTTTTATTAATGTAATTATTAATGCATGACAAATGTTAATGATGAGTGGCTGATACGAAGATGAATAAAACATGCTCTCTGCTGTTTGGAGGCAGAATCTAGTTGAGAAGAAACACAGGCATCTACTACATGACTATGAACAGGAGGGAAATGGAGAATGATGCTGGCTTTCCAGGGAGAGGGGCAGCTGTGTACAGAGGCGCACATCTGGACAGTTGTAGATGTAGAATCTGGCTCTGGCTTGTGTCATACGAGGCCCAGGTCCAAGGCTACTTCCCACCTGGGCGATAAAGCAGTAGGACCAGGCTCCCTGCCCTTCCTGTTCCTCTCCTCGTGACTTACCCCAGAGCTCCTGGGGATGCTCCTACCCTCACTGCCTCCCCTGACACTGGCTCCAGCTTATCTCCAGAGCTGTCCTGTAGAATTTAGACCTTCACTCTGATCTGGCCTTCACCTCTGGGCTAGAACTCTTGAAAATGAAACTGGAAGCGGAGCTGGTTCTTGACCCCCTACCCTAATTGCAACCCCTTGGCTACATGAGTCACCACCAGAGCCTTGGTTTATGCAGGGGCAGCAGGCTCCGCTTGTCTGGGTTGGGCGTCCAGATAGGAACGGCCCACTCCTGGGGCACACTGCTATACTCACATGGAGTGGGATGCATCTTTTGAGTTTCCAAACCATCTCCTTGGAGGCGTATGAGATTGGAGGCAGGTTGTGGATGGAAGAGTCTCAGCCTCACCCTAGTCATACGGAAATAGGCTGTTCAGTCCTGCCACTCTAAAACATATCATTAAGAAAATAAGCAATTGATGGACATTTAGGTTGCTTCCATGCTTCGCCTATTGTGAACAGTACTGCTATGAACATAGGGGTGCATGTGTCTTTTTGAATTAGAGTTTTGTCTGCATAGATGCCTAGGATGGGCTTCCTAGGTGGTGCTAGTGGTAAAGAATCCACCTGCAAGTGCAGAAGACATAAGAGATGTGGATTCAATCCCTTGGTCAGGAAGATCCTCTGGAGGAGGAAATGGCAACTTACTCCAGTATTCTTGCCTGGAGAATCTCATGGACAGAGGAGCCTGGTGGGCTCTAGTTCATTTGGTCTCACAAAGTCAGACATGACTGAAGCAACTTAGCATGCATGCTCAAGATGTCCATCGAAAGATGAATGGATAAAGATGCGGTACATATACACAATGGAATACTACTCAACCATAAAAAAGAATGAAATAATGTCATTGCAGGAACATGGATGGACCTAGAGACTGTCAAGCTAAGTGAAGTATGTCAGGCAGAGAGAGACCATTCTTATATGATCACTAATATGTGAAGTCTGAAATATGACACAAATGAATTTATCTACTGGTAAAGAATCTGCCTGCAATGTGAGAGATCTGGGTTCAATCCCTGAGTTGGGAAGATCCTCTAGAGAAGGGAAAGGCAAGCCACTCCAGTATTCTGGCCTGGAGAATTACATGAACTGTATAGTCCATGGGGTCACAAAGAGTTGTACATGATTGAGCGACTTTCATTTTTCACAAAACAGATTCATTGACACAGAGAAGAGACTTGTGGTTGCCAAGGGAAAGGAGGGGTGGGAGAGGCATGGACTGGGAGTTTGGGATTGGCAGATGCAAGCCATTATATGGAGAATGGATAAACAACAAGGTCCTACTGTATAGCACAGTGAACTCTAATATCCTGGGATAAACCATAATGGAAAAGAATATTTAAAAGAATGTATATATGTGTATAACTGAGTCACTTTACTATAACACAACATTGTAAATCAACTGTTCAGTTCAGTCGCTCAGTTGTGTCTGACTCTTTGCAACTCATGGACTGCAGCACGCCAGGCTTCCCTGTCTTTCACCAACTCTCAGAGCTTGCTCAAACTCATGTCCATTGAGTCAGTGATGTCATCCAACCATCTCATCCTCTGTCGTCCCCTTCTCCTCCTGCCTTCAATCTTTCCCAGCATCAGGGTCTTTTCCAACGAGTTGGTTTTTCACATCAGGTGGCCAAAGTATTGGAGTTTCAGCTTTAGCATCAGTCCTTCCAATGAATATTCAGTACTGATTTCCTTTAAGATGGACTGGTTGGATCTGCTTGCAGTCCAAGGGACTCTCAAGAGTCTTCTCCAACACCACGTTCAAAAGTATCAGTTCTTCTGTGCTGAGCCTTCTTTATGGTCCAACTCTCACATCCATACATGACTACTGGAAAAACCATAGCTTTGACTAGGCAGACCTTTGTTGGCAAAGTAACGTCTCTGCTTTTTAATATGCTGTCTAGGTTGGTCATAGCTTTTCTTCCAAAGAGCAAACGTCTTTTAATTTCATGGTTGCAGTCACCATTTGCAGTGATTTTGGAGCCCCCAAAATAAAGTGTCACTGTTTCCATTGTTTCCCCATCTATTTGCCGTGAAGTGATGCGATCGGATGCCATGATCTTAGTTTTCTGAATGTTGAGTTTTAAGCCAGCTTTTACACTCTCCTCTTTCACTTTCATCAAGAGGCTCTTTAATGCTTCTTCACTTTCTGCCATAAGGGTGGTGTCATCTGCATATCTGAGGTTATTGATATTTCTCCTGGCAATCTTGATTCCAGCTTGTGCTTCATCCAGCCCAGCGTTTCCCATGATGTACTCTGCATATAAATTAAATAAGCAGGGTGACAATAAACAACCTTGATGTACCCCTTTCCCAATTTTGAACCAGTCTGTCCTTCCATGTCCAGTTCTAACTGTTGCTTCTTGACCTGCATACAGATTTCTCAGAAATCAACCGTACTTCAATTAAAAAATAAAAGAAAATAAGTGATGCCTATAAGTGGCAGAAGGGTGCCAAGATCCAGCCCTGCCCCCTCTTCTGGCATCATTTACTTCTTGCTGAAGGGGAATCTGTGATGTGAGAATGAGTGTGACCTGAACTAAACGAGGGAGATGAAGTTCCAAGGTGGCACAGAAGGGGACAATACCTAATGTTAAGAAGTACTGAGGGACCTCCTTGGTGGTCCAGTGTTTAAGACTCCATGCTTACAATGCAGGGGCATGAGTTTGATCCCTGGTCAGGGAACTAAGGCCCCACATGCCACACTGAGGTGCCGAAAAGTTAGAAAAAAAAAGAAGAAGAAGAAGAAGCATTGAAGATTTTGTATAATAAATAGAATTTTGTAAGTGATGATTTTAAAAAATCATTTACTCCTAGAAAGTTTGGCTAAGATCCAAGCATTGGCTAAAATCAACATCAGTCAACTAATGAACAGGCTTGCAGGGACAAAGGGAGAACTGCGACACCATTATCACCATGTTAGCATTGCTGATTTCAGCACTCTGAGGGCAGGGCACCAGATTTAAGCACTGCCAACAGAGAAACTCTCTGTATACCCCCCTCAGATTTAACTTTGTTCAGGCTGTGGCTGAAATTTTATTTTTTAGAACAAGTTAATTATTGTAAAACTCTCCTTGTATTGAGTTAATAGACAGTGAATTAGAAGTAATTGAATTAAAAACACTTTTGAGTACAAAAACAGTGAGACTGATTAACTTAATTGTCTTGTGCTCACTGTTTTCAAGTCACTAGAAGCATGCTCTCTCCTTTTAATTAACCTTCTGGGGTTTTTTTTTTTTTTTTTTAGCTCTAAATCAGGCGTTTATCAGCTCTTTGCTCATGAAAAAACACCTAAGGAGATCCTGCAGGGCAGAGGCCAGCCGATACCTAGGCAGGTCCCGTCCATCCGAGTGTGAATGCTCTGGGGTCTGTGCATGTTACTGAGCATGCCACATGGTGATTGTGTGTGCCCTGTATTTCCACACAGCCGTGAGATGACAGTGATCAATCAATTTGTGGAGGTACAAACTGACAAGAAGGGCTGAACTCAGGAAAGGCCTACAGGGGCCTCCTCTTCATAAGTTTGACAGTCTCGCTGTCTGGCTCTCAGCCTCATATGCCCTGAAGCTTTGCCGTCAGCACATCAAGAATGGCTCTCTTGAGTCAAAGTCACATCAGTCAAACTCAGATGTAAAGACCGGAATGACATCCTTAACCATTCAAGGATTTGCTGAGTGCTTTAGAACTGTGGTGTTGGAGAAGACTTTTGAGAGTCCCTTGGACTGCAAGGAGATCCAACCAGTCAGTCCTAAAGGAAATCAGTCCTGACTATTCATTGGAAGGACTGATGCTGAAGCTGAAACTCCAATACTTTGGCCACCTGATGCTAAGAACTGACTCATTGGAAAAGACTCCGATGCTGGGAAAGATTGAAGGTGGGAGGAGAAGGGGACAACAGAGGATGAGATGGTTGGATGGCATCACTGACATGAGTTTAAATAGGCTCCAGACAGGAACCTGTGTGATGGATAGGGAAGCCTGGCATGCTGCAGTCCATGGGGTCACCAAGAGTCAGACACGACTGAGTGACTGAATTGATCTCTATAGCAAAGCTGCTTGGAAAGCTAACTGACAGTTACAAAGTAGTCTTTAAACCTGGCAGGTCCCCAAGAAGGTAAGGCCATTTGCTTTATACTTCATCTCTATTACTCAGCACATAGTAGGTGCTCAATAAATATTTGTTAAATCAGTGAATAAGTCCCCAAAGGGTGATTCAGATCTGAAGAGCTAAGAGGGGAAGGATTGTGGTGATCTGAGGGTAATTAAGAAAGATCACACTGAGAAGGTAGGTAAAGGATGAAGGATGGGCAGAGGCTGGGTGGGCAAAGAGAAAGAAGGGTATTCTTAGCATGGGAACTTGTAAGGTGACTGATGGAACAAGATCTCAAGATGTCATGAGAAATCAGTCTGGACAGACTGGGACCAGATGTGTGGGTTGGCAAGTCCCTTAAAAGGCCCTACTTGTAGCCTCAAGAAAGGTAGTGAAATTGTGAGAAATGGTCAAGTTATAGAAGAGCCTGGTTATCTCAATCCCATACACACCACCAGTGGCACTGGTCTGAAATGAGGTGGTGTGGCTGAAGGGGGATGTTGTCGCTCAGCATGAACTGACGAACTTTGAACCAGCAGACACTCAGGGAGGCAGCGAGTGTGTAGGTGACAAAGGGTCCACTCCCAGGGGCCCCACCATCCACGAGTTACTGGTCTACCTGCATTGACTTATAGTCTTCAAAAACCAAACTGTGTGATGTTCAGGAGACCAGAAACCAGGACTTCTTGGCTTGCCAACCGGGGCTGCCCAGACTTCATTCACTAGGAATCTAGCTTTTCACAACTGTTTGTCATTGGAGCTTCCTGTCTGGCAAATGACAGTTTCAAGGATGGATGGATGCTTCTTTCCTGGTCATTAACAGATTTTCCTCTATCAAGTAGCTGGATTCTCTGAGATCAAGCCACAGGCAAAGGGTTATTCTACAATTAATCAAAGGACTTCCCTGGTGGTCCAGAGGTTAACACTCTGGGCTCCCAATGCAGGTTCAATCCTCTGGGCTACACCTCTGGGCTGATTTATCCCTCGCTCTGGGAGGATGACTTTGGTGAGTCCTCTTGTCATACCGGTGTAGGTGGGCCCCTGTTCATTGTTCTTGGGACAAACACTAGAGAAATTAACAGAGACAAGACCTGCAGCCTGTGTTGTTATGTTTCCATTTAGGAACATAAAGGCTATATAGGAGATATTTTTTTGCAAGGAAGAAACTGGCCAGATGGCAAGCTTTTGGGGGTCTCTGGAATAGTGGAGGGGAAATTAGAGAAGGGACTCCTTAAGTTGAGGATAAGATTGTCAGGGTTGGGGTTATAATTCCCCCAAACAAGGGCAACCATTATGGGGCTCACTGACAAGCCTTCTTGTTCAGTATCACAAGCCCAGAAATGGATGTGGAGCTCACCTCTGAACCATACACGTTTGCTGCTGAAAATCACAAAATTTTAGACTTTCCCTGCACGGGGGGACCTTCTGCAAGGTTGATGGCAGCCCAGTTCCTCCCCATCAGGCTTCAGCCTCTGCCTCTCCCAGCTCCCCCTCTCCCCAACTGCAGGCCAGTGTGAGGAGCTGGCTTTCCCAAATCTTCCTGGGACTGCACCACATGGATATTGGGTGCCTGTCTGTCTGTCTGTCCATCATCCTGGGGATGCAGACGACGGAGGTGCTGTGGGGAGGGGAGGCAGAGGCAAAGGAAAGTTCTGAGGCCCCGCCAATTCCTTCCAGTCTTGTAAAATTCCAGGGCCAAGTCCAAGCTCCCAAAATAGAAGCTGACAGAGAGCTAACTTCCTGGCTTCAGAGGGGCCCCTGGTGTGTGGAGCCAAGCTGTTGGTCTGCAGGGTCCGGGCGGGTAGGTGGGTGGGGGCGAGTGGAAAGGAGCCTGGGTGACTAGAGGTGACCATGACCCTGGGGGACGGACAGCACCTGGAGTGTGACCTCAGCCGCAGGAGCTCAAGTGCCCTGCACCCCGTCTTGGCAGTCACTTCTTTCTTTATAAAGACATAGCTTGCTTCTTTGTGGCCTTGGGAAGCCAGCCGATGACAGTGAGACCACAGGCTCTGCAAGGTCTGGGTGACATGTCTTTGTCCCTGGGCAGCATATCTAGGGAGATGGGCATCATGTAGATGCTCTGTGTCCACTGGCAGCCTGCAAATGAGATGAGGGCCTAGGTTACTGCCTCAATTCTAAAGGCCACGGCTTATTTATTCAACTGTCGTTAAAAGGCTCTGAGTTCATCGGCAGTGTGTTAAAAATTTACAGCTCAACAATTAGCCTTTAATGTATATTTTTTTCCCTCACAATTTCTTAGGTTTAGGGAATGCTGTTTTTGATGTCTTCATGGTCTCTTGTGAAGACATAAGATACAGTTAAATAAAAACAAGCCTCAGATTAAAAAATCAGGACAGCCCTGCAGAACCAATTTGCTTAATGTGATCAGATGGGAGATGAATTAACTTGAATCAACTGAGCATCACCCAAACCTCCAGATGTGCTCTTGGATTTTGCAAATTGCTTGTGTGAGCAGGTGGTGCAGTGGTAAAGAATCCTGCCAATGCAGGAAACACAAGAGACGTGGGTTCAATCCCTGGGTCTGGAAGATCCCCTGGAGTAGGAACTAGAACTCCACTCCAGTATTCTTGCCTGGAAAATTCCATGGACAGAGGAGACTGGTGGGCTATACAGTCCACAAGTTGCAAAGAGTCAGACATGCCTGAGCACGAGCACGAGAGTGAGTAAGCAGGAGGCTTGTGCTTCTTCCTCCGATGCCTCGGTTTCCTTCTTTGTTGGCTCTTCCCCTAAATATGACTGGAGCAAAACATCCTAAAAACTGAAACAAAGCAATGGAAGAAACAAAATGTCCATGTGCAATCTTAATATTCAGTAAGCGCCTCCTGGTATTCAACTAGAATTCCCTCTAGGACTCTAGTCATTTAAACACTGTTGACTCTTCTGTCTTAATTTTAGCTTCTTTCCCCATACAGGTCATTACGGAGTATTGATAGCAGTTTCCTGCACTATAAAGCAGGTTCTTATTAGTTATCTATTTTATATATAGTAATGTGTATCTGTCAATCCCAGTCTCCCAGTTCACCCCTCTCCCCCCTTAACTACTGGTAACCATCAGTTTGTTTTCTACATCTGTACCCCTATTTCTGTTTCTGTAGATACGTTCCTTTTAGATTCCACATATGAGCAATATTACATGGTATTTGTCTTTCTCTGACTTCACTCAGTATCACAGTCTTTAGGTCCATCCTTGCTACTGCAAATGGCATTATTTCATTTTTTTTTATGGCTGAGTTATATATGTACTACATCTTCTTTATCCATCCTTCTGTTGATGGACATTTAGGTTGCTTCATGTCCTGGCTACTGTAAATAGTGCTGCTATGAACATTGGGGAATATATATAATTTCAAATTATGGTTTTCTCCAGATACATGCCCAAGAGTGGGATTGCTGGATCATGTGGTAGCTCTATTTTTAGTTTTTAAAGGAATCTTCATACTGTTCTTCCTAGTGGTGACACCCGTTTACATTCCCACCAACAGTGTAGGAGAGTTCCCTTTTCTCCACACCTTCTCCAGCATTTATTGTTTGTAGATTTTTTTGATGATAGCCATTCTGATTGGTGTAAGGTGACACTTCGTTGCAGCTTTGGTTTGCAAAGAGAGGATGTTTGTACATGTATAACGATTCACTTTGCTACACAGCAGAAAGTAGCACAACGCTGTAAATCAACTATGGTGCTGGTGCTGAGTCACTTAGTCGTGCCTGACTCTTTGCAACCAAATGGACTATAGCGCACCAGGCTCCTCTGTCCATGGGGATTCTCCAGGCAAGAATACTGGAGTGGCTTGCCATGCCCTCCTCCAGGGGATCTTCCTGACCCAGGGATCGAACCTGCACCTCTTATGTCTCCTGCGTTGGTAGGTGAGTTCTTTACCACTTGCGCCACCTGGGCTCTTTTTGTAAATCCACTATACTCCAATAAATTTTTTTTAAGTGTTATTTTCTAAATAAAAGGAAATAGTTTATATCAATTGAAAGAAACACCTTGAAAAGCGCACTCTCAGTAGCTAAGGGAGAGCTGAGAGATTGTCCCCATCCCCCTACCCCGCCCCAGGATAGTGTTGGATTCCAGGGAACCGCCGCTGTTCTTTTCTTGATTCCCTTTTTATGCACAGACTTGTGGGCTCAGGTTTCCACAAACGTGTCTGGGGTTGAACTGCACTGAGCACACACGTGTGCACAGTTACTGCACTGGGCGGAGTGCAGATTATTAAGACCCACTAAGGGAATGGGGTTCTCACTGGGTGAAGCCAGTCAGCTCCCAGGGACAGCTGGATCAGGCTTAGGACAGCTGGTTCCATGGGAGATGACTTCCCCCAATGGAAACCAAGTCCCTTCGCCCCTTTTAAATCCAACCATTCTCAAGATTAAATATAACTTGCACTGTTAGCCTATGTATTTCTTCCAGTTGGCTCAAGATGGCTCACAAGCGTTCAAGGGTATGGACAAGATGGTCCATGCACGCAGAGGAGTTGGGTATTTTCTCCAGCTCAGAGTTCAGAGAAGCTGAGCGGCCTTCAGCGAAGCCGAGCGGCCCAGGTTCACTAGCAGAGGTGGGCTGGGCTGGGATTGAATCTGGGCTGAGAGCAGAGTCCACACTCCTTCAGTACCCCTTGGTCCTGAAGGGCCCCTCGGGCATCCAGGAGTGTCCCTAGGGGATCTCCTCCCTGGCCAAGTCGTCCAAACTCCACAGCTCATCATCCAACCACAGCGATCCCCGGCGTAGCTGTGCCCCACTGGACTTGGCAGGCCCTCCACGAATAGCCATTTTTGATAGGAATGATGTTAACATATCAGGAGTTTATGTAATTATTATTGTTACTTTGGTCTTGACTTCCTCTTTCCAGACATGATGTCTAAACAGGAATGACCAGCCTTCCTGTTTGGAGATCAGTGACTTCCAGAAGCATTTGGCCTGTAGGAATTCTTCTCATCCCTCCTCCCCTTCATGTGGTTTCCAAAGATTCCTTTTCAGTCTTGAAGATGAGTGGGAAACGCCAATAATAGCCCCTGTGAAAGGAAGGAAAACCACAGTAGGGCAAATTAGCGGACACTGTTGTGGCCCAAGAGATGGGCTCTGCTCCAGAAATCTCTCCCTTCCATGCTGTATCCACAGGGCGCAGGGGTGCCTGGCCTGACCCTGGGCACACAGCGCAACCAGAGGGCAGGTGAGGACAAGTGTCCTGGCAACCTGTGTTCTTCCATGGGGCACTTGTGCCTCATGCAGTGTCTGCTGGTCACAGTTATGGACAGCGGGGCGAGGTGTGGACAAGGCCTCTGGCGTGGGGTTCACCTTCTTGGTTCCAGGGAAGGTTGAAGTCCTTCCCCCATGATCTCCACACCACAAAACCTAGGGCTCCATCAATCAGTATTAGTCATTCAGTCATGTCCAACTCTTTGCGACCCCATGGACAGTAGCCCGCCAGGCTCCTCTGTCCATGGAATTTTCCAGGCGAGAATACTGGAGTGGGTAGCCATTTCCTTCTCCAGGGGATCTTCCTGACCCAGGGATCAAACTCAAGTCTCCTGCATTGTAGGAAGTTTCTTTACTGTCTGAGCCACCAGGAAGCCCATGTCCGTCCATCCATCAGAGCAACTATTATATAAAAGACATTGCCTGCAGAGGAATCTCTGAGACTAAAATGAATAGAAGAGTCCTTGTCCTCAGATGGCCATAGACATCCAGGTTAGCTGGACTCAAAGGCCAGGGCACGGGGATAAAGAGAAGTGGAACTGACAAATCTTGGGGCCCGAGGAGGTGCCGAGCAGCAGGCCCAGCCCAGAGGGCCACCTGTACCTCCAAGGAGTCAAGGTCTGGCTCTGGCTCACAGGGACCTGTGGGATGGACCCTTCTCTTTCCCAGGAGCACCCCCGGGCCACCCCAGTCTCCCTTCCAGGCGCTCCCAGCCTCCCTGGGTCCTCAGACGGATGGATTGGGTGAGCAGGGCAGGGAGGGAGGGAAGGAGAGCCACTTGCCCTGGAATCCTGGAGATACGGAAGCTGGTCTTAGAGAGAGATGAGGTAATGTCTGTAACCGCTCTGCCAAGGAGATGGGACGCACGCAGCCATACACCCTCAGACTCTCCCTCCAAGCCTCCCAGGCTTGCTTCTCCCTCTGGCTGCCCCCCACATGCTAATCCTGTGGTAAAGCTGTGAGGGACAGAGAGTGAACAGGATCGATACCTGTGAGGCTTTCAGGAAAGAAACCTGGGGTTCCCTCCGTCAGAGCCGTGACCTTGCCCGGACATCTCCCTGCTCCGGCCACCTGCTGTGTCTCCAGCAGGGCCTGGGCCCCGTGAGGCCGGGGTGGGGAGGGGAGGAGGGAGGTGGGAGGCCTGAGACGGGCACCAGCAGGCAGACGGGCTGTGGAGCAGCCACAGAGGACGGCAGAGGCCCTGCGCAGGAGGAGGAGGGCTGCAGGCTGGGCTGAACTGGGACGTGACGTGACTGCAGAGGGGCCCGAGAGAAGGTAGCGGAAGCTTCTGCCCCATGGGGGTCTCATCACTGAGTGGACCCGTCAGAGCTGCTCTGTAGCGGGGTGACTGG
Organism: Odocoileus virginianus; assembly: GCF_023699985.2. NCBI lineage: Eukaryota > Metazoa > Chordata > Mammalia > Artiodactyla > Cervidae > Odocoileus > Odocoileus virginianus. The sequence continues at coordinate 52,164,177 of NC_069684.1, read as the reverse complement.
ACTCCCCAGGGAGACAGTGGAAGCCAGAAGGCCTTCTGAAGGCTGGGTCTAGAACTGGCCTGGTCACTTCCACTGCCTTCTACTGGTCAAGGCAGGTCACAGAACCAGTCCGGAGTCAGGGGGCAGGCAGCAAGCGTTCCACCTCTTGACAGTGGACAGCACGTGTGGACAGGTGGGGGAGCGGAGGCTGGAAGCCCTCTTTGGAAACTGTCTACACTCCGCATGAGGGTCACCAGGACTCAGGAAATTCAATGCCTCTGCCCTGCCATGTGGGAGGGTGCAGCCCCGAAGGCCATGAACCTCTCCTCACAGTTTTTGGATCCTTTCAACCGCCAGAATCTGAGATTCCTTAAAGCGGCTCCACACCAGCGGCTGGCCCTGGGTGATTTCCAGGAGTGAGTGTGGCCAGTGGCCTCGACCCAGTGGCCATGGTCGCCTCTTTATTCCTCACACAGCTTTTCCCTCTCCTCAGCAGATAGTGATCAGTGATCAAGTTCTGGGTCATCCTGCCTCATGGGAAGAGAAGACCCTTCTGTGGAGCTTCAGAGGTGGAATTTGGACCAGCTGGTCAAAATTCCAGAGAGCAGATTTTGCATCAATCAAAGAATGAAGAGTGAGCTCTCAATGACAGAGCAGGCTGATTTATAAAGGATGGAGCCTCCTGTCCCCAGAAGTATTCAAGCAGAGGCTGAATCAACCCTGCCAGAAAGACTAGAATAAATCCTAGACTAAAGGAGGAGCAACTTTCGAGATTCCTTGTACATTTAACCACCTTTCATGCTAACTGTCCAGACCCTACTGGGTGGCAGTTATCATTTTGCAAGTCCTGGCAATTCTCTTTTGGGGGGACAGTCCCCAGTCACTGTTGAAAAACAGGGGGCTGGCAGACTGAACTCTCCCTACCCAGACACCAAGTTAATGACCAGCTTGTCAGGTGGGTCCAAGTAGAAACACTTGAGTGTTTCTATTTCAAGATGCCTGAACAGAACCTGAGCCTCAAGGAGTGACCTTGTGCAGAGCCTACGCACCTCTCTCGCCTTGGCCTTTGGGCTGAGATGCGGCTGAAGGGGACTTGCGGCTCCATTCCCCACAAGGCGCCTCCTGCCTGTATGTGTGTGTGTGTGTGTTTGTGTGGTGTGTGTGTGTGTGGTGCGGTGTGTATATGTATGTAGTGTGTGATAGGTATGTGTGTGCATATGTGTGGTGTGTGTATGTGATGTGTAGTGTGTCTGGTGTGGCGTGTATATGTGATGTGAGGTGTGTGTGTGATGTGTGGTGTATGTGATGTGTGTGTGGTGTGGTGTGTGTATGTGATGTGTAGTGTGCGTGGTGTGTGTGGTGTGATGTATGTGTGTGTGTGGTATGTGTGTGGTGCGGTGTGTATGTGATGTGTAGTGTGTGTGGTGCGTGGTTGTGGTGTGGTGTGTGTATGTGACGTGTGGTGTGTGTGTGTGTATGTGATGTGTGGTGTGTGTGTGTGGTGTGTGTGTGTGTGGTGTGTATGTGATGTGTAGTGTGTGTGGTTGTGGTGTGGTGTGGTGTGTGTATGTGACGTGTGTGTGTGTGTGTGTGGTATGTGTGTGGTGTGGTGTGTGTATGTGATGTGTAGTGTGTGTGGTGTGTGGTTGTGGTGTGGTGTGTGTATGTGATGTGTCTGTGTGTTGTGTGTGTGGTGCGGTGTGTATGTGATGTGTAGTGTGTGTGGTGTGTGGTTGTGGTGTGGTGTGTGTATGTGATGTGTAGTGTGTGTGGTTGTGGTGTGGTGTGGTGTGTGTATGTGATGTGTGGTGTGTGTGTGTGTTGGGGAGGGAGGTATGTGAGTCCCCCTTGGGTGTGGAGGAATTCCAGAAGGAATGTAGGTGGAGGAGGTGAGCTGTTTTCCCAGTCAGAAGGCTCTATCTGTGAAGACTGGAGTTTGTTTGCATTTGTTTTCCTGAGCTTGAGGCTCACAGAGGCTTTCCTCCCTGAAGCGCGTGTCTGGGGTGTGGTGTGGCCCTGGTTTCTGGAGGAGATGGGGCGAAGGGGAGGCTCCCTGGGCAGGAGGACAGATGGCAGGACAGGGGGCCTGTGTGAGCTCCCCCAGCCAGGCTCTCAGCACTTTGCCTCTTGTGACGTCAGGTGGCAGAGACTTGCTAGATGCCTTTGAGTCAACTGGTTTGGAAGGCTCTAGAAGGCTCTGGAGTGAAAGCCAGGCCTGGAGTTGAAGATTCAGCCTCTGGGTGTCTTTTCCCTGAGGCAGGACTCTGGGGGAGTCGCGGGCTGAGGACGGCTCGGGGCAGTGGTCCTGCAGCGCCACCTGGGGGCGGTGAGGAGAATGGCCACCGGAGGAAGGGCCAGAGGGACCGTTTGCAGTGGGCGATCAGGGAGTCTTCGCTCTGGCCCTGACCCAGGGGATACCCTGGAGATCTGCTTCCTGATTACATCAGTAAACAGAAAAACAAAAACTTTGCCCTGAAACCCTCAGATGGTCTTTCTGGGGGATCCTGGAGTAACCAGAAGACCCCATTTCCCATCCTCACTGCCCCACGTTTTGTACCTGTTCTATTGAGAGGTGACAATTATTTACAGATCCTTAGAAGACCATTTTACAGATAAGGAGACTGAACTTCAGAAAGGCCAGCTCCTGACCCCCAGCCCCACGCTCCTCCCCACCTGCAGCATGTGGTCCACCCACCGTGTGGAGAGGACCTCGGGCCCCCACAGAGGGGCTCAGGGGACCCCTCTGAGGACCCACGACAATCTGAAGGGAGGAAGGCCCACCAAAGAATAAAGCCAAGATAGGCATGGAGCTGAAAGTCTCAGAAGGGGAGCTAGAGCTGTGGGCCTGAGGTGGACAGAGTGACCCCAGGGGGCACGGAGGCAGCATTGCTGTTCAGTCACCAAGTCGTGTCCGACTCCAAGAGACCCCAATGGACTGCAGCACAACAGGCCTCCCTGTCCCTCACCATCTCTCAGAGTTTGCCCAAGTTCATGGCCATTGCATCAGTGATGCCATCTGATCATCTCATCGTTTGTCACCCTCTTCTTTCTGCCTTCAGTCTTTCCCAGCATCAGGGTCCTTTCCAATGAGTTGGCTGTTCGCATCAGGTGACCTAAGTATTGGAGCTTCAGTATCAGTCCTTCCAATGAGTGTATTCTGGGTTTATTTACTTTAAGATTGACTGGTTTGATCTCCTTGTTGTCCAAGGGACTTTCAAGAGTCTTCTCCATCACCGCAGTTTGAAAGCATCAATCCTCAGCGCTCGTTATGGCCTAGCTCTCACAACTGGGCGTGACTGCTGGAAAGATCAAAGCCTTGACTATATGGACCTTTGTCGACAAAGTGATGATGACGGAGATACATGCCTGCTGTGAGAATGTCCAGACTGAAACCCAGGTCCAAGAGAGCTGAGGCTCTGGGGAACCCAGACTCTGCTGCCTGCCAGCTCTGTGGTACAAGAGGGAATGAATATTGTGATAAATTTCATGACTAAATTCCACAGACCAGCCTCCTTTTCTTCAGCCTGGCCTGGCCACCCTGTTATCTGATGCTCCTCATCCGCGGTCCTTCCCCAGAGCCGGGCTGCTGGCCTCCCTGGATGCTCTGTCCCCACGCACTGGCTTTTGCTGGGTCCCCTTGCTGGGGTGGATGCCTGCCATGCTCCTCTCCGCTGTAGCAGAACATAGCCAGGAGGTCTTAGGGCTGGGATGGGGTTGGGGGTGTGAGGGGGTAGGAGATGGGGGGGTGTGATGATGTTAGTTTGCCAGGACTGCTGTAACAAAGCACTGAAGTGGGGGGCGGGGCTCAAACAACAGGAATATGTCATCTCATGGTTGGTGCTGGAGGCTGGAAGACCAAGACCGAGGTGTCGGCAGGGTTGGCGCCTTTAGAGGACTGGGGCAGGGAGGATGTGTGGCAGGCCTCTCTCCTTGGCTTGTAGACACTGCTCTCCCTGTGTCTCTTCACTTGGCATTCTTCCCATATTCCTGCCTCTAAATTTCCCCTCTTTATAAAGACATTGGATGAGGGCCTACGCTAGTGACTTTGTTTTAACTTGACTGCCTTTCTAAAGGGCTTCTCTCCCAATGAGGTCATAGTCTGAGAAACGGGGGCGTTAGGAATTTGGCAGAGGACACAGTTTAGCCCATAAAAATCTATTGCGCAGATCTGGTATTTGCTGGGCTCTTCCTCTCACTAAAGGCCATCTGAAAGCTGAAGGGAATGGATCTCTGAATGGAAATTCTGAAATGGAATATGATTCAGAGAGCAGCAAGGAGGAGAGTTGTGGGGATGTAAGGAGTGGATGAAGCAACTCACGTAGGAACAGAAACTCCACCAAAGCTCAGAGATGGGTGGAAAGAAGTGGTTTGTGGGAAGGTTTTGTTGATTGGGGGTATTAGATCAATTTCTTTCCCATCTCCTTTGGAAAACTTCAGCAATGGTTTCCTTATTTATCCCTAGATTGGAGCTAGATCTGTGTTGGGGATGCAGTGTGAGGACACCCAGGTTGGCTCAAGGGCAACGGCAAGCACTGCTGAGGGGCCCAGGGAGAGCCCCAATAAATCTAAATCCTATTCATCCTCTGAGGACCAGCTTACAATCCTCTTCCCTGCACAGGTGAGCTGCTTTTGTTTGAGCAAAAATACCCACATTACAGTAAGCAGATCATCCACACCATTTCCACCACCACCAGCCACCAGTGGTTAGCCTTACTTACCCGCCCCACCTTCTTCTTGTACACATTCCAGAATGGTCAGCAATCTGGCCGCAACCACGAGTCAGCCCCGTTTCTCCCTCAGCCCCACCTGAGGGTACTTAATACATGCCTTGGACATAGTATGTCTCAAAGCATGCTTCTGTAAACCATAGACCGCTGGAAGGCCGACCCACGTCATGCCCCTTTATACTAGCATTAACGCAGTGCTGGATGCATGCACACCTGTAGCTCCCTAGATGTTGGTGTTTGTTGGTGCCTAGACTGGTGATGGGAAGAGTGACGCTCACTTTGTACCCCCTCACTTTGGGAGCGGCCCCGCACAAGGTCCTCTTCAGATTTTCCCCTCTCCCAAATGTTGGCCACCCCCTTGCCCCCAGGGTTTGGAAGTTACTAGAAGGGCCCTGTGTTTAAGAGGGTCTGTGGCTGCTGCTCCCTTTGATCTCAGGCCTGGCGTCAGGCAAAGGAGCTGGGGAAGTATTTGGCACCCCAGGCAGATTTAAACCAGGCTTTGAGGGGCCGTTTGCTGCAGGCACTGAAGCAATGGAATTTGCCTGATAGTCTCCGGGAATCTCTTTCCACTTAATAAATTCTGTTTGAAAGGAACGGTAATGGTTTCAGGGACAAAGTGTTCGAGATGGATTGGAACAGCCAGGAGAACAGCGGGTTCACGGCTGCCAGGGCCGCTGACACAGGCTTTGAGTCCAGCCGCGGGCAGACATGTGGGCCATCTAGCCCCCCGGGACGGTGCACATCCGGAGCTGGAGCAGGGCCACATCATGCGGGGAGGGATGCGCGAGGGCCGCTGGGGCCAGAGAACAGCACCCGGGAGGAAGAGGGGGAGGGGGCTCTTTGAAGTTGTTCCAGCAGGTCAGGTCCAGAGAGCCCCCGGTTGCTGGTGTAGGGCCTCTCCTAGTCAGCCCCACTGACTTTAGCCAAGAGTCATGACAGGGACTGCTGCCCGTGCTGCTGCTGAGGGTTCTGGCCTTAGAGGCCCCCAGAGCTCCAGGAACCCCTATTCTGACCAGGAGGCGGGGATGGGGGTTGGGATAGAGGGAGCCCTGCTATGGGCCTTCCGGTTGATGGAGTCAGCTCTCAGCACATTCCCATCATTTGTTATTGTTTACTCGCTGAGTCATGTCTGACTCTTTTCTACCCCACGGATGCAGCACACCAGGCCTCCCTGTTTCTACTGTCTCCTGAGCCTGATCAAGTTCATGTCCACTGAGTCGGGGATGCCATCCAACCAACATATCCACTGCTGCCTTCAATCTTTCCCAGCAGCAGGGTCTTTTCCAATGAGTCGGCTGTTTACATCCAATGGTCAAAGTATCGGAGCTTCAGCTTCAGCACCACTCCTTCCAATGGAAATTCAGGTTTATTTCCTTTAGGATTGACTGGTTTGATCTCCTTGCAGTCCAAGGACCTCTCAAGAGTCTTCTCCAGCACCACAGTTCAAAAGCATCTATTCTTTGGCTCTCAACCTTCTTTATGGTCCAACTCTCACGTCTGTATAGGACTACTGGAAAAACCATAGCTTTGACTACATGGACCTTTGTTGGTAAAATGAGTTTGCTTGCTTTATTTATTTTTTAATTTGTCTGCACTGGGTCTTAGTGGTGGCATGCGAACTCTTAGTTTTGCCATGTGGGATCTTGTTCCTTGGCCAGGGATCGAACCTGAGTCCCCTGCATTGGGAGTGCAGAGTCTTAGCCACTGGATCACCAGGGAAGTCCCCTAGGGAGTGTACTTTAGATGAAGCAGGTATCATTATCATCATTGTAATTTCTATTTCACAGATGAGAAGACTGAGGCTCACAGAAGTTGGGGCTCCCTGAAGAGCAAGAAGTAAATTGTGTTGGCATAATGTGTGGTGCTGGGGCCTCTGTTCCCGTTATGCCTACATTCAGCTGTTTATTGAACAGGTACTATGTGCAGGACCTCACAACAGCAAAGAAAAACTGCATCTTGGAGAGTTCAAGTCACTATAGATCTGGGCTTTGAACTTGGATCCTCTGATCTGAGACCCCATGTTCTACATGCTTCCTGGCCCTCCTCTCCTTGGGGTTTAGGTCATCCCAACCCTACAGAAGGAGATAGAGAGCTTCTCCAGTCCCTGGTTGGGGAGGACGAGGGCTTCCCTTTTAGACTGACCAGGTCAAGTCTGATCTTTCCTTTTTAGTGTGTTGTCAGCACAGTTTGTCCTTGGATGTAGCCGAACCATTTTTTAAACAGGAGATCTGCTGTATTTGAATTTTTAGGCACACTTTGGGGAGTCCCATCTGCTGGCCTCCTTGCTTGTTTCATGAGCTCAATAGTCAGCCTCCCATCCCCTGGGGTTTACTGTTGGAGCCTTCAAATACCCACATCGCTCCAGAAAAACTCTTGCCATTGTCTCCTGAGTCAGCTGAGGTGTCCGCAGGAGCTCAGGTCTTTGAAGTTTGTCCCTTTCCCAGGGTGCTGCTGGGTGATAAATGTTGCTTTGCTTTCTGCTCTTTCTTTTTTTTCAAGTTTGTTTTTCATGAAAAGAAATGGCAGTTGGCAACATCCCTGAAGTTTTTTAGTGGGGCTCCTATAATGAGGTTTGCTGAAATTCTGGATAGGAAATGTTTCCTCTGTAGGCTCAGAGGCAGGATTTGAAACTTTTGTGATGTCTGTGGCCTTTTTCCTTTGAGCCAGCTGGGTTTGCCTCTTCAAAGATGTCATCCCCAGCCTTGCCAAGCACGGAGTTTACTGCTCCACTGTTAGGGAGTTACGTGAGGGTAAAAATAGGTCAGTGCTTTTTCTTCCCTCTCTTAAAGAAGAAAGTGTGTGTTTTCCAACATCCCATCAGTCAAAAACAGCTGAAGCAATTTTAGCTCACTTTTTCCCCCAAAAAGATTTACTCTAAGACTGACTCAGAATGTGGAAGACTTCAAGGAAAAATTTTTCCGTGAAAGTTAACTGCAATTAACGAGGAGGGAGCTGTGGGGAGAAAGAATTTGTCAGTGTTTGCTGTGATGTCAACGTTGCTGCTGTCTGACAAACACATACAAAACACAGACCGGATCCCCATCAGTTCCCCTCCACGTTCAGATTACGATGAGAAGTGCGCGTTTCTTTCCATTACAAATCTGCACCGCTTCATTTTCCCAGCTGAAACTTTCAACAAGATGAAATGACGCACACTGGCGTACATTATAGTCTTTGAAAATACAGCTGAAGAAAGTTTCTCAAGGATACATAAATCAAGGAGTCAGTTCAGCCGTGAATACACTGTGCTGTGTGCTAAAAGGGATGGGTTAGAAGCCTAATGCAAAACAGCTTAAATGCCTTTTACCAACACAGGGAAGGAGTCAGCTTGGGGAAGACTGCGAGCTTTAATCCTATTTGTATCTGACTTCTGTTTCTTCCAAGTTCAAACGTATCTCTATGGCCTTGTCTGTAAGTACAGTCATAGATACTTGCATAGAGGTTTATGAGTTGGCCTGGTCTCCCCCACTCCCATTTTCTACCTCCTCCCACCCTCCCCCCACCCTCCCTCTGCCCATTTTCTTCCCTACCCCAACCACAGACCTCTGATTTCTCCTGGGTCCTCAGCTCTCCCCTCCCTACTAGGTCTTCTTTCTATGAGCATGTCTACACCCTGAAAGTGCTTCATCTTAAAACTGAACGAAAACCTTTTCTTCAGCACATCTCCCTCCTAAATGCTCTGTATGTCCGGCCCTTCACAGCCACGCTGCTTACTAGAGCAATCTACACTCTAACTCACTAGTCGTCCCCCAAACAACTGCCCAGTGGTTTTCTGACACTGCTCTGTGTTCACCAGTAACCTCTACATAACCAAAGCCAGGGCTCCTCTTATGGGATTTTCTTTTTCTTTTTTTTAAATTGAACAATTGTTGATTCATAAGGTTTTATATATACAGCAAAGCGATTCAGATTCTTTTCCATTACAGGTTATTAATACAAGATACTGAATATCATTCCCTATGCTATACAGTAGGTCTTTATCATTTATTTTATTATGGGATTTTCATGCAGCATTTGATAATGACCACCCACCAACCCATTCATCCATCCATCCATCCATCCATCCATCCATCCATCCACTGACCTACCTAGCCATCCAGCCAGCCAACCATCTATTCATTCATCCATCCACCCAGATATATATCCATCTAATTCATCCTCCATTCATCCTCCCACCTACCTACACATCCATCTATCCACTCATCCACCTAGCTATCCACTTACCTCCACATCCATCCATCTTTTCATCCATCCATCTACCACACAGTTGTCTGATGTGTCTCCATTTTCAGGACCAGCCCCCTGGCTTCTGAGCTGCTGCTCTCCCCGGGTCTACTCCCTTTTCTCCACCCAGCCCTCCTTAGGCACCTCGCCAGCATCTCTTCTTCCACTTGCCCCTTAGATATCAGTGTCACCCGAGCTCTGTCCTTGTCCTTGGGGTTGCTCACTGCCCATATGCTTCCACTCTTCGCCTCAACTTCTCCCTCATTACTGATGATGTCCAAAGCTGTATCGGTACCTTAGGCCTCTTCCCTAAGTTCCAGAAGCCCCTTGGAGCCCTCCAGTATCAGGTCCTCTGATTCTAAGTCATCTTGTCCACAGCCCAATCTTCATTCTGTGATTAGAGAATGGCTGCAGAATCTTGGGCGTCACCCTTGACTCCTCTTCTCCTTTAGCCAAGTTCGAATCCCTCCCTTCTGGGTCATCCCACCCCCTTAAAGGTTCCTCTGTGCCTTCAGGGAAGGGGGCCCAGCACTGCCAGAGGCAGCGTCAGCTCCAAGTCCAAGTGATGTGCCTCCACATGCCTGCTTCTCACTAGCCCCTGGGTATGGAAATAATAACAGCAAACACGTAGTGAATGCCTGATGTGCAATCTGGTTCTGATGGTTCTGGGACAAGCGCCCGGGAACTCAGAACTAACATTATCTCAGTTTCACAGACAAGAAAACTGAGGCCCAAAGTGGTTTTTGTTGGGCCTTTCACATGTTTTTCACTTGGCCACGTGGGGCTGCCCCTCCTGTTTCACTCCACAATCCCAGAGCCACCACCCACCTCCAGCTCAGATCAGGGTTCTGAGGTCCCACTTGTTGGGGCCTTATTTCCCCTGCCATCATTCTTTTTTGCCTGAGTTCCTACGATTTTTTTTTTTTTAAATTTTTAAAAGTCTATGAACTAAAATCCTGTGTCCTCAGGTTGTATTTTTCCAACCCCTCCTCCTCACCACAGCAAGATTATTTCTTCAAAATACTAATCTAGTCATGTCTTTTCTTTTCTAAAACCCTTCAATGACATGTCTTTGTTTTCAGGACAGAGTCTGAACTCTGGGCTGGGAGTATGTCATGGAAGTTCCTTTAGATATATATATGTATTTATATGTATATATACACACACATATATGTATATATATGAAAGGGGAAAATGTTAGTTGCTCAGTCATGTCCAACTCTTTGGGACTTCATGGACTGTAGCCCACCAGGCTCCTCTGTCCATGGGGATTCTTCAGGCAAGAATATTGGAGGGGGTTGCCATGCCCATCTCCAGGGGATCTTCCTGACCCAGGGGTTGAATCCAGGTCTCCCACATTGCAGGCAGATGCTTTACCGTCTGAGCCACCAGTGAAGCCACACACACACACACACACACACACACAAACTGAATCACATTGATGTACACTTGAAACTCACACAACACTGAATTTGAACTATATTTTAATAAAAATTGAAAAAGTAAAAAAGGAGGATGTGTGTGGGCTCATCCACAAGGGAGTAATTTGTATCACAGCATCTCAGCAATTCCAAAATATGTTTTTTTCATATTTAACCTTGAGCAATCAGGATGCATAATATGATCAATTGCCACTATTTAAATGGTAGTTTTAAGAATTGTATTAGTGGTACACCAAATAAAGGAGTATCTTATAATCAGTGACATCTTAGATATGATGCATTATTTCCTTTTTATTTTTATAACCAACTTGGAAATCCATTGAACCAGATGTCTGTTGGCCAAATACATTGTCATCTGCTTCATGGAAATATTGGAAAGTCTGCCAATGAAGCAAGTCCTTTGTCAGCTGAGGTTTTGACTCATACATTGTTGACGTCCTGAAACTTTGGGCCTGTCCTGACCCTTGGCAGGAGCCTAAGAACTTCTCATGGAGATGGTGACCCTGGTGACGGCAATCCTATCCTCATGGTTGTGGTGGTGCTTAGGTGTTATTACTGCTTTTTCTTCTACATGTTTTCATGACAGTGAAGGATTTGTGTTGGTTTGGGCGGTAGCTTGTAAACTTTACTGGGCAACCACTAGGGCTCATCCACACTAACATTCATGATGATAGAGACTATGTAACAACCTAAGGAGGTCAGGCAAACAAGTCTTGCATTCCATCTGTTTTCTTTGGGGTTATGTTGTATAAATGGATTTAAAATAGGCCCTGTGTATTGGCCCCTAAGTTGTTGACTTCTGTATAGAGGTAAAGACCCCTTAACTCCACGCTCACCCATACCAAAATCAAATTTTTACACATCCACTGGCTTTTTAAAAAATTTTATTTTATTCAAGAATAGTTGATGGCTCAGATGGTAAAGCGTCTGCCTACAATGTGGGAGACCCAGGTTCAATCCCTGGGTTGGGAAGATCTCCTGGAGAAGGAAATGGCAACCCACGCCAATATTCTTGCCTGGAAAATCCCATGGACAGAGAAACCTGGTAGGCTATAGTCTATGGGGTCATAAAGAGTCAGACATGACTGAGAGTGTCTGACTTTCACTTTCACTTTCATAGTTGATTTACATTGTTAATTTCTGTTGTACTGCAAAGTGATTCAGCTATATATATGAATATATATATATATACACACCTTCTGAAGTGGCTCTAGATATAGTCCAAATAAGTATTTTTTTACCCACTTAGTGCCTACCTGCTTTGCACAACCCATAAGTCATGAAAGAGCACTCAGCTCCTGCTGGCCATAGGTAAAGACAAACACTGAGGCTAAAAGACCCCACACTCTGATTGCCTTTCAGAGTTCTCTGATCTAAAGGCTCTGCACTGTGCTGTTGAGTGACCTCACCCAGACATGGGATCTGCTCTCAACTGCCTTCTCTGGGAGCGCCCTTGACCTCCCATCTTCTGGTTGGTGGCCCTCAGCCTCTGTCCCTGGAGGACGCTCCCTCCCAGGTAACCTGTTCAAATGCCATCTAAATAAAGCTTCTTGTATACACTGCCACCTCGTGGACATTGCCTTTTTCCTTCATCAGCCCCCAGATCTTAGCACTCACACAGGGTGTAACTGTGTAAAGAAGCAGTGCATCTAATTGTGAACGCTGACCCAGCATGAGGCTTCCCTGGAGTCTGAGAAGCTGGGCTGATAACACTGCTGAAACACCACTGTTACCTAAAGACACAGTATATGCAGGGGTCAATCATTACATATGCAGAAAGTTTTGAGATTAAAAAAAATAGCATTAGCTCCCTTAATGCAAAGATAAACACATTTAAAAATTACAGAGCAGACGAGTGAGCAAGAGTGATGCTCAAGTGAAAGGGCATGGAATGGGACGCTGAGACATCAAGGGAAGATTCTAGTTCTTTTCCAATGCACAACCAGGCTCTTGTTCCCCATCAGCCCAGACAAGAACATCTCACCCTCCCCGCTCCTGTAAGAATTGATCCTCCACATGATAGTTTCCGAAGGGCTGCTGTGACAAATTACTACCATCTGAGTAACTTAAGCAACACACTTTTATTGACTCACTGGAGACTAAAGGACCCAGATCAAAGTGTCAGTGGGGTTGACTCCCTCTCAGAGCCGGAAGGGACAATCTGTTCCAGGCGTTCCCCCAGCTTCTGGTGCTTTGCTGGCAGTCTTTGGCCATTCTCCACTTTTGAGAGCATCACTCTGATCTCTGCCTTCATCTCCACAGGGTGCCCTTGTGGGTGTATCTGTGTTGAAATTTCTCCCTGTTGTAAAGACTCCAGTCACACTGGATTGGGGCCCTTACTTCCCAATTAAGTCACATTCTGAGGTACTGGGGGTTAAGACTTTTTCAGGGAGGAAATTCAACCAATAACACTCCATAACTTGAATTTCTTTTCTTTTCTGTGATGGTTTCCTTTCAGTGACTGGTCATGTGATAGGAGACCCCCTCACATTCAAGAACCAGCTCCTGGGACTTCCCTGGTCGGCCAGTTGTTGGGAGTCTGCCTTCTAGTGCAGAGGGACATGGGTTCAATCTTTGGTCAGGGAACCAGGGTCTCACATGCCACAGGGCAGCTGAGCCTCCTGACCATAACAAGAGAAGCCTTCATGCCATGAAGACCCGAAGTAGCCAAATAAATAAATATTTTTTAAAAAAAGCTGGCTTCTGCCCGCCACCCTCCCCAACCCTGCCTACAGACTGCAGGCTGTAGGGGGTATCCAGCGAGTGCTCTCTTTTGCCTTCCTGCAATTTCAGCTAGAACAACTCCATAAGGCAGTGCATTTAGCACTCCCCCATGCCCCAGACTAGTATAGGAATCACAGATTAAAATAATAATACTAAAACTAGAAAGCTTCCAGAAGAAAACAGAGAAACATCCCTGTGGCCTTGACATAGACAACTTCTTTCTTAATATTTATCAGATAGGACATAGGAACACCAACCATAAAATAAATGGATAGGTTGGACTATCAAAATTAAAAGCTTTTCCATGTTAAAGGTACTGTTAACAAAATAGAGGGGCAAGCTGCAAATTATGAGAAAATATTAGTAATATACATGTCCAGCGAAAATTTGTACCTGGAATGGATAAAATACATCTGCAGATCAATGACAAAAAGATAAACAACCCATTTAAGAGGGATACAAGACTTGAACAGTTCATAAAAGAACATACATATGTGGGTAACAACCCCAGGAAAGCACATCCAATATGTGAGTCATTAGGAAAACGCAAACAAACCTACTATGAGATACCACTTCACACTCGCTAGAAAGGCTATCACACAAAAGACTGACCATACTAAGTGCTGGTGAGGATTTGGAACAATTGGAGCCTCACATATAGCTGGCAGAAGTGTAAAATGTTACAACCATGTTGGAAACCAGTCTGGCAGTTTTTTTCAAAGTAACATGCACCTACCCTATGACCCAGCAACTTCACTCTTAATATTTACCCAAGAGAAATAATAACCCATCCACAAAAAACATCTGTAAAAGAATGGCCCGTGGTTGCTTTATTCACAGTAGCAAGTAACTAGAAACAAGCCAGTTTGCTGGAAACAACAAACCTCCACGGGAGACGGGATAAATAAATTGTGGGAAATCCATAAAAGGCAGTGAAAAAGAGCAAACACTGAGAGATGTGACACTGTGGAGAATCTCAAACAATTATAAGTCAAAGAAGTCAGATGCAAAAGATTGACTGAACATTCTCCTTACCTGAAGTTCAGGAACAGGCAAAATTAATCAGTGTTGATGGAATCATGACAGTGGTTATCTGAGTTGGGAAAGGGCTGGGTACTGGCAAAAAAAAGAAAAAGTAAGAGGGCAGTTTCCAGAGTGATGTAAATACTCTACATCTTGTCTGAGGTAGTGACTACACAGGTGCAGACTACTGTCAAAATGCACTGAATAAACCACAGGGATTCTCTGTATAACACACGGAACTATACTACATATCTTGTCATAACCTATAACGGAGAAGAATCTGAAAAAGAATACGCATATACGTATAACTGTATCACCTTTGCTCTACACCTGAAACTAGCACAACATAGGATTGATAAATCATACTTCATAAAAAAATGAGTGGATAACCAAATATCATGAAAAAAATTTTAAGTATATTGAAGTATATACTTAAGATTTGTCCATTTTTATCGTACTTAAAAAAAAAAAAACAACAGCCCAGTGAATTTCCATCTCAGATTTCCAGAACAATTGCCTAGACCTCCAAAGATGTCAGTTTCACCCCAAAGACAAGGAATGAGGTGTCAGAGCAGAGGAAATGTATGTAGATTCAAGCAACCAGAGACACCTAGATGGTCAGTTTACACAACGTAACCTTGTCTGTATCAACCACTGAGTGTTGATGTACATTTATTTTGTGCTAGAACTGTGCAATTGTTTCTATATACCTTTTAATCCTGGGGGGAAAAACACAACAAACCAAATTCTGAAGCTCCGAGTGTGAAACGATGCACAGCCAGGACTGTAACTCAGTCTTGCGATTCTAAGCCAAATGACCCATGACTATCTCTAGGAGGGGTGCTAGCTGGGGAACTCCTGTCCCAAGCTCCTCTGGGGGCTGCAGTCAGGGGCCTCCACACCAGCTTTCCCCGCTTTGTTGGCCACTAACACTGAAAGTCTTCCCCAGAAGCAGCAGTGGTCCCCTCTCCAAAAAAGCTCTCTTGTTTTCACATGGACTAGTGAAACACTGGTGACTTATTTTTGCAAATCCCTCCAGGCCTGGCACGACCAGCAGGCCTGAAAGAAGCTGGCCCGACAACACAGTTACAGCTGGAGAAAGAGCTGGGAGCCCATAAACGGCCAAGGTCACTGGAAAAACCATGAAAGTGACCTCCAGCGTTAGGCCCTGAGGGCTGCTTGAGCAGCAAACCCAGGTTGGGCAGCAGAAAGCTGCCCCAGCCCCCACTCCACCGAAGCACCTGCTTCCTGAAGGGTCTGGGCCCCCGATGAGACATGATGTCATTGATTTTTATCACGTCTCAGTGAGGTGACCTTCCCGGGGAGGAGACAGGAAAACACGGGCCTGCAGAGGTGCAGGGTCTGTACTGGGAAAAGAAACACAATCTGCAGCCTGTTGGTCTCCAACTTTCAGGAATAAAGCCACTTTGTCATACTTGCCTGGACCCGTGGGGCCCCAAGGGGACCACAGAGCCTTAGCAAGTTTCTTCCTTGGAATTGTGTGGAAAATACAAACGTTTTATTTCTTAATGGGTCTATCTAAATGGAAGTTATTATGGCCATGGAGAAAGAAAATAGTTCATTGCTCAGAAAAATAGGTGAAAATTTCTTTAATAAGAAAAATAAAATTGAGCAAAACATCATATATATTGTGATATTTATATGATGTATATGATACACATGTGAATATTATGTATATTCAACAGCTGAAAGAATGTTTTTTTTTTTGATGGTGGTTTAATTTTGAAATTCTGGCTAATTCTATTTTCTCTATTTGCTGCCAAAGGCAGAAATTATTATCTGCATTTTATATATGCATATGTTGACTGTATATTCTGTCTATACCAAAGTATTACTATTGAAATGTTTGCATAGAGTTGAACATGAAGTAATACCAAAGACTCATAATAAAAGGTTTGCAGTCCCCTGTCCTACTCCATCCTCCTTCCACCTCCCTGAGCCCCTGGAGCCCAGTCAACTGTGTTTTTCCTCTGGTTGGGTTTACAAACTTAGAGGTGAAACTCTAACAAAGATATGGTATTTTGGGTTTTTTATTGAGGAGTATTACCATCCAGAAAAGTGAACAAATCAGTTGCTACAGATAAAAAAAGATCGTCACAAAGTGGCCACACCCATATTATCACCCAGGCTGAGAAATGGAACATAACCAGCATTGGGTCACCCCCGTCCAACTCTCCCCTCCCTTCTCCCCAAAGGTAATCGTTATTCTCACTATCCTCATACATGAGTTTTGCTTTTTTGAAATTTCTAAAAAATGGAGTCACTCAGTATGTAATAAGTTATACCCCACATCTTTGACTTTACATTTTTATGAGAGTCATTCATTCATGTTGTTGCATGTAGCTATAATCAGTTAATTGCCCTTTCTGTAGAGTTTTCAATAGCCATGATTTATTTATCTGTTTTATGGCTGATGGACATGTGGGTTGTTTCCAATGTCAGCTACTGTAAAGAATGCTGCCATAACATTTTTGTCTTCTGGTGCATATGCGCATGGATTTCTAGCTATGGGTAGAATCATAGTGTCATAGAGCACACTCACATGGACTGAACTTTGGTAGTTATCAGGGGACTGCTTTTTTTGTTTGTTTTTTTTTTAATTTTAATTTGTTTTATTGAAGTATGGTTGATTTACAATATTGTGTTAGTTTATGCTGTCTGTACAGCAAAGTGATTCGGTTATACATATATAATGGCTTGCATTTGCATTTTTGTCTTTTTAATTTTATTTTTATCCTTGTTATTGGAGTAGAACTTCTTTAAAATGTTGTTTTAATTTCTGTTGTACAGCAAAGTGAATCAGCTATACGTATACATATACCCCCTCTTTTTTTGGATTTCCTTCCCATTTAGGTTATCACAGAGCATTAAGTAGAGTTCTCTGTGCTATACAGTGGGTGTAAATTAAAAAAAAAATCCAATTACCTAATGAGAACTGACTGTATAGCACAGGGAACTCTATTCAATGCTCTGCGGTGATCCAAATGGGAAAGCGAACGTGTTAGTCTCTCAGTTATGTCAGACTCTTCGTGAGCCCATGAACTCCAGAGGAGCCTGTCCATGGGATTCTCCAGGCAAGAATACTGGAGTGGGTAGCCATTCCCTTCTCCAGGGGATCCTTCTGACCCAGGATAGAATCCGGGTGTCCTGCATTGCAGGCAGATTCTTTATTATCTGAGCCACCGGGGAAAGGAAATCCAAAAAAATAGGGGATATATGTATAAATGTAGCTGATTCACTTTGCGGTACAGCAGAAATTAAAACATTGTAAAGCAACTATATTCCAAATTTTAAAAAATACATCAATTTTACTTCTCTCACCAATAACAAAGGAAAGTTTAAACTCCTCCACCTCTTTGCCAATATTTGATGCTGTCAGTCATATTAATTTTAGCCATTCTGGGGTGTGTGGAGTGCTATTGCACTGTGGTTTTAATTTGCATTTCCATGATGGCTAAAGGAGATTGAATATCTTTTCATTTGCTTTTGGACACTGGATATCTTTTAGTGAAATTCTGAAGTCTCTTATCCATTTTTCTTTTGTGTTGTCTTTTTATTACTTATTTTCAGAAAAGCTTTCATATTTTGGCTATGAGTCCTTAACAGATTAATGCATTCTTCCATACTCTCATTTGCCTATTTGCCCACTGATTCTCTGTTTGAAGAATAGGTCTCAATTACATTAATTAGTCTCTTGATATCAATGGATCCATATCTTTCTCCTCCATCTTCACCCTACTTTCTGCCTTATATTTCTCCAATGCCTTTTCAATAGGTTTAAAAAACAGTTTTGCCAGCCTTTCTAGATAGTCCCAATGAAAGAATCAGGCCAAACTTCCTCAGGCAATCACCATGAACTTGTCTAGTTTTTCCCTTTGGCATTTTTATATTTCCAAATTCACACTCTGAGTGCTGTTTCTTGGTATAACATTCTAGACATTTTATATTGATTTTATATCATGGGAGGTGAGCATTTATCTATCTTACCCTTGTGCTCCACATCCTTCTATCCTCCCCGTACAGTTATTTTGTCATTTCAAACTCCTAACTACATTTACTTTACACTATATCAAGACTATCTAAATACTATTCACTGCGGATTCATGGAGCCAACAAGAAATTCTCAGAGTCAGTTGTATGCATTTGAGATGATGAGTGAGATTTTCTTCAAAGTCGTCAGAAACCCCAGTCAATATTGTAAAGTTTCCAGATTCATCGCAACTTCAAAGACAGTGAGCTCTCGCCTTCTTGCACTGAATAGGTCCCCCTATACAGGAGTGGCTCCAAAGGACCACGTGGTATGGAATAGATCAACTTACTGAGGGCTGACTCTGAACTGCTAGGACCACCCAGCACCCACATCTCAACGTGTGTGCATGCTCAGTCATGTCCTACTCTTTTGTGACCTCATGGACTGTAGCCCGCCAGGCTCCTCTGTCCATGGGATTTCTCAGGCAAGAATACTGGAGTGGGTTGCCATTTCCTCCTGCAGGGGAATCTTCCTGACCCAAGGATCGAACTCACCTCTCTTGCATTGCCGGGGGGATTCTTCGCCACTATGCCGCGTCTCGACATGGTTCTGCCAGTCTCTTCTATTGCCATATATGCTGCGACTCTTGTGGAGTGAGACTTGGGAAAATGGCCTCAAAAAGAATTCCAACTGCTAAGCCTGGTGGAGGAAGAGAAGATGACAGTGGCTGGGATATACGATGTGAACAGATCCTGCAACAACTCTGTATGGAAATCTCAAAAGGCGTTTTTTAAATATGTTTCATTTGTGTTTTTTAAATAAGAGAATTAGAAAAGGCTGTGGGATAGGCTCCTTTCAGAAGTCAAATGTTGTGTTTCAACTTACTGTTCCTATAAATACATGCACACTTGTTATTTCATGTGTCCTGGGTTTCACTTGGAAAAGAGAGTCAAAGTGAAGGTCACCCAAAGGAAGTGGGTACCAGGTATAGAGCGACCTCCCCCCAAACCACCCTCGCCCAGCTCCTTCCTGCAGAGTTCTGTCTTTACGGGAGATTCTGAAGGGGAGGTTTCATCAGCATCTCCTACAGCCTGGGAAGAACTGTGGCTGGTGAGCTGGTGCAGCAGAAACGTTCTTAGGAGACAAAGTGGCCTTGCTGCCTTCTTCTGGAGTTGTGGTTATAACTGTTACTTGCAGCAATACTTTATTTTTAGTTTTTGGTTTGCTGTATTTCTTAGTGTGAGGTTCATGAGAAACTTCTGTTATCCTTCCCCACCCCTTCATCCCTCCATCTGAGCCGACTTCCTGGCTGATAGTGGAGGAGCACCACCCATGCCCTGTCATCCGAAATGAAGTTCAATAGGTTTCTTAGAGCCTGTGCTCTCCTATCCCTCCAGCATCTGTGTGGATATTCCACTCTCCTGGCCCTTGCCCTGTCCCTCCCTATTAACAACACTTTGATATTTTTAGTTAGGGTTAGGGTTAGGTTAGGGTTAGGGTTAGGAGGATCTGTTACAGCAGGCAGATAGCTCAGTATAAGCAGAGAAATGGGGGGAGGGGCCAGGTGGCAGGAAATCACACATTTTGTAAACAGTGGAGGTCCTCAGGTAGATAAGGGAAAGCAGGAAACTTCCAGGCTAACAGGAAACTATCTTTTTTGGGTGTTAAAGAGTAACAGAGAGTGTATTAAAAAGCAGAGACATTAGTTAGCCAACAAAGGTCCATATAGTCAAAGCTATGGTTTCTCCAGTAGTCATGTATGGATGTGTTGAGTGCCAAAGAATTGATGCTTTTGAATTGTGGTGCTGGAGAAGACTCTTGAGAGTCCCTTGGACTGCAAGGAGATCAAACCAGTCAATTCTAAAGGAAACCAGTCCTGAATTTTCATTGGAAGGACTGATGCTGAAACTGAAGCTCCAATACTTTGGCCACATGATGAAAAGAGCCAAGTCAATGGAAAAGACTCTGATGCTGGGAAAGACTGAAGGCAAAAGGAGAAGGGGATGACAGAGGATGAGATGGTTAAAGAGAATCACAACTCAATGGACATGAATTTTAGCAAACTCCAGAAGATAGTGAAGGACAAGAAAGCCTGGCGTGCTGCAGTCCATAGGGTTGAAAAGGGTGGGACATGAGTTAGTGACTGAACAACAGACAATGAAAGATGGGGAAAGGTGAGAATCTCCTGCACCCAAATGTAACCTTTTGCTCATTGCACCCTCCTTATGATGAGATTAGCTTACGGATAAGAAGTACTCATCATGCACTGGGGCTTCCCTAGTGGCTCAGATGGTAAAGGATCCGCCTGCAATGTGGGAGACTTGGGTCCAATCCCTGGGTCAGGAGGATCCCCTGGAGGAGGAAATGGCAACCCATTTCCACTCCAGTATTCTTGCCTGGAAAATTCCACGGACAGTGGAGCCTGGTGGGCTACAGTCCATGGGGTCCAGAGAGTCAGACATGACTAAGCAACTGAGCAAACACACACACGCACACATACACACCATGCACCAACGGCCATGACACTTCTAATCTAAGCTAAAAGGGGACAGAAATCCCCCTTCCCCTCAGGAAAATAGAGCTGGGCTGAAAATCAGGAAAGATGACTTCCTTCCCCAGTGACTATGCTGCCCCTCCATTTGTGTGCCTCTCATAACCATCTTGCCAAAGAGGCCTGGTGTGGTATCTCCTCCCATCTGCCTCTGAGAGTGTATTCTTGCTTAAATAAGATTTCACTTTACTTTCTTAACCTCTCTGCTTCATCTCCAAATTCTTTTGCAACGAAGAAAGAATCTCAAATTCACCAGCAACACATTTAACAGCAGCAGCTCTGACACCAGGGAGACCTTACAATGTGCTTCCTCCATTCACCAGGCATTTATTAACCACATACTCTTGGGCTTCCCTGGTGGCTCTCAAGAATCTGGCTGCCAATGCAGGAAACACAGGCTCGATCCCTGGGTCAGGAAGATCCCCTGGAGAAGGAAATGGCAACCCACTCCAGTATTCTTGCCTGGAGAATCCCATGGACAAAGGAGCCCGGCGGGCTACAGTCCGTGGGGTCACAAAAGAGTTGGACACAACTTAGCAGCTATACAACTGGATCAGGCAGTATGCTGAGCTCAGGATACTGAGATGACAAGACAAGGTCCCTGCTCTCAGGGGTCACAGTTTAGTTGCCTCTGCATATCCATAGGCACAATGCAATGTTATGTATTCGTGTCAGAAATCTGTGGGGTCACAAGGAATGAATGGTGGTGCTAGGAAATTCACCAGGCAGATGTGGGGGGTAGGGTGGGGAGAAGGAACTCCAGGGGGAGGAAGAAGTATGGACACGTGTAGGTGGGCAAGGCTTGTGTGGTCTGGAAACCATATTGGGCTTGTTATGGCCAGTGAGGGCTGGGCATGTAAGACAGGACTTTTTGTCATGGAGCTTACCCAGAGGGGTGGGTGCCCAGACAGGCTCACAACTCTCAGAGGGAGCAGGAACTAGCAAGAACTTAAAAAAAAAAAAGATGGATAGGGCACTAAGAGTTTGCACAAAAGGGAGAGAGAATTTAGGGTTGGAGGCATCCAAGGAGGCTTGGTGGGCTGAATGGGTTGCAGTGATGGGAGAACATTCCAGAAGAAAGGGGCACAGTGGGGGTGCGTGTGTGCATAAGCATAATGCTATGGAGTAAGACAAGCTCATTCTCATAGATCAGAGGGGCCCCAAGAAGCTGGGATGACAACAGCTAGTGTGTGAGAGTGTGTTGGTGTTAGGATAGGGGGCAGGCAGTGAGGGGAAGTGAATGACATGTGAAGTACAAGTCCCAAGCTGGGTTGGATTTGGAGGACACCATTTGGGAAGCCAGAGGTAACTTTGGCACAACTTCCTTGATTTAAGTTGTCTTAATGCTTTTGCAGAAAGATATTTATTATTAAAATCAATTTGAAAAAATACAAAATACACATGGATTTCTCTTAAGATTAAAAAAAAATACAAATTCTAAGAAATCACAACTGCCTCCAGAAGGCCCTCCTTGGTGTGGGGACCCTCCCATGGCCATTAGGGTGGCTAAGATTAGATCTGAGACACCCTGACATTCTTGGTGGATTTAACTCTCATGTCAACCCTGTGAGGTAGAGAGGATCATGCCTACAGATGAGAAAACAAGCCCACCGAAGGTGTGTAATGTGCTCAAGGCCACACAGCTCGTGAGCAGCAGAATCAGAAGTCAAACCAAGTTCTGGGTCCAGGTCCAAGTTCTTTCTGCAACAGCTTTTGAGCGGTCGATAAATGAAGTATGGGGGGAAATAAAGCTGAAATCAGTCAAGACTCTTGAAAGTCCCTTGGACTGCAAGGAGATCCAACCAGTCCATCCTAAAGGAGATCAGTCCTGGGTGTTCATTGGAAGGACTGATGCTGAAGCTGAAACTCCAATACTTTGGCCACCTCATGCGAAGAGTTGACTCACTGGAAAAGACCCTGATGCAGGGAGGGATTGGGGGCAGGAGGAGAAGGGGGTGACAAGAGGATGAGATGGCTGGATGGCATCACCGACTCGATGGGCATGAGTTTGAGGAAATTCCGGGAGTTGGTGATGGACAGGGAGGCCTGAAATAGGCTGGTGCTAAATCACAGAGGTTCTTGAAAGCCAGGTTGAAATAAAGGTTGCAAGCCAAAAAGAACGTCCATGGCCCACTAGGGTTAGATCCAAGAGGTAAGAAGAAATGGGGCAATATGGTCCCAGGAGATCTAGTGATTCTCATCCTGGCTTCTTTGGGGCCACTCTGATCCCTGAGACTGGGCATGACCTGTACTGAGCAATGGCATTGTTCTCATGGTAACAGTAGGAACCATGCCTCTTTTTCTATTTGTTTTCTACTTAGTGTTGTCGTGCCAGGTGCAAAGCCCTCAGAATCACTGACCAGCCCCTTCTGGAAATGAATCCTAGAGAATGGGTGTCGACCATCTGTAACTTCTCCCAAGGTGCCCCTGCCACACGGAGGATTTATCCTGTAGTCGGTGCAATGGGAGAGATCAGTGTTACTGGTTCTGAAAGGAAATCAATGCAGAGTAAGAACTGCTGGGGGCAGTTGCAATTTTCTAGATCTATTACTTTCCATTTGGACGTTGGCAAGACAAAACATTGTGTTGCTATGAAAATCAAGGAGATTTATGTTCTTTTCATTGTAGGAAAACAACAACTCCATAAAGGAACCCCAAATGGCAACTTAAGGGCTTCCCCGGTGGTTCAGTGGTAAAGACTCTGCCTGCTAATACAGGAGACACAGGAGACTCAGGTTGGATCCCTGGGTCACGAAGATCCCCTGGAGGAGGAAATGGCAAACTACTCCAGTATTCTTGCCTAGGAAATCCCATGAACAGAGGCACCTGGTGGGCTACAGACCATGGGGTTGCAAAGAGTAGGACATGACTGAGCAACTGAACACAAAGGCATGCAAATGGTAACTGTTGGAAATAAAAGGTACAAAGTTATCTGTGGCTTCTAATAAGTGGAAACTGCTCCTTTGACTAGGAGATGGTGGTTACACTTTGCAGCTGAATAGCACTGTCTTTCTTCCTTTCCTTTTCTTCCTTTAGAATGCATTGAGAGAGTTTATTGAGAAACCAGTCGACATCCTGGAGATCCTCAGGCCACCTCAAGTATTGCTGTTTCTGGACGAACCCTCTGATGGGCTGATGCTTCATCAGATGGAACTGGGACAGGGACCCCACCACTACCATGATGAGGGCGCCATTGAGGTCAGCTAAGCACCTGCTCTGGGCATAACTGAAGGCTTCGAGGCACCACCCGTCCCTAAGGAAGTGTCTGCTCACGAGACAGACAATCTTCCTGCTGCTCCACACAGCATCTTGGATGTTGGCGATGTGGTTTTCCCCGGGCATAAAGTCTCTTTCTTCAAAGCACAAGTTAAATCTGTTTTGGGGGCTGTACTGGACATCCAGGTGTTTGAGCAAAGCATTCTGCACCCATTCAAAGTCTTTGCTACTGAAGCACAAATAGGCATCGTATTTGTACGTATCTGATTCTCTTCCCTTGATGGGGTCCTTGAACAGCAGACTCAGGGCTTTCTTATAACAGATGAAACAAAACCCCCGGAACTTTTTAACCATAAGGATGACTACGAGGAACAGAGTTAAGGTGACAGTGACCAAGATGAAAAGGGAAAACTTTAGGGACTCTAAAACTTCTTCTTCTTCACAACCTTCTGTGGAAAAACTGTAAAGGGAAACCCCAGCCAGAGAGTTTGGGTACATGCAGTACATGTCTGCTGGAGACCCATATATTGTGATGTTGGTTTGATTGAGCCAATGGATAAAAGCACTAAGTTCACACTCACAGATGAATTTGTTATGAGTTAGGTCCACGGCACTCAGTGATGCAAATAAATCAGGATCAGGAGAGAGGAGCTGGTTTCCAGATATATCCAGGATCTCTAAGTTAGCAGGTAAATCGCCAGGAGAAAGAACAGTCAGTCTATTGTCTTTGAGGCTGAGTCCCCTCAGTGCAGTCAGATGATGAAATACTCCTGGTGGAAGGAAATTCAGGTAGTTTTTATTCAGATAGAGGATTTGGAGATGGGAAAGCCCCTTAAAAACATCCCAACATGTCCCGGCTTCCCAGGCAAGTTGCAACATATTTTCTCCAAGGAAAAGCTTTTCTAGGCTGGGATTCTCTGAAGGGGCATGGTTTTGGTGACAAAAGGAAAAGCGATTTTGATTTAAAATGAGAATCTGGAGATGAGGTACCTGGAGAAGGAAGTAGAGATCATTCAGATTTTCTAGTCTATTCTCTGATAATTGGATGAAATTTGCTGTAAGTGGGATGTTTGGCAAAGTCACCAGCTTATTGCCACCCAAGAAGATATTAGGAATGCTTGGAAGAAAATAAATTGTTTTAAGAGCATTATCCCGGAGGTCCAAGGTATTTAATTTCCTCAGGAATTTGAATGTTTTGTCCTGAATGATCCCAATGTGATTCTTCTGCAGGTCAATATAGGCCACCTTAGGTAGTCCATCGAAATTATAATTATATAGTTCCCCAAGAAGGTTATGTGATATGTTGAGAACTTGGAGGTTGTCAAGTCCATAAAATGCATTCCTCAAAATACTGTTTATCTTGTTGCAGGCGAGGTTAAGGACCTTCAGCTCTTGGAGTGTCTCAAAGACTCGGAAGTTCAGGGAGAAGATATGCCCATGTGAAATGTCCAGCTGTATCATCGAGCTCCTGGCCAGCCCAGCAAAGGTGTGCTGGTCAGGATCCTTCAGGTTGGAGAAGCCAAATGAAGACCCCATAGTGTGACGGGTAAGAACCAAAGAGAAAATCTGGCTCCCATTGATGGCATTGCTGAAGTTTCTTGTGACATCCACCCCCCAGCCATTGCCAGAAACATCTAGTGTTTCCAGGACCATGTTTCTGAATGGGTTCAGACACTTCTTCCAGTCCATGGAGACGCTGCTGTAGAGGTGGTTAGCAGCAAGGCTTAAGAAGGAGAGTGTTTTCCCTTGGAGGGGTTTGAGCTCGTGCTCACATACAATAGATATATTGTTGAGGGAAAAATCAATAGACTTCAAGGAATTCAGTTCCCGGAATGAGGGATGAAGGTAAAGACTCTGAATTTGATTTTTGGATAGGTCCAAGTGAGTCAAAGATGCCAAATTTCTGAAATAACCATCTTTTAATACAGCATCAGAGAGACCACAGTAAAACAGTCGAAGTTCAGCGAGGTGGGACAGCCCCTGAAAAGCGTCTGGATGCAAGAAGTCTATCTGACTTCCACCCAGGTCCAGGATCCTGAGATTGGGCAGGTTTCGGAAGGCTTCTCTGGAAATGGTCAAGGGGGTAAACTGAGTTCCCAGCTCCAGCAGCTGCAACTGCTCCAGGAAGGGGAAGGATGTGGCTGTGACTGTTCTGATATAGTTGAAACTGAGCAGGAGGCTCTTGGTGGTGTTGGGGACCTGGGGCACTTGGGTGAGGTTGCAGGAAAGATAGACGGCTCTCCAACCATCGAAGAAGCAGGAAGAAATTCCAAGTGCAGGACTGGTCAGGAGTACGACTCCTAAGAGAAGGTCAAGGCAGTCTCCCATGATCCTATGGAGAAGAAGGGAGAGTGAAGACACAGACATCAGACATCTAAGCTCAAGGCACTGAGCACAGCCTTGAGGGTGCTTAGGGCCTGGGGGACCCCCCTGTGATGTGGTTGCTTCTTAGACCCTGTGTTCCTCTGGGTCCGTGGTCATGCCTATTGGCAGATACTGTGTGGTGTAGACAGAGCTTTTCTCTCTTTTTATCTATTATGTTGCATTTTTCTACATAGCAAGCGTGGTTCCAAGTACTTTAGAAATACTTTATTTAATCTTTGTGATAACTCGGCATTCATGCATAAGGTTGTGAATTCATTCATTCAAGATTTGCTGATGGAAGTTGGAGAAAACATTAGGAAGAGATATATTTGAACTTCACCCTTTGCAGGGACCCCATTCCCATCCCAAGGCAGCCTCTGCCGAGGAGTGAAAAATAAACCCACTGATTTTTCTTTCCCCTCTAATCTGCCAAAGATACTAAGTCATCTCTATTTATCCATCCTCACTTCTTACACAGTACAGCTCATCATGTAAAAACTGGGTACACCATTTTTCAGTTTAATAAGGATGTACTCAGCAACAACTGCATGCCTGGCACTTGTGTGACCATGTGCGTGTACAGCTATACAAAAACCAGACCCCTTGCCTAGTCCAATAGGTAAATACACCATCTGTCTGGGCTGAGCATCTGCTTGTACACAGCGGCAAAAGGCGCTGAATGAATGTGTCTGGTTATATTCTCAGTGCTGTGTTGGGAGCGGTGAGGGGGCAGAGAAAAGTGCCGGAGGCCCCCTCACCCACTTCACCTCTACCCACCGGTATGGTTCCTCCACATGGTGCCTGCCAAGTACTCAACTTGCTCTATGTGTAATATCAGAAGGCCTCTGTTGGAAGGTAAGGAAAAAGCTACATGGCTCAGAGGGCAGAGTGAGAGCGAGAGTAAAGAAAGAAACAAGAAGAGGGCACTGGTTTACGAAAACATCCCTGGTACAGGCTCCATCTCAGGGCAGACAGCGTGAAGAGGGCATGGAACTAGAGGAGGCACCAGCCCTGGATCACTTGCAGGCTCTGAAGAGGGTTCGTTGTGTTGGGGGTGATTCGTGGTAGGGTTTCCGTAGCACCTTTGAGGCCCTGACACACAATTTACAGCTGATCAGAAGGAGAAATCAACTCCTGAGTTGACCCGAAGTATCAAAAGCAGGCTATATTAACAGTGGGACAGCAAGTCTTCCCTGGTGGTTCAGTGGTTACGAATCCGCCTGCCAGAGCAGGAGACGTAGGTTTCATCCCTGGTCCGGGAAGATCCCACAAGCCATGAGGCAACTAAGCCCATATGCCACAACTACTGGAACCCACATGCAGCGACAGAGATCCAAGGCAGCCAAAAATAAATAAGTTCTTTAAAGTAAAAGAAAAGAGTTGGGGGGTGGGGCACGGTATACTCTTGTATATCATCAGGTGAAAAACTATTGCCATTTCACATTTGAAATTAAACAATTTCCAGTTGGTAGTAATTAAATATAACCTACTATTAAAAATAAACCCAAAACCAGGCACTTAAGAATCATAAGAAAAAACTTGGTGAGAATGTTTATCAAGGCTCTTATTTTCTCTGCCATTTCCACTCATGGGCTCAGGGTAACAAGAGCAGAGTCACCTTTGTTCTCTGAAATGTCACCCCAAGTCGTGTCAGTTTCATCTCCCAAGCCTGCTCCGTTCAAGCCCCCATCTCTTGACAGGACTAGACTTGAGAGCTCTCACTGATCTCTCTTATTTCCAGTCTTACCCTCCGTTTCCCAAAGAGCAGCCAGGGTATTCTTTCAGAAACATAACCCAGAATATACCACACCTCCACACAGACCCCCTTTCCCCTCCTCCCCCTGCTCTGGGAATAAAATCCTGCAAAGACTTCCTTGATCTGGTTCTGGCCTGTCTCTGCCACACCCTCCTCCTCAATAACTCACTCATTAATTTTTGCTGAGCATCTCTGTCTGGTGCTGTTTTAGTGGTGAACACAACAGACCAAGCCTGACCTTTCACTCTCCAAAAATGCATATTTGCAACATAAATCAAAATTTGTACCTGAGTTCAGAGGGTTCCCTGTTCTCCTGAAGGCTATCCCTTTCAATCTCATGAGGAAGACCTTTGGTTTACATATAACAACCACCAGGTTTTACACTCTAGAACAGGGCTTGGGAAACTTTTTCTGTAAAGGGCCAAACGGTGAATATTTTAGGCTTTGTAGTCCAAATACCATAGTTCGTTAACCTCTGTTTTAGAAGAAAGGAGAATGGAGACTTTGATTTCACCAATGAGGATTTTAAGTGACTGCAAGATAAATGTGTTCTGATACTGAACTGATATTTGCAGGAAAGAACTAGCTTGGCCCCCAAGCTGCTGACAGTTCTGCGGCTGTTGTTTTATTCAAACATCAGAATGAATTCTCGTCTTATGTAACCTGACAGGAAAATCCCTATAGAGACACGGGAGTGAGAACACCAGTTCCGAATAACAGAGTTAAGATGTCTAGTTTCAATTCTGTCTTTTTACGGACCACTCAGGGCCGGCCTCCAAATGTCGACGCTGTACTAGGCAGCTTGACCTTGAATTCATGGTAAAAACAAATGAAAGAAAGTCCCAAACAACACATGTTCAATACACTGAATTTTCAAGTATTAACAGGGAAACTAAAATTAAACAGCAAGATAGATAAGGCCAGTTGAACAAACAGATATTAAAGAAAATCACTTGGGTTCATGTCATGCTACGAAGACATACTGCAGACCTATTTTCTTATGAAATACAGCAAAGTGTGAAATAGCTACATCTTCATCTCTGAAGCAGACTTCTACAGGTCAGGTGGCAGGACACATGGACAGAGGAGCCAGGGGACCTGGTGAGCCAACAGGAGTCTGGAGGGGTTATTCATGAAGACAGAAGCTAGGAAGAGGGATCATCGCAGGCCAGGGTCTCCTGGAATGGGAACCAGGATCCAAAATGGGTTGAAATAAATACAAACAAACACTGGTAGAGGGAAAATCTAATTTCAAGGTGAGAACCAGGCCACGGAATTGTTTCAGACCTGACCAAATGTCAGAAAGATGAGCTTCTAGAGTGAAGGCAGGCTGTGAGACAGGGTGGGCAGCAGGTGTGGACTTACGGAACCCAAGAAAAAAGATGAAGTGACCAAAAGTCCAAACCCTAAGGGGGCTGAAGTCAAAGGGAGTGAGAGGGATGAGAGTGTGTTGGGTTAAGGCCCGGAAGAAGCCTGTGTCAGACAGGGCTCCTTGCTTCTTGACCCCAGAGCAGCTGGTTGCTGGCAGCCACTTCCGACCCCGCAGAGGACGGCGCCATCCAGGGGTGTCTGGAGTGAGCTCTCAACGGCAGCAGATAGAGTGGCCTGGCAGTGTGCTCCTAAACTATTCGTAAGAAGACGGTGAGAAGCGACAGGTACTGACACTGTTAGTTCGGCCATCAGGCGATATACTCAGTCCTTCCTAAAAATCGCTCAGCTATGCAAAATCACACAATAAGACCACAGGACTTCTGGGGGAAAGAGGGCAGCACACAGCCTGCAAAACCTTCATTGTCAGCACCTAAAAAACCTAATGAAAATGGTAGCACTGTTTCATACATGTATGCAGGTAAGAAATATACACAACACATTGCAAGATATATTCCTTTCCTTGAAAAAGGCCTGAGGGCTGCCGCTTGGGAGCTACTGTGAGGTGCTGGAAGGAGGGGACTATCTGGTATCAGGGGAAGTGGAACACCAGTTGGGAATGGGTGTCAGCTCAAAACACACAGAGTGCGAAGATCGCTGGTGGATTTCTGAGATATTCTCCCTCGTCATACGTAGGCTGGTGCAGCGGGGTCGTTTTCTTAAGCTTAAGAAACGGCACATAAGCAAATGCAAATTTCATGTTCACTAATATGTTCATGTCGTTTCCTAATATATGAGTAATCTTCCCTAACACAGCAACACTGTTCCTTAATATGTCAGTCGTGGTCTCATTCAAGGCTAACAGTTCAAATTAAGAGTAGGACAAAAGGAGGTTCCATGTATGAGCTACCCTCTGCACCCGTGTGGTAGAGTTTGGAGAACTCATGGGACTGGCTCAGGAATCAGTGCTGGGGACCAGTGCAGACCTGGGTGCCAAAGGGCTCAGAACCGTGGGCAGAGAGGGTCACCTCCAGCAGCCTCAGCAGGTTCTTGTTTCAATGACAGACTGAACGAGAGGAGCCATTCTCAACTCTGGTGGCACATGAGAACCACCTGAAGAGCTTTGAGCACTGAAGCTCGGGCTTCCCATAGACCAGTTAAAAGAGACTCTCAGGGGTCTGGGCTCTTAACAAGTGACTGAATTTTGTACACACCCAAATTTTAGAATCACTGGTATAAACCCATGGCTAACTTGGCCATACATTCCAATGTATGGTTCCAACCACTGCGGGAGTTAAAATACAGGAACTGGGTCCCATCTATGGGTGATTTGGTTGGTCTATGGTATGGCTAGGGCATCCTGAGTAGTCAAATCTCTCCAGGTGATTCCAGTTTCAGAAGGACGCCTCACATGGCTGCAAGTTTGATGGTACCTTAGACCCAGTACAAGTATTTGCATACCACACTCATGACAGCATTATGTACAACAGCCAACGGGTAGGAATGACCCAAATGTCCACTGACAGATGAGAGGATAATGTGGTCCATCCGTAAAATGGAATATTACTAAAAACAGACAAAAAGCTGGCACACACTTCAACAACATGTGTGAACCTTAAAGACAGCCTCCATGAAATAAGTGAATCACAAAAGACACATACTGTTTGATTCCACTTATATGAGGGACTTAGATTAGCCAAATTCAGAGACAGAAAATGAACAGACATTTCCAGCGGTTGGAGGGAGGGGTGGGGAATTATGGTTTTGTAGGTTCAGAGCTTCTGTTTGGGATGATGAGAAATTTCTGGAGATGAATGCTCAGTCATGTACGACTCTTTGTGATCCCATGGACTGTAGCCCACCAGGCTCCTCTGGCCATGGGATTCTCCAGGCAAGAATACTGGAGTGGGTTACCAGTCCCTTCTTCAGGGGATCTGCCCTACCCAGGGATCGAACCCAGGTCTCCCGTGTTGCAGGCAGATTCTTTACTGTCTGAGCCACAATCTACAGTATGAATGTCCTTAATGTCAGGTATGGTGTGTCCCTGGTGGCTCAGCGGTAAAGAATCTGCCTGCAGTGCGAGAGCTGAAGGAGAGGCAGTTTCGATCCCTGTGTCAAGAAGATCCCCTGGAGGAGGGCATGGCAACCCACTCCAGTATTCTTGCCTGGAGAATCCACAGACAGAGAAGCCTGGTGGGCTACAGTCCATGGGGTTGCAAAGAGTTGGACATGACTGAAGTGACTTAGCATGCATGCACAATGTCAGGTATATTTTACCACGATCAGAAAACAAAATTAAAGAGAAAAAAGCAATACCACCACTCCCAGAGATTGACTCCTGGAGATTCAGCTGGATAGGTCTCAGGGAGCTGGGGAAGTGCATTTTGTTGCCATATCCCAGGTACTTTGAGGAGAGTGGTCCTCAGGCCACACTCTGAGAAACCCTGGTTTAAGGGATCCCCTCCAACTCAGAAACCCCATGCTTTTCTTAGAGGAAGAGGGCTGGAAAGAAATTCAGAGGGCTGTTGAGAATTGGGTTTTTATTACCGAGGCTACTTGTGTCTAGGGCTCTGAGGGGTAACAGGAGCAGCTCGATCAATGCGGGCCTCAATACTCCTGCCAAACACTGTTAATTAAGATAATTAGGCCAGAGGGAGAAGGGTCGCAGCCCTTTTCTCTGAGTTGAATTCATTTAGCTTTAATCCGAACCGTCAGCAGAGCAGGTTCCCTTTCTTGACTTAATTGCCTGCCCAGCAGAGCTGCTGGCCTTGGCATGGGTGAATTACCAGGCTTGGTGTCTCTGCGGGAAGCAGGGGAGCCTGCGCCCAGGGGCGCCTCTGCTCCCCGGGCACCACAGTTGGCCGGCAAATCCTGCTGGCCTGGGCCAGGACTGCTCCTGTGCTAATTTAACACTTGGTTCTTAACAAATAATACTCGTAATGGGCTCTTTGGCTGCACCTGGGATTCCGAGCTTGGCCGCAAGGCTGGAGAGAGGACGTTTCTCCTGGCAGGTGGTGGTCCACATCTGGCAGGAGGCTGGAGCACCAGGCATGGAGAACCAATCGCTGTCTGAGAAAAACAGTTAATTCATTTCCAAATGGGTGCTGGGGAGGGTTTCTCCCAGGTTCACAGAACAATAAAAATCCTGGACTGAGCCCATATGGGGAGACATTCAAGTTCAGCCTCAGGAAAAGGCTCAAGGCCAGTGGACACGGTGATCTTCCCAAGGCAAATGTGCTCTTCACATGCAGGACACAGCATCATGTCATCGGAACAAGCCAGCAAATGAGCACTCTGAAGCCAGCAGTGTTGCCAGGGCCATGGTCCTTCCAGACCAGCATTCTGCCCCTGACAGCAGTTCCAATAAAACACATGGGTGACTGCTTTGCTGTGAACCTCAGCGTTTGCTCCCCAGATACAAATCCAGCTTTCTGCACAAACCACCATAATTTTGAGGCTCTTCCCAAGTGATCTCTTTATCATTCAACACCACCTCTTCTCATGGTGACCAGCTGCTGTATTGAGAATCTGTGCTTGTCCCGGAGCCACGCTTCCCAGGCCAAGGCCCCTGCTCTGTGCTGGTCACTGCTGGATGTTGGGGGTCCTCTGCCTGCCAAGGTCTCATGGTCTGTAGAGACTTTAGAGAAGTGATGCCCAAGAGGTGTCCTTGCACCAGCGGCATCAGTGCTACCTGGCCTCCCACTCCCCCCACTCCTGAATCAGAAGCTCTGTGGCATGGCCTGGCAGGCTGTTCTATCAAGCCCTCTGGGTGGTTCTGATGCACATTCACATCTGAGAACCAGTGGACTCGAGCCTGGAGGGAGGAAAGAAGTATACCCTAATAACTACAACACCACAGAGTGGACACCTTTGCCTACACACTCATGCCCACAGAGCTCTGAGCTTCCTCCCTTTCTGCATCCTCCCAAGTCTTTGCGTGCTCAGTTGCTTCAGTCGTGTCTTACTCTTTGCAACCTTATGGACTGTAGCCCACCAGGCTCCTCTGTCCATGGACTTCTTCAGGCAAGAATACTGGAGTGGGTTGCCATGCCTTCCTCTTGGGGTCTTCCCATCCCAACCCAATCGAACCGGCTCCTGCATTGCAGATGGATTCTTTACCCACTGAGCTACCTGAGAAGGTACCATTATACACATGAGAAAACTAAGGCCCAGAGAAGTTAAGTAGCTTACTTAAGGCCACACAGCGCTGACTCCCCTCTAAACCTAGGGCCTGCGGCGTGGCTGCACAAGGAGGGCAGTGTGGGAGTACGGCTGCAGCCCACCCCTGGGTCTTCATCTGCTGACCTGGGGTCACTTCCCCTTGGTCACAAACGGATGGGCTCCTGGGGGAAGGTGAACCTCTCAGCCCTTCACCCCCCTTCAGCGCCAAGTGAAGGTCCCCCTCGCCCCACAGTCACTCCCTCCGGAGATGACCCCTTTGAAATGCTGAGTTCTCTCCCACGCTCTCAGCATGACCCTTCCCCTTCCAGGTCTCCTGGGCCCTTCCTTCCACTAGGCTGACTCTCTGATGGCCTCCTGATCCCTCTCAAACCTTCCCTGCTCTTCAAACGCACCTGCCCTCTCCACCTCCCCATCATTCTACACTCCACGGACCTTCTCTTCCGACCCTCTGCCAACACCTT
The DNA here is from genome assembly GCF_023699985.2 of Odocoileus virginianus. NCBI lineage: Eukaryota > Metazoa > Chordata > Mammalia > Artiodactyla > Cervidae > Odocoileus > Odocoileus virginianus. The sequence goes on along the minus strand of NC_069684.1, from coordinate 52,130,169 downwards.
CAACCTGGATGCCTCCTTGCTCTTCTCTCCTGTCTGTCTACACCGGCTGCCTGCCTGCTGCATGCCTACACCCGGTGGCTATAGCTCTGTTGGGAGGAACCACACTGGTGCTCACACAAATGTGCAGAATCCAACCGTGTGGTCACCCTCTCTCCTACCCCCAGGGGTGACTGCAAACCTCTGCTGGTTCCCCTGCCCATCCTGCCTGGCCTCAGCCCTCTCAGAAGCCACTGACACCTTGCTTCCTATTTCTAGGAGAAAAAGGCCTGGCTCTCTTTGTTTTTGTAAACTGTTTTCTTTCTAGAAAATTATTTATTTATGGCTGCACTGGGTCTTCACCGCGGCACACAGGGCTTTCTCTAGTTGCGGCAAGTGGGGGCTATTCTTCGTTGTGGGGCACAGGCTTCTCACCGCCGTGGCTTCTCTGGTTGCGGAGCACAGGCTCTAGGGCACACAGGCTTTAGTAGTTGTGGTGCATGGGCTTAGCTGCTCCACGGCATCAGGGGTCTTAACTGCCCGGATCAGGGATCAAACCCATGCCTCCTGCATTGGCAGGAGGATTCTTATCTGCCACCAGGGAAGTCCTGGAAGGCCTGGCTCTTGACCTGGCATGTGTTGTAACCACGTGGTGACTTCCTGTGTCCCACAGCAAGGCCCGCTGGAGGGCTCAAGGCCCGTCAAGGTGGGAGCACCATGCGAAGCCTCTGGGAGGTGGGCTTTGGGGTGCAGAGAGCGTGGTGGGTCCAAAGCGGAGCCTGCTCAGGCAGATGCAGCCACAGAGGGAGGCTCGCTTGTGCACACCTGGGTGCAAAAGGCGCCCTGCCGCCAGGCCCTGGCAGTTCATTCTTGCAACAAAAAGGAAAGTGTGCTCCCCACCCACCCTTTTCCTCAGACCCATTACACGCCTGAGCAGAGACAGTCAGCAGCAGCTTCCATGGGCAGCATGGATTAACACAGCAGGGCAGAGCCCGGTAACTGATGACTGCTCTCCAAAGGGGAAGCAGAACATCAGCGCAGAGGGGCTCTGTGCGCTGGTGCGCCCTCGGGAGATTGGTTTACTGACTTGCTGGCACCTGGTGGTCCCCTTAGGGCCTGTCTGCATCTCTCTGCCGCATGATGCCTTGATACAAAGCTGGTCTAGTACGTCCAGCCCAGCAAGAAACTTCCCTTTCATGTGTCGTGGAGTGGCAGGGGAGATCACGAGAGACTCAGTCAAATGCCTTGCTGCATTCCCAGGGCTGCTGGAAGCTGGTAACGCTGTCAAGATGGAAATGAGCGGAGCCTGATACAACTTGCTGTTCTAGAACCTACGCACACCTGCAGGGGTTCCCGCAGCCTGTCCTCAGGGCTGCAGACCGGAGAGCAGATCTCTTCTAGGAATTGGCCCACAACAGCTGTCAGACTCACTATACACTTGTGCTCATGTTCAGTTGTGTCTGATTCTGTGACCCCATGGACTGTAGCCCGCCAGGCTCCTCTGTCCCTGAGATTATCCTGGCAAGAACACTGGAGTGGGCTGCCATTTCCTCCTCCAGGAGATCTTCCCCACTCAGGAATTGAACCTGTGTCTCCTGCATTGGCTCACCTTTACTACCGAGCCAGCTGGGAAGCCCTCAAGCTCACTGGTTTGTAGCTTATTTTGTAAATCTCTGCTGAATGAATCAATCTGTCACATCCTGCCTCTGGGTCCTCCTCTCTCTTCATGACCTGAAGGGCCAGCTCCCAGGGTGCTGAGGGCAGGTCTGCACTCTGGGTTCCTCGGATGGGCTGGTCCAGGTGGGGGGAACCTGGGGCCCTTTGGAGCAGCCCCATCTCATCTGCTCTCTCCCATCCTACCTGGGAGGGGTTATCTGTGCTTACGATAGCCTCTGAGAGGGAGCCCTTCCTTCTTCCACATCTGGACATAGCTCGAACTATCCTCCTGGGCATCTGTAGCATTTTCTCCACATTCAAAGCACTTGGGGCTGTAGCCTTTCTGACTCATCAAACACCGTGCTCTATTTGTCTTTGGTTGTGGACCCTTATTGCCATCTTCAGTACATACGAAACTCTAATGAGGTGGGTAAAGTCAGATCAGCTTCATTAACCCCCCACTGAAAGAAGCCTCAGCTACATCAGTGCAGATGGTGGCCATTCCTGTGAAGTCCATCTCAGGACACCACCGCGAGCATCGATCCCCTCACTTCCCGCTGTCTGTGTTGCTGCTGCCTCTTGTCCAGGCTGCTGCAGTGACTGACCCCCTGCCCACTCCCAGAGCAAGTCTTACCCCAACACCCCCTCTCTCACTCAGGTACACAAGAGGGCTTATAGAAGGCACGGCTCTGACCAGAAACCTTCTGGTTCCTCCTGCCCACAATGATCCAACTCTTCAGGGGGCAAGACTCCACATGGACTCTAGTCTATTCCTGGAATGGCTGATTAGAGGGGTCCCTTAGTGCCTGAACCCTCTCACTGGCCAGAGGGGGAAACCCCAGACAACCTACCTTCTGGCTTCTCTAGTCTTGCCTGGGCTCCAGGGATAACTCGCGTTCTCCCAGTGTGGCCTCCATCCAACTTCTCTGCTTCTGCTGATTCTGGGCTTGGGGTGCTTGTCCCTGTCTCATCTGTTTACCCAACCCAGACTCACCTCTCACACAGGCTACCCCAGAGGCCAACTCTTCTGTGAAACGGTTCTCATATTCCCACAAGTGCTCCTGCCCTGGTTCTGTGTACGTGTCCACGATGGCATTTTCATCACCTCATTCCTCCTCCAGCTTGCCCATCTTCTGAGGGTAAGGGCCCAGTTTTGCTCAAGCAGTATCCCCGAGGCACACAGCACAACTGAAGCATCCGGTGAGCTGTTTCCCATTCATATTCTGACAGAGGATGATTTTCATCAGGAGTACTTACCTCCAGTCCCAGCACAAGGGGCTTCTGGTGTGTTCTTATTCTAGAGACATGAGGTCCCTGTTGTTTAAAGGCTTTAGTTCCTAAGACTCTGCCAACCTCCTCACAGTGAAGATGGTGGTCAGTGTTATTCTGGTGAATTAGGAGAAAGAGTTTTTGCTGTCCTAAGGGAGAACAGGAAAGCTAATTAGGAGGGAGAAGCACCAAACATTACGGAGATGGTTTTCTATGCCACACAGCAATTTTTATCTGTAGGGCAATTTAAAACATTAAATGTGTCTCTGATTAAGTGGAATTTTAACTGGAAAAGGTCAAAACCCTTTTGTAAACTAAGGCATGTGGAACATCAGAGCTGAAGGGACCTGCAGAAATCTCAGGTCAAGCCTCTGGGTCAAGAGGTCAGGCAGGGAAGCTTTCTCCCTCGTCACCCTGTGGAGGGAACTCCATGCTTTCACAGTCCACTCCATCTTTACTGTCATGGTGGTGGGGAGGAAATACCCCCCCTGGACCCAGATGTCCCCTTCAAGAGAGTTCTGTGGTCATTTGCCAGGGGCTCACACAAAGGATGAGGACAGTCCATCATCTTCTCCACAGTGAGCAGAGAGCTTGCAGGTTTTAGGGAGAGAGCTCAGTTTGCCATCAGAGTTTGATGTTTCTAAGCAGTACAACTAGGTAAATTATGGCTGAGTTAGGAGACATTGGGCAATTATTGAGTCTCAGATTTAGGATGAGATGGGTCCTGAAAGTTAAGGATGCCATACAGTTCTTTCCACCAGTAAACTGTGACTCAGAGATTAAGTATGTGCTTAAGATCACATAACCATCACATTGCAGAGCTAGGATTTGAATCCAGCTGTAAACTTGTCATTTTGATCTTCAAAAAATAAAAATTGTGGACATTGCAAAAGAGATACAGAGCCTCCAAAGATTATTTGCATATGAATCATCCAGAGATCTTGCTGAAGTGCAGATTCTGACTCAAGCTGGTCTGGGGGAGGACCTGAGATTCTGCATTTCTAACAAGCCTCCAGATAATACTGATGCTGCTAGTTCAGTGACAATGATCTGAGAGCTAAGGACTTGAGAGCTCTATTATGGGCCTCACTGCTCACTACTCAGGCCACCTCAAGACCCCCAGGAACGATGTATGACCAGGATGCTGCATGATCACTTTTGAGAAGTGGGGACCATGCATTCACTCCCAATTCTTCTCAGTCTGAAGACTGAAGCATCGGATGGTTGCTCGAGGAGGGTTATTCGATGTTCCAGAGGGAAGGGAGCTGGGCAGGTCACATCATTTTACTTGGAGCTGAGGAAACGACTTAGCAGCTAAGCAACAACAACCAGGAAACAGGAGAGCTTGGGTACCATTTCTCTGGCTCCAGCACAGGCTCCTCTCCTGGAGACCAGCAGGGGGCGACAAAGGGCGGAGACCGAGGCAGGAGCCCTCCGAGGGCCTCCGGAAAGTCTGGGGCTGAGAGATGTGGAGGCCACAGTGGCTCTGAACTGAGCCCTGCAGAGAAGTTCCTAATGCTTGCTTAGGCTTAGAGAGCATGCAAATGCTTCTGGCAGGCTGGCCATATCCTGGAGCATAGGGAGAGGAGGCTGCGACTGAATTTCAAAACAGGAGTGTGATGTATTTTCTTTCCTAGCACGGACCTTAGAAGGAATTATCCACCCTCACCCTCATCCCCACATCCTGTGAGGTTCTGAATCTGTTGGGTAGTGTACACAATTTTGATTTGCGGGGAAAGGTCAAAATGACAACTGAGTGTGTTCAGTTCAGTTCAGTTCAGTCGCTCAGTTGTGTCCGACTCTTTGTGACCCCATGAACTGCAGCACGCTAGGCCTCCCTGTCCATCACCAAGTCCCAGAGTTTACCCAAACTCCTGTCCATCGAGTCGGTGATGCCATCCAGCCATCTCATCCTCTGTCGTCCCCTTGTCCTCCTGCCCCCAACCCCTCCCAGCATCAGGGTCTTTTCCAATGAGTGTGGCTGGATTCAAATCCTAGCTCCACAATTTAATAGATGTGTGACCTTGAGGAAGTGCTTAACCTCTCTGAGCACCAACTTAATCATCTATACAATGGCAACAATAATAGTGTCTTATTCCTCAGGGAAGCATATTTGGCGGCTTCTGAGAAGATTCTAGTGCCGCACGGAGAATGAGTTACTGATGCATAATCCTCTAATATTTCTTCCTTCTTTAGTAGACAGACATCATTTATCCAACTGCACCTCACCAAAAATGTATTCCTTTTGTAAACCACTCAAGGGAAACAGGGAGAGAAGGAAACAGAATTTCTCAGTACACTAGCGTAATTTGGTGTTTCTCTTTTTTGCACTCATCGGAAATTAATGCAAAAACTTTCCTTATAGTCTTTACTATCTCTAGGTGGTGGTGTCCACAAACCGAAACAAAACCAGCACCATCCAGAGGCGCTGAGACAAGATGAAAACCAAAATGGTTCAGGTACGAAACGGCTTCTCTTCTGTCTGCTCGTTATAAACTCTTTAGCACCCAGGTTTAAAGCATCCGACTGGAAGAAATAATTCCATCTGCTGCTGCTTCAGTCATGTCCGACTCTGCGACCCCAGAGACGGCAGTCCACCAGGCTCCCCCATCCCTGGGATTCTCCAGGCAAGAACGTTGGAGTGGGTTGCCATTTCCTTCTCCAATTCCATCTGAGTGTATATTAAAACCTAACAATTAGCATGGCACATCTAAAAATCCTTGGGAAAAGACAGCTCACCAAGACTTTCCTGGTGGCTCAGACGGTAAAGAGTCTGCCTGCAATACAGAAGACGCAGGTTCAGTCTCTGGGTTGGGAAGATCCCCTGGAGAAGGGAATGGCAACCCATTCTAGTATTCTTGCCTGGAGAATTCTATGGTCAGAGGAGCCTAGCGGTCTACAGTCCATGGGGTTGCAAAGAGTCAGTAACACTGACTGACTTGCTGTCTTCCTCAGGTAGCACCAGCATTCTCAATTAGAAAATTAACATATAAGACTGACAGTCTCCCTGAATGCAACTCAGCTAAACTCTGAGTGTTCATGGGCAAAATAAACTGCCAAGAAAGATAGGCAGCTGCAAGGTCAGGAGCCTGAGCAGAGGGCGAGCTGGGAAGTCTGATACTGCATCCCCTGAAAGTAATGACACAGACAATCCGCTAAGTGCAGCAAAAATCATTTGGATTGTGATGTAAATTGGAAGCAGTTGGGGAGAGGCCTGGTGAAGAGAAACCATATTAAACTATGATCCCTTAGACACAGAGGATGGAAATGTGAGGAGACAGTACAAAACACTTGAGAACTGTCCGGGGAGGGATCTGCAGGCTGTGCTGGGTTAACAAAAAGCATCATGAAAAACCTCCCCGGGCTGGTAGAATCAAGCCTGCTCTGTAGCTGATGGAGACACCCCCTGGGCAGAGGAAAGGGGAGGGAGAGGGAGGGAGTTGGGCCAGGCAGAGGGGTCCCCCACATCTCGGCCTGCCAGGTGCAGGGGGGAAGGATGACTTCACTGGTGGTAACCCAAGACTGGGAGCAGGACAGGCAGGGCTGGGAAACACACCCCTGTTTTAAGGACACATTCTTGCCATGTGCCCAGCACCCAGGGACCTCAGGGAGGTCCGTGGAGTGTGGAAACAGCCTGGACCAGCTGCCCAAGGTGGGCTGTGTTCCACGCTGAATGAAGGTGGAGTCAGCAAGAAACTGGGCTCCTCTGCCCTGTGGGTGATTCTTTAAAAGATGAATGAGATCACTGGGCTGGGATCACGGGGCAAGAGCTCTGGGCTGGGAGAGGGGAAAGCTGGTTTCTAGCTCCGCTTTGGCCGTCACCTGGGCATCCTTGCCAAGTTTCACTTTCCTTGTCCTGTTTTTGTATGTGTTTGATGGCCAGTTTGAACTAGAAGCATTTTCAAAGCCTGGAAACCTTCAAATTGCCTAACTAGATTTGCTGAGTGTCATGACAGCCATCACAGATCAGGACACAATCACCTCCCCCACTTTTTGGCAAATTTTTGAATCTACTATAGACAATCTTGAAAATATCTACGGAAAATAATGGTCTTGTGAAAGTCACTCAGTCATGTCCAACTCTTTGCAACTCCATAGACTACACAGTCCATGGAATTCTCCAGGCCAGAATACAGGAGTGGGTAGCCTTTCCCTCCTCCAGGGGATCTTCCCAACTCAGGGATTGAACCGAGGTCTCCCACATTGCAGGTGGAGTCTTAACCAGCTGGGCCACAAGGGATGGACCAATAAAGTAGATAAATAAAATGGATTTACATATATCCAGGGGCTTCCAGGTGGTGTTAGCAGTAAAGAGCCCACCTACCAAAGCAGAAAATAAGACATATGAGCTGTGGGTTTGATCCCTGGGTTGGGAAGATCTCCTGGAGGAGGAAATGGCAACCCACTCCAGTATTCTTGCCTGGAGAACCCCATGGACAGAGGAGCCTGGCGGGCTACCCTCTATGGGGTCTCAAAGAGTTAGACATGACTGAAGTGACTTAGCAGGCACACACGTATATCCTGGCCTCAAATAGCAACTTCTTCCCACCTAGAGATTTACTCTCGGAGGGACTGCTCCTGTGGCTAGATCATCTTTTAAGAGTAGAAATGTTTCCCCCTCCATGTATTTCCACCTTCACCTGCCCAGGTCCATCCTCTACAGTCTCCTGACATCACTGCCCCAGGCTAGGTATGTAACAGGACTGTACTCAGAAGTAACTTGCAGAATCTTCTGGCTTTCATTTCCCAAACAGGGACTTAGGTCCAGGACACAGAGGCTTTTCCAGGAGGTCTTGAGAGGAGTGAAGCTGGAGGGGCAAAGCAGGGAGGTCTGGAAGAAACAGGAAAGGAAGAGAGGTCTGGGGGTCCCGGGAGGACAGGACTTTGCAAGCCCCTAGAGTCTGGCTGGGCAGTCCAAAAGTAGCAGAGACTACCAGGGAGGGGGCGTCAGCAGGCTTCTCAGTGGTAACCTGAGTGGATCAGACTGGTGAGCAGGATCCCCTGCAACCCCACCCTGAGCTCTCAGCACTGCATAAGATCCGGAAATCATGACACCACCCTGGGGTTGTAAGACAAAGGCTGCAAACTAATATTAAGTTGATCTCTACAAAATAAAAGGTGGGGCAGTATTTCTTGCACACCTGAGCATGTTACTGATTCATACTTGCAAACCTTTTGTGTGTTGAGAAAGAAAATAAAGTTAGCCTTGGAATACTCTAGAACAAGTTAAGTCTCTGACCGTGAACCTCAGAACACAGAAACTTAGGGCTGAAAGTGGCTTTCCATCTTGCTTTCATTATGAAAAGTGAAAGTGAAGTCGCTTAGTCGTGTCTGACTCTGGGGGTCTATGGAATTCTCCAGGCCAAATTACTGGAGTGGGTAGCCTTTCCCTTCTCCAGGGGATCTTCCTAACCCAGGGATCGAATCCAGGTCTCCCGCATTGCAGGCGGATTCATTATAGCCTTCATTATGGCCACCTTCAAATTCTGGCTCAGTTGCCCTGTCTACAAAATAGAGTGGCTATGAGGATTCAATGAGATGACACATATACGTCATATTTCTGGGTCCCTGGCAGTATCCTGCATGTGGTAAATATTTATTGATGATTAATGACTAGTAAATCTAGTCTAACCCACAATGAATAGATAAATAGATAAACAGGTTTGGTGACCTTGGATAAGTCATGTTGTCAGCAGTACCACGACTAAGAATTCTGCAATAAAGCTGGAATCACAAACATCAATCTACAGTAAAGCATGAGCTGCTCACCCTGAATTAATGTAGTGGTTTGAGTACTCTTGCCTGGAGAATCCCATGGATGGAGGAGCCTGGAGGACTACAGTCCATGGGGTCGCAAAGAGTCAGACACAACCGAGCAACTTCACTTTCTTTTCGCTTTAAGTACACAGACCCTGAAGCCAGACACACCCAGTTGGAACCTTGCTCTCCCCTCACCACTGTGTCATTGGGTGAGCCTCCTGGGCCTCATTTTTATCATCAGAAAAATGAGAATAATAACAAGACCCATCTTACAGGGACTCAGAACAGTGTCTGGCTCAGAGTAAATGCTGTTTGTATGCCTGATATTATTACTGGTATCATGAATTTGTGCCCAGTCAAGGAAAAAACATCTGGCCCGCACCATTATGAAGCAAAGTCAAGTTTGGGGCACTTGAGATGACTTTACCATGGGTCAGGGAGGTGAGGACCAACTGCTTCCATGTTGCAACATCATCTCCTTGGATTTGGCAGTACCATGGCTTGGGAGCTTACCCCAAATGAGAGTTCCCTGGGGCAACTGTTGGGGAGCAAGGTTAAATGAAACACAACCAATGTGAACAGGGCATTTCATCCATATTCCTTAGCATACATGGGCTCTTCCCTCCTGCATGGAACTATGGTTAGATCTCTTACAAAACAAACAGAACTATCCTCTCTTGATACGATCACTCAGGAAAAATCTATCATTTTGCCGTGGCCAAATTCCACAGATGTGAGGTCTGAAGACTCTGCGCAATGCTTCCACTGCCCATTAATCAGCCTCTTTTGACCCCATGAGATCTGGCTTTCCTATGGGAGTGCCACTCTCAAAGCTCACCTCCTTCTCATCTGTTTTTGTTTGAATCTCCATTCTTTTTGGCACAGACAGCTTTGGCCACACATCTCTTCTTGAACTATCTCCTCCCTTGGCTTCTTTGATTTTCTTCTTTCTGTTTTCCACCAGTTCCTCTCTCCCACAGCCACCCCCAGAATGTAGGTGCTCCCCAAGACCTCAGTTTAGCTTCTTCCTGCAGTGACTGCATTTGCTTTCACAAGCTGAACCATCTTCTCTAAACTCCTGTCACCTTCCTTTAACCCTGACCACATCTGCATTCAAAGCGCACATTTCTGCTGATTAAAGGATGTCCCCACTTGGGCATCCTGCAATAACTGTAGATGCAGTAATATCCCAAGTTCACTTAACAATATTTTGGATTTTGAAAATCCTCCAGAAAATAGAAACATTTTTGCATGGCACTCAGAGGCATGGAGTGGACCTTCCTTGAGTCCAATTCCTCCTGCCTCGCAGGATTATAAGCCAACCTTCTCTTTTCCTTCTTCATCACCAAGTCTTAACTTTTTTCCTTTCAAATGTCTCTCATGTTGTCCTTGCTTTTACAATTCCAACCAATGGAAATGGCATAAACAGGCACTGGATGGATGGTTCAGCTTTCTATCCAATGCTTGTTTATTGGGCACTCTCTCCCAAGAAAGCTGTTAGCTGAGGAGGCTTCATCAAGGACAAACCCAGCCCAAGTGACCTGGGAGCTCAGGGTGAGGAAGAGGAGGCAGCCACAAGAGGGCATGATGCTGTGAGAGGATGTGCTGGCAGGCAGTGAGACCAGGAGGAGGACGTGCAACTCAGCCCAAGGGACCTCTGCACTCAGGGGATCCAGATGCTGAGTGCTGTGGATGGGGAAGGGTAAACTCGCGATAGCAGTGGGCCTTCCTGGCAGAGGCTGTCAAACAACAGAGTCAAGGGGACGGGGAGCCCGGGCCCAAGTCTGCTGTGATCCAACTGGTTCATAAGATTGAAGCGTAAGTTCAAGGTGTGAACTGGTGGGAGGGGAGGCTGGAGAGGACACCCAGGGGCCAGATCAAGAAGAACGTTGCAAAAAAAAAAAAAAAAAAGAAGGACGTTGCAGAATAGAAGTTGCAAGAATGGATGTTGTCCATTCTGAGGCAGTGGTGGTGGTGGTTTAGTTACTAAGTCATGTCTGACTCTTGTGATTCCGTGTACTGTAGCCCACCAGGCTCCTCTGTCCATGGGGATTCTTTAGGCAAGAATACTGGAGTGGGTTGTCATTCCCTTCTCCAGGGGATCTCCCCAGGGCTGCTAAGGGTTTTGAGTACTGCCACTGCATTAAACCCAAATTCCTCCACCAAGCTTATCTAGTCTTTAAATTCCCAATAATAGCACTTAACCCACAAGTAAGTGAGGTGCTTCATGGTCCCCACATATGGCTGAATTTCAATTAGGAATCATTTACCGAGTGCTGCCTGCTATGTGCCAGACACTAAGAGGACTGCTAGATGAGTAAGACACAGCCTCAGCTGGTGGGGCAAAACCCCTCAAGCCAACTGGGCAACACAGGGTCCATGGGCTTCAGTAGATGCTCGGTCATGGGGCAGTTGAGGGGAAGGAGGAACCCTCCGACTCTGCCTGAAGACCAGGGGAGCGGCCAGCCAGGGAAGTCTTCCTTAGGAAAGGTGCTATTAGAGATGCTTCCTAAAAACCAGAGGATTCCGGGGACTTCCCTGATGGGAAATGCTTGTGTGTGTGTGTGTGTGTGTGTGTGTGTGTGTGTGTACATGAAAAGAATATACGAATGGGGAAGAGGGACTAGCCTGGTGGTTCAGTGCTTAAGACTCTGAGCATCCAATGCAAAGGATGCGAGTTCGATCCCTGGTTGGGGAAACAAGATCCCACATGCCACGCTGTGGCCAAAGAAAAGAACCAAAAATACGCACCCACCCCCTCAAAAAAACCCCCCAAAAACCAGAGGATTCCCCAACAGAGAGAATCGTGGGCACAGGACAGCAAGTGCAGAGAGAGAGGCATACAGAAGAGGCCTGGTCAGAATGGCATGAGAGGGCAGTGTGGCCGAGGGCACTCGGCAGTGGCAGGAGACGGAGCGGAGAAGGAAGGCAGAGAATGTGGACTGCAAGGGGGAGGGGAGAGAGAGTGCCTTTGCTTATTCTGAGCTTCAGGGGCTTTTCCCCCTTTGCCTTGCCTGGTGCCTGACTGTTGTTTCTAAACGCAGCTGAAGACTAAGTAGCTCCCGGAGCCTCTCTGACTTTTCCAGACCACACGGGCTATCTTCTGTGAACCAGCAGACCAGGCCATACAATTTCACTCTAGTGCTCTCTGTTACACAGGTGCTGGTTTCTCCCCTCCCCTGAACCTGGAAGCTTCTAAAGGGCAGGAACATTCCCTCAGCCAACCTGAGATGGTCCCATAGAGCTGGGCACACTGTGGGTCATAGCCCTCAGATCGGGGAAGGCACTGCAAAAATAGAATGGGAATTCCCAAAGCCTGAGACCTGGCTGAAAATTTCCATCTGCTTTCTGCATTCTTTACCACAAATCAAAAAGGGAAACAAACATAGTGGATTCGGTCATTTCACATTCCAGTGTTTTCTTGCTCTCCAAGTCTGTGAGCAGGAATAGACAAACAGGCCTATTTTGATTTCAGCACTCAGCAACCCAAACTTCCGGGGACAGGGAAATAAACAAAGAAAGCTCTGGGATATAACTTCCTCAGAAGCCTTGCCTCCTTAAAAACAAACCCCCAAAGCTGGCAGGGATGGCTCTGCATTCAAACCACAGACTAAAAGATTCTCAATCTACTCAGAGCTCTAATACCAGAGGGAATGGATGATTCTGTGGTCATTTAGAACAGGAGCACCAGAAGGCTGATATGCAGGGGTGTGGCCAGAGGGATTCTTAAAATACACTCAGTAACTAGCGTTGGCCTGGTTCCCTCCTCTGGGAACCCTCTGGAATGTCCCCACAATCCCACAACTCGAGGATCAGCATCGAGCACCACAGACCTTCTCCCAGGTTCCTCTTCCAAGGTTTTCTTTCTGATGGGCTGTGCCTGGCACAACAGGAAGCTGCTGGCCACTGCCTTCTGTTCATAAGAACAAGGGTGAAGTGAGTCTGAGAGTCCAGGAGTCCTTGGACAGATTGGTCAATACTCAGCCTGGCTGAGTAAATGCAGGGAGAAGTGATCGAATGACACACACTTGGCCAGGGCCTGGCTGCTCCCCAGGGCAGCTCTCCAACATCAGTGTGTGGTCACTATCAACCTCTTCCAGGCAATCAGCAAGAGGACAGCATCCCAGACGCACCTGACGACACCATGTGCGCTGGGTCATTGCTCAGCAAGAACACCTATCTGAAGGACACTGGGATTACCTGCTTGCTTGTGGGTCCAGGTGCTGGACAGGTGTTCAAAACACCAGGTGACTACATAGCTAGCCCACTGCAAGGGAAAGCCCCTGCCATCAATTCCCACCCAACACAGCCTCAGCGGACTTCCTGGGACAACACCCCTCAACCCATGACAATCCACTAACCCTGTCCTCACCCCTTAAAAAAATATCATTCCATCTGTAGTTTCCCAGGAGTGCTGCCACTATGCTCTTATCTTCACAAGTGGATTTTTCATTTTAAACTATTTATCTCAGAGCCTTTGCCAGGCTGCTCTACCTGGTGTTATGGGGGTGGAGATGTGGGGGTTCAAGGCCTTTTGTTGAGCAGCTCAGTAACTTGTTGGGATTACCGGTGGTCCTGCTGAAGGTGGCTGTTTCCCTTTTCCAAGGAAGATAGTGAAGCCACCTGCCCTTCTCAGGGTGGGGGCGAAAGTGAAAAGGAGAAAGTCTGATAGCACTGTTCCAAGGTGGAGGTGCAAGTGACTTCCTCACAGCCAAAGTTTCCAGAGTCCCGCTGGCGAGGTATCCACGTGCTCCCCCTTTCTCCCTTCCCCCAGGGATGCCCCTCGAGAAGCCAAGAGCGAGGTCCAGAGAATCGGTCCAGGGAATGGGCCCCCCGGGGCGCAGGAGGAGAGCTGTAAACAACCCAGAACACCTCTGCCAGGGGAAGAGGCACCCGGTGGTCACAGGTGGCTGGCTCCCCTCCCCGTCCCTGCAGGGGGCCAGCAGCCCTGGCCTGCCCTACTCTGCGGCAGAGCTCTCACCTCCGGGGAAGTCTGTCCGCGCCCCGCGCACCTTCTCTCGCTCCTCGCAGTCGCAGAAGCTGAGCCCCACGCGGAGGTCCGGAAGACCTCGCCGGCCCCGCCCCCGGACAGGCCCCGCCCCTAGACCGGCTTAGGCCCCGCCCCCGGCCCGGACCCCGCCCCCTCAGCCCAGGTAACCTCTGTTCTCTTTGGCGAGGGGCCCTCCTGCTCCAATCTTGAGGCTCCTCGGACGAGCGCCGCAGACCCTGCGGCTGCGGGGACAGGCGAAAGTGTCCGTTTGACGAGGAAGAATATAGCCGACCCAAGGACTTGGGGGGTCGGGAGGGAGGGACGCGGGTGCTGGGCGCATGCGGCGCCCTGGATCCCAGGAGAGGGCCGCCTATAAGGGCTGCGGGCGTCCAGCGCTGGAAGACCCGCGGAGCTGCCACCTCTGTAGACTCCCAGAATGTCCCTCGAGATCCTCCAGGGCAGCTTTCGCTTCCCTTTCCCTTCCCATCCACACAGGGGAGGAGCCCAGTCCCGAGGAACTGGAGAAGTGGTTCGAAGGCACAGTCAGAAGCTGGCAAGACCATGCCCTCTGACTCCGGGTCAGTGCTCTTTCTATGGAGCCAAACCTCGTGCTAAAAGCGGAACATTTTGACACATTTCAGCCAGCAAGTGCCAGCTGGGAGCTGGCGTGATTGGAGGAAGGAAACCCGGGGTTGTCTGAAGAACCCAGGAGAAGACAGACCCTTTCTGTCCTATGAGAGCAGTGATCCTTCTCTCTTCTTTGCCCCCACCTCCTCTGGGGCTAGAGTTTGCAGGAAAAGGGACCTGTCAGAAATAAGAACCGGCTCCCCAGATACCCGTGCAACCAAAGGGTTAAGGAGAGGTGCCGATCAGAAAGTGGTGGAGTGGCTCTCTGGGAGGAAACCCAGTTCGGGGGACAGACATGGCCCTGTCTTGAGCAGGACTGGGGTGGGGGGAGCGTGAGGGTGGGTGCACAAACTGCGAGGGTTGTAAGTCTCAAACCCCCACTAACGAGGGGAGTTCGGGTGTAATCAAAACAGCTGACTCCCACTCACTGGGGAACTGGGTGATAGGATCAGCAAGGTGTGAAAGATCCGTGTAAAACCCTGGCACTAAATTACAGCGCAAGCATCTCTTCATAGAATCTTCCAGGCTCCAGCCCTTGACTGGCAGCCTGAAGTGTGACTGACAGGTTGTCTCAAGTAGGTCTGAAGGGCCGCTGTGCAGAGCGATGGAGCCGCCTTCCTGCTCAACCCTAACCCCCAGTGGAGGGGCTGTGGAGAGGGAGGCGCCCTCACACTCAGGCTGCCAGGAATGGGTGGGGTGTGCGGTCTGCAAGAGCATCCAGTGAGGGCTGAGAGCTGGGAGCCCCAGCGGCCAACCCTGATCGGAAACAGCCTTGCTCCTGGTGGGGGTCAGTCTTCCTTTTTGTTTGTTCATGGAACCGAAAGCACGTGGAAGAGCTTGGTTCACAGCACATTTACCCTGCTTTGTGCTGGTGGAACTGCAAGGCCAGTGGAGGGCCTCCCAAATCGCAGGAGCAAGGGTGCTGGGGATAGGTAGGGGAGGAGGGAGAATGTTCCAGGCTGTGAGATCTCTCCAGGGACAATGAAGCCCTCTTCCCCAGCCTGGCACCCGGCTTGGATACTGTTTCCATCCACCTGGCTTCAGGGGACTCATGTCAGGCCCGAAAGGACCCTTAGGTCCTGTCTACCTGACCGTGTCTTTCGACAGATGGGGTCATTTGAGGGAGATGACAGCTTTCACCTGAATGGCCAGGGTAGCTTTGGGTCTTCTCACATGTGTCCTTTGAAGGCCATCTCTCCCCAGTCTGGCAGGAGAGGGGAAGGTGATCAAAGTCTTTGCTGATTTAATCAGGACTGAGGGCTCTTACCTGCTTTTTTTTGTCCGTTAAAATCCAGAGTGGTACACAGGGTGCTCGCAGGCACCGCCCTCTTAGAGGTTCTTGTCACTCCCCTGATTAACTTTAGTTAGTTCCCTATTCACTGAGATTAGTATCCAGTTTGCAGTCCAAGGCCCTGGCAGCTTCTGCAGGCTCACTTCCCTAACCCTCAGCTCCCAGACTCCAGCTTCACCAATTGCCTTTCCCTTGCTTAGGCTCCTTACACACACTGCTCTTTCTGCCTGTGAGGCCCCTTCCCCACGATTTTGCACAGCTCACTCCTGTCCATCCTTTGGTCTCCCCTCAAATGGCACCTCTTCAAGGAGACGTTCCCATCCCCTCTATTTAAAGGATGTTCCTCCTGTAATTCTTTCTCCTCATATCCTGTTCTTTTTCTTCACAACTCTCCCCTCAATTTGTAATTTTATATACCCATTGTGTTTATTGTGTTACTGGTTCATTCTCCCCTTAATACTTTAAAAAAAATTTATTGACGTTTTACTGATTTACAATGTTGTGTTAATTACTGTGGTACAGCAAAGTGACCCACTTTCATACATATATATGTGTACATATATATACACAAATATATGGGCTTCCCTGGTAGCTCAGCTGGTAAAGAACCACCTACAATGCAGGAGACCCCAGTTCGATTCCTGGGTCTGGGAAGATCCCCTGGAGAAGGGGTAGGCTACCCACCCAGTATTCTTGGGCTTCCCTGGTGATTCAGAGGATAAAGAATCTGCCTACAATGTGGGAGACCTAGGTTGAATCCCTGGGTTGGGAAGATGTCCTGGAGGAGGGCATGGCAACCCACTCCAGTATTCTTGCTTGGAGAATCCCCAAGGACAGAGGAGCCTGGCAGGCTCTAGTCCACGGGGTCGCAAAGAGCTGGGGACAACTGAGTGACTAAGCACAGCACAGCACAGCACATATATATATGTGTGTGTGTGTGTGTGTGTGTATCCTTTTTATATATATTCTTTTCTATTATAATTTGTCACAAGATAGTGAATATAGTTTTCCATGCTATCCCTTTAGTACTTAATAGACTTAATAATTTGTGAACCTTATAAGAAGAGGCTTGTCTGATATGTACACTTCAAATCCAGTATTTGACAAATGTCTCCAGATAAACATTTATTGGTAGTTAATGGATGAATGAATGATATTGTCATTGTTCATTTTAAAGGACAAAATTAGAACTCAATAAACTTGTAAACGTAAGCATTAGTGACTATTTCTATTAAAAAGGTAACAACCAATACAAGAGTCAGGGAAATACAAATTCCAGGGTTTATTAGGTACTTCTTAAACTAACCATCCATTCAGCAACCATATATTAAGCTTCTACTATAGACCCTGTGCTTCTGACCAGGAATACAAATCTGAATAAGATCTGGCTTTCAGCATCAAGGAACTCACAGCCCAGTGGGTAGGGTGGACGTGTAAACAAATGGTTATAGTATAATTTGATAAATGTTACAGTAACATGTGTACCTAACTCTGCCTAAAATGCCTGCATACAGGACCTGATGTCATTGCTGAAACTAAAAGATAACGACAATTTTGGCAGCCAGACAGAGTGGGGAGAGGACATTCCAGGCTGGGGGAACAGCCTGCAGAAGAACAGAGGGGAGAAGGAAGGTGGCTTCTCTGGAGAACTGTTACTGGATGGTGTAACTGGAGCGAGGGGGTGGGGGCCAGATCACAGGAGTCCATCACGTAGGCTCTGCTAAGGAGTTTGATTTTGCCTGGCCACCTGTGGAGACTGGGGATCCACTGGGTGGTGTTAAGTAATGGAGTGACACCATACCTTCCTATTTGTCTGTTAGACTTGTAACCCTAACATCAATGTGTAGAATGGATAGGGTAAGGGATGGGGGAGTGTCTCTCAGAAATAACCCCAGCTAGGTGGCTATTGCTATTGTCCAGGCAAAGATAATAAGAGTGTAAATTAGAGCAGTGGCATTCATCCACTTCAGCCAATAAACTTTTTGCCTTTATGAACCAAGCACTATGTTGGTGGTAGGATATGACATTATTAATAATAACCAATGTATATTGGGTGCTAATGCCCTGCTCTGTTCTGAGCACTGTACAGGCACTAACTGATTTTATCCTCACCACAATCAGAACACTTATCATTCCCATTTAGCAAATGGGGAAACTGAGGGAGAAGAGGTCATATAACTTACACTTGCTTACACAGCTAGGATCTGAACTCAGGTAACTGGGCTTTAGAATCCATGCTCTTAACTGTTATCCTATACTGATAAGATGGTGATGTAGAAGCTAGACAAGGTTCCCGGTCTTGTAGAATCAACATTCTGGCCCTGGAGATGTAAAGAAGAGAGATTAGAGCAAGATTTAGATTATGGAATCAGCAAAACATGGTTCCTGTGAAAGAAAGAGATGTCACAAGATCCTAGCTTTGTGATTGGTTGGGTATTCTTTCCTGGAGAATCCCATGGACAGAGGAGCCTGGCAGGCTACAATTCATGAGGTTGCAAGAGTCAGACACGACTTAGCAACTGAACCACCATCACCACCAGGGCTGTGCCAGTCACAGAGCTAGGAAATACAGGATTGGAGTGGTAGTGTGTTCTTAGGTGGACTTGGAGGGTTAAGTTCAGTTTGGGGTAAATTAGTGTTGAGCTGTATATGGGATGTGTAGGTAGAACCATCCAGCAGGCAGTTCAAGTCTTATATCCAAAGAATAGAAGAAACTTCTGTATGGAGACAGAGGTGAGAGGCATCAAGATAGAGGTGATAGTTGAAATCATAGGTGGAAAACTGTCTAGAGGACAGGCAAAGTCAAGGTCCAAGAAAGAGAATAAGTTCATAAAAGATTGACAAATTTAACTGCATTAAAATAAGACCCCTGTTCATCAAAAGACATTATGAAAAGACTGAAAAAACAGGAAACAAAACTGGAGATGTTTGCAACACGTATAACTGCCAAGGGGCAAACATTCTGATCATATAAAGAAGTCATAAAAACCAGTAAGAAGACAAAAGAAAAATAGATGAAAGATACAGGCAGATACTTCCCTGTGATGTGCTTCATACACTTTTATGTATATATGTATCTTTCACATTAAATAACTATAAAAGAGAGAAAGGAAGAAACAAAGAAAGTGAAAAGAAAAAATAGGAGGAAAGTCAAGAAAGCGAGGAACCAAGAAAGTTGTATGAATGTCAAGCATGGACATGGTCAACTGTTCTAGAAATCACACACCAAAAAGAGTAACATCTTCCCACAGGACTGACAACTTGTGAAGGTTTAGGCAGAATTCTGGACTCCCCTTGTGGTGCAGTGGTAAAGAATCTGCCTGACAATGCAGGAGACACAGGTTTCATTCCCGGGTTAGGAAGATCCCCTAGAGAAGGAAATGGCAACCCACTCTAGTATTTTTGCCTGGGAAATCCCATGGACCGAGGAGCCTGCTGGGCTACAGTCCATGGGGTCAAAAAAGAGTTGGACACAACTTAGCGACTGAGCACAGGCGGAGTTCTGAGATGGTCTCCAAGACTCCCACACCCTAGTGTACCCACCTATGTACTCCTTCCTCTTGAGTGTGGGTGAGACCCGTGACTCCTTCCTGATTAGGCTTTGTTATATAAGTCTCCATCTTAGCAGCCTGTTGAGCGATTCACCTGATGCCCTTGAAGTAGCAAACAGCCTGTTGTGAATAGCCTTATGGAGGGGGCCACATGGCTAGGGCCTAAGGGCAGCCTCTAGGAGCGGAGAGTGGTTCCTGGACATTCAGCAAGAAAGAAAACAAGCATTTCCATCCTATAGTCACAACCCCAAACTCCAGAAAGGAACATAGCCCAGCTGATGCCTTGATTTCAGTCTTGTCACTGGATTATGAATCCATAAGACTGGACTCTACCATACTTGAACTTCTGACCCACAGTAACTGTAAGGTAGTACATGGGTGTTATTTTAAGCCACTGAGTTGGTGTTCATTAGTTATGCAATGACAGAAACCAAACACAGCAGATCATTGAGGACTTCAGCATCAAGTTGGTCATTGAGAGAAGCCTATAGCAAGGGGCCCATGTCCCTGTGGTCCCTCGCTTAGATTCAGCACACTCTCCCTCACTCTGCTACCTGACAAATTTGGCTCAAATATATCCTTTCTTCCACACTGTGCTGCCATCATTTGCCATCTTCTCATCGGTGTCACAGTTCTCCCCTTGAATCCAATTTCCTCGTTCACCACTCAGCTAGGCTGTGAGCATCAAGAAGGCAGCTCTCTTTGTAGAGTTTCCTTAAGTTCACCTTTATGTCCCTGGCCCCTTTTTCCAGCCATGACACATGGTGAGTGCTCAATAAATGTTGGCCAAAGGGGCGAAGTGATGAACAGTGAAAACCCATGTCACCTCATTATGCCTGAAGGGAACCAGGCTTTGGGAATGTAGGAGGCTGACTTTCTCTATGGCAGTTTGGGGCTGTAGAGTGCTACGGGGCCATTGCCATGGCAGGTAATTTGCAAGCCCTGGAGAGACCCTTATGGGTGACTGTGGTTGTCCTCTCTCTAGAGCCAGTGGTCCACATACCGCTGGAAAGCAACCCATGGAGGGGCTGCTGGGAGGGCCCTGTCTACTGATGGTTTTGGAGATTTGAGCTGTAAAAAGCTTCTGGAAGCCCCTTGGTGGGGTTATTTTATAGCTCTTCATAACAGCCAATTATTTGAGGCCCTGAAACAGTTGGAGGGCTCAGGAATACAACAGAGGCCGGGTAACCGCAGTTCTACAACTGAACTTCAGAAGAGTCCTTTAGCCAGTGCTCTAGGTTAGGAAAAGAAATAGCAGTTTGTCACACTCTGCTAAGGTGAGTTGACGTTATCCATCTAGTCTAGTGCTGGATTTGAGCTTTCTGTTCTTTTGGAAATGTCCCTCACTGGATCTTAATTGCTTCCTTCTCCTCCTCCGCACCCCCCTTCAATTCTTTTCTCCTTTCACCAATGCAAAGCTTTTTTGTTTCCAAGACACTTGTGAGGGTTCACCTCTCTCCTTTAGATCAGCAGTCCCCAACTTTTTTGACACTAGGGACCAGTTTTGTGGAAGACAATTCTTCTATGGACTGGGGGAAAGGGGAATGGTTCGGGATGACTCAAGCACGTTACTTTTGTTACATACTTCATTTCTGTTATTATTACATCAGCTCCATCTCAGATCATCAGGCATTAGGTCCTGGAGGCTGGGGACCTTTGTCTTTAAGCAGGGCTTCCCAGGTGGTGCTAGAAATAGAAGAACCCCCTGCAAAAGCAGCAGACGAAAGAGATGCGAGTTTGATCCCTGAGTTGGGAAGATCCTCTGGAGGAGGGCATGGCAACCCACTCCAGTATTCTTGCCTGGAGACTTCCATGGACAGAGGAGCCTGGTGGGCTACAGTCCATGGGATCACAAAGAGCCAGACACGACTGAGCAACTGAGCATGGCTCTTAAGCAGTCGAACTCCTCCTCCCTTGATCCTAGGTAGAGTCTGACTGTCTCTTCCTAGATCCTCTTGTTTTTACTCTCCCTGCCTCTTCCTTCTCCCGAGTCCCAGCCAAGGTGGAATCCTTTTACCTTGTTACTTAGCGAATGCCGAGGAGTTACAGTGAGCAGTTCTCTCCTGGGATGCACGCTTGCGTATCTGAGATCTCAGATTCAGGCGTAGCTGCAGGGCTGCTGAGACCTCTTGGCTGGGTTGTGCCTGTTGCAGATTTCCTGGTTGGTTGGCAAAGGGGAGTGAGTGAGAGGGGTGTGGGCCAGAGGGAGGCACGAAATGGCAAGGGTGCAGCACTTCTCTTCTAGCAATGTTCCTTTCTGCTGCCTGGCAACACCAGTTATAAGAAAGTGAGATAGTAAAATTATGAGAAAGTGAGATATAAGAAAGTGAGTTTCCATCCTCTTCTGTTTATGCCAAGAGCATGAGTTATTTTCTTTTTCTCCAACTTTATTGTCTGTAATCTCCTTGCTGCATGTCTATCAAAGAACAGGTCTCTGATGTATACACTTGATACTATGTATAGAGTAGATAACTAATGAGAACCTACTTCACAGCCCAGGAAACTCTACTGGGTGCTCTGTGGTGACCTAAAAGGGGAGGAAATCCGAAAGGGAGGGGATATATGTATACGTGTGGCTGGTTCACTTTTCTCTACAGCAGATACTAACATGACATTGTAAAGGAACTATACTCCAATAAAAACTATTTTCTTAAAAAAGAACATATCTCTGAAAATCTCAAAGAGGGCCTGGAGAGACCCTATGTCACACATTTCTACGAATCCCCAAAGAGCAGTCATAAGGTTAAAATGTGTGGCTCCCTGCAGGACAAAGGCAGGCACAGCTGGAGTGCTGTGTTCCTCGTGTGGGTTGGAGGGAGCCTCTCCTTTTGGGGGAGCTGCCAGGAGACTCAGGAGTCTTCCGTTATCTGGGTCTGGGGTGAAATCTGCCCACCGTGACCAGAAGCTCCACGGCTGTGTTCTGTCTTCCTCCCTTGTGGCTGCTGAGCCTCTGGGGTGCGGATGCGTGTGGGTGGACATGAACTTCATGACCTTATTTGACCCAGTTTGATTCTCTTCTCCACATCAAGTTGCAAAATTTTCTTAGGTGGTATTGCAATTTTGGTTCCTCAAAAGCTGGCAAGAAGTTTTGTTTCTAATCCATTTGAACTCGAAGAAGCAGTTTGATCTCGTTGAGAGCCATGTCCTCCAAGTGTCTTCTCCTTTTGTTTCTGTGATACATCCGAGGCACCTCTGATCTGTTTGAACTGTTCCTCACGTTAGACCAGAAATACCATATTCTCTCTTAAGATAGCTCTCTACTCCTGGCCACTTCCATGATCTGGTCCTTCTGTGCATTCAGTCACCTGGCTGCACCATGCTGAGGCTATCTTGAATGATTGTTTCCTCCCTCAGTTAATAGGCGCCGATGTTCATTCAGATTTTCCTTTTGAGATTTCTCTTGCAACCAGTTCTTTATGTCTAGTCTCATCAACACTTGCCCTCATCCAGGATCTCATCTCTTCGTCCATTCATTCAACACACATTTGGTGAACTTCTGCTCAATAGCGGCATGGGCTGGGGAGCCTCCTAGCCCAACATTCAAAGCTCTGCTGTCCTATTTCCCAGTTATGTGACCTTTGATGCATTTCTCAATCTCTCTGAACCTCATTTTCTAATCTGCAAAGTGGGAACAATAATATCTCCCTTATCAGGCTATTGTCAAGATTAAAATTATACATGTCCTGTACCTTGCCGAGCAGAAGGCTGGTGGTTTGTAGGTGTTCAATTGCTACCCGCCAGTTGCTGTGTGTGGCACCAGTTATGAGATGGACACGCACACGGCAAGTCAATCATGTGCTAGAGTTGCAGCCAAAGACATCTGTAGAGGAGGCGAGGGGATCACGAGCCCACCCGGGAAGGATCAGGAAAACCTCAGATGGGAGGCCCAGGTGAGCAGATTCTCGAAAGACCACCAGTCGAGTCATGTTTGCCAGAGTACCATGCCAATCCCAGCATCTTCCACCAGGGGTGGCCCTGACCCGGTGACTGCTCTTGGCAGTTCTGCTCCTGTTCACTCTCCATGAGTAGTGAGAGTGACCTTTTGAGACATAATTCATGAGTTATTAAAACCTTCCAGTGGCTTCTGCTTGCACTTGGAGTCCAGTGAAACTCATCTGTATGGCTGGCGAGACCCAGAGTGAGCGGCCCTGCCTCCTCCTAACTCAGCTGCTGCCCCTCTGCCTGTCCCATGGCTGTCCTTCCTGTTCTCCTTCCAGCCTTTGTCCCTGCAGTACCCCTGCCTGCAACACCATCCCAGGTCAGCTCCTTCTCACCCTTCAGGTCAAAGCCCATCCAAGACACCTTTGAGTCCTTCCCTGCTCCCCTTGTCTAAAGCAGAGATCCTTCCTCACTGTCTCCCCCTTAGTTTTTGATCAGTATCTTGTTTATTTCCTCCACACCCCTCCTTGGCTGTCTGCAACTAGCTGTGTATTCATTGGTTTGCTTGTTTACTGTAGGAGCTCCCCATACACTTAATTTATTATCTGAACTCCTCATCCATCGTGTCTTCCATCTGAGGTTTTTCCTGATCATTCCTAGGCTCATGATTGGCCCATGGCTGGCATTCAACAAGCATCTGTAGGTGCATCAGTCAGCTGAGGATCAATCTCATCGTGGCTGGAGAGCTGGCAAGACTGGACTAGCAGGACCCTCTGAATCTCCATGGCCTTGATCCAGTCAACTCCAGATACAGTCAGGCAAACTTTCCTTAAACCCTCTGTCTTCATGTCCTCCTCCACTGCCTGTTGCATCTAAAAATATCATTCTTGATTTTACTTAGAATAATTTTTTCCATTTCAAAATTGACACCTGGTTATTGTAGAAAGAATGGAAGAATGGTTATTGTAGAAAGGAAGGAAGGGAAAGAGATTACTCTTAGTTCTTCCACCGAGTTATAACCATTGCTAACATTTAAATGAGCTGCTTTCCAAGCATATTTGCTATGAATATTTTAAATGCAATCATCATATGGCAAATATAAAATTACATAAATTGATTTTTAAGAAATAATCTCTTTTTCCTGACTATAAAAGTGTACTCATTTATAGTGAAATGTTACAGAAAATGAAAATACAAAGAAGAAAAGAATTACCCAGATTCTTCTACATTCTTTTTATTTTCTGGCCGGGCTGCTCGGCATGTGGGATCTTTGTTCCCTGACTAGGGATCACACTCTTGCCCCCCCTGCATTGGAAGCATGATGACTTAACCACTGGACTGTCAGGGAAGTCACTCTTGTACATTCTCAGTCTTTTCATACACACCCACACACACCCACACCCACACCCACACAATACTTGGTATTTCATTGTATCTCAAAACCCAAGTTCAACTTTATCACACATTATGGAGGACTATTTTGTAAAACACCTTGTTGGAACACAAGGAAGAGAATTCACGTCACATTCTATCCAGCAGAAGCTTATTTAAATTCCTTTCCCTCCTACTGGCCTCTTTCCCAGGCGGTGAAGAAGAGTGGAAAGCAATGAACACGGGTCCTGCTGCCAGACTTGCTTGGTTTTATTTATTTATTTAAGAGACTGATCTTCCTCTTGGTTGCAGCATGTGGGATCTAATTCCCCCACCAGGGATCGAACCCAGGCCCCCTGCTTTGGAGCATGGAATCTTAGCCACTGGACCACCAAGGAAGTCTTCAAAATTGTTTGGTTTGAGCCCCAAGTTCTGCTGCTTACTAGCTCTTGGACCTTGGAAGAGTCATTTAATTTCCCTGAACCTCAGTTTCCTCATCTGTATAGTGGGGAATAGCACCTGCCTCACAGACTTGTTAGTACTTGGAAAAAAATAATGCTTAGAATGGAGACTTGCACATAACGAACTGTATTATTCTCCTAGTCTCCTCCAGTTCTTTCTGTGTTTTCAAACAATTCAATCACCGCATCATTTTGTATCCCCTACTCAGCAAAGCAGAAGTCTCACGGTTGGAAAATGTAAGCAGATGTAATGTGCCCACCTGTGTACATGTGTGCATATGCATGTACATAGCTCCATCCAACCTAAGGCTCACTAAGGGAAACTTCTAACATCAGCAAATATTTCCATAGGGAATGTTTCTGCAGCTTGGGAAATAGGATTCATTTTTGTCTCACTTTCTCATTCATGTTCTTCCAATCTCTCTTTATATATATGCCTTTTGTGTGTGTGTATAAGTGACACAGTCAAGACCCCACTGCATATATTTCTTTAAAGAGTAATTAACACAAGAACATTCACATGTCTTAGATGAAAGATGATGTGAATAGAGACTGATGACCTCATATTTGCTTCTTGGTATTTTATTACTTTTGAAACTTTAAAAATACAACCAAAAATCTTGTACCACTCACAAGGCGGAAAAATCACTATTGAAGTTCCTTAATATTATGTAGCCATATTTAAAGATTTTTAATGAAAGGCAAAAAGAGATTCTTTGTTTAGCATTTCTCCTGGCACAGTCTTCTACCATGTTAATCATTTATAGAAGTTCATAACTGCTGGAAAAGAATAGCAGCAGTTATTGTTTTGTTCCTATCAAGCCTGGCAGGAGATACAATCCCAAGGATGGAGTGATACATATAGCTCAAACCACACCTCCTGGTGCTAGAAAAGCTGCGGAAGGAGAAGGGGGGAAGGAGATGAGGGGATTCTGCATGGTCAAGCCTTGCCCTAGGGAGATGTGTAATCAGACTGGATTACTAACGTTGGGATTCAAATTCAGTGAGAAGGGACACATAATTACTTTTATATGTGATTTTACCAGTCATGTTCTGAAATTTAGCTTTCAGTCAAGTGGAACATAAGTTTGTGTAATTTTTTTCACAGTTGTGTTTCCATGAGCATGTGACTATTTTTCTGCTACTTCCATATATCACAAGCAGTTTGAATGGGAGTAAAATTCTCGAATCTTTATTGAGTTGGCTGAAAGGTTCTTTAGGGGTTTTCTGTAACATCTTACTTTCTTCACTCAAAATGCTCTGGATATAACTTAAAAAATATTTAGCTTTGCTAAGAAGTCTATAACATAAAATCCATTCCTTTGCTTATAATGCAAATAAAAACTTTCCATTTTCTGGATAGTTATATTACTTTCTTGCATGCCTTATAAGTAAAAATTTATAAAAAGATTTCTAGAAATGGGTCAGATAATTAATTGTACCTGGAATCCAGACTATGCTTTTGTACTTTCAGGCAACTTATCAATTCTATAACTTGTTTATAAATTATATCTTTGATTATTTCTTCTGCTTGTTCTAATGTCTTCTTTGGGAACATTTATTATTCCTATGTTGAATCCCCATTCTCTTTCATTTCTGCTGCTCAAAAAATTAGATATTTTTCTTATTTTCTCACTCACAACCGCTCAGGCACTCTCATGCTGTCTGCCTGCTTTTGCTATTTAGTCACTCAGCCATGTCTGACTCTGCGACCCCATGGACTGTAGCCAGGCTCTTCTGTCCATGGGATTTTCCAGGCAAGAATGTTGGAGTGGGTTGCCATTTCCTCCTCCAGGGGATTTTCCAGACCCAGGGATTGAATCTGTGTCTCCTGCTTGGCAGGCAGATTCTTTTTACCACTGTGCCACCTGGGAAGCACCCCTCCACCCACCCCCATCAGCCACAGCTACATACTTGTTATCATCTTTCTCATAGTATTCATGCCTTTGTCTTTTCTTCTGCTTTCTGGGAGTGCTTCTCAAGATTGTGGTCACATGACTGATTGAGCAGATCAGAGTGAGTTCTGCCTTTATTGACACATTGTGACTTCCCTGCAACTTTTTACACTTTTAACTTTTAACGAAAAATTGCCAAATGAAAAAATTGAAAGAATAATATAATGATCATCACATAGCTTCAATCATTGTTAATATTTTGTTTATTTGTAGTATATGTATATTTAAAATGCTGATCCATCTGAATATAAATAGCAAATAATCTAACATATCCCCTTTAAGTACTTTGGCATGCATCTTTTAAAAGTGAGGACATTCTAGCAACATGAATGGACATAGAGGTTATCTTACTAAGTGAAGTACGTGAGAAAGACAAATAACATACGATGTCACCTGTATGTGGAATCTAAATGTGAACTTATCTATGAAACAGAAACAGACTCACAGACACAGAGAAAAGGTGTGGTTGGCAAGGGGGAGGGAAGGTGGGGGCGGGATGGACTGGGAGTTTAGAAGATGCAAACCATTATACATAGGATGGATAAACAACAAGGTTCTACTGTATAACACAGGGACTATAATCAATATCCTGCAATAAACCATAATGGAAAAGAACATGAAAAAGAATATCCACGTGCATAGCTAAATCACTCTACTGTACAGCAGAAATTAAAACAACATCGTAAATCAACTATTTGTTGTTGTTGTTTCAGTCGCTAAGTAGTGTCCGACTCTTTGGGCCCCCTTGGACTGCAGCATGCTAGGCTTCCTTGTCCTTCACTGTCTCCTGGAGTTTGCTCAAATTCATGTTCATTGAGTTGGTGATGCTCTCTAACCATCTCATCAGTAAAATAATTTTTTTTAAAAAGTAAGGAAATTTTCCTCTATAATCTCAATACTTTATCACATTTTAAAAACTTGTAATCATTCTCCAATATCTAATATCCAGTGCATATTCAAACTTCTTCAAATGTTCCCCACATGTCCCTTTTTTTCCAAATCAGTACATAATCAAAATTAATACATTGCTTTTTGTTGTTTTGCCTCTTTAGCCTCTTAATTTAGAAGAATTTCCCCTTCTCTGAGCATACTTTTCCTCGATATTAACTTGTACCTTCTCCTACATTCTGGATTGTCTGATTATTTTCTCTTGGTGAACTTAGCTTGTTCCTCAATTTGGGTATTTGCTGTAAAGTGGAAACTTGCTTTGCAGGTGTGATTGAGTCTGCCTAAACATTTTTGTCAAGGAAATTCATAGCAACATTATACTCTTTATATGGCCCCATAACCCATCATTCATGACGCTAAGTTTGATCATGTTGTTAAGATAAGAACAATCTGATCTATTTCTCTTTTGAGATTAGCAAGTGGTATGTGGGGTGATATTTGGCAGAAACATGAATTTTAATACCTTCACTGCATGTTATTTAATTTCCCTGTAATATTTCCTTATCTTCCTCTTCATATAACAATATCTGCCATCTTTTCATCTCAGATCTTTTTCTTTTTGTACTGCTTTATGAAGGCCATATCTTTTCTTATCCCTTAGAGAATGCCAAGTACTATTTCTCAATTTTCCTTGTGGAGTCTGCGGGAAACCATGTCCAGAGATCTTAGCATTCTCTAAGTCTTAAGGATAATGGATGCTTTCCCATGGTCCTTGGTCCATTTCCATAGGTTCTGTCTTGGCTTTTGGTTTATTTCCTCCTCAAAGTAGCAAGGACCTACCCAGACTTTGTGTATGTCCACAGAGGAGTGTGTGACTCATTGGAGCATCTATTTGTTACTTATCTTTCTGTCAAATTTCCTTTCCAGCTTCAATGCTGGGCAGTAAGTCAAGGGGCAGAGCTCTCAGCCCAATTCCTGTGTCAGTGGTGCTGTGTTCTCCTCCAGTCCACTGGACCAAAATGCTTTTTCTCAGCTCCTCTTACCTGACCGCCGACTGTGCAAAATGGAGTAGTGTCCAGAGGTCACTGCTACGGGGCTCTTCGTGACCTTTCACTGCCTGCCCCCATTAGATGAGGAAGTGGAAACCTATAAACAGATACGTAAAGAGCAAAGGGCTGGGACTTCCCTGGTGGTCTAGTGGCTAAGGCTCTGAGCTTCCGGTGCAGGGAGTTCAGGTTTGATCCCTGGTCAGGGAACTAGATTCCACATGCCTCAACTAAGAGTTTTCATGCACAGCTAAAGATCTTGCATGCTGCAAGTAAGACATATAGCCATAATAGAAATATTTTATTAAAAAATTAAAAATAATAAAGAGAAAAGGGCTAATGGTGGACAGGGGAAGAAGGAACAGAGTTCTTTGTCTACTTTGGAAAGTAGCTGCTCTGTGGCCTGACTGCCCAGTTTTATGGTTCATATAGATTTTGTATTTTGGACTCAAGGTCAGGCAGCTGGGGAAAGGATGAGGGGCCCTCTCTCTGTGTTGAGACCGACATTCTCACATCTGCCTTTGACTGGGCTTCTCAATCCAGTTTTATAAATGTTGTAGTTAGTAACTGGGGACAGACAGACCGTTGGACTTAATTTTTAGTGAGTACTAATGTCACATCTTCAATATTTTAATGGGAAGTTGGGAAAGTTATGTGGGTGACTGACATCCAGGCTGCCCTGGAAACCCTCTGTCTGGCTGTTGTGATCCTTTGGAGTCCAGCCTTATTTTTTACCCAATTTATTTCCACTCACCCAGGCCCCTTCCATCCCAGTTGGGATAACATCGCTGCTGTATTCAGAACACCAGGCTCATCCTTGCCTTCATCTAGTCGGTTCTTCTAGCCTGGGGCCCCTTTCATCCACTGTCTACTCCTTAACGTACCCCTTACCTTTGCCATGAGTGTTGTCTTGAGTGGTCAGTCCCTCTTTCCCTGAATTCATGTGGCATGTAGTGTCTGAATCACCCCCTTTCAACCACAATTCTATTTTCTGTCTAGTCTGTCTTTTCAATTCATGGCTGTCATATTTATTGCCTGAACTAGTCTGAAACTCCCTGAGGGCAGAGATGAAGAGCTTGTCTTTATGCCCCCTTAGCATCCCTTGAAGCTCTGAAACACCCTCCTCAGGCACAAGGCTATGAGATCAGGCGAGTCTCCATTTCTCACAGATCTGATTTAATTATCTGTAAAGTGAAAAGAATAGTGCCTCCTCCCAGGGCTGGTGCGAGTATTCAGTGAATCTGTGTGTGTGGATGTGTGTTTTGCTCAGTGCCTGGAATGTAGTAAGCACTAGGAAACACTTGAATCTAAGTCAACATTAATACCTATTCATGTACAGCCTGTCCTGGAATTCACCATATATCACTCTTTTCTTTTCCTCTTTTTCCTGTCCTCTCTTTTTCACCTTTTGCTGTCCCTATTCTTTTATTTTCTTCTTTTTTTTTGTTATTTCAGACACTCTCTACTTCTGCACTGAAATGACATATTTTTCTGGCTCCCATGGCCTGTTTCCTTGACTTTCTGAACAGGTGGGGGTATATGAGTGTCTTCTGTCAATACCCCTCTCCTCTGCCCGCATTCGTTCATTTACTCACTCATTCATTCATTTGGTCATTCGCTCATCCAAACATTCACTTATTTTTGGCAAATGAAATAGCTTGGAGAGTGCATGTGCGTGTGTGTGTGTGCATGCACATGTGTGTGTGCATGTGTGCAAAACTGCAACCACCTGCTGGTTGCCATGTCACTCTACAGGATAAAGATGGGAGAAAGAGGATGAGGAAGGCAGAGCACAGCCAGGCAAGTAACCAACACAAGTACATGTTACAAAAATATGCTTTCATTATAGTAAAATGTTTTCAAAATTCCTTTTTATCACATTAGGGAAATTTCCATTCAACTCCTATAGCTTTTGGGAAATGCATCAGAATTCACAGGACATTAATATCCCCCGTGGGTCTCAGATTAGTTGGGTTCACTGAGCAGAAACAAGGACTCTGGGGAAGAGAGGGTCTCAGCCAGGTGGGGGCTGGGAGCAAATGAGAGGTAAACTTGTTGACTCCCTGGGAAGCAATGACACCAACAATCTGCTAACTGCAACAAAAAGCCATTTGGACTGTGATATGTTAGAGTTTGGTGAAGAAGAGAGGCTGGAAAGAGAAAACCTATTAAGCTACGACAGTGGAAGTACAGAGGACAAGGCTGTTAGGAAAGGCTATAAAACACTGGAGAAATGTCCTTAGAGGGGCGGCTGGTCTGTGCTGGGTGAAGAGGATCATATGGGACACTTCTTGGAGCTTGAAGTTTCGAGTCAGCTCAGCCACTGGTTAAGCTCACCTGGTGGTGGACGGGGGAGATGGTCACTTCAGGACACAGAAACTGCAGAGGAGAGAGGAAAGATTTCACTCGAGGCACCTGAAGAAGTGTGTGAGCAGGGGTGACGATCTGGAGGAAATAGCCCTCTGGAGGTAAACTGAGCACCATGCTCCCCATCGCATCTCGTTCAAGGAGCTGGCTCATCAGCTTTGGATTCACTAGCCCACTCAGGGACACTGGGACCCCTTCTTACCTGGATGGACATAGAGCCTGTCAAGACTCACCGGCCCCCTTCCCCAAACTTCTCTGAGGTGGACCATGGGCAGACAATTCACATTGTGGGTGGGACCCAGCTCTGTCCTCAAAAGTTAAGATCTGCCCTGAACAAAGATTCAGAGATGCTTTCATCATGCCCAGACCTGTGGATGGTCTGCACCATCCTCCATGAGACCCTTGGGTTTTTGGACTTGGGGGACCTCCCACTGTCCAAGGACAGGTCTTTTTAGGCAGATTAGCTGCTATGGCAAGAAGAGCTCCATTATCCTGGGGACATGAGCCTGGTGGAACTCTAGAAAATTGTGCTGTTCAGAACTAGCTCAGTCGGGGGGAGGCTGACAGTCCTCCAACTTTCTCTCTTCTTCCTCTCCATGCCCTTCCTCTTTACCAGGTTGGTCCTGAGAACTACAGGCTTTCACTTCCCATCCTTGGGATGTGGCCAAAGCAGCCTCGCACATACACAGCCTGAAGCTCTTGTTACTCCTAGCCAGTAAAAGGAAGCAAGAGGTTTCTTAAACAAGACACAAAAACCCATAAACTTTAAAAGGAGGAATTGATAAAGGGTTAAAGCATATTGAAACAAAACTTTCAGCTTTTAGGTACTTCTACTTCATCATAAATAAGTGAAAATGCCACTCGAAGACTGGGAGAATACAGCAGCAATGTATATTGCCAACAAAGTTTATTCAAAATATATAAATAAATGCCTACAAGATAAATGCCTGTAAGATAAAGACAGACAGCACCATGGGAAAATGCACAAGAATAGGAAGATGCAATTCCATGGAAAGAAAGCTTCAATGGCCAATAAATTCATAAAAATTTGTTCAACTTCAGTCATAATCGAGAAATGGAACTAAAAACAATGAGATGCCATTTCATACTGACTGGAAGAAAAATGTTTCTTCTCCAATCCTGATGTTTTCTTTAAGAAGGAAGATCCACTCCTTAAATGTTCATAGCCTCTAGTCCTAATATTTCCCCTCTCTATGGAAAGGGAATGAGTTACCTGGTTGGGGGGGGGGGAGTTTTGACCCACATTTTCCTCCTGGATGCAACTTATCTA
Organism: Odocoileus virginianus; assembly: GCF_023699985.2. Taxonomy (NCBI): domain Eukaryota; kingdom Metazoa; phylum Chordata; class Mammalia; order Artiodactyla; family Cervidae; genus Odocoileus; species Odocoileus virginianus. The sequence goes on along the minus strand of NC_069684.1, from coordinate 52,097,791 downwards.
AAAAAGATCCTGAAGGCAAGGAGTTTGGCTTCTTTCTCTCTTCCTCTTCACCTGGGCCAGAATGATCCAGCAGCCTTGGTAAGCGTAATTACACTGCAGAGTCAATCCTCCCAAGAGCGGGCTGTTCCAAGGCCTAGCAAGTTCTTTCTGGGTCTTGTGCTAGCCCAACTTTTAAAAAGGTGTTTATTTGTTTGGCTGTGTCAGGTCTTACTTGCAGCACATGGAATCTTTAGTTGAGGCATGTGGGATCTAGTGTCCTGACCAGGGATGGAACCTGAGCCCCCTGCATTGGGAACATGGAATCTTAGCCAATGGACCACCAAGGGAAGTCCCTAAACCAACTTCATTGCTGTTTTATTCTCTATCTGCTGGAAAAACAAAAGCAAAACAAACAAAAGCAGAATGACAATACTGAGCATTCTAAAGAAGGCTGAGCAACAGGGCCTTTATGTCCGTCATCCTGTGGCCCCTGGCTTAAGCCTTGTGAAGCTCTTTAGGTACCTTTTCTAGTTCATTTTCCATAAGCAGAATGCCTTAGGTCAGGTTCTCCAGAAGCCAGCTCTGACCACCTGTGTGAAAGTAGTTTATTAACAAAAATGTTCCCTGGAGAAATGAGTAAGGGGTGGGGGAAGAACGGCTGTGTCCTACAAAAGCACTGCTGTGTCCTAACTATGTCCTCCAACCCCCTCAAAATTCCTAGGTCAAGGCCCTAACCCCCAGCGCAATGGTTATTGGTGGTGGGGTGGGGGGAGGTCTTTAGCAGTTAACTAGGATTAGATAAGATCATAAGGGCAGGGCCCTGGTAATGGTATCAGTGCCCTTATAGGAAGACCAGGGGCTTCCCAGGTGGCTCAGTGGGTAAAGAATCTGCCTGCAACGCAGGAGACAAAGGAGATGTGGGTTCGATCCCTGGGTCAGGAAAATCCCCTGGAGGAGAACATGGCAACCCACTCCAGTATTCTTGCCTGAAGGATCCCATGGACAGAGGAGCCTGGTGGGCTACAAAGAGTAGGACGCGACTGAGAACTGAGCACAGGAAGAGACCAAAGAGCTTGTTTCTCTCTCTCTCTCTCTCTCTCTCTCTCTCTCTCCTCTCCATCATAAGTGGGCACAGCAAGGAAGTGGCCACCTACAAGCCCAGAAGCAAGTTCTCACCAGAACCTACAGCTAGCACCTTGACCTTAGGCTTCCAGCCTCCAGAACAGGGAGAAATTGAACCACCCAGTCTCTGCTGGTTTTGTTACATCAGCCCATGCTAAGACAAACATGTTGAGGTAAAGTCTCAGGCAAGTGCCGCAGAAGAGCTCTGGAGGGAAAATGAGGCCTCAGAAACTGTCTGCGGGAAGAGATCGCGCAGAGCCAACTGTTGGAAGCACAGTCACACGGTGGGAACCAGAGGGAACTGGGGCTGAGCGTTCACATCACCTGCTGCACCCGGGAGCAGGGCCGGGGAGGGGACGCAGTGGAGGAAGAGGTGGGCAGCCCTGTGCGCCTACCCGTGGGTCGCCGCGTCACCCACGAACTCCGAGAGTGGCCAGGATCCCGTTGTACAGTTTACCCTTGTGGTCTAAGTTAAACTCAAATCCGCTCTCTGATGTCTGAGCCCAAAGAGAATTGGGAAGTCACTCATTTATTCCATTTTTCGTCACACAGACAATATTACAAACTCTTGACTGAAGGAAAATGAAAACAACTGTGAAAATGCATGCAACTCTGTGATCTGTTTGTAGTGGCAGATTTCCCACCTTTCTTAGGTCAACAGCATCACAGTGAGACCCCAATCTACCCATGGGACTGTATGGTGCAAAATACCAACTTGCACCTGCGCTTAGAGTGGAAACCCTTTCTCTCTGAGCCTTTGACCATATCTGCGCATGCGCTCAAGACGTTTCCATTCTCAATGAACTCAGATGCTACCTACCTACTTTGAAAATACTTCCCCCAAGCTCCCTCCCAGGAACATGTAAATTCTTAGTCTTTTTCTGAAAAATTTCTCACTAATTTGGTTAGTTTTGGCACATCTACATCGTAGGACACATGCAGCCTTAAAGACGTTCTTGGGGGTATTAAGTTGATGACGATGATAGAAAGGTAGGTAGATGGATAGATAGATAGATGATAGATATACAGATAGAAATTAGCGTGTACTGTGCATAAAACTAGTGTGAAACATTTCATATTTTACCCTTTAAAATTGTCCTTAAGAAAATAAAATACCGCAAACGGAGACCAAAAGAAAGCAGGATTCGCAATACTCATATCAGATAAAATAGACTTTCAAATAAAGGCTGTGAAAAGAGACAAAGATGGACACTACATAATGATCAAAGGATCAATCCAAGAAGAAGATATAACAATTATAAATATATATGCACCCAACATAGGAGCACCGCAATATGTAAGGCAAACACTAACGAGTATGAAAGAGGAAATTAATAGTAACACAATAATAGTAGGAGACTTTAATACCCCACTCACAACTATGGATAGATCAACTAAACAGAAAATGAACAAGGAAACACAAACTTTAAAGGACACAATGGACCAGCTAGACCTAATTGACATCTATAGGATGTTTCACCCCAAAACAATCAACTTCACCTTTTTCTCAAGTGCACACGGAACCTTCTCCAGAATAGATCACATCCTGGGCCATAAATCTAGTCTTAGTAAATTCAAAAAAATTGAAATCATTCCAGTCATCTTTTCTGACCACAGTGCAGTAAGATTAGATCTCAATCACAGGAAAAAAATTATTAAAAATTCAAACATATGGAGGCTAAACAACACGCTTCTGAATAACCAACAAATCATAGAAGAAATCAAAAAAGAAATCAAAATATGCATAGAAATGAATGAAAATGAAAACACAACAACCCAAAACCTATGGGACACTGTAAAAGCAGTGCTAAGGGGAAGATTCATAGCATTACAGGCCTACCTCAAGAAACAAGAAAAAAGTCAAATAAATAACCTAACTCTACACCTAAAGCAACTAGAGAAGGAAGAAATGAAGAACCCCAGGGTTAGTAGAAGGAAAGAAATCTTAAAAATTAGGGCAGAAATAAATGCAAAAGAAACTAAAGAGACCATAGCAAAAATCAACAAAGCTAAAAGCTGTTTTTTTGAAAAAATAAACAAAATTGACAAACCGTTAGCAAGACTCATTAAGAAACAAAGGGAGAAGAACCAAATTAACAAAATTAGAAACGAAAATGGAGAGATCACAACAGACAACACTGAAATACAAAGGATCATAAGAGACTACTACCAGCAGCTCTATGCCAGTAAAATGGACAACTTGGAAGAAATGGACAAGTTCTTAGAGAAGTATAACTTTCCAAAACTGAATCAGGAAGAAATAGAAGAGCTTAACAAACCCATCACAAGCAAGGAAATCGAAACTGTAATCAGAAATCTTCCAGCAAACAAAAGCCCAGGACCAGATGGCTTCACAGCTGAATTCTACCAAAAATTTAGGGAAGAGCTAACACCTATCTTACTCAAACTCTTCCAGAAAATTGCAGAAGAAGGTAAACTTCCAAACTCATTCTATGAGGCCACCATCACCCTAATTCCAAAACCAGACAAAGATGCCACACACACAAAAAAATAAAGGCCAATATCACTGATGAACATAGATGCAAAAATCCTTAACAAAATTCTAGCAAACAGAATCCAACAACATATTAAAAAAATCATACACCATGACCAAGTGGGCTTTATCCCAGGAATGCAAGGATTCTTTAATATCCGCAAATCAATCAATGTAATACACCACATTAACAAATTGAAAGATAAAAACCATATGATTATCTCAATAGATGCAGAAAAAGTCTTTGACAAAATTCAACATCCATTTATGATTAAAACTCTCCAGAAAGCAGGAATAGAAGGAACATACCTCAACATAATAAAAGCTATATATGACAAACCCACAGCAAGCATCACCCTCAATGGTGAAAAATTGAAAGCATTTCCCCTGAAATCAGGAACAAGACAAGGGTGCCCACTCTCACCACTACTATTCAACATAGTTTTGGAAGTTTTGGCCACAGCAATCAGGGCAGAAAAAGAAGTAAAAGGAATCCAGATAGGAAAAGAAGAAGTGAAACTCTCTCTGTTTGCAGATGACATGATCCTCTACATAGAAAACCCTAAAGACTCTACCAGAAAATTACTAGAGCTAATCAATGAATACAGTAAAGTTGCAGGATATAAAATTAACACAGAGAAATCTCTTGCATTCCTATACACTAACAATGAGAAAACAGAAAGAGAAATTAAGGAAACGATACCATTCACCATTGCAACAAAAAGAATAAAATACTTAGGAGTATATCTACCTAAAGAAACAAAAAACCTATACATAGAAAACTATAAAACACTGATGAAAGAAATCAAAGAGGACACAAACAGATGGAGAAATATACCGTGTTCATGGATTGGAAGAATCAATATTGTCAAAATGGCTATACTACCCAAAGCAATCTATAGATTCAATGCAATCCCTATCAAACTACCAACGGTATTTTTCACAGAACTAGAACAAATAATTTCACAATTTGTATGGAAATACAAAAAACCTCAAATAGCCAAAGTAACCTTGAGAAAGAAGAATGGAACTGGAGGAATCAACCTGCCTGACTTCAGACAGAGACAGAGAAGACTCTGTCTTCAGACAGAGACTTCAGACAAAGCCACAGTCATCAAGACAGTATGGTACTGGCACAAAGACAGAAATATAGATCAATGGAACAGAATAGAAAGCCCAGAGATAAATCCACGAACCTATGGTCACCTTATCTTCGACAAAGGAGGCAAGGATATACAATGGAAAAAAGACAACCTCTTTAACAAGTGGTGCTGGGAAAACTGGTCAACCACTTGTAAAAGAATGAAACTAGAACACTTTCTAACACCATACACAAAAATAAACTCAAAATGGATTAAAGATCTAAATGTAAGACCAGAAACTATCAAACTCCTAGAGGAGAACATAGGCAAAACACTCTCCGACATAAATCACAGCAGGATCCTCTATGACCCACATCCCAGAATTTTAGAAATAAAAGCAAAAATAAACAAATGGGACCTAATGAAACTTAAAAGCTTTTGCACAACAAAGGAAACTATAAGTAAGGTGAAAAGACAGCCCTCAGACTGGGAGAAAATAATAGAAAATGAAGCAACAGACAAAGGATTAATCTCAAAAAGATACAAGCAACTCCTGAAGCTCAATTCCAGAAAAATAAATGACCCAATCAAAAAATGGGCCAAAGAACTAAACAGACATTTCTCCAAGGAAGACATACAGATGGCAAAAAAACACATGAAAAGATGCTCAACATCACTCATTATCAGAGAAATGCAAATCAAAACCACAATGAGGTACCATTACACGCCAGTCAGGATGGCTGCTATCCAAAAGTCTACAAACAATAAATGCTGGAGAGGGTGTGGAGAAAAGGGAACCCTCTTACACTGTTGGTGGGAATGCAAATTAGTACAGCCACTATGGAAAACAGTGTGGAGATTCCTTAAAAAGCTGGAAATAGATCTGCCATATGACCCAGCAATACCACTTCTAGGCATACACACTGAGGAAACCAGATCCGAAAGAGACATGTGCACCCCAATGTTCATCGCAGCACTGTTTATAATAGCCAGGACATGGAAACAACCTAGATGCCCATCAGCAGATGAATGGATGAGGAAGCTGTGGTACATATACACCATGGAATATCACTCAGCCATTAAAAAGAATTCATTTGAATCAGTTCTAATGAGATGGGTGAAACTGGAGCCCATTATACAGAGCGAAGTAAGCCAGAAAGATAAAGACCATTACAGTATACTAACACATATATATGGAATTTAGAAAGATGGTAACGATAACCCTATATGCAAAAAAAGAAAAAGAGACTCAGATGTATAGAACAGACTTGTGGACTCTGTGGGAGAAGGCGAGGGTGGGATGTTTCAAGAGAACAGCATCGAAACATGTATATTATCTAGGGTGAAACAGATCACCAGCCCAGGTTGGATGCATGAGACAAGTGCTCGGACCTGGTGCACTGGGAAGACCCAGAGGGATGTGGTGGAAAGGGAGGTGGGAGGGGGGACCAGGATGGGGAATACATGTAAATCCATGGCTAATTCATTTCAGTGTATGACAAAAACCACTGCAATGTTGTAAAGTAATTAGCCTCCAACTAATAAAAATAAATGGAAAAAAAAAAGAAAATAAAATACTTGAATTTGATAAAAATATTTTTTTCTCTAAGTTGTTTATCTTCCTTAGTGTCTGCATGTATAGGATGAAGTGAAAGAAAGTGTTAGTTGTGTCCAACTTTTTGGGATCCCATGAACTATGGGCTGCCAGGCTCCTTTCTCCATGGAATACTACAGTGGGTTGCCATTCCCTTCTCCAGGGGATCTTCCCGACCCAGGGATCAAACCTGGGTCTCCTGCATTACAGGCAGACTGTTTACCATTTGAGCCCCTGGGCGTGTATAGGATACAACCATCTAAATTGCAAGGAGACCTTGTGTGGCTGCTCCTGCAGCATTATCATCTACAGTAAACAGAGTGCCTTTGACACTGGAGAAAACAGAAACTTTCTCTTTCTTTCTCTTTGGTCTGAAAGAACCAACTGAAGAACTCTCTCTAAATATTGAGGAAATAATAGCTCATTAAACATTATTACATGAAAAAAAAGGTACAATTGTATAGAAGATCTTAATCTTATTAAAAAAAAAAAAACACCCACAAAATCCGACACACCTAGGTCTGAAGATATTTGCATATGAAGAAATCTGAAAAGAGATGCACCAGTGTACCCCACAGTGTATCCCTCCCTTCACTGTTGGTGCCAGCTCTATTCTTGAGGACTTACAGAGAACAGAAGGACCAGAAAACCACAAATGAAAAGCCAAACACAGCCTAGGGATGCGCTGAGCAGAGAGCAGCGGTACTGGCAGACACTGGTTCAGGACACCTGACAGGCCTGTGTTCAGATTCAGATTCTGTCACTCATCAAATGAGAACTTGGGTGAGTGACTTTACTGCTCTAAGTCTCAGCTTCTTCATCTTAAAAGTAGGGTTCATAATCCCACCTCATAGTGTTATCTGACCATAAAAGTGGTAATGTCATAAAGTGCTTAGCAAAATGATAGAAAGGGCAAAGTAAATGGGAGTGGTATCAAGTATCAACTTGATTGAAGTATAATTTGCACACAGTAGAATGCACTAAGCCCCACAGACTATATAGCTGTAGCCTATCCTACCATCACCATAAATTAGATTTGCCCTTTGTATAGTTTCATGTAAATGAAATCATAAGTATATGCTTCTTTCATTTGGTCTAACACTTTTATGATTCAGTTGTGTTGTTTCATGTATTGTTATTGCTAACGGCCCCAAACTGACGACACTCCAAATGTCTGTCTATAGCAGTAAAGAATCTGCCTCCAGTGCAGGTGATGCAGGTTTGATCCCTGGGTTAGGAAGATCCCCTGGAGAAGGAAAGGGCAACTCAATCCAGTATTCTTGCCTGGGAAATCCCATGTACAGAGAAACCTGGTGGGCTATAGTCCATGGGGTCGCAAAGTGTTGGACACAATTTAGTGACTAAACATTAACAAGGTGAATGATGTGCAGTGGAGAGTTATCCAAAGAAAGTTCTGGCTTTTGCCTTCAGCAACTGGGAGGTGATCTTTAGAACCCTGGAATATCCTGCTTCATAGGACTGACTTTGCTTGGGGGCTTGACCACCCATCAACTTAACAAAGTGCTTTATGATGGATGAGTCTTTGGGACACTCTGTATCAGTTCTGACCTTTAATGGACTGGAGACTAAAGATGAGCTATGTGGCAGTATGTTATCAAGCTCCAATAAAAAGCTCTAGGTACCAGAGCATGGATTACCTTCCTGGATCAGTAATAATACTCTGCATTTTGCTACACACTGATGCCAGCAGGGGTAACACATCCCTGAGGTCATGGACACTTCATGTTTGCAGCCTTCCCATACTTGGCCCTATGTGGTAGAACATTGGTTGGTTCTAATTTGTATCATTTTGCTATAATGATAATGTAATTCTAAATATGGCACTTTCCCTGAGTTCTGTGAATTGTTCTAGCAAGTTATTGAACCTGAGTGTGGTTGTGGAGACTCCCAAATATGTAGTCAGCTTATCTGTAGTGAGGGTAGCACCAGGGAAACCCAGACTTATGGCTGGTGCCTGAACTGAGGGCAAATTATGGGGATGCTTCCTTCAGATTTTGCAGTTTGGCAAATTCATTGCACATGGATAAACTGTGGTGTGTACCATGGATGAGCACTCAGTGGTTAAAGAAAGGAACACGCTACTGATGCATGGAACAGAGAGGTGAATCTCAAAAGCACTGTGCTGAGGGAGTATGGATTTTAATGCAGTGACTCAGTAACTGACCCAGACAACACATGCCCGGGGCTCCCTGGGCTTATTACACGAGAAATGCTGCGCTTTCACAGGAAGGCAAATTGCCACGGCCTGTGGGTGAGGAGAGCTTCGGGCGGAAGTGAAACGTGGGCAGGGCCTGGAGGATGGAGAGTTGTGGAAGCCGAGAGGGCACTACCGCCCTACACAGATGAAAGTTGCCTCCGAGAGCAAGACTGGCGGGAGCACAGACCCTGAGGACTTGGAGAAGATGCGGCAGGAGAGCCTGCAGGCTAGGGGCCAACAGAAATTTGGATTCACCTGGTAAAGTGTGGGATGACCCCTGTGCTTTCAGAGCTGGAAGGAGGTTGCCATGTGACGAAAGTAAGGTGGAAAGAATTTGTTTGCTATTGTAGCAGATTGAAGAAGTGACAGAGGAGGGGAGGGGAGGGAAGGTGGGGATTGATTTGGTGAGTTTCCACTGGAGAATACTTGCAACGGTTGGAGAGTATATTTGCTCTGAACACAGAAGTCAGCAACTAGTACACGTTTCAATATCCAAAAAGTGCTTTTTAAATTTTTCTGGACAGAGACCCATCTGAAGAATACATTTTACATCAATAGTCAGCACACAGGCACAAACAAAAAAGTTTCACCAAACAATATCTCCTCTTATAATGTGCAATGCATTCTGAAATTTCATATCTCATTTTATTCTATGATTTCTACTTTAAAAAGCGCTAAATTTGTTCCCTGGCTGAATACCATTCCCTTTGACTCCTTCCACCTCCTGAGAAGCAGCGACTCGTCCGGGTGGGCAGAGGACATTGGCATTTCTTTGAGCCCTGGGGATGGGCTGCAGTGTGGGTTGGCAGTGAACCTGAGTGGTTCACTCAGTGGTGGAGGGAGGTGGGTGGGAGGAAGAGCAGGTATGAGGACTGTCTCTGCCTCTCAGGTTATGTGGCCGGAGTCTCATCTCCTCACCCCTGGCCCCCATTGCCCACTCCTCAAAGGGACTGACCACTTCTCCCCTGCCTCAGAGGTGATTACATACTTTTAGGAGTGAGATTACATACTTGAAAGCATCTTGGAGCTGCCATGAGCTACTTGATTTTGCAACTCTTTCCCCATCCTTCCCCACAGACATTTGGCTACCACTGAAGTGATGTTTATCACAAAGTAAGCATGTGGGTGTCACAGTGTAGGTAATTTTAAGTCTCAGCATCCACCCCAAGCCAGGTGGAAGCTACACATTTTAGATATATGGTCTATAAACCTCACCAAAATATTCTTAGCTGTAAATTAGAATCCTCATCTCGGGGATGAAGAAACAGGCTCAGACAAATGAGGAAGTTGCTTGTGATCACAAGGGTGAGACAGATTTCAAAGCTCAGATGGTCTGCTCATTGGCTTTGCTCCCCCTGCCCACCCACTGTGCAGCCCCTGGCATCTGAAGGCCAGGTCCAGGGCATTTATGGACCAGCATTGGCCGCAGACATTCCTGCAGTGTACATCGTGGGTCTGAGTTGTCCTGAAGTGCGCCAGAGAGCTCTTGCGTATACAGACAACTCTCTGTGTTTGGATCTTATTTTCCAAAATTATCATGGAAACTGCTAACACTCAGGGCACCAGGCTCAGCTCTAGGTGATCAGTGCCTCGATCCCTTATGGCAGGCGCTGTCATGACGCCTGCTTTACAAAGGATGGGAGTGGTGACATTGCTTGCCCAAGGTCACATAGCTAACAAGTAGCAGAACTGGGACTTGAACTCAACTTGATCCCCAAACGTTCAATGATGTCAACCACTGTGTTTTGGAGATTTAAGGAAGAAGAAAATGGAAAGGAAAAGAGAAGGCTGATGCTCAGTTCTGAAGCTATCCTGATTGTTCTCAAGGAAAGCCAAGGAAAAAAGAAGAAAAACATAGACTAATAGAGCTGGATGCCGACCAAGTCAAAATGTACAACGCAACCGAGATTCAAGTTCCGGTTCCTTTCCTAAGGTAGGAGAGAGATGGGCCCCTGGGCTGGACAGCTGGTGTTTGTCAAGTGGAATAAAACTGAAGCTTTGTTTCCCCCACCTCACCCACCCAGATACTCCAAGATCAAAGCTGGAGGCAGAAGTTGAGCTTTGCTGGAGGAATGAGATAAGGTGCCCACTCCTGGGGTCAAGGAAAACTTCTCTGTTTGCACAAGTGTAGGAAGGTCTCTTGGGAGTCAAAAAAGAGGGGGAGCCCTACCCCATAATAAGTGTGGACATGTACCCACAGGCCTCAGGTGGGATCCATCTTAGCAAAAAATTGTTCATGCATGCTGGGGAGGGTTCTAGGACCAGTCAGATATGCAAAAAAGATACAAGGTAATTGGCCAAAGGTAAACAAAGACGGGGAAGAACTTCCTGTACAGGAGAGTTGAGTCACCTCTTGACTGCTCCTTCACACCTCCTCCTCAGAGAGGACAGCCACGCCCTTACTCTCTGCGTGTGCATTTCTATGCAGCTTCTGCCTTAAAAAAACAAACTGCTTTCCCTGTGCACTCTCCCACGTGTTACGCTGTGTCTCTAATAATAAACTTGGTTCCTATTTTTTACAGGTTGGCCTCCTTGAAACATTCCTGCTTTCAAATGGGGGAAAGAGCCAGGGCCACTTTACTTCTAGCCTCCAGCCCCTGGTGGTCTGGTGGCTGGGAGTCCTCCATCCAGGCTACCCAGGTTCAGTTCCTGGGCAGGGAGCTACCACCCCTCTTCAGGACTGCTCACTGTTCTCCCTCCCAGATCACCCTCAGGAAGTGTTCTATTGTTCTCAAAACGGCCACGGGTGAAAAACCCGGGCCCTGCGGCCAAGAAGGCAGAGAGGCCAACCCGCGCTGCTCCCTCAGGAATGGCGACTCCTGCCTCTCCCCGCCCCCAGCGAGGCTCCCAGGCTCTCACCCAGGCAGGTGGATTTTTCATTAAGACTTTGCTTCCTGTCTAGCGGAGAAATAAAATTATTCTCAGGGGCTCTGACAGTTTAGTGGACCAGGAAAGACAGTCTCGCGTGCATGGCTGGGTCCCTGGGAGCCTGCAAGCCAGGGGAGGGGATCGCAGAAGAGAGCGAGGGACTGGAGAGAAGGGAGAGGCTTTCTAAATTACTCCGTCCTCCCTCTGCCTTGAAATCACTGCGCCGTGACAGGCTGTGAAATTAAATGAAGGGCAGGCAGGGCCCTGGAGAAGCTAAAGCGCCCGTGAGGAGAGAGGGTGCTGGAGGGTGATAAGCTGGAGAGGCAGGTTAATGATAATGCAGTGAACAGGTGGCCCCCTGGGAGGCGTCAAGAAGCCCTGGGGTGTGCACTCGTCTGAGTGCATGCGTGTGTGTGTGTGTGTGTGTGTGTGTGTACTTGTATCTGAGAAAGGGAGATACACACTCGGGGAAGGAGGGAGGGAGGGAGAGAGAGAGAGAGAAGCTCATGAAATCCATGTGTATTTCAGCCCTCCCTCCCTTTTAACCTAAGGAAGCTGGTTTTCCTCCCCTACATGGAGGTCTGTGTGGGCCCCCACATTGTTCCTGCCAGCCTGTCCCTTACTCTTATCCCCGAAGGAAGGCCACTATAAACTCCTTTGTAGTGAAGGTATCTTTAAAATTTAACAGCTTGTACCGCCCTGAGCAGGAGTGAATGGATAATTAGGCAACCTGGTCCCAAAGAAAGGGCACCAGAAATAACTGAACTAGGTCTTCTAGAAAGAGATGCATCTCCCTTCCACAGACGCCAGTTGCCTCTCACTAATCTGCATCAGGAAATCACAAAGAAAAGCTTCAAAACTTCACCCTGAGTTGTGCCCCCGAGGTAAGAAGGGCACTCCTCCAAGTCCTGGAGCACAGAGCTTATTTGAGGGGTGGGTGGCCATTCTCTCAATGAGATGGAGCATTTCCTTCCCCAGCTTTACTCTGTGGCTGTTTCTTAGGTTTTTCCTCCTTGAAAGTCCCCTTCTCTGCTGAAGGATTTCGGAGCTTCATGATCCCTCTCCCTGGGTGCCTCTCTGATCTGAGGTTGACCCTAGGAATTATTATGTTGTAGACTGCATTGTGTCCTCAGATTCACATGCTGAAGCCTGAACCCCTACTGTGATGGTGTCTGGTGGTTAAGTGGGGAGATAATGGATTAGATGAGGTCATGAGGGTGAGGGCCTCATGATAAGTTTAGTGGTTTTATAAGGAGAGGAGGAGAGAGAGCTTGCTGGTTCTCTGCCACACGAGGACACAGTGAGAAGGCAGCCTTTGGAAAGCCAAGAAGAGGGCTCTCATCAGGAGCTGGATTGGCTGGCACCCTGGTCTTGGACTTCCCACCTCCAGAACCAAGAGAAATAAGTATGTTATATTCAAGCCACTCCATCTCTGGTATTTTGTTATAACAGGAGGAGCAGACTAATGCATGCTACAAACCGTTCTCAGACCCTTTTGTATTTGTAGAGCCTTTATCTAGGGCTTCCCCATTAGGGCTAGTGGTAAAGAACTTGCCTGCCAATGCAGAAGACACAAGAGATGTGGGTTCCATCCCTGGGTTGGGAAGATCCCCTGGAGAAGGGCATGGCAAACCACTCCAGTATTCTTGCCTGGAGAATCCCGTGGACAAAGGAGCCTGGCGGGCTACTGTCCATAGGGTCGTAAAGAGTCAGACACAACTGACAGGACTTCGCACTCGCATCGAGCCTGGCACGGAGCTGGGTACTAGACAGGATTGAAGTCCGAGAGGCTGTCCAGTCTGCCAGGACCTGTGGTCTGATTTGTGATACAAGACTCACCATGAGGCAGACAGACATTCGTATGTAACAAGCTCCCTGAGCAGCAGTGGGTCAGCGTATTCTGAGCACATTTGGCCCAAGGACATCCATTACCAAATATACACACTCTCACCCATACAAACACACTTTGCTTCCTCAGATCCTTGGTAACTAAGCTGTGTGACCACATGGAATGAAGTCAAGAGAAGTGTGCAGCCTGAGTATGTTTCTCGAAGAGCTCACAGTGTGACCTTGACAAATGGCGTCCCGTGAGTTAAGCTCGCAAACAAAACCAGCAGCTGCTGTCCCAGCGGCCACCAGAGCTGTGTGGGGGCAGACATGTCCAGACCGGGGCCTTTCTATAAATCTGATTTAGGTTGAGCCCAGCCTCTTTCTCTGGATGATTTTGTCTTCTCGTTCACGGCTTTTTTTTTTTTTTTTTTTCCCACTTGCTCAAATATTTGCCTTATATTTTTGCCTACTCTGACTGGGGTCAAAGTCTTGCTAATTTAAGGATAATCCTTGAATGACATTGCCCTCCACAGTCCCTTCTAGAAATGGGAATTTCCTGCAAAGACTTGGGACTGAGGTTTTCACCATCTCTTCTAGGGTTCTCTTACAGACAGAGGCTTCCTGTTACTAGGCTTTTCCTTCCTATTAGGGGATAGTTGTTACAGACTGATGGAAAGCCATTCCAGAACACATGCTACCCACTATCAGAAATCTCCCTGAGCTACTCAGATTAACCAGAGTCCGTTTACTCAATGCTAACGGAGAGTTCTCCACATACAGAGAACTTTAATATTCCCAGATAAATAGCTCTGCAAGGAGAAAGTGCAAATTATGGCTTAAAGCCTGCCTCTATTTTTGCACAGTGCATAACAATGTGGCTTTACCCTTTAGCTAGGGCAAAGTAGCTACTACTTCTTTTATGCAGATCTATACCCTGCATAAATTTATTTCCTGAGACTGTTAGAAAAATAAAGACCGTTAGCCACTTGGTTTCCCCTTCATAAACCCAGCAGGCACAGCAGGGTTAGATGTGACGTGTTTAAGCTGAGGTCACTTAAGGCATCACTTTGAGCAGGACTGAGTAGGTTAAAGCCAGTTCAGAGAAAAGTGAAAGTCACTCGGTCGTGTCTGGCTCTTTGCAACCCCATGGGCTATACAGTCCATGGAATTCTCCAGGCCAGAATATGGGAGTGGGTAGCCTTTCCTTTCTCCAGGGGATCTTCCCAATCCAGGGATAGAACCCAGGTCTCCCGCATTGCAGGCAGAGTCTTTACCAGCTGAAATATCAGGGAAGCCCAGTTCAGAGAAAGGGGGTAGGCAATCAAGTAGTTTGGAAGGTGCTAAGCTTGTGTTGGAGACTTTTATCATCAAGACTTTGCAATCAAGATCTGATAACAAGCAGAGAATCCACACAGATGAGGAGGAAGTGTAAGAAATCAATCAGAACATCAAAGAATGAAATGTGGAAGGCATAAAGTATGGCACACCAGCAGACAAGGGAAAATTAGTCATAGAAATTGAGCACTGGGAAGATGCAATTGTAGGAGGTGGATGCCTAGAGGGAGCACAGAATCTCTGTGGACCCTGAGGCGTAGGTGGATTCCTGCTGCGCTCAGCAAGCCCAGCCTGGCCCCATCTGAGACGTAACGGTGAATGAAGTAGGATAGAAAGACTGATGGGTTTTAAATCATTGCCTAGTGGTTCTGCTAAATTTGATCAACTCTCCTGCAGTCTTAAAATGAAAAAAAAAAAAAAAAAAAGGAGAGTGTAGAAGAAAGGTGTGAGGCAGAGACAGGAGGGAAATATGAGACAAATGAAGATAAAGTAGGGGATAAGTGAAAATTATGGTCTCAGAGCCAATATTAAAATGACTGCAGTTTGCGTCTGTGTGTGTATGCATGTGTGTGCACTTCCGTTTCTGGGAAGATGTAATAGACACCCATTTTTCTCTTCCTCCTGCTAAGGTCAACTAGAAACTCCAGACAATTTATGTAAAACAGACACGAGAGGAATCTGAAAAGTGGAGAGAAGAAAGTAGACGAGTTAGTGGCTGTGGGGTCTGAGGAATGACATGGTGATAAGCTTCTCGGGGGTCTTTTTGGCCCACCGATCCCAGACCAGGAGCTGAGTTAGCCAGGAACAGGTGCAGACATGGAAAAGAAACAAAAACAAGAAAAACCTGTCTCTCAAGCCAAGGGACAAGGAAAAAGGCAGACGAGCAAGACACAGAGTGTTGAGACGATAACCATTCTACTCCAAATGCTACGGAAAACAAAGAACCTGTCACCAAAGTGCTAGCGGGGGCACAGACTCCCACCCTGGGGCCTCCAGGTGCCCCCAACACCCCTGCCGAGATGGCGCCACAGCAGGCCAGGTGGAGAGCCAGGACTCCTGCCTCTCTTCCAGCTCCTTGCTCATCTGTGTCCCCGCGCAGCCCCAGCACAACCAGACACTCGGGGTATTGGAGGAACTGGCCTGCTGTTTTCAACCAGGGCATGCGTGTGTGCTAAGTCGCTTCAGACATGCCTGACTCTTTGCAACCCTATGGACTATAGCCCAGAAGGCTCCTCTGTCCATCCAGTTTCCCAGGCAAGAATACTGGAGTGGGTTGCCATGCCCTCCTCAAGGGGATCAAACCCCTGTCTCTTAGGTCTCCTGCATTGGCAGATGGGTTCTTTCCCACTGAGCTACCTGGGAAGCCCTTGTCTCTTCAGGAAAAACACCTGCTTGGTTATAACAAAGGGTCAGTAATAGCCAATCTGTCCTGACTGGGGGACTAGAGGTGCCATAGAGTCAGAAAGCTCCAGGCTAAATATTGATTGCCTGCATCCACAAGTTGCCTTTTTGAAAAAATATTTATTTATTTGGCTGTGTCAGGGCTTAGTTGCCTCACATGATATCTTCAATCTTCATTGCCACATGCAGGCTCTTTAGTTGTGGCGTGTGGGATCTAGTCCTCTGAAAAGGAATTGAACCTGGGCCCCTGAATTGGGAGCTCGAAGTCTTAGACCCTGGATCACCAGGGAAATCCTCATGTGTTGCCTCTGAGTGTTGGACCTGGGTCCCTGGCAGATAGGACTATGACCCAGTTTCACCATGTGGCAAATTAGGCAGTGGATCCAAAGACACCTCGATGGGGCTCCAGTAGGGAGATGGGGGATAGGATAAGTTCACATCATCTCTCTCCACCTGACCTGGCTCAAAGGCAAGGCTCCTGGCAGCTGCACCTGAAGTAAAGGACTCCCAAGGTTCCTGCTTGTTGTAGGATTCTGACTGATTTCCACAGCTCTCCTGGGGAGTAGGAAAAATAAGTACAAGAGTACTTTATTTACCAACATGGCAACACAGGATGGCAAGCGTGCCAGCAGCACGGAGAGCAGCTCTCGCCCCATCTCTGTTACGCGGCGCCCCAGCCTCCCTTTGCTACCTTGCACCTCTCTCTTGGGCTACCTCATTGGAAAAGATCCTGAAGCTGGGAAAGACTGAGGGCAGGAGGAGAAGGGGGCGACAGAGGATGAGACGGTTGGATGGTATCACTGACTCAATGGACATGAGTTTGAGTAAGCTCTGGGAGATGGTGAAGGACAGGGAAGCCTGCCGTGCTGCAGTCCTTGGAATTGCAAAGAGTCGTACATGGCCAAGCAACTGAACAACAACAGCCTTTCTCTGTAGCTCCCCTGGATTAGCAAGGCCGCTGAGTAAATTGACTTTGGGCTACTGAGCCCCACAGCCAGCAATTGCTCAATGTACCTAAGCTGTTTGGGGAGTGTGGGCTGCAAGGCTATCCTGGAGTTCTCTCCTTTAGATGGCAGGATTTTGTGTTTCCAAAATGACCCTAGTTTCCTATTGTTTTAAACTTTCTAACCACAAAAAATTTATGAGTTTCATACTGTCTCAGAGGAAATAGAAGTATGATTTATGCCTCACAGTTTATGGACCCAATTTCATAGCTATTTGGTAGTTCTAGCATATGTCTGACAGGTACATATTATTTTTTCCCCTAAGAAGTTGTCGAGTGCAGATAGAAACTGCTTAAACATGATAAAGCCTATTTCCTAAAGACTAAGATCAAACATTTTACAAAATGGAAAAATGCTGAAGTCATTTATGTTAATTCAAGTGCAAGATACAGTGTCTGCTGTTGCTACTATTTATCAACACAGGTTTGGATGTTTTTAACTAACAGAGTAAAATAGGAAAATGGGGATAGATATTGAAAATGGAGAAGAAATATCTTTATAGATAATAGGGAGTATACATAGGCAGCTTAATAGATTTTAATAAGATAATAGTAAAATGAATAAGAGAACTTAATGAGGTAAATGGATAAATATATCAAGTTTTGATCTATGATAGCAATAAACATTTGGGAAGGGAAATGGAACAAATAGCCCATTCATACTAGCAACAAAAACTATAGCATTTCTAAGGGTGCATTAATAAGAAAAGATATGCCATGTATGCAAACAGAGTGATAAAATTGTATTGAAGGATATAAAACAATGCCTCAACAAATGGAGATGTACAAGACATGCTTCTGTGTGGAGAGACTTAATATCACAAGCATGCCAGAGCTTAGAAAAGTAATACATAAATTTGAACTCTGGGAGATAGTGAAGGACAGGGAAGCCTGGTGTGCTGTGGTCCACAGTTGCAAAGAGTTGGACACGACTTAGTGACTGAATGACAATATAAATTCAAGAGATTAATATAGAAATTTAATGCAATTTTAATTAGAATCCTAATTCTAAGAACTTGAGAGAGTAATTTTAAATTGTATATAGACAAAATAATTTTACATTTTAAATGCCCACCGGAAAATAGTGAAGAAAATTACAAGTGAGGGCGGGAGTGAGGAGCTTTAGTTAATAATAAAATTTACATTCAAGCTAGAATAGATTTAGGGGCATATTTATAAAATCTTGGGTGAGGCAATCCATCTTATAGTAAGCAGAAATCTCAGAATCCATCAAAGAAAGGGTACAGACATTGATTATTTACAAATTGAACATTTTATATGAAAAATATTTTGTAAGAAAAATCCAGAAGCAAAATCAGAGAGTGAGCCATTGATTATGAAAGATATTTCCACTGGATTGACAAATGAGAGATAACTGGATAACTAGATGGATGAAGGGTTAACATCTCTTGTGTTGAGTACCTATAAATTAATTGTATTTTTTAAACATAGATTAAAAGCAGTAAGAAGATGGTGAGGGAATATGAGCTGCCAGTTTGCAAAAGAGCGAATCTGAGCCCATTGTATTATACTTAGTTGCTCAGTTATGTCTAACTCTTTTGAAACAACATGGACTGTAACCTGCCAGGTTCCTCCGTCCGTGGGATTTTCCAGGTTGGAATATGGGAATGGGTTGCCATTTCCTCCACCAGGGTATCTTCCCAACCCAGGGATGGAACCTGCATCTCTTATGTCTGCAACATTGGCAGGGGAATTCTTTACCACTAGCACCAAACCTAGGAAGCCCCTCCCACTTCCCAGAGTTCAGTAAATATGTAAAAAGAGGCCAACCTCACCAACTTTCAGAAAACAAATTCAACAAATGAGGAAATGGGGCCACCTAAGGTTTTAAGGTAACCAACTTGTCCCAGTTTGCCTGGTACTTTCCCAGTTTTTAAACCCCTTAGTCTTGGGCAAATTGGGATGGTCGCTCTGAGAGAAGGAAGAAAACCTGGAGAGACAGTTTGAATTTTGGATCAAACATTTACTCAATGAGATCAAGTTAACTGAAACAGAAAGAGAAAATTCTGTTTCTTCTGTGCTCATTCACTGCCTGCCTCCCAGTCCCCTCCAGTACTTGGCGGTTTGCAACATCCTGGCTGTGCCCATTCCCCTGGCAGACATGAATCCACTTTGAGTTATGGGGGCTGGAGAGACCAGGAGCAAGACATTGGGGAGTATAATGAACTGAATGTTTGTGCGCTCCTAAAATTCACCTTTTGAAGCCCTAATCCCCAGTGTGATTAGTATTTGAAGGTGGGGCCTTTAGAAGGTAATTAGGTTAAAAGAAGCCATGAAAGTATGGCTTTCCTGATGAAGTCCTTTTAAGAAGAGACACCCAAGCTCCTTTCTTTCCCTGCCATGTGAGGGCATGGCAAGAAGGTGGCTGTCTACAAGCCAGAAAGAGGGCCCTCACCACAACCCAACCATGCTGGCACCCTAATCTCAGACATCCAGCCTCTGGAACTATGTGCAGGGGTGGGGGGGGGGGGGATATCTATCGTTTAAGCAACCTAGTCTGCAGCATTTTGTTAGGGCAGCCTGAGTATTCCGAGAGACAGAGGGGAGAGGAGGTCAGGGAAATCAACTCCAAGTCCAAAGGAAGCATCTACTGTTCAGATGCCTGGGCGCATAGTACCAGCCACACCTGAGGACTTTGGAGAAGAGCAAATTCTTGGGCCTCACTCAGACCTCAGAATCAGACACCCTGGTTCTACTCTTTACTTCTCTACCTCAGGTCATCTGCTGCAACTTTGTGAGAAAAGTGTATTCTATCTCTTCATTATGAAGAATTTCAGACAAACCACAAAGTGGAAAAAAATTTTGCAGTGAAGATTCCTAGCTTGCATATGCCCACCACCTAGATGCTACCATTAACATTTTGCTGTATTTGCATTGTCACATAATCTGTCCAACTATTCACCCTTCTATCCATCCATTAATCCACTTTATTTGTAGATGCATTTAAGAATAAATTGTGAACATCAGTACAGCTCAGTTCAGTTCAGTCACTCAGTCGTGTCCGACTCTTTGTGACCCCATGAATCACAGAATGCCAGGCCCCCCTGTCCATCACCAACTCCTGGAGTTCACTCAAACTCATGCCCATTGAGTTGGTGATGCCATCCAGCCATCTCATCCTCTGTCGTCCCCTTCTCCTCCTGCCCCCAATCCCTCCCAGAATCAGGGTCTTTTCCAATTAGTCAGCTCTTTGCATGAGGTGGCCAAAGTACTGGAGTTTCAGCTTCAGCATCAGTCCTTCCAATGAACACCCAGGACTGATCTCATTTAGGATGGACTGGTTGGATCTCCCTGCAGTCCAAGGGACTCTCAAGAGTCTTCTCCAACACCACAGTTCAAAAGTATCAATTTTCTGCGTTCAGCTTTCTTCACAGTCCAACTCTCACATCCATACATGACCACTGGAAAAACCAAAGCCTTGACCAGACGGACCTTTGTTGGCAAAGTAATGTCTCTGCTTTTTAATATGCTATCTAGGTTGGTCATAAGTTTCCTTCCAAGGAGTAAGCATCTTTTAATTTCATGGCTGCAATCACCATCTGCAGTGATTTTGGAGCCCCAAAAAATAGTCTGCCACTGTTTCCACTGTCTCCCCATCTATTTACCATGAGGTGATGGGACCAGTTGCCATGATCTTAGTTTTCTGAATATTAAGCTTTAAGCCAACTTTTTCACTCTCCTCTTTCACTTTCATCAAGAGGCTTTTTAGTTCCTCTTCACTCTCTGCCATAAGAGTGGTGTCATCTGCATATCTGAGGTTATTGATATTTCTCTCGGCAATCTTGATTCCAGCTTGTGCTTCTTCCAGCCCAGCGTTTCTCATGATGTACTCTGTATATAAGTTAAATAAGCAGGGTGACAATATACAGCCTTGACATACTCCTTTTGCTATTTGGAACCAGTCTGTTGCTCCATGTCTAGTTCTAACTGTTGCTTCCTGACCTTCATATAGGTTTCTCAAGAGGCAGGTCAGGTGGTCTGGTATTCCCATCTCTTGAAGAATTTTCCACAGTTTGTTGTGATCCACACAGTCGAAGGCTTTGGCATAGTCAATAAAGCAGAAATAGATGTTTTTCTGGAACTCTCTTGCTTTTTTGATAATCCAGCAGATATTGCCAATTTGATCTCTGGTTCCTCGGCCTTTTCTAAAACCAGCTTGAATATCTGGAAGTTCAGGTTCACGTGTTGCTGAAGCTTGGCTTGGAGAATTTTGAGCATTACTTTACTAGCATGTGAGATGAGTGCAATTGTGCAGTCGTTTGAGCATTCTTTGGGATTGCCTTCTTAGGGATTGGGATGAAAACTGACCTTTTCTAGTCCTTTGGCCACTGCTGAGTTTTCCAAATTTGCTGGCATATTGAGTGCAGCACTTTCACAGCATCATCTTTCAGGATTTGAAATAGCTCAACTGGAATTCCATCACCTCCACTAGCTTTGTTCGTAGTGATGCTTTCTAAGGCCCACTTGACTTCACATTCCAGGATATCTGGCTCTAGGTCACTGATCACACCATTGTGATTATCTGGGTCATGAAGATCTCCTTTGTACAGTTCTTCTGTGTATTCTTGCCACCTCTTCTTAATATCTCCTGCTTCTGTTAGGTCCATACCATTTCGGTCCTTTATTGAACCCATCTTTGCCTGAAATGTTCCCTTGATATCTCTAATTTTCTTAAAGAGATCTCTAGTCTTTCCCATTCTGTTTTTGTCCTCTATTTCTTTGCACTGATCACTGAGGAAGCCTTTCTTATCTCTCCTGGCTATTCTTTGGAACTCTGCATTCAAATGGGTATATCTTTCCTTTTCTCCTTTGCATTTTGCTTCTTTTCTTTTCACAGCTATTTGTAATGCCTCCTCAGACAACCATTTTGCCTTTTTGCATTTCTTTTCTTTGGGGATGTTCTTGATCCCTGTCTCCTGTACAGTGTCATGAACCTCTGTCCATAGTTCATCAGGCTCTCTGTCTATCAGATCTAGTCCCTTAAATCTATTTCTCACTTCCACTGTATAGTCATAAGGGATTTGCTTTAGGTCATACCTGAATGGTCTAGTGGTTTCCCCTACTTTCTTCAATATAAGTCTGAATTTGGCAATAAGGTACATGTCCGTCTAAATTCAGTGTGCAATCACTAACTAGAGTTCAGTACTTTTTAAACATATTTCTTTTGAGGTAAAATGTGCTTACAATGAAATACTCAAGTCTAACTTCTTGAGTAGAAACTCAGCTATGTAATGCAAACCCTTATCAGGACATAGAGTGAAAGTGAAAGTCACTCAGTTGCATCCCATGGATGCATAGAACCCTTTTGGAACCCCATGGAATTCTCCAGGCCAGAATACTGGAGTGGGTGCCTTTCCCTTCTCCAGGGGATCTTCCCAACCCAGGGATGGAACCCAGGTCTCCTGCAGCAATGTGGGAGACCGCGGTTTGGTCCCTGGATTGGGAAGATCCCCTGGAGAAGGGATAGGCTACCCACTCCAGTATTCTTGGGCTTCACTGGTGGTTCAGTTGGTAAAGAATCCATGTGGAATGTGGGAGACCCTGGTTTGATCCCTGGGTTGGGAAGATCACCTGGAGAAGGGAAAGGCTACCCCCTCTAGTATTCTGGCCTGGAGAATTCCATGGACTGTGTATTTCATGGGGTCGAAAAGAGTTGAACACAACTGAGCGACTTTCACTTTCATTTTCACTTTCATCAGGACATAGAACATCACCATTATCTAGAAAGTTCTCTCATGCCCTCTTTCAGTCAGCCCTTGCCCCCTACTCCCCAGGGGTAACCACTGTTCTGATTTTTCTACCATAGGTTAGTTTTGCCTATTTCAGAGGTTCATATAAGTGGAAAGAACATGCTCTTTCACTTAAGGCTCCTTCCTCTGAGCAAGTTTTCAAGGCTCATCCCTGTTGAGTGAATGATGTTGCACGTGTCAGTGGTCCATTCCTTCTTATTACAGGGGAGTGGTCACTGTGTGGCTACACCACACTCTGCTCCATGGGTACCTGACTTGTTTCCAGCATTTGACTGCTTGTGATAATCATGGAGTCACAGCAGCATTTTACGTATGAGGAGAGTGGTGCTTAGGCTGTTTCTGTGACTTGCTGAGGGAGACACAGCTGTGAGGGGCAGCACCAAGATCTGAACTCAGCCAGATGTGTCTGATGCCAGAGCCCCAAAAGGTAATAATTATTAGTATATTGTGATATCCTCTTTGGCTTTCCCTGGCCTGGGTAGTTTAGGAAATAAAAGATACCTTGGTATGTGTATTTCTGCATCAGAGTTGGGCAGTCTGAAGAGTGGCTGTGAGTTTGCTCTGCCCTTTACCATCTGGGTGCTCTTGACTGGACTTGCCTCTGCCCCTACTTTCCATCTGTAAAATGGGGGTGATAACAAGATACCTTTACAGGGTTGCCATGAGGGTTCAATGAGCTAATATATGTAAAGACTTGGGACTGTGCCAGGCATATGGCAAGTGCTGTATCAGTGTTTTTTGTTGCTAATGTGACAAGCATCTATTTGGCTTTGTCTCTAGGCCACATCCCTGTGCTAAAGGATGAGTAACATGCTGTATCAGAATCCTCTTGTGTGCTCCTCACATCCTTTGGACACACATTTTTCCTCCAGCCATTGGTGAGGCCTCTCACACGGGTCTACCTGTCAGCATCTTTCTCAGGACCCTGCCTAGCACTCACGGTGGGCAACCTGAATAAGTGATGCTGTGAACAGCCCACGAGGCAACTGTGGACCAGTGGAGCACAGGAGCGAATTTCATCACTGGGATTCCCAGGCACGTTCTCCTGGGCATCACAGAGGGTCCCAGTGGGACTGAGCTCTAGGTGCCCCCAGCAGTGACAGCTCAAGAGCAAACCCTGCCTCACTTTCCCTCTTCAATGCTTCACTATTGTCAGGTCCGAACTCCTGCTTGTTTGCAGGCAGTTGATTCAAGGAGGTGATGCCAAGGCATCATTTCCCCCAGTGAACTACCTGCAAATAAGCCCTTGTTTTGGGCTCTGCTTTTCAGGGAGAAGCTGGGCTGAGAACGCTTGTGTGGCTCACAGGCTGGCAGGGAAGGCAGGTGAAGGCAATGCTGGGTCAGCCCAAAGGGTGGGAGCAACCCAGATGTCCATGAGCGGATGAGTGCATAAGCAAAATGTGGTCTAAACACACAATGGGATGTTTAAAAGAGAAGGGAATTCAGGCATGCTACCTGGATTATCCTGGAGGGCATTATGCTAAGTGAAATAAGCCAGACACAAAAGGACAAATGATGCATGATTCCACTTATTTGAGTTACCTAGAATAGCTAAATTCATAGAGACAGATTGCCAGAAGCTAGAGTGAGGGGAGAATGAGGGAGTTATTGTCTAAGGAAGAGTTTTCAGCTTTGCTAGATGAAGAGTTTGGGAGATGGACGGCGGTGATGGTTGCACTACAATGTGAATGTACTTAATATGTTGAATTGTACATCCCCAAATCATTAAGACGGTAAAATTTCATGTCGTGTATGTGTGCTCAGTCACTCAGTTGTGTCCGACTCTTTATGACCCCATGGACTGCAGCCTGCCAGGCTCCTCTGTCCATGGAATTCTCCAGACAAGAATATTGGAGTGCATAGCCGTTCCCTTCTCCAGGGGATCTTCCTGACCCAGGGATGAAACTCCGGTCTCCCACTTTGCAGGCAGATTCTTTACCACCTGAGCCACCAGGGAAGTCCCCGTGTGATGTATATTTTATCATGATTGAAGAGGAAAAAATTACTTCTAAAAACTGTTCTAAATTTTTAAAAATTCTGTGCTAATTGCGCGCTCCTGCTACTGACCCTGGTTGTGAACCTAAATGATTCTCTAATGTTGCAGATGACACAGCCTCAGGGAGATATTCTGGGGCCTGAGAACACATCTTACAGTTGATTTCTCAGCATGTGGGTCTGCATGGCCCAGCAAGGGGAAGAATGAGCTTCCCCAGCCTTCTTTCCTAGCCTGTGAGAAAGCAGGGAAGGAAGGGCCTGCCTGAGCAGGTAGATGCGGCCCCTCCACCACGCCCGCCTTTCCAGGATGGCAGGGGGTTCAGGTGTGGGCTCCAGGCCCCCCTCTCTTGCACCCCCTGTGGGTGTGCTCCTAGGCCCGACACACCGTGTCTGTCAGGGAAGGACTGAGGGGCTCAGACACTGGGTCTAAGTCACGAGGGCTTTGGGGTCCTTGGATCATTGCATACAGGCTCCCCATCAGGGGAGTGGGGAGACCCCTCCTTCTGGAGAGGACAGACTCCTCTTGGAAATGTTTGGCTTGGTTATATGAAGTCTGAGTCAATCCCCAAAGCTCTGTATGGCAATTTACACCAACATCTGCTCTTTGCAATGAACCCTCAGAAATTATTCATTCACTCAAAGAGCACCTGTCTCCCAGGTGGCAGAAGCAGAGCTGAGACCCAGGACAATACATGTGATGGAGACAGACCTGCCCTGTCTTCCAGCAGCTTCTAACGCAGAGGGTGGGGAGGACAGGGGACAGGAGGTGACAGAAAGCTGGGTGAAGCCTCTGATGGGGGAGGAGGGCTTTGGGCACAGCAGACAGGAAGGATGCTTAGTGATGCCTAAGTTGAGATTTGAAGATTGAACAAACTTAGCCAGGCAAAGAGAGAGAGGGGCAAGGGTGTTGAAGGTAGGGGGATGGCGTGCATGATGCCCTGGGGTCCAGAAGGCAGGACCCAAGCAAAGTGGAGTTTAGGAGAAACATGTGGTGTGATGGAAGAAGGGTGATAGGCCCTGGTGGCAGAGGCCTTGTTGGTTGTGTGATTGGGCCGCATTCTAAGGGTGGCAGAAGAGCCTGGAAGATCTGGGCAGGGACGGTGAGGTAGCTCTGCAGCTGGCGGGGAGGTGCCCCTCATTAGCGGAAGCAGCCACAGCTGCTGGCGCCTGACCGGCCAAGCATCCAGGCTCTCAGTGTCACCCCCGGGCACCTGTCCAGCCTTCTGGCTCTCAGTCCTGGCTTGCTCCGTGCCCAGTCAGCCTGGGAGGCAGAAGCCGTTGAATTGCTTCTTCATCCAGGGGCCTGTGAGCCCAGAGCCAGACCAGAACTCAGTCTCTGCAATGGAGAATGTGAGTTCCTAAGTCGTGTCCGACTCTTTGTGACCCCATGGGCTGTGTGGTCCACCAGGTTCCTCTGTCCGTGGGATTCTCCAGGCAAGAATACTAGAGTAAGTTGCCATTCTCTCCTCCAGGGGATCTTCCTGACCCAGGGATCGAATCTGGGTCTCCTGCATTGCAGACAGATTCTTTAGTAGGAGCAGGTGGAATTCTGAGGGTTCCAAATAAGCCCACATCTGATTCTCTGAGTAAGTCTGCCTGGGGCAGTGTCCCCTGGAAACAGTGTCCCTATGACCCAACATCCTTTTAGTCTTTGGGTTAAGACTGAAGGCTGATGTGGGCACTAGGTCTGTTCATCAGGACCACACTGCAGCCCACCTTCATCTCCCCTTTGTGTGCATGAGCACATGTGGACACACACACACACACACACACACACACACACACGCAGTCTTGGAAGGCATGTCTAGCTGCTGTGCACCAAGGGCTAATGGGATGGATCCTTTCTGTGGGAAGCAAATGGTCCTTTGGTGGGAATTGCAGAGACTGGAGTCCTGGGGCCACAAGGGACCCCAGAGTTCATCTCTCTATTGCAGTAGTTCCCAAACTTTGCTCATTCATCACGCTCACCTTCTTTGAACATGCTTTATTTGCTGATATTCTTCTTTAAATTGATTCATTTAAAATCAAATGCACTGATTTAAAAAAAGAGAATGCATTCTTATTGGCTAATGCAAAAACTATTTTCACTGTCCATAAACAGAAGGTTAAAAAATAAAAGCCTAAATATCTGAAGAAGTTTGTCCATATACCACGTCAAATCATTTGCTGTTCCCCAGTAGGTAGGTGTCGGGAGAGAACCCGCCCGCAATGCAGGAGACCCTGATTCAATGACTGGGTCAGGAAGATCCTCTAGAGAAGGGAATGGCAACCCATTCCAGTATTCTTGCCTAGAGAATCCCATGGATAGAGAAGCCTGGTGAGCTACAGTTCTTGGGGTTGAAAAGAGTCAGACATGACTGAGCAACTAACACTTCACTTCACTTCAGGTGTTAAGGTAGGTGTATCCCAGTCAGTACATCATGAGAAACACTGGGCTGGAAGAAGCACAAGCTGGAATCAAGATTGCCGGGAGAAATATTAATAACCTCAGATATGCAGATGACACTACCCTTATGGCAGAGAGTGAAGAGGAACTAAAAAGCCTCTTGGTGAAAGTGAAAGAGGAGAGTGAAAAAGTTGGCTTAAAGCTCAACATTCAGAAAACTAAGATCGTGGCATCTGGTCCCATCACTTCATGCCAAATAGATGGGGAAACAGTGGAAACAGTGTCAGACTGTTTTTTGGGGCTCGAAAATCACTGCAGATGGTGATTGCAGCCATGAAATTAAAAGACACTTACTCCTTGGAAGGAAAGTTATGACCAACCTAGATAGCATATTAAAAAGCAGAGACATTACTTTGCCAACAAAGGTCCATCTAGTCAAGGCTTTGGTTTTTCCAGTGGTCATGTATGGATGTGAGAGTTGGACTGTGAAGAAGGCTGAACGCTGAAGCATTGATGCTTTTGACCTGTGGTGTTGGAGAAGACTCTTGAGAGTCCCTTGGACTGCAGGGAGATCCAACCAGTCCATCCTAAATGAGATCAGTCCTGGGTGTTCATTGGAAGTACTGATGCTGAAGCTGAAACTCCAATACTTTGGCCACCTCATGCCAGGAGTTCACTCATTGGAAAAGACCCTGATTCTGGGAGGGATTGGGAGCAGGAGGAGAAGGGGAAAACAGAGGATGAGATGGCTGGATGGCACCACCAACTCTATGGACATGAGTTTGAGTAAACTCTGGGAGTTTAGTGGATGGACAGGGAGGCCTGGCGTCCTGCGATTCATGGGGTTGCAAAGAGTCAGACACGACTGAGCGAATGAACTGAACTGAACTGATCCCAGTTGGAGATTTTCTTTGGATCTGAGAGCATTTTTTTGAAGCTTTGCAAATCTTTTAAATTTTTTATTTTATTTTATTTTGGAGTATAGTTGATTAATAAGCTTCAAGATCCTACTTGCTGCAATGAAGATGGAAGACCCACATGCTGCAACTAAGTCTCGGCTCAGTCAAAAAAACCCCAGAGCTCTCACATGCTTCCTGTTCTCCTGAGGGATGATGCTGCCTTCCTCAATATGGCCACAAGGCCTCCACAGTATGCATCAGGTTCATGGTCCCAGTTCCAGGCCTCTTGAACCCACTTTTCATCCCCCGCTCATGGCACGCAGTGTCTGATTGCATTTACTCAGTGCTTCTCTCCAGACTGGAGCGTTCTAAGGGCTGGCCATGCCACTCATGTTGACCCCTGTCCCCAGGGGTCTCACTCTATGTCTGGAACAAGACAGGCACTCAATCCTTGTTGTCAAATAAACACCAGGCCATGGAGAGCTCGTCAGAGTGAACATAGCCCTTCATGCCTCCTCCCTCAGCTCTGATGTCAGGCTTGCATCTCTCTCAGTGTCCCTGGGAACTAGACTGAGCCCCAGCCTTTGAAGGAACGAAGCACCACCCAGGGGTTGCCAGTTCATGGGGATTTTTTGCCACTTTCAGCCCATTTAATTCTGACAGACTTGGATTCGAGGGCAACGCGAGGCCTTCCTTGGTCAGGACCTCCCATCACGCTCTGGGATCCTCGGATTCCACAAGTGGGTGGCACAGAGACAAAACGAGCCTTCTTCTCACTTTCTCCTCCCCTACCCTTTGCAGACTGGGTGTCCTGCTTGACTTTCAAAACACTGCAAAGTTTGCTTTAACCATTTTACAATCTAGGAGGCTGGTCTACACCACCTCTAGCCCTTCCTGTCAACATCCAGGAGTAGGCCTCCACCTTCATCTCACCCCTAGAATTACTCTCAAGCCACAGAAGGACCCAGGGTGAGGGGCACCCGAGCTGGCCTCACACTGCACCTGGCGACCTGGGGACCCGGCTAAGCCAAACGCAGCAGGGGAACATTGCTCAGCTGACGCATGATTCTTTGTCTAATATCATCACTCCCATTTCTCCATCATCATTGCCCTTGGCTCCTAGACCTAACCAGGTAATCCTGGGTATTAGAATCTGTGCTTTGCATCTCTTATGCCATATTATATTCCTTGTACTATGGGAACTGGATTTGGGCCTCTGCAGATGCAGAATGAAGAGGGTAGCAGAATCAGAAGGGACCTCCGGGGTCATGTCTTCACCCCTTTCTTATAGAGATGAGGAAACTGAGGCCCAGGTTGGTGAACTGCGAGGAGTCATCTTTTCCCGGCCACCCATCCTGTACTCTCTCCGGCGGCCCAGGCTGCCTCCCCAGCTCCTTGCTGGAGCACCAGACCTGCCCTGACCTGTGGGGTTGGGGGGAAGGAAATCAAGAGGGACACGAGCGAGGCTGCACTCTGATCCCTGAGGAGGGCAACACAGGAGGCTGTGTTTCTCCCCACAGCGACCCATCAGCTTTCAGAGGCAGTGCTGGCTTGTCCACAAGGGTGAAGGACTTGGCAGGGAATCCACCCCTCAGTCCGGCGGGCATATGAGTCAAAAAGAATGGAGCTGCCTTGATGATCAGGTCTGGAAGGGAGAGGTGGACTGGAATGCAGAACTGGTGGCCAAGGTGCCCCGTCTGTCTGCCTTGAGATGCTCCGGGGTGTGGTGGATGGGGGCTCTTTTCTCTGCTACGATCCACCCTCTCTTGCCCACATATACCCATCTGCCCTCCCTTTTCTCCGCCTTCTCCTGGCCTCCCCGTCTCCTGACTCCCTCTGCTTTCTCTCTCATCCCTCCCCAACCCCGGCCCCTCCGCACACCTGGACTGTGCCCTCCACCAGCCCTGTCCTCTGGAGTCCTCTGATGCTGCTCTCCAGAAAGCGTTTGCTTCCTCCTCCTGGGCGCAGCCTGCACACAGGCTCTGCCCCTCCTTTGTCTGCATGAGAAGCTCCAGGTGCCACAGGCTGGCCTTCCTCTCCTGAGGGTCCCCGTGCAAGGTGGGGATGGGGAAGGAAGCCTAATGTCAGGAGAGGGAGGGAGGAGTTGGGACTGATGGGGAGAGGGAGCGGAGAGGTGCGGGTGATCTAGAGGGCAGGGGTGGATGGGATGGAGCAGGCCTGCCGGGGGGTGTGCTGAGAAGGAGCCTCTTGGCAGCGCCTGGGACAGAGGGCTCTCTGTGCTTGTTGAATGGCCATCTGATGGAAGGAAGGGCCGAAGGAGTGGAAGGAGGGTGATCAGAAGCCTGGGGCTCCTGGCACAGGTGTTCCGCCCTGTCCACCATTTCTGGACTACCTGGGCTGACTCCAGGGGTTGCAGATCCTCCTGGAGTTCGTCCTTTGAGCACCACATCCCATGGCCTCTGTTCCAGAGAGCAAGGAGAGCGCTTGATTGTGCTGATGCTTCTGCAGAAAGTTGGCAGCCCAGGGAGGCCCTGGCGTTCCTGGGCAGAGATCTGGAAGCGGTTCACTGCACTCTTCAGTGGTCATGGTGCCCGTCCCTTCCCCTGTGGGAACCAGGAGCAGCATCACCTGGTCTGGTTTGGGCTGAATTTTTCACCACGAGAGGTCCTGGCGGGAGAAGGGAGGCTGTCCCTGCAGAGCTGGCATCAGAGTTGTTTGAGGGCAAAGAAGTGAACCTGTGTCCTAAAAACACTGGCATGGACAAGTTAGAACTTCTCAGACCAGGGTTATGCCAATCAGAGGTGACCCTGTCTTACCCAACAACTGCAGCTTCCAGTGTTTATTCTGTGCCAGGCATTGTTCTAAGCAATCTAGGTCATTATGATATTTAATCCTGACAACAAACTACAAAGTACGTGCTGTGAGCAGCCTTTCTAACAGTTCTAAAAACCTGCCATTTTTCAGGTGACAGATCTAAGGCTTCGATGTCAAAATATTCCTTGACTTTACTTTGTAACTGACAGAGCTGAAATGTAAACTCAGCTCTGTTGGCTTTCGATGCCCAGGAGTTTAAGAAGCAGACAGAATTGCCCAGATAAAGAGCTCTTCTCAGGCTGGTACATGTAGTGACAGAGGCAGGTCTCCTGGTTGCACGAGATGATGCCTTTTGGCCCGTGAATAGTCAACTAAAGATTATGGTAGCAATGGGTAACAGGTGGGGGTGCAGAGGAGCCCCAGGCTGGGTGCAGATGGGGCAGGCACAGCAAAGGCCAGAGGGGCAGTTCAGGCCATGGGGAAATTCTTAAGTTCATATACACATTGGTTTTATTAGGCTTTTTAAAGATTTTTATTATTTAGGCTTATTATTACAATGTGCTCAGTCACTTCAGTCGTGTCCAACTCTTTGTGACCCCATGGACCATAGCCCGCCAGGCTCCTCTGTCCTTGGGATTTCCCCAGCGAGAATACTGGAGTGGCTTGCCATGCCTTCCTCCAAGGGAATCTTTCTCATCCTGGGATAGAACCCACATCGCTTGTGTCACTTGCATTGCAGGCGGATTCTTTACGTGCTGAACCACAGGGAAGCCCCCAGTTTCGGCCTATAGAATGATGTACCTACATACCCCAGAGTTGCTGGGAGAACTCAATGAGATCGTGGGCATAGAAGTACTGCAAAAATCTGATAACTCTACAAACATTAGCCCTTATTATCACTTTATTATCAGAGGCTGGCAGTCCTAACATCTCGGACTTAAGGAGACTGATAAAATGACAGAGCGGGAAGGGATCCAAGAAGTCTCCCAGACACCTGGCTGCCTCTCAGACAGCCTTGAGCAGGGGGAACCCAGAATCTTTTGACCCTCTTGAAGAAAAAACAAAACAAAACTACAAATGCGATGCTAATACAAAAATGAATATTTATTTAGAATGAGAAATCACAACAAATTACACATTTCAAAAAGCTGACAACACAGACATCACCAGAGACACAAATCAGCTATTTTATAAATCATTATTATTGATCATCACTGTCACTCATCTAGAGCACTTTTATCCTACACATTTTGGCTGTGTGTTCTTTGATCTCCTCTTCCTGGGATGATAATTGGCATTGTCATTTTCTATAGAGAGAATAAAAAGACAATTCTGTCTTTCCTGCGCACACGGTTGATGTCAATTTGTTTTTATTGTTGATAGCTTGAAAACGGGCATCTTCTGGCTTCCCCGCTGGGTATACTGGTGGTGCTGCCTCTGAATTATCCTCCACCTGGGCTGTACTGTGAGCCAGCTCCTGGTGGGAGTGTGTCTGCTGAGAGCCCCAGCCTGTGTCTGCAGTCTGCCTGGCCCACAGGTGTCCCCCAGCAGCTGCTTCAGCTGGGCCACCTCATTGTCCAGCTCAACACTCAGCAATCTTGGCCTCTGCTGTTCTAGTCCTGAGTGGGGACAGGGTGGCCAGGATGCCTGGGTCACAGTGGTCTCAATGGGAGGCTGAGCAGCATCTTATTCTTCCCGGGATCAACATGTATGTGGCCTTAGTGAGGTGCCCCCAAAAGAGGTGGGTGCCAACCTTTAGGTATAGAACTGGATGGCAGTTCTGGGACCCTGCCGGGATGGCGTGTGTGCCCAGATGGGGCAGCATGCCTGCCTCATATGGATCTGCCATGGTCTCCTAGCTGCCCAGAGGAGAACGTGTTGGGACCATCAAGGCCTGTATGAGTGCAAGGCTGTGACGTATGGACTCTGTTGGCCATGGGAAACCCAACATTATCATTTGCAGAATAAAAACTCTGAGCTGTCCTTCAGTAAAGATGCCTAATAATTTGCTTAGCAGAATGGTGTGCATCAGTCAATCAGACGTGTCTGATTCTATGCAACCCCTTGGACTATAGCCTGCCAGGTTCCTCTGTCCTTGGAATTTTCCAGGCAAGAATACTGGAGTGGGTAGCTAGTCCCTTTTCCAGGGGATCTTCTGGACCCTGGGATCAAACCCACGTCTCCTGCATGGTAGGCAGATTCTTTAACATCTGAGCCATCAGGGAAGCCACTTGCTTAACAGAACTTTGCCCGAATTTGACCTCAGAACCCTTTTACCTAATATCTACTAGCATCCATGATTTTGGGAAATGTTGCTGTATAGAGACTTTTTCAGAGAAAAGTGAGGGTAGTTCACGTTCAAGACCCTCCAAAGGGCCCCACAGCAGCCCCTGCAACTGGTCTCTCCACCAGGAAAGAATGGGTCTGAGTACGTTCTACTCAGCCAAGTTACACTTTTAGTAAAGGGTTAGAACCAGCCCTACACCTCCAGACAATCATCTTTGGGGCGGGGGCGGGGAAGCAAGATCCCCACCATGCTAGATACACAGTGTGACACCTGAGGGTTATTTGAGGGTTAAGTGCAATGACGCCTCAATGCCTGAGCACTCAATCAATGAGGCTTTTCTTTATCCTGTTTTTGTTATGACTCCAGATTTCAGTAAGTTCAGGGTCAAGAGAGACTGGTCTCACGGCCTGAGATGCCTCAAAGAAGTCCCTCCAGAGTGCTGGGTGGGGAAGAGCAGGGACCCATGGGTGCCAGAGAAGAGTGGCCTGACCTGCAGGATGGAGGCTTGGGGTGGGGGTGGGGCCAAAAACAGGAGGGGCAGGAAAACACTGCTGCCTGTTGGAGGGTGCGGGGCTGACAGCTTTTTGGTTGATGCTTTAATATTTATTTATTCATTTGACTGTGTCAGGTCTTAGTTGCAACATGAGGTATCTTTAATGTTTGTTATGGCATGTGAACTCTTAGCTGCGACATGTAGGATCTAGTTCCCTGACCAGGGATCGAACCTGGGCCCCCCGCATCGGGAGCGTGGAGTCTTAGCCACTGGGTCCCCAGGGAAGTCCCTGGGGCTATTTTGATTGCTTTACAGGACAGAAGGAGAAAGAATAGAGTCTTGAGAGCAGCTACGGGTTCAAGAGTTTACTCAGTGCTGGGTGTTGTTCTAAGCTATCTAGGTCATCATGGTATTTAATCCTGATGGCAAATTCTGAGGTGGGTGTTGTTAGATGCCTCACTTTCCAGGTGACAGAGCTGAGGCTTGAACGTCAAAATCTTGCCTGACTTTGCTTATGTAACTTACAGACTGAGATGTAAACCCAGGTCTGTTGGCTTTCAACGCCAGGAGTTTAAGCAGCAGACAGCACTGCCCAGCATCCACTCCAAGCACCCAGAGAGCACAGAGCTGACCCTCTGAGACCAGCGCTGGGAGCCCGTGTGGAACTGTGGAGGTTGGAGCATCCTTGAGGCTGGAGATGCCCACCTGAGACTGTTTGGAAATAGAGAAGATGGGGCTGGGCCCCACGGTGAACCCAGTGTCGATGGTAGACAAGCACTGGGTTCCGTTACTACATAGATGGCTTGTCAGCCCTTAGATATGGAAGTGGTGGTAGATAAAAATCACTGTGAGAGCCTAAGTTAACAGAGAACAAGTTATGCCAGACTGACTTCATTCCTCATTCTGACTTTGCCCTGCCAGCCTGATTCCATCCTTCTTTATGGCTTTGCCCTTCTGATGGTCTGGGGGTGGTGGAGGGGAACCTACAGATGATGGCTGTTCTTTGAGCTTCTGCTCCCATTTCTCCTGACATTCATGAAGACACTTCTGGAAAATGAGCTGGATGATACCAGGGTGGGCTGCTTTCTGATGCATTGAAGACCTGAGCCCCAAGGGCCGCCTTTAGCCATGACTAACTCAGTGGGAGTCTCAGGAGGGAAGTGGAAACGGTTCAAGAAACAAAGAGGAAAATGTCACCATGACCTGATTGAGGGGAAAGCAGACACCATCGAGTGGGCAGATATAATTCCATGTCTGGGATATCAGGGCGGGAAGCCAATGGTACTGTCTGGGTGAAACATTAATGGTAAGAGTGTCTCTTTGAGTGTGTGCTTCAGGCCAGGCATGACTTGAATCACTGTACACAGATTCACTCATTACAATAAACCTCTGAGATAAATATTACTATTTTACCGTGTTTTACTGAAACTGAAGCAGAGAAAGATCATGACCAGCAGACTGCTGAGACTGAGTTAGACTGAGACCGCCCCCTACACTGGGGAAGAGCAGCTATCGTGTGCACATAAAGATGACCCTCTGAGCTCCTATCCCCACTCTGGGAAACCTTCCCTTGACCTCCCAGCTGGGGCTGGGGTCCCCACCACATCCTTGTCAGGATGCACATCCCCCTGGTTTATCATTTCCTGTGTGTATGTGTCATCTCTTCCATTTAGGGACCCTCAGGATGTAGCTTGGTGAGGTTTCAGGGGCTCTCCATTAATATTGATGAGGAAGTGGGAAGGACTTGAGACCGGAGGGATGGAAAGTGTTACAAAGCAGGGAGGAAAGAAGGAAGGCCTGTGGCCCTGGAGCCTGAGTGTTAGCAAAGATCTACAGGGAATGTGGGCCCCAAATTCAATGAAAGGCCAAAAGGATGAGGTGATGTAATGAAGATGCTTGTCATCCCCCAGAATGTGGTCTTGAGGAAAGCTGTGGAACATTCTCTCTGAAGTCTTTGGGTGGCCCCGGGCGGGGGACCTGGCGATAGACTCCCTGGCCTCTCACATTCTTCTTCAGCCCATGAGCCAAGAAGCTCCTTTGAAGTTTCTAGTTGTGAAAAGCGGCTGCCTTCCTTGTCCTTTTAAAAGGACAGAGATCTAAAAGACATAAAGGAGACTTACTTGCATATTTCTGAGTCTGTTAAGAAGAGAAGCTAGTCTGCTAAGGCTGCATACTGTTTGATTCTAACTACGCGACATTCTGGAAAGAGTTGGACAATGTAGACAATATTAATAGATCAATGGCTGCCAAGGGTTCAAGGGAAGGAAAGATGGATAGGCGGAGCACAGGGGATGTTCAGGGCAGTGAAACTACTCTGTGTGATACTGTCCTGGAGGACACGAGACATTGTGTATTTGTCCAAATCCAGAGAATAGATGACCCCCAAAGTGAACCCTGATGTAAACTATAGATTTTAGTTAATATTAAAATGGGCTCATCAATTGTAGCAGGCAGGGACTTCCCTGGTGGTCCAGTGGTTAACGCTCCCTGCTTCCACTGTAGAGGGCATGGTTCTATCTCTGGTTGGAGAATTAATATCCCATATGCTGAGTGACGCAGCCAAAAACATTGTGGCCGGCATATCACAGTAATGCAGATGTCAATAGCAGCGAAACTGCCCTGAAAGAGGTGGGATATAGGAACTCTGTACTTACCGTCAAACTTTTCTGTATACCTGTGACAGCTCAAAACAAATAAACTCTATTAAAGAAAACACAGATCTCTGTCCACACCAGCAGCATAACCAGGAAATATTGGTGGTACATCCTTGTGAAGTCATGGGCATCTGAGAACTACTGCTGGTGATAAATGTAAAAACATCCACAGCCAATGCGAACCTGGCCCATCTCTGCTTCCTTCCAATCCCCCACCCCCAAAGTACACAACGGGTGAGCATGCCTCTAGAATGGACAATGCTACATAGGTATAAAGAATTCGTGGGCGAAACCAATCTAATAGACTTATTTGGGCTTTTAGTTGCCTCAAGCCATCATAGCGAAGTGGACTCCATGAAGGTACACTGCTAGCATCTGCTTCTGGCCAAGGCGTCCAGGCAACCACCATAGGAGGTCGGAACTGTCACGGTCGTGTCTCTTGTTTCCCACCTTGACTGAGGTGGCTGCAGTTTCTAGAGGGTGGACCCCCTCCTAAGGGGATGCTGGGTGGTTCCTGGGCTCCAGGTGCTCCACGGAGGGAGGAGCTGGGAGGGGGTGGGACCCTGTAGGTGGGGGAGGGGCGGGAGCGGGCGCTGCTAAGGGTGATCCCGGGACAGGGCTGGGTGACATTTGACTCTGAATTTTTTTGAAAAGTCAGGAAAGAGAATTTCACCCTGTCATAGCTGGAAGGGCTCTTTGAGACCATCGGCACCCTCTTAGGGTGCTGCTGAGCAGCTGAAGGGTGTTACCTGTCCACACCTGCAGCAAGGTGTTACCTCCCCCCCCCACCAGCCCCCCCACCTGGTGGGTGGCGCCTTCATCTGGGTTCTGACGCCCTGGATTCCTGGGCACGCCCCACACAATTGAGCAGACCTGCAGAGGACCCTCAGACCTGCCCTACCCCTTCGCACTCAGCACTTTCTGCTTCACACCTGCGCTGGCTTCCCACTCCCTGAAGGGGGCCATCATCTGCCTCCTTCGCATGGCACCAGGCTCTGGCGTCTGGTCCAGCCCCTCACCACCCCCGCACCTCCAGGCCCCCTGAGCACAGACCTCCTCTCCTATTTTCCCGCCCCCAGCCCTCCTGTATCTCAGCACAGGCCTGTGCTCCTCTTCCAGCTTCCTGGAGCACTCCTCCCAGCCTGCTTCCAGCCCGAGGGCAGCCTCTGAGAGCCCAGTT
The DNA here is from genome assembly GCF_023699985.2 of Odocoileus virginianus. Classification (NCBI taxonomy): domain Eukaryota; kingdom Metazoa; phylum Chordata; class Mammalia; order Artiodactyla; family Cervidae; genus Odocoileus; species Odocoileus virginianus. The sequence goes on along the minus strand of NC_069684.1, from coordinate 52,060,425 downwards.
CTGCGTCAGGCGCTCAGAGCTCCGGGTTTGTAGCTGCCAGTTTCCCAGCCCTTACTTCCACCGGACCAGAGTGCACAGAAACTGCCTGGCCTGTAGCAGGCTCTTAATAAATATTTATTGACTGAACAGGGTCTATAAATACTCTTTTGAGCTCCAAGAAGACAATATCAATCTCTTTCCCGCAGGCTCTAGCCCATTCCCCCTTGTCCCAAGCTCTTTAAGCATCTGCTGGAGTTCAGGTTTCTTTATCCCAGGGTCTTGGAGGACCAGGAGCCCGGATTCTCAGAGACCCTGAACACATGGACGAGGTGCTAAACAGGGCAGGTTCAGCTTCCATGCAGGTAGCCGGGACCTCCTCTGGCCACTTAACACTGTGCACTGCAGGTTCCCAGGGACTGATTTCCAGTAGTTAAACAGGACCCAGTGAGGCTGCACGCTCTGTGTTAATTAAGTTTTGTGGTTTCAATGCGACAGTGTTCAGCATCTGCCTTCTCCGACAGGTAAATGCTGCTCCCCGGGGCCCTGTTCTGCCTGCGAGATGGAGCAGGCATCTTTCCAAGGACTTTCTTCTCTAGCACTTTGAAGATGCATGGGCATTAATTTTTATGCTTCATATCCAAAATAGACAATAAAATTAGGGAAGCAGGTTAGTGTCAATCTACAGGGCTGCCTGTGGAGGTGATCTGAGTCCTTCAGAGTCCTTGGAGGGAATTTCTGAGGTTGTCCTGCCCTCCCTGAGCAGAACTTTAACATTCAGAGAGGGCTATGCTGGGAGGGAAGGCAGATGCCCAAAGCATGAGGAACTGACAGCTTCCCCTGGCACGGCAAGCTTAGGTATAGAAACCAGAGAGGGGCTCCTAGTAGGAGGGTCTAGGGGAACAGGGTGGCACATGCTCAGTCCACCCACTGGGGGCAGCCCAAAAAAGCAGTGTCTGCAAACAATTTGGAGGGTGGCTGGACCACGGCGGGTCAGCGGTGCCCAGGGATGCACAGAGTACATCACCCATGTGACACTCTCCCTCACTCTGGGTGACAAGTGGAGGGCAGCGGCCATTTGTCAGATGTCTACTGTGTGCTGTGACCTTACGTGAGCTGTCACCCTCACCGCAGCCCGGCGGGGAGGGTAGAGGGACACCACCTCTGCAGGAAGAAACTGAGGTCGGGGTAGGGGGCAAGATCTCCTGCAAGTCCACAGCCTGTTAGTGGCAGAGGTAGGTTTTGAGGCAGGTGAAAAGTCCTTGTTCTCCCAGGGCACTGCACCTGCTCTTCAGGGCATGCCTTGGGACCCGAGGATCCCAGGAGGAGGGTTGCCTAGCATGGTCAGGTGTGGAAGGAGGGAGCAGAGGAGTGGGAGAGGCCCCCCGCACCCCGCTCCTCACCCCCCTGCAGACTGGATGAACCTCAGCATGTCACTCCCCACCAACCGTCCAGTTCTGCTTTGTGCTCCAGGGCCAAACACCTGACCCTGTGCCAGCTGCTGGGATGGGTGTAATTAGGCGGAAAAGGCTCTAAAGAGCCCATGCCAACCAATCACAACCTTGCAATTAAAAAAAGCTACATGGAAGTGAAGTGTCAAGGCGTCCTGTGACTTCTGCTGGGTGTGCCTATGATGGGAGCCGGTCAGCTGGAAAACTGCTGGCCTGCAGTTCCTTCCAGCATGTACTTGTGTAAATACTGCAGGCTGACCCCAGGAACACCCTGGGGTCTAGGTCGTGTGCTTCTGAGCTGGGGTATTCCCTCTTCCAAAGTAAAAAGCACTTTCGGGGGGATGGTTTTCTCCCATACCACCCCTCTGGGCACCAGCTCTCAACACAACCCAGTTTGTTCTTGTAGCTCCTAATTCCCAGGGGGAAGTGGAAGAAAGATAAGAGTCCATTCATACCCAGAGGGCGTTTGGGACTTTGACATGAAGAGCCAGAATCATGGCATGCTTAGGGTATCATGAGGATTCTTCCTTGCCACGTTAAGTTCATTATAATGAAAAAACAATCACAGTAAAGGGTATTTGTGAGTGAGACCCTGATACGGCAGACACAAAGGGACGGGGTGGTGGGGGAGGTGGATCCAGGTAATTTGGTTGGAGGCTGACACTGTTGCCGAACAGGCATTTTGCTCCTACCAGCTTCTGTGCTTAGAACCATGTGGGCACTAACTCCTGGACGTATGTGGCACCTGAGATACCTGTCTCCCAGATGCCGGAGGTGGGGGACTGGAGAGGCAGCCCTGTGCTCGGCTCACTAGCTGTGTGCTCTCTACTTTGGGAGGAAGAACATTTTCTGGATGGAGGCAAGGCCAAGCCTCAGAGACTGCTCCCCTCCACCCCCCCAACCCCTGGCTTCTTTGATGGGAAATGAAGCACTTACCTGGTAATCTCAAGACACACCCTCCATTTGGAGTGAATGGTGCAGGGGAGAGGACATGTGTGGTGCGAAGACCTGAGACCTAGCCCACAGGGATCCCAGGAAGGCTGCAGATGGTGGGGCTGGTGGTGGTTGGGGAGGCTTTCCACAGTGAACTCTCGACTCCCCTCCCGCTCAGCCGCCCACGCCACCAGTGTTTGAGCTGGCCAGGTGGAGTTCAAGCATGAACCTCGTGAAGACCAGCTCCAGCACTAAACAATGTTATGATTACCAAACACCTTTACCCAGATGCCCAGCTCACTGCTGACGCTGGGTCAGGCACGCCCGTTGCCGTTCCCTCCCTCTTTCAGCCGCTGGTTCTGGTCATGTGCTGTCTCCAACCCCCTTCCGGGGGATCACTGTCACTGCCCCTCCCTGCCCACCCAAATCCACTATTAAAGTCACGCTCCAAACTGTCATTTTCTTTTTAATTTTTAATCAGTCTGTGTCAAGAAAAAACAGGATTTGATCAAGCTTCCAGCTCTCACCGCTCTATCAGCATAGCAATTTTATGAACAAAAAAAAAGAAAGGAGTTTTGTTTGTATTTGTCTGAAACCCAGAGGAGAAAAAGAATCAGATCCACAGATTAACATGTATTTGAAGAGACATTTCGGGACTTGGGAAATGTGTTTATCAATCATTTTTTAGGAAGGACACCCAGTGGGCCCCGGGAGGGTACAGTGGGCGTGCTGGATGGACTGATGGGTAAGGCAGCAGGGGACCCCAAAGCAGGAGGGCAGAGCCATCCATCTTTGGAGCCTGTGGACTTTGCAGGACAAAATAAAAGGGGTAAAATAATTCAACCTCATACTTTATCTGGAAGAGGAGGAATGTGTTTCCAGATAGAATTTCTGTTTTGGAAAATTAAATCTGACTGAGTTTGGGAGCGGGGACAACTCTTAATAGTTAAAAGGAGAGGGGCTCACAACTGAGATAAACTGTCAAGTGGAAGCTTTTAAAAATGCTGAAACAAAACATTACCTTGGTTACTTCTCCACCATGAGATGTATTTGAACACACTCTGACCATGTGTAAAGTCACAAGGTTTAGCCAATGCCGTGGATCCATGTGCTAGACCATGAATACAAATACTGACGACATTTCACCAAAGGACAGCACGGAGGACAGGAACTCTACCTTTTGGAGAAATTTCCAGAAAGCAGAGTCTGCCTGAGTCTTTCCTTTCCATTCTCAGTGGAACTGCCACGTCCCGCTTTAATCTCGCCTTGAGTAGGGTTGTCCAGTGCGAGGAAGACTGTCCCAGGGACACTTGAGAACCTTCCTTCGGGAGCCTGCAGGGGGCGCGCTGCTGCTCTTCCAGCAGCTCAACACAGACTTCCCACAGAGGCTGGGCCATCCGAATCTGGAGTCCGGAGACAGTTGGAAGCGGATTTTAGAAGCGATTTGCGTAATGTGACATGCTTTCAGAGGAGGCGGGTAATACTCGTAAGTCGGCGGGAGGTGGAATTTGGTGGATATATGCGTGGAACCGTCTGTCCCATATTCTGCGGCATGAGTTACCCTTAATACCTTCATCCAGGACTGCTCAGGGCTGCCCCTCATCCTGCTGTTCTTCACTGGTCTTGGCAAATCCTCAAGTCTTATTTTAAAGCACTGCCGCTGCCGCTTATCAGCCTCGCCCTTGAGTCCGAGATGCACAATAAGAGTCACTGTCCCCATGTTGTTGATAGATTAGAAAACTTGCTCCATCGCCCCCAAGCTCTGTCCTCCAGAGGCCTCACTCCAAGGTACACGGTTCCCATCCCCAAGGGGGTAGCAGAATCATTGGGACTTTCTCCAGTTATGGATCTTCTTCCATTAGAGGGATCTCTGTAAAAAGAGATGGTTATTAAACTGCAAAGAAAGAGACAATTATCATACTAATATACTGAAAAATACTGTGAAGATCTGGAATTGTGAGTTTCAGTAAAATAGAGTTCCTACTTCCCTGGTAGCTCAGATGGTAAAGAATCTGACTGCAATGCAGGAGACCCAGGTTCGATCCATGGGGTTGCAGAGAGTCGGTCACGACTGAGCAACACAACACACAAATCAGTAAGAAGATAATGCCAAGTTCCACGTATCATTTAACAAGCAAACAAACCAGCACTTCTGTACATAATTAGCTGGAAAATCTCATATCTAGCTCATAAAAATTAAACTGTTAGGCTTCAACCACGTGTCCTAATGGTAAAGGTTACAAGTTCAAGTACAGAGTTCTCCACAGGGAACCAGGAGACCCCTAAGTCCACACAGTTACTGTGACTTACTGCCAATATAAGCTGGAATGAGTGCTTTCATTTGTGAAGTGGTACTGGCACTTCCTCCCCTGGGAAATGAGCCCTATTTAATCTGATGCATTTTTATTATTTTACCATGATCTGCAAGATGCTTTTCCTTGCAGTAGCAAGGAAGTAGTAGTACCTTCCTTCTACTTCACACCTGGTAAACATAGCCTGTATGTACCCAGAACTTCTCCAGGGTGGGCCTTCGGGCCCGGATGTAGGTCTTCCCTTTTAGCATGCATGTGTTACCTTGATCCTGAGCACCACTTTCAGAAGTCCTGCCTAATTAAGGGAAAGAGAAGAAAAGCATCCTGGGTTACGTGGATGCTATGAAAATCAAGTTCCGCCCACCTAGCCTTTCTACTCTGGATGGCTTGGTGCTCTTTTGTGCCTCCTGAAATTGCAGTTAATGGGCTCATCACTTGTGAGGTGATGACCCTTCCTTCCAATAACTGGCCTTGCCCATGGCCTCTACGTACAGCATGCAATTTCAGCTGAGAGAGACGGAAGTTCTGATTTGACCCTGAGCTGGGAGCAGGGTGGTGGGGGGTGGTGGTGGTGGGCTGCACCAGGGTGGCTTGGACCTCGGGGTCAATGCTTACCATCTGCAATGTCGATGCCCGGGCTGGTGGATGCCACCTCCCCCGCCGTGCTGGGAGCTGTGTCAGGGTTGTCGGAAGCAGGGCGGGTGCTCCCTTGGCACATGGGAGGTGAATATAGACTCTGGAGCAGCTCCGAAGAGCCTGAGACGCTGTCGCAGGTTTCTGACTCCCCCGGGCCGGTGTCTGTGTCCCCTGAGCCAGGGTATGCTGGGGGGCTCTGGTCGTCCACGGGTAAGGGGCAGCCCTGGCCCACAGAGGCCAGGTACCCGGGGCCTAAGGCACTGAAGCCGCCGCTCACAGCCTCGTCATAGGACGGGAGCATGACGGGCACGCCATCCACCACCACGAAGTCAGGGTCGCTGCTGGAACTCCTGGGAGGTCCCCTGTGGAGAGCAAATTGGTGCCAAGGTGACAGGTCACCCCGGGAACGAGGCCACAGCACCCACCCATTGCAGCTGGGGTCCTCAGGGCAGCGGAGCCAGAGGTGCAGAACATGGCAGCCGCCCTGCCGGGTCCCCTCCGGCAGATGATGCATTCACCAGGGCCACGCTCCAGGCGGGACAAGCTTTTCTTCTCCTCGCTGGCCCCTGCCCTCCATCTCCCTCTTGCCCTTTCCTGCCCGCTCTGGGCTCCATCATCTTCTCCTGCTATAAACTCATGGACAGGGGACTATGTGGCCCATTCCAACTAAGCATCCCAAGGTGCCCCTGCAGTGTCCCCTGCTGGAAATGGAATAGCATCATTAAGGGCTTGGGAAAGTGTGGACCTTAGGTGCCCCTGTCAGTTACCGCTGCACTTAGGATGCTTCCTGTTTGTTTTCTGTTGCGGTCTAAAACTCACTCATTTTCAGTCAAGACAGAGAAGCAACAACAGGAAAAAAAAGAGGAACTCTTTCCAGGTTTGTGGGCTTGTGGTCACCTGAATCTAAGCTTCACCGTGCTGCCAGAGTGGGGGTCCCCTTACCCTGCCATGCACTCGGCTCTGGCCTTGCCCTTGGTCTCCCTCCGGTCCCCTGCACCTTCCAGACCTCGGGTCTGAGGTCAAAGTCAGCTCAGCTGACCTCTCTCTGCTCCTGGGCCCTAGAGGAACTGGGGTGGCTAGTCAGCGGCCAGTGGGACTCGGTTCCTTATCTTCTCGGCTGGGAACTGGTCCTGAGTGACGTGGCCAGAGGGTAAACTACCAGGAAGAGGGACAAGTCAGCTGGGTGGGCAGGCCACGAGCTCCGCATGCTGGCCTCCACAGGAGCTCTGAGTCTGAGGACTAAGAGGTCTGGATGCTGGCATGTGGGGCAGAGGAAAGCACCAGGCTGTCTCTCTCTGACACTTGAGGCCACTGGCGTTTTGGAGCATCTTGCTTGGAGATGCTGTCAGGGTCCTCTTGTTCCACCATCCTTAAGGCCATCCAGAGACAGAGGGAGATTACAAAGTTTATACCCTACTCCCAAAGACGGAAGCTGGGAGGCAAGGAAGAGTCTGCTTCAAATCTGGGTTCTCTTCCCTTCCATGGCCCTTATGAGTGGATCTTGGATCCACTGAGCTCCCCTACTCCCCAGCCTGCCCAGTCTCATGCTGGCCTCCTGCCTCACTTGGGCCTGCCTACCTTTTCAGTCTTTTTCAGCTTCAAGTTGCCCAGGTCAGGGGGACCCCAAGGATGCTTCTGTTCTCTGTTCTCCCCACAACAACAGCTCTCACCAGGGCTCCCATGAGCTGTCAGCCTCTCCCTCGCTGGTCCCAGCCCCATGGACTATCATCAGCATCTCTTCCTAGTCTACGGCTCTGGGACCAGCAGAAAAAAACCCAAAAACCCCTTCCTGGACCTGCCCTGAGAATCTATCATCACTCTGCATAGCTGAGACCAGTTTCCACATAGATAGACAGTAACCTATGAAGGAAATATTCAAGGAATTAAAAAAAAAAAGTATAGTGAGTGTAAGGGACCATTTTAAAAAAATGTCTTTAATATTTAAACTCTATCCTTATCCTGGAAACTCGGTTCCCAAGCCTCTGTAGAAAAATAGCTCTATAGGCCACATTCAAATACTCCATGTACTATAAATCACAGTATGTAGTTTAGCTTTCTCCTTGTAACCCCTAGGCCTTCTTTAGATAGTCTAATTGCTCCATGATAGAACATGGTCTCTTGACTCATAAATAATGTGAGGATGGAGAGTGCAGGTGATGGGTTCGAGAGGAAAGAAGGCTCTGGCACTTCAGCAGGGGCTTGGCTGTGGCCCCAGGATGGTGCTCACACACACTGTGTCTGGCGAGGATGCAGGGGCCCCTACTCCCACCCCCCACCTAGCACAGCTCCGAGGCTGGAAGAGTGGGGTGCCTTCAGGTCATGGGGTCCCTGTAGCAGGTGGGGGGGGGCACTGTTCTGTGGGATGAGGCTGTCCTGGGGGTGCGAGGTTGAGAGAAAAGGTGGGATGCTGTCTCCAGCAGCCCTGCCTGCTTCCCTCTTCCGCGTCTGGCTGGGAGTGTGAGTGTGGGTTTTCCTGGAGGGCCAAGTAGGGAGTGGTTAGTCCTGGAAGCCGCCTCCTCCTTCACTCAGTAACACTCCGCCGAAAGAGTGGTACACGCGCCCACAGAGGCCAGCCTGTCCCTGTGGGCAGAAACACATGCCCTTGGGTGAAGCCTGAGGTCCCCATGTGAGAAGCTCTCACGTGGGCACAGGAATCCAGGGGAATATGTGATGCCTTTGTGAATCAGGGAGCTCTGGCTAACATCCTGTGATGTTCGGTGCCCCGCTTCCCTTCTCCTGATGCTCACAAGCTCATCCTGGGGTTTCCTAAATGACTTCTCCTTTCAGGAACAGTGATCCGCCCACAGCAGCGCTGGGTGGCTCCTGGTTTTGCAGGGTGCTGGCATGCTTGGTCCAGGATGAGTGGCCAGCACCAGAGGGGAAGGGCCACAGCCGCCCTGGGCACTGAGATGGCCAGACCTGCCTCTGAGGGACTTTGACAGCCTCCTCTCGATGATGACGAGCGCGAGGATGAAGGCACTGAACCCAGCTCACTGGTGCAGCCCAGGAGGATGGAGACCCCTCCACCTGCCCACAGGTCCCACTCCGAAAGCTCAGATCCCACCTGGAGGCAGAAGTGCATCAGCCCTGCTCTGGCCCCCAAACAGAGCCTTTCTCCTTCCTGAGACTTGCTGAGGTTTTGCACACTGGTTTGGAAAACTGTTGGGTCACGCACCTTGGACCTCGTTCCTAATTAGTTCTGTGTATTTCTTACCGCCCCACCCCACCCACTGGCCTTGTGGCCTGGAAGCTCTAAGGTACATAACGCAAGAGCCACAGACACATAGTAGGCAATGGGGGTGCCCTGGGGGTGGGGAGGTGTGGGGCGTGCATCTCTGACTCTGCTCCCCTTCTCTGTACCATGCACAAGGCCTGCCTTGAGAATGTCTAGCCAGGGAAAGAGGGAGACAGGGGTTCATGGTTGGGGGTGGGGGTAGGAGGGTGGGGGAGGCGGAAAGAGGGAAATGAATGAGTCTGTCTCCACCTTGCAGACAGACCCCAAAACCTCGCAGGAAAGCATGTTGGCTTTCTCCCCTACTCCCCTCAGAAGCTGGGCTCTGTACCCCTCGAGGCTGACCATCCTTTCTCTTTGCTGCTCCAGCCGGCTGCACTGAGCCCGGCCCTGGGTGGCTGTGGGCTGCCCGGGGCCTCAGCACTGACCTGGGGGGAAAGTGGGCCTTGAACTTGGTCTGGAACATCCTGGCCAGGATGACGAGCAGCAGCGCCAGCAGCACGCTGGTTGCCGTGAACGCCACGATCTTCCACGTGGTCAGGAGGGTCTCGTGGGTGCTGGGCCATGTTTGCTCTGCCGGGAGAGAGAACAAAGCAGCTGTGAGACTGCCAGGCTGGGCTCGGCGCTGGGGTGCCCACATGCCAATGGCTGGATGGGCCCCCTCTCCTGCCCAGGTTCACGTGAGCATTGGTGGGCCTCCACATGTGCTGTGTGAGTGAATGCTTCCCCCATGTGCCACATCCAGGGGGAAGGTGTGCAGCCATCATCCCGGCTTGGGGCAGGGGGCCGTGACTATGCCTGGAAAACACTGGGGTGGGCAGGCAGAACTGGGGCAGGCAGGAGACAGTGGTGCACTGGTGCCCAGGTCTTCACCACGGGGTCCCTACCCTGAGGCTCTGAGGCCAGTGGTGAGGATGGTTTGCTAGCCATTTGTTATCAAGTAGGAAGCACTGAATATTCACTGGAAGGGCTGGTGCTGAAGCTGAAGCTCCAGTATTTTGGTCATCTGATGCAAACAGACAACTCACTGGAAAAGTCCCTGATGCTGGGAAAGATGGAGGGCAGAAGGAGAAGAGGGTGTCCGAGTATAAGATGGCTGGACGGCATCACCGATGCAATGAACATGAACTTGGGCAAACTCCGGGAGATGGTGAGGGACAGAGAGGCCTGGCATGCTGCCAGTCCATGGGGTTGCAAAGAGTCTGACACAACTGGGCAACTGAACAACAACAGGAAGCACTGAAGCTTGCAAAAGGCTTATGTTTTTGGAAGTGAGAGCAGGTCTTGCCCATAATGACATCATCTGGGTTCTGATATGTGTCCTTGAGAAAGGCAGAGTCCTACATTGCTTGGGTCACACCCCGGGCTTGTGTCCTTGTCAGGGGAAGGTGACAAGGCTGGGAGAAGACGGAGTCCACAGTGGCCGGGTCCTTCCATGGGTGCTGGGATCTAGGGACCCCATTCAGAGGGTCCGCATGTTAACCTGGGCATGGGGGGGTGGTGGTGGTCGGGAAGCATCGGCCACATGGAGCCATAAAGATGAACTTCTACATCCTGTTCCTAAAACTGTGTGTGGGCGAGGAGGGCCGGGGACATGCCACCGGCTGCTGCGTGTAGCCTGGACCTGGTCCAGGGACGCTCTCCACGTGCTCACCTGACTTGACGCAGTAGACCTGATAGGATGGAAACCACTCCCCATACTGGCAGGTGATGTACTTGTAGTCACTGGTGAGGCTGTAGCCGGGGTCGCAGTAAAACTCCACCACGGTTCCGTGGTTGTAGCGCTCACAAGGTCGCGGGTGGCAGATGAAATCGCCGTGACTCACCATGGGAGGTAGCGGACAGACTTGGGCAGTTGGGGAGAATAAGAGTTTCAGAACCACATGCTTATCCTGTCCGGACCCTCAAAACAGACATAGCTGGGAGAACACCTCACTCAGAGATGTGCTTATACACGAACCATCACTCCAGTGAGGCTGAGCTGTCCCCAAGATCGGCCCGACTCCCGGCCCTTCACGTGAGGTCAGACAGAAGCCTGTGACAAGATTCTGAGCACGTGCGGCTGTCACATGGCATCGTAAGTTACATCGTGAAAGAGATGTTCATCATCCACTGCAAAGAGTATGCCTACCTAATAGATAGCATTAAGCCACTCTATTAATAACGCATGCTATTATGTGCCAGACAACCTAGTAAATAAAACTAAGATGTTTATGGGCAAAATCATCACCGAGACTGAGCCTGTTTCTGCGGCTACGGGAGTAATCTGGGACCGTCCAAATCCCTGGGTGTCCCTGACCTGATTCTCAAATGTCCTCCTCGAGTTTGGGCACTGACACATAGGCGGCTCTGTGCAGGCGAAGACCACAGCCTCCCCATCACAGACCCCCTGACCAGTGGGCACGAGGCCTGGGACCGGGGCTTGGTTCTGCCACCAACATGCGAAGTGACCTCACAAAGGTCACTTAACCCAACTGAAGCCTTGTTTTTCTCCTCTGTAAAATGGAAGCTTCTTCTGCCCTTGATAATTTTTTCTGACCCTCATATTCTATGATTTTTAGGGGCGGGGAGAACAAGTGGCTTTGTTTCCTCTCTTGAACCTGTCAACTACAAATTGGCACTTGCCAAGAGCATTTGCTAGTGACTGAACAACAAGATGGGCATGTGCCATCTGCCTCTGTGGAGGCAGTCGCTGAGCTCCAACGCCCCGAGGGGGTTCAGGGTATGGTGAGGCACTCTGTGCTCCAGGGGATCTGAGGCGATAGGTCTTTGGACAGTTCGATATTTTCAGGAATTGATTTCCTGATCTCGATTGTTGCATCTCTTCATATCTAGAAAGGGCTTCCCTGGTGGCTCAGGTGGTAAAGAATCTGCCTGCAACGCAGGACACCTGGCTTTGATCCCTGGGTCCGGAAGATCCCTTGGAAAAGAAAATGGCAACCCATCCCAGTATTCTTGTCTGGGAAATTCCATGGACAGAGGAGCCTGGCGGGCTACAGTCCATGGGGTCGCAAAGAGTCATATGTGATTCAGCAACTGACACTACCAGGGACACTCTCATATCTAGAGAAGCTCTAGATTCCTTCATGGTGACATCAGCTCCTTGTGACTAGCAGAAAACCTTTTGTAAAGTAAGCGCTTGACTGCAATGAACTCTTCCCTTCACCAAAATCTTATATATTGACCTTCCCCTACTGCCTCTTTGGAGCAGTCTCTCAGAGCTATTTCCCGGGCTGCAGTCCTCATTTTGCTCCAAATAAAGCTTTTCTTGAAATTCTCACATTGTGTACCTTTTTTAGTTGACAAACCCAAACTCTGGGATGCAAGATAAGAACAGTTCTATCTCTGGATCCAGAAAGATGCTTTCTGTGGAGTTGCTGATTGCTCACCTCTTCCTGCAAAGAGCTCCCTTTCCTCAACAAGAGGAGCTGCCATGGCCCTTAAACACACTCGAGAAACAATCACAGCCCAGACCATCGAGGCCAGCTACAAACCTGCCATGGCCCTTAGATACACCTCGAGAAACAATCACAGCCCAGACCATCGAGGCCAGCTACAAACCCGCCATGGCCCTTAAACACACCTCGAGAAACAATCACAGCCCAGACCATCGAGGCCAGCTACAAACCCGCCATGGCCCTTAAACACACCTCGAGAAACAATCACAGCCCAGACCATCGAGGCCAGCTACAAACCTGCCATGGCCCTTAGACACACCTCGAGAAACAATCACAGCCCAGACCATCGAGGCCAGCTACAAACCCGCCATGGCCCTTAAACACACCTTGAGAAACAATCAGCCCAGACCATCAAGGCCAGCTACAAACCCACCATGGCCCTTAAACACACCTCAAGAAACAGTCACAGCCCAGACCATCGAGGCCAGCTACAAACCCACACCTGTGGAAACCGCTATGAGCTTTTGACCAAAACAAGGGAGAGTTAACTTCTGAGCCTCTTCCCAGGGACACCCAAGCCCCGGCCAGAGGAGACGCACAGGCCAGCCTCTCAGCTCACCCCATGCAGCCACGTCTGCAGGGAGCTGCCCGCCCCACTCAGGCCGCTGGAAGGCATGTCTGGAGCTCTCTTCCAGTAGGAACCCAGGCCCCCTGGAGACGGTCAGCAAGATGGGTCCACCCCATGGGGATGTCCCATGGTTTGGGGCCTGGAGGCTCTTAACAGACACTATCTCTCATTCTGCAAAGGATGCTGCAAGGCAGTTCCTGCTGGCCTTTTTTTCAGAGTTGAGACAGAAACTCAGAGAGGTCAAGTCCTCCAGGAGCAGCTGGAGGAATGGCAGGAGCTTGGGCTGAGTTCTGGCTCAACTCCTCACCAGCCAAGTGACTCCGAAGAAGTCACTTCTTCCCTCCAAGCTTCAGAGGTCTCATCTGTGAAATGGGAGCATCTGAGGGTTGGGAAAGGCTGGCCAGGCCTCCTTTCAGAGCTGAGATGACATAAGTGGGCAGGCAGGGACAACCAGGACCCAGGAATCTACAGAGAAGGGCCATAATGAGGCAACTGCCTCTGTGGGTGATGAGAAAACCGACATGGGCAACGCGGTTCCTGAGATGAGCAGAAGCAGGAATTCACTGCCATCGGTGGGCAGGCGGGATGAGAGTGTCCTAGTGGCTGAGCCCCTGTGGAAGTTAGAGCTGTGACGGTGTATCTGGTGAGACCTGGAGGCTGCGGAAACTCAGACACCGTCTGAGATAACCCACCACACCCTGGGGCAGAGAGGGTCAGTGGGAAATGCCCCAGCTTCTCCCCCTGCCCACACTCCTTTTGGACAAAGCCAGTGGGGAGGCAGCTGACCAGAAGGTGGTAGGGGAAGGTCCAAGATGAGGTTTGAGGCCCACAGGCCCAGGGCGTGCTCCATGAATGGTGGCTGGCAGGTGACTACGCCTCAGGTCCCATGGGCAGACCCCGGCAGAGTAGGGACCAGGGCTCTGGCTTTCCAGGGCATTCTCTGGTTTTCCAGGGCGTTCCAATCCTGGCAGATGCACGCCCTCCACAGAGCTTCCCAGGGCCGTGGAGTCCCATCATCTGATGCACTTCCCGTTCCACAAGCAAAAGCTTCTGCCAAATCCACTACCTCCAGGGTATTCCACGTGCCTCTCCAGGAGGTGATCAAGGCAGCAGGAGAGGAAAGGGAAGGGAAGGACGAGGACAAGCGAGAGAGAAAGACCAGCATCGCGAGCTGGCCCGGGATGCCAGCTGGGATTCGGAGCAAAGACCTCTCCTGCCACGGTGACTCTTCCATGAGAACACAGTGAAGGGAGAGAGTCCACATGCATCTGGCCCAGGGAGGGGCCGCCAGGCTCTCAGAGCCGCATTCCTGGGCGAGGCGATGCCTTGGCTGCCAGAGTTACGGGGAGGTCTGGTGTTCCCTGTGTGGTCAGCCTGACAGAGATGTCTGCTTGACAGAGATGTCTGCCACTTCAGCAGCCTCCAGGGCAGCCAGGTTCCCGTGGCCACCAGGGGTCCCCCTCCTCCGCACCCCCCAGGGGTCCCCCTCCTCCGCAGTGCCCTCCAGCGCTGCAGAGGCTCACGGGGAGGCTGGACCTCTGCTGGGAGAGGAGGCCCTTTCCACGGTTAAGGCTTCACAGCGCAGTAGGGCTCTCCTGCTAGGAGCCTTCTGGACAAATCCTCAAGGGTCCCCCCTAGGATGAGAAAATCACCAGAACACTTTCAAGGACCTGAAAACGACTCTACTACAAAGCCACAGTCATCAAGACAGTATGGTACTGGCACAAAGACAGAAATATAGATCAATGGAACAGAATAGAAAGCCCAGAGATAAATCCACGAACCTATGGACACCTTATCTTCGACAAAGGAGGCAAGGATATACAATGGAAAAAAGACAACCTCTTTAACAAGTGGTGCTGGGAAAACTGGTCAACCACTTGTAAAAGAGTGAAACTAGAACACTTTCTAACACCATACACAAAAATAAACTCAAAATGGATTAAAGATCTAAATGTAAGACCAGAAACTATAAAACTCCTAGAGGAGAACATAGGCAAAACACTCTCCGACATAAATCACAGCAGGATCCTCTATGACCCACCTCCCAGAATATTGGAAATAAAAGCAGAAATAAACAAATGGGACCTAATGAAACTTAAAAGCTTTTGCACAACAAAGGAAACTCTAAGCAAGGTGAAAAGATAGCCCTCAGATTGGGAGAAAATAATAGCAAATGAAGCAACAGACAAAGGATTAATCTCAAAAATATACAAGAAACTCTTGAAGCTCAATTCCAGAAAAATAAATGACCCAATCAAAAAAATGGGCCAAAGAACTAAACAGACATTTCTCCAAAGAAGACATACAGATGGCTAACAAACACATGAAAAGATGCTCAACATCACTCATTATCAGAGAAATGCAAATCAAAACCACAATGAGGTACCATTACATGCCAGTCAGGATGGCTGCTATCCAAAAGTCTACAAGCAATAAATGCTGGAGAGGGTGTGGAGAAAAGGGAACCCTCTTACACTGTTGGTGGGAATGCAAACTAGTACAGCCACTATGGAAAACAGTGTGGAGATTTCTTTAAAAACTGGAAATAGAACTGCCATATGACCCAGCAATCCCACTTCTGGGCATACACACCAAGGAAACCAGATCTGAAAGAGACATGTGCACCCCAGTGTTCATCGCAGCACTGTTTATCATAGCCAGGACATGGAAGCAACCTAGATGCCCATCAGCAGACGAATGGATGAGGAAGCTGTGGTACATATACACCATGGAATATTACTCAGCTGTTAAAAAGAATTCATTTGAATCAGTTCTAATGAGATGGATGAAACTGGAGCCCATTATACAGAGTGAAGTAAGCCAGAAAGATAAAGAACATTACAGCATACTAACACATATATATGGAATTTAGAAAGATGGTAATGATAACCCTATATGCAAAACAGAAAAAGAGACACAGATGTATAGAACAGACTTTTGGACTCTGTGGGAGAAGGCGAGGGTGGGATGTTTCAAGAGAACAGCATCGAAACATGTATATTATCTAGGGTGAAACAGATCACCAGCCCAGGTTGGATTCATGAGACAAGTGCTCGGGCCTGGTGCACTGGGAAGACCCAGAGGAATCAGGTAGAGAGGGAGGTGGGAGGGGGGATCGGGATGGGGAATACATGTAACTCCATGGCTGATTCATGTCAATGTATGACAAAACCCACTGAAATGTTGTGAAGTAATTAGCCTCCAACTAATAAAAAGAAAAAAAAAAAAAAAAAGGCCCTGAAAACATCACAAAAGGTCAGAAGAGGCCCTATAAATACAGGTGTGTTATGCTGACACATGCAAGTGTGTTATGTTGACTAAAAATTGTCGCTCTCCACTTGATTCTACAAGAATGAAGGAATCAGCCATTGTAGTCACTGACCTTCCACACCTGAAAGGAATTCAGGGTAGAGATCAGGAATGAGGCACTCTGTGCTCTAGGACAAACTGGCAGAACAGGCCTTCGGATAGTTAGATATTTTCAGGAGATTTTATAAGCCCAATGTCTTGCATCTTCTCACATCAAGAAAAGCATTAAAATCATAAGTGGAGACATCTGCTCCTGGTGACTGGCAGCAACCTTCTGCTAAAACGTGTGCTTGACTGCATGCATCCCTCGTTACCAAAATCTGACCACCCCTCTCCTCTTCAGAACAGTTCCTCGGAGCTATCTGAGAGTCCATTTCCCGGGCTATAGTCCTCATTTGGCCCCCAAATCAAACTGAACTCACAGCTCTCAGGTTGTGCATTTTTTTTTGGTCAATGGTTTTCAGCAGCATTTTCCCCTCACTTGGAGGATAAAGAGCTGTTCAAATCATCACCTGGACACTCAGGCAGGTGCCCTGATGTGCTGAGGAAGGCGTGGGCTGACTGGATCCTGTATTCAAAAAAGGAGGGAGGTGGTACAGCATGTGCATTCAGGCATGGAGGGTCCCAATTCACGTTCAAATCCCAGCTCTGTACTGCCAAGTCAGGGGGGTTAGGCAGTTTGCTTAACTTCTTTGGGCTTTAGCTTCCCCACCCATGTAGTGAAGGAAACAATTCCTAACTCTTAGAGTTGTTGTGAGGATTAGAATGTGCATGGAACATACGTAACACAAAAGTCCAGACCACAGCAGGCACTTAATAAATAACAGCACTCGTGTCACTGGAGTCCAAACTTGCTGGGTGCCCAGGCCACCCTCCCCATGCCAGGCACTGCCAGGCCCTGTACAATCAGGATATCTGGATTGCAGCAGGTGGGCTCCAAACATTCCTGGAGGGAATCAGGAAGCATCTCACCAGCAGGTTTTCTCAGAGGCCGGATAAAAACCATCCAAGGTAGAGGCTTTGACTCTGAGAATGTCATAATCAGTTGCTAATAGAGATGCATTTGCCCCCTAAGTAGAAACATTTATCTTCATACTTCGCAGTGTTTCTAGCAATTGCACCTGGCCGGCCATCAACTTTGCTGAAAAGGAACCCCCCATGCATCCTGGTAGGGATAGAAGGTGGGGAGTGTTTCTTTTAACTTGGAAGTTAATTATAAACTTGGGAAGCTTATTTTAAAATAACAGTTTGGGGTTATCTTGAGCTCAGGGAACTCTTCCTCTCATTACAGGGTCTCACCATGGGGTTCAGGGCCTCCTTGGTGGCTCAGTGGTAAAGAACCCACCTGCCAGTAAAGGAGATGCAGGAGATGAGGGTTCAATCCCTGGCTTGGGAAGATCGCCTGGAGAAGGAAATGGCAGCCCACTCCAGTATTCTTGCCTGGAGAATCCCATGGACAGAAGAGCCTGGCAGGCTACAGTCAATGGGGTCACAAAGAGTCAGACACAATTTAGCAACTAAACAATAACAACGCCATGGGGCTAAAGTGAGTTCTGCTACTCCTCTCCTCTCTTACTGTTCCTGAGAGGCAGACAGGAAGTTAGCACAGAAACAACCCAATAGGGGCTAGAATTTCAGGCTGATCAGAGGGCAACTGCCCTTCTTTAGCACTCGCTTAGGCTCAGTTGGAGGCTCAGGCCTAGCAGTTGCTAGTTCTAGGCAAAATAATAACCCGTGAAAATTCGTGGGTGGTGTGAACAAAAATTCTCCAGCAATTCTATTTTTTTTTCTAAATGTTTCTCACAACTTCAGAAATTATTAGCAACAGTTATGGGTTTTGTGAAACTTGAAGTTTGAACCTTGGGTGGCTGCAGGCAGAATGCAAGTGAATTGGCTGAGACTCGGCTGGAAATGGACCATAATTACTATCTACCTGGAGTCACCGCTCTGCCCCTGGCATTATGATGAGGGGGATGGCTCCTTCCTGATCAGCAGGAAAATTCCTACCTACCCACATGGCTGCAGAAAAGAGTTACCACCGTAGTTAGCCTCTCAAGGGCCAGACTGAGGGGCAGAAGCTGGGGTGCAGGGGCCTGGGAACCTCAGTCTGCCCTGGGATGGCCAGAGTTGGCGCTGGAAACGCCAGGCACAGGCCTATGATTTCTCCCAAATAAGCCCTCCTTTCCACCCAGCCTCCTCAGCACCCCTCCAGCAGCCTCCTCTCCCCTTCTCGAGGAGACCCCCCCTCCCACCTGCTGAGTGTCCTTCCTCACCCACTTCTGGCTATTTCCACCTATTCAGGTTTAATTCTAGCACAAACACCAGCTTCTTCACCAAGCCCTCCGGACCGCCAGGCATGATCTCAGAATTCCCAGGCACTTTGAACATTTCCTATTCCTCCTACGTGCACAGATCCATCAACTCCCTCAGAGCAGGGACTGTGTCTTATAAACGGTGACTCCTACAGCATCCTGCACTATTTTTTAATAAACACCTGTTAATCAAGTGAATGAAAACTGCAGAGTCTTCATGATAAGCCAGAGGCCGCTTCCTCCCCCCTCACTCTCCCACGGGCAAAGAGAGGCCATTTTCATGCCATTTCTGGTCCCTGTTCTTTAACAGCGGAAAATGCTGAGACACAACAATAAGTTAATCAAAGTTTCATGACAACAAAGCACAACCCAAAGATTCGTGTGCACAGTGGCTTCCTGGGCGGCTCAGAGGGTAAAGAACCCATCGGCCAGTGCGGGAGACAGGAGAGATGTGGGTCTGATCCCTGGGTCAGGAAGATCCCCTGGAGAAGGAAATGGCAACCCACTCCAGTATTCTTGCCTGGAGAATCCCATGGCAGAGGAGCCTGGTGGGCTACAGTCCATGGGGTGGCAGAGTCAAACAAGCCTGAGTGACTAACACTTTCACATACAGATGTCTTCGAAAAAGGCAACAGGGATCTGCCAGTCCTGACTCTAAGAAATACGCTGAAACATGTATGGCCGAGTCCCTTCACTATTCACCTGAAACTATCACAACATTGTTAATCAGCTATACCCCAACACAAAATGTTTTTGGTGTTTTTAAAAAAAGAAAAGAAATACACTGAAATAAAGAGGCCAAGATTCCTAACACATTTGGGACAAGACTGTTGGTCTCTTCCCACGATAAACCTACCAGAAGTACAGATCTGGGGCAAGAGGGTATCTGGTGAAATGCATTGTTTAACCTGAACATCCTTTAATGCATTTGGACAGCATTTAGAGCAGAGTTGTGCGGTGCTAGTTGAGGAAAGGTAAATGTGGGGGTGGGGAGAGAATTAAACCGAATGTTAAAATAAAATTCAGCAGCTGCCAATCTGGGGCATGGCCAATGAAGCATGGGGTGGGGGTGGGGGGATAACGAGAGAAGATGCTCAGGACTTCCTCCTGAAACACGGGTACAAACGAAACACGGGAAGATTCTATTCCTCAGCTGGAAAAATCCCTACAGGCTCTTCAAAGAGCTACTGAAGTTTTACAGGCCTGGCCCAATGACAGCTGTGGGCAGTGGCCTCCATGGATGGGCATCAGTGGGTCCAGGGTGTCCCGGCTGCTTTGTGCTGGGCCAAAGCTCACATACCCAGACTCGGAAGGACTGCCCCCTGGAAACCCCCTCTTCAGTCTTCCTGAGAGAAGGCCACCATCTCCCCTTTACAGGAGCAGCCTTTACAGGGTCAGGAGAAATCAGATTCCTTCCTTAATATCACACAGCACCTCTGCAAACCCGGAAGAAGCCAGGGTTGAGCCCCACAGAGCCTCTCCGTGGGGCTGCGGTGGCAGTGCTTCCCTGAGGGCCGGGCGGTCTCGTGAACCAGCAGGGGTTTAACTCTCTGGCTGCCCAGGAGATACAAGCAGCGCCTCCAGGGCACTAGAACAACCCCAAACGCTCCCACACATTGCCAAGGCCCCTAGCATCACTCTCCTCCTGCCCCTCACCTTCAGCTCTGGCCCCAGAAAGAGCCCTTTCCACCTAGCTGGCAGGATGCCTGGAGATAGGGGGTGGGATGAGAGAAGGGGAGGGCTGCCTTCTCCTACCCAAGTCACCACTTCCATCTCTCCAGCCTCTGACAGTTCCTATAGGGGACTCCTGGCCTCTGCTGGTGAGTGTGGCTGACCACAGGACATGAGGATGGAGGGGTCGGAGGGCTCCACGGTCAGGCAGCAAACGCCACCTTGTGTATGGTGGGCCCACACCATGCACCCACCAGTGTGTGGCTGGAGCATTTCCATTTGCTCACACGCAAACCAACCCCAACAGCTTCTCTCCTGTCCTTCTACCCATCCAGGTCCCTATACCCACTGTCTGAACTCGGGAAAGACTAACTAAGCCTACTGCCTGAAGGGAAATGAAGCTGGAAAGAAAGGCTGATGCATGTCTAAGTGCAAAAAAAAAAAAAAAAGATTCCTCAACCACCTCTATTTTGTGTTATCAGCACTGGGGCACCCGCCTGGGCATCAATACAGGAAGCGATTTTACTCGGACAGGCTGTATTTCAGACCCTCTGAAGGAAAAGCCTCTTCACATACTTGTTCAAGTATTCTGATTATATTCTTTAGCTCCTTTCTTTAATTAAAAATAAATTTATTTATTTGGCTGTGTTGGGTCTTAGCTGCAGCATGTGGGATCTTTCGTTGCAATGCACAGATTCTCTAGTTGGGGTGCTCGGGCTCAGTAGCTGTGACATGTGGGTTCAGTCACTCTGCAGCAGGCAAGACCTGAGTTCCCCAACCAGGGACTGAACCCATGTTCCCTGCACTGCAAGGCGGATTCTTAAACACTGGACCACCAGGGAAGTCCCTTGCTCATTTCTTAATTCACTTACTTACATATTTTTTGAACCACCACTGAAACTAGATAATGCATTGATTCTGTCCTCCTGGGGCCTAGGAGAGACAGAGGATAAGTAAGTAAACAAATGAATATTGACGTGGCTGGAGGAGGCCTCGCCTCTGTCTGTTAGAAAAGACGTCACCCCACATTAAGTCTCACACACAGGAGGCAGTGTGGGCAACCTGCCCCCAAGGGTCTAGACGGCACCTAGGACCAAACGGATGTTCTTTTACACACAAGAAGATCTCAGATGTAAGCTGGTCCTGGCAGGGGGTTAGAGAACCAGGGGCACAAAACTTTAAAAAAGGCCAGGCCCCCTCGCTCCCTTTAGGGATGGAGAAGGGCCAGAGGATGGTGTGCACCCCACAATGAAGAAACTGAGGATCCCCCAGAAATCAGAGCAGCTGAAGGCAAGGACCCTGATCTGGGACAGGTGATCAAGGATGTGCGGGGAGGAACATCCTGGGCAGAGGGCGTGACACAAGAGGGGGCAAGCTGGAGGCTCGAAGGGAGGAGGGGACGGTGGCCATGGGTGACAAGACAGGGGAGCCGGCTGCACAGCCAGGGTGAAGAGGCAGCCAGGGAAGTGTGGGGGCGGCCCCCTGGGCCCCGTGGCAGGAAGCGGAGATTTTATCCTGGGTGTCAGGGATGCTGGGAAGAGCCGGCACAGACCTGTCTTCACCAGGAAGCGCTGGATGCTCTGCGGAAGCCAGACAGCAGAGATGGAGGTGAGGAGGCTGTTAGGTAGCTGCTGTCATGGCCGGGCGACAGAGGACAGTGGCCTCCTGGACCAGGAAGTGGCAGGGACACGGTGAGAAGGAGAGTGACGGGATCTATTTGAGAACCTTCTGTTTCTACAACAGGACCTGCTGAGAGATGGAGTTTGGGGCCAGGATGACCCCAGATTTCTGCCATCAGCACCTGGCAGGACGGTGATGCTGTCCACCACATCAGGCTTTTGTTTGTTTTGTGGGAAGTGAGAGGTAGTGAGAGCCTGGCTTTGCACTGGTTACGTCCAAGCTGCCAGTGAGACAGTCATCGAGGTGTCGATCAGGCAGCAGCAGAAAGTGCCTGTGGTCAGTACAGAATTTAGGCATCGGGGAGTCCCTGGTAGCTGAGTGGTTAGGCCTCACGGCTTTATTCGCCACAGCCTGGGTTCAATCCCAGGTCAGGGAATTGGGATCTCTACAAGATAGCTGGTAAGGCAAAAAAAAAAAAAAAAAAACACACCACCCAAGTTCAGGAGTGATGAGCTTAGAGATAAGACTCAAATCCATGAGACTGGGTGAACTCACCCAGGAAGAGAAGGTGGAGAGAAAAGAGGAAGGGTTCCCATCCAAAGCCTGAGCAATCAGTTGACGGGGAAAGAGACTGGCTAAGCAGCCTTGGATGGACCACCAAAACTAACACGCACGCATCCTCAGTTGTTTCAGTCGGGTCTGACTCTTTGAGATCCCATGGACTGTAGCCCCACCAGGCTCCTCTGTCCATGGGGTTCTCCAGGCCAGAATACTGGAGTGGGTTGCCATGTCTTCATCCAGGAGATCTTCCTGACCCAGAGACAGAACCTGTGTCTCCTGCAATGCAGGCAGATTCTTTACCACTGAGTCACCTGAAGCTAAGATAGGAAAACTTCTGAGCAGGAGGAGTAGTTTCCAGCAAGCTGAGAAAGATGGAGACAGGGTAGGGACCCTGGATCTGGCCACATGGAAGTCCCTAGTGGCCTTGAGGTAAGTGATTTCATTAGCGTGGTGAGCGGCCAGAGAAGAGGGGCATGTGAGCTGAGGAGGGGTGCAGTGGGAATGACAGTTAATAGCGAGTCTAAGGGGAAACTGGCTGCACAGAAGCAGCCAATAGGATGGCTGGAGCGTGGGGTGGGGACCCTGCCCGCCCCCATAGGAGCTGTGGACCTTGCTCATATGCCCTCTGTGGGAGCGGACCAACGTGGAGGACCAGGCTGGTTGATGAAGGGTTGGAGGAGGAACGCAAGGTCACCATGAAGGTGAAAGGACCTCTGGTCCTAAGTCCATCAGTGAACAGACTGGCCTTTGACAGGAGAGGGAAGAAACCAGAGGCGGACACAGGGATAAATGGCCAAAACCAGGGTGATGGAGACATGGGGAACTTGTGGTCTGAAGGCTCCCACTATCTGAAGGCAGTGTGAGATGAGGCATTGCTTGGGGAGGGGAGACTTAAAGCTGAGAATTATACATCCCTTATCACAGTCCGTCACCCATTTATATATTTCATTACGTGCAGAAGAGGAAAATGAGGTTTAAAAATAGTCTGTGTGTCTTGTGAACATTCACAGAAATTATTGGGGGGGGGGGGGGGGGACAGAAGAATGTAGAATGTGACAAGTGCTAATTATTTGTTTTGATCCTTCTGAGCCGTATTTGGATTGCCTGTTTCCATCCTTAGTCTTCCAAAGGTCCATGCGCCGCCACCCAGCCCTGGCTGGTCCTCACGCAGGGAGGAGCCGGCCCTTCAGGGTGCGCCCAGATCCACCCCACAGAGCTGGTGGCTGCCAGCTGCTGCCGCAGTCTCATCCCCCTCTTCTTCCCGGGCACGGAGCTGTCTGCACTGGCCAGCATCCTTTGTTTCTCTCTGTTCCTGTCAATGGAATGTGAGCAGAAGTGGTAAATCCTCCTCCAGGCCTGATCCACGGAAGTCTCCCAGGCTCCTGGCTCTAGAATCAGACAGTCCCCCCAGGGGGTCCTTAGAAACTGCACCTCAAAAACAGCAGAGGCTCCACTGGTTCCTGGATGGCTGTGCGCAGAGGAGGCCCTGGAACACCCCCACACACTGATTCCGCATGTGAAAACAAGCTTCTATTTTGTTCGAGCCACTATTCTCTTGTGGGAACCTTGTTCTAGGATGAGTCTACCATACATTCAGTATGGAGCTCGCCTTCCTGCAGTTCACTGCTAAAAAGACGGGCACCCACCCTCCCTGCCGTGTTAGCACTGCATCTGAAGAGCCTCTGACTGATTTCAGTCAGTGGCCCCTCAACCCCGCACATCAGCTCTGTCTCACGGGTCTGGGGCGGGTCCTCAGTGTGGCCAGGTCTTCAAAGTTCCCCAGGCGATTCTCCTGGGTGGTCAGAGCCGAGAGCTGGAGAGATGAATTTTCCTCTGTTCTCGCCTTCTGAGATGGAGGGCTTACAGAATGCAGTGGCGTCAGTCAGAGAATTAAGTTGCCATGGCGTCTGGTTGGAGTCTTTACTTCCATGAGACCCTTGTTTTCCAACTGCCGTCCATGGACTATTGGCTTTGGGATCAGCCAGGAGCTTATTAGAAAATGCATAATTTAAAGCCAAACCCCAGGCCTCCTGAATCAGAAACTTCGTTTTAGAAAGATTCCCAGGTGATTCACACACACAGTCTAGTCTAAGAAGAGCTGCCCCAGACCATGAGGAGGCTTCGTAGCTGAGCTCAGCAGTGATGAGACAGAAGTTGCTCTTAATATAGAATCTGGCCCTCAGCTGGCCAGACAGAGCGCAGGGAGGTGGTGGGATGGCCGGCGATTCTGTGTCTCAAGTCCAAAGGCATCATCATCTCAAGACCAGAAGCATGATGTCGCAGCAGCTCTAGAAAACTAAGAGAGCAGGCATTGCTCTATCCATGGATGGACCCAGGCAAACCCCTGCCTTCAGGACTTCTGCTGGCTTCCAATAATCAAAACTGCCGCTGTACCGGCTGGCTCCAAGCCTGGTGGCAGTGATTCCAGGAAGCTGGCTGGCACCCTCCATGCCAAAATCATAGCTGTTTCCAAGGCTACCTCCCAAACCTTGCTTTCAGCTCAGGGAAAATCAATAAACATTATATTGCATGTAACATTTTCCACTTTTGTTTTGTTGTAACAACACCAAAGGCCAATAAATGTGTCCACTCAAGGAAGCAAATGAGGAGGCTGGACCTTTGCTTATTTCCAGATAGGATGGAACATGGTGTTGACTTGCTCAGAGACTTGCTGACAGATGAAATTTAAGATCACTATTATTCAGCAGCCCCAAAGGAGGGGTTCTGGTCTACTTTTCATCTCAGAGTCACCACATTAGGGTGTCCCTGAAGAAAGACACTATGCATCTGATGAGGATGGGGAAACTTCAATGCCAAAAACAAAAAATACAGTTTCACATAAGAACCTGAAGAACCTGTTTTTGGAGACATACTGAAACCATGCAGGAGTGCACAGCTGAGGGAGCAGGTATAAAACCATGATTTGCTCTGACAGCTTTGGGCAGTGGAGGGAGGCTGGTGTTGGCCTCTAAAGCCGACATGCGTTTTTGGGTACCGATGACGTACACTTCCTTCTTTGTAGTGACTTGAAGACCAGAGGCTAAGCTGAGTTTAGCTTCACTCACCACAACACAAAAATAAATCATAAGACATCTGTGGTGTCAGTGTTTGGTTGTCTGGGAATGTCTTCGCAAATAGGATTCCTACTCTTGGAACATCTGATGGTTATCAGGGCATCTTAATTTTTTCAAAAATTATCCAGATTTCTCCCACCAGAGGCAGGCTTGACTTTTTAAAGAAAAATTTAATTCTATTTATTTATTTTTATTTCTTGGTGGCTCTGTATGGCATGTGGGATCTTATTTTCCTAATTAGGGATGGAACCCACACCCCCTGCATTGGAAGTTGGGAGTCTTAATCACTGGACCAAGGAAGTCCTTAACTTGAAAGGGAGAGAAATCCGGGGCCCAAGATGAAAAAGGTGTGTGGGGCTTCCCCGCAGATGGCCCAGTGGTAAAGAATCTGCCTGCCAATGCAAGAGACACAAGAGACTCGGGTTTGATCCCTGGGTTGGGAAGATCCCCTGGAGTAGGAAATGGCAACCCACTCCAGTGGGTTCATTCACGCCTGGAGAATCCCATGGACAGAGGAGCCTGGCGCACTACAGTCCATGGGGTCGCAAAGAGTTGGACACGACTGAGCGCACACACGGACACATAACACAGAAAGCTCATAGGCAAGCGAGCACTTAGGGTGGATCCCTCCTGTCTCTCCTTGCAATTAGCAAACCCTTCCCCCTGAGAGATCATGCTGAATATACAATGTTGCCAGTGTATTTTTAAGTTCCTTCCCCACAAATTGGACAAAGGAACCATGCTGATACCTTAATATATTGATTTTCTGCATTTCAAGCTTTTCTCCCATAAATGTTTTATTAAATTTCTCGTGCCTTCTTGTTCTTTTCTGTAATCAAATCCCAGCAGATGAAGAAATACAGAATTGAGTAGTAAGTTCATGATGATGGGAAGCCCTTCCTTATGCTTGGCTTCTAGCTGAGTGTGAGTGAATGCACATGTGTACCCATGTACACTTTTGTGTATGGTCCTATACTGTACATAGAAAATAAGCAGCTATGTTTCCTGCTAGCACAAGTGCTTCTAAGGCTTACACAGTATTTCTTAGTATTCTGCTAAAACAAAAAAAGCTAGTCTGTGAAAAGTACCATGCTCTTCTGACATCTGAATATATTTGAAAACTGTTGGCTTAGAAGTTGTGGACAATGAAAAAAGGGGGGAAATTCAGCTAGAAGAACAGGGAAGGAGAGTGTGAAAAAGGCCAGGAAGGCATAACACATCAGTGGATGAATGAAAGACCCTAAGGCAGCCTTACATAGTGCAAAGCACACTTTCTTGGGTTGGAATCCTGGGTCAGACACTTAGGAGCTACGTGACCTTGGGCATTTCATTTAACCTCTTTCTGAAGTAGTTTTAGTTTCCATCATCTGTAAAACAGGAATAGTAACACCCACACTGTAGAGCTTTTATAAAAATTAGAAATAGTAGCTATAAATCAGTAAGCACAGTGCCTGACACAAAAACAGATGCCCAATAAACAGACAGCTACTATTACTGGTAATAATATTATGTATATATAGTAGTTACATTATGAGCCAATGAGAGAAAACACAGGCAGAAAAGACAATGACAACTTTCCACAAGCTCCTACGGTGACAGCAGCAAACACGCACTCCTCCACTTCATCCTGACAACCACTCTGCAGAGCAGATGCTGCTATGGACTCATTTACACAGAGAAAGGAATTGGGATTAGAGAAAGGGAAGTTCCTTGTCCAAGGTCAGACAAATAAATAGAACACCTAGGATTCGACCTGCAACAAGGCTTACCCTGAAGCTGTGCTCTCTCACGGAGTCTTGCCATGGGGAAAGGGAGTGTCGGCCACCCAAAGGTCAGATGTAAGAGCAATGGTTTCTTGATCTGCTAAGATGTGGGCTGTGCGAAGTGGAGTTAAGAGTCTGGAAAAGCCTTGGAGCCTCTAGAGACAGAAGAAAGGTGATGGGGGGAACCCTGATGGACACAGAGCACTCCTGTTTCACACATGGGCATCGGCAGGATGCTATAGACAGGTCCTGATGAGAATGAGCTCAGGACAGGGCTTAGGGAGAGTCCAAGAATGCAGGTCAACTGGGGTTTGTGAAGTGTTACAGATGGCCCTTTAAACCTGACATAGCTATTATTTTCCCAGTAGTCATGTACAGATGTAAGAGTTGGACCATAAAGAAGGCTGAGCACCAAAGAATTGATATTTTTGAATTGTGGTGTTGGAGAAGACTCTTGAGAGTCCCTTGGACTGCAAGGAGATCAAACCACTCAATCCTAAAGGAAATCAACCTTGAATATTCATTGGAAGGACTGATGCTGAAGCTGAAGCCCCAATACTTTGGCCACCTGATGCCAAAAGCCAATTCATTGGAAAAGACCCTGATGCTGGGAAAGATGGAAGGCAGGAGGAGAAGGGGACATCAGGGGATGGATGGCACCACTGACTCAATGGCCAAGAGTTTGAGCCAACTCGGGGAGATAGCGAAGGACAGGGAAGCCATGGAGTTGCAAAGAGTCAGACACGACTTAGCGAATGAACAATAGCAATAAGAGGTAGAAGGAAGACACAAGGGGCATCTGTTTCTTCTCAAGTCAAGGCAAGGTGTGGGTTGAATTGTGTTGCCCCAAAAGTTTTGTTGAAGTTCTAATCCCAGGTAACTGTAAATATAACTTCATTTGGAAACTGGGTGTATAGTAGATGTAATCAAGTTAAGATGAGGTCATGTTACAGTAGGTGGGACCTTAATACAATATGATAGGCATCCTTATAATAGAAGAGACACACAGAAGGAAGATATGTGAAGACAACTTCATAGGGAGAACAACATGTGATGACAGAGGTGGAGACTGGAATGGTGGAGCTATAAGCCAAGGGAAGCCAAGGCCACCTCTAGAAGGAAGCATTCTACCCCGAGTCTCCAAAGGACCATGGTCTTGTCAACACTTGGGATTTTGGACTTCTAGCCCCCAGAACCACGAGGAACACACTTAAGTTCCCAGCCTTCGCTATGCTGTGGAAGCTAGCGCAGCATGAATCTATCCTTGGCCTGGGAGAAAGTGGCCAAGCCCTTGGGCCAGGTCCACAGGGACACCCCAGGTACAATAGGAGGGTTTCCTGGCTAATGTCAGAATATCTCACAGAAGTAATTAGACACCAAGATTTTCTCAAAGCGAAGTGAAAAAAAAAAGTTGTGTGCCTGCCAGGGGGTTATTTCCTGAGCTGTGTCTTAGTGGACGGAGTGGAGTAAGAGTCTTGCAGGAAGACAGCATCCTGGGCCTGGGACCTCAAAGGCTCCTTGGGGAGATACCAGTCACTCCTCTCTTTGGGCAGTGCTGGCAGGGACCAGGATGGGGAGACTTTGCCTTGGGAACAGTAGAGAGTCACTCACAGTTAACTCCAAGGACCACAGGATCTTTGAAAAGGTCATGTACCATGGGAGGGTAAAGGTCTTACTGGGCTTCCCAGGTGGTGGTAGCGGTAAAGAGCATGCCTGCCAGTGCTAGAGACATAGGAAATGTGGGTTTGATCCCTGGGTCAGGAAGATCCCCTGGAGAAGGGCATGGCAACCACTCCAATATTCTTGCCTGGAGAATCCCATGGACAGAGGAGCCTGGCAGGCTGCAGTCTGTAGGGTCCCACAGAGTCAGACACAACTGAAGTGACTCAGCACACACACAAAGGGTCCTATTATATGTGAGTTTAGTCATGGCTGTCTATAGAATTCTTGACTTCCCAGCATCCGATAAATTTACTTTTCTTTTCAAGTCAAAAACATTTCCCTTGTAATAAGATATTTATGGCAGGAAAATACAGATTGATGTCGGCACAGTTGTTTGCCTGTGATCTCCTGAGCTAAGGACTAGTTTTAAAATCTGAAATCCAGTATAATTGGCTTCGTTCTAAAATTCCAGCTGTTTCCACCCTCAGCTGTTTCCACCTCCTTAATGCCTGGACCTATTACATCCCTTCCCATGAGTGGAGCAGATGGTGTTAGAAAATGCATTCGGTTCTCATCTATCGAAGAAGAAACTGGCCAGAATATGAGAAAATCCTAGACTTTTCTGCAGGACCCCCAGGGAGGAAGAGGAGAGATCTGGCTTTAACTTTAGGGAAAACGAGGCACAATTCAGAGTCAGGCACCATCTTTTCCCTGGTAGCTCAGTGGCAAAGAATCCACCTGCCAATGCATGAGATGTGGGTTTGATCCCTGCATTTGGAAGGGCCGCTGGAGAAGGAAATGGCAACCCCCTCCAGTATTCTTGCTTGGGAAATCCCATGCACAGAGGAGCCTGGTGGTCTTCAGTCCAGAGGACTGCAAAGAGTCAGACACGACTTAGCAAGAAAGCAACAACCACCATCTTTTTGCAAAAACAAACTCCCAAACAACCAAAAACCCTCCTGTACAAAACCTCCAGTACAGAAGGAGAAAATGATTGCCAACACAGGTATTATGTTACAGGTTCTATACCCCCCACCCCCTGCCACAAAAAAAAGAATGACATAAGACACTAAGACAGAGATGTAACGGGATGACTATTTTACCTGCCAATCATCCCAAGTGTCTAATCACTTTACAGAGAAGAGGGAAATTTTGGTAGTCACTTGTGAAGAAAAGGGGGGCTGGGGGCAGACACTGGGGAGGAATGATCCCCAAATCACCCTGCCGAATACTTCCCAGTGACTCTTCGGTCTGCAAAAGGCAGGGAGTGACTGAAGGGATTTATTACCTTCGGTGTTGCACCTGATTGCAAGAGGTTTTATTACCATGAAATACAAGTCATCTAAGTTTCCAGAGAGGAAAGAAGGAAATAAATCCTGTCTGGAGCAGGGACAGAGAAGATATTCTCGAGTTTAAGGACAAACACCAAGATTTTCCCATTTGTATCAGCCCATCTATTTTCTGAGTGTGATGAAGTCACCCTCCTGCCACAAGCGAGCAGCTCAAACCACTCACTGCAGCTTTGTCGTTGCTTAGCTGTGCAGTCCTTTCACTGACCTGACATTTAAACATCACAAAATAAAGAACTCTGCTTGCATGCCTGTGAGCTTTCCAAAATTATGAGGAGACTATAAGGCAAAGCAGAAATACATTTTAGTGAGAACCATGAACTCAGTGACTGAAAGAGACTTGTCCCCACACCCTTGCCCCCTAGAATGCATCCTAGCCTGCAAAAGAGGGGTGAAAGATCTCAGCTATCCCAGCCATGGAAGGTGGGGAATTCAGACCAGTTCACAACTGTGAGCCCAGGAGAAGCCTGTGTGTAGGATTCTTGTTTTATATGAGTGGCTTCCCCTACAGAAAACTGGCAGCATCCTTAATGACACAGTTTGACAGAGGGCTTCGATAAAGCCACAGCATAAGAGGGCTTCCCATGATTCAACCCCATCCCTGTGCCTTGCACCCAGGACACTTCCACAAGACAGGAGTGATGGTGCCTGGCATCAGATCCACTGCTTTCCCTGCAGCCTGCACCTGCACCAGGACAGGCTTTCTGCCTGGGTGAGAGCTGAGGGGTGGGGGCCTTGGAGAAGACAGACCAGAGCCCCTCTGCTGGGACCCCAGCTCTGAACATGAGTGTGGTGGGGGAGGGGTAGTCGAGTCCCCCATTGATGATCTCATCTTTCCTTGATTTGGTGGGAGACATCAATCCAAAACCCTTGCCCCCTTTGTTCCTCTTTGGTGAGAAGAGAAATCACTTCTCTTCTTTGACATCAGTGTAAAATCTCTGCAATTGAATGAGGTGGAAAAAAAAATCCCAGGAGCCCCAGAGAGCGGGAGGGTTGATGGTTACATGTTTCCAAGGAGATTAAAAGGAAGGGAAAGTGCCTGACAGGGGCCATGGGCCTGGAAAGAGAGGATGGTGGGGGCAGTCCAGGGCTATGTATCAGATCAGGAGTCTTACAATTCAAGAGAAAAAGAGCCTAAAATGTAATAGCTGGGAAGCCTGAGAAGTTGGTTCCACTTGAAAAATAGGAACAAGGTCTCTTGGTTTCCTTAGGACAGAAAGATCAGTGTTTCTGGATTCAATACAGAAGAAAAAAAAAAAGGAAAGAATAATGAAGCTTCTTGATGCCACAGCACAATCTACTCTTGAGTACAAGGAGACGTGTGCCCGAGAAGAGGAAGATGCTAGAGTGGCAATTACTGCTTGTGTAAAGAAAAGAGACGGAGGAGAATTAAGCACAGTGAGCCCTGAGAAGCTCTGGTAGGACATGCAGGCGGCTATTTCCCGGTAATCACTCCGCTGTAATGTATGAACAGTACATGGAAAAGGTATTAGGATAATTTACTATTGCTTGTGAACAATAAATTACCAAGGCTGCTTGCTATTTTGCATCTCCCTCTAATAAAAAATTCCCGTGAGGGTCACAGGCAAGGTGGCTGTAATACAAACATTGCCAGATACGCGAGTTTTCATGGCTGGGAAACAGAACCGGAGAGGAGATGATGCACTCACGTATGTGCCCAGATGGCAGAAGATGGTTTTCAGTTCACAAGGCGACCTCCACGTGGCTTCAGACAGGGTTTCTCCCCAGCTAATGTCACATGACGGAGGTTGTTCAGTCCCTAAGTTGTGTCCAACTCTTGCAACCCCAATGGACTACAGCAGGTCAGGCTTCCCTGTCCTTCACATCTCCCAGAGTTTGCTCAAACTCATGTCCATTGAATTGATGATGCCATCCAACCATCTTATCCTCTGTTCCCCTCTTCTCCTGCCTTCAATCTTTCCCAGCATTAGGGTCTTTTCCAATGAGTCGGCTCTTCGCATCAGGTGGCCAAAGTACTGCAGACAGGGGAGGACCTGCGATTTTCCTCTTTTCTAGGCCTGGGAAACACCGCTCTGTGGTAGCATGTCTGACTATGGTTTACGGGATGACAGTGACAGGTGATCTCACCACGGACAGTAATTTCCCGCAGCCTTCTTCAGACAAGGCCTCGGCTCCTTTCTATGCCCTGAATTTTCCTTTTGTAGAATGGGGACCACCTTGGCGCAGGGCGGACTGTGATAATTCCTTGGAATGTTACCTGCCAAGGATAAGACACAGGGCAGGTCTTATCTGAGGAGGCCTTGGCTCCTCCGCCGTCTTTCTTGTTCCTACACAGGATTTGTTTCAAGTCCCGAGGTGCCTCTGGGTGAAGGTAGGGCTCCTAGAGGGGGAGACGCTGGCTGCTGCCTCTTGTCGCAGAAAGAGGGTTTGACTCTGGAGGAAAGCACCCTGCAAAGGCCAAGGGCTGCTCTGGAGCTGGGATCCCTCTCCATCCAACCTGCCTTTGAGTTTTGATCCCAAACTGGAACCTTTCAAGTTATTTTATCTTTGGCCAAACAAGGCTTTTCTGTTTCTTATTTCTCCTTCTTTTCTTATGTAAGGACGCTGACCTAAAAGGAACCCTGAGCACTAGAAGGTTCTTTGGAAATAATGTCATTGCCTTCCTTGTAACTAAATCTGAAACTGATTAAGCTTCCATCTCTGATCACTTGAACAGAGAAATGGATGGTAAGGGGCAGGCCCAGGGAACTGGTTCGGGCATTCTGAGTTTGGGAACTGGTTGGACTTAAAAACAAAATGGTTTGCTTATTCAGCTTCTAATAAGGTCAGGTTCGCTTTGAAAGGTCAGCGTTGGGGAAGCCCCCACCTAAGTCACAGGGAATGAATTCAATATCCTCCTATTCTCCACCTTCAAACCACTAGGTCAGCATACTCCGCACACACATTAAGGCATGTTGCCTTGGCTAATGAGCTCTACAGAGCTTCAAAATGCATGGTCCTTCGGATAAGTCAAATATTTAGACCCTTTCTCTTTTCTCAAAGCCTGGGGGGGGGGGTGTGGAGAAAACACATGAATTCTATTTGATCTCCAAGGAAAAGAACCCCCAAAATCATAAACGCTAGATAGAAATTTTCATTTTACAATTGCAATACCACCTATCAGAACCTCCCTTCCACCCTTGGTAAAGCTGCAGGCATAGTTGGTGCCGTCTGTGATGACGCTTGTCTCCAGGGGATGGGATTTGTCATCTTAGTCTCCCCATTAAACTAAAGCTCTTCAAAGTAAGGAATGCTGTTCCTTTCTTTCTTTATAATTCCCCAGAGCCCAATTTGGTGTTGCTCTGCTCCTACCAGGTGTTCGATAAACACTGCTGACAATGTAAACCGAGTTCTTAGTACTTACAAATGAGATTGCTCACACTTACTGTCATAGTTTTTTTTTTTTAAAGATTGCCTGGATTCAGTGTGTGTATGTGTGCATGTACGTTTGTGTGAAAGAGAGAAAGACGAGACCCTCAGAGGTGAAGATGGCCTAAGAATGGAAACCATTAAGATATACAGAGATAAGGAAAAGCACTCAGATCTACATTGAGACAGACCAGAACACAGAAACCCAGGGGGCTCCTTCCAGGCTCAAATTTATATATTCATGTATTTTAAAATGATGCAGCCAACATTCTAGTCCAAAATATTATGATTTCAGGTGTTCCCCCGCCCCACCCCCCATCCCAGAACCTGGCTGTGGGAAAACAGATATAAGCTGGGTACAAGAACCCAGACCTTGAAACACATCACCCACAACTTCCTACTGGGCCTTGGAATTCTTGCCACCCTTGGTGAAGCTGCTAGAGCTTTTCCTTTCAAATTATAAAGTCCTTCATGAAGCCAGACCTCAATGATGGGACTGCTGACATTGAGCGTGACAGCTGTCACATGACACTGGAACCAGCAAAGCCTGCTCCATGCCCTTAAGTGGGGAGGCACCATGAGGTAAAAAAGCCCAGCCCAGAACTGGAGGTGTGGAAAAGTCAGGCCACTGACACCCTTCAAGGTGTCAGTCTCCAGGTCTGCGAAAGGAGACACAGTCCCTGAGCAGCCCAGGGGCTGAAGCGAGGCTCTGCTGTAAGGGGGTGACCAACGGGCATTCGGGGGGCAGTGGGGAGGGCTCTCTGCCCCCCACCCTGGCGGGCAGCAGAGTCTCCTTTGGACTCACGGTCCCCTGCAGCTAGGAGTTCTACAGGGAGGCCAACTGGACTAGAAGGACAAGCCCCTTGCTATGTGATCACTCTTCTGAATTTTTTGATGGTTTAAAAAAATAGCTGTAAGAATTGTAAAGAAATCAAAGCAAACTGGATAATGCATTAGATAATGTACCTTGGTGATGAAGAGCATGAGCTTTGGAATGGCAAAGATCCACGTTCGAGTCCCCATTCCCCCCACTTAGGAGCAGTGTGACTTTGGGTGAGTTACTGAATCTTTAGAAACCTGGGTTTGCTCATCAGTAAAATGGGATTAAAAATAGTGTTTGTCAGGACTTTACTGGTGGCCCAGTGGCGAGGACTCTAAATTCCCAATGCAGGGGGCCTGGGTTTCAATCCCCAGTCAGGGAACTAGATCCCTCACACGGCAACAAAAATCAAAGATCCCGTGTGCCACAAATAAGACCCTGGAGCAGCTGAATAAATAAATACTTTAAGAAAAAGTACTTGTCTTACAAAGGCAACAGGAGAACTAAATGAGATACTGTGTCAAACATTCTGACACATAGTAAGCTCTCAAGATTCATAGCAATTCTTATTACTGCTTAATATTTCCTCCTATTATCTGGGATTCATGTTAATACAAACACAGTTAAAAGTATGCCAGTAACTTCAAGAAAAGAATAACGGAAGCAGAGGTCAGAGGGGAGGGAGGCTGGAAGACACTATGCTGCTGGCTTTGAGGTGGAGGGAAAAAAAGAGTATGCAAGTAACCAAAACTGAATCTGAACAACCAAAACAATGTTACAATGTAAACGCATCAAAACCTGGGTACTTCATTCACAGCCAGGCCCAGAGCCTCCTTTACTGTGACCCTGTACACAATTCTAAGAGCAATAATAATGATGGACACTTGACTGACCACCTACCATGTATCGAGCCTTTCATTAAAAGTCTTACATTTGTTATCACACTGGATCCTCATAGTCTTTATAGTCCCACAAGTATAATCATCTTCCCCAATTTATAAACAAGGACACAGAGACTGATAGAAGCTAAGTGACTTTCCCTGAGTCAAACTAATTAAGTAGGAGACTCAGGATGTGAATTCAGCCAGTTGGATGGTAATTCACACTGTAATCAATAGCCCACAGCACCCTATGACCATCCTGGTGAGCCCATCTTCAGGCTGGTGGCAGGTCAGGAAAAGAGCTCCAGGGATGGAGGAAGCTGCAATGGCAGGTACACTGACATGTGATGGATTGATGGATTAGTAGGGAGACAGGATAGGGAAGGGGATAAAAAAGTTACAGAGAAAGGCTTCCCCAGCCCAGCTGTGCAGATGTGGTCACTTCAGGGGTCAGCCAGCCTAATATTTCAAAGTCCCCAAGGGCGTCATGATCTCACAGCACAGTGCAATCATTTTCATTCTGCCATCAATAAAAATCAAATTGTGTGCTCCAGAAGACCAAAAAAAAAAAAAAAGAAGAAGAAGGGGGTGATGTATTAATGAGGTGGGTAGATTCCCTTGGGACAGTGCATCTATGTTGAACAATCTTTGACAATTTGCATAAACAGCTCTTGAATAAGATGATACACAATTCAAGTAAGAGTTAAAGAAACTCTAATATCCAGGTGTATCTGGATTCATTTTTCACGAATCCTTACCTTTTATTTTAACACACTGCTTAACTTAACCCCATTTCTATCAAGTCTTGAGACAAAAAGTCCTTTAGGCCACTCTGCGTCTCTCAGAATCATGCCTTTGGTGCCTTTAGCCAAGATACCATCTAAAGGTCTCACAAACTAATTGCATCAGATAATTGAAAGAAACATGTATTTATTGAAAACAGAGATGTAAAGACTTCTCTTTTATGGAGGGAAAAACGGTATTAGGTGGCTTTCTTGTCACAGGCAGCTGTCACCTGGACTTTCAGGGTCCCCCTCGATCACAGCACAGGCTGGCAGAGGAAAAGGAAATAGGTTTTAAGCATGAGACTCATTTCCAATCAGAAGTCAGTCACAGCCTCCTGTTCATAACCTTATCTTTGCCCCTTAAAGTGAGATTGTGTTTTATGCCTAGTCACATCATATTCCCCAAGCTCCAGAAAAACTGCTTTCAAAGTCCCCAAATGAAGCTTAGAATATGATGTTTTGAAAGACATTTAAACCAAATTTGAAAAGATTTGAAGACAGGCATTTTAAATAGACATAATGGTAACATGATATCTTTAATAACTAGTCCTCTAGTTCTGGTTATCGGAGCAGGGAGAAACCTCCAGGAACAGAAAAGCCCGCATTCATCGGCAGCCGGTGCTCACCTCACCTGCCAGTGACGGTTCCCAGTGGTAACAGAGGGGATGACCTTCTTCCTCTAGGCTAGGGTTTCCAGATTTCACAAATGAAAATACAGGACACTGAGTTATCGCTGAAGTTCAGATAAACAAAAATTACAAAGAGTAACTGTTGTCCATAAGTAAGGGCCACACAATATTTAGGACATGTTCATATTAAACAATTATTTGTTGTTTATCTGAAATTCAGATTTAACTGGCTTTTGGTACTTTATCTGACATCTCTATCAGTGGGCTCTGATCCCCTAGGAGATTTAGGATGGGTGGGAAGTAGGGGTGAGTGGGGGTTCCACTTACCAGCCCAGGAGAACAGCACCACTGACGGCCCAGGCTGGCAACCTCCTTTCTCCAAGCACCAGGCTCCCCTCCCTTTCATCTCTTCTCCCTTTCCCTTCAAGGAGGCTCCATGGCTCCAGCCAACACACCCTAATTCATGGTCTTCCTTAGGAGATACTGCTGATCACTGCCCTCCACCCCCAACACACCTCCCATCTTAACCTCATCCTACACTGAGGTGCATGCGTAGAGATGGTGCTTGTAAGAACTTGCTCGTTTCTACATTCTATTCTGTTTTGATTTGTTTCCCAAGAAAAACTATAGATGGGTTTTGGATGGGTTCCTGATTAGAGGTTTCCTTTCATTTTTTCCTTTCCCCATATTCTCTATTTTTTCCTGCCCCTCCTGCCCACTGTATTCAGATGCCAAGAAGTAAATCGGTATGTGTTTCCTTCAGTCATAATTTCAAGACCTGAATTAGAGTGAAAGCTGAGCCAGCAGGCCCAACTTGCCTAGGAAGTTTTCAAAACTCTGCAATCACAGACACTGGCTTGATTCTGGCAATGGATGCTCTGACTACCACCCACCCACCCACCCACTGCCACTACGTCATACTACTGATTAGTGGTCTTTAAGTGAACCACACTCAAAAATAAACACATATATTTAACCAAAACGAGAAGGAAAGATCTCTTGGTTTCAGGCTTCCGAGTGTGTGTGCTTGTAGCAAAACATTTACAGCCAAGCCATAAAAATGCATGGAAATAGGAAGAAACATTGACACAACAATAAAATGAGGGGTGAGATTAACGATGCCATAATACAATCTGTTTTCATTTGGTGCAGAGAAAATTAATTTTTGAAGACATTTCATTTAACTTTGCAATATTTTGCAGTTTAACCTTTGACGCTTGAAACTTTCTCTTTCATCCCCTTTAAGCCTAAGTTCGGGGGGAAGCCAGTTTTATGTCTGGCTGTTTTAAGTACTGCTTCATGGCAGATGACCAGGCTTGCTGCCTCTGCTCAGGACAGAGGCACGCAATGCGTACTCAGGGAACAAAAGTTATTGCCGATCGTAATTTCTCAGCTCTTCACCTCCTATGGAAACCTCCACTCGAATAAGCCAAAATTCAACTTCCACAAAGATAAGATGTGTTACCTTCCAGAGCAAGGCACCGGGGTGGGCTGGACGACCAGATAAGGTTGTGCAAGCATTCAAGATACTCTGAGCCCTCGAGTTTGAATCCAGGGAAGCAGTGATAGGAGATGACAGTTCCCACTGGGAAGGTGGTCTGGAACTCGGAGATGTTCACATAGCCATTAGAAGAGGCAAGTGGTCTCAGACAGCCTGTGACATGGGAAAGACAAGGGGAAGTATCTTTATGAGGTTACCTTTGTACATCTGAAAGCCAAAGCACTATACGTCTTGGGATTCCCCCACCGTACATGTGGCACGGCCTCCGAGGACTGCGCACCTTGGTCTTCTATGCTCAGACCTCCTTATCTCTGTATTTACTCTCTTTCTAAACCAGACACTTGCTTTTATAGTTGCAAGTGGCTCCAAGAGGGTCAGACAAGTAGGGAAGAAGTAAAGGGAGGTGTGGCTGAGGCTCAGGACCCCCTGGCTGGTGGTCCCAGCCCTGACTGCTCATTAGAATCACCTGAGGAAATTTTTAAAAACACCAATAGCTGGCTCTGTGTCCGAGGCTGATGCATGGCCTGGGCACCCCTATCTTTTTTTTAAAGCTCTCCAAGTAACCTTCCAGTGCCATCAGGGCTGAGAACAACTAACGTGCCACAGAAACAACACACATTCCAACCACTTTAGAGGGTGGTGGCTTGAGAATGTGTGGGTGGCAGTCTCCCAGTCGTGTCTGACTCTCTGTGGCCCCATGGACTGAGCCCGCCAAGCTCCTCTGTCCATGGAATGCTCCAGGCTGGAACACTGGAGTGGGTTGCCATTCCCTTTTCCAGAGGATCTTCCTGACCTAGGCATCAAACCTGGGTCTCCTGCATTGCAGGCAGATTCTTTACCATCTGAGCCACCAATGTTGGGATGCAAACTGGATTCCAGGGCAACAGCTGATTGAATAGGCACCTACCTGACACCGTGCAATGAAAATTCTGAGAAATCCAGCTGTGTTTTAGGTGAACTAGGGAAGCAGCATGTAGGGCAGTGGTTCTCAAACTTGAGAGTTACCCAGAGAGAGGGCTGGTATGGGACAGACGGCTGGGCCCCACCCCCAGAGCTGCTGGTTCGCTGGGTCCGTGCGGAGCTCAAGGATGGGCATTCAGGTGCTGCCGCTGTGGCTGCTGCTGGGGGCACCGGGCTTTGTGCAGACCTGCTACGGCAAGTCTGTGCACAGAATTCTGTGTGCCGTCTGAGTGCGCAGGAGACCTGGATGCCTCCTTCTGTAACTCAGTAGATGCCTTTTTGTCCTGAAGCCTGTGCAGCCCAGTGGAACATTCTCCGTGGTACAGCACCCCTCTTGGTGTGGCATCCGCTGTGATCATGGAGTTTCTTATTGGCTTCAGCAGTTTCACTGGAGGGAATAATGACTCTGCAGAGCTGGTGCTTTTCCCAGAGAGAACTAATTGTGTGTGAAGTAAATAACAGATAATGGGAATATCTATTCTCCCTTCCAATCACCAAGTACAAATTATATTGCGCACGCACAGCAGTGAATGATGGAATTCCTCTCCTAAGCTGACTTTGTGGCATATTACACGCGACAGACAGCTCTGTGTTGAGTGAACTTCTCGGGTCAGTGCCCCAGAATGTGGCATCCATATCAGGGCAGGACCAGCGTGAACGAGGGGGTACAGAATGCAGGCGGTATTCACTCTGAGGCTGTGCCAGTGTCAACTTGCCCACTGCAGCCTGGTGTCCCAGAGCCCCGAAGACCCCACAGACCCCAAAGATCCCTGCCCGGAACCTGCCACACTCAGGATGGACCAGATTAGAAACACGTGGTGTTAGGCCATTCTTTCTGGCAGTCCTAGCAGCCTTAAATGATTTTTTTTTTACATTTTTTAAAAAATTAGTTTTTGGTTGACCACATAGCATGTGAGATCTTTTTCCCCAACCAGGGATCGAAACTGCACCCCCTATATTGGAAGTGCAGAGTCTTAACCACTGAAGTTCTGAATAATTTTTTTTTGAGCTGAAAACTGACAGTGTTCATGGCAAAAGAGAAATGAGGGGAGGGAAGTTGGCAATCATGAATAAACAGGATCAATAACTGAGGGGAAAAAAAAAGATCAGCAAATCAACACAAACAGGGAAGGTGTTAGCTCCTGAGCAGGGTTCAAATGAGTGAGCAAAGGGTGCCCATTCCCCCTCCTGGGGAGGAGTGCAGTTCTAAGCTACCCACGTGGATAACTGCATCCCCTAAGTAAAAAGACTGACTCTGACCCACAGGGAGAAGGAAGCATCATCTAAAACACAAAGTTCCTGGGTGGGGGGTGGCAGGAAATGGCCTTGGGACAGTCCCCCATCCAACCCCAAAAGGAGATGGAAGGGGTGTTGTAACATGTGCAGCTAATCAGAAAAGGAAAGCTATGCCACTCTTGGTTTCTGACAGCCTGTCCTAAAAATACAGCAGAAAACTGGCTTCGACTCAATAGGTGAATGTGATTTCTATTTGCACTTTGAGATAATAGAGAGAAGGCTCCTCAGGCTTTAACCCCTGGATCTATAGGTGCAAATAAAAATTACAGGATGAAATGTCACTCGAAGGGCCAATTATATTCCCCCCAGGGACTCTAGAGGCGTCAGACTCTCTACAGCAACCCTGCTGTGTCTGTGAGGATGGGAGGCAAGGTGCAGGGGCTGGAAGGGGGATCAGGGCCCAGACCAGGGGCACCTCTTCTGTGGGGACCAAGGCCTCTGAGGAGGGATGAAGGTGGCCACAGGCTGTACTGCTCTCAGAAGAAGTACACCTCTCAAGATTAGCAGCCAGCTCATTTGTTGTTGGAAAAAAAAAAACAAAAACCATCAAAGCTCTGTTAAGGACTGGGATGTAGTAAGGGGTGGTGGAGGGTGAGGGGTCCCAGACAGAGCAAGAAAAAGCCTGCACTTGAACTCCTGATGATGACACTCCAAGATATCTATTACCATAGGGCATTTAAAAAACAAAATCATCGGGGCAAAAAGAACTACAGAAGCATCCTGTATTTACGTGACATAAAAGGAAATGCAAAGCGTGGGCGAACCAAAAGAAAAGTGGAAAATATAAAAGCAAGAAGGGGTTGGAGTCTGAAATAATTATCTTGGTTTGGATATCGCTGCAGGACCGGAATAAAGCAGTGGTTAATAAAGTTCATTTGGATAAACAGCCCCACCTAAAAGACGGCTGCTGATTCTAAGGAGTGTCTCTGACAGTAACGCAGAACAGCTCAACAACACAGGAAGTTTCGGGGGGGACATGCAGGAAGGTGAGGACCTGGACTGTCTTGGGCCTCCTAATCCTGAAGCCTTTGTTTCTTTAAGGGGCCGTGGCTCTTAAGCTCTCGCATGAGGAAATGATTTATTTCCAACTATGGGGCGTGCAAAGCAATATCAGAGTCTGCCAGGGGTGATTTCCTAGCAGAAAGTTGACATCCGCCTCAACTTTAACATGCCAGTGCTTTTGGTGCAAATAAGGCTGCTCGCCCTCTCCCTTGGATGATGAATTATGCATGGGCTTCTTGGTCCTTTGGTCCAAGTCACATGTCAAAAAATAAAAATCAGAATTAATGTGAACTGGAGGGCTTATTTTCACAAACAGGGCCCTCTGTGTCAGCCCAGGAAAATTTAAAAAATGCAAGAGGATAAATATTCACTGTCTGGTTTGGATGAAATTTGAATTTGATTATTTTTCTGCTCCTCATGCATTATAAAAAAGGATAACATTATTAAGAGAAAATGGCCTCTGTAAGATTGGCTTTAAATATATTCGTACCACAACCGAAATCAGTATAAATGCTCTGTTATTTCCATTAAATATACAATAGTTCATCATTGTGTTCACAACCCAGTTACAAAGCTCCTAATTCTGCAACTACTTTTGGTTTCTTAGAATAAAGGAGAGAGCCAGCATTCTAAAGAGTAAAGTATTTTCCATTTAAACTTTTAAACTTTAAACCTGGGTATAGGGAGCTAGAGAGAATCACAGGGATCGATGTGAAGATTCCAAAAACAGAGCTTTGGTGATCAGAGTGCAGAACAGCTGAACCATGGTGTGTGCGTGACTCTTTCCCTTTGTCACTTGCAGGCTTCCCAGGTGGTTCAGTGGTCAAGAATCCACCTGCCAATGCAGGAGACGTGGGTTCAACCCTTGGGTTGAAAAGATCCCCTGGAGGAGGGCACGGCAACCCACTCCAGTATTCTTGCCTGGGAAATCCCATGGACAGAGGAGCCTGGAGGCTACAGTCCATGGGGTCACAAAGACTCAGACACTACTGAGTGACTAAACAACAACTGCCATCTTATTAGAGAAACGTGCACTCAATCTGCAGGCGAGTCTCAAAGCAGAGCTGAGAACCACAGCCTCCATCTGCCCCTACCTTGACAGATGGGCAGATTGTCCCACGTTCCGTCATCACGACATAATGAAACCACATTGTATAGGTCGGGGTACCGGATCTTGAATCCTTCATGACAAGTGATGATTAGCTTATCTCCGTGTCTGTATGTCTTGTTATGAATCTCAGCATCTTCAATTTGCGGGATGCGGCAATCTGTAATTGTGCAAAAAGGATACATTATTTTTGGAATTCAAAAGCCATTGTGGTTCACAGCTTCACAAGAAAGCTCTTATTTTCAGACTTGGTCTCGCCCTACACGGCAATCTGATAAACGGTTCCTTATTTATCACTAAGGCTCAGGTCCCAAGTAGAAGCTGCAGAAACTTCACAGAGAAACAGGAAGAGGAGTTGTGGGTGCAGAGGTCCAAGCCCAAAAGGAGCTGGTTTTCTGCCTTCAACACTTCCCACGCTACAGCTGAGCTTACAGATAATTCTGAAAACGAGTGAAGAAAGACCAACGCTGGGGGTTCACCTGAACAGTCCGGCAGGTTGCCCACCTGGTGGCGTCTCTGGACGGTACACAGCACCAAACAGCCTGGCTGGCTGGTCTCACCCAGTTCTGCTGCCTCTGCCTGGGGGGCCAGGGCCAGGGCCTGATAAGGAAATACACTTTGCAGAACAGCAGGGGGCTGAGTTGTGGCTGTATTGGATGTTAGCATTTCCCATCCACCTTATCTGTTTCTAAAAAGATAATATTGAATAAATAGAGCAGCACCTACTACTGCCACTATCACAAAGGTTCAGAGGAAGCAGCTACTGTCTCCTACAAACAGTCAGAGCAGAAGCTAATCATCACTGGTCATGAAGGATTCAAGATCTGGTACCTCGACCTATTGGAAAAGGAAATGGCAACCCACTCCAGTATTCTTGCCTGGAGAATCCCATGGACAGAGGAGCCTGGTGGGCTATAGTCCCTGGGGTCGCAGAGAGTCAGACATGACTGAAGCGACTTAGCACAGACACAGCACACCCCTGACCTATACAACATTGTTTCGTTATGTTGGGAAGATGGAATGTGAGACATCTGCCCATCCATCAAGGCAGGGGCAGATGGAGGCTGTGGTTCTCAGCTCTGCTTTGACCTCTTCTCTGGGAGGGGAAGAGCCATGGCAGGAGGGCGGTGGGGGGATCAGCAGCCCGCAACAGAATGGGCAACAAAAGATACAATAGAACTAGGGACTTCCCTGGTGGTCCAGTGGTTAAACATCCA
The DNA here is from genome assembly GCF_023699985.2 of Odocoileus virginianus. Lineage (NCBI taxonomy): Eukaryota > Metazoa > Chordata > Mammalia > Artiodactyla > Cervidae > Odocoileus > Odocoileus virginianus. The sequence goes on along the minus strand of NC_069684.1, from coordinate 52,016,946 downwards.
CCTTCCAGGGCAGGAGATGTGGGTTCGATCCCTGGTCAGGGAACTAAGATCCCACATACCGCGGGGCAACTGAGCCCATGTGCCGCAACTAGAGAGAAGCCAGTATGCCTCAATGAAAGACCCTGATGCAGCCAAATAAATAAAAATAAATGAACAAATAAAACTAATCGATGGGTAATCATCTGCTTCTAACTCTGTCTTCTTCCAGTTTACCTTGTGGGACGGACACTCACTCTGTGCTGGCAAGTTGCAATCCTGCTCCTTCTGGCCCCTCACTCTAAACACCACCCAACTAATTCCATGCGGATTTTGTTGTTGATGATGTTGTGATTTGTCATTTGTTTTTTACTGGAGTATGGTTGATTAACGAAGTTGGGTTAGTTGCAAGTGTACAGCAAAGTGAATCAGTTATACATATATGTGCATCCTTTTTCAGATTCTTTTCCCATTTAGGTTACTACAGAATATTAAGCAGAGTGCCATTCAGTGTCTCCTTGGTGGTTTTCTATTTTAAATAGAGCAGTGTGTATAAGTCAACTCCATCTGGTGTAAGTCATTCAGGTTACCACATGTCTCTCTCCATCTCCTATTTAAAGTCTCTGATTTTACATGCATATATGTTTATAAGCATGAGCTATCTATCTCTACTTTTAGAATCAGGTAGATGAGTTACAGTCCCATTTTTTTGTTTCTTAATTTTCTGAAACAAGGCAAAATTTAAACACAGCATTTTGAGGATCATACAAACTTCCTCCAGAAATTTTTCAATGGATTTCTCAGCCATTCCCCAAAGCCTACTGAATCCAGAATAATTTGGAATAGTATTCATAAGAAACCTGAGCTTCAAGTTCCTCTAAGCTTTGAACTGTCAGCTCTCAGGCAACAAGTCCTGGGAACTCTGATGCAGGGATTGGCTGAAGGAGGGCTCTGGGGGCTCAGAACTTGGGGGGCTTTGAAAAGAGCATGTCATGGGGGCTATGATGTAGGTTTGGGACTGGGTTTATTGAGAGCACTCTGACAACAACAGACTCCAGAAAACAGAACATCAGTGACAGGGAAGCCTCGGGCAGAAAAGGGTCTCCCAGGCAGAGGAGGGACCTGGCAGCCGGGAAGGCAGGGGTGGGGGCCGTAAAGCATCCCGTATGGGTCATCAGAACCCAGTGCTCGTGAGCCCAGCTCTGCCGTGACCTCAGCCCTCATTCCCACCATGAGCTTGAGAGCAGGGACTATGCCGCTACTTCCTGCGACGTTCCTTCCGTGCTTCCGCGCCTCTGAACACACTTGGGGAGGAAGGGCTGAGAGGAGCCGTGGGGGACCTGAGAAGCAGATTCTTTCCAGGCTCTGGCAGTTAAGCCTCCCTCTGATGATGAGGAAACCCATTATCAGCTCTTCCCATTGCCTCTGGATTCAACAGAGGGAGTCTTGGCTAGAGAACTGGGTTCTGGTTTCAACTTTACCTCTCATTTTTGCATGGAAAGAGTTTTTCAGGCTATGGAAAGAGGTTTTCTAACTGTTCATGTTTTCCTACAAGAATAGCTGAATTCTTCCCAAATTAATCCCAGAATAATCATGACTGGTGCATCTGTGTGTGCTCAGTCGCTTCAGCGGTGTCCAACTCTTCGCGACCCCATGGACTGTAGCCCACTAGGCTCTTGTGTCCATGGGATTCTCCAGGCAAGAATACTGGAATGGGTTGCCAGGCCCTCCTCAAGGGGATCTTCCTGACGCAGGGATCAAACCCATGTCTCCTGTACCTCCTGCATTGCAGGCAGATTCTTTACTGCTGAGCCACCCGGGGAAGCCCAATCATGACTGGAGACGCAGATATCTGACAGTTCTGCACACCACTGCAGCCTTCTTCTTAATGGAAAATGTGAATTACATTTTTTTCAATATCGCTTTGCAGAAATTATTCACAGCAAATAAAAACACATTTATCAAGGCACCCGTCTGTAAAATCTGGGCTGTAAATAGATCCTGTGGTAGTAACTTATATGACTAAACAACTATTTTCATGATTGATTTAAAACTTTTTCAAGAATTAACTGTATACTCAGGAGGTGGTCAGCTAGCAGCAGTAAACTCAATGGATGGGAACAGCCATGTGGCCGCAGTAACACAAGGACATTGGCTGACCAGAAGTGGAAGCACCACACCTTGTTTCTGAAGGTTGTTATGCTGCATAGCAGTCTATAATACAGAATGCTTTGAACTTCTAATTAGAACATCTTGTTTCCATAGGCAGGAGCTGGGGACTAGAGGTTCAAAGGGTATTCACTGCCTCTCATATGCCAGGAATTTATGTACTTGACTCAAAGGAGAACCAGCACAGGGGGTGATGCAGGGCCAATTTACTCCATGAGGTGATCCCCGTATTCACCGGGGCGCCAGTGGAAGTTTGGAGTTTAAACTCCACCATGGTAGAGAGACCAGGAGCAGCTGTGCTCTACATGTAAAGACAAAATTCAAATAGATCAGCTCTAGCAAAGCCTAAACTAAACCGTGATAGGAGAAACTTCTGTCCAGAGCCTTTCTAATTTTTTTTTTAATCCAGAATAGCTGGCACCTAGTCCTCCCACTGAAGGAGGGTGATGTAGAAAGAAAAAAGCATCTGGAAAAAGGTCCCAACCCATCAGTGGTAGCAGTCAAGAACTCTAGTCCTTATTTTTATGGAAAGAAACATACCAGGATCTTTAGTCTCTGAAAAGAAACACACACATCTTCATCAATTCTAAAGTTTTCAATAGAAATAAAACAATTTATAGCACAATGCTATAGCCAAATGCACAAATGCATTCAGCCAACACAAAGAATTTGTAAAAGCAACTGCAAAAATATTGTTATCATTGTGGACTCTGGGAGAAGGCGAGGGTGGGATGTTTCAAGAGAACAGCATTGAAACATGTATATTATCTGGGGTGAAACAGATCACCAGCCCAGATTGGGTGCATGAGACAGGTGCTCGGGCCTGGTGCACTGGGAAGACCCAGAGGGATCAGGTGGAGAGGGAGGTGGGAGGGGGGACTGGGATGGGGAATATATGTAAATCCATGGCTGATTCATTTCAATGTATGACAAAAACTACTGTAATGATGTAAAGTAATTAGCCTATAAAAAAAAGAGAGAGACATTAAAAATAAATAAATAAAATAAAAATATTGTTATCAAAGACTGCGAAAAGAAGGTCTATCAATAACTGATTCTATTGAATAGAATCAGGTCAACAGTCAAGACTTCTGCCTACAGGGAGACAATAGGCACTTTAGAAATATAACTTGAGGGGTGTCAAAAGCTTCCATGCCTGAAATCCTCTTTCACAAACCTACAACTATCATTATTTCTGTGTCCTGCTTCTAGTAACAATGAGGATTTAATATAATAAATAAATAAAAGAGTGGACAGAAGACCCTAAGGCAGTCCTACACACATATACCCATGTACAAATTAATTGATCCAATTAGTTGCAGACAGAAAAGTCTTAAAGGATGGAGCAGTAAAGAGAAAGAGGAATTTCAAAGAATATGTGCCATATTTTAAGATTTATTTTTCTTTAAAATGTTGGTTGGGGCTTCCCAAGTGGTGCTATTGGTAAAGAACCCACCTGCCAATGCAGGAGATGTAAGAGACATGGGTTCAACTCCTGAGTTGAGAAAATGCCCTGGAGGATGGCATGACACTATTCTAGTATTCTTGCCTGGAGAATCCCATGGACAGAGGCGCCTGGTGGGCTACAGTCCATAGGGTCACAGAGATTCTGACACGACTGAAGCAACTTAGCAAAATGTTAGTTATATGTGAAAACAAATTTGATTCCTTTAAAATGACAAATTTCTGCATCAATATGCCTGCCAAAGTGTTCACAGAAGCATGAATACATAATATACAGTGAGAGATTCACAATACCTATTAGCATATTAAAGGTTCTGAAAGCCTTGCTGTAAAGAATTCTACTGGATCTAGTTTAAACCAGCATCTGTAAAGCTTATTATTCATCCATCAGTTCATTCATTCATTGAGTTATTGAGCACTTACTCTAGTCCTGGTACATCCTAGGTGTTGAGGATAGAGAAAAAGTCAAGAATTTTACTCTTAACGGCATTTGTATGGCAGGAGACTGCTAACAGGCAAATTATCAAGTAAGTGAGCTAGAAAATAACAGGCAATGATCACTGCTATGATGAACACATAACAAGGTATATGATAGGGACCGACTCAGGGACTGCTTTAATTTGGGAAGACAGGAAAGGCGACTCTGAGGAAATGACATTTATGAAGCTGAGATCTAATGACAAGAAGAATCCAATCATGTGTGGATTGGGGAGGGGAGTATTTCAGGTGGAGGGAACTGCCACTACACAGGCCAGGAGAGAGTTCAGTGTCCTTAAAAACACAAAGGAAGATCAGAGTGCCTGGAATACAGTAAGCGAGAGTAAGATGGAAAGGTCAGATCACGCAGGGCCTTGTAGATAAGGACAGGGCATTTGTTTTTACTTCAGTGTGGTGGGAACTCCTGGACTTCTAAAGCATGGGCCATGACAAGCTCTGTATCTTGTGGGTACGTGCAATAAGGGGCTGGCCTTGCCCAAAGGGGGCTCTGGCCTTTGCCCTCAGCTCCTAGGAAGTAACCACTAAGTCCTTGGAATGTGCCATCTGAGATGAGTATCTTTTTAAACTGGAGCTTAAAGATTGAGGGCAGCAGAAAAAGGGGATGACAGAGGATGAGATGGTTGGATGGCATCATCGACTCAATGGACATGAATCTGAGCAAACTCCAGGAGACAGTGGACAGAGGAGCCTGGTGCGCTGCAGTCCATGGGGTTGCAAAGAGTCGGATACCACTGAGCGACTGAACAACAATGTGATTTAGGCCAGGGAACACTGGCCCACGCAGTTACCAGCTTTACCTTTGAAAGAAATGGAGATGGACAAATGGCCAATCATGTCTACATGGCCAAGCTCCAATTAAGCCGCTGGACACCAAGCCTCGGTGAGCTTCTCCGGATGTCAATACTCAACGTGTACTGACACGCACTGGTGCTGGGGAACAGGTACTGCGTGTACAGTTCGCTGGGAGAATCACTGAAAGCTCACAGCTGGTGCCTCCAGGACCCTGTGTGCCTCTCTCCTTAGACAGTGTTAATCTGGGTCCTTTCACTGTCATACATCATAATCGTGAGTATCATTGGTCCTTCTGGTGAATTACTGAACCTGAAGATGGACTTGGGGACTTCTATACTTGTGACTGGATTCAGAGTGATAGTCTTGGGGATCCTTGAACTTGCAGTTGATTTCAGAGGTGATGGTGGTTTCGGAAGAGTCCCCAAACCTTTTTACTTACTATCTACTAACACCCCTCAGAATCACAGCTGTGTATCTGTGGTGTTCCACATTTCTACTATTCTACAGAACTCCTGTTCCATGCAACAGTGCTTAGAGAACACTGGTCTGACCACCATCATTTACTTGGAATAGAATCAACTGTAGCTAATGATGTCATCGTAAACTAGCAACATGAGAAAAGTGGAGGCAAAAGTCGGTGCTATTCAGAAAGGAGAGGACTGGAAACAGTGGGTTCTTCATAGAAAAGGGGCATCACCATGGGGGTGGTTTTGCTTTGGGAGCAGGGCTAGCTCAGGCTGCTTCTTTCTTCTTTGTAGGATACTGACTCTTACAAAAACAGAAGACACACCAGGACAGGGGACTCAAGGCCATGTGGCTCTCAGCTGAATGTTAAAGTGGAATTATCATGAGGCCATCCTTAGAACCACTGAGAAGCAGGCATACGGAAGAGGACTGCATGGAGTAATGCTATCATAAATAAGCATGCTTCTTGTACTTAGTGTTTTCCTTTGACCTGTAGATTGGTATATTTTATTTATTTGTGGTGGAAAAAGGCAATTAGGATCTGTTATTTAAACTATTTATATTTAACACTTGGATAGCAATTCTTTCCACAGAAAGAATTCTTAGATGTCCACCCTGAAGCACTCAGACCATTATACATGTCTTTTAAGCATACATAGAAAATTTACAAACGTTGACCATACTTGGGCTATCAAGAAAGGACACATTTCAAAAGACAGACTACAGAGTATGTTTTCTGGTCACAGTGAAATAGAATTGAATACAGCCATCCCTCAGTACCCATGGGGCACTGATTCCAAGTAAGACCTTCTCCCCCACCCCATGGACACCAAAATCCACAGATGCCCATGTCTCTTATACAATATGGTGAAGCATCTGTATACAACCTACACACATCCTCCTGTATACTTCAAATCATCTCTAGACTAATACAATGTAAATTACACATAAATAGTTGCAAATAATAATATGATAATATAAAAATGTAAGCCACATAATGCACGAAGATATTTTTAGCACATATAACCAATGTAGGGCTTGTATTCAGTACATATGAAAAACTCAGTGTATATAAAAGTCAATGAGAAAAAGACAACTCAGTAGATAAATAGGCAAGTGAATTGAATAGGCACTTCATAAGAGAGGATAACAAGGTGTTCAATAAATATACAAAAAGGTGTTTAACTTCCTACTCACCAGGGAAACCACAAGCTACCACTAAATACCCACCAGTGTCTAAAATACTGTTAATGCAAGTGTTGGCAAGGAGAAACTGGGACTCTCACACTGTCGCGGGAGTGTAAATTGGCACAACCACTTTGGATAATGGCAGTACCTATTAACGTTAAAATACAGGTATATCCTATAATCTAGCATGTCCAATCTTAGGAGTATATCCACAGAACATGGATATAAATATATTCACCAAGAGGTGTGTTCAAGAATGTTCACACCAGCCCTATTTGTAACAGACCCAATTGGAAAAACATTAAATTTTCATTAACATCAGAGTGTTCAAATATTGTCTATTCATATAATAGAACATGATGTAGCAATGCCAATGAACAAACTATAGCCGCATGCCATAATATGCGTGGGGGCTTCCCTGCTGGTCCAGTGTCTAAACCTCCAAGCTGCTAAAGCAGGGGGCCCAGGCTCGATCCCTACTCAGGGGACTAAATCCCACAAGCTGCAACTAAGATTCTGCATGCTGCAGCAAAGGTCAAAGATCCCATGTGAGGCAGCTAAGACCCGGCACAGCCAGATAAGTAAATAAATATTTTTTAAAAATAATATATGCATGACTTTTACAAACATAAAGTAGAAGTCCAACATAAAATTATTCTTACTTTATAATTCCACGTATATAAACTCAAAACTAAGACAAAAGTAAGTTAAGCTTAAAATAGTACCATGTTTAGGAATGCATCAGTTCAGTTCAGTCGCTCAGTCGTGTCTGACTCTTTGTGACCCCATGAACCACAGTATACCAGGCCTCCCTGTCCATCACCATCTCCCGGAGTCCACCCAAACCCCTGTCCATTGAGTCGGTGATGCAATCCAACCATCTCATCCTCTATCATCCCCTTTTCCTCCTGCCCTTAATCTCTCCCAGCATCAGGGTCTTTTCCAATGAGTCAGCTCTTTGTATCAGGTGGCCAAAGTATTGGAATTTCAGCTTCAACATCAGTCCCTCCAATGAACACCCAGGACTGATCTCCTTTAGGATGGACTGGTTGGATCTCCTTGCAGTCCAAGGGACTCTCAAGAGTCTTCTACAGCACCACAGTTCAAAAGCATCAATTCTTCTGTGCTCAGCTTTCTTTATAGTCCAACTCTCACATCTATGACTACTGGAAAAACCATAGCCTTGATTAGACGGACCTTTGTTGGCATAGTAATGTTTCTGCTTTTTAATATGATGTCTAGGTTGGTCATAACTTTCCTTCCAAGGAGCAAGCATCTTTTAATTTCATGGCTGCAATCACCATCTGCAGTGATTTTGGAGCCCAGAAAAATAAAGTCAACCACTGTTTCCACTGTTTTTCCATCTATTTGCCATGAAGTAATGGGACTGGATGCCATGATCTTAGTTTTCTGAATGTTGAGCTTTAAGCCAACTTTTCACTTTTCTTCTTTCACTTTCACCAAAAGGCTCTTTAGTTCTTCTTCACTTTCTGCCATAAGGGTGGTGTCATCTGCATATCCGAGGTTATTGATGTACTTCCAGACAAAGTGATAACCATGGGAAGTGATCACCATGATTCAGGAAAGGGGTTATCTCAGAGAGGGAGAGGGGAGGCAGGGACTGGAAGGGGGCTTCTGGGATACCAGTGATGCTCTATAACTTCACCTGGATAGTCATGACAAGAGTGTTTGATTTGTGATAACTCACTGAACTGTTTGGTTCTATATGAATCTCTCTATATATGTTATATTTTATGCATTTTAAAAGGTTAAAGAAACAATAACAAAATTAATCCAGAAAGAGGAGTAAGGGAATCCACTGAAAAGGCACTGATCTTTCCCAGCTGCACTAGGAGCTTCTGGGCCTGACAGATAATGCTTACCAGAATTTTGGGAAATGAATGACTAAACATCTTGGGGTGGCATTTAAATTTCCAAAAGCATAAAACTTTAATTATTTTCTAGAAACTATTTTCTTTTAAAAAAAACCTTTGAGGTCTCTTTCCACCTTCCAGCGGTAGCCTTTATTTTCAACAATGAAATGATAGAAGCACTTGGTTGCCAGAGCTGAGCTCACAAGAAAAATAAAAGAATGTCATTCAAATACCAGTCTCATGGGCTGAGGACTTATGGAAATGTTAACCTACATCTTGATGTTCTACTTGCTGAGTGCCTATGGCAAATATCTCAAGATGTGCTCTGAGGCCTGCCAGCATGAGGATCTTCTGGAGATGCCTGCTAAATTCAGATTCCTAATGCATAAAAATCTCTAAGAGGAGGCCTGGTGATGTGCATTTCTAACACGCCCTTTGGGCAATTCCCATGAAGTCAAAGTTGAGAACCACTGCTTCATGGATACACAAGGTGATTGACTAGCAGAGGCTGGCTCACATTTAACAAGTCCCCACCCATCCTTAGCAGCTATGTCAGACAAATGTAGTAAGGAACAGAATCCTATCTGAGCAGCTGGAAGGCAGCTCTGCACCCAAGGCCTCTCCCTCTGCAGTCAGGTATGGGGTTCCGAAGAGATCTGCATAACAGGACTCTGAAGATGCAGACTGGGGAGCCATGGTCATCCCCAAACCACTCAAGAACCACATGAGGGGAAATAAACTTGGTCTGGGATGGGTTTGGAAGGACACCATGGGGGTTGCCCGGCATTTTTCACAGGCCGCCAGCCTAATTCTGGGTAGTATCTGCTGCAGACTTGTGAAAAACTGGCTTTCTAGGGAATCTTGGTGATCGACTTGGGGTTTGAGGCTGTTAACAATCATTTTGTGACCTTTGCACGCGATCTGACAAGGCTGTGTACACATATGGATGTTCTGCATTTGCCGAATAATTCTGTGGCTTAAAGCATGTTCCTACTCCCACGGCCCCTGTGGGAGGGCAAACTGCAGCACTCGTACAACACGGGAGATGACGGCAGGCAGCTGGTAAAGTCTGCCAGGATTCGGATTTTCCCTCCACACTTCCAGGGGGCTCAGCCGTGCAGGCTTGTCTGTGGCTGTCCAGCCGTCATCTTGCAACAGTGACAACTGATCATTTCTGTCATTTATCTTCGCTGCATGTGCCCCCATCTGACCTGACCTTACTTCCTCTGGCTTTTTTTCCCTTTCAAGTCATGACCACATTTAAGTAAAAAAAAAAATCTTTTAAAGAACAAAAACTGAAACTCACACTGAAGCCACAAGGGAGGCAGGATAGGGAAGCAGTGACTTCTGTTACCAGAAGCATAAATTAGAAACGACAGTGGTCCTGGAGACAGAGAGAGGCAGCCCTCTGCTCCTTCCCATCTTAGAAGATGGAAAATGAGAAGAGATTATCTTAGGGGAAGACATGCAAATACTTGCCCTTGTGGGCACTGCCTGCTGTTTCTGATAACCCATGTCCAAGGCAGCAAAAAAGAAATTTTGGATGATAGAAAATGTACGTGAGAAGAAAAGGATCCTAAATAAAACATTTTGAAAGCATCCATCTGTTTGGGGGAAGTTTCTGGAGCTGGGAGACAACTTACCTTAATATAGGAGTAACTGTAAAAAAAGAAGTATGACTATCTTGCTTTTGAAAAATGCCTGCACCCTACAATTTCACTGAATAAAGGAGTTATCTGCCATATTTACTGCCAGCCTTAGCTCATGAGTTAAGTTGAATTTTTTAATCAAAAATTTATAATGTAATAATACTACTTAAACTCACATTGCACTTTTTACCCAGGAAACTCAAAGAACCTTCTTAACATCAAATTATTAATCTCATAGCAATCCTGGTCAGATCTATGGGAGTCAAATACTTTACCAAGTACTTAAAAATAATGTTTGCTTAGTGAATTCATCTATCCCCCTCCCCCACTGCACTCTGCAAGGAGCTGGGGCAGAGAAAGATTCAGCAGGGGACACAGCAGGTGGGGGCGGGGACAGCACCCTTGTGCCCTCTGTGACCTTCAGCCACAAGCAGACAATGAAGGTGATTGAGACAAAGAAGAGCAGGTGGCAGTGGTAACTGAAATCACCCTGGGAGCTTTTAACCATGTTTGAGCTCCCATTGCCCAGAACCACCAAAACAGAATCTCTTGGAGAAAGTTCCAGACACTGTTACTTCTAAAAGTTCCCCAGGTGATGCTGACATGCAGCCTGGGTTGCACACATCCGGGATGGTGGAAAGAGCACTGAACTAGGAGTCAGGATGCAGGTTCTAATCCTGGTTTATTTGCCATGTGACTTGTGTGAGTCGCTTAAACTCTATGAGCTTTAGTTTCTTTTCTTTTTTAATAACTTTTTTTTTTGGTGGAGGGGGAGAGGGTGGGGAGCTACACAACTTGAGGGATCTTAGTTCCCTAACTAGGAATTGAACCTGGGCCCGCAGCAGTGAAAGCACCAAGTCCTAACCACTGGACTACCAGGGGATTCTCAGTTTTAGTTTCCTTGTTTATAAAAGCACAGCCCCATGGCCAAGGGATGAGGGAAGATAGGCAGGAAGCAGCCACAGGAAAGCCAGCGCACTGGAGACTGCCTTGCCCGCCTCATGCAGGAGAAGAGAACCACCTGCTTGGACAGGCTGGTGATACATGGTACAATCTACAGTGGGAGCTGGTCATCACATGCCCATGTGTCATCTGTACCCCCATCTCCCTCTAGATGGAGGGACCTTGCCCTCCAGAAGCACTGAGAGGCCAGATGAGGTTGCTCTAAGGGCTGTCGGGCAAAGCTCTCAGGTACCACTGGGGCCCCAGGGCTGCAGGTCCAACCAGACCATCCTGCCAGGGGCTTCGCTGGTCCTTCTCAGAGTGAGGAAAGCCATCCCAAGGGGGACTCTCCTTACAGTGGTTCATGGGCTACACTAACATGTGCTTTAAGTGGGGCTTTTGTCTCCTGTTTTGCTCCAGCCAATCACAGAGCGGGGATGTCCTGAGAAAGCTGCCTGCTCAGAGAGCTGGTTCTCAAACAAGCGGCAGTTGATGACCTCAGCTCTCAGCATCACGGTCCCAGGGTCATTCAGAAGAGCCACAGTGGCTTCAAGCTGATCTGGAATGTGCTCTGGAAGACTCTCACTTGAACAGGCCATCTGCCTGCGAGAACCCAAATCCTTTTTATTTACTTGGTACAGGTATATCTGAAATTTACCAATGTGACCATTAACTATTCACAGAGCTGCTCAAGGGAGAAGGTGAGGAGAAAAGAGAAAGGTCTTTTCTACCTTGAAGAGGAGAGGTCTGAGAAGAAGTCCTCAATTATGAAGACCCCCTGCAAAGAAATGTTTGTCTGCTGGTGTAGCTGCTACCTCCTCGGGCACATGCTCGGGAGGAGGAAACTCAAAGGAGACAAGAAACAGGTGTGTTTCTGCACAAAGAGTATGCAATCTACCTCCAAGGATGCTCCACGGACACCCTGAATCCACTCAGAAGCTCAACTTCTCGGTCTGGCTTTAAACAATGTCCCAGACACTCTCCCAGGAAAGAGAATCAGAGGGAGGAGGGATTTGGGTGCCACAGGACATCTAGGTAATGGTCTCTCACCCTACCCAGGAACTGCACACAATTATTTAGTTAGCTCTCTTGGGAAGTTAGTTCAGTTCAGTTCAGTCGCTCAGTCATGTCCAACTCTCTGAGACCTCGTGGACTTTGGTCATAGCTTTTCTTCCAAGGAGCAAGCGTCTTTTAATTTAATGGCTGCAATCACCATCTGCAGTGATTTTAGAGCCCAGGAAAATAAAGTCTGTCATTGTTTCCCCATCTATTTGTCATGGAGTGATGGGACCAGATGCCATGATCTTAGTTTTTTGAATGTTGAGTTTTAAGCCAGCTTTTTCACTCTCCTCTTTCACTTCCATCAAGAGGCCCTTTAGTTCCTCTTCACTTTCTGCCATAAGCGTGGTGTCATCTGCATATCTGAGATTATTGATATTTCTCCCAGCAATCTTGATTCCAGCTTGTGCTGCATCCAGCCCAGCATTTCTCATGATGTATTCTGCATATAAGTTAAATAAGCAAGGTGACAACATACAGCCTTGATGTACTTCTTTCCCTATTTGAAATCAGTCTGTTGTTCCATGTCCAGTTCTAACTGTTGCTTCCTGACATGCATACAGATTTCTCAAGAGGCATGTCAGGTGGTCTGGTATTCTTATCTCTTTAAGAATTTTCCAGAGTTTGTTGTGATCCACACAGTCAAAGGATTTAGTATAGCCAATGAAACAGAAGTAGATGTTCTTCTGGAATTATCTTGTTTTTTCTATGATCCAACAGATGTTGGCCATTTGACCTCTGATTCCTCTGTCTTTTCTAAACCTAGCTTGAACATCCGGAATTTCTCAGTTCATGTACTGTCGAAGCCTCACTTGGAGAAATTTGAGCATTACTTTGCCAGCATGTGAGATGAGTGCAATTGTGTGGTAGTCTGAAAATTTTTTGGCATTACCTTTTTCTGGGATTGGAATGAAAACTGACTTTTTCCAGTCCTGTGGACACTGCTGAGCTTTCCAAATTTGCTGGCATATTGAGTGCAATACTTTCACAGAATCATCTTTTAGGATTTGAAATAGCTCAGCTGGAATTCCATCACCTCCACTAGCTTTATTTGTGGTGATGCTTCCTAAGGCCCACTTGACTTCGCACTCCAGGATGGCTGGCTCTAGGTGAGCGATCACACCACCATGGTTAAGTTAGTTAGTCAGTTCTTTAGTTAGTTCTCTAGGGAACTAGATGCCACATGCTGCAACGAAGGATTCCACATGCCACAACAAAGACTGAAGATCCTGCATGCTGGAACTAAGACCCAGCACAGCCAAAAACAAAACAAAAAAACTTCTGTCCAGCTAGCATAACCAGTGCCACAAGAATTGAGATGTTATCGTGAATTCCAGCTGGGCCAAGGGGTAGTCAAGTAATGATACGTTTCCATTAATATCGATAATAAATAGGTTTGGGCAACACATAGACTGAGTCTTCTCTGCTCCTCCAGTGTGATATTTACACATAACACAAATGGATCTGAATTCATTTTATTTTGGTTTCTTTGGGATATTTATTTTTATTTATTTTTTTAAAAATATATATTTATTTGGTGGTGCTGGGTCTTCATTGTGGCATGCATGATCTTTAGTTGCAACATGTGAGATATAGTTCTCTGACCAGGGATCAAACCTGGACCCCCTGTGTTGGGAGTGCTGAGTCTTAGCCACTGGACCACCAGGAAAGTCCCAGGATGTTTATTTTTTAATAAACTACTTCTTCACGATGTGCAAAAAACAACAGTCTGAATTACCACAATACTGACCCCACCTCTTTTAAAGCTTTCAGGACAGGACAGCATGTTTCTATGATTTGACGCATTTTTGTATAAGTGTCAAGTGAATTTATGAAAAGTCAATCTGATTTTACCTACACTTTTTCTTCTGAAATGTGGGAAAGAGATGTATTAGCAGGGAAAGTGTCCCATAGTAGATGAGCTAAGTGATTCTAGAAAGGAAGAGGCCCAGATTATGGCTGTCCTCCTGGCCTTTAGTACCTGTACTTCCTATGTCAGCAGCCCTGTGCCCCCAGCGAGTATTTTCAGTGCTTTGCCAACTCTGGGTCCCCTCTCCACCATAGTGGTCACCTCCTCTGCTACCTGGACCATAAGTATCTTCACCCCTACTCAGGGATACGAAGGCTCTGGTCTTACAGAAGCAGCTTGGACAAGCAGAAATATCTCTTAGGCTGAAGGCTTTGGACTTCAGGAAATTAATTCATTGCCTACATTATCAGTTCTGTGAGTCCAAACGTCTACAAGTGAGTTTGCTTGGAATAAACCACTTAGATTGGAGTAAAGCGAGAGAAGGGAGATGACCGGTACATGTGGCCGGGGGAAGTGGAGCATAAAAGAGGGAATCTGAGTGAATGCACAAGAAAATATTTGCCTTAATACCACCTTGCTTCTGTAGAGCACTTTACTGCTCTAAAGCATTTCAATGCATTTGAACTTATTTTTCAAAATCTGTGTCTCAGGCAGAACTGGCTGACAGCTGAGAAGATTGGAAGGAGTCCAGGTAACAGTGATAAGACCTGGGCTAGAACAGATGTGTCCCTAAATGGCCATTTAAGTCTGGGAAGACTCTTGGCTTCTCTGAGACTCAGTTTCCCTATTGATTGAGCACAAACTAAATTAGAATGAGGGCTTGAATTATCTGATTTTTATGAGTCCTTTCAACTCTGAATGCTGATGATGCCATTTGGTGTAACAATGTGTTTTTGCACAGCTGATTACAATAGGAATTTTGTGATGCCAAGAAGTTAGACATAACCTTGTAGAAGAAAAAGTGCTGGCTTAGAGCTACTTACACATCTGCAGCTTACTCACCAGCTATGTGACTTTGACAAAGTGAGTAAACTTCTCTGGGCCTCAGTTTCCTAAACAGAAAATAAGGACACTGAGACTTGCCTTGTAGGGTGACTGCACATGTTAAATGAGATAGTGAATCTGAACGTACTTCCAAACTCTAATGACCTATAAAAATGTGATAATGTATTACTGTTATCACTATTACCAGCACACACACAAAAATCCATTAGCTCTCTAAGAATTACCTGACAAGGGAAAACAAATGAATTAAGCAGCCATTACTATTCACCCAGCATAAATCTTAATCAGAGAGGAAAGGCCATTTACAAACCAGGGGGAAAAAAATTTTGGCTCCTTCCCTCCTCTCTGACATCCATGGAACAGACTTCCATGCACCCGTCATCCCTCTGTAAGCCTCATACAGAAGGCTTAGGACATTAACAATGAGGATTCCCTCCATGGCAAGGGCAAAGAAAGTAATCTCCTTATACAGATCTTTCAAAGATCAACAAAAGTCAACATTTATATTAAAAATAATTATACCATCATACTTAAAAAGGAAACACCCATTCTTCCAAACTTTGTAATATGTTGATTAGAGCACAACATCAGCTGGCAATGAGGAGTCCTGGACTGTCCTTTGGAAACATCTGATCATATTCTGAGATGCTGAAGATTCAATACTTTGGCCACCTGATATGAAGAACTGACTCCTTAGAAAAGACTCTGATGGTGGGAAAGATTGAAGGCAGGAGAAAGGGATGACAGAGGATGAGATGGTTGGATAGCATCACCAACACAATGGACGTGAGTTTGTGCAAGCTACGGGAGTTGGTGATAGACAGGGAAGCCTGGTGTGCTGCAGTCCATGTGGTCACAAAGAGCTGAACATGCCTGAGCAACTGAACTGAACAGAACTGAATAAAAGAGCTGACTCTTCTCTGCCATCCCCATGTACACAGCCCCTCTCCTATGTTTGGGGCTAAGTGTTCAGGGTTATGCATGCTGACCTATATGATAGCAGTCTCTACTCCAAGGTGATTTTTCACTCCCTTTCTTGGAATTATTATGTATTATATTGCTATATACAAGGTTGGAAAGAAGCTCATCGAAAAAGGGATATAATTTTTTTTTTTTCCAGGATGACCAAGTAACAGAGGGCCTTCAACTTTGGGCAATATTCAGAAAGTCTATTGGTTTTCTTTGTTCTCTGATGTTTTTGAGTCTTTCTGGGTTTTAAGTACTGGGTATCTTAGGCCATAGGTTTTAGCAGGAAAGTTTTTACATACAAACTAAATAATTTTTTAAAATTGAAGGATAGTTGATTTATAATGTAGTGTTAATTTCAGATGTACAGCAAAGGGATTGCTATACATGTATATTATTTTACAGATTCTTTTCCATTATAGGCTATTATCAGATATTGACTATAACTTCCCATGCTATATGGTAGATCTTTATTGTTTATTTTATATATTAAATCAACTTTTTAAAATAAGCTCTTAATTAATAGAATGTCAAAGAAACCACAACTTGCCTGGACTGTATTTAAGGGGAAAAATAAATTTACTTTTAACATTTTTAATTCTTCATAGTAATTTTGGTTTTTAAAAAAAATCTTGAAAATAAAAGCAAATAAGACTAAGACACTACCATACCCATCCTTCATAATTTCCATAAGGAGGAGCATAATAGATGCTTGATCAATGTTTGTCAAATTAAATTATTTTAAAAGTTTCATAAAGAAGATATACACTAAATCAGAATAAGAGTTTACAAAGCATTATTATAAAAGCTCCATTTGAAAATAAAATCAATAATGGTGTTAAGAGAAAGTGAAACCCACTTCTAATGAACTTGATGAAATACAAGTTCTATGCCTCATGGAAATGTGGAGCTAGAATTAACTCTTGATTCATGCCTATTCCTACTTCAACCTCGCTGATCATCAGAGATATATAAGCCACAGTTTTGCATTTCAATTAGTTAAACTCAATGCATTCTTTTAAATTCTAAAAGTATCTTCACAGAGTAAAAACAAACAAGCAAAAATACACATTCACACACACACACATATATATGAAATTGTTTCAACCAAAAGACTTGGGGATAACTGCTAGAAGTAAATGAATATCTTGTCATGATCAATAAATTTAGGGATAACTACTGGAGGTAAATATCTACTTTATCAATCTATCATTGCTTGCCACAATCCTTTCTTTCCTTAAATGAATCATGTCTAACGCAGGACTGATAAGGAGTAATTGATTTAATCCTCTGAGTAACATGTATCTTCTGTATCATTATATACAGTTTGGGCTCAATATATTTACTGCATCCTTTATTGGGTAACATGGAAATGGGTGCTGAGTTGGCAGTTCGATAATAAATAGCCCTCATGTTATCTGAGTTGCTCTTTTGCATTGACAAAAATGGCGATAAATTGGCTTGTAATTGAGACAAAGAAGGAAGACGATTACTCCTGATGCTGAGATGCATTTATCCCCTGACCCAGCCCTTGCTGAGCACGCATGCTCCTCCATCAGCCTGCTGGACCAGCCCTGAAACAGAGAGCAGCCCAGGGAACTGGTCTCTCTGGCACATGCCTCAGTACCCCCGCGGCCAGGAGCTGACCACGGGAGCAGCTTCCATGAGGTAGGGGCGGGGGTAGAAGGAACCACTTTACCTTCCTGCACACAGACAGGTTTGTCACTCGGGATCCAGCCTAGGGTTCCGTTTACATGCTTCATACACAGTCTCTTTGTAGAGCCCTTCAGTTTGAATCCGTCTTGGCAGTGAAAACGGGTGACAGAGCTTTCAAAGAAAACCCCTCCGCTGGGCGTCCTGAAGCCATTCTCGGGGACGCCGGGGTCCGCGCACACCTGAAGGTCATCAAACCCTAGATGCACAGAGAGAAGAAAAGATTCCTCTGAATACACTCTCTGGATTCCGAGGGTCTTCTAGGATAAAGAGCAGATACTGTCGTCTTTCCAATGCTATGGGTCACCAAACTCCACCAACAGAAAAGTCAAGAACATAAATAAACATTCTAGCGCACATTACAGACTGCTTTTTGCTCTTTGCTTAGAAAAGCGCTCATCAGTGATTTCAGTTCCACCATCAAGTTAGCCCTTCAAGAAAATTCTAGAAGTAGGGAGATGAGGAAAAGTAAATCACAAAAAGCACTCAAAGTGGTAAAAGTCACAACCTAAGTATAAAATACAGGAAGGAGCTGAGGAGGTAGAGGTGGTCAGGGAAGGGGGAGATGGAATCTGAGCCCAGCATTGAAGGACTGGTGAGACTTCAAGGATGGACCCACCTTCGTGGAGGGGGGCACAGGGGAACGGCACGCGTGACGGCCCAGCTGGGAGACCCCTGCAGGTGACACCTGCAGGGCAGCAGGTGACAGTGATACAGGGCGTGCAGAAGAGGCAGGCTGGGGATGCCCATCCTCCTTTGCCTGCTGCCCTCACCCCCACCCACCAGTCCTGGACCACGTTCCTCATCCTCTGGGAGGCCTTCCTTATCCCCACTCCCCCCCCACCCCACCTACTCCCTCTTTGTTCCACTCCTGTAACATGAACACAGCCTTCTGCTGAATTATTTGGAGAACAATCACCTCTCACTCTGGGTTATGAGCCCCCAAGGACAAGTTCCAAGATTTTTCACTGTGGTATCCCACAGGATCTATCACAGTCCTGCGTAGAACCTGCTCCATAAATGTTGGATGAGTGAGTAAACAGAGTTGGGAAAGAGAGTGGGAGACACACTGGGGTGACCCGAGAAAGCCAGGCTGAGAGAGCAGGCCAGTGTGGAGCCATGGAGCCGGGCAGCGGGTACCAGGAGGCCCAAAGGATGGATGCTGGAGGGAGTAAGTGCAGGAGAGAACTCAGAGCAGGGCTGGGAGGCCCAGACGCGATGGGCCTGAGCGCACAGGGGAGTGCTAGAGGCAGCAACGGGGTCACCAGAGTTCAAGACATCCCGGTTCAGGGGCCCGATGTGGGGGGAGGGAGACAGGCTGACAGCTGGGACCAAGGCCGATCCTTGAAACAAACATGGATGACATGAGCTCGCTGGCAGAGACAAGGATAAGGAAGGGGCGCTCTGTGTGCCCACCACTCAAAGGGAAGGAATGAAGGAGACACAGAGAACCCTAAAACTCCTGTGCACCACGAAGGCCTTCTACTTCACTCTCTTACAAAATCCTTACTGCATAAGTTCCCAGAACAAATACGCGTAACTCCATCCGGACTGGGGTTGGTGTGCCCATCCATCCCCGCCCCAGGGCAGCTGATGGTCCCCCAGGTGGGAGAGGGTGAGCAACAGCCTGGGCCACCTTAGAAAACCCAGCCCAGACCCACAGGCAGCATCACTGGAGCCCTTGGAGCTCCTGTTTTCCAGGTGATGCCCAGATGC
Source organism: Odocoileus virginianus (assembly GCF_023699985.2). Lineage (NCBI taxonomy): Eukaryota > Metazoa > Chordata > Mammalia > Artiodactyla > Cervidae > Odocoileus > Odocoileus virginianus. The sequence goes on along the minus strand of NC_069684.1, from coordinate 51,997,660 downwards.
CAGCCCCAGGAGACATCTGATCCTCTGCGACAGCTGGACTTGCAAAATGCCCTCAGCTGGTCGGTGATTTCCCCCATCCCAACTTTCACGGGCTCATGAAGGACTCACCTGCGGTCCTCCCCAACCGACCTTGTGACCCCGGACACCCTGCAGGCACCACTGGGTTGAAAGCCACACGGTACAGAAGGGGCCACGGTGACAGGGTGTCCAGAAGTCATGACATGTTCCCTCTGCAGTCAGCACAAGGCTGTGGACCAAGTGGGTCCAAGGAGGAAGGCAGGGAAGGCGACAGCAGCCACATCTGACTCTACTACATCTTTTCAGGGGGAGCGGGTCTGATATTTTATTGAATAGAAGGTGCTTTGACAAAGGAGACTCCACCTAGCCTCAGTGCCACTCACACACAGCCGCAGCTCTGCCCCGCTGTGAGCACTCTGACAGCACATGTGCGGTGTGCTCCAGGCCTGTGGAGGGTGACGATTAATACCCATCTGGGGGAGGGCAATAAAGCACCAGCTGGTTTCTAAGGGGTGGCTTCATGTTTTTATTTCAAAGGAAAAGTAGATTATCAAGTGTTTCCTAAGTGACGAAGGTTTCCTTCCAAGTCAGGCCATCACAGGGTGGGTTCTTTAAACATACGTCCACCATGGTATTGAGGTGGCAGCTAGCAGCACTGGAATTCCACCCAAGCCTAGAAAGCCCAGAAGCAGGAACATTCAGAAACCTCAGTGGTCTGGACACTTTCTGGCAGGCTGAGGGTGAAAGTCATTCTGACTCACATGCTGTAAGTCCAAGAGAAGCTGCATCAGATGGTGGGCGGCCACGGACGGGTATGCTGAGGGTAAGGTGGGGACAGGCCTCCAGAAGACCTGGAGTTGAAATCTCACAGCTGAGCAGACACCAGCCAGCCAGAGGGAGGAAGGGCGCTCCCGGGGAGGTCAGTGGCTGCTGAGCGCATTTCAGGGAAGAGGTGGTTCTGCCGGGCTGGGGGCAGGGTGACCGACTGCACAGGTGGAGCCCTGTGCGGGGTGCAGGGAGGGTAAGAGACGCTGGCTGCAGATCACGAAGGGCCGTGTGTCTCAGCTAAGGGTTTGGACTTGATGAAGGGGTGAGGGATGGGGTTGTGGCTAATACTGAGAGCTTAGAACAGTGACATTATCGGAATCAGATCTGCAGTTTTGAATGATCCTTCTTGTACCCACATGGAGGACTGCCTGATACAGACCAAGCTAAAGGCAGGAAGCTCATCAGAAGCGCCTCCCAGGCCTCCAGCTACACCTCAGGAGCAAGAAGGCAGCTTTGTAAAAGGACATCCACTGAGCCAGGCTGTCTGGGTTTTAGAAAGCTGTCCCAGCGATTGTGAGACAGCCAGCCCCACACCTGCCTGACGACTAGCAACTAAGAACTCTGGGATTTCAGGGCTTGCGCTGTAACCGGGTGGGAAACCAGGAGTTGGAACCAAGGTGGAAGCGATGGAAGAGCAAGGCCAATGGGCGACAATAAGGACACAGAATCACAGAACTTGTGACCACTGGATGGAGGACGGGGTCAGGGGAATGAAGTAAGAGAGGCATCTAGGAAAACTCCCAGGTTCTGATGATGGTGGGGCCCTGTATGAGGACTGGGGCGCGGGGAGTTAGTGTGGTGGGGCGGGGGGCACCCAGGCAGACATGTCTGGTGATGAGCTGGAGGCTGAGTCTGAAGCTCCATGGTGCCCTGGGTTGGACATCCGGGCATGGGCAGGCGCACTGCTCTGGGAACAAACACAGTGTGAAAGGAGGCGCAGCCCAGGTACCCACAAAGGACCCTGGGAATCCAGGGCCATGGAGAAGGAAGACCTGACTGTGTTATGGAAGCTAGGGAAGGGAAGGAAGGAATGGGCAGCAGGGTCAACCACCACCCACAGACCTGCTTTCTGAGTCTGAGAAGCATCCACTGGCTGGAGACCGGGACACTGGGACCACAGCCCAGGCGGCTTCAAGGACAGGGAGAACTGTCCTGGGGGAGGCTGCCTGCCTGTTGATGTTTGAATGGGGTGGGGTGGGTGACAGTATGCACTGGCTTCTCTTTCCAGATGCTTGGTGTGAACAGAAGAGTATAGGGTGGGAGTTATTCCTGGATTAGGGCCAAGGGAGGGGTTTTATTGTAATAAAATTTGAAGATGAAAGAGATTCCAATATGTCTCTACACAGCAGGGAGAAAGAAAAAAAGGCTGTGGGTTGGGGAGGGGAGTAAAGGGGAGGCAGGTGGGGTCAGTTCTCCCCACCTGAATGTGGGTGGGGAGGGAACCTGAACTGCTGAGGCAGGAAGGAGAGTTTTGCCAGAACCTCCAATGAGGGAGGCACGTACCCCATGACGTGCTCATCCTCCAGGACTTAATAGCCTCTCCCCCTGGGAGCCTTCCTTCTTCCTTCAGAGTTTGAATAGCAGGCCTCTGTTCCCATCTAGGCACCCAGGCTGTCCTCGCTTGGAGTACTGAGCTGTCTCTCCCACTGGGCTGTGAACTCCTAGAAGGGGTAGATGGGACCTTAATCTTCACCTCCTCCTATAGTGAGTGTGGGCATTTCACAAGTGCTGCTAGTGAAAGACGGGTGGTTGCATGGATGGATAGACAAATAGATGGAGAGGATAGGTGGGTGGGTGGAGAGGGGGATAGGTGGGTGGATGAATAGAAGACAGGTGGGTGGTGGGACCTCCCTAGCAGTCCAGTGGTTAGGACTCCATGCTTCCACTGCAGGGGGCATGGGTTTGACCCCTGGTTGAGGAATTAGCAGGGCCAAAGAAAAAACATAGGTGAGTAGATGGATAGAAGATAGGCGAGTGGGTGGATGGATACATGGACAGAAGGTGAATGGATGGAGAATGAGTAGGTAGATGGATGGGTGGATGGATGGATACATGGAGAGAAGATGAATGGATGGAAGGTGGGTGGGTAGGTGGGTGGAGGGAGTGAAATGCTCTGCTGGACTCAGGCAAAGGTCCCTACCCCATCTCAGCAAAGTCACACCAATCGCTCTGATAGTCCCAGAGGTTTTTGTATTCAACAGACAAGGCAGGTGTGAAAGTTGTCCCCCAGCACAGACACACTCCCAAACCCTCTCACCTTCCTCTCTCCTCCCAGCCTGAGAAGACTGCATTCCTTATATTTTCATAACCTTCTTCCAGTCCAGATCCTCGAACACCTCAGCCCTCCTCCTCCGTCTCCACTGTAAAGTCTAAGGTAGGTGTACACTAAGGCTTTGATGGAGACATCTGTGCCTCCCCCACCCAGCACACACACACACTTCTTGGCCAATCACCCCTCACTCATAAATGAGCCATGCCGCCTGCTGAGTCCTGGGCACAGACGCCTAAGCTTCTCACACCGCCCTGCCCTGGGCCACAAAGCTATTCTCTCTCAAAGAAGGGCAGATCATTCAAGAGACAGCTGAAGATGCAATCCTGACCCACTGCAAAAATGACCCCTGCTCTAATAAGAAAGTGATGAGAGGGTCACGGAAATGACAGTGAAGAATGGCAGAATTTCCCAATGACTCCAACTCTGTACTCTCTCTGCACTTGTTTTTTGCTTTTAAAAAGGACATTCCCACCTGCTTTCTCTGCTTTCACATCACCACAGTGAGCCTCGGGCTGTGTTCTGTGCCTGGGACAGCGCTGATGACCAGGGGGCTGCTGGCCCTAGAATCCAGCCCTTGGCACAGAAGAGGAAAATAAGTACAAGTGGTAAAAAAGAGAAGGATCAGAAAATGAGATGGTATAAGAAGAAAATATTCTTCATTTTGGACAACTAATCCCATTGAGCAAGATAGTAATTTTCTACGGCTTGCCACAGCTTCAGATATCACTTTTCAAATTACCCCCTAGCGGATCCGTTCTCAGCCTGGGTCATTTTTCTGTAGCACTGTTCTCTTAATGTCTTTCTGCAGTGTTGATGATCAGCCCCATCAGCTAACACATCCATTAAGGGGGGTGGGCTGCTTTAGGTATTAGGGAAGATGAGTGGAAAATAACTTTAGTGTGAGCCTGCTCAAACAATCTTATCCTAGGAACCATACTCCTAAGGTCCCAATTGCTTTGTCTCCTATTCTTCAAGTTCTATGTGTGCTTTGGAGCTAAGTAGCCATAATGTGGAGAAAAGAGTTCACAGAATAATTTCCAATATGTTTCTTTGTGGGGCAAGTGGGAGGAAAAGGGAATATTCAATTTTAATAAATCCCCAGAAGTTGCATTCCCTAGCAGTTCCTTCTAAATTTTATTCAGAGTGCAACACCTATCTACAAGAGACAGTCTTTGTGATGGTAAGTTTTAAGTGTCCACTAGACTAGGCCATGGGATGCCCAGACAGTGGGTCAAACACTTATTCTGGGTGTTTCTGTGAGGGTGTTTCTGGATGAGATTAACTTTGGCTGGGTACACTGAGTGAAGCAGATTGCCCTCCCTAACATGGGTGGGCCTCACCCAATCGGTTGATGGCTTGACTATAAAAGGGAGAGGAGAAAGAATTCTTGCTCTCTCCTGACTGTTCCAGCTGGCACATCCATCTTCTCCAGCCTTCAGACTCAGATTGAGACTGGAGCTTACACCATGGGCCCTCCTGGTTCTCAGGCCTTCAGACTCAGACTGGAACTGAACACCCTCAGCTCTCCTGCGTCTCCAGGTGACCAACTGCAGATCTTGGACTTCCCAGCCTCCATATTTATGTGAGCCAATTCCTTAAAGGGCATGCATGTGGTCTATCTCCTGTTCTGTTTTCTCTGGCGAGCCCAGAATAATGCAGTCTTTCTAAAGGTACTCACACACTTTACAAATGTGAGTGACGTGAACACTGACTATCCCCACACTTCAGGAGAAGCTATTTCTCTCAGGATGCCTGAGTTCAGGGTATAGTGGCCCATGGAGGTGGTGGGAGTGTAGTGAGGGGAGGCAGCCCCTGGGGCCTGGCCTGGGGGTCTGAACAGCCTGGTGGAGCATCTTGGCCTGAGGTCCCCTCTGATGCTCTCTCAGGCTGTCACACAGTTCAGCCCTGGCTTCTCCATCACTGGCACTGACTTTCCTGCTCTGTTTGGGAGCCCAGGAACAAGTCAAGGGTAGGACTGTAATTTGGACTCATTCTCAGCGGCATGGAGAGAATCACCGTCTTCACACACAAAGAAATGCATCCAGCCTCAGTCTCATTACAAGGTCTTGACACTTCTGGTTTGGTTACTTTTGAGTTTGTTGAAACCTAACACACAGTTTTCCTGCAAGCAACAGAAGAGTCTTTGAAAAGAATCATAAAAATGAGAGAGGTGTGAAAAGCAATCTTTTGGCTTATTATAACTGAGAAGTCATATCCTAGAAAGGAAGAGTGTATCAAATGTAGTCAAATCAATTTTGAACTGGGGCTGGGTTTCCATTTCTCTGTAAACTGCTCAATGAGTCTTTATGGGGAAAGAAACCGGATATAGATGCAAAATTTGATTTTTTAATGCATTTATTTAGTGAGAGGGTCCTGGGGCTAGGGAGAAATGGGCATCCCTGCTAAAGTTTAAACCAACACGTTTGCAAATTTTAATTAGAATTGAGAGCAACTCCCAAGCCTCTCCCCGTCGCCACCACCACCACTCCTTAAAGCACCCGCCATCAGTCTCACACCGTGGGCATTAAAATCACCCTAGAGGTCTCTGGTCTGACCCCTTTGTCTCCCAGGGGAGGACACCAAGGCCTCAAGTGTGAGCCTGGTCACTCCAATGGCTAATCACAGAGCTGGAACTAAAACCTGGGTCTCTGACTCACAATCCAGGGCTTCTGCCACTGATGATGCTGTCCCCACTTAGCCTTTTCTTGTCATATTTCATATCTGTGAATAATTCAAGCCTTCATGACATTATGAACTCTTTGACAGAAAGCATATGCATAAGTGTTTCCGAGTCCCCCACATCTATTAAAATAGGACTGAGCCAATAGCAATGGTGAAATGTTGAATGATTCGGTAAGACACACTCCTCATGGTTCCCCCAAAGCTGACACCTCCCAGTGCACAGTCTTAGCATCAACGGGCTGCAAAGCCATTCTTTTTCCCCTGAACATTCACAAATCCAGACAGTCAGCCACCAGACATCCACTGACCATGACAGGGATCTGTGAACATTTCTGGTGATGAAAGATGCCCTTGAGGAGATCACAGCCTAACTCCAGATAGCAGTTTCATAAAATAGAATTGGTCCTGGAGAGTGGAGTGTATATTGCCCTCAATAGTAAAAGAATAAAGGAAGAAGGATGTGGGTAAGCTTGAGGAAGTCCCTCTTGACCACGTAAGGGCTTTTCCCCCATTAGATGTGAACATTCCAATTCCAGTTGCCTTGGGCTGAAATCTGTCTTTTTCTCATCATCAACAATGTAGACAAAGTTTTTGTAAAACCACCTAACTAGTAAAACATCACTGTGCTTCAAAACGCATATTTATACCAAGAAGGAAACCTTTCTGCCCCTTAGAGAAAAATCTTCAAAAAATACCTTTCCTATTTTTAAAGATTCTGAGTTTTATTACCTGGGCTTGTTCAATTATAAGCACAAGCTAAAAGGCGAAGGGAAGGTCCTGAGGCTATGCTGATGAGGGGCCGCTTTGACTATCTCCTTACTGCCAACACACACCTCACCTTGACCTTCCTCACTGTCTCAAAAATTCCTTGCTCTTAGAACTATCTTTGGCTTCCCAGGTGGCGCTAATGGTAAAGAACCTGCCTGCCAATGCAGGAGACATAAGAGACGTGGGTTCCATCTCTGTGTTGGGAAGATCCCCTTGAGGAAGGCACTGCAACCCACTCCAGGACTCTTGCCTGGAGAACCCCAAGGATAGAGGAGTCTGGTGGGCTACAGTCCATAGGGTCGCAAAGAGTTGGACACGACTGAAGTGGCTTAGCACTTAGAATGATCTTATTTTTAAAATGAACACATGTATTAATAGCCAGTCTTATTCCTGAAACTGTGTGTGCTGGTGTTGTATCTGTAACAAGGTATAAGCCACAAAAAGAAGAGGAAGAGAGAAGCAGTATTAAAGAAATCATATTAAGCAAAACAAAGACCCTGATGCTGGGAGGGATTGGGGGCAGGAGAAGGGGACGACAGAGGATGAGATGGTTGGATGGCATCACTGACTCGAACGATGGACATGAGTCTGAGTAAACTCCGGGAGTTGGTGATGGACAGGGAGGCCTGGCGTGCTGCGATTCATGGGGTCACAAAGAGTTGGACACAACTGAGCGAGTGAACTGAACTGAACTAGCAAATAAATCAATTCTCTAACATCAATATTTTAAAACACAATGCTTCTGCCTATAGGTGACCTGATAACATAAAACTACCTAATGTGCCACAAGTTTCCAGGCACTGGCAGCCAACTATACATTTGGACCGGTCCATTCTCTGCCCATCAGCCCATCAGAGGCTCCTGACATCCCTTCAAGGTGATGCTTCCCTGGAGATGAACATCAATGGATGTTCTTTCTGACCTGAAACTCTAGAGAGTTTCTACGTATTCTGGAGGTCTGTCCGGTGCCAAGGTCTGGCTCAGCCATTCAGAGGATCCTCCCCAGTGACAGTTTAGGGACTGCCAAACATGCTCCAGGAAATGCTAAGGGGACTGAGTAATCCAGTCCCCAAGGCTGCCAGAACGCCTCAACTCTCATGGAGGTGGAAGAAAAGGTAAGCTTATCTCAAGTGAACCCACCTTGAGAAGAGAAACTAGAGTGGGTCACAGAAGAACAAGAGGAACTCCCAGAGTCAGAAAGTAGTAGAAACAGCAATTTAACAATTTCATATTGTTAGAATTATAATTAAAATCAATGGGAAAATGTAATTTGCTTTATAAAGATTCACTTATAACCCATATCTCCATAATAAGATCACTAGTGTTTCTTTACCTTCTCTGTTCCAGTCTAAATAATCTCCATGTTTGGCAAATTTTCAGCTTTTTGTTTTTAAAAAAGAAGAAGGAAGAGGGTACTTAAAAAAAAATAGAGATGGGGAAGAGAAAATTATAATCTGTGTTTACATTCAATTAGTCGACAAACAGTGCTGGGTGCCGAGAGAGAAGAGCAGACGGTGCTCACTCGGCAGATAACATGAACTGGGACTTCCTGCAGAGCCAGCTGACATCAAGGACCTTGAGTTTTTGATCTACAAGCCATGGCCTTATATTAGGTCAGGAAATCAATTTTAAGGGTCATAACCAACACTTCTTAGAAATGAAAGCAAAAGGAAAGGTCAGAGTACATCCTCCATGGTAAGGGTGAGTACTGTTTTGTGTGGTTTTATTGGTTCTGTTTGTGCACACAGGCTGGTCTGCAAAGTAAAATATATTTCTTTCAGTGGTTCACAGTCAAACAGACTTGAAAAACACTGCTTGAAATATACTCCACCTTACTATTCTATGTGAAAACATAAATTTACTACAAATAATAGAGTAGATGCTTAAGGGCTCAGGTTCTGCAGTGAGCTTGGGTGCTTTGAATCCTAACGCTACCATTTTCCAGGTGTGTAACCTTGGGAAGGTTACTTAACTTCTGTGTCTTAGCTGTTGTTTAGCCCTATTGTTTAGTTGTTTAGACCTATCTGACTCTTTGCGACCCTGTGAATTGTAGCCCGCCAGGTTCCTCTGTTTGTGGGATTTTCCAGGCAAGAATACTGGATTAGATTGTCATTTCCTCCTCCAGGGGATCTTCCCAACCCAGGGATCCAACCTGAGTCTCCTGTGTTGGCAGGCAGATTCTTTACCACTGAGTCACCTGGACTTCCTGTCTTAGGTTGCGTTACATATAAAATGGGCATTATAACAATAGTGCCTACTTCTAGGGCTGTTGTGAAATTCACATGAGATAGTAAGTACATGTAAAGCAATGGTTAGCACATGGTAAGTACAAAATAAATATAGGTAAACTGTTAAGTCATTACATTCAACCAGCTCCTTAAAGAACAAAACCATATAGCTTCATAAGGAGCAATCTCCTAATTTCTTAGAACTAAGAAGTGAAGTTGCTCAGTCATGTGAGACTCCTTGCAATCCCCTGGCCTGCAGCCTACCAGGCTCCTCCGTCCACGGAATTTTCCAGGCAAGAGTACTGGAGTGGGTTGCCACTTTCTTCTCCAGGGGATCTTCCCAACCTGGGGATCGAACCCGGTCTCCTGCATTGCAGGCAGACACTTTACCCTCTGAGCCACCGTAGAAGCCCCCTAATTTCTTAGAGTGACCTTCATTTCCAAGCTTACCTTTTTTCCTAACTTGCTGTAGAATTAAGTGTCTTTGAATATCACTGCAAGACATAGGAGCAGGAACAAATATATCTAGAGTCCTTCTCTTTGCCAACTGGATAAGTCATAAAACTGTCAATGGTAACACGCAAACCTCCAGAGAATTGAACTCTGGTTTCTTTAAATTAAAAGCCAAGCTTGGAGGTGAAATCTGAGGGCCAGCAGCCTTCCACACACTGACAGCTCCAGCTTTTGTTCTAAAGACAGGAGTCCAGCCCATCCCTAATGGAAACCTCCCCAGGCCCTCTTTGGGTAAGCAGTCAAGCTCCAAATCACCCCCTGATTCGGGCACAATGATGTGAACCTTCCCTGGTACCAATGAGTCAAACCAAAACCCAACAGAAAATACCAAGGTTTCTAAGATTTATGGAGAAAGAGCTCAGGGCCAAAGAACAGGTTTAAGACATGTTTTCCAATAAGAGACAACACAAAGAATTCAACAAAGGAACTCAAAGGTTTCTAAATTAATTTGGTTTGTAAATTTAGTGTTATGTCATTTCATAATTCAGTGCATTATAACTTTGCATATTTAAGAGATATCTGGGGAGGGGGGGGGAAGGGAAGCTGATTACTGTTACCATTTATTAGGCTAAACAGATTTCTCACTGCAAAAATAGTATCCCCTGGGAAATACAGCAAAGAAACACCAGAAAGCAAGACCAGGCTAGTTACTATAGTAATATTTCTGCCATACCAATAGCAAGACACACTATTGCAGCAAATTTATACTAACAAGTTACCACTTAAACCTAGTTTTCTGAAGACCCAACAATGAGTTGGGAGATACAAGATTTAGCTAGGTGGATTGAAAACTCAGTATTTTGGATTCCATTACTCAGAAGCTACACTGAATGCTGCATACACAGTTATAGTAGCAACTTGGATATTTGGATGGCAGTCAAGTTAGGTAACATTTCCCAAGAAATAGTGAGAATGTTTTAATGTTTCAAGAAATATCCAGAATGAATATAAGTCGGCTATGTCTGAGCAAGTAAATGTAGCAAAAATAAGTCTTAATAGCATAATTTCGACTTGATTAAAATGGATAAAGACTACAGATGTGGCAGTCACAGTGCTCCCCATTTGATGCCAGAACTGATATTTTCCCTCTCTTGATTTAATTCGCTTTGATTACCCAATTATTCCTAAATCCTTTCACTCAGTTTCAGCTCCAATAAAACTGATAACAATGCTAACTCATAATGTGATTTCACTCTCGTCTCATGATACTGCTCCATAAAAGCATGCCCAGCAACGTAATAAAATTATTCCAGATTGTGATATTATAACAGGAAAAAACAGAGTAAACCTTTATCTATTTGAAAATAAAGCAAGCACAGAAAACCATTCATCAGAAAAACCTGAAGATTTCTTCCATCAGTTGGGAAGAAGAATGCAACACAGTAGTATGGAAATGTCACAGTGGATACAAACTTAAACTTTAGGATGATCAGTTGACTAAACATCTGAATAAGGTATGTAAAAACTTATATGTAAAAACTGATAAGTTAAAAATGTGGCTCTTTTGGAAAGCAAATCCCTATTATTGAGTAAGATGAGGTGACCTTTCTAGACAGCTCTGTGATCCTGGATAGGTAACACAATCTTCCTGAGTTTTAACATTTTATCATAAATGAGGCAATTGAATGATTTACCTCTTCCACTCCCAAATTCCATTTCTAGTGACTTTTTGATAAAAATTTGTGCAGTCTCCCAAAGCACAAGCACTCAGACTGAAGAGGTCCATAAGATGATTCATTGTTGTATTGAAAAAAAAAAAATCCTAGAACACACTTTAAAAATGCCTGTGGTTATTTGTTGTTTTTAAAAAATCAAATTTCCTTCACATTAAAAGATGCTCAACATCACTAATTATCAGAGAAATACAAATCAGAACTATACTGAGGTATCATCTCACACAAGTCATCATTAAAAAGTCTACAAATAAATGTTAGACAGAGTACAGAAAAATGAAATCTTCCTACACTATTGGTGGGAATATAAATTGGTACAGCTATGGTGAAAAACAGTACGGATCTTCCTTAAAAAAAAGAAAAACCTAAAACCAGAGCCACCATATGATCTAGCAATCCCATTCTGGGTAAACATCCTGAGAAAACTGTAATTCAAAAAGATACATGCGCCCCAATGTTCACAGCAGCACTATTTACAATAGCCAACACATAGAAGTAACCTAAATGTCCATTGACAGATGAACAGATAAAGATGTGGTTTGTATACACACACACACACACACACACACACACACACACACACACACGAACACACTGGAATACTACTCAGCCATAAAAAAGAATGAAACAATGCCATTTGCAGCAACATGAGTGGACCTAGAGATTATCACAGTAAGTGAAGGCAATCAAAGACAAATATCATATGATATCACTTATACATGGAATCTAAAATATGATACAAATGGACTTATTTACAAACAGAAACAAACACACAGATTTAGAAAACAAACTAAAGATCAGCAAAGGAGAAAGGGTAGGGGAGGGACGAGTCAGGAGTTTGAGATTAGCAGATACAAACTACTATATAAAACAGATAAACAACAAGGTCCTACTGTACAGTACAGAAAACTATGTTCAATATCTTGTAATAACCTACAATAGAAAAAAATGGAAATAAGAATATATATATATATGTATGACTGAATCACTTTACTGTAGACTAGAAACTAAGATAGCATTGTAAATGAACTATACTGCAATTTAAAAACTTTGTTGAAATAAAGAGGTAATTAAAAATCAAATTATCTTTCTTTTCTGTAATCAACAGCTTTAGAGCAATACGAAAACTGTTTTCCACATGGAGAGAACTTTACAATTTACACAGTGTTTTACATACACAAATCTCATTTCACCCACACACCAACCCCCTGAGATCAAGATAACAGTTTGATTGCATTTGCTTTCACAGCCACCATATAAAAATCCAACTGTTAGTACTAACTTTTTTGAGTACTAACCATCTTTTTCACTGAATGACAATGAGTGAGTATGGGAGTGAAAGTCACTCAGTTGTGTCCAACTCTTTGAGAGCCCATGGACTATACAATCCATAGAATTCTCCAACCCAGGGGATCTTCCCAAACCAGGGATCGAACCCAGGTCTCCCCCATTGCAGGAGGATTCCTTACCAGCAGAGCCACAAGGGAAGCCCTGGAAGCTCAGCTGGTAAAGAATCCACCTGCAATGCGGGAGACAAGGGTTCAACTCCTTGGTCCGAAAGATCCCCTGGAGAAGGGAATAGCAACCCACTCCAGTATTCTTGCCTGGAGCATCCCATGGATAGAGAAGCCTGGTGGGCTATAGTCCATGGTGTTGCAAAGAGTCAGACATGACTGAGCGACTAACACTAAACCATCTTTCCAAAAACACTGCATATTCCCTCCCCTCAGGGGTTCAATCACCAACTAGAATCCAGATCATCTTTGAGGTTTCTATTTATATTCTCAAATGCCACTGGGGCTTTTTCAGCATGTGGGGATAGGGAGGGAGAGCAAGATACAAAGTGAAATAGAAGATAGAAAAGAAGCTGCTGGCTGAGTGAGGACAGGATCATGCAAGAACACTGTCTTCATTTACCACTAAGATGATCTTCAGTTCTATTAACAGGTAAACTTCAGGACATGCAAATAACAAAAAGCTGTTTCAGGGTTTTTATTTCTTTCTTCATTTTTAAGATGATTTCGTGCCTGCTAAGTCGCTTCAGTTGTGTCTGACTCGTTGTGACCCTATGGACTGTAGCCTTCCAGGCTCCTCTGTTGATGGGGTTCTTTAGGCAAGAATACTGGAGTGGGTTGCGATGACCTCATGCAGGGGATCTTCCCGATCCAGGGATCAAATCCATGTCTCTTATGTCTCCTGTACTGGCAGCCGGGTTCTTTACCACTAGCACTACCTGAGAAATGATTAGTTCAAGGAAAAGCTTGCTTCTATCACCTAAATAAAATTACCATAGAAAATGTGCCCAGATGTTCCAGGAACCACTATTTCTGTTCTGTCCCCCTTGGATTCAGCTATCTTTGGCCAAAGTCACACTTCTCCTTGCTTAAATTTGTGCCTGCAAATTCTATATCTGAATGTGTTGGGATCATGTATTTAAATAGCAATGGGTTTGAAGTGTGGGGGGGGTATTTTAATTTTTTATTGGAGTATAATTTCTTTACAAGGTTGTGTTAGTTTCTGCTGTATGATGAAGTAAATCAGCTATATGTATACATCCCCTTCCTCTTAGACCTTCTACCCACTCCCATCCCACCCCGCTAGGTCATCACAGAGCACCAAGCTGAGCTCCTTGGGCTATGCAGCAGCTTCTCAGCAGCTATCTATTCTACACACGGTAGTGTATACATGTCAATCCCAATCTCCCCATTTGTCCCACCCTCTCCTTCCCCTGTGTCCACGGGTCCATTCTTTACGTCTGTGTCTCTATTTCTGCCCTAGAAATACGTTCATCTGCAATAGCAAGGTATTTTAAATTAAAAGTTTTATCACTGATCTCCCTTATAAGGTTATTTAAGTCAATGCAATCTTTATAAAATTATCTTGAAGATGAACAAAACATTGAAAGAAAGAGTTGCTCAGCTGTGTCCAAGTCTTTTTGATTCTATGGACTGTAGCCCTCCAGGCTCCTCTGTCCATGGGATGTTCCAGGCAAGAATACTGGAGTGGGTTGCCATTTCCTTCTCCAGGGGATCTTCCCCACCCCCGGATCAAACCCCGGTCTCCTGCATGGCAGGCGGATTCTTTACCAGCTGAGCTAACAGGGAAGCCTCATCTTTATGCAGGCATATATAAGCTGGAGCTTGTCAGCAGTACAGAAGTTAGAGAATGTTATTTCTGGGAGGAATCTTAGAAGTCACCTAAATAGTTCTCCCCCTCATTTTCTAGCTGAGAAATGTGTGACCAAAAAGTTTAAATGACTGTGCAGACACACACGGTGAATCTCTTAAGCACGGGATTAGAAGACAAAGGCCAGATTCCTGATCCAGGTGTCTTCCTATTTGGAGGGCAGAAAGCTAACCTCCAAGAGGAGTTAACACGAGCCTGCCCCTGCTGGAATGGGAATCTAAACGTGATGGCACCTTTACCTCAGACCACCACCAAAATTTACCTCCAGGAAAACATATAGCAATCAGATTCTGAAATCTAAAGGATTTCCTCTTATCTAGGATAAGTGTACAAATTCATCTGACCAGACTTGTAGAGTATGTGATTCTTCCCTGACTATAAAAATTGGGGGAACATTGCTCTTTTGATGCATAAAGAGAGTTTTTTTCCTCTCCCTCTTTTAGAACCATCTCAGAGCACAGCACGCTAAGACATTACCAAAACCTCCCTGCAACAGGCCAAAAGGGTTTTGAAGGTGAAACTAGAAAGAAAGAGGTAACCTAGTACATATGGATTCCCAACTATCTCATGAGTAGATCAGCTTCCTTCTTCCAAACAGTGGCAAAGTATCCCATTTATACCTTGTACTGTGATGTCTACCTACTCATGATCAGTTTTTTTTGTTGTTGCAGAAGCAAATTTAGGCTGGATAAAGCAGGAAGGGGCCAGGGTCAGGGAGACAGAGGTTCTGAAGGGCTTCTCTGAGGATAAGAGGGGATGGGGGCTGCACAGGTAGCACTCCAGGGCCAACAGCGCGGGCACCTGGGGTGTTGCTCAGCTTTGAGGGGTGCTGTGGGGGCAGCCTGAACCCTCCTGAAGGAGCAGAACTGGAAACCCGAGCTGGAGGTACCCAGGCAGCTGAAGAAGGGGCGGTAACACAGCAGCACCTAGGCATTTTCCCTGCCTAGCACCGCAGACCCCAGGATTCTTGTGGGACCCAGTGAATGTGGTCATGGAGGAGACTCCCACACCCCCCATGAGATAACATACACACACACACAGATGCATAAACACATAAGACTGAATTTCTCATCAGCCGGGAAATTAGGAGCTCAAAGCAAATAACATTTGCTTTAGACAAATACAGGAATGTGCCACTTCTTCCCTCTTGTCTCCACACGAAGCCTCGCCCCTGGTATGTGAGTTTGCTGAGAACATGGATGAGTCGCCCCAGTGGCAGTTATCCTAGAATTCACGAAGCTTGCATGAAGGTCATCCCCAGGGATAAGACGTATTCCGCCAAAGGACTGGTCTTTTGGGATAACCCTCTGACACGTCTTTGACTGGCAGAGTTTCCAGACCTGATTCTATCATTCACAAAGCACAGGTAATCTGGATTCCTCGCATGACCTATGTTTTATAAAGCATCACATCAGGGTCCCGAGCATCTCATGGCTGAGTTGTAACATCCGGTGCGTACACAAACTCCAGCACCAGGGCATCCCAGGGATGACGGGGTGGCCTCCCTGCAGCCCATTGATGGCAAGTTAGAGGTGGACCATCAACTTGAAAAGGCTGCACATTTTATCTTTTACTGTGGCCTGTGGTCCTCAAGGGTATCCCTCTCCTTAGGCTAAACAGGCGCTGGCATGGTGCCTTTAACCAAGCGGAGAGGCAGTGAATCTGAATGGTGCCCTGGTGTCAGAGCCTACTCCTGCTGAGATGCCTAATGGCACGATGCTTTTACGAGCATAACTGTGGTGCTGTGGCCTTAGGCTGCAGCAAGATCATGCTCTCCTGGACGTCCCTGTTGGTCGAGTGGTTAAGACACTGCACTTCTAATGCAGGGGATGAGGGTTCAATCCCTGACCAGGGAACTAAGATCCCACATGCTGCCTGGCATGGCCAAAAGGTAAAAAATAAACAAGTAAATAAAATTAAAAATAAAAGAATGTACACTTCCTGTATTATTCTTCTACTGGGGACCCTTGTATAAAATTTCATAGTACCCCAGTTTGTAAACATGTTGGTCACACAGCATTTCCTCAGGATCACCTATATATTTGGCACCTGGACCAAAATAATTATTTGTATCTGTTCATATGATAAAACTCTCTGAATCCATTAAAATTACATTCTGAAGACTTCCTGATCACTAAATGTTAATGATTATGGGACAAGTCCCCACATGTATGTGTACATACATGCTCACTCAGTCATGTCTGACTCAGTGTGACCCTACGAACTGTAGCTCGCCAGGCTCCTCTGTCCATGGAATTCTCCACACAAGAATACTGGAGTGGGTTGCCATGCCCTCCTCCAGGAGATCATCTTGAGTCAGGGATTGAACCCACATCTCTTATGTCTCCTGAATTGGCAGGCAGGTTCTTTACCACTAGCAACAACCAGGAAGCCCTCTCCATATGTATAGCTACCTCGAAATACAAAACATAAAAAAGTGTATACTGCACAAATAATTTTTTGAATATACAAAAAGGGTGCATATGCGCAGAAAAAAATGAAAAGAAATATTCCAAAATATTAACTGTGTTACTTGGGACTGATGGGTGATTTTTCTATTCTTCTCTATACATTTCTGTATTTTCTGAAATCTCTGTATTGAACATTTATAATCAAGAAACAAACATTAAAAAAAAAAAACTTAAAAAAAAAATGAACCCTAATGGCAAGGGCATGTTAAATTCAAGGTAGATGAGAGCTGATCCATGTGGCTCTTGTCAGACACACACAGTCTCAAAGATTCAAAAGAGGACAAACAAGTGAGGCTCTTCGAGAGGAATGTGGTACTGAGGACAAGCTCTGCTTTGGTGGGTATTACATTTCAGAGGTGCCTGCAAATAATATAATGTCCCTTTAGTGGTTTACCTAAATCATCTCCCTGCCCAAGCAGAGGCATTAGCTCTGAGCACCCAAGACTCTGAAGGTCTGCGGTGAACGTCTAAGGGCTGTTGACATCTAGTATGGTGCTGGCATGGTTTATAGCTCTGCTCCCTGAAAGGGGTGCCTGCAGCCTGAAAATAAATGCTGCTCACCCTGGGCCAGCACTAGGAGACTAGGAGAGAAGCGAAACAGACGGATGCCTCAGATAAAACAACCGACTGGTCGGGATTGATAACGAACCACTACATCCTATCTGAAATTACTTAATTTCTGAAACACCTCATTATAAATATGCTGTCAATGGAGTTCGTGGGGTTGTGAAGAAAGGAGATGAATCAGAAACAGTTTGACGAAATACCACTGGTTCCCCAAACAAATATCCTTCCCTCTGATCTTAGCCTATAAACTTGTGCATGCTCAGTCACTAAGCTGTGTCCGACTCTTTGTGACCCTATGGACTGTAGCCCACCAGGCTCCTCTGTCCATGGGATTTCTCAGGCAAGAATACTGGAGTGGATTGCCATTTCCTTCTCCAGGCGATCTTCCCAAACCAAGGATGGAACCCTCGTCTCCTGCATTGGCAGGTGGATTCTATACCACTGAACTGCCTGGGAAGCCTGTAGCCTATCTGGAGAATAAAGGAAAAAGCCACCAATGATGTAAGACATTCTCTAGGCAGCCTTGGGCTACTGAAGAGCAGCTTTGTTTCATTAAAAAAAAAAAAAAAATTACTAAAAATATTACCAAAGGGCATTGAAAAGTTGGCCTTTTTAATCTGCAGATTTCTACCCTAATTCATGCTTTAAAATGCATGTTACAGTCTTATAGTATGATGTAGGTAGAGGGTATTTGTGAGCAGTCGAATAGAGGGGTGAAAGTATTAGTCCTGTCCGACTCTTTTCGACCACATGGACTGTAGCCCACCAGGCTCCTCTTGTCCATGGGATTTTCCAGGCAAGAATACTGGACTGGCTTGCCATTTTCTTCTCCAGGGGATCTTCCCAACCCAGGGATCCAACCTGCATCACCTGCATTTCAGGCGGACTCTTTACCATCTGAGCCACCAGGAACTTTCTGAATAAAAGGATAAATTCATTTAACATGAATGCAAAGAAGAAATGCAGATAGATACTTGTTTATGTAGCAAAAGGTTTGGGGTTTTGTTATTATTTATTTTTCTTGCAAAGTTTATAAAATCCTGACCTTCTATAACATACAGGCAAATAAGTCTTCCTTTCTCAAGTGTCAACATGCAGCCTATATTATCATTATATGCCAAAAAAACCCAAACAAAATAGAATCTGCACTTAAGTAAAGCTGAGACTTGCTCAGTATCTCTGCTACTTCTTATGGCTGGAAGAACTGCAGAGAACTCTGTGTTCCAGGATTCAGCTGTTCGCTAATTTTCTCTAAGTGCAATTGAGTTTTTAATTTCATCTCTTTGCTATGATTTCAGCAAGCAGATGCAGGTAGTGCCTCTACCTATAACATATTATCAACTAGCAGCTAACAGGGGTGACCAGGAATCATGCACTTCATTTGGTTCATGAGAGGTGGCACTCAAAATCTTTGACACTAGCCAATCTGGAAAAAAAAAAAAATCTGATTCTGGTTGCATTTCAGGATTCTTGGATTCCCGCAGGCCCAGACACTCCTACCTTGAGCAACCATGCACAGGAGACTGTCATAATTTCAAAGTTGGATAGAAAGAAAATGAACCAGCTGCTATATAATTTTTTATGGTGCCTACGATTTGTCTCATTAGTTGGCAAATAGGATAGGCTGGGAACTAAAGTTAGCAGCTCCAGCTTCAACTCTGCACCAGAGGAAAAAGTGATCCACAGCCACTTGCTCCCTCTAGTGGGAGGGAGGGGTGGTACATCACAGCTGCTAGGCTGGCTCCATCACTGCAGTAACCCACGACCTTTAGCCAATTACATTAGATTCCAGAGCTTTGTTCCCTTATCTATAAAAGAGGGTTTGGGAATGACCCTTCCCTAGGGGCTCAGATGGTAAAGAATCTGCCTTCAGTGCTGGAGACTCGAGTTCAAACCCTGGGTCAGGAAGATCTCCTAGAGTAGGAAATGGCAACCCACTCCAGTATTCTTGCCTGGAAAATTCCACGGACAGAGGAGCCTGTGGATTATAGTCCAGGGGGTCCCAAAGAGTTGGACACAACTGAACGACTAACACTTTCACTTTCTTTTTTGTCCATCTCTCAGAGCTGTGGGGCACCTGGAGATGTAAGGTGTTTAAAGTGCTTTGCAAATTCTGGAAGGCTATTCAAAGACAGTTGGGAAGTGACCTGATTGGTAAACAGAGGACCAAGGATGGGAGATTTGACTGGAATCATAGAGGTGCAGCACAGAGGCTGGGTTCCCTTCTTCAGAGGCTGAAGGAAAATACCTATATGCTTCCCTGTCTCTACTCATGGTTGTTACCCCTTGGCCAGAGAGCCAGCTGGAGAAAGTGGGGATGAAACTCAGTAGGCTTCCTAGGTCACTTCCACCTTAGGAACAGAGCAATGCTACCTGGGTACAAGTTATGGCAGCCCAGTGTAGGAGTCTGCAGACCATGCAGACCAAGTGGGTTGTGGAGCGGGGCAGGAAGCCAAGAGGAAACAGAGCCCTGCTGTATAATAAAGGGTCTGGCAGGCCTTTGTCCCTGTTCCTAGGAGGTACCCTCCAAAGCCTTGGAATTTCCCGAGTGATAAGTATCTTTACTATTCACAATGAGCCCCGGATAAATTATGATAATGGATGACTCAGAATGGGGGCAGACCATGCCAGAAAGACCAACTACATGATTGGAGGGTTGGAGCTTTGGGTCAGGTGATGTCAGCTCAACCTCTGACCTCTGGGGAGGAGCAGAGTGTTGCAGATGGGAGTTCAGCCATGTGGCCAATGATTCAATCACTCATGCCTATGGTAATGGAAGCCCAGAACAGACACGGGACCCCAGAGCTCAGGGGAGCATCCCTGGCTAGAGACCTACATTGACACAGCAGGAGAGTGATGTGCCCTGAGGGCAAGGGCACTTTGTCATGGGGACCCTCTCAGACCTTACCTTATGTGTCCATTTTTTAACTAGTCTTCTTTGATTCCTTTAGAATACAACTATAATCGGTAAGTACAGCACTTTGTTGAGTTCTGTTGAGTCTAATGAACTGCCAAACCTGATAGGATACTGGAAACCCCCAAATTTGCAGCCAGTGAGCCAGAAGTGCAGGTGATCTGGAAACCTCAGAATTTGTGGCTCATGTCTGATGTGGGGGCAGTCTTGTTGGGAACCACATTCTTAACTTACAGGGTCTATGCTTAATCTGGTAGTTAGTGTCAGAATTGCACTACTGGTCCTCAGGGCCCAAGGGGGCAGGAAGGCAGTGGGAAATGGGGTGAGTGATCTTGATCTGGATTTCTATCAGAAAACCTGGGGCTGAATTATCAATTTATCATCACTTAGCTTTGTGACTTTATGCAGATTATTGTTGTTGTTCAGCCGCTAAATCATGTCCAACTCTTTGGGACCCCATGGACTACAGCCTGTCAGGCTTCCCTGTCCATCACCATCTCCCATAGTTTGCTCAAACTCATGTCCACTGAGTCAATGATGTCATCCAACCATCTCATCCTCTGTCGTCCCCTTCTCGTCCTGCCCTCAATCTTTCCCAGCATCAGAGTCTTTTCCAGTGAGTCAGTTCTTTGCACCAGCTGGCCAAAATATTGGCACTTTGGCATCACCATCAGTCCTTCCAATGAATATTCAGGGTTTTCCTTTAGGATTGACTGGTTTGATCTCCTTGGAGCCAAGGGAGTCTCAAGAGTCTTCTCCAACACCACAGTTTGAAAGCATCAATTCTTTGGCACTCAGACTTCTTTACAGTCCACTCCCAATTCCATGGGCTTCCCTCCGAGCTCAGTTGGTAAAGAATCTGCCAGCAACACAGGAGACCTGGGTTCAATCCCTGGGTCGGGAAGATTGCCTGGAGAAGGAAATGGCAACCCACTCCAGAATTCTTGCGTGGATAATCCCCACAGACAGAGGTACCTGATGGGCTACACTCCATGGGATCACAAAGATTTGGACACAACTGAGCGACTAAGCAAACATACAGACTTTTGTCAGCAAAGTGATGTCTCTGCTTTTTAATAGGCTGTCTAGGTTTGCCACAGCTTTCCTTCCAAGGAGCAAGTGTCTTTTAATTTAATGGCTGTAGTCATGGCCTTCAGTGATTTTGGAGCCCAAGAAAATAAAATCTGTCACTGTTTCCACTTATGCAGATCACTAAACCTGTTAATTTCCTCCAAACGTAACCTCCTGACTGGTAAAATGGGGGAAATAATACCTGCCACATGGAGTTATGAGAACTGAGTGAAATGTCACTCCAAGTCCTGAGTGAAATGTCACTCCATTTCAGGAGGGAAGGTCTAATCTGAGCAGAGTGGTGGGGGAGAGCCCAGAATTTGGTAGAGTGACACCTCGGTCAAGTCCTGAGCGTCATGGTAGGGAGCTGGGGTCATGGCCTGCAGGTGAGGTGGGAGGAGGGCGAAAAAAGAGTGATGCAAATGGGTTTTGAGAATAGGAAGATGATCCAGAAATGATCTGAAAACCTCCTTCTCTGAGCAGAGCGTCTGACACGTGACCCCCACTGAGAACGCTCCCCTCCTAGAACAGGGATTTTCCAGGTTCAGCCTGGAAGGAAAAAAAGAGGCCGAGAGGCTGAGTGAGTGGGACTCTACGGCCACCATTTATTTCATGTTTCCTATATGGGGGTTACAGGTAAAAAGTCATCTTAAAAAAGTTTCAGCCATTATTTTAAGAGTTTGTTTCAGAGAATAGATCTGAATCAAGATGGCTGCTCTCCTGCAACTTATCCTGAGTTTCAAGAATCAGACAACAAAATTAAAGTGACCTACCCTTGGAAGGGAGAGACTGCTGATTAGAAGTTCTGATTGCAAGGAAGAAGATTCTAGATGTATCTGTCTAAAAAGCCTAACAGCAAGTATTCAAAAAGTGATTGAAAAAACAGGGCTGATTCCATACCGAGGCTCTAGAAGAAAAGGTGACTCAAAAGTGTTGAGATGCTCTTCTTCTTTCCTCCGCCTTGAGGAAAGTGGCTTCAGGTGTTAAGACCTGGGGAGTTCCCCGGGGGCCTAGGGGTTAGAATTCTGGGCTTCCAACTGCCGAGGTCCAGGTTCAATCCCTGGTCTGGGAACTGAGATCCTACAAGCCATGTGGCACGGCCAAGAGAAAAAAAAGATGTTAATATCTGTGTACAAAGGCTGGAAGGAAGGGCACCATGGATGCACATAAAGGTGTGACATGGGCATGCAAGAAGAGCGACAGGAAAGCATGGTAGATAGAACCGAAAATGACTTGCAAAAATCTTAAGGACCAAAAAACGGTAGGGGACGGGGATGGAGAGTGGCTCTATCCGTGTATTTATCCAGCAGTTAGCAGGCACAAGGAGCTTCCCCGGTGGCTCAGCATTAATGAATCTGCCTGCCTGCACTGGAGGCACAGGAGACTCGGGTTCGATCCCTGGCTCGGGAAGATCCCCTGAAGGAGGGCATGGCAACTCACTCCAGTATTCTTGCCCGGAGAATCCCAGGAAGACAGGAGCCTGGGGGTCTATAATCCATGGGGTGGCAAAGAGTCAGACACCACTGCAGTGACTGAGCACGCACACACACAGCCAGGCACCAGGACAAGTGCTTCTGGGGAGAAGTGAGGGAGAGTGTCTCTCCTTGTTCATCAGTCTGACGGGGAGGCCAAAATAATCCTGCCTTGCACCCTGTGGCTTACAGAATTCTTCCTGAAAAACAGCTCTTCAGTCTCAGAGCTCTTTCTACATCCTCCCCCATGCCCCGGCCGGCGGGAAGCTGGAGGAAGACGCATGAGGAACAGCCCATCAGGCAGTATTGAGCTCTGTCCTCACCCTGTAACTCCCACTGGTGATCTGCCCTTTTCTCTCCTGAAGATGAGTCTGTTCCTCATTCATCCCTCTTTCAAACAGACTTCTGCTAGGTTAGCGCTGCGCTTGGTGGAAGGCAAAAGCTAGCCAAGGCTGGGACTCCCGGCCACACCCTCCTTTTACAACTGAGGAAACTCAGACTCCAAGAGGTTAAGCAACTTGTCCAAGGTCATCAGGTTATTGGGTCCAGGGCCAGGATCTGATTCCAGGACTGTCTAGCCCACTCTCTCTCCTGATGGTAGGTAGAGTTCAGTGAGTCTAAAGAAGGGTGAGTGAATGAGTCTCAGAGGGCTTCTGAGGCAGGGGGATGCCCCCAGGAAGGCAGGAAGGCCTGGGAGCCGGATCTCCTGGAGAGGAGAGCTGCAAATAAGCGAGTGGGTCCGTGGGGGAAGGCTTGCAAGTGAAGCTTCAGAGTTGCGAACTGCTCAGATCTCAGACTGGTTCTGGAAAGATTTTGCTTTGAAATTCCAGAAAGACCTCAAGAAACTTGGAGAAGTGGTCCTTGCCAGTAGCTCATATGGTGGTGCTAGCAGTAAAGAATCTGCCTGCCGATGCAGGAGACATAAGAGACATGGGTTCGATCCCTGGGTTGAAAGATCTCCTGCAGGAGGTCATGGCAACTGCATGGCACTCCACTATTCTGGCCTGGAGAATCCTACAGACAGAGGAGCCTGGCGGGCTACAGTCCAGAGAGTTGCAAAGAGTCAGACATGACTGAAGCAACTTAGCACGCACGCAGGTTCCTCTTCCTCCCAGAAGGACATCATTTATTTATTTTTCAGAAATCTCAAATCCCTGTTTCTCATGAGGCCAGGAAGCCCATCTGTTCCAGGTCTGCTTGGCTGTGGCCTTGACTGCACTGGCGCGGAAGCTCTCTCTAACTTGCCGTCTGAATGTGGGATTAGTGTGCCCAGCAGGCTCTGCCCCCTCAAAGGGCTGACTTAACAATTTCCCCATGAGACACCTTCTGATTCCATCACCGGGGTCAGGAGCATGCACCCAAAACACAGACTGAAAATCGCAAACCACCATGGGGAGCACCAGACGGTCTGGTTTCACTGCCGGGAGGGATGAAGCTGTGCTTTCTACAGCACTGACATCTTTTCAAGGGCAGGTTTCTTCTTGCTGAATTTTAATCCACAATTCTTTATGTTTTTCAATAAAGTCGAAAGCTCCCTACTGACATTTCCAACCAGCAAAGAAAACAAAGGCGTAAATATGCTCAGAAGCACCTCTTTCCTTTCTAGGGAGAGTTGGGGGTGGGCTGGACCGTGGGGAAGGCCAGAGCTTGAAGTCAATTAGAAATGGGTTCGAATCCAGCCCTGCCTCTGGTCAACCACGTGGTCTTGGCTGGACAGGTTGCATTTCACTCCGTGACTCCCATTTTCTCATCAACAAAACCAAGTGAACACGGGCTGAGTTGTGGCGAGTATTCAATGAACCATCATGTGTGTAAAAGTGTGACGCCCTCAATAAGCTTCCGTCTGCCCTCCTTCATCTGGAAGAGGTTTTTTTCTCCCTCTAATGGTTTCTTTGAGGAATTTGATAATTTGTCCTTAAAAGCATAGGCACAAGTAGGAAAAGTTGCTTTCATCTCTTTTGTGTCCCCGCCCCCTCAAGAAATTGTGTGTCTCTAGCAACGCAGCGCCCTGCATAGTCTGCTGTGCTCCGATTTTAACGTCATCATCACGGGGATGACGCAGAGGGTGGGTGGGAATGGGACCATCCCTAAGGAACTCTGGTCCCAAGATTAAGGAAGGAAGGAAGGAGACAGG
Source organism: Odocoileus virginianus (assembly GCF_023699985.2). Lineage (NCBI taxonomy): Eukaryota > Metazoa > Chordata > Mammalia > Artiodactyla > Cervidae > Odocoileus > Odocoileus virginianus. Next base: position 51,972,863 of record NC_069684.1, on the reverse strand, counting down.
GCCCCAACACCCACGTGGAGGGCCACAGAGCTGAATGGTCTCAGCACCGGGAACAAGACCAGGAGGAGGCTGGAGCCCCCGTGCGCCGGGGCTGTGGTTCCGTCCACACAGGCAGGGCCCAGGGTGGCCTGTCTCTCTGCTTCCTGGGGTACCATACAGAGATCCCCGTGGACAGTGGTTTGCCTGCTGACATCCACATTTCTTCTGGGGAGAATGGAGCAACGGGCAGAGTCCTTAAAAATGGAAGTGGTTGAACCTAGCCTTCAGCACCCGGCCACTCCCCCAGGGAGAGGCAAATAGCTGGTTCGGTCTGAGGGTCTCGGGGCACAGGCCCCCTCACCCCAGGGCACACTATCAAAAGCCCTCTTCCCCACAGCCCCCCGAGAGTGAGGACACGGTTTGTCGCTGCAGACGTCTCTTTCCTCCCCCAACAGTCCTGGGCTCAGGAACTGCTGTCCTGGGACAGGTCTCTCCTCCATAGGACTGTGCCCCCGCATCACTGGATCCAGCCCCACTGACAACCCTCCCGCTCACAAACCTGCCCTGAATCTCCTTGAAACCATTTAGCCAGCGCTCTGGCTTCCTCCGAGTCAGGAAGGCTCCCGCCTCACTCTAACAGTTTCTCAGGCCACATGGTCTATGAAGCTCTGGGTTTCCTGGGCGGCTCTCCCAATTCCTCCTCCCAGACCCAAGCCCTGGTCCTCACAGACGCGGCTCCATTGGCAGCCCCACCCCTGTGATCAGGCCATGCTCAGGTCCACTGGCCTCGCCCCGCCTCAGACAGAAGCGCTGACAGTACAGGGCCGTGAGGCTGGAGACAGGGTCCTCGTGCTGCGGGGACGCCAGAGCAACGTCCTTAAGATGCTGGCTGACGTGAGGCGACCCAGGAAGGAGCACAGGGCCTGCTCCAGGCTACGGTTCCAGCCCTGAGTGTTCCCTCCTGCTCTTCTGCAAGACTTCAGGAGGCAGCAGCCACGCAGAGAAGAACACAGATACCGGCATCTGACAACCTGCCCTCAACCCAGAATCAGCCCATCTCCAGCTGTGTAACTTGGGACAAGCTAATCAACCTCTCCAGGCCTCAGTTTCCTCATCTGTGAAATGGGGACAGTGAAGTCCTTACCTCCCAGGGCTATTGCATGCGTGCTAAAACAGCTCAGTCATGTCCAACTCTTTGCGATGCTATGGGGTGTAGCCCGCCAGGCTCCTCTGTCCATGGAATTCTCCAGGCAAGAATACTGGAATGGGTTGCTATGCCCTCCTCCAGGGGATCTTCCTGACCAGAGATCAAATCTGCATCTCTTACATCTCCTGCTTTGGCAGGCGGGTTCTTTACTACTAGCGCCACCTGGGAAGCCCCCTGGTAGGAGGTTTAAAGGAAATCTGATATCTAAAGTACTCAGAGCTCTGCCTGGTGCCTGGAAAGCAATCGATACATGCTGCTCATTGTTACCATCATTATTGAGTGGCCTTCACCTCTTCTGGGAAGACGTTTGTTTCCTCCTCCGTATCTCCCCAACGTTATGTTCATATCACCAGCCCAGCACTTACTGTGTTGCTATAATTATTTAGTCATGTGTTTTTTGACCCAACTAGATCACATATTTATTACTCTGGCAACCTGGTGAAGGCCAGGAACCCCTTCTCAATGCAATGTTTTGAGAACACATAAAATAAAATGCACAGGATTTTAAAGGAAACTGATCGTACTGAAATACAGTTATCAAAACATTTCTCAAAAACAGATATGTGATAAGGTAATCTATCTGCTTCCTTTAACACATCAAATAACAAGATTTACTTCTGGGTCTCATAATTACCCTTATTTTGAAGGAGTGATGAGCATAAATGGTATTTTGAGATATTTGCCACAACTATAAGTCGTATGAAATATATGCCATTTCTACTGGTGATAGATCACAGGGACGACTGATATCGTTCTGGTCAATCTCCTGCCTTTATAAGTACACTTCAGTTAGAGATTAGTGAAAATCAGAAGGTGATTTTTTTTTTTTCTAATCTAAACTCACAGACCCCTTGAAATCTATTGAGAACCTTGATCCAGACTATGAGTTTCTAGGAGTTCATTGTTCTATTTATCTTGGTAATCTCAGCCTCAAGTACAGAGCTTGGTACACAGGAAGGACTTAACACATTGTTTTTTAAAATTAATAAACTTAGCACATTGTTCCAAGTGCTACAAACAGATGCTGAGGTTCCTGCCCTCTAAAAGCAAAGATCTGTATGCAAATAACTGTGACACAAGAAAAAAGCTGGAAAAAGCCATAAAGTAATTAGAAGGGTAGGGGGCCTCAGGTATGTGTGTGCACATGTGTGTGTCTGTGTGTGTGTGCATAAGGTGAGGACTGGAGGACTGGATGGCAGTCCTTGCCTTTATCAAATTATTCTGAAATTATAAATGATCACTCTATTTCCTTGGCTAAAGTGAGCTTTTCACGGACACAGAGCATGCTTTATTTATATCTGTGCAATAGGAATAACATATCAAAAATATTAAATGGATATATTTTTCATTCCCTTATAATCATGGTCCCTGCAGCCCTCATACAATTACAGCTAAGTCTTTTCCTCAAGGAGGGGAGCAGAGCAGTAGGGAAGGCCAGGGAGGGAAGGAGGCAGACATGGAGAGAAAGTAGCCACCTGCCACCTTCAGGGGTGGGTGGTGGGGGACAGAGGAGGAGAGGAGGAAGGGGTAAGGGCAGCACCAGTCTCGCTCCTCTTCCCCTTGGGGCTGACCTCTCAACATCCAGGGGGAGGGGAGAGGGGAAGGAGGGGGAAATGGAGGATGGAGAGAGGATAAGGGAAGAGGATAAAAGCTTAGGGCACTTATCTCCGGCATCCTTTCAAGATGCTGGATAAGGACCACCTTGCAGATGCCTTGGCATCAACAGATGACAACCAGAGCAGAAAGGAAACGCAGCGGTGTGTGCCGGGATCTGATAGGCAGGGGTCAGGAGAGCGGCCACAAGGGTCCCTGGGCTTCCAGGTAACATGAAGGGACCCAGGGTGGACCTGGAAGGTAGCTGAAAATTGAGAGGCAGCAGGTGTGCCCTGAAGCTGCCACAGGGAGAAGAGAGGAGGCTCCATACCTAAGCTGCAAGTGGGACACCCGAGTTGGGCGCAGGATGGAGAGCGAGGCGAGATTCAGTAGGCAGACCCATCAAAGCAGGTGGAAGGCCGAGGGACCTCAGCCCCAGCGTCACACCAGTTGTGGACTCCAGCCCTGGACGCCAGCAGGATGCCTGGTGCCCAGGATGAGGATTCAGACAAGAGCTCAAAGCCAGCCTGCCCCTTCTCAGAGCCATGAGCACATCCCAGCTGCCCTGCACCCAGAGGTCACATCAGCCCTTGAGGACGCCAGGACTGAGCCCAGACTCTGTACCAAAGAGTGATGAGGCAGCGAGGGGCACTTGCGGGAGAGCCATCTATGTGGTTTACTGTAACTGCGTCTTCTCCTCTCAGCAGCAGGACTTTTGATTTGGAAACACACCTACTTCACCCGCCCCACCCCAAGATCAGTGCACTGCACTGCAGTCTGGGGTTCTTTCTTGTGTGTCTCTGTGACACCCACTGCCACAGTGTAGATGATATAGGCCTACGATACTTGGCCTTCGTTTTGTGTGTGCGTGCTAAGTCCTTTCAGCCATGTCCAACTCTTTGTGACCCTGTGGACTGTAACCCGCCAGGTTCCTCTGTCCACAGGATTCTCCAGCAAGAATACCGGAGTAGGTTGTCATGCCCTCCTCCAGGGGATCTTCCCAACCCAGGGATCAAACCTGCATTACGTTTGCTGTATTGGCAGGCAGGTTCTATACCACTAATGCACCTGGGAAGCCCTACTTCCCTGGCCTTAATTTTGCCAAGGGAGAAAAAGCAACCAAGGAATCTGGAAATCTGAATGCCACACGGAGGTCATCCCCAAACAGGACTAGAATTAAAGCCTGTTCTCATTGGCTCGGCATCAGTGTCCCTGCTTCCCTGTCTTCCTCAGATAGGCAAGAGAACCCCTCCCCTATGCTGAGATCTTTATTAAAAAAAAAAAAATCAACACGCATATGAAAAACGAAAAGAATTTTCAACTAATACTATCATTTGATTGAACTAACCATAAGATAAAATTCAGAAAACACATGACTTTAACAGAAATATGTTTAGTCACATCTGACTCTTTTTTGACCCCATGGACTGTATTTCTTCTGTTCATAGGATTTCGTGGGCAAGAATACTGGAGTGGGCTTCTCCAGGGGATCTTCCTGACCCAGGGATTGAACCCATGGTTTCTGCATTGGCAGGCATATTCCTTACCACTGAGCCCAATTAAGAGTGGCAGGGGAGATTAATTTTGGAAGGCATGGAATTTCTACAGAATTTGAAGGAGAGCTTATTCATAACTTAAACCAAGCTTTAACAATGTGTACAGTTTCCTGTAAACCACATCTAACTCATCCTATGAGTTCACCCATTCACCAGAGAGAATAAGAGAAAGGGGCTTTTCTGTTACATGGTTAAAACTGTGACCCACCATGCTTGGGGCCACGAGGTTGCTGAGCTCCTGGGGAACAGCTCCCAGATTCTGCTTCCTCCCTGGTTTCTCTAACTCGATAAGGGGCGCAGGGCAGCTGCTTACCCACAGGGAGCCTTCATGTACTTAGAAAAAGGGAGACGTGAAAATCCCAGGCCAGGATGAGTAAAGCTGGGGCCACCTGTACAACCCCGTCACCAGGAGATGGTACTCTGCCGCTCAATAAGATATTGCCTTTACATACAAAGTCTCCATAGTCAAACCCTATAATCATTTAAAAAGCACCAGTTTGCTGAAAATCTATCTTCTTGAGGGGTAGTTTCTTGTTTGGCTCTGGTCCACAGGGAAGTGTGCAGGAGAGAAGAGAGAGTTCTCAACAGTGGCCTCCAATCCTCCAATCTCTTTATCTACAAAGGCCTTCACTTCCCCAATTTACCCTGTTCTCAATGAGTAAGAATGACTGTGGGTTGTCTATTCTGACAATAATTTATAATCTTCTTCCCCAAAACTTGAAAACACCTTTGCCTGAAACTGCCCTGCTTTTCTATGTGTTCACACTCCAAATCCTTTCTTCCAAGATGGTAACTTGCCCTCCTTTAACCTTTCCCCGCCCTTCATCTACACATTCCTTTATTGCTCTATCTATTTTACAGTCACGTGTGTTCTGTGATCATCTCTTACTCTAAGCTCCTGGAAGGCACACACTCCTATTCAGTTTTACATCTTTGAAGTTCTTACTGTTCATCTTTCATATGAGCGGAGCTCAGTAAAAGTTAATTTAGTGAATGGACCAAGGTGGGGATGGATGGATGAGTGGACAAATGGATAGATGGGTGGGTGGATAGATGGGTAGATGGTGGATGGGTGCATGTTGGATGGACAGATGGACAAATGGGTGGATGGACAGATGGAAGGAAGGAAGAAAGAGGACAGACTCTTCTTTTGGGTATACTACTACAACTTACTTTCTTTTTGTATTTCTTTGGAAAAGCAACTCACATTCATCCTCATTATCACACTCATTTGAATCCTAGGCACGTTCTCAGTTGGGGAGGTCTTGCAATTTCTCCGCTGCCACCACTAAATTAAAAGCACACTGGCATGCAGTAGCAAGGGAAAGCCATAAAAGGTCCAGAACTTGAAGGGCTAGATTTCTGACTAAACCACAACCCACATATCACTGTTCTCACTTCATATTTAAGAAATAACAGTTTTCTGTTTGGAAAATTCCCCTGGCCTCCCTTCTCTCACCTGCTTAATATGCCCTCCCAGTTCTCCTGAAATATCTTTATTCTTTCCTAAGACTCGCATTGCCTATTTCCATCAAATTTTAAGTCATAAGGAAGGAGAGTCAGAAAACAACAAAGGAGAAAATAAAGTCCACACTAAGAAAAATAAAATAGGTTAGCTGACAGCCAAAGGAATATCTGCCAATAGCAACGCCATTTGTCTTAGTTACTGCTTTTAACTTTCTCTCTCTCCTGGCTTTAATAGAAATAAAACTGCGTGTCTCCAGCCTCACGCAGCTAATGTACAGTTAGCACCCCAGGCAATAGGAGCCACAAAGTTCAAGTACAGTGGAGACAAATTCAAGTAAACAGATTGTAGACACAATTGATTGCAGCATTTAGTCTCAGGGTGCTAGCCAGCATAGCTGGTGGGCTTCATGCAAAAAAAAAAAACCAGGGGAGTCCTATGGGAAAAGAGTGCCATATAGCCAGCAAGGGGGCACCTCATCACAGAAGTACTCAGCCACTGGACATAAAAGATGTAAGGATGGCAGGGAGGGAGGGGAATAGAGCAGTGCTGCCAAATGGTGATTTGCAATCTTTGTTCCAATAAAAATGCCTGAATCCACTAGCTAGTTCTGCTGAGCCTCCCTCCCCCCATACCGTCAGATCCCTGCTGGAGGAGTACCACCCATGTGACCGTCCTGCTGTGGGGCAGGAACAGGTCCACCAAGCCCGTTAACGGATCCACTCAATGGTCACCCCTTCCATTCCTCTGCCTGCACTTCAACATCAGATTCATACCATTTTCTCTGATGGCGTCAGGAACTATAGCTGCAGAGTGGTGGCCACTGCCAATAATCAAGAGTAATCACGACAATGGTTTCGAGTTGGCCCTTTAGACTTCCAATTCCAGCATCCAAGGGAAACCTGCTCCTTAGCCCAGAACCACCACCCTGAGCCACTGAGCCCCATACGCAAGCTTTACCTGAGCATTTATTCTTCTAGTTCTAAACCAGCTGGGAAAGATGCTCAACATCACTCATTATCAGAGAAATGCAAATCAAAACCACAATGAGGTACCATTATACGCCAGTCAGGATGGCTGCTATCCAAAAGTCTACAAGCAATAAATGCTGGAGAGGGTGTGGAGAAAAGGGAACCCTCTTACACTGTTGGTGGGAATGCAAATTAGTACAGCCACTATGGAAAACAGTGTGGAGATTTCTTAAAAAGCTGGAAATAGAACTGCCATATGACCCAGCAATCCCACTTCTGGGCATACACACCAAGGAAACCAGATCTGAAAGAGCCACATGCACCCCAATGTTCATCGCAGCACTGTTTATAATAGCCAGGACATGGAAGCAACCCAGATGCCCATCAGCAGACGAATGGATGAGGAAGCTGTGGTACATATACACCATGGAATATTACTCAGCCATTAAAAAGAATTCATTTGAATCACTTCTAATGAGATGGATGAAACTGGAGCCCATTATACAGAGCGAAGTAAGCCAGAAAGATAAAGACCATTACAGTATACTAACACATATATATGGACTTTAGAAAGATGGTAACGATAACCCTATATGCAAAACAGAAAAAGAGACTCAGATGTATGGAACAGACTTGTGGACTCTGGGAGAAGGCGAGGGTGGGATGTTTGAGGAGAACAGCATTGAAACATGTGTATTATCTAGGGTGAAACGGATAACCAGCTCAGGTTGGGTACATGAGACAAGTGCTCGGGCCTGGTGCACTGGGAAGACCCAGAGGGATCGGGTGGAGAGGGAGGTGGGAGGGGGGACTGGGATGGGGAATACATGTAAATCCATGGCTAATTCATATCAATGTATAACAAAAACTACTGTAATGATGTAAAGTAATTAGCCTCCAACTAATAAAAATTAAAAAAATTAAAAAAAAATAAAAAAAATAAAAAAAAATAAAATAAAATAAAATAAATTAAAAAAAAAAAAATAAAAATAAAAATTATTAGGAAATATAAAAAAAAAAAAAAAAATAAACCAGCTGGGAAATCTTGTGTGCCAACAAAGCATTGCCATTTCCAGCAAAAACACAGTTGAACCCATGTCCCCACGTGGTCCAGGTTGAGCATCACTGAAAGGGGCTCAGAAAAACCAATGTAAGTCTGGCCTGGAAGCCACAATCAGCCCACACTGCCTCCTGGAAAGTCCTTGGGTTATTTCCAAGGCCTCTGAAATGAACTGTGTGAGGCACAACTGACGTTCTTGGGGCCTGAGACTTTTCAATGCTGACCTCACTGACTCACTCACGTACTGTGCAGGGTCTCAATTCACAGGACTTCCTGTGCCTTTTTCAGCCGGGCCGGAAAGACTCCATCCAAGCCATCTGCTCCCACAGGCAGGAGCCAGTGCCCCAGCCTGGTGCTGATGATGCAGAGATGGCAAGGAGGATGCCGGCTTTCCTCGTCCTTGCCAAGAAACCAGCCCAAACCTGCTGAAGGGCGATGATGAAACATCCACGTTGTATTGAAAACCAGAGTAAAAGCAGGCACTTCCCTGGTGCTCCAGTGGTTAAGAATCCGCCTGCCAATGCAGAAGACACGAGTTCGATCCCTGGTCCGGGAAGATCCCACGTGCTGCAGAGCGACTAAGCACACACACAACTACTGAGCCTGTGCTCTAGAACCCAGGAGCCACAGCTACTGAAGCCCGTGCACCTAGAGCCTGCGCTCTGCAACAAGAGAAGCCACTGCAGTGAGGAGCCTGCGGACTGCAACTAGAGAAGAGCTGGTGTGCGCCACAAGGACCCAATGCAACAAAAAATAAATACATATCTTTTAAAAAGAGTAAAAGTAACAAGAAGACAACTACCAATGGATGAGACCGCAAGTGAGTCCATCATAAACCTTAAAGGGACACTTGGCAATTCTAATTCCCCGTCCTTCCACCATCCTAACCTCCCACCTACACTCAGCTTCATACAATCCCAGCTTGGTGGTTCTAGATTGCTACCTGGAAGCCCCTCAGAGAGGGCTGAGTCACAGCGACAGAGGACCTGGGTGGCACCAGTAACAAGCTCCTCTCTTCTCCAGCTGCCGAGGTCCAGTCCTCAAATGCCAATTAGGAGATGCCCTGGGTAGTCCTAAAATACCTAACATGCAGTTCATAAAATATTTGGAGGGTATCATTAGGAAGCATGGCTAGGCTCCCTCAAAGCAACTTGTTTGAGACATGACCATATACGCACACATCTACAGAAAATATTATAGTATGTGTAGAAGTGGCATATCTGTATTCAGACAAGGTACTTGAATTCCAACAAGCATCAGAGGGATTAAATTACTTCGGTGAGCTCTCTTGCAAAAATTGGATATTTACTGCTGCTGGTATCTATAACAATTTTCAGGCACTCTGCATTACCTCACATCAGCCTTCCTAGTTCATTGCACCAAGATACATAAACTTTCTTAGGATCTGCCCATTTTGACTAGAGGTCGTTCGTTATTTTCAAGGCTGTAATTTGGTGTCAAGACTTTCAAACACACATCCTGGGCATTGAAACATGGCCCGACCACGCCAAGTGAGTTATTCTGCAATTCTCAGTGATTGGAAGTAACTTCAAGAAGATGAGCACCTCCACAGACAAGCCTCTCCTTTTTCAACCACAGGGAAATAGAACCAGGGGTTAAAACTTCCTCCTATGGCTTGGTGGTGTGAAGCTGGCTCTGTCCCTGTCCTGCCCCTGTCCTTCATAGCTCCTTCTGGCTAACAGGGTATTGGGGGAAATTTTCACAGTGCCTCTCTTGGCCGTCTTCTACAATGCGCCCAATCCAATGACTGCCCCCAGCACTCTGGGTGGACACTGTCCCAACAGTCCACCTTGCCCAGATCACTGTCCCAGGACAATCAGACACACTCTCCTTCCTAAGAGGCAGCAGTTAAACCTTAGACTCCACTGGTGCTTCAACCGAGACTCTCCAGGGCAATGACTAAACCGCTCTCAGCTTAAGTGTCCCCAACTGGACACCAGGGACATTGCTACCTCCTAGAGCCAGTGGGCGGACTCAGTGAGATAAGACACATAAACCAGTTAGAACAGTGTCTGGTACTATTACACACTCAATTAAAAAAAATTCTGAAACAAATTAAAATGAAATTAGGGCTTCCTGCTGATCTTGGCACATTTAACACGTGGATAATTTTTCTCCTTCTGAACATGCCACAGAAATGAAAATAAAGGATTGGGAAACATCATAAACCCCCAACAACATAGAGAACAAGAGAAGCAACAATGCAAAAAATGTCTCTAATTTCTTAAGAAAATGGAAAGGGGATAGATAAGTTAGCAGAGCTGTGATGAGTACAATAAGGCGAACTCTTTCTGAGCCATGAAACTCCAGAAAGGCTGGGCAGTTGGAAGCATCAGGTTCTGCAGAAAGTGGGGCTGAAATGTATTAAGGAGCAGTGAGACCCAGGTCCCTTCTCCTGGCTGGGGCCTCCAGGAGACCACCCATCACCCGTCACATTAGGAGAGGAGAGGTCGAACTTGGGAGACTCAGCAACACCAGGCACAGCATAAGACACAAACAGGGACTTCAGTGAAAGTATAAATCTACGGACTTCCCTGATGGTCCAGTGGTAAGAATCCACCTTCCAATGAAAGAGATGTGGGTTCAATCACTGGTCAGGGAACTAGATGCCACATGCCGAGTAGGAACTAAACCCATGCTGCAACTACAGAAAGCCCATGCACCACATCGAAGACCCAGCGCAGCCAAAAGAAAAGTGTAAATCTAGCCCAAACACCCCTCCTCACTGCCCTTCCACCCTCTCTAGGTAAGGTGCCATGGAAAGGTGGCATTCAGGTGAATCTCCTCATCCCTACCCCAGGTGAGAAGTCAGAGGACTCTCCTCTGGGGAAATGAACATCCACAGAGAAAAGACTTATGGATGTTACAGATGTGGACAGTCAGGAACCACCTCCCCTCATCCTCAATGAAATGGCTAAAATTCCAGCCCAATTTTCAGTGATGCCTAGGAATTAACAAGCCCCACCTGTGCACATGGGACTTCCCAAGTGGCTCAATGGTAAAGAACCTGCCTGCCAACGCAGGAGACATGGGTGTGATCCCTGGGTTGGAAAGAACCCCTAGAGAAGGAAACGGCAACCCACTCCAGTATTCTTACCTGAGAAATCCCATGGACAGAGGAGCCTGGCAGGCTACAATCCATGGGGTTGCAAAAGAGTGAGCAACTAGACAACAACAACAGCAACCTGTGCACATAGAGCTCCCCTACATGTCTAGACCTTAATCATGAGGGGTCAAGGAAGTCTCAAATTAAAAGGCAATGCACAAAGAAATAGGAAACAATGCAGAAAGACAATCAGGGAGTAATCCCAAGAAATGAGAAGACACAGATTTGGAAAACAGGAAATCCAACACTGGAAAGCAGACAAACCACAAGACAACTGGGCAGCAGACCTGGAGAACAGGCAATCCAAACTGGAATGGTAGTGGGAGGGTTCCATGAAGGATGTCTCCAGTGGGGGGAAAATGGGATTGATAGATCACTGATTGCATTTAACCATACAGAATGTAGTATTACAAAGGATTTAGAAGTTCTTTTGGAGATTTAGGGAAGAATTAATTATATAGACACAGAAATATGTTAAAACAAAACACCAACAAAGTGATGGTTAACTCATGAAAAAACAAAAAGTTACTGGAAAAACAAAAGGAAATGTTATCTTAGAGAAAACAGAAAGAGAAATTAAGGAAACGATACCATTCACCATTGCAACAAAAAGAATAAAATACTTAGGAGTATATCTACCTAAAGAAACAAAAGACCTATACATAGAAAACTATAAGACACTGATGAAAGAAATCAAAGAGGACACAAACAGATGGAGAAATATACCGTGTTCATGGATTGGAAGAATCAATATTGTCAAAATGGCTATACTACCCAAAGCAATCTATAGATTCAATGCAATCCCTATCAAACTACCAATGGTATTTTTCACAGAACTAGAACAAATAATTTCACAATTTGTATGGAAATACAAAAAAACTCGAATAGCCAAAGTAACCTTGAGAAAGAAGAATGGAACTGGAGGAATCAACCTGCCTGACTTCAGACTATACTACAAAGCCACAGTCATCAAGATAGTATGGTACTGGCACAAAGACAGAAATATAGATCAATGGAACAGAATAGAAAGCACAGAGACAAACCCACGAACCTATGGTCACCTTATCTTTAACAAAGGAGGCAAGGATATACAATGGAAAAAAGACAACCTCTTTAACAAGTGGTGCTGGGAAAACTGGTCAACCACCTGTAAAAGAATGAAACTAGAACACTTTCTAACACCATACACAAAAATAAACTCAAAATGGATTAAAGATCTAAATGTAAGACCAGAAACTATAAAACTCCTAGAGGAGAACATAGGCAAAACACTCTCTGACATAAATCACAGCAGGATCCTCTATGACCCACATCCCAGAATTTTAGAAACAAAAGCAAAAATAAACAAATGGGACCTAATGAAACTTAAAAGCTTTTGCACAACAAAGGAAACTATAAGCAAGGTGAAAAGACAGCCCTCAGATTGGGAGAAAATAAGAGCAAACGAAGCAACAGACAAAGGATTAATCTCAAAAATACACAAGCAACTCCTCCAACTCAACTCCAGAAAAATGAATGACCCAATCAAAAAATGGGCCAAAGAACTAAACAGACATTTCTCCAAGGAAGGCATACAGATGGCAAAAAAACACATGAAAAGATGCTCAACATCACTCATTATCAGAGAAATGCAAATCAAAACCACAATGAGGTACCATTACACACCAGTCAGGATGACTGCTATCCAAAAGTCTACAAGCAATAAATGCTGGAGAGGGTGTGGAGAAAAGGGAACCCTCTTACACTGTTGGTGGGAATGCAAATTAGTACAGCCACTATGGAAAACAGTGTGGAGATTTCTTAAAAAGCTGGAAATAGAACTGCCATATGACCCAGCAATCCCACTTCTGGGCATACACACCGAGGAAACCAGATCTGAAAGAGACATGTGCACCCTAATGTTCATCGCAGCACTGTTTATAATAGCCAGGGCATGGAAGCAACCTAGATGCCCATCAGCAGACGAATGGATGAGGAAGCTGTGGTACATATACACCATGGAATATTACTCAGCCATTAAAAAGAATTCATTTGAATCAGTTCTAATGAGATGGATGAAACCGGAGCCCATTATACAGAGTGAAGTAAGCCAGAAAGATAAAGACCATTACAGTATACTAACACATATATATGGAATTTAGAAAGATGGTAACGATAATCCTATATGCAAAACAGAAAAAGAGACTCAGATGTATAGAACAGACTTGTGGACTCTGTGGGAGAAGGCAAGGGTGGGATGTTTCAAGAGAACAGCATCAAAACATGTATATTATCTAGGGTGAAACAGATCACCAGCCCAGGTTGGATGCATGAGACAAGTGCTCAGGCCTGGTGCACTGGGAAGACCCAGAGGGATCGGGTAGAGAGGGAGGTGGGAGGGGGGACCAGGATGGGGAATACATGTAAATCCATGGCTAATTCATTTCAATGTATGACAAAAACCACTGCAATGTTGTAAAGTAATTAGCCTCCAACTAATAAAAATAAATGGAAAAAAATAAATAAATAAATAAAAATATTTAAAGTTTAATCTTAAGTTCATCAGAGTTAAACTCTCAAAAAAAAAAAAAAAGGAAATGTTATCTTAGTATACTTTTGGACTTAGTAGTGAAAAATACTTACCAAGTCAATAGAATGTAAACCATGACAGATTTAAACAAAAATTAGGAGACAACTGCCTTGAGAGAAGAAAGAATGGGAACTCGGGAAGGAAACTTCCCATATGAAGTCAGTAAGTGTGTGTGCTCAGTCACTCCGCTGTGTCCAACTCTGTGATTCCATGGACTGTAGCCCACGGGGCTCCTCTGTCCATGGAATTTTCCAGGCAAGAATACTGGAGCAGGTTGTCATTTCCTACTCCAGGGCATCTTCCCGACCCAGGGTTCAAACCCACATCTCCTACATTGGCAGGCGGATTCTTTACCACTGAGCCACCCAAGAAGCCCATATGAAGTCAATAGTTAATGTCTAAGATTTTTGATATGTAATTTTTATAAATCAAGAGATATATCTGTCAGCAAATGATTTAGAAATGTGAGGGTAACCTTATAAACAATGAGAAGTGTTGACAGTGCCTGACTCGGAGGGGAAGGGCTCAGGCCAGGGCGGGGAGGCGCAAGAGCCCACTCTCTCCCAGGTTAAACCTCTGCCCAGAGGTCACGGTTTCTATGCTTTCTAAAACTCTTGCCTGTCTATTACCTATCAGGTGAGAATTCTGGTATGTGGACCCATGGACTTGCATATATATGAATCTGCATATTCATTTGTATAATCATTTATGCAATGGTGTCTTGGTGACTGTAATGGAGAGCTTTAGTCTAACAGAATAAAATGTTCTATTCAAAACTGTTTTATAAGAAAGATACATTCAACTACTAAAGGCAAACCTGCTTCCAAGAAGGGAAAAGTTGAAGTCTGCTCAAAGAATTAGCATTTGATTAGAATCATCAGGAAAAGCACAGTGGTGCCTGAATAGAAATGATACTGCCAAAGTGGTTCTATAAAAGAATGAGCTGCCCGTAATTCTTACTGAGGTTCAGCTATAACTCTTTCACCCAGAAGAAAACTGATGGATGAAGATAGATAGTGTTGCTTTACAACACTGTGTTAGTTTCTGCTATAAAGCAAAGGGAATCAGCTACACACATGTGTACATACCCTCTTTTTTGGATTTCCTTCCCATTTAGGTTACCCCAGAGCTTTGAGCCGGAGAAGGCAATGGCACCCCACCCCAGTACTCTTGCCTGGAAAATCCCACGGACAGAGGAGCCTGGTAGGCTGCAGTCCATGGGGTCGCTAAGAGTCAGACACAACTGAGTGACTTCACTTTCACTTTTCACTTTCATGCCTTGGAGACGGAAATAGCAACCCACTCCAGTGTTCTTGCCTGGAAAATCCCAGGGACGGGGAAGCCTGGTGGGCTGCCATCTATGGGGTCGCACAGAGTTGGACACGACTGAAGTGACTTAGCAGCAGCAGCAGAGCCTTGAGCAGAGTTCCCTGCTCTATTCAGTAGGTTCTCATTAGTCATCTATTTTATATATAGTATCGATAGTCAATGCCAATCCCAATCTCCCAATCCATCCCACCTCTGCTTCTCCCCTTGGTGTCCATATGTTAGTATTCTGCATGCTTCATTGTTACTGTATTTCTGTCCATCTTCATCTGGACTGCAGACTCCATGAGGGCAGGCTGTATCTATCTCCATCACCATAGCTCCCTCAGTGCTCAGATATCAGTAGAATGCATGACTGCATGAATGCCACTTTCTAGAGCCTCCTCACAAACTCTGCCAAGGGGATGAGACCTGAAATGGCTAATTTTAGCATGAGGTATAAGGGACAAATAGTGAGCTCCTGACAACAGGGTGGGAGGAAATGGGAGCTCTCCCTACAACTGGGTGTGAATCACAGAAACTCTCCAGAAACCTTCACACCCCCGGAGCCAGCCATCTGCTCAGAAGACAGCAATTAGGACACGGCAGCCCGACAGCCCAGCACCACTTGTCCGTGGCTGTGAGCTGTGTACAGAACTGGCTGGTCATACGTCCCCTCCCACGCCTGCATCAGCTGTGTGCTTACCTGCTACATGATCTGTTTACAGAGTCACCACTCAGGGCTGCTTTTGTGCTCAAGGGTCAAGGCTATTGTTTTGGGCATCAACAGAAGGAAAAACAAAGGAGGCTCAGAGTGAGAAAATGAGGCCAAAGCACATCAAATCCCTTAAGAAAGATCACAGGAGTCCCTCAGAGCACCTGCCCAGCCTCCTTTCTAGGCAGAACCTCTTTGTCAAGCAGGACCAGATCTGTTCCACCCAAGGTCCCCAGACTCCAAGGCAATGCTTGAACTATTTTTCATTGCTTTAAAAAGGTAAATGGAAATAGTACATTTATCCAGGACAAATCTGCGTAGACCAATATAAAAATCCAGGCTTCTTTGATTGGAAATACAAGCTGGTGAAAAGGTTGATATTCACATCCACATACATGTTTAATAAAAAAAAAATGAGAGAAATAAATGAACTACTGCTGAATAAAGACAGTCCCTCTCTTCTAGGGTACGAAGTCAGTGGGTTGAAGATAATAAAAAGGATCCAGTAGGGTAAAGGCTGGGAGCCACTGTTCTCAGAGGTAGAGTTGGGTCTTTGGTCTTGTAATCAGACCCATCAGAGCTGCACAGAGTATCCAGGAACCCCTGAGGCACTTAGTATAAAAAAGGAGAGAAGGTGGCAACACTGAGGCGGGAGAAGGCAGGTGCAGCCTACGGACAGCGCTGTGTCTGGGGCTTGCAAGTCTTGCAAGTCTGCTTGCAAGGACCCATGCAGGAAAATGATGCTGGCACAGATGTGTTTTGGAACAACAACTTTGTTAGCTGTAGGGGGGACAGATAGGAAGGTGCAATGCTGGAGGCGGGGAATGCACCAGGCAGCTTCGAGAACAGTCCAGGAGCAACAGGGAGAAAGTGGGAATGGGGGCCATGGGGCCAAGGCAGAGAGAATGCCAGTCACCGAGATGGGGAACTTGGAGAGAGAAGCACTTTGAGAAAAGAGTAAAACTGAGTTTTAGACAAGCTGAGGTATGTGGAGGACATCTCAGTGGAAGTGTCCAGTGGGTAGTGGCATATCTCCACCAGGTCCAGGAAAAAAATCTGAGTGAGTGGGAGAAAAATACCCAGCTCTAGGTGGTAACTCGAGCCCCAAGGCTAGATGAGCTTGCATGGGGCAGACTGTGCTGTGCCAGAGGAGAAAAGGGCCAAGAAACTCTGGCCATGAAGTGATGTCCCCACAGTCACAGGAAGAGGGGATTTCAAGAAAGAGGAGAGCAGACAAGACCCCACATTGGGCATGGACTTGGTACTCTGTGTCTTCAGGTGGTGACATTTATTGGGGGAATTTCAGTGGGGCAGTGGGGATGGAAACTATTGCTATGGATTGAAGAGTGAGATGGAACTGAATAAAGAGCCTAAATATGGACTATTACTCAAGGAACTCGGCTGCAGAGGGAGAACAGTAGGGCTGGGCCAGGACCAGGGAAGGGTTTCTATTTGAAAGGGGAGATGTTAGGTCTTTCTGTGGATGGAGGCTCCAGGAGGGGCAGGGGTGGGATGGACAGAGGGCCCCACACTTCCCACCTGGCTGGCTCCCACTCTGCCTGCTGAAGTGAAGGTGGCATCTCCCAGTGGCCAGTTTGTCTTGGGATTTGGTGCAGCTGTGCTCACCTCTTCTCGGGGACATCAAGTCCTCTCAGATCTGGTATGGGACTGAGGGGCTTACTAGAGAAGGGTGACCAAACCTAGCTAGCTACCCATCAAAATCTCAGGGCGTTGGTGAAATATACAGATTCCCAAGCTCCACCAGTTCTGCCTTCTCAGAGTCTCTGGAGCAGAGATCAAGAAATATATATATATATATATTTTTTTTTTAATTTATCTATTTGGCTGTGTTAGGCCTTAGCTGTAGTACTTGAGATCTTCGTTGCAGTGTACGGGCTTAGCTGCCCCATGGCATGTGAGATTTTAGTTCTCTGACCTTGGATCAAACCCACATCTCCCACACTGGAAGATGGATTCTTAACCACTGGACAATCTGGGAAGTCCAGGAAGTCTATCTTTGCAGAAATTCCCCAGTGGTTTCTGGTGCATTGAGACACCACTAACTTCACTCACATGCGTCGTGAATCGTATACCTAAGGGCGCACCAGAAGCATGGGAAGCAGGACCTGGTCCGCTCGTTCCCCAGGACTAACCAGTCCCGAGGCCTGCCCACTACTCCTGCCCTCACATGGTTCCAGGCAGTTCCCAAGAGTCTTGAGAGAAACTGGTGCCAATTTGCAAAGCTGAAGGGACTGGGGCTCTCACGTACCAGCCCTTCCTCTGACAGAGTAATGACAGAAATCCTTTATCTCCTTAAAGCTGTCTTCCTTTACCCATAAGGGCCTGGAAGAACCACAGGTAATAGAGGTCTGCAATCACCTGGCTCGAATCACATCCCCTGAGGAGGACTACATACAGGCCAATCTTGGGAAGTTCTGGCTGTGATATGAGTTTTAGTGCCAGGCCCAGCACCCGCAGAAAGAATGAACAGTGCCGAGTTAAGACACCGTGTTCATCTGGGAACCAGGAGAGCCACGCAGCTGGTCCAGCAGCCCTTTTCCCAGGACACTGCAGCTCTTTGCAAACTGGTCCTGCCTTCCAGAACTGACAAAAGATTCAGGCTCTAGAGGCTGGAAAAGAGCCACAAGCTTGTCAGTCCTTCCGAGGGGGCAGGGGGAGGCGCTGGGCACCTCCACAGACCCAGAGGAATGGCCTGACCCTGTGAGGCCTCACTTGGGGTGGGGAACTGGGTGAGCATATACCACTGTGAAGGAAGCTGCAGTCCGCTTCGGGTCAAAGAAGGGGCAGGAAGCCCACCCAGCTGCAGAGAAGGCCTTGAGAGTAAAGGTGAGGACGGGGCTGTCGACACTCAAGTCCTTCATGTCTTCAATAATCCAAAGGGGCTCCCATCCAAAGGCCACAGTATTCAACTTGCTTTGACCTCTAGGGCTCTGGCTGAGTCTCAGAGGTTCCAACCGAAGATCAGAGGTAAACAGTGTGACCTCTTCCCACAGAAGGTGACATGAGGGCCCTTTCAGTCCTGCGAACTAGTAAGGTGGTTAGGGAGAAAGAAAACCCACGCAAAAGGCCTGCAGTGGGAGAGAGGACCTCCAAGGCTCCCAGGCTCTCTGTAGGAGCATTGCTTCAACCTCCGTTGTTTGGGAAATAAAGTTATCACCTAGCCTAAACTGTCTTCCCGAAAAAGACATGTGTGACCTAATACAGCTAACCTCCTGTGTTACAACATGGTCTTTTAACCTGGTTTGCACGTAAGTGCTATCTGTTCTAAGGGTGGGAATAAAAGCAGCTTTGATGGCTAAAATATACACGTTTCATATGCAAAATCCTCACCCCAAGCAGACACGGTAATGATCTGGTGCTCTTTGGAGAAAGGTGGTTCCTGTGAATTTATAAAAGCCAGAGGTATCCACAAGAGCCATGGCAGTCCTGGCCTGCCAGGTACCCCTGTCGGGGGGTCGTCTGTTGTCCTGCCTGTCCCCCCACGAGATCACCAGGACCCGAAGTGCAGAGCCAGATGCCTGTCTGCGTACTTGGCAGGCCACAGGCGCTGCTGCAATTAGCAAGCTGGATCATGAATCAGCATCAGACGCGGGCAGCCTCCACCGGAGCGTAGCGGACGGCTTATAAATAGCAGAGCTGCGGCTGCCTCTCCAGCCCAGGCTCCACGCGAGGCAGGGCAGCTGCCGCCAGCAGAGCCTGGAGAGGGTCCCGCAGCCCGCCCACCCGCGCGGGCCGCCTTCCAGCTGTGACCGTCGCGTGGGAAGCGGGAAGCGGAAGGGGCGGCTCGCATCAAGCTGTGCAAAGTGTGCGCAACGCAGAAGGGCCCGTGCTCCCCGATCCTCTCACGCAACGGGCACGGGAGAATTCGCGGGCCCTGCTCTCAGGGCCAGGTCTTGATGCGAATACACAAACCATCAAGGGATGACCAACACTGCTGCTCCACTTCTAGAGCATCACACAGCTTGCACGTGCAGTCACACCCATAGGGAGCACCCCTAAATGCCCCTCCCCAATTAATGACCTGTGAGGGGCCACTCAGCCTGAAGAAGGGAAGCAAACATCTTGATCTAGTGGCAAGAGGCGGGATTTTGTCTTCTGAGGCCTGGGTTCCAAATCCCATCCAATCATCTGCCAGCAGACACCACCTGCCTCCCCCTTGCCCATCAACACCCATCCCTGTTTGGGACAAATTCTGTCCCTTCTCAGCGTCTCTAAGATTCTGGTGTGAAACAGATCTCATGATCACTAATTTGTTGGTCATGTTCAGAGTAAATGAAGTAACATACAAAGCAGTAAGAAAGACATAAATGAGCCCTGATAAATCCACACCTTCTTCATAACCATGGCTGAGGTCAGCCCTGGGAGACCACAGTCACAGTGGAACCATAGTCAGGAGGACACGCAGGACAGGGAAAACCACCAGGGTCCTCAGTGTCCTGCTACTGGTCAAGTTTTCGTGCCGGTCATATTTTTTAGATGAAAAGGCAATATCCTCGGGGCTGATGTTGACTTTAGACATGTTCTACCCAATAGTTCCAAAGGAGATCAACAATAGTGCAGAGGCCTGCCATTTTTCTGAGACCACTAGTATTGAATAGATGTCACTTGTCCCCAAATTAATTCACAAAATTAACAGAATGATTCTAAAATGTATCTGGAAGAATAATTTCATGGGACCAGACGAGAACATTTTAAAAAAGAAGAGTAATGAGTGAGGATTTGCTCTATCAGATTTTAAAAGGTACAAGTAGTAAAATATTGCAGTAATGGCATAGGAAGAGACATCAAATCAATAGACTATAATAGAAGGCCCAGAAACAGACCCAAAAATCTAAACAGTGTTAGTATATTATGAAGTTAGTATTTCAAAACAGTGGGAAACGATGGACTGTTCAGTCAATAGCATTGGTACAACTGGCTAACCAGTTGGATGAAAATAAACTGTATACCCACTTGTCTCAATACATACAAATGAATTTCCAGATTGACTAAAAGTTTAAATATAAGAAATAAAATATAGAAAATATAAGTGGATATTTATATAACCTCATATTGGCAAAGGACAAAGCATGACACCAAATGGAAGAAACCACAGAGAAAAAAGGTGGATAAACATAAATGCAACTAAAGGCAAGTGGAAACTGCAAGAACAATAACTGTAATATATTGAAAGGGTGAATATTTGAAGCTTTTATAAATGAATAAGAAAAAAAAAACATCAATAGAAAAATTGATAAAGAACATGAACCAACAATTCAAACCAATAAATACAAATGGTCAATAAAATATGAGACTCTCAACAGACTCTGTATGATTTCAATACCTTTAGACCATGAAATTTTTGCACATTGTTTTATGTTCCTGGATATGCTCCAGTGTCTCCTGGTTTATAGTCTAAGGAAACTTGAATAGAATTTGTATCCTGCTATTGTGTGAAAACTGTATAAATCTTAATTATGTTGAACTGGTTCATAGTGCTTTTCAGGTCTACTCTATCCTTCTACTTTTCTGTCTATTCATTCTACTAATTTTTGAGAGTTTGATATTGAAATTTCAACTAAAAATCTTAATTTATCTGCTTAAAAAATAATTTTAATATGTAGTAGAACTATATGTAACTTCGTTCTGTATTTTACAAGTCTCTGGTAAATGTGTTATCATACTTTCATAGTTTAAAAATAAAAAATTGTTTAAAAAGATATGAGAGTCTCTTCACTCCAGCCACACTGGCCTTCTTCCAGGTTCTAGAACATTCTATGCCACCCCCTGACACAGGATCTTGGTACAGACTGTTCCCTCCATCAGGAACCCTCTCCCCTCATCTTTACCTAGGTAAACCCTTCAACTCTCTGGTCAAAGCTAACTCCCCCAGGGAAGCCTTCTTTGAACACTTCTTCATCCCAGACTAAGTGAGATTCCCCTCTCTCATCTCTTACGAGTATTTTAACACCCAGTAGTTTTCCTCTTGGCACTTTTTACAGCTAATAATTATATATTTATTTTTGTAAATATGTTCTTCATCTGACAGAATCATTTTGTAAATATTTTATTTATCTGATAAACTCATTTTCTCAGACTGTTGTCTCTCCCTCTGGACAAACTGCTTGTTTTGTGCTGATCACTGTATGTGCAGTACAACAGTTACATAAATTATATGATACACATATAATGGAAAACCATACAGTGAGTTAAAGTGTAATAAAAGATTAATTTTAAGGATATAAAAGATATCATGATATATTGTTAAGTAGTAAAAGCAGGTAACAAAATCACACACATAGTACCATTGGGGGTGGGGGAGCGAAATGTATACATACAGAAAAGAGATATACATCATATTTTTAACAGGAGGTTAGTGTGACATCGGTTTTCTTAATTTTGCTTATCCAAACTCTCTTTTAAAATTTTAGCAATGAATACACACACACACATACAGTTTTTTTAATAAGAGGGAGAGATTAAGATGAGCTATGGTTTTCCTCTCCAACCCATGGAGTCCAGCAGGATTCCTACAAGAGTCACAAAGGGTGTCCCTTGCCACATATTCTCCCTAACCCTCTATTGCCATCTGTCCACCTTTATTTCCACCAACAGAAAGACAGAGAGCATAGCCTCGCTCCAAGGCACTGTGTAGAACTCTGTTTGGATGCCTGCAAGCCCCAGATTACCTGTCTTCAGAAAGTAAAAACTAAGTGAGGGACTTCCTTGGCAGTCCAATGGCTAAGACTCCACACTCCCAATACAAGGGGCTGGGTTCCATCCCTGGTCAGGGATGCCAAACTGAGAGTTTGCATGCCGCATTTAAAGATCCTGTGGGCTCAACTAAGAGCTGGCACAAGCAAACAAACAAATATTTAAAAAAATTAAAACTAACAACAACTAAATGAAAGGGCACACTGCACTTTAAAAAAACTTCAGGTTTCCACTGAACAGCCCGACTTCCAAGAACAGTTCAAATGGGAAATCTGTCTGTGCTTAGCACTGAGACCCACGTCTACTTAATGAATATAGGTGGACAGACTGACCATCTAATAAATAGACAGAGAGACAATTGCAAGTTTTAATACTGAACAGCAAAGGTCATTCTTATACTCTGTCAAAGAGATGGGCACATTGTATGTGTTATGGGCATATGTGGTGTATGACACAAGCAAGGATGGAAAAATATGGCTGCCAAAGGTCAGGGGAGGGGTGAAGAAGGGACCAAGTTTCTCAGGTGAGGGTCTCATACCACAAAAAAATAAATTTCGTGAGATTTTAAGTATCACCACTGGCCTGGCATTCTTAACACAGTAAGACTGTCCTGACACTGCACTTTCCTGGAATTTCCTCTCTTTAGAATAAAACTGGTCTGCGTATTTGCAGGTAAGGATGGAGCCAGGCTGCACTTAATACATTGATGGAATTGCTCAAGAACTGTCCATCTCCCCTGAAGGAATGCCAAAGACAATGTCCTCTCTCCTTATCGGTGTGGGCTGGGTGTGTTTCAGTCCCCGGGAGACACAGACTTCAAGGCCAGATAAACTCTGGACCACACTCCATGGTCCCCAGACCCGGTGGCCTCACTTAATGGTGAAGGACATTTCCCATTTGCAGCTGGGCACACTCCTCTTCCGCTGAGCTCTAAAATCAAGTGCGCTGGTCTTGTGGTCCATCCAGGAGGAGTACACGCACTTGGGAAAGGCAGGCAGCTTGCTCCCTCAAGTCCATCTAGACCATTTTTCTAACTTAGAACATTTAGCACTATTTCTTATGTTCAAGGCTTGGCCTTTGGGGGCAGGAAGAAAAATAGATTCTGCAGAAACACTCCCAACATCCCCTCTGATGTCTCTTTCCTGCCCACTCCTAACTCATCTATTCCTCTTCTCTGTCTGCTCCGCCCCAGCTCCTCTTTATTAATTTAAGGGGTGAAAAAAGATAACACCAGTAATTCACTATTAAGTCCACATAAACACAACTTCTGTCACCCACTATGAAACAATAGTAATACCAGTGGGGCCAGCCTATATTGAAGGGCACTCACACACCAATCATAGAAATGCTGCCCCAAAGCCACAACTCCCAGCTCGGGGGCTGCTGTAGGCTCTCTCAATCCCCTCCCCCTTCTGCAGAATTCCACGCTGCTGACCACCCCTTCCTTACACTCCCTTGTCTCATATTTCAATAACACTGCCCCATCTTGGTCCCCTATCTGTCTGAACCTTCCCTTGGTCTCCTGAGGGGAAACTGAGGCACAGACAGGTTCAGGGACACATCCCAAATCAAGGGCTTATTAAGAAATGCGGCTGGGTCTCAAAGGCAGGCCTCCGGACTCCCCTTCTCTGCCAGCTCCTCAAGGGCATCACCCCAGGCCCCTAGTCCCCCCCATCTCCTCTCTAGACCACCAAATGCTCTTTAGGATGACTGCTTCCCGTAAGATGACTCGTAAATCCGCATTTATTACCCCAACTTCTCTCTTTCCATCCTTCTTCTCCAGTGCCTGCTGGGCAATTCCACCTGCATGTCAAATTTTAAATCTTAAGACCAAACTCATCATCTTTCTAAAATAAGCTTTTCTCCTTGACATCTCCATTACAGTTAATGATTCCACTCTTCTGACACCCACATTAGAAACCTCTGGCTGCAATTTCTTCCCTGGCCTTCGCTTCAATTATTTTGCATCCATCCTTTGAAAGATCTTCCCTGGCTTTCTCTTCCCTCCCATTCCTGCTGTCAGTGCCCGCTCTGGGCCTTTATCACCCCTCCCCTGGAACACCTTCTCCTGGTCAACTGTCCTTCCTGCCTACCCTACCCCAACCAGAGACAAACCCATCACCCCAGAGCACAGCTTCTCAAGTTTGGCCTCGTGGATACCTTGGGCTGTGTACTTCTTTGCTGTATTTCCTGAGCATTGTCAGACTGTCCTGTGCATTTTCAGCAGCATACCTGGCCTCTACCCTCCACCCCTTCCAGTCATGACTCCAAAATGTCTCCAGACATTTGTAGTCATCCCTTGGGGGTGGGAATTACCCCGGTGGAAAACCATGGCCTTAAAGCCTGGCTCAAACTCGCTGATCCTTTTAGAAACTCTCAGTGTTTTCCCAGTGTCCTCCCAATGAGTTCTTAGGAAGGAAACAGTCTTCAAGAGACTGGGGAATTATGTTTCCTATGTATGATTTCCTTTCTCTGGAGGCTTTGGGCTCCACACCCTTGGGCTGAGGTTCAAGGTGTACTGGGGAAGAGAGGCTTAAGAGGAGAAGCAGAGAGGGAAGCTGACAGATTCATCCTTGGTCTGACATCTGGCACTTCATGGCTGAGGCTCCCCTGCCTGGAGACACTGAGGCAAGGAGGGGCAGACACTCAGGGCTCCAGGGCCAGATGGTTGGACAGGACCCCAGCCCCAGTTCAGTTCAGTCGCTCAGTCGTCTCTGACTCTTTGCGACCCCATGGACTGCAGCACACCAGGCCTCCCTGTCCATCACCAACTCCCAGAACTTGCTCAAACTCATGTCCATTGAGTAGATGATACCATCCAACCATCTCATCCTCTGTTCTCCCATCTCCTCCTGCCTTCAATCTTTTCCAGCATTAGGTTCTTTTTCAATGAGTCAGTTCTTCGCATCAGCAGGCCAAAGTACCGGAGCTTCAGCTTCAGCATCACTCCCTCCAATGAACATTCAGGACTGATTTCCTTTAGGACTGACTGGTTGGATCTCCTTTCAGTCCAAGGGACTCTCCAGAATCTTCTCCAACACCACAGTTCAAAAGCATCAATTCTTCAGTGCTCAGCTTTCTTTATAGTCCAACTCACATCCATACATGACCACTGGAGAAACCATAGCTTTGACTAGACAGACCTTTGTTGGCAAAGTAATGTCTCTGCTTTTTTATATCCTGTCTAGGTTGGTCATAGCTTTTCTTCCAAGGAGCAAGTGTCTTTTAATTTCATGGCTGCAGTCACCATCCACAGTGATTTTGGAGCCCAAGAAAATAAAGTCTGTCACTGTTTCCATTGTTTCTCCATGTACTTGCCATGAAGTGATAGGACCAGATGCCATGATCTTCATTTTCTGAATGTTGACTTTTAAGCCAGCTTTGTCACTCTTCTCTTTCACTTTCATCAAGAGGCTCTTCAGTTCCCCTTCTCTTTCTGCCATAAGCATGGTGTCATCTGCATATCTGAGGTTATTAATATTTTTCCCAGCAAGCTTGATTCCAGCTTGTGCTTTATCCAACCCAGCATTTCACATGATGCACTCTGCATATAAGTTAAATAAGCAGGGTGACAATATACAGCCTTGACATACTCCTTCCCCAATTTGGAACCAGTCTGTTGTTTCATGTCTGGTTCTAATTCTTGCTTCTTGACCCGCATACAGATTTCTCAGGAGGCAGTTAAGGTGGTCCGGCATTCCCATCTCGAAGAATTTTCCACAGTTTGTTGTGATCCACACATTCAAAGGCTTTCGCCAAGTCAATAAAGCAGAAGTAGATGTTTTTCTGGAACTCCCTTGCTTTTTCAAGCATCCAACAGATGTTGGCAACTTGATCTCTGGTTCCTCTGCCTTTTCTAAATCCAGTTTGAACATCTGGAAATTCTCAGTTCACATACTGTTGAAACCTTGCTTGGAGAATTTTGAGCATTAATTTGCTAGTGTGTGAGATGAGTACAACTGTGTGGCAGTTTGAGCATTCTTTGGCACTGCCTTTCATTGCGACTGGAATGAAAACTGACCTTTTCCAGTCCTGTGGCCACTGCTGAGTTTTCCAAATTTGCTGGCATACTGAGTGCAGCACTTTCACAGCATCATCTTTTAGGACTTGAAATAGCTCAGCTGGAATTCCATCACCTCCACTAATTTTGTTTGCAGTGATGCTTCCTAAGGCCCGCTTGCCTTCAGACTCCAGGATGTCTGGTTCTAGGTGAGTGATCACACCATTGTGATTATCCTGGTCATGAAGATCTTTTTTGTATAGTTCTTCTGTGTATTCTTGCCACTTCTCAATATCTTCTGCTTCTGTTAGATCCATACCATTTCTGTCCTTTATTGTGCCCATCTTTGCATGAAATATTCCCTTGGTATGTCTAATTTTCTTGAAGAGATCTCTAGTCTTTCCCATTCTATTGTTTTCCTCTATTTCTTTGCATTGATCAGTAAGGAAGGCTTTCTTATTTCTCCTTGCTATTCTTTAGAACTCTGCATTCAGACAGGTATATCTTTCCTTTTCTCCTTTGCCTTTCACTTCTCTTCTTTTCACAGTTATTTGTAAGGCCTCCTCAGACAACCATTTTGCCTTTTTTGCATTTCTTTTTCTTGGGGATGGTCTTGATCACTGCCTCCCCTTCCTAATTCTAGGCCCTTGGGTTGTCCTTTCATTTATCTCTGCTGTGGTTTGGTTGTCTGAAAATGGGCATTAGAAAACAGTTCCTAATTTGTAAGGCTGTTAATACATATAAAGCACTTGAAATGTGCCTGGCGTGAAGCAAGTAATTGATAAATGTTAGCCATCATTATTACCATGATTAATAATATGGCTACTACATTTTCAGTCTTACTGACTGTATGTTTCCAAACCATGCTCTCAGTTCAGGCCACAGTGAATCCTTACATGGCAGTGAACATTGTTATTATATAGTCACTAAGTTGTGTTGTACTCTTTGTGACCCCATGGACTACAGCCCACCAGTCTCCTCCATCCATGGAATTCCCCAGGCAAGAATACTGGAGTGGGTTGCCATTTCCTCCTCCAGAGGAATCTGCCCAACCCAGGGATGGAACCTACGTCTCCTGAATTGGCAGGCATATTCTTTACCACTGAGCCACAAGGGAAGCCCAGCAGTGAACATACCTTATGCCTGTCCGTGGTAATGCCTATGTTCATGCTTTTTCTTCTAAAATCCTCTGCTCTCCATGTCCTCCTGCAGAAATTATATGTGCCTTTCAAGGCCTACTCAAGTGTTATCTCTGTTACAATCCTTCCCTCTTCAAACTAGATAACAGCCATCTTTCCTACTCCTGGACTCCAAAATGCTATGATTATGCACTCAACACATACCTTCTTCTGTCACAAGTATAGGGAATAAAATTATTTCCCAACTAAATACATCTCAACCCCTATTTTAGGAGTCATTCTATAGAACCTAGAATAGAGCCTTTCACATAGTTAGTGATTCTACCTTGAATGCATAAAGAAAATACTAATCTAAAATACTATCTTATAATACTAGGATTTCTTGTCTGAGAAGAGCATGTCAAGGCATGTAAATGCTGTCATCCCTCAGTATCCTTGGGGGACTGGTTCAGAACCCCTGCATAAACCTAAATCCATAGATGCTCCAGTCCTTTATATAAAATGGCAAAGTATCTACCTATAATATATGTGTATATATAACAGTGATAGTGTTCGTCATTCAGTCGTATCTGACTCTTTACAACCCCATGGACTGTAGCCCATCAGGCTCCTCTGTCCATGGAATCCTCCAGGCAAGAATACTGGAGTGGGTTGCTATTCCATTCTCCAGAGGATCTTACTGACCCAAGGATTGAACCCATGTCTCTTGCATTGCAGGTGGAGTCTTTATATGTAATTTATGCACATCCTCCTTTACACTTTAAATCATCTCTAGATTACTTATAGTACCTAATACAATGTAAATCCAATGTAAATAGTTATAAATACAGTGTAAATGCTATATAAGTAATTGCCAGTATGCAGCTAATTCAAGTTTTGCTTTGAGGAATTTTCTGGAATTTTTTTCAGATATTTTCAATCCGCAGTTAGTTAAATCTGTAGATGCAGAACCCTCAGATATGGGAGACCCACTGTACTCAAACCCAACTGTATTGAACTGGGTATCCCTGCTAACATATACTTGTAACAAAAAGTTTTAAAACTTTCAGTTCTCAGTTATAAAGTCTTAAGCATGAGAACACAGTTTCTCTACCCTTTTCAGCATGTTAAGTGTTGAATTAATATTCTCACATACATCATCCATTGCTTCATCATAGTTTTGCTTCTGTGCCAGCTTTGATGGTTTCCCTGTACTGAGACACAGTGAACCATCACAGTTCTCAGGGGCCTGAAGGTCTCGGCATGAAGGCAGGGTTCCTGTTGCACCACTCCTGAGTCTTGAGTGAGCTGGGCTCAGAGAAAACACTATAGGAGTTGGTGAAACAACGGCCATTGGTGTGTGGCACAAAAGGGCCTGAGAGCTTGGACCTCAGTTCCCTGGAGAAAATAGCACCTTGTGTGCTGCCAGAAGCAAAAACTGAGCCCTTGTTATGAAGGAACCTGTCGCACCAGCCTTGGAACAGCCCCCACGCCTGGGAAGCTGTGCCCTGCTGCCCCTGCGGCCAAGTCTCAGGGGTGCTGGACCCCCAACCCCAGCCCAGGGAGACTCAGGCACATGGACAGATGAGGAGACAGAGGGGGCAGACAGGCTCAATGCCCCAGGAAGGTGAAGTCTTAAAATATTTAAATTCTGCCCTCCCCCCCAAAAAAATGCAAGGCTGATCTAAGTATTCCCTATAACTCTAAATGTGTTCAGTCATTTCCAACTCTTTGTGACCTCTGACTGCAGCCCGCCAGGAATTCTCCAGGCAAGAATACTGGAGCAGATAGCCATTCCCTTCCTCTAGGGTATCTTCCTGACCCAGGGATGGAACCAGATTTCCTGCACTGCAGGCAGATTCTTTATAGTCTGAGCAACGAGGGAAGCCTAACTCTAAATGTCCTGGAGGGAAATTAAAAAGAAGTATTTAGCAGCTCATAGGCATATGAAGTACAAGCCCCAAGACTGGGGATGTGGGTGGAAAGAACCTACTGAAATTAAGAGTTTTCAGTGAATTTATGGAGAAGAAGGTTCATGGAAGGGAAGGATTAGCAGGAGCAGTAGCAGCCAGCTTCCCTGAGCTTCTCTGTCCCTGGCCAGCAGTAGTTATAAGTGTTTCCATGTATTATTTCATTTAATCCAAATAACCCCTCAAAGGTGGGTCCTGTTGTTATAATCTCCAGGTGTCTGAAGGATGGGGAAGGATGTCACAGAAAAGCCCCAGCAAAGAAGAGATCGATTGGGCCCCAGTCCCACCTGTGCCACTAACAAGCTGTGAAACCCACAATTCAACTCCTCTCTGGACCTTTGGTCATTAAGGCAGTCCCTAGGGCTCTCCAGTTCTACTGCTACTAATCCAAACCCGGCCAACCTGAACAACAGAGACGTTGATTATGTTTTGAACATTCATTATAGCAAAATTATAACCAAAAAGAAAAAAAAAGCAACACTTTTTTCATGAGCGACTAAACCATCCTATTACAACACTGGCAACCAGTAGCATCATCACACTTATAGAATCTATATGTCCCAGTATGTCACAATGACCTGCAGAATTACAGAGATAAGCATCACTTTTGCCAGTTTATTGGAGTATTTCTCATTCTGTCAACATTTTCGGGGGGGGAAGGTAAAGAGGAATATTTTCCACACACCACATCCTATAAGCGCACAAGTTCCTTGGTCCCACCTGTCACTCACCTCTGCCTCCCCCACCCTGCCTAAGCCAGCGCCTCACATACAATGTGTGTGTTAGTGGCTCATTCGTGTCCGACTTTGTGATCCCAAGGACTGTAGCCGGCCAGGCTCCTCTGTCCAAAGAATTCTCCAGGCAAGAATGCTAGAATGGGTGGCCACTTCCTTCTCCGTCACATATAATAAAGGTTCAAAAAATGCGGGTTGAGTAAATGATCACCCCACCTCTTCTCTACTTATTGTTTTGACATTTATAGAAATTTATAGAAAAACCACTTAATATCAGAGAGTTCTAAACTGCACAGCGTTGATTTGCCACAGCCATGGCAGAGGAGGGGTTAAGTTAAAGGGGCCGCTCTCTGCAGGCTGCCAGTCCCCTGAATTTGTCAGCCTCCCTGTCTGAGGATCCTCTTTAGACCCTCTCTCCCCACTACCCCCTGAATCTCAGCCTATAGATGTTGAAGTCCAAAATGGCCAGAGAAACATACTCAATAAGGAGGAAAGATAATTTTCCAAACCCTTGAAAACAGTCTCCTTCTCTGCACCATTTCTGGCAGGAGCTTGGCCACAGACTCACTCCACAGCCCTCTGTTCCAAGCCTGTAACTGTTTTTTAACCCCTTCAGGCCATGAACCCATCTGAGGATCTGTGGGAAGCAGCATACTCTCTTCAGAGAAATGCACCGACCAGTCTTCACACATGTGCAGGGCCAGGCATGAGGGATACAAGGTGGGGGAGCGGTTCTCAGACCTCCATAAGCCGGACCCCAGGCACCATGGTCTTCCCTGGTGGCTCAGATGGTAAAGAATCTGCCCGCGGTATAGGAGACTCGGGTTCAATCCCTGGGCTGGGAAGATCCCCTAGAGAAGGGAATGGCTACCCAATCCAGTATTCTTGCCTGGAGAATTTCATGGACAGAAGAGCCTGGCAGACTATATAGTCCATGGGGTCACAAAAAGTCTAACACAACTGAGTGACTAACACTTTCACTTTCAGGCACTAGACTGCAACTCCTAGGCTGTGGGGAACAGAGGGGGAAGGAGGAGCTAGGCCTTAGGGTACTTGGCACTGTCTTCTCTGTCTGGATGACATCTCTTCTTAAACAAAAAGGCTTTAGGGTCTCCTAACACAGGCCCTTCAAAACAGCACCACAATGAAATCCAGATTCACAAATCCTTCAGCTGTTTCATTTGTTTCAACTTAAAATATCAGAAAAAGGAAAAAAAAAGCACAAAAGAAATGTTTTGACTAGGAGAGAAGAAACTGCTCCATAAAAGATACTTCCAAAATGACTTAAAGACACAATCAAAGATAGCTTCCTGTTACTGTACGCATTAACCCGTCACTTCTCCGCAGGCTAATTCCACATGATAATCCAATATTTACCCGACGTGAACTAGGAGTGGGTCCACCGGGTGGCCTTGGGGAACCATCTGCAATTGATTTTTCAGTGATCGACAACTGTAATGGAATAATGGGAGTGTCTAACAGTAGGCTGATTCAGTTAGGGCGAATCTGATGGCCCTGTAATTTGAGAAACTTGGCAAATTTGAACTTCCAGATCATCTTTGGACCCCACTGTCAGACTCTGCATACGGTTGGTCTGTGTAAAGCAAACCTCAAGAAATATCTGATGAATGACTTCATGTCATGTATACATAGGTAAATGAATGACTTGTAAACCAGCCCCCTAAACACACGTGCACATGCACACACACACACACACACACATGCAGAGAGGCAGGTTCACATGGCTGCACCTTGGCTCACATTGCTTCTTCCTCCCCTTGTGCACCTAACTGCCACTATTCCTTTAGAACTCAGCTCTGCTATCATCTCCTCCTAGAAGCTTTCACTGATCTTCCCTGGCTGGGATAAGAACTCTGTATCCTCATATCTGGTCACTAGAACTTGTCTTCCTTTGACATTTGTTAAGGGTTGAATTGTGACCACTCCCACAAATCTGTATCTTAAAGCTGAAAACCCCAATATGATTATATTTGGACACAGGGCCCATAGGGAAGTTAAACCAATTAAGGTTAAATGGGGTCAGAAGGATGGGGCCCTAATCCAATAGGACTGGCATCCTTATAAGAGACACCAGAATGCTCCCTCTCCTTGGCCTGTCTCTGCCCATGCACACAAACCAAAGAAAAGCCATTTGGTGAGGACATGGCTAGAAGGCAGCCGTCTGCAAGCCAGGAAGAGAGCCCTCACCAGAAACCAACCCTGCTGGCACCTTGATCTTAGACTTCCAGCCTCCAGACCATGAGAAGATAAACTTCTGTTGTTTAAGCCACCCAGTCTATGGTATTTTGTCACAGCAGCTCAAGCAAATGGTCAACAGTACAAATGCACAGACACATAACTCTTTGAGGGTTGACACTATCTTTTTCCTGTTTATAGTCTTGGTACATAATGTGGTCCTTGCACATTGTAAGTGCTTAATAAATCCCTATTGAGTAAACGTGACAGTGGATAGAGGTAACAGGCTATGAAGACCTCCTACCTTTCTCATCCTTAGACTCTCAGAGCCATGTTTAAATCCCCTGAGGTCAGAGTAGGTGAAAAACTCAAGCCCTTCAGGTGCTGTCACTCACGGAGAGAGGGGTGATGTTCAAGGCAAAGCCAGACGTCAACCCACTTAGTGTCCTTCTAGCCAATTACTTGCAGCAGTTGCTGCCACCTGCCCAGATGTCAGATGCAAGAGGGAAGAGAGAGTTCAGAAATAATAAAATGCTCAACTTAACAACATCTTTTATTCATATAAGAGCAGATCCTGGCTGCAGAGTCCTTTAACCTGCTGATCAAGCTGTGGGTAAGGGACTAGGTAGGACTCTCTCCATCGACTGTGCTTTGAGAGATCATCGGTGAAAAGCCTGGTGCCTGCCCTGAAGGACCCTATAGCCGAGCTGTGAGATCTGCATTAGGAAATATTGTCCAGGTCCTCAGTATCTTCATTAGTCATTAGATTCATGTTTACTGAATATCTAGAACTCACAGTGCATGGTCAGGTTAAAAAAAAAAAAAGATTAATCAGCTGTGGATCCTAGCTTTCAGGAGCTTTTGTAAGTTAAAAAATGATGATGATGATAAGGACAATGAGGAGGCTAGCAGTCAACACGAATGAAATCTCACCACAAGCCAGGCACTGGTCTCTGCGCTTTCCATATATTAACCTATCTACTCCTCACAACAGTTCTGTGACACGGCTTTTATTATCCCCATTACACAGATGAGGAGACTGAGGCAAAGATGAGTTAGTAGTTTGCCCCACAACGTATAAAAGAACCAAGCAACAGAGGTGGGACTCAGTCCCAGAGATCTGTCTCCAGACCCCTTGTCCTCAGGGACTAAAAGTGCTACATAAGGAGATGAGAGACTTTCTCCTCCCTCCTCCTTAGAACTATGTGG
Organism: Odocoileus virginianus; assembly: GCF_023699985.2. Lineage (NCBI taxonomy): Eukaryota > Metazoa > Chordata > Mammalia > Artiodactyla > Cervidae > Odocoileus > Odocoileus virginianus. The sequence goes on along the minus strand of NC_069684.1, from coordinate 51,939,375 downwards.
CTGGATGGGGTGCAGTGTTTTTGCAGGTTGGCGACAGGATATGAGGAGGCGCAGCCACATAAAGCAGGTAGGGAAGCAGGTGGGGGTATGGGGTGGCTTGTTCAGCGAGGTCCCCTCAGTGCCCATTCTGTCCAGGCAAACTCTGTGACGGAGCCAAGGAGCTCCATGCAAACCCCCTAACCAACCACCTCCATGGTCTTCCCCAGCTCAGCAGCCTACGATTCCAATGCTGTGAGAATTCTGATGACAGAGAGGGTTCTCAGAGCTAAGGAAGCTAAGGACTGTCCAAGAGGTCGCAGAAGGTGTGAAAGGGAGATGTAAGCCATCTCTTCAAGGACAGGAGGGCTCTGGGAAGGTAGAAAGAGGATGGCAGGTAATGTTTCAGGCCTGAGTAAAGGTCAGCTGGAGGGCTACTAACCCTAACCCTAACCTCAACTGCCGGTTAAATTCTGCCCTACCCTTGTTTTTCTAAGTCAACAGGCCATCTGTAGTGCATCATCTTTCTCCTGGAACTCTCAAAAGATACGTGGCCATCTGGCTCTTCAACTTGTACCTTCATCCAGGAACAATATTGGAAAAATAGAGTTTACGTGTACATGGAAGGCCCAAGGAGAAACGGGCTTGCTGCAGCCTCTTGCACATTTCCTTGCAAGTTAGCTGATGCTACATCACCGAGAACATGACCCAGTTTAGCAACAACATCAACACAGCAGGGACTAGAGAAAATGCCAAGTATTAGAAGACCGAGGCGCGTGGGAGGTGAGATGCACACAAACCATGCTGCAAACTGGAGGTAGAGACCAGTCCACGGCTCTGCTTTTGATTAAAGCCTCTGGTAGCCACACTGCATGAAGGAAAGCAAAAGAGAACAATTTTAACAGCAGCAGCAACAACAGACTCTCAGGAATCCGTCCTGAGTGTGGCTGCCCAGGGCGCAAAGGTGATCCTCACGGGGACAGGGCAGGTTCACTTCAGTCTTAGATCCTCTGTACTTGGGGGAGCCCCCAAGGATCTGGGTCTTCCTTCATCTGGAGGTAACAAAGGGCAAAAGCTCTGAGCTCATTACCATGTAAATGAAAACTACAAGGCAGATTTTCAGCAAAGCCGCTCTCAGGGGATAAATGCCCTGCCACCTCATAAAACCATGCAGGACCCCCTCTTCTATTAATTCAAAGCCCCTAATGGGGCTGTCCTTTAAACGACTCCTTCCCCAAATTAGGACCTGGCATTCCAGGGCTGAGGAGGTTAGAGAGAGGCACCCTCTGAGGCTAACAGGCTTTTTCCCCCAAAGGGCTCTGAGTGGATCGCAAAAGGGATTTCCAGGCATTCTGGCCAAAGACTATGACCCCACGACCTCCAGCCACAGACTCCCAAAAGCAGCCTCCCATCCACAAAACTATAAAGAGCTTCTTGAAAATGAGAGACCATATGCAGCTGGAGGTAAGAGAAGGTGGATAAAGCACTGAGTCCCTGGATCCAGATGCAGTTCTCAGTTCATCTCACTGTCCTACCTGAGCCAGAAGGTGCTGGCCCAAATGCCTTCAGCAGCAGAAATACCTCGGGGAGAAGGGGGAGGCGGAGAGGGACACACAGGCACGCTGCCTTCCGAGACCTCTGAAGCACCTTTAATGAGTCCCCTGCCTGCCTCACATGTTGAACTGCTTTTTCCAGGGGCGGCTGTGAGCACGCTAAAGGGGCTGACTGGGCTTGGGCCAACAGCTCTTGAGAAGTTCCTCTCTGCGGCACAAGGACCTTCTCCATCTCCAGAGGCGACTATTCACTGAATGCACCAGCAGCGGGGCCTGAGCAGATTGGCACGTTCCATTTTGCAGCAAAAGCGCTCCTCCAGCCGCCTTGACATCATGTCTGCACAAAATGAGCTTTCACGGGGGTCAGGACCCGCACGTGGGGAGGCGTTTCCGTGCTGAGCAGAGCATCTTTCTTTGGGATTTAGGAAAGCGAAAGGTAAAAACTGGCCCTAGGCACAGCGGAGAAGTCTCCTTCCAGACAAGCAGTCCTAACTCTGTCTTGTATTTATAAAACGCCTCTCGGTACCTACACCCAGAGAAGTGTAGAGGAGCGAGCCTTGTTGCCCTGATGGACAGATGAAACCAGAGCATGTAGAGGTTAAGTGACTTGCTTAGAGGTGACAGAGCTGGTCACAGGGGGTGGGAGTGACAGAGGGATCACTCTCTGACAATCGCACCTTTGAAGATTGACAGCTTGAGAAGACTGAATCTTTGAAGGACTGGAGGATAGGGCTGCCAAAGGACGTGTGGAGGGACATGCATCCGAAGCCCAAAGCTCATAAAACATCGCAGCCCACCCCCCAGGAGCTCAGAGGAAGGGGGCAACTACAAGGCGGAGGGCCCCTGGGCACTCTCACTGTGCTCACGAACTTCATCCCCTCTGCCCAACATCCCCAAGCCACCCTGGGCCACCTAGTGGCCCTGTCCAGCTCTAGTTCTCTGGTTAGCTCCATCGTCCGCCCACCCCATGAAGGCTGGAAAAGATGGTGACTCTCCTGCAGTCAAGCCTCCTCAAACATCTCTACGTAGATTCTCCATCCTCCCAAACAGCTTTCCTGCCTCCTGCCCTGCTCTCCTTTCCGTCCAATGGGTGCGAGCATCCAGAATTCAAAGCTTAAACATCATCCTAATAACAACAAAGATTAAACCTCCTGCCTTCAAAAAGAATCAGCCATCAATAGAATCAAGTTCTGTTGTTGTTATCATTGTTTTATTATTATTACTATTACCAATGTGGCACAACTCCTCACTGTCCTTACTGGATTCTCCTCTTTAGAATGTGGATGTTTAAACATGGATGTTTCCTGGGGTTCCTCCTCAGTCCCTCTTCTATACTCTCTTCCTGGGAAAGTTAAGCCTCCTCCCCGCCCCGCTCTCCATGTAGCTGATACCCAAGTCTACATCTCTGGCTCCACTCCCTCTCCTGGGCACCTGGGTTTTCAACTGCCTGATGGACAGATGGTGTCCAAATGTAATTAGCTGGGCACGTGGGTCCAACCTGCCTTTCCAGCCTTCTCTCTTGTCTCTTCTTAATCTATCTGCCCTTTACTAACCCTATCCTGGGCTAGTCTTTGTCTTTGTTACATATTCTTTCTCAATCTCAGCATCTGAGCATTACTCAATCCTCAGCATTACTTGATCCTCTCTCCTGAAAAAAAAAAAAAGAAAAAAGAAAAACATCTCTCCACGAATACCCTCTATGCCTGGAAAATTATTTTACTGTTCGAGACTTTGCTCAAGTGTTCTCTTCTTTGATAAGCTGCCCCTGCTCCTCCTCCATCCCCAGAGCCTCCAGTATAAATCTCCACCATAGGATCTGCCACAGGAATCATGACAGTGAGTTCTATACTGGGGCCAAGGACCAGTGACCACCAGGTGATTTCAATACCACACACCTCTCTCAGCATGTGCTACTGTGTGTTGTCGTGTATATACTATATTATATTCCTTCAAAACAAAGGAAGCTCTTGGTAGGCTAACCCCAGCATAGTCAATGTAGCAAACATTCATTATTCATGAGCAGTTTGTTGGTGATGATGCTGACACCTTACATAGTTATGATACTTTCCCCTATCCGTGCATTTGATTCTCACAACCATTATGGGAGGGAGATGGTCCAAATATTTCACAAATAATGAAACTGAGGCAGCAGTTAGGTTACCATCACTAGGCTAGCTGGTGACAATAGCAAGGAAAACTGTGTACTTTCCACTGGACCCTACATGGCTCCAGCTCTTTGCCTCAAGAAATGAAGACATACCCACCAAGGCATCATTACCAGCAAAAGAGCACCTCCCATTCTATAAAACAGTGGTGTAAACAGATGGGTGTTACAAAAAAAAAAAAAAAAACAAAACAAAAAAACACCTGGTCTACCATTTACAATCCAATGGTAAAAATCTGAGCAAGCATTTAAAGGATAAATAGAAATAACAATTCAAAGCTACTGAGTTGTTCCACACCAGAGGAACCCAAGTTTCTAAATGATTATTCCCCTGTTTTAAGTATAATTTAAACATAGAGGTGGCACCAATGAGCCATTGAGTATATGCTGTCATGCATGTGTGCTAAGACACTTCAGTTGTGTCCAGCTCTCTGCAACCCCATGGACTGTAGTCTGCAAGCCTCCTCTGCCCATGGAATTCTCCAGGCAAGAATACTGGAGTGGGTTGCCATGCCTCCTCCAGCGAATTGTCCCAACCTAGGGATCAAACCGGCGTCTCCTGCGGCTCCTGCACTGCAGGAAGAGTCTTGATTCAAGATTCATGAATGCTTGAAGATTCATGTTGGCAGGAAATCCACATGCTGTCATACTACCACTTAAAAGTTGCAGATTCCACTCCCAAAAGAAACTGTGAAAATGTATCCTTGGGTTAGATTCTGACACTGAGACTCAGAGTTACCAGAAGCAGTCTAATAGAACAGGGAGAGCCTCTCCCAGGATTAACCCTCTAAACCTATCAAGTTTCTACAAAACAAGCAGATTCTGTTATTTCTGCCTGAAGAGAATCAGAATCTTCTGACTTTAAGTGTTTAGGTTAAGTCCAAAGGATTCTTCTATGTACTGAGACTCTGAAACTAGAAACCAGCTACATCAGTCACAATGTTGCACAGCATCCAAATTGTAAAGAATCCACTGTAAGAATGGATTTTCTTTCTTTCTTAAAAGAATCTCTCTCTTGCTGGTTCACCCAATTTAACCACATATATCTTTTAGAAAGGCAATCAAATCAAAGAAATAAGGACTTTTTGTATTTTGGTTACTTGGAGAAAAAGGTATATTGAACCAGAGTGACCCTCCTTGTTTGGCCCTGCTCCCTGACTGGCAATTCCAAGACAAAGAAGTCACCAATTTCAAACAGAAACATGAGATAACGAGGCTGAACCATCATTTCCAAAAACACCTAACTCATCCTTCCCCTTGAGAAGGTCAGTTTATTGAGATAATAGTGAAATGAGTACTCACCAAGCTTACCGGGGTCTGCAATCCCTCTTACCTCTAAGGATAAAACTCCATTTCTGGAGACGAGACATCTGCTGGATGCACTCACAATTGTGCCCACCCGCAGTCCCCTACCCTCCTGGGGCTGCCTGTGTTTTTTGTCTTCACAGTGAAGTAAAAGGGGCTCTCAAGTTTGCTGTCACTGCCAAATAATGTCAAGAACTATTCTGTTTTACTTCTCTGATGCTCTCAGTCTACCTTGTTTCAGATTAATAAAGCAATTACAATATTCTCAATTAAGAAGCTATTTTACAATGCACTTTCAATTCCAGTTGGTGAGCAAGTCACTTAATTATTTCTATTTGTTTTTCTTCTTGAGTGGATAACTTCTGTCTTTGAATACTAAAGCAATCTTTTTCTAAAAGGAGACAAAATATTGGGCCAAGTTCTTCCCTAAAACTTTAGTATCTGCAGCTCATACCATCAAACATGGCTTCCTGGACAGTAGAGTAAGCAGCTCTCAGATAGCATCAACTATCAAACCTTATCCTTACTTTCAAAGTTAACCTTTCTGAAGGAACTTTTTGACATGCTCATGATCCTCAGGTATAATTTCTCTTTTTATGTTTTGATATATACTAACTAGATTATCATCATCTGGACTTAGAAAAGGCAGAGGAACCAGAGATCAAATTGCCAACATCCGCTGGATCACAGAAAAAGCAAGAGAGTTCCAGAAAAACATCTATTTCTGCTTTATTGACTACACCAAAACCTTTGACTGTGTGGATCACAACAAACTGTGGAAAATTCTTCAAGAGAAGGGAATACCAGACCACCTGACCTGCCTCCTGAGAAATCTGTATGCAGGTTAAGAAGCAACAGTTAGAACTAGATATGGAACAATGGACTGGTTCCAAATTGGGAAAGGAGTATGTCAAGGCTGTATACTGTTACCCTGCTTATTTAACTTATATGCAGAGTACCTCATGAGAAATGCTAGGCTGGAAGAAGCACAAGCTGGAATCAAGATTGCTGGGAGAAACATCAATAACCTCAGATATGCAGATGACACCACCCTTATGGCAGAAAGTGAAGAAAAACTAAACAGCCTCTTGATGAAAGTGAAAGAGGAGAGTGAAAAGCTGGCTTAAAACTCAACATTCAAAAAAACTAAGATCACAGTATCTGGTCCCATCACTTCATGTCAGAGAGATGGGGAAACAATGGAAACAGTGACAGACTTTATTTTCTTGGGCTCCAAAATCACTGCAGATGGTGACTGCTGCTGTGAAATTAAAAGATGCTTGCTCCTTGGAAGAAAAGCTATGACCAACCTAGACAGGATATAAAAAAGCAGAGACATTACTTTGCCAACAAAGGTCCATATAGTCAAAGCTATGGTTTGTCCAGTAGTCATGTATGGATGTGAGAGTTGGACCATAAAGAAAGCCGAGAGCCGAAGAATGGATGTTTTTGAACTGTGGTATTGGAGAAGACTCTTGAGAGTCCCTTGGGTTGTAAGGAGATCCAACCAGTCAATCCTAAAGGAAATCAGTCCTGAATATTCATTGGAAGGACTGATGCTGAAGCTGAAACTCCAATACTTTGGCCTGCTGATGCAAAGAACTGACTCATTGGAAAAGACCCTGATGCTGGGAAAGATTGAAGGCAGGAGGAGAAGGAGAGGCAGAGTATGAGATGGCTGGATGCCATCACCGACTCAATGGACATGAGTTTGAGCAATTTCTGGCAGTTGGTGATGGACACGGTAGCCTAGCATGCTACAGTCCATGAGGTCACAAAGAGCCAGACACAACTGAGCAACTGCATTGAACTGAACTGAACTGAACTGAACTAGGTTACCATCTACATGGTATAAATGAAAATATAGGTTTAAAGGCTGGATTTCCCAGGTGGCACCAGTGGTAAAGAACCCGCCTGCCAATACAGGAGACATAAGATGTAGGTTCAATCCTGAGTCAGGAAGATCCCCTGGAGGTAACATGGCAACCCACTCCAGTATCCTTGCCTGGAGAATCCCACGGACAGAGGAGCCTGGAAGGCTAGAGTCCATGGGGTGGTAAAGAGTCAGACATGACTGAAGCGACTTAGCATGTGGAATGGCAAAGAGGCAAGTCCTGACCAACAGGCCTGACTGCTTATTGGTTTTTGTCTATTTGTAGGACCTTAGGAGATCAAACTCCTAGAGAATGTTTCTTCAAATTAAAAAAGAAAAAGAGAGGACAAAAAAAATCAAAATCTCATCCTCTCACTGTGTTAAGAAAATTAAAAGTGGTGACACATGTAAAGACACCATGTAAACCCTAACATTCTAAACATGTATCAGCTGAAGTTATTATCAATGCTTGACCACACAACATGGAAAAGGACCCCTCCAAAGAAAGCTGTCTCACTGGGAATGCTAAACAGGAGGGGAAGATGAAAGTCTGAAGGCCTCCAGAAGGCGGCTCCAGAAACCAGCTCCTTGTTTTTACACCCTTTGCTCCTCAGGGCAGGTAAGACTCAGAGCATGTCTCATGCATTCTCACCGCCTTCCTCAGACAGTCACAGAGACAGGAATGGAGATAAGACACATCCTGATGGGTTCATGAGTGTCTAACCTCTTCCTTTTCTCCACTTGGAGTCAAGGTTTCAGTACTGTGACCCTCATTTTGTCCTGAGTTGGGAGATTCTGTTGTTGTTGATTTGCTTGTATAATTCCTACTTTTAAGTCACAACACAAAAAGAGTGCCCCTAGAAATGCAAATCAAAATCATACCTGTTGGAATGGCTATTGTTAAAAAAAGATAACAAATAATAAGTGCTGTTAAAGATGGAGAGAAAAGGGAACGCTTGCACACTGGTGGTGGGAATGTAAACTGGTGAGTGCAGTCACTGTGAGAAACAGCGCTGAGGTTCCTCAAAAAATTAAAAATAGAACTATCACATGATCCAGCTATTCCACTCCTCGGCATATATCCAGAGAAAATGAAAACACTAATTTGAAAAGATATATGCACCCCCATGTTCATAGCAGCATTATTTACAATAGCCAAGATATGGAAGCAACCATAATGTCCATCAGCAGATGAATGGATAAAGAAGATACGGTGTACAGTCAAACGGCCATCATCAAAAAGTCTACAAACAATAAATGCTATAGAGGGTGTGGAAAGAAAGGGATTGCTTTGCTGGTGGGAATGTAAATTGATACAGTCACTATGGAAGATGGTATGGAGATTCCTTAAAAAACCAGGAATAAAACCACCATATGACCCAGCAATCCCACTACTAAGCATGAACCCTGAGGAAACTCAAACTGAAAAAGACATATGCACCCCAATGTTCGCTGCAGCACTATTTGGAATACAGCTAGCTGGAACATGAAAGCAACCTAGATGTCCATCGACAGATGAATGGATGAAGAAGTTGTGGCATATATATACAATGGAATACTACTCAGCCATAAAAAGGAACACAGTTGAGTCAGTTCTAATGAGGTGGATGAACCTAGAGCCTATTACATACAGTGAAGTAGGTCAGAAAGAGAAATATAAATATTGAATACTGACACATATATGTGAATCTAGAAAGATGGTACTGATGAATTTATTTTCAGGGCAGCAGTGGAGAAAAAGACATAGAGAACAGACGCATGGACACAGAGGAGGAGAGGAGAGAGGGTGAGAGGTATGGCGAGAGGAACACGGAGGCTAACACCACCATACGTAAAGGAGACAGCCAGTGGGATTTGCCATGTGACTCAGGGAACTCAAACAGGGTTCTGTGACAATCTAGAAGGGTGGGGTGGGGAGGGAGATGGCAGGGAGGATTGGGAGGGAGGGGACATGGGTGTGTACCTACGGCTGATTCTTGATGTATGACAGAAAACCACAACATTCTGTAAAGCAATTATCCTTCAATTAAATTTTTTTTTAAAGGAGATATATATATACCATACAGTACATAAAATGGACTATTACTCAGCCATGAAGAAGAATGAAATGTTGCCATTTTCAACAACACAGATAAACCTTAGGACACTGTGCTTGGTGGCGTAAGTCAGAGAGAAACAAATCTGTACATTTTCATTTATATGTGGAATTTAAAAAATTAAACAAGTGAGTATAACAGAACAGAAACAGCCATAGATACAGAGAACATACCAGGGGTTACTAGTGTGGGGAAAGACACAACAGGGGAAGGGGATTAAGAGGAACAAACTACTAAGTATAAAATAAATAAGATACAAGGATGTGAAGCACAGCACAGGGAATATAGCCAATATTTTACAATAACCTTAAATGAAATACAATCTAAAAAACTATGAAATCACTGTTATACAACTGAAACTAATGTAACACTGGAAATCAACTATACTTCAATAAAAAAAAGGGTTCTGATATATCAAAGTGGATGGGCCAAAGTTCCAAAATATTCAATAACTGTGACTTAAAAAGAAATATTTGGGTTGAAATATAAAAAGCAAAACATGCATTTAGCGATTAGCATTTCCATGCTTATGGAGAAAGCTTACAACTAAAAGGATAATCTGGGTCACCATGCCTCATTTTCTAACAGGGTAACCCTGAGAAATAATAGTTCCTACTGTGTAGAGCTGTCATGAGGATTAAATGAGTTAAAACATATAATGTGGAAAACAGCATCGGCACAGACTAAGCACGGTCTAAAGGTTTGCCATTAGTACTATTATAACAATTGACAAATTTTTATCAGTCACTCAGATGTTGGCCACTTTAAAAACTGTCCCATCTTTTCCAATCTTTCCTGGTTAGCAACAGTTAAACAGTTTGTTCCTATGAAAACAGGCCCATAAGTTGACAAAATGAGGTGTCTGATACATGAGAATATACATCTGATGCCTCTGTCCTCCGTGCTATTATTTGGTTTTGGTGAAACGTGACTGTGTTTATAAACAAGTTAGAAAAACCTATTTTTCTGCCCCCTTCTCTCCCTCAATTCAGAGGCAATGATCCTAACTGACCTCTTTAGACATACTGCTGCTATGTGTGGTTCTTTCAATTATCAAACACCAAATGAGCTTGAAAAATAAGACAAGGATCAAAGAAGAAGTCTGGAAAAATCACCTTCTTCATCAGTATCAATAAGTAACACTAAATTTTAAACTGAATTGAAAATCTATGGGAAGGGCCTCCCTGGTGGCTCAGTGGTAAAGAATTCATCTGCCAATGCAAGAGACACAGGTCTGATCCCTGTCCCTGGTCTGGGAGGATCCCACATGCTGGGGTGCAGCTAACCCCTCATGCACCACAACTACTGAAGCCCCAGTGCCCTAGAGCCCTGCTCCACAGCAAGAGAAGCTCCTGCAATGAGAAGCCTGTGCACCGCAACTAGAGGAAACCCAGGTTCGCTGCAACCAGAGAGAAGACCTCACAGCAACAAAGATCCAGCACAGCCAAAAACTAAATAAATAAAATTATATATATATATATACACACACACACACACACATATGTGTGTAAAAGAAAGTCTCAGAAATCATACATATATATATATACACAAGAAAGTCTCAGAAATCATATATATATAAAAGAAAGTTTCAGAAATAAGCCCATTTAAAAAAAAAGTATGTGAAAAAATAGTTTAATGCAAGCTTCTGCATTCAAATTTTCGAGAAGAAACCAGTCCTTACTTGTCTGTTTCCTAGGGAGCGAGGACTACGTTCCCTTATCTGCTCATCCCCCAGGCATGCAAGACACTCACAAAAGATGAATGGATAGAGGGAAAAAAACAGAGCTGGCTTCACCCAGAGTACAGAACCCACCAAATTCTTATAATCACAGAATTAAAGAATGTGAGTGATATGGAAGGAATTGAGGGAAGGAGAAGTTACACCACTTGCCCAAAGCCACGGAGCTATTTAACAGCAGAGACCGGACTCAATCTGTCACCTCTATAAAGAACGCAGAGCTCTCGAGGTGTACAGAGCTTCCCAGCTAAGGGCAAGTCTCCATGGCCTTTTGGAAGCTTTTGAAATATGCCTCTGACACCAGGAAAAGAATCATGTGAGTGCTTTCCTTCACGTATCTAATCAATATTTCCTGGAGAGCAATTTTCACCTACACTCTTTGTTACTCTCAGGAATTAAAGAACCACTGATTCACTCTCCAGCTCGCCACTTCAGGCCTCTGAGATGAGAGATTTGCTACTGGCGGTATGAAATCCTTCTCTTGTGTCTCCCAGAGCTTTCAGATTTCACTTCAGGGATAAATCAAAAGCATTCCCATGCTGCTTATATTAGAGTGGCCTTTTGTTAAAGAAACATGCTTTATAGTTTGAGGCGTTGGGACTTTTGTTTACAGACTGAATTAAGTACAGGTTGAAATTGTGGCTTTTAGACATAACATCACAAGAAAAGTTTATGCTCCATAGTGTAAGAAATCTTCCTCAAACTCCAAAGGACAACACCTCCAAATCAGTGAGCCAGGCAGACAGCATTTGTTCCTGTCTCCTGGCACACAGCTCAATGCTACAGCCACGTGGCCCAAACAAGACCTCAAGGAGCTTAAGCCAATGGTACTAGTGACGCAACTCTAATGTGCAGACAGGACAGCCCCACAGGGAGTGCCCTGGGTCAGAGCCTCGGAAGCAGAGAAAGGAAACAGCACAGCTCAGATGATGTTATGTTCCTGCTTTAAACCCTTAGTGGCCCCCGCTGCCTGCTGTGCGACACTCAGAATCCTCACTTGGGCTTCCAAGGACACTTACGATAGGCTTCCAATCTATTCGCCCTCCTTACGGGCTGGCTCCCTGCATGCACACCATGTTCTGGGCTTCCTGGTGGCTCAGACGGTAAAGAATCTGCCCGCAATGCAGGAGACCCAGGTTCGATTCCTGGGTTGGGACAAACCCCTGGAGAATGGAATGGCTACCCACTCCAGTATTCGTGCCTGGAGAACTCCATGGACAGAGAAGCCTGGCAGGCTTCAGTCCAAGGGGTCACAAAGAGTCAGACATGACTGAACAACTAACATTTTCACTTTTCATACCATGTTCCAGAAGATCTAGACTGTTCTCTCTCCCTGAATGGTCCAAACATGTCACCAACTCCTTATCCCTGCACAAAACGCCTCTTTCAAGATGCTCTAACCATTCCCTCCCTCAGATCCCATCCTCAGGGCCATCTCTTTCCTGAGTTTTCTACCAACCTCCTAGACTGCCTCCAAATGGAAGTGGCCTGAACTGCCCTGACACTCTTACACTTCTGTAACCGTCCATGGTAGTTATTTTCTAAGTTGTGCAGCAGTAATTTGAAATCTTTTTTCTTGCTGTCCATCAGCCTTACTGAGCACCTTCTATGGATGAGATGCCATGCTGGGTGCCCGGGACATGAAAATAGATAGAGTCAAAGTTCTTCCCTTCAGTGGGCTTACAGTCTCGTGGATGAGAAAACACCACGACAAAGGGTTACACTTAGCTCAGGGGAGAAATGAAAGAGAGATAATGGCATTTAAAGTTGGGTCTTAAAGAGAAATGTGTTCATGGGGCAAAAAATACAGAGGAAGGAATGGTTCTTCAAGGTAAAAAGAACATTATATACAACGGTGCTTGGCACAGGGTGGGGGACAAGTGCTCAGTGTTTCCTGAATGAATGAAACAAGTGGGGAAGGTTATAGATTGGTTAGTCCCCCTCCTCACTACTGTCTATGTTTACTGAGTGCGTTCATCACAGCAACCCCAGAAATCAGGTAGCATCATCCTCATTTTATGGATGAGGAAACTGAGGCTTCTAAGACCCAAAGCTGCAAAGCTATCAAGCAGCAGAACTTGGCCACTGTTCCTAATATGTTGCTGTTGTTTAGCTGTCTAGTCATGTCTGACTCTTTTACAACCCTAGGGACTGCAGCCTGCCAAGCTCCTCAGACCTTGGGATTGTCCAGGCAAGAATACTGGAGTGGGTTGCCATTTTCTTCTCCAGGGGATCTTTCTGATCCAAGGATTGAACCTCTGTCTATTGCACTGGCAGGCAGATTCTTTACCACTGAGCCACCAGGGAAGCCCTCCTGATAATACAAGGATGCACTAATGAGTTTGCCTTCAAGAACCTAAATACAAAGCAAACTTTTAGCTTTCTTCCTCTAAGCCTGGGTGGACCACTCCAGGCAGTGATCAAATACCCAAATACCATCTCTGGGAACACACACTGAGAAAGAAGAAAGAAGCAGCCAAAGAAGCCATACTCCATGCAGACTCTGGGCACAGCGAGGTCCTGTGTCTCCCCATGAACCTGGTATTAGTCCTCTCACAGTACATGATGTTAGTGGTCCCAACTGCGGGCACTTTTTCCTTAATATACAAATGACAACCTGGAAAGAGCCATCCAAAGGTCCCCTCAGGCCAACTCAGGCTCATTAAAGCTCTCTTAGGGCTCTAAGAATTGAATTGACCCTCCAGCTTTCTAGGACAAAGCATTTCATTTTCCATGGAGTTCTTTCCCTCCCTTTTCTTCATCTGATCATTTTCTCAATTTCTCCCATTCCAGTTTAGGCTTTTTCTGTCACTCTTGTATTGGGCACAAGCTTTTTTTCTTTTTTTTTGTGCCTAGCTGAGACTATTATATCTTGCTATTGTCATGTTCCTTTTCCATTGAAAGCAATCAAAAATGAAAATCCACATTTCAGAGCAGTGTCTATTAAACAGGCACCTTTTATACGGTTAGGTGAAAAAAAAAAAAAAAAACAGCACTGAGTTTTAGCACAGAGTTTCATCTCTGTGTACCACTGAAAGATTAGATACCTGGGTGAGACTTTCCCTCTTTCACAGGTCATTTGTATTTGGGTATTGGATAGAGGTGGCAGAAAATCCAGAGTTATCTTAATCCAACTTATCTTAATGAATGCTTTAGTCTAAAGCATTGCTAATCAAAGTGTGGCTCAGCTGGTAAAGAATCCATCTGCAATGCAGGAGGGCTGGGTTCAGTCCCTGGGTTGGGAAGATCCCCTGGAGAAGGGAAAGGCTACCCACTCCAGTATTCCGGCCTGGAGAATTCCATGGATCAAAGTGTGGTCCTGGGACCAGCAGTGACTGCATCACATGTGAGCTTGTTGGAAATGGAGACTCTCAGGCCCACTCCAGACCAGCTGAACTAGAATCCGCCTTTTCACAAGATCCTAGGTGATTTGTATGCACGTGAGAATTTTAGAAGCACTGGTCTGGAATTAAGATGATTTTAATTTAATAAAACCCTCCTGGACCCTCCACGTGGATTTCTTTCCTAAGAAACAAATCTCTGTATAGTGAACTCCACAAAACATCATCCACCACCTTTCTCCACCCAAACTGTTTATTCATGGAAGAATTTTGAAATGATAAATCATCTTCCAGAAATCACACTCTCAGCCTGAGGGGAGTTCCAAATGACGCAAAGCTGATGGTCAGCCTTTCTGCAGCATGTGAGAACTAAGAAGGGAGAGGTGACAGGCGACCCTCCTCCCATCTTCTTTGAAGCACTGGATCTTTTTGCGGACATCTTCACCTCTCAGAAAAGAGGAGTGAAAGACGTGTTGTACAGTCACATGGGTGATCAATGTGGGAGACTAGGGAGGCTGTGCTGTGTCCAGAGATCTGAGATCCTTGAGGGGGGGTGCTCTGTAAACACAAACGGCAAAACCAAGGGCCAGCCTTCAAATTCAGAAAGTGTGCCCAAGCACACTTCCAATAACAACAGTCAAGAGACAGGTAGATGAACCCTCACTAACCTGTCACCTAGATCCGAGAAAGGGATGGAGAAAATGGAGAATCAGGTGCCCCTGAGAAATGACGAGCCAGAACTGGAGGCAAGAAGAGAAAAGAGGGGCGGTAATGACCCAGCCCTGCTCAAGGGTGTCCGGCCCACCTGGTCCTACTCACCCTCCAAGTGGATCGAAAGCCCACGGCAGGAGAGGCTGTCACCAGAGCCCAGGCAGCCATACAGGTGTTGGCCTAGCATCCCTGTTGATTTTGTCCTCTATAAAGAGGACACCTGCCTCAGAGACATTTCTATTTTATAAAAACAAAACAAAAAAAGACCACCCAAAAAGTTACCTCTTGTTGAAAAACCAAAACCCAAACATAACCAGCTCCCACATCTAAAGCATCTTTTCACTAATTCCCATAGACAGGCACATCACAAGAAGCTCCTTTAGACTCCAGGCATCTTTCAGACCTCTAAGTGCAGCACCTGAGTTATTGATTATTCTGTGTTAAAGCCCAACTTGGTACTCCCCTCCCCCACTTCTGCTAATTTTTCACTCCTTATTTCCATCTTAACCTTTGAATTCTCTAAAACAGCAATATTTTAAAACACTAAAATGGTTTATTTACATCATTCAATACCTGCTTTTCCAGCAATTATGATTTATTTATGTACTAATGTTTGTCAGCTCCAGACACACGATTCTGCCCTTTTAACATGCCCACATCACCAAGCTCTCACAGAGAATCTGGAACGGACAGCAATGAGCAATGGAGGCAGAAAGACTCTAAGGCTCTGAAATTCAGACAGGAAAGGCATGAGTCTTCCTCTACCACAGCCAAAAGAGAGCCCTGTCCCCTAGAGCCAAGTATGTTAGACATTAAGCACCTGTGGGGACTGAGGCTCTGAATCTGATTTCAGCTAACTTCCACTTCACAGAAAAGCACTCGGCTTTACTTCCCCTGTAAGTCGGACTGAATGAACCAAGCAATCCTCCAGAAACACCTCTGAAGGAAGACCTCTGCATCCCCTCCCCACCCCCAGCGCACACGGGCATGCCCGAACAGTCCACCTCCCAAGGCGAGAGAAAGTTAACTTTCAAATAAACCTGTCCTGCAGCCAGTCTGGCCACGTTTCCAGACCCGTCACATTCACAAAGGTGGTTCTTTGCAACTCTCGCCTAAATCCAGAAGCTGAAACCCGACCTCTGCCTCCCGAGGGCACAAAGGTCCACAAACTTTACTCCTTTACCACAAAGGCACCACTTTCTCTCTCTTCCTCTCTCTCAGCTTCTCTTTGGTCAAAGTGAAAATAATGGGCCCAGGTTTATTGTCTTTCCTTCGGAGAAGCCAGGCTGGGTGGCTAGTGGGAAGCTCCAGACAGAATGTGGGTGTGTGAATCTGTGCAGGCTCCACAGAGGAATTTTTTGGGAACTCCAGGGGTTTTGAACGAAGAAGGGTGGTCTCGGGCTGGGACACAGGGGCTCCTCAGGTTCTCCGGTACCCCAGAAGTCTGGGGGGTTGGGGGGAGGTGGGGACTGGAGGGGCCAGGGCTGTGCTGCCAGCCAGGCTCCCCCACCCTGCCATCCCAGGCCCTCCCGGCCACCGCGGGGTCACTCACCGCCCGTGAGCTGTGCGGGGCCGAAGCACAGCGCCAGCTGAAACCACAGGATCACGGCCAAGAGTCTCTGGGGGGACTGAGGCTGCTGCTGCTGCTCTAAAAATCCATCTCCATTGCTCGGGTTCATTCCATGATACATCTTTCATCCACAGAGGGCATCCGGCTTGCAAGAGTCTGCAACCAGGAGCGAACACGACAATACCCCAGGCTGCCGGGGCTCGGGGGCCACGCTCCCCCCGCCTCCTCTCCGCCCTGGGACCCGGAGCCTCGGTTTCCCCGGCTCCATCCCCGTTCCTCCCCCGCGCGGGCCCCCGCCCCCTTTCCCACGGCGAGATTCCCCCCCACACACACACCCAGCGCGGGGTACACTGAGTAACAGCCGCCGCGGGATGCTGCGCGTGCAGTAAGGATGGAGGAGGGGAGGGAGGGCAGGGGTTAGCGCACATTGGCTCTGCGCCGGTCCCCGGGATTCAGCGGCTGTGGCCGCCACAGGAAAGTCTAAAGCCTTTCAGCCTCTGGAGGCTGAAAAAACACTTTTCCCTGGGCCTGTACATTTCACTCTTAGGGATCTCACGATGTGGCCACCGGATCCCCCCAGCTACTTCTCTGGTTTTCCCCAGGATCGGGATGGGTCCTATTGCCCAGTCCCCAGTGAGATTTCTCTGCGCTGTCAGAGAAAAAAAAAAAAAAATCCTCCCTCGGGGAGCGGAACCGGGCACCAACTCCCCCTCCTCGGCCTGCGCGCGCCTCCCCGGGATGGAAAGCCCCTTCCAGGGCGCTCGGTCTTACCTGTGGGTCTCATGCATGCAGCTTCCTTCCCTCCTCCTCCTCCTCCCCCCGCCAGTCTAACCCGCATCTGTGCGCGACCTCTGCTGCCGCCGCTGCGCGAGCGAGAGAGACGGAAGCCTCGGCGGCGGCGGCGGCGGCGGCGGCGGCGGCGCCCGGCTCCAGCTCCCCCCGCCCGCGCTCTCCCTCCCCAGGCTCCGGGAGCGGACGGGTGCGGGGGGTGGGGGCGGGGGGGTCGGAAGGATGGCAGCCCGGCCGCGCGCCCGCTACCTGAGCTCGCGAGCGCGCGGCGGCGGCGCGGAAAGAGGGAGGTGGCGGGGGCGGGGCGGAGGCGCGCAGCCGGGGCACGCACGCGGGCACGCGCCTCGCAGACCCAGCCGGCGCTGCGACTGGGGAAGGGGCCTCGCGAGCGCCGGGAGGGGGAGGGGGCCCGCCGTCGCCGCTGCCGCGACCAATGGGAAGCCCGCGCGCCTGCACCTGTCGGGACGCCAGGCGCCTGGCGGATGGTTCCCACACGCCTAAGGCCGGGTCGTCCCTTCGCTGGCGCAGGACCACGGCGGTCCCCGCCTGTGCTGCGCGCGAGCCCGGGTGGCCGCCGCGGCCTCCGCGCGTCCTCCCGTGCCCCCAGCGCGCCGCATGGCGCGGGAGAGCGCCCCGCTTTAGGCTACTGCCGCGGCGGTGGCTCCGATCCGTGGGACAAGAGTGCGCAGCCCGGCCGGTCCCCACCCCAGGACCCTCACCACCGACCGGGTTCACATGGGCAGGGAGGGGAGGTGGCTTGTTGCCAAAGTCTCTTCTTTTCCAGCGTTTAGCTCGTCCCACCACTCCCACTCGCCCCCAACCCCGTCCCACTAAGTCTCTGCGTGTCCCCTCGGAGCCCGAATGACACTCTTCTCCCTCCCTGGCTCCCTGGTTATTTGCCCTTTTGCGAGCCGCAGGCGTAGGGCGCGAGGACTCTTAGCCTGTCTTGGAGATGCGCTGGCCCCTCGGAACCTCCGCCGGGCGCGCAGAAGGTTGAGTACGGAGGAGGGGGCGAGTGGGCGGGGAGGAGGCTTCGGGGGCCGTGGATCGGAACCCAAAGGGGTCGAGGGTGTTTGCCCTCCCAGCCCGCGGTGGAGAGAGTTCGCCTCGTGGGTGCTGTCTCTGTGCGGCTTTCGGTGCCCGAGCCCACCCGGCAGCTGGGGGCGACTCACTCCCCACTGGTTCTGACCGCCCGCTATCCCTGCGCGAGACTGGTCTTTCTCAGCCTGCCTGGCCCCGAGGCCGACGTTCCGGCCTTGGTAGTTAAGGGGTGTGAGCTAATGAGATGGTGCGGGCAGGCAGCACTTTAGTACCAGCGGCACCCCATTATTCTGTAGCAATTTGTGGATAGGAAAACCGTGTTTCGGATACCTCTACCAAATTTCATCCTTTGCTTCTATCGGCTTTCTCCAAATCTCACATACTGTTGGTAGTTGAGAAATTACAGCTTTCACTCTGTCGACTCTTACTGGGAGTCATTTTAACAAATTCTTTCAGGATTAACTTTTAGTAGATAAATCAAACTCTGGTTTGTTTGTTTTTTCTTTATTTTTGCTTTGTAAAACTGAGACAGCCACTTTGCACAGATTAAGGTTTTCACGAGCACAAGTTGATTTCTGCTCAAGCTTGTGCTTTGGGGCTCCAAAATCTTAGTTGTGTACCCAGTGCTTCCAAGGTCCTATGGTTGAGCTCTAGAGTCTGAGTATTTGTTTTTCTCAGTAAATTTTCTAAAGCTTTCTAATAAGCCATCAAATAAACAAAGGTCAAACACATTTGTTGACCAAGGGCATGTCCTTACAATCATAAGAGATATGTCCAAGCACTATTGAGATCTGTTCTTCAACTGGTAAGTACAATCGTTTTGTACACAGAATATCAGGATTGAAAGAAGCATCCAACTGTATCTGGTACAATCGCAGGACCTATGCTTGAGTCCTCTCCCTGACGTTTCTACTAAGTGGTCTCCTAGCCTCATGGAATGCTTGAGGAAGCCTGTTATGTTTGCCCACAGCTCTCTTAGAAAAGCCCTGTTTGTACTGAACTGAAACCTTCCTGCCTGACACTTTTACACACCGGTTCTAGCTCTCCCACCTGATTCCACACAGCTAAATGGAGTTCCTCTTCCTTAAGACAGTGCTTTATCCATTTGGAAATGGCTTTATGTCCCCTTGAATCTTCCCTTCTCCAGGTTTAAACTTAGCTACTTTGCAAAGTGTGACCAATTCCTGGAGAAAGTAAACTAGAGCCCAGCCCCCATAACCCACCGCCTCCTTTATGGGCTCTCACACTTAGAATCCCTATCCATCCGCCATCATCACCCCAGGGCCAGGTACCAGCCCCTATGCTCAAAGCATACTGAAATTATTAAAACTAGCCTGTTATAAACTTGCTTACCCACTCACCTGTTCCTTCTCATGAAAACCACACATTCCCCCACTGTTCCCCTCACTTCCTCTGCCTCCTGATTGGCCCTGGTGCTTCCCCAAGTGGCCCTGTTTCTAAGGAATTGTGAGCAATAAAAACAAAAACTTCTTTCCTGACAACCATTTCCATGTCTGCATGTCTTACCATACCTGATTAAAATGAAGTCTGTGAGTGAAGTCACTGAGTCGTGTCCGATTCTTTACGACCCCATGGACTGCAGCCTACCATGCTCCTCCATCCATGGGATTTTCCAGGCAAGAGTATTGGAGTGGGTTGCCATTTCCTTCTCCAGGAAAATGAAGCCTGGATGCCCTTAAAACATGCTATACTTAGAGGAGGTAAGTGGCTTTGCAAATGCACCGTTCACTATTATTCCCTAAAGAAGCTTTCACAAGTTCATCTCAGACACTTCACCCACTAAGCAAAGATGATGTCAGTACTTACCTTATACAACTGCTGACAGACTTGAATGGGATCACAACTAGAAAATACCTGAAGAGCACCCAGGACCTAGTCAGTACTAAGGCAAGCATCTCCAAGGATGTTCAATGCAGATATTAATGATGGAAAATTGGAAACACCTTGAAAAAAAGAATGTATAAATGAACTGTGGTACAGTCACACTGAGGAACAATATATAGCCATTAGGTATAAACTAGATCTCTATATAGGACCATGGAGAGCTCTATGAAGCATTTTAGGTGAAAGAAGCAAATTGTGGGACAAAATAGACAGTAAAAAATAGTTTATAGAAAAACAATACCATAGATTTTCTATCAACTAATGTAAATAAAAAGAGAAAATGTCTGAAATGATGCACAGAAGACAGTGGTGAGAGCAAATGGAATTGTTGGGGGAGTGATCAAAGAATAATTTTATTTTCATTATTTGATATAATTTTTGTTAGAAGACTATTATGTAATGCTTATGTAATTAAAATTTAATTTGCAATGCAAAAGAAAAGATAGGAGGATAAAAGATAAACATAGAGGGGGAGAACGTAGAATGAAACTGGGGCTTAAGGACATGAAGTTAACTTTGAGAATACTATGTGCTGATGGTATGTTTTGAAACTAGAGATAATGGAGATTTGTCTACATAGGGCATTCTTTGACTGAAGCTTTTTCTTGGACAGGAGTGGAAAGATGTCCAGTAAAGGTTAACTGCTACACTAGTTTGACATTTTTAAATAGAACAACTCTGAGCTCCTCTCCTCATAAAGATTATTGAGATAGTGGCTTCCCCTGTCTCTCTGGATAATTCCTTATTCCACACGATATCCCTAGCAATGGATTGATTGTTTTCCTGTAATAATCATAATAGGCTAAACTGCCACAACCAATAAGCCAAAACAAGGAATGGCTCCAACATAATAGAAGTTCCTTTCTCTTCATAGAATAGTTTAGGGCACTGTCAGTGAGGTAGAAATGCGAGAGTTAGAGAAAACTACTCAGGTCCAGGCAGAAGGTAACTTTGTCATCTTCAATATAGTTTCCAAGAGATTCTGATCGTGCCATTTCAGCTGTCTCATTATTTAAAGATGGTGAGACCCAGCACAATGACACTTGGCCAAATGAAAGGTAAAGTTCTCTGTTACTTACTTAGAGCTCTTAAGGAGAGAATGTTGTTAAGCAGGGCCACACAGGGGGCTGTATCCAGGGACGGAGTAACAGCAAACTGGGTTCTGTGGGGCAACTGATGTATGGGAAATTGTGGGGGCGGGGAGTGAGTTAGCTAGTTTTTATGAACTCCCTGTAGATTGGCTGATTTGAATAATTTGGTGGGGTGGGAAGGCTCTGGGCATCAGGGTCATCCCTGGTCGTCTGGTACGCGACTCTGGAGCAATAAGGGTGTATGTTTGGTAGTCCCAGAGTGTCAGGGCCCAACAAGTGAAGTGATTTGGAATATGGAGTTAATTGGCTGCCTAAGAAGGCAATTCTAGATCAGTTCTATTCAGGGCTTCAAAACCAGGCCAAGACAGTACAACTTAAAAAAAAAAAATTTTGTTTGTTTGTTTTGTTTATATCAGCCCAAAGGGGAAGGAGGAGACCAGGCATAGGGTTCAGGCCTGAAGGTGGTCCACATCTTTCTGCCAACATCCCATTGGCCAGAATGAGGTCACTTGGCCAACTAGTCACATGATTTCATGAATATGCAAAGGGAGCTGGGAAATGTAGTCCCAGGGACAGATGTTTCTTGAGAGGGTAAGTTAAGATTTCAGCAGTCCACTAGCAGGCTCTGTCAAAAGTCTGTAAATTAATCTGAACTCACATATTTCTTTACTTCCCTCACCTTGTTTTCTTAATAAGTGTTTCACCTGCTTTCCTGGTAAGCTGCTTCAGGGCAAAGACCATCGTGTTCTCTTGCTTTTGATTCTTCCTCAGCAATTAATTCTGGACCCAGTGGGCTTCTCACTAAAACAAGCCTTAAGCAATTGCAATATGAAAAGACATAACTTTCACTTAAGAGTCAAGCATAAATATCTGATCCTTTGAATATAATTTCAGTTAATAAAATGTAGATCACTTGCAGGGGGTGGGGTGGAGAAAAACAGTAGCAGAAATGTTATCTGGGCCTTTGGCTTTTTTATTTATTTCTGAGTAGGATAAATCTTCAATAACTCTAAACTTTGACCTCTATATAGCAATATTTGGTTCTTGGATTAGATCAAGCAAGTGTTGCCAATGAGATGGTTTAACAGTGTCACCACATATAGTCAAATTTTCCATTGTAGTGGACTATTGCTGCTGCTGCTGCTAAGTCAGTTCAGTCGTATCTGACTCTGTGTGACCCCATAGACAGCAGCCCACCAGGCTCCCCTGTCCCTGGGATTCTCCAGGCAAGAACACTGGAGTGGGTTGCCATTTCCTTCTCCAATGCATGAAAGTGAAAAGTGAAAGTGAAGTCGCTCAGTCGTGTCTGACTCTTAGTGACCCCATGGACTGCAGCCTACCAGGTTCCTCCATCCATGGGATTTTCCAGGCAAGAGCACTGGAGTGGGGTGCCATTGCCTTCTCTGAGTGGACTATTAGGTAAAGGCAAACCAATGCTTTCAGGAACACTTTCAGCAGTTAATTACATTAAGAATGTTATTTTCCTGACCTTTTTATCTTGCCTCCTCTTCTATAATCTTGTCTTTTATCTTGGTTTCTTAAAGATGCTTACCTTTAAAACCACTGTCAACTTAGCATGAACATTTTCTTCAGGAAGGCTAACACTCCATGACACCAAGGAAAGGGGTGGGAGAAAACAGGCCTCAGTATGGAATCACTTATTCAACATTCATCCAGCACTTATTGAGCATTTAAGACATGCTGAACACAATGCAAATCCATAAAAAATGCAAATGGATATCATTTCAGTCTTTAAGGGGCTCACAGTTATGAGCCTAAACCTATACTTTTTCTACATAAAATTTTTTTTATTCAATTACCCCTTCGTTCAACAAATATATCTTGGGTCCTACTCTGTGTAGGTTTGTGTTCTAGCTACTGGAAATACAGACTTGAACAAAACAAAGATGCCTGCCCTCCTGGAGTTTACATTGAAGGTGTGGGAGATAGGCAGTTATTTATCCCTGCTCCCCACTCTTCCAACCTAGAGGTGATTTTCTTTACTGGTGAAGTCCCCCTGATATTTTAGTATCTTTTTTCTGTTAATTGCTACTCTCTCTACCAGAGTTGACAAAGAGCAGGAACTAGGTCTTAGTCTTGACATCCACCACCACGATGGCTAGGATGGGGTTAATAATGTACAGCTCAATAAATGAACAGTGAGTACATATTTTCACAGAAGTACAATCAATGTAGCTAAAGCTGGTGAAGCCCCATAGGAAGCTGAAAATTCGTTTTTCATGTCTGTTATCTAAAGGCAACAAAGTAACTCAGTGAGGTTTGTACCTACACTCTCCCCTTACCTTCTCCTAACCTGGTTTGGGGACTGGCTTGAAAGGGTGCAGACATGGACTACATCTACCATTGCAGACTCCCTCACATCTACCATTGCAGACTCCCTCACATCTATCGTTGCAGACTATCACATCTACCATTGCAGACTACATCACAAGTAAATTTTGCAAGGTGGTTTATAGCATTTTTTTTTAATTCTCAAGGGAAACTTTTAATTCTATAGGGGTCATAATCCTATGAGAAAAGATATAGACCTCTTTGAGGCGTGTTTGGGAAATTATGGATAATCCCTTGTTCCTGGATAGTTTGTGTGCATAGAGGTAAATTCAGTTCAGTTCAGTTCAGTCGCCCAGTTGTGTCCAACTCTTTGCTACCCCATGAATCGCAGCACGCCAGGCCTCCCTGTCCATCACCAACTCCTGGAGTTTACTCAAACCCATGTCCATTGAGTCGGTGATGCCATCCAGCCATCTCATCCTCTGTCATCCCCTTCTCCTCCTGCCCCCAATCCGTCCCAGCATCGGGGTCTTTTCCAATGAGTCAACTCTTCGCATCAGGTGGCCAAACTATGGAGTTTCAGCTTCAGCAGAACACCCAGGACTGACCTCCTTTAGGATGGACTGGTTGGATCTCCTTGCAGTCCAAGGGACTCTCAAGAATCTTCTCCAACACCACAGTTCAAAAGCATGAGTTTTTTGGCACTCAGCTTTCTTCACAGTCCAACTCTCACATCCATACATGACCACTGGAAAAAACATAGCCTTGACCAGACAGACCTTTGTTGGCAAAGTAATGTCTCTGCTTTTTAATATGCTATCTAGGTTGGTCATAAGTTTCCTTCCAAGGAGTGAGCGTCTTTTAATTTCATGGCTGCAATCACCATCTGCAGTGATTTTGGAGCCCAAAAAAGAGGTAAATTAGGAGATGGCAATTAATTAGTAATAAAGGTAGAACATCCCATTACGGCCACACTGTTAAAAGGACTTTACATGCCACTCCAAGGAGTTTAAACTTTATTCAGAAGAAAACTAGAGTCATCAAAGTATCAAAGCTTAGAATGAAAGACGTTGTGGGGAAAGAATAGAGTGAGAAAACAGTGGGGCAGCTGTCCCGATAAGCTGTAATGAGATATGAACCAGAGTAGCGGCAGTCACCATGGGAGGCTCTGAAGAGGAGGACTGTCAGATTTTACAGACCAGGATGCGTTGAGGGCAAGAAAAAAGAGGACACAAGGATGCTATCAAGATTCAGAGCCTAGGAGACTAAGCTATAAATTGCTATCAAAAATAGGGAACAGAAATGCAAAAGTTTTGTGAGGATGGTTATGAGTTCCATGTTGGACATACTGAGTTTGATTTGCTGAAGAGAAATATTGATCCATATGGAGATATCAGGCAGGCAGTTGGAAAACAGGGCGAAGGAGGTTTTTTTGAAAATTATTTTATTTGTTTATTTTTGGCTGTGCTGGGTCTTTGTTGCTTTTGTTCCCTTGTTGAGGCCAGTGGGGGCTACTCTCTAACTGTGGTGTGAGGGCTTATTGCTGTGGCTTCTCTTGTGGTGGAGCACGGGCTCTCGGGCACTTGGGCTTCAGTAGTTGCAGCTCCCAGGCTCTAGAGCACAGGCTCAATAGTTGTGGTGCAGGGGTTAGCTGCTCTGTGGCATGGGGGATCTTGTTGGGTCAGGGACCAAACCCATGTCTCCTGCATTGACAGGAGGATTCTTTACCACTGAGACACCAGAGCAACCCAGCTTAGGGGTTTTGAAGAGGGCCTGGAGTAAAAGAAGTGGGTCCATGGGTTTCTCCAAGGCTGTATGTTCAAGTCACAGAACAGATGTACCTGACCCAGGGAGTGCACAATAAAAAGAAAAGAAGCCCTGGACAGAGCTTTTGGGAACGGTACTGTAGGAGGATAAGGGAATGGAGGGAGGGAAGAAAGGAGGGCAGTCAGTGAAAAAGAGTGGTTCCCAAACTATAGAGGGTCAAAGAATCATGCAGAGACATTCATGCAGATTCCTAGGTCCCTCCCCAGAAAACCAAACTCTGTATGTCTTAGGTAGAGACATGCAGTCTAAAGAGACCACAACATCCCCCCTTCATTATCTATTGATGCATAACAGATTACTCAAAAATTCCACATCTTAACACAGCAACGTTTTTGATCTCTTGGTTTCTGGCAATCAAGAAAATCTGTGAGCAGCTCAGGTGGGTGGCTCCAGAGCTTTCACAAGGCTGTAGTCAAGTTGGAAGCCAGATTTCAGGAGTTTGAAGACATACTTGGGACTGGAGGATCTGTTTCCAAGATGAGTGTCCTCATCACATGGCAACTGGCTTCCCCCAGAGCAGATGATCCAAGAGACCAAGGTGGAGACCACAACATCTTTTATGAGCCAGTCTCAGAAGTCACATTTGTCATTTCTGCAAAATCCTATTGTTTATGTAGGTGAATCCTATTTACTGTGAGAGGAGAGTTCACAGGGTGACAAGAGACAAAATCATGGAGAGGGAAGAGGTAGGCAACTTGGAGGCCAACAACCACAGGTCCCTACCCTCCTGGAGTTATTTTGATGTGGGTTGCCTTCAAAAGAAATACTGGATGGGAAAGAGAAAAGGTGAACAGAGGAAAGAAAGTCAAACAGAAGATGGACTTTGGTGCCAAACAGGACCAAGAAATCAAGATGAGATTGAGAAGAGACCACTGGATCAGGCTTCTGGGATATCAGTCTTGACCATCTCAACTTGGATGTCTGCACTTCCAGACAAACACAACTCTTTTTATACAACTTATGTTAAGAAATACATTTTACTTCACCATCTGGTACACAAGGCACTTTATAACAATCAAATGTTTCATGAATTAATAACTACTGCTACTGCGTGAAAGTGAAAAGTGTTAGTCACTCGATCGTGTCTGACTCTTTGTGACCCCATGGACCATAACCTGCCAGTCTCCTCTGTCCATGGAATTCTCCAGGCAAGAATATTGGAGTGGGTAGCCATTGCCTTCTCCAGGGGATCTTCCTGACCCAGGGATCGAACTCAGGTCTCCTGCATTGCAAGCAGATTCTTTACCATCTGAGCCACTAGGGAAAGGCACTTACATGTCTTATTTTAGTCTAGTCCATTTCTTTTTAAAAAATCTGCTAGTCAAGATCCACTAAACTGATTTTGTTGGTCATTAAAGCACCTGAACTGGAGCTTGAAAAAGCAATCTCAGTAGGACTGAATAACAATGAAGATGATGGTGATGACACAACAAATACATTTTGAGTATATACCCTTAGTGCTAAAGTGTAATATCATAAATGATTTCATTCATAACAACTCTATAATACCATTATCGTAATTTTAGGTGAAAAGTTTAGTACTTGAAGAACTTATTGACAAGTAGCTTTTCCAAAGGCCATATGGTTAAGAGGTTGTACATCAATAATTTATTTTAACCTAAACAATATTATTTTGGAACTTATAGAGCTACAGGGTCCAATATGGAATCTACTAGCCACATGTACCTCTTTTAATGTTAAATTTAATTAAAACTAAATAAAATTACAATTTCACATCTCAGTCACATTTCACTTGAAATAGCTATATTTCAAGTCTCACTAGCCACATGTGGTAGTAGCGTCCATATGGGAAAGCAGAGACACACAGCATTTCCCCCACTGCAGAAGGGTCTGCTGGATAGTGATGTTGTAGAGCTAAACCACCGAGGGCCAATGTTTTAGAAGATGGGAGTCACCTGAGCATGGCTGTAAGGTGAGAGGAAGGAGTTGGAGAAAGGGAGAAGGGTCGAAATAGGGGATGCAAGACGGAGCAGTGACCTCGGGGAGAATGGGCGGGCAGGATCTGAGTATGGGGAGTTGGCTTTGGTAAGTGACAGGGACAGTTTCTGCTCTGAGTCAAAAGGAAGAGGAGGAACTTCCCTGGTGGTCCAGTGATTGGGACTTTGCCTTCCACTGTGGGGAATTCCAGTTCAATCAGCTCCCTAATCAGGGAGCTGGGATCACAGGTACTTTGTGGCCAAAAACCCAGGATGTAGAACAGAAGCAACACTGTAATGAATTCAATGAAGACTTTAAAGGTGGTCCACATTAAAATATTGTTTTTAAGAAAAGGTGGAAGAAGAAAATGGGTGAAGGTCCAGAGGAAGGAGAAGTTGAAGAAGTACACTTTGATAACCCTTCAGTTCAGTCGCTCAGTCATGTCCAACTCTTTGCGACCCCATGAACCACAGCACGCCAGGCCTCCCTGTCCATCACCAACTCCCGGAGTCTACCCAAACCCCTGTCCATTGAGTCAGTGATGCCATCCAGCCATCTCATCCTCTGTCCTCCCCTTCTCCTCCTGCCCTCAATCTTTCCCAGCATCAGGGTCTTTTTCAATGAGTCAGCTCTTCACATCAGGTGGCCAAAGTATTGGAGTTTCTGCTTCAACATCAGTCCTTCCAGTGAACACCCAGGACTGATCTCCTTTAGGATGGACTGGTTGGATCTCCTTGCAGCCCAAGGGACTTTCAAGAGTCTTCTCCAACACCACAGTTAAAAGTATCAATTCTTCGGCGCCCAGCTTTCTTTATAGTCCAACTCTCACATCCATACACGACCACTGGATAACCCTTGATATTGTCTAAAATGTAAGGGCTGAGTACAGGAACAAAGGGTGAGTGGGTCAAGTTTGGGCATTGATTCAAGTAAGGGAGATTGGAAATCTCTACTGTAAGAGTTCCATATACACAAAGAAAAAGATGGATACTCACCCATGGGGGCTCAGCTGTGGTTAGACACTGAACTTTCGATGCAGCCAACCATTTATTTCATTCATTCAACAAATATCTGTTAAGTGCTTACACCTGCCAGGTACCATGCCAGGCACTGGAGAAACATTAGTGAAGGAGAGCAACAAAAGCAGGCAAGCCCATTCTCTCATGGAACTTTCTGGAGGAGGTCTTTGTTAATCACAGAGCTCCCAGGCATAGTCCTGCAATGGACACATACCACCAAGAAGAGGGGCTGGTGCTCTATGGGGCTGTGAGAGGGCATAGTAGAGGTTTCATCTGGTCAAGGTGGTCAGGGAAGGCCTCCCTTGAACTGAGACTTGAAGAAGGCTGATCATCCTGTGCAGAAGGGAGAACGGTTCATAACTTTGCCCTGAACTGGGACCAGGCAGAGAATCAGGCAGGCAGACAAAAGCACCTTTGTCAGGTTCCTGTGGACAGAAGTGTTTGCTAAGCCCACAGACAAAGCCACCTGTGGTTGCCGAGTTTCTACTCCAGCCCTGGCGGGGATGACTTTAAGTGAAAAGAATACCATATGATATCTGCAGGAGGATCAGCCCACTGGATGTGGCAGCTGGAGTTTTAGGGGGCTGAGGGTGACTTCCTTGCTGATAACACCAGCAAGGAAGTGAATGCACAAATTTTATTATTATTCTAGATTTGCTTCATCTTAGAATTTTGATGCTTTTCACATTTGTAACCTTAATGCAGTTAAAAACAGGAGATGGCAGTTAATCAGTTCTTAATGAAGGAGGAAGGACTCAAAATAAGTACTCTGAGAACTGAAAAGGAGTTCACTTTCAGTGTGATAACGGGATGCAGTTACTTCATCACTCATCAGTGACACAGGAACACACAACCGCACCATAATGTATGTATCTTTGAAATTTTATCACAAATTGTAAAGTTAAACATAGGAAAAGGCTTTCTAGTGGAAATTTGGAAAAAATAGTTGTGCTTTAGTAACTTACCCAATTTGGAGTTTGTTCTTCATCCTCAATATATTGTATTAAAAATATTTTAAAGAGTGCTTTGTTGAAACTTTAAAAAATGTGTGGTTTTTTTGTTAAGTGCTGTTTTATCTTTCTCTGTTTTACTAAAATTGAGCCTGGCATTTTTTACTTCAAAGGAAATTTGTTTTTCTGAAAAGTCTAAGTGAGGGGAGATAGGTCTACAATACAAGTCTGGTGAATGGTTGGTTGCTGTGAGTGTTGACTCTGCATGTATTGTAATATTTATGCATTCACTTCTTTGCTGATGTTATCAGCAGGGAAGGCACCCTCAGCCTCCTAAAACTTCACATTTTTGTGGCAGAGTTTACACATAAAGCACTTAGAACAACACTCCAAGGCTCCAACTTAATATGGGTCAGCCCTAGTTTCTACACATATCTACTCTCATACACATGGAATATTTGCATTGTGGGTAAATGATTGTTTCCATGGGAACTTAACTTTCATAATTCCATTTTCTCCCTTTGTTTTTTAAAAGGAAGTTTATAAGCTACAATTTTCATTCTTAGAACTGCATTAACATAAGTTTTTCATTCACTGCCCTGGGTGTTCATGTAAAATTTTTTTCACTGTTTTGAGGTCTGGTATTTTTAATGAATCCATATCTCATAGGCACATGTAGAGTATGGCCTATTCTGTGTTCTCAGATACTGTTGCTTTGGGGCATCCTGTGTAGTAAGGAAAAAATGGGGGTGGGGTGTGAAAGAGCTGAATTCCTGTGAAATTGTACTGTAAAGCTAAATTCTGAAATGTAATAATTTACCCTATCATCCAGCCATTGAGAAAAAAACTTTTGACCCAAAATATTATCTTCTTAGAAATGGTGATTTCTAGGCAATATTTTTTTTTATTATCTAATGTCAATTGTACAACATCACAGTTCAACATCTGCATACACTACCCTTGACACCATAAAATTGACCCCCTTCACCCCTTCGCCTGTATGCCAACTTCCTTCCCCTCTGGTAACCACTGATCTGTTCTCTCTGTATCTATGAATTTGTTCATTTGTTTCATTTGGTTTTGTTTTAGGTTCTACTAATACATATGAGTAAAATCATATGGCTGGAGAAGGAAATGACAACCCACTCCAGGATTCTTGCCTGGGGAATCCCATGAATAGAGGAGCCATGGGATATTATTCATTATCCCATGAATAATAATCCCATGAACTATTAATCCCATGAATAGTTCATAGGGTCACAAAGAGTCGGACATGACTGATGCGACTTCCTAGCATGCAAGATCATATGGTATTTGTATGGTATTTGTCTTTTTCTTCTGACTTATTTCACTTAGTATAACACTCTCATGGTTCATCCATATTGTCACAAATGGCAAGATTTCATTCCTTTTCATGCCTGAGTCATAGTCCATTGGGTATGCATACCACATCTTCTTTACCCATTCATCCATGGATGGACACTCAGGTTGCTTTCACATATTAATAATGCTGCAATGAACATAGAAGTGCACATACGTTTTTGAATTAGTGTTTTCATTTTCTTTGAATAAACACTCAAGTGGAATTTCTGGATTGTACAGTACTCTTCTTAATTTTTTGAAAAATCTCAATAAAGTTTTCCATAGTGGGTGCACCAATTTATATTTCCACCAACACATCCTCTCTAACAGCTACTTCTTGTCTTTTTGATACTAACCATTCTAACAGGTATGAGGTGATATCTCATTGTGGTTTTGATTTGCATCTCCATAATAATTGGTACTGTTGAACATCTTTTCTTATGCCTGTTGGCCATCTGTATGTCTTCTTTAGAAATGCAGCTATTCAGTTCCTCTTTCCATTTGTTAGCTGGGTTGTTTTGTTATTATTAAATTTTATGAGTTCTTTATAGATTTTGTGTATTACCTCCTTATCAGATACATGATTTGCAAATATTTTCTCCCATCCAGTAAGTTGGTTTTTGTTTTGATGATGGTTTCCCTCACTGTGAAGAAGCTTTTTAATTTGATGTCATCCCATTTGCCTACTTTTACTTTTGTTTCTCTTGCCTTTGGAGCCAGGTCCACAAAACACTGCTAAGACTGATGACAGTGACGTTATGCCTATTTTTGCTTCTAAGAATTTTACTGTTCCAGGCCTTACATTCAAGTCTTTAAATTGAGTTGATTTTTGTGTTTGGTGTAAGATAGTTTTTTAACATGTAGCCATCAAGTTTTCTCAACACTATTTACCAAAGAGACTGTCCCTTCTCCATGGCATGTTCTTTGCACCTTTGTCATAAATCAATTGTTCTTATATGTGTAGGTTTATTTCTGGGCTGTCTTTTCTGTTCCATTCATCAGCACGTCTGTTTTTGTGCCATTACCTACTGTCTTGATTATCAAGCTTTGTAGCATAGTTTGAAATCAGGGAGCATGTTACCTCCAGCTTCATTCTTCATCAAGATTGTTTTGGCTATTGAGGATTTGTTCTGGCTCTGCCCAAATTTTAGAATTATTTGTTCTAGTTCTGTGAATTATGCCATTGGAATTTTGATAGATATTGCATTGAACCTGTAGATTGCTTTGGGTAATAGGGACATTTTAACAATATTAATTATTCCAGTCCATGAACACAGTGTATCTTTCCATTTATTTGTGTCTACTTAAATTTCTTTCATAAGTGTCTCATAATTTTCAGTGTACAGGTATTTTACCTCCTTGGTTAAATTTCTTCCTAGGTATTTTATCCTTACTGATACAATTGTAAACAGGATTTTTTTTCTTGATTTATCTTTCTGATAGAAATGCCACAGACTTCTGTATATTGATTTTGTATCTTGAAACTTAGCTGAATTCATTTATTAGTTCTAATAGGTTTTTTTGGTAGGGTCTTTAGTGTTTTCTGTATATAGCATTATATCATCTGCAAATAATGACAGTTTTACTTCTTCCTTTCTGATTTGGATGCCTTTTAGTTATTTGTCTTGCCTAGTTGCTGTGTCTAGGAGTTCCTGTATTGAATAAAATTGGTAGAGTGGACATCCTTGTCTTGTTCCTGATCTTAGAGGAATAGCTTTCAGCTTTTAATCACTGAATATGATGTTATCTCCAGGTCTATCATATATGTCCTTTATTAAGGTACATTCCCTCTATATCCATTTTGTTGAGAGTTTTTTTGTCATAAATACATATTTTTTCTGTATCTATTGAGATGATCATATGATTTTTATCTTTCATTTTGTTAATGTGGTATATCATGCTGATTGAGTTGCAGATGTTGAATCATCCTTGTATCTCTGGAAGAAATCCCACTTGATCATGGGGTGTATGATCCTTTTAGTGTTTTATTGAATTTGGTTTCTTAATATTTTGTTGAGGATTTTTCCATCTGTATTTATCAAGGATGCTGCTGCTGCTAAGTCACTTCAGTCATGTCCGACTCTGTGCGACCGCATCCCTGGGATTCTCCAGGCAAGAACACTGGAGCGGGTTGCCATTTCCTTCTCCAATGCATAAAAGTGAAAAGTGAAAGTGAAGTTGCTCAGTTGTGTCCGACTCTTCACGACCCCATGGACTGCAGCCTACCAGGCTCCTCCATCCATGGGATTTTCCAGGCAAGAGTACTGGAGTGGGGTGCCATTGCCTTCTCCGATTTATCAAGGATACTGGCCTGTAATTTTCTTTTTTTTGTGATGACATTAGCTGGTTTTGGTATCAAGCAGTGCTAGCCTTATACAGTAAAGTGAGTTTAGAAGCATTCCTTCTTGTTCAAGATTCCTTTCTAAATTTCTTTTGTGTATTTGCTTTAAGTTTTCCCTTGTGGTTACTGTGAGGTTCGCATATAACATCCTATGTATATAGCAATCGCTTTTAAGTTGATAGAAACTTAACTTTGAACATATTCCAGAGCTTTACATTTTTACACCCCCACCATGTTTTCATATCTTTTACATCTTTTTATTTTAGGCTTCCTTTAACTGATTATTGTAATTTTAGTTAATTTTACTACTTTTGTCTTTCAACCTTCATACTTGCTTTTTGAGTGGTTGATCTGCTATCTTTCCTGTGTATTTACCTTACTTTTGTATGTTTTCTTACTATTAATTAGTGCCTTTGTTTTCCAGCTTACAGAATTCCCCTTAATGCTTCTTGTGGGGCCAGTTTAGTGATGATGAACAACTTTAGCTCTTGCTTATCTGGAAAACTCAATCTTTCCTCCAATTCTGAATGATAATCTTGTCAGGTTGAGAATGATTGCTGGAAATTTTTTCCTTTCAGTACCTTGAATACTTCATGCCACTCTCTTCGGGCCCATAAAGTTTCTGTTGAAAAATCTACTAATAGCTTTATGGGGTTTCTCTTCTACATAATAACATTTTTTTCTTGCTGCCTTTAAGATTCTCTCTTTACCCTTAATTTTTACAGTTTTAACTATAATGTGTCTCAGTATGGTTTTCTTTGGGCTTATCATACTTGGAACTCTCCGGGTTTCCTGGACCCGGATATCTATTTCTTTCCCCAGATTAAGGAAGTTTTCAACCATTATTTCTTCAATAATCTCTCCAGGCTTTTCTCTCTGTCTTCTCTTTCTGAGACCACTATAATGCAAATATTATTCTACATGATGGCGAACCAGAGATTACTTAAGTTATCTTCACTTTCTAAAATTCTTTTTCATTTTGCTGCTCTGTCTGGGTAATTTTCATTGCTTGGTCTTTCAACTCACTGATTCATTCTTCTACTTCATCTGGTCTGCTGTTGAACCCTTTGAGTATAGCTTTCAGTTCAGTTTTTTTTTTTTTTCATTTATTTTTATTAGTTGGAGGCTAATTACTTTACATCATTACAGTAGTTTTTGTCATACATTGAAATGAATTAGCCATGGATTTACATGTATTCCCTATCCCGGTCCCCCCTCCCACCTCCCTCTCCACCCAATCCCTCTGGGTCTTCCCAGTGCACCAGGCCCGAGCACTTGTAAGCCAGAAAGATAAAGACCATTACAGTATACTAACACATATATATGGAATTTAGAAAGATGGTAATGATAACCCTATATGCAAAACAGAAAAAGAGACTCAGATGTATAGAACAGACTTGTGGACTCTGGGAGAAGGCGAGGGTGGGATGTTTCAAGAGAACAGCATCGAAACATGTATATTATCTAGGGTGAAACAGATCACCAGCCCAGGTTGGGTGCATGAGACAAGTGCTCAGTTCAGTTTTAACTTCTGTTTGGTACTTTCTTATATTTTCTGTCTGTTGAAGTTCTGCTATGTTCATCCATTCTTCTTCCAAGTTTGGTGAGCATTTTTATAAACATTACTTTGAACTATTTATCAGATAAGGTACTTATCTTCATTTCATCAATGTCTTTTTCTGGGGATTTGTCTTGTTCTTTGGTTTGGAGTAGATTCCTCTGTCTCCTCATCTTGCCTGACTATCTGTGTTTGTCTATAGGTATCAAGCAAGACACCTACTTCTCCCAGTTTTCAAGGAGTGTTCTTGTGTAGGAGATGATTCTGGGGGTCCAGAAGCACAGTCTTCCCTGAGTACCAGAGCCAGGTGCTCAAGAGGTGGCCCTCGTGTAGGCTGTGTGCATCCACCTGCGGTGGTGGGGTCTCAGCTGCTGTGTGGAAAAGTCAGGGGCCTGGGGTGCTCACCTGGCTTGGTTGCAGCATGACCACTACCCGGGGGAGGCAGGGCATGGTGCATCTGTCTATCCCAGTTGCAGCACGGCTGCTATGCAGAGTGGGTAAGGCACACCCAGCTGGGTGGCCTTGTGGAGCGGATAGAGCATGTCCTCTGGTGCTAACAGGCTAGAGGGAAAGCACCAAAATTGGTGGCTCTGTCACCAATGAAAATGATGAAACTGTAAAAATGGTGCCTGCCGGCAGGCCCATCCCTGACAAAGTCCCAGCAGGTTCTCATCTCTCTGGAAGCCACTGTAAAATCAGTAAGTGAGTCTCCCTCCCTTGTGATCTAGGTGATTTTTGCCATTTTGGGCCTTCCTGCTGCTTTTGCCCTGGATCTCAGTGTAAATACATCCGTGTGTAAGCCCTTTAAGAGAAGGTTCTCTGCTCTCTGCTGTGGGAACAGATAGTTCTGTGGTTCTCCTTGACTTCATTCTCGCTGACTGGGGGGCTCATCTTTCTGGTGCTGGACCCAAAGGTTAGGGTGTCTCACACGGGACTCAATCCTTCCACTCCTTGAGGGAAAGTTCTGTGTTTTTGGCATCCATCCCAACTGTGCTTCCCTGGTAGCTCAGGTGGTAAATAATCCATCTGCAATGCAGGAGACCCTGGTTCGATTCCTGGGTGGGGAAGATCCCCTGGGAAAGGATTAGGCTACCGGCTCCAGTATTCTTGGGCTTCCCTAGTGGCTCAAATGGTAAAGAATCTTCCCTCAATGCAGGAGACCTGGGTTTGAGACCTGGGTTTGATCCCTGCATTGGGAAGATCCCTTGGAGGAGAGTATGGCAACCTACTCCAGGATTCTTGCTTGCAGAATCCCCATGGACACAGGAGCCTGGTGGGCTACGGTCCATGGGGTTGCAGAGAGTTGGAGACGACTGAACTTCTCAGCACAGCACCCAACTGCGGGTCCCTGTTTCTGGGGTAGAGTCCTGGATGAGACTGTGTCTCTGCTTCTACGTCTCAGTGCATCTCTTTTATCTTCTGTTGTCAGGCACTGTTTGTCTAGTTCTTGGGTCTTTTTCAGGGAAAGATCATCCACATGTAGCTGTCAGTTTATTGTGTCCGTGGGAGGAGGTAAGTTCAGGGTCTTCCTATGCCACCATCTTAAGCCCTTCTTCTCAAAGCAATACATTTACATAAAATAAAAACTACCCAGATATTGAGAGTTTTCACTTACAATATGAATATTGGGGAACCTCAATTATCCAGAGCACTGTTGTCCAATAGAAATATAACATGATATATATTTACATACATATAATTTTAAATTGACTAGTAGCCACATTAAAACAAGTAACATGTGAAATTAACTTTGATAATATATTTTATTTAGTCTATTGTGTTTAAAACATGAGCTCTCTCAACAAATCATCAATATTTTTTTTAAAGTGTTGAGATATTTAACTTTTCTATAGTAAGCTTTTAAAACCAGTGTGTATTTTATACTTACAGCACATGACAATTGGAACTACCCATGTTTAAATGCTTGTACCCAGGTGTGGCTGCCAGCTGTGATATTGGATGGAGAAACTCTAGCTTATTTCTCCCCTTTGGCCCATCCAAGAACCAGGGGCTTTGTGCAAAGAGATTAAATCTGAAGTCACTACCACTAATAGTCATTCTGAGGAAGGGCCCTAAACACATTTCTATTCCATAAGTCAGTTCAAATTATGGGGCCAGAGCATATTTTGCTGTATTTTCCAAGTCTTCAACAAATGCAGAAAAGAGGCCCAGATCTTCATTTGGCAGAAGGTCTAAATACTGAAGCCTCCAGTGAAATATAGTGAGGATTTTTCTGCCAAATGGAAAGAAGGCTAATTGTTCTTAGTATCAAGGGAATGCTTGGCAGTTTAACATTTACAAAACATCTCTTTCATCGCCCAGTGGAAGAGCTGACCAAGGCATCCCAGCTTGTCATCTTCCCAGGAGTGTTAATCAGATGCTAAAGATGCAGGTGAAAAGCACCTGTCCTCCTCCAGCAGCTGTGTGCCAAGCAGGTGCCTTATCACCAGGCCCCTCCGAGGAAAAGATTTCTCTTCCCATTTTCATCAGCCTCTTCCAGACATTTGTTTGCCGTTCTGTGCAGTATTCACTTTTATTACAGCTTCTTTCACCTGATTTCCCAGGTTACTGTTCTCAAGGTCACATAGATTGAGACCTCTTGTCATTAACACTCACATCTGCCCAGGCGCCTGGGTTAGAAACCCTCTTTCTCCAGATAGAATCCACCTTCAGATCGTGGTCCCTTGACCATTGAACTGCACCTTGCCTCCATGTCTTCCAGTCCCCTTGCCATTGTCCGGGTTTACACTCACTTCCTTCTTGCTTGCCCCGCTTACTGGCCAACTTCCTAACTAGCCCCCTTTCTCTGATTTACCCTCCCCCTACTCCTCATCTCAATTCATCTTCTACCCTGCTACCAGAGTGAGCTTTCTAAAATAGAAACTAAATCGGGTCACTTTTTTGGTTTCAACATTTTTACTCTGACTCCTCACTGTTGTCTACACAGTGGATTTCAACCCTTTTCTTTTTTTTTTTTAAAAAAATAAGCAGAGGAAGTCCCAACCTTTTTCAATGAGTTGTTACCAAGAGCCCCAGGACAGAAAAGAGAGAAAATCTGAGCTGCTCTCAGTGAAGCAGAGACAGAGGCCACAGTGAAAGTGAAAGTCATTTGCGATCGCATGGACTGTATAGTCCATGGAATTCTCCAGCCCAGAAAACTGAAGTGGGTAGCCTTTTCCTTCTCCAGGAGATCTTCCCAACCCAGGGATCGAACCCAGGTCTCTGACATTGTGGGCGGATTCTTTACCAGCTGAGCCACAAGGGAAGCCTAAGAAGCCACAGAGCCTGCCCTAAAGTCCTCTAGCCCCACCCTCCTCTGGGCCCACAGCAGCTCCAAGGGATCTGAGCACTTCTGGACCCCCGCTGCCCAGTGGGGAGCCTATGCTCTTTGGTTTGGCATTCAGGGCAGTGGAATTTGGGTCCAGCCCACCTTTTTGATGTCATCACCCATCACTGAACTGCACACACACCCCAAGTCCCCACTACACAACCCACACAGGACCCTCACGTGCCAGGCATTTCTGAGGCTCATACCGCGGCCATGCAGCATTCTCTGCCGGCCGTGTCCTCCTGCTCATCTCTGCTGCGATCCCAGCTGCCTTCCCAGATTTAGCACCATTGCTCTACATGAACTCTTTCCTTATGAACAACCTGGATGAACTTCCCTTGAGAACTAACCCCTCCCTCTCCCTCCTCTAGGAATCCTGGTGAATTTACAGTTTAACCATTTACTACATTGTAACCTGGATGAGTTTCTCCTAGAAATACTGTGGGTGAGGGTCCTTGATTATCTTTCTAATCCTGGCCCAGATTTTAATAAACATTAGTGGCATCATGGAGTTAAAACTGTGTCCCTATTCTATCATCAGCAGAAGTGGGTGGGCTATTCTCATTTCCATGAGGAATTCTGAGAACCTTCAGGGCAAGAAAAAGGTCAAAGAGTCCTGAACTGGGGATCTGGCTCTGCTTCAAACTATGTCTTTCTCCTCTTTTTCTGTCTTCCTTCCTCCCTCCTTCCTCCCTTCAACTAAAGCATACTTGATTTGCAGTGTTGTGTTAAGTTCTCCTATACAGCAAAGTGACTCAGTTATACCTGTGTAAGTATATACATTCTTTTTTTAGAAAGTCTTTTCCATTATGGTTTATCACAGGACATTGACCATAGTTCCCTGTGCTATACAGTAGGACACTGCTTTTTATCCATTCCATATATAATAGCTTACATCTGCCAAACTGTGTCTTTAAATTCAGCCCTACATTGCTATGGTTTTAGTGCTCCTGGAATAATGATAATGATCATTCTAGTGACTAATTTTTATAAGGCAGCAACTACATGCCAAGCACTGCTGTAAGCATTTTTCAGGGATTAACTCATTTCTGTTTTACAAAAGGAAGCCTGCAGGATTTACTAGATTGAACTCTTCTTTCCAGTTGCCTTTGGGACTGAGTGAGATCTTACAAATCATCTCCTACAGCAATGAGGAAACCACCGGAATCTCCAGACAGAGAGTGAAATGACCACTACAGGTGATCAGCAGGTGGCAAAGCTAGCTGGTGGCAGTCTCCTGGGTCTTGGGTGGCTGTGTTTTCACCCACACAACACTGCTTCTCTGTAACAGGAAGTGGCCTGGTGCCAGCCAGAACCACATGTAGCTGTGCAAAATGTTTTACAAAGCTTCTTCAGAGAGAGATGACACTCAGGTATCAGCATGACTCAGTTCATGCCCAAATATCTCCTCACTTAAATGATTCTATTTCAAATTTATGGAATAAATCTTTCAACTTTATGTAAAAGTTGCCTCCAAGCAAAAATTATAATCACCAAATAATTTCTCTAACAATGGTATGAGTGGCGCCAATAGAAATCTAGGGTAGAAGCAACCTCCTGTTCTTGGCTACAGACGTGCTAATGACTGCACATGAGCTCCTATCTAGGCAGAGTGGGCTCCTGGGGAGGCCTCAGACACTCTGGTCAAGGTTGCTACCACATGGCTTCAAGGACATAGCTGTCATGACCCTTGAGTTTACA
Organism: Odocoileus virginianus; assembly: GCF_023699985.2. Taxonomy (NCBI): domain Eukaryota; kingdom Metazoa; phylum Chordata; class Mammalia; order Artiodactyla; family Cervidae; genus Odocoileus; species Odocoileus virginianus. The sequence goes on along the minus strand of NC_069684.1, from coordinate 51,899,906 downwards.
TCTGATCATAATATTTTTAGAGCATGTCATCTTTGTCAGCTCAGGCTACTCTAACAAAACACCATAGACTGGATGGCTTAAACTACAGACATTTATTTCTCACAGTTCTGGAGTATGGAAAGTGCTCAGTCAATATGTGAGCACATTCAGATCTTGGTGAGGGTCCACTTCCAGACTTACAGACAGCCACCTTCTGTCTGTAATCTCACATGGCACAGAGCAGAAGTTCTGGTCCCTTCCTCTCATCCCATCACAGAGGCCACACCTTCATGACCTCATCTAAACCTAATCACCTCCCAAAGGTCCCACCTCCAAATACCATCCCACTAGAGTTTAGAGCCTCAGTGTATGAATTAGGAAGAACACAAACTTTCAGTCCATAATACATGTCCCAATTCGGAGTGCATTTCCTGAGAAGCAGCATGATATCATGGAAAGACAAGTGAACCTAAAATTAAAACTTCCACCACTGACCTCCTGAACTTTGAAAGAATCAGTTAAAATGGCCAAGTCTCAGATTTGTCCTAAGGAAATGTTATCAGTTCTACTGGCCCTGCCTAGCTGGAGCCACTGTGAAGCTTCAAGAAGATGTAGGTGAAGAGGACTGGGACAAGTAAATGCTTAATTTTTCTTTAAGGATTGACCATAGTTGGAGAATATTATCCAGAACTGTTTCCTCATTACATCCCAGAGAAAGGAAGTGACTGAGCCAAGATCCATAGTCCAGGATGAACACAGCGGAGCCTGGACATCACCCCCACACCGCCCCCCCACCCTACCCGCAGCACTCTATCCTTTACCTAAACTGTTTTAGGATGACATTAATTCTGTTCTTTTGTTAAGCTAGGAATCTGTAGAAACTTTCGTAAACCCGTATACAGTAAGTCCCCTACATACAAACCTTCAAGTTGTGAACTTTCAAAGATGGGAATGTGCATCTGGTTCCAGCAAGGAACCAGAACTTGGAACACCAATGTCAGGCGTGAGTGACATTGCAGCTTGCCTCTGTCTCCTGTTGCTGATGATCCTTCCGCTCTGCCATCTCATCTCCCACCTCCTCTCCCTCCTCCAGTCAGCGACTCTTCTTGCCTGTTCACATGGTGCTGGCCCCTGATGCCAGCTGTTGTACTGAGCTACTGTGCTTTTCATGGTACCGAACTGTAAGATTAAAAAGGTTTTCTTTATTTTTTGTGTTTGTTTTGTATGTATTATTTGTGTGAAAAGTATTATAAACCTATCACTGTACAGTACTATATGGCTGATTGTGTTAGTTGGGTACCTGGGCTAACCTTGTTGGACTTATGAACAAACTGGACTTAGGAACACACTCTCAGAATGGAATGCGTTCATATGTAAAGGACTTACTGTATTAAATCTTACGATTTGTAACTGAAGGCTAGAAAGACATCAGAATTATATTAATTGACTGTATTAAGGTGCTAAGCTCTTGAGGCATAGTTTCATCTACCTAAGGGCAGCCCGACAGTAGTATCGTCATGGCCTCTCTTCTGTCCTCTGTTCCAGAATTTGAGGGTCAGGAAAGTTGTTGTCAATTTGACCAAGACCACACAAGTGGAAAGTGGCAGAGGAGAGTCAAACTCAAGTTTACATGACCAAAGCTAGTGCTCTTCCCATGAGCCCTGAATGTCAACCCGAAAAAGTCATCTCATTAAATTGAAGAAAAAGGAAAACAATAAAGTGATTTGCCATGGTGTCCACCAATTCTATTTCAGAAACGTGCACCTAACATTCCTATTTTGACAAAAGCAGTGGTTGCTGTATTAGGAGGAAACAAACTAGTATGTTTTTGTTTTGTTTTCTCTCCTCTAAAAGTTTAAAAAACTACACTTTGGGCGTGCTAAGTTAAAAGGGCAAAAGGATGGTGCATGTAAATTAATGTGCCTCGACTTTGCCTACACTGCAGAGGTGCGCTGTGGTAGGGACCTCTGACTAAAGGACTCCCCGCCCCACCCTTCCAGGCCACATTCTAGTCTGGGGGGGAATGCCTTTACCTGTGTCTTTTAAAATTCCGCTACTTTAAGATGTACAAATGGGAGTTCAAATTCCTGCCTGCAACACTGGTGGGGGCTCACTACTCACCCTCCTCTTTAGGGTGACCCGGACTTTCTACAGCCCCCTCTCCCAGCCTCCTGCCGCCTTCCCGCCTCTCGCCGCGCGGGGTGCCAGGGAGGCCCGGTTGGGCGAAGGCTGCAGCGGCCGGGTGGCGCCGGGAGCATTGTGAAGTGGCCGGAGCGTCACAGGCGGCCGGGACCCCGGGATCGGAGGGCGGGGCGGGTCTCAGCAGCGCCCCCTCCGGGACCGGGACCCGGACTCAGACGCTGGGCGCAGGGAGGGAGAATGGAGGACTTCGGCCGCTTCTCCCCGCGGCCCCACTCGGCCCTCTGGGAGCCTCCGCCGCCCAGCGAGGAGAGCGCATCCTTGGCTCATCTGGACGGGTCGGGGCCGCGGACCGAACCGGGCCTGTGCTCCTGGGCCCGGACACCAGGCGAGGAGAGCGAGGCCACCGCGCCCTGGCCTCACCTGCTCTGCTCACCCACCCCTCAGCCCAGCGGGCGCCGGTACTCCAACTCGCCGCAGGAAAGTCGCAGCCTGACCGACGTGGCCCGGAGATTCCTAGACCGCGCCAGGAAGCCCCGACCCCGCAGCCGGCTCCTGGAGGATGACTGGGGGGAGGCAAGGACCAAGCCCCAGGAGCAGGGAGGCAGCGGGCACAGCCCGACCTGGCAGCTGGAGCCCCAGCCTCAGCAAGGCCAGCAATACCCTTCCGCCCGGGGAGATTCGCCCCCACCTTACTCGCAGGGAGCTTACACTCCTGCGAACCGAGCATTTGAGGAAGAAAAGGCTCAGGGCGGAGACCAGTGGGCAGTGCCGCTCTGCAGGGGTCTACGTCCCTGGTCCCTTTCCTCAGTCCACACGGAGAAGTCTTCTGTGTCCTCCAGAGAGTTTGGGCCACAGTCAGGTTGCATGCACATCCAGAAAAGACACAGCAATGATACGGTGGAGTCGTTAACCAGCCAGCTTTCCCAGTCCCTGGTTTCCAGCAAGGAGATGCAGAATCAACACACCCAGGTCCTCAAGAACAAGTTGGAAGAGGCAATAATGTCCTCCAGGGACCAGAAGATCGTGGCCTTGGTGCTGAGCCGGCTCAAAAAGGCCCAGAGGATGCGGGAGCTGCAGCAGCAGGCGGCCCTAGCCTGGGAGGAGCTGAAGCGCTCCGACCAGAAGGTCCAGTTGACCCTGGAGAGGGAGCGCAAGCTGCTGCTGCTGCAGAGCCAAGAGCAGTGGCAGCAGGACAAGGAGCAGCGCAAGGCTCGTCTGAACCGGGAGCTGCGAGGCCGGCGGCGGGACAGGCGGGCCGCCAACACGACCCAGCAGGAGAGCAGCGGGTGGAAGGCGCAGCTGGAGGACCAGGAGAAGCAGCGCCAGGAGAAGCTGGAGGGGGCCCCCTCCGAGCCCGAAACGGAGCCGGAGAAGCAGTGCCAAGGGCAACCCCTGCCAGAGAAGATGTTGCGGGACCTGCAGGCGCGGAACAGCCTGCAGCTGCAGAAGAGGCTGGCACAGGCCTGTCTAAAGAAGCACGTTCACCCTACCAAGGGCCAGAAAAAGATCCAGGAGACCAGTCTCAGCTCTCTAGTCAATTACCAGGCCAGGAAGGTCCTCATGGACTGCCAGGCCAAGGCTGAGGAGCTCCTCAGGAAGCTGTCCCTGGAGCAGAGCTCCCAGTGGTCCCAAGAGATGCCTAAGGGCCAGATGAAGGAGCCCCACAGAGAGCTGAAGGACAAAGTCCAGAAGGCGGAGGAGCGGTTCCAGCAGGTGAAGTGGTGGGCGGAAGAGTCGCAGGAGCAGAGAAAGGAGCACAAGCCACTGCTGGACGAGATGGCGGACCAGAAGATCCTTCAGACCCGGAGTCAGGCCCACAAGAACGTCAGGGACAAGGCGCACCACATTCGGGAGCTCAACATCCTGCGGGAGAAGAATCATCACATCCTGAAGCTGAAAGCCGAGAAGGAGGAAAGGTGCCACATCCAGGGCATCAAGGAAGCCATCCGGAGACAGGAGCAGAGGATGGAGCAGATCCTGCGAGAGAAAGACGCAACCTTCGAGGAATTCCAGAAGATCTCCAGGGCCTCCAGGACAGATGACAGGAGAACACTTGCCAACAACTTCTTTGATCAGATGGCCCAGGAGGCCCAGATCCCAGCTGGGCAGCAGAGAGGGGGCTACTGAGAACCTGATGACAAATAGCTTCCAGCCCAGGCGGCTAAACAGAGATCTGGCAATGTGATTCATTTTCTAATTTGATTATGATTGAGCATTGATTTTTAAAAAGTATATAAAATAGCAGCAACTCTCTCTCGTGAACTAGTTTATTGATTCATTGGGATGGTTGAGAGGGTGGGATAAAAATTTCCAAGTTTTAAGAAAATTATTTGCCTTTGTACATTTGGCTTTAAATAGAAAATACTCATTTCGCTCTCAAGTAATCTCAGAAGTGTATGTATGTCAGACACATTTTGAGGAACCAAAGAAAAAGTCTACAGTGCGGAATAGAGTTCTGTGCCATGGCTTCGGTCTTTCCCTGTCCCCAAACTTATGAAAGGGTGAAGTGTGAAGTATTTGTCATAGGAAATCTCCAAGAACAAAAAGTGAGGTGGGGAAGCGTGGGGGGAATTCCTGTCAACAAGTATATTGGGGAACACAGCATACTACATCCCCTCTTGGGAGTTCATAACACAGCTGAAAATTTTAAAGGCTCTGAAAAGTCTTGCAGTAAAGACACATTTTATTAACCTAGTGTTTTTCACAAACCACAGAGCTTTTTTTTCCTCTTGGATCCTTCCATGGAATTGACGTTCTGTGAAATATTTTTGGCAACAGCTTTCTATGGCTCCTCTCAGATGGTACTTCTTTGGCCTTCCTTTCCCATGTTGAATAGAAAGTGTTTATAATGCCTTTAGCACTAGTGATTACACCACCACAGACATGTTCAAGAGTTCAGTGGAATCTTTGGGTCCAATTCTTTCCCCGTTTTTGGTCAGTCTCATCCAGTCTTATGGAACAAAATTCTATTAGAATCCTCCTCTTCCCCTCTATTTCTCCTTTGTCTCTTCTGAAGGAGGTATGTGATGTCATTCTGTCTGCCCACATTGTGTCTCATTAACCTAACCAGGCTCTAAATGAGTGACTAAGCATGATTCAGGAGCTTGATATTTTAAAAACTAAGAGCCAGAAGCTAAGCAGAATTTAACCCATCATATCTCAAAGTCTCTATCAAAAAATTCTAAAAGTGTTCTGTAAATAACATTTGTCTTTCAAAAGAGAGATAGAGAAAGAATAAGTCCTGCTGGAAGACTTTTGTCTTCTTAGTATTTTTGAAATGACATGAAAGGTGACCTGGCAAGGGGTTTTATATCAAAGGTCATTGTGAGGGACTTCCCTGGTGGTCCAGAAGTTAGGGTCCCACACCTCCAATGCAGGGGGTGCAGGTTCAATCCCTGGTTGGGGAACTAACATCTCACATGCCCCAGGCATGACCAGAAAAAACAATTTTGTTTTGTTAATGCAATTTAGAAAAAAAAAAACAACAAAGGGCAGTGTGAGAGCCATATTCCCATCTTACATGATGGAAACTTCCCTGTCATAGTTCCCCTCTGCCTGCTGTCCCCAAAGAGGCCTACTCAGGCTCTCATTCCTTTGTTGGTACACGTTGCTTCAATTTTTAATCTTATCATTCTCTTCTCTCCACCCAAGCTAGTGCTGTTCCAGCCAAGTGCTGTGCATATTACCTGCATTCTAGGAAAGAGCTTAAAATGTCTCAGAATCTAACTCTTTGTCTTGACATAGGTATGTGACTTTGGGGAAGTTACCTTCCTGGGCCTCAGTTTCCTTATCTGTAAAAAAGGATTATAATTTGTACTTCAAAGGGGATGTTGTGAAGGATGATCAAGTACAATAATATAAAGCATCTGGCATAGTGTCCAGAACCTAATACACACACAATAATTAAATATTACAGTTTTTGTACTACTGACTTCCATTTTTGTCAATTCCATTCTCCCTATTTCAATGCCTTCTCACCAGCTGCCTCCTCCTATCATATCCAAGTCTGATTTTTCTGAGCTTAGCTCACAACCTGCCTCTTGTATGAAATATGGGACCTCCCTGGCTGCTCCTTCTCAGCATCAGCCTTCTTTGACAAGATGTTCAGCTTATGGCTTATTGAGCACTTAGAAGCTGCCGCTTTGTTGGCATATCCATTTTGCAATCTGCCTCTTGGCTTCCAAGCTGGACTGAATGCTACTTAAGGCCAGGGTCATTTTCTTAGAATTCTTTATACCCATGCCTACCAGTCAAAATAAAAGCCATTAAGCAGGATATTTTGACCCCACATCCGTATCCCATGTGGTTACCCTACTAATGTTCTTTGCTCATAGAAATACAAACTTTCATTCTTTTATCCAATTCTTTATGAATATTACTTGTAGAAATAGTCAATACAGAATAAAACTGACAGAAGATGAAGTATTTACTTTTCTCTATTCTTCCTTTAAAACACACACACACGTATATATTGACCCCATGCTTACCCAAGCTCCCAACACCCACCAAGGAGCCTAGACTTTTACCCTCACCAGGCTGTGCCAAGGAGCTCCTCACCCTGGCAGTGTCATTTGAGACCACTTGAGGAGCCTAGACTTTCAACCACTACGGCCACCACCACCACCACGACATAGTAACAGGGGACCCCTCTCTCTCCTTACTGAGTAGTATCCAATAAAGCCTAGTGGACAGGACTTTTATCACCCTCCAGCAGGAACAGCTCCTTGGTATCAGTAGATGTCATGTGGAGAGTGGCAATGAGGCATTCTTAGCCCTTCCAGCCAAGAAAGTATCAATGGATGCCTAGAAGGGAGCCAAAACCCCCACCTCCACTCAGCAGTGATGAAGAGTGCCCCCTCCCCTCCTCAGGTGGCAATGGAGGTGGACTGGGGAACTGGACTTATACCCCTGCCTGGCAATAATAAGGCCTCAATGTCCTTCCCTTTCTAGAGCAGTGTGAGAGGAAGCCAGATAAAACAGAAGATCCAGTCTTAAACAATATTAAAAATGTTTAGGTTTCAATTCAAAATCACACTTCACACTAAGAACCAAGACTATCTTGAACTGAATGAAGAAGACAGTAGGTGCTAATCAGCTCAGTTCAGTTCAGTTCAGTCGCTCCCAATAGATGGTGGAAAAATGAAAACAGTGATAGACCTTATTTTCTTGGGCTCCAAAATCACTGTGGAGAGTGACTGTAGCTATGAAATTAAAAGACGCTTGCTCCTTGGAAGAAAAGCTATGACAAACCTAGACAGCACTTTAAAAAGCAGAGACATCACTATGCCAACAAAGGTCTATCTAGTCAAAGCCATGGTTTTTCCTGTAGTCGTGTGTGGATGTGAGAATTGGACCATGAAGAAGGCTGAGCACCAAAGAATTGATACTTTCAAACTGGGGTGCTGGAGAAGACTCTTGAGAGCTCCTTGGACGGCAGGGAGATCAAACCAGTCAATCCTAAAGGAAATCAACCCTGAATATTCATTGGAAGGACTGATGCTAAAGCTGAGGCTCCAATACTTTGACCACCTGATGCTAAGAAATGACTCATTGGAAAAGATCCTGATGCTGGGAAAGATTGAGGGCAGGAGGAGAAGCGGACAACAGAGGATGAGATGGTTGGATGATATCACTGATTCAATGGACATGAGTTTAAGCAAACTCTTGGAGTTAGTGAAGAACAGGGAAGCCTGGAGTGCTGTAGTCCATGACCTGCAAAGAGTCGGACACAACTGAACAGCTGAACAACAACAGGAAATGAGGGTAACAGTGTTAGAAATGCCTGAAAAAGATCTTAAATTAGTCATGATAAATGCTTCAACAAGCAATTATGAACATACTTGAAACAAACAAAAAATTTTTTGGCAAACAGAAAATCTCAACAACAACAAAAAAAACACACACAAGGTATAAAGAAGAACCAAATGGAAATTTTAGAGCTGAAAAATGCATTTACAAAAATAAAAAGCTGAGGGATGAGCTAAACGATAGAATGGAGGGAACATAAGAAAGAAACAATGAACTATAGGACATAAAAATGACCAAATCTGAGAAATAGAAAATTACAAAAAAGTTAAAACCTCACGAACCTGTAGAAGTATAACAAAAGTTCTAACATTCGTGGTATGTTCCCAGAAGGAGCAGAGAAAATGTAGGACTGAAAAAGTGCTCAGGGTAATAATGGCTGAAAACTTTCCAGATTTAGTAAAGAGCTAACCCTACATATGCAAGAAGTTGCGTGAACCCTTGCAAAAGAGTAAACCCATAAGACATACCATAGTCAAATTTGTGAAACTGAAGAAAAGAAGGAAAAAATCTTGATCAAGAGAATGAGAAAGTAAGCCACAGACTGGGAGAAAATATTTGCAAAAGAGTAGCTATATTAATACAAGATCAAGCACACTTCAGAGCAAAAAACTACCAAAAACAGGAAAAAATGTAAATTTACCAGAGTCAACCCACTGAGAAGACATAGTTCTAAACATGTATACATAAAATTTTACTAAAGGCAAACAATGCAATTTAAAGGGTATAAATGAACTTATTTATAAAACAGAATTAAAACCACAGATGTAGAAAACAAACTTATGGTTGCCAGGGTATAAAGGGAGAGGGGGATAAATTGGGAAACTGTGATTGACTTTCACATACTACTATATATAAAATGGAGAAGGAAATGGCAGCCCACTCCAGTATTCTTGCCTGGAAAATCCCACAGACAGAGGACCCTGGTGGGCCATAGTCCATGGGGTCTCAGAAAGTCAGACATAACTGAGTAACTAACACATAACACATATACATAAACAACAGAAATATGAAATACATGAAGCAGAAGCCAATAGGACTAGGAAAGGAAAAAAAAAATCACAATTGTAGCCAGAGACTTGAATACCTTTCTCCCAACAACTGATAGAACTTCTAAAAAGAAAATCAACAAGGATATAGAAAAGCTTAACACTGTCAACTAACAAGATCTAGTCAACAGCTATAGAAAACCCCTCACAGCAACAGCAGAGAACAGATTCTTTTCCAGTGCCCATGGAACAAATATCAAGAGAGAACATATCCTGGTCCATAAAATAAGCTCAAGAAATTTAAATTATTGAAATCATACAAAATGTGTTCTCTGACCACAATGGAATCAAACTAGAAATCAACAACAATGATAACAGAAAAATCTCCAGCAGTTAGAAATTAATCAAAACAATTTTAAACAATTCCTAAGTCAGTGTCTCAAAGGAAAACTTTTAAAATACATTAAATTTAACTAAAATAAAATGTCAAATTTGTGGGGCACAGCTAAAACAGTGCTGAGAGGGAAATTGATAGAACTAAGTATATTTAAAAAGAGAAAAATCTCAAGTCAATCATCTAAATTCTCACCTTAGAATAACCTAGAAATAGAACAAAGTAAACCCAAAGCAAGCCAAAGAAAATAAAAGAACAGACATCAATTACAGTGAAAACAAAAACAATAGAAGAAATCAATGAAAACAAAGACTGGTTCTTCGAAAAATTCAATAAAATAGACAAACCACTAACAAGAATGATAAAGAAAAAAGAGAAGACACAGATCACCAATAGTGTGAATGAAATAGCATTATCACTATGGATCCTGAAGACATCAAAAGGATCATAAGGAAATGCTGTGAACAAATTTGGCTTCTCTGGTGACTCAGAAGGTAAAGAATCGACCTGCAATGCAGGAGACCCGGTTCAATCCCTGGATCAGGAAATTCCCCTGGAGACAGGAATGGCTACATACTCCAGTATTCTTGCCTGGAGAATCCCCATAGACAGAGGAACCTGGCAGGCTACAGTCCATGGGGTCTCAAAGAGTCAATACAACTGAGCAGTTAACACATTCATACACTTCCACACATGAACAACTTTATACGCATAAGTTTGACAAATTAGGTAAGTGGATCACTTCCTCCAGAAACACAAACTGCCACAATATGAGGCAGAGCATGTGAATAGCCCATAATCACTAGTGAAATTAAATTCATTATTTTAAAACTCTTCCCCCCACCAAAATCCAGGCCCAGATGGTTGCACTCAAGAATTTCATGAACACTTAGAGAAGAAATAACACTGTGAGGAAGGCAGGAGGGAAGGTTCAAGAGGGAGGGGACATATGTATACCTGTGGCTGATTCATGTTCAGGTTTGACAGAAACCAACACAAAACTGTAAAGCACTCATCCTTAACTAAAACTAAATAAATAAAAAAAAAATGACACCAATTCTATACAGTCTCTTCCAGGAAATAGAAGAGAATACTTCCCAATTTATTTTGTGAGGTTAGTATTACCATAATGCCAAACAGACAAAGGAAACCTACAGAATAATGTCCCTCTTGAGTATAGGCTTTAAAATCCTTAAAGCATTAGCAAATTTCATTCAACATATTAAAAAAATTATGCACCACAACTAAGTTGGGTTTATTCCAAGATTACAAGGTTGATTCAATACTTGAAAATGAATCACCATGTTAATAATCCAGCATATTAACAAACTGAAGAAGAAAAGCACATGAATACATAAATCAACACAGAGAAAGACATTTGACAAAATTCAACATCCATTCATGAATAATACTTTCAGAAAAAATAGAAATAAAGGGGAACTTCCTCAGCTTGATAAAGAGCATTGATTCAACACACACACACACACACACACACACATAATCTACAGCAAACATCACACCTAATATTGAAAGCCCAACTGGTTTCTTCCATGATCAGAAACAAGGCAAGTATGTCCATTCTCACTACTCATTAAACATCATGGTGGAAGGCAAGAAAAGGAAATGTTAATATAAGACAGAAGATTGGAAAAGAAGAAACAAAAGCTATCCTTATTTACAGATGACATGATGGTCTTTTTAGAAAATCCAAGGCAATGTCCATAAATCTTCTAATAAGCGAGTTCAACAAGATCACAGGATATAACAGCAACATACAAAATCAATCGTATTTATATATATTCTCAATGATCTCAAGGTCATTTACATTTTAAAGTATGATACCATTTGCAATACTTAAAGTATAATACCTGACCACCTGACCTGTCTCTGAGAAATCTGTATGCAGGTCAAGAAGCAACAGATAGAACCAGATATGGAACAACAGACTGGTTCCAAATTGGAAAAGGAGTACATCAAGACTGTATACTGTCACCTTGCTTATTTAACTTATATGCAGAGTACATCATGAGAAATGCCAGGCTGGATGAAGCACAAGCTGGAATCAAGATTGCCGGGAGAAATATCAATAATTTCAGATATGCAGATGATACCATCCTTATGGCAGAAAGCAAAGAGGAACTGAAGAGCCTCTTGATGAAAGCAAAAGAGGAGAGTGAAAAAGTTGGCTTAAAACTCAACATTCAGAAAACTAAGATCATGGCATCTGGTCCCATCACTTCATGGCAAATAGATAGGGAAACAATGGAAACAGTGACAGACTTTATTTTGGGGGCCTCCAATATCACTGCAGATGGTGAGTGCAGCCATGAAATTAAAAGATGCTTTCCCCTTGGAAGGAAAGTTATGACCAACCTAGACAGCATATTAAAAAGCAGAGACATTACTTTGCCAACAAAGGCCCATCTAGTCAAGGCTATGGTTTTTCCAGTAGTCATGTATGGACGTGAGAGTTGGACTATAAAGAAAGCTGAGCACCAAAGAACTGATGTTTTTGAACTGTGGTATTGGAGAAGACTCTTGAGAGTCCCTTGGACTGCAAGGAGATCCAACCAGTCCATCCTAGAGGAACTCACTCTTGAATATTCATTGGAAGGACTGATGCTGAAGCTGAAACTGCAATACTTTGGCCTGCTGATGCGAAGAACTGACTCAGTGGAAAAGACCCTCATGTTGGGAAATGTTGAAGGCAGGAGGAGAAGGGGAAGACAGAGGATGAGATGGTTGGATGGCATCACTGACTCAATGGACTGAGTTTGAGTAAACTCCTGGAGTTGGTGATGGACAAGGAGGCTTGGCATGCTGCAGTCCATGGGGTCGAAAAGAGTTGGACACAAGCAACTGAACTGAACTGAACCATTTGCAACAACTTAGGAAAACTTAGATATAAATCCTAATAAAATATGTATATGACATTTGCTAAAAATCACAAAATGCTGAAGAAAGCAAGAGGACCTAGATAAATAAACATACTATCTGTGGATTAGAAGACTCAACACAATAAAGACAGCAATTCTCCCCAAACTGATAAACAGATTTATTGTAATTCCTATCAAAATCCCAGATAGAATTTTAGTAGACATGGACAACGTTATTCTAAGATGTATACGGAAAGGCAAAGGAACTAGAATAGTTGAAAAAGAGAGAGTGGGAGGAATCAGTCTGCCCAATTTCATGACTTATTACATGGCTGCAGTAATTAACACTATGTGATATTAATGAAGGGATAGACACATACATTAATGAAACAGAATAGAGAAACCAGAAATAGGCCCACATAAATATGTCCAATTATGATTTTTTTATAAAGATACAAAAGCAATCTGATGGAGAAAGACAGACAATTCAACATAATGATGCTGGAACAAGTGAATATCTAGAGCCAAAAAGTAAAAAAGTAACAAAGAAAGGGAGAAGGAAAAGAAGGAGAGAGGAAGGGAGGAAAGGAGGAAAGAGCTTCAACCCAAGTCTCAAATATTATACAAGAATTAACTCAATATGGATCATGGACTTAAATGAAAATCATAATACAATATAAACCATCTTAGGAAAGAATCTTCAAGATCTAAGTTTAGTAAAGAGTTCTTAAGCTTGACACCAAAAGGATAATCTATGAAAGAAAAAATTGATAAACTGGACTTGATAAAAATTAGAAGCTTTTGATGTGTGAAAGAGTTTGTTAAGAGGATGAAATGGCAAACTACGGGATGAGAAAATGCAAGTTTAAACTACAAGATATCACTATTCACCTATCAGAATGGCTAAAATAAGAAATAATGACAACATGGAATGTTGGTAAGGATGCAGAGAAACTGGATCATCCAGACATTGTTGACGGAAATGCAAAATGGTACAGCCACTCTGGAAAGCAACTTGTCAGTTTCTTTAAAAACTAAAAGATATAACTATCATAGGAGTGCAGCTGCACTCCCAGCATTAATCCCAGAGAACATAAGACTTATTACATCTGTACAAAAATCTATACATGGATGTTTATAACAGCTTTTTTCATAATAATATCAAACTGAGTTAACCCAGATGCCCTTCAACAGCTAAAAGTTCAAACAAACAGAGGCACATCAATATTATTGCTGAAATACTACTCAGCAATGGAAAGGAAACAAGTACTGATGCACACAACATCTTGAATGAATCTCCAGAGAATTATGCTAAGTGAAAAAAGTCAATCCTAAAAATGTGACTCCACTTATGTGTGTGTGCTCAGGCGTGTCCGACTCTTTGCAACCCATGGACTATAGCCCGCCAGGCTCCCCTGTCCATGGGATTGCCCAGGCAAGAAATACTGGAATGGGTTGCCATTTCCTCCTCCAGGGGATCTTCCCGACCCAGGGATCGAATCCAAGTCTCGTGGGTCTCCTGTATTAGCAGGCAGATTCTTTACCACTGCACCACCTGGGAAGCCCAATTCCACACTTATATAACATTATTTAAATGACAGGATTGCAAAAATGGAGAACAGATTACTGGCTGTCAAGGGTTATAGATGGGATGGAGGTAGAAGAAAGTGCATATAGAAATAAAAGGGCACCATGAGGGCTCCTTCTGATAAAGGAAATGTTCTGTCTTGGCTGTACCTCAGCATGATGCTATACTATAGTTTATAAGATGTTATCATCAGGAAAAATTGGGTAGAAAACATATAGGATCTCTCTGCCTTATTTCTTAAAACTTGATGTGGATCTATAATTATCTCAAAAGATTTCTAAAAATAAAAAAACTGACATTATTTACTGCTGGGAAAAAAATACCATTTTTGTGACGATAAGAACGTCAAAACCTGAATCCAGGGAAACTATATTTAGTAGAAATGTATTAACACCAAATAAACTCAACAAAGACTCAAACTGAAAATAATAACAGTTGCTATTGACTAAAAATTGAATGATAGAAGCAAATTTTCTCTATACATGTGTATCTGTATAATTTGGCTTGAAAAAAACTGAACTTGATAGAAATAATTCCCACAAGAGCAGAAGCTATAATTGGTAGCATTTGATACTGTCAAGAATATTGATAAATAAATGCAATTGGTCTAAATGCAAAGAAGTTTTGCAAATTGAAAATAAAAATAGAAAAAATTGGAAGCAATGACTGTATCCTTTAGAAAACTGGTCACAGAACTGAATTGGTTTAAAGAAGTTCGCATTAGAAAATACTCTCTCAATGAAAATTTAAAGGCTTGGTATTCTGACTTAAATATTTGTACTCAGTACTTATCAGATCAAAACTATAGAATCAAACATTCTATCCTTTAGCCAAACCTTTTCAAATCCTTGCTATGTGCCAGGCACTTGATATACACTAGACACTTTTACATTCATTTATATCCTTTTATTTGATAACCTTTATAACATAAGTGAGTTATGGTATTTCTCAGATGAAGAACTGAGGTTTAGAGAGCTTGAGCAAGATTTCTGAGGTGGTGCTAGTAAGTGACAGAGTGGGGATCTGAACCCAGTTCTCTCTGACTCTTTATGCTGTTTCCAGATATTGCCAGTCTTTCAGTGATGAAGAAGAAATATGCCATAGTGATTAAAACCCAGACTTTGAAACCTAACTACCCATATTCAAACCCCGTCTCCAACATTTAAATAAGAGTGGTCTTGGGCAAGTTTCTTTACCCTCCCATGCATCAGTTTCTTTATCCATATAAAGGAAATAGAGTGTATGACTCATAAGTGAAAGCAAAAGTCATTCAGTCGTGTCCAACTCTTTGCGATCCTATGGACTGTAGCCCACCAGGCTCCACATGGGGATTCTCCAGGCAAGAATAATGGAGTGGGTTACCTGCCTTCCTCCAGGGGATCTTCCCAACCCAGGGATCGAACCCAGGTTTCCCACATTGCCATCAATTCCCACCCATTCCCATCAGGTGGGTACTTTACCATCTGAGCCACGAGGGAAAATGTGATGATTAAATGGATCAACACATGTAATGTAGCTAGAATATTGCTGAACATACAACAAGGACTCCACATTAGCTTTTATTATATAATATTTTCTTGACTCCAATGCTGGACAAAGTTTGTTGTTGTTTTTTTTTTAATCCCAAGAATGAAAGAAACTTTTGTAAAATCCTATTTTCAAGGATACTCAGAATTTGGGAGGAATGAATGGTAAATTAACCTAACTTTTGTCAAACATTAACATGTGTATGTCTTTTATTGTAGAATTTGAACAACTGATAGTGATATTAGTTTCATTAGGACAGATATCAGGAGTTTTTAAAAAGTTATCTTTGGCTCTAGAGGATTGAAGTGCTCATCCACTGACTGAAATTGAATTAATTCCATATTGGACCAGCTTTTATTAATGTTCACACTCCATCCTGATCATGTAGTGATTATGCATTGAGGGACAAAATACTGATTCAGTTCAGTATTCACAGGTATTAATCCTTCCTGGGTTTGGAATGATCTGAAGCTGTATTCTTCTCCTTTTTGTGTATCTTGTATAATGGGGAGTTAACAATGGACTTTTAAAAAATTCTTTTTTGAGACACCAAACACTTGCCAATTGATTTTGCCTTTTTTAAAAAATCAGAGTGTTCTGGGTATTTTCCACTTCTATATCTAGTTACAATCAGACCCAATTCCCTTTCTCATAGCACTTGAACCCAGACTTGTCCTCTTTCCAGTTAATTTTTCTGTGCTTCTAAAGGAGCGATTGTTCCATTTCGATGTTGCAGATGTTCTAACTTCACAGGAACTAGGAGGTCAGATTTCCTGGCAAGCTTACATTTTTGAGGTTAAGGAGAGGTGAACAAATTCTCAAAACGGGAAGGAGAGACCACTTCAAAAGGTTCTGAATCTTGTTTTCTCCATTAGCCTAATTGTCACTGATACTGGGTGGATGACAGCAATTGCTCAGAGCCATACCACTTTCAGTGCCTTGAAGGTGGTAACGGGAAAGAAGCCTTATGCCCTGTCCCTGCAGCAAGGGAGCCCTCCTGCAACTGTCTTAAAGTAGGAACTGCCAGGGACTACCCCTTCCCCGTCCTTCTTTATAATTATTTTGTAAATATCCTCTTAGGCTCAGCTCAGAAACATACCTGTGTGATAATCAAGGCTAGATTCATCCTTCCTATGTGACATGGCAGATGGCCACCAGCAGCCTGTCTTATGTTTTCTACTTGCAATCCAAGAAGAGAGACTTCTTTGCCTCCAGTATGGAAAATTCCAGAAAAGACTTGGGTCGGACCAATTTGGGACCCAAGCCCCTCCTTTGGGCTTGTCTCTGTGTCCATTATAAGTTTATTGCACACAGCATTATAATCTATTCAGTCTGCAAGTCAGGCCTCGTGTGGCTATTACAAAATGAGGTAAAGAGGGCAAAAGTGCTCTTGAAATGCTAAATAAGAGAAAGGATACTGTGTAGCCCTTGGAATTTAGGAAGCAAGCTTCATACACATGAGGTGATCAGAAAGCAATGACAGGATGATGAGATTTAGGAAATTATATGCCACAAACAATAACTAGGATTTATTTAGGGTTGCTTTAATGGTAATGAAATGTTACCATCTTTCTCTGAATTCTCATACTCCTCTCTTTTATTGATTCAAAAACAGGCCAAATTTCTGCTTATCGTATCAGAGACTAATGACCTTGAGGATCCTTCTGTTTCAGAATAGGTATATCTTTCATGGGCTTCCCAGCTGGCACTAGTGGTAAAGAACCCGCCTACCAATGCAGAAGACGAAAGAGACGCGAGTTCAATCCCTGGGTCAGGAAGATCCCCTGGAGGAGGGCACGGTAACCCACTCCAGGACTCGAGAATCCCATGGACAGAGGATCTTGGTGGGCTACGGTCCATACGGTCTCAAAGAGTCAGACACAACTGAAGTGACTTAGCATGCTTGCACGCATATCTTTCATAAAATACACTTTCTTTGCATTGCTGGGATTATGGAAATAAGAGAAACCTTCATGGGAACACCACACACACATACACACTCACACACACACACACAGTCAGAGACCTGAGCAGTTACTATACATACAGACAGAGTTGCTCTGAGGACAGTTCCAGAAAACAGTATGTCAAGAGAAAGAAGCTGACTCTGAGATTCTCAGTTTATTCCAGGGACTATGGAAGGGGATGACATTGGTCCAGATCAGCAGTGTTCCTGGTCCTAAAAAAAGAAAGCACTCTGGAGACAAGCATCCTTGTCTACTTTCCACAGATCAAGAGCAGCCATATCTGAGCTCACAAAGATAATCATAAAAGGATACGAATCATCATGAATGATGATCAACAAGAATAAAATAGATTAGGACCCATACAGATTTGAAATATTAGAATTCTCAGAATCAGAATAGAGAATAACCATATATAAAATGTTTTAAGAAAAACATGGACTCGTAAAGATGAAATAGCAGGAGAGAATAAGAAATATGAATAGGCAGATTTGAAAAAGACATAGAAATTTTTGAATGGAATATATAGTTAAAACTATTAAAAAATTCAGAGGGTGAAGTAAGTAGAATATTAAACACAATTGAGGAGCAAATTCGTGAACTTGAAGGTAGATCTGTAGAAATGCTCTAAAAAGTAGTATAAAGAAATAAGATGTAAAGTACAAAAGAGAGAAAAAGAGACAAGGAAGATAAAGAAGTTCCAATATCAAATCAGAGTCCAGGAGGAAGGAGGAGAAAAGATAGGGGAGAGGGTGAATTTAAAGATAATTTTCTAGAACTGACTCACATGAATACAAGGACACAGTAATCATGGCAGTTACCCAATAAGACAAAGTAAATCCAAACCTGGACACATTGAAAACAACATTCCAAGTAACAAAAGCAAACTGAAAATTTTAAAAGCATTAAAAAAGAGAAACTGCACCACTTTCAGAGGAATGAGAGATTGACAGCAATTTTCTCAACCACAAAAACCAAAGCCAAGAGACAATGGAATAGTATCTTCTAAATGCTGAAGGAAAATCATAGTCATCCTAGAACTGTCCAACCAACAAAAATATCTCCACTTATGAGAGTGAAATAAAAGCATTTCTAGAGAAACAGAAACCGAGTTTACTACCAATAGACCTAAACCAGAAGAACTTTAAAAGATGCACTCCAGGAAGATGGAAGAAAATCTTGGGAGATAGCTCTGAGATGCAAAGAAGTAAAGAAGTAGGCAAATATTAATACTGTCCATAAAATATTATCATTTAATTTCCATGTCTAACATACAGAAATATAAAAACAGTTAAAAGGACAAAAATTGAAAATATTGAGTTGGCAAAAATTTCATTCAGGTGTTTCCATAAGCTGTGATGGAAATACCTGAACAAACTTTTTGGCCAACACGATAATCAGACTAATAGTATGAAATTTGATAGGAAATTGTTGTGTGATTTGCTAGGAAGGTTGAAGTACTAGTGTTAAAGTGTAAATTTCAAAGGTAACCCTCAGAGAAAAAACAGTATAGCATTGTTTCCAAACAAATAAGAAAAAAAAATGGAAAGAGAAAGCAAATAAAAATGGAAAGTTTTAATAGTAAAAAAGAGAAAAGTAAGCAGAGGGAAAAATAAATAGGAAGCAGAAGGTAAAAGCATAGTGGAAAGACAGACGAATCTGGCATCACGATAATGAAAAAGGACTAAACTTACTACACAATGGACAGAGATCGTCACACTAGATGTTTTAAAGCATTCAGTGCTGTGCTATTCACAGGGGACATACAAACTTGAGGACAGGGAAATGCTGGAAATTAAAGATTTATGAAGCAAATATTAACCAAATGAAAAATTTCTACTGTCAGCAAAGATGGACTTTAGTACAGAAAAGCATTGTATAGGTAGGGCTCTATAAAGTAACAAAACGTTTGATGCATCTGGAAGATAGAACAATTCTAAAAAGTCTTATATCTGAAGTAAAATTGATAAAGTACATGGGGAAATTAACTTCATCATTAGAGTGGGGGATGTTCAAGGTAGCTCTTTTTTTTACTGATAGGACAAATAATTATTAAAAATATAAAAATGCAATGATAAAGTTTTGCTTATAGGACATCTGTAGATTTCATATGACAATATTTACAAAGACTAACCATGGAATAGACCATGATTTGAGAATTAAGATAGTTATTAAATTAAAAGAGATCATATTTGAGAATTAAAATTTTCAAATATCCATTATCATACGAACAAAGTTTTTAAATCACAGTGCAATTAAATTAGACCTCAAAAATATAACCTTAGAACTTTTAAATCTCACTTTTAAATGTTTTCTGGATTTAAAAAACTTGAAATTTAAATATGTTTAGATCTAAACAATAATGAAAATACAATATACCAAGTCTTCTGGCATGCAGTTAAAAAGGTAATATAAGAGACATGAGAGAAATGTAGAGACCTAAATGCTTATTACTATAAGAGAGGAAAAGCTGAAAATTAATAAACTAAGTACCCAACCTAAGAAATTAAAAAAAGAACAACAGAATAAACTTAAACAAAGATAACTATAGGTGTCAAAATTAATGAAGCAGAAAGCAAAGATTTAATGGACATGATTTCCAAAAACCAAAAGTTGCTTCTAGAATCTGAAAGAAATAGGGAAGCATCTAGCAGAATTGTTCAAGAAAGAGAAATGCATAAGTAATATCAAAAATAAAAAGGGATATACGGAGAGATCCAGCAGAGACTAAAAAGATAAGAGAGAACTATAAAAAAAAAAAAACTACATACCAAAGAATGCATAAAGATGCATTAACTTGGAAGAAATGAACATATTCTTTTAAAAATAGCCAACTCAAATAGAAATTGCCCATAACCATCAAAACAAATGAGTCAATTGTTTATTTTCCCACAAATAATCACTAGGCACAGATGATTTTACAGGTAAATTCTACCAAGTTTTCATGGAACATATCATTCTAATATTACACAAATTCTTTGAGTAAAAAAGAAAAAGACTATTTCCCAATCTATTCTATGAATCCACTTTACCTTCGATGCTAAAACTGGAAAATATAATACAGAAAAATAATAGGAAAACCTCATTTAGGAACATAAAAGCAATAATCCTACACAAGTATTAGCAAAATAAATCTTGCACATTATGAAAAAAAATAACACATCATGACTCAGCTGAATCTATTTCAGAAATATAAAGTTTAACTTCAGAAAATCTGTAATTATCATTAACCCCATTAGCAAACAATATGGTTGTTTCAATTGATGGAGAAAACACATTTGATGAAATTCAGAAAACCTACTTATGGTTTAAAAAATTAACTAGCTCAGAATAGAAAGCGATTTCCATAATCTGATAAGAGGAGAATACCCCCAAACCTACACAAACATTATTTTTTGATTGTTTTTTTTTTTTGGCCATTTGGCTTGTAGGACCTTAGTTCCCCAACCAGGGATTGAACCCACACCCTCAGCTGTGAAAGCGCAGAATACTAACCACTGAACTGCCAGGGAATTCCCCACAGCATTATATCTAATGCTGAAACAGTGAAGGCTTTTAAAATCAGGAAGGAAAAAGAAAAGAAATAAAAGGTATAATGTTTGGGAAAGGGGGAAAAAAAACTAAAAATTCTCATTATTCACAGATGATGTGACTGTCCATATGGACATTTTATTTACAACCTTAAAAGTTTGTACATGCATAATGGTGTATTGTATAATAGCCAAGAACAGGAAACAATTCAGTGTCCATCAGTGACAGAATGGATGCATAAATGGAGGCCTAGTCACACTGTGGAATTCTGTACGGCCGAGAGCATACCAATGATCAACAACCATACTCAACACGTGAGTGACTCTCACAAGTTTAATGTTGAGTGAAAGAAGTCAGACACCAAACAGCACACACTGCATGATCCCATTTATCTAAAGTACAAACACAGAGACTTCTTTGGTGGTTCAGTGATTAAGAATCCACCTGCCAATGCAGGGGACACAGGTTCGATCCCTGGTCCAGAAAGATTCCCCATGCTATGGAGCGACTAAGCCCATGAGCCACAACTACCAGGCCCACGTGCTGCAGTTACTGAAGCTCACTTGCCTAGAGCCCACGCTCCGCAACCAGAGAAGCCACTGCAATGAGGTGCCCGAGCACCACAATGAACAGTAGCCCCTGCTCGCTGCAACTAGAGAAAGCCTGCCTGCAATGAAGACCCAGCACAGCTTAATTACATAAATTAATGAATAATTTGTAAAGTACAAATACAGAAGGACTGATTTCTGCTACTGAAGTCAGGAGAGTGGCTCCCTTGGGTGGGGGTGGGGGGCTAATGGCTGGAAGGGGTATAGGAATGCAGTTGTACAATAAGCTGGTAAAGTTTAGATGCTGAAGCAAATGGTGTTGGGTTTAAATACTGGCTCTGCCACTCACCAGCTGGTGGGACTGTCCACAGGGACATAGCCACTGTGAGACTCAGTTTCCTCCACTGGAAAATGGGCATAATGATAGTCCCCACCTCACTGGAGTCCTGTGAGATGAACAAGATAGTGTGTGTCAAGCCTGTGGCTGTTTTGGAAGGTGGTAGCTACAGTTGTGATCAGGCTTGTTCTTCCTGGCCCCCTCCCCTGGGAACCTAGTGATAACGTGGGGATAAAACACAAGAAACAAATAGAGTTTTTCCTCAGCAGATGGCTTCAGATTACAAGATGTTTCCATTGAATCCGCTTTGGGGACCCTCCAGGCCCCAGACCTGGCCCATTTAGTTCACACAGGTGTTGTTCGGTCACTGGAACTCCTGCCAAGGCCACATGTGTCAAATGTCTAATGGTAAATTCTGCAAGGGGAGAGGGTGAGATACTAAATCAACTGCTTACCTGACTGCATTTCTTGCAGATTCCAGAACCAGCAAAATACTCCTCTCATCCTTACCCTTACGGTCAGAACTACTTGAGTCTAAGGGCATTTTGATTGGAGGGGAAAGTGACATCCGCACCAGTCAGGCAGCCTCCCAACCCCTCCTTGCCCCTGGGGGCAGGGGTATTTATCATGAAAAGAATATGGCACCTGCTTCTCCCTCTAAATTTCCTGCTTTTTGAAAAAGCTTCTAAAAATACATTTTGAATTGTGTAGTTTTCACACAATGCTGCTTTTGCATAGTGTTTCTTAAATAATTACCTGCATTTATTGTTTAGAAAGAAAACCTTACTTGAAGGGAAGGAATATAATGTGTCTATTGAATGTAACTTTTATTAATAGGAGCAGCGCCCCACTTGCTAAATTGAAGGAGATGAAGATGGGACATGTGGATGATCAACATTTGAGCTTCTGGAGGGAAGACAGAAACTTGAACCAGCAGACTTCCAAAGAGCTTTACTAATTGGTGTTCACCAAACTTCACTCATTAGGGCAGTTGGGAAGCAGAGGTGTACACCCATGTGCATGCTCGTGTGTGTATTCCAAGGGACGTACATAAGGTTGAACAATTGGTCTAAGCATCCTATCAGTGTGACTTCTGCATCATCCCAAGATGAGTCTGGGGCTTTCAAAGTACTAAAGAAAATAAGAAACACTCCCCTAGTTCATGACATAAAGTAGAAGGAGCTTGAAGTGGGGTGGATGGACTGGGCTAGAGATGCTGCACAAAAGCCCTAAATATAAACAATGCCTTAAAAAAAAAAAAAAGTGCCTTTTCGGTCCAGAAGGAAAGCCACCCTTCTCCCTGCTTAGAGTGGAAAAGAAACTGTCCAGAACATTCATTCCACCACGCTTCGGTCTTTCAGGCAGAAAAAGTCCTGGTAGAAGTTGACTTTTGCAGGTGGAACAGAGATTCCTTTGAGAGTAGAGGGTGCTAGATGTGAAGGCACTTTGGAAAGTAAAAGGGATTACATAAACGTAAGAGATCATTGGGCTTCCCCACTGGTTCAGTGGTAAAGAATCTGCCTGCAATGCAGGAGACATGGGTTCGATTCCTGAGTCAGGAAAATCCCCTGGAGGAGGGCATGGCAACCCCCTTCAGTATTCCTGCCTGAAGAATTCCATGGACAGAAGAGCCTGACAGGCTCTAGTCCATGGGGTCACACAGAGTTGGACATGACTGAAATGACTAGCAGGCACACACGAGATCACTGTTATTAGTGGTGTGTCTGTTGAGAAGATGCCAGAACATTTCTTCTCCATCAGTGATCATGACACCACAAGGGCCAGTCATGTCAGGATGAGGATGCCTTCAGGTCAGGTGTCAGAAGGTGGGCAGTCAAGTGCAGTCCTACTGCTGATGAACTGCTAACTAAAAGCAAGCCCTTCACCTCTCTGGCCTTGAGTTTCTACATCTGTAAATGGGGCATAAAAATAGCACCCTGCTCATAGGAGTGAGGGAGGCACACAGGTAAATAAATGTGCCCTTCTTGTGAAAGTCCTCAAAAACCAGCTTTTGTTTGCTTCCTCTGATCTGGGCCTGACACCTCCCTGAGTGCTTTTTGCCTAGTCTCCCATTAACCTCTACAAGAAATCCATGCGGTAAGAATAGTTATCCTCCATGTATGATGAGGACACGGAAGCTTCATGTGGATGGAGACCCTGAAATGTTCTGCTGGGTATCCAGCACCCCCCAAACCCACGACAAGCCCAAACACAAAACATCAAGCTCTGTTCACTCTCTCCCACTTTTCCTCAATACATGTTACTTGAATGCCAACTAGGTTGTCCATCTTTTGAAGGCAGGTCCTGTTTGTATGTCCTGAACCCTTCTCCCAGAGCATCTGCTCTGGGGTCGACTGCCAATAAATATTTACTGAAATTGAATTGCAGCAGCTCTGTGGGAAGATCCCTGCTGGCCAGGTCAGGCTCCGGCAGCTGTTTTGCAAGCTCCACGTGACTCCCTGATCCAGGAGGGACGACCCCTGCACACAGCAGCTCGGAGGCCGTCAGACACACAGCTTCCAGGGGCAGGAGATCAGCCAACTGTGCTCGTCACCATCCTGTAAGGAGGGACCTGGGTCAGGCGGCCTCTGGTGGCCCAGCAGGCCTTGAGGCATACCCAGACCTGCTGCAAGAGTGCACCTCGCCTTATCTCCTATCTTCCCCCCAGATCACTTAAGAAGTAATATCTGGGAGAGCACAGCTGTCCTGTATTGTAAATCTTGGCATGTTTTCCAAAGCCTGACCTAAAGACTGTATTGTAGAAAACCCTGCACCACCAGCAACTTCCAAATGAAAACTACTAAAGTGTACACAGTGGAAAATGCACTCAGCATTTCAAATTAAGGCTTTCTAGTGGAGCATCTCTTTGCTCCCACAGACAGATTCACACTGCTTGATTTGACATGATACCCAAATACAATCGAAATGTAATATAGGACACTTGTTATTTTTGAGTCAATGATAAATTAATACCACTGTACATTTTCTTAGGGATAACTTCTCCTCATGCCAGAGATAATAATGTTCTGGTCTTCAATTAATGAAAGGTAGGATTGAGTATTTCCTAGGAAGCTAATTGGTAGATGGGGGTGATGTGTCTTCCCTGTGTTACTATGTCGCCGCATTTTCCATCATCTTTGGGTGTTCTTCTGTCATACATTCATCCATCTTTGCAAATGTCTAGTTCAGAGTTATGGCCTAGTTCATGATTTGAGAGGAGGAGGATTGGTACTCTACCATTCAGAACCTAAGGGAGCACCGATGAATGAGCAGGAGACAGCCAAACTGTGCTGACAAGCATGGGAGGCTGGCAGACAGAGCAGCTCATCGGTTTGGCACCACGCTCCGGATCCAAGCAAGCCCCACCCTTACTGCAACGAGTATCACTTTTCAGGGTCTGTTTGCCAGCCTGAAAGTGCTGTGTGTATTGACACTCAAGTCCCATGGCCTCTCCAACCTCTAACACGAGGTACCCATCAATTATTTATTGATTTATTTTGCTTAAAAAATGGGATATACTTGCTTTGCAATGTCGTGCTACTTTCGGCTGTACAATGAAGTGAACAGCTATATGTATACATATATCTCCTCCCTCCTGGATCTCCCTCCCAACCCCCACTCCCACTTACCTCGGTTATCACAGAGCATCGAGCTGAGCTCCCTGCCCTATAAAGTAGGTTCCCACTAGCTGTCTCTTTTACACATGGCAGAGTACATACGTCAGTCCCAATCTCCTAATTCATCCCACCACCCTACCCCGTCCACATGTCCTTTCCTTACTTCTGTGTCTTTATTCCTGCCCTGCAAATGTACCCCTCAATTTCAATTAGCTCCTATCTCGACCTGCTCATATAAGATCTTGGACTCCCACAAAATTGCCTCTGGACGTACCCAGAGTCGAGGTCCGTCCCCCATCACCATGCTTGTGGGCCATGCTCTTCCTCTGTCCTGCTCCCATCCTCCAAAAAGCCCACATGAGAGTCCAACAAGTCCACATGCCCAAGTGAGACCGCAGTGTCCCCATCTCCCTACACTGCCACTGCTGCCAGGCCATATGGTTCTACAGCACAGGGCGCTGTGTGTCCAGAATACTAAACTCTCCTGTCCCCCTTGTGAGCCCTGATTTGTCATGGGGACATATCTGTCAGCTGCTCACGTTCTTAGACTCACAGTGTCTCATGCAAGATGGTTCCTTCAACCCCTACCTGCTGCCCTCCACAACCTGCCCCTGTCAGAGGCCAGCACAAATCCACCACCACACTCAGAGCCCCGATACAGTTCAGTTCTTGTAAACCGACTCTTCCTGCCAGGCTCCAGCTCACCAGACCAGCCCAGACACGTTTACTCACATGCGAAGACTCAATGAAGGACACCGCTGTGGGAATACATCGAATTTTTTTTAGTTGAAACGACTGATTTTATGCTGTTTTGGTTTTACAAAAAAGAAAAAAAAAACTGAGATAGATAGATAGATAATAGATAGATAAGCAAGAAAATTCTTCCTTGTAGTAGAAATCCAACAAATTAATGTAAAAGGAACAATGGATTTAGAAAACCAGTGTCTGGCAACCATCATCATGATAGATTCAGGCCAGAATCATCCATGGATGCTAAAACTAGTGGGTGAGATTTGGAGGACTATATAGATCATCTCCAAGTACCTCCTGACAAGATTCTTATTAATCACAATGTAATTTTACAGAGGGGGTAAAAAAGTCACTTTACAGTGGAGAAATTTGGCCTATCCCACCTTAACCAAATGATCAAAGCTCACATCACTGGTGATAAAAAAAAGAGACAGCAGCCCATGTCTCCTGACATGGTGTCCTGAGAAGGACACTGCCCAGAGCACACGACCTGAACGCGATAGCAAGGGGACATCACACGAACCCAAAGGAAGGGCTGTCCTGCAACATGAGTGGCCAGTACTATGAAAAAATACCAATGTCATGAACGCAAAGAGAGACTCGATAACTGTTCAAAATTAAAGCAGAATAAAGTGACACTTTATTTATTTACTGAATAACATAGTCTTGGGTTTTCTTTTGTTCTAAAAGACTTTATAGGAAAACTGGTGACAACTGAATAAAATCTGCAGATTAGGGAATAGTATTGTCTCAGTCTTACCCTGGATCAATATAGGTGGTAAGACACAAAATGATAAAGCAGATATATATAGGAGAATGTTAACATTTGGGGTACAGGGAGACTCTGTATATTGGGCTTTATTGCACTTCACAAATATTGTGGTTTTGGTTTTGTTTTTTTTTTTAACAAATGGAAGGTTTGTGGCAACCCTGAGTCAAGCAAGTTTTATCAGCACCATTTTTCCAACACACTGGCTCACTTCATGTCTCTGTGTCACATTTTGGTAATTCTTGCAGTATTTCAAACTTTTTCATTATTATTATTTGTTATGGTGATGTGACCAGTGATCTTTAATGTTACTATTGCAGAAAGATTATGAAGGTGCAGATGATGGTTAGCATTTGTTAACAAAGTATTTTTAATTAAGTTACATACGCTTTTTTAGTCATGCTATTGCACACTTAATAGACTATAATGTAAACACAATTTTGATGTGTACTAGGAAACAAAAAATTAGAGTGATTCACATTTTGCTGAAACCAAACCTGTGATATTTGTGAGGTATGCCTATATTTGAGTCACATTCTTTGTACTCATCTTGTCACTTCTCTGGAAATTGGAAGTTAGGTCAAAATTTATTTTTTTTACAATCTGAGTTTTTCTTTGAGATATCAGAAGGCATGTATGTTTGTTGCCAAACCAGGGTAGTGGGGGAAATAGCTGCCATTTTCCCCGCAATGGCTAAGCCCAGTCCTCTCCTTGTCTACAAGAGCACATCTGGCTTTCCAGATCTTTGCAGAGAATCATCACTGTCACCTGAATTTAAACCTGTTCTAAACACTGTCGTGACTGTTTCAAAACAGCTTAGAAAAAATTGGTGGGGCGATGGGATGAGCATGGGGGTGGGGAGGGGTTGTATTTCTACAAGAATGTATTCACTGCTCACCCTTGTCTGATCACCCCCTAGGATCCTCTACTTGGCTTCTGAGAGGGAAAAGGAGCAAGGTCAAGGTAAGGCCCTCCTTCCCTTCCATGCCAGGGACCGAGAATATGTCCACGGATTCCTAGGAGCCTGTACAGTGACTCAGGGCTGATTTCTTATAGGCCTAAAAATAACTCAGAACTAGCCCAAAGCTACTCACACATCGACACCCTGAGGGCACTCTTGCTGGCATCTGGAAACTCAGAGACCTAATTAAACTCTTCTTCCCCTTCCCTCTCTGGGAGCACAGACTAGCAGAGAGCAAATAATGTTGGTCAGATCAACCTGGGTGTCTCCTGAGGGGTGGGGATGGTCTCAAACCCCAGCAGAAAAACAAGGAAGGTGGGGAGACCGTGGGATTCTGGGCTGCCTAAGGCTGGGTTCCAAGAGAGATGAGTCCCTTCTATTTTCTCTTTTGTTCAGGGCCCCGCCTGTCCTCTGGCAACCGCCCATCTGCCCAGCAGGGTCAGCCCCATAGAGAGCAAGGAGAACTGGATATCTGTGCTAGATAGGGGCTTCAGGGCAGTATGTGGGTTGTGGCTACTGGGAAAGGCTATTTTCAGTTGAATCTGCAACCATATACCATTCCCCTCCTCTGTATTATAGGAGTGGCTGTTATAAACCAAGGAAGGGGCAGTTCTCCCAAGATTAAAGATTAGAAAGCGACCTCAGGGCTGGACAGGAGGAAGTGACAAGAATAGAACGCGCACCTCAACCCCTCCAGCCCCACCCCTCTCCTCCTGCCCACTGTCACGTACCCTGAGTGACCAGGAAATGTTTGCACATCTGGCAGTTATGCAAGAACACTGTTTGGTTTTGAAACAAATAAATCACATCCAGACAATATTCTGTGTTCATTGTGTACCTGTCGTGTTCCAGGCATGATGCTAGTCACTCTAGGAGATGATCTCGTTTTATGTCCTCCCAGCTATCTATGTGGTAAGTTATTATTAGTCCCATTTTAGAGTTTAGAGCTGAGGAAACTGAAGCTAAAAGAGGTCATTTACCAAGTCACCTTTTGAAAGTAGACAAGCAGTTAAGTTTACAATCAAATAGGGAAGCCAAACAACCACATGAAACATTAAGCAGCAGTTAGGAGCTCTTTGGAGGGCTTTCCTGGTGGCCCAGTGGTAAAGAATCCACCTGCCGGAGCAGGAGGCACAGATTCGAAGCCTGATCCCGGAAAATCCCACATGAGGAGCAACCAAGCCTGAGCACCACAGCTACTGAGCCTGTGCTCTAGAGCCCAGGAATTGCAACTACTGCTGCCCACATGCCCTGGAGCCTACACTCTGCAACAAGAGAGGCCACCACAATGAGAAGCCTGCACACCACAGCTAGGAAGGAGCCCCCACTCCCTGCAGCTAGAGAAAGCCCATGTGCAGCAACGAAGACCCAGCAAGGCCAAAATAAAGAAATAAATATAGTTATTCTAAACAATATATAATATATACATAATAATGCAATAAACACTAAGCCTAAATCTTCTTAAAACTTTTTTTAAAAGAGCTCTTTGGAGAAGGCTTTAACCCTAGACTTTGTCCATGACTCTCCCTTCTCAAGGCTTCAGTCATCTCCATGCAGGGCTCTCTAAATCTCTAACTCCTGGTCCAGCTTCTCTCCTGTGCCACAAAAATGCCCTAAATGTTTTATATCTGCCTGCTGTCTCCTTCAGGATGGCCTCTCTGGAACTCACACTCAACCTGGCCAAAACCAAGCTCACCATCACTTCCATGTTCATCTGAGACAAACTCACCATCGGATATATCTATTTCTGGGCAGTGGCACCATTTTCTAAAGACAAAGGTTTGACATCTTGAGTTTTCCATCAGTGTCCCATCATATGCTACCTGAAATACTTTTTTTTTTCTCTCATTTTCCTTCCTCTCCCAGACCTGTAGCTCTCTTCTCATCAATCCTCTCTCACCTGTACCAGGAAACTTAAGCCAGGGACGGCCTCTCTGAGGAGGTGACTTTTGTTCAATTGTATCTTGTGTCTTATTTTTTCTATTATTGAAAAATGTAGATAATATAAAACTTACCCTTTTAACCATTTTTTACTGTATAGTTCAGTAGCATTAAGTACATGCACAGTGCTATACAACTATTATTGCCTTCCATCTCTAGAACATTTTAATCATCCCAAACCTAAATTTCATATCTATTAAACACTAACTCCCCTTTCCCTCTCTCCCCATCACCTCCCAACAGCCACCATTGTGCTTTCTGCCTATGAATTTCACTTCTCTTGGTACCTCAAAGAATCAAAATCATATAATATTCGTCCTCAATGACCAGCTCATTTCACTTGCATGACATCCTCAAGCTTCATCCATGTTGAAACATATATCAGAATTTCCCTCCTTTTCACCTACTGTATAGCACGTGGAACTCTGCTCAATGTAATGCAGCAGCTTGAATGGAAAGGGAGTTTGGGGGAGAATGGATACGTGTATATGTATGGCTGAGTCCCTTCACTGCTCACCTGAAACTATCACAACATTGTTAATTGGCTATATCCCAATACAAAATAAAAAGTTTTAAAAAATAAGTAAATCAATGGAAGTGAGCTCAGGTCGCTACTCTAAAAAATAAATAAATAAAAAGAATTCCCCTCCTTTTCAAGGCTGAATAATATTCCATTGTATGGGATATTTTGTTTATCACATATTTTGTTTTTCCACTCATCCACTGATAAACAAACACTTCAGTTCAGGGAGATGATATTTGAAATGAGAGTAAAGAGTGAAAAGAACTAGCCATCCAAACCCAAAGAATGTACAACACTGAGAGTGAACTGTAATGTAAATTATGGACTTTCAGTGATATGTTTGCGTAGGTTCATCACTGTAACAAATGTACCTCTCTGGTAGAGGATGTTGATAATGGGAAAGATTGCATGTGTTCACGGTGGGTGTATGGGTAATCTTTTTACCATCCCCTCAATTTTGCCATGAACCTAAAACTGTTGTAAAAAATAAAATCTTAACATAAAAAAAGAAAGAAAGAAAAAGAACCAGCCACAGGAATTGCCAAGGGAGTGTTTTCTTGGCAGATGGCGCAACAAAGATGAAGGCTGGGAAACTTCTAAGCTCTCCTGAAGACTCAGCTCTTCAATTCAGTTGCCAGCCCCCTTTCAGTTTCTTCTCATATCCCTGAGCAGCTGGCCACTTCCCATCTGTGCTTCCAAGAACCTTTACCTGGATTTATCCTATCGCACTTCTGTCTCCCCTACCAGGCTGTGGTCCCATCATCTTTCCCCAACAAACACTGTTTCCAAGAACTGCAAACAGCTGCAAGACTGGTGAATCTGAGCTGCCAACAAACTGTGAAAGTGATGGATTTGTGTTTCTCTTTACTTTCAGTCCCGTAAGGCAGAGGAGATAAGGAACATGATGAAACAGCAAATGCAGGCGGCGGAGGAAAAGAAGCAGAGGGCCTGCATCATCTGCTAGTTAAGCCTTGAATTTAGAGCCACAGCTTCCTGCAGCTGGGAGGGATACTGCAGATCCCAGAACACAAGGTGTTTGCTTTGTTCTGGGGTGAGATGATCCGTACAATCTTCCAGGATGGATGCAGTGGGATTGGGAGCAGAGCAGGCTCTCAGCAGTCCTGGGAGGTGGTGAAAGCGAGGTGTCAGTACCCCTCTGTGTCCTCCTGGTGCCCCATCAGCTGGAGGACTTCATGTTACTCCACAGTTGGTAGGCTACTGAGGCAAAGTGGTCCTTGCAGAAACTCCCAACTCATACCTGCAAGGGCTGCAAACAGCTCTGGGTGACTTGCTCTGAATCTCTGCTAAGAGGAAGAATGGCTGTTACTCCCACTGCCCCAAAGATCCTCGGTCCCAGAGAAAGAGACATGGTCTTTCCCAGAGAAAGAAAGAAATATGGTCCTTCTCCAGAGGATGCCATCTTATCAGCAGAAGTGAGCTGGGAGAGGGTCTCTGGTGGGACGGAAGACCCCAGGTGTACTCTGGGGGTTGGTGGGTGGGCAAGCCATCCTGAAACTGGCTGTTCAGAGGCAGGTCTTGAACTTGTCAGGGCTGCCACTGCACTTCGCATGAACTTGCTCTCTACAGCCCAAGCCAGCCTTCTCTGACTCTGTCACAAGCTGATGAACACTCTCTCTTGGAATAATGCCCAAGCCCCTCAATCCCTTTCAAAAGCTATTTTCTCCCTTTACATGCAGCACAATTTTGTGGGGACAGAAGATATAGAATAATGCCAAGGCTGAATTCTCAAAAAACGATGAGGCATTACATCAGTACATTTACATACCTCACATAGAAATAAGAAGACGTTTGTCTTTTATTTATTGACTAGTCAATCAAAAAATTACTTAGAATCTACTGTGTGCTCAGAATTAAGCATTTTGGAAGAGATAGCATAGAATGACATGGTCCTGGCCATTCACAGAAGTATGAGCCTGCTAAGAATGACAAGTGCACATGAGAAAATGAGAAAGAAATTGAATGCTGTTATGTGTGGCCCTGACCCTTTGTGCGTAAGACAAGCTGTCATCCATTCTGGGAAGACTCTGTTCTATGGGGTGCATCTCCCACAGGCTATTTTCGAAGGGTTAAGGAAGCACTGTTCCTTTCAATGTGGCATTCCTGCCAAACTCTCTAGCATATTTGTCATCTGAATAAATCTGATCAACAAATGATAGTCTATTGTCCTTGGAGCAAATACCAAGTTTGGATGGTGCCCATGGACCCCGAAGACTGGAGGGTCATCTCAGTAACAGAGCTCACCATCACATGGACTTGGAAAGCCAAAGTTGCGAGAGTCCCCGCCCCTCATCAAGAAGGGCCATGCCCCCTTTCCTGCAGGGAGTCCCAGGGTGGCAGCTCATGTCTCCCCCAGACCGCTGTGACGGTGGCATCACTAGGCCTGACTGCTGCCACTTGTTTCCTTAGGGCTGACCATGTGCACCTCACACATTTGTCCTCTGGGCTACTAGGAACGTCCTTCGGGGTTTGTCCATCTGACAGCCGTCTCTTTGCAGTGGCCCCTGCGCTTCTCCTTTTCCTGTCTTCTTGGGGGAATCACAAGGTTTAGGGGAAAAACAGAAGCAATTCATCCCCAAAGAACTTATTCTATTTCACTATTTGTTCCCCAGGTGATTGAGGTTCCCCAGGTGATCACAGCCACCACATCTGTCCAGAGTCATGAAAGCAAAGGAACTCAGAGAAGGGAGAACTGAGGGTGGGAGGGAATGAACTGAGAAAGGTGCCTGGAGGAGGAGGCCCTTGACTGTCTCCTTGACACATTGGTATAGTTAGAAAGACAGCGGAAGGGCTTCCCTGGTGGTCCAGTGGCTAAGACTGCTTTCCCAATGTAGGGGACCCAGGTTCGATCCCTGGTCAGGGAATACCTGACCTCAACCTCAACTAAGAGTTTGCATGCCTCAACTAAAGATCCCACATACTCTACAGTTGTAAAGCAATTACACTCCAATAAATGGGATGGCATCACCAACTTAATGGACATGAGTTTGAGTAAACTCTGGGAGTAGGTGATGGACAGGAAGGCCTGGCGTGTTGCAGTCCATGGGGTCACAGAGAGTCAGGCACAACTGAGCGACTGAACTGAACTGAATTTTTTTTTTTAATAAAATAAGATAAAATTAAATTAAAAATAAGAAGCAAAATATTTACTATCTGAGTAAAATAGAATAATAAAGTAAAGACCCCACATGCTGCCATGAAGATAGAAGATCCCAACAGTACAACTAAGACCTGATGCAGCCAAATAAATAAAAATATTGGTTTATTTTTTTGAAAAGACACAGTGAAGAACTGGGGGAGATCTGAGCAGGTAGGGTGGGGCCAGCTGAGGGTGTCATCAGGGGCAGAAAGGCACAGAGGAAGGGGCCTGGTGCATCCAGGGCAGAGGGCTGGGGGAAGAGGTAAATAAGGTCTACTCAGCAGCCAAGGGTGAGCCTCTACTGTGGGTAGGGCCTGTGCTAGGATCTAGCGACAGAGCAGGGGACAAACAGACAAAACTCAGTGCCACCACATTGGGAAAGTGATGGAGCTTCTACCCTAGTGAGCAGAAGCATACTACAAGTAAAATAGTAAGTAAATTATGGAGTATTTAGAACCCAAGTGCTATGGAGGAGAATCAAGCAGGGAGAAGAGGAAGGGTGAGGAGGAGAGGCTGAGGAGTATCAGATTGAATATAATGGTTAGAGAAGGCCACGCTGAGATAAGTGGCATTTGAGCAAAACTATGAAGGAGTTGTGCGAGTGAGTCATGTGAGGAACTGAAGGAAGGGTAATCCAGGCAGATGGACTGACAAGGAGCTAAATCCACATACCAGCAGTATGGCAAAGGGGCCAATAGGCTGGCATGAAGTGGGCCAAGAGAGAAGAGGAGATGAAGTTTATTAATAAGTCATGGGGAGGTGGATTGTGTAGGGCCTTGTAGACCCCTAGAAAGACTTTCTTTGCCTTTTTATTGTCCTCTGAGTGACATGAGAAGAAACTTAGCAGCTCTTTCTGACCTGGGTTGGCACTAGGGGGAAAGCCCCAAGGCCAGTAAGGAAAGATGCAACCACCAAGGCAAGGGATCATGATGGTGAGGACTGGTGGGGTGGATGAGAAGATGAGAAGTGACGGAGGCCAGGTGTGTTTTACATGGTCTCAACAGGTTGGCCTTTGGACACTGATCTTGTTCTGTCTCCCTCCTTGAAACTAGGGCCTTTTCTCTGACTTGGGAGGTAGAACGCACCCCCTTTCCTTGATTCCTTGATCCCAAACTACTCACACAGGAAAGCAGGGGCTGGTCAGCTTTATTGAAGACTTGTAGGGTCCTGATGGTGGCATGGGGTTTGGGGAGGGTGACGCTGGACTCCCGCTCCTGGAAAGCTTAAGGACACCTTGTTCTTAAAAAGCTGCTCCACTGCAGGCAGCAGAGTGTGCCCACCTAGACGGATGTTTGAGAAAGAAGAGAGATGAAAATCTGGCCTCGGAGGTCAGCCAAAGGGGAGGGAGGAAGCAAGAATATCTGAGAGGCAGGAGAAGCAGCTGGGAGGCCCTTGAGAGAAGGGATGGTAGGAGTGGGTGATGCTTGGCCATAGCAGTCAAGATCACAGAAGATAAATGAAGTGCAGGGTATAAATGAAAGGCAAGGGCAGGCTAGATCCTAAAGGGCCACTAAGACTGGAGAGCCAGGTTGCTGTGAGTCACAAACAAAGCTGGAAATCTGCCAGGTCCATGGGGCTGTTTCACAGAATCCAGGTGACACGGGGGTTCCAGCATGTCCACCAGTTTCTCAAGGCACCGGAGCCCAAGTGTGGGCCAGGACTCCACAGGGTAGGACAGAAGTCAAGTCACGCAGCAGGCTCTGGCTCACATTCCTTCCCCCTCTGCATCTCTCACCTCTCAGTTCTGTGCTGTTCTCAGTTGCTCAGTCATGTCTGACTCTTTGCAACCCTTGGACTATAGCCCACCAGGCTCCTCTGTCCATGGGGTTTTTCAGGCAAGAATACTGGAGTGGGTCGCCACTTCCTCCTCCAGAGAAGCTTCCCGACTCAGGGATCGAATCCATGTGTTCTGCATTGTAGGCGAATTCTTTACCACTGAGCCATTCTCGATTATACACCCAGGCAATTCTGAGGGTTGGCCAGCTGGTCTTAGAGAGGCAGGTGCTCCCAGGTCTGATGCCATGGGGAAGTGAGTTTGAAACTGATGGGGGAGCTCTCTGCCAAAGTCGGTACCCAACTGGTTCCCATCACAATCTACTCAATCATGTAGTGATTCAGAAATATGGCAAAGCAACCTGGACAGAGACCATATTCTTTCTTTCCCTCTCTTTGGTATCTTAGGGGTGATGAATAAGCATCTGTCACATTACTTTTGATAAAGTGCCACACAAACACTCCCTTTGACATTCAAATGTCGACTTAAATACCATGAAACACGCATGTCCTCTTTAAAGGATGGCTTCTCTGAAAGCTATAATTCGCCGTTATCTCTACATGACCAGGTGTAATTTGCGAGACCAGAAGATTCATTTTCCTGTTTAAAACAATGAATGGGGCTGAGATGCCGATTTGTATGGTAGCTGCTTTAGGCTGCCAACACTAGATGCTTTCATCTTTGATCTAGGCTGGTGTCTGTTTCGGAGCAAAAACAGCCAGGAGCCGTCAGCAAGATAAATACACACCAACTGAGAACTTTTGCAGAGAGAGAAAAATCTTATCTAATCTATGTGGGACAAAGATGCGCTGGTGGACCAGCCCAAGTCTGAGAGCAGGCTTGAGGGACAAGGGGAAGGCTGAAGTGGCCTGGAGGTCTTACAGCCTTGACTGTGCCCTCATGACCAGTGCACCAGTCAAGATGCTATATGAAGCCATGTGAGTTGAAACCTTCTGGAAAGCCGATACCCAGATGGTAAGAGATTTTTATTGGAGAAAATGTCTAAAGGACACAGAAGGGGGAGCAGGAGAGAGAAAGTGAGCCTACAGATGGTGGTGCCAGTCTGGACCCTGGAGGGACCAGAGGGAAAGAAGGATGATGTGGGAAACCCTCAGAATGCAGCATTATTCTAAGAAAGCTCCTGCCAAGCTGATAGTCTCCAAAGTGAAACAGCTCATCTAGGGAGTCCCCATCCTGCAGAAATGGGGCTGCCACAGTACCCCGCCTTGCAGAGTTATTCACTGGGACCAGCCCTGGGCAAGCATGGCTTCCATTCAGGTGCCATCTTGGATCCCACTGGAGCCATCAGTCAACCCTGCTCTTTCTGGTGGAAGATCTGAGCAACACATTTTTATGACTTCCCGGCAGACAATTTGCAAAAAGTCATGTCTAAACAGCCTGATAATGATTCTTGTGAAAATGTCTGTGACTCAAATACCAATAGTAATGAATCTTACTCCAAGAGACCACTGTTGTCTGGATGATTTTGAAAGTCAAGGGACAAAAGTGGATTCTACTTGTAGGGACTGAGCAGGGAATCTGGTTCTAGGTCTTGAGTTGTGTCCCACATACAGTCCGTGGTCCATAGAATTTATCATGGTAATAACAGCAACAGCAATAACAACAACAATAATAATTGCTGCAACCTCTACAAGAACAGAAATGGATTCTTAGGTTTGCTTAAGTGTAATGCTAACCATGAAAAGCCAGGGCTGACATCTTGGCAGCAGTGGACTTTTTCTCCCTCTCATATATAACTTCCAAGTTATAGTAACTGTTACACTCAAGACACTATTCAGTTAGAGAAGGACGGGGCAGTTAGTGGAAGGCAAGCGAGGCTGGCGGGATAGTCCCATGTTCCATTTCCCAACCACCGACACAGCAGATAGTATATGGAACAGCAGATTAAAATCGTGAGCATCACTGAATCAGCATCCCTTACCTGGCAGCCCCCAGAACTAGATGTTTTCACATGTATTCATTATCTGGATTCCCAAACACGTGCTCAAAAGATCATTTTTAATTGAGAAAATGAATTCATCCAAACTCATGCTACAAGTGGCAGAGCCAAAATCTGGTCCCAGGTCTGCCTGACTCCAAACCCCATCTTTTTTCCACATCCTCTGAAAAGATTGGAAGCAGCTTTTGAGTGACCCCACACTCCCTTCCCTGTGGCATTAGAACAAAATTCTCTAACTTAGGATTTGAGGGCCTCCGTGACCTGTGCCCACCCTCCTCTCCCCAACACTCTGGGGGTTCCTTTCTCTAGGATTCCAGCCAGGCACCCTCTCTTCACTCACACCCCACCCCTCCCCACTGTCCAAACCTGTCCAACCCTGGCTTTTTTTTTTTTTTAAGAAAAAACCACTAGTAGGCAGAGGACAATTTAGCAATTACAGACCCACTGTGTATTCATTCAACCAAGGAATTGCTATTTAGCCTTTTGTGACTGCCAGGGTCATTTTACTAACTGGTTAATCCTTTCCTTCCCTTTGTTCTTTCTCTGTGCTCTCAACACAGCAGATTCTCAATACACATTTATTGGTCAGTTCTCTCATTCTGTTAGTAAATATTTATCATGTTAAGTGCATCTGCAATACACTGACTGCACCACAAAATGTAGCGCTGGTTTCAGATGACCTTAGCCTAGAATGTTTTGATTATTAAAATACTATCTTCCAACTGGACAAAAGGAACTTAAAGGAAGGAAGAAATATTGAATGAGCCACAATTCTTTTTTTTTTTTTTATTGAAGCATAGTCTGTTTCTGTTTTGTAAATAAGTTCATTTGTACCATTTTTTAAAATTCTGCATTTAACTAGTATCATGTGATATTTGTGTTT
The DNA here is from genome assembly GCF_023699985.2 of Odocoileus virginianus. Classification (NCBI taxonomy): domain Eukaryota; kingdom Metazoa; phylum Chordata; class Mammalia; order Artiodactyla; family Cervidae; genus Odocoileus; species Odocoileus virginianus. The sequence goes on along the minus strand of NC_069684.1, from coordinate 51,861,891 downwards.
CTCTGTCTGACTTCCTTCACTTAGTGAGTGTGATCATGTCTAGGTCCATCCATGTTCCTGCAAATATGAACCACAATTCTTTATCTGTAACTCTGGAATCCAAAATGCTCAGATAGCCATAGCATTTTCTTCCCAAAATTGGAAACAAACTCCCAAGGCAGCAAAACTTGACCTGAACCAATGTAAGGCTATTTATACTTTTAATTTTTCTTCCTACTATGAATATTCATATGTTTCACTGCAGAAATACTTGTGTTGCTTGCAGAGTGCTGCCCAGACTCCACTTGTAGTGTTATGTAATGCATAGTTTACGAACTGGATTACTTTTCTAAATCTGAAAAATTCTGAATTAGAAACATGCCAGGCTTCCAGGATTAAGGATAAGGGATTATACTCTTGAATTCTGCATCCATCAGCATATTTCCAGTTGTAAGTAACAGATAATCCAACTCAAATTGGCTTAAATAATGAAAAGAATATATTAATCCCTAACTAAAAAGTCTAAAAGCTTTGTGGCCTTCAGACATTCGTTAATTCAAAGGACCACAGAGTGTTAAAGCCCTACATTCTCTCTCTCCATCTTTCTTGCCTCTGCCCTCCTCTGTCTGTAGGCTTTGCCCTCAGTTATATTTACTCACTGAAGTGAAAACAGTTACAGTCATTCTGGGCCTCCAGGGTCAGACCACATGGCTCAGAGGAACAGAGAGAACTGTGTCATGGATTCCAAGACGAAGGTCTCATGGCCACACCTGACGGCTGCTGAGTGTAGCGGGTGGGGGTCAACTGTGCTGATGAGCTTTGCCTGGGCCTAGTGTACTGCTTCCAGGGCTAGGATCAAGCTGGTTGATCTGGATCCCCAAACAAAAACCAAGAGCTATTGAGAAGGGGAAAGGGGAAATGGATGCCAAGGAGGTAATGACTGTCTCATCTCCTCCTACTGACTATCTGACATGCTGCCAAACACATTAAAGATACACAGCCCATACTAGCTGTGACAGTTAAGCTCGTGGGTCATCTTGGCTGGGCTAAAGGATGCCCACAGAGCTGGCAAAAATTATTTCTGAGTGAGTCTATGAGGGTGTCTCAGGAAGAGAGTGGCATTTGATTCGGTAGACCAAGTCTAGATCACTCTCCTCAGTACGAGTGGGCTCAACCACCCCTTGAGAGCCTGAATAGAACAGAAAGGGAGAGGAAGGACAAATTTGCTCTCTGCCTGAACTGAGACATCCACTTCCTCCAGCCCTCGAATACTGTGAGAGTCTTAAGCTTTTAAATTGAAACCAGGACTTACACCATCAGCCCCTTGATTCTCAGGCCTTTGAACTCGGACCAAATTACACCACTGCTCCCCTGGTTCATCAGTTGGCAGACAGCAGATTGTCCATAATCATACAATAAATTGAACTTACTTGGAGTGTACAGCCTGATAATTTTTTACATATGTATATAACTGGGAAACCATCACTATAATCAAGATAACGAACAAATCCATCACCCCAGAAAGTTTCCTCCTCCTCCTTCCCACTCCCACTCCCATCCTCAGGCAAATATGAATCTGCTTTCTGTCACTATAGATTTGCTTTTTCTAGACTCTTACAGAAATGGAATTATACAGTATGCATTATTTTTCAGGCTGGACGTTTTTTTCACTCAGCATAATTGGGATTTATCCCTGATGCTGTGTGAATTGATCATTTCTTCATTTTTATTGTTAGTGCCTTGTATGTCCTTCAACTGTGATCTCTTTATCCACTCTCCTGTTGAAGGGCATTTGGGTTGCTTTAGGTTTTTGACTCTTATAAATAAAGCTGCTGTGAACATTCACCTGAAAGTCCTTGTATGGATGTGAGGTCCATGGTTTGATTGTGGCATATTGGTTTTGTGGGGAGGCGGGAGGAGTGGCTTTATCCTCTGTGTGTGGGCTATACTGGGATGTTTCAGGGGCTGAGTGTTCTGAGATGTCAGAGCTCTACTTGGCAGAGGCTGGCCTGCTGCTGCTGCTATCTCAGGGCATCTCTGGGGTCCTCTGACTCTAGAGACCCTTCCTGGCATCTGCTTTGCTCTCCTTCCTTCCCTAAATGATATTGCTGTCATAAATAGTGACTAGACTGGAACTGAAGGAAAATAGTCATTGGGGAAGAAGTTACTTTAAAAGAATCTGAGTTTTAGAAAGAGATCCACAGACTTAGAGAACTAACTTATGGATGCTATGGGGGAGGGGCTGGGGGGAGGGGTAGTTGCAGAGTTTGGGATGGACATGTTCATCCTGCTATGTCTAAAATGGATAACCAGCAAGGACCTACTGTATACCACAGGGAACTCTGCTCAATGTTATGTGGCAGCCTGAATGGGTGGGGAGTATGGGGGAGAATGAATACATGCATATGTATGTTAGAATCCCTTAGCTATTCACCTGAAATTGTGGCAACATTGTTAATTGGCTGTATCCCAGTACAAAATAAAAAGTAAAAACATAAATAAATAAATAAAAAGATCTGAGTTTTAGAATTCAGCAACACTTCAAAAAGCTCATACACCATGATCAAGATGGGTTTATTCCAGGGATGCAAGGATTCTTCAATATACACAAATCAATCAATGTGATACACCATACTAACAAATTGAAAGATAAAAACCATATGATCATCTCAATATATGCAGAAAAAGCCTTTGACAAAATTTAGCACCCATTTATGATTCAGTTCAGTTCAGTCGCTCAGTCGTGTCTGACTCTTTGCGACCCCATGAATCACAGCACGCCAGGCCTCCCTGTCCATCACAAACTCCCAGAGTTTACTCAAACTCATGCCCATCGAGTCGGTGATGCCATACAGCCATCTCATCCTCTGTCGTCCCCTTCTCCTCCTGCCCCCAACCCCTCCCAGCATCAGTGTCTTTTCCAACGAGTCAACTCTTCACATGAGGTGGCCAAAGTATTGGAGTTTCAGCTTCAGCGTCAGTCCTTCCAACGAACACCCAGGACTGATCTCCTTTATCATCAAGCAAACTAGCTGGCCCACATAGAATCACCCTAAGATCCAAGCAAGAGGGGTCTTTTCCCTGCTGCCTGGGAATAGAGATCTCCCCCTTTGGCTCTCCTTCAGCCACATCTCATTTCTTAGGACAAGGAGCCCACCCAAAGACTGTGTTACCATCACCCACACACTGACAACAAGCTCATGCCTGGGTCCCTAGAATCGTTTGTCCAGATGACCTCAGCGCACTTGTAGGACATCTATGAGTTGTTCCCCAGATCTGAGCTGCCAAAAGGTAGACAGCTAGGTGCAATGGGTGTGGCCAGAACTTGCATGTGCTCACAAGTGTACCCTCGTGTGTATGCACACCTGCGTGAATATGCTAGCTCACAAGGCCCTTGCAGAATGGGATGCAGTCAGAAATGAAAAGAGAAGAGGGCAGGCAATGGGTCAGGGTCTGGGGGCCAGGGACCAGTTCTTCCTATGCTCCCAGCACAGACCTTCAAGGAGTTCAAGAGTTTCAAACCCAAACCTGGCCTCCAGGCAATAATAAAGGAATGTGTGTCAATGTAGGAAGCTCGAACAAATATCACCGGATATATTGACCAGATTCAGAACTCCGACATATTTTGACATTGGGCTCTTGGCTCTCCATGTGTACTCTTGCCTTGAGCTCTGCAAGTATTAGGGATGGGTCTGGGACCACCCCTCCCCTCCGCCTGCATCACGGATCTCTCATGTTATTTGCTAGCTTTTGATCCTTTCTTTTGCCTTTCGGAGCTATCTTTGATGTTCATTTTAATCTTTTTTCAACAGCATAAATAATGAGAGGAGAAAGTGTGATTAGGATAGGGGAAGGAGAGCGCGCGCGCACATACACATACACACACACGCACACACGTGTGATCTGCCCCCAGCTCACAGGCCTGTAGACTATGAGCTGATGTTTCTTGTCTAGATTGTGGAAATCGGGGTAGACTCACTGCTTTGAAGCAGGGCAGCGTGGTTTCTCACTAGGAATTTATCCCGAGCACCTCTGTGAAAGATGGATGGCCAAAAAGGCCCAGGCTCACCACTCCTCCCTGTAGCCACCCCCTTCAGGCCCTGCCCACCACAAGGCGGGGTCTGTTTCCTCGTCCCCGCCCCCGCTTGGTTCTGGGCTGCCCCTCTGACTTAGGGTGACCAACAAGAATGTGGCACACAGCTGACAATGTGCCAAGTCCGAGCCCAGGCGTCCGGAGGCTTAGTGCATTTTTATGCTCTCTCACCCCTGCTGGTGCCGTGAGGACAAGGCTGGGCTGCACTGCTGGAGGATGACGGGATACGCGGAGCAGAGCCCAGGCCATCTCAGCTGAGGCCACCGCGAGCCCGTCTGCCGACTGACCACAGATGCGTGAATCAACAACACTGATGAGCTAAGCATGGCCCAGAGCAGCAGAAGCCCCTACTTAACGTTTAATTTTGCAAGAAATAATAGTTCTCTTAAGCCGCTGAGTTTTGGGACAGTAGGAGACTGTAGAGAAAACTGTGTTTAATGTTTTTGCACAGTTAGTGCTTTCTAAACAGTTTTCACTGAGATTTGCTTCCTGGGCTAAAAGCAAACCCTGAAAGGCAATTTACAACAGTTTAGAGACTCCAGAGAGATTTACCTAATTCTGGAGGTATGTACACATTTCAAGGGAGGATGAGGTCTGGGACTTTGAAGATACCTCTGAGATATAAAACTGGAGACACTGGGCTTATCTTTTCCCTGGAGAGATTTATTTACATGCCAAAGGATTAAGGTAAGGATGCTTTCATTAAGACTCGGAAGAGGCTCTCTCAGAAGGGAAAGGGGGGAATGCTGCCTCTTCTTTCTGCACATAACACCGGAAATTCATTTCTCTGTGTGCTCGGCCTACAGACTGAGATTACCACTCCCATAAAGCATTCTTAAAACTTTACTCTGGCTAGTAAGCATCTCTTGCTGTGAATAGAATAAGAAATTTGTTTCTGATCTGAAAACCTCCAGTATGCGTTTGGGACAAAATTAATAAAGATAAATATCTTCTTTGTCATGGAGCATTAAACTGCTGCAATAGCTGACTGATACAACCACTGAACTCTACTGGTTACTGCTGGTGTGTGTGGCCCAACATACGACACTTGAGCCTGATCTAGAGGCTGGGTGGAAATCAGAATTTGATTTTAGTGTTGTTGGAGCAAAGGGATATTCCCATACCCAAGAATGTTGAAAAATCAATGAATTCAGATTTTATCAAAGTATCTCTCAAGTTACTCTAGTAACTTGTACAATACTCTATAAAATGTAAATGTTCTGTAAAATAATGAACAGGTTTAGAAAAATCTGGATTAAGCCTGGTTAAACAAAGTTAAATCTGTTTCTTTCCTTCAGGATTTCTCAGACCTTAATACAGAGCTAGCTAATCAGTATGCCTGTGCAATGTAGGCACAACAAAGACCTTAAGATTTATGAGCAAAATTATAGCTTTAAAAATGTGAAAGTCATAAATTAGGCACTAAAATATGAAGTACCTCAAATATACATTAAAGTACACAATAATTATTTTTTTCTTCAATCTTATCCTACTGGCATGGGACAATTATCAAAATGAAGCACTGATAACAAAAGCATAGGCAAGCAAAGTGAAAATAGATAAACTGAACTACATCAAAAGTGAAAACTTCTGTGCATCAAAGGGCACGATCAACAGAGTGAAAAAGCAACCAACAGAATAGGAGAAAATATGTGTAAAATTTGTATCTAATAAGAGATCAACATCCAGAACATATAAAGAACTCCTACAATTCAACAACAACAAAATAACCCAATTAAAAGATGGGCAAATGAGAGAGTGATATCAGCAAGATGGTGGCGTGGGACTAGTAAGTAGTCCTTACTAGTCTAGTAAGACTTTGTTCTGCCACAAAAAATACAATTAAATGCTATCCACAGATGAAAATAGCCCTGGAAGGGCCAAAGAGTCCACTTAAGAAACTACAGTAAAACTGTAGAGTGAAAAATAGAATAACCACACAGAAAGGACTACTGGGGAGATTGGCTTAGCAGTGATGTCTAAATGTAAGTGATGGAGATAGGAGCAAAGAAGAAGAAAAGGGCCACTATAAGCATTTCTGATTCACTTATGTGTGGAATCGGGGGGAAAGGCAAACTCAGAAACAGAGTAGAATAATGGTTGCCTGGGGCTGACAGGGGGAATGCAGGGGGATGTTGGTTGAAGTATACAAGCTTTATTCATGAGTAAGTTCAGAGGATCAAATGTGACAAAGTAAGAATAGTTAATAATACTGCACCATGTACCTGAAATTTGATTAGTGTAAATCTTAAGTATCCTCATCAAAAAATAAATTAATTTTAAAAGTAACTATGTGAAGTGATGGATGCTAATTAACCTGGCTGTGGTAGTCCATTCATAGTGTATACTTATATCAAATCATCACATTGTACACTTTAAATATGTACAATTGTATTTGTCAACTATACCTCAATAAAAATAAAGTTGGTGATTAGGCATTGTTAAATATATATACTGCAAACCGAAAGATCTTCACTTAGGAATTTGGAGAATTTGTGCTTTTAGTTGAAGGAACTATAAAACTACGAGATGATGTCACAGCTGTTATAGAATGGTATTAGGCTTAGTATCATTACCAGTTTTTTTTCTTCAGGACTTGAATTCTGCTTTCTACCTACTAAATAATATGAAATGTACCTATATTTTACTGTGTCTGTAAAGATTAATTTGGTCATAAATATTTTTCAGCAGTTTTTTAATGAGCAAAAGATGAATAGATATTTCTCCAATAAAAACATATAAATGGCCAACAATACCTGAAGATTTACATCATTAATCATTCAGTTCAGTTCAGTTCAGTTCAGTTGCTCAGTCATGTCTGACTCTTTGCGACCCCATGAATCGCAGCACACCAGGCCTCCCTGTCCATCAGAAACTCCCGGAGTTTACTCAAACTCATGCCCATCGAGTCGGTGATGCCATCCAGCCATCTCATCCTCTGTTGTCCCCTTCTCCTCCTACCCTCAATCCCTCCCAGCATCAGGGTCTTTTCCAATGAGTCAACTCTTCACATGAGGTGGCCAAAGTATTGGAGTTTCAGCTTCAGCGTCAGTCCTTCCAATGAATACCCAGGACTGATCTCCTTTAGGAAACTGCAAACCAAAACCACAATGAGATACTCCCTCACATCCATTAGATGCTAGTATTAAAAAAAAAAAAAAAAAACAGAAAATAACATGTGACAAGAATGTGGAGAAACTGGAACACTGTGCACAGTTGAGAATATAAAATGGTGCAGCTGCTATGGTAAGCAGTATGGAATTTCCTGAATTTTTTTAAAAAAATAGGATTACTATATGATCCAATGATTCCACTTCTGGTAATACACCCAAAAGAATTGAAAGCAGGATCTCAAAGAGATATTTGTACACTCATGTTCATAGCAGCATAAATCACAATTGCCAAAAGAGGAAGCACCCAAGTGTCCTGATGGATAAATGGATAACAAAGTGTGGTCTACACATAGAATGGAATATCATTCAGCCTTAAATAGGAAGAAATTCTGACACATGTTTCAGCATGTGTGGATGGATGAACCTTGAGGGCATTATGCTAAATTAAGTAAAATAGTCACAAAAAAAAGACAAATATTACTGTATAATTCCACTTACATGAGATACTTAGAGTGGTAGAAATCATGGGGACAGAAAGTAGCCTTGGTGGTAACCAGGGACTGAAGGGAAGAGGAAATAGGGAGTTGTTGTGTAATGGGTGTGAAATTTCGGTTTTGCAAGATGAAAAGGTTCTAGACATTGGTTGCACAACAACATGAACATAGAGCTACTGAACTGTGCACTTAAAACTGGTTAAGATGGTAAATTTTATGTGTATTTTGTCACAACTAAAATTTTAAAAAGAAAGAAGATGAAGGAGTGATGCCAAGAAAATTATGTCAACGTGTTATCACAAAATACTCATCTCTAGACAGGAAAAAAAAAAAAACTGTTCTAAGTAACTCCAAGTGCAAAATAAGAAACAAATAACTTCAAAAGATCCGTTACAACAATATCAGACCAAACAAAGATGTTAGATAAAAGTCAGGCAATTAATAACTAGAAGCCAAAATGTGTCCTATGATTGCATAATGGCTCACTTTTCCCACTGCCTAGAAATTGTCAGCCCTGTGTTTAGAACCAATGGAGCAAAGGAGATAGGAAAGGGAGCACTTTGGAATAATGCTATTAGTATGTGCATCATAGCATTTCAGATGGCACACAGGCAAATTACAGAATTAAAATGTCTCTACTGCAGGTTGATAAATCTACAGATGTTAGTGATTGTGTTCAGTAAGGTAGCTCAGAAGGTAAACAATCTGCCTACAATACCAAAGACCTGAGTTCAATCCCTGGGTTAGGAAGATCCCCTAGAGAAGGAAATGGCAACCCACTCCAGTATTCTTGCCTGAAGAATTCCATGGACAGAGGAGCCTGGGGTCTACAGTCCATGGGGTCACACAGAGTCAGACACGACTGAAGCGACTTAGCACAATTGCATTGGTAGGAATCCCTGAAGAAAAAGGCTTGGAAGAACCATACAGGTTTTGCTGAGAAGTACCAAAGCAAACCACAGGTGATGAAACAGTCAAAGTGATAGATGAAAGCACTGAAACAAATACTCTCAAAAGCCTACAGAGATGTGGGCATTGATGGTATAGCTGCAATGACAGGAACAAGTAAGTGATATACATCAAGCATTTATTCTGAAAACCAAGAGACCCAGTAACACCTTATTTTACTCACAGAAAAGCCCCTCAGATAAGCAAGTTTACCTATAGATCTGAATTTATATTGAATGATACTGTAAAAGTGGTAAATCCAATGAAATTCAAGCTATGCCATCCCATCTGTTTTCAACTTTTTCTACATAAATGGTATCATAATATCCATTTCTGATGTTTTATATTGAAGTCCTTTGGTTGGCCAGGGAAAGAATTGTGTCAGGAATTTATGGACAAAAGGAAGAATTAAACATTAATTTTATGAATCATTCTCACTATGCAGATATACTAAAAAATAGTTCTGACTACCTAAATGGTTAGAATCAAGATTGCTGGGAGAAATATCAATAATCTCAGATATGCAGATGACATCACCCTTATGGCAGGAAGTGAAGAAGAACTAAAGAGCCTCTTGATGAAAGTGAAAGAGGAGAGTGAAAAAGTTGGCTTAAAGCTCAACATTCAGAAAACTAAGATCATGGCCTCTGGTCCCATCACTTCACGGCAAATAGATGGGGAAGCAATGGAAACAGTGGCTGATTTATTTTGGGGGGGCTCAAAAATCACTGCAGATGGTGACTTCAGCCATGAAATTAAAAGACGCTTACTCCTTGGAAGGAAAGTTATGACCAACCTAGACAGCATATTAAAAAGCAGAGACATTACTTTGCCAACAAAGGTCCGTCTAGTCTAGGCTATGGTTTTTCCAGTGGTCATGTATCTATGTGAGAGTTGGACTGTAATGAAAGCTGAGTGCCAAAGAATTGATGCTTTTGAACTGTGGTGTTGAAAAAGACTCTTGAGAGTCCCTTGGACTGCAGGGAGATCCAACCAGTCCATCCTAAAGGAGATCAGTCCTGGGTGTTCACTGGAAGGACTGATGTTGAAGCTGAAACTCCAATAACTTTGGCCACCTGATGCCAAGAGCTGACTCATTTGAAAAGACCCTGATGCTGGGAAAGATTGAGGGCAGGAGGAGAAGGGGATGACAGAGGATGAGGTGGTTGGATGGCATCACTGACTCAATTGACATGAGTTTGGGTAAACTCCAGGAGCTGGTGATGGACAGGGAGGCCTGGCGTGCTGCAGTCCATGGGGTCACAAAGAGTTATAAACAACTGAGCAACTGAACTAAACTGAACTGAACTGAACTAATAATTTTTGAGCATCTGATAGAAATTAATTAGAAAAATTACCAAAACTGCAATTTGCATGAAAACATAAATGTGCATGAACAAAATTTATGAAATCAAAGCAAAATTTACCTTTGGATAAATGGGGTTAATGTGATTTACTGGTGACAGTAATCAAGACTAATACATAAACCTTAAAAATGATTAAAAACCAATAGCAGAACATTTGTATAGGCTTAAGGAAAATCTCCATTATTATTTAGAAATACTAATATCAAATATGATTGCATTCTAAACCCATTCACATTACCATAAGATATTAAATTTGTCAGTGAAAGAAAAGAAAAGCTGCTGGATTTAAATAAAAAAGCATCTTACCCTTAAAATGCAACTTAAAGAGATCAAATTATATGAATTCTGGCTAGTGGCGAGGGGGAAGTTTCTGCCAGCTGAGGAATAAAAGACATTATTCTGCCATTTGCTACAACATATGTGTTCCAATGCTAACTATTAAAATCTTGATTAAGATTTATGTGCAGCCATTTCAAATATAAAACCTTAATTAAAAAGTAAGTTTGTGAAAGCAAGCTCAAGTTTCTCATTAGAGATTATTTTCAAAAAGTAGGACTTTATATTTCATTTTCTAATCACAAGTATACAATATAAAGGAAAATGTAATATATGTAAATGTGAATCTCCTCCTGTTTACTCCAGTGAGCTACGGAAACAGAATATCATCATTTTTGAAGTGTGCAATCATATAAAAAATGCTGAGGAGCAGTGCTTTAATACATTATATACACTGTTTATATTCCAAAGGGTGCTACGGTCTGCAGCTTTCCCCAGTTTGACTCAATCTTGGAACATTTCTTGTGTGTAACTGGTTAATGTCTTATGGATCACTAGTGTTTTGCGGGACACATCTTGGAGAAGGTGAGGTAATCTAAACAACTTACCACACAAATGAAGAAACTGGAGTTCAGAGAGGGTAAGTGAATTGACCAAGGTCATATCAATGCTTTCATATCTCTGAATTGCCCTGTGGGTTCAGAGTTGAATACGTTCTTGAATGATCTATAGACATCTATCAGAATCTGCTGATATTACATTGAAAGCAGGGCAAGCAATAGAATTCAGAGGTTTTCCAGAATCTCTCAAGGTTCAAGTGGAAGTTACTTTGTGAAGGATCTTTTCTATTTTGCATTTCTGCTTTTAAATTATTTGCTCTTTTAAATGGGTTCCCCAGAGAGGCAATCAAAGCAGAGTTGGGATTAAACCCATAAACATTTCTTTAATATTTATTTTTATTTATTTGGCTGCACTGGGTCTTAGTTGTAGCACTCAGATCTTTAGTTACAGTATGTGGGATCTAGTTCCCGGACCAGGAATCAAACTTGGGCCCCCTGCGTTGGGAGCACAGAATCTTAACCACTGGAACTGCCAGGCAAGTTCCCATACCACACAAACAATTCTTTATTCTATTTATTTATTTTTTAACAGTGACCTGTCATCATTTTAACATCAGCTCCCTAGGAACTAGAGTTGCATTTATCCTGCAGTCTCCTGTTTTCTAATGCTTATCCTTGTTTTCTGTTATCATGTAATTCCTAGGACTGATTTGTATTATATACATACTTGGTTTTTCAACCATTCAGCTAACTTGGCTAATCAGAAACCGTATTTTTCAAAGATTTTACTGTTTTAATCATCCAGCAGTTGGAAACATAGACAGCCATGCAGAGTTCTTGCGCCCCGAGATTCCACAAATTCGAGGTGTGGGGTGGGGAACAGGGGCCAGACTCTTTCAGCTTCAAATCTCTAATCCTCACCTTTAACTCTTTTTCTTAGACTTTCTACAAGAGTTAAAAGAGAGCCATGTAGTCTATGTATTGATCCTTGTTCACATGTTGAGTGTTAAAGCTACCTTGGAGATGGGCATTTACTGGGGCTACTCTCCATGAGGGGTGAAGCAGGACTGAGCTGAGGGAGGGCTCAGGCTGTGATAAAGACACAGTGAAAGCCTCAGCCATTCCCACCTGGAGATCTGGTGCTAGGGCAGCCCTTCAAAGTTGTCCCCAGATGGGAAGAGTCCTTGTGCCCCTGATTCATGAAGTCATTGGATGCCCACTAGCCCCGGGAAGGGACATGAACTTGGGTGAGGCAGCTGTCTTCTGCTGAGGGCAGTTCCCAGTCCTCAGCTGTCAACTGGCAGCAGTGGGGAGAATAAATCCTTCATTTGAGAGGAGGAGTCCAGAAGCACAGCTCAGCATCCGCCACCCTGGAGTTGCTCTTGACCTGAGGCCAACAATGCATCTCTTGGTCAAGTAAGTACTCGCCAGCAAAGCTGTGGGCCCTGTGCTGTAGCTGGAGCAATGTTCTCCAGACCCGCCAACCCCCCAAGTGAAGGCAAGTACCACCACCTGGAACCAGCTGATACAGCTCAGTGCAAACTTCCAGAGACCTGGAAATACAGGATGCTTTGCAAGTAAAACCCACGGTAATGGGCACCAACTACCGAGTCACTCCCCTTGTTCCCTGCCATATGGGGTTTTTAGGGTTGTCTCACCTGTGCTTGGGAATCAGCTCCAGCCCTTTTTTCTGAGACGCACCATAGTCGCCAGGCACAGTCATAGTCTCTGGAGAGAAATGCCCTCACTGGTTAGAGCCGTGCAGTGTTTTTTTTTTGGAGTATGATTGCTTTTCAGTGTTGTGTTGGGTTGGTTTCTGCCATACAACAACATGAATCAGCCATAATTATACATATCTCCCCTCCCTCCTGAACCTTCCTCCAAACTACCCCATCTCACCCCTCTAGGTCATTGCACAGCACCAAGCTGAGTTCCCTCTGCTATATAGCAGCTTCCCACTATTAATTTTACACTTGGTAGTGTATACACAGCAATGCTACTCTCCCAGTTTGTCCCACCCTCCCCTTCCCCCACTGTGTCCACATGTCTGTTCTCCATGTTTGTGTCTCTCTTCTTGCCCTGAAAATAGGTTCATCTGTACCAGTTTTCTAGATTCCACATGTATGCATTGCTCTGTGGCTTAGTCACTCAGTTGTGTCTGACTCTTTGCAACCTTATGGACAGTAGCCCACTAGGCTCCTCTGTCCATGGGATTCTCCAGGCAAGAATACTGGAGTGGGTTGCCATTTCCTTCTCCAGGGGATCTTCCCCACCCAAGGATCAAACCCGAGTCTCCCACATTGCAGGCAGATTTTTTACCATCTGAGCTACCAGGGAAGCAATATATGTGTTAATATACGGAATTTGCTTTTCTCTTTATAACTTATTTCACTCTGTATGACAGACTCTAGGTCTATTCATCCCTCTACAAATGACCCAGTTTCGTCCCTTCTCATGACTGAGTAATATTCTATTGCTCATGCAAAGAGGTGACTCATTGGAAAAGACCCTGACGCTGGGAAAGATTGAGGGCAGAAAGAGACGGGGTGACAGAAGATGAGATGGTTGGATGGCATCATCGACTCAATGGACATGAGTTTGAGCAAACTCCCAGAGATAGTGAAGGACAGGGAAGCCTCCCGTGCTGCAGTCCATGGGGTTGCAAAAAATCAGAAGACACGACTGAGCAACTGAACAACAACAAATATCCCATTGTATGTATGTACCGCATCTTCTTTATTCATCTGTCTAACTGTCTCCCTCTGTGGTTTGTCCTGTAGGTACTACAGCAGCACTGACCTCTGTCCTGGACTCTCTGAAATGTTCAAGGAACCTTCAGTCTTCATCTGCAGCTCCCTACTCTACGGCTCCACCATTGAACTCAGTCCTTGGGGACTTGGCTGGGAGACACGCCCGAGTGACAGCTACTGTACTATGCCAAGCAGTGTAGCCTCGCTGTTGACAATGAAAGCTCTGGATTTGAAGCCTGCCTCTGATGCTCACGATGTGTTCCCACTCAAGTTACCGAAACGCTCTGTGTCTTCCTTTCCTTATCTGGTAGTAGGAGACTTAACACTTCCGAAGTGGGAGAATTTAAACATTAATATATGTAGCATGCTTACAACACTGCATGGCACAACTGCCCTCCCCTTGAAGCACTAACCTAAACCTGGCTAACTGACTCTCTTCTCTGAGGATTTCCCTCCAGCAACAACTCCTCAGCTCCTTGTTTAGTCGCTCGTTTCTATCGGATTCTTTGTGACCCCCATGGACTGTAGCCCGCCAGGTTCCTCTGTCCATGGGATGTTTTAGGCAAGAATACTGGGAGTGGGCTGCCGTTTCCTTCTCCAGGGCTTCCTCCTCAGTTCTTTAGGCAGATTTCTTTTCTGGTTTGTTTGTTTGTTTCCCTCAGGCAGATTTCTGATTGTCCGGCCTCTCTGCAGAGTGATGGGCCCAGAGTAGCGCTCAACTGCAAGTAGCTGGGTCTGTAACCACCCTTGGCACCTCCAGCCTAGTACCAAGGGAGCACCCCCCCAACCCAGCTCAGTGGACCTCCCAGACTGACCGGAGCAGCTCAGGCCCCCAGTGAGTGGGGGGCCTATGTATCTACATATATCTTCTGTACTTTCTGTGTATCTATATATAGAGATAGGTTCATCTGTACCATCTGTATCTATATATATAGATATATAGCTATCTGATATCTATATAGATATCTATATATCTTCTGTACTTTCTGTAGTACAGAAACAGCTTGCCTCTTTTCTCAATCCCCCTTCCTCACTTTCTGATCAGCCTACCTGTGTGTTCCCCCAGGCCTCTCACTGCCCATGGGCCTCCTCCATCTAGAGGCCATGACTGACATCAACAAGAACCTGCCCAGCCCTGCCATCCCTGTTCCCAACACGGCATGACCTCTGTGACTGTCCTTATCTGCCTGTCCTCTTGCCAGAGTCCAGCCCTGACTCTGTCCCTGGCTGACTTTGGCCCAGCCACTTCCCTTCTCTGGACCCAGTGACTTACTTATCCCGCAAAGCTCAGAGCTAAGCACGATGATTCATCAGCTTCCTCCAGCCCTAATAGGACATCGCTGGGGAGAACAAAGCGCAGAGGCGTGGGCGTCAGACACTGGCGTAGTCCTGACTTCACAAACTCCCGCCACGCAGCCTTTAGCAGCCTCTTTAAGCCACCGCTTTTGCATCTTCCAAGAGCAGATGAGGGTTCTAGCCTAATAATGATAATAATGGCCTGACTTCATCTCCTCCCTGTCCTTCAATGCAGCGTTTTCCAAGAACCCTTTACTCAGCTCATCTGAGTGTGGTTTTCCCCCTGTAATTAAGTCCCTGTAACACTGAATGTCTCTCTTTCTGAGTGTACAAATGATATATGCCTTGCATTCAAATCATTGTCATGCAGTGAAGACAATGCCCCCGTGCCCCCCTGCTAGCTTACACAGGGTCTTATACACAGTAGGTCTACAAAGGATATCCATTGATTTGATCACAGAAAAGAAACAAAGGCTCAATGTACCCCTCGTCTCTAAAGTCCTGACATCAATGACACATCAAAGGAGGGGTACCCCTAGGTTGCACAGAATAGGGGGTATCATAGGAGATTTGTAGAATGTAACTTGGGAAGCCAGAATTTACACCCGAGGGTTGGTATAAATCTAAGGAGAATAACCCAGTTCAGGCCCCTGGCCATCACCACTGCCCTTGCAATAATCCCTGGTGGCCCTTTAGTGGGGTCTCAACGGCACCCACCAGTGTTGTTTATGTGTCACTGTGTTTCCCCGCCACTTTGTGGGGAGAGTCCAGGAGGACCCCAGGGGCAGGTCAGGCTCCATCTGCCCACACTTAGGATTTGGCTTTACAAGCCCAACGCACACAGCTCAGTCCTATGCACAATTTCACACACACATACCCTTGTTGTCCTGTGGCAAGTGAGGGAAAAATGAGAATAATAAAATCATCTGTCTTTTTTTATACCCAGGCCATCACTTACAGAGTCAACTGTAATTATTTGAACCACCACAAAACCCTCTTCAACAAAAGAGCATACCAATTAATTTCCCCTTATCTGAGATGAGGTCATAATGCATTCCTCCAGGAAGGACAAGCTCTGGATATTGGAAAAGAAAAGAGACTTTAAGACTCCATCTTCAGCTCGAATCCTCCTTCTCAGACAATGTTGGTTTTCTTGTGCCTCAAACAGATATTTACTTGGAGCTTGAAGTCAAAAGAGCCTAGTGTCCTCAGGCGGAATTACAATGGTGGTAATTATTCGACTCCTCTTCAGTCTAATTTACCACTCCTTGCAGTATCTTGCAGGCAGGCAGGCAGAGAATGCAAATGATATGATTGCTTTCATTAAATCATCTTTTTATGACTGTATAATTTCAGTAATTAAAACCTTTACTAATATATTCTATGAAACAGGCAGAATGTTACACTAATGTATGGCCCTTATTAATTTTTGAAAAACAGGGGTGAAATTTGAATAACCTGCTTCCGCATACTTAAGAGCTCTGAAAGAAAAGAAAAAAAAAAAGCCGGATACAATTTTGATTAATGTAAACTAATTAGCATTCATTGTTTTTTATTCCCTCTTCCCTATCTGAAAAGTCACCATGGAGGGTATTCACATTGCCTGTTGCATATTTCAAATCCTATTTTATTCCTGATGTACCTGTGGGTTTGTTACCAAAAGAGAGAATCTGCAGATCCTTAATCATCACGATTAAAGGGTGAGAAATCTCAAACATCACCTCTGACTCCCTTGGTAAGTCCTCCAGTGCAGTTCATTGGCCATGTCTGTCTGTCTCAGAGAGTTCTAGGAGCTCTTGTTTTCCCCAAGCAAGACCTTACTGTATGTCCTGAGGAATGTTGGCTGCACTTGATTATTTTTTTAGATTAATTTTCATTGGAGTGTAGTTGATTTACAATGTTGTGTTAGAGTCTGCAGTACAGTAAAGTAGTTCAGTAATACATATACATACATCCGCTCTTTTTCAGACAAATGGTACGAATGAACTTATTTACAAAACAGAAACAGAGTCACAGATATAGAAGACAAACTTACAATTACCAGGAGGGGAAGGGAGGAAGGATGATAAATTGGGAATTTGGAATTGAGATACACACTACTATATATAAAACAGATAACTAATGAGGACCTACTGTATAACACCAAGAACTCTATTCAATACTCTGCACTTGATCCTTTAATGTGTCTATGGGCACGAGGTCATGGGCGTCCACGGGCACACGCAGGCACGCACCCACTCAACCAAACACGGAGCTTCTACTTGGGTGCTGTTCCCGAAAGATCGGTAAGAAGTAGAATCTGGAATATAGATGGTTTCAATTAGAACTGGAAGCAAGTCTCCTGAGCTGCATTCATCTTCCACATAACCAGAGAGGTCAAGTGTTCATGCTTTATTGTAATAGTTTCCAAACGCACATTGGGGTGTACAGGGACTGAATTCAATTTAAGTCTTAGCTTAAAAAATAGCTCCTCTGTCTACAAGTCAAGTACCAAAGCCCCTTATTAAAAGAATAATTTCCAGTATGAAGCTAAAACCCCATCACAAGAAACCCCAAAGGGGATCATCTTTTATTTCTATCTGGACCCAAGGATCGAACTCACATCTCTTGCACTGGCAGGCGGATTCTTTATCACTGAGTCACTATGGAAGCCCCTGGAATATCTGGGGATAAGCAATTTGGGAGCTTCCAATGTGGGTCAGTGGTGAAAAGATCCTGCTGCAAACGCAGGCGGCACAGGTTCAATCCCTGGGTTTGGAGGATCCTCTGGAGGAGGAAATGGCAACCCACTCCGGTATTCTTGCCTGGGAAATCCCATGGATAGAGGAGCCTGGCATGCTACAGTCCATAGGGTCGCAGAGTCAAACATGACTTAGCAACTAAAGAACAATTTTTACCTGTTCCTGAAGACTTCTCCCATGTGGCGGTGTGAACTCCTGTCAGCAACCTCTCTCATTAACTGACTTCACCATGGGCAGGAAATGTGCCTTTAGAGGTTTTGAAAAGAATAAACTGGGCATACTGGCCTTGATTCAGCTTCTTCCTTTTTCCTGCTGGGACCTGGGCTGCTCACTGATACTGGCACCAGTCCTGGCCTTTTAGGAAGGAGACCTGGGTTACCCAGCACTTCTATAACTGGGCCAATTTATCCAATTTGAAGATTCAGTTAACAGGCCCATTTGCTCTTACTCCAAGCTGCATTTTTCAACCAATCAATACTAACTGTGATGTTTTGGCCTCCATCTGCCTTACTGTTTGTCCTCTTCTTCAGCTAGTTCAGAACTTGAGTGCAGAAAAAATTGTTATTTACTGTAGGGCAGGGCCCCCTCTAAGATTCCTGGTTGCTAATTCAGTTAATGTTTGTTGGACAGATGAATAAATGAAGGTATAAATTCCAGATTCTAGTTTGCTTCTTGCAACATTATTTTTCAGATAAGAAAGACTGCAATGTAGCAGTCCAGTGAGTCCTATTTAAGGGTCCAATGAGTCCTTATTGTGTTCAGGTCCAGTGAGTCCTATTAAAGGATTCATAGAGCATCAATCAAATGCACTCTTATGTGCAACATAGGATCACCCAAAGGGGGAAAATGATACTGAAAATACAGTAGCTGCTCCCAAATTCTCTTCCCCAATGACCATTTCAACTCAAAGACTTGGAGACTCCAACTCTTCATCCACTGTTCCTAGGATGCCAGCTCTGAGTATATAATATGCCTCACATCTGACCTCTTCTGGCCAGAAATTCGCTTTGTGAATTAAGAGACGGGTGAAATGACCCCAGGGACCACCTCAGCTTGCCCTAGATTGTCTGTCTTCTCTGGCCTTACATTGCTGAGATGCTTGGCCCTTGGGCCTATTGATCTCCTGTCCTGAATGGTGGTCCCTTTCTGCCCTGTGACTCACTCATGCCCACCACTAGCCTCCTATATACTGAGCTCTCTCCCTAAGTCAGATGGCCCCATCAGAGCAGCAGTGCTTCCTGGTAGGACCATCACACCCTCTGATTATCAGACCAGCTGCCTCCTGGTGAAGCACTGCAGAGGGCAGTCAGTTTCAGCCTCTGCTTGTTCCCTAACCTCTGCTCAGCTCTACTACCCAAACAGGAGCCTGTCTGATCAGGGCATGGAGCCCACTGGCCACTCACCTTCATTTGCAGTGGCTCCAGCAATATCCCTGTTCCCCCAAACTCCAGCCCTAAGCCCTGAGTGCTTCTTGAGTCAGGGCCTCCCACTCCCTACTCCCTGGGTGAGCCTCATCTAGGGATGAAGAGTACTCTGGGTAAGAAACAAGTAGCTTATGCCAACACTTATCCACTGGGAGTAGTATAGTAGTGTTAGTCACTCAGTCGTGTCTGACTCTTTGCAGTCCCACGGACTGTAGCCCACCAGGCTCCTCTGTCCATGGGATTCTTCAGGCAAGAATACTGGAGTGGGTTGCCATTCCCTTCTCCAATCTTCCCAACACAGGTATCGAACCCGCGTCTCCTGCATTACAGGCAGATTCTTTACTGTTTGAGCTTCAGGGAGGACTTCCACTGGGAGTGGCAGCCTTGAATGATGTGTTGAGATTATTTCTGGGTTTAGCAGGAAAGAATGATGTGATGGATTAGTGATGTCTACCATGAGAGCAGGAGTAGGGAGAGGTGGTCTCTATACTATTTGCTACCCATTTGACACAGCTTCTGCCTCAGTTTCCCTAAGCTGCTCTAATTCTCTGCTGATTCTAAAATCTGACCTGATCTCTAAGCCTACCTCACTAGAGCCCCAGCTCCCTCCCATCTCTATTGTGGAAATGACTCATTTTCCTATTTCCTTTTCCCTCAGCTTGGGTCCTGCCCTCAGTAGATTAATCACTTGGGAATATTCCACAGTCATTGTCCACCCCCCTTCAAGTATTTTGGTTTGCTCAGTTCTTCCTGCCACCACCTCCCACCTGCAAAACTGGGCACTGGTTCAATACCATGAGATAACACTTCATACCCACGAGGAGGGCTGGAATCAAAAAGTCAGATAACAGCAAGTGTGGGTGAGGATAGGGAGAAATCTGAACCCTCTTACACTGCTTCTGGGGATGTAGGATGGTGCAGCCACTTTGGAAAGCACTCTGTAAATTTCTCCAACAAACACAGGTTACCATTTGATTGAGCAATACTCCTATGTATATTCTCAGGTGAAATTAAACATATGTACAGGTTTATTTGTACACAAATAGCAGTACTATTCATAATGGGCAAAAAGTAGAATCAACCCAAATGAGAACTGATGAATGGATAAACAAAATATGGTATATTCATATAATGGAATATTATTCATCCATAAACAGGAGTGAAGTACTGATACTTATCACAACTTGGATGAGCCTTGAAAACATGGTTCTGAGTGAAAGAAGCCAGACCCAAAAGACCACATATATTATGATTCTATCGGCCTGAAAGTCCATAACAGAGAAATCTATAGAGATAGAAAGCAGATTAGCATTTGCCTGGTGCTGGAAGGAGGATGAGGGGATGAGAGGTGATAGCTCAATGTACAAGGCTTCTTTCTGAGGTGATGAAAATGTTCTAAAATTTTCTAAAAATGTTCTAAAATCTTGATGATATTTGCACAATTCTGTGAATATACTAAAAACCATTGAGCTTCACACTTTTAAGTAGGGGACATATATGGTATGTGAGGGGTTTCCCAGGTGGTAC
Organism: Odocoileus virginianus; assembly: GCF_023699985.2. Classification (NCBI taxonomy): domain Eukaryota; kingdom Metazoa; phylum Chordata; class Mammalia; order Artiodactyla; family Cervidae; genus Odocoileus; species Odocoileus virginianus. Next base: position 51,841,323 of record NC_069684.1, on the reverse strand, counting down.
AGTGGTAAAGAATCCACCTGCCAATGCAGGAGACACAGAGATGTGGGTTTGATCCCTGGGTCAGGAAGATCCCCTGCAAAAGGAAATGGCAACCCACTCCAGTATCCTTGCCTGAAAAATTCCATGGACAGAGGAGCCTGGTCGGGCTACAGTCCATGGGGTCACAGAGTCAGACATAATTGAGCGACTGAACACACACACACACACATACACACACACACACACACACATGTGGTATGCAAGTGATATCTCAATAAAGCTGTTTAAAACAATACAAAACAGGTCCTGGTGCCAACACCTGCTTGAGTCAGGTCTGGGGGTCCTTGTAGGCCCATCTGGCCTGGGCTGGGCTGCATCTCCACTTTGTGCCCTGGGGGCTTCCAAGCCAGCACCGCCCAACTCCAGCCAGGGCTCAAAGTGACCTTGAAGCCTGATCATGTGACCCAGGCAAACAAGTCTGAGGCGGGTGTGACCCTGACAACCTTGTGCGGGAGGTACCTCATCCCTCTTCTCCTGGAACTTCTCTGATCACTGCCGCCGGTGAACAACTTGGCTGAGTCCATGGCTCCAGTCCTCTGTGCCAGCTGCCTCTTGAGTGCCCTGCCCTGGTCTTGGCCCTAGTCTGAGGCTAAGCACCCTGCTGGTCTCCGTGCTCTCAGGATCGCTCAGCCACTTGGTTCCCCAAAGCCCCTCTTCCTCCCACCCCTCCAGAGGGACCCCGCCAAGGATGGCCGTTTCAGTTAAGGCTTTGGGGACTCAAAATCCCAACAGCCATCTTGAGAAACAAAGAGGTGGCAGGATGGGGTGGGGAGTCCATTCCAATGATTTAGAGCCTGGTTTGTCAACCTTTTTTATCACCCTCTCTCAGGAACTGTTTCAGAGACCTTTGTGTGGTCTCTGAAATGAGGTCTGACCTCATTCAATCTTAATACTGCAGATATATTCTGTATCTGTTTATGTACTATGGCCCTTGGAGGGCCACAAGCCATTGTCATATCAAAGGCTTTTTTGCCTCCTTAGGGGCAATATAACCCCTGTTAGAAATGCAGGGTATTCTAGTTTTCTCTAGATACATAATTTCAAAAGGTAAATGCACCTCCACGTTCTTTCACCATTATTGACTATAACCAAGATATGGAAGCAACCTAAATACCCATTGACAGGTAAATGGATAAAGAAGATGTGGTTTAAAAAAAAAAGATATGGTGCATATATACAATGGAATATTACTCAGCCATAAAAAGAATGAAATAATACCATTTGCAGCAACATGGATGGGCCTAGAGTTTATCATACTAGGTGATATAAACCAAAGAGAGAAAGACAAATATAATATGATATCATTTACATATAGAGTCTAAAAAATTATACAAATGGACTTATGTACAAAACAGAAATAGACCCACAGACATAGAAAGCAAACTTACAGTTACAAAAGAGGAAGGGGTGGGGCAGGGATAAATTAGAAGTTTGGGATTAACATGTACAAACTACTATATATAAAAGAGATAAACAACAAGGACCTACTGTGCAGCACAGGAAACTATACTCAGTATTTTGTAATAACCTATGAGGGAAAAGAATCTAAAGAAGAATTATATATATATATATAATATATATATATAATATATATATATAACTGATTCATTTTGCTGTACAACTGAAACTAACACAGCAGATATACCTCAATTAAAAAAAAAAGTTTAAGTCCAAAAATTATTTTTAAAAGTAAAAAACGTATTCTGTCTAGTTGAGCTACCATGAGCTGAGCCCCATTATTCTATTTTTTATATTTATTTTTTGGCCATGTCAGGTCTTAGTTGTAGCATGTGGGATCCAGTTTCCTAACTAGGGATCAAACCTGGGTCTCCAGCATCAGAAGCACAGAGTCTTAGCCATTGGACCACCAGGGGAGTCCCAAGCCCCATTGTTTTCAATATTTCTACTGATCTTTGTATCTTCTATAATTTTGGCTTTATAAATGTTATTTGGTGCATCACTGCTATATTTAAAGTGGATAACCAACAAGGACCTACCGTATAGCACAGGAAACTCTGCTCAATGTTTGTGTGGCAGGCTGGATGGGAGGGGCATTTGGGGAAGAATGGATACACGTATATGGACGACTGAGTCTCTTCACCGTGCACCTGAAACGATTACAACATTGTTGATCGGCTATACCCAAATACAAAATTAAAAGTTTTTTTAAACAATAAAAATAATGAAAAGAAAAAATGCTATTTGGTGCATAAAAAAAGAATGCAGCGTATTCTAAAGGAACCCAAGGCCACAGGTGTCTGGAGCCTCAGCAATAGTTCAGAAAAAGAAAGGAAAGTGACTCTGCTTCTCCCCGCCCTGCTCTGTCCTCGTCTGTCTATTTGCTTCTTCGTCTCTTCCTCTCTCTGCAAAGTACCTTTCTTTGCTGTTCTGTCACCTGCAGGAAACACTGCAGAAAACTTAGCACTGACATAAACTGCAAGGAGACAACCCAGATGACGCCTAGAGTCCCTTAGTCTCTATCCTAAACACTCAGGGAAGGACTTCTTCCAGCCCAGGTTGGAAGTGCCCACTCCTGAGACAATCACGGGGCCAGTGGGCAGGGGCAGCAGGTACAAAAGTGGCTGGTGGGAGTCTGTCACTGCTGCCAGGCGGACCGCGAAGACAGTGCTCAGAGGGGGGGAGCCTGAACATCAGCTTCTCGACACCGTCTTAGAATCCCAGCTCTCCCATTCTTCCACTCGTCTGCACTTCCTGCCCCTGACCTTCATCTTCTGTGAGTGAAAGTCCCTCAGTCGTGTCCGACTCTTTGCGACTGCATGGACTATACAGTCCATGGAATTCTCCAGGCCAGAATACTGGAGTAGGTATCCATTCCCTTCTCCAGGGGACCTTCCCAACCCACAGATCAAACCCAGGTCTCCCGTATTGCAGGTGGATTCTTTACCAGCTGAGCCACAAGGGAAGCCCAGAGATTACTCCTAAACCTCACCTAGACCCTGGCTTCATTTCCTCCCTCCACTCAGGTCTGGGCCTCTCACTGATGTCCCGAAGTGAATTCACACTCAATGAGGAGCCTGGAGAGCCCGCTGGCCCTGACACAGCAGGGGCCCTGGTGACCAACCTTGGCCAGCTGCCTATATTTCTTTCTGCAAATGATCAGTTGCATCATGTGATTTTTCACCTTGTCTCTCCATCCCCAGCTCTGAAGCCTTGCTCTATGCTGTTTCCTCAAAACCACCTTCTCGGCAGCTTCCTGGAGACCAGCCCTCACCTGTCCCAGTGCGCTCCGTGCAGGACTCCTCGGGCACACTGACCGCCACACCTGGATGTTCTTCATGTCTATTACCTGCATGTGAATGTCCCCCCACCCACCAAGCCACAGCTGTCCCCGCCCTCCAGATGCAACCTGCAGCTTTTAAGCAAACACACCTAGGAGTTTCCCCAGACTCACTGAGTCCCCCCTCCAAGCCAGTAACCTCTTCCCTGGTGTGTGTTTGTGATTCATCACCCCCTCTCCCCTCCTCTGTGTGGCCTGCGCTGTCTTCATTCTGTGCCCCACACAGGGGGGACCCATTTGTTTCTCCCCATTTCTTCTGATTCTTCCCAGGCACCATTCTTTCAAAAGTGGCACAGTGGCAGGCAGTTTGCAGGGAATTTGAGTGACATGTGCTGTAAGCCAGAAACTGGCAAGATAGGAAGGAATGCTGAGAAGACTATGCAGGAGACCCAGGTTCAATCCCTGGGTCATCAGGAAGATCCCTTGGAGGAGGAAATGGCAACTCACTTCCAGTATTCTTGCCTGGAGAATCCCATGGACAGAGGAGCCTGGCAGGCTGCAGTCATGGGGTCACAAAGAGTCAGGCATGACTTAGCAACTGAGCATGCATGCACACGCCAAGAAGTACATGAAGCAGCTTTGTCCTTTCATCCCAGAGGCAGCAGCTGAGCACTTAGTATTTGGAGTGCTCGGGACCTTGCTCCCCGAGGAACATCCATCTGGCCCTTAAGACCTAGAATGGAAAGTCAGCAGCTCCCAGCAGAAGTACCAAGACTCGTTCGTGTCTGTAGGGGCACAGAGAGTCCTTTCTGTTCAGTTTCCAGAAGCCTGGTGAAGCTGAGGGGAGGTGGGAGGTAGGCATGGACACAGTCATCTTTAGAATTAAGTTTCAGCCTAATAGCCCTTGCCTGCACAGCCAGGTAAATGGTTGTGATCAGATAAGAACAAATCCTGCCTTCTGCCCAGGGTTCACAAATGCCTCCAGACTCACAGCCTTCTCAAGAGGGAAGTGATCAAATAACAGGTGCAGAATGGTTTTATCAAGAGCTGTTCTGTAATAACATGGATGGGAAAAGAATCTGAAAAAGAACAGATATATGAGTATGTACAACTAAATCACTTTGCCATACAGCTGAAATGAACACAACACTGTAAATCAGCTATCACTCCAGTATAAAATAAAAAAATTTAAAAAGAGCTTAGTCACTGAGGTGGTGGCCACAGAGACTGGGATTCAAAGAGGTGGGTTGGAGCAACATCCCTGGACTTCAGGTGTGAGAGCGACCTTCTTCCTCATCCTCCCCTGCCCTCTGCTCCACCTCCTCTCCCACATTTGCTTCTCTCCATACACTGGGGTCATTCCTCTCTGTCTGCAGACAGCCTTCCTGTGCTCCATCTCCATACATAGCTTGCAAAGGATGATCTGGCCCACAAAGTGCCCCCTTCTCTAGGAAGATCCCCTAAAACTCAGAGGTAAACATCCCGTATCTATTTCTGCCCCATGATCTTGTCTCTGCACCCTGACTGTCCCTATAGTAGACCCCTGACCCAAGCTGAGCTGGCCAGGTTCTCCTGAAAGTTTGAACGTAAGAAAAGAGAGACACAATGACCAAAGTTGTTGGAACAGAATTACACTGGCGACTGCCCAAGTGTCCTACGGCTCTGAGTCTGACTCGATCCCAACTCCTCTCATTGCTATGTCAAGCGGAATTAGTATTATTGCTAAATCTCTCCTAAGTGAGGCAGGGCTAGATTCTGGTGGCTATGCCTCAAGAGCTCTGAAGCTAACTGAACCATTTTTTTCCATGTTTCTGTCTCAGATTCCCTGCAGAGAATGACTCAACTTTGCCTCTGGAATGGATTCTTCTGGTCAGCATCAGCTGGCTGTGGTTAGGGAGGGCAGCACTGCTTGGAAATGTGGCTATAGTGACCCACCCTTGAATGTATTGTTCAGGGTTGAAGACACCTTTGCAAATGGTCTTCATGAAGGTGCCCATGAGAAGCCTCCTACAAAGAGATCAGGCTGAGAAGGGGGAACCAGGCACAGATAAGGGTAGTAAGGAATCTGGTCTGACCGAGGCAAAGGGTTTGTGATGGAGCACAGTGTGGTGTTAGCTTAACTTGAGGGTTATAAAGGCTTTCTTAAGCAGGAAGGAGTGTTTCCAGAATTACCTCTCTAGTGGACTTTGTAAATCTTCGAACCTGGGAGCCTTGGCAGCTGGTGGGCTGCAGAGATGTGTGATTTCAGGTAAAGGATAGCAGTGCTAACTACTGTGCTTCCATGAGAAGTAACTTGTCGGTTACTCAGAGCTCTGTCCAAAGCTGTGAGTTTAATTAGCTTTAATATCCTCTCTGCCGCAAAACCTAATGTGAAAACACAGACACATGCAAGGAAAACACATTTGGTTAATTAGCCTTGTGAAAACAACGTCCCTCACTTCTGCGCCAGCTTCTAGGTTTCTTCGCTGAGCAGCCAGAGTCAGGGCTTCCGGAGGAAGCCAAGGCCTTGTCTCTCTGATAATGAGAGTGGGCACTGGGAACCCTGCCTGCCACCTACTGCAGGTGCCAGAGAATGCGAGCTGGCTGCCTGCTCCATCCTCTGCAACGTTGCCTGGGCTGACACTGTCAGAGGTGGAGGGGGTCGTGGACTTACACCTGGAAAGGCCATGGGAAGCACCTAGTAGAGCCTAACCATTTTATGTTATCATTTTACTATTTATTTATTTACGGGTGAAGTATACATAAATATAAAATCTCCCAGGTTAGCCATTTTAAAGTATACAGTTTAGTGGAATTAAGTACATTCACAGTTGTATAACCATCACCTCCATCCGTCTCCAAAACTTTTTCATCATCCCAACAGAAACTTCAAACTCATTAAGTAGTAACTCCCCATTCCCTTCTCCCTCAGCCTCTGGCAACCACCGTTTTGCTTTCCGTGTCTGTTTTTGACAACTCTAGGTACCTCATATCAGTGGAACCATATAGTAGTTGTCATTTTGTGCCTGGCTTATTTCATTCTGCATAATATCTTCAAGGATCATCCATGTTGTAGTGGTCAGAATTTCACCCCTTTTTCAGGCTGAATAATATTCCATTGTATGGATAGATCACATTTTGCTTTCCATTCATCTGTGGATAGACATTTGAGTTGTTTCCACTTTTTGCTGTTATGATTGAATTGTAGTAGTAGTATTGAATAATATTGCTATTAACATTGGTTTATAAGTTTATCAGTTTTTAATTTTGAACTCTTATTACATAGTACAGATAAATGAAAAAGCAAATCAAAATACTCCTGAATCTCAACATTGAGAACTAACCCTATGAACATTCACTATTTATACTTCCAAATGTACTCCTCTCACTCCTTCAAGCTCTTTCTCCTTCTAGATATTCATACGTGTGTGTGTGTTAGTTGCTCTGTCACGTATGACTGTGCGATCTCATGGACTATAGCCAACCAGGCTCCCCTATCCATGGGATTTTCCAGGCAAGAATCCTGGAGTGGATTGCCATTCCCTTCCCCAGGGGATCTTCCCAACCCAGGGATCGAACCTAGGTCTCCTGCATTGCAGATGGATTCTTTACCAACTGAGCTATCAAGGAAGCCCTAGATATTCATATAGACATGTTTATATTTGTAAACAAAATGGAAATATACTACACATTTTTGTTTATAAACTTTTTAAGCTTATTTTTTCACATGTAACATCTTCACGTCTCCTTTTCCCATCTCTTGATAGGTGATGGATAGATGACAGACAGATACATATGGATATAGATACTGCTACCTGATTCTAAAGCTTATATTGTATGTTTGGACCTAGAGATTATCATACTATATGTGGAAGCTAAAAAAAAATTGATACAAGTGAACTTACAAAACAGACTCACAGACATAGAAAACAAACATTTGGTTACCAAAGGGGAAAGAGGGAAGGAGGACAAATTAGGAGTGTGGGATTAAAAGATACAAAATACTATTATATATAAAATAGATAAACAAAAAGAACCTACTGTATAGTACAGGGAACTATATTCAATATCTTATAATAATCTATAATGGAAAAAAATCTGAAAAAATGTATATACATCTAGAGATACAAATCTGAACTATTTGCTGTACACCAGAATCACATAAATCAATGTAAAAATTTTTTTAAAATAAAGACTACATTGTAGTCTATTCTATGGGTGTACCATTATGTGAAACATCATCAAGTAATTGGTTCATTTTCCAGTGTTGTTGGACATTTAGATTATTTTCAAATTTTTGCTATTAATATTAATATTATAAGCAATGTGACGATGTGTCCTGTAACCAAGTCTTGGTGTATAAACTTCAATCTCTTAGGATAAATTTCTTAGGCAGAATAATTGAAAATGTCCTCATTTTATAACTATGAAAACTGGGATCCCAACAAGCAAAGTGCTTACCCAAACTTCTGGGGCATAATTTGGTCCTTCTGAGCAGCACTAGAGAGGAGTGCAATGTATGTTTTCAGAGCCTCTTCTTGGTCTGCATCCATTCATGCTAAGTTTCAGTCATGTCAGACTCTTTGTGACCCCATGGACTGTAGCCTGCCAGGCTCCTCTTTCCATGAAATTCTCCAGGCAACAATACTGGAGTGGGTTGCCACGCCTTCCTCCAGGGGATCTTCCTGACCCAGGGATCGAATCCAGAGTTTTACATCCCCTGCATTTGCAGGAGGGTTCTTCACCATTAGTGCCACCTGGGAAGCCCCCTTTTTAGTCTACCAGAAGCCAAACCCTTGATTTCTTACTGACCAGAGATGCTCACTGTGCTGACCCTCATGAGCCCACCTTCCCCATAGTCACCCAGGATGCTCCCAGTCACCAGGTTCCACCGAATGGCTCAGTCCTTTAGTAGCTCCAAGTGGACCAGGGTTCACCAGGGTTCATCAGATCAACCAATTCTTGCTGAGCTAAGTTAGTTGGTCGGGACTAACTAACTCTCCAGCAGAGATGGCATTGATGGATGACTTTTGGATGGTACGTGTGTATATATAGGGATAGAATAAGCAAATCCAGGTATTTGATACCTGGAATTTAAGATGTAGTAATACTTAGAGTTAGGTATTGAGCCCCGACAAAATGGACATGGGTTTGGGTGGACTCCGGGAGTTGGTGATGGACAGGGAAGCCTGGTGTGCTGCGGTTCATGGAGTCGCAAAGAGTTGGACTCGACTGAGCAACTGAACTGAACTGAGCTGAATACTTAGAGTGCTATGGAGTATGTACTCAAGAAAGAATTGTTCAAATAAAAGGGAAGGAAGGAAGGGAAAGAGGGAGGAAGGTAAAAGAAAGAGGCAGGGAGGGAAGGAAGGAAACTGGTGTTTAATTCCACTCTCCCTAGTCTGACCCCACAGACTTCACCCCCCTCTGGCCCCATCCTTCCTCCAAGTTTGGTTAAAGGGAGCTTTTCTAACGAAGACAGTGCTAAAGGGAGGAGAGTTCCAGAACAAGCTCAGTCTCTTCCCAAGCTCTATATTCATTAGACCAAGAGCTAGGAAGTGCAGGGTGATTTATTGTGCTCTGAGCCTCCATCATTGAAAACAGCATGATGAATTAAAGTAGTAATGCATTGAAGGCAGAGCCCTAATGCAGTGTGATATTCCGGCTTGGAGAATTTATGGAGATAAAATTGTAAATATATAGGGAAAGTAGGGAAAAATCAGTCTGCATGTGGGACAAACTAGGGAGGGAGGATGGCCCCTCAGGATAGGCTCAGCACCCAAGGGCCCCAGCCATAGGCTTTTGGTTGATTTAAACAGATCCACACCTGCCTGATGTCTTTGGGTTTGGACCACACAGATTCTAAACAGTAGCAGCCCAAGGGGAGCTCAGTGCAGGTCTGACTTAGTCCAGCATCCCATGAATATGGCTCCTGAAGGTGGCAACACTGACTGTCTGGCCTCAGCCATAGACTGGAAACCCTTGAGGACAGACAGCATTTCTTCTCGACTTCATACCCCCGACACATAGCCACCATGAATAGGACACAATCTGTGATCCTTCAGTGTTTGTTAAATAAATGAGTCGTTCATGTTCCATTCAATCAACACAGGTTGAAACCACAGACAAAATATCTCTAACCCCAAACTGAGCATGGCAGTTCCAGAATAAGGCCCAAGGGCTCTGCCAGTTTTTCAGAGGATGAAAGGAAAGAACCCCCAAGGACTCCAGAGAAACTCCACAGAGGAAGTGACATCTGAGTGGGCTCGGCCCTCTCCTTTGTGGGGGTACAGTGAGGTAGGGCTCAGCCGGGACTGAGAAAGGTCCCACAGCCAGCGTGTGACAACCCCGCTGGGATTCTCCCTGCCCCATTAGCTGCCCTCAGCTCTTCTCCTCCTTCAGCTTCTTTCCCTCCATTTCTGAATCCACAGGGAGGGTCCCTAAGTAGAAGAAGGAGAAGAGGGCAACAGAGGGTGAGATGATAGGGTGGTATCACCAGTTCAGTGGACATGTCCACAGGGAAATTCCGGGAGATGGTGAGGGACAGAGAGGCCTGGAGTGCTGCAGTCCATGGGGTTGCAAAGAGTTGGACACAACTTGGCAACTGAACAGCAAACGACAGGGTCACCAAGGGCTCAGTCTTTTCCCCATGACTCCCAGGATAGCATCCGCCTCCTCCAGGCTTCTTGTAAAATGCACACGTGTGGTGAGTGTGTGTGTATGTGCACAGCGTGTTTGTGTGTTGGGAGGGCGGGGACAGGGATGAGGTGGTCATTTCAGTGTGGTCAGCACCAGCCCAGCGACAGCCTTTGGCATGTACCAGTCATCTGCGATGACACTTGTGAGTCAGAAACTACTTTGAAGAGAAAGAAGAGGAGAGAGAAAAGGAAAATTAATGATACAAATTACTTGCCTTATATGGATATTTGTTTTCCTTGTTTGCACATTGTTTAGTCCTTAAGAGCTCTGAAAAGTAAAATAAAACTCCAGCACAGGATCAGGCTCAATTAGGTGCTTAATAAATACTTTGAATGATGATGAATGGCAATAATAACAACAAGACAGCTCCCTCCTACCTCCCTCTACTCAGAGCTTCTTTGGCACTTCATGCTTAAAACTCTCTTTGTAACAGAGTCACTTGCGAACAGGGCTTCCCTGGAAGCTCAGTTGATAAAGAATCGCCTGCAATGCAGGAGACCCCAGTTCAATGCCTGGGTTGGGAAGATCTGCTGGAGAAGGGATAGGCTACCCACTCCCAGTATTCTTCAGCTTCCCTGGTGCCTTAGACAGTAAAGAATCTGCCCACAACGCGGAGACCTGGGTTCAGTCCCTGCATTGGGAAGATCCCCTGGAGGAGGGCATGGCAAACCACTCCAGTATTCTTGCCTGAAGAATCGCATGGACAGAGGAGCCTGGCAGGCTACAGTCCGTGGATCACAAAGAGTTGGAGACAACTAATCAACTTAGCACAGCACAGCATAGTACTTCTGAAGAGCCTCAGCTGCCCAGCCATTCAGGTGGCAGCTCATAGCAGCTGTTCATTTAGCCTTTGATTTAAACAGGGCCGTGGAGTGGGGGTGCAACTCAAGGAAGCGGGAAGAGGGTTCGGTCAACCCAGAGCAGAGTCCTCTCCTTGGGGTACCTCAGCCCTCGTAGGCTCTGCACGGGCCCAGCATTTAAAAGTGTTCTTCAACAGAGCAGCCCTCTCTGCATCTGTTCTTGCAAAACCTGTCCTGGAGCCCATGCTCCCCTGCCACCCACCACACCTAGAACAAAACGCAAACTCCCTGCTGGCCTGCAAGTCACCACCTGATCCCCCAACACTCTCCCCCAGGTCCCCGTGGGACTCACTCTCTCACTTCACCCTTGTTTTCCTTTGGGGAGCCTCCCCTGACCACTGTATCTAAAACAGGCCTCCCCCCATCAACTTGTGATGTCTCCCCCATTATCTGACTTGCAAACTTTCATGCCATTTGCCACTTGCAGAAATCACATTGCATATTTAGCTGTCTACCTGTCTCTGGGGGGTAAGCTCCATGAAGACAGGCGCTCTCTTTCTTATCTTTAAACTTGGTCTTTCTGCTGGACATATAATAAAGGCTCAAGATGTATGTACTATGAATAAATGAACCAGTCATGCTATTAAAAACGTACGTCTTCAACAATAAAGGGAGACACACTAACTATGCTTCTGTGCTCAGTTGCTTCAGTCATGTCTGACTCTTCGTGGGCTATAGCCCGCCAGGTTCCTCTGTCCATGGGATTCTCCAGGCAAGAATACTGGAGTGTGTTGCCATTTCCTTCTCCAGGGGATCTTCCTGACCCAGGGATCAAACCTGCGTCTCTTGCACTGCAAGCAGATTCTTTACCGTCCGGGCCACCAGAGAAGTAAACATTAACTATACTCCAATAAAATGAAAACTAACAATAACAATAATAAAGGGTCTATTCTGCAGGCAGGAGTCCTCTGTCCTGAAGGGAAGAAATCAGGCCTACAAAGGTCTTGGAATGTGAGGCCCCTCTCCCTCCTCTGCGCCAGGTGTCTACACACCTGCCCACCACACCCCTACCCTGCCTGGAAGCCTGAGGCTCTTTGTTTGCATTTCAAAGAGGAGGAGGATTATTCATTACACTGATGCTGTTACCTTCCCTCCCCCCATTCCAGCCCCCAGGAATGCAAGTTCTCCACCATCACCGCCTCCTGGGTGTCACAGCTCCACACTTGGTTTGAGGGTCTGCACGGATCAGCTCTTGGTCTGCCCTGGTGGGACCTGCAGAGAAGCAGCATTCTGTCCCATGCTGGCACGGGGGCTCAGCCTGATCCACATCAAGGGCAAAGTCCACGAGAGGCTTCAGAAGGGCCCAAATCGTCAGAGGAGGCAGAACCCACGGCTGTCCGGGCAACGTGCACATGGCAACATGCACAGACAGAGCTGCTGGGCAGCCAGGCCTGGACCTCAGGCTCTGTCACTCTGCCCTTCCCTCTTAGCCCGTCTCCAGATCTGCCAGCCCCCGTGGGTGTGGGGCCTCTGGCTCCCCTCACCCCCTCCTGTCATCACCTGCACTCGCGGCCCCGTCTCCTGCCCCCAGTACAGCACCGCTTGTCATGTCTGGACTCCAGCTCCCACCTTGCAGAAGGTCCCAGCTGTATGTTTCCCAGGGCCGCTCTGACAAGGTACCATAAGCTGCGTGGCTTGAGCAACAGAAGTCTATTGTCTCCCAGTTCTGGCAGCTAGAGGTCCAGGATCAAAGCGTCCACAGGGTTGGTTCCTGCTCAGGACCGTGAGGAAGAAAATTCCAGATCTCTCCCCAGTTTCTGGTGGTGTGCTGGTAACTTTTGGCATTTCTTAGCTTGCAGAAGCATCCCCCTGATCTCCACCTGTTACCAAGTCCAAGCTTGCTCCACTTGCCACATGATAAGACAATAAATCCAAGAGATGAGGTGTTGAGGCAAGGAATCTGACTTTATTTGGAAGGAAAGGTGGCTGACTGAGAAGATGGCAGCTAGCGTATTGAAAATAAACATCTTCCCTGGGGCCTGGATGCCAGGTTCATTTATGGGTCAGTGATGGGGGGATGTGAAGAAGCAAAGTAAAAAGATCATTCAATCCTTGCAAATACCTCCTAGAATGGCAAGCCTCCGGCAAGGGGATGTGTTAGCTTCACTTCCTTACAGTCATCTCATGAGTGGCGTGAAATGGAATATCTCCTGTCATATCAACAAACAGAGATGCCACAGCTATCTACAATTCTGGCCTCTCTGAATGTGAATTTTCTGAGCCTCTCCAGTAAGCAGCAGAGGGGCACCATTTGCCACACAAAGAATTCAAGAAGGTCACAGTCCTTCACGGGTGGACGGGGTCAGGTTTTCTCCCCTAGGTAGGCTATTATGTATGTATAAGGTGGCACTGTGGTCAAGAACCTGCCTGCCAATGCAGGAGACATGAGAGACACAGGTTCGATCCCTGGGTCAGGAAGATCCCTTGGAGGAGGGCTATTTTTGCCTGAAGAATCCCATGGACAGAGGAGCCTGACTAGCTACAGTACATAGCATCACAAAGAGTGAGACATGACTGAAGCAACTTGGCATGCACAGATAATAGTAAAAGCAGCAAAATAAGAGTTAAAGTCACAGAAGCAGATCCAGTATAAATTCAAAATTAACCCTTATGATTACACACTTTCATCTTCTCATGGTGCTCTCTCTGTGTATCTGTCTCCAAATGTCCCCTTTTTATAAGGACACTAGTCATGTGGGTTTAGGACCTACCCCACTCCAGTATGACCTCATTCTAACCTAATTCCACCTGTAAAAACCCTATTTCCAAATAAGGTCACATCCAGAGGTATGGGGAGTTAGAACTTCAGCATATACTTGGGAGGATTGAAACACAGTTCAACCCATTCCCAGCTGTCCACATAATAAAGTTCAAATTCCCCGTGTGGCATTCAAGATCTTCTCGAATCTGGTTCAGACCCATGTTTCCAGCAGTTTCTCTCCTGCTTTATTCCTTCTTGCATATATGTGACGGTCTTCCACAGGAAGATGGGGTTTCTGAGATTAAGGAGAGAAAGAAGCAGGGTTAGAAGGGAGAGGAACAGTTCCTGAGAGTTGACTAAACGCCACGCTCCACGTCAGGAGTCTCACCTCTGTCGTTTCATATCACCCTCACAACAACCTCCTGAGACAGGCCATGGTGTCCATTTTACAGATGAGGAAACTGAGTCCCCGAGAGTAAAGCAACTTCCCTGTGATCACACCCATGGTAAGATGGATGCCAAGAACCACACCCAGATGTGTGCCGCTCCAGAGCCTGGCTTCCCCCAGCTCTGCGGGGCAGAAGAAGCCTTTGAGAAGGCTGGGGGTGGGAAGACCGAGGCTTGGAGAAAAGTGGGGAGTGAATAGAAAGTAAGAACAGAAAAAGGTGTTGGGGATATTTGGTAGTGATTCCCTATAAGAAAGGGGTGCTCCGTCAGAAGAGTGGGGAAGAGGGCTCTGAGTGGGGTGCTCTGAAGAGGCAGGCCCGAACGAGGGGCCCTAGCAGACGGCAGAGGCTGAGGACACCACGGCAGGGCAAGAACCCGAGGGTTCCGGCGGCTCCAGGGGCTGGAGGTCCAGGAAGGACCCTTTGTCTCCTGGCTGCGCCCACTGGCCGATTAGAGCTGCCTTCCAGAAGGCGCGTTCTCGATTCATGCCTCTGCCTGGGGAGGATACCCGCAAACATGTTATAAACACCTCCCGCAGCTGCATCAGGCTTTCCCGGGAGTAGGAACCCCAATCAGTGTAAGATGACGGCAGAATTACAGAACACAGCGATGTCAGGTGCCCGGGAGAGCCAGAGGTCTTCAGGCTGTGCCTTCGGGACCCCTGGGGTCCGGTAGGGGGGCGGGGGAGAGAGGATCCTCCGTGGCCATTCTGGGTGGGCGGAGACCACGCCCCCTACCAATCGGAGCATCCCTGCTGCTACGTATTTTCTACATTCGGTCTCATACAAGATTTGAGTTCAGATGGGGCTTCCCTGATAGCTCAGTTGATAAAGAATCTGCCTGCAATGCAGGAGACCCAGGTTCGATTCCTGGGTTGGGAGATCCCCTGAAGAAGGGAAAGGTACCCACTCCAATATCCTGGCCTGAAGAATTCCATGGACTATATAGTCCATGGGGTAACAAGACTCGGACACAGCTTAGCAAGTATACCACCCACTTGGATAAGGTACCTAGCATCGTCAAATTCAGAAAGACAGAAAGTGGAACGGTGCTTACCAGGAGCTGGAGGAGAGGGGAAAGGGGAGTTATTCTTTAGTAGGTCCGGAGTTTCTGTTTGGGATGATGAGAAAGTTTTGGCGATGGATGGTGGTGATGGCTGTACAACAATGTGAATGTACTTAATGTCCCAGAACTGTGCACTTAAAAACGGTTAAAATGGTAGATGTTATGTTATAGTTTACCATGATAAATAAATAAATAAAGAGGGGTTCCTCTTGTAGGTTTTTCTCCACAGGTTTATAACGTATCATAAAAAACCCGACTTTTCAGGGAATTCCCTGGAGGTCCAGTGGTTAGGACTCTGTGCTTCCACTGCAGGGGGCACAGGTTCAATCCCTGGTTGGGGACCTAAGATCTCAAATGCATGAAGCGTGACCCAAAACCAAAGTCAAGCAAACAAACAAAAAATCCCAGTTCTCTAGACTGGTGATTGCCAAGGTGGGGGTGGGGGGGGTGGGAAATGGAGTGTGAGGTTGGGGTTAGCAGATGGAAGATTTTGTATACAGAATGGATAAGCAACAAGATCCTACTGTATAGCACAGAGAACTATATTCAATACCTTATGATAAACCACAATGGGAAAAATATTTTTAAAAGAATGTATATTTATACATGTATAACTGAACCACTTTGCTGTACAGAAGAAATCAATACAACATTTTAAATCAATTACACTTCAATTTAAAGAATATTGATTAAAAAAAAAAACAACCATTCTCCAATTGATTCCCATTTGCAGGTAAGACTGGGAATCACTGGTCTTTGGGGTAATTATCTTAATCCCTTGGGGTTTCCCTGATGGCTCAATGGTAAAGAATCCACCTGCTAAGCAGGAGATGCAGGTTCGATCCCTGGGTCAGGAGGATTCCCTGGAAAAGGAAATGGCAATCTACTCCAGTATTCTTGCCTGGGAAATCCCATGGACAGAGGAGCCTGGTGGGCTACAGTCCATGGAGTCGCAAAGAGTTGGACATTTAAGCAATTAAATGGCATCTTAATCCCTTTTTGAGGAGAACATTGCTCTTAAGCTCCTGAAGATGATCCCGCTGTGGTTCCCAGAAGGACCTGATGGGCCTCAACTAGGTGACCTACAGACCAGATTTCCTGGGCTGAGTCCTGAGCGCTCCCCTTGCTCAGATGACTGCAGGCCATTACTTCACTTCTCCAAGACCTCAGTGGGGCTAACCAGAGTGCCTTCCTGTAAGGCTGTGCTGGAAGTGGACATGAGACAGTCATGCAAAATGCTTGTGGTGTAGAAATAGTGTCAATAAATGTGGGTTGATATTATCTGCTGTCAAATCAACCAAGAGTGAATAATTCCTACTGTATCCCATGGGCTATGGCAGGGGAATACAAAGATATGTGAGGTTGGTTCCTGCCTCCAGGAGTTTAGAGCTGTATGACTTTACAATTACATGTGCGTTGAAAGAGTCAAATCAAATGTGGAGTTCAAAGACAGGAGTGATGACAGCAGGAATGAAGAACAGGAAAGTCTCAAGGTCGGTGGTGTCTGAGCCATCCCTGACTGGACACTGAGTTAGAAAGCTGACCTCCCCACCACCCTGTCTGGTAACATCCTTCTCCTTTTCCAATGAGATATCCAAGCCTTAGAGGATCAGGGTGGTTCTCCAGGTTTCATAACCCCGTGACCCTGATTACTGAAAAGACCCCTGGAGGCTGACTGACAAGCCTCACTGCCTGAACGTGGTTCATCCCAGGGCAGCTCCAGGCTGCACACAAGCTCAGCGTGTTCCAGCCACAGGCAGCTGTCTGAGCCTCTGCAGCTGCCCTCCTCCTGGCCCAGGTGTGGGGAGCCTCCAGGCCACCTGGGGTAGTGCTCCCTCTTGGGGACACTAGGCATCAAACAGAACTGGAGGTGACTGCGCTGGATGACCAACTAGCTGGAGAGAGGGCGTGGTTGGTGTTCTTTCATGATCTTCTTGGGCCCTTTGTTCTCCCAGCCAAAGCTTTCATGATGGAGAAGCCGTCCCCATCCTTAGGGGGAGGTCTGGACATTAGAGCCTGAGGGGCAGGAAGCCCTCTTCTTCCTGCAGCCCTCACAGCTTTGATGTCACTTCGGTGTCTGTTGACCTGGACTTGGAGAGAGTTTGGAGGAGGGCACATAGGCAGTGAGTGGCGGAATAGGGCAGAGGGCATTTCAAGCAAAAGAAAGGACACTAGCAGAGGCTCAGAAAAGACAACCCAGGGCATGTTTGGAACTTCAAGAAGAGTCTGTCAGTTCTGATTGGGGAGTGCAGCCAACAAAGGAAAGATGGAGATTTAAGACTAGAAAGATAAGGGTAGGTCTGTGGAGGGCTTGCCCTTACTTCAATAGGTGATAGGGAGCCACGGAAGGTTCCAAAACAAACAGATGAGACAACTGGGACTTTGTAGTTTGCTGAGCAAATGAATGAATGAGTGTCTGAGGAAGGTGTGACAGTCGTGGGTAGGATGCCTGTGTGACAGACATTGGCAGGAGGAGCAACTCGGCTGTGACATGTCCCCATGGCCTTCTGTGTGCTTGGGTAACTGGTACCAGTGTTCTGCAAAGTCAGCCTGCAAGTAGGCTCATATCTACTCTATCTCATGCGCGCTCAGTCACTAAATCACGTCCGACTCTTTGTGACTCCATGGACCATAGCCCTCTAGGCTCCTCTGTCCATGAGATTCTCCAGGCAAGAATACTGGGGTGGGTTGTCATTTTCTCCTCCGGGGAGCTTTCAACCCTGGGTCTCTTGCATTGGCAGGCAGATTCTCTACCACTGAGCCACCTGGGAAGCCCATTCTATTTCTCACAAATAAACAAAACCAGCTCAAAGAAAACTTACAAACAAGGTTAAGGAGCAGTCCAGAGTCTCCTTCCGGGTGCTCCCCTGTACCCCACCCTGGTTTTGCTCTCAGCTGCCTCAGGTACAGGCCCTTGGTCTCCGAGGGACGACCATCCTCTGCCTGGTGTCCCTTGGGCTGCCTGCGATTCCTTGGGCCCTGGTATCAGCTCCTCCAGGCTCACACCAGCCGACCCCACCAGGGGTCCTAGGAGCACAGCGAGCCCAGAGCGCCACCCAGCACAGCTCCCCCTCCCCTCCCTGGACACTCACCCACGAGAGGTAGGGCAGCGCTCCCTTTCCCAGGCCTTGGGAGGAGTGGCTATGTGGCCAGCTCTGTGGCTTCCCTAAATATTACCAAGGAGCCTAACAGCCTCCGAACCCAGAAGGTGGAAAACCGCTTCTTCTCCAAAGACAAAGCCGCTCAGCCTCCTCGGCACAGACGTCTGCACCCCGTCCCCACCCACATCCCGGGAAGTCAACAGCCCCACCACTTTCAAGTGTCGGGAAGGCCCCACCGGTGTCAACTGAGAAATACCACGTAACTCCTGAATCAAAGAAAGAAGAAAAGAAGAGAAGACCAGACAGCATGAGATCTCCCACTTCGTTCACACTGTATCACTTTCCATTGTTGCTGTTGTAGCAGTGTTGCTGTTTAGTCCGACTGTTGGCAACCGCTCGGACTCCTCTGTTCATGGGATTTCCCAAGCAAGAATGTTAGAGTGGGCTGCCAGGCCCTTCTCCAGGGGATCTTCCTGACCTAGGGATCAAACCCGTGTCTCCTGCACTGGCATGTGGATTTTTTACCACTGAGCCACCAGGGAAGCCCCATAACACTTCTCATACTATATTATTATTGTTGTTGTTGTTTACTTGGGGTTTTCCTTAACGTTGTATATCCTGTGTGTATTACAGTCCAAGCACGTGGCATTTGCTTATGAGATTTCTATGGAGGAGGGAGGAGAATGAACGGGGAAGTTGGAAAATTGAACTGACATTCACCAATTACCTTCTGCTGGCAGGTTCTCTGCTGGGCGCTGTGCACACACTATTTCACTTACACCTCCCCATGGGCCTTATAAGGAAAGTATTATTATTATTCTGAATTTACTGGTTTTAAAAAAATGAGGAAATAAATCAGATGAGTACATGCATGAATGACAATGCTATTTTTCTCTCCCTTTCTATCATGCAAAGATGGCTTACATTCCTGAATTATAAAACATTTTTCAAAAAGTCAGAGAACAAAAAAGAAATATTAAAAAGAGATTAAAGCAGTATGATTTCTGAACCATTCAGTAAAGGATGATAATAGCTTTGTTATCCAGCTCCTGTCTTCATAAAGTCATTGTTATCATGAGTTAGAACCTGCATTAACTCCGAAATTAAAATAATAGCCCCATGTGCGGCAAATTCTGAAGACACACTCTGTGGTTTTCTGAGCACCTATTAATAGTCTCCTGAACTTTAGTTGGATCTGAGCGGTTTACCATAAGAGGATCAAATTTAAATGTTCTACTTTACAAAAAAAAGCAATAAAACAGGGTGACTCTGATGGAAGTCTCCAGGCAAGAATACTGGAATGGGTTGCCATTTTCTCTCCAGGGGATCTTCCCAACTCAGGTATCGAACCTGGGTCTCTTGCATTGCAGGCAGATTCTTTGCCATCTGAGCCATCAGGGAAGCCCTTACATTAAGTAGGACTAAAGTACGAACTCTAAAATAATCAGTATAATGCCCGAATTTAGGAGCAGGAGGAAGGGCCTCATGCACACACCCCAGGTGGTGTCTCTGGACAATTCTGGAACCACCGAGCAGACTCAGAACAGTCTCCGTGGAGAATGTCATTCACAGGCTGGGCTCCAGAGATTCCAATAGCAGCAGCTGTGACAATACATTTTTAATTAAATTGAAAGGCAAACTTATGAAAAGATAAAGGCTGTTCAAATAAATACATTTGAAATATATTTCTGAAATATATTATCATGCTTACTGGAAATTAGCCCAAGAGTGTAAAATAAAGGGAATATCTATGGGGATTTGCTATCAAGTCAAAGATCCTGAAGGCGTATCTCTGCACTAACTTCCAGGACGTGACACTCACAGTCGGCACTCTGCGTGTTTCTGACCCTCCGTTCTGGGGCAGCTCAGTCTGGTGGGTCCCTCCAGGTGTGGAGCTGTCATGTGGTCACCATCTTCAGTGCTGGGCTGAGAACTCTGAGACTGCTGAGCCCGTGATGTATGATTCACTCTGCCCAGCCCTGTGAGTTGAAGGGCCTGACCTGCACCTGCTGATGCTCCAAAGATGGCTCCTCTGAGGACAAAGCAGGATGGGCTAGAGGGCAGATGCCACCCATAAAGAGAACTGTGGCCAGAAGGGGTTTTGCAAGGTAATCCAGTCCTCGGTCCATTTTAATTCTCCTGCCTTTCAGAGACCTGGAACCCTGGATCTGCTTTCACTGTGCTGTTAGTGTCACAGAAATAAAACTTCAAACGAAGAAGAGAGGGCTACAGATACACAGAGAACTTCCATATTTGCTCTAGACATGCCCGCCCCTGGGCTGCCTGCAGAGAAGTGCAACACGGGATCTCTCACAGCAGTGTAGTCGCAGACAAGGCTAGATGCGTGGAAAGAGAGGGAGGGAAGGAGAGAGAGAGGAAAGAAAAGTCCAACTTCTGAGGAAAGAACTCTTTATAATCAGATCAAACACAGAACTAGAGGAGCAGCACACGGAACCATCTCTATTCTCATTCATCTCTCACAGGAGACGGGAACACACATGCTAAAACAGCATTTGCCAGTGTTAAGAGCTCACATTTTTCACAAAGTCTTCACCCAACAGAATTGGGTGGTTGAGTTGATCCACCGGTGGTTCATAAAAAGCCACCGTCTCCACCACCTGCCACCCCCACCCCCCTACACACACTCGAAAGCCGGGTTTCATAGCCCCATGACCCTGATCACTGAAGAGCCCCCTGGAGGCTGACTGGCCTCCTGCCTGAACGTGGTTCAGCCCAGGGCGGCTCCAGGCTGTGTGCTCCAGCCACAGGAAGCTGTCTGAGCTCCTCGCCCAGCAGCCCACGCAGCTGCCCTCCTCCTCGCCCAGGTGTGGGGAGCCTCCAGGCCACCTGGGGTAATGCTCCCTCCTGGGGACCCTAAGCATCAAACAGAACTGGAGGTGACTGCACTGGGTGACCAGTTGGCTGGAGAAAGGATGTGGTCAGTGTCCTTTCCTGGTTTCTCTGGCCCTTTGTTCTCCCAGAACAAAGCTTTCATGATGGAGAAGCCATCCTCATCTTTAGGGGGAGGTCTGGAATTAAGAACCTGAGGGCAGGAAACCCTTCTCTTCCTGCAGTCCATGCAGCTTTGATGTCACTTTGGTTTCTGGCGAACACCTGGGTTTGGAAGCGGTTGGAGGAGAGCACTTATGGCTTGGAAGTGGTCCAAGAATGTCAGGCGATCAGACGCACCTGGAACGTTAGACGTTTAAATCAAGGGCTGGCAAATTACAGCCTACAGGCTAAGGCAGCCCTCTGTCTGTTTTTATACAGCCAGCAAGCTAAGAGTCTTTTTTATATTTTTGAAAAGTTGTAAAACAAACAAAAAAAGAATATGCAACAGAGACATATGTGGCCTGCATAGCCTAAAATATTTACCTTTTACTGAATCAGCTTGCCAGCCCCTGGTAAATGGAGATGCTAGAGATGACAAAATGTCTAAAGTTTACGAGCAAAGGTAAAGATGCAAATGAATCCCTGTAAACATTCATCTTCGGTTGAAAATGACACTAGCGGAGCAGGCACATGGCTCCCCTCTGACCCAATGGTGCCCTGCCTGCTTATTATGGGATGTGGTTTCTTAAGATGATGAGGCTGAAGTTTCCTAGATGAAATGAATGGGGACTGTATAACGTGGAGGGATGTGATACAAGTTTTGTGTCAACTTGGCTGGACCCTTTCAAGGTCTGTCTGACAAAGGGATAGAAGAAATGCTCTTGAAATGCACATTTAAAAGTGTCCTGCCTACACTTGGATGACAGCCCAGCTTCACTGGTCACCCTCTGCATGGCCTGGACTGGGACTACGGTTGTGCGGGCCAGAAGAGCTGAATTCTTGCTCCACCTTACCCTTCTTTGCTGTGTGCACCTGTTCTACCTGGGCCTCAACTTTCTCATTTGTAAACTGGAGAAACTCTAGCCTTGACTCTCAGAGTGTAACCTTGGATATTAAGTGAAGTGCTGTCAGTAAAGGAGTTTGTCAGGTATGAATTACACAAACTGGGAGACCAAGATGGCTATGAGACTCACTGCCTTCCTCAACAACGTCTGGACCAAGGAGCAGGAGCTGGTCCCATCCTTTGCCACCCAGACCTCACTATAATTCTGCCCACACTCAGCCCCTACACTACATACAAGGCTAGATCAACCAGGTACAGCCTACAATCATCCAGTGCCCCTCTGAGACCATGGGAACCCACCCAGCCACCCCCAGGACTCCCAGACCCAAGCCTGGAGTGGATGGAGAAAGTATGAACACCTCCATGCCCGGGGAGAGGCCCCTCCCTTGTGGCCCCCAATAAAAACGTGAAAATGAAATAAATAATACAGTACATAAATTAACTAGAGAATGTAACAAGTAGGGGTAGGGAATTAAAAGGTACAAACTGCTATGTGTAAAATAAATAAGCTACAAGAATATATTGTACAGCACAGGGAATAAAGTCAATACTTTGTAACAACTTAAATGGAATATAACCTTTAAAAATTGTGAACCACTATGTTGAACACCTGAAACTTATATAATATTGTACATCAACCATTGCTGTTGTTGTTCAGTCACTAAGTTGTGTCCAACTCTTTGTGACTCCATGGACTGCATTGCATCAGGCTTCCCTGTCCTTCACTATCTCCCAGAGCTTGCCCAAACTCATATCCATTGAATTAGTGATGCTAACTAACCATCTCATTCTCTGTCACCCCCTTTTCCTTCCCTCAATCTTCCCCAGCATCAGGGTCTTTTCTAATGAGTCGGCTCTTTGCATCAGGTGGCCAAAGTACTGGAGCTTCAGCTTCAGCTCCTTGCTGTCCAAAGGCCTCTAAAAGTATTCTCCAACGTCAACCATACGTCAGTTTAAAAAAAAAAGAATAAGTTCAGTGAAGGTAAGGACATTTTATGCTTTACTTATATTTGTATTCTTTGAGGTTGGTAACTACCCTGTACATAGTAAAAACTCAAATACATTCGTTGAATGAAATAGATAAATAAATTACACAGAAGTGGGGTCCACTTTCCAGCCTTGTGGTCTAATACCAGCAGCCATGCTGGGTGGTCACTGCCACATGCTGCTTATTCTTTGATCCTGAAGCCACAAGTGTGGCCCTCAACCAGAGGCAGGATGCATATGAGCTTTATCAAGCAGCCCCTGCCCCAGTAAAGATTCCCAGATGCCCTGGTGGGGGCTGGGAGAGGAGGTAGGTTTTGAAAAATCTCCTCAGAAATTTCCTCCATGAAGCCCCACCCCCAAGTTAAGTCCCCCAAGCTCAACTCCTCCAAGGAACCCACTGAGACAGAAAGGCCCTGAAATTCCCAACACCTTTAGCTCATTCAGAGCAAAAAGTTCACCAGATGCTTCTGAACAGTAAGCGATGTCAGACGCAGACTCCTCCCCACCCTTTCCGGATGCAGCTCCTCTAGCCCCAGCTCATTCACTCTGCCTGGCCCGTCTGGAGAGGCCTGGGCTGCAGTGAATGGTTTCCAAAGGTCTGAATTTAATGAAATGCATCATTTCTAAAGTCATTCTCGAAAGAGATTAGAAGCTTCCAGTGGGAGGTAACAAGAACCGCCCCCCCTCCAGAAGCCATTAACCTTCCAGCATCTTAGGGGTGCTAGTCAAGCAGTTTGGAAGGAGATCAGACCCAAATGGGGAACCAGGGAGGATCACTTTGGGGTGAGCCTGGTACGTCAGTCACTAAGAGTGTGTACCTCAGCTGTCACCAAGGACGCTACTGGCTCCCAGCCTGAGATGGGAGACCGGACAGGGATAAGAGTGGTGACCCTCACTCAGCACATCCTGCACCCCAGGCCCAGCCCGGTCCAAGCTCCACCTCATCCAGTGCTCACAACGACCCAGTGAGGTAGGCTCTTTATTAGCCCATTTCACAAATTAGGAAGGCAAGGCTCAGAGAAGATAACTGAGGGCAGTAGCCAACAAGTGTCAGGGGTAGGATTTGACCCTCTGTGCCAACCACTATGCTATGCCCCCAGAGAGGGGCTGAGGCATCGGTCTTCAGAGAAAATTGAATGATCCCCCAGATGCGAATTCAGAAAAGGGCTTAGCAGCCATGGGGCAAGTGACACACGTGTGGTTTGGGGGTGTGGGGAGGAATGGGAGAGTCAGACTTGGGGCAGGCCTTCGCCCCTGCCTGGACTTTCCATGTGGTGGTGAAGTCTCTGTGGCCATCCCAGAGTGGCCCCACCTCCCTTTCCTTGGCTCCCTGTCCATCTTTTCCTAGGGGGGCAGCCAGGCCTACTGCACAGTTCAGAGCACAGCGGAGTTAGTCCTCCAGCCTTGGCATCCCATCTGCTCTGCTTTCCTCTTTTCTGTAAGAGGAGGAACTCCCATTTTATCTGAAAACACTTGGGCATCAAGGCTTTTAGGAGCCTGGGTGCAGGCCTAGGTCTGGGAGCTGCAGCCCAAAATATGAAGCATGGGAAAGGCTGTCCACCCCTTCCTCACGCACCTGCAAGTCAGTGGGAGGCCTGCTTGAGACAAACAGCACTTCACCATTTATTTTTCCTTTCTTCTATTTTTTTAAAGCACTTATGTTCCATAATAGCTGGTATTCCTCAGTGTTTACTCTCATCATTATACAGCCCTTATTCCTTAAATGTTTGCTTAACATTTTTTTGCAGAGCGAAGGAGAAAGCTCCAAGGGCCTTTGCAAACAGCTGCTTCCCAAAGGCAAAGGAAGAAAATGCTAAGGTGACAGGGTTCGGGTTCCTGGGGCCCCTGGCTGAGCCCTGGGAGGTTTGCCCAGCAGCCCAAGGGCTGCAGCTCCTTGCCAAGGCCATAACATAGCTGCCTTCAGAGTCCAGTCACTGACCAGTCTCTGGGGCCGTTGAAGGCCATGGAGGCTGTTAGAAAAAAGGTCATCTCACTTCCCACCCAGAAGCATTTGGTGGGAAGTGCCCATAGCAGTGGGGCAGTCCAAATGACCCACACCCCAGTGGGACCTCTGCACTGAGGCCCCAGCAGGGTAGATGGTTCCCTGGGGAGCTCTGAGACCAGGACTGGCTCTGGAATAGCCAGATAGCACCCCCAGCCAGGCATCTCCAGCAACTTCTTGGCAGGTCAACTACATGGTCTCTCCTGTGGCCCCTTCTCCTTGAATTAACACATTTTATTTGCAAAACTCCTTGTGATTTTCAGAACACTTACACACATTTTTTATTTGATCTTCACATTTCCCTGGAAGAAATGAATATAACACCCTCCTCCCCATTCTTCCCCTGGCATGCAGAACACACATCTGCTAATGTTTCTCCACCAAGGCACCCTTTAGTGAGCCCCCATGGCTTTTAGGGTCAAATCCAAGCCCCTGGCACCTTCGGGGCCCTTCCCTCACACCTACGATGGTGCCCACTCATTAAATCACTTGCCTAAGGATCCTCACGGGGCTTCCCAGGTGGCTCAGTGGTAAAGAGCCAATGCAGGAGATTCAGGAGACTCAGGTTCAATCCCTGGGTCAGAAAGATCCCCTGGAGAAGGAAATGGCAATCCACTCCAGTGTTCTTGCCTGGGAAATCCCATGGACAGAGGAGCCTGGAGGGCTACAGTCCATGGAGTGGCAAAGAGTTGGACATGACTGAGCATGCGCATGTGCACACACACACACACACACACACACACACACACACACAAGAATCCTCATCTCAAATCTGCTTCTGGCCAACACGCTCTAAAACAGGTGTGAGGATTAAATGAGATTATGTGAGTCAAACAGTGCCCGGCATACGGCAGGAGTTTACTAGAAGGGAGCTACCTTGATTATTATTCCTGCCAGAACCAGTGCCTGGTAGGGCCAGCCCAGGCTGCATAAGCACCGTCTCAGGCTAAGCCAGCACTAAAATGCACCTCCCAGTGCTGACCTCATCCTGCCAGGCCCAGGAGGAGGTAATTCAAGCAGAGGAGTTGAGTGTGTGCCCAGTTCGCAGCCACCCATACGAAGGCTCGTGAAACACCACCCACGGCAGCTCTCTTGTGAATACAGCGCTCTGATTGTTCCAAGTAACCAGGAATGTTCCTGGGTAATAACTAAGCCTTCAGCAAAAAGAAACAAAGAGGCTGGAAACCTGGGTGTCTGAGGATAGGCAATCAAGTGTGATTTAAGAGATGCCAAAAATCTGTGCTTTCTAAACCCACAGCTTGCCCCAAAGCCCCTGCTGTCCCCAACCAAGGTCCCCGAAATTCCCTCATTCAAAATCCATTCTTTGGAGATTTTGTTTTTTGTTTTTTTTTGCAGGGGGGAGATTCTTTGTGTGTATGTGTGTGTGTGTGTGTGTGTGTGTGTGTGTGTGTGTGGTGTCTCACAGCAACAGGGATAGAACCCATGCCTTTCCCCTGCGTTGGAAACGCCAAGTCTTAACACTGGACCACAAGGGAAGTCCTCCCTTGGAGGTTTTTTTTTAATTAATTAATTAATTTTAATTGGAGGTTAATTACTTTACAATATTGTAGTGGTTTTTTGCCATATATCGACATGAATCAGCCATGGGTGTACATGTATTCCCAATCCTGAACCCCCCCTCCCACCTCCCTCCCCATCCCATCCCTCAGGATAATCTCAGTGCACCAGCCCTGAGCACCCTGTCTCATGCATCAAGCCTGGACTGGCGATCTGTTTCACATATGAGTTTTGAGTACGAGTTGAGAGTTAAACGACCTGGGTTCGGCTTTGGGCTCGGTCACCCACAAAAGGAGTGTGTGTGTTTAGTCGTTCAGTCATGTCCGACTCTTTGCGACCCCATGGACTGTAGTCCGCCAGGCTCCTCTGTCCTTGGGGATTCTCCAGGCAAGAATACTGGAGAATGCCCTCCTCCAGGGGATCTTCCCAACCCAGGGATTGAACCCAGGTCTCCCACATTGCAGGCAGATTCTTTACTGTCTGAGCCACCAGGCGACGTGTCCAAATCAAGCTCACATATCAAGGAGAGTGCAGCTGGGCACAGAAGTCTCCGGGTATGAGTTGGTTGGTGCCTGCTCCAGGGGCATACCACACTTAAGGGGGTCTGTGCCATTACAACAGTCAACTGCTAAGTTCCTAGGGACAGAAAGTAGAACAGTGTTTGAGAGGTTGGAGGAGGGGGAGTGAGGTCTTATTTTGGGGGTTGCAGGGTTTTAGTTTAGGAAATGGAAAGAGTTCTATGGTTGGATGGTGTTGATGTTACACAATGTGAATGTACTTAATGCCACTGAACTGTACCCTTAAAAATGGCGAAGATACTATATTTTAGTACCATCTAGTAAGCTCCTGCCGTATGCCGGGCACTGTTTGACTCACACAATCTCATTTAATTTTAGTACATTTTAGTACAATTGAAAAAAAAAAACACTACAATAAGCCAAAGACAAAGGTAGCTCTGATGCTCACTGTGTTGAAAAGGCTGAAGGGGCCTGGTCCCAAGCTCCCAGAAGCCTCAAGAGGGAACACCTGAAGCAGATGCTGGCCAGGCCAGCCTCCCCAGGGGCGTGCAGTGCAGGCAGGGGGAGTAGGAAGGAAAGATGGGCTCGGAGAGAGGAACAAGCAGGGAACTGAGCCCTCAGCCCAGCGCTCCTGGAGAATGTGCGGAAAACCTCTCACCTTCCCCGTTTCAGATGAAACGAGGCAGATGTAGGGGGCTGGGGGGATAAACAGGAAAGGACTGTGGAGCTCAGCTTCCTGATTTTCTACAAGGACCACCGAGTATGGCGTCCATGGGTAGGTCCAGGCCAGGTGGGTTCTGACAGTCGACCCACAAGTATCTCCAGGTGTGCACCAGGAAATGCACAGGTACAGTCCTGTGTGGTGGGGAATCAGGTGAGGGGCCCATTCCGAGTGGGGGTGGCAGGATTATCCAGGAAGGCTTCCTGGAGGAAGCAACCTTCCCTGAGTGTTCAAAGAGTTGGGGAGAATATTAGAAGGGACTTGAGGGGGGCAAGGAGCAGGCTCCCAGGTCAGGGGAAGCCTCTTTCTTATATTCTCTTCACACCCCCCAGCCTCGATTTGTCTGGGGTCCTGCTAGTTGGTCACAAACTACGTGAAAGACAGACTCTCCTCCGCAAGGCCCTGATGGTCCACTTAGTTGCCCGCCTTAAGGATTCACCAAGTAAGTAATTACTAAGACTGACTCAGCAAGAAAATGAAGTATCTCTCGGGGAGGGGGTAGACAAATTCCCTGTATAATGAAGGGAATTATATAGGCCCTTCATTGCCCCCAACCCATGAGAGAGGGCCAGAGGGTGGCAGCGAATGATGCCAGGCAGTGTGCTTTGCTTCCGCGGCATGTGGTTTCCAGAGAGACCAGGGCCACTTCCTTCAGATAAACCCCCGCCCGCATAGCTGGAGCACAGGATGCATCCTCCAAGCCGCCCTGCACAGAGGCCTCGGCTGCTTGCACCTGTACCTAGCTGCGTCCCAAGGGGAATTTCAAGTGATGCTCTGGCCAGGATGTCCAAAGGAGAGCAATGGACCCCTCTGGAAACAAGAAGCCTCCTGCCCTGGCTCACGTCCCGGGCCCTCCTTTTTCTCTCTCTCTGTCTGTCGTCACTCACACGACAATCTCTCAGGTGGTTCTCTTGGGCCAAGAAGAGAGAATGGTCACACCCTGACCTCCCGGAACCCTCCTCCCAGCTCCTGTTGTGTATCTTCCTTTCCCCGGGGTCCTGGTGTGTGACTTTCAGGACCAGGAGGAAGAATGTGGTCTCTCCTTCCGAAACTGCAGACTTTAGCCTGACTCCTCGAGACAGTGCCGGGGGAGAGAGAGGGGCCCTGTGAGAGGGATGAGGTGCGAGGCGGTTGTCATGCCCCTGGGAGGGCTGCACACGCTCCTGTCATCCTCAAACCACCATGGAGACTGGAGATCTCCACGTGGTGGAGACCCTTGACCGCAGTTAGGAAGGTGGGAACGGGTCTGGCTGAATTCAAAGCTCTTAACTCACTAAAATAGGCAATTCCCCTGAGATGGGGATGAATCTTCTGTGAGCAGGTAGCAGAAACCAAATTCAAATGTGGGTGTTTTGTTTTTCAGTAAACAGAACACTTTGGCGCTTTGTGGAGGCTGGGCAGACGGCCCTCCCAGCCTCTCAGCCCAGGCTACATGCTAGTCTGTGTGTCTTCTCTGTCTCCTTCTCTTTGTGTCTTTCTGTCTCCGTCTCTCTTTCTCTCTATTTCTCTTTCTCCCTCCCTCCCTTCCCTAGTCACCGTCAACAAGTTTGATTTCCCCAGTAGAGAGTTTTACAGCCATAATAATGTAGTCCATCTTCTGGAGTTTAAGGCGCCCTTACATATAATCTCATTTGTCTTTGCAGCATCTCTGCAAGGTGAAGGCTTGACAGAAATAGTAAAACAAGAGGCGAGAGCTATAAAAGGACTTTTGTAAGGTTCTGTGCGAGAGCAGGGTGGGTGCTGGGGATCCCTGAGACCGATACTTCCAGAAGACCCACTGAGCCTGGCATGTGAGGCTTTGTAGCAGCCTGCACTCTTCCAACAAGAAGTGTTTTAAGAACAAAAGATGTGATGTGGAAGCAACATGAATTAACTCTGCCTGGGGCATCCTCTGAAATGACCATGTGACACTGGTGTTCAGCCTTGAAGGATGGGCAGCACATTTCTGTTTCGACTACAGGAAGAACAAGAAAGATCTGGGACAGAGAAGGGCCGGTATCCCAGCTTGTTTGGGCTTACAGGGCTGGATAACTAGGTGCCTGCAGTGGGCAGTGGAATAAAGATGAGATTCCAGAAGACTCAGTGATTTTTCCAGGGGGCGATGCTGTGAATGTACCAAGGGATTTAGAACATGATCCTGCCCATGAGGAGCTTGTAACCTAGTTGGGAAAATAAGATCAGGTAGACACTGAACAACTCAAAGCTATTGCCTTAAAGAATATAGTTCTGAGTCCTACTGAAATAGCATTCCAAAGAAAGGAAAGATCAAGTATGGGCAAGACAAGTCCAAGAAGTCATCACAAGAGAGGGCGAGGAGAACTGGATGGAAAGGAAAGCATTTAGGTAGGCAAAAAGGGGAGGAAACTGTGGGGAAGCTGAGGGACGGCCTGGGGTGGGAGCCCCTTAGACCTCTGTCCTCTTCACATTGTGCTGGTCCCCAGATCACCCCCCTTTACCATCACCCTGCCCCCATGATCCTGTCTTGACCCACAGATTGATACTCAGGTAGACTATAATGGGTCATCATATCACTCTCTTACGTGAACAGTCTACCGTGGCTCCGCTTTGGGAGGAAAGAAAGTAAATCAAGGGGTTTGGGAGGGATCCAGGTCCCTGAAGAGGAGGATGGAAACGTTGTAAGCCCCGGGAACCAGATTTCCTGCCTGCCTTCTCCCTTCCATTGGCATATTCAGGCTCCAGCTGTTTCTCATGCCTGGAACCTCTTGAGAGACACTGGCTAGTCCAGGTGACTCTAGAGAGATTGAAACATACTGGTCTTCAGCAACTAGTTTTAGAATGAATGACTAAGTGAATGAATGAATGAATGAGAACCTGAATTCCCTTTCCTGTCCCATCCATCACCCATCATAGGCAGCTTACCAGGGTGCTGTGTCTATCTATCGTCCCTTGGTATCCTCAGAGGATTGTTTCCAGGATGGATACCTAAATCCATGGATGTTCAAGCCCCTTATATAAAATGGTGTAGTATTTGCATATATACTACTACACTCGTCTTCCCGCATACTTTACATCATCTCTAGATTACTTACAATAACTTGGTTGTTGGTCGTCCAGTTGTTAAGTCACATCTAACTCTTTACTGCCCCATGGACTGTAGCCTGCTAGGCTCCTCTGTCTGTGGGATTTTCCAGGCAAGAGTACTGGAGTAGGTTGCCATTTCCTTCCCCAGGGCCTCTTCCCAGGCCCAGGGATCAAACACACGTCTTCCACGTTGCAGGTGAATTCTTTACCATCGAGTCACCAGAGAAACCCTTTACAATACCTAATACAATGTAGATGATAGGTAAATAGAAGCTTCAAGCAGCAAATTCAAGTTTTGCTTTGGGGAACTTTCTGGAATTTTTTTTCTTTCCAAGTATTTTCCATCTGCTGTTAGCTGAATCTGCAGATAAGGAATCTGCAGATACAGAAGGCTAACTTCACTCAACTCTGGACAAACGCTGTTCTAAGTACTTTGTTCATATTCTCTCTCACATCCCTGAGTGTATTCATGCACATCTGACAGCTGAGAAAATGTTCAGGGCGGCTGTAAATAATACCGATGATAATAATAATGTCAGTGATAGCTGACTCTCATTGAGCACAATCTATGCGTCAGGCATTGTCTAAATGATATAAACACGTTATTTCACTTAACCCCACAACAACCCTATGAAGTAGCTGTTTTGAAGATAAGGAAACTGATAAAGAGCTGTGATGTGGCGGTTCTCACAGCAAGTGAGTGAATGAAAATAAACAGGCACTAAGAAGGTGGGTGCAATCAACAAAAATAGAAAATCATTTCCATCCCCTTCTTGAACGGGGTCCATCTCCAAAACAGAGGTGAGTGGCTATGAATGGGTTTGGGCCCCAGCGCCCCCCAGAGATTGCTCCCCAAGTCACCTCCTCCCACCTCCTCCCACCTCCTCCCAGGCTGGCACAGCAGCCAACCTGGAGCTGTAGCTCTTCAGATGATAAGGGCTCTGGGAATGGCTTGGAGGAGGAGAGTTAATTAGTTCACAGCAAGCAGAGCAGGAGCCTGATTACTCCCACCGCAGGGAGTTGATGGCATGTGATAAAGGCTAAGCCAGCCCCCAAGAAGTTCAGCCCTTCTGCACCTGCACAGACCGAAGAACAGGGGACCTCCTCTTCTTCCCCCAGAGACCAGAGTCACCATCCAGAACAAAGTGGGATTAAAGAAGCCTCTGTCCAAGTTGCACCTGGCCCACCCCACCGCACCCTGCCTTGACGGGATTACAGGGTGACTGTCAGCGATCTTGTGGGTCTGACCTCACTGTAATGGAGCTTAGGATACACAGAAGGCTGGCCTGTCCAGCAAGGTACCCAGCCTTCTGTCTCTGTTCTGTTGCCTGTGTACTGAGAGACTCCTTTGGGCTTTCTAAGGTTACACGGCCAGCCGTGCAACAGGAAGAGCTCAGGTGTGAAGGAAAAGAGTCTAGTTTCAAATCTTGACTTTTTCTTTTTTTTTTTTTCCATTTATTTTTATTAGTTGGAGGCTAATTACTTTACATCATTACAGTAGTTTTTGTCATACACTGAAATGAATTAGCCATGGATTTACATGTATTCCCCATCCCAGTCCCCCCTCCCACCTCCCTCTCCACCCTATCCCTCTGGGTCTTCCCAGTGCACCAGGCCCGAGCACTTGTCTCATGCACCCAACCTGGGCTGGTGATCTGTTTCACCCTAGATAATATACATGTTTCAATGCTGTTCTCTTGAAACATCCCACCCTCGCCTTCTCCCAGAGTCCACAAGTCTGTTCTATACATCTGAGCAAATCTTGACTTTTTCATTGACTAGCTGTGTGACCTTGGTTGAATTTCTTAACCTCTCTGAACATCAGTTTTCTTTAAAAATAAATAAATAACATGGAAAGAAAGCTTACCTAACATATTAAATAATAGGATAGCATATATAACTTGCCCAAAACAATCTTACACAAAAAATACTACTTTCCTTCCCTATCTGTAAAATGGAACTAGTCTCACCTGCCTGTCCCCACCTTACAGAGACTGGTGCCAGTGAAGTGAGGTGTCGAATGTGAAGATATTCTGTGACCTAGATCTCTACGGAGTACAGCTTCCTCCATCATTCTTCCAGCAAAAGTGCGACATTGACTTCCCAGCACTGGCTGGGCTCCGGTGGCGTGTGTCAGTGATTTAGGGCCTGGCGTGATGATTTTGCCAGTCAGCGCCATAGCAGAGAGGAATTGACACTCACAGCTTACACTCCAGTCTGCCTGATGGTCAGTGAGCCGCCTCAGTGTTAAGTTGCTTCAGTTGTGTCCAACTCTTTGTGACCCTATGGACTATAGCCCAGCAGGCTCCTCTCTCCAGGGAATTCTCCAGGCAAGAATACTGGAGTGGGTTGTCCTGCCCTTCTCCAGGGGATCCTCCTGATCCAGGAATCAAACCTGTGTCTCTTATGATTCCTGCATTGGCAGGTGGGTTCTTTACCACTAATGCCATTTGGGAAGCCCAAGCAAGCCTCCTCTAGCTCCGATAGAACTCAGGAGAGGGGAGGCAACACCCCCATGCCCTTCGGGGAAGGCCTCAGGAGGACAGCACAGGAGACGAGAGGTCAGAGTACAGAGTCGATGAACCAGACAGGAGCAGAAGGGAATGGCTCTCTGAAGACCTCCTACCAGAGACGGCTGCAGACTGAGCCTCCCAGCAGCCTGTGATGGGAGGATGCAGGGCCAGCCCGAGGGCTCCAGGGAGGCTCTAGGGGGATCATGCCTCTCACCTGGTGCGGCAGTACCTGGGGAGGCTGAGATCCAGGGAACAGGTCCTGGGATGCTGGTGAACACCTAAGAGGGTCCAGGTGTGAAGACAGGGCTGTGCTGGGGGCTGTTGAACAGGATGGTGGACAGGGTGGGTGGGTGGGAAGGAGACTGGATGGAATGGGTAGCCTATCCCTTCTCCAGGGGATCTTCCCAATCCAGGAATCCAACCAGGGTCTCCTGCATTGCAAGCGGATTCTTTACCAGCTGAGCTACAGTGGAAGCCCTCAAAGCACACAGCAGGAACAGGAAAGACAGAGGGCGTGAGGCAGTGAAGGAGCAAACTAAGAAAGCCACACCCATCTCGTGATCTTCCCGATCTTTTTTTTACCTTTTATTTTGTATCGGGGTATAGTCCATTAACAATGTTGTGATAGTTTGGGGTGAACAGTGAAGGGACTCAGCCGTACATCTCCCCCAAGCTCCCCTCCCATCCAGGCTGCCACATAACACTAGCAGAGTTCCCTGTGCTATACAGTAGGTCCTTGTTGGTTATCCGCTTTAAATACAGCAGTGCGTACTGACACCACCACAACCTTGGGCAAAGGCGCTCACCCTACCCTCTCAGCCTCCTTTCCACACTAGAAAGCCCAAGAAAACACAGTAATTACCTGCTTCCATTTCTGAAGGTCTTTAAGTGATTAACATTGTGGGGATGGCTTTGAACTTCTCAGATAGGAGCTGCTATGGAAATATTATTATTGTTTTAAGAAATAATACGTCTCCCATTGCTGGCTGTTGCTAAAGGGTCTGTTACCTTATCATTGGGGTAAATGTTTGTGAGCTGATTAATTACAACTCCATTTTTCAGACTGTTTAATTTAGATGTTAATAAATTCAATGCTTTTATCCACTTATTGTCCCAGATAATATCCTTTGGGAATAACTTCTCATTTATGATAGTGACCTGAGCAAGGAGGCTCATAAACTGTATTAGGAATGCCTTCAATATGAAATGGTGAAAACTGCATTATGAATACAGTTCTCTTGCAAGCTTCCAAACGATCAGAACCACGACCCAGCCCAAACTCCACCATTAAGTTGAATTAACATTCCTGTAAGAACTGTGTAATGCTTGCACAGTCTGATTTTCTGTTTAATTTCTCAACCCAAGCATACTGACTTTTCCATTTAATTGACTTTGCCTCAATCTTTATTCAAAGGGAGAAAAAAAAGATACGGAAGAGAGAAAATGATTTCCATTATATCCCTCTGCCCTTCCCCTCTCTGCTGCCTCCACCCCACACCCCAGGCTGAGAGGCACCTGGGAGGAGAGGCACAGCCCATGGGCGTCAGGAGACACGGGGACCTGCACTGGAGGCAGGGAGAGGCCGCATCTCTGTCTCATGTGACATCGAACACCCTTTCTCAGGACGAAGGTATCTGGAGATGACACCCAGGACCACAGGCATTCAGAGATTTGGGGGAAGGGAGGGCTCTTGCCCCTCCAGGAGAGTCAGCTCCCAGCCCTGCTCGAAACCCCAGCCAGCAGTCTCTCTGGGTCTTGGGGCTCCATCTTGGGGTCACATGGGCATGCTAAGTCACTTCAGTCATATTCAACTTTTGGCAACACTATGGACTGCAGACCACCAGGCTCCCCTGTCCATGGAATTCTCCAGGCAAGAACACTAGAGTGGGTTGCCATAGCCTCCTCCAGGGGATCTTCCCAACCCAGGGATTGAACCTGGGTCTCCTGCATTGGCAGCTGGGTTCTCTACCACTAGCGCCATCTGGGAAACCCCTGGAGCCACACAGCATCACAGAACTGCTCCAGGCATTCACCACGGGATGTTGTTGCTTAGTTGCTAAGTTGAGTCCTACTCTTTTGTGTCCCTATAGACTGCAGCCGGCCAGGTTCCTCTGTCCATGGGATTCTCCAGGCAAGAATAGTGGAGTGGGTTACCATTTCCTACTCCAGGGGTTCTTCGTGACACAGGGGTCGAATATGCATCTCCTGCATTGGCAAGCAGGTTCTTTACCACTGAGCCACCAGGGTGTAATCTTTCTCTTGAAAAAGTCCTTTTGAAGAGGACACCACCGGTCCTCTGGACATCACAGTCCAGCCCCTAAACTCTGCAGGGAGCCGTAGCCTGTTCCCTGTCCTCCCCATCTTCCCCACCCTCCCCCCCATCTTCTCCACCCTGCTCCTCCCTTTCTGTCCCTCCCTCCCTCACCTGCTCTCACTCACCCAGCAGGCTCTCCTCCGTCCAAGTTTGGTTTCACACACGCAGTAGACCATCCTTGTCTAAATACTAGTAAAGATCACCAATCAGTCCTCAGTTATCTGCATGGTGATCAAAGGCAGCAAAACCAGCAAATCCAGAACCACAGACACTGCCGTTTGGAATGTGGTAGATGGTTTCATAAGCTACAGCTCCCCAGCATGGCTCAGCTAGTTACTGTTCAAATGACCCTCACTCTGCAGGCAGGGTCCCTGGTGTGAGGTGAGTTCTATATGGGGCCGAACAAGCCCCACAGTCCCCTGACAAAGCGCCACAGTCTCTGGCAGGCCTGGAGGCGGCTCCGCCTGGCTAAGCCTTTCCTCTGGTCTCGCTTTACTTGGGAGGCACAAATGGCACCAAAGGACTCAAGATGGGTGGATGGAAAGACTTTTCTTCAAAAGGGAGCAGCCTGGTCAGAGCGTATGCTGAGAAGAGAGATGCAAAAATAACCCCCCTGGATCCAAGCACTGAACAAGCAGTCAGCATGCTTTGGAGCAGACAGCTCTGAATCCCCATCACGGGGTAGCTTCCCTCTAGCTGTGTGTACAGAGTCTGCTTCCTCATGTCCGTGTCCCACAGCAACCCCCTCACCTCAGCACCTTATCATGTCACATCGGAGTCCCAGCCTCCCAGCTCACGGCCTCCCATTTCCCTTCTGTTACTGACCTGGGTCCTGGGACTCTTCAATCAATAGAAATCGATAAGAGTCCAAAAGAGAAATTCAGGCAAGGCTTTTACTGGGACTCATGCTACAGCAGGAGGGAATGAAAACTAGTAACAGGTGCCCTTGCCCACTCCCTGGGGGATGGGGGGGGGGCGTGCCAGCTGGTTC
Source organism: Odocoileus virginianus (assembly GCF_023699985.2). Taxonomy (NCBI): domain Eukaryota; kingdom Metazoa; phylum Chordata; class Mammalia; order Artiodactyla; family Cervidae; genus Odocoileus; species Odocoileus virginianus. The sequence goes on along the minus strand of NC_069684.1, from coordinate 51,804,693 downwards.
CTTAAATGGGGTAACAGCAGGCACAGGGCTGGGCAGGGGGCTGGTCTGCCCATCCCCGTAGTGGTGCAACATGCAAGGATCACGCACAGTCCCCCGTTTTTCTCTTGGCAGCTCAGAAGTGGCAGTTGGTTTGTGGCCTTTTTGTATCTTACTGCTTATAGTTGTCCCAACTGAGCATGCGTGCAGTTATTTTCAGTCCCTTGTAGTTTCTTCGTATTCTGTTGCCGGAGGAGAGGTTTGTCTAGGTGCAAGGACTCTGGTAAAGGGTCCCAAGTCTCAGGTCCCAGCCTGTCTCCCTTCCCCTCCCATGGCTATATCCACAGAACCCGATACAGGGCAGAGATAGTTCACTTATGTTTCTCTGCTCTCACCAAAGCAGACAAACCTGGCTGCACCAAGGTGAGAGGTGGTATAGCAAGTGATTAAGCCTGAAGCCTGGCCCTGCCGTCTTCCAGCCAGGTGACCATGGGCGATGAACACACCTCCTCTATACTTCAGTGTTCTCCCCTATAAAGTGAAAGTGGAAGTGTTAATCACTAAGTCATGCCCAACTCATTGTGACCTCATGAACTGCAGCCCAACAGGCTCCTCTGTACTTTTCCAGGCAAGAATACTGGAATGAGTGGGTAGCCATTCCCTTCTCCAGGTGATCTTCCTGATCCAGAGGTTGAACCCAGTCCCCTGCATTGGCAGGCGGATTCTTTACCATCTGAACTACCAGAGAAGCTCCCCCCTCTATAAAATGAGGCCAAAAATAATGGATTGCTTTTGTATGAATTAAGTGAATCAACATATGTATAAATTGCTTAGAACATTGTCTGACACAAAAGTGCTATGTGTTTGCAAGTATCGTTAGTAAGATGTTTAACCCCTTGAGAGCAGGGGCTGTACCCTGCATCCCCAGATCTCTATTCAGCTTGTGGGACAAAACAGCAAAATCATTTAACAGAAAGGCACAGGAGAGAAATGAAGTTAGATTCAAGAGCTGGCTGTGTGATCTTGGATGAATTATATGTTATTCAATACAATGACATTTAGTCTCGTGAAAAACTTGCAAGGCTGATGTAAGGCTTGGAATGATGTTTGTAAAAACCTTTATTAGCATAGCGTCTGGTGCTACAGGACACTGGATAAATGGTGACCGTAATCTTTGCTATTATTGCTGAAAGAATGAGCGGCCAGTGAGCTGCAGTCCCTCCAAAGCTGGAATTACATCCGTAAATCTTCAGGAAACCTGCATCCCCATGGGCGGGTCCTGCTAAAGGAATTGTGGGGCCCAGTGCAAAATGAAAACATAGGGCTCCTTGTCCAAAAATATGATTAAGTATTTCAAGATGACGACAGCACAGCATTACACGAAGCATGGACCCTACCCAGGGCAAGGCGTCATTCACGCCCCTGGGACTGACCAGCGCTAGTTTCAGCCAAAGGGGCCAAGGCCCTCTTTTGAAGTCAAGAGTCTCAACCCAGAGAATTCTGGGACTTCAGCAGAGTGAAGCTGAGCATGCAGAGCTCCGAAGGCCAGACCAAGTGTCCCCAGTGACTTGACTTCCCAGCAGGGGCCTTAGCACCCCGTCCTGCACCTGAGACCTCACTTCACAAAGTGAGTGACTCAAGGCCATCCCTTATCTTTGATTAGGTGTGGACCAAAAATGTACTTGGTAGCTGCAGCCAATTGAATTCCTGACCCTAATCTCTCACTCCCCTCTCAGCGTATTGACTCCAAGGTCAGCCCGAGTGCATCTAACTGCTGCTTGAATTTCATCCACATTACTCACTTTGAACAACAGGAGCAGCTGGGCTTGCCCTCTTGCACACCTGCCTCTCACCATGAGAAGTACACACCCAGGGTGGCCCCTGCCCCAAAAAAGAGGAGAGACACATGAAGCAGACCTGGACCCACCTCACAATCTGCAGTCAAGCCCAGATAAACTCAACTGAGATCAACTGAACCCACCCATAAGCAAGGAACAAATATTCTTTGTTTGGGGCCACTAAGCTTGCGGTAGCTTGTTAAGCGGAGTCACCTTGGCAATAGCTGATAGTTGATATAGCATTTTGCAACACAAAGAAACTGACACTCATCTCCCAGTCACCTATTGAAAGTAAGGTACCAGAGGCTCAGATGTATAGAACAGACTTGTGGACTCTGGAAGAAGGCAAGGGTGGGATGTTTCAAGAGAACAGCATTGAAACATGTATATTATCTAGGGTGAAACAGATCACCAGCCCAGGTTGGGTGCATGAGACAAGTGCTCGGGCCAGGTGCACTGGGAAGACCCAGAGGGATCGGGTGGAGAGGGAGGTGGGAGGGGGGACTGGGATGGGGAATACATGTAAATCCATGGCTAATTCATTTCAATGTATGACAAAAACTACTGTAATGATGTAAAGTAATTTAGCCTCCAACTAACAAAAATAAATGGAAAAAAATAAATAAATAAATAAATAAATAAAGTAAGGTACCAGGCACAACTTATAGGGGTTTGCAAATAAAACACACACACACACACACACACACACACACACATCCCCAGCCACAGTCAAGAAACCACCAAGAGGAGAGAGCAAATCTGTGTTAACTATTACCTTGAGTCAACAACTCTAGCTTTGCCTCCCAATTTCCTTGAAAACATATTCCTGAAAGCCCATTTTCCCTGCCCCTGGATGAAAAGATGGCAAGGTGGCAGCTCCATGGCTCTCCTGACCACTCTGATGAAATATAACAATTCTTCAGTAATTGCGATCATAAGTTTTGGCTTAATATTAATAATTAAAATGCCAGCCCTGAGGATTAGTCAAAACTCCACTCTTGATCCAAGCTGGAGACCCCTCCCTCCACTCCTTGGGGGCAGTGAGGCTGGCCAGGTGGATGTGATCACCATCTTCTCCAGCCTCTCCAACCATAGGATTCTACTCCTTCTGTCCAGCTTCAAAACTGGACTGGAACTGAGCTGATGGAGGAAAGAGAAACAGGGAGTGGAGAGCAGAAAGTTCTCCCTTGACTGGCACTGCTGGGTGATCTGGCATGACTCCCCCTTAAGTGAAGGAAGATTCTTGCCTCATGTGCATTTATGAGGGCACGTCTGGAGACACCCTCAAAGCTGGGGCTCTCTTGTCCACAGTTCCCCTGAGCTGTGTCAAAGCACCTCCATTCCTGCTGGTTCCTTACTCTTTCCTCAGCCCCTAAGCTGTCAGCACTCCCTCCAACTTCTTTCAACTGGTTCTGTTTGTCCTTCCAGGTGACCCTCTAGGACAGATCCTAAGACGGCCCACACTAGCCCTCTCTCACACATGGTCAAAAGTGGTCCAGGGTATCACCCTGCACCCTTTGACCTGGCGGAAGCCAGGAGTGCAGGTCAATCCTGGGGTGGCAGAAACTTCCCAGCCTTGCTCCTCTCCTCACAAAGCTGCTGTCTCTTGCCTTTTAGATTTTCCAGGGGGACTCAGACCATGGACTACTATACCCTTCAATCTGAAGGGGATCCATATTGAGCTGGGTGATTATATTTTAAACTCTTTCATCTGGACTTGAGGTGAAGGAGGATATATCTTCCATGTCCCTATACTGGTCATGGTTCAGACAAGAAACTAGAAACCACTCATTATTTTCATCAGAAAGGTGACAGAGTGTACGTTTCCCCGGTTGGCAGTGCTCTGTGTGTGTTGTCACACATGCCAAGAGACTAAAGCATCCTGACTCCACGGGGAGAAGAAAAGTTCCACACTTGGAACTTCCCTGGGCTCTGCTATGTGCTTCTCTTCCCTTGGCTGATCTTGATCTATACCCTTTTCCTATAACAAACCACAACTGTGAATATAACAATGTTAGTGAGTTCTGTATTTCTAGTGAATTATCAAAACTGAAGGTCTTTTGGAAGCTCTTGAACTTGCAATTGGTATCAGAAGTGGGAGCAGTCTAGCGAAAAGTCCCCTCTAAATTTCCAGTTGGCTAACTTTGCAGAAATCTGGTGTCAGTCAAATTCTTGGAAAGGCTAGAGGAGAGAGATTTAGGAGTGCCTCTCCAGCCTATCACAGAATTTCAGGTTTATCACCATGGCAGTAATCCTAAAGATTATGAAGTTGTTGTGCTACCTGGAGTCTGAAAACTGCAGAAACCACTGCTGATGTTCACAGCTTCCCATCAGCCCTGAGGCAGGAGACTGACTGGAAAACAGAGAATCCACTGGGAAAACTCAAATTGGCCAGAGCACCCACTACTTCTGCCATGCTGGAGGAGAAAGAATAGCTCTGACTGCTACTTTGACTTTCAAATCTAGCTCCAGGGCATCTCATTGGCAGAATTAAACCACTCACCAAACAAGTAAGTCTGAGAACTGGTCTCTAGACTTCTAAAGAGGAGAGCTAAAGAGGAGAGAGCTAGAGTCGGGGTGGGGGATAATAGGGGCGGGGGGTGGCAATGAATGACTCCTGCCTTGGGCTCAGCAGGAGCTCTCTTTCTTGAAATCCACCTCCTAATGTCCCATCACCACTCTTTGAAGACTTTACTAGGAATGAGGGGTTTGAGACTCATGTTACTAAATTTTGGAAAACTCCACAGTAAATCCTGGCGTCTCCCCACTCCTTTGAATGATCCATGTATGGTCCACAAGCTTCAGCCACAAGCACCTTTTTAATATCACATTTTAACATCACACATGGAACAATTAGGATACACTAACACTTGGAATAATGAAGGTATGAACATCCTGAGTCTGGTCTTTGGAAATAATAGATGTGATCATATAGCCTGATATTCAGGAGAAACCCTTCTCTTTAGGATACTTATTTCCAAAATCTGAAATTAAAGGAGATAAAGTAATACTTATTTGGTAAAGGATACCTTGTTTACAAAACACTTCATTCGAATGATAGGGATTTTCAGATGTTTACCACTTGTCAAAATGGAGGAAAGAAACTCTACAGTATTAAGAGGTGTTGTGAGTTAAATAACAATCATTAGTTCAGGCAAACTATCTTAGAAACAGTCATGAAGTCACTGGAGAATTATAACTTGTGTAACACATGGTTTCTATGAAAGGATCTTTTTTAATAAAATAAGACTCAGCTATGCATTATGAGTATGGCATGAGTCAGTAAGAGCTTCCCAGAGGTCTCAGGGGTGCATTTCCCATCTCCCTTGGATGCTAATCTCCTAAAGGGAAAGATTCTATTGTCTGTGTTTATCAGTTAGGATGCTTAGGGCTATAAGAAACAGAATATCATATCCCAATCAAAATAACTGAAACAATAAGGATATTGATTATCTTACACATCAAGAAGCCTAAGAATATCCCCAGGTCTAGAGTTGGTTAACTCAGTGTGATGAAGTCACCAAGGACTTACTGCCTTCCACTTTCCCACTCTGCCATCCTTACTGTCTGCCTGGTCCCCTCAAAGTGGCAAGACGGCGGCCAACCACCCAGCCTTAGGCAATCACATCACAAAATAGGAGGGCAACCTCTTTACCCATTTCTCTTTTTTCCACAGAGAAAACCTTTCCCTAGAAGACTTTCCTTTTGTGTGTGTGACTTTCCTTGCAGGCTCTTTAATCAAGGTTGGGTCTTGGGGGTGGCCTACTGGACCAGAAAGGAAGGAAGAGATTGGGAAAGGTTATCGATTCAGCAACTGATAACCAACTCTGCCCTTTCCTGAAGCCACAGCTCAATGTGCTGCACATAGTAGGTGTTCAGCAGACACAAGGTAAGAAGTAAAATATCCAAGAGCCAGCTGGGAGCAGTGCTCCCTCAGTCAGTCTCAATGTCCAGGCTCAGTAGCCTCTGTCACAGGCACCAAGAACCAGCCCCATTTTCCTTCTTCCTTTCCTAGAAGCATCTGGTAAGCCTGGTCCAGGAAACAAGGAATGAAACTATTTCTCTGTTTTGGCACTGTCTTGTTCTCCCATCTCCTGCAAGCGTTGACTTGCCCAAGCAGTAGAAACCTGGAGACCCCAGAGAAGAAGAGCTACTGACAGAAGCACGGTGGTCCCCACAGAGATGAGAGAGCCTGTCCCGGGTTTGACCTCAGGAAAGCCTACCTCCAAATCAGGAAATAGAAGGACCTCATTCACATTCCCAGGGAAATTGAGGACAGCACCCTCGAGTTAAAACGAATGCATCATGCAGGGCCCTTTAGAGGAGCTGAAACTCAATGGCTTTTAAGAGAAGAGAACAGTTAGTCGTTCAGAGGTGAATGGTGTTGGACTTGCAACGGTCCCCATCCTCAACGGGGACATGTGGGCCAGATGCCTCCTCTTTTCTCAAGATGGAGATGGGACTCACTAAAATGTCACAGCCTCTTCCACTTGCCTTGGTGACCGAATCTCATTGATCTCAGCAGTTACGTGGCCTCTCTCTGTGTCCACTCAACAACCTCCAGAAAACCACAGAAAAATGAGACTTCAGCAAAGATCATGGCAAGTGAGAAGCTTGGACATGGACTTAGCCTCAGCTGACCCCTGCGGTGAGAGCTGGAGCTGCCCAGAGGGTGCAGATCATCAAGGCAGAAGGAAGGCAAAGCATTCATTTTATACCTAAGGAAACAGGAGCCCCAGAGACGCACACAGGTACTTTGGCTCATTGGAGAGGCTAATGAGCCCACTCTCCACTCCTAATTAGTTGTATAATCTTGGACAAGCCGCATAACCACTTAGAATATTGGTTTCTTCATCTGTAAAATGGAGTTAATTATGTGGACTGCGCAGAACTGCCTCCAGCATTAAAAGAGATGAGCCAGGTGGGGGTGGCTCTTCCTGGACTGCGACATCACCGTGACCATCTCCTTTCCTACTCCTCTCCCCACTCTGCCTCGGGGCTCCTGGCAGCAGCAAGAGGCTGTACTTGGTTGCAGCCCAGGTGTTATCTCTCCCCAGCACAGCTCTGAGCCTCTTGGTTGGGGGGCATGAGGCAGGCAGGGAAGCCCTCCCATGAGTCCCCACACCCGGAGCATCAGCCAAGGTCTGGATGGTTCCTTGGAGGAACCACAGGTACACCTCTGCCCACCCCACTTGCTGGGAGCTGTCTCTTATTTACCCCCACGAAGGGGCACAGCTGCTGTTGTTAGGTCTGGGCACCTTCCCCCTGCCTCTTCCTTCCCAACCACCCAGCCTGGGCCTGCCCTCATAGGGGCTGCCCTCCCAACCCCCAGCTTCAACCACCTGGCAGGAGCAGTTTTGACCTTCAGAGACCAAGGACACCAGCCCCACCTCCCTCCCACCTCACCCTGGGAGTGCCTGGACGGGACCCACCCATGTCCCAGTTATACTGCAGAGTCAGTGATTATCTAAGTGAGAACAACAGCCCACATGGACCATTCTGGAAGCATGTGCTCCGGGAAGTCACTATCTGTAGAGATGAGCTCTTCTGCTCCAAAGTTCCTGCAACTCTGCCCTGAGCTCCATGCCCTAACCAAACACCAGCTACCCTGCTTTCCTGATCCTTCTGATCCCCACAAATCTCCCATTTGAATTGGAACTATCTCCTTCAGAGGAAGCTTCCAGCATAAACAGAGATACCCCAAGCCTGTGGGCAGCCCTGGGGTGGCAGCCAGGATTCCTGTTTGTGACTTCTTAGGGGACCCAAGCAAGAAGCATTATGCCTCCGGATCCTCTAAAGCTTGATGTGTAGACATGATCTTTGGCACAAGGGAGTTGTAAGGAATAACCGAATAGCAATTGTATTTTTAAAGCACTTTGCAAGGTGCCACATAAATAACTCTTCCTGTAAGTGATTGTCATATATATAAAATCCTAGAGATGGCAGGGGAAAATTATCACCAGAGGCAGAAACACACACCGAGTCAGGAAAGCAGGTTTCTGGAGGAAGTCATTGATGGCATCCTGAGAATTAAATGTCAGCAGGGGCCTTGTCCCTGGTCTTCATTTCCCAGTTGCCACATGCAGACAGCAAGAGACATGCGCATGTGTTTTAAAAAATCACTGGCAATAAAATCCACTTAAAATATTAAGTCAGCCCTGATGTGGGAGACTTAACAGTGGCACTGATCCTACCTATGATTGCTTTTAATTCTCGGCAGAGAGTGAGATGATCAAACATAACCATTATTTTTCCATCTTATCTGGGGTTGCTAATTCTTTATTTCCCTGGAGCCTGTTAAGGGCAGTTTGCTTTCCTCCAATAGTGTAGCATTTAGCATTAGTTAGATGTCATTTACAAGGACAGTTAAAGGTCAACTACCCCCACGCATTTTCTCTCCATGTTTAATTGGATGGTGTTTAGTCAGCTTCATTCTCAGTGTGAAAAAGCTCTCAGAAATAAAATACAATTGTATAAAAGTCTGCACACAACCCTTTAGGGGGGCAACTTTTGGTCCTAGCTCTGAGCTTGAAACAAACAAAAAGAGATCCATCCTGGTGACAAGCCAAGCCTGAACTCAAATGGTACAAACAGGGAGTCTGGAAAGGCCAACACTTTGAAACACCAAGAAAATAGACAAGATTCAAACAAGATTTCATCAAAGAGAAAGAGAATACAAAAAAATACAACAGAAATGAAACAGGCTATGACTTCAAATACTTTAAACATTGTAAAAAAAAAAAAAATGCATGCACATTTTTCTGCCAATAAACTTGAAACTTGGATGAAATGATTTCCTAAACAACTTACTGACTTGAAAGAGACTGCCCTGATGGTCCAGCGGTTAAGAATCCATCTTCCAATGCAGGGGACATGGGTTTGATCTCTGGTAGGGTAACTAAGATCCCATATGCAGCTGGGCAACTACATCCACATGCCACAATGAAAGATCATGTTTTGCAACTAAGACCAGCTCAGCCAAATAAGTAAATAAATAATATTTTTTCAGTGCACTTCTGAGTAAAGATAGTGGATTGAACACATGCCTGTAACATTTTTCCCTCCCTTCAATCCCATTATAACTACAGGAAAGGATTTTTTTTTTAATTTGCTATTTTTAGGGTTTAGTCCCTTTTCTGCCCTGTTGTATGGTCTGGCGTTCATTTCCAGTGAACTCTGGGGTTTTGTTTTTTATTAAGACAATTTTTTAGAGCAGTTTTCAGTTCACAGCAAAATTGAGGGAAAGGTTAAAAAAAATGTTTTCCATATAATCCCTTCCCCCAAAAGGATTTTTTTTTTTCCTTTTAGGAGAAAGACTTATAATCTAGAAGCTGAGAGCCAGAGGAACAGGTGGTAGGTAACTCAGCTATCTTGAGAAGGCAGTGTGTCGCACAGCACCGCTGGCCCAGGTCGCCTCCTTTTCGATGAACACTGTCCAGAAGACACCTGGTGGAAGCTTCTCCTTGTGCCTGATGGCTCCGGACACAGCTGGGGTGTCCACCTGGCACTTTCCCCCGTGCTCCCAACCCAGGAACACTCAGGGAAGAAGTAACTTCATGTTTCACTTCCACTCTTTTCGAGCCGTGGACTGATATGGCAAGGCCTCCTCTTCTGGGCTTCGCACTCCCCGGACCCTTGCCTCCCGAAGACGGAAAAGGCAGCTCTTCCGCTCCCGACACGGGGTGGGGGAAAGGACCAGCGTGTGAGGCCTGCACCACCATTCCTTTCCCAGATCACACCCGATGCCCCTCTCCTCCACGTGCCCTCCCCCCAGCTGCGCCATAACACTGGGAAAGGGCGGCTGTGCAGGATCCCCTCCCCCCACCCCAAAGCGCATGCCCAGACCTACAGCGCATGCCCAGACCCACTCAGTCCTCCACATGTTGCTGTTCCCACAGGCTGTATTTTTCTAAATCTCCCATAGGTGTGGGGAAATAGAAAAATAGATTGTGTCTAACTTGTTTGCATTTAAAAATAATTATATTGGGTGAATTAGATGTAAATGAGTCCCCAGTCACACAATATTTTTATAAGTAATAGAATTTACTTCAAAATGTTTTAAGTTTTCATTTCAAATGGAGCTATAGGAAACTGAATTCTTCAGCAATATGGCATCTTGTTACTTTCATCAGGTTGGGAAAAATGAATGAAAGTCAGACAGTGGAAGCAGTTGTGAGAATTACTATAACAAAAGAAGTTACTGTATTTTCTCCACCAAGTGCCTTCTAATGTCAAGAAGGTAGAGGAAGAAAATGTATTTTTAAAGGGTAAAATTTTCTGAATGGGATTTTTGCTTTTAGTAATGAAAAGAGCTGACACTGATGGAATGTCTGCTCTGGGCCCAAGCCTAAACCCAGAGCTGAACATACATTAACTCAAAAACATATATTAACCCTATAGCAACTCAGGCCAGTCAGAACCACTGTGGTTCCATTTTACAGATGAAGAAACTGAGGCTTGGTGAAATTAAGTAATGAGGACTAAGTATTTCCTGACATATCAGTAAACAAAGGATGTTGCCACCATCAAGCTATCACATTACATCCGCCTGGACGGTGAGCCTTGAGTGAACACAGGATGGAGACAGACTGCCGGCAGCCAACTCCGCCTAGGAATAAGCCTCTGCAACCACCCCTGACGGTGCACCTGAGATGACTAGGATAAGAAAACAGGATCCTGGCGCCATATAGCTGAGATCCACAAAAAAAAAGAATGATTTCAGCGAGCCCAGACTCTTACATCTTTTCATACATAGAAAAGAGCTAAATTCCTTGAGATATCTGTGGGTCTTTGTTTTAATTAACAATAACCTTTTGATTCCTTTTCATTCCAATCCCAAAGAAAGGTAGTGCCAAAGAATGCTCAAACTACCTCACAATTGCAATCATCTCACATGCTGGCAAAGTAATGCTCAAAATTCTCCAAGCCAGGCTTCAACAGTACATGAACCGAGAATTTCCGGATGTTCAAGGTGGATTTAGAAAAGGCAGAGGAACCAGAGATCAAATTGCCAACATCCGGAGGGAGGAGCCAAGATGGCGGAGGAATAGGATGGGGAGACCACTTTCTCTCCTACAAATTCATCGAAAGAACATTTGAACGCTGAGCAAATTTCACAAAACAACTTCTGATCGCTAGCAGAGGACATCAGGCACCCAGAAAAGCAGCCCATTGTCTTCGAAGGGAGGTAGGACAAAATATAAAAGATAAAAAGGGAGTCAAAAGAGCTACGGACGGAGACCTGTCCCGGGAAGGGAGTCTTAATAGAGGAAGTTTCCAATCACCAGGAAACCCTCGCACTGGCAGGACTGGGGGGAGTTTTTGGCAATCTAACTGGGAGGAAAAATTAAATAAGGCCCATAGATTACGTGCCTAAAAGCAACTCCCAGCAGAAAAGTACCCCAGAAGCCCGCACCTGCCAGCAACAAGCGGGGGCGGAACGGAGAGGAGCGGGCGGCATTGCTTAGGGTAAGGACCAGCCCAAAGACCCTGAGATCAATCGGAGGGAGCTTTTTTTAAACTGCGGGATAGCAAAGGACAAAATTAACTGGCCCGAACACACTGCTGGCGGTTCGCAAACCAAAGGGACTGAGAAACTCCTGAGAAGAGCAGGCCCACCCCCGCTGGAGGTAGGAGGCAGGGGGGAGGGGAAAAGGGCAAACTCAGCCCCTGAGAAGCCACCCCCTCCCACACTGCAAACAGGCCCCCGGTTCCTATCTAAAGACTTCCTGAGACCCGACTGGCGGCACGCGCTGGGGCTGCAGAGGGAAAAAGCGCGCCATATCCGGGGAGATTGCGCCCAAGCCTCTGGCTGCCTGGGCCGCTCAGGCCAGGGAAGGCACAAAACGCAGGCGCAACCGAATCCGCGCTTTTGTGGAGTACCCGAAAACTGGAACCGCACTCAACGCAGGGCCCGCTCCATATAGAGCAGCCGGGAGCCTGAGCAGTGTAGACGGGGAAAGCACTGACACCCGTGAGTGGGGCAAACCCAGTGTGGCCGGAACACGGTGAGTGCTATCCACACAGAGCGGTATCTGTCTGCAGCGCCCTGCCCTCCCCGTAGCAGAACTGAACTGAACTAGGGAACCTAAATAAGAGATCACCTCCTACCGCCTGGGTCAGGGCGGGAATTAGACACCGAAGAGACGGCAAACACAAGCCAAATAAACAAAGGGAACCGCTTCAGAAGGGACCGGTGCAACAGATTAAAATCCCTGAAGGTAACACTGACTACACCGGAAGGGGCCTATAGATATCGAGAAGTGTAAGCTGGAAAGAGGAGCTATCTGAAATTGAACTGAACCTACACTGACCGCAACAACTCCAGAGAATTCCTAGATGTATATGTTTTTTTTTTTATTAAAAAAAAATTTTTTTTCTTTTCTTTTTTTTAATTTCTTATTTTTCTCTTTCATTTTCTTTTAAAATTCCCTATTACTTAGGGCAGAAATAAATGCAAAAGAAACTAAAGAGATCATAGCAAAAATCAACAAAGCTAAAAGCTGGTTTTTTGAAAAAATAAACAAAATTGACAAACCATTAGCAAGACTCATTAAGAAACAAAGGGAGAAGAACCAAATTAACAAAATTAGAAACGAAAATGGAGAGATCACAACAGACAACACTGAAATACAAAGGATCATAAGAGACTACTACCAGCAGCTCTATGCCAATAAAATGGACAACTTGGAAGAAATGGACAAGTTCTTAGAGAAGTATAACTTTCCAAAACTGAACCAGGAAGAAATAGAAGATCTTAACAGACCCATCACAAGCAAGGAAATCGAAACTGTAATCAGAAATCTTCCAGCAAACAAAAGCCCAGGACCAGATGGCTTCACAGCTGAATCCTACCAAAAATTTAGAGAAGAGCTAACACCTATCTTACTCAAACTCTTCCAGAAAATTGCAGAAGAAGGTAAACTTCCAAACTCATTCTATGAGGCCACCATCACTCTAATTCCAAAACCAGACAAAGATGCCACAAAAAAAAAGAAAACTACAGACCAATATCACTGATGAACATAGATGCAAAAATCCTTAACAAAATTCTAGCAAACAGAATCCAACAACATATTAAAAAAATCATGCACCATGACCAAATGGGCTTTATCCCAGGAATGCAAGGATTCTTTAATATCCACAAATCAATCAATGTAATACACCACATTAACAAATTGAAAGATAAAAACCATATGATTATCTCAATAGATGCAGAAAAAGCCTTTGACAAAATTCAACATCCATTTATGATTAAAACTCTCCAGAAAGCAGGAATAGAAGGAACATACCTCAACATAATAAAAGCTATATATGACAAACCCACAGCAAGTATCACCCTCAATGGTGAAAAATTGAAAGCATTTCCCCTGAAATCAGGAACAAGACAAGGGTGCCCACTCTCACCACTACTATTCAACATAGTTTTGGAAGTGTTGGCCACAGCAATCGGGGCAGAAAAAGAAGTAAAAGGAATCCAGATAGGAAAAGAAGAAGTGAAACTCTCTCTGTTTGCAGATGACATGATCCTCTACATAGAAAACCCTAAAGACTCTACCAGAAAATTACTAGAGCTAATCAATGAATACAGTAAAGTTGCAGGATATAAAATTAACACACAGAAATCTCTTGCATTCCTATACACTAACAATGAGAAAACAGAAAGAGAAATTAAGGAAACGATATCATTCACCATTGCAACAAAAAGAATAAAATACTTAGGAGTATATCTACCTAAAGAAACAAAAGACCTATACATAGAAAACTATAAAACACTGATGAAAGAAATCAAAGAGGACACAAACAGATGGAGAAATATACCGTGTTTATGGATTGGAAGAATCAATATTGTCAAAATGGCTATACTACCCAAAGCAATTTATAGATTCAATGCAATCCCTATCAAACTACCAACGGTATTTTTCACAGAACTAGAACAAATAATTTCACAATTTGTATGGAAATACAAAAAACCTTGAGTAGTCAAAGTAACCTTGAGAAAGAAGAATGGAACTGGAGGAATCAACCTGCCTGACTTCAGACTATACTACAAAGCCACAGTCATCAAGACAGTTTGGTACTGGCACAAAGACAGATATATAGATCAATGGAACAGAACAGAAAGCCCAGAGATAAATCCATGAACCTATGGTCACCTTATCTTCGACAAAGGAGGCAAGGATATACAATGGAAAAAAGACAACCTCTTTAACAAGTGGTGCTGGGAAAACTGGTCAACCACCTGTAAAAGAATGAAACTAAAACACTTTCTAACACCATACACAAAAATAAACTCAAAATGGATTAAAGATCTAAATGTAAGACCAGAAACTATAAAACTCCTAGAGGAGAACATAGGCAAAACACTCTCCGACATAAATCACAGCAGGATCCTCTATGACCCACCTCCAAGAATTTTAGAAACAAAAGCAAAAATAAACAAATGGGACCTAATGAAACTTAAAAGCTTTTGCACAACAAAGGAAACTATAAGCAAGGTGAAAAGACAGCCCTCAGATTGGGAGAAAATAATAGCAAACGAAGCAACAGACAAAGGATTAATCTCAAAAATATACAAGCAACTCCTCCAGCTCAACTCCAGAAAAGTAAATGACTCAATCAAAAAATGGGCCAAAGAACTCAACAGACATTTCTCCAAGGAAGACATACAGATGGCTAACAAACACATGAAAAGATGCTCAACATCACTCATTATCAGAGAAATGCAAATCAAAACCACAATGAGGTACCATTACACGCCAGTCAGGATGACTGCTATCCAAAAGTCTACAAGCAATAAATGCTGGAGAGGATGTGGAGAAAAGGGAACCCTCTTACACTGTTGGTGGGAATGCAAATTAGTAGAGCCACTATGGAAAACAGTGTGGAGATTTCTTAAAAAGCTGGAAATAGAACTGCCATATGACCCAGCCATCCCATTTCTGGGCATACACACTGAGGAAACCAGATCTGAAAGAGACACGTGCACCCCAATGTTCATCGCAGCACTGTTTATCATAGCCAGGACATGGAAGCAACCTAGATGCCCATCAGCAGACGAATGGATGAGGAAGCTGTGGTACATATACACCATGGAATATTACTCAGCCATTAAAAAGAATTCATTTGAATCAGTTCTAATGAGATGGATGAAACCGGAGCCCATTATACAGAGCAAAGTAAGCCAGAAAGATAAAGACCATTACAGTATACTAACACATATATATGGACTTTAGAAAGATGGTAACGATAACCCTATATGCAAAACAGAAAAAGAGACTCAGATGTATAGAACAGACTTGTGGACTCTGGGAGAAGGCAAGGGTGGGATGTTTCAAGAGAACAGCATCGAAACATGTATATTATCTAGGGTGAAACAGATCACCAGCCCAGGTTGGATGCATGAGACAAGTGCTCGGACTTGGTGCACTGGGAAGACCCAGAGGGATCGGGCGGAGAGGGAGGTGGGAGGGGAGACCGGGATGGGGAATACATGTAAATCCATGGCTAATTCATTTCAATGTATGACAAAAACCACTGCAATGATGTAAAGTAACTAGCTTCCAACTAATAAATGGAAAAAAAAATAAAGTTCCAAAAAAAAATTTTTTTTTTAATTAAAAAAAAAACAAATTGCCAACATCCGCTGGATCATCAAAAAAGTGAGAGAGTTCCAGAAGAACATCTATTTCTGCTTTATTGACTATGCCAAAGCCTTTGACTGTATGGATCACAACAAACTGGAAAATTCTGAAAGAGATGGGAATACCAGACCACCTGACCTGCCTCCTGAGAAATCTGTATCCAGGTCAAGAAGCAACAGAACTGGACATGAAACAACAGACTGGTTCCAAATAGGGAAAGGAGTACGTCAAGGCTGTATATTGTCACCCTGCTTATTTAACTTATTTGCAGAGTACATCATGACAAATGACAGACTGGATGAAGCACAAGCTGGAATCAAGAATGCCAGGAGAAATATCAGTAACCTCAGATATGCAGATGACACCACACTTATGGCAGAAAGTGAAGAAGAACTAAAGATGAAAGTGAAACAGGAGAGTGAAAAAGTTGGCTTAAAACTCAACATTCAAAAAGCTAAGATCATGGCATCTGGTCCCATAACTTCAATGCAAATAGATGGGGAAACAATGGAAGCTGTGAGAGACTTTATTTAGGGGGGGCTCCAAAATCACTGCAGATGGTGACTGCAGCCATGAAATTAAAAGACACTTGCTCCTTGGAAGAAAAGCTATGACCAACCTAGACAGCATATTAAAAAGCAGAGACATTATTTGGCCAACAAAGGTCCATCTAGTCAAAGCTTTTGTGTTTCCAGTAGTCAGGTACGGATGAGAGAATTGGACTATAAAGAAAGCTGAGTGCCGAAGAATTGATGCTTTTGAACTGTGGTGTTGGAGAAGACTCTTGAGAGTCCCTTGGACTGCAAGGAGATCCAACCAATCCATCCTAGAGGAAATCAGTCCTGAATACTCATTGGAAGGATTGATGCTGAAGCTGAAACTCCCAATACTTTGGCCACCTTATGCGAAGAACTGACTCATTTGAAAAGACCCTAATGCTGGGAATGATTGAAGGTGGGAGGAAGAGGGGACAATAGAGGATGAGATGGCTGGATGGCATCACCAACTCAATGGACATGAGTTTGAGTAAGCTCCGAGAGCTGGTGATTAACAGGGAAGCTTGGTGTAGTGCAGTCCATGGGGTCACAAAAAGTCGGACATGACTGAGCAACTGAACTGAACTGAACTGAATCTTTTGACATTCAAACTACCTGCCTTTTGAGCAAAAACTCTGATATAACCTGCCCCCTCTGCCCCCCTGTCCACCAGCCCCCACCCCCAGCCTCCTCATAACAATCTCTCAGAGTTATTTGAGATGCTGTCTCCCAGGCTTGGAGTCCTAAGAATGTTCACCTAATAAAACATAGCTCTCAGCTCTTACCCTGAACTTTTTTTTTTTTTTTCAGTTGATAGTAACTCATCCAGGGTCACATGGCTATGAAATGGGGATTCTGAGTTTGTCTGACTCAGAGCCTGAGTTTTTAGTCAACACATATCCTGACTTTATTCTGGAATCTTGTCTAAACTTTCTCTATTTATACTGCTTCTAATACTTAATTTTTGTCAGGCTTAAGAAAATGAAACTTCTGCCCAGAGAAAAAATGTTCTACACATTTATATGCTCACTTATTTCTTGATCCAGAGTGCAAATTCCAGAAACATTCTCTCTGCCAAAGTGAGTCAGCGCATGATGTGCTGATGCTGCTGGATGGTTTTAGGACTGAAGGATTATTGGCAACCCAGCCTTCCAGCCACACTTCCCTGAGATGCACACTCTAAACAGTTTTGTTTGGCCAGGGGGTCGGTTGAAAAGAGCTTACTGAACCTCAGTTAGGCTGGTCCCCTGGACTTTGTCCACTGGCTTACAGCACTTGCACTGTCTGTCTGGGGTCAATCAGCCCCCATCCCCACCCCCAGAACATCCCTCCCTCATCCTTCCTGGACACACAGCACCCTTCCAAATGATCTGTGCCCCATAGTTACCAAATGGGATCCCAACTGTCTCCCCTACTCTGACTCTTTTAACATACCCTACCCACCCCATAAACCCTGCTGTCGGTGTGACCATCTCAGCTTAAGAACCCACACCACCCACGTTGACCCTCCTCATCATCAGCAACCCCTAAAGTCACATCATTTGCCTACTCTGCCTTTCCCATCTGACTTTGTGGTGACCTAGTTCTTGGACCATCCATTCAGCTCAGACCTTGGCCCCATCAGACTCTGCTTCCAGTGTCAGCTCTTTGGCTCCCCCTGCCCACTTCCCTGAAGGACTGGTGCCCCCATCCCACCCCCACCACCTCACCCCTAAAGCTGTGCAGCCCACCCCCATCCTCAGTGGGAAACAGACAAGAAATCCCATTTGGGAGGAAGGGAGGGGGAGAAAGACTTAAAGTGCTAGACATGTCGTAATTGTCACTTAATCCTCACGACTACTTGTAATTGATTTATCCCCCACTTTACTCCAGAAATGGGTTAAGAAGCCTTGTGAGACTACATAAAAGGCCAACTAGCATGAATTAAAAGCAGAAGCAGAAGAAAAAAGTAACAGGACACATAAACCAAGATTGAAGTGCCAAATATGTCCATAAAGTCTGTGCTCTGCATGGGCCATAGCTTTGCCTCGAATATCCACTGCAGCCAGGAGGACCTGAGCAATGGCTGGGGCAGGTTCCCTGTTCAGTTAAGGGTGAGGAAACTGACCAGAAGGTTGAGTGACTCAGCCAAGATCACACGGCCGGGTGACCGGAAGGTGGCGAGGCGATTTAAATCTAAGCCTACGCCAACGGGGAAGACGCTTCCTTAAGTCTGTGAGACCCTCCCCCGAACTCCCTTCTGAGCAGAAAGCATCCATCAGCCTCCCTCCAGCCACAGTGGTCTCACCTGGACAATTAGAGAAGAGGCCACCTGGCTGCATGGGGCTTGTCCCTAGCCACGCACTGAGGGAAGGGGCCTCCGACAGTTGCTCTGTCCTGGGGGAGACGCAGAAGCAATCAAGCTGCAGCCCTGGGCAGAGGCCAGGGAGTCAGGGGAGGCAACCCGGCAGGACAGCCCGCACTTCTGTGAGACAGGCCTGCTCCCCTCTTTCACCCTGAAGGCAGCATACAACTAATAGGCTTGTCATCTGGGGAGATAACATTAGCCTCACCATTACCATTTTACTAAATAAGTCATTTTCAATTAATTACATTGCACTCTAAGAAGAATTAGCTCTGGCTGACTTTTCCATTCCTGCTGATTATGGCGTTGGCAGAATCCATTAGTCCTATAGATAAGCCAGTGTTTGTGGGCATGGTGGGTAGAGACAAGCTCACGTGGACCAGTGCCAGGAGCCCCAGTGCATCAGGAAAGCTCTAGTCTGTGGCCAGTAACGTGGCCTTGGGTCCGCCCATGCGTCCTCCAGGGCCACAGCCATTAGCCCTGAGAGCAGCATCCATCTAGAAAAGACCTCCTCATTGGTTGCTTTGCTTTTGGCCTTCCCTTTGATTCCAGGAGAAAAATCTATGAATTGACTTGTTGATTGCTTTCCTCTCAATTTGAGAGTCTGCCAAGTGCAGCTGGGCTTCCCCCGGTGACTCAGATGGTAAAGAATCTGCCAGCAATGCTGAAGACCTGGGTTTGATCCCTGAGTTAGGAAGACCCGATGGAGAAGGGAATGGCAACCCACTCCAGTATTCTTGCCTGGAGAATCCCATAGACAGAGGAGCCTGGAAGGCTAGAGTCTATAGGGTCGCAGAGTCAGACATGACTGAAGCAACTTAGCATACTCATGTCCCTGTAATTTAGCTAAGTGTCTTCAAGGAAAACCATGCAGTCCATGGGGTCACAAAGAGTTAGACATCACTGAACAACTAACAGACAAGAGCAGCTAGAGACTCTGCCCTGGAGGGAAGGAAGCCTGGGCCCTGTGCTGAGGAGCAAGCTAGGGAGGACCAGTCTGGAAACATGGGGTGCAGTGAAGCAGACATGTGTGAACAGTCACAGGCTGGAGTTCCTTCTTGGCCACTGCAATGGATGAGTGTTCATTTCCCTCCAACATTCATGTGAAACCCACCCCTCAGTGTGTTTGGTGTTTGGAGGTGGGGCCTGGGGCCTCTGGCAACAAATAGGTCATGAGGGTGCAGCCCTCGTGAATGGGATTAGTGCCCTTGTAAAAGGGACCCCAGGGAGCCTTCTAACCCTCTTTCTATCATGTGAAGACACAACAAGATGATGGCAGTCTGCAACTTGGAAGAGGGCCCTCCTCAGAACTGCCTTGGCTGACACTCTGGTCTTGGGCTCCAGCTTCCAAAACTGTGAGATGCAAATATCTGTTTCACCTAGTCTATGGTATTTCATTACAGCAGCTGGAATGGACCAAGACTGCCACCTACCCTTAGCCTCTCTAAGCCTCAATTTCCTCAGCAGCCAGCCAGAGTAACTGTACCCTCTGATAGGTGTTTTGGGAAGGCTGTCATTTGTAGTGTTAATAGCTAGATTTTAATGGAGTACTGACCACATGCTGGACACTGTTCTGAACACATGGACCAATTCATTTAACCATGATCACAACCTTATGAGGTAGATACCATAATTTTTTCCACTGTCAGATGAGAAAATTGAGGATCAGAAAGGGAAACAATAACCAGGTGGCCCAAAGCCACTTGAGTGGCAGCTAGACGGTCACCTCTGTGCCCCTTACTCTTAGCCACTACGTTCTGCCAACTAGAGGAGATAAAGCATAAAATATTTCATAGACGTTCTGGCATATAGAAAAACTCAAATACTGTTAGCTGGTTTTGCTGTTAATTTTGCACATTAGTGGGATGGAGAGGAAAAGCCAAACAGAAGGGGGATGTAGAGATTCCACTGGAGGGACCCTACAACCCTGGATCCTTTGCTTCCCTTCTAGCCCACCTCTCTGCAGACAGGGTTCCATTTCAGAAGCTTCTCCCTCCATAGACACTTATGTAATTTTCCCAAAATAGAAGGTTGGGTTTGGGGAGCTGGGAAAGAACTGAGTAACCCTCTAGCCCAGGCTTCTCACATTACGGATGAGGAGACTGAGGCCTGGGAAAGTCACAGAGCGGAGCCAGCAGGGAGCCTGTGTCCCCAGATAGTTTCTCTACCTCAGGCTTAATGTCCTACAGTCTTCTTTGCATATTGCTTTCCATAAATTTGCATACTGGGCTCTAGAGACTCAGCATATGAAACAAAATAAAAGAATTTATGGATGCTGAACTCCAACGTAATAATCAACTCAACATACTTGAAATGCAGAACAGAGCCGCAGGCTGCCAGGAAGGGGCTGAGGGCCTGGTGAGGCAGGACAGGCGTGCAGGACACAGCCTCACTCTGCACACCATCAGAAGCATCGTCCCATTCCCAGGATGACCCAGGAGCTGCTCCGAGGAGCCAAGGGACACCTCCTTGACAGCCCACCAGAACTAGGACATGATCCCCCATATAGCCTTCACGAGAGCAAGAAGGGGTGAAGCAACTTCTCTAAGACCTCCAGACAGCTCATGACAGAGCCAAGACAGGGACTCCCAGCCGCACTGTGACATCCAACTTCTAGGTGAAGCGGTCATGAGACCTCTCTGAAGTGCGATCTCTTCCTTCTCTGGCTGGGGATGGGGAGCCTCTAATCCCCTTGGCTCAGAGCTGTACCTCTAAGGAATTGTCCACTTGGAAAACCCAGAGGCTACGAGCAGATGAGCCCAAGGATTGGTAAGCGCTGTGCTGTATGGACTTACCCTGGGTGTTCCCTGGCGGTACATCCCTGAGCCAGGCAGGCCCCCATGCTGGAGGCTTCACCTGGGGGCATGGTTGGGAGGTGGGGCCAAGGGAGAGAGGGAAATAAAAACACTCACCAGAGCCCACATGGGAGAAAAGAGAAGCCAACGAAACAGTCACTGCCCTGCTGGGGAAGAACAAGCAGGACTGACCCCAGAATGCCCGTCTCTCCCTTCTAGAGCCCAGGGGTGAGGGATTAGCATGATGCTGAACAGAGGGCAGCCCCAGCTGCTGGAAGGGACCCGAGAAGGGGATCCTGAGAGCTCCAGTTAAAGAGAGGCTGCACGGGGGACCATGAGATACCGGGAACTCAGTGAGAGCAGAAGGCCAGAGACAGTCCTGTCAGCTAGGATGTGAAAGATTATAAAGAAGGGATTTTTCCATGCACCTATGGACAGCTTATCTTTGACAAAGGAGGCAAAAATATGCAGTGGAGAAAAGACAATCTCTTTAACAAGCGGTGCTGGGAAATCTGGTCAACCACCTGTAAAAGAATGAAACTAAAACACTTTCTAACACCATACACAAAAATAAACTCAAAATGGATTAAAAATCTAAATGTAAGATCAGAAAGTATAAAACTCCTAGAGGAAAACATAAGCAGAACACTCTCTGACATAAATCACAGCAAGATCCTCTATGACCCACCTCCCAAAGTAATGGAAATAAAAGCAAAAATAAACAAATGGGACCTAATTAAACTTAAAAGCTTTTGCACAATGAAGGAAACTATAAGCAAGGTGAAAAGACAGCCTTCAGAATGGGAGAAAGTAATAGCAAATGAAGCAACTGACAAAGAATTAATCTCAAAAATATACAAGCAGCTCATGCAGCTCAATGGCAGAAAAATAAATGACCCAATCTAAAAATGGGCCAAAGAACTAAACAGACATTTCTCCAAAGAAGACATACAGATGGCTAACAAACACATGAAAAGATGCTCAACATCACTCGTTATCAGAGAAAGGCAAATCAAAACCACAGTAGGTACCATCTCAAGCTGGTCAGAATGGCTGCTATCAAAAACTTTACAAACCATAAATGCTAGAGAGGATGTGGAGAAAAGGGAACCCTCTTACACTGTTGGTGGGAATGCAAACTAGTACAGCCACTATGGAGACAGTGTGGAGATTCCCTAAAAAACTGGAAATAGAACTGCCATACAACCCAGTAATCCCACTGCTGGGCATATACACTGAGGAAATCAGAATTGAAAGAGACACGTGTACCCCTATGTTCATTACAGCACTGTTTACAATAGCCAGGACATGGAAGCAACCTATATGTCCATCAGCAGATGAATGGATAAGAAAGTTTTGGTACATATACACAATGGAATATTACTCAGGTATTAAAAAGGAGGCATTTGAGTCAGTTCTAATGAGGTGAATGAAACTGGAGCCTATTATACAGAGAGAAGTAAGTCAGAAAGAAAAACACCAGTACAGTATATTAACACATATCTATGGAATTTAGAAATATAGTAACAACGACCCTATATGCAAGACAGCAAAGGAGACACAGATATAAAGAACAGACTTTTGGACTCTGTGGGACAAGGTGAGGGTGGGATGATTTGAGAGAATGGAGAAGGAAATGGCAACCCACTCCAATATTCTTGCCTGGAGAACCCCATGGACAAAGGAGTTTGGTGGGCTACAGTCCCTGGGATCTCCAAGAGTCAGACACGACTGAGTGACTAACACACACACACACATTGAAACATGTATATTACCATATGTGAAACAGATGTCCAGTCCAAGTTCGATGCATGAAACAGGGCACTCAAAGCCCATGCACTGTGACAACCCAGAGGGATGGGATGGGGAGGGAGGTAGGAGGGGGGTTTGGGACGAGGGGACACATGTACACCTGTGGCTGATTCATGTCAATGTATGGCAAAAACCACTACAATACTGTAAAGTAATTAGCCTCCAATTATAATAAAGATATTAATTTTTTAAAAAAATAAGGGATTTTCACCTATTTTGCTCACTATTGTGTCCCCAGGGCCATAAAAGTTTGACTTTTTGTGAATACTCAAAAATCTAAGTTGAATGAATGAATCTCCAGCTCCTGGGACCACCCCCACGTTCTCAATCTCTGCCCACTGGCTCCATATTGCTGTACTTAGTCGCCGAGTGTGTCTGACTCTGCGCCCCATGGACTGTGGCCCTCCAGGCTCCTCTGTCCATGGGGATTCTCCAGGCAAGAATACTGGAGTGGGTTGCCATGGACTCCTCCAGAGGATCTTCCCAACTCAGGGACTGAATCCAGGTCTCCTGCGCTGCGGGTTGGATTCTTTACCATCTTAGCCACCATGGAAGCCCAAGAATACTGAAGTGGGTAGACTATCCCCTCTCCAGCGGATCTTCCCTACCCAGGAATTGAAGCTGGGTCTCCTACATTGCAGGTGGATTCTTTACCAGCTGAGCTACCAGGGAAGCCCATATTAGGGGCTACCTAACTAGGCACTGCCAACAGAGGGCGCCAGCAGCAGTAAACCCGCTCTGCTATTTTTCCTACAATTGTAAAACCTGCCCTCTTGTGGTGCAACCTCCCCCTCCAAAGACACCAGCGTCTCAGACGGTGTGAGTTCCAGCTTGACGAGGGCGGGGGGCGGGCAGGAGTCTCTAAATTTCAATGTTTTAATAATTCGCAGCTGTTGTTCCACAGTACCTCTAACTACTCCTCTTATCCACTCAATTACTAATTATAACTTTCTACCTAGGTAACAATTTGCTATGTTTAATTCTTTCTCTTCCAATAACTGCTGTGGTTTCTGTCCCCCGATGGACTGTGGCAGGTACAACCCACCGCTCAGGAGGCCCACTCATAGCTGACAGCCTTTGTACGTGGCGTTCTACCTGTAAGCCAGAGGCTGAGGGTGGGGGAGGGCTCTGGCCCTCGGATCCAGGTAAGAGTGGAGGAGACTCCTAGTCCACACTCTCCCCTGTTCCCCGCAGACTTGCCCGAACCGGGAGAGGCAGCTAATGCCTTCATGGCTCCCCGTGCCTGCCTCTGCCTCATGCTGAAGCCACTTGTGTTCACACCTGTCTCTCTCCTTAGACTACAGGGACAGACCTGCAGGCAGGGGCCCGATCTTATTTGTGTAACCCACTGGCTAGCATGCCGCCTGCATACAGTAGGAGAGTTCAGTACGTTTGGTGAGCCTAAGAGACATGTGATAATCCATCTATTTCAAAACAATATGAAAGAAAGCTACTTACTTGTTTTAATGTACTATCCAACCTAGTATAAAAAAAAAATTCCATGTGGCAGTAAAAACAAAATGGAAAAAAACTGGTCTGCTTTAATCACCACCATGCAAAATGAGACTTTCAGACGTGAAAACGTGGCCAGTCCCCAGTGAGTCTCTCTCCTCGTAATGTTCAGCTGTAATTATGTTTGCATCCTGTCTGCGTGTTATTATTTACATTTCTGTGTTGGTGTTTGCACAGTTGGCAGGGCTCCCAAGGAAGCTTTCCTTCTGTGCCCAGAGATGTCTGCATGTCTCCTAGAAGGGTTGTTGAGGTTCCCCAGACAACTCTGCTCTTTCAGATGACAGCCAGCCTCTGAGACTAGGAGGATCCTGCCAGCCAGGCGTTCCTTCTGTCTCAATTGATCCATAATCAACCTCTCTCTCTCTCTTCCCCTCTCTCCCCTTCCTCCATCCTGCCCCTTCATCTCTCTCTCATTTCTGGGAGAGCATCTATTATAATCACTTGTGCAATAAATAACGACCCCTTTATAGCTTCTAGTGCTTCCCCTGTGTAATTAGGAAGTGCATTGTTGTGTAATTCAGAAATTAATTAGTAGTAAATGTTTCAGGAGTGCAGGTGGAAGCCGGAGGCTGGCTGCACTTCCTTCATCCTTGCTTTCGGCTCCAGGAGAATGTTTCTTGCCTCCTTCAGGGGCTTTCTGGGGGTTGGCCCTCTCTTCTTCACCCTGGGTGGTGAGAACACAGCTGCAGAGGCTGCGGCTGGCTGTACATCAAGGTGCTCTGGCCCAGTGCTGGGCAGCAGCCACAGAAGGTGGCTCTCCACTGCCCAAAGAGCTCCAGGGGTGCCTCTGGTCCAGGGAGCAGAGGGAGTGGATGCTACCCCACAACTGAACCTCAGGAGGCCAAGGATCCTGCCCTCTCTGGGGAATAGCCTGAAATTCTTTCCCTGTGATGTAGAAAGGCAAAGTGTCCCCCACCCCCTGCAGGATCATGGCACAGAAGACAGTAACGAACAAGGAAGGTGGCTGCTTTCCAGCCCAGGAAGTCCTTGTAGGGATGCAGTAATGGCCTCAATGTCACAGCACAGCCCCGAATCTTCCAGAAGAGCCCAGGCCTCTCCAAACAGGCTGTCTTTTCCTATGCTCTTCCCTTCTCTCATGCCGTTCCCTTCATCTGGAACACCTTTCCCTCTCACTGACGGTTGCCTGCATAATACCTAGAATATTTGTTGTTCAGTCGCTAAGTCATGTCCGACTCTTTGAGACCCCATGAACTGCAGCACTCCTAGCTTCCCCGTCTTTCACTCTCTCCCAGAGCTTGCTTAAACTCATGTCCATGTCAATGATGCCATCCAACCATCTCATCCCCTCTGTCCCCTTCACCTTCTACCCTCAATCTTTCCCAGCATCAGGGTCTTTTCCAATGAATCAGCTCTTTGCATCAGGGGGCCGAAGTACTGGAGCTTCGGCTTCAGCATCAGCCTTTCAATGAATATTCAGGATTGATTTCCTTTAGGATTGACTGGTTTGATCTCCTTGCTGGCCAAGGGACTCTCAAGAGTCTTCTGCAGCACCACAGTTCAAAAGCATCAGTTCTTCAGTGCACAGCCTTCTTTACGGTCCAACTCTCACATCCATACATCATCACTGGAAAAACCATAGCTTTGACTATATATACCTAGACTAGTGTGTGTGTGTGTGTGTGTGTGTGTGTGTGTATACTGGAGAAGGAAATGGCAACCCATTCCAGTATTCTTGCCTGGAGAATTCCATGGCCAGAGGATCCTGGCGGGCTACAGTCCATGGGGTTGCAGAGTCAGACACAACTGAGCGACCTAGTGACACATATGTGTACATATCTGTACACATATATACATATATATATACTAGAATAGTAAATAGCTGATGCTTAATATTTACCAAATGAATGAATGAATGAAGTCCCAGCTGCCCAGTTCCTATCCATCTCGCAGGAAGCCTGCTCCCTTTCCAGAAACAGCACTGACCTCTCTTCTCTTGTGGCCTGACTTCTCTGTATCTCTTCCAACAGTGATGTTACACTGTTTTAAATTGTTGTTAGTTGTGTGGGAATCTGTCTCCCCCACTCGCCTGTAGGCTTCTGGGAGGCAGAGACCTCTGTTACTCCTATTTGCCCTGCCCACCCTGCTTCACCCCCACCCACCCCCCAACTCCCAGAATGAGCACTGAGCCTGGATTGTAGCTGGTGCTTTAGATGGTCACTGACTGAATCAGTGAGTCGACTGAAGAGCCTTGGCTCCACCTCCTGGGCGCCCACCCCACTGCCCTCGGAAGGCTGAGGGGATTCCACCCCAGGCTTCCAGGAGGGGCCTAGGGACCAAACAGAAGCCCCTCATGCCCACCGGGAAAGCCCACCATGCAAATCCACGCTTAAGTGCCTGTGAGGTTCTGGAACAAGCTGCCTGCCAATCCCCCTGCCCGAGCATAAACAGAGTAACTGACTACAGGGACATTTTGGCTTTAATTTCATCACCAGATAATGTCTCTCATCTCCTAATCTTCTCTTCCTTGTTGAATTCAATTCAACAAGCCGAAATTGAAGGCTTACACTCCGCACGGAACCACCGTACCTTCTAAACGACAGAGAATTCCCATGTGCTTTCGTGTGATTTTACAAAGCGAGCCATTCCCCTCTGTGAATACTCAGAGGCAGATCGCTGGTCTACAGTACCCGCCCATTGCCTCCCCAGAGCCTGGTATCCTCAGGGCCAGGACAAGTACTGCCCAGACCCACTGGCTGAAAGGAGCGTTTCCTGGTGCATGGACTCTGGGAAACTGGCTGAACCTCGGGGACAGAGAACAAGACAACTTGAACAAAAACTAGGTAAGGCCCAGAAGGGAGGTTCCAGCCTGGATGATCCTGGAGCCAAAGGGCCACCAGCAGGAGATGCCACCTGCAAGACTGGGTGTGCTTGGATGGCAGCCGCAGTGCAGGGAACACTAGACGCCCTTTTCTGAGATTCCAGTCCCTACAAACCATCCTGCATGCTCCCGGGGAGAGGGCGGAAGCTGCAGGGGATGGGCACTCTGCAAGAGATTTAATTAGAAGCAGAGACAGCCGATTCATATCTCCAACGTTCTTCCTTAAAACTGCAATTACGTATCAGTCATTCAAGACCTCGAAGAATCGGAACATTGCTGTAGGTCAAAACTGGTAAAATAAGGACCTTGGTTGAATTCTCACTTAAATAAACCAACTGTAAAAGTATATTTTAAAGTCAATCAAGAAAATGTGGGTATAGGTTGGTTATTAGATGTGACTGAGAATTATTGCTAATTTTGTTAGGTTGGATAACAGTATTGTGGCTGTGTAATAGTGTCCTTCACTAGAGATGCATAGCAGAGGATAAAATGTCATGATACCTGTGATTAACAAAAACTTCTTCAGTAAATGATAAAACAGATATGGTAAAATATTAAAAATCATTCACTCTAGTGAATAATACATGAGACTTCAGTATACAGTTCCCTTATATGTTGTTGATATTATATATCTTAATATTTATATATCAATAATTCATAAACACATAAGTTCATAAATGGATAATAATAAATTATAAGCATAAAATCATTTTAATAGAAATAAATTTATAAAATATAAAAATGTGAATATAACAAATATAAAATTTTTCAAAAAGAAAAAGCAAGTTTCAGCAGAAGGCAGTAAACTGCCAGGTGTCCCCACATGCCTGCCCCCTGGCTCTGCAGCAGGCACAGAAGAGAGCTGGGCAAAGCATCACTGGCCTTCATGAGACCTTCATAACTCAGTGAAGGTCAGTGTGGGACAGTGTTCCTGCCTTATTTCCACCCCCTATAGAGCCCTATGTTTAATCAACTGGTGAAGCAAGCACAGGCCTCCCAAAATTGTAAGGAGCTGACATCTGTCTTGACGACTTGCAAACTCCAAATCATCACTCTTGCCCCCACTGAGGGGCCCTCTGTCTCCATGGAGCTGCCACTAGAAAGTGTGTGTGTGCTCAGTTGCTTCGGATGTGTCTGACTCATTTGACCCTATGAATTGTAGCCCACCAGGCTTCTCTGTCCGTGGGATTCTCCAGGCAAGAATACTAGAGTGAGTTGTCATGCTCTCCTCCAAGGGGTCTTCCCTACCCGGGGAATGAACTCAAGTCTCCTGCATTGCAGGTGGATTCTTTACCGCTGAGCCACCAGGGAAGCCCAGTTAAGTGACCACTGCTCTCCGTTTCATAGACCTGACAGGTGTGCATCAGACAGAACTGATGGCAGGTGGGATCCAGGATGCGTGTCTCCATCCTTGTCTGAATCACACACGTGGGCTTCCCATCACCCCACCTATAACACAGAACTGAGGAACAGAATAAAGTGGGCAAGTGTCCCCTCTTGAGGTCCTTCCAGACACTGTCTTTTCTGAAGTGCAGAGAATGGCGTTGGGGCAGAGGGTCTTGACTGTCCACTGTCAATTATGTGAACTCTCCAGGTTGACCCAGCCCACCAATCAAAGGGAACAGTTCATGTATGAAGTGAAAGTGAAGTCGCTCAGTCATGCCTGACTCTTCGAGACCCCGTGGACCCACCAGGCTCCTCCGTCCATGGGATTCTCCAGGCAAGAATACCGGAGTGGATTGCCATTTCCTTCTCCAGGGGAATCTTCCCGACCCAGAGGAGTGGCTGGCATGAGAGAGGCAGAGGAGCAAGGGGAGCACTGGGCAGGGCGGGGGCCTCCACCAGCTACAATGGCAGGATGCACAGGATGCCCTGGGTGGGAAGAGCGCCTGCCGCATGTGGCGGAGCCACTGGCCGGATTCGCCCAGCCCTGCTCAATGTGGCTTCTCCAATTGTACATAACCACCAAAAGCCTAACCTGGGCACGTGATGTGAGGAGAAAGCTGATAACGCGAGGCCTTGAGCTCTCGCAGGAAACGGGACTTGCTAGGGATGACTTGCTAGTGTGGAATTACCCAGGATATCTGCTACACCCTGATCGCTTCCCACCCCATCATCAGGTTCCCTGTTCCCCGAGGTCTCAGTTGGGTCTGGGGGCTGCAAGGGGGCGTGTGTGTCTCTGGATTTACTAATGAGGAAACAAACTCTGCCTTTGAGAGGTGACAGGACTCTGTAGGTGGAAGAGGATGGACAGGAAGGGAGGGAGGGTCACCCAACCCCCACAGCTGCCTCCCAGGCTACCTTGAGCCTCCAGCTGAGCCACTTCACTCTCCTTCCAGAACGTGGGGAACCCGAGCCCCCATGGATTCTTTGCACAAATCACAGGAGGCGGCCATGCCTCTGGCGGCAACAGCTCCCTCTACTCCTTGCCCTGAGTGTGTGTGGGGGGGAGCAGCTCATCAGGGGACCCCCCAACGGACACATCTTCTTCCCATCCCCCCAGCCCTTCACCCACCCACAGAGGCTGGCTCTAATCCAAACATCAGCAGCCCCCCTAGGGCTTCTGCTGCTGGAAATTGTCGTGAGGGACCAGTGCAAACACAGTGTCTATTGGGAAAACCAAGTGGGACCCAAGCTACAGAGCCTCCTCATTTGCAAAGGAAAGGACACGGTTTTCATTCACTGAGCACCTACTCTGCACGGGCACTCTTCTAGGCTCTGGACGAACTGGGAACACTGCATTCACAGACCATCCATAGCAACAGGGAGGCCATGAAACACAGTGCAATAGCGAGTGGGGAGTGTGGGAAGCCAGGGGAGCCTCCCTGGGGAATCCATCCAGGAGCCACCATCCAGGAGGGGCTGAGCTTTCCTGAGACACAGCCACATCTGGGGCGATGAAGAGGCCACACCAAAATGCAGCAGCTCCGCTGCCTTAATCCAGGGGAAAGAAAGGAGCATCAAGCAAACTCTCAAATGTTTAACAGGAAAGCTATGTGGTGTTAAAATCCTTAACCGGCCTAATGGGCTGTATTGGTAAGAAGTCTTCAGGATAAACCTTACCTGGGACCCAAGATCCCTAAAGCAAATCCATTTCGTATTGAAAGTATATAAGCTTTTTGGTTAGCAACCTATCCCCTCAAGTAGCCTGCAGGCCTTCAAAATAAAGCTAATAGTTGCAAGTCGATTATAACACAGTACTTTTCATTTAGGTAGCCATGCCATATTCAAAATATTAGAATTGCTTTGTAGCATTTAATATTTTTTTAATTTATTTTATTGAAGTATAGTAGATTTATGATGTTGGGTTAATTTCTATTTTATAGCAAAGTGATTTAGTTATACATACATATATTCTTTTTCATATTCTTTTCCATTATGGTTTATCACAGGATACTGAATATAATTCCCTGTACTATATAGTGCAGCACTTTTTTCTAAATACAGTGGGACAGGGACCTGAACCTGGTCAGTGAGCATCAGACTAACACCAGTTGGGCTGACGGGGCAGGCTGGGTGGTATCTCCAGGTAGCCTAGGGCACTTGGACATAACACCTCCGGGGTCCTGCTGATGACAGCTCTGGAGATGAACACTCCCTCATACCTCTGACTGGAGGAGGAAGGACCTCTTTCCTTCTTAGACCCACAGGCCGCCAACCAAATAGAGCTCCTTCTCCACCCTCCAATGAACTGAGCTTTCTCTTCAGGGGCGCTATCCCAAAGCCCCTCCCTAGAAGTGAGGTCCCAGAGCTCCCAGCATCCCCTTTACTTAAGGGCCCTGCTTCCCCCTGGGCCGTGGGAGAGTTAAAGGCAGTAGTAATGCTGACTGGTGGTCAGTCAGAGTGGCCATCATCAAAAAGTCTCCAAATAATAAATGCTAGAGAGGGTGTGGAGAAAAGGGAACCTTCCCACACTGTTGGTAGGAATGTAAACTGGTGCAGCCACTATGGAAAACAGTAGGAAGTTTTCTTAAAGAACTAAAAATAGAGTTACCATGTGATCTAGAAATTCCATTCCTGGGTATATATACAGGGAAAAAATAGAAACACTAACTTGAAAAGACTACAATAGTCAAGACATAGATATAAACCAAGTCTCCATCTACAGATGAATGTATAAAAGAAATGTGGTATATATATGTATTATATATACATATATGTATACACATATATATACAATGGAATATTAGTCATAAAAAAGAATGAAATAATGCTATTTGCAGTAACATTATAGACTTAATATCATACTAAGTGAAGTAAGTCAGACAGAGAAGAACAAATATTATATATCACTTATATGTGGGATCTTAAAAAATAATATAAATGAATTAATATACAAAACAGAAACAGACTCACAGTCATAGAAAACAAACTTATGGTTCCCAAAGGGGAAAGGGTGGCGGTGAGAGATAAATTAGAGGAGTTTGGGGTTAACAGATACAAACTATTTTACATAAAATAGATAGGCAATGAAGATTTACTGTATAGTACAGGGAACTGTATTTAATATCTTATAATAACCTATAATAGAAAAAAATCTGAAAATATATATATATATTTGAATCACTTTGCTTTACACCTGAACTAATACAATGTTGTAAATCAACTATACTTCAATTTTTTAAAAAAAATCTGACTTGTGTTATGCCATACTTATAAGTCACGTTCCTATAAAAAAAAAGATTCATCTAGTTGCATTTATAGAGGTCAAACACTAACCCTTAATCAGACTACTACCGAAACCAAGGTGTGTGTGTTTTCTCTCCAGTTGCTCACTGCAATGGACTGAATGGTTGTGTCCCCTTCAAATTTAGATGTTGAAACCCCACATCACAGTGTGGTAGTTTTAGGAAGTCGGACTGTGGGGTATAATTAGGGTTAGTTAGATAAGATCAGGGTTCCCCTGGTGGCTCAGACTGTAAAGAATCTGCCTGTAATGCAGGAGACTCAGATTCAATCCTGGGTCAGGACGATCCCCCAGAAAAGGGAATGGCAATCCACTGCAGTATTCTTGCTTGGAGAATTCCATGGACAGAGATACATGGCAGGCTACAGTCCATGGGGTCACAAAAGAGTCAGATGCAACTGAGCAACTAACACACACACACACACGTAAGATCATGAGGGTGGGGCCCTCATGAATGGGACTGAAGTGTTAGTCACTCAGTCGTGTCCGCCTCTTTGTGACCCCATGGACTACTAGCCCATCAGGCTCCTCTGTCCTCGGGATTAGGACTGGTGCCCTTACAAGAGTCATGAGACAGCCTGCCTCCCCTCTGCTCTTGCCATGTAAGGACATAATGAGAAGTCCACAGTCTGTAGCCCAGAAGGAGATCTCTCCAGAACCCAAGTGTGCTGCACCAATCTCAGACTTCTAGCCTCCAGAACTGTGAGAAAATAAATGTCAGTGTTTTATAAGCCACCTGGTCTCTGGTATTTGCTAGCACGGCCCAGATAGACTAAGACATTCATCTTCCTTTATACTTCATTTCCACAGTCAGCTCCGTCCCCAAGTGCCCATCAGGACGCTGGGCTATGGCATCTATTTTCTTACCAATAACAAAGATCCTCCTGTTCCACTGTGAGCAAAACTAACCTGAACCTCATCTCCCCTCAGGTAAGAATTCCCCCCAGCAAGAATTTTCCATCCCTTTGCTTTCCTTTGGGCAATGCTGACTTGGAGTGTAGCAACTTCTCCATCGGCAAGTGAGGAAGAAAGAACTCCTCCCCTTGCAGCTCATCCCAGCACCGATCTCAGAAGGGTGGGGGGCAGCTCCTCTCCTGCAGGTGGCCCCCGGAGGCAGCTTAATCTGTAGCAGGCCTCTTCTCCAAGAAATCCACCCGCATTTCTCATCTTGCAGCAGCTTTGGGCCGGGTCATTTCTCAAGGACATCTTCTTTCCTAAAGCAGGGACACCCTAGAGCAACCCCCAGATTGTGTATCAATAGAGAAAGGCAGAAAGTCTTTTGGCCCACAACTTTAATCAATTTCTGTCCCTCCACAGTGCCCTGGGATCGGCTTAAATGCTGTTGAAAGAGATCTCAGACTCTCTGATGGCTCCAGTGGGAGAGGCCAGGATTTCAGGAAACAATAAACAACAAGGAAGAGATGAAAAATTAATGAGTGCCCCCTTAAGGATAAAAGTTCACAAAACTGCAAAGAAGGGGAGAAAAGATGCAGGCAGGTTGTCAGGGAGTGTCACTGATGACCAAAATCCTGGGTCACACCAACATACAGCACAGCCACTGCAAAAGAAGGAGATAGAAGTAAGCTCATGGGTCCTCTGGGAGCTGGTGTGACTGCACCAGAGATGTTCTCCAGCCTCACATGGGTGTGACTTGCTCTAGCTCCTTCCCCAGGAAGTGCCTTGCTCCATAAGAGGAAGCAAGGAAGCCCTTCACTAAGTCACTGCCCCCCAGCCAGAGCCCCACGGACATATGACTTAGGAAAAGCTTAGCCCCACAGGGACTTCCAAAAATTTCAGGTTCAACCCAATTGAGCCTAATGTGCTTCTAGGAAGGCCCTCCCTAGATCACTGGAAAGGGGTCAGCAACACTACCATTTTAGAGCAGAAGAGAAGTGGTTGTACCCAGACAACTATGCAAGACCAGGAATAAGCCAGTGCTCTAGCTCTTCTGCCAGAGAAGCAGGTCAAGGGTAATGGCCCCCTCCTGAATCCTTGGGACATGCCCACACCTGCAACTCCTCAGGCCAGTAAAGGCCCTGCTGCATAGGCTGCGGCCCTCCATGGGGAAGGGCATGGCGTTCTCTGCCCAAGATAATATGAGCCTTGTACACAGTAATTTACACCCATTTATTTTGCATCTACTCTTGTTGCTGTTCAGTCACTCAGTCGTGTCCGACTCTTTTTGACCCCATGGACTGCAGCATGCCAGGCTTCCCTGTCTTCCACCATCTCCTGGAGTTTGCTCAGATTCACATTCATTGAGTTGGTGATGCCATCCAACTATCTCATCCTCTGATGCCCCCTTCTCCTCCTGTCCTCAATCTTCCCCCACATCAGGGTCTTTTCCAGTGAGTTGGCTCTTCGCATCAGGTGGCCAAAGTATTGGAACTTCAGCATCTACTCTACCTTGTTGCAATTTAATTCTTTGTTTCTGATTTCCTTCTATATGTCAATCAAAGACATTTTGCCTGAGAAGTTAGGCGCTTTAAACTGTACCCACCGGGTGCGTGCTGGGGCCGCGGAGGGAAAAAGCGCGCCGTACCCAGGGAGATTGTGCCCAAGCCTCTTGCTGCCTGGGCCGCTCGCCGCGGAGGGAAAAGGCGCGCCGCACCTAGGGAGAATATGCCCAAGCCTCTGGCTGCGTGGGCCGCTCGCCGCCGAGGGAAAAGGCGTGCTGCACCCGGGAGAGTACGCCCAAGCCTCTGGCTGCCTGAACCGCTCAGGCCGGGGAAGGCACAAAACGCAGGAGCAACCGAATCTGCGCTTTTGTGGAGTACCCGAAAACTGGAACCGCACTCAACGCAGGGCCCGCTCCATATAGAGCAGCCGGGAGCCTGAGCAGTGTAGACGGCGAAAGCACAGACACCCGTGAGCGGGGCAAACCCAGTGTGGCCGGAACACGGTGAGCGCTATCCACACAGAGCGGTATCGGTCTGCAGCGCCCCGCCCTCCCCATAGCAGGACTGAACTGAACTAGGGAACCTAAATAAGAGATCACCTCCGCCCACCTGTATCAGGGCGGAAATTAGACACCAAAGAGACAGCTAACAGAAGCCAAATAAACAAAGGGAACCGCTTCAGAAAGGACCGGTGCAACAGATTAAAATCCCTGAAGGTAACACCGACTACACGGGAAGGGGCCTACAGATATCGAGAAGTGTAAGCTGGAAAGAGGAGCTATCTGAAATTGAACTGAACCTACGCTGACCGCAACAACCTCAGAGAAATTCCTAGATATATATGTACATTTTTTTTTTAATTTAAAAAAAAAATTTTTTTTTTTCCCTTTTTTTTTTTTAAATTTTTTATTTTTTCTCTTTCATTTTCTTTTATAATTCCCTATTACTCCCCCATTACTCCTCAACTTTCATTCTCATATATTTTTACTATTTTTTTATTTGGGAAAAAAAAATTTTTTTTTTCTTTTCTTTTCTTTTTCTTGTTTTTCTCTCCTATTTCCTTTTAGAGTCCTCTAATACTCCTCTATTATTCCTTAACTTTCATTTTCATTTCACTATAACCTTGTCACAAAAAAAAAAAGAGAGAGAGAGAGAGAAACCCTATTTTTAAACTGAACTTCATATACAGTTCTAAATTTTTTTGTGTGTTTTTGTTTTTAAATATTGTATTTCAAAGAGTCTAACCTCTACACTAGATTTTCAATCTTTGTTATTCTCCCTCAGAACACCTCTATTTCCTCCATTCCCCTTCTCTTCCCAATCCAACTCTGTGAATCTTTGTGGGTGTCTGGGCTACGGAGAACACTTTGGGAACAGATAACTGCGTAGATCTGTCTCTCTCCTCTTGAGTCCCCTTTTTCTCCTCCTGCTCACCTCTATCTCCCTCCTCCCTCTCCTATTCTTCATGTAACTCTGTGAACCTCTCTGGTTGTCTCTCACGGTGGAGAATCTTTTCACCATTAACCTAGAACTTTTATTATCAGTACTGTATAGTTGGAGAAGCCTTGAGACTATTAGAAGAATAAAACTGAAATCCAGAGGCAGGAGACTTGAGCCCAAATCCTGAGAAAACCAGAAAACTCCTGTTTACACGGAACATTAAGGAATAAGAGACCATCCAAAAGCCTCCATATCTACACCAAAACCAACCACCACCCAAGAGCCAATAAGCTCCAGTACAAGACATACCACGAAAGTTCTTTAGCAACGCAGGAACATAGACCTGAGTGTCAACATACAGGCTGTCCAAAGTCACACCTAACACAGAGACCCATCGCAAAGCTCATTACTGGACACTCCATTGCACTCCAGAGAGAAGAAATCCAATTCCACGCACCAGAACGCTGACACAAGCTTCCCTAACCAGGAAACCTTGACAAACCAATCATCCAACCCCACCCACTGGGCGAAACCTCCACAATAAAAAGGAACCTCAAACCACAAGAATACAGAAAGCCCACTCCAGACACAGCAATCTAAACATGATGAAAAGGCAGAGAAATACCCAACAGCTAAAGGAACATGAAAAAAGCCCACCAAGTCAAACAAAAGAGGAGGAAATAGGGAATCTACCTGGAAAAGAATTTAGAATAATGATAATAAAAATGATCCAAAATCTTGAAAACAAAATGGAGTTACAAATAAATAGCCTGGAGACAAAGATTGAGAAGATGCAAGAAATGTTTAACAAGGACCTAGAAGAAATTAAAAAAAAATCAATTAAAAATTAATAATGAAATAAATGAGATCAAAAACACTCTGGAGGGAACCATGAGTAGAATAACAGAGACAGAAGATAGGATAAGTGAGTTAGAAGATAAAATGGTGGAAATAAATGAAGCAGAGAGGAAAAAAGAAAAAAGAATCAAAAAAAATGAGGACAACCTCAGGGACCTCTGGGACTATGTGAAACGCCCCAACATTCGAATCATAGGAGTCCCAGAAGAAGAAGACAAAAAGAAAGGCCATGAGAAGATACTCGAGGAGATAATTGCTGAAAACTTCCCTAAAATGGGGAAGGAAATAGCCACCCAAGTCCAAGAAACCCAGAGAGTCCCAAACAGGATAAACCCAAGGCGAAACACCCCAAGACACATATTAATCAAATTAACAAAGATCAAACACAAAGAACAAATATTAAAAGCAGCAAGGGAGAAACAACAAATAACACACAAAGGGATTCCCATAAGGATAACAGCTGATCTATCAATAGAAACCCTTCAGGCCAGAAGGGAATGGCAGGACATACTTAAAGTAATGAAAGAGAATAACCTACAACCTAGATTACTCTACCCAGCAAGGATCTCATTCAGATATGAAGGAGAACTCAAAAGCTTTACAGACAAGCAAAAGCTGAGAGAATTCACCACCACCAAACCAGCTCTTCAACAAATACTAAAGGATCTTCTCTAGACAGGAAACGCAGAAAGGTGGTATAAAAGTGAACCCCAAACAACAAAATAAATGGCAATGGGACCATACCTATCAATAATTACCTTAAATGTAAATGGGTTGAATGCCCCAACCAAAAGACAAAGGCTGGCTGAATGGATACAAAAGCAAGACCCCTACATATGCTGTCTACAAGAGACCCACCTCAAAGCAAGGGACACATACAGACTAAAAGTGAAGGGCTGGAAAAAAATATTCCACACAAACGGAGACCAAAAGAAAGCAGGAGTCGCAATACTCATATCTGATAAAACAGACTTCCAAATTAAGTCTGTGAAAAGAGACAAAGATGGACACTACATAATGATCAAAGGATCAATCCAAGAAGAAGATATAACAATTATAAATATATATGCACCCAACATAGGAGCACCGCAATATGTAAGGCAAACGCTAACGAGTATGAAAGAGGAAATTAATAGTAACACAATAATAGTAGGAGACTTTAATACCCCACTCACAACTATGGATAGATCAACTAAACAGAAAATGAACAAGGAAACACAAACTTTAACGGACACAATGGACCAGCTAGACCTAATTGACATCTATAGGACGTTTCACCCCAAAACAATCAACTTCACCTTTTTCTCAAGTGCACACGGAACCTTCTCCAGAATAGATCACATCCTGGACCATAAATCTAGTCTTGGTAAATTCAAAAAGATTGAAATCATTCCAGTCATCTTTTCTGACCACAGTGCAGTAAGATTAGATCTCAATTACAGGAAAAAAATTATTAAAAATTCAAACATATGGAGGCTAAACAACACGCTTCTGAATAACCAACAAATCATAGAAGAAATCAAAAAAGAAATCAAAATATGCATAGAAATGAATGAAAATGATAACACAACAACCCAAAACCTATGGGACACTGTAAAAGCAGTGCTAAGGGGAAGATTCATAGCATTACAGGCCTACCTCAAGAAACAAGAAAAAAGTCAAATAAATAACCTAACTCTACACCTAAAGCAACTAGAGGAAGAAGAAATGAAGAACCCCAGGGTTAGTAGAAGGAAAGAAATCTTAAAAATTAGGGCAGAAATAAATGCAAAAGAAACTAAAGAGATCATAGCAAAAATTAACAAAGCTAAAAGCTGGTTTTTTGAAAAAATTAACAAAATTGACAAACCATTAGCAAGACTCATTAAGAAACAAAGGGAGAAGAACCAAATTAACAAAATTAGAAATGAAAATGGAGAGATCACAACAGACAACACTGAAATACAAAGGATCATAAGAGACTACTACCAGCAGCTCTATGCCAATAAAATGGACAACTTGGAAGAAATGGACAAGTTCTTAGAGAAGTATAACTTTCCAAAACTGAACCAGGAAGAAATAGAAGATCTTAACAAAACGATCACAAGCAAGGAAATCGAAACTGTAATCAGAAATCTTCCAGCAAACAAAAGCCCAGGGCCAGATGGCTTCACAGCTGAATTCTACCAAAAATTTAGAGAAGAGCTAACACCTATCTTACTCAAACTCTTCCAGAAAATTGCAGAAGAAGGTAAACTTCCAAACTCATTCTATGAGGCCACCATCACCCTAATTCCAAAACCAGACAAAGATGCCACAAAAAAAGAAAACTACAGGCCAATATCACTGATGAACATAGATGCAAAAATCCTTAACAAAATTCTAGCAAACAGAATCCAACAACATATTAAAAAAATCATTCATCATGACCAAGTGGGCTTTATCCCAGGAATGCAAGGATTCTTTAATATCCGCAAATCAATCAATGTAATACACCACATTAACAAATTGAAAATTAAAAACCATATGATTATCTCAATAGATGCAGAAAAAGCCTTTGACAAAATTCAACATCCATTTATGATTAAAACTCTCCAGAAAGCAGGAATAGAAGGAACATACCTCAACATAATAAAAGCTATATATGACAAACCCACAGCAAGCATCACCCTCAATGGTGAAAAATTGAAAGCATTTCCCCTGAAATCAGGAACAAGACAAGGGTGCCCACTCTCACCACTACTATTCAACATAGTTTTGGAAGTTTTGGCCACAGCAATCAGGGCAGAAAAAGAAGTAAAAGGAATCCAGATAGGAAAAGAAGAAGTGAAACTCTCTCTGTTTGCAGATGACATGATCCTCTACATAGAAAACCCTAAAGACTCTACCAGAAAATTACTAGAACTAATCAACAAATACAGTCAAGTTGCAGGATATAAAATTAACACACAGAAATCTCTTGCATTCCTATACACTAACAATGAGAAAACAGAAAGAGAAATTAAGGAAACAATACCATTCACCATTGCAACAAAAAGAATAAAATACTTAGGAGTATATCTACCTAAAGAAACAAAAGACCTATACATAGAAAACTATAAAACACTGATGAAAGAAATCAAAGAGGACACAAGCAGATGGAGAAATATACCGTGTTCATGGATTGGAAGAATCAATATTGTCAAAATGGCTATACTACCCAAAGTAATCTATAGATTCAATGCAATCCCTATCAAACTACCAACAGTATTTTTCACAGAACTAGAACAAATAATTTCACAATTTGTATGGAAATACAAAAAACCTCGAATAGCCAAAGTAATCCTGAGAAAGAAGAATGGAACTGGAGGAATCAATCTGCCTGACTTCAGACTCTACTACAAAGCCACAGTCATCAAGACAGTATGGTACTGGCACAAAGACAGAAATATAGATCAATGGAACAGAATAGAAAGCCCAGAGATAAATCCACGAACCTATGGTCACCTTATCTTCGACAAAGGAGGCAAGGATATACAATGGAAAAAAGATAACCTCTTTAACAAGTGGTGCTGGGAAAACTGGTCAACCACCTGTAAAAGAATGAAACTAGAACACTTTCTAACACCATACACAAAAATAAACTCAAAATGGATTAAAGATCTAAATGTAAGACCAGAAACTATCAAACTCCTAGAGGAGAACATAGGCAAAACACTCTCCGACATAAATCACAGCAGGATCCTCTATGACCCACCTCCCAGAATTTCAGAAATAAAAGCAAAAATAAACAAATGGGACCTAATGAAACTTAAAAGCTTTTGCACAACAAAGGAAACTATAAGCAAGGTGAAAAGACAGCCCTCAGATTGGGAGAAAATAAGAGCAAACGAAGCAACAGACAAAGGATTAATCTCAAAAATATACAAGCAACTCCTCCAGCTCAACTCCAGAAAAATAAATGACCCAATCAAAAAATGGGCCAAAGAACTCAACAGACATTTCTCCAAGGAAGACATACAGATGGCTAACAAACACATGAAAAGATGCTCAACATCACTCATTATCAGAGAAATGCAAATCAAAACCACAATGAGGTACCATTATACGCCAGTCAGGATGGCTGCTATCCAAAAGTCTACAAGCAATAAATGCTGGAGAGGGTGTGGAGAAAAGGGAACCCTCTTACACTGTTGGTGGGAATGCAAATTAGTACAGCCACTATGGAAAACAGTGTGGAGATTTCTTAAAAAGCTGGAAATAGAACTGCCATATGACCCAGCAATCCCATTTCTGGGCATACACACCAAGGAAACCAGATCTGAAAGAGACACGTGCACCCCAATGTTCATCGCAGCACTGTTTATAATAGCCAGGACATGGAAGCAACCCAGATGCCCATCAGCAGACGAATGGATGAGGAAGCTGTGGTACATATACATCATGGAATATTACTCAGCCATTAAAAAGAATTCATTTGAATCAGTTCTAATGAGATGGATGAAACTGGAACCCATTATACAGAGCGAAGTAAGCCAGAAAGATAAAGACCATTACAGTATACTAACACATATATATGGACTTTAGAAAGATGATAACGATAACCCTATATGCAAAACAGAAAAAGAGACTCAGATGTATAGAACAGACTTGTGGACTCTGGGAGAAGGCGAGGGTGGGATGTTTCAAGAGAACAGCATTGAAACATGTATATTATCTAGGGTGAAACAGATAACCAGCTCAGGTTGGGTACATGAGACAAGTGCTCGGACCTGGTGCACTGGGAAGACCCAGAGGGATCGGGTGGAGAGGGAGGTGGGAGGGGGGACTGGGATGGGGAATACATGTAAATCCATGGCTAATTAAAAGAAAAAAAAAAAACTGTACCCACCACCCCCAATTTCATCCAAATTAATAAGAGCTTGCATCTTTGAAATGATCTGAGATATAATTGATGACAATCACACTCCTCCCAGAAATGCCTGCCACAGAACATGCACTGTTTCCACAAAGAAATAAGATAAGCCAGTGTGAATAAACAGCAGCAATACCATCCAAGAATTTTCAAGTACCACGAGCAAGCAGTTTACCAAAACTACTTACCTCAGCCAGAGAGAGGTGGACAATGCCATTCTGGTCCTTGTCCAGAAGTCTGAACAGCTCTAGAATGCCAGAGCAGGAATGAAGTCAGACAAGGATGCTCCTGGACTTTGGAACAGCCAGAGAGCTGCCTCTGTCCACCCCACTCCCACCTGGCACCCTCCCTCCATCTCCTGCACCCTCTCCAGCTCCCACCTTGCTTCAGGGACCCCAGAAAGCTAGATCTGGATCCAGAGCCCAGAGCAGTGGGCTTCTGGCAGCAGATGTCCACTCGCCCAATTAGACAAACTTTCAGTTGTGAGTAGAGAAGTTCCTTGTGCCATCTGCACACTCAGAGCTCTAGAGTGTAATTCTTTCAACAGGGGTGGGGGCTGGGGTCACAGAACAGGGGTGGTTGCCCCATGTGTGGGTAATCTAGACACTAAGCTTCGCCTCTGGCTGCCTGACCTTTCCCCAAACTCCCTCCCTTAGTAGGCTATATTAGCATAAGCCTGGGGTTTCCTTGATGGCTGGGTGGGTAAAGAATCTGCCTGTAATGCAGGAGACAAAGGTTTGATTCCTGGGTCAGGAAGATCCCCTGGAGGAGGAAATGGCAACCCACTCCAGTATTCCTGCCTGAGAAGTCCCAAGGACAGAGGAGCCTGGTGGGCTACAGTCCATGGGGTCGCAGCGTCAGACACGACAGCATTACAGCATAAGCCCAAGCGGGCAGAAGACTATCCACAGCCTCCCAGAGGGAGACCCCTCTTCCCTCTCTGGAAGGTGATACCTGCTCTCAGTATGACTCCCACAGATGAGAACAGACACCAAAAGCCATTTAAGGACCACTGCAGGACTCATTCATTTGTTGCAGTGACTGCACACAATAGGTGCACAAAAGTCTCCCAGAGAAGGCAACACCTTGGGCATGGCCAGCTTGGACTTCCTCAGCTCCTTCAGTTTCTGCTGCCCCTCTCCCAACGATGCCACAGTTACCTAAGCCTTTCTGGTTCTGCCTTCTGGCCCTGCCCCCTGCCCCTTCCTATACCTCGGGAGAAGTGGGATGGGTCAGGGTGGGGGTGAGGGGGCTTTCCTGGTGGATCAGATGGTAAAGAAACTGCCTGCAATGTAGGACACCCCGGTTTGATCCCTGAGTTGGGAAGAACCCCTGGAGAAGAAATGGGCAACTCACTCCAGTGTTTTTGCCTAGAAAATCCCATGGACAGAGGAGTATGGTGGGCTACAGCCCATGGGGTCGAAAAGAGTCAGACACGACTGAGCAACTAACACTTTCACTTAAAGGAGAGAGTGACTCACTGAAGAGGGTCTCCAGGCGGATCATACAAGCAATGAAGCTGTCAAAGTCCATGGTGAGTTTGCTGCATGCATACCGCATGGCGATGGTCTGCTGGACCTGGTCACTGAGGGTGAAACCTGTGGGCAGAGGGCAGCCAGGGTCATAGATGGAATGGGGGGCTCAGTTCTGTCTCCAACAGAACTCACAGCTAACTCTGGCCTGATGCTGCCCCCTTCAAAGGATACCAGAGGATTCTGGCCATCAAATCAGTTTCCTTTTAGAAAATCCCCAACAGGATGAACCTCCTCCCTGGTCCAAAAATAGGCCTGGAGCTCCAGCACTAACTTAGCTTTGCATCACATGGACCACAGAAAAAAAAAAAAAAAAAAAAACCGGGAAGGTGAAAAGACTGCCTCTCCTGCCCACCCCCTTCACAGCCCGGTCCTGTGATTGCTGTCACCTTCCCAGGAACAGGCAAAGTCCTTGGAAAAACTCTAAAGAATCCAGCAACTGCAATCCTTCCCTGCTCCCCAGATAAGGAAGGTACTCAACACATCTTTGTTATCACACTGACATCCAACATAAGGTAATTACCACTAACAGTCATCAGCAACCACCATCATATTAAGCACATTTAAAATGAGCACATCCTGGTCTCAAGATCTTGCCTGCAAGATGTGTCCTCACCTGCCTTCTTGAGGGCTGTCCTCATCTCATGGGCATCAATAGTCCCCGAGTGGTTATGATCAGTCTCCCGAAAGATCTCCTAAATCAGGAGAAAAATTCCAGGTGAAAACAGCTGTTTGCAGCCCCTGAAGAACCATCTCCCTCCACCCCACTGCTTCCTCAACAGGCCAGGGATACCCTCAGAGGCTTCACTGATTCCTCCCAAGAAGTTTCCAGAACAAAAATAGGAACTTGTGCTGAGAGCCAGTGCTAGTCCTTTTGCTCTGTGAACAGTGGGACTTCCTCTGGCAGCACTGGCGCGGGAGCCTGCTTAGTCCTTCCTGGACAATGTGTCCAGGTCTGGTGTTCACTTTGACCATGATGAAGGATCTGGTCAGACCAGGACAGGAGGAGATTGATCAGGAATGGGTGTCAGGAAGGGCAAGGCACTAGAAACAGAACGAGGAGAGTGACCAGAGCCCAGAGGTGACCCAACAGGGATA
The DNA here is from genome assembly GCF_023699985.2 of Odocoileus virginianus. Lineage (NCBI taxonomy): Eukaryota > Metazoa > Chordata > Mammalia > Artiodactyla > Cervidae > Odocoileus > Odocoileus virginianus. The sequence goes on along the minus strand of NC_069684.1, from coordinate 51,760,511 downwards.
AAAGGGTTACCAGATACTTCCGGATCTTCAACCAGAGCGTCTTGAATTCCACCAGTTCCAGGGAGCCTGTCCCATTGCTCTAGGTGGGTTAAGGCCAACACAATCAAGCCCAGATTCCACAAGCTTTATGGATCACATTCTCTTGTGACCTTGCACAGTGAGTGTCTTAAGACCTCAGTGAACATCCATGTCTGCAGTAAGCAGGGCCCTGGGGGTCATGGTGGGAAGGGTTGGTGGAAGGCAAGTTCAAATAAAGATTAAAGAGTCAAATGCTCACGAAGGCCCTCATTTGAGGTCAGGCGCAGAGCTAAGGGCAAAGGGCAAGTCAGGAGCCTAAAGCCCTCCTACAATATCATTCATTTAGTGTCCAGCATCCTCATCATCATGGGACATTGAGAGGGTGGAACTAAACAATCTGTAGTAAATTCTCCTCCAGATTTAAATGTCTGCCATTGATATTAGAGTTGACGGCAAAATGGTACCAGAAGAGTCCTCAGGAGCATAAGATTGGGATTCTTAGCCACACGCAGTCTACACATATTTGTCTGGTGCTTTGAAGGGGCTCTGAGTTTCTCAACATTGATTCTCAGGGATCCTGGGACATGGTCCCAGAAGGACAGCTGGCTCAGCCGAAATGGGCCAGGGGTTCTGTGCAATCCTTTGTGTCCAGTGAATACTGATTAAGCACTAGGCTAGACCTGGGGGGTGCTTTTGAACTGTTTGTGAAGTTTGGTCTCTTTGAAACTACCCTTTTCTTAGCCATCCCAATTAATTAATAGACACCAGTGTGTTACAAGCCAGGTTGTTAAAATTCTGAAACAGACCATCATTCTCACCTCCTTCAACTAGCCAAACAAAAATTCATGTTTACACTCAAGACTGTAAACCTCACCCTTTAAGGAAGTCTGTGTCTTTTATCTCCACAATCTATGCTGAGTGTTGGATGCACCACAACCTTCAAATCCTCACTAATATGTCTACCAACCTACCTGAGGATAGTAATCCGCAAAGAGGGCTAACGCTATGGTCTGGCCAGACCTGTGTATACTTGTTTCTCATTTCAGCCTCACAAGACCACAGAGCTACACTCTGTTATCCCATTTTCCAGGAGAATACATGAGGTTCACAATATTCAATAACTGTGTTTAGGGTCAGAACTTGGGTCTCCTGTCTGTTCCAAAGCCCTGTGTCAGAGCACCAACATATCCTCAATTCCAGATGAAGCTGCCAACTCCCAGGCCTTATCCCAGATGCCCTGAATCAGCATCTCCAGGAGTGAGACCCAGGCAACTGGATTTTTTAAGCCCCATGATTTTTCAGTGCTGATAAATGCTACACTGGACTACATGTTATATGATTCTATTAACATGAAAATATCCAGAATAGGCAAATCTATAGAGACAGAAAGTGGTAGTAAGGCAGAGGGTTTGGAGTTGTTGAGTAAAAACGTGAATGACTGCAAATATGGGTGCAAAGTCCCTTTTAGGGGTGATAAAAAGCTCTAAAATGGATGGTAGTGTTTGCACAACTCTGTGAATATACTAAAAAAAATCCACGAAATTGTACCCTTTAAATGGGTACATTGGATGGCATGTGAATTATGTCTTGATATTGATAGCTCAACAGATAAAGAATCCACCTGCAATGCAGGAGACACAGGAGACATGGGTTCCATCCCTGGGTCGGGAAGATCCCCTGGAAGAGGAAATCACTACCCATTCCAGTATTCTTGCCTGAAAAAATCTCATGGACAGAGGAGCGTGGTGGGCTACAGTCCAAAGGGTTGCAGAGTCAGACGCCACTGAATGCCTGAGCACACACGCAAAAAGTGTTTACACAGGCTCCATGGGGCTTCCCTTGTGGCTCAGATGGTAAAGAATCCACCTGCAATGTGGAAGACCTGGGTTTGATCCCTGGGTTGGGAAGATCCCCTGGAGAAGGAAACGGTTACCCACTCCAGTATTCTGGCCTAGAGAATTCCATGGACTGTATAGTCCATGGGGTCACAAAGAGTTGGACACAACTGAGCAACTTTCACTTTCACCATGGGCAGTTCTGCTATATTTTCTGGTTCAAAACCACTGCCCCCAAACCATCCAAATGGTGAAACAGATACTCTTGAAGAAAGACTGAGGCACAGTCTTCCTAAGGGCAAACACCCTTAGGAACAAAGTTTGAGGGACCAAAAGGTCACCCTCAAATCTAAATGAAAGTTCATAGGCAAGTTTGAGACGAATGACTCAGAAATCAAGGAACCATTTGCAGAAAAGTGAATCAACAGTTAACAGTTCTTCAAGGCCCACACGTTAAACGTGGACCTCATTGAAGGACCATGCTGGCCTCATAGAAGGCCACAGGGCCGGACAGGGCCAGCATCTGAAACTCTGGGACCACAAGGATAGAACCAGCTCTCCGCGGTTGACACCCCAGGCAGAAGTCAGCAGACTCAAGCTGGCCGTCCAGGCCCTCTGTGCATGGCCACCGTGCAAGTACAACTCATCCCTCCCACCCTAGAGGTCATCATATCTCATCTCAGATGAAGCCCGCAGAGCTGAAGTACATCCTCCAAGGCTCCAGTTTTCAAAGAACTCACCTTCACCAGCAGCACCATGGGACACCGTAACCTGGACCCACCCAAGAACACGTTTCAAGGAAGGGGTGCCCTGCCCTCCCCCACTCTGTGCTCAAGTTGTTCCTTCCACCTGGAATGCCCTGATCATCTCCATTCCTCCCCAAATCTGTCTCATTCTTCCATATAGAACAAGGGTTAAATCAGGTCAGAGCGAACAAACGCGTTCTATCCCATGTGATCAAATTCTCAATAATTGGCGTCAAGGCTGGGAGACAGAGACAGATGGGGATGGGGAGAGCCAGGGAGAGGAAGGAGAAGGCACTGAGCCTCCTGGGAGGGATGCTGTGATCAATGGGAGGAAGGTCACAAATGCCATTTCTGCTATCTCTGAACTATTGACATGTATACACTACCATGTGCAAGAGAGATAGCTAGTGCAGAGCTGCCGGATAGTGCAGGCAGCTCAGCGTGGTGCCCAGTGATGACCTAGAGGGGTGGGATGGGGGTAGGGAGGAAGTTCAAAAGGGAGGGGATATATATGTAATTATGACTGATTCACGTCATTACACAGTAAAAACCAACACAACATTGGAAAGCAATTATGCTCCAATAAAAAAAATTAAGTTCTTGATGAAAATGAAAAAAAAAATGTGAATCACCCAAAAAAAAAGAGGATTTTAAACAAGTCATTTAAACATGGCACACCTCAGTTTCTTCACCTGTAAAACAGAGAGCATCTCAGGCTTACTGAGGAGCAAAAATGAGATGACATGTTTCTTTCCAGCTCAGGCAGGGTACCTGCCATATGCTCAGAAAATGCTGGTTCCCTTCTCTCTCTTTCCCCTGCCTCCATCTCAGGTGGAGGAGTTGAGAAAACCAGGATCAGAGTAAAAATAACGTGGCATTTAAAGGATACATCCATCAGGCTGATCATCTCTCTGCAAGTGTTGATGTCAAATCCATCAAATTTGATGTCTGTTCCTAAATATTTAAATGGAAAGGGAGGAGTCAGGATCATTTGAAGGCACGGGAAATCATCTCCCTGGTAGGAAGTCACCAAAGACACCAGCCAGAGTACAGAGCCGAACGCGAGCTCCACATAAACGAGCGAGCTTGGCGGCGGGCTCCTGGGAAGAGGCCCCTGGGGTCCCAGAGGTGGATGCTGGCCTCGGGGTTCAATGTCAGAATCTCAGCTTTGCTACCCACAAGCCATGGGACTTCAGCAAGCTAATATCTCTGAGCTGTGCTATTCTGCTCCATCAATAAGAACAACAATAATACTTGCCCCCAAAGCCAACTGGTGATAAAATTAGATAATGTAAGTGAAGTTCTTAGCACGGTGCTCGGTCTATAGCAAGTTCTTAATAAATCAACTAACTTTTTATTGGCCGGGTATTGTTCAAAGCACTCTATTTTGTTTAGTCTCTACCTCAAGTCCAGCTCTTTTGAGACCCCTTGGGCTGCAGCCCAGGTTTCCCCAGTGGCTCAGCAGAGAAGAATCTGCCTGCAATGCAGGAGTCTCAGGAGATGTGGGTTTGATACCTGGATTGGGAAGATGCCCTGGAAGAGGGCATGATAACACACTCCAGCAGTCCTGCCTGGAGAATCCAATGGACAAAGGAGTCTGGTGAGCAACAGTCTATAGGGTCACAAAGAGTTGTACATGACTGAAGTGACTTAGCATGCATGCATGGACTGCAGCCCTCCAGGCTTCACCGTCCATGGAATTTCCCGGCCAAGAATACTGGAGTGGCTTGCCATTCCCTTCTCCAGGGGATCTTCCCAACCCAGGTATCAAAGCTGTGTCTCCTGGGTTGGCAGGTGGATTCTTGACTACTGCGCCACCAGGGAAGCCCTCTTAGAACTGTACCCCATGTGCTAAATACCTTCATACCCATTTTATAGATAAGGAAACAGAGGCCCAGAGAGGTTAAATAATTTGCTCAAGATCACATAACCCAGGCAGAGCTGGGATCTAAATGCAGGCCATCTGGCTCCATTGCCCGAGCTTTTAACCACAACACACAGCTTCTCAAACAGTAGCTGTTAATGTTACTGCTAAATTGCAGGCATCTCTGGAATCTACAGCCATCCCTGGCTCCATGCTCACCTTGCTCACACCTGAAAGCCAAGGCAGGAAGCCGCCAAAACCCCTGCAGCCCTTTCCACTTCCCTGGGCTCTTCCTCTGCCAGGCAGGAGGAGTAGCTGGAGCAGAGGGTGGGGAGGGCCTCCAAGCCTGGGCTCTCAACCCCGGGGAGGTGCTCAGTCCCAGGGTGGGCTCACATCTGGCTTTGCTCCTGTGTCCTTCACAATCAGACCCGGTTCTGCTGCAATGGGTGAACATACCCATCACTTGACCAGCCAGAAGCCTTAACCTGGCCCATCCTCGGGCTGGACAAAAACCAGCTCCGTGCCAGATCACATGGATCTGCGGTTCATAGGACAAGAGCATGCTTTTCCCCAGCCTGGGTGCAGTTTGATCCTCTGCCAGCCCTCAGGACTTGCTAAAGTCTAAAGATGGAGAACTGTCACGATAGAGGACAGGCAGAATCGTCCCCTCCACACACCTTCCCCAGAGGTGCACTACAGAACAGGATTTTCAAGCTGCATAGTTTCCACAGTACCAAGTTATTAATTTTGTGGGTGAATTTCATTTACGTCACTCTCAGCCCAATTTCTCTCCCGCCAGGACTCAGGACTCTTTGCTGCAGGGCTGACTGGCCTCAGCATCAGCCCCGCTCTCACCCTGCCCACCACCCCTCTGCTCCAGCCTCTCCCACCTGCCAGATGCTCTCTCAGTACAGAAGGAATCAGGGTCCTGGTCCCCATCTGCAGTGCCCCTGGCCCAGTGCCCACCCCTACCCTCACTGGCTCCCAACATCTCTCTTAGGCTCCCAGACTTCCTGAAAAGCCCCCAGGAAGAACTTACGTTTGGAAAACACTTCATTCAGAGCTGTCCTGAGTTCATTGGCCCTGATCTCAGAATCCTAGAAAGAGGAACCCGAATGCAAAGCATGTCAGACCCTAATGCATGTTTCAAAACACAAAATTCACGTAGATTCAGACACCAGGTCCACTGACCCTATGATTTTTAAAAAGTTGTGACAGCTAGCTTTTTGTCCCTTTCCGGGCTTCAAGATGTCAAAGCGAGGACATGGTGGGTCCTCTGGTGCGAAATTCTGGATTTCCTTGGGTCTTCCGGTTGGAGCCATGACCAACTGTGCTGACAACACAGGAGCCAAAAATCTGTATATCATCTCTGTGAAGGGGATCAAGGGACGATTGAATAGACTTCCTGCTGCTGGTGTGGATGACATGGTGATGGCTACAGTCAAGAAAGGCAAACCAGAGCTCAGAAAGAAGGTACATCCAGCGGTGGTAATTCGACAACGAAAGTCATACCGGAGAAAAGATGGTGTGTTTCTTTATTTTGAAGATAATGCAGGGGTCATAGTAAACAATAAAGGCGAGATGAAAGGTTCTGCCATCACAGGACCAGTTGCAAAGGAATGTGCAGACTTGTGGCCCAGGATTGCATCCAATGCTGGCAGCATTGCATGATTCTTTGGTGTATTTGTAAAAAATAAAAATTATTTGCTCCAAAAAAAAAAAGTTGTGACAGCTTAAAAAAAAAATACAATTCACAGGTTCTGAGGGGCCCCCATAGCCCAGCGAGAAGTGTATATTAATGGAGTGAACAGGGTACACTCATAGCAGAAGGCATCACACAGGGTCTACTGCGTTTCTCAGACTTGCCCAACCCAAGACCAAGACATGGCGAGAAGCAGTAAAGAAGCCAGTGCTGACGGCTACGTGCCTGGGGTGGAACATCCTCAAAACCTCACAACAGCCCTGTCCTCGTGTTAGGGCGAAGGAAACTGTGACTCTGTAAACTGCTAAACACCATATGGGCTCCCCTGGTAGCTCAGGCAGGAAAGAATTTGCCTGCAATGCAGGAGACCCAGGTTCAATCTCTGGGTCAGGGAAGATCCCCTGGAGAAGGCAATTCGCTCCAATATTCTTGCCTGGGAAATGCCATGGATAGAGGAGCCTGGAGGGCTATAGTCAATGGGGTTGCAAGAGTTGCACACGACTTAGCAACCAAACCACCACCAAACACCAGATACCTTTACCATGTAATTGCCACTTGCCTGGGATATAATTGCTGGAGTTCACAGTCGTCAGTGGCAGAACTGAGATTCGAAACCTAAGTCTGTCTCACCCCAAAGTACTCGCTTTCCCCACTGCATCTGTGGGAGCTGCTATTTCACATAAAGCCCATCTCATCCCGGAAGTAGACATTTTGGGGACTAGGGTTTTTCACCTGCACAGGGCAGGAGATAAACTCTGAGCCTCAGAATTACTGGTCCCTTAACAGCCAGCTGGAGGACAGACCTCAAGCAGGATGACAAATGAAGCTCAGAGACAGTGAGGCTCAGAGAAGGGGCGTCAGACTAAAATCTGGGTTCCAGTCGTGACTCCCCCCCTTATTTGCCACAGGACCTTAGCCAAGTCACTTCCACTGGTGAGGTGTGGTCTTAACACTTGTCCCCACGGGGCCCCACTGCTCTCCTCTTCCACCAGCCAGGCCCAGGCTGCTCAACTCAAAATAAGTAAGGTGGGAGCTGTGAGCTTGCCTGTGAGTGCAGCTGGCCTCATTCAGGCACAGAACGGTCAGTCTCAATCATAAGACCTGGGGACATCCTGAAAAGCCTCCAGGCCAAGAATGGGCTATTGAGACCTTGACTGTCCTTCACAAGGCCTCGTGCCCCAGCCAGCTCCTTAACCTCTCTGGGCCCGACCCTACACCAGGAGAACAGTGACAGTGACTAATACTGCCCCACCAGGCAAGAGAGAAAAGATAAGGTACATGAAGAACTACACAAATAGGAGCTTTTATTTTGTTATCAGTCTTGATGTTCCAAATAAAATATGGTCCCTTGGAAGCTAAGGCAACAAGGTTTTGTTAGCAAAAACATTGGTCTAAGTGTCTATCTAAAACATAAATTGCCTCATTTTTGCAAAGCTTTCTTTAATGGCTATATAAAGGAATTGTGTTCCCAGGTTTTATTTTCTGCAAAGGATTTTAATGTATTTTCTTCTGCTCCGTCCTTAAGTCTATAAAGTGGCTCAGAGAGTTCCGGGGATGGAGAGCATTGTTTTTCTCCTTCTGTTACAGAATGAATGTTTGCATCCTCCAAAATTTGTATGTTGAAATCCAACCCCCAATGTTAAAGTATAGAAGGAGGGACCTTTGGGAGGTGATTAGGTCATGAGGGTGGAGCCCTCATGAGTGGAATTAGTGTCTTTACAAAAGGGACCCCAGACGGATTCCTAATTCTCTTTCTGCCACATGAGACAGTGAGACATGAGTCCGCAAGTTAGAGGACAGCCCTCCCCAGCACCTGACCAGGCCAACACCCTGATCTCAGACTGCTAGCCTCCACAACTGTGAGAAATAAATTTCTGTTGTTCAAACGCTTCCCAGTCTGCGGTACCTTGTTATAGCAGTCCAAGATGACGGACGCCTTTCCAGGCCCTCTGGCAAACCTATTATCCTTCAAAGAGCAGTGCATTCGCTGAATTTATGGGGCCAGTTGTGACACTTGGAGTCCTGAGTCTGCTCTGACTTACAGCCCCTCAGGACTGGAATCACAATAAGCCAAGCCAGCAGGATGGGGCGGGAAGGAGCAGTGGGCTCACCAGCTCCACAAGCCCCCGAGCGGCGCTGGCACCTGGGCCACGCTTGACTTCCACAAGCCCAGCTCTGCCAGTGTCCCTGAGGGCCGGTGAGGCAGCAGGACAGGAAGCACTTAGCCCAGGCCTGGTTGACTGAGCTGCCGGCCACCTGGGCTGGACGATTCCTCTCATCTCTGAAGGACACAGGGAAGTTTTGCCTCCTGGTTTTCTAGTCAGGGCTCTGATCCGCCAGGGCCAGTTTACACATAGAAAGGCTTTTGGCAGGACCCGGGAGACTCAAATTTTCTACTTTCTCAAAATGCAAGCCGACACAGCAAGAAAAGTATCAGTGGTCAGTCCCATGGTCCTCTCGCCAGCACAGGCTTCAGACAGGAAAAGGCAACAGACAGACCCGGGAGGCCTGAGACCTGTGGCCCCTGCTACTCAAGCAGATGCAAAGGGCAAAAGACTCAGTGACCTGAGGTTCCTCACTCTCCTGCCCGTGTGGGAGCTCATGTTCGCCCTCCACTCACCTTCCCGGCAAACTTCTCAAACAGGCTCCTCAGCTGGCTGTCTTCTTGCTCCACCTCGCTGGGTCGTGGCTAAAAGGCAGGGCAGTTGCAAAGTTAAGATGGGACTCACTGAGAAAAATGAAAGGTGAAGATTTAAAATTCATTTGTGCATCATTCACTACATCTGTTGCAAGTCTGTTGTGTGCTGGGCACTGCATGGGGGGAGGAGAGGCATGGTGATAAACAGGAGGGGTCCAAGGTCCTGGCCCCAGGAGTTTCCCATCCAGCCAGGCTCAGGGGTCTAGGGGATTCCTAGGCAATCAACAAGAAGCCCCGAATGACTAATACAAGTCAGTGTCAGAGCTTGGCATTTTAAAAGGTGGCATACCTCATGTGGGTTTCCAACTACCACATCCCCAATTTCCCTGAAACACAGAGAAAGGAAAAAGCAAACATGGATAAGTATTAACAAAATGTATAGCTAATGGCTGGATTTTTTAGGAAGTCTGTGACCCCGCTGAGAGACCGGTTTCCCAACACAAGACCTCCTTTCCCACTATCACTAAACTGCACAAACTGAACCAGGATCCCTCCCTTCATGTCTCCAACTCCCACCCCACCCTGAGTTTTTCACTAGAGACAAGAGCTGCCAAGGTCAGTGGGCCCTTCACGGAATCTAGAATATTCACCCTGGAGGACCACTCATCTGGGGAACTCTCTCCCCACTTTTCCCAGTTACTAATCTCATCTTCCCGGCTATGTGAATCCCTGCTGAAGTGGTGTCTGCGTAATGAGCCACCAAGCCCAAAACCCATGAGCCCATGCTTACATGTACATGGTATGTGGTGCAATGTGTGTGTGTGTGGTGGGGGGGTATGGGGGGGCGATACTATGTGTTAAGTGTGTGTGTGTGGTTTTATGTGTGTAGGTAGTATGTGTGTGGTATATATGTGAGTGATGTATGTGTGTATGAAAGAAAGTATACCAGGTGTGTGTATGGTGTGTTTGTGGTGTATGTGTAGTACATATATGTAAGATATATGTGATCTGCATGTATGTATGGCATGTGTGTATATGAGCATGGTGTGTATGTAGTGTGTGTGGTATGTCTATAATGTGTTGGTAGGAAGGTGCACAGTAAATGAGGTATGTGTGGCATGTATGCGTCATGTGTGTGTATGTGTGTGTGTGTGATACGGAGAGCTACACTATGTGTTGTGTGTGTGTGTGGTGTTTATGTGTGTGTGCGGTTTTATGTGTGTAGGTAGTATGTGTGTGGTGTGTAGTTGTGTGGTATATGTGATGTGTGTGTGTACAGAAAGTATATCAGGTGTGTGTGTGCTGTGTATGTGCGGTATATAAATGTAAGGGACATGTGGTCTGCATGTATGTATGGTATGTGTGTATAGGCGCAGGGTGTGTGTGTAGTGTGTGTGGTATGTCTGCAGTGTGTTGGTATGTACGTGCACAGCATATGGGGTGTGCGTGGTGTGTGTACGTGAGATGTGCATGCATTGTATACGTGGGGTGTGTGTATGTGAGGTGTGTCTGCACGGTACATGCGGTGTGTGTGTTGAGTGTGTGGTGTGTGTAAGAGAAGAGGCAGTGAGTGTCCTCACCCAGCTCCTCCTCTATGTTGCGCCCATCCCCGCTGGGAGGAAAATGCTCTCACGCAGCTGTTACTGATGCCCTCTCTTGACCTTTTTAGGAAGAAAACTCTCCCCCTCCTACAGATCAATGTGGAAGGAGAGAAGGGGGCCCCCCTAATGAAGAACCCTTGCAGGGGCGACAGATTTCCTCCAGGGCCAGGGGTGGGTCCCACACACCGACAGGGCCCTGCACCCTCGCGGGGCCAGGTCCCTCTGCAGACCCCGCCACCAGCCCGCAGGGGACGGACACGCACAGGGCCTTGGCCTTCTTCTCCGAGAACACCCTCAGGCAGAAGTCGCCGTCCTGGAAGGGCTGGAAGGTGGCCGGCACCACCACGTACTCCCCGGGAGGCAGCCGCACGCGCTCAGACACCTCGCGCAGGTTGACGTAGGTGCTGGAGCGGGCGGCGGGCGGGCGGCCCAGGAAGAAGTCCCGGCCCAGGTGCACGTCCGTGTGACTCGCCAGCTGCACAGAGCAACATCAGGGTCAGTGTCTGCCCACATCCTGGAAGATGAAGGCCGTGGAGCTGGGCTCTATCGCGCTGATTTAGGGCTCGCTGATCTTTAACCCTGGGCTGAGAATCCTGGGTGTTCATTGGAAGGACTGATGTTGGAGCTGAAACTCCAATACTTTGGCCACCTGATGTGAAGAGCTGACTCATTTGAAAAGACCCTGATGCTGGGAAAGATTGAGGGCAGGAGAAGCAGACGGACAACAGAGGATGAGATGGTTGGATGGCATCACCGACTCAATGGAGATGAGTTTGAATAAACTCCGGGAGTTGGTGATGGACAGGGAGGCCTGGCATGTTTCAGTTCATGGGAACGCAGAGTCGGACATGACTGAGCGACTAAACTGACTGACTGAGAATCCATAGGCTTTGGACTCTGCGAACTCACCCTGTGTCCATCAGCAGGTGTATTCTGAGCACCTACTGGGTGCCCGGCCCTAGTCGAGGCACTGACTTTGACTACACGACCTTGGCCAGACCCCTTGCCCTCTTCCTGGCTAAATAAAGGTTGGTCAACAGGATCTCCATTGTGTGCTTGGCTTCTCTCTGGATATTTGTCCTCATGAATCACCCCTCATTGAATCCAACAGACTCTCTGCATCTATACCTGGGGTGTGGCTCTGAGCTACCCAGTACAGGCCTGTGGCTTAAATCCCAGTTCTCAAGCATCAGCAGCCAGAAGGGCCTGTTCATCTTTATCTGGCTGGGAAAATTTCACGTCCAGGTAACCAGGGCGTTAGGCTGGACGGTCAGGGAGGCAGACAGAGGGGGCGGCCACAGCCAGACCGCCCTGGGTGCCTTGGCTCTCATCTGAGGGAAAAGATGCTCCCATGACCCACTTGTTTGTTGGAGGGAGGCGAAGGCTAGGAGTGATGACACCAGCTAATTAGTGGCCGCAGAGTGCTCCGAAAACACAGGTGCCCATGTTATTATTGCTGTAATTAAGCCTTCCCTTAGCACTGTATTTTATGATCAATCTTCATCAAGACACCTGCGGCAGAGGGCAGGTGCTGGTAAGCTACAAGGGCAGTGACTTCTGCATGACCCGGAGCTGGATTGCCCACCCCAGAGTCACAGTGTCCACTCATGGTCACCAGACCCTCTTTAGATCCCAGGTCTGCTAAACAGGAGAGAAAGGCAGGGCCACCAGCCCCCACTGCCCTGGTCAGGACTCACCAGCCAGCTCCTGATGACCTGGGTGCAAGGGCAGCCACAGCCTTGGGATCCCTCCCTGAAAATTTTTGTACTCTGGGGGCATGCCAGCAAGGTCTTGGCCAAGTCTAAGCATGAGTGGGATAAATGTCATTCTTGCTGTCCCTGATGACAGCAATCAGTAGGGGGAGGTACCAGTGGCGGAGAAGTGGGGCTGGGGGTTATGTTGGGAAAAAGGCAAATCGAGTTCTAGTAAGAACCGAGGGCTGGGACAGATTGCAGAAGCCTCATTCGCGAGGCCAGAGTGAGAAGTGGAGAACACGGAGGCAGGAGCTGGCACCCCTCCATCTTACTGGAGACTCCACACAGACATGCACACCAGGCCCCCGGCTACTGCATCTCCCCACGGCCTGGCCCAGCCACCGGTGTGTGGCCCAGGACCAGCACAAGCAGCCCCGGGGGACTCAGAAACGCAAGTTCTTGAGCCCCACGCCAGACCTACAGACTCAGAGATTCTGGGGGCGGGGGGCAGCAGGCTAACGCTTTCACGAACCCCTATGGGCTTCTGAGCAGTGGTTTGGAACCACTGACCAAAGACCCCCCAGCACTTGGGGATCACAGGATCCATGGAGACACACAGAGGGCAAGGGAAACTCTGCAGGGAGAGGCTCTGCCGGGCGTGCAGAGGGGCCTCTCCCAGGAACCGGCCATTTCTGACGGGAATCACCATCCATCAGACTTAACACAAGTCTGCATTTAATGACTTTTGGGTAGTGACAAGGGCTTGCCTTGAATCATCCATACCCGCTTTCTGTTACCACCATAACCAATAATATGCATTTGGGAGTCAACGGGCAGGGTAGATCAGTGGTCAGCACCTTTGGAACAAGGCATGGGCAGGAGCCTGTGAACTTGGGTTTCATTGGCACACGCTACCAGGTGGCCAAGGTTGAGAACCTGCGGGTAGGGGTAAGCACAGTAGGGCAAACATACCTCTACATACCCAGAATAAAAGACTCTGGCTGAGGGAACTCCAGACAGAAGTGGTTCCTAACTCCAGCTGCACATTGGAATCACCACAGAGGTTCTGCTACAATTTCTCGGGGCATGAGATGTCTAAGAATTCCCTGGTGTCCCCAGCATGCAGTCGAGGGGAGGCCTGCCAGGCTGGGATGAGCTGGGGCCTGACTGGGTACCAGCTGCGTGGACAAGGCATTCTTATAAGTGTGCCCCGCCAGCCCTTGCCCATGAGGCCACTGGCATTGCTGACTGAGGCCTGAGACAGCACTAGGAAACCCCAGAGGTAAGTAAGACCTCGATGATGTTTCTCTCAAACTCAGCTGTAAACCAGGAGCCAAAAAGATAAAATTGGTACTTCCTTTTCTTGTCAGACATGAGGGCATTTATTCCTGGTAGCTAGATAAACAGGAGCCTGAGTGAGCTACCGTCATCTTGTTTGGATCAGAGCGCCAGGCACATGGGGGCAAGGGTTACCACTGTGCCTTTCTTGGCGGGTGGGTCCCAAGTGTCTTTACCAGGTCTCAAGGTTACCAGCTCACCAGATCCTGTAGAGTTGGTTTGTGGGAGAGCCAGCTTCCATCAGAGGAAGCTATGTCGCCAGGTGCCCGTCTGTAGAGGCTGCCCAGCTGTTCCTTACCAAAGAGGGGACATCTCCGTCAGCATGAACATACCTCTTTGGGTATCTACAGGGAAGGAGAAAAGAGCAGGTCACCCAAGGGTGCCTCGCCCCTCCCCTTGTGCCTTTTCGTCCCTCACCATATCTAGCGCAGACTATGTGGTCCCGGGCCCCTGGGAGGAAGACTATGCTAAAGTGAGAGCCTCATCAGCATTTCCGAACCTGGAAAGTCATTGGTGAATAGCAAGACCATCTGTAGACTACTGAGCCCTAGAAATCTGAAAGAAAGGGAAACAGAGTTCTACTTCATTTTCTTGTATCATCTACCAGGATCCCAAATGTTTTAAGAGAACTAACATCTTACAGGCCTAGAGACCTGGCCTCCAGATCAAGGGCTTGTCCAGAAGAGGGTTTGCTCAAGTCAAGACATAATTTAATCACCATTCACTACAGGGATTGGTCCAGGAAGAGGCACATGACCCAAGTTGAGTCCATCAGAGACTCCTCTATGATTTTTGAATGGGAACTTAAGGGAAGAGGGCTCTTCTTTTATGCAGGTGACATTAGGGAGATTGTGCAGAAAGCTAGACCAGGAGGATGGCATTGACACCAGAGGGCAGATGTGGAAAGAAAGGGTTCTGAGAGCAGGCAAGTCCCCTGTCCCAAGCATTCCTGTCGTTCTCTGGGTTTGCTTACATGAACTGGTAGAGTCCTTTTCACTAGTCTGCATGCATGCTTAATCACTCAGCTGTGTACAACTCTTTGCTACCGCATAGACTGTAGCCCACTAGGCTCCTCTGTCCATGGGGATTCTCCAGGCAAGAATACTGGAGTGGGTTGCCATGCCCACCTCCAGGGAATCTTCCCAACCCAGGGATCGAACCCAGGTCGCCCGAATTGCAGGTGGATTCTTTACCATTTGAGCCACCAGGGAAGCCCAAGAATATGGAGTGGGTAACCTATCCCTCCTCCAGGGGATCTTCCCAACCCAGGGATCGAACCCAGGTCTCCCGCATTGCAGGTGGTTTCTTTACCAGCTGAGCCACCAGGGAAGCCCCTAGTCCAGTTGGGTCTATTATTTACAACTGGAAACAGTGATGCCCACAGGAGATTTCAGATGCAGAGTGGAGGCCCCACATGCCCAGACAGAGAAGAGGGTTCAACCCCCACCTTTGCCCCTGCCACACAGGCTGTTTAGACCAGAAGAGCAGGAAGGGCATTGTTTGTGGCTTAGGTCTGTGGGCAACTGCCAATACCAAAGGAAAAAAAGAAATCTGGATCAGCTGGCATCCTCACTCTGGAGCCCCCGTTTATAATTGACAGCAGAGGTGGAAAAGTCTGGGGCCACTGTCACTCCTCTGACTCTGCGTCTGAAGCTGAGATCCGCCATGCAGAGGCCCTGGCTGTCTGGGAGAGCACAGGTCCTCAGGGGACTGCCTCCTGCTGCCTGTCTAACCGCCTTCACTCTCCTCAGCAGGGACTCCCTCAACCACCTTGGTGGTCTTTCCATTTAACCCGCCCACCACCTCCAGCAATATGCTCTGAACCCACAGCCAAGAGTCCCTGGACAGGAACTGAGCCATGCAGCCAGCCAGGCAGCAACCAGGCAGGAGACAAGGCCAGCCTCGCCCAGTGATGGATGGAAAGGGACAGTCACCTTTGAAATGTAGGATCCTGAATGCAAATGACAGGCCTGCCTGGCAGGAGCCTGTTGTCACCACGGGAAGATAAGAGGGGAGAAAATTGAGGCCAGACAAGCAGGGCTCTTTAGCCTTCAGGGCTTTCCGGCTGCTCCTCAATCAGTGTCAAGTTTACAACCTCAGGCCAGACTCCAGTTTACAGACAGTTAAAGCCAGAAAGGGGTGGGATGGGGGGGAGGGGGGCGGTGCTTCCCAGGTGGCGCTAGCAGTAAAGAGCCCACCTGCTAATGCAGGAGACATAAGAGACATGGGTTTGATCCCTGGGTCGGGAAGATCACCTGGAGAAGGAAATGGCAGCCAACTCCAGTCTTCTTGCCTGGAGAATCCCATGGACAGAGGAACTTGGTGGGCTACAGTCTATGGGGTCGCAAAGAGTCGGACACGACTCAGCGGCTAATACTTTCAAAGCCAGAGGAGGCAGTTCCAAGGGTCAGAGAACAGTACCCCCAACAATCCCTGCACTCCATCTAACACCAGACCGTTTGAGCAAGCCCAGTCACTGCCTCCACCCTCGGACACTGCCTCCACCCTCAGACATCCCTACAGCGCTGCACATGCCCTCATCCTAACCCTAAAGTTTGTGTTCATAGATGTCATGCTCTAGATTAGAAGCCTCTGGCTATAAGAAGGTCCATGGATCACATACATGGGGTTACTTTAAAAGCAGCTATAAACTGATGTCTGAAAAACTGACATGCTGTATATATTATTTATGAGAGCAAATGCCATGCCCACAAAGCTCTTTCCATGTGTTAGCTCATGTTCCAAAGAAAGAAAGCTTTTCTGATCCTGTAATAGAAGGTAGAGCCTGTGGATGAAAGCTGGTGGCCACAGTTCCTATTGCAGCCCACCCTTCGGCCATACCTGCCTACTGCTCGCTCTCCAAAACTGTCACTTTCTCTCCTGCTGTCAAGAAGCACATGCCATCCCCTATGGCTGGAAAGTTCTCCCTCTCATCTTTGAAATCCAGCTCATTTTTTGATGCCCTGATCAAAGTCTTCTCCACGAAGCGATCCCTCTATGAGGAGACCTCAGGCCACAGTGCTGATCCTCATCATAGCGGATCTGACCGCCCTGCAGTGAGTGGTGTGTGTGCATGTTTTTCCCTTGAGATTGTGAGCACCTTGAGGGCAATAACCCCGTGCCATTCCTCTGTATCTCAGCTTTCAGCAAGGCACCTGGCAGACACACACTAAAGGTGGGTTGAATTGATGTGCATAGGGTAAACACTTTCTATATAAAGAATATGCCTGCCATGTGGGAAGACTGGGTTGGATCCCTGGGTCAGGAAGATCCCCTGGAGAAGGCAATAGCAGCCCACTCCAGTATTCTTGCCTGGAGAATTCCATGGACAGAGGAGCCTGGCAGGCTACAGTCCATGGGATCACAAAGAATCAGACATGACCAAGTGACTAACACTTTTACTTTCTATAAAAAAAGAATCTGCTTTGGTGCCACTTACATTCTAGGTGGAGGTGGAAGGGCTAAGCTGGAATAGAATTGGAGCTTATTTAGTTGAAATTCTTTTCTCCAGCCATCAAACAGCAATTATTTTTCAATTCCCCATTCCTCCAACACAAAATACACACACATACATACACCCTAAACTCTAAAGCCCTACGTTCCTAAATAAGACAAAGAAAGGGGCTGGAAGTTGTATGAGCTTAATAGTCACAATTTTCCTTACTGGTTTCTTATTATAATACTTCTTTTTCATACAGGAATTTATACTGAGGTGTTGGGCCTCCAGCCAGCTCTTGGTCCTTCTGATTAGAATTGTATTTTTCCCAAGAAATTCATTTTTAACAAAATTCTATAAAAACAACCACCATGAATCCCTCCAGAATTCATTATAGAAAGTCTTTGCCTGTATTAAAAACTGGATTCCAATTTGATCCTGGCTAGGCTTATCAAGACGCAGAGGTCTTACTCGAACATATCTGTGAAGCTGTGAAATCTACATAGAGGTGGTTACCAGGGCAAGCTGGGGTATTAAGCCAGGCACTGCAGCCTGGGCCAAGAGCCAGCTATGACCTTCAGTCCAGACATACCAGAACTGAAAGTGTCCTCTGGCTCCTTTTACCCCAGCCTGCTGTATCCCAACAAGTGTCTTAGAGTTGCCCCGAGAGGAGGGTGTCTGTCTTTGGCTCCCATAACAGCTTCCCTTTTCCTACCCTGTGATGCCCTCAAACTTCTATGTCACCTTCTTGGCTCCCATCCCCTGAGAAGCCTATACCTGGAAAGAGTCTAATAAGTGTGTTTACACTGAACAGGCAATGACAGGGGAAAGTTTAATGAATTACACATCTCGATGTTAATAATAGGGATTTAAACCAAAGGAATGAATCTCTAATTGTGAGATTCGGGCCTCAGTAAGGCCACTGAGAGAAACATTTTAGGGGAGCAAGGAGAACACTTGATTAGGAACAGCCAAACAAAAAGAAAGATGCACTTCAATCGCTGGCCAAAATATTCCGACCAAAGACGTCAGGCGAGCCATGATGGCTGACCCCCGCTCCGGAGTACCTTGTAGACAGCATAGCCGATGCTGAGCATGCCCTGTCCCATCCTCTTCTGTCGCCGGCGATTCTTCTGCATCAGCCCCAGCAGTACCGTGCAGCAGGGTTCACCGATGCTATCCTCCTGGTGATCATCCACCTCGTCCAAATGGATTTTGAACTGGGGATTGGTCCAGTAAGTGGCTGGAAGTCACCCAGGAGACGGTGGTTCCCCACAAGGTAGGTGAGGTGATCAGGAAGAACAGAATGAAAAGGAGGAACTGTGATCATCCCCAGAAAGCATAACTCTGGCCAAACTGTGCCAGGTAAGCAGGCCTCAGCAAGATTGCTTTCCAAGGTAGTCGGCATTTCCTCCTATCTCCCTACCATGCCCACATACCAGCACACACACACACCCAGCATGTGCAAACTTTGCACTTGTTCATTTCATCAACCAGGGGCCCTGATATGCTTGACTGGGATATTCAAGGTCCCGAGGTCCCAGGGCTACACGAGGTCCCTCTGGGGAGGGCCAAGTCTTCCTGGGGAAATGGTTAACATCTCCTTGTTCCCAGCTCCTGGCCTGTGAAGATGAACCCAACTCCTGGAGGATGGAGGTGTCTGGGGAACAAGCAGGTCTCTGGCTCAGATGAGAACAAAAGTCCAGTGAAGACTAGGAACCTAGGGGGTCTCTCCTGACAGGCTATAAAGATGACCACTCTTGCCTCCAGGAAGCCCCATCTGATAGGCCCCTGCTTCAGATCACAGCCTGAAACAGCCCTGATTATAGATCGATCCTCTGTCCAGAGGCCCAGGGGCCCCTCTAGATGACTCAGCATTGCAGCCAGTGATGAGACACACTCCCCTCAAGTACGGTGGAAAAGGAAAAGGCAACCCACTCCAATGTTCTTGCCGGGAAAGTCCCATGGATGGAGGATCCCAGTGGGCTATAGTTCCTGGGGTCACCAAGAGTTGGACACGACTGAGTGACTAGCACTTCAAGTCACTTCAGCAGTCTCCAACTCTTTGTGGCCCTGTGGACCACAGCCCACCAAGCTCCTCTGTCCATTGCACTCTCCAGGCAAGAATACTGAAAAGGGTTGCCATGCTATCCTCTGGGGGATCTTCCTGACCCAGAGATCAAACCTAAGTGTCTTTTGTCTCCTGCATGGGCAGGCGGGCTCTTTACCACTAGCACCACCTGGGAAGCCTAACTGGCGATTAACAAGCGTGTCGGCCACACCACCTGTGGATATTTTAAAAGACTGCTTCATTTCAAATATAACCTTAAAAAAAAATCTCTCCAAATAGCAACTGTACAGGCTAAGGCACAGAGAAGGCAAATGGGTTACCCAGGGGCAGACAACAATTCTACGACAGACTCAAGTGGTAGAACATAATTGAGGAAGATGGGCTTGATGGGCCATCTCCATGCCAGGGCCTCAACAATGTCAATAATGATGTGCCTGGGGGCGGGTGGGGAGGTGGGGGAGGGGGGGAGGGAGTAGTAGGGGAAGAAGGGATCCTTTAAATAAGTTCCAAAGTGATGAAATAACAAGGCTTTCACAAATGACCAACAGCCACTGGTTATTATATTTTCTTAACAATAAAATTACAATCCCACCTTCCCAGAACCTCCACTTTCTTTTTTTTTTTTTAGGACACAAGTGTGTAGATTTTAAAGCCAAATATCTGCCAACTCCAGAGGAGCCAGAGACAATTCTGTAATCTTCTGTTACTTACATCATTACCAAAGGGCAGGAACCATCCATCTCTTCTCGACAGCTAGCTGGCGGCACAGATGGGGTCGCGATTTCGTGCATACAGATACCTTAGGCACCTCCTACAGTGCCAAGCTCCCAAAATGATCCATGCAAATTTCCAACACATTTTCTAAGAGCTTGCTAATGGTGAGCATATTTTAATTTCTCCCAAATGCAACATTACTGCAATCCCTACATATTTTTGTTTACTCCTTAACGGAGCTCGAAGAAGAGAATGGGTCATAAAAATAATACATCCCATTTGTATAACACTACACCATTTACAAAGCACTTCCAAAAGCTGGTATTATCCCTCCACTTTGACGATTGGGAAATTGAAGCTTAGAACAGGGAAATGACCCTCCCAGGATCCCAGAACCATTAGACTGAGCATCTGAGCAACTGTGGCATGAAAGGAACTCCCTCCTCCCTCTCTGCTCAGCGTTCATCTCGGCCATCAGAAATGGGAGCTTAGGTTGGAGGGGGACAAAGAACCAGAGACCCAGTCAAGCCCCAGGATTCCACCCACGTGGGATTTTGTTCTAATGCTGCTTCTACACCCTGAGCACAGGCCTGCACTGAGCTCTGTCATGAGAACGAGGCCCAGCGCCTACACATCTAAGTCCGTCAACAAGGTCAACATCAAACTAGGAGAGGGAGCATGGAGCCTGGGGGGGCGGGGGGGGGGGGGGGGTGGAGAGGGTGGGTTTTGCTTTCTTTCATTTCTCCTGAGAGATGTGGGGCTGTTTTTCGGAGTTTCTTCCTCTGCTGCTGCCTCAGGTGATTCGACCTAGGATGAGCCTGTATATGTAGACATTAGTGATCTCCCGCCAACAGGAAGGCTTCCCACCTTTAATAGGATGAGGGCCCGGGTTAGCACAGTAGCAGTGGTTTGCACCAGACTATCCCCACCAGGGAGGGTGCTCCAATGACTCCCAGGGGGAGCAGACAGTGGCCATTTCCACGCCCTGCGTGTGACCACCCCTGATGAGGCTGACAGGCCCCGCCACCTCCAACTTAGGTGCAAACAAAGCAAAACAGCCACTAGGATGCAGTCTACCAACACAGTGATGCTGCACCTGTCCCAGGGCACAGTGGGCCAAGTGCCAGCCAGCTGGGCCGGGGGGAGATGGAGGAAGCCCCAGAGAAGAACAAGAGACCTTGGTGCAGAGTCAAGTCACGGTTAGTACAAAGAACAGCCTTTGAAGGCAAGGGGCAGGTGGGTGGAGCAGAAAGTCTGAACACGCAGAGATGCTGAAGAATGAGGTTACCTGAGATCGAGCTGCAGGTAAGGGGCTGCAGAGTCACCACCCACCCCTGCAGCCTTGGCCTCCAAGCCCCAGAAAGAGGCTGGGCCACCAAGTGGTGTCAGGAGCCAGAGGACAGAGAGCAAAGGCATTGTCCCAAGATTAACAGATAAGGGTGCCCAGCCCAGGGAGGACAAGACAGAAGACGAGGTGGACACAGTGTCACCCTCCTCCCCCCACCTCACCTGGGTAGTTCTGGCAGCCGCCAGCCGTGGAGCCCCGAGTCCAGCACCCATTGAACAGCACCAGGTTCCATTTGCGCACCTCCTCGCTGCTCAGTGAGTCCAGGGACAGGTTGCAGATCTCCAGCCGAGAGAACTGCCTCAAGAAATCCGAAAAAGACATCCTGGGGGCAAAGGGATCAGTGAGCTCTCAGTCAAGAGAGCTGGGCTGGAAAGGTGGTGGAAGGTGTGGCCCAGTGGGCACAGGACAGAGCAGACGTGGGCTAACTTTCCTACACCGCACTGTACAAATACGCAGCGATCATTGGACAAATGCCCCACTATTTCTTTTTAAATGACTTATAACTCACCAGTCAAACAATGGTATTTTAACAGCAGTGAAAAAAGTGTACAGTATAGGCAAATTCCTCACTATTGCTTGCATTTCTGTTCTTAAAAAGCTCGCCTCTTATATCCAACAAACCAGCAAAGAGATTCAACCATAAACTGCAGAGACGCTGGGAGGTAAAATGAACCAAGTCACCACCTCGAGGTGACTGGTTAACTCTGATTGGTGTCCAGCCTAGAGATGGTCCCTAAGCCACCTAGTCTAACCATGTCCTTATTATCTTCCCTAGGGAGTGAAGGAAGTTGTTGTATTTTGATGCTAATCTAAACCTTGGACTTTGAAAAGATACAGAAACTGAGAAAGTCAGGCTAATAGCTAATCCATGTTGAGGCCCAGGTATCTTGGTTTCTACCTTTACTGGAGTAAGAGGGGAAGAAGAAAGAAGCCCCCTGGCCGGAAACCACATTGAATTCCTGGAACACCTAGAGAGAACTGCCCATGTGCCAACCAGGAAGGAATCCACAACTAAGAGGACAGCACTCCTGCAGACCCTCTCACCAAAACTCTCCATCCTCGGCTTTCTTGTCCAGCTGTTCTTTCTGCCTGGGGTCTATGTAATTCCACTCCGGTGCACTGGGAAAAAAAGAATAAAGTTGCTGTTGCTGTTGTTTTAAGGAAGCAGAGGTGATGGCTCTTGAAGAGTTTGCTGAAGAGCAAGCTATTTACTGCAGCTCAGCTTCCCACCCTCCCCACCTCCCCGCCTCGCCACCAACCCCAGATATGGGGAATATCAAAATGACTGGGGGCAGGGGGAGGGTATGAGATGGTAGGGGGTGCCATCTGGGGAAGGGACAGGACCCCACAGGCACTAGCAGGGTGACCTCAAACATGCAGCAGGAGGAACACTGGGCCACGGCTTTGCTCTAATTTCACTCTCCAGGCAAGTTCTACATTCATGCCTGATTCAACCCCCCAGGTCCTGGATCATAGGCCTGGGCAAGTCCAGGGGAAGAGCTGTGAGAATGGCCAGCAGAGAAAGGCCACCTCCTCCTCTTCTCAGTTGGTGAGACATCCTTCTGGGTTATCTGTCTGAGGTGAAGATACCGTGAGAAGCCCTAAGCATCTCGGACACATAAACATGGTCCCCTTCCTGAGCCCGCAGATGCCAATCACTCCCAATTTTGTGACAGTTTCCCTGGAGTAATGGCACCCTGCGAGGCTTCCTGCTGGCAGCCTTTCTGTGGCAATACCCACATACTTTGTTCAAATGCCATCTCCAGCTACCTGACCTTTAAGAAGTGAGGTTTCCCTGAAATATGTATGCAGTGTCTAAATAACTAAGCAGCATCAAGATCCATCTTTAAAAAAAAAAAAAGAAAATCCCTTCCCTGAATGCTTTCGGCAAAACATGGAGACCTCCCCTTGGCCGCATGAACACCAGGACTAAGCCCAGCCTCTCCCTCCAGGGAGCTCTCAGGTCCCCAAAAGATCAGGCAGGGGAACTCCCAGAGCCTCTGTAATTCATGGAAACAGTCACTGAATCAGAACCAAAGCTCTGAATGTGCTTGTCATAAACAAAGATTAGGAGACAAGTTGGAGAATTTGAGATCTGACCTAAATATCCCAGCTAGTTTCTTGAAACTAACTGGAAAAAAATTTTTCTAACTTAAAGACACTGAGCTGAGGCTAGGGGGTCTCACAGAGCTGCAGCACCCTCCCCCACAACATCCATATAGAAACACCCCAGGCTGTGTCTCCAGATGGTGGTGCCCGCCAGTCATCACCTCGAACCCCTGGACCTGTCCCAGCCTGTTAAGAGGCTGAGCAGCATCAGGGAAAGGAGATAAAGCCCCATAAGCCCTGTAAACAGCTTGGGAAACAGCTGCAGCTTAAAATGGCCAAAACTCGGGGTTTCTATTTCATTCAGCTATGACATGCTTTTGGGGCAGTCGGTAGAACTAAGGTTTTGGGTTTTCCTCCATCACAGGCAGTGGAATGAAAAGTCTTTAATATAGGAGTCCATCTGTGGCCTTGGGGACGTGTGTTTCTTCATGACACAAATCTGAAGGGAAGGACTGCAGTTATGAGCAGTAATGAAGTGTGATTAGTTCATAAAAGTAATACAGTTCCCTTCCAAAGCCCTGGTGGCATCATGCAGTACGGACAGCACATGGGGTACATATGAGGCTTAAGGATGTGTTTTGGGCGGTAGCGGGGGAGGGGGGTGTTTTTATGACCATTCCCATTTCTGGCGGCTCTTCATCCATGACACTTGTGAGTTCTCCATCCTCCCCTAGCGGCGCCAACCTGCCTCCCCCGTGCCAGCGGTGCTAACTAGGGTGGAAACCAGACCATGCTCTCTCCATCCTCCTGTACTACGGTAGCACTGATTCCAGAACACAGCTGTCCCAGGACACCACGGGAGGCCTCTCTCTGGGTTCAGGCACCATCTCTGAGAGGCCTGGGTCCCTCCGGTCATTAATGGCTTTGTCAGGAGAGATCAGTACCTGCCAGAAATGAGCTCTCAGCGAGCGGGCACACCCCCCGTTCATCCTCCTGCCTGCGGCAGCCAGTGACTCCTCTAAGATTCAGTTCCTCTTTCTAAGCGCGTTTCTTCCTTGTGCTGAGGGGTTTGGCCTTTGTCAGAGTAACCAGACTTTGCGAAGTGGAAAGAATTCGATCAAGAGTGATGGGTCTCACCTTTGGATGACCGCCGTGGTACACAGAAAACAAGCAAACCCTCAGGCACGAAGCAAAATTCCACTGAGCTGCCAAGCTTGCAAATGCCAGAGCAGAGCAAGGAATCAAAGACTACTGCTGAGTGGGTTTTGTTTGGCTTTTCCCCACCTGGAACCATCTAAAATTCTTTTCTGAACAGGCTGTGTGATTTGCGGATAGGAAGCGCCGCGAGCACACTGCCCCGGGGGTCTCAGAATCACTGCGTGTGTTTTGCCCAATGCCTTCCCCGCAGAGGGAGGTGGGCACGGGCAGGGAGGCAGGGGAGAACCTACTCGTCGCTCCAGGCCCCCTTCCACTCCACTTCGCCCCACGGGTTCCGGAGTCTGATCAGCCTCTCTGGACAGCCCTGGAAATCCACCTGCAAGGGCCACACACAAAGGCAAGTGAATCTCCGCACCCAGCCCTGCCGCCCTGCGTTCGTGTCTGCACCTGAGCGGACTTGCATTCAATTCCTCAAAGGCCTCTAAACATGTCTTCTTTTCACACATTTTTTCAGGCCTTAGCTCTGTTTTTTCACAATCGGGTTGAATAAATAAGTGAGTCTAGCATAAAAAAACAAGCATCTGTCGGCTTTAACTTGGCTTAAAATTTTATAGTTGACTCAGTTCTTAATATATGAGACCTGTTGATAATACATGCCCTCCAACAAATACTAAGAGCAGAGCAATTAGCATTTCATGAGCTGGTGCTATGACCCAGGCACCAAGCTGGGCCTTTCAGATGCATTATCACCACATTTAAACTTCACAACCATCCTATAAGTTGGGTGCTGTTATTATCTTCATTTTAATCTCCCTCAAAACTCTGAGACACACAGAGAGTGGATATATGTACATGGATAACTGATTCACTTTGCCGCACACCTGAAACTAACACAGCATTGTAAATAAAATATATTCCAATAAAAATTAAAAAAAAAAAACCACCTCTGAGACCTAGACAGAGGGGTTGAATTATCCAAGGTTACCTAGTTAGTAAGTAATAGGTGGAGGACGGGCACCCAGGCAGCCTGTCTGAAAGCCCATACATTCATCCACCTTCCCCTACTCTCTATGGAACCCCATTTGTGTATTTGCTCACATACACAAACACGATGAACTGTTCAGTCTTCAGTATCTGACCTTCCTTTGTATCCTCCGTCATGCCCTCAACCCAGTGTCTACACATACATGCTGAATTCATGTTTGGGAATTGACTTCATTAAGGCGTGTATTTGTGAAACACAACACAAATACACACACTGAACATTAACGCCTTTTTAATAAATAACAAAAACTAAGACACCATTGCATTTCCCTTTTTGCCTTAGCCCTCAGGAAACCCAAAGCAAAATTAATTTCTCCACTGGAGCACTGTCTTTAGCCTGGACTGTCTTCTGTATTTTGCCTTTGTTGTATGGTTTTATTAAGTCTGTGCTTTTCATTGCAAACCACTGCACATCCTTTTTGGAAGTAGGCAGACTATAGTAAATAAAAATAATGAAAAGCTTAGCCCGTGCTTTCTCCACGGGTTGGAGAGTAAGGAATAGCTGCGTTCCTCTCACTATCACACCTCACCTTGAAAGCTGGGGCAGGTATTACTGCCTTTTTCGCCTTGAGGATCCCATGGGTTTCCAGTGCTTTACCTGTACAAACATACTTCTCAGAAAGAGTATGGATCTAACTGACAGTTTCTACAACTTTCCTCTAAAACCTTCTGTCCTATCCTGGCCACATCTCAGAGGAGAGCCTGCATTTAGTTAGAGCCCATAAAGCTGTGGCTCAGAGAGGTTACGTAAGATCCCCTCTCTTTCTCTCTAGGATGCCAGGGATTTACGGTAATACCATCATGCACTACCCTACCCTTCCATCCCTGCCCAACTTTACCTCTTCAACTCCAGTGACCGAGTATGCGTGACCCTTAACCAGCTTTTGGCTGGTGATGGCTTCCGTTTCGGCTGCACTGGAGACCTGAGTTGAGAATAAAGAAGTCCACTCAGAGTGGCTGACCCTGACCTTCGTGGGGCCAGTCCTACAAGGCTTTCTAAGCACATGCTACACAGCCAGGAGGGTCCCAGTGCAGGGCTGGGGACATATGCAGGCAGAGCAATTAACCCCAGGTAAACAGAGCTCTCTCCATCCACTCCTCTTTGATCAGGCCTGCCTGCCAGTCCTGGAAAATGACTTACCAGCCTTTAAAATGACATAGAAAGCTGGGAAGTCATTTATTCCCCAAGAGGGATACCACGACTGCCTGTAAAAGCCTAACCATAACAACCCCTCTGGACTGGTCCCCGTTCACCAGTGGGGGTCCCCAAAGTCCCTCCTCAATAGTTCTGCACCTTCCCCAGGGTCCACATTACTTCTCTACCAAAAACACACACATATCCTGCTGGGGTTTTTATAGAGAGGAGAAAGGGAGATTGTTCCTGCCTAGTCATTCATCTGTGTGAGATCATGGTAAGGAGAGAAAGAGCAGGTGGAGGGGCTGGTGGCCTCCAGGCTCTGGTCCCCAGGCTACCTTGGCGCTGCATACTGCCAACCCCCAGACAGGGCATCACCCCTGGGTCAAAACCTCTTCCCGTGTCTTCAGTGAGCTCCAAGCCCCCATCATATATTGTTGATCACTGTGTTTCCAAAATCCCAAGATTACTTAGCCAAACGGGGGTGGCAAAGATCCAGGGCCCAGGATCTAAGGATCAAGGCTGCATTCTTAGGGCAATTCCTGCAGAACTAAAGGGGCTTGACACTTAGGGCTCCTAACATTTCTGAGTTTATGAGCCCAAACTCTGGTTCCTATCCATTAATTAGGTCTTGCCATCAGCTCCCACCCGCTAGGGACCAATACATCATGGGACTTACTCCATAAGCCCCAGACTCTGACCCAAAGCCTTCCCGGCCTCGAGCCCCCGATCTGGTCCCTTCCCTACCACATGCAGGGAGGAGAAGCAGAGAGAAGCCATCCCAGCTCACGTCAATGGAGCAGGCCAGCAGAGACCCCGAGCGGAGGGCCTTCCGGATGGTCTGGAACAGACTGGCCGGCGGCTTCTTCAGGTTATAAAACTCAGAGATGCCACCTGTGAAATCCTCAAATCCCTCCACCGTGGACCCTCCAGTGAGAGCCTCATAAGAACCGTTGAGCCTGTTGAACAAGTAAGAACACAGGTATCATCCACAGCCATTAGCCCACGTGGGATGGGGCAGGGGCGCTGCGAGGACGTGGTGCGCCCTGGAGGGCACAGGGGGGCCTTAGTCAGTTCTGTCTGTGGGCCAGGGATTTAGGCACAGTTTCAGAAGGCCAGTTCAGCACTCTGCCAGGAACGAATCTCAGAACGCCTCTCACGAAGCCAAGCGCTCTTTCAAAAAGCAAAGTGCAGGACTTCCCTGGTGGGGTCCAGTGGTTGAATCTGCCTGCCAATGCAGGGGACACGGGTTTACAGGACACTACTGAAGCCTGCATGCCTACAGCCCGTGCTCCACAGCAAGAGAAGCCACCCTAATGAGAAGCCCAAGCATTGCAAATAGATGGCCTTTACTCGCTGCAACTAGAGAAAGCTAAAGCGCAGCAACGAAGACCCAGCACAGCCAGAAAATAATACATAAAAATAAAAAGTAATGTGTAATCGCTCCAGAGCTGACCTTGACATCTTGGGTTTTGGGGGAGTTGAGGGCATGGGTAAGGATGAAGGGGACCCTCCCTCAAGGCTGAGAGGCCTCCTTTGGGGCTTGCTTTGGGAATAAGGCTGGGAAGGAACAGAGGCTGCAGAAAAAGGGGACCAATCAATAAAATGAATTAAAAGAACCCCAAAGAAGACTTTGAACATTGAATGCCGGTAAGAAGAAGAATGACCACCAAACAAAGGGTAGAGACCTTGGTGAGTCTTATATCTAAGCATATTTGCTTTATTCTTCTTCCTCATCACTCTTTAAAAAACTCACACTGACCGAAGAACTGACCTGGAGGCTTTAAGAGGACAAAACCAACGTCCCAATTCACACATTCATGTGAGACAGAGCTGAGCTTTGAACTCCTAGTCCAATTTTTTGTTTCTCTGTTATTGGGGATACTGTACACGGCGGGGTCTGGGTGCTGGGAAAGACTTGGTCAGGGTACCCAGAGTCGGCGGGGAGGGAGCAAGCTCCCCCAGCTCTATGCAGTCTCCCAGCTCCTACCTGCCCCACTTACTTGGCATAGGCCTTCTCCAGCAGCGCGCTCCAGAATTCACTGCCTTCTTCGGAATGCAGGAAGAGCAGCTTTCCATCCTTGGTGGGAAGCCTGTCATCCACGACCACCTCCACCCACTCTCCATACTGCCAGAACTGGGGGAGGGAAATATAGCATCCGCTTACAGGGATGAGCCGACAGGCAGAGTTGGCGTCCTCAGGGGACCTCGGAAGGAGCCTCTGAGCTGGTCAATGCTCCAGCCTTTAATGAACTGGATCTGTCATTTAAGAGCAGGATCTGTCTTACTTGACCATGTCCACGGGAGATGCCAGTGAAAGCGGAAAACAAGTTCAGAGGCTGAATTTGTGAATGAGAGGAACTGTACCATGCTGTGGCAGCAGTGGGTGACTCGAGCTCATATCTCCTGACCTTCACTCACTCCAAGTGCTTTCCTCAAGGCCACGTGGCCTAAAGGAGATGGGAGGGGACAGGCGTGTGGGTGACTGGATGAACACGTCAAAGCAAGGGTTCTCAAACTCAAGCACACATCAGAAGGCCCTGGAGGGATTGTTAGAACCTAGGCTACTGGGCCCCAAACCCAGACTTCCGACTCTTGGCATGGGTCCCCACACTATGGAAAGTAGGGTCAAGGGCCAAGAGCTAGGCGGGATACCTGAAAATGAAATATTCCCGCGTAGTTCTCCTGGAAGCTCTGGTCCCTGGGGACCACGCGGTGCAGCAGCTCTCGGTTCAAGGTGAGGGAGGCAATGGCCGCCAGAAGCCAGCAGTCACCTGCGCCGGGTCAAGGGGGACACAAGGGTCAGGCCAGCAGGCTCTCTGCTTTCTCTGATTCACTGGCCCGTAGTCTAGAGTCACGTGACTCCCTTCTAGGTCAGAGAGTCGGACTCTTCCTCAGTGTGTGAAGGTCCCGCAGCCTCCTTGGAAGTTCTTAGCTCTTCCCTCACCACCTTCCACACACACATACACACACACACGCTGACCATTCCACGTGTCTGAAGCATTCAAGAGTGAACTAGAAAACAGAAAAGAAGCAGCAAAAATCAGCCTCTTTGATTCCTTAATAGCAACGTTAAGAAAACATCTGGGGGACTTCCCTGGTGGTCCAGTGGTTAAGAATCTGCCTTGCAATGCAGGGGATGTGAGTTTGATCCCTGGTCAGGGAACTAAGACCCCAAATGCGTTGGAGAAACTAGGCCCATGCGCCGCCACCACTAAGCTCATGTGCCACAAGTAGAGAGTCCATGCGCTGCCACGAAAAATCCATGTGATGCAATGAAAATCCCGCATGATCCCACATGCTGCAACCAAGACCGGTATAGCCAAATAAATAAATATTAAAAAGAGAAAACATTTGGTTGGGGGAGACACTGAAGCAATGTGGTGAGCGCAGGGGTGTGTGTGTGTGTGTGTGTGTGTGTGTGTGTTCCTTGGCCTTGGGTAACAGAGTTGCCTCTTCATGTCTGTTGGAGGACTGCCCTTTTATGTTTCAGAGCTCACCATGACAGGCTTGATCTCACATTGCTTATAACACTCCTGAGATAATAATTAGCATAAAATTATCATACTTTTACACACAACAAATAAAAATTAAGAGAGGTTAAAAATGATTGGGCTCAGCGCTGGTCACTTTGGTGATCCAAGTAAATGCAAAAGAAAACAGAAAAATGCTTTCTGTTCAAGTTGGGATCCCCCCACCCCCTGAGTGCTGTCTCCATGGAAAGTATCTTAATCCCCCATGGTGTTGACTCCAAAGGTGAAGCACAGGCCCCAGACACCCCTTACTGACATTAGCATCCTGTGGTGGATCTAGCATCCTGGAATTGATGTAAACTTGTGTCACATCCATTTACCTGCTTATTCTACACCAGTCTCTGAGATCTCAATGTCCCATATGTGCTGCTTGTTGCATGAAGGAATAGTCCATCCTACCAGTCCAATAGCTGCCTCCTCCCAGTTTCATTCCAGAGGCCTACTTCTAGAAGTCTAGGGTTTGGTGACAAGTTTGTCCCATTCCTATCCCACTGAAATGGCTTCCGAACCCAGCCTGTGTGTCACCTTGTCC
Source organism: Odocoileus virginianus (assembly GCF_023699985.2). NCBI lineage: Eukaryota > Metazoa > Chordata > Mammalia > Artiodactyla > Cervidae > Odocoileus > Odocoileus virginianus. Next base: position 51,730,055 of record NC_069684.1, on the reverse strand, counting down.
ACAGAAACAAAATCTGAATGTCTTCAGGGTATCTTCAGAGGAAGTCCCTTCAACCTTTCAGAGTCCCTCTGAGGACCTTGTCCAACTCTCCATTTTCTTTCAAAGCTGCGGCCCAGGTTGCATACATAGTCCAAGATGAACACACCAAGGTTTTCTCAGATGCAGGCTACCTGAGCAGGCAGTAAGTGAATAGTGGTCCAGAAGCCCACCTCCGAGCATCTGTCACCTGCTCAGAACAGCTCCATCACCAGGTCATCCTAGAAAGCCTTTTGGTCTATCTGCCCTCATCTTCAACAGAGAGGTTCCTGATTTGGTCCCAACAGTAATTCCTCTCCCTCTCCCTTTACCCAACCAGGCTCATGCATTTTCTCTCTCTCCCTCTCTCACACACAGTTACTTTTTGAAGAGCTTTTCTGACCTGGAAGGCAGCCTACTCCCTGCCTCCCACTCTCACTGACAAATGCCCTCCTCCCTAAGGCAGTGGGGCCTCCAGGTGGGACCAGACCCAGTAGCTGGAGGAGATAAAAATTGGTACAGCAGGTATGGGACTGCAGCTTTTCATTAAAGGAGACTCAGGGGGACCAGTACCTCGTTCAAAGACAACTTCCAAAGAGTAGATAAAATAACATATTCCCTTCTCTCACTCCAGCCTTCCTCCTGTTAACACATGTGACCATCTCATTCCTCTGCTCAGAAATCTTCGACTTCCTCCACTGCTCAAGAACAAGATAAAAACTAATGGAGCATTAAGACCCTTCACGACATGCCTCCTTCCTACTTCCCCTGCCTGCCTCCCACTGTCCTCCCACCGTGAGTCTGGTCTCCAGATGAACTCAGATCTGCACACACCATGCCCTGGTCTTTCCCAGAGCACGTTTTCACTCATCCATCCTCTGGGCTTGCAGACTCCTTGCTGTAACACCATCCCCTTTTCCCTCCTCCTTGAAGCCTCCCCTGATGCTTCTCATCCTCCAAGCACAGGTCATCTCTTTTACCTGTTTCCCAAAGACCTCATGTATATGAGGTTGACCAAAAAGTTCATTCAGATTTTTCTGTATGCTGTTAAGGAAAAACCTGAACAAACTTTTTGGCCAATCCAGTACTTCTTGGTACACAAGCTCTTCCCTGTCCAATTCCTGACCCACCTCGATGCCCCATGTGCTCCATCCCAAGCCCCCAGCACCTTTCTGGTCCACCTGAACGAGACTGTCTTCCCCACCATCTTCCCTACCCCCTCCCCCGCCTAGTCCTCTGCAATCCCTTCCTGCAGAACAGGCACATGGATCCCTTCATCTTGGCATCCCCAGCAGGTAGCCAACACATAGCAGGGACTCAATAAATGTTTAATGAATAAAAATAAGTGTTTGCAGAGAAAGACAAGTATCTCATGATTTCACTTATATGCAGAATCTAAAATATGATACACATGAGCTTATATACAAAGCAGAAACAGACTCATAGACATGGTAAATAAACTAACGGTTACCAAAGGGGGGTAGGGAAGGATAAATTAGACTTTGGGGATTAGCATATACAAACTACAAAATAAAACCGATAAACAACAAGGTCCTACCATAGCTCAGAGAGCTATATTCAATATCTTGTAATAAACCATAGTAGAAAAGAATATGAGAAAGAATTTATATATGTATAACCAAATAACTTTGCTATATACAAAAGTTGTAAATCAACTATAACTTTAAAAATTTTTAAGACTTTTTAAAAATTTGTAAATATGTGAAGGCAGTGCTAGTGGTTAAGAACCCACCTACCAATGCAGGAGACATAAGAGACGCAGATTCAATCCCTGGGTAGGGGAAGAGCCCCTGGAGAAGGAAATGGCAACCCACTCCAGTATTCTTGCCTGGAGAATCCCAGGGACAGAGGAGTCCACAGGGCCGCAAAGAATCAGACACGACTGAAGCGACTTAGCACGCACACACGTGACCAAATGAATCGATGATTCATATTTTTTTTCTTATGCAAATTCCCAACAGCACCTCACATGTTTGCACCTGAACATCCCTGGTGTGTGGAGAGGTGGAGCCCAAGGAGGACATGCCCTGAACGTGACAAGAGTCAGCTCCGCCAGTAGCGGGGCCTCAGGCTCTAGAGCCCGAGGGCAGAGGGAGGCAAGGGAAGACCTCCGCAGGGGTGCAGGCCTCTGGGAGTGGGCAGTGACCGGTCCGCAGCCCTCCCTGAGGCAGGAGGCCTCTCACAGAGATCCGAGCACACCTCCCTTCACGAGCTGCCGCCTTGGCTCTCTTCTGATACCAATGCTCTTGCTGCCAGACAGGCTGCTTCCAACAGCCACCTAGAGCATTCCTTAGACATTACAACTCACTGCAAGGACACAAAGTGTCCCTCCGCTGCTGACATCAAAGGGGCTGCCCAGCTGGAGGGGAGTTTAATTTGTTCTTAATTTGCCTCATTCCTGACATTTCCCCGGGTCTGCCTGGCTCTCGCAGCCAGCACAGAGCTGCGAGGAGATGCAGTGGGTACCCGGGCTCTGGGATGCCTGCCAGGGGCTCCGTAAGGTGTCGATGCACAGTCATCACAGAGATGCTTTCTCTAAGGCACAGATCCAAATGAGCGTGTTCCTCTTCCGAGAACCCTCTTGGGAGGATGCACGTTTATGCTGTCGCTCAAAACATTTCAGAGACGTGTTTGGGGATCTGCCTGGACACCTGCACATAGACGTCGAATTCTCCTCTGTGGACACACAGCTTGATCTTTCAGCACAATGTTAATATCCAAAAGCAACCGAGCGGCTTTTGGATCTACGTTTAGTGGTGAATAAGATGGACAGAAAAAACTGGGAGAGAATCTTGATGGTCAAGGCCCTCCTCCCCAACCACCCTCCAACGAGGGCAGGTCCCAGTTACAGAGTCGCCGACCAGAGCTAGAGAATGGCTCCTGCGCCCCTGTCCTCGTGGGAAGTCTGGGACCATCCGAGCTTTGTTCTTCCCACTCCTTCTTCAGGTTAGATATTGAACGGGCTTAATATTTATTAAAACAATAAGCTGACTTATTTTCTACTCCACTCAAACTTTCCACTCATTGCATGAGCAGGCTTCAGGGCTCTAGTAAACAGCAGGGAGATCCCACTCATTATAATGGAGCTGCTGCCCTGCTTCGTGAAAAACATGTTTTAAGTCACTCAGGAAATAATAATCCTGAGTCAGGCTTTGTTAAAAACAAACACATGAAAAACTCCAAATTCAAAAATTCCATTTACATGTTACCATCAAATCCTGATGATCGAAACACGCAGTGTTAGGATAAGCCCTAGGTATCAAGAACTGGGGCTATAACCCAAGAGAACTTTTCAAGCATCAAGGGAAGAAGTGGAGATGCTACCAGGAGGAGAGAGGAAGAGAAAAAGAGAGAGAAAAGGTCAGACATTGGAACCCCTGTCATCATTCCTCTTCCACCGGGAGGTTGACCAATGGCCGGAGCAGCAACTATAGCAAAACCACAAAGAGTTTTAAAGAGGAAGCCAGAGCAGAGAGGATTTATGCCCTGCTTCCCACGGAGGACTCGGGGAGCAGAATAAAAATGGCACCACGGCGAGCTCGGGCGGAGAGAAGATGCAGAAGGTGGTAAGGTGCGCCCTCTAGGGACTTGCTGGTGGTCCAGCAGCTGAAACTCCACGCGCCCAGTGCAGGGGGCCAGGGTTTGACTCCTGGTCAGGGAACCAGATCCCACATGTCACAACTAAGAGGTTGCATGTCGCAACTAATAGCTGGTGCAGCCAAATAAACAAAAATAATAATATGCGGTTTTTTTAAAAAAAAGAGCACCCTCAAGTCTTCCTCTGCCATCAGGGCTAAGAGCAGGGTAGAGAAGGCAGGTCAATCCCACCACAGAGGCCGTGGGTGACCGCCTGGCTCAGGACCATGGAGGAGGCAAGCCTGGGTCAGCCAGGGAAGAAGGTCCACTGGACCCCAGTAGCATCAGCAGCACAGACCACACACCGTACATCATTCCCAGTTCCACAAGACCAGCAGGACACAGGGGCCAGCCACCCTCCTCAAATAGCCTGGAGAACATTTGGCCTTTCCTTCCATGCAGCGCCGTCCTGGGAGGCTGGAGAGGGGCCAGCCCTGAAGAAGCAAAAAAAAAAAAAAAAAATCACCCGAATCGAGAGACTGAAGGAGGAGCATTTACCCAAAAGGGACAAGAACCAGAAACAGGCCGAGGCAGAAATACCTTTTATTGGCCGGTGGCCGGTTCCCTTCCACTCACGGTCAGGGGAAATTGGGGCTCCCCAGCAAGCTGAGAGAAGCGAGGAGGATACAGAACGTGTGATGACTGCATATCTGAATGTAACGCAGAGACTCTGACGTGCTCCTGTGTGCTTGTTTCCTAAAAACCCATCCTTACTGTTTTGAAGGCAGGAGGAGAAGGGGACGACAGAGGATGAGAGGGTTGGATGGCATCACTGACTCAGTGGACATGGGTTTGGGTGGACTCCGGGAGCTGGTGATGGACAGGAAGGCCTGGCGTGCTGCGGTTCATGGGGTCGCAGAGGGTCGGACACGACTGAGCGGCTGAAGTGAACTGAACTGTTTTTGAACGGAGGCCTCCCGCGTCCGCTTCTCGCTGTAAGACGGCTGCAGTGGTTCACACTCGGGCTGCTGTTTTCACTCTGCCCATCAGCACCAGGCAATCGCTGATGCCTCTCCTCCCCTCCCTCCCACAGGTGGACAGGCCTTTTCTAGTCCTCTGCCTTCAACTCCTGCCTTCTTGGATGAACTGAAACCCATACACACATGCTTATGGCCATTCTCGCTTTGTTGACAATTCCCAGCTCTCTGGCTAGACCAAAAGCTGACTGGAGGCAGGCAGTGGGCTCATGTCTTCATAGACCTCAGCAGAAAATGCTTCAGTGAATGAAATCATTCCAGTAGGAAACTGACCCACCTGATCTGAAAACTCATACCTTAATTACGAGCAAGAAAGTCTCATAACTTAGCCCATTTTGCAGTTGATATCTTGAACCGGGAGAAATAATACAGCATACATTCACGCTGCAGAAGACTAGAATCAGACAGAATTTAGAGTTACTATCCTAGTTAATAGGGGCTTCCCTGGTAGCTCAGCTGGAAAAGAATCTGCCCACAATGCAGGAGACCCCAGTTCAATTCCTGGGTCAGGAAGATCCCCTGCAGAAGGGATAGGTTACCCAATCTAGTATACCTGGGCTTCCCTGGTGGCTCAGATGGTAAAGAATCCACCTGCAATGCAGGAGACTTGGGTTCAATCCCTGGGTTGGGAAGATCCCCCAGAAGAGAGCATGGCAACCCACTCCAGTATTCTTGCCTGGAGAATCCCCTTGAACAGAGAAGCCTGATGGGCTACAGTTCATGGGGTTGCAAAGAGTTGGACATGACTGAGCGACCAAACACAGCACAGCATCCTAGTTAATAAAGCTCCTATAAGTTTGGGATTAACAGATATACACTATCATGTATAAAATAAACAACAAGGACATAATGGAAGCACAGAGAACTATATTCAACATCATAATGGGACCTAACAACCTAATGGAAAGAATCTTTAAAAAGATACATATATATATTATTTAAGATTCTTCAAACTGAATCACTTTGTTGTACAAATTAAACTAACACATTACAAATCAACTTACTTTAATTTTTTTAAAAGGAGAAACATTAAAAATAAAAAATCTCCCATAACATAGTATATCCAGCCAGAACAGGTTTCTCTAGCCGAGCACTGCTGACACTTGGCTGACTGGCTCTGTGTTGCCAGCCATCCTGAGGTCTGTAGATGTTCAACAGCACCCCTGGGCTCGACCACCACGTGCCAGGACCACCTGCCTCCCAGCATGACAACCAAAAATGTCTCCAGACACTGCCAACATGCCCTGGGATAGGGGATGGAGGATCATCTCCCACCTGCATTGAGACCTCATGAGCCAGAACATCCACAGCAAAATCAGGGGGTGAGAGAAATCTGCATTGGAGAAGGTTGGACAAAATGACTTTGCATATGTCTCCAGTTCTCAACAGTGGCTCAGTATGCAAATGTCACTGACAAGGATGATAATGATGTTTCCTTAGGCCATTACTCCTAGAGTCTTCTGGAAGCCACTTTCTTCTTCCCCCTTCCTTCTTTCACGTCTGTCTTCACTAAAGAAAACTGTAACACCCAAAAGAAAGCTCTGACTTGCTCCTTAAGGTCGGCACCCAAGCCAGAGTAGGGTGTCATCTTAGCCCGCTTCCAGCATTCGCTCATCTCAGGATCCCAGGCATAGCATGATTAGACTTAGGCCCCTCTACCTGGATTTGGAAGAGTGGCCATTTGACCTCTTACAGACCTCCTGAGCTATATCATTCTGCTATTCTTCTTTTCTGCAAATCATACAGACACCAGCCTTCACCGTTGCAGGCCAAGGCAAAGCTAGACATTCCTGTTCTTGCATGACATCTGCGCCACTGTGTCCCCTCAGCCCCTCTCTGCAGCCTCGGGGGCCAGCCTCCATCCCAGATAACCCCTCTACTCTCTCTCCAGGGTTGGCCCAGGAGCACAGATGCCTGCCAGCCCAGGAGAGTCTGGCTCCAGCTCTGCAAGGGTCTTTTGGCATCCTCAGGGCTCCTGTTACTCTGAGATTACTGTCAACTGCTCCCTGCCCCCCCAAGCCACATCACTCCCTCCCTGGAGCAGTGCCTGCCCAGGCTGACCTGGTGGTGCACAGGACCAGGGGGATGAATGAATCAACCACGTTCACACTCCCTGCATCCTAGCAGAACTCTCCACTGACTTTCCAGTCCTCTTTGAATCATTCAGTACATCTCCCCCACCTCATACCTGCCTCCAACCCTCCTTGGACAAAATATCTCTGGGAGGTTCCCTTCCTTCAGGTTTAGGGAGTATGTCTTGTATGTCAGTCACCATCACTCACCAGCACTTAGCAAGCATTGCTGGTGTAGGACACTGGGACAAGAGAGATGTAAAAGACATGACCCCTGCCTTCAGGAAGCCAGCAAGCTTAAAAGAGTCAAAACAGCGTGGCTTTTGCCCTCAGAAAGGCTGGGTTTAAATTCTCAGGCCCCGATTTGCCTGCCAGGTAACATGTAGCAATTCTTTAATTCTTATGATCTGTGGTTTTCTAATCTGTAAAATGGGTTTACGTCTCACAATTTATCGTACAGGATCATCTGAGCAAAAAGAACTTATTTGTAGCCAGAGGGATGTTTAAACATAAATAGCAACTTCCAGTTGGGTAGAGAGGAAATCAGGACATAAAAAATATAAAAGATGCACACGGATGTGCATGTAACAGCAGACGTATTTTTAGAGGGTCTCTTGAGTATCTTGATTAATGGTCCCCTGAGGGTAAGCCAGCTTCTCTCTACCCCAACCCCATTTACCAATAGTTCCAGAGAGGGCAGAGAGGGATGAGCAATAAGAGGTGGGTTTTAAAACTTCAGAGCAAGGAGCAGGGGCCCAAATGGGGTGAGATGAGCCCAGAGGACAACGTCTCCTGGGCCCTCCCCAGCAGGGATTCAGAGAAAACCACTGTGGGGAAACTTCTACACCACAGAGGGAGTGGGCAGCCTCCACAAAATTAAGAATATGGTGAGCCATGATGGACACAGGTGTTTGGCTGACTCTCAGGAAATCCCCCAAGTTCCCCTGTGGCCTCAACATAAAAAGGGCAGAGGCCACCATCATGCAGGCAGGAAGCAGGCTGAGCAACCCTGGCAGACACAGCTAGTCTGCACACGGGGCCCCAGCTGGCCGGGCCTCCTCACCATCTTGGGAAGGAGAGGGCAGAGGAGAGGGATCTGGAAGACTAAACAGTTACCCCAAGGGACCGAGCTACACCAAAAAAGGCTCTTTCAACTACTGGCTTGGACAAAATTTCAGGCTGAACTGGACTAAGTGTAGTTCTCCACTTCGCTAGGCAGGGCTCCTGAGGAAGATGAAAGCAGCTTTAGATCTCAGACATGTGCTAAGTGTCAAACCCAGAGACTCCAGAGAGGCTGCCTGAGATGAACTTTCAGGAAGTCTCCGGCGATAAGCGACATTTCTGCTCAGAAGCGACGACTCCAATGGCCTTCCTAAGGCCAAACAGGAGTCTCTGTGCCTCCTGGAATAGCAGCCGGGGGCTCTCAGGCTCTGTCTGTGGCAGTCTCTTTCCTGGGTCAAAGGAAACGTGTCCCGGAACAGGTCACACTCACAGGGCAGACATGAGCCCCTACACCCGGCTTCTCTGCCCGGGTCCATTCAGCGTTAGCACTTCCCAATCTGGGTCACGTGTAAAGTGCCTGCATCTTCTTGGAACCTGCAGATGTACTGTGGGCTAAAGGACTGTGCATATCCCATCCCCAGTAAATACTGCCAAGTCCTGAGGCAGGTTAGTCCAATGGTTTCTGTAAGTTCTTACAAAATGGAAATGAGAGGAAAAGGCATTCCAGGCTCAGCCCTTCACCTTCCAAGAGTTTCCCTGAAATCGCATAAGTGCGCCCCCTCCATTAGTGTCCCCATAGCAGGAGAGTGCCTTCCTGCATCTGAACCTTTCGGGCTCTGCACTGGGTAAAGCAGGCATCTAGTCCCCACTTTCCAGATTCGTAACACTGAGGCCCTGAGCAGCTCAAGGTCAGTCAGTGTCAGAGTCAGGTCTAGCCCAGCAAGATGATTAGCTCGCTGCATTCCCACACCCTGCGGAGCCCTCAGAATCCAAAGCAAATGGAATTATCCCACCATATGAAATGTTACGCCTAGACACCTGAGCAAGAGGATTATTTGCAGGATTTCATGAAATTGATGAAAGTGACTTTGGAGACCTGCTCCTGAACCAAACCCAAAGAGAACCTGGCAGAGTGACAGCGTGACAGCTAAGGAAGAGAAGACAGGGTTCCAGGCACAATGGGCCCTGCAAGGGGACAGTGAGAGCTTCAGAGGATTGAAAGTGGACCTTGGGGAAAGTGGGGAAGCCTTGAACGTTTCTATGATTCTGCATCAAATGTCAAGGGAGAAGTGGAAGGTGTCACATCCAGTGGCCTTGTCTTTTTTTCTTTTTTCCAGAAAAAATATACCCTTCAAAAGTCAACAACTGGGACTTCCAGGGTGGTCTGCAGGTAAGACTCCGAGCTCTGAATGCAAGAGGCCAAGGTTTGATCCCTGGTCAAGGAACTAGATGCCGCATGCCTTAACTAAAGATTCGTGTGCCACAATTAAGACCCAGTGTGGCCAAATAAATAAATAATATTTTTCTTTTAAAAAATAAACAATTGAAGCAATCTAAATGTTTATCAATAGATGACTGGATATAAGAAGATGGGGTACAATACATACAATGGAATACTATGCAGCCATGAAAAAGACTGAATTTTTGCCATTTGGTGGCTGCCAAGGTCTATTGAAAGGGAGAAATGGAGAGATATTAATTGATATAAAATTTAAATTGTCTAAGATTAATTCTAGAGATCTGCTATAGGACATACTATATCTGACATGGTGCCTATAGTTAACAATAGTCTATTGCGCACTTAACAGTTTAAGAGGGTAGATCTCATGTGAAATGTTCTTACCAGAAAAGTCAATAAAATGAAACAAAGGAACATGAGGAAACTTTTGGAGGTGAGAGATATTACTTTGATTGTGGTGATAGTTTCACAGGTGTATGCTGTCTCAAAGCTCATTAAACTGTATACGTTAAAAAAGAAAAAAAGAAAACTATAGTCATGGAGATCTAACATGGCCTTTTGGAAGTACCTGGATTTGTGAGGCCCATGAAAGAAAAAGGATGAAAGGACAGTCCTTGTAGATCAAATAAAAACAAAAACCGGAAAAAGAAGCCAACAGTTGATTCATTCTAAGATCTAGCACAAAGCTGCAGTTATTATATGAGTGCTGCAAAAATCTAAGAATACATTTTTCAGAATTTTTTGTATCATTTTTCAAAGTGGCATACACCAAACCTTTTTAGACACTATTTACCAATGAAGGTGGGCCTCTTCTGATACAGCTCATCCTCATATAATGAGGGTTTCTCGTCTTGCAGCTTGTCCATCAAAGGGTGTTTCCACTCTCCCCACTACTACAGCACATCTAGTGGAACTTGCCCTTGATGACAAGCTTCCACATGGCCCCACTGCGCAGGACCAGAGCCCCAGATTCTTCCCCCAGCATCACGGCCCTGCACCATCTAGCAGCTCCCTGCTTTCCATCCCCAGCCTTTGCATTCCTACTCCCTCTGGGCTGCAGCCCCACCACTTTCCTTCAAGTCCTCCCTGGTGTCCCACTTCTCCTAGATGAAGGACCCTTGCTTATATTCCTTCTGTTTCCTAGAACCCTCCTCACTGGGAGAGGAGACACAGTGCCAGTTTGTTCAAAGAAGACACTTAATATGAGTAAAGTGAAGGGATGAGCTGTGCAAGTTCTTCCTGATTCTGACAGATTCAAATGTCTGTTAAGACATACATCCCTTCTCTCTTGGGAGCATCCCACTGTCAACCACCCCTGGATCTGCCACCTAATCCCCACCTCCTGCCGTACCTGTAAATTAAGAACCTACCACACCTTACTGGAATATCTTCTTCACTTTATGGTTGCGTTAGAGCAAAGTACCATTGTTCTGGAAGCAGGATCCCAGAGCACATCAATCCCTAATATTTTGAATGTCCAGAAGCAGGGAGTGGAATACTGGGGTCACCCTGGGAGGAATATCACCAATACATTTTCCAGGATTAGCCCCCAAAATCCTATCGGTATTTTTCTGAACAATGGTGGCATGACTCCTTATGGCAAGTATAATTTTTACATCCTCAGAATCACTCCTTTCAAGCTGCACTATATATAATAAAGCACACTAAATAATCCACTTCTGCGGCTCCCCCCATAGGTCAGCTCGCATCTCCACTCCTGGTTCCCATGACTACCCAGAAGGCAGCCCTCACATCAGACAGCAGAGCTGGGCACCCAAGGCAGCTAGAGCCCATCACTACATTTGGCAGAGGGTAATTCTGGGCAAGGGGATGGGGGTGGGGGTGGGGGTGGGGTTCTTCAGTTTCCAGGAGCTCAGAGCATCCCAGAGAGTTAATGCAGCATCAAAAAAGAAGAAGAAAATGGGAAAGGTCGGCAGGTCATCTTTTGAGTCAGAGGCCATCTTGCTTTACCTTCAAAGTGATCAGTGGGGAAGAAAAAAGAAAACTCTTCACAGTTGAGGGAACTTATTTAAATTATTTCAGAATTTCTTTCTAGTTGTTCAGGGAGCCACCCCCACCCCCAAGGCCAATTCTCATCTAATTTCTCCTATTGTTGAATGAATAAGGTTGATAACATGAAACTGCTTGAGGACATCCTATCCCCAAACCCCCTGCTTCAAATCATAACTTTAATGCTATTTAGAAGGGGAAATTTCTTATATAGATTATAAAAATGAAATTGATTCCAAGGAGGGGAAAAAATCAGTAAGTAAATACATTTGGGGCTTATGTAAATACATCTCAGAGCTAGTTTCCAGGAACTGGCTTGCTTACTGAGTTTAATTATAATACCCTTTGGATTCAAACGCCAGAAGCCAGGTTCCAATGGAGAAAGAAATAAAAAGATAAGTGCTAAAGATTCATCACAAGCTCTGGCCAAGGCTGAAACACAATGAGGTAAAAAGCGATCCTTCACTGTTTGTACTGAGGCAGAATAAGCATGCGTGCATGCTAAGTCACTTCAGTCGTGTCCTACTCTTTGCAACCCCAGGGACCGTAGCCCACCAGGCTCCTCTGTCCATGGAATTCTCCAGGCAAGAATATTGGAGTGGGTTGCCGTGTCCTCCTCCAGGGGATTTTCCTGACTCAGGGATCGAACCTGCTTCTCTTACATCTCCTGCATTGGCAGCCAGGTTCTTTACCACTAGTGCCACCTAGGAAGCCTGAAACAGAGTACGTGGCTTATCAAAAATGACATGGTTTACCAAAAACGACGGTAAACAGTGTGGCACCCCCAAATCCGTCCTGGGATCCTCAGGCTTCCAAATGTACATGTGGGTCCTCAAAGTGCGACAAACATGAAGCACAGCCTAAAGGAGAGTCTCCACGGCAAGATGAGGATGGCCTTCCACATATTAAAACATAAGGTGAAAGGACTTCCCTGAAAGTCCAGTGGTTAAGACACAGTGCTTTCACTGCAGGGGGCATGGGTTCAATCCCCAGTTGGGGAACTAAGATCCCACATGCCATGCAGCACAGCCAAGAAACAAACAAACAAAACCAGAGAGCAGGTAAGTGAGCTCAGATATAAAGCGTCTGGAGCCCAGTAGGGTGTTGTCAACAGAAAACAAGGTATTTTTATGCTGGGGAAACATCCTGAGTACAGTGGCTAAAAGCAAAAAGATGCAAAAAGAGACAGAAAGGAATCAAAGCTCTTAGAAGGAGGGGCAGAGGTGACCCTGGCCAGGCTGCTGGGCAGGGGGCCACAGAGAAAGCAATTTCCAGCAGCAGCCAGGGCAGGCGTGCCTAGGGCTGGTCTACAAGAGAATAGTGTTTCTTCAAAGACGAGAGTAAGGACGGTGAGCAGCAGTTCAAGAGGCTCGGCAGGGTAAAACGTGACTAGAATGCAGGAAGTCCAAAGGGCCAATGGCATAACTCAAGCCCAGTAGGGCCATGGTATAGACAAAAGAGGATAAACCAGTCACAACTGGCTTGCAGATCTGCTGGGCTTGGGCAGTGCTGGCCGGCATAGTGATGCGCGTGTCTGAATTGGGAGGTTTCACATAAACAACCAGATTTCTGGCTTCTCTGAAAAACTACCAAATCCAGCCAAAATTCCTCTAGTCATTCTACAAATATTCATTAAGCACCTACACTGTGCCAAGCAATATTCTAGGCCCTAAGGATATAACAGTGGTGGGGAGGGGGTGGAAATCCTCCATGTGATGGAGTTTCCATTTTAGTGGGAAAGACAAGCTAAATAAAGCCACATGCCAGGTGGTTATATATGCCATGAAGGAAAAGGAAGCCAGGTGAGATGAGTGAGAATCACGAGGGGGCTGTATTTGAAGGCAGGGCAGTTGGGGTCAGCCTCCTGGTTCCTTGGGTACCGTCCAGTTCAAGCTGGGGGATGGCTCCCTGTCATGCAGGGCATGGTCTCCAGCTTGCCACAGTCTCCACTGCTTGCTCCTGTTACCTACTCCTGGCCTAGAGGAGCAGGCAAAAGGGCAAGATGGCAAGAGGGAGGTGACAGGAACTGACAGGGCCAGGAGAAAGTCCCTGAAAGAGACGGGCATCTGGGAAGGGCTTGTAAAATGGCTTAAACCGGGGCAATGGAGACACTGCTTGTTCTCCATCTTCAAATCAATGTAGCCTCTTAGAACAAAGGAAGCATCTGTCATTCCTCCGGTGAGCGGGTGGCATGGATTTGCTTCCGGGAGGACCAGGTCTTGCTGGAGGAGAGAGCAGAGGAGGGAAAAGGAGGACCCATATTTCTGTCCTGCGGGTGGTGGGAACCAGAGGTATAACCTGTGAACCGCAGCTCGGATGCGCCTGCGGAAGCTTCTAGTAAACGCCCCCCGGCTGAACCAAACTCCATGGAGGCCCAAGCACAGCCGGCAGCTTCATGCTTCCTGCTCCTGCACCAGCTGGTCTCCACCTCAGCTCCTTCCTCTTGGTGAGGAGCCCCCGCACGCGGCACACAGGCTCCCTGCAGGCTTGGGGACCCGATGTAGCATCCTCAGTGCTCGGTCAACTACACCGTCTGCAGCGGGCCCCCGGTCTCCCAGAGTGATGCCCTTTGACCGGCCTCATTGGAGGGAGCAGCGGTGTGCCCGCTAAGAAGCCAGAGAGGGTGGAAGGAACCCAAGACTCACAGCGGTGCCTGATGCGGAAACTGTCCTTGCGCCCTGGGGTGGTGTCTGAATGTGGGAACCTAACCCGGGGATGGGAGTTCCCTGAGGCACAGAGTCGGGCCTTAACAGTGGGGGTCCTATTGGGTCCGTGGATGACGCTACAATTACGGTCCTCTAAAAATATAGGACAGAAGTGTTGGGTTGGCCAAAAAGTTCGTTTGGGGTTTTCTGTAAGGTGCTACAGAAAGATCTGAACGAACTTTTTGGCCCACCCAATGTGTCTGCCACCACCTCTCTGAGCAGGAATCAGCCACACTCTGAACTGGGTTTTCAGACCCAAACCTCAGGCTGCTCAGCCAAGCTCAATGAGCACTTCCCCCACCGGCTGGGACCACTTGCCACCTCCTTATCAGTTTAGTAACCTCCAGGGCAAGAGGTGGTCTCCCTAGGGACTCAGAGGCTGGCCTGCACTTTTTGCATCTCTCTTAGGAAGTGAGGGACAGTCAGGATATCTCTTAGTAAAACTGAAGGGCACTGACAAAATTCCCTTTGCTGCAAAAAGAAATCGACCCCTGGTAGAAGCAGCCTAACATCCTAGTAATGCAGAGTTCTTAATCTTTCCTATGTCTGGACCCTTTGGCAGTTTAGTGAAATCAAGATCTGATCCCAGGATAATGTTTCTAAATGGATAAAGTAAAATATAGGACTACAGAAACTATATTGAAACAATTATTGAAATATTTTTTTAAATTATAGTAAGGTTTCTACTTCTTTATTAATATTCTATATAAAAGATTTGGAGTGGGGTCTAATAAACAGCATAATTATGAAGTAATGATGAATATAAGCGGTATTTTGAGATATTTGCAACAATCATAACATAATATGAATATGATCCATGATTTCTATTACCGTGCTTCATTACTTGCATTCATACCAAAAGGAAATAAGTTAGTGAGGGTTAGTGTAACTAAAGATGCAAGAGTACAATTCTTTCATGGTCTTAAGATTCTGTTCTACAAATCCTCCTTAATACATTGGTTCAAATTCATACTAAAGTGTAAATGGTTGCCCTGGACCCTTTTCTCAGAGTGGATGGGACAGTGGTGTTAGTGGGACCAAACATAAGGACACTAAGCACTAGGGATCAAATAGAAGGGGAAGATATTTCACAAAGAAGGCGAATCACTGAAAGCAGGAGAAGACCATTAACAAAAGCAAATGTCCCCGTGTCACTTAATGACTGGGCTACAAGTTCCTGTCATCTGCAGAAGTCTAACCTTGTACTCTCCAGAACCAATGAGGGGGGTCTGGTGCCTTTGAGTTCTCTGAGCCTTCCCTGGATTGCTCATTAAAAGTAACTAGTGAATTGACTTACTTTGCCCCAGACCTCAAAGGATGCTACTGATCAAAAGGTATCAAGAAAAATGCCTGTGAAGATGCTGACACCAGCCCCAACTGCTGAGGGCTGCGGGGGCCTGGCCTCTGTTCCAGGAGAGCAGGCCTTTCTTGGTGGGGGAGTGTGGCTCACAGAGAAAAATTGACGCAAGGGTTGCATCAGAGAAGGTGCCTGGATTTAGGTGTCCTTGTTCACTCTTTTTTGTCTATAGAGACAAGTGAAACCAGCCAGTTATTCCTTTTCTGAAAAAAATATATCAAATATAAAAACCCTACTTGATAAATACAACAAAGGTGAAAAAGATATCAATTTCATAAAGGTGAAGAGAAAAACCAAGTCACTAGAGAAAGGAAGAGGTAAGTACACATGAACACACACAGAGAGAAGAAAATAGCAGGATAAAGAGAGAAACCCCAATACTCACCAAACCCTTCAAAGAAAAGCTTAGCTCCCTCACTAATCCTGCTCTGCATGGAAAATAAACCACCACTAGATCAAAAGCCTGGATAAACATTGTTTCACACTTGTTATTCAGAAAGCACTCTAATTCCTATCTAAATTCTGCAAGTCTGTTTCTCCTTTGTTAAGGAAAAAAATCTGCTCCTCATTCCTGAAAGCAGCAGGGCATAAAAGATGCCCAAAGACACATAAAGCCCTGTTGCATTTTCACAACTGTAGGCATAAGTGATACCCTGTCTCAATGTTTCCCCACCTGAGAATGCAGTTTGGTGAGGGTGGTGGGCCTGCGTGGTTCTGCTGAGCCTGCAGAGACAGGCTGACTCAGAGCAGTGTCCTCCCTTGGGGGCCACAAGATCCAGCAAGCAGAAGGAGCTGGCTTCCTCCCCGTGTTCCTTTACTCACAGCCACCGCAGGGCCTTGGGACAATGTCATTCCTGATGTCCCTGGGTCATAAGTACTTCCAGTGATCTAAGGATAGATAAGCCAACAAGCTGGTTTGCATGAACTTTGAAATCCTTCAAAAATAAAGATGACCCACAAACTGCAAAACAATTATACCAAAAAAACTCTTGCACTGTTAAGAAAGTTCTAGGACCCATAACAGGTTTCCCAACCTGGGGATCTGGCAAAGGGACTGAGAACCCCCAGAAAATTTGACTTTGGAGGCCAGTGGGATTTGATTGCAGAACTTAACACAGGGCTGGGGAAACAGACTCTTGGAGTGCACAAACAAAATCTTGAGGACCCAGGAGAATTGAGACAGTCACAAGAGACTGACCCAGACTTACCTGTGAGTGTCCAGGAGTCTCCAGTGGAGGCGTGGGTTGGCAGTGGCCTGCTGCAGGGTGAGGGGCACTGAGTGTAGCAGTGCATGCATGGGACCTTTTGAAGGGGGTCACCATTATCTTCATCACCTCCATCTCAGGTCAGACAACAGGGAGGGAACACAGCCCTTCCCATCAACAGAAAACTGGATTAAAGATTTACTAAGCACGGCCCCACCCATCAGAACAAGAGCTAGTTTCCCCCACAGTCAGTCTCTCCCATCAGGAAGCTTCCATAAGCCTCTTATCCTTATCTGTCAGAGGGTGAACAGAATGAAAACCACAATCACACAGAAAACTAATCAAACTGATCACATGGACCACAGTCTTGTATAACTCAATGAAACTATGAGTCAGGCCCTGTAGGGCCACCCAAGACAAACAGGCCATGGTGGAAAGTTTTGACAAAATGTGGTCCACTGGAGAGGGGAATGGCAAACCACTTTGGTATTCTTGCCTTGAGAACCCCATGAACAGTATGAAAAGGCAAAAAGACATGACACTGGAAAGATGAACTCCCCAGGTTGGTAGCTGCCCAGTATGCTACTGGAGATCAGTGGAGAAATAACTCCAGAAAGAATGAAGAGATGAAGCCAAAGCAAAAACAATGCCCATTTGTGGATGTGATTGGTGACGGAAGTAAAGTCTGATGCTGTAAACAGCAATACTGCATAGGAACCTGGAATGTTAGGTCTATGAATCAAGGTAAACTAGAAGTGGTCAAACAGGAGATGGCAAGAGTGAACATCAACATTTTAGGAATAAGTGAACTGGAATGGGTGAATTTAATTCAGATGAGCATTGTATCTACTACTGTGGGCAACAATCCCTTAGAAGAAATGGACTAGCCCTCAGAGTTAACAGGAGAGTCTGAAATGCAGTACTTGGGTGTAATCTCAAAAATGAAAGAATGCTCTCTCCTCATTTCCAAGGCAAATCATCCAATATCACAGTAATCCAAGCCTATGCCCCAACCAGTAATGCTGAAGAAGCTGAAGTTTAACAGTTCTATGAAGACATACAAGACCTTCTAGAACTAACACCAAAAAAAGATGTCCTTTTCATCATAGGGGACTGGAATGCAAAAGTAGGAAGTCAAGAAACACCTTGAGTAACAGGCAAACTTGGCCCTGGAGTACAAAATGAAACAGGGCAAAGGCTAACAGAGTTTTGCCAAGAGAACGCACTGGTCATAGCAAACACCCTCTTCCAACAACACAAGAGAAGACTCTACACATGGACATCACCAGATGGTCAACACTGAAATCAGATTGGTTATATTCTTTGTAGCTGAAGATGGAGACGCTCTATACTGTTAGCAAAAACAAGACTGGGAGCTGACTGTGGCTCAGATCATGAACTCCTTACTGCCAAATTCAGACTTAAATTGAAGAAAGTAGGGAAAACCACTAGACCATTCAGATATGACCTAAATCAAATCCCTTATGCTTTATATAGTGGAAGTAACAAACAGATTCAAGGGATTAGATTTAATAGACAGAATGCCTGAAGAACTAAGAACAGAGGTTCATGACATTGTACAGGAGGCAGTGATCAAGACATTCCCCAAGAAAAAGAAATGCAAAAAGGCAATACGACTGTCTGATGAGGCCTTACAAATAGCTGAGAAAAGAAGAGAAGCTAAAAGCAAAGGAGAAAAGGAAAGATATTCCCCTTTGAATACAGAGTTCCAAAGAATAGCAAGGAGAGATAAGAAAGCCTCCTTCAGTGATCAATGCAAAGAAATAGAGGAAAACAGCAGAATGGGGGGGGGGGGGGGGCAGAATGGGAAAGACTAGAGATCTCTTCAAGAAAATTAGAGATACCAAGGGAATATTTCATGCAAAGAGGGACACAAAAAAGGACAGAAATGGTATGGACCTAACAAGCAGAAGATATTAAGAAGAGGTGGCAAGAATACACAGAACTATACAAAAAAGATCTTCATGACCCAGATAACCACAATGGTGTGATCACTCACCTAGAGCCAGACACCCAGGAATGCGAAGTCAAGTGAGCCTTAGGAAACATCACTACGAACAAAGCTAGTGGAGGTGATGGAATTCCAGTTGAGCTATTTCAAATCCTAAAAGATGATGCTGTGAAAGTGCTGCACTCAATATGCCAGCAAATTTGGAAAACTCAGCGGGGGCCACAGAACAGTCAGTTTTCATTCCAGTCGCATAGAAAGGCAATCCCAAAGAATGTTCAAACTACTGCACAGTTTACTCATCTCATATGCTGGCAAAGTAATGCTCAAAATTCTCCAAGCTAGGCTTCAACAATACGTTAACCATGAACTTCCAGATTTTCAAGCTGGATTTAGGAAAGGCAGAAAAACCAGAGATCAAATTGCCAACATCTGTTGGATCATTGAAAAAGCAAGAGAATTCCAGAAAAACACATACTTCTGCTTTATTGATTATGCCAAAGTCTTTGACTGTGTAGATCACAACAAACTGTGGAAAATTCTTCAAGAGATGGAAATACCAGACCAGCTGACCTGCCTCCTGAGAAATCTGTATGCAGGTCAAGAAGCAACAATTAGAACTGAACATGGAACAACAGATTGGTTCCAAATTGGGAAAAGAGTATGTCAAGGCTATATATTGTCACCCTGCTTTTTTAACTTATATGCAGATTACATCATGAGAAATGCTGGGCTGGATGAAGCACAAGCTGGAATCAAGATTGCTGGGAGAAATATCAGTAACCTCAGATACACAGATGATACCACTCTTGTGGAAGAAAGTGAAGAGGAAGAGAAGAGCCTCTTAATGAAAGTGAAAGAGGAGAGTGAAAAAGTTGGCTTAAAACTCAACATTCAAAAAACTAAGATCATGGCATCCAGTCCCATCACTTCATGGCAAATAGATGGGGAAACAGTGGAAACTGTGAGAGACTTTATTTTCTTGGGCTCTAAAATCACTGCAGATGGTGACTGCAGCCATGAAATTAAAAGATGCTTGCTCCTTGAGAGGAAAGCTATGACCAACCTAAACAGCATATTAAAAAGCAGAGACATTACTTTGCCCACAAAGGTCTGTCTAGTCAAAGCTATGGTTTTTCCAGTAGTCGTGTATGGATGTGAGAGTTGGACCGTAAAGAAGGCTGAGCACTTAAGAACAGATGCTTTTGAATGGTGGTGTTGGAGAAGACTCTTGAGAGTCTCTTTGACTGCAAGGAGATCCAACCAGTCCGTCCTAAAGGAAATCAGTCCTGAATATTCAGGACTGATGTTGAAGCTGAAGCTCCAATACTTTGGCCACCTGATGCAAAGAACTGACTCATTGGAAAACACCCTGATGCTGGGAAAGATTGAAGACAGGAGGAGAAGGGGAAGATAGAGGATGAGATGGTTGGATGGCATCACCAACTTGATGGACATGAGTTTGAACAAGCTTTGGGAGTTGATGATAGACAGTGAAGCCCTGCATGCTGCAGTCCACGGGGTCACAAAAAGTCAGACATGACTGAGTGACTTAACTGAACTGAAAAATAAAGACATGTTGTCAACTTCAGGATGGGATTTTTTTATTCCAAATATATTCCAAATGCCTGATCCAGCCTGACTGCTAAGAGTGATACTGGCAATAAAGGAAGAAAAAATACAAGTAGCCTCTGATTTAGGCTACCCTATTTTCATGATTTAATAATGATACAAGGCAAAGGTTTTAGAAAACAAATCAGATGTAAGTAAACATTCATGGAGCCCTGCTACACCCGCAGGCACTGTGGATTATAGAGACACAGAAGAGAATCAGTCCCACGGTGCGTACAGGCTGGGCATCCAGGGTTATTACATCCACTTCCACCCCCACTTACTGCCCACTACGGGAGGACAAGGAACCGTGTTAATTCCCTACCCATCACAACCACCAGGCAGGCTGGGTTTGACTATATCCCCACTCTACAGCTGTGCTAACTGAGGTGGTGAGGCCACAGGCAGACTGTGAAGACCCAGGTCTCCCTGCAGGGCTCTCTGCACTCCAGCTGTGAACGAGGCACTGCTGGTGGCAGCTTCAGAGAGAGAATGGCCCTTACGGAGGAGCATTTCCTGGAGCGCTGCAGGGTGATAGATTCAGGGGCGGGGGTTGGGGGTGGGGAGAGAAGAGGGCAGGACCAATGAGTCAGAAGGGCAGGGGTGACCTGGGTTGGGGAGAGCACAGTGTGGCCAGACCTGGTGCCTGCCAGCCCACTGACATACTGAAGTAGGCTTTCTCCATTCTGTCAGCCCACTGCCACCTCCTTTTGGAGAAGTGTTTTGGGGGAAGGCCTGCAGTCACAAGAGCAAGCCCATGACCCAGGATAAGCCAACCACAGAGTCCCTCACCCCACCAACTGAAAGACCCCAAGGAGTGGGCAAAGAACCCAACCACCAGACCAGAGACTTTTTCTGAGATTAAACCAAAGCTGGTTCACAATCGTCCCAAGTTGACATCTGGAACCTTAGTAGTCATCTCTTCCGCTGCTTGGAGCCTGCTTAACCTGGGAGAGGGTGGAGCAGACACACAGAGACCAGCAGAGACATGACAGGCAGAGAGAGCTCCAGGAACATCTGGATCCCTGGACCCAGCCTTCCCCAGGCCAGCGCTGCCCTTCCTTTCCCATGGTCCAGGGGGATGAGCCAACAACTTCTTTTTCCTTAAGCTGACTGAGTTGGACTTCTGAAGTCAGTGACCAAAGGAGTTCTGGCCAGTGCATGATCATGACATATTGCATCAGGTGAATGAAGCCAGAAACATGAACTTCATGGTGGGACAGGATCTATTTCTGCAGCCTCAGAGGGACACGCATGGGTCAACAAGAGAGAGACAGTGCGGGGACAAACAGCAGAGGGACCGGCGAGATGCCTGCAGTTCCCTGGGCAATGCACCAGCCATGAGCCTTCGCTGGAAATGGGTACCATAGACGTACCCTACAGGGAATCCTACACTTAACAACTTACTCGCTCATGATACGGTGAGACCCAGAGATCCCCTCATACTGGAGGGACACTGTGTGTGTGGCCCTTGCCAGATCTGGTGAGTGTGGGCTCTGCCAGGAAGACGTGGAAAGGCTGAGGCTGAAGGGGACCCTTTCTTAGTGCACCGAGATGATGAGTGCCAGGCCTGAAGATCCAGGGAGGGCTTTTGTCTAGGGGCTGTTTCATCACCAGACCCCTAGTTGATTATGTGTGTGAAGGCAAACCACCCTGTCCTCCAGCAGAGACCGAGTCACCCAACAAAACGCGTACGACACTGTGAGTAATTATCTGGAGCAACTGAATCTTTAGCATTGCAGACTTCCCAGTCTTTCATCCTATAATAACGTCACCAAAGAAAGTTAGCTCCTGGACTTCGCATGAGCACAGACTCTGGTGGGAGCCCAAGACTCACAAGGTGAGGACTCACATGAAGTTCTTGCAAGAGTTAGATTTTATATATATATACATTATATTAAACCAGTTATCAAAATACATTTTTAAAATTAGGATAGAGTAAGATTCATGCCTCTTAACATTCTACATAAAAGTTTTGGAGTGGTACCTCATAAGCAGTATAATTAAGAGGTAATGATGAGTATAAGTGGTATTTTGAGATATTTACAACAATTGTAACGTAACAGGAATATAATCCATGATTTCTATTACTGTGCTTCATTGCCTGCATTCATACCAAAAGGAAATAAGTTAGTAACTAAGATGTAATGGTACAGTTCTTTCATGCTCTAGAAATAATACTCAACACACAGAGGCTCCTAGAACCCACTGACTCAAATTACACTGAAGTGTAAATGGTTGTCCTGGGCCCTTTCTCAGAGTAGATAAGACAATGGTGATAGTGAGACTGATCAAATAGAAGGGAGACATATTCCACAATGACTGAAGCAGCCAAACTCCAAACCTGCTGACAAACACCCTTCCACACACACTGTGATGTAGAAGGACATTCACTGCAACATTTAATTTAATAGCAGGAGAGAGAAAATAACTCAAGTGTCCATGGATAGGAGACAGGCTAAATCAACGGTGGTACATCACACAATGGACTGCAATATTCTGAGTGGTCACAGAAGAACAAAGCTCAGTCAGACTTCCCTGGCGGTCCAGTAGGTAAGACTTTGAGTGTTCACTGCAGGGGGCGTGGGTTTGATCCCTGGTTTAGGAACTAAGATCCCACATACCATGAGGTGCAGCCAAAAAAATAAATAAAAATGAAAAAAAAAAAAAAAGAATGAAGCCCTTCATACACTGACTTGGAAAGATCTCCAGGAAATTTTATTAAGTGAAATAATGACAAATAATGGCAAGGTGCCAAACAGTATTTACTGAATGCTATCTTTAAGGCAAAAAAAAGAGATACACATTAGAATGCGTTTTAAGATTTGCTTGAATTTGAATAAAGAAATACTGGATGGATTTTAAAATGGTTGCAGGGAAACAGAATAGATGGAGATAGATGGGAAGCCAAATTTTCACTCTGGACCTTTCAGTTTTCATTTTTGAACAGTGTATACTCAAAATAAAAGTAAAATAACAGTGACACAAAGCTGTGTAAAGGACATCATTTTCATTATATAGATAAACTGTAAAAAAGTAACAATAATATTTAAAATCTGCATTAGACCCCACTGCGCTGTGTTGGATTCTGTCAAGCCTGCAAGGCACTGGGCAAGCATTAATCCCTGTCACTCCCTGACAGGTGCCTCTTAATCTCTCCATGATCCACCCACTGTTAAAGCCGCCAGGCCCAAGTCTCATAGTCCACACGGATTGCTGTCATGCAGCTCCTGGCATTCACCCTGGGGCCAAGTTGCAGGCCCAGCACCCAGGTACCCACTTCGATGCTTGTTGCAGCTCCATCTGGTCCACAGGCCCTCTGGCCCCATACCAAGCACCCTTCAGGAAATTGGACTCAACAAGCCTTTCCGCTCTGTTCATTAAAATCCACCAAGGCAGTGCTGGGCTAACCCAGGGCGGCCTCCACGGCGTTGCCCCAGCACTTTGATGTGAGTTGGATTCGGGGAGTCGGGTTCATTTCCTGCTCCTCCAGCCGCCGGCTCCATCAGCAGCACACGCTCACCATGGTAACGCTCTGGCCTCTTTTGGGAAACTCTCTTTCCTCCGAGCTTAAAACTCTTCAAAGGAGGATCTCTCCAAGTCAATCAATTAAAAGACACTAAATACCTTTTCCAAAGTCAACCCAACTACAAGAAGTTGTTAAAAGCATAAATGTGAAGTTGTGTTTCCCTGAGATGCATGCTATATTAGGTTAAGCATTTCGCTTGAAGTAAAAAGGCACAGTACACTTACCAGAACAAGAAAAGGTCAGAACAGAAGCCCTCCGGGAGCCCTCACCTCACTCAAAGGCTGAGGACACGGAGGCTGTGGCTTTCAGGGACTGGGGCACATGTCTATGTGGTACCCGAATGGTTCTCAATGCTTTGTACTCACGCTCCATGAGCTCTGGCTAAGGGGATATTTGCTATACTCATTAAAGGAGAGAACATTGGAAGCATTTAAAATGAATGCCAGCAGTTTTCAAAATCATAGAGGGTTTCCAGCAGGCTGAAGAGAACAGGTCTGCAGTGCAAGGAGAAAAAAGACGGAGGGGAAATCTCCGGAAAGATAAAGGGCGATGGGGCCATGTGGATGCGGAGATTTTGTTTGTTTGGCTGACTTTCAAGCAAGCAGGATTTGTTTCCTCCTGTCTTCGTTTCCAGTTCTATATCCTGCAGCTGTCACCGGCTGGCCGTTTGGAAAACCGGCGAATTCAATTCAGAGCCATGTTGTCCCTAAAATGTCAGTGTTGTCCAACCCAATGCAGAAACCGTGAGATCCTGGGATCAGGAGGGCTTATGAGATCAACAATGCTAATCTGCTATCAAACAGAACCTTAGTTTCCAACACTTAAGGCTAGAACTTACAAAACAAAATACATTATTCCTCTAACTTAACTGTGCCTGATTTGGAGGGAATATGAAAGATTGGAAAGTGAAGGTTCTTAATCCCATGATTCCTGGCCTAGGAAAGAAAGCCTGGCTGCAAAGCTAGGATTTTTGTTTTCTTACTCATGATAAGAGCATCTATTGTGACAGCAGGTGGCGCTAGTGGTGAAGAATTCGCCTGCAATGCAGAAGACAGAAGGGACTCGGGTTTGATCCCTGGGTGGAGAAGATCCCCTGGAGGAGGAAACAGCAACCCACTCCAGTATTCTTACCTGGAGACTCTCACGGACAGAGGAGCCTTGGACAGAGTCCAAGGGGTCACAAAGAGTTGAACATGACTAAAGCGACTTAGACACCTAATTGTATACATGTGGCCACTCCACAGGACGAATCATGTCCACTTACAGGAAACTATTATCAAAACACAGCACAAGGACTCCCCCACTGGTTCAGTGGCTAAGACTTCGTACTCCCAATGCCGGAGGCCCACGTCTGGTCCCTGGTCAGGGAGCGAGATCCCACATGCTGCAACTGAGAGTTTGCATGCCACAACTAAAAGATGCAGCATGCTGCAACTAAAACCTGAAGCAGTCAAATAAATATTTTTAAAAAGGAGAAGAACACAGTTATCTACTGTATGCCTATAATCCTAGCTTGTGACTCTAGCATTAAAAAGGGTTAAATGAGCATATGGAAAATCTCTTGGTTAAAAGGAACCAAAGGGAGTTCCAGTATTCCAGACCCAGAGGGGAGAGTGCAGTCTCAAAGACCCATACAGGTAAGTGACAGACCTAAGGTAGACAGTCAAGTCTAACAGCGTAATCTGATGTTACTCATTACACACACACCTGCCCTCCCCCAAAGCAAACAGGACTCTCCCCAGTGACTCACCCAGGGCACCCTGACAGATGTCTGTGCGCGTGGCTCCTCCAACGATAAACTGAGGGCTGGGGCACAATTCCTGGAAACAATCGGGGACAAAACACAAGTCACAAAGATGCCCAGTGATGGTGGCATCAAGGGTGAAGGAGCTTGATGGTCACAAAATTCATGGAAGAAGCCCAAGGGATCATCTATTGCATGTACCGCATTTTATCACTGAGGATTCTGAAGCCCAGAGAAGGCAGGAGAGCTGCCCACAGTCCCACAGCCAGGGCTGGCAAAGCAGGCGTTGGAGCCCACAGCTCCCCTTGTGAGCAGGCTTTTTATCACTCAACATACGGTGTGGGTGTGTGGGTGTGAAGGCGGGGAGGCAGGAGAAAGGCAAAGGCTAAGATAATGACAGGATGAAACGTGATCTCACTGCTGGGACAACACCCCTATTTTTAGGGAGAGGATGAGGCTAATGTTTAGCACTCTAAGAAAATGCTCTGCACCCTGCGGACACTCATTAAACACTTGACCCAGTGATGATGACCCTGTATGCTGAGGCTTCAGAAAGTGTCCTGTCCAGAGAGAACTCAACCTCACTCCTACATCTGACCTGCACTCCGCCGCCTCCCTGCTCAGCTATCTCAGAGTGGCACTTGTCACAGGCAAGCTCGTGGCCCTAGAGCTCTATTAGGGCACAAGAAGGCATCCTGTGGGCCTGCTTTCTTTCTGGTTTACCCAGCAAGGATGTACATCCAGCAAGGATGCACTCAGCGCCTGTTCCATACACGGTACCAGTTGCACCATATCAGGCAGGGGAAAGATGGGAGCATGGTGACACAGATGGAAAGAACACACATGGTTCTTGGCCTCAAAGTGCTTTCAGCCTACGTGGGAAACCAAGATAGACATCCATGACAAAAATCAGAGGCAAGGGACTTCCCTGGCTGGCCAGTGGTTAGGACTCTGCGCTTCCACCGTAGGGGGCTTGGGTTGGACCCCTGGTTGGGGAACTAAGATTCCGCAGGCCACGCAACATGGCCAAAAAATAAACAATAAATAAAAATTTTCTTTAAAAAAAAATCAGAGGAAAAGCCGAGTGCCTAATACTGGAATGTAGACCACAGAAAACAAAAGGAGAAAAGGGAGCAAGGCCCACGAGGGATTATGCCTGAAAAGACTTATTAGATGGGAGATGATACATGTGCATGAGAAGAGCAGAATCTAGGGCAGACAACGGGCTTCCCAGGTGGCACTAGTGGTAAAGAATCTGCCTGCAATGCAGGAGACGTAAGAGACAAAGGTTCGATCCCTGGGTTGGAAGATCCCCTGGAGGAGGGCATGGCAACCCACTCCAGTATTCTTTCCTGGAGAATCCCATGGACAGAGGAGCCTAGTAGGCTACAGTCCATCGTGTTGCAAAGAGCTGGACATGACTGAAGTGACTTAGCAGATGTGAGGACTGGTTCCCAAAGGAGAGATGGGTCTGCCTCACCACCAGGCACACTCTTAGGGAACAAGGGTGGGACCTCAAGGGACAAAAAGGAAGCCAGCCCAGTTTTGCTGTATCAGGGACTGTCTGACCAACAAAGAATGGGAAATATTTCCATCTTACTCCATGAGTGACTGCGTGCTAAGTCACTTCAGTCATGTCCGACTACCTGTGACCCCATGGACTGTAGCCCGCCAGCCTCCCCGTCCATGGGATTCTCCAGGCAAGCATACTGGAATGGGTTGCCATGCCCTCCTCCAGGGGATCTTCCAACCCAGGGATTGAACCCTAGTCTCTTATGTCTCCTGCATTGGCAAGCAGGTTCTTTACCACTAGCACCACCTGGGAGGCCCATCTTACTCCACAGAGATAAAGAAATGGTGGATCAAAAAGGAAAGGAGAAGCAAGAGAATGATGGGCTGAAGGCAGACAGAGAGAATGGGTGTGCAGCCATGAGCTGGGATTCTGAGGTTCCGGGACCATGCGGAGTGGAGGCTTCTGAGTGGCAGCCCTAACACCCTTGTATAAACCTCCTGCCTAAATGGGCAGCCTTTGGGCTGGCTTTTTTTCCTTCCAAATATTTTTTTTAAAAAATCACTAACTTGTTTTTTATTTAAATAGTGTGTGCCCATGGGTTAAAAACAAAAAATGTAGCAGCAAATAATGCTATAAAAACAAAATAATTCCTTTCACTTTAGATTCCTTGCTGTTAACATTTCTTGTATACCCTTCCAGAAACTTTTGATGTAAAAGCATATTTACATATATACGGCTTCTCTGGTGGCTCAGATAGTAAAGACTCTACCTGTAATGCAGGAGACCCAGATTCCATCCTGGGTTGGGAAGATCCTCTGGAGAAGGGAATGGCTACCCACTCCAGTATTCTTGCCTGGAGAATTCCATGGACAGGGGAGCCTGGTGGGCTACAGTCCACGATATCACAAAGAGTCGGACATGACTGAGTGACTAATACCTTATATATATACATTTTCTATCTGTATATCTTTGCTCAGCACATACAGAGCTTTATCATTTCATTATAAGCACCATGAGTTATTTAGCCAGCCTTCCAATGATGGAGCTTAGTTCTGCTTATTTGTTTCAATCTCTAGTGGCAACTTTTTGTTTTTTTAATTTGTCTGCACCAGGTCTTAGTTGCAGCATGTAGGATCTAGTTCCCTGACCAGGGGTTAAACCTGGGGCCGGTGCCTTGGGAGCGCGGAGCCTTAACCCCTGGATCACCAATTGTTCCTCCAGCGGCATTTTACAGACAGAAGTGACATGAGCCAAACTAGGGGTTCTAAAAGTGGGCAGCAGCAAATTCTAATCCCAAGTGATCAAGAAGATCCCAGAGTCCAGACATCTTCTCTTGGTGGGCAGAAGGTGGAGAGATTTGAAATTTTAATTAATAAAAAGGGAGAGACAAAAAGAAATGTTGAATGCTATTTAAAAAAAAAAAAAGGAAGGGCTGAGAGCATGCTGAACAGAGGTTTGGCAGAATCTCTCTCCTTAAAAACCTTCTTTAAAGAGTCTCCAGCTCCTCACCTCCCATCCACCCATCAGCCTCTTGAAGCCTGGCTCTGATCTCCCAGGGCTCCATGAAACTCCTCTCACCTGAGTCACCAGCACTCACAGAATGAGCTTCGCCATCCTCCATCTCACTGCTCTTTACACTTGATACTGTTGCCTGTTCCCACCTTCTGAAACCCTCCTCTCTTGGCATCTGAATCCTCACTTGCTCTTGACTTTCTCACCTCTCTACTCCTTGTCAAGTCTCCTTCAAGACTTCCTCTGCTCTGCTCATCCTCAAGACCAGGAACCCCTGAGCTGGGTCCTCAGTCCTGGGCACGACCCCATCTCATAGAGCAATAACATGCCCGAAGCCTTCTCCCTGGGTGATGCCATCCAGACCTGTGGCTTCAGTTACTAAGTACAGAATATGCTGATGCTCCCAAATCACTCCCCCAAGCTGTATATTCAATTACCCACGTCACACTGTCTATATAGTAGATGCGCTCTAGACTCATACCTAATAGGTCTAACAAGCTCAGCTAAAATGTTAAGTTTGGCTTGGAAAACAGAGTGGTTTGCAAAGGCTGGAGACAACAGAAAGTGTTATAACCAGAATGGTGCTAAGGGGTTCCTGTATGTGCCTGCTAAGTCACTTCAGTCATGTCCAACTCTTTGCACCTCTATGGATCGTAGCCTGCCAGGTTCCTCTGTCCATGGGATTCTCCAGGCAAGAATACTGGAGTGGGTTGCCATGCCCTCCTCCGGGGAATTTTCCCAACCCAGGGATCGAATGCACAGTTTCTTATGGCTCCTGCATTGGCTGGTGGGTTTTTAACCACTAGAGCACCTGGGAAGCCCAAGAGGGTTCCTAGGCAATGGAATGCTCGTTTGATTACATGTTATTCATTAGCATAACTCAAAATGGACACCACCACCCCCCAAGAGAAAACAACCAGGAAATTCCCTGACTTATATGTTGTATGAATCTCTCAGAGGCCACAGAATGCCCTCAGCCTTGCAAGGAGATCACATCTCAGCATTATGCCTGAAGAATATTCCCAAAGTCTTCTCTCCATTACTAACTTTGTATCAGAACTCAGATAAGATCAGAGATACAAAGTAACTTGGCAGTCAAAGACATTTAGAGGCAGGGCCCCTGCGAAGACGCAGGCTCCCAACTCCCTACACTTGGGACACTATATTTTCTTCCTTTAAGAACAAACATGTCTTTTCAGCAATAATGTTTACAATTTCTCAGGTAATCAGAACACACCACAAACTCAATTACTCAAGCCTCCTATCAGCCTCTGATGAAGTTACAAGAGAAACAACCGTATCAGTAAGAAATTCAAGGCAGGAAGTGATTTAAATCACATTCTCAGTGACTTCACAACTTGGAAACCCTGCTCCCCAGGATATTAGTCCATGTCTGAGAGTCTATGTTTGGCATCTCAGGAGCCCTGGCTGTGCACTTTTGGGAAAGCCAATGATGCTGTCATGTTCATCATCATCACCATTGATTATGCCCATGGGACTCAGCCCAGCACTCCTGTCCCTCTAGGGTCTGGCCCCATTTGACGTTTCCAGGCTTGCTCTCTGCTTCCCACGGTGCTCGCCTCTGACTACAGGCACTGCCGTCCTCTGAACAAGCTCTGCACGCACATCCACGGCCCTGTGCCCCTGCTCACACCATGCCTGCTCGGTCTTGATCATGACCCTCTTCTTTCACCAACATGCCCCCACCTCAGATGTCTGCAGTAATTAACCAGCCCCGATTCCATGGTCAATTTAACTGTGTCCACCCCTGAACTCCCGTACATTGTGTCCATATTTATATTTCACTCTCTGGACATTTTGTCTTACAGTAATAGCTAGAGACAGCTCATAGAATTGTGCATCTGCTACATGCCAGGAACTGGGCTAAATTCATCCTCTCATTCAAACTTCCAAATAACCCAATGAGGTAAGTCATATTATTATTCTTTTTTTTTTTTTTTTTTTTGGCCAAATTACATGGCATGTGGGATATGGAATCTTAGCTCCCTGACTAAGGATTGAACCCACATCCCTTGCAGTGGAAGCACAGAGTCTTAACCACTGGACTGCCAGAGATGTCCCATGTTATTCCCATTTTATAGATGAAGGAAACTGGGTCCTGGGGAGGTCAGTAACGTAGCCATACAGCTAATAAATGGCAGAGAGGGAACCAGAATCCTGATCCAGCTGACACCCAAACCCAAGCTTTTGGCCATTCTGCTGCCGGTCCGCTCTCTGACTATCTCCCCAGCTAGCAAAACTTCACAGAGGCACCACGCTAGCATCTGTACATGACCAGCTCTCAATAAATCAAGGCGGAGTTGAAAATTCCCAAATTCATTCACCTAAGCAGCAGCAGGTGGATAGGGTGGAAGCCCCACGCTAAGGCCTCGCCCCCTCATGCTTATCCGAACCTCCGAAAGGTCAACCCAGCAGACTTCTCTTAACTGGAGGTGGCTGTCCCATGAGTCTTTACCATGCAGCTGACATTGTCTCACACCTCTCTCTCTCTCTCTCTGGTTTTCTCCTCAGGATCAATAAACTGCTTAATTATAGAAAGAAAAAAAAAAAAGGACAGAGAAGAAAATCATTGACTGGGCTACACTGGGGCCTGCACACATTGAGCATCCCTCGAACCACAGAGGCCGGCTGGGCGTCAGCCCAGAGCCACAGGGAAGCTGCGAGACGGGAAGCCGCTTCTAGGAGTACTCCACGGTCTCACAGGCAGACATATCATCTGTGATAGGGCTGTGGTCCATGTCCAACACTCGTAGCGGAAGTGTTGTCTTAGGATCATGAATAGCTAAAAGTTTCTCCTGAGAACCCAAGCTTGACCATGAGATCTTCAGTCTGGGCAAACTTGTCCTCCAACCCTTCAAGAGCCCAACCAAACCTTTCACTCAGGACTTAAAATAGGCAGAGACACCCAGCAGGGGCAGGATGTCAAATTTTATGATTTCAGAAAACATGTAAGTATCAAGCTTTATGTATGATTGAGAGGGGAAAAAACAAATATCCATATAAATTTAGCCCATCTCCTCACCTTTCCGGAGAAGGCAATGGCACCCCACTCCAGGACTCTTGCCCAGAGAATCCCATGGACGGGGAGCCTGGTGGGCTGCGGTCCATGGGGTCGCCAAGAGTCGGACTGAGCGACTTCAGTTTCACTTTTCACTTTCATGCATTAGAGAAGGAAATGGCAACCCACTCCAGTGTTCTTGCCCAGAGAATCCCAGGACGGGAGAGCCTGGTGGGCTGCCGTCTACGGGGTCGCACAGAGTCGGACACGACTGAAGCGACTCAGCAGCAGCAGCAGCAGCAGCAGCATCGCCTTTCTCCCAAAGGAAGTAAAAATTAACATCTTTGTGGGAATGAGGGTTCTAAGAGCCACACCCGGGCAGCTGGCTTCAGGTGCCTAAAACCAGGAGCTGAAGGGCCATCGTCGAAGGCAGCAAGTAAAACAAAAAACAGACAACTGAAAACTGGGCACTTGAACAGGTGTTTCTCCAAAGACGATTTATGAAACGATCGATAAGCACATGAGCGCTTCCCTGGTGTCTCAGTGGTGGAGAATCCACCTGCTGATGCAGGAGACACGGGGTCATTTCCTGGTCTGGAAAGATCCCACATAGTGAGGAGCAGAGAAGGCCGCCTGCCACAACTACCGAGCCCGTGCTCTAGAGCCCAGGAGCTGCCACTACTAGATGGGCCCTAGGGCCCACGCTCTGCAGGAAGAGGAACCCCCACGACGAGAAGCCCGGCACCACAGCTAGAGAGGAGCCCCCACTCCCCAAACCTAGAGAAAGCCCACACAGCAGCCAAGACCCAGCATAGCCAAAAATAAAGAAAGAAAATGTATGGGGAAAAAAATAGGAAAAGATGCTTAACATCACTAATCATTAGGGAAATGCAAATCAAAACCACGATGA
Source organism: Odocoileus virginianus (assembly GCF_023699985.2). Classification (NCBI taxonomy): domain Eukaryota; kingdom Metazoa; phylum Chordata; class Mammalia; order Artiodactyla; family Cervidae; genus Odocoileus; species Odocoileus virginianus. The sequence goes on along the minus strand of NC_069684.1, from coordinate 51,697,789 downwards.
GATCACACTTCACACTCCCTGGTATGGCCATCACCACAAAACAGTAAATAACCGGTGAGGGTGAGGATGCAGAAAAACTGGAAGCCTGTACACTGCTGGTGGGAACATAAAATGGTGCACTGGCTATGGAAAACAATATAATTAGTCCTCAAAAGTCGAAAATAAATTACCATATGTGATTCTATTTCTGGATCCAGACCCAAGAGGAATGAAAGCAGAGATCTCAAAGAGCTATTTGTCCACCCATATCCACAATGGCCAAGAGATGCAAACAACCCAAGTGTCTACTGATGGATGAATGGATAAATAAAATGTGAAATATTCATACAGTGGAATACCATTCGATCTTAAAAAGAAAATGCCATCACATGCCACAACATAGATGCATCTTGAGGACATTATGCTAAGTGAAATCAGCCAGTCATAAAAAGACAAACATTGCATGATTTCACTTACATAGGAGGTACCCAGAATAGTCAAACTCATAGAGACAGAAGTGGAAGGGAAGCAGGGACGTAGAGTTATTGTTTAAGGAGTACAGAGTTTCAGGTTTGCAAGCTGTAAAAGTTCTGGAGACGGCTGGTGACAACAGTTGCACGGCCATGTCGATGCTCTTATTGTTGCTGAACTATACACTTAAAACGGTTCAGATGGTAAATTTCATGTTGTGTGTATGTTACCACAATCTAAGAAAAAGGGAAGATGGAAGAAAGAGGGAGTGGGGAGGGGAAGAAGAGAAGGGAGGGAGAGAAGAAGCAAATGAACTTATTAGTGCACCTCATTTCTGGACACCCCAACCTTCTTGCGGGCCCCTGAGAGACCTCAAGGAAGAAGGAAATGAAGCATCTGGGAACAGGCTGATTTTCCCAGATCCTGAGGCACATCTCTATTGACAGAATCAGGGTCATTACCAACTCAGGAGCCTATTCAAAACTCTGTAAGATCGTAGAGGATAAAGCTGGGTCCTATAACATGCCATGTGATGTGTGAGCACAACCTAGCCAAAAGCAGCCATGTGAGAATCCTTATTGACGACTGGGAATGGAGAGGGTAAATTTTGACAAGCTTTTATTCACTCATCTGAAAACTCTCAATAATGGGAGTACTTAGGTTTCACATTAATCAGGTTCTACTTACTGCCTCATCGTCTGGATTTTATAGCATTTTGCTGACAGGCACAAATCAGCACCTCATTCTGAAATTACCGAATTTATACGATAGTGAGACCAGGTGAAGACACAGTCTAGGGGAAAACATGGTTGAGGAAGTGAGGGCTCTAAGAATTTCAAATGAAGGAGGGACTTCCCTGGTGGTCCACTGGCTAAGACTGTGCTCCCAATGCAGGGGGCCCAGGTTCCATCCCTGCTAGGGGAAAAAGATCCTATATGCTGCAACTAAGCATTTACATGCCACAATTAAGTCCTGGCACAAACAGATAAGATAGATAGATAGCTTCCCTGGTGGCTCAGATGGTAAAGAATCTGCCTGCAATGCAGGAGACCTGGATTCGATCCCTGGGTTGGGAAGATCCCCTGGAGGAGAGCATGGCAACCCACTCTAGTATTCTTGCCTGGAGAATCCCCAGGGACAGAGGAGCTTGGCAGGCTACAGTCCACGGGGTTGCAAAGAGTAGGACACGAATGAGCAACTAAGCATAGTATACATATAAAGGAGCTTCAAACAAAGGAGAAAAACTCGGCAAAGGCTAACGATACCTGACTTGGGTCACCAAGTGAAGCTTTCTGCCCTCCCACCTTATCCACCTCGCCTCCCCAGGCTCCCTGGGATCCTTCATTCCTCTCAAATGCATCCTCTTCCCTTAAGTCTTTCCGTCATTCAGTCTTAACATCCCAGGGTCCCACACCCACGGTTTATGTCTCCGTTAGCATTTCCTTCATTCTGTCCAGGATGTCAGTCCTTTATTCACTTGTCTGTCTCCCCACAACCTCCATCAGAGCTGAGGCCACAGCTGATCCCTCAGTTTCTCCCCAGCCACTTTCCCAAACAGGGCAGAGCCAACACCTGGCCCAAAACAGGTCTAAAAAAAAAAAAAAAGACTGTTGAAATGAAACATGGCTGTCAACTCCTGGCATTAGACTATAAACCCAACCTGGATTTTGCCAACATCGCAAAGTACCCAGATAGGTTCCAGAGAGGGGTGGAAAATGGCCATGGAGGGCTGGAGGGAGGCCAGGCCAAGGAGTTCTGCTCAGAGGCGGTGCTCAGTTGCTCAGTCACATCCAACTCTTTGCAACCCATGGACTGTAGCCTGCCAGGCTCCTCTGCCCATGGGATTTTCCAGGCAAGAATACTGGAGTGGGTTGCCACTTCCTTCTCCAGGGGAGGTAACTGTTTTGTAAAACTGATAGGATGAAAACAGAAAGGGAAGAGATAGCTGGAGGTAAAGGGTGGTTCTGACCCCAGGATTCCAATCTAACTTGTTTGGTTCCAAAACCTATGCATGCTCTTCCCTCTATACTTTATCATCTCTGAAAAGAATTTTTTAAGTGGGGGTGCCAGGGTGGCAGTTGTCTGAAATATGGGTTCCAGGGGCTCAGGGTCAAGAACTATAGCGTCTCCCTCAACTACTGCCCGAAAGTGAGGAACCTCCATCCTGACTCTCAGCAGCAAGCCCGTCTCCTTACCGTGGGCCGCTTCCAGACAACACCTTGAGTCTGGGGGGAGCAAGGTCCAAGATCCTTGTAGCCCAAAGCTGACGGGCACGCTGGGAACTCTGGGTCCTTAAATAGGACCCCCGAGTCCAAGCACTGCCGCCTCAAGGTCTCGAAGTCCTGGCCCAAGTACTTCACGGCCTTCTGGCTGGAGCCAAGGCCTCCGGCGGCCGCGCGCTGCCTGGCTACTCGGGCCGCCAGGGCTGCCATGGCTGAGGGCTCGGTGGGGGAGACAGAGGGCAGGGATGCTCCGTGCTCTCGGAGACCTGCCCCGCTGGGAGGGAAGCTATAAGGCATCATGAAGCAGGGGAGGGGCGGGTGGAGCAGGTAAACATCTCACCTGAGGGTCCCCGCCCCACTGGCCGCCCCCTCCAGAGAGCAGTGAGTCAGGGCCAGGAGCAAATATGTACCCAGGGTGCAGGTGGACCTGCCCCGCCCGCCCCTTCTGCCTTTCAGCAGACAATCTGGAGGCTGGGAACCTTCCAGGGCCCCTCCCAGGCCATAAGCCTAAGACATTCTTGAGGATCACAGTCACCCATCCCCATCTCTTTGCAAGACCTGCTTACTCATCATTGGCACCATCAGTTGAGATGAGAAGGCTTATTGGGTAGCGTAAGGCCAGTATTTACCAAAGAATTGGTTCTCAGCAGAAGGCAAAGGGGTGGAAGGGGTCACCTTTCTTTCCAGAAAAGTTTGGCTACATATTTTCTAGAAAGATAGACATATCAGAGAAGGGTGAGTCATGGAGAGCATCAGAGTAACCCCAAGAAAAAGGGGCCCCACCTCTGAGAGAAGGGCTTGGCCTTTTCCTGGGCATCTATCCCAACTCCACCAGTAATTAGCCCTGTCACCTGGGGCAAGTCATTTAACCTCTCATCCCCTTAATTTTCTCACCTGTAAAATGGAAGGTAATAGTAGGATCTACCTTATATAGGGTTGTTTGGAAGGGTGATGAGATAGGACATAGAATTTGCTTAGAAGAGTACATAAGAAGCACTCAGTAAATAACCAGTCATCATTATTCCTGGGACCCAGGACCAGAAAGAGAAAGCCTGAGGACCAGGGGTTGCGGGTTCTGTGGATGGCCTCTAAAGGCCATACTTGCCACAAAAAGCAAGGAGATGGGTTTCCCAACGGAGCCCTAAGAAAGGTGCAGAGCCTGCGGGCAAATCGATCTCTGCCCAGCGAAAGCTGTCAGTCTTCTAACCTATGTAACTATGTGCTGTGCTTAATCACTCAGTCATGTCCGACTCTTGCAACCCCATAGACCACAGCCCGCCAGGCTCCTCTGTCCGTGGAGTTCTCCAGGCAAGAATACTGGAGCGGGTTGCCATTTCCTTCTCCACTGTAACTACAGAAACCAAATTTGTGTTGTTTTAAAGCCACTACATTTGTCATAATTGGTTATGGCAGAAATAGAAAATTAATGCAGGAAAGAAAACGTAATATGAAGAGTGATTACATACAGGGGAGGAAGGAAATAGGGAGGGGTAGTCCAGGATAGAAATTAGACTTATTTTATAGGTTTGACTTGGAACGTGTAAATATTTAATCCTAAAAACTGTCGTTAAAAAAATCCATAAAATAAAATGGGATGAACGTACTGGCAGCATACCATTCAGAAGTTCAAAGTGGCTCAAAAACACAGTTATTTGGTTACAACCTTTAATATGACATATCTTGGAAGAAAAACTTATGAAACCACAAGAAAAAAATCTTACACTATTTTCACTAATCATATGGTTGGTAATAAAATTTTTGTCATTCTTTCGAAATTATTGTGTGACTATTTTGGGAGAAAGCAAATGAGAAGTACTTGATATTCTAATTCTATAATTCGGTGTCGTTAGAACTCAAATTCTGGGCGTGGGGTAAGGGAGATTCATACTTAAGATCCAAAAAATTAAATAAAAATTCTACCAGTCCTCAATTTGGATAGAAAGCATCATCTTAAAAAAGAGACAGTTGTGGGTTCTAATCTCAGTAGAGAAATAGGCTCTGGGACACCTGCACTGATTGTTTTTCTCAGGGCTCCAATTTCCGAGGCCTGGTCTACCCTAAGGATGGAAACACCAGTGATTTTTGAAATTTGGGGGTGGGGAGAAACTGAAAAATGATCTCCCAAAGATATCTAGTCCTAATCTCTGGAACCTGTGAATAGTATATAACTTATGTGGAAAAAGGATTTTTGCAGAAGTGATTAAGTTAAGGATTTTAGAATGAGGAGACGATCATAGCTTAAGTGTAATTACAAGTATCCTCATGACACAGAGGTTGAGGGAGATTTAACAACAGACAGAAGAGGAGAAGGTACAAACAGAGGCAGAGAGACTGGGGTGATGCTGCCTCAGGCCAAGTGCCAGCAGCCATCAGAAGCAGGCAGAGGCCGTAAATGAATCCTCCCCGAGAGTCTCTGGAAGGGCTGTGGCCTTGCCACCATCTTGGTTTCAGCCCCATGGAACTGATTTTAGACTTCTGGCCTCCAAAACTGAGAGGGAACATATTCCTGCTGTTTTAAGCCACGAAGTTTGTTAACTGGTTACAGCAGCCACAGGAAACAAATCCGGGGTGTGTGAGACTCCCGTGAAACACTTGCTTAAAATGCTGATTCCTGGGACTTCCCTGGCAGTCCAGGAGTTAAAAATCTACCTTCCACTGCAGGGGGTGTAAGTTTGATCCCTGGTCAGGGAACTAAGATCCCACCTGATGGCACAACCTAATAGATAAAATTTTTTTCAAGTTTTTTAAAAAATAAAATGCTGACTCCTGCCTTTGCTCCCCACTCCCTCCAAAGTTCTAATTCTGTGGGTGTGAGGTAGGACCCAGAAGTCTGCAGTTTTTATACTGTTATCACAGAGATGATGCCAAATGCAGGGGTCCACGGTCCACACTCTGAGAAGCTCTGAACCAGCTGACCTCTGAGGCCCCCACCTTCTAAGTCAGCCACTGTCTGTGTGTAGAGCAGTTCATCAGGCAGGTGGGTCTGGGCAAAGAGGAAGAAGTGTCTGCTCCCCAGGCATCCAGCATAAGACATGGTTTCAGGTTTCACCAGAAATTCATGGCCAAAAAATGATCCTCAGAGGATCAAGCTAGCATCACAAGACTCGGCTAGGCCCTCGTCTCTCTGGGGGTCTCACCTGCATTTCCTCAACCGCACCTTGATTCACCGTCTGCCCCAATAGTAAGCTCATCCGAAGTTCAAGATTACCTTTTCCCTTGTGGCTCAGCTGGTGAAGAATCTGCCTGCAATGCAGGAGACCTGGGTTCAATCCCTGGGTTGGGAAGATTCCCTGGAGAATCTTCCATGGCCCAAGGGGTCGCAAAGAATCAGATACAACTGAGCGACTTTCACTTCACTAACGTTGCTCCTGGTCTCACTTGGGTGGCCCCATTCTCCTCTAAAACCAGAGCCGTAATTCCTCCATTCAGTCAATACAGAATCCTCTCAAGCACATGGGATTCCAAGGGAAATCTAGCAACCCTGCAAAAGGCAAGGAAATACTTATTTTTACTTTTGAATCTGAAAGTGAAAGTGGAAATCGCTCAGTTGTGTCTGACTCTTTACGATCCCATGGGCTACACACAGTCCATGGAATTCTCCAGGCCAGAATACTGGAGTGGGTAGCCTTTCCCTTCTCCAGGGGATCTTCCCGACCCAGGAATCGAACCAGGGTCTCCTGCATTGCAGGCAGATTCTTTACCAACTGAGCTATCAGGGAAGCCCCATTTTTGAATCTACTGCCTAATTATCTGAACCTTGTGACTGACGTCCATGGTCAATCTTAACTCTACTCAGAGCAGTCATTTCAAACACAAATCCAACCATGTCTCTTCCAAACCTAAAGCCTCCTCAACGGCTGCCCATCACTCAGGAGAACAAGTCTGCCCATCGCTCAGCAGCCTGGCCCTTTGCTCCCTCTCTGCCCCCTGTCCCAAACCCCCTCCCTCTCTGCTCTCCATTCCCTGACCTCTTTCAGGCCCTGGAATGCCCTGCTCTGTCCCATTGAAGGCTCTGAACCTGCTAAGCCCTTCCCCAAAAATCCCTCTCCTCACCTCCACTCCTACTCAGCCTTCAGATGCCCAGTGCCCCAGGGAAGTCTTCCTGGACCCCCTACACAGAGACATCCACCTCCTATAGGCTCTCGCAGCAGCCAGCGGTACCCTGCCTAGCAACCAAGCAGGGTGAATTTGATGAATGCCCCCTCCACCCCAGCAGGCTCTGACCTCCACAAGGACAACTGTCTGTGTTTGTTTTGCTCATCACTGTGTCACTGGAGCCTGGAAAGCTCCTGGAGCATAGTAGGGACTGAACAAATATTTGCTGAATGAATAAACACCCACGGCTATAAGATGCCCAATGATTGGAGAGGTACATACCAGGGATAGTGGACCCGGTACCCTCAGGCAGAGCTCATGGGATTGTTCTCCCTGCCTCTGTTTCTCTCCAAGCCTCCCTGAAACACTCCCTGTAGATGGACTGAAATAAACAAGCCTCCCTCCATCTAATGGCAGCGTGAGTGCAGCTGGTAACCTCCTTTATCCATAAGTGGCTCCTTTGGGGTTAGCAACCTCCTCCCCACCCCACCTGCCTAAATCACCTCCAGACACTGCACGAACAAACCCGTCTTCATTTTAGGCAGACGGGTCTGTACCACTGTGAACAGAGCCCTCATTTCCCAAGGCAGGAGGTGTCTCTGCTCACCAGCCCCACCTGAGCTGACAGCCAGCATCTCCCCGTTACCCAGCCAGGTGCCCGCTGGCCCTGTCAGCCTGGACAGACGTCTCCCCAGCCTCACACCCCAGACATCCCGGCAAGAGCTGCTGCCAGTTCCACCCAGGAAGCCCAAGTTCCACTGACGAGGCCCCGCAGAAACCCACCAGGTGGCACCGACTAGTAAGAACTTCTTGGCGAACAGCGCTGGTGAATGCGGCTCAGGCAGAGCGCTGTTTTATCCAGCGGCTCCTCTCAGCCAGGAGAGGCTGCCTTGAACCCTCAGCAAGGAAGACAAATCACCCCAAAGCCCAAGTGTGCTTTTCAGACGAAGTTTGCAAAGCTTGTTGTCATGCGGAACCCGATCTTCAGTCTCCCTCCTGGGCCTTCCCATTTCAGATTTCTAAGGCAAGCAGGGGTTGAATCTAATGTCAAGAGGATTACAGAGTTCTCATACACTGCTGGTGGGAATGGAAAACGTACAGACACTTTGGACACCAGTCTAGCAGTTCCTCAAAATGCTAAACACAGAATGACAGAGTGATTCCTAGGAACATTCCACTCCAGAGAATTGAGAGAGAATTGAAAACTCAAGTCCACAGGAAAACTTGTACTCCGATGCTCATAACACATTATTCACAATAGCCAAAAAGTGGAAACAGCCCAGTGTCTATCAACAGATGAATAGACAAAATGTAGTATCGCCGTGCAACTGAATATCATTCAGCCATAAAAGGGAATGAAAAAACGGACACACACTACAACACGGCTGACCCTTGAAAATACTACGCTCAGTGAAAGAAGGGGTGGACCGGCAAGCCAAGCTGGGAAACCAGTGGACACTGCCTCCTTGTGGCCAACCTAGACCCTGCAGACCCAGTGTGACCACAAAAGACCACACAGGGTATGTTCTAGCTATAGGAAATAACCAGACTAGCCAAGTCCACAGAAACAGAGTAGGTTGTTGGTTGCCAGGAACTGAGCAGACAGGAAAACTGGGATGGACTACAAACAGGTATTCGGTTTCTATTTAGGATGATGGAAATTTCTGGAATTAGGCAGCAGTGATGGTTACACAACATAGTGACTGTAATGGAAGCCACAAAATTGTGTACTTTAAAATAATGAGTTGTCTCAGTTCTAATGAGATGGATGAAACTGGAGCCCATTATACAGAGCGAAGTAAGCCAGAAAGATAAAGACCATTACAGTATACTAACACATATATATGGACTTTAGAAAGATGGTAACAATAACCCTATATGCAAAACAGAAAAAGAGACTCAGATGTATGGAACAGACTTGTGGACTCTGGGAGAAGGAGAGGGTGGGATGTTTCAGGAGAACAGCATTGAAACATGTATATTATCTAGGGTGAAACGGATAACCAGCTCAGGTTGGGTACATGAGACAAGTGCTCGGGCCTGGTGCACTGGGAAGACCCAGAGGGATCGGGTGGAGAGGGAGGTGGGAGGGGGGACCGGGATGGGGAATACATGTAAATCCATGGCTAATTCATATCAATGTATAACAAAAACTACTGTAATGATGTAAAGTAATTAGCCTCCAACTAATAAAAATTTAAAAAAAAAAATAATAATGAGTTGTCTAATAGGTGAATTATTTCACAATAAAATTTTTAAAATAGAAGAAAATAATATTGCAAAGAAGATGGTTTGATGTGACCTCTGCATTCATTTGTGGTCTCTAAGGGAAAAGATGGGTTTCTGGTCTGCCCAGGACAGGAAGAATCCCATCATACCAAAGAGTGCCAGAGCTGAAAGACTGAACCCTAAAACAGCCCTGAGAATACAGCAGGCCAGGTATGCGGGTTCACATACCATCCCAGGCCCTCCTAGCTGGCAGGAAGGGGTGGACCCAGTCAAGCCAAGCTGAGAGACCAGCTGAGACTGCCCCCCAGTGGCCACCCTAGATCTTGCAGACCCAGTATGTCTGAAGTGAAGTGAAGTGAAGTCGCTCAGTCGTGTCCGAATCTTTGCGACCCCGTGGATTGTAGCCCACCAGACTCCTCTGTCCATGGGATTCTCCAGGCAAGAATACTGGAGTGGGTTGCCATTTCCTTCTTCAGGGGATCTTCCCAACCCAGGGATCGAACTCTGGTCTCCTGCATTGCAGGCAGATGCTTTAACCTAATGCTCTAAAAACTTACATCTGAATAAAGGCACCACTTTCAAGTCCATGACCAATTTGAGACTCATAGCAAGTCTATGGGTAGACTGTATTGTCAGGTTAACCCAAAGTCATTCACGTGGCTACCATGACCCGAAGCCTTCTGATTTTAAATTCCATGCTCTTTCCACAGTACAGGACCTACATTGCCTACGAGTAGAAAGCCCTGGTCTGGGCAATAGGCCACAAGGCAGGAAACCTGAGACAAAAAAGCCCACTGACCATTCAGTCCTTCAACCCACAAGCCTTCTCCACACCAACACTTTGCTGTTCATGAGCAGACACCAAGGAGAAGGCTCAAAGGACAAGCAAACACCACCCCTGCCCGCCAAGAACGTGGATGCTACAGGAGAGACAGAGCAACCCTCAAAGAAAGGAGTGGCCGATTCCGAGGGGACAGATGATAAGGAAGGCTTCATGGAGAAGATGGCATTCCAGCTGGATCCTGAAGAGTTAAGGGACTTAAAGGATGATCAGGATTTGGAAAAGGGAAACAGGAAAATGGCATTTGAGCCTAGAGGCGCATCGAGAATAAAGGCAAGGACTATTAATGCCCCCACGTGGCACTAGTGGTAAAGAACCCACCTGCCAATGCAGGAGACGTAAGAGATGCAGGTTCGATCCCTGGGTCGGGAAGATCCCCTGCAGGAGGAAATGGCAACCCACTCCAGTCTTCTTGCCTGGAGAATCCCATGGACAGAGGAGCCTGGTGGGCCACAGTCCATGGGGTCGCAAAGAGTCAGACACAACTGAAGCGACTTGGCATGCACGATTAATGCTCCGGAGTGACTGGAGTGAAGGATGACGTGATGGACAAGATGACAGGGCATGTAGGTACTTCAGACGTGGAATTTTTCTCTAGTTAAAAGCAATTAGCAACTTCCCTGGTGGTACAGAGGTTAAGAATCTTCCTGCTTATTCAGGTGACACTGGTTCGATCCCTGGTCCAGGAAGATTCCACAGGTTTCAGAGCAACTAAGCCCATGAGCCACAACTACCAAAGCCCAAGCACCTAGAGCCCACGCTCTGCAACAAGAGAATCCAGCACAATGAGAAGCCCACACACCACAAGGAAGGGTAGCCCCCACTGGCCACAACTAGAGAAAGTCTGCACGCAGCAACCAGTGCAGCCAAAGCTAAATAAATATTAATAAATAAAATTATATATAAAAAAAGAGCAGTTGCTCCTAACCAGGCAAGAATGGATGACAGTCTAAGCCAGGTAGTGTCTGCAGGACCAGGCAGATGGTGAGATAAACTGCCAGGGTTCCCTCCTCTGCATGTCCTGGAGCGGCCAAGGTGGGGTGGGGTGGGGGGGGGAACTGCCAGGGTACCGCTGAACACTGGCCTTGTGGAGACCCTCTCCCACCCCCAGCCTAGAGCTCTGACAGTTCAGGACTCACATTTTGAGTAACAGGGGCAATGTGATTTCCTCCAAAAGGAAACTACTTCCTAGGGGAAAAAAAAAAGCTGGGGGAAAAGGTGGAACTGTCCTGGCCCAGTCTATTGCAGAAAACAAAGCCATGGAAGGCTGGAACTGTGCAAGCATTATCTAGTTTATCATGGAAGCCCCCACAGAGTGCTGTGGGTAACTGCCAGAGCTTAGTGTTTTTGAGGTTGTTCTTTCGGAGTATCACTAGGTCACACACTCCCTTGCCCTCCATCCCTGATGCCAGGTAACCATGGATGTAGCATCATCAGTTTTCTCTTTCCTTATGAGGTCATTTCCTTCAGCATACAACCCTCCTTTAATTTCTCTTGTTTCTAACTTTTCTTGAATTCATATTTCTGATCCATTTTCCCCTTTCTTTTTACAACAAAATTTCATCAGAGAGGTATATACACTCACTCTGTCCAACACTCACCTCCCAGTCTCTCTTCTAGTCAGATTTTCAGGATAAACCATTGGGTGAAGAACCTCATGACCATGATGTTGCTAAAACCAATGCTCATTTCTCAGTTCTCATTTTACTTGAACTATAAGTAACAGCGGTTTGCCTTGAAAACGAACAGAGATCACTCTGTCATTTTTGAGATCGCATCCAAGTACTGCATTTCGGACTCTTTTGTTAACCATGATGGCTACTCCATTTCTTCTAAGGGATTCCTGCTCACAGTAGTAGATATAATGGTCATCTGAGTTAAATTCACCCATTTCAGTCCATTTTAGTTCACTGATTCCTAGAATGTCGACATTCACTCTTGCCATCTCCTGTTTGACCACTTCCAATTTGCCTTGATTCATGGACCTAACATTCCAGGTTCCTATGCAATATTGCTCTTTACAGCATTAGACCTTGCTTCTATCACCAGTCCCATCCACAACTGGGTATTGTTTTCACTTTGGCTCCATTTCTTCATTCTTTCTGGAGTTATTTCTCCACTATCTCCAGTAGCATAATGGGCACCTACCGACCTGGGGAGTTCCTCTTTCAGTATCCTATCATTTCACCTTTTCATACTGTTCATGCGGTTCTCAAGGCAAGAATACTGAAGTGGTTTGCCATTCCCTTTTCCAAAAAAGATGTCCTTTTCATTGTAGGGAACTGGAATGCAAAAGTAGGAAGTCAAGAAATACCTGGAGTAACAGGCAAATTTGGCCTTGGAGCACGGAATGAAGCAGAGAGTTTTGCCAAAAGAACGCACTGGTCATAGCAAACACCCTTTTCCAACAACACAAGAGAAGACCTTACACATGGACATCACCAGATGGTCAACACCAAAATCAGATTGATTATATTCTTTTCAGCCACAGATGGAGAAGCTCTATACAGTCAGCAAAAACAAGACTGGGAGCTGACTATGGCTCAGTTCATGAACTCCTTATTGCCAAATTCAGACTTAAATTGAAGAAAGTAGGGAAAGGCACTAAACCATTCAGGTATGACCTAAATCAAATCCCTTATGATTATACTGTGGAAGTGAGAAATAGATTTAAGGGACTAGATCTGATAGACAGAGTGCCTGATGAACTATGGGCGGAGGTTCGTGACATTGTACAGGAGACAGGGATCAAGACCATCCCCATGGAAAAGAAACGCAAAAAGGCAAAATGGTTGTCTGAAGAGGCCTTACAAATAGCTGTGAAAAGAAGAGAAGCGAAAAGCAAAGGAGAAAAAGAAAGATATTCCCATTTGAATGCAGAGTTCCAAAAAATAGCCAGGAGAGATAAGAAAGCCTTCCTCAGCGATCAATGCAAAGAAATAGAGGAAAACAGCAGAATGGGAAAGACTAGAGATCTCTTCAAGAAAATTAGAGATATCAAGGGAACATTTCATGCAAAGATGGGTTCAATAAAGGACAGGAATGGTACAGACCTAACAGAAGCAGAAGATATTAAGAAGAGGTGGCAAGAATACACAGAAGAACTGTACAAAAAAATCTTCATGACCCAGATAATCACAATGGTGTGATCACTCACCCAGAGCCAGACATCCTGGAATGTGAAGTCAAGTGGGCCTTAGAAAGCATCACTACAAATAAAGCTAGTGTAGGTGATGGAATTCCAGTTGAGCTATTTCAAATCCTGAAAGATGATGCTGTGAAAGTGCTGCACTCAATATGCCAGCAAATTTGGAAAACTCAACAGTGGCCACAGGACTGGAAAAGGTCAGTTTTCATTCCAATCCCAAAGAAAGGCAATCCCAAAGAATGCTCAAACTACCGCACAATTGCACTCATCTCACACGCTAGTAAAGTAATGCTCAAAATTCTCCAAACCAGGCTTCAGCAATACGTGAACCGTGAACTTCCAGATATTCAAGCTGGTTTTAGTAAAGGCAGAGGAACCAGAGGTCAAATTGCCAAAATCCGCTGGATCATCGAAAAAGCAAAAAGAGTTCAAGAAAAACATCTATTTCTGCTTTATTGACTATGCCAAAGCCTTCAACTGTGTGGATCACAATACACTGTGGAAAATTCTTCAAGAGATGGGAATACCAGACCACCTGACCTGCCTCTTGAGAAACCTGTATGCAGGTCAGGAAGCAAGAGTTAGAACTGGACATGAAAAAACAGACTGGTTCCAAACAGGAAAAGGAGTACGTCAAGGCTGTATATTGTCACCCTGCTTATTTAACTTATATGCAGAGTACATCATGAGAAACACTGGGCTGGAAGAAGCACAAGCTGGAATTAAGATTGCCAGGAGAAATATCAACAACCTCAGATATGCAGATGACACCACCCTTATGGCAGAAAGTGAAGAGGAATTAAAAAGCCTCTTGATGAAAGTGAAAGAGGAAAGTGAAAAAGTTGACTTAAAGATCAACATTCAGAAAACTAAGATCATGGCATCTGGTCCCATCACTTCATGGGAAATAGATAGGGAGACAGTGGAAAGAGTGTCAGACTTTATTTTTGGGGGGGCTCCAAAATCACGGCAGATGGTGATTGTAGCCATGAAATTAAAAGACGCTTACTCCTTGGAAGGAAAGTTATGACCAACTAGATAGCATATTAAAAAGCAGAGACATTACTTTGCCAACAAAGGTCCATCTAGTCAAGGCTATGGTTTTTCCAGTGGTCATGTATGGATCTGAGAGTTGGACTATAAAGAAAGCTGAGCATCGAAAATTTGATGCTTTTGAACTGTGGCATTGGAGAAGACTCCTGAGAGTCCCTTTGACTGCAAGGAGATCCAACCAGTCCATCCTAAAGGACATCAGTCCTGGGTGTTCATTGGAAGGACTGATGCTGAAGCTGAAACTCCAATACTTTGGCCACCTCATGCGAAGAGTTGACTCATTGGAAAAGACCCTGATGCTGGGAGGGATTGGGGGCAGGAAGAGAAGGGGAGGACAGAGAATGAGATGGCTGGATGGCATCACCGCCTTGATGGACATGAGTTTGAGTAAACTCCGGGAGTTGATGATGGACAGGGAGGCCTGGCGTGCTGCAGTTCATGGGGTTGCAGAGTCTGACATGACTGAGCAACGGAACTGAACTGATAAGCAGCAATTAGACACAAATCAATGCTCGTTCCTTCCAGAAACTGAGGTGGGGGGAGAATTTCACGAGGGATGTCTTTGAGTGGGCAAGGAAGGATCTAATCTAAAACCCAAGGGAAAAGGTTGGCCATAGCTAGGAGTATAGACAGCCCATCCTCAGTCACAGGAGAGAAAGTAGAACAGATAGGAGCATAGGTATGACCGCGGGTCTCCAGAAAGCTCTCTTCTGATTGCTTTAACTTTCACTCATGGAAGTAGGAATTAAGGGCATTTAGGTGAGACTGAGAATGAGGTGGAGGTGCTGGAGATCTGAAAGACAGAAGTTATGATGGGGAATGGGAGAAGGGAAGGACAGAAACATAATAGTATGGTTTCCAGGCAGTATTCCTGGGTGGTTCAGATGGTAAAGCGTCCGCTTACAATTTGGGAGATTCGGGTTCGATCCCTGGGTTGGGAAGACTCTCTTGAGAAGGAAATGGCAACCCACTCCAGTACCCTTGCCTGGAAAATCCCATGGACGGAGGAGCCTGGTAGGCTACAGTCCACGGGGTCGCAAAGAGTCGGACACGACTGAGCAACTTCACTTTCACTTTTTCTTTCAGGCAGTATTAAGAACCCAGTGCAGTCAGTGATTATCAATAGACTGTGAGACAAATCAGCCTGTATATTAGTTATCTATTTCTGCCAGCAATTTATCCCAGTTGTTGTGGCCTAGAACAACAACCATTTATTATCTCACCATTTCTGTGAGTAAGGAAGTCGGGCATAACTTAGCTGGGTGGTTCTGTTCTGAGTCTTTTTTGAGGCTGCAGGTAAAATGTTGATGGGAAGCTGTAATCAACTGAGGCTTGACTGGAGTGGGAGGACACACTTCCAAGATGAATGAATAACTATCTACACATACAAATTATGTTCAGACTTTGTATCCTGCATCCTTGGATTGCCTTGGAAGCCCAGGAAGGGTAAAATTATACGAATTTCAGTACCCTTGTATCCTGAGTCTTCCTTTACTCACCCGACACAGAGGACATGAGAGGCCCAGAACACGGCTTCGCTATGCTCTCAACAAAGCTACACTTGTCTGGAAGTGAACGGCTCCTGAGCAAGCTGAACGCACCCGCCAGCCCTGGAACTGGAACAAGCCACTGCGGAAGGGGTGGAGCACGCCCTCACGGTGACTGCGCCTGCGCGCGTGCACTGCGCATCCGGGCCCTGGCTGAGTCCTTCATTTCCACCACCGTCTCGTTTCAGCAATAACGTGTGCAGTAGCAACTCTCATCGACTAGGCTTTACCGATGTGGATACAAAGTTTCATCACACAGTTCATAAATAGCAGAACCAGGACTAGGCCACAGGTTTGTCTTACCTAAAAGTCTATGCTCTTCTCTAGGGCACTATATTGACACCGTGTAAAGAGAATCACTGCAGATGGCGATTGCAGCCGTGAAATTAAAAGACGCTTACTCCTTGGAAGGAAAGTTATGACCAACTAGATAGCATATTAAAAAGCGGAGACATTACTTTGCCAACAAAGGTCCGTCTAGTCAAGGCTATGGTTTTTCCAGTGGTCATGTATGGATGTGAGAGTTGGACTATAAAGAAAGCTGAGCGCCAAAAATTTGATGCTTTTAAACTGTGGTGTTGGAGAAGACTCTTTGAGAGTCCCTTGGACTGCAAGGAGATCCAACCAGTCCATCCTAAAGGAGATCAGTCCTGGGTGTTCACTGGAAGGACTGATGCTGAAGCTGAAACTCCAATACTTTGGCCACCTCATGCGAAGAGTTGACTCATTGGAAAAGACCCTGATGCTGGGAGGGATTGGGGGCAGGAGGAGAAGGGGACGACAGAGGGTGAGTTGGTTGGATGGCATCACCAACTCGATAGACGTGAGTTTGAGTAAACTCCGGGAGTTGGTGATGGACAGAGAGGCCTGGCGTGCTGCAGTTCATGGAGTGGCAAAGAGTTGGACACGACTGAGGGACTGAACTGAACTGAAGAGACAAATACTGGAGAAGTTGGCAGCCGACTCCAGTATTCTTGCCTGGAGAATCCCATGGACAGAGGAGCCTGGCGGGCTACAGTCCATGGGGTTGTAAAGAGTCGAACACGACTTAGCAACTAAACACACACACACACACTCAGACAAATGATCACTTGGAAACATGTAGAATGCCCCCTGGACTGAACTTGGTGGAGGCTGATTTCTTGTCAAAGACAGACTCCTCCCACAGAGTCCCCCGACTTCCTGCTGCTAGTGGGAGGTGAGAGAGCCCAGGTTCTCCCTACAGCATGCCAAGGATGTGCCTTCTCAGATCATCTGAGATTATAGCTAGCAGAAATTAGAGCTGCAAGCAGCAACCGTCAGTGGCAAGAAATTTTTAAAGTTGTCAGAGCCAAGATGTTGTGACTCTAGCAGCTGGTGGTCTTTGCCGCCCCCTAGATTCCTGTTTCATTTCAACCTGCCTTATAGATTCATTTGCAACCAAGTGCTTGGTGTAAAGTGACTGTGTAGTACCACTCTTCCTGTTTCACCCCTCAAGAGGGTGGTAGCTAGCTGTCATTCTTTTAGAGGTTGTGCCTACCCCCTTCCCTACTCTCTCATATTTATTAAACATCTAAAAATCTGTAAGAAGAGAGCTTAGGGGCACTATGTACCTGGAAAATAGATCATTATTAAAGTGAGAAAGGGAGAAGGAGATGGCAACCCACTCCAGTATTCTTGCCTGGAGAATCCATGGACAGAGGATCCTGGCGGGCCACAGTCCATGGGGACCCAAGAGTCAGACACAACTTAGTGACTAAACCTCCACCAAAGAGAGAAAGGGTGATGAAATGGGTCAGGCCAGGGTTAAAAATAAACTCCACATTTCGTACCTTTGTTAGACTCTTGTTAGACTTTGTTAGGCTTTGTTAGACTCTTGTTCCCAACACTAATGTGAACAAAACGTACAGCCCAGCTTTTAAACACTAAAAATTAAGATATTATTTATATGAGTCATAAAGAAATCCCCTTACCACCAGACATACACTAACACCACATATAAAAGTGAACAATCAGGAACGTCATTCAACCTCTTGTTTAAAACTGGCTTTGAATTGCCGAACTCTGGAGAATTGGAGCTGCTTTTTATCGTCTGGGATTCTCTGGAGGGATATCAACTCTGATCAGAGTTTTAAATAAAGAAAAATATTGAGAGTTAATTAAAATGTATCAATGCTGTCATTTTCCATGGGGCACAAAGAACTAATGTGTAGTTAGGATATCAGCAAAAGGTTAGTAAAAATATTAGTCACTGGTAAATTAAATGCACAACTCCTAGGACATGATCACAACACAACTTTTTTTTTCTTTTACATTCTGTTCAATGTGCATTTGATATTTCTATTTACATGCCTACTTTGTGCAAAAAGTGAGGATGTGTTTTCGTATGAAAGGAATTTCCACAGTTAACAACACTCTTAGCTATGAGTGCTGTTCCAAGCCTTTTATAAACAGATTTCAGACTCAGAAAGAATCTGTCAGGCAGAAGGAAAACTAATCTAACAGATTTATCTGCAGCATTTTGACCATATATCCTCAGTAAAGACAAAAAGAATTGTAAACAAATATTGAATACTGGTTGGTAGTTTTGATTTTTTCACAGTAGAATGAGTTAGCAATTTAAAACTACTTTCAGAGTATTCTTGGATTAAGTAAATGAAATATATTAAGCATGGTGTTCTCATTGTTGGCGTTCTTCACTGTTAGTGAAGGGAATTACAAATAAGGAGAGAGGGAACTTTAAAACAAACCATATGGTATTTGTTTGGAAATTGAAGGTCAGTATGAACTCATGAGGCAAAGTATAATTTTTTATAAGTTAAAATGTTAGTTCATTTATTCACTTCCATAAACATAAAAGTGAAGGTGCATTTACTTACCCAATTTTTAAACTAATTTATTTTCCTATTGAAAAGAAAACCAGCAGGGTGGTAAAAGGTGGTTCAAAGAGAATTTGAGAGATTAAATACTGCAGATACTGAATAAAGAATGATAAAATAGGACATGTGGGTTAGATACAAAGCTGGTTAACGTCATACAGGGCAAGGAAGCTGTGACCTCTGGTATTTGAGGATGTAGTTTCTGATTTGTTTGGGTTTTGTTGTTTTGTTTTTTACCTGAAAGAAATAATTTGCCCCAGTACCAGACAAAAATCTATGTATTAGCATGTAAACTTATAGAGTCTGGACTCTATTCAGTAGTGGACAACGACTCAAACAGAAGTTCATTTCCCTAAAGAATTTTTTAAAAAATCCTTGAATGAACCTGTTAGCTGGAGACAGGACAGTGTTCTCTGTCAAGAGGACAAGATACGTCTGCCGTGAGGGTCAGGGAGCATTGCTGCTTCAATGGCAATAAGCATCTAGATCTTTCTAAACACCTTTCTCCACTAAAAGGTACAAAGATTCCGTGAAGTATTGGAGATAGGGCAGAAAACATTTGAGAGGAATCTGGACTCTAGTTATGTGCCAAAAAGCAAGAGAGTGCTCAAAGAATGGTGGGGATATGTTAAAAGGACATAGCAACCAACTTGGACTCCAACTGGATGACTTGAGAATAGAAATAAATAATGATAGTAATGGATTAGAATCCACTGAGTAAAATAAGAATTTGTGTGTCTTTATTGGAGGAGAAGGGAAAGTTCTTCCTAACAGCAGAATGCCAGCCAAGAAAAACAGAAGAAATAATAAGACAAGAAAAGACTATTTTGTAATACACATAGTAATGGTTGTTTCAGGCAAGACATATCAATGAATGCTATAACTAGTGGACAAAAGTTTGATAAGGCACAGGACATTAATACAGTTTTGAAATATTTCCTATCAAATGATTGATTGATTACAGAGGACAAAATAATTTTACAATGAAATAATAATAATTTTACAATGGAGAAGCTGGCAGACACCACCTTCCCTCAGTAATCAAAATCAACATCTCCAGTAATGGGACAAATCAATATCATGTGCCTCCTGGATGTAAAGTCCTAAAAAGGATACAGTGTCATTTCTATGATATTATTGCCAAAATGCACAGCTCAGATCATGAAGAAACATCAGACAAACCCAAACTGAAGGATGTTGAAACTAGCCTGTATTCTTCAAAAATGTTGGAGTCATGAAAGACAAAATAAGGCTGAAGAACTGTTATAGTTTAAAGAACTCTAAAAGGATATAACAACTAAAAGCACTTCATGATCCTGGATGGGGTCATTTGTCGTGGTGAACTGTAATTTCCTAGTTACTTGTCTACATCCTCTGTGTCTTGTTCATGGTTTAGGCCTCATTGCTCATCGTTATACCTGGCACATTACACCTTGCCAGAATAGTGATACATATATGGATGGATAGATGGATGGATCAATAGATGCTTGGTTGATTGATGATAGTAGGTGGTAGATGACCGATTAGATATAGATGGATAGATAGATAAATGAACAAAATGACTCAGTATCAAACTCCAGAGGGCTTTGGACTCTGGACTCATAACTTCCTGAGATCCATGGCAAAACGCTTTACCAGTTTTACTCATTGATACCGAAAAGTATCAAAGGACTTCGAGGTAGATTTCCTTTTCCGCAGCTAGATTGGGGGTTTTATGGCTCTGAAATGACAATACTGCGTTCTGCCACGTGGTGGCGCTAGCACAACACCAAAGAGGCCTTCAGCGGTGCCGTTTCGACCTCACCGTCTGACTGGGTGTGACGTCACCCACCCCGGTGGACGGTGGACAGCATTATTACGGTGAAGATTTACTAGGGGCTTGTATTTTGTTATTCGAGACATCACGGCAATAGTTAAAATTCTCAGACTCAAAGAAATCGTCCCAGCTTCACAAAAGGGTGGAGAAGGGTATTTTCTCTCCAAGAGCCTGTCAGCCAGCTGGGAAGAAATGAGTGAGCAAGCTGTTCCACTGGGAATGAGGAGAAACCACTGTCTTTGACAAAGTCAAGCCCTTTTCCCTCTGGGCCTGCCTCTGAGGTCGAGCAGGCTCTAGGGACTGAGAGGCGGGTAGGGGAGGAGGGAGTCTGCGATCTGACCAGATTCTGCTTCTGGAAGGAGCCTTCAGTGTCGCTGGCATTTCCTGCGATGGGGCTCAGGGGGCCCCGCCACGCTGACCCGATCCCCCCCTACCCAGCCTGACCTTCACCCTGACCTTAACCTTTTTTACGACTCCCTCGAGGACCTGTTTCCTAGTGGCTCAGCCTGTAAAACGTCTGCCCTCAATGCGGGAGACCCAAATTTGACCCCTGGGTCAGGAAGATCCTCTGGAGAAGGGAATGGCAACCCAGTCCAGTATTCTTGCCTAGAAAATTCCATGGATGGAGTAGCCTGGTAGGCTACAGTTCATGGGATCACAAAGAATCGGACATGACTGAGCGACTTCACTTTCCTTTCCTTTCAGGGCCTACAGAGGAGCCAGCCCCTCCCCACCTCCCAGGCTCACCTCTGGGCTCTCTGCCCTCTTCCACACTTCCCCTCCCCTCCGCCTTACCCACCACCACCACCCCCTGCAAGAGGCCAAGAGAGAGTACCCTAGGTCTCTGGTTTGTAACTGGCCCTACATGCCCCCAGTAGGTGGAAATGGGGTAGAGAGACTGGGCTGTGTGATGGCCAGCCTGGTCCCAAGCAGACTCCCTAAAGGCTTCTGGGCTCCCACCCACCACACACACACATACCAGCATCAGTATCCACACCTGAAGTCCAACCACAGAGCATGAGAGGAGGAGGGAGGCAGCAGAAGATGCTTGCAGGACCTTGATCAAGAACATTCTCACCTTTCTCCTAGAGGAGACGTCACAGGCCCCCACCCTGGAGAAGAAACCTTCTGGTTCTCCTCTAGAGAGGCATGGTGCGCCCCACTCCCACAAAAACCAGGGACATGAGAAACAAGCATCATGGACGTTAAATCTGGGCTCCTAAAAACTCTGAGCATCAAACTAGTCCATCCTAAAGGAAATCAGTCCTGAATATTCATTGGAAGGACTGATGCTGAAGCTGAAGCTCCAGTACTTTGACCACCTGATGCAAAGAACTGACTCATTAGAAAAGACCTGATGCTGGGAAAGATTGAAGGCAGGAGGAGAAGGGGACGACAGAAGATAAGGTGGTTGGATGGCATCACCAACTCGATGGACATGAGTTTGAGCAAGCTCCAGGAGTTGGTGATGGGACAGGGAGGCCTGGTGTGCTGCAGTCCATGGGGTCGCAAAGAGTAGGACACGACTGAACGACTGAACTGCCTGAAAAACTCTGAATTCAGGGATCCCTTTAGCAGGACACAAGGCCCTAAGCAGAATCTCCTCTACCCTATATAAGTGACGTGCGTTCATGCTAAGTGGCTTCAGCAGTGTCCGATTCTTTGCGACCCCATGGACTGTTGTCCACCAGGCTCCTCTATCCATGGGATTCTCCAGGCAAGAATGCTGGGGTGGGTTGCCATGCCCTCCTCCAGGGGATCTTCCCAACCTATCGATCAAAGCCACATCTCCTGCAGCTTCTGTGTTGCAGGAGGATTCTTTACTGCTGAGCCACCAGGGAAGCGCATATAGGCATCACAGACATTGAAGAAAACAGCAAGCTTTGCCTTGGGGAAGCTTCGTGTCTATGATCCTCCAGTCAACAGACCTCTCCCAGGGACCCAGCTGGTGTCAGGCACTGAGCCAAGGTCACAAAGTAAATAAGAAAGACCCAGTCCTCCATTTCAGGAGCTTGCAGGCTAGGCGGGGATCAGACCCATAAATATTTGTCATACCTGGTTATAAACGCAGTAACAGAAGTTATACAGAAAGTGCTAAGGTAATAGCTCTAATTATTCATTATCGTGTTTTCTGATTTATATTCAAGCCCACATCACAGAATGTACACGAGAGAGCACTTATGTCTTGACATGACTTGCATTTCTGATCAGTCTCTAGAAAAGAATTCCTCCAGGACACTCCCTTCTGAGTATGAGTCAGGAAGCTGAGGCCTCTCCGGAATAAACTGGGTCAGAGCAGGGGTGACTGGGCCCCACTGCACGTTCCAAGCAGAGTCTGGGCACAGCCTGGGGGGGGGGGGGCAGGATGGTAGAGGCGGGTAGCAGGACCGGACCCCACTCTGAGAAGCAGAAGCCTCAGTGCCAGCTCCAGCCCTCCCTACAGCTGCCACAGCCCTTCCCTGGCCTCGGCCTCTCATCTGGTGATGAGATGGAAGGAGACGGTCCTGCCCTCTACTCCACCTCCAAGCCGGTGGCCTTGGTGAGTCTCATCCTTGCCATTAGATGCGGAAGAACTTCCACTCTCTGAGTCAGATCGTGTGTGGCTACATCACTAGGACATGACTCAGACCCGGACTCAGCTGGGAGGCTCCCCTGGTAATATTCCCTTATTTGGCCCCAGGCAGGGCCTCACTCGGGAGTTGCCGGGCAGGGCCTCTTTCTGGGCCAAGGAAAAACCAGGGTGCCCAACACCCAGGCAGGGACGGCCTGTCACGGGCTCCGTAACTGACCGGCTCATCCTCAGAAGGGACTGGTGCTAAGGAAGCTCTTCCCAAGCTTTAAATCATATGGAAATTTAGGTTATAAATTGTCTGAAGAATGACCTGGGCACCGTTAAGATTCACTGTGCCTGGAAGCCCAAATTAACATTCTAAAAGGTAAATATCTCTGTAGAAAAGTCGTGCAAGTGTGTGCTTGTGGGTGTGTGTGTGTATTAAAGAAGACAAACAACCTCTCCGAGGAGGAAGTGTCAGGCAGTGGAAATATCCTAGCTCTACCCCCAGCGCTGGCTGCCTGTAGACATGGCCCCTGTGGCTGGAAGTTGAAAACAAGAGTGGAAGATGGACCAGGCAGATTCTGAAACAGGAAAAGCCAAATCAGTTGTCCACAAAGGATGCAGGCAGAGAAAGGGGAGCTGGTAAAGGTGGTTGAGGAAGAATAGGCCGAGACCTGGAAGGAAAGCCAGGGGAGGGAGTGTCCACAGAAACAGAGGCGGAGAAAGGTTTTGAAGAGGGAAAGGGCTGCACAGAACGAGGCAAGAACAGAGGAGCCTTCCAGTCTGCAAAACAGCTCAAAGGGTATGGCTCAGAATAGCATCTATAGCCTTTGAGAAACCAAGATCTTCTTTAAAAAAATAATTGAGCCATTAGGAAATGTAGATGTCTTTTAAAATTTTATTTATTTTATTTTGTTTTGACCGTGCTATACTGCCTGTGGGATCTAGTTCCCCGACCAGGTATCAAATCCGTGTCCCATACAGTGGAAGAGGGAGTCTTAACCACTAGACCACTAAGGAAGCCTCAGAACTAAGATCTTTGATTGAGAATCTGGAAGCCATCAGTGACTGTGACCATTGCAGTCTGGGGCACACCGGTGAATAAGGGTCAGAATGTTCAGTTTTCGCCCCATTGGTTCTGCAAACCACATGGCCCTGGGTCTAGGCCAGGGCTTCCTAAATGCAGCTTTGCGTTCAAATTCCAACTCCCCTACTCACTGGCTGGATGACCCCAGGGAAGTCACTGGAACTCCTGGTGCCTCGGCTTCCTCATCTCTAAATGTGGGGAAAACAACAAGACCCATATCCTAGGGTTACTGTGAGGAATAAAAGAAAAAAAACGTGCAGAGTATTCAAGATGAAGACCAGCTCTCCCTAGGCTGCTCCAGCCCCTGACAATGTAGCAGAGGCACCGAGGTGGCCATTCCTGTCCACCTCTAACAGGTCAGCCTTGCTCATGTGTCCTTCGTGGGTTGGCTGGGGCTTTCTCAGGTGGCACTGCTTGCCCACCTACCCCATCATCTTTCCTTCTCTTTCTCTCTTTCCACAGGTGTCAGGCTTGTACTGTGGTCCAAACGTTCCCCGACATCCTCAGCCCTCTCCACATTTCTCTTTCATGGGTATCACCCCCAATCAATGTCTTACATGTCTAATTTCATGCTGGCATTTGCTTCCTGGAAGACCCAAATTAACAAACTAGGTAAAACAGAATTCTTCTCTATAGGGCTTGCCTAAGTCTTTAACGTAAGAATATACATTATGATTCCCAAGAGGGGAACATAATCTGAAATGTGTCCCAAATTTATTTGATCTCACACATCATACTCACACCCACAACACCATGGAACATCCATTGACATCTCATGGACCTTACTATCTGCTAAGTAAAGTTTGATGAACACTGAAGGAGAAGGCCTCTACAGTTCCATCTGATCCTAGGATTCTGTCACAGGGCTCTCAAAAGGTGAAACACTTCAGTAATTAGAGTGCTTCCAGGGCTTCGTTGTACAGAAGGGAAGTCCCAAGTCCTCACTTGATTTTTCTCAACAACCCAAGAGATGTCTCCTCCTAAAGCACATAGTACTTTATTAATACCAATGTAATCATCCCTATTTTACAGATGGAAAAACTGAGGCTTAGAAAGGTTAAGACACTTGCCTCAGATCCAGATTCAAGTTCCTGGTGTTGACACTGAGTCATGATCATTTTGAGATGTTGCCTTGATGGGTGGCCAAAGGGAGTGGGGAAATGGAAAGGTTCCCGAATCTAGGTCCCAGGAATAAATTGGATGACAGCAAAAACAAGATGTCACTAGGTCGAGCCCTGTGCCTGAAGGAGAAAGGAGGTAAAAAGTAACAGCAAGAGAATGGTGCCTGAGCCCAGGTGGAATGCGACGTCGCACAGAGGAGAGAAAAATACCGAAAACTGCCAAATAGCATCTGTAAAAGAGTGTGGGAAATGTGGAGACGCACGGGGCTTCCCTGGTGGCTCAGATGGTAAAGAGTCTGCCTGAAGTGCTGGAGATCCAGGTTTGAATCCTGGGTTGGGAAGACCTCTTGGAGGAGTGCACGGCAACCCACTCCAGTATTCTTGCCTGGAGAATCCCATGGACAGAGGAGCCTGATGGGCTACAGTCCATGGGGTTGCAAAGATTTGGTCATGACCAAGCGACTAACACAAAGGGATTAGGAGAGAGGGCTGTGTGGCTGTCCCTGTAACAGCAGGATTGGCGACTGGCTGCCCCAGCCCCATCCATGTCTGCTCACTGTTCTAGCCCCATCTGTGATCCCCAGACCCACCCCAGCCCCACGTCAACCCAGTCCACGCGCTGTAGGATTACCACCTAACCCAGCAGAGGCTAGATCAGTGCAGCCACCAGCTTCCCTTCCAATGGGTGGATATCTGGAGACACGGTGGTTATGAAACATTTTCAAGTTCATTCTCCAATAACAAGCCTGTTAACTGATTGGCTGAAAAAAACTGGAATGGAATTGGGAGAAGTAATGAATCCAAGAGACCAGACAGAGCCAGGCTTCTCAAGATGCAGTTGCCCACATCCCAATGTAAACAAATGAGCACTGGTGATGTTTACCATTGCTCTGAACATCCGCAAACATTACTGGGGAAGCTGGTTTCTGTCACGGCCCATGTGGGCGTGGTGGGGACAACTGCATGGTGACCATCAAGCCTGCAGAGAAGCCTGCAGAGGGGGCCGAGAACCACTTATCATCTGAGCTGGAGCAGACATGGGGAGTTCTAGAATTTCTACATGAAAGAACTTAGGGCTGGAGGTGGGGGTGGTAGGTATAGCGGGGTGCACTGGGGCCTTATCTTGAGGCTTTTTTGCCTAGTAAGCCCCCTGTTCCTGCTCAGAAATGTGTTTATGTGGGGGGCCTAGAGGTTCTGCTGATGGAAGTTATGGTTGGGGCAAGCCCCCTCCCAGCACCCCTGGTGCAGACATTGGAGCTTATTGCTTCCAGCAGAGGAGAGAACACCCGCCCTGCGGTCCCTCCCTGCTACGGGCAGCTTGAAAATAGGGGAATGACTCCTGGAGTGTCAAGGACACCCTGGCCTTGAAGACAAAGGTGCGCGGCTGCTGCTAAAGCGGCCAAGGCAGTCCAGTGCCAGCAATTTCACACACACTGTGATTCGATGCTTACAAACAACTCTGGGAACTTTGTGGCAAAGGTAGTTTTCCCCATTTGAAGCTATGAGAGAATTGATGGTTAGTGTTTTGACAACTCCAAAGGACCCCACAAATACAAGATATAACATTATCAGCAAAGCCATCACCAGGGGACCCCTTCTATGGAAACTGCTCCCAGAGTTGGTGTGTGGTAGGTTGAGCAGCGCTGCCTCTCTGGCCTCTTGGCAAGAGTCGGATAAAATATCTTGAGTTCCAGCCAACTGATAAAATCATCAAAGGGCCCAGGAAACTGTCTGGGCTTTTGGAAGCTTGCATTGCCAGGCACGGCCCAGCCCAGGCCCTCTTCAGTCCTTGGAAACACACAGGACACCGCCTCTGCTCGGTGGAATCAACAGGCCCGTCCAACCCTTGCAGGAATGTCATGAGGAAAGAATAAGGTCTATAGCAGCTCCAGCAAGAAGAAATCTCCAAAACAAAACCACATGTTGTTAACACTGCAGAATTCGTCTTCCCCCTGCTCTCTGCTAGATTCTGATCACAGACCTGAAAGTTGAGAAGACAGAACTAGCTTTGCCACAGCCTCAGTCCTAGGGGAGAGGTGGCCCCTTGCCCTCCTAAGCCAGGAAAAGAGACTGGACAGGACTAAGGCTCTATTGCATAATAGTTGTCACTCTGCTGGGCCTCAGTTTCCTCGTCTGTCAAATGAGGAAATAAGATCTCCCTGACCAATTAAAGATTTAAATGTGCAAATGTGTATAGTGAGAGGAGCTCAGTCCGGCACATCGAGGGGTCAGCTAAGAAGTTGGCTTGGAAGAGCGTCCCCAGAACGTTCATACTGTGTCCCTGTCACCTCTCAAGCAGCTGTGCTGCGGAGTTGGTATGACCTAGATGCTTTATTTTCTCTTCTTTTCACTTGCAGAAAATAATCTACAGAAAAATTCTATGAAAGGAAGTCCTAGAGGGCTTCCCAGGTGACTCAGTGGTAAAGAATCCGTCTGCCAATGCAAGAGATGCAGGTTCAACCCCTGGATTGGGGAGATCCCCTGGAAGAGGAAATGGCAAGCCACTCCTATATTCTTGCCTGGGGAACCCCAGGGACAGAGGAGCCTGGTGCGCTACAGTCCATGGAGTCACAGTGAGTGACTGAGCACACACCATATAGCACAGAGAACTACACTCAGTATCGTACGATAAACCATAATGGAAAAGAATATTTTAAAAAGAATGTATATATAGATTTAACTGAATTACTTTGCTGTACAGTAGAAATTAACACATTATAAATCAACTATACTTCAATTAAAAATAGATTGATCAAGAAAAAAAGTCTACTAAAAGAAATTCCATTGCTGTGGCCCTCTGACACACACACACATTCCCTCTCTCTCTCTGTCACATACATGCCTGCTAGTGCACAGACTGTGCTTCACCCCCAGGCAGCTTTGGGTAAACCCAGCAGCACTGGCTCACCCCTGATCTCAGGACTGGTAACTCACCGGATCACTGAGGCTGATGGGGTGTATGTGCGTCTGTCTGTGCTGGTGAGTCCTGTGGAAGTGACCGTGTGGTCAGAGAGAGATGAGGTTTTGCCAGATCCAGCGAGATAGCATTATGTGAGAGGCACTGAGAAGTACAGGGCAGTGGTTATGCAGGTTTTAAAAACTGGATCTCTTCCAATAGTGGGTGTGGTCATCATCGTGTGTGCTGCTGCTAAGTCACTTCAGTCGTGTCCAACTCTGTGTGACCCCATAGACGGCAGCCCACCAGGCTCCCCCGTCCCTGGGATTCTCCAGGCAAGAACACTGGAGTGGATTGCCATTTTCTTCTCCAATGTGTGAAAGTGAAAAGTGAAAGTGAAGTCGCTCAGTCGTGTCCGACTCTTAGCGACCCCATGGACCTCAGCCTACCAGGCCCCTCCGCCCACAGGATTTTCCAGGCAAGAGTACTGGAGTGTGGTGCCATTGCCTTCTCCGATCATCGTGTGTAACTACAAGTAAATGTGAGTTCCTTTGTGAGAGTTCTGTGTGCAGAGGCCCTAAAGGCTGGCGAATCAGCTGCCAGGGCTGCAGAGAAAATTGGGCGTTGCACCAGCCCAGAGGGAGGCAGTCCCGGGTGACAAGGAGGCTCCTCTGCCGAGAGCGGATTTGCCTTTGTCACTAAAAGGCCTGGGGAGGGGAACCTCAGCCACTTGCCTGGGAGAAGGTGCTTCCCCAGAACCACCTGCCCTCCAGCAGACCAGCTGGAGAACCAGTCTGCCCACTTGGCTGGTGGAGGGGTGCACGAGCTTTCTCTCAGGGGCCCAGAGCTCAGCGCCCCAGTGGAAATTCATACTGCAGGAAATGAACAAATTCCAGGAAGGGCTGTCTCTTCCCTCTGTTCTCCACTGGCATGGTTTCCTAAAACTCTTGCATCAGAAACCCGTGAGCTAGAAACGAATGCCCCCATTTCGTCCGAGGGTACAGAAAGCAAAGCCCATGCTGGTAGTTTATGAAACACATTCAGACTTAGATGGGGAAGACTAATCAGAAAGAAACACTGTTGCAATCAGGGGAACTCTCCCGGCTCAGAAAGCTGCAACAGTCTCAAAATCAAACAAAAAAGGACTTTGTGTGTTTGTGTGTGTGTGTGTGTGTGTGTGTGTGTGTGTTTAATAAACGAGGGGCAACAGAGATAAGCAGATGTTTGGAGGGGAAGCCAGACAAACAAGGGGAAACAAATGGGGTCAGATAGGAAAGGGTCATGCTGAGGTCAGCAGATTCTCAGGAGAAGCTGATAAGGGGGGCCCAGTCCATATTTTTCTATGTTGGCTTGGGCTTGGAGGCAGGAGAAACCTGATAAAGTTTGGTTAAGCAGAGGGTAAGAAATGGACCCCTGAACATCTGGTCAAGGACAAGAACAGATGAAGGAGGAGGAGTAAAGTTGGTGAATACAAAAACCAAACCAAGTGGAGGCTGGTTCCACAGAACCAGGAGTGCCCGGGAAGTCCACTCCTGAAGCACTTGGTGCAAAGGGCTCGTCCTCAGACATGAAGATGTACTCATAGCAACCAATGCCATTCACGTATCCTATGACTCATCCTTCTCCCCAGGAAACGTAGAAAGTGGGGAGCAGTAGGCAGTCCCCAGAAGATCCTGAGGGGCAGAGAAGTAGTTCCTTCAAGTGCAGCCCCCCTTTATAAAACAGGCATGTGGCCCTCAAGATCAACATCAGTGCAGGCTTTAAAGAAGAAGCTGGAACCCTAATGATGGGAAAGTACCGACAGCATTGGCCCATACCACCTGTC
Organism: Odocoileus virginianus; assembly: GCF_023699985.2. NCBI lineage: Eukaryota > Metazoa > Chordata > Mammalia > Artiodactyla > Cervidae > Odocoileus > Odocoileus virginianus. The sequence continues at coordinate 51,668,047 of NC_069684.1, read as the reverse complement.
AGCAAACCTTCTGGTCATGGAATCTTTGGCTATGAAAGGACCCCAGAGGTCACTACCCCCATCTCCAAGCCCCCTTTGGCAGAGGGACCCCACACTGGCTGGCCCTCAATCATTAAAGACCAAACACTTTCTGACCTATGGAGCCTTGGCTGCACAGCCCAGAATCTGTATTTTTAACACACTACCCAAGTGATTCTGATACTCAGCCAGGCTGGGGAACTCCTGACCCCTTGAACACAACCAGTGGTGCTGGACTCCCAGCATCACAAGGTGGCCCATTGCACATGGCACAGCTCCAGCCACTATTTAATAAATTTTCATGGCGAATTAAAATCTGTGCCCCTTTGAATCAGCCACTAGTTCCTTTTCTCCCTCTGAAGCAACACAGAATGAATACGCTTCCTCTTCTCCAGGACAATCCTGCAAACAGTTGAAGTTAGTGTTACCTGCCCAGTATCCTTCTCTTGCTTCCCCAGCGGCTCAGCTGGCAAAGAACCCACGTGCCAATGCAGCTCAACAGACATGGGTTCAATCCCTGGGTTGGGCAGATTCTCTGGAGAAGGAAATGGCAACCCACTCCAGTATTCTTGCCTGGGAAACCCCAAGAAGAGAGGAACCTGGCTGGCTACAATCCATGCAGTCCATGCAGTCACAAAAGAGTCAGACAGGATGGAGCATGCACACATGCCCATCCTTTTATCCAAGGAAAAACGCCCCTGTTATCTATTTTTTGTCTCTGTTTTCTTTGACTATTTCTTACCCATTTTATTTATTTATTTAGTTTTGATTTAACTCATGAACAAATGAGGGAACTAGTGTATGTTCTTGAAAAATTAGTTCAAAGGAGAATCGGAAAGAACAATTAGGAATACTAAATGGAATTTGTTAATATACACAAAACTGAGGGAGGGAAGACGATTGATTGCACTTCTACCCCAAGAAATTCATTTGCATATACACAGGCAGGAATTATTTGCATTACTATCATCTTCTACATTGCACAGAGCAGTAAAATATCCTGAAGACTATGAAAGGATGCTTAAGCACAGACCCTGGCAAGGTGATTAGGCTTCATCTAATTCTGATAGGGACAGAGTAGGATAATCAAATAGCTCTGAAATCCCATTATGAGATTATATCACTAGATAGAGAAGAAACTTTAGGAGGCTTTGGGAGACCACAGTAAATTAATGATCGCTCAAGAAAGCCAGGTTTCCTTAACCACAAAATCAAGCAGGCTCACTTAGTAACAAAACCATGCAACAGAAGCATCAGACATACTCTCAAAACAATAAAACAATGGTGGCATGAGACCCACAACCTGACCAGTGAGTTCAGTAAGTTAATGACCCCTAGGACATGCTCTCTGCACACATAAAAAATAATAATAATAACTTAGAGAAAGGTGATTCTTCAAAGTGAAAGGCCATCACTGTACTGAGACCTGAAATAACCTTTTCATAGTGCCATGACAGTGCTGGTTTGACCACATAAGGACAAGAAAACTCCCCTGCCCAAACGTGGAGGGGGAACCGATGATGGAAACTTGATATCTACTCAAAAATGAGGAAGAAAGTGGTCTTTCCCCCCTCCCTGCTTTTCCTTTGATTATAAAACCGTAGCCCTCTAAGCTCTCAATGTGCAGCACTCTCTTGTCCCCTTCCCGGCTTGTAAGCTTCACAAGGTTCCTATTCTAATAAATCATTTCTTATCTATCACTTTACCTCTTGCTGAATTCTTTCTGCACTGAGACTTACAGGATCAGAGCTTCTTGAAGCCCCCGAAACCAGTTTCAATTCCATAGGGCACCAGGAACATTTAATTCCAAAGACTTTTAAGTCTATCCCTAAAGATCATTGTTTCACTAAAAAATTCTGAGTATTTAAATCTCAAACTATCCTTCAAGTTTGACTAAAATGCCACTTTATCTGGTCTCCCTTCCTTGAACTAAAAGATAATTTTTTTAATGGTAAAATCATAACTCATATAGATGTGTCCATTTTAATGGATGCATTTTAAAATTTTTATTTAACTTAATTAAATGAAGCGACTAGTGGTAGTGTAGTATTAGTTGCTCAGTTGTATCCAACTTTGTGTGACCCCCTGGACTGTAGCCCACCAGGCTCCTCTGTCCATGGGATTCTCCAGGCAAGAATACTGGAGTGGGTTGCCTTTCCCTTCTTCAGGGGATCTTCTGGACCCGGGACTCTAACCTGGGTCTTCTGCATTGCAGGCAGATGATTCTTTACCATCTGAGCTACAGGGAAGCCCTAAATGAAGTGACTAAGTGACACAATAACTAATTCAAATAAAAAAGTCAAAGAAGCACACATTTATATGAAGTAAAGAATAAAAAATATTAAAAATGATGTGCAAATGGACTCAACAGTCTTCTCTAAGATGGATAGAGAGATCCCCTCACTGGAGAGAATTAATCTGCATATGGAGAAAAATTATTTTGCACTGCCACAGCTATCTACAGTTTGGGTTGTAAAATGACTCAAAAACAATGAAAAGCTGGAATCAGATAACCTGAGTAAAGGTGCTCAAAACCAGACTTTCTCAGCCTCAGGGATTACTGACATTTTGGATGCTAACTAAAAATTGTCACTTGCCATCTAGTTTCCACTAGCCACTACGGTCACTGACCTTCAACACACTCTGAAAGAAGTTCAGGGTAGGGATTAGAAATGAGGCACTCAGTGCTCTGGGAAAAGCTGGCAGAACAGACCTCGAGATAGATATTTTCAGAAGGTTTTATGAGCCAAACCTCATGCATCTTCTCACATCTGCTGCTGCTAAGTCACTTCAGTCGGACAAAAGTCATTAACAGAGACATCTGCTCCTGGTGACTAACAGAAACCTTCTGCCAAAATGTGGGCTTGACTGCACGCATCCCCTGTCACCAAAATCACATATATATACTGACTGGGCTGGATGAATCACAAGCTGGGGTCAAGATTACCAAGAGAAACACAAACAACCTCAGATACGCAGATGATACCACTCTAAGGGCAGAAAGCTAAGAGGAACTAAAGGGCCTCTTGATGAGGGTGGAAGAGGAGAGTGAAAACGCTGGCTTAAAACTCAACATTTGAAAAAATAAGATCATGGCATCTGGTCCCATCACTTCACAGCAAATAGATGGGGAAACAATGGAAACAGTGAGAGACTTATTTTCTTGGACTCCAAAATCACTATCTATGGTGACTGCAGCCATGAAACTAAAAGATGCTTTTTCCTTGGAAGGAAAGCTATGACAAAAGCAGAGCCATCATTTTGCCAACAAAGGTCTGTATAGTCAAAGCTATGATTTCTTCCATTAGTCATGTATGTATGTGAGAGTTGGACCATAAAGAAAGCTGAGCACCGAAGAACTGAGGCTTTCAAACTGAGATGTTGGAGAAGACTCTTGAGAGTCCCTTGGACTGCAAGGAGATCAAGCCAGTCAATCCTGAAAGAAATCAATTCTGAATATTCATTGGAAGAGCTGATGCTGAAGCTGAAGCTCCAATACTTTGGCCACCTGATGCAAAGAGCTGACTCATTGGAAAAGACCCTGATGCCTGGAAAGATTGAGGGCAGGAGAAGGGGGTGACAGAGGATGAGATGGTTAGATAGCATCACCGACTCAATGGACATGAGTTTGAGCAAACTCCGGGAGATGGTGAAGCTTGGTGTGCTGCAGTACACGGGGTCACAAAGAGTCAGACAGGATTTAGGGACTGAACAACAAAGAGACAATGGGACACAGAGGTATCTGATCTCTAGGCCCCGCAGGTCACCACCACACGGAGCCTATAATCTCTGCAGATATCTCTGGTGATTGCTCTGTTCTGGAAACAGGTCCTTTATCTAAATTCTTCAGGCAGTTACCGGGAAGGTCAGTTTCTTCCTGAGTCTTCTGGGCCTCCATTGTTTTCAGCTCAAAATAATCCACATGCCAAATAAGACATTTTGAGGTGGCAAATTTTGCTCCCTTAAATAAGAAATAATTTTTTAGTGTAAGTATGCCACCACTCACTATTTGGAACATATGTATAGTGAAAAGTCTTTATTGTTTACCTGAAATTCAAATTTAGCTGGGTGTTTTACTGAATGAAAGCTTGTGTGCCTGATGCCCAGTGAAGCCAAACAAATCAAAACAGTTTGGAGCAGAGGACGGTTTATTGCAGGGTCATGCAAGGAGACGGGGGTGTCTCATTGTTAAAAAGCTCTTAACTCCCTGAAGGAATTCAGCAAAGCACCTTTAAAGGCAAGCTGAGGGAGGGGCATGGTTAGTTGTTGCAAACTTCTTGGTGTTGGAATCCTTTCTAAGCTGTCCACATAGGTCAGGTCAAGATGTTCCCATAAACCTTCAATGAAACAAATGTTATTCTCTGTTCCCCAACTTTTTATCTCTATATGAATGGACTCTTTTAGGTCAGAGCCCTGAGACTGGGCTCCCCTATATATTTCAGGCTACAGGCAACATTTTTTTTTTTTTTTTTTTTTTTAGCGAAAGGTGCAGAACCAGCATGAGTAAGCACAGGCAACACAACAGATCTAATATGGAATCAGATTTGTTCTTCGCTATTACAGGTGGATGTGTTTTTATTTGCCAAATCTGGCCCTGCTATCTGTGGCCATACAGCTAACCAGTAGCAGTGTGCAGCCTTCTGATTGTAACAAGCCTCTGGTAACGGAATCCTCGTTCCGCCTCAAACTAGTTGAGCAACACTGGGTGATGTCATCTAACCTCTCTGTTGCTCACTTTTCCCATCCGTCAAATGGGGTATATAGCAGAGGAGCCACCTTCTTAACAAAGCTGATTTCGTCTCCGCCAGCTCTCTCCCCTTCTGACTCACAGGGTGTTTCCTGGAGAGTCAGGATAGCCCCAGCCTTGGGTTTCCGCCAGCCTTCTTCTCCAGCAAGCGGGAAGCCGGCTAAACTGAGGCTGGGTTTGAGTCCCCGCTTTTCCACCGGGATTCTCTGGGTGCTCGCAGCCGGCCGGCTCGGCCATCCCGGGCGCCGTCCGCAGATGGCAGCACCAGCTCCGCGGGCCACCGCCGTCCGGCTGGCGCTGTGCAGGCCGCGGACCGCCAAGGTCCCGGGCGGGGCGCCGAGCAGGCCGGGAGCAGCCAGGCCACGCCCGCCGGGCGGAGGGCGCTGCCTGATCCGGTGAATCATCGCCGGCGGCGGCCGCTCACAGTCCCGCTGCAGCGCACCGGGCCCTGGCCGTGCAGCTGCCGAGCGCCGCTCATCGCCGCAGCCGAGACCCTCGCTTGCTCGCCCGGCGGCAGCGCGGGCACCGGGCCAACCATGGCGGGCATCGCGGCCAAGCTGGCGAAGGACCGGGAGGCGGCCGAGGGGCTGGGCTCGCACGAGAGGGCGGTCAAGTACCTCAACCAGGACTACGAGGCGCTGCGGGACGAGTGCCTGGAGGCCGGGGCGCTGTTCCAGGACCCCTCCTTCCCGGCCCTGCCGTCCTCCCTGGGCTTCAAGGATTTGGGACCCTACTCCAGCAAGACCCGGGGCATCGAGTGGAAGCGGCCCACGGTAGGGAGGGCGCCCGGGGCGGGATGCGGGGCGGGCCGGCCTCCGAGCGGGGGAGAACCCAGCCCCGAGCTCGGGGAGCTGCGGGAGCGCTGAGAGCAGAGCCCCGCGGCCCGGAGCCCGATCCCGGGCTCCGCTGGCGCGGGGTCGCCCGCGTCCCATCCGCCACCCGCGGGGCCCTTAGGACGCGCCGAGGTGCACACTGCCCACAGATCCCACTAGCAGGTCCGCCGGCAAAAACACAAAAACTCGGGTGACGTAAGGGGACCTGGAGGAAACTTCTTGGACTCTGGCGAGCGGGGACGAGAGAGAGTCTCGGAGAAGGGAGGCCGGGGGTGGGGGTGGGCGGGAGCCCGGGGCGTGGGTGTTACGGTATTTCACCGGGCAAGTCGGACTCTAACTCTCTGCTTCAGGGAGAAAGTCCACGCATGGCCTGGACGTTTGTGACTAGGGATTGTCTCTTGCACTGATGGTTAGATTTATCCACTCAGTTTCCTGTTTATTTTTCCAGATGGGAACTGGCAAGACAGCTCCCTGTAATATTTACCCTGGTGATTATCAAAAAGACAGGGGAGATGCGGCCAGGAGCCGGTTCCTGCTCCTCACCCCGGAATCGCGGGGCCCCCACCGAGCTCCCTTTTCCCACTGTCCCTGGATCTCTGTCCTCCGTGCCTTGGCAGGCCTTGGGGGCAGTTGGCTCCCCTGATCAATTTATACATCCTGTGTACCTGGGATCCATCCTGGCCCCACCTCCTATGGGACAGACACCTGGCTGACCTTCCCCCACCACATCCCAAGAGGCCTCCTGGGAAATCCAGCCTCTAGATTCCTGTTAGGAAAATAAGCATTCCTGTCCTTCTTCCCCTCCTCTGAACCCCCATCCCCACCCCCATCAGCTGATCACCTTCCGTTACCCCAAACCCAGCCCGCAGGCAGCAAGTGCAGTAAGAGGTACCTAGAGCACTTGAGTTCAATTCTTGCTAACTTGAGTAAGTAAGCTGTTTAACCTCTGTGCCTCCATTTCTTTATCTAAAAGAAGAGGTGATACCGTAATAGTTTCCTGTCTCCACTGACTCACCAAGCCCAGCACCTTTTAGTTTCTCAAGGGCACCCTGCTCTTTCCTGCCTCACTGGCCAGGGATGCTCTTTCTTGGTTTTCTGGAATCTGGCTCACTCATTCTTTGGTACTTAGATGTCTCCTCCCCAAAGAGATTTTTGTCCTGACCATTCTTTGCAGCCCCCCTTCTCATCTTGTCATTCTTCATCATGAACTCTGCTAATTTCCTTCACAGCATTTCACCGTTCGTACACATAATTACATATATTTGTTTGTCCTTCCTACTGAACTGCAGGGACCATGGGTGTGTTGTTCACCAGTCAATCCCTGGTGCATTCAGAGTATGCATTCATTTGTTCATTCATTCATTTAACTGTATTTGTTAGGTGCCTGTTAAATGTCAGGCACTGTCTTAAATGCTTGGGATATATCTGTGAACAAAAAGACTCTTTGTGGAATGAATGAATGCAAGATTGTAATGAGCCTCAAACAAAATTACAACTGTGAAAGTGATAACCTTTGTATAGTACTTGACAGTTTGTGAAGTGAATTTATTTACTTCTTTGCTTATTCTTTCATTCATTCAATAAGCTTATATTGAACACCTACTGTATGCCAGGCATAGTACATATTGGTTTTTACCTCTGAAGGCATTAGGGGCTAGACAGACGGGTCACCCAACAGTTGGAAATGCCTGTAGGATTTCCAGATGGGAAAATGGAAGTCTAAGCCCATTTTAGAGCCCCAGGTTAGGGCGGGACAGGGTATGAACTGAACAACCAACGGGGAGGGCAACAGATACAGACCCATTCAGCAGCTGAAGACACTGAGGCTTGAGAAGGTTAAATATTTGCTTATACAGGTGTCTGGGGCTGGAGCCAGGACTATCCGCCTGTGGGTGTTTAGAGTCCATAGCTCGCAGCCACCCTCTCTGCCTTCTCAAACACAGCTGTAGTTCAGGTCAAGCGAGACAAACAAAAATGTATCCACTGGATCTGGACAAAAGCAAGTCACTGGTGACTTTAACAGAGCAATTGCCATGGGGTAGAATGAGATGGTTAGGTAGCCTCACCAACTCAATGGACATGAACTTAAGTAAACTCTGGGAGATAGTGGAGGACAGAGAAGCCTGGTATGCTGTGGTCTATGGGGTCACAAAGAGTTGGACACAACTTAGTGACTGAACAACAACAACCAAATTGCAGTGCGTAGGAGCCAGATGGCTGTAGACCCCAAAGTAAGGAACCAGAAATGAAGCACATGCTCATGTAATTCCAGAAGCATTCTTGTGAAAGGAGAGGAGGGAAAGTGGCAGGGAGAGTGGGACCTGGGACTTGAGAGGTTGTTTTTTCAGATGAGAGCAATAGAATGTTTTATATGTCAAGTCCCAGGTTTCCCTGATGGCTCAGTGGTAAAGAATTTGCCTGCAATGCAGGATCCACAGGAGGTGCAGTTTCGATCCCAGTATGGGGAAGATCCCCTGGTGTGGGGCATGGCAACCTATTCCAGTATTCTTGCCTGGAGAATCCCATGGACAGAAAAGCCTGGTGGGCTACAGTCCAAAGGGTCGCAAAGAGTCAGACATGACTGCGCAACTGAGCACCCGGACAATCATATGTCAAGTCCCAGAGAGAAAGGAACTAAAGAGAAAAGGAGGCCCCAAGGAAGTGAGAGTAGGGAGTTAAAGGAGGGAGGGGAGCAGGCCAGCCCTGGAGCCAAAGGGCTGCCCTTCCTCAGAGGGGGTTTCCCAACACCGGCCACAGAGGGCTCCGCAGATGGGAAGAGGACACGGCTAAGTCACTGTGGGCTGGTGCAGAGAAAAATGCTGTCACCATCAAGGATGGCACCAGTCAGGTTGGAGCGAGGGCAAACATGTCAGTCCCCACCTTGCCCTGACTGGTGCAGGTCTATGGCCTGTTAGGAACCAGGCCACACAGCAGAAGGAGAGCAGCAGGTGAGCAACAAAGCTTATCAGTGTTTACAGCCGCTCCCCGTCACTCGCATTACCAGCTGCGCTCAGTCTCCTGTCTCATCAGCGGCGGCATAATAAATGTAACACGCTTGAATCATCCCCAGACCATTTCCCCACCCCTACCCCATCTGTGGGAAAACTTGTCTTCCATGAAACCAGTCCCTAGTGCCAAAAAGATTGGGGACCACTGATCTAAGGCCTCTGAGAGCTTTATGACTTGTTTACACTCAGCTAGTTGAATTCAGCCTGAAATCTGCATCTCCTGCCTCCAAGTTCAGTGATTATGATACTCCTTCAATAGCTATAGTAGTTGGTAACTTATATAGTGCTTACCAAGGCACACGTACATAGTCATCTCCTTTAACCTTCAGATGTCGTAGGTACACTTGTCATCACTATCCCCATTATACAGATGAGGAAACTGAGTCTTAAAGAGGTGAAGTAACTTGCCAGGGTCATAGAACCCAGTGTATAAGAAGTGGCAGAGCCAGGAGTCACACTCCAGCTAACTCCAAAGCCCAGGCTCTCAACCCCTTTCCTGTGACTGTGATGTTCCGTATTTAATTCGTGCCCTTCATGCTGTGTACAAGTTTCAATTTCCTGAAACATCTCTAAGAGCCACTCTAAACTTTGCCTTCTTTGGAGAGGCTGCCAAAGGTGTGAAAAATTTCTCAAAAATAATGGAAAAACCCTTCTGGGGTAAGTGCCTGGAGCACCGAGGCTTATCAGTATGATTTCTAGGCTCCCAGCACCAAGCTCCGTGTATTCCATCAGCAGGATAAGTGCTTGGCTGGCAGGCCTCAGGCAAAGCTGCCTTCCTCTGCCTCAGCAGAAAAGCATTCTCACTGTGCCTGTCTTCCCCCAGACAGAGCCACCAGAACAGGGAAGGGACAATGCAGGGCATGAGAGGAGTGTGCTCTGCTGTGGATTCCAGAAGGGTCTACAGTCTAAGCCAGGATGGACAGGGGCTAGATCCTGGCCTCACCCAGAAAACGATTCTGCTTGACAGAGAGGGGGCCCCGCCAGGCGCTCTGGGGTGGAGCTCCTGCAAATCAAAGGGTCCTGGCCAAGGGAAGCCCAGATTTTTGCTCTGTGCTTCCTCTGTGGTTTTGGGTGGGGCTCTTCAGAATCAAGAAGCATGCTCAGAGAGAGCAGCAGAGGGGCCAGCCATGTTCAAGGCTGGCTTCCAGTCGGCGACCTGTGGGACACCCTTTTGGCTTGTTAGTAATCATTTAGAGGCAGTGCAGGAGGGGAGGGAGTGTACGGTTTATAGCAGTCAAATCCCATTGCTGTCTACAGCCATGAGCGATACATCTTGGGATACGTGGCTTCATTAGCCTGTTTCCTCACCTATAAAATAGGGTTGTTGCCCATTTTATATGGGCAACATTTTATATGTTTATATGCCTATTTTATATGTTCCTGAGATAAAGCACCACACACAGTATTGACATACAGCAGGCTCACAGTATGTGGACCCCCTGCCCCGAGTATCATGGCCTGTGGGCAAATCCAGAAAGCTAGATACCTTCCCCTACCCTCAAGAAGCATAAGTGTTAGGAAGACACAGTGGTACCCAGCACCATGCACGGCGCACATCTAGCTGCTGAATTGCAGAGTATAAATACTCTGGGATTCAGGATGGAAAGGATGGGTGAGGGCCAGATTGTGAAGGAGGGTTTCATGGAGGTGGTGGCAGTGGGTCTTGAGATATGATAAGATGTGGAAAAGGAGGGATCTGGGTGGGAGAGGAGAAATCCCGTGCAGGAACATAGGAGAGGGGCGGGCGTGGTGGGCAGGGCAACTCCAGAGTGTGGACGTCTCCAGGCTCCCAGAGGAGGCTGGACTTGGCACTGCCCTGGCACTAGGAAGTAGCATGATGAAGTAGGCTCCAGGCAGTGTGGGGCGTTGGGATCTAGTGGAGCAGTAGGGTCCCCTACCACCTATGAGGACCCACAGAGCAGGAGTCAGAGAAGGACCCCAAGGCAGTCTAACTAACTGCCAGGTGTTCCCTAGTGGAGAGGGGAGAGACAGAGGGATCCGATGCATCTGTTGGAAACTGAGGTGTCCTAACTACAAAAGCATATGGCAGATACATTGACAATACTCTGTGGGTCTCATTTTCAGGAGATTTGCGATGATCCCCAATTTATTACTGGAGGAGCCACTCGCACAGACATCTGCCAAGGAGCCCTAGGTAAGTGATGGCATCTCAGCAGGCCACGGGGGCCTGTCTACACAGCTGTGGGTGGAAAGAGGGATGAGTTAGGATTCTGCTCTCTTGCTAAACCCTTTGGCAATTTCCATTTCCAGAAGCTTCCTGGAATGTCTTGTCTCCTTAAGATCCTGTGCTGTGGTAGACAAACAGAGGTGCAGTGAGGCCCCTTGTGTCCCGGGCACCAGGCTGGGCTATTTGTTGCTGTTGTCATTTTAAAGAGTTGAGATTATTATTATTATTATTATTATTTTACTATGTATTTATTTTTGTGCGGGGTCTCAGTTGCAGCGTATGGAATTTTCAATCTTTATTGCAGCATGTGGGATCTTTAGTTGTGGCACATGGGTTCTAGTTCCTTGACCAGGGATCAAACCCGGGTCCCTGCCCTGCACTGGGAATGAGAAGTCTTAGCCTCTGGAACACCAGGGAAGTTGCAAAGATGCTCCCACTGGGGGACAGAGGAGCTTCTGGATCTCAGCCACCCTTAGCGTCTGCATCTCCCAGAGCCAGTGTTACTAATGGCCCGCGGAGCAGTCAGGCTCCGGGCCGAGGACCAGTTAGGAGGACTCCCCCGGGTCAGCAGCAGCTCTGAAACATCAGCTCTCTGTGGTTCAGGGATGGGATGGTGACTCATTGCAGAGGAAGTGGAAACCCTAGTAGCCACTGCTGGGAGGAAGTTAACGTACCAGGGTGTTCTCGGTGTTTGCAGGACGCGCTCACCATGGCATCATAACAGTGGACGTGGTGCTGTTGTTGCAGAGGCAGCTGTAAGGTTCACTTAAGTACTTTTAACTGGAGCAGCTGAGTTGTGAGGCTCACTGAAGCCGGACTCTGATTTCTGAATACAGTGCCTGCTGGGACTGGAACCTACAGTCTGCTTTGGCATGAAAGCACCTGAGTCTTATTTTTTATTGATTTTATTAAAGGATAGTTGATTCACAATGTTGTGCTAACTTCTACTGTACAGCCGTGACTCGGTTATGCATATACATGTTCTTTTTCACACTCCTTTCCATTATGGTTTATCACAGGATCTCGAATACAGTTATCTGTGCTCTACAGCAGGACCTGGTTGGTTATTGCCCGCAGGGTTTCTTTGAAGAAGTCTTAACAAAGGGGCCTGGGACTGCTGTTTAAGATTCTCATAGAATCCATGCTTATTATGTTTTACTCATAGTAGGTATGAGCCTATGATTGCTGGAGCAGCTTATTTGCTGCGACAAACCAAAACCTTATTTGAGCCATCAGCATCAACTTGTTTTCCAGACTAGTCCATCAGTAACAGAGTTAATCATCTTTGAATTGTGCCTTCTTTCCTGGCCCACCCAGCAGAGGTTCTATTCTAGGAGTGACTTGCTTAAGGTAATCCCATAGCTGAAGCGAGGGCTTGGAATGCAAATGCAGACAGTCTGTGTGTTTAACCCCTGAACTAGACTCCCTAGAAGGGGCATGGAAAGTTTTCAACTTCTGAGGGATGTCAGAGCAGCTCTGTGAATCATTAAGATGATTAAGACGGGTATGCTGGGAGCCCCTTGGGAAATGGAGAGCATGACAGGGCTAGGCGTCCAAAGCCCACTATCTGAGCTCAGCATCTCTGTGCAAATTCCTGAGATGCCAGAGCACACTTTTACCTAAAGAATACCTACCTCCCATTTCCTGCTTTCTCTCCCTCACAAAAGGGGGCCTTAGGCACCTAAAGGTGGGCACTCCAGAAAAATCCATTAGTTAAAGAAAAGGAAAGTTAATTGAGCTAGAAGTTGATGGAGATTACGGCTAACTACAGGGGCTTTAGAAAAATCTGGAAACAGAAATGGCAATACCTGGGCTAGATTCCACACCTGGGCTAAACATCCACTTCAAAGCTTAATGGCCTCTTAAGGACCAAATTGCAAGATATAAGTCCTGTTGGAATACTGTCAGGCCATTTGGAGAGGAGACACAAAAAGTTTACATTCCTGGGGTAAAAATCCACATGATATGCACCAAATTAAATAAAAGCAAGTTTAAGTTAAAATCCCTTAAAAACTTCCCAGTAATTAGGTCTGTCTTTTTTTTTACACCACATTGGCCATTTTGTTCTCTTGGCCTTTTGTACTGGAGGATCCTGATTTGATTATGAACTGTGAAATGTGGTGAACTGAACTCTCACCCTGACTCTGGCATCTGGGCAGAGGGTGGGTGTGGAGCGGTAGCTGTCACCAGGTCCCCGCAGGTTCAGAAGCATCAGGAACAAAGGGCAGCAATGCCTGCCACACGACTAGAGACAGGAGTCGAGGCTCAGCTTATAGTTGGCTGACGGTGGGCAAGTCATCACTAGGAACCTCAGTCTCTTCTGAAAATGGAAGGTGGGGAGGGTCAGCAGGGTGATCTCAAAGATCCCCTACTATGGGGGATTCAACTGTTCTAGAGTCACTCCTCTTGCCTGACACGTGGAGATCTTGGGCTAGGCCACCAGATCTCTTATCTCAGACGAGAAGTGATAATAGCCCCTGTGACCCTGTGTATTCGTGCTAAATCGATTCTGTCATGTCCAGCTCTTTTCAATCCTATGGACTGTAGCCCTCCCGACTCCTCTGTCCTTGGGATTTCATAGGCAATAATACTGGACTGGGTTGCCATGCTCTCCTCCAGGGGATCTTCTGACCCAGGGATCGAACCGGTGTCTCTCACGTCTCCTGCATTGGCAGGCAGGTTCTTTACCACTAGCACCGCCTGGGAAGCCCCTGTGACTAAGAAACAGAGTGCAACTCATGGAGGATTTTCATCTCATTATCTCATGTAATAAACATTATTACATGTAATAATAATATTATTATATCATCCAAATAAATATTTTCACCCCACTATGCAGATAAGAAAACTAAAGCAGCAGGTGGGGAGTCCATGCAAGGCCACATAGCTAAAAATGGCCCGAGGAAAGAACTCGAATATGATTTTAAGTCTTTTCACACTCTCCTCACTCCCATCACGAGTTGCCACGAGGCTTTGTTGAGGGAATATGGAGGTAACATTCTCAAAGCGAAATGTATTTCCTTACCTGTACTTTTTACCTGGAGACTCACTCAGTTTGCTAGGGAACCTGGGCCAGGGCCGTCCTTGACTTGTACATCTCTCAGCAGGGCTCCCTTCACAGGGCTGCCAGGCAATAGTTAATCCACAGACTTCTACTGCCTTCCCAGAGGGTCAGCTCAAAGCCTCACCGGAGTAATCCTAACTGTTTGTAGGCTGCTCTGATGTGAGCTACCTGCGTTGCAGACCTTGGTTGTGCTAAGCACTGAGTTAGTGAAGAAAAATCTGCCTCTCTGGAGGAAGGGCTAGAGATCCAGGCTGAGCTTCAGCCAGGCCGCCCTGCAGCTAAATACAGCCTGGAGTTGTTGCTGGTAGCCTCTTGTGACAGATGATGTCCGTGGTGGCCCCCAGGGCTAGGAGACCCGAGAGCTGAGCTCCTTCTGCCTTTGATTTTCACTGGGCCAGTGCTGAGCTTTCACACTGCCCCTTTCACATAGCTCCCCACGATCCCCACTGCCCTCACAGCTCTCAGGGGAAGGTGGCTGCCCTGGCCAGGTGCCCCCAAAGGCCCTCAGCTTCTTGAGAGAGGGCTCCAGGCTGCCAGTGCTGAAACCGCACAGCCCACTGTCTTTGTAACCTGGCCCCCTAAAGTGGATCACCCGGCCTCTACCCTCACCCTACAGCTGAGGGTCACACAAGCCCCACAGCACCTGCTGGGAGGTGTCACGGGGTGTCTCCCCTCACAGCCGAGCTCAGCAGAGAGTGGGGAGCCCAGAGCCAGTGGGAAAAGCACCAGGAAGGAGGTTTCCAGTTTCGACTTCCTCACCTGCTTCCTAACCCACGTGACAATGAACAGGTTATCCAGGCACTCTGAGCCTCAGTTTCCTCTTCTAGAAAATGGGAATCATGATAATACTTCCTTCCCGGGGCCTTGGTGAAAAATGCAATTAATATAGGCAAACACACTTGACAAGTTTTAGAATCCTAAGCAAATTCAGCCTCTCCCTATTTTCCCATTTTTAAAGGTTGTAAATAATAATAATCATTTTTAAGTGAATCCTATAATTTTTAAAAGCCACTTTAATAAGCACCTTTTAAAAATTTTAATAGCCTTTATTTGTTGGAACAGTTTTAGATTTACAGAAAAATTGAGATGATGAGTACGGAGAATTCCATACACACCACTCCCAGTTTCCCCGACTGTTAACTTCTTACATTATTAGTGTGGGACATTTGCTACAATTAATGAACCAATACTGATACATTATCATTAACCAAAGTCCATTCTTTACCTTCCTGAGTTTTCCTCCAGTCATTTTTCTGTCCCGGGATCCCATCTAGGACACCACATTGCATCTCGTTGTCACGGCTTCTGAGGCTCCTCTTGGCTGTGACAGTTTCTCAGACAGCTTTTGATGAGCTTGCCACTATTCAGGAGTCCTGCTCCAGGATTTTGTAGGATACATTTTTTAAAGATAGTGCTTATAGTTGTTTTTTTTTTTAATTCAAAAATGAGTGTTGGCTGGTTTGATGGAGAAAATAAATATGTTTCTCCTCTTTCTTAAAACAATGGCTTCGCCACCAGCCCAGCACTGCCCTCACTGCCCCACTCCCCACCCCAGGCCTCCTGGGGCAGATGTGTGCAGTCCATGAGTCATCGTTTCCGCTCCCGGCCCTTCTGGTTATAAATGCTCTTTCACAGCTCGTCTCCCTTGTGGCTGCTGTCTGTGCTCCCAGCTCCCTTTCCAGCTGCACCTGAGACAGGTCCGTACAGGGCAGGGATGAATTGCCCAGAGGCCCTGTCCTGCCCTGGCCGACCCAAGCGTGGCAGTCACACAGTGGGGTTCCTGCCCGTCGGATGCCCAAGGTTGAGCACATCTTTCCTTGGCTGCCCCGACCTCATCTGCCCAGAGGCAGAAGGAATTGTCCCCCAAGAATTCTTCTCCACCCCACTGTCGCGTACAGAGTCCTCTGCAATCTCAGGGAACTCCCGAGGAGTTAACCGGGTTCTTCTGCTCCCCTTGGGCCTGTGGGTCACAGTGTGACTTTTCGCTTATTCTGATGCTTGCTGAATCGGGAGCCAGGCCACATCCCCTTGTGGTCTCTGGCCTTTTTCTAAGATGAGGGGATTGGATCTCAGTTCCCTGAGGTCTCACTACTTCTGACATTCTGTGACTTCCCCTGGCAGCCGCACATCTCCCCCGCACCGGGCTTCAGTTCATGTTTGTTGAGCAATAACATCTCCACTCCAAGGTCTGAGACCCCTGCTCAGATCATCGCTCCCCCATGGCATCAGTCACAGCGAGGCCCCCATCCAGGGGATTTCAGAAATGAAGGGCCACGTGTTCTGTGAGGTCTAGTGGGACCCTAGGCAGCTACAGTACAGGCACAGGAGCCCCAGGAGGAGGGTGGTCTGCTGGCTGGCCCAACATTGGATGGCCGGTGTGCAGTGGGGCAGACTCTAAGCCAGCACAGTCCACCACAACTTTCAGAAGTGATGGGAATGTTCTGCACTGTCCATACGGTAGCCACAAGCTATATGGGGAACACTGGAAGTGTGACTAATCCAACCACGGAACTGAATTTTTTATCTTATTCAGTTTGAATGGAAAAAGCCATGTGTGCACTATGGCTACTGCTGTTGGGATCCAGCCCCCCATCCTTGACTTTTCAGGGTGGGATGATCCTCACAGGCCTTTTATGTCTCCACACAGAGCCAAGCAAGGCACATATATCAGTGAAGTGAAAGTATTAGTCTCTCAGTCATGCCTGACTCTTTGCGACCCCATGGACTTTAGCCTGCAGGCTACTCTGTCAATGGGATCCTCCAGGCAACAATACTGGAGTGGGTAACCAGTCCTTTCTCCAGGGGATCTTCCCAACCCAGGGGTCGAATCTGGGTCTCCTGCATTGCAGGCAGATCCTTTACTGCCTGAGCTACCAGGGAAGCCCCATACATCAATAAACATCTGTAAACAGCAGGGTCCAGAGTGAGGACTTGAGTGTCCATCAGTTAGAAGTTGCCTTCTTGGTTCTGTCACTTCCTGGCTCTGTTACATGAGGCAAATCACCATCCTCATCAAGCCTCAGTTTTCTCATCCATAAAATGGGGTGATAATAGTATCTACATCATAAGGCTATGGAGATGGAATTAAATAATGCATGGAAAGCTCTACTTGCCAGAGGCTGACACTTAGTAAAGGTTTAATAGCTGCAAATTGCACATTACCTTTGGGGAGAGTGAGGCTTGAGGGGAGGAGGTACCTGGAGCTGGGAGATGGAGCACGGAGCACTGTTTGAATACTGCATGGGGTCGGCTCCAGCACTTGGCTTTGACAAACACTAAAGCTGCCAGAGGAGGTGACGGAGGAGCTGGTGTTGGGAGGAAAGTTCAGGAAACTCAGTGAGGTCTCCTGCCCCAGCTTTCAGGGCTTGTGTGACGGCCGTTTCTCTCTGATGTTTCCGGGAGAAACCGGGAGGCTCTTCATTCCCCCTTGCCTGGCCCTCTCCTCTCCCAGCACCCACTTTTTCTGCAGTGCCCCTGCTGTTTTCAGCCTTGAGCTTCCACTTACCCACCTGGGAAATGGGAACAAGGTGGCATTTGCATCTTTCCTTTTCCATGAAGTGCAGAACCTTAAGGGTGTGTGACTGGTGGTTTCTCTCTCCCTGGGCATCAGGACCAGAGTGAGGAAACCTCTCACATTCATTCTTTTGTTTTTTTTTG
Source organism: Odocoileus virginianus (assembly GCF_023699985.2). Taxonomy (NCBI): domain Eukaryota; kingdom Metazoa; phylum Chordata; class Mammalia; order Artiodactyla; family Cervidae; genus Odocoileus; species Odocoileus virginianus. The sequence continues at coordinate 51,650,532 of NC_069684.1, read as the reverse complement.
AACAATTTTTAGTTACTTGTGGCTGTGCTGGGTCTTCTTGCTGCACAGGCTTTTCTCTAATTGTGGCGAGTGGGGGCTACTCTCTAGTTGCCGTGCATGGGCTTCTCATTGCAGTGGCTTCTCTTGTTGCAGAACACGGGCTGTAGGGTGCAAGGGCTTCAGTAGCTGCAGCTCCCAGGCTTTAGAGTGCAGGCTCAGTAGTTGTGGCTCATGGGCTCAGCTGCTCCGAGGCATGAGGGATCGTCCCAGACCAGGGATGGAACCCGTGCCTCCTGCATCGGCAGGCAGACTCCACCCCTGAGACACCAGGGAAGCCCCTCCTGTGCACATTCTTACCACAGGCCCTGATGTGATCTCTCCCCTGCATTTTCTGCCCCAGCCACAGTGAGACTTGTCCTTCAGTTCCACGTTGTGAAGGCCTTCAGGAAGTCAGGAAAGTAGACACGCGCTGGCTGGATCCTCCCGGAGGTGAGGAAGGAGCTCTGAAGAGTAGGAATCTAGAATGAGGGTTGGCCCCACCTCCTCTCCTCTGGGGGCCTGGGGCACAGAGGGGTTGAGGAGGACTTTGAGGATGTGGCTGTGGCTGGCAGGAAGGCAAGAGGGAGCTGGCAGGTAACGCTGCTATCAGGGGGTCACCATGGGGGCCACTCTCACAGGGAGCTGGGGAGCAGAGATGATATGGACAACAGGCTGTGTCCTCTTGGCACACGGAGCCGGGCCTCCTGGTCATACATGCCAGCTGGGAATGCGACAGTGTGCCCCGGAGGTCTTGGCACTCCCGTCCCCCTCCATCCTCCCTTCTCCTTCTCCCTTTCAGAACTCTCCGCAAGAGCATCAGGTGGAGGGAGGGAGGGAGCACACCTGGTTTGGATCATCTGTTCTTCCTCCAGCTCTGCGTGTGGCTCATGGAAGGAGGCTGAAGCCCCGTGTTACAGCCAGGGTTGGGATGTGAGCACCATGAAGCACCCCACCCCCACCCCACCCCACCCCACCCCCGCCGCCCCTGACAGCGCTGATACAATGCAACGTGATTGTAAGGAGAAATCATTCTGGTTGGGGGCAGCCTTTTCTGGGCTGCTCCAGGCAAGGAGCAGTCACAGAAGGGATGGCCCCGTGGGACTCATCTCTCCCACCCAGGCCCTGGCAAAGTGTACGCTTCCTCGGGGAACACCCCCTCCCCACCAGCGTCCCAAGTTGGGGCAGTATTGGCTCCTCAGGACTTCCTTCCCCTCCATTCCGAAGCTGAGACTCACCAGGCTGCCTCGGCCAAGAGAGATTCATCCCGTCAGCAGGGTTATCAGTCCTGCTAGGGATTGTTAGATACCAGTGTCTCGTTGTTTCATCACTAAATTGTGTCCGATTCTTTTGTGACCCCATAGACTGTAGCCCACCAGGCTCCTCTGTCCATGGGATTTCCCAGACAAGAATACTGGAGTGGGTTGCCATTTCCTTCTGCAGGATATCTTCCTGACCCAGGGATCGAACCTGCATTTCTTGCATTGGCAGGTGGATTCTTTACCACTGAGCCACCTGGGAAGCCCATACCAGTGTCTCAATCTCAGGAAGGGTCATGTATCTACCCGTCACCCTGGAAAGCAAAGGAACCAAGTACTAAGGGATGAAACGCAAGGCGAGCAGGACTCCAGAGAGAGCAGGGTTTCCTGGCCCCAGCATAGCGGACAGTTGGGACTGGGTCATTCCCGTCCCCGGGGGCTGTCCTGAGTGCTGCAGGCTGCATGGCACGCTCCCAGCCTCTGCCTGAAAGATGCACTGGCACCCTTCTCCCAAAGCATGGCAACCAAAAATGTCCCCAGACAGTGCCAAATGGTCCTTGGGGGTAGAGGGAGCAAAAATGTCCCTGGGGGGGACCAGTGATAGACCTGGGAAGAGGAGACTAGGGACATATTAAGTACCATGGGGCAGACGGGGGTGGTCACTGGGCACCCAGGGTGCGATGCCTGTGCTGGGAGCTGGTGAAGACTCCACACAGTGCCAGCCACAGGGGCAGGCGTCACCCTAAGAAAGGAAGTGACATGGAGCTGCAGTCAGGGCGGCATTGCTGGGATGTTTGACCCCGTGGGAGAAAAGCTCCAGCCCTCACTGGGCAGCTGCAGCAGCAGAGGAAACTGGCCCTCCCACATGTCGGGGACACGCCCCCCGGCAGGGCCATCTATCATGCCCGCTTTCTGGACCAGGCGTGTGCAGTGCGTCTCGGGTACTGGGGTGCCCCGGGGACCTCAGAGTGACTGGGTGTCAGCATCCTCACACTGACATCTCTCCATGTGGACTCCTCTCTGTTAGTTGGCAGGTGCATCTCACTGCCCCTGGCCAGGCACAGATTTCAGGAAGGTCCTGGTCTCCTTACGCCTGTATCTATTGTTTAGCAACCTGCCCCCCACCATCAAAGGCTTGAAACAACGGCAATCATTTTCTCATTCTCTCTTGTGGTTCTGAAGGATGACTGGACTCAGCTGGGGACTCTCTCAGGGTCTCCCATGGGGTTGCGGTCAGGTGGGGATGGGGCTGCGGGGCACCTGAAGATCGCTCAGCCACAGGTTGGTGTCTAGGCTGGAGGCTGGTCAGCTGAAGCTCCGGGGTCTCTCTGCCTCCTGTGTGGTGTCTTCCACGGGGGCTTTAAGGGAGCTCACCCTCTTACACAAAAGTTGTAGAGAGCCCTAGAAGTCAGGAAGCATCCCTTCTGCCATGCCTGTTCATCGGGACAGACAGAGGCCCACCAGGTTCAAGGGGAGAATGCAGATTCCACCCCCTGGTGGGGATGGGCAAGGTTCCAGAAGAACATGTGCAAACAAAAATGTCGAGGCTGCCATTTTTGGAAGATGCCATGGTTCCTCCCGTTTGCATAATGGCCTTGTCCTTCCTTCACCACAGTGGTGGCCCAAGGCTGCTTGGACACGAGCCCATCGTGGTTGGGTGGGTGTGTTCTCTGGGGTTTCCCAATGTGCAGGGCGGAGGGGCACTGAGCTGGCTGGGCTGGTGCTCCCATTTTCTGGACTCCCTTCACCCACCGAGCTTTCCTAGGACACCCTGCCTGGCCCTGAGACCCTCTCTGCTTCCATTGCCAGCTTTATTGTGTGCCTGCGACAGGAAGATCAGTGGACTGGACTTTAGGCAAAAGAAAACAAACAGCAACAACAAAAACCATCACAGTCCTTTCTCTACACCGGACTCTTCTTGTCTCTGCCTCTCCCCACTCCCCCACTTCCTCCCCATCCATCCAGTCCTCTCTGTTCTGTGTCCTTACTTTCTCTCCAGGGCTTCCCTGCTGACTCAGCTGGTAGAGAATCTGCCTGCAATGCAAGAGACCCGGGGTTGGTTCCTTGGGTCCTTCTTCCCCAGCAGGGAGAAGCCCTTTCTGGAAGGTGCAAGTGTTATTTTCTTGTGCCTGGAGGGTCTGTGCGAAAGAAGAAAGGGTGGAAAGGAACCTCAGTTTAAATTCCCTCAGGGGTCAGACTCTGCGGAAGTAATAACCCATGTCCAGCCTCCATCCTCCCCAGCATCCTCACTGCAGCTCTGCCCTGCTTTCCACACTCCTGGATGGTGACACGCCCCCCATACCTTCCGGTATCTGCACTGGACCTTGCCTGTCCCTGCAAGTTCTTCCCGCCCCACCTCCACTCCCTCTCAGGACCAGTCTAAGCTCCCCTCCTTGAGCCCCAGCCCCCTACAGCCCATGTGCCCTGTTTGGACTTGAGGCTCGATGTTCATCTCCCCCACCCCCATCTCTTCCACTCTGTCTTCTTTGATTATCATCCCCCTTGCCATCTGATGAACCCTGGAGAGGAAGCTCTATCCTTCTCTAGACCTGGCTCAGGAGGGACCACAGAAACAGGGAGTTTGAGCCCAGATGGGAGGAAACAAAGAGGCATATACGCAGGGTCAGTGCAAGGACAGGTGCTCAGAGGCACCAGTCTAGCCAAGAAGGCAGAGAGGGCCCTGGGAGGCCAGCCCTGGGCTTCGGGTTCTGTCTCTTTCTCTGAGATGTCTGTTGCTTCATGGAGCACGTGCTCCATGGCGACAGGGTCCCAGCTCCTTGCAGAGCTGCCATCCTCCTGGGACCATCAGCAGGCACCTCTCCCTAGAGTAATGGAGCTGCCACGGGGCAGGTGAGCCAGCATCTCCCAGATTCTCTGCTCCACGTCCCTGTGGTTGGAAGGAAGACAGTGATGGCAGGAGAGAAAGGAGGAGAAGGCGTAACAAATAGCCTGCCCCATTCGGAAGAATTTCCAGCAGCTACAAATACAATCCTCCTCACCGTTCCACTCCCCGCAACGGACCCCAGGCGGCCTGACCGGTGCTCAACACTGATCCTGGGACCAGACACAGAGGCCCAGGGTGTACGGCTCTGGAAATTTACCCACGTGGCTCTGCATGTATTTACCTTTTCAGAGGAGGGCTCTGGAGCTTAAAGGAGCCATTCATGAGGTCTGCCTGGGGATGCTGTGTGCTCAGAGGGTGGGGGTCTGGGTGCGGCCGAGTGTGCGCCGTGGAGGGAAGCCTGTGTGTACATGGTCACGGTCATGGTGAGGCTGCGGAGGAGGCGGGGGAGGCCAGCCTGGCTAGGGACACTTAGACCTTTATCCAGGTACCTGAGTCTGGAAGGGCGCGGCAGCTGTGCTTAATGGCCAAAACCCTGCTCAGACCTCCCTTTTCCAACAAATTAGAAGGGGAGGGAGGGGGACGTTTGAACTTGGAGGGGATTCCTTGGGGTCCCTTGAGCAAAAGTGGCAGAAGTGATCTCGGCAGGTGCCCGAGGGTGGGCCAGAGAGAAGACACGATGTTGTCATTGAACAAGTGATCAGTCATTGAACAAGTGTCAGTGAACAAGTGAAAAAATTAAAGCTAACATGAATATTCATTGGAAGGACTGATGCTGAAGCTGAAACTCTAATACTTTGGCCACCTGATGCGAAGAATCAACTCACTGAAAAAGACTCTGATGCTGGGAAAGATTGAAAGTGGGAGGAGAAGGGGATGACGGAGGATGAGATGGTTGGATGGCATCACCGACTCAATGAACATGAGTTTGAGTAAACTCTGGGAGTTGGTGACGGACACGGAGGCCTGGTATGCTACAGTCCATGGGGTCGCAAAGAGTTGGACATGACTGAGGACTGAACTGAACTGACGAATCCTCTTCTGCTGTAGGCACAAAGGTAGTAGAAGTTTTTTGTGGAAAACGCCAGGGAAAGGCGTGCAAGGAGAGAAAGCGATTATCAAACTGCAGACACAGGAGGAGGCTCCCGGGTTCTGCGAGGGGACAGAGCAGAGAAGAGACCACCAATCAGCCTCAGCCCAGGGGGGCGGTACTCAGTCCCTGGCCCTGCGCTGGGAGTCGGGAGGGACAGCTGCCACAGTCCCAAGCGAGGCAGGGGTGGGGGTGAAGGTGAGTGGTGGTGGTTGAGTCGATAAGTTGCGTGACCCCATGGACTGTAGCCCACCAGGCTCCTCTGTTCATGGGATTACCCAGGCAAGAATACTGGAGTGGGTTGCCATTTCCTTCTCTAGGGGATCTTCCCCACCAAAGGATTGAACCTGAGTCTCCTGCATTGATAGGCATATTCTTTACCGACTGAGCCACAGGGGAATCTCTCTGTCTTCCTGGGATTTTGAGTGAATGCATTTGGATCTACACCCTCATCAGTGCTCATCCTTCACCTTTATTTACACCTCCTCCCCTCCCCGCTTACTTTGGATGAGTTGGCAGGGGCTCACAATGATGAGACAAGCCCCACGTGCACTAGTAGTCTCAGTCCTTCCCCTCTTACCCGCTCCTCCTCCCCACCCTGGGAGGCTCCCCTCCCTCCTCACTCCCACTTTCCTGCACCCATCCTGAGCTGTCACCCTATCCGAAACAGGGCAGCCCACTGTGGCCAATGTTTGGTGCATAACGCATCCTCAGTCAAGACTTCACCTCTCCCAGGCCTCAGGTTTCTCCTCTATAATGTTAGAAGATTAAAACCAGCCAACACCTAGAGACAGTGTTCTAAATGCTTATTTTCTTGCATTTAATTCTCAACTCCTTGAGGCAGTTTCCTATTATGAAGCCCATTTATACATGAGAAAACAGGCACAGAGATGCCCCCAGTCAGAGGCAGGATTTGAACTGTGTCAGTTCTAGTGTTTCTTAACTTTTGGGGTATGAAGTGGGGGTGAAACCCGACTCCTCCCTAGAAAATGCATGTGTTTGCATACAGGCAAAATGTGCACACTCTGTTTCTGGGTTACAGATCTCTGAAACCCATCCAAGAACCCTAGTTTCCCTTTTCCATCTGATCCTAACAACCCTTTGAGGGTATGTGTGTCTTTTCACTTTACAGCTGAGAAAACATGGGCCCAGAGGAATTAAGAAAGGTATCCGAGATCACACAGTCTTAAGTGGCGGGGTCAGGATTTATATCCAGATCTGCCCTCCCAGCTCTATCCAGGGGGTCTTACCCTTCTGGTTTGGGGGTTGCCTGGGGGGACTGTGGGCGCCTGTGGAGCCCCTTCCCTATGTCTGGTGTCTGGGGCTCTTCTAACCTCCTGGGTGGGCAAACCGTCAACCCACACTGACTTGGGCGTCAGCCTGGGTACTGCCAGCCCGAGGTTCTCCTCCTGCAGGCCAGTGCTCCCAGGCAGCAGGCACCCTGCCTGTGGGTTTGTGCACCGCCTTTAAGCTGCAGAGCAGGCCCCTAGGACATCACGGAGCCAACTTGTAGAGGAAGTTTTGCTGGAAGGACAATCCCTAGGGCCCGGGTTGAAGGGGAAAACCCGGCCAAAGGGGACTGACAGGGCAGCCAAGAGGCAGACTCTGAGGAGCCCCGAGAGGGTGGAGTTTGCACAGAGGCTTCCTGGTGCTGGAGGCAAAAAGGGGTGTGGGAAGGTGAGAGAATGGGGTGCAAGGCAAGATGAGAAGCCAGTGAGGCAGTTCTTTCAGGAAACAGGAATGAACAGCCTCCAGCAAGACACGTGTATTATAGGGATCCAGAGGTCCCCACTGGGCAGGGCAGTGCCCGCCTACATCCAAAATCAAGGAGCAAGTCTGGCTTGAGGCCCTGGATCCCCTCCTCTGGGTGATTTCCTTTCCATCCTGCTTTCCACTTGCCCGCCACCCCCACCAGCCTGCTCCAGAATACCGCCTCTCTCATCCCCCCACTGACCTGCGCTCAGTCATTTTCACGTGAGGGCATTTTAATCCACAGTTCCCTTTCCCGGGGCACTTGCATTCTATGTCCCCTGTCCATGTGGGCTGAGGACTGTCCCTTCCCGGGAGTCAAGTCCGGATGTGGTGCCGGTGTTGGGAGGAAGGGCCGGCGAGCCCCTGGTGGACCAGGCAGGAGGCTGTTGGGCACCAGGTGGGCTTTAACGGAAAATCCCCCAGGCCCCCTCCCCAGCCTTGCAGGCCTGGACTGGCCGAGTGTCTCCCAGGACTGAACGGAGGAGCCGAAGCTGAGCTGGGGAGCCCTGATGTCGGGATAGCTGGACAGACTGTCCAGCCTGCGGCCAGGCTTCGGTGTGGTCTGGGAACCTCTGGGCAGGAGCCTGTCTGCTGCCTCAGGGATGGCCTTGGCCAGGAGCCGCCTGCTGAAAGGAGATGTCACCGGCAGCTCGGGCAGTCAGGGACCTGTAGTGACCCAGCTCTGACACTTGTCCCTGCTTGTGTTCGGGGCTCAGGACAGACCACGGCAGGTATCAGCCTCCCAGGATGAGAAAGGCAGAGGAGAGGTGGTGAGTCAGAATGTGTTGGTATTTAGAAATACCACGCCTCATTCCTCAGAAATTTTTTTGGCTTTACCCCCCCGGCCCCAAAAGCATATATATAGACATGTTTGTGTGTGTGTGTGTGTCTTATAGCAAAACAATCAGTTCTAAATTATGTGTGCATGAGTTCAGTTGTGTCCAACTCTTGACCCCATGGACTGTAGCCCGCCAGGCTCCTCTGTCCATGGGATTCTCCAGGCAAGAGTACTGGAGTGGGTTGCCATTTCCTCCTCCAGGAGATCTTTCCTGACCCAGGGGTCAGACCCGAATCTCCTGCATTGCAGGCAGGTACTTTACCACTGAGTCATCCAGGCCCTGCTTTGGGGAGGTCACCATGTATAATTATTGAAAGACTCTGAATGTCTCCACACTTGACCTAGTTAGCTTTGCATTTCCGAAACTTATCTGACCACAGAGCACATTTCTGAAGGAACATCTATTAACCCGAGGAACTAGTTTCTACAGAACACACTTTGGAGGACACGGGAATAAGTGGCTTGAGTGACTGTTTGTTCTTATTGACTGTGCTGTGCTTAGTCGCTCAGTCACATCTGACTCTTTGCAACCCCATGGACTGCAGCCTGCCAGGCTCCTCTGTCTATAGGGATTCTCTAGGCAAGAAGACTGGAGTGGGTTGCCATGCCCTCCTCCAGGGTTCTTATTGACTATGGAGCAATTATTATAGAAGACTTCTGCCAAAAATAATTTTCATATAGAGTAATTGATATAAGCTACTTTTTTGGTTCACTACAAGTATTAACCTAACCAACTGAGGGCAATAAACTAGAGTTTATGGTAATAAAACCACAATCTAAGCTTATAAAAGAACACGTTACTCTTCTATATAATCATCCCAAAATAACTTCAAATTGTGAAGATATGAATTAGAAAAGGGAGGCCAGTACAGTGTCCCCCCCTTTTCTCTTTTTCTGTTTCCTCTTTTTGTTGCTGTTGTTTTGTACTTGCTTTGTTTCACATAGCACATCTTGGAGATCATTCTGTATCAACGGAGCATTTTCATTCCTTTTTACGGCTGCATAGACTATCGCTGGAGAAGGACTATAGTTTGTTTCACCTCTCCTCTGTGGATGGATATTTACCTTGTTTCAGACTCTTCTGTTGCAGCAAGCGCGGCAGTAGATAAACTTGTACATGCATCATTTCTCATGTGAGAATGTCTGTAGGGAGATGACTACACATGGAATTACTGGAGTACATCGACAATAGCCTCAAACTGCCTTTGTCAGGACTGAGGGTGTACATCCCCCCACAACCTCTCCAGATCATCCCGCTTTGACCTTGGCAATCCCAAGGGTGAAAATGGTATCTCAGTGTAGTTTTACTTTATGTTTCTTCTATGATGAGTGAGGGTAAGTGCCTTTTAATATGTTTAAGAGCCATTAATTTTTCCTTTTCCCATTGACTCTGATGATGTCGTTGCCCATTTTTCTATTGAGCTTTCATTTTTTTCTCGTTAAATACTGAGAAGATTTATACATAACTTTTGGTCTGGGATCTGAGTAACAGATATTTTTCCCTGTTATTTTTTAGTTTGACTTTGCTTATTGTGATTTGTTTACCATGTAGTTTTTTTTTTTAACTTTAATGTAGTTAAGTTTATCATTTAAAAATTTTATGGCTTTTAAAATCCATTAGCAGCAACCTTACTCACCGGACTAATTTAAACGCTGTGGTGGGCTTCCCTGGTGGCTCAGTGGTAAAGAAGCCACCTGCCCGTACAGGAGACACGGGTTCCCTCCCTGATCTGGGAAGATCTCACACGCCTCGGGACAACTAAGTCCGCACGCCACAGTTACCGAGCCCACGAGCAGCACCTGCTGAAGTGAGCTTGCCTTAGAGCCTGTCCTCTGCAACAGGAGAGGCCCCCACAATGAGCGGCCTGCACACCACAGCTACAGAGGGGCCCCCACGTGTCGGAACTACAGAAAAGTCTGCACACTACAGCGAAGACCTAGCACAGCCAAAATAAATAAATAAACACTGTTTAACACTGTACTGTCTACAAGAAATAAAAAGACCCAAAGAATACTTCTTAAAAGATTTTGTGACTTCTAGGTTGTCATTTGATGATATCTCCACTCTAAGGTTATAAAAGAATTTTCCCATTATCTCTTATAGAATATATGGATTTATAAAAATATTATAGTGCTATCATAGTGTGAATATATATTAAAACATAACAGTATATTATATAAATACATAAAGAATAAATATGTCAATAATACAAATGGCTAGATTTCTCATATTGTGAATGTATTAAAACATAACAGTATATCACATAAATACATAAGCAAAAATATGTAGATAATACAGATGGCTAGATTTATAATATTTAAATATAAAGTATAAAAATATAAAGTATATAATTAAGATATACAATGTTATATTTATATATAAATGTTATTCCATTTAGAATTTATTACCATGACAAGATGAGCTATAATTTGATTTTTTTTCTAGATGGGTACTCAGTTGTTCCAATTTCATTTGTGAATAGTTTATCTTTACTAAATTCCTATGTTTGGAGCTATTTCTGGACTTTCTATTTAGTGCCATTTATGTATCTCTGTATGTTCATGCACAAGTTCTGTACTATTTTATTTATTATGTGTGTGTTTCAATATCTAATAGATATTTAGATTTTTTGCTGGCTAGGCTTCATGCTTATTTTTTACCAGTAAATTTTAGAATCAGCTGTGTTCCAATTTTTAAAAAATCCTCTTGCTATTTTCATTGGGATTGCATTAGATTTATAGACTGGCTTAACAGGAAGTAGCCAATTTATGATGATGAATTTTTCTAGCCAAGAATGTGGGCCACAGTTTAAATGGAGTAAATGATTGTCTATCCCTCTCCAGGCAGGATGATGCCCTTGGAGTTAATTCTAAGAGTGAACAGCTGGTAGAGGACAGATCACACTAGTCAGAGAAGCTTTGAACACTGTTGGACATAAACAGCCTGACTGGAAGCCTCTGCAATTGAATGAGGAGGCATAATGGCACCCACTCCAGTACTCTTGCCTGGAAAATCCCATGGACGGAGGAGCCTGGTAGGCTGCAGTCCATGGGGTCGCGAAGAGTCGGACATGACTGAGCGACTTCACTTTCACTTTTCACTTTTATGCATTGGAGAAGGAAATGGCAACCCACTCCAGTGTTCTTGCCTGGAGAATCCCAGGGATGGGGTCGCACAGAGTCGGACACGACTGAAGTGACTTAGCAACCATCCATCCCAGGATTCCTAGATGGCGCTAGTGGTAAAGAACCTGCCTACCAGAAAGAAATACAGTATATTAACACATATATATGGAATTTAGAAAGATGGTAATGATGACCCTATATGCGAGACAGCGAAAGAGACACAGATGTAAAGAACAGACTTTTGGACTCTGGGGGAGAAGGCGAGGGTGGAATGATTTAAGAGAATAGCATTGAAACATGTATATTATCATATGTGAGATAGATCGCCAGTCCAGGTTCAATGCATGAGACAAGGTGCTCGGGGCTGATGCACTAGGATGACCCTGAGGGATGGGATGGGGAGGGAGGTGGGAGGGAGGGTCAGGATGGGGAACACATGTATACCCATGGCTGATTCATGTGAATGTATAGCAAAAACCACCATAATATTGTAAAGTAATTAGCCTCCAATTAAAATTTAAAAATAATTAAAAAAAAAAAAAAAAGAACCTGCCTGCCAATACAGGAGTTGCAAGAGACATGGGTTTGATCCCTGCGTCAGGAAGATCCCCTGGAGAAGGAAATGGCAACCCACTCCAGTACTCTTGCCTAGAAAATTCCATGGGCAGAGGAGCCTGGCGGGCTACACTCCATGGGGTCACAAAGAGTCACACATGACAGCCATTTTCACTTTCAGAGTCTCTTATAGACATATAATTTAAACGTCTATAGAGGTACACACCGGATCTTTCTTTTTCAAGCCCCATCCATGTGGCAACATTCTAGGAGAGACCTTGGTCACTGGCAGGCATCCTCTCAAACCAGTTAGAACCACAGGTGGGCTGGAGCCTCAGGGGTCAGCGGGTCATCAGGCCTGGCCTGTACCAGCCAGCCTGGTTTTACCCAGACCCCAACGTGGCCGACCCAAACAGGCTGTGCCAGGAGGAGACTCCAGTGACTCCTCTCCACCCTGCTCACCTCTGCAGAAGCAGGTCACCATGGGCTTACCCAGAGCAGATGGGTTGTTTTAAACCATTGTAGGATGGGTCGATTCTGACCTTGGTAGGGGGAACCCTGAGCCAGGAGGGGTGGCGCTGAGTGAGGCTGCTGCTGATGAGGGTGTAGAACCGGTTTCCATGTGGGGAGAAAACCCTCAGGCAGGGGTGGCCATCCAGGTGCAGCAAGCAGGAAACTAGAAAGAAAAAACACTGTGCAGCCCAAATGCTGAACCATAATGGAGTCACCTCTCAAGGACTAAAGCCCCCGGGACCACATCCTGTGAACTAAGTGAATTAGAAATTGACACCTATTTGCCAAGGAGACTGTTCCAATTATGCATTAAAAGTGTGTGCTTTGTTCAGACCTGACAGCCATTCATTAGCTGGGACCTTGGGGTGAGCCACCCAGTCTCCTTACAGAAGGTGGTAATAGTACCCACCTATATCAAATGGTTTTGTTTTGGTTTTTAGGTTTTTGTTTTTTAATTTTTTAGCTCCATTGGGTCTTCCTTGCTGTGTGAGTGCTTTCTCTAGTTGTGCCGTGCGGGCTTCTCCTTGTGGTGGGTTCTCTTGTTGCAGAGAATGGACTCTAGAGTGAGAACTTCAGCAGTTGTGACTGGGCTTAACTGCCTCATGGCATGTAGGATCTTCCTGGACCAGGGATTGAATCCATGTCCCCCACACTGGCAAGCAGATTCTAAACCACTGGACCAACAGGAAAGTCCCTCTCAAATTGCTTTGTGGCAACTTCATGATACTTTCAAGTAAAAAAAAAAAAAGCCGCACAGCCTAAAAGTTGTGAGTTATGTTTTATTCGGGGATGTTACTGAGGACTGTAGTGTGGGAGACAAGCTCTCAGCTAGCTCTGAGGAATCATTCCAAAGACATAAGGTAGAGCAGGATATTTAGGGGGTTTCCTGAAAAACAAAAACAAAACATGGATTTGAACATTAAAATGTTATTGCCAATCATAAAAAACAGACTCTCAAGTTAATGATTTCCGTGCTTTTCCATGTACGAAAAGATGCAAGAGTCTGGGTTTATTGAAGTTACTCCTTAGATATGCATCTTAACTGTCTAGGACCAGTGTCCCAGTTTTCTCCATCCCGAATTTCCCTCAGGGTTCACTGTCAGGGCTGCTGCCCTGGCTGATGGTTTGACGGCAGCAACATTCTTTGTCTACTGAAGTGATGGGTGGTACTTTTTTTGCTCACGGTACATGTAAAGCATTTTAGCACAGGGCCTGGCACATAGTAAGTCTTCATGAATGTAAACTGCTATAACCATTGTTTTCAGATTTTGTTACTGAAAAAGCTTATATGAACAGATATTAAATAAACTTTAAAAACAGGTTTTGATGAGGGCCATTCTAATGAGGTGGAAGAACCTAGAACCTTTTATACAGAGTGAAGTGAGTCAGAAAGAGAAAGATAAATACCATATTCTAACACATATACGGAATCTAGAAAAATGGTACTCAAGAATTTATTTACAGGGCAACAGTGAAGAAACAGACATAGAGAATAGACTTATGGACATGGGGAGAGGGGAGGAGTGGGTGAGATGTATGGAAAGAGTAACATGGAAACTTACATTACCATCTGTAAAATAGAAAGCCAAAGGGAATTTGCTGTATGGCAAAAAAAAAAAAAAAAGGTTTTGTAAGGGAGCTTCCCAACTTTGTTAAAAATATTTTGCTGCATGTGGTAAGGAACAGAGTTAAGAAATCAGAAGTATAAAATAATATTAAAGTATACTATTATAAAATAGGATTTCAAATGTTTCTACCTTATTAGAAATAGGACTTAGAGCCATATATGTGTGTATATATGACAAACTTTGAACCTTTGACCATAAAATGCATCTAACTCTTATTTACACTTGCTTGTGCTGTGATCTTAGTGCTAGGGCCTTGGTTGTGCAGTGACAGGCCATCTTCCTGTTGCCTTAGGGAACTGCATGGCATCGACTAGGTGACATGTTTTAATATTTCTGAGCCAAGGATTTTGGGATGTTAACATGCAGTATAGGATTTCAGGAAGCTGCTGCTTGCTACCCCTTAGTTTTGGGGTTTTTTAAAGATGTTTTGTTTTGGCTTTTTGGCCGCAAGGTATGTGGGATCTTATCTCCCCGATCAGGGGTTGGACCCACACCTGTTGCATTGGAAGGCAAAGTTTCAACCACTGGATTGCCTGGGAAGCCCATACCACTTAGTTTTAAATTTGAATTGCAGCTGGATTTTCCTAGTGGGTTCTTTCCCTAGTTATAAGAGTCAGATGCTCTTAACCAAAGGAAGTCTTTTGCAAGGTATGTTTTTTAAACAAAAACCAGGGTGTGGATTCAGACAATTTGCTTGTAAGACCTGTCAACTGGGTAGAACACAGACTTCCTGAGCTTCATCCAAAAAAGGTGATTAGTAATACTGTAAGGACGATCATCTCAAAAGATATCTGTAAGGATCAAGTAAAATGTAAACCATGATTTTGTAAATTTCAAAATATCACACAAAATATTAGCTACTTGTTATTTCTCTCATTTCTTTTGGCGGAACCAAAAGAATCCCAACTCTGGTCCCTACTCTGCCCTTTCCAGGACCTGCAACCTCAAGCAAGTAACTTAATCTCTTAAAGTATTTTAAATCTCTAAACTGCCTCTTGGACAGTTTTGTCATCTAGGAAACATTCTAGGATTACAAATCCTAGAATTTATAATCAGAGGAAACAAGTTAGATTGGAATAGGAAAGGATCAAAAAAGCAAGCCTCTCTGAAGGGCCAGGGGAGATTAGGTCTCACTCTTCCCGGAGTGACCAGGAAAAGCATTCTAGGATGTGAAGGAAGAAAACGGGGAGCCATGAGGCATGGCCACTGATTTCTGGGATGTGGCAACAGCATCCAGGTCTGGTGGTGGGCAGTAATCTGAGAGATGGGTGTGGCCAGCACTGGCCTAGATGGATGACCCACAGAAAGGGAAAAAGGAAAAAAATAAGGAAATGGCACCACTACCTAAATCCAGTCCTTCGTGCATTCAGTCACTGTCCCCTGAGTAGTAGCATAGTCAGCTGTGATCTCCAGCGCTAAAAAGCAACCGAATGGTCCTGCAGACACACACCGGCGTGATACATGCACAAGGTAAAGGCCATCTCCCCATTGGTACCAAGGGAAACAGAACCAGGAGGGCGTTCAGATGGCCCCTCCAGAGTCAGACAGATAGGGAAGCTCTTCTGAGGATGCTCAGGGATTTTATGGTGGATCCACAGGAACCATGGGAATAACTGGTTTCAGGACAAATGCCACTGAAATTCCTATACTTGGACCCATGTTATCCACAAGGCTGTCTGCCTGCATGTGTTGAGAGACCCAAATCCTTTTCCAAGATTCCTAGAAAATCTCAAATAAACTCAAGAAAGATAAGAAGCACAGGCATCTCTAGGTTCTCAAAGGACTAGAGTCAGGAGAAGGCCTGGCTTGGAGGAGGGGGAATAGATTGAAAAGGAGGATCTCTTGACTCTGAGAGCAGCTGACACTTGGTGACGTCATCCTCTAGGAACGAAAATATGATACAGCCTGAGAGAAGGGTGGGTTCTCAGAAAAGGCTGAATGTTGTTTTAACAACAATCTTGTTCCTATCTGGCAGCATATGGAATCAGGCCAGGAAAGCTCCTCTGTGTAGAGTTCCATCCCCACCAATCAGGGGCTCCTTCCCATGGCCAGCAGTAAAACCTCTCAATGCAAGTTTTTCTGCAAGATCCTATTCTAAGTGGGTCAAAGAGTCTCTAGTTTGGTTTATGTAAAGATCTAGTTGACGCAAAAGTTATCTTCTGAGATCTGACGAACAAACCTTCCAAACTCTTCCTTGTATGTGTCACAGTTGGCAGTGCATTTACCCTCCTAAGCCTTGTTATCCTCAGCTTTAACATGAAGATGGTAGCAGCACCATCACAGAGCTTCTGTGAGAAATGAATGAGATGATGAACCTGCATCTCTTAGAACAGTGACTGGCACACAGGAAGGCCTCTTAAGTGACTAGTGTCCATGTACCCCTTGCAGTCAAGTGGCAGGAACTTGTAGCCCTGGCTAATGGGTAAGGAAGTAGGGACATGATCAGTTCAGGTAATAGAAGTCCAAATAGATACAGCTTCAGGTACAGTTTGATCCAGGGAACTATCCAGTGATAACACCAGGGCCTGCTTTCTCTCTCCACCCTTCAGCCCCTCTTCCTTTGAGTTGGCTGCAAGATTGCTTCAGCAG
This sequence comes from Odocoileus virginianus, assembly GCF_023699985.2. Classification (NCBI taxonomy): domain Eukaryota; kingdom Metazoa; phylum Chordata; class Mammalia; order Artiodactyla; family Cervidae; genus Odocoileus; species Odocoileus virginianus. The sequence goes on along the minus strand of NC_069684.1, from coordinate 51,634,325 downwards.
CAGTAGACCACGCATCATTGTAGAGCCAGTGAAGCAGAAGAAGGAACCTGTCCACTCTCCCCCAAGCCCCAGGAGAGGTCTCCTCATACCTCTCTGGCTCTGGCTGGGTTACAGCACCTTCCCCGAGCCAATCACTGAAGCCAGGGAATGTGCTGCCTATTTGCTAGAGACCCACCTGCCTCCCACCTGGGGGCAGGGTCCATGCCTCCCAAACCTCACAGGCAGGGAGGAGGCAGGGAGGCTTGCTTCTCAGAGGGTCATCGGTGGTGCCAGAAGGGGAGCGATGGCCACTGACTGGGAAACTACAGAGAACCCACTGCACCCACCCGACCGGAGCAGCAAAGTGACTTAACTTCCTTTGGTTACTGATTGACTGATTAGGGAGGGGTGGACCCCCTCTTTCCACAGGGTTGTCATGAGCACACAGAGGCCTCAGAGCTACCCATTCAGCATCATTGCTAAGTGTTAGCTGACAATCCAGTTCAAGAACTACCAGGACACCAAATAGTCTGCAGAAATCAGAGATCATGGTGAACTTCAGTGGCAGTTTTAATGTGTGTGTGTGTGTATGCGTGCGCGTGCACGCACACGCACACGTGTGCTAGGCTGTGTCCAACTCTTTGCAACCCCATGGGCTATAGCCCACCAGGCTACCCTGTGCATGGGGTTTTCCAGGCAAGAATACTGGAGTGGGTTGCCATTTCCTCCTCCAGGAGATCTTCCTGACCCAGGGATTGAACCCATGTTTGAACCCTGCATTGGCAGACAGATTCTTTACCACTAGTGCCACATGGAAGCCCATGACACTTTTAATAGATCTGCCAGTTAATAAAAAGAAACCCAGTCATGGAAATCAAACTCATCTGAGGCTATTTCCTATTATTGTCATGCGAAATTGTAGGAAAGTGCACATTCCTTAAGAAGGGAGTAAACTTCCTCAACCTTGCCCCAGAGCCTCCATCAGTCAGACCTTTTGTCTCGTGGAAAACATGACCCTTCCCCGCCACCAGCTTGCTTCTGACCACGTGAAATGAGTGCACGCTTTACACACGTGCTCTCGTTACACCTCGTGAATTACCCACGTATCAGAGAGGAGGGCATTGAGACCAAGGCCAGGCTGCCAGACCAGCCACCCATCTGACTGTCCCCATCTTTACTCCCGAGGCATGGTGCCCACACCCCCTGCAGAGGGCTTCATACGTCCTTGTCCATCCTCAGGGAGACAGCCCAGCCCAGGTGCCTTCTCAGACTCAGGCTCTTATGTTTGCATCCGTCGGGCCACCTGCTGGCCTCTCCTCCCTTGCCTCTACATCCTTCGCCCAGGAGAAGGTGCAGGATATTCGATCCCTTCCCATCCATCACGATGTTTTCTTCCTGTCACTCAATCTCACCTTTAAAGCCTGTGTTCCCGGCAGCCTCTTCTGCCAGGCTGGCCTCCTCACTGCACACATGCTCACTGCTGAGCACCTCCAGCGGACCAAGCGCGGAGCCAGCCGTGAGGACACAGTCTAGCCATCCCAGGGTCTACGTCTTTCAGGGAATGAATTCTTCCATCTCCACCCAACTGCTATCACAAGAAAAACATCTCTCCCTCAGCAGGCCCCTCAAAGCATCACCCCAGCCTTCCTCCATACCCCTCACATGAGGGCCAGCTGGATCATCTGGGCCAGGTTGGTCTTAGGCTTCCTGCACCAGAGGTGGTGACAAGCTGTTTAACATCCTCTCGGCACCGAGAGCCCTCTGATGAGAGTTCCTTGTGCCGTGTTCACAGGTGACTGCTGGCTGCTGGCCGCCATTGCCTCCCTCACTTTGAATGAAGAAGTCCTGGCTCGAGTCGTCCCCCTGGACCAGAGCTTCCAGGAAAACTATGCGGGGATCTTCCACTTCCAGGTAACTTTTAATAGTTGGCAAAAGCTTCTCAACAGGTCCTGGCTGTTGTTCAGCTGGTCAGTCATGTCTGACTCTTTGCAACCCCATGGACTGCAGCACCCCAGGCTTCCTTGGCCTTCACTGCCTCCCGAGTTTGCTGAAACTCGTGTCCATTGAATCGGTGATGCCATCCAACCATCTCATTCCCTTTTCCTCCTGCCTTCAATCTTTTCTAGCATCAGGGTCTTTTCCAGTGAGTCAGCTCTTTGCATCAGTTGGCCAAAGTATTGGAGCTTCAGCTTCAGCATCAGTCCTTCCAATGAATATTCAGGGTTGATTTCCTTTAGGATTGACTGGATTGATCTCCTTGCAGTCCAAGGGACTCTTAAGAGTCTTCTCCAACACCACAGTTCCAACAGGTTCTGGGGGCCAGGATCATGTCCTGGGTACTAGGAGCAAGTGTGGAGGTTAGGAGTGGATCCTGGGGACCAGGAGCAGATGCTAGGGGCCGAGAACAATACTCTTCTACAAAGGACACTGAGAAACAGCAGGAAGCTCCCTGGCCTGCCACCGAACGTGGGACCCTGTAAGGACAATGAGGACGCGGAGGGCGGTAGGGCAGGGTTCTCAGGAAGTGGCTCCCAAGTGTTTTAAAATAGTGTGTTATTTAGGATCTGAGACAAAATGTTAAAGTATGGCTCACTGTCCTCCTTGTATGCTGGTAAATGAGAAATAGTATTTTTTAAAGTATAAGGTGCAGGGCAGAGGGCAGGAGGGGAGGGTGTGGCCTCAGAGGGAGGTGTGTCCTTGGTTTCTCAGTGAGGATATACCTGCAGGAAGAGGGCTGGAGAGAGCACCTCTTCCCAGGATGGGCTCATGGAGCCTACGCCAGGGGCCCAGGCCAGGAGGAGCCAAGCGCAGCTGAGGCTCGCGGGGTGGGAAGGACCCCCAGGCTGCCACCTGCCACCGGCTCCTTCTCCAGGCCACCCCTCTCCCTCCCTGCCCCGCAGTTCTGGCAGTACGGCGAGTGGGTGGAGGTGGTGGTGGACGACAGGCTGCCCACCAAGGACGGGGAGCTGCTCTTCGTGCACTCGGCAGAGTGCAGCGAGTTCTGGAGTGCGCTGCTGGAGAAGGCCTACGCCAAGTAAGTGCCTGCGCCCTGCCCCCAGCTGCCCTGCATTCTGGAAAAGACAGAAACTATTCAAGGATGATTTTTTTTTTTAAAAAGTCCTATACTACGGAAGGACTACTCTGGACAAAATGTGGGCTCGAAATTCGAGGAGATAATGCACATGGCTATTGCCATTTTTCACCAGATGCACAGGAGGAGCACGTCACGGTACTGATCGTGCTGGCCTGGAGGAGTTCTGCTTCCTTGGCAGGTCATGTTACATTTTTGTCAGCTAAATGCAGCAGAGATTTTTTTGCCAAATGGGCAAAACGATCCATTGCAGAGGTATGAAAATTATGGAAATTGGCCCAGAATACATAACACACTGATTAGAAATGGTTTTCCCCAGCCCTCCGGGGAGCTGCATCCCCCACAGGCTGCCTTTTCCAGTGCTCAGCACTGCCTGTTCTCAGCAGGAACCCACCCCCCAACCCCATCCCTCCATCCCCCTCCAGAGTGTGCCTGGTCATGGCCCTGCTGCCTGGGCTCCCTCTGGGAAAATGAGCAGCTCTCAGGCATCAGGAGGATTTCTGTTCCTTCCAGCCCCTACCAGGGAGGAGGGCCAGGAGTCAGACACCAGCTGTGAGAAGCTGGGGCCTGAAAAGCTGCTAAGTCTACATGCAAACAGTAGAGTCAGGGCACCAGCGTTGCGACCAGGGCACCATCAGGAGCGACCAGCACCTCCTAAGACAGCGCCAAGGATGCTCAGGGAAACTGCTTTCATTACTGAACTGCTGTCCCCTTTTAAGCTATAACTGCCAAACAGTCCATTTAGCAGACCCCTCTCCTGCCAGGATGCAGAGAGAATCAATACAGGAGGTTGGCCAGATAAACATCCAGGTCCTTCCAGCTCTAAGGTTCTGTGAGACTTTTCCAAAAGCTTCATCAAGTACCAGGCAGTGGTAACCACAGGGACAGTCACCTGCCCTCAGGGGCACCCCGAGCTGGAGAGAAACCAAGGAGAGGCTGGGCATAGGGTCCCTGGAGCGTCCAACAAGAGGTCTGAGTGGGGGAGGGGGACACTTTGAGAAGCGGAAGTTTCACCTCCGGTGGTCACAGGGTCTCTCCCCTTCCCACAGGATCAACGGGTGTTATGAAGCACTTTCTGGGGGTGCCACCAGCGAGGGCTTCGAGGACTTCACTGGAGGCATCACCGAGTGTTATGAGTTGAGGAAGGCCCCTCCCAACCTGTTCAGGATCATCCAGAAGGCTCTGGAGAAAGGCTCTCTCCTGGGCTGCTCCATTGATGTAAGTCCAAGTCTCCCTCCCCAGCCGCATCCCAATCTGCTCTAGTGGAAGTGAGCTTCCAACAGAGACCGAAGAGACCCACTGCCCTTAACTCCCCGCACGACTAGCCCATCCTTTGTCCACTATATTATACATCACCTGGAGCCCCGGGGTGGCTAGGCAACAGTCAGGCTGGCTAGGGGTACAACTGGTGCCCAAATGGTGACTCCAGCCTCCAGCCGTTCTCTCTCCAGCCCATGTACAACCCCCAGCCTCCTGTGACTCACCACCCAGACCACAGCTTCCGTGAAAGTCCCCTGCCCTCTGCTGGGCCCAAGAGCAGCACCACCCATTCACCTTCGGCCCACCTGCAGGACCTGTGCCCAGAGCCCAGCAGCCTCCCCCCAACTGCTACAGGGTTAGCAGACCTGTAGGAAGACTTTAGGAGTCACAGGGAGGAACATCCCCTCCTGCTATCCTTGCTGGCACACCGCGCCAGAGGAAGGGAGGTGGGTGCGACATCCTGTCCCCAAGGAGCCGCCAGGCTTTGCCTGTGCCCAGCGGCCCAGTCCTGTCCTAAGCAGGAGGAGCTGGTTGCTCTGGGGTCAGGCATAAGAAGCCTGACTCTGGGGGATCCAAGTCTCAGTGCGACTCTAGGCAGGGATTTGCAGACCTTCTCTGCAGATTGTGTCCAAGCAGAGACCCTTTCTACTAGCAGCCCTTCTCGTTGACTCAAATGAAAATAACCACCTCCATCACAACAGATGGGGAATGGGATCCCTGGGGAAGCTTTAATAGACAGACTCCAGTTCTGAAGTCAGGCAGAAACGGAGGACTGCCCTCCTGTAAACGCTGCAGCGGGGCGGGGCAGGGCGATCCGCGCGGTTTCCGGAGACCCAGCCGGAAAGGTGTGTGTCCTGAGGGCACGGCGTGCCCTTTTCCTGCGGGGATTTGTGACTGCGCGGGGCACCCACACGAGTGCGAGTGCGGCGTCCCCACCACCACCCCGCCCGCCCCCGAGGGCTGCTTGCAGCCTCGGCTCTGGTTGTAAATAACGGCGGGAGGGCTCTGGGCGGGAGCGCGCCGGCTCTCTCACCCACCGCCCAGGCCCCCAGCCCTGCGGTAGGACCCGAGCGAGGGAGGGAAGGAGGGAGAAGGCGGGATGCGGAGGCCGGGCTGATTTCTCCCGCGTTTGCAGATCACCAGCGCTGCGGACTCGGAGGCCGTCACGTTCCAGAAGCTGGTGAAGGGGCACGCGTACTCGGTGACCGGCGCCGAGGAGGTAACGCCCGGCAGGCATTCCTGGGGATCTTGCCCTCCCTCACCAGATGGCAGAACCACAGTTTTGCCTGCTTGCCGAGGGTGGGGCCCCGCGTTCCCGGGCCTTTCCCAGCAGCCCCGCGTTGCTGAAGTTCAGGGCTCGCGACGGGCGGCCCTCCCCAGCGCCTGCCGGCCGCGCGCTGCCCTCTGGTGGCCTCGAGGGGGGCCAGCCGCCCTGCCACCAAGTCCCAGAATCGCCTCCGGACCAGCTGAAGATAACATGACACTGCGTCAAGTGTCGTGTTCCAGCCTCTTTCAAGTGCTTTCACATTTGATCTCACAAAAGCATCGGTGCCCCAGTTAGTGTTCACATCTGACTCTGCCCCTTGCACGCTGTGTGGCCTGGGCAGGTGTTTAAACTCTCTTCTACTCCCCAGTTTCCTCAAAGTTGAATTAGAAACAATAGTACAGTGATACCTGTTGTAAGGTTGTTGAGGTGAATCAAGAGTTAATATTTGTAAAGCACTCAGATTGCCTGAGGAGTTGTGTGTAAGCAAATCGGTCTTCTTGACTTTGCTGTTATTATCATTACTATAAATGTTGTTAAATAGCCATCTTCTAATCACTGAATGAAGACTAGATCCCAGGTCGTCTGACATACCCAGGGCAGTTTTTTTTTAACCTTGAATCTTTGTTTTATCCAACTCCCCACATCTTTGTATTTTGAAAAATTTCAAGTCTACAGAAAAGCTGAAAGACTCATACAGTAAACATTCAAATGCTATTTCCCTGGATTCAACAGTGGTTAAGATTTTCCACATCTGTTTCATTGCTTAGTGTATTTTCTTTCTGAGCCAGTGGAAGGAAATCGCAAACGTCACAACACTCCACTCGCTCCTGACACTTAGTATTTATCTCCTGCCCATAGGGACACTGTCTTACATAATCCCCGTACTGTTTTCATGCTGAAGAAATAAACAATAACTCAATAATGTGATGCAATAAGTAGTCCATATAAACATTTCCCCAATTGCTCCAAAATGTCTTTTATAGCCCCCTCAACGCCCCCAGTCCAAGGTTTAGTCAAGATCCATGTACCGTATTTGCTTGTCGTCACCAGTGTTCATTTGACGAAGCTCCTGCGATAAAAGTACATCCTATTATAGTCAGCTGAATGGAGGTTCAAAGGTGACGTCCCAGTGCAGAGCCCAGAACAAGGGCGTTTGTGCCTCAGGCTCACAACAGAGGTTGAAGAGCCCTGATCCTCTCAGGGCTGGATCCCGGGAGCTGCCACAGGCTGGGCAGCAGCCAGGGTCTAGGGTCAAACCCTTCTTCCTTTTGTGATCCCCCTCGCAACATGGCTCCCATCCCTGGCTCATGGAGAAAGGGGCTTGGGCCGGGGATCCTCCAGACCTGGCTTGAACTCAGCATCTCCCTCCTCTCCTTCACCCACCCGTCCTTCAGGTGGAAAGCAGAGGAAGCCTGCAGAAGCTGATCCGCATCCGGAATCCCTGGGGAGAGGTGGAGTGGACCGGGAAGTGGAGCGACAAGTGAGGAGGGTAGCAGGGGTCTGGGTGGGGGGCGTCTGTCCATGAAGCTCTGGGAGGGGAGCTGAGTAGAGAGCGCACGGCAGCTGTGCTGAGAATAAAAGCCCCCAGAACACAGGGCTCCCCCAACCCCGAGTGGGACCCATGGGACTGGTGGCCTCTCAGGACTCTTCACCAGAACGCTCCAGCCACCTGGCTGCCTTTACAAGGCCCGAGCTCCCGGGATGCTCATTCTTTCATCAGCTCATGGTTCACCCCTTCCCTGGCTCAGAGTCACTCTGCTATTGGACCTTCAGGGAAAAGACACACCTTTCCTCCTCCAAGCACTCATTCTATCCCAAGGATGTAAACGTTGTGCCAATAGAAGTCCCTCTGTTGATGGCCTGTTGAACCTTTATCTCTGGGGTGAAATCTCCCGTGAGCCCCTCTCCTGGTCCTCCTCTGTTCCTATCTCCCCATCCTCCTCCACAGCCCAGCACCTACAGTTCCACCTTTTCCCTGGATGATTCCCAGGCAGCCTCTGCTGTGGCAGAAAGACACCCACCAGGGCCTGCAGGTCAGCTGCAGAGGCCAAGATGAGCACCCCTCCCCCTCCATCAGATTTCCAGTCACCCCTTAAAAGAGCTGCCAAGCCCTTCTCAGTTTGGGTCCCTGATGCTACTTCATGTCTATCTAATGGGCTGTGTTCATTTTTTGGAATCTTCCTTGCCACTGTCTTCCAGGATAAGGTATCCTCTCAACCTGCTGCCCTGCACCTCTCAGCCACCTGGGTGTCACTTCCCTTCCTTATCGGGGTCTGGACCCTCGGATGAGAGAGCGTGTCCCTGGTCCTCAAATTTGGAGCAACTTGGGGAGAAGTCATTGCTCCACACTGGTTTCTAATGTCTCTCCCATCACTTGGTTTTCCAGCTGCCCAAACTGGAACACGATCGACCCGGAGGTGAGGGAAACGCTGACCAGACGGCATGAGGATGGGGAATTCTGGTAAGATTCTTGCACTTTAAGAAAAAAGGTGACTGATCTTTACTAGAAATTGAGTGAGATTATTGTGTGGAGGGCACAGGAGCATGGGATCAGGGTTTTGTTGTTTTAAATTCACTGTAAGACCTTGAACAAAAAATTTCTGAACGTCTTCAATTTATCCATCTCAACAATCGAGTTTCAAAGCTGAGCAGCTTAGCAGAGAAGGCTAAGAATTCCTGCAGGAGTGTTCAGGTCCCAAGAGAAAAGAAGGGAAAGATGGACTTCGCTCCTAACAAGCTCCTAGAGAATCTTCCCAAGGCCTCAAGAAACAGGACCCTGGGACAACACAGATGGGCCCGAGCATCTGTGTCTGTGCTTCTCTGAGACCAGCCACATCTGTACAGTCCCGGCATCTTACCAACTGAGCGTCCATATTTTGTCTCATTTGATACTCATGTCTCATTTGATGGCCCTGTTTTCTACAGATGAGAGTTCTGAGTTTCAGAGAGACTTAGGTAACTTGTTCAAGATTACCAGTTAGGAGGTGGCAGCACCAGGACTGGAACCCGCACCTTCTGATGACTGATCTAGTGGCCATGCGGCCCTGACATGCTGTCCCCTGGCTGCCCTAACTGCGTCCTAGTCTGGACTTGGGTGGAAGGACCAGGCTCACCAGTGCATCCTCTGGTAACCTGGGTCACGCGTCCTTGCTTTTGCAGGATGTCTTTCAGCGACTTCCTGAGACACTATTCCCGCCTGGAAATCTGCAACCTAACCCCTGACACACTCACCTGTGACACCTATAAGAGGTGGAAACTCACCAAGATGGATGGGAACTGGAGGCGGGGCTCCACTGCGGGCGGCTGCAGGAACTACCCGAGTGAGCCCCCCCAACCTTACCCTGGGGTGCTGCACCCCATCCTGGCTGCCCCTACCACTGGGACCCTCTCTTCTTCCTGAATCTCTATCTCAACACCCTCTCGGTCTCCTCAGCCCCTTGCCTTCAGCACTCATGTTTCTACCTGCCTGGGCAGAACCCAAGACATGCTGAGTCTGTGGTTCCTCTCCAGGCCCTATATTCCGTGATGCCGTGACCTCACACTGAGGTCACTAACCCCGCTTCATGCTCATGGGCTACTTTATCCACCCAAAGCCCAAGCAGCTTAGCCCAGCAGAGGTTCTCACCCACTGGGTCTCGGCACATCCAGGCCCTGATTGTTGCCTGGCAACCCTTTTGTGCCCAATTCACTCAGCCAATGCTGATGGGGCCCTGCTCAGAGGAGGTGGGGGTAGAGGGTAGGGTGAGGATTCCCCTACTGGTTCATCTTTTGTCAATTCCCTTGACTCTTCTGTCTCGATGACTCAGTCCTCCTCTGCCCTCTCACCCTCAGAAACTATCTCATCATGATGACATCTGCCGATTGTGGAATATACATTGGGTGCTAGTCTTCACAGCAGACTTCTGGGGCAGGCACTTTATTATCATCTCCATCTTTAAGATGAGGGGACTGAAGCTTGGTAAAGTTAAATGACTTGCCCAAGGCCACACAGCCTTGACTGTGCCTGGGGTTAAGAACCCAAGCAGTCCGGCTGTAGAGTCAGCCCTTAAGCACTGCAGTGGCAAGGCATGGTCATATATGGATTCTCTGTTACAGATGAGGAAACTGAGGCGCTGAGTGGCATGCTCGGGCCACAGAACAAGTAGTCAGACTGGGACTAGCTGGTGCCTGTAGCTCTGTAGCAAGCAAGTTCCAGAGGTCCTAGGAGACTGTCCTCTGCCTCAGACAAGACTATCTTCTACCCCTTATTTCAAGGGTTGGTAAACTCTCTCTTGAGGGACAGATAGTTGATACGTGGCTCTGTGGTCCACCCATTCTCTATGGCAACTATCAACTGTTGCTATAGCCCAAAGGCAGCCATTTAAATGAATGGATGTGGCTGTGTTCTAATAAAACTTTATTTGTAAAAACAGGCATCCAGCAGCTTATAGAGCCATAGTTTGCCAAGCCCTATATTAGATGATTGGAGAAGGCAACGGCAACCCACTCCAGTATTCTTGCCTGGAGAATCCCATGGACAGAGGAGCCTGGCGACCTACAGTCTATGGGATCGCAAAGAGTCAGACATGACTGAGTGCCTAACACATACTAGATGATGCCTTTATTTCCAGAATCCAAGTATTATCCTGTCAAGGAAGGGGAGGTGATCACCTTAATTATCCTTAAAATGAATGAATCTCAGCTCCTTCCAGCACCATGGGAGTGGGCAGGGGCACAGGCCCAGGAGGACAGGGACACAGAACAAGAGGCTGAGATTGTGCACTGGATGTTCCTGGCCCTTAGTTCATTGAGGGGGCTGCAGAGCTAGTCCCCAAGTCTCCCTAGCCATGCCGTCCAAGCCATCTCTGACCCCCGAGTTAGAGCCTGGTGAGGGGAGGATAAAGTAGGGGATGTCGCAGCTGAGCCAAAGGAGAACTGGGCCTCAGCTCTGACCACCCTGTTCCGGGGTGAGAAATGCACCCCACCCCCACACACACACCCCTCCCCAAGCCCAGCCAGCTTGAGGAAAAGCAAGAGAGAACTGCAAAGGGGAGTATCTAATTTAGGTTTCTGTGAGGTTCAGACAAGCCCCCAGCCCTCTGCTGCTTCGTGGCCCATTTCTGCCCAGATGGGCTGCTCACCAGCCCTGGTCTCTGGTTCCTCTGCCATCTCCCCCCCGACCCTCACCCCACTCCCAGTACCCTTCTCCCCCTATGCACATCTGCCGGCTGGGGGGTCCGTGTTTTGTGTGTTGGGTGACTGACCCCGCCCCTCTCTGTCTGCAGACACTTTCTGGATGAACCCTCAGTACCTGATCAAGCTGGAGGAAGAGGACGAGGACCAGGAGGACGGGGAGAGCGGCTGCACCTTCCTGGTGGGTCTCATCCAGAAGCACCGGCGGCGACAGAGGAAGATGGGCGAGGACATGCACACCATTGGCTTCGGCATCTACGAGGTATGGGGGCGGGGCATCCACGGGGCGGGGCATCCACGGGGGCGGGGCTCCGTCTTCCCTTCCTTCTCTTCTCAGCCTCTGCCAACCCCAGAGGCAGACCTGGGGAGGGAACCCCAAACCAGAAGCTTGGCCAAGGAAAACCAAAGTCAGGGTCCAGGCCAGTCTTAGGAGAAGTCGTGCAAGGAGGTCCCTGCAGTTGGTCTGTGTCGCTGGAGGCCCCCTTCCCCTGCAGCCAGCTTCCCGAGGTCCCACGCTATCAAATAGCCTCTGTGGCCCTTCTCACAGCCCCAGGCCTGGCCCTCTGGTTGGTCACCAACCTCTAGTAAATCGAACAGAGGTGAACTGAGGACAGAGCATATGGAACCACACCGGGCACCAGCGTGAGGGCAAGAACTGAGCCAGCAGGTGCCACTCTGGTCCGAGTCCACAGAGCGTCTGCTCTCATGGCAGAGCGCTGGGCAGGGGAGCAGTTAGTTGGTCATAGGCTTCCGTCAGGGCTCCACTGATGGAGCCCAGCCCCCGTACAGGCACGCTGACTGCCCCCGTGGCCTTTCGTCTGGAAGTTTGCAACATAAACCAAAGCCCAGCTCAGCCACAGTCAGAGAGCAGCCACGTCATTGCCCCACTGGGTACCCTGCCCATTCCTTTCTACAGCACAGAGAAGAGTTTCCCCCAGTCTGGGGTGAGCAGTGGGAGAATAGGGGTGAAAGGAGGACTTCAGAGCCACTGAACTGGGGTGCACATCGGGGTGATGGGGGGTCCTGGTGATGTGCTGGAGCTGGCTCACTCTTCCTGGCCCCACCTTTCAGTAAAGTCATGTTGGTAGCCCAAAAATGACCCTGGCAAGGAGTGGGCAGTATTTACACTGTAAAAATTAGCAAATATTGCAAATCAGCGTTCCCACCATACCTCGAGGGCCGGGCTCCCAGCACAGCACGTGCGAGTCAGGCACAGGGAAAGAGAGAAGGCTCTCTGCTCACTTCACTCATCAGGGCAATGATCTACCTTCTCACACCAACAGGTGGAGTTGGGCAAACACCATCTTTGCTAAAAATGCACACAATTTCAAGCACCTCAGTCTCTGAAGTAGGAGCTGAAGACTTCAGAGCTGGGACAGAATAACCACCAGAAAAATACAGACTGAATTGTGTGTGACACACAGCCTACCCTACCCTGCCCCCGCCACTCACAGGCTAGGAAATCTAGCCATGGGCTGCGAGAGCTGAGAAGGACCTGGGGGGTTGTTTGTTCCCATTTTAGAGATAAGGAAACGCAGGCCAGAGAAGGGAAGTGACTTACTTGAAAAAATACAGAGGGATGTGGCCAACAAGAGCCTAGAACCGATCACCTGCTGGCTCCAGGCCAGAGCACACCCTGATGCTTCTTCCAGTGGCTCAGCCCTGCTTTCCCTGGGAGGAGGCAGGGTGTAGGCTTTGCTGCAGGCAACTGGGTAACCTTGGACAGTCACCTCACAGCTCCAGGCCTCAGTTTCATGCTCTGTAAGTTAGGAATGGTGCTAAGGGTTCATCCTCATTATTGCCAAGTCCTAAGAATTTCTTTTAATTTTTTTAAAATGAGAGAATGCTTTGAGTTCCTTGGAAAATAATTACTTTGATGACTTAGTTATTATTACCAAGGCTACAGAAGGAGTGGTGTAACAAAGGAGACCATTTCAGTGGTGACATTTCTTTCTGGAGCTCTTCCAGAGTCTGAATTACACATGCTTTCCTTTATTTGCAGGTTCCAGAGGAGGTACGTCTGGCACGCAACAGCCCCCATCCTTGGAGTTCAGGTTCACCAACCAGGAAAAGGCTTAGACTGCTGGCTCTGGGGTCTCGTGAAGCCTGGGCAGGGCCTCGTGTCTATGAAGAGTGAATGCCCACCCCCGCTACCTGAGCCCTGGTGAGGTTGCTCAGGTCCTAGGTCTCAGGGTCTAAGCAAAGAGGGAGGCATCCGGTACAGTCCCCATGTAATGTACTTTATCCCCGAGGCCAGCAGAGTCGAACATGTTTAGTCCTGGGTGCAGGTTCCTTGCTCCTAGGACGGTGGGAGACTCTTCTCAGGGTCCTGTAGTGCTCCTAAAACAAGCTAGAGGGACTTCCCTGGCTGTCCAGTGGTTAGAATTCTGCACTGCCAGGGTAGTGGGGAGCAAGTTCAATCCCTGGTCAGGGAACTAAGATCCCACCTGCCTCATGGCACGACCAAAACAAACAAAAACTGGCCAGAAGAGAAATGATGAGCCCTGCAAGTGGTATTATAAGAAGATGGGGGAACATAGCAAGGGACCTGGACCCCATTCCCAGTTCTGCCACTTGCAGGCTGTGTGACTTTGGACAGTTTACCTGTCCTCCCTGAACTTGAGTTTCTTCGTCAGTAAAACTGATCAACTGTCCACCTCGCCAGATTGTTGGGATGCATTGAGAAACGTGAGAGCACTTAACAGGCCCGCAGTTAGGGTTCACTGAGTGGTGAGATGCACAGTCGCGGTGTGTCTTTAAAGGCCACAGTTATTCGAGTCGACACACACAAGGCAGAGCGGCTGGTGGTGTCCTGGGTCTTCGTGGGTGCTGTGGACAGGTGACACCCCGGGCTTGGGAGCTGGGCCCCCTCCTCACCCTAGTCCTGTCTGCTGGTGTCAATGTGTCTACACCACACAGAACCGAGAAGATCCCAGCCGTGCGGACTCCGATGTCCCCGGGTCATTGGAGGAAGGCTGAGGACCTCTGTCCGAGCAGAGAGATGGGGTGTCTGCAGACAGTGGGTGAATGTGGGTCCCCTATTATGTGTGTCTCTGAGCTGCTGTTTGGGCTGGAAGGTTTGCTCTTTATCCCAGCATTGTGGCTGGCATCCTCTTATCTCAACAATTGGAGAGGGCGGTGCTCGGAGCCCTTCCCTCCATCCTCTCCCCCGTGCTCCTCTTTCTTCACCAGTTGACTGGACAGACCAACATCCACCTCGGCAAAAACTTCTTCCTGACAACCAGGGCGCGGGAGCGGTCGGACACCTTCATCAACATGCGGGAGGTGCTCAACCGCTTCAAGCTGCCCCCCGGGGAGTACATCGTGGTGCCCTCCACCTTCGAGCCCCACAAGGACGGTGACTTCTGCCTCCGGGTCTTTTCCGAGAAGAAAGCCGACTACCAGTAGGTCGTTCAGCCCTCCTCCTCCCCGCCCCTTGCTCCTGGCCTGCCTGGAGCAACCTCACTCCTCTGAACGTCCGCTTCTTTTTCTGTAACACCTGCCGGCGTTGGAATGACACGGTCCTGTGTCTGACCTCAGTCCTCTCCTGGGGAAACCTCAACCACCCCACTCCCCGCCACCAACTCTGCCATCTCTAGGTCTCTAGAGAGCTATTGAAGGACTCCAGTGCTGTCGTCAGTTCAGCAAGGACTATGGCCACTCAGGATCTTTGGAGTTAGAAAGGGGTGGTGGCAGAGCCAGTCGCAGAACCCAGTTTCACAGCCCTGTCTCCGAATGTCCACCAGTAGGGGCAGTGCTGGTGGGGTCCTTGTGTGCCCAGTCCGCAGGCCTGGCAGAGCCGAGGGTGTAAGTCTCCCTCCCCCAGGGGGACATCCCACCTCTCAAAGGTGTTCACCTTCTTGCCCAGGATATTAATCCTGATTCCAGCTGTCAGCGCCAAGAAGTTCTCGCATCCTTCCTTCTGTGAGGTATCAACACGGTAGACAGGACTCTTGGTGGTCTAGTTTGAGATCCCAGCAGCCTGAGGGAGATGCTCCTGGGCTTAACTTCCCTCCCTGTGGAGCAGAAGGACCCAGCCCTGCACACAGGCCTGTGTGTGGGATAAACCAGCCCCAGTGCCTGAGCTTCATTTGAAATCTCCCCCAGGCCTCCCCGGCTCTGCCTCCTCCTGCCCTTGGCAGAGCAAGTAAGCAGCAGGGTATGTTGATTCTTGGTGTGAAGATTTACGAGGGCAAAGAGTGTTCCCAAGGGAACCTAAAAGTTGTTCTCCAGGCCTGAGCACGACCGCCATAGTACACGGGAAGCCTGTGCTCTTCGATGAAGACCAAAAACTAGGGACCAAAAACATTCTGACGCTCCAAGTTTTTTTTAGATCATTTCTGCTTTAATTCCTGCTGAAATTACGGGATGTGTTGTCACAAAAACTTGGGATGCAGAGAAACCCCCTGCGCCCACCCCATGCTGGGTGTAATATCCCAGTTCCATTTTAGCAGGGATTTCTGCCCACTCCCTCCGCAGTAACACACACCTTCCTTCTGTTTCTAGAGTTGTGGATGATGAAATCGAGGCCAACCTTGACGAGGTACCGTAACTGAATTCCATGCCCTCTGTCCCACACAGCCCAAGAGGAGAGGAGCAGAAAATAACCCCAGGGGTTTCGTAGGCCCGTGGGACTTCAGGAGCACAGCTTGAAACTGGGGTGTAGCCCTGGCCTAGGAGTCTGAGGGCGCCTCCTGCCCTGGCAGCTCTGGCCGCCACGTGGGGCCTGGGCAGTGCCCTGGGCGTAGCCCACAGGTGTGGGTGCCGTGGAGGATGGGACCCCCCCCCCCAGCTGCTCTGAGCAGTAGGCGGTCTTATCACTCCTCTTTCTGGACCTCAGTTTTCTCATCGATAAAACAAAAGTGCTGCACAAGATTTCTCAGGTTCCTAGAGTCCCCAGAGTTGTGATTCGGGGTAAGTCTTGAGGCTTTGAGGGCAACAGCTCAGGCCTTTCAGACTTGGCCCAGGTGGAGGAAGGCGTGCTCTTCCGGCCGTCCCGATGCCCGCCGTGGCCCGATGATTCTGTTACTCGCAGCTGCTGAGGCTCCATGCTCGTCACCTGTCCTCAGTGAGACACAGAACGATTTCCAGCAGCCTCATGTCTGTGCTCTCAACATGGTCAGCATCCCTCCAGAACTTGCCAGCTAGTCTTTATGCTTCTGAGCACTCATTAATTAGGCCATAAAAGTCCATTTTAGTGGAATGTCAGAGAGGATGTCTATGTGAGAAATGAGAGTGTAACTCCCTCTCACATAGTATATATATTTCCTCTCATAGGTTTTAACTAGAAAAAATTCTTTTATTAATTCCTCACCTGTCCTTAATCTCAACCCCAGTAACCTTAGAATTCAGGCCCAAGAGAGGGAGAGAGGGTACCTGAGCAGGGAGGGGAGGCCACCCTGGAAGGGAGAGCAGACATCTGCTGGTCACCCTTCTCACCTCACTCCTGGGCCTCCCTCGCCTTGCAGATTGACATCAGCGAGGACGACATCGATGATGGATTCAGGAGACTGTTTGCCCAGCTGGCCGGAGAGGTGAGTGGTCCCCAGGTCCCTGTTATGTGCCCTGCTTTGATGCCAAAGAAGAGACAGTCTTTGTCCTCAAGGAGACTTCCATTTAAGCAGGGAGCAGAAACAAAAAACAAACAGAACAAAAGCAAAGAGGAGTAGCAAATGGAACTGAGGTTTCCGCTGAGATTCCTTGCTAACAGCCTCCCTTGAATCTTTGCGCATCAGTCACCAGGGGCTTCCGCTGTCCAGTCAGCTCTCGATGAGATCCTCCCACCTGAGGACTCCAGGCCTCTCCTGTGGCTGTATCGTTTGCTCTCTGCCACTGTGACCGAGGTGTGGAACTCGGCCCCTTCTCCTTGATTCCCACAAAAACATTTGGGGAGGTGGAGGGTCTTTAATCTCAAGGATGTAAGCAACATAGTACCAGACTTCCCTGTTCTTTAAAAAGAAATCTCTCAGCTACTTGGGCTTCTGTCCACTACAGAGTTAATGGGCCTCTTGTTCCAACAACTTCAAAAAAAGTCATTCTCCTCCATATATGGAGGACATTAGCTCTTACCAGTGGCCACTGTCGACTCACCTAGGCCTCCTCATCAAAGAGCTGAAGCAGGCACCACCTGCTTCTGCATGCCTCCTGGTTTCTAATGGAAGGAGCATCACAGAGATCTGTTCCCCACTATTTGAATCACACACACCGACACACACACATACACACCTCCCACGAAGGCACAGTGTCAATCTTGGTCTCAAATAATAGGGCTTGTCCCCCAGTTACAGTATGTGTACGTGAACAGAGGCACCCACACCACTCCTGAGGAGCTCTGGCATCAGGGGCCACAGAGAACATGCTGGACCAGTTCTTGGAGACAGCTGGTTCCAACTAACGCCACAGGAAGCCAGGTCTGGGTTTTAAAGCGAGAGGAAGGCATGCTGTGTGAGAACTGAGTGTAAAGGCTGAGTCTAAAGACCACAAACGTGGATAGAGCGGAGGATTTATCCTTTACATTCTCTACAGCAAGGCAATGGTGAATGAACTCTGCCTGTTTTCATGTTGTAGATTAAAGCACTAACTAAAATTCAGGCTGTGGCTGTGCTACTTATAGTGCCGTCTGGGGGCGGCAGCATCTTCTGGGAGCTTGTTGGAAATGCACATGCGGGACCTCCCTGGTGGTCCAGTGGCTAAGACTGCCGGGGAGCACTGTTTCGATCCCTGATTGAGGAACTAAGATCCCTCTTGCCACACAGCAAGGCCAAAAAAAAAAAATAAATGAATAAACAAAAAATTAAATGCTTTAAAAATAAAGTAAAACATTAGCATCTTTAAAAAACAGAAATGCGCACGCATAGACCCCAGGGCTCCGCTGGAGCAGACACCAGTTATACACCTGCTGCTCTATGCTACACGCATCCCAAGGAAACCAGTAATGACACTCTGGTTGTGTGTCCACAGGATGCAGAGATTTCTGCCTTTGAGTTGCAGACAATCCTGAGACGAGTGCTAGCAAAGCGTGAGTATCCCCTCCTTGCAAATCCCTCATCCTGCTCGTCCTCCTGCAATATGAGGGGACACAGGGATCCTTCCCTTTCCCATCTCAGCTACTGTGATGGCTGAACCATCATTCCCACTCCTGCTTAAATACTGCCACCACCAACAAAGAACTGGATGAAGGAGGTTCTACTCAATGTGATTAAAAAAAAAAAAAAGAAAGGGTAAAAGTAGGACTTCCTTGGTGATCCATTGGTTAAGACTCCTCACTCCCAATGCAGGGGGTATGGGTTCCCATCCCTGGTCAGGGAACTAAGATCCCACATGTCACGTGGCTTGGCCTAAAAAGGCAAATGTTTCTGGAATTTGGAGGTCAAGCTTCCATGACCTACTAGCTCTGCAGTCTAAATGAAATTAGGTAACCTCCCTGACTCTTGTTTCTTTATCTGCAAAATGGGCACATTATTACGTATCTCTTCAGGGTGACTGAGATGACATACATTTGCGTAGCACCAAGTCTGGGCTCTGTAAATGGTGTCTGTTACCATGATTAATTGGTAAGAAAAAGTGAGTCAGTCCAGACGGAGGGAGCCAGAAAGCACTCCCCACCGCTGGACTCCTAGCTGTGTTCAGTGGGGAACGACTGACAGAGTGGCCCTAGCTCACTGATTAGCCAGGATGAAAAAATGCATGATCTCTCTTTCACTCAAACTTTCTCTCAAGGGGATGGCATTAAAAAGGCTCACCTCCCAAATGTGTGTTTAAGTGCACCTGGTCGGGCCAGTTCTTATTGGGAGAAATGTCACGTCGGTTGACCCAGTGGACCAGGCAAGTGGCTTCAAGGCTGCAGAAATGGCTGCTTTCAGCCTGGGCTGACGGGCTTCCACAAAGAATGGGCAGAAGTGGGTGGAAGCTTGAGAAGGAGCTAGAGAGCCATGGTCCTCACATACCCTTTCAGGTTTAACTGTTTCTTAGGCAAAAACTAGGGCTTCCCAGATAGCTCTAGTGCTAAAGAACCCACATGCTTATGCAGGAGACGTAAGAGACACCGGTTCAATGCCTGGCCACCCACTCCAGTATTCTTGCCTGGAGAATCCCATAGACAGAGGAGCCTGGCAGGCCACAGTCCATAGGGTCACACAGAGTCGGACCCGAGTTAGCACACATGTGAGCAAAAAATAACAAGGGATGGATGGTCCACCTCCCCAGTGTTGATCACCACTGCAGAGGTTAGAGAGAAGGTGTGTATGTGTGCACACGCAGACACACACACACACAGAGGCATTTGCCCCTCAAGTCATCACGAGAACTATGCTGCTTTGATAAGACAGCAGTCTGCTGAGCAGGGTCTTTAGAATATCAGGAGTTCTCAGACCAATCAGAAACAAGTGAGTATGTTGTTTGGTCTGAGTGTCAGTCTGGAAATTGTCTCCAGAAGTCCCAGGGACTTCACTCTGGCTCAATCCCAAGAGATGAAATTCCTCCTCTGGAAGCCAAAGAAGGTTCTAGGCCAGCAGGGTCTTCCATCACAGAGGATTGGAACAACACACCCTTCATGGGAACTACCTGTGGCCTTGGAACAAAAGGCTGCTTTTGAGCCTCTGTGATTCGAGACGCTACAGTTAGGGGGTCGATTGGCCAGAAAGGCTGGGCCAGGGCAGAGCTTCACCAAGACACGTCCCGGTCCTAGGCCCCCGTCCTCTGACCTGGGGGTGACGAGAAGATGGTGTTTACCCCCAAGGCCGCCAGGCACAAGTGAGGTCACGGCTCTTCAGCTGTGTGGCCGTCATGAGCCCAGGGACACTGAGCCTCGTTGTTTCTGCACAGATGTGGGGAAGGGGAAGGGAGGGGTATGGCCAGCTCAGATTCAGCTGCTCTTTGTTGGGGGCACAGCAGCGGCCCCCCCACCCCCACACCTCAGAGCTCGGTACCTTCCCCTGAGCAGCACCTGGTGACGTCTCTTACTGCCCAAGGGCCCCATGCGCCGTCTCGTGCCCACACAGAGCAGGGGTCAGTGCCCAGAAGGGCAGCTTGGAGACAGGTTAGGTCCTAACCTTTCATGGCAAAAGGGGTGGGCTCCCCTCAAGGCTGTGGGAACAGACTCACATCTGTGACGAGGCTCACTCCACCTACTGACCACCAACTACACGGGACTCACCTTCCGAGTGACTCATCCAAGAGAATGCAGGATCCAGCCCTCAGTTCCCACCCAGCTGGGGACACAGAGGACCCCTGAATGCCTGCAGACAGATAGTTATGTAAACATCTTCCTCTTCAGGGCCCAGCCTAGAGTGAACACATGGGGCCTCCGATCTGTCCACAGGTGGCTTTGCACTTAAAGACCGAGACCCTTATCATCCTGTTATTTATTTAAAAAACAATTGGCCTTCCTTGGCGGTCCTGTGGTTAAGACTCCATCTTCCAATGCAGGGGACAAGGTTTCAACCCCTGGTCAGGGAACTAAGATCCCACATGCCATGTGGCACAGTCAAAAAATTTTTTTAACAAATAAAATTTTTTAGAAAGCTCTTATTAAAATCCTGAGTGCCCCATGACTAATATACAGAGAAGTCAAAAAAGGTAACATATCTTTGCACTGTCCCAGTATCGTGGCCATCAGCCTCATGTGGCTATTTAAAATAACGTTAAGTGGCTCCTCCGGTGGCTCAGCGGTAAAGAATCCACCTGCAATGCAGGAGACGCAAGAGACACTGGGCTCCTTCCCTGGGTGGGGAAGATCCCCTAGAGGAGGAAATGGCAACCCACTCCAGTATTCTTGCTGGGAAAATCCCATGGACAGAGGAACCTGGTGGGCTACAGTCCATGGGGTCACAAAGAGTCAGACGTGACAACAACTTAGCACACCCAAGTGGATCCCATATCAGGGGTGCAGATACAGGATGTCCCTGTCCCCCTAGGTCATGTTGAACTGCACTGCTCCATAGGATGCTCCTCTCACACTTCTTTTGTCTTCTAGGCCAAGATATCAAGTCTGACGGCTTCAGCATCGAGACTTGCAAAATCATGGTGGACATGCTCGACGTATCCTTTAACAGGCCCCGAGGACAGAGGCTGGGGGAGTGTGAAACTCCACTCCGGGAAGATTCAAACACACACTTCCTTCCCCTCACAGCAGCCAGCTGTCCCCGCTGGCTGAGGTGTAAGGCTGTCGTCAGCACTGACCTCTCTCACTGGGGAAATCCAGGGAACTTCAAATGAGGGAATGCGAGATGCCACATCCCCCAGCCCCCCACCCCCACCCGCACCAGAGGCTGAGTGGTTCCTGGGCTCTTGCAGAAAATGCCCAACAGCACACCCACCATCACCTGTCCAGGGCAGCTTGGACTTGTTACCTCTAGGGGAACAGTCCCTAAACCATGGTATTTCTGATGTGAATATTTCCCAGGCATGATTTTTCTTCCTGATTTCTAAGATCGCCCCCCCCCCCCCCACCCCAACAAGAGCACAGTCCTTCCTCTTTGCTCTGGCCCCTTCCTAGGCCACCACCCAGCCCCGAGGCTGACTCATCACCCATCCAGTGTCCTTCCTGCTTCCTGGGAGGTGCTGGGCAGGAGTGGTCTGGGTGGTCTTAAGCTTCTCTGAAGTTTCATCTAGGGGGCTCATGGCACCTGCTGTGAGTCCCCTCACAAAAGGCCTCTTAGAAATAATAATTCTCCCCAAATGGGTGAGAGCCAGGCCATTAAAAGCCACCTGAAGCCTCTGCATAATCTGACGGCTCATTGCTAGCAGGACCTAGGGCCTTCAGCAGACCACCCCCAGACCAGTCAGCACGCAGAATCAGGGGGCCTGCAAGTCTCTAGTGGGCCCTTCCACCAGCCCTTAGATGGAGGTCTGGCCTGTGTGAAAAGCTGGAAAAGGGCCTTCTGCGAGAGCTCCTTGTGGATGACTGGGGTTACCAGACTCCCCAGGGGAGAGGACAGACGAGGTGACTCAGCCCGGGTGGACCCAGACTCTGGGAGCTTTCCTTAACTGAAGGCAGTCGGATGGGAGTGGCAAACTGGGACTGAAGGAGTTCTACGTTCTCTGGACGAAGATTCAGAAATACCAGGTGAAAGCCCATGAGGGCCGGGCGGCAGGGGTGGTGGGTCTGTATCGGGATGTGGAGGAACAGCTCCAAGGGGAGGGGATTGTACCTGTGATGGAGCTGAGAATGGGTGCAAAGAGGTCAGGGCAAATTAAGTGGTATACTTCCTGTGTTATGGACTGGAAACGGGGTCATCTAAAAGCCACCATCAAATATCCTGAAAAGATTTGTATAACTGTAATCCCTTGTAGTTTGGGTTTCTGACAGCTCAAGTGCAAAAATTACAGAAGATAGTATCAGGGCTCATGTAGTTGGCTAGGTGATTTGATGGGCTTATTTATAATCCAGCTCACACAAAGAGGCAAAATAGCATTTAAGGCTGAAACGTGGATGATTTTCCAGGGCCAAAGTGAGGCAGAGACCTGGAAACACCCCAGCCCCACTTAGCACACAGCACAGAGGTAACTTGCTGCCTTTCAGGTCATGATTTTCTGTTTTGCATGTTCCAGAAAATTTACCGGGAAATCGATGTGGACCGGTCTGGAACCATGAACTCCTATGAGATGCGGAAAGCATTAGAAGAAGCAGGTAATACTTCCTCACTGTATTTTCTTTCTTTTATCTGTAGAACATGTGAAAACTTAGACTATATGATACAAAGCTTGGTAAACTATGAAATAAAGTAGGCACTGGTTCAATACAAACACATCCTTTTCATTCACCTTTTAAAAACGAATTGGTAAAATGAAATGGAGTCCAAGGTGTGTCTGCTCTCTAAGGCTTCTTGAATCCCATTTCCCTCTGAGGGCCCTGGCAGGTTGCAGGCAAAGTCAGTTCTCAACAGACCCACCACCCCAACTCCCCACCCTGTTCAGGTGCAGAGCTGGTCCAGCAGAAGTGGGGTGTCCAGCTCCACCCTTGAGTGAGTCCCTAACAGAATGTGATGTCCATAAAAAAGGACACGAGCTATGGGAGACCTGCAGAGTGGGAGACTGGTGTGGGGACAGAGATGACAACATGAAGTTGTTCATTCGATGGGATAATGCTTCAGCAGAGACCCAGTTAAGTGGTTTAAACAACATACACCGTTCTCTCATGTAACAATTCAAGCTCAAGTCGTCCAAGGCCAGGATGGTGTGTCCTGCTGTCAGGGACCCGGGTTCCCTCTGTCATATTGTGTCACCATCTGCAGAGCATTGCCTGTACCTGCAGGACCAGGACAGCCTGCCAAAGCCACACACTAGCAACAGGCTGACAGAAGGAGGGAAAGACAGTCTCCTTGTCTTCATATATATATGGGCTTCCCTGATAGCTCAGCTGGTAAAGAATCCACCTGCAATGCAGGAGACCCCAGTTTGATTGCTGGGTGGGGAAGATCCCCTGGAGAAGGGATAGGCTACCCAGTCCAGTATTCATGCGTTTCCCTAGTGGTTCAGGCAGTGAAGAATCTACCTGCAGTGCTGGAGACCTGGGTTCAATCCCTGGGTTGGGAAGATCCCCTAGAGGAGAACATGGCAACCCACTCCAATACTCTTGCCTGGAGAATCCCCATGAACAGAGGAGCCTGGCAGGCTACAGTCCACAGGGTTGCAAAGAGTTGGACATGACTGACTAAGTGCGCGCACACACACACACACAGACACGCGCGCGCGCGCACACACACATAAAGTATTTATTATCTGGCTGCTTGCAATCTTCCTTGCATCATGAGATCTTTCGTCATGTTATGTGGACTCAGTAGTCCGTGGTGTGTGGTCTCAGTTGCCCCAAGGCATGTGGGTTCTTAGTTCTCCAACCAGGCATGAACGCGTATTCCCTACATTGCAAGGTGGATTCTTAACCAGTGGACTACCAGGGAAGTCCGTCTCCTTGCCTTTAATGGCACACATCACTCTGTACACAAATCCCAGTGCCAGGGCTTAGTCACAAGGCCTCAGAGGACTGCAAGGGAAAATGAGAAATGTAGCCTGAATTCTAGGCAGCCATGACCTGCTAAAAATTCTACTACTATGGGAGACACGTCCTTGGTGGTCCAGTGATTAAGACGTCACACTCCCAAGGCAGGAGGTCTGGGTTCAATCCCTAGTCAGGGAACTAGATCCCACATGCTCCAACTATAGAGCCCACATGCTCCAACTATAGAGCCCACATGCTCCAACTGAAGATCCCGAATATGGCAACAAAGATCCTGTGTGCTGCAGCTAAGACCCAGGGCAGCCAAATTTAAAATATATACATATATACTACTGTGGAAAAAGGGAGAATTAATATTGGTTTAGCATGAAGAGTTTCTGCCACATCCATCCGGCAACAGTAGAGGCACTGGGTTTGTAAAATAAACAGTCTCACAGCAGAGCAGCCAGGGGGACCAAAACAATGACAACTGTCATCTGAACTGCCCCGCCGGGTCCCCAGCCTATACACAGAGCCCAGGGGTGCAATCGAACACCTCACCATCAGTTTGCTTAAACTTCAGGTTTCAAGATGCCCTGTCAGCTCCACCAAGTGATCACCGCCCGGTTTGCAGATGACGAGCTCATCATCGATTTTGACAATTTTGTCCGGTGTTTGATTCGACTGGAGACACTATTCAGTAAGTGCCCACTGTGGGAAAAGACCCATTTCAGCTCTCTCGGCAGGAAAGCAGCCTACTTTTCCTCACGGATGAAACAACCTGAGCCAGAGACAAGTCTGTTCGGCTGAGAATGGAACTCCTTCTTTAATCTGGGGATAGCGGGAAGAAATCATAGCTGCGACATTCGATGAAATCGGCTGCCAGTCCGGGGAAGAGGATAATGTGATCTTTGTTTCAGCTCCCTCATTTATGTGACATCCTCTTTCTGCCTCCACAGGGGTATTTAAGCAGCTGGACCCCGAGAATACTGGAATGATCCAGCTCGACCTTATCTCTGTAAGTCAGCAGCCTCCCAGCCCTGACTCCTAGGGGAGAAATGCTGTTACTGGGGCAACAGAGGCCTGGAGCTTTTGGTCTGTCAGGGACAGGCTGTAAATGGTTGTGAGATCCCCAACTGCACTTCGGTTTGGTTGTTCCCAACTACCTATTGATTCTCTAATCCAAGAAAATACACCTGGCTCCTCCTGCCATGAGCTTTGCCTTGAGAATAGCAAAAAGTTAGAATAAGGAGAGGGTGGCAGAATGCCTCTTAGAAAAATGACCTGCTAATTAGCATGCATGGGAGAAGGTGTTTATGCAAAGAAGTCCTTTGGCTTAAAGTTAAGTGGGCCTTAAGAAGATCTGTCATTCTTAGTTCTGCTTAAAAGGACTTTCTGAGCAAATTACTTTTCTCCACTTCCTCTGCCCTTAAAGTAAAACAAACAATAGTGAATAAGCTTGCCATATGTAATAATTGTATTCATATGGTCTGGAACCCCAGTGACAGCCACCTATAAAATGATCACCAATCCAAATTCAGTTGGTACGCCAGTTCCACAGAAAGCAAAGCACAAAATGTTCTCTTGTCATCCAA
The DNA here is from genome assembly GCF_023699985.2 of Odocoileus virginianus. Lineage (NCBI taxonomy): Eukaryota > Metazoa > Chordata > Mammalia > Artiodactyla > Cervidae > Odocoileus > Odocoileus virginianus. Next base: position 51,609,027 of record NC_069684.1, on the reverse strand, counting down.
AGAAAGTACTCTCACTTCAAAGAAGGAGGTCACTGGGGTTACTTTCATCCTCGCAGGGCCCCAACCTGCTTTTCCTCTGTCTGAGGGGGAGCTGAGCTTGGAGCAGCAAAGGCTACCTACAGAGGGCGGGGTGGCATGACCAGTGCTGAGTGGGGATGACCTGATCCCATGGGCCAGAGAGGAGCAGAGTAGCAAGGGATAGGGGGTGGGGTGGGAGGATGAGGGACTGGCACTTCTTTCCTTGAATTTAGAACTCTGGAGGAACCCAGCAACTAAATGATTCTTTCATTCTGCTATTATGCATTTTAAAGTAACATGAGCCAACTGCAGATACATTTTAGCTGGTTCTAAAGAACACTAATTTGCTTAAAACTCATGTAACCCAGGAAATAACTCTCCCCTAAGACTGCAGTTAAGGTAGAGGCATTCCAGTTGGGGCCTAAACATGCCACGTGTGACGTTTGCAACTGTACCCCCCTTTATCATTCTTGATGGAAATCTTATTCCTCCCCGGCTGCCACCGTTCCCTACGACCAGCCTACTCACAACACCATCCCCATCCCCATTTCCTCTGAGAAGCATCTTACCCACTGGCTTTCCATCCTTTCTAAGCCTTTCCTTTTACAGGTCCCTGGAGTTCCCCACACTTTTTTTTTTTTTTTTTTTTGCTAAGACAGTAACAGCAGGAAGATCTCCCCTTTGGTTTGCCATGATGGTCAACCTTGCCTGAAGGTTAGACCTAGGAAGCTTTAAAAAGTCCTGATGTCCAGGCCCATTCCAAACTTAATTTCATTAGAATCTGGTACAAAGTTCCCTGATTCCTCCAATATAGAACTAAGGTTGGAAACCACTAGTTTAAGGGTTTATCCACACCCCAAGCTAACCTCTGATGTGACACTCTGAGGCAGAGAGGTGGAAATGCTAATTCAAGTGTCCAAGTTTCAGGTTTCATGTGCTTCAGTCAACCCTGTAATTCAATTCATGACCACCTGATTCAAACAACCACTTTTTACTGCCCTGTAAAAAGCTAGACTCTAGAAATCAGGTAGAAAAAATGTGAGTTAGTGCAATCATACCTTAACCCTTAATCAGCTTTTCTGGTGCAATAGTCAATCTTTCAAAATAATCTACACCCTTTGAGCTTAAAAAGTGATCCCTGATTTTTTTTTTTCTTCCTTTCCTCACAGTGGCTGTGTTTTTCAGTACTTTGAAGTGATAACCAATCTGCCTGAAGACTTCTCATGAAAGAAAATCAGCCGAGGATTAAGCCTCTACGGAGAAACTTTTTATCTAGATCTTGAAATTATGGGAATATTTACTTAAACTGATGATTAGAGCTGAAAATGATACTGTCGACTTGAGAAAGCAGCACTTTCAGATATCAAAGTAAAAGATTTGCATATAATCATACTAAATGAGAGTCACTTAACCCTTGACAAACTTAAGAGAAAACCTTCCATCTGTATATAGTATACACTTTTTACTTTTACACACTTTCCTGTTTAGAGCAATACTAAATTAGGAAAAATTGCAGGGAGGTGTTTAACAGCTGAGCTTAACTGAACATTCAGTCAACCTCAAAGGACACAACGTCCTTGCCAGCAATAGTTAAAGCAACTTCAAGTTTAAAAATGCAGCTGTGACATCTACCAAACAGTTGTCCAGGGATTTCTCATTGCCCTTGAGTAAAATGGAAAAATATGATGCATCATGAAGGCATCCCAAGAGGCCAGGTGCGAAGCACATCTCAGTCACTGGGTTAAGTAAGAGACAGATTTTACATAACATTGAACAGTTAACCAGCATGTCTTAACTCAAGTGCTGGAGTGCATCTGGTCTTAACACACCGAGCGTTATGATACCAAAAGGATGCTCCTCTGGCTCAGCTGAAGCACTGACCCAAACTGGGCATCTGTCCACAAGCCCACTGTGATGGAAGACGGCACAGCTGTTCGCCGCCCACCTCAAACCTTCCTGAACTTCCCCGCTAGCGTCCATGCATAGACTGGGGGGATGTCTCGTAGCAACCCCCAGGGAGACCACCCGAGCTTGTTTCCTGGCTTTACCTTGGGGAAAATGCTAGTGACATTATACCAATACTGCCTTGTTGCCTTATCTTCTTCCAAGTGTACTGTTCAATAAAGAGTCGCCCAGGCAATCCCACGTGGGTGCTGTTCTTCCTGGAGAGGGGCAGCAGTGAGCACCCCCAGTCACAGCCCACCCCACTCCAGCGAGGCGCACTCCCTCCCTCCAAACATGCCTGTATTAGGAGGAGGGGCCTGCTGATCTACCATTTCATGGAACTGTAAAACTCTGTAAAAATCCAGTTCAGAAGCTCTGATGATTGACCCTAAAGTGAGCTCCGATGCCTGCTGCTGCTTGGTCTCCTGAAGAGGCACTGGCAGTTTCGTGCTGTGCCTGCCACCCACATGTCCCTTTGGTGGAGGGGGCAAGAGAGACCCAGGAAGGCATGCAGCTAAACCCCTGGCCAACTGCTGGGGATCCTTGAGGGGTGGTGGACGGGAAAGATGACTAGGAGACAGGTGAACGGCACTCACTGGCTACTGGCCTGATCTCTTTTGATGATTACCACTTACTTCCCAAAGTCAAATCCTAAGAACACATAGCTGCTCATGTTGGGCCCACCTGAGATAATCTAGGATAATCTCCCTATTGTCAGGTCAGTTGATTAGTAAATTTAATTTAAATCTGAAAAATCCTTGGCAGTATCTAGATTAGTGCTTGGTTAAATAACCAGGTGTCTCAGGCTGCTGTAAAAAAATACCACAGGCTGTGTAGCTTAAACATTTCTCTCTCATGGTTCTGGAGGCTGGGACATCCCAAGACCAAGGTGCCAGAAGACTCAGTGTCCAGTGAGAAGGGCAGCCTTCTTGGGGTATCCTCAGAGTATACTGGACTTTTCCTCTTATCAGGACACTAATTTCATGCAGCTCCACCCTTATGTAAACCTAATCACCTCCCAAAGGCCCCACCTCCAAATACTATCACACTGGGGGTTAGGGCGTCGACATGAATTTTAGGGGGACACAAATATTCAGTCCACAACACAACAGGACAAGAATACGGGGGACTGGAGGGGCATCTTCATAATTTTGTCTACCACACAGGTCCTCTGACATTTCATCCATGTTTTCTCTATTCACTGTTACTCTGAAAGGCACAGTATGTTCTGCTGGCTACCTTCCTTTCTTGCTACAATTTACTACTGGTAAAAATGTCTAAGGAAACGTGACCACTGGTTTTCTCACCTGTATCTTCTAATAAATGAAACAGTTTTAATATGCAAAATAAGGTCCCAAACAATTCACGAACTTGGCAACATATTAATGTGCAGGCTGGGTCTATATAACTTTACATCCTGTAACTCAATGTATGAAGAATCTGAAAAAATGAGGACACAAACAGCCTGTCAGAAGCTCTAGGTAAAGGTACAAGTTTCTATCACCATGGCCTCTAAGATCTTTTATAAAATGTCTTAATTCCATATCAAAGACCACCACAAAAATCACAAGTTGCAAAACTGAGCAAAGAAATACTTATATTTAATCACATGGCTGGTAAAGAAATACTATTTTTCAGCAGAGTATGATATTCCAATGACTTAGGAACTTGAAACACAGCTGTTAATGACATAAAAAACTAAAGCCAGTAAAAAGCTTAGAATCAAAAAGTTTAATTTTATTGCAATTGTTTTTAAAGTCGACTATGATCTTGACAAATATCATGAGTAAGTCTATAGCAAGTCTCTAATTTCTGAGATACAAAAGACAATAAATATAGATTCAAATCTCAGCCTAAAAACAATCTAAATCTACCTGTAGTGTAGTGTGGTTTCAATATTTCAAAGATAGGGCGCTACAAGGAATCACACCACCAAGTTATTGCTCACGGACAACCAGCCAACAGTCCTTCTCAGACAACACACAGTGTGCGGCGCCTTTGGACCTCCATCGAGTCCCCCACGGGCCCACTGTTCTGGGGGACAACCAGAGATGGCACCGTGGAGGCACTGGTCCTTCTGGTGGGAGCTCAGGGATGTGGCAGGTGCTGAAGAACACCAACGGACGCAGGCCGTGAAGCTGAGCCCCCAGTAGTCCAATAAGTGGTCCCACTTCTTGCAGAGAACAGGATTGTCACCATGTGTCTTTCGGAGTACAACACAGCGCACCTTGCCCAGCACAGTGCATCAGCCTCCTGCCAAGCTCTGCTCCATCGAGCTGAGCATCCTTAACCAACAGTAGCCAAGGCCAAGCCTTCATCTGTTTCCAGAGCTCCTTCTTCATGGCTTTCAAGTTACTGTCATTAAAATGAGTCTTGAGAAATTTCTGCCACAAACGATCGTACTGTTTCTTCTTAGTGGTAACAGAGGTTAATTCTTCATGAACTAAACATCTGCAAAGTTTCAAGCCAAGCTCCTTTGTCTTGGTTTAATTCTTGGGTAGAGCTGTTAAAAGAATTTTTAAAATATTTACATATGCACAGACATGGGAGTATAACACACCTTCAGGAATTTATGGGGGGGGTGGGGTGTGGATGTTGATGTCACAGGAGAGAAATTAAACCAAAGAAAGGAGACTCTGCCATGTGAAGCAACCAAAGTAGCTGAATAACTTGTTGTCGTAGGGGTTCCCTCAACAGGAACACCCATGGTGCAATGATATAAAATCTGGGATGGCTCAGAGCATTAACTTCCTCTATGCAGCCTACTGAACTGTAAATCAAATCCAACAAGGATCACAAAGGACTAGAAGTGACTTGCAATACTCTATATATAAACTCCAACACCGAGAACTTCCGTTCTGAGGGAAAAGATAAGGAGTTGAAAAGTCTCTTTTAACTTTATGCACAATGGACATCACATGGTGTCATGGGAATGGAGACTGTCATGAATGAAATGCCACAGACTAAAAGTCTACAGATTTGAGGGAGGATAAGTGGAGTTTTTTGTTTTAGGATCTTGTGCTTTTGTGTCTTCCATAACAAGAGCTGGGAAGGAGAGTGTTCATGAAGCCAAGAGCAAGTCAAACTAGTCATTCAACTGGCAAACAAAACAAAACCCTTCCTCCTCCAGACAAAGGGAAAAAAAGAAAATCGAATCGAACTTCAAGCCAAAACTGACAAGTTAACTGAGGAATCAATGTCATATCAAGGACTGCTTCTCTCTGTGAGGAAAGATACTTGGCCAATACAATTTTCAAAACTTGTATGTGAGCCTCTGACTAAAAACCCAACATTTAGGCAATTTCCTTTTTTAAAAAACTTCAAAAGAAACCCAAGGAAGTTGTGCAGAGGCCACTTCTACCCAGGAAAGATTTCCAAAGGACTAAGAATATTTAAATGTTGGATTACAATTAAAATCTTCAATCCAGTCCACTGATTTCAGGACCTTTGAAAGCCATACACAGCAAGAGAGCTTGGTCTCTGACCAAGTGCTTCCACACTTGGAAACGAATCCTTCTCCCCACGTTTCAGTGACCACCGGATCTCTCTGTTAGAAAACTAAAGTAAGACCCAAATAAGCAACCACCTCTAAGAGGCAGAGCTTTCCCCAAGAAACTATAAGAAGTAAAAGTACACATTTGCTCTTGGTGTTCATTAAAGAAGGAAAGTGGCTGCATGTGAGAGACTATGCTTCTCTGGCGCTAAAAAGCCTTTCTAGAAGCAAACAGGAGGGCTGGAAAGAGAAGCATCTCTATATTTCTACTTTCATCTGGTAATTTGAAAAGCTTTTTTAAAGGGCTCCATGGCTTTTTTTTTTTTTTCATTTTCATTATGATCAGATGAATAAATATTATCCACACCCCAAATGTTTACTTATAATAAATTGTGCTCCCAGGAAGACAGGAATCAAGATGAAAGTGAAAGTGGAGGTCCCTCAGTAGTTTCCGACTCTTTGTGACCCCATGGATTATACAGTCCATGGAATTCTCCAGGCCAGAATACTGGAGTGTGTAGCCTTTCCCTTCTCCAGGGGATCTTCGTGACCCAGGGATTGAAACCAGGTCTCCTGCATTATAGGCAGATTCTTTACCAGCTGAGCCACAAGGGAAACCCAAGAATACTGGAGTGGGTAGCCTATCCCTTTCTCCAGTGGATCTTCCTGGCCCAGGAATCAAACCAGGGTCTCCTGCATTGCAGGTGGATTCTTTACCAACTGAGCTATGAGGGAGTCAGATGTATGAAGTCATTTATACTGTACACCAAACAACAAAGGAGAATGAGTCAGAATGAGGAGACATGGGCCAGAATCCAAGCTCCCGGTCCCAACACAGGAGTCATTTCAGCTATCTCCCCAGAGAGTAAAGCCCAGGCAGAGGGACACCCAGATGCTCCCTGGTTTAGGACCTCAAGCTGGGCAGAAGCTCTCTGCAGGCACAGACCATGCTGGCCTGACAAATGATGAGAATACAGTAAGAATATCTCCCATTTGCTGTACATTAGATTCCATCCAACTACACTAGCCTTTCCCTGAAAATACCCCCAGAATGTCTGCCCGAAGAGAGCAGCCTCTTCAGACTAATATAGATATGTTATTGGTTTATATGTGCTGGTATGATTTGATTACTTTCTTGGTTTATATGAAACAAAATTCAACAGTAGAGCAAGAACAAAGAATCTTGCCTCTGGTGCCCTGATCAAACTCTAACAGATTCACAAATCCTGACTTAATCCAAAATGTATTTCAAATTTCATAAGCTCAATTCCCATCACATGGTCCAATTACACTGTCCAATTATCTTCACTTTATTTATAAATGAAGACAGAACCCCAGATTTCTAGGGGCTGCTAAACCTGTAAATATACTATTGATCATAATAGGAATCACTGGAAATGAGGTTCTGGGTCTATTTTTAAGACTATCAAAAATGTTAAATTCTACTTCTCATTAACAAACGGCAGCAGGCTGCACTGAATCTACAATACACGGCAGTTTTCCCCAAGCCCCTCTCTGACGCACATAAAGACATCATTCACTTACTCCCAGCAAATTGCGTGGAACGTATCCTTCCTTGTCGTTCAGGCGGGCCCACCACCATTCAATCTCATCTTCGTCTTCCCTGCGCACGATTGTCATGCAGTCTCCTTCTTTCATGGGCAGCTCGTCATCATTCTGAGGTTCATAGTCCCAGAGTGCATAAATGACCCCTTTATTCATTATGCCCATTTTCTCCTGAACTCCTAAAATCATGTAAGATACAGCACAGAGTAAGTAACTCAGAGGATACCACGCTCAGAACCTGCAACTCCATGAAACTAAATGAGAAGTAATGGGGACCTGCTGGAATGGGAGAAACTACTACATTAAACATTCAACAAATAAACTTCCTGTGGACTGAGGAAGGAGAGGAAGGCCAGCAGGGCAGAAGGAACATATAAATGACAAGTTAATGTACGCTATTAGCTTTAAACCAGCTCTAAAACTAACCAACACTTTATAAGCAGCTCTCAAAACTACTCTCACACAGAATACAAAAACAATTACAAACCCAGGAATGAAAAAAACAACTGCTCAAGTCTAGAATATTAAAAAAGTGAATGAGCCATCTGTCAAATTTTAGCAGACTCACTAAGTGTAATGACCAAGGAACTCTGGGATCATTTTTGTTCTCTACCTAAAACTTAAAGCAGGCAGAGAAAAAAGAGTGTTGTGCCTGTTAAAGTGGTTTCTATCAATTTCCAAATAAGGAAAGATGGAAGAAAAACATATATAAAATGTTAGAATGCAGAAATAGGGTATTAGGTATTAGGAAATAGGTATTAGGATATAAAAGTCTATGTATAGTCAACTTGAATGAGAATAAGAATTCTAAAGGTCCTTGAAGTCTACAAACTGGGGGAAGGAAAAAAAAAAAACCCCAAATGCTCACTTTTTACCAAAGTTAACAGATCTGCAGATGAACTAGGACTGCAGGTTTCATCTTTCTCCATTTATACCTCCCTATCCTCTAAGGTGACGCTAATAAGGAGTAGCAATCATCAACAGGCAGGCAACACAAGGGAAGGGGAGGAGGAATTAGACAACAATCTCCTGAGCAAGGCAGACTTCATTATTATTTTCACTTTTTAGAAAAGCCAGGAAAATATCTGCTTGCTTATGAATAGTCAGGTCTTTCAACTTATGTGAACCTAAATTATTAATTATAAACTTATTTTTCCTGTGTCAGTTAATGATGTAACACACACTACTTGTCTCTCACTCTGGGCAAAACTAGAAATTAAATCATTCTTTTCCAAAAGAAAGCTCTGCCTCTCTAGAGGGTCAGGTTTCTACTCATGGGGACAAGTGAATTTCCAACCTTCCTGTTTATATAAGACATGCAAAATATGAGGGATTCACAAGGACAATGAGACTTGATACAACCATGATTTCACTAAGTTTTAGAGCTGGTCAGATTTGTTATCGGTTTGGGATGGAATGAAGCACTTGAAATGACAACTTGAGTCTCAATTCCAGGCAAATCATTAGACATGAAAGACAATTTCTCATTGTTTATCAAACGAAGAGTTACAAATTATTGTTCTAAACAGTTTCTGGGGGCCTGAAAACATGCTCTACCTCACTGGCAATTTGGGAAATGCAAACTAAAGCCACAAGGGGCTAGGATTCCAAACCCACCGAAGGTTAGAGAACATGCTCGACAGGCCTCCCTGTGACCTGCGACTACGTCCAGGGACACCAGGAGATGAGGACGAGAGTGGTCACCAGGGCAGAAAGAAGGGAGCAAGGAAGAGAGGGAGGGCGGGAGGAACGAAGCGGGAACACAACCCAATGTCCGCCCGAAGTAAAGTGGAAATATAACTTGTGGTAGAGTCCCAGAGTGGAACAGCAGCCCAGTGAAAAGAGACGCCAGCTACAGGCACCACCGCCAGTGAATCTCAGAAGCCACAGTGAATGAAAAAAGAAGCCAGAGCATCACTGGTATGGTTTATTCTAATATAAAGGTCAAAACCAGGCAGATAAACAATATTAGCTGTAGGAGTCACAGAGCAGTGATCCAACTATTGTTATCAATTCCAGGGGGCGGTCACGTCCCCCTCAATAGCTGAGAAAGCTCAGGTTCTGTTTCCCAGGCTGGATACCTGGACGCTTCACTGTGTTCAGTCTAGTAGCATCTAGTACGCATCAGAAATGCTCTCAGTATCCATGATACATTTCACAAATTTTTTAAATTTCTGGTCAAATGTCCTTAAATGTTTTTAAAAATCATACTTCTTACTTAAATATAGCTCAATCACCAATATGAGCCATATTTTTTAATATGTTTTTAATAAAACAAAACACATGTTATATAATGCTGATTTTTAAATACAATAATACGTCAAAATTATTCTTTGATCTAGAGTTCAGAACATAAACAGTAAATGATCATAATACCAACAATAAAAACTAAGAGCTAAGAAGTAAAGAAGAGAACCTGAGATCTGTGGCTCTGCCTCTGCCTCTCCTCCTTCTCTCCTAGAGCCTTAAACTGGCCTAGTGACACATGGAGAGCAGTCAGAGAAGACATTTCACCTTGGGCACTTTCCCATGTCTGATGCTTGAGTGGTTCGGGGTCCTGGGACCTGCCGCCTCATTTGTCTCTGGCTTTATCCCTTCTCCCTTCCTCTCGGGCCAGTCTAAAAACAAATACTAACCTCAAGTTCTAAGATTTGTAAATTAAAAAAAAAAATTTTTCCCCGTAAATAACAATGCCAACCAACATCTATCCATCTAAAACTTCAAGTCCATTTTTCTCTGGGTACAGCACTGATGTTGTTATCCATTAGAATCATAAACTCAAAAATAAGAGAACAAAAGAGTCAAAAAATTAGCTCTAAAGTATATGTGGTCCACTTTATGACAAGTCTGATTTAGCAGGAAAACTTGAATCAGTTGGATTCTTATTCCAACAATGCATTTCTCTTGATCATCTTGGAAGGGGGGAGGGGAGTTCTGTGTACTTATGCACAAAGATACAGCATCATTTCCCAAGTACTGAGGTCTTACTAGAGGATCTTTTGATGGTCAAAAGCTAATAATCTTGCTAGATGCAATGCTACATCACTGTCTTTTGTTGGTAAAGATGTCCCTGACAATAGTTGCTTCTAGACACACACACACACAAAAGCTTCATTCACATTTGAGATCAAGGCTGCCCTATTTTCAATGCCTAGGACAATGTACCAACACAAAATGCTTTCCCAAATAATAAGTGAAAGTAGCTCAGTCGTGTCTGACTCTGCGACCCCATGGACTACACAGTCCCTGGAATCCTCCAGGCCAGAATACTGGAGCGTGTAGCCTTTCCCTTCCCCAGGGGATCTTCCCAAGCCCAGGGATCGAACCCAGGTCTCCTGCACTGCAGACGGATTCTTTACCAGCTGAACCACAAGGGAAGCCCAAGAATACTGGAGTGGGCAGCCTATCCCTTCTCCATTGGCTCTTCCAACCCAGGAACTGAACCAGGGTCTCCTGCATTGCAGGAGGATTCTTAACCAACTGAGCTATCAGGGAACACCCAAATAATAAGAACACTTATCAAGTGATACCCTAAAGATACAGGATACACGAATGCAGTAATCAATACATGTGTATCTAGTTGCTCCATACCATACAGAAATTGCGAGCACTGGGTGTAGCCTTCTTCCATCTCCTCACACTTATCAGCAGCCGTCTGCATGTCACTGTAGGTCATGGCAAACACAGCGGCTCCTGACTCCACCAAGAACTTGCACACCTGGACGTTGTTGCAGGAGGCAGCGCAGTGCAGCGGGGTCCTGCGGAGAAGGACACAGCAAGGGCTAGAGACGGTTTCCTACACTGAACGACAACTGCTGCGACAGAGGATCTGCAGAGAGAGTTCTCAAGTCTGTCATCTACCAAGCCCCTTCTGCAAACCTTTCACACAGATTTTTGAAAATCAGTTAAGCACAGATATCTGAGCCCATCTGAGAATTACAGAGCAACAAAGGAAAATGTCAGAGTGCTGGGCTATGCCAGGCCCGGGGCAGCACGGCAGGTGAGAGGAATAGAGTACCGGAGTGAAAGGACGTGAAATGTGTCTGATAATCTAAAGCAGGATAAAATGCATTTAGTTCCACACTCTGCAGCATCCAGTCTAATTATTTCTGCCAGAGTGGAGGCTGTAAGTCTTTAACAGGCCCTTCCTCAAAACATGCACCTTTGAAATCCCTTTTGAAGAAACTAAGTTGCATCTAGAGAACTCCCTTCATCCAATGCTTAAAATCCTTACTAATTGGGAAAAAAAAAAGGTGCCAATTCAATTTAGACCAGAAAAAATGACTGTAAAATACACATTTCAATCTCTGGTGAGCAGATACTTATGAATACCATGACAGAGAATCTTCTCTAGCACCTCAAATGTTTTGTAATGTATTATAAATGACTCCAGATTCATAGGAAAGGTGGAAGAGTCAGGACCACTGCTCAAACTCAAAACACAGGCTTGAGGACATTAATCAGGCCTTGAAGTACATGAGATTTCACTTCTTTACCCTCTTCTTTCCTCCCCTCATCATTTTATTCCCTTTGGGTCTTTCAGAATAGAAATTATTTCCTGATCACCTGTCCCAATCACTGTGTTCAATAGTTTGGTGAATATTACTATAGATTTTTGAACTGCGTAGCTTTTTTAATAGTGAATAATTATACATAATCTAAACTCCCAATATTAGGAAAACAAAGGCATTATGACACATTAAGAATTTAAGTTAAACTAAAAAAGTAGGTATGAAAAAGACAAATAGTACATGTTATCACTTACATGTAGAATCTAAAAAATAAAACAAACAAATGAATACAAGAAAACATGCAGACTCACAGAGAACAGACGCGGTTACCAGTGAGTAAAGTGCAGCAGGGGAGACAGCGAGACAGGGATGAGGGACTGAGAGGCACAAACCACTGTGCGCAAAATAAATACGCCACGGCACAGGAGACAGAGCCAATATTTTAAAAATAACTGTAAGCAGAATATAATCTATAAAACCTTTGAATCCCTATGCTATACACGTGAAACTAATATAATATTGTAACTCAACTATATCTCAATTTAAAAACACAAAACTCTACTGAGAGCTAAAATAAAAAAAAGAGAGACATAAAAAACTATATATGTATGTACACACACACACACACTCATAAATGAGCTTGAAGGAAATATATTAAAATACTGATGATGGGGTACACATGGCTTATGTTCCTCTTACTTCTCTGTTTTTGCATGTTTCCATATTGGGCCCATATTTTATACATATTAATTTTTTTAAACTACAACCAAAATGCTTCTCAGAGTATCATTTATAACAAAACAAAAAATTGGAAAAACAACAAGGAGGAGACAGTTACAGTAAACAAGTCATAGCCAAGTCGTAGGAGAAGAGGCTTTTTCAAATCTATGCATATGGGTGTCTGCAACTTTTGTGTATACATATAAATTTGATATTACAATTATTTCCATAGCAAGAGAAAAAATAACCTATAAAATTAAAATACTTCAGTAAACATGGTGTGATTTACAACTTAAAAAAATTTTCATATAGAAAGAAGTAAATTTTTGGTATTTTTTTCAAAAAGAAAGCACATCATTAATTTAATTTTTTCAAAAAATGAAATACAAAATTTACTATCCATTCAGTTATCCTGATAACTACGTTATCAGGAGTGACAGTAACTTATTTGGGCCTTTGATATTATTAGTTAATAGTAATGCATTATCTTATGAACAATAATAGTCATTATTTGCAGTAGTATCTCTTGGGTTTTATCCACAAACCAGTTCTACAATATGCTCCATGAAAAATGGATTCCATTAGGTCCCATTTGTTTATTTTTGCTTTTGTTTCTAAAATTCTGGGATGTGGGTCATAGAGGATCCTGCTGTGATTTATGTCAGAGAGTGTTTTGCCTATGTTCTCCTCTAGGAGTTTGATAGTTTCTGGTCTTACATTTAGATCTTTAATCCATTTTGAGTTTATTTTTGTGTATGGTGTTAGAAAGTGTTCTAGTTTCATTCTTTTACAGGTGGTTGACCAGTTTTCCCAGTACCACTTGTTAAAGAGATTGTCTTTTTTCCATTGTATATCCTTGCCTCCTTTGTCGAAGATAAGGTGACCATAGGTTCGTGGATTTATCTCTGGGCTTTCTATTCTGTTCCATTGATCTATATTTCTGTCTTTGTGCCAGTACCATACTGTCTTGATGACTGTGGCTTTGTAGTATAGTCTGAAGTCAGCTTTTGTACAACAAAGGAAACTATAAGCAAGGTGAAAAGACAGCCCTCAGATTGGGAGAAAATAATAGCAAATGAAGCAACAGACAAAGGATTAATCTCAAAAATATACAAGCAACTCCTCTAGCTCAACTCCAGAAAAATAAATGACCCAATCAAAAAATGGGCCAAAGAACTAAACAGACATTTCTCCAAGGAAGACATACGGATGGCAAAAAAACACATGAAAAGATGCTCAACATCATTCATTATCAGAGAAATGCAAATCAAAACCACAATGAGATACCATTACACGCCAGTCAGGATGGCTGCTATCCAAAAGTCTACAAGCAATAAATGCTGGAGAGGGTGTGGAGAAAAGGGAACCCTCTTACACTGTTGGTGGGAATGCAAACTAGTACAGCCGCTATGGAAAACAGTGTGGAGATTTCTTAAAAAACTGGAAATAGAACTGCCATATGACCCAGCAATACCACTTCTGGGCATACACACTGAGGAAACCAGATCCGAAAGAGACACGTGCACCCCAATGTTCATCGCAGCACTGTTTATAATAGCCAGGACATGGAAGCAACCTAGATGCCCATCAGCAGACAAATGGATGAGGAAGCTGTGGTACATATACACCATGGAATATTACTCAGCCATTAAAAAGAATTCATTTGAATTAGTTCTAATGAGATGGGTGAAACTGGAGCCCATTATACAGAGCGAAGTAAGCCAGAAAGATAAAGACCATTACAGTATACTAACACATATATATGGAATTTAGAAAGATGGTTAACGATAACCCTATATGCAAAAAAAGAAAAAGAGACTCAGATGTATAGAACAGACTTGTGGACTCTGTGGGAGAAGGCGAGGGTGGGATGTTTCAAGAGAAAAGCATCGAAACATGTATATCTAGGGTGAAACAGATCACCAGCCCAGGTTGGATGCATGAGACAAGTGCTCGGGCCTGGTGCACTGGGAAGACCCAGAGGGATGGGGTGGAGAGGGAGGTGGGAGGGGGGACCGGGATGGGGAATACATGTAAATCCATGGCTAATTCAATGTATGACAAAAACCACTGCAATGCTGTAAAGTAATTAGCCTCCAACTAATAAAAATAAATGGGAAAAAAAAAAAAGAAAAATGGATTCCAGAGTCAAAAATATTTGGGAAAGGTTATAAATTATTCAATATGATCCCCTCTTAAGAGGCATATGGTAGTTTCAGTGAGGTGGAAGGAAGCTGCTTAAATCAGCATTTCTCAGATCTGCTGAAACATGCCAGTGAGCTGTGTACCACCTTGAGATATTCTTATTTTTATTATTTAACTACTAAACTTCTAAAACTCCACCTGCTTCCAGAATGGGAGTGAGAGGGCTGTTAACATGAGGACATATTAATTCCTTGAAAGCATCTCCCACGGCTCTCCTCCTAGATTACAAACAGCATGAGGACGTGCACTGACATACTTCTTTCCCTTCCAGAAGCACCTACAACACTGCGCATCTGCTGCCTACACAGCAGATACAACTGATGCCAGAATGGAGTTTAAAAGAAAATCTTACCATCCATCACTGTCAGCAGCATTGACATTCACACCAAACTGTACCAGGAATTTCACAATTTCGGTGTGACCTGCACACACAGCATTATGAAGAGCTGTAATACCTTCATCATTAGGCAGGCTTGGGTCATCAACCTGTGACGTCAATAAGAAGGGCGGCTGTTACTCAAATTTCTTGTCACCTGAACAATCAACTATTAGCTGGCTCTTTAGGACTAAGAGAACTGAAAGAGACTCTTGTATCAATTGTTTTTTTTTTTTTTTTTTAAGAAAATCATAATTAAAACCTACAGAAGCCAAAAAAACTGTACCAAGAACAGTTCTAGAAGTAAGATGGACATTAAGTAGGACTCATTATAAAAAGGTTTTTTAAAAACTGAAAAAGTCCCAGAAACTATAACCTTACAGTCATTTTTGTTTATTTATCCTCCAACTTCCCACCACAAATTAGTGTCTAAGCAGAAGTCACATTTCCCATAAAGAGGAAGAAAGGTCAAACTAAAAATATTTTAAATGGCAGGCTTCTGAAAAGCAGGGACCACAGCTGAAACCACTGCAGGGTACAAATCCATACCTGGACAACTTTTAAAGGAGGGTCATGATCTCCCTGGGAGAGCAAAGCAACCCCAGAGAAAACTGAACGTCCACATTATTGAAACTGCTAACAGCCACACTCTTACAACAGAGAAGCTGGTTGTGGAGCTTGCTCAAGAGCTCCTCTCAACAAACCCAACTCCCAAAAGAGAAAACAATGTAAACTACAGTAGCTTCCTGATCAGAGCTTTAAAACAAAATACAAGGTCGTATTTATGAAATTAACTAATTCAAGCCATACCTCATAAATAATTCTCTGTACCAGGTCAAATTCTCCCTCCAAAGAGGAATCTAGAAGCAGAGCAAGGGGGTTGAACTTCACTCTCATCCCATGAGCGATCCGCTCGGAACCAGTTTTACGCAAGTTTGTCCTTTTGCCCTGCAGAAGAAACACGCGGAAGAGTTAAGAGACCAAAACACAACAAAAAGGAGAGAAATAACACCTCAGCTGAGTTAGTAAAAAGAACTTTAAAACATATATGTTTAGCACATTTTATTAAAGTGCAACATTATGCTAGAAAATATATAAATCATAATACATAGCTTAATATTTATATATGCACACAATAGAGTGGGAAGAACTTAACTCTTTAAAACTTAGTGAAGGGAGGGGGGATCGGGATGGGGAATACATGTAAATCCATGGCTGATTCATGTCAATGTATGACAAAAACCACTACAATATTGTAAAGTAATTAGCCTCCAACTAATAAATGGACAAAAAAAAGTTTATGGAATTCACCAGTGGGGGAAAAAAATAAATAAATAAATGTACATTACTTGATTTTTAAAAACATATTTTATTAAAAATTATTGGGAGACTGGTCCCCAGTTCACTATCCTGGACAGTTTTCTATTTTTTGCTTTATAAATTCAGTTTCTGGTGAGAAAAAAAAAATGTTAAATTGTCCAAGAGTGAGTCCCTGAGGGTTTAAAGATGTGGTAGGAGGTGGTCTGCTGCAGGCACAACATTTCTTTGCTCTTAATAATTCATGCAGAGTTCACATTTCAGTACCAAATGTATCTGCCTGTTTAATATAAAAATAAAGATATAAAATACTCAAAAAAAGAAACCACTTAGTGAAATCACATTTGGGTAACACTGGGCTAAGAGTAAAACTGTAAAGCAGGCTGGATATTTGTTGAGGATCAAAATTAGCCAAGACTGGTCTTTAAATTACCTAATATAGTAGAGCAAACCCCACATGATTAATCTGGGCAAGAGCACAAACTCTAAACTGTGACAGACAGCTGACATTTATGGAATGATTATTCCTTTATTCTTCACGAAAACTCTATTATCCCATTTTACAGATAAGGAAATTGAGGCACACAGCCAGTAAACATCAGTCAGAGATGGAATCAAATCCAAGTAATCAGGCTTCTTCAAAACCCTTCCTTTTAACCATTTCACAGCATAAAGCCTCTTGTGGGGCTGGAGGGGAAATATATTATAAGGAAAAATATAAAGATCAGTCTGACTTTGATAAACCAGGGAAGAATCCTACGAGTCTTAAAATGCTATCACTATTTTATATTTAAAAATTTAACTGTATTCCAAGATACACAGATAAATTAATCAAGTCTTCTCTACATTATTATTTATCAGGCTTAAAAAAATTAGGCAACCAGATCTAACATTCTCTCTAAGATAGGTTTCTTAAACACAACCAACAGAGTAGAAACATTTCCTAGGGTATAACAGACCACACTTCTCTTTCTTTAATTTTAGATGTGGAGAACAGTATACTGAGTTTTCAAAAATATTAAGTGGCAATCAATATATTTCACAAATGTGCAGTGGCTAAAATGCTGTCTCTTGAAAAAAAAAAAGACGTGTAAATATTACATGGCAGTGATAATACAACTCATAAATAGTACAGTCATATCCACTTTCAAACAAAAGTACAAAATAAAGGCTTCTACTTAACATGAGCTAAGAAGGAAAAACTTTATAAATCGCCTTCCTAGGAGAAAATAACAGAATCTTGCATGTTTAAGAGAATCACGCCTCAGAACTTAGAAGCACAAAATTGTTAAAAAAAAAAATTATTAAGTTCTATTCTAAAACATTTCCCCTTACAACTCAATGTTCACTATCTAAAACTTTTAAACAAATGTTGACTGTAAACTAGTAGCTAAAGCAACTTTGGATAATCATTATTTTTGAATACTGCCACATTTAAAGATGTAATAAGGGATCAAATGTATAAAGCACTTAAAAAAAAAAAGCTTTAGCAATATTTATTTATTTAAATATTTTGGCCACGTGGCATGTGGGATTCTAGTTCCCCATCAAGGGATCAAAAACCCACGCCTCTTATATGGAAGTGAGGACTCTTAACCACTGGATCCCCAGGAAGGTCCCTAAAGTAGTTTTTTAGAAATCCTTATAATATGCTATGTTGCCTTTGCCCAGGTTTTAAAAATTCACAGCTTGCATTCCTACTGAAATAAAATTGACTTCAAATTAAACTCTGAAAAAACCAACTTTAAAGACATTCTGGGGTTTTGATCTTCTCTCTACTTCAAAGAGGCATAATAAACTTCCAAAGAAAAGCTTAATATTTGGAAGGAGTCTGGGAGACATGCCCAAGTCAAAACATACAAAGCTTTAGAATAGCTTCATGTCATCTAAAATGTATGGGATGCGCAAAAGCAGATCTAAGAGGGAGCTTTACACACTTACTCCAGGAAACAAGAAACACCTCAAATAAACAACCTTATCTTATATCTAATGCAACTAGAGAAAGAAGAACAAACAAAACCCTAAGTCAGCAGAAAGAATCACAAAGATTAGAGCAGAAAAGAATTAAATAGAGACAAAGAAAACAATAGGAAAGATGAATGAAACCAAAAGCTGGTTCTTCAAGAAGGTAAAACTGATCAATCTCTAGCCAGACTCATCAAGAAAAAAGGGAGAGGGCGCAAATCAACAAAATTAGAAACAAAGACGAAAAGTTACCACTGACACCACAAAAATACCAAGGACCTTAAGAGACTACTACAAACTCATGCCAATAATATGGACAACCTGGAAGAAATGGACAAATTCTTAGAAAGGTACAATCTTTCAAGGCTGAACCAGGAAGAAATAGAAAATATGAACAGACCAATTACAACTGCTGAAACAGAATAACTTAATGTCAGAGCACAAGGAAGCCTGAGGATCACCATGATACCTGGAGATTTCAAGCCAGGCTGAAGGTTAGGATGAGGCTAAACATTGTCCACCCCACTCTCTCCTAGGCCCCAATTCAAGCAGAACCCAATTCTTCCAGAACCATTTCCAATTTTATCAATGTCAGAGGTTTGAGGTTCCATCTAAGTATGACACCGAAAATCTGAAAATAAATTTCAGTGCTAGAAAAAGAAAAGTTTGAAAGAGTGATGTCACCAACAAGAAGTTAAACCAGCTGCCTTATTTCACAGAGCTAAACTAATGATCAAAAATTCCAAAGGCAGTCTTTTCATTCCAGTGTTGCTTCCCTAATACGCATGCAACATCCGCTACAGAAGAAACAGCAGACACGGTATTTATAGGTCTAAGAACAAAACTTCTGTTTCCTTCATAAAGAAAGGGATTCTTCCTAAAAAGTGAAAATGTTCATGATACTGAATATACTGCATTTTGATAACATTCGTAAGATCCACTCTGTGCCAAGAGAATTGCAAAATAAAAGGCAAGCTGTGGAAGACATTTGTTACAATCAGCACAGATCTTCTTTTGTGAATGGCTGTAAGTACTCGCTGGTGTTTTGCTGAGTTGTGACCATCAGCCACCGAGAAGGCTGTGACAAGATAAAAGCTTTCTGCAATGAAAGGTTTTACTTACAGGAGGCAGAGAAACCTGCCCGGTGATCTCAGGTGGACGCAAGCTCACAGAGTCTTCTCCTGGGCCTTCTGGTTCCCCAGATGGGTACGGCGGGGGTGGGTAGGGGGGGTACTCCTCCAGGTACACTTCCAGCAGAGGGGGTGCCTCTGGGTTTGGTTCTTCCACGCTGTTCTGGAAATTTGGGCTGCTGTCTGGGACTCCTTCAGGCACATACTCGAGGCCTGGAGGAGGAGCTGGTGCGTCACTGCTCTCTGTACTGGCGCTCCCAGCCTCCTCCGGGGACGCCGGCTCAGGAACCAGGGGGACCACCTCCTTCTCTGGCTCCACAGGCAAATACGGATTCTGGATCTCCAGCGGGCTTTCCGGGCTGGCAGTCCCAGAAGCAGACTTGGATGGGTAAGCTGGGACAGAAATGGTCTCCATGGCGGCGATGGTGGTCCTCTGATAGAGAAGTTTCTGAATATTCGGCCCATTAGGGCCCTCGGGTTCTGTAATAGAGCTGCGTTTCTTTAGCGGCCGGGGTGCATTCGACAGTTTCTTTCGTAGGGCTTCCAGGTCAGCATCACTCTGATTTCGGTAAGGATTAGATAGGAAAGGCAGTAATTTGGTCGGGCTGAGCGGCCGAGGAATCCTTTCATTTTCGTGGGTCTCCTGAACTGAAGAAACAGGCTCTGTTTCGGGTTCTGGGCTCCCAGGTTTGCCCTGGTTATTGGAATAAATGTTCTCTGGGGGCTGTTGGTTCTGAGCCGTGGCAATCACAGGCTTGCCATACACTAATTGGAATTGGGGGGGGAAAAAGCCTTGATTAATATTAAACAAAACTAGCAAATAACAGAGAGAAGTAACAATAACTAAAGCCTTTTTTAATTTCATAGTTATTACATCAATACCCTTCAATACAACTAATTTTTTAAAATAACAGAGCAAGATTTCCACCACTGCATAATACATTTACGGTAGAATCAAACCCTCACTGATTGTAAACAGGCCTCATTATTTTATGTATCCATAAGAAAACGCTGCCAAGTACAACTGTAAGAAATCACTTACATAGCACCCACATTTAAAATGTTGAAATGCAAAATACATATATAAATAAAATGTCAAACTGTGAAAAGGATTTAGAATCAATGAAAACTGGTGATCCTTCCATGTGTCCAAATTTAAACATCTGTGATCCCATCTTTTACAGTTTTCAAAAGTAAATCAATGTGAGAAATCATCTGGCTCACAAAATTATTAATAACCACCTATATGGAAATGGTGTTCCACTCCAGTGTTCTTGCCTGGAGAATCCCAGGGATAGAGAAGCCTAACGGGCTGTCATCTATGGGGTCACACAGAGTCGGACACGACTGAAGTGACTTAGCAGCAGGAGCAGCATACTTACCAAAACTAGTCCCCTTAGACATTCTATCATCATTATCTAATTCTCAAATTATTATATGAGCAGTTCACACCAAAGACTCATGAAAAGAGAAAGATGAAGTATGTATACAAATTCTCTGTTGTGTAATTACTTCCACAACATTTGGGGCCACAATCACATACTTATTTCATAACTAGAAAGCCTTTTCATTAATTTAAAACATACTGAATTTTATTCTAGTCCCACAAAGTAATGACTCTTGAAAGGATCCAACAAATGACCAAACCATGTACATTTAACACAAAGTAATCTTTTGATGTTTTAAATTTAAGTAGTAGCTGTGTCCTCATTAGAACAACTTAAAATATAGTAGAGAGCATAAAAAAAAAAAAACCAACAACAAAGCCATTCACAGAGGTAGCTGTCCAATCCTCTATGCCCCAAGAACGTCTGGTCAGACCTCGAGCGAAGACACAGCATTCTGCATGGTAAATTACCCACAGGCACTCTTTCCCACTCACCAAGCGGCTTGTCCATGAACAGGAAACCAACACACATGGGAAATTCAACACAGGAGGTGATGTCATCCCTACAGGTCTTACTTATCTATTTCATTCATTTATTTCATTTTACTCATATTTTATTTCATCTACCTATCATTTTCAGCTACCATAAGAGCTGGCATTTAGCACAAACTCCTTTAAACCCCCCATGCAGAACAGGAAAAAAGTGAAAGTGAAGCCAGTCGCTCAGTTGTGTCTGACTCTTTGCGACCCCATGGACTGTAACCCACCAGGCTCCCCTGTCCTGGGGATTCTCCAGGCCAGAATACTGGAGTGGGTAGCCATTCCCTTCTCCAGGGGATCTTCCCAACCCAGGGATCAAAGCCGGGTCTCCTGCTTTGCAGGCAGATTCTGTACCATATGAACCACCAGGGAAGCCCTATGCAGAACAGAAGCCATACTGAAATAAAACTCTTAGGACAAAAGCAGCAGTCAAAGCAGGTACAAGTCACTGTGCTATTTACAGAGAGAGGGCAGCTCCAGCGAAGGGTAGAAACACATCCACGCAGGTGAAGATGAGATCCAGAATCTTACCGCTTGGAAAGTGGGGTGCTCGGGGATGGGGCTTGGTCAGCGCGCTCTGCACAGCCTGTTGGAAGTTTTTCCCAGGAGCCTGGTGCTGTGTGTACATGGAGTATATGGAGCTGGCGGCCACCGTCTGGGGTTTTCTGAAGGGTGGAAGGAGGGCATCCTTGGAAGGTTGAGGCGTGAAGGGTCGGACAGCGGCAGCAGGGGGACTCTCTTGCTTAGGACCTGGAGGAAGGGTCTGGTCTGCTGGGCCCACTGAAGGCCCGCCGGGGGCCAGCAGGACCCTCTGCTGTGGCACTGTGGGTTTGGGTTTACCTCCCATGGATGCAACAGCTGCTGACAACTGCGGAGCAGTTCCGTCTGGCTTCATGTCGGATGGTGACTGGTTAGTTTGTCCGAAATAAGGCAAATTTATCTGTTTTGGTTTTGATGGGACAGGAGGTGGTACCTTAGCCACATTTTTATTTGCAGCCTGTAAACACACACACAAACACACATACATACAATTAAAATATTGTATAACTGGGTACATGGAATGTTCTAGATAACCTAAGTTTTACAAGCATCAGTATAGACCGAAAAGACTAGCTCTACATCGAAAGGTCATTAAAAAGTTTTAAATCTCTGAGTTTAATCACATGTAAAAGGACCTTCAGTAATGCAATACAATTCCTATCCGGTACAACTTCCTCTGAGTCACCCCTTCCTCCTGGGGCAACTGTTTAAGTGTCCACTTGAAAACCTTTAATTGCCATTTTACATATTCACAGATGGCACCAGTAACTGAAAACCATTCCTGTTCAATGGAACTTTATGCAATCTGGGCCGTGTTGTAAAAAGAAAAACAAAAAAAAACAAAAAAACCCTAACTGGATCACACAGCCACAGCCTGGTCGTCAAAGGTTGGGATTCTAACAGTTACGGAAGATTTACCATCAAATTGCTTGATACTGCCTTAACCCCTTGAAGAGACAACATAACTAAGCAGTGTGAACACAATGTTCTTTAATGCACTTGTATTTTTTGGAGAGTCACACAAAATAAGACCCATAAGCCAGTCAGACATGCTCCTCCTGTATGATAGGAGACCACAAAAACACTCAAGTAACAGACCTGAAAATAACAGAATGCAGTCGTATTTTCTAATCTTCCAGGCTTCGTTTCTTTATTCTCTCTCACATTAGTACTTTCTCTTTTGAAAAACGCACGAAGAATTACTATAAAATGTTAAAACTGGGACGTCCTCACATACCTGAGCATCCCTCAGAATGTCTTCACTGCTCTGGTTCTTCCTGAGGGTACCGAAGGCAGGTGGGGCGGCAGACTGGTCCACGGTGTCAAACATCGAAAAGGGACGCACTTTCTTCTCCTTCTCCCTCAACGGAACCTCGCCATCATCCACTGAAGAAGACAGGAAAAAAAAAAATCACTCTAATAATCAAACTACTTGTGATAAACATTTCTTACTCATGTTACTCTCGCCACAATCTCTTTGAAATCCTACAGTCATTAAATGCTCTATTTTTAAATTAAGTTGATTAAAGAATAGCCCCATACTACAACGCTCATACCGTAATTCCCTGGCTAAAGGAAGCTGTTCTGGAAATAAACACGGTCCCTGGTTTTAACACACTAAAAAGTAGCTATCTAAAAAAGAATACTTAAGAGCCCTCAGACGGCCAAACGAGAATACTCAGGAAGAGCGCAAGTAAACCTCACCTTGGTCTGGAACGTTCCCGGAGCTTTTAGACACAGAGGCAGAGGCTTGGCTAGAGAAAAGATCTGCATTTGGAGGAGTCCAATCAGGGCCAAGCAGATGGATTTTAGAGCCTAGAACACAGAAAAGTAGCTACAATAACCCAGCATGCTAAGGACATTTTTAATGGTTCCCTTTGCTGCTAAGACGTTTAATCTCGTGAAAGTGAAAGTCACTCAGTTGTGTCTGACTCTTTGCAACCCCATGGACTATACATATACAGTCCATGGAATTCTCCAGGCCAGAATATTAGAGTGGGTAGCCTTTCCCTTCTCCAGGGGATCTTCCCAACCCAGGGATCGAACCCAGGGCTCCCGCATTTTAGGCAGATTCTTTACCAGCTGAGCCACAGGAAAGCCCTTCATCTCTAAAAATTGGTTTAAATCTCAGACTCATGACAAGCCCAGTATACTTACTTAGAAACATCAGATTTTACACTTGTATTAACAACCTAAGCATGTTCTCGCTTACTTTAAATAATCACAATCAGCATAAAGTCTGCTCGAAGCAGCAAGGACATGACTTCTCACAGGGTAAGAAAACATCACCATCACACCCAGAAAACAACGTCCAATTTAGCAAACCAAGGGCTCGCTGGTGTGTCTTACATAACCACCACAAGTGATGCACGCACAACGAAAGCAAAAACGCAGGCTTTCAGCCCATGTTTCTGACCGCAGTCTTGAATAAATCAAAACATTCAAGTGTTTTCTAAACTGGCATTTAAGCTTCAAAGCCGCAGCTTTTCTTTTACAGAAGTAACTCTTTCTACAATAAAACCCAGACTACGTAGCACTACTGCGTCACAGTGGTAATTACGGCAAAATAATAAATAATTATAAAGTTAACTATTATTTACTCATAATAGTGGCTAGGGAAAAAACACAAATCTAGTTTTTTCTCCTGAATATTAAGCTCGTTAAAGGATATTTTCATCCAGCTTTTCCTACAACTCTCCTTTCATTTTCTCCTCTTATTAATATAAAACTCTGGGGTGCAACCCCACCCTCCAAAATATCTGAGGACTACACAGAGAAAGCAAAGGTCACTAACACAAGGAGCCTCTATCACCTTCACTTTTTAAAAAAATTTATTTTTTTTTTAATTGAAGGATAATTGCTTTACAGAATTTTGTTGTCTTCTGTCAAACCTTAACATGAATCAGCCATAGGTATACAATATCCCCTTCCTTTTGAACCTCCCTCTTTTTACCTTCACTTTTATCTCCCAGTGTTTCCTTTTATTCTAAACATCCGTAGGCAAATTCTCACGCAGAAGCACATACGAACAGTAAACACCAACCATCAACAGAGTGGACCCACCACCTCACAGTCTGTGGAGATGACACCACTAACAGATATCTGGCCTTTTTACACAACAGGGAAAGTTCTCAAGTTGTTAACATCAGATCAAATTTTCTTTATTAATGAGCAGGCATTCAAACCAATTTTCAGGTTCTCAAAAACCTGATGTTTTATTTCATTTCCTGAGCAGAACTATATTATTGAGCATTAAGAAAATTATCATTTCTTAACCCCAAAGAACACAAGGAGGTTTTTAGAACTTCAACATGAACAAGCAATAAATAGGAAGACACCTTTTAAAACTCAAAACTTGGGGGGAAGAAATTTAAATTAAAAAAAAAAGACTTGCTGTGACGCACAAACAAAAGAAAGGTATACAAAAATAAATAAATAAATAAAACTGAAACTTGAAGGGAAATCACAGTGAGGAGGGGAACAGCTAGGCCATGGAAGGACTAGGAAGTGCCTGGTTTTACCTTTTGCTTGCGAAGAGGCCCCAGATCTCATGTTGGGCAGCGTCTGGACTTTCATGGGCCCCTCAGAAGCCTGCATGGCCCCGGGCCCGTCGGGCAGGGCTGGCTTCACCAGAAGTTCAGGCCGCGACGGGATCCGGGGCATAGTCGACGACTGGATGTAGGGGCCGACCGCGGCCACGCGACTCGGCCCCGACGCCCCCGGCTGGGGCACGTGTCCATCAGACGAGACCTTGTTCGGAGAAAGCACGGGGCCTTTAGTATTGCAAGTCAGGCCGGATCCAACTCAGAAAAACCCGTGACACCATGATCATTTTAACTGCTAAAATCCAGCACTTTCAAGATCTAGCCATCGAGTGTACCAGAAACGTCCCCCGACAAAAACACCCCCGGGTGAAGTCTCACCCACACTTCATTACAAGAATTAGAAAGAAGAGCAGAGCTACGGAGGGGATAATATTAAAAGTACAAGAAAAGTGGACTCTCTCTCAAGGAGCCACAGGCCCTGTCTCTCTTCCAAGGATGCACCCAGCAGTGTTTCTGAAATACGCAAGCACCGGCCTCACTGGGATGGTCACTGTCCCCTCCCCCTGGCCCCGGCCAACCGCGCACTTACTGGAAGGTTCTCTTTCTGCTGCAGGGCCGCCTTCTTCTTCCACAGCCGGTCCCTGAGCTCATTAACACGCTTGTCCATCACCGCCACTTCTGAATTGCGCTTATTCAAACACTCCCTCTGTTGTTGCAGCTTGGCATTCTGCTCCTGGTTCAGTTTGTTTCTTAACTGAGTAAAATTAGGGGAGAAAAAAGTAGCCGAGGAGTAGGCAGAAAAATTTCCCAAACAGATAATCACACGGTTCACTATTATATAATTTCTAAAAATGTACGGTCCCTCCACACTTCTCATCTCATGGTTTAAAATGAAGTGCTAGACCACCAGCTGTGGTCACAATGAAGGCCTCAAGTTTCCTGTCTGAGGTATCATAAAGTTTATTCTGGATTCTGTGGAGCTTAGGTCTTCCTCCCCGTCCCCACCCCTTTAAGGAAAAGAGGTGGAAATCCAGGACTTCCTGGCCTGTATGTGGACAATGCTGTGGGGCTGGAGAAGAGGTGCCACCGGAATGTCACAAGAGGCCACTGTTTACCTGAAGCTCCTTGTAGAGCCGATCGAGCTCAGCCACCGCGGACTGGTTGTCATGGTGACCGTCAATCCTGCCGTTCTTCAGCATCTCCAGTTGTCTCGTAAGTTCCTCTACTTTTGACACAGCCAGAACAAGCTCCCTCTGCTTTTGCTGGAACAAACTATTCATCTGTTCAATTTCCTCCACTAAAGGAAGAATGAGAAAAGCAACAATTGTTGAAAAGAAAAATGAGAAGGGATCGCTTCCCGGGCAACCTAAGATGTACCATAAACTTTCTCATAAAAAGCAAAGAAAATTTTCAGAAGTGTTCTAGAACCAACCGATTCCTTTATAAGCAACTGAAACCAACAAAGACATCTATAAACCAAATCACTAAAGTTTTAATTAAAATGGTATTATAATCAATGGAGCTATTAATATGAATAAAAATCCTTGCCTTCATTGAACCTTCAGTCACAAAAATATTTTGAGAGACAGAAAAAAAAAAAACTACTACTCTATTTTCCTAAAAGCAACCTTGTCTAAAACATTCAATAGCTGAATTCAATTCAGGGGAACCAGCAGCTTCAAAACTTCAGTGAATTATACTTTTCCCAAAAATTCCTTTTAAAGTGACCTACATACAAAGTCTCATCTTAGTCCTCTTACTTATTACGAATTTATACAAACTTCCTACACCAGGGTTTTTCTATACACAAACAGTTTGCAGCATTTAGCACTGAAGTAAACTTACTGGGACAACTCACCAAGTTTCCCATTGCTTAGCCTCTTCTGTTCCACGTGGCCTTTAAGTGCTCTCACTTTTTTCAGCTTCGCTTCCTGATTCTCAGCTATTTCTTTGAGCCTCTTAAGCTTTTCTTGTTCAGCTGCTTGTTGCTGTTGACGCTGATCTTGCTGTTTCAAAAACTTCAACCGCTGTTCCTAAAGATATAAGCCATCATCAAACTTGTCATTTTAAACAGCAGACCACTAACCTACAATCACACCCTGAGATGCCCAGACTGACGCGTATCTATGGCATCGCTCTGGTCTTACCATCTGTCCTCACCCTGCCATCAGAACCACCTGGGGAGTTTGTGAAAAACATGCTCCTGAGCTCAACCCTAGAATCTACTTCTTAAGGCGGTAAGATCCAGGAATCAGTACTGTTATCTAAGTGGTCTTTTTGCAGCAAGCAAGCAGTGATCTGTGAACTAGTTTTCATGAGCTGCAGCCATTAATTTTAAGAAGGAGCTCATGCAGAGATGGGAAGCAGTAAAAGAAAGTTATTAAATGACACACTTTGAAGTTAAATTTGGATTCAGACTCAAGCTCTGCCACTTATTAGCTATGAGACTTTGGGGCAAATTACATAACCTCATTGAGTCCACAAGTCTGTGTCTTCACCTATAAAATGAGATGATCACTAGTC
The DNA here is from genome assembly GCF_023699985.2 of Odocoileus virginianus. Taxonomy (NCBI): domain Eukaryota; kingdom Metazoa; phylum Chordata; class Mammalia; order Artiodactyla; family Cervidae; genus Odocoileus; species Odocoileus virginianus. The sequence goes on along the minus strand of NC_069684.1, from coordinate 51,581,247 downwards.
CCTCTAGGGCTGCAGTGAGGATTCGATGCAACGTGCAATGGAAATCTCTGTGAACAGCATCTTACATAGTTAGGGCACACTCGGTACCCTGAGTAAAGAGCCAAAGAACTACTTTCTAAAGAATGCCTTTAGAAAACTGTAATTATGCAACTTACAATTTTATTCCTATTATATCTAAAATTTCAACTGAGGATAAACAGAGCCACACAATTTATACTCAAGAGTAAACTTCTCAGATCTGGGTGGCTAGCACATACAAGAACACAGTTTCAAAATAAGACCTTGATTTTAAAGATTTATTCTATTAACAATCGAATTTTTTATTTGAATTCATGTCCTTGCTACTCAAGGAATGCTGCATCAGCACCACATGGGATCACATTAGAAATGCAAAATGACAGACCCCCAACCCACACCGACTGAATCAGAACATGCATTTTTAACAAAATCCCTAGGTGATTCATATGCACGTTAAAAGTATGAGAAGCAACGTTACATAGGATTTCGAAAAAGCAGGTGTCTAGCATCAAAAGTAGAAAAGGATGCACAGGTACATTTGAGGCCACTAACCCTCTGATGTATAAAAAAATAGCTATTGAATACCTTTAAATATTGTGTTTTCTACATGGGAACCATATGGAAAAGTTTGATTTGTAACTTCAATACATATTTTAAGTGTTAAGAAAAGAAAAGGATGCATAGGAACCCTACGAAGTATTACAGGGAAGGCCACAGTGCGTGCTGAGAATGATGTTGAAAAATCCCTGGCCATCACTTCAAAGCCGTGCTGGGGACCTTGCTACTCAAACTCTCAGGTGTCCACCCCAGTGTCAGTGAACGTACAGACCCTCAAAGACTGGTCAGCAAAGACACTGAGTGTTTAGACCAAGGCTGACAGACTACACAGCCTATTGTCTGTGTTCGTAAGCAAAGTTCTCTTGGCACATGGCCACATCCATTCGTTCACCCATTGTTTATGGCTGCTTTCCAGCCACAAATGCAGAGCTGAGACTGTACAGCCTGCAAAGCCTAAAATATTTCAGCCCTTCAGAAACCGTGACGACAGCTGTAGACTATTAGCCCAAGGCTGGCAGGAGCACCCGCAGGAAGACTGCTTTTGAGTGTAATGGAGAAACTTCCCATATTTTCTCTGTTCAAGGAGAGGACAAGCTTTAATTTGTGGGTGGAGCATGTCCCCAAGTAGAGGCAAGCAGCCTGTTATCGGTGCCAAGTAGCAGCTGGGGACAGGTGAGCATGAGACTTTGAAGTTCCTCCCGATTCAAGATGAAGTCAGCCCAGGCTAGCACCTGCAAGCAAAGCTGAAAGGCTCTTTATGCCTTCCCTGTTTTACTGACACTCAGCATAGCGTGGTTAACTTTGATCAGGATCGGGGCAAGGAGGATCTAAAACAACTGAATGATTTCAGGATTTCTACAAAACGCTACATTGAAGAGAAGAAAGCACCACACGGCAGATACCTGTCAGGCTGATGTTATCAACTCATATTTGAGGGAACCAGCTTACTAGCAAGGGTGGAGTGCAAACAGCTTTACTTACACATGAACGGGAGTGGCCTGCTAGGTCTCTGAAAACATGGCCATTACCTTAGTGGCCAGCATTTGTTGCTGGGCCTCAATCTGTTGCTGCTGGCGGGATGCCATTTCCTGAAGTTCAGCAAGTGTCAGATCCATTCTAGGACTATTAACCTACCAAAAAAAGTGCAAATACTCCAACTCAGTATAAAATGATCATGGAGACTCCTCCCTCAAATCATGCAATCATGACAAAATTATTTGGCTATTTTTCTCCCATCATATTAAAGAAGTCATTAATTTTTATATTAATATTCCCATATTGACTTAGTAAGATTTAAAACATAATGATACACAGACTCTTTTAAGTTGTAAATTTAAGTTAAATAGTTTCAGTACTGACACAAATGGAACAATTTGGAATCACCTTGTTCTATAGTTAAATTAGGAAGGCAGTGTTTGACCATATCAAACATGATGTTGGGGTATTTGGCAGCAAACTTGGAATACAGTCATCAAAACATCCTTTAAAAAATGTAACACTGGAATTTAAAAAATTCAAGATACAGTAGGTCATCAGAGACAAAGCAAGATGTCTACTATACTCCCTAAACATCCATTCGACATGATCCTAAGAGGTTCTGGCTAGAAAGAAAGGAAGGCAAGAAGAAAGAAACTATATCCAGATTGCAAAGGGAAAAATCTTCTGTCTTTACTCAAAGACAATATAATCATCTATGAAGAAAAGTCTATGGAATCTATAAAAAGCTACCAGAACTAATAAGTTATTTAGCAAGAATGCAGGATAAAACATCAATATGCCAAAATCAACTATATCTCTATACATTAGCAACACCCAGAAACCGAAAAAAGAAATTTTTTAATATCATTAACAGCATAAAAACTATGAAGCACTCAAGAATAAATCTGACAGATGCTCAGGCCTGACACTGAAAACTTCAAAACATGGCTGAGAGAAGACCTATTTGGGGAGGAATAATGTGGTGCTTGTGAACTAAAAAGCTCAATACTGTCAAGATGGCAATGTCTCCCATAGTGACCTACAGAGTCAAGAGAATACCGACTCTGATTTATAAACAAATAAATCAATTGGCAAATTCTACAATTTCATATGGAAGTACAAATGATACAGAATAGCCAAAACAACTTCGAAAAGAAGAGTTAGAAAACATACGCTGCCTGACTTCAAGACTAACCACGCTTTAGTAATCAATACATTGTGTTACTGATATCATGTTAGATAAACAGATCAATGAAACAGAAGGCAGAGTACAAAAACAGACCCACACATACACTGGTAACTGAGTTAAGAGAATGGGCAATTGAGTAGAGAAGGAATAGTCTTTTCAACAAATACTGCTGGTACAACTGGATATCCATACACAATAAACAAAATGCACTTCTCTCACAATATATGCAAATGTTAATTCAAAATGGATCCTAAACTCACATGTAAGATCTAAAACTTCTAAGCTGATTAATTATACTGTATTGAAGTCATAGACTGGGAAAAATATTTGCCAATTATCTAATAAAAAACCTTGGATCCAGCATATATAAAGAACTCTTAAACTCAATAAGGAAGCAAGCAACCCAATCATGAAAAAGATAAGCAGAAGAGGTGAACAGGAAGTTCCCTAGTGGTCTAAAGGTTAGGATTCAGTTATCTCACTGCCATGTCCTGGATTCAAAACCTGGCTGGGAAAGTGAAATCCCAAAAGCCCTGCAATATGATTAAAAAAAAAAAAGTGAACAAATATTAACACTTCACTAAAGACAATATATGAATGGCAAATAACCACATGATAGATGCCCAATACCATTAACCATCAGAGAAATACAAAATAAAACCAGAATGTACTACCACCACACACCTAGCAGAAGCCAAAATTAAAAGGACTGACCATACCAAATGTTGGCAAGGATGTGGAAAAACTAGAACTCTCTGATGAGGACGATAAAACAATCACTTTGGAAATCAGTCTGACAGCTTCTTAAAAAGTTAACAAATGAACGAACCATTCTACTCCTAAGTATTTACTTAAGAGAAATATTAATAAAAGCATATGTCCATACAAAGATGTATATCCAAGTACTTATCACAGCATGATATAGAATAACTGTAAACAATCAAAATGTCCATCAACAGAGGAATGGATAAGGAGTGGTATAACCAGACAACAGATTATCTCTTAGCAATACAAAGGAATCAACTACTGATACACAACAAAATGAATAAACCTCAAACTATTTATCCTGAGCAAATGCAGACAGAAAGAGTATATACTGAATGACTCCATTTATCCTAGATTCTGGAAAACAAAACTAATTTATGGTGACAGACAGCAGACCACCTAGCAGTTCCCTGAGGATGGGAAGGGAGGCAAGAAGGAACGATTACAAAAGAATATAAGGAAACTCTTTTGGGGGGGGGTGATCAAATATGTTCATTATCTTGATTATGGTGACAGCTTCAGAGGTGTACACAAGTCAAAACTCATCAAAATGTATACCCAACATGTGAGCAGCTTGTTTGTTGTTGTGTTGTGTTAGTCACTTAGTCACGTCCAATTCTTTTCGACCCCACAGAGCCTGCCAGGCTCCTCTGTCCATGGAATTCCCCAGGCAAGAACTCTGGAGGGGGTTGCCATTCCCTTCTCCCAGGGATCTTCCCAACCCAGGGACTGAATGAACCCAGGTCTCGCACATTACAGGCAGATTCTTTATCATCTGAGCCATCAGAGAAGCCCTATGTATAGTTTATTACACGTCAATTATATATTAATAAAGACATTATTTAAAAACCCAGTGAAGGGGGCTTCCCTGGTGGCTTAGTAGTGAAGGATTCACCTGCCAATGCAGGAGATACAGGTTTAATCCCTGGTCCGGGAAGATCCCACATGCTACGGAGCAACTAAGCCTGTGTGCCACAAATATTATTGAGCCTGTGCCCTAGAACCTGGGAACTGCAACTATTGAAGCCTGTGGGCCAGAGAGTCCATACTCTGCAACAACAGAAGTCACTACATGAAAAGCCCACACAATGCAACTAGACAGGAACCCCTACTTGCTGCGATGAGAGAAGAGCCCAAGCAGCAACAAAGACCCAGAACAGCCAATAAATAAATTTAAAAAAATTGTTTAAGTGTTATAATATTTTCATAATTTAAAAAAACTAAAAAAAAAAAACAAACAGTGATGGGACTTCCCTGGCAGTCCAGTGGTTAAGACTCCAAGCTACCACTGTGGGGGGCACGGGTTTGATCCCTAGTTGGAGAACTACAATTTTGCATGTCTCACGGCAAGGCCAAAAAATAAATCAATCATTTAAAAAAAAATAAAAATCCAGTGATGGGGAAAGATACATTGTGTCAAGATACACTGAAATCTCATTAACAGTCAGACCATTTTTGTTATCCTCATATCAGCCTTTCATCACTAAGATAACTATGAGATCAAAGAAGAGAAATAGGAAGAATTTGGGGAAGGTGGAATAAAAGCAGTGTGGATTGGAGAGGTAATTTAGCTAATCCCTAACAAGGTTAAAAATTCTAAGCTCTGAAAAGAAAATGTCTACAAGGAGTCCCAAAGACACCTGCTAAAATTCATATGCAATAGCAAGAGCATTATATATCATTAATGATAAAAGCAATAACAGCAACAAATAAAATCACCAAAAAAAACAAATACTTCCTCGAACTTATTCAATACTTGTTCTGTATTTGTGATATATCCAGCATCTGACTTTTTTTAACAGCCACGCTGTTGTTGTACAGTCATGAAGTTGTGTCTCTCTGTGACCCTATGGACTTTCAGCAGTCCAGGCTTCTCTTTCCTACACTATCTTCCAGAGTTTGTTAAAATTCATGTCCATTGAGTCAGTGATGCAATGTAACCATTTCATCCTGCCATCCTTTCTCCTTTTGCCTTCAATCATTCTCAGTATCAGGGTCTTATCCAGTGAGTCAGCTCTTCACATCAGGTGGGCAAAGTACTGAAGCTTCTGCTTCAGCATCAGTCCTTCCAATGAATATTCAGGGTTGATTTCCCTCAGGATTGACTGGTTTGATCTCCTTGCAGTCCAAGGGACTCTCAAGAGTCTTCTCTAGCACCACAGTTCAAAAGCATCAATTCTTTGGCACTCAGTCTTCTTCATGGTTCAACTCTCCCATCCAAACATGACTACTGGAAAAACTACAGCTTTGACTAAATAGACATTTGTCACCAAAATGATGTCTCTGCTTTTTCAATTGCTGTCTGGGCTTGTCACAGCTTTCCTTCCAAGGAGCAAGCGTATTTTAATTTCATGGCTGAAGTCACCATCCGCAATGATTTTGGAGCCCAAGAAAATAAAATCTGTCACTGCTTCTACTTTTTCCCTTTCTATGTGCCATGAAGTGATGGGCCCAGATGCCAAGATCTTTGGTTTTTGAATGTTGAGTTTCAAGCCAGCTTTTTCACTCTCCTCTTTCACCCTCATCAAGAGGCTCTTTAGTTCCTCTTCACTCTTTGCCATTAGAATGGTATCATCTGCCTACCTAAGGTTGTTGGGTATTTCAATAACCATAGAGATCATTAATCACTTTCTCATGAAATAAATTTAAAATAAGCCTTTAAAAAAGGGTTGCCCTTAATCACCTACTGAATAAAAAAGTAACAGTGAATGAAATTAAAAGTTAAAAAAACAGCATCACTGTGGTCCAAACACAAATGGGTAAAATGATCACTTACGCCATTCTCCTTTCTTCGATGTTCACCTGGAACTTTTACACCATTTCTTTTTAAACTTGGATCCTGAGACCTTGGTCCACTCACTAAGCACAAAATTCAAAAAGTATGCATTAACACTAGAGGTGACAGATATTTTAAGTACCAGTTCATTTCTCAGTTATGTTATTAATGTTCTCTAGTACTTTAAGTTGAAAATATACTTAAAATATCAATACTTTCTAATACCAATGAAGTTAAGGTCTCACAGATTCAACCTGTTCTAGAAAACTTTACTTGGAACAGTGAATAGTCAGCACTAGAAAACGTCACATGCTAACCATTCCCTAGAAAAGCTGCATGAGTCAGGTGCTAAAGGAGAAAAATTAAGAATATAAATATACTTCTTATTATGGGTCACTCATACCATTTGCCTACACTGTCTGTTCCCAGTTCTCTATTTAGCTACTCAGAAATAAAATTGGGAATAGTCTCACTGAAAGAAATAGGTGAAAATTAATCAACCCACCCTTGTACTCATTAAAGTGTGTGTAACTTCCACGGGAAGGAAGCAATTGAAACAGAACAAGTAGTGTTTCGAATTTTGCGGTAATTCCTAAGTACTAGCAAGTACTTCCCCATTTAAGTAAAAAAAATTTCATTTTCTTAGCATGGCAAAGTACTAGTTGGCAAACTGTACATTCTGCTTTTTTGGGTAAAAAGAACTTTTCAGGTCCAAATATATGTTTCTCAGTGTCACTTAATGTATCATGATGAGAAAAGAGTTTTAACTTAAACTGATAAATTGCAAAATATCACAGAGAGTTTCTTAAATACATGAAATTAAGCTCATAACTGTACTTACCAGATGTTAGAGAAAAAAAACTAAACTACTTCCCAACTAGTTTTAGATTAAAATTTCCTCTGAATCAAATGTTTGTGGTATCTGCCTGGAAGCTTGGCACAAATTCCCACAAATAAGTAAATAAATATGTCTATCCTCAGAGCCACGTACCATACTTATACCTAATTCCAACATTTTCTCAGCTTTACTTTTAAAACTGTTCATTTTTCTGGCAAAATAGCTCAGGTACCTGTCACAATATTTCTGCTAGAAAAAAGAAAAATCTATCATTCAGGAATAATTGCTTTCTTTGCTGCCTCCAAGAGAGAGCAACTGAACTGGCATGTTCAGTCACATAATTAGAATAAAAAGCAAGAGCTTTGGAAATAATGTCATATTAAAAAAAGAGAAAAAGGTAATGGATTTCCATGGTGGTGGTCCAGAGGTTGACTCAGCACCTTCACTGAAGGGGGCATGGGTTTGACCCCTGGTTGGGTCACATGCTGCATGGTGTAGCCAAAAAAAGAAAAGTCATACATTCTGGGTCACAGGTCCTAGTTAAACCAGAAAAAGAATACAGTAACAGTCTCTTAATCTGTAATCTAGACGTCTAGAACCACAAAGGTTGACACTAAAGAGCAATCCTGTTTAATCCCAGTTTTATCCCAGTTTTGACACTATGTGGCACTGGTGTTTTGCAACAATGTAAAAACAGCACCTTTATCTTCAGATTGTATTTCTCACATTGCAGACACACTGAAACTGCATATTGCACTATTGAGAAGCTATTTAATAATTTACCAGGTACCACAGAGGAAGATATTTGAACTGAAGGATGAAGGGAGAAAATTCAACTAATTGATTAACAGGAGATATATCCAATAATGTAAATAAAGAGCAAAATAAAAATTAGATGCAGATGTCAAAATCACAAAAAACAAGGCAGCTTTGGGGGGAAAAATGCATGTTTATTTAAAATAGAATTACAGACACAGTGAAGCCCAAAGGCCGAGGAACCAGCCAGGATAAGGAGACTCAGGTTCCCCTCCTGGCTCTGCCTCCTGGTATGTGGCCTCTGACAAGGCATCTCACCCTTAAGTATCAGCGTTTCTCATCTATAGAGCAGAAGAGACCAGACCAAGTCAATTCTGGGGTCTCTCACACCTCTGATATTGTCAAATGGCTGCCATATGGACATCTGTACTAAAGGAATAAAACTTAAATTCTGTAACATGTAATAATTAACCTCTGTTATCGGCATTCTAACTCTCAAGAATTTTTCAATATATACTAAAGTCACAAACCTTCAACTTTCCACTTTAAGCATCCCAACATTTTTAAAAACACCTAGTAACCCAGCTCCAACCAATGGCTTTCCGCTGAGAACAAAGGCTTCCCTACAGATCTCAAGACTTGAAACTGTTTTCTCTCCTACATCCTATGAGACCTCCAGAGTCACAGGTTTGACTGTTCTCAATGTCTAGTGCTGCTTTCAGCCCACCATTTCTGATCTCCACATTTCACCTTCTACCCTCTGCTTACCATCATCTAGAAACTCTGGTCACAACTCTCAGTCATAGCAGATGTGACCATATGACCCCCCCCCTCCCCGTTCTCTTTGCCCAAGTCCCCCCTTCATTTTGGAAGACCTCACCATCTAAAAGCTTGCCTCTCATATCCACAACTTCCTGTCTCCTCTCTAATTCAGGTTTATTTCATGGTCCAGTACAAGACCACGTTATCTCGAAATGCCCTCTTCCTGACATGTTAAATTCAAACTTCTTACTTTTTGACCGCAGTTACCTCTCGCTATACCTGTTCAATAACCTGAAACTTGCAGTTTCTTTCCCTGCAGCCCCTCTGCCTTCACTTCATCCCCATCTCTGCCTGAATGCCATCTCGCCAACATCCTGTTTCTCCTCGTCTCACCAACTTTCCACTGAACTTGTCTGGCCAAATGCCAACCTTGGGTCCATCCCACCATCTTCTCCTCTACGACCCTCTGGGGTACAGAGCACCACCGCGGCAAACTCACCCGTGGGCTCCTGGTGCCTCATCTCCACTGTCCGCTAGGGGCCCTGGCCTGCCGGTCCCCTGGCCACACTCTCTCCTAGTCTCCACCAGGGCCTCCTCCCTCAGAGAAAACAAGCGTTTTCAGATGAGAGGCCCCTCCCACTGCTCCCATAGACAGCACCCATTTACTGCCTCTGGGAAGCTTCCCTTCCACCCTGTTAAAATGGAACAGACCCTTTCCTTACCCTCCTAACTCACTCCTCGCCCCCCTCGCCCCCAAATTTCCCCCTGGCTAACTTGCCCATCGAGCATTCCCTTCCTCCTTGTATTTCAAACCCCTGCTCTACTGACTCCTTTCCTTCCCGCCCATATTAAGAGCTGTAGTCAGGGGACTTCCTTGGTGGTCTGGTGATTAAGACTGTTCTTCCAAGGCAGGGGACACGGGACTGATCCCTGGTGGGGGAACTATGATTTCACATGCCGTGTGGTGCAGCCAAAAAATAAAACATTAAAAAAAAAAAAAAACCTGTCATCAAGCTTTTCCCATCTTCCAACAAAACACAACAAACAGAACCACACCCTTTTCTGCCCACGCTATAGAGTCAGGGCTTGGGAGAGAGGGCTATCCTCACTGTTCCCCCTTGCTTCTTGCTCACTCATCCATCAAACTGCCTGCTCCTGATCACGGGTCACCTCTCCCGAGCATGAAACTGAAGTCTGAATCTTTGTCATGATCAACAGGGATGCTACCTACCAACATCCCTACCAGGGGGGCGTTCGTGGCGAAGGAAGAACCGAACTTCACTCCTCTGACTTCCAAACCGCTGCAGGACGTCGAACATTCGCTCATTATCGGCAACTGGACGTTCTAAAAGAAACGAACAAATCATGTTACCTGGTAACACATCACTTACTGTCTACCCTTCATACAAATAATGCATTATGAATGAAGAAAATACTATCAAGGACCTTTTTAAAAAAAAAAAAGAACCCTTAGAAAATGAAGTATCACCAGCTTACCACCCACATAATCAGGGTCAAAGCCGGGTGGAATATGGGGGTAGGAAAGGACGGGGTCAGGGCCACCGGCTACAGCTCAGGAGTTGGATTCAGTGGCCCCTCACTAGTTCAAGGCAGGCCGTGAAGCTCTGCAGGTTCCAGAGTTCCTGTCATCTATTTCACACGATGGTCTCTGAGGTCTCTGTTAACTCTAATAGTTCTATGATTCTCCAGGTATATGAACGAAAACTTAAAAACAACTTTCTAAACAGCCTTTTCTTTCTATTGGGGATTTTTTTTGACAATTTTACAAACCATGTTTAAAAAAAAAAAATCATACACATGCATTTCCAAACAAAAGTCTGTTTACTGCCCTGAAAATATTCCTTGAGACAAAAAAAAAAAAAAAAAAAAAAAAAAAGAGGCATAGCTAAATACTCTACTACATGGGAACTGTAATCTTCCAATCTTAAGGAATCTGAACATAAAACCCAAATATACTGTTTGAGGATGCCAACGGTTTAAAATCAAAGAAATCATTTCTAATGTAAGAATGCTGCAATGCCCCCCCCCCCCCAATTCAATGCACTTGTCAGTAATCAAGGACACTGAGTACCTTAAATAAACAACATGGGCACACAAGGGAGCAGCCAAAGGTTCAGCAGCCAATTCTGTGAACTAACCCTGAACTTAATCGGCTTGGTGGCAACAAAGTACAGCTTGGGTTCTATTTACAGCAACATGAGGTAATAAGTAGACACAGATACCCTCTTCTCTAAACCAGAGAAAGTCTAACTAAGACTCCCCCAAGAGGAAACACCCTGAGCTGAGCAGATACCTTCCTGAAAGAAATTCTGGGCAGCCCTTCCACCTCCTCACAAAAACAAAAATCATACACACACACACACTTTATTTCAAAAGAAATGAAGTGATTTCCAGTCCATGCAGACCCTCCACCTCCTCACAAAAACAAAAATCACTCTCTCTCTCTCTCACACACACACACACACACACACACACACACACACACTTTATTTCAAAAGAGATGAAGTGACTTCCAGTCCATGTTGAGTGTGGACCTTCTAGGTCTAGAAGCTAAGGTCCTAATGGCCTCAGTGACAAAATGTATATATCAGACTTAGGCCAGCACAAGCTTAAATACACTTCAAAGGTTCTCAAAGCCACCCATTTACCCCATGCTCCAATGAAACCCGTCCCTCGTCCTGGCATCCATGCCTATGTGACTTTGAACAAGCCATTTCCAGCACTGAGAACTGTCCCCAGCACCCTCTTCTCCTTCGGCAGATGGAGCACCTTCATCTGTTCCTGAAGTCATCACCCTGTATGAGAGAAATGTCTGCTAATTCCTGCTTTTACTCTGACAGCACACTTTCATCTTTCTCTTCTTTATAGTCAAGCACAGTTCCTAGCAAATAACAAGAATCCAAGATACATTCTCTCAGCAAATAAACCAGTGGGGAGTGAGAAAATGGAGATGGCAAATGAAAGCTACCGTTTTTTACAAGCGGCATGTGGGATCTCAGCTCCCTGCAGAGGGATCGAACCTGTGTCCTCTGTGTTGGATGCACAGTCTTAACCACTGGACTGCCAAGGAAGTCCCAAAAGCTACTTATTTTAAAAGACAGTTAAAGGAAATGGGAAACTTGAGAAGCTAACAAAGTAGAAGTAACAGATTTACTATTTTTAAAATGGCACACCTTGGACAAGTTACAGCAAAAAAAAAAAAAAAAAGAGGAGTTGAAAACGTAACAGCTATTACTTGTTGAGTGTGAACACTAAATGCGCCAGGGCCTATGCTAAGCCCCCTTCAAATGTCAGCTCCCAGGATTCTCACACAATCCTGGCAATAGATTCATTTATTATCCCAATTCTGTAGGAAAAAAAGTAAGGATTATAGAGATTAAGTATCTTGTCTGAAGTTATAAAGCTAGTAAATGAAGAGACAAGATGCTGATACCCATGACCTTGCTCTTAATCACAACATCATACAAAGAACCTTCAAATTAATTATGAGTTCTCTGCAACCAATCAAAATTCCCAAAGAACTTTTCATGGAAACTTTCAATTCTAAAACATATCTGAAAAAGAAAATATGCAAGAACAGTACAGGAGCACAATGAAATAAGCAGCTGCCTTTACAGATACCTAATCTATTATAAAACTAGAGTAAACTTAAACTATTTGGTCCTCATCAAATTTTTGCATCTGGTCTCATGTCACTGGATGTATTCCACTCTCTCCTAGGTTACAGTCTATGGGAACCTAAGAGTATGCTACTGCTGTGTAAAAATTGTATAATTCTTAATTATCTTGAAGTGGTTCATAGTACTTTTCAGGCCTACTATATCCTTCTACTTCTCTGTATATTCATTTTATTAATTTTTGAGGGTTTGATATTGAAACTCCAAGTAAAAAATTTATTTACTAAAAAAATGATTGCAATGTATAGTGGAACTATATGTAACCCTGTTCTATATTTCCTAAGTCTCTGTAAATGAGTTATCATATTTTCATAATTTAAAAACTAAGAAAAATTAAATTAAAAAAAAAACACAACTATTTGGTCCTATCATAAATAGAAGAAAAAAAATAAAAGTAACTGGCTGAAGCTTATAGAAACATACTTCCTATGAGATATAACAAGAATATGAAGTGAAGTTTCACATCAGTAAGGAAGAAACCAAGTGTTTTCAATAAAACACTTAAAAAAATTCACTATCCACCTGGGGGAAAAATATTAGATCTCTAATTTACACTAGTCAGAAAAATTAATGAGAAAGAAGAAGGGGAGGGTGAGGAGGGAAGGGAAAAAACTTTAAAACTTAATGGTACAAAACAACAGCAGACTATGTTTCCAGCCTTGACATAAAGAAAAGACTTTTTTAAACAACATACAACTAGGCCTGAGTTCTAGAAGAGTTGTGTTTTTCTATAACACCGACAAATCAAGAAGGAAAAAGGCAAAAGTCAAAAGAGACATGAGCAAAGACTATGATGAAACAATCTTTTTTTTGTTCCAATGGAAATCCAAGTGGCCAGTAGACAAATGAAAAATGAGCAACTTCAGCATCAGCTTAGCAAAAGTAAGAATTTTATTGTATTAGTATCTTTTTTTGATGAGGGATACTTTTAGAAATTACTGGTAGAAGTGTGAATTTCTACAGCCTTTGCTGAGGGAAATCTGGTGAAATATATTCAAATTTAAAATGTGTGAACCTTTAAGCAAGCAATCCCACTTCTGGGTTATCTACCCTAAAGAAATGTTTGCACATGACCAAAAGGCTCCTACAAGACCTTCTCCTGCAGCATTTATAGAAACAAGAGAATTAATTTAAATGTTAGTGAATAAAGAAATGGTTAGAGATTAACTGCAGTTTGTGCATAATAGTATGGAAAATTATGATAATTAAAAACAATGGTGTAGAAAAGACCTACAAGAATCAGAAAAGACTAATCAGAAAAGACCTCCAAGCTATACTGTAAGTTAAAGTGAGAAATTGCAGATATCGAGATGTATGATACTGTTACATGAAGAAAAAATAAGAGAGGACACAAAACTATTTCTATAGTTACAGAGAAAAGTCTGAAAAGTTATCTGCTAAAATTATAAGCAATTATACATCAAGCAACACAAGATGGGCTTGTGGGAGAGATTTCCATTCCATCTGTATTATTTGCCTTACAAAAAAGAATCCATTCATGTGGTCTCTTTTTTTTTAACTAAAAAAAAATAGAAGAAAGAAAATCCTTTAAACATCCTCATTACATAGCAAGGGCTACTGAACCCAAGTGAGCAAGATACTAGAGAGGAAAGGGAAACAGTGGAATCAAGAGTTTCAAGGGAGAGGGTGAGCCTTGGCAAAGGAAGAAAGTCAGAAAGAAGGGTGGGCGCACATCCAGAGGAACCTGAGGCAAGCACCGGGGGAGGAGAGTGAGGAAGCTCACAGTGCATGGTCTCAATCACTTTTCTTCGGGCAAGTTATTTGCAGAATGCAGGGAGGCCACCAGAGCAGCTAGAAGCTCGTTTATTCTTTCAATAAATATTTACTGAGCACTCCCTCTGAGCTGGGGCACAGCAAGGAATGAGACAAGCAGGTCTCTCCTCTTAAGGAGTTTACATTCTCGTGCGTGTGTGTGAGGCTATGCGGATTAAAGAGGCAGCAGATTAATAAACACACACAAAAACCAGACAGACACGTCTCATGCACAGGATCAAACCGGGATGATGTAATAGAGAATCTTGTGCCTGCTTTGGGGGGAAGCTCAGAAGAAACACCTCCGAAGAGCCAACGTGTTAGCTGCAATCCAAATGACCAGAAGGAACCAGCAACGACAATCTGGGAGTGCAGCAGAAGCAGCTGGCACCAGGGGCTCTGAGGTGGGAAACAGTTTCATTTATCCAGGAACATAAAAACAGCTGCAGGAGGCAAGCAAGGAGGAAAACGGTGCCAGATGACATTAAAGACCTCACAATCTAAACTCTAGACTTTGGATTTTATCCTAAGTAGAATAAAAAAGTTAAAACAAGAAAGTCAAACTAACAAATTTTCATTTAATAAGGATCATTTAGGGGGACTTTCCTGGTGGTCCAGTGGCCAAGACTCCATGCTCCCAATGTTGGGGGCTCAGGTCCGATCCCTAGTCAGGAACTAGATCCCATATGCCGAAAAAAACTAAAAGATCTTGCAAACCACAAGGAAGAGCCCATGTGATGCAACCAAGACCCGGCGCAGTCAAAAAAAAAACTTAAATTTTTTTTTTTTTTTAAACAAAAAGGATCACTTGGGTTTCTTTACAAAAATGAGCTAATCTAGTTCCTATGTGAAGTAAGCAGCTCAGGGAGAATGAAGAAAGTCTTCACCAACACCCAGCTGTAGGAAAATCAACTAAAGATGATTAAGAAAACTCACATGGGAAGCAGAGGGTGTTTGCTGAAGTCACACACCCGAACGGTGTGAATGCAGTGAACACAGTGGGAAACGTGCACTTAGACAAACTGCACCCAAAGGGGAGAAAAAGGAAACAGTAAGGGCTCACCCAAGCTGTACAGGAATAGAGCAGAACTCGTGAAAAATTACTCCTTCATCTACAAACTCCTAAAGGACCAAAAAGAAACCAGGCTGTCCCATTTCAGGGCTCCAAAGAACTAAGTAAGGGATCGATTTCAAGGCTTAAAATAATGACTATGATTTCACCACTGCCTCCTGCCACCATAGAAACTCAATACCAAAGAGCTCTCCCTAAAAACCTCCAGACTCAGAGATGGCAAGACAATCAGAATGGCTCAGAATGCCTCAAATTTCTAACGAAGTGAAACCACCTAAGCATACCAAAAGCACTTCTGAGCACAGTACATTTTACCCTAACACCCCCAGAAGCTGCCACCCTGTGTGTCAGCTGCCTATCCTTTGACCTTTAATACTGTAGTGTCTATGATGTGCTGCGGTAAAAGAGAACGGCAAGAGGACTTTGGAGGAACTTCCCAGGTGGTTCAACAGCTACGACTCCACGCTCCCAATAGAGGAGGGCCCAGACTCCTCCCCTGGTCGGGGAGCTAGATCCCACATGCCACAACTAAAGATCCCAAGTGTCACACTGGGACCCAGCATAGTCAAAATAAATATTAAAAAAAAAAAAAGACTTTGGAGGCGGCAACAAAACTGGACTGAAAGCACGATCCCTGCTAGACACCCTATTCTCCAGTTTCTCCATGGATCAACAGGAGAGGCGCACACCGCCCTCTCTGAAACTGATGAGAATAAAGACGGCGCAGCTGAAGACGACGCACCAGCGCCACACCACACTTCGGCCAGGTGGCAATCGCTCTCGCCAGGTTCTTTGCACAAGTCCACCACGTCCCGGCAGATGGTTTCCGGAGTGACAGGGACTTCTGTGAAGTGCTGCTCATCATTGCTGAGGTACACAGTGAGAAACATCTGGAAACAGAAGGAGAAGCACAACGGTTACTAGTACCATCTACCCTGGCGCTGGCCACCTCTCACTTACCTTAGATTCCTCTCCCCGACCGTCTTAACCGAAATGCAAATGCACAACAGGACCAGCTGGCTGTCTCCAGGCCCAAGGTGGAGACGGGCCCGGCGCTTTGCCGATGGCCCCTGCCCTCCCTCCATCAGCTGCGCCTGCAGAACCCTTGGGGACCCCTGGAGCACAGTAAACAGACTGGTGCACACAAAAGGTCAAGTTAAATCTTCCTCTGACATTTTATTTATGTCATTTGTTTACCAAGACTTCTGTAGTTCTTAATCTGATATGCTGGCCCATACTACAAAGAGATTCTCCCATCAGCCCTGTGAGGATGACCAGGAGATGATGACCATACAAACACATGCTTAATTGAGCAAAGTCTCTTTCGGGAAGGGTACAAGAACAAAACATGTGTTGCCTCTGAAGGTGGGGATGGGAAAAGGGGACTGAACTCAGAAGGATATCTAATATTTTATACCATGTACATGTATCACCTGTTCAAACAATTATATTTTCAAATCTAAGATGCTTTAATCAGATTAGATACATACTTTAAAGTATAAGTCAGTGATGGCTCAGTGGTAAAGAATCCATTTGTCAATACAGGAGACACAGGTTCAATCCCTGATCCAGGAAGATCCCACTTGCCTCGGAGCAACTAAGCCCCGGAACAACTATTGAGCCTGTGCTATGGAGCCCAGGGGCCACATCTACTGAAGCCCACACACCCTAGACTCCATGCTCACAACAAGAGAAGCTACCCCAATGAGAAGCCTGCACATGGCAACTCAAGAGTAACCCCTGCTCGCTGCAACTAGAGAAAAGCCCATGCAGCAACAAAGACCCAGCACAGCCAAAAATAAAAAAAAATAAATAAAAGTATTTTTAAAAAGCTTAAAGTCTTCATCAATAAGGTGTAAGTAGAAATGAATGGCTGTCGTGCTAAAATGGATATGACCTTGTATATAAACACTCAGGCCAGCAGAAGATTTAGGTCTAAAACTCAGTCTTCCTCCCCATAAAAACAGATACTGTATCTTAAAAATACTGCTACTAAAGAATTCAAGTGTTCACACCTATCAAATAACAAAATAAAAAACAACCAAACAAAAAACAACCATTGTTCATTCCTAGCATTGAAGAAAACTAAGCAAATTAACAAACAAATTGTTGATAACAATGCAAGTCAGCAAATCCCCATGCTCATTCACTCAGTGAGGATTTACTCTGGGCAGATTAATCTGTATTGGGATTAAAACAAGCAAACAAAACCCAGACAATTTGAAAGTGTAATTCCACTGTGAGCTTTATATTCTATGAAAATAATTCTTATCAAAGAAAGAGAATGCAAAGGTTTTGAAACATGAACTTGATGGACCAGTATACATTCTGTAAAAAGAATTAATGAGACTAAGCCAAACACTGCAGGAGTTTGAGTTTTAAGGCTATAACAAAACAGAAGGGGATTTCCCTGGTGGTCTAGTGGCTAACATTCCAAGCTCTCAATGCAGGGGTCCTGGGTTCAATCCCTGGTCAGGGAACTAGATCCCACATACGGCAAATAAGAGTTTACACGCCACAACCACAGATCTCGCATGCCAAAAACAAGATGGAGATTCCCTGTGCTGCAACTAAGAACTGCAGCAGCCAAACAATTTTTTTTTTCTTTTAAAGGCAGAATGAGTAGAATCTACACTGTGATCACAATGACACAAGAATATCACACAAGCCACAGTGCCTGCCCTCAGTCACACGGCATCTCACCAGCATAAACCTCTCTCCTATTACCCCAGAAATGAGGGTTGCATTAGACTCTTCTTTTGCGGGGGGGGGGGGGGGGGGGGGGGAACAGCAGGAGAGAGGCAGCACCTGACCAGGAATGATGATGGAAACCGGATAAAACAGCAGACTGGCTGCCTCAAGGATCTGGTTTAAGTAAGGGGAGCAGATGACAAGCACAAGAGAAGGCCCACCGGATCAGTGGGCTCTGCCCCACGGGACTTCCCTGCTCCTCCCTGCAGTAAAACTATGTTTTCTCAAGGTAAGCCAAGTCACCACTTTCTGCAACTGAAACTCTTAATTCACAGAAACATGTATAACAAAGAAAGTAACCCCCAAAACTGGAAAAGACAGGAACCCATTACAGCTAAAAGGCAACTCAGAAACAAATTTTAAAGTGGATGGTAGTGAAAAAATAAAATGTATGAAAACAAAGTGGTACAATTTGTCAGCATCGAGCTCAGAAGCTTTCAAGCTAACTGCATCAGGTTCTTCACATTCTGATAAACTGTGCTACAAAAAGTTACATAGTTCTAGGCCTCAACTCAGCCAACAAGGCAGCACTTTAAAACTGTTACACAAAATGAACACAGGTTTCCACCCTGGTGCGACTCTGGATACATATATAGCACATGCAACCAGGGAGATAAATAATTTACACTTTAGTATTAAAGAGTACTCCTCCTCGATACTCCCTACCCACATCTGAACTTTCTCTGAAGTTTAACGCTTCAAACATAGGAACTGTTTTCATTGTAAATATGAGACTAAGAGGCACTTATCAAATTATAGAAATATTTAATATCCTGTATATATACAAAACAGGCTTTCCCAATGGCTCAGCAGGTAAAGAATCTGCCTTCAATGCAGGAGACAAAGGAGATGAGAGTTCGATCTCTGGGTCAGGAAGATCCCCTGGAGGAGAAAATGGCAATCCACCCCAGGATTCTTGCCTGGAAAATCCCATGAACAGAAGGGCCGCAGAGTCGGACACAACTGAGCGACTGAGTACACATATATACAAAACACATACTGTATCAACAAATAAGAGGTTATTTCCCGAGATAATAGCACCTTACCTCCTAATCGTCATCTTAAAGAGTCCTTTCACACACATTATCTCAAAACTTACATCAACTCTCAGATAAGCAGAGCAGATATTACTTTCTCTATAAATGAAGCAAAAGACTCATTTATAAAGAGTCTTTATACTGGCTACTAAAATGAGAGGATGAGAGTACAGTTCTGTTCTTCACCCGTCCTCTATTCTTTCAGCTGTTCCTTATAGCAGAAGAGTATTAGGAAATGCTCTATTTAACCCAGTAAAAATCCCCGGGAGAAGGACATGGCAACCCACTCCAGTATTCTTGCCTGGAGAATCCCCACGGACAGAGGAGCCTGGCGGGCTACAGTCCATGGGGTCGCAAAGAGTTGGATACAACTGAGCGACTAAAGCATACAAACAAACTTGAATAGAGATCACACACAAACAAACTTGAAAACGACGACTTCATTTACTTAAAAGTACAAATTACAGATAGAAATGATGAGAAACGTGTTCTAAGATCACTGCACTTTCCCTCCAAAACCCCACAGGACTAACACTGGTGTGAGTGCTGAGTGGACCCCATTCAGGCACGCCTGAAGACAGCTCTGTGGTGACTGTTCTGGGCTGAGTGCTCCCAGGCCGGGCCAGCAATGTGAGCTGCCCCTGATGCCCAGGTGGGAGATCTGGGTTCTTACCCCAGACTTGTTAATCATTATTAGGGAAGTAATGTCACCTCTCTGAATCCCAGCCTCCTGGTCTTCAAAATAAGAGTCCCAACTTCCCTGAGAGCTGCCATTTATTTCGGGTGTTTATTGGGTGTCACAGCAAGAGCCAACTTCTTCACAACAGTCCACAACCTGGAAGGAAGTTAGCAATTCAGTCGCAAAGTGAGGACCTGAATGAAGGCAATGGTCAGAGGGGGAAAGAACAGATTCAACAGAAAGACTGGATCTGGTGACTAAATGTTGGGGAGGGGGGATGCAGTGCATAGGGGTGGGTGTGAACTGAACAATTCACAGCAAATTCAGGAGGAAAATCAGACTTGCTCTGCTCTGAGATTACGGTAGCGGCAGGCAGGGGAGGAGAGAAAAGCAAGAGTTTCATTTGGATGAGCTGACCTGAGACCGCCTGTCCCCACCCCGCCTCCAGCCCTCAAGGCCTTCTGACCTTCTCCACACTCCACTCCACCAGCATCCTCCTTGCCGTCCACCCCCTGGAGCCTGTGCATCCTGACTGCCAAGTTTTTGGCTCAAAACCTCCTTGGAGCTTCCGGGGTGGACTCTGAAACTGGCGCCAGGCACGGAGGGCAGGGAGAGACAGAAGGAAGGCAGCCCACTCCGGACTGGCAACTGGCCTTTCAGTAAGCAAGGCAGCTTGCTCAGGAGACTGGTCTTGGGGGCTGCAGGGCCAGTGGCTCCCCGACCCTGCCCAACAGAATGGTAAAAGCTTATGGGGAGGGTCCCCCTGGGTTCAGTCTCCAGCCTGCGTCCTTGGGCAGCTTGAGCCTGGGAGAGCAGGCAGGCAGAGGGCACGTTCCAAGGATAGGAAAGTGGGTGAACAGGCTCTAAGTGCCTGGGTCAGCTTGCAGGTCGAGCCTGCAGTCACGTCTTCTTGATGACCTTCCCCGACAAATGTTGTTCCCTGTGTGCCAGCACGGCCACTCATCTCCCTGGGTCTTGATGCAACAGATTCCTGCCCGGGGAGGCTTTTCCTGGTCATCCTGCCTAAAATCCCACCACCACCCTCAACACGCGCATGTATGCACCCACATATGCACATGTGCACACATGAACTTTCCCACTTTCTCTCTCTCCCTGGCACAGTGACCAACACACCATGTATTATATTCATTTCACTTGCTTTTACTGTCTTCCCTGCTAGAACGGACGGTCCATGAAGTCCAAGGTTTTGTCTGTTCAATACGGCATCCTTAGCACCTTGAACTGTGCCTGGTTCGTAACAAACACACAGTAAGTGTGTGCTTAGGAATGAATAAATACCACAGCTATTACTGCACTTGACAAATTCACCTCTGATTTATTTCCACAGTAAGTTTCCCACAGGTATTGACAGAAGGCAGAGCAGACAGTACACAGCACAGCTACACACGCTGACAGAAGCTAGTGTCCTCTCCTCTTCGGTTTGTATCATGCTATGCCATCCTACTTCGGTTTCGACATCCTCTTCATTCATGCAAGATTTATAGGCTACCTATTTTATGGTTTAAGTTCTAACATAGACATAATCTTTATTAAGTAGCTATTACAGCACACACGGTACAGAACAAGAGGCAGAGACAGAGACTGCTGTGTGGAGAGGCACACAGCCAGCCCAGGGGAATAAACACCCCAACCTGACTCCCCCCCTTCTTAGGTCATCCATCCTACGAGTCCTCACTGGACAAACCCAACTAGAATTCGGATGGAAAGGGAGGCTACTGATGCCTTTATAGAAGTCAACTTCCTGGGGCACAAGGCAGGGTGGAGACAGGCAAGCAAAAGATGCTTCCCCGCTCCATCCTCAAACTCAATGACTTGAGAGGGCTCTTGAGCCACAATCTAAAGAGAATGAGAACACAAGTGCGGGAAAAGAACAGCCCGAGCAGAGGGAAGAACAAATGTCAAGGCCCCGAGGAGGAATCAGGCTTGTCACATTTGTGGAAGAGGAAGGTCACTGACAGAGTGAGCAAGAGGAAAGGATTACAGATTAACTCAAAGAGACTAGATCATGCATAGAAGCCACGCATAGAGTCCTCAAGCAGTGGCGCAGACCCAGGGTCATTAATCACAGATGGCAAGGCCCCACCCTCAGAGATTCCGATTCAGGAGACCAGGGGTGGGGACAGAGATCCTGCGTTTCTAAGAAGCTCCCTTGAGATGCTGATCCTGAGGCTCTGGAAACTGCAAGCCGAGAACTATTGTTCAAAGACGAAGGCCGGAAGGAATCTGGATTTTAATCTAAGAGGCCATTGGAGGCAAATCATTAGAAACAAAAAGATTAGATTAGTGGTTGCCAGGGGCTGGGGGACTGACTGCTAACAAGACTGTACTGCTAACAAGTACAGGGCTTCTTTTGGAGGTGATGAGAATGTTCTGGAATTAGTGGTGATAGTTGTATCACCTTGTAAACACACTAAAATCCACTGAATTGGATACTTCAAAATGGTGGTATGTAAATCATCTCTCAATCTTTTAAAAAAGGAAGTCACTGGAGGATTTTGAACAGAGTATTGAAGTCATTTTTTAAAAAAATTACTCTGGCTACTGTATGAATAGACCACAGAGAGGCAGGCATGGAGGACCAACTAAGAGGAATGTAGCACATAAACGTGCTTCACTGATGGCTCAGCAGTAAAGAGCTCGTCTACCAATGCGGGGGGACATAGGATACGGGTTTGACCCCTGGGTCAGGAAGATCCCCTGGAGGAGGGTATGGCAACTGACTCCAGTATTCTTGCCTGGAGAATCGCACAGACAGAGGAGCCTGGTGGGATCCAGTCCATAGGGTCGCAGAGTCAGACAGGATTGAAGGACTTAGCACACACACGTGCAGCACATAAAATGAGATATAATGGTAGCACAGACTGCAGGTAACAGCAAGTGGTGAAAAATGGCTGGACTGGGATTACATTTTGCAGGTAGAGTCAACAAGACTTGCCTAATGGACAGAATGTGGGATGCAACCATAGAAATTGAATGAACATGGATCTGGTGTCTAAGCGACAGAGTAAATAGGGGTGTCATTTACTATGAGGAAGGAGGAACAGATTAGGGAAGGGCCCACAGGACTGGGGCCTCGTCCAGAAGTCCCACAGAGGACAAGGACCCAGTAAAGGATTAGAAAAGATCCATCCATACAAAAATGGAAAGAAACACAAAGGAGTGTGGAATACCAGAGACCATGTAAAGCAGTGTCTCAACTAACTCAAATAAAGCTTAGCAAACTTAGAAATGAAAATGAGGACAGTTCTCCAGACTGGGCAAGACGGAGGTTACTGGATGCCTTGACCAGTGCTGTCTGAGGAATGAGGTCGAAGGCCTGTTTGAGACAGTTTAAGAACCCAAGGGAAGGATGCAGAGACTCAGAACAGAAAGATGGAGAAAACAGGGAGTTCCCTAGCAGACCAGCGGTTAAAACTCAGCACTTTCAACGTAGGGGGCACGTCGATCCCTGGTCGGGGAACTAAGATCCCATATACTGCATGGTGCAGTCAAAAGAAAAGAAAGGTGGAGAATACGGAGCCACAGATGGAAGAAGACAGTAAAAGCGGCGCTTGTTTCTTCTTTATTTCAACATGGAGTTTTTACAGAACATTTTAATGGATGGACTGATTCAGTCAAGAGGGCAATGCTCTTGATGATGCTGACTCTGTATCTCTAGTCACTGTCTAGTCCCAGACCAGTACTCACTGCCCAGTGGCAATCTATGTCTGGAGGGCCCACAAAAGCTTCATGCTTATCTTGGACAAACCAGCACAGTCCCACTTTCACTGACTTTCTTTGCTGCAGTGATCATCTTAGTTTTTAGGTTACAAAGGTAGTTTATCAAGTTTGACAATTTCTTAACTGGACACCAATATAGCTGGAAGAGGTGGCTTGGAGCCATGACTGTGACAGCTGACGTACAGCGGAGGGCAGGTGTCTTCCTAACCATCCCAGAGAAGGGGTGGGAGAGAGGGACCACCCACCAGCCCCAGCTGCTCCTGGGGGCCACGAGACCTTCAACTGCCACATTTCCCCCTAGAAAATTTCCATTAGAGCAAAAAGGCATCACATCACTTGAAATAAACAGTTTAAACTCATTTCACCCATCTTAAATTTATAGACATTAAGTATGTCCTCTTTCATTTATATATCACATATCATTTAAAATCTTTTCATTATAACCTGCCCGCAATTATGGGCTTTACTGTAATAATTTATAGTTGTTTCAAATTTTACAGAGGAAGTAAATCAGGCATTTTCTCAATGAATATCTTTTCTCTTCTTCTTACTTAATTTGGAAGAGGAACAACAACATAAAAAGATGTTGTTGCTAAGTTGGGTGGCAGAAGAGGGATGGACTGGGAGTTCAGGGTCAGAAGATGCAAAACTATCACACTTAGAAGGGATGGACAACAAGGTCCTCCTCACAGCACAGGGAACTACATCCAATCTCCTGGGATAAACCATAGTGGGAAAGAATTTTTTTTTTTTTAATATAAAGAAAAGAGTCAAGTCAAAAGAAAAGGCTAGTTAAACTAACCTGTCATGCTAACCTGAGAAAAAGTAGGCACACAGGCTCTTTATACTGTACTTTCTTTTTATCTTTGTTTCATAAGTGGACTGTGCCACAAAAGATCACTCTTCAAAGTGTAATTCAATTCCCTAAAAAATAAAACAAAAGGTGAAGCTGTTTTTATTTCATTTTGATGAAGCAGTTCTATCAGCATGTTGAAAACTTACTTAAACCTATTCTAGCAACCAAGTCCTTCTGAAAACAGTAATTCTGGCCAAAAATTCATGATCTTTAATGATAAAAAATAAAACAGCTAAATCTGAGAACTTTTCAGCATCTAATACCAAAACATTTCAGAAGGAAAAAGCACAAAAAGCAAAACTTGCAAGAATGTGTCAGGTATGTACTGTTTTGTTACAAAAATAGTATTCACCATATCCCACTATACAAATGGAAACATATAATATGTGTGCACAGACATGTAGTACAAACAAAAAAAAGACCTCACCAAATTAACAGTAGTAATGTTTGGTGGTAAGATTATGAAATGAATTCTAGGGAACTTATCTATGCTTAAACTTTCTAGAATGATTAAACATCACTTGGATAATAAAATTGATAAAGAATCAATAATTAAATTAATAAGGCAAACATTTTTATTCCTTGGTCCTTACTTTGAGATATATTTAGCAAATATCTGAATGACAATGTTGTTTTCTAGGGCTACCATACTGCCTCAACTTTAGCCAGGGACTAAAACCTAACAATCAAGAAATATATCCTGGAACTTCTCTGGTGGTCCAGTGGTTAAGAATCCAGCTTCCAGTGCAGGGGACACGGGTTTGATCCCGAGTCAGGGAAGTAAGGTCCCATGTGCTGTGAAGAAACTTAAGCCTGTGTGTCGCAATTATTGAGCCTACAAATATATACACGTACATACACACACAGAAACAGACATGCACACGAAATACATCTTAAACATCCACTGCATCAGGATGAAATACATTCAGCCATAAAAGGAATGAGGTACTGATGCATACTACACATAGATGAACTCTGAGAACACTATACTAAGTGACAGAAGTCAGGCACAAAAAGAAACACCACAATATTCAAATCCATAGAGACGAAAAGTCGATTAATGTGTACCAGGGATTGGGGGGAGGGGGAATAGACTGTGACCCTAGAGGATGTTTTTCTCTAAGGTGATGAAGATGTTCTGGAATTACTGGTGGTTAACATCGTGAATATACTAAAAAAAAAAACCAAAACACTGAATTATATACTTTATAGGGTGAATTTTATGTATGTGAATTATATCACAATTTTAAATGCCCACTACATGCTTACTATCTGAGAGATACAAAAATCTCTTAAGGGAAACAAAATTTACTCATGAAAAAATACCAAATTAAGAACAACTTAGTACCAAATTCAGAGAAAGCAACGGCAACCCACCCCAGTACTCCTGCCTGGAAAATCCCATGGACAGAGGGGCCTGGTAGGCTGCAGTCCATGGGGTCGCGAAGAGTCGGATGGGACTGAACGACTTCACTTTCATGCATTGGAAAAGGAAATGGCAACCCACTCCAGTGTTGTCTGGAGAATTCCAGGGACGGGGGAGCCTGGTGGGCTGCCGTCTATGGGGTCGCACAGAGTCGGACACGACTGAAGTGAATTAGCAGCAGCAGCAGTACCAAATCACGTGAGTGGGGCTGTAGGTAAAATGAAAATTCAGAAAGGAGAAAGATGAATGGGATCTGAGGCAGGCTGAGGTTTCAGCAAACAGGCATAAATTAATGGCAAGCATAAAGAAGGAAATTCTGGGTTTCCCAGGAGGCGCCAGGGCTAAAGCACCTGCCTACCAATGGAGGAGACAGAAGGGAGGTGGGCTGGATCCCTGGGTAGGGAAGATCCCCTGGAGTAGGAAATGGCAACCCACTCCAGTATTCTTGCCTGGAGAATCCCATGGACAGAGGAGCCTGGCAGGTTACCGTCCACAGGGTCACAAAGAGTTGGACATGACTGAAACGGCTTAGCAAGTATGCATGCATAAAGAAATAATAAAAAAGAAAAATAATAATCTATAGTAACCTTACTTCTAAAAATGCCATCTTTTCCTGACTCTTTCGATTTCTGAAAACACCATATTCTCAAGAAGACAAAGTCTCCCTGAGCTCCTTTCCTGTAAGGAAGAAAGGAGAATAGAGTTTCCTGGAGTCAAATCACCTGGGAGGCTACTGTGAGAAACTTGGTTATTCTCACTGACTCACAAATGTGTTCCTGGGAACTTGTGACGTAAGTTATTTACATCAAGAGCACAGCAATAATCAGATCAAAACAACACATCAGCTTTTACAGCTGAACCTGCAGCTACGAGGATGATAAATTGCTGGGGCATCTGAAAATGCTCAGTCTAGCTTGGAAGGAACAGAAGAGATGGCTTTTCTTCCCCTGATACCAGGTCAGCCCTTCCCATTGACAGAGACATGAACTGTTCACTTCTTCCCAACTTGCACATCAAGAACTTCATGTTTTTAAAAAACAGTAAAGCATCAAATCTAATACATACTTAGGAGCAGAGGCTCTCATGGACAGACCATAGGGCAATACGAAAGATAAAACACAGAGTGGGAAGGATAAATGTAAATTAAAACAATGAGGCATCACTTACAACTATTAAATTAGTCTGTGATTAAAAGGTAAGATCCAACAGAGATGAGACTGATTCATTCAAAGATAAAATGATGGTACTAAAAATTGTTAAAAATCCCACTAGGAAAGTAAAGTGTATCATGTTATCAAAACCTGTAAATTTACACATACCCAATAAATTACCCTTACAGAAATAACTGAAATGAAGAAAAACTGTAAATGGTTGAAGATTTTTCACTGTGGTGTTAAGAGCTATAAACAGTAAAATAGGAAACTAACATCCAATAAGTTAAGCATGGAAAAGTAAGACAAAATACAGTTGCTGGAGGGACTATGACCCAGGTACCAACTACTCTAAGTATAGTGTTAGAAAATGGTAAGATAAGGTTACAAAATAGTAATATTAAGTTGTAGATTTTAACCATTTAAAACAAATGGATAGGACTTCCCTGGGGGTCCAGTGGTTAAGACTCCACTTCCACTGAGGGGGCACAGGTTTGATTTCTGGTTAGGAAACTAAAATCCCACCTGCTGCATGGAGGAGCCAAAAAATAAAAATTAAACATATGGACACAGGAACTGTCTTGTACAGAATACCTAAGAGTAATCTGGTATTAGGAGATCAGGTATAGACATCACTTTATCTTCGTTCAAATATCAACGTTAATCTAGTTTTACAATAACATACAATTTAAAAGTATACATAACACAATACAAACTGTGATAATGTGAAAATATTTCCCTAAAAATACTAAATAAGATTTGATTCTTAAAGTGATCAATCTGAAGAGAAAGATTCAGGGAAAGATCAAACACCATCACATTAAGTTGCACTAGTCCTCCCCACACGCTCTGCACAGTAATTCATATCCAAGTCATGTCTCAAGAAGGCTTGCCCTTCCAAAAATCCAAAGTCACAGACAATTTTCATTAAAAAAAGAGAGATCAAAGATTTATTTTTAAGAGTTCCATTTTAAGAGGACATGTATGCACTGTAACTATAAAGTTATGCTATTAATACAAGGATGACTCATTTCAAAGAGGAATTATTTCAGATTAAAATTTGGAAGACTTTTCCAAGAGGAAATTTTAAAAAAAAATTGACCAGGGCATTTATAAGTAATTTACTTTGTGTCACAGGCTAAACTTATTCCTTTGACTGAAAAACCATGTGAAGTTTCACAGAAAGAAAAATAGAACTAAGAGTTTAGGATGTTCCCTGTCATAGAAAGGAATTTAAGCTTTGCAATAAAAGTTTGAGAGTTTTGATTTATAAAATCTCAAATCACTTAGGTTTACCTAAGGGTGGGAAAAATATATATATATATTTTTTTTTTTTTTCATATATGAGAAAAAAAATTGTCCTTTAGAGAAAAATGAACAATCTATGAAAAGAGTGACGTAAATCCTCCCCAATCTTACAACTCACAGGAAACTCACCATAGGAACAATCAGATAATAATGCTAGTAGTGAGATTAGAGAAAAGTCAAGATGATTTTTGTATTTAATAATTCCTCTATGGAGACAAAAATGTAATGAAGGAAGGAAGACCCCAGACTACCTTCTAGAAGAGGATGCTGCTACTAGGCTTCCTATAACCTGGTCAAGAAAAACACCTCTCTCAACACTAAGATACACAGAAAGGGGTTAGGAAACAACAACCACCACCAAAGCTTCTTTCAGCCTCTCAAACACACAGAGCCATTCAGCCCAACTATGGCTTCCACCCCGAGAAAGGGGTCAGAAATGAGATGCAGATCATTCCGATCTTCCAGCATTTTCAGCCTCCTGCTCCTCAGAGACCTCGCCGGCTTCTCCCGTGGTAGCCCTGCTCCAGGGGCCATGAACCAGGAACACGGGGCAGCCTGCTTGGCTCCCTGACCTGGGCGCGCTCCATCCCGAGGGTGGGCTGGGCTGCCCTCCTTCTGCAGGCGGTGTGCTGCCCAGTCACCCCGCCTGGACAACCCCGCCGCCTGTCCGCAGCGGTTCAGTGGGCATCCCGACAGCAGTCTCCGCGACATCCCCCCCAGGAGCGGCGGGGACACTAAGTCTTTGACTCCTTTCCCTCAGAGACACTCTCTAGCTTCCCTGATGATTGGTCCAAACTTGCCACAGCCATCGGGCGATCACTGCTGACAGAGGCTTGTTATGAGCCAGCTCTCCCGCCCAGAGTTTACTCCTGAGGCCATTAAACTGCTTTATAAAATCTTCATCAATTACCATGGGTTACATCTACTAATGCTCCATTAAAGATCAATGATATTTAAACCTTCTTCTACACTAAGTATATCACATATTCACTAAATGTACTGCATTTTGCTCATGGAATACTTTAAACATCAGCCCATTAGTTTCTATCAGACATGTGAGTTATTTAAAGAAAATCCAGGACTTCCCTGTCAGTTCAGTGGTTAAGATTCCACAACTCTCAACCTAGATGTCCTTCTAGAGATGAGTGGATAAAGAAGATGTGGCACATATATACAATAGAATATTACACTCAGCCATAGAAAGAACCACTCTGAGTCACTTCTAGTGAGGTGGATGAACCTAGAGTCTGTTATACAGAGTGAAGTCAGAAAAACAAATCTTGTATATCAACACATATATATGGAATCTAGAAAAATGGGATTGATGAACCTATCCACAGGGAGGGAATGGAGGAGACACAGATGCAGAGAATGGACTCATGGACACAGCAGGGGAAAGCGAGAGTGGGATGGACACAGAAAGCAGCATAGACATATATACACTATCACGTGTAAAACAGATAGCTGTGAAAAGCTGTTGTATGTAACACAGGGAGCCCAGGCTGGTGCTCTGTGATGACCGAGAGGGATGGGATGCAGGGAGAGGAGGACGGCTCAAGACGGAGGTGACATATGTATAATTATGGCTGATGTCTGCTGTTGTATGGCAGAAACCAACGCAACACTGTAAAGCAACTTTCCTCCAATTAAAAAACAAACTAAAAGAAAAAAAAAAAAGACTCCAAGCTTCCACAGCAGGGGGCATGGGTTCCAGCTCTCATCAGGGAACTAAGATCCTGCATGCCGCATGGTGTGGCCAAAAAGTTTTTTAAATAAAATGAAATAAATAAATTTTTAAAATAGGATTCATTAAAAAGAAAGAAAAACCATAAAATCATATTCAAAGGATTTCTTTATATCATAAACTATTTCTTTGGTCACTAGAGCAAATGAGTAGAATCTAGAAATCAATGACACAAATTTGAACAGTTAAAAAAGTTCACCACACATGGTATTTCCTAGCCATTCATTCAGGATCATCTAGAGTACACAATCATTTTCTGAGACAACTACCATTCTGAGAAAAATGACATAGTAAATATGAAGTGGCTACTTTGATAGCGGGAAAAAAAAATTCATTACATACTGAAAAATAGCTGGTTTTAGATGTCTGATTACATAACCACTTCATCTACAGAAGCAGAGAACAGTCACCTCCCCTGAGACAGACAGTCTTGTCTCATTAACGTCAGTCATTCAAAAGGAGCTCGGTTTGGTTTCTTCTCAATCCCATCTTCTTGTTGATTTCAACTTCTTTCATTCACCCATCCATTGGGATTTACTGAGAACCTACGTCACACTGGGAACACAGTGATGGGAAAGCCTGCATTCTTCAGGGTGCAGAGAAGAGACTGATAAAAGACAAATGAACACAATAAAAGGTGACTGACAGAGAAAGATGCAGGTGATGGCAGGACGTGGCCAATCACAGTTGAGAGAGGCGTCTGGGAAGGAGCAGCTGAACCGACGAGGCTGAAGGAGCCGGCCTCTTGAAACATCCAGCGAAAACATTCCAGGCAACAACCCTGAGCTGGGAACAGGCTTGGTCTGTGCCGTGACCACGAAGAAGGCCAGTGTATCAGGAATATAGGCACGTATGAACAAGGACGGACAGGTAAACAGCTGATGAAGGGCCTTGAAGTCAAGTATAAGGGATGCAGGCTAAAGAATAAGGGACATCACTAGAGTAGTTTTCAAAGCATGGTCCCCAGACCAACAGGATCAGCATCGCCTGGGAACTTGCCAGAAACAGAAAGTCTCAGGCCCCTATCTAGACCTCCCAAACCAGAAAACCTTGGGGTAGGCACCAGCAATCCCACTGAAGTCTGAGAACCACTGCATTGGGGCTTATAAGCAGAGATGTAACATGAAACTAAATTTCTGGGTAAATGAACTACAGCATTAGTTCTTTCCCCAATAGATAACAGCAGTGCATATTAACCTGTATAGTGTATATTAACTGTTAAAATGTCAATGGTTAACCCAGTGACAATCAAAACTTCACAGACTTTTAAACCTGTAACTTACTTGTACATCAACTATACTTCAAAAAACAAAAGAATCAGATTCATATACAGTGAGATTCTATTTTTGCATATTTTTAAGTTCAAGGAATTTCCAATCAATTATAAGAAATATAAAGACCTAAAACATAGAAGTTATCTGCTCCACAGTCACAGCCTCAAATCACCAAATGAGAAATCTAAAACGATTATTATTATAGCAGAAGGAATAATCCAAAGCCATAAAATTGCCTCCAGCCCTGTCCCTCCCACAGACACGCACCACCAGTCAGAAGGAAGCTTTGTCTCTGCTCCTCAGACGACTGTTCACACCATAGCTGTCTGGATCCCGGTCTAATCTGTCTTACTGGTCTACAAACTCCTTTGGTACAGAAGTTCTGGTCCTCAAATGCTTCCTCCCAGTTTTTCTCCTCCCCCGAAAAACACAATCTCCATATATGACACACAGCAAATCTGAATATGTGATTGTTCAACTGAACCGATACTGTGGCTCAGAGACTCAAAGTTCCCCGGATGACGGGAATGTGAACAGGAAACAGATGTGAACAGTGTGTTCACGTCATCAGGCATAAGAAGTGTTTATACGTGAACTCGAGGCGTAACTTCAAAGTGAGTTTTCTCAGAGCCAGACCATGTCTCAAGGGAAGAAAACAAAGCATTCTGCTTACTTTAGGATAACCTAAGAAATCTTTTCTCTCCTTTTCAACTATGCCAGAAGCCTGATTTAGGCAAGATTTCAAATTCCAAAACATCTACCAAAGTAGCTCACTTGAAACTACTCTGCTTTCAATCTCTGCCATAAATAAACAACAATAAAAGAACTAAATAAATATACTCAACTAGTTAATTCTCCATCTCTACCCCTCAACCCTTCTGTATAAGCTTCACGTTGCCTTACGCAAACCTAGACAGCATATTAAAAAGCAGAGACATTACTTTGCTGACAAAGGTCCGTATAGTCAAAGCTTTCTTCTAAGCTGAGCACTGCTGTCTTAGGAGCATGTCTTATTTTACACAAAGGCACCGTTATAGACTTCATTCTATCTTCTGCTTTTATTCACTAAGCATTGTATTTTTTAACAATTTTTATTGGAGTATAGTTGATTTCCCATGCTGTGTGAGTTTCACATGTACTTCAAAGTGAATCTGTTATACATATTACATATATCCACTCTTTTTCAGATTCTTTTTCCATATAGGTCATTATAGACCTATGGAAAAAGTTTCCTAGAGTTCCCTGTAAGCACCTTATTTTAAGATCCATGCAGGATGGCCTGAGTACAACCAGTCCACTGCTTCTAGTTCTTTCCTTTCTACCTGGTGGTCTGCTGGGGAAGTGGTCCTCTATGTTCAAAGATTTCACCTCTGTGAAATTTCTCCCAACAGTGGACATATATTTAAAGGGGCAAGCACTACCCTCCCCAAGGAAAATTAAAACTAAGAACATTCACTCGCCCGAACATTTATGAAATGCCACTGTGTGTCAAACACCGTGCTCAGTGTTAGAAACACAAAGATTAGAGGATGGGTCACACCCTCAGGCCGAGCACACAGCAGAGCACAAGGGCCCCGCAAACACGTGACAACCGGAGCACTTCCTGGTGGAGGCTCAGATGACGGCCAGTGAGAACAGGAAAAAAAACCACCCCTCTCAAGGAATACTGCTGAACCGCAAAGGGGAGGCTGAGTCAGACAAGCAGGAACAGGGCTGTCCAGGCAGAAAAACGACACACTTGAGGCACAGCGGTGCAAGGAAGGCTGGCGTGCTGTCGTCACCGCAGCCCCGGAACTGCTGAAACAGGAAGGTGGGAGGACAAACAGAAGGGACAGGTCACCTCTCAACCCGAGTCACAGCTGTGCCACAGAAACTCGGAACACACACGACTCATTTTACACTGACAATTATGGCCCAGTCAGACGGCGCAGAGCAGGCGATGGATGTCAATATACAAGAAGGTGCAACTCAATCTGAGCGAGAGGAAATCGGCTCATCAGGGCCCACAGACAGTCCTAACGCAGGGTCCCTTGGGAGCATGAAGGAGGCAGTGAGCAGATCTTCTTCCCCACTGCCCTGCAATCCTGAAGGAAGGCCGGCTGAGCAGGGCGAAGGGGACTGCCCTTCTGCCAGGCATGAAGCAACGCACTGCTTACTTTCCCTCCTCGGAGGGTGCTGGGTGTGAAGTGCTGACTTGCTCCATGTTTTGAGTCTTTCGATCACTTCCCTTCCCCACTGAGAGGCCAAATATTCTACAGGTGTATCTGGACACAAAAAAGGCTGCAATCCACTGGGCCAGATGATAAAGAAACTTTGGATCTAGCTAAGGAGTTTATGTTGGTATGCTATAGGTAATACAAGTCAGTCTTGAAGAATTCTGGACAGGGGAAGCAACAGATGCAATCTCAGATCACCATGGAAGTAGTGTGGAGATGGACTGACGGGGTGAAGGACAGTAAAGATAAGAAGATAAATAAGGAGAGGATCACCCCTTCCAGGCAGGAGAGGGCTGACACAGAAGAAGAGCACCATGGGCTAGAGAGGAGGAGTCCGGGACACAGTGATGAAACCATCATGGGAGAAAATGGAAGAACGGATGGAATGCAGGATAACATCCAGGTCTCTTAGCGACCGAAAGCAGCGATCAAAACCTACCAGAGAAAGGATCCTATTTAACTTTAAAATTAGTATCCAAAATACTACCGCTTTCCAGATCAACAAATTACAAGAAAAATAATAATAACCTGTGCTGTGCTTAGTCGCTCAGTCACGTCTGACTCTGACTCCATGGACTGTAGCCCACCAGGCTCCTCTGTCCATGGGGATTCTCCAGACAAGAATACTGGAGTGGGTTGCCATGCCCTCTTCCAGGGGATCTTCCCAACCCAGGTCTCCCTATTGCAGGCAGATTCTTAACCATCAGAGCCACCAGGGAAACCCAGTAATAACCTACACATCACAAATTATCAATAGTTAGCAGTTAGCAACTAGATATTGCTGTGGTACAGAAAAACATTGACAAGAAGAGACCCTTTCTAGAATTTAAGTCAGCTCTGATTTCAATTTCCTAGGTCATTGGCTGTTTTGTATCTCTGTCAATAAAATGAAGATTACCACTGGTTTAAAAATTAAAAAAGATGAAAGCACTTGTAGGTGAAAGCACTTGAAGCTTCCAAAGTAGATGATCACGGGGTGGAAGGCACAGTTGTCGTAAAATACTTGTAGGGTTAAGGCATCTGCAAGGAACTGATGTGCACGGCACAGTGACAGAAGGCTTTCTCTAAAGCTCTGCAGAGCTCTCTAAGGATGTAACAAGTCTGGCTTCTCTTGAGTCCCACCGGAGGAGCTTGTGGACATGCAGTAACCCTGCCCAACCCTGTCCTGATCTTATGCCTAACACTGGGGTAAGATCAACTACTCTCTCATCCCTGGGGCTTCTGAATGCCTAAAGCAAGTCACACACTGCATGGAGTGAGTTCACAGCTAGTTCACACTAACTGCTGGGCCCTCGCAGCATATGATAAAGCTTTTATCCATCTTTGGTGGTTTTCCGTTGTCTTCCTACCATGAGGGCTGTCAGGCTCCCCCCACCTTTCCCAGTTCTCTGGCTGTGGCAGCTCCACAATCTGTTCTCACACAGCAATGGAGGCATCTTTTCTAATCTCTCATTTATGTCACTTTTACTGCTTAGAACTTGTCCAGGGGCTGTTACATCCCTTCCCGTGCCAACTGAACTCTTCACCCTGGCCCAGGAAACCCTACACGCTGCACTTCTCCACCTCCACTCGGGTCACTCGCTCCCAACCACTAAGCTCCAGCCTCAGAGTCCCCATTGCTCCCTCCAGGCCTTTGCACCAGCCCCTGGGAATTCTGCCTACTTGATATGTTGCTGTTGTTGTTCAGTCACTAAGTCATGTCTGATTCTGCAACCCCATGGACTGCAGCACACCAGGCCTATCACCTTCTCTCGGGGTTTGCTCAAACTCATGTCCATTGAGTCGATGATACCATCTATCCACATCTCATCCTCTGTCATCCCCTTCTCCTCCTGCTCTCAATCTTTCCCAGCATCAATGTCTTTTCAAATGCATCAGTTCTTCACATCAGGTGGCCAGAGTACTGGAGCTTCAAATTCAGCATCAGTCCTTCAAATGACTACTCAGGGCTGATTTCCTTTAGGATGGACTGGTTGGATCTCCTTGCAGTCCAAGGGACTCTCAAGAGTCTTCTCCAACAGTTCAAAAGCATCAATTCTTTGGCACTCAGCCTTCATTAAGGTCCAACTCTCACATCTGTACATGACCACTGGAAAAACCATAGCTTTGACTATATGGACCTTTGTCAGCAAAGTAGTGTCTCTGCTTTTTAATATGCTGTCTAGGTTTATCATAGTTTGCTGCTCCTCCCACAAATCTGCAGAGGTCTCA
Source organism: Odocoileus virginianus (assembly GCF_023699985.2). Classification (NCBI taxonomy): domain Eukaryota; kingdom Metazoa; phylum Chordata; class Mammalia; order Artiodactyla; family Cervidae; genus Odocoileus; species Odocoileus virginianus. The sequence goes on along the minus strand of NC_069684.1, from coordinate 51,545,670 downwards.
GCCATGATGTCACTTCCCTGACCACCAATCTGCAGCAGCCATCCTAGTTACATGATGCTGTTTAAATCCCATGTAAATCTCCTTTTGTTTCTACTTTCCATATCCTCCCCACTGCAAGCCTCCCACTAAGCTTCAAGAAAGGTATGCTCCTTGAAAACTGTCATCTTCTTTCCTGTATCCATGGCACTTAGAACAGTGCCTGGAATATAGTGGATGTTCATTACACACTTACTGAACAGATGTTGTCCCCAAAAGGCCATCCAAAAACAATCAGCAGGTTAATGAGAAAGAATGAAGATCACTGATTTAATATGATTTCATTCCATACCAGTCTCCAGTTTATTTCCAATAAATCCATCTGATTAAATGGAATCACTTTTCCTCACTATACATATCCCCCTGGGGCAGCAAGGGGAGATGCTGTCACTTCACCCTCATCCAGAGATTCTGCCAGCAGTGGGCATTTCTGCAAGTCACAGATTCACCTCTCAAGTCCCCAGAAATGACTGCATAACAAGGATGGCAACCTCACAGCAGACTCTCTAGTTCCCTGCCCTCCATGGCTCTCAACCACCTATGCCACTCTGACCCTTACTCTCCTACCTCACAACTTTCACACCCTGTTTAAACATACCATCAAAAGCAAGATTATCCACATCAAAAGCAAGATTATCCAATACCCCTCAGACAAAAGGCAATTGTTTTAAAGAAAGAAGAAGAAAAAAAAAGGAATCAGAATCATTACACCCCTTCTCTTTCCCAGCTGATGAGAAAGAGTCGAGATCTCTATGGAAGCATTAAAGGTAGAAAAAAATAATAGTCACTGAGCCATTTCCTTCGCACAGGGTGAGGTCAGCGCCACATCAGCCGAAACTTGATAAGAGAACCACTTACCAATCTTCTCACCCAGTCTGGATTTACATGTGGGAAGATATCTCTGTTTTCCTCTTTCTAAGTAAAAAATGATTATAGTTATGCTCTGCAAAGCAGTATTTGAAGTTGTCATTAGCCAAAAGAATACATGACTGTTGTCTTGATAAGTATACAGAAACATTCTAGAGCATTTCTTCACAGGTGCACCTGATTTGCGTCTCATTTCTGCCAAGTGACCCAGGGTAAATTACTAAAACCCTCTGGGCTTCAAATTCTTTATCTGTTATATGAGAAGGGGGAAGCCTTGCTTCACAGGGTCAAAACAGGATTATCTGAGATGAGCAGCCCAACAGAGGGGCAGGTGTTGGGCACACAAGGGGTTCCAGCAGAAGCTCCTTCTCCACCCTGGGTGGGAAACGAAAGCACGGGGCTTTCAACTACACTGGTTGACAGAGAAATTATTCATTCCACCATGGAAGATTAGTACACTGTCTGGACCATTTCTTATTATTACCACTAGCAGTTTAAAGTCATATTTTACAATAGTTTGCTCCTTATGGTTTTCTATTACTTTTCTAAACTTGCGTCTTAAGGATTTCTGGTTGAAATGTCTGAAATTTAAATAAAAAGTACTAAGTCATAAATATGTTTCTAGAACAACCATTGAAGTATGCATTTCAAAAGGGAAAATTCAGTATTTACTGGTCCCGTGAAGATTTTCAATGAAAATCTGGTTCCATTAAGCCAATGAACCATTTGTTTTTGGATAAATTTTAAGCAGAAAAAAGCTAAAAATGGCCACAGTCGCAGAGTCTGTGAAGCTACTTTTCCTACACAGGCTCTAACTATGTTGAGAATTTGCATTTCTTTGATAAGAGAGTTTTCCTCTGATAAGACAGTATGCAGAATGTTTTAAGAATCACTGCGTCCTTAATGCTCAGTGCTCCTGAAGGCTCTCCTAATGAGACTAAGACTTCTCAGCTCTCCCCAACAAGATGAAAACTTTTACCGTCACACCTACCACTCCAGCATAAGTATACCTCTCACAAGGTCTGTCATCTGTGTTTGCTTTTCTCAATGACATCTGATTAAAAGAAAATGTTCTGTTCAGTACCTGCTTTCAGTACCGTGAAAAAAGAAAAAGAAATATTTAAATAATGTTTGACTTGAAAAAGTGGCATGAGCTGAAAAGAACACTCTGGATTCCTGAATTCTTCTATCCCATTCTTCATGTTCTTTGCAGTACTTGTAAGGAGAAAGGGTTGGTGAGAGGTTTACAGTGGTATTGTTGTTTAATCGCTCAGTTGTGTCTAACTCTGCGACCCTAAGGACTGCAGCATGCCAGGCTTCCCTGTCCTTCACTATCTCCCAGAGTTTGCTCAAACTCAGGTCCATTCAGTCAATGATGCCATCCAACCATCTCACCCTCTGCTGTCCCCTTCTCCTGCCCTCAATCTTTCCCAGCATCAGGGTCTTTTCCAATGAGTCGGCTCTTCACATCAGGTGACCAAAGTATTGGAGATTCACCATCAGTCCTTCCAATGAATATTCAGGTTGATTCAGAGGTTTATGGTACATGATGGAAATCATACCAAGATGTATTGGTACACTGTTACCCTATATGAACTAGAAAGAGACTGGACCTCACATGAGCTGCAAGAATGGCTCAGTGTTAAGTTCACTTTAGAAAGACTTTTTAAGAAGTCTCACACACTATGGTAGATTACCAAGAGATAAAGGTCTACAGTGTTCCTTAAAAGCTCCAGAAAAGAGAGGTTTTGTTTTCTTGTTTTTACCATCTGCTGCTGGGGGGCAGGGAACATGAAGAGGGAGAGAAAACAGTTCTTCCTAGAAGCAGTGTGTGAATAAATGACCCTCTGTGTCCCTCTCAGATAAATTCTAAGTTAATTTTTAAGATATAAGCAGGTGTATGACTGTGCTACAGTTCTTTATAAAGTCTAAATCCGGTTTCTCTGAAACAGGTAAAAATACAGAAATTGTTAAATACTTTTCAGCTTTTAATTAGTGTAGCAGAAGTCACAAGAAACAAATTTCACTACAGCAAAGAAAATGTGAGATACTTTGCACATTTTCTTTTAAATAGATGATCTGTTCAACAACCTTTGAGGATTATAATTCTACAGAGAACCTACCTTAAACTTTACTCTGCAATAAAACCTAAGCTAACGGACTACGTTACTTCTCAACAACAGGAATTCTTTCAGAACATGGTATAATCATAATAATACAATGTTCTGATGCTATAACTTGAAAGGTTTGTCATTTTAAAACACAATTTCAGTTTGGGAAAGTATGTGCAAATAAAACCAATATATAATACAAATAATACTTTAAAACATGAAAATGCAAGTATTTCAGCAGAAGTTAAGCTCTCATGCTAGGGAACTGACTAAGCTGCCTTTAGAAATACATAAATCCGACTGACCAAGAATCAGACTTCTAAAGGAGCTACTGCAATATCCCATTTTTTTGGTCCCAGACTTCCAAAATTATAAGTTCCAATAATCAGATGATATTTCACAGCGTAATGAAATAGCTAGGTGTTAATTATGATACCTCTGTAGCATCGAAAGATAAAATGCCATAAACCTAAAAATAAATCATGATTAGTTCAACTGAGCTCTTTAAGCTATCATTTTCTCAAAAATTTTATCCATATTAGGGCTATGTGATGAAATTCATTTAAACAGAACACTAAATTAAATAATCGGAAAACCCATTCTCCAAGTCATTAGGGATAAACGACCCATTACAATTTCATTTAAAGTATCAATGTTAATGTGAAGCTGCAAATATGGGATTCAAATGTAAAATGCTCCTTTGTGCCCCTTCATCAAACTGACTGCCCTGTCAATACAGTCAGTGGCCACCAGGCATATGTGGCTATTTAGATGTAATTAAAATTAAATTTTTTAAAAAAATTCAATTCCTTGGTCTCATTAGTCCCATTTTAAGTGCAGTAGCTGCAGGTGGCTGGTGGCTACCACACTGGATAGCACAGATACAGTTCATTTTCTATCACAGCTGAATATAAATGCCACATAAATGACATCGACCACTGAGACAGGCAAATTCAAGTCCTCTAGCCTTCTACATGGCACTGTGGAACACTGTGTGTGGTTTTGTGAGCAGGTTTTTTTCATTTACCTTTCAGCAGCAGGTACAAACAGAAATTTTTATAAAACTGTAACTAAAAAGCACAGTGAATGCTTTTAGAGTTAGCTAAGCTCTTTCATAAAAATATTCTTGTTTGAATACAATGCTTCACAAAATGAAAAGTTTAAACAGCTGAGAAATGTTGTTTTTAATGATGATTTCCCTTTAGTTGATAAATACATGAGAATGGCTCATTAAACAGCCATACTGTCAAACTACAAATGACTGTTTCTTTAATGAAGAAGAAGATACGGTGTCAGGTAAGAAGGAGTGATCAGTTTCTCCTCACCAAGTTGTGGAAATATCACATAACCAGACATACCAACTATGGCAGGTATCTGAAAATGAGTGTAATTATTACACCCTTTTCTGCAGTACCCTATCATTATCTCTACTGTGATTCTCGGCACTTGCCTACTTATTTTTAGTTAGCCTACTAAAATGCATCATCCCCTTCTTGTTTGGGATCCAATTATCACTTCATGTCCCACATGAAAGAAATTCACTTGATTCTCTACCATTTGGTGAGAAAACACATGAACACAATTTATTTGCACAACTTTAATATAATGCAGTCTAAATAGTAAGTTGTTATCTCCAGTATTCCTGTAAAAGCAATTTTTAAAATGTATTCTTAATGTCACAAATGGTTAAAACTGTCATTTTTATGTCATGTACATTTCACCCCAACAAGAAAGCATATCAGGGTAATTGTCCACATTCTGAGACTATCCATTTTTCCCTATTAAGCAAAGTGTTTTTTCTGATAAATTGGTTAAGAGTTTTTCAAAGTAATAAATTCAAAACCTCACTTGATGATGGAATAAAAATACATATTAAAAGCTAAGAGAAGAGATATAGTTAAGAAAAGTCTTATTTTCAAATATCCCAAATATTACAGGATAAAGATATATCATAAGGTTAATAAATGAAATTTTGTTTCATATTTTTTATGCGTTGCAAGTATAAGAATCTCCAGTTTAACCTAACCAATACTGCAAATTCAGGAGAAGTTCTTACCTAGCAACTATCCCAAGAGAGGCAAGGAGGCACTAACTGTTTCATAAACAATAACTCTAATCTTCACAACCATCCTAAAGCTAGGTACTACTACTAAAATCCCCCTTTTACAGATGGTGAAACAAATCACTAAAAAAGAAAAAAGGCTATGGTCACAAAGGTAGGAGCTGAGCAAATGCCAGCCACCACATCATAATGAGTCCTGTTAGATTCTACTGACAGAGTTTCCTTGGTGGTCCAACGGTTAAGAATCTGCCTGCCATTCAGGGGCCAAGGGTTCGATCCCTGGTCCAGGAAGATCCCACATGCCAAGGAGCAGCAAAATCCATGTGCCACAACTACTGAGGCAGCACTGTAGGGCCTGTGCTCCACAACAAGAGAAGCCACTGCAATGAGAAGCCTATGCACCACAACGAAGAGTGGTCCTCGCTCCCAGCAATTAGACAAAGTCCACGGGCAGCAAGGAAGACCCGGCACAGTCTAAAGCAGATAAATCTTTTTTAAAAGACACTACTGACCTTAGGAAAGGCAATAGCCTAAAGAGCTATATAACTTTCTATACATTGTGATGGTCTGGTATGTAGTTGGGAGAAGGAAAACTTTCATAAGTATTAAGAAAGGCCGAAGAATACCTTAACATACAACTTATCTTTAAGAAAGAAATCATATCGCAACAACTAACACTTGTCTTGCTCCTATTTTAAGGAAAAATTCACAAACTGCAAAAGTTATTTTTAGGCAAAGAAATGTAAATCCAAGGAATAAAACATTTTAATGACAAAATCCCTCACCCTTCTCCATATTTTAAATATTGGTCATTCATGTCACAAACCTAACTTCATAACCAGGTATCAAACTAAAAAAGGACACATAATGCTATTAACACTTTCAAATTCTCTGAATCCTGGCAGGACAAAATATCCCAAACCATCTAAACTCAATTATCAAAAACAATAAATCAAATGTATCAGGTATGTGAAGGTTTAAGAATTCCTCCCACAACACAACCTAGGGAGTCAGAAGGTAGTATATTCTGCATCTGTGACTGCATATACACAAAATTTGTCGTCACTCATTCCACAGACTCTATAAAAGTAAAAGAAAAGTTGTTTCTTTGTTTCCACAAATGAAGCCATAAGAAAACATCGCTCGACTGCAAGATAATCCTGCTTCAGTGGCAGAAGTGTAAAGTACATACAATTTGCTAGAGGAAACACTACTGAAATCTGCATAAGCCACTGCAACCCTCCAGCTTCTGCGACCGTTGAAGAAAATGGGCATTTCAAATGTCTCAAACCTGCTGTTCACCTGAGTGGCCTGGTGTACACGTCGAAAGCCTACGGAGTCTATAAAGAACTCACTAACCCTCTCCGAGGACTCGCCAAACAAACTGTGGAAACGGTGGGAGCCAGGCAAATGCGTCTTTACTGCGATCAAAAACTTTGAGGCTGCATTTATTCAAATCAGTTTCCAAATAAAAAGAGTGAGTTGGCCATCACCGATATCAAGATCGAAATTCAACTAAAAACAAAGGTACGCTTTTCTGTATGTGTATTTCACGCCAACTTGAAGTTGTTTTTTGGTTTTGTTTTGTTTTGTTTTTTAAGACAAAGCAAATAAGATTCCCGGTTCCCTTGTTCTTGACCTTCAGGAACTGCAAAAAAAAGTCAGGACCCAGCCAGAGTGAAAAAGAAAAGTTTAGATTGCCGCAGCGACTCGGGAGCAGTTGCTGGAATCCCTCCCCGCGGTGAGGGTCTCCCCGCTCCCGCACGCGGGAGCTTGGGGTGGGGAGTCTGGAGGATGGAGCCGCTCGCGGGAGGTGAGCTATGCATGGACCACCCGCGACGCGGACTCAGCCCCCCGCCGCCTCCATCCCCCGGTTCTGCTTAGGACCCGCATGAAGGCGCGCACCAGACCCCTGCCCGCGACCCCGCACACTTCCGGTCCCGGCCCCTACCGCCCGTCCGCTTACCGGCATCATTTTGGACCCGAACCGCATCGAAGCTGGTGGCGAGATGACGGCCCGAAGCCAAGCGGAGGCGCCCCGGGGTGGGGGGGTCGCACGGCACGGGGGAGGGGAGCGCAGAGGGAGGCCGCCCGGAGGCGGCGGACCTGTTGCAAAGAGGCGGCGGGTGGCGGGGCGGCGTGCGGATCCCCAGAGCTCTCAGTGCGGGCTGGGGCGCCACCGAGCCCCGAGCCCACCTCCGGCCGGGCCCCCCCGTACGTGGCTTTGTCTGCTCGGCGCTCGCCACGGCCCGGGCTCCCTCCTCGGCTCCGAAACCAACTAATCCCCGGGCCTGGCCCCCGCCGAGCCCGCGCCGGCTCCGCCCCCCGCGCGGGGCCCCGCCCGCGGCGCGCGAGGCGGGGTGGGGGAGGGGAGGCCGCGGGGACGGAGCCGCGCGCACCTGCGCGGGCCCGCGGCGGGAGGGAGGCCAGGGAGCGGGCGCGCGCCCAGGGCGGCGGGGCCGCGCCGCCTTTATTTGCCTTCGGGATGACAAGTTGCCGGGGGCGCGCGCGGCGGAGCCACCGGAGCGCGCGCGCGCCCGCAGGCGGAGCCGGGGACTGTGAGGCCGCCTCTGGAAGACAAAATAAGGAAAGCGCCGGACGAGCCCCAGGTCTGCGGCCGTCACGTCCCCGCAGTTTCGAACTGAGTTGGGGTGGGGGAAAAGCGAGGGCAGTAGGGGCTGAATCCTGGGCGGAAACTCGGCACCTGGACGGTTCCTGCCCGCGGCAGCGCCGCCGGGCTCGGCCGGAGCCAGGCGACCGTACCTCCTGGGAGGACCCAGCCGCGGGGCTGGAGCGGCCGATGTCCCTGGAGGCTCCGGCGACGGCCCGGTCCCAGCAAGATGGAGATCGGCGGGGCTGTATCAGCCGGCAGCGCATTCCGAGAGTTCCTGGTGGAGGAGTCCTCGGGCTGTCGCCTTCCCTCTCTTCCTCATCGCCCAAACTCTGGTTTAGAACTCCTGTGTGACTTTCTGTAACTGAAAACAAACAACAAAACCCTGAACATTTAAAAAATAACTAAAATGATCAGTTTTGTTTCTTTTACCACGATAAAAATAAGTAAATAAAACCAAAAAAAATTTGAAGTGCATAAAGCAGCTTTCCGAGGAGCTTCTCTTTCTGCTGCCCTAGAAAGTCCTGGATTTCCTCTCTGAAGGGTGCTTGTTACACCCTCAGGACAGTCTGGGGAATGGCCACACAGTCTGCTCCCTTTGCAAGGAGCTAGGTGAAGGCCTAGGAGAATAGCAGTGGCTCATTTTGAAAGAGGAGCAGAGCTGGTTTAGGCACCTTCTTCCACCTTCCAAGGACACAGATTCCTGGAACCCTAACTACAGGAAACTGTAGTTCTGTTTAAATTGTCCTTGTGAGTGAGATTAAGTGGAATAAAGCACCTGGATTCACCTAACCTCAAGCATGGACAGATAGATCTTTCTTAGTCCAAAATTGTTGGTCAGTCGCTCAGTCGTGTCCAATTCTGTGGGACGCCATGGGTTACAGCACCCCAGGCTCCCCTGTTCTTCAGCATCTCCCAGAGTTTGCTCAAACTCTTATCCATTGAGTCGATGATGCCATCCAACCATCTCATCCTCTGTTGCCCCCTTCTCCTCCTGCCTTCAATCTTTCCCAGTATCATGGCCTTTTCCAATGAGTCAACTTTTCACATCAGGCCAAAATATTGGAGCTTCAGCTTCAGCATGTGTCCTTCCAATGAATACTCAGGGTTGATTTCCTTTAGGATTGACTGGTTTGATGTCCAAGGGACTCTCAAGAGTCTTATAGTCCAATATATCCCTAACCAGAATCTCCATCATCACACTCTTAGCCTTCTTATCCCAGCTACATATCTGGAAATACTAATATATTAAACTATGGCTAATTCAATTAGAATCAAAAATTCTCCAAAATTCTCGTTTAAAGCCTAGTTACTTTAAGAGGATTGTCCTAAATTGTAAAGGAAATTCATCGTTTCATTCAGTAAATATTTGTCTAATACTTACTACATGCTGAGTATTCTTCTAAGTACAGGGATACATTAATGAAGACAACAAAATTAGGTGGACAGTAAAATCAGTAGCTGAGTATATTAATAATTAATACTTACATAAATTACCAATTTCCTCAGCCAGTCCAAAAAGAATGACCAAATATAGTTATAAGACAAAAATTAAGGGGCTAAAGGGAAGAGGCATGCAGGTGAAATTTTAAATAAGTGGTCGAGACAGCCCTCACTGAAAAGATGATGTGTGAACACAGACTTGAAGGAGTGAACTACAGCCTTCATGAAGGCTTCCAAGCAGAGGGAACAGCCAGTGCTAAGGCCTTGAGGTGGGAGCCTACTTGGTGTTTCCAGGACCCTCAAGGAAGCCTGGATGGCTAGAGCAGACTGGATGAGGTGGAGAAAAGCAGAAGATGAGGTAGAGTTAAATAAGGAACCAGATAATATACAGCCTTTTGGGCCATTATAAGAACTTTGGCTCTTACTCTGAGTGAAGTGGTAAGTCATGGAAAAACTTTAACCAATGGCTACCATGATCGGACTTCTGTTTTAATGGAATTGTACTAGCTGCTGTGGTAAACAGACTGAAAGTTTAGCAGAGAACCTGTAGGAAGACCTTGCAATAATCCAAGAAAAAGATGAAAGTGGCTTGGGCAGTAATGGTGAACATGGTGAAAAGTGGTCAGATGTGGGATGTATTTTGAAGGCCAAACTCATAGAATTTTGTGACAAGATATATATGGAATAGGAGAGTAAAAAGTCAAAGAGAAGTCCAAGGCTTTTGTCCTAAAGAATGGAAATTGCTACCCCCTGAGACCAAGAAAACCCTGAGTGGAGCATGTTGCAGGAAGAGGTAATTGTTAAATTTGAGAATCTTAAGTTAAAAAAGGCCTAATCCTGGATTTTAGCACATTTATGGGAACCAAGACTCCCTTTTGGCAACCTGCAGGGACTATATAACCAAAAAACCTATCTCGTATTCCACTGACTTTCATTATTTTCTTGCATGCAAAGAAATATCAGAAACAACTATAAATAAAGTCTCAGAAACAACCATGATCTAGGTCATCCAGAAAAAGAATTCTGGGTATCAATCACTAAACCTCCCATTCTCAACAATGAGAAAACATCTCTCCTTCATATCCAAAAATTATTGTGCGTTACTGGTCACACACAATAGTAAATTATATTTAGAGGGAGCATTGGCAGCCCTGACTTATTAATAAAATAATAACCAAAGTAGAAGAAAGGAGAGAAGAATTGGGATGCGATGGCCCGGGTCTATTTCTTTACTGCCTTTTTTCCACAAACAGGCTATTTCACTGCTTGTTTCTCCCAAGAACGGGAAAGAAAGGGGGATAGCACCTGGCAGTGTGTCCCGAAACCTACTTCCAGCCAATTGAGAATTCGGCGCTGCCAAAGAGCAAGTATGTTTCTAGTTGAGGGTTTTGTTTTGTTTTCTTTCTTTCCTCCTCCTTTTTTTTTTTTTTTTTTTTTTTTAGCATAGAAGCATGAAACCAAAGAAACCTTCTCTGGGCTTTGGTTTCATTCCTTCAAATTCTGTGCCATCATATTGAGCTCTCAGATAAGCTGTTTTTTTCCTTCCATCTCTTTCTTCATGCCCACTCTCACCTGCTTATTCGTGGAGAACCTACCCCCAGTTCTCCCAACTCGATAATTCTGCATTCAACCCTGAGAAAGATAAATCAAATCACCACTTGCTGGGTGGGGAGCAGCTGTCTTCTCTTCCGATCTCACCTCACCCCCAGGCACAGTACAATTAATTACCGGTTTGGCTTGAGTTCAGATGTTTGTGTTCCCAACTTCCTCCCCATGTTACTTTCTTTCCCACAGTGTCCCAAACCTTGCATCCCTGCCCCTCACCCCCAGGAGATGAACTCCCATCTTCCTTACCCAATGATATAGAGGCTATTGGGGCTTGCACTACAATCCTGCAATATCATTTTCTCCACCTCCAACCTATGCGGCCTCCTCTGCATTCTTCCTCTCCTTCCCTCTCCTACTGTGGATTCTATTCTTTAAAAAAAAGAAAATTATTTATTCTCTTTGGCTGCACTGGATCTTAGTTGCAGCACTCAGGACCCTTGATCTTCTTTGCAGGATCTTAAGTGGCAGAAGGCAAAGAAACTCTTAGCTGTGGCATGTGGAATCTAGTTCCCCTGACCAGGGATCAAACCCAGGCCCCCTGCATTTGAAGTACAGAATCTTAGCCACTGAACCACCAAGGAAGTTCCTGTGGATTCACTTTACAAATACTCCGTGTGCCTGTATTTTACCAGGCACTGTTCTAGACTCTAGAGCTACAACAGCCTGCAAAACAAAGACTCTGCCATCATGAAGCTTGTGTTCAGGTCAGGGAGTTAGACAGTAAATGAATGAGGTTATAATAAATGCTTTGGGTCAGGGGTGGGGAGCAGCTAGGTAAAAGAGAGTGAAGTCTCTTTTGGATAGAGTGGTCAGAAAAGGCTCTGATGGATGAAGTGAGGGACAAAATTAGACTCTAGGCAGTGGAAATGGCAAGAACAAAGAGCCTGAGGCAGGAGTGTGCAATTAAAGAAACAGCAACAAAGGCTAATGTGCCTGGCCTTGAGTGAGCAAGGAGGAGAGTGGTCAGGGAGGTGGAAGATGTAGCCGTGGTCTGCATGTATCTTGTGGGATCATTACTGGAGTGGTAGCCATTCTCTTCTCCAGGGGATCTTCCTGACCCAGGGATCAAACCTGTGTCTCCTGTGATTTCTGCATCACAGGCAGATTCTTAACCGCTGAGCCACCAGGGAAATCCCAAAATACCCCTCTCCCTTGCCTTTTAGGACAGTGTTCTCGTGGTCTTCCTCCTAATTCTTTCCCTGCTTCTTCTCTGTTTTTGTTTTGTTTTGTTTTTAGATTTTTCTTCATGTGGACCATTTTTTAAAGTCTTTATTGAATTTGTTACAATATTGCTTCTGTTTTACATTTTGGATTTTTGGCCACAGGGCATGTGGGATCTTAACTTCCCAACCAGGAATCGAACCAGTACCCCCTGCATTGGAAGGCAAACTCTTAACGCTGGTCTGCCAGGGAAGTCCGTTCTCTGTGTCTTTTGAAGATTGCTTTCTCCTTACCATCCTTTACATGTTGAAGGTCCTCAAGGCTCAATCCTAGCTGTTTTCTTTTTTCACTGACTGCCTTCTTCCTAGACAATCTTATCCTCAGTCTTAAATCTCATATAAACATGGTGTCAATTTTTATATTTCCAAACCAGACTGCTTCTCTGGGCTCTAGAACTAAGCTATCCAATGACAAAGTCACTAACTATATATAGCCACTGAGCCTTTGAAATGTGGCTAGTGCAACTGAGAAACTAAAATTTTAACTTTAATTCATTCAAATGTAAGTGGCCAGTAGTGATTAAAATAGTGAACAGTATAGATGCAAAATAGTTCCATCATTATAGAAAGTTCTACTGAAGAGTGCTGAATATCTATATTCAGTCATATCCAGCTGCCCATTAGATGTTTCCTCTTGGCTGTCTCAAAGGATTGCCAGTTCAACTTGTCTAAAACCAAAGGTATGGTCTTTCTCCCCAGTATGTTCTGTCTCTGTGAATGGCACAAGTGTTCATCCATTTTCTCAGGCCAATAACTCAGGAGTTACGCTTAACTTTATTTCTTCCTTATCTCCAACATTTATTCAATCATCAAACTCAGTTCATTCTATTTCTGTTTTTGGAGATATATATGTATATATATATATTTTTTTTTGGCCATGCCATGTGGCATGTACGATCTTATTCTCCAACCAGGGATCAAACTCATGTCCCCTGTAATGGAAGCATGGAGTGTTAACCACTCGACCACCAGGGAAGTCCCCTGTTCATTCTGTTTCTTTAACACTTCTTCAAACTCCCCATTTTCCATCACCACCACCACCCTGTTAAAGTCACCACCATTTCTCACTTGTCTTATCATAGACAGCCTCACCTACTTAAAGTCTTTCCTTAACATTGCCTCCAAGCCCTGACTGTCCCCACCCATCCCCGCTCCTTACCAGCTACCACAGTCCCTTCCCTTCCTGAGACTCAGTCACACCATCCTTTTTCCTTCCTCCAGGACATACGGCAGCATACTCTGAGGACCTCACCTTTATACCACATGTCACCACTGGATATTCAGATGATTTGTGTTTCGAGTGTCATTCAATTAGTGCTTTCTCTCTCACAAGACTTTGAACCATAGGGTAGGAATTTCAACTCATCCTTGTTTACCACTGATTCTTCAGTACTTAAAATAGGGCCCGGTACATAGTAATAGAATGAATATTTGAATGAACAAAAGAATGAATAAATGAATGAGTTGTTCATTTGTCTGCAATGCATGTGATTAAAGCCAGTGCATTAGTCAGCTCAGGCTGCCATAACAAAATAGCATAAAATAGGTGGCTTAAACTATAGGAGTTTACTTTTTTTGTTGTTTTTTATGGTTCCGAAGGCTGGGAAGTCCAAGATCAAGGTGTAGGCCAGTTTGGTTTCCAGGTAAGGGCCCTCTTCCTAGCTGGCAAACTACTGTCTTAGCATTTATCCCCACACAGCAGAGACAGAAAGAGGAAGCAAACTCTCTGGTGTCTCTTCCTGTAAGAGTGAGAATCCCATCTTGAGGGCTTCACCTTCAGGACTTAAGCTAAACCTAATTATCTCCCCAAAGCCCCACCCTCAAATATCATCACACTGGGGCGGGGGGCTGTTGGGGGGGTGAGAGAGTGGAAGGGAGGGTGTCAGTGCTTCAAAATATAAATGGGGGGATGACACAATTCAATCCATAACTGTCGGGAACAGCCGTAATTGTACAGTTTTCCAATCCTATGGCCGTACATTATACTCATCACCCTAAAAAGCCATCTCATAAATGCCTATAAAAGGTTCCAGTTGAGTCGAGGTCAAAGGCTCTATGGAACTAAATAAAACCCATTGCTGAAGAACAGACTAAGGTACTTGCCCTTCTGCTGATCGTCTATGATGTCATCATCCATAAAGGACTATATTGATAATTACTACACAGCATTTGAAAAGAAAGTCAGTCCACCTGGTGAGATTTCAGAAAGTTAGTGAGCAAGCAAGAGAAGTCTAGCCTGAAATACTGAAAATGGACACTTTTAAGTGCTGAGATGTCACCAAGGCCATTGACCATCAACAGAGCCTGCTGTGGCTTTGTTCTCCCCAGTGCAAAGGGGTTTTTATTTCACTGTGAGAAAAGTACATGTATTTCCTCCTGGTCTTTATTAAAATACACTATGTTAGCTCAGAATGAACTGAGGTCTCGTCAGTTCTATTTAAAACCATTTTAAATGGTTTGTTTAAAACCATTTTTAAATTTGGGATTTATTCAAATATTTTTCAAGAGTGCCCATGAAAAACACTGTGGTTTTACAGATTCATGACCAACGTCCCTTTAGGGAAAGGACCAATTCTTAAAGTTTTGATATTCCTTTTAGCCTAGCACACAATGGTTCATCATCAATTAAGTATTGAATGAATGCAAACATGTTGCTACTATAAATTTTTTCCCAATATCTAAAGATAACCAATTGAATAAGAAAGGAATTGGATTTTCTGTACCGTCATTTAAACCCCATTTACGTCCATAACTCAGTTTCAGTACCAATTATTTGCAACACTCAGGTTAGTTATTAATTGACAGTTGAGAACACTCATTTCTAAAAGTCTTGGCTGAACTCAGTTATTACTGCTGTTGTTAAGGTCCAGAGAAAGCTTTAAAAAAGACCCACAGAGAAGATATACTTAGAAGACAATAAAACTGAAAAAAGAGAGTATTATCTGGTTAGAGAGAATTTTCACTTCAAATTAATGAATCCCCAAGCTGTAAGCACTAAACAGTATTTTTTTTTCTTTAAGTAATTTGTTCTCTGAAAGTGTTTATGAATTGGTTTGGGGGAAAAGTGGAAATCTCATTTCAAATACACTTCACATTTACCACATCTAATAGAATAAACATGCAATTGAAAAAAACTCAGTCAATTAAGGCATGCTTGTGGGACCAGCTACAGCAAGTTCTTGCAGTCCATTTAAATATGCCTTTGTGTGTGTGCTAAGTCATATCAGTCATGTCCAACTCTTTGTGACTCTGTGGACTGTAGCCCGCCAGGCTCCTCTGTCCATGGGATTCTCCAGGCAAGAATACTGGCGTGGGTAGCCATTCCCTCCTCCAGGGGATCTTCTCGATCCAGGGTTCAAACCGAGTTTCTTTCGTCTCCTGAACCGGTAGGCATTTATCCCTAACATTCAATTTACACACAGCTTTTCTGTTTAATTCAATAAACACTACTGAATGTCTACTATGAGCCACAAACTGTCTGGGATACAGGATACAATGAAATGAGGTACAGATATAGAACTGAAGGCTACACAAAGGGGAATCTTAAACTAGTTAATTTCCACAATAATTGTGAAGTTGGTAGTTCTGTTATCCTGTCTTAAGGACAAGGAGCCTGAGGCCCAGAGAGTTTAAGTAAATTGTCTAAAGCCTCACAGTGGGGTGCATTGCAGAAGCTAGGATTTCAGCCAAGGTACTTGAGTCCAGAATCTGCATTCTTAACCACTATGCTACTTTCCTTTATGGTCTCCTTTCCTTCAATACTTCTACCCTGAGTGCCTGGGGACACCAGACCAGCCAGTGAGGATATAAAGGTAAGTAAGACTCCGAACAAGTACAGCCTAGTATGTGTATCCCTATGAGCCATGCATGAAATCTAACACTCAGGTGCTCTGGCTGAAGTTGGCATGGGGAACTGTTTGTTCCCTAATCCCCTGACCCTCCCAGGTTAGGACAGTCTGGAAAACACTGAGAGAAGGGCTCAGGAGCTGAGTCTAAAAGATGAACTTGGGCAAACAAAGAGCCCCGCTTGCCTAACTAAGGTGCTGACAGTGGACATGAAGAGAGGTGGAAAGACTGTAGAAACTTTTTGGATTATTTGGACTTGACAGGACTCAATGACAGGTCAGTCGGGAAGATGAGGCAAAAGCTGTAAATGCCTATTCAGAAATGAATCTCCCCCACATCCTGGAAGAAGAAAAAGAAGAGGAAGAGGAAGATAAGAAAGAGAAGAAAGGAAAAAAAGGAGGAGGGATGTAGAACAGAAATTAAGTTAGAGTTATTTTGTTGACTGTTTGAGCAGCCATGTGCTTCATGGTCTCCTCTCCAACCCCAGTGGCTGAATAGTGACTTGCCTAAATAAATCAGTTCTCAAATTCATGTTGATGTATGACCAAAACCATGGCAATATTGTAGAGTAATTAGCCCCCAATTAAAATAGATAAATTCATTTTTTTAAATTCCCCTAAATAAGAACTGATTTAGATATTGGCATACAATATAAAATTTTCATTGACAGAAAAATTCATAAGGGGATATTTTCTGGGAGATGATCTGCTATAATTTTCCTTATTCATATAGAAAACAGAAAACAAGTATTTTGCTGAGAAAGCTATTCTCAACTTATACGATTGATTACTTTTCCTTTGTGTCCTTAGGTTCTATTTTTTATGTCTACTACAGCTCATTTAGCACTTACGTATTTACATGTTTGACTCTATTAAACTGGAAACCTCTCAAATGCAAAAAAAAAAAAAATAAAAGATGAACTTACCTGAAGGGTTTGTATTTTCTATTTCATTTATTTGAATTGCTGGTTAAATAGTACATTTAACCTCATTTAAACTAAGTTATATTGAGTGTCTACTATGTGCATAGCAGTATAAAATATACCAATAGACTTGATCTGGGCCCTTGATCAGAAACTGGTGAAACGGGAAAGTTTCACCAGCTTAGAAACTGGTGAAGGGGGAAATGTGGGTAAAAATTATAATAACTAGGTCCACCATTTATTGTGCACTTACTAAATGCTCAGTTCACTTCAGTCGCTCAGTTGTGTCTGACTCTTTGCGACCCCATGGACTGCAGCACACCAGGCCTCCCTGTCCCATCATCAACTCCTGGAGTTTACTCAAACTCATGCCCATTGAGTTGGTGATGCCATCCAACCATTTATCCTCTGTCGTCCCCTCCTCCACCTGCCTTCAATCTCTCCCAGCATCAGGGTCTTTTCAAATGAGTCAGTTCTTCACATCAGGTGGCCAAAGTACTGGAGCTTCAGCTTCAGCATCAGTCCTTCCAATGAATATTCAGGGTTGATTTCCCTGAGGATTGACTGGTTTGATCTCCTTGCAGTCCAAGGGACTCTCAAGAGGCTTCTCCAACACCACAGTTCAAAAGCATCAATTCTTTGGCACTCAGACTTCACTATGGTCCAACTCTCACATCTAAACATGACTGCTGGAAAAACCAAAGCTTTGACTAGACAGATCTTTGTTGGCAAAGTAATGTCTCTGCTTTTTAATATGCTGTCTAGGTTGGTCATAACTTTTCTTCCAAGGAGAAAGCGTCTTTTAATTTCATGACTGCAGTCACCATCTGCAGTGATTTTGGAGCCCAAAAAAATAAAGTCTGTCACTGTTTCCACTGTTTCCCCATCTATTTGCCATGAAGCGATGGGATCAGATGCCATGATCTTAGTTTTCTGAATGGTGAACTTTAAGCCTATTTTTTCACTCTCCTCTTTCACTTTCATAAGAGGATCTTTGCTGCTGCTAAGTCGCTTCCGTCATGTCCAATTCTGTGCGACCCCACAGACGGCAGCCTACCAGGCTCCTCCGTCCATGGGATTTTCCAGGCAAGAGCACTGGAGTGGGGTGCCATTGCCTGTCTTTAGTTCTTCCCTTTCTGCCATAAGGATGGTGTTATCTGCATATCTGAGGTTATTGGTATTTCTCCCAGCAGTCTTGACTCTAGCTTCATCCAGTCCAGTATTTCTCATGATGTACTCTGCATATAAGTTAAATAAGCAGGGTGACAATATACAGCCTTGACGTACTCCTTTCCCAATTTGGAACCAGTCTGCTGTTTCAAGTCCAGTTCTAACTGTTGCTTCCTGACCTGCATCCAGATTTCTTAGGAGGCAGGTCAGGTGGTCTGTTATTCCCATCTCTTGAAAAATTTTCCACAGTTTGTTGTGATCCACACAGTCAAAGACTTTGGCATAGTTGATAAAGCAGAAGTAGATTTTTTTCTGGAACTCTCTTGCTTTTTCAATGATCCAGTGGATGTTGGCAACTTGATCTCTGTTTCCTCTGCCTTTTCTAAATCCAGCTTGAACATCTGGAAGTTCATAGTTCACGTATTGTTGAAGCCTGGCTTGGAGAATTTTGAGCATTACTTTGCTGTGTGTGAGATGAGTGCAATCGTGTGGTAGTTTGAGCATTCTTTGGCATTGCCTTTTCTTTGGGATTGGAATGAAAACTGACCTTTTCCAGTCCTGTGGCCACTGCTAAGTTTTCCAAATTTGCTGGCATATTGAGTGCAGCACTTTCACAGCATCATCTTTTAGGATTTGAAATAGCTCCAGTGGAATTCCATCACCTCCACTAGCTTTGTTCGTAGTGATGCTTCTTAAGGCCCACTTGACTTCACATTCCAGGATGTCTGGCTCTAGGTCAGTAATCACACCATTGTGATTATCTGGGTCATGAAGATCTTTTTTGTATAGTTCTTCTGTGTATGCTTGCCACCTCTTCTTAATATTTTCTGCTTCTGTTAAGGTCCATACCATTTTTGTCATTTATCGAGCCCATCTTTGCATGAAATGTTCCCTTGGTATCTCTAATTTTCTTGAAGAGCTCTCTAGTCTTTCCCATTCTATTGTTTTCCTCTATTTCTTTCACCGATCACAGAGGAAGGCTTTCTTATCTCTCCTTGCTGTTCTTTGGAACTCTGCATTCAAATGGGTATATCTTTCCTTTTCTCCTTTGTCTTTTGCTTCTCTTCTTTTCACAGCTATTTGTAAGCTATTTGTAAGCTATTTGTAAGTGACATAGCTACTTGTCACTCCTCAGACAACCATTTTGCCTTTTTGCATTTTTTTTGGGGGGGGATGGTCTTGATCCCTGCCTCCTGTACAATGTCACGAACCTCCGTCCATAGTTCATCAGGCACTCTATCAGATCTAATCCCTTAAATCTATTTCACACTTCCACTGTATAATCGTTAGGGACTTGATTTAGGTCATGCCTGAATGGTCTAGTTGTTTTCCCTACTTTCTTCAATTTAAGTCTGAATTTGGCAATAAGGAGTTCATGATCTGAACCACAGTCATCTCCTGGTTTTGTTTTTGCTGACTGTATAGAGCTTTTCCATCTTTGGCTGCAAAGAATATAATCAATCTGGTTTCAGTATTGACCATCTGGTGATGTCCATGTGTAGAGTCTTCTCTTGTGTACTATGTATATGCAGATACAAGTCATTTTTTTGGCTGCACTGGGTCTTCATTGCTTTGCAGGGGCTTTGCTGTGAGTAGGGGCTACTCTTCAATGCAGTGTACCTGCTTCTCATTGTCACCACCATTGTCTCTTGTTGCAAAACACAGGGTCCAGGCGCGTGGGCTTCAGTAGTTGTGGCACACAGGCCCAGCTTCCCTGCAGCATGTGAAATCTTCCCAGACCAGAGATCAAACCTGTGTCCCCTGTATCGGCAGGTGGATTCTTATCTGCTGCACCACCAGGGAAGTCCTGTGCAGTACAATTCTAAGCTCTAGAAATAGTGATAAGAAAGAAAGTTCCTGCTCTGCTCTCTAGAAGTTTTTGTTCTAATGGAGGAGGCAGATGATAAAGAAGTAAATGGGACAGATGCTATGAAGAAGTTAAGACAATGTAACAGTGACTGGAGTGGAGTGGGCACTTTAGAAACGGTGGTCAGGAAAGTTCTGTCTGAATATGTTTGAACTGAGATCTGAATGAAACTATCCTCAGAATATCTGAATGAAGAGGGTCCCGGGCAGAGGAAAGAACACCTGCGAAGACCCTGAGGGAGAAGTGAGTCCGACATGTTTGATGAGCAAGCAGAAAGCCAGAGAGGCTGGAGCAGGGGGTCTTACCCTAAGGCATACAGACAACAACCAGCACAGAAGCACAGAGGACAGTCAAATCGAGCTCTGCCTGTGGCCGCGGCCCACACACTACCACTAAACTAATTGCCTGAAGGAACAAATCAAATGTTCTACTTGTTGTCATCAACATGTAGAAGTGTGTTTTTAGCTTGAACAACCCAAAGAAAATCCAAAGAAAAAGGAACACCCGGAATACAAAAGTCAGAATAGAAGTCTCGTAAGCAGAAAGGCTTCCCTCAGAGAGGAGGTCCGAAGACAAACAAGGCATTGTATTGCTCAAGCTGTATCAAACCCAGCTTCACCTAACCCTGATCTTAACCTCAGCCTATTATGCATTCACAGTTCTTATCGCAGACTGAAATCCCTTGGGGGTAATGGGAGGCAGCTCTAATACCTCAGATTAGGAGCTCAGATAAACTTAATGTCCAAAATTCTTCCAGCTTCTCACCGATGTTAGCAAAGAAGTACTCAGTCTGGAGGGCCCCTACTTCTGGAGGCTCCAAGAGAAGAGCCCTTGGCAGGCAGAAGCCATCCAGGTGAGAGTTTCTGCAGGAGACCATGCAGGGTTGGCTGATCAGGTGTGATTAAACCAGTGCACGTACGGGAGAGGGTGGTAGGTTCAGACAGGAGTTGTTGCTGAGATAGTCATCATCGGGTAAGTGGCAGAGGGCCAAATTGTGGGCAGGGGAGGCTCAAGTTGCCAAGCAAGCTGTCATAGACAAAGAGGGCAGAAAACTTTATCAAACTGAAACACCATCTGTGAATCCAAGAGCGACAAGTTTTCTAACACCTTGCTGGGTCAAATCAGCCCACTTTAAGGCAGGTCAGCCTGGGTTTAATGGCATGGCCGTGTCCCAGAGAAATCTCACGTAGTTTTAAAGGGCTGGGCCTCTTCTCTGTATCCAGGTACACTGAACATTCTATTCCAGCTCAGCCAGAGGAGGATGATTAGCCCAATTTTCCTGCTGATAGTTGGCATTTTAAAAAAGGTGCTTTTCCAGGGTGTGATTTGTATGTTCTGCCTGTGTGATCCGTGGGTGGTGGGCAAAGATACAGATCTCCTCTGAGATCTACAGAGTCAGCCCTTCTAAAAAATGAGATGAATCATGAACCACATTCTTTCATGATTTGATTAGGGGGGAGACAATCCATGGAAAAACAATCCATGAATAGTAGTAGTAGGAACTATCTGGTTGGCCAAAAGTTTCGTTGGGCTTTCTTTGTAAGCTATAACAGAAAAATACAAACAAACTTTTGGGCCAGCCCAATACTTCTGATTTTAATTTTCATGCCAGATTCTAAAACAACACATCGTATCTTATGAAATCCTCACCACAACCCTATGAAATTGATGCTATTAATAGTCCAGTTTACAGATAAAGAAGTTTGGACTTAGATAAGTAACTCATGCAAGATCACTCATTAGTGAGAAACAGCCAAAGGTCTCCTTACCTGGGCTAGGTCTGTGCTCTTTATTTTTTTAATCGATTTTATTGAGGTATAATTTGCATTCAGTGTATTGCACATACCTTAAGTGAGCAGTCATTTTAGTTTTGACAAATGTGTAAACTCTTGTGCATGCGTGCGTACATGTCAGTCGCTCAGTTGTGTCAGACTCTTTGTGACCTCATAGACTGTAGCCCTCCACAGTCTCTGTCCATGGAATTCTCCAAGCAACAGTACTAGAGTGGGTTGCCTTTTCCTATTCTAGGGGATCTTCTCAGCCCAAGGATCAAACCAGCCTCTCATGTCTTTTGCATTGGCAGGAAGATTCTTTCCCACTGCGCTAAATGCCATCAAATCAAGGTTAATAATTCTTCACCCCCTCTTATATCTTTGCATCAATCTTCCCACACCTGGCAACCACCAATCTACTTTCTTATACTAAAAGATAGTTTGGCTTTGTTTTAGAAGGTTAGAGAAATAAAATGAGATAGCATTGAACTCTTTCATGTCTGACTTCCTTTGCTCTGCATATTTCTGAGATTCCTTCATGTTAATGCATGTATTTAATAGAGCATTCTTGTTCCTACTGAGTAGCATTCCATTATTTGTCAAACCCTTCACCCTTTGATTGATATTTGGGCTGTATCATGATCTGACTATTATGAATAAACTTGCTGTGAACATTCATAAATCTTTTTCTGAGCATGTATTTTCATTTATCTTTGGTAAATATCTCGAAATCTCACAATAGAATTGGTGGGTCATTTGGTTACTGTATGTTTATCTTTATAAAAAATTGCCAAACTCTTTTCCAAAGTAGTTAAACAATTTTACACTCCTGCCAGCAAGGTACGAGAGTTCCAGTTGCTCCACATATTTGAGAATACTTGGTATTGGGCTCCTCTGTTGGCTCTGTGGTAAAGAATCCACCTGCCAATGCAGGAGACACGGGTTCGATCCCTGATCCAGGAAGACCCCACATGCATGCCTTGGAGCAACTAAGCCCAGGCACCACAACTATTGAGCCTGTGCTCTAGAACCTGGGAGCGGAAGCTACTGAATCCACGTGCTGCAACCACTGCGGCCGAGTGCCCTAGAGCCAGTGCTCCCCTATGAGAGATGCCACCACAATGAGAAGCCCACGCGCCAGTTAGAGAGTCCCCCGCTAGCCACAACTAGAGAAAAGTCTGCATTGCAATTAAGACCCAGCACAGCCAATAAATAAATAAAATTATTTCTTTAAAACAAGGATATTTGATATTGCCTCTTTACTTGTGGTAAATATCTTCTTGTGCTATTGGCCATGTGCATATTTTCTTTTGTGAAGTATCTGTCCGAGTCTTTAGCCCATTATTTGGGCTGTTTGGCTTATGATTATTGAGTTGTAAGGATTTTTGTATATTCTGGGAAAATGCTCTTTGACAGACATGTGCATTGAAACTATTTCTCCCATTATGTGGCTTGTCATTTCATTTTCTTGATGGTGTCTTTCAAAGAGGAGAAATTCTAATTTTGATGCGGTTCAATTTATCATACTTTTGTTTTGTGCTTTTTCTGTCCTAAGAAATCTTGCTTAACCCAAACTTTCAAAGATTTCTCTCCTATATTTGCTTCTAGAAAATTTATAATTTTACTTTCTACATTTAGTCCCATGACCTATATTGTTACTTTGTGTGTATGGTATAAAATAAGGTTCTTTTTTTTCATATGGCTATCCAGTCTACTTCAGTGAAATAGACTATCCTTTCTTCATTTGATTATTTTTACTTTTCTGTCAAAAATCAACTAATTATATATGTGTGGGTATATTTCTGGGCTCTCCACTCCATCCTGTCGATGTCCCATAGTTCCTGCCTCCTAGCTCATGGATTCAAGCCACATTCACAGCCCCAAACTCTGATTTTTGCTTCCTCACCTCAGAGGGACCCCCAGACTCTGTTTGGGCTCTATATCATGATGCCATACAAATTATCCCCAGGTGCAGTTTGCCCAAATCAGGGCAAATGAGGGCATCACCGGGGGCTCAGTAGTAAAGAATCCACTTCAGTGCAGAAGTCACAGGAGGTGCTGGTTCAACCCCTGGGTCAGGCAGATCGCCTGGAGGAGGGCATTCAACCCACTCCAATATTCTTGCCTGGAGAATATCAAGGACAGAGGAGCCTGGTGGGCTACAGTCCATGGGGTCGAAAGACTCAGACACAACTGAAACAACTTAGCACGCACACATGCAGGGCACGTGGGGCTCACCCCGTGACCTTCCTTGTCCTCAAGAATCACGGTCTTATAGAGTCTGTTGCTAAATCCCTGAAAACAGTTGCCGCATATATTTTGCCTAGCTTTAAGCTTATTTATGACAGGATGGCTAGCTTAGTACCGATTACTACATCTTGGCCAGAAGCAGAATTAAAGCCTACCCTTCTAACCATAAGTAAAGAAACCTTGGAGGAACCTCTGAGCAGCAACCATGGCAGCAGTAACCGCAGCAGCTCCAACACCATGGGTTCCCCAACAGGGCCTGAATTCTGTCACTCTTTCTGGGGCTGTGCTGGGTCTTCACTGCTGCGCACAGACTTTCTCTGGTTGAGGTGAGTGAGTGCTACTCTGTAGCTTCAGTGTGTGGGCTTCTCCCTGCGGTGGCTTCTCTGGTTGCAGAGCACAGGCTCTAGAGCTCAGGCTCAGTAGTTGTGGAACACGGGCTTAGTTGCCCTGTGACATGTGGCATCTTCCCAGACCAGGGATTGAACCAGTACCCCCTGCACTGGCAGGGGATTCTTAACCACTGAACCACCCCAGGGAAGATCCTGAAGTCTGTCACTTTTGTTAGTAGCTCATGGCTGCAAAAACTAAAATGTGCCATTAGGACCAGGATGATGCATCAAACCCTCAAGAAGGATTCCATCATCTCTTGGAATTATTTGAGGCCTTCTTTTGATCAGCTTTTCTGGTTCTTTATATGGACGCAAATGCATAGGTATCCACTAACTAGCAGATTCTCTCTCCAAACTGAAGGTCACCAAAATTTCTAGGTGACCATGAAAAGGTTTATAAACCACTCTTGTGAAGAGGCCTGGCAAGAACATACCTACATCCAGCAAGGAGTACCTTCCTGGACCTGGAGTTCATTGATAGAACTTGTTGAAGCAGATAACAGCCTGGATGCCCCCAGATGGCAAAGTTGGGATAAAGCTGGGACCTCACAGTTACATTGAGAAGCAGAAGGTGAGTTGATACCATCATTTCTGGGGACGTCTGTGGCAGGGATAAGGTTCAGAAAAGACAACCTGAAAGGGAAATGCTGGGGAGATGTGTTGAATCTAAACACCAAGCTAAGTAGTAAGCTGGGCCTATGTAACCAACAACTGGTTGAACCTGAGGATAGCTAGAAATGTTTGCATGGACAGTGATCAAGTAAATGGCTCCTCCCGGTTAACACCAACAGCCTAAGTCATGAATCTTAAGTCAGTCTGAGAATAAGTTTTTTTTTTTCAAAGGGGTATAGGGCAATCGACGTCTACTGGTAAAGAACCTGCCTGCCGATGCTGGAGACATAAGAGACAATAGTTCGATCCTTGGGTTGGGGAGATCCCCAGGAGGAAGGCATGACAACCCACTCCAGTATTTCTGCCTGGAGAATCCCACGGACGGAGGAGCCTGGTGGGCTACAGTCCAAAGGGTCAGAAAGCATCAGACATGACTACAGACACTTAGCACACACACACAGGGTAAACATAAATAGAAGAAATTTCAACAAGCTAAAAGAAAACCTCCACTGAGCATGTGGGTTCCAGGGTACCAAGAAGTGCAGTGCAGCAAAAGATTGATTCATTAAGAAATCTAAGAGCCACTGAGTCTCTGATCATAAATGTTTCTCAGCCACAAGCAAGGGAAAATTAGTCTCTTTAACTAGAGTCTACCTAACTGCCTGAGTCTACCTAACTGCCCCTGGAATAAAGCCAACTTTGTGTTTAGGGGCTTCAGTTCCTGTAAGAAAACATAGCAGAGTGATTAGAATTATGGACTCGGTGTCACACACAGGACCATACTGAAAGCCATCTCTGACACTGACTAGCAGTGTAGCATCAGACAAGCTATTGAAACCTCTGGAAGCTTTCGTTTTCTCAGCGTTAAGATGAGAACAGTATTATTTTGCTCTCAAGTTACTGTGAAAATCAAGGGAGATAGTACATGCAAAAGATTTAGCCCAGGGACTTCCTGGTGTTCCAAGCTCCCAAAGGGGGCTGGAATTCAATCCTTGGTCAGAGAACTAGATCCCACATGCTGCAGCTAAGCTCCAGCACAACCAAAAACAAACAAACAAACAAAAAAGACTAAGAGAAAAGGGGGGGGGGGTTAGCCCAGAATCTGATCCTTAGTAAGCATTCCATAATGGGGCTACACATATTTTTACATAGTATCAAAGTCAGACCTTCTCTCCAACCACAGCTGTTGTTGCTCATTATACAGAGCAAACCTGCAAACCCTCTGGGGAAATCTGATCTGCAGTCTCTGTCAGGGTGGGGGTGGAGGTGGGGGGGAGGCGGGGGAGGGATGTCTCTTCCAGCTCAGAGGACCGGTTCTGTGATTGTCTTCCTCAGGCCCTTCATGTCCCAAGCAAAGCGGCTGTCTAGTCTTACCTCAATGTTTGACTCCAGTTGTTCCTTCACAGGTTTGTGCTCCCTCAAAGCCCAACTATACTGTTTCTAAACATCAGTTTTGTCTTTAAGTGAAGATAATCATGCCTGCCTTTCCTATTTCATGAGATTGCCATAGGGATCAGACACTACTCTATAAAAAATGAAAGTCATTCAGTCATGTCCAACTCTTTGTGATCACATGGACCATAGCCCACCAGGCTCTTCTGTCCGTGGAATTCTCCAGGCCAGGAATACTAGAGTGGGTAGCCATTCCCTTCCCCAGGAGATCTTCCCAACCCAGGGATTGAACCCAGTTCTCCCGCATTGCAGGCGAATTCCTCACTGTCTAAGCCACAAGGGAAGCCCAAGAATACTGGAGTGGGTAGCCTATTCTTTCTCCAGTGGATCTTCCCAGCCCAGGAATCAAACCAGGGTCTCCTGCATTGCAGGCAGATTCTTT
Source organism: Odocoileus virginianus (assembly GCF_023699985.2). Lineage (NCBI taxonomy): Eukaryota > Metazoa > Chordata > Mammalia > Artiodactyla > Cervidae > Odocoileus > Odocoileus virginianus. Next base: position 51,519,050 of record NC_069684.1, on the reverse strand, counting down.
ACCAGCTGAGCTACCAGTGAAGCCCATATGACTCTATAGATGAAGTGAAACCTCACCGAGAAACACGAAGTTTAGGTCAAAATGACGATTCAACTCTAGAACAAGCACCTGGAAGAGGGAAAGAAAATAGCCTGGTTCCCAATGACCAACATGGCCCAAGACTAAGATGAGATGTGTGAGACGTGGTCAGCTCTGTCCTGAGACCCAAGCACGTGACAAGCAGGTTGGGAATAAGCTCATCCAGCTGCTTGCTGGCTGTACCTCAAAGCACAGGTGCTTGCCCCACACAGGGCCTGCAGAGAGGGCAGGCAGAACCTCTGGGTGTGGTGTTTGTGCAGAGACAGATGCTCCCAGCATTAGTAGTGGCACTGCAGACAGAGGTAATCTAGGGGCAATGAGAATCTCCCCCACAGAGACTCAGCAGCGAAGAGGCATGTCAGGATGTGCAGGACTTGGTAGTTCGCAAGACGGCCCCCGGGAATAAGAGATTTCTTATCATATCACAGTTTGAGTGCCTCTGGAGGCTGAGGAGCCCAGGAAAATACCTGCACCAGATGTGGAAACACTTTGTAAATGTTTTCAGATCCTATGAATAGTTTCCATCAGATTATAAGAAATGGAATTAACAAATGTTGTAACTTAATAAAACCACAGAGGATGAGATGGTTGGATGGCACAGCTGACTCAATGGACATGAGTTTGAGCAAACTCCAGGAGATAGTGAAGGACGGGGAAGCCTGGCGTGCTGCAGTTCTTGCAGTCCCAAAGAGTGAGACATGACTTAGTCATTGAACAACAGCAATAATAAAACATTTGCAAAACTAAACATTCATTGGATGAAAAATGACATTTTATATAACTATGAACTCTGTAAAGGAGTTAGATTTAAATTTGAATATCACTACTTCAAAAGAATTTTTAAAAATAAAAAATAAATTTTAACATGATTGTTTCACAAGTCTGGATAAACTTTTTGCCATATGCCAAAGTGAACATGGTTCCTCAACTTTCCAGGTGAGGCGTTTTCCACTCTTACTTGCACAAAAGTTGTCCCACATGCAACTTAGAGGTGAAGCTGGTACCCCTCTTCTGAGTGTCTGATGTTTTAAAAAAATCTTCATACGAATTGTTTCCTCTGCCAAAAAGGTGATATGCCCAACCAAACCATCATTTAAGAATACGTTATTGGATAATTGATGATATCATGAGGTCATTACAGCTCTAAGAGTGACAGGGACTAGACTGGTAATCTGGTGGTTAAGACTTCACCTTCTAATGCACGGGATTCAATTGAGGGGCTAAGATCCCATGTATCTCGGGACCACCAAAAAATTAAAACATAGAACAGAAGCAAAGTTGTAACAAATTCAATAAAGACTTTAAAAAATGGTTCATATCCAAAGGTCTTTAAAAAAATATAAAGAATGATAATGATACTACTGTGGCTATTGTTTTAAGTCCTTATCTTCTAATTATACATGTTGAAATAGATAAGGATAGAATGATACGATATCTGACTTTTGCTTCAAATAATAAGGGGGGAGTAGATGAGAGTATAACTGAAATGAGATTTGCCTGAAGTAGATAATTGTTAAAGAAAAGTGATAGGTACCTGGGAATTCACTATAATATCCTCTACATTTTTGTATAAGTTTAAGTTTTTCCACAATATTGTAAAAAGGTAAGAAAAGGTCTTCAAATATTTAAAGGGTTACCACTTTTAAGGATCCCTGTGATTTAATTGGGCCCATCCATATAACCTAGGATAATTTCCCTATCTAAGGTCAGTGGATTGGAACTTTAATTTTATATGCAGCCTTAATTACTTTTTGCTATGTAATATATTGACTGGTTCTGATAGGGTCACTATTCTGCCAGTTATATTGAGACATGATTGACATACTAAAAACTGCAATATTTACAGCGTACCATCCATGAATTTTAACATATGTGCAAATCTCTGAAAATGTCACCGCAATCAAGATAATAAAAATAGGACTTCCCTAGAGATCCAGTGGCTGAGACTCCAAACTTCCAATGCAATGGATGCAGGTTTGATCCCTGGTCAGTGTACTAAGATCTCACATGCTGCATGGTGCAGCCAAAAAAGTAAAAATAAAACATCTTTTTAAAAGATAGTAAACATATCCATCATGCTCAAAAGTTTCTTTGTGCCCCTTTATAATCTCTACTTTCTTCCTCTTCCTTTCCCCTTTCATCCCTGTGTGGCTACCAGACTGATTGCTGTCAGTGTAGATTAGTTTGCATTTTCTAGAATTTTATATATAGATGGGATCATACAGTATGTGCTTTTTGGGGAGTGGTCTGACTTCTTTTGCTCAGAATAATTGAGATTCACCTATTTTTTTTAAGGTGCAGCATCTTTCTAAAAATTTATTTATCTATTTATTTTTGGTTGCACTGGGTCTCCACTGCTGCGCACAGGCTTTCTCTGGTTGCAGTGAGCCAGGGCCTATTCTTCACTGAAGTGTGCAGGCTTCTCTTTTCGGCGCTTTCTCTTGTGCTAAGCACCGGCTCTAGGGCGCACAGGCTCAATAGTTGCAGCGCACAGGCTCAATAGTTGCACCACACAGGCTTTAGTTGCTCCGAGGTGCATGTAATCTTCCCGGACCAGGGAACGAACCCATGCAATCGGCATTGGCAGGCAGATTCTCTTCCACTATGCCACCCAGGAAGTCCTCACCTATGCTTTTATGTGTATCAATGTTTCATCCTAATTTTTTGCTGTGGTTTTGGTTTAGTAATATTCCATTGTCTGGTTATGCCACAATTTGTTTACCTATTAATCTGTTAATGGAAATCTGGGTTTTTCCCAGTTTGGGCCTAATACAAATAAAGCTGTTACAAACATTAGCATATAAGTCTTTGTATAGACACATGTTTTCATTTCTGGTAAATAACTAGGAGTGGAGTGGCTTGGTCCTATAATAGATATATGCTTAACTTTTTTAAAAGGTGCCAAACTGCTTTCTAAAGTGTTGTAACATCTTACATTCCACCGGCAATGTATGAGAGTTCTAATTCCTCCACAACCTCACCAACACTTGGCAAGGTACCTCTTTTTCATTTTAGCCATTCTAATTTAGACCACTAATTATACAGGGGTAATTTCTGGTATTTGCTTGTACTTAAAATACTAATGACTACTAATATTGAGAATCTTTTCATGTACTATTTGCCAACTAAATATCTTCTTTAGTGAAGTGCCTGTTTAAATTTTTTACCCATTTTTAAAATTGGGTGGGTTTTTTTTTTTGTATTATTGTTTTTAGAATTACTTATATATTCTGCATATAAATCCTTGCTAAAATCAATTGCACCTCGAAGAGCAAGCCTCTGAGCTAGCTACTGGTTTAGGAAATATAGGAGACAAAAGAACAGGTTAGATGACATCCAGGAAACACAATCAGCAAAATTCAGACTATGGGAAACTATAGGTCAAACAATGCTATTTCTTAAAAAAATACACTGCAGAGAAAAAAGGGTAAGGTAGGGGGAGAACCTATAGATTAACGAGACAAGAGACATATCAGTCTATTGTAATGTACGAATACTGGTTTGAATATCAAACTACAGAGAGAGTGTATAAAAGGGAAAATTGGGAAATTTAAACACTTACTGGATATTTGATGATACTAAGGAATTACTGTTTATCTTCAGTTTGATGATAACGTGGGCTTTGCTTCAGAAGAGAAAATGGAAGAGACAGTGGAAGTAGGGGAAGACATACAGATGAAATTATGTTAGCCATGCATTGGTAGTTGTTTAGGATGTGATGAACATGTAAAATATGACACAAAAAAACTCTCTGCCTTTGTACCTGTTTGAAATTTTGTGTTATAAAAATTAAGACACAAAACAAAAAAGGAAATACTTTAAAATATATAATTTAGAAAGTTTACTGCCTAAATATTCTCACTGAAAAATTTTCAAAAGATGTGAAAGAATAAAGGAAGATGTACAAAATAAAAATAAGAATGGGGACTTCCCTGGCAATCCAGTGGTTATGCACTTCTACCACAGGGGACATGGGTTCAATCCCTAGGGTTAGGGAACTAAGATCCCACATGCCACACAGGGTGGCCAAAATGTAAAAAATAAAATAAAAAATAAGACTGAAAGGAGAAATTGGTAGTATATGGTCATACATCTATATCTAAAACTAAATTTAAATCGTTAATAATAATAATAAAAATAGTTTTTGCATGCTTAAAAACGAACTAAAACAAACACCAATGTCAGGCTAGGTATAGAGTTTGCAAGAAGTTGACAGGCACTAAATTCTTGCCTCATTCAAGAAGGTGATACAGTGTTTTAGTGTTAGCTGCTCAGTCGTGTCCAACTCCTTGTGACCCCATGGACTGCAGCCTGCCAGGCTCCTCAGTCCATGGAATTCTCTAGGCAAGAATACTGGAGTGGGCTGCCATTCCCTTCTCCAGGGGATCTAGGCACTAAACTCAAGTGCCTTCTTGCCTCATTTAAGAAGAGGATAAAAAAACCAATTAGCTTCAAACTTTATTGGGAAAAAAACTAGGTATGCATGTTAAAAATTAAGGTCATCACAAAAATACACCCAGAGCTATAAGAATAAAGAGGGCTTCCCTGGTGGTCCAGTGGTTAAGAGTCTGCCTTGCAATGGAGGGGACAATCCATTTGATCCTTAGTCTAGGAAGATGCCACATACCTCAGAGCAGCTATGGGCCACAACTACTGAGCCCAAGCGCTTAGAGCCTGTGCTCCACAACAAGAGATGCCACCACAATGAGAAGCCTGCACGCCGCAACTAGAGAAAGCTCGCATGCAGCAACAAAGAACCGCCACAGTCAAAAAAACAGTAAAATAAATAAATAATAAAGCTTTTTAAAAATAAACAAACTGGTGTAGTTCTAAGAAAAAGAATAAAGAAAAATTTATCAACACAATAAGCAGCAGGAAAGAAGGAAAAAAGTAGTAAATAAAAGTGCAGAAAAAAGAAAACAAAATTAGATGGCGGTAACACGTCTACTTAGTAATCATGATAAATGTAAATGGTAAACCACACCAAATAAAAGACAGACTCTTGGACTGGATTGAAAAATTCCAACTCTTTTTAGGACATACAGCTTACTATTTATAAAAAGAAAATTAATACCTTAATTAAAACATTATAGAATTTAAGGGAATAGCAATAAAAGAAACAAAGAGGGGTATTTCATACTTAACCCACCAAGAAGACATAACTGAAAATGTCATGGAAAAACTCTTGTAAAAATTATATTAGAAACTTCCTTTTCTCTAGAACTTCATTTATTTCACAGCTCTGTACATTTTTTTTAACATTTTAAGGTTTAGTGCTTCATGTGTCTTTCAGTGTTTAAATATAGTACAAAACCAAAATATATTCTGGCACAAAAATAATTCAGGGACTTTGAAGAACCAAGACTAAGAAAGACAAAGAGGAGTAAAGAAAGATCCGTGGGCTCTTATTTTCTGTGGAGAGAGACCAGGTCATAGTAACTCCAGCGCAGACAGTGAATTCATTCTCACAACATGCTGTGAGGTGCAGAGGAAGGGACTGGCCCTCATCTGAAGGGATCAGAAGAGGTTTCTCAAGAGGTGGTATGATGGGCAAAATTTAAAGAATGACCCCAGTGATCCTCACCCTTTTACAATTTCATCCTCTTTGAGTATGGGCAGAACCTGTGGATATGTTGAGATATTATTCCCGTGATCATGTTCCTTTATTTGGCAAAAGGGAGCTTATCCAAGTGGGCCCAGTCTCATCACATGAATCTTCTAGAAGAAAACTTAAACATGAGGGCAACTTGGGACTCAAGGGAGGTTTTTGTAGCTGAGATGGAGGAGGAGGACATGTGGAAAGAGCCGAGAGCAACCTCTATGAGGTCAGAGTAAGCCCAGCCAACAGCCAGCAAGAAAAATGATCTTCTTTCTACAACATAAGAAACAGAATTCAGTCAACAACCTGGATGAGCTGGAGACAGATTCTACCTGGGAGCCTCCAGGTAAATGCCTACTCCAGCCGACACCTTGGTTTCCATCTTGTGAGACCCTGAGCAGAGAATCCAGTTGAGCCTGCTCAGAATTCTGACAAAGCCAGGAGGTAATACATGGCTGTTGGTTTAAACCACTAAGTTCATGGTAGTTTGTTGCACAGCAATAGAAAACTAATACAGTGACATTTGGACTTTCCCTTGAGGATGGATAGAATTTCAAAAGAAATGTCAGGAAGTCTTCAAGGAGGCACCAATAACACGGCTGCCAGGTTTCCTGTGAGGTTGAAGTGTCTTCAGTCAGTTTCCCGGGATCCAGAATGCCATCCCAAGAAGGTTATCTTTTCTCCAGGATGTCATAAGGAGATATTGAAGATATTCAAGCAGAGGAGTACATGATAAGCACTGTTCTTGAGGAAGATGAAGCTGACATCATAGGTAGGGGTAGACTGGAGGCAGAGATTCAGAGGTAGGAAGTTATCACAGTTGGCCAGAGAACCAGACACCCCGGGGCCCACATCCCATTCCCTCGGCACACCTGTGATTTTGAAACAGGATCAGGACCCTATGGCCTTTGCCCAGCTCCCCGCCCTATGTCCTATGCCTGCCTTTTGTCTATGAAAAACACTAGTCAAAGAATAAGTTTAATCAGAGAAATGAGAACATGCAAAAGCAAAGGAAAGCAGTCAAAGAGACTAATAATAATGTAGTCATTACGCAGAGCCAAGGACCTTTAGTTCCTTCTCAAGGGCAATAGATAAAATTCTGAGCCACATCCCATGAGCTGTCTTATAGCTACTGAAACCCCAGGTGGAAGAAGTTAACTATATGATGAGCAGGCTGTATCCACAACATAAGCTGCTGCAATTCCGAGAACTGGCCTCAGAGAGATGGGAGCAAATGGACCCTGGAACTGAAGGTTGTGCTGTGTCACGTTCGACTGTTTGCCACCCCATGAAGTGTAGTCCACCGGGCTCCTCAGCCCATAGGATTCTCCAGGTAAGAATACTGAAGTGGGTTCCCATGCCCTTCTCCAGGAGATCTTCTCAACCCAGGGATCGAACCAGGGTCTCCTGCATTGCAGGTGGATTCTTTACCAGCTGAGTTACCAGGGAAGCCCCTGAACTGAAGATTAACTATACCTAAAACAACCAAGATGACGCTGGTCAGACCACCAATGACCAATGTCAAGATGACTGTCAGAGCTGACTGCATTGTTCTTCATGTAGCTCCCTCCCTCAGCCTATAAAACTCTCTCCCGCTGCTTGTCAGGGGTGGTGTGGGCCTTTGGATAGATGTCCATCCTCCTCCCAGGTACTGACATCTGAGATACAGCAAACTTTCCCTTCCACCAACCTGGCCTGCTTATTGGCTTTTGAGTGGTGAGCCGCGAGACCCTGCACCTTTCGGTAACAATTTCAGGTGACTGTTTCAGCCTTTCTGTAAGTCTCTGAGAGCCCACCAGGGCCAGAAGCCTGGAATAAATGTCTGTCTTCTGTCCTTTAGGTGGCCTGTTGTGGTAGCTACTCTCTACATTTCTAAAAGGTCCCAGTGGGATCACATCTCCCTTGGTCAAAGCGATCTGGACCCTCAGGAACACACCCCAATGTTGGCTTTTCTTCCCTCCCTCTCTCTCTCTCCACTCCCCCTCACTCCTGCTCCTTGCACCCAGGTCCTTATGTCAGGCTCTTCTGTGGCGAAAACCCACACTAATATACCCAGGTAAAGAGGGCTGAATCTAGGCTGGCAGTGTGGATGAGAAAGAGATAGAAACACTACATGGCTAATGGAGCAGTAGACCAAACCCTTGGGATGTGATGAGAGCAAAAAGAGAAGAGCCCAAGAGGAGACCAAGGCTTCAAACCTGAGGGTCATTGACAGAAAAGTCAACCATGGAGTAAAAGCATATAATTCGTGCAGTCCTCGGACCAACATTGACTTTAACATCAATATTTATATATATACAAACTATAGAGCCATACACCATAATTAATGTCATGTTTTATGTCTTATATCCTGTTGCTCTTTGTCGTAAAATACTAAGTCATAGATGGGGCTTACCAATTGTTATTTGTGTAAAGGAGTGGGGGTACAGAAAAAAGCTCCAGATGGTACCAATATCTCTTAAAATATCACACACCTCCACGGGCCACATTGGTGGCTTTGCCTGTGGTGGACACGTCCTCCCTGGCCTTTCCCACTGTCTTGTGCCCGGTGGAATTCTAATATGTGACTAACTCTAATATGTGACCCAGCACCAGACTTTTCACAATCTACTAGAACCAACGAAGAGCTTACATCCCTAGGTAGGAAGATGCAAGATTTTTGTTTTATTCTTACCTGCAAACAAATAACAAGAAAAACAAAAAGTGTATGTCTTCCAAGCCTCCAATAAAACTATTGTATTATAACTTAACCTCAATTGTGTGGAAATAAAAACATAACCAAGTCCTCAAGATTCTAATAGAATCAAAGATGAAACCTTCAGTCAGTTCAGTTCAGTTGCTCAGTCATGCCCAACTCCTTGCGACCCCAAGGACTGCAGCACGCCAGGCCTCCCTGTCCAATGCCAACTCCCAGAGTTTACTCAAACTCATGTCCATTGAGTCGGTGATGCCATCCAGCCAGCTCATCCTGTGTCATCCCCTTCTCCTCCTGCCTTCCATCTTTCTCAGCATCAGAGTCTTTTCAAATGAGTCAGTTCTTTGCATCAGGTGGCCAAAGTGTTGGAGTTTCAGTTTTAGCATCAGTCCTTCCAATGTATACTCAGGACTGATCTCCTTTAGGATGGACTCGTTGGATCTCCTTGCAGTCCAAGGGAGTCTCAAGAGTCTTCTCCAACACCACAGTGCAAAAGCATCAATTCTTCAGCACTCAGCTTTCTTTATAGTCCAACTCTCACATCCATACATGACTACTGGAAAAAGCATAGCTTTGAGTAGATGGACCTTTGCTAGCAAAGTAATGTCTCTGCTTTTTAATATGCTGTCTAGGTTGGTCATAACTTTCCTTCCAAGAAGCAAGCGTCTTTTAAATTCATGGCTGCAGTCACCATCTGCAGTGATTTTAGAGCCCAAAAAAATAAAGTCTCTCACTTTAAAACCTTAAGTTTTGCCAAATGTCTTTTCTCCCAGCTGACCAAAAGAACAAAATGACATTGTTAGGTCTTTCAAATAATGAGGGCTCTTATTTTTTGAGTGCTTACAATTTATCAAGAACTTTTATGGTATTATTCTTTTTAATTCTCACGACTTCATGAAGTAGTTATTAGATCTCCATTTCACAGAGAAAACAAACACTCAAAAAGGTATGGTAATGTGAGCCAGATAAGTGGAAATATAATTAAAACCCAGGTCTGCTTGATGTCAAATCCCACTCTTTCTGCTACATAATCCTGACCTACCTGGGGTCTTGATAGCTTGAGAGTGATAGGCCACAAAGGAGAAGACAGATCAGCACTTTTTTGGGGGGAGGGGTCAATGACCCTTAATCTCATTCTTGTGATTGCATGAGGTTTTCCATGTTTATTTTCCAGAAAAACAGAGGTAAATGATTTGCTTAAATCCCTGGGGATCAATGCTAATAAGTTAACTCTAAAACAAGCGTGCTCAGTGTGACATTACCTCCCATCTCCACCCATGGATTATGTTTCCTGAGATGACTCATCCTCTCTGGTCCTCATCCATGTAGCAACCTGCCAGCAACCCTGAAGGCATTCATCCAATGACCTGCACCTCCTTCCCCGCCCTGGGATTTCCACTTGAAAGACCTCCTGCCTCAGTGTTCACTGCAGGCTCCCTCCCTGGTGCCCAGGAGAGGGCTGCAATGGGAAGAACGGTATTCCCACCATAACATTCACACATACATACAATCCTACAACGGAGTGGGGTGCTGGAAGAGATGTCAAAGGTTAGGATTTCATCAGGAGCCCCTGAACAGGGCCAGAGTAACATGAACTAAAAATACACAATGGAAGCAGTATTCTAGAGAAATGTGTGGGACCCCTCCTAGTAGCAAAGCCACCTACTCCTCCTGTGGATGAAGAAATGGGAAATTAGTGGAGGTGAATCTAAGGTGTGTTGTAGGAGCTGGTGTAGAAGCCAGAATGTTTCATCCCTCTGGCTTATCCCCTCTTACTGGAGCTGCAGAGAGAATAGTCAAGGCTGCTGGGAAAAAGAGTCATGCAGATTTCTCAACACAAACAACAGATTAGTCAACTCGGAAAGAAATTCAGGGTAGCTGAAATCCTTCCCAAACTCCTGATCCAACAAACACTATTAACTGAGACAGAAATCCACCCCTCAAATTCTGGAAAGCTTGATGTGCTTTCCAGAATCATGTGCCAGGCTGACAGAAATAGCCCTTGATGGTAGCTTCAATCAATTATGCTAAAACCGTCTAAAGAAGAAAGTGTCAGAGAGGAGGTGACTTAGGGAGAAAGAATGGATTCGGGGAGACAAAAGAAACCAATAGCATCTACTTCTATCCAAGACCCTGCTTCTGGGGTCACTGGACAAACAGCCTTGTCACCGGAGAAGTATCTTCTGATGAAGAGAAGGGATTTTTCATCAGGCTTTACAGAAACATAGGTGAAGAGTTCCCCACAGGTAGAATGCTTTCTTGTCTATACTCTGTTCACAGAAAACAGCCTTCTGATTAATAATCTGGTCACCCAAGTCCCTTCTACTACAAATGATGGCTCTGTTCCCACAGGCAAGGCTTGGAGACTCAGGCATCTTGGTCACTGCAAAGGGAAACCCTTGTTGCAATCATTTTGCTGGAATTCTAACGAACAAATCAGTCCGTTGTCAGTTTAACTCATTATTGACTGGGGGATTTTTGCAGAAACTAATGCCTGTGGCTGGTGGTTTTTATTTTGGTTGGGCAGATATTAATTAATTGAATTTTAACAAAATTAATTCAGTTAATCAATTAAAATTAATTCTGTTATATCATAACAGTTTGTGGGATATTCCATAGTTACACCTGGCACACCTGCAAAATCTTCTCCAGCACCAAGAGTTTCATTTTTACTTTCCTTACCAAAGTGAATCGCTAAGGCTTTCTGTCTTTTTGTGGATCTAATATTCACATCGTCTGAATCAGAACTATATTCTGAAGAACTATTATCTTCTGAGAACCTAGTATATATACTGGGTAAAGTATCTGCTTAAAATTCACCAAAAAACTCTTCTTCACTCAAAATTTCACAATGTGTCATTTTTTTTTTAAGTTTTACGGTAAGTTTGTGTTTATAATACACCCAAGGTTGGAACAAAAGCCTAACAGAGCAAAATGTGATTGATAACAACAATCTTAAGTTGTGTAATGAACCCTTGATCTATTTTAAGCTCCAGCAACTTCGCACAGCGATGTTAATTGTATCACTGTCTAAAAATGTATTGATATATACAATCTTTGATAATTATTATTTACTCAAGAATAGTTATGTTTTATGAGTATTGCTCAGTTGTCATCACCAAATAGAATGATACTCAGATGTGTTCTTTCTATAAAGCTTTATAAGTAATAAAAAAAAGACGAGAAAAAAAGAGAGAGAGAGTAGATAGCACTGTCCTGTTGAAATATAACAACAACAGCAACAACATAATGTTTAACAAGCATAAATCTATCACCTGCTGGACAAAGAAAATCTGGGTACTGGACCCAAAAACCAAGGACTGAGTTGAGTCCTGACCTTAGGGATCTTTCAGAGGTGCCACTAGTGTGACCTGCTGAATTCCCATCAGTGATGACAACACCCACCTCTCTCCCCACCAACCCCTCAAAAAAAAAAAAAAAAAAAAACAACTTTTACACATCAGCATGCTTAGAAGACATACCTGTGTGATAATGATACCACATTTCCCAGTCCTGATCCATTCCTGGGACAGGGCTTGTTCTCTGCGCCCCTTCTCCTGGCAGGGGAATCTGGTTTCCAACCCTAGATCCACGCTCCACTCATTTCATCACTACATTGGTTTCTGTAAGACCAGAAGTCTGCCTTGGCTATACTTTTTCTGTCACTATTAGTAATTGTTTTTTATATTCTCTTTTTCCTTTGTTACTAGTCTATTAAATTTTGTTCCTTGCAGCAGTAGGATGTAAAATAAAAAATTAAAAGTACTTAAAGAAACATGGGGAAAGTTCTCCATAACCTTAGTGGGAGCAACACAAAACTCAGACACCATTTTTTTTTAAAGATTGATGAATTAAATTACATCTTTTAAAAGTGATCCCATTGGACACAGAGAAAGGAATGTATTGAAAGTAATTACTAACACAATACATCATTAGTGGGACATATTCTAAGGACAAAAAGAACTAGAAACATTGAATTTTAATTAATAGATTTACTTTTAGTAGTTGCATTGGTAATAGAGCCAAAGCTATTTTGTTTGCATTGTAGGGCAATGAGTAAATTTACTCACATTTCAAGGAATAGGATATTCTGTAGGAAAAGGGAGATACAATAAAGAAAATGGTAAGGCAGGGTAAAAACTTGTGATGTCAGGTTTCAATGGTCATGATATACATAATACATATACATGTATATGTACATATGTATTTTAATTTTGAAATGAAGCATGACCCTATGGTCCTGGCCCCCCATGTCTTCTGCCTGCACTTTGCTGTGGAGAACTTTAGTCAAAGAGTAGGTTTAATCAGAGACATGAAAACATGCAGAAACAAAGGAAAACAAAGGAGACCAAACAAAAATAAAATAGTCACTGAGCATAGTCACTGTGAGCTGGGCTCACAGATACGGAAACCCCCACCAGGGGGAAGAAGTTGACTGCATGTTGACCAGGCTGACCCACGACATTAGCTGCCACAGTTCCAAGAACTCACCTCAAAGAGATGGAAACAAACTGATCCTGGAAGTGATTATCTGTACCTAAAACAATCCAGATGACGCTGCCTTAGATCACCAACGACAGATTTCAGGACAACCATCAGAGCTGACTGTGCTGTTTCTGCATGTAGCCCCCTCCCTCGGCCTATCAAAGCTCTTGGTCCACGGTTGTCAGTGCAGACAGATGGCCTTTGGACAGACATCTGCCCTCCCCACCAGTTGCCCGCATCTGAAATAAAGCAAACTTTCCTTCCCACCAACCTAGCCTGTTTATTGGCTTTTGAGCAGTGAGCAGCCGGATCCCACTTTTTGGTAATAATTTCACATACTTGATTTCTTATAGATTAAAATTCTGCAGGAAAATATGATGGACAAAGGCAAAAGACAAGGGAGAACCGAAAGAAAATATTTATAACACATAAGACAAAGAACTCATTTCTTTAATATTTAAAGAATTCCTATATGTTAAATTTGAAAACCCAATAAAACATAAAGAACAAGAAGAGATACGCAGAATAGATAAATCCATAGAAGGGAAATAGACTAGTGGTTGCCAGGGACTGCTTGGGGGGAAGGGGAGCGAGGAGTGGCTACTTACTGGATATGGAACTTCTGTCCGGGATGATGAAAGCATTTTGGAACTTGACAGAGGTGGTGGTTGCACAGTATTGGAAATACACCAAATGCCACTGGACTGTTCACCTTAAAATGGTTAATTTTGTGCTATGTGAATTTCACACTAAAAAATTATGTTTTAAAAAGAAAATAAAAGATATTTCTCAGAGGAGAAAAAAACAGGTGGCTTATTAATTTACGAAAAGCTACTTGACCTTACTTATAATGTTAATTATGCAAATTAAAAATTCTCTGGGTGGGGGACTGACAATAGCATTCAGATTTCAAACTCCTATCTCTAACCCAGCAATTCCTCTTCTAAACATTTAAACTCGCAAGTGAATGTAAAACATAGATACTAGGATATTCACTGCACTACTACTTATAGTAATGAAAATGAAAGTCTCTCAGCCATGTCCGATTCTTTTCGACCCCACGGATATGATATACACACAGTCCATGGAATTCTCCAGGCCAGAATACTGGAGTGGGCAGCCTTTCCCTTCTCCAGGGGATCTTCCCAAACCAGGGATCAAACCCAGATCTCCCTCATTGCAGGTGGATTCTTTACCAGTTGAGCCACAAGAGAAGCCCAAGAATACTGGAGTGGGTAGCCTATTCCTTCACCAGTGGATCTTCCTGACCCAAGAATCAAACTGGGGTCTTCTGCATTGCAGGTGGATTCTTTAGTAATAGAAGTTTGGAAATAAAATGAATGCACACCCAAAGGAGACTGTTGAATAAATTGTGATATAGCCATGCAATGAAATACCATGCAGCTGCTAAAACAATGAGACAGGGCATACATCTTGATATGGAAAGATTTCCAAGACATAGCATAAAATTTAAAAATAGGCAGGAAACTAAATCGTGTGTATGCAGTTATTCTCAGTATTTAAAAGCAAAAGCACAAATTTAAATGTATAGTTTTGCTACTCACAGACTGGCTGTGCTGTGCTCAGTCATGTCTGACTCTCTGTGATCCCATGAACTGCAGCCCACCAGGCTCCTCTGTCCATGGGATTTTTCTCAGCAAGAACACTAGAGTGGGTTGCCATTTCCTCCTCCAGGGTATCTTCCTGACCCAAAGATTGAGCCCAAGTCTCCTTCACTGCAGGCGGATTCTTTACCCCTGAGCCACCGGGGAAGCGCATTTAAATGTATAAATATAAATATATACATGTTTTTATACATTGACTATATCTGGGGAATATTTAAAAAAAGGAAAAAAAAACAACCCATGAACAGTGGTTGGTTCTGGGAAATGAAATTGGGAGACTTGGTGAAGAGTGGATACTTTCTTTTTACTTATACTCTATGAATACATTTGGATTTTATTAACCTATTTGAGAGTAATGAATTACTTAATTTCAAACAGCTTCTTCCCAAGAAAAACCAACTTAAAAATTTTGATGAAAATTGAAAATCATGAATACAAGGTGTAAAACATAACATCAACAAAATATTTTTAAAAAACAAATAATGTTGGTGCTCAGATTTCCTGTGATGAGTGGTGAAAGCCAGTGAGTCATTTTCAGACAGTTAAGTAGAAAAGAGGTAATTATTGCCAGGGAGGGCCAACTCATGTTACTAAAGAAAGAAAGATTCAGGCAAAGTAGAAAACATACTATCAAAGATGAAAACCTGGAATTTTCAAAATAGTTCTATCATTCAAAGGGTGTCTGAGCACTTTTCCCCAAAGCTGATATGTATCGGCTGAAATACATTTCTTATCCTACCTAATCTTTCAGAAGAAGCAAGTTCACAGTCAATTGAATAGAGAAGGTGGCAGGTCATACACAATGCAGGAAAGGCGAGGGAGTATCGTTCAGCTTCTCAAGATACCAGCAACTTATTTTTTATCAGAAATTAGAGGCTTCAGAGAAAGCAACACTTAAAAATTTTTTTTTTCCTGTAAAGTCACCTGTCAATATATAACAAATTGTAATGAATTGTAAAATCACTTATAATGAATTGTAAAATCATTCTTTTATCCTTTAGGTCTGCTTTGGATCAAAATGCTCATGTTCTGACTCCTGCTATTTATAATAGTGAAAAAATGTGAAATGCACTGAAAAAATAATTAACTTTCTAAAGTGTATGCATGTAGACAATACTGATTTGAATATGTGAAATAACAATGAATTAAAAACAGAACACCAAATAGTAGATAAACATTTGTTATAATTACGTAAGCCTATGTGGAGGAATCGTCAAAGATTTCTTAAAATGAGCGTGGAGGAGTGGAAACAATTTACAATGAAGTCTTCACTAGGTTTTGGTTGAACGCTTGCTTCAGAGTCTCAAGACAGAGTCCATCCATCTGGTCAGCATTACGACTGACCACGGAGGAGCAGATGGGCTCAGCAATAGGTCAGCACCAGCGGAGGAGAGATTTTCTCAGTCGGGTTACTGATGTCCCACCTTTGGCACCAAGGGCCGTGCACACCCAAGGGAGTGTATGGCCACCTGGTGGCTGCATCGGGGAATTACACTTCAGTTGATTCAGAGGTAGCAAGACAAGCCAAGTAGCACTTGGATTGGCCACTTTCGGTCAGCTTTCCATACTCACAAAAGCACCTTACTGGCTCCTGGTTTAGCATCACTATTTCCTACAAATCTTATCGCTTCTGCTCATCTTCACCAGGGTTCTCAATCACACCTTTTGTCACCCTCAGTCAATACACCTCTCTCTATTATCTTTCCCCTGGAAATTCCACATGTAGGATACATTACTACCGCATATGAGTGATTGAGATTTAGTACTTAATGACAGAAAAACCACCCCCTTTGCCCTAGCACAATCTCCAATTCATGTCCAGAAACACAGCAATATATTTTACTATTAAACATAATAAAGTAGCACTTGATTCACGAACATAAATACACTTTATGAGGAGATTGGGAATTGGATGGAGTGGGAGGTTGGGGTTAGCAGATGGAAGCTTTTATACACAGCTTCTGAGCCCACACACCTAGAGCAAATGCTGCACAACAGGAGAAGCCGCCGCAATCAGAAGCCTGCACACCCCAACGAAGAGCTGCCCGCCCCTGCTGGCAGCAACTCGTGAAAGCCCAGGAGCAGCAACGAAGACCCAGTACAGTCAATGTAGGGGGAAAAAAAGAAAGACAGACCTTAAAAAGACGAGGAAAGTCTCTCTGGAAAGGAACTTCTGGATGCTGACACCTGACTACCTTAGCTTTTGTTTGGTTACTCTTTCTACTGACCTCAACTTCCTGATGACTCAGCTTTTCATTCTGCATCATCAAAGTACATGGATCATAGCAGGAGCTCAATAAACATCAGTCCCTTCCCTTCTCATCCACCTGAACTGGCACACTTGTGTAAAATCCAGAGGTACAAGCAGGATGGCAAGCAGCAGTCACACAGGATGTGAAGTTGGGGGAGGTGAGTGTGTGTGTGTGTGGCAGGGCAGGGGTGTCAGGTCCACTCTTCAGGTCCATCTACAGCTTTGATGAGTCCCAGGACCTGAGCACACCCTCTCCACTTAAAGGTGGGGAACCCATCAACCCTCTAGTTGATCTCCCAGCCTCAAAGTGTTTCAAATCCTCTTTCCTGAAATCCATCCTGTTACAGCACTACAATTATTTGCTTTTTCTGAACTAATTGAAAATTGGAAGATGTATACAGAGAAACTTGTAAACAGACGCACAAAAAGCTCCAGGAAATATATGATGTTAGTCTAAGAAGTCCTCCGCTTAAGTGGATTCCAACATATTGACTAGTTATTGTTCCCATAGTGTTTACTGTGTTGGTCAATGATCAAAACACCAGAAAGTAGTTGACATCACCAGTAGTTAGTGGGACAAATTGACAGGCTGAGTTTTCCCAACTTCATGCAATTGGTAGGACGCACTGGCACTTCTGTACTATTCCAGCCAAAAAAAGGCAAACATGAGCCTGGTCATGGGAAAACATAAAATAAACCCACATCAAAAGACATTGTACTACAGGGACTTCCCTGATGGTCTAGCGGTTAAAAATCTGCCTTCCAATGCAGAGGACGTGGGTTCGATCCCAGATCTGGGAACTAAGATCTCACATGCCGCAGGGCCACTGAGCTGGCCCACCGTATCTACTGAGCCCGCATGCCCTAGAGCTCAGGCATCGCAACAAGAGAGGCCCATGGGTGCCACAACTAGAGGAAAAAAGCCTGTGGGTCTCAAGAAAGATCCAGCACAGCCAAGAAAAAAGGATAATGGAGTATGATCCAGCAATCCCACTCCTGGGTATATACTCCAACAAAACTATAATTTGAAAAGATACATACACCCCTATATTCATAACAGCACCATTTACAATATCCAAGACATGGAACCAACCCAAATGTCCTTCAACAGAGGAATGAATAAAGAAGATGGGGTAAACGTGCAATGGGATACTACTCACCCACCAAAAGCAATGAAATAATGCCAATTGCAGCCACATAGATGAACCTAGAGATTATCATACTAAGCAAAATAAATCAGAAAGATGAAGAGAAATACACAATATCACTTATATGTGGAATCTAAAATATAATACAAATCAACATATCTACAAAACAAAAGCAGACTCACAGATTAAGAGAGCAGATTGCCAAGAGGGAGGGGAGGTAGGAGAGGGAAGGAATGGGAGTTTGGGCTTAGCAGAGGTTAAGTATTATTAAACAACAAGGTCCTACTGTATAGCACAGGGAGCTATATTCAATATTTTGTGACAAACAATAATGGAAAAGAATATACAGAAAACTAAAATCATGGCCTCCAGTCCCATCACTTCAAGGCAAATAGATGGGGAAACAGTGGAAACAGTGACAGGCTTTATTTTTTTGGGCTCCAAATTCACTGCAGATGGTGATTGCAGCCATGAAATGAAAAGAAGATGCTTGCTCCTTGGAAGAAAAACTATTAAAAAGCAGAGGCATTATTTTGCCAACAAAGGTCTGTCTAGTCAAAGCTATGGCTTTTCCCATAGTCATGTATGGATATGAGAGCTCAACTATAAAGAAAGCTGAGCGCTGAAGAATTGATGCTTTTGAACTGTGGTGTTGGAGAAGACTCCTGAGAGTCCCTTGCACTGCAAGAAGATCAAACCAGTCAATCCTAAAGGAAATCAGTCTTGAATATTCATTGGAAGGACTGATATTGAAGCTGAAACTCCAATACTTTGGCCACCTGGTGCAAAGAACCAACTCATTGGAAAAGACCCTGAGGCTAGGAAAGATTGAAGGTGGGAGGAGAAGGGGACAAGAGAGGATGAGATGGTTGGATGGCATCACCGACTAGATAGACATGAGTTTCAGTAGGCTCCGGGAGTTGGTGATGGACAGGGAGGCCTGGCGTGCTAAAGTTCATGGGGTCGCAAAGAGTCAGACACCACGGAGCGAGTGCACTGAACTGATACGTATATACACACACACATCTAACTGAGTCACTTTGATGTACAGAAAAAAACAACACAAATTGTAAACCAATGAAATCTCAATAAAATTTTAAAATAAAGTAAAAGGATAATGGGTGGCAATTACTTCAGAAGCCCAAAAGAAAATCTAAGTGCCTTCTGTAAAAGAAAAGTGAAAATCACTCAGTCATTTCCGACTCTTTGTGACCCCATGAACTATACAGTCCATGGAATTCTCCAAGCAAGAATACTGGAGTGGGTGCCATTCCCTTCTCCAGGGGATCTTCCCAACCCAGGGATCGAACCCAGGTCTCCGGCATTGCAGGAGGATTCTTTACCAACTGAGGCTATCAGGGAAGCCCTCTGTAAGAGACAGATTGCCAAAAGTAAACAATGAACATGTTTTCACCTCCCAGGAAGTCCCCTCATGCCATCTTTTGGGGAGGATATTGAAAGGAGAAGGAAATGGCAATCCACTCCAGTATTCTTGCCTGGAAAACTCCGTGGACAGAGGAGGCTAGCGGGCTTCAGTCCAAAGGGTCACAAGGAGTTGGACGCGACTAAGCAACTAAACACACACATTGAAAGGAAGTAGAAGATAAAAGAACATGAGAAGGAAGTTACAACCTAAGCAAACCACTAAACCATCCCAAATATAGGCAGCTGGTCTGAAAATTCCATTGCTATTTGATCACATTTGAGGGCAATTTTCCTTCCTTTTTTTTTACTTAATTTTTTCAAGGTCAATTATTGACCTTTCTCATGAAAAATCCCTGAAATATTAATTTATTCCAAGCAACAGTGAACAGCAAACCTCACTCATCATTGCCAGGTTGACAGCTTAGATTCTGATCATAAGGAGCAAATGGGCTGAAGGCTCTTCTTGAACTCATTTTCCATTCACAAAAACAACTGTTTAGACAAATCTTTACCCAGAAAGAATTATCTTTGCTGTAAAAGCAAGATTGTCTAATAGTGTCACCAGAACTCTCTGTACCTCAGTTTCCTCATCTGTAGCCTGCCATGCCCATTGTATGAATGCCCTAGGGCTGGTGTTTAAAGTGTCCTACAAATACTAAGACGAGTTCCAAGTGAAAATTTCAGTACAGTAGTACAACTTGTAGCTGCCCCTTTAAGAATTAATTTCCCTATGGAATCATTTAAAACCAAAAGGGCTCTACAGATTATGACTAGGTTATATCCTTTATAGAAGCAAGAAACACTGGGATGAACTTAAATGAAACCTAACCTTTAAGTACTTGCCTAAGTGCCTAAAATGGTTATAAGTCTTTCCTTGAGAATTTTTAAGAAAATAAATTCCATTTCCTGAAAGAGTCGGGTTTCAAGTGAAGCTGCTACTCAGAGTTCAATTAAATAATCTCTAAAATTTTTTCCAACCACTGAGTTTTTTCTTTTTAATTCTTTTATGTTTGCCTCCCTCTCTCATTTCAAATCAGGAAGTCTCTTAGGATAAGACTAGTATATTCAAGTCTTGCCAAAAATGTAAGAAAAGAAACTCCTATTTGATTGGATCAAGAGGAACAATTATACTTCCTAAAATGAGCCTAAGGTAAGAAAATGGAAAGGTTTATAAATAAGAAGGTCAGTACTGCTTTTTTGGTCTCCTTCCATCACTGTGTGATTTACTTTAATAGAAGCTTGTCATTTCAGGCTAGGATGACTCCGTGGCCTGGTCATGGGTTACAGGGCATTTCATCTGTGGTCACCCATCCTGCGCATGAAGGAATTAATATTTAGTCTATCCTTGCTACTCACTGACTATTATTCTCCACTGTAACCTCCTGACCCTTGCCCAATCAAAAAGATTGGTGCTATTCTGCTTTTACCTACAGATAAAGAGAAAGGAGAAGATAAAAAACAGGACCTTGCTATTAGGGGTGTTGGTTTACTTCCGATAGTCAGGAAAAGCTGTTTCAAATTTTGCCCCATCTGTTCCTAAAACTGCAGCATAGGAATTTAAAATCACAACTGCCCTTTATTTTCCAAGAATGAAATTGCTTTCTCCAACTGAAATTTAAGGGAATGAATTAAATGGTGTTTCTAGAAGAAGTACTCTGTAATCACAAAGTATTATGAGTATCAGGGCTCCCCTGATGGCTCAACAGATAAAAAAATCTGCCAGCAATGTGGGAAACACAGGAGACACAGGCTCGATCCCTGAGTCAGGAAGATCCCCTGGAGTAGAAAACAGCAACCCACTCCAGTATTATTGCCTGAAAAATGCCATGGACAGAGGAGCCTGGTGGGCTACAGTCCAAAAGGTCACAAAGAGTCAACTGAGAACGTATTGTTAAGTATCACCATAGAGTTTTTTCCTCAGTCAGTCAGAAGGAAGTATGACAATTTTCAAAACTATTCTCTAATTCTATCAGCAGATCCTACCAAGAATCTGATCCCCTCTCTGAACAGGTAGGCACAGTGACAAGTGACTTTCAAGCTTATGCCCATATATACCTAGATTTCTGATTTGCCCCAGGGGGAGGTTTCCATCACAATGTTCTCAGTGCTGGCCTTTGGGCCTGATTTTCCAATGGGCTTGGATTTAAGACTCTTTGCCTGTCCTTTAACTTGTGATTTGCCCCACCCTAGCTTCCTGATCTATTCTTGACTTCCAGCAACAGCATATCCCTTAACACTTGTGCTATTACTGGCAGAATGGTGATTTCCTTGGTTCTTGTCCTCTAGAGGGAAAGAATTCAGATGGGACATATAGAGCAGTTTCAAGTAGCAAGAGCTATATTATGCAAAGTGATAGCATACTCCCAAAACAGGATGAGACCAGGGCACCCGGCAATGGGGGTAGAGTAGGTTTCTCTGAGTGGTAGAAAGTCCCTCCCTCTGTACTGTGTCATTTGATTGACAAGTTGCCTGACAGTTTTAGGTCATGTATTTTCTCCTGGTATGTGGGCATTTATCCATTAGCACCCAAGTGAAAGCCATGGAGGTGGTAAAAAACTGCAATGCTACTTTATTACAATTATGGCATGATGAGCCCCGGGTTACTTTGAGTCACCTTTCAGGTCTTGGTGCACCTCCACCAA
This sequence comes from Odocoileus virginianus, assembly GCF_023699985.2. Lineage (NCBI taxonomy): Eukaryota > Metazoa > Chordata > Mammalia > Artiodactyla > Cervidae > Odocoileus > Odocoileus virginianus. The sequence continues at coordinate 51,497,102 of NC_069684.1, read as the reverse complement.
CCTGTGCTGCTGGGTTTTATCTTGTTTGGTCCTGATAAAGCTGGAAATTTAGCAGTCCTGGACCACAAATAGGGGAGGATCTCTGAGCATGTTTTGATCACCAGTGTACAGATTGGAGAGGTGAAGATGACTCCATCCAGAAGGATGCAGGGACCCACTCATGTCTGACTAAATACCTATCAGTTCTACCTATGTAGATCCTTACCTTCCACCTGATTTTTAATTCTGATTGTTGGGTTCCTGGAAGGCCAGTCCTTACAGTCTGGGGAGGACAGAGATGTTCATAGACTGAAATGGACAAGATCAGAGTTCATGATAAATAAGCTCAGACCACCCAAGGATTCAGTGATCATACAAATGTCCAAATGAGGGGACACATGACTTACTGTAAGGCCTTAGGTTTCATTTATTATATCTATGTGGTTCATTCAGGACACTAATGAGAGATAGACTTTTCAAACCTAGATCACAGAGCAGGGAGCATAGCCCTCAAAATACACCCTGGAATACACAGCAAAAAATACAGTCAGGGAATTGCTACTGGGCTGACAGTGGAAGAGAGACCATGAAGTATGTAAATTCTGAGAAGCACTTTATCATCAATAAATGCAAAAACATTGTATGTAAAATTAGTTTCATTCAGGGGGAAGCTATTATTGTAAATGTTCAAAAATGTTAAGGTTCTTAAAATAAAAATAGTCTGGAAGACCAGGAGAAATGCCAGGTGGGGAATTAGAAGGCTTGGCTGGAGAACTTGCTCAGACACTGATCTGCTGGCTCTCAGTTCCTTTGTCTAAAAAGTTAAGGAAGGTGATTCTGAACCACGTTTGTAGCACTTCCAGTTCTGAATGATTCTCTGACCTTGAGATAGAATCACAAGTCTGGAAAGGATCCTGGAAGCTTCTTAATTCAACCGTATCTTTCAAGACATAAAGGACAGCCTCTCCCTAGCCAGTCTGTGCCCTTTCCCAATGACTCTTATCAGGAGAAAGGTCTTGTTTTGTTTTTATTAACAAATCTTAGGGTTTTTAAAAAATATTTATTTGTCTGCACCAAGTCTTAGTTGTGGCACACAGGATGTTTGATCTTCATTGCACTATGATGCTGCTGCTAAGTTGCTTCAGTTGTGTCCGACTCTGTGCGACCCCATAGACGGCCGCCCACCAGGCTCCCCGGTCCCTGGGGTTCTCCAGGCAAGGAAACTGGAGTGGGTTGCCACTTCCTTCTCATTGTACTATACAGGATCTTTAGTTGTGGCATTTGGAATCTAGACCCCTGACCAGGGATTAAACCCAGTCCCCTTGCATTGTGAGGCAGAGTCTTAGCCACCGGACCACTAGGGAAGTCCCAGCATATTTCAGTTTTTAGAATGGTTTCAGAGTTGTAGAAAATTTGAACAGATTAGTCTGGAGAGTTCCCATATCACCTACCCCTTTTTCCCTCCCTATCCATACATGGTTTCTCCTATCTTTCAGTTCAGTTCAGTTCAGTCGCTCAGTCATGTCCAACTCTTTGCAATCCCATGAACTGCAGCACGCCCTGCCTTCCTGTCCATCACCAATTCCCAGAGTCCACCCAAACCCATCCATCGAGTCGGTGATGCCATCCAACCATCTCATCCTCTGTCATCCCCTTCTCCTCCTGCCCTCAATCCTTCCCAGCATCAGGGTCTTTTCCAATGAGTCAGCTCTTCGCATCAGGTGGCCTATCTTTAGGTGCTCAATAAGTACAAGATGTTCATACCATAGAAGAGGCCTACCAGAATCAGGGGCAAACCAGGCAATGAAGCCATGCCAGAGAAAGATCTTTATCTTGAACAGCCACCTTTCTCTTTGTATTTTCTACCCTCAGTCCAAATCCTTCCTCCTAGACAACATAATCCGAAATTTAAAAAACTTATTTATTCATTTATTTGGCTGCACCAGGTCTAATTGCAGCATGTGGGATCTAGTTCCCTGACCATGGGTCAGAGTTTGGAGTTTTGAAAACTCAGCAGTGGCCACAGGACTGGAAAAGGTCAGTTTTCATTCCGATCTCAAAGAAAGGCAATGCCAAAGAATGCTCAAACTACTGCACAATTGCACTCATCTCACATGCTAGCAAAGTAATGATCAAAATTCTCCAAGCCAGGCTTCAACAGCACATGAACCATGAACTTCCAGATGTCCAAGCTGGACTTGGAAAAAGCAGAGGAACAAGAGATCAAATTGCCAACATCTATTGGATCATAGAAAAAGCAAGAGAGTTCCAGAAAAACATCTACTTTTGCTTTTTTGACTATGCCAAAGCCTTTGTGTGGATCACAACAAACTGTGGAAAATTCTGAAAGAAATGGGAATGCCATACCACCTGACCTGCCTCCTGAGAAATCTGGATGCAGGTCAGGAAGCAACAGTTAGAACAGGACGTGGAACAACAGACTGGTTCCAAATTGAGAAAGGAGTACACCAAGGCTGTATATTGTCACCCTGCTTATTTAACTTATATGCAGAGTACATCATGAGAAACACTGGGCTGGAGGAAGCTCAAGCTGGAACCAAGATTTCCGGGAGAAATATCAATAACCTCAGATATGCAGATGACACCACCCTTATGACAGATAGCAAAGAAGAACTAAAGAGTCTCTTGATGAAAGTGAAAGAGGAGAGTAAAAAATGTTTGTCTTAAGACACAGCATTCAGAAAATTAAGATCATGACATCTGGTCCCATCAGTTCAGTTCAGTTCAGTTCAGTCGCTCAGTCATGTCCGACTCTTTGTGACCCCATGAATCGCAGCACGCCAGGCCTCCCTGTCCATCACCAGCTCCCGGAGTGTACTCAAACTCATGTCCATCGAGTCGGTGATGTCATCCAGCCATCTCATCCTCTGTCATCCCCTTCTCCTCCTGCCCCCAATCCCTCCCAACATCAGAGTCTTTTCCAATGAGTCAACTCTTCACATGAGCAGGCCAAAGTGCTGGTGTTTCAGCTTCAGCATCAGTCCTTCCAATGAACACCCAGGACTGATCTCCTTTAGGATGGACTGGTTGGATCTCCTTGCAATCCAAGGGACTCTCAAGAGTCTTCTCCAACACCACAGTTCAAAAGCATCAATTTTTCGGTGCTCAGCTTTCTTCACAGTCCAACTCTCAGATCCATACATGACCACTGGAAAAACCATAGCCTTGACCAGATGGACCTTTGTTGGCAAAGTGATGTCTCTGGTTTCTAATATGCTATCTAGGTTGGTCATAACTTTCCTTCCAAGGAGTAAGTGTCTTTTAATTTCATGGCTGCAGTCACCATCTGCAGTGATGTTGGAGCCCCAAAAAATAAAGTCTGACACTGTTTCCACTGTCTCCCCATCTATTTCCCATGAGGTGATAGGACCAGATGCCATGATCTTAGTTTTCTGAATGTTAAGCTTTAAGCCAACTTTTTCACTCTCCTCTTTCACTTTCATCAAGAGGCTTTTTAGTTCCTCTTCACTCTCTGCCATAAGGGTGGTGTCATCTGCATATCTGAGGTTATTGATATTTCTCCCGGCAATCTTGATTCCAGCTTGTGCTTCTTCCAGCCCAGCATTTCTCATGATGTACTCTGCATATAAGTTAAATAAGCAGGGTGACAATATACAGCCTTGGTGTACTTCTTTTCCTATTTGGGACCAGTCTGCTGTTCCATGTACAGTTCTAACTCTTGCTTCCTGACCTGCATATAGGTTTCTCAAGAAGCAGGTCAGGTGTCCTGGTATTCCCATCTCTTTCAGAATTTTCCACAGTTTATTGTGATCCACACAGTCGAAGGCTTTGGCATAGTCAATAAAGTAATAAATCAATAAATAAAGTCAATAAAGTGGTCCCATCACTCCATGGCAAATAGATGGAGAAACAATGGAAACAGCGAGAGACTTTCTTTTTGGGGGGCTCCAAAATCACTGCAGATGGTGACTGCAGCCATGAAATTAAAAGACGCTTGCTCCTTGGAAGAAAAGCTATCACCAACCTAGACAGCATATTAAAAAACAGAGACATTACTTTGCTAACGAAGGTCTGTCTAGTCAAGGCTATAGTTTTTCCAGTAGTCATGTATGGATGTAAGAGATGGATTACAAAGAAAGCAGAGCACCAAAGAATTGATGCTTTTGAACTGTGGTGTTGGAGAAGACTCTTGAGAGTCCCTTGGACTGCAAGGAGATCAAACCAGTCCATTCTAAAGGAAATCGTCCTGAATATTCATTGGAAGGACTGATGCTAAAGCTGAAGCTTCAGTACTTTAGCCACCTGATGTGAAGAACTGACTCACTGGAAAAGACCCTGATGCTGGGAAAGATTGAAGGTGGGATGAGAAGGGGACAACAGAGGATGAGATGGTTGGATGACATCACCATCTTGATGGACATGAGTTTAAGTAGGCTCCGGGAGTTGGTGATGGACAGGGAAGCCTGGTGTGCTGAAGTCCATGGGGTAGCAAAGAATCGGACATGACTGGGTGAATGAACTGACTGACAGAACTGACCAGGGATCCAACCCGGACCCCCTGCATTGGAAACTCGGAGTCAGCCACTGGACCACCAGGGAAGTTCCCATAATCCAAATTTAATCCTCATTCACATGACAGTTCTTTGCATTTCCCTTCCTACATTCTCTGTCTCAAGCAAAGCATTGTTGGTTGTTTCACACATTCCTTGTTCACTGAGATTTTGAGTCCCGTCTCCACTCATTTAACTCCTGTCTTATACTGTTCTGTGCTGTCATCATCTTTCTCAAAGGACACGGTAGGGGACATGAGAGAATGCACAGATGAAAACCAAAGATAGAAGGAGCATCTCCTCTCCCTTATTATGAGCATTAAACTTCTGTTAATGCAGCCCACGTATCAATTAGCATTTGAAGAACAGTCATATCACATTATTGAATTATACTGATCTTATAGTCTTTTTCATGTATATGGGCATTAAGCAATACCTCTTATAGTCCATGTTTAATTAGCATTTTTATTCCAAGGAAGAACCTTAAAGTTTACCTCTGCTGTATTTTATCTAGTTAGTGTTGAAAGATTCTACAGCAAAATCTCAAGGCTAAAGGGATCAGTAATGGACCTTCAAGGAAATGAAACAGGAAATAGGCCCCGGGAAGCAAAGAGTTAAGTAGGAAGCCTAGTTCAGTGACTTCAAAATTAAGAGGGCAGACTGAACCCTGCGTTTACTTTTACTGCCTCTTAAAACCCCAATAAATACACAAAGTAGGGATTTGGGGTTTAAGCCACAAACTCATAAAGATAAAGAGAATGGAGAGGCCACGGCAGTAATAAAATTTTGGCATCTGAAAAGCTGATGGACAAGTAGTAGTTCAGGACATCAGAGAAAGCTAGATCCTCAGCCAGCAGTGGGAAAGATGCAGTTTGATGCGTACTCCCAAAGTCCTAAAATGCTTAGGAATTGATGGCTTGAGGTTCTGCTGGAAGTGAGGAGGAAGGTGGGCCCAAACAGCTGACTGAATGAAAGTTGCTGTCTAACTTTCATAGATTGCCCCTTTCCCACCCTATTAGTAGGAGATGTATTATCTGGACAGTAAGGCACCATCTAAGGTTGATATACTGTTTTCAGAGGATTAAAGGGAATATTTTCAGCTCAGCATCATTTTCATTTTATCATTCTTATAGACACAATGTTAGTGGCTTCTTCTCAAAAGAATCCAGCCAGTCCAAGAGGAAAGACCCAAGAATTCAGACTTGTGTTCCTCAAAGACATGCCTCAGCTAGGTCATCATAGGTGACGTCCACAAGCAAGCCCCACCCACATACTCAGAACTTCCCAACAACCTGCAAGGGTGCCTCTCTAAAATATAAGAAGACTTTTAAGGCTCATCACGCATCTGAGGAAAATCTCCAGCATGAAAAACAGATCACAACAAACACACACACATAAAACTTAAAGGAAACAAAAATTGCTGAGATAAAACAATCCAAACCAATAATTAATAACCTTAGAAAGTTAAGAAGTTGTATTCATGAAATAAGAATATTTAGAGACCATTAGCAGAAATGAAAATCTCAGTAAAAGGTTTAGAAGATCAAGTTGAAGAAATTTCTCGGAAAGTAGAGAAAAATGATCAAAAGATGGGAAACATGAGTGTAGAGATAAGAAAATAAAAAATATCTTTCAAGGATGTCTAATATTTGAATAGTAAGAGTTTCTATAAAGAAAGAATGGGGGCAGGGGAAATGGAAGAGAGGGAATCATCAGATAAATAATTCAAGAAAATTTCCTGGAATTGAAAGGTTTAAGTTTTCAGATGGAAAGCATTCATCCAATGTCCAGCACAATATCTGAAAATAGAACCACAGAAAAACAAATCAACATGACATTTCAGTTCACTAGTGACAAAGAGAACTCATAAAAGACCTCATAAAACAGGCCATATATAATCAGGAATCAGAATGTCTAGAAAAGAGAAGAAAATGGAGCATTGCTTTCAAAATTCAGAGGGAAAATTATTTTCAACTACAAATGCTCTCGTGTATCAATTACATGTAAAGGTAAAATAAAGATATTTTTAGATACGAATGGCCCCCAAATTTTCCTTCCTATTTATATTTTCTCAGGAAGCTCCTGAAGGAATGTATACCACCAAAACAAGGAGCCAACCATGGGAGAGAAAGTCACAAGAAACAGAAGTTCCAACTCAAGAGGAAAGCAAAGGATCTCCCTAGGAAGATGGTGCAGAGATAATCCAGAAAGACCACCTTGTAGCCAGCACAGAGAGCAGTCAAGTCAGATAGGAGCAAGCTGGAAAGCTCAGGGAAAGAATTCTTCAAGATAAAGATGACAGATGAGGTTGCAAGTGTTAAGAGAAAATTTAGACAACTGTGGAAAGTTTGTGGTTATTTTATTATAAGTATAAAGAAAACCAAGGAACAACAACAATTTTTTAAAAGACAATTATTAACCTCAGGGAAAATTAAAAAGCTCTGCAAGAAAGGGTAAAGAATCATAGTATGCTACCTGGTCCATTTGTGAATAGTATTTATGTAGTTATTATAGTGAACACAGGGAATCATCCTCTATCCAAGATGGGATGCGGTGATGGAATATACATGTATATATGTAAGTACGTGTGTGTGTGTGCATGTGTGTGTGTGTGTGTGTGTGTGTGTGTGTGTGTATAGTAGCGGAGGGCAGTGGTGAAAGAGAATTAAATCTTTACCTTTCATGGAAGGAGTCAACAGATAATGTCTAAAATGGAAATACCAAGAAATAACAATATAAACAGTATCTCAAATGACAACATGTAGAGATAGGAAGATATATATCAAAAGAAGCATCTTAAAGATTTGAAAGCTATTGCCTCTAAGGAAAGAAACAGGATGCAGAAGAAAGCAGTATTTTTTGTCACTGAAGAATTGATTCTTTATGTGCACAAAAATTGTAATAAAAATAAAAACTACTTGAAATCAGAATGAATAAATGAAGGGGGAAAAAAGGAATTGAAAAAGCCATTTAGCCTTGCTAAGAAAATCCTTCGATGATGAGTGAAAAGGGAACAGAACTCATCCAATACTTCCAAACCAAGTAGAAAGGCACCAGAAGTGAAGCAAAGGAATGACTACCACTTGAACATATAATTGGATTTGGAAGAAAGAGGACAGAGGTCAGTCACCAAGGATGGTCAATGTCACCTTCTTGATTTTATTCACTTTTATCCAACCCCATTCTTGCTGTCCAAACAAGGCCACCTGCTTCACTTTCCCAGGCTCCTACAACAGCCTTCCTGCCTCCAGCTCTAGTCCCTTCTAATCTACCCTCTACAAAGCAGCTGCATGGCCCTTTCTAAACTAGAAGTCTGATCAGATCATTGCCCTGATGACATGTTTTAATGGCATCATCGTTTTAGCAATATACCAAGCAATCTGATAGGAACTATATATTTTTTCAACAGGCTCTTCAGTTTCATTCCCCTCCATATGAAAATGGTACATTTTTTCCATTTTACCCTGCTGTCTCTCTACTGAGCTTTCACACTCTTGCCCCTTTTCCCCTGCCTAATTTCTGCACATACTTCAGGATGTGGTTGTGCAAAACACCCCCTGACCTCCTATACCAGGGTGGTTTCCCCTACTGGGAGTTCCTCTCACACACCATTGAAACATTCAGCACATGTATTCCAATTTCTAGAACTCTTCCACTAGACAGTAAGCTCTACCAAAGCTGAGACAATACCTGTCTTAATTACCCATTCATCATGACTCAACTTGTTGCAAATGATACGTTTCCAGTTCCAACCAGCTAGCAGAAATGGGGATTTATTGGCTTACAGGTGCCCAGGAGTGGAATAGGTCTCAACTATAGACACAGTTCTCAACTCTCATCCTCTTCCTCTATCTGCAGATTCTCTCTGTGAGTTGGTCTTATTCTCTCCTACTAAAGGAGAGGTTTCTCCACATTGGGATTCAAAATAAAGGATAAGTCTTCTTTCCTGGCTCAAGAGAAGAATCCTGGGAAAGACTCAGATTATCCTTGCCTGAGATGTATACTGATCCCTGAACAAAGGAAGAAAGTACTCTGGCCAAGCCTGGGTGATTGTGGCCAAAGAGACTAGGCCAGGCCTAATCTGGATGTTCTACTAGAAGACAGAAAGGACAGCAACGCTCTCAGAACAACACCTGCCACTGAACTTCGCTGTAGGTGCTCATGCTGAGTCCCACTCTCTGCGGTGTCCTGGCTCATCAGGCCTTTTCCATGGAGCGGCTTGAGCCATAATCAAATGGCCGGTCCTAAAACTGAACAGAGCCTAGACACTCAACAAGCTAGGACTGAAGGCAGCCAGAAAACGCAGCCTCTAAAGACTCTAGTTCCAAGAACATTTGGGGGAATTTTTGATCATGCGATAGAAGAACATGAAATAGTTCCCTTGAAGTTGAACTAGTCGAAGAGAAAGAGGAAAAATAAAGAAAAATAAAAGCCAAAACCAATAGTCAGTTGCAAAGCTGAACAATTTCAATAACTGCCCAAGGCTAGAACAGCTCTCTCACTGGCTGACAATGCCACACCTCTTGACTTACCCCAAAGTAGAATAACAGTGTGTTTTTGTGGCTTCCTTAGAGAGGTCATTCTTGTACCATAATTAATTTCTTTTTTGTTTGGTTGTGTGTTACTTAGGATCTGGCTTATTAAAAAAAATTAGATAGCATGCTACTATAATATGTTCAGAGAGAAACTAAACAGTGTGTGTGATTTTCTTTACTTCTCATAAAAAGGGATTTCTACTGACTGGGGAAAAAAATTATCCAAGGGGAAAAGGAGTACCATACACTGGTATGTTAAAATAACATTATGAAATTCTCTGCGTCAAAAGAATGACATCCAAAGTATGCATTTTGAAGCCAACATTTTGCAAAGTAAAGAATACTATGCACTATGTAAATACTTAGAGGAAGTTAGATTTTTTTTAAGCTACAGAGATGAAGGTTGCACTGCTGGCGATAACTCTGTGATATGAGGATGTGCCAAGCTTTTTGATAGAAACCATTTATTACAAGAGTTTAAAATGCCATCATCAAATAACCCATGAATAGCGAACAACTAACCAGAAATCAGCTCTTGATAATGCTAAGAAAATGTTATTTTTCACTGAAAAAGAAAAGATGGTTCTTTTTCTAGCCTGTGAGTATATTGAAGGCTTTTTAGCAAAAGTTTATTATTGTGAATCTCTTTCTCTTGAAAAGCTTATTTCTGACATTTCTCACCTCAGCTCTTTGGGGAGATCATTATACTGATGGGTTCTTAAGCTTGTGTCATAGGAAATGAGAGCCTACGAAGATTAAGCCATTTTTCCTCGGTCACTGCTATGGGTACTGGCTGAAACCATGTCCCTGGATGGCAGCAGCTCTCTGTGGCAACCTCAAATTTTGACCTTCAGTGACATTTCAGAAGTCCCGGTAAGTATTTCAATGTAAATGGGAAGAAAAATAACTTGAGTTTTAGCATTCCCAAGCCTAGAGCAGATCTTTCTGGATCCTCACAGAAATCTCAATCTTCAACATTTTGCTAAAATTTTCAAAATTTTGCTCAAATTATTTGTTCAAAATAATGCTGCATGTATTTCCAAAAATCCTGAGCATGAATAGGTTTGATAAATAATGAGCAGTCACCCACCAATTTTTAGGAGTGGAAATGGGCCCAGAGGTCATTCACCCAGTCTTGAATATTTATAGAGCAACAGCTGTGTGGGTAGCGCTATCAAATGCCAGCATCACAAAATCCCTGCTAGTAAGGGTCCTTCAGGTCAGTGGAGAAAGAGGACAATCACATATGCAAAATGAAATAATATAGTATAGGGCCATGCATCATTAAGGGCTTGTCTGGTGGGTCAGACAGTAAGGAGTCTGCCTGCAATGCAGGAAACCCAGGTTCCATCCCTGGGTCAGGAAGATACCCTGGAGAAGGAAATGGCAACCCACTCCAATCTTCTCACCTGGAAAAATCCCATGGATGGAGGAACCTGGCGGTTCCTCCCCTTGCAACACCCCATGCAGTTGCAAAGAGTCAGACACTACTGAGGGACTAACACACACATGCATCATTAAATGACAGGCAGGAAGTAGCTAGTAAATTTCCAAGGAAGGAGGTACCCTTGAGAATGGGCAGATATCATTACCCAGTGGAACTTGGCCACCTGTATTCAAATCCACTCCCCCATCTGCCACCCCTACAACCGGAAACATGTGACTTTACCTCTATTTGCCTCAGTTTCCTGATTTGCAGTGAGCCAAGGTTGGGATGGGGGATAACGGAGAAGCAAAAAATTGATAATTTGCCTTGTTTTCAACATGATTCGTACATTCCAGACTCAGATGAACAAAAAGCACCTGAATCTAAGATAAACCAAAAATAAGTCTGATTCTGCCCCCTAAATAACAAAATTTTGAATATTTTCCATAAACTCCCTTTTAAAAAGTGATATTATCTCTTATTTCATGTAATACTGTTGTCTGAAGAGAGATTATAACTTTTGAGAATATGATAATCATGCGAGAAAGTTGTTTTTATATAGTCAACAGATATGTAATCTTGGTAACCTTGGTAACTTTTAGGTTTTATCCCTTGAAATCCTGTGTTTGGGTTTGCTGAGCCAGGCCTGCTTAAGTTTGCCTCTCCTGCATTCTTTTAAGTGAAGTTTTTCTTTCCTTTTCGAAATGCTCCTCTCCCTGAGCCTTCATTTGACAGTAACAATAGGATTTACCTCTTAAAGCTATTTTAAGGATTGAATTCATATTTATAAAGCACTTAGCACAATGCTAGCCTTTTGTTCAATGATAAAAGTGGAGTCATATGTGATGTTTTCCCAGAGAGGAGGAGGCTTTACCTGGTCCAGAAAAATGAGGAAGATTTAAATGGAATAGGGAATGTGAAAGTAAAAGTCGCTCAGTTGTGTTCGACTCTTTGTGACCCCATGGACTATACAGTCCATGGAATTCTCCAGGCCAGAATACTGGAGCAGGTAGCCTTTCCCTTCTCCAGGGGATCTTCACAACTCAGGGATCGAACCCAGGTCTCCCACATTGTAGGCAGATTCTTCACCAGCTGAGCCACAGGGGAAGCCCAAAAACACTGGAGTGGGTAGCCTATCCTTTCTCCAGCGGATCTTCCTGATGCAGGAATTGAGCTGGGGGTCTGCATTGTAGGAGGATTCGACATAAGGGCAAAAATGTCATAGGTGACATAGCAGTCATAGGTCAGCGGTCACCAACCTTTTTGGCACCAGGAACCAATATCACGGAAGACAATTTTTCCACAGACTGGGGATGAGAGGGCTGGTTTCAGGATGATTCAAGCTCATTACATTTATAGTGCACTTTATTTCTAATCTAATGCTGCCACCAATCTGACAGGAGGTACTGGTCTAAGGCCCTGAGCTTGGGAACAACCGCCATAGGTTGGGGACCCCATCATCCCTATGGGAACCCCATAGAAGGTTGGGTTCCCCAACTGAGGAACTCTGAGTAACTTTGTCAGAATGGAACAAAGGATTCACTTTGAGTGTGGTAAGAGAGATAATACTGCTGGGAGTATCAGCTGTGAATTACACACCAAAGGGCACAGTCTTGGTAAAGATGATAGAGTTAGTGACATTGTTTATGATCAGTGACATGACTACATTCTGCTGTAAGAAGTCCTTTCTTCCAAAAATGCCTTTGGAAGCCAAAGCCCCTGTTAGACCTGAATTATTGTTTGAAGCTTAACTTGACTGTGCGAGCTGCCCTGTGTCTTTGCTGAAAATGAAGCAGACCATTGCTTCCTGCCCACTCCCTCCAAATCCTATAATACCAAAATCTGCTGTTTCCTGGCAACCTAATCAGAGGTCAGAATTGAAGCTATTTTGTAAACCCAATTAGAGAAGCCACAATTAGCTCCTTTATTATGTCCTAATAGCATTTTTTCTGCCTGTCTTATTTAAAGTCAAACCACTTCAGCATATCATACAATTTCTGCTAGCATGTTATGAGCTGTGCAACATTCATTTCAGTACAGGTTCTAGAACTCCCCTGACACTGATCCCGACACTAATCAAGAAGCTGAATTCATGTATGGATCAGTCTAGAGAATATGACTAATACTGTGAACTGTGAGTCTGAAGCTTAATTTCCTTTTGCTTCTATATTTTGTTTGCTTCCTTCTTAATTCAATTGTCTAAATTAAAAAAAAAATCACAGCATCATGTCCTGGAAACGAAGAGTTTTTTCAATTTTCTGTCAGTTAAAATCTTTGCCTTTTGCAAAATCTTTGGCCCTACCTGAATCTTCTCATCCTTGGAGTTTTCTGTCTTGGCTAAGGAGTCCATAAACTTTGTGAATGTGTTTTAGTCAATATAACTATTAATCTATAGCCCTGGAGGAGGAAATGACAACCCACTCCAGTATACTTGCCTAGAAAATTCCATGGACAGAGGAGCCTGGAGGGCTACAGTTTATGCGGTCACAAGGAGTTGGCCATGACAGAGTGACTAAGCACACACATTTATCTACAGCAGTTTTGATTTACGTACTGGCTAGATTAAATAATTTAGCACAGTATTGGGAAAAGAGCATTGAGTTCTTGTCCTGACCTTGACACTGGCTCATTGCATGCTCTCAAGCAAGGCACCTACGCACACTAAGCCTGATTTTTCTCATCTGTAAAACAAGAGGGTTGAACTAGACTAGACAATACCTAAGGTCCTTCCAGCATTAAAATTTCACAATCCATGACCTCATGTGCATCTAATCAATCAAGATGTTCTAAGACAAGTAATCGTACTTTGTGGGCTACACTGACTGTGATCAAAAACTTCTGGCAAGGCTGCCGATGTTCTCTGCCTCCTGGGGTTCACATGCTTATGCAGCCGTCTCCCTTCCAGTGTGGGCTGAACATTCCGACTGCTTCTAAACAACAGAATATAGCAAAAGTGATGCAATGTCATTTCATGATTAGGTGCAATACTGCAGTGCAATCTGACACTAACCGCCTGGAGTGACTGCAGAATCCACAAATTTAAAGGCACAGACCCCCACGAGACTACCTACACTTTAGATGCCAGTCACAAGTTTAAGCATTCCCAAGCCACTGGTCCTTCTGAGCAACTGGCTGCAGATCCTAGGATTCACAAGACCCTCTCAAGTTCAATAATCTATTAGAACAACTCACAGCACTCAGGGAAATGCTCTACTTACAATTACAGTTTTATTGCAAAGCATACACATGAGGACCAGGCAAATGGAAAGACCTGCAGAGCACAGCTGGGGGAGGGTCCCAGATGCAGAGCTCTCACGTCCTCTCCCTATAGAATCAACCTCTTGGTTCATCAAGGTGTTCACTAACAAGGAAGCTCACTGGGCTTCAGCTGCCAAAGTTTTTATTGGTATTTCATTACCTGTGCTGGGTTGATCTAATCATTGGTTGAACTCAGTTTCCAACCCCTTTCTCTCCCTAGAGGTTGAGCTGAAAGTTCAAACCTTCTAATATGACTTTCCAAGCTGCGTCACCTCATGAACTCAGGTATGGTCAAGGGTCCCACCATGAATAGCAAAGACATTCCTATAACTCAGGAAATTCCAAGGCTTTAAGGTTATCTTCCAGGAAACAGGAACAAAGATCAGACAGAGTACTATACATTAGGTTACAAAAGATTGTGACTTTCATCTTGCTAGCAGAACAACTCTATTACTGGGTTTTTAAAAAAATTTTATTTATTTAGCTGTACTGGGTCTTAGTTGCAGCACATGAGACCTATGACCTTCATTGTGGCATACAGGATCCTTTTTTTCTTTAGTTGTGGCAGGCGGAATCTTTAATTGGGACATGCAAACTCTTTGTTGCAGCATGTGGGATCTAGTTCCCCAACCAGGGATTGAACCTAGACCCCCTGCATTGGGAGGGCAAAATCTTAGCCACTGTACCACCAGGGTATTCCCTATTACTGGTTTTGATGAAACAAATGGCAAAGTACTGAGGGAGGCTTCAGTCCAACAACTCTTGAAGAACTGAATCCAAATTATTAGAGAAATGCAAATCAAAACTACAGTGAGCCATGGCCATCATCAAAAAGTCTACAGATAGTAAATGTAAACTTGGAGAGGGTGTGGAGAAAAGGGAACCCTCCCTACAGGGTTGGGAGGAATGTAAATTGGTGCAGCCACTATGGAAAATAGTATGGAGGTTCCTTAAGAAACTAAAAATAGAGCTACCATATGATTAAGCAATCCCACTCCTGAATGTATATCTGGAAAAGACTACAACTCTAATTCGGAAGATACGTGCACCTCAATGTTCACAGTAGCATAATTCATAATACTCAAGACATAGAAACATTTCAAGTGCCCATGAACTTACGACTGGTTTAAGAAAATGTGTACATATGTATGTAATGGAATATTACTTGGCCATATAAGAGAATGAAATAATGCCATTTGTAGAAACATGGATGGGTCTAGAGAGTATCATACTAACCAAAGCAAATCAGACAGAGTTGGACAAATACTATATGATATCACTTATGCGTGAACTCTAGAAAATAATATAACTGAACTTATTTACAAACAGAAACAGACAGACTCACAGACATAGAAAACGAACTTACGGTTATCAAAGGGGAAAGAGGGGAAGGGATAAATTAGGAGTACGGGATCGGCAGATACATACTACCATATATGAAATAAACCATAAGGATTTACCATATAGCACAGGGAACTATATTCAGTAACAACCTATAATGGAAAAGAATAAAAAGAAAGAATAGACAGATAGACAAAGATATAGATATATGATCACAATCACTTTGCTGCACACCTGAAACTAATGCCAAATTGTAGATCAGTTATACTTCAATTTTTTGGAAAAGCCCAAAAGAACAACAACCATGTGTGTGAGGTTGGAACCTGATGCCTCCCCAATTGAGCCTTCAGATAACACCCAGATTTCTGCCTTGTAAGAAATTCTGAAGCAGAGGACCAGTTAAGTCCATCAGAGATTCTGGACTCTCAGTAACTATAACATAATAAATATGTATTGCTTTAATTTGCTAAATTTGGGGATAGTTTGTTACATAGAATGCACATAACTAGTACACTGACTATGTTGTGACTAAAAGACAGTGATGCCCTAGACACAGAGAACCTAGAAGATTAAAGCAAACAAATGGATTTCTGAATGATAATGGTAAATGAAAAAAAAAAATTAGATGAATCAGTTTAAGCAGAAAACTACTGGAGTGAATAAGTTAAATGACTTCCCTTAGATCAAACAGGAAGTACCCCAGTGGCCAGAGTCCAGAATCAGTGCCTTCAAGCACAAACACTTTCAACAAAAACTCAAACTGCAAAACCACAAGACAACTGCCCAAGGTCCCTTACTAGCAAAGCATTTCTCCCCCTCAGGTTTTTAATTACTGTTTACTTACATGCCATTGTTTTCAAAAAGGATACAGCATGCCTCAATACTCCTACAATACTCTGTAATAAAATAAAATCGAGTGAGGAAATCAGAATGAAGAGACAATCAGGGTAGAAAAGTAGAAGGAGGCTAGGAGGGCTTATTCACTGGGTAGAGCCACTGGGAGTCACAAATTCTGAACTCAAGATTCTAGAATGGAAGAAAAAAATAAGATCAATTACATGATACACAGTACTCTTAGAAATTTAAGGCAATCTGTTGCACAGGAAAAGAACAACCATTCCCGGTTAAAACCAGAGAAAAACTTTTTCCTGCAGGCTCTCACAAAGGAATAGTGTGTGATATAGTCATCAACAGCCACAGAGACAACTATAGGAACTAAAATAATGTTACCCAGCTCCCTGCTGATGGCTCAACACAGGCACAGATTTTATAGTAACTAGAAAAACAAATCAATGTCTAGCTTCTCTCTCTTTTTTTCTTTTTCTCCTTTCTCAATATATTTTTTTTATTCCTCCTACTCTAATACCTGCTCTTTGGTAATATGAACATTAGTGAAAAAGCTATAAAATCTTGGGCTGAAAATGAAAACCTAGTACAAAGTCATTCTGACAATTACTGTCATAGAGAGGAGGAGGAAGAAGAAAAGGAGAATGTTCCCAAACAACATTTACTTATTCCCTAAATAAATCAACTGCTTCTTTCCTTCTGACAAACTAACCCTCCTCCACAGCTACTGTCCTGTACACTGGCCTCCCACTAGTCAGAATTTCAATGTTCTATTAGAACACACGAGATTCCAATAGGTATACGTTCTTCTTTTGCAGCTGCAGTATGATACTTTGTAATTTTTTTGCTGTAAAAACTAAATCCCACAACAGCCTGGCTGGGAATGCCCTGCCTGTATAACTACCTGAGGTCTCTGGTAAACCTATTTGAATGTTCATTATTTCCTGATCCCAATGACCTTATAAATGAGCTATTACGTGATTATGGAAGAACTATTAAAAATAATATCAGGAAGCCAAAGGATATAAAACAAAGACATGAGTAATTGCTTTGGTCTGTGATCATTAAATGTTTGGCACCCACAAAAGGCCAAGCTCTTTAAATGAGGCAGGATGAGGCAAAAGGCTGTACAACTCTTCCCAGAATGTCCTCTGGCAGATCAATGCCAATGGTTAGTCATCTAATTTCCATGTGATTGTTAGAACAGACAAGTGATGAGACTTCTCTGTCAGTCAAGCAAGTAGGACTCTGCGCTTTCACTGCTGTGCATGCATGCATGCCAAGCTGCCTCAGTTGTGTCCAACTCTTTGTAACACCATGGACTGTAGCCTGCCAGGCTCCTTTGTCCATGGGATTCTCCAAGCAAGATTACTGGAGAGTATTCAAGAGTGGGTTGCCATTCCTGACCCAGGGATTGAACCTGTATCTCTTATATCTCCTACGTTGGCAGGTGAGTTCTTTGTAACTAGCACCATCTGAGAAGCCTACTGCCGTGGACCAGGTTCAATCCCTGGTTGACGAACTGAGATCCTACAAGCTGCCCCCATATCCAGGAGGAAAAAAAAAAAAAGAATAGACAAGTAATTCTCAAAGGTAAGGACCATTTCCTTCTCCTACCCCCACCCCCAAGATGGGAACTTCTCAAAATTTGGAGATGTGAACTATGTAATTTGAAATCACACTATAATGTTGTAATATAATTTTATATTGGAAAAAAGGAAAGTTTTTCCTTTTTGATACATTTTCGATACATCTGAAAATAATGTTCAACAAGGTCTTCTTGGCTGCAGAGAATGCAAAGAAGCAGCATATCTCAAAGTCTTAAGAAAGCAGGAGACAGGGGGTCATGCCTCACTATAGACTTACCCTGTAAGTCAGGAAATGATCTGAGATTTCCATCGTTATCAAAGAGGACACAGACTTAAAAGTTGAGAAGACTTGTGCCAGACAGTGGACCATGTCTGATTCATCTTCCTCTGCCCGGTGCTTATGATTCCATTTACACAAACCTACAGGACAAAAAAATCCAACGTGTCATGATAGAATGCATCTCTGTGGTTGCCTAGAGCAAGGGGCATGAGGAGTGGGGGTTGACTGGGAAGGGGCACAAGGGAATCTTTGGGGGTGATGAAAATATTCAGTACCTTTCTTACTTTAATTAAAAAATACTTCACTGGGACGTCCCTGGTGATCCAGTGGCTTTGACTTCATGCTGCCAATGCAGGGGGCCCAGGTTCAATCCCTGTCCTGCAACTAAAGATGCCACATGTTGCAACTAGAAAAGAAAAAAAAAGATCCTGCATACCCCAACTAACCTCTGGCCAAATAAATAAACAAAAATACCTCACTGATCAAAAATGATAACCAGCATTTGACAATGCAGAGTTGCCACAAACCTTCAATTTATGGAGAAAATGCAGTATCTGTGAAGCACAATAAAGCAAAGTCCAATAAAACAAGGTACTCCTGTACCACATTTTTTTATCCATTCATTTGTCAGTAAGGCTTCCCTGGTGACTCACATGGTAAAGAATCTGGCAGCAAAGCAGGAGACCCGGGTTTGATCCCTGGGTCAGGAAGATTGCCTGGAGAAGGGCATGACAACCTAGTCCAGTATTACTGCCTGAAGAACCCCATGGAACGAGGAGCGTGGTGAGCTACAGTCCATGGGGGTCACAAAGAGTTGGACATACTGAACAACTAACAACACTTCATCAGTAGACACTAGTATTCCTTATCTTGGCTATTGTTAAAAAAAAAAAAAAAAAACAGCTGCAAAAAACATGGGAGAGGATATATCATTTTGAACTAGTATTTTCATTTTCTTTGGCTTAACAGTCAGAAGTGAAATTGCTGAATTATAGGATCAGTTTGGTTCAGTTCAGTCGCTCAGTCGTGTCCGACTCTTTGCGACGCCATGAATCGCAGCACGCCAGGCCTCCCTGTCCATCACCAACTCCCGGAGTTTACTCAGACTCATGTCCATCGAATCGGTGATGCCATCCAGCCATCTCATCCTCTGTCGTCCCCTTCTCCTCCTGCCCCCAATCCCTCCCAGCATCAGAGTCTTTTCCAATGAGTCAACTCTTCACATGAGGTGGCTGAATCAAAACCACCATGTGATGTCACCTCACACCTGTCAGAATAGCTGTCATCAAAAAGACAAGATGGTGACTGCAGCCATGACATTAAAAGATGCTTGCTCCTTGGAAAAAAAGTTATGACCAACCTTGACAGCATATTAAAAAGCAGAAACATTACTTTGCCAAGAAGGTCCATCTAGTCAAGGCTATGGTTTTTCCAGTAGTCATGTATGGATCTCAGGAACCTCCATACTGTTTTTCATAGAGGCTGCCAACACTTACTACTTCATCGCATGGTGGTTTTGCTTCATATCTCTGATGGTTAATGATGGCGAGCATTTTTTCTGCACTTATAGGCCATCTATAGACAGGGAAGCCTGGCATGCTGCAGTCCATGGGGTCGCAAAGAGTCGGACATGACTGAGCGACTGAGCTGAACTGAACTGATGTCTTCTTTGGACAAAAATAAAAGCCTAATCATTTTCTCTGCCCATTTTTTAATTGGATTGTTTGGGTTTCTGTGGGGTTTTTTTGCTACTGAGTTGTATGAATTCTTTATATACTATTTTTGCTATTGAGTTGAATGAACTCTTTATATACTTTGAATATTAATGCCTTATCAGATGTATGAACAACATACTGGTTCAAAATAGGGAAAGGACTACATCAAGCTTCTATATTGTCACCCTGTTCATTTAACTTATATGCAGAGTACATCAGGTGACATGCCAGGCTAGATGAAACAAAACCTGGAATTAAGATTGCCAGGAGAAATATCAATAACCTCAGATATGCAGATGACACCACCCTTATAGCAGAAAGCGAAGTGGAACTAAAGAGCCTCTTGATGTAAGTGAAAGAGGAGAGTGAAAAAGCTGGCTTAAAAATCAACATTCAAAAACAAAGCTCATGGCATCCAGTCCCATCATATCATGCATTTAAATGGGGAAACAATGGAAACAGTGACAGACTTCATTTTCTTGGGCTTCAAAATCACTGCAGACAGTGACTGCAGCCATGAAATTAAAAGATGCTTACTCCTTGGAATAAAAGTTACGACAAACCTAGACAGTGTATTATAAAGCAATAACATTACTTTACCAACAAAGGTCCATCTAGTCAAAGCTATGGTTTTTCCAGTGGTCATGTGTGGATGTGAGAGCTATAAAGAAGGCTGTAGTTGTTGTCGTTGTTCAGTTACTCAGTCGTGTCTGACTCTTTTCGACCTCGTGGACTGCAGCACACCAGGCCTCCCTGTCCTTCACCATCTCCCAGAGCTTGCTCAAACTCATGTCCATTGAGTCAGCCATGCCATCCAACCATCTTATCCTCTGTCGTCCTCTTCTCCTTCCGTCTTCAATCTTTCCCAGCATCAGGATCTTTTCCAATGAGTCAGTTCTTCGAATCAGGTGGCCAAAGTACTGGAGTTTCAGCTTCAGCATCAGTCCTTCCAATGAATATTCAGCACTGATTTCCTTTAGGATGAACTGGTTTGATCTCCTTGCAGTCCAAGGGACTCTCAAGAGTCTTCTCCAACACCACAGTGCAAAAGCATCAATTCTTTAGCACTCAACTTTCTTTATAGTTCAACTCTCACATCCATAATGACTACTGGAAAAACCAAAGCCTTGACTAGACGGACCTTTGTTGGCAAAGCAATGTCTCTTCTTTTTAATATGCTATCTAGGTTGGCCATAACTTTTCTTCCAAGGAGTAAGTATCTGTTAATTTCATGGCTGCAGTCACCATCTGCAGTGATTTTGGAGCCCAGAAAAATAAAATCTGCCACTGTTTTCACTGTTTCCCCATCTATTTGCCATGAAGTGATGGGACCAGATGCCATGATCTTAGTTTTCTGAATGTTGAGCTTTAAGCCAACTTTTTCACTCTCCTCTTTCACTTACATCAAGAGGCTCTTTAGTTCTTCTTCACTTTCTGCCATAAGGGTGGTGTCATCTGCATATCTGAGGTTATTGATATTTCTCCCGGCAATCTTGATCCCATCTTGTGCTTCATCCAGCCCAGTGTTCCTCATGATGTACTCTGCATTTAAGTTAAATAAGCAGGGTAATAACACACAGCCTTGACGCACTCCTTTCCCTATTTGGAACAAGTCTGTTGTTCCATGTCCAGTTCTAACTGTTGCTTCTTGACCTGCATATAGGTTTCTCAAGAGGCAGGTCAAGTGGTATGGTATTCTCATGTCTTGAAGAATTTTCCAGTTTGTTGTGATCCACACAAAGACTTTGGCATAGTCAATAAAGCAGAAATAGATGTTTTTCTGGAACTCTCTTCCCTTTTTTATCATCCAACGGATATTCGCAATTTGATCTCTGGTTCCTCTGCCTTTTCTAAACCCAGTTTGAACATCTGGAAGTTCACGATTCACATATTGTTGAAGCCTGGCTTGGAGAATTTTGAGCATTACTTTACTAGCATGTGAGATGAATGCAATTGTGCGGTCGTTTGAGCATTCTTGGGCATTGCCTTTCTTTGGGATTAGGAATGAAAACTGACCTTTTCCAGTCATGTGGCCACTGCTGACTTTTCCAAATTTGCTGGCATATTGAGTGCAGCACTTTCACAGCATCATCTTTCAGGATTTGAAATAACTCCACTGGAATTCTATCACCTCCACTAGCTTTGTTCGTAGTGGTGCTTTCTAAGGCCCACTTGACTTAACACTCCAGGATGTCTGGCTCTAGGTAAGTGATCACAACATCTCGATTATCTGGGTCGTGAAGATTTTTTTGATATAGCTCTGGGTATCCTTGCCACCTCTTCTTAATATCTTCTGCATCTGGTGCTGCAGTCCATGGGGTTGCAAAGAGTCAGACATGACTTAGCTACTGAACAGCAAGAACAGATGTATGATTTGCAAAGATTTTCTCCCATTCGATTGGTTGTCTTTTCATTTTATAGATGCTTTCCTTTGCTGTGGGGCTTCCCTGATAGCTCAGTTAGTAAAGAATCCGCCTGCAATGCACAAGACCCCAGTTCAATTCCTGAGTCGGGAAGATTCAGTAAAGAAGAGGTAGGCTCCAGTATTCCTGGGTTTCCCTTGTGGCTCAGCTGGTGAAAAATCCGCCTGCAATGCAGGAGACCTGGGTTGGGACAATCCCCTGGAGAAGGGAAAGGCTACCCAGGACAGTATTCTGGCCTGGAAAATTCTGGAAACAACTGAGCAACTTTCACTTTCACTTTCCTTTGCTGTGCAGAAACTTTGCAGTTTGATGTAGTCACACTTTTTTTTCTCCTTGCTTTTTTTGAGCTTGCTTTTGGTGTCAAATCCAAAAAATCATTCCCAAGACTGATGTCACAAGAGCTTAATTCTCTGTTTTCTTCTAGATACTTAATGGTGTCAGGTCAAATTTATTTCTTAATTAGTATAAATACATGCTTGCTTTTTTGTTTCGGGATGTTTTTTCCCTTTTTACTTACATCACCTACTTCCCCTAAAGTTATATTTAGAAAACTTTTTTGGTAGTTCTCTCTTTCCTATTTGACCATAAGACTAATGAAGTCAGGAAACCTGTGAATCTTGATCAGCAGTGTTTCCCAGGCATATGCACGTAATACAAATGAGTGTGAAATAAATGCTTAAAAGCTAAAATACTACAAAAACATTATAAACCCAATATATCATATGTAGTTATAAACTTGCCAATTCTGTTATATCTTTGTCCTGACTTTTTGGTGTTCTGAAATAACTTTTAATTCTTATGTTTTAAAGTACAGTATTTTTATATGAAATTTCAGAAAATATTCTATATCTTGATTGTGGTAGTGCTTGCATGAGCCTGTACATTTGACATAACTCACCAAAATGTGTGCACTTTGGGACTCCTCTGGTGGTCCAGTGGCTAAGACTCCTCGCTCCCAATGCAGGGGCCCAGATTTGATCTCTGGTTAGGGAACTAAATCCTGCATGCTGCAACAAAAGACCTGGAGGAGCCAAATAAATAAAAATAAATGTTTTTTAAAATGTGTGCACTTATCAACCTGCATGACTTCATACTATACTACAAAGCTACAGTCATCAAAACAGTATGGTACTGGCACAAAGACAGAAATATAAATCAATGGAACAAAATAGAAACCCCAGAGATAAGTCCACACCTATGGACACCTTATCTTTGACAAAAGAGGCAAAAATATACAATGGAGAAAAGACAACCTCTGTAACAAGTGGTGCTGGGAAAACTGGCCAACTACCTGGAAAAGAATGAAACTAGAACACTTTCTAACACCATACACAAAAGTAAACTCAAAATGGATTAAAGATCTAAATGTAAGACCAGAAACTATAAAACTCTTAGAGGAAAACATAGGCAGAACACTCTGACATAAATCACAGCAAGATCCTCTATGACCCACCTCCCAGAGTAATGGAAATAAAAGCAAAAGTAAACAAATGGGGCCTAATTAAACTTAAAAGCTTTTGCACAATGAAGGAAACTATAAGCAAGGTGAAAAGACAGACTTCAGAATGGGAAGAAAATAATAGCAAATGAAACAACTGACAAAGAATTAATCTCCAAAATATACAAGCAGCTCATGCAGCTCAATACCAGAAAAATAAATAACCCAATCTAAAAATGGGCCAAAGAACTAAACAGACATTTCTCCAAAGAAGACATACAGATGGCTAGCAAACATGTGAAAAGATGCTCAACATCACTCATTATCAAAGAAATGCAAATCAAACCCACAATGAGGCACCATCTCAAAATGGCTGCCATCAAAAAGTCTACAAACAGTAAATTCTGGAGAAGGAGAGGAGAAACAGGGAACCCTCTTACACTGTTGGTGGGAATGCAAACTAGTAGAGCCCTATGAAGAACAGTGTAGAGATTCCTTAAGAAACTGGAAATAGAACTGCCATACGACCCAGCAGTCCCACTGCTGGGCATACATACTGAGGAAACCAGAACTGAAACAGACATTGCAGCACTGTTTACAACAGCTAGGATATGGAAGCAATCTAGATGTCCATCAGCAGATGAACGGATAACGAAGTTGTGGTACATAGACACAATGGAATATTTCTCACCTATGAAAAAAAATGCATTTCAGTCAGTTCTAATGAAGTGGATCTGGAGCCTACTATACAGAGTGAAGTAAATCAGAAAGAGAAACACCAAAACAGTATATTTTTTGCATATATATGGAATTTAGAAAGACAGTAACGATGATCCTATATGCAAGACAGCAAAAGAGACAGATGTAAAGAATAGACTTTTGGACTATGTGGGAGAAGGCAAGGGTGGGAAGATATGAGAGAATAGCGTTGAAACACGTATATTACCATATGTAAAATAGATGACCAGTGCAAGTTCAATGCATGAAGCCGAGCACTCAAAGATGGTGCTCTGGGACAACCTGGAGGGATGAAGTGAGGAGGGAGGTCACAGGGGGTTTCATGATGGGGGGACACATGTACACCCATGACTGATTCATGTCGATGTATGGCAAAAACCACCACAATATTGTAAAGTAATTCGCCTCCAATTAAATAAATAAATAAATTTTTAAAAACTAAATAAAATATAAATTGCTTGAATCTAGGTAAAAGGATGTTATATCACAAAAATTTTGGCTTGTTTCAAGATTTGTTTAACATTTGGAAATAAAACTATGTTATCATATTTACATTTTTTAAAATGTGTGCACTTTACCATATGCAAATCATACCTCTATAAAGCTGATTTTAAAAGAAAACTTAGTAGATTCAAAACAGAACTCTTAATTCTTTTCACCCTAACCTTCCTCCCAATGTTCCCCATCTTAGGAAATGTCTTCATTCTTTCATTTGTTTGGATCTTGCTGTCATCTTTGACTTCTCTCTCTATTTTATCTGTATTTTCATTAGTCTCATCTACACTGGAAGGATATCCAAAATCTGATCCCTTCTCACTACCTTCCCTTCTTCCACCCTGGTCCAAGCCCCCACCATCTCTTGCCTGATGTGAGAACCTCCTAACAGTTCTCCATGCTTCCATCCCCTGCCCCCACTCTACTTCCACCAGATCTTATGACTATTCTCTTCCCTGAAAAGACTACAGTAGCTTCCTGGAGCTTCCCTGTAGCCAGAATGATCCATTTACAATATAGCAGCTCATGTGACCTCCTAGCTCAAAACTTCCCAGTAGTTTCCTTTTAAAAAAAAAATTATCTATTTAACAAAGATGACATTAAAATAGCTCCTGACTTTTCCACCCACATCACTAAATCCTCTCCCATTCAATCTCCACACAGTAGCCAGTGACCTTTTCAAATCAGAACATGTTACTTCCCGCTGAAAAGACTACAGTAGCTTCCTGGAGCCCTTAGAATAAAATCCAGTCTTGTTCCCAGGGTCCAGAAGAGTCTATGTGATCTTTCCTCAACTTGTCACTGTCCTCACTATCACCCGCCCACCTGGATTTCTGTCAGAAGTTCCTTCTGGCCCCGGTTCATTTGCATTTGCAGGTCTCTCACCTGACATTCTCTCGCTTGCATCCTTCGCTTGGCTAGCACAGTCTTGCCTTTCAGGTCATGACTCAACCTCACTTCCCCATTGCCACCCAGACCCAGCTAAACTGTTCAATCCCAGTTACACTTCACATGCATCTTGTCACACTCTATGTTATTGCCGTCTAAGGTCACCTTGTCTCCTTATTTGTACAATTATTTTATGGCAGAAAGTGAAGAAGAACTAAAGAGCCTCTTGATGAAAATGAAAGAGGAGAGTGAAAAAGTTGGCTTAAAGCTCAACATTCAAACTAAGATCATGGCATCTGGTCCCATCACTTCATGGCAGATAGATGGGGAAACAGTGGAAACAGTGGCTGACTTTATTTTTCTGGACTCCAAAATCACTGCAAATGGTGATTGCAGCCATGAAATTAAAAGACGCTTACTCCTTGGAAGGGAAGTTATGACCAACCTAGATAGCATATTAAAAAGCAGAGACATTACTTTGCCAACAAAGGTCCGTCTAGTCAAGGCTATTGTTTTTCCAGTAGTCATTATGGATGAGAGAGTTGGACTATAAAGAAAGCTGAGTGCTGAAGAATCGATGTTTTTGAACTGCGGTGTTGGAGAAGACTTTTGAAAGTCCCTTGGACTGCAAGGAGATCCAACCAGTCCATCCTAAAGGAGATCAGTCCTGGGTGTTCATTGGAAGGACTGATGTTGACGCTGAAACTCCAATACTTTGGCCACCTGATGCGAAGAGCTGACTCATTTGAGAAGATCCAGATGCTGTGAAAGATTGAGGGCAGGAGGAGAAGGGGACGACAGAGGATGAGATGGCTGGATGGCATCATCAACTCGATGGACATGGGTTTGGGTGGACTCCAGGAGTTGGTGATGGACAGGGAGGCCTGGCGTGCTTCGGTTCATGGGGTCACAAAGAATCGGACACGACTGAGAGACTGAACTGAACTGAACTTACTGTCTATCTTACTCCACCTTTCTGTCTTGCTCCCCATGGCCTTGTGATTAAAACAGTAACTGCTATATAGGAAGTGCACACTAAACAGTTATTATACAAATAGAGGAAAATTTACTTTTAATTAGAAACAGGTGGAGACATAAGTTTACAAGCATTTTAAACATGAAACTAGTTAACCAGTTTCTACCAATGAGAAACTATTTTATATTCCAATATGTGACCCTTTGACCTTAAAATATCCACACTTAAATTCAATAATATCTTTAAGAAACTATCCTAAAGTTTTTTTAAAAAAATAAAAGCTATATCCACTAAATGTTTCTATATCACCTATAACGTAAATAAAAAGTTAGAAACAACTGAAATGGCCAATACTTAGTAAATGAGTAGATAAATTATAGACATTTCACATTATAACTACCAAGCTTCTATAACATCAAGGGAAAAATGTTTCTGATATGTTTTGCTAAAAAAAAACAGCCAAATAAAACTTTCTGTACTTTGTTTTTTGTTTACAAGTATGTAACATGTGACTGCAGTACACAAGGAATTGAAGAGGTGGAACTACTGTATTTGAATAACAGAAATAGAGATCATTTACATTTCCAAACTTTCCTTTAAGGTTGAATCAATAAGTTTTATGAGAAAATTATTATACAAAATAAAATCATGTGTACCCTCAGATCCTCTGGTACTGTTCAGTAATAAATACTTAAAGACAGGGCTTCCAAACTTGCTGGCATCTAAGAATTTCTCAGCATTCTTGTTAAGGAAGATACGCAGGACCCATCCCAGGTCCACTGACTCCAAATCGCCAGAGGAGGTACCCAGGAACTCTTATTTTTAACAAGCACCGATGATCTGATAACCACTAATTTAGGGCAGCAAATGACATCATTGTGACCTGAAAGATTAAATGTCATTTTCAACCCTCCAATTGGTTTTGCTCCTATCCTTAAGTATATGTTTCTCATTCCTCTGAATTCCCTCTTATTAAAGAACCTCAGTGAACCATCTTAATTAGCCTCCCAACCTACTTTTTGAGAGCTCTGCAAAGCAGCAATGTTCTCAAGCAATACATAGTAACAAAAAACAAACGTGGAGGCTGATTTGGAGTCCTCAGTGAATTACAGGTAGAAAGCAGACCACCATATTGTTTACGACATCTGACAACAGAGAAAAGGAAGTTATTTTTTTTTTTAAGGTGTTAAGTGATCCTGATGGTAGTTTAAGGAGAGGGTAATAACGGAAGGAGGAAAGAGAGAGGAACACAAAATAGACCTTCATTTGTGCCCCTGTTTCTCATTTCCTCCCCACCTCCAGCCCAGGGTAAGGGGGAGAGGCCCAGGTGTTGCAGATCCTATCCAAGGGCCCAGCTCAAGTTTTACTAGGCTGAATGCTGGGAAGATGTTCCCAAGGGGGAAGGGAGTTGTTCATACACTCATTCCCCACATGTGACAACGTGGAAGGGTGTCTCAAGAGCTTGCCAAGTGAATTGTGGACGTGTAACAGGGGAGTCAGGGGAAAGAACAAAGGACAGGGACTTTCCTGGTGGCACCGTGGATAAGAAACCACCTGCCAATGCAGGGGACATGGGTTTGATCCCTAGTCCTGGAAGATTCCACATGCCTCGGGGCAACTAAAGCTGTGTGCTGCAACTACTGAAGCCCTCATGCCCTAGAGCCCACGCTCTGCGGCAAGAGATGCCACCACAATGAGAAGTCCGCGAACTGCAACTAGAGACTAGTCCCCACTTGCTGCAACTACAGAAAGCCCAAGTGTAGCAACAAAGACACAGCACAGCCAAAAAAAAGAAAGAAAGAAGAAAGCAAAGGCCAAAGCAGGTCAAATGGCTCAGGGGCCAGGTCCTTGAATGGAGCAGACTCTCTTTCTTAGACAATAGCCCAATTCTGATGGTGACGGCAGCAGAGTTCCTAAATGTTCTTTGCTGGACTGAACAAGAGCCTCCTCCCACTGTTCACAGCGCTGGTCCAACCTGTAAGATTAGGTCCCTGTATGCCATGGTTTCACATTTAACTCTGCAAGTTCAAACTTGGTGTCAGAGTCCAGCTTCAAACATTATTAGCTCAGTTAGAGATTCCAACATGAGCTTTCCTCTCACCAGCCTCCTCCCTCACTTCCTGCTGTCTGAGATGACATCCCAGAACTTAAAACTACTTCTTAGTTCTGCCAAATATTGCCCCAACTCACCAGACAAAATACCCTCTGATAAGAGTGTTGTGGTCCAGTTTGCCAAGCCCCTTGAGATGGTGGATTCCTGACCACTCATCCTTTGGGGCACTTTCTCCTAAGCCCTTTGTCCTTCATCCCAGCCTCTGACACTACACTTGGGTCAACTTAAGAGATGACCAGTACACAAAGGACATCTGAATGGTGCTCAAGGACTTTAATTACCAGCATGCACTTGACATTTTGTAACAGGGCAATGATAAAGAAACTTTCAAAGAGGTAACAATTTCTTAATTTCTTCAGAGACAACAAAGCTCAGAATTTGAGCAGAAGGGCAGGAATCCAGTTCTCTAAAACCCCTTCTCAGGGTGTAGAGAAAGGCGAACTTTCCTATAATGTTAGTGGGAATGTAAGTTGGTGCAGCCAACTGGAAAACAGTATGACAGTTCCTCAAAAAATTTAAAAAAGAGTTGCCATATGATCCTGCAATCTCACTCCCAGACATATATCGGGAGGAAACCATACTTAGAAGAGACACATGCACTCCAATGTTCATAGCAGCACTCTTTACAGTAGCCAAGACATGGAAACAATCTAAATGTCCATTAACAGATGAATGGATAAAGAAGATAGGACCCAGGACATGTAAGCGATGTATGTATACCTATGGCTGATTCATGTTGAGGTTTGACAGAAAACAACAAAATTCTGTAAAGCAATTATCCTTCATTTAAAAATAAATAAATTTAAAAAAAAGAAGATAGGACACATATATACAATGAAATACTACACAGAAATTTTAAAAGAATGAAATAATGCCATTTGCAGCAACATGGACGGACCTAGAGATTATTATACTAAGTGAAATAAGTCAGAGAGAGCAAGACAAATATCTTATGATATCACTTACTTGTGAATCTAAAATATGACACAAATGAACCTATCTACAAGACAGAAAGAGACTCACAGACATACAGGATAGACTTGAGAGTCAAGGAGGAGGTGAGGGGAGGGATGGATTGGGAATTTGGACTTAGCAGATGCAAACTATTGTATATAGGATGGATAAACAACAAGGTCCTACTATACAGCACAGGATATTCAATATCCTATGATAAACCATAATGGAAAAGAATATGAAAAGGAATATATGTATATATGCATATGTGTAACTGAATCATTTTGCTGTAGAACAGAAACTAACACAACATCATAAATCAACTCTAATCATTTTTGTTTAAAAAGTCCCTCTGGCCACTCTCACCTTCTGATATGGCCCATACTCTGTCTGTGGAGTGTGTTTCTCTCTAAATAAATCCACTTCTTAAAAAAAAAAAGAAAAAACCCTTCTCACTGGCCTTCTGCTGTCTGAGATGTATTTGAATCAAGCAGATGGGATCTGAACCACAACTGTTAGTTCAGACCCCACCAGACTCAGAAATATGTCAGGCATCCCTAGTCTTCAGCTCTTGCCATCTCATTTTGTTTGATAAGTTCTTGACTGTTGGCTACCATTCCGTGCCTCCAATTCTGCCATCCACCCTCTCAGCTCTCGGCATCTTCTTTCCTGACAGGCAGTACATCGGCTTTGCTCCTTAACTCCGTCCTCACCTACGCCCTGACATGTGCCCCCTCCAGTGGGTATGGGACAATGAACAGGACAATCAAGACATTTGAACTGCTGTATGTGGTGTTTCCATCCAAAGATTGCCAGCTTTTTTTTTTTTTTAAGCTTCAGAATCATTTTAGCTTGTTGCTTAGGGTTTGGGACTCCAAACCATGGTGACATTTCAATGAAGCCTAGGAAAATATGAAGCAGTTATTAGTGAGTCATGGACCATCATTTCTTTTGAAGCCTCTGTAGGCAGGAGTCTCTATTTAGTCTTGAATCAGAACCACTTTCAATCCTGAAGTTTTGTAGATGAGGATCTGCCTGGGGGGAATAATTTCCTTCAAACATCAGACTGCTGCGGCTCACATGGGTGACAATGCCTCTACCACTGCCCAAGCCCCACAGACCTTCAAGAGCTGACCCCCCGCATTTCATTTCAAAGACTAATAAATACAAACATCCCTCTATTGTGCATCATGGTCATCTAATCTTGTTCACTGGATATTTGCTCACATCTACTCTGCTAATGCATGATTCTAGCTATTCAAGGCATACATGAGTCAATATGTTTGAAAAGAATCACAAATCCAAATTTATGGGGGACAAAAATCAAAAGTATTTATTTATCAAAAAAGTAGGGTGACCTATTCCACACAAATGAAAATCATATTTTTGGGCCAGTGCCTGAAAGCAAGAGAAAAGAAAAATTCTAGAATAGTTAACTGATGAGAAAATCGGAGTTCTAACAATACTATGAACTTGAGTACACAATTAAGCAATCTAAAAATATCAGCTTCCTCATAGACTGTGCCATGGGAGAAGGAATGGGGAAACACATAAACACAGAAAAGCCAGCCCTATACCATGTCTAAGGAATAGCTGTGGAGTCTATTTACAGTGACGATTTTCAGAGGTTCTGATTTGGTAGATTTTGGATAAGGCCTAGGAAATGTCATTTTTAACAAATGCTCCAGATTCTTCAGATGCAAGTTTCTGACCCCACTTCTGAGACCTGCTGATCCATAGCAACAAGAGATGGGGGCAGATCATACCTAACTGTCCCAACACTTAATTGGAACATTGAGATTCAAATATCCAGCAGCCCTGCTATCAACTCACCATCTCTCACCATCTTTCATTAAAACATCATCTGAATGTGAGATAAAGGGACTATAGGAAGTGAAAGAGCCTGACATTTAAGCTTCCTTTGCTTTATGGCAAATCCACTTATGTGAAGAGGTGAACTATGAAGTCAAGAAGGTGGAGTCCCATGATGAGATTTGTTTTCCTATTAGGGGAACAAGATAGCTAACTCTCTGCTCTCCACCATCTGAGGATACAACAAGATAACCATCCAGTGGCTAAGACTCCATGTTCCAGGCAGGGGGCCCAAGTTTGATCCCTGATCAGGGAATTAGATCCCACATGCTGCAATTAAGAGTTCACATGCTACAAGCCAAACAAATAAAAAAAGACCAGCACAGCCAAATAAATACTTTTTTTAAAAAAGGCACTAGCTGAGACTACCTAGGGAGTGAATATAAAAATAAAGAGATAGTCAAAGGCTGAGCCCTAGGGCATCGCAATGTTAGGAGATCAGGGAAATGAAGAGAGAACTAAAGAAGAGACTAGTTGGGTAGAAGAAAAATTAGGATGACATACAAACTGAAAGCCAGATGCAGAGAGTATTTAAAAAAGGGTAGAATGACTAACTGTCACAAATGTCCCCGACAAGTCAAATAAGATGAGAACTAACAACTGGCCATTAGATTTAGCAATGAGTAGCTCCCAGAGACCTTATTAAGAGTAAAATTGAAGATGTGGCCAGGGTAAAAACCTGATTGCAGGGGAATCAAGACAGAATAAGAGAAGGGAAATTAGAGGTAGCAAATGTGGCCAAATCTTTTGGGAAGTTTTACTGTGAAAGGAAGGGGAGAGGAGTAGTAACTGGAAGGTCAAGTTACCTCAAGTTAATGTGAGGTCAAGAGTTTTTGTTATTTTTTTTTAAGATGGGAAAACTAATGGCATGTATGTATGGTGAGGAGAAATACCAAGTAAAGAGAGAACTTTTAATAGAAAGAAAAATTGCTGGAGTGATTCCTTGAGCAGAGGAGGGAAGGCAGGATCTACTACACAAGCAGAAAGGTTAGCCTTCGCTGGGAGCTAGAAAATTCATCCAGGAACTGCCCTGGTTGTCCAGTGGTTAAGACTCCCTGCTTCCAATGTATGAGGAATGGGTTTGATCCCCGGTCAGGGAACTAAGATTTCACATGCCATGCAGCATGGCTAAATAATAAAAAATAAAAAGACAGAAAATTTATCCAAAGTAACAAAAGAAAGTCAGAGTACATGGGTAGGTACAGGTCAGTGTGTACGTGTGAAATGAGAGCTTGTAGAAGTCCTCTTCTGATTGCGTCTTCTTTGTCACTGAAGCAATTAGAAGTCAGATCAATAACTGAATGTAGATGGGGAGGTGGAAAAATATTGAAAGTTAGAGAAGAGAGGAGATGGTGTGAAATAATCATTAGAAAAACAGTAGAGGAAATGAACTTGGAAAGTGTACAGTGATTGCAGAGCAGTAGTAAGGTCCAATTGAGAGCCAAAAGTGAAGTCGATCAGTCGTGTCTGACTCTTTGCGACCCCATGGACTGTAGCCCACCAGGCTCCTCTGTCCACGGGATTCTCCAGGCAAGAATACTGGAGTGGGTTGCCATTTCCTTCTCCAGGGGATCTTCCCGACCCAGGGATCGAACCCAGGTTTCCGGCACTGCAGGCAGACACTTTAACCTCTGAGCTGCCAGGTAAGCCCAATTGAGAACCATGATCATGAATTTAAAGTAAGAACAATCAGCATGGTTAGTTTTTTGGGGTTTTTGTTTTTGGCAGTCACATTCAATTCTCTAATACAGGCAGGAGTAAGTAGAGAACTGGATCTAATCACACTTTAACCATATTATAAATTGTCACCCTGCTTATTTAACCTATATGCAGAGTACATCATGAGAAATGCTGGGCTGGATGAAGCACAAGCTGGAATCAAGATTGTCAAGGGAACTATCAATAACCTCAGATATGCAGATGACACTACCCTTATGGCAGAAAGTAAAGAAGAACTAAAGAGCCTCTTGATAAAACTGAAAGAGGAGTGTGAGAAAGTTGGCTTAAAGATCAACATTCAGAAAACTAAGATCATGGCTTCTGATCCCATCACTTCATGGCAAATAGATGGGGAAACAGTGGCAGACTTAATTTTGGGGGGCTCCAAACCACCACAGATGGTGACTGCAGCCAAGAAATTAAAAGATGCTTACTCCTTGGAAGGAAAGTTATGACCAACCTAGACAACATATTAAAAAGCAAAGACAACACTTTGCTAACAAAGGTCTGTCTAGTCAAGACTATAGTTTTTCCAGTAGTCATGTATGGATGTGAGAGTTGGTCTATAAAGAAAGTTGAATTCCAAAGAATTGATGCTTTTGAACTGTAGTATTGGAGAAGACTTTTGAAAGTCCCTTGGACTGCAAGGAGATCTAACCAGTCCATCCAAAAGGAAATCAGTCTTGAACATTCATTGGAAGAACTGATGCTAAAACTGAAGCTCCAGTACTTTGGCCACCTGATGTGAAGAACTGACTCATTTGAAAAAAGCCTGGTGCTGGGAAAGATTGAAGCGGGGAGGAGAAGGGGACGACAGAGGATGAGATGGTTGGATGGCATCACTGAATCAATGGACATGAGTTTGGGTAAACTCTGGGAGTTGGTGATAGACAGGGAGGCCTGGCATGCTGCAGTCCATGGGGTCACAAAAAGTCAGACACGACTGAGCGACTGAACTGAGCTGAACTGAAACCATAGTTTATCCAGAAGTATGATAAAGCACTGGAAGAGGGCATGGCAATCTACTTCAGTATTCTTGCCTGGAGAATACCGTGGAGAGAGGATTCTGGCAGCTCTACAGTCCATAAGGTCTCAAAGAGTCAGACATGACGGAAGTGACTGAGCATGCACAAGCACACATAATAAAGCAAGAAAGGCCGAGAGAGTAGAGGATTTCTACAAGGGAGGAAAAATCATGACTATCAGTGGAATTTTAGCAGAGTGAGGCAGGAAGAGATGTTATGAGAAGGATGAGGAACAGGAAAAAACTAGTGTGATCAGTGGAGGTAGGTCCCAGTGGGCTCAGAGGATTCTTAACACTAAGGTATTAGAGACAGTGAGCTGCTAAGACAGGAAGAGATGGCCGGAGATTGGGATGCTTGAAACAGGTAGAAAAAATTGCCATCACTGATAATGACAAGTTCTACTACATTGACTATGAGAGTAAGTAGCTGTGATAGAATGGAAGATAAGATCACTGGGAGAAGAGAGATTAGAGAGAATGTATTGATCATGTTTTTTATTTTCTATACCTTACGATGCTTTGACTTCTTGGGGCATTTCAACCTGGGCAAGGACTGATCCTCCCAGGGTTAGCATATTCCCTGAGATAGCAAACAACTTGTCTTTTTTTTTTTCCCAAACTTTAAGCTTTTTATTTTGTATTGGGGGTATAGTCAATTAACAATGTTGCGATAGTTTCAGGTGAACAGGGAAGGGACTCAGCCATACATATACATGTATCCATTCTCCCCCAGAAAACAACTGGTCTTTGAACATGCCTTTGATATGCACACTAACCAATTCAGAGTCCAACCAACTCCTTTAACAGCCTCTGGGAGTTTGGAACACTATGCCCTTGCCGTAAACCATGCCAGAGAAAAGTACAGTGGAACCAGAGATAACCCAGGAGCCCAGAGTTTGCTGAAATTATTCAAGCTATCCAATCCTAAACTTGGTCAACTTGCCTACCTTGCTTCACCCATTCCGTCCTACAAAAAACACAATAAAGGCTGCAGCCATACCTTCTTCTGTGTTCCTTCCATCTCATAACTGACCATGGTGCTTCCCCACGTGACTTCACATGGAGTGGGGGGAGGGAGGAGTGTGTGTCTGTGTGTGTGTGGCGTGCCTCTTCCTCTCAGGAATTGTAAGTGATAAACTCTCCTTTCAAAGTAGTTGTCTTTGAGTCTGTCATCTTACTATACCTGATTAAAACAAAATCCTGGATACATTTAAAAATAGAGCATAAAGAAAATTAGAACCCCTGCAAGAATCATTGGCACATGGTAAGTATTCAAAGAATTAGAGCTGTTATCATTCTCTCGGTGCCTTATAGGCATTTCATCTCAATAGGCCCCAAATCAAACTCATTTTCTCTCCTCCCACCCCCAATCTAAGCCTTTCCCGATAGTCCTAATGTTCATTAACAGCCCATCCAGTCATCCTATTGCTGAGTTTGGGTATCAGTGTCATTTTTTAACATCTTTTTCCAGTACTTGATTTCCAACATCAGTCATTATGTGTCAGTTTTTTTCATTTTTGGCAATTTTAAAGTTTCTGTGCATTTCTCTTTCCCATCCTAAAAGTCTCTGCTCTATTTCAGTCCCCAAATCTTATTTTTCTGTAACTACCACTCTATCCGCCTAATAGGCATCACTACCTACCAACCCTCTGCCTTCCAATGTAGTCTCTCTGTTATTACTAGAATCATTTCCCTGAAACGCACCACTGATCAAGTCATTTCTCCAACTCAATATGGCTCCCAACTGCCCACAACAATAGTTTTCGAGTATTTATAGAGTAGTAGGTTTTGATGTGTTTCCTCAGGGAACAAAAGAAAGAGATGAGTCTCAGATCTTCCCACTTGGCTTTGATTAGAAAAGACCTGGTTTTATGTTCCCTGATTTAGGATTCTTGAAAGATATCCATTGTAAAAAATCAATTTCACTACTTTATCAGTCTGGGTCCAATCAAGAGAGGGAAACCATATAGCAATTTGAAGAAGAAAACTTTAATGTCAAGATTGAATATAGTAGCAGATTGGAACAATAAGAGGTTGGCTGGTAAGCAGTAAAGAGAACTCTAAAGAATACAGAAATGGCAAATATAAGGAGCAGCCATATTCTTTGAACTAAGATACAACATTGAAGGAAGAGGCTCCTCAAGGGCTGAGCATAGCTGTGGCTCATAGGACAGCAGAAAAGTTGCTGTTGTGTCATGCTGTGCTGACAAAAGTTTCTGGAAATAATCCACCCTCTGGAACTTACTGAAAGAGAAAACTGTTCTCCAGGAGGGAGACCAGAGGAACTTTAATACAAAACCACGAAGGGAGGAGGAGGTGCCAGGGAGAGCTGCTGACCACAGGGTTCTGCTAACTAATACACCGTGTAGGAACAGGTGAAGGAGAAGGCACCCACATGCTTACTGTATGAGCCTGTCAAGCAAGCTCACAGGAACCAGTAAGAAAAACCTTTTCTGCTGCAACATCTCTCCAGGAAGGAAAAAATATTCACAGGGCAGGCAAAAAGAGTGCATTTAGAGCTCAGAGGCAATAAATTGATTAACTGACACAAGAATTTTAAAAGAATTAAGAACGAAAAGAATCCCCACTGGTCTACAGAATTAAAGTCCAAAATCCTGTACCCACCTGCATTTTTCTGATCTTCTGCATATTTACATAGTTCATTTATTTGCTTTTATTGTTCCTCTTGTTTGAAATGTCCTCATACCATTCTTCACTCTTACCAGGTGGCTCAAGTGGTAAAGAATTCAACTGCCAATGCAGGAGACTCAGGAGATGTGGGATTGATCCCTGGGTCAGGAAGATTCCCCAGAGAAGGAAATGGCAACCCACTCTAGTATTCTTGTCTGGGAAATCCTGTGGGCAGAGGAGCCTGATGGTCTACAGTCCATGGGGTCACAAAGTGTCAAACACACTGAACATGCATGTTCAGATTTTATGTTCTTGGGCTTCAAAATCAGTGTGGATGGTGACTGCAGCCATGAAATTAAAAGACACTTGCTCCTTTCCTTGGAAGGAAACCTATGACAAACCTAGACAGTGCATTAAAAAGAAGAGATATCACTTTGCTGACAAAGGCCTGTATAGTCAAAGGTATGGTTTTTCCAGTAGTCATGTACAGATATGAGAGTTGGACCATAAAACAGACTGAGTGCTGAAGAACTGATGCTTTCAAACTGTGGTGCTGGAGAAGACTCTTGAGAGTCCCTTGGACTGCAAGGAGATCCAACCAGTCCATCCTAAAGGAAATCAAGCCTGAATATTCATTGGAGGGACTGATGCTGAAGCTGAAGCTCCAATACTTTGACACCTGATGTGAAGAGCCTGGAAAAGACCCTGATGGGAAAGGTTGAAGGCAAAAGGAGAAGGGGGCAGCAGAGGATGATAGATAGATAGATAGATAACATCACCAATTCAATAGACATGAATTTGAGCAAATTCTGGGAGATAGTGATGGAGAAGGGAGCCTGGCGTACTGTAATCTAGGGGGTTGCAAAGAGTTGGACACGACTTAGCAACTGAACAACAACAACAAACTTTCTTCACTTTTTAATTTAGAAAGCTTCCACAAGTATTCCAATACCCTCATCTTTCCAGGAAAGGTGAAATGTAACCTTTGTGAGGCTTTCCTTGATTCTTTAAATTGGATTAACTACTACTTACATATTCCCATAATTTTTGCTTGTATACTTTTCTAACGACAGGAGAAAACACAGTTAGCTGAATCACTTTGTATGAAAAATATTCCGTGAAACCCCCCTTTTCTTTCCAAATATACAACTTTGTGCTAAATCACTTCAGTTGTGTCTGACTCATATCCATAGGGATACGGACCGTAGCCTGTCAGGCTCCTCTGTCAACCAGATTCTCCAGGCAAGAACACTGGAGTGGGTTGCCATGCCCTCCTTCCAGGGATCTTCCCCACCCAGGGGCTGAATCTGCATCTCTTACATCTTCTGCATTGGCAGGTAGGTTCTTTACCACTAGTGCCACCTGGGAAGACCTATATAACTTTAGGAACACTATCTATGAAGAAAGGAGGAGACACTGGTCCAGTCAGCCAGGCCAATGGAATCAGTTCAGCAGATCCATGCGGTAACCAATATTGCAGTCAGATTCACATTCTCTCAAGGATGTGAAACATTATTTATCTTAGTATCTCCCTAGTGCCTTATCCATCTAGCAACCAATAAACACTTGCTGAATTGAAAGTTTGGTGAACCATCCTTCCCTAGAGTTAACGCTTTAAATTTAAAAGAATGCATCTAATGACAGAATTTCAGACATAAGCTGTGACAGGAAACTGCTCATCTAGTCTAAAAATGGGTCTTAAAAGACATAGTTAAAGAAGAGTAATGTTGGAGGTATTACACTTTTTGATTTCAAAATTTATTATAAAGTTATAGTAATCAAAACTGGGTGTTACTAGCATAAAGAGAGGTACACAGACCAAAGGAATAGATTCGACGGCCCAGAAATAAGCGTAGTTATTATATGTGATCAAAAAATCTATGACAAGGATGCCAAGATCATTTAATGGAGAAAGGACAGGCTCTTCAAAAATGATACTAGGGAAACTGGATATCTATGCAAAGAATCAGAGAAGTTTGACGCTTACCTTCTGGTGGTTTAGTTGCTAAAGTTATGTTCAACTCTTATGACCCCATGGACTATAGCCAGTCAGTTTCCTCTGTCCATGGGATTTCATGGAGAGGGTAGCAATTTCCTTCTCCAGGGAATCTTCCTGACTCAGGCATTGAACCGGGGTCTCTTGAATTGCAGGCAGACTCTTTATGGACTGAGCCACTAGAGAAGCTCAGATTAACTCTGAATAGATCATAGACCTAAATGTAAATTCTAAAATTATATCTCTCCTTTAAAAAAAAAAAACATAGACAATAGCTTCATGACATTGGATTGGCTGGCAATGATTTCTTGTATATGACACTAAAAGCACACAAAAAAGAAAAAATAAATAAAGAGGACTGCATCAAACTCAAAAATCTTTGTGCATCTAAGGACACAATCTACAGAGTGAAAAGACAACCAATAGAATGGGAGAAACTATTTGCATGTTGCTAATATCCAGAATATAAAGAACTCCTACAACTCAACAACAACAAAAACAATTAAAAACTGAGCAAAGACTTGAATAGACATTTCTCCAGGGATGATCTACAAATAGTCAACAAGCATATGCTTGATATCACTAATAATCAGGGAAATGAAAAATAAAACCCTGAGGAGATATCACCTCACACTCACTAGGGTGGCTACTATCAAAAAAAAACAGAAAATTACAAGTGTTGGCAAAAGTATGGAGAGATTGAAACCCCTGTGCACTGTTGTTGGTGATGCAAAATAGTGTTGCTGCTATGGAAAACAGTATGGTAGTTCCTTAAAAAATTAAAAATGAAAATACTATACAATCCAGCAGACCCAACTCTGAGCATATATCCAAAAGAACTGGGAGCAGAATCATGAAGAAATATTTGCACACCCATGTTTATAGCAGCATTATTTACAACAGCCAAGAAGTGGAAGCAGCTCAAGTGTCCACTGATAGATAAACAAAATCTAGTACATACATATGATAGAATATTATACAGTCTTAAAAGGAAAGAAATTCTGACACAAGCTACAACATGGATGAAACTTGAGGACATTATGTTAAGTGAAATAAACTAGTCACAAAAAGATAAATGGAATAATTTCATTTATATAAGTAGTCAAATTCATCAAAATAGAGAGTAGCATGGAGGCTGCTGAGGGCAGGGAGGAATGGGGAGTTGGTGTTTAATGAGCATAGGGTTTCAGTTTTGCAGGGTGAAAGTTTTCCAGAGATTGATTGCACAACAATGTGACTATACTTAACATTACTTTTAGAAATACTTAAGTGGTAAGTTTTGTGTTATATGTTTTTTCTGCAATTAAAAAAGAAAAAGTATATATGGCTAATCAGAATCCATTGAAACTCTCAAACCTCTTTTTATCTAGTCTATTTTATAAGTTACAAATCTGCTAACAGATAGGAAATACAGTGTCTGGGTTTAATTTACTCTTTTCATTGTGAAGAACATCTTGTGAAGGTACCATTGAATAGCTTAGCCCCTACCTTACTTCACTGCACCCAGTCGAATCCTATCCCCCAACATACACCTTAACCAGGAAGGCAGATGGACAATGGGAGCCAGGATCAGATCAGTTCATTTCAGTCACTCAGTCGTGTCCAACTCTTTGTGACCCCAAGAACTGTGGTATGCCAGGCCTCCCTGTCCATCACCAACTCCCGGAGTCTACCCAAACACATGTCCATTGAGTCGGTGATGCCATCCAACCATCTCATCCTCTGTCGTCCCCTTCTCCTCCTGCCCTCAATTTTTCCCAGCATCAGGGTCTTTTCAAATGAGTCAGCTCTTCGCATCAGGTGGCCTAAGTATTGGAGTTTCAGCTTCAACATCAGTCCTTCCAATGAATATTCAGCACTGATTTCCTTTAGAATAGACTGGCTGGATCTCCCTGCAGTTCAAGAGACTCTCAAGAGTCTTCTCCAACACCATAGTTAAAAAGCATCAATTTTTTGGCTCTCAGTTTTCTTTACAGTCCAACTCTCACATCCATACATGACTACTGGGAAAACCATAGCCTTGACTAGATGGGCCTTTGTTGACAAAGTTATGTCTCTGCTTTTTAATATGCTGTCTATACAGTAACTGTCTCATGTTAAATTGACTCGAATGTCTTTAATTTCGGGAATTCAAAAGCTCACCCATTTGCTGTCTCCACTCAGCCTCAGATTACTTTGTGAGATAAAGAAGGAAGGTATAAATAATGAAACTAGAAACACAGAGATCTAAAAATGCATAGGTCCATCCTGTACTTGAGATCATCATCCTACAATGGTGTAAAAATCCTGCTGACGGTGTGAAAACCACACTTACAACTCAGAACTCCTACAAGTTCAAATATTTGTTTTAGGTACAAGTATTTGTTTTGATCAGGAAACGTCTCCAAAACAAGCATTGGTTTCAATAATTGAAACAAAGCAATCATTTATTTTGAAATTTTCACTTAAAAAAAAAAGATGTGTAAGAAATATAGGGGCACAGATCCAATATACATAAACAGAGGATAATTTAAGTGGGCTTACTGGCAGGAAGTGGTTTAAATTGTTTCCAAAGTTTTATTTTGCTGTTTAGCTCAGGGGTCAGCCTGCCCTAGATGTTAACTAGTTGACCACATGTGGAGAGATAAGGGGGCAGGAAGGCTTTCCACATGTCCATTTCAAGCCAAACAAAACTGCACATAACTAGTGGATTCACTGAATAGAGGAAGGCAGTGATGATTCACTTTTTAAAAGATTTTCTATGGGTTTCTTTTATAATAAAAAGCATGATTCCATTTACAGAAATTCAATTTCAATCCAATCTACCAAGAAAGTATCTAACTCTAATAAAACAAGGTAAAAAGTGAATTCATGTTCTCACTTTGGCAGCACACATACTTAAAAAAAAAAAAGTGAATTCATTTCAGATCAAATTGGAACAGGTTCTATGAAGATATAGCTTCCCTGGTGTTTCAGCTGGTAAAGAATCTGCCTGCAAGGCGGGAGACCTGGGTTCAATAACTTCAAAGAATTTTATGATCTGAAACAATGATAGATAAAATGACCAACAGTTTACAGACCCATGAGTGAGGAAAAGATGCCAACTCTAATAAGCTACCCACAGCACTTCCAGTTCATCTCCTTGCTTTAGTTGTTACCTGCTTTTCCTCAGTCCTTGGTCATGCCTGGCTTTCTCTGCAGTTTCTACCATGCAACAATTAGATTCCAAACCAAAGCTGAAAAAGAAAAGACATATTGGCAATTTTAAGGTTAAGACCACCCCCCCCCCAAAAAAAGAGAAAGGTTAAAAATTCAGTGATTTTTGCACCTTTATCTTTGTCATGGGCTATTACAAGGATGGGCTCCAAAGGTGGCCCAGTAGTACAGAATCTGCCTGCCAATGCAGGAGACATGGGTTCGATCCCTGGGTCAGGAAGATCTCCTGGAGGAGGAATAGGCTGCCCACTCCAGGATTCTTGGGCTTCCCTCGTGGCTCAGCTGGTAAAGAATCCACCTGCAGTGTGGGAGACCTGGGTTCAATCCCTGGGTGGGGAAGATCCCCTGGAGAAGGGAAATTCTGTATTCTTGCCTGGAGAATTCGTGGACTGTATAGTCCATGGGGTCACAAAAAGTCAGACACGACTGAGCGACTTTCACTCACAAAGAATACCTTGGACAGAGGAGCCTGTCAGGCTACAGTCCATAGGGTCACAAAGAGCCAGACACGACTGAAGCAACTGAACAGGCACATAGGTTATATATGAAAGTTGTTAAGAGAGTAAATCCTAGGAGTTCTCACCACAAGAAAAAAAATTTTCTATTTCTTTCATTTTGTACCTACAAGAGATGATGGATGTTCACTAAATTTATTGTGAAATAATAATAGTGAAATTTATCATTTCATGATGTATGTAAGTCATTATACTGTACACATTAAACTTAAACAGTGATGTATGTGAACTGTATCTCCAGGAAATTGAAAGGTTAAAAAAAAAAGATAGTACAAATTCTCGTATGCTCTTCATCTGGATTCACCAAGCATTAATGTTTATCATCTTTGCTTTATTCATCTAATTCTCTGTCTACATATTGAACCACTGAAGAGCAAACAGAGGCATTGTGACCCATTTACCCCTAAATATTTCAATGTGTATTTCCTAAGAAGAAGGACATTCTCTGA
Source organism: Odocoileus virginianus (assembly GCF_023699985.2). Classification (NCBI taxonomy): domain Eukaryota; kingdom Metazoa; phylum Chordata; class Mammalia; order Artiodactyla; family Cervidae; genus Odocoileus; species Odocoileus virginianus. The sequence goes on along the minus strand of NC_069684.1, from coordinate 51,454,175 downwards.
CAAGACCACAATTAAACTATCCAAATCAGGAAACTTAATATGATTACACTTAGTTTCATACTAATATGAAACTTAATATGATTACAATTTAAACACAATATGATAACAATTTAAATTTAAATCCATTTAAAAATTATAAATTTTGCCAATCCTCACAGTAGTGTTCTCACTACTGTTCTTCCTAATCCATGGTCCAGTCCATGATCATCCAAGCATTTAGTTGTCTTGTTGCTTTAGTCTCTTTTCATCTGGTACAAATTCATAGTCTTTGTCTTTCATGACAGTAATCGTTTTTAAGATTATGGGGGGACTAACCTGGTAGTCTGGTGGTTAAGAATCCACCTGCCAACGCAGAGGACAAGGTCTCGATCTTTGGTCAGGGAAGATTCTACATGCCGTCATGGGGCAACTGCTGAAGCCCTCGAGCTTTGGAGTCTGTGCTCTGCAATAAAAGCCACCGCAACTAAAGAGTAGTCCCGGCCTGCCACAATTAGAGAAATCCCATGAGCAGCAAGACCCAGCACAGCCAAAAATAAAAATAAATAAATAAAAAGATTATGGGGTAGTTAACTATGTTTGTCTACCTCAAATACAGGTTATGCATTTTTGGTAGAAATACCACATTATGCTATGTCCTTTTCAAGCTATCATAACAGGAGCTACATGATGTCAATTCCACTCATAACTCGTGAAGTTAATTTTGATCATTTGGTTATGGCGGTGTCCACCAAATCTCTCTATTGCAAACTTCTTTTTATCTTGTAATTGATAATTAATTTGTGGGGGTTATTTTGAATCTATGTAAATATTATTTTCCAGATCACACCCTTACTTTCTTATTTAGCATCTTTTGATGATTCTTGCCTAAATCAATTTTTTATGAAGATATAATTCACATATTATAACGTTCACTATTTTAAAAAATATTTCTTTTTTCCTTTATTTGGCTGGGTTGTTAGAACACAAGCTCTCTCATTGTGGTCCTGGGCTTTAGTTGTGGCGCACGGCTCCAGAGTGCACAAGCTCCATAATTGCAGAATACAGGCTTAATTGCCCAAGGATGTAGGATCGTAGTTCTCTGACCAGGGATGGAACCTGAGTCTCCTGCATTGGAAGGTGGATTCTTAACCACTGGACCACCAAGGAAGTCCCAAAATTCACTATTTTAAAGTGTATGATTCAGAGGTGTACCCATCACCATTGTCTAATTCCAGAACATTTTCATTGCCCCAGGAAAAAACCCTACACCCCTTAGCAGTCATTCCCCTTTCCTCTGCTGTTTCCAGCCTCTGAGAACCATTAATCCACTTTGTCTTTATTGTTTGGGCTATTTCAGGCATCTCACATCAATGGATTCATACAATATGTGGTCCTTTAGGTCTTGCTTCTTTAATTGAAAACATTTTTAAGGCTCATTCATATGGCAGTTTTAATCCTTCATTCCTTTTTGCCTAAATCAATCATTAGTAAGGTTCTTGAAAAATGATGATATTCTACATTGTTTCATCTACACTTACTATTGCTGTTGTTCAGTCGCTCAGTCATGTCTGACTCTTTGTGACCCCATGGACTGCAGCACACCAGGCTTCCCTGTCCTTCACTATCTCCCTGAGTTTGCTCAAACTCATGTCCAGTGAGTCCATGATGCCATCCAACCATCTTGTCCTCTGTCTCCTCCTTCTCCTCCTGCCTTCAATCTTTCCCAGCATCAGAGTCTTTTCTAATGAGTTGGCTCTTCACATCAGGTGGTCAAAGTATTGGAGCTTCAGCCTCAGCATCAGTCCTTCCACTAAATATTTGGGGTTGATTTCCTTTAGAATTGACTGGTTTGATCTCTTTGCAGTGCAAGGGACTCTCAAGAGTCTTCTCCAACACCACAGTTCGAAGGCATCAATTCTTCAGCGCTCTTCTTCATGGTCCAACTCTCACATCCCTACATGACTACCACAAAAACCATAGCTTTGACTAGACGGACCTTTGTCAGCAAAGTCTGACTCTGCTTTTCAACACACTGTCTAGTTTTGTCACAGCTATTCTTCCAAGAAGCAAGTGCCTTTTAATTTCATGGCTGCAGTCACTGTCCTCAGTGATTTTGGAGCCCAAGAAAATAAAGTCTGTCACTGTTTCCATTGTCTCCCCCTGTTTCCATTGTCTCCCCATGTATTTGCCATGAAGTGATGGGACCAGATGCCATGATCTTACTACACTTACTAGTTAACATTATTTTTATCTCCCCTTATCAGGGAAGCACTTTAGGAAAAATTGCACTGTGAAGTTAATTTCAGACAGGGTTCCCCCTGCCCTCAAGTCGTTTCCAATCTTAGATGAAAGAGCTTACAATGACCACCTTTCCAGGGGGTTACTTGATCACTCCTTCCCACTTGAACTAGCATCCAAGAGTCTCTCTCTGCCTGTCACCCCATAGGCTCCTCCCCCTCCTCCAGGTGCCCCTCCCGGCAACTCAAGAGAAGGAAGTGACGCACCGGAAGTGTCCCTGTTCCCCTTGCAGTGGGGGGAAGGAATCAAACCCCCAAGATGGCGGCAGCGTCGGAGGAGCGGATGACTGAGGAAGGAGGCGGCGGTCACGGCGACGGTGGCTCTCCTTCGGCCATTGCCTCTACCCAGCGACTGCCCCCACCACCCCCGCCCCAGCCCCCGCAGCCGGGATCCCAGGCGCCCCCAGCCCCGGCGCTGGCTCCGGACCAGCTGCCTCAAAACAACACGCTGGTGGCGCTGCCCATCGTAGCCATCGAGAACATCCTCAGCTTTATGTCCTACGACGAAATTAGCCAGCTCCGTCTGGTGAGGCCCCCTGGGGACCCTTGCCGCCCTTTCCAAGAGCCGAGGTCTGGGGAGGGCCCGAAAGGGAAGAGCGTTCCCCGGGGAGGGAGCCCCTGGCGAGCTGCAGCCGCCGCTTAAGCACCAACCGCAGCCCTCCCGCCCCAGAGTCTCTCTTGGGGCTGGCCCGCGGGGCTTGTCCAGATTCCGCCCTTGCTTGGGGAGTGGGGGCGACTGCCTGCGGGAACTTGGCTTTGGGGGGCTCGGGGGCTCTGGCCCCCGACCCGGAAGCGGGGCCACGGGTGGGGGCAGCAAGAGCTGGGCTTCCAGCCTCTATCCGGCCTGAGTGTGGACGCCGGAGGAGGTCTCATCACCTGCCTTTTATGTATCACTTTCCACCCCCAGGCTGGAGTTGGGGGCCAGCACTCCGAAGTAGGCGAGATCATCCCGGCTAGGTTTGGTTTGTCTGTGAGAAGAACGTATTGTTCCCCCTACCACCCAAGTTTCCTTGTTGGAAAAGATAAAGTCGGATCGGTCAGTCCTCCCAAAAGCCAGTAGAGGTTTGGAGGAATTCAAACTCGTTTTGGTAACGTCAACCCCAGCGCCTTGGTTGACCAGTGAAGGCAATCCTGAGAAGTGACTATCGGGCTTTGCCTCACCCCTGACACTTCCCACCCCGTCGTGAAGCACCTTGCCCCTTGAGAAGGTTTTTTTCCTCTCCTGCATTTCAATTTCTAACTAGTGATTAATCCCACCCGCCAGCTTTAGGAGAGGTTTTATACCTTAAAATCACAGTAATTCTGTCCATGATTAATGAAAATAAATAAATTTGCCTTTGGGATTTTCTTCATCCCAGAGGCTTCACTGAAGGTTCAATGAATATCTTAGTTCAGTCAGTTATTTTGCTTCCTCAGTGAATTTATCTTTAAGTGGTAAGAAAATTGAAGGAGGTGGACATTTTGAAATGATTACAAACCGTTTCTGTGTAGCAGCTAAATATGTGGTCGGGATTGTTTTTAAGAGGACAAAGACATCTGAATGTGCTGTGTATAGCGTTTTCTTAATAATCAATATACTCTATATTAGATTTACACCTTCAATTTAAAATTGATTATAATCGTATTTTTGAGATGCAAGCATATTTTTTAAAGGAGGCTATTAAATATTCAAACTGGTGAACAGTTTCTTGTCAACAGAGCACATCAACCATGCCAGTCTGAAGGATAGAAAATTCATTTGAAAAGTAATATTTCAAAATGATTGTCCCTTAATTTCCAAAACATGTTATCCTAGAATTTCTTGTAGAATCCTAACTATTCCTTCCATTTTTTCTAAAGAATGATATTTGATCAGAATTCATGGTATACATTCCTATTGCCTGGAAATTGGACATGACATTTGGATTGAGCCTTTCAGCCAGACAATGCCTTTGTAAAGCTTGGAATGTTCACCGTTCTGTTTTATAAGTATTGAGAAAAACGGGGGGTGGGGGGGGGGTGTTCATTTGTTGTTCATTTTACTTCTTTAAAAATTAAAAACATTCTTAAAGGGGAGAAAACCAGCCTATCCTATGGGACAGAGTTAAAAAGACATCCCACAGTTTATTAGTAAATGACATCTCTTTCAAGTGAAATACTCAGCTGCATTCTTATTTTTGAACAGTTGTCTATTCTAGTATTTTAAAGATACAAATTTGTAGTTTCAGGTATTTTTTCATAAGGAGTCCCTTACCACTCCCCTAAAAAGATTCAGCTCCCAGTTTTACTTCTTAAAGATGGTTTTTGCTCTGTTTTAGTAATGGGGAACTATTTCTTATTCCTTTCTTTACTTAAGGTTAATGGATAATTCTTAGATTAAGTGGGTAATCTTTTGTGGTGATTTGGAAGTGTCTTTGGTTTTAAATTCTTTGGTTCATATGTCATAAGGTGCAATTCAAGTAACATGAAAGATTCTTGCCACTAGGTGTCAGCATTAATTTAATTATGGTCATTAATGAAATTGGCAGTCTAGTGATAGTGCCTAGTATGTGCTTTACATGTCTTTTCTAATTTAAGTGACCATTTATACTTAACAGACTGTTTGCGAGAAAATCAATACCAGTGTGTATGCTGCTATCTGGCATATAAATTGCATAGTTATTTTTATTGTCAAGTATTTTTTTTGAGTAGAGTTAAGGTTGGGTATACTTAGAAAAGAGAGATATTAAGAACAGAATTCGTTTCCATAAAGCTAAATGTCAACCATTCAGTAGTTACTGAGCTAGTTTATGTATTTGTCAGGTGCTTCCTTTTTTCTTCCTTCAGCTCACTTGCCCTGTTAGAGCCTTGGGCTTCCCAGACAGCTCAGTGGTCCAGAATCCACCTGCAGTGCAGGAGACACGAGAGGCTTAGGCTCAGTCCCTGGGGTATGGATGATCTCCTGGAGGAGGAAATAGCAACCACTCCAGTGTTCTTGCCCAAAAAACCCCATGGACAAAAGAGCCTGGCGGGCTACAGTCTAAAGGGTGGCAAAGAGCCGGACATGACTGAGCACACACATTAGGACCTCAGTCATAACTATTGTTAACACCTAAATTAGAGGACAGGTCCATGTACTTACTGCTCTGTATTTTCTTTATACGGTTTGTCCCAAGTTGCTAGAATAACATTTTCCAATTATCTTTGCTTCCTCTTGCCACAGATAATTGAAATTTGACTCTCCAGTCTGGTTATTTCCCAAGGAATGTCCAGATCCCTTATTGAACTGAATCCCTTATTTTGTTTTGTTTTTTCTGCCATTGACTATTGCTCCCAAAATGTACCCAGAAGTTGGAAATCCTGGTTACATAAAAATAGTTCTTTAAATATTTAACTTCTCTAATATATTTAAAGTTGTCTGGATGAAGACACCTTTTGAAATGACAAAACGTGTACTTTGAGTTGTTTTCCAGTAAATCACAGAAATTTGCGCTGATGCAGCATTAGTCTGTCACATAAGGCCCCTTTCACAGGTATGAGAGTTTCTGAAACAAGTGGCAAAGATTAAGGAAGGTCCTGCACCTATTTGCAGAGCACATCACAGCCCAATTGGAACAAATAACGTTGACTTGTGGGTACAGAGTTCTCGCTGGAAAAAAAAAGTATGGAAGGCTTTTTAAAACTTGTCTTAGGGAATTCCCTGGCAGCCCAGTGGACTGCCACTTTTTTTATAAAGAGATCCTATAGATTTTTCCTCTGTGGTTCTCGTGGAGCTCCTGTAAATGTAATGGAATCCTATTAGTGGTTCAGGACAGATTTGATTAAAAGTTCAATTCAAGTGTCATGCTTATTATCTGGAATGAAATTTTCCATTTGACAACAAAATAACATAAATCTATGTTTTTGTCCCAGGATATTTCTCTGGTGCACTCTAGCTAGTTAAACCTATTACTCATTTCTAGTTCCTTTCACATCTTTTCTTGAAATGTGTTTGAAAAACTCAGTTGTAGAGAGGGTTGACTGGTAGAAAATATGAAGGAAAATGGGAAAGTATTAACTTTTTTTTTTTTTAAGTAGGCAAGATGTCTTCCTTATATCTCTTTCTCTATATCAGTAGTTCTCAATTTTGTCTCAGGACACCTTTACACTCTTAAAAGTTATTGAGGACCCAAATTGCTTTCCTTTGAAAATTCTAAAATACACAAGGATGCACAATGCATAATTCCATTAGCTGTCATTACATGTCATGTTGCCACACACATTGTGCTGTGTCTTGTAAGAGAATAAGCATGAAAATGGCAAATGACATCTTACTTTATGAAAATGATGTAGCGTCACAAACTCTTGAAAGGATCTTGGGAACCCCAAGGGTCCCTAGACCACACTTTGAGAACCGTTACTCTGTATTGCTGTATTATAGAATATAATATTGCTGTATTATATATGTACTGCTGGGGGGGTTTTCCCCTACCACGTCATCATCAGGTTATTTATTTTATTAACAAGTTCGTAAGTATAGGTAAGACATTATATTTTGGGAATACTTCACTCCTGCAGATTCTCAAAGGTGTCCAATCAGTAACCCTGTCCACAGTATCATCACTGAGACAGAATGTACACAGCTTCCTTGAGCACATTTACAAAGAATCAGTATAACAAATGCATAGTAGTAAATACAAGAATGTTGAGGTTAATCAGCAGAGGCTTCCTCAGACTCATGAATTTTCATCCAGTTAGTAAAGATGGAAGAACATTCCCAGTAGGAAAAAAAAAGATATATAATTATCCTAATTGTTTTGTTCAAGCTAATATTAAATTTATATTTTCTTTCCAAGTGCATATTTAGGAGGGACACCAAGGGATTTTTAATTTGTTGTAGTTTTACCAGCAGACAATTGAGAACTCTCTGTCTCTATATGTAGTTTATCTTAAATGGTCCATACCAAGAGGATAGAATTTTTTCTTATAAAAGATGAAAGTGTTCTTGTAAAAGAGATGGGAAGCTGTATAGGACTGGCTCATTCACTGTTCATTTTTTAAATGATTTTATCACCTCTGTCCATGGGATCACATAGAGTTGGACACAACTGAGCACGCATGCATCCATCATTAACTTTTTGCCACATTTACTTTCTCTTGTACGCTCATTCACCATTTGAAAGTAAGGTGCAAATACAGTGACATTTTACCCCTAAAATACTTCTGTATAATCACAATATCATCACTTCCAAGGTATTTAATATTACATTTTATATTTAGGTTTCTCAGTTGTCCCCAAAATGTGTTTTGATAGCTTGGAGAAGGGTTGGGGAGGTAGTTAAGTTCTTAAATCTAATAAAGCATTAGTCTCTTTAATCTGGAACATTTCTCCCGCCTTTTCACTGTTTTCATTCTTTCATGACTTTCTAAAGAATCCAGCACAGATGGCTGTGAAATATTCTGCACAGAAGATTTGTCTGATTAAGATGGATTATAGGAAGATCTTGGTCTAGCTCCCATCGCAAAACTTTAGTAGTGTGGCAAAATCCGCCCCCACTAAAGTCCTGCTTTCTAGATTCATGCCAGCAGTTTCTATAGCAGTAGAGTATTAGAGACCCCAATCAATTGAGAATAATTAGGATAAACATTTCAATTTACATAGCTACTGATCACTAAATTTAACAAAACACAAATCAGGGCTTCCCTGGTGGCTCCGTGGTAGAGAATCTGCCTGCCAGTGCAGGAGACACAGGTTCAACCCCTAGTCCAGAAAGATCCCACATGCCTCGGAGCAGCTAAGCCCTTGCTCCACAACTACTGAGCCTGTACTCGAGAGCCCAGGAACTGCAGCTCCTGAAGTCCAAGCACCCTGAAGCCCATGCTCCCCAACAAGAGTGCAGCCCCCACTTGTTGCAACTGGAGAAAAACTGGTGCAGCCCAGCACAGCCAAAAATAAATAAATTAGGGAAGGGAATACACAGATCAGAAGACCTGGATTGTTTCCCCCCGCCCCCAACATAGCTTGGTTTGTACTGAGGTGCCATCCTAGGTACTTTGCTAACCCTTGAAATGTGTGAAAGTTGCTCAGTCGTATCCAACTCTTTGCGACCCCATGGACTATAGCCCACCAGGCTCCTCAGTCCATGGAATTTTCCAGGCAGAAGTACTGGAGTGGGTTGCCATTTCCTGCCATTATGAAAAAATGAGGAAACTGAGAGTAATCCATATTAAAGTCCATATTAGAATGATACACGTGTGTGTGTGTGTATGTATGTATATGAGTAAAGACCCAAATTCTTAATTTCACTTTTTGCCCTTAATGGTTGGATGACGTTGAACAAGTCATCTAAGTTCCTATGGCCTCAGATTTCTTATTGTAAAAAGAAAGGGTAGATTCTGGTGTCTTACGTCTTTCAGGTCAAGGGTCTAATAATAAGCAGCCTAATCTTCAATAATAGCTTCCTTAGTAATTGGGGAAAACTATTGGCTTTCCAGGTGGCACTAGTGGTAAAGAACCCTCATGCCAATGCAGGAGACATAAGAGATGCAGTTTTGATTCCTGGGCAGGAAGATCTGCTGGAGGAGGGCATGGCAAACCCACTCCAATATTCTTGCCTGGAGAATCCCATGGATAGAGGAGCCTGGCGAGCTACAGTCCATGGGGTCACAAAGAGTCGGACATGACTGAAGCAACTTAGCACACATGCATTGACTATTCAGTTCATTTGAGAACTGTAGAGAACGAATTGAGTACATTAAAAATGTGATTCCACTACAATATTTCCTTGATTCTAAGATATAGTTTCATATTTTAACATTTTTGAAATGATAGTGCATCTTGATCAAATTACATTATTATAGTGATACTTAAAAAATTTTTTTTTATTAAATTGAAAACATATCTTAAAGTCGCCACAGCATCTTAAAATTGAAGAAACCTAGTGTATTTTAACGCATTTAAGATACTGAGAAAGGGGGACCGGGATGGGGAATACATGTAAATCCATGGCTAATTCATTTCAATGTATGACAAAAACCACTGCAATGATGTAAAGTAATTAGCCTCCAACTAATAAAAATAAATGGGAAAAAAAAAAGTGAAAGTGGACAGTAAAAAAAAAAATAGATACTGAGAAAGAAATGCTCGGCAGTTATAATATATACTGTAAGATCATTCCACTGTCTCATGTTAAAAGATGGAAAATGTACATCTTAGAGTCAACCAAGATTTTATATTAGAGATTAGGTTTAACAAGAAAATTGTGGATTTCATGGATTTAAGGTGTGTGTCTTGCCTTTTTAAGAAGAGCCATAGTGGCACAACAGATTGAAAAAGATTTTTAAATACAAGTGAAGAAAAATTTTTATTTTTGATCACTTGTTAAAAAATGGTAAAAAGAATAAACATGGCATTTTAAATCTTGAAATAATTAACAAAGAAAACAAATCTGTTCTTCATACTAGAACAGGAAATAACAGAGGGGTAAGTTAAATATCTCTGTTGTATACTTATTCCATTAGTTACTTTTTGTTTATATAGTATGTATTTTCCTAATCTCTAAATACATTGATCTTTTTTTGAGATAGTCATCATCTTTGTTTATTAGATTCTAGAATTTTTCTGTCCTGAGTAAATTGCCAAACTGCTAGGATTTTTGTTTTGTTTTAATAACTGGGGAAATGATATTTCTTTTCTGTGGCCTTGGGAAATAATTAAAGTAACCCCAAATTTAGAGCTACACTTGAAATAAGGTAATTTTGTTTTACAAGTTAATATGCATTGGCAGCAGTTATAATTATACTGCTCACCTTGGGGAAAATTAATATATTTCTGTTTTTTTCAGAGGTCACTTTGCTTCCTTCTGAATCCTAAATAAAAGATAGTTATATGCTCTATGGTGTCTTTGTTTTTATGCTATTCGTCAGTCAGTGCTTATAAAACATTTATGAAAGGAAGAATATTACATTAAATACTGTTCTTTTCCTATAATATCAACTAATGTTTCAGATCTTTTTGGGTTTTGTGGTGCTATTCTAGTTTGCTTTTGTTACCTCCTATTTTCTAATTTTTTTTAGTTGAAGTATAGTTGATTTACAGTATTTGTTTCAGATGTATGTTTTCTGATCTTTTTACCAGCTTTTAATTAAAATGGTCAGTTAAGACTCATTTATAAGTCTTTTTTCTTGTCTTTTACCTCTTTATTTGGGATTCATCTGCAGTGGTTTCAGCTATCTTTGTGTGAGATTTCCGGAACCTTATCTTTAGTTGTAACATTATAGTTGCCTACGGAAAATGACCAGTCAGCTGTCCCAATACCAGGTCTCTCCCAAAATGGATGCTCTTTTTCCTTTTAAATTTATTTCTCATTACTGTCTGATTTTCCTGATCAAAACATGGGAGATTTTATTCCTCTCAGCTTTGCTTACATACCTGATCTGTCTTCAGAAGTAGTTTGCTAATGGTTTATTCATTCCAGGCTTTGTGCCTTTGTTTCATCAGCATTAACTTAGCATTCCTGTCCTTTCTTCTTTTAAAGCCTAGGATCACATTAAGTCTTCCTTGGTTGACCTTACCTGGTTATTTATTTATAGCAAATTACTCAGTCGAGTGTATACTCATACTAATCAGTACTCATTCCATTGCATTTCTAGATTATTAAAAGATTTCTAAATTGAGTATTTAGCTAGATTTAGTGCAGCGATATCCTAGAATAATGAAATAATTTAGAAAGTACCCTGGAGGTTATTACAGCAGTGTGCTGTGTGCTAAGTCACTTCAGTCATGTCCTACTCTGTGCAGCACTCTGGACTGTAGTCTTCCAGGCTCCTCTGTCCATGGGATCCTCCAAACAGGAATGCTGGAGTGGGTTGTCATGCCCTCCTCCAGGAAATCTTCCCAACCCAGGGACTGAGCCTGCTGCTGATGTGCCTGCTGCATTGCAAGCGGATTCTTTACCATTGAGCCTCCTGACTTTAATTTTTTACTTTGTAAATAAACATTTATATATATATATAATATTTATATATATATAAATTTATTTATATATATAGCACTGTATAAGTTTAAGATGTACAGAGTAATGATTTGACTTAAAATAGGAAATCATTACCACAGTGGGTTTAAGTTCCATTATTCAACTCAGAAATTATCAGAGAGTTATAGAGTCCACAGATCGAAAGAATATTTTTCTACAAAGTTGTGTTAGAGGGTGCCTCACATTAAATAGTTTTAACAACAAAGAAATCCCCAATTTTTATTCCTCAGAGTTCATTTTGAAGTTTTTGGGTGGGTTTTGTTTTTTTTTTTTTTTTCTACTTGATAATATCTGTTGACTTTCGGACACAACTGAGTGACTGAACTGACTGACTTTCTCCTATGACAGATGACAATTTAGTCAGCTTTATATTCCCTCATCACACACACAAAGACATACTTTCTTTTTCTTCCTCCAATAACATGATAAAAGTTTCTTTTTTCCTCACACAAAGTTCAGTACTATTGTTTATGGCAATGTGGTTCTCAAATGCGGTCCAGGTTTACCAGAAGGATTCCCAAGACTCAGGGAGTCTGTATGATCTAAAATACTTTCATTGCTGTACTAAGGTATTGTTTGCATTTCCTACTCCCGTTCTTTCACAAAGGTCCAGTGGAGTTTTCCAGTAGTCCTGTGACATGTGATGGTGTCATCATACAGCTAATGACATGTGCACTTGTATATTGTGTTTTCTAGAATTTTCTTAGGTAAGAATACCTCAGTAGATTAATGCAAAAGAAGCAGATATGAAAATTCACTTATTTCTATTAAACTACTAGACCTAAACTAGATTAAAGAGATTTGTAAATGTACTCATTAAATGTTTTGTTTTAGAAACATTTATATCAGTACGTATTGGGTTTATTACTATTTTTCAGTAGACACTGAACAAATGTTTATAACTTATTCAGTTAGAAATAGATTCCACTGTATTTTAAAATATGATTTATTAGAATTACTCTATCAATAAAGTATCAGTACTTTTTTATGTTTTCATCTGCTTTGAAATGGAAAAGAACTGTTTATCGTCATACCTTTCATCTGGCATACTATTATATAGGGAGTGGATGGTATTTAGTATTAGAGTACCAGAACCTTTATCAGCTCAGCCCAGTTTACCAGAATTTTTATTTGTATAATCTCAGGAGAAAGCAACTTTTGCATTTCATCAGTATTTGGTTTTAGCAAGTATTTTTCAAGCATTTGTGTTTGGGTGCTGTGAGAGATAGAAAGAAGCGTTAAGACAGCCCTTGCCTAATCAACTTAGCCTTGGTGTAGGTTTATCTCAATTTTATCTCAGCATTGTGCTTTCAACATCCATACCTATACAGTGAGAATTAAGGTCCAGGCTGATACATCTGAGTCAATGCAAAATACTCAGGAAACAAACAGCAAACATTTTGTATAGTAGGTTTCATTAAGATAAGAAAGATACTGGTATATTTCAGAAATATAAAAGCTAAGTATATAAAGCAAAGTTTTCAAATTAGTGGTAAAGTTAAACATAATTGTTAAAATTTTTTAAACAATTTTTATATAGTGATTTATAGTTTACCATGATTTAATGTCTGTTTCTTTTAATCCTAATGATATCCCTGTGTATGAGGTACTATCCAAATTTTACAGATGTCTGATTCAGGCTTTCAAAAAGAAACTGACTTGCCCAAGGACATAAAATGGCTGGACTCAAATTTAGGTGTTCTGACTTCAGATCCTATGCTTTTACTGTATAAAGATGCCGTTTTTAAAGTTAAGTTTCTGCTATCCATGTTAAAATATTTTGAAAGATATGACAATATCTAGTATAGGCTTTGACCATTATAAACTGTCATACTTCATCCAAGTCACTAGAAGAAATGATTTAAAACTTTCATTCTGGTAATGATAAAAACTTTGTGAGAGGTTAGACTCAAGTTTGAATATGTATTTTTGGCCAGAGGAGAATTTTCTTGTTTTAGACCATTAAAAGCCTTCAAATATTTTGTTTTAATGGTCTTTGGAATTATAGACTTTGACCATAATAGTGGGGATACATTCAGAACATTCAGCAGATGTCTAAAGTAAAGAAGTCAGGTGGGACTCTGAACTTCCACTGCATGAGCCATGAGTCTGACCCCTGGTCAGGGAACTAAGATCTTGCAAGCCATGTCACACAGCCAAAAAAAAGTCAAATATATAAATAAACGAGAAAACATATATATTCTTTTTTTAAAAAAGAGTAAATTATTCCTTGCTTACATATAATCATTTTTAAATGTAGTATTGAAGGTTACAGTGAGGAATTCACATATACTGATTCAAAGATTCAGATAGCAAACTGGAGAACAATTCTAGCACAGAGAACTTTGAACCGTCAGTTAATGAGTCTAAGTTAATTGTTATCAATTTGGTTTTTTTTAATTAATTTTTATATACTTTTTTGGCTGCACCATACAGCATCTGAGACCTTAGTTCCCTGACCAAGGGTTGAACCCACACACCTCACATTGGAAGCATAGATGGAGTCTTAACAACTGGGTTACCAGGGAAGTCCCTTTATTGATTTTTATTGGAGTGGAGTTGCTTAGCAATGTTGTATTAGTTTCTGCTACACAGCAAAGTGAATTAGTTATGTTACATACATATATATCCCCTAATTAGACCTCCTCTCTATTTAGGTTACCACAGACATTTTCTGAAGTTTTTACTTTTTAAAATTCTTTCTCATTCTGTCTTCCCATAGGTTTGTAAAAGAATGGACTTGGTCTGCCAGAGAATGTTGAATCAGGGATTTCTAAAGGTGGAAAGGTACCATAATCTATGTCAGAAACAAGTTAAAGCACAACTCCCAAGGTATGTTACGGTTAGCAGTGGCAGTAATTCTACAACTGGGGATTTATTTGTTTCTTGATTATTATTATTATTTTTTTTAATCAAAGTAAGGGTCTACATGTTAAATCGTTTCCAAGTTTTTGTAGCAAAGTATACACAGATCACAATAAATGATTTTACTATGGTTTCTTCACTCTCGCCATATCTACTCAACATTTTAGTTTGAGCCAGGGCATTTAGGCAAGAAAACGAAATTAAAGGCATCCAGATTGAAAGGAAAAAATAAAACTCTATTCACAGATAACATGATCTTGTATACACATGATATTGTATATAAAATACACTGATTAGTTATCAGAGCTGAAAACAAGTTCAGCAAGGATACTAGATAAAAGAGTATACAAAAATCAATTGTATAATGCTATGCATTAGCGATAAACAATCCAAAAATGGAGACAGTTCCATTTATAGTAGCATTGATAGTAATGTATAACAAAAGAAGTACAAAACTTGTTTATTAGAAACCAGAAAGACATTAAAAGACATTAAAGACTTAAATAAATGGAAAGGCATTCTGTGATCATAGATTGGAAGATTTCATTTTAAGATGTCCAGGGATTGAATCTGCGTCTCGTGTGTCTCCTGCATTGCAGGCAAATTCTTTACCCACTGAGTCATCTGGGAAGCCCGTTAAAATGGCAGTAGTCCCCAAACTGACACGTATCTATTCAGTGCAAACCCCTGGGCTTCCCAGGTGGCACTAGTGGTAAAGAACCTGGCTATCAGTGCAGGAGACGTAAGAGATACAGGGTTGATCCCTGGTTTGGGAAGATCCCCTGGAGGAGGGCATGGCAGCCCACTCCAGTATTCTTTCCTGGAGAATCCCATGGACAGAGGAGCTTGGCGGGCTACAGTCCATGGTGTTTCAAAGAGCCGGACACGACTGACGCGACTTAGCGCACAGAGCAACCCCCATCAGCATCCTAGCTGTCTTTCTGTAGAGATTGACACACTGATCCTGTAATTCCTGTGGAAATGCAAAAGACTCAGAGTAATCCAAACAATCTTGAAAAAGAACAAAATTGGAAAAATACCATTTTCCAGTATCAGAGCTTTAGCTACAATAATCGCTCTGGTGCTAGCATAAAAATAGATGCACAGATCAATGGAATAGAGTCCGGAAGGTGAACGTTTACATTTTCTGTCAATTGATTTTCAACAAAAATGCCAAGAAAATTCAATGAGGAAGGAATAGTGTTTTCAACAAATGATGCTGGGACAAAAGAATGAAGTTGAAGACATTCCTTATACCACATACAAAAATTAGCTGAAAATGAATCATAGGCTTAAGTGTAAATGTCAGTGCTATATTATAAAGCCTTGAGAAGAAAACATAGTCATAAACCTTTATTAACTTGGATTAGGTTCCTTAGGTACAACACCAAAAGGACAAGTAACAAAAAAGTAGACAAACTAGAATTCATCAAAATTTAAAATGTCTGTGCCTCAAAGGACACCATCCAGAAAATGAAAAGACAGCCACTGCCGGGGTCCAGCCCCAGCAGGATCCAGGGGAGCCCTCAGGATGAACAGTGTCGGCGAATGAGAGAGAGAGACAGTGAGACAAAGCTCGGGGCTGAGTCTGGAGTTTATTTCTGCACGGCCCCTTTATACCCTCAACAACGTCTTTTTGGGGGAAGTGCGTATTGCTTACACACAGGTCATCTCAAAACATTACAGTAACTTGACCTTCAACAGAAACAGGATGTCACCCACATACTTTTCGTTCACAAGAGTCTTTCTTATCATTTGGCCTTCAGGCCTGCTAACATTTTATGGCTTGCACCTGGTGTGACTTAAGCAACTTCAGTAGCCGGCCCTGTTTTTCTTATGATTAATCTATTTTCTTTCTAATTGGTGTCATCTCTATGGGAACTAGATAGGATTACATTTTTACAGAAGAGAAATGCAAAGGATTGCAAAAACAGCAGATATAGCACAAAACAGGCTCTTAGTCTAAAAGTTAACTACCTGCAAGAAGTCACCAGCTAATCTCCATCTAAAATATTTTCTATTAGGCACATTTGTGGCTATCATATTTGTGGAGCTTTTCTCACCCCGCGGAGGGACCTATGCTTAATAGTTTCTTTTGTTAGCGTACTATGCTTAGGATGTTTAGAACAATCATGAGCATTTTTTGCAATGAGAGCACACATTTATCAAACAAGCCAGAATGCCAGCAAAAGGGTTTGAATTGAAGCATTTCCTTCATCCCTGGCCACTTCATAGGGTACCAGTGTCCAGGAGATTTATTAATTAGCGTTTTAAGTTGGTCTTTATTCAGTGAAAGAGGAGCAGGAGAACTCTCCACAGGCAACACAAGAATCTGCAGCAGGGCAAACAAGAACAACAACAGAAAAGGGAGGAGGATACAGGGTGGGGTAGAGAGGAGGATACAGGGTGGGGCAGAGGCTGAGGCCAACCTGGAGAGTCCCTTATATCCTGAACGGCCCTTGCATGTCAGGTTTTTTCCTCATGACCTCATCATGGATGGGATCCTGGATGGCCTTGCCTGTCAGGTATTTTCTTCATGATCTCGTCATGGGTGGGATCTCTCACAACGGCTCCGGCAAGCTACAGAATGGGACAAGACATTTGCAGCCCATGTATCTGTTACAGGACTTGTATCCAGATTATATTAGGAACTCTTAACTACTCAACAATAAAAAGGGGGACTTCCCTGGTGGCCAGTGATTAAGATTCCACACTTCCAGTGCAAGGGGCACAGGTTCAACCCCTGGTCCAGGAATTAAGATCCCATGTTTTCCTGGTGTTACCAAAATTTTCTTTTTAAGGCATAAACAATAAAAAGGTAAATAACTCCAATTTGAAAATGGGCAAAGAATTTGATAGAAATTTCTCCAAAGATGATGTACTAAAGGCTAAACATCGTTAGTCATCAGGGCATTGCAAATCAAAGTAACTATTGGATACCAGTGAACACCCACCAGGATGGATGGCTAAAATTTAAAAGGACAAATGTTGGGAGGGAGATGGACAAATTGGAACTTTCCCATGTTACTGGTGGGATAATGAAATGGTGTAGCCACTTTACAAAACAGTTTCTCAAAAAATGAAATACAGAGTTACCAAATGATGTAGCAGTTTCACTGCTGCGTATACTGCCTATATGCATATACTGCTGTATACTGCATTTCACTGCTGTATATACTCAGAAATGAAACTATGTCTAAACAAAGTACACAGATATTCATAGTGGCGTTTCATCATAGCCAAAAAGTGGAGACAACCCAAGAGTCCAGCACAGATGAATGGATCATCAAAATCATGGTTTGTCTGTATAATAGAATTATGTTCAGCAATAAAAAGGAATGAACTACTGAGATATCCTTCTACATGGATAAACCTTGGAAAAATGCCAAGTGAAAGAAGATAGACACAAAACACATACTGTTATGATTCCAGTTATCTGAAGTGTCCCGAATAGGCAAATCCATAGAAACGGTAAACTAGTTGTTGCCAAGGGCTGGATAATGAGAGTAATTAATAATGGTTACAGGCTTTCTTTTTATGATAATGAAAGTGTTCTGAAATGAGATGGTAGTGATAGGTACACAAGTATGAATATCCTTGAAAACTGACTTATATGTGAATTGTGTCTCAAAACTTTTGAAAAGTTAAAATGAGCTGATCTTAGAGCAAAAATATATGATCTCTTATCTTTATGTCCATGTATACTTCTTTCATTTATCTAATTTCTCTGATTCTAATAGCCATTAGGCTTGAGCTTGATATACCCAAGTGAAAGTAAAAGTTAGTTGCACAGTCGTGTCCAACTCTTTGCGATCCCATGGACTGCAGCCTACCCAGCCTCTCTGTCCATGGAATTCTCCAGGCGAGAGTACCGAAGTGGGTTGCCATTTCTTTCTCCAGGGAATTTTCCCAACCCAGGTATCGAACCCGAGTGTCCTGCATTGCAGGCAGATTCTTTACCAACTGAGCCACTAGGGAATCCATATAGCCAAAGGGCAAAACAAAAATAATTTTTTTCAAATGTTTTATCAGTAAATATTTGTTAGCCAGGATTTCTAAACATAGTGATTCATTTATCATTGCAGTTAAATTATGACCCAATTGTAGATTTCTAAATTAACATGTAAATGTTAGGGTTACATTAAGATATTTTGTTTGGTTAGCATTTTAGCCCACAGTACTTCTTTTAATGGTTGCTTTTTTTTTTGGGGGGGTAGGAGAGAGTCAGAAAGAAGAAACCATTCATTAGCTCGGCATGCAGACATCCTCGCTGCTGTTGAAACAAGGCTGTCATTATTAAATATGACTTTCATGAAGTATGTGGACTCCAATCTCTGTTGCTTCATCCCAGGAAAGGTAAAATAGAATTGCTTACCTAGTAACAGCTGGATTGAACTGTGTAAGCTTTAAATTACTATGAAGTTACAAAGTGATTTTTTTAAATGACAGAATCACTTCTACTTCTTTGGTCATCTGTGAACTCAGTAGTCACAATATTAAAGGGTAAGTTGTATAGATAATTGTGGGCTTTTGACTTTTTTTTTTTTTAAATTTTGGCCACCGTGTGAGGCATGAGGGATCTTAATTAGTTCCCTGAGCAGGGATTGAGCCCATGCCCCCTGCTTTGGGAGTGCAGAATCTTAACCAGTGAATTGCCAGGTAAGTTCCATTGCTACTTCTTTGGGTAGGTTTCTAGGAATGGATTTGTTTAGCTTCTCTGCAATAACTTATATAAATATATATATCATTTATGTGATCTGTATACTTAAAATTATGATTATGAAACATGCTATAGAAGCCCTACTGTTCTTCAGGAAAGCTTTTTAAGGGTCCATACGCAAAGAAAAAATTTGAAGCTTTTACTTTTTGTAAAGATGCCAGAGATACAGCAATGAGCAAGAATAGGTATTGTCTCTACCTTCAAGATTGTTACATTTTAGGGAGGGGGGTTGGGAGAGACAAGCTGGTTTTGTTTTGTTTGAGAAATATTTCATGAAAACAACTTACAAAACTTCCAGATTCGACAAGAATAGATAATTACTGTATAGCAGTATACTCTTGGCTAAGTAATAGTGCTGTTTAACACAGAAATAAGTTTATTGTGGTGTATTTAATGTGAATAAGTGAATCAAGGACCCAGAGTTCAACATGCTGCTCATACCTTCACTAATACCTTGCTTCTTGAATTGAGTGTAAATTCAGAATGAAATAACTTCAGTATCTTTTTATGTGAAAGAGATGGAGGTAGAATTAAAGATCATTTTGCTACTTAGCTGCTACTGGCAAAAGGTTCCCTTAACATGGTTGGAACTAATTAATACTTAGTAAAATTTGAATGCTTTCTTTTTGTTATTTCCACTGATAATTAACATTGGCAATATTGTATTACTTTCTTCATTTTCAATATACTGTAATGTTTGTTGGGAGCCAGAGGAGTCCTGTTTCTTATTTAAAGTATTCTTCGGTGTAGCTCACTTTCCTCATATTAGTTACTGATGTTTTTCTATAAAAAGATGACCAGTTAGAAACTTTAGATTCTAATTATTAGGCCAGATTTTATCCAGGTCTAATTCATAGGTCTTAATTCTTGATGTTCACTGAACTAGAATAGGTTGTCTCCTATAGCCTCATAGTTTCTATTGCATATCTCATAATGTTAAGATTATGAATATTTAAGACACCTCTCTAAGTTTCATAACCTCAAGAGACAGTTCAACCAGTTATTGTTAATGAGAGCTGAATAGCTTGTGTCAAAGTCCATATGCCCTGCAAAGCCAAAGGTATTTTAGTACCTAACCTTTACAGAAGTTGTCTATCTGTTGTTCTAGTTGATCAAGATCATGTGATTGAAATGATATTTCCTGTCTAAACAAATGAGGTTAAATTCAGTTGAGTCTTGCTATTTTTTTTGGAAACCACTTGTTTTCTCTTTTAATTCTAGTGCCAACTGAGGTGGTAGCAGTGGAGGATGTTTTCAGTTTTGAAGCTTATGTGTTTCCCCTTGGGCATTTGCTCCTTAACTGAGACCTTTACCCTACCTGCAGTGGAAAAGTCTTCCATTTTTCCTTAATATTACCCATTTCTTCACAAGATCTTATCCTAATTTATTTTTCTCTGACAAGTCTGAACTGGGAAAACAGCTCCCAAAAAACAAATAAATTTTGATTATTATCACTTTGGTTTATTCTGCCATCTTTATAGCTTATATTTTGCTTAAATCAACACTGTATACTTAGATTACTACTTTGTATTTTTATGTAGCTGGTACTTTTTAGCTTAATTAAGCTAAGTCTAAACTGCTAACTTAACATAGTTTGCAATGTTTGGGTTGTTTTATCATTGTTCTTTTTTGAACTTTCTCATCCTTAAACGTTCATATTCTATCTTCAGGACATAAGGATATGGCATTAAGTTTCACATCCTTAAGTGAAGATATTCTATGAAATACTTTTCTTTCAGTTTAGCATATAATCTTGATTTGGTATATGATTTCTATAGTAGTTTATTCTTGGTTTCCCCAGCATCTTGCTCCTGGGTTCATTTCACAAATTAGTTTTTACAAGTTATTTAAGTGAGTCTGGGTAATGGCAATGAATTTAAATTAGATTGCCTGATATGTAGCAGAATTTTGGACCTTTAAACTAACAGTTGGGGGAAGAAATTTTTTTTAATTATTCTCTGAAAGAACAATCAAATTCGTTTGTAAAATTAAATGGTAGGATGAAGATAGAAGATTAAATGTATGTTTATCTCTTAACTTCTCCCCATACTCGACTCAGTGGAGTAGAGTAAATGATATAATTTTTAAAAGGAGAAAAGATAAAGCCCCATGAAAAGGAGGTCAATAGAGTAGACAGTAGCAGCAGAATTTTGGAAGTTGGAAAGTAGATGAACAAATGATAACTGACTTAGAAGAACTGAGGAAGTTAATTCCTAACCTGGCAGTGAGGGAAGCTGGAAGTCAATGTAGTATGCACAGCTGAACCTCTAAAAAATTCTAGAGTTGAAAGCACTTCTGAAAATGGGGCTAAAACAGAGAGGTTGGTTGAGAATCTATATTTAGGAATCACTTAAATCTGTAGGTCCCCTCTCCAACTCCAAACAAACTAGATCATTGCCCTTCTACCCAGTGAAAATCTAAGGCTTATTCAAGGGAGGGGTTTAAAATGGAGCCTCTTGACAAGGAAGCCATACAAACAACAAAGGCATTTAAAGATCTGTCTAAAGAATTCAGACTGGTTGGGAGTTTGCCACTAGAGCTCTGGGAAGGATCAGCAAACTTTTCTGTAAAGGGCCAGGTAATAAATATTTTTGACTTTGTGGACCACATGGTCTGTGTCATGTCATGGTCTGTTTCTCAACTGAGAAACAGCCATGATTCTACATGTGGTAAATGAATGGGTGTGCTCATGTTCTAATAAAAACCTTATTTACAGAAATAGGCACAGGTCAGTTAGGGCCATAGTTGCAGACTCTGACCACTGTATTGATGTTTCATTTATCTTGTCTCAGAATCAAGTATAGATTCTTGGCTTATTCCTATATATATTTCTCAAATCTTCTATCTGACATACAGAAGTCAAACTTTTTATAGTAAATTCTTGATCAATATCAGCAGTTCACACAAACTGAAAAACACATGGAGCAGAGGCCAACTAACCATTCCAGGAGATATAATAATGAAAAAAGACATGAATAATTTCTTTTCTTCATTGTTACTAACAGCCCTAGTAACCCTTTTGTGCTTATTGAAAAACAGTGGTCTCCAAAAGTCCATGCTTTCACGGTATAATTGTCATGAAGCTAGAGTTCCCTAAAAGAACTTAAAATCTATAGATTTTGTATTGCTGGTTTGTTTTTAATAATGTTTTGGGGAGGGGGCGGAACTGGTGATGGTCACTTTATTCTTTTTTTGAGGGGTAACTTTCTTTTGATGCAATTTCACATTTACACAAAAATTACAAAAAATATGACAAGGAATTCCTGTATTTCTTTTATCCAGATCAGCAATTATTTACCTTTTGTCTCATTTGCTTTTGTTCTCTCTCTGCATATGTTTTATTTTTCGGAACCTTTTGAAGAAAAGTTGGAGATACTGTGACCGTATATTCTGAAATATTTCAGTGTATTCCCTAAGAACTAGGACATTTTCCTACTTAACCACAATACAGATAACAAGCTCAGGGAATTTAAAATTGATCCAATACACTGAACAGCAGTCCATATTCAAGTTTCATTTCTTATTCCAATAATAGTTTTCCTAGCTATTCTTATTTCTGAGTCCAGAATCCAATCTAGGATCACACATGAATTTGTTAGTCCTCTTTAATGTAGAATAATTCCCTACACCTTGTGTTTCTTGGGCCTCAAATTTTTGAAGGTCATATAGATCAGTTACTTTGAGGAATAAATATCCTTCAATTTGAGTTTATCTAATGTTTCCAGAATGTTGTATTTTTTTTCTTTTAAAATTGGTTTTAGTGTGAAGACATTCTTAAAAATAACTCTTGCTTAGAAACATTTCCTCCTTTCATTTTGCTGGTCCTCAAGTAAATACATGCAGTCATTGAACCTTTAAAATGAAGAAAGAATTAATCTATTTTCATTGAATTTTTTAGGTCCCTGTTCTTACACCCCTAAACTCTACCTTTCCCACCTAGTTTGGCTAACTAGGAAATCTGATCAGCTTTTTATGTGCTGCATTTTTAAATATAAGCAAGGAGTAAAGAATCACCAGGCTAATAAGAAACACAAAGTAAAACAAGTGGAGAACAGAAGACCTTTGAGAAAGCAGTTCAAGGATATAAAACTTGAACGAACTATGACTAATAGTCTAAGAGAAATATTAATAAGAAAAATACAGACAAACACATGCCATATAAAGAATTATTCACAAATATGGAAGAAAAAATAAAAGAGGTGAGAGGAAAATTAAGGAAATCTCAAGTGGAGCAAAGAGAAGGAAATGGCAACCCACTCCAGTATTCTTGCCTGGAAAATTTCACGGACAGAAGAACCTGGTGGGCTACAGTTCATGGGGTCACAAAGAGTCGGCCATGACTGAGCACATCAGCAAGTGGAACAAAAAGAAACAGAAAATGAGAACATACAAGGTTCAGTATTCTAATGGGAGCTTTGTTTGCTAAGGGCATCTCTGGTAGCTCAGCTGGTAAAGAATCCTCCTGGTTCAATCCCTGGGAGGGGAAGATCCCATGGAGAAGGGAACAGCTACTCACTCCAGTATTCTGGCCTAGAGAATTCCATGGACTTTATAGTCCATGGGGTCACAAAGAGTCAGACACAACTGAGCAACTTTCACTCACTTGCACTACTTTGTTTGCTGAACAGTAAATAAGAGAAATTCTCTCATCTATAATAGTTGAAAACCTTAAATGATGTTCATAGTAAGTCGTTTATTACTGTGCCAATTTAAACCTAAGCATGATAGAGTAAACTGTATTTACTGGGAATGTGATGGTTGTTCACATTTGGTTTCCTACCATTCTTTCTTAAACTTAAAAATATTTTTCACAAGTATTAATTATCTCTAGTATTCAGCAGAGGCATATTACTTGAGAAGTGTGTAAATAGCCATTAAAGAGTTTCAGTGACCTGCCTAAGACCTGTGCCCTTCACACTGGATACAAGACTCAAACCTTTACATTCTTGTTGCTGAAGTAATTTTCAGAAAGTGATTAAACCTATTCAGAAAATGAAATATTTTAAAAATCAGGTAAACACTGTGCTTTCTTAACATGTACCTCTACAACCATTTTAGCCACTGATGACTGAATGCTCGAAGCAGTCTGGTTCTAACATGCTGTCTTTCTTTACCTTGTCCTTGGCTTGTAACTTTTGGACACAGGAAAGAAAATGTTTTTAATTTTATTGATAACATGGATTGGATGAGTCCATTTAATTAAAGTAACCTCTATGTAGTAAGATTTAAAAACACTAAATTTCCTAATAGAACACTTAGGCAAAGGGAAAGAGATACACCGTGCTTTCACACTGTATTTAGAAGACTGAATACAGTAGATAAGAATACAATAGATAAGAATATTTGGTTTACAGATGTCATTTAGCATTAGTAATCCCTATGCAATATTTTGATATGAAATTAATTCTGAAGAATCAGGGTTATGGAAGAGGATTCACTACATAATTTATTTTAAAAACCTAGAATAAATGTATGGTACATAATAAAGTGTTAGTTGCTCAGTCGTGTCTGACTCTTTGCGACCCCATGGATTATAGCCCACCAGGCTCCTCTGTCCATGGGATTCTCCAGGTAAGAATACTGGAGTGGTTTGTCATTTCCTTCTCCAGGGAATCTTCCCAACCCAGGGATCAAACCCCGGTCTCCCGCATTTCAGGCAAATTCTTTACCAACTGAGCTACCAGGGAAGCCCATGGTGCATAATAACACTACATACATTTTTATTTCCTAGCCAACTTCTCACTGCAGCATTCCTCCTTTAGTCATGTACACCCTCCTCTTGCTCAAACTTATCTTCTCATTGAAATTCTGCTTATTTCTCATTGCCAAGTCCTTCATTAGGCCTACTCCATCCTCAAACAAATCTTATCCCTTTCTACTTCCTTTTTCACACAATACTATGTTTGTACATTGAACTTATGAGTTTGAACTAGTCTTTGCTGTGTATGGGTCTTTCACTAAGTCATCTTGCATAGGTTAAGATGTATGTCCCATTCATGCTTGAGTCATTGTAACAGTCATATCTAGTCTAAGTCAAACATACTGTAAATATTCTTCTGTCTACCAGTATTTATGTACATAATTAACTAGGTCCATTTGTCCTCTCAGTAAAAATTCTCTTAACAATGACCTTTGTATTCAAAACAAAATCTAGCCTCTAAAATCATATTCTTGTATTGACTTTAACCTTGTGTCTTGTCCCTGAACAGTTTTATTTAGATGTGTCAATATTAGACAGTTATGACCATCTTTATCACTCATTTAATGAATGTTGATTAGGGTGTCTGCTATGTGCCAGATACTGCTAGGCTGTGGGGATCTGACAGTGGAAACTAGGTATGGTCTCTTCTCTCATTGAGCTTACTATGTTATGAGAAGAAGAAATTAACAGAAAAAGGTAGTACTTAAACCTTGTAATGTGTATTCTGAAGAAAAAATAAAGGATTTGATGAAGATATTAACATACTTAAACTGAAAGAAGGTTCAGAAAAGACTGCTTACTCTGAGAAAGTGTTACTGAGACCTCAGGTGTGAATAAGAAACTTGGGGCTGGAGAAGGCAGGGGAGATAATGCAGGGAGAACATGACAGAAAGGAGATCATAATGTGCAAAACCCTGAGCAGCAAAGAGAGAGGGTCTGCTTTAGGTCAGATAGCTGAGGGCCACTTCATACCTGTAGGTGGGCTGTACTAGCACTGAGGACGACGTCACATAACACTGGAGTGTTGCAATGCTTCTCATGTTATAACACACATGTAGCGCACTATGGATCGGTTAACATCCTGTCACCAATAGATTCTTTGTAGTAGAATGTGACAAACTAGTAATATGAAGGACTACTACGAAAGTATATAAGTGTATATTTTGTAATTCACCATTTTCTTATATATCATATATATATGACATATATATATATCATTATATATAAATATTAGGTAATTTTTTTAGCCCCAGAACAGTAAGTATTCTTAATAAATATAAATATGAAACATATATAGTATTATAACAAGCCCAAAGCCAATTGTTACAGGTGGTAATGTTACCAGAGGTCAGTATATCAGTTAAGTCACCCTGTAGATCTCTGTAGAATTTGCAAAACAAGTAGTCACCTTACTCTCTGTTTACCTATTTTCTTTAAAAAAAAATAAAGTGCTAATGAGAGCTCATTATTTTAGGTGATTGATGAGATTTATCGTGTGTTGAGATATGTCAATTCTACCAGAGCCCCTCAGCGAGCTCATGAAGTACTTCAAGAGTTAAGGGATATTTCCTCCATGGCAATGGAGTACTTTGATGAAAAGATTGTTCCAATTCTAAAGAGGAAATTACCAGGATCAGATGTATCTGGAAGACTCATGGGCTCTCCTCCAGGTATCTTTTGTTTATAATACTTTCAGTTTATAATCATGTTCATACATAGGTTTGTAACTTGCCTTTTTTTCTCCCACTTAACTGTGTATCTTGAACTTGTTTGGGTCTGTAACTATGTATCTGTAGCATCATTTTTAATGACAGATTAGATTACAGACCATATCTTACATAGTTCATCCACTGCTGTTATGCACATTTGTCTCCAGGTTTTTCAGTATTTGAACCACACTGAAGAACAATCTTGTGGCTGAATCTTTGTACATATCCACAATTTTTAACTGGACATAAATTTGTTAGAACAATTTTTAGTAAAACATTTGTTTCGTTCAGATTAGTTAGCTCCGTGGAGTACTCAGTAGAGTGAGTGGCTGTCTGTAATTTAATAATAAAACTTATGGCATCTCAGCATTAATATATCTATTACTTATTGAGTACTTACTATGCAGACAGCACTATACTGTGTCCTATGAAGACTAAAAAGAAATGTAATACATGGTATCTGCTCTCAAGAATCTTATTATTTCATAGGGTAAGATGTAATCATGACTCAAATTATTGCAGGCAAGAGAATAGTTTAAAGGAGTGTCCATTTACATGCCAAATGAGTAGAGAGAAAATCTTAAGGAAGATAAGATCATTGTTGGCTGGTCTGATTGAGACTTCACAAGAGGTGAGAACTGGTCTGAGCCTTGTAGTTGGGTAAAGGTAAGCTGAGAAAGAACAATGTATCAATCAAGGAAAATATTCTGGTTATTTAAATGTGTGAGGAGAAAACTAACAAAATGGGTTTTAGGGTGCAGATGGATCCATATGATTCTTTTAGAAAAGCTTCAGAGATAAGGTTAAAAAAAAAGCAGGTTATATAGTGATTTTTATGCCCATGGTACATTGTTATTCCTGAAACAGAATAGTTCCAAAGCCTTCCTAAATCTTGTCAGAAGTTCTTCCTGATCATTGAGTGTGATGTAACCCTTTGTGGTGGTATCCCAATTGTTTGGCTAATGTTGAGACCAAATATTCAACTAAGTGCAGAGAGGACTTATAAACCTAATAGGTCTGTGCTTCTGACTCAGATATTTATGATCCTTGTGTGTAATAAGAAAGAAAGTAATTCTACTCTAATTTTACATTTATATTTTCTTAACTAGGTTCTAAAAAAGCTTTATAATACTTTAAAATCCAAGTTAACACCGCTGGACACTCTGCTTTTGCTGGCAATCCACATATTGCCACATGAACATGAGAATCAGAATTCAGACTCATTTATAGTTAAGACAAAGTATTTGATTAATTCATTAGACCAAGTAGGTTGCAAAGAAGAAATCTGCAGAGGTGATGTTACTAAGGACATTCTATGTTTGAAGAAATCTCATTAATGGAGTATTACCGGTGGTGAGCCATTGAAGTGACTGACCCTTTTAAACCATTTCTCCACAGTTCCAGGACCTTCTGCAGCCTTGACTACAATGCAGCTCTTCTCCAAGCAAAACCCTTCAAGACAGGAGGTTACCAAACTCCAGCAGCAGGTTAAGACAAATGGTGCTGGGGTGACTGTTCTCAGGCGTGAAATTTCTGAGCTTCGCACCAAAGTGCAGGAACAGCAGAAACAACTTCAAGACCAGGACCAGAAACTTCTAGAGCAGACCCAGATCATAGGTGAACAGAACGCACGGTTGGCAGAGCTGGAGCGCAAACTGCGAGAAGTAATGGAAAGCGCAGTGGGTAACTCCTCAGGGTCTGGGCAAAGCGAAGAGTCTCCTCGGAAACGGAAAAAGGCCGCAGAAGCCATAGACTCTCTTAGGAAATCTAAACGTCTCCGGAATAGAAAGTAAATCAGAATGTGCTTCTAGCGTCAGAGGAAGACCTGGCTTTGTAGCTTGACCAGTTCTGCGTATCTGGACACTGTGCGACATGGTGTCCGTCAGCTCTAGGCTTTCAGAACACAACTTGAACTCTCATAGTTGGGACTTTTTTTTTTTTTCCTGCTTCTCCTCGTTGAACTGATGCACAGAATCTTTTTACTTTGCAATAGATTTATACTAACCAGACCTATTCTATCATGTTTTGAGAAGTTAACCTTTTTTTTGTGCAGATAATGTTTAAAGCAAATTTGTTTCTGCATATATGCACATTACATAAGGATCTTAAACCAGTCTTGACAGACTAGAAACTAAGTTTAATACAGAAAATGTCCTGTTCACTTGAAAGAAAAGACCTACTTTTTAAATGGACAGTATCTTGTTTTTAAAAAAAAAAAGTTGACTTTTTGTTATAAGTGACCTTTGTCTGGAATGTCTGAAAAGTAGTAAATGCTTTTTGGTATTGAAGTAATGGGTAACTAAAACGGACTTCCATAGTATCGACTGTAGAAGGGCCTCTACAGTATTGACTATATATTTTTATAAACTACTGGCAAGGGACTTATCCAGCTGTTATATACATGTTTTCAGTTCTCTTTTGGGGCCATGACCTACATCTGCATGGATGCATGCATGCATTGCCTAGTCAACTCACTTAAAAAAGCTCTTGCACTGGTATTGATCTTGAACCTCTGTACTTCTCCACTTTTTAGAGCAGTGTCTTAGTTCATTTAAGCGCTTAACATCTTCCACCACAACAGCTTGCTTTGGTGGGTGAGGGGGAGTGGTATTTGTATGTCCATTTGTCCTCCAGTTTTACAGAATAAGAGAGTATTAAAGCCCGCTGCTTTAGCTATTCTCTGTAGGGTTCAGGTACACTGGCTAAGACAGAACCCCAAATTCTTTATGTTGATATCAGACCTCTGGTAACTAATACTATTCCTTACTCACCACTGTGTATGCGCATTGATCCAATGTGGCCATGACCAGTGGTGTGAGTAGGGAACCCAACCTATGGGATGCAATTGTTTTGCCATTGAAAAACAGTTCATTGAAGAAAATTATACTATGAAAAAGCATTTTGATTGTTTCCTTTCTGGGGGGGGTGACCTGAGGGAAGCTTTTTAATGTTAATTTCAGGCTTTCCTTATCCTTCAACTTTCAACAAAAGCTTTAATTTCATTTGCACTCCTGTTTTGAGCTTGTAACTGGAAAAGCATGTCTTGCACTGTCAAGCTTCTAAGTGGTCACTTTAACAACTGTACAGTGATTATTTTCCCCAGTTGTGTATTTTTGAAACAGTCAACTATTACTGTCTAGTTCTATTTTAATGTACTAAATTATGTAGTCATTATTTGACTGTTAAGTTAAACAACTGTTGCCTTGGGCTTCAGTTATTTAAGGTAGACTTAGGTGTAATATAGAATACTATCCCTTTCCAGGCGGGAGTTTGACACCTTTATAAAACCTAAGGTTTTGGTAAGTACCTTAGTTGAAGAAAAGCACAAGGTCACTACCTTTTTTTAATCCGTCCAACATGATATGGTTATGCATCCTTGAGATTACACCAAGTGAAACTTCTTATCCATTTTCAATATTGTCCTTAACATAATAGTGTCCTTAGATTTTGATCAGTTCTTTGTCTAACATTAAAACTCCATTTACAATGTAGTTATGTTTTCAATGAAAAACCATAAAATAACGTCCAAGTGTTTTCATGGTTTGTTGGGAAGGTAATTTTAAAATAAACAATTTCCAAAAAACATTTGTCAGCCAAGATCATCCATAAAAGTCCCTGTCTGGAACTCATTTTCTCAGCAGTTCTCATTTCTTTAGTCATAGGATTTAGCCATATTATCACAACTTTGGAGGAGGCCTACTGGAATACTTACTCATGGCCTTTAATAGTCTGCTTTCCTGGTAATACGAAGATGTTTTTAATTAACAAAGTACATGTTTACAGGTTTATAAAGTATGATCTTTATGCATCAAAGGGATATAACCTCAGATGATCTTTTTTAATAATTAAAGTTTCCTGGGTTTCTTTTTAAACTCATCTAGATACCCTAAATGTATCTACAGTCTTAGTTAACATGAATATTTGGCTTTCATAATAAACATTCACACTATTAAAAGATAGATTTTCTGTTTCAAAATCCAAATTTCTACAATATACACTTGTAATCATCTGCCCATAAATTTTATGAGTTGCACTTGTTAATGGGTGAATGTGGCATAACAGTAGGAAATAAAGCACTACAGTTGTTTTAAATCTTAAATCTTAACTAGCTAAAATGTGTTAGGATATTGCCTTGGCC
Organism: Odocoileus virginianus; assembly: GCF_023699985.2. Taxonomy (NCBI): domain Eukaryota; kingdom Metazoa; phylum Chordata; class Mammalia; order Artiodactyla; family Cervidae; genus Odocoileus; species Odocoileus virginianus. The sequence goes on along the minus strand of NC_069684.1, from coordinate 51,423,794 downwards.
AGTTTGATAGCCTTTATATGTGCATTTGGGTAGTATAATGGTATTTAAGTGTCAACACATCACAAAATATTTCCATCACCTAAAACTGACATACGTTTCAGGAAAATTGTAAGTTAGCAACTCGAGAGAGAACTCTCTTACTCTGGATTGTAGGTCAGTAATTTAAATGCTGTATGTTAATACTATGTTAATATGTTAAATATTAGGACATTTCATAAAGTATTCCCATCATCTTCCTCGGCTGGTCTTTCAGAGGATACTTAAAGTTGTCCCACTTACAAATTGATCGCAACACTACAGACATAGATAAAATGTGGAAGGGCGGATGAAAAACGGAAAGGACGGCCGCCCGCCTGCTCACCCCCAACAGGAGTCTCTGCTTGTTTCCCTCGTGGACTTGGTTTTCACCTATTCTGAACTAGGTATTATTTTAGAACATGAGGATATAGAACCTGTTGTTTCTTAAGCTCTTCTTTTGATATACAGAGCCTGGAAATAAGGGCAAACACAAATGTAATCAGAGTAATCATACTGTTTTAAAAACTTGGGGTGCCATCAGGTCTAAAACCACTGGTTTTGGAAGCAACATTTTTTTTTTTTTTTGGTAAAACATGTTTTTGGAGTACTGAACTTTACAGGGGCTTGCCTTAATCTCTATTTAGTAGTTTCAAGATATATGTGCTATTATTCTACTTGTTAAAATATTCTATGTAGCCCCTAAGGTGGGTAAGACAGAGTATAAGTAATGCTTAAATAAATAAGCTGAAAGGTGTCACTACAGCTGGATTTTTGACAGAAAATGGACATATGAACATAGGCTATGTGTAATAAAAATAATGGCACCTTAAGATTGCACTATTTTATGCATTATTTTATATGCCATTTCATAGCCTGCACTTTAATCTCCAAAGAAACGATGTGTGATGTCCCAGTTGTTCCTTATTAATAACTGTTTCCTAAGACAGGGCACTTAATTCTATTTTACTATGCCGAAGTAGTTTCTTGGAGGTAAATTCCTCTTTTGAGTTCTCTATTTCCTTAGCCATAATATTTTCTAGGATCTAGGAACTCCCTATCTTATTTCCAGCAGTATATGATTTAATTTAAAATCTCATACTTGGTGATCAGCACATTCTTAATATACCACTCTAGCAATGAGTACCCATTTGTTAACACCAAACCTTCTTTAAAATAATCATACATTGTAAGTAAGATATGAAGCCAGGAATAAAGGCATTCTGCCTTGTATGATGCAGTCTCTTGAAAATGGCTGTTCCTAATGTAAAATCCAATACATTCAGTGATTTGGCTTGGGATCTGAATTTCTTTCACTAGTCCTCAAAAGGTTAATAAGAACTACTTCAAAAAGCTCTGTAGCCTGCCATCTTGAGATTAGTTATTTTCAAGAAATACTATATAATCTACAAAATGAAATTAGCAATTAGTTGACTGCTGCCTACCATGAGTTTATTTTTAATGGCAATATATTTATATTTGTGATAAATATGATAGGCTTAAGTAATGGCCTTTTCCAGCTTCCTAAGAATCTGTGTTAAATTTCTGAAATTCAAACGTCAAAAATTGAAATTTTTCCTGTTGTGTTTGAAGAGAACCATGAGATTTAGAAGCATATTGGTGATCTATTAGGTCCATTGCCAAAGTAGATACTGGTCCGTATTCAAAACTATACCTAAAGTTAGATGCGTTTAAAATTCCTTTATGTCGTGCCATGTCTGTTTACTTATGGTCATGAGCAACAATAAATTACAATAGTTTATCTTCTGGAATTTTAATTGTTATAACCTAATTTAATTACTGGAAAGTGAAAAACACCTCCCGGTCACACAACAGGGTACGTAAATAAATGTGTTGTTACCAGTGCTACTTGTTTTCTTTGTATTTCATACACAGAAGATTACAGAGACATCTTAAATGCCATCTTAATAGCTACCACCTCTTAAAAGCAGTTTATTTTGTTATTTTAATCCTCACAGCCGCTTTATAAGTGCTTCCCTGGCAGCTCAGCTGGTAAAAGAATCCACCTGCAATGCAGGAGACCCCAGTTCGATTCCCGGGTAGGGAAGATCCATCCCCTGGAGAAGGAATAGGCTCCCCACTCCAGTATTCTTGGGCTTCCCTGGTGGCTCAGATGGTAAAGAATCTGCCTGCAGTGCGGGAGACCTGGATTCGATCCCTGGGTTGGGAAGATCTGGAGAAGGGCATGGCAACCCACTCCAGTATCCTTGCCTGGAGAATTCCCAGGGACAGAGGAGCCTGGCGGGCTACAGTCCACAGGGTCACAAAGAGTCGGACATGACTGAGCGACGGAGCACAACACAGCAGCTGCTTTATAAAGCAGGTTTCACTGTCTATAAGGAAGTTAAACTGAGGTTAAGCAACATAGCCACAATGTCACCTACATGTGACTTGATCCCTGCCTCCAAAGCTTATGTATTCCTGTTATACTGCTACATTCTAAAATGTCTGGGAGCTGTGGGACTCCAGTTACACTACTTCAAATTCCGTAAATACATAGATTTCATGCATCAGAAGCAGTCTATGCCAAAATCACTAATAATGTAATATACAAAGGTTAAGATCATGGAAAGACTAGGCTTTGAAGAGGCAACTTTTGTCCTGAAGTTTTTTGGCAATGGGTTTACATTAGGCATTTGGGTAAAAAATATTTTTAAGACCTCTGTGTGTGTGTGTTCTTAGTCGCTCAGTCGTGTCCAACTTCTGAGAACCCGTAATCTTAAATAGGAAGTCCTGGTAATAGATGTGGTCAGAGGCCACTAACGCAGTCACTTTATTATAAAGTTGGCTATTGATCAATACAAAAGAAGTAATACCAATTCTCTTGCCCTGCCAGGGAAGAAGACTAGTTCTCTTTTCCAAATTCCTTCTAGCTCCAAAACTAAATATTCAAAATTTCAATGAAATAAAACCATACAAATCAATTTCACCTCTGTTTCACAAAGATGTAACTGATAAGGAATTACTACAAACAAAATGACTGGAAACACTCTTTGAGACAGACTTTACCCACTTTGTTCATAACTTAGATGTTCAAAAAACAGATCACAGATGAATTCATGCTGAAAGATGAGGATGACATCGGTGTTACCAGTTACCCCAACACCCATCACTGCATTCTAGTCATCAAGCTATCATAGAAACCTAGAAAAATAAAGACACCTTGTGTCTCTCCCTGTCTTCAGAGGGTGGATTGGGATGGAATTCTTTGTAGCACTCAGGTGGTTCAGTTGTGTAAAAAGCACATTTTGGGAAACAAAGAACTTCACCAGTACTGTTGATTTAAAATTAAAAAGATGTCTCTTTATTTATGGCCTTTCTCATGTTGACTCCTGAAACAGCACTTAGAGGATCCATTAAAGGTGATTCTTTCATCCAGAAAACGTTTTAACATGCTTGTGTTGCTCTGGTGTTGGTGAGTCATTTCCTGAAAGCAAAATCATAGGAAATTGTAAGGAGAAGAAAACAATGTGGATGTTTGAGCACAAAGTACAACTGGAAAGGGAATACAAATCAAGGATGAACTTTCCTCAAATTCAGTCCATTTTGTTCATAGAAAAATATTCAGCCAAAGAGCTTTCAACTTCCTCAAGTCTTAGGTTTCCTTCAATTCTTTTTCCCTGGGTTCTTTGCATTGAACAAAAGTCAGTTTCTACTTGGAATCTGAAGCAGCAGTGTAAATAGTAATACTGGCTCCAGGGATGACCTAAGGTGTGTCTCTCTGTCTTAAGACACAGGGAAAACTTCTGCTAAAACTTCAAGGCTAAACAGAAGATGGGGTGAGGGAATGAGGGAAGAAGGGAAGGGGACCTAAAATGCTTGTTCTTCCTTTGAAGGGTTGCAGCAAGTTTACGAGAAAGTGCCTTAGCTCTCTAGATATCCAGGTTCTATAACCCTAGGTGCTGCCACAGCAGCGGCCTTTCATTCCCAAAGAAAATGCAGTTTGTATGCGATTAGTCACTCAGTCATGTCCGACTCTGCAACCCCATGGACTGTAGCCCGCCAGGATCCTCTGTCCATGGGGAATTCTCCAGGCAAGAATACCGGAGTAGATTGCCACACCCTCCTCCAGGGGATCTTCCCAATCCAGGTCTCCCACATTGCAGGCAGATTCTTTACTGTCTGAGTCACTAGTGAAGCCCAAGAACATTGGAATAGGTAGCCTATCCCTTCTCCAGGGCATCTTCCCCACCCAGGAATTGAACCAGGGTGTCCTGCATTGCAGGTGGATCCTTTTACCAGCTGAGCTACCAGTGAAGCCCGTGTCTTACTTATAAGAGGATAATAAAGGAATGAATGTCAAGGGGTTAACAGCGCTCAGCGCATAATAAGCAGGTAATTAATAATAAATACTGGTTTATACAAGGCAATAGATATGACTAAGGAAATAGAAATATAGAATATATATTGCATTGGCTACATGTATTTCCTTTAAGTCCTACTTTAAGCATGTTTTTTTTTTTTTTTAACCACAGAAAACAATTTGCTATTACAGCCTTTCTAACCTCCTGGAAAAGTTTATTTTTATATTTTAAAACTTTTGCTTTTGATATTTTTAATATTTCACAGGACTTTTTGCATTGCCCCCCAGTACCATCACTTTGCCAACAAAGATCCATCTAGTCAAAGCAATGGATTTTCCAGTAGTCATGTACTGATGGGAGAGTTTGACCATAAAGAAGACTGAGTGCTGAAGAATTGATGCTTTTGAATTATGGTGCTGGAGAAGACTCTTGAGAGTCTCTTGGACAGACAGAAAGGAGATCAAATCAGTCAATCCTAAAAGAAACTAATCCTGAATATTCATTGGAAGGACTGAAGCTGAAGCTTCAATACTTTGGCCACCTGGTACGAAGAGCTGACTCATAGGAAAAAGTCCTGATGTTGGGAAAGACTGAGGGCAGGAGAAGGGGACGACAGGATGAGATGGTTGGATGGCATCATTGACTCGATGGACACGAATCTGAGCAAACTCCAGGAGATAGTGAAGGACAGGGAAGCCTGGCGTCCTGCAGTCCATGAAGTCGCAATGAGTCAGACACAGCTGAGCAACTGAACAACAGTACTTCCTTGAGAGCCACGGGAGAGAAACCCGTCTGGCAGCCCCCATCCTTCTCCACCTTGGGCTGATGGACCTGAAAAGGAAGGAGGACATTGAGCTGCACCTGGTAGAATAAAGAGAGGAGACTCTTCAGAACTTCCTTCACCTTAAGACACAACTTAGAATCAAGCATACATGCTGTGGAACCAGAATTAGTAGGCTCCTATTCCCAGCTAGACCTGTTAGGAGTTATGTAATACCAGCTTGGGTAGTTAATACCTCTGAAACTCAGTTTCATCATCTGTAAGTTACTTTCTACAAAAGTCCAAAGGACTCTGGGAAGAGTGGAGTAGGAGTAGGAAGAACCAAGAATCTGTCTCCCCACCTAGAGAAAAATTACACTGGCAGAACCTGTCTGATGTAATTACTTTGGAACCCTGGAGATCTGTTGATTTGGGCAATAGACAGGGTCCTGTGCTGGGCAAAAAGGAACCCTGTCCCTGCCGTATTCGGGATCTGTGCTCTGATCACTGATTGCTGCTTCTCATCACAGGAGTGCAGATAAAGATGGTGGGAAGCCATTGTGGTACCTCCCTCCATTGTTGCAAGCCTCTCCCCAACCAGCTGAAGTGCCTTCTGAAGTATAAGCGAAAGTGCTAATCACTCAGTCTTGTCCGACTCTTTGCGACTCCATAGACTGTAACCCACCAGGCTCCTCTGTCCATGGAATTCTCCAGGCAAGAATAGTAGAGTGAGTGGGTAGCCATTCCCTTCTCCAGGGCATCTTCCCGACCCAGGAATCAAACCCAGTCTTCCGCATTGCAGGCAGATTTTTTTTACTGAGTCACAAGGGAAGCCCTGAGATATAAAAAGCCAGCACTCCTTTTCCCAACACTCCTTCATCTTTCTCTGTTACCGTCTAAAAGCCACACATTAAAGACTAAGACATTTAACAACCTCTATATGTACAGAGAAAATTAGAAAGTGATGAGGTATGCTGAGGGAAAGGCTCAAATAAAGACGTGAAAGGACATTAAGTTTACCCCTCAGCCAGAGCCTCCACAGAGAGTCTACCACAGTCAAAATAAACATATAAAGATAATTGATTCCCAAAGTCACCGCATTATTAGATTCAAATGTCTAGTTTTCAGCACCACCAACAAAAGCCCACAAGGCATATAAAGAAATAAGACATAAGTATACTTATCAGTATAAGCTTATACTTACAGCCCATTAAAGAGGAAAATATAAATCAACAGAACTGTCCCTTAAAAAGGCCTAATGGCAGATATACAAGACAGACATTTTAAAAGAACTTTTTTGGAGCTGCTCAAAGGGATTTCCCTGGTGGTGCAGTGAATAAGAATCTGCCTGCCTAATGCGGGGGAACATGGATTCAATCCCTGGTCCAGGAAGGTTCCACATGCCACGGAGCAACAAAGCTCCACAGCTACTGAGCTCACAAGCTGTGACTACTGATGCCCTTGTACCCAGGGCTTGCGCTCCACAACAAGAACAGCCGTCACAATGAGAAGTCCACACACAGCAATGAAGACCCAGCACAGCCAAAAATACAGAAATAATTATTTTTACTATAAATAAACTTTTTAAAATTAAAAAAAAAGAAAAAAGAACTAGTCTATCACAGACTTCACAAACAAACTTATGGTTACCAAAAGGGAAAGGTGGGGGATTAAATTGAGAGTTTGGGATTGGGGTATAGCCAGAGAACAATAGTTTCAGGTGAATAGCAAAGGAACTCAGCCATACCTACACATCCATTCATACCCAAGACAAATGTTTTTGGTGTTAAAAAAATAAAAATAAAATTTTAAAAAAAGATTTGTGATTAATGTGTACACACTACCATATATAAAATAATCAACAAGGAACTACTGCATAGCACAGAAACTCTACTCAATATTCTACAATAATCTATATGGGAAAAGAATCTGAAAAAGAATGGATGTATGTATGGATATACATATACATAGATAACTGAATCACTTTGCTGGACACCTGAAACTAACATTGTGAAACTAAACCCCAATATAAAATAAAACTAAATTAAAAAAAAAAATCATCAGTCTAAACGCTAGTATTGGGGACTTCCCTGGTGGCCCAGTGATTAACAATCCGCTTTTCAATGCCAGGGACTCTGGTTCGGTCCCTGGTCAGGGAACTAAGATCCCACATGCCTCGGGGTAACTAAGCCTGAGCTCTGCAGCTACTGAGCCGTCATGCTCCAGAGCCCACGTGCTACAACGAGAGAACCTTTGCACCACAACAATGCACCACAACAAAAGCTCCCACAAGACACGATGAAGACTGCACGCGCTACCGCTGAGACCTGACGCAGCCAAATAAATAAATATTTTTAAAAAGTCAGCCCACAGAATGGGAATAAATACTTGCAAAGCATATATCTGAAAAGGAATTAACATCCAGAACATATGTGGATTCTCCAAATTTCTACTTTTGACTTTAATTCATTCAACTGTGGTCAGAAAACTTACTTAGCATGTTGTAATTCTTACAAACATTTTGAGGCTTGCTTTATGGCCTAAAATGTGGTAGATCTTAAAGGATGTTTCTTGTGCACTTTTTCACGGAGTGTTCTATGGATTTTGAGGTCTAGTGGGTTTGTTTTCAGTTCTTCTGTTACCCTGTGGAACATCTGTGTAGTTGTTCTATCCATTATTGGAAGTAGGGTATTGTCATCTCCATCAGCTATTGAGTTTCTATTTGTCCCTTCAATTTTATCAGTTTCGCTTCATGTATTTTGCGGCTCTGTTCTTAGATGGATATCCATTAACCTTTTAATCCTTATAAAATGTCCCATTTTAAAAAAAGTTCCTTTTTCACTCTACTAACAATTTTTTTAAGTCTGTTGTGTCCAGCTTTCTTATGATTGCTGTTTGCACACATATCTATTTTCATTATTTGTATCTCTAAATCTGAAGTGTGTCTCCTGTGGTCACCATGTAATTGAATCTTTTTTAAAAAAAAATTCTAATCTGTCAATCTCTACCTTTTGATTGGATTGTTTAATCCATTCACATTTAATATTATTATTGGTATGCTTGGATTTATGTTTGCTTTTTTATTTTCTGTTTTTTCTGTATGTTGTTCACATACACCTCTTTTTTCACACTATTCCTCTTTTATTGCTTTCTTTTGCCTTAAATGAATATTTTCTTATGTAAAATTTTAATTCCATTAAGTTTTTCACTGTGTGTTTTTGTTATGTTCCTTGTGGATGCATTAGAACTTAACATATACATCTTAACTAATTAGAATATTTTAAATTTATTCTAATTTAATTCCAATAAGATGTAGAAATATATAGCTATTTCTTTTTCCTCCATTTCGTGCTGATAGGTTGCACTTGATCTTAGCCAAAAGGCCAAGAAGCGATCATGCTGATAGGTTGGTACAAAAGTAATTGCAGTTCTTGCACTGTTGAACTTTGCCATTTGATATTGGAATACATTCTTAAATAAATGTGGTTATATTATACATCATTTTAATGTGCATTTCTCTTTTTTGCTAATGATTTATTACTTGCTGTTTATTTTATATTAATTTCAAACCTTGGAAATGATATTAGACAAAAAGCAAATTCAAGGCATTTTCTTATTTGAGTTCAAAATGGGTCATAAAGCAGTAGAGACAACTTGCAACTTCAATAATGCATTTGGCCCAAGAACTGCTAACAAATGTACAGTGCAGAGCCTTGAAGAGGAGGAGCATAGTGGCTGGCCATCAGAAGTTGACAATGACCAATTGAGAGCCATCACTGAAGCTGATTCTCTTACAACTACACCAGAAGTTGCCAAAGAACTCAAAGTTGACCATTCAATGGGTTGTTTGGCATTTGAACCAAACTGAAAGGTGAAAAAGCTCGATAAATAGGTATCTCATGGCTGAGCACAAATGAAAAACATGGACATTTTGAAGTGTCGTCTTCTCTTATTCTACACAACAACAACAAACCATTTCTCAATCAGATTGTGACATGAGACAAAAAGTGAATTTTATACGACAACCAGCAATGACCAGCTAAGTGACCGGACTGAGAAAAAACTCCAAAGCACTTCCCAAAGCCAAACTTGCACCAAAAAAAGGTCATGGTCACTGTTTGGTGGTCTGCTGCTGGTCTGATCCACTACAGCTTTCTGAATCCCAGTGAAACCATTACATCTGAGAAGTATGCTCAGCAAATCAATGAGATATACTGAAAACTGCAATGCCTGCAGCTGGCATTGGTCAACAGGGCCAAATTCTTCTCCATGACAAATTTGACCTCATGTCACAACCAATGCTTCAAAAGTTGAACAAATAGTGCTACGAAGTTTTGCCTCATCTGCCATATTCATCTGCCTTCTTGCCAACCAACTACTACTTCTTCAAGCATATTAACATCTTTTTGCAAGGAAAATGCTTCCACAACCACCAGGATACAGAAAATTCATGGATTTTTATGCCATGGGAATAAACAAACTTATTTCTCATTGGCAAAAATGTGTTGATTGTAATGATTCCTATTTTGATTAATAAAGATGTGTTATAATGAGCTTAGTTATAGTGATTTAAAATTCATGGTCCAAAACTGCAATTATGTTTGCACCAACCTAATATTATTGTTAAACACATTACATCTATATACATTACAAATCCTAAAAAGACACTTATAATTGTTACTTTATATAGTTTTATGCCTTGTAAAGAAACTGAGAGGAAAGTACATATAAAGTTTGCTATACTAGCCTCCTTATTTACCATTTCTAGTTGTCTTCCTTTGCTTCTGTGGAACTGAGTCATCATCTGGTGTCATTTCCTTACTCCAAGGCAGCTTCGCTCCGATTATATCTTCTGTGCTGTTGTCAAATATTTTACATTTTTATATGCTATAGGCCTAATAATACAATTTACATATATATACTATACACACACACACACACATACACACACACACAAACACACACAATTGCTTTTAAAATTAGTTAAGAGGAGAAAGGAAAACAAATAAGCATTTATGCTGTCTTTCATCATTACTTGACATATACTGGTGCTATTTGTCTTTTCATGTGGACTTCAGTTACATTCTGAGATTTTTTTTTTTTTATTAGTTGGAGGCTAATTACTTTACAATATTGTAGTGGTTTTTGTCATACACTGACATGAATCAGCCATGGATATACATGTATTCCCCATCCCGATCCCCCCTCCCACCTCCCTCTCCGCCCAATCCCTCTGGGTCTTCCCAGTGCACCAGGCCCGAGCACTTGTCTCATGCATCCAGCCTGGGCTGGTGATCTGTTTCACCCTAGAAAATATACACGTTTCACATTCTGAGATCTTTTGCTCTTAGCCTGAAGAACTTCTTTCCATACTTCTTATCAAGTGGCTCTTTGAGCAGCAATTCTCCCAGTTTTTGTTTACCTGAAAACCTCTACATTATGCCTTCACTTTTGAAAGACAATTAAAAAAAATATTTATTTATTTTTAGTTATTTGGCTGTGCCAGGTCTTAGTTGTGGCATTCATAATCTTTTTAGTTGTGGCATGCAAACTCCTAGCTGCGGCATGTGGGATCTGGTTTTTGGTTTTTTGTTTAAATATTTATTTATTTGGCTGGGCCAGGTTTTAGTATATGTGCTGCCAAAGTGAGCACTGGGCCAGGTTTTAGTTGCAAAGGTCTTTGATCTTTGCTGTGACCCACAAGTTCCCTTAGTGTGGTGTGCGGGACCTTCTTTTTTATTTAATATTGATTGATTGATTGATGCAATTATTTGGCTGTGTGGGAGGTTAGTTGCATCACTCTGGATCTTCCATTTCTGTGCATGAATTCTCTAGCTGTAAAAGCATGGGCTCAGTAGTTGCAGCACCAGGCATAGTTGACCAGCAGCAGTGTGGGATCTTAACTCCTTGACCAGGGACCAAACCCAAGTTCCTCACATGGCAAGGCAAATTCTCAACCACTGGACCACCAGGGAAGTCAGTCGCCAGAATCTAGTTCTTGCTTAACAGTGTTTCTCCCCAACACTGGAATATGCTGTCCCACTGCCTTCCAGTCCCCATTGTTTCTGATGAGGAGTCAATTGTGAATCCTTTGGGGTCTCCTCTTCTGTGGTTTTTCTCTTGCTCTTTCAAGGTTTTCTCTTTGTCTTTAGCATTTTTACTGTGATGTGCCTGGGTCAGGAGCTCTTTGCTTGTGTTCATTTTGCTTGGAGTCCATTGAGCTTAGATTGCTTTGTTTCTCATCAAATTTGGGAAGTTTTCAGCTTTTTTTTTTTTTTTTTTTTTTACTCTTCCTACTTCTCTTCCCCTTCTGGTATTTCCAGTACATGTATGTTGATGAGCTTATGGTGTCCCATATTTCTCTGAGGCCCTATTCATTTCTTTTATTGTCATAAAATATACATAGAATTTACCATTCTAGCCATATTTAGCTGTACAATTTAGTGGCATTATGTATCTACACAATGTTATACAACCATCACCGCTATCCATTTATCAGCCCAGAGAGAAACTCTGTACTCATTAAAAAATAACTCCCCATTCTTGTCTTCCTTTGCCTCTGTTAATGTCTATTATTTTTTCTGTCTCTACATCTGGTCAACTTTTAAACTTTAACCACAGCAGCTCCCTTTTTAGTCACACTTTCACATAGGGAAGGAGGGGCAATTCATTGGCTTATATACATAATTTGACAAAATAACTGCCTAGGGAAAAAAAAATAGAGAAATATAAGCCAATGGCCACTGGGAATGGTGGTGTTTCATCTCACCAAGGACTTCAGAATATCTTTGTTTATCAGTAGGACAAATCTCAGCTTAAATTAGCAAAGGTTATATAAAGTTAGTTGATTCCCTTATCTGACTACACAGCATAGATGAATGGTTTCAAGGGCAAGCCCAGGGAAAGGAATAGTGCCTGAGTATGTTGTCTGCTCATGTTCCAAAAGATTATAACCTCAAAATTTATGGTTTTAAGGAATTACTGTTTATATCAATTATTTGCTGTAAGATGATAAGATGATGAAAAGAGTTTTTGCACAAGACTTAACATGTTTTTCAAATAACAGGTTGGTTGGCTATGAAGAGAAGCTCCTATTATAATCAAAGTCATTTCAAAACATGTCACCAGAAATGCATTCAAAAATTACTAGAGCAGGGACTTCGCTCATGGTCTGGTGGTTAAGAATCCACCTTCTAATACAGGGCCCTTGGGTTCGATGCTAAAGAGCAGCTAAGTCCAATAGCCACAACTTATAGAGCACACATGCCACAGTGAAAGATCCTGCACGATGGAATAAAGATCCTGCATGCCACAACTAAGACCCAATGCAGCCAAATACATACATACATACATAAAATAATCTGGGGCAGGAGGGCTATTTTAAAAAGTTTTAAAAAATTAATTTATTTATTTTAATTGGAGGCTAATTAGTTTACAATATTGTGGTGGTTTTTGCCATACGTTGACATGAATCAGCCACAGGTGTACATGTCCCCTGTCCCAAACCCCCATCCCATCCCTCTGTGCTGTCCCAGTGCACCTGTTTCATGCATCGAACTTGGACTGGTCATCTATTTCACATATGGTAATAAACATGTTTCAATGCTATTCTCTCAAATCATCCTGCCCTCACCTTCTCCCAGAGTTCAAAAGTCTGTTCTTTATACCTGTGTCTCTTTTGCTGTCTTGTACATAGGGTCGTCATTACCACCTTTCTAAATTCCATATATATGCATTAATATACTGTATTGGTGTTTTTCTCTCTGACTTACTCCACCCTGTATAGCAGACTCCAGTTTCATCCACCTCATTAGAACTCAAATGCCTTTTTTTAATAGCTAAGTAATATTCCATTGTGTGTATGTACCACAACTTTCCTATCCATTTGTCTGCTGATGGATATCTAGGTTGCTTCCATGTCCTAGCTATTGTAAACACCGCTGCAATGAATATTGGGGTACACGTGTCTCTTTCAATTCTGGTTTCCTCGGTGTGTATGCCCAGCAGTGGGATTGCTGGGTCATATGGCAGTTCTATTTCCAGTTTTTTAAGGAATCTCCACACTGTTCTCCATAGTAGCTATACTAGTTTGCATTCCCACCAACAGTGTAAGAGGGTTCCCTTTTCTCCACACCTTCTCCAGCATTTACTGTTTGTAGACTTTTTGATAGCAGCCATTCTAACTGGTGTGAAATGGTACCTCATTGTGGTTTTGATTTGCATTTCTCTGATAATGAGTGATGCTGAGGATCTTTTCATGTGTTTGTTAGTCATCTGTATGTCTTCTTTGGAGAAATGTCTGTTTAGTTCTTTGGCCCATTTTTTGATTGAGTCATTTATTTTTCTGGTATTGAGCTGCATGAGCTGCTTGCATACTTTGGAGATTAACTGTCAGTTGCTTCATTTGCTATTATTTTCTCCCATTCTGAAAGCTGTCTTTTCACCTTGCTTATAGTTTCCTTTGTTGTGCGAAAGCTTTTAAGTTTAATTAGGTCCCATTTGTTTAGTTTTGCTTTTATCTCCAATATTCTGGGAGGTGGTTCATAGAGGATCTTGCTGTGATTTATGTCAGAGCCCATGTTTTCCTCTAGGAGTTTTATAGTTTCTGGTCTTACATTTAGATTTTTAATCCATTTTGAGTTTATTTTTGTGTATGGTATTAGAAAGTGTTCTAGTTTCATTCTTTTCCAGGTAATTGACCAGTTTCTCCAGCACTACTTGTTAAAGAGATTGTCTTTTCTCCATTGTAAATGCAGAAAAATCTTGCATGATGCAATACAGATCCTGCAGGCCACAACTAAGACCCAATGGAGCCAAATACATACATACATATATAAATACATACATATAATAATCTGGGGCAGGAGGACTATATTAAAAAGTTTTTTAAAAAATTATTGGAGCACTTGTACCTCCTGAGCCTGATAGGTATGGGCAAATAGTATCCTTTTCAGGACTGAGGGAGGGTATATGTCTCTCTAAATGTTCAATGTGGAGAATCTTTTTTTAGCAAGAGCAGCTAAGCTGTACCTGTTCCTGTGATACAACAGGAAATATGGAAACTTGATCTTTATTCTTGGTTCTTGACATAGAGCTCCTAAATGGCTTGGAATTCCTTGAGTCATCCGGTGTTTTTTTTTTTTTTCCCCCTAATGAAGCGTTTCTTGGCAGGGCTCTAGATGGCTTCAGGATGGGCCTTGTCACCAGAAAAGCCAGGGTATGATTAGAGAGTTAGAATTTTCAACCTTAATTCCTGGTCAGAGAACTGAGATCCCACATGCCACAGAGCAACTAAGCTGAACGCACCTCAATGAAAGAGCCTAAGTACTCTAGAGCCTACACTCGGCAACGGGAGAAACCCCCACAAGCCACAACGAAGACTCAATGCAGCCAAAAAAAAGAGAGAAAAGTAAAGCGCTTTCCTGAGTTCTGTGAGTTATTCTAGCAAATTATCAAACCTGAGGAGGGGCTATGGGAACCCCCAACTTATAGCTGGGCTTGGTCAAACATTCACGAGGCCCAGGACTTGTGATTGACATCTGAAGTGGAGGACCACTGAGGGGAATGAATCTTTATTTTTTTTTTGGGGGGGGGAGACTGAATCTTTAAATCTGTGGAATCTGATGCTAATTCTCGGTAGGTCATGTCAGCAAGTCGAAGAAATGATGTTGGAAAAGACACCACCTATTTCATGTCAGGAGGAAAAAAAAAAGCCTCTCATTTGGTGTCAGAAGTGCTGTGGCTAAAAACAGTAAAGAAGCTCCTTTACACATCTGCCAGAAGAAATAATTTCTGTATGTTCATGTCCAGGCTCTATACATTTTATGGGCAATAATGTGAAAACTCTTTCCTCTTACTTTCTTCCTATTTTTTTTTTCTCCCTGAAATGGTCTGTACCAATTCTCATGCCTCTCCAGGCATCAGTGGACCAGAAACAGTATTTTTAGGAAGGCATGAGCCTTTTATGGTTTTATTTTGGATACGCATTATATCAATAAAAGCCTAATCAATCAAAAAACAGCCTCTGTTTTCTAGAAAATTCAAAGCATTGAAAAGCCCTAAGTCCCCTGTATATTTATTACAAATATACAAAACAGTCACTCAGCCTGCAAAATCCTGACCCGGAAAGAATAAAAGTTACACACCATTTCCTCCACTCATGAAGTGGTATGGTTGGCAACTACTTCACCTGTGAACCGTTCTGTCACAGGTTCATAGTGTTCACAAGGTCTTAAGCCCCGCCTTCCTCACAGTATAAGTCCCTTCCAGATCATTCCCTTCCCCATTTGGGATTTGGAGCCAGATAACCTTGGTTCCTTCTTGAAAGTGAAAGTGGAAGTCACTCAGTCGTGTCTGACTCTTTGCGACCCCATGAACTATACAGTCCATGGAATTCTCCAGGCCAGAATACTGCAGTGGGTAGCCCTTCCCTTCTCCAGGGGATCTTCCCAACCGAGGGATCGAACCCAGGTCTCCCGCATTGCAGGCGGATTCTTTACCAGCTGAGTCACCCGGGAAGACCAAGAATACTGGAGCGGGTAGCCTGTCCCTTCTCCAGCAGATCTTCCCTACCCAGGAATCGAACCAGGGTCTCCTGCATTGCGGGCAGATTCTTTACCAGCTGAGCTACTGCCATTTTGTAAGGTGCGTGATCTAAGACGCACCACTTACCCTTTCCGGGCCTTAGCTTCCCCATATAACAATGTGCGGAACATGTGACACATCTCTCATCAGGGAATCTGAAGTCCAGGACGTTTCTTTCAGTCTTTGCCCTTTGCCCCTCTTCCAAGTCATGATGTTCATTTCTCATCAACCAGAGACACTGGAGGAGGCAAGTGTCATCGGAGCGTAACTGCTTTCAGAGGAGCTGGACGTGGAAGAGTGCTGACAGGAGTAGATAATATGTTTTCTTTCATAGCTGCCCTTTACACTGTTCTGCTGAATTCTGACTCAGATGAAGTCTCAGGCAGAGCCCAGGGCCTTTCAGTTTCTCTTGGTCACTAACAAATTAATTCCCTTTAGTTGGGTATTTAAAACTCCAGCCTGATCCAGGTAAACATGATATTGTCTCACTGGACTAAAAGCTTCTTTCCTCTTTCTACCGGTCAGGCCTGATTTAGGCTTAGATGTTTACAGAGGAGAAAGGCAGGGAGGAGGAGATTTCTTCCTGGCTTTTCCTCTGCCCCCTCTTGCAGGATTCTGTGGCATCTAACCTGGGGGAGAGGAGGGTGAGAAAGGTGGGAGAAGGCGAGGGGGTGATAGGCAGGTTTTTTAAAAGGACAGAATCCCACACTACTGGTAGTTTTCCTCTGCCATGCCAGAAACCATGAAGGTGCAGATCCAGCCCTTGTCAGATGTTATACTCTGACCCATTTCACCTGATTTCCCTGCTGGCAAAGCCACTACCTGCAGAGACCTTCTGTCCACAGACAGCTCCTAAGCACCTCTCACCTTTAGGTATTGTCAGGCCCGAGGCAGTGACTAGACCCCTTGTGTGTCCCCAGACCCAAAAGTCAAGTTCTAGAGGTGGTTTCATGAAACCCTCATTTGGCCAGGATTTACAAAGTGACCATGCT
Source organism: Odocoileus virginianus (assembly GCF_023699985.2). Classification (NCBI taxonomy): domain Eukaryota; kingdom Metazoa; phylum Chordata; class Mammalia; order Artiodactyla; family Cervidae; genus Odocoileus; species Odocoileus virginianus. The sequence goes on along the minus strand of NC_069684.1, from coordinate 51,407,118 downwards.
TTTTGTCAGCAGAGTGTGTGGTTGGTTCATGCATCAGAGAAGGGAATCCCAGCCCACCACCACTAACTCACTCTAAAAAAACTTAAGAAGTTCTATTACTTTCTAAAAAAATTTATTTACTTGATTGAGCTGGGTCTTAGTTGTGTCAGTCACGGTTTTTTAGTTGCAGCATGTGGGATCTAGTACCCCAACCAGGGATTGAACCTGGGCCCCTGCACTGGACCACAGGACCACCGAAGAAATCCCCTCTATTACCTTTCTTGATTATTCTCTTTGCTTCTTCTTACAGACATTTGGGTGGAGGGTGATAAGCTAATAATAGCAAAATTTACCCTCTGCAGGCATTAGTTTCCTCATATATAACAACGTGGGGAGCATGTGATGTATCTCTTATCAGAGGTCTGAAGTCCAGGACATTTCTTTCTAGTCTTTGCACTTTGCATCATCTTTGAGCACGACCTACATGGAGCACCTGACCCCCTCCTGCTCACGGTTTTGGAGCCTCTGATAAAACACTTAAACAAAAGGAAAAGTCAAATTTGTATCCAATGTACAAAGTATATTTGTATATACTTAGGATTATGCTTTTAAACTTATTGCCTGAGAAGGTTCTCACAAAATCAATCACACATTCCACAAGTTTGAATTCCTCTCTCTGATCCCACGTCTGCAGATGAGCAGAGACTTCACATAGATTTCTGTGTACACTGAAAACACATGTGTATTTTTCTTGGCACCAGACTATGAGGGAGCAAAAGCGTCTGGCAACTTTCAGCAGAAGCAAGTGAAAGTCTACTTGCGTGTGAGGAACAGTCATGCCTGCAGGACTTTCCCATAGATTGCCTCCTGACACAGTGATGTTTTCCTATAATTTACAGTCTGCTCTCTTCAATACCTCTAGGGTTGACAGAAAGAAATACATTTGGGAAATACAATGACCTTTTCCCCCAGTCTACTCCTTCAGCAATTTTGCCACAAGAGTAGCTTCTTCTGAAGTGTTTTTCTACAGAAAAGTATCACTTTACCTATTTTCCAAGTAGTCTCATAGGTGAAAGAAGATGCAAGCAACTCTGTTCTGTATGTTCTGTGCATGAACCCACTGTAGGTCAGCATTTTTGCTTATGGGAACATGACTTCAAAGACCAACCTGAGAGGCTTCCCTGGTGATCTGGTGGTTTTGGACTCCATGCTTGCAATGCAGGGGGCCCGGGTTCAATCCCTGGTCAGAGAAGTAGGTCCCACATGGCTCAACTAAAGACTAAGACTCAGCACAGACAAATTAAAAAGAAAAAGACCAACCTGAACAGGTTTTACACTTTTCTTAATTGAAAGCTCACTCATATTGCTGAATCAAAGTTTATGCTAAAACATTCTTCAGACTCATTTTGGAGAGATTAGCAGCAGATGACAGGTAGGTGCCTGTATTCGTTCTACTGCAAACTTATCAACTGGGAAACTTAATCAACAGAAATTTACTGTCTCACAGTTCTACAGGCTAACACCATGAGATCAAGCTGTTGGCAAAGCTGATTCCTTTTGCTGTGATGGAAGGATTTGCTCTAGAACTCTATCCTCAGCTTGTAGATGTCCGTCTTCACATTCATATGGCATTTGCCCTGTATCTGCTCATTTTTCTTCATTAAAAAAAAACAAACCTCTATTCTTCGGATCGTATCATCTCTATCTATAAATTCAACGGCTTTCTCTCCTGTCAGTTGAAATCTACTGTTGAGCCTCTTGTTTTTGTTGTTTTTGAGCCTCTTTAGTGCAGTTTTCATTTTAGTTCTTAAACTTTTCAACTTCAGACTTTCCCTTTAGTTCTTTTTTATAATTTCTGTCTCTCATATTCTCTATGTGATGAGATATTTTCATCACACCTTCCTTTACCTCTTTAAGCACAATTTTCTTTAATTGTTTGAGCTTATTTATTGTTACAGCTGTGACGTGTTATTCAGTCTGGGCCCTCTCACAGACAATTTCTGTTATTTGTTTTTTCCCCTTGTATGGATCACACTCACTTTCCTGTTTCTTTGCATGTCTTCTTTTTGTCTTTTAATTCTGAAAATCGGACAGCTTGGGTAATAAATTGTAGCAACTTTCAATACTGAGTTATCCTCCCCCTATTCCTCAGAGTTTGCTGTGGTAGCTATTTGTTTGTTAAGTGAATTAGTTGGGCTTTTTATTTTTTTTAATATTTATTTATTTGGCTGTACCAGGTGTTAGTTGCAGCACTTGGGATATTTTAGTTGCAGCTGTGGCATTCGAACTCTTAGTTACAGCATGTGGGATCTAATTCCCTGATGGGATGGAACTCAGGTCCCCTGCATTGGGAATGCAGGGAAGTCCCTTGGCTGGACTATTTTAGCAAATTCTATTTCTCTATCATCGCGAAGGCCTTAATGTTGCTCACCATGGGGCACTGCCCTGAGGTTGTACAGTCACTCAGTGATTAGCAAGGTACTTTATTAAAAAAGTATTATTTTTTCATTTTTGGCTGCACTGGGTCTTCACTGCTGTGTGCAGGCTTTCTCCAGTTGCAGCGAGCAGGGGCTACTCTTTGTTGTGGTGTACAGGCTTCGCCTTGCTGTGGTTTCTCTTGTTTCAGAGCATGGGCCCAGTAATTGTGGCACATGGGCTTAGTTGCTCCATGGCATGTGGGATCTTCCTGAACCAGGGACCGAACCCATGTTTCCTGCATTGGCAGGTGAATTCTTATTCACTCTTCCACCAGGGACGTCCAGCAGGGCACTTCTTGATTATACCTTTCCCTGATGTGTTGGCTGCTTCTTTTAATATTACACCCAGCTGTTAGCTTTCTCTAATTGCTGGCTGACAAACTCTATTATTATTGACAATGTCCTTGAGCATAAGTTGCCCACAATCCGATTCAGTTAAATGTGAGGCCCTTTCCAGGGATACAAACAAGTTGATGTGAGGATGATTGAGAGTCCAGTATTCTCAGTCTGCCACAGCTTTTGTAGAGCTCCCACTCCATGAGATGGCAAGTGGATGAATGGACTCTTGACTTCCTGGCTTCACGTCTCCTAGAATTTAGCCTCTGCAACATGAAACTGTGGTGAGGGAGTTGAGGTGGAAGCATGAGAAATGCTGGCAACCTGTCCCTCCTAGGAAGACACCATAGCCCTTTACTGGGAACTGCGGAATAGGGAACCTTATCTTCTTGGCCACAGCTACCTGGAGAGGTAAATCTGTTATATTGACATTGGGTTAATGGGAGTAAAAGCAGGTCATCATTCAAGTGCTGTAGACATTTGCTATTTTTGCTGAAATTTAGTAGATCTTTTTGAATAAATATTGTATTTGCTGTATGTCCTTAGGACAATTTCCACAGACTTTAAATAGCTGTTGTTCTCTAAAACATCCACCAGTTGTAGTTGTTTGGCTGGGAGTGAGAACTTCTAAAATGGTATCTTACTGTAGATTTTAATTGCATGTCATTAATATCATAAGGTTGAACATTTTTCACTTCATCCTGGGTCATTTGTGTTAGTTTATGCCTGTCTGCCCTCAGATCCATTCCTCATGTTTTCCTGCAGTGCACTGCAAAGGGGCTCACTCCATGGGCTCCCATGTCAACTGGCTTCTGGCTGAGTTTGGTTAATAGGAAACACTGAGGGGAGGACACTTGAAGGCAGAAGGGTGAAGCCAAGGGGTTCTCCCCTCCCTTCTCTACCCTGGGCTTTGCCTGCTGCGACTGTGGCTTGGGCTTTTCCCGGACATGCTCACTGCAATTTCAGCTTCCATTGGGTAATATAACCTTTTGGGGCCCTAGAACACTTTCTCCTTCCTTTGCCTCCTTCCAGCTGAGGGAATGGGAATAGCTTCCCACATTGTCCTCACTATTCCCTCTGCCTTCCAGCTCCTCCATCACCTGTATAACTAGTGCCCTATGTTAAATTCCCTCTGCTGTAAACACTTGACATGGTATCTGCATGTCAGATTAGACTCTGATACAACACTAATGCATCCTTTTCTGGCAAAGTCTTAGTTGTCACTTTTTTATCTTATAGTCTCCCCTCTTTTTAATTCTTAGGAGTTCTTTATATATTTTATATTAAAGTATGTATTTTATACTAGTCCTTTATTGTATGTGTTGGAAATCTCTCCTCTCAGTTTATGATTTGCTTTTTCACTCTTCATGATGACTTTTCTAAAATAATTTTATTTTATTGTTTATTTTCCGCTGTACTGGGTCTTCGTTGCTGTGCAGGCTTACTCTAGTTGCAGTGAGCAGGGGCTCCTATCTAGTTGTGGTGCACGGGCTTCTCACTTCAGTAGCCTCTAGACTTGTTGTGGGCTCTAGGGCATGCGGACTTCAGTAGTTGCAGCACGTGGCTTTGTAGTTTCAGCTCCCAGGCTTTAGGACACAAGGCTCAGCAGCTGTGGGGCATGGGCTTAGCTACTTCCCGGCATGTGGGATCTTCGAAGATCAGGAACCAAAACCCCATCGCCTGCATTGGCAGGCAGACTCTTCACCACTGAGCTACCATGGAAGCCCTTCATGATGACTTCTGATGAACAGTTTCTAGAGTTAATGAGGTAGTCTACTTTCGAAATATGTTTTCTTGATGGTTTGTGCTTTTTGCATCTTTTTTTAAGAAATCACTTCCTATACTTCCCTAAATAACTTCTGTTCAAAATCTTCTTAGTTTAACCTTCCACTTTTAAGTCTATAAGATACACTGAACTAATTTTAGTATAAAATACAAGGTAGGCTCAATCTCATGTTTTCTCATATTGATAACCAATTATCCCAGCACTATTTTTACTGAAAATCTTTCCTTTTCCTCACTGATCTTATATTTCTCTATACTGACAGGACTTAATTCTGTACCCTCTATTCTGTCTCATTATTATATTATTTATCCCTGAATTATTACTATGCTATCTATATTATACTACACTATATTATTAATATGCTATCTTCAAACTATATATTAAAGCTTTATAAGAATTTTTCAGCTGGTGAACTAAATTCTCTTACCTGTTCTTTTATAGATATGTTTTGGCTATTCTTGACCCATTTACTCTTTTACATAAATTTAATATAAATTTATCAAGTTCCACAGAAACTTAATTTTGAATAAAACTATGTTGAATTTGTAGATCAATTGTAGGAGTGGGAATAATTGACATCTTTGTTGTATTTAGTCTTTCAATCTATGAGCCTATTTCACAATTTGTCTTTAATGTCTTTCAATAAAATGTTAATATTTTCTTTTAAAGATTTTATTCATCTTTTGTTAGATTTGCTTTTAGGTCCTTTTTTATGTATAAATGTATCTTTCTATTTGACTGCATTATTTAACTGGTTGTTACTGTATATAAAAACACAAAAGATTTGAAGGGAGTCAAAAGGTACAGGCTTCCAGTTATAAAAGAAATAAGTCATGGGAATATAATGTATAGCATGGTGACTATAGTTAATAATACTATAATGCATATTTGAAAAGATGTTAAGGGAGCAAATCTTAAAAGTTCTCATCACAAGAAGAAAATTCTGTAATTATATATGCTGAGGGATGCTAACTAGACCTATTGTGGTGATCATATTGCAATACATACAAATATCGAATCATCATGTTGTACACCTGAAACTAATATAATGTTACATGTCAATTATACTTCCAAAACTGAAAGATTTTTGTACATTGATTTTCTATTTACCGGTTTTGATAAATTCTCCTATTTGAATAACTCATTTCAACTGGTTTTTCTATATAGATGTTGCCAATAGACATGAATTGTATCAAATCTTTTTTTCTACTTCTTTTGAGCTAATCATATGGTTTTCTCCTTTAATTTGCTTTTCTACTACTCTTGCATTCCAGGTAAGTTGTGAGAAGACAGGAAAAAGGCATGATTGTTAAGCTTTTTTGGTGTAATCAGGGAGACTGAAGTCTCAGAGGGAGGCCTTGCTTTCAGCGTGATGGCTCAACAGAAGTTTAGCAATCACTGAGGGAAATCCTAAATCCAATGGGCCCGAGGGCAAACACAGGGTCTTGCACAAACACCGCCTCAGAGACAAGGAAATCAGCTGAAATATCATAACTCCAGAAAAGTGAGGCCCATAAGCCTTGTGGGGCTTCCCTGGTGACACAGATGGTAAAGAATCCACCTGCAATGCAGGAGACCTGGGTTTGATCCCTGGTTGGGAAGATCCCCTGAAGAAGGGAACAGCTACCCATTCCAGTATTCTGACCTGGAAAATTCCAATGGACAGAGGAGCCTGGCGGACTATAGTCCATGGGGTCACAAAGAGTTGGACACGACTTAGCAACTTTCACTTTCATAAGCCCTGTGAAGGTTATGGTTGGAAGAAACTTGGAGCCTGGGAAGAGAGGCCTGATGCATTGACTCAGACTGGAGAGCATTGTGGGAATAAAGATATCAGCAGTAAGTAGGAGAACATGATGCAGCACCAGACACACCGATGAGGCCAGCAGAGCAGAGAATGGTTATTATTATGATAAGGTTCAAATTCATGTTGTTCAAGGGTCAGCTGTAGTCTTAAAAAATGAATTGCTGAAATTAGAACATTCCCTCATATCATAGGCAAAAATAAACTCAAAATAGTTTAAAGACCTAAATATAAGACCATAAAACTCCTAGGGGAGAACACAGGCAAAACATTCTCTGACATAGATCACAGCAATAGTTTCTTAGATCAGTCTCCCAAGGCAAATAAACAAAAACAAAAACTAATAAATGGAACCTAATCAAACTTAAAAGCAAAGGAAACCATCAAAAAAAAAAAAAAAAAAGACAACCTACAGAATGAGAGAAAATATTTGCAAATAATACGACCAACAAGTGGTTAATTTCCAAAATATAAAAACAGCTCATACAACTCAATATTAAAAACACACACACACACACACACACACACACAATAAAAAAATGGGCAGAAGACCTCAATAGGTATTTCTCCAGAGAATACAGATGACCTTACAGGCACATGAAAAAATGCTCAATGTTGCTAATTATTAGAGAATTGCAAATCAAAACTACAATGAAGTATAACCTCACACCAGTCAGAATGGCTATCATCAATAAGTCTACAAATAATAAATGTTGGAGAGAGTGTAGAGAAAAGGGAATCCTCCTACACTGTTGGTGGGAATGCAAATTTTTATGGCCACAATGGATAACAATGTGGAGGTTCCTTAAAAAAAAAATTTTAAATAAAGCTACCATTTGATCCAACAATCCCACTCCTGGACATATATCCATAAAAGATGAAAGCTCTAATTCAAAAAGATACATGTACCCCAAAGTTCACAGCAGCACTATGTACAATAGCCAAGACATGGAAGCAAATTATCCATCAACAGATAAATGGATAAACAAGGTGTGGTATTTATATGCAATGGGATATGACTCAGCCAAAAAAAAAAAAAAAGAATGAAATATTGCATTTGCAACATGATGGACCTAGAAATTATCATGCTAAGTGAAGTAAGTCAGAAAGAGAAAGACTAATATTATATGATATCACTTACATGTGGGTTCTAAAAAATAGTACAAATGAATCTATTAACAAAACAGAAACAGACTTGTAGCATAGAAAACAACCTTGTGGCTACCAAAGGGTAAAGTGGAGGGAGGATAAATGAGGAGTATGGGATTAATACACACTACTATATATAAAACAGATACTCAACAACCATTTACACAAGGGGGATTTCCCTAGTGGTCCAGTGGCTAAGACTCCCATGCTCCCAATGCAGGTTTCCTTGTCAGGGAATTAGATCCCACTTGCTGCAACTAAGAATTTGCACGTTGCAATGAAGGTCAAAGATTCTTCGTGCCGCATCTAAGACCCAGGATAGCCAAATAAATAAATAAATATTTTTAGAAAAAGAATGTACATAGGGAGCTACATTCAATATCTTGTCATAACTTAAAAGGGAAAGTAGTCTGATAAATATATATAGCTGAATCATTTTGTTGTATAACAAAACTATCATAAACTGAAATGAACTAACAATATTGTAAATCAATTATGCTTCACTGTTTAAAAATGAATTCCCTTTAAATTTTTTTAAAAATGGAAAATGAAAAATTCAAATGGAAGAACACCTTGATTTCTAAAATATGATTATCCTTTTGTGAAACTACATTGTCTGACATTTTCCAATAATCTTCAGGAGCTATTGGGATTTACCCACAACTTTTGAGAGCAGACTGGATGGTAGTGCCTTTCTAGAATGTCTGGTATGATTGTTTTAAGACAAAGTCCCTGGCAAGAGTGAAGAGAACGAGGGCTTCCCTGGTGGGCCAGTGGTTAAGAATCCACCTTGCAACATAGGGGCAATAGTTCAATCCCTGGTCCAGGAGGATTCCACTTGCCGCAGAGCAACAAAGCCTGAAAGACACAACTGCTGAGCCAGTTGTGAGCCTGGGAGTGGCAACTACTGAAGCCCCTGTGGTCTACAGCTCATGCTCCACAACAAGAGAAACCACCGCAATGAGAGGCCTGAGCACTGCAACCAGAGAGCAGCTCCCACTTGCTGCAACTAGAGAAAGCCCGTCTGCAGCAACCGAGACCCAGTGTAATCAAAAATAAATAAATCTTTTAAAGAGTGTACAAGTATATATGACCCACAGCAAAAGACATTCAGAATTTTTTTAAGTAAGAAAAAGGTATGAAAGTAAGACAACATAATAAGATCTTTTAAAAGCCCAAACTAAAGAAACACATATGTACGTGCATCAGTTCAGTTCAGTCACTCAGTCTTTTTGACTCTTTGCGACCCCACGGACTGTAGCACACCAGGCTTCCCTGTCTATCACCAACTCCCAGAGCTTACTCAAACTCATGTCCATCAAGTCGGTGATGCCATCCAACCGTCTCATCCTCTGTCATCCCCTTCTCCCACCTTCGATCTTTCCCAGCATGAGGGTCTTTTCCAATGAGTCAGCCCTTTGCATCAGGTGGCCCAAAGTATTGGAGTTTTAGCTTCAGCATCAGTCCTTCCAACGAATACTCAGGACTGATTTTCTTTAGGATGGACTGGTTGAATCTCCTTACTGTCCAAGAGACTCTCAAGAGTCTTCTCCAACATTGCAGTTCACAGGGATCCATTCCTCAGCGCTCAGCTTTCTTTGTAGTCCAGCTCTCACATCCATACATGACTACTGGGAAAACCATAGCTTTGACTAGATGAACCTTTGTTAGCAAAGTAATGTCTCTGCTTTTTAATATGATGCCTAGGTTGGTCATAGCTTTTCTTCCAAGGAGCAAGCGTCTTGTAATTTCATGGCTGAAGTCACCATCTGCAGTGATTCTGGAGCCCAAGAAAATGAAGTCTCTCACTGTTTCCATTGTTTCTCCATCTATTTGCCATGAAGTGATGGGACCAGATGCCATGATCTTAGTTTTCTGAATGTTGAGTTTTAAGCTAACTTTCACTCTCCTCTTTCACTTTCATCAAGAGGCTCTTTAGTTCTTTGCTTTCTGCCATAAGGGTGGTGTCATCTGCATATCTGAGGTTACTGATATTTCTCCTGGAAGTCTTGATTCCAGCTTGTCCTTCATCCAGTTCAGCATTTTGCATGATGTACTCTGCATAGAAGCTAAATAAGCAGGGTGACAATCTACAGCCTTGACGTACTCCTTTCCCTATTTGGAACCAGTCTGTTGTTCCATGTCCAGTTCTAACTGTTGCTTCCTGACCTGAATATAGATTTCTCAAGAGGCAGGTCAGGTAGACTGGTATTCCCATCTCTTTAAGAATTTTCCACAGTTTATTGTGATCCATACAGTCAAAGACTTTGGTGTAGTCAATAAAGCAGAAGTAGATGTTTTTCTGGAACTCCCTTGCCTTTTCAACAATCCAATGGATGTCGGCAATTTGATCTCTGGTTCCTCTGCTTTTTCTAAATCCAGCTTGTACCTCTGGAAGTTCTTGGTTACATACTGTTGAAGACTAGCGTGAAGGATTTTGAGCATTACTTTGCTACCATGTGAGATGAGTGCCAATTGTGCAGTAGTTTGAACATTCTTTGGCATTGCCTTTCTTTGGGACTGGAATGAAAACTCATCTTTTCCAGTCCTGTGGCCACTGGTGAATGCATGTGCCTGCCTATGGGTAACTAAAATATTTGTTAATCTCCACAAAAATCCTGTAACTGAGTTCTTCTCGTTTTCCTAAGAATGTCAAAATCCACATTCAATTCAAATGTAAAAGGTGAAAAGAACTAAGTGAAAATATTCCCTCCCAACGCTTTCCCTCAGATTTCTACTTACTCTCCTAAAATATAATCATTTCTTGAGTGTCTTTCTAAACCTATTTTGTGCATATCCAAGGAAAAACATATAATATATGCATTATGTATACACTCCCCGCTCCTGCTCAGTGTTTTGCATTTAATGGCATATTTTGAAGATTAATTCATATTAACAACAGAGACCTTCCTCATTTATTTTTAGTGAGGCGTAGTATAATATTGTATGGTTAACTGCATGTACCATTATTTGTTTGTTTTAGTTTGTTTGAGGTTTTTCCCTCTGGTATGAAACACTAACAGATATGGACTTAAAAAAACAAAACTGTAACCATAAAAAAACACACAAAAACTGTAACCATAATATAACACTATTATCACAGTTAAATTAACAACTCCTCAATATCATCACATATCTAATCAATATCTGAATTAAATGATCACATGTCAATTTTTAAACCTTTCCACAATTTGAATCACAATCTAAATAAGATGAATAAGCTGTGGGCTTCCCTGGCCGCTCAGTGGTAAGGAATCCACCTGCCAAGGCAGAAGACACATGTTCCATCTCTGATCCAGTAAGATCCCACATGCCTCAGGCAACTAAGCCCTTGCCAGAACTATTGAGCCTGTGTTCTACAGCTGAGGAGTGGCAATTACTCAAGCCCCGGAGGGGGCTGGGGGTGGCCTGTTCTCTGAAACAAGAGAAGACACCACAATGAGAAGCCTGCTCACTGCAACTAGAGAAGAGCCCGCAAAGTAAGGAAGACCCAGAACAGCCACACACACACACACACACACACACACACACACACACACACACGCACGCAAAACAAAAATGCTGTAAATACAGTTTGTAAAAGACTTAAAATACAAAATCAATAAATTGCAGTTGCGGTTTTCCCTCTTTCCTTTGTTTCCCTTGCAGTTTATTTAGTAAAGTACTCAGGGTGCTGTCCTTCAGAATTTCCCAGTCAGATCTTGCTGCTTCTATCTCTGTGGTGTAGTTTAACGTGCTCCTCTCTTCTGTGTTCTATACATTAGCATTTGGTTCTAGGTATTTGATCACACTTGGTTGTGTGCATGTGTGTATGTGGTGTTTTACCGAGAATATCCTGTTGGCTATCTTCCTTTTTGTAATCTTAGTTTCTTTTTTATTGGAGAAGCGGTAACTAATTTTGAGAAAAAATGTCCTTTCAGGAAGAGGCGGTGGTTCAAACGACCTGTGACAGATGTAAGGCTGAGCAATGAACTTACAAGAGAAATGGTCACACTAGAATAATTCAGGCAGAACAACAAATTCCTCATGATTTTTCACTCTCAACAAGAGTGATTGATTCCCTTTTTCTTAATTGGCTCTTAATCACCACACGCTCCGCATTTTTCCTGAGGCATTATTTCGAGGAGGCAGCCAAAAACAGCTCAGTAAATAATTTGCTTTTCAAAATCAAAACTTGGGCAAGTTGCAACTGATTACTGACCAACGATTCTTGGGTTCAAGCTCCAGCCTCCTCGCGAGGCGCTAAAGCGCGGTCTCATTTCACTTGAGACCTTTCCTGCCCCTTTCAAAAACCTTTTCCCGGGGTCGGGCACCAGCAGCGCGCAGGACAGGCCTCGGGGAGCTGGGACTTGCAGGAATTCGGCATTCCGGCTAGTCGCCGAGTCACACAAAAAGCAAGAAACCAGCGCTGCGGAGCAACGGAATCCCGCCCCGCGGAGGGGGCGCCCGCCCACCGCACCCAGGCCGGGGGGCGGGGCCTCGGGACTCCGCCCCGGCCTGCGTCTCCGCTCCCGCCCCTCGGCCGCCGGCTGACACGAGTGGCGGAGCGGCCGCCTTCGCTTTCGCCTCCGCCCAGGAGGAGAGTGGATAGGAGCGAGAGCCCGCAGCTGGCCCGCGAGCCGCCGCCGCCATGGGGAACCGCGTTTCGCGGGAAGACTTCGAGTGGGTCTACACCGATCAGCCGCACGCTACTCGGCGCCAGGAGATCCTGGGTGAGGCTCGGGCCCGCGCCCCGTTATGTGCGTGCGCGGCCTCCCGCCACCTGGACCCGCCTTCCCCGCGGCGGCCCCTCTGCGCCCGAAGCCCGTTAAGAGCCCGCTCCCGGCCGCGTCCCGCCGCCGCCCGGGCTCGCGCGGGGCCGGCGCTCCCGGGCTGCGGCCCGGCTCGTGAGGCAGGAATCCCCCGCGCGCCCCCGCCCGGCCGCGCGGCCCCGGACCTTCGGCGGGGGCGGCACAGGCGCGCCCCCGAGCGCGGGCCTCCGTTCGGGGACGGGGTTTGCTTACAGCCGGGTCCCCTCGGCCGGACAGCGCTCGGGTAGATCCTCTCTTTCGGAGATACTCGTGCTGCCGGTGGGCGCAATGATCTCCTCCTCTCCCTTCCCCCGTCCCCTTCTTCTCCCCCCCCCTCCCCCGCCTCTTTCTCTTCCTCTCCCTTCTTCCTCTGCCCGGCGGGCCCGGGCGAAGCCAGGCTGCGAGCGTGTGCGAGGCAGGGCGTGGTCCCGGAGCATCTAGAGGCCCACACGCGGGGCGCGCGGACGCTGGCCGACGCCCGCTAGCGATCCCGGCGCCGGCGGCTGCAGCCTTGGGCCCAGGGAGGGGGCCGGTTGTATCCGACCCGTTTGCCCCCAGGGGCCCTTTCGGACCGGAAGGGTAACCTTTCCAGGGCCTGGGTCTTGGGGTGCTCACGCTGATCTCGTGGATCCTCACAAATAAGGCTGGGATGGGAGAGGGGCAGATTCATGTTTATTTTTCATCCATCCCAGTTTTTTTGGACGAAAAGGCCTAAGTATGAAAGACTTGCCAAGATTAGCCTTCTGGTTCCCTGACTGCTAATTTAGGGCCTTTACACCAGGTTAAACTAGGCCCTAACAAGTCTCCGGAGGTGTCAGGCGCTCAGCTGTTTGCAGCTTCTATATTATATAGAGAATTCTCTCATCTCTCCCAGGGTTGTGTTAGGTACTGTGTTGAGTGCTTTACAAACATTACCCAATTTAATCTTTCCAGTGACTAGGTCAGTGTTACCCCTCTTTTAAAGATGTGGTAGAAGTGAATAACTGTTAGGGGGGCATTCTAATCTGGGTTAGATTCTACCACAACGTTGGCTTTTGTTTTGAAACTCTGTTAACTAATGGGTGGCAAGTTGAATAGGAGGAGTTATTTCTCATAGAATATCCCCCTAGTTTTTCTTGTCAGCATCTATTTGCTGATGAAAAGAAAAGGCAAGTCCCTGCTCTTTGCTGGAGTAAGGTAGAAATGTTATGTTTTCACAAAAGGAAAGAAATTAGACCTGTAAAAATTGGCATAGTTGAGCAGACTCTTCAGAGTTGGCTGTTGAACACCAGTTCGCCTTCTTCAGATTGCCGGCCTCCTGAATAAAGCAGCTGTCCCTTTCCAGCCAATACTTGTCTCTCAGGTATTGGCAAACAGTGGAACCTGAGTTAGGTAACACGTGATCATATAACTAATAAATGGATGAATCGAGATTTAAACCCATATCCTTCTTACACTAGGGACTCTGTTAAATAAATTTATAAGTTGTGAAAAAAAAAGGCATTAGTAGATCCCATTGAAATGGATTTTTAAAAATCGAATCAATAAACTGGGAGCTTGAACATTTATAGTTGCTGTTAAGGCTACCCCTTTAAGAGACTTTGGTTCTTGGATGCTTTCTTTTCTGTTTTTAATCAAAATGTGTATTTTGCAAATCACACATAAGAGATGGCATATAGTACATTTTAATCTATGCTTAATCAATACATGCATAAGAATAATCTGGTTTCGACCCTGTAAAAACCAACTCCTCTGAATACTGGAACTTAGCTATCTGTTTAATATTCGGAAAATCAAGGAAGTGAAAAGGTGTTTGTCCATGCTTATCTCAACATGAACCTTTTTTCCATGAACTTATTATCACTGGACCATTTCACTTGGAAAGTAAAAGGACTACAATATTTCCCGATGAAGATACCAATCATTTTCCCTGCAGGTGTAAATACTGCTCAGTGTTCCATTTCAGCGGTGGAGATGGAATAACCTCAGAAAAGATAAGAATCTGGAAATTTGTTTAAATTATACTTAAATGATAAGATATTTTTGAAATGTGTCAGGTTTTGACAGGGAGAGAGGCGCAAGAGAACATGGATATGATAACAGCCAACATCCATACACTAAATTTACAAAATTTATGTACAAAATTAATGAAAGCTATTGATTGGACCATTACTGTTGTTGTTTAGTCGCTCAGTCATGTCCCACTCTCTGCAACCCCATGCACTGTAGACCACCAGGCTCCTCTGTGCATGGGATTTCCCAAGCAAGCCTACTGGAGTGGTTTGCCATTTCCTTCTTCAGGGCATCTTCCCCACCCAGGAATTGAACCTGCATTTCCTGCATTGACAGGCAGATTCTTTACCACTGAGCCATCAGAAAGTGAAAGTAAAAGTCTCCTGTCTGACTCTTTGCCACCTCATGGACTGCACAGTCCATGGAATTCTCCAGGCCAGAATACTGGAGTGGGTAGCCTATCCCTTCTCCAGCGGATCTTCCCAACCCAGGAATCTAACTGGGATTTCCTGCATTGCAGGCGGATTCTTTACCATCTGAGCTATCAGGCAAAGGACAATTATTAGTAGGTCATATAATTGCAAGAATTGTTCCTTTTACTGCTGTGCTTCTACTGGGAAACTTTTCTAACTGTCTTATTAAGATATAATTCACATACAGTAAAGTTCCCCCTCCCCCTCCCCTTTTTTGTTTTTGCCCTTGCTGCACAGCCTGTGGGATCTTAGTTTTCTGACCAGAGATGGAACCTGAGCCCCCCTGCATTGGAAGCACAGTCTTAACCACTAGATTGCCAGGGAAATCCCCAAAGCTCACCTATTTAAAGTGTACAATTCAGTGGGGTGGGTTTTTTTTTTAAATATATTCACAGTTTTAAATTATTACTGCAATCTAATTTTTAGAAAGTTTTTCTTGTCACCCCAAGAAGAAACCTTATACTCATTAGCATTGAGTATATCCTTCACTCACACTTCCAGTCCTGGGCAAACACTTTTCTATAGATTTTTCTATTCTGGACATTTCTTATGAATGAGGTCATAATACTTGGTCTTTTGTGATTGACTTCTTTCACTTAGCATAATGTTTTCAAGGTTCACTCATGTTGTGGCATGTATCAGTACTCCATTCCTTTTTGTAGCCAGGTAATTTTTGTGTATGGTGTAAGAGAGAGGTCCAGTTTTATTCTTTTACATGTGGATGACCAAGTTGTTCCAGCACCATTTGTTGAAAAGACTATTCTTTACCCTGTTTAATTATATTGGCATCCTAGTGTTGATTTTTATATACTATTACACCTGCAAAATGTGTGTTATCTTCTGTCTTTTGTCAGATATGTCCATTTAATCAAATTTTATTTAAATTAAAAATGCTGGAGCTCTAAATAGAAATAACATTTTAATACAAAAGATTTATTACTTATTCACCAATGAACTGAATATTTTGTTATTTTATGTTTGAATAACTGTTGGAAGTGCCCATATTTAAATGAAAGACTTATTTGAACTTTTCATTTATCCCAGGATAATTAGTTTTAGACTCAAACCCATAAGATTACTTTTTTTTACCTGTTGCCTACAAAATTGTTAACACTGACGAAATGGACTAACAGCAAGAAAGATGAGAAGTTAGGGATAGGAGAGGGGAAAGGAAAGAAACAAGAAGAATTACCTTGAATTAACCAGACCCTTATATATATGAAACTGGACTTACCTTCTTTTTTTTGCTGTGCTGGGTCAAACATACTTGCCAACCCACAAAATCAAAGTGTGTTTTTGGGCTTCCATTATCTAGAGTGGCAGGATACGAAGAAGAATCTGCTTTTCCCTTTAGGTGAAATGCAGAGGTTTTTATTATTAGCATATTCCATAATACTTGGTTAGATATTTGCGTGTGAAGTCAACAAATAATAATCTAACACAAATTAGCACTGTTCATTTCTAAAGCAGAAGGAAAGGAAAGAAAGCGGCATTGTGAATTGATAGAGTTCTTTAGAATTTACACTAATTTGAGATAACTAGAAGTCTACATTGGCAGAAATTTATACATCTAAATGTCTGAAAATATGGAAGTGGTTAGAAGTTACAACAAACTGGCAAGTAGAAGTGACTTAGTCAGTATAAGGAAATCATAAAAGCTAAGTCAGATACATCAGTTTATCAGACTATGATTGCCACTTTTGTAAAACTTACAAATTTAACATACAGAAATTTTTAAGAGTGAACAGGGAACTAGATAACATTTATTCATGTTGTGACCATCTTTCTGTTAATGTAGAAGGGTCTAGATTTTGAGGTTCATTTTTTCCTACAAAAATTCTCAAATTTGTTGTGACATGATATTTAGTGACTTTACTGTTAGAATATACTTCTTCCCGGGACTTCCCTGGCAGGATACGGTAGTGGTTAAGATTTCGCCTTCCACCCTGAGGAGGGCATGGCAACCCACTCCAGTATCCTTGCCTGGGCCCTGGACAGAGGAGCCTGGCAGGCTACAGTCCAGAGTTGCAAAGAGTCAGAAGCGACTTAGCACCCATGCATACTCTGTTTAAAGAAAAAAAAGACTTCCAATGCAGGGGGTGTTGGTTCCATCCCTAGTTAGAGAGCTAAGATGAAACGGAAGTGGTATTGTAACAAATTCAATAAAGACATTAAAAATGGCCCACATCAAAATATACCTATTTTTAAAAAAGAATATACCCCTTCCCTGTAGTAGATGAATATTTGATAGTCTCAAAGAGAGCATATGATTTAGAAAAAATTAATTGATGTGTAAATTGATATTAGTTTACTTGCAGAACTGTTAATGCACTTTTCTCAGTCTGTGATTTTTTGTTTTTTTTTTTCCTTACAGCAAAGTATCCAGAGATAAAATCCTTAATGAAACCTGATTCCAACTTGATATGGATTGTAATTATGATGGTTCTCACTCAGTTTGTTGCATTTTACTTAGTAAAGGACTTAGACTGGAAATGGGTCCTGTTTTGGGCATATGCCTTTGGCAGCTGCATTAATCATTCAATGACTCTGGCTATTCATGAAGTTTCCCACAACAGTGCCTTTGGCCATTGCAAAGCTATGTGGAATCGTTGGTTTGGAATATTTGCCAATCTCCCTATTGGTGTCCCATATTCAATTTCCTTTAAGAGATATCACATGGATCATCATCGATACCTCGGAGGCGACGGCATTGATGTGGACATTCCAACCGACTTTGAAGGCTGGTTCTTCTGTACTACTTTCAGAAAGTTTATATGGGTCATCCTTCAGCCTCTCTTTTATGCTTTTCGACCTCTCTTCATCAACCCCAAACCAATCTCTTATCTGGAAATAATCAATACTGTGATTCAGATCACTTTTGACATCGTGATTTACTATGTTTTGGGAGTTAAATCTTTAGTCTACATGTTGGCAGCCTCCTTACTTGGCCTAGGTTTGCACCCGATTTCTGGACATTTTATTGCTGAACATTATATGTTCTTAAAGGGACATGAAACTTACTCATATTATGGGCCTCTGAATTTACTCACCTTCAATGTGGGTTACCATAATGAACATCACGACTTTCCCAACATTCCCGGAAAAAGCCTTCCCCTGGTAAGTAAAGGATTTTATACATGTTCTAATTTCTGATGGTTCTGTGATCACAATTAGTCTTGACTTGCTCATTTAAAATGAAATATAGTATATTTTGTCCATCTAGGCAGTTCATCAAAGAAAACAGCAAGAGTCTTAAAAGTCCTGAGTTGGGCAGCCTAATTTTACAGAGCTCATTGTCCTGGATCCCTAAGCCTTGTGGTGACATGTAAGGTTTAGAATGTTTGGGGGGGGTGGGTCTGTAGAATCAACTGACATGTAAAGTAATTCAGAAATGGAAAATGAAATTCCCTCTTGTCTAGGCAGCAAAAATTTACATAACCTTTATCACTGACTGAATACACTTAGCTAAAGTTTATGTTGGTTTATTGTGAAATACAGATACCCTGCATAATTGCTCTGCAAAATAAGTGAATATCAGTTTCCAGTGGTGCAGACTTCCCACACGCAGGGACCATCCATTTCCTGTCGCAGTAGACTTTTTTTTTTTTTAATGTTATTGATGTTGTTTCGTCACTCAGTTGTGTCTGACTGTTTTGCTCCCAGTGGACTGTAGCCCACCAGGCTCCTCCATCCATGGGATTTCCCAGGCAAGAATACTGGAGTGGGATGCCATTTCCTTCTCCACACAGTAGACTTTTATCTTACTGCTTGTGGAGTAAATGAAAGGCAGCATATTGACACTCATCCTGTCATCCTTCCCCAAAGGATAATCCTCTCCAAACTTCAGTGATATTTCTGATGAATTCTCTTATTAGACTTTCCATCCTCAGAATGGATAGCTTTTACAGTTCCATTACCAAAAAATGTTTCTGTAATTCTAAAAAGGGGAAGTTGTAGGAGATGTAGTATCAGTTTTTCTTGATTTTTTTATTTTTTTAGCTATGAGATTAAGGAAACCATAACCAGGTAATTTTATGCTAGCATATCTACTCACCCAAATTTTATAGATTTCCTCAAGTTTTTAACTGTTGACTGTTTACAAACTTGCATACAACATGACAACTAAACTTAACATTTGATTATTGATTGGATTACTAGTTGAGGAAAGAAAAATCTAGAAAGGACATTGAGTTAGCGGGGAAGTTTTGAACATGAACCACATAATAGATAATATTGTGTCAGTGTTAAGTTTCTTGGGTGTGGAATGGTATTACGGTTTTGTTGGGAAATGTCCTTGTTCTTGGGCTCCCCAGGTAGCTAAGTGGCAAAGAATCCGCCTGCTAGTGCAGGAGATGCAGTTTTGATCCCTGGGTTGGGAAGATTCCCCTGGAGGAGGAAATGGCAACCCGTCCCAATATTCTTGCTGGGAAAATTCTGTGGACAGAGGAGCCTGGCAGGCACCAGCCCATGGGGTTGCAAAGACTCAGACACGACTGATCACATACCTTTTTCTTAGAAGATATTTGTTGAATATTTAGGGTGAAATATTCAGGGTAAGTTTGCACATAACATCTGCAACTTCTCTTTCAGCAAAGAGCAAAGTATGTGGTCTATATCATATATGGAGAGAGAGAAAGAAAGTAGCTGTGGTATAGTGTTAATTGGTGGACCTAAATGAAGAGCATATGGGTGTTGGTTTTATTGTTCTTTCAACTTTTCTGTCAGTTTTGCGTTTTTCAAAATAAAAGGGGAAATCACCACACAGCTGGCTGAAGACAGTTTGAACCTGGTGTGATGTGCCAATGTGGCTATTTTGTGTCATTTTGGTTGGAGAGTGTGCCCACCTTTGCTCACCTCTTCCCTGCCTAGGAAAGTACATTTTTGTATTTTTAAGAGATTAGGGCTTCTCAGGTGGCTCAGTGGTAAAGAAGCTGCCTGCAATGCAGGAGACACAGTTTCAATCCCTGGGTCAGGAAGATCCCCTGGAGAAGGAAATGTCAACCCACTCCAGTATTCTTGCCTGGGAAATCTCATGGACAGAGGAGCTTGGTGGGCTACAGTCCATGGGCTTGCAAAAAGAGCTGGACATGACATGGTTTAAGGAGAAGGCTGGTCATCTTTGAACAAAATAATTCACTTTTTCCAACATAAGCCACATATCTTGACTTGTAATTTTCTTGAGCAGTTCGTAAACTGAAAACTTAGTTCAGTTCAAACATTACCTGCTTATGGTTCATCAGTGAGAATTTATTTCCCACCCCATTCCATGCATAGCTGAACTAACAGACATTCTCAAAGTTCTCTGGTCTTCCTTTCCTGCCTGTTCTATGGTGTGTACCAGTAAGTACCTTGTTCTGCAATAGTTGTGTTGCAGTAATTATGTTGCATGTAACGATCACATGGTTAGTTAATATATATGCATAACAAGGTTTCTTTCAACATCTCTATTGAAATGTAACTCATAGATACAATCATACACTTAAAATGTACAATTCAGTGGTTTTTAGATTGTTCAGAGCCTTACAACCATCACTGCAGTCACATTTTGTTGAAAACAGTGTTTTACTCCGCCCTAACTAGTCTCGCTTGCTGATCACACTGGCAATAGTCATTTTTAAAAAAAAGACATGCTCAACTTGAGGTGGCTGAATTGTACACTTGATAAGTGATTAATTTCTCACTGGCATGCCACAATAATTGATCAGTATTTACAGGCAGATTCCTTAATGGCAGTGTCAAGTGGTGCCTTTAAACCCTTCAATGCCAGTCATTCAGTATGACATTTAAAAAACATTAAGTTGATTGGATTGCAAGTATTTGTTGTTAAAAGATGGCAAGTGCCACATTTACAAGTAAGCTAGTAAACTACAAGTAAATTTACAAGTAAACTCATCCCTTAGAGCTTGTTGGAAAGAGTCAGTAATCCTAGAGAGTCAAGGATGGTTTATTCCTAAAATGTACACTGCTTTCTGTTTAGAATTCCCAAAGCTGCTGCTGTTACTTACTTATTTGAGAGGGAGGTAGGAGAAAGTCTCATGATTTCTTTTTTGAGTGTGCATGTCAAACATCCATCTGCCATCTTTAATAGGACTCTGTTAACACCCATTATTCATCTTGCTATATTTTTTCCCTTCTAGGTGAGGAAAATAGCTGCTGAGTACTATGACAGCCTCCCCCACTACAATTCCTGGATAAAAGTGCTGTATGATTTTGTGACGGATGATACAATAAGTCCCTATTCGAGAATGAAGAGGCATCGGAAAGGCAACGAGGTTCAGGAGTAAATGTCATTAAGACCAAAAGAACTCCTCTCTGAAACTTGATCATAACTGAGAAGGTGGAATTTTTGCATTATTAAATTAAGACCAACTATGTTTAGAAGCTGCCCTCATACAAATTCAGAGTATGATCTTCATGGTGTCAAGAAGCTAATCTGGCTTTAAAGAGTCAGTCTGTCTGTGCAGTGTTCAGCTTTACTCATTATATTACCACTGTGGTGGATGTTTTCACTTAGGTCTGACCCTTTGTAAGCATATCATAAAAAAAGCTTTTAAAAAGCTATTTCTAGTATGTTGTTTTCGCTATAAGGATTTACTTTATTAAAATAGCTAATAAACTGAGCTATTAATGACAATAAATAGTGTTTATCACTTTTTTTTTAATTGATTATCTTTACACTATAATTGGAGACTGGGGTGAGCTGACTGAGTCCAGCACAAGCTTACTCATAAGTAAGGACGTTATTGAATTCAATCATGTCCAACAACTCAACTTCCTTTTCTACGTGGACTCTCAGATTAGATGTAGCTTTGCTGATAGTTTTATGTCATTTCATTTCAGCAGAAACTGGTTGGGTCTGATGGTAGATGGCTGGTGTCAAGTAGCCAGTATTGGGGGTTGTTAGGCTGACATCCCTGGTGACCTGAAACATGTCACTCGGGTAAATTTATTTTAATACAGTGAACTATTTTAAAAGTAATCTTCAGTATCAAAGAAGTCAAATAGTCTACAATTTGTACACAACACCAACCCTCAGGTGTACTGAGGACGAGATACTATAAAATTCCTACTTGTGTAATTCTCAGCTGTATTACACTTTTGCCTACTGGTGGTGAAGAGCACAATACTCACCCTCAAAAGGATTGATTTTTCACAGACCTAACTTTGGGGGACAAAGTACACGTTTAGAGTCATAATAGAACCAACTTTGCAGTTCAGATGTACACGCCAAGTAAAAGAATCTGGTAAAATCTGCCGATAGGTTTGACGCTAAATGGGCCCCATGTTCTCACTGAACCCTCCGCTCCCCTTGTCTGTAGATCTTTGGCTGCAGTTGCCGCAGGTGGCCGTGCCCTGCTGGTGCTGAAAGCCCCTAGATCTCCTGCCGTGCCCGGCTGGTGCTGAAAGCCCCTAGATCTCCTGCCGTGCCCGGCTGGTGCTGAAAGCCCCTAGATGATCTGCCGTGCCCGGCTGGTGCTGAAAGCCCCTAGATCTCCTGCCGTGCCCGGCTGGTGCTGAAAGCCCCTAGATCTCCTGCCGTGCCCGGCTGGTGCTGAAAGCCCCTAGATCTCCTGCCGTGCCCGGCTGGTGCTGAAAGCCCCTAGATCTCCTGCCGTGCCCGGCTGGTGCTGAAAGCCCCTAGATGATCTGCCGTGCCAGACTGGTGCTGAAAGCCCCTAGATGATCTGCCATGCCAGACTGGTGCTGAAAGCCCCTAGATCTCCTGCTGGGCCGGCCCTCTCGGTTCCATTTCCTGCTGGGTCTGCAGAGGGGGTGCCTCATTGTCCTTCCCCAGACCTCTTGGTTCTGCTTGCGCACCTCTTGCTTGGTGGAGGGTTCAGCCCCCTAGCATCTCTGGGCCAGTCTGGCTCCCATCTGCCAACTATGGCCATTCCTTCTGTCACTGGCAGTGACTTTTCCAAAGAGAGACGGAGGACTCGGGGGTAGGAGGAGGGCATAGGAAGGCTGGGCCTTCCTTGAAGGCCTTGCCCCTTGAAGGCACAAGGACAGGTCCTGAGACAAGGTTCTGTGGTTTCACCCACAGTCACCCTTCTGCCTAGATTCCCTTTCTGCCTTCCTGGCCTGTGTGGCTTGTCCTTCAGGCTTATACCAGTATTTAGTAGCCCAACCCACCTCCCCATCAGGTCAGGTGCCACTTTTGGACTCTCCAACTAGCGCTTACCTCGTTTGTTCTTCAGGTCAGTTCAGTCACTCAGTCGCGTCCAACTCTTTGTGACCCCGATGACTGCAGCATGCCAGGCCTCCCTGTCCATCACCAACTCCTGGAGTTTACACAAACTCATGTCCATTGAGTCGGTGATACCATCCAGCCACCTTATCCTCTGTCATCCCCTTCTCCTCTCGCTTTCAATCTTTCCCAGCATCAGGGTCTTTTCAAATGAGTCAGCTCTTCACATCAGGTGGCCAAAGTATTGGAGTTTCAGCTTCAACATTAGTCCTTCCAAAGAACATTCAGGACTGATTTCCTTTAGGATGGAATGGTTGGATCTCCTTGCAGTCTAAGGGACTCTCAAGAGTCTTCTCCAACACCACAGTTCAAAAGCATCAATTCTTCGGTGCTCAGCTTTCTTTATAGTCCAACTCTCATCCATACATGAATACCGGAAAAGCCATAGCCTTGACTAGACGGACCTTTGTCCGTATTACTTTGTTGGCAAAGTAATATCTCTGCTTTTTAATATGCTGTCTAGATTGGTCATAACTTTTCTTCCAGGGAGTAAGCATCTTTTTATTTCATGGCTGCAGTCACCATCTGCAGTGATTTTGGAGCCCAAAAAAATAAAGTCTGCCACTGTTTCCACTGTTTCTCCATCTATCTGCCATGAAGTGATGGGACTGGATGCCATGATCTTTGTTTCCTGAATGTTGATCTTTAAGCCAACTTTTTCACTCTCTTCTTTCACTTTCATCAAGAGGCTCTTTAGTTCTTCTTCACTTTATGCCATAAGGGTGGTGTCATTTGCATATCTGAGGTTTTTTATATTTCTCCCAGCAATCTTGATTCAAGCTTGTGCGTCATCAAGTCCAGCATTTCTCATGATGTACTCTGAATATAAGTTAAATAGACAGGGTGACAATATACAGCCTTCACGTACTCCTTTCCCTTTTTGGAACCAGTCTGTTGTTCCATGTCCAGTTCTATCTATTGCTTCCTGACCTGCATATAGATTTCTCAAGAGTCAGGTCAGGTGCTCTGGTATTCCCATCTCTTGAAGAATTTTCCACAGTTTATTTTGACCCACACAAAGGCTTTGGCATAGTCAATAAAGCAGAAATAGATGTTTTTCTGGAACTCTCATGCTTTTTCAATGATCTAGCGGATGTTGGCAATTTGATCTCTGGTTCCTCTGTCTTTTCTAAAACCAGCTTGAACATCTGGAAATTCACGGTTCACATATTGTTGAAGCCTGGCTTGGAGAATTTTGAACATTACTTTGCTAGCGTGTGAGATGAGTGCAGTTGTGCAATAGTTTTGAGCATTCTTTGGCGTTGCCTTTCTTAGGGATTGGAATGAAAACTGACTTTTTCTAGTCCTGTGGCCACTGCTGAGTTTTCCAAATTTGCTGGCATATTGAGTGCAGCACTTTCATAGCCTCATCTTTTAGGATTTGAAATAGCTCAACTGGAATTCCATCACCTCCACTAGCTTTGTTCCTAAGGCCCACTTGACTTCACATTCCAGGATGTCTGGCTCTAGGTGAGTGATCACACCATAGTGACTATCTGGGTCATGAAAATCATTTTTGGTACAGTTCTTCTGTGTATTCTTGCCACCTCTTCTTAATATCTTTTGCTTCTGTTAGGTCCGTACCATTTCTGTCCTTTATTGAGCCCATCTTTGCACGAAATGTTCCCTTGGTATCTCTAATTCTCTTGAAAAGATCTCTAGTCTTTCCCATTCTATTTTCCTCGATTTCTTTGCACTAATCACTGAGGAAGGCTTTCTTATCTCTCCTTGCTATTTGGAACTCTGCATGCAAATGGGAATATCTTTCCTTTTCTCCTTTGCTTTTTCCTCCTCTTCTTTTCACAGCTATGTGTAAGGCCTCCTCACACAGCTATTTTGCTTTTTTGCATTTCTTTTTCTTGGGGATGATCTTGCTCCCTGTCTCCTGTACAGTGTCATAAACCTCCGTCCACAGTTCATCAGGCACTCTATCAGCTCTAATCCATTGAATCTATTTCTCACTTCCACTGTATAATCATTAGGGATTTGATTTAGGTCATAGCTGAATGGACTAGTGATTTTCCCTACTTTCTTCAATTTAAGTCTGAATTTGGCAATAAGGAGTTCATGATCTGAGCCACAGTCAGCTCCCAGTCTTGTTTTTGCTGACTGTATAGAGCTTCTCCATCTTTGGCTGCAAAGAATATAATCAATCTGATTTCAGTGTTGACCATCTGGTGATGTCCATGTGTAGAGTCTTCCCTTGTGTTGTTGGAAGAGGGTGTTTGCTATGACAGACGGTAGGCACTGGAGTGGCTGTGAGGAGACACCCCATGTCCAAGGGCAAAGGAGAAGCCCCAGCAAGGTGGTAGGAGGGGTGAATTCACGTTTAGAATCAAACCCCATTCCCGCCAGAGACGCTCAGAGGGCTCAAACAAACCTTGTGCGCACCAAGGCCCAGGGACCCCGCAGAGACTGAGACAGAACTGTGTCTGAGCGTCTCCTGTGGAGGGACGGGTCGACAGTGGTCTGCCACAGGGACGAGGGCTCTGGGTGTGGGTGCGGCATAAGCCCTCTTGGAGGAGGTCACCATTAACCCCACCATAGAGCTGCCAGAACTTACACAGGACTGGGAAATAGACTCTTGGAGGGCACAACAGAACCTTGTTCACCAGGACCCAGAAGAAAGGAATAGTGACCCCACAGGAGACTGTCGTGCACTTGCCTGTGGGTGTCCAGGAGTCTCTGATGAAGGCATGGGTTGGTGGTGGCCTGCTGCAGGGCTGGGGCCTCGGACTGTAGCGGTACATGCATGGGATCTTTTGAGGGAGGTCACCATTAATTACCTCCACCATAGTTTGGCCCCAGGTGAATAGCAGGGCGGAGAAGGCAATGGCGCCCCACTCCAGTACTCTCGCCTGGAAAATCCCATGGATGGAGGAGCCTGGTAGGCTGCAGTCCATGGGGTCGCTAAGAGTCGGACACGACTGAGCGACTTCACTTTCACTTTTCACTTTCATGCATGGGAGAAGGAAATGGCAACCCACTCCAGTGTTCTTGCCTGGAGAATCCCAGGGACGGGGGAGCCTGGTGGGCTGCCATCTATGGGGTCGCACAGAGTCGGACAGGACTGAAGCGACTTAGCAGCAGCAGCAAATAGCAGGGAGGGAAGACAGCTCCACCCATCAACAGAATATTGGATTAAAGATGTACTGAGCATGGCCCCGCCCATCAGAACAAGACCCAGTATCCCCCTCAGTCAGTCTATCCCATCAGGAAGCTTTCATAAGCCTCTTATCCTTCTCCGTCAGAGGGCAGACAGACTGAAAACCACAATCACAAAAAACTAACCAATCTAATCACATGGATCACAGCCTTGTCTAACTCAATGAAACTATAAACCATGCCATGTAGGGCTACCCAAAACAGATGGATCATAGTGGAGAGTTCTGATAGAATGTGGTCCACTGGAGAAGGGAATGGCAAACCACTTCAGTATTCTTGCCTTGAGAATCCCATGAACAGTATGAAAAGGCAAAATGATAGGACACTGAAAGATGAACTCCCCAGGTTGGTAGGTGCCCAATATGCTACTAGACATCAGTGGAGAAATAATTCCAGAAAGAATGAAGAGACGGAGCCAAAGCAAAAAAAACACCCAGTTGTGGATGTGACTGGTGATGGAAGCCAGGTCCCATGCTAGAAAGAGCAATATTGCATAGGAACCTGGAATGTTAGGTCCATGAATCAAGGCAAATTGGAAGTGATCAAACAGGAGATGGCAAGGGTGGATGTCGACATTTTAGGAATCAGCAAACTAAAATCGACTGGAATGGGTGAATTTAACTCAGATGACCATTATATCTACTACTGTGGGCAAGAATCCCTTAGAAGAAATGGAGCAGCCATCACAGTCAACAAGAGTCCAAAATGCAGTACTTGGATGCAGTCTCAAAAACGACAGAATGATCTCTCTTCAGTTCTAAGGCAAACCATTCAATATCACAGTAATCCAAGTCTGTGCCCCAACCAGTAATGCTGAAGAAGCCGAAGTTGAACAGTTCTATGAAGACCTACAAGGCCTTCTAGAACTAACACCCAAAAAAGATGTCCTTTTCATCATAGGGAAATGGAATGCAAAAGTAGGAAGTCAAGAAACACCTGGAGTAACAGGCAAATTTGGCCTTGGAGTACAGAATGAAGCCGGGCAAAGGCTTAATAGAGTTCTGCCAAGAGAACACACTGGTCATAGCAAACACCCCCTCCCAACAGTTGTGCTTACCAAGTACTATTTAAATACACAGTTTGTTTTTCCCCTGAGGCTGCAATTTAAGGGCTGGGATGATCTTTTATTTCTGTGTTGCCCAAGCCTAGCAGGGTCAGTGCTTGACTTGAAGTGCTTGATGAATGGAGAACAATAGAGGTTATTAAAACTTAAGAAGCTTTCATTGAAAACAGAAGCAAAGTAAAAGATGGAGGGCATTTGGATAACCTTTGAGAGTGGTATAGTGAACACAGTGGACATTTATTGAGAATTCTATTATTCACTAGCCCTGGACTAAGGTTTTTAATTAATTATCTTATTTCATTCTCAACATGGCTGTGACATAGGAAAGAAAAAAAGTTGAAAGTGTTAGTTGTGTCCGACTCTTTGCAACCCCATGGACTACAGCCCACCGGGCTCCTCTATTCATGAAATTCTCCAGGCAAGAATACTGGAGTGGGTTGGCATTCCCTTCTCCAGGAGATCTTCCCAACCAAGGGATTGAACCTGGTCTCCTGCATTGCAGGCAGACTCTTTACCATCTGAGCCACCAGGGGAGCAGTTAGTATTGTTAATATCTTCATTTCATAGATCAGAAGAAGACTGAGCCTCAGAGAGATTAAGTAACTGGCACAGGGTCACACTTAGAGACAGGATGTGAGATTGAGACAGTGACTGGAGAACCCAGACTCTACCGAGCTTCACGGGGCTTATCTAATGAGCCTAGTCCTGCAGCGGCAGCAGGAAGGAACACATGTTCCCATGTGTTATACAATGCGTGTTCATTCCACTGCCTGGTGGACCCCTTCCTGTGTGCCAGCAGTTTTGGCTATATTTCTGGGGGGTTTTGACCTTTGACAATCAAAAATTCTTTTTTATTTTTCTAAAAGGTCAGCTTTTTATTGAACATTACAAAATAGAAATATT
The DNA here is from genome assembly GCF_023699985.2 of Odocoileus virginianus. NCBI lineage: Eukaryota > Metazoa > Chordata > Mammalia > Artiodactyla > Cervidae > Odocoileus > Odocoileus virginianus. The sequence continues at coordinate 51,378,953 of NC_069684.1, read as the reverse complement.
ACACCAGAGATTTAATCAAAAGACCAAACCTTATGTCATCTTCAGACCCCTCAGAGTCTTCTTTCTCTGCTCGCACTTTGTCCTCTGTAGGGGCAGAACCTCCTGTTGGGGCAGGGCCACCAGCTCTGTGTTGTAGATAAGAGTCTCGATGTTGACACTGGCCAGGGCCTTTGCAAACAAACCTGACCAGAAAGGCTTGACGTTCACATTGGCTGCTGTAGTGAGGGCGTTGACCATACTCTACATGAGTGGCACCTCATCCTTGTGCAGGATGAGGGCTGGGTAGATGCAGGTGAGCTCAGAGACGGAGGCCGTGGAGGGGCGAGTGCCAAGTGGACGACTGCCAGATGCACTGAGCACCAGAAACGAGGGCCTCACACCAGAAACACTGCCTTAGCCTCCTTGGTGGGACTGAACATTTTCACAGAAGCTGAGCAAAGCAGCCATCTAAATTCTTATATGAAACACTGGTTTAAATCCTAAGTAAAAATGAACTTATTCATTCTAGGGGCTTCCCTAGTGGCTCAGATTGTAAAGAATCCACCTGAAGTGCCAGAGACATGGGTTTGATCCCTGGGTTGGAAAGATTCCCCTGGAGGAGGGCATGGCAACCCACTCCAGTATTCTTGCCTGGAGAATCCCATAGACAGAGGAGCCTGATGGGTCGCCAAGAGTCGGACGTAACTGATTGACTAAGCACATTCATTCTACAGGTACTTGGCCAGGCACTATATTAGGCAGAGAGGACGCAAAGACAAAATATTCCAAGTTAAGGAGCTGATGCCCTAGTGCTGGGATACGCAAATGAATCAGAATTCAGTAATAGAGCCGTCTGCAGCAACAGGGATAGATCTAGAGACTGTCATACTTATGTAAGTCAGAGAAAGACCAGCATCATATAGTACCACTTATATGTGAAAGCTAATAAAAAAAATACAAATGAACTTTATTGCAAAAGAGAAACAAACTCACAGATCTCAAAATCAAACCTATGGTTACCAAAGGGGAAATGTAGGAGGAAGTAATAAATTAGATTGGGATTAATACATACACACTATTATGTATTTTAAAATAGGGGCTTCCCAGATGGAACAGTGGTAAAGAATCTGCCTGCCAAAGCAGGAGACACAGATTTGGGTTCAATCCCTGTGTCAGGAAGATTCCCTGGAGTAGGAAATGGCAACCCACTCCAGTATTCTCACTTGGAAAATTCTATGGACAGAGACGAGCCTGGTGGGCTACAGTCCATGGGCCCACAAAGACTCGGACATGACTGAGCACACACATGAACATATATACAGTAGGTTACTAACAAGGACCTATTGTATAGCACAGGGAACTTTATTCAGTATTCTGTAATAATCTATATGGGAAAAGAATCTGAAGGAGAATGAGTATATATATATATATCCATATCCATATATACATGATTGATTCACTTTGCTGTATGCACCTGAAACTAACAAAATTGTAAATCAACTATACGCCAATAAAAGTTGAAAAAAAAAAAGAATTCAGTAATAAAGAACTCAATGCCTTAACTAGGAGAGTCACGGGACTTCTGTGGTGGTGCTGTGGCTAAGACTCTGTGCTCCCAATGCAGGGGGCATGAGTTCAATCCCTGGTTGGGGAACTAGATCCCGCACGCCACAACTAATGATCTCGAACACCACATGGAAGATGCGCTGCAACAAAGATGAGAGGTCCCTGTACCACAATGAAGACTGGGCACAGCCAAATACATAAATAAATAAAAGTAAATATTAAAAAAAAATAGGACAGTCACGATGTGGCTGGAACTGAATGGTGGGCTCACCACAGTACCGTGGATCAGGTATCTAAACTCTGCAGACCATCCCTGCAGGCTGTTGTTTTAATCCATATTGGCCTGGGGAGGCAGATATCACCCCCTGAAAATTCCCTTGAAGACAGGGAGGTTCCAAGAGATTAGCCTGAGGCGAGCATTGTGAGCTGTCCAAGCTAGGGCTTTTGCTGCTGTTCCACTCGCCAGCTGACTTGGAAGATCTATTTGGATAAGGGAAAAAAAAATGTGTTTTCTTAGGGAAACCTTCTAGAAGCCTTAGGCATTTGGAATGAAGCAAGGATAGTCTGATCCTTGGGCTGGGAAGGTCCTGAAAAAATTGTACCCGCAGAAACCCAAAAGCACAAAAACTCTGAGACCCTCTTTGTGTATCTGATTCTGAAACAGGATAAGGACAGGGGTAGCACCTGCAAGGAGGGGCTCAGTGGAGGAGGAGGAGCAGCTGAGGCCTGAAGACATCAGACAGAGATCCCCACTGGGCTGTGGGCGAGGTCTGCAGCCGGGATTAGCAGAAAGGGTGTGGTGACAACCCAGGGAGAGTAGGGAAAGGAGTAGGATTTGACAACAGAGGGACATGCAGGTACTTCTTGGTTGGAAAATGAAAGACATGTTAGAGGAAGAAGAAGAATGCAGAGCGTCATCTGAAAATGAAGTTATGTTTTTGTTAAATTTAATCCAGATTGGCAGATGTCTCCTGAGGCCAATAACTGGACCCAGCAAGAAGGAAGCTTCCAGATGTGGACAAAGAATGTATCCCTGCCGCTCAGAAGGTGGCTGCTGTAACAGGCGTGTGTGAATTAGCACACACAGATCAAAAAGAGCGGGTAAGGATGTGTTTGAGGGGGTTCTCTGTAACAGACCCCTTCTGTGATCCAGGACACACACCTAGAATTTTCTTTGAAAAGCAGAACCTGAAGAAACCCAAGCAGCATTTGTAGAGTTAAGAGTGGATCCCGTGTTACTCGGCACACATACCTGTATTTGCAATCCTCAGCAAAGGCACAGAATAGCTGCATTGTGAAAAAGACCTGGAGGAATAGAGCTGCCCTCGATGTTGGGTTCTAAATCCTTGTAGGTCAGCAAGTTGCTAATCCAAGGAGGGCCAGTAATATTCCTTCCCTGTGAGGTTATTATCCAGGACTGCAGGAATAGACCCTCAGAACCCCAGTAACCCTTTATTAGTAAAAAATAAATAAATAAATAAAAGGCAGTGGGGTGGGATGGACATTCATTGGTTTGGTTGTGGTTTAAGTCTCAAATTTCCCTCCCAATTAGTAGTTGAGATTTTTTTTGGCACTTTGTGGGGGTTACGTTGGGGCTCCAACCCCCCCCCCCCAACAAACAGCAGTCTGATCTAAGCCATAACCACACAGCTTTTTTTATCACAATTTTGCAAGCAAATTTTATTTTTAAAATTTTTATTGGAGTATAGTTGACTTAATAAATACACATCAGGACAGTTGGTTTCCCCTCCAGGCTGGGCCTTAAATGTGTGAGACAGTAGTTCTTTTCTGTTGTTGCCTTGAGTGAAAGTACTTTCATGTCACCTTTCCATGTTTTTTTGGCTTAGTTTTGACCAAAAAAGTGCTAGCCTAGCAAGCCGGGCTTCTAAAACCTGTGTGTCCCATTTGTTCGGCACACCGCCCATCCGCTAAGTACTCCCTGGCTGGTGTGGCTGCTTTCTCTTCACAGATGCATAAAGAAGCCTGGTAGCTCACCACGATGCCCCCACTTTGAAGACTTTTAGAGTTGAAAATAATTGCAGTTTCCAGTTCAAATTCTGCCATCCCTCAATTTCACGAAAACAATCTTCTCATCTGCTACCTTCTCAAAAACAGATAAGTAAAAGCAAGAGAATTGACCAAAAATCAAGTCTGAATGACAGCGTCATCAAATTTCCTTTCTGAGGACCTGACTCCCTCTGGGGCCTGAGTCCGTGGGGCCATCAAACAAGCTGGATCTTAAAGTAGTTTGACCACAGCATCAGAAGGAGGGGCTTGACCAGGGGAAAAGGCAGATTCTGAAAAATCTCCGTAGTCCTATGGGAACTGAGTTGGCATTTAGCTGACTGGTCTAGAGTCCCTGATTCTCTTCCTCTGTATAGTCAGGAGATTTCTCCAGGTACGTGTGGGATTCTGCCACCCCTGAGCTCACAGGCCAGGCTCCCTGGGAGGCAGTCGGAGCACCACCCCAAATGCGCTCTGATGGTCTCACTCATCTGTTTGACAGCTTTGTTATTTCCTTTCTTAAAAGATCAGAGACAAGAGTAATCATGTATTAGGAATAGTTCAGTTCAGTTGCTCAGTCGTGTCTGACTCTTTGTGACCCCATGAACTGCAGTACGCCAGGCTTCCCTGTCCATCACCAACTCTTGGAGCCTGCTCAAACTCATGTCCATTGAGTTGGTGATACCATCCAAACATCTCATCCTCTGTGGTCCCCTTCACCTCTTGCCTTTAATCTTTCCCAGCATCAGGGTCTTTTCCAATGAGTCTGTTCTTCACATCAGGTGGCCAAAGTATCGGAGCTTCAGTTTTAGCATTAGTCCTTCCAATGAATATTCAGGACTGATTTCCTTTAGGATGGACTGGTTGGATCTCCTTGCAGTCCAAGGGACTCTCAAGAGTCTTCTCCAACACCACAGTTCAAAAGCATCAATTCTTTAGCGCTCAGCTTTCTTTATGGTCCAACTCTCACAGCCATACTTGACTACTGGAAAAATCATAGCTTTGACTAGACAGACCTTTGTCGGATTAGGATAGTCACTGTCTTATTTCCATTTAGCATCATTATTTCTTTTTAAATCACTTGATTACAGTCCCTAATCTTACTTGCATTTACAGGAGGAGGAAACTAAGAATTAAAGAAGTTAAGTGACTTGCTTCAGGTTGGGTTGGCCAGCTTGATCTCCCACAATGTAGATGTTAATGAGCTTGCTCCACCCCAAGCCCTTGCCAGCACAGTCGGACACCTCCCTTCAGTTACTAACTTCTCTCTGAAGAATCTCTGTTTGTTCCCGTGTGAAGCAAAGGTGTTGGGGTATAGTGTCATCCAGTTTGGAATCCTGGAGTTTCTGAATGCTCCACCATAGACGGCTAAAACCCACCCATGCCCCAATTCCCTTCCCACATTCCAGGGAGAAACAGCTAACAATATCACTAGCTGTCTCTGCTACCAACTCAGGCCCATGGTTGCCCTTCTAGGGGAAAAGTGACATTGCTCCACATGCATTTGGATCTGGCTGGCCTGTAAAAGTTTGCCGAGAAAACTAATTATGTAAGCAAGCATGTAGGAAGAACTTTAATCCTCTTCACAGAATTAAACAGTAAGAAGCCAAACTATTTCTAAGGATATAAGGGCCATAAGCATACATGTTCCCAGAGAATCCTAACTGGGGGGCTACAATACTGATGGGGCTCCTGCCACGTGCCAGGCACTGGACCAGTCTCTTCATGCACTATTAATCTTTCTGTTGGTTGTTGCTGTTGTTGTTCAGTTGCTCAGTTGTATCCAACTCTTTGTGATCCCATGGACTGCAGCATGCCAGGCTTCTCTGTCCTTCACCATCTTCCAGAGCTTGCTCAAACTCATGTCCATTGAGTCTGTGATGCCATCCAACCATCTCATCTTCTGTTGTCCCCTTCTCCTCTTGCCCTCAGTTCTTCCCAGCATCAGGGTCTTTTCCAGTGAGTCAGCTCTTTTTTTTTTTTTCACAAGAGGCAAAGTATTTATTCTAGTGTCCCCCAAATTGACTGTGGAAGTAAAAAGTTTCTACATTAAAAAAGTTTATATAAATTATATGAATAGTAATTTTCATAAAAGTCAAAATGAAACATTCTGCATAGGACAAAAGATATGCCTAAGCAACATATCATATTTGCACAAGGCCATTGAATGTCATGGGTACTACCAACAAATGAAAAAGCTTAAGTCTATGGCAGTCTGAGCAAAGATTTCAGTTTGGTATTCTATAACCCCAAGACTATAAACTACTCTTACTATACAAAAGCTCTAATGACATAAAGAGTTTTTTGTAGGAACTCTTGTGCTTCTGGTTGGCACATTATCTACTCTTTAATATGTGGAAGTAATACAGATAGTTGTGAGAGGTTGTGCAAAACTATTGTATTTACAAAAATGGCACAAAAGTGAATTCAACAGTTGATGCATATGCACACTTCCTTCACATCTTCAATGACAGAAGGTATTCTGAACACTATAGAACTGAGTAAGAATACTAGCTTGAACAGCAGCTGTTAAGCAATAGAGTCACGTAAGTTACACCGGAATGGGGCAAATATTGCCCGAGTAAAATTCTATTGTTAAAGCTGAAACAGATTTAAGGCCATTCAAGTTCAAACACAGGATACAAATCTTTTGGAGCCCCATTCATTTGTGTTTGAAATATGTGACCTTTCTTCTAACCTGTGGTCTTAAACTTCTGTTTTACAAAACCCAAAAGGAAAATCCAGAAGAAATCAACAGTAGAGGTTATATTAAATAAGAGTAACATACAAAGCTATAATTAAGATGAATTAAAGAAAGCCAACATTAAAACTGCAAAACTTGTTTGTTACTTGTTGGATCCAGCCCTACACTAGGAGTTAGGTAATATATACAATTATTTTCAAGTAGATTACTTTATGTTGCTCTAACATGTTCTTTTCATCAGTGCACTGTTAAACTAATCAAATACACATGTATATTCCCTTACAATAGCAGCACACACTACCGCTATCTGCAAAGACATCACTCTCAAATGACATAGGGAGTAAAAGGAAATAAAAAGCAGAGGAGTAACATATTAAGGAGAAATAATGGGAATTAGAAGATCCATGCAGTTCAGCTCTTTTTAATCAGCCAGCCAGTTTGCTAGCAACAAGAGATGGTTTCCGTTGAGGAAGGTCCTGTGGAGTGGGAATGTGGTCACCAGTGACCTCTGTCTTATCCGGGGTTGCAGTAGGAAGTTGCTTGTTCTTCATTTTTGCTTTAGCCATGTTGTAATCCCCAGAATCAAAATATTTTTGCCCTTTCTGCAATCGTTTCCTTAAAAAATCGGAACCTCCAGGCTTTTGTCCCAGATGAGGATACCTTGCTTTTAATTTTGCTTCTTCAGCTTTCTCTGGACTAGTCACTTTATCTTCCATTTCCTTCTGCTCCTCCGCGGAGGCTGCCTCGGGGACTTCTGCAGACATACTGCTCCCTCTTCCTCCGCTTCTCCAGTTCTGCCGAGTCAGCTCTTCACATCAGGTGGTCAAAGTTTGGAGCTTCAGCTTCAGCCTCAGTCCTTCCAACGAATACTCAGGACTGATTTCCTTTAGGATGGACTGGTTTGATTTCTTTGCTGTTCAAAGGACTCCCAAGAGTCTTCTCCAATACCACAGTTCAAAATCATCAATTTTATGGTGCTTAGTCTTCTTTATGGCCCAGCTCTCACATCCACACACGACTACTGGAAAATCCATAGCTTTGACTAGATGAACCTTTGTTGGAAAAGTAATGTCTCTGCTTTTTAATATCCTGTCTAGGTTGGTCATAGCTTTTCTTCCAAGGAGTAGTGTCTTTTAATTTTATGGCTGCAGTCACCATCTGCAGTGATTCTCTGGAGCCCAAGAAAATAAAGTCTCTCACTGTTTCCGTTGTTTCCCCATCTATTTGCCATGAAGTGATGGGATTGGATACCATGATCTTAGTTTTTGAATGCTGAGTTTTAAGCCAACTTTTTCACTCTCCCCTTTCACCTTCATCAAGAGGCTCTTTAATTCCACTTCACTTTGTGCCATAAGGATGGTGCTATCTGCATATCTGAGGTTACTGATGTTTTTCCTGGCAATCTTGATTCCAGTTTGTACTTCATTCAGCCCAGCATTTCACATGATGTATTCTGCATAGAAATTAAACAAACAGGGTGACAATATACAGCCTTGACATACTTCTTTACCAATTTGAAACCAGTCTGTTGTTCCATGTCTGGTTCTAACTGTTGCTTCTTGACCTGCATACAGGTTTCTTAGGAGGCAGATAAGGTGATCTGGTATTCCTATCTCTTTAAGAATTTTCCGTAGTTTGTTGTGATTCACACAGTCAAAGGCTTTGGCATAGTCAATAAAGCAGAAGTAGATGTTTGTCTGGAATTCTCTTGCTTTTTCTATGATCCAACAGATGTTGGCAATTTGATCTCTGGTTCCTCTGCTTTTCTAAATCCAGTTTGTACATCTGGAAGTTCTTGGTTCACATACTGTTGAAGCCTAGCTTGAAGGATTTTGAGCATTGCTTGCTAGTATGTGAAATGAGTGCAATTGTGCAGTAGTTTGAACATTCTTTGGCATTGCCTTTCTTTGGGACTGGAATGAATATTTTCCAGTTTTGTGGCCCCTGCTGAGTTTTCCAAATTTGCTGGTATATTGAGTGCAGTACTTAAACAGCATCATCTTCTAGGATTTGAAATAACTCAGCTGGAATTTCATCACCTCCACTAGCTTTAGTGATGTTTCCTAAGGCCCACTTGACATTACACTCCAGGATGTCTGCCTCTCGGTGAGTGATCACACCATCGTGGTTATCTGGGTCATTAAGATCTCTTTTGTATAGTTCTTCTGTGTATTCTTGCCACTGCTTCTTAATATTTTCTGCTTTACGCTGGCATCAGTCTTATTTCTCAGTCAAGAAATGAATGAATAGGAAAGAATAAGTAACTTGTCTAAAGCCACAGTCAGCCTGAACCCAGTGTCTAAATTGAAAGTCCATGACTTCTGGGACTTCCCTGGTGGTTCAGTGGTTAAGGCCCAGAAAGTGAGAATTCAATTTCTGATCAGGGAAGTTCTCACATGCTGATCAGAATGGTCAAAAAATGAAAATTAAAAATCAAAGTTCATGACTTTTGCATTTGGACTTTACAGTGAACATTACTGGTGAATTCAGAGCCCTGTCCTAATTAGTGTAACATGTGAAGTTTTTTTTTTTTTTTTTAAGATAGTATCAATTTCGACACTCCTAGGAATTTAGGCAGCAGGCTCAGTGACAGAGTGGCATGAGGAAGGCTGGGAGTTGGGGAAGGCATAGCCTGTAAACTCCTCAAGCTATTTCCACATGTCCTAGGTCACAGGGTACTTAAGCAAAAGTCAGAACAGGAGCCTGTGACCTGGAGTTCACACTTAACCACAGATTTTAAAGAGCTTTCTCAGCAGTTATGATTTTCTAAATAATCAGTCCTACAAAACCCAGTTTAGATGCTCCAGCAAAAGCAGGCAAAACCTGGGCCTGATTTGCCAACAAAAAGGAAGGTGGACAGCTGGGGGCTGTGAGCTCCTCAAAATGGTGACTCCTTTTCCTGACAGGAGGACAACTGTCAGCTACTTAAGAAGCCTCGGCTTTAAACCCTAGTAGCCAGGGCCCAGGACAGAGCACGGGCCTGTGAGGGGCAACCTGGAAAGGGATCTTGACTGGGTCACCAATGTTCTGTGGCGTTTGGAGAAAAGTCACAGCAGTGAGGGAGAAAACAGGATCTTCAGCGCCTGTGTGCCTGGAGCCAGTTCACTAACTTCTCAGAGCTGGTTTCTTTATCTTTCGATCTACCTCTTGGGCTGTTGGGCGGGATTGTGGCGATCAAATATGTAAGTCACTGTCCCTAGGAATGATGACTACTGCCCCTGGGAACATCAAGGTGCTGGAATGGGTCACTCGGAACAGTGCCAGAAACAAAAAGTGTTGTCAAAACTGTTCCAACCCAGAGCAATTAATGACCGCTGCCTAAACTATGGTCTCATATTTGGACTTTTTCAGGAATTTTTAAAAAATTATTTATTTTTATTTATTTGGCTGTGCTGGGTCTTAGTTGCGGCACATGGAATCTTTTAGTTGGGGCAGGTAGGATCTCGTTCTCTGACCAGGGATGGAACCTGGGCCCCCTGCATGGGGAGGGTGGAGTCTTAGCCACTCAATCTAGGGACTACCAGGGAAGTCCCTCGAATTTTTAGAAAAATATTTATTTTACTTGTTTATCTTTTGGTTGCACTGGGTCCTTGTTGCTACGGGCAGGCTTTCTCTAGTTGCGGCGAGCAGGAGCTCCTCGCTCGCTGTGGTGCGCAGGCTTCTCACTGCGGTGGCTTCTCGTTGCGGAGCGCAGGCTCTAGGGTGCGCTGGCTTCAGCACTTCCGGCACGTGAGCTTCCAAGCTCCAGAGCACAGGCTCAGGAGTTGTGGCACACAGGCTTAGTTGCTCCGCGGCATGTGGGATCTTCCCGGACCAGGGATTGAACTCGTGTCCCCCTGCACTGGCAGGTGGATTCCTATCCACTGTAGCATCAGGGAAGTCCTAGAATTTTTTTTTAATTGTGGTAAAATACACATAAGAAAATTTACCCATATTAATCATTCTTTTTTTTTTTTTGATAGGTAAGAAGTGGATTTACTTAGAGAGACATGCACTCCACAGAGTGTGGGCCATCTCAGAAGGCGAGAGGCCCCCAAATTAACCATCCTTAAAAATTATTAAGTACATTCACATCACTGTGAGCCTCTTAATGAGGGTGAAAGAGGAGAGTGAAAAGGGTGGCTTAAAACTCAATATTAAAAAAACTAAGATCATGGCATCCAGCCCCATTACTTCCTGGCAAATAGAAGGAGAAAAGGTGGAAGCTGTGACAGATTTCCTCTTCTTGGTCTCTAAAATCACTGCAGATGGTGACTGCAGCCATGAAATTAGAAGACGATTGCTTCTTGGAACAAAAGCTATGACAAACCTAAACAGGACTTTGCAGACAAAGGTCCGTATAGTCAAGGCCATGGTCTCTTCAGTAGTCATGTACAGATGTGAAAGTTGGACCATAAAGAAGGCAGAGTGCCGAAAAACTGATGCTTTTGAACTGTGGTGCTGGAGACTCCTGAGAGTCCCTTGGACAGCAAGAAGATCAAATCAGTTAATCCTAAAGGAAATCAACCCTGAATGTTCATTGGAAGGACTGATGCTGAAGCTGAAGCTCCAATATTTTGGCCACCTGATGCAAACAGCCAATTCATTGGAAAAGACCCTGATGCTGGGAAAGATTGAAGGCACAAGGAGAAGAGGGTGAAAGAGGATGAGATGGTTGGATGGCATCACGGATTCAATGGACATGAACTTGGGCAAACTCTGAGAGATGGTGAGGGACAGGGAGGCCTGGCAAGGTGCAGTCAATGAGGTCACAAAGAGTCAGAATGACTTGGAGATGGAACAAAAACAACATTTACATCGCTGTACAACCAGTCTCCAGGACTGTTTCACCTTACAGAACCGAAAGTCTGTACCCACAGAACAAGTCTCCCTCCCCCAGCTGTTGGCATCTGTCGTTCTACTTTGTGTCTCTGTGAGTTTGACCTGAGTGGGTTTTTTTTTCCAGCAAAACCTTACACTGTGCATGTCAATTCACATGACAAGTACTGCACGGCAAGCCTGTTTCACAGTAAAGTAACAAAGACAGGTATTCATTAGAGGGGGAGCCACACCCGCCCCAGCCTCAGGTGGGGGCAGCTCTCCACACACTAACTCACTCCCCTTTTGCTGGAGAGACTCGCCCCCAGGAAGGGGCATCCCAGCTCCAGGGCTGCGGTTGGGCAAGCACAGTTGTGTCTCCATCATTAGCCAGAATAGCACAGTTGAGGCTGGGTCCTGGTGATTCAGGTATCTCCACACTTGGTGTGGCTCATGGAGAGATGATCTGGTTTCTAATAACCTGATTTGAATAAATACTTGTGAATGGGCACATGAAATTGGGTTTTCAAAGCTCTGCTTCTGGTGAGTGTGTGCACTTGTGGACGTGCAGGTTGGATGGCGGGGGTAGGGAAGGAAGCACGGCCTCTCCCCACAGGGCCCTCGCCCCACCACCCACACAACTCAGATACGTGCATACGCACACAGACACACACACAGGATCTCCAGACTTCTGTTGCCTCTCCTGTGGCTGTGTCACAGCCATATAGCAGGCTTCTTTCTGTTGCCCGGGCACCTGGGCCCATTCTCCTGGGGCCTCCATGGGCCGCCCCCCCATCTGAAACACCAGACCACATTCCTGCACGGCCAATGTCCTTTCAACACCCAGGTCCCACCGTAGATGCCGTCTCTCTTAAGAAGCCTCTCCTTACCAACTGCATGCTTTGCGTTTCACCAAAAACTGATCCAGAGACAAGAAACTGATGCAAGCCACTTACCTGGAATGTGGTCCCAGGAGCACAATAAGGCAATGGAGAAGTGAGTCAGAAAAGTCTCGCCTTGGTGCTGTGGCTTCTGAGACTGGACGGGTCACACCTGAGAACAGTCCCCCAGTGGTCATGCAGTGTCTGCCTTAGAGTAATCCACGAAGCCCTCGATGTTTTTCTGCATCTGCACTCACAATAAAAGATTTTTTAAAAAATCCCTCTGAGGGAGGAGGAGGCTGAGGGGTACATTCACCAACCCCTTCCCTCTTTGCTTGATGGTTTCTCCTGGGGCCACTTCTAGGCTGCTGAGGGTGGGGACAGAGGAAGCCCTTGAGAAACCCAGGGAGGGCTTCTGCAAAAGAGGGACTGGGGCCTCCAGGGTGGGTGCAGAGGACAGGAGGGGCAGTGATGTGTCTGCCGCATCCCCTCCACTGGTGCGCCCACCCCCGTCACACCATTCCTCACCTGCATCCCGGGGGACAGCTGCTGCCACGCTGAAGAAGCTATGCCTCAGAGCCCCTCACTGGCACAGGGCCCTACAAGCCCTGGGAAGAGCCCTAGCCTTGTGTTTGGGTTGAATTTTGTCCCCATGCTGGAGGCTGCCTATTTCAGGATGGGATCTTATCAGATGTAGGGTCATTGGATGTGATTAGTTAAAATGAGGCGATGCTGGTGGGGGTGAGGTGGGTATGCACAATTAAAAAGGGAGTTTGGGCTTGTCTGTACACCCTACTATTTATAAAATAGATAGCCAACAAGGATCCACTGTGTAGTTCAGGGAAATCTGCTCAATATTCTTGTAATAACCTAAATGGGAAAAGAATTTGAAAAAGAATAGATACATGCATATATATAACAGAAGCACTTTGCTGTACAGTTGAAACTAACACAACATTGTTAATTAACTATACTCCAATATAAAATTAAAAAGGCAAAGTCATGCTCCTAATCCAGCAAGACTTACAGGAAGTTGTCAGTGCAGGAACACCACCATGGGAAGGTGGAGGATGGAGTGATGTGTCATCTACAAGCCAAGGATGAGCCAAGGAGGGCTGGAACAGACCTGCCCTCAGAGTTCTTGGAAGGAGGCAGCCCTACCTTGGATTTCCAGCTTCCAGAACTGAGAGAATTACTGCTGAAGCCTCCAATCTGTGATACTTTGTGATGACAGCCCTGGAAAAATAATAGCTCATGTATTCTTTTTCTAAAAGATGGCCCTCAGATAAGCTTCAGGCTCCACAAAACTGGGATCTGAGGCTCCCCTGGTAGCCCAGTCGTTAAGAATCTGCCTTGCAATGCAAGGGACACCGGTTCGACCCCTCGTCCAGGAAGATCCCACATGCTGAGGAGCAACCAAGCCCAGGAGCCATAATGACTGAACCCAAGTGCCTTAACTCCTGAGGTCCAGACATCCTAGAACCCACGCTCTGCAACAAGAGAAGCCCGTGGACCACAGTGAAGAGTAGTCCCCCTCCCCACAACTACACAAAGCCCTCATTCAGCAATGGAGACCCACCACAGCCCATAAATAAATAAATCTTTTTTAAAAAATCCAGAACAATCCACAAATGGGATCTGCCCCTTCCCATTCCCAACTTATTTCCTTCCAGGTATGTATTGCTACCACAGATGTTCCATCCAGATATGTGCCTGCTTCAGTCATGAACCATCACAAGGGCTCTGGGAGAGAAAGGGCCGTATTTGTTTGCCACCATGTCCCCAACTCTCTAACAGAGCCTGGCAGGGCTCACTAAACTTTCCTTGAATAGTAAGTATGTAAATTGACTGGTTAGACCTAGTCTCTCTTATTTTTAACTGGCTTTCAAGGGCATTCGGGATCCATGGAGCATGGCACTGTTACCAAACCAAATTCAGGTCCGCTCACCCAAAAAAGCTGATTTACGGACACCAGGCTGTGGTGAAGGAAAAGTGCAGCATTTATTGAAGGCGGCAAGCAAGGAGTCCAGGTGGTGAGTGCTCAAAGGGACTGAACTCCTTGAAGGCTTTCAGGGAAAGGTTTTTTTTTAAGGGAAAGGTTTTTAAAGAGGGTGAAGGAGGGGAGTTGTGGAGTGTGTGGTCAGTTTGTGGACATTCTTCTGATTCTGGATGACTTTTTGTAACTTTCTGTAATTTTTGACAAATTCCTTTAGCAACAGAAAGATGAATGAACAAAGCTATCCACAGGTGTATTAGATGGCTCTCCCATACCTAAGTTGGTCATTCTATCTAGGATCCTCACAAGTAATCCTTTTTTGTGCCAACCCACAGGCAGTACTTAACAGTACTTAAGTCCTCTCTCCTTTCCTGAGTCACCATTTTTCTGCCTTGTGACTACACTGGGGCAGTATTTAAACCCTAGACCTTTGAACTTTCTATAACTGCGCTTTGTTTCCTTAAAGAAAGGGATTTTCTTTGTGGATAAGACTTGCCCAACTCTGCCTCTAGCTGTGGGCAATTTCCGTCATCTGCAAACTGAGGATAATAGACAAACCAAACTCCCAGGGCTACAGGGAGAAGTGAATGAGCTAAAACCTGGGAAGGCAGCCAGCTCACTGCCCCTCAGCCTCAAGGTAATTGCCCTTGAGACCACAGGAGTCCAAGTATGACAGCTCTGCACACCTCCTGCAGAGGTTAGGGGTCATTGATGCCACAGATGGAGCTTGAGAGAGCAGCAATGCAGTCATGCCCTACCCTGGAGAGTGAGGAGGACAGAGACCAGACCAGACCACCAACCTGGCCTGTTAGGAGGCTAGAAAGTATCTGAGGGGCCGCACATCCAGCAGGAAGAGGCTGCCCAGGGGTCACTATGTTGTGTGTAGGTCTAATGAAGATGTAGGTAGAAAGTGAAGGCACAGTGGCTCAGTGGGGAGTAAATGCCTTTAACTGATGGAAGTTTAGGTTCTGAGGCCTCATGGGGAAGAATAAGGAGCTACTGATGAAAGGCAGTGGTCCAGCACCCTTTCTCCCAAAGGCTGCCTGTCTCTCTCTTGCTTCCTGTTCCCACTCATCTACATAAAACCACCACTGACACACAGACCCACAAACTGGGCTCTGCCCCTTCCCTCCTTTTTCTTAGCAGCACTTACCTCTCATTCTATTTGATGTGCATGTGCATAAGCATACATGTACTTGGTACTCTACACATGAACATCACCAGATGATCAATACTGAAATCAGACTGATTATATTCTTTGCAGCCCAAGATGGAGAAGCTCTGTACAGTCAGCAAAATCAAGACCAGGAAATGACTGTGGCTCAGATCATGAACTCCTATTGTAAAATTCAGACTTAAATTGAAAAAGGAAGGAAAATCACTAGGCCATTCAGGTATGACCTAAATCAAATCCCTTATGATTAAATAGTGAAAGTAACGAATAGATTCAAGGGATTAGATCTGATAGATAGAGTACCTGAAGAACTATGAACAGAAGTTCATAATACTATACAGAAGGTGGTGATCAAAACCATCCCCAAGGAAAAGAAATGGAAAAAGGCAAAACGGTTGCCTAAGGAGGCCATAAGCTACAAATAGCTGAGAAAAGAAAAGAAGTGAAAGGCAAAGGAGAAAAGGAAAGATATACCCATCTGAATGCAGAGTTTCAAAGAATAGCAAGGAGAGATAAGAAAGCCTTCCTAAGTGAACAAAGGAAAGAAATTGAGGAAAACAATAGAATGGGAAAGACTAGAGAGCTCTTCAAGAAAATTAGATACCAAGGGAACATTTCATGCAAAGATGGGCATAATAAAGGACAAAAACAGTATGGACCTAACAGAAGCAGAAGATATTAAGAAGAGGTGGCAAGAATACACAGAAGAACTAAATAAAAATTATCTTTATGACCCAGATAACTATGACGGTGTGATCACTCACCTAGAGCTGGACATCCTGGAGTGTGAGGTCAAGTGGGCTTAGGAAGCATCACTATGAGCAAAGCTAGTGGAGGTGATGGAATTCCAGTTGAGCTATTTCAAATCCTAAAAGATGAGGCTATGAAAGTGCTGCACTCAATATGCCAGCAAATTTGGAGAACTCAGCAGTGGTCACAGGATTGGAAAAGGTCAGTTTTCATTCCAATCCCAAAGAAAGGCAATGCCAAAGAATGTTCAAACTACCGCACAACTGCACTCATTTCACATGCTAGCAAAGTAATGCTCAAAATCCTTCAAGCCAGCCTTCAACGGTATGTGACCAAGAACTTCCAGATGTTCAAGCTGGATTTAGAAAAGGCAGAGGAACCAGAGATCAAATTGCCAGCATCCGCTGGTTGGATCATATGAAAAAGCAAGAGAATTCCAAAAACCATCTACTTCTCTTCACTGACTATGCTATAAAGCCTTTGACTGTGTGGGTGGATCACAACAAACTGTGGAAAATTCTTTTTTTTTTTTTTCAAACTGTGGAAAATTCTTAAAGAGATGGAAATACCAGATCACTTAACCTGCCTCCTGAGAAACATATCCAGGTCAAGAAGCAACAGTTAGAATTGAACAGAGAACAATGGACTGGTTCAAAATTGGGAAAGGAGTACATCAAGGCTGTATACTGTCACCCTGCTTATTTAACTTCTATGCAGGGTACATCATGTGAAATGCTGGGTTGGATGAAGCACAAGCCAGAATCAAGATTGCTGGGAGAATACCAAAAACCTCAGATATGCAGATGGCAGCTCCCTTATGGCACTAAGTGAAGAGGAGTTAAAGAGCCTCTTGATGAAGGTGAAAGGGGAGAGTGAAAAGCTGGCTTAAAACTCAACATTCAAAAAACTAAGAGCATGGCATCCCGTCCCATCACTCATAGCAAACAGATGGGGAAACAACAGAAACAGTGACAGATTTCATTTTCTTGGGGTCCAAAATCACTGTGGACGGTGACTGCAGCCATTAAATTAAAAGACGCTTGCTTCTTGGAAGATAAGCTATGACAGATAGCGTATTAAAAAGCAGAGACATTATTTTACCAACAAAGGTCCACATAGTCAAAGCTATGGTTTTTCCAGTAGTCATCTATGGATGTGAGAGTTGGACTATAAAGAAGGCTGAGCACTGAAGAAATGATGCTTTTGAACTGTGGTATTGGAGAAGACTCTTGAGAGTCCCTTAGACTGCAAGGAGATCCAACCAGCTAATCCTAAAGGAAATCATTCCTGAATATTCATTGGAAGGACTGATGTTGAAGCTGAAACTCCAATACTTTGGCCACCTGATGTGAAGAGCTGGCTCATTGCAAAAGACCCTGATGCTGGGAAAGATTGAAGGCAAGAAGAGAAGGGGACAGCAGGCGATGAGATGGTTGGATGGCATCACTGACTCAATGGACATGAGGGACAGGAGTTTGAGCAAAATTCAGGAGATAGTGAAGGACAGGGAAGCCTGGGGTGCTGCAGTCCATGGGATCGCAAAGAGCTGGACACGACTGAGTGACTGAACAACATTTGGACTTATCAACTCTGCCTTTTTACCTCCCCACCACACCTCAGAGGAATGACTTGGGTTTTGCTCCAGGCTGAGCTGTACTCTCCCCAACTAGCACCAAACCGCTCTCAGTCATCAGTCAAGAAATATTTGTTGAACGAATTAATGAAATCTCTCCTCCCACTTACATGCCTGCCTTTCAGTTTCTGATTCAAGTTACGAGTGGACTATGGACTGCAAACTACTATAGCTACTGTGCCCTGATGCCAGTGAAAATTCAATCATTAGACTCACCTTAAATGAACTTGAGTTTCATCTAGCAACAGAACCTGTTACGGGTTCCTAAATGCAAACAAATTTAGGATTCTTCAAGATTTGAGACCTCACGGAAAACCGAAAGTCTTCCCCCTTTTCCAGCTTTGTCACATGCCGAGGAACGGGAAGGAGGTTCCTAGTATCTGTCCCTCAGCCCCTTTGCCTCTAATCACGTGTACTCCCTGCCCGGCACACCCTCTTGACTTCAAAAGCCTCTCCTGCTCTCTTGCACTGTATGAAAGGAATGTGTGAATTTCTACGGGGGCCAATTTTGTCATGTGTCAGTTCACCCCACAGCTAGCTGCGTGGATTTGGCTAAAGGTGAAGGAAAGAAATAGGAGGGGGAAACTGCGTCACCAAAGCCATCCCTAGGTTGGTAACTCTCCAGACTTCACCTTGAGAAGAAGGGTGGCAGGGCACGTCTGGGTGGCACATGTTTGCTCACCAAGGCTGGCTTGTTTGCTTGGTCAAGGTCAGCAGAAAGCCAAGGTTGGCAGAACCCACTTTAGCTTTCTTTTTTGTTTTCAACATGACTGAGGTTTGACCTGGTCACATGTTGTTGTTTAGTCGCTCAGTCGTGTCCGACTCTTTTGTGACCCTACGGACTGTGGCCTGCCAGGCTCCTCTGTCCATGGGATTTTCCAAGCAATAATACTGGAGTGGGTTGCCATCTCCTTTCCAGGGGATCTTCCTGACCCAGGGGTCGAACCTGTGTCTCCTGCATTGGTAGGCGAGTTCTTTACCACTGAACCACCAGGGAAGCATATAATATAGAAGCAATCAATATTATAATAATTTTATATGGTGACACATGCTGGCTAGACATTGTGGTGACTAATTCATAATGTATACAAATGTTAATGTACTATATTCTATACCTGAAACTAATATAATGTATGTCATCTATATTGCAAATTAAAAAAAAAAATCACCTAGGGAGATCCAAGTTGCAGCTCCCCAAGCCCCACCCAGGGACTCTGATTCAATAGGACTGCAGTGAGGTCCAGATTGCATTTTTTAAAAAACATTTATTGAAGTAAAGTTGAGCAGAGACATTACTTTGTCAACAAAGGTCCGTCTACTCAAGGCTATGGTTTTTCCAGTGGTCATGTATGGATGTGAGAGTTGGACTATAAAGCAAGCTGAGCACAGAAGAATTGATACTTTTGAACTGTGGTGTTGGAGAAGACTCTGGAGAGTCCCTTGGACTACAAGGAGATCCAACCAGTCCATCCTAAAGGAGATCAGTCCTGGGTGTTCACTGGAAGGACTGATGTTGAAGCTGAAATTCCAATAGTTTGGTCACCTCATGCAAAGAGCTGACTCATTTGAAAAGACCCTGATGCTGGGAAAGATTAAGGGCAGGAGGAGAAGGGGACGACAGAGGATGAGATGGTTGGATGGCATCACCGACTCAATGGACATGGGTTTGGGTAGACTCCAGGAGTTGGTGATGGACAAGGAGGCCTGGCGTACTGTGGTTCATGGGGTCGCAAAGAGTCGGACCCGACTGAGCAACTGAACTGAACTGAACTGATTTACAAAGTTGTGTTAATTTCTGTTGTATTACAAAGTCATTCAGTTATATATATTCTTTTTCGTATTCTTTTCCATTATGGCTTGTCACAGGATACTGAATATGGTTCCCTGTGCAATACAGTAGGACCTTGTTGTTTATCCATCCTATATATAATAGTTTGCATCTGCTAGTCCCAAACTTCCAATCCTTCCATCCCCTCCACCGTGGCAACCACAAGTCTGTTCTCCATGTGTGTGAGCCTATTTGTTTCATAGATATGTCCATTTGTGTTGTATGTTAGATACCACATATAAGTGAGAGCACATAGTATTTGTCTTTTTCTGACTTGCTTCACTTAGTATGATAATTTCTAGGTCCATCTGTGTGGCTGCAAGTAGCATTTCATCCTTTCTTATGGCTGAGTACTATTCCATTGTCTATATGTACCACATCTTCTTTGTCCATTCATCTGTCAGTGGACATTTAGGTTGCTTCCATGTCTCGGCCATTGTAAATAGGGTTGCTAGGAACATTAGGGCGCATGTATCTTTTCAAATCACAGTTTTGTCTGGATAGATGCCTAGGAGTGGGATTGCAAGATCATACTGCAACTCCACTGTTAGTTTCTTGAGGAACCTCCATTCTGTCTGCCATAGTGGTTGTACCCAGTTATGTTGCCAGCAGCAGTGAGGGGGGGGGTCCCCTTTCTTCACACCCTCTCCTGCATTTATTATCTGTACATTTTTTTCTGATGTAGACTATTTCTAAAGAGAATTGTACTGAATTGGTTACCATACTGTTCCTGCTTTGTATTGTTTCTTTTTGGCCAAGATGCATGTGTGATCCTAACTCCCTGACCAGGGATTGAATCCTCCAGTGGAAGGTGAAGTCTTAACCACTGGGCTGCCAGGGAACTCTCTGTAGGTTTTGTAATGACGGCCACTGTGTCCGGTGTGAGGTGTTGCCTCATTGTAGTTTTGATTTGCATCTAATGATTAGCGATGAGCATCTCTTCATGTGCCTATTGGCCAGCTGTATGTCTTCTTTGGAGAAGTGTCTATTTAGGTCTTCTGCCCATTTTTTGGTTGGATTGTTTGGGGGGGGTTTTGTTTTGTTTTGAATTGTATGAGCTGCTTGTATATTTTGGAAATTAAGTTCTTTATCTGTGGCATCATTTGCAAATATTTTCCCCCACTCTGTAGGCTTTTGTTTTAATGGTTTTCTTTAATGCTGTTTCTTTGCAACAGCTTGTAAGTTTGATAGGTCCCATTTGTTTATTTTTGCTTTTATTTGTATTGACTTGGGAGACAGGCAGATAATATAGTTTTTAAAAGCCACAGTTGATTTTTCTGTCATCCAGAATTGAGACACACTGACAGAGGATTCAAAGGCCTCTTGTAGCATGACAATTCAACAGTCTTGAGAAAGAGGGTGTAAGTAAACCGGAGGTAATAATCTGCAAGATAAAACCCAAATGGTAACGCTGCTAGATGACCTGAGATCCCTGGAGATGTGGAGAAACAACCATTGTTCTCCAGAATTCAATGGAATTTGAAAAGCACAGTGCCAACAATGGTTTCTGATTATTCCTGAGGAGGGACTTGAGCATTGTTTAATGTCCCTAGAGTTAAACATTTGTCCATTTTCTTAAATCTTTTACTCCCAAGGCTGGAGAGTAAGATAACTATTTCTCTGCCTACACCCTGTTGTTGTTCAGTCACCCAATCCTGTCCAACTCTTTGCGACCCCATGGACTGCAGCATGTCAGGCCTCCCTGTCCCTCACCGTCTCCCGAAGTTTGCCCACGTTCATGTACATTGCATCAGTGATGCCATCCAGCCATCTCATCCTCTTCTCCTTCTGCCCTCAATCTTTCCCAGCGTCAGGGACTTTCCCAATGACTTTTCTGCCTCCAACCTACCCATTTAAAAATCACTATTTAAAATATACACGGGGAGTATCTCCCTGGTGGTCCAGTGGTTAAGTTTACAAAGCTTCCACTGCAGGCGGTGCGGGATCAATTCCTGGTCCACAGGTTCCAGCTCTGACTGGGGAATTAAGGTCCTGCATGGCACATGGCATGGCCAAAAATGTGTATGTGTGTGTGTGTGTGTGTGTGTGTGTGTATAAAACTTACATGTGCCATCAATGTATATATATGAATTAAATGATAGGTTGTCTTAGACTTCCTTCACAATTATCCAGGGTGGGGAGTAACAAGGGAAAGAACAGATGAAAAGATTGAGTGTGAGGTGATCACTGGTGAAGCTGGGTGATGGGGCACATGGGAATCATTCTATGCAGTTGAACCATGTGGCATTGGTACATTTGATCTTTTTGACCTATAAAAATTACAATTTCATTGGTATAACTTAATGGTTTTTTATACATATATTTGAATATTTCCATGGTGAACAGTAAAATCACATACTCAGCTATATCCTTACTCCTCTCGTTTTTACCTTTGTGCTTACATTTTGCAGTTTAGAGCTTGACCAACAGTTAACTCCTGAAAAGGACCCTATACAGTCACTTAGACAGAGTACCTGAAGAACTATGGATGGAGGTTTGTATCACTGTACAGGAGGTGGTGACTAAAACCATCCCCAAGTGGCTGCCTGAGGAGGCCCTACAAATAGCTGAGAAAAGAAGAAAAGAGAAAGGCAAAGGAGGAAGGGAAAGATACACCCATCTGAATGCAGAGTTCCAGAGAATAGCAAGGAGAGATTCTCTTAACTGAGCAATGCAAAGAAACATAGGAAAACAACAAAACGGGAAAGACTAGAGATCTCTTCAAGAAAATTAGAGATACCAAGGGGAATTTCACGCAAAGATTGGCACAATAAAGGACAGAAACAGCAAGGACCTAATAGAAGCAGAAGAGATTAAGAAAGGTGGCAAGAATACACAGAAGAACTGTACAAGTCTTTTAATGACCCACATAACCATGATGGTGTGGTCACTCACCTAGAGCCAAATCCTGGAGTGTGAAGTCAAGTGGGCCTTAGGAAGCATCACTACAAACAAAGCTAGTGGAGGTGATGGAATTCCAGTTGAGCTAATTCAAATCTAAAAGATGATGCTGTTCAAGTGCTGCACCCAATATGCCAGCAAATTTGGAAAACTCAGTAGTGGCCACAGAATTGGAAAAGGTCAGTTTTCATTCCAGTGCCAAAGAAAGGCAATGCCAAACAATGTCCAAATTACCATACAATTGCACTCATTTCACATACTAGCAAGATTATGCTCAAAATCCTTCAAGCTAGGTTTCAGCAGTACGTGAACTGAGAAGTTCCAGGTGTTCAAGCTGGATTTAGAAAAGGCAGAGGAACCAGAGATCAAATTGCCAACATCTGTTGGATAATAGAAAAAGCAAGGGAATTCCAAAAAACATCTACTTCTGCTTCACTGACTATGCTAAAGTCTTTGACCGTGTGAATCACAACAAACTCTGGAAAATTCTTAAAAAGATGGGAATACCAGACCACCTTATCTGCCTCCTGAGAAACCTGTATGCAGGACAAGAAGCAACAGTTAAAACAAGACATGGAACAACCGACTGGTTCAAAATTGGGAAAGCAGTACATCAAGGCAGTACTGTCACCCTGCTTATTTAACTTCTATGCAGAGTACATCATGTGAAATGCTGATGCCAGGCTGGATCAATCACAAGCTTAGAATCAAGATTACCATGAGAAATATCAACAACCTCAAATATGCAGATGATGCCACTTTAACGGCAGAAAGTGAAGAGGAACTAAAGAGCCTCTTGATGAAGGTGAAAGAGGAAAGTGAAAAAGCTGGCATAAAACTCAACATTCAGAAAACTAAGATCATGGCATCTGGTCCCCTCACATCAAGGCAAATAGATGGGGAAACAATGGAAACAGTGACAGACTTTATTTTCTTGGGCTTCAGAGTCACTGCAGATTGTGACTAGAGCCATGAAATTAAAAGACGTTTGCTCCGTGGAAGAAAAGCTATGACCAACCTAGACAGCCTATTAAAAAGCAGAGCCATTACTTTACCAACAAAGGTCCACACATAGTCACAGGTATGGTTTTTCCAGTAGTCATGTATGGATGTGAGAATTAGATCATAAGGATGGTTGAGCACCAAAGAACTGATGCATTTGAACTATGGTGCTGGAGAAGACTCTTAAGAGTCACCTGGACTGCAAAGAGATCTACCCAGTCAATCCTAAAGGAAATCAGTGCTGAGTATTCATTGGAAGGACTGAGGCTGAAGCTGCAGCTCCAATACTTTGGCCACCTCACGCGAAGAGCCAACTCAATAGAAAAAACCCTGATGCTGGGAAAGACTGAGGGCAAGAGGAGAAGGGGGCAATAGAGGATGAGATGGTTGGATGGCATCACTGATGCAGTGAACATGAATATGAGCACACTCAGGGAGACAGTGAAAGACAAGGAAGAATGGCATGCTGCAGTTCATGGAGTCACAAAGAATCAGACATGACTTAGCAACTGAACAACAAATAATCACTTCAAAGCTTGTCTGCTACAATCTTATGACTTTTCAGAGTGCCAAGAATGAACAGAGGTTTCTGATATTAGTTGCTTGAGTTCAAATGAAAAAAAAAATGCTATTCACTATTTAACAAAGAATATTATTATTACAACTCACACTAGTTGATGACACAGAAGTCCATTTTCTGCCCCTCCAAAGCCAGTAAGATGAATGAGAAGGCCAAAATCTTTAAAGGTAAGACACTCTTGAGTTTGATTTTTCCAGATAATAAGTTATTTACTGAGAACCAATATAAGTTGTTCAACCTCTCTGAGCCTTATGCTAATTTGCTGCAGTTGTGTTCAATTCCTTGTGACCCTATGGACTGTAGCCCACCAGGCTCCTCTGTCCATGGGATTCTCCAGGCAAGAATACTGGAGTGAGTTGCTGTGCCCTTCTCCAGGGATCTTCCCAACCCAGGGATCAAATTCACGTCTCTTACACTGGCAGGAGGGTTATCACTAGTGTCACCTGGGAAGCCCCTCTGAGCCTCAGTTTTCTCAAATATAAAATTAAGATACTATGTGTCTCAGTTTTAATGTGTCAGTAAGCAGTTTGTAAGTCCAACTTCCTCTTCTTTCCTCATCCCATGCCACTGGCAATAATAACAAAGCCTGTGATATTTTGTTTATCAAAGCATAACTGCTCCAAACCTCTGCCAGGCAAGGTGTAAAATTAAAATGGCAGATTTCATTTTTAATAAATGAATCCAAGTTGGACTACAAACTGAGTTTGACAATAACGTGTCAGAGAATCTGTTGCTCCAACATCCAAGTTCTAAGTGAGCTGAGAATAATGAAGGAGGCAAATGAATAAAAGCAAAAGCAGATATGAAATAAATGTTCCAAAAAGTGTTGAATTAATTTGCTTGTTGTTTCATTTCTGACTCTTTTGTGAGCCCATGGACTGTAACCGACCAGACTCACCCATCCATAGGATTTCCCATGCAAAATTACTGGAGTGGGTTGCATTTCCTTCTCCAGGGGATCTTCCCAAGCCAGGGATCAAACCCACATCTCCTGCTTGGCAGGTGGATTCTTGACCACTGAGCCACCTAGGAAGCCCAGACTTTCTTATATATATACCACAAAACAGCAATTCTCCAGTTCCCAGAATTAAGCTATTTCTGCCATCTGGCATCTCCACTTTTAATGGCCTCAGTTACTGTGAAACTCATTTAGCTTTCTGTAATATTAGTTTTGAGAAAGTTCAAGCTAGCAAAACTTCCTGGAGTCTGTAAAGAAGACCCATTGTCCATTTATCAGGCTCACTCAGTCAGCCAGAGTAGGAGAGCAGGTTTTCCTGTCTGTGTAAAGAAGGTAATTAACATTTCGATTGTAACAAATATATATATATATATATATATATATATATATATATATATATAAAATTGCTTCTTTATAGCTTTCTGCTTTAGAGAGAGAATACTTATGTAGAGCAAGCTATTAGAAATAGTTTCTTTTGAATGCCTTGAGCACACATAGGGGTTCCTTAGCTATGGAGAAGTATTGCTAAAGGACTTCTGACAAGCAATAACTAAATGCCAGAGGAAGCCACACCTCCAAAACTTTGCTGATTTCTCTTCAGAGAGCCATGAGCCATGAAGTTCCAGGCCAGTAGATTCCTCAGGTGAAAACAACATAAAATCTCGATCATAAAATCTCCCCACTGTTGACAGAGCTCTGGGCAACAGAGCAAAGTGATTCAATTGTGCTGTTAAAAAGCTACTTTGTTCTTATTATGTGTCAAGTGCTGTAATGCAAAAATAAATTAATGACTCTGCCACTGAGAATCTAGTGCTTAAAGCAGAGAGTCTAGGTCAGAACAGTGAGCAGAAAGCAGAGTGAGGGATTGGGCAAGGCTTCTCAATAGGAGTGTTTCAAGCCTGGAAGAGGGTCCTGTGTTTAGGTGGAAGGCTTGCCAGGTAGTGGGAACCTTGTGAGCCAAGGCTGAGATGTTCAACAATACGCTGTTCTACTGGAACGGCAATGAATCCAGTCAGGGGAGAGGAGGTTGGATGGGTGTCAGAGGTATACTGACTGCAAAGGTCCATGCATAATTAGACTGAGTTTAGGCCACAGGAGGATGCTAAAGCTGAAAAGTGACAATGAGTTAGTATCTTCTGACAGCAATCCTGGTTTTAGTAAGAGTTTGGAATAGCAGATTAGGTCAAAGTAAACATGTGAAAGATGGTGACAGCTTGAACTAGCACAGTGTCTGTGAGAAAAAACTTCTGCTAAATAATAAATGACTGATCACTGATCAGTAGTACTCAAGATGACTTTCACCCTTCTGGCCTGGGTGATAAGGACTGTGGGAGACAGAGATGTTTCAAGGCAGAGGTGGGGCACCAAAGAGAAGGAAGGAACTGTTGAGTTTCTTCATCTTGAGACTTACTGCGGTCTTGGAAAATAGAACATCCTTGTCTGTGATGTAATGTGGACTGTTAACCTGCACACCTAAGAAAGAGTTCTTTGGAAAAAACTTTGCCAAGTTCCTCCCGCTCTCCCGCTCTTAGGGCCAAAGCTTACCTGGCAGTGGGACCAGACTGCATGGCCAACATGCCATCTAAGGAAACATTCCAGAAAGCAGCATTTGTCCAGACAACCTTGATGGCTACAGACATCCTTGAAACTCACATTTTCCCAGGTGGAGAGAGAGACATTAGAGGTGGGGTAATTTAACCAACCAAATTCCACTCCCACTCACCTCTTTAACCTCACTTTCTTAACTCTAACCAGCTGAAAGGACAGCATGAGCAACATGCCTGGTGTTTTAGGGGAAAAAGAAACATGTGGCTGGCTTTTCTTCAAGTATACTGGGTTCTATGTGGTTCCTTACCTTTAAATGATCTACATTTTTAATAGTGCTACTCCTATCCTTTTAAATTTTTGAAATGTTTATTATAAATAAAATCAGATGAAATAGTAAATTATAGATGAATCTTCATAAGCTCTTTTAAAAAAACATTTTAACTGAAGTGAACATACTAACAAAAAAGAGCTATGATAAGCAATGAATCATCACTAAGAGAACACACGCAGGAAACTGTCATCAGATCCAGGAGGGTGTAGCCAGCAACCTAGAGGCCACACCACTTGGTGCTTCTTCCAGGCACTGCCCTCTAACATTAACTGTAAGCCCGACTTCTCATGGCATTGACCAGCTGTCTTTTTGAATTTTATATATTAATAAGTAGAACTGCCCAAGATGATTTCAGGATAGGGCTCTTCCACTCAGTATCTGTGAGAATGATCCATGTTGTTATGTATAGTTTATCATCACTGTGTAATATTCTAGTGCATGAAGATACCATGTTAACCCGTTCTACTATTGATGGACACTTAGGTTTCCATTTTTGGTCAATTATGAATTTTGCTATCTTGGTATATGCATTTCTGTTTTGGATATATGTGTTAGAGTGAAACTGTTGGTTATAGGTATTCACTTGTTCCTTTATCTTTTTTCATATGACACAGTGAGGTTTTTATTACCCAATACGTCAACACTTACAGTTCTCCCACAGAGGGAGAGGCCAGGCACAGTGTCTAATTTTGACAGTCCTGTTGCCTAATAACATTTAATATTTATTAAATGCTTCCTGTGATCCAGGCACTGGGCTGGATGCTAAGGAGACAAGCCTGACAGGATCCTTCCCCTCATGAAACTTAGCAGGAGACCTAAAGTCAGCCAACTGTAACGCCTACGTATTTAATTCAATTTGTTGACCTTATTTTATAAAAAATAAGTTGAAAATTAAAAATGCTGATGTTAGAGACAAGCATTAGGTCTCATGGAGCTAAAGCAATGGAGTGGGATTCCGTTTTATCCCAAATCTACCTGGCCTCTAGGCTTTGGAACTGAGTGGTGCAAAAATATATCCAAATCCATTCAGTTGAGATAAACAATGACTGAAGATGGTGCCTAACACATAACTAAGTGCTTTCTATTTCAGCTTTTGGAAGTAAGATCCTCTTATAACACAACTTTGATGAACAGGAGAATGAGTTTCCCAGACATCAGTCCCTCTCACATCTTGAGGTTTCTACGGTCTGTCAGATCATTTATTCTCTTCCTGCATTTCCCTCTCAAGCCTTCAAGACTCAGCTGAGGCATCATTTTCTTGGGAGAATCTTCCCTGACCCCATGATGAGCCAGCTGCCTCTCCTCTGAGCTCCTCCTAACAGCATCTATTCTCATCCCTTCACAGCCATTTGCGCGCTGTTTTGCAATTTCCTCCTTACTTGTCTCAACATGCTATTAACCAGGATATTAGTTTGGCTGCTCTAACAGAGACAAAAATTTCACTGGCTTAAGCAAGATAAAGGTCACACATAAATGTTCAGGCTAAACGAGCCTTGAGTGGTGATAAAACTGCCCAACAAGTGCTTAGGAATCTTAGTTTCTTATGTCTTATGGTTCTGTCACCTCCTAGAATGTCCCCATTTATATGGTCAAAGCCAGTTCATCTTCATCATTCCAGCCTAGGGAAGGGAGAACTAGAATTAAATGGGCAAGCAGTGTTTTCTTTTTTAAACCAGGTGTGGTTTCTGAGGACATTTTCCAGAGTCTGCTTATGTGCTAAGAGTTCAATGCAGATTGCCCCCAGTTAATGATAGGTTTGCAGTTCAAGCTTCTTTTTAAGGATGTGACCAGAACTGAGGTCATCACCAGTGTTCATATTACACTACACAGAACACAGTCACTCTCCTGGCAGCAAGAACCCTGCCTACTAAAAGGAAGGAGGGAAGAATGGATATTACGGGACAACTGGCTATTTCCACTATACATACCAAATTAGGCAGTATGTTTCGAGTCTACCATTATGTTACCAGTGTACAGCATAAAGCACTTAATGAGATTGCGGAATCTTTCACAATGCTAGAACAGAGGATACAACTCCAGATGTTTCCTAACACAGGCCTGGAACTTTTTCTCAAGAGAAAGAAAAGCCGGACAGCTGTGGATCAGAATTCAGACTGTTCCATATACATGAATGTATATACAGCAGGTAACTGTGAAGAAGCTCTTCTTCTTTTTAATAAAATGAAGATGCTATTCGATCCCCTACTGTATGGGGAGTAAGAGTTGGGAAAATTAAAACAATACAACACTGTCCAGCACACAGATGGTGCTTAGACCACGTTATCTTTCCTTCCTGATGGACAGTGTTGGCAATATTCTCTGTGACATTAGTTGGTTAACTTCCTGCCCAATAACTCCCTGCTGTCCAACCTACATCACAGCTGATTTGCAAAGCTGATGGACAAATGCAGCCTAACCTGTGATGCAGTCAACACTTGGCATTTAGGATAAGCTAGGAGATCCAACAAGTCCATCCTAAAGGAGATCAGTCCTGGGTGTTCATTGGAAGGACTGATGCTGAAGCGGAAACTCCAGTATTTTGGCCACCTGATGTGAAGAGCTGATTTATTTGAAAAGACCCTGATGCTGGGAGGGATTGGGGGCAGGAGGAGAAGGGTACGACAGAGGATGAGATGACTGGATGGCATCACTGACTCGATGGACATGAGTTTGAATAAACTGACAGTTGGTGATGGACTGGGAGGCCTGGTGTACTGTGATTCATGGGGTCGCAGAGTCGGACATGACTGAGCGACTGAACTGAAACAACCAGAAAGTTCGGTACTTTAGACCTATTTGTCTAGAAATTGTCAAGAAAATTAAATTGTCAAGACTATCTCTTCACTAGCTCTTATATTATATATCACATACCAGACTGCGTTTCTCTCTTGATTTGGCTGATATCAAGTCCAATCAAATCTATTGCTCAAATTACATAACTCTTTAAGACCTTCTGGCCTACACATTTTAACTTTCATTCTTAATCATCTATGCTGAAGACATGATCCTGATTTGCTTTTTCCTTTTGGTGTTCTTCCTCTGGGGTCCTACAGCACCCTCCTTTCCACACCCCTCCCTTGGGTATTGTGATACTCTGGTTAGAGGTCAATATTTGGTTGTGAACTCTTCAAAAAAAAAAAGGACTGTGCCCTACTTACCTGACTTGCTTTGATCTATTATAATTTTCTTCATTTTATCAATCACATTTTTTAAAGTAGCATGAACACTTTTGCAGAGTCAGGTGGAATAGAAAATTTGGAAGGGGAAAAAGTAGGTAACCAAAGCCATCTACACAATCTCAGAAAACACTGTGAGCAGCACTGTAAATCAGGAATGAGATAAAACATGACACAAACCCTTCTGAAATTATCAGCTAGAGACTTGTCAAAAGTGCTCAGAGGCAAATGTGGACGGATTCCCAACTGACTGAATCTGGGACAGTTTGAACATCATATGATTAAGAGTAAAAGACAACACACTAAAACCACAGCAACCTGAGTTTGATCAGAGTAACTTTATAGTGCAAGAAGCTGGGCAGGACCCTCGTAAGTGATCAAAGTGGACACCCCTAGGAATGGAGCAAACCGAGACTGCACCTACCTGTCAGGATGCAGTGAGAAGACCATCACTTCATGATGCTTATTCCTGCCACAGATGTACAAGCTGCACTTAATTATAGGGAAACAGACAAAGTCACATCGAAGGCATTTTACAAAGTAACTGGCCAATAACCTTCAAAAGTGTCAAAAGTTAAGATAGGAGTTGTTCTAGACTTCAAGGAAAAGAGCAGGATTTCTCCGGTGGTTCAGTAGTTAAGAGTCTGCCTGCCAATGTGGGGGACACAGGTTTGATCCCTGGTTCGGGGAAGATCCCACATGCTGCGGGGCAACTAGAGCCTGCGCTCTGCAACAAGAGAAGCGGCTGCCATGAGAAGCCCGTGCACAACAACGAAGAGCAGCCCCTACTCGCCACAACTGGAGAAAGCCTGCGGGCGGCAATGAAGACCCAGTGCAGCGCCCCGCCCAAAACAGAAAAGCAATGAGTTGCAATAGCTAATTCCAAACTAGATTCCTTTGTTATAAAGGACCTCATTGGGACAACTGGAGAAACCTGAATGGAGCCTGAGGATTTGGCAGGGAAGTATCACAGCTGACACGGTTATCTGATGTGGATGGCTGGTTATGCAGGGGACTATCCTGCTGTGCAGGAAATATAAAGTATTTACGGGTGATCACGCATCAGGTTGGGAAGCACCCTCAGATGGTTTTTCGGGGGAAGTTCTTTTTACTGTAATTGCAACTTATCTGTAGTACAGTCGAGGTTGTTTCAAAATAAACATTTTATTTTAAAAAGGTTATCTGTTATTTTATTTTGACAATTTTTTTTCCCCTTAAACAGGAGGTAGGGTGTTTCCATATGAGGTTGTCCGGATGGGAAGAATCTTCAGCTTTGACTTGGCCTCATTAATTTGAGGATAAAACGCTCATGTGAGAGCACACGTATCAAGCTGAAAGTGGGCGCTCAGAGCAGGCGGGCATCTCTGGCAGCTCGAGGCACTGGACTCCCGGAAGCTCGCTGCTGGGGGTCACCGGCTGAGGGACCACTGCAGATCCTCATACATTGCTCGAGCCTGAGAGGAGAGGAGAGGACAGAATATGGAGCCAGACACTGAAATGCACTGAACCGTGCTCCCCAAAACTCAGATGTTGAAGTCCTCACCTCCAGTACCTCAGAGTGTGACTGGATTTGGAAATAAGGGTCTAAGTGATTTAAGTTAAAATGAAGTCATTAGGGTGGGCTTTAGTACATCCAGTATCATCTGGTATCCTCATAAGAGGAGTAAGACACAGACATGCACAGAGGGAAGACTACGTAAAGACTAATGCACAGAAGACCATGTAAAGATTAATTTAAAGAAAATTCTATATATTTATTTCAGTGATTTTTTTTCAAGTACCTCTCTCTTCTTTTTTTTGTTTGCACTATGCAACTTGCAGGATCTTAAGTTTCCTGTCCAGGGATTGAACCTGGGCCCATGGCAGTGAAAACACCATTTTGTAACCCTTGGACCAACTTCTGGCAAGTAGCTCAAACAATGTCAACAGTGAATATAAAACAGGTATTAGTGAAATGCTGAATTAACTCTGAAGTAGGATAAGAGGGCCTTGGTATTTCAACTCACTGCTAAATAATAAAGATGTAGTAAAGACATTCAATCTTAAGGGAGATGAACCCTGAATATCACTGGAAGGACTGATGCTGGAATTCCAGACAACTCGCTGGAAAAGTCCCTGATGTTGGGTAAGATTGAGGGCAGAAGGAGAAGAGGGCATCAGAGGATGAGATGGCTAGACAGCATCACCAATGCAATGAACATGAACTTGGGCAAACTTTGGAAGACGGTGAGGGACAGGGAGGCCTGGCGTGCTACAGTCTACGGGGTCACAAAGAGTCGAACAGCACTCAACAACAACGACAAAGACATTTTAAGCATGCTGTGTTTACAGCCAGATTAAAGTGATTCCCTTTTTAATAACAGTGTTTTATTTTATAAAATATTTATTGCAGAAATATTAGAAAATGCAAATCAGCAGAAAAAATTAAAAAGTAATCCTTAATTTCCAGAAAAAACTATCACTACGACTTTGGTCCTCAAGATCTTGTAAATTATTATTTTTTTAGTATTTAAGTTTTTAAATTAGGTAATACATTTACATGGTTCAAAATTCAAATACGATGAAAGGTCAATTTTCAAACTTCTGTCCTCCAGTCACCCAGTTTCTCTCCCCACAAGCAATCATTAGTTTCATCAGGGCCAGTTATGACTCCAAACAGGAAAGCTGTCTTTTTACCTTAATTGTTGTTCCTTAATTTTTCAAAAGATCTCACAAAGTAATAATAATCAGCTTGGTCATCTCTTTTATTTATTATTTATTCAAAATTCATACCATGCCTATCTCCAAAAGAGAAGTGATAGCTTATGATTCACTAGGGTAGTTTTAGAAATTAAATATTTTAAAGTTTTAAGGTTTATGACCATCCAAAGTATTAAAGAGAATATACTGGAATCAAGTAGTATCACTGGGACACACATGTAGCCTTCCCATGGATGTTCTTCAGAGGATTAAAAAAATTACACAGTGTGTGGAACTACTGGTTCAGATATGTTAGTAATAAAATCAGTCACACTGCCTCTGTCACACTGTGCTGATACCTTCTAAGCAAAAGTTACTTGCAAACTATTTTCTAATATTGAAGGAATCTGAGTGATCAGGTTAATACGTATTCTATATAAACATCTATGGTAGTGTATTTAATTGCTCAAAATGGTTCCTAACCCACGACTTATGCAATTTTATATCTTGTGAGTCTAGTACAAAGCCTAGCATGTATATGGCAGGTACATGATATACATATGTTTCTGGATGGATGAAAGGATGGGATCTTAGGCAACTCAATACACAGCTAGAGGCAAGAGCAACTCTACTTGGGAAGTTTTTCTCTCTCAATGTGACAGACTTGATCAAGCAAATGGATGAACCATATAATCCCGAGTGTGAAGAAGAGAATCAAAGTGTGCCAGCCAGTGGGTGTGAAAAACACTAAACCAATGAGTTAATAAAACAGGAGTGTTTCTATGGTGTGGTTTTAACAGGGGAGGAAGGAAAAAAATACCTAATTTATGTTTGAGTGAGGTTTCCTTCCTGACAGTTGAACAATGCCATAGTAGGCAGAGGGAAAAGACTACATTTGAGATAATACATAGCTGGGAAAACAATTTCAAGGTCTCAACATTTACTGATGTTAACCCAGGCTCAGGTCTCTGGTGAGCAGTTATTACCAAAAAAGCCAAATCAACAAAATAAGTTATGCTTTATAAATCTGTGAAGTGACACATATTGGATAATGGCTTCATTCAGGGAAGAAAGTAAACAGCTGACTAAGAAGTAACTGGCAAAAAGAGTCCAATCGTCTAAGCTGGGGTATCTGTCATAATGAACTGCTAATCTATTTGGCCTTCTTAGGACCACACTAGGACGTGGCCTCTCATGAGAAACTAGGACTGGGGCTGGGATCTTCAGATGGGAGCCTGAAAGATTGGCAGCGAAGAAGTAGGAGTGAATGAGGAATACAGGCAGAGACTCAGAAGGAATGTTTGCAAACTATGCTCACATCTCACCCTCAGCTGGTTTATGAGGACTTACTGGGTCAGGTGACAAGTTTCTGCATCTGGCCTCTAAACCAGACCCTACTAGCATGTTAGCCAATTGCTGGACACAAAATCCACTTCACATGCTGTTGTTTTCCCCTCAAACTAAAAACCGTGTGGCACCAGGGAGCCGACTGCTTCAAGGAAAGAGAAGGCACCAGTTAGCAGGGCAGATTTACCTAGCATGAGAACAGGCTGAACATTTCTGAACTATACAGACCAGCTCTGTGGACCTTGGGACAGAATGTGCACACCGTTCTCCTTTCATTTTTCTTTTTCCTTTTTTGACACCTCCCAATCATTTATTTAATGTTAACTCACTTCAAAGCAACTGCTATCTCCATAAGTATGTCTGAAAGGTTAAAATGTAAAATGTAATTAGGTGTTCCTTGTGTGTTTAACAAGCCTAGTAGATTCTCTTTCAGTCTGAGAAAACTTAAGTCCGCCACTAAGTCAATAACTTGATGCCAGTGTCTTATCTATAGCTTTTTATCCTAGGGCCTGAAGTCATGATCTTTAGAAAACTATGCTACCCCTTACATTCCACCCGGCTATAGAGTATCTAACTTTAGAGCTAGTCATAGTGATTAGTTTTGCCATGGGCTCTAACCTGAGCTGGACCAATCACAGGTTCCCTGAAACTCTCCTGTTGGAGATATCAGGAAATTCTCTTGCTATGGGGGTTAATAAACAAGCAGCCTGTATGTCTGGGCCTGCAGGCAGCCTTTTCCCACAAGAAACAAAGCAATGAAGTTTCTGGATCCAGCATGCCTAAAGCCAGCAATACTCTCAACTTCCTTATATGTGGAATGGATTCCTCACAAACAGACTTGAGTTTCTGTCATTTACAACTAAAGGAACCCTAATATTAAAAGTAGAAAGGGGAAGCTTACAAATGAGCCGCTCAATCCTACATTCAGAAATGTATCAACAAACACCATCCCTGTCTTTTGGTTTGATTTTTCAAATGGATTTTGTTTGACTATCCAACTCCTCTAATTTCAACTGAATTCTCCTAAATCAGAAAGAAAAAGGTTTCCCAAAAACAGAGTAGTCATATGATCCAGCAATCCCACTGGTACCCTTCTGGAAGAATGAGATAATGCCCATTGGCAGCAACATGCACAGACTGAGATTATCATACTAAGTGAACTAAGTCAGACAACGAGAAAAATACCACATGAAATTACTTATATGTAGAATCTAAAACATGACACCAACGAATCTATTTACAAAATAGACTCACAGACACAGAAAACAAACTTACAGCTACCGAAGGGGAAAGGGGCTGGGGAAGAGATAAATTAGGAGTTCATGATTAGCAGATACAAACTACTATTTATAAAAGAGATAGGAAATTCCCCAGAGGTCCAATAGATAGGGCTCCACGCTTTCAATGCCAGGGGCCTGGGGTTCAATCCCTGGTTGGGGAACTAAGATCCTGCAAGCGTCACAGCTCGGCCAAAATAAATAAATAGACTAGGTAAAGAAAATCCTACTGTATAGAACAGGGAACTATATTTAATATCTTAAATAATACTGAAAATAATATGAAAAGTATATATATACACATATATAATATACATAAATATATATCTGATTCAGAAACTAACACAACATTGTAAACCAACTGTACTTCAACTAAAACAATTTAAGGAAGGAAGATGTTCGTACAGCTGTGGACTGTGAAGGAGAACCAGAAAGCAGAGACTTAACACCCTTCCCCCCCACCCAAACATAACATCCACTGGTTTCAAATTTACCAGCAGAGTTTTAGAAAAGGTAACAAAATTAGATTTTACTCCTTAATTATCACAGATGCAAGGATGAAAATGTGGCCCAATTTAAGGATAGGTCAAGCAAGCAATTTTCAACTCTGCCTGACATTTTTATAGTCAACTCTAATACAATACTTAATTGTAACTGCAAAATATGTAACAGTTAAATGTAAAAACATTAAACATGGAAGCTTTTCAAAACTAGAGCAGGCAAATACAAACAAGATGGTTTCATTTTTTTAGTCCAGAAAACTGAAGTAAATATTTAGAGGTAAAGAAGGCAAAAGAATGACAAATGAAGAGCTATCCCAGGTCAATATATAAAGACCAAATGAACCTCTATATACTAGTAGCAATTAGAGAACAATATTTTTAAAAAATTATAAAAATAAAAAATTATAAATCACTTAGGAATAAATTTGATGAAAAATGTACATCTTGAAAAATTTGCATCCTGAAAATGCAAAACATTACTGGGAGAGATCAAATGGCTCTAATAAGTGAATTTTTAAAAAATGAATAAATTTATATAAAAGAAATAAAATTATCTAAATAAATGAACAGATATGCTAAGTTCACTGATTAAAAAACTCAGTATTTTTAATACCTCTGCTCTCCCAACTGATCTACAGATTCAATGCAAATCTATTCAAAATCCCAGAAAGTTTCTTTTGCAGAAATTGATAAACTGATTGCAAATTTTATATGGGGAAGCAAAGAGACTAAAATAGATAAAACAATTTTGGGGGGAAAAAAGAAGAAATCTGAATGACTTAAACTAGCTGACTTCAAGATTAACATATCTATTCTGTAATAATCAAGGGGACTTCCCCAAAAGTCCGGTGATTAAGAATCTAAATTTCCACTGCAGGGAGCACAGGTTTGATCCCTGGTTGGGGAGCTAAGATCCCACATGCTGTGGCCAGAAAATAAATAAAAATTAAAAATTGATGTAAAATAATCAAGAGAGTGGCAAAAAATATACAGTGGCATAAACTGGATATAAAGATCAGTGAAACAGAAAAAAGTGTGAAGAAATACATTCATACATAGATGATCAATTGGTTTTCAAAAAGAGGGCATGATAATTCAATGAAAGGAAAAAATTTTCAACCAACAGGACCACAGTAACTAGACAGCTGCATGGGAAAAAATATCATGACTTCTCTATCTCATTTTAAATTAAAAAAATTAGTTTGTAATGGATCATAGTTCTAAATGTAAAAGATAAAACTATACAACTACTAGAGAAAAGCAAAGGAGAAAATTTTCATAAACTTAGGATAATCAAGATTTCTTATGGCAGAAAAACACATTTTTAAAAAATTGGATTTCATACAAATAAAAAACTCCTGTTCTTCAAAAGATGCTTTTAGAAAATTAATGTCATTTGCAGCAACATGGATGAACCTAGAGATTATTACAGTAGGTAAAGTAGGTTAGAAGAAGAAAGACAAATATGATACTGCTTATATGTGGAATCTAGAAAAAAATGGTACAAATGAACTTATATTTATAAAACAGAAATTGAGTCGCAGATATTGAAAGCAAACTTATGGTTACCAAGGGGGAAAGAGGGAGGGATGGATAAATTTGGAGACTGGGAGTGACATGACACATACTACTATATACAAAGTAGATAACGAATAAGGACCTACTGTACGTCACAGAGAACTCTCCTCAATGTTCTGTAATACCTATATGAGAAAAAAAAAATCTAAAAAAAAAGAGTGGAGATATATATACATAACTGATTTGTTGTATATATCTTGAAACACATTTTAAATTAACTATACTCCAAAATAAATCCTACAGATATTTCAGAAAAAAATGTGTATCTCATAAAAGGCTTCAAGCCAAGATAAACTAAGAATTTGCACAACTTAATAATAAGAAAACAACTCAATGTTTGTTTTTTTTTTTAATAACTCAATGTTTTAAGAGCAAAAGGTGAGGACACAAAATAAGGAATCCAAATGATCAATAAGCACATGAAAAATACTCAACATTTTGTCATTAGGAAAACAAATTCAGACCACAAGAGGATACTATTTCACACACAGTAGAATGGCTAAAATTAAAAGACTGAAAATACTCAAGTGTTGGTGAGAGTGTGGGCCAA
This sequence comes from Odocoileus virginianus, assembly GCF_023699985.2. Lineage (NCBI taxonomy): Eukaryota > Metazoa > Chordata > Mammalia > Artiodactyla > Cervidae > Odocoileus > Odocoileus virginianus. The sequence continues at coordinate 51,341,211 of NC_069684.1, read as the reverse complement.
TTGGAATGCTCATAAAATGCAAAACGGTATTACAGTCACTTGGAAAGAAGGTTGGCAGTTTCCTATAAAGTTAAACATACACTCGCCACAAGATCCAGCAATTCCTCTCCTAGTTATTTACTCAAGAGAAATAAAAACACATGTTCTTGTTCTCTCTCTCTCTGACACACTATTATCTGAGGAAGCCAAAAACTGGAAAATACCCAAGTGCCCACCAGCAAGGGAAAGGATACACAAACTGCAGTGTATTCATATCATGGAAAACTACTCAGCAAGAGAATGGATCAAATCAGTGAAAAACAGCAATGTGGATGAATCCCTGCAACATTACATGAGCAAAAGGAGCCAGACAAATGAGTATATTAATATGATTATATTTACATAAAGTTCCAAAACAGGTGAAGTTAGAGCATGATGACAGAAGTCAGATCAGGGCTTGCCTGGTACAGCCTTTGTAAAAGGACTGACAGCTACAAAGGAACACAGGAACCTTCTGAAGTGATGAGAATGTTCTCTGTTTTTGACTGAGCTACCAGTTAAGTTTGCCAAAACTTACAGAACTGTAGGACTTCCCAGATGCTGCTGGTGTTAAAGAACCTGTCTGCCAATGCAGGAGACATAAGAGATGTGGGTTCAATCCCTGGGTCGGGAAGATTCCCTGGAGGAGGGCACGCAACACACTCCACTAACTCTTGCCTGGAGAATTCCCAAGGACAGAGGAGCCTGGCGGGCTACAGTCCATGGGGCTGTACACAGTTGGATACGACTGAAGCAAGTTAACATCACATGCACAGAACTGTATTTGTGCATTACAAAGGTAAATAAAATTTCAATTTTAAAAAAGGTTACAGGATGAGAGTGACAAATGTGGAGCTGTGCCAGTGTGTCCTGATTCTTGAAAAGCCTCAAATCGAAACTCTGACTACAGGTAATAAACATAAGGAAGATTTGTTTTTTAATGACTAAATCTTGCGGGGGGGGGGGCACTTACATCACTACTTTCTTGTTGATCAGAATGAAAAGTGCCAGGAAGATTAACTGTTAAACTGTTTGATTTTAATTAATAAGACTATCTTACTCAAAGACAGACAATGAAATAAAAACATTTCCTCAAGTGTACAAAATGCCTGAGACGTCAAAGTAGACTTTCATTTCTCCACATATGGTAAAAGACCCAGGCCAGGTTGAACAGACTAGACTTCAGCTGTCTGAACTTGGACTTGAATGTTTTCAATCAATAACCTTAAGAAATACTGAACCAGGGGTAATAAATGGATAATGAGCTAGAGGAATTTTAAGTATAGTCAATAAACAGAATCACATGGCTAAGGCAAATTAGACTTCTGGAAGTCCAGAAACAAAAGATATCCATCCAAGATAGGTGGTTTAGCCGCTAAGTCGTGTCCAGCTCTTGTGATCCCATGGACTATAGCCTGCCACGCTCCTCTGTCCATGGGATTCTCCAGGCAAGAATACTGGAGTGGGTTGCCATTTCCTTCTCCAGAGGATCTTCCTGACCCAGGAACAGAACTCAGGTCTCCTGCATTGCAGGCAGATGATTTACCAACTGAGCTATGAGGGAAGCCCTAAGATATCCAGTGTTCAATTCAGACATTTCTTTGGGTTGGTTATTTCCCTGCAAACTCTTCTGTGTCACAGTAACCTCACTTCACTTAACAGCAAACATTTTAACTTACTACAGACAGAATACCTCAACACAGTAAGAAATAAATACAGTAAAATCCAGCATTTTTTGTAAGGACAAGTCTGAGTGATTTTTAACTCTTCTCTGACTTTACAGTGAAGGTATTTTTACTTTCCTGAAACTATGAGTAAGTGTAAAGGGTGATACAGGTCAAATAATACTTGAATGAGAATGATTAAAAATTCTGAGATTATGAAAACATTCACGAGGTCATTTCCTCTGTGTTTAGTCTCTAGAAACATTCAAAATTACAGTCTCTCAAGAACACCCTCTCAGAGGCAACCATTTTGCTTTTTGTCATGAATTCATACTTACTACTCTCAATTCTAATTGCTCTTCTACCTTTAAGAGCATTGCTTACCTCTTTTGATACAGATGATTTTACTTTCTTGAAAGCTTCTTCAAAGTGCTTCTGATTAACCTTCAGTTCACCTGTGGAGCAAATGCATGAACATACATAATATTTGGGTATAGTAAGCTAACAGTGATTTATAACTAAATTTCTCTTGAGAGATTTACTAGCATTCAAGGGAAACACTGAGTCAATTAATGACACTGGCTCTATTCTTTTTCAGAGCAATGTTCAAGCCAGATATATTCTGCTCATCAAAGTTATAGACAGCTTTTCATTTTCTTAATTTACATATACCTAACCATATTAATTTTTCATACATGCTTAAGTTATATCATATATTTTAAAAGCACAGTCTTTTTTCCCCCCAGCAATCAAAACAGTTTATTGTGGAACAAATTATATTAAAAAGCACTTTGTCCATATTTAATTAGAAAAAGAGATTCTTATCCTTAAAAAAGATAAATGGTTCATATGTTCTGTTACTGTGTGTTCCCCTCAGCTTTACTAAGATACTGTTAGTACATAATAAATATAAGTTAACTTTAAGAAGTACAATTGACACGATGATCTTCTGCAAAATGGTTACCACAATAAGGTTCGTTAACATCTCCAGCCCCTCATGATCACCTTTTTATTTATTTTTGTGGTGATAATTACTAAGATCTACTCTCTGAACAGCTTTCAAGTTCAGCTGACCCTTCAACAATGTGAAGGTTAGGAGTGGTGGCTGTCAGTCAAAAATCTATGTTTAATTTTATAGTTGACTCTCTGAGTCTGCGGTTCTTTTTCTGTAGATTCAACCAAGCATGGACCGTGTAGTGCTATACTACATATTTACTGAAAAGAATCCATGTGTATCAGTGGATCTGCACAGTTCAAACCCAGGTTAACTGTATATAACACACTACTGGTAATTAGTACACGAGATCCTCAGAATTTATTCATCATATAGCAGGAAATTTGTACCCTATGATCAACATCTCCCCATTTTTCCCACTCTCTGGCTCATCATATTTTAGTGTAGTAACACCCAAAGAGAACTATCACTCATTAATAGATAACCCCGTTATCTTTGTATTTTTTAACTTAATGGCAATGTTCATGAAGAAGAGTCAGAATTGCTCTTTTTCAAGATAATTCAAATTAACTAAGAATGAAAAATGGAATTCCATATTATTTAATATGAATACATAATACATAATACATCATACATCATAATACATAATATATATAGATCATATGACAACACTGGACTAGAAGGGTGCTTTAATTCCTTATAAGGTTATGCCAACACATGGTAAGAGAAATCTAGTAACTAAACGTTAATTAAGTAAGGCTTCACTTACAATTATATGACAACTTATGTGATGACAATTTATACTTAAAAAACAGTACTAATTTAGAAATTAAGAAAGTGTATTTACCTAAAAGTAAAATACAATGTGTAGCTGAACACGTCAAACGGAAGCTGAATGGCATTACTGATTTCAGGTTCAGTAAGATGTCAATGCAAAGTCCCTGAAGGACAGGCAGCTGGAAATGCACACCGCAGCAAAGCAGGGATGTCAGAGTCTGTTACGCACATTTATAAAAAGACAGCCCACCAGTTATTAGGAGCAGTCAATACATACACAGAGGGCTGCTAACTTTTAGTGACAAACAAATCCAAAGATAATTATCACATTCAGCTCTCAGGCAGCATACCACCACATAAGGATTTTTTACATGACATCCTAATTTTGTGAATTATATCCCACCCACTTTCAAAACAAACTTAAAACAGCTTACATAAAAGAAGTTCATAGAGTAATTAGCCTCCAACTAATAAAAATAAATGGAAAAAAAAAATAAAGACCCATAAAAATAAATAAATAAGTAAATGACTGAAAAAAAAGTTCATAGAACTGAATCTTCAAATTAAACAACCAAAAAACTCAGGGACTTCATGATTAAGATATGTATGTTGATTTTCTGGGTCTGCTGAGGCTGCTTGCAGTGGCGCAGGCATCACCACTAGACAGAATCCAGTCTGTGTAACACTACTGGAGGATACGGCAGCAGTGTCAGGAGCGACGAGAGCAGCCACTTGTACGGGCCTTCCTTCAACAGCAGGCCATCCACTGTGACAGCCTAGGTCCCTGTGTGACAGCGTCTTATCAGACATGGTCTCAGCGTTCCTCGGGCTTCCCTGGGGACGCAGACGGCAAACAGTCCATCTGCAATGTGGGAGACCTGGGTTCGATCCCTGAGCTGGAAGATCCCCGGGAGGAGGGCATGGCAACCCACTCCAGTATTCTTGCCTGGAGAATCCCCATGGAGGGAGGATCCTGGCGGGCTACAATCCACAGGGTCGCAAAGAGTCGGACACAACAAGCTAAGCAGCAGCAGCATTGCTCATCTACACTACCTCAGAAGCACTCTCAGGGCAATTCAGCCAGAACAAGTACAGCAGCTTACTGACCTCCTGGAGAACAACCCATCAGTAAAGGATGGGATTAGGGAAAGTGAGCTTTAAGCAAGGAGTAGATCTCAATGGATGAGCTGTTAACAAGATATTTGGAAAAACAAGATTTTGAATACATGTTATGAGAAATTCAAGATGCGAAGACTCCAACAGAACTAGAGACTTTTCTGCTTAAGCATGGAGAAAATGTTAGGAGGTGAAGTAGACAGACTTCTGAAGTCTGACGTGCAGATCTGGAGATACTATAGACTTGATGGGATGAATCAATCTCCTTGGAGGGAGCCTCAGAAACAAGTTTGCCAAGTCTATTTCCCCACAATGAAGAAGTTCATGCCATTCAGAAGCCGTTTCTTTCTTTCTTTCTTTTTTTTTTTAAGATAGAGGCAATATTTACTTAAAGGGCAATTCAATGGTCCACAGAACTAAAGCAACCTTTATACTTCTAAGAGACATGTTACAAGTTCAAACAATTTGGAACTCACACTTTCAGTGTTTCAAAAGGAAACATTTTAGTTACTTGAATTGTTCACAATTTCTCATTTTAGATTGTGTCTATTGTACCTTGCAATCAAGTTTCCTTTCTTCACAATGGTAAAAACAATTGGCATCCATAAGATTACCATTTTTAATTTAGTTGCCAGTGAAGATTTCCTTCCATCAAACCTGTCAATCTTGAACATTCTGGCTAAACACAGGTTTGTGGTTTTTAAAAGTCACTCCATTTCAAAGTCTGTCTTTCCTTATACAAAGGTAGAAGTTATTTCAACATACCTTGTATTTTTGCCCCGAGCACTAAGAGGAACACTCTGCTAACCTAGTTACCTGTAAATGTTCATTCCAGAAAGGGCTTGGTTACCGAATTGAAGGAAGATATTTTAGTAACTCTTTTTTAGGTCATGCTAGTTGCCATTTTGTAAAATTTCTTTTCTGTCCTTTGCTTTTTTTCCTTATTTAGTTCAATTTTTCTAACAGTAGGAAATATAAAATAGCCCTAGATGGCTCCATGGGCCAGTGTGATGACTGCTTTTTGTTTTTCACTATGAGATAAAAGGCAATGGCACCCCACTCCAGTACTCTTGCCTGGAAAATCCCATGGACGGAGGAGCCTGGTAGGCTGCAGTTCATGGGGTCGAGAAGAGTCAGACATGACTGAGCAACTTCACTTTCACTTTTCACTTTTATGCACTGGAGAAGGAAATGGCAACCCACTCCAGTCTTCTTGCCTGGAGAATCCCAAGGATGGGGTCGCACAGAGTTGGACACGACTGAAGTGACTTAGCAGTAGCAGTAGCAGGAGATAAAAAGAATCCACCTGCCAATGCAGGGGATGCAAGGGATGCAGGTTCAATCTCTGGGTTGGAGAGAGACCTTGGAGGAGGAAACGGCAACCCATGCCAGTATTCTTGACTGGAAAATTCCATGGACAGATCCATGGGGTTGCAAAGAATCGGACACAACTGAGTGACTGAGCACACAGCATACAATGCATTTATAAGCATTCTAACATTCTATAAAGTGGACTAGAAATATAATTTTACAGACAAGACAACATGTTTGTTTTTATTTTAAAAGAAGCACTATTTATGAAAATCTGAACTGTGGGATATTTCTTGATTTGAGAGAAGTAAACTTCATTTGCAGAAGCTTGTAGCCACGATTCTGTAAAGTATCATAGTCAACAGTGTGTCTTTAACAAGTTTCTTGTAGTTACATATAGGCAGTTAGCATAGTGTGTGATTATAACATTATGTAAGTAAGTAGCTTTCTAATGATCATAAGGTATCAAGGTGAAAAAACATGTAATTCAGCAATTGAAAACTTAGTGTAAAACTACAGCTGTAAACAATTCATATACACTTTAAATTGTCCAGTAAGCATTGTCCAAGCAAGTGTGATGGCTGGGTGAATAATCTCTTTGCTGGGTATGTGAGTGCTTAAGGACCTAGGTCGGTGTCTAGAAACTTATTTAAAGTTTATTATAGCAAATTCTAATGCTGGAAACAAAAAAAATAAACATTTGATCAAAGTGTTTGGAACGTTAATTTTTTGATCCAGAACAGTCATCTACTAAAAAATTGTGAAAATTTATATTGTTGTATGCATTCTACTCTTTTTTTCCCCCGCATTCTACTCTTACAAAGCATTTTGCATGCTGTACATTTAAAGTAAAATAACATTCTAATTTTAAAGACATAAAACTGTTTTTTAGATATATATATGTATACACATAGCTTGTTCTTATGGTTTCAAATTCTTCAGCCCTACTTTTTAAAAAGTTTTTACACATTATAATTCACTTTATACTCTGTGGGTCTTCCTTCCTCCCTTTTCCCACCTGTCAACTTGTTATTCCATGTCAGTGTCATATGTGAAGGTACCAAATGATATCCAATTACCTCCTAGTAAAATTACTCTGAAAAATTTCACATAGCTAGCTAGACAAGAATACTAACTTAAAGAAATCTCAAAGTTGATGTGCAGTGGCTACTCCAAATGACAGTGTTGTTTTTTTTTTTAAGGACTCCCTAAAAGAGGCCAATTCCTGATATACTTTTGATTTTGATCTTAAATAATAACTGGCGCCATATATCTATCTTTTCTTTCCAGTTCTTTCTTTCTGTTCTGCACTGATACTTTAAAGTTTAAGTGAAATTTGACACAAAGAAGTACATCTATCGTCCTTCTTTTTACATTTAAACTAGAGTCAAATTTTAATTCTGAAACCAGGGAATTCAGCCCTTTTTCTTTAAAAACAAGAAAACATCTAGTTTTTCAGGTTTATTATTTTTTTTCCAACTTAATACTTCTTACTGAAAGTCTTGCTCTTACGCATAGCATTAAGATATTTAAGCACATACATCTTAATATTTCTGAGGAAAATAGAATAGTAGTGGAATAACTGCAAAAGTAATACAGTAGAATAACTGCAAAAGTAATGCTGTACAGAGAAGAGGTCAGTCAATGCCATGACTCCTATTTGTATTAAGCTGAAATATGGAAATCAGCAAAGGTGAAGTATACTTATTTTCAGCTCTGGCTGTATCAGGCCCCAAACTAAGGAAGATGGAACATTTTTTAGACCATGGTGGAGGGGGATGATGGACAGAGACCTATGTTTAAGAGGACCATGTTGGTGATCAGTAGAACTCAACCTCAAAGAGGGAGATTCCTGAATGTATACCGAGGAAACTTAAGATAGAATCACACTGGAAAATTTTCAAGTTTTTTCAAAAACAAAGTTAATATCTGCATACATCATCCTACACATCAAGTAACCCAGAACAACAAAATGGCATTAGACTTGAATTTAGGGTATATGATTTTAGTGTTACCTTAATTAATTCATATTTTGGATAATGCTTTTTCCTAAAATTATGCCATCTTAAGTTTTTTTTTTTTTTTTTCACTTTTGTCTTTTTTTTTGTGGCTTAAGTTTTAAATCTGATAAATTTTCAAGGCAGAATGCTGGAAACTATAGAAAACTGCACAGGCATTTGGAATTTATACCATTTTTTCTTAGATCGCATTAGTCAAGCTTTGGCCTTTCTTTTAAATTTGAAGATCCCTAATATGCCAAACTCTCAGAAGTCAGTGGAGCAAAGAATTGAAGGTAAAATGGTGATTTAAAGACTGTCCCCTCTAAACCCCTCCTTCTTGTCTCTGAAATGGTACTTTGGAAGGAATTTAGACAGCAGATTGGTCTGGGAGCCTCTATATATGCATTTAAGTTTACTAGCATCCATCAACTTGGTTTTACGGAAAAGAGAACATCTTTGTTTCTATTATACTGTATTTCACCTGTCTGATTTCTATGGCAGGTTAGATTTTCCTGGTCCCGTAGGGTACATTTTGCCTTAAAAAATTGTTTGTGTATGTAAGAGTGGTTCACTTCTTAGTCTGGAGCATTTTCCTCCCTTATAAATGTTTGTTAAACATAAAAAAGGGGGTGGGGGAAGGAGAGGGTGGGACAAATGGCAAGAGTAACATAGAAACATATATACTACCATATGTAAAACAGGTAGCCAGTGGGAATTTGCTGGATGACTGAGGGAACTCAAACCAAGGCTTTGTGACAACCTGAAGGGGTGGGATGGGGTAGGAGGTAGGAAGAAGGTTCAGGAGGGAAGGGATATATGCATACTGGTGGCTGATTCATGATAATGTATGCTAGAAATCAACACAATATTATAAAGCAATTATCCTTCAATTAAAAATGAATAAATTTTTAAAAAGTAAAGCCTAAATAATTAAAAATAATAAAAAAAGAAGATATGTGTATTGATAAATCTAAGCTAAGCATATGCTGCTGTAACTGTAAACAAAAGTTAGCTCCAAGATTCCTGGTAGCCAAAGAAAAAAGGGAAAAGAATAAATGAAATAAACACAAATAAAGAAACATCTTCTGGGAAACCTAATGAATAAAAGGAGATCAATACAGGTTTGAACTTGAGATGAAAGTACAGGTTTGGAGGAAAAGGCAGGTCTTTCTGAAGAAAGTATTCGATAGTACTAAATATCTATGTTCAAAGACGGCCACACACTGCAACTGATCCAACAATTCTCCCAGGAACCAAGCAAAGCAGAGGCTATTTCTCTACTTGGCAGTCAGACTGCAGGTCACAAATAAATCATTTTCATCTACACACACCCAAATGGTATTCTCAAATACACTGTCAAATGTGAAGAACAGTACAAAGCTGTTGAGATGTCCCAAAAGAAAGTATAAGTATATGGAAAGTCATTTCAATTTTCATTTCTTATGTGTTTTCTAAGCTCTTCAGGTTAAGTTACATTTTAACAGTAGGTATCACCCTAACAAAAGAATGAGGAGGTTTTCCAGGACTGATAAACAGATCAAACTCATGATGAAAACAGTGTATGTAGCTACATAGCCTTACTCTAAACATTCTCATATGATGATAAGCAAAGAAAGAATACATTGTTTAAGGCACCAAGTAACTGCTATTATTATAGCTGTCAGCTACAGAGGTTATATAATATTCCCGAACAGCTGCTAAAGGTCTCATCAGAAAAATGTCAGTTTTAATATCACAGATGATAGATGCTAGAAAATGGTCATTTTCCAGGTTAACAGTGGCATTAGGTACCCAGAGTGATAATTAACTAGGACTGAGAGATTCTGGAGAGAACTGTACCTTTTTCACTTCCACTCTTCTGTCTTGCCATTTCCTGCTTCAGGGCACAGATAGAAGCCTCCCGTACCAAAGCAGAAAGATCTGCACCTCTGAAATAAGAGAAGAGCTCTTAACTCATTTATTCTTAGACACTGTGCAAAAGCCCAGAAAAAAGTCTGAAAGCAATTTCCTTTTTTCTTTAAATGTATTTTTTGAAAGTCTTTTTATTGAATTTGTGATAATATTGCTTATTTTATGTTCTGTTTTTTTGGCCAAGAAGCAGGTGGGATCTTGGCTCCTTGATCAGGGATCGAATCTGTGCTCCCTGCATTGGAAGCTGGAGTCTGGATTGGATCACCAGGGAAGTCCTGTAATTTCTTTTTAAGTTACATATTAAACATTCAGGAAAGAAACTGACCAACAAAGGTGGGATAAACCAATCATGGTCACTAGGAAAGAGCTTTTAGTTTTTACTCAAAATACTTCTAAGTTTTAGAAGAAAGGAAATTATGAAGGAAACATGTAGTGAGTCAAATATTCTCATGCTAATCACTATAGATAGCAATGTTAATATAAAAAGTCTAAAACAGTCAGAAGAAAGCAACTTACACATTATTTACTGTAAAATTTTATTCACAAGGCTCATGCTAAAGTACAAACTGGCCCATTACAAGTATATACCATTAGTATATTACCTAAAGTCTAAACTAAGCTTATATAAAAAGTCATTTATGACCCCTACTTCAAAAAAGGAAAATACAAAGGCTAAAGTGTCTGATGCACTTGATTCAAGCTCAAGCTGAATTGACACATCATAAATTACTTAAAATATGACAAGAACTAACAAGTCTTCATTTAATTGGTCTGTGTAATAATATGCTCAATCAGCATGGTTCTTGCATTCAATGAAAGATGTTGGGGTTGACTGGTGTTTCAATACATGACATCTTTTAACAGGATTCTTAGAGATTCTTTGAGAAAGGGTTTCAACTGGGAGATAAAAACCTCATCTTAAAAAAAAAAATCCTCATCTCTACACAAACTTATTTAATATATAATACTGATAATTCACATACCTAATATTATTTAGTTTAAATTATTAACTGAACTCAATGTTACTGCTGGTTAGGTGTTAGGTTTGTAATATTATTTAACAATCACATACATGCTAGGGTATTCATTTCTTTGTGAAAAGCGTGAAAGTGTTAGTCACTCAGTCGTGTCCAACTCTATGTAACACCATGAATTACAGCCCACCAGGCTCCTCTGTCCATAAAATTCTTCAGACAAGAATACCAGAGTGGGTTGCCATTCCCTTCTCCAGGGCATCTTTCTGACCCAGGGCTTGAACCCAGGTCTCTTGCATTCACGCAGATTCTTTACTGTCTGAGACATCAGGGAAACCCCATAAATTGAATCAACACTGGTGCAGAGACATCATTAACTAATGTAACAAGTAGCTGAAGGCTGCAGTATTACACAGTCCCTGTGATGACAGTGGTATTAAAACCTAAAACATATACCATTCAAGTTTAACTCTGACCCATTTAATAAATAACCTCCTATGTGGTATAATCCAAAAGATTGGCCCAGGGTCAGTTCTGCATCAAAATTGCCTCTGTTACCAACTGAAAATCTTTTCAGATTTTAGCACTCAAATATGCAAACTATTCACTTAAGTCCTATTTTCTTTAGCAGTAAGTTCATTAACTATAGACTGGCACACATTTGATTCCCAATGAGGGGAAAAGGTACATTCTCCTTAAAGGTAATGCAGGGCTTTTACACAGGCGCTTCAACACCATGGCCTGGGACTGACCACTGCCCCTTCACTGAGACAGTCACCGCTTTCTTAAGTGAGACAAGAGTCCTGACCAGAGTGCAGCAAATTTCTCTGGAGCACTGGGGTTGCGGTAGCAGAACTAAGATCAAGGCTCAGATCCGTAAGATGTCTACGTATGAAAAAACTGGAAATTAGACTTTGGATCCTGGCCACACTCCCTAAAAGTGAGTAGCATGGTTTCAAGTATAATCATCTCATGAGACAGTATTGTGAAATTATTCAACCAGAACTGGAAAGAACTGAGTGCTAGTATCAGTATCAGTAGCTATATTCTTTGGATATAAATTTACACTGTGAACAATAGACTCTAGAAGACCTCAAAGATTAAAACACCACCTTCCTTGATTGACTCAGCTTCAGAAAGCACATTTATTTGGCCTTGAGCTACAGGAATATCATGAACACCAAGTATATTGTAGACAATCAACAGGGCTTTAAAAATAAGCCAGAGGAGAACTCCCTGGTGGTCTATTGGTTAAAACTCCATGTTTCGACGGCAGGGAGTAAGGGTTCGATCCCTGCTTGGAGAAGTAAGATCCCACATGTTTTGAGGTTCACCCTCTCATTAAAAAAAAAAAAAAATGGAGGGACAGATGTGCCCTGTTAAATGTGAATTTCATTTCCTTCCCTGTGAGCCAAAATTGGGAAAGTTACTATAATGAAGTTTCATGATAATGAAGAAAACAACAAAAACTCATAACCACAACAAACTATGAAAGTAGAAATATCTGACCTCCCATTTTCATATAGATTGTGTAGATATTAACAGGTATGCTATGAAAAATGCATTCTGAGGCTTGAAAAGCTTGTAGATTATTTCCTTTTAAATGCTGAAGCACCTAGATAATTTGGCAGCTGGTAATGAGATGTCTCCTGCAACGTTCTGGAAGGACAGAGAGGCAAGCTGTGAAGGGCAGTGATGGTCGTCAGGGTGGCTGAACACCAGCGGTTGACATACGAGAGGACGTCCCTATTCCTGAGAACTCCTCAGAGCCTCAAAATGGGTGGTTTTGTCTCTAAGAAGGAGGAAGAGCCAGCCCCTGGGTGCTTTACAGGACTCCTAACTTAATCCTACTGCTGTCACTCTCCCGCATTTTACACATGAGGAAACGGGGCCTCAGAGAGTTAAGTGATCTGAGACTGACATACTTACGTATAACAATCACAGCGAAGGTCACCAGCAATTGCTTCCAAGTTTACATCTGCATCCAGTGGGGGTTTTGTACCATTCTAAGTGAGAGAGAAACATCCACTTCAGTTGAGACTTTAAAAATCAGTATTTATCAGGTGGCCGGTTAGCTCAGTTGGTTAGAGCGTGGTGCTAATAAAGATCAGTATTTCCCCACATAATAGGTTCTAAACAGATAGTAACGGCTGCTTGACTGAATGAATATAACTGACTCTCAGACTAGTGTTACAGATTTTTACAAATCTCAGTTTTGAGAAATGAGGTTAAGAAGCAGATCCCAAACTTGGGAAAGCCAAAGGCAAACAATTTATGCTGGTAAAGTGTGAAAAATGTGCAAGCACTACAGCCAAAAACAAAACACCAAGAACGAAACCCAACACCCTCAATCTTTCCAAAGGTGAAGAGTCACATTTCCTTTGCCTGATTAAATACGGCAAATACACAAGCAGTAACTAGTCCTGATGTATATATGTTACCTTAGTTTTAGTGTGAGGTTGGCTCAGAAGGGAGAAGTAACATTGCCTGTGGCCAGGAGAGAACAACAAGCAAACTGCTCTACCACAAAAGCCTAAAGCCCTCTGTGCTCGACGTCTTCTTTTCCAACCCTTTATCTAAAACTTAACCCTCATTCTGACGCCAACTCCACTCCAGCTCATACCAAGAGATGCTAGAAAGGATTAGTCTTAGAACAGTCTCAAATTTCAACAACAACACTTAACATGGTACTTTGCATGCATACAGTACATATTTAATAACATTTTTAGTGACTTACACTGCAGAGGCAAATAAAACAGATTTTAGTGACAAAGTTTACGATGTTAGACAGTAGGCTTATATGTGCTTTATTATTCTGATTTATAACTTATACGTACACTGCATATTGTCTTTCCTTTGTAGCAAATATTACATGGACACAGTTTAAGAAGAAATATATATATAGGAAAACAGCAAATAAACATATGTCACTAAACCTCAAATGTAAATATTAGCTCAGCAGGCGCTCCCAGCAGAGGGTGAGACAACCCAGCACCTTGAGCCATCACCTTCCTCTAGCACATGCTCAGCAGGTGTCCCTGCAGCTGGGTATGTTTAAGAATTTCACAAACTGTACATATGCTAGCTGCTATTATATGATAAAATGCAAATGTCCATCTATCACAGATTCAAGAAACTCTGACCTGTGAAATAAACATGGGAAAATAAACTCTCTGCGTGACCTCAGCAGACAATTTTGGTGCTTTTTTTCCCTTTCTCTCTCCGGTTGCATGTAAAACTAGACAGACTAAGTGACCCCTAAGGTTTTAGAAAAGGCAGAGGAACCAGAGATCAAATTGCCAATATCTGCTGGATCGTTGAAAAAGCAAGAGAGTTCCAGAAAAACATCTATTTCTGCTTTATTGACTACGCCAAAGCCATCAACTGTGTGGATCACAATAAACTGTGGAAAATTTTGAAAGAGATGGGAATACCACACCACCTGACCTGCCTCTTGAGAAACCTGTATGCAGGTCAGGAAGCAACAGTTAGAACTGGACATGGAACAACAGACTGGTTCCAAATAGGAAAAGGAGTACCTCAAGGCTGTACATTGTCACCCTGCTTATTTAAGTTATATGCAGAGTACATCGTGAGAAACACTGGGCTGGAAGAAGCACAAGCTGGAATCAAGATTGCCGGGAGAAATATCAATAACCTCAGATATGCAGATGACACCACCCTTATGGCAGAGAGTGAAGAAGAACTAAAAAGCCTCTTGATAAAAGTGAAAGAGGAGAGTGAAAAAGTTGGCTTAAAGCTTAACATTCAGAAAGCTAAGATCATGGCATCTGGTCCCATCACCTTATGGGAAAATAGATGGGGAGACAGTGGAAACAGTGTCAGACTTTATTTCTTGGGGTTCCAACATCACTGCAGATGGTGACTGCAGCCATGAAATTAAAAGATACTTACTCCTTGGAAGGAAAGTTATGACCAACCTAGACAGTATATTAAAAAGCAGAGATACTACTTTGCCAACAAAGGTCCGTCTAGTCAAGGCTATGGTTTTTCCAGTGGTCATGTATGGATATGAGAGTTGGACTATGAAGAAAACTGAGTGCTGAAGAATTGATGCTTTTGAACTGTGGTGTTGGAGAAGACTCTCTTGAGAGTCCCTTGGACTGCAAGGAGATCCAACCAGTCCATCCTAAATGAGATCAGTCCTGAGTGTTCATTGGAAGGACTGATGCTGAAGCTGAAACTCCAGTACTTTGGCCACCTCATGTGAAGAGCTGACTCACTGGAAAAGACCCTGATGCTGGGAGGGACTGGGGACAGGAGGAGAAGGGGACAACAGAGGATGACATGGCTGGATGGCATCACCGACTTGATGGGCATGAGTTTGAGTAAACTCCAGGAGTTGGTGATGGACAGGGAGGCCTGGCATACTGAGACTCATGGGGTCGCAAAGAGTTGGACACGACTGAGCGACTGAACTGAACTGAACTGAAGGTTCCTTTTAGTATCAATGCTTTCAATTTTGTCAGGGGGCAGAGGTAGGCAGGGATTCAAGGAGGCAGGATCTTGGTTCCCAGATGAGGGATTGGGCCCAAGTCCATGGCAACACCAAGTTCTTACCACTGGGCCACCAGGGAATTACCCCCCAAAACCCAGGATCTTATTACCAGTTAAATAGAGATAATTTGGTGCTACAATTAAGAGAGGGAGGGGAAGTCTTGTTTAAATAGTGATGATGAACATGTAATAAAGATTTATCATGATGGAGAAAAATGTTTGGACTTTCCAAGCTATGTCTACAGTGGGAAAGCCTGAGAACACTGCCTTGTTGAGTCCCAGTCCACCGTAGGAGGCAGCATGGGGTGGGACGAGAGGCTTCCTCATTAGGCCTGAGCCCTTATGAGAGTCTTTAATGTTCCTGAGAAACCATCAACCTTACCGTGATTGTCACCCAGCATATGGACGTTCCCTATGCTGCTAGAGAATTTTACTTCAGACTATCTACTGTCCTGTTTTGATCAAAAACTCAATCATAAGAAATCAACTCATGGAGGAATACCTGAGGATAATTCTTTTATTATATTTCTCAAATTCTAAATTCTGTTCTTGGGTCAAGCTGGACTTTCACAGAGGCCCACGCATCTCAGAATGCATGTCTTTGACCTTTCATCAAGTTGTTTTTAATGAACCCGTTTTTAGTTATGTAAGGACAACCACCAGCTTCAGTACTGAAAAGCTTATATTGTGTTTATTGTGTTATTATTGTGCTATTATTTGACATGGATATTATCAAAAACATCTATCACATCTGAGTGCTTTCTTTATGAGAACCTAGAGGAGAAACTTTTCTTAACAACTACATACCGGGAGCAATTGCCAACTTCCTATATTCAAGGCACTCTTTTGAGTTAAATATTTTGAGAAAGCTCAATATATAAAGGAACACAATAAACAAATGCTTATCTAAAAGCAATATTTTAGAAGAATAATCAATTCTTGGAAATTTTCTAGTTCTTAGGAAATTTTTTTAAGAGAAACTAACTCCCAATATATTATCAATTGGAAAAAATTAATAAATTGTCCTTTTTTCGGGGGTGTTTGTGGTGTGGTCAACATAAGATACTTCCAAAAGTTTCACTAGCAACATTACTTTCCAATGAGTAGAAATGCAGACTGAGGAATCTTGGGATCATTAAAATCTAATTATTCCTAACTGAAATGTGGAAATGTTTCTGACCTTCAGTAAGAAGTAAAATCAAAGGTTAATTATATTTATTGTCAAGTGGGAGCAATTAGAAAAAATTTAAGGGGAATATTAGTAAGCTTATAAAACCAAATATGTAAATACTACAGAGGCTCATTTATTAAAATAATAATTACATGTGTATGAAAATACTTATAACTTTTTATACTTGTCCTTTTCACTACTGATTTTATCACTTCTTGAAAGTGTGAAAGTGCTAGATGCTCAGTCGTGGCTGACTCCGCAACCTCATGGACTCTACAGCTCACCAGGCTCTCTCCATGGGATTTCCCAAGTACTCTTGAGTGGGTTGCCATTCCCTTCTCCTCGCAACCCAAGGGTCAAATCCAGGTCTCCTGCATTGCAGGCAAATTCTTTTACCATCTGAGAGATCAGCGAAGCCCCTCTTAATAGAGCTCTAATGGATGTCTCAATAATTTCATGACTAGAAAAAGATGAGTCAAAGGAACTGTTAGAGAGAAACAGTCTCATAAGAATCTGACTTTTGCAAACCCATGGACTGTATCCTGCCAGGTTCCTCTGTCTGTGGGGTTCTCCAAGCATACTGCAGTGCGTTGCCATTTCCTTCTCCAGGGGATCTTCCCAACCCAGGGAATGAACTTGGGTCTCCTGCATTGCAGGAGACCTGAGCCACCAGGGAAGCTGACAAAGTAGTCAAATTCATAGAGACAGAAAGTAGGTAGTTGCCAAGGGGTGGGGGGAGGGTGGAATGGGGAGTTTAATGGGGATAGATATTTAGGCTGCAAAATGGAGAGTTTGGGAGATGGATTCTTCAACTACACTTCAATACAATAAAAAAGAAAAAGAAACACACATCTCTGTATCTTGTCGAGAGATAGTTTCATTAGTAAAATGGAAATAATATTCATTTGAATATTTAAATATTCAGCCCACAGAGTTCAAAAAGCAGCTGCAAGGATTAAGCATATTCATATATGTAAAGTACCTAGAACAGAGAGTTTAATAAATATCACTTATCATTCTATCAGATATTCTTAGCTCAAGAAAATTTAACAGTTATACTTCTAGGTGAGATGTTTTATGTTTTAGTCATCTGGAGCACATTTTAAAAACACTGAGAATTTTGGGTCTTTCAGTGGGATTTTAAAGATTGCATATAATTTTTTTTTTAATTTTTCCATTTATTTTTATTAGTTGGAGGCTAATTACTTTACAATATTGTAGTGGTTTTTTGCCATACATTGACATGAATCAGCCATGGATTTACATGTGTTCCCCATCCCGATCCCCCCTCCCACCTCCCTCCCCATCCCATCCCTCTGGGTCATCCCAGTGCACCAGCCCCGAGCACTTGTCTCATGCACCCAACCTAGACTGGTGATCTGTTTCACACTTGATAATATACATGTTTCAATGCTGTTCTCTCAGATCATCCCACCCTCGCCTTCTCCCATAGAGTCCAAAAGTCTGTTCTATACATCTGTGTCTCTTTTTCTGTCTTGCAAAAAGGGTTATCGTTGCCATCGTTACCATCTTTCTAAATTCCATATATATGCGTTAGTATACTGTATTGGTGTTTATCTTTCTGGCTTACTTCACTCTGTATAATGGGCTCCAGTTTCATCCATCTCATTAGAACTGATTCAAATGAATTCTTTTTAATGGCTGAGTAATATTCCATGGTGTATATGTACCACAGCTTTCTTATCCATTCGTCTGCTGATGGGCATCTAGGTTGCTGGCTATTATATACAGTGCTGCGATGAACACTGGGGTACACGTGTCTCTTTCAGATCTGGTTTCCTCAGTGTGTATGCCCAGGAGAGGGATTGCTGGGTCATATGGCAGTTCTATTTCCAGCCACAGTCATCAAGACAGTATGGTACTGGCACAAAGATAGAAATATAGATCAATGGAACAAAACAGAAAGCCCAGAGATAAATCCATGTACCTATGGACATCTTATCTTTGACAAAGGAGGCAAGAATATACAATGGAAAAAAGACAACCTCTTTAACAAGTGGTGTTGGGAAAACTGGTCAACCACTTGTAAAGGAATGAAACTAGAACACTCTCCAACACCATACACAAAAATAAGCTCAAAATGGATTAAAGATCTAAATGTAAGACCAGAAACTATAAGACTCCTAGAGGAGAACATAGGCAAAACACTCTCCGACATAAATCACAGCAAGATCCTCTATGATCCACCTCCCAGAATATTGGAAATAAAAGCAAAAATAAACAAATGGGACCTAATGAAACTTAAAAGCTTTTGCACAATAAAGACTGCATATAATTTTAAAGATTGCATTTAATTTTATAATTTTATAAAATTATATATAATTTTTAAAGACTGCATATATTTTAAAGATTGCATATAATTATCTCCAAGCATGTGGCAGACATCAAATAACCTTTCTGGCTTTCTGAGATAAGGGTAAGTTTTAATGATACTTATAGGGAAGAAATGAAAATTACGAAAGAAAAAAATTCCACTTGTCTAAGGGGGTTTTTAGTGATAAGCCTCTCATTACCACATGATTACCAGAATCACCAAATACAAAGTATAAAGAAGCAGTATGTCGTTGCTTACTTTTCTCTTAAGAAACGTAGGCTCCAAGAGATACTGAAAAGTTGCTCTGATCTGCAGATTTTCACACTTTTCAGACCAAGACTGAAGAATTTTATTCTAATCTCACCATAATATTTCGAGTATTAATTGGAAAAAAATGGAAAGAGTATATATAAGACAATCTGGGGACATTAAGTAAAAAGCCAGCACACTTTGAAATACCATGGCTTACTAAGCATTAAAAATGCCAGCTCTCCTCATTGTGGCTGAGTCTTTATAAAGACAACCTGTGGGGGCAGGTCCGCCTTGTGGACTCTGCCCTAAAGTGAGATGCTGCTTCCCTCCCTCTAGCCTGCTTCAGCTTTAGCCATCGACACAGATCTTTAAACATTCCAGGCCTCTGGAGGGGAAAAGTGAGGTAAGGATGTGAATGAAATGCAGTGCAAGGAGCTCTCCTCAGAGGGAAACAAAATGTGCCCAGCTGCCCAGGCCTGAGCGGGTTCCTTCCTGTGGAGTGGGTCTGAGAACAAGACGCACTCATAACTGCTACAAAAACAAAGTCTAAGAAAAAATGGCCCACAGCCCTCCTTAGCCTTTAGCATGGACAGATGTTGAGAACTGACACTATAACAGTCTAAGCCACAAGTCCACAAAAGTTCCTTTCAAAGCTGTACAGATGTTTATCAGTCTTCTGCTTTTTCTTTCCTTTAACAGTCACAACCTTGTGCATGGAAGCTGCCCAAAAAGCCTTTCTAGCAAATTCTAGGCCTTTCCCTTTTAACCTCAACATTTATGTTTCTGCTTAGAAAAAAATTCTCCACACCCCTCCCCCTAACATACAGTTATATGTTGATGACATAAAAATCTGGAAATATAAAGCCACCAAGACAGAGAAAAGCAGGCCCTGACATCCAGCAAGTGGCCCATGGCATTGCTATGAGTTGGCTGGGCTCACAGCTAGGCAGTGGTGCTCTTCTGTTGAACATAAACACTTTTTTACAGAACACCAACATCAAACAAGCCCATTTTTGATCAGGATGGATCAACAGAAAAACAAGACTCCAGGATAATCATGGCTGCTGTTCGGTCACTAAGTTACGTCCGACTCTTTGTCCAACTCTAAGCCATGCCAGTAGGTTCAGTGTCTGGTGAAGTCTGCTTTCTGGTTCACAGACTTTCTTTTTGCCATAATGTCAAATGATGAAAGCAGGCAGGGAGCTTTCTGGGGCCTCACTGTGTTGTTGTTCAGTCACTAAGTTGTGTCCAACTCTTCGCGACCCCATGGACTGCAGCTCAGCAGGCTCGCTTGTCTTTCACTATCCCCTGGAGTTTGCTCAAATTCACGTCCACTGAGTCGGTGATGCCATCCAACCTTCTCATCCTCTGCTTCCATCTTCTCCTTTTGCCTTCAATCTTTCAGGGTCTATTCCAGTGAGTCAATTCTCTGTATCAAGTGGCCAAAGTACTGGAGCTTCAGATTCAGCATCAGTCCTTCCAATGAACATTCAGGGTTGATTTCTTTTAGGATTGACGGGTTTGATCTCTTTGGAGTCCACCGGACTCTCAAGAGTCTGCTTCAGCACACAGTTTGAAAGCATCAGCTCTTCAGCGCTCAGTCTTCTTTGTGGTCAAACTCTCACATCTATACATGATTCCTGGAAAATCATAGCTTTGATTACACAGACCTTTGTCAGCAAAGTGAGGTTTCTGCTTTTTAATACATTGTCTAGGTTTGTCATAGCTTTCCTTCAAGGAGCAAGTGTCTTTTAATTTCATGGCTGCAGTCACCATCCACAGTGATTCTGAAGCCCAAGAAAATGAAATCTGTCGCAGGTTCTACTTCTTCCCCTTCTATTTGCCGTGAAGTAATCGGTCCAGAAATCATGATCTTAAATTTTGAATGCTGAGTTTCAAGTCGGCTTTTTTACTCTCTTCTTTCATCAAGAAACTCTTTAGTTCCTCTTCATTTTCTGCCATTAGAGTGATATCATCTTCATTTCTGAGGTTGCCGATATTTCATCCAGTAATCTTGTTTTCAGCTTGTGCTTCATCCAGCCCAGCATTTCGCATGATGTACTCTGCATATAAGTTAAATAAGCCGGGTGACAATACACCGCCTTGTAGTACTCCTTTCTCAATTCTGAACCAGTCTGTTGTTCCATGCCCAGTTCTAAGTGCTGCTTCTTGATGCACATTCAGGTTTCTCAGGAGACAGGTAAGGTGGTCTGGTATTCCCATCCCTTTAAGAATTTTATACAGTTTGTTGTGATCCACATAGTCAAAGGCTTTAGCACAGTCAATGAAGCAGAGTAGATGTTTTTCTGGAATTCCCTTGCTTTCTTTATGATCTAATGGATGTTGGCAATTTGATCTCTGGTTCCTTAGCCTTTTCTAAAACCAGCTCGTACATCTGGAAGTTTTCAGTTCACATACTGCTGAAGCTTAGCTTGAAGGATTTTGAGCATAACCTTATAAGCTTGTGAAACAAGTGCAACTGTGTGTAGTTTGAACATTTTTTGGCATCGCCCTTCTTTGGGACTGGAATGAAAACTGACCTTTTCCAGTCCTGGAGCCACTGCTGAGTTTTCCAAAACTGCAGACATATTGACAGTAGCATGTTAACAGCATCGTCTTTCAGGATCTGAAATAGCTCAGCTGGAATTCCATCACCTCCACTAACTTTGTTCATAGTAATGCTTCCTCAGGCCCACCTGACTTTACACTTCAGGATGTCTAGCTCTAGGTGAGTGACCACACCATTGTGGTTATCTGGGTCATTAAGATTTTTTAAATATAGTTCTGTGTAATCTTGCGACTTTTACAAGAGAAATGCAAATCAAAACTATGAGGTACCACCTCACACCAGTCAGAATGGCCATCATCAAAGTCTACAAACAATCAATGCTGGAGAGGGTGTGAAGAAATGTGACCCTCGTGTACCACTGGTGGGAATGTAAACTGATATAGCCACTATGCAGAATAGTATGAGGTTTTTTAAAAAGCTAAAAATAAAGCTACCAAATGACCCAGCAACCTTATTACTGGGCATATAGCTGGAGAAAACCATAATTCAAAAAGACACAAGCACGCCATATTCACTGCAGCACTATTAAAAGCCAGGACATGGAAATGACCTAAATATCCATCAACAGAGAAATGGATAAAGATGTGGACATATATACAATGGGATATTCCTCAGCCATAAAAAGGAATGAAACTGGGTCACCTGTAGAGAAATGGATGAACCTAAAAACTGCCATAGAGAGTGAAGTCAGAATGAGAAAAACAGATATCGTCTATTAGCGCATATATGTGGAATCTAGAAAAATGGCAAAGGTGATCTTATTTGCAAAGCACAAGCAGTAGCGAACAAGTGTACGGGTGCTAAGGAGGAAAGAAGGGCGGTGGGAGGGAACGGGAGACCGGGACTGACATGTGCACACACTGCTGGTACTGCATATGAAACAGGCAACTAAGGAGAACCTACCATAGAGGACAGGGGACTCGAGTGCTCTGTGTTGACCGAAACGGGAAGGAAATCCCCAAAGAGGGGACAGATGTATACATACGGCTGACTCACTTAGCTGCAGAGCAGAAACTACACTGTAAAGCAACTACACCCCAATAAACATTAATTTAAAAAATTATAAGTAATAGTTCACTTTCTCCTTTGGGAGATACAGGTTGGACAAATATTTAAACCTATCTTTATTTAAACTGTCAGAAACATATACAAAAATGTACCATTTCCTTTACTCACTTTTGTGATAGTTTTTAAGATGGCGAGACGATCTGCTGGGGGTGGTAAACCCACGAAAAGTGTTTTGTCCAGGCGGCCTGGGCGCAGGATTGCAGGGTCAATGATATCTAGAGACAAAGGGAGGAAAAGTCTTAAACAAATAAAATAAAATCTTTTACGAAATATAATTAACATGAAAGACAGGAAGAGTTCATTTTTTTAAGAGAAAAAACTGATAAATTAGACTACTTTTAGAATTAAAAAGACTCTCCTCGACCTTAAGAAAGTGAAGTCTATCCACCTCCTTCCTGCCCCAAACCTGTTTTCCTTCAGGATTCTCGATCTTATATGATGACCCCCACCTGTCCCCCAAATACCAGGCAGGTTTCTCCCTTCCCTCTCACTGGTGACACATTCTATCAATTTTGTCAAGTCTGCTTCCTATTACCTCGAACCTCAGTCAAGGTCAAATGTAATGTCCCCTTAACTGGTTCTTTTCTAAATTTCCCCTCCCTGGGACCCCTTACAATGCTGCCAGGGTTATCTTCCTAAAATACATATTCAATTCTCTCAAATCCTGCTCCACCCTGCAGAATGAAGCCTAACACTTTCACCACCACATGTCTGACAAGCCTAAGGGTCACCTGACCCTACCGGGCAAAGGTTCGCAAACATTCTGGTCTTAGGAAATGAGTGCACTTTAAAAATGGAGTGCACTTTACTGATGATTCCTTTTTAACCTCTCTCTCTCGTCCTTCCCTAAAGCCCCTCACCCTAGGCAGCCACTGATCTGTTTTGTCACTATGGATCAGTTTGCATTTTCTTGAATTTTATGTAAGTGGAATCATACAGCATATACTATCTGCTTTCTTTTACTCAACATAATTATTTCGAGATTCACCTAAGTTGTCATATGTATCAGTATTTAACTTTTTTATTGTTGAGCAGCATTCCATTGTGTGGCTGTATCACATTTGTTTTTTAATTCTTCTGTTGACAAACATTTGGTTCATTCCCAGTTTTGGACTACTTACAGTACAAGTCTTTGTATATGCTTTTCTCTTCAGTAAATACCTATGCAAAGCAGCATGGCAATAACACATTGCAGGTATACATGTAACGTTTAAAAATCAACAAACTGCTTTCCAAACAAGCTGTACCACCTTACATTGCCAACAGTAATATATTCATATAGTCTGTATCCTTGTCAATTCTTAGTACAGTTAATCTTTTGTTGTTGTTGTATTATGATTTAATCTAATTGTATAAAAACTTGAAATTATAACTCCTCTACATTTCTAAGAGGAAGGTTATGTGTGCCTCCATATTCAATTCCGTAGTTACCTTTGAGTCATAGAGTGAATTTTACATCATGATTGATCAATGTAGAATTCCCATGTAATATCTCAAATTACATAAAATGGAAGCAAATTTTAAAGATTTGTGGGAAGTGATAAAAGTTTTTCTCTTTTTAAGGGAAACTTCAAATTATAATGTATCTTGTAACTGCATTTTAAAATGTTGGTCACTGAATATAATGAATT
This sequence comes from Odocoileus virginianus, assembly GCF_023699985.2. Lineage (NCBI taxonomy): Eukaryota > Metazoa > Chordata > Mammalia > Artiodactyla > Cervidae > Odocoileus > Odocoileus virginianus. Next base: position 51,316,941 of record NC_069684.1, on the reverse strand, counting down.
TTGAAATGGTTTCTACTTCTAAAAGTGTACCATCACTTAGGTAAGACAACCAAAGTCTTCCTTCAATGCAAAACCCTCAATTGTGTTTCTTTACAAAATAAGATTTGTGTAACCAACTGCCTTCTATGGGCCAAGAACTATGGTAATAGTAGGATCAACTATTACACAATTATATTAACATTTTACTTTTAAAAACACTTCACAAGAAAATATGTAAGTATGGCTTCCAATACAAATGTTATACCAAGACTTGATACCAAGCTCAGATTATTTTAGTTCTTTAAGGAAAAAACAGGCTTTCAGGTTAAAACAACAATTTGTAACCAAAACTTTAATCCCAAGAATTCTCAAAAAAAAAAAAAAAAAAGAATTCTCACAAAATATATTACAAATGACAGTATGGAAAAAATTCCTGCACAGTATCTCAAAGTTTAGCTCTACAATATATCCTTACACTGGAGGTCACAGTTATCTTGAATAGTCTCCAATTTCCAAATAAAGAATGTTATAAAGAGCTATGTATTCATATACATAACTCAGTGAAACTATGAACCAACTTGTCTTAACTCAGTGAAACTATGAACCATGCCATGTAGGGCCACCCAAGACAGATGGGTCATGGTGGAAAATTCTGACAAAATGTGGTCCACTGGAGGAGGCAATGGCAAACCACTCCAGTATTCTTGCCTTTAGAACCCCATGAATAGTATGAAAAGGCAAAAAGACATGACACTGAAAGATGAACTCCCCAGATCAGTAGGTGCCCAACATGCTACTCAAGAAGAATGGAGACATAACACCAGAAAGAAAGAAGAGACGGAGTCAAAGCAAAAACAACACCCAACTGTGATGTGACTGGTGATGGAAGTAAAATCTGATGCTGTAAAGAACAACATTGCATAGGAGCCTGAAATGTTAGGTTAGGTCCATGAATCAAGATAAATTGATTTAAACAGGAGATGGAAAGAGTGAACATCGACATTTTAGGAATCAGGGAACTAAAATGGATGGGAATGTGCGAATTTAACTCAGATGACCACTGTATCTACTACTGTGGGCAAGAATCCCTTAGAAGAAATGCAGCAGCCATCAGAGTCAACAAGAGTCCAAAATGCAGTACTTGGGTGAAATCCCAAAAATGACAGAATGATCTCTGTTCGTTTCCAAGGCAAACCATTCAGTATCACAGTAATCCAAGTCTATGCCCCTACCAGTAATGCTGAAGAAGCTGTAGGTTCCATGAAGACCTACAAGACCTTTTAGAACTAACACCCAAAAAAGATGTCCTTTTCATTATACGGGACTGGAATGCAAAAGTAGGAAGTCATGAGATACCTGGAGTAACTGGCAAATTTGGCCTTGGAGTACAGAATGAAGCAGGGCAAAAGCTAACAGAGTTTTGCCAAGAGAATGCACTGGTCATAGCAAACACCCTCTTCCAATAGAACAAGAGAAGACTCTACACATGGACATCACCAGATGGTCAATACCGTAATCAGACTGATTGTACTCTTTGCAGCCAAAGATGGAGAAGCTCTATACAGGCAGCAAAAACAAGACCAGGAGCTGATGGTGGCTCAGATCATGAACTCCTTATTGCCAAATTCAGACTTAAATTGTAGAAAGTACGAAAAACCACTAGACCATTCAGGTATGACTTAAATCAAATTCCTTACGATTATACAGTGGAAGTGACAGATTCAAGGGATTAGATCTGATGGACACAGTGCCTGAAGAAATATGGATGGAGGTTCATGACACTGTATAGGAAGCCGTAATCAAGACCATCCCCAAGAAAAGAGACACAAAAAGGCAAAATGGTTGTCTGCAGAGGCCTTACAAATAGCTGAGAAAAGAAGTGAAAGGCAAAGGAGAAAAGGAAAGATAAACCCATTTGAAAGTACAGTTTCAAGAAATAGCAAGGAGAGATAAGAAAGCCTTCCTCAGTGATCAATGCAAAGACATGGAGGAAAACAATAGAATGGGAAGGACTAGAGATCTCTTCAAGAAAATAAGTGATACCAAGAGAATATTTCATGCAAAGATGGGCTCAATAAAGGACAGAGATGGTATGGACCTAAAAGAAGCAGAAGAGATTAAGAAGAGGTGGCAAGAATACACAGAAGAACTGTACAAAAAAGATCATCGTGATCTAGATAATCACGATCATGTGATCACTCACCTAGAGCAAGACATCCTGGAATGTGAAATCAAGTGGGCCTTAGGAAGCATTGCTGTGAACAAAACTAGTGGAGTGATGGAATTCCAATTGAGCCATTTCAAATCCTAAAAGATGATGCTGTGAAAGTGCTGAACTCAATATGTCAACAAATTTGGAAAACTCAGCAGTGGCCACAGGACTGGAAAAGGTCAGTTTTCATTCCAATCCCAAAGAAAGGCAATCCCAAAGAAAGGCAATGCCAAAGAATGTTCAAACTATCACACAATTGTACTGATCTCACACACTAGCAAAGTAATGCTCAAAATTCTCCAAGCCAGGCTTCGACAGTATGTGAACCGTGAACTTCCAGATGTTCAAGCTGGATTTAGAAAAGACAGAGAAACCAGAGATCAAACTTCCAACATCGGTTGGATCATTGAAAAAGCAAGAGAGTTCTAGAAAAACATCTACTTCTGCTTTATTGACTATGTGGATCACAACAAACCGTGGAAAATTCTTAGAGATGGGTTTATGTATGCCTCCCTCCTGAGAAATCTGTATGCAGGTCAAGAAGCAACAGTTAGAACTGGACATGGAACAATAGACTGGTTCCAAATCGGGAAAGGAGTGCGTCAGGGCTGCATATTGTCACCCTGCTTCTTTAACTTATATTCAGGGTATATCATGCAAAATGCTGGGCTGGATGATGCACAAGCTGGAATCAACATTGTTGGGAGAAATATCAATAACCTCAGATACACAGATGACACCACCCTTATGGCAGAAAGCGAAGAACTAAAGAGTCTCTTGATGAAAGTGAAAGAGGAGAATGAATAAGCTGGCTTAAAACTCAACATTCAAAAAACAGATCATGGCATTTGGTCCCACCTCATAGCAAATAGATGGGGAAAACAATGTAACCAGTGACAGACTTTATTTACTCCAAAATCACTGCAGATAGTGACTACAGCCATGAAATCAAAGATACTTACTCCTTGGAAATAAAACTACGACCAACCTAGACAGCATATTAAAAAGCAGAGACATTACTTTGCTGACAAAGGTCCATCTAGTCAAAGCTGTGGTTTTTCCAGTAGTCATGTATGGACGTGAGAGCCGAACTATAAAGAAAGTTGAGCGCTGAGTAATTCATGTTTTTGAACTGTGGTGTTGGACCAGAAAACTCTTCAGAGTCCCTTGGACTGCTAGGAAATCAAACCAGTCAATCCTAAAGGAAATCAGTACTGAATATTCATTGGAGGGACTAATGCTGAAGCTGAAACTCTAAATATTTTAGCCACCTGATGCAAAGAATTGACTCACTAGAAAGACCCCAATGCCAGAAAGACTGAAGGTGGGAGGAGAAGGGGACGACGGAGGATTAGATGGTTGGATGGCATCACCTACTCAATGGACATGAGTTTGAGCAAGCTCCGGAAGTTGGTAATGGAAGGGGAAGCCTGGAGTGCTGCAGTCCGTGGGCTTGCAAAGAGTCAGACATGACTGAGCAACTGAACTGATTCATATACAGCAATCACATGAAAGCATTAGTTGCTCAGTCATGTCCAACTCTTTGCAACCCCATGGACTGTAACTTACCAGGTTCCTCCATCCATGGCATTTTCCAGGCAAGAGTACTGGAGTGGGTTGCCATTTCCTTCTCCAGGGTCTCTTCCTGACCCAGGAATTAAACCCAGGTCTCCCGCATTGCAGGCAAATGCTTTACCCTCTGAGCCAGCAGGGAAGCCCACCACCAGGGAATCTCACCACCAGGGAATCTCATACAGAACTTCTGACCCAAAGCAAAGGCAAACTAACTTTCTTGAAAATTTTAGGATTCAACACCAACTGGAAAACCTCTTGTCCAGTGCGAACACCTACGGAACTCTCAAACCTCTAATTGAGTTTAAGGGTGCAGCTTTAATTTTTACCTGCTGGTGTGTGTTCACAGCAGCTCTTAAAGACTGCTTGCTTAACTACAGCTGCATACCATATCCCAGCTATGGAAAAAGTCTTCAGTCTCTGCCAGTTTTGTTTCCATAAACATCACACTTTAGCTGGACAGGAATTAGAGGTTCATCATCAGTCTATGCAAGACTAAAATTCAAAGCAAATTAAATTGTGTTTCAGGAGACACTGTAAAGTATTCTTGATACTACATGCCTCAAATGATCCATTTGAAACCACAAAGAATTACACTCTTATGTGTCACTGTTCCAAGACACAAACAAATGTGAACAACTAAAACATCTTAAGAATGCATCAAACTTATGAAGTCTCAAACAAAACCTGAATTTTCTGTACATACTCCTGTCAAAGAAGTTATTTTCTGTAGACTGCTCCTCCTGCAAACTGGTCTTCTATTTCCTTTCATTTGACCTACACTGGCTACCAGACTTAGAGAAAGACCAGGATGGTTCGTGATTTCTCTCCTAGGACAGCGATCCCTCTCTTTTACCTCTATCAAGAGACCTGCTCTGACTGGGGGAGAGCTTCTCTATCTTGGAGATAGGCAGCAAGGTGCAGGACTCCTCCTTTAATAACCACTTCAAGTGTGATGACCTTTTGAGATGGAGGTGGACCACGATTCTGATTTTTTTTCACCATTTGACATCTTACTGGGCAGCCACATAGTGTTCTCTCATCTACCCCTGCATCTCAGGGATCTTCAAATTCAACAAAAGTAAAGCTGGGAGGGTTTCTAGCAACCCACATTCTTTGGAGTGGTCCAAAATAGCCTAAAGGTCATTCCAACTCAGTCGTCATTATAGTTTCCAAGATTACCTACGTAACTTTACAGTCTAATGGACAGGAATCACAATGCATTTCTAGATCTTGGGTTAGAAATGCTGAGGCTCAAATCCGTACACCTTCAGCTGGGTCTTCCTGGTCCCCTCCCGCTTGGCACCCACATATGCTCTCGCAGACTCGGCGTCCGTGAAATGCCCTATAATTAGTCTCTTTCATTTCAGTCATTCTAAGGCTTGCAGTGATATCTCATTGCAGCTTTAATCTGCATTTCCTTTTTGACTAATGACATTGAGCACCTTTTCATCTGTTTGTCACCTGTATATTTTCTATGGTGAGGTGTCTGTACAAATCTTTTGCCTATTTTTAGTATCTTTTGTTACTGTTGAGTTTTGAGTTATGTTGCTGAGTTCATGAAATATCCTTTATCAAATAATATACTTTGCAAATATTTTCTCTCAGTCTGTGGTCTTTTTATTCTGTTAGTGGCATCCTTTGAAGAGCAGTTCAATTAAACCACTTGCTCGAAAGACTGCACTTTTGGTATCACATCTATGAAATCTTTGCTTGATCCATGGTAGAAAAAATTTTACCCTATGTTTTCTTCTAGCAGTCTTGTAGCTTTGGATTTTCATTGGTCTTTGATCATGTGAGTTCATTTTTACATGTCATAAAAGATATGGATTAAAGTTCACTCTTCTTGCATATGGACATCCAATTGTTCCATCACTACTGAAAAGGTCATCTTTTTCCCACCAGTGCCTTTGTGCTTTATTTAAAAACAAAAAAAATCAATTATCCCAATATTTGTAGAAATATTATTTTGATTCTATAATCCAATGATCTATGTGTCTGTCTATGCCAACACCATGCTGTGAAAAACATCTTTTATTTTAAATATAAAAATGCAGATCTTTTTAAAAAATTTTTTTATTTATTTAGTTTTATTTATCTGGCTGTGCCAGGTCTTAGTTATGGCATGTAAACTCTTAGTTGAGGCATGTGGGTTCCAGTTCCCTGACCAGGGACTGAACCTGAACCTCACACACTGGGAGCACAGTCTTAACCTCTGAACCACCAGGGAAGTCCCACAAATGTAGATCTTAAAGCCAGATCGTCATGGCTCAAAATAAAGCTTGACATAAATAATCCCTATCGTATTTAGAAAGGATTCTTAGTTTAGGACTTTAATAATAATTTAAAACTCTCTTATTGACAAACATCACATTTAGTATTTTATAGTTTATCATTTTAAGAAATTATTTACTTATTTTATTTATAGTAAAAAGCATCCTGAGTACTTTATATCCCATAAAGTGTGTGTGGCGGGGGTGGGGTGGGGTGGGAGGGGAGGTTTAGATGATTTAAACAATGCTCCATCAAAAGCTCTTATAAAATTTCATGTATTACATCATTTCTCAAAGAAAAGCTGGTTCATACTCAACAATTCTGTTTCACTAATAGGCATCTTAATGATGACTGAGATTCAGAGGAGAGGAAGACAATACTCAAGGACGCTGGAAAGAACAAAACACAGGGGCCACACAATGATTCAACCTCCATTCACTGGCTAAGCTCAACAGACGACTACACTCAGCTGTCTGGTTTTACACCTAAGGAGAATCTGGAGAAGGAGTTCAAAGATGAATAAAGAGATCAGAGGCGGCAGAAAAAACATGAGGAAAGACAGTGTACCTGAAGCCTTTTGAAGGAAAGGATTTAAGTAAAACTTAAGTAATGCTGAAGGATCCACTATTTTCTAATCTACAGAGATTAAACTAAAAGATAAGATGTTTACAATAAACATGAATGAAAAATGTTGAGTGCAGTTAAAGACAGAATAGGTTATTACGGCAGACCAAACACTGTCTTCTTGAAATCTGCTAGAAAAGATCTGCAGCTGCTTGGGAAAGGTAGGATGTCATGCTATCCACATTTGAGACCTTCAAAGTTTCTTCTAGGATGACTCTGATTTTATGACCCAATGACTGTTCCTACTGCCAATACCTAAAGTGCCTATGACAATCATAATTACTTAACAGCTACTTGCCACACACTACAATACACACATTACCAACATCACTTAAGCTTTGTGGCAACACTGCCTATTAGGTATTATCATCTTCATTTTATAGATGAATAAGTACTGGTTAGCAAGATGAAGTAATATATGCCCAGGATTAATGTGGTACAGCAAAGAATAAGTATAGTGGTCGTTACCTCTGGCTCTTGGCTAGAGTTTTCTGTGCAACAGCAGTGTCTTTGTTATGCGAAACAGATGACTCAAGGTTGGCCCCAATATAACTTCAGGATGGGGCTGGTTATCAGCATGACTAACCATCTGATTAGAAGGTTGGAACTTGTAGCCAGACATCTGGGGAGGTAGGGCACGGCTGGAGACTGAGTTCAATCACATGGCTGATGAGTCAATCAATAAAAACTCTGGGCAACAAACCTGAGGGAGATTCCTGGTCAATGAACACACTACACTGATGGGCCAGGCGGGTGGTGTGTCCTGACTCTGTAGAGAAGGGGCCTGGAAACCGTACCACCTCTGAGATCTAGCCCCAAGTGTACCCTTTATAATAAACGAGAACTGTAGGTATAGTGCTTTTCTTCATTTTGTTAGTTCGTCTAGCAAATTATTGAACGTGAGGGCAGTTATGGGTATCCCCAAGTCTATGCAGCAAGTTGGTCAGAAGTGCAGGTGTCCTGGAGACACCACGTGCAGCTGGCATCTGAAGTAGGGCAGTCGTCAAGATGCTCACCCTTAACTTGCAGGTTCTGGCACTAAGCGGTTAGTGTCAGAACTGAATTATAACCTACTCAGTTGGTACAGACTAGTTAGGGTTGAAAGAGAAGAGTTGGTAAGATGTGAAGTGTTACAGCCAGGATTCACATCCAGTTCTGCCGAACTCAAAGAAAATATTTCTAATTCAAAGATAAGAGTCTAAATCAAAGGTGTTAAACCATAACACCTTTCGATTTTTCATTTTCAAATGAAATGGTATACAATTCATAAAGATTTTAGTATCTGTACTAACTTAGGAGAAATGAAAATTGTATCAGCTTGAAAACTGAAAAATCCATTTAAGCAATTAAAGTCCCATGTCACTGCTGGCAGACATAGTTAGAAACAGCAATGCAGAGCAGCTATGACAGAGTGGCTTATATGGATGGCGAAGTGTTAAACAATATGAAAAAAATTTAGGACCCAAAGTATAAGCAATCTTCAATATTTCTGAAGTTTTGAGCCTTTTTCTAAGCCCTTCCCAGATTACTTAAGCTTTTTAACAATTTAAAAAATGAGTTAAAAAAAAAATGAGTTAAGTGCAGGTATATGGACAAGCTTCTAGGATAAAACCTTAAACACCCACCTTCAACCTTTAGATACAGTGAAAAAGAGCCTGGTTCCTGTGTCCTATAAGCTTGAGAGGAACCACAGGATACAAATTCTGATACTACTTCACAGTCAAAGTGTATGTTACAAGTGTTTTCTGCCAACAAGACAACTTTCTGTGCACCAACACAGAAAAAAATTTTTACAGAGTCCAGGCAATAACACTACACACACACACACATAATACAGCCATTTTTAAAAAATTATAGCTGACTTAAATGCTTTCTAAAGTTTTAGTCCAATTTATGAACCAAAAAGGGATTTCCCAAACTTAGCTTTCTTTACTAGGATGTATGTAAATTATACTGCTTGTAAATGCTGGAAGGTTTTAGACTTAGCTGTTTTATAGTCTTCTTTCTTACCTGGTCTGTTAGTGGCTGCCATAATAAAAACTTGCTGACGTGTTTCCAGACCATCCATCTCTGTAAGCAGCTGATTCACCACTCGGACACTTGCCCCTGTCTAAAAACAAATAAATATAGCTCCTAATAAAAAGAACACATTGCTATTTTTTTTCCATACAAAATATTATAATTGCTAACTTGAATGAAAGCTTCTGTCAAAAGATATAACAAATGTCATTTCCAAAGAAGTCGCTGTATCTAATCACTGTGCATCATGTTCTTGTCAGTGTGCTTCCCCCGCAATCGTGCTACTCTCCACAATGCAGAGGCGGAAACCGAGGCTTAGAGAGGCTACTTGTCCAAGGTCTCAAAGCTAGATAAGGACAGAAATGAAATTCAGTCTCAGGCTCAGCTGGTTCCAAAGTCTTACGCCTCTGAGTCAGTTGAAGAACCAATAGCTGAGAATTCAAAATCCTGTGATAAACCATAGTGGAAAAGAATATGAAAAGAAATGTACATGTGTATAACTGAATCAATTTGCTTTAATGCAATTAATATTATATACAATATAATTATATTGTATATATATACATAATACATACATATATACATAATATATATTATATACATATATATTATATATACATTATATATATAATATATGCAATATTAAATATACTAATTGCATTAAATAGTAATATAAACAATAACATATTGGTGTATTAAACATCAATATTACTATAATTAATACCATCAATTAGCTTTAATACAAATTAATACAACACTGTAAATCAATTATATGTCAATAAAATAAAATTTAAAAAAAGATCTAACAGCTACAGTGAACTTCCCTTTGGGCAAATCTAGACTCAGCTCTTTTTTTAAGGTATTTAAAGATTTTTTTGATGTGGATCATCTTTAAAGTCTTTATTGAATTTACTACAATATTGTTTCTGTTTCAGGTTTTGGTTTCTTGGCTGCAAGGCATGTGGGATCTTAGATCCCTGACCAAGGATCAAGCATGCAATCCTTGTATTGGCAGGTGAAATTTTAACCACTGGGCTGCCAGGGAAGTGTTTGGATGCCAGATCAGACTCCCCTAGACACTGGATATCAGAGCGATCAGCTGGGACACTGAGGCCTTTTTTCTTGTCTGTGAAGCATGTAATACAAAGCCCAGGGTAACATCCAAGAGAAAGGTGCAAGAAATTGGTGAAGAGAGGGTTATTAACCCATTAAACACACAGAGCCTTAAAGTTCACAATGGAAGAGATGAGAAAAGTAATGCTATGCTTCTTTTTGTCCTTGATTGCCTTTTTTCAACATAAATTTTGTGTCCAGAGGCAGTGATGAGTTTAATACACTGATTTCTCCAGAAAAAAATTTTGGTGTACCTTATTATCACTCCTTGGAGACATAGCATTAACAATTAGGACATTAACAGAATCATAATCCAGACTCAAGAAAAAAAAAAAGAAAGAAAAAAAAACACAACACTGTTCTACTTAAGCAAAGTAAAAACCTCAGAATTGATTTTACTATATTAAAATGTAAAATTTTGCATAATAAAAAAAGATAAGTGATAAAACTGGGGAAAATAGTACCAATACACGTAACTAGTCAATAGACTAATCTCCATCACATACAAACAACTCTTATAAATTAACGACAAATAAAGGAGAAGACATGTTGTATGTGTTGCCAAAGCAAGCACAGAAAAACAAACAGGGTCTATAATAGCAAAAGCGGTGGAGACATGAACACTAAAATTTAACACCCTGTTTTGACAATAAAACTGAGAAAAATAAAAAGGTAGGGTATTATCCATTATTGACAAAGATATAGGAAATAGTTATTATACACACTGTTGGTAGATGTATGTAACTTGCAGTTTTTGTGAAAAGAGATTTAGTATTAACTTTCAAAATATATATATACATCTTCTACCCAGAAATTCTACTTCCAGAACTCTCACAAGTTCCCACAGGGGCACAAAAGTATGTGATAAGAGTCAATACAGATGTATCTGTAAGAGGAACAACCGGAAACAGTGTAAATGTCCTAAACAGAGGAACGACTGAGTTCCATCTTCTCTATCCAGACTGTGGAATAGTTATGTAATAGCTAAAAATACGTTATTAAGAACATGGGGAAAGTGTCAAGATAGAATGACCATATTTATATTAAAAATGTTGAAATCATACATGTTTTTAACATTATAGAAAAAGTTCCAGACTACAAATGCAAAACACTCAGCTGTCAGCAGAAGTAACCTCCAAGAATAACAGGTAGGGGAATAGGAAGAAAGATTTGACTCTATACTTCATTTGAATTTTTCACAATATGTATTCAGGAGTAACTTCCATGATTAAAAAGAAAAAGGATACATTCAATTTTAAAATATTTTAAGAATCCCCTTCAGGTGAAAATGTTAAAGAAACACATTCTGAATACAAAAATGTGAGGTACCAGTGAGACATAAGAGAGAGAACCTAGAAGTTAGAAATGTAGTTCATACGGATGCAGACTTCTTTGAGGGCAGAGAGTTGACTGGATATATACCTCAGTTAACTCCTCCTAATTTAAATTACCAATTGATAACAGAGACACAAATCAATGAATAGGCTGTCAATGAACAAGGGATTTAATTCATAACGAAAGAGAAGGGAGTAAAAAGTAAAATTCAGAGCATGGCATGCCTCCACCAGCTGGACATAATGTGTAGGGTTTTGTCCTGGGATTCACATTAGGTTTTGGAGTGTGACAGCTGGCAAAAGAACCCTGGAAGGATCTCTGCCCTGGCCACTCACATCACTATCAGAGATGACTGTAATAAAAGGTTTTCTGCAATACTGCTGACTATTAGGTGAGGAAACAAAACTGCTATGATATCAAGCACACTTATCCTAGTTGAGTTTTGTTTCTGCAACTTTTGAATGCTTTTAGGAATTTTAAGCAAAATGAGGCGCCTAATGAATGTTTCACAATCTAAGAACACACACAGAATAACTATTTGAAGATAAATCACAAGAGAAATAAAATCACTTCCTTAATCATCTTATAATAAATGTACTTACAACACAGTTTTTGCTATTCTCTTCAAAAGGTTATGTATTTTTTTTATACTATGCTTCACTACTCTTCCAACTCTTTTATAACAGTATTCTGAGAACTATTTCTGGGCACTCATTGTACTGAAATTTCTAAGAAGAATGATTCACAGTAGTAATGCAAGTGTTATTTAATGCAGATCAATTTATATCTTCCCCAGATAGAAATCGTGCTGAATCTTAAACATGTGCTCCTACTTGGAGCACATGATGTCTTAAATTACATTTTCTACCATTTCAGGAACCCTGAAAAGAATCATCAGATTACAAGGTAAGCTTTCCAGAACTAACATAATTTCCATTCCAAACAACACACTTGTGTCAAACAGGTATGAGAAACCAAAATACTACACAGGAAAACAAAATGAATACAGAGACTAATAAAAATAAAACTGTTATCCTCAGGCTGTTTTCAAATTACTAGTTTTCTTCACTTAAACAGTCTCAGTGCTCTCAAGGAATGACTTTACAAAACAACTATTTGAACTCTACATAACTTTACAAGACGTTAAAAAAGGTTTATGGTGCTTAAAAAACTCTGTAATCACTAAACTATGATACCTACCTCTCGGGCTGATCTTCGAGGGCATAATGCATCCACTTCATCAAAGAATATCACACAGGGTGCTGAGTTCTTGGCTCGCTGAAAAACCTGTCGCACAGCACGCTCACTCTCACCAACATACTGACCATACGCAGAGTGGAAATAAAATGTAGAAACAATTCAACTTTGGAGTTTGGGCCAAATTACAATAATACTAGTTTTAAATGACATGTATATATCAGAGTTCGAAAAGCATTAGGTCAAACCACCGGCAACGGCTGACATTTAACCATTCTGACCTATAAAAATAGTCAAGTTTTATGTGGTTCAACTTCATAAAATTAGCTCTTATTTAAACTTATTATAAATTTCCTCATTTATAAAATGAAAACTAAATAGAATATAAGGTCTCTTCTGCTGCTGCTGATGCTAAGTCACCTCAGTCGTGTCCGACTCTTTGCGACCCCATAGACGGCAGTCCACCAGTCTCCGCTGTCCCTGGGATTCTCCAGGCAAGAACACTGGAGTGGGTTGCCATTTCCTTCTCCAGTGCAGGAAAGTGAAAAGTGAAAGTGAAGTCACTCAGTTGTGACCGACTCTTCGCGACCCCATGGACTGCAGCCCGCCAGGCTCCTCCATCCATGGGATTTTCCAGGCAAGAGTACTGGAGTGGGGTGCCATTACCTTCTCCAAGGTCTCTTATAGGTCAAGAAAAATTCCACAATTCTATGGCATTTTAGAACTGATCAAAGCTCTATGCATATAAAATACCCAGCAGATATTTTCATTAATTCAACAGTATTTTAAATGCAAAAAGGACAACTTACTGTTCTACTGTTGTTTCTATACAGCAGATATTTTCATTAATTCAAGAGTATTTTAAATGCAAAGAGGACAACTTATTGTCCTCTTGTTGTTTCTATATATTGCTAAAGGAAGAACTCATGACGATAATATGGCATCAGAAGAGGCAAATTAAGCCACCTAGATATCTACCAGGTTTCATAAATGCATACTGTATGGTAAAACCAAAATACAAAGCAATTCACAGGCAGCTATAACATTAGAACTAACTAAAATAAAAAGTAATATGTAAAATAGTTTCATTTTCAGCTAGGCACAAAGAATTATTTGGGTAAAATTTCAACCTAGCTAACTAAGAAAAGCTTTTTTTCTAATACTGCTAAATAAGACAGAATCTGAAAACATCTTTACAACGCCAATTATACCATAAAGCATCTTTTATATTACTGTATGACTATATGGCGATATGAAAGTAATTAAGGCACAGAAGACATCAGAGATGACAGCAATTAAAGTACTTCTATTTTCTATTTGAGTAGATCTTCTTTTCTTCAGATCTGTCCTATATTGCTCATTGTACTTTTCCTTATTCCGCTTCTCTCACATGACCTGCTTTTCCAACCTACCTCAACACAGTTCTTGCAGTTTAAAAGATCACTGATCTTTCTTCCCATTACTCTCTCATCTCTTATAGCACCTCCTAATGTTATAATTTTTGAGCTATTCTACAATACCTTCACCATATTACAACATAAGTCCTTGGAAAGCAGAAGCCATGACCATTTCAAATTTTTCTGTGACCATAACATCCTACACAGTATACAAATACAGCATACCAATTTCCTGAAAAAATCTAAATTAACAAAAATTAAATTTGGAATGTCGAACCAAAACATTCAGTAGATATTTGTAAATTATTACCATTTTAAACTAATTGATTTTGGCTGCACACTGATATGTATATAATGCTCAACTTAAACATCTATCAAGAAAAAAACTTGAGTTTTTATTTTTTAAAAATTTCTAATTGGAGGATAATAATTGCTTTATAACACTATGTTGGTTTCTGCCATACATCAACATGAATCAGCCATAGATAATACATACATATTTCCCCTCTCTCTTGAAACTTCCTCCTATCTCCCAATCCAAGCCATCCCTCTAGGTAGTAACAGAGTTAAGTTTTTAAAACTGTGGTTATAGTCATTCAATAGACTACTACACAAAAAACTAATAACTAGAGGCAAATATATCAACAAAGACAAATATTATAATGTTTAACAAAAATAACAAAATCAAGTTATAAAAGAACACATACCATTTATAAAAAGTGGCTTTGTTTTTATCATTTATAAAAGGAGTTCCAAACATATAATGAAAGTAGACATAACAATGTAATGAATCCCAAATACCTCCATTACCCAGCTTCATAATTATCAACACAATTCATGATCAGTTTTGTTTCATCTAAACCCTGTCCACTTTCTTTCTACTTGTTATTTTGATGAAAAGCCCAGACATCATAACTTTATTTATAAATATTTTACTACCTCTAAAAGATAGTGGTTTTAACATTAACTACATGACTACCACACTTAAAAGTTATTTTCTTAATTTAGGGATAAATATATAATATATATAGTAAATGTAAAAAGTGCACTGAATGAATTGAAAAAGCCTTTTTAAACAAATGATACCATTTTCATTTCTTCTTTCTTTGAATATTATGGAATGGCATTTTTACTTTTCATAGGCATAAACAGGAAACAAGAAATTCAAAGTCTCAAAATTGAGATACAAACTGCTTAAATGCAGAAAGAAGTTATTATATAGTAAATACTTCAGTGATTTCTTTCCCTTTAAATATTTTTATTTATTAATCCTTAACTCATCTGAGCTACACAATAAGAGAACAAGCAAAACAGATTAGGCGTCTGATGACACAGACTCAGATGTCAGCTCCACTAACCCCAAGCTATTGGGCACTGGCCGAGTTACATACAACTCCTCAAAACTTTAGTTTCCTCATCTGTGAATCAGGGCAACAATAATATGTACCTCACAGGGTTGTTGAAGAATAACACATGTAAAGTGCTTGATAAATTTGGAGTTAACACTTTAAAATGTTGACTATTTTGATTATTTCCATTCTGCTGGTGAAAAAATTTAGGCTCAGATGTTAACAGACTTAAGTAAGAAAGCATTTATACACAGTAAACAGTACAGCAAAGCAAAGCTCAATCTCTTCACTCCCAATGCAGTGATTTTACCAAAATACCACAACTATTTCAACAATCTGAGGACCCTGTAATCTGAATGACCATTACTTTTCCTAATAAAAAATAATAGCTAATGCCACAGCAACTTACCATGTTTAGTAATTCAGGGCCCTTCACAGATATAAAATTTAACCCAGACTCATTTGCAACAGCCTAAGAAGAGAAAAAAGACACAAATAAGACAAGTATACAATAAAATACTAATAATGTGTGATAATACAAAGAATCTTTGCAGTTTATCTCTATTTCCCCCTTTTCATAGCTGCCTCTTTCTCATTAGAAGGAGAATAGACAAATGGGAATAAAAAGAAACTCAATACTTTTCACAAATTACTCAGACAAAAAATTAGACAGAAATCACCAGAAACATTCATGTAAATCTTTTCTTTGCATAAATGTGGTAATACATAAGTATATTTGAAGCCTGAGCTTAGAATCCTAGTAAAATCAGAATCTCACTGGGCACAAATGCCCAATGAAAGCAATCAACATTCATTCATTTATAATCCAAAATCCAAAAGCATCAATATCAGTCTTTATGGTACTTCAGGCAGTTCAGTTGCTCAGTCGTGTCCTACTCTTTGTGACTCCAAAGACTGCAGCACGCCAGGCCTCCCTGTCCATCACTAACTCCCAGAGTTTACTCAAACTCATGTCCATTGAGTCGGTGATGCCATCCAACCATTCTTTGTTGCCCGCTTCTTCTCCCGCCTTCCATCTTTCCCAGCATCAAGGTCTTTTCCAATGAGTCAGTTCTTTGCAACAGGTGGCCAAAGTATTGGAGTTACAGCTTCAGCATCAGTCCCTCCAATGAATATTCAGGACTGACTTCCTTTAGGATGGACTGGTTGGATTTCCTTGCAGTCCATGGGACGCACAAGAGTCTTCTCCAACACAACAATTCAAAAGCATCAATTCTTCAGCACTCAGCTTTCTTTATAGTCCAACTCTCACATCCATACATGACAACTGGAAAAACCATAGCTTTGACTAGATGGACCTTTGTTGGCCAAGTAGTGTCTCTGCTTTTTAATATGCTATCTAGGTTGGTCATAACTTTTCTTCCAAGGAGCAAGCATCTTTTAATTTCATCACTGCACTCACCATCTGCAGTGATTTTGGAGTCCGAAAAAATAAAGTCTGTCACTGTTTCCATTGTTTCCCCATCTATTTGCCATGAAGTGATGGGACCAGATGCCATGATCTTCGTCTTCTGAATGATGACTTTTTTTTTTTTTTTTACTGCTCCAGTCAACGAAAGGGAAACTTTATTGAGGCCCCAGGACCACGGGGCTTGGGCAGGAGGCCGCCCTGTGGGCAAAGGAGAAGCCGGCGGAGGGGCTTTACTTGACCTTCTTCTTGGGGCGCAGGTTGTTGGTGTGGCCGCACTTCTTCTTGCGGCAGTTGACAGCACGGGGGTGCAGGCGGGCATAACACTTGCGGCAGATCATCTTGTCGCAGTTGTATTTCTGAGCGAGCTGGCGGAGGGAAGGCTCAATGATGCCGCCTCGCAGACGAAGCACCAAGTGCAGGGTGGACTCTTTCTGGATATTGTAGTCTGACAGAGTGCGGCCATCCTCCAGCTGTTTGCCCGCGAAGATCAGACGCTGCTGGTCAGGTGGGATGCCCTCCTTGTCTTGGATTTTGGCTTTGACATTCTCAATGGTGTCACTGGGCTCGACCTCAAGGGTGATGGTCTTGCCCGTCAGGGTCTTCACAAAGATCTGCATCTCTGCGTCTGCTGCTCGGCCGCCTGGTTGAAGAGAAAGAGGGCGGCGGAACCGGAAACCGCCGATTCGCCGCCGAAAGCGCCTGCGCCTGAATGATGACTTTTAAGCCAACTTTTTCACTTTCCTCTTTCATTTTCATCAAGAGTCTCTTTAGTTCTTCTTCACTTTCTGCCATAAGGGTGGTGTCATTTGCATATCTGAGGTTTTTTATATTTTTCCGAGCAAACTTGATTCCAGCTTGTGCTTCATCCAGCCCAACATTTCTCATGATGTACTCTGCACATAAGTTAAATAAGCACGGTGACAATATACAGCCTTGACGTACTCCTTTCCCAATTTGGAACCAGTCTGTTGTTCCATTCCAGTTCTATCTGTTGCTTCTCAACCTGCATACAGATTTTTCAGGAAGCAGGTCAGGTGGTCTGTATTCCAATCTCTTGAAGAATTTTCCATAGTTTGCCAAAGGCTTTGACATAGTCAATAAAGCAGATGTTTTTCTGGAACTCTCTTGCTTTTTCAATGATCCACTGGATGTTGAGAATATGATCTCTGGTTCCTCTGCCTTTTCTAAATCCAGTTTGAACATCGGGAAGTTCATGGTTCACGTACTATTGAAGCTTGGCTTGGAGAAGTTTGAGCATTACTTTGCTAGCGTGTGAGATGAGTTCAATTGTGTGGTAGGTAGTTTGAGCATTCTTCAGCATTGCCTTTCTTATGGACTAGAATGAAAACTGACCTTTTCCAGTTCTGTGGCCACTGCTGAGTTTTCCAAATTGGTGGCATATTGTGTGCAGCACTTTCACAGCATCATCTTTTAGGATTTGAAATAGCTCCACTGGGATTCCATCACCTCCACTAGCTTTGTTCATAGTGATGCTTCCTAAGGTCCACTGTACTTTGCAATCCAGGATCTCTTGCTCTAGGTGAGTGATCACACCATTGTGATTATCTGGATCATAATGATTTTTTTGTATAGTTCTTCTGTGTATTCTTGCCTACCTCTTCTTAATCTCTTCTGCTTCTGTTAGGTCTATACCTTTTCTGTCTTTTATGGTACTTACAGATTATTTTTTAATAAAGATTAAGCTGTATGGTTTAAAGCCAAAGATAGCAACAAAGGAGAAATATAGGATGATACATTTAGAAGAATCCAAAAATTATACTGCGAATGCAGAGATGAAATCTAAATAAAATCACTCAAAACTTCAAAATGATCAGGGAATAAGTTCCTTCCTATGTATAAAACTTGGTATCTGAGCTCAAGATTTGTGTTCAACACACTCCTCAGCATCTCCACTTGGATCTTTCAAAAAAATTTTCCATTTGGATCTTATAGGAATTTCAAGTCTGTTATATCCAAAGCAGGACTCCTGAATCTCCCCTAACTCTCCAAACTCCACACCCCAAATTCTTTTCCTCCTCATCCCAAAAAATACATTTTCTAAGCCAAAGCCACAGTGTCTCCCCTTGATCTCTTGTAAGATCAGTGAACCCATTTGAAAGTTCTACTGGCTCTAATGCTAAAATGTAGGTGAGTCTGTCACTTCCTATTTGTCCACTATACCATCACCTTCCATCCACACCATGTCCTATTGTCTGAACATGCAAAAAACCCAGATCAAACCAAACCCCCAAAACCCTAACTAGCTTCCTTTCCCTCTTGCCTTCTTCCAGTCCATTTTCCACTTAACTGTCAAGGAATTCTGAAAAATGTAAGAGGGGAGGGATAAATCAGGAGATTTTGACTGACATACACACAGTATCATATATAACATGGGTAACCAATAAGAACCTGAGGTGCAAATATAACCAATTCAAAACCAAACAAACATGACAAGGCACCCAAGCCAGGGAACTGCATCAACCCAGTAAATCCACATGTTAGCTTTCAGGACCTTCCTTCTGGCTACAGTTTTCTAAAACTGTTGCGAGAAAAATGCAGACCAACAACCCCTGCCTTTGTTCTCATCTGCCTCCTGTGCTCCCAAACTCCTTTACAGCAATGCTGTATAAGAGTACTAGAAGCATTCAGCAAGAAAATTTAATGATATAAGTAAAAATAAGTTTAAAAAATTTTACATGTATACACACACACACACATGAGCAATTGGCACTGTGGATATCTGGTATTTACTGAGGAGCCAGAAATTATTTGGCTGTTGTGAAACTTACTAAAAATGCCATTAATTTTATTTTTTGATTCTATAATTTTATTTTTAATCAATTAATTTGTTTTTGCCATCAATTTTAATTTGTTTACAAGTAATCCAAATGTTTTTAAAAGGTGGTAAGGGTTAAGTAAATTATAGATGGAATATTATACAGACACTAAAAACCATGACTAATGTAAGCTACAAATAACAAAAATGGCTCTAGTAATTCCAGTGATTCCAAATTCTAGTGATTCCAAAGGGAAGGTAGGAATCACAAAAGACTTGAGAAAGCTGCCCAGATGATTATTGGGGGCGGGAGGGGGCCCCACAAAACTTAAAAAGTGTCAAAAATACGATTAACAAAATAAGAAGGCCCCAAACGCTGATAAAATACAAATATAACAGATCTTACTATATGAAGAGTGATTATAAGAAAATCACATGCATGTCAGTAGGAAAACAAAGGATATGAACAAACAATTCATCAAGAAAAAAGCCAATAAAACACATTATTTTTAAAAGCCCACTAGTAATTTTTAAAACATAACTTAAAACCTGGAAGATAAGCATGTTTACCTATTAGACTGTCAAATATTAAAAAGTGTCAACAGCTATTGCTAATTCAGGGTGCTGGGGAAATAGATACTCATACTCTACTTAAGGGGAGAAACTACCACAAACTTCTATAGAAGACACTTTGGTAATAGATCAAATGTACCTGGGTAACAAATTATTTTGATGGAGTGGTAATGGATCAAAACCTTTAAACTCACGCATTCTTTTCATTAAAAAAATATTCAGGAATGCGCTCTATTAAAATTACCCATCAAAGTACAAAAATGTCAGCACAGGACTGTTTCATGCAGTGTTGTTTAAACAGGGGATCATTTCATGAATTATAGAGCATCTTTATGGCAGAATACTATGCAGGTATTAAAAACACTAATATTTATCTATATATATTGACACAGGAAGATGTTCAAGAAGTATTGCTAAGTGAGAAATCTATGTTTAAAAATCTTATAGTTGTACATATATGTGTAAAAGTTACGTATGTTATCTTGATATGTAAGTGGAGAATAACATCTGGAAGGACTAACAACAAAATGAAATTATTAGCAGGCAAGACAGAGGGGATTATAAGAAATGCTTTCCCCTTTTGCTTATCCATTTTTTCTATTACTGTAAAAAACGAAGCTTTCAAAATAACAACTGCAATAAGGAATGCAGAAAAAAATACTTCACTTATAAATAACTATAACAAGGCAGGAAACAAACAGCTACAAACTACAACTATGTGATAATACACATTAAAATGAATATAATACACAGAATATATAATTTCTCTTAAAATCGATGGGATTTTGATATATTAAAAATTTTCTTTTCCAAATTTTCAATGATATACCTTTTGTAATTCAAATAAAAGTGGAAACTCTCATGAAGAAAATTTGCTAGTCTTTCCAAAATGAACTTCTAATAGAAACTATGCAAAAATATCCCACTGTAACATTTAAAGTTGAATTCATATTACCCTAACTGATAGTAAGAAACAAAATACATGCCACTGATTTATTCCATACCTTTGCGAGCAGAGTTTTCCCACAGCCAGGAGGACCAGCCAGGAGGACCCCAGCTGGAGTCACCAAGCCAAGAGCTTTGAACTGATCTGGGTTACGTACTGGTGCCTGGAAAACACAATCCCAACATTGACCTATTACAAATGTCCACTTTATACTGCATATTCAAATTATCTCTAGACACCTATTTTCAACACTGACTGTGAGGCCTGAAGATAAGAACAGAGCTTAGCACAGAGTGCTTCCCCCTGTTCCGAGCATGAGGTAAAGGGCGATAAATTTAAAATCCTTGCTCTTGAAAAATTTATGCTTAAATGTAAGTTCTGGAAACATTTTAGATACAATATGTCAACATTTTAAACTGGGAAAATTTTAGAAAATGTCTCTAGATTTCTAGGCTATAAAAATTTTAGGCACTGCCCCCTTGAAGAAATCAGAAGCAGCAGTACTTCATGTAGTCAACAGCAGGAGACACCTGTTCACTACCATCTCCATGTATTTTCTTTTAATATTTACACACCTCTAAGGGAACATTTTATGCAAAGATGGGCTCAATAAAGGACAGAAATGGTACGGACCTAACAGAAGCAAAAGAGATTAAGAAGAGGTGGCTAGAACACACAGAAGAACTATACAAAAAAGATCTTCACAACCCAGATAATGAAATGGTGTGATCACTCACCTAGAGCAAGAGATCCTGGAATGCAAAGTCAAGTGGGCCTTAAGAAGCATCACTACGAACAAAGCTAGCAGAGGTGATGGAATTCCAGTGGAGCTACTTCAAATCCTAAAAGATGATGCTGTGAAAGTGCTGTACACAATATGCCACCAATTTGGAAAACTCAGCAGTGGCCACAGGACTGGAAAAGGTCAGTTTTCATTCCAATCCCTAAGAAAGGCAATGCCAAAGAATGCTCAAACTACCACACAATTGAACTCATCTCATACGCTAGCAGAGTAATGCTCAAAATTCTCCAAGCCAGGCTTCAATAGTATGTGAACCATGAACTTCCCGATGTTCAAACTAGATTTAGAAAAGGCAGAGGAACCAGAGATCATATTGCCAACATCTGGTGGGAGCATCAAAAAAGCAAGAGAGTTCCAGAAAAACATCTGCTTTATTAACTATGTCAAAGCCTTTGACTGTGTGGATCACAACAATCTGTGGAAAATTCTTAAAGAGATGGGAATACCAGACCACCTGACCTGCCTCCTGAGAAATCTGTATGCAGGTCAAGAAGCAACAGTTAGACCTGGACATGGAACAACAGACTGGTTCCAAATTGGGAAAGGAGTACGTCAAGGCTGTATATTGTCACCCTGCTTATTTAACTTATACGCAGAGTACATTATGGGAAACACTGGGCTGGATGAAGCACAAGCTGGAATCAAGATTGCTGGGAGAAATATCAACAACCTCAGATATGCAAATGACACCACCCTTATGGCAGAAAGCGAAGAAGAACTAAAGAGCCTCTTGATGAAAATGAAAGAGGAGAGTGAAAAAGTTGGCATAAACCTCAACATTCAGAAGACGAAGATCATGGCATCTGGTCCCATCACTTCATGGCAAATAGATAGGGAAACAATGCAAACAGTGACAGACTATTTTTTCGGACCCCAAAATCACTGCAGATGGTGAGTGCAGCCATGAAATTAAAAGATGCTTGCTCCTTGAAAGAAAAGTTACGACCCACCTAGATAGCATATTAAAAAGCAGAGACATTACTTGGCCAACAAAGGTCTGTCTAGTCAAAGCTATGGTTTTTCCAGTATGGTTTTTCCGTATGTATGGATGTGAGAGTTGGACTATAAAGAAAGCTGAGTGCCGAAAAATTTATGCTTTTGCCCTGTGGTGTTGTAGAAGACTCTTGAGCGTCCCGTGGAGTGCATGGAGATCCAACCAGTCCATCCTAAAGGAAATCTGTCCTGAATATTCATTGGAAAGACTGATGCTGAAGCGGAAACTCCAATACTTTGGTCACCTGATGCGAAGAACAGAGTCATTGGAAAAGACCCTGATGCTGGGAAAGACTGAAGGCAAAAGGAGAAGGGGACATTAGAGGATGAGATGGTTGGATGGCATCACCAACTCAATGGACATAGGTTTGAGCAACCTGGGAGTTGGAGATGGACAGGCAACCCTGGCGTGCTGCAGTCCATGGTGTCACAGAGAGTTGGGACACAACTAAGCGACTGAACTGAACTGGATTGGAAATCACTAATGAACCATGAAGGAGCGTGAGAGTGGAAAAGAATAAATGAAAATTAATCGAAAATTTCAGGGGCACTAAAACTGTTTTGATCCCAATGAGTGTGATTGAGCTCAGAAAGTATTTCTCAAATAAATTTATTCTTGATTGAATCCTAAATCTTTTTCTCTTTAAACCTCATTGCCATAGAATTCAAACACAACCAAAAGAGTAAATATAAACAAATCTCAGAAGAATGAAAAGCCATCACTGGGGTGTTACAATAATAATATTGTATTACTAGACGATAATAATTATATTATCATATTATCACACAATATATTATTAATATATCATTATGTAATAATAATATTAGAAGAGAACCTATCACAGAAAGTATATCATCATGCCAATTTAGACATATAACCCACTACACACTCGGCTGTTTAGGCATCACACACACCAACAACAGTGAGTGGCAGAAACACCTACCAGTATCGCCATGGTGAGCTCTTCTCTAATGTCTTCCAGGGCACCAATATCTGCCCATGTCACATTAGGGACAGTGGCGAAGCCCTCCCTTTTGGCAGAGGGTTGGACAGAGGACAGAGCAACCATGAAATCATTCAACTCAATGCACAGTCCTTTAAGCTGCTCCTCTGAGAGGGCATCCTGGTTCCTTAGCAACCCCAGCAGCCTTTGCAATTCTTCCTTAAAAGAAACAAATGAGGGAAAAACTGAAAAACGACAAAGCTTGTTGAAAAAGTTACTGTTTACATTTTTAAATATTCTTAGTGCAACATTTCTGTAAGGTATATAAACCTCTATACATTTTAATAATTTTCTTCATTGATACAGGTCATTTCTTTTGCTCTGATTTAGCCAAGAAAAGATCTATCGACTATTAACAAAGATAAGAAGAATAATTTTTATATATTACACTAGGGCATGAGCAATTGGTAAATATTCATTTCAACCACTACGTATTTCCAATTTTCACTTTTTACATATTCAAGAAACAGGTGAATTTTGATAAAGTTACTCTGGTGGCAGTATGATTTTATAATACGGTTCTCTGATGATTTATCAACTAAGTAGAAAGCAGGCGATTTTCCTTGTACTAATGAATCTTGAACTTCAAAGGCAGATTTCTTGCTCTTTGAGGAATATGAAAAGAACAGGTATAAAAAGTAACCTAATAATTCAATTAATAAAATCCTAATTTACATGCACTATTATAAAAGGAATAAGTCTATTATTATTCTTAACAGATATCCTTTTGGTTCCAAATGAGTAAGGAAGAAACAAATGATTTGAAAACCAAAGACCTGGATCTAAGCCCCTGCTCTGGAAAGTAGAGGCCACGTGGCCTCAGGCAAGTCACCATCTCTTAAGCGTCATTTCTTTGACTATAAAATGGGGTCAGGAATGGTATTTATTTGTCAAAGTTATATGGATCAAATTATATAAAATCCCCCTGTTCAAGCTATAAAATGCTATATGAATGTTATATTGAGTTTTCATGACTCACAAGACTCAAAATTTTAACAGATCTTAGATGATAAACATCCCTCTCAAATTCCCAGCACTGTCCCCGAGCTGAAGATAGGGCCGAGGATATGGTTATGTCAGCAGACTATTTTAGTCTGCCTAACAAAAGATGACCTGGAATTATAACCAAATGTCAATGTTATCACAAGAGTTGACAAATTTTCTGGAAAGAATTAGAGAGTAAACACCAGAGAGTCAGGCAGTCTCTGCTGTACAGACACTTATGAGAATCCTGCTGTTGCGTATGAAAACAGCAAAAGACTCTACATCAATAAATGAGTATGGTTATGCTCCAACAGAATTTTAATTTATAAAAACAGGAGGCAAGTAGGTGGGCCACAGCGTGCCACAGTGTGGCAACCCCTGCTCTAGATTTCATAATCATTATTAGAAAGGGAATTTATTCGGAATCAACTGAAAAATGTAAAACTACTTGTACTTCTGAAATTTTACATATACTGGGTTAAACAGTTATTTTAAAGACACAGTGCCAGTGAAACAGAAAAGCACAAACTCTAACCACACTGACACCTGCCTGCTTTTAAGGTTAACACAAATTAGAAACATTTAAAGGACAGTTTGTCATTTAAGGTACCTGTACAGAAAGCAGCTGGTTTTCAGAAGTGGGTTCAGTTCCAGTCCCCTCTTCCTGGTCTCCGTCAGAGGGTGAAGCTTCAGTCTCAGGATTTTTCCTGTGCCGCTCCTGCAGCTCCATTAAGACCCTGTTGACTGCACACACGGCTGCCTCTCGGCAGAGCGCCATCAGGTCAGCACCAACGAAGCCCGGCGTGAGGTGTGCTAAGTGACGAAAATGAAAAGTTTCGGGAAGTCTTAGTTTTCTGCACAAAGTTTGAAGTATTCTGTGGAAAAGACAAGGAAAAGAAATTGAGATTCCTCATCTACTAGTAAAAATAAGTCACCAAATATATTTATGGGGATGCCCCTGGTGGTTCAGAAGTTAAAATCTGCCTTGCAATGCAAGGGACATGGATTTGATCCTTGGTCGGAGAACTAACATCGCACATACCACGGAGCAACCAAGTCTCCACACCATGACTACTGGGCCCCCCGCCACAACTAGAGTCCATCCACCAAAACAATAAAGATGTCGTGTGACACAATGAAGATACCGAGCACTGCAACTAAGACTCGACACAGCCGAATAGTAAAGCCATATACACTTATGGAAGTCCTTCTTCTCTGTCAGTGGTATTATAGCAGACACAATTTAAGCTCAAACAGTTCACTTATTCAACAAATGCTAACTCTCTAATATATACCCCACCTTATTCTATTAGGGATTAAGGTATAAATATCTGTTGTATTAGAAAATAGAATAAAAAAATAGGTTTTTAAAAAATATTCTGCCTTTAAGAGTTTGACAGTATTACAGAAGAAATAAGATAAATGATTTATAAGAATATAAGGTTAATTCTTTTAGAATAAATTAAACGGACATCTGCCAGAAATAAAAAAGCCTCTAAACTCAAACCATTAGCTTTATTCATCACAAAAAGTTATGTTGATACAAACTTTAATACCCAATCCTATATTAGGACAGTTATTTCTCCAACTTCATCTTTATTTACTGCTGATCCCCTGTATTGCATGTGTGAGAAACTCTGCTCAGCTCAACTGGCAATATGGTATGTGGCAATGAAATGTGGACTTCTGGATAATTATTATCACTAAGAGAACACTTAAAATAATTTCTTGCAACAGTGAATAAAAGTTAAAAATAATAAAGATATTCTGGACAAAAGGTCTGATACCAGACCACTTCAGTCTGAATGTCAGCTCTGCCACTCTGTGTTACTTCATTTCTGTGATTTAGTTTTCTCATCTGTTAAATATATAACAGCACTTAATCATAGGGATGTTAGGCGAATATATGCAAAGGTGCCAGAACACTGGCTGATGCATAGTAAGTTCCCAATAAATGTTCATTATTATTATTTAGATATTGTGATATTATATATTAACCTGGACAAAATAATATGTTGTGAAATTTCCAAACTTGTAAGAGAAACTAATAGTTTAAAATGTCAAGCTACTGGACAGTAAGTTACAGAAACATCCTTTGGGATCATGTAAGTGAACAAAACAGAAGCAGATGAACATCACCGACAAACGAAAATTGTCACTTAGATACTGTAAATAGTAGGAGTGAAGAAAAAGTTCCATTACAGAACTACTTCCTGGGGTTCCCTGGAGGCTCGGTGGTAAAGACTCTGATTGCCAGTGCAGGAGACACAGGCTGGATTCCTGACCTGGGAAGATTCCGCATGCTGTGGGCCAACCAAGCCCATGTGCCACAGACACTATGCCTGTGCTCCGGAGCCCAGGAGCTGCAATCACTCAGCCCAGGTGCTGCAACTACTGAAGCCCACAACCTAGAGCCCCTGCTCCACAACAAAAAATCCACAGCAATGAGAAGTCTGCATGCCACAAGTAGAGAAAAGCCTGAGCAGCAACGAAGACCAGCACAGCCAAAAATAAATTAAAAAAATAAAAAGAACTACTTCCTCAAAATACAGATCTAATTTGCTACTACACCTAAGAATACTAAGAAACTTAGAATGTTAAAGAAAAAACGGCTAACATAAAATAAATATCATTTTTTCAGTAATAGTCTACTAAAAAAATGTAGTTTTGGTCATCATACTATGCAAAATCCTCAGATGGTAAAGAACCCACCTGCAGGAGACCAGGGTTCAATCCCTGGGTTGGGAAGATCCCCCAGAGAAGGGAATGGCAATCCAACTCCAGTATTCTTGCCTGGACAATCCCCACTGACAGAGGAGCCTCGGGGGCTATAGTCCATGGGTCACAAAGAGTTGGACACAACTGAGCGACTAACACTAACATGGAAACTTCAAAGGAGGAGAAAACTACCATTAAGAGATTTCCAGTTTTAAGACAACTGAGTAAAGCAGCTGGAGCGGAAAAAAAAAAAGAAGCTGGAGCGGATGGCCTGGACTCAGAAACTGAGGTCTACACTATCTACAGCAGATCAGCTAGCCCTGAAAGAAAAGTCCTGTAGCATCAGTTCCCCTATTCTGTATCGATTGATGGGTCACTCAGGTCAGCCCAGATTCAAGAGGAGGAGTCATGGACCCACCTCCCACTAAGAGAGGGCCGAGAATTTACAAACACATGCTTTAAAACTGTCACAATAATGAACCCCCATGTTTTTATCACTCAGTTTCAATAATTATCAACATTTTCAGAGTCTTATTTATCCCCTACTTTCCCCTTACCCCCAGAGTGTTTTAATGCAAATCCCAGGCATTATGTCATGTCAACTACAAATATGTCCATATCTAATGAATAAAGACTTTTTAAAGGAGATTAAAGGGACATACCAACTGCATAGCAGTTTTTAAAAAATGAAAGATTAAAAGAAAAATGGACATTTGGGGGCAACTGGGAAAATCAGAATAGATTGTACCAAGTAATATTATTATCAGTGTTAAGTTTCTTTACTGTGGAAAATGGTATAGTTACAAAGAAGGATTTACAGCTAAAGTATCATGATTTCTTCAACTAACCTTCATATGGGCTGGCAAAAAATAAAGATATATACACATATGCACACATATACACACAAGATGTTTCTACAAAGAGTGAAATTAAACATAGAAAAATGTTAACAAGTAATAAATTCAGCTAAAGGACATACAGATATTCATTGTATTTATTGTATTATTCTTTCAACTTTTCTGTAGGCTTGAATATTTTCAAAATATGACTACCTAGGAAAGCCCTTTATGGACTTTGTTGATGATGGAATAGTGGATCAATGAACAATGTATTTTATCTAGTAGGATGGTGGGCTTTACTGTGTCTATGTCTCTATCATTAAGTTTGGCACTTAACCAAAAAAGGATTTGATAAAGGATACAGGTCTTATTTCTCTTTCTGTACTGTAAACATCCTAAAAACAAGGATTTAGAATTCTTTACATTCCTTACATTACCTATCCTAGTAGTATACATATACTATATGCTTAATACACGTTTCCTAAATAAATACAAACAACTTAACTTGAATAGCTGAGTAACCATTTAAAGATTATATTAATATATGTGAGAACACAATGAGCATACCTATAGATGACGCTGAATACAACAGCTGAAGAAGCAACTGCCAATCAATCAAAAGCTGAAGCCACATTAAGTACTAGCAAGAAGGGATTTCTTCTTCCTAATGCTTTCTCCTGCCCACTGTGTCTTCTGATCAGTTTTATGTTCAGCATTCATGAAGTCTCCTGTTCATCTCTACCCTTCTTCCCTGTCCCCACGCCTATCCTTTCACTATATACTACTTTCCCTAAAAGCCGCTGGTGATGGTGTACAGCAATTTATTGTATTGTATTGTATTGTAACAATACAGCAATTCATTGTATTGTATGGTAACAATACAGCAATTGTTATTAACTTAAGCTGAAAGTCATTATAAATATGGTATTTCTGAACAGTTCTTTACTAGATCTCCCTTACTCCACTGCCTAAACACTGCCTCCCCAGATGTTTTTGTTATTGAGACGCTGCTGGTGGACACCTCTTTGTTCTATGGACGTTCAAACCCAATTACTAGGAAAGGGTGGTCTTACAGCAAACAGCTTTCAACTCTCTAGCTGCCACTTAATATCTGTCAAGGAACTTACGACTTTAGGCAGATTAGTGCAACAGGTTAAAATATGGCACTCAGACTTAACCTACATGTGGACCAGTGAGCACTAGTCCATAGCTGTAATCACTCTCCCTAGGCTGACTGCCACATAAAAAACACAAGACACTGTTAATAAGACAGACAAATGAATGTGGATACATAAATCCATTATCACTACCAAAAAGCAGCCTGAAATAACTGCCATATTAGTGAGTCAATTGTTTTCTTAAGCATTAATTGAATGTGGGCTTTTTCCTTTCCAAATCAATTTCACTGGCATGTAAAGAAAGAGACAAGAGAGAAAGAAGGCTGCATGGTATTTTTCACCCCTCATTTTCAAAGCATGCAGTTCAGATGACATAGTGGCATACAAACTTCATTCTCTAAGAGTATACCTTTCTCTGGAGGCTTCATCTGGGATACCCAGGCATATTTCTCGGTCGAACCTTCCTGCACGTCTCAAAGCAGGGTCTAAGGAGTCTGGTCGGTTGGTAGCTCCAATGACTAGGACCCGAGCTGTAGCGGCCACATTATTCAGATCTAGTAAGAACCAGACAGAGCACGAATGGTAAACAAGACACCTGACATTAAGGATAATAATGTTATCCAAGTTATTAAGTGGTTAGACAGAAAGTATTAGACAATGACAATTAAATATTATATATATGAATATAAAACTAACATTTATTAAATGTCTAATACATGAAAGATATGAGGAAAATACAAACCTTGTCCTCAAGCAGCTCAATCTATTTGAAGTACAGTGAGTATAAACAGAGCACTGCAGTAATACAATGGAAGATATTATGAACTCAGACTGAGGAATCAGGGAGAACTTAGGGAGCAGGCAACATTCCAGAAAGGCTTAAAGGGTGAATAGGCTATTTTTAAGCAGATATAGGCGAATGAAATTCTACACGGAAGAAAGAGAATGACTGAAAGCACAGAGGTACAAACAGGTATGTCAAGTTTAGACAGGGTGAGTGGCCCACCATCAGGAAGTCTGGGCAAGACACAGTAGTATGTGTCTCAAACACACTCACGGCACTGAGATGGGGGAATACAATACAGTCTCCAGTTGCTCTGGCTTAATCTAGATACAGATTTTTATTAATGAATGGAACACAGGGCCTAAAGCGTGTCTTTCACAAGTATTATTTCTCACAACTGAACCAGAGTGGACTAACAGAGAGACTGAGGTTTACATACCAACCCTGCGCCCCCACAACATGCAGGTAATGGCTAACGAGGTCCTCTAACAGTCAAGTCACGGGAAGTTCACAGGACATTCTTTTGCCAACAGAAGCCACGAAAGCTTTTTCTGTTAAGATTGGTGCTTTGAAAAGATAACGCTAATAATTTTGAATGGAGTAAAGAGGAATAAATGCAAGAGTTTGCTGTAATTTGAATACAATAATCAAGTAAAAGATGAGTGAAAGCAGGCACATAGGAAATAAAAAAAGAAAATCCCAATTTAAGGTCCAAGTTGTAGATGAAATCAAAAGCACTACACAAATGAGTCAATGTGAAGGGGGAGGAGAAGGAAGAGACAAAGACAACTCAGTTTAGAAGCTGTTAGCTTAAATGTGGAATACAGAAGGGGGGTCAGACAGTACAAAGGGCCACAGGGGAAGCCAGTGGACCCAGTGAGCATGAGGGACGTAGGACAGTCACCTGCAAATATCTAGCAGGCAGCGGTGAACATGGGTTGGAAGTTTATCAGAAATGAAGGTTAGAGATGTAATTTGAAAATTTTCCAAAGATGAGCTGATCAGGAGATAGCTGGAAGTAGGTAGAGGGCAAGAAGAAAAGAAGATCAAGTGTAAAACCTTATGGAATATCTTTCTTTAAAGGATGGGGAAAAGGAGGCAAGCAAGAGAAAGTGGTAGAGAGCTATCAGAGAACAAGAGGACAGAGAGTGTTATCAAGTCAAGTGTGCTGACAACTACAAGGACAAGGTAATCACAGTATCAAATGCTCCCACTGCTAACACTCACTGGGTGCTTGTCCTGGGCCAAGCACTAGACTAGGTACAGTCCCTTCCACCAGTTAACAACTGTAAGAGGTGGGTTCAGAGGGGGAGGGCTAAAAGCACACCCAAAGATGCGGCCAATGGTAATCGTCAACGACCTTTCTGGGATTAGTTTCAGTGAATGGCAGAGGCAGAGAGACAACTACACGGGTGGGATTACAGAACAGAACCAAATTAGAAACATTTAGAAAAAAAAAAGTTGGCAGTTATTACTCTTTGGATAAAGAAAATACGCATAAGGTATATCTTTAAGTGAGACAGGAAAGCTCTTTAATACTTTCTGAAAACTGAAGAAAAGGAGTCAGCTAAAAAAAGAGAGTCATGCTACAAAAGGAGATCTGTGGACAAGCAGAACTATTATATTTTATAGGTGACAAGGTGACAGCCCGTAATTGAGGTAGCACCATGAGTTACAAACTTGCAGTCACAGAGAGATGTTCTTACACTGAACCTTCTCTGCACTAATGCTGGTACAGAGCCAAAGCTGCTCCCCCACTGACTCAGGGGTGCTTCCATTCTCAGAGCTGCAAACAATGACCAAGGGTGGCAGACAGCTTCCTTCTAGATCATGTTGCTCAGACAATACAGTCTTGGTGATGAGTTCTGAACACAGCAAGGGTTAGTAACAAAACTCAAAAAGAACAATCATGGAAATCTGTTAAATCTTCAGAAACGAAAAAAATCCTTCCCCAGGAAATCAATACTTAGCCACATAAAGGTTGCTTCAAAAGCTTCTAGAAAGATAAAAATCAGACCTCAGCTAGGATTGGCCACCCACTATAAGACAAACGTCATTCCTTTTCTCCCTCTTCTAGAGGATTTGATCATTTTAAACTAAAGTTATATTAGCCAAAAGAATGAATTTCTGATTATTTAAAAAAATGAAGCTTCAGTTCTTTTTACACAGAGTTAATTAAAAAACTGGTTAACATGTTTCTTGGGTAACAGCTCTCACAAATAAAGCATTCGTGGGTACGTCATTAATTGTATATGTGTAAATAAATATCTGGATTCTAGTCGATACTTTGCCAATGACTCAGTCTGCATCTGGCCCTCAGCTCTCTGTGTATCAGTTTTCTCATAAACAAATGATATTTTTAACATCCTTCACAGGTCTTAGTAATTAAAATTATGTCTGAGTTTCGTTATTAAAATTAGGTGAAATTAGAATTTTTTTTAAAGTGGTCTCAATTATGTTACTTAAGAGTTTCAACTTACTACAATTTCAGTTTTATAAACTATGAATAAGGTTTTTACAAAATTCTCAAACTGTAGGAAGAAAAATGACTACATGTCACAGGTTATTTGGGGAGACAAAAACAAACAAGCCCCCCAAACTGAGATCCTCTGCAGAATTTATGATTGACATCTCTATCCAAAACTTTATCTCCCGTCTTGTCCCCCTCAGCACTGAGCAGTATCAAAGGAAAGGCAGGACTGAGACCAAGCAAGATTCTGCAGGGCTCTCCCAGGTACAAGCCCCTCCAGGTCCTCTGCTTCTTGCCTGGTCCTCCAGAGTTCTAAAAAGTGAACTCAAGCAGCTAACAATTAGCACAAGGGAGTCACAGGAAGGGATATATAGATAACAATCTGCAGGGATCTCTGAGTTGTTTGGTAGAAACTAAGACCCTCTACCCAATGGAGCACAGTGACTACACACTGACCACAAGCACAGAGACCCCAGACCGGCTGATGATTAAGATTCCCGAAACATCACCATGCTACCAACCAGTCAGAAAAATGTCCCAAGAGCTGATCTCATGCACCCTGAAACCCTCACCTCTAATGCTGCCTTTAAAAACCCTAGCCGAACAGCATCAGGGATTGGGGTCTTTCAAGCATTTGCTACCTATTCTTCTTGCCTGGCGCCCTCCAATAAACACTGTACTTTCTTTCATCACAACCCAGTGTCATTAAATTGGCTTTGCTGGGCGTCATACAACTGGATCCAAGTTCAGTTCAGTAATAGGTTGACTATGTAAATTGAATTGTCTACTGTTTTCCCTATTCTGGTTTAAAAAAGAAAACCTTAAAACACACACAGAGACACACCAAAAACTTCAATGAGCTTTCAGTAATGTTCTAGTAATAAGTAGTCTGCTTAATCACTATAGTCATTTTTTTCACATTTTAATATCTCTGAAATCAGAATGCTTATACTATCAATGTGATAAGCATTATGTCATATTCTGATTGGTGTTATGTCTTTTTCCTTCTCAGATGTACATAAAATGATGGTGTATCTTATGATAACAAATTAGCTTCAATAAAATATGGTAATTCATTGGGGTCTGACAGAAAACAAAATTCTGTAAAGCAGTTATCCTTTAATTAAAAAATAAATTTTAAAAAATGGTCAATAAATGAAAAAAAAAAAAGGTCAGAACATAGGCCTTAAGACATTGCAAGAAAATTTTACATAAGAATAAAACAGCAGAATAAACAACCTACAACCTACCATCACAAGAAATGCAAATTACATACTATTTCAAATTTTCTTATGTACACAAAACATATGCTATTTTCCAGCAGGTAAGATTTAGTTTCACAAGTTCTACTTGTGCTCATTTCTTTCCTCCAAATTTATGTCCAACAACCATTAAACAAAACTGGAAAACAAGTTACAGATAGGAAGGAACTGCAGTATATTTAACAAAGGATTTGTTTCTATAATATATTAAAATACAGTATTCACTAAAATTTTTAAAAATTCAATCAATGGGAAAAAGATGAAAAAAGGGATTTTGGAAAGAAAAGCCAAAAAATATGAAAAGATGATCTACATCAATACTCATCAGGGAAATGCAAGTAACAACAAACATACCACTTTTCATCCCTCAGATTGTCATAAACTAAAACAATTCAGTGTTGTGAAAAATCTGGAGGAAGGGTGACTCTCGTATAGTACTGGTTGGAAGGCAATTTGCCATTTCTTATAACAATTTTAAATGTATAATCTTTAACCATTACCTCATCTTAGAAAAATTTGTGTACCAAAAAGACCCATTTAAGGATATCCCTTACAGTTCACTGTAAAGAAAAATCAAACAACTTGAATATCCATCAAAATGGAAATACCTAAGTACAATATAATGAATTTATCCTAAAGGATACCAAGCAGCAATTAAAAACAGGTAGATATAAATGGATTAAAATGGTAACATTTGGGCAGAAGGTGGGAGGGAGGGGACACATGTACACCTATGATTAATTCATCATGATGTATGACAGAAATCAAACCAATATTGTAAACCAATCAATTAAAAATAAATATTTCAAAAAATGGAAACATCTCCAAGATACTATTAGGATACAAAGAGTATAGAATAGTGTGTATGGTGCAGAGTATTGGAAAAAGCAACACAAGATTTTAGTGTATTTATATACGTGTGAAAATGCATTAAAAATAAAACCGTAAGATATACTCCAAAAATTAATGATATAATTTTTTATGAAAAGAAAAAGATTTGTTTTGTACTCTAAGTTTTATGCTACTTAAATATTTCATATCGTCACATCTTACAGTATTAAAAATAAAAACATTATCTCAAAGTGAATTCACTGTTTCAAACTCACCGTCCATGCAGGTTAGGAGCTGGGCTACAATTCTTCGCTCCATATCTTTTGAAGCAATTTCTCTTTTGGGGGTAATAGCATCAATTTCATCAATAAAGAGGATACATGGTGCATTTGACTAGAAATAAGAATATCACACAAAAAAAATCATAAATGTAAATGTATAGATAGCATATTAAAAAGCAGAGACGTTACTTTGCCAACAAAGGTCCATCTAGTCAAGGCTATGGTTTTTCCAGTGGCCATGTATGGATGTGAGAGTTGGACTGTGATGAAAGCTGAGTGCCGAAGAATTGATGCATTTAACTGTGGTGTTGGAGAAGACTCTTTAGAGTCCCTTGGACTGCAAAGAGATCTAACCAGTCCATCCTGAAGATCAGTCCTGGGTGTTCATTGGAAGGACTGATGCTGAAGCTGAAACTCCAATACTTTGGCCACCTCATGCGAAGAGTTGACTCTTTGGAAAAGACCCTGATGCTGGGAGGGATTGGGGGCAGGAGGAGAAGGGGACAAAAGAGGATGAGATGGTTGGATAGCATCCCCGACTCAATGGACATGAGTTTGAGTAAACTCCAGGAGTTGGTGATGGACAGGGAGGCCTGGCGTGCTGCAGTTCATGGGGTCACAAAGAGTAGGACACGACTGAGCGACTGAACCGAACTGACTGACTGATTCCCTATACTGGTGTGGTTAAGTATATATGTTTTTTTCAATCTTAAATTTCAGAGACCATTCACCAAAAGAACTACCCTAAAGAAAGCAGTTTACATGTATCTTATTGTACTGACTTTCACCAGGAAATGGGGAGACTGGAAAAGAGGGGTGCTAGACCACATGTTTATTAAGTACTGGCTGTTACACATCATACCAGCATAGCACTGGTTCAGAGAGAGCTAGATAAACACAAAACTAATGGCTAATTTTGCCCTTTGTCTCTTTTATCCTCATTCATCATTTGTCTTCACCATAAACACATATGTAGTTACCTGTCTTTCTGCTGTATGCCAATTAACAAAGAAATCAAGCTCATTTTGGATTTTGGAAAACAGGTAATACCTTAAAGAATGTAGCTTTGCTCTGCATAGTACCCTTTCCACCCTCCACTGCATCTTCCATATGTGTCCACAGCTTTTATAACGCCAGTCTATGTTTAGCTCACAGGAAACATCCTGACCAGACCCACCTGTGAATGACCACAGGAAGGAAGAAATGGAACACATTCCCTCTGGAGTCTGACTGGAACCAGGACTTTACCCCCTCTCCTTTTTGAAATAAAAGAAACCTATATTCTAACCCAGGGAGGATGGTTTAGGGTACACTAGTCTATCTTCTCGGTCTGCTGCCTTTCCAAATAAAGTCACTATTCCTTGCCCCAACTACTTGTTAACAATTTATTGACCTGCCACAGCAAGCAATACAGAGCTTGGACTAGGTAACAAATTTTGCTACTTTCTTACTATTTAAAAAAACATTTTCAAGTACTGGTAAAATATACTCTGTCTTCTCGGCTTTGCATTTCAGATGCACTGGCCATGTTCACCAGTCCCAATGTATTTGGGATACATATGATGACAACGTAAAATTAAACTTATCAGTATTTTTTACTTCTTAACCACAGTGATAACTAGTGATTACTCAAATGAGCATGGTGTCATAGCCAGTATTTACACGGCTTTTGCTGTGTGTTAGACACTACATTAAAAATTTACATGAACCCTTTAATACAATCAACAACCCCATGAGATTTGATCAGTATTATTTGCTAGGAAGGAAACTCAGGGTTAGAGTGGTTAAATCTCTTGCCCAAGATTACACAATTAGTATGTGGTGGCCTAAGGATTTGAACCTCTGTTTCTAACTTGAAAGTACATTTAACCATAACACTTTACTGAAGATAAAACTTCAACAGAATACAAATGTCATCTTCCTCAGAAGTTCTTAAGCAGCCAAATTTTAATGAGTTATAATCAGAATAAAACCCAATCTGTAATTTTTCTGATAATAGAATCATCTTTTCACAGCTTCAGTTTTGCAAATAGAGAAGAGTTTATGCTGGAAATTCTATGGTTGCTTTTATAAATAAGCCTTAAATGTTAAAAATGTTCACACTGCTTACAGGTTGTCTGGGCAAACCTAAGTTGAGGAAAGTGAAAGTAAAAAAAAAAAAATCACAAAGATAATCTATTCTCAGCATATTGCTATTGGGTATGACAGTCAAAACTTCTCACCAATTATGGTATTTTCAGATTAAACAGATTATTTTACCCAACAATCTATCAATTAATCTACTTTAAACATTTAGTCATCATGAGGAACAAATTACCATGTTTAGAAAAGAATGGCCAGTGAATATGTTAACAAATACCAACCTTAAAGAGAACAAGAACTTCCATATAGCCTTATATGATCTGACAACCTGACATTAAGAGTCATTAGCTGACTCACCACAGCTTGTTCAAATAGTTCTCTTAGCTTCTGTTCGGATTCTCCAGACACTCCGGATACAATCTCCGTAGCAGCTACTTTCAGAATTGGAAGATCAAGTTCCTAGGTACAAATATATCATAAAATGACTAAATTGTCAAAGTTTCACTTACCTACTTTTTCTTTACTTAGTCCCTCTCTCAAAATTACATTTTTTAAATGACCAATTTTCTGAGGAACGTCATATCTTTTTGTACTGTTCCAATGAAAAACATTACTTAAAAATCTGAAATTTTATCCAAACACATTGACTGAATACCTTCTACTTATTTTTACTTTACAGATATCATAAAACTGTTATTATCTCTTCTGAATAAAGGGTCTTGAATCTTAAGAAATCTATTTGCCCTTACTTAGAGCTGAGCCAACACAAAATCATGTTATTTATCTGCTGGGTATGAAACAGCAGGGATTGTGACACAGCCACTTCCCACACACCCACTGGCGCGTCTCCCATGGAAGAAACCCAGAGAAACAGCCAGTGACAAGTCAGAGGCAGACTCTTAAAGGAAGAGAAACTACCACTGTCCCACCAATAAAACTGGCAACCCTACTATTCTTCTGACTATCTTGAAATGTCACTTCTTCAACGATATTCTCTTTAACCCTCATTCTTAACATGGGTAAAATCAACAAACCAGCAACACACCACATAGCATTCTGCGCTTCTTCCGCCTCCCACTCAGTGTAAGCATAACCACGAAGCAACATGTATTTGTGTGAAAGACAGTTTAATGTATCTCACATATTATCGAAAAATCCCTTAGATAAAAACTGAGTTTCTTGTATGTATCACTATATCTCAATGTATGGCATGCACTAGTCACAAAAAAGATTTAACAAATGAATAAATGAGGCGAATCAATCAATTTCTCCTATAAAAACAACTTTCTTTCAAAGCACACTATCTATTAATGACTGACATAGTGTGCTGCTCTTCAAACTAAACTTACTTGGACATTTTGCATTTTACAGTTTCCCAGAAACCTGATGGGGCTAAAATTAAAATTGCTTACTTTTTATTTTGCCAACTGAGTATCTATTGCTAATCACCATTTTATTTTTCTAGTTCTACCACTTTATTGCTACCAACCCATCTCCCTCCACCCTCGTGCACACATGCTCAGTCATGTAATCCCATGGACTTCAGCCCGCCAGGCTCCTCTGTCCATGGACTTTTCCAGGCAAGAATACTGGAATGGGTTGCCATTTCCTTCTCCAGGTATTATCACCATTTTAGAAAG
Organism: Odocoileus virginianus; assembly: GCF_023699985.2. Classification (NCBI taxonomy): domain Eukaryota; kingdom Metazoa; phylum Chordata; class Mammalia; order Artiodactyla; family Cervidae; genus Odocoileus; species Odocoileus virginianus. The sequence goes on along the minus strand of NC_069684.1, from coordinate 51,278,335 downwards.
GACATTTTTACACAAGAAAGGATAAAAACATGACTCTGGATGGAAATTCTGAATAAATCTGGTTCTATGTAAAATATGATCCTCCAGTTTTATTTTATTGCTCTTGAAAAACCACTCTTAAAGGGAAAGAACAGTGACTAAAAACAAGAACTAAAACAATGGTAAGAACTAGAACTAAAACAAGAACTACGGTTAAAAAAATGGGCTCTTTATATTATTTGGCTTCCCACCCAATTCATGCCATGTAATTGGATACATTAAAAAAAAAAATAGCATCTCACAAACAGAAGCATGAAAAGAAGGAAGAAGGGATCAGTCCTCCTGAGAATACGCCAAGTCTACTTCAAGTTGACCAATGAGAAAAAATAAAAACAAATAACAACCAAAGAACAAAAGCAAACAAACATCAGTAAACCTCACCCCAGCAATCGCATGAGCAAGTAATGTCTTCCCACAGCCTGGTGGTCCATGAAGAAGAACTCCACGTGGGGGTATGACGCCCAGGTGGTGGTACACCTCTGGGTGACGCATGTGTATAAGCATCTTGCAGACCTCCTGTAGGAATAAACAGGAATGATGTTCTTCACAGCCCCAAAGAGGATGAATCAATGTGGAATGAAAGGACCTGTTCTTTGGAGCAGCAACATGCAGTAGACAGGCTTTAGACTTACAGCTGAGTTTGAATCCCGTTTTGGTAACTGTCACGAGGCATTAGCAATAACCCCTCTCTAAGCTTCCATTTCCAAAGGGTAATAATACCTACTTTGCAGAAAGAATGGATAGTAACTAGCATAGTAACTGAAACAGAGTAAACACAAAAAAACACCAACCATTACAACTGTTAAAGTGCTACTCCTGATAAAGCAAGTATCTTATGCACACTGTAACTGAAACGGTGAGAAAACTGAAGATACGTTTCTTGCATCCCTCGTGACCCTGAAGGGGACAAGTCAGGCTTGCCCTTCTCACCTTCCTGGCTTCCTTTTCTATACTCAGTTCCTATCAGATACAAAGAGGAAGGCTTCATTTGAATACCTGATTGGCAATACACCCATCTGAGGTAGAAATTCTGAATCTGAACTAACTTTTAATGTTGTATCATTGCCGCCAACGTCTTCGAACTTCACACTGGAGATCTGTAATTCTAGCCCCTTGGCTTTAGCTGGTAAACAAAAAAGGAGGAGGTGAAAAGATTAGTGATTCAGTAGTGACTCAGAACTATACTGAATAATCTTTACATAAACAAAGGTCCATTAGATACTGAAATATTTTCTAGTAAATGTCTCTACACATAGGGGGTTTCCCAGGCCAAGGAGCCTGGAATCACGATGTCTCGCTCAGAGTGAATACAGCCATCGCCACCCACAAGACTTCCATCTCACCTTTCTTCTGCAGGATAGCTTCTATTTCCCCATCTACTTCCTGGAGATCTTCTCTCTTCTTTTTGCCTCCTTTGCTGTTTAGCTTGCCTTTCCTTTTTTTGTTACTCTCCAGAAGAGAAGAATCTTTTGAATTCTGGAAAAAAAAATTAAATGTGTCATGCCTGAAATTAGGCCATTTAAAAAAAGGCGGGGGGGGGGGGGGGGGGGGATTACTAAAAAAATAAATAAATAAAAATACATTCCAGCCCTGGTACTTTCACCCGTTAGCTATTCCCAACATTTTAGCTTAAGGGTGACCTCTGCTGGGGATGTCCCTTTCCACAACATTAATGCTCAGTTTACTTCCTAACACCTGAAAAACCTCCTTTCCAGATTCTTCTAGTTAGAATTAACCTCTTCTTCACACTCTCATAACACTGAATTTGCAACTGTGGTAGAGCCTATACAATCTGCTTATAAATGAGTGGCTCACCTGTCTATGTTATTTCTTCCTCACTGAGTTGTGTGCTTCTGGAGTTAAGATAATAGCACTCATCTTTTATTTCTCACTGGGCCTTTTACGTAGTTGGTATTCATCTGATGTTTGATCAATCACTAAATTAAATATGACTAGAAAGCTACTCTGACAGCCACATAATTCAACATGAAAGTCAAGCTTTGTTCTTGACCGTGCCAACAATAATAATCTTTAAAGACAAAGTAAATAGATTTGGAAAATCTATTTACTATTAATAATTCAAAAGCAGAGGGGAGAGGCTTGCCAAATCAAACAGCTTGGTGCCTGAAAACCACTTAGAATGGCATCACCCGAGAGAAACATAATACCACCCACATGTGGGAGTTTAAATATTCTAGCTGTCATTGTTTAGTTGCTAAGACTCTTTTGTGACCCCATGGGCTGTAGCCCACCAGGCTCCTCTGTCCATGGGATTTGCTGGGCAAGAATACTGGAGTGGGTTGTCATTTCCTACTCCAGGGGACCTTCCCGACCAAGGGATTGAACCCGAGTCTCCTGCATTGGAAGACATATTCTTAACCACTGCACCAACAGGGAAGCCCAAATATTCTAGTAGCCACATTTAAAAACAGGAAAAAAAAAGAAGTGAAAGTATTTTGTAAGAAAATAATAATCTATTTTATTTAACCAAATATATTCAAAACAGTATCAACATATAGTCAGTTTAAGAATTATTAATAAAACATTTTACATTGTTTTTACAATAAGTAGTCAAAGTCCAGTGGATACTTTTATCTCCTGCACATCTTAATTCAGACAAAAAATTTTCACGGGAAATACTTGATGTGTTTATATTTTATAAAATCTACAGCTGAAAAAGTATATTCACATACCCAAGTTATTTAAAATATATGTAGACGTTTTCTAACTACTAAACTGATAGTTTTTACATTTAAATTAAAAATTCAGTTCCTCATTAGCACTAGCCACACTTCAGTGGCTCAACAGGCACAGGTAGCTAACATTTCCCACACCAGAGAGCGAGATCAGGAGCACAAGTAGCCACTCTACTTGGGAGACAGATTACCTTAAACCTCCTCTCTGCCAGGCATTAAAAGAATCAGGTAAGAATGATATCCGATGTGCACATTTTGCAATAGTCCATCAAGCTTTACTTTTCTTTATATATGGTATATTCCAATTTAAAAAGATAAAAAAAGGGACTTCCCTGGTTATCCAATGGCTGAGACTCCTTGCTCCCAATACAGGAGGCTTGGGTTTGATCCCTGATCAGGAAACTAGATCCCACATGCTACAACTGAGTTTGCATGCTGTAACTAAGACCCAGAGCAGCTAAATAAATTTTTTCTAAGTTAATAAAAAAATTTTAAGTGTCTATTTATTTTATCCATTTTCATAGTATATCTATTTATGTTGGATCCCTCAAAGCATCATCCGAAACTAAAAATAAACCACACAGATATTTTAGCAGCTACCCTCCCTTCTGTCTACAATCATCAATTTTCTGTGATGCACACCAGAGGTAGTTACTTAACTTTCACTAATAAAAACAACTCAGTAAGTTTATCAGGCACTAATTCACAAACTAACAACTTCACATATTTTGGCCAGGGACACATTATTAAACAAAGTCCCTCCTCTCTTGGAGTTGCCATTCTTATACAACGACCCAAAAACAATTACACAAAGAGTCATTTTAAATACTTAAAATATAGTGATTTTTTTTTTTTAAGTACTTGAAAAAGTAGGGTTAGGAAACAGAATATCCAACAATGTGCTATTTTACATGTCCGGGAAGACCTCTCTGGGAAGATCACAAGTGAAACAAGATGTGAAGAAATGATGGAGGGACTTCCCTGGTGGTCCAGTGGTGATGACTCCGAACTCCCAACAGAGGGGCACAGTTTGATTGATCCCTGGTGGGGGAACTAAGATCTCACATGCTGCACAGCGCAGCCAAGAATAAGAATCGATTTAAAAATTAAAAGAAGAAATGATAGAGTAAGCCACAGGAATTTCGGGAAAGATGCTCCAAACAAAGTACAAGTGTGACTGTCCCAAATGAGAGAAGGGTCGGCATATTCTAGAAACAGCAAGAAGCCCAGTTGTAGCTGAGGCCAAACTGGGAGGTGGGAGAGGAGGGGAACAGGAGGTAGGATTAAAGAGACAGCAGGGAGCCAAGTCAGACGGGGCTGCCAACTGCAAGATCTCTGACTGAAGACTGAATGAAGCCACTGGAGGGTTTTTAATAAAAGAATGACAATCATCAGACTTAACTTGTAAAAAAGATATCTCTGTGTGTATAATAAACTAGGGGATCAAACACAGAAGCAGCTGAAGGTTATTTCAAAAGTTAAAGGAAGAAAGAGTAGAAGCCTGGACAAGGATGAAAATGATGACCATAGTGGGAAGTGAGCAAATTCTATCTCAAGTTTCTAAGCCTTTTACAAAACACAAGAATCTACTTGGTATTACATTCAGTGAAAAGGGTGTAATGTATTCCAACTACATGAGGCTAAAATCCCACCATAAAAAATACCTCTATCTCAGAGACCAGCTTCTTATCATTACACTTCTCATCTGATAGATTCGAGAAAAAACTGTCCTTCTTTCCACCCGGGGTTTTGTCAATAAACCATCCTCCTTCAGAACCTCCGTCAGGAGTCTTTGAAGGAACGGAGCCTGTTCTGGAAGTTATCCGTGGTGATGAAGTAATGGTTTCTTTTTGTTCCATCTCAGGAGTACTTGAAACAGGATCGGGATTTCCTTTCCGATATAAGGAGAGCAGGGAACTGTTCATATGATTTGCTGACTGGCAGAAACATGATTTTAGCATAAGTCACTCAATAGGCACTCATGAAAGTTTGATTACCTGTATTAAGAAGTTTTCTATATTTTCTTCTCACTATCTTTTCCCAAAACAATTACAGTCAGAAAATGCAGGTGCTCACAATACTTCACAAACATTTACTATTCAAAAAGATGTACCCCCTCCATTCCAAGTTAATGTACAAATTTATAATTGGCAAGTAAAACCAAGTAAGAAAGGTTGTTTCTAAAACACAGAAGTATAAAAATGAGCTGGTAGGCAATTACTATCCTATCAATTCAACTAGATCAAATATAACCATATCATCATGACTTTTCTGGCCATTCTCTTCCCTTCTTTCCCCTGTGTAACAGGCTATACACACAAATACTAGAAGGATGGCCAACCCACGAGTTCAATGCGCCACACAGAAATATTCAATTATTTACTGATGAAGAGCTTCAAAGTCTCTTACTCTATTCCGTACTGATCTTTTCTGAGGAGGATTCAAAATGATTTTCTAAAAATCAAAGGTCATTGGTTCATTAAATATCTGGCTTACCTGTGGGTCTGGGTAATCTTCCATACTTGAATCATCAGAATAGCTTTCAGCATACCTCAGTAAAAAGAAGAAAAAAATGTAAATGATTTTCTCCCACATCCTAAAAAAAATACTACCCAAAACAAGAAAATATAGTGAGGCACAATACTATGGTGGTAAAGAATCCAGGCTTTGGAATCAGAGAAATGTGGATTCAAAATACAGCTTTAAAAAAAAAAAATCCATCTTCACGAGATACTAGCTTTGTAACCTGAGCTTCCTTATCTATAAAATGGAGATTATAAATGATGTCTACCTCACTGGCTTATTGGATTTCCAGATGGCACAGTGGTAAAGAATCTGCCTGCCAATGCAGAAGATACAAGAGACACAGGCTGGATCCCTGGATTGGGAAGATCCCCTGGAGGAGGGCATGGCAACCCACTTCAGTATTCTTGCCTGGGAAACCCCATGGACAGAGGAGCCTAGCAGGTTACAGTCCATAGGGTTGCAAACAGTCAGACACGACTGAGCACGTACACACTGGCTTATCAGATGATTAAATAAAAGCTTTAAAAAAATTGCTTTGCCCTACACTTCATGCTCCACAAAATTAATTATAAAGAGTTAAATGAAATACCACAGATAGAAGAAAAAAGTATAGGTAATTATTCTATATACTCTTGTGATAGAGGTCTAAGTATATTAGCATAAATCATAAAAGAACAGATTGAAAGATATGACTAAGTAAAGATGTAATTTTTCTAATTAAAAGATGTAATGTTTCTAATTAAAATAAAATGTAAATGGCAAACTGTGACGAGCATTTGTAATACATTTAAAAAGAGATACTATTTTACACAAAGAGCTCTGACAATAAGGAAAACTCAAATAGATCTCAAATGAAAAACAAAATACATAAATAAGCAATTCACAAAGAAAATACAAAATTAGTTATCGAAATATTACAAGTGAAAATAACACAATCAACTTTTTGCCTATAAAACTGGCAAGGATTAAATAATAGTATATAAAACTAGAACTGCAAGCATGTTGAGAAATGCACTCTTTATACAAAACTGTTGGGAATACAAACCAAGGCAACTTTTTTCAATGGCAACTCCATATGTACCAGAAATCTCAAAAATATAAATTTTTTTTATCCTAGAAATACCACTTTAGGACTTCAAACATTAAAAAAGAAATCTGTACAAAGATATATACACTAAAGGATTATTTATTACATATACAATAGTGCAAAAATGGAAACAACTATATGTCCACAAATGTGGAACTAATTATAAGAACTACGGTAAAGCGAAATGAAAAAGGAGCAGCTATAAAGAACGAAAAGGAGTTATCACCCATAGATCCTACAGTTAATAAAAGGAAAACAAAAGAGTATCTGGAAAACTTTTATGTCAATAAATGCTACAAATTTTCAATGCCAAAATAGGTGAAATGAACAAATTTTTTTAAAACTACAATTTACCAACGCTGATTTAAGAAAAAAAAGGGGGGGGATGAGACCTATGTCTACCAAAATTAAATGTTATCAAACTCCTATCCACAAAAAAAGACTCCAGGCCCAGATGAATTCTGGATGAATTCAAGAAACATTCCAGAACAAAATAACAGTAACATTATACAAACTTTTTCATAAACTAGAGACCAAAAAAAACCACACACTCTCCAACTAATATTATAAGGCCAGTATAATAAAAGTCTGAAGAGGTTAGATAAGTATTCTGCTGGAACTCATACCAAAACCTGACAAACAGCAAAAAAAGAAAGAAAAAATTTGGATCAATGTGAATACAGATGTAAACATCTACAGAAAAAGATTAGTAAACAGAATTTCAAAATATATAAAAAAGATAATGTATTAGGACTAAGTAGGGTTTGTGGCAGGAATGCAAGAATGGTTTACCACTCAAAAATCAGTAAAATTCACCAGATTCAGAGAATAAAGGGAGAAGGCCAATAATAAAACCCTTAAATATCCACATAAAAAGCATTTGACGAATGTTATATCTATTCACGATGAAAACTTCCAGCAAACTAGGAATGTTAGGAAACTTTCTCAACCTGATAAAGAACACCTTTAAAAAAACCCACAGCTAACATACATTTTGTTGCTTAGTCACAAAGTCGTGTCCAACTCTTTGTGACTCCATGGACAGAAGCCCACCAGGCTCCTCTGTCCTTGGGATTCCCCAGGCAAGAATACTGGAGTGGGTTGCCATTTCCTTTACAGGCTATCTGAAGTTAAAGCCTGATCATACCAAATGTCGGTAATGTGTAGAACTCTCACATGGTAACAGAGGAACTCTCACATACTGCTGATGCAAAGGTAAAATGATACAAACATTCTGGAAAAGAGTCTGGCAGTCTCTTATAAAGTTAAATATGCAGTTACCATATGACTCAGCTATTCCGGATCCAGTATTAAGAAATGAAAACACTCCCCACAAAAATGCCAGTACATAAGTGATCATAATAGCTTTATTTGTAAAAATCAAAAAATGAAAACAACCCAACTGTTGGTTAATATGTAAGCAGATTTTTTAAAAATAGTGGTATATACATACATACATACAGAGCAATAAAAAGCAAAGGACATTTTGATACACACAACACTGATAAATCTCAAACTCATTATCCTGAATGAAAGAATCTACATTTTTAAAGTATTAATGCATACTCTGCAATTCCACTTATACAAATTCTAGAAAATATAAACATATAGTGACAGAAAGCAAATCAAAGGCTACCTCAGAATAGGAATGGAAGGAAAAATAAACTGCGAATGTGTGCAAGAAAATTTGTGAAGTTGATGGATACACTTAGTATCTTGCTTAGGATAATGGTTTAATGAGTATATACGTATGTCAAAACTCAACACACTGTACACTTTAAAAATGTACCACTAATTGTACGTCAATTATACTGCAATACAGTCATAGAAGAGTCAACAATATTACTTTTTTTTTTAATATTACTTCTTAAACAAAAAACTAATTGACACCTTTTTATATACCTGGCATTGTATTAGGACAGAGAAAAACAAAGCTAACTAGAAAGTTCTGTAAGTAACACAAATAATCTCATACGCCACATGACAGAAATGCTGTACCAAGTATCGTAAAGGAAAAGCTGAGAAAGGAGTCCAAAAAGGCTTGAAAGGCAAGAAAATAACCTTTTGAAGGCTGACTCTTGAAGGTTGAGTGAAAGTTCAGGAAGGGGAAATGAACACTCCAGCTACAGAAAACCACCAACACAAAGGCACAAAAAAAGAATTGAACCTCTCTGAAGAACAGGGAGTACTCAGCATGTCTGAAATAAGTCTGGAGAGGTTTGGTAAGTATTCTGCAGGAACTTATTGGCAATGAAGAGCCAAGTTATCCCACTTGGAAGTTTTACAGGTAGGAATGTAACATGATTGGGTTAATGTTTTAGAAAAACCCTCCACTCCATAATCCTTACTCATTATCCTCTTCACCGTGTCTTGCTCTTTTGGCCAGATGTTCATCTTCTAAGTCTGCTAGATCTTTATGTTCTTTCTCACTACTAATTATGCTAAAAACTGAAACAAAAAGAAAAATGCCATGAGCTAAAACAATTCTATGACTTCATTAATAATTTAGTTCTAACACTAAAAGACTCACCTTTTTCCACCTGAATCCTAAAGGCATTTCTTTTCCTTCGACCATAGTCTATACTGAAAAACATAACAAGAAGTTTAGTACCATGGTCTCCACCAGTATTTTCCCATTAAGCTCAATCTAAATGGAGAACATAACATTACATGTATATATGATTATGTCACTATACTTACATTAACCATAAACTTATTTTCAAACAAATTCTATGTTTATATTTTTACTACTCTAATTTTCCCTGACTAGAAATAGGGTTATAGCCGCAGCAAAGTTGCCAGCTTGTAATGAAGAAGACAGAGGAGGGATGAAATGAAGGAAGGCTACTGGACTTCTTGGATTCCGTAAGACAAGCCAAAAGAACCACGCAGCTGTGAACATGTGTTACCCTTCACAAAAAAGGCAAGGTGGCTCCAAGGGAAGCTCCGAAGTTGGCAGGGCTGCCACTGACACCACGCGCCCAGGGGGCTCAGGCCCAGGCAGAGGCACCGTCTCTCGTTCGGCTCCAAATAGCAGGGCAGTCATTCTAGTGAGTCCAGAGGACAGAGCGCTGAGTCAAAAACAATTACTCTTAAAGTCGAGTGACTTTGCCTTGCCCGGTTTCGGACTTGCTTGAGACCATGACCCCTTCCCAATTTCTCCTTTTGGAAAGAGAATGTTTATCCTATGCCTATCCCATCATATTTAGGAAACAGGTTAAGTTGTTGTCTGACTTCACAAGTTCACAGCTGGATAGGAATTCTACCTCAGGAGGAACTATATCTCCAGTCACACCCATGCATACATATTAGTTACTCAGTCACGTCCGACTCTTTGCGACTCCATGGACTGTAACCCACCAGGTTCCTCTGTCCATGGAATTCTCCAGGCAAGAATGCCGGAGTGAGTCACCATCTCCTTCTCCAAGTCACATTTGTACTTGAGTTAAATGATATTCAGAGGAGATTTTGGATTCAGAGTTGATGCTGAAATTGGTTAAGAACTTCTGGGGCTGTGGGGACTATACTTGCAAACAATGAAGGCATGAATTTTGGGGGGCAAAAGGGCAGTGTTAGGAGCTGAACTGTGTCCCTTTAAAATTCATAATGTTTAAGTCCTAATCCTCAGTATCTCAGGACGTACCTGTTTTTGGAGATATGGCTTTTAAAGATGCAACTGAAGGGAGGGAGGTAGGAGGGGGGTTCAGGATGGGAGGGACACAGGCATACCTGTGGTGGATTCATGCTGATGTATGGCAAAAAACCATCACAATATTGTAAACTAATTATCCTCAAATTAAAATAATTTAAATAAATAGACACATTAAAAAAAAAAGATGTAACTAAAGGGACTTCTCTGGAGGTCCAGTGGTTAAGACTCTGCACTGCCAATGCAGGGGGCATAGGTTCGATCCCTGGTCAGGGGATAAGATCCCACATGGCACGCAGTATGGCCAAAAGATAAAAGAGGTAACTAAGGTAAAATGAAGTCATATGGGTGGGCCCTAATCCAATATGACCAGTGTCTTCTTAAGAATAAGAGATTAGGATACAGAAGGAAGACCAAGTAGAGACACAGGGAGAAGACAGCCATCTGCAGGTCAGGAAGAGACCTCAAAAATAAACCAATCCTGACAACTCCTAGATTGTGAACCTGTAGCCTCCACAACATTAAGGAATACAATTTCTGTTGTTTAAGCCACCTAGTCTATGATGCTTTTTGATGGCAGCCTTAGCAAACTAATATACAGACAAAGGGAGAGAAGAAAACAGAGACACAAATATACAAAGCAGGGATAGTTAATGAGTTAAGATATCAGAAGACCTGGAATTGAGGCACAAAAGAAGGATTTAATCTTTAGTGCAAAGACTACACGAGTGACACATGTTTAGATAGTCAGGAAGCTGAAGGAGATCACGCCTGATGGTTTTCATTTTTTAGTGAAGAAAAGAAGTAATACTACTGACCATCGTGAGTAAGATGCTGAAATCTAAGAAGTAGCCATTTTCATTAATAACAAGGGCAGCTCCTTGCATATAACTAGTGCTTGATAAATGCTTGTATAAATGAACTGAGTTCTAAACCTGTGGATTGCTGAACTAAAGCCAGCAGCTATAAGTATCAATTGGAAATTTAGGCAGGATGGAAATTTTAAAAATGGTTGGAAAGGGGCTTCCATGGTAGCTCAGGGGTAAAGAATCCCCTGCCAATGCAGGTGACATGGGTTTGATTCCTGGCCCAGGAAGATCCCACATGCTGCAGGACAACTAAGCCCATGCGCCTCAACTACTGACCCTGTGCTCTAGAGCCCAGGAGCAACAACTACTGAGCCCAAATGCTCTAGAGCATATGCTCTGCAACAAGAGAAGCCCCCGCAATGAGAATCCCAAGTACCATAACTAGAGAGCAGTTCCTGACGGCCACTAAAGGAAAGCCTCACAGCAGGAAGACCCAGCACAGTCATATAAATAAATACACAAATAAATCTTAAAAAATAAAATGGTAGGAAAGAAAAGCAAAAATCTGGAGACTACATTTACCTGTACATTCTTTGTAAATCAGATGCTAAGACTCCAGTGTCCACATATTTGCCGCATCTGTTACTGGTGAGGTACTAAAACAGAAAACATGATAAACATAACACCATAATTCAAACTCAGTGATTGTAATCAACAACTAAGCAAGCTATTCGAACATATTATACTTTAATGTAAACTCTTCATTAATAAAGTATGCTAGAAACATAAATAAAAATCACCAGGTAATCGCCAAGTCAGAATCAAAGAATTTAACATTATTAATCACTATGGCAATGCAATAACAATAACCAGAATGGCTATAAGGCAGTAGGTGAGAGCTTATTATATCCTAGATTCCTAAACAGACCACAACAAAGCAATGAACTCATAAGAGCACTAAGGGATATTTTAAACTCGAAGAAACGCAAAAATATTTGATCTGTCCATCTGCAGGAACTACACGTAACCCTCAAACAATATGGGTTTGAACTGCACCAGTCCACTTACAGCAGATTTTTTCAATAAATACATTTTACAGTACTACGTGATCCAGGGCTGGTTGAATATGTCAATATAGAACCACAAATATAAAAAGCCAACCATAGCTATACACAGATTTTCAAATGAATTGGGTTGGGGGGAGAAGGGGATGTTGGCATCCCAACCCTCATATTGCTCAAGGGTCAACTGTACTAGCCTGAGACAATTCATGGTTTCAATATTAAAGCACCTTCTGATGATGTCATATCTTTGCAAAACTGGGTTTCCAGCATTTGCTATAATAAAAATCAAAGTGGAACAGGAAATGAATAGCAGTGTCAATCTGATCACAAAGTGTAAGTTGTGCCGTGCCCCAAAGGCACACAAATTTCACCAGTAAATAACTGTGGTTATTTAAGAATGAAAATATTGGGTCAGCCAAAGTAAAAAACCTGAATGGACTTTTTGGCCAACACAATACAAACGTACTGGGGCCTGGGCTTCCATGGTGGCTCAGCTGGTAAAGAATCCACCTGCAATGCGGAAGACCTGGGTTCGATCCCTGGGTTGAGAAGATCCCCTGGAGAAGGAAAGGGCTACCCACTCCAGTATTCTGGCCTGGACAATTCCAAGGACTGTATAGTCCACAGGGTCATAAAGAGTCGGAAACGACTGAGCAACTTTCACTGACTGACTTTGGGACCTAGAAACAAGATGAAAAAAACTACTAAGAAACTAAGGGCCTGGTAAACCTGCTCTAGCGGCCTTTTACACATTCTCTCTTTTAGTGCTCACAATGCTATGAGGCAGATGTTACTCTCCCCCTATTTATTTTTCAAAAAGCATTTATTTATTGGCTGCGCTGGGTCTTCGTTGCTGCATGGGCTTCCCATTGCAGTAGCTTCTCTTGCTGAAGAACAGGGGCCCCAGGATGCGCAAGCTTCACTCAGTATTTGCGGCTCCAGGCTCCAGAGCACAGACTCAGTAGTTGTGATACACCGGCTTAGTTACTCCGGGGCATGTAGGGTCTTCCTGGATCAGGGATGGAACCATGTCTTCTGTATTGGCAGGCAGATTCTTGACCACTGAGGAACAAGGAAAGTCCTCTCCACTGATCTGAAGCTTTAAAAGCTTATTTACTTGCTTACCAGCCCATAAGTTACAGGGCCAGATTTTAAACCTAGAATGTTTGTTGATCAACTCCCAAGTTTCAATATTTGCTAATTATCTAGTCTAGGTTCCCCACTTCATACAGCAATTTCTTTTCTTTTTTTTTTTTAGCAATTTCTTCTCAAGGAACCCTAACACATGAGAACTGCTGCTGCATAAATGCCCCCAATGGCAAGAGACTAGGTGTCCAAAGCTGCAGTTTCAGTTAATTGTCCCCTTTTCTGGACTCCTATAGCATGCTGTCATTTACCACAGTCAATCCTGAATTGCACATATACATCTCAAACCCACTGCAAATCAAAAAGCAACAGGACTAAAACCACTTTAATAAGCTAAGTTTTAGAGTAATCTGCTATATAGCAATAGATTAATGTGCTAGCTAAAAGAAGGCAGGTGTATTACTTGAAAGATGTCCAAAACATATCGCTAAATGAAACAAACAAGCAGAAGAAATGCGGATGAGCCTGTGAATGTGATTTAAAAAATATATACATCTGTAAGTGCATATATGCATACAAAATTTTAAAACAGGTACAAGAGAAATTCTCCATGATTACTCATTCAGAAGTGAAGTGGAGATGAAGAGAATTCTTTCTTCTCATTTTATACCCTCCAGATCCATTTATTTTAAACCGTAAGCACCTATTACACTTATTTTTTCAGTTACTATTTATTTGACTGTGCTAGGTCTTAGTTGTGGCACACAGCATCGCTGGTCTTCGTTGGAGCATGTGGGATCCAGTTCCCCGACCAGGGCTCAAACCCAGGTCGCCTGCAAGGGAGCATGGAGTCTCGCCCACCAGACCAGCAGGTAAGTCCCCCTACTACTTTTTATAATGAACCAAAGTAAAACCAAGAGGGGAAAACTGCTAATGTCAAACGCTGCAGAGCGGACAAGAATGGCAAAGACTGAGAAGAGGCCACTGGATTTAGTCATTAGGAGTCATTGCTCAGAGATCTGAATAAACTGAAGCAGCAAACTGCGAACATTCAGAGAAAGAGCAATTAAGTGAGTAAACTGCAAAAACAAAAGTCCTGTGCCCAGGAAGTCTGAGAAGGTCCATGTGGATAGGACCGTGCAATCAAGGGAGATTACAAAAGGGGGAAAAAAGCAATGGACAAAAAGGTAGATGGGGCCAAAATACATAGGGCTATTTAGTATGGATTTTACTCTGGATGTCTGAAAGTCCACAGAAGGGTTCTGAATGGGACCCTGGCACACTCCCATTTTCCCTTTAAAATGAACTCCCTGGCTGCTCTGTGTAGAACAGACTGAGCAAAACCAGAAACAGTGAGATCAGTTAGGAGGTATTTCAACAGTCTAAAGGGAGTGTGGTTTGGACTAGGATGTTAGAAAGTAAGTGACTGTCTCTCAGTCCTGTCCAACTCTTTGCGATCCCATGGACTGTAGTCCACGGAATTCTTCAGGCCAGAATACTGAAGTGGGTAGCCTTTCCCTTCTCCAGGGGATCTTCCCAACCCAGGGATTGAACCCAGGTCTCCTGCATTGCAGGCAGATTCTTTACCAGATGAGCAACAAGGGAAGCCTGAGAATACTGGAGTGGGTAGCCTATCCCTTCTCCAGCAGATCACCCCAACCCTGGAATCGAACCGGGCCTCCTGCATTGCAGTCAGATTCTTTACCAACTGAGTTATCAGGGAAGCCCCAGTGATTAGGTTTGAAGTATATTTTGAAGGTAAAGCCAAACAGGTCACTGATTAATTGGTTACAGAAAGCAAGAGTCAGAATGATTTTTAAGGTTTTAACCTTAAAAACCTTTAACCTTTAACCAATTCATGGATGGTGCAATGTCATTTACTGAAATAAACAACGCAAAGAAAGGAACAGTTTGGAGAAGATCAATCCTCTAAGCTGAAATCCTATAAGATACTCATGAGGAGATGTTGAGTAGGCAGCTGGATATATCAATCTGGAGTTCAAGATAAAATCAGCGCTGGATTATAATATAAATTTTGAAGTCATGAATGGATGTATAATATTTAAAGGTACTAGACTGGATGAGATCACCTAGAAGTGTGCATAGATAGAAGATAAAGAGAAGATAAGAGCACGGGTGCTCAAGGCACTTCCAACATATAAAGTGACAGGAAGAAACAGATTCAAAAAACAGACACAGGAGCTGGAAGGGTAAAAGAAAAACAAGGTGAGAATATAGCTCTTAAAGTCTCTCTCCCTCCTTCTAACTGAGTGCTTAGTAATCTAAATGTCCAAGGCATTTACAACACAATGCATTCCACTGACGATTATGAATAAGAAAAAAAAAAAAAAAAAAACCGGCAGGTAAAGTGCCCGTTATAAAGTAAGATTCAGAGTACTTGTCTTACTGGTGTCCGAACCTGACTCCAAGTTTCCTAAGAAAGGAACTTAACGTATTCTTTATGACAACGAAAGCAATTCGTCCCTACAAGGTTTCGAGAAATATTTCCTTCCCAACTTCACAAGACAGGAAGTTTTAAACTCAAACGCCATCTCCACTCTCTTCACGGATCTGCACAGACGTCAGGCAGATCCGAGCAGACCCTCATGGTCTCGGGCTGCGCCTTGCAATTCGGCCGCACAGTGAGGAGGAAGGGGCTTGAACCACCCGCCAAGAAGTGGAGTCGTCAACAGCCACACGCTCGAATCCAGACTGGCGCTGGCGGCAAGTCAGTCCGAACTGAAAGCCTCCTCCCTTCTCCCAGCTGCGCCGAGAAAGGGCCTCTGGGGCTCCTGAGCAGCGAACGCGGACCACTCTGAGGGCTGGCCGTGCGGGATACACACCTGGATGACGCGCTGCTTCAGTTTATTATCCACGAACCTCGCGGGCCTGGGCTTCATCGTAGCTGCCTCGGCTGTTGCTGCACGGGCTTCACGTGAACCGGGGGCCTCCCCTAGGCTGCCCACGGCGATTGCCGGGCCAGCTGCCCACGGAAATGCGCCCCAACTGCCCTAGCCCACGCCGTTCCCTTCAAGACTTTTGTAGCGCGAGTAAAGGGGAAAGAATCACAGAGAACAAGAAGGAGATTTGAGAGCAGAGGGGAGTTTTTCAGAGTCTTATTTTACAGGCTTGTCCAAGAGGCCCTGGAGGACAAGGACCCATTTGAACACGCTCAACTTTATTGTTCCTGACTCTGCGGACACGCGCAGGGGCGGGAGCTGGGAGGTTCCTGCGGGGGCGTGGCCATCCACATCTGTAATAGGCTTCTGGCCTTTCTAGGCGCACCGTTTGCTAACGTAGTTCATCTTGACCTGGAATCTTAACAAAACCGAAACTAGATACTTGTGATGATTAGATCAAGGTAAAAACACACCGCCAGCCCCCTGCTTGTTTTCCCACCCAGTGACCCACGTTACTGAGTCCCGACAAAGGGGCTTGCTGTCCAAAAAAAAAAAAAAAAAAAATTAGCTTAACCAGAAAACTAAACCATCTGTTACATTTGGGAATCGCTTGGTCTTATGATATTTTCGGCAGACAATTCCTTGGGCACACCCACTGGCAGACTCTGTCTTGGGCTAGAAACCCTGGAATTTTCTTAACTGTATGTATTTGCCC
Organism: Odocoileus virginianus; assembly: GCF_023699985.2. Taxonomy (NCBI): domain Eukaryota; kingdom Metazoa; phylum Chordata; class Mammalia; order Artiodactyla; family Cervidae; genus Odocoileus; species Odocoileus virginianus. The sequence continues at coordinate 51,261,764 of NC_069684.1, read as the reverse complement.
CCAAAGAAGTTTATCTTGCATCTAAGAAGATACAAATAAAGAATCAATTTTCAAAAAAAATTTACTGTCTTTAGTTTCTGCCTCTTTGCTTGTTTCAGTTGTGTTTTCAGTATTCTTATTTGAGGTCTTACTTGGCTTAGGAGACTTTCAAATACAGCCTATATATCAGCAAATTTGGAAAACTCAGCAGTGGCCACAGGACTGGAAAAGATCAGTTTTCATCCCAATCCCAAAGAAAGGAAATGCCAAAGAATGCTCAAACTACCACACAATTGCACTTATCTCACACACTAGTAAAGTAATGGTCAAAATTCTCCAAGCCAGGCTTAAGCAAAACGTGAACTGTGAACTTCCAGATGTTCAAGCTGGTTTTAGAAAAGGCAGAGGAACCAGATATTAAATTGCCAACGTCTGCTGGATCATTGAAAAAGCAAGACAGTTCCAGAAAAACACCTATTTCTGCTTTATTGACTATGCCAAAGCCTTTGACTGTGTGGATCACAATAAACTGGAAAATTCTTCAAGAGATGGGAATACCAGACCACCTGACCTGCCTCTTGAGAAACCTATATGCAGGTCAGGAAGCAACAGATAGAACTGGACATGGAACAACAGACTGGTTCCAAATAGGAAAAGGAGTACGTCAAGGCTGTATATTGTCACCCTGATTATTTAACTTATATGCAGAGTACATCATGAGAAACGCTGGGCTGGATGAAGCACAAACTGGAATCAAGATTGCCAGGAGAAATATCAAGAACCTCAGATATGCAGATGACACCACCCTTATGGCAGAAAGTGAAGAAGAACTAAAGAGCCTCTTGATGAAAGTGAAAGAGGAGAGTGAAAAAGTTGGCTTAAAGATCAACATTCAGAAAATGAAGATCATGGCATCTGGTCCCATCACTTCATGGGAAATAGATGGGGAAACAATGGAAACTGTGGCTGACTCTTTTCTTGGGCTCCAAAATCACTGCAGATGGTGATTGCAGCCATGAAATTAAAAGACGCTTGCTCCTTGGAAGGAAACTTATGACCAACCTAGACAGCATATTAAAAAGCAGAGGCATTACTTTGCCAACAAAGGTCCGTCTAGTCAATGCTATGGTTTTTCCAGTAGTCATGTATGGATGTGAGAGTTGGACTATAAAGAAAGCTGAGCACCGAAGAATTGATGCTTTTGAACTGTAGTGGTGGAGAAGACTCTTGAGAGTCCCTTGGACTGCAAGGAGATTCAACCAGTCCATCCTAAAGGAGATCAGTCCTGGGTGTTCATTGTAAGAACTGATGTTGAAGCTGAAACTCTTAATACTTTGGCCACCTGATGTGAAGAACTGACATTTGAAAAGACCCTGATGCTGGGAAAGGTTGAGGGCAGGAGGAGAAAGGGACGACAGAGGATGAAATGGTTGGATGGCATCACCGACTCAATGGACATGAGTTTGGGTAGGCTCTGGGAGTTGATGATGGACAGGGAGGTCTGGCGTGCTGCAGTTATGGGGTCGCAAAGAGTTGGACACGACTGAGGGACTGAACTGAACTGAACTGAAGTAGTGCATTGAGGTGTGGAGAGGAGATGGAATTAAGAAAAGGTGGTGAAATGTTGACAGTGTGGCTAAAGAATGTTGCCTGCCATTTTAGTAAACAAAGAATGTTGTGGCCATGATGCCATCAGCCACTATCCTGCCCCTAATGGTGCACCCTGAGAGGACTACTGGAGCAGGTTGCAATTTTCTACTCAAGGAGATCCTCCTCTTGACCCAGGGATTGAACCCGTGTCTTTTGTGTCTCATGCATTGACAGGCGGGTTCTTACCACTAGGGCCACGTGGGAAGCCCACGAAGTATTAGTCACTCAGTCGAGTCAGACTCTTTGAGACCCCATGAACTGGGGAAGTGGCAACCCACTCCAGTATTCTTGCCTGGGAAATCCCATGGACAGAGGGGCCTGTTGGGCTACAGTCTATGGGGTCACAAAGAGTCGGACTCAACTGAGGGACTGAGCACCGGATGTACTGCATAGAATAAAATGGGCCCAGCAGCATTACAACCTATGCCAAGCAGCATAGCTTATTAGACTACAATTTGTTTGAGAGTACTCTCCTATAGTCAGCTTCATGGGTGTGTGACCTGTGTGGTTGCAAAGAGCTTTGTGCTCAGAAAGGGCTCAACACTGGGATAATGCTCCACAATTGCTGTCCTGAAATTCTTAATACTGTTTGAACAAGTGGCCCCTTATTTTAATTTTGTACAGGGCCCTGAAAATTATGTAACTTATTTGGACCTTAAGTACTCTAGAATGCAAACTTATTAAAGGCAAGAAGTATTTTTCACCCATTTATTGCATCAGGTGCAGTAGGCAATAATTCAAAGTAAGTTAATACTCAGCATCAATAATGGTATGCTAGAACATTTTCCTTTGGAATTATTTCCAGTAATTATTGCCCTGAAGATAATTTTACATCAATTCCATTGTTTATATTTTACAGTACCATACAACTAAACCAAAAAGATTACTGAATAGTAACCTGAGCACATGTACATCTCAAGAACTTCCTACAGTAAGTGAATTGTCCTCCATTCTTTGATGGTGCAATCCCACCTAGTGGTAATGGCATATTTTGCTTTCTATTTTTCACAGCTTTGCTCTCCCAGACCTTGTACCTCACTAAAAAATAGCCCCTTGTCTAATTTTGCTTCTTAATTAAGGTGATATGTGTCCTGATTTACTCAAGACCCAATTTTTGCCTCTTGATCCAGCACAATTATTATTACTATTTTGTCCAGGCCTTGCAGCACTTGGGATCATCCCTGACCAGGGATTGAACCCCTGCCCCCTGCAGTGGGAGCATGGAGTCTTAAACACTGGACCACCAGGGAAGTCTCAGCACAAGTTACTTTATTTTAATTTTTGGCCACGCTATGTGGCATGTGGGATTTTAGTTCCCCAACCAAGGATCAAACTCACACCCCCTGCATTGGAAGATGACATCTTAACCACTGGATTGCCAGGGAAGCCCTCAGCATAATCATTAAGAGTATCCTTTTGTGGAAATGAGTGAAAGTCACCCAAATGAGAACAGGCAAAGACTATTCAGAGCTTGCAATAACAGCAAGGGAGTTGACCACCATCCCTTGCATTTTGGCAGAGACTCAAAGGCAGGTAAAGGACTGGGGAAGCTTCATAACTGAAAGAAGGGAGGGTTTCAGATATGTGCTGACTGAAGGCTGTCGGCACGGAGAAGCTGTAGAAGGGCTAACTAAAAATCAAGCCTCTGTGTGACTAGTTGTGTGTGCTCAGCTCATGTTCACTCTTTGTGACCCCATAGACTGTAGCCCACCATAATACTAGAAGGGTTGCCATTTCCTACTCCTGGGGATCTTCCTGACCCAGAAATCTAATCTGCATCTCTTGTGTCTTCTGCATTGGCAGGCACATTCTTTACACTGTGCCACCTGGGAAGCCCATGTGACTAGTTCAGGGTGTATATTTGGTTTTTTCTGGTGAGTCCTGTCAGTGGAGTCCTGGACATTCGGGACCAATGCTACAGGGTTTATTGTTTGGCTTCTGGGATTGTTGGCTAGAGATATTGTCCTGACTTCCTATAAGTCTGACTTGTAGATAGCTGATTGGTTTCCTGGGCTGGTTGCTGCAGATTATAAATCAGAGCGTTGTTTTTCTGTTTTGTTTTACAGGGTCTGGCCATTGTTCATTTGTATACTCAGTTTCCCACCTTTATCTCTCAAGGGTTCCAGTTTAGACAATGAATTATATGGTCATCAATGTATAATAGGAACATGGAGAAAAATTATGAGCGTGTGAATAGCTGAGATTCCTTACCAAGGTTCAAAAGGGAGGGAGGTGGCCTGCTTGCTGTGAGCTTGAGACTGAGTCTGTATCCATGATTTCTGAGATGAGGAAAGAAATCTTCGATTTGGTTTATTTTGTGAAGGCCAATAATTCCGATTTCTAATCAAGTTTGTCCTCCTTTGAGATGAATGCCTTATTCATGTTCCCTAATCCTAATGGAATAAAAGTAAAATTTTGAGCTGGCATTTTTTTCATTATATCTACACATGTTTATTGTCTACTATATGGCAGTTGCTATGCTAAAGTCAGAGGATACAGTGATGATCACAGATATGGTCTTGGAACTTATATTCTAGTGAGAGGGTCAAGCAGTGGGCTGGCAAAATAATAAACACATGGGACTTCCCTGGTGGGCCAGTGGTTAAGAATCCACCTTGCAATGCAGGAGACATTGGTTTGATCCCTGATTGGAGAACTAAGATCCCACATGCCACGCAGGCTGCAACTTAAGACCTGATGCTGCCAAAATAAATAAACAAACAAACATATAATTACAATAATGACAAATTTCAAAAGTTGAGTCTAAGATTTATGTGAAAGAACAAATGGCCAAGAAGAGCAAAAGATTGTCGAATGAGAATTTAATATCATTACTCCTTTGAAAAAAAACTTTACTGATGTATCTATAATAAAATGTATTCATCTTAAGTGTACAATTCAATACTTTTTTGAGGTAAAATTAACATAAAATTCACCATTTTAATTATAATACAGATAATATTTTGTGACTGTTAGTATATTTGCAGTGTTGGGCCAGGGTCATGAATACATAGTTCAAGAATATTTTCATCAGTTCCAAAAGAAAGCCCATTCCCCTTAAGCAATCACTACCAATTCCTCCCTTTCCTCAGCCCCTGGAAAGTATTCTAGGCTACTTTTCGACTCTATGAAAGTGAAAGTGTTAGTCATTCAGTCATTTCACACTCTTTGCAACCTCATGGACTCTAGCCTGCCAGGCTCCTCTATGCATGGGGTTCTCCAGGCAAGAATACTGGAGTGGCTAGCCCTTCCCTTCTGCAGGGGATCTTCCCAACCCAAGGTTCGAACCCATGTCTCCTGCATTGCAGATGGATTCTCTACTGTCTGTCTCTTTGGATTTGCCTATTATGGACATTTCATAAGCATGAAATCATATAACATGTGATTTTTTGTGTCTGGCTTCTTTCACTGAGCGTAGTTTGTTTCCAAGATTTATCCAGGTTGTAGCATGTACTGGCATTTCATTCCTTTTTGTGGTTGTGTAATATTCCATCCTATAGATGTGTCACGTTTTACTTATCAATTCATATTTGTTTGCCATTAGGATTATTTCATCTTTTTAGCTTGTAAGAATAATGCTGCTTTGAGCACTTGTATACAAATTGTTCTCTGAATACCTGGTTTCAGTTTTCTTGAGTAGACAGCTAAGACTGGGATTGCTAGGCCGTGTAGGAATTCAATATTTATCTTTTTGAAGAACAACCAAACTGTTGTCCACAGCAGCTGCAGTATTTTACCTTCCAACCAGCAGTGTATGAAGGTTCCAATTTCTCCATATCCTCTCCAAGACTTATTTTCTGTCATTTTGTTTTTTAATTACAGTTATCCTAGTAGATGTGAAATGATATCCCAATGTTTTTGATTTGCATTTCCCTAAAGTTTATTTCTTGATGGTTGCCCTGGGATGTACAATTAAACACCTTAATTTATAACAATCAATTTTGAATTAATATATTTCAATAGCATATGAAAAGTTTGCTACTATATATATATATATATATATATATATATATATACACACACACACACACATATATATAGCAAAGTAATACTCAAAATTCTCCAAGCCAGGCTTCAACGGTATGTGAGCCAAGAACTTTCCAGGTGTTCAAGCTGGATTTAGAAAAGGCAGAGGAACCAGAGATCAAATTGCCAACATCTGTTGGATCATAGAAAAAGCAACGGAGTTCCAGAAAAACATCTACTTCTGCTTTATTTACGCCATAGCTTTTGACTGTGTGAATCACAATAAACTGGAAAATTCTTCCAGAGATGCGAATACCAGACCATCTGACCTGCTTTCCTTGTGGCTTAGCTGGTAAAGAATCTGCCTGCAATGCAGGAGACCTGGGTTTGATCCCTGGGTTGGGAAGAGTCCCTGGAGAAGGGAAAGGCTACTCATTCCAGTATTCCGACCTGGAGAATTCCATGGACTGTATAGTACATGGGGTTGCAAAGAGTCGGACACGTCTGAGAAACTTTCACTGACTTATTTGCCTGCCTCCTGAGAAACTGGTATGCAGTTCAAGAAGCAACAGTTAGAACCGGACATGGAACAACAGACTGGTTCCAAATTGGGAAAGGAGTAGGTCAAGGCTGTATATTATATATATATATATATTATCACTCTGTTTTTTTAACTTCTATGCATAGTACATCATGTGAAATGCCGGGCTGGATGAAGCACAAGCTGGAATCAAGATTGCCGGGATAAATATAGTAATCTCAGATATGCAGATGACACCACCCTTATGGTAGAAAGTGAAGAGGAACTAAAGAACCTCTTGATGGAAGTGAAAGAGGAGAGTGAAAAAACTGGCATATTGGCATACACACACACACACACATATATACATATACATATACATATACATATATATATATATATATCTTTGTCACTCTCATTACATATTTATACATTGTGTGCCCATCAGTAGATTTGTAATTATAGTTTTATGTAATTGTATTTCAAATCATATAGGAAAGAAAGAATTACAAACCAAAATTAAATTAACATTGACTTTTATATTTACTTATGTTGTTACTTTTACCAGAATTCTTTATTTCCTCACCTGGTTTCAAATTAGTGTCCCTCATTTCAGCCTAAAGGACTGATACTCTTTATCTTTTTAATAGTGGGTCTACTAGCACAGACATCTCTGGTTTTGTTTACCTGAGAATGTTTTCATTTCTCCCTCATTTAAAAACATTTTAGAAGGGAAAGCATGGGAAAGGGATAATTAGGGAGTTTGGGATGGACATGGACACACTGCTATATTTAAAATGGGTAACCAACAAGGACCTACTGTATAGCATATGGGACTCTGATCAATGTTCTGTGGCAGGTTGGATGGGGAGGGGAGTTTGGGGGAGAATGGATACTTGTATATGTATGACTGAGTCCCTTCACTGTTCATCTGAAAATATCACAACATTGTTAATCAGCTATACCCCAACACAAAAAGTTAAAAAACATTTAAAAATATGTAAACAAATTTTCAAAAATATGTAACAGTTCACCATCTTAACCACTTCTAAGTGTATATTTCAGTAGTGTCAACCAAATTAATGTTGTTGAGCAACAGATCTCAACAACTTTTTCTTCTTGCAGAACTGAAACTCTGTATGCATTGACTAAAAAGTCCACATTTCCACCTCAGCTCAGGCCCCTGAAACCACCATTCTACTCTTTGTTTCTGTGAGTTTGACTACTTGGGTATCTCATATAAATGGAATCATTCAGTATTTGTCTTTTTGTGGCTGGCTTATTTCAATGTAGCATAATATCCTAAAGGTTTATCCACATCATAGCATGTGACATGAGTATTATTCATGGAAGGCTGAATAATATTCTGTTGCATTTATATACCACATTTTCTTTATCCATTGATCTGTCAAGGAACATTTGGGTTGTTTCAACCTCTTTGCTATTGTCAATAATACTGCAATAAACATGGGTGTGCAAATCTCTTTTCAAGATTTTGTTTTCAATTCTTTGTATATATACCCAGAAATGAGATTGCTGGATCATATGGTAATTCTATTCTGAAGTTTTTGAGACACTTCCATCTTATTTTTTTAATAGTGGTTGAACAATTTTACATTCTCATTATCTGTACACAAGGGTTCCAGTTTCTCCATATCCTCATATATTGACCATATAAATATGTGTCTTTTTATGAATGTTCTATTTTGTTACACTTACCTGTGTGTGTGTGTGTGTGTGTGTGTGTGTGTGTGTGTGTGTGTACTCAGTAGCTCAGTCGTGACTGACTCTTTGCAACCCCGTGGAGTGTAGCACGCCAGGCCCCTTGATCCATGGACTCTTTCAGGCAAGAATACTGAAGTGGGTTTCCATTTCCTCTTCCAGGGAATCATCGCAACCCAAGGATCGAACCCAAGTCTCCTGCATTGGCAGGTGGATTCTTTACTACTGTGCCACCTGGGAAGCTTACTGTGTCTCAACTCTCATTAACATCACAATGTCTTGATGGCTGTAGATTTAGTATATCTTGAAATCAGCTGATGTGAATCCTTCAACTTTATTTCTGTTTTTCAAAATCATCTTGAAAGGATTATACTTCTAAGTATTATATTTCCTTTGCCTTTTTACATGAGTTTTAGAATAAGCTGGATACTTCTATAAAAGAAATCTTGCTATTGTTTTGATTAGAATTGCATTGAAACTATAGATCAGTTTTGGAGGAATTGACATTTTAAGCATTTTCAATGTTCTGATCCATCCACATTGTTTCTCTCCCTATTCATTTAAGTGTTTGATTTATTTCATGAGTGTTTTGTAGTTATTGAAAAAAGATCCTGAAGATAACTTATTAGCTTTATCCCTAATATCTCACACATTTTTGGTGATAGTGTAAGTGGTACTGTTTTAAAATTTTCATCTCTAATTGTTAATTGGTAGTATGTGCTTAATTATGTCGAACTCTTTCCTGCTAGACTCCTGTAGCCTGCTAGACTGTAGCCTGCTAGACTCCTCTGTCCATGGAGTTTCCCAGGCAAGAATAATGGAGTGGTTGCCACTTCGAACTCCAGGGGATATTCTTGATCCAGGGATCTAATCTCCGTTCTGCATTGGCAGCCGGGTTCTTTACCACTAGTGCCACCTGGGAAGCCCCAGTAGTATATAAAAATGCAATTGGTTCTTGTGTACTGACTTTGTGTCTTCCAATCTTGTTAATAAGACAATCAACATAGACAAAATCAATACCCTCCTTTTTAGCCTGTAAGTATTTTTTCTTCCCTTCTTGTACTGACTAGTCATAGCAGAGAACGGAAAGGAGGTACAACACTGAAAACAAAATTAAGCGAAAGTATTTGACTATGAAACCACAGTTCCATTTCCCCATTTGTCTTTCAGGGCACTGGCAGCCTGGCTTGTACTCCTGTAGGTGAGAACCTGGGCTTTTTTCTGGAGCAACTGAAGGGCCCTATGGAAAAGATCCTTATTTGAGGAGGTGAGGGTCAACTACTGGTCAACTAGGTCACCACTGATCAACACACAATGAAACCGTTAATCAACCAGTTCTGCTCATCCACACTGAGCTTCCAACTACCTTCCTTTTTCTTTTGTTTTGCTTTTTGGCCATTCTGTGTGGCTTGTGGGATCTTAGTTCCCTGACCAGGGATCGAATCTGGGCCATTGGCAGTGAAAATGCAGAGTTCCAACCATTGGAAGAACCAGGGAATTTCTCCAACCATCTTTCATTAGTATTTTTTTTTAATTTAACATACGAAAAGACTGTCAAGAATCAAAGTTTGCTTGCACTGTGAATTATAGATCAAAACAAAGTAATGGTAGAAAAAATAGAGGAAACAAAGGCAAAGCGCAGAGCAAAGTATTTCATCAAAACTTGTAGAACTGGGAAGGGGCTTCCCCAGTGGCTCAGCGGTAGAGAATCCGCCTGCAATACAGGAACTTCAGGTGACACAGGTTCAATCCCTGGGTCGGGAAGATCCCCTGGAGGAGGGCGTGGCAACCCACTCCAATATTCTTGCCTGGAGAATTCCATAGACAGAGGAGCCTGGTGGGCTACAGTCCATGGGGTCGCAAAGAGTCGGACATGACTGAAGCGACTTGGCGTGAACGCAGAAAGGGGAAGATACTGTATCACTGAAATAAGAAGAGGGTGCTATAAAACAGAACAATTGGAGGACAAAAAGAATCTCATAAGTAAAAATATAATATTATAGACTTCGTTAGAATGTTTATAAGGTAAAGTGGAGAAATTCTTATAGAAAGTAAAACAAAAAATACGCAGGGATGAAAAGAGGAGGGGAAATATTTCTCAATCTAGGAGGTCCCAGTGTATAATTAAAAGCTTTATGAACCTAGAAGGGAGAAAGCAGAAATAAAAAATAATAATCAAAGAAGCAACCCTTAAAATGATCAGAACTGGAAGGCATAGGTATTTATATTCAAAGAGCCTACTGAATGCCTTGCACAATGAAGAAGACATGTTATCATGACATTTCAGAATGTCGAGGCTAAGAGAAGATCCTACATCTTTCAGGGAGAACAGACAAGATGCATCCAGGGTGTCAAAAATTTTAGAATGGCACAAAATTTTCCATGTGTGCAGTAATACAATGCTGTCAAAATTATTCTGGAAAATAATTTCAACTTATAATTCTGTACTAATTCAAAGTATCACTCAAGGTAGGAGTAAAAAGCTAGTCTAACTAGCTATATTTAGTAAAAAACTAGATATACTAAGTTTCCATGTAGCCTTACATCCATATATCCTTTCTCTGAGGGCTTCCCAGGTGGCACTAGTAGTCAGGAACCTACCCGCCAATGCAGGAGACATAAGAGATGTGGATTTGATCCCTGGGTTGGGAAGATCCCTTGGAGTAGGAAATGGCAACCCACTCCAGCAATTTTCCTGGGGAACCCCATGAACGGAGTAGCCCGGTGGGCCACAGTCCATAGGGTTGCAAAGAGTCAGACACAACTGAAGCAACTTAGAGTGCATGCACATCCTTACGCTGGAATCTACTGAAGGGAGCCATCCAGCAAGTGAGAGTGAAGTGAAAGTCGCTCAGTTGCATTTGACTCTTTGTGACCCCATGGACTGTCCATGGAATTCTTCAGGCCAGAATACTGGAGGGGTATGAAGAGGAAAAGTTAAATTTTTTACATAACTTGCTGCTCCTTATGTCTCTGTAACTCAGCTTGCTCCTTGCAAAGTCTGGATCACGTAGGTCTCAGAAAGTGGGGACTCACAATACTAGGAACTGGTGCTTATCTCACTCACCCTTGTCCTGCTCTTTGCAATCACCTTAGCTCCTGTAAACCTGCAAACCCGCTTAATCATGCCTGTCTATGTATAAAAACTCTGTAACTCCTTTGTTTGGGGCTCAGAGCTTGGAGTGTTAACTCCTCTGGGCCCGCTGGCATAATAAACCTGAGTTCTCCAACTCTCCGAGTGTGGTGCTTGGTTTCTTGAGTACTGGTTTCTACAACATTTCTGGAGGCCCCAGCGAGATTCCAACCACGCCGGCCCCTTGAGTCACTGGACTAGTGGTGCAGCTGGGCTGGAGTGAAGGAATCCTGAGAAGGAGGAGGCACCCCACCTGATGGTATTCCAGGTTCTCTTTTGGACCAGTGTTCTGACTCTCTGGATGGCCAAGCCCTGACTGGACTCACTGGAGGGCCAGACCAACTCACCAGGAATAGCCACAGGATAAGGTAAAGGCCCGGGGCCAGTCCCCAGTGAGGACCTACCCCAATGGGTAGAAGAGGAGACTGATCACTTCCTTGGGCTCCCCGGAAGGGAGCATCAGATAGGGAGAACTGGGGACTCGGGAGAAGGGAGGTATTGTGACTCATAACTTCCCTGGATCTCCCAGGAAGGGAGCAACAGTTAAGGAACCCTGAAGACTGGGAGAAGGGAGGCATTGTGATAGCCTCGGAATGATTGTGAGTGTGTGATTGCTGATTGAACGGAGTGAGAGAAATTGCTTTTCTTGGAAACTGTAAAAACCAATTCTCTTTGCATATGCAATTAAATCAACTAGCTTGTTAAAATGCCTGCCTAGGTAAAAGCTTGGAGTTAACCCTTTCCATGTCCTTGAAATACACAACCAAATTTGTCTGAGACCTCAGCCTTGGAAAAATTAGAACTTCAAGCAAAGAAAAAAAAAAAAAGGGATGAAAGAGATACTTTAAATCTCAAACAGAAAACTATAAGATATCTGTCAGTCTGTCTATCTGGATTTATGTATGTTTCAGTGTAGTCTTTTGTTTTTTTTCTGATAATATCATTTAAGTTGTAAATGAGTTTTAATTTAATTGGCCTAAAGAAAAGTAAGTACTTACAAATCAAACAATTCTAAATACAAGAAACAACCTAAATAAATTTCAGACTCATGGTAGAATTCAGCTGTGAAACCATCTGGTCCTGGGCTTTTGTTTGCTGGAAGATTTCTGATTACAGTTTCGATTTCCTTGCTTGTGATGGGTTTGTTAAGATCTTCTATTTCTTCCTGGTTCAGTTTTGGAAAGTTATACTTTTCTAAGAACTTGTCCATTTCTTCCAAGTTGTCCATTTTATTGGCATAGAGCTGCTGGTAGTTGTCTCTTATGATCCTTTGTATTTCAGTGTTGTCTGTTGTGATCTCTCCATTTTTGTTTCTAATATTGTTAATTTGGTTCTTCTCCCTTTGTTTCTTAATGAGTCTTGCTAATGGTTTGTCAATTTTGTTTATTTTTTCAAAAAACCAGCTTTTAGCTTTGTTGATTTTTGCTATGGTCTCTTTAGTTTCTTTTGCATTTATTTCTGCCCTAATTTTTAAGATTTCTTTCCTTCTACTAACCCTGGGGTTCTTCATTTCTTCCTTCTCTAGTTGCTTTAGGTGTAGAGTTAGGTTATTTATTTGACTTTTTTCTTGTTTCTTGAGGTAGGCCTGTAATGCTATGAATCTTCCCCTTAGCACTGCTTTTACAGTGTCCCATAGGTTTTGGGTTGTTGTGTTTTCATTTTCATTCATTTCTATGCATATTTTGATTTCTTTTTTGATTTCTTCTATGATTTGTTGGTTATTCAGAAGTGTGTTGTTTAGCCTCCATATGTTTGAATTTTTAATAATTTTTTTCCTGTAATTGAGATCTAATCTTACTGCACTGTGGTCAGAAAAGATGACTGGAATGATTTCAATTTTTTTGAATTTACCAAGACTAGATTTATGGCCCAGGATGTGATCTATTCTGGAGAAGGTTCCGTGTGCACTTGAGAAAAAGGTGAAGTTGATTGTTTTGGGGTGAAACGTCCTATAGATGTCAATTAGGGTCTAGCTGGTCCATTGTGTCCTTTAAAGTTTGTGTTTCCTTGTTAATTTTCTGTTTAGTTGATCTATCCATAGGTGTGAGTGGGGGTATTAAAGTCTCCCACTATTATTGTGTTACTATTAATTTTCTCTTTCATACTCGTTAGCATTTGCCTTAAATATTGTGGTGCTCCTATGTTGGGTGCGTATATATTTATAATTGTTATATCTTCTTCTTGTATTGATCCTTTGATCATTATGTAGTGTCCTTCTTTGTCTCTTTTCACAGCCTTTATTTGAAAGTCTATTTTATCTGATATGAGTATTGCAACTCCTGCTTTCTTTTGGTCTCTGTTTGCATGAAATATTTTTTTCCAGCCCTTCACTTTTAGTCTGTATGTGTCCCTTGTTTTGAGGTGGGTCTCTTGTAGACAGCATATATAGGGGTCTTGTTTTTTTATCCATTCAGCCAGTCTTTGTCTCTTGGTTGGGGCATTCAACCCATTTACATTTCAGGTAATAATTGATAGGTATGGTCCCGTTGCCATTTACTTCGTTTTTTTGGGTTCACATTTATACAACCTTTCTGTGTTTCCTGTCTAGAGAAGATCCTTTAGCATTTGTTGAAGAGCTGGTTTGGTGGTGCTGATTTCTCTCAGCTTTTGCTTGTCTGTAAAGGTTTTGAATTCTCCTTCATATCTGAATGAGATCCTTGCTGGGTACAGTAATCTAGGTTGTAGTTTATTCTCTTTCATTATCTAAGTATGTCCTGCCATTCCCTTCTGGCCTGAAGAGTTTCTATTGATAGATCAGCTGTTATCCTTATGGGAATCCTCTTGTGTGTTATTTGTTGTTTCTCCCTTGCTGCTTTTAATATTTGTTCTTTGTGTTTGATCTTTGTTAATTTGATTAATATGTGTCTTGGGGTGTTTTGCCTTGGGTTTATCCTGTTTGGGACTCTCTGGGTTTCTTGGACTTGGGTGGCTATTTTCTTCCCCATTTTAGGGAAGTTTTCAGCTATTATCTCCTCGAGTATCTTCTCATGGCCTTTCTTTTTTTGTCTTCTTCTTCTGGGACTCCTATGATTCGAATGTTGGGGCGTTTCACATTGTCCCAGAGGTCCCTGAGGTTGTCCTCATTTCTTTTGATTCTTTTTTCTTTTTTCCTCTCTGCTTCATTTATTTCCACCATTTTATTTTCTACCTCACTTATCCTATCTTCTGTCTCCGTTATCCTAGTCATGGTTCCCTCCAGAGTGTTTTTGATCTCATTTATTGCATTATTCATTTTTAATTGACTCTCTTTTATTTCTTCTAGGTCCTTGTTAAACATTTCTTGCATCTTCTCAATCTTTGTCTCCAGGCTATTTATCTGTAACTCCATTTTGTTTTCAAGATTTTGGATCATTTTTATTATCATTATTCTAAATTCTTTTTCAGGTAGATTCCCTATCTCCTCCTCTTTTGTTTGACTTGGTGGGCATTTTTCATATTCCTTTACCTGTTGGGTATTTCTCTGCCTTTTCATCTTGTTTAGATTGCTGTGTCTGGAGTGGGCTTTCTGTATTCTGGTGGTCTGTGGTTCCTTTTTATTGGGAGGGTTTCACCCAGTGGGTGGGGTTGGATGATTGGTTTGTCAAGGTTTCCTGGTTAGGGAAGCTTGTGTCAGCGTTCTGGTGCGTGGAATTGGATTTCTTCTCTCTGGAGTGCAATGGAGTGTCCAGTAATGAGTTTTGCGATGGGTCTATGTGTTAGGTGTGACTTTGGACAGCCTGTATGTTGACACTCAGGGCTGTTTTCCTGCGTTGCTGGAGAATTTGCGTGGTATGTCTTGCTCTGAAACTTATTGGCTCTTGGGTGGTGGTTGGTTTCAGTGTAGGTATGGAGGCTTTGGGACGGTCTCTTATTACTTAATGTTCCGTGTAGTCAGGAGTTTTCTGGTGTTCTCAGGTTTTGGGCTTAAGTCTCCTGCCTCTGGATTTCAGTTTTATTCTTCCAGTAGTCTCAAGACTTCTCCAACTATACAGCACTGATAATAAAACTTTTAGCTTAATGGTGAAAAGATTCTCCCCCCATGAGGGACACCCAGAGAGGTTCACAGAGTTACATGAAGAAGAGGAGAGGGAGGAAGGAGATAGAGATGAGCAGGAGGAGAAAAAGGGGGACTCAAGAGGAGAGAGACAGATCTACACAGTTTTCTGTTCCCAAAGTGTTCTCCGTAGCCCAGACACCCACAAAGATTCACAGAATTGGATTGGGAAGAGAAGGGGAAAGGAGGAAATAGAGGTGTTCTGAGGTAGAAAACAGAGAGTCAAAAGTGGGAGAGAGTAATCAACACACTCCTGAATAGAAATGGGAACTGAATATTGGATTCTTAAATGTCCAAAGTTCATATCACATACTGAAAAACAGATTAAAAATCTAGTGTAGAGGTTAGAGTCTTTAAAATACAATATTTAAAAACAAAAACAAAAACACAAAAAAAATTTAGAAATATATATGAAGTTTGGTTTAAATATAGGGCTTCTCTCTCTTTTTTTTTGCAAGGTTATAGTGAAATGAAAATGAAAATTAAGGAATAATAGAGGAGTATTAGAGGACTTTATAAGGAAATAAGAGAAGAACAAGAGAAAGAAAAAAAAGAAAAAAAAAAAACAAGAAAAAGACAGTAGCTTGGCATTTCCTGGCTCCCTGACAGACCTAATTTTTATTTGATGGGTTAAAGCCTTCCCTGGCTACAGTGTTAATGCCCTTACAATGAGTTCTTCAAAAAGAAAAGAAAAGAAAAAATTGTGTTTCACTGAATATTAAGTTCTAGTTTTGTTAATTAAGGTCTGTGCTTACTAAGACTCACTTTTGAAATAGTTCCTTGTTATGTTATATTGCTAAAAGGTTTAATTAAGTTATTAAAAAGGATACTCTAAGATTGTTTCTAAAGCTTATCTCAGTAACCAGTCTTTGGATAAAGGTCAGATGCTCCATGATACACAACCAGGAGATCAACACTTGGCTATAATCATGTAACTGAGTCAGATGACCTGGCATATACCAGCCTATACCCAATGAAAGTTTTTGACTTAAATTCTTGCTTGTGACTTTACTAGTAACTGTTGGCTATATTATTTTCTATGTAGTTTGTTTCAAAAGATTATTTCTTATGTTACCAAATGTGTGACCTAGCCTGTGATAAAATTCTGATATGCAGTTCCATATGAGATCAATAATTGTAATAATGTAACTATAGATATGGGAATACGCAACAAGAGGAAATATTTTCCTGGACTAAGAGGCTAGTAAGACAGGCAATTGGGTTCATCTCTATAAGCCAGGAGATGAGGTATGGGTTAAAGACCGGAAAACAGAACCGCTTCAGCCAGTTTGGACAGGCCCTCTCATGGTCATCCTGACAACCCCTACTGCTGTTTAAGTTACAGGCATCATCCCTTGGATCTACCACACCAGAGTCAAGAAGGCAGGGGCTTCCTGTAATGAGGACACCTGGAAAACAGTTCAGGGCCCCGAAAATCCCCTCAAAGTCTGGTTCTAAAAACAATGGTCTTCACCTACAGAAGACGCTGAGCCCTGCTCTAGTCACTCCAGAAGCTGACTAGTCCACTCATGGCAGAAGCTTGAGGAATCTTCAGCCTTGCTCCAGCCACACTCCAACAGCTGGCTGGTCAACGCATGGCGAAGCTTGAGGATCTGGCTATCAAAATACCAATGGATTTTTACTGTCAACCCTGGCCTCTATCTTTGATTTGTATTACTGCTATGCTCTTCGCTACAGGACTGGCTTCAGTCGTATCCCAGGACTGGGATTTGGGTCAGAAGCTGCGGTTAGCTGTCTGTTACCTCATCATAGTGGGAAGCCTCATTCTTATTAAATGTTTCTTATGATCGATTCTCCCTATTGACTAAATCACTCACAGTATAGCTGACCACCCCTTCACAATAGGCTCAGTTGCTATAGCTGTGACAACCCAAAGATGGGGAGAAAACCTTGTGCAAGTGTTTGGTTATCTGTTATGTGCAGGCTGCTTTGCACACTTTTGGTGTCCCTTGTTGTAACAGATGGTGCCGTTCCTTATCCATCATGCACCTGTCAACATCACAGTCAACCCTTGGAAAATTGCTTACTTAACCATCAGTTAGAACAATGTATAGATAGCCAGTCAAATAGGCTGATCACCTACTGCCTTCATAATCATGCAATGTAGATCCAGGGGCCTGGGTGCCAAAAATGTTTTCCCGTTATGCCCCCCACTGCTGCTACCTTTCCCCCACCAGAGGATCCAAACGCCAGGTGGCATCCTGACACCATGGCATTGCCATTATGCCCCTGTGCCTCCATCTACCCCCAAATGACACGCAGATATTACAACCCAGAACAGGTGTCTGTCTGCCAAATAAATGGAAAAACCTACTGGGAAGGGATAATAATGCAAACAAACGAAATCATGCACCAACTTTGCCCTAAAAAGTCAGGCTCCCCCTGTTGGCAGTATGACCCACTTTACAGAGTCAACTCCCCCTTAGACCCTCGTCTGCACCAGGTTCTCAACACAACTCATCGCCTTCTTAATGACACCAACCCCCAGCTGGCCAGGGATTGCTGACTCTGCTTATCCTTAGGCGCTCCGTGGTATTTAGCCACACCAGTAGCATTAAATAATGCAACAGCCATGGGAACGCCTATAGATCCACCCTTACAAGGGCCAATCTTAAGGGCAATTGAGTTAACTCAAAAGGCTCCAGAATGCTTTCCAAATGATGGAGGAACTGAACCTGTAGGTAATTTCACCAGGGACCAATGTAATCAAAGTTTAAAGGGTGAGTGGCCCACTCATCCTCCCACAAACACAATATGGTGCCGCCCCCATCAAGGCCTTTTATTGTTTGTGGGACAAATGCTTACTTACATCTACCAATCAATCGGATGGGTATCTGCACCTTAACTTTCCTCATTCCCCAGATGAATATTGTCCCTAACAACTGGTCTCTTGCCATACCTCTGACAGCACATATGCGGTCAAAAAGAGCCATCCAGTTTATACCCCTACTAGTTGGTCTGGGAATTATGGCTGGTATAGGTATGGGAATAGGAGGAATTGCTTCATCAACCACCTTCTACCATACACCATCCAAGGATTTCACAGATGACATTGAGAGAATTGCCAAATCTTTAGTGGCCTTACAGGACCAACCAGATTCCCTGGCAGAGGTGGTTTTGCAGAATAGGAGAGGGTTAGACCTACTGACCGGAGAAGGCAATGGCACCCCACTCCAGTACTCTTGCCTGGAAAATCCCATGGATGGAGGAGTCTGGTAGGCTGCAGTCCATGGGGTCGCGAAGAGTCAGACATGACTGAGCGACTTCACTTTCACTTTTCACTTTTATGCATTGGAGAAGGAAATGGCAGCCCACTCCAGTGTTCTTGCCTGGAGAATCCCAGGGATGGGGTTGCACATGGGACCCCAGGGATGGAGTCGGACACGACTGAAGTGACTTAGCAGTAGCAGCAGCAGACCTATGGACAGCTGAAAAGGGAGGACTCTGCCTCTTCTTAAATGAAGAATGCTGCTTTTATGTAAACCAGTCAGGAATAGTCAGGGACATGGCCCAACAGCTAAGGGAATGAATCATGAAAAGGAGAGAAGGAACTAGCAAATTCCTGGGGGTAATTGGAACAATATCTGGAGCTGGGCATTGTGGCTTCTCCCTTTAACTGGTCCTCTCTTCATGTTCTTTGCAGTCCTCTTGTCTGGCCCTTGTATTCTCAAAGCTATTACCCAGTTCATAACCTCTCGAATTGAATCCATAAAGTTACCAATGGTAATAGCTCAATATAGCCCCCTATATTGAGAGGGAGCTCTGAATGTCCTACCAAAACATGAGATGATGCTTTCTACAATGAGTGATAGAAGCATCAAGAGGGGGGAGTGAAGAGGAAAAGTTACATTTTTACATGACCTCCTGCTCCTTCTGCCTCTGTAACTCAGCTTGCTCCTTGCAAAGTCTGGGTCACGTAGGTCTCAGAAAGTGGGAACTCATAACACTAGGAACTGGAGCTTATCTCACTCACCCTTGTCTCGCTCTTTGCAATCGCCCTAACCCCTACAAACCTGCTTAATCATGCCTGTCTATGTATAAAAACTCCGTAACCCCTTTGTTTGGGGCTCAGAGCTTGGAGTGTTAACTCCTCTGGGCCCGCCAGCATAAAAAACCTGAGTTCTCCAACTCTCTGCCTGTGGTGCTTGGTTTCTCGAGTACTGGTTTCTACAACAGGTAGCCTTTCCCTTCTCCAGGGGATCTTCCCAACCCAGGGATCAAACCCAGTTCTCCCACACTGAAGATGGATTCTTTACCAGCTGAGCCACAAGAGAAGTCCAAGAATACTGGAGTGGGGAGCCTATCCCTTCTCCAGTGGATCCAGGTATCCAACTGGTGTCTCCTGTATTGCAGGCAGATTCTTTACCAACTGAGCTATCAGGGAAGCCCCCTGAAAGTGAGGGAACAGTTCAACTTGAGAAGAAAATGTGTATTCTGCTCTCAGATGAAATCACCTTAGATATCAATTACCTATACTTGGTTGATGGTATTGCTGAACTCAGCTATGTCCTGACTGATTTTCTGCCTGCTGAAGCTATTTCTGTTAGAAAGTTGTTGAGGTCTTTGGCAGCTCAGTGTAAAGAATCTGCCTGCAGTGCAGGAGATGCAGGAAACGTGGGTTCAATCCCTGGGTCAGGAAGATCCCCTGGAGGAGGGCATGTCAATCCACTCCAGTATTCTTGCCAGGAAAATTCCACAGGCAGAAGAGTCTGGTGGGCTATATAGTTCACGGAGTCGCAAAGAGGAGAGCGCGACAGCACACCAACTATGAGAGTAAATTCATTTATTTCTCCTTGCATTTCTGTCAACTTTGACTCACATATTTTGATGCTCTGTCGTTAGGTGCATACACATTAAAGATGGTTGTGCCTTCTTGGAGAATTGAACTTTTATTACCATGTAGTGCTCTCCCTTATCTCTGATAATTTTTCTTGCTCTGAAGACTGCTCTGTCTGAAATTAACATAGCTTCTCCTGCTTTCTTTTGATTAGTGTTAGCATAATACATCTTTTTCCAGCCCTAGCCCCTTGCTACTTTTTCCTCCAATTTTATGAGACATAAGTCATATATCTATTAGTTCAGTGGCTCAGTCAGGTCTGACTCTTTGCAACCCCGCGGACTGCAGCACAGCAGGCTTCTCTGTCATCACCAGCTCCAGAACTTGCTCAAACTCGTGTCCATCGAGTCGGTGATGCCATCCAACCATCTCATCCTCTGTCGTCCCCTTCTCCTCCTGCGTTTAATCTTTGCCAGCATCAGGGTCTTTTCCAGTGAGTCAGCCCTTCGCATCAGGTGACCAAAGTACTGGAGCTTCAGCTTTTGCATCAGTTCTTCCAATGAATATTCAGGATTGATTTCCTTTAGGATTGACTGGTTTGATCTCTTTGCAGTCCAAGGGACTCTCAAGAGTCTTCTCCAGCACCACAGTTCAAAAGTATCAATTCTTTGCTGCTCAGCTTTCTTTATAACATTCTGTAAATTTGAGGTTTACAGATTGATGCACATATATTACTACAAAATATTTACCACAATAAACTTAGTGAACATATCCTTTGCTTCACATAATTACCATTTTATTATTACAGTGAAAACATTAAAGCGCTAATGTCATAGCAACCATGCCTTTACTTTTAATCTTTATGTGTTTTTATATTTAAAGTGGGTTTCTTGTAGACAACATAGAGTTAGGTTGTATTTCTTAGAAATCCCCTGGTAGAGTGGTTTGGACCCTGCATTTTCATTGCTTCAGGCATGGATTCAATCCTTGGTCAGGGAACTAGAATCCTGCAAACTGTGCAGTAGAGCCAAAAATATAAATAAATAAAAAGTGATATATTGATATATACAATTGGGCCAATAACTATATTGGATTCATGTTTGTTACTGTTTTCATTTGTTGCCTTCTCCTTTGTTGCTATTTTTGTCTTCCACTCTTTTCCTGTCATTTGGGGTTTTAATTGAGTATTTTAAATAATTCCATTTTTTCTTCTTTCTTAGCATGTCAATTATATTTTGTTTTTAACTTTTTTTTTAGTGGTTGCCTTAGGGTTTGCAATATACATTTACAATTAATCCAACTCCACTTTTAAATAGCACTATACCATTTTGTGGATAATGCAAGTACCTTATCATAAAATATTCCTTGGTGGCTCACCAGGTGGCTCAGTGGTAAAAGAAGCTGCTTGCAGTGCAGGAGACGTGGGTTAGATCCCTGGGTCAGGAGGATCCCCTGGAGAAGGAAATGGCAGCCCAATTTAGTACTTTTGCTTGGAAATTCCATGGACAGAGGAGCCTGGAGGGCTACAGTCCATAGGGTCACAAAAGAGTCAGACATGACTTAGTGATTAAACAATTCCTCTCTTCTGTTGTATCATTCCTGTTACTCATTTCACTTACAGTAAGCATGCATGTGTGTGTATGTGTGTGTATGTGTGTGTGTGTGTGTATGTGTATGTATATATTTGAACACATTGTTGCTATTATTATTTTGAATAAATTTTTATGTTAGATCAATCAAGAGTAAGAAAAATAAAAGTTTTTATTTATTTTCACTTATTCCTTCTGTCAAGATCTTTATTTAGATCTAAGTTTCTGACTTAAACCAGTTTCCTTCTCTTTGAAGAACTTATTTTAAAATTTCTTGCGAGGCAGGTCAACTGACAACAAATTCTCTGTTTCTTTAAGTCTAAGAAAATGTTTCTTTCTCCTTCACTTTTGAAGGATAATTTTGCAGGATACAGAATTATCCTGGTGGTATTTTTCTCTCCATACTATTTCACTTCACTCTCTTCTGAGACTAAGTTGGAGGTAATTTTTATTTTGCTTCTCTGTAGATAAGTTGTTGTTTTCTTCTGGCTTCCTTCAACAATTTTTAAAATTTACTTTTGATTTTCTGAAATTTGAATATGACATACCTAGTTTTTTGGCATTTATCCTGCCTTATATTCTCCAAGTTTCCCCTGGATTTGTGTTTTGTCTAACATTTATTTGGGAGAAATTCTCAGTCATGATTGCTTCAAATATTTCTTCTATGTGTTTCTCTCTTTCTTTTCCTTCTGGTATTCCCATATCGCATGTTACATCTTTTGTAATTGTCCCATGATTTTGAATATTTTGTCCATTTTTCAGTCTTTTTTTTTTTCTTTGCTTTTCAGTGTTGGACATATCTAGTAACACGTTCTCAAGCTCAGTCTTTCCTTAGTGATGTCCAATCTACTAATGAACATATGAGAGACATTCTTCATTTCTGTTGCAATGTTTCTGATCTCTAGCATTTCTGTGTGAGTCTTTCTTAGAATTTCTATCTTTTTGGTTACATTATCCATCTGTTCTTGCACATTACCTACTTTTCCCATAGTGCCCTTAGCATATTAATTACAGTTATTTTAAATGCATGGTTTGATAATTCTAAGATCCCTGGCACATCTGAGTCTGAATCGCATGCTTGCTGTCTGTTCAAATGACCGTGTCTTTTTATTTTTTTGCCTTTTATTATGGCTTGTAATTTTTTTGTTGTTGAAAGTTGGACAAAATATATAGGGTGAAAGAAACTTCAATAAATAGGGCACTTTTAGTGACAGCATAGTAAGGTAGTAGTAAGGACGGAAGGATAGTGTTGTACAGTCATGTGACTAGGGGACTTCTCTGATGGTCCAGTGGTGAAGACCCCACTTGCTTCTAGAGTTAGGAGTGCATATTTGATCCCTGATCAGGGAATAAGATCCACATTCTGCACAGCATGGCTGAAAGATAAAAAGAAAATGTTCAGAAACAAAAAAATACAGTCCTATAACTAAGTCTTGATTTTTTAGTGACCCTTTACCCCTGAGCTGTGAACTTCACAAGCGCCTCTCAATGCTCCCCCCACCACCCCCTCAAATGGCAACTGATGACAGAAAGGGACTGGAGGTGAGTGTTTCCCTTCTCTCAGGTCATTTGGACTCTGATAAAACCTCAGTAGGTTAGGCTCATGTAAAATAGTTTCTCCTGAGTGCAGGGCTTGTTAAGAGCAGAATGCTCTGGTATTTTTTGAATGGCTGCTTTTTGCCTTCTCCCATAGGAATCACCACACGTCCCCGGTAATGCTAGTGGTAAAGAACTGCCTGCCAATGCCGGAGACGCCAGAGACAGGGCTTCAGGCCCTGTGTGGGGAGAATCCCCTGGAGAAGGGCATGGCAGCTCACCTCAGTACTCTTGCCTGGAGAATCCAATGGACAGAGGAGCCTGGCAGGCTATAATCCATGAGGTCGCAGAGTCAGATGTGACAGAGGATTTTTTTGATCTTCACTAAGAAAATCTGGCAGAACTATAGGGTATAAGACTCACAAAAGTAAGCTCCCACCATCCCTCCTTTCTCCCTGCACCGAGTTTTTATATTCAGGCCTGTCCATGCTAAGCCTCCATATTCTCCTCGGTTACAGTTCATGTTTTCCTATTCCAGTACTGGTTCCATGGAGGTTTCTACTAGAGGTTTTGTGTTTTTTTCTCCTGTTCTGGTAAATTGTGATTCTATTGGCCTGTCTCTCCCATTTTTGGAGCAGTGACCTCACTTGACAGACCTAAGAAGACTTGATTTTTCAGTTTCTTTGGTTTTTTATTTGATGTTAGGACCTACTGATAACTTCTAAGCTCCTCATGTGTCAGACTGGAAATTAAAACAATTCGATTTGTACTTTAAAAATATAACAAGCATTTTAATACACACACACACACACACACACACACACACACACCAGGCCCTTGGCAGTGAAAGCCGAGAGTCCTAACCTCTGGACTGCCAGGGAATTCCCACTATAACATGTATTTTAAACCACAAGTCCTGATTACTCTCTCACAACACACACACACACACACACACACACACACACACACACACACTCATTGCTTTTTAATCCTGATTATTTTCCCCTTTTAAATTTTGCACTCCTCATAGTTTTGACATTGCAACCATGTTTTAACTTTTCACATAGATTAGACAAAGTAGCTTAATTAGAACTGATATTTCTAATCCTGCCACCTTTTTTTTAATTAACTCAAGATAAAACAGCTGATAGAGAACATAAGTTAGACTGTTTTCTGTTTGAACTGGAGGTGTGAAATGTGAGATGTATATGTGAGTTGAAGTTTATGTTTTAAATAAAATCTGGACTAATTTCAATAATATCTCTCCTATAGTCAGTATGGGTCGTTCATTTGGCAAACACCAAACACCAGTTATTTGCAGGATAGAAGATACTGGGGGTACAAAAACTAATACAGTATGTTACTTTTATTGTAATTTAAGGCGTGGTGAGTGAGGCATGTAAGGAAGACAGTTAATGTAATGAATGCTCTGATGTGGGTAAGTTCAAGGTGCAGTGGGAGTGTAATGATAGCTGGTTTATAAATAATCTTTTAGCAGTCCATCTAGCTTTAACCTATGAACCCTTTATGATCCTATGAACCTAGGCTGTGTCAGGCAAATCCAATTGATTTTGCCTTCATACTAATTTCCCTATTCATTCTCTTCTATCCTAAGTGGTTACCTTGCAGACAAACATCACTTTTTCATACATTCAGTGCACCAACGAGAAGGATATTTTTAAAATGTAAATCAGAGTAAAAAATGTAAACCAGATCAAAGTACTTTTATACTTAAAACTCTCCAGCAGTTTATCATCTTAAGAGAGTAAAAGTTAAAAACTCCTTGCTAGGGGTCCATAAGGTCCAAGTGACCTTGCCATACTCACCTCTGACATCCTCTATCAAAACTCTCTCACACTTATTTACTGTACTTCAGCTACACTGGCTTTTTTTTTTCTGATTATTAAACACACGAAGTTTGTATGAGCAATTAGGCCTCTGCGATCTCTCTCCTCAGTGTCTGAAACTCCGCCCACAAACCTTTACATAGCTATTGTTCAGATTTCAACTTATATGTCAGTTCCTCAGCTTGGCCTTCTCTGACCAGTCAGTCTCCATTCCGAAAACTGCTTGTCATGGATATTTACTTACCTATGTATGTGTGCAAGTGTGGATGGGTCTGTCTCCCCGACTGTAAAGTAAGCTATATAAAAAATATATAGCTTAAAATCTAAAGGATATTTTATATTTTAAAAATATAAAAATAATATTATAAATTATTTTAAAATAATACTTTAAAAATTGTAAACAATTTTTTTATGACTGTAAAAAATATAAGGGATATTTTCTCTTTTATTCATTCCGTATCTTTAAGGTCCAGGATTGGTATATGCTAGTTACTCATAAAATAGTGGTTGAAAGAATGTATGACTTTCATAAAGTTTGTTTATAGATCCTATAACCCTTTGAAGTTATCTTTTTCTTGTATTTAGCTGCTTATTTATTGTCTGTTCGTCCCACACACCAATCTGATAAGGGCAGCATCTTGTTTGCTTTACTCATTTCTGTATCTCTGGAGTCTACAGAAGTTCTTGGCATATAGAGAAGTGGCGTTGGTAAAGCGAAAGTGAAGTTGCTCAGTCGTGTCCGACTCTTTGGGACCCCATGGACTGTAGCCCACCAGGCTCCTCAGTCCATGGAATTTTCCAGGCAGAACTACTGGAGTGGGTTGCCATTTCCTTCTCCAGGGGATCTTCCCAACCCAGGAATTGAACCTGGGTCTCCCGCACTGCAGGCAGACGCTTTACTGTCTAAGCCACCAGGGAAGCGTTGGTAAGTCTGTGGTAAATGAGTGGGTAAGACAGTATATTCAATTTTCAAAGATCTTAAAATATAGAGTGGAGAGAAACAGGGCTGTAACAAAGAATAAGCAAGGGACTGTGAAATCTCCGGAGAAACAGATCAGGAAGGGCAAGTCTCAACCGTCAAGCCAGGAGTGTTGAGGTTAGATATGTACTTTGAGATGAAATTCTCTTACCAAGTGAGGGGGTCCGGTGGGTCCAGTGCAGAATCTAAAGAATTTAGCACATGGCAAAGAAGTTCTACTGGATATCCAGAAGATTACAAGCGATCAATAAACACTTGTTGACTAATTGCTTGTCACATCTCTGGAAATAATCAGATTTAGGATAGAGACCTGGTCCACCTCTTTGATAGGTATTCGTACTACTGAACCACATTTCCCAGCATGCATCAGATTGGGGGTAGTTTTTTAAAATGGACTACAACTCCCGGCATGCTGCGTCCCGGCGGAGCGGACTACACGCCCCGACAAGCCAGGGCAGACTATCAGGAGGCGGGGCGGGGCGGGGCTGGTTGGGTCACTTGAGCCGGTTTGACGGAAGAAGCGGCGCGGCGGCGGCGGCGGCGGCGGCTGCGGTGGAGGATGGAGGCGGTGGTGTTCGTCTTCTCTCTCCTCGACTGTTGCGCGCTCATCTTCCTTTCGGTGTACTTCGTATCCTTGCCTGAGGCGGGCGGAGGCCTGCCTGGGGCCCTCCGTCCAAGGGACCGGGCTGGGGTTGGGCCCGTGTTGGGGCCAGGGCAGGGTCGAGGGAACGAGGGAGGTGGCCGGCGTCGGGCGCGGGTAGCCTGGGCGCTGGCACGGCTGGAGGCGAGCCTGGGCTGGAGGAGGGCCCCAGTGGCCCAACTCTGCCCATCACCTGGGGGTCCGAGCGGGCCTTACTCTCGAAGCGCCCGGGCCCGGCCTGCCCGCCGCCTCTCGACCCCCGCGACGCCCGGACCCGCTCTGCCATGCGCCAGCCCTGGCACTTGGCCTTTCCTTGTGGCCTTAGGGGGAGGGGGTCGCGGTACTTCCTTTTTGGCCCTCGAAAGAGAAGGATCACGGTTTGTCTTGCAGCTGCCCTGGGCCCGGCCCTTCGCCTGATGCCCGGGGTCCGGAGAGCGAGGGGCCACGTCCCGGGGGCGGTCTCTCGTGGACGGTCCTGCGCCGAGCCAGGCGATTTGGCGCCTCTTGTCATTCTTTGGGCAACTCCCCCGCTGCCTGCCCCTTTGTTCTCGCGGGTGTTGGAACTTGTAGGGAACCTTTCACATCCCGAAGTTGACTCACTTCAAAAGCGGGTGAAGTGTTTCTTTCACGATGCGGTTTTGTAGGGAGTGCTGGGAACGGTTTGTTTTTAAAAAACCAGCTACAGCTGATTATTTCGTTGCCCTTGTTGGTTGCAGATCTGTAAATTTCAGTATCTGTACACGTGACTTAATTCTCCGTCGTTTCTCAACTTTTAGTTTTCTCTGTCGATGCGTGTTTAAAACTTCTGTATTTTGTATAGCCTTTCGAGCTACAGTATTCAAACTGTATTTTCCGGGCTAATAAATGGTCGTTGAACTCTAGGAAGCGTGTGGGGCTACCACTTTGCTCTTGAGGAAGCTTTTGGTCTTAGTTGTCACCCAGTGATGACTTAGTTGTCACTTAGTGATGTAGTTAATGCACAATCAAATTTTAAGTAATGTAAACTAAGAAAAAGCATGAGAAACTCTTCATTTTATTTTTTCCCCTTGGAAATTATATGCGTCTCTTTCTGGCAGAATTAAACTTTTTGTTTGCCAGAGCATTCTGGCATTAGGATGGTTGTACAGAGTATTTTTCAGTGTGGCTTTATAATTTATTATGGACTGGCAACCTGTTGAATTGGGATGAGACAAAACTTGGAATCAAGACTTCTTGCTTAGCTAGTTATTTGCTGTGCACATTGTTTCACCTCTCTAAGCCTCAGTTGTTTTGTTTTGTTTTTTAATGGGAAATGTTTACTTTCTAGATAGATAGGTGTGTGCTCGGTAGAGGTGTGTGAAGCATCTAGCAGCACAATGCCTGCCCCATGGCCAATGCTTAGTAAATGTTACTCTGCCTTCCCGCCTCAGCCCTCACTGAACAGCAGTTTTTGCTTTAACTGATGATTTCTGATGAAGAGAACCCTGACTTTTATTAGGCTTGGAGAACTTGAAAGTGCAGCATCCCTAAGGAAGTTTTTGGTGATCTACCTCTCCTGTGGTATAAGAAACTGGAGCTTAAGTTCAGAGAAATGAAACTTGGATTTCTTTTATTGCAGTTTGGAAAACTAGTCTTGATAATTTAAAATAACCTTGTCTAGGGAATTCCCTGGCAGTTCAGTGGTCAGAGCTCAGGGCTCTCACTGCTGGGGCCCTGGGTTCCATCCCTGATCCTGAAAGCCAGGCAGCACAGCCCCCCCCCCCCCAAAAAAAAAAAAAGCCTTGGTTTATACAAATTTATGTACATAAGACACTTACTAGGTGGAGTTTTAGACTTAAACATTAAGATACATTCAGGATGAATTTTGATGAAATTCAGCATATTGTATTTTTGAATAGTTGTACAAGCTTAATACTAGAGCCGAGAGGTAGAAAATCACCAGAGTATACATATTTTAGGAATAAGAGTTTTCCTGGACTTTGAACCTAGAAGAAAACATGCAGAGAAGGAAAGGGGTAGATATTCAAAATTAGACAGTCAAGAGCAAAGGTGCAGAGACAGATGTGTTCATGGCATTTCTGGGTGATGGAGGAATAGGCTATCTGGAACAAAAGGTTGACTTTTGGTGGCAGCCGAAGGTCAGGTTTGGAAAGGCTGGATTAGATTCAGTTTGGGAGGGTTTGACTGTTAAGGAGAAGGGCTTTCACTTTTATCCTCTAGGCAATGGTGAGTCATTGACAGTTTTTTGATGTAAACAAAGTGGTGTGTCCTGAAGATAAGTCTGCAGAGTAGGTTGGAAACAGGAAAGACTGGAAGGTAAGAAACCACTGGAGAACGGGTTCACTTGGATCTGGAGTGGGGTGCCACTTGTGGGCAGGTGAAAGGAGGGATTAATGTGAGTGGCATGAGAAAGAAATGATTGACAGAACCTGGTAACAGTTGATTCTGAGATAATGAAATCCAGAATCTGAGAATCTGGAAATCTGAGAATCCAGAAACAGCTTTCCATATTTTGAGCCTGGACAAATAATGCTTACATCATTGACAGAAATAAAACAAATTGGAGGTGAAACAGTTTGGGGAGAAAGTGATGATTTTGATTTTAGCTGTGCTGAGGTAATGGGGGGACTATCCATATGGAAATGTATAGAATTTACTTGAGAGAATTTCTTTTTACCTATTTTATTGGACACTTTCAAACATAAGAGTAGTGTAATAAATCCCATGTTTCTATTCAGTGATTTTCAATATTTTGCCATTTCTTTCTCATTTTCCTCCCAACTATTGTGAGGAGGCTGTGGGAGCATTTTAAAGTAAATACCACACATTGACTGGAAGACTTTTCCTTTTTTGTTTGTCTGTCCCTCAGATTTTTACTTGTGTGTTTATATTGTGTATTTATTTGTGTGTTAAGACCCATTTTTTTTCTGTAAGTCCAGTGTAATGTATGTTTACAGTGGAAAGTTTGGTCATAGGGAAAAGTTTTGGGAAAACAAGCTATCTGTAATGCAACTTTCAAAGCATAAACACTGCTAACTTATGACCATGCTGAATTTATAGTTTTGTGTCCTATTTTTTTAATATCTTAGTTTTCAGATATTTTATGGATATATCATAAACACTTTTTCTACTATTGGGAATTAAGTATTTAAGTATAACATTTAAACTATATATGGGTCATATTTTCCATTTCTTCTGGAAATGCCACTGTTCAACACTTGAGGAATCCTGGTGGAATGTTCTGTTATGGGTCACATTAGAATTGTGCATAATAAGAGGATTATTCTGTGAAAATAACTTGTTGAAAGAACATAAATGAGAAAATTTAGTTGTCTAATAAATGAGCTTTAAGGAAAGAACTGAATCTTTTCAAGTCAAATCTAAATCTGCCTTGCAACTGGGGTTGCTTTCTGAAACTTAAATAGTTATTATAAAAGAAATCTAATAATTCCTTATCTTGATCATCAGATAATTACATTGTCTGATTTAGAATGTGATTACATTAATGCTAGATCATGTTGCTCAAAATTAAACAAGGTAAGACATTTCTTTCCTCGCTTTTTGGCCTTGAAGACAGTTCTCCATTTTCTGTGCTAGAGATTATTTTACATAGTCACCATATGTGTATTTGGTATACACTCAGATGTTGGTGGAGCTCCTGTGCTTTGGAATATTTTTCGATCATGAAAGCATACCAGAAGACTTAACTTGAAATTTTGTTTCTTTACTCTTTTTCCTTGTCCCTTTGTCCATTACTCAGACTAGTAAAGGTTCATCATCAGGTAATTGCTTTTGTCTTTTGTGTGCAAACCCCCTCCTTCCTGCTCACAGGAAAGAGCTCAGTCTGTCTTTTGTTAAATGAAAGATGACCTTCTTTTTGTGGCTCGATGAGAAATTGAATTAGTTGATTTGTTTTCAGACCATTTTATCTTTAGTATATAATCAAAACTTTATATTGACAATAAAACTTTGAACTTTCCAGCTTCTCTAAGTATGAGGAAACCAGTTGGTCCTGATTCATTTTATGAGATGAGTGGACAAAAGCTTTTTGGATATAAAAGTTCAGGTAAAGGGGACTTCCTTGGCGGTCCAGTGGTTAAGACTCTGTGCTGTGCAGTGCGGCCAAAGAAAAAGTCCATAAAATATTTATATATACAATAAAATACTTTATTGTATATAAAAATACAATGCTGAAAAAAAATTACAATACTGAGAAACACGTTTTGGCTTGACCTAAAAATTCTCATGGGTCTTTTCACATCTTCAGTCTACTTAGTTTCTCTGACCCATGAGGGAAATAGAGTTATACTTGAAAAGTTACAATTTCTGTTTAAAAAGAAAAAAAAAAGAAAAGTTACAATTTCTGGCAAATTATATTCCTCCTCTCCTCTCCCTTCCTTCCCTTCCTTCTTTCTTTCCAATTTTCCAGAATATGGTTTAATACAATGATAGATTTAAAGAAAGGATTTTGTTTATCTGGTATGCTTTCAGAGTTCTTGTTTTTCCTCAATATGTAATTGAAATATAACATTCATTAATTTCAGGCCTCCTCATCTTTATTTTTAATTTTTTTTAGAATTTAAATTAATTAAAAAAAATTAAAGTCCTCCTGTGTGCCAGGCAGGGTCTTTCCCCTTTTTAAAAAATTGGAGGGACCTCCCTGGTGGTCCAGGGGTTAAGAGTTCTCCTTTCAATGCAGGGGACACAAGTTCCATCCCTGATTGGGGAACTAAGATCCCACGTGCTGAGGCAACTAAGCCCGCAAGCTGCAACTTACTGAGACCATGTGCCTCAACTAGAGGGAAGATAAAATGTATTAT
Source organism: Odocoileus virginianus (assembly GCF_023699985.2). Lineage (NCBI taxonomy): Eukaryota > Metazoa > Chordata > Mammalia > Artiodactyla > Cervidae > Odocoileus > Odocoileus virginianus. The sequence goes on along the minus strand of NC_069684.1, from coordinate 51,230,573 downwards.
AAATAAAATATAAATTAAAAAAAAATAAAAATTGGAGTGTGGTTGAATAGGCCTCTGCATCTTTAGAAGAATAATTTTTTTACTGAGAGGTAAATCTGTCTCATGTGTGTGTGTATGTGTATTTCATATTTTTTGCTTACTCAGTATTTTCGGTGGCTATTTTGTGGGATTTCTTTTACAAAAATAAAAATTTAAATACAAAGAAAAGATTACCTGGGTTCTTCTATTGAGAAAGTGACTCCTTCAATTTGAAGCTAAGTGGTCTTTTTTAAAAAATGTTTTTGTGAAAGTTATACTTGCACACAGCTAAAGTCAGAGTATTAGAAAGTTCACAGTGAAAACAGCAGACCCTTCCTGACCCTTTAAAGTCATATGTGTCTTGCTTTTGAGGGGCAACTGATTTCAACACTTGAACTGTTTAATTTTTTTCTGATATTTACATCCTTATTTCTCTATGTGCTTACAATGCTATTTCTTTCTTTCTTTCTTTCTTTTTTTTTTTTACTGTACTGCATGGGTTGCAGGATCTCAGTTCCCCTACCAGGAATTGAACCCAGGCAGTGAAAGCCCAGAATCCTAACCACTAGGCTGCCAGGGAACTCCCACTACTTCTTGATTTATCAATTTTACAACATTATCTATCGACTTCTGAGTCAATATTGGTAGATTTTGTTCTTAGGTACCAACTTCTAAATATCACTCCTGTTTTTCTATTTTTGTTTGCAGGTAAGTTTATATTTAATGTTTATATCATGTTGTACTATAATGTTTTTTATTACTGAGCCTTATGGCAGACAGTGATCATATTTTTCTAATTTTTTTTTTTTAATAACTTGTCTTTTCAGATAACATCTTTAAAGTCTTTCAGTACTATTTTCTACATGGTTCAAACATAAAAATAATCTATCAGTTGTTTTTTTCCAGGTGACATTTCTCCTCAAGACCTCCATCCTCTTGCTATAGTCTGGAGCAGTTGCTCTTAGACCTTTTCACAGCTTCCATTTTGGGACTCCTGGTTGGATCTCCTGATTCTTGGAAATCATGTCTTCTTTTCTCTTGGCTTAGTACCTCATTTTGCTGGAGTAGCTTCTTGAGGTTACATGGTACATGGAAATTCAATTTTTTGAGACCTTGCATCTTTGAAAATGTCCAATCCTTTCCCTTGATTGACAGTTTCTCTGAGTATAGAATTCTAGATTAGAGAAGACTTCTTTTTTTTCAGAGTTTGCTTGATCAATGTCTTTTAACTTCCAGTGTTGATCAAGTTGGGAAATCTAGTGCATTTTGATTTCTTGTCCTTTGGATGGGATCTCTCTCTCCTCTTTCCCCACACCCCCACCTCCATCCTTTCCAGAAGCTTTAGAATCTTTTCTTTATCCTTGGCATTATTTATTTATTTATTTGTGGTAATTCTCAGTGTTTTGGAATTTTGCAGTGGTATACCTTTGTTTAGGCCTTTTCACTCATTGCTTCATTCATTCATTGGGCTTCTGAGAGATTCCTTCAGTCTGGTAAATTTTCTTTCTCTGATAATGTCTTCCCCCTCTATTTTCTCTCTTTTCTTTCAGCAACTTGGCTTTGCTGGATGTTTATCTGCTGGGTTGATCTGCCAGTTCTTTTTTCTTATTCTTGTCCCTTTGAGTTTTTTTCTACATTCTTGTAAGATTTGCTGTTTTATCTTCTGTACTTTCTAGTATGTATATAGTTTATGTTGAACTTTTAATTTCTAAGAGCTTTTTGTTCTCTTGGTTCATACTTGACTCTCTCTCTCTGGGATATTGATTATAGTAGTTTTTGAAATTTCCTTCTGCTTCCTACATTATATCTGTTTTTTCCAAGTTCCTTCCTCTTTCTTTTCCCCACTTATTTCATACTGAGGGCTTTCCTCAATTTCTGATATGTGGCTGGTCATACTTTATGGTAAAACACTAAAATACTCATTGGAAGCTCATTGGGCAGTGCAGGCTATTGACTGATAGGTGGACTCCACTGAGGGTAATTGGTTTCTGCCTTTTTTGGGGGTACCTGAAATGGCAGTTTTTGTAGATGTTTTCTCTTGTGCCATTAAGGCACTCCAGAGAAGGATCCTTCAAACTCTTGCCTGGGTTATAACAAGCCTCGAGCTAGCATTCTGAGAACAGGTTAGGGGAAGAACACATTATTAATGAGGGAAGAGAACAGAGGACTTGGTTGAAAGTCAGTAAACTAAGTATAATAAGGTCAAGTGTCGCTTCCTGAAACTTTTGTTTTAGGTTTATGTAAAACAAAGTGCAGCCCATAGTAAGAAGTTCAGTTTGAAAGCTACTGCTGTGTTGGTCTGATAACATGGAGGGGAGTAGCAGTAGTAACATCAGCTAACATTTATTGAGTGCTTATTTTGCATGTGGCTTATGTATGTTATTTGGTCTAATTCTCTATAACAACCTCTTGAGGTGTAAGTATTACTATCTCCATTTTACGAATGAGGAAATCATGATTTAGAGGGGGTAGGTAACTTCCTAAAATTGCACAGCTAATAAATAGGATAGAGCATGGGTTTTATTCCAGGTTTATTTGACTTTGCAGGTTACACATACTATGTGTATGTGTTAGTAGCTCAGTCGTGTTCCACTCTTTGAGACCCCATGGACTGTAGTTCTCCAGGCTCTTTTGTCCATGGAATTCTCCAGGCAAGAATACTGGAGTTGGTTGCCATTCTAGCATTATGTTAAATTGGTTACACTTTAAAAATACATTTACAAAAATACATTTACATATTAAAAAATGTCCTTGTTGATTGCAAATTAGGTTTAAGGCCCAGAAAATCACTTCTTTGTTTATTTAAAAAAAAAAGTAGCCAAAAAAAAACTGTCTGAGGGAATAAATTCCCTGGTGGTCCAGTGGTTAGGACTGTGCACTTTTCACTGCCAAGGTGTGAGTTTAATCCCTGGTTGCAGAACTAAGATTCCACAAGCCTCCTAGCAGTGGGCCCCCAACTGTATTTAAAATGTACTGCTCCCAAATGTATTTAAAATCTAAATGCTGGAGACCTGGGGCCAGTGAGTCTGAGCTTCTGTTACATTGATTGCCCTGCCACTATGTAGTTGTGTGACCTCCGGCAAGTTTCTTGATCTCTCTTGAGTTTTATTTTCTTCCTTTCTGCAAGTTGGGAGTGCCAGTGTCTGACTCCATAAATACTAGGTATTAACTTCCATTAAAAGAAAAGTCTCAAAAAACAACAACAACAACAAAAAAGAAACATTTTCTACACATAGGAGAGGAAGACTATTGGTGAATTGAGAGCCTGCCACTACTGTGGTACATGACATACTGTGGTACATAAACCACTACTGTGGCTCTTGATACATGAGAACTAGAATATTACACAATAAAGAGCATAGATAAGGGCATTGGGTGCTATAAAAGCAATAGTCTGGGATTCTTTTATCCTGGTCCTTTATCATATTTGTTCAACTTGGAGCTGATATTGTAAGCTGTTAAAGTACTTTTTTTTTTTTTTTGGTAAATGTGAGATAATTTTCCCCAGGGTTCTGGAGCTTGGAAATGTATAGATAAATATTCTGACTTGAAAGGCAGCATGAATGTGAATATAAACTACCCCAAATTAGAGTAAGAGGTTTTAGCACAGATATTGAAATAGAGAGTAAATAACATTCTGTTTTTTCTCTAGTTGTCATTCATACCTGCTTAGTGAATGAATCTGAACCTGTGCTTAGGATAAAATGTAATTAAAGTTTAAGTGCATTATTTTTAAGCTGTGTCCTGATATATTTGCATAGGGTAAGCGATAGCAGTATGCAAATCTGGGACATCTGAGTCTAAAAATAATCTTGAAATACTAGCTTGGAAGATTTCTGTACTCCTTTGATTTAGCTTCAAGTAACATGAACATTTAGGAAGAACATAGCATGAGATGTAATAACTATGTTCTTCCCTTGCAGTGGGTAATTCCAGAATTGGTTGGCCATACTCTTGTCACTGTACTAATGCTCATTTCATTGCACTGGTTCATCTTCCTTCTGAACTTGCCTGTTGCCTCTTGGAATATATATCGGTGAGTACTTTCTGTTTATTGTTTTGTTTAGAGAAAAAAACTTAAGATTTGACAGCTTTCTTTTCTCCAATAAAAATATGCTAGTCATAAATGATAGCAGAACATGTCATTAAATCAGCATACATTTTTATTCACTTTGGTATATTGGGCAAGTAGCAATTTGCATGGCTCAGTCTTGTAGTAAAAACACAAATTTACATGTGTAAGTTAAAAAAAAATTTAATGTTGCACTGTCTAAAGACTTGAGTTGTTTTTTCATTATCTACCTTTTTTCTTTATGAATAATCAAAAACCTGAGAATATAATATAAGGTCTTTGTTATTTATATCTGCAGCTTTTAATTATAGTGTACATGAAATGCTCTGAAGAAAATTTCATTTTAAATCTTGCATGTTAGATAATGTAAAAATGTTATCCAGATATTCATTTGTGCTACTAGGATTTGAGGGAGAATTTAAGATTTGTGGAACTCAGAGAGCCATTTGCATTTCGCAGAAGTCATAATTGAGAAACCTGATGGTGAGGAACCCAAGGTTGGACTAGAAGAAGCTTGGACATAAGAGAGGGAAGAGGTCATGAACAGTACTAGGTTAGGACATGCATGTTGTGCAGATGGTACAGTGTGAATGCTGAAGCTCAGATGCTTAAACTCACTGATGCTTTCAAAATTACCCAGTTTTCTTACATGTAAAAGGAATCATTGAGGAAGAAGATTATCATTTGTAATACTGTGTACACAGCGGTATTCTAGAAATATGAAATGTTATGTTATCAAGAGCCCCATAGACTTCACAGTATGTTAAATGCAGTGTCTTCAAGATGTTTCAAGTCTGAGTCTGAGTCAGTGGGAACACTGAATTGAATTGGTCTGGTTTGGGGACTAGGTATGTGCTTTCCACGCCCTTTGTCTTCGGTACTGACTTTCTAGCCCTGTTCTCCTCCCCCCACTGTGGTCATCCCTCCATCACTATAAAAAGTACAGTTCTTATTTGTCAAAACAGTATTATTTAATTTAATGTTTAGAGTTAAATTAAATCTAAATAAAATTTATATTTTAATTAGATATAATCTTTTTTTTAAGAGTCATGTAAAGTTAGGCACTGCATTTGTGTCTGAACTATCCATTTATAGTCTTCACTGAAGAAGAGTTTTATTTTACCAAAGTATATTTATTCTAAATCATTTCTGTCTTCTTGAAATTGCTCTTTTAAGGTAAGTACTGTTTATTTACCATGCAGATTGAGACACATTTATTGATCAGCAGGAGCATCAAATATGAGGGTTTTATTCTGGGCTTCCGAGGTTGCACTAGTGGTAAAGAATCTGCTTATGCAGGAGATGTAAGAGATGTGGGTTCTATCCCTGGGTCAGAAGGATTCCCTGGAGTAGGAAATGGCAACCCACTGTAGTATTCTTGCCTGGGGAATTCCATGGATAGGAGCCTGGCAGGCCACTTCATAGGGTCACAAAGAGTCGGTCATGACTGAAGCAGCTTAGCCTGCATTCTGGATATAGAATCTCTCTTTTTAGTGTCATCTGTGAAATGGGAATAGTTATGTTTGACACTACTCTTCCTTACAAACACGTGAAGGTGAAGGGAATCGCATTAGTTAATTTAGAACTCTGTAGATGAAGAAGTTTCTAAGTATTTGATCAGGTTGGTTTGGTTTTTGCGGCTCCTTTCACTTGTCTAAAGGAAGACAGCTATAGATATTACTGATTCAGTAGTTTTCTACAAAAAATGAGTGAAAGGGTCTTAGTACATAAAATATCCTTCTCTAGAATATTAGTGGATTTGTTTCAGAGGACAGGAGTTATACCAAAAATTAATAGTATTGTATCTTTCAAAGGAAAACTTAAGTCATGACCTGTGATATCATTATAATACCCTGTCAATATATGGTCTGAATATAACTATGACTGATTCATTTTTAAAGTTTGATTATTACTGGTTACTTATTTTTCAATGTTTATGCTGATGGTTTGATTTTCTTTCTAATGTATGTACATCCTTTAATTTACCAGGTACATTATGGTGCCCAGTGGTAACATGGGAGTATTTGATCCAACAGAAATACACAATCGAGGGCAGCTGAAGTCGCACATGAAAGAAGCCATGATCAAACTCGGCTTCCACCTCCTCTGTTTCTTCATGTATCTTTACAGGTGAGTTTACAGTCCTCTTGGCACTTCCCCAGATGCCATGCCTGCTTCTAATGGGTGAGATATTACTGTTCTGTGAGATTTTATTTGGACATTGCAGAACTTTGGGGGTTATGTGAATTTCTTGTGACTTACGTAGGTTTTTTTTATGTCATGTCATTGAATCAGCATTCTGTCTGACCTGCAGTAGTTACTCCATGTTATTAGTTACTCCTTAGCTGTTGAGGCTGTCCACATGCTTAAGACTGCCTTTGCTCTTCTTTCCCTGCCCTGGTGTCCAGTTATGAGGTCCTACTGCCTGTTTTAAGCATTTCTAAATGTACTCCCAGAGACTTTCCCACTCATGGGTCTTCTGGGTGTCAGACCACTGACAGCAGTTCTCAACAACTTGAATCCATACTGGGCTGATCTTTCTTGGTGTTAGGGAATTTAGATGTGATGGCCTTCTCTCCAAGATGCAAGTGGTCTGTTCTGGTAAGACTGCATCAGTCTTCCACTTAGATTGGAAGTAAGAATTAATATGAAGGATTAGCTGTCACACATTGCAAGCCTTATGCTGTCCTGTTTTAAAATTAAATTTATAAGTTTTAGAGATAACATGCCACTTCTTTCTTTACCCATTATAGACCCATAGGATAGACCAAAGAATAGAAAAAAAAATTGTCATGTGTGTGTATGATTTGATTAAGCCTTTAAGAGGCTAGAAGTTAAGGCTTAACTTTTATATCCAAGCTTAATTGTATCATATTTGTTTTCCTGAGGTAAATTTTAATTTCCACATGGGCATAAGACTAGTAGGAAAAAACTTGTACTGAACTAAACTCCTGTCACTCAAAAGAGTCCTAATAATTAGAAATTGTACCTAGATAAGAATTTCTAAAAATTGCTATTTTTTTCTGAAATAGAGCCATTTTAGCCTCTGCCTGAAAAAGCAGGCTTCCTAAAATGCTTTTGCTGTGCTAATTACATCCACTAGCATAGATTAGGTTGAAATTAGAGTTTAGATGATTTCCTTTTTAGTATTTTGTTTGCTTTCCTATATTTTAAAAAATAGGACCAAAACACACTAGTTACCAGTTTCTGGTTCTCATACCTTATCTTATTGCTGATGTGTTTAATTTTTAATCCTAGCGTTAAAGATGCAGTGACCCTAGCATAAAGAATAAAGAGCAAAGAAGTTTAATATTAAGAATACAATGATACATCTATTCTCATTTTTATTACTTTTAAAGTCAAACCATATGAAGGTATCATTACCATAATATATGTTCCCTTCTATTTGTCAGAGGCAAAAGGCAAGGTGGTTATCCTTTCTTCATCCTCCTCTCCCCTCCAGGTTTTATGCTTTTTGAGAGTAAACTAGAGTGGATGCCTCCTGAGTCTTGATAACATGAGCTTCTGGAGACATCTAGGGGCAAAGCCAGTGTAGCCACACTTCCGGGTGTAAACATAGGATTAGGGAGCAGTATCTTGCTTAGTAGACTCAAAGTTGTAGGATTTTAAAATTGACAAGACTTCCTTAGTTCTTAGCTATTGACTTTAAAGAGATGGGAAGATGGACTGAAGACTGGGGATTGGAAGAATCAGAAAGCAGTTGAGGGAAGGTTTAAGGAAGGGTCCTTTACAATGAAATAAAAGATAGGCAACCTATAAAACTGGTTTGGCTGAGGAGCTGCATTCCTCACTGAATGCATTCTTTCTTTTTCTTTCTTTCTCCTTCTTTTCCCCTTCCCTTCTTAGCTTATCATTTTTAGCCATGGTGCTATTACCTTATTCCTTGGCATTTCCCTATAGCCCAGGGGTTCGGGATGGAAGAGTAATATCAGAAGATGTCCTTCTAACACTTTTCTCTTAGCTTTTGGTTGTTGTCTTTAAAAAGTGTTTATAATTCTGAATCACCAATTTCTAATGTAGGGATTTATGCTGTTCCTTCTATGTCACCTGCCACTACTTGCATGGTGCGTTACACTGTGGCACCTTGTGGACACTTGGGGTTTATTAAATAGAATTAAAGGGCAAAAATGCCCATCTTCTTTAGAGATTAGTGGAATCTATGCCTTTGGAGCTTGTTGGGTACTAATCTGGTGGAAGCTACTACTTTCTCATGGTGTGACCTGGGGCAAGTTTCTTACCTTCTCTGTGCCTCAGTTTCTTCCTCTGAAAATGAGATAATAATAGTATCTGCCTCATGGGATTATGATGTGGATTAAATGAGACAATGCGCATAAAGCACTTTGGTTTGTGCTCACCTCTAGTAAACTCTAAAAAACACATTAAAAAATATTAGTTACTACCATTAATTTGTGCTATGCAGTGCTTACTCTTAGTTTGGTTAAATTTGGACATCTAATCACTTTTAGCAGCAGCAATGTAAGGGTATTTCTGTGTTTTTTAGTCATTTGAGCTCAGAGCAAGGCTAATTCCTGTTAAAGATGATAGTCTTGTTACTCTTGTTAAATGTGGTGGTTTTAATGGTGTATTTATTGAGTGATCACCACACTTCAGACACTGCATTTGATACAAAGGAGCAGCACAGATTCTGTGTCAAAGTTGGGACACTGCTGGTGGCAGTGCGTGGGTGTCACCTGGAAAATGAAAGTGGACAGGAGCTGAGGCACGCAGAGGCCAGGAGCTCTGGAGGGAGGCCCGGCCACTGCCCAGGGCTGAGAGGCCTTCTCAGAGGAGGTGCCAGAGCTGGGGGGTCATGAAGCCTGAGAGGAATGTAGGGTGTGAGAGGAGGGGTTCCAGGAGTAGGAACAACATTTTCAGAGACCTCCATAGAGAAAGTTTTTCCCCTGGATAAAGCCTGTTTTTCCTCAACTATAGTCCAACATTGGTTTTAGGTTATACTCCCTACCCTTGCCTCTACCCCAGGTTTCTTTCTTTCCTTCCTTCCTTCTTTCTTGAAACATTAGAGCCTCTCAGGGTCCCAGTATAGATCTTCTTCCCTTTAGGTATTGCTTTTTACCCAAACGAGTGTCCCCTGGTGAGCCGTAGGGATGCAGGTCTGTACAGAACAGACTCTGTAGGAACATTCCTAAGGAAACATTAGTAACATGAATTTCTTCTCTCCACAGTATGATTTTAGCTTTGATAAATGACTGAAGCTGGAGCAGCCGTGGTTGAAGTCAGCCTACACTACAGTGCACAGTTGAGGAGCCAGAGACTACTTAAATCATCCTTAGAACCGTGACCATAGCAGTATATTTTTTCCTCTTTGAACAAAAAATATTTTTGCTGTATTTTTACCATATAAAGTATTTAAAAAACATGAATTGAGTTTTTGTAGCTTTCTGGTTCTCAACTTTAGCCTGAACCCCCAACATGTCAAGGTGTGTTTCATCATCTGTATATAGAAGACAGTTATTTGTATGTAGGAAGAGGACTCATTCCAGCCTTGCATGCCAAAGAGAAACAGACATGCTATAAACGGAAAGTGTAATAGATGAGCAAGGTGGCTCTTCAGGTCAAGAGTACAAAACCTACCATTAGTCTAGGCAAAGGAAGAGAGGAACTAAACTACCCTTTTGCCTATATTGTGGCGGCTTCCTGTATTTCACATGGTTTACAGATTTAGGGGACTGTAAGCCAAATATCTTTTCATAAGAATGTTAACATAAAAATCACATTTCAAAAATATATTTATTTCTTTGCTGAATTTGTGAAGCCTTACAAGCCATTACAGGTACAATGTAATTCCTGCTTATAGAAAGGAAAATAAGCCAAAACAAATTTTATCAAGAGCTTTCATTTAAAAGCCACTGCCTCCACAATTACCCTCAAACTCACACATTCTCACTGGTTCTTGCTGGATCTTGGTTTTGTATTCTAATTGATTTAATTATATTTGATCTCTCTGATATGTCTTTTAATGGCTTTGGAGAGGTGATTTGGTAGAAGATGCTCATCAGGTTAGATGCAGGAGTAGCTGGTCATTCAGCGTTGATGAAATTGATCCCGTCGCCCTCTGCTTGGTGCCTGACTGATCCTTCTGCCCTGCTGCACTGACCCCTTTGTCCATGTCATGGATATAGCAATATCTAATCAAACTTGGTTCCGTGGAGTATTTCTCAATTCTTGCAGTTGTCAAGAGAAGTTAACTTAGGTTCTGTTTGCCAGATGAAGTGAACCTAACATTTTATTCTCAGTTCTCCTTTGTGTTTTAATGTCTCGGAGGCACTGGTATTTAGGTGAAACATGGCTGTGTTTTATGACGAGTCCAAAGAGATTCTTCAGTCTGTGGAAGCAGAATTGGCTAGCCAGATAAGTTGTGTCATCACCAAATATCAAATGTTGCATGTCCTTTCAGCCTTGGACTAGGCCTTACCTTGGCAGAAGCCAGAGAGCCACTAAGCAAAACTCCCTTTATGGACAGACCCACATTTTGACGATGGTAGTATGCCCTGGCCGCACGTGAAAGGAAGGGTGAAATGGTAGCAAAGTAAACTTGGTTCTTTTGGTCTGCAAGTCTCAGAAGTTGCTCCTTGGGGTTATCTTGTATTTCTTCCAGGCAGAGCCAAGGAGCTGTAACACAAAAGTTAGTTTGTTTGCATCTCTCGTACCTTTTTTTCCTTAGGCACCTTCCTCTGTTTAAAAAAAAACTGTCACTTAACTCTGGCTGTATCCCTAACTTCCAGTGCCTCTAAATGTTCTGCTCAAGCTTTTAAAGCAGTGAAGGTGTTGGAAAATTTAGAACTGAGAGATAAAAAAGAAAGCTTCAGAAAGCTCAAAGGTAGTGGAGGGCTGTTGAACAAAATGTTTTATCTTCTCAAATTTTTTTTAAAAAATGGCAATATTCACAATGTTGTGTTTCATATCTATAGCATAGTGATTCGAATTTTATTTTATTCCATTATAGTTTATTACAAGGTATTGAATATATCGAGTATTCTTAGTAACCAAAATAGAAACTCCATGTAGTTGAGAGCATCTGGCTGTCAGTTTACATGTCTTCGGGCACAGAGCAGAGGCTGAGCAGATCAGAAAGTTGCCTTGTTTACAACAAAAGACAGGAGCTCTTTACTTCTGAAACATTAACTGTGGTTAAAAGCAAAACCACCTTTCTTATAGTGATTGTCTGTATCAAAGCCAGGAAAGGGGGTAACTCTAGTTTTTTGTTTTTATTTTTTAGGGGCTCTTCTACAAATGAAGAGGGAAAGAGCAGTGACTTTTAAGAGCTGTGGTTAAGATGCTAAAGATTAATTTTCTATGCTTTTATCTGATTGGAGAGTTACAGAGGCCCTTAGAAATCCTTTGGTCTAACTTCATCTTAGAGAGCAGAGCCCCAGGGACTGCATCTGGAATCCTGCTGGTTAGTCTAGTGTACTCTCTCTCGTATCATTCCTCTTCCCTGTCTGTCTGTGAAGGTATTACTCAGGGCCCAGCCAGTGAAGGCTGCAGTGGCGTGCTTCTGGGTGCAGAATACTTTTATCTGTGTGTTCTGTCCTTTTCCTTCTTCCCTTCAATGGTAGCAGGTGCCCTAACTGATCATGGGACTCTCAGCTAAGAGAGCTGAGAAGAAAGATCTAAGGTACAGCTTAGTTCTTCAAAGCCTGACAGCCACCTTTTCATGCCACACAGATGACAAAGGAATAATATTGTCCAAATCTGCTTCCCCACACCTGAACTTTGAGAGATAAGAAAGCTCCCCAGTGGAACTTTTTCTTCTGTGGCTCTCCACTTTCTATCTGGTATTATGGTCATTTATATGCAATTCATCTCTCCTACTAGACTGTATACTCCTGGAGGGCAGAGTATATTCTTATTCATGTTTGTGTCTTCTTTCTGTTGCTCCTGGCACCTAATACAGTGCCTTGCACACAGAAACAATAAATTATTGTTGAATGAACAAATAAATCTGACATAGAAGGGAGATGGATTTAGGAAGTAGACAGCTCTGGGTTGAGATTTTCAAGCCCTGCATCTTCCAGCTAAAGTTATTAACCTTCTCAAGCCTCAGTTTCCTCGTGTGCAAATTAAAGATGATACTACTTATAGGAAAAAAAAAAAAGTAAATCTGATTGTGTTGTTCTATTGCTCTTTCAGCTTGAAGTCTTAACTGATGTCCTTTACGTCAGAGAAGTCAGAAGTAATGGAACAACATAATCAAAGTCTACCGTCTGTTTTCGAGGCAGTCACATTATGGAATGTTCTAAGACATGCTAGGTTAGGAAAGGAGACAGCTGTATTTGGTGCAACTGAGACTTGTGAAGTGAAATTTACTCACAAATAATATTTTGTCAGTAATTGTGAAGAATTATGTACTAGGTATAATTAATTATTCTCAAATGTAAATAAAATTGTTCTAATATATGAAAACAGGCAGCAAGATAGAGAAGGGAAATCTTAAGTTCCATGATAATCTTATTATCTAGATTGGTGCCACCTGAATGTATGTACTTTAGGCCAGATTTACTATTTTGCAATGTAGTATAACAAAGCTTGAAATATTCTTGGTGTAGTGACACTACAGTGAATAAGGTCATTCAGAGAATGGGCTGTTACGCCTTTGTGAGAACTTGTCAGTGAAGCCTTTTGGGTTTAAGCCATATTTACCATGAAAATTCTAAAAAATAGTAGTCAAACTGTATTGCTGTAAATATAGTCTGAGGACTGAGGGTCATTCAGAGCCTTACGAGTTAGCATTGTGAACTTCAGTAACCACAGTAATAATTACCTTTAGGACACAGATGTTAAAGGGATTGATTGGTACTGAGCTCAAATTCTCTTCAGAATAAATTCTTTGATAAAAGCTGTTTTTGCTTTCAATTGTTTCCCTCTGAAGCTGGGTGAGGAAGAGTGAGTGGGTGGGCAGTCCGAGTCAGCTGGCTAAGAGTTCAGAGGTTTGACTGTGGCATCCCTGCTGTGTATTTGGTTTGCTGCTTCCATTTACAGAGCAATCTTGGTTTCATCTGTATTAGTTCCCATTCAATATTAGTGCCTAGTCAAAAAGCGAGTCAGCTTAACAGAAACTGAATTTGCTGTTCTGCAGTGGAGCACCTTGTGTGTAGAGGTTGAGAGGACTAGTAAGGTGCCAAGTTACACCCTACCACATCACCTCTCTCCAGCCATCTCTCATATTCTTGGTTCACTTTTAAACACCCTGTGTTTTATCAGTTTCCACTTTGTTACTGACCCAGGGGACATAGTTCATCTTGAATATGATATTCTAAGTACCATATACTCTTAGGGTAAGAGACTGGCACTTGAATAAGGAAGGAGCTTGAGTCCTTCATGTGTTTTCACAGCTCAGTTCATCCAAATTGATAACTCTGAAGGAGAGGATGTAACAGGAAATCAAGTTTTAGTCTGATCTTATACTTGATCTGATCAACAGCCTATTTCACAGACTGGATGCAAACCAGGTGAGGGTTGAACTAAACAGCTCAATTAAAAGCAAGTTTGGCTGCCACTGCATCTAATCTCTAAGAGATCTGCAGGGCAAGGCTAGTCTTCTGGTGTAAGTCTATATAAAATACTAACTTTGGGGAAGACAATAATAGGACTAGTCCACGTTAATTGGTAATTTTCTATTTTACCAGCTACAGTAATCAAACCTAAGGGCATTCTTGTTTTATCCACAATCCACTACTTTCCCTCCCTCACCCTATTTTGAAGCCAGTACCAGACATTACATATGTAATATTTTTATAAGTCCTAATATCATACGTAAGTTGGTAACTACTTCGTACCAAACAACCAATTGGTGCTCTGATTTGCCCCACTGCCTCAAGTTTTACAATTTGTTCACATCAGGATCCACCAAAGATCTGTACATTTCGCTTGATTAGTCTTGCTTAAGGCTCTTAATCTACTAAATTCCCTCTTTTCCTTTGCATTTTGTTGAAGAAATGGTTTCATTTGACATAGCAATCAAGTCATTTGTTGTGTAGAACTTGTAGTATTCTGGCTTTTGCTGATTGCATCCTCTGCCATAAACTCTTAAAAAAAATTGTAATTTTACTGTGTACATTCTCACCCATCACAATGCTGTCTGATAAGATAGTTAGATCCTTTCTTAGGTAAGGGAACTAACTATGACAGCTTAAGTACTTGTCTAAAGTGACATGCAAGTTACAGGATTTGTATTCAGGTCTGATGATTCCAAAACCACTACTTCTAACCACTACTTTATAAAGTAATTGAGATATTCATATTTACTATGGAGGTTTTCTTCTATAAAACTTCATAAGCCTGTTTTATTATATGGAGAACAACCTAGAATTTCAAAGGTGTCATTTTCTTCTATGAACTACACAATTAGAATCAGTCAAGTGGGCCCTTAAATGTTGTAACTATCTTTGACAAGTTTTAAGTCAATTTTTAATCCAGGGTTAAGTGGACATCTATAGACCAAGGAAGGTTTGTATGACATAGTGGCTAAAAGCATAAGCTCAGGGGCACCTGGCTTTGAATCCCAGCTCCTTCATACCAGTTAATTTATTTAAACCTACTTCCCTCATTTGTAAAATGGAAATTAGTATTTGCCCCATGAGGCTACCTTGAGAATGAGAATTAAATGAGAATGAAATGAGTGGCTCATCCGCAGTGACTGGCCTAAAGTAAGCACCAAATACATTAGCCCAAAGGAATACCTGTTCTGTAATCGTGTTACTTAATAATCAACTAGTGTATAGCGTTGTGGTTGAAAGTTGCTCAGCAACTCTTTGCAACCACATGGACTATACAGTCTATGGAATTCTCCAGGCAATTCTACTGGAGTGGGTAGCTGTTCCCTTCTCCAGGGGACCTTCTCAACCCAGGAGCTGAGGGGGTCTCCTGCATTGCAGGTGGATGAGCTACCAGGGAAGCTCAAGTGCTGTGGTTGGCCCCTCTCAATACCATTCTTGCTCCTACTTTTAATTCTTGGTCTCACTGCTAAAGTAATATAGCACAGTCCCACAGTTTTCAAAAACCACCAGTAAGTGCCAGCTGACAACATACAGTTAGTTACCTCATGTGTTAACAAATCTGACTCATAATCTGAAGATGGCTTAGAAATCTAAAAGTTAAAAAAGCCTTCAGTTGAGTTCCACGTGCACTTGGATTTAGGAGTTAAAATCACAGGCTTTGGAATAAAAATGAGTTTGAAAATCCCAATGCTACCACCTATTAAGTGTATTAGTTTTCTTAAGCCTGAGTTTATCACTGAAAAAAAAGTGAGCAATACTTGCTTACAGAGACAGAAGTTTAAATAATGTATATAAAGTACCTGGTATCCAGTAAGCACTCCCAATTATATACACAAACATTAGGACAAAGTATACAAAGGAAAAGGAAATTAAAACCAAACCAGTTAATTTATCAGTTCTTTGTGGACAAGGAAACAAAATCTTACTGGAAAGGTCTTCATGTGGATCCATTAGCAGGGGAAAAAGAACCCATTTGAACAGTGTGAAAGAACTTTTAGAACAAATTTTTCATTGATAACACAATCAAGACCGCTTTTCTGAATTCACAGGCTGCAAACTGGTATTTTTCCATTTGGGGGATGAGGGAAAGTTAGTATTTGGAAATTACTTGGTACACAACTCCCAATTCAATATGTAGCTGCATTTTAATATTATATTAAAAATGAAATGAAGCCACACAGGACTTAAAAGAACATTAATATATTTATTTGAATTATAGATACAGTCTATCACCATGGCTAATTATATCTTAAATAAGATGTTTTCCCTGAGGCTATAAAAAGAAAAAAGGCTTGGACTCATTACATCCATTTAATACAGTGACCAAAGAAGCCACTGATCTCCACATCAGAAAAGGAAATGCTCATGGTAAGCACACTCAAGTCTGAGGGAGCAGAGCCCACTACCATAAAACCAGTGGCAGGCACCCAGAACTGCTGGAAGTACTGACCACTCCAGTATTCTTGCTTAGGAAACCCCATGGACTGAGCACCCCGGCCGGCCACAGTCCACAGGGCTGCAAGAGTGAATGTGACTGAGCATGGGCACCAGTGACAGGATGATGGGCTGATTTTGGGGTTGAATGTTTACAGGTTTAAGTCTTTCTGGAAAAAATGTCAAGTCATGAAATGATGTTAAGACCATCAACTTTTCTCTTGCTTCAGTGGAAGAAAATTGTGTTTAAAATCTAACTCTCTACTCTCAGATTTATTAAGGTTGGGAAGTTTTCTATACCTGCTGGGATCTGGCATGAAGCTTTAAACAGAGGGATAATCTGACTAAGCTAAATCTGCCAAGTGTAGCTGTATATTTAAAGACTCAAGTAGAAAAAGTTCCTCTTACCTGTTGATCAAAGTGGCAACCATACCTCTGAAGAGGGGAGCAAAGTACTCTCTGCCTCACCACTGACTCTCCACTCACTGCCTGCCAAATACAGATTTTCCACATTTGAACTTCCACTGTGAACGTCATTCTTAGCAGTAAAAATCATAAAGCCTACTTCTGTAGTAATTCACTGATGGGCAGTTGGTTTTCATTTTCATAAATACAAGTGTACTATATAGCTTTGTATATATTGGATGTGTTCTCCAAGGAGATATTTAAAGAACTATATATTTGTTATGAAATAAATTTTAATTTCAAATTGGAAATCTATTTTCGCCCCTTGTCAGCATTTCCACTGCCTAACTGCACAATTTCAGATGTAGTAGTATTTTTGAAACTTTCCAGTCCTGTGGCTACTGCTAGGTCTTCCAGATTTGCTGACATATTGAATGCAACACCTTGATGGCATTCATCCTTTAGGGTTTTGAATACTTCTACTGGAATTCCATTGCATCCCCTAGCTTTATTAACAGCAGTGCTTCCCTAAGGCCCACTTGACTTCACTGCACAGAATGTCTGACTGGGTGACTGACCACACCATCTTAGCAATCCAGTTCATTAAGGTCTTTTTGGTACAGTTCTTCTGTGTGTTCTTTCCATCTCTTTAGCATCCACTAGGTCTCCACCATTTCTGTCCTCTATTGTGCCCATCTTTGGGTGAAATGTTTCTTTGGTATCTCCCAATTTTCCTAACGAGATCTCTACACTTTTCCTGTTTTCTTCTAGTTTTATAAACTGTTCATTGAAGAAGGCCTTCTTGTCTCTGTGCTGTTCTTTGGAAATCTGTGTTTAGTTGGATACACCTTTCCCTCTTGCTTTTTGCTTCTCTTCTTTGTTCAGCTCTTTGTAAAGCCTCCCCAGACAACTACTTTGCCTTTTTGCTTTTCTCTTTGGGATGGTTTTATTTGCTGCCTCCTGTATAATATTATGGACCTCCGCCTGTAGTTCTTCAGGTACAGTTAATTAGATCTAATCTCTTGAATCTATTTACCTACACTGTGAGAGCTGGACTGTAAAGAAGTAAAATGAAGTGAAAGTCGCTCAGTCGTGTCCAACTCTTCGACCCCATGGACTATACAGAGTCCATGAAATTCTCCAGGCCAGAATACTGGAGTGGGCAGCCTTTCCCTTCTCCAGGGGATCTTCCCAATCCACGGATCGAACCTAGGTCAAGGCAGATTGCCAAAGAATTGATGCCTTTGAAGTGTGGTGCTGGAGAAGAATCCTCTGTCCCTTGGACAGCAAGGAGATCAAACCATTCAAACTTAAGGCAAATCAACCCTGAATACTCATTGGAAGGACTGATGCAAGCTGAAGCTCCAATATTTTGGTCATGTGTTGTGAAAAGCCGAATCATTGGCAAAGTCCCTGATGGTGGGAAAGATTGAGGGCAGAAGGAGAAGAGGGTGTCAGAGGATGAGTTAGCTGGATGGCATCACTGATGCAATGGACATGAACTTGGGCAAACTTCAGGAGATGATGAGCGACAGGGAGGCCTGGCGCACTGGAGTCCATGGGGTTGCAGAGTCAGACATGACTGGGTGACTGAACAACATTTTTGAACATGAAGCATATGGGGCATTTCCTTTAAAATGCAAATGTTCCTGAAATTTTTCAAAATTAATCCACAATTACATACAATAGCTCTTTAAAAAGGTAACTGGCTAAGCAGGGCTTTGTTAGACACTGCTAAAACACTGCAGGTGAATCTATGGATGTCAAATTCAGCAAACTGATTGTTCTAGGTAAAAAAGTACTATTTAAACACTCAGATTAATGGCTATTAGAGTTAACACAGCAGAAGTTATTCATTCTGTTTATTGAATTAAAAGGGAGTACAAACAATTGGTTAAGTGCTATGCACTGACATGGAAAAGATGTATTTAAAAAAAAACAACAACAAAAAAACCCTAGGAAAGCAAATCAAAGTTAATGTAGTTTCAGTTGAACAAAAATTTAAAGACATTTAATATACTACACATTTGTAAAATAAAAAGTTAACAAAGGGTGTTTTGTAAATAATTAGTACAAGTGAAAATAAATATACCAGAGACCTGAAGTTTTTTACGCTTTAATGAAATAATAAAGCAAAGAAATTTAAACTACTAAATATAATCTGAGAGGCAGTTAAAAACAAAAAACACCCCCCCCCCCAAATTGAAGAATACAATCCTTTGAAACATTTAATCAGTCCATAGCAAATAATTATTACATACCAAAAGCTCTAAGTGTTAACTAGTTCCACCACAATGCCATGTAAATCTTGACAATTTAGAAATCTTGAGATCAACACTTAAGTTCTTTTCTTGATCTCTACAGCTTGGTTTGTAAATACACACATGCTTTTGTGGATCTATTCCCCTCGCCACATACACACATTTTCAAGGAGCCAATAAAATTTTTTCCACCTGTGCCTAAAAATGTTCTGATTCAGTTTTAGCACATTTGACCCTGATGATGAAAATGTTTCAAGTTAAAGATGGGGACACAATTTCAGTCTTATAAAAATATACCAGTATTAACCAAACCTTAATTCAGAGAGGGCACTTCACATGTGCACGAGACTTTCAGTAAAACTGATAAGAACCCAGAACAGCTGTTTCTAGCACTTATTAAGTACTCTCTCTCTTTCATACAGATACAACACACACACACACACACACACACACACATTTTTATACTATTAGTTTCATTAAATCCAGGCTATCTGGATTAAGTAGATAAAGGATGGGTTTTGTTTTAGCAACTATAGGGCAGCTACTATAGCAATAGCTTAACAACACCGAAAATTTTCAATTAAGTTCACCCTGTTTTTAGAAAGTGTCTAAGTGTAAATGCAAATTCACCTCTTAAAGTTAGCGGTTTATATTAAATCAGGTATGGTTTTTGAAATGGAAGTCATGTTTTCAGGAACAACCCCAAAAATGTTGCTAAAATTTAAATGAGAAAGTAAAACAAAATCAAGATAAACATTTTAGATATGGGACAAAAAGGATATTAAGAAAAATGTCTTCTTTCCTCCCCATTCAAAAGTAGTCATTCTTCTGCTGTGAAAGAAACTGACATGGATGTTTCCCTTTCAAGAGATGTAAGATATATTTACCAGTGTGAGCAGAGGTGTTAGGGTCAGTTCTCGTGTGCAGGAACCAACATCCTAAAAAAGAGAATTTCAAGATGGGGAGGGGTGGGGAAAAAGGGTTTTCTATTAATGTCATGTAATGCCACTCTAGAGGGACAACACTCCTAATAATAAAAATCACCAAATTACTGCTAGTGTGATTTTAGATTAATAAAATATTGACAAGTCATTTTAATTATTTTTAAAATTAGGTAATCCCTTTTTGTTCTCCCACCCACTAAAATGGGCCAATTTGTAGGGGCATTTGCAAACGAAATTTCCTCTGTTTAAACTACTTACCTGGTTAAATAGAACATTTACCTGGCCAGTGATAGAAATGTAGCTAGCATGAACACTAATAAAATACAGAAATAAAAACTGAAGCCGTCTTCCCTCCCAGCTAATTCCCTACTCTTAATTCACCACCCACACACCCATTTTAGGAACCCCAAATCCAACACTGTACTATTAATAACCAGTTATTTGGAGGAAAAAGACATTTAATTTCATACGTGCTCTAGCCCTTGATCAATGAATAGTTAACAACAAAAACATTTTCAAGCACATGGAAATGAGCCTACTAACCTGATTTTTGGAGCCAAAATTCTCCACTCTATTTTGACTTATGTGCAAAAAGTATTGGTACTTTTCAGTTTATACATTTGTTAGTATCTTGCAGCTGGCTTGAAAATATTCTCACCTCAAGCCTAGAGAGACTACAGCACAATCAGAGGTTTTCATTTGACAGCTACGAGTTAGACCATCCTGCTATCAGGTTCTTTGTACCATAAAATCCTAGGTTTCTTCATTTATTTCACTTTTCTAGCACAGTCACTGCACGGCACATGCATGAAATAGACGTTTACAGCAAATTGGCACAGCAAAGTACCAGTATAATTGGCAGAAGCTGCCAATTCAGACAGACTTGGAACACAAACTCACCTAGCTGCTACAGAAACCTTTGCATAGTTGTTACTCCGTTTTAATGGAGTTATGTTCTTGTAAAATGTGCCTCACTTTGCCTCCACTTTTTTAAAGTGTTCTTAACTGTACTTCAGAAGCACTCTGCAGACTCAGACCTAGGGGTGGCTGGGTGAAGGACAGTAGACTCGGAGTGCCAAACTGGCCCTGAACGGGCACAAATCCCAGTGCATGTCACACATGTACCATGGCACACTAATGAAGTTCGTCAACAGCTGTGGAGTTTCTATGCCCACATTTTGTTAGTGATGTTGCCACAGACATTGGGGTAATTAATGGCTTCAGGGTATACATGGATCACTTAAAATATGAACGGATTTAACTGTACTGAGGTAAAGAGAAGTTGCCACTTAATTATATACAGTTACCAATGAAGATTTTATTCAAGCTTAAAGTAAAAAGTAATTTTAGTTAAGAAAAATGAAGTACCAGATAAACTGTAACATATAGTTATTTTAACTTAGAAATATCAAAACAGGAATTCTTGATTCTCTAAGTGGTGGTCTCTGCAAAATGGAGCTTAAAGAAATCTTTTACATTACCAATTTGATAAAATAATCTGCTGACCACGATCTGTCATCTCTTCTTACTATGAGCTTCTGGGAGAATCCGAGCTATTTTAAGGCCAATTTGTGTTTTCTTTCTTCTCCCCTTCCCTGACTTGACCATTTCTCCCTGCTACCCTCCTGTTAAACGCCCCCCACCCACACCCCCCACCCACCAAGGAAGAACTCCTGACATCCAAGCCTTTCTTTTCTTCTTTGTGGATCCTGAAGAAGTCTGTTCATGGTAATAATATACATTTGGCTGGGTCAAAAGGAAACAGTGTTAAGACTTTTTCTTCACCAAAATCTTATTTTGGAGATATTCCCACTCTTCTCAATGTAACAGCTACAGTCACTATATTCATCCTCTACTGAAAAGGGGAGGGAATTTCAAAGGAGACTAAGTATGTTGTATTCAGCTGTTACGGGATTTTAAAAGCACAATGTGAACATCAGGCTTTTGGCGTATTTTAAATGTGAAATTCTCAAAAGTGCTTTTCCATGAAGGAAACCTTTCCTTAAACTAAACAGGGAGGGGAGAGGGGCACTACCCACAGCACCAGTTTAGAATGAGGTTCAGTGTGGCGATATCTGAGAAACTGAGGAGAAACAGTCTTTAAACTTATGTATCCCTATGTCAAAATATTAAGGGCAATTAGATAAATGATTATGAGGTTTTAAACCCAGTTTAAGTATGTTTCTAACCTGCTGAATTCTTCTAACAAGCTCAATTATACTATAAACTTCCAAAGTGGTTATATCTGCTGATTTCTATTCTCTTGCTAGATGACACCAAAATGATTCCCCAAATTGAGAACTTGGAAGAAAATTTGTTGAAAACTTATATGGACTACTGATCTCTCATGTTGGTACAAATTTAAAATTCTCTTTTTGAATCTTGAATTTCTTCAAGATCAGGTACTGATGTTCCTTCGGGAATAAAACAAAAGGGGGGAAATCTTCAAAGCACTACTCTGAATTTTCTGTATAATGTCCTTGCAAGTACTGTTTCTGACCATGTCTCATGTGGTATTCCAGAAGAGCATCAGTTTATACTGCGTATCTAAGTCATAGAGGAAACTCTTTTTTTAGCTGGTTTAGATTCCAAATGTATACAAATGAAGTCACTTTAATCCTATAAATACTTCTTAATTTATTTTTAAAAAATTGTGCTGTTAACCCTTTTACGGGGCAACAAGCTATGTGAAAAGTACAAAACTTTTTGTCAAATGTAATATTGAGAGTGCTTTTGACATAGTTCACTGGTTTATCATCTGGATCAGTATATACTGCGCAACGGGCAAGGCTAGAATCCATGAACCAAGCTGCAAAGATCTCAAGCTAAATAAGGCGGAAAGATTTGGAGAAACAAAAGAAGGAAATTCTTTCCTATCCAATGTATACTCTTCAGACTAATGCACTCTTTCTATCAAGCCTTCTAAACTGTTAAATAAAGTTTTCCAAACAAGCATTTAAACTTCATTACACAGAAGAGCAACAAGAATGGTATCCTGCCAGACAAAAGGCAGGAGGGAAAAAAATATATATACTGAGTTCAATGGGTAAGCCTGAATGTAGCACAGTTCTTCACAACCGATGGGGGGATAATTCAACATGGTGTCCAACAACGTTCTAACGACGTGCTTCATCTCAACTGGTTACTATGAAGCAAGGTGTAAATGTTTGGCCCCAATCGGGCTTCAGAAATGGTTCTTTTTTCATGACGAGCATGTCAGTCCAGCTATCAATCATGTTTGTTTGCACCAAATCCCAAGCCATTAAAATACGACTAATTTTAAGTTAAACAGAAGTCGTCTGCTCCAAATTCGCCATCAACTATCCATGCTACTGCATTCCTCTGAATGAAGACAAGATGAAATGTGTATTGGCGGAAAAGAAGAAGAGGGGAGGGGGAGAAAAAAGTTACCAGTTAGAAAGTTTTGAAATCAGCATTATGACATCACAAAGTATCTTAACATTAAAAAACAATCACATCAAGGCAAATTCTTGGTATTTTCATCATGATCATTAAAACTGTGTATCACATCCTAGGCTACATATTACAGTCTAAACCCATGATTATTTTGAATATTGGAGAACCCAAGTGAATAATCATGTTGGAATATTATACTTTAGAAGAGAATAAAGAACATCTGGCAGTCCAAGGTAAAACTGCATTTTAACTATGTACTGGGTTGGCCAAAAACTTTGTTCAGTTTCCCTATTTTTTACAGAAAAACCCAAATAAACTTTTTTGCCCAATCCAATATTGAATTGTTTTAGTGCCTCAGTTTGAAACTCTGTAATATGACCCTACTTTGTGTGTGTGTGGGAAGGACAATGTGTCAACAGCTCTATTGATATAGTTCACATACTCTACAATGCACCCGTTTAAACTGGACAATTCAGTAGTTATTAGCATATTCACACAGGATTATACAACCAGCAAGGCAATAAATTTTAAAACATCTTCATCACCATTAGAAGTCAATTAACAATCCTAAGCAATCACTAGTCTGCTTTCTCTAAGGATTAGCCTTTTGGGATGCTTTCATACAAATGGAACCACAGCAGGCACTCTTTTTTGTCTGGCTTCTTTCATAGCATATTGTTTTTAAAGTTCATGTTGTAGCATGTATGAGTACTTGATTCTATTCCATTTTATACAGTCCTCAAAAAAAAAAAATGCAGTATGGGTTGTTACTGTTATAATAAAAGGTTAGCAATTCTTTGTGGAACTTAAGTATTTTTAGTTAAATGACTTATAGTATATCTTAGGATACTTATGGTTTTGGAATGCCATTTCCTTAGCTTCATCTACATTTTCCCCAAATGTCTATTCCAAAAAGGTATTAATTAGAAAAAATGTTTTCGAGCAAGGGAAAATAAACTCAGAGGATACATTAATGAAAGGCATGTAACTAAGTATCTAGTTATAAAGAAGAAGTTTTCTTATTGTAGGTATAAATGAAAATCTTTTAGTGCTATACCCATTTGCAAAGCACAACTGAAAATTGCTTAATTTGACCCAGTTCTTACAACTGGACTAAGTCTGTCTCACCTACCATAATAAGTATCCACAATAATTAAATTACCAAATAGCACTGCAACACTTATTCCACTGTAGTGGAGGCACAAACATATCCTTAAAGCTATGTCTAAAATAAATCTACTTACAAGGTAAATCTGTTATTATATACCTAGTATTTTCCTAGTTCTTTGTATCAAATGTTTATTTTAAGAAATAATTTCCAAAATAACTAATAAAGTTAGAAAAGCACATATAATCTCAGTTATAGATCTCTAAAGTATCTATGAGTAGGCCTTGAAACCTAAAACGGGACAACAAACACAGCAGGAAATCAATAAAAGATTTTTTATTTTAGCTAATTCCAGAGGTGTGTTAGTGAAATCATGTCAGGTAGTGATCTACAAATACAAAAAGGCCCTAGAAGGTTCTGAGTAACTCAAGAGTAGTTTTCAAACTTTTTGAGCTATGTACTCTACATGCTTTTTTACCCTTGTCTTTGGCTGTATATCCTCACCTACTGGTGAGATCTGGTACAGATAAAAGCACAGAGAACATGCTTTTAAGCCATTTGGGCTACCCTGACAACCCGCCTCCTCTGAGAATAACTGAGAGCAGTTGGTCATCTTTCTTACTAAAACACTTAGGTGGGACACACTGTGAACCAAAAAATCTGTTTATCCGTTTCTAGGTAAATTATTTCCTTCTAAGCAAACTAAATATTTCTGCTCTGAAAAAAGAACAGGTAAGTCATTTACATCAAATTTCTCATTATCTCCTCTTTCTAGCATATCTTGCTCAATTAAGCTATGTCCTTAACTGTTAGCTTTTTGGCTTTGGGCTTTCTTCTGGTATCTGAAAGTAATGGAAAACACCTTTCAGACTTAGATTTGAAGACCTGGTAGCACTCTACAAGTTAATTAGTCTTGCCATGCTTCAGTTTTCACAAACTGAAAATGAGGACAAAAACACTTCTCCATTTCTCTTGCAGGGCTATAAAGATGTTATGCAAGACAGTGTATATAAAGGGCCTAGCGGGTTACTAGGCACATAGGTACATGATGAATTCTAGTTCCATTCTCTTTCTCTATCCATCATGCACAGTTCATGCTAGTATGCTACATGGTATTAACAGATATTCATCTGTGAGGGTAAAACCATAAGCAAGATCATTCTGAAGTTGTTCAAATTTCATATACTAGTGAGTTTTCATAAGCACAGAAGTATAAAATACTAACTTGCCTGTAAATGAGGTGGTATATTCCTGCTTATTCTCACCACTGTCATCAATAAAACAAACAAAAAAATACTGTTGCATATTAGCTGAATTAAACTCCTGTGGAGTGAGATACAGTGTACAATCTTTAAATGAGGGAGAAAATCTATTACATCCTTCACTCTAAAGTACTGCCTAAAAGTGCTCCAACGTTATGATAAAGTAGGCAAGGTTTCACTTGGGAAAACACGAGAATACTGTGCAATGGTACCTTCAATATTCTGGTGGTCTATAAAAGGCGCTGGTCCCCATATCCTAACAGTGCCGTCATCTGAGGCGCTGGCCATCATGGATGGAATCTGCGGGTTCCAGCTCACGCAGTTGACTGTACGTGTGTGCCCTGTCAGCTCCGCAATTGGCAGTTCACTACGTTTGTGCCAGATGTAAACCTTGTGATCTGAGTAACAGTAATTCAGAAAAAAGTTGGCAAAGTGTAATAGATTAACAAAATGGATTGATTTTAAATTTACTGCTCATTACACACAGAACATTTAACTTATCAGACTTGAAAGGACAACAAAAATGTGAATAATTTAACATATTATTTTTTGAAAAACCCATTTAAATTTTAATAAAATACACATTTTCCCCCTGTTAAAAATGACAGACTAGCTTGCAAGTCATCACAGAATCTGCAATATTCTGTAATACATAATGTGTAATCACAGTCAAGACCACTGAATATAAACAAATCTAGGATGGAGATAAATTCCATGGAAATAGAGGTGACAGAGAAGCAATGTATCCAAATTCAAATATGGCAATTAAGATGACAGCTAAATATTGATTGCTTACAATGTTCTAGGTGCTAAGTAACTATGTTATTTAATCTTCATCACCATCAGGAGGTGGTGCTTATCCCTTTTATGGATGGTAACTGATGAACTGCAAGTGTAAGCAATCTGCTCATGGTTAACAGCTGGTAAACGGTGAACCTGGGATTGAAATCCGGAAGTCCTGCTCACGTGTTTACTTGTGAGGCTAGACAGCTGTCCTACAGCTGTATCATAATATGACTGTGTGGCAGTCTATTTACAATCTCATCAAGTGCCCATAAAAACCAAAAACCCCAACAACTTTGTTTCTTTGGATAAACGAATCTTCAAAAACAAAACGCAACAACTGTCCAGTACAGAGTAGTGGTTCAGAGTAAGGGCTGCAGAGTCAGACTACTTGGCTCACACCCTCCCTGTGTCCCTGACCAGCTGTGTAACTGGGCACACTTCCCACTCCCTGCAACTTTTCTTCTGTAAATGGGGAGTCATACTTACCTCATCATGTTATGAGGATAAAGTAAGTCTGTATATGAAGAAATGTTTTGAACAGAGTCTAACACACAGTAAACACCATGTATTACCATAAAGAGTTAACTAAATCTAAGTGATGGTTCTTGAACAGACAGCAGAACCCCAGGGTGAGTTAGAAAAGTGTCCCATCTCAAGAGCTGTCACTCAATTAACATGATTAATGTGGGAACTTTCAGCAGATGTGCTGCTTACTGAGGAAACTTTACAGTGGTGAATATGTAACAAACTTGTGGTAAAAGAACATGCCCTGGTTTCAAAACTTACAAAGATAAAAAGTTGGAACCACTGTTGAACACTTTTTTGTGTATGGGAAGTGAAAGTTAAAAGGAACTCACTGAAGTACTGAATTTATCTTTCCTAGAAGGTATTTGTTAGTTCAGTCATTTTTGAAAATAATTTTTCTTGAATAAAATAAAACAAACAAAAGGAAAAACAAAATGCCCAGACTAGCTATGCTTCCCCTTGGACAGAGCAAGTCCACAAAGAAAGACTATAGGCTTTCTTGAAAAGTGACAATGCAACTGAAATCTGCCTACATTTGGATGAAAAACGCTTTTGAGAACACATATCCAAGGAGGATATTTATTGAACATGCAGCAAAAATTAAAGATCTGAGCAGTCAAGGTCAGAATGACAGGCCTTCTGATAAAGTTCTGCTTACTTTATCAGTTTAAGGAATCCAGTGCCTGTGCAGAGGGAAAAATAAGTTTTTCTCTTTATTATCAGCACAATGAAAGGCTGGAGTAATGGCCTTGGAGTAACTTTTAGGGGGAAATGCTTCCTATTGCTCTATCTTATGTTGACATTCATGTATTTGGGGGTTTGGAAGGTTCTTAGAATATATTTCTTACAAATAAACGATGAATGGATTACTGTGGACATCCTGGGAGATAGCATATTTTCTATAACCACTTTGGTGTTGAAAACATTTTTAGAGCCATTCTAAACCACCTGAGTCATGAGAATCCTAATCTCTTTCCTTCACAGTTATGTTTCATTTTTAGCCCTAAATAGAATGTAATGTGGCTTAATTACATTGTTCATAAGGCTTAGTTCTAAAGTTAGTTTGGGCCAAAAAAAAAAAAAAAATATTGGCATCACTAGGGATAATGGTGGCAATACCTATTTTTTTTAAAAGTACTTCTATGCTATGTATTATTTTTAGAAAGAGTATAGGGGATTGTCACAGTTGGTAAAGGATCCACCTGCCAATTCAGGAGACATAATAGATGTTAGGTTCTATCCCTGGGCCAGGAAGATCCCCTGGAGGAGGAAATGGCAACCTATGCTACAGTCCATGGGGTCGCAAAGAGTTGGACACACACAGACACACAAAGATACACATGCCAGGAAGATCCTCTGGAGGAGGAAATGGCAACCTATGCTACGGTCCATGGGGTCGCAAAGAGTTGGACACACACACACACATGATTGTGAGGCATAATTAAGAGGGGTAAAAAACCCCACCAGGAGCAGGATTAAATAGCGCATGGGGAAGGATCTTCAAGTAGGAGGAGCTAAAAAGCATGTAGAAGGCTTAATATGTTTAAATCATATCAAACAGAAACCAAAGGAAAATCTAGAAGAAAATAACATGATTAAACTAACAGATCAAAAAGATTTTTTGATGGGAAAGAAGTGAACTCCCAATTGTTACCTAGCAAGCCACTGTCTCTTTTCTTAATCTTATCTGAATGACTTTTTTAGAGGAAAGAAAGAATGAAGTCATATGCTTCATGTGAAAAATCTAAATCTCTAAATGTCTCTTTGTCCCAATCTTTAAATACACCTTATACACAAAGGAAAAACTCATGTGTCACCTTGTGATCTTCTCTACTGAGATCAGTTTTTTTTTTTTGTCAAGAAAAGGAAAATAGAAACATCTCACACAGTAACCGAATGTTACCAAGTATTCACCAACATAATCCAGTTCCTTGGTCTATCTTGGAAAACTAGATTCAGTTTTTAAAAAATGACTTAAGTAATTTGCTGCTATATTACTACAACAGCTAAGTGGGTACTCAAGAAAATGTGTTGAACGAAAATTTCCAATAATCTGCCATTATTTGTTTTTATCATCTTAAAATGTACAGCAACTTTTAATACTGCCTCACTTATCTGTGCTTGCATATTTTAAACAATTTGTTTTAAATTAGACTACTTGAGGCACGTGCCTGCCTGATATACTGATGTTATTAGACCAGAGTAAGTTATTTAAAAAGGCAGTAGTTAATTCCATAATTTGAGCTTTCCTGAGACCATAAGAATCCCATGGTCTCAAAGAAAATTTAAATTATTTTCTTTGGTCATTAAAGAACCACTGAAGATCTAATTATAGTCAATTTTGTCCAAGATCAAGTAAAACATAATTAACCTTGATTTCTAAGGTACTATTAACATCTGAAAACCATTAAGTCTCACGAAAAGAAAAATACCTACAGAAGAGTAATGACTTAACCAAATCTTGACTTGACACATGCACCAAACCCACTTCCACACAGCCACAACAGGCACTGCTGATCCATGACAATGAGGAGGACTCAAACCATTCCACGAAAAAGGAAATTAACAGTGTGCTGGATATTTCATCTTGAATTTGTTTGGAGACATGACTACCTTCACAAATTGAGAGAATTATAGAACTTTCAGTCCATCAATATATATCTGTGAATCAACAGAGATACGATTTACCTTCACTGCCACTAGCGATGAAGTCTTCATTATGGCCTCCAAAACATGAATGAATCGTATAAAACCCTTGTGTAACACCTTGATACTTTCTTACTAAAACTCTGTCTTGCAAGTCCCATAAATGAACTCCCTGTAAACAAAAGAGAATATAGGTATTTATTAACACAAAAGAATTTTGAAGAGTAATCTGTGACTATGCATTTGCCTGATGAATATTTCCAATTTCTATTTATGCAAAATGGCAATGTCCTGAAAAATTTCCAGTTGACTCCACAAACTTATGGATCAAACACACGAAGTAAAATTTAAGAATTCATAAAAATATTTGTTTATATATACTAAACCCCACAAATTTTAACTAAGCTAAATTTTCCTGAGAATTATATTAATAAACTTACCTGAGTTGCTACATTTAACAAAGCTAATCGGCCATTCTTTGAAATAGTAAAAGACATAATGGGATGATCTTCTTGTACTCTGTAACCAAAAAATAGTTTGTCAAAACCAACATACTAAGAATCAAGACATTCAAATTATTTAAATATAACAAATTT
Organism: Odocoileus virginianus; assembly: GCF_023699985.2. NCBI lineage: Eukaryota > Metazoa > Chordata > Mammalia > Artiodactyla > Cervidae > Odocoileus > Odocoileus virginianus. The sequence goes on along the minus strand of NC_069684.1, from coordinate 51,200,561 downwards.
AAGTCTGTGATCACTATTACATATTATATTTCAATCAAGAAAAAGAATCTGAGTTAATAATTACTAAGCACCACTTGACTATCCACCCACATTACCGATCAAACCAAAATCATAATAAAAATAAAACCTCTTCTTTTGAAGAAGCAAGTTCTACTACACTTTTAATACAAATCAGATAACTGTTGTTTAATGGACATAAAGTATATTTACATGTTCCTATCTGTAAGGTCCTCGAAGTTATATCCCCGAATTCGCTGGTGTGTGTCTGATGCCAGAACAGTCTTCCCGTCACTCAAGCACCAAAGGCATTGCACTCTCACTCCTTCCCAAGAGTCAAGGAGATTACCATCTAAATCCTGAGAAGAAAACTACTATTAACTTCACTACTGAATAGCACTCAGAAAGCAAACAAAGAACCAAAAGAATCTTTTTCTTCCCCCCAAAAGAATCTCTTAATATATCTTTTTGTAATATTTATCTTTTCCTGAGACTGATCTCAACCTAGTTGTTCCTTAAGTGTTTTCAATCATCAAAATTTATATAGGTCAAATTTCATTACAATACCTAAGGGGAGGGGGAAAATCTTAGTAAATCTATCTTCCCTTCTACCATGCATAGATAAAAACAATAAATACAAAGAAAGAATCCTTAAATTTCAAGGGCTCGAAATTTTTGGAAAAGAATTTAAACATCCCTTTAAAATACACTATACTGGGATTTGTACTATAATGTTCACAAGTCGTGATATGTAAAAAGATAACTAACTAACATGAATTATAGCTGTATAAAACTTAGGAATCTGTCATGATGTTTTAAAAAAAGTCACCAAATTTGTAACATGCTCTACCGAGTAAAGCTCTTAGGATCATTATCTTCCTGAACATTCAACGCTCTAAGTGGCAATCCTATTTTTACAGGTCAGGGAACTACCAAGTCATGTACCCAGAAGGATTAAACACTGTAAGGGACGGCAAAGTCAGGAGAAACACACAAGGCCACCTTGAATCCAGGGAATTAAGAACTAATGGCTTAAATGCCAAAATGTACAGTATGGTGACTACAGTTAATAATACTGTATTGCATATGTGAAAGCTGCTAATAAAGTAAATCTTACAAATCCTCATAAGAAAAAAAAATTTTTCTAACTATGTATGGTGATGTTTGTTAACAAGACTTATTGTGGAACTCATTCTGTAATACATACAAATACTGAATCATATGTCATACACCTGAAACTAATGTAAAAATATATGTCAATTATATCAGTCAATCAGTGAAAGTATAGCATTAGCCCATGGAGACAAAGTCCAGACATAAAATGTTTAAATTAGTATATTATAATCGTACTGACCACTTAAAATAACTTAAAGAAAATCAGGGGTGTATCAATAAACTGTATTGGGACAACTGGGGAAAAATTAAATGACTTACAACCATGCTGAGAAAATAGCACACTAGATTCCATGAGTCTTGCGTGAGCTTAATGAAACTGATAATTTGTAATGGCGACATAAAAGTCTTTATGATAAATGACCTACACTGAATGATTTGATGGGGTTATGATATTTAACTTTAGTCTTAAATAAATCTAAAAGGACCTACTGGAACCATGCTAGGTAGTGATATGAGACATGAAATCTAGATAATAGAGAGTAATGACACTGCATTTGTATCATAGTCTACTTTGTCATAAGACTTTTTACCTATTACTTACTTTTATTATCCCAACACTCCAAGATTAATAGAGCAGGTAATGATCAGAAGACACCTCAAATAAAGAATGGAAATTTTCCTGGCAACATTCATCACCACTTTTATTCCTCAAAATTTTAAAGTCAGTCTCCTCATGAAATACAGCATTTTTCGAGGAGGTGGCGGGGAGGGACAGGTAGGGGGAGGAAGGCCGAGGGAGATACAAAAAATCCAAAGGGCTAAAGACCTCCCCACCAAAGAAATTAAATACTAAACCTTTTTGTCCTATACATAAGAAACTTATTTATTTATAAGAACAAAATGTTTAGTAGGACAATCTTTTTTTTAATGTTTCACTAAATTCAAAGCCTATACTTCATATAAGCACTTGAAATGTTTTTTTTTAAAAAGAAAAAGATTCCACAGAAAGTTCTATTGGACAATGTTTATCTTAAGACAGTCAAGTGGGTTTTCATATATTTTATAAGTTATCAAGTCAAGTGAATTCTTTATTTTTACAAAGCTAAATTTGCAGGCATCTGAAGTAGGGCACTAAATACTCACACACTGATAGAACTGCCCACGCTGACCTCCAGTCACAAAGCGTTTCCCATCTGGATTCCAAGCCACACTTGTTAAACTGTCTTCATGAGATTGGCTCATTTTTGTCCTTAGCTCTCCCGTCTACAAGGAAATAAAACTGTGGATGAGATCTTCAAGATACTCCTCTGAAGGGAATGTATAAAGAAAAAACAGAAAAAGGATAGTAACTGGGATATCTGGTTAGTTTAATACTCCTAATTAGTGAAGTAAGCTGTTTAAATTGGCCTTATAGAACAATACTATAGCATTCAAAAGAGAAATTAAGTACTTGAAAAAAACTCAGGAGTCAAAGCCTGGCATAGGTGATTCAAAGAATAGCTATGAGATAAACTTCAAACAGAACTCTAGTCTTAAATCAATTACATGCATAAATTAAAACAAGTAATTTTCCCCAAGTACAACGATGAAAAGCCCAGCATGACATACCTATTTCTTCTGAGTTCTCACTTCTCCTTAGTTCACAGTTCTTTATTTTATTCTAAAATTGTAGTTCATGCAATTAGCAACTCCTTAAGAACATGATTAATAGGCAGAAAAACTATGCCCTTAAACTAGGCCAAGAGTGTAGGCAGTCTAAATTATGTTAATTTCGTATCTGATATGCTCAAAATGTAGAAGGGAAAATGGGAAAACAAAAATTATTTTTATGATATACAACTTTATTTCAATTAAAAGTAACAGAAAAGAGTGAAGGACATTTGCACTGTTTAGCGTACTCATTTTAAAGCATTCCCAACTTTCCCAACTAAGTAAGACTATTTAGTTGGTTACAACCCTCAGACATCCTCCTGTTATTTTTTCTAAGTTATTCAACTTAGAAGGTAGACACATACCAGTTAATCTAGTCTTGATTCCATTTTGTTCATGGATTAGAAACAGGATCTGAGAGATTAGAGCTTCCCTTGGGATAATAAAAAGTACATGGGCATAATTTTCCTCTGAGAAATGGGTAATCAAATTAAAAAAAAAAAAAAGGTGCATGATCAGGAAATGGGGCCAAGTAATAAAAGCAAAAAGGGCACAAAAACCAGAATGTCTTCCTTACACTGAAAAAGAAAAAAAAAATCAGCAATCTTAAACCCTTCCCCCATAGTGTTAACTATTCTCAAGTCACGATCTTCTGTGACTGTGCAGTTTAGAAACACAAATACACATGCAACAGCTGAATCTTCACCATTTTCTATTCACAGTAAGTTCTGAAGGCAGAAATGGGTCTTTTCCTCTGTTATGCTCAGGACTGTTTTGAGTATGAAGCCATTACAGGTATCCCCAGCTTTTTGAAAGTTTGCCTTGTACCACTTGGCTTTTACAAAGATTTATACTAGTACCTGTTTTTGCCAACCAAAAGACATCTGAAGAGGATGTCTGCTTTTACGAAAAGTGTCTGTGGAAAGTGAAAAGAGTGTTCCATGTTTCGCAGGGAGTTGTTACAGAGGCAGCATACACTCTGAAGGGTGCGAGTGGCTCCTTCCCAGGAACTACACTCAGCATCTCAGCACCAAGCTGCCATGGCTCTGAGCTATGTGAGCACCTGCGCTTTATCTTGATTTATTTTATGCATCATTTAGTAAGATGTGACCTAAGGTAACTGCTTCTTTATGCCATTGCAGCTTATGAAAAATTTCACAGGAATAATTACTTTCAGATAGCGGGGGAAACCTGTAATTAGGAATCTACATAAAAACTCAAAGGAGCAACTTTGAAAACTGACTTAAAAGGACCACCCTTTTAGAACAAGTCTATGACATAACACACAGTAAAACAGTTAAGCTAGAACATAGTTTAATTGTCCAGAAATTCAAAATTGAATTTAAAGAAGACTACACAGGCTGACTCTCTGTTGTGTGACTATGACCATGTACTTCTCCTCCCTTTGAGGGGGCGGAAATTGTCTTTTAGGTCAGATTCCTTTTAAGCTTGTTTGAGAAGCCATCTGATCTACTCTGTGCTTTGCCACCCTGAGCCCAATTACAAATACAACACTGATTCAACACTAGTTTGATAAAAAAGGCCTAGACACATTTTGGGAACAACTGGGATTTTTAAATTACGACATGAATATTAAAGAATTATAGCTAAAATAATTAGAGAATTATAGGTAAGATAATGGGATTTGATTATGTAGGAGAAAAGTACTGTTAAGGAGATACATGTTTAAATACTTAGTGGTAGAATATCACCTTAATTTACTTCCAGATGTTTGGGGTATGGATATATAAATATGTATGTTTGTATGCAAGCATGTATATACACACAAAATGTTAATAACATCATCTGCTGAATCTATGGTGGCATGGATACAGGTCATCCTATATTCATATTTCAACCTTTCTCAATATTTCAAAATTTTCTTAATAAAGAAACTGGGTTGAAATATAAATCATACTGTAGAATTAGATTTATGGCACATCATCTTCAGGTACATCTTAGTGTTCATCTGTCTTCTATACCATCTTATTGAGTCATTTCTACGGAGCTTTTATCTTTACTCTTGATAAAAATCAACTTACACATGGGTCCCCAAACTCAAAACCATATCCCATCAGCTTATACTTATACACCCAAACTGTAGCCTGAACTATTCCCCTGCCGAGAAGTTAAAAAAAAAAAAAAAATCATCTAACCAGCCAGCTTGTGGAAGAAACTTAAAAAATAATTTTAAATGATTAACTAGAAGGTTTCCAAAATAGAGCCAACAGATGATAGAGTGAACTCAGTGCTGAGTTTTTCTAAAATGGAACCCTAGATAAAGTGTTTAAGTAACTCTTGATAGTAAGTACTGTAAACATCATTTAAATCTACTAAATGAGATTGTAACATTAAATAGAGGTAAGGAAATGGTGCAGTTGCCACTGGAATGGAAAATTTGGTGTCATGCCTGGATGTTTTCACACTTGAAAAGTAAGTTTTGTATAAAACTGTGCAACTATAAAACAACTGTAAAATCTTTATTGAGGTACAAAGTATCACAGTAAAATAGTACATATTAAACACTACAAAGTACAACATCCCTAAAAATACCTACTGATCATTCTTTCAAAAATGCTATTATGCTCAACAAAATATTTAAATTTATAAATCTGGACACCTGGGTTCTATCTGATGAATTAATTATCTTTTATAAGAAATATATCATGGGAATTTAGGTTGAATGATTTGGTTCTACAGATCATGAATAAAGTTATAATGAAGATGTGTAGTACGATTATACTTTATAAAGACTAAACCAAGGATGAAATTGGCTCACTTGTACATTCCAAAGCCATAGCTCAGAGCAGTCATCTGGGCCACAGGCAACAAGATAGTTGTCATCAGGACTCCATGCAATGTAAGAAACGCCGTAAGCATGTCCTTCTAATGTTTTAAGCAGTTTTAACAGGTGTGTATCCTAGGAGGGAAAACAGACAACTTAGTTAACTCTCATTTCTAAAGTCACTGTTTTTTGGGCATAAGAACTTAAATAGTTACAAAGATGCGCTTTGATAATATAGTTTAATCTGAGGACATTTTCACAGATTTTGCCTATTCCCTGCCCCTAAGAGAACCTCTAACTTGCTTCATAAAGACTCATTCATGCTGCAACATCCCTTAAGCATCTACTACACATAAGGGCACTGAATGCTAGATGGAAATAAAGATGACACAGACTTTGTACTTAAGAAACTTTAAAGGAAACTTAAAACAGGTATATTAAAAGCTATACCCTCCTTTTAAAAACAGTTTTAATGAGTATCTTAGCATAAAATTCATCCCTTTTAAAGTATATGATTCGGTGGCTTTTAGTATATTCAGAGATTGTGGAACCATCACTACTATCTAACCTGAGAACATTTTCATCACCCCAAAAAGAACCTCCATACTAAGTGGCAGTTATTCCCTATTCTCCCTTCCTCAAGCACTGGCAACCGCTACTTTCTCCATGGATTTGTCTGTTATGGACATTTCATATAAACGAAATTATACAGCATGTCAGTCTTTTGTAATTGGCTTCTTTCACTTAGCATGACGTTTTCACGGTTCATTCCTGTTGTGGAATATATCAGTATTTTATTCCTTTTAATTGTTGAATAGTATTCCATTTTATGCCTATACCATATTAAGCAACATTTGGATTGCTTCTACTTTTTGGCTATTATGAATGCTGCTGCTACAAATATATGAGTTTCTGCATAGACCCATGTCTTTATTTCTTTTGGGTATATGTGTGGGAGTAGAATTGCTAGGTCATATGCCAATTCTGTGCTTAACAATGTGAGGAGCTGCCAAACTCTTTCTTAAGTGTTTAAACCATTTTACACTCCCACCAGGAGAGCTACCACTTATTTGGTGCTAATCAGTATTAGCACTATTCACAATCAATCTCATTTAAATCTCATAAATCGAAAAGGTTAAGAATTATTCTCCTCCCCCATATTATAGGAAAGGACATGAAGATTGAGAAGTTAGAAACAACTTGCCTTTATTGATATTATTACCAGGGATTTGAACCTGAGGTGCCTGACTCTAAAGCTATATAGGGTGAAATATATAAACTGCAAACATGGAAGTGGCAAATGAAAAGACTGGAAAAATTGACATCTTTATTTTAGACTAAAGGGCTAAATCTTATCCTGCAAGTGAAGAACCACTTATGATTTTTAAGCTTGGGAATATACAATATACTTGGCTTTAGGAAGAGAATTCATTAACAGTGTGGAAGAAGAATCAGAACAAAGAGAGACGCAGAGTAAGGACACTCTTAATGAGCCAGCACAACAGCCACATAGTTAAGACAAGAAATGGGCCTTAAACTTAACATGGTCAGGACTGAAAGAGGTTGTGGGACATAAAACTGACATGAGAGGATGAGACAAAAAATGTTGAAAGACTGTCTCTAAATTTCTGTTTTAGGGAATAAAGATGAATGTAAACAGTGTGAAGGAAGCAGAATTTGGGAAGACTAAACTAATGGAGACCAGTTTTGGTTAATTCCAATGCTGATGGAAATTCCAATGGTGGTGACCTACAGTGGATCTGGAACTAGTCTGATAAAACTAGATTGGGAATTTGTTCTGAAAGTTCAAGTTTACAAAGCCATTACTTCTGACTCTTCTTTGGGAAGATGCTAATAGGCCTGGGGTATTAGATCATAGTATCATTAGGTCAAAGTAGCCTGCATAATTTAATAAGCAAGTCAAGTCTTTTGGACTAGCCCAGTATCTTTTAGGAACAAATTTTCATTCATAGTGGTGTTTTAGATGTATACAAAGATTTGCTTCTAAACTAATGACAAACTACTATAGAAGTATTTAACTAAAAACCTAACAATTTCATGCACATTAATTAAAAAAATAGAAAGATGTGAAAAGTTGAAAACAAATGAGAATATTAATATTATATCTTCAGAAGTACAATGTCTTTATAAAGAGTAACCTATTCCAAATGGTAATATCACATTCATGCAATCCACTTAATTTTGCTTGGATTCTGAGGAGGGGAATGGGTAAAGTTCTTTATTGGGAAAAAAGGTAAAAAAACCTGTTAAAAGAAACTAACCACTGGAATAACATCAATTCAAATATTAAGGTACTCTCTATATATTCTTTCTATCCACTAAAAATATACATTCAAAAACAGAACTGATTTTCTTAACAAGTTTTTCAAATAGTATTTGACATAGAAAAATACCATGATACCAAACTCTAAATCACACTGTATCTCAGATTTAAATGTAAGCACTGACTCTGCATTTCCCAAGCTAATCTGGACATAAAAGCCCTTTACATGTAACCACTGTTAACATTTTACATAACCAGTATTCTCATAAAAACACTTTGGGAAACACTGGCATAAAAGTCAGAACTCTTTGGCAAAGTATAGAAGATCCTCCTTGATCTGTTTGCTACTTACTTCATGAACCTCATCTCCTAGTCTACAGTCTTCACCCAAACTGCCCAGTCACATTATCTTTCACCTGAGGGCCAGCTATAAGGTCTTGCCTAAATAATACAATTCTCCTTCATCTCAGGCTTACTTGTCATACTTTATCTTGCTTTCCAATTCCAATAGGATCTCTTTTTTGAGTTCCTGTAGCATTCACTAAGAATAATTACATGTATTATCAGAAGCCCAGTCTGACTTCTATCAAAAAGGTCAAGCACACAGCAGGTGCTCAATAAATACCGATAAACAAAAGGGACTCATACACGGCTGCTAGAAGAATATATGTAATAAAGAAGTTTTGATACGGCTGCTTTCTTTTCAGACATGTTGTAAGTAACTACAGAATGAAAATACTTCTTATCATAATTCAGTTCAGTCACTCAGTTGTGTCCGACTCCTTGCAACCCCATGAACTGCAGCACGCCAGGCCTCCCTGTCCATCACCAACTCCTGGAGTCTACTCAAACTCATGTCCACTGAGTTGGTGACGCCATCTAACCATCTCATCCTCTGTCGTCCTCCTGCCTTCAATCTTTCCCAGCATCAGGGTCTTTTCAAATGAGTCAGCTCTTCGCATCAGGTGCCAAAGTACTGGAGTTTCAGCTCCAGCATCAGTCCTTCCAGTGATAAGGTTGTGATGGATCCCAACCTATTTTTCTAGTCACAGTTCCCATGCTTTGCCTTACTCATCCTATTTGCTTACTAAATAGCAGTTCTTGTACTTGAAAATGCACTTCTTTATTTTCACTAACCACACTGATATTCAGTATTTCCTTCACTCCTGAATACAGGCAATTAACAAGGCAGCATTGGGTGGTATTAGGTGACTGTTAATAATGGAAATTTCAAATATTTTCACATATTATAGCTTTGGATATCTCAAAATTTTATGCTTGTCACTACTTCTAAATTCTTGAAGTTATCAGATCTGCTACTAGAATCTGTTACTATACTTATAAAAAAGTAACATATTACCATACTGTATCTTTTTGTACTATTTTGATAATTATATTTCAATATAATTGGGTTTATCTTTATGATATATACTTGGGCTTCCTAAGTGCTTTGGATTATGCATTTAAAAATATTATTCCGAGGAGTGGGTCCATAGGGTTCAGACTGCCAGAGGAGTACATGGTACAATTAAAGGAAAAAAACTGCCTGCTTTAAGGCAGAGTAGATCTCGTTTATCTTTCTTCATTCATAGCATACTGCAGGTACACAAAAATTGACGTATGCTCTCAAACTGACTCTACTCTTTCTAAAATATTTCCTTCTATGGCCCCCCTTCTCAATACGATTATTTATACTTTTTGATTTTAGGTGAATGACTCCTAAACCAAATACATCTTAACCTATTTGGAGTCATGTACCTTCTTAATTGCTTGGCTGAAAGAAATGGAAATACAAATCTGTACATCACCTGATTATAAAGAAAGACAATTTTGATTTCTGAGGGAACTTAAAATTTTAAATCCAGAATATAATACTTCTCGTACGTATCACTGGGGGGAAAGAAATGTGTGTGTGGGGAAATGTTTAATAGAAGTTCCACAAATTACAGAAGCTAATGAAGGGTTTTGGAAGGCAAAATGGTAAATGAGTCTTTTCTAACCCATGTCAGAATGGTTATTGCATTAATCTGTAAATCAAATACTAACAAAGATAGCCAATTGGCAGGGACATTGATGAGCAGTAGGTCTAGAGTAAAAATATCCCTGGATTTAAGTCTAACTCTGCCATTTACAAACTGTGAGAGCCTGGGTGTTTAACTTTTACCTTGGTTTCCTCATCTGAAAACAGGAGATATTAGTATCTCAAGAGAGTTAATCAGAGGATGAAATTACATAATGTACACACAGACTAGTATAATCCTAGCATGTAACACTCAACAATCCTGATCATATTAATCTCTATGTATTATTTAAACAACACACAAAGAGGTAAGACATGACGAAGATGACAAAAAATGCTCTTGGAAAAGAACGCCATTTATATATGCATACTTTAAAACTATGTACTTAATTAGATGAAAAATTACCTCTTTTTGTAATCTAAACATTCATATTAGAGTACATACCGGATCAACTTGCCATATGATAACTGTCGTATCTTTTGATCCTGTTGCTAATTTAGTGCCATCGTTAGAGAATTTACAGAACCATACTTCATTACAATGCTCCGTAAGTATCTGCTGAGTATAACATGGGAACTGCCTCCTAAAACAAACAAATCCACAAATAATTACTCTTAAAATCAACTAAGAGTAATAATAATGAAAATGTTAAAAAAAACCCAATGAAACATTTTTTGCTCAGATTAAGTCAATTTATATAAATAAAAATTAACCAGGTCTTCATGTTTGTCTGTGTTAAGTGGCTGGGATCAGGCTGTTCTAGAAGAAATAATGTACATTTTCACTGATATAAAAGCAAGTTGGTGTGACAAACAGAATAGGCACTGTAGAGAATTTGGGGTTACAAGCTTTGGTATCTTTGCCAAGCCATTTAACTCCTGCATCTCAGCTCTCTCATCTATAAAATAAGATGAATCTACCAAGGTTCTTAGGGTTCCTATAAGGATGAGAAATACATAAAAAATTCCTGGAATGCAACAGCCATTCAAAAGTGGACTGCTAGTATTACTTTGGGGACAGCACAAGAGAAGTGCAATATATGGTAGATGCCGTAGGGGTCAAAGTCTTAAGAACGGGGGCAGAAGAGTCTGAGAGACTCAGGTTCATATCCTGGCTACTTACTGTGATTCTAAGAAACCTAATCTCTCTAAATCTCAATATATCCAACCATAACCTAAAGACAAGAGTACTTTGTAGAATTCCTTATACAAGGATGAAATAAAAAGGATGAGACAATGAATGTAAAGCATTTAAACTGGCTCTGATGTTTAGCTAGTACTTTATAAAGTTGCAGTTATTATATATTAAAGACAGAATTCTATGATTAACTTTACTGTTAAAGATAAAAAAGTTAAGACTATTCTCATTAAGTATTCACTTTTAAAAACCATTCTATCCTTTTCCAGTTTATCAGCACCGTTCAATAGAGCTTCCTGTGGTAATTCCAATGTTATATACCTGCACTATACAATCTGATAACCCTAGCTGTATGTGTCTACTGAGCACTTGAAAGGTGGCTAGCATATTTGTGGAACTTAGATTTTTTTCACTTAATTTAACTTGAATTATTTTTCATTTAAATTTAAATGTAATCAGTGGCTACTGTTAGGACAATACAGATCTGTACTGTAAAAGTTACTTAAACATTAATGGGTAAACTTGTTGTTTTAGGTTGCTAACTCGTGTCCGACTCTCTTGTGACCCTGTGGATTGTAGCCTGCCAGGCTCTTCTGTCCATGGGATTTCCCAAGCAAGAACACTGGAGTGAGTTGCCATTTCTTTCTCCAGGGGGGCGTCTTCCTGACCCAGGGATTGAACCTGCATCTCCTGTACTGGCAGATGGATTCTTTACCACTGAGCCACCAGGGAAGCCCCTCTTTGTATGGGAACACCAAAGTGGCACTCAAATAGTCACTATTTTATTATTACTTAACCTTCTAAAAAGACTAGTAACTAAGCCCTTAGTTTATTAAAAGGCTAACTTTAGGGTATTAAAATGATAGTCTATCTTTGTTTTCAAATAAATTTAAAATTTGTTAAAAATATAAGGATCTTCCTAAATCAAACTGAAAAAAGTAGCATTTAAATCAAGCTAAATACCTTAACACTCTATAAATATTTTATGATCCTTTACTAAAAACTAATACTTATAAAAATAAAAAGCTATCTGTGGAAACATCCTTCCATTGATTGTTGGTGGGAAAAAAACCCACACACAAAAAAAACTTCTACAGATAAAAAAAAAAAAAATCCTGTACTTTACTGTTCAAATTTAACCAAGAAATATATAAATGCACTAATTGTGAAAAATATAAATATATATAATCTAATAAAATCTCTTCAATGCAGATCAGGAGAAAAAAAATTCTGGTGTTGTGCTGACTGCATAAACCCTAGTACTACAGAAATCTGAACAGTGAAGAAGTAGTAAGGAAGGTATTGTGAATGTATAGTAGGCAACTATTTTAAGTTGGCTTTAAAGTGGAGGTATTGCAGCGGGTGGGGGGGTGGGTGTGCAGTGACAACTAGGAAGACCTCCAATCATCAATGGTTATTTCTGAGGAGCAAGAACTCTTTCATTCCTATGTAAATAGAGTGCTTTCTATGCAGGTTTGTAGGAGCCTGATCCCTGAGATGAGGGTTAGGAAAAGTCAGACTAAATAAATATTGTCTGTCATTTACTTTCACAGATACTGGCATAGAAATTAAAGAACTTAAGAAAAATGGATGTCATGTTCTCATACACCTCAGTTTCCAAACAGGAAGGCAAGCTCTCAACTTACTGAAACCTCTTGAACCATAAAGTCTACCATATATACCTTTCAATGTATACCACCAGCAATAAATTCACTATCAAAAAAAAATTCGGGTTCACAATTGCCTTAATTTTAACACTGATCTCAAATTTTCAAAGGAGCTATAAAATATGAAACCATATAGTCTTCTAATCTATCTTCTCCTCCTACCTCTGTTCAACTGAAATGAGAAGACTTAAAAATTCTCATAAGCAAATAAAAAAGCAATGTTAAGGAGTAACAAGGGATAAATGAAAAGGATCTCTAATCACTTCCTTTAAGTGCACCAAGTAATTATCCAATACTTTACAATAGTTCAATTATTACTATTTTTTAAATTGCAATGGGGGACGGTGAAGTGAGAAATCAACTATATATGAAAGTAGTTTATGAGCAAGTAAAGATTATCTTAAATCACAGTGTATATGGACACATATATATGTTTTATGATTATTCAGAAATTCCTCATTTTCCCGAAGCTCTCACACATATACACTCTTATTCTTCCTAGTCATGTTATTTTCAATAGTTCTCCAAGGATCTTTGACAAAAGAAATAGAGCATGTGCATTGCAGCTGTAATGTTTGGATCACTAGACCCAAATAATTTCCTTCTGGAGTTTGAAAGCTTTCATATCTTGTTTTTCAGTATCTTAAAAATGAAAGCTCTGCTGAAATTTTGGAGATCATTATTAAAATGATAGGGACTTTTATACTCAAAATAATCCTAACATCAAAGCCATGAAGCCTGAATTCTTATAAGTTAAACTATGCAGATGCATAGGTTATGACAACAAAACCCAAACCAGAGAATTAATACCTGTTATTACAAGTATTTCTAGTCAAAGGTTACCTTCAACTAAAAAGCAGAGCTTCCATTATGAAAAGTACTTCCATGATCTTCATGAGCATAAAATAATTTGGGCCACAGTTAAAATAATCATAATGTCTGGGAGGGGGTGGATGGGGAGGGGGCATCCACCTCTGGGTGGGGGTGGGGATTGGGGAGGGTAATAACTAAATGGTCTCTGGCATTCAAAGACAACAAAGGCTTGGACCACTGGCATTCTCACACAGGATCACTTACAATTTCTTTAAAAAAAAAAAAGGCCAGATACAAAAAATGACCAATCAAACCCACAGATAAGTAAAGGAACAAACAGGCCAACCAGCTTCAGTTCGCAAAGAGTAATTTCCTATACAAACATATACAAATTTCTCTTAATTGTCAACTTTAGCGGTTCTAGCTGTATTTGTAAATGCTAAAGCAAACATGAATTGCTTTATGGTGACAGGATAAAACTCTTAAAACAAAATCCTAACATTTTAATAAATTTCGTGAGTTTGCAAAATGTTAGCCTACTTTAAAATATAAAACATTTTCCTCTTACCTACTACAAACATGATCTATAAGCAGAGACACAGAATCTAGATTACTATCAAGTTTGGTATTGTGATAGAGGCACCGATCCCTTTGTAGTTCCACCGCCTGCCGCAGGAGAGTCTGTAAACGCCGTGGGGGAAGCATCACTGATGGTGGTAAATAGGCTTTAATAGAAGATATTTTTAAAAAGAGAAATAAAAATTAAAATTAAAAACCCAAACAGAACAGTTTACTTTTACTTAGGACATCTGACTCATCTTCTATTGTGCCTGCCCCTACCTGCGTGGTGTCCCGACCTTTAAACAGAGCAGTTCTGGGTGCAATGAAGTAACATGTAAGCTTTATGAGTATCTGTCAGCAACTACAGCTACGCTGTAACTAGAATGAATACACTTGGGTAGGAGAGCTTTAATTTGCAAGTGAATTTCCTAAAACAACAACAAAAACATAACAAAAACAAAAATTCGACAGAAAATGAAAAGGTAGTGATGATGAAAATAAAATCTAAAGATATTTGTGTCCCACAGGTAGACGAAGCATCACTAAAAGTATAAGAAAAATCTCCACTTAACAAGAAGCAAACCAAAATGGAGGAAGAGCTCAAGTTCCAGGTTTCATCAAATTGCATCTAATGCCAAGGTACTGTGAAAATGCAGGGAATAACTGGTGTTTTTATTATCGATACCAATCTATTTCAATCCTTTAATGCCTTATCCCTCCACAACATGGTTTTCTGATTCTGAAGTATCTCCACTCTCACTTCAGTATGAAAACATAGGATATGGTTTAACTAAAGAGGGAAAGAGTTTTTTACTATAAAGATGTGGCAAAAAGGAAATGTCTGCTGTAATTTGGAAGTTATATAAAGATATCTGGAGGGAAGGTAAAACAATTTACCAAAGGAAACTCGTGCTTTACGCTTGAAATCAACAAAAAAAATAGGCACACCTCAGAGGTTTTGAGGGTTCAGTTCTAGATCACTGAAATAAAGTGAACATCACGATAAAGTGAGCTACAGAAATGTTTTTGGTTTCCCAGTGCATATAAAAGTTGTGGTTATACTATACTGTAGTGTATTAAGTGTGCAACAGCATTATGTCTAAAAAACTATACAAGCTTTAATTAAAAAACACTTTATTACTAAAAAATGCTAACCATAATTTGACAACTCAGGGTTGCCACAAACCTTCAATCTATAAAAATATGCAGTATCTGTGAAGCACAATGAGGTCTGCTTCTATCTAAAACACTTGTGGCTTAAAGCTGTGGTTTCCATGTTTTTTCTCTAACCACAGTACTTCTCCCCCAAACAAAATCTTAAGGGGAGCATCACTACATAAAAGAAATGGAAGGAGACAAGCTCTGGGACCAGCATCCACTCACTGACTCCTGAAGTTTAGCTTCTTTGACTCCATGGTGGATTTGGAAGCCTCTGGTTTAAAGGGCGTCCTAATGGATGTCCCCGCTCATTCCTCCTATATAACTACTTGATAAGAGTATGTCTAGATGTAAGTCTTGCTAATGGATTCATAGTATCCCTTCTAAGAGAACATACAGAAACATCAAAGATGAAGATGCTCACTCTGAAGTTTGTCCAGCAGTTTGGATCGGGAAGCTGTTCCTTTGCCTTCCCATTCTGCTTTTGCACGTAGGTCTTCTGCATGGCTACACATCAGATACCTAAAAAATTATGACAAAGAAAGCACCAAGTATCAGACCTTTTTCTTGGGATTAAGCATCATTGATAAATACTGCTTATACTCTGGAGATCTAGTTCTCACAAGAAATATATATCAAGAAGAAATTTCTACAGTGGACCCAATTCATTAATACAATCTGGCACCTGAATATAAGTTACAGCAGAACAGACATTATTATTTGCTATCAATTAATAGAATGTATAGATTTGGTACTTTCCTTATAGCTCAGCTGGTAAACAATCTGACTGCAATGCAGGAGACCTGGGTTCAATTGCTGGGTTGGGAAGATCCCCTGGAGCAGGAAATGGCAACCCACTCCAGCATTCTTGCCTGGAGAATTCCATGGACAGAAGGGCCTGGTGGGCTACAGTGCATGGGCTCACAAGAGTCGGACATGACTTAGTGACTAAACCACCACCAGTATCCTTAGATTTACTGTTACGTATCATTATACACATGTAGCTCTTATGGTGTGCCGGGCTCTGCTCTTTACTAAGCACTCAACATATATTGGTTCATTTTATGTTCATAACGATCCTCTACGAAGTAAACACTATTATTCTATTTTTATAAATGAGGAAACTAAGGCACAGAAAGCTTAAGGAACTGGCATAGGAGAGGCAAAGTAGGAAAATAAATTGAGGCATTGTAGCTATAGAACTTGCTCTTAATCACTATGCTAACTTAATTGCTCCTCAATAGTTAAGACAAAACAAAACAAAAAACCCCCAACAAAAAACCTTCAAAGATATTCATACTAAGTTAAATAAACAGAAACAACATATCTTCAAGAGTTTATCATAAATGCCACTCAAGAAATGGTATAACTGGATAATCATCTTTGTGTGATCTTATGAAAGTTATTGAGATCCCAAAGAAGAACATTTGGGTACTATTTTATTACTCACTATATATGCCAAAGGAGGTGTAAGTGCTAAATTCATGGATTCTGGAGAATATATAAAGGCCCCCTGCTGGAAGTCTGACTCTAACCTTGTTCTACCTCTTCTCAGAACTGGCTTTAAAAGTAAAAGAAGCGAAGGCATTAATCAAACATGGAGATTAGACCTGGCAAGTAACTCTCCTCCTATTCTGCCTCAGACTCTGGCCTCAGACCAATCTGTTCTTATTTGTAAAAAGGATACTAAGAAGGGAAGTAGTAAGGATTAAATAAGATGGAATACATGAAGTACTTGGTCTACTATCTGGTATATATAAATTTATCAGTTAACATGAGTATCACCACTTTCTTAAACTGCATACTGCATTTAGCAAATTGCATTTAGCAGCTAAAGAATCTAATAGCCTCTTACCCAATAGCAGGACTACTTGTTCTCCTGATATTTGCTATATAAATATGCCTTGACTGGAGCTTCCCAGGTGGCACTAGTGGTAAAGAACCCACCTGCCAATGAAGGGGACTTGATGTGGGTTCGATCCCTGGGTGGGGAAGATCCCCTGGAGCACAGTACGGCAACCCACTCCAGTATTCTTGCCTAGAGAATCCCCATGGACAGAAGAGCTTGGCGGGCTATAGTCCAAAGGGTCGCAAAGAGTCAAACATTACTGAAGCGATAGAGCATGCATACATGCCTTAGCTGATGAGAATTTACTTTTTAATAGTGTAAGTAATCAGACTCACAAAACCCCATAAAAGAAGTTGGACACTACAAAAATTTTGGTTTCTAAAATAACTTTTTGGGAGGAAAATTATTAAGAATTTTATGAAAAACTGTTTTCTTTAAAAAAAATTTCCAAAAGTTATCCATGATTACTTCTGCTTCCTTTTGAAAATACAGATTATACTTTAAGGTTTCAATGTATGTCTGTTTATGGGGGGGGGGTCACATAGTATAACTCAAAGGACACTGAACTAAGAGGAAAAAACCCTGTCAAATTTGATATCTGCCCTCTATGGGCAATTTCCTTATATGAACAATGTATGTCACAGTTAAGAGATTAAAATGCAAGGATGAAGTTTTAAGTTTTTTGTTGGAAGAAGTGGGTAGAGGATCTTACCACTTACTGAGATGAGGAAAACTAGAGGAAGAACAGGTCTGTGGGGGTGGGTGGAGGGATCATGGGAATCAGGAATTTTTGTTCTGAACACGTAACTTTGAGATACCTATTACACATCCAAATGGACACTATCAAGCAGGCTATTAGATATATACGTTAGGAGTTCAGATGAGGGTAATTTTTTGAGCCACTGGCATATAGATTGTAGGTGAAGCCATGGCACAGAAGGAGATCACATAGGAAGTGTGTGTAGACAGAACAGAGGGAGATCCAGAACCAAGGTTTTGGGCCCTCTAACATTTAAAGGGTTGATGTGAGGATAAAATGAGACTGTGTATATAAAATGCTTAGCAAGGACTTGCTACAAGTATATGTTTAAAAAAATGCAACAACACTGGAAACTTCACTGCTTATTGTATCTACAGAACATTATGCCATAGGACTTTTACAGAAGATCATGAAATGGCATTTCATTGTCGATACATATTTCTTTTCATTCACTTAAATACCTCTATTCTAATATGGAAAGCTTCCTAGGATGACAAAAATAGTTTGAACACACATAAGTGAAACTACCCAACAAGTATCACCCAAGAATTTAACAATACTCAGATCTTGGGAAAACGTTAAAAGAAATGCAACTCTGGAATGGTAACCTTGATAAAAATAGCTTCTTCCTCAACCTGAAGTCTAAGAACTGAGCTTCCTTACCCACTAAGAACATGAATGCGCTCTGTATTGTATTTCAGTGGCGTCAATTCACAGCGTAGAACTTGAAGTGCCTCCAGGACCTTGCCATCCTCCAGGTATTCCAGGTACTTCTGCTGCAGCAGCAAAAACTTCATCCTCTGACATGACAGAAAGCAGCAGTCAGGGGAAAAAAGTTGATGGAGGTTTCAGAAAATGTTTGTGCCTAAACAGAACAGTAGAAACCATTCTACTATGCCCTTTGAAAATAATTTTTATAAAGCTTTAAAATGACTCAAAATATCTATTTAATAGGGTCACAACAGATGACATGTGACTCAATTGCTCAATTTCACATCTTAATAAAACTCTGCTTTGAATGAATAATCTCAAATTAGAAAAGATCATTAGTGACCAAGGCATCAACATTGGAGAAAACTTATTCTGTCCTCAAAACATTCACCTATAATTTTATTTCTGTGAAAATTTAGAACTATTTCAAATATTCTAAATTTGCTTTTAAATATGTCTGACTTCTCTAATGGGTATTGGGGGGATTCATGCAACAAGTTTAAAAAAGATGGCAGAAAAACCAGTTAATGAAGGAATTATTCAAAAGCCACAATGTGAAAGGACTAAGTAGACCAAAAGCAGAACTGGAGCGCTGGGTCAAAGCTACAAAGTGTCAGATTTTGGCTTATCAAAGATAAGAGGAGTTGACCAGCAACTGGACTAGAGGTTGGCGTGCAAAGCACTGGGTTTCCTATGATTAAAGTGGACAAGCATGAGCTTGATGGACTCACTCTCTCCAGGTGGCAATAAAGGGATGGCTACAACTGAAGGTTAAACTTGAAGGTCTTTGTGTATTGGTAGCATTTCATCGTGATGCATTTCACTATGAAGCACTACTATCAACTCTTCCCTCCCCACAAAGGACAAACCATTTCCAGCTTATGGTGAAGTCCTTGCACATTTAGGTTTTTTCTGATATATGTTTAACTTTAATACTTTTAATGTTCCTTTACTCCGTTACTTTAACTTGAAAGTGATCATCACTCATTTAGCAGCTTTCTGCTAGACCAAAGAGTTTTTACTAACATTAAGTTTGGAATTTCTTTTAAACCTTAAACCTAATTAAAGACCATTACTTGGAGGGTTAGGGTTTCATCTATCATATCTGCTACTTGTGGCGCTTAAGCAAGCCAAATGATGCAGATAGAAAAGTTGACAGGAAATGTTAGTCATACTTAGAGATGCCAAGGAATATAGCAGTAAAGATCTCAAATCCATTTAAAAGAAAACCTCAAATGACTTTTTTTCTTCAATAAGACGCTTACTTTAAAAAATAAGGTACTGCTGTCAAAAATGGTGTGGAGAAATTACCTTTTACTTAAAAATTAACAGTATAATGAAATGTTCTATAGGATTTTCTTTTAGGGAGTCTTTAGAAAGGAAAGCTTAACCTACAAGTTTATAAAAATGGTTTCTAAAGAAAGTAAATGAAACATACCCTCCCATGTAACTTAGGCATACGTTTAAATACATCTTTTACTTATACATTGCTTATGTTTGATAATAACCTAATCTTTCACCGACAATTAAAGAACAGAAAAAATTTCAAACTATGAGATAAGCTCCTGTAACTCTAGAAAAATTACATTTACCAAATTTTACACATAAAGTTAGACTAATGAATGTTTCAGAAACAAGTTACCAAGATGCCTTGAAACATATAACCTAATGTTAATCTCTAGATGGCAGATAAAATATTTAAAGTCCATCATGTGACAAAAACCAAGACTAAATAAAAAAATCTAAAAATCAAAGGATTTTTAAGTTACTATGGGTATTCTCACCATTTTATCTTCTGAAAAGAACATCAACTCTTTATGAAAATGAAGCATTCATATATTTCCATTTATCAACAAACTGTTAAAGAGTTTCATTTTAGACAGTGTTTTTGAATCAACCTCGAGTATCTTTTACTTGCAGAATTTTTTCATTTAAACGCCATTGGTGGCTTATGTATTTAATTTCACTAAATTTTCTTAGTAATTGAGAATTTGGGGGAAAATTTTGTTTTAATTCAGGGCACGTCTTAATTTGTGGGGTATAAATCATTTAGGTCCTATGTATGCCTCCTTGCCCATTCCAATCTGTGTAGGGACAGTGCCCCAAGAGCTATTTCCTATTTCCCCCTTACTTTCCCATCAATATCCTACTACAACATGCTCCTCTCTTTCTAAGGGGCAGAGGCAGGGCAGGAGAGAAGAGAAAGGCAGAGTAAAACTTTGAGAGAAGCCAATATAAACACACATTTCTGCATGTACAGGGAATGCTATAAAAGCAGTGCAAGAACATTTCTCTATGAGTCATTTTATCCAGACTAAGACACAGAATATCCTCAAACAGATACCAATTTCTGGTAGTGTGCATGGTAACTAATGTTACTGGCCAAGAACAGCTAGAGTTCTGGTTGAGAAACTGTTTATTCTGCTAACAATCAATTTCAGTATTTGACACATATGATAAAGGTGGAGAAAGTAAAGCCATTATTTTACCTTCCAAAATTTAAAGCGCAAAAGTATAAATACAATTTCAAAAAAATGAACATCTTTCACAAAAGATGTTAATTATTTACTGAAAAAATTTAAAGAATCAAGCAAAATTAAAGCTTGCTGAGGTTGGGATATGGTTAAATGATGACATGCTTCTTAAATGAAGGAAAAAAGAAAACAGGTTGAAAAAATAAACTCTTCTTACATCTTTCCCCACCTCCTAACTAGACCTCTGTAAGAGATTATTCTTAATCTTTGATAATTTTTCAGCATCTCTGGTCCTAGCAATAATTCTTTCTCTTTTATTATCTAATAAAAACTTGAAATTGGTAAGTGACTAGGTAGGATAGCTTGAAAGATAGTGTATGTGGTAAATCCTGCATATGAGGTGAACCTGCATAACCTAGTGCATGTGGTAAATCTTTAGGATTTAGGTTGTCCCCCACCACCCTATCCACTATTTGGATTTACTGTTTTCTCCCATATAATTAAACTGAACTCAATGTGAAGTTCTGAAACTCAGAACTTACGATATACACAAAGTCTGGTTATCAAGGGCAGACTCCTAGCTAACTTAGTAGTGATTCTGACTAACTCTGAAATAAGGTTATAACCAAGTTATATCAATTAAATCACGACTCAGAGAAAGGGGAAATGAATTATATTTAAACCATGGCTTTCAAAACGCCTCACTATTTGACTTTAAAATACACTAGTAAATTTTTGTACATCAAGTTAATATTTGAACACTTTTGTTAAGCATGTTTCTATTATATTAAGAATCAAACATTTCTAGACATATAAAATTTTCTATGTTATTGATCTCAAATATCTACCCAAATTCTCTAGACATGGCTAAGCATATCTGAACCCAAATTAAAATATGTTGATTCATAGGCTCAGGTTCCAGAAACTCCAGAAAAAAATTCTGCTATTCGTAGAATCATTTGACTACGAACAATTAAAAAATATGGGGGCTGAGAGGGAGAGTGGACTGGGTCAAAAACATTCAGGTTTAAAAAGAAAATACAATTTTAGTCTAGACTAAGTCATCAAATGTGTCTGGGTATACAATTAAAATAATTATGTTTTTTAAAAAAACCCAAATAGTTGTCTTCTAAGGTATTATTACAAATTTATGCTTACATTAGATTATCTTTTAGAGATGGAGTGGAGGAAAGGAGTATATCTAAACATAATTAGGTGAAAAAATGTGACCTAAATCTTTAAAAGCAATTGATTCATTAATGTTTAAAGTGAGATACAGTTGGAACCCCTTTCTTTTATAAATACCTAAACAGTTTGATGGTGTGAGGCTCAGCCAGAGATTTTATCTTCAGCTCTTATTAGATCCTAGAATGTTCTATAGACTGAACAGGCTGTAAAAAGAAAGGATTCCTCCTTATTATCTACAACTACCTCTCATCAGTTTACATGTTGCTTCTAATGAAGATTTCTAATGAGATATTTATAATCAAAATCCAATACAGAAGTCTCAAATTACTACAAATAAGTAAGAAAAAAAGAAGTGAGCCTACTAATAATTTTTACTACAAAGTTACAGATACAATTTGGTTGAAGCTTAAAAAAGGAAAACGATCCTCCAAGAAATCACACATTTATTTTAAAATAGTCCATGGGCAAGTTCTCTACTGTCACCATACAAGTAGTGCTAATGTCCAATGGGAAAGGAACCCCAACTCTTATTTTCTTTTTATTTGTCTTTGTATTAGGGTCACCTCCATTTTGTCAGGGCTAACAATGCATTAAAAAATTGCCCAGTGAAAATTTACTTGGGTATCACTTAAAAAAAAAGCAATCCCCAAACATACTGATTGGGGAAAATTTACTTGCTAGAAAATTTGCAATCTTTCTGAATATAGATGTTTAACTTCTCTGTTTCCATTTTAAAAATTTACCACAGAATTGATTATTTCATGAGTTAATTTATTATCAGGCATCTGATTCAATAGTAACTTAAACATTTTAGTTATTTTAAGTGTTTATGGGGGGAAAAACCCACAAAACAGTAGATCATCAATTTAAATGAATCCATATTTGTTCATATGGCGCCTCCCTTATTTCACTTGGAGTCCATTCTCTAGGATTATATTTTTATAAAAGATTATATTAAGAATTTGAAAACTCTTATATTAAGATTGTCTTAAAAAAAAAATCCCAAAAACAGAACAGGAGGGTCTATTAGGTTTATAGACAAAGGTAGAAAGATTAGTGTTTGACCCAATTAAAAAAAAAATCAAAATGTAACAGTCAACAAACAGCTGGTTTCCCTACTTCACTTCCTATTCCCCTTCTTTCCCTCCCCCACCAGACAGGAAACTGCTTTTGACAACAAATGAATCAGCTAGAAGTTAAAAAGCCAGCAGCCAGCAGCTGATTCTTCATGGTTTCCAATCACAAAGACTTAGGAAAAAAAACTGATCCCCTCCTTTCCCTCACCAACATCTACTGAAGAATTAAAGCCTATTAGTATAAAAGATTCCTTAAGATTTATGAAAGAGGCTAACAGGTTAAACTTTGACATTGATCCTGTCAGGAAATAAGGGCAATAGGCAGAGCCCAATGGTCAAATTTGCATGAGTCCTCCACCAGAGTGATTTATGTCATACAAACTTTGACACTGTCAGTTCACACAACTGGAAGGCAGGAATGGAAAATGATGAGCACACCAATGGAGCTGGTTCGAGTTAATTATAATTCCCAAAGATTGTTTTTTAAAAAAAGATACTTAATGTGGTCAGCTACTTAAGGTTATATAGATATACATACACCCAAAAATGTTTTCTTTACCAGCACAGTATTTTAAAGAATAAAAGGATAATTTATTCTTGATCCTATAAATATAAAACTCCTATTAATAGTATTGAGAGTGTAAAGATCTTTCAGTATAACTTAGTAGAGGCTTAATTTATAAACTAGGTTCAAAGGATATATTTATTAAATATGATTTTAAAAATATAAAGCTCAAACTTTAAAACACCATCAACATTCATCTTAGTTTACAAAGGTAATGATATGAAAATTACGGCCTTATCTTTTATAAGAAGCAGAAGCCTAGACTTATCAATAACCTACTAACATAAGCATAAATGTGAAACTAAGAACAAAAGTGTATTTACCACAATTATTCCCAACAACGTTTGAGAGATTTCAAGTGCGCCTCTTACCACAATAGCATGAGGAGAATGCACTAAAGGCTTTAGTTCATTCAGGTCATTTTCTGCCTGCAAAAATTGGTATAAGAGAAAAACAGAAATGTCACAAAATGCACATCAAATATATAATTTTAGCAGCAGTTACACAGCTCTATATGCCCTACTTTACCTTATCCCAGTCTCCTTCCATGACATGATTTCGGAATTTGGTAGCAGAAGGATGTTCTAAACGACATCCTGACTCTTGCATGAGGAGATCAACAGTCTGGCTGCAGGAGAGATACAGTGTAAAAAAGACCTGACCAACTTTAGGGTTTACTCTTCCAAATAAACTACTGTCTATGAAAACAGTTTCAAAAGTTCTTAAGCTAACCTCATGATGAAGGAAAAAGAAATAAACAGCTTTGATGTGCTTGGCTAAACAAACTTGAATTTTAAACTGCCATCTACGTTTACATCTAAAGTCAAAAACCTTCTTGAAACCAGAATCAAAATAAAATTCTTCCTTCATTTTATGCCTTTAATGAAGTATAAAATTTCTAAAAATGTGTTGTAACCAACCGGTTAAGACACATGAAAAACCATGATTTACATACTAGCCACATTACTACAGTTTGAAAGATTTTTAAAAAAATTGTTAGTTCCATACAAGGTGATGGAAATGACCTGTATTAGGTTAAGAGCCTTACATCCAGGTATTATGTCTGCAAAGAAATTCTAACAAGTCAATCTCTAAAATTAAAATAAATCCAGCATCAAAAAATCATTCCCTTTCTCTCTATACTAAAAATAGCAAATTTACTATGGTGTAGGTTCCAAACAGTCACGAGTTATTTCCTCCTGCTGCTGTCAGCTTGCTTCTTGTCTCAGTAATAGGTTCTGTTAGCATTTACAAAAATCTGTTTTCACACTAATCCTTTTCCTTAGGGAACAAAGTGAAATCTTCCTTCGATACATTTCTTTCAGAGCTTAAACGATTCACCACATGTGGTTTCTTCCATCAGATATTTTGATATCTCTAAGAATCTTTATCCATCTTACATACTTATGTTTCAATGCTTTCTTATTCAGCTCCATTTTTCAGCAAAAACAGTGCAATAATCTGCCTGAGAATCAAAATACTTATGTCACTCTTAAAAATGCTCTTTCACCTTCTCCCCAGAACAAATCTATAAATCCAAAAATACTAAGTGAAGGCTAGGTCTAAGAACTTATTTTATTGAATCTATGCTTTGAAGCTGGAAACTGACTGTTGCATGTTGTTTCCTAGTCTTATTCTGTCCGGTTCCTCCGCCAGGCTCCACGGTACTCCCACCAATCCTACCGTCCACCCCCGCGCTTGGTTTTTCTTTGTGTGTATACAAAACGGGGGTGGGGTGGTGGGTTGGGGCCAAGGTCGTCTACCTTCACCCTACTTTAAGTACACAAGGCCATCTAAATTGTATCTGAAAATAAATGATTCACCAGATTCGATGTCCCTTTTTCAGAGGCAACCGCTTTCTTGGTATTACACTGGGATTTCAGACAAGTTAGTGGTAGGCCTCTTGCACACACACACACACACAAGGGCCTTTACATGACATCAACATGGTATCTTACTTCATTA
The DNA here is from genome assembly GCF_023699985.2 of Odocoileus virginianus. Classification (NCBI taxonomy): domain Eukaryota; kingdom Metazoa; phylum Chordata; class Mammalia; order Artiodactyla; family Cervidae; genus Odocoileus; species Odocoileus virginianus. The sequence goes on along the minus strand of NC_069684.1, from coordinate 51,174,784 downwards.
TTCCCATCAGATTTATTTAGCAGCCTCCTTCCGAATGATCCCAGCCCCTCAGTTCCCATAAACACTTGTAACTGATTGTCTTTCCTGATTGGTAGTTTGCCTGGGTCGTCTGTCATGGTTGGGGGTGGGGAGGTGTCCCACAAAGATGCCTCTGAGATACACTTGAAAAACAAATCCTCCAAGGTTCATTATTTCCACCAGCTCTAATCCACCCCTCCCCCAACACATACAGAGACACACTCCCGCATCTGTCTTTATTGACAGACAATTAAGCTCTGAAGGTGTGTGGAGAGGGGTGAATCTTTGGGCTCCTTCGCCCCCTCTCCCCCAACCCTCCCAACCGCCTGTCTCCTCTCACAATTTGTCCGACTGATTGATTTTCCCTTATTTCCCTTCAGGTCAGCTCCTCCTCCCTGGTCAGCCTGGCTGGGCCGCGTCCTCCCGTGTCCTGGGCCCAGCAGTAATTCTCACTCTTTGACTGAGCTCCTTCCAGCGCGCCCCGCTCCCCTCGCCTCCCCGCCAGCTTCGGTCCCCTCGGTCCGTCCACACCAGCTTGCCTGTAAGGGATACTTACTTGAGCCCTAAGCCATTCAAGTGCTGTCCTATTAGCCTAATGACATCCTCATCTGACTGGGAGAGCCGCTTCTTCTTCTTGAGGCTGCTGCCCAGTTCGGGGGTGGCCAAGGAAGAAGAGGCGGCGGTGGTGGCAGAGGCAGCGGCGACGGTGGCGGAGGCAGCGGCGGCGGCCCCGCCGGGGACCCCGTTATTGACATTCAGGCTGTTGCTATTGTTGCTGGCGGCGGAGGGGGCGGAAGGCAGGAGCCCATTGGCGTGGGCCAGGTCCCCCGCGGACGACGAGGACGAGGGGGACGACTCCCCGTTCTGGGCCGACAGGCAGGCGAGTTCCTGGGTCTGTCCCTGGCCCCCGCCGCCCCCTCCTCCGCCGCCGCCGCCGCCGCCGCCGCCTCCTCCTCCTCCTCCTGCCCCGTTGGCCTGCATGATGCTGCCGCTGACCAGGCTGTGGCCGCTACTTCGGTGGGGGACGGCAGCGGCGGCGGCGGCGGAAGGGGCAGCAGCCGGGGGGAGTCCCACCACTACCACCACGGAGGAGGAGGAGGAGGACGACGACGACGACGAGGACGAGGACGACGAGGACGGAGGGGAGAGGCCTGCTCTGCCTGCCGAAGCCCCGGGCTCTCCTGCTCCCTCCGCCGCCGAGGCTCGGGGTTTCTTCCGCGGGGGCGGGGAGGCTCCGCCGGTGTCCGAGTCGGAGGAGGAGGAAGCGGAGGCCAGAGTTTCCTCGCCGAGAGAGGCCGTGGTGGGAAGCCGGTGGGGCGAGGCGGGGGAGGGGAGGCGGGGGCCGGGGACAGGGTCGGGGTGAGGGGGGGCCGGGGAGGCGGGGAGGGGGGTCAGGGTAAGGGGTGAGAGGAGGGGGAGGAGGAGGGAGAGGAGGAGGGGGAGAAGGAGGATCCGGGCCCTTTCCCCCCCCCCCCTCCCGGAGGCAGCTCGGGGTGCGCGGCCCGGGGGTCGGGCCGGGGGGGGCGCCGCGGGGCAGCTGCGGGGGGCTCAGGGCCCGCCGCTGGGCTAAGCCCCGGCGGTGGTGGCGGCGGCGGCGGCGGGCGGCAGCGGAGGCAGCTGCCGCCTCTGTCCTCGGGTCCGCTCCGCTCTGCTCCCTGGTGTGTTGATTCTTCCCCCAGCTGCTGCCTAATGGAGTCCAGGCGCTCGCGTCACAGGAAATGCCTATACTGCCCTCCTCACTCACTTCCGGTGGCAGGTATGGAACCTATAGGGGGGCCTGTCACCCGGCACGTGCGCCGGGGGCCGGCCGGGCGGGAGGGGAGGAAGGCCGGCGGGCCGGCGGGGGGCCGACCCCGACCCCGACCCGACCCGACCAGATCCGCCCCGGAGCCCGGGCCTGGCCAGCTGGGCCTCGCCCCCAGCGCCCCTGGCAGGGCTGCCTCGGCGAGGAGTAAGTTTGTAACCGCCCTCCGAGGCTGGGCGTGCACAGGAGGGCGGCGATCTCGATCGTGTGCGCGAGAAATGTGCTTGTGGACCCCGGGGTGACCTAGAAACGCCAGGGGTGCGGAGGGACTGCAGATTCTCCATCCCCGGCCGAGGACGGGGTCGAGCAGGTGGCGAGGTTTTTGTCACGAGAACGAAGAGGCACAGGGCTGTGATAGGCCCTGTCGACTCTCTCAATGGTAACCAGGACTAGCCAGCTCTCGGTTTGAGTGTGGAAAAATCGAATTTCCACAGCCAGGTGCAACACACAGTTGTCCTGCCTGGGCCATCCCTGGAGGTTTGAGATGATGAGCCTGGGAGACTGTGTTCCACCCGGGGGAGATGGAATAATGGCTAAGAGCAATATCTGATGGGGACAAGGAGTCAGAAAAAGGCTGTGGGTGTAGAGAGGCGGGGAGGGACTCTGCAGAGGGGCTTTCACTTAGCTTTTGCCCAGCATCTCCTTCTCCCTTCCAGTTGCCTCTTGAGTCACTGCCCAGTTTAGGCAGCAGTAATAGAGACCAAACAGCTTCATCCAAAACATGCATCTCAGGGAGTATTCAGACTCAACTTGAGATCCAGGCTTAAATGTTTAGGCGAACTGCGAGGCTTCAGTGTTGCTGTAAGTTAACCCATTTATGTGGCTGTGAAATGCAGCAACCAAGAGCTAGGTTGAGTCTTGATCATTGGTGAATAGTCTCCGTTACCCCAAACAATTATTTACATATATGTGGTCGATAGCCTATACACCTGACATGTGCAGAGATTTTCTCAGACATTTAACAATCTTATTCTGAAGTAGTTTCCATGTGGAAAAACAGACTCAACAATGGAGTACATTACAGCTCAGAAATCTCAAAAGTTGATAGCGCAAAATAATTTTAAGGCTTTTGGTTAGGTTTCTGAAGTTAGAAAAATTCGTCGCTCAGTTGGTAAAGAGTCTGCCTGCAATGTAGGCAAACTGGGATTTGATTCCTGCGCTGGGAAGATCCACTGGATCAGGAAATGGCAACCCACTCCAGTATTCTTGCCTGGAGAATCCCATGGACAGAGGGGCCTGGTGGGCTACAGTCCATGGGCTTGTAAGAGTCGGACACTACTTAGTGACTAAGCCACCACAAAAAATAATTCTTATGAGAAAGTATTAAAGAATTCTGAGCTCTGTTGATCCTCAAATTTAAGGAAGAAGACCAATGCAAGATCTGACAGAGATTTAGCTTTTAGTCTCATCTCTTAAATATGCTTCCAGGTGGCAGTGTAATTTTGAGATGACTCACATTCAGTATTCTTACTCACCTGAGACAGACCTGAATTCTACCTGAGGTTCATAGGGCACTGCCACTGTATCCAGCAGAGCCTGAATTACTAGATATTTAACACTTCAGAGAGTCCTGGTTGTATGCTAACTTTAGACAGCCTTATTATTAAAAGTGTTATTGTTTATACAAAATTAAATTTTGCAGTCATTTATAATAATTTATGAGGCCCATAGCAGTACTGAGGACAAGCTTCTGAATAAAGTCTGTAGCTTTCATGAAGGAAACAATTACTTAGTGGTAGCCACAGACAAGGCTTACCCTTCATGAACAAAAGTAAAGGATGAAAGGCAAAAGAAACTCATATATATACCCCAGCTTTTGTATGTATTATGTGACTAAGGTGGCTGTTACTAGAATTCTGAATTTATGAAGTCCATGTGGGCACATATTTTTCTCTAAAATACAGCTGGAGACCCTGTTGTCTGAACTTTGAAGGTTTTTAGAGTCAGGTTTCAAGCCCATGTACAGATGAATAATTCTGAAATACCACTCTGTACACACTGAGAAATCTTCAGTAACACCGTATTACCTGCGGGATGCAATCCAGAGTTTACCTTGCTCTCCACAGATTGTTCTCCATCTTTCTCTTCGACTTTGTTTCTTACTGCTCCCTTTATGAACCCTTCACTCCCCCAGATGTGCTGGCCTCATCTTCTGAGTCTGATCACATGCACCCTCCTACCTTTTCTCTACCCTTCTGATTCAAGACTTGGCTCCTTTCTCTCCTCCTCAGGGGAGTTCTTCCTGACTTCCAGCCTCCTTACCCTCCTTCTGAGAGTCCTTTATTTAGACCTCCAATATTGGAGTCTGCTTGCAATATTTAACTAAAACCCCTTCTTCAAGTCTTCAGAGAGGACTGATTCAGTCCCCCTGATTTGCCTTCCCCTTTTCACCCTCCTCCTGGAAAAGACTGAGATAGATGTATGCGTAAAGGTCCAAGATGTCTTTTAGGAAAAAAAAAATTTGACTGTATATTCACGTATTTGACTCTTTTGTTTTCATTTCCTGTGCTATTTTAACAGGTCTTTATATGACCAACCCTGTGCTAGGTTCCAAATAAGAGGAAACTTTTATCCTAGAGATACTGAAGCAAAGACTTACAGGGATGTAAAAGATAGTTGAGCTAATTTATGTATAAGGATTTTCCAACTACAAGATGTCTGTGAGTTATGTACATTATGTGTCTCTCAACTAGTGTATAAATTCTTTGAGGTAGGATCTGTGTATTGTCGTTTAAGCCAGTGTTTTTCAGATTTTGGACCCTGACCTATGAGTTATTAATTGTTGTTTTGGTTGTGATTACAATTTTAAAAAATGAAATGGAAAAATGAAAAAGAGTAGGAAGCATCCAAGTCAGTCACTAGTAGGAAAGGTCATTATTATTTTGTTAAAGTTATGTTTTAATGACAGACATATCTTTCAGCTTTACAAAGCAAAATGCATCTCTTTTGTAGGCCATTCTCATAAAAGTTTGCAAAACACTCATCTCGGACAGTCTAGACTGACAAAAGGCAGCTCGGGAGATCAGTGTTAGACAAGTTCTGTCCAGAGCAGTGTCTTAGCTGTAAAAATTAAAAGCTACTAGATTAAGAAATTAAAAGCTACTAGGTTAAAAAATTAAAAGCTACTAGATTAAAAAATTAAAAGCTACTTAGATAGTATGGGTGTTCTATAATAAAACGTAAAACCAAATTTTCATAAAAGACTTTGTAAAAAAAAAAACTAGAAGAGACTGTTTACTCTTCTGTCAAGTTTTAAATTTAGTGTCTCAACTTGGTACTTAGCAACATTATTATTATTCAGTTTACTAAATTTCTACTGGAAAGGTAGTTCTCAGGTGTCCTTGGAGAGGGATATATTTGTATTTACATCTCTAGCATCATTTCTGGGGCTTCCCTGGTGGTTCAGATGGTAAAGAATCTGCCTGTATCATTCCTAGCTTTTCTTTGTTCAGGGTTCTAATATTGGCAAGCTGGACTTGTTGGACTTGGGAGAATTGAGGAAAGAGCACTGTTCTTGGAGTGAGAGCACATTTGATCAGCCAGTTGACCTTGGACAAGTAGTTTGACTTCACTGCCCTGCACTCATTTCACAGATGAAGTGTGGATAATGGCACCGGCCTACCTGCCTCAGAGAATTGATCTGGGAGTCAAACAAGATACAAGTATAACAGATAGTTGGAAAAAGACTATCTTGAAAGGTTTTAAAACATAACTTAAATCTTCCATCATTTCAAAAAGGATTTGAGGCAATGAAGTTCAAAGAATTTAATAACGGCTCGCATTTCTGAGCTGTGGACTCTGTAGTCATTTGTTAACCCCAACACTGCCACTCCACTGGGTTCCTGTGCAGTTCTAGCCTGACAGCTCTCAATACTGTGCTTCAGATTGGCCTTCCACGAACGGGGAGTTTCCAGTACCTACGTTGCAGAGTGAAGGGCACAGTAACCCTGGCAGTTACTGCTCCACGCATGTCTCTCCAGCACTTGCTTATCCTTCCCTCCTACAAACATTCCGCTCTTGCCACCAGCATCCAGTATCCTCCTGTAAGGGAGGGAAGGGGTGGCACGCTGGGTGGATCCAAGTGCAAAGACAGGAGCCTTATACTTAGAAGGGAACATGTGGAAGTATTCTTTTTCCTCTCAGCTGAATACTGTCCTTTTGCCAAGAAAACTAGATTGTTCTTTTCCCACCACACAGCTGGGTTAGACTGCTTGGAGTAGCTTGTTCTTGCTGCTCTGTCACTAAATGCCTGTAACACTAAGATGTGTGTGCAGAGATATTCACTGAATCATCATTGGAAGGAGCAAAAAGAATGGGGTGCTGATATGGAAATAGGATCAAGATATATTGAGTAAAAAATGCCTATCACAAAACAGTGTGCCTAATATGACTCACCTGATAAATAAATGAAAAGATATGTATGCATTGTTTTTTTTTGGTAGGATAGAAGAGCATAAAGCAGTGATTTATCTTTGAGTGGAAGGACTGGGGTGGTTGAGGAGGGAGGTTCCGATTTTTCCATTTGATACTTTTCTGCAGTGTTTGCATTTTCTAACTAAATATAAGTATTTTTTTAAAGTGTCAATAGAGATTATTTGGATTTTGTTTTTTTGTGTATTAATAAGTGTCATGTTTTTAAAGTACTCAAGTTTCTATTTTTATTTTAATTTTTAAATTTTTTCCACATTTTTAAAAGTACACTCAAAACCAGTAAAAATATTCATTATCATTAATCATAATAAAAGATGCCAGATGAAGCAGTGTTGTGTATAATTGATGACATTAAATATATTTGCTTTGTAAACATCTCTTTCTTTCCCATTACCTGCAGTTCCTATGTTCTCAGACTGCTGACTCTGCACACACACATACACACCCATCTCTCATTTGGTTAAATTCATCTGGGGAATAAAGGGCAAAAAGACATTCCTATTTATTAACTTTGAAAAGTAGATAAATAATTAATAGCCCCTGGAGTCCATGGACAGTGGACAGTAGGCCCTTTGGGCAATCTTTCTTCTCAGGTTCCTGTATGTGGTTTATCTCTCTGGCACTATGATAATCGTAAATAATAATCAATGGAAAAACACAATTATTGTTAACCAACAAATTCTAATTAGTATGAGAAAGTATGTTTTCTGATTAGATTACACACAGCCCAGATAGAAGTAATGGTCTAATGCCTAAACATTTTAAAGGTTTTAGTAGGTGATTATTCGTGAAGTTTAAAGAAACTGTTGAAAGAGTCCCTGCATTTCTTCATTTAATTTTATTTAAAAAATGTGCTCTTTACTTAATAATACTAAATGTGTAGGCAAATGTGGCATGTGATGGTAGCCTAAATTTAAAAAGCTGAAGGAATTCATGAATGCCAGTCATTAAGAACAAAAGTGCAAAACAGTCATTCTTAGCTTTTTTTTTTTTTTTTTTTTAATGGCTTGTGGTCTTTGGCTAAGTCAGGACCGAGAGGGTTTTAGGACTTGCTGGTCCTAAACCAGTGGGGTTTGTGTCTTTTCATAAGAGTGACCCTTCTGTGTACATCTGTGAAATACAGGAATGTCCACTTTCTAACTATACCTCTACCCTTTCTCAGAGTAGCTCTTTCTCTATCCCTAAATTATTGACAAATATTATGAAATAGAAATAGGTGTGTTTGTAAGGTTCAATCACAGAGTTTCAACAACACTGATCTTCTCCTTTTGTTTCCTAGTGTCCATCCTTTTCATTCTTATCCTTTCTTTCCTATGATGGGACATGTCCACCACAGGGTTTACTGTAATAATAAAAAAATATGAAGAGCTAACACCTACCAGGCCTTGTTTTAAGTCTTGACATTCACTGTACTATTTTAACCTTCCCATCAGCCTTATGAGGTATGTACTATTATTGATGGTATACAGTATTATCAATATTACCCCCATTGTATGGGTGATAAACTGACGCACAGAAAACTTGAGGTCACATAGCTGGTGTGTGGGAGAGCCGGAGGCGCAGGCTTCAGAACTGTGTGCTCTGCACTCCACTGCTGTTCAGAGATGGCTGGTATGACTCTGAAAAGTACTTATTGTTTAAAGGGGCCAAAAAGAAGAAATAGAGCAAGTCCTATAAATTCTTTTAAAGATTTTTTTTTTTAACGTGGACAGTTTTTAAAGACTAATTTGTTACAGTATTGCTTACATTTTTGTGTTTTGGTTTTTTAATTTGTTACAGTATTGCTTACATTTTTGTGTTTTGGTTTTTTGGCCTGTGGGGTCTTAGCTCCCTGCCCAGGGATCAAACCTGCGCCCCCAGCACTGGAAAGCAAAGTCCTAACCACTGACTGCCAAGAAGTCCCTGAATTAGTTTTTTGACTTTGCCCTTTTTATGCGCATAAGATTTTGGTCCCTCACCTTTGAAGCCCCTGTCGTCTCATCAGCCCATCCAGTGGTAGATAAATGACTTTGTAAGCACTAGTAAAAGGTTTTCTTTCTTCCTGAAGCCACCTGGGGGAGTGCCCGAAAGCTCCTTGTCAAACACACAGTTCATTCCTTCAAAAAAGTCCTGGTTGAAATGCAGCATCTTGCCTAGAAGGGATAGATAACACACTAGGCTAGGTATAACCTGGAGATTTGTTTATCCGTTTAGCGAACTTCATCTTAAAATAGTGAAGGAGGGCCAGAAGGAATGAATGAACTTAATTTCCTTTTGAATTGGGAGAGCTCCAAACCTAGAGGGCTTCTTGAGAGACACATTAAGTCAGGAGGCCTCAGCCTGCTTGTTTGCAACTGCTTGTGTCTCTAGCGTGAGTTTCTCAACTGTGTAAGCCTGCACTTGTCTAGGATCCTGGGAAAAGAAGGAACCAGCCTTGATTTATACAAGAACTCGTACTTGATTGCTTTACTCCGTTAGTGGCTCCAGCCAGGTCAACTGGCAAAGGAAGACAGATGTCTAAGATGAGGCCAGACAGCAGATGCTTAGTATCCACGGGCAGGACAGGAAGGGCCAGCTCGGGGAGGCTACAGGACCTTCTGTTGAGTGTACTGTGAGGGAGGGCAGCCAGGCTGCTTAGAGCCCTTATGCTGGCATGTGCCCTGAAGAATGTGGGTAAGTGATTGCTCTGTCTTGGGCAGGTGCCCTAGTCACGTTTCTTTTTTAGCGGCTTCTCTGAGGGTAAGCTCGCTGTGTCTCGTCTGCCCATCACCGTGTAGTTGGGGTGTGGGTTCTCTTCTCTTTCAGATACTCTACTTGATAACGAGAAAGTGGCCTAGATGACTTCTTTTTCTATTGTTATTTTTTAACTTTGTTTTTTAAAATTAATTTTTGTTGGCATATAGTTGCTTTAACAATGTTGTATTTCTGTCATACAGCAAAGTGAATCAGCTATATGTATACGTGTACCTCCTTTTTTTGGTTTTGCTTCCGGATTAGGTCACCACAGAGCAGTGGGTAGAATTCCCTGGGCTATACAGTAGGTTCTCTTTTGTTACCTATTTTAGACATATGTACATATGTCCATAGTGAAAGTCGCTGCTCAGTCGTGTCCAACTCTTTGCGACCCCATGGACTGTAGCCCGCCAGGCTCCTCTATCCATGGAATTCTCCAGGCCAGAATACTGGAGTGGCTAGCTGTTCCCTTCTCCAGGGGATCTTCCCAACCCAGGGATCGAACCAAGGTCTCCCACATTGCAGGCAGATTCTTTACCATCTGAGTCACCAGGGAAGCCCAAATGTGTCCATATATGTATATATACATGTCCATCTCAATCTCCCAGTTCATCCCACCTCCCCCTTCCCACCTTAGTGTCCATAGGTTTGTTCTCTGTGTCTCTGTCTGTGTCTCTATTTTGCAAATAAGATCATGCCCTAGGTGACTTCTTTAAGTCCCTATAGCCTAAGGGCTCAGTGTATCTGGTTTCTGTTGCCACTACACAGTATTACTTGATTAGGTTGTGGGGGTAGAAGAAAGGAATCTTAAATAGCCCCAAAGCACAAAACTTTGGCTATGCCATAGCTTTGTTTTGTTTTTTTTTTTAAGACTTCTTATGCAAGATTTTAAGCATACACAAAGATGGAATAGTCCAGAGATTCCCCTGTGCCTACTCTCCAGTTACAGTAGCCATCAATTCATCCATCCTCCCTCTTCCGCTTATTTTGAAGTAAATCCAAGATATTATTTATAATATATGTATTTTTATTTCGGTATATAGGTCTAAAATAACAACCCTTTTTGAAAACATTGCCACAAAGCCATCATTATACCTAAAAAGCTGAATAATCCCTTAATTACCATCAAATATGCAGTTAGTGTTCGATTTCCCCCAACTGTCTCACATACATATTCTTTTTTAATAGTTGGTTTGTGTGAAGCAGGATCCAAATAGGATCCACACATTGCTTTTGGTTGATATATTTCTAAAGTCTCACTGTTTTTTAAGGAAGCATTTTTATTTAAGTGTAATATCTACAGAGGAGTGCACACCTCCTGGTGTACAACTCAGTGAATATTTTCGCATGAAACCACCACCCATGTGTCATGAAATAGAGCTTTACCAGGATTCCATAGTACCTCATTGTAGTTTTAATTTGCATTTCTCTGATGACTGATGGTGTTAAGTCATTTTAAAATAGATTTTTTGGAGCCATTTCTGTATTCTATGAAGTGCCTAGAAAAGTTCTTGTCCTCCTCTTTCTCCCTTTTAAAAGTGTGTTTCCTTCTTATTGATTTGTGGAATTCTTTATATATTCTGAATACGAGTCCTTTGTTGAATGTATGAACTGCAAATGTCTTCTCCCACTGTGTGGTTTGCCCTCACTCTCTTAATGGTGTCTTAATGAGCAGAATTTCTTAATGAAGTTCAATTCATCAATTGTTCCCTTTATGGTTTGTGCTTTTCTTGTCCTACTTTAGAATTCAATCCCTGGCCTCAAGGGCATGACGATATTCGCCTAAGCTATCCTCCGGAAGTCTCAGCATTTTGTTTTTTTAAACTTGTCTACACTCCTAGTATTTAGTTTTGTGACAGGTATGAGACAGGGGTCAACATTAATTTGTTTTTCCATGTGAACATCCAGATATCTTTTTTTATGATCCAGATATCATTTTTGTTGTTTACTTATTTGTTTATTTGGCCTCACTGTGCAGCATGTGGGTTCTTAGTTCCCTGACCAAGGATTGAACCCAGGCCCTTGGCAGTGAGAGCACAGAGTCCTATTCTCTAGACAGCCAGGAAATTCCTGATGTAGCAGCGTTTTGAGAAGACCACCCTTTCCCCTCTGTCCTGCAGTGGTGTCTTTATCCCCCATTAAGAGGACTGTACCCGTGCGGGTCTCTTCCTCAGCGATGTTCGTTCTGTTGGTCCCTTTGTGTATCTTTGTGTTTCAGTTGGCAAAAGTTTGTGCTAATACCATGCTGACTCAATTGCTATAATTTTATAATAAGTTTTTCCATGTGGTTATGTAAATCTATCAGCTGTTTTTCTTCTTCAGGATTTTCTTGGCTGTTCTTGGCCCTTTACATGCCATAGAAAAATAGAATTATCTTGTCAGTTTACACAAAATAACTGCCGAGATTTTGACTGGAGTTAAATAAAATCTGTGCATTGATTTGTGAGAGCAAATATCTTTATAATATGGCAAGATTTCATCTTTTCTGGCTGAGTAATATTCCATTATGTGTGTGTACACACATATCTATACCTACACACACACACTGCTGTTGTTCAGTCACCAAGTCATGTCCGACTCTTTGTGACCCCTTGGACTACAGCACTCTAGCCTTCCCTGTCGCTCACCATCTCCTGGAGTTTGCCCAGGTTCATGTCCATTGTATCGGTGATGCCATACAACCATTTCATCCTTTGTCACTCTCTTCTGCCTTCAGTCTTTCCCAGCATCATGGTCTTTTCCAATGAGTCGGCTATTCACATTATACACAAAATATATAATACACACACATATATACAAGTGTGTGTATATATAGAGATATACATCTGTATATACATATATACACATACACACACACACACACACACATATACACACACACGCACACACAATGGAATACTGCCTGTCTTCCTGCATGCTCAGTTTTGTCCAACTCTTTGGACCCCATGGACTGTAGCCTGCCAGGCTCCTCTGTCCGTGGGATTCTCCAGGCAAGAATACTGGAGTGGGTTGCCGTTCCCTTCTCCAGGGGATCTTCCTGACTCAGGGATTGAACCCACATCTCTTACGTCTCCTGCATCTGCAGGCAGGTTCTTTACCACTAGTACCACCTGGGAAGCTACTAAGCTATAAAAAATGAAATTTTACCATTTGCAAAGGTATTATGCTTGGTGAAATAAGTCACATGTGTGTGCTAAGTTGCTTCAGTCGTGTTTGACTCTTTGCGATCCCATGGACTGTAGGGATCTCTTATGTCTCCTGCATTGGCAGATGGGTTCTTTACCACTAATGCCATCTGGGAAGCCTATAAGTCACACTAAGAAAGACAAATAGTTATGTTACCACTTACATGTGGAATCTAAAAAATAAAACAAATTAGTGAATATCACAGAAAAGAAACAGACTTGTATATATGAAGAACAAACTAGTGGCTGCTAGTGAGGAAAGGGAAAGAGGGGAGGGGTAAAATAGAGGTAAGGGATTAAGAGGTACAAACTACTATGTATAAAATAAATAAGCTACAAGGAAATATAGCACAGGGAATATAGCCAATATTTGATGGTAAAGAATCTGCCTGCAATGCAGGAGACCCAGGTTCGATCTCTGGGTCAGGAAGATCCCCTGGAGAAGGGAATGGCAACCCACTCCTGTATTCTTGCCTGGAGAATCCCATGGATAGAGGAGCCTGGCGGGGTGCAGTCCACAGGGTTGCGAAGAGTTGGATATGACTGAGTGACTAACACACACTCACACACACACATATATTTTATTTATATGTTTATCTGTTGATGGACACTTCGGTTGCTTTCAAACCTTGGCTATTATAAACAATGCTGATATGAACATTGGAGTACATGTATCTTTTCAAATTAGTGTTTTTATTCTCTTCAGATATGTACCCAGAAGTGAAATTGCTGGGTCATACGGTATTCTATTTTTAGTTTTTTGAGGAACCTCCATACTATCCTTCATGGTGGCTGCACCAGTTTACATTCCCCCAAGAGTGCACAAGGGTTCCCTTTTCTCCAGAGTCTTGCCAGCACCTGTTACTTGTCTTTTTGATAAGAGCCATTCTGACAGATGTGAGCTGATAGCTCATTGTGGTTTTGATTTGCATATCTCTGATGATTAGGGATGTGAGTATCTTTTCATGTGTCTGTCGGCCATGTGTATGTCTTCTTTGGAAAAAGATCAATTCAGTGTCTGCTCATTTTTTTAGTTGAAGTATAATTGATTTACCATATTATGTTAGTTTCTGGTATACAGAAAAGTGATTCAGTTATACATATATATATGCTCTTCTCATATTCTTTTCCATTGTGGTTTATTACAGGATATTGAATATGGCTCCTTGTGCTATACAATAGGACCTTGTTGCCTGTCTGTTTTTTCTTTTTGGCCACGCAGTGGAGCTTGTGGGATTTTGGTTCTTGAACTCCACCACTGGGCTGGCAGGGAATTCCCTTGTCTGTTTTATATATAGCAGGTTGTATCTGCTGATCCCAAACTTCTAATTCAGCCCTTCCCCACCCCCTTTCCCCTTTGGTAACCATAAGTTTGATTTTATATCTGAGTCTATTTCTGTTTTGTAAATAAGTTTATTTATATAATTTTTTTTGGTTCCACATATAAGTGATATCATACTGTATTTGTCTTTTTCTGTCTGACTTACTTCACTTAATATGATAATCTCTGGGTCCATCCATGTTGGTGCAAATAACATCCTTTCATTCTTTTTTTACAGCTGAGTAGTAGTCTGTTGTGTTTATTATATATACACCACATCTTCATTATCCATTCATCTGTCAATAGACATTTAGATTGGTTCCATGTCTTGGCTACTGTAAGTAGTTTGCCCGTTTAAAGTTTTTTTTTTTTTTAAAGTTATTTACTTAGCTATTTTTGGTTGCACTGGGTGTTCGTAGCTGGGCGCTGGCTTTCTCTAGTTGTGGCAGGCGGGTGCTCCTCTTCCTTGCGGTGCCCCGGCTTCTCGTTTCGGTGGCCTCTCTCACTGGGGAGCACAGGCTCTGGAGTGCCTGGGCTTCAGTAGCTGTGTCACACTGGCTTGGTTGCTCGGAGGCAGGGGGAGTCCTCCCAGACCAGAGACTGAGCCTGTGTCCCATGTGTTGGCAGGAGGATTCTTAACCACTGGACCTCCAGGGCAGTCCCTGCCTGCTCATTTTTAATTGGATGGTTTATTTTTGCTGTTGAGTTCTGTGAATTCTTTATATATTTTGGATGTTAACCACATGTTGGACATATCATTTATAAATATTTTCTCCTATTTAGTAGGTTGCCTTTTCTTCCTTTTTTTGAGTGTTTTTTGTTGTTGTTGTTTGTTTGATTAGCTCCACTTTGTTTATTTTTGCTTTTGTTTTCCTTGTTTGAGGAGACAGATCCAGATACATACTGCTAGGGCCAATGTCAAAGAGCATGTTGTTGTTTAGTCGCTAAGTTGTGTCCGACTCTGTGACCCCCACGGACTGTAGCCTGCCAGACCCCTCTGTCCATGGGATTTCCGAGGCCAGAATACTGGAGTGGGTTGTCATTTCCTCCTTCAGGGGATCTTCCCAGTCCAAGGATCGGACCCGCATCTCCTGCTTTGCAGGTGGATTCTTTACTGCTGAGCCATTGGTATCAGGTTCCACACTGAAGTCTTAAACTATTTTAATTCTTGTGTATGGTGTAATGGTCTGGCTTCATTCTTTTGCATATAGCCGTCCAGATTTCCCAATTATATTTATTTCCAGCTGCATTTATTTCCCAGCTCCATTGTACGTTCTTTGCTACTTTATTGTAAGTTATTAATTGTTCTTATGTGTGTGGGTTTATTTCTGGGCTCTCAATTCTGTTCTGTGTATTGAGTTTTTTTATGCTAATATAAGTGGTATCATGTTTAACATTTGATTTTACTCTGCCTGTACTAATGTTAAGACTATTGACAGGTAGTTTATCATTACAGATAAATTAAAAGTCCATATCAGAACTAGCCTTTAGTCTTGAATTCAGTTTGTTTTTACAATTTATATTTACTTTCTACTTACAAATAATTTAACAATATAGCTGGTCTTTTATCCTTTTAAAGTATCAGATTTAAATGCTTCCTTTGGAGGGATTGAGAAAGTGGGTGGCTCCAGGAGGCTATTTAGGTAAGGAATGAGTGATTCTCTTGGGAAGAACTCGTCCTAAGGGAGTGGGAGCCAGGCTGGACCCACTTGACCCTGTAATGAAGCCCTGCCCCAAGGGAGAGAGACTGTGTGCTGTCTGTCACTCACGTGTCTTCTAGCCGTGGTGCCCGTGGACTCGTGTCTCAGCCCTTTGGTGTGGGGAGGGAGGGCTGCCAGTGAAAACTGCAAAGAACTCTTTTACTGGTAATTATGGAAAACACCGAGCATGTACTCTACCGCTTTGTGACCCCTTTGATATATTACAGAAGCAGGACATCGTCCCTTCCCTTAGAATGCCTTTTGCTTTGGCACTGTATTTCAGAACCTACCAGAGGCTCCCCCAGCGCCACCAAGAACAGTAGTAGGAGGAGGAATATTAAGAGCGTCCATTTATTTATTTATTTAGGTGTGGGCCATTTAAAAAGTCTTTTGTTGAATTCGTTACAATATCGCTTCTGTTGTTTATGTTCTGGTTCTTTGGCTGTGGAGCATGTGGAATCTTAGCTCCTCCACCAGGAATCAAACCTGTACCCCCTGCACTGGGCCGCCAGGGAAGTCCCCAGTAGCTTACATTTATTGAGTGCTTGTTACTTGTTACTCTGCTAGGTACTGTTTTAAGTACTTTATTAACGCATTTAATAATCACAACTACCCCATGAGGTAAATTAGGTAAAAGTATCCTTATTTTACAAGGGTGGAAACTGAGGCACAGAGAGGCTAGATAACTTTCTTGAGATCGCACAGCTTATAAATGGTAAAGCCAGGTTTCAGGCACCAGTGCCCCCTATCTCTTAACGTCATATAGGTTCTCAGGTATAGCAGCAGATGGGGGCTAGGGTAGGAGAAAAGGAATAAGTCGGGGATCCCTGAAGGGCCTCTGGCCAGAGAGCCCACTCTGCTTGCTTTTTGTCACCCGTGGGCTAGCTAGCCCGTGAAGACCGGAAGCAGTATCTTGGGGTGGCGGTGAGGGCTGCTTTAGAGGGATCTGTGGGCTAAATTAGCAATTAATGTCAAGAGAATGTGAGACACAGGTGAGGTAATCATAATTTTCTCTTTAGATCAGATTTATAGACTTAAGAAACATGATACCAATTTGTTTTACAATTTTATCACCTTAAAATTTCCTTGGAGTAAATGGAATCATGACTTCTGGTCTGTTCTTTCTCTGAGGTGACAGGCACATCTATATTTAGACCAATAGTCATGCTCCTGTGGTGATGGATCAGTGTGTGCCTCCAAAAATGGCCGAGCTTCGAAATAATAATGTGTGTCTTTGTGAACCGATAAATCATCGATGTTGTAGATTTGATGCACACACTTCGGAGGGACTTCTATAGAAATTTGCTTGATAAGCAGAGAAAGGAACCTTTGTGCTAGGATCACAGAGAGCCACCTGGGCAAGGGTCCATGAGCTCATGTTAGTGAGCAGACTCAGATTCAGCCACATCACAGAGTGAATCTAGGCTTCCCAGGCCTGAAGCAGGAGCACCATTCATTTTGATGACACTAACCACAGCCTGGGATTTTCTTTAACCCTGTCCTTTCTTTTACCTCCCTCATTTCATGTGTCACTAAGCTCTATTGATTCTACCCTTTTAATAGCTTTCATATCTGTCTGCTCTTTTCCTTTTCTGCTGCCACTAATTGGGATCCTTGACATTCGTTCACCTGGATTGGACAATAACCTCCTGAATGCTTTTTTCCCTCTAACTAGTTGCCTTCACTGCCATCAGCATTATCTTTATAAAACATAAAACCATCATATCACTTCCCTGCTTAAATGCATCTCAATGGCTCCCCCAGATCAGAGCATTAAAATCTTAACATCCAGAGGCTGGTCTGTGAGGCTCCTGAAAAACTAGCCCTGGTCTCTATTTTGAGGCCCCACCTCTCTCATTTTGTCACTTGTGGAACCAACCGTCCCAGTCCTCCTGGGGCTTCTGGAACCCATAGTTTACTTTCAGATACCATGCCTTTCTTGGAATGTTTCTCAACAGGGTGCCTTCCCTGCCACCCTTCTTCTCGTCTTTGCCCTTTTGGCCAACTCTCAACTTTCCTTAGAGATTGTCCTCCTACTCACCTTGGGTGGAAGACATGGAACATGTCTTCTTTTTTTAAAAAAATATTTATTTATTTATTATTAATTTGGTTGCACCAGGTTTTAGTTGCGGCACACAGGATCTTTGATCTTTAGTTGCAGCATGTGCGATCTAGCTCCCTGACCAACAATCGAACCTAGGACCCCTGCTTTGGGAGTCCAGACCCCTGGACCCCCAGAGAAGCCCCATGGTGTTCTATAAGCAGGTCTCTTCCCATGTTGTGCCGCTTAAATGTCCGTCATCCTTCATAGATTGTGGAGTCCTTGAAAGAGGATTTCATTCTTCATCTCTTCCCAGCTTACTATAGATGCTTCACAGGTATTTGCTGGATGCATTCTTCCATTCATCGAACTGTCCATTGTTCTTTCGACTAATATTTATTGAGCAATTGCTATATACAAAGCACTCTAGCTGCTGGAAACACGTGGTGAAAAAGACACAAAATCCTTATTTCCATGGAGTTTATATATCAGTGAGAGAAGACAGGCAATGAAGAAAGAAAGAAACAGGAACTGAATCAGGAGGTAGGAAGTGTAGGCAGAGAATTAAAGTAGGGTCACATGACGCAGAATGCATGGGTGGATTCTGTGGATGGCCAGAGAGGGCCTCTCCGAGGGACAGCCTGGAGGCTGAGGCCTGAATGAACTACCTTGTGGAGATCAGGGTAAAGAGCATTCCAAGAAGAGGGAACAGATAATACAAAGGCCTTAGGGTAAGAACAAGCTGACTTAGAACAAACACTGGTTACCTAAAGCCAGGGCAACATCAGGGCACAGTGAGGAAAGTGTCTCCAGCAGGCAGAACTGAAGCCATAGGTCATAGCTGGTTTAGGAGTCAAAGGTTCTTTAAAGCATACTAGATGCTTATTGGCAGCTACAAATAGCAAAATAAAAAGGCCCTGCTGTTCACGACTGATGCACAAAAGCACTTAGGAATGTAGGTGCCTCCCCACTTCACTGGAAGCCAAGCTATTCATGTCAAGACGGCCTGTGTGAAGAAACTGCCCAGTTGTAATTCACTTGGCTTTCTCTTCTTTGAGACTTCAGTTTGCCCAAGCCACACAGTTAATATAGCCACAAGAATGTGGACTTTTATCTGCTCTGAAATGTGCCTATTTTTTAACCTTTCCAGTGGGAACGGGCCTTTACTTTACCCATCCCTCATTATTTTCCAGCTTAATGTTTTTTTACTCCCTTCCTGTAACTGAAACAAAAAAGGTGCTGTATCTGAAGATCTGTGTGCTTTTGTACAGGGTGAGCATGTGCTCATGTACACATGTGGGCCGTGGCCGAAGGTTACATAACAAGAGCTGGTCTGAGTACAGTTGGCTCATGCCGAAAGCCCTGATGTGGCAACTCCAAATTTCGCAGGTAGGCTGAGCATGAACTTGAAAATCAGGAGTCGTGGCTCAGGGCAGCCTGCTGGCCAGCTTTATTTTCCAGCTCGAAATGTTCCCTGAACACCCTGGGTTTGGGTTCAAAAAGGCCAAGAGAGTTCTATTTTACAGACAGGTGCTCCCTGCCCCAGAAATCGTGATATACAATTTCATCTTCCCCAGTGGGTGGGTGGCTATGATAGAAGAGATCAGGCCTGATAGAAGTGTTCACATTCTTTGTGGTTTTATTAACCAAGTGGTTTGGCCACATCAAGGCCATGTCTAGACAGCATAACAGACCCTGTATGGCACAATAATCTGTTTTTGTGTGTGTATGTGTGTCCTACCCCCCCCACCCCAATCATGTTTCTGGTTGTTCTTGGGAAATTGACCATCTAGAAAACTTATTTAAATACACACTGTAATAATTTAGGATTAAAAGGATCCTTGGACCTCTAACCTTTCAGACAAGGTAGCTGAGGTGTTAGGTGTCTTGCCCGGGGATAGACGTGGGCTGGTGTCAGAACTAGGCCTGACAGTCTTGGGTTCCTGGCCTCCATGGTGGCTTTTCTGTTCCCAGGCATACTGCCCTTAATCACTGAAGGGAGATAGCAAAGTGGCGAACTGATGAGTTTTTTTTAAACTGGTAGTTCATACTTAAAAATTGGGAGATTACACATCAGAATCTGGGTTTCTGGTTTCTCCAGAAAGACTTGAGTTCATACTCCTGCAGGACTGGCTGTTGGTAGCAACAGTGGCTTCTTCCTTTATGCAGGTCATGTGCTCTCCAGTTTACTACAGTCTGCACTAGTCCTTATTATCTCTCAAACAATGAAATTGACTGTCAGCTGCCATTTATGGTCAATTGTGAGCTGCTGTATTTCTGATAGTAGAATTTTAAGAGGAAAGAGAGCTATTTCTCATGCCCACCTATCTACTAAAAGTGGGCCATATTTCAAGAAGAATGGATTAAAAATTTTTTTTTGCCACAGCCCATGGCATGTGGGACCCTCATTCCCCAGCCAGGAATCACACCCTGTATTGGCAAGCAAAGTCTTAACCACTGGGCTGCCAGGGAAGTTCCAGAATGGATATTTTAAAAAGCAAAGTGTTTCAAGGCCAAAGAATACAGCTCAAGATATTATGAAACAAATCTATTTGGCACCTATAAGGCATTGCAAGTTGCAACTCTTGTGCTAAACTCTGATACCATATCAGAAAAACTTTGGATACATTTTTTCAGGGAGGTTAAGGTATACCCTTGACAAGTTTTGAAAAGAGAGTTTTGTAGCATGGAGCCAAGAAAAGCGGAACAGAGAAAGGAAAAGGGACCCTTCTCTCCCTTTGCCCCATAGCAGAGCTGTTAAATGTGAGATTAGTTTGCTTAGACAGTGAGTGAGTCCAAAAGGCTGTGCATTAAGAACTCTTCATATTAACTTTAGGCAGGAATATCTTGAACTGTTGTTCAGCTGTGAGCTGATAATCAAGGCAACAGAGATACTGAGAAAGTCAGAACTGAGGATTCCTTTCCCATTTGCTGGAATAACTGTGAAATTGCTTAAAGGAAATGTGCTATATTATTCTGAGAAATAAATGACAAATAAGCAACACCCAAAGTGTACTGCACTTATGATTTCTTGAATAAAAGGCTCATTTCTCCTCGTGATTTCTTTCTTTTTTGTCTGGACTCTGCTTCTAGCTATCCTTCAACTTTACCAACAAGCATATTGTTTGTGAAACCAAGAGGCTCCATAAAAGGTTAAAAATAATTCAACTATATTGTGTTGAACTTAATTGAAGTGTCATGAACCATCTTGAGAGCAGGAGAACCAGTTCTCTTGTTGCTATTGGCTCAGTCTGTTTACTTTTCTGGTGCCCTGTCCTCTGAAGCTTGGGCTGGGAGGCCTGGTGAGGAATGTTTCCTTTGAGGTTTCGACAGGTTCAACTGTTCGTCACTGCCTCAGAAGCTGCTTGGCTGCAGGTAAGGAAGGCTGCTGCCCTATGGGAGGGATAATTATGGTCAGTGAGTTTGAGCCTTTAGCTTGGCCTCACTGCACCCAAATTCACATCTGATTCAGGAAGTCTATTTTTGTGTGTCCACATCAACGATTTCCTTGCTCGCTTTATCGAAGGGAAACAGCCTTGCGTACTGGTGAGGAGATTCTGAATCAGGCCTCTTGCCTGGCTGAGTTGCAGGGCTTGGAAGAAGGATTAAGTCACGGGAGGAGCCACTGTCATCAGAATATCCACACATGACTGCCCACCTCCTTTCTGACTCACCTATACAAAGCATGATTACCCTGGAGAGGCCAGGTGGTGAGCAGGCATTGGGGAGGCAGGGGCCTGAGTCCTTTTTTCCCAGTTCAGGGGGCACCATTGGTTGTACCTTTTCCAGAGAACCTCGAAGTCTGGGGATCCCAAGATAACGCCTTGACTGTGCGAAGTCTGTTTTGGGCTTGTGACACCCTTGTCGCTTAAGTGGCTCAAGTATCCGTCACAAGTAGAACATGTGATGGATAGCCAGACTGTTCATGGCTAGAGGAGGCTCTTTGACTTATGGGAATCTAGTGGGTCCAAGATTGTCCAGGAGCCACAGTAAGTGGGGCCTCCTGAGGTTGATAAACCCTGAGCAGATTAGGGTGGAGTTCTGTGGTCCCTTCCCTTGGCTTAGTCTGGAGAGCCTTGCCTTTGAAACAGTCAGGCTGTGGTTAGCATTATGAGAGATTCTTTCTGTTCCATCCCTCTTATAGCATATGTAATGGGATAATGGAAAAAAAAACCCTTCAACTGCCATACCAATGTTGCCACATCAAAGCAACAGTTAATATACTTGTCATGGTAAATTAACACGGGTCTCAATATAAACACTGCTTTATCCCTTTTTGTTTTTAAATGAAGCATTTGGCTTGTATATTCTGTTTGAAACATCAAACATAATGCATGGTCATATTTGAATATGGATACTACCTATGTTTTAATAATAACTGGCATTTTTATTATGTGCGTGGCACCACAGGTATATCATTTTAAATTATGTATATAGCATTTAAGGTGTATAGTGACTTATATAATTACTGTTGCTTCATGTGGCCTACATAGGATGTACCAATTTACCAGATGATGTCATTCAAATCACATAAAATGTCCCCTTAGAATTTCCTGGTGGTCCAGTGGCTAACACTCTGTGCTTTCACTGCAGGGGGACTGGATTCAGTCCCTGGTTCAGGAACTAGGATCCTGCATGCTGCTGGCACCCCTCTGCCCCATCCCCCCAAAATAGTCCCCTTAATCTGCCAGTCTGTATTCATGGAAGTCACAAGTCTTGAGAAGTATTTAAATACCAGCAACATTGTCCATGAAATGTTGACTTACCTTCTCCCCTCCCCTTACACCACCTCCTACCCCTCCCACAAGCTTGGCATCGCTGTTCACAGTGAAGTTCCACCCATGACAAGCCCCAGTGTGTAGTGTGTAGTGGGTCTGAACCCTTGCCTGGACCCACGGCCAGAAGTGGGATGTGGTCCAGGGAAGAGCCTAGACAGGTGCCAGCTGGGACACGTGGCAAGGGTTCTCCTTGCTTTTTGACACTCTTCAGCTGTGGCCTCCAAGGGAAGAGGAGCCTTGGCCATCATCCCCTCCTCCTCCAAGTCTGTGTTGTGACTGCCTCAGTATCCCCTTCTGGCTGAGTTGGATGTTGGTGAATCCAAGAAGGGTAATGCTTGCCATGAGCATCACCTGGAGTCCTCCACAGTACGTTGAGTCCACTAGAGCCGGGTGGATGGTACCAGTGAGGTGGTTGGGCCCCTGGAGGAAGAGTGTAACTAACCCTGGGCAACAGCCTGAAGACTGTGGTGGTAGATGCCCCCCCCCCCCCCCCCGCCCCCCCCCCCCCCCCCCCCGCTCTCAAGCATGGGCGGGTGCATGTTTTCTAGGCCAGCAGCTCTAGACAACAGCCAACAGGCTCTACCATCAGTTCTGGTAAAGGAAATATATGTGAGGAGGCCAAATTGGAAGTGAATAAGAGACCATGATGTTCAAGGTTAGATAGGAAGAGCTCCTGACACAGACATGGGTCTTCACTTTTAAAATGAGGATGGCCACAGCTGATGTGGCCTCTTGTGTGTCCTCCTCTTGTGATCACCATCCTCTGGTCTCCTATTGAGGAGAGGGGAGATGGCCCTGGATTCCAAAAGCAGCCTCGCAAAGGTAGGAGACCCGACTCCGCCCAGCCATTTTCACATTTCCCATGTGAAATTCACCAGCACTCAGAGCTTCTCTGAAGATCCAGGCGTGCCCAACTGAGTGGCAGTCTATGGGGGGAGAACGTAAGATTTCTTTCCTGCAGCTGCCTTTACTCTCTCCCTACGGAACCCTAAGTAGACAAAATATTGGGCCAAAGGGCCAAATTATCTTGTTTGGGGATCTCACCATCTCATTTTCCAGCCAGGCACTTTCCCCATCCTGTAACTTTCCAGTTGTAATTTGGGGAATACTATTGATAACTCTGACACCTGGTGGTCACTTTGAAAACTGCACTCTGGGAGGATTGCCAGTCCTCTGATCACTTTTTTTTTTTCCCGTTTCCAATTTCAACGTAAATAAGATATACTTTATACATTAGTTATTCTTACTAATTGAATTATTTATAAATACAATTATTGAGAATGCATTTAACAGAATACACTTGTATAAAACATTTCTGTAAAGACATACCCAAAAGTGCATGTTACAGTCCTTGGAGTTGAAGCTAGGTTTGGAGGGGAGGGGGAACTTATTTTACTTTAATACCCACTAGTTATGTCTGAAATCGATTTTAAACAGAAAGAAAGTGTTGCTTTAAGTGCAGCTGGAGGACCTCACTTGGGCAAGAGGCCCAGAAGTCCAGGATATTCCCCTCCATGGCTCCTACCCTCTCCTGGTTTTGTGTCCAGGGACCTGGAGTGCTTTCATGTGTTTGGAGGGTGTGGAGTGTGGCTGGTCTCCCTCTGATCTTGTTCACTCATGGTGGTGGAGGAGCCCAGCAGCTGAGTAGAGGCTGTTCCTGGGGAGCCGAATGGCCGGAGGGCTGAAGCCGGGAAAAATTCCCCTTTCCCTTGATGGTCACGGGCTTCCCAGGTGGCGCAAGTGGTAAAGAACCTGCCTGCCAATGCAGGTGATGTAAGAGATGCAGGTTTGATCCCTGGGTTGGGAAGGTCCCTTGGAGGAGGACACGGCAACCCACTCCAGTATTCTTGCTTGGAAAATCCTGTGGACAGAGGAACCTGGCGGGCTACAGTCCATAGGGTCACCAAGAGTCCAACATGACTGAAGTGACTCAGGAGGCAGGCACGTTGGTGGCCACTGTAGTGACGGAAGCGGCCATCCTGTCAGGTGTGGGCCGCCCACTTCCCGAGGTCGTGCTCAGTGGTGGGGCTCCAGCTGGAGAGTCAACCACTCGTTGGAGTTTCCGACGCCTCTCGTGTGAGGCGCCCGGAGCCAAGGTTCACAAGGTGTGTGCGGTGAGGCCCCTTGAGGTGCGGGGCAGAAGCTCCCCGGGTTTTAACCCCAGAGAAGTGGGCTGGGGGAGATGTGGCCTGGGGCTGGCTGGCAGGAGCGCCCGGCCTGACGAAAGCCGTCACCTTTTGACTAGCTTCTCTGTGCCTCTTACTGTGCAACACCAGCATTGCCTTCTACTCTGGAACACACCTCCCACCGCTTTCCCACGACTCCCACTCATGATAACGTACCTTTAGGAGTGTGCGTGTGTTGCACGTAGCCACTTTCCGAGCGTGTGCTCTGGACAGCAAACACTCCTCTCGCAGGACTGTGCCCATTCACCCAGCTTACCAGCCAGCAGCCCAGAAACACTGGGTGACTGAGTGAGGCAAGAGGCAAGGTGTTCAGGGCACAGCCCCAGGGAAGCCTCCCAGGGCCAGGTCTGATCTCCAGGAGGAGAGAGGTCCTGCCTGCACTTGTCATGTGGTCCCTGAGGGTGGAGTCAGGACCAGGACGCAGGAGTGGAGCTCTTTCAAAGCAGCTCTTGAGGGAAAGAAAATCTCAGCACTGCACTCTATTATTGGTTTTTATACCCAGCGGACTTGTTTCAGCTCCAGTGATTAACTCTTTTATTTTGGCCCCGCCATGTGGCATGCAGGATCTTAGTTCCCTCACCAGGGATAGAATCCATGTCCCCTGCATTGGGAGCTTGAATCTTAAGGAGTGGATAGTCCAGTGATGAACTCTTTTAGGAGACCCTCAAGGTGCAAGATAGCACAAGGTCTCTCTCAGGCCTGGCCCCAGTGTCCACCATCTTTTGACTTCCAAAGTTAGGCATTCCTGGATCACTCCTGGTGATCCACCTCTCCTTCCTCCAGGTAGTCCCCCCTTCTACCTTCCTGGAAAATCAAGGTACCTCTCCTTTCCTCCTTCCTTCCTCCTACTGCTCAGATCAAAGCTCTCCAGGCAACACCATGTGAACTTGAGGATGGAAAACATATGCCTGGGGAGACAGAAGAAGGCTGTGACCCTGATGACCTCATGGAGCTGCCAAAACAGTTTGACTGCTTTACTCTCAAAGTGAGAAAAGAAACCCACCTACATGAATGACTGGGCTTTCTTATGTGAAGCCAGACCACGGTAACAGATAATAGCGACCCTCTGTGATAACCAGGTGTTTCCTTGTTTCTCATCCATACTATGACATGGGGGCAAATAGTTCTTAATAAAGAACAGAAATAACACAGATTGAATCTCTGGGGGTGGGGGTTGTTCCTCTGGTAGGACTCTGTGCACATAGTAATATGGATTTGGTTGGGCGGCTGTTCTTAAATTACTGATTTTCAGTGTTCCTCACAGTGGAGTGGAGTTTCAGAAGCATGTTATCTGGTTGTCTTAGCTTCAGTTTAAATATGTGGAGAGTGGTGAGGGAGGCTCCTAAGGACACAGAGGGGAAAACCAGGCATTGCCTTTGTAAGATGGACATATGGGGAATTCCCTGGTGGTTCAGTGGCTAGGACTTGACGCTTTCACTGCTGTGGCCTGGGTTCAGTCCGTGGTCAGAGACCTAACATCCTGCAAGCTGCCCAGCATGGCAACAAAACAAACAAAACCAAAACACATTTGGAGCTCGTGAAAACCTCTGGTACTGAGCTCAGAGAAAGCCTGGTTGAGGCCCTTGGTTCAGTTCCCTTGCCCACCAGGATGGTGAGCTTGTTAGTGTCAGATGACCCATGTATTTCTTGATCTCTGAGTCATCTTAAAAAAAAAGTCAGTTTTATCAAGGTATAATTGACAAACAATAAACTGCATCTATTTATTTTTTTATTGATTTTTTTTTTAGTATAGTTGATGTACGATGTTGTGTTCATTTCTGCTGTACAGCGAAATGAATCAGCTATATATATATAGATATATCCCCTCTATTTTTAGGTCACCATTGAGCATTGAGTAGAGTTCTCTGTGCTGTATAATAGGTTCTCATTAGTTATCTATTTTATCAGAAAAGCTATGACAAACCTAGACAGCATATCAATAAGCAGAGACATTACTTTGCTGACAAAGGTCCATATGCCTGCCTGCTAAGTCGCTTCATTATTGTCCAACTCTTTGTGACCTGGTGGACTGTAGCCCACCAGGCTCCTCTGTCCATGGGATTCTCCAGGCAAGAATACTGGAGTGGGTTGCCATTTCTTCCTCCAGGGGATCTTCCCAACCCAGGGATCAAATCCACATCTCTTTTGTCTTCTGCATTGGCAGGTGGGTTCTTTATTACCAGGGCCACCTGGTGGACACAAAATACAGACACATAAAAGTCCGTATTTTCAGAGCTATGGTTTTTCCAGTAGTCATGTACAGATGTAAAAGTTGGACCATAAAGAAGGTTGAGCACTGAAGAATTGATGCTTTTGAACTGTGGTGCTGGAGAAAACTCTAGAGTCTCTTGGATAGCAAGAAGATCAAACTAGTCAATCCTAGGGGAAATCAACCTTGAGTATTCATGAAGGGCTGATGCTGAAGCTGAAGATCCAATACTTTGGCCTCCTGATGTGAAGAACCGATTCATTGGAAAAGACCCTGATGCTGGGAAAGATTGAAGGCACAAGGAGAAGGGGGCAGCAGAGGATGAGATGGTTGGATAGCGTCACCGACTCAATGGTCATGAATCTGAGCAAACTCCGGGAGATAGTAAAGGACAGAGGAGCCTGGCCTGCTGTAGTCCATGGGGTTGCAAAGAGTTAGATACGACTTAATGACTGAACAACAACAACAACATATACCAGTGGAACTGATAGAGCATAGTAGTTCTAGTTTTAATTTTTTGAGGAGTTTCCATACTGTGTCCCATAATGGGTGCACCAATTTACATTCCCACTGACAGTGCACAAGGAGTCATGTATATTTTATGCTGTTATTTTCTCCCATTCTGTAGGTTACCTTTTAATTTTGTTGATTGTCCGTTTTCCTGTGCAGGAACTTTTTAGTTTGATGTAGTTCCATTTTTATTTTTGCTTTTGTTGCTTTTGCTTTTGGCATCAAATCCAAAAGGTCATTGCCAAGAGTGATGTCAAAGAGCTTACGGCCCATGTTTTCTTCCAGAAATTTTATGGTTTCATGTCTTACATTTATATCTTCAGTTCATTTTGAGTTGATTTTTTTTTTTTGAGTTGATTTTTGTGTCTGATGTAAGACAGTGGTCCAGTCATTCTTTTTGTATAGCTATCCAGTTTCCCCATTACCACTTACTGAAGAGACTATTCTCTCTCCATTTTGCATTTTTGCTCTTTTGTCATAAATTAATCGACAAAATATGCATGGTTTTATTTCTAGGCTCTTTATTCTGTTTCATTGATTTATGGGTGTCTATAAGTTTGCCAAGAGTACTTTAAAAATATCTTTCATGTGTCAACTAAAATTCTGAACATATATAATACAACTATTATGATTATTTTTACATCTTTGGACACAAAACCTCTGGATCAGTTCTGTCTCAGCTTAATTTGACTAATCATTCTCCTCTTTAAGAGTAAGTTTTTCCTGTTTCTGTCTGTGTCTGGTAATCTTTGACTGAATGTCAGACATTGTTAGTTTCACCATTTTGAGTGCCGAGTATTTTTGTATTCTTATTAATATTGAATATTATATTAATATTCTTATTAACGGCAAATTTTGTGTTCTTATTAATATTCATGTTCTAATTAATATTAATTAATATAAATATTATTAATTATAAAGAATTATCAGAACTGTTATTTTTGTTTAGTTTTATTAAAATGTCATATAGCTTTTTTCCTTTAGGGAGAAAAATAGAACAAGGTCCATCAAATCAAATGAGCAATCTGTCTTAACTTGAAGTTGGGACTCACTGGTTTATAAGCTAGAACTGAATGAAAGGAGGTAACAGCCACAGTTGACCATCTCATGCCAATGGCAGCAAACAACAAGATCAACCAGGGCAAAATTAGTAACTATGTGGAAGCCCTGATAAGCACTTAAACAGACTGGTTCCCTGAGACATCACTATAGATATATTTTATATATATATACATATATATTAATATATATTAATATTTTGGACTTTGTTCTTAGATGCAGTTATGTTCCCTGGGAACAGTCCTCTGTTAAAAACTTGCCCTTTTCTCATGAACTCCTTGTGCTCTCATTCTCAGCTCCTCTGTGTTGGGTCACTCTGGTGTATTTTCCAAGATACTGGCTTTTCTTGGTGATTTAGAGTCCTGCAATTCCTGTAAAAACACTCTCAGGTTTTAACAGGAGGACCTTTTCCTTTCTTTCCTGAGTTTTGTCCTCTTGAAATCCTACAACTGTTGTTGAACTGGGGGAAAGCAGTTCTTTCTTAAGTCATTTTTAAATCAGAGTTTCTTTGTTTTCACACATCACTCTTCTTCTGCTGGGGTCCAGCCTCGGCAGGATCCAGGGGGTACCCTCAGGATGAACGGCGTCGGCGAGAGAGAGAGAAGACACGTGAGACTAGCCTTGATAGGGCCAAGTCTGCGAGGGAGAGAGAGAGAAAGAGAGAGAGAGAGAGAGAGAGAGTGACCAGACGGGGGGTGCAGAGTCTGGCAGAGTCTGGCAATGCTTTATTTTTTACCATAGCTTTTATACCCTAAGTTAGTACATTTCTAAGGGGAAGATAGTTTAACATTACGTCAGCTTGTCCTTCACAAAACCAGGGTGTTTTCGGCATACTTCTTTGTTTATCAGGGTCTTGTACATTATCTTCTGGCCTTGGGGCCTATTAACATTTTATGCAGGTCAGGTGAATGTAAACCTATTTTCTGTTTCTGTGGTGACCTTAACTGAAAGGTAGCAGTGTCATAGGGCAACAGTACAGAGTGGAAGTATGACCTTGTTAACACAAAAATTAATCCTTCTGCAGAAGTTGTCAGTTGTCAGTTGCGTTTACCCCACACAGACTCTGCGACTTTGGTGAGGCAGCTTCTGCCTAGCACTCCTGGCTGACAATTAACAACCATCTCATTGTTACCACACTAGGGCTAAGTCCTTATTTCTCTAGATCTTTAACTATATTAACAATGGTTTCTATAACACAACCTTAGCACATTAAAAGCAAAAACACAGCAAGCAAAACACAACAAGCAAAACACAGCAAGCAAATCTCAACCCAAGAACCACCTATAGAATAATTTTTCTTATGTTTTCTAATAGGACTCCTTTACCCCTTAAAAAGGCTCTATGTCTATTAGGGCTTTTATATAATCAGGTTCTTTATGCTATTTTATGATTAGGATATTATAAGCAATCATGCATATTAGTACCAAGGGCATAAATGCAGTTGCCAGCAAAGGAGTTTAAATTAAAACACTCCTATCACCCTGGATAATCTCATAAAATACCACCACCTGGGAAACTTATTGATTAAAGTTTTAAATTGATTCTTATTTGGGAAGAGATCGGGGAAGGCCTTCCTGCCTGTGTCAGAGAAATTAGGGAGTAGTCCATTGAGGCAGGCATCAGAAAGACATATCATCTTTAAGGTGAGAGCCGGGGGCAGCTCTTCGAAATCCCTGAAAACCTGATCCACCTTGCCTGTCAGGTTTTCTCCTTTATGGCCTTGTTAGGAGTAGGGTCTCGTGTGCTGGCTCCCAGCATTCTTCCATCTCAAGAAGATGGCTATTCTTTTTTTCCCCTCTTTTCTTCCTTGCCCTCCATTTCCCACCTTTCTTTCTTTTAAAACTTTAATTATGGAAATTTTTAAGCCTGCAAAAATACAGCGAGACTGGTACAATGGGTATTTCCACTTACCAATCAACAATCATTATCTTGTGAAATTGTGTTTTTCTTTTTAAAAAAAAGCTCTCTGTTTTTTTCTTTTTTAAATTGGGGTATAGTTGATGTAGAAAGTTTATTTTTCTAATGCTTCTGATTTGCAAGCATTAGAGACTTATTTTCAAGGGGGATGCATAACCCATTTTGTCTTGTGGGGTGTGTGTGTGTGTGTGTGTGTGTGTGTGTGTAGGACTCTTGGTTTTTACCCCAGTTAGGATGCATACAACATTGAAAACTAAGAGCCTTCAGTGAGTTCCAGGTGATAACCCTAAGCATCTCAGTTACCTTTTCCCTTTATGTTTTATGCACAGCCCTTAAGTGCAGCCTGTAGCCTTTGCTCTGTGATTTGTTTCTAGCCTCTGGTTGATTTAGGCCATGTCTTATATCCAGTCTAGGTTTACACTCCTGGAATACACTTCCTAAGTTTTCTCCTTTTTCCCCCATAAGTATATGTGTATACCTCGAGTGTTCTTTATATTTCAACTATGCTTAAGGAATAAAAGCAAATTAGCGTAATGTAGTGAAAGGTATCTGAGAGAATCCTGACACCACTACTTACTAGTTGGTGTGACTTTTCCAAAGTTGCTAAACCTCTTGGAGAGTCAGCAGCATCATCTGTAAATTGAATAACACCCATCTTCAGGATTACTGTCAGGATTGCAAATAATGCAAGCAGAGTGCTTATCCCAGTGTCTGATGCATAGTAGTAACTCGATAAATGACAGCTATTATGATCATGACAGATGTAGCAGTGCTGTGAAATGGATAGCAAAGAGTATTATCCCCAATTGACTGACTAAATAGGCACCAGAGAGACTAAAATACTGACTAAAGTCACAGACAGATTCATAAGCAAAGTCGTAAATGCCACTTCCTGGACTCAGAGGCTCCTGCAAACATACTAAAATCTAATTTCTGCTTATATCTTTATGAGTGAGTTCTATTTTTTAACAGAAACAAGACATTTCCAGCAGCTCATTTCAAGGGGATGTACTAAATTCATGGTTCCAGGCATCTAGGTTTGGGCTTTGTGCCCCAAACCATGTCCTTACATACACGATCATGCTTGAAATGAGCGTATCAGGCCAGTACATCTCTGTTGTGGTGTTTTGCTGACTTTGTTTGTGGACAGACTGCTTCTCAGAATCACAGACTGTTAGTGGATAGTGTTTAAACAAACTGAGTGAAGTGCTTCAAGCTTTCACACAGAGAAAGGAATGTTGAGTCCTACTTTGTCTCTCTCAGCGTCTGTTTCTCTCTTCGTTTCACTATCTCTGTTTCTCTCTCCCTCTCTCACTCACATGTATACACTCGTAATTCTTTTGATCTTATACACTCCAGGTTCTGGCGAGGTATGCACATTTCTGTGTATTCTTCCCAAAGTGTAGAAATTTTCTTTCTCAGCTGTTTCCTCCCATATTTTGCTGAGGTTATAAAAATATGTCCTTACTGATCATTTGTTAAGTGTCTAGAGGATATAAGTTCTGCCTGAAAGCTAGAGGCAAATGTAAAAAAAAATTAGTGAAAATTGTACAGAAGTGCCTCCCCTGTTTGTCCTAATTGAACCAAGTTGGGGAGAATAGGACTGTTTGAACAGGCTCTGGAATGTAATACTTATAACCATGACCTCTGATGCCAGAACCCCTCTCACTCTGGATTTACAATGTTATATTCTCCTTTTAACAGGGATTACAGTAAGCAAGTTAGATAAACTCATGATGAATTGCCTAGGGAAAAATGAAAAACAGGAGCCATTGGAAACCCTTTCCTTCTTCAAAACAGTTGAGGCTTCTCTCTTGTATCTTCTTCAAAATTTCCTTCATTAAGCACAATGGCTGTAACTAAAGCATCTTTGTGTCTGTAGCACCTTTCATCATGCTTTTCACAAAGTAGGCACTCAATAATCATTCTTAATGCTGAATATATAAATATGTATTAATTGAGAACCAACTATGCAGCCTTTGTTAGGAGCTATGTGGATTAATAAAGAGGTACAACTTAGAATTCCTGGCTTTCATTGAGCTTATGGTCTAGCTGGGGATATAACAATTATGGGAAATGCTTCGTTATTATTTCCTCAAGTATTTTGTCTGCTTTATTTTATTCTTCTTCTCCTTATGGGACTCTAGTTGTATATGACAAATCTTTTGATAATGTCCCACAGGTTCCTGAACTTCTCTTAATTACTTCAATTATTTTTTCTTCTGTGCTTCAGATTATTAATAGATAATTAATCTATTAGTCTTTCTTCAAGTTCACTGGCTCTTTCTTGTTATTTTTATTCTGCTGTTAAGCCCATTCAGTAATTTTTTAGTTTAGTCTAATATTATACCTCTACTCTTTACATTAAGATTCTCAATCCATCTGGAATTTACTTGTAAATATGGTATGTTGTTATTATTATTTAGTTGCTAAGTCATGTCTGACTCTTTTGCGACCCCAAGGGTTATAGTCCACCAGGCTTCTCTGTCCATGGGATTTCCCAGGCAGGAATACTGGGAAATTGCCGTTTCCTTCTCCACCAATGGGTAATTTTTTAACATTTCAAATGTATATTTTTAAATTCTAGAATTTATAATTAGTCCTTTTTTATGGCTTCTAGTAACCTGTTGATACTTCTTAGTTTTTCTTTCATTATGAGCATATTTTCCTCTGTGTCTTTAAACTTAAGATATAATAATTGTTTTATAACTCTTATCTGCTAATTTCAATACATGAATCATTTCAGGACTGACTTCCATTGATTCTGCTTTTTTTCTAGAATAGGTAATGTCTTCCTATTTTCTTTGACTGTTAAGTAATTTTGAACTGTGTCCTGGATGTTGTGAATGATATGATATAGAGATTCTGAATTCTGCTATGTTCCCCCAAGGAATATTTTTTCTTTTTTTAATAGTAATCAGTTAATCTGGCTGAATTCAAACTGTAAGCTGTATCTTCCTTGCTGTGACTGGTGGCTCGAATTTCTGCTCAGTTCTTTCAGTCTTCTGCTTGAGGTCAGCCTCACATATGTATGGTTGCAACCTCAGCCAGAGATCTGGCTAGAATTTATACAATGATTCGGGTCTCCTCTTTCCTGGCTTGCTACTTCTTAGGAATTCTCCCTTTGCTTTTCAGCAGCTGTGTTTCCCTCAGACTCTGGTTTTACAAGCTAGTAAGACTTTGTGTTTTTCTTTGATTTTTAGCTGCATTGCATAGTGCAATTTGAGGCCTTCTCTCAGGGAAAAAGTCATAAAAAATGGAAACTCATCAGTGCTTTTCTCTTCATCCAATTGTTGACTCCCTTTCAGTATCTACCTGTTCTTAGTGGCTCTTCAATATCTTCAGATAGTTGCTTGTATATTTAGCTCAGAGTTTATATTTGTTTTCCGTGAGAAGTTTGGCCTGATAGGATCCACATGGTCATGACTAAATAGGTATGTAGGACCAAAGAACATAGGGACAAATAAGCAAGTTATTGTCAAACAAAGATTCAGAGACAAAAGCGTTTAGGAAAGGAAAGAACTTTACTTACGGAGAGGTTTGTAAGGGACTCTAGGCTTTAGAGGGGCTTCCCAGGTGGCACAGTGGTAAAGAATTCACCTGCCAATGTAGGAGACGCAAGAGATGCAGATTCGATCTCTGGACCTGGAAGATCCCTTGGAGAAGAAAATGGCAACCCACTCCAGTATTTTTTCCTGGAAAATCCATGGGCAGAGGAGCCTGGCAGGCTATAGTTCATGGGGTCACAAAGAATTGGACACAACTGAACAAATGAGCACACTAGGCTTTAGAAAAACAGGTTTATCAAGTTAAAAAAATGCAGCAGATGTTTAAAGGGAAAAAATTTACCAAATCACAGAGTTTACTTGTCAGTTTGCTTATGATAGAAAAATAGTAGCTTTCTTGCATGACTTTAATATTTACAAAGGACAAGATATATCTTCATACATTGATATTAGAAAAGTTAGGTATAGAGACATTTTTGTTAGGTAGGCAGTAACCCATAGGAAATATTCAAGATTTCATATTTTGAGGACTAGAAGTGTATACAGTGACCATGTTGTGTGTGTGTGTGTGTGTGTGTGTGTGTGTGTATGTGTTTGTGTGTGTGTGTATTTTGTCTCTGCGATTCTTTATGGTCAAGTCTCACTCACATGCAGATTTGACCTCATTAATTGTTTAGAGATTATCTGATTCAGTGTAACTCATTTGATTTGTTTTATTTAACTGGTTTTATTTATATAGTGTATAAGAGATGTTAATATACAAAGACATCCTTGTTATATATTAATAAAACTGGAGCAGTTCTGGTTTAAGAATTAACTTGAAATTCCTCTACAGTTATAATTTACTTTTAGGGATCAGAATTATTTTATTGCCTTTATCAGCTCATCTACTGAGCTAAGGAACAAGGGCCTTCCAATTTGTTTCTATGAGGTTTACCTATTTAGTAGCCTGTAAGGGTCTCTCTCTGTCTGCAACACTCAGCTTTGTCAAATTCCTGACCTGCTAGGAAATTCTTTATTACCTGAAAAGCTCATATTTTTTTAAACCATAGAATAAGTTCCAGGACAGTTTCCTGAAAATGGTATCCTGGAATTGGTTCATGCTGGCTCATGAGAGCTCATTGCTAAATTTATAGGAATTTTGGAAGCTGCTTATTAAACATGGCCATTATCAGAAATTAAGCTTTGTAACTTACAATTAAATGGGTTGTATTTAAATCAGTGGTAATAAATACTTAAAACTTATCACTTCCTATTTATTGTATTACCTTTTTAAAAGCTATTTTTAAAAATTGAAGTATAGTTGATTTGTAATGTTCTGTTAGTTTCTGGTGTACAGCAAAGTGATTCAGTTATACAAACATAATAATATATGTATAATCTTATTCATATTCTTTTCCATTATAGTTTATTATAAGATATTGAACATGTACCACAACTTCTTTATCCATTAATCTGTGGTAAAAATACTATTTAATGGTGTGTTATTGCATGTCTCTTCCCGACTCCATGTTTAGTGATGTCATGTTAAAATTGGCCGTGATGGAAGTGTTTACACCACAGACATCAGCAAATGCTATTTTTTTTCCTTTGGTGAGCTGGATGTTAAATATTTACTAGCATATTACTGTTCGCATGCATTTCCCTTCATCCTGTAAAGTACAGTCCTTGGTCCTAGTAGCAGCTTGTCATATGTAATTAAATGACATTTGAGTCTTACTGTTGCAAATTTGATTTATCCAGTTAAACCTTATAGGAAAGAGAATGAATTTTTACTAAGCTTGAGTAAATAACTACATATTATAAAAAACAGAGGAATTTGGTAAAAGCATTTTGAATAATATTGAACCATTGTTACTGTTGTTTTGGGTACTGTTAGATAAGGCCTATTAATATAGTCTATAGAATCGCTCTTTTAAGTTTCTCTAGGTTTTTTTACATTGAAAATATACACTGAGAAGTTTCATAACAATTTTTTTCCCATGAATTCTAAGGAGGGATGTTGGAATAATATGCCACTTAAAGAATGTTTCATTCCAGTTTATGAAAGTATGTAGTATGTAAGTATCACTACCTTAAACTGATAGAGATAAAAGAGAAAGAAAAAGATTTTTTCCTCATATATCTACTCAAAAATAGAACATTAACTACAGTTAACTCAGTTCATTTAACCCCAGAAAATTCTTTTTTTTCTTTTTTTTTTTTAAACACGATCTCAGGATAAGTAGGCTACTTTCACGGGATCATCTTTTTCCAAGCTAGAAAGCAAGATGTCCTTGATACAGGCTGGACATGTTTCTGTGGATGTCAGCTCCAGGGGGGAAGCCTGCACTTTTGAGTCTGTTTATTGTACTATCAATAAAGTACCTGCTGCAGTTTTTATTGCATCTGTTTTTGAGGTTACTATCAAAAATTTCAATTTTTCTTCTGAGTTTATGGCAGAGGCCTTTAGGCAAATATGAGGGAAAGGCAAAGACCATCTTGTTTATGACAAGCCTGAATGACTTAGACTGTTTTATTATAACATCAAATACTATCAGCATGGAGGAGAGTGAGCCATCTAATCAATTTACAAGGATTTAGCCAGTGATTTCTGTGGATAATGAGGGCATTCATCCTAGGGCCTTTAATTCAACCTACAAAATGTGTTTTGTTTGTTACTAGTTGACAAGAGCATCTTAAGCCTACTAGTAAAATCTCTCTTCTATTTATTTATTTATTTTGTTTAAAGGGATTAATCTGTTGAAAGTTATTTGGTTAGTTTATGTATATCAACTTAATATGGTGGGTAATAAAGAGGTTGTTGGGTAGGTGACTGATTTATGTAATAGACATGTGGAACTTTTATATTTCTAGAGCATAAAGGAAGTTTACAAGCCACTTTTTGGTTCTTAAAATTGTCCTTAGCAAACCTACCCGAGGTTTGACATTGAGAGTGTGTGCGTGTTTATGCACGTATTCGGTGGTGGCTGGAGAGAACTGGGACGCTTCTCAGAATGTAGTTTCGGTGTGCCCCAAGGGCTCAATGAGGGGATATGACTGCTATTAGCAAAAATAATGAGAAGTAAACACTGGGGTAGGAGGTGCAGAGGGGAGCAGATGGTTCCCCATATAGAACAAAGCACAAAGATGACAGAGTCCTGTTTTTGCCTGTCCTGTGCACTAAAACTCTTTAAGGAGTTGCATATTGAGAAACAGTCCTTTTCTAGTTTACCAATATTTTTCTTCTTCACTTCTTCATTTTGATTGACTTTAGGGGTGGTCTAATTGTTAAATTTAAAATTCTTTTTTTTTGGTGGGGGTATGTTCTATCAGGTTGAGGTAGCTCCTCTCAATTCCTAACTTGCCGGTTAAATGGATATTGGATTTTGTTAAATTACTTTTATTGTCAGTTAATGTGATTGTTGTTGTTGCTGTTGTTTAGTCACTAAATTGTGTCCAACTCTTTGTGACCCCATGGACTGTAACCTGCCAGTCTCCTCAGTCCATGTGATTTCTCAGGCAAGAATACTGGAGTGGGTTGCCCTTTCCTTCTCCAGGGGATCTTCCCTACCGGGGGATTGAACCCACGTCTCCTGCTTGGCAGGAGGATTCTTTACCACTGAGCTACCTAGAAAGCCCTAAGATTTATTTTAATGGGAAATATTAGTGGTTTTAAAACCTTTGAAATACAGATTTTCCTGAACTTAAGAAAGATCCAGATAGAGAGCATGACTGAATAATTACTCAACTCTATCAATAAGATTTAGCACATATTTCTTTTACACTTTTAGTTTTAAAAACATCATTCCAGAAAGTTTGGAAAGCAGAATGAGACATAAATAAACTCATATCCCATCTCCTAATGTAACTATTATCATTTTTGGTACATTTCATTCCAAAATTGTATTATATGTACATCTATGTTATTTAAAAATTGCAGTCATAATGTGCACACAATTTTGATTATTTTTTTCCTCTCAACACTGGGTCATATGCATTTTTCATGTTGCCACAAAGTCTTGGTAGCCCTAGTTCTAATATTTTCTTAATGTGGGATTCCTTTAATTTTTTTGTTAATTAATTAATTAGTTAATTTGGCTGCACCAGGTCTTACTTGTGGCACTGAGGATCCTTAGTTGCAGCATGTGGGATCTGGTTCCCTGACCAGGGATTGGACCTGGGCCCCCTGCTTTGGGAACTCAGAGTCTTATCCACTGAGCCACCAGAGAAGTCCCTGGAATTCCTTTAAATAAGAAGCTCCCTTAGTGCCTTTCATGTGCGGTACCATTTACAAGACACGAAATGCACACAGGTTTCCAGGAACATAGTTATTATGTTAAGTGAGATAGAACTACAAAGAGGTTGAAAGGAAGCTAAATTACTCACTTTGTTAGCAGGGAGTGGTAATGTGTAAATGTGGACTGGTAAGCCAGTGTATCTTTTTTTCTTTTTTCCCCTTCAGGAAAGCAGTCAACTCCATATTAAATTTCTCAATCAGGTATCCAGATGAGTTACAAGGTGTATCACAAGTGATTGTTAATGTTATAATATAATTTGTGAATGATTTGCTTTCATCATGCATTGGAGATAATTCAGGTCACTCTCACTCCTGGCCCTCTCCAGTAGTTTTGGGAGCTCCATAAGGAGAGTAGGACTAAAGCTGTATGTAGGGGTTGGAGACCAGGAGAGTGAGGAAGGACAGAATGCAGTTTCTTTCTCCTCTGGCCCCCCGAGTTATGAAGTCTCATATACTTCCTCTCCATTCTGCAAAGGACAGGTCAGAATTCCTTCAGTAACTCTACTTTGTGCTTGTCTCTACCCCAGAAACAAAATGCCATGTAAATTAGCTGTTGTTACTGCAGTATTTTAACAGACAATAAACTTGAACACATTGGATGAGAAAGGACAATCTAAAACCAGTAATTGTGTCCTTTAGGTTTTTAGAATTAGAAGTCACTAGGGTCGATTTTTGGATGTCTTATCACAGATGTTGATTCAAAAGCTGTGGTCCTGTAATTTCTATTTTATCAGCAGTATTGATATTTCACATCTTTTATTGATAAAATTGACTAAAAGGACTTGAAAACTTAGATCTCATGTCATTCTCATACTGAATTTCAAAAATCACCAAGCTCCTTGACATGCTGTGTAGTCTGAGTGATTAGATTGGATGAATTCCACACATATCTCCTTAGTAGGCTAAGTCCTGCTAGTTTATCCTGCTGTCCTTCCAGTGCTCTCAGACCACTAGGCTGAGAGAATATATGTCTGAGAGTAGCCAGTGTCACATACTCAGATCCTCCTTCAACCTACATTTTGAAAGCAGAAAGCAGTCACTGATCAGCACACTGCCTGACAATCCTTTTTCTTGAACCCATTCCTGCCAAATCTCTGCAAAGTTGACGCAATGCAGTCACTAGCTTGATGACTTGATAGCTTAACTCTTATGGCTCTTTTGAGGTTCTTTCTGCAGCTACTTTCTTCTAGAGAACTATTAGAGTTTCAGTCCTAATCATCACAGGAGAAGAAACTTTGTGTGTGTGTGTGTGTGTTAACAGGGAAATCAAACCAGTCAATTGTAAAGGAAATTAACCCTGAATATTCATTGGAAGGATTGATGCTGAAGTTGAAGCTTCAGTACTTTGGCTACTTGATGTGAAGAGCCAACTCACTGGAAAAGATCACGATGCTGGGAAAGATTGAGGGTAGGAGGAGAAGGAGGGGGACAGAGGATGAGATGGTTGAATGGCATCATCGACTCAACGGACATAAGTTTGAGCAAACACCGGGAAATAGTGAAGGACAGGGAAGCCTGGCATGCGGCAGTCCCTGGGCAAAGAGTCAGACACGACTCTGCCTGAACAACAGCAACAGGTGTGAGCCAGTGAGCCCTGAGGGGACTCAGCAAGGAGAAGAGTACCTGCCATCTAGTAGGCTTCTCTGGGAGCTCAGACAGTAAAGAATCCACGAGCAATTGCAGGAGACCCGGGTTCAGTCCTTGGGTCGGGAAGGTCCCCTGGAGAAGGGAGGGGCAACCTACTCCAGGACTCTTGCCTGAAGAATCCCATGGACAGAGGAGCCTGGCAGCTCCAGTCCTTGGGGTTTCGAAGAGTCAGACACGACTAAGCGACTGATCAGCAATAAATGGTGACACAGGTTAACCGGACTTATTGTGGTGATCATAATCGAATCATTATGTTGTACACGTGAAACTAACATAGTGTTCAATGCCAATTATACCTCAGTAAATAGATAGTACCTCCCTCCTCCAGTTGAATTCATTTGTTCAGCAAATATTTATTGCCTGACTGCTGGGTGTCAGTCTTTGTGCTCGGTGCTGGGGTACAGAGCCGAGGCCAATAGAGAGGGTTTCTGCTCTAGTGGAGATTTTAGTTGGCCGTAGACATGAGTGGAGTTATCACAGTCTGCATGTACTGTCACAAAGAAGCTGTGCCTAGAGCAGCTGTGCTCTAGAGAGCCTAGAATAGACACTGCTGCCCCGAGGGAGCCTCCTTGCAGAGATGACTCGGGGCTGAGCTCCCAGAAGGAGCGGGCATTCTTCTCGAAGAGCCGTTGGGCACTGGGGAGACCCGGAGCTCACGGGAATGACAAGGCCAGCAGCATCCCCAGTGGAGACACAGTATGTGCAGGTTCTGTGGTGCAAGAGGAGCCAAGTGAGGCAAAGGAGATGAAAGGAGGCCAGCGAGCCTGGAGGACAAGGGTGGAGTGGGAGGGGGTGAGGGGAAGGAGCCGACATTGAGGAGAAACATGGAGAATTTGTGTTTAGTTAAGTTGAAGATGTTTATGAGATATCCACGGGGAGAGAGAGACCAGCTAAGCAGCAAGGATGTGGTCTTTTCATGTGGAGTGGACATCATCTGGGAAGTGAAAAATTACTGGAGAGCTCATGTAATTCCAGAGTCAGCCCTCCTCCTTCCAGCTGCAGGAGTTTGTTCATCTCTGCTCTGCAACACACAGTGGTTACCAAGCAACGCCCTTCCCTTCTTCTGAGTCCCTAACTTCTGCTTCTTCGGGACGTCTGCTCTTGTCTCCTCTCTCGTGTCTTCTGGAGTCTGCCCACTACCATCTACATGAGAAGGAAGAGCTGATTGGCCCATTTGGCCATGGGCGGGTCTGGGGAAGGACTTTCACACTTCCCATCTGCTGGCACATGGAATGAGTCAGTGGTGGTCGTCGTGCAACAGTGAATCTACAAAGCCCCACCCAATGGTGTACTTTAAAATGCTATGTGAATTTTAACTTGATTTGTAATAAATGTAGGAATTGATCAGTTATACTGTGATGTATTGTGATGCTTTGAGTTAGAAAACCTGGGTCAGATTTTCTTGTGGAGTCATCCTTACCCTCCACCTCTAGAATCAGGAGAAGCTGTATTTCCTAGATGGCTATGAATATTAGACAGGATAATGCTTGCGATAGACTTGGCTGTCTGTAAAAGACCTGGGAGCTTTTTTTATTGTTATGGTTATGGCATGGTTTGGAACCCCTTTATTTATTTAATTGAAATATAGTTTATTTATAATATTGTGTTGATTTCTTCTGTATAGCAAAGTAATTCAGTTACATACATACATACATACATACATACATACATACATATATATATATCCTTTTCAGGCTTCCTTGATGGCTCAGTGGTAGAGAATCCACCTGCAGTGCAGGCGATGCAGCAGCCACAGGTTTGATCCCTGGGTCAGATCCCCTGGAGGAGGAAATGGCAACCTACTCCAGTATTGTTGCCTGGAAAATTCCATGGACAGAGGAGCCTGGCAGGCTACAGGCCCTGGGGTCACAAAGAGTGGGACACAACTGAAGCAACTGAACAGCAGTAGCAGAATATCCTTTTTGTAGGCCTCCCCATTATGGTTTATCATAGGATATTGAATATGTATTGCATATAGTTCCCTGTGCTATACAGTAGGACCTTGTTGTTTATCCATCCTGTATCTCATAGTTTGCATCTGCTAATCCTGAACTCTGAATCCTTCTTTCTCCACCTCTTGTCCCTCTTGGCAATCACAAGTCTGTTCTCTATGTCTGTGAGTCTGTTTCTGTTTCATAGATAAATTCATTTGGGTCATAGTTTAAATTCTACATGTAAGTGATATTATATGATATTTGTCTTTCCCTTTCTGACTTAGTATGATAATCTCTAGGTCCATTCATGTTGCTGCAAGTGACATTATTTCATTCTTTTTTGTGGCTAAACAATATTGCATTATATATATCTACCACATCTTCTTTATCCATTCATCTGTCGATGGACACTTTTTTACCTTGCTTCCATGTCCTGGCTACTGTGAACAGTGCTGCTATGAACACAGGGGTGCATGCATCTTATCAAATTATAGTTTTCTTCAGATGTATGCCCAGCAGTGGGATTACTGGATCATACGGCAGTCTTATTTTTAGTTTTTAAAAGACACTCCAAACTGTTCTCCCTAGTGGCTGTACCAACTTACATTCTCACCAACAGTGTAGGAGTGGAACCCCTCTCATTTTATTCCTGCATTTATAAAGCAGCTTCTAAGTGAATTGCTCTCTCCTGAGGCTCTTTGAGACGACCTTGGAATCCAGAGAAATCCCCAAACTAGAGTCATGGCAAAGGGGTGAGTGTTTTCCCACCTGCCGACCCTGTAGCCAAGGCTGGTCCTGGGCAACGCTGTGAAGGAATCGACATCTGTGTCACTTGCCTGGCCTGGTTGTCTTTTGGGTTATCATTTGTGCGTCTCTCCCATGTGCTTTCTCAAGTGATTCGTGTTTTCCAAAGTGAGATCATCATATTAATCATATTAGGGTGTGAGTGGCCTGTTTAAGTTGTCTTTGTATCTTAAAGGAAGACCAATAAAGCTCAGAGGGAGCAATCATCAGGCCCTGCAGAAAAGGCGGGGTAGGGGAAGCAGAAGTTATTTTGAGGCTGTGGTACCTTCCTGGGCATCCCTGAGGTCACCCTGATTCAGGGCCCATCTGGTCTCCTTATCCCAAGGCCAGCCTTGCTTGGCCTGTGCTGACCACTGCCACTGCTACACCATCTGGAAGAGAAGATCAGGAAAACTGCTTCAGCTCCTTGCTCTCCTAGGGTGAGGCTGTGGGCCACAGCAGCTTGGGCAGAAGCAGGGTTGATGGCGGTTGGTGGCGGCGGCAGGGTGTCATTACAACACTAATGAATCACGGCTGGGTCTGGCTCTCTTCTCTGACTCAGCTTGAAACTTCTTTCTGTTAACAGGAAGCCAGTAACCAGTGAAGTCAAAAGCTTGTATGAAACTCTGGATTGGAAACCACGGGGTGCTTCTTAAGCTTCTGTTTCTAAAATAAGAAGGGAAGCCATCAGAGAGAAGCTTCCCTGTCTCCTTTGATGCGGAGGGACTGGGTTGGTAGAAGGTTGATTGTGAGTCCAGGCTTTTGTTTCTTATGAAACGAAAAAATTGTCCAGGAGTTTACAAAAACAGGAAGCTGGCAATGAGTGCTATTGGAATTATGTAAATTAAACAGTTGCTGTGGAATGCAGGTGGCAGTGTGCCTGTGGGAAAGACTGGAGAATGAGGCCAGATGGGAGCAGGCACTGGTGAGGAAGCCACGAGGCAGGGGGCGAGATGTGGGGGTGTGGTCCATCCCTGCCCTGGCGTTGTCAGCCCAAGGCACTGCTGGAACGGTGAGGCAGCCCAAGGGCAGCAGGGAGCAAGGGCTGTCTATGTGCAGTGTGAGAAAATGAAGATGCTTACATCTCTCCAGGAGAGATTTCTATCTTCTCGTGGATATAAAGGATGGAGCCACATGAGTGCTGGAGGCCCCTTCTGTGCACAGGTTCTAGAAGGCCCTAGCAAACTGACAGCTGTTGAGGGGCCTGGGAACCCAAGCTGTGGTGGATGCTCCCATCAGTAAGGGAGCTAGCAGCACCATGATTTATCCATGATTCACACACTTGGGGAATGGAGACACTTTGTTTTGGCTTGTTGTTCTGGGGTGTATTCTTTTTACTAGACTTTAAAAGTATTGTTAGTTCAGATGTTTAAGTCAATTGAAATGCACTTTGTTTTAGATTTAAAAATGTTTAAAATTCCTGTTATTTGAAACTTCTAAGACAACTCGATAGCCTGCTAAGGTATGACAGTACTAGGATTTGGGTTCTCAGCTGTATACTGGATGCCCTTGCGGGCAAAGGAAAGGCCTTTGGTACTGATAGAGGAGTTACCACAGGAGTATTTTTGCTTGCTTACCGCTCCCCACTCCAGGCAGTGTTGACCTCTGGGGGGTACTTGATAAAATTTCCTTTCCCCAGACTCATTACTAATCACATTTTCTTGCTTCTAATCTCTCTTCCCTGCAGTCTATCATCCTGCCATCAGAGCTAATTTCCTTAAGTACAGTGTATCATGTCACCTCCCTTCCTCAACCATTTTCAGTGTGGGTCTCCCCACTGCCTACATATAAAGTCCAATACCTTAGTATGGGTCAAGGAAAGCCCCTCATGATTTAACCCTCTAATTCCTTTCAAGTGTCAATGTCTATTACAGTCCTCCATGTTCTCCCCACCCCTAAATTCTTGCTATACATACTTTGAGGTCATCTGTTGAACATCAAGACATGAAAAGCCTGGCTTATACAATCCAGGTATTTATTTGCTTCTGGGTTTTAAAAAAAGGCCATTATCTGTCTGAGCTGCAGGCAGGGCTTGATCCAGCAGCTCAACAATTTCCCCAAGGACTCAATTTCTTTTCAACTGATTATCATGGTCCCTAGATGATTGCCAGCAACTCTTGGGCTTTGTGCTTCTTTGTTCATGTCTCTAAAGGAAAACAGAATGTCTTTGCCACAGCATTCCTAATCCATCTTCAATCTGATTGTTGCTCAGTCTCGTCAGACTTTTTGTGACCCCCTGAACTGTAGCCAGCCAGGCTATTCTATCCATGGAATTATCCTGGCAAGAATACTAGAATGGGTTGCCATTTCCTCCTCCAAGGGATCTTCCCAACCCAGGGGTGGAACCTGTGTCTCGTGTGACTCCGGCATTGGCAGGTAGATTCTTTCCCATTGGGCCACCAGGGAAGCCCAATCTGATTAGACTTTGTTTATGCCACCTTTTTACTCCTGCGCCAAACCCTGTGGTCAGTGGGAGCTGCAGCTACAAAGTTCCTTCTTACATCAGAATGGACCCCTAAATGGACATTGGGGACTGTTAGGAAGAAGGCAGACAGTCTAGAACCTAAGGACGCATCCAGCATTGTTACTCCATACACCCTGCACCTTCTCATTTCTGTGAGAAATCTCCCCTGATGCTTCCATTGGCTTCCACTGCTCCCAGTCTTATACATGCTTTAAAACCTTTCTCAAGTACCAC
The DNA here is from genome assembly GCF_023699985.2 of Odocoileus virginianus. NCBI lineage: Eukaryota > Metazoa > Chordata > Mammalia > Artiodactyla > Cervidae > Odocoileus > Odocoileus virginianus. The sequence goes on along the minus strand of NC_069684.1, from coordinate 51,130,066 downwards.
TGTTATGTCTCTTCTGTTCTCCTGGTAAGATTAATCCTTCTTCTATCCCCCACCTTCCCCAGGACACACCATACTTCTAGCTCATATGTAAATACATTTATTCTAGCTCATATGTAATTCTGTTTGGCATTTGTCTGGGGCAAAATGTGCTATGTTTCCCTGTACCCTCACACTCAGGACTTTTGAGGCCAGATGTGTGGTTTTTACCCACACCAACCCATTCTCTGACACCAGCTGGGTGTCCTACAGTTCACTTCAGTTCTGACACTATTTTTTGCCTATAAATTTAAGGGCTCAGTCCCACAGACTTCCACGTCAGATGCTAACTGCTAGTCCCAGACTGTCACTTGTACTTCTGATCAACTGGCTATCAGTTGTGGTTCCCATGACCTCCTATTTAGGCTTGGTAATATACTAAAATGACTCACAGAATTAAAGAAAACATTTGTGTTTATTAGCTTATTATAAAGGATATGATAAAGGATACAGATGAACAGTCATATGAATAGGTGCATGGGGCGAGGTCTGGAAGGATGCTGAATATTCAGGAGTTTCTGTCCCTGTGGAGGTGGGGTACACCACCCTCCTGGCACATGGATGTGTTTACTAGCCTGGAAGCTCTCAGAACTCTGTACTTCAAGGCTTTTTGTGGAGGCTTCATCATGTAGGTATGATCGGTTGGGAACTCACTTTGCTGTTCCTTTTCCCTGCCCAGGTGGGGCTGAAAGTTCCAAGCTTCTAATCATGGCTTAGTCTTTCTGATGACCAACCCCCCATCCAGGAGCCCATCAGGATTCGTGTCCTTAGAACAAAAGATGCTCCTAGAAAGTTCCAAGGGTTTTAGGAGCTCTTGTGTCAGGAATGAAGGTCAAAGACTTTCTATATCTTATATCTAGATAGTCAAAGACTATGTATATCTTACTACTTTATAGCATTATATCCAATTGTTCATTTGTCTGACTCCTCCAGTGAACAGGAAGACCCTTGAGGTAGGGTGAGTCCTACTTGGCTCATTGTAGTGTTGAATGGTCATGAGTAATAATAATATCACTGAGAGCTTTCTGTGCAAAAGGCACTTTTTAAAAAACGCTTCCCAGAGAATTTTATTTAGTCTCATTTAGTGTTGGCAATACAGTCAGCAGTAGTATAGATTTGAACCTAGATTTTTACTACTCCAGAGTTCATGTTCTTAAGCATTTATCATGTTTATGCAGAAATTTATGAAGAGATACTTTCCTAGAAGATAAGGCCCTGTAGAGGTGACTGTGCGTGGAGAAGGTAGAAGAGGGCAAGAAGCTTGAGGCTCCCTGAGAAACTGAAGGGATGGTATGGAGGAGTACGGGGTAGGGAGCAGACGAGTGGAGGAAGTTATGGGTTTTGTTCAGGATGGTTTGCCAGAGAAGAGTCTTCCTTTGGGGTACCGTTCATGGGCAGAATCGGAAGTGTTGCTGAGTATGGCACCCTGACCGAGGCTCCTGTTTGCTTGGAGTCCTCACAAATGAGGGAATCAAGTCATTGACTGGCTCGATGAACTGGAAATGAGAAACCCAAGTGACTGTCAGCTAAGATAAAAGAAGTGGTGAAACTTCACTGGTGGTCTAGTGGCTAAGACTCCACGCACCCAGTGCAGGGGGCCTGGGTTCCGTCCCTGTGCAGACAACTAGATCCCACATGCTGCAACTAAGACCAGGTGCAATCAAGTCAATTAATTAATTAAAAAAAGAAAGAAGTGGTGAGACTGTGTCCAGATATTACCTATGAGAAAGCAGCCGGGCAGCAGAGGGCTTCTCCCTGTAGAAAGTCCCTGCTGATGACATCGAGGGAGGAGACGGGGGCCTCTCTGGGAGCAGAAAGCCCAGGTCTCCTGAAAGGTGGCAGCAGGAGCTGAAAACCTGTGATCTGGAGACTCACTCCTTCCTTCATAACTGAGCCCACATTGCCTGCTTCAGGGCCCCCTGGCGTGGGACAGCACAGGGCAAAGCCTTTGCCCCTGGGGAGGTGACTTTGCACTAGCCAGTCCTGGGGAGGTGATTTGCTATTCCTCCAAGAAGAGTCAGCCCCCCCCCCCCCCAGGATGGCGGCCAGGTGGATGGAGCCTAGTAATTACTGAGCACCCCCTGCCTGCTTTTCCTGCTAAGTTCTACATAAACAATCAGTTGGAAAAGACTGTCCCCTTTTCATAGGCTTTACCGCTGGGTGTTTTCAAAAGCAATTTAAACACTGGCAAACATAAAGGAAAGCTTTTATCCCCTCTCTAACCACTGAAAGGAAGCGTGGATTTAAAAACCATATGAATTGCAAGGAATAGAGCCAGAGAGACAGAAAAGGTGGAGGGGAGGGTGAGACAGATGATGAAAATGTGTGAGCTGACTGACAGGGTAGAGTGGAGGAGGGCAAAGGTGGGGGGATAGCGCCTAGGGAGGGAGAGAGGGGAAGAGGGCAGGAAGGCGGTGCCAGCCTCCGGAGGAGTCTGTTCTAAAAGCACATGGCTCTCTGGGGGAGAGAACCCGGCCTGGGAAACCCGGGAGACTTCCACAAGGATGAAGTCACCGTCCTTTTGGGAGGAGGATGTGAAGGCGGATGGCCTTTATTTTGTATTAAGGGCCAGTCTGCGGTTCAGTCCACAATGTAGTAAACTTGGGGTAAAACTTAACTTTCTTCAATTAAAATTTCTACTCGTTAACCACAGTCTGAGACACCAGCCTCAGGCTTGATTGAAAGCTAGGCTGGCAGCACACGTGGTAGCCTCTTTTCTCCAGTGTTAGTCTTTTGGCCCGTAATTCCTGTCTTCTCCTCCCTGGCTTTTCTTCGTTTGCTTTGTCTCTGTCTTGCTCCCCCTCTTCATTTCCTTCCTCCTGGCATGGGCAGAACCCCTGGGTTCCCTGCGGAGGGAAGGCCATGCCTTCCAGGGGCTCCTGGTGCTGAAATTGACACCCCGGGCCTCCCAACCCCCAGGGCCTGTGCCCGAGGTTGTCCAGGCCCAGCCAAGTCCGGCGCCTCCTCAGTGCCCACCCACGGCACAGGGGCGGGGCCCCCTCCTTATCTTATCCTCACACAACCCTGCCGCGACCGCACACGGGAGCCTGGTACTTAGTAAGGGGAGCTGGAGTGCGGTCCTCCCAGGAGGAGAGGCGAGCAGGAGACTCTCCCTATTGAAAACACAGCTGTTGCAGAGGAGATAGACAGGAAAGCCGACCCAGCCCTCTGGCAGAGGCCTCGGCGGGAGTGCCAGCTCCTGTGAAATAACAGGCCCAGCCCAGAGGCGCAAATGGGCGGCCCTGGCGGTAGCCAGGCAACCGGTTTCCAGGAGGGCGGGAGCTGGAGACCCCTCAGTCCCGGGAAGGCAAACAGGCGCTCCCTTCTTTAAGGGAGTCCCATCTTACACCTGGTCGGAGGAAGGGGACTGGGGAGGCCTGTCCTGGGTGGTGGAGGGGTAAGCAAGGGGTAGGTGCTGCCAACCTGGTTTGGTTCTAATGGGGTGAGCTCACTCAAGTGACTTGCCCTCTTTGAGACTCACTTTCTTCCTCTGAAAAATGACAATAATACTTGCCCTGCTTACTATGGGTTGTTCTGAGAACCACATGGTTGAATGATGTCTTTCAGAGTTAAGATCTGGGCTCAGACCCTACTGTTGCCACATGTTAACTGACCTGAACATCTGTTTTCTCATCTGGGAAGGACAGTAATAGAACCTGCCTCATTAGGGTCCTGGTGAGGCTGGAATGAGCTTAATACAGTGCCTGGTTTATTATAAAAGTGTACTGTTACTTTCTCAGTCGTCTCAGACTCTTTGTGACCCCATACTATATAGCCCACCATGCTCCTCTATTCATGGAATTCTCCAGGCAAGACTACTGGAATGGGTAGCCATTCCCTTCTCCAGGGGATCTTCCTGACTCAGGGATTGCACCCTGGTCTCCCACGTTGCAGATGTATTCTTTACTGTCTGAGCCACCAGGGAAGCCGTGGTTTACTATAAGTTGCTCAATAAATGTTGCCTCTTGTCATCATCAAATGCAAAGATTTTGTGTAAGCATTTTGTAAACTCTGGTGCATTGTTTAAAATGTGGGACATTATTCTTACATGTGAGGCCAGCTGAAGTTCTGGGTTCCAAGCAGTATTTTGTAAAGGAGTTATCTTTCTGGTTTCTTTTCCCCTTAAGAAAGTTTCCCCTTCTTTCTGTGGTCCTTTGGAATCTTCAGTGGGAGGCTTTTCCTGTGATTTACTCACTCTGCGTCTTCTGCTGGTCCAAACCTCACTTTCCTCTGGGGTCCAACTCAACTCCTCCAAGAGGTCTTGAGTCACTAATCTTCAGTCTTCAGTTCAGTCGCTCAGTTGTGTCCAACTCTTTGTGACCCCACGGACTGTAGCACACCAGACTTCCTTGTCTGTCACCAACTCCCAGAGCTTGCTCAAACTCATGTCCATCGAGTCCGTGATGCCATTCAACCATCTCACCCCCTGTCGTCCCCTTTGCCTCCTGTCTTCTGTCTTTCCCAGCATCAGGGTCTTTTCCAGTGAGTCAGCTCTTCTCATCAGGTGGCCAAAGTATTGGAGTTTCAGCTTCAGCATCAGTCCTTCCAATGAATATTCAGGATTGATTTCCTTTAGGATGGACTGGTTGGATCTCTTTGCAGTCGAAGGGACTCTCAAGAGTCTTCTCCAACACTACAGTTCAAAAGCATCCATTCTTCAGCACTCAGCTTTCTTTATAGTCCAACTCTCACATCCATACATGACTACTGGAAAAACCATAGCTTTGACTAAATGGACCTTTGTCGGCAAAGTAATGTCTCTGCTTTTTAATATGCTGTCTAGGTTGGTCATAGCTTTTTTTCCAAGGAGAAAGCATCTTAATTTCATGGCTGCAGTCACCATCTGCAGTGATTTTGGAGCCCAAGAAAATAAAATCTGTCATTGTTTCTAGATCTATTTGCCATGGAGTGATGGGACTGGATGCCATGATCTTAGTTTTTTGAATGTTGAGTTTTAAGCCAGGTTTTTCACTCTCCTCTTTCTCTTTCATCAAGAGGCTCTTTAGTTCTTCATCACTTTCTGCCGTAAGGGTGGTGTCATCTGCATAACCTCAATAATAATCTCAATAATCTGAGGTTATTGATATTTTCCCCAGCAATCTTGATTCCATCCTGTGCTTCATGCAGCCCAGCATTTTGTATCATGTACTCTGCACGTAAGTTAAATGAGCAGGGTGACAGGATACAGCCTTGACATACTTCTTTCCCAACTTGGAACCAGTCTGCTGTTCCATGTCCTGTTCTAACTGTTGCTTCCTGACCTACAAATAGATTTCTCAAGAGGCAGGTCAGGTGGTCTGGTATTCCCATCTCTTGAAGAATTTTTCCACAGTTTGTCATGATCCACACAGTCAAAGGCTTTGGCATAATCAATAAAGCAGAAGTAGATGTTTTTCTGGAACTCTCTTGCTTTTTCTATGATCCAGTGGATTTTGGCAATTTGATCTCTGGTTCCTCTGCCTTTCCTAAATCCAGCTTGAACATCTGGAAGTTCACGATTCACGTACTGTTGAAGCCTGACTTGTAGAATTTTGAGCATTACTTTGCTAGCGTGTAAGATGAGTGCAATTGTGCTGTAGTTTGAACATTCTTTGGCATTGTCCTTCTTTGGGATTGGAAAGAAAACTGAGCTTTTCCAGTCCTGTGGCCACTGCTGAGTCAGTAGTCTAACTCCCCCTTAATTTACAAGACTCAGTTGTATCTAAGTTATATCTGTAGATTTAGATTGCTGGAGTTCAAAGCCAGTATTTGAGCTCTGTGGCCTTGGGTGAGTAACTAAATCTTGCCAAGCCTCAATTTCCTCATCTGGAAAATGGGGAATGAGTAATGACTTCATTGGGTTGTTAGGTGGATCAGATGAGACCCTTTTCCTGAAGTCTGCATGTGTTCACCACATTGTAAGTGCTCAGTTGAGGTTCATTATGACTTTTATGTTGCTAATTGCCTAATGTCAACATTTTGGTCTCCTTGTCTTGAGTTTAAGCTCTTTAAAAGCAGGCATATCTTCTGTTTTCCCATCATATCATGAATTGTGGTGTACATGTGTTGGATAATCAATAAATACCTTGGATACATTTTCCTCCCATTTACAAAATAAGCCAGAAGGCTGATGATTTATTTATTTATTTGTTTTTGGTTGCCCTGGGTCTGTATTGCTGTGTGTGGGCTTTCTCTGATTGTGGCGAATGGGGGCTACTCTTCCTTGTGGTGTGTGAGCTTCGCATTGCAGTGGCTTCTTTTGTTGTGGAGCACAGGCTCAAGGAAATTAAGTTGACCAAGATTACACAGCTGCGAAGATTGAGAATCCAGTGCAGGTCTGTTTGACTTTAAGGTCTTATTGCGTTTTATCTTACTGTTTGTGCCTTTTAGTCACACTGTCTTTGCAGAACATATTCTGAACTTTAATTTCATTTACTGCTTATACTGACACCATACCAATTCTTGGTGTTGGACAAAATTGAACTCTTGATTGATGACCAAAAAAATCTGCAGATGCTAAGTGCCTTGAACAGGTTGAAGCCTTAACTGGAAGTAGTACTTTGATCCCTATGACTAATGGCACTAAAAGTTTTGTTATTTCTCTTGAAGTGATTGGCTTACATTAAGCTTAATCTTGTTTGCCACTTTGAAAATGTGCTCTCTCTCCAGCCCCCAGTCAGAAAGATTTTGGTGCCCAAAGTCTAGGGAAGCTTCTTTATTTTTCGGAATCTTGGCTCTTAGAATTTTGACTCATAATAATCCTTTGGGAATGAATCTTTCGGGACGAGTGAATCTCTTGGGAAGGAATTCCTTTGTGACAAAGGCAGCTGGGTGTTAAACACAAACAGCAACTCCACAGCGAAGTGGTGTTGGTGTGAGTCACCAGGACAGGGGCTGCATTCCCGTCCTCTGCACACACAGCCGAGAGCAGAGGAATGCGAAACACTGCGGGCAAAGCTCTGAGGCGAGCACGTTCCGTCTCCACTGCCTTTGCTGCTTCCCTTCAGGCTTGGCCTCGGTTTTGCCAGGCATCGGTGCTCTGCCCTGTAACACCCTCCTGCCTCCTCCCGGCCCTGGCAGTAACAGATCTGCTGGCAGTCACGGACTCCACTGCTCAGCGGATTGAGTTTTAGCGTGTGTGTTACTCCTGGGGGCATTTGCATGGGGGGAGGATGGGTCAGAATGGGGTTTGTCTCATCCCTACCTCCGAGGGCTTCCCTGACATTAAACCTGACCTAGCCCTTTTAGGGGAACAGTGTGAGATCAGAAGGGGAGCAATAAGTCACCATGTCCAGCAGCCACCCTTTGTTGTTCAATCGCTCAATCATGTCTGACTCTTTGCGACCCCATGGACTGAAGCACGCCAGGCTTCCCTGTCCTTCACCATCTCCTGGAGTTTGCTCAAACTCATGTCCATTGAGTCGGTGATGCCATCCAACCATCTCATCTTCTGTCATCCACTTCTCCTCCTGCCTTCAATCTTCCCTGCCTTCAGCCATCCTTGAGAAATGGAATTAGTTGTTTTTACATTAGACCCTTTTCTATAGTGGAATTTTACATGTATTTAGCCATTAGACTATGCCCAAAATTGGACTAGAGAGGAAATGATCATGTTTTATTTTTATTTTTTATTTTTTTTCCATATATTTTTATTAGTTGGAGGCTAATTACTTTACATCATTGCAGTGGTTTTTGTCATACATTGAAATGAATTAGCCATGGATTTACATGTATTCCCCATCCCGGTCCCCCCTCCCATCTCCCTCTCTACCCCATCCCTCTGGGTCTTCCCAGTGCACCAGGCCCGAGCACTTGTCTCATGCACCCAACCTGGGCTGGTGATCTGTTTCACCCTAGATAATATACATGTTTCAATGCTGTTCTCTTGAAACATCCCACCCTCGCCTTCTCCCAGAGTCCACAAGTCTGTTCTATACATCTGAGTCTCTTTTTCTGTTTTGCATATAGGGTTATCGTTACCGTCTTTCTAAATTCCATATATATGTGTTAGTATACTGTAATGGTCTTTATCTTTCTGGCTTACTTCGCTCTGTATAATGGGCTCCAGTTTCATCCATCTCATTAGAACTGATTCAAATGAATTCTTTTTAATGGCTGAGTAATATTCCATGGTTTATATGTACCACAGCTTCCTCATCCATTCGTCTGCTGATGGGCATCTGGGTTACTTCCATGATGATCATGTTTTAATCAACACAGAAAAGAGGTGTGTACAAGGTCAGGAGTTAGCGTTGAGACACAGGATTTGGTTTCAAATCTTAACTCTGTCACCTAGTAGCATTGGCACCCTGGGCAGGCTTAGTATCCTGTGTCTCAGTTTTCTCATCACAGTGCCTGTCTTCTGGGTTTATTATGAGCATTAAATTAAATAAATATTTTTAAAGTGATTAAAATAGTGCTGGGCATATAATAAAGTCTGTATAAGTGTTTCTCAAATACATGTATATTTGATATATCTCAGACCCCCATGATGTTAGAGACTTCAGCCTGATTTGCTAACTAGGGTCCATGGTTAAACCAAAAGGTTTTGTTCATAGGTCCCCAACCTTTTTGGTACCAGAGACCAGTTTTCTGGAAGACAGTTTTTCCATGGACTGGTGGTGGGGAGATGGTTTGGGGATGATTCAAGCACGTTACGCTTATTGTACACTTTATTATTATTGTGCGTGTGTGTGCTCAGTCTCTCAGCTGTGTCAGACTGTTTGTGACCCCACTAACTGTAGCCTGCCCGGCTCCTCCTCTGTGGGCTTCTCCAGGCGAGAACACTGGGGTGGGTTGCAATCGCCTCCTCCAGGGCATCTTCCTGACCCAGGGACTGGACGCCTGTCTCCTGCATCTCCTGCACTGGCAGTCATGTTCTTTACCACTGAGCCACCTGGGAAGCCCTTTCTGTTATTATTACATTGTGATATGTAATGAAATAATTATATAACCTACCATAATATAGCATCAGTGGGAGGCCTGAGCTTGTTTTCCTGCAACTAGACGGTCCCATCTGGGGGCAATGGGAGGACAATGGGAAGCAGCTGTCAATATGGATGAAACTTCACTCGCTTGCCTGCTGCTCACCTCCTACTATGTGGCTTGGTTCCTAACAGGCCATAGATTGGTGCTAGTCTGTGGCCCAGAGTTTGGGGACCCCTGGCTTTAAGTATAACACAGTCTGAACCCCAAATTCACTCCATCCCTGCTCTTTTATCAAAGGTGTCTGCAAGAAGCAGGTACCTGGCCTCTTGCTTCCCAGTTAGAGTCTTACTGAATGCAGAAACCTCATGGACTTAGTGCGCGGGACGTTTAAGTGTATACCTTGTGTCAAGACTTCTCCTTCAATTGGTTATATATGCATTCACATATGGAAGTGTTTGCTACCTGCTTGTATGTGGAGATATGAAGGCTTGGTCCCCACTAGACCATGAATGTTGTTTATAGTTCACTTACACGTTTGACATCTGTGCCTAAGGGGTAAGCATTTCTGCCCATCCTGGACAGCTCTTCATTGTTTTATAGGCTCTTCTCTCTGAAAACAAAGTCCATTTCCTTGAACGTCAGGATCAGGCCATCTGCCATAGCCAAGTAACAAATGAAACAGGTTTCCATTTTAGCCCCTGTTTTCTGTTATTTGTAAGCATTGTGAAAATCCAGGCCTGAAGTGCATTTGGTGGTGGGGAGTCTTAAAAAAGAGAAGCTAGATGGTTTGAGATAAAACCTTTCCCTCCCCATTTACCCCCAGATGCAAGGTTTTCCCTCCTTTCTAGCTCTCTAGCCATGTTTCTTTTTTGACAGTGCTCATTAAAGCCAGATGTGGGCCTCTTCAGACTCCCAAGATGGTACAGGCTGAAACTTGGGAAAGTTGTAAATGCCTTTGGCATTTGAAGGAGTGGGCTTTCCCATCAAAGACAAATGGGCAAACTAATACAGTTGGACTTCATACTGTATTTGCGTCTGTCCTAATTGGAATTCCTGGGCTGTGATTTTCAATTTAATGAGCAGTGACTTAGCTCGCATTCTACAGAATGGGGCCACAGGCCATGAGTGAGACTCTCGGCAGGAGTCCTTCACGCTAAAACATTGCTACAGCTCTCTGGCTAATCTTACTTCCCTCCGTCCCTGCTCTAGTCTCTTAGACGTGTCTTGGCCTGTCTGGTTTCCCTAAGCACTGTGCTAGTCACTCAGTCATGTCTGACTCTTTGTGACCCTGTGGACTGTAGCCAGCTGGCTCCTCTGTTCATGGGATTCTCATAGCTCCGATCAAATTATTGTCCTTCTCGTAAAACTTCCATGACTCCCCATCATTTACAGTATCAAATATACAACTATCCACTTAATTCAGCATCCTTAGAAATACGGCCTAGCTCCACCTTCTCCCACTAGTTCTATATGTATATGTTCTTGTGGGCGTCCCTGACGATAAAGAATCTGCCTGCAATGTGGGAGACTTGGGTTCGATCCCTGGGTCAGGAAGATCCCCTGGAGAAGGGCATGGCTGCCCACTTGCCTGGAGAATTCCGTGGACCGAGGAGCCTTGTGGGCTACAGTCCGGGGGGGCAGACATGACTGAGTGACTAACACTTCTGGTGCTTCCCCGGTGGTTCAAATGGTGGAGAATCTGCATGCTGGTGAAACATTATTGACTTTATTTATTAAACATTTATTCTATGTGAGGTACAGTGTTAGACTCTGGGGTTCAAAGATAAATACAGTAAGATTAAAAAAAAAACAACGAAGTTATTTTATTTTGACTGCACTGTGTGGCTTTTGGAATCTTAGTTCCCCGACCAGGGATTGAACCCTAGCCCCCAGCAATGAAAGCACCACCAAGACCTAACCACTGGACCACCAGGGAATTCCTAACAACGTTTTTTTTTATCATAAAGTAACTTATAGTTTGGGGCTTCCCAGGTGGCTCAATGATAAAGAGTCAGCCTGCCAATGAAGAGGTGCAGGACACATGGCTGGGAAGATCCCCTGGAGGAGGAAATGGCAACCTGATCCAGTATTCTTGCCTGGAAAATCCCACGGATAGAGGAGCCTGGCAGATTACAGTCCGTGGTGTTGCAGAGAGTTGGACATGACTGAGCGGCCGAGCACCCACCCAACTTATAGTCTAGTAGTGGAACTAGGCATTTGAGCAAAAACTGGAGGTAAAATGTGTCAGATACTAAAAGGGAAGAGTAGCCCTTAGTCTCTGCTGCTGGGCAAACATCAGGGTAAGTAAAACCCCCTTCCCTGCTGGTATGTTGACCATGAGTATTCCTCTTGGTTCCCTCTATCTATCCTGGCTCCATGCTTCCCCCACCTCAGATATCTCCACCCAGCCCTGGAGACCCACCACCCTTCTCCCTGAGCCCAGTGTCCCTGCACAGTTCAGGCGCTTGCCATCTCCCCCCAGACTCTTGTCACCATCTCCCAAGTTGTTTCCTCACCTCCACACAACTGCCAGAGTGGTCTTTCTGCAAAGCCCCACCCCCCCATCTGATCGTGTCACTCCCCCAGGAGAGACTCCTCTGTGGCTCCTTGGCCACCAGGTGATTCCAAAGCTGTGGTGTGAGGTGCCCAGGTGATGAGACAGGCGCTCAGGCTCTGGGCGCCTCTGCATCTCCCTCACCCAGGAGCGTGAGTGCTGGACTCACGGCGGTGCCTCAGTCTGGCCTGCTGGGGCGGCATCTAGAGCTAAAGAGTGTCCTGAGGCCTCGTTGCACCCTCAGAGCTTCAGTGGACTGGGTCAGAGTCTCCCCGGAGCAAACCCAGGAAGCCATGGGGCGGGAGACCTGAGAAAAGCGGTGGTGTCCGCAGCTTGGCACTTCCTTGTCTTTTGGCTGCTGGCCCACCCTCTTCATCCTGCCTAGCTTAAGCTTGATCCCTGAACCCTGGACTCCTCCCTCTTCACTGACCTGTGAATGGCATGTCTGGATGCTCTGTGGGGAGTTTCTCTGTGGGAGCTCTGCTTCTGGGAAGGGGGAGCAGAAGTGGGTGAGGCTGGAGGCCTCAGTGGGAGCCAGGCGCTCCCTGCCCCGTGCGAAGGAGTGTGGATTCCATCCTCCACAGGTGGGGAGGTCTCATGTTTTCAGCGGGGGCCCAACATGGTCAGATTTGTGCTTCAGGACTATTGCGTTCAGCAGTCTGGAGCCACAGAGGCCAGTTAGGAGGCTAAGAATTGAGGCAATTGAGACGGTAAGGACCAGAACCTTATCAGTGTCCCGGCCAGTCGCTTGCCCTTGATGCTGTGGGGATCAGGTAGGCAGGGAAGAGGAACCACAAGAGGAGATGAGTTCCAGGATCCGCCGTCAGAGATGTTTCCTGTGACTCCACAGGGGATTCCGGAGCCAGTGGTCTCCCTACTGGCTCTGCTTGGACTAAGCCTCCCCTGGTGGTGGAGGCCCGAGGCCGATGGCCTTCCCTTGTTCCTGCCACCTCCTGTCTGCTGAGAGAAGGGGACACAGGACAGGAGGTGAGCTGCCTCATTCCACCAGAGGCCCTGTGCTTAAAAAAGCCGGGCTGGACATGTCAAATAAAAGCCTGAGGATGTGGTTTGGGTTGTCCCTGGAAAAGATGTCTATTTATGTGTGGAAGGATATTTTCAGATGAGGCTTCATGTGAAGAAAGGGAGGCTGACCTCTCTGTCAGGGCTGTTCCTTCAAGGCATGGTGCATTACGCTGTGTCAGTTCTGTGGGAGCCGCCGACACTGTGGCCTGTTCATCTTTATCGGGGAGACCATCACAGTTGTGGTCAGGCCAGAGGGCTGCCTGTCAAATTTCTAAGTCTCTAGTCTCAATGCAGTGTGCATCTCACGGTGTGATGTTAGACAAGACACTTCATTTCCCATAGACTCTCTTTAACTATCTGTAAAATACTCCTCCATCTTTTTGGAGGTGACAGGAGATGCAATTAATTTGTGTTTGGAAAGTACTCAGAGGGCCCCAGATGAAAGCTGCTGTGAAATAGAGAAAACTTTCTCCACCAGGATCGAACCTGTGGTTTCATGGTCAAGCTCAGATGTGATTGCTAAGAGACTGATTTTCATTTCATATTCTGATCCTTGGGGGATTCATACTCACTTCCAGTGTCTTTCCTTCTTCTTGAAAAATATTATCTAGGAAAATTCTTTAAAAATATATAACTGTACAGATACCATGAATAGCCCTGTACCCACCAACAAAATGAATAACAATATTTTTTACAATTAACACTTTTATTATCATTTAAAGCTATTTTTATCCAACGATACACCGTGTCATGGTTTTAAACCTTGTTTGTTTTTTTAAAGAAAAGAAATAAACGTTTGTATATTTCCCATCCCACCCATTGATGTTCCTCTGACCCTTGAGGAGACCCTGTGGTGGGTATGCACCCACGCTGTCCACGAGTGTGTGCCCGTGTGCGCCAGCGTGGGTGGCTGCGGCTTCCCCTTGTGAGTGACAGGATCAAGGCATAGAGGATGTGGGGTGCAGAGCATGGAGTTTGGAGTCAGGTGGACTAGGGATTGAGACCTGCCTCTACCACATCTGGCTGGTATCTTTTGGCCTTTTTGAGACCGTTTCCCCATCTGTAACCTGGTGATGATCAGTTCACAGTATTGTTGACATGGGGCATAATGATAAATGGCTGGCAATAAATGGTGATTAGTATTATTTAGCCATTTATGTCTTTATCTCTTTTTCCCCCTGGATGGAAAACCTTTGAGAGCAGGGCCCCTCCTCCTAGTCTATACTGAATACCTTTTGGATTATTTCCAGTGCCTCCTAACTCAGTATATAAGTTTATTAATTTCTTGAAGAAATCTTTGAAATGCCTCAGGCCTGCTCCCAGCCTGAGTTCAGAGGCACAGAGGGGCTGGCGCAGCAGGAATTGTGTTCTCAGTATATCCAGGTGACACTGGGACAGTCTAGCTGAGGACACTTCCCAGGTTCTGCTGTCATCTCAGATCGCACAGCAGTTCACGATAGTGGTGAGGGACAGGGATGCAGAGCCACTTCACTGCACTTGATCTTTTAAAATTTATTAACTAATTAATTCTTTATTTGGCTTTGCCAATGGTAATACGTGAGATCTTGTTCCCTGACCAGGGATCAAACCCGAGCCTCCTGCATTGAGACAAAGAGTCTTAATTACTGGACCATCCCTGCCCTTGATTTTCTTAACAGTCACGGATTTTATCATTGATGTTTCAGATGCAGTTTTACAAGACTGTGCCCTCATTCCACTGTTACCTGCTCATTTTGCAGTGACTCTTCCCGCCCACCATGGTTGGGGATGTCTGTCTCTGGCAGAACGGGATACACAGGACACTGGACCCAGGGGACACAGAACACAAACAGAAGACACAGACAGAGGCAGGAAGGGGACAGTAGGGGGCACCAAACCCGCACGGTTCTGCTGGGAGATGGAGCCTGGATGAGTGACAGGGCCTCCAGCTGACGTTTTATCAGTCTGTTTGCTCTCTTTTTCCTGGGATTTGGTCCTTTCTTTCTATAACAGATTTCACAGCAGAATAGCAGAGAATGTTTCTTTGTTAAAAGAACAACCAAATTGCCCGTTCCATTTTTCTGGAAAAAGAAACAAAAAGCTGCCCAGAGATATTAGGAATTCCCAGAGGGTCCTGTGAAGGTCTTGGGCTCAGAGATCAGGGTCCCTACGTCAAAGAAGCTGTCATCACAGAGGCCATGTCAGTTATCATCCTTTGGTTTGCATTTGTTCATATTAATCAAGAGCCAGAGTCCTTTGTGTTCAAGTACTATGGAATGAATGTTTGTGTCCCTGAAATCTGTATGTTGAACTGCAATCCCCAATGTGATGGTTTTAGGAGATGGGGTCTTTGGGAGGTAATTAGATCATGAGGGTGGAGCCCTCATGAATGGAATTAGTGCCCATATGAAAGAGGCTCCAGCCCCTTCCCCCAAGTGAAGACTTAGCCAGAAGAACCTGAAAACCTTCACCTTGATCTTGGAGGCCCCAGCCTCCAAAACTGAGAAATAAATGTTTGTTGTTTAAGCCACTCAGTCTGTGGTGCTTTTGTTATAGTAGCCTGAATGAACTAAGACGTGGGGAAAATCTAAACTGAAACATGCTTATCTAGGTCCTATTATTTGCTGTAAGAGTTTTACTATATTTGAGTTTCAGACCTGGATACCACATAGAGCATATCTAGTCTGGTGTTTTCCTCATCCATCCATCCCATCTCTCTAATTTTTGACATATGAGTCTGCACTCCAGCTAAATGACTTGCTTAATATTTTAACACTCATATAAACCCTCATATAAACATGAATTGATTTTTATAAGAAAACCATGGCCATAAATGGAAAATTAATATTCCTCAAATACATATTAAGATGGGACTTCCTTGGTGGTCCGTGGTTAAGATTTTTGCCTTCCAATGCAGGGGGTGCAGGTTCAATCCCTGGTTGGGAGCTAAAACCCCACATGCCTCACAGCCAAAAAACGGAAACATAAAACAGAAGAAACATTGTAACAAATTCAATGAAGACTTTAAAAATGGTCCACATTAAAAAAAAAAAAAATTAGCATTAAAATAAAAGCACCTAGTACAGCAACTTTATTTTGCATGAGTGGAAGTGGTGTGAATTGCCCCAAATCTCTGTGAGTTGCAGAGCTGAATTTAGCTGGGTCTGTTTCCTTTCTGGCACATGGCCATGGTGGAAAGAAACAGTCTGGTTAAACCGATAGGTCTTAGGCTTTGGGATGGTCTTTGACAAAGTTGTGAACATGGCAATGCCTAGCTTTGCTTCTTAACACTTCTTCTGTTGCTAAGTATGAAAGCCAAAGAAGTCCTCGGGAAGAAGGGGGGTTGGGATGGGGGTGTAGGCTATCTCTGGATTGCATCTTTTAAAGCAGTCACTTCCAAGGCGTTTTGAATGCCCACTGTTGGCAATGAAATGTGTTGCGTGTGCACTCCCAGCAGATGCACACTCATTTATTTGTAATTTTGTACGTGCATTACAGTACCAACACATTGTGCATAAAAATTCAGAAAAGACATATTAAAGATAATGCAAGCAATATTTTAAAATGCTTTGTTAATTGCTTTGGTTTCTCTACTATCATTCGCTAATATCTCAGGCACCATTTAAGCTTATGATTAAGTTCATTACCAACAGTAAATGTAAAGCTACATTTCAAATTGTCTTCTGGGTAATTTAAAAACTTCCTGGCTGACTTGTGAAGTCTGATTATATTGTTGCTAACAATGTGTCAGGGTTGCCTTTTTCTTGGTATTCATATTCTTGGTCTTGCATTATTACATCAACCCATATTTTCTTTTTAGATAAAAAAAATGTAAACCTCTATCCCCTTTTTGGGGTGGTTAGTTAAAAATTAGATCTGTTGTGTAATTCCACTGACTTAGGCTTGTATGGAGTAGGTCACGTGGTGCTGCCAGAAATGAAATTGCCACTGTCCACCAATGTCTACATGCTCCCAGGATCCCTGGAGACCCTCAGTGATGTGTGGTCATCACTGATGAGTGGACCTGGTGAAGGTGTGAAAGTCGTTGCTTATATGAATATTAATAGATCTTATTTTTGTTTTTATTTATATAAAAATAAATAGATGGACAATTTAATATTTTCCTCCTTCACCCTCTGGCTCATCTTTGGCAGCCCACAAAATCTAGAGATTGCAAGTGTAGACGTATGATCCATGTGCTTCAGCTTGGCACATAAAGCCCTTCATGGTGCAGCCTCAGTTCATATGCAATGACAACTCTACTATTTGGCCCCATCTGTGGTTTTTCCATGGGAATGTGAACTTTGAGGGTGGGAGTCCTAATTATCCTTGTATTTTCAGAGCACAGCTCACGCCACAGGCCACAGATGGCAGATTCTCAGTTTTCAAAGCAAAAGTGCTATCGTGAAGGGTGGTGGGCTTCTGGCCTTTGGGGCTGGGCGTGCAAGAAACCTTTGCACACCCCAGACAGTGGGGCCTGGTCCTCCTGGGAGAGGTCTCCATAGACTGCCCCAGGTGCCTGGGCCCCGGCCCTGGCCGGCCTGGCAGGAGCTGATGGGCCATTTGGTGCCTGCGGACAGAACAGTGCTGAACAGAGAGGGCAGCGTGCAGACCTTGCAGCGTGTTTTCTTAGCCTCTGCCTTCCTGGCATCATCCCTACTAGATGGTCTGTCCCCAGGCAGTGCTGTGGTGACACCCTCTCCCCTCTGGGGCCTTTCTGGGCCTCCTGAGGTATTTTAGGAGACTGAGGTAGAGAGCCAGATGGCTCCACCCGCTCTCCCAACCCGGCTTCTGTTTCCGGGCCCGGGAAGTGATAAGCTATTTTGAGAGTGGAAGTAGGGGCAGAATTTCACCTGGATCCTAGAGCTGGGGTACCCCATGTGTTGCGGTGGGCAAATATGAGTGTTCTAGCAATGGGATATATTTGGGTTTTATGTGTTACCTCAGTCTCTTGTGTGTCCCCCTGATCCTCTCAACTTGCCTGTAATGATGGAGGCTGGTGGGGTGAAGGTGAGCCCTACGAACCCTGCAGACTTGAGTTTCCATGATGCTGAACAGATCTCAGAGGGAGCCTTGTCCTCAGGGCATTAGCCTGTGAAGTGTGCAGAAATGGCAGGCTGGGAACATATTTAGCTAATTTATCCCATAAACGAAGATGCATAAATTCACACTGTTTTTGTTAGGTTTGGGGCGGGGGTTATCTCAGCCTCAGGAGGGTTGAAGTACTTCCGTGAGCAGGCATTTGATACCTCAGCTTCTAGGGTGATTCTCTTTGAGGAGAAATGTGTTCTTCTTTTTTGGCTGTACCCCAAGGCTTTCAAGACCTTAGTTCCCCAACCAGGGATTGAACTGACCCTCAGCAGTGAAAGCACGGAGTCCTAACCACTGGACCGCCAGGTTTGAAGGCCTAAGTTTGGGCCATGAATCCACAAGCACTCTGGGGAGCAGAGCGAGCCTTCATCAAAGGGTGTTGCAGACTCTAGCACTTTAGGAGTCTCATGCATTTGTACTTGATGATATCCTACAGCTTCCTAAGCACTTTTGGATGCATTGTTACTTCTGTAAACATTTATTGAAAGCAAAATGCCAGAGATGCAAGACAGAGGTGGTACCTGCCCTCAGAGCCAGTCTTTTTCACTTGATCACTGCAGTAACTGTGACATAGGCAGGGCGGGAGGCCTGGCCTCATTCTACCACAAGGAAACTGAGGTTTGGAGATACAAAGCGGCCTGGGCAAGGCCAGAAGCCAGCTTTCAGGGTCCAAATTCAGTCCAACCTATGCTTTTCGCATCCCTGTCTCTGGAGATCCACACGTGGCAGATCAGGGTCGAATCGCTGGGTCATGTGTATGACCTTGGTTAGTTATTTTAACTCTTTCAGCCTCAGTTCCATCATTTATAAAAGGAGTTAATAGTAATACCTATTCCCTTGGGTTATTTTGCATATGAGATAAGGTTTGTAACCGTTCAGCTCAACATTTGAATATTGTCCACACTTAATAAGCAGCAGTTATTATGATTGGGCTTCCCTGGTGGCTCAGATGGTAAGGAACCCACCTGCAATGTGGGAGACCTGGGTCCGAACCCTGGGTTGGAAAGATCCCCTGGAGAATGCAATGGCGACCCTCTCCAGTATTATGGCCTCGAGAAGCTCCATGGTTAGAGGAACCGGCGGACTACAGTCCACGCGGTGGCAAAGAGTCGGACACAACTGAGTGACTAAGCACACAGTATGTTGCTATGATTATTATTGTGAGACCTGGCTGACTCTGGGTTTGGAGATACTAGGGGTGAGCCCAGGAGACTTTTATAGTTGTAATGCATATACTGTACCATCAAACAACTGTCCAGCATTCAATACCCACTTCAGCAAAACCCTTCAAAACTCACAGGATGTGCCCGTTTGCTAAACTTGATGACTTCCTTTGTTGACTGAGATTTATGTGAGGGAAGCAAAGCCTTGTTACTAGTTACTAGTAACAAGCCTTGTTACTAGTATTCATATTATTACTGATTATGACAATGATAACAGCTTTACTACAACTACTAATTGGTGTTATTATTCTTATTAAACTTTCCCGAGTTATCACCCGTGGGCTTCCCTGGTGTCACAGTGGTAAAGAATCCACCTGCCAAGGCAGGAGACCCGGATTCGATCTCTGGGTCACGAAGATCCACTGAAGAAGGAAATGAAAACCCACCCCAGTATTCTTGCCTGGGAAATCCCATGAACAGAGGACCCTGGTGGTCTACAGTCTACGGTGTCGCAGATAGTTGGACCCTACTTAGCAACTAAACTATTACCAAGTATCACCTGTACCTCTCAGGGTGAAGAACACTGAAATTCATAAGGACCATATTAGCTTTATATAATGTTTTTGTTCAGGGGTCTTTGATTCTGAATTTATGTCACCCATGGGGCATCTTTATTCTCTGGTAGGAAGTGGGCCTCTCTTTACTCCTGTCTCGGGGAAAGAACCTTATGAGGCAGATGATAAACCCTAGGAAGGTAAAGTTAACAACAAAAAAAATTGAGGAGCCCTAGTGCAGGATTTACAATAGGGAACACACTCTTAATAACCAAGGATTCTCACAAAGAAGGAAAGTTATCAAATTAACATCCTGAAGATAGGTATTCTTCATTGACTGTAGTGATTTCGAGGCAGATACAGAAAGGAAATCATGGTGTAAATATTAAGGCTATACTTTATTTAAGACATTTAAAAAATTTATTTTTAATTGAAGCATAAGTGGGTTCCCTTACCCTACTGCTCTCCACCTGGGTACCCTTTCCTAATAAAATCTCTTGCTTTTTCAGCACATGTGTCTCCTCGAACAGTTTATTTCTGAGTGTTAGACAAGAGCCCAGTGTTGGGTCCTAGAAGGGGTCCCCCTTCCTGCAACAAATTGTGACTCTGGTGGGGACTCTTCCTTGCTGTGACTGACATCCTGACCACTCGGGGTACTCAGGGGCCAGCTTGCTCACCGATGGACCAGACCCAGTGGCCGCAGCTGGGACCCTTTTATCCCTGGTCTCCTCCTGACGTGCCAGAGTGCCCCGACCAGGTAAGGAACAAGAGACTTTATTGACCTCTTTCCCCTTCCCTCTCTCTTTTCTCCGCTTAACCCTTCCTAACCTTCCCTTTTTTCTAATCCCCTAGTCCTGGACATAGGAATCAGGTCGAAGGGCCTCAGCCTGAGCTGAGGATTGGGGACTGATCACCTCCTCTTGGCAGAGAACTCGAATTCTGGACTTCCCTGGTAGCTCAGTTGGTAAAGAATACACCTGCAATGCAGGAGGCCCTGGTTTGATTCCTGGGTCCGGAAGATCCGCTGGAGAAAGGATAGGCTACCCGCTCCAGTATTCTTGGGCTTCCCTTGTGGCTCAGCTGGTAAATAATCCGCCTGCAATGCGGGAGACCTGGGTTTGATCCCTGGGTTGGGAAGATCCCCTGGAGAAGGGCAAGGCTACCCATTTCAGTATTCTGACCTGGAGAATTCCATGGACTGTATAGTCCATGGGGTCGCAAAGAGTCAGACACGACTGAGTGACTTTCACTTTCAAGTGCTTTACAATATTGTGTCGGTTTCTGCCATACGTCAATAGGAACCTGATGTGGACCATTATTAAAGATCTTTATTGAGTTTGTTACCATATTGCTTCTGTTGTTTAAGTTCTGTTTTGTTTTTTTTTTTTTGGCCCTGAGGCATGTGGGCTCTTAGTCCCCCAACTGGAGATTGAACCCACACCCCCTGCATTGGAAGGTGAAATTTTAACCACTGGACCGCCAGAGAAGTCCCATAAAGCTGTACTTTAAACAGACCCAAGGAATGTGAGGAGACCCATTAGCACCTTTATATGGGGATAGACCAAGTGGGTGTGACTGATGCTCTGCCTAGGAAAGAGCAGGGCATTGGTTACCTGCTTGGCCAGGGGGTCAGGGAGGGACTAGCTCTTCCTGCTGCCTGCACAGCTCATCCCCATCGGATTGTCTTATATTTTTTTGGCCTCTCACCTTGGGCCCTTGCTGCAGGAACCGTGATTTCAAACAAGATAATCCATGGGCTGATCCCTGCTGGTAAATTCTATTTTTGTAAAGGTGCGTGATACAAACTAGAAAGAGGAATATGCTGGGTAACATGCAAAATCTTTTAGAAAAAATTGAACCTCTTATTGTACTTTATATCCTTCTCTTCATTTTCCCCCCTGTGTTCCTTGCTTCCAACTCTAGGTGTTTAGCTTGGTTGTATTTATGTGTAATTTTTCTCATGGGGACAGAGGATGTGGGGCTTGGGGTGTATATAAATAGGCCAGGACTTTTGTTTCTTTCCCCAGTTTTGTGCTGTTTTGACTTTAAGGCTTAAATCAAGGTTAAGTTGGAAGTATATTTAAGCCATAAAGCATCTCTTCCAGACTAAGGGGTTCAAATTTTTCTGGAACCATTTAATTTCAGCCCTATTTTTTCTCCACATAAACCATCCGTTGCTCAATTGCTCTCATGTCTTGGTCTTGCTAATGCAAGTGCCTATTGTGGGGTATGAAGCAGCCATTTGTTTCTGCTGTGCTGGTTCATTGCAATGATCATGAAGTAGAGTTTTGTCTAGTTTTAATCCTGTGTTGGTTCCGTGCTAACCCTGAAACGTGAATCCAAGCTCTTGTTCATGAAACCGAAGAACAGAATCCATGGACATGCAGACACTCACACAGGCAAAGTTTTTTTTCAGAGAGTAGAAGTACAAAGCTCTCAGCATAGACCCCGAGAGGGGGAAAATTGTCCCATAACAGTGGGAATCACAGCAGTTTATATCTTCGCCAACACTGACCTGTTCATTTTTGGTTGGTTTAGGGGTTCTGATGTATGCAATCCCTGACCAGTCAGTTTAAAAGTCGTCATGCAGAGTTTGTCAATTTTATGGCCTTTTTTGATCTCTCAGTCCTTGAGTTTTCCTAAGACATTGAGTCTCCATCCCCTGACCTTTTCTCGTGACCTCAGGCCATTGTTTAAGGACCAGATGCATATCTTAGTGTTGATGGTTCACCTAGTGTTTTCTTTCTCCAAAAGTTGGACATCAGTTCCTGATTGTCCTGTCATGGGTTTGAGTGCTTTATGACCTCCAGGCCAGGGAGGCATTCCTCTGAATGCCAGGAAAACTGGAAGAACGAGTATGGTTACAGTTTAATGAAGTGAGATGCTGGTGTAAGAAAATAGGTGGAAATTTGAGTTGTATTTTTAAAAGAAGAAAGCGAGGCCTTAACCCTACACTGACTACCTAATAATTTTCTATATCAACCCAAGAAGGTCAACAGAGAGGAAGCATCCCTTGCTTATCACTCTAGTTCCAAGAATAGTGGTTTTCAACCCTAGCAGCACATGAAAATCACCTGAGAGCTTTAGACCACACCTGTGCCTAGGCTTTCCCTTCAAAAATGCTTATTTAATTGGCCTGGAAGAGGTTCAGGCTTTGATTCATTCCCAGCTGGTTCTGATGCACTGTGACAGTTAAGAACCACTTCTAATCATATCATTTTCAGATAATTCTCCAAGACTCAGCTCAGACTGTCTTCCCCTGAGAAGCTTTTTCTGACACCCACTCCTCACAAACCTCAGCTCAGAGCTTTTCCTCTCTGCTCCCAGAGGTACCCAGTCTCTGTGTGTCTTATTCCTGGTGCTTAACTTCCTTCTATTATACTTTATTTAATAAATAAATTAGTTAAATTTATTTATAGTTTCCTCAGATAAGATACCATATATTTTTAAATCTTTGAGCCTCCTACACTTAGTACATTTCTGGGCATGCCTGCATGAAATAAATATTTGTTCAGTGAGTGAATGAATGAAACTGTTATCAAGGCTTGCCCCAGAATCACAGTCCTGCCTCTCCCTTGAATAGAAACCAGTTACTCTTATCTAAGCTTTAGGAGGAAGCTGCAAAGAGAAAAAAAACAAGAACTGGTTAAACCGGGTCCTAGATGGTGGAAGATTTGACTTCCACTTGAGCCTTATTATATGCTCATTGTAATACGTTAGCATGTTATGACACACCCACCAGCACCATGCTCATGGACAGTTGCCATGACAACAACTGGAAAAGCCCATACAAGGACTGACAAGGAGAGTTGCATCAATTCTAGGTCCAAACCACACCCTTGTTCTTGGATAGCTCATGAATATTCCTCCTACAAATCCTTTCCTTTTACTTCGATCCTCCTACATATTTGATGTCTCCATCCGAACTGGGTTGAGAAGTTGATTTGTGAACAAAGTTCCCACTTCTCCATTTTTTTGGCCCTTGAATAAAGCTTGTGCTGTTCCCGTCTCAGCATCTGTTTTGCTATTGGCTACCTGAATTTGATTGGAAAAAGAGCCTCCCTCTCTGGCCAGGCTAGGACCTCTACACAGATCAAGTTGGCCAATTTGGTAACAAAACTACACATAGATTGACCAAGAAGTCACTGCAGTCAATTTGCAAGTTAAGTTTTCCTACAGCTGTACCCTTAGATCTATACTGATCGTGTCTTTTTTTCAGACTCTTCTCAGGATGAGCCCACAGGCTTCAATATATCATAGAGATATCTAGTTCTGGAGTCTTCTGATCAGAGTTTAAAAATATTAGGTTGTTTAAAACTCTGGAGAGATCAGAAGAGAAAGCTGATGCCTTGAGCTGCTCACCACACAGAGCCTTTGAGGTATTCATTCACCTCCTCGGTTGTTCTGAGAAATCAAACTGTTCCTAGCTCCTGCATGTGTTAAGGCAGTCATCATCTTCCTTACCATGATACATGCAACACGTCTCAAAATTTCTTTGAAACCCCAAACTAGAAGCCTGCTCTCATAGACCAGGAGAGATTCTGACATTGAAAGGGATGCAAATGAGTAGAGTATTTACCAAATTACTTAGGATACTAAGCTCTTCTCCAGAGGAACCTAGTTTTCAATAGGAAAACTACTAGGGTACCTTGTTTAAGAATCTGTGCTGAGTCTGTTGGATCATTCCAGGTGTAATTTTCAAAAAGCCTTTTTAGAATGAGCCACTCGAAAGTGAACTACTTGCATACAAGGGCTTTGTTCTGCTCATCTCTGTATCTTCAGACCATACAGAGATTCTTAGCCCATAGGAGACACTCTGTATACTAAACTGATAGATAAATGAATGGATATGAAGTTCTTTTAGCTTGGTTTTAGACCCCTGCCGCAACAAGCAGAGCTCTGAGCTGGGAAAGAGGACCATAGACATTCACAGACACTTTCATTTCTTGCACAGTCTTGGTTTTTCCCCAGTTGAGACTGAGAAACTTGTGGACAAGACTGAACTGTCACCATCATTCCTCACCACCCTTAAATAAAGACCCAAACTGAAGAGATGATATTAGTGCCTGAGGCTTCCTCAGGCTTGATTTCTGGGGAGAAGTGAACCAGGACACTTGCTGGTTTTCCAGCCTTTGTGTATTATATCCTGCTCTGCAGTGGACATCTGTCCTATCGAGTGACTGGGGCACAGCATACAACCTTGACCTTCTCCTTCCAGACTTAGCGCAGGATTCAGGCTAGTTATTGCTTTTTCTACAGTCTGCTGTTTAGGTCATATTTACCATAAGATTTAACTTTACTGGAAATGATGGAGCAGGACCAAGGTCAGTCTCGGCCATTGAAACGAGGACTTGGAAGCAGTCATTAAAAATCTAGAGCTACACTGTCCAGTGTGGTTGCCACCAGCCAGCCTGTGGTTATTGAAGTTGAATTAATTCAAATTAAATGCCACTAAAATTCAGTTTCTCAGTCATACTAGGCTCCATATCTCATGCTCAAGTGACTTGAGCAGCCATCTGTGGCTAGTGACTACCGTATTGGACAGCAGAGAGCAGAATGTTTTCTTCATTGTAGAAAGTTCTGTTGGCTAGTGCTAGTCTAGAGTGTCCAGAGACCACGGCTGGGAGCCCAGTCGATGAGCAGGAAGCCTGTTCCCCAGGGTGACTCAACGACAGCTGCACCTGTCACATCTCCTCTAGCACTGTTTACTATTATTATTATTTTTTCCAAATGTTGCTCAAAGATTCACCATGGTTGGGAAATGAAGGAAATGATTTCTCAGGTTCTATACTTGGAAAGATTGAAGGCAGGAGGAAAAGGGGGCGACCAAGAATGAGATGGTTGGATGGCATCACCGAATCAATGGACATGAGTTTGAGTAAACTCTGGGAGATAGTGAAGGACAGGGAAGCCTGGTGTGCTGCAGTTCCATGGGATTACAAAGAATTGGACATGAGTGAGCAACTGAACGGCAACCACAATCCTTGTTAACATAGAGACAGCCTCGTATAGGGGTATTTACTGGTAAAGACATTATATTAGATTGAACCATATGAAATAGCTTTTTTTTTTGTAGGTCAGAAAGGGCTAAATATCAATTTCATGAGGTTCAACCTAAGTCAAGGAAAAGAGTGCTGGAGAATCAAGGGCAGCATGGGCATCTGTGGCTTGTGTTCCTTTCTTCGTTATGGGTTGGCGATAATACAGGTAGTTTTAACTTGGCAATGCGTGGTTGGCTGAAAGCCTGCTTCTTCCTTGCCTGCTGCTGCTGCATAAAGAGAGGCTTATGTGTGTTTGTCATGGAATAGTTAGAATAGTCATGGAAGAGTTAGAATGTATTAGTGGTAGGAAACAGAAAACCCAGCTTCATATGTACTGTTTTCCTAACAAGCAGCCTGGATGTGGTAGCTCTAGAGCTGGATGAGTAGTTCCATGACCCTAAGGGCTCTGAGCTGGAGTCTTCTTATTCTCCTGGCCTTCTCCTCCCGGTTTACAGGGTGACTGCAGCAGCTTCAGGCAGCACATCCCTGTGAAATGATGCCCAAAGGCAGGAACTGAGAGTGGGCTTAGGGGTGGGCAGGGCAACAAGTGAACCCTCTGCCTGGACCTCTTTTCTCTTCAGGGAGCAAAATCTTTCCCAGAAATACACCTCCCCAGCAGATTTTCTCTTTGTCTTAGCCACCAGAGTTTGTTATGAATCCACTCATTAAATAATCTGGAAAAGGGAAGTGTGTTTATTAATCTTAGCTTAAACCAGTTATGATTCATGGCCTGAAACTGGGCGTATTTCCAAGCAAGCTAAATTGAGACTCCATCAGCCAGAAAGAAGGAATAGAGAAAACCGACCATGGGTGGATAAGTCATACTGTTTCCTCCAAGTTATTAAGATGCTTTCCGTTGGTAAATGATTGTTGAGAACATCTTTTGTTTTCACCTGCTGTATATCCACTGGGCCTGCTTCAGTGGTACTCACTGGTTTTCCTCTGGCTGTGTGTGTGTGTGGTGGGGGAGGGACCCTTTCCCAAAATTCCACAGGTGGGAACATGATCTGAGGATCAATTTCAGGACTTCTGTTTAAACTGTTAGGAAAAGACGTGTTCTACTTACCCTGGAGTCTGAGAAGATAGCATGCCAGTTAAAACTGTTGGTGGTGATTTTGCCTGAATGCAAGAATGCATGAATGATACACATGCTAACGCAATGAATGACACATGACTACTTTTTTTTTTTTTTTTGACTGCAGTGCATGACTTGTGGGATCTTAGTTCCCTGACCAGGGGTTGGATCTGCGCCCTTGGCAGTGAAAACATAGAGTCTTAACTATTGGACTGCCAGAAGATTCCCATGAATGACACACAGTGCTAACACAGAGGAAAGAAAAATGGAAAGATAGTGAGATGCTTGTTCCAAATGGAATTGAGCCCCTGTATGCAGTTATGACTGATTTATACTGAGACTATTCAGTTATGTGACCTAATAAATCTGTCGCCTACCCCCCCACCCCCACCACTCCCCTGGTCATTTTTTCACAGACGCTACTTTGAATTGTGAAAGATTTCTGTTAGGTGTCATTATGTAGCCGTGAGGTGTTACAAGTGTTAGAGTTTATTATTTATTTGTTTTTATGTTTTGAGTTTTTAGCTGTCAGGCATGGGGGATCTTAGTTCCCTCACCTGGGATTGAACCTTCACCTCTTACTTTGGAAAGCTAAGTCTTAACCACTGGACTGCCAGGGAAGTCCCCAAGTGATAGACTTTAAAATGTACCATCTAAGGTAGAATGGAAAGGCAGCTGGGATCTGACTATCCCGGCTGAGAAGTTAGCTGTCTTTGTTATGTTCTAACAAAGCATATAGTTAAATTGTTGCCCATTCTTTCTTGGAACTCAGAGCATGTGCCATTTGAGACTGGAATCATTAAAGTTCTTGTAGAATGTCTTAGGCTGTGGAATGTGTTGGCTGCTTCTTAAAGTGCTCAGTGAGTTTTTTATGAGAGAGAGACAAGCTTCTTTCAAAGTTGGTCCATTTAGAAGTAGAAAAAGAGGAAAAATATGTCGATAAAAAAGGTCTTTTCTGCCTTTCATAAGTGAGAGCCAGGTGAAGTTATACCTTGTAAGAGTGGAAAAGGTAAGTTCTCTGCCTTATGATGAAGTTTGTCCCAGAAAAAGCAGCAAGAGAAGGGAAGACAAAAAGCAGGAAGGAGCCTGAGCTTGATTGCCGCTCATCCTCGTGGTCATCAAAAGACATCATGGTGGAGTGAATACACGAGCCACAGGATGGGAGAAGGTATTGCAGCACAAGTAACTGACAAAGAGCTCGTATCTGGAATACCTATAAGCAAATAAGAGACAAACCAGTAGAAAAGTGGGCAGGATTGATCAACAGGCCTTCACAAAAGGGGCTCTCCAAATGCTCAGCCTCATCTGTCATGAGAGAAATGCAGTGAAAACAAATAGGAGATCCCACTGTAGGTTCTGCCGAAACAGCTAAAATAAAGAAGACAGATCATACCCATGTTGTTTAAGAACTGTTGGAACCTGCAGACACTTCTGGTAGGAATGTAAATAGGTGGTTTGGAAAAATGTGGTATTATCCATTAGAATTGAATGTGTGCATAGCCTATTACCAAACAGTTCCACTCCTAGATGTGAGTGCATGTATACCAAAAGGTGCAACAATATTCTTAGCAGCATTGTTTGTAACAGTCCCAAATTGGAAAACTCTCAACGCCTATCGACAGCGAATGGGTAAATAATTACAATGAACTCTATAGTCCAATGAACATGATCACACGATTGCTAGCGTCACCAGGAGGACTAAATCCGGTAGATATAATTTTGAGTGAAGAAGCTTGAGATAACACATCCTGTAGGGTTCCATTTATGTAATCTTTGAAATAAGCAAAAACAACCTATGGCATTAGAAATGAGGTGAATGAAGACCCTGGGAATATGGGAGGAGGTCTGATTGGAATGGCACACAAGGGGCTTCTGAGAGTCCTGATGTCCCATTTCTTGATCTGGCACTGCTTACACTGGTGTGCTTACTTTGTGATCATTCATGTGTGATTTCAGCATTTCTCTGTCAGTAACATTAAAAAAAAAAATCTTCTAATCATAGGCTATGGAAGAAGAGAGATGGTTGTGAGAGTGCAAATCAATGATTCATTAAAATAATAATTATCCCCTGGCTGCTGCTTGAGAGGCAGCTTTGCTGAACCTTCCCATTCCAGGCTCTGGTTTGGAATTTCACTGATGCAGAGGAGAAGGCAGAGGCCATTAAGCTGAGAAGGAGGGAAGAACTCTCAAGCTGCTGCTAAGAAACCAAACTCCCAGGCCAGAGTTTAGATTAAGGACAATATCTCTTGCTTTGGTTAATATTCCATGAAATGACCAAATGCAAATTGAAAGAGTAGTAAGTAGTGAGCTTCTGAGGGATTTATTTTGCTGGAGAAATCTCAGCACAGCCAAGGGGGCTTGTCATTGCTCAGCCCTGAGGTGAGCCCAAATTCTGCAACCTGCACCATCTGGAAGTGGGTCCTCCCCAGTGTCTCTCCTCAGATGGGAATGGGGGACAACATGCAGAGGGGATCCTCTCAGAGCAGGACAGGGGTTGTCAGATGGGCTGGCAAGGACCCCACTCACTGCTAGCCCACGAGTCCTTACTGTTTTGTCCAGCAGAACACAATAAAGGAAGAGGGCTGCTCATCATGTCCTCTGTTTCCCCTTTTCACTTCCAAACGAGACAACTATTATATTATCTTTTCTTTTCACTCTTGTTTACAAGAACACTGCTGTATATGTTGGGAGTGTTTATGTCTGTCATTTAATCTGAAGGATGTCAAACTCTAGGTGCTATATCCAGACCTCATTGAGAGGAATCCACATGACCTAGAGATCTTGGTCTTGGAGCTGGGTATAAAAATGGCATAATTTGGATTGCTTATGACTGGGGAGGGTGTGATTTAATTTTTAGATGCATGTGGGTTTGGTTACATTATGTTAGGGATATAGATTATATTATATAGAAAATAGATAATAGAAATTGTACAAATAGGAAGAAGGTTGTATAGGGATAATAAGAGGGTAGGGATGGATTGTAGAATACATTTGTTATTTTTGCCTTCCTAGGTATTAGTTTCCTCTTCCTAGGTAATAGCATGCTGATTTTCTTTTGAAGGACTGCCCTCTTCTCAATTCTCAGACTATGTGGTTTATCCTTTTCTCTTGGCCACAGTGGTTGATTCAGAGATAGCCCCGTGACTGAGGTCAGGGGCCCAGGCCATGAGATTCAATTTCTGAACTTTTGAGAATCTCCTGGGAGAGAGAAGCTTCCTTTGCACTGGTGGTGTTACAGTGAGAGGATGTGAGCTTGGAGCCATTGGGGGACTGTCCTGCACTGCATGAGAAGTGTCTGCCTAAATGTAGCCAGTAGAGATGAAACCAGGGCAGGAGATGGAGAGAGGCCAAGTGTGATGTCCTCACTCAAAGCCTGATGACAGTTACTCTCCTGTACCTTTTCACTGTATGAGCCACAAATATGAGATACTTTGCCTGCGACCATGTGATTCAGTTTCTGAAACTTGCAACTGAAAATCCTGTAGTCGTGATCAGCTATGGGAAATGCATAAACACCTCCATATGTTTTGGGTATGTTTGGTGCTCTGCCGCCTTCATTAACTGAAAGAGAGGAGTGACTTTTACTGAAACAACTATCTTACTATCTTTCAGGAATTAATGCAGTAAAGGGAAGACCTAGTTGAATTTGTTCCTCTGTTTCTTTTGGTTTGGCATCCAAGGCCTGAGAGGACTTTTGTTCCAGCATGTCACTGGCACACTGCTTGGTACTATGAACCTCCCTTCTCCCCTCCTCCCAGATGAATGACATCCGGCCCCCTACAGTCCAGGTCCGCATCGTGAACTTCAGTTGAGACAGTCCATTGGGGCATGCGTGTCACAATGATGGTGGCATGTTCTGCCCCACACATGCATGTGTGACAGCAGCATGTTCCACACATGTTAGTGGGGGTGGAGGGCTGTAGATTTGCCGGCCATGACCATGAAACCTAGGACGACATGAGATATGGCAAGACTAGTGGCGCTCGAGGTTAGGGATCTGTGGGCTAATGCACAAGGAGTGAACAGTGAGACTAAGGAATGAGGGCTCCCAGGGCAGGGAGTGGAAGGAGCCAAAGGCCAAGTAGAAGAGGTGTCAGAATCAGGAGCCAGGGAGCAGAGAACAAGAGTCAGGAACCAGCAAGACTGAGAAGACAGGAGGCAGGGCTTCTCCGAGGAGACACTGGGCAGGCTGGCTGTGTCCTAGGGGATGGCGCTTGTGTTGCTCAAGGCTACTGTGAAGGGTCTCCCCGAGCTCCATGCTAAGATATCCACTCAGAGGCCTGGAGGGCACTTAGGTGTCCCTCTGTCTCTGCTTCAGCTGAGGGGCTCATGTCTGACCCCACAGGTCAGAGGTCAGACGGAAGGCACAGCAGATTCATCTGACAGTTACCTCTCCTCCATTTTCTATTAAGAACTTTGCTTCTTCAGGCTATACCCTGATACAAATGGAAAGACTTAAAGTTAAAAAAAAAAAGAATTTCATATCTTCAAATAAGCTTATTTACAAAATAGAAATAGACCCACAGACATAGAAAACAAACTTATGGTTCCAGAAGGCGGAAGCAGGGGAGGAATAAATTAGGATGAATTAAAATACACACACACACATTTACATATAAACAAGGTCCTAGTGTTTAGCACAGGGAACTATACTCAATATTTTGTAATAACTTGTAAGGGAAAAGAATCTGAAAAAGAATATATATATATTTATATATATATAAATATATATATATATATATGTATATATATATATATATATATATATATATGTATATGGTGGCTCAGACAGTAAAGAGATCCCCTGGAGAAGGGAATGGCTACCCACTCCAGTGTTCTTTTTTTTTAGAAAGTATCCATATGCATAAATAAATGTATGCTATATTTAAAAGGCAGTAGCGCTCTTCCCATCCCTATTTCTTCTTTCTCTCGTAATGTGCAGTAGCAGGTAGAAGGATCTCGCGAAGCCTGCTCCAGTGCCCGTGGGAGTGGACGTTCTGGTGAGCCTGCGGCTCTGCTGATGGGGGCCTGGCCGTGCGGTGGCAGTGCTGGCACCAGGCTCAATCGCCTTCCTACTGCTTGTTAGCGGTCTGGTTGGTGGCGGCCAGGTACAGACAGAAGCACAGGCAGCCCCCAGGGGGAAGCTCAGCACCACGACAAAGCCCGCCGGGAGGAGGATCCTTGGGAAGGTCAGGAACAGGTACTGAATAAGGACGACGGGGCCAACAGCCTGCAAGTGTCCGAGGTCATCGACGTAAGTCTCCAGGTACCAGTCTGACATCACCGCCAGCTGGATCAGGAACACGGTGCTCACCATGGACATGGTGGCGGCCGAGACTGTCAGCGTCAAGAGGTAGGAGAGGAAGTACCAGGTGTTCCAGGCCCCGATGCAGTTTTTCACTCACACACAGTGATGGTCAAACCGGTGCACACACAGGTTACATACCCAGTGCTTGGACCATGCTTGTTTCCTTAAATCACAAGTAGGGCACCTCACGTTCTTTGGGAACATCACTTCATCGAATGCATAAGCTTAAAGGGACAGTAATTCGTTTGCTTTTGTTATGGTTGGTTACACAACTAAGGGCAAAGAAGGAAAAAAAAAAAGCAAACAGGTTTACAATCAGCCGTAGATAAGGCAGAAAAATGTAATACAAAGAGAACTCCAGCTCCTGACAGAGGCCAAATATTTCCCAGGTATATTTGGTATAAACCATCCCTTGCAAGATTAGATGCAGGATAATGGAGATGCAGTTTCTTGTGTGGAAGAGGTAATGAAGCACTCTTAGCATGGCTCTCTGAAGATATTCTGGAATTCTATATAGAAATATCTGTGCTCCTCTGCTGATTAGGTCTTGCAAGTAATGGGCTTTTCAGCCGATGCAGATCATCACAAAACCAACCAGCACCAAAGCCAGATAGAGCAAGAAGAGAACCAGAGTCCATCCTGGGGATATTTCTTTTGTCTGGATAGCTTTCAGCCAGCAGCTTTGGCATTCCTCCTCTGAACATTCACGGAGAACTCAAATGGTGTCTCCTGTTGCGCAGTGGCATGCGCCACTGCTAGAGAAACATCTAGAGAAAGCCTGTGCACAGCAACGGAGGCCCAGCATAACCAAGGGGAAAGAAAGAATGAAAAAATCTTGACAACCACTTTGTGAGTTGAGTGCTGTTATTCCCATTTTATAGATGAGGAAATTGAGTCTCCGGAGGCTGAAGTAGATAATAAGTGGTTAAAACATTGTACCGAAGGATATAATCCAGGATGAAATGATGTCATTTATATAGCAAATATTATACTAGTTTGTTTGGGGGTTATTTATGTGGGCTGAAATCATTCAGGGAACCTCAAGGTATAGAGAAACCTGAGGCTTTGAGAAAAGGTTGGACGTCATGAATTTGTAGAAGTGGAGAGTAAAGTAGAGGACATTCCAGATGGAGGGAGATGTTCTTGCAAAGTCACAGAGTTGGGACTTCAGTGAAGGTATTAGGGAGGGAGTGGGGGACCAGTCTTGGAGAAGGCAATGGCACCCCACTCCAGTACTCTTGCCTGGAAAATCCCATGGATGGAGGAGCCTGGTAGGCTGCAGTCCATGGGGTGGCGAAGAGTCGGTCACGACTGGGCGACTTCACTTTTACTTTTCACTGTCATGCATTGGAGAAGAAAATGGCACCCCACTCCAGTGTTCTTGCCTGGAGAATCCCAGGGACAGGGCAGCCTGGTGGGCTGCCGTCTATGGGGTCGCACAGAGTCGGACACGACTGCAGTGATTTAGCAGCAGCAGCAGCAGCAGGGGGGACCAGTCTGGCTAAACTTAGTGGTTTAACTGATGTAGGAGTTTCCTGTGGCTGCCCTAACAAATTCCCACAAGCTGAGTGGCTTCAAAGAACAGAAATTCTCTCACAGTTCTGGAGGGTAGCAGTCCAGAGTCAAGCTGTCGACGGTACCATGCTCTCTCGAAGTCTCCAGGGGAGAATCTGTTCCATGCTTTCTCAGCTCTTTTTCTTGCCACGAACCCTTGACATCCCCCGCTTTGTAAGTGCCTCCTTCCAGCCTCTGTCTTGTCATCATATGTATTCTCCTTGTCATGTCTGTCTCAGTGTCTCTTCTCTTCTTATGAGGACATCAGTCATATCAGGTTAGGGCCCACACCAGTTCAATATGACCTCGTCCTTTTTTAATTTTTAAAAATTTTTATTGAAGTGTGGTTGAGAAGTGTAGGAGGAGAAGGGGGTGACAGAGGACGAGATGGTTGGATGGCATCACCAACTCAATGGACATGAGTTTGAGCAAGCTCTGGGAGATGGTGAAGGACAAGGAAGCCTGGCGTGCTGCAGTCCATGGGGTTGCAAAGAGTCAGACACGACTGAGCAACTGAACAAATACTTGATTTACAATGTTTGAGGTATATAGCAAAGTGAATAACATATTCTTTTTCAGATTCTTTTCCATCATAGGTTATTACAAGGTGTTGAATATAGTTCCCTGTGCTGTACAGTAGGTCCTTGTTGTTTATTTTATATATAGTAGTGTGTATCTCTTAATTCCAAATTCCCAATTTATCCTTCCTCCCACCTTCCCCTTTGGTAACCATATGTTTATTTGTGATGTATGTGAGAGTATGACCTCATCTTAGCTCTATTATACCTGCAAAGATCCTATTTCCTAATAAGATCACATTTTCAGGTACAGTTCCCTCTGGGCTTCTCAGGTGACTCGGGGGTAAAGAATCCGCCTGCCAATGCTGTAGATCTGCGTTTGATCCTTGGGTCAGAAAGATCCGCTGGAGAAAGAAATGGCACCCTGCTCTAGTATTCTTGCCTGGGAAATCCCACAGACAAAGGAGCCTGGAGGGCTACAGTCCATGGGGTCCCTAAAAGAGTCAGACACGACTGAGTAACTCAATAGCATGGTTCCCTTACAGGTCCCGGTGTAGTTGGAACTTCAGCGTATCTTTTTGGGAGACATAGTTGATCCTGCTATTTGCAACACCTGCTAAGCAAATAGTAGGTGACTAATTATTTGCTGAAGAAATAAATAAAATGAATGACATATGATTGAATATAAGATGTGCATGTGGTTTTTTGAGACTACTGTGGATCTGAAATGCTGGGTAGAGGAGTTTGGACAATGCTTTCTCTAGGGTGGTAAAGCTTGTTGAGAAATACTGAGTTGATTTTATAGGGTCAAGCAAGGGAGAACTGTAGCTTATAGCTTGAGATTTAAGAATTCTAGATTTTCAGTCTATCTAAAGATGTCACCAGACTTTTGTCCCTTGATTCTATTAAAAAATACATATTGTTAAAAATACCAGTTGCCAGCTTGGAACACCCAAGTAGCAAGTCTGTAGTCTCAGAACAGAGATTCTTTTTCTTGAGTTAGTGTCTTTGAAAGAAGCAGTAATGGACTCAAAAAACATGTTAAGGAAAATAAACATGTTAAGACCAGCATGAACGTGGTATCATTTTCTATAATGGAAGAGTCTAAATATAGCCCCTATGATTATAAATCATCACCATAGACAGCGTATCCCCCCTGAGCTCCCTCAAGTCTTTCACAAACATGACCTATTACATTTCTCACCTTTTCACAACTTCATTAGGGGGGCTGATATTTTGGCTCACAAGTCAGACTGAATTTGCAACAAACAAGTCCAGGCAGCTGGTTTCTTCTTAGATCCCCCATGCTGAGCCCTATAGGCAGGCACAGGTGCTGTGTTGACAGGTACTAATCAGCTGTAGACAGCATGCCTTGCAGCTTTGGTCTCTTTAGAAACGTGAAGCAGTCATAGACATCTAGCAGCCTATACTGCTGAACCCATCTGCTATGGGTTGAACTGTGTCCCCTAAAAAGACATGTTGAAATCTTAACTCCTAGGACCTCAGAATGGGACCTTATTTGGATATCAGATCTTTGTAGATGTAATCAAGTTAAAATGAAGCCATTACCATGGGCCATAATTCAACATGACTGATGTCCTTATGGAAGAGGGGAATTTGGACCGGGGCTAAATGAGGAAAAGGCCACATGAAGGTGGAGACATATAGGGAGCAGGCCATGTGATGACAGATGCAGAGATTGAAGGGCTCCAGCTCAAGCCAAGGAAAACCAAGGATCCTCAACAATTCCAGAACCTGGAAGAGGCAAGGAAGGGTTCTCTCCTTCCTTTTGAGGAAGCAAGGCCCTGCTGACACCTTGATTTCGAACTTCTAGCTTCCAGAGCTGTGAGAGAATGAACTGCTATTAGTTTAAACCACCTAGTTTGTAGTCCTTTGTCATGGCAGCCCTAGGAAATGAAAACATTTTTCCTTTCCCCAGTGTTTATCTGCCTTAAGTTTCATTTCTCTAGGCCCTTGTAGCCTGTTGAGTTAACTTAGCTAATTCGTTATTACTCGGGTCTTTGCCGGAGAAGGCAATGGCACCCCACTCCAGTGTTCTTGCCTGGAGAATCCCAGGGACAGGGGAGCCTGGTGGGCTGCTGTCTGTGGGGTCGCACAGAGTCGGACACGACTGCAGTGACTTAGCAGCAGCAGCAGCAGCAGGGTCTTTGCAGCTGTTGCTGGCATTGTGGGGAGGGCGTGGGGAGTTGTTGAGCACCGCATGCTCTGTGAAGGGACTCTGTCTGGTAGGTCACCCTCAGATGTGCTAATTGGGGAGAGTTTAATGAAGGGAAACACAAAGGTGGACAGGGGCAAGGAAACTAACAAGGATGATGAAGGATGACTCCTACTAACTGGATCTCATAATGGAAGGTTCCATTACCACCCCTTGACCTAAAGAAGTCAGGGAGGGACAGTCCCAGAGCCAGGGGATGGCAGTAGCTGAGGCCGTAGGAGGTGGCTAACAGGATCTGCATGGCAGGGAGGGAACCAGGGGGATACACATCTGCTCACTCTCTTCTTCCATCCTCTGATACCTGTTTGCTTCATCCAACCAGAAGCTGGAGGGCAGCTGGCATGGAGCCTATAAAGGTCAGCTTTCCTGGGTTACAAAGAAGGGTGAGGCAGTTTAGAGAGTGGGTTCTCAAGAAGAGATGGGGGCGGAGACTGTGCAGAGACCATGCCAGATGGGGGCAGGGAGCCAGTTTTCAGCAGCCTACCCTTCCCCCAGCTTCAATTTGTTCATCCAAGGATATGCCTGATATGAAAGTCCCCATTTTGATCCTATTTGCATTTTGGTGGCACCTATTTTTATGTGAGAAATAGCTGTCTCTGAATGCTAAGTTCTAATGCAGTTTCTTTTAAAGCTCAAGGGCGATGGGGGCAGAGGCGGAGGGCGAGAAACCTAACAAAAATGGGACAGATAATGGTGGATTGTTAGCTTGGAGGAAAGGATTGCCAGAAGGAAAATACTGACTAGGGATGAGGTTAGAAAGAAAAAAAAAAAATCATGTGCTAAGGGGAAGAAGGTGAGCTCTATTCCAGTTAATAGAGAAAATGAGCTAGAGAAAGATGTGGAAAGGTGACCCGAATGCAATCTTGAGAGAAATCTGCAGGAGATTTCTGTGTGCAAGAATCAGGGAGGATGAAATTGCATCTTTCTTACCAGAATGTGGTGAGAAACAGATGAGTCAGTGTACGGAAGCGTGCTCTTTTGCTATGAAGCACTGTATACATTAAAAATGTATAGCAACAGTCACTATAATAGCCCTCTAGTTGGGGGTACAAGGAGATGCCTGAACAATTTCAGCTACCCTGATGGATGGTGTATGGCTAGTCATTATCATTTTCACCCACAATAAACAATAGAGACTCCATTTCATCAACTAAAATAGGGTAGATCTAAGAAAAGAAATCAGAAAATTGAGAGAGAAAAGTTTGCAACTTCTACTTTGCCAAACTCCTGCATGTTCCCTTCTTAATTCACCCTTTGAGAGTCTCAAGGACATGGCAGGTTTTGGGACCTAACTGACTGGGCAATAGGAGATGTTTCTGAATTTCTTATGAACAAGTATATGGAGGAAAGCTAGGATCATACTTCCATTACTAAGGGGAGACGATGTTCAGTTTTCTTGGTGTGGCCATAGCAACAGTAAGTAGGAATCTCAAAGAACTTTCAATTGTTGTTGTTGTTCAACCACTGAGTTGTGTCCAACACTTTGTAACCCCATGGACTGCAGCACATGAGGCCTCCATGTGCCTCACCATCTCCCAGAGTTTACTCAAACTCATGTCCATTGAGTCAGTGATGCCATCCAGCCATCTCATCCTCTGTCATCGCCTTCCCCTCCTGCCTTCAGTCTTTCCCAACATCAGGGTTTTATCCAATGAGTTGGCTTTTTGCATCAGGAGGCTGAAGTATTGGGGTTTCAGTTTCAGCATCAGTCCTTCCAGTGAATGTTTGGGTTGATTTCCTTTAGGATTGACTGGTATGATCTCCTTGCTATCCAAGGGACTCTCAGTCTTCTCCAGCACCACAATTTGAAAGCATCAATTCTTTGGCGCTCAGCCTTCTTTATGACCCAACTCACATCGGTACATGTGTTGCTGTTCAGTTGCTCAGTTGTGTCCGATTCTTTGTGACCCCATGGACTGCAGCACGCCAGGCTTCCCTGTCCTTCACTATCTCCCAGAGCTTGGTCAAACTCATGTCCATTGAGTCGGTGATGCCATCCAACCATCTCATCCTCTGTCATCCCCTTCTCCTCCTGCCTTCAATCCTTCCCAGCATCAGGGTCTTTTCTAAAGAATCAGCTCTTCCCATCAGGTGGCCAAAGTATTGGAGTTTCAGCTTCAGCATCAGTCCTTCCAATGAATATTCAGAATTGATTTCCTTTAGGTTTGACTGGCTTGATCTCCTTGAAGTCCAAGGCACTCTCAAGAGTCTTCTCCAACACTACAGTTCAAAAGTATCAATTCTTTGGCACTCAGCTTTCTTTGTGGTCCAACTCTCACATCCATACATGACTCCTGGAAAAACCACAGCCTTGACTAGATGGACCTTTGTCAGCAAAATAATGTCTTTGCTTTTTAAAGCAGTGTCTAGGTTGGTCATATCTTTTCTTCCAAGGAGCAAGCGTCTTTTAACTTCATGGCTGCAATCACCATCTGCAGTGATTTTGGAGCCCAGAAAAATAAACTCAGCCACTGTTTCCCCATCTATTTGCCATGAAGTGATGGGGCCAGATGCCATGATCTTCGTTTTCTGAATGTTGAGTTTTAAGCCAAACTTTTCACTCTCCTCTTGCACCATCATCAAGAGACTCTTTAGTTCCTCTTTGCTTTCTGCCATCAGAGTGGTATCATCTGTATATTTTGAGGTTGTTGATATTTCTTCCCGCAATCTTAATTCTAGCTTGTGGTTCATCCACCCAATACCTTCAGTTCAGTTCAATTCAGTCTCTCAGTCGTGTCTGACTCTTTGCGACCCCATGGACCTCAGCATGCCAGGCCTCCCTGTCCGTCACCAAATCCCAGAGTTTACTCAAACTCATATCCATTGAGTTGGTGATGCCAATACCTTGGTTCTGCTCTAACTTAAGTACTCTGAATTATTTTAGTAGGTTTTTGACATATCAAATTCCCAGTCCATTTTCTTCATTGTCACATGAGTTATCTTCCTATAAACAGGTCAGACAGTTCTACCCCCTCAATATCTTCAGTGGCTCTTTCTTGGTCAAAATATCTGGCTCAGTTCCTGTCTGTAGCTTTAAGGCCTTCCAGGATTGAGCCCTGATCTGTCTTTTCAGCTTCCTCACTCACTATGCCTGTCTCTACCCCTGCACATGTCACACAGCACTCCTCACCCTCCCCTGAATTTGCCATTCAAATCTCTATGCTGTTTCTTTTGGCCACATCATAAGGCGTGTAGGATTGAACCCATGCCCCCTGCCTTAGGAGCATGGAATCTTAACTACTGGACCACCAGTGGAGTCACGCAAACCTGTGTGTTTTTATACTGTCTGTAGAATCTTCCTAGCTTCCATTCAAATCTAGATCTCCACATGGCCTTTCCTGGGCCACCTAGTTGAAATCAATTATTCCTGACTTCATCTTTCCACAGTATTTTTCTTACTCCTCTCCTATAGTTCTTATTTTTACATTGCTTTATATTATAGCTAGTTGCCTTGTCTCCAAATTGTATGCATCTCAAGGGCAGCCATTGAATCTTATTCCTTTCTGTGTCCATCCCATAGAGCTTCACATGGAGTGTGCATGCATACTCAGTCACTAAGTCGTGTCTGATTCTTGCAACTCCATGGACTGTAACCTGCCAGGCTCCTCTGTGGGATTTCCCAGGCAAGAATACTGGAGTGGGTTGCCATTTCCTCCTCCAGGGATAGAACCCCAGAATGGAACCCACATTCTTCTCCATCTCCTGAATTGGCAGGCGGATTCTTTACCACTGAGCCACCTTCGTATATAGTGTTAGTCAGTTAGTTCAGTCATGTCCAACTCTTTGCAACCCTATGGACTGCAGTACACTAGGCGTCCCCATCCATCACCAACTCCCAGAGCTTCCTTGTCCCTCCCACCAACTCCCAACTGCCAAACTCATGTCAATCAAGTCAGTGATGCCATCTAACTATCTCATCCTCTGTCGTCCCCTTCTCCTCCTGCCTTCAATCATTCCCAGCATCAGGGTCTTTTCCAATGAGTCAGTTCTTTCTATCAGGTGGCCAAAGTATTGGAGCTTCAGCTTCAGCATCAGTCCTTCCAATCCATAGTCAGGATTGATATCCTTTAGGATGGACTGGTTGGATCTCCTTGCAGTCCAAGGGACTCTCAAGAGTCTTCTCCAACACCACAGTTCTACAACATCAATTCTTTGGTGCTCAGCCTTCTTTATGGTCCAGCTCTCCATGCATGACTACTGGAAAAACCATAGCTTTGACTATACATAGTGGGTTCTCTGCAAATATTAGCAAATGAATGAATCCTAAGCAAATCCTACAGTATGGATCACTGAGAGTCTGGTGTTGAAGTATATATCATAGTTTCAGAATTCCTGATCTAAAACTTTCCTGGTGGTCCAGCAGCTAAGACTCTGCACCCCCAGTGCAGGGGGTCCAGGTTGATTCCTGGTCAGGGAACTAGATTCCACATGCTGCAACTAAGACCCAGCACAGCTAAAAAGAAAAAAAAAAAAAGATTTCCTGATCTTTCTTCACCAGAGCCAGAAGTTCAAAAGGAGGTGATTTAGTTGGTGGAGAAGTAGTCTATGGGAAGCCTGAAACGGAAGCGCAGCTGTATTCCCATTTCATTTTGTTCTTGTAGATTTTGTCTCATGGCCTTGACTTGAAATTTCAGTTGGAAACTTGAAATGCAACGAAAATAGTTTCTTCTGTGTTACCCAATAATAAGGCTTTTGAAAACCTTCATTTCCACGTAAACATTTCTCTTGAAAATCAACTCTGCTACAAAGTGGGGCTAATTCAACTGCCATCCATGCGGATGTAGTTGTGAGGATGACTTTAAATGGGACATTTTTAGACTCTCCAATATGTCAACAAGTTAAGAGTTTCATTCATTTAAAAAATGTAAATAAATGCAGCTGCATCTGGTTATACAGACAATAAAAGTGAGATCGTGATGGTGCTAAAGCAAGTGGGAAGATGCTCTAAATTGAGAGAGACAACCAGCTTCGAGCCTAATTTAAGGAGTACCAATAAATATATTTAGAAAACTCATGCAACAAAACTTATACCTCCAGCTCATCTTTTTTTTTTTTTTCCCACTCTGTGAGCTAGCTGAACTCATCATGACAACTTCAGAACAACAAATAAAGAACTGGCTGCCTACCAAAACATCAAGTGGTGAGAAAGGAAAGTCACGTGCATCAAGCATGCATGTTGGAATTCTCCATTACTCTACATAAAATAATTATATAACTTTGTATTTCCCATTAGAATCTTTTGTTGAGTTAAGCAGTGTTCAACTTTCAAAATCTAGATTTCCAGAAATCAAAGAAAGTCTGTTTGTTTGAAGATATAATGTATTTTTCCCCTAAAATGTCATTATAAATGCAACTAGGTACCCGGGCTGGCTCAGTAAGGCCATTTAAGCTTAAAACAGTGATGCCATATTGTATATTTGTGAGGAAAATTAGTTTAAAAAAATGTTTGCACTGCAATATTGGCCTTTATGTAAGTAATTTGATCTCTCATCCTTAAAATTGATGAAGAAAGGCTTTCATTCTTACTAAATGATAATGCCTGTGGAAAAATAGATTTCATTAAAGGAGAATGAATATATAGATTGGTACTATAGTGGAGAGTCTGAAGGGAAATTTAGGCTCTTTCCCAGGCCTTCTAATTTGCTACTATTGATTCTTGATGACATTACATTTCACTCCCAAATATAGGGCCTTCCTTTTTCCTCACATGAATATATCACTAGTACTACTTTAAACTTATCATTCATGATTAGGGTCATTTTTCTTTGACTCACAAATGGAAAAAAAGGGGGCACAAGAGACATTTTCCTGAGGTAACTGAACAAAAATTACATGAGAGGAAAGAGAGAGAAGAGGCTCTTAAAAAGGCTCTGTGTGCATATGAAAAATAAATTTCCCATAGTGGTGAGTGGAGCTGAGTCAGCAAAAATGCAAGATTTGCCCCCAACTCCCCTTAAAAAAGATAAGAGCTGTTCATTAGATTTGATGGTTCTCTGTCATGCTATTACCTCCTGAGAGGCAGAGACCATCACAGGAACAAGCACAGAAGGAACATGCTGTGCCACTGGCTGTTCTTTTTTATGGGACATTCATTTATCAGTTGTTTGTAAGTTTGAGATTTACTGCTCTCTCTCATTAACAACTTTGGATTTTATAATTGTGATTTCTTTCTCTCATTTTTCCATATGGAGTAAATTACTATATTCTTTTTTTTTTTTAAACTTGTATCTCTCTCTATCACCATCATCTCCCATCCAACTTGCTGCTATTATTTTTTTTTTTCCATTTATTTTTATTAGTTGGAGGCTAATTACTGTACATCATTGCAGTGGTTTTTGTCATACATTGAAATGAATTAGCCATGGATTTACATGTATTCCCCATCCCGGTCCCCCCTCCCACCTCCCTCTCCACCCGATCCCTCTGGGTCTTCCCAGTGCACCAGGCCCGAGCACTTGTCTCATGCACCCAACCTGAGCTGGTGATCTGTTTCACCATAGATAATATACATGTTTTGATGCTGTTCTCTTGAAACATCCCACCCTCGCCTTCTCCCAGAGTCCACAAGTCTATTCTATACATCTGAGTCTCTTTTTCTGTTTTGCATATAGGGTTATCGTTACCATCTTTCTAAATTCCATATATATGTGTTAGTATACTGTAATGGTCTTTATCTTTCTGGCTTACTTCGCTCTGTATAATGGGCTCCAATTTCATCCATCTCATTAGAACTGATTCAAATGAATTCTTTTTAATGGCTGAGTAATATTCCATGGTGTATATGTACCACAGCTTCCTCATCCATTCGTCTGCTGATGGGCATCTAGGTTGCTTCCATGTCCTGGCTATTATAAACAGTGCTGCAATGAACATTGGGGTTCACGTGTCTCTTTCAGATCTGGTTTCCTTGGTGTGTATGCCCAGAAGTGGGATTGCTGGGTCATATGGTCGTTCTATTTCCAGCTTTTTAAGAAATCTCCACATTGTTTTCCATAGTGGCTGTACTAATTTGCATTCCCACCAACAGTGTAAGAGGGTTCCCTTTTCTCCACACCCTCTCCAGCATTTATTGCTTGTAGACTTTTGGATAGCTTGCTGCTACTATTGAGGTAATACTTTTACAAGTCCTTTCTTCAGCCAAGAAAAACTGCGTGGCTTCCCATTTTCTTCACAAGTAGAAACTTTTCTGCCAAGTGTCCAGATTCTCCATAATAGGACCTCCCGCTTCATAGCCAAGCCCATGCCTCCTCCACTTTTCTTCAGATCCCTCTTCTGTGATTTGG
This sequence comes from Odocoileus virginianus, assembly GCF_023699985.2. Classification (NCBI taxonomy): domain Eukaryota; kingdom Metazoa; phylum Chordata; class Mammalia; order Artiodactyla; family Cervidae; genus Odocoileus; species Odocoileus virginianus. The sequence continues at coordinate 51,086,744 of NC_069684.1, read as the reverse complement.
CCAGAATCTTTCCTGTTCTTTGAAAATGCCACAACCATTCCAGCTTCTATGCATCATCAGCTCATGTTCTCCTTGCAATTCATACTTTTTCCCCTAGGCTATCTAAATTCCACCTATATGTAGGAAACAGTGTTTGGAGATCTAGTCTACTTGTAATAATTTTAGCTACCCTCTGGTGATGTTTGTACTACATAACCCAACCTTTTAAGCTACCCATGATTGGACTAAGAGAGTACATCTGACCCAAATGAAATGATCAGACTCTTTCCCAGGAACTTGGAAATGAAACTGAAAACCTGTCTGAGTGTTCATATTTGGAACATGTGAACTTAGGAACTGAGGGTCAACCACATTTTCCTTTGTGGAAGACAGACTATGGAAACCTAATGATAGAAAGAGAGCGTGCAGTGCTTAGCTTGTTTGGTAGACAATAACAGAAACCAACTCTGGTTTATTTAAGCAGACTATTTATTTCAAGGTCTTATGTGGCTCTTAGAATCAATGGGGAAGCTGGAAAGCTAAGGTTTGGAAAATGGACAGGGACCAAGGGAGACTAGGCAGCCAAGGACAGCCAAGGGGTCTTGTACAGAGACCATCTGGTTAGAAGGCCACTGTAGGCTCCATGTCTTGTGTTGTCTCATACAGGACAATATAGCAGCTGCAATGCTCCTTCTAAAATTTAACTCAGATTATGACGCTCTCCTGCTGTTGTATAATAAAGGATTTCTTTGGTCTTTGTCCCAGGTTCCTGGCTTGGTGCTTCTAAAACACCTTAGAATTTCCCAAGTGATAAAAATGCTATTGTTTTTCACGGTGAGTCTGGATCATTTATGCTAATGAGATGGCTCTGGATGGGAGTCATTTGGACCTGGAAGCTCTGGAACCCAAGGCTTAGATGAGCATCAGTGGTTGGTAAACACATCCATGTGCTGGGAGGGTGACACATCGTGATTCCTTAGGATGCTCCTAATCCACACCCTATGTGTCTCTTCATTTGACTGGTCCTGATTTGTATCTTTTATAATAAAACTGCAAGTATAAGTCTAGTGCTTTCCTGAGTTCTGTCAGTTCTGATAAAATTGAACCTGAGGGAGTCATAGAACCTCCTGAATTTTTAGCCAGTTGTTCAGAAGTGTGGGTGGCCTCAGGACCCTTGAATTTGCAGCTATCATATGAAGTAATGACAGTCTTCTTGGGGCCTGTGGGGCCTCTGCTGACCCAGGGACTTGGTATCAAAATAGTATTGCCATATTCCACTTTCTTGAACTTCCATGTGACTTTTATTAAACCAGAATGAAACAAACCTTCACCATGGCCTTGCCACCTGGCCCCTTCTGCCTCTCTGGCTGCATCTCTCACTGCTTCCCTCCACATTCACTTCACTCCAGCCACAATGGCCTTTTTTTCTGTCTCTTGTACAAACCAAGCTGGCTTCATTTCAGGTCCTTGCACTTGCTGTTCCCTCTCCCTAGAAGGTCTTTTCTCCAGATCTTTGCCCAGACTTCTCTGAGGGTGAAAGTGCTGTTGGTCTTGTTCATCTCTGTATCCAAGACCTAGAACTATGACTTTATTGGTTGATTATAGACTCAGAGGTCACACTAGACATCTGGTGAATCTATTCATTGTAATTCTGCAGCCGACAGGGTTAAATTTGAGTTCTGATGCTTTAGCTCAATTGGCTCCGTGGCTATAAGACAAGAGGTTCTCTTTTGCTGTAATAGAAACTTTATGGTTCTCTAACCCTGACATTAGGGATTCCCTGGTAGCTCAGACAGTAAAGAATCCTCCTGCAATGCAGGCGACCCAGGTTTGATCCCTGGGTCGGGAAGATCCCCTGGAGAAGGAAGGGAATGGTTACCCACTCCAGTATTCTTGCCTGGAGAATTCCATGGATAGACGAGCCTGGTAGGCTACAGTCCATGGAGTCTGCAAAGAACTGGACATGACTGAGTGGTTAACAATTTCACTTTTCAATCCTGACATTAGCTAAGATAGTAAAGCCCTGAACTGGTCTTTTTTCCCCCCATTGGACTCACCGGTGTGTTCAGAAAGCAGCCAGCTCATCCAGAGCCTTTCTAGTCATTGTTCCTACTGAAATGGTCACTTACAGCCACCATTTGGTCTCCTCAACCCTCACCTCCCATAAGCACTTCCTCCTAAGTGACCAGTGGTGATAATTTAAGTCACCATTTGCTGCTGTGTACCATGGAGACCAGCATCCCAATTTCTCACTGGTGTTGAGGTAATCACTGCATTCAAGCCAAGATCGCTCAGATGACCAATCCAGATACCTATTTTCAAGTCAGTTTCCTGGGGCTGTTTTAGAAGCTGAGCATGAGTTTGGCTGGGGAAGCAAAAACTACTCTTGGTTTTTTAAACAGAGGGAATTTGACCCAGGAAATTGGTAGCAAAGGTCTTGGGACAGTGGAACAGCAAAAACTGATCATTTGAGGAGGCCACTGGCCATGCACCTCTAAGGAGGATGCAGACAGTGAACATGCGTTACCAGAGTCCACCACTGTGCTGCTGTTCTGAGCCGGCTTCCAGGGCAGGAACCCCAGAGCCCTCCCTCACGCCTGCTGCTGCTGCAACTCCCGCTGCCACCACCACTGTTGCTTTTGTCACTGTCTCTGTTGCTCTTGCTGACGTTGCCACCAGAATCAGGAAAAAGGATCACTTCTCCTTTTCATCTGCTTTTCAGTCTCCTCCCAGTGCCTCCCATTGGCAGAACCAGCTGGTGAGGGAGTGTGCAAAATGCAGCCTCAGGCTTCCGGTCCTGGTGCTGGAGAGGAAGTGAAGCAAGGGGGAGTGTTAGCTGAGAGGCCGCAGCTTCTACATGGCATGAGCTCAAGGATCACTCCCAGGCAAGCCTTCCTTGCCCACCCAGACTAGAGCAGACAAGCTATGCTCACTCTCAAAACTATACATTTCTATGTGTAAAATAGATAACTAATGAGAACCTACAGTATAGCACGTTGTGGGGAGGGGGAAGAAGGTGCAATCTGTTTGTAGGACATATATCAAGTTAACCTTAAAAACACATTCCAATATACATTGGGGCTTCTCTGATAGCTCAGATGATGAAGAATCTGCCTGCAATGCAGGAGACCCTGGCTCGATTCCTGGATTGGGAAGATCCGCTGGAGAAGGGATAGGCAGTATTCTTGGGCTTCCCTTGTGGCTCAGCTGTCAAAGAATCTGCCTGCAATGTGGGAGGCCTGGGTTCAATCCCTGGGTTGGGAGGATCCCCTGGAGAAGGGAAAAGCTACCTACCTCAGTATTCTGGCCTGGAGAATTCCATGGACTGTGTAGTCCATGGGGTTGTAAAGAGTTGGACATGACTGAGCGACTTTCACTTCTACAAAAAACATAAAACCCCCCCAGGACATAGTCCTCATAGAACTTTGTATGGATTCTTATTACATATTATATTACACATGTATGTAGATGTATGTGCGTATTTCATATATTTATATATTTATATCAGTTTATATTTTCCCTGCTAGATGCTTCTGGAAGGCAGGACCTATATAGGCTTTGCTCTCCAGGGTCTGCAGTGCCTACATATAATAGACACTCATAAACGTTTGTGGAATAAATGAAGAGCTCTAAACACCCACACCTTACTGCTCATACTTCATCATTTTCTCTCCTTTAGTCTTAATTCAGTTCCATCTATCATAATATTTCAAACCTCACAAAGAACTGTGAGACTGTTAGTAAGAAAGTTTTCTGCTTAGAAGAGTTCTTATCACCTTTTAAAAAACATGCACATTCAACAACAGTGTGAAACTCCAGAGCATTCCACTCCCTCCAGACTCCCTGCTACTCAGGGTAACTTTCAAGTCTGTGTTGGAAGTCACAGTATCGGGCCTCGAAGATCTCACCTGGTTTTAAGTTTAGGGGCCTGACCGGGCAACTAGGTGCTTTCGAGAAGGGCATGACAAAAATAGATGTAAGAACAGACATCAGAAAGTGCCAGGCTGAGGAGAGAGGGGCACAGAGGAGGGGAAAGGCCCTGTGGCATTGGATGAAGGTGTGAGGCAGGAAGCAATTTCCCCTGAGTCAGCTTGAACATAGGGCCTCTGTAAAGCTAATATTGGTCTTCCCAGGTGGTGCTAGTGGTAAAGAACCTGCTTAACAATGCAGGAGACAAAAGAGACGTGGATTTGATCCCAAAGTTGGGAAGGTCTTGTGAAGGAGGGCATGACAATCCACTCCAGTATTCTTGTCTGGAGAATCCCATAGACAGAGGATCCTGGTGGGCTATCTTCCATAGGGTCACAAAGAGTTGGACATGACTGAAGTGACTTAGCATGCACACAAGGCTAATATTTGGCTTCTACAACATGTATTTGGCTTCCTTTGTGGCTCAGCTGGTAAAGAATCTGCCTGCAATGTGGGAGACCTGGGTTTGATCCCTAGGTTGTGAAGATCCCTTGGAGAAGGGAAAGGCTACCCACTCCAGTATTCTGGCCTGGGGAATTCCATGGACTGGATAGTCCATGGGGTTGAAAAGAGTCAGACACGACTGAGCGACTTTCACGACATATATGAGTGTGTGAAGTCTGCCATGATAAAGTACCATAGACTTAGGGCTTAAACAACAGAAATTTCTTTTCTTACTATTCTAGAGGCTGAAGTCCAAGATCAAGGTGTCAGCAGGGTTGGTTTCTTCTGAGGCCTCTGTTCTTTGCTTGCAGCCCCTTTTCACTGTGTCTCCACATGGTTGCCCCTTGGTCCGTGTGTGCGGATATCTTTGTCCAGATTTCCTCTTCTGATAAGGACACCAGTCACATTGGATTAGAGCTCACTTGTATGACCTCACTTTAACTTAATTGCCTATGTAAAGACAGTTTCTCCAGATACAGTCACATTCTGAGGTACTGGAGTTTAGGATTTCAACACGTGAATTTGGGGGACATGATTCAGCCTATAACACTGCAAACTTGACTTCCTTCTTGCATATTTGTATATCTCTTTTATGGAAGTTTTTTTTCAAACTGAAATCACAATATACTAACCTGTATCTCCCATGTTGCCAGTTCCCAGAGGGCTTCAGGGAGAACTGGTTTGCAAATAAAAGTGAACAATAGGACACAGTAAAACGCTGTACCCCGTCCCTCCAGCACACCTCCAAGCTACTCACTGGTGCTATCAGTGAGCATGAACTTGAGAGCAGAGAGACTGCATGAGAGACCAGAGCCTGTTGCAGCCTCCTAGGGGATGATGGCTGAACCAGAATTGGGTCAGGGAAATGAGGAGGGGTGACGTTACAGAGCTGTGTGCCTGAGTTGGGATCTACGTGCCTTGAGAAACATTGGTGAATAAAGAAAAGGAGGAGTTCCATTGTGACCCAGTGTATCACATGGTTCAACAAATTTATAGTTAAAGATCCCAGAGAAAAATCATGCAAAATGATTTGGCATGCCCACTATCATTTTTGTTCTTTCTGGGTCAGTTTCAGTTGATTGATTTTTCTCCTTGTTATGGATTGTTTTTTCCTGCATCTTTGTATGCCTGGTATTTTTTGGTTGGATACCAGATGCTGAATTTTGCCTTGTTGGGTCCCAGATGCTTTTGTGTTTCCTTTCAGAATTACTGAACTTTGTTAGGAGGTGTGGTTTTGAGATGTGCTTTTAATATTTGTTAGGTGGGACCAGAGCAGCATTTAATCTGGGGGTAATTTCCCCCCCAATACCGACACAAAACCCTTCTCTATACTCTACTGAGGCATCGTGAGTCATGAGGGTTTTCACTCTGACTGGTTAAGAGCAGGAACTACTCCGGTCATTGTCCAGGGACTGTTCTTCCTGAGGCTTTCTTGTGATTCTTTTCCCAGCCTTAATTTTTTTCTCACGTATGAGCTCATCAGTACTCAGCTCAAGGTTGGAGGAGGGCCCTCTGTAGGTCACCTGAGCTCTCTTTCTATGCAACTCTTTCACTTTTGGTACTTTGCCCTTTGAACACTAGGTACCTTGGCCTTCCTGTACACCCATATTTGTGTCCTCAATTCGGGGAGACCATGGAACTCTACCTGGCCTCTCCTTCCTCCTTTCTGAGCCACATCCTAGAAACTCATAAGATGGTAAGGTAGACCAATGTTAAACTCATGTTTGTATTTCTGTTCCTCAGGAACACTGTCCTTAGTTGCCTGATGTCTAGTTCTTGAAAACCATTGTTTTATATATGTATATATATAATTTTTTTTTTTTAATGGAGCTTCCCTTTTGACTCAGATGGTAAAGAATGTGCCTGGAATTCAGGAGACCCAGGTTTGATCCCCAGGTTGGGAAGATCCTTTGGAGAAGGGAATGCCAACTCACTCAAGTATTCTTGCCTGGGAAATCCCATGGACAGTGGAGCCCAGTGGGTTACAATCCATGAGGTTGCAAGAATCGGATATGACTTAGTGACTAAACCACCACCCACTGTATATATTTTAACATTTATTTTATTTTTGGCTGCGCTGGGTCTTCAGTTCTGGGTGCAAGCGTTCTCTAGTTGCGGCAAGCAGGGCTTACTCTTTACTTGTGGTGCACAGGTTTCTCATTGAGGTGGTTTCTCTTGCTGCGGAGCATAGGCACTAAGCCTGAGGGCTCCCATAGTTGTGGCTTATGGGCTTACTTGCCTCTCGGCATGGGGATGTGGGGTCTTCCTGGACTAGGGATCGGACCCATGTTTCTTGCATTGGCAGGCGCATTCTTAACCCGTGGGCTACAAGGAAAGCCTTTGTTTTATAGATTTTGTCTAGCTTTCTTGGTAGGTTCATGCAGAAGATAAATCTGGTCCCCTTTACTCCATTTTAGCAGGAACTGGAAGTCAAATAGTCTGCAGTTATCTTTTTATCTTTAAGTAATATATTTAAATTTACATTTCCTAGTCTATCAATTCCAAAAAATGAATCAGTGTCTTAACTCTTCCTAAGAAATTTAAAAACATTTGCACTCTGATAGTAACTTCCTCTTGGATCTCCTGTTTTTGGCACATTCTGAAATTTTTTCCCCAATATATTATCATCAAAAGCTTATTATTTTAAAATTGTGTAGCTCTTCTTTCAAGATATTTATAATGATCTCATCATGTTTTGTAACTCTAGTTACCAGTTAAGATTCATTTCTATGTTTAACTGAATTCAGATCATCACTAGTTTTTTTCTTTCTTTTTTTTAAAAAAGCTACTTTGGCTTCTTCCTGAGTAAGTTCATTATTTTGATTGCAAAACCTACTGTTGAAGGCAGCTTGTGCCATTTACATCAGTGAATTTGCATCGGCTTCTGTTATTAGCTTTTAGGCTAAGCACACCTAGAATGGATCAGTCTGTCTGATTAGACTCATATTGACCAATTTCGTGAGAGATTCACAGGGAATCTAGTATGCTATTTTGTTCATTTATAATGAAAACTTTAAGTCCTTTCAGGACCAAGGTACATTCTTTGGTCAGTGTGTTGTGTCTCAATAGGAAAGTATACTCGGAAGGTCAAATTTTTTCCAAAGCTTCTAGGTTATTTTGTAATCACAGCAACGTAGTTGTGGGGGTGAGTTGCACATTTAAAATAGTTAAGGATACCAGGTTCAGAGCACCAGTCTGTAGAGGTGTCCCCACTATGTGCACCCAGAATCTGTGGGCCAAGGTATCTCCTTTCCTGCACATCTTGGGTAGGTCCCCACAGTTGCCTCTGACATTTGTTTAGTCTGTTTCATTGCTAATTTGATGCCTTCCATGTTTATACCATTTTATCTGCTTCAACTTTGGATCTGTAACAATACTGAAATAATTTGCTTGTTTATCCAGTGTTTGTTCCTAGCAATATTTTATCTTTAAGGTATTTTTTTAAACATGTTGAATCTCATTAAGAGTTGAGTGTTAGTTTTACACTTTCAGTTTTGGGGGAACTTTGTAGTTGCCTCTCAGACAATGATCTTCTTTCTTGGAATGTCTACCTGTTATTTATAGCTTGTTCCTTTTTTAATAATGGTCTTATTGTTCCCAACTGTCAGGATCTTGAGAGATGTCCTATATGTATTTGCATTCTACTTAATATTTAGTACAGCATCTTATACAGAGAAAGTGTTTAATAGATATTTGTCAACTGGAATAGAAGGATTTCTTGATCTCCTTCTGTTCTTTGCCATCTTAATGCCCAGATGTAGACTGATGCCCCATGTGTTTTTTAAAAAGGAGATTTGGAAACCTATTTGAGTCCACTTAATATTACAAGGTGGGCTTCCTGGGTAGCTCAGTGTCAAAGAATCTGCCTGCCAATGCAGGAGATGCGGGTTTGATGCCTGGGTCAAGAAGATCCCTTGGAGGAGAAAATGGCAACATGCTCCAATATTCTTGCCTGGGAAATCCATGGACAGAGGAGCCTGGTGGGGCTATAGTCCGTGGGGTTGCAAAGAGTCGGGCATGACTTAGCAACTAAAACAATAGCAAAAAGCAATATTATAAGGCATGAGTGACTCAAGTCATAAGAGAAGGTAGACGTGGGCGAATGGGGAGGGAAGGGAACTACCAGTTCAAGAAGGAAAATACAAATGAAAATGCCAAAACAGGTATTACTATATTGAGCATAAATTTTAAGTTTTTCAAATACAGTCATTATATCGATGGTTCTGAGTTTATCAGAGCAGCGTTACTTAGTTATTGCCCACCCTAAAGGCAGCCTCCCTGACAACAGAACCCAATTATTTCAGCTACGGTTTAGAGGTGGAGTGAAATAACAGGCTTCTAATAGGGGCTAATCAGTTCTGCCCACGTTCCTGTATAAACTGTGTTCAGATGAAATTCAATAGATTTCACTGACAAAGAATAGTGAGGTAATGCCCACTGTGTGTGGCAAAGAGACTGCAGTTTCACTGGCCATCAGTGAGGTCAGGAATGCTGGCAGAAGGGGATATAGGAATGTGGACATGCATCCCCATTCATTCACATCAGCTCTGGCCCTTCCCCTTGTTCCCCCCTTTTCAAGGCTCTGCCCAGGGTTAATCACCTCCTGACTCATGTCTTCCACTCTAGGTGTGCTGGGGTAGGTGTACTTGTACATTCCCACACCACACTATGTTTCCATACTACCCCGTGCTTCCTGAGACTGCACCCTAAAACCACTGAACCATAACTGCCTTTTACTTCTTTGTCTCTCTCAGGGGTAGGACTGTGTCTTCTTCATCTCTGAATAGAGGGCTGTTGGGCTGCACCCCACAGGCCTGCAACCCTTGTCATTGCCCAGCCACACAACCAGAGGAAGAGCCTTGAGATAGCAACTGAGACCTCAGTGATCTATTGGATAGGGAATGTTTAAATTTCTGAAGCAAGGTCCTGGGGTGGCCGTGTAAGGCAGACAGCAGGCAGGACACAGCAGCAGTCTTTGCTGCTCTGGTGGGGGAGAAGGAGTCTATAGTGGGAATTGACATCAGGTTGGTTCACCAGTTACCAGGGAAACCAGCAGAGGGGCACACCCCTCATAGCCCCTCGGGTTAATCACCTGGGCAGATGTTTTCCCTTTGATAAACTATTGTAGTGGTGCTGTTCTGATCTGAACAGGGATTGATTAGGACAACCCCTGGCTGGGGCCAGAGGTCAAGTATGAGGGCAGTTACTGATTAAGCTTTATGATTAGGAGGGAAGGTCAGTCATGTGACTGGGGTGCAGGTGAAGCAGAGACTGGTTGGGAAGGGGGTGCACAGAGAGCAAGAGAACCACCAAATTATTTATTTATGGCCATGTTGGGTCTTTATTGCTGTGTGCTGTGTGAGCTTTTCTCTAGTTGTAGCAAGTGGGGACTACTCCATAGTTGCAGTGTTTGGACTTCTCATCGCTGTGGCTTCTCTTGTTGCAGAGCACTGGCTCTAGGGTGCACAGGCCTCAGTAGTTGTGGCCCCTGGGCTCTAAAGCATGGTTGTGGTGCATGGGCTTATTTGCTCTGAGGCATGTATGATCTTCCGGGATCAGGGATCGAACCTGTGTCTCCTGCATTGGCAGGTGGATTCTTTACCACTGAGTCACCAGGGGAGCCCTGAGAACTGCCATCTTGATTGGCCTGACCGTACAAATGCTTATCACACAGTGGTGTTGATGAGTGTTCAAGATGTACCAGTAGGAAGACCATGAGGATCGGGTGACTGTGAGACGCTTGCTCACCTGGCTGTTATAGGACAGGCACATCCTTGATGACAGAGATGCTAAGGCTTTCTCCAGCCTACAAATATTACACATCTGGAACTCTAGGCATAGGTAAGTTGAGTACAGACTACCCTGGGATTTTCACCATTTTAGATACTTGGTTGGAGGGAGATGTGAAAGTGTGCTTGTTTTACAGGGACTCTTAGGAGCTTATTTGGCTCTTCTGGACAGGTGGACTTTTTGCCAGTTGGCTTGATTCCTGCCATCTTTGCCTAGTGGTGCTGTTTAGCCTGTAAGATGCAGATTGGGTTTCTTCTCCCCTGGCAAGAATTCCTTGCTGTTTCACTCCCATGCCCAAATCTGGTTGAGAGGCCTCCAGTGGGGGGTGGCCATGTTGTGAGTTAGTTTGAGGTTTGGGGGACCCAGCTCATTCACCAGGTTTCACTCTCTTTAGACTGTGGGCATCTCTCCACTCCCACTGTCCTCCCACCCCAGCCCCCCTACCAAAAATCTGTGCTCCTCTCGGAGGTAGTGCTCCCTAAAATTGGATGTGTATTCTTTCAGTCTTTTTTCCATGCATTTACACATAAAACATCAAAAGTGGAGTTTGGATTTCTTTTCTTTCTTCTTTTTACAAATGAGTTCATACTACAGGTTCTTTGGTTTTGGGTCTTTCTTTCTTCTTTTACTTCTTTTTTTCCTCCACTTCTTTCCTTCCCTCTCTCCTCTCCTTCCTTCCTTCCTCTCTCTCCCTTCCTTTCCCTCCTAACAAAATGGATGTTTATAAGGAATTATCTCCCTCTTCTAAGGGCCTATAAACTACTTAATTTGCATTCAAATAACTGTCACCTCTGTAGGAAGCATCCATTTGCTGCAGGTCAACTACGCAGTTTGTTGAGGATTAATTAACCATGTAGTTTTCCAAAGTTTCTCTTCTCTCCATAGGCACAAATAATCCAGCTTGGGGGGGGGGGGGTAGGGGTAAAAACCATTTCAGAGAGCAAAGGGCAAGAGTCTCAGTTGTGAAAGTGCTGTTTGTGCCCTGGATTTCTTGTTCTCTGCTCAATTCCTATCTGTCCCCTGGCCCTGAACACCCACTGCTGTTCTGCCTGGAAACAGCCTGACCTTGCCTGGGTGAAACCTGATTGAAGAAGCGTCTGCCTTCCTTTGTGCACATTCACCTTGGAATGATGTAAAAATGATCAAACAGTTGAATAGGGTTCTTATGGCAGATCCACGTTTCTGTGAATGAATAACATTTATTCAATATTTACTCTGTGCCAGGCGTAGTTATAAATGCTTTACATGTATTAACTCAGTTAATCCTCCCAATCTTTTACAGTGGATTCTATCATGCTACTTATTTTACAGATGAGGAAAGTGAGGCTCAGAGAGGTTGAGCCACCTCCCTCAGGATGCACAAAATAAATTTGAACATGAGCAGTCTGACTCCAGATCCTGTGTTCATAGTGTAGAAAGTGTTGCCTCCAGATGCAATTACAGTTTAATGAAGACCAACAACATTTCAGTCACTGTGGGAAGAACTTGGGTTTGGTAAGACCTTTAATGGTCCTTCTTTGCAGATTCAGGACAAAGCTGGCCAGCGCTGTTTTAAAGATCTAAGAACACTTCCTTTGGAGGCTCCATTTTACAGCATTTAAAAAAATATGTTACAGGAAATGTAATTTTTTTGGCTGTAAACACTTGGAAGACCTATAAGAAATAATTTTGCTTTCAAAGCAATCAGGCTATGAACAGTTTACTTAATTCACTATTGGTTGTAGTTTCTCATTTACACTTGGAATTTTTGTGAAGAAAGCAAGCCTAACCTGCAGATTGTTTTTCAGCACAATGAAAATTTTATGAATATTAATTTAACAAATGAGGTTGACATTACATTTTGTAGGCATGTAATTAAGCATTTATTGATTGTGGTGTTGTAGTATTCTTTTCATAGTTTATATATATATATATATGTGCTTTTTCAAAACAATCCTAAACTTTTCCCTTGTCCTTGAATGGACTTGTAGACCCAACACTGTGGCTATGGGACGTAATGAATATTTTCAGTCATTCACGTTCCTGGCCGTACTCCATACCTGCTTGTTCCTCGCAGCTGATCATACGTAGGCAGAATAACTGACCCTCCGTCCCAGGTGGCTGTCTGTAAGGCCCCTCCTGCCCCAGATGCATTGCTCACTGGCAGCTGGTGAAGTTTTACAGGGACTCAGCTAAGACTGATGAGGAAGAGTGGCTGTAACTTACAGCAGGCACAGTGCTTTGGTCTTATCACGATGTACTCCCTCATTCAGTTCTTCCAATCCATTGCCCACAGTCTTGAGGTATCCGCTTTCTCTCCTTGAATCACGAAAGGAGAAACTGTCACGCCTGTCGCTAGGTTTTCCTGTCTTTCTGTATCACTTGCCCTTGGCTTTGTAATGGTTCCTCTCTGCTTTACTGTGTCCTCTACCAGGTCATCTGGAACAGCACGGTGGTCACACAGTGGCTTTGGAAATCAGACATCCTAATCATCAGAGCCCACTTGGTAAACGGTCACAGAGGTAGGATGGGGGGTGGAGACTGTGAAAGGAGCTGAGGAGCACCCAGGAACAATTTTTCTTACTTCATATTATCATTTCAACCCTGTGTTGCAAGTTCTGAAAGATGGAGGTATCATTTTCAGCTTTTCAAGTCAGTTAATTACACTGCTGTGAGCTAGTAAAATAATTAATAAATGTTAACATTTGCATGTCATTTTAATTAAGAAATAAATGTCTTTAAATGAAAAAGTGCCTGCCAGATTATACATTAATTACCAGAGTACTGAAAGTACCCTTTGCAAGGTGGCTCCCAAAGTACCCTGGGAAAATGAGCTATCAATCACTTTTTGCTTATATGAGTCACAGTGATGTCTTTCTTTGGAGTTCAAACTGCCAGCCGGGTTATGAGAGGGGGTGCTAACCCTGATAAGAGGAGAATAGTCATCTCAACTCTCTATATTGTTGGGGTGGTAGCAGACAATTGGGACTCTATGCAGTTTTACTTCCATGGATGTTTCTGTTAATAATACCTTCTGGTTTCTACTCTTTTATTAAAAAAGGAAGTGACAGGGTCATCCCTGTGGTCCAGTGCTTAAGAATCTGCCTGCCAATACAGGGAGCATAGGTTTGATCCCTGGTTTGGGGAAATCCCGCATACTGCGGGGCAAGGAAGCCCATGTGCCACAACTGCTGAGTCCATGCTCTAGAGCCTGTGCTCCGCAACAGGAGAAGCCTCCGCAAGAAGCCTGTGTACCGCAGCTAGAAAAAAGCCCACATGCAGAAACAAAGACCCTCCTCTGTCCAAGAGATTCCCAAGGCAAGAATACTAGGATGAGTTGCCATTTCCTTCTCCTAAGGATCCTCCTGATGCAGGGATCAAACCCAGGTCTCCTGTGATGCAGGAGGATTGCAGGAGGATGCTTTATTGACTGAGCCACCAGGAAAGCCCAATGAAGGCCCATCATAGCCAAAATAAATAAATAAGTGAAAATGTTGAAACAGAGATGGCAATGCTTTGTCATATCATGAAATTAACTTCTCTGTGCTTGGTCTTCTATTCCTTACATTTTGCCAGCGTTTTCACACAGTCCCTATTAGATAATCAGGTGTGGGCTCTCAGCGGCAGGAGTTAGGTCTATCTAGATTGCTCCTCTTTTATAAGATTTTCTTATTTTTTATTTTAAAGGAACATTTTAAAAGCTGTAAAATATAACACAATTAAGAAAAATGCATGAACGTTAAAAGAAGCTTTTAAAAGTTATTATATGGCAAATACTCAGGTCAAAAGTAGAGCATTGCTAGCATATGGAAACCTCATGCTTATCTCTTTCTCATTTTCTATCTCCCTGAAGGTAACCATCATCTTGACTTTGATGGTTATCATGTCTTTGCTTTTGTTTACCCAGTAGTTGTGCCACTTACGTATGAATCCTTAAACACCAAATTTTAGTTTCGCTTGTTTTTGAACTTTGTATAATCCTGAAGTAGGTTTCACTCAGCACTGTATTTGCAAAATTCATCCATATTGTCAGGTGTAGCATTGATGTATTAATTTTCACTATGGTACACCATGGAAGAACTAGACCACAATGTATTTATCCGTTTTTACTCTTGGTGGACATTTGCCTCATGATAATGATGCTGCTGTGAACATTCTTTCTTGTGCATGTCTTTTGGTGGCCATCTTATGCATATGTGATTCTACTTCTAGGTACTTCCAAACCTACAACGAAATTTTTGGGTTACAGGCTGAGCCTATTAGTAGTCAAGATTGCAAATGGTTTTCCAAAGTGACTGAACCATTTTGCACACTCTTCAGTAACATCAGGGAACTTCTGTTCCATGTTTTCTCCAGAACTTGGTGTTAACAGATTTTTTTAGATGTAGCCATACAAGTGAGTGTTTAGTGATATCTTATTGTGGTTTTAGTGTGTATTCCTGTCTTGATTAATGATATTAGGCACCTTTTCATAAGTTTATTGGCCATTAGGGTATCCTCTTTGGTGGAACATCTTTTCAAGTATTTTGCTCTTCTTTTCTACTCAGTTCTTTGTTGTTTTTTTAAAATTTTAATTGACTTTTGGTAGTTTTATTTATAGTCTGGTTATGATCCCCTTATCAGTCAAACGCATTGGAGCTACCTTCTCCCACCCTGGTTTGTCTTTTCACTCTCTTCTACCTGCCAAAACAGAAGTTCTTAATTTTCCTAAATAAAAGTTCTTATTCCAATGAATCCTTCTTTTCTTGTACAGTTTGTAGGTTTCCTTTCTTGGTCATAAATGGATTCTCTTATGTTATTATTGTTATTTTTAAAAATAAATTTATTTTTGACTACTCGGGGTCTTTGTTGCTGCGTGCGGGCTTCCTCTACTTGGGATGAGAGGGGGCTGCTCCCTAGTTTTGGTGCATGGGCTTCTCTTGTTGCTGATCACAGGCTCTAGGTGCATGGGCTTCAGTTGTTGCAACATGTGTGCTCAATAAATGTGGCTTAAGGGCTTGGTTGCCCAGGGTATGTGGAATCTTCTCTGACCAGGGGTTGAACCCATGTCCCCTACACTGGCAGGCAGATTCCCAATCTCTGGACCACCAGGGGCGTCCCCTCTTATATTATTTTTAAAAGTTTAAACTTTTTTGTCTTTTATATTTTTTTGTCTTTTTCTTTTCATATTTAGATCTATAGTTCACCCAGAACTAATTTTTGTGAACGGTATGAGAGGAAATTAAGTTTTATTTTTTTCCTTTATGTCCAGTTGATCTAGTCCATTTATTGAGAAGACTCCTTCCCCCATAACTCTGATATTTATGCTGAGGTCACAGTTCTCCCAGGCTATTGCCTATCAGTGCCTGAGCACAGAGGGTACTAAAGCCTCATTTCTGTCCATGTGGGATACCTCTAATGGAGGCATTTGCTTGGAGACTACTCATCGGTCTACTGAGACTTTCCCAGGACTGCATGTGGTCAGAGGCTCTTCATACCCAGGCTTCCTTCCACCCCTCACAGGTGTCAGACCTACATTGGGGTCCAAAGGCTCTCCCCACCTTCTGCCACTCCCTCCCTCTCTCTTTATCCTTAATATGCTGTCCCTGTCCCTACCGTTGCCCTCCCCCCACCCCAGTCAGCATCTTGCAAATCTAATCCCATCTTGGCTTAGTTTCTTGGAAGACCTGAGCTGATACAGAGTGGGAAGATCTTCGAGTAAGAGACAGTCATAATTCAGTGTCAAGATGACAAAAAACTGGGCTGAGTTCAGGGCAGAAGAGAGTCGATGAGGAGAATTAATTGAAGGACTTTCTGAAAATAGAGTGAATGGAAACTGTGCTTGACAATGTGAAGGGCAAGGGAGGGGGTGGAGTTGAAGTTGACTAAGACTGAGACTAAATCATTGTGTCATGGAGGTGGAACTCATTTGAGGGAACCATCAATGACACTTTCCTCATAGCCCAGTTGGTAAAGAATCTGCCTGTAATGCAGGAGACCCCAGTTCAATTCCTGGATTGGGAAGATACACTGGGGAAGGGATAGGCTACCCACTCCAGTATTCTTGGGCTTTCCTCGTGGCTCAGCTGGTAAAGAATCTGCCTGCAATGTGGGAGACTTGGGTTTGATCCCTGGGTCGGGAAGATCCCCTGGAGAAGGAAAAGGCTACCCACTCCAATATTCTAGCCTGGAGAGTTCCATGGATTGTATAATCCATGGGATCTCAAAGAGTTGGACACGATTGAGCGACCTTCATTTTCACTCAATGACACTAGTTCTATTCTAATTAAGGGATTATTTTGTAATAAAAAATTAATAGCAATGTTAAATTACATTTGTATTGGATCTAACAGTTTACTGAGGGCCTTTGCACTTTATCTCACTGTTTAACAATAGTGGAGGAGGGGGAAACACGTAAGGGAGGTCCTATTTGTCTTTCTTTTCCTGTGGTCTTTACTGCCACCCTTCCCACTTCAGACTGTCTCTCCACTTCTTTTTCCAAGGGCTGAAGATTCAGTTGAAGGAATTGATCAGGTAAGGCCATTTCTAGTCAAGGTAGTCTAGTCACTACCTTTTGGTCAAGGTAGTGTTAGCTCATGGCAAGCCTGTGTATGGTGGGAGAGGTCTTAAGGCAATGTGTTGGTTGGAGAGGGGAGGAGGGTCTGGGATCTGTGTTGACTTGGCTGGAGACACCATATTTCAGAATGCTTAGGGATTTCTCCTTCACACAGGGAGGTAAAATGCTGATTTTTAGGGGTCATTGTCCAGAAGGGGAGAGAGACATGAAGGAAAGAGGAAAGTGTCAATGAGAGGGAAAGACCATTATAAGTGGACCAGCAGAGGGACAGTAATGTATTAAAATGTTTAGAGAGGGTTGCATGGTGTATGTGTGTGTGTGTGTGTGTGTGTGTGTGTGTGTGTGTGTTCTAACCTCAGGTAGGGAAATGAAAGAATTAGATGGAGAGAAAAGAAGTGTGAAAGATGTGTGGAATCAGAAAGAGTCCAGTGAACTTTAAGATCCTTAAGACTGGCAGCCATTAATGTAGGCTCAGTCAGCTGGCCCATCTCAAGCATCTCCCGTAGCTGCTAGGCACTACAGATGCTGTGTCTGGGAAGAAAACTAGACTTTGAAGTTCCTTTCCATTCTAGGATTGGACAGACAGGTATTTATTTAAAAGAGCCAGATGGTTCAAGGGAGTTTCTAAGTTTATACTGTTGGGTACCAGGTTTCAGTCTAAATTTGAGCTCTGGCTTTCTGCTTTCCTGTTGGCCCTGGATTGAGATGGCCTCTCATTTACCAGCCATCTGGTCCCTCCAAAATCTCTCCTGCTGAGTGGCGTCTCCAAATATCTTCCCAGAGAGAGGGCAGAATCTCCAATAAAATCTGGAAGGTGAATGTATATTTTTTCCACTAGGGGATCAATAGGTGGAATCCTGGGGAGGAATAGGTCTCCATGTTGAAAGGGTCCATGTGACATGAATCATATTGATATTGATTTGATAGGGTGGGCTCCCTTGAGCAGTGCCCTGTATGGGGAGTCCATGTCTATGCTTATAGATCTTTGGTTTCTTGAGAGTTCCTTTTGTAAACCAGTAGGCTCTAGTGCTAATTATTCATCATCTAGCATCAGTAAACATTTATAAGTGCCTGCTATGTGCAAGGCAGAGGTGGCACAGAGGGGTAGAAGAGTCACACCAGTTTGTACCATATCGTTTGTTAGAAAAGATGACAAAACTAGAGAACAATTTATCTTTGACCATAACAATAATTACTTTTGGGAAAAGAATTCATTATTATCTCCATCAGTACCGTGTCTGGATAGAAGAGGTAAAGTTGTCACCAGGGCTTGTAGAGATGAAAGTGAAAGTGTTAGTTGCTCAGTGGTGTCCCACTCTTTGCAACCCCATGGACTGTAGCCCACCAGGCTCCTCTGTCCATAGAATTTTCCAGGCAAGAATGCTGGAGTGGGTTGCCATTTCCTTCTACAGGGAATCTTCCCAATCCAGGGACTGAACCCGCATCTCTTGGGTCTCGTGCATTGGCAGGCAGATTCTTTACCAGTGTGATACCTGGGGAGCTGTCAAGGGGGCTTATAGAGACCTTAAGGTTAATTACACAGTTAAATTTCTCTGCTTTCCACTCTCAAACCCTGGCTGTGACAACTCAGCATCTTGGACCTGGTGAGAGCAGGTCAAAATGAATGTCAAGGGCTAACTGGAAGAGAATGCATGCATGCTTAATTGCTTCAGTCATATCTGACTCTTTGTGACCCCATGGATTATAGCCTGCCAGACTCCTCTGTCCATGGCAAATCACAAAATGGACTCATGGGATCAGAGGTGCTGAAAAGAATTGAACAGAGATGTTACTCAGTGGTTTTCTGGGGAAAGTCTGGAGTTTGGGGGCTGGGGGTGGAGATGTGAGTCTCAAGCCCTTCCTTCTAAGCACCAAATGGCAGACCCACCTCACTGCACTCTGCCTGCTGCCTGGCCCATGTGCCTGCGTGGTGCTGGCCTGCTGTGTCTCACACCAGGATGCCTCTATCTGCTGGGAGGAGTAATTATAGTTGAAACAAATATATGGCAATACCTGGATGGATATAGCTCAATTGACTCCTGACAGGTCTCTGGCTAAGAGAGCCTGAAGCAGCTGCAGTGCTAGAAGAGCAAGTGGGGAGCAGAGGGGTGAGTGGGTGGGATAGTGTAGGACTAAGCATGTGATGGGTAGACATTGCCCCACTTCCTGGTCTTCCTCTGTCTCACCTTACAGATGCCCCTAAGTCTGTGTGTGGGCAGGTCTGGAAATGAAAAAAGTCATTTCTTCCATTCAGTAGAGGTATGCTGTGCTGTGCTTTGTTGTGGAGTCATGTCTTGACTCTTTGTGACCCCACAGATTGTAGCTCGCTAGACTCCTCTGTCCATGAAATTCTCCAGGCAAGAATACTGGAGTGGATTGCCATGCCCTCCTCCAGGTGATCTTCCCAACCCAGGGATCAAACCCAGGTCTCCTGCATTGCAGGCAGATTCTTTACCAGCTGAGCTACCAGGGAAACCCTCAGAAGAGGTATTCTCATCACCTACAATCAGACTGTCAAGCTGGTGACCATTCCTGGATATATACTTTGCAATGCTGGAGGCTCCTCTTCATATATGTGTGTGCATGCTCAGTCGCTTCAGTCGTGTCCAACTCTTTGTGACCCTGTGGACTATGGCCCGCCAGGCTCTTCTGTCCATGGGATTCTCCAGGCAAGAATACTGGAGTGGATTGCCATGCCCTCCTCTATGGGATCTTCCCAACCCAGGGAGTGAACCTGTGACTCCTGTGTTTCCAGCATTGCTGGTGGATTCTTTACCCACTGAGCCACAAGGGAAACACCTCTCCCTGCATAGCAGGGGAGTTCTAGGAGTTGAAGACCTGAGTGTATGGGAGGGATCACGCTACAATAGTTTTTCTCTTGCAAAACTTTTAAACCAGTCTTTACTTGTAATTTCAGTTTGTACTGTCCAGCTGCATTCCTTGAATCACTGTCAGGTCCCAACCAGACCTCCCAGCTGGCCTCATCCTTGCAGCCAAGCACAGGAGAGGGCGGTGGATGGATCATGCCCTCTGCTCTTCAGGACTAAGGCTGGACATTTTCTGGGCTTGTCTGGTGGGCATGATCCCAAGGAGAGCATGAACCAAGCTCCGCCCTTGTTCCATTCTTTGCTCCAGGCCCTCTGATCCATCTAGTATCCAGAAGGAAACTCAGCTCGCTCCAGAGCCTCCACACCTGCATCTCCCAACTTGGGGCTTTCTCTCCTTGCTTCTTACATCACCCGGACTGGGTTAGGGGAAGCACACTGATGGAAACCGCCCACCCTGGCCAGGCAACTTAGTAACCATTTGCGTGAGTTATTTTATGACGCGAGGTCCTTGTAAGGAATGCGGAACTAACATGCCACCACCAACCAGAAGAGTCTGGGAAGGATCACAAGGCAACACCACTGTCTGACTGCCTCCCAGAATCCTCCTGGCTGACATCTGTCTTGGCTGAACAATGTGTGCGCCACTAGGAAGGACTCTCAGTCAGAATGACCGGCCAGAAACAACCTGGAAACTAACACCGTTGCCATATAACCCGAAACTTTGAGCCACGTGGCAGAGCAGTTCTCCTGGTTTCCCTTACCCTACTGCCCTCCGCCTGGGTGCCCCTTTCCCAGTAAAACCTCTTGCTTTGTCAACATGTGTGTCCCTTCAGACAATTCATTTCTGAGTGTTAGACCAAGCCCACTTTTGGGCCCTGGAAGGGATCCCCCTTCCTGCAATGATGCCGCCACATCAGGTTAACTCCTCCTCCTTGTTAGAACCAGAGGTCAATGCTGAACCCTCTGGGAAGGCTGCGCCAGGCAGCCTGGGGCCCTGTGCTCTCATGGCTGCCCCTGCTTCTCCCCTCCGTGTGCCCAGGTGCTCAGCGGTGTCCACCGCTTTGCGATCCCCTGGACTGAGCTCACCAGGCTTCTCTGTCCATGGGATTCTCCAGGCAAGAAGACCGAGTGGGTTGCCATTCCCTTCACCATGGGATCTTCCCGACCCAGGGATCAAACTCAGGTCTCCTGCATGGCAGGCAGATTCTTTATCATCTGAGCCCCATTTTACACATAGCAGTGCAGATATGTCAATGCTATCCTCTCAATTTGTCCCATCTTCTCCTTCCCTTATATCTGGTCTGGGGCGCTTTGTATGACAGATGTTTTCAAACTGATTTAGGGACTTCTCGCATGTGGGCCACAGAACAATCCAAGAGCAGGCATGGAGCAAGCCATTAGCTTTCCTCCTTTCTTGCCTGTTGTATACCACGTAATACTGTGCAGGACCAGGCTGAGATAGTGTGCTGGCTTGCAGGCATCCCTTGTACCTTGATTTTTATTCCTTTCACCATTCAGCTGTGGTTTCTCTCATAATGGTTTCACCAAAGTACCATTTTCCAGTTGAAAACAGAATTAAAGAGGTAGAAATCAAGATACAAAAGAGAATGAAACACTTAGATACTTATTTTTAGTAAAATTTGCATAAATAACTAGATTGTAAGATTGGGGACTGGGAGCAAAAAGGCTTGTTTGTCTCTGTCTTTGAATAGATCTGGAATCTCATCCTATAGTCTTCCATCTACCAAGTAGTATTGGAGTTACTAGAGAGCCACTACTTAGTTTTGCTCAAATTTTTTCTAAAATATTTATAGTGAAACAAGAACTAGAAGAATGGGCACCTAGCATTTGCCAACCACTGTGCTGTGTATTTTACTGGGTCATCATCTCATTTAATTGTTTTGATTAAATATTGAGTAGCTTCAAAGAGTATTCATAAAATATATGTGATGTGTAGAGAGCTATAATAGTGAACACCTGGTTCAGCTTTACTTTTGAAATCCCCTGTGTGCCTCCTCTGGAAGCATCCTCCTTCCTCAGATGTAGTCATTTTTCTTTCAACTTCTGTCAGTCTGGGAGGTGTGAGATGGTATCTTGTTGTGGTTTTAATTTTTCTTTTCCCTAATTATGAATGACGTTGAGCACATTTTCCTTTGGCTTCGCTATTTATATTTCTTTTTCTGCAAAGAGTGCTTCAGGTCTTTTGCCAACGTTTTTCTATTGGGATCTGTATCTTTCTGTAATAGATCTGTGGGAATTCTTTGTGTATTTTAGAAACTATGGGCTATAGACTGAGTATTTGCCCCTGCTCAGTCACTCAGTCATGTCCAACTCTTTACGAACTTTTGCACTGTAGCTCACCAGGCTCCTCTGTCCTTGGGATTTCCCAGGCAAGATACTGGAGTGGGTTGCCATTTCCTACTTCAGGGAATCTTCCTGACTCAGGAATCGAATCCACCTCTCTTGCTTTGGCCAGTGGATTCTTTACCGCTGAGTCACCTGAGAAGCCCAGACTGAATATTTGTGTCCTTTTAAAATTCAGATGTTGAAGCCTAATCCACAATGTGATGATGATTGAGGTAGGGCTTTTGGGAGGTGATTAGGTCATGAAGGTGGATCCCTCCTGAATGGGATGAAAAAGATGGTCCCAGAGAGAGCCCTGGTCCCTTCCATTGTGTGAGGACACAGGGAGAGGATGACTGACTAGGACTAGGAAGTGAGTTCTAATCAGACAGAGTCTACAGCCGCTTTAATCTTGGACTTTACAGTCTCAAAAATGGTGAGAAATTAATTACTGTTGTTTGTAAACCATTCAAACTGTGATATTTTGTCACACAGCCTGAATGGAGTGAGACAGTACCCCAACTATATGTTGCAACAAGTAGCTTCTCTTTTCACTCTCTTTACATGTTTTTTTGGTGAACAGGCATCATAATTTTAGCTTAGTCCATTTACCAAACTTTCCCTTAGATGGTTTAGCTTTTGGTGCCATTTCTGTGCAATTGAGTTTATGAACATACGGGCTGTATTATCTTCTAAATGTTTCATAGTTTGGCCTTTCATGTTAAAGTCTTCAGTCTATCTGGAATTGAATTTTTAAAAAAAGCTGAAGTATAGTTGATTTACGATAGTATGTAAGTTTCAGGCATATAACATAGTGATTCACAATTTTTAAGGTTATATTCAATGCAATCCCTATCAAGCCAGCAACGGTATTTTTCACAGAACTAGAACAAATAATTTCACACTTTGTATGGAAATACAAAAATCCTCGAATAGCCAAAGTAATCTTGAGAAAGAAGAATGGAACTGGAGGAATCAACCTGCCTGACTTCAGGCTCTACTACAAAGCCACAGTCATCAAGACAGTATGGTCCTGGCACAAAGACAGAAATATAGATCAGTGGAACAGAACAGAAAGCCCAGAGATAAATCCACGAACCTATGGACACCTTATCTTCAACAAAGGAGGCAAAAATATACAATGGAAAAAAGACAACCTCTTTAACAAGTGGTGCTGGGAAAACTGGTCAACCACTTGTAAAAGAATGAAATTAGAACACTGTCTAACACCATACACAAAAATAAACTCAAAATGGATTAAAGGTTTAAATGTAAGACCAGAAACTATAAAACTCCTAGAGGAGAACATAGGCAAAACACTGTCTGACATAAATCACAGCAGGATCCTCTATGACCCACCTCCCAGAATATTGGAAATGAAAGCAGAAATAAACAAATGGGACCTAATGAAACTTAAAAGCTTTTGCACAACAAAGGAAACTATAAGCAAGGTGAAAAGACAGCCCTCAGATTGGGAGAAAATAATAGCAAATGAAGCAACAGACAAAGGATTAATCTCAAAAATATACAAGCAACTCCTGCAGCTCAATTCCAGAAAAATAAATGACCCAATCAAAAAATGGGCCAAAGAACTAAACAGACATTTCTCCAAAGAAGACATACAGATGGCTAACAAACACATGAAAAGATGCTCAACATCATTCATTATCAGAGAAATGCAAATCAAAACCACAATGAGGTACCATTACACGCCAGTCAGGATGGCTGCTATCCAAAAGTCTACAAGCAATAAATGCTGGAGAGGGTGTGGAGAAAAGGGAACCCTCTTACACTGTTGGTGGGAATGCAAACTAGTACAGCCGCTATGGAGAACAGTGTGGAGATTTCTTAAAAAACTGGAAATAGAACTGCCGTATGACCCAGCAATCCCACTCCTGGACATATACACCGAGGAAACCAGATCTGAAAGAGACACGTGCACCCCAATGTTCATCGCAGCACTGTTTATAATAGCCAGGACATGGAAGCAACCTAGATGCCCATCAGCAGACAAATGGTTAAGGAAGCTGTGGTACATATACACCATGGAATATTACTCAGCCATTAAAAAGAATTCATTTGAATCAGTTCTAATGAGATGGATGAAACTGGAGCCCATTATACAGAGTGAAGTAAGCCAGAAAGATAAAGACCAATACAGTATACTAACGCATATATATGGAATTTAGAAAGATGGTAATAATAACCCTATATGCAAAACTGAAAAAGAGACACAGATGTACAGAACAGACTTTTGGACTCTGTGGGAGAAGGTGGAGGTGGGATGTTTCAAGAGAACAGCATCAAAACATGTATATTATCTAGGGTGAAACAGATCACCAGCCCAGGTTGGATGCATGAGACAAGTGCTCAGGGCTGGTGCACTGGGAAGACCCAGAGGGATCGGGTGGAGAGGGAGGTGGGAGGGGGGATTGGGATGGGGAATGCATGTAAATCCATGGCTGATTCATGTCAATGTATGGCAAAAACCACTACAATATTGTAAAGTAATTAGCCTCCAACTAATAAAAATAAATGGAAAAAAAAGGTTATATTCTGTTTATAGTTATTAAAAATACCAGCCATTTCCCCTGAGTTGTACAATGTATCTTTGTAGTTTATTTATTTCATACATAGTAGCTTGTACCTCCTAATCCCCTGCCCCTATTTTGCCCCTCCCCACTTACCTCTCTCTTCTGGTAACTACTAACTTGTTCTTTTTGTGAGTCTGTTTCTTTTTTGTTATAGACTTAATGATGTTTTAGATTCCACATATAAGTGATAACATACCGTATTTGTCTTTCTCTGTCTGACTTTTTCCATCAAGCATAACACCCTCCAAGTCCAAACCCATCCATGTTGAAAATGGAAAAATTTTATTCTTTTTTTAGTGAATAATTAGAAAGTATTTTTAAGTTATTGCAAATAGAAATCCTGCTGTGACTATTTCAGTGAATAAATGAGCATTTTCAAAACCGTATATCAGATAACTTCATTCTTTTTTGTGACTGAGTAGTATTCCATTGTGTGTGTTTGTATGGTGGCTCAGTGATAAAGAATCCACCTGTCAATGCAGGTACATGCGTTCGATCCCTGGGTCGGGATGATCCCATGGAGAAGGAAATGGCAATCCACGCTGGTACTTTTGCCGGGGAAGTCCCAGGAACAGAGGAGGCTGGTGGTGTACAGTCCATGGGGTCACAAAAGAGTTGGACACAATTTATGGACTAAAAAACAACAACAATTCACAACTGAGCCATGTAGTGTGCTATGATTACTTTTTCTTTTCTGTAAAACTTTTTGCCTTGTTGAGCTGGTTAACTTTCTTTGTACTTATCACTAATTCATTCTCCCTACTTGCTCCCAGTGTATGAAGCTACTCTTATCATGTAACTACTTGAGGTAGCTTTTTTAGTTTCATCTTTTTGATGATTCTAGAGCCTCTAACCTTCTCTAGACTGGATTAGTTATGCTCTATGTGTACTGAAACAGCCACTATCTTGATGGCATTTTTCACCATTATCTCAGAAATTTCCTTTGTCTTTCTTTTGTGTCTGCTGTCTTAACCAGGATCCTAAAATTTCTTGAAATAAAAAAGGCATCATCATAGGGAAAAATGTAAATCATTGCTCTAGTTCTTTTACTCTCTACTATCCCTTACTTAAAAGCCTTTAACTGGGATTTCTCGAGTGGCCCCGTGGCTAGGACTGTGCTCCCAAAGCAGGGGGCCTGGGATGTGATTCCTGGTTGGAAAACTAGGCCTGACATGCAGCAACTAAGATATGGCAAAGCCAAATAAAAAAATAAATTAAAAAACAAACTTTTACTTTTGTGTCCCACTTTAATAGGTCTCTACCATCTGCTAGTTAATCTGACTATAGATTTTGACTAATTGACTGGTACAAATAATAATCAGACACATAAATTACTCATTGCTCTTGAGACCATGATATGAAGAACCCAGAGCATTTGATTACCTCCTAATGTGAGGACGGAAGAGAAGTATATCATACTTCTCTTTTGAAGCAGTGCTACTATATAGGGTTTGCATCATGGGGAAACATAATTATCACTCTTATGAACCCACCAGTTTGTTATTGAATAGTTGGCTTTTTAAAGGTGACATGCATCATTTTTCTTTTCTTGAAAGATGATTTAGGGTCATATTTAGCTAATCTACTTTGCTAAGGATCTTTAGGGATAACATTTGAGTCATTCTAAGCCTGGAGTTTGAGACAGACTGTTCATATCCAAATTACAGTGGAATAATGAGGACTCTGGGAAGCCTCGAGAGGAGGGAACTGGAGCTGCATGTCCTGGATGCCTTTTCACATCTCTGGAATCAGACGAGACTTGCCTGGATGTAACATTAAACATTTATCCATACAGAAGATAGGGCGGGTGTGCATAAAAAGGGAATGAAGATTGATGAGAGTAAATTGGGCAAAGGGATGTGAGAGGATGGGAGGAGCTGGTTCTTCTCCAGAAGATCTTTGCATTTTCATTCATAAAGTTAGCTTTCTATCTGGTTATCCTGATATCCTGAGGTTCTGTGGGATCTTAGTTCCCCAACCAGGAATTGAACCCATGTCCTCTACTGTGTAAGCATGGAGTCTTAACCACTAGACCATGGAGAAGTCATGCAACTGATTAGTTTTAATCTGAAATAGTGGTGATGGATATTGAAACATCTGGGGTGATGTCCTTTATGTAACATACCTGAGTGAATCACCACAAACTTTTCTCCTAATATATATATGTAATGAAATGAAAGAAACTTTATTCACCCAAATTCCTTTTGGCATGAAGGAGTATGTCTTTAGAAGAAATATTTTGAGAAGCCTGTTGAGGTCAGGGTAGGGGACCCCAAATGGCCTTCTCAGGAATCAAAAGATATTTCAAATGCCTTCTAAGGAGGCTGAGTCCTGCTAACCAGAGGGCATTCTTTTTCTAAACATTGGGATGGTCAGGCCTGAAAATTTAGAGATTAGGAGCTATTCTTAACCATAGAAGGGAGAAAAACTGGACTTTAATACAGTTTTCACTTATCTATTAATTCAGACATTTTTTAATTGAGTCCTTCCTCTCTTTGTAACTCTGATGTGTGACTTCAACTCATGTATTGCTGGATATACAGCATGTGCCCAGTGTAACAGAGGCTTCAGAAAAAAACATAGCACATCTGCCTGAGAGATTGGTGGTCTCCATAAATAGACTATAGAGAATTCAAAACTCACATACATTTTAAAAAACATTAAACTTAAAAGAAATTGCTCTGGGTCCCCTGACTCTGGGCACCTAGACACTCCCACTTCATCACATTAGGTACTTACATTCCCTAGGCACATACATGAAGTGCTGTGAGAATGCAGAGGACAGAGAAAATTTCTGGTAGTGGACACACTCCAGAGTGACTGACGCCAAAAGCTCAGCTTCTCTGCACTGGTCAAGTCAAATCTCAGAGACAGAGTTTTAGGTGAAGTAGGAAAGAGGAAATTGGATTTAAGATTTCCTGAGCATGGCCCTGCCCATCAGAACAAGACCCAGTTTCCCCCTCAGTCAGTCTCTCCCCTCAGGAAGCTTCCATAAGCCTCTTGTCCTTCTCCATCAGAGGACAGACAGACTGAAAACCACCATCACAGAAAACTAATCAATCTGATCACATGGACCACAGCCTTGTCTAACTCAATGAAATTATGAGCCATGCCATGTAGGGCCACCCAAGATGGACGGGTCATGGTGGAGAGTTCTGACAATATGTGGTCCACTGGTGAAGGGAATGGCAAACCACTTCAGTATTCTTGCCTCGAGAACCCCATGAACAGTATGAAAAGGCAAAAAGACAGGACACTGAAAAATGAACTCCCCAGGCCGGTAGGTGCCCAATATGCTACTGGAGATCAGTGGAGAAATAACTCCAGAAAGGATGAAGAGAAGGAGGCAAAGCAAAAACAATACCCAGTTGTGGATGTGACTGGTGATAGAAGCAAAGTCCGATGCTGTAAAGAGCAATATTGCATAGGAACCTAGAATGTTAGGCCCATAAATCAAGGCAAATTGGAAGTGGTTAAACAGGGGATGGCAAGAGTGAACGTTGACATTTTAGGAATCAGTGAACTAAAATGGACTGGAATGGGTGAATTTACCTCAGATGACCATTATATCTACTACTGTGGGCAGGAATCCCTTAGAAGAAATGGAGTAGCCGTCATAGTCAATAAAAGAGTCCAAAATGCAGTACTTGGATGCAGTCTCAAAAACGACAGAATGATCTCTGTTCATTTCCAAGGCAAACCATTCAATATCACGGTAATCCAAGTCTATGCCCCAACCAGTAATGTTGAAGAAGCTGAAGTTGGACGGTTCTATGAAGACCTACAAGACCTTTTAGAACTAACACCCCCCCAAAAATGTCCTTTTCATTATAGGGGACTGGGATGCAAAAGTAGGAAGTCAAGAAACACCTGGAGTAACAGGCACATTTGGCCTTGGAGTACAGAGTGAAGCAGGTCAAAGGCTAATAGAGTTCTGCCAAGAGAACGCACTGGTCATAGCAAACACCCTCTTCCAACAACACAAGAGGAGACTCTACACATGGACATCACCAGATGGTCAAAACTGAAATCAGATTGATTATATTCTTTGCAGCCAAAGATGGAGATCGATACTGTCAGCAAAAACAGGACTGGGAACAGACTGTGGCTCAGATCATGAACTCCTTATTTCCCAATTCAGACTTAAATTGAAGAAAGTAGGGAAACCCACTAGACCATTCAGGTATGACCTAAATCAAATCCCTTACGATTATACAGTGGAAGTGAGAAATAGATTCTAGGGACTAGATGTGATAGACCGAGTACCTGATGAACTATGGATGGAGATTTGTGACTTTCTACAGGAGACAGGGATCAAGACTATCCCCAAGAAAAAGAAATGCAAAAAAGCAAAATGGCTCTCTGAAGAGGCCTTACAGATAGCTGTGAAAAGAAGAGAAGTGAAAGGCAAAGGAGAAAAGGAAAGCTATACCTATTTGAATGCAGAGTTCCAAAGAATAGCAAGAAGGAATAAGTAAGCCTTCCTCAGTGATCAGTGTGAAGAAATAGAGGAAAACAATAGAATGGGAGAGACTATAGATCTCTTCAAGAAAATTAGAGCTACCAAGGGAATATTTCATGCAAAGATGGACTCAATAAAGGACAGAAATGGTATGGACCTAACAGAAGCAGAACATATTAAGAAGAGGTAGCAAGAATACACAGAAGAAATGTACAAAAAAGACCTTCATGACCCAGATCATGATGGTGTGATCACTCACCTAGAGCCAGACATCCTGGAATGTGAAGTCAAGTGGGCCTTAGGAAGCATCACTATGAACAAAGCTAGTAGAGGTGATGGAATTCCAGCTGAGCTATTTCAAGTTCTAAAAGATGATGCTGTGAAAGTGTTGCACTCAATATGCCAGCAAATGTGGAAAACTCAGCAGCGGCCACAGGATGGGAAAAGGTCAGTTTTCATTCCAATCCCAAAGAAAGGAATTGGAAAGAATGCTCAAATTGCCGCACAATTGCACTCATCTCACATGCTAGTAAAGAAATGCTCAAAATTCTCCAAGCCAGGGTTCAACAATATGTGAACCGTGAACTTCCAGCTGTTCAAGCTGGTTTTAGAAAAGGCAGGGGAACAAGAGATCAAATTGCCAACATCCATTGGATCACTGAAAAAGCAAGAGAGTTCCAGAAAAACGTCCATTTCTGCTTATTGACTATGCCAAAGTCTTTGTGTGGATCACCACAAACTATGGAAAATTCTGAAAGAGATGGGAACCAGACCACCTGACCTGCCTGCTAAGAAATCTGTATGCAGGTCAGGAAGCAACAGTTAGAACTAGACATGGAACAACAGACTGGTTCCAAATAGGAAAAGGAGTACATCATGGCTATATGTTGTCAGCCTGCTTGTTTAATTTATATGCAGAGTATACCATGAGAAACTCTGGGCTGGATGAAACACAAGCTGGAATCAAGATTGCCAGGAGAAATATCAATAACCTCAGATATGCAGATGATACCACCCTTATGGCAGAAAGTGAAGAGGAACTAAAGAGCTTCTTGATGAAAGTGAAAGAGGAGAGTGAAAAAGTAGGCTTAAAGCTCAACATTCAGAAAACTAAGATCATGGCATCTGGTCCCATCACTTCAAGGCAAATAGATGGGGAAACAGTGGAAACAGTGGCTGACTTTATTTTTTGGGCTCCAAAATCACTGCAGATGGTGACTGCAGCCATGAAATTAAAAGACGCTTACTCCTTGGAAGGAAAGTTATGACCAACCTAGACAGCATATTAAAAAGCAGAGACATTACTTTGTCAAAAAAGGTCCATCTAGTCAAGGCTATGGTTTTTCCAGTAGTCATGTATGGATGTGAGAGTTGGACTGTAAAGAAAGCTGAATGCATAAGAATTGATGCTTTTGAACTGTGGTGTTGGAGAAGACTCTTGAGAGTCCCTTGGACTGCAAGGAGATCCAAACAGTCCGTCCTAAAGCAGTCAGTCCTAAATATTCATTGGAAGGACTGATGCTGAAGCTGAAACTCCAATACTTTGGCCACCTGATGTGAAGAACTGATTCATTTGAAAAGACCCTGATGCTGGGAAAGATTGAAGGCGGGAGGAGAAGGGAACGACAGAGGATGAGACGGTTGGATGGCATCACTGACTCAATGGACATGAGTCTGAGTAAACTCCTGGAGTTGGTGATGGACAGGGGGTCCTGGCATGCTGCAGTCCATGGGGTTGCAGAGTCTGACATGACTGAGCAACTGAACTGAACCGAGGAAACCTGGCAACTGCATTGCCAGGCAAAGGGAGACACAGTGGGCTTCTGTCTAGAAAAACTATGTGTCTCAACCCTGAGAGGATTTGCTGAGGGGTTATATAGCAACCCAGGCTTGATCCCTGGGTTGGGAAAATCCCCTGGAGAAGGGAATGGCTACCCACTCCAGTATTCTTGCTTGGAGAATTCTATAGGCAGAAGAATCTGGCAGGCAACAGTCCATCGGGTTGCAAAGAGTCGGACAAGACTGAGTGACTTTCACTTTATAGCAACAGTTCAAGGGTGGGGTTGCTGATAAGATTAGGGTGTATGTGGGGCTTGCACTTCTTTAACCTGGTCTCTGGTAATCTATTTTTTTTATTCTGGCCAAGTTCCCCAACCTGGGGTCAAACCCATGCCTCCTGCACTGGGAGCACAGAGTCTTAACCACTTGTCCACCCAGAGAAGTCCCTTAAGTAATCTTAATGGTTCCTTTAATCTCTGGTCCCTTTAATCCTGCTTCAGATGAGTTCTTGGCTGCTCTTTCCTTGATTAACAATAATTTGAATTTGCCCTTTGGAACTCAGGAAGGTCATGGAAGCTGGAATTTTGCCTATAGGAAACAGTGGAGGTGGGAGGGGGAGACCTTGCCTGGGAACTCCACAGGGCCCCATTCAGTTTCATGACCAGAGAAGCCTTTATCAAAGCAGAATTTGAGGTGAGTCTCAAATAACTAGGAATGTTTGTTAGGGAACAGTTGGTGGGTGGGTGTTGGGGTGGGTGGGGACTTGCTAGGTGAGGGGAGGCAGTATTCCCAGCTCAGTGGTTGAAATGTCAACCAGGGAGTAGACCAGTTTGGCCAGACTGTGAGAGAGTGAGAGAAAAGATCAGAACTGAGTATGAGATCAGTGGATGGGAGCCAAGTAAATATCAATTTTCCTGTTCACTGCTGGGAATTTCTGAAGATTTGGAACATTATCAAAGAGATGCTCTAGGCAGGTTAACTGAGAGATGCTATGAAAAGGTGGAGGGTGAATTTAGAGATCATGTTTGAATCTGAAAGCTGCTCAGTTGTGTCTGACCCTTTGTAACCCCATGGACTGTTGCCCGCCAGGCTCCTCTGTCCATGGCATTCTCCAGGCAAGAATACTAGAGTGGGTACCCATCCCTACTCCAGGAGATCTTCCCAACCCAGGGACTGAACTCAGGTCTCCTGCATTGGCAGGCAGATTCTTTACTACTGCACCACCTGAGAAGCCCTACAATTGCAATACCCTACTTTAAAAAAACATCTTTTTAAATTAGAGTATAGCTGATTTACAATGTTGTGTTACTTTCTTCTGTACAGCAAAGTGATTCAGTTATACATATACATATATCCACTCTTTTTAAGATTCCTTTTGCCTGTGGGTCATTACAGAGTATTGAGGAGAGTTCTGTGTGTTATGCAGTAGATCCTTATTAATTATCTATTTTATATATAGCAGTGTGCATATGTCAATCCCAGCCTCCCAGTTTATCCCCCCTGCCCTTTCCCCCTGATAACCATGTTTTTTTTCAAATTTTCCATTTCTTTCTTAGATTGACAGGTTAATTTTTTCATCAACATCACTATTTATTTATATATATTTTCAGATTAGAACACGTTAGTTTTTCCAAATCACTTGCAAGTGCCTTAGCCTCACTTATTTACACTTTCTTGGGAAATAAATCCACTGAATCCATAGTTCTTTGAGATCCTTGTGGGGAACTTTTAAAAAGAATATTTTTTTGCACACTATTATTGCTTACATCACTCAATGTATCAAAAACATTTTATTATAATAATTTCCAGCTTCATTTTTTGTCCCATTGTCTTCTTTAAAAGAGAGTTAAAATATACAGAGAAAAGACATTAAGGAAAAAAAGTCTCAGGTTTATTTCGTATAGAGGCTCACAATCCCCATAAACTCTGTATGATTATTTGTCCTTGGACATCCTTAGAATAATGGGAAATTCAGAGATAATGTTATGCCTGGTGATATTTAAGATAGTAAGGTACTTCTTGATCTTAAACAAATTGAATTTAAGTCTTGTTTGGGGGCTAGAGGAAAAAACCACTGGTTTTTATCACAAATCCTTAGTGTCAAGAGCAAACAATGTTTCATTAAAAGGCAGAGAAAAAGTGCTGATGTAGATCCTTCCTTTTTGGGAAGCTGATCCTTTTGGTCATAGAACAAAGACTGGTAAAAATATTCACATTGTAGTCAACAGAACTGCAACACTTGAATTTGATGAATAGTATTTATCATTTGAGATATATATACATGTATCTGGCTACATGATTCAGCAGTTTGATTTGCACTGACTCTTTTGAAAAAAGTTAAGCATTCTTTAGTGGTTGAATGTGTTTCTTTGAACTATTTCTAATTTGTGGTCTAGTTGCCTGCATGGTGTTTCCTTCAGCCTTATGAGAATCTCAGAAATGTCAGTGTGGGTTGACCCAGCATTAAGTCTATGATGATAAGACCATGGGACTTAGGAGTGGGAACAACACAGATGCATCTGCTAACATCAGTCTCAGTGGGTCAGGAAGAACCCCCAGGCCTACTGGCGTCTCCCGTAATCTGTTATAGACCAACAAAGCATTAATTCTGCCAATGAAAAGTTGTCAAACTCTCCACCTGGTTCCACAAGAATGAAGTCGCTAGCCACTGCAGGTGTTGACTTTCAACACCCACTGAAAGGAGTTCAGAGTGTAGATCAGAAATGAGGCACTCTGTGCTCTAGGAAAAACTGGCAGAATAGGACTTCAGATGGTTATATTTTCAGAAGAAGATTTTATGAACACATATTCTTGCATCTCCTCATATTTAGAAAAGCACTAAAACAATTAATGGAGACATCTGCTCCTGGTGGCTAGCAGCAACCTTCTGCCAAAATGTGTGCTTGACTGAATGCAACTCCCATCACCAAAATCACATATATACTGACCTCCTCCTACCTCACTGGGGCTGTTTCTCAGAGCCATCTGAGAGTCTGTCTCCCGGGCTATAGTCTTCATTAGGCCTTAAGTAAATCTTTTTTTTTTTTTTTTCCATTTATTTTTATTAGTTGGAGGCTAATTACTTTACAACATTGCAGTGGTTTTTGTCATACATTGAAATGAATTAGCCATGGATTTACATGTATTCCCCATCCCAGTCCTCCCTCCCACCTCCCTCTCCGCCCTATCCCTCTGGGTCTTCCCAGTGCACCAGGCCCGAGCACTTGTCTCATGCATCCAACCTGGGCTGGTGATCTGTTTCACCCTAGATATACATGTTTCGATGCTGTTCTCTTGAAACATCCCACCCTCGCCTTCTCCCACAGAGTCCACTCACGGCTCTTACGTTGTCCATTTTTTCAGTTGACAATTCACGTGAATAATGCTGCAGCACCCTCTGCTCTCAGCCTGCACCACCATTTCCTTCCCACTAAAGTCTCAACTCAGTGGGCAGCATATCACTCAAGTCCCTTAGAAGTTGCTTCAGCTGAGCTTTCCAGTCTCACCTGCCGCCACCCACCAGCCATGCCAGACTCCCCACCATTCCTGAAGATGGTGCTCTCTCTTATGCCTCTATACTTTTGCTCTTTGTCATGACATTCCTGCCCATGTCCCTTGGTCAAAATTCTACTCAGCTATATTTCAAGGCCTGACTCAATGTTGCCTCTATCACGAAGCCTTCCAGAACCCCATAGTCATTCAACACATACATAATGAGCATCTACCATGTGGCAGGCATGATGCTGATGTTGTGAATAAAGATGGATAAGACACAGTTCCTTCAGGGGATGATATATGTGCTGCCATAGCCCATACAGTAGATGTGCTGGGTAGTATATTAATTATATTCAATCAAAATGCAGTTCTCTCATGACTAAATGTCCTGAGCTTCTGTACAATTTCTGTGCAGCTACATTTGTCCTGTAGCTGCACATACACTGAATCAACATCTCAAGAGAGGCTGTGGGGGCGGGGGGTGCAGGGAGGGATAGCCTATGACAGAGGATCATGGTTCAGTTCTAAATTTCATATTAGATTTTTTGAATCTATAGCCAGGCATTAGTCTTGAAGGCTAGATTTTGCTGAAAGGGCTAGAGACTCACATTTCCCCTTTGCTTAATAGGAGGGAGCCAGTCTGAACCTCTGCAGATTGTGGATTTTTTTACTATGAATATAGAGGGAGCTCAGGATAAGAGGTAAGAAAATCCTCACCTCATAGAAAAAAAGAAACTCCCCTCTCCCCCACCCTGCTCCCCAGTGCCTGGGGAGGGTGGAAAGGGGAGAAATGGGGCAGTTGATATTATAACTTACAATAAAAGACATGTATCTGGCCTTTGTCCACATTTTCTGGTGCATAGCTCCTCAAACACTTGAAATTTCCTAAGCAATACAAGCAATGAGAACATCTTATGTTATAATATATACACACATACATATTTGCATGTTTTGCCCTTGGTTCCTGAAATGGCTTCAGAGATATAAGGATGAAATAAATGTCTTTTTATTCATTACAAACTTCTTTATTTATTTAAAAAGTATTTATTTATTTGGCTGCACCGGGTCTTGGTTGCAGCATGGAAGATCTTTAATTGCAGCATGTGGGATCTAGTTCCCTGACCAGGGATTGAATCCCGGCCCCCAGCATTGGGTGTGTGGAGTCTCAGCCACCGGATCATCAGGGAGTCTCTACAAGCTCCTTTGAACTACAGCTGAGTTTAGATTAATAAGGTGACTTTTGGAAAGCCTCCTGGTAATCCAGGGGTGAGGGCTGGTTGGCAGGGAGCTAACCATGTGATTAGAGGGTTAGAACTTTCAGTCCTACCACCTACCTTGGGGAGGGCAGAGAGACTTTGATTATCAGTGGCTACTGATTTGATCAACCATGCCTATGAACTAGCCTATTGATCAGAAGCACAGGTAACAATCTAGACTTACATCTGGACTTTCCCATCTGAAATGGGGAAGGCTGTGGGACTGAGCCTTCAACATTTGGAATCTGACATGATCTTCAGGTAAATAGTGTCAGAATTGACTTGAATTGTAGGACACCCAGCTAGTGTCTGCAGAACGATGAAATGAAGGCTTAAAACTCATAATGATCATCTTAACAGCTGCAGAAAAAGCATTTGACAGCATTCTGCAGAACTGCTTGATGTGTGGAAATCCTCCCACCCTCCCTATCCCTGACCTTGCCTTTGGTGATCAGAAGCAGCAGTAGCATTCAGAGTATAGTGTACAATGTAAATGAAAACAGTAGGCAGAGAGGGAAGTTTACATGGGGATGATCTGGTTCTCCCAAGTGGGCTCTAGATCTGGACCTCAAAGCTCTAAAGGGAATTGAGTAATTACCAGGTGATCTGGGGACTCTGGGAACATTAGAGCAAATACTCCGTTGCATCCCTGGGAGACTGCAACTCTCTTAGGAGCACTGTATCTGATAACTGGTGTTTTTATAAGAAGAGAAGACAGAGAAGGACACAGGGAAGAAGGCCATGTGAAGGTCAAGGCAGAGATTGGAGTGTTGCTGCTGAAAGCCAAGGGACACTGAGATCTACTAGAAACTGGAAGGGGCATGGAAGACTCCTCCTGCAGGGACTTCGGAGGGCCATGGCCTTGATTCCAGATTTCTGGCCGCCCTAGGAATTGACTGCCATGCAGAGCCATGGGGCAGTGTGGCTTATGAGAGCAGCCAAGGTGTGTGGGTTATGAGACTTGGCGTTTACATGGGCCTGAGTGGGAATATAGACAGGCTGAAGGAGCTGAAGATAGAGAAGAGTCAGGGATGGGATAAGGGAGGCCAGAGAGGAGGGCCAGAGACTCAGGACTTCAGCCCTAGTGGGGAGCACTGCAACCTAGAACACTGAGAGAGGTCAGTCACAGCAGTGGACACTGGGGTAGGAAATGAGTGTCCAGAGGAGACCAGAAACACCTCAGTAGAGGACCGGCAGCTGGATGCCAACAGGTAGGAAGTTTCTTGCTGCACCTGGTGCCATATTGAGAAGGAATTGAGTGTGTGGCTATACCAGAGCTCCTTTGGAAAGGAGAAGAGAACTGAAAGGGAATTTGAACTTGGAAAGTGAGTGAATCTTTACCTGAAAGTAATGTTTTTAACCTAGAAGAACCTGAAGTTTTTGTTTATTCTTGTTGTTTTTTTGATTGCACTATGCAGCATGCACGATCTTCATTCCCCAACCAGGGACTGAACCCAAGCCCCCTGCAGCAGAAGCATGGAGTCTTAACCCTGGACGACCAGGGAAGCCCCTGGGCCTGAGTTATCTCTTACTGAAAAATTAAAGATTTGTGTATGTGTACTGTCACTGGAGATTGAGCTCAAGGTAAGACTGATTATAGAAAACATATTTCTAGTTTCTGCATATTTGAGCTTTAGTATGTAAATGTCAACTTCACTCCCACCCCACTCTAAACACCTATTCCATTGTGTTTTTCTCTCAGTGTTTGTTTCCTTCACTGAACTGTGAACTCCTTATGTAGGCAGAGGTGATGTGATAAATCTTTGACTATGTGTCCCTAAGACCTAATGGTACAATATGACACAAAATATGTCCTCAGGAAACATTTGTTGAATGAATGAAAAAATTCAAAATAATATTTAAAAAATTTTTCCCTCAATATGTTTTTGTCAAAGTTTTAGTTTTTAATTATTTTTCTAGTTTTATGGAGATGTAATTGACATTGTATTAGTTCTAGATGTATAGCATCACAATTTGATATTTGTATATGTTATGAAATGATCACCACAGTAAGTCTAGTTAATACCAGTCAACCTCACCTTGTTATAAATTTTTTTATTATGATGAAAACTTTTAACATATATATTGGCAAATTTTGTATATACAGTATTGTTATCTATAGTCACCATGCCGTACACTGCATCACCAGAACTGATTTGTCTTTGACTGTAAGTTTTAACCCCTGATCACCTTCACCCATTTTTTTTTTTCAAATTTTAATGAGTGTCTAGATTTTCTTAGAGCCTTTGCATTGGAACTGTGCACTGCAAGAGTAGAAGTCTGGGGATCAAGTTCATGGTCCAGGCAGAGCCAGAAGGATGGCAGTGGCTTTAGCTGTGATGTCTGAGTGTGAGATCTATTTAAGATCTCTCCAAGCTCAAGAGTCATGGCTGTATGGCAATGTGTCCTATACCTGTGAATAAATCAGGGATGGAGGAGAAGGATTTTTCCAAAACCGCACAGTTTCTGGTAATATCTTTGCTGCTACTTAAGAAGTAGTTAAAACTTCCGCAAGTGGAAATTAATGCAGATGTAAATAACCATACAGACAACCAGGAATTTGACAAGCAGAGGTGTCTGCCAACATGTCCTGAGTAATTAACTAGATTTTTACACTTTCTCTATTTTGCTGGCAGCACTAGGCAACACTTACTTATTTCTTAGCTCTGACTTGATGCTGCTGATTCTGAGTGTTGAAAGATTTTGAATTTTATTGGCCAGATTCTCAGATTGTGGAACTTACTGGGAGAGTAAAGGCTGATCCTAGAAACTTCTGTTCTCGATTCTGAAGCTGGTTTAGCATTAAGCCTTGGGCCAAGGCCACTAGCTTCTTCCTGACACTTCCCCCCACCCCTTTTTTTGGGAAACATTTTACATGTGATCATTCTGTGTATCAGTTTTCCAGATCTCTGTGGGAATTGATTAAAAAGGCTGAGCTCTGGTGATAAAAGTGGTGGAGTGAGCACAATCATTGCTGTTAGAAAACTTGAAAATGCCCAAACTTCCTTTCCTGAGTTTGGATCTGCTTTTGCCTCACCTTTGCCTGGACATTAGAACAATGGAATGATTCTCAGGGACGTAAACTCAGCGCATTGCTCTTCACAGGCTCTGCCACAGAGGGTCACTGAATTCCTAGCATCTCTGTGCTCACATCTAGTTCAGGGGCGCTTTGAAGATATAACAGATCATCATTATTATAAGTCTACACTACATTCTGAATCAAAATAACGGTTTAGTCTCCTTAGAGGAGATGGGGTTAAATGAAAACGAGTTATATACCATTCAGTGTGCAGGCAAAAGTGATTTTTGTCCCATGAACTGCAGGCTGCCCCCTTTTTGAAGCTGACTCTTGGAGGGTTTGGCCAGGATGGCTTTTGAATTTTTTTTTTTTTTTTCCAACAGTTGGACACATATCTCTGATGGCTGCTCTATAGCTTAAAGTGATATTTCTATGCCAAACTCAGGTTTCAGGGACGAGAGATTTTTAACCCAGAATACACACATAGCTGCCCAGCCCCGGGGAAGGACTCCTCAGCCTGTGTTAGAGAGCTGCTGAGGCCAGCACAGCAGGTAGGGGTTGAAAGTGGTCAACGCACAGTTTGGGAAAAAGAAACTAGAGACAGAATTAAAGTTTTAAAGATGGGACGGGGGACTCAAGACCTCTTGGATCAAGAGCCCTGTTCCTCGGAGCCACATCACTTTTATTTAATGTCTTGGCATGCAGAAAGTACATCTGTTGTGCTATGATAAAATCAGCCTCCTGTGTCCCTGGTCATGCCTCCCATTTTATTGATTACTTTGAACTATCTTTGTTATTTTCTTGTACAAGGGGTATCACCCAGCTGGAGGTCATAGACCCGCATATGCTTTGGGAAAACATCTTGGTGTGTGCACAAGCAGCGTTCTGAACTTGCGCTGACCCAGCATTCTAAGGTCCACACTATGTTTTTCCTTAGCTTAGCAGGGCATGAAGACCCCAACTAATCAACCCGATGTACTTTTGTTTAGATTATACTGTATTGCTATATTTTGCTTTTATTCTTTTCCCATGGTGTTTTTCTCATGGCTTAGCCAGAGCAACAGGTGGCTGATTATTAACCCCTGCAGGGAGCTCCAAGGGGTGTTCTTTAAGTCTCTTCCCATCTCACCTCCACACCTCAGTGTGGCTCTGGGGGCGGACAGGAGTTGAGGAGTGGTTTCAGGCAACTGCAAATGGAGGCTTGCCAGTGGAATCTTATTCTTTTGCTTGGAGGTTTGAGAATTACCAGTATAACAGCATATTTGCTCTTAAATGCCAACACAGTACTTGGCAGACGGTAGACCATGAATAAATATTTGTTAAACAAATGGGAAAATAATGGAAGCCTAAATACTACAATTGGCCATTTGAAAGATTTTGAGGTTACCTGTTCTTTGGGGTTGTTTTACCTCTATAACTTCCTCCCCTCTCCAGGTAACTGCTTCCATTTTTTAAAAATTAAAAAAAAAAATTTTATCTTTTGGCTGCACCAAATGGCATATAGAATCTTAGTTCCCTGACTAGGGATTGAACCTGTTGCCCACTTCATTGGAAGTCCAAAGTCTCAACCACTGGACTATCAGGGGAGTCCTGTCCATCTTAATCTTCAACGGGAGGGTGTACTTACGCCGCAGAATCTTCCTTTCCATGGCTTTGGCTCTCCCCCTCCATTTCTCCTCCTCAGTGGTGGGTACTGGCTGAATTTGTGATGGCGATTTCCAGAGCATCTGGGGACTTCTGGGGCTTCATTTATGCATTACATTTCCCCGTAATATTTACAGGGGTCTTGTGCAGAAACAGCTCCTCTTCTAGAGTTGTTTGTACAGAAACATGATGTGGGAGGCACTTGGAAAAGGTAGACTCTAACTTCTCTTGAACTTGTTTTTATTTAATCCAGCTTGGCACACAAGGCCACCAAACCTACTTTTCTAATTAGGCTTCCCCCCTCACTCCTCTATTAATAAACTCATAGCCAAGCTAATCTGCTCAGTGATTAATGAAATAGCACACAGGTTGGCATCCTCCACTCCATCACCTCCATAAATCCCACCTCCCTGCTCTTCCAGGTGTGGTTAAAGGATCAATGCTCCACCTACTTTTCCCTCTCTCCCAGCCACCGCCTGCTCTGAACTGTGAAGTCATTTATGACCTGCACTAATCTGAGGCAGTTAGTCCAGGCCTTTTTTTGAAGTGCAGGGTTTGGAAACCAGCTTTGCTCTCAGGTTGCCTGGGTTTGAATCCCAGCTCTTCCACTTACTAGCTGTGTGTCATTGGTAAAGTTACCTAACTTCTCTGTACCTCTGGGCCTTTCAGATGGCATATGGGAGGAGACTGGTCTCACTGGGGCAGATGGGTTTCTTGGAGGCCTGTTTCAGAGGATCAGGAGAGACCATAGGCTAATCAGGCCCAACTGTCCTGGCATCTGCTCCCTGCCGTGCACGCCAGGACATGAAGGTTGGTGCAGTCCCAGCTGGAGCTCTTCTGTTTTTGAGGATCCCTGGCCCTGAACTGTACAACAGCCCATTTTTACTCTCAGAGGCTGAGCTGCCAGGTTTCCTCAATCTCTATCCAGGAGGTCCACGTCCGTCAGCCTCTACCTCTGAGGTTTAGTGAGCGGGCTTTAGAGTAAGAGCTGGACATGGATCCTAGCAGACCCTGCTGTCTGCTATGTGACCTCAGGTAAGGGCCTGACCTCTCTGAGTCTCAATTTTCTCATTGATAACATGGAGATGATAAACACCCACATCACAGAGTGTGGGAATGAGAGGAGAGAGTACATGGCAAGTACTTGCTCAGGATCTGGCACCCCTCTTTTTTTAATTTCCTTCCCATTTAGTTACCACAGAGCCCTGAGCTCCTTGTACTATACAGTAGGTTCTCATTAGTGTCTATTTTGTACATAGTAGTGTATATATGTCAATCCCCATCTCCCAATTCATCCCACTGCCCCAGCATTGATTATTAATAACCACTATTTATTAATACTTTCACAGAATGTCAGATACCAGAATATCAGAATATTTTCAAAGAATATCAATACTTTCAGAGAACATATAAACAGTTGCTGTTGTTATCTGGCGGGGTCATTGTCACATGTGGTGCTCATTCAGATGATGCTTCAAGGACTTGTTTTGTCCAAAAGTGAAAGAACTTCATTCCAAATACAAGCATGACGGTGTGTGTGTGTATGTTTACAAACACTCTGATCTTTGTAATGGTTTCAGATATCCTTTATAAGAATCGACAAAATGGAATAAGTGACTCACAGCTTTAATCAATAAAAATCGAAAGTGCCAATAGAGCACAGAGGTGTGGAAAGTTTCAAAGAGAAGAGCTGGGATTCTCAGAGCACGTTGAAGAAAGGAAGGGAAATCATGAAAGTGATATTCAGACTCCATAAAATTAGATCTAACATTAATCTTGTGAGTTACAGACTCATTAGCTGTGGGACTAAACTTAGTAGCCTCAGATTTTCTGCAGAACGCCTGAAATTGTTATTAAAGACAGCACGCCGGCTCATAGCATGTGGGAAGCATGGGAAGATATTTCACATCTGATGGAAACAGTCAGGCCCTCAAATCTATCTGACTTAGCAAATGGAAACACAGGGATGGCAACACATAGTTTCCATGTTAGTAGTAACGCTGGCCCTGTCTGTGGCGGCATCCACTTTCGTGCTTTACGAGGATAAAGGCAGACTCCAACATGTACCATTAACCTCCTCCTGAAATCTCTTCAGTTTCTGAGTAAGACAATTTCCCCTGACACCACAGCTGCCTCTTAAGCAGTATTGTTAAAATAGATATTCTATCTCCAGGTGTGAAAGGAGCCACGGCCAAGAACAGAACGGGGTGTTTCTGACAAAGGCTCATTGTTTGCAATCTGTTTACAGTGCCTGTTTAACAGAGCTAATAATAGCAAAATCACAATTTCCACAGAAGGCCGCGTTGGCAGGAAGATGACATTTCGGTGAGTTCAGAACATAAGCGGGAAGCTGCTTCCCACTCCTCTGCTTACCTAACCCAAGGACTCTCTGGAACCAGTTCTGTGGTTCCAGGCCCTCCCTGGTCCCCCTCTGTCCTTCTCCCCACCATTTTTTGGTGAAAATGTGGCTTCTGTGAAAGGCTGGGTCCTGTCTGCGCAGGCCAAGCTGGCTTATACCTGGTGTTCTTGTCAGAACCAAAACACATCTGCAGGGCGTGGTGAGATAAATTAATTTGCCTAAAGTCACATAGCTTCAAAGTGGAAATTGAAGCTCAAAGCTTCCTGACTAGTTTGTTGTCTGATTCAATTCACTGACAAATACTCCTATTGAACATGCTGTATGCCCGAAGCCTCATGCTAGGTGTCTCTCTAAGTATCTGCACTTCTCTGTTAGGG
Organism: Odocoileus virginianus; assembly: GCF_023699985.2. Classification (NCBI taxonomy): domain Eukaryota; kingdom Metazoa; phylum Chordata; class Mammalia; order Artiodactyla; family Cervidae; genus Odocoileus; species Odocoileus virginianus. The sequence goes on along the minus strand of NC_069684.1, from coordinate 51,043,871 downwards.
TTCTTATCAAAGTCATAGAGGGCTCTGTTAGATTCTTACGGGCATGGATTGTGTCACATCTTGGGGGACAATTGAACTGGTAAGTGCCCTTAGGTAAATAAGTAGGAAATAGACATGATCCATCTGCGTGTCATCAGTGGGCAGACTTAACGTCAACTACTCTACTAGTGACAGCGATACTTGCATCAGTCCATCCACCCACCTATCCATCCATACACATACACATCCATTTCTTGAACCCTTCCTAGACATCTATTATATGCCAGACACTGGGAGGGATAATGGTGATTCAAAGAAGAAAGTCTTTGAATCTTTGATAAAAAGAAAATCTTTATGTCAAAGATGTCCCAGTTTAGAGAGGGAGAGAGGGAGATAGATATTCAACATGTAAAGAGTTGAATTATATATATATATATATATACACATACACACATATACATATATATATAAAAAACTCATATGTGTGTATTAATCACTCAGTTGTGTCCAACTCTTTGTGACACCATGGACTGTAGCCCACCAGGCTCCTGTATCCATGGAATTTTCTGGGCAAGAATCCTGGAGTGGGTTGCCATTCCCTTCTGCAGGGGATCTTCCTGGCCCTGGATCAAATCCAGGTCTCCTGCATTGCAGGCAATTCTTTACCACTGAGCCATCAGAGAAGCCCATAAAACTCATATATATATATAAAACTCATATATATTATTATATAACAATATATATAACTCAATCACTTTGCTGTACAGCAGAAACTAACATGACATTGTCAATAAATTACACTTCAATAAAATAAAAATTTAAAAGTTGAATTATAAGACAGTGTGGTTCAGTTCAGTTGCTCAGTCGTGTCTGACTCTTTGTGACCCCATGGACTGCAGCACGCCAGGCTTCCCTGTCCATCACCAACTTCCAGAGCTTACTCAAGCTCATGTCCATTGAGTTGGTGATGCCATCCTATCATCTCATCCTCTGTTGCCCCCTTCTCCTCCTGTCTTCAATCTTTCCCAGAATCAGGGTCTTTTCAAATAAGTCAGTTCTTCGCATCAGGTGGCCAAAGTATTGGACTTTCAGCTTCAGCATCAGTCCTTCCAGAGAATATTAGGGACTGATTTCCTTTAGGATGGACTGGTTGGATCTTCTTGCTGTCCAAGGGACTCTCAAGAGTTTTCTCCAACACCACAGTTCAAAAACATCAATTCTTATGCATTCAGCTTTCTTTATAGTCCAACTCTCACATCCATACATGACTACTGGAAAAACCATAGCTTTGACTAGACGGACCTTTGTTGGCAAAGTAATGTCTCTGCTTTTTAATATGCTGTCTACGTTGGTCATAACTTTGATTCCAAGGAGCAAGCATCTTTTAATTTCATGGCTGCAGTCACCATCTGCAGTGATTTTGGAGCCCCCCAAAGTAAAGTCTATCACTGTTTCCATTATTTTCCCATCTATTTGCCATGAAGTGATGGGACCAAATACCATGATCTTAATTTTCTTTAATGTTGAGCTTTAAGCCAACTTTTTCACTCTCCTCTTTCACTTTCATCAAGAGGCTCTTCAGTTCCTCTTCACTTTTGGCCATAAGGGTGGTATCATCTGCATATCTGAGGTTATTGATACTTCTCCCAGCAATCTTGATTCCAGCTTGTGCTTCATCCAGCCCAGCATTTTGCATGATGTATGCTGCATAGAACTTAAAAAATCAGGGTGACAAAATACAGCTTTGGCGTACTCCTTTCCCAATTTGGAATTGGTCTGTTGTTCCATGTCCAGTTCTAACTGTTGCTTCTTGACCTGCATACAGATTTCTCAGGAGGTGGGTTAGGTGGTCTGGTATTCCCATCTCTTGAAGAATTTTCCAGTTTGTTGTGATCCACACAGTCAAAGGCTTTGGCATAGTCAATAAAGCAGAATTAGATGTTTTTCTGGAACCCTCTTGCTTTTTCTGTGATCCAACGGATGTTGGCAATTTGATCTCTGGTTCCTCTGCCTTTTCTAAAACTAGCTTGAACATCTGAAAGTTCACGGTTCATGTACTGTTGAAGGCTGACTTGGAGAATTTTGAGCATCAGTTTGCTAACGTGTGAGATAAGTGCAATTGTGCTGTAGTTTGAACATTCTTTGGCATTGCCTTTCTTTGGGATTGGAATAAAAACTGACCTTTCCAGTCCTGTGACCACTTCTGAATTTTCCAAACTGTACTTATATGAAGTATCTAGACTAATCGGATTCATAGAGACAGAAAGTAGAATGGTGGTTGTCAGGGTGGGGCAGGGAGAATGGGGCCTTATTGTTCACTGGGGGTGGAGTTTCAGTGTGGGAAGTTAAAACAATTTCTGGAGATGAATAGTGGTGATGGTTGTATACAATGTGAATGTACTCAATATCACAGAACCAAATGCTGAAAGATGGTTAAAATGGTAGATCTTCTATATGTTTTAACAACAACAACATCCTTTACACAAACAGGGTGGTAAGTTACTCTGAAGTCTGAGGACAACTGACCCCTGAAGCTCCAGCCTGGTCCAGACCTCAGAGCCTTTGTGTCCCTGCTGTGGAATGGGGCTTGGGAGGCTGTGGGAATCAGAGCAAATGCAGGTATAAGATCTGGAGTTGTATCTTACCTAAGCTATCAGGGAGTTTCCTTCATTATGCACTTCTTTCTAGAGGCCATGAGTTCTATCTACAGTGGACACCAAATTAAAAAGGCCACTTAGTGAATAAAGAACATTTGCAATGGTCTATCACTACAAAACAACCAACCCCCAAACTTAGTTACTTAAAACAATAACCACTCTTTGCTCATGGCCAGCCCTGGGCTAGGTTCAGCTGGGTGTAGTCTCTGCTGTATGTGGTGCTGGACGCAGTTAATCCATGGGTCTGGGGTTGAAAGAGTCAAGTTGGCTCCCCAAAAGTACGGGGAGAAACGGGGGCTGGCCAGGCCTCTGTTCTCATGGAATAACATAGTTAATAAGTCAGATTGAAAAAAAAAAAAAGCCAGATTGATTTTTTATTACTTTCAATCCATGGAGCTTTGCAAACATCATTAGGCAGAATGACACTATTTAATAAATAGAAGCAACTTAAAAATTCATTACGCTTCTGACTCTTGTCATCACTCACTTTACATAATTTATGTAGATGTTTGAACAGCCTTCTTAGAATTTATAATTTGTTTTGTTTCAAGTGGTATATGATATTTCTTTGTTTCTCTAAAGCTTCTTTTATTTATCCTTATAGGCTTTATTACTTTTATTAATTGTAGAATTAAATCGATTTAACAGAAACACATTTCTTATAAAGTCATGGAAAGTGTGACTAACACTATTAGAATATTGTTTATTAAGGCTAATTCTCTAATTTTTTCCTACATGTTTACTTCCATTTTACAAGTTACATCAAGATGAAAATAAAAATTTTAAATTCTATGGGTGTGGGATCAAGATGGCAGAGTAGGAAGATCCTAAGCTTGTCTCCTCCCATGGACACAGCAAAACTACAACTACGTACAGAACAGTTTTCCAACGCGATGTTCCAAAATCTGAGATGCAACAAAAGCAGTTCTAAGATGTAAGGTTATAGTGGTACAGGTTGAACTTAGGAAACTAACAAACAAAAAATCTCAAAAAAATTATCCCTACACCTAAAGGAACTAGAAAAAGATAATCAAACAAAGCACAAAGTTAGTAGAAAGAAGGAAATAATAAAGATCAGAATGGAAATAAATGAAATAGAGACTAGGGGGTCAAGAAGTACAAACTTCCATTTATAAGATAAATAAGTACTAAGTACTTTACATCCTTCATTACATCATCCAGGGGTAATTGAATACAATGACTTAGTGTCAAATTAAAAACATTTAGAAATATTTCTTAAAATTTTGACTGAAATAGGAACTTTTTCCCTAACATATAGGCACTAGTACTGTCTGAACAAAAAGTTTCCATGAAACTATGTCTTACTGACACTGTTTTTCTTAAACATTGGCAATAAAGTTTGGGTATTATTTCAAATATTATTCTAACTCCACAAGATCAACAAAAGTTAAAATTTCTTATTTTAAAATAAAATTTTAATATGCTTTTATATGAAACAGTTGAAGGTTCATAGAAAGTGAATGTTTTACTCTTTTGATTTACAATAAAATAAACTTTAAAATAAGCTGTTTTCTCATTTCAGTAGGTATATGTTTTCCAACAAGTGGGAACATAAATCTAGAATGTAATGTATTCTTACATAGATACTATTCTTTTTTAAATGACTGTTAAATATTTCATGTTGGGAAATACTTGATTATGCTTAAGCACATGCTGGCTAGTGTTAATCCTTTTTTTTTTTTTTAATGTACATATTTATGTGTTTACTTGGCTGCTTCAGGTTTCAGTTGTATCCTGTGGGATCTTTCGTTGCCTCACAGACTCTAGTTGTGGCACCAGGCTCCAGAGTGTGGAGGCTTAGTAGCTGTGGTGTGCAGGTTTAGCTGCTCTGTGGCATGTGGGATATTAGTGTCCTGAACAGGGATTAAACCCTCGTCCCCCGCACTGCAAGGCAGATTCTTAACCACTGGACCACCAGGGAAGTCCTTAGTTAATTTTTTAAAAGGTGCTTTCTGAATATTTTAAATCATTTAATCAATATTTTGTTAAATTTTGAAGATTTTGTTCTTTCAAATATGTTATAGTGTGAAACTGATCTTTTGATTATTTCATTGATAATTACAATTCTTCTTATTGAACCTCAAGCTTTGGCAAAATGTGATTGCCACTCAACAGAGTGTCTTTTAACAGTCAACTCAGAGCACCATTTGCATCCTATATTTACATTCCTAGTACAGACGAGACACTCATATTTTAAAACAATCTATTTTGCATTAAAGAAATAAAAAGTATTATGTGAACTTGTACCAATTCTTGCACAGTATAAAAATGTTCAAGTCATTTTGAAATCTACACAGTAGGTATTCTAGGCTACATTTCATTATTAATATTGTTTGTTCTTTGCAGACTCAGAAGATTGAGTTGTATGATATTTAAATGGAACATTAATTAATGTATCCATGCTTGGTCCTCTTTTTTGTTCTGAGAGTTTTAAAAGGTATTTATTGACAAATTCTTCAGTTTATAAATATTGAAACACTACATTTACCACTTACACAAACATTACAATGCACAAATACAACTGAAGTAGCAACTATTTAAAATCCGTGGCAACCACATGGTTCCAGCATAGTGATAAACAGGGATGTCAACTGCATGGTGTACTCTGTGAAAAGTAAGCATCTGAGAGGCCCGTTTATCAACGGTCCTTGTGACGTTCTATGACAACTGACCCAAATGAATGAGTTTAATTTAGAATCTTTATTATTTATTAATTTTACTGTTTGCGGCAGTAACTGTCATTCTACTTACCAATTGGAACAGAAATTTTTCTAGAGTATCACAATCACTAGTTATATCAGTGAATATTGGCTGAATAAGTTGCAAAGCAGAAAGTAGAAGGTCTTTGAAGTCAAGTCAAGGGTTCTTCCTGATTTGGGAGAGATTCTGTGAGATGTCCCTGAGAAGAAAAGATGAGAGAGGAGAGAGCACGGCTTTGGCAGTAGCAAGAAGGAAGCAGGAAGCAATGTCGTGCAGACAGCGAAAAGGGCAGAAGTACGTGTTCTGGAGGTGACCCACATAGTGCTTCATGCCAGCAACTCATGGAAGCAGCAGGACCTCAGAGACATGGCAGTGTGGTGCCCAGGGAGGCTGGAAAAACCAGGCAGAGGAGCTCCCAGACATACCACCTAGGAGAGAACAGAAGGCCAGAGGTGAAAAAACCAATGACCAGTTCAGTTAGGATGTCTCAGCAGGAGCCAGTTGGACAGACAACCAAAGCCCAGTGCTTTGGTGCTATGTAAGTCCCGCAGAAGCTCTATCCGAACTCATGGGGGAACCCCACTGAAGGCTGATGGTGAATTTCCTACTAGTCCGGCAAGCTAGAAGGGAGGTCCAATTGGATTTAAATTATTTTAAGGAAAATGAAGGGATTCATCCAGCAGTCATGAGTCTACAATTGATAGCCAGTTTCTCCACATGTGTGAATGTGTGCCAAGCAAATTAAGTAGACAAATTCCTAGGCTAGATAATGCTAACTTAGATTTCTGAGGGCATGCAGAGCAACAAACAAAGTCACTGTGCTCAGTGCAGAGCTGTCAATAGCAGGCATTCAACTTAAAAAAAAAAAAAGGATTGGTGAATAAACTATATGCAAGCAAAAGGTTATAATGCTTTGAGAGATGAGGAGTGAAGAGAAAATCTTTAGATCCCCGTTTGAACAAACCAGCTATAAAACACAATTTTGGGACAATTGGAAGCACATATAGCAAGACGTTAACAGTTGTTGAATCCAGGTGATACATAGTTGAATATTCAACCTGCTCTTTTCTTGCTGTTCTATATGTTTTAAAATTTTATAATTTGTTGTTGCTGTTGTTTAGTTGCTTAGTCATGTCTGACTCTGTGCGACCCCATGGACTATAGCCCGCCAGGCTCCTCTGTCCATGGGATTCTCCAGGCAAGAATACTGGAGTGGGCTGCCATGCCTTCCCCTTGGGGATCTTTCTGCCCCAGGGAATTGAAACTGTGTCTCTTATGTCTGCCTGCACTGGCAGGCATATTCTTTACCACTAGTGCTACCTGAGAAGCCCCAGTAAGGAGATACTTTCAAAATTTTTATTTGTTTGTCTGAGCTGGGTCTTGGTTGTGACCCAGGGAACCTTTGATCTTCATTGAGGGATCTTTAGTTGTGGCATGTTGGATCTAATTCCCTGACAAGGGATTGAATCTGGACTCCCTGCTTTGGGAGCACGGAGTTTTAGTCACTGGACCACCAGGGAAGTCTCAGGATATACTCTTGAATTCTGTGCTAAATGAAATCTGGTCAGATTTTCCTATCAGTGGAATGGGGTTGGTGATGGGATAGACGGGGCTCATAGCCCACTTAACTGAGCTTCCCATGGATTCAAAGACATATGTCTTTAAACTTTGACTGTTTCTCTGATTGATGCTTATGGGTCAGGTGGAGAGGGAGGGTAAGGGGAGGAAGAAGCAGGATAGGGCTGAGGGTTGGAAGAAGCTTCATGATGAACCAAGTCTTCAGTCATGTGGGGACATATTATACGTCTTCACCCTTGAGAAACTGAAGTATTACTATTAACAAGATAAGAGAAGGAAGAAAACCAAAACTAACCTGTATACATAAGCCTGGGAAGAGGTTAGGAGGCTAACCTAACCTGTATAAAGAGATTCAAGGTCCACTGAAAGTCAAAGCTTCTGCCATCTTGGGCCTAGTTGGTTCTAACCAGTTTATTTCATATCCTCAAAGGACTATGTCATTCATTTATAGGATGTGCCCTGCCCGCTTTCCTCCTGTTTCAGAAGGCCCAACTATGTTGTCAATGGTACTTGCTCCCTCTGTCTCTTTAGCTTTTTCATTCTTAATGTGTTGATTTCCTTCTTATGATCACAAAATTGCTGGTGTATTTCTAGGCATCAGGTTTGCATTCCAGTCAAAAAGAAGTATATATTCAGAGGTTCAAGCTGTGTCACAATGGTCGCTCCTACCTGCACAGAGGCTAGGGGAAAAAAAATCAAGTAACTGGCTTTTCAAATATCTACAGCAGTTGAAACAATATAGGTTGGCAGGATATTATGATTTATAAGAAATATATATTTGGTCATTCAAATGTCCACTGTCCTGACTCACTGCTCCAAAAACCCTTGAAATATCCTGAGAGATAAGAGCAGTATGAGCATCTTTTGTTATAATATTTGATCTTTTGTCCTCAGTTCCTGAAATCACTTCAGAGCCAGAAAGGTGAAATGGTGTCTTGTTATCCATAACAAGCTCCTTTCTACAACAACTGGTTTATGTTAGTGATGCGACTTTTGGAAAACTCCTAAGAAAGGGGGCGAGTTGAGTGGGGAATCAACTATGATTAGTTACTGACAGTAGGATCAGTCCTACTCCCTGATTTCTGGGAAGGGGAGAGGGGATGGGGATTGAGTTTGTCAGCAATGGCCAAGAGCTTTCAGGTTGCTGAACCAGAACACATCACTGCGGGTGGTGCCTACCAGACTCCATGGTGACAGAGGCTCTTAAGTTTGAGAGCCTTCCAGATCTTGTTCTACGTGTATCTTGATCTGGCTGTTCATTCACAACCTTGAATATCTTTTGTAATAAACTGGTAATCTAGTAGGTAAACTGGATTCCTGAATACTGTGAACTGCTCTAGCAAATTAATCAAATCCAAGGAAGGGATCATTGGAGCCTCCAATCAGTTGCCAGCTGGCAGAAGCAGAGGTAACTACTTGCTTGTGCGATTGGCATCTGAACTGGAGACTGGCTTGTGAGACTGGCCCTTAACTTGTGGAATCGGATGCTATTAAGAGTTGAGTTGAATTGTAGGATGCCCAGTTGGTTTCTGAGGATTGCTTGGTGATATGGGAGGACCCCTCACATTGGAATTGGGTACAGAACACTTTAGTTGGTCATGCAACATCCATTCCTAATCACTTTATTCCTTGCCTTCCTGTACTGTGTCACATGTACTTTTATTTTATTTTTTTAAAGACATTGGCTTGTGGAAGAGTTATGTACTGCCTCAGCAATCAGCTTGGGAACTTTATGAGTCCATAGGAATGCCCACAACATATGGGTACTAGATAGTTGTTTAATAACAGTAACTGCCTGGGATCTTATTTTCTGAAATTCTACCACTGCAGTCACTTTACTAAGATACCACTTTATAACTGATAAAATGAGATACAGCAGGGCTGGGGAACCCACAAGAAACATAGGGCCTGTGATATGGATGGAGACTTGAAAGAGTGTAGGATAATTAAATTTTCCTTTCATGTAAAGACTTCTGATTCTGGTAATGCTGGGTTAGATATTTCAGACCAATCCTCCTACTGAACAGAATTTTAAAAGCTTAATGAAATATATATATATATATAAAATATTCTTAAAATTTATATATATTCTTATATATTTATATTATTAAATATATTTATATTCTTATATATATTCTTAAGGAATATATATACTCTTAATATATATTCTTAAAAGCACCAAAGACTGAACAAAGGAGTACGGAATTACTGAGGCCAAGTTCTGAGGGTGGTTGGAAACCTAGAGCGGCTAGCCTAGCACTTGGGGCCAGTTTTTCTCTAGAGACGTTTGCTAACCTAGAGGAGGTGGCTGACAGGCTGAGTTGTGCTTTAGTGCTTTGCAGGGTGGGGGCAAAAGTCAGAGTGCAAGGACCACTATGGTTTAGAACTTGATAACCCACTTGCTTTGGCTTGGGATCTAAAATGATTGCTCCACTTGAATAAGAGTGAACCAGAAATAAAGACATCCTTCACACAGACCACAGTTAGTGGGTTAGTCCACAAAATCTCAGTCCCTAAAACTGGATCCAGGTAATTTCAGAGTGCTCATTTCCCTCAGACACTTGGTAAAAGAAGCATAAAATTTTCCTTGGAGAAAGATAACATCATCTTAAAAACCTCAAATTTCCACAAAGAACATTTCAAAACAAAGTTTGACATACAATATAAAATCACTAGACAGATGAGACGCTAAGATTCCATAAGAAGGAACCAGTAGAAACAAAAGACAATACATCAGCTTTAAGGGTCTCAAAATATTTGAATGATCAAATTTCCCTTTGAGATTATTGTATTGTTCTGATGTTACAAAAATTTATGCAGCATAATCACAACAATTAAAAGAAATAACTGATATAAAATAAAAAGCAAAAAATAGAGCTAGAAAGAAATACACCACTTTTGTGTTAGTGGCGTCTGAGAGTGGCAAACAGCGTTTGCTTCATTTTTTTCCATCTATTTCCAAATTTTAATAAAACTTTATACTCGGAGACATATTTAGGTGAAAGATAAAGTGGCAAAAAATCTAACACAGGGCAGGGCTGAAGTCACAGGTGTGCAACCTGCACAGTTGCAGGGCTTGGGGGAGGATGTCCTGTACTCAGACGGGCCTCACCCTTGGTTTAATAATCTGCTGTTCCGATGTTGAAAGTCTCTGTGTGCTGTGCTTAGCCGCTCAGTCGTGTCCGACTCTTTGGGACCCCATGGACCACAGCCCGTCAGGCGCCTCTGTCCATGGGGATTCTCCAGGCAAGAACACCGGAGTGGGTTGCCATGCCCTTGTCCAGGGTTTCTTCCCAGCCCAGGAATCGAATCCAGGTCTCCTGCATTGCAGCCGGATTCTTTACCAGCTGCGCTACCAGGAAGACCCCTCTCCCCCATACATATTTAAATAAGAAGCCCCACATTTGCATTTTGCACTTGGCAGTGCAAATTATGTAGACCTAGAGGCAGTTAAATGTGGACCCTTATGCAGATAAGGAGACCGAGATTTACAGAGGTTAGGAAAGGTGCAGTAGAATGGGGTCTGACTGCAAAAGCACAAGCTTTTGATACTTCCACTAGACCAACGCCAATACACACCGAACCACTGCTGCCGCCTCTCCAGCCCACAATAGTCCTCAAAGTCTAGCTTTCTCAATCCCAAGGTCAGACGGCGGGGGAGGGTGAAGGCTGCGAAGGAAAGACGCTCACAGAGAATTTGCAGGGATGCGCAGCCTGAAGCATTATGAAATCCATAGCTGGGAAAACCCACTGGACAGCCCTGGGGTCCAAAAGATTTTCCTGTCTCTCCAACCAACACAGCATCAGCATCCCCAGCCCTTACAATGCCCACTCCAGAGTAACTGCGAGATCAGCCAGAAGCCTCAGCCTTAAGGTGCGAGGTACACACATACCCTTCCGCAGCTTCCCACCTCCTCCAGACGCACGTGTTTAAAGAGTCCCTGCTCCTCCCCACCCCGCCCCACCTCTGCACCGCCTTCCCGTCCCGTGCCGCCCCGCCCCACCCACGCTGCTGGCCTCAAGTTTCCTCCGAGAGGCCGGCGCGCACGAGCGAGGCAGCCTCGGCGACCGAGCGCCCAGAGGCGCTTAGCCGCCCACCTTTCCCCTGCCCCGCCGCCGCCGCAGTCTCCGCCCGCCGGGGAGGGCGTGCTCGGCGGAGCCGGAGCCGAGGGTGGGGCGCCAAGAGGGAGGGGACCCCGGCCGCGCAGCTTCAGTGCTCTCAGTGGCATAGGCAGCAGCAGCAGGTGGAGCGAGCTTCGCGGTGAGCAGCTCTTGGCCTGAGATCTACTCCAGCGGGTCCTGCTGGGCTGGAGCCTGTTTGCCCGGGCTCCTGTGCCGCTTAGACACAGGAGACACTAGAGTCCCACCCCTAGTTTCCGGGGAACTTGGATTACCGAGGTTGGTGGGCCGGGGGGCCGCTGGAGCCCGGCGCGCCTAGGAGCGCACGGCAGCTCTGGAAACCGCATCCGGGGCGCAGGACCAAGGGAACCTCGCTCTTCTCGGCTACCTAAAGACCTGTTTTCCCGGGAAAGAGCCGCTGCTGGATCTGGGATTTGGGAGGAGCTTGGGGTCCCCCCCCCGCCGCCCCCTTCCCGGGCACCTCGCTGGACGCTCTCGGTTGGCGCCCAGGTGGCGCGGGAGGGTCCTGAGCGGCGCTCTCGGCTCTCCTGTGCCTCTTAGACGCGGGAAGCAGAGGGGGCTCTTCCCTGGGATTCCGTGGCTCGCGCGGTCCTCCGAGGAGTCCTCGCACCCCCGCGTCGTGTTGTCTCGAGAAGCTGGCTGGTTGGCACTAACTGCAGAAGTTCGCTATTGATTTGGTTTCTTCTTTGATTTGGGGACAGTTCCCGCCAACGACGCGCGACGCACCTGTCTTCGCGGACGAGCTGGCGTCTCAGGTCACCGGAGCCTGCGGGGATCCTGCCCCTATCCCAGACCCGCAGGGCTCTCCGCTGGCGTGCCTCCTTTCTAGCCACTGGCCTCGAGCGGAGGGTGCAGACCTGGCTCCTGCTGTCCCCCGCCTATTGAGGGAGTGCGGTCCTCCAGAGGGACTTCGGCCTCCTAGGCGCTGCTTTGTGTGTTGGTGTTGGGGTGCGCGCGGCCACCCGCCGGCCGGCCATGGCCTTCACTTTCGCTGCTTTCTGCTACATGCTCTCGCTGGTGCTGTGCGCTGCCCTCATCTTCTTCGCCATCTGGCACGTGAGTAATCGGTAGCGGCTTCTAACTCTGTTCTCGCGCCCCTGGCCGCCTCCTTCCCCAGGTCCTCTTAAATGCCACCTCACTTTTTCCACATCGCGAGTGCGGACGGATAGGAGGCCGGCCGCGGCGCATCCGCGGTTAGACCCTCTGCCGTCGCCCGGTTGTCCCGGGGCGGGAGATGGTTCAGAACATCCCGAGGCCGGCGCGCCTTCGGTGCCCTCCTACTGGCGGCAGGCGGAGGGACCGCCGGGTCGCGGGGCAGGGCACCCTCGCCAGGGCTTGGCCTTGTGTCCCAGGCCCCAAGATGAGGGTCTGCAGCCCCAGCAACCTTCCCCCCACTTCCCGTGCCCCCTCCTCTCCTGCCCGCGGGGAGGCGAAGGAGAAGCGCCACCATGGGCCCGGCAGTTAGTCAAGTAACTATAACAACTAAACATTTAAAATGTCAGCATCTGTGGTCGGTTGCGTTTCCGCATAACTGGAGGCAAAGTGGAAACGCGACGGGAGCGCCTTGTAAGAGGAAATAGGGAGAGGCCGGGCCAGGAAGGGGAGTGGAGGGAAACCAGGTGATGCAGGTGGACAGAGAAGGGGGTGGACAGTGAGGACAGGGAGAAAAGCGAGGACCAGGGAGGGAGACGGAGAAAGAGGCACCTGAATGAGGCTGCGGAGGAAAGTCTCGAAGAGACAGGTGGAGGGGAGAGAGTTTCCTCCATCGCCCTCCTGGGGTCTGAGCCAGTCAACTCCTGAAAGGCTTTGCAGGCGGCACACCTCCTTTTGGCGAGATCCCGGGCATCCCTAGTGGGCATACACTTGCCTGTTCTCCTTCCTGGGGCTGCATCAGGTTGAAGGCAGTTGTGTTGAGTCCTGACTCTCCAGGGGTGGTGTGGGAATAGGGGACAGAGTGCTCCTGAATAGAAGGAAGGAGAGAGAAATGAGGAATGCTGGTTCTCTCACAGAGACCACACAATGTCGGACAAGTCTAGCTACTATCAGAGCTTCCTCCTCTGAGGTGGTTTAAGCTCCCCGCCCTCACCATCAGAGACTTGTTGGGAAGAATAGCTAAGGTTGCACATTTTAGGATCACCCCGATGCTGCCCAGCAAGTCAGGTGCTAGGGAAAGATGCTGAGATGAGTTCCTGGAGGCATGGTTCCCGTGAGCCTCAGAGAACATGCATCTCGTGGATTGAAGACCAGGAGAAAATTTCGTGGTGGGTGGGATGAAGATGTTTTGTACAAATGGTTTCCAGAGTGAGAGGATTTCTTTGAAAATAGAACTAAGTAGCTAGAGCAGCCCCTGTTAAAAGGCTCTCCGACAGGGAAGAGCAGGAACCCCAGGAGGGGGAAGACTTCTGACTGTGTCACCTTAGGGAGGATGCTTAGGAAAGACATCTCAAAAGTGAGGAAGTTGATCTGGATGATCTTCAAGCTTCCCATTATGTCTAAGAGGGTGTAAGTGTGTGAATCAGTTGACCTAGGAATCTAGGGGTGAGAGAGAAGGAATTCATATGTGGGAATTTCGGGGCTGATCAAAAGTCCTGCAAGTGAGAAGTGATGGGATTTTGCATCATCTCTTCCTCTGTGGGGAAAGCTGGCTCTATCATATGGTGCAGAACGGAGCCTTGAAGTTGCTGACACTGGTTAAGGGAAAACAAAACTTTTAGGATAAAAGGGGTGCAGAACAGATCATGCCCAAACATGCAACAGACCTCTCCTAATGTGCTTTAAAGGAGCTTGCTGTGCTTCTTGAGATCAAGGGAGTTGTTTGCATTCTAGAAGACTACCCCTCTTTTTAAGAAATACTTCATTCGCTGTTTCTTTACATTTTTGCCTTGGCCAGAGGGTGGTAGGTACCAGAGAGCTTCATCAAACTGTCAGGCTTAGAGAGCTTTGAATTAGCCCCTGAAGCAAAGCAGGTAACCAGAAAGAATGATTTTCTCTCACTTGGGAAGATAATAAATAATTCAGGGGCAGGTTAATTAAATGGATGGTTTGTGCAGCTGGTTGACTGATAATTTGACTCAACACGGAGCATTGCTGCAATCCTGTGTTGGCCACTGCTCTTCAGGTTCCCAATGCTCACCCCCCTGTAGCTGGACGTGGTCAGGTTCAAAGTCTGGGTCAGGTCCAGACCTCCTTCCTGACCTGGCAAGGTTCCAGTTTCTGATGATGAAAAGAGTTTGTGCTCTTTGAATTCAAATTACAGCAGCAACTCCCAAGTCTCAGCCCCTTTTCCTTTCCTAGTCTTTTTCATCACCCTCTCTGCAAAACCAACAGTCCAAAGCCCCAACTGATTTCTTTGGTTCCTGAACACTGAAAGGGGAAATCTGAGACACATTGACACAGTCTGCGTACCCATTGTGTGTGGGGGTGTTGGTTATACGGTGATGATTATTTCAACCAAAATTTAGGTTAGTCTGTGTTATACTCTGTTTTCTTTTTTTTTCAGCTTATGTTCCTTATAAATTTCTTGATCTGACAAGCTGTATTGATTGCTTACTATATATCGACATCCTAAATAATGACTTAGGCACTTAACAATTTACAGCAGTTAAAAGACCTGCCCCATTGCCATGTCTGGGCTAAAGATAAAAAGATGGTTCTTCTTACCTAATTGTACACACGTAGGGACAGTAAGAGTAGTTGATGTTTGCTGAGTGTTTGTTGTAGGCCAGTCTTAGGTACTTACAGAGGTCTCCTCAGGTCTCCTCTAATTGCTTGCCTGTCTCCTCTCCCCACGGGAGGTCTGGAAGCAAAGATGGATGTGGCCAGTCATAGCACAACTCAGTTTTTAAAAGTGACTGTAGATATTTTTAAAAGAAAGTTTTAAAGCTGAAAATTTTAAAGCTTTCAAGTCTTGGTTTTTACTTTGAAAATGTATCTGCATTTTTTTTTCAAATGGAAAGATTTCATATTACTGATTAATTTATTCTATATGAGCCACCATCTTTGAGTATATTTGTTATAGTTGGAAGGTGCAGAATAAAACTGAGGGTTTTTTTTGTGTGTGGCTTTGCATACCATCAGATACATGGTCCCTTATTGCCCAGGCAGCCTTTTTGTCCTCGCAACTGACATTTTATAGATGAAGAGACTGTAGGAAGAGGTTATGAAACTTGCCTAAGGTTGCACAGCTGGTATGCATTAGAGCTGAGTGTTTATCTGAGTCTCAGGCTGTTATGCTCATGTCCCTTCTCTAACTCTAGTCACTGTCTTTGGATTGTTTAGCTTTGATAATAGTGAATAATATTCCTATCCAGAGAATTACCTTTCTCTGTATGATAAAGTATTTGGAGTTGGAATTTCTGATTAGAGTCACAACAACAGGAAGATGACACCAACCATACTGTATATCCTTTTTAAAAAGAGAAAATCCTATTTCATTTTTTGAAAAAAAAAAAAAGAAAACATATTTTCTCTGTTTATACAAGTTCATTGCCCCAAATTTTGAAAGGACAGGTACCTAATCATGGACCAAAATCACTGCTAATGTCATCATCCAGAAGAGGTTTGGGTGTCTCTTCTTCCAAACATTGTGTATGTGTGTATTTTTTAAAATGCATATTGGGTGTTTAGAAGGAAAAAAGTGTTTTAAAGGGTTTCAGATGTGAAGTGATGTCTGTTTCCAGCCAATATAAAATGAACAATGTTACTCGCAAGAGCCCTCTCAGCTCCAGCTTGGCTGAGCCTGTTTGCAGACTCTCATTTATATAAACACAGATGAAACCATTCTTTGAAAAGATCAAAGATTCATACCACTTATTTCAGATTTTTAGTTTAAATTAAAAAAAAATATCTAGAGTCGCTTTTAAAAACTGAGTTTTGCAACATACAAATAAATTAATTTCCAATGATATTTCTTTGGATTCACAGCAGCATTTGCCGTTGGAGAGTTTTAACAGACCCCAACATAAGATAACAAATAATACTGACTGAGAGGCAGTTTTGCTAGGTGAAATGTCTTTATGATTGAACCTTTCAGCCAGTTCCAGCCTGTGTCCCAGGGAACTGAGCAGACCTCTCAGTTTCTCAGATTATCCATCTGGAAATGAAAATAATGGGTTTACGTGAAATGGCCGGATGCCTGGGCTTGGCAATAGCCTGTCTCTTGAGGACCCTCCTTTGATCTGTCCAGATGGAGGTGCCGATCTCTTTGCTCTGCCCTACCTGGCCTCCATGTTCTGCTGTGTTTGAGGCATCCCCATCTCCTGTGGTATGTCACTCTTAGATGTGATGTTTGCACATCCTTCCTCTCCCACTCCCTTCCTCTCTCATCCCCCACCGTGTTCTTTCTCCACTGCCTCACAGCTAACACAGGACGATGCTCCATAAGAGCAGGGGACCCTTTCTGCTTATCATGGTTTCTCTGGAGCCTGGAAGAGTGCCTGCCATGTAGAAGGGGCTCAATAAATCCTCATACAGCTTAATGATGAGGCTGGCAAATATTTTTAATTTAGTGTGGAAAGGCAAACAGAAGTCTTTTTTTTTTTTTTTTTTTTTATTTAATGTTTTGGCTGTGTGGGATCCTAGTTCTGGACCAGGGATCGAACCTGTGTTCCTAGTGATGGAAACATGAAGATTCAGCCAGTGGACTGCCAGGGAAGTCCTGAAGACATTCTTACATATACTAAAATACAGCCAAAATATAAACTATAAAACTCTAAAAAAGATATGTAAACCAAGATTAAGCTCTTAGACTCTAGTGGAGCCACCAACATTTCTGTGCACAGTGTCAGAAGCGTTGAAAGACTTAGAGAATCTTGGCTGGGACACTCCCTGCCACAGGGCACGGGGATTACAGACTAAGGCTGGGATCTCGGGAGATCTCTTGGGACAACGTCCACATCAGATTGGAGTTGGGGGCCTGTCACAGTGTAGTATCTCCCTCCCAGCAGTTGGTCTCCCACTCCTCCCACTCATGGCCCCAACTCCACAGGTAGACTCTGTTGCCTCCCGGAAATGTGCATTTTATTCCTCTTTCCACAAGGCAAGACTTCTACCCTCTTAGGTCTAAAGTTGTCACATTTTTTCACTGTCTCGCTCAAATCTCACATTGTCAACTCTGCTCACTCCAGCCTACCACAGGCTTCTAAGAAAGCTCATGTAGCTCACTTTCTCGTGTGCGTGTAGGACCTTGTATGAGTACACACTTTCACATGTGTGTCCCGAACTCTAAGTGCAGTAGGCACTGTTAGGGGGGAGGGTCCTTATCTGTCCATGTCATGCATTCACAGAACTTAGGAGGACACAGTGACCACATGGGGATCCTGTGGCTGGTGGTGGGTGGTCTTTAGGTCAGCCATGAAAGGAGGAATGAAAATCACCTCTTTGGTAGCCTTGTTTGGCTCATTAACTCAGAGTCCACCCTTCGAGATGTGGTACATATATATAATGGAATATTACTCAGCCATTAAAAGGAACGAAATTGGGTCATTTGCAGAAACATGGATGGATCTAGAGACTGTCATATAGAGTGAAGTTAAGTCAGAGAGAGGAAAACGAATATCGCGTATTAACTCATGTGGGAGAATGGTACAGGAGAACCTGTTTGCAGGGCAGGAATAGACATGCAGATGTAGAGAATGGGTGTGTGGACAAGGTGGGGGGTGGGGATGAATTGGGAGATTGGGATTGACGTATATACACTCCCACGTGTAAAATGGGTAGGTAGTATATAGCAGAAGGAGCTTCGCATGGTCCTCTGTGATGACCTAGGTGGATGGCAGGTGGGAGGGAGGTCCAGGAGGGAGGGGAGAGATATATTTATATACGTGCGGCTGATTCACTTTATTGTATAGCAGAAACTAACACAACATTAGAAAGCAACTATACCCCAATTTTAAACAAAGAACTCACCCTTTGAAGAAAAGAGGGCGCCTGTGGCTTTGGTGACTGTGGTGGCCGGCCTTGAGAGCAGGGCCTGGGAGCTGGCCCAGCGGGTGGTGCTCCGGCTGGGTGCTGTGGGTGCTGGTATGCTGGCAGCTGCTCCTTCTATTTGCTCCGAGACTTGACCTGGAGGGGATGCACCAGCCAGATACCGCTGTCACAGAGGTTGGCTTCATCCTTGAGGGGCTGGCCTCTTACTGCAGGCTCGGCACTCCCGTCTGTGTTGGGGCGCTGAGAACAGAACCATCACCACCTGACCCTGAGGCCATTGTCACAAATAAACAATTCCATTGCTCTAGCTGCAGGGCTTGTAAGGGCCTCAGTTACACACAGGCAGATAGAGGGCAGGGACTATCTTCTCTCTGTCTTACCTGAGCTTGTGTAGACACTGATTAAGTGTGTGTTGAGTTGGACTGGAGATTTCTGTCCAGTCTCCATCATTTAATTACACCAGCCCAGCTCTAGAGTCAGGCTGCCTGGTCAAGCTATCTGTTTTCTCTGGTTCTGTCCTGTTGCTACCTTTTGCTCAGCCTTCTCTGTGTTTCCCTGGTTACCTGAGAGAGGAAATGGGATTGTACCTAACCCTGCTTTGGACTCTCTCTGGCTCCTCTAATTTTTCAAACTGATTAAAATTTTTTTATTGTGGTAAGATAGACATAAAATTGGACGTTTAAAAATCATTTTTAAGTTTACAGTTCAGTCGCATTAAGTCTATTCTTGTGGTTGTACAACTATCACCGCTATCCATCTCCAGAATTTCCCATCATTCCACACTGAAACTCCATACTCATTAAACAATAACTCCCCATTCCCCCTTCCCCTCAGCCCCTGACAACCATCATTTCACTTTCTGTCTTTAGGAATTTGACTATTCTATGTACCTTATAGGAGGCTTTTCTGATGGCTCAGACAAAAAGAATCTGCCTGTAATGTAGGAGACCTGGCTTTGATCCCTGCGTCAGGAAGATTCCCCTGGAGGAGGGCATGGCAACCCACTTCAGTGTTCTTGCCTAGATAATCCCATGGACAGAGGAGCCTGGTGGGATACGGTCCATAGGGTTGCAAAGAGTCAGATACGACTGAAGCTACTTAGCACACAGGCACATGTACCTTATATAAGTGGAGTCACACAGTATTCGTCTTTCTATGTCTGGCTTATTTCACTTAGTGTAACATCCTCAGTGTTCATCCATGTTGTAGAAGGTGACAGCAATTCATTACTTTTTAAGGTTGAAGATATTCCAGTGTATGTGTGTACCACATTTTGTTTATGCATGCAGCTGTTGGTCCCACCTTTTGGCTGTTATCGTGAATAGTGTTGCTGTGAACATGGTTGTGCAAATATCTCTTTGATACTCTGTTTTTCATTTTTGGTGTATATACCCAAAAATATGTTGAAAAGCAGAGACATTACTCTGCCAACAGAGGTCCATATAATCAAGGTTAAGGTCTTCCCAGTGGTCAACATGCAGTTGTGAGAGTTGGACCATAAAGAAGGCAGAGCGCCAAAGAATTGATGCCTTCAAACTGTGGTGCTGGAGAAGACTCCTGAGAGTCCCTTGGACAGCGAGGAGATCAAGCCAATCAATCTGAAAGGAAATCAACCCTGAATACTCATTTGGAAGGACTGATGCTGAAGTTGAAGCTCCAGTATTTTGGTCACCTGATGAGAAGAGCCAACTCATTGGAAAAGACCCTGATGCTGGGAAAGATTGAAGGCAGAGAAGAGGGTGTCAGAGGATGAGACGGCTGGATGGCATCACTGATGCAATAGACATGAACTTGGGCAAACTCTGGGAGATGGTGAGGGACAGGGAGGCCTGACATGCTGCAGTCCATGGGGTTGCAGAGTTGGACACAACTGAGTGACTGAGCAACAACCCACAAGTGGAAATGCAGGAACTTTTTTAACCAGGAACTTTGGTCCTCAGTCTTTGTGGCATCGGCTCTGCCTTTTCTTGACTCTCTGGCCCCTGTCTGTTGCTGCTATCTTCCTTGCTCTAGGATGGACCAACAGCAGTGCCCCAAACATCCTGGGTTTATTTGCTTGCTTAAAAATCTGGTCTGTTTTGCTACATTACTCTGGAATCCTCAAGTCTTCTAGGTGAATAAAATAGTTGCAGAATCTTTCTTCAAGCCTTAGCATGGAGTCTTAGTTGAACCTATTGAGAAGTTTAAATGCTCCTTAAACAGATTTTACCGGAGACAGATCTTGGGTTTTGCCATTGCCCCATGACCACAGCCATTTCTTCCAAAGGATTTCATCAGGAAGAGCTAGCAGTGTTTTCTGAGACTTTCGGCCTGGGTGTGTGAAGACTGAGAAATGTACCTGATGTTGAGAACAAACGGATCTTGTGCAAAAATTTTTTGTTGTTCATTTAAACCTTTGCATTTCTGCTCATGAACCAATGGGAAGCCCAAAGGCCCAGCACTTCTTTTGGTGGCTGCCAGGGAGGGGGACCAGGCAACTTTACTTGGGCCGAAGACTCAAGTTCAATTTTGCCCCTAAACTGGGGACTGCTGGGTCATGGAAATGAAGGAGGTTTTAGCTCACTGGGAGACAGTTTGGAGGATGACTTAATTTCCTAGTTTCTTTAAGTTGTCTTGGGTCACTAAAGTGGTTTTAAAAGATAAACCAGATTTATTAAAATGCAATACATACACACACACACACACACATAGTTGTGTGCATGTGCATACAATTATCACTACAACAAAAATTCTCCATAGCAACGCAGATCCCACCTTTTCTTGGCCATAAATTTGGGGAGGATGGAATTTGCTTTCCTCTGTCTCTCTGGGGGTAAGGGTGGCTGTGGGAGGTGGGTATCCCTGTGTGTCCATTTGCAGTCCCCACAGTTGGGGTGGAATGCCTTAGTGGGAGCTGTTAACCACACATCCATACACAACCAGTGACTGCTGCTTACCACCCAGAGGCTCGGGGTCAAAGGCCCCCACGCCTGTTTGCAAGGTCTGCCCTTGAGTATGTACAGCACCTGGGACTGCCCGTGGGGTGAGGTCCAACTTCTGTGATGCCGTCTGGCTGGCTGAAGCCATGACCTCTGGGCCTTTTCAATGTCTGTAAATACTATAGACAGGTACTCCTGTCTCCTAGAGACATGTTTCCAGACACCCACTTCCTTCCTCTGGACGCCTTTCCTCCTGGAGAGGGAGACACTGCAGGCCAGGCAACTATGAGTCCGTGGTTCACCCCCGCCCACCCTCATTCCCCAGCTTCCCCATTCACCTCCTTTTCAGGTTTTGGCTTCCCATTTATATTGTTGGCTCAGACAGTAAAGGATCTGCCTGCAGTGCAGGAGACCTGGATTCGATCCTTGGGTTGGAATCCCCTGGAGAAGGGAATGGCAACTCACTCCAGTATTCTTGCCTGGAGGATTCCATGGACAGAGGAGCCTGGTGGGCTGTAGTCCATGGGGTCACACAAAGTCGGATGTGACTGAGCGCTAACACTTTCACTTTCACCCTCCCTGGCCTGACAGCCGGAGCTCAGCCCCTGGACTGCTCAGGGTGCTCTGGGCTGGCTGGAGCCTCTGGTGGTTGGCAAGTCCCTGGCTTTAGGGATCCCAGGCCTTGATGGCTCTGTCTCCCTCCTTCCTTCTTCCCTTTCTCTACTGCTTCCTTCTATTCCTTTTCCTTTGCATAGATCTTACTCTGCCAGAGCCTGCACAGTATTTCTTAGCTCAGCTGGAGGGCCTGAGTTCTGGGATATTAGCTGACACCACCTCCCTCCCCCAGGGCATCTAGAACTGTGGGCTGATATTTCCAGAACATTAGCTTTAGGTATCTTTTCTGTTTTTGTGTTCACATGGTCCATTTTGATGATGGGATATAGCTCTCCTGCTGGGGAAAAATGCAGGGGAGGAGAGCAGAGTCTTGGAGCTGACTTCCTTTTCTTTTTTTTCCTATTGGTAACTGATTCATGAACCCTAAAAAAAGAGTTGATAACAACATAGCCAGCTAGCAATAGCAGCCCAGATGGTCCCCTATATAACAGAGGCATTTGTATCTTGGATAAAAAAAAATATTGAAATGTGTTCTGCAAATCTTACTGAGAAGAGGAATTAGCAGCAACTGCATTCAGGTGTTGTGGGTATGAAACTAGCCAAATGATTCTAGTTTTCCAGAATGCAGAGATTAAGGAATGGGAACTGGGAGGTGGAAGGCTCAGATATGGGGACTCAGTGGGGGAAGATGGATTTGAGGGCACGGCACTGCTCTGGCTGTCAGCCTGAGATAGCCCACCCTTGGGTTTGTCGGGGGAGAGGGATTTGATCTGATCATGTCTGTGTGGACGTGGAGCTGCATGTCCAGATTTATGTCCACCCAGGGGTACTGCCCACCTTGGAGGCTTCAGAGCAGCTGTAGGCAGACCAGGGCCAAAGAGAACAAGTATGCTCCAACTGTCTCTCAATTCTACATGGATTGGATACACAAATGATGCTTCCCTTATTCCATAGGCCCAGTGAATCCCCTGGGCCTGCCCGAAATGTTTTTTTCTTTTAACTATTTATTCACTCTGTTCCAGTATTGCTTCTGTTGTTTATGTTTTTGTTTCTTGCCCCTGAGGATGTGGAATCTTAGCTCCCAACCAGAGATTGAACCTGTACCCCTTGCATCTGAAGGCAGAGTCTTAATTAACCGCTGGACCGCCAGTGAAGTCCTGGCCTGAAATATCTATGGAACTTTTATTCTCATTGTCAGATATCCTGAGCAGGCCATTGGGTGGGGCTTGGAGATCTTTGAGAGGCATTCTGAACCGTGGTGGCATCAAGGCTACCTTGGAGGGTAGAGGGGGAGTGTGTGAGGAGGGCCGGCCTCTTACCGCACGTGGAGTCACTGTCTGGAGTTGGGAATCCGGACCAGATGCCGAGGAACCTAAAGCCACTTTATCATTACCAGACCGTGACTTCTCCGGGGTAATTTTTCTTGGAGGTTCTGGAGAGTGATGAGGAAATTGAACTGAAGCCAACCAAGCATATGTGCTGACTGGAGAAAAATGACTGGAGAAAAATGTGTCTGGGCTTGACATCCTTTTCTCTCACTGGTTGGCAGTTTTAGAACCATAAAGCCTGCCCTAGAAAGGGGCTGGCAGCTAATGGGGCTGAAGCTGCTGCTGAGTGGTGCCCTCAGCAAGCTGCCCTGGGCTTTAGACAAGTCCCCGCATCTCCCTAGGCCTCTTGTTTTTCTGTGTGTAAAACGAAGATGCTGAGTAAAGTGATCTCTGTCTAGCCTCCTAGCTGGCTCCAGAAATCTGTGGTTCTTCCATTGCCTGATTCATGCATCTCATCTCATCTCATCAAGCACATACTTGCTACGTGCATCTTGTATTTGTCTTCCTTTTCTCTTGTGATGGTTTTTCTTTTCTGGTAGCCTTCCTGGGCATTCAGTGTCAGATTTCTATGGAGGGAATACTTAGATAAGGTTCTTAGATATCAGGGCAGTCCCCCTTAATCAAAGAAATAATTTATGGAAATGGAATTGGAATGCTTATAGGATGGACAGAAAGCCTTCAAAACTAGACTTGAAGCAATAAGATAACTTTGATTTTGATCGCTGCCCATCTTTTTTCTGTCCCTGATACTCCCAAAGATGGAGCGGGTTATAGACTGCGTCTGGGTTGGTGCCCCTGTGGGCTGTAGTGGTGAGTGGAAGTAACACAGGGACCTCCCAGCCTCCCCAGTAGAAGGACAGACACCTGGGTTTACCCTCCCACCCGGACTCTGCAAAAGGTGTTATGTGTGTGTTTTAGTCGCTCAGTCGTGTCCAACTCTTTGTGACCCCCATGAACTGTAGCCCGCCAGGTTCCTTTGTCCATGGAATTTACTAGGCAAGAATGCTGGAGTGGGATGCCCTTCCCTTCTCCAGGGGTTTTCCTGACCCGGGGGTTAAACCTGGGTCTCCTACATAGCATGCAGATTCTTTACCTCTGAGCCATCAGGGCTCTGAGTCAAAGAGAGAGAGGTAATTCTCTAGAGGAAATCAGACTGGTGTAGAAAAGGGGGTATGAATGTTGAGTGACCAAAAACGTGACTGATGTTCACTACTTGAGCTCTTCAGTTTAACTGTCGCCTCCCCTGTAATCAGAGAAAGCAAAATTTTCTCTGAAGTAAAGGTTAACTTGTTGCCACAGACCCTGTGATATGTTATCCTAAGCGAGTTGCTGAAAAAGATCTTATTTATCTCCATTCCAGCCTGATGAGGAGCAGCTGTGCACTGGCCAGGAAGGTGGACTCACTGGACTCATGGTCCTGAGTGTGTTTCTCTGTCTTGGGTAATGACTGCCCACTACCTCTTAATAAAGTCTCCATTGTCTCACTGGTAAAACATTGGAGGCAAGGTGATGGAGCCTGCAGCTTTCACAGAGACCATTTGGATGAGGACTTAGCGGGAATTTAACAAAGCACATGCTCATCTAGAAGGAGGAACAGCAGTTGTGTGAAGTCCAGTGGTTGAGAATCCACCTTCCAATGCAGGGGACGCAAGTTTGATTCTTGCTTGGGGAACAAAGGTCCCACTTGCTGCGGGGCAACTAAGCCCTCATGCCTTAGCTAGAGAGCCCAAGTGTTGCAAAATAAAGAGCCCATGAGCCCTGGAGCCTGCGTCCCATGACTGAAGAGAAGCCTGCACTCTGCAACGAGGATCCCAAGTGCCTCAACTAAGACCCAACTCACCTGAAAATAAGCATAATAATAAAAAAATAAAAACAAAAGTGATGTCTTGCCAGTTTGGTGTCTTCCATGCTGTTAAGCCCCAAATTCTAGAACATACATGGTAGAGTGAAACCCAGCTCTTCCTTTTCCTCTTGGAAAAGCAAACCCATCCCCTCAAATACCCTCCTCTTTCTTAAAGCCCCCCCATGCCCCCCTATCTAGACTGGGCTGAGCAGATGTGTTCAATTACCATTCCCTGCTCCATACAGAGCCAGGACAGGGCCCCCTCCCAAGCCCTGTGTGGACCACTTAATATGCCCCCCTCTGCATTCCTACCAGGAGTCACTCTCTTACAATTAGCAAAGTTGGCAACTTCCGCCACTCTACAGAGTAAGTTATTTTGCTCTGTAAATGAGAGGCAGCATCAAT
Source organism: Odocoileus virginianus (assembly GCF_023699985.2). Lineage (NCBI taxonomy): Eukaryota > Metazoa > Chordata > Mammalia > Artiodactyla > Cervidae > Odocoileus > Odocoileus virginianus. The sequence goes on along the minus strand of NC_069684.1, from coordinate 51,018,760 downwards.
TGTCTCCCGAGGGGAGAAGTGATGCTATGGCTCAGAGCTATGTTGTGCGCTGGCACCTCTGTTAAAATTAGCTCCTCCACCGTTTCAGGGTTCTCATGAAGGAACCGATGAAGTTTGATGTGGCAGGATTATTAAAGCCAAGGGAGAAATGACTCTAGAACCAGCATGGTGTTTTCAAGAGGTCAGTCCCACTGAGCCGTGGGGAGGCAAGTGAAGTGCTGGGCCTGGGGCGGGAACGTTGACCTTGGAGAGAAGACGCTGGCAGGACCACACGGAGAATTTGATTGCAGGGGCTGCTGCTTGGTCCATGTTTTCCCTTAATTTTTCAGTTTCTCCTTTGTTATATCAAGACTCGAGTGAAATATCTTTTTGTTAAAATCTTTTTCTTAAAGGTTTTTTTCTGATGTGGGCCATTTTAAAAGTCTTTATTAAATTTGTTACAGTATCATTTCTGTTTTGGTTTTTTGGCTGCAAGGCATGTGGAATCTTAGCTTCCCAGTCAGGGATCGAACCCCGCCCCCACGCCCTGCATTGGAAGGTGAGGTCTTAACTACTGGACTGCCGGGGACCTCCCTCAAGGAGAGTATCTTATTTAAGATAAAAAAATAAAAAATAAAAAGTGGAAACCTGAGCCAGTAAAGAGTCTGAGGTCCAGGCTCAGCCAGTTGTTAGGGAGAGTCGATTGCTATGTATTGGCCCTCTGCGTCCTCTACCTTGCCTTTGTCTGGAAATGAGGCTGAGTAGGGTGAGTTTCATTTTCAGTTTCCTGATTTGTTTTCTATTTGATTTACATTGATGACAAGGCATGGAGTCACATACTCGGACAGGCCTGGAATCCCCACACCTAAAGGCACCTAAGATCGCCTGGTCTGTCTGTACGTTGGGAATGAGATGCTTTAATGTGGAGAGGTGAGGTCATGGCCAAACCCAGAGCATACCTCTAGATTTCCCAGTTCCCCGGCCAGTTCTTCCTCCAGTCCATAGGGGATTCATTAGGCAAACCTGTCCTGTTTCATCACAACTGAAATAGAGAATAACAATGTCTCCTTGACCTTCACAGCTGTGCAGACTAAATCTTCAAACTTCCCCCACAACTCATTATCGGATTTTGTGATGTTTGGTTGTTTTCCAGGTGGGCTAAAGAGAACACTGTTGACTGAATTAAGAAAAGAGGGACAGGTAATATTTTGTCAATCCCCATATTTAAGATATTGCGTAGCTCTGGGAAGATGTGAGTTAGAGGGTTGTTTTAAATTTTTTCATTTACTCAAAATACTTTAGGAACTTCCCAAGTGGTCCAGTGGCTAAGACTCTGTGCTCCCAATGCGGGGAGCCAGGGTTCCATCCTTGGTCTGGGAACTAGATCCCATATGCTGCATCTAAAATATCTCACACTCTACAGCAAAGATGGATGATCCAACATGCCACAACTAAGACCCAACACAGGCAAATAAGTAAATAAATATTTTAAAAAAAAGAAATACTTTGGGACTTCCCTGGTGACTCAGATGTTTAAGAATCTGCCTGTAGTCTCTGGGTCGGGAGGATCTCCTGGAGAAGGAATGACTACCTACTTCAGTTTTCTTGCCTGGCGAAATCCATGGACAGAGAAGCCTGGAAGCTACAGTCCATGAGGTTGTGAAGAGTCAGACATATTTTTTAAATAAAATAAAACTTAAAAAATATTTTAAAAACTACATTAAGAGGTGTCTTTTCCCCTTGTGGCCAGAGATTTTTTCTGTCTATGAGGCCCAGCCTCATATATATTGTCATCCTGCTTATTTAAGTTATATGCAGAGTACATCATGAGAAATGCTGGACTGGATGAAACACAAGCTGGAATCAAGATTGACGGGAGAAATATCAATAACCTCAGATATGCAGTTGGCACCACCCTTGTGGCAGAAAGCAAAGAAGAACTAAAGAGCCTCTTGATGCAAGTGAAAGAGGAGAGTGAAAAAGTTGGCTTAAAATTCAACATTCAGAAAACTAAGATCATGGCATCCGGTCCCATCACTTCATGGCAAATAGATGGGGAAACAATGGAAACAGTGACAGACTTTCTTTTTTGGGGGCTCCAAAATCACTGCAGATGGTGACTGCAGCCATGAAATTAAAAGACACTTACTCCCTGGAAGAAAGGTTATGACCAAACCTAGACAGCACATTAAAAAGCAAAGATATTACTTTGCCACCAAAGGTCTGTCTAGTCAAAACTTTGGTTTTTCCAGTAGTCATGTATGAATGTGAGAGTTGGACTATAAAGAAAGCTGAGCGCTGAAGAATTGATGCTTTTGAACTGTGATGCTGGAGAAGACTCTTGAGAGTCTCTTGGACAGCAAGGAGATCCAATCAGTCCAATCTAAAGGAAATCAGTGCTGAATATTCATTGGAAGGACTGATGCTGAAGCTGAAACTCCAATACTTTGGCCACCTGATGGGAAGAACTGACTCATTTGAAAAGACCCTGATGCTGGGAAAGATTGAAGGCAGGAGGAGAAGGGGACGACAGAGGATGAGATGTTTGGATGGCATCACCGACTCAGTGGAAGTGAGTTTGAGTAAGCTCTGGGAGTTGATGATGGACAGGGAAGCCTGGCGTGCTGTGGTCCATGGGGTCTTAACGAGTTAAGACATGAGCATCTGAACTGAACTGAACTGAACGAGGCCCAGCCACACATGTTATCCTGGTTTCTCATTCTGATTCATAATGTGTGCTGTGCCTGGCGCCTGTCCCCACGCCACCTGACATGTCAATTCATCTCTCTTTGGGTTGTAGTCTCTTTAGTCATCAAACAGAGGAGTCTTTTCTTCTTCATGGTGTCCTGAGTTGGGATCACTTTTTCTCCAGCTTTCATGCAAGACGTCTTGGTCATACATTTTCAAGGTTTTGTTTAGTTCCCGCCCCCCCTTGCCTTGAGAAGGTCTTTGTAAACCATCAGTGAAGCCACACCCTTCCTCGCTTTGTCATGGTGTCTATCCTCAGAGTCAGTATTAAATTAAAGGACACAAAGTCCTCAGCAAGGTGATGGCTGGCTTGTTGGTCACACTGTGACTGTGTAACCACCACCCTCCCAGCTGGGTGTCGACAACACTGTGGTGGTGTGTTTTGGGGTGAGGGTGGGCCCTCTGAGACTCTTTGCTCTCCTAGATTTTCAGTTGATCCCTTTGGTCAGCAGCACATGTGACCCCTGCCTTGCAGAGGACAAATTGGATTGCTTGTGATAGCTTTTCAAATGGATGAATAAGAAAGACATACAAAGCAAGTGGTATTTCCTGTTTAGTATAATGTCTCTGGGCTTCCCTGGTAGCTCAGCTGTTAAGAATCCATCTGCAATGTGGGAGACCTGGGTTTGATCCCTGGGTTGGGAAGATCCCCTGGAGAAGGGAATGGCAGCCCACTCCAGTATTATTGCCTGGAGATTTCCATGGACAGAGGAGCCTGGTGGGCCATGGGGTCACAAAGAGTCACACATGACTGTGCAACTTTCACTTCACTTCATAGTGTCTCCAAGATAGAAACCCTGTTTCCAAAGAGTGAGACAGGAAGACTGCTTTGCAGCCATATCTGGGGAGGGGGTGCCAACATGATGATGTACAGGGAGGGCCTGATCTCCATCTTAGACCCGGGACTCGTGTGTGTAGGCTCTGCTTCATGAGGCTTTACAGTCAGTCTGGGTGATGCTGAACCACCTGGAAGAGGAAGGGCGGCGTCTGCAGAGGATGTTGAAGAGTTGAAAGGCACAAGGAAATGCTGAAGGGGCACGGGATGGTGACGGAGCTTAAACCTAGCCGCTGCCTCCAGGCTGGACAGGGAGGAAGCGGTCAGCCTTCTGTGGGATGCGGTAGGCTCCGCCCCCACCCCCATTGTGCTCCGCCTCCCAGGGTGCGGTAGGCTCCGCCCCCACCCCCTCTGTGCTCCGCCTCCCAGGGTGCGCATCCCAACAGTCAGGGGGGTTCCCACTACCTGTTGCGGACCCCTCTTGCCTGTGTCAAGTCAGGCCTGACCACCTGAATCTGGGCTCTAGAACTGGCCTCCTGTTTGCCTTTCCTGACTTTACCAGCCTCGTCTCACTGCTCTGGGCCTCACTTTCCGACTCTGTGAAAGGAGGTGCCTGGGTTAGTGGTTCCTACAGATGCCTGACCCTGGGACCTTATTCTCAGCAGTGAGGGGCCGGGACTCGGAATTTTCGGAAAGCTCCCAGGTGACTTGGACGTTCAGGCAGCATTAGGAAGCTGCAGCAGGCACTGGATGGGATGTTCCTGGTGGTCCATAGCTCTTTTGAGTCTTATTCTGGAAAGATTCCTTCCCAGAGCACCATGTTAAATAAAGTTAATCACCTTGTCATTCCTTTACTCCCAGTTTGGTCCCACATGTACACTTGTAGCATGTAATTTTTTTTTTTTGAGGATAATTGCTTTATAAATCGTGTTTGTTTCTGCTGTGCGACAGTGTGAATCAGCTGTATGTACACATGTCTATCCTCCCTCTTGAGTCTCTTTCCCCACACTCCATCCCATTCCTCTAGGTCACCACAGAGCCCTGAGCTGAGCTCACTGTGCTATATACCAGCTTCCCACTAGCTATCTGTTTTACACATAGCATGTAATCTTTCTATTTGCAGTTCTATTAATGTTTTCTATATTTCCATTTTTTCCCTTCTCCAGGAAGTTTCCCAGAATTTGCTTCTTACTTGCTGGTTTCTGTGTTGACTCAGGTTCTCCCTAGGCCCTCAAGGTTGTATATCTTATCTCACAACAGAGAGCAATCTTTTCTGTTTGTTCTGTTTTTAAATGTTTAAGTGTCTGCTTGCATTTTCTGCCCCTTATTTGTTTTTTATGACTTTTTTGGGTTGTTGTTTTATTTTTATCCCTTTATTTATTTTTAGGCCATGCCGTGTGGCAGGTGGGACCTTAGTCCCCCTACTGGGGATTCCCCGCATTGAAAGCTGGGCTGCCAAGGAAGCCCCAGCCTTTACTGTTTTGATGAGGAAATGTGTTCTCTTGGTTGTTTGGTCTGTGAATTTTCTTTCCCCTGTAACAGAGTGAACTCTTGACTGTTCTCCCCTCTCGGCAATGGGCCTGATCATCACTATTGATCCTTGACCTCTGTTAATGGGACATTAACAGCACTGCTCTGTTCTCTTCTTGAAAGGAACTTTCAAATACAACAAGCCCCCTTATCTGACACTTTTGTGAGTCGGACATTGGTGGGGTCCACCTGTCCCCACCCCTAGCCAGCAGCCCCAGGTCCAAGTGGCTTCAATAGGAAAAGGAGTGACATCGGCTGCCTGCTTTGTGGCCTTTGGCTGTGGTGGGGCTTCACTGCTGCTTGGACTTTTCTCTAGTTTCACTGAGTGGCGGCTTCTCTTCTCGTTGCAGTGGCTTCTCTTGTGGAGCACGGGCTCTCAGGTGCTCAGGCTTCAGTCCTTGCAGCACATGAGCTCAGTAGCTGCGGCTCCTAGCCTCTATAGCGTGGGGCTCAATAGTTGTGGTACACGGGCTTAGCTGCTCTGCGACATGTGGGATCTTCCAGGATCAGGGATGGAACCCATGTCTCCTGCATTGACACGCAGATTCTTATCCACTGAGAGGCCTGCAGCTTCTTTTCACTCTCCACGTGTGTTGAGTGCAGGCTGAAACACCTCGCTTTGTGACAATGGCCTACCTCCCCAGCCTCAGCCCACCGCTCTGGGCTGTGGTTTTCCCATCGGTAAAGTGAGGCAGTGGGCACGGTGACAGCTGAAGCCCCTTTCTGCTCTTAAGAGAGTGAGCCCCACTCACTGTTTGGCGCCCTTAACAACACATGTCTGCAGAAGTGGTTGATGAGAGCTGCTTAGAAAAGGCCTTTCTTTGCAAAGGATGTTGGTGTCAAGTCTGTCTGGGGAAGCCACATGTGCTCTCTGGTGATTCAAACTCCCAGAGAACCTTTGTGTCTCTTGGTTCCTGTGATCGTCTGAATAATTTATTTACCCCTTAGCATCCCCACTGCCTTTTCCGGCTCTTCTCTGCTCATTAGCGTCTGTGCCCTGAGTGGGCTGGGGCCGGAGGGGCCAGGGAAATGAGGATGAATTGGTGGAGTGGGGCCAGCACTGGGCCCAGGGACAAGAGGTTTGGGTGACGATGGAGGCCCTCCTCCATCATCTGCCGGGACGCTCAGGGACCATGAGTGGTCATTAAGGGCAGAGCTGTTGGGGTGGGCTGGGGGCTGCTGCTTGCTATTTCCTAGGCAGCATCCAAAGGTGAAGGGAGAAGGAACACTCGATTGTGAAGAGGAGGTGGAGCTGTCACGTTTCCCGTGAAATAGTTGACATTCTTGGAAGATTACACCGAATTGTTGTACTTTGCATGTGCTATATTTGCTTCCTTGATCAGGCAAGTGCAGTTCCCTGGGGCCTCCGAGACTTACCCTCAGTGCAATTGGGATATGAAGATGCTGCAATTAGAGTCTTTGGGGCACAGTGTGGTGGTGGCAGAGCCACTTAAAGGGGCAGCCTGGGCTCAGCCTCCCCTGCAGACCCAGGTACCACCTAGAGGCTGCCTGGCACCTGCTGCATGGAAAGTGGTTTAGCCCTACCTGCAGGGTAGGCCTGCAGCACTTATGAAAGGAAGACAGAGAAGATTCCCTTCCCGGGGAGCATGCCTCCCTGCTCACCAGTCATTTCTCGGGGCTGTGCCCAACACGACCATGTACCAACAAAGGGGGAAGCCCCCTCCATTGTCCCCGGCTGGGTCTGGAGTCCTGCTTTTATTCAGTGATGCTGTCTTCTTCCCAGACACGCTGGAGACCCCAGGAGAGCTCCTTCTTGCCTCTCCATCCCCCAAGCCTGTGTGCAGAGAAGTGGGGCCTTGCGGTACCTCCCAGCCTTTACTTCCTCTTCCAGCCACCAGCCCAGGACCCCAGTTTGGACCACCAGCCTGTGACTGATCAGTATCGTGACATCCGAGTGAAATGTTGCTGAGAGCACGGTTTCCAAGTCGTGGCCTCTGGGTCGTCCGTCTCTGCAGTGGCACATTTCTCAAATGAAGGGCAGCCAGCTCTCACAGGCCATGGGGTTCTCCCCACAACACACCTCCTTTTCCCTCTGTCACTTCTCTTATCATGTTCCAGCATCTCTCTCATAGGATGGGGATATTGGCCTGTCCCTACCTCCAAATTCGAAGCTGCCATGCCCCAACTTTCCTTTCCCACCAATAGTTAATGGAAGATAAATGGATTGCATTTGTGAGATTCATGGTGACAGCTAACTCCCCTTCACATCACCTGAGATTAGGACTGTGAGCCATCTGGTCTTGTCTGCTGTCTTTCTCCCACTCTGTCTCCTTCTCTGATGATGGTTAATTGATGAGAATGGAACACTGAGTTGTCTTTGTAAAACTGATGAAAGCTATAGGTTCCATTCTTCCTGCATCTTGCAGTCATTCCATTTGGGGTCTCCCTTATAGGCAGAGTAAGTCCCTTACATATGAACCTTCAAGTTGCAAACTTTTGGTGATGTGAACGTGCATTTGGTTCCGGGAAGGAACCAGAACCTGTGCCATCAACATCAGGCATGGGTGAAATTAACAACTTGCCCTTGGTCTCCTGTTGCTGACAATCCTTCAGCTGTACCATCTCCCACCTTCTTTCCCTCCTCCAGTCAGTAACTCTTTTTGCCTGCTCACTCGATGTCAGCCCCTGTATTCCAGCTAATGTACTGTACTACTGGACTTTCCAAGGTATGGTTCAGTTCAGTCGCTCAGTCATGTCTGACTTTTTGTGACCCCATGGGCTGCAGCATGCCAGGCTTCCCTGTCTATCACCAACTCCTGGAGCTTACTCAAACTCATGTCCATAGAGTCGGTGATGCCATCCAACTGTCTCATCCTCTGTTGTCCCCTTCTCTTCCCTCCTTCAAGGTACTTCAAGGTACTGTACTGATTATAAGATTAAAATGTATTATCTTTTGTTTGTCTTTGATGTATTGTTGATGTGAAAAGTATTATAAACCTATTACAGTACAGTACCATGTAGTTGATTGTGTTAGTTGGCTACCTAGGCTAACTTTGTTGGACTTACGAACAAACTTGATTTATGAGCACACTCTCGGAACAGAACTTGTTTATATGTAGGTGACTTACTCATATTCTTATATTCTCAAATTTGAGTGTGCATGTGAGTCACCAGGAAATGTTCATGAAATTCACATTAATTCCTGCCCTTGGGGATTTTGGTTTGGGTGGGAGGACTGGTCATGCTTAGTTTGGATATAGGATTTGTTAGAGAATGAGCTTTTACTTGGATTCCTAGTCTCTGCAAGGGTGGGAGGATATTAGCTGTGATGATGGCTAATATTGATTGACTACTTAGTCCACCAGGCACTATCCTAACTGTAGTGACTCATTTAATCCTCACAGGGTCCTCTTGTGCAGATCCTGTTGTTAGTTCTATTTTTAGATGAGGAAATGGAGGCACAGAAAGTTTGCCTGTGATCACACAGGTAATACGTGGCCAAGCCAGTAGTGATTCCAGGCCGTCTGACCCCAGAATATGGCTCCTTCCCATGTGCTATCCCACCTCTCTGCTGTACCTTTTGGGTAACTGTGCCAAACTCTCTGTGTTCTGTAGGTAGAGATTTTTTTTTTTTAAAGAAAATGATTGGTATTTCTGAGGAAGATCCCCTGGAGAAGGAAATGGCAACCTGCTCCAGTATTCTTACCTGGGAAATCTCATAGACAGAAGAGCCTGGTGGGCTACAGTCCATGGGCTGTGTCCTATTCTAGCAAAAGACTCACATGTGATATAGCAACTACACAACAACAGCAACATAGTCCTAGAACTGTACGTACATGTGAGTATCTCTGATGAAAGAAAATCAGAGATGGTTAGGTCATCCATCTCGAGATAGAAAGCCTGAGCCCTACTCAATACTCTGTAATGACCTATCTGGGAAGAGAATCTAAAAAAGAGTAGATGTGTGCATATGTGTAGCTGATTCACTTTGTTGTACACTTGAAACTAACACAACATTATAAGTCAGCTATAATCCAATTAAAAAAAAGAGAAAAGCCTGAGCCTATGAGGTTAGAGGTAGGCAGAAGGAGTAGTCAGGACACTGTGAGCTCTTGAGAGCTCTTGTCAATGCAGCTGGACATAAACGTCAAGATGCGGGGCCCCCAAAGGGTCCCTATTTTTGCCAGTGTCAGCCAGCTGCCACCTGGCAGCTTGGACCGGTCTGTGGGCCTTCTGTGGTCTTGGTGGCTGTAAGGCTGGCATTTGGAGAGTGTGCATTTTGGTTTTAGCTTTTATATTCCTTTCCTTAAATGCATATAGTCCTGCCATAATCATCAAGTACCTACCAAGGGTCCTGGGCCTCAGGAATATAGGGAGGAAGAAAACACAGCCTCCCCTGAAGGAGGTAGCAGTCTCCAGGAGACACACATAATAGGAATGGTAGCACTCCAGGGTGCTGGTTGCTGCCTCCACAGAGAATCTTATTTGCAGTATCTTTGGGACACTGGTTCCAGCCACATCTACATGGAGGCTCATTCACACTTAAGGAAACTGGAGAAGATGCAGTAAGATGTTAAATATAACCACACTGGTCCTGCTTTGGGCCCTGCAGGCCCATCAGCTTGACAGGAGTGATCCAGGCAGGACAGTGAGTCCAGAAGGCAGTATCAGGTAAGGCAGGAGGACAGGCAGCCTCCCTTCTGTGGCCCCCAATGTTGGGGGCACCTGGGATGAGAATCCAGCGCAGATGAGGCAGCTCCAGGGTTTCCATAGCTGGAAGGTGGGTACTGGTGCAGCCCTGGTGAATGCTGGTGGGACCTTTGGTCTGGGGTGGAGGCTGAGTGACTCTGGGGGCCTCTTCGACTGGACTTTCTCCATGAAGGTGGGGCCGATTCTGCCTTGCAGGCGCTCAACATGAGCTTGGTGACTGAATGTGTAGAAGAGACTGTAAATATCTCTACTGGATAATTTCACATCCAGGGTGGTAGCTATGGAGATGGATTACAGCATATCAGAGAGAGTGGGATTGGACCAAATGATGTCTAGGGGACCTCTTGACTCCAACATGCTGCCTGGCATAAAGCAGCATGTGTCTGTTGAAACAAATTCTTCAGTCCTCTGGAATAAAAAAAGCATCCGCATAACCCTTCCCCACTTATCTTTGTTCTCATCCATTCTTCATGAAGTTTCTCCTGGCTGCTGCAGATGGATGACTATCCTTTACCCTGAAGACATCTGACTGTTCAGAACAGCCTTGCCTTCAATTTGAAACCCATTTTTTTCCCCTCTGAAATGCTGTAATGCCTATCCACTGCCACTAGAGGGCTGAGGTTTTCCAGAGCAGCCTCCAGTTCAAAGGTTTGCCTACTGGGAAATCTGGGCAGTAGGCAAAGACCCTGATGTTGGGAAAGATGGGAAAGACAGAAGACAGGAGGGGACGGGGAGGACATAGGACGAGATGGTTGGATGGCATCACCGATTCAATGGACATGAGTTTGAGCAAGCTCTGGGAGATGGTGAAGGACAGGGAAGCCTGGCGTGCTGCAGTCCTTGGGGTCGCGAAGAGTCGGACACGACTGAGCGACTGGACAACAAGAAGACAAAGGCCAGTTCTGAAAACTCAAATGAGCAATAGATGTTTAAGCAGCCAAACGCCTACACGTCTGAGCTGGAGGCGTGGGGGGACGGCGGTGGCTCCTATGCCAATAGCCCCTGTGTGGCGGTAGCTGAGGTCTCTGTGCAGCTAAGAGAAATGGGAACATGTTTGAGAATTTGTGTGGGCAGTACCCACGGGGGTAGCAGTGGCTGGCTACCGCTTTGGGCCATGAACAAACATCCAAAGTTCAATCATTTCCACCCCTCCCACTGCCCCCGCCCCCAAATGGAGGAGTTTATGTTGTAGCACATATATATTTATTTTTTTCCCCCAGTCATCCTTCCCTGAAGGAGTTAATGAGGACTGAAATGACCAATGAACAGAAAGCAGTGGGGAAATGTGAGGAAAGGATGGACCATGTTTAATTCATGGACCAGATAATATCTTGCCCTTGGCAAAGTGCAGGATATTTTCAGCCCTGAGCTGGGCAGCCCTTTAGGGAAACCAGTTTTATTTAATTCTGTTCATAGTTATATTGAGCACTTGTTTATCAGTCACTGTGTTTGAACTTACAAGAGACATAACGTGTAAGATTAAGGCCCCATCCTCAGGGATCTTGGAGTCTAAGATAAGGCAGCTGAGGTCTATGATGGAAGTTCAAAGAAAGGTCTCTGAGGTGAAACAGCGGTGCCTGGGCCTGGGAACTTGGAATAAGTGGAAACTAGCTAAGCATTTGCTGGCATAGACTTGGTTCTGTGTGGCCAAGCCTGTAGCAGGAAGTTCTCACCTCAGACTGAAGTGATGGCAAGAACCAAAGTGGTGAGCTGGGTCAGAACCCCTAGGAGAAAGTGAAGCTCGAAAACTTGGGAGACCCTATAAGAAAGGAACTATCAAGCCATGTAAAGACTTGAAACTTTTGTTTTTGACCAGACTGTGCAGCATATGGGATCATAGTTCCCTGAAGGGATGAACCTGTGCTCCCAGCATTGGAAACATGGAGTCTTCACCACTGGACCCCCAGGGAAGTCTCAAGGCTTGAAGGAGACTAATGCATATTACTGTGTGGAGGAGGCCAATATGAAAAGGCTACATACTGTACGATTCTAACTCTGACATTCCAGGAAAGGCAAAACCATGGAGACATAAAATCATCATTGGTTGCCAGGGGTTGCAGGTGGGAAGGGATGAATAGGCAGAGCACAGAGGATTCTTAGAGCAGAGAAACTCTCTGTCTGATACTTTAATGTGGACCCGTGCTATTGTACATTTGTCCAAGCCCATAGAACCTACAACGCCAAGCATGCACCTTAATGTAACTATGGACTTTGGGTGATTGTAATGTGTCAAGTGTACCACTCTGCTGGGGGATGTTGTTAATGGAAGAAGCTGTGAATATGTAGGGGTAGTGGGGAAACCTCTGTGTCGTTCACTCAGTTTTGCCGAGAACCTTAAGCTGTTTTTAAAAAACAAAGTCTTAAACAATTTGGGGGAATATGTGTTAACCTCAGTTCTGGAGAAGACACAGGCTGGGATGGGGTGAGACCCTCCAGAGCCAGAAGTTTATGGCTTGGTGGCAGAGTGATCAAAGAAAGCAGTTTGGAACCAAGCGGGGTGATGGAGAGAGGAGGAAACATCTTGGAAGATGGCCAGACCAGTGTAACGTGCAGGTACAGGGTCTGGGTGGGTCAGGCTGGCTTAAGGGACCAGTAGCAGGTGGAATAGAGAAGAGTTAAAAGTAGTTTAAGTCTTGGAGCCCCTCTGAGGGCTATGAATTCAAATGTAGGAGGAGGTTTCAGAGAGGTGTGCTGATGAGTTCTTTTCTGGGCATGTTGGGTTTGAGGTTTTGAAGGACCCCGGGAAGGAAACTTTGAGTCTGGAGCTGGGGAGAGAGTGAAGATGTCCAGCTAGGAGTTATCAGTCTATACATGGTAGTGGAATTTGTGGGAAGAGATGAGATAACCAAAGGGAAAGAGCATGAAGACAGGATGTTTTCCATTCCTTTATTCATTCACTGGATGTTTGTGTAGCACCAAGAATTGTCATAGGCAATCCTCATTGTTCAGAGTCCTCTAGAAGCCAAGAGCACTTTTTTGGGCTTGGGGAGAAATTTGCTTATTAAGGTGATGTTGGAGCTAGTGATGGAGGAGTATCTGAACTTTTCATCACTTCTCCCTGGGATGTTTCTGAAGGAGATGTGGATATGAGGAACAGTAAAACGTGCTGGGGAACGAGGATTCACTTTATCAGGACTCAGGCCTGTGCTCAGGGCTCCCCAGTGTTGAGAGCTCCAGCACAGCTGTGTGGGGGCCCACACCTCATGGTTTTATCACTGAACTGGGAATCTGTGCCTCCTCTTAGCTCAAATCCAACTTTGATCACCAGTGTGCATCCACACCCACAGGGTGTGATGGAGAACAGAGTAAGATGGCAGGGCGTTTGGCTTAGGAGAGAGGGACGCTGTGTGAGGGCTTGTTGAGCTTTCAGTGCCCAGGGACCTGGCCCGCCAGTGAGCAGGGCCTACTCAGGTTCTGCAGTCAGGTTGGTGATTGTTCCTTCCTAGGCAGGAGGAGCAAGAAAGTCCTCAGCCGTTCTACATGTGTGAGTTCCAACCACCACTATGAAATGTGGAAAGAAACAGACCCAGAACTGTGATTTGTCCTGAGTTGTGAACAACCCACTGTCCCTTGTTCCTTGAGTTTCTTCCTTTCAGAAATTCTTCCTTTTCTTTTTTAAATTAATTAATGTTTGGCTGCACTGGTGCCTCTAGTTGCGGTGCATGGGCTTCTTCTTGTTGTGCCTTCTCTTGTTGTGGAGCATGGGCTCAAGGGTGCACGGGCTTCAGGGTTGTCACTGAAGCTTAGTTGCCCTGCAGCTTGTGGGATCTTCCCGGACCAGGGATCAAACCCGTGTCCCCTGCATTGGCAGGCGAACAGAATCTCTCACCTTCTTAGCCAGCGTGTAAGTGGTGGGGTTTTCCTTATTTATTGTTCTCACAGATTGTGGTAGAAAGATGCCCCAAAGATGTCCATGCCCCCTCCCTGGGACCTGGGACCTGTGACTGTGTTACCTCACGTAGCAAAAGGGACTTCCATAGATGTGATGAAATTAAGGATGCAGAGATGAGGGGACTGTCCAGGTGGGCCCAGTGTAATCATAAGGTTTCTTTTAAGAAGGAGGCAGGAGGGCCAGAGTCAGACCAGGAGAAGTGATGACAGAAGCAGAGTTCAGAGGGATGCCATGGCTGGCTGAAGCCCACAGCTGGGGATTACAGGCAGCTCGACACTGGGAGAGAGAAGGAAGCAGATTCTTTGCTAGAGCCTGCGGGACTATCAGCACTTGATTTTAGCCCCTTTGTGACCCGTTTTAGAATTCCAGCCCTCAGGACTGTGAAATAATACATATTTGTTGTTTAAGCCACTAAGTTTGTGGTATTTGATACAGAAGCTATAGAAAACTAATATATCAGCATACACCTAATTTCCAATATATACCTACATAGCTGCTCAATTTATTGGATGAATACTTTAAGCCCCAAGGTATGGTTCTCAATGGTGTTTTCTCAAATCTGTTGTTCTGCTGTAGTTCAGTTGCTCAGTCATGGCTGACTCTTTATGACCCCATGGACTGCAGCATGCCAGGCTTCCCTGTCCTTCACCATCTCCCGGAGCTTGCTCAAACTCATGTCCATTGAATTGGTGATGCCATCAACCATCTCATCCTCTGTCGTCCCCTCCTCCTCCTGACTTCAATCTTTCCCAGCATCAAGGTCTTTTCCAGTGAGTCAGCTCTTCACATCAGGTGGCCAAAGGATTGGAACTTCAGCTTCAACATCAGTTCTTCCAATGAGTATTCAGGGTTGATTTCCTTTAGGACTGACTGGTTTGATCTCCTTGCAGTCCAAGGGACTCTCAAGAGCCTTCTCCATCACCACAGTTCAAAAGTATCATTTTTTTTTTTCGGTGCTCAGCCTTCTTTATGTTCCAACTCTCACATCCATACACAACTACTGGAAAAACCATAGCTTTGACTATACTGACCTTTGTTGGCAGAATGATGTGTCTGCTTTTTAATACACTAAGTATGTCATAACTTTCCTTCTAAGGATCAAGTGTCTTTTAGTTTCAGGGCTGCAGTCACCATCCACAGTGATTTTAGAGCCCAGGAAAATAAAGTCTGTCACTGTTTCCATTCCCCACCTTCTGTTCGCTTCATTTGGGTGGGTAGAGACTTGGGGGAAACTGCCCAGGCAAGGGAATCCCCAGGTTCAGTTCAGTTCAGTCGCATGGTCGTGTCCAACTCTTTGAGACCCCATGAACTGCAGCACACCAGGCTTCCCTGTCCATCCCCAACTCTGGAGCTTGCTCAAACTCATGTCCATCGAGTTGGTGATGCCGTCCAACCACCTCATCCTCGGTCATCCCCTTGGATCCGTTCCCTAACCTGAGCCGCCCAGTGAGCAGTCCTGAGAGGGCCGGTCGATTGCCTCGGCTCTGTCTTGCCCTTCACTGCTTCCACACTCTCTTCACTGCAAATCCAAATCCAGGCGATTTCCATGAGTTCAGAAAGTCAGGTGGCGTGATACCTGCACGTGAATATTGTGCTTAACAGAATCTTAGTCGTCTGGGAATTGGCAGGAATTTAGTGAGCGAGGTGTAGTGGTGAGTGGAGTCAGATGGGCGTTTGGCTCAGGAGATAGGAGCGGTGGGTAAGGGCTTGTTGAACAGGTGTGCTTCCTGAGCTCAAGATGCTCACACAGGTCAGCAGCTGATGCTCGGAATGATCTACAGAAGTGCTCTTGTGTCGGGGTGGCAGCTGAAGTTCTGCTTTGCACAGAACCTAAGTGTTCTGAAAAAGGTGAAGCCTCCAACACAGGGCCTGGGGCCATGCTGTCCGCACCCTCAACCAGCTTCTGAGGCCAAGGAGCTCTTCTGGGTTGAGCTCGGGGTAGGGGATCTGGGTGGACAGGGTGGGGAGCTGGGAAGGGCAGGAGAACCTCCCCTGAGGACTTCCTGGAGTGTAGAAGGGGCACTCCCTGCTTAAGTAGTGCTTTTCAACAGGCTAGCTGTGTCCCTGGATCCAGACCAAGCAGGGCGGTTCATTGAACACACACTTCCAAGAAGTTGCACATACTATGCAATTTGATTTTAAAAACTTAGAATTAGTCCTCTTGAGATCCACGTGTAAATTTTTGCAAATAAGCGCCAGAGCCACGTGACCTGGCCCAGCTGCCTCAGTCTGGACAGCGGCCCCTGACCCTGCTGCCCCTGTGTGTAGCCCTGTTTTTGGCTCTGGGACTCTAAACTGTAATGTTGGCAAAATGTGGGTGGTGGAGGGAAGGACTGTTCCCACAGCCACGACAAAAACAATTCTTTTAGAGCCTTGGCATGCTGTTCCTAAAAACTTTCTATTCACACGAGGTTCCAGAGGCCTTAGAATTTTTACTTATTTATTTGACTTATTTTAGGCTGTGCTGGGACATCATTCCTGCACTTGGGCATTCTCTGGTTGTGGTGGCTCTTCTTGTTGCGGAACACGGGTTCTGGAGCCTGGGCTCAGCAGTTGTGCTGCAGCGGCTAAGTTGCCCCACTGCATGTGGGATCTTCCTGGACCAGAGATTGAACCTGTGTCCCCTGGATTGGGAGGCAGATTCTAAACCACTGGACCACCAGGGAAGTCCCAGAGGCCTCATAAACTCTCTTCTTGGAAGTAAGAGGTTAGGAGATTTGCTAGAACCCAACTCCTGGGATGGTGATTGAGGAAAAGGCTCTTTGTTGTTGCTAGAATGCGGGCAAGTCTCCCTCAAGCCTGGTTTAAGATCTGGGCTCCCTTTTCCTGCAAAGGTGAGTAGGTAGGTACGGACCCACCTGCCTGTGTTCAGTGTAGACACTAACGTGATGGGGTCTTCTGGCCCAAGTCAGAGAGAGAAGACTTTGTTTCTGTCACACACACCGGTCAACATTGAATCTAATGCAGCTTCTCTATGATGTGGTTTATTTGGTTGGAGGTAGGGAGTTTGGAGTGATGGTAGAATTAGAAAAGCAGGGGAATAAAAAAATTAACATAAAATAGCTTTGAAGGGTATTTTTTCTGACTATAAGAATAATTCATACTTAAAAAAAATGCAGATAATGCAGGAATGGTATAAGGCCACCGCATAGTGATAACCTGTATTAGCGTTCTGGTGACTATACTTTCATGTATCTTTTTATGGACACACATAGCATAGATTTACATAAAAGGAATTATATGAAATTGCATCATATATTCTATTTTTTTCATCTCCGCTTTAGAAAGTTCTATTTTTCGCTGCTGTTCTTGCTCCCCTATTCTGCCCACCCGTGGGCACTTGCCTTCCCCTCCCACCACTGTCACCTCCCATGCTCAAAGTCACTGGTGTTGGTAGCCTGGTGGGCATCTTCCATATATTTCTTCCTGGTCATGTAATCACATACAAACACAAATACTCCTTAAGGGAGTGTCTTGGATTTGGTTTGAAGTTTTTCTGCACCTTGCTTTTCCTGCTGAGTAGCAGCTCAAGGAAGCCCTTCTCAGTTCATCTGTGTAGATCCAGCTCAGGGCAGTGTCAAAAGCTGTGAATTAGACCCATCACTGCTTGCGCAGCCATTCTCTTACTGATGACCATTCACTGTGTTTCCAGTTTTTTTTTGCCGTCTCAGACAGTGCTTGGACATCTAGTTTTACCTACTGGTGCCTTTATTTCAAGAAGCTAGAGCCCCAGAAGGAGGATTGCTGGGTGAAGGGGATGTTTGTTTTCATTAACAGTAGATGTTATCAGATTGCTTTCCTAAGGCTGTGTCACTTCACATTTTCACCAGTAGTGGGTGGGGGTTCCTTTTTCTCTGCTTCCCGAACAGCAGTTTACTTATCATAGTTAAATTTCTTTTTCAGTTTGATAGGTGTCAATATCTCACTGTTACCTTCATTTGCATTCCTTTGCTTATCAGTGAGGTTGAAAAACTGCTTTAATGCTATTGATCTGTTGGCTATTTCATCTTCATTTTTTTTTAATGAATGCTTTCATTAAAAAAATTATTTATCTATTTATTTTTGGCTGTCCTGGGTTTTTGTTGCTGTGTGGGCTTTTCTCTAGTTGTGGTGTGCAGCCTTCTCACTGAAGTGACTTCTCTTGTTGTGGATCATGGGTTCTAGAGCACAGGCTTAGTTGCTCCCTGGCATGTGGAATCCTCCCAGATCAGAGATTGAACCCGTGTCTCCTGCATTGCTGGTGGATTCTTTTACCACTGAACCACCAGGGAAGCCCCTGTTGGCTATTTCTGCAAAGAAGTATTGCATGGAAGTTTGGCCTTTTAATTATCGGGTTTTGTAGGATTGGAAAAAAAACTGGCGTGTGACCTCACCCAGACATTTCTCCCCTGTGTGCTAGAAGCTTGATCAGATAGGGGCACGCAGATGGTGTCTGTGTTGAAGCAGATCAACAAGGGAAACTGGGGTCATTGCCTGGACTGGACTCGACATCAGGGGGTCGGGAATAATGTGGCTCCAGTCCTCAAGGGTCTGCTGCACAAGAGTCAACAGGTTTGATGAGTTCAGCAGCTGTAGGCAGGTTGCTGAAAGTCAGGTTTGTGCAAGTGTCCATTCCAGGTAATCAATCCTTTTGCAGTCAGCTGGACTCTAGCCAGTTGCTTGGTATAGAAGGAAAGGGTGTGGGGTAAGGAAACAGAATTAAAGCCCCTAGGAGTGAGGGAGACAAGGGCTAAGCAGTGCTGGGGCCTTGGCAAGCACACTCCTGTTACAGCAAGCAAGTCCTAGACTGGGGATGGTGGCTGAGGAAGGGTCCTTGTACACACCATGTCCCCAAAGAAAGAACAGAAAAGACATCAGAGCTGCAGCGCACAGTCTTCTCTGGACTTCCTTTAGAAACCACGCCCAGGGAAGCAAAACTCAGCCCAGGTTGCAGCAGCTGATGTGGCTGCGGCTGCTAATGTGCTTCATGTCCCTGGTGAGGGTTGCTTAGGGGGACATGAGCTTCTGTCCTCCCCTCAAACCTAGCTGGGCAGGTCTTAGCAGCTCTGGCTGCGCAGGGGTGGAGAGGACAGAGGTGGTGAAAATGACGCAGAAGCAGGAGTCACTGGAAATTTCCTTTGCTCATGGCAAGGAAAGGAACATGAGGAAAGGAAAACATTTCATGCCTACCCAGTTGAGTGACTGGCCACATTTCTGTAGCTAAAGTAAATTATTAATTAGGTTACATTTCCCTTCAAAATCATTTTTTGGCTAATCACATTTCAAACCGGAAAGACCTCATCATTAGAAGTGACTGAGCTTATTAGACATTTCATTTACATATTATGTTTTTCTTCCTTAAGTTGTGGGTTCGCATTTCTTAAACCAGTATTTTACATGGGGAGCAACTGGGTTTCAGATATTTCTATCTTTTTATTGATCACTTTTACACACTTCTCTCAGGAAGGCAGCTGGTAAAGAAAATATAAGACTGTCTAAGGCTTTTACTCTGTGGATGGTGAAATTGTATGAACTCAACGTAAACTCTCAGTTACTGTTGTCTTTCAATGCTATGCAAGTCAGTGTGAACTCAGAGGCTTCTACTAGGTCAGATATTTGTTTTGAACAAAGTAAGGCAGCTGTGCTTCTTCCTTTTTAACCTAAGCTTAAAGATTTGAAGTTGCTTTTGGATAATCTAGATGCATGTCTCCTTGCTATGGAGCTTGTCTTTTTTTTTTTTTTTTTTTAATAGGATTTTCTGTGTGCTGATGATACAGTTTTTTCTTTTTTTAACTTTGGTCATAAGCTAACAGTGGCCTCAATAGGCACTTATTTTAGCCATTGTGTGAAACCTAGTTCTAAAACCAGCATCAGCAGATGTCCTGTAAAATTTAATTGGTTACATTCAATAGCTCCATATAGCAGGTCACTTCCTTTAGTTACTTTGGGCACACTTTGCAAATAACTCATCCTGGAGAATTCATTAGAAAGCTGTTTTGTTCAAAGCCTGCTATTTCACAGGAGTGTTACTGAGATTTAAAAAACAAACAAGCAAACAAACAAATTCCTCTGCTGAGCAATTAGTAACTAGTAGTACTGGCTTTGAAATTTATCTAGGCCAAAATGATTCCATTCTCTATGGTATGCAGAATGTTGGGAACTTGATTAATCATCGATTCACATGCTGGAATGTATCTAGAATATTTATTTGTTTGTTTTGGTGCCAGATTACTTTATTTGAAGGAATGGTACTAAGGAAAGAATTTAAGTAGATATTTTGGTACTAGAGTGTTTATTTGCTTCATTTTTAGATGAATGTGTGTGTGTTTAGTTGCTCAGCCGTGTTTGACTCTTTGCAACCCTATAGACTGTAGCCCACCAGGCTTCTCTGTCCATGAAATTTTCCAGGCAAGAATACTGGAGTGGGTTGCCATTTCCTTCTCCAGGGTATCTTCCCAACCCAGAGATCCAATCTGAATCTTCTGCATATCCTGCATTGCAGGTGGGTTCTTTACCACATTAGACCTGGCCTAACCTTCAGGTCTCTTGTTGGGTCTATATTGGTCAGGATTGCAGCAGAAGACAGATGACATATTCAGAGGAGGTGATTGAGGATGCTTTAATGAAAGGACTCTTTACAGAAGAGGAGTTGGGTTAAGAAACCAACATGGATAGTGAAGCACCAGGGTCAATCAGAAGGGGAACCTTATGACTTCTGGTCTGGAGGGGCAAGTGGGGTGCAGTTGCCAGAACTTCATGGGGGTGAGGGTGCCTCCTGAGGGGCCTGTGGCCTCAGGTGGAGGGGCAGAAACACTGCCTAGCCCAGGTCCAGCAAGAAGGGACCCGGGGAATAAGTACCCTGCCAGTGCCTCCTATTGGCCTGAAGTAATAAGAAGTCAGAGGGCAAGGAGAGCCAGGTGGTACATTTCTTAGTGACTGAGCATAGGGTGGAGGAGAGTTGAGTGGGATCTAGAGGGGCAGATGGAGACTTTTCAGCACAGTGTTGCTGGTGGCCACTGGAGCTCCATGTAGTAGGAGAACCACAGGATGCCTGCAGTGGGGATCCCTACTGGGAAACCCAGCCTCTTCTTACATGTTCTCCATCTGTTCAGATGCCTCAATGGGAGATAGATTGATGGAAGGATGTTTGCAACATATTCAAAATCTGGACAGTATGACTTGTTTTCACTGAGTCACACTTCATGTTGAGTTCTCAGCCATCATTGAGTGTGGCTCCAATGACAGTCTACCTACTGCTGTGTGTGCTCTCTACTGTGGATTAAAATATGTGTGATAAATAACTTAGATGTGAGTGTTGGGATAGTTTGTTTCCCTGAGGAACTCTTTTTCTTTCTGGACATCGAGAACTGTGTAACTGATTCCTCTTCCTATCTTAATTTCTGGGAAGCTTAGATCCAAACTTTCAAGCCACCTAGTTTGGCTTCCTTTGGGATCCTAGAGTTTGTGTATGTTTGTGTGTGTGTGCGTGCATGTGTGTGTGTATTTCCTTCTCTCAACTTTTACCTTTCATTCAGATTTGAATTTTTTCCTGGATGTAATTTTTATCCTCATTTTTTTAAACTATCTTATGTAGTTCTGATAAGCTACCTGAAATAACTTCCTATAAGGTAGAGTATTCTTACACATTATGAATATGGGTAAATTCAGTTAATCACTTAGGGAGTCTGGAGGAGACTGGTCTAGATGGAGGTTCCAAATCCTGGGACCTGCCTCATGGGAACTGACCTCTTGAATGCTGGAGTCCTCTAGGGCTCTATCTTTGATGCAAAGATAATATTTCCTTAAGTGTATATGAGAGTAGGAGAAGAATGTCCCTCACTTTGTCTGCAAGAAGCATTGGGTGGGTGGTTGTGCTCAATTAAGGAAGTATTTATGCAAGTATCTTGAGAAGTTTAAGATGCTTCCTATTTGTTCATGTGCTCATTTAACATTTATTGCAAGCACTGGGCCAAGGATACAAATGGGTAAACTTGTTCATTTATCCTTTCAGTAGATATTTGTTGAACATCTATTGTGTTGGCCCTAATCCAAATGATGGGGAGGCAGCTGTATAAGGAAAAACTGAGATTTTTCCTTCTGTTGTGTTTCCTTTACAACTTCATTTCTGGCCACCAAGTGTGTGGAAGCCCCCTGCCACACACACCCCTAGTAATTCTCTGCAAAAATCAACTGGGTGTCCTACAATTTAACTCAGTTCTAACACTGACTGCCTGAGAATAGTATCAGATCCCACAGGTTCAAGGCTCAGTCCCCCAAGATGAGGTTCCCTGGTGGCTCAGATGGTAAAGAATCTGCCTGCCAATGCAGGAGGTGCAGGAGATATGGATTCAATCCCTAGGTTGGGAAGATCCCTTGGAGAAGGTAATGGCAACCCTCTCCAGTATTCTTGCCTGAGAAATCCCATGGACAGAGGAGTCTGGCAGGCTACAGTCCATGGAGTTGCAAAGAGTCAGACACGACTTAGCAACCAAACAACAACCACCCACAAGACGGTTGCCATTTCAGATGCCAACTGTAAGTGGTGGTCCTCAGTTTATATGTAAATTACCTCCTACTTGGCTACAAACTGGAGGTTGCCATGACCCCGTCCCCCTCAGGGTTGATTAATTTGCCCCAGCAGCTCACAGAACTCAGGGAAACACTTCTTTCATTTCCCAGGTTATTAAAGAACACGATAAAGGATATAGATAAACAGCCAGATAAAGACATACAGAAGTCAGGCTCTGGGAGGGCCCCGAGCACAGGTGCTTCTGTCCCTGTGGAGTTGGGGGTGCATCACTTTCCCTGTGTGAATGTCTTCACTAATATGAGCTCTCCAAACCCTGTACTCTTTGGATCTTATGGAAGCTTCCTCACATAGGCATCATTAATCATTTACTCATTTCCAGCCCCTCACTCCTCTCTGGAGAATGAGAAGCTGAAAGTTCCAAGCTTCTAATCATGACCTGGTCTTTCTGGTGGCCAGTCCCCATCCAGGAGACCACCCAGAATTGCCTCAATAGAATGAAAGTTGCTCCCAGTCACTTTGGAATTTATGAGTTTTAGGAGCTCTGTGCCAGGAACAGGGGCAGAGACCAATGTGTTTACTTTCTATTATCTCACAGCAATGATGAACAAAACAGTGTCTCTTCTCACAGAGCATTTCATCCTGAAATCCCAGAGGCACTCATAACCAGTGGGGTTCTTTGCATGAGTTCTTTCTGTATGTGGGATGTGCGGAGGCTCACTGTTGAAATCAAAGCTATGTTTTCAAATTAGGGTTTATAGATCCAAACTACTGTTAAAGGGGACTTCCCTGTCAGTCCAGTGGTGAAGACTTTGTGCTTCCATTACAAGAGGTGAGGGTTCAATCCCTAGTTGGGGAACTAAGGTCCCACATGCCGCTTGGTGTGGCCAAAAAATAAAATAAATTTAAAAGAAACCAAAATTAAAAATAAATAAATAGCTTTGTTAAGGTTGTTTGTATTCACAAAGAGGGGCTTCCCATCCCAGGTGATGCTAGTGGTAAAGAATCTTCCTGCCAGTGCAGGAGACATGAGAGACATGGGTTCAATCCCTGTGTTGGGAAGATCCCCTGGAGAAGGGCATGGCAGCCCACTTCAGTATTCTTGCCTGGAGAATCCCATGGACAGAGGAGCCTGATGGGCTCCAGTCCATAGGGTTGCAAAGAGTTGGACATGACTGAAGTAACTTAGCACAGACACGCATTCTCAAAGAGATTTATAGGTTTTTTCCCATTCTCCCAACACCATGGAATGGTATCTACAGGTAAGAGTTAAAGACAGTGATAAAGCTGAGAACCATGTCTGTAGTTCCCGAGGAGGCTAATACGCTGGGCTTTTGTTGTCCGAGGGATGCTGCAGGTACCTGATGTGATAACATTCTCCAAGTCTCACACAGCACATTAGAGCTGAGAGAAAGGTAGTTTTCAAGTGGCTGTGGCCATGCTATCCTCATTTTGACTTAGCAGATCAAGGGCAGGGCTTGTGTTTTGACAACATCCCTAAAAAAAGTCGACATGCTTACTGTTCCTATCCGATGTTCAGAAATGCTGATCTGCGCCCATGTGCTGGTTTGGCATACAAGGAAACTGAGGCACGAGCGGGCAAAGAGATTACCCAACATCATAGTCAAGAGCAAAGCCAGGACCCAAACTCAAGTTCTGACTCCCGCACAGGAAGGTACCCTTTCCCTGAGCTTGGGCTGTTTACCTTGTATGTGCCTTCAGGTAGGTAGCGAGGGCGGGGAGGTGGGGTACTGATACACCCCTGCTGTGAGGTTATTCCCCCCGCTTTCTCCCCTGCTCTGGAAGGAGCACCAGCAGAGGCCTGGCCTGGGCATTTTGGTTTCATTCCCCCTTGATTCTGGAGTTGCTGTTCTTCCACTAAATTATTTCAGTTATTAAGTGTATAGTGCCTGGCTCTTAAGACTCAAGGCAGACGGTGCTGCTTTGAAAACCTTCATAAATAAAGTGTTTAGGTATTCCTCTGGTGGGGAACTCTCTCTGCAGGAGAAGATCATTCTGGCAGGCATTTGCTACCAGAAGTATTCTTGCAAGCCCTTGGTGGTTTCCGCAGGGAGTTATGGCTAAGCCTTCCTTCGCCAAACTCATTCACGGGTGTGTGTAGTTATGGAGGAAATGACTCCCGGAAAATGGCTTTCCAAGGAAAGAGCCTGCCCATTAGGTGCACTATGGAGGCTGAGTTGAGGGCATTTGATCAATTTTTTCTTCGTGATTGATTCCACATTTGGCTTTGAGGACTTGATTGTTAAAGCCTAACATTCTAGTCCTGGTACAAATCCTTCTAGATTGGGTAAGGAACTCTGTTTTTGTTTTTTTTAAATCGAGGTATCACTGATTTACTGTATTGTGTTAGTTTCAGGTGGACAGCAAAGTGATTCAGCTTTTTATATATATATATATATATTATATATATATATATATATATATGTCAAAGAGCATATATATTCTTTTTCCTTATAGGTTATTACAACATATTGAGTATAAGTATACTGTGCTATACAGTAGATCCTTGTTGGTTATCTATTTTATATATAGTAGTGTTTATATGATAGTCCTAAACTCCAAATTTATCCCTCCCACCTCCTTTACTCTTTGGTAACCATAAGTTTGTTTTCTATGTCTGTGGTTCTATTTATGTTTTGTGTATAAATTCATTTGTATTATTTTTTTTTTAGATTCCATATATAAGCAATATCATATGGTATTTGTTTTTGGCTTACTTTACTTAGTAGGACAATTTCTAGGTCCATCTTTGTTGCTGCAAATGGCATTATTTCATTCTTTTTTTAGTGAATGAGTAATATTCCATATTATTTATATGTGTGTGTGTGTGTGTGTGTGTGTGTGCACGCACGCATGCCTGCTCAGTCACTTCAGTTGTGTCTGACTCTTTGTATTCCTATGGACTTCAGCTCTCCAGGCTCCCCTGTCCATGTGATTCTCCAGGCAAGAATACTGGAATGGTTTACCATGCCCTCCTCAATAAATACATATGTATGTGTGTGTGTATCTACCCATCTATCTATCTATCTACCGCATCTTCTTTATTCATCAGTCGATGGACATTTATTTAGGTTGATTCCACATCTTGGCTGCAGTGAACAATGGGATGCATGTATCTTTTCAAATTACGGTTTTCTCTGGATATATGCCCAGGAGTGGGGTTGCAGGATCACATGATAGCTCTATTTTCAGTTTTTAAGGACCCTCCATACTGCTCTCCATTGGTGGCTGCATCAATTTACATTAGACTGGGAAAGGAATTCTAAAGTCCCAAGGATGTTCCTCTCTGGACTATTCTTGGGATATACAAATATTTGCATAGTCATTTTCATCTGACTTGCATATGATTTACATATGCCTTCTGAGACAAGTCTCATCCAGGCACTTTGCAAGTTGAAATTTAATCTCTTCAAGTTAGGGTTGCCTTTTCCGGATTTCTCTCATCTCCTATTACATCACATGGAGTTGCTATTCCACTCCTGTCATTGAGGCCAAGGACAGTGTCCTATTGTCTATCTGCTGCTCCAGGGACAATGTCCTATCTTCTATCTGCAGCTTCAAGCATAATGCCTCACATAGTAGGGGCTCATTAAATATTCAGTGAATGAACTAATAACTCTGATCCCTTTTAGTTGACTCTCCATAGCCTAGTCACTGGGCTTTCCTGGTAGCTCAGTGGTAAAGAATTTGCCTGCCAGTGCTGGAGATGTGGGTTTGATCCCTGAGTTGGGAAGATCCTCTAGAGAAGGAAATGGCAACCCACCCCAGTATTTTTGCCTGGGAAATCCCATGGACAGAGGAGCCTGGTAGGCTACAGTCCACAGCGTTGCAAAAAGTCAGATGTGACTTAACAACAACAAGTGAAGTCACTGGTGTTCGAGGACAGGAAAGGACTAACCAGAGAACGAAAATCTCATAAAGAAAATGGAAAATAACATAAGAGTCTATCTTTGTGTCTTATGGGCGAGGGAGAACTTCTTTTTTAAAAAAACTTCAAAAAATATAAAACGTAAAGGGAAAATTTGATTTCCACTCAATGAAGGATACTACAGTTAATAGGTGATGGATGAGAGGAGGTATTCAATATGTCTAAAACTGAAAGAAGAGTCACATCTACAGCATAGTAGCAACAAGTGCGAATCAAAAAGAAAAATGGCGACAACCACATAGAAAAATGGGCCTAGCAGCTAAGCAGGCAATTTACAGAAAAGAAATATAAAAGGCTCTCCATTATAGGAGAGAGGCTCTATCTGGAGAAAGCAAGTTAAAACAACAAAAAGATCGCTTAAAACCTCTTAGACTTCAGAAGGGGGAAAGCCGGATGCTGCTAAGTGTTGGCAGGCATGTAGGATGAAGAGTCCTTAGCACCCCACAGGGGGAGTGCAGCCGCTCAGTAGGGGGGGGGGTGCGTGCACACTTTGTCGCTTCATTTGTGTGCGACTTTTTGCCATCCTGTGGACTGCAGCCCCTTAGTAGTTAGTTCTGTTAAAAAAACCGTAAACCACATGGCCCAGCGGTCCCATTCCTAGGTATAAATCTAGAGGAAATGCCACACCAATCCTTAAGGGAACATGCATGGGGATTTTGGAGCATTATTCGATGTGCAAAGGTCAAATCAGTCGGTGTCTCTCCCTGGGAGCACCGATAGACAAACTGTAGAGGCTATACCTATGGAGCCCTGTAGCTACTTTGCTGAGTGCAAGAGGTAAGCAAGAGAATGAGATACATTTAGGTAAATTAAAAATGTGTACACATAGGGGACTTCCCTGTTGGCACAGTGGATGAGAGTCTGCCTGCCACTGTAGGAGATGTAGGTTCGGTCAATTTCTGGTCCAGGAAGATCCCATATGCTATGAAGCAATAAGCCCATGCACCACAACTACTGATCCAAGCTCTGGAGCCTGGAAATCGAAGCAACTTAGCCAGTGTGCAAAAGAGCGTCGCAAAAAGTCAGATGTGACTTAACAACAACAAGTGAAGTCACTGGTGTTGGAGGACAGGAAAGGACTAACCAGAGAACTAAAATCGCATAAAGAAAATGGAAAATAACATAAGAGTCTATCTTTGTGTCTTAACTACATAAGAGTAAGAGAACTAAAATCTCATAAAGGAAATGGAAAATAACGTAAGAGTCTATCTTTGTGTTTAACTACTGAAGCCTGAGTGCCTAGAGCCCATGCACCACAACAAGAGAAGCCACTGCAATGAGAAGCCCTTATATTATAACGAAAAGTAGACCCGGCTCACCACAGCTAGAGAAAATCCTATGCAGCAGTGAAGACCTAGCACACATGCAAACACACACACACACACACACACACACACACACATACACAGACATATGCACATTTTGTAAGAATATAACAAAGAGAAAGATACCCATTAAACATAAACCGATAATCACCTCTAATGGAAGGAAAGGCTAATGGGAGAAAAGGAAGCGGATAGATAATTTAGTAAAGTGAGAGAGGGCCTTGCTCAGATCCATGATGACAGTGTGTTATGAACCAAGGAGTATGGTTAATTCACCCTCTGCTCCTGAGTATCTCAAGCCAAAAGAAGCAACCCACCACCACCAACTTAGAAAAATTTAAGTTCTGGCCTAGAGCTTGGGGTCTTGCACCCCTTTATATATATCCCACCTTTAATTTGATTAGAGTTCACACTCACATTTGGAAAAGTCAGTGTTTTGCTTAATAGGCTGTTGTGCCCAGAGGCTGTTGCTTTTTTGAAGTTAATATGAGAATGAATAAATTTAGTACTAGAGAAAAAATTATTCTGGCACTTGCGAAAGTGGTAAGGGAGCTTTATTCAGGGTTATTGCAATAGGGGAGAAGAGTGGGCTTGATTATGAATACAAGGATGATGGGGATTTTTAAAAATATTTATTTTAGTTTTGGCTGTGTTGGGTTTTAGTTGTGGCACATGGGATCTTTTATTGTGGTGGGTGTGTTTCTCTCTAGTTGTGGCTCACAGGCTTGGTAGTTGTGATGCAGGCTTAGTTGCCCTGTGGCAGGTGAGATCTTAGTTCCCTGACCAGGGATGGAACCCACATCCCTTGCTTTGCAAGGTGAATTCTTTTTTTTTTAACTAATTAAATTCATTTATTTTTAATTGAAGGATAATTGCTTTACAGTATTGTGTTGGTTTCTGCCAAACGTCAGCATGAATCAGGCAAGGGAAATTCTTAATCCCTGGACCATCAGGGAAATCCCTGACAATGGGGATTTGTAGCCAATAAACAGGGTAAAGGGGTTGGTGATGAAAAATCACTAAGATGAGACATCAAGGGTGGGTGGAGAGGTTTACTAAACTGACTTATTAGCATTCTTACTGAAGACAGGTCAGGGTGATCAGATATCTAGAGTAGGGATTCTCTCAACCAGCTTAGCAGGATTCTTGCTAAAACTAGACTTGATAAGGATGGACACAGAGCCCAGGACTGACACCTAGCTGAGAGGATGACTCAGAAGAGCCTGACTAAGGTTTGGTCAAGGAGACCTTGATCAAGTGACCTTGGTCACTGGGAGAGCCCTGTGCCTTGTCTGCCTTCCTTTTTATGGTATCTCCAACTCCAAATGGTAGATCCTAGTAAGTATTTATAAGAATAAATAGTGATGGACTTCCCTGCTGGTTGGGTAGTGAGGACTCTGCCTGCCAATGCAGGAGATGCAGGAGATGCAATTTCCATCCTTGGGTTGGGAAGATCCCCTGGAGAAGGAAGTGGCAACCCTCTCCAGTATTCTTGCCTGGAGAATCCCATGGACAGAGGAGCCTGGTGGGCTACAGTCCATGGGGTTGCAATGAGTTGGATATGATTTAGCTACTAAACAGCAACTGTGGTAAGGATGGGAGATTCTCCGGGGTGTGAGAGCCTCCCTGATGCGTGTTCACACTTACCCTCGGATGTGTGGTCCCCCAGAACTTGGGCCCACTGGCTGTGGGGCACTGCAGGCCTGGGGGCTGGAGGGGGCACTTGCTTGCTCAAGAAACAGAGGACATTGGAACCAGAAGGAGGAGCAATTCTGAGAGAGGTATGGGAGTCTGATGGCCAAGACCCCAAAAGGTGTTTGGAAGGTCACCAAACCCTTCAAAGTTGCTCCTGAAATCTCAAGTTTGAGAGCCAATAATGCCAGAGCAAGTGCAAGTGTGATAGGAGGAGAAAGGGGGAACCTGGGGCTGCCAACAGTTACTTAGACTCTGTGGTTCCCAACTAGCATCACATAGCAGGTTATGGTACTGTGGGTGCTGGCTGGGTTAGGGGCTGAGTGGAACAAGGGGCCTGTGGCCTGCTTGAGTGAGACCAGGAAGACCTCAGAATGCTGCCCGCTGCTGCCCTCCTCCTGTTATCGAAGAGCTTGTACTGCTTGCTGCATGACAGGCCAGTAAATTGAAAGGCAAGTTGTTGGGAAAAGGGATAGTGACTTTATTTGAAAAGCCAGCAGACTGAGAAGATGCTGGACTAGTGTCCCAAAGGATCATCTTTTTTTTCTTTAGATTTGTTTTTGATGTGGACCATTTTAAAAGTCTTTATTGAATTTATTACAATATTGTTTCCATTTGATGTTTTGTGTTTTTTTGGCCACAAGGCATATGGGATCTTAGCTCCCTGACCAGGGATTGAACCCACAGCCCCTGCATTGAAAGCTGAAGTCTTAACCAATAGACCACCAGGGAAGTCCCCCAAAGAATCATCTTACCCAAGTTAGAATCCAGGCTTTCTTTTATACTAGAGGAGGAAGGGGTATGTTGGTTATTGCAGACTTCTTTGTGTCAGAATATTTGTTCTTGAAACTGTCCCTGTAGGTGTTTAAAGATCACGACTTTCCGGTAAACCTCCAACAAGACAAATGTTATTCTCTGTTCTGCAACTTTTTATCTCTGTGTGAATGGAAGTGTTATGCCTCTAAAGGTCGGAGCCTTGAGAATGGGCTGTCCTGAACATCCCAGGCTACATGCAGCTTTCTTGTAGCGAAAGCAGTGGAATACAAAGGTTAAAGTAAGAGAAACATTCGGAATGGAGTGGGATTTGTTCTTCCCTGTTCCATTCCCACCCTTCCTGCACTGCGTGTGTTCTTCAGAGGGGTTGCCTCGCCCACTCCGAGTTAGCAGAACGCAGGGCCTTCTCCTGACCTTCTCCCCTCTGGGATGTCCCCTGGCTGAAGCTATGCCTACGTGGTCTCCTGTTCTCTTGGCTCCCATGCCAGACATACCTGGCTCTGGGGCATCTTTGTTTTTTGTTAACTAGATGGGCACCGGGGAAGCAATGTCAGAACCAACTGTGTCTGCAAATTCTGGCACAGGCAATGGCAAATAGGCTGTGTCCTTGTGTTCCGCAAGTTGTACTCGTCGTTTGGGTCCAGGGGTTGGTCTGGGGGCAGCTGATGTCTGCCTTCCCAGCTGATGTGCTGATCCCAGCCTCCTTCCTAGTATCCCCGTTCTCAGTCTCCCACCAGGGACAGGATGGGCCCTGCCACTTTCTCATCCATGTGTAGTCTCAGAGTGGTTCCACACCTACCTACATCCTCCTCCCCTACAGTGCCTGGGTTCTTCTGGATCCAGACTGTGTGATGTTAATGACTGTGCTCAAGGCCAGGGAAGTGGAGTCCTAACATCTGCATGCTAGTAATAACTACAGTAATAAAAATAACAATATTTACTCTTGCCACTAGGCATTGTGCCCAGTGCTTTATGGACATTATTTCCTTTGATCCTCACAGCCACAATAGGAAGTAGGAACCATTACTGTCCCATCTTTATATTTGAGGACACTGTGGTTAGAAAGGTTAAACAGTTTGCCTGCAGTCTCATGAACAGATGAGGCGGAGTTTGGATTTGAACTGAGACTTTCTGACTCACAGGCATAGGCTTAACCATTCCACCATGTGGCACCTTCTCTGTAACAGCAGTTGGCTCCTCATCCAGCCCCATCTTTATCTCTCCTGCTGTGATGCTGTGATCCGTGGCACCTCATTTCACACTCATGGCACCATGTAGAGGTAGGGATGGTTGTTATTTCCATTTTCTGAATAAGGAAACCGCAGCTTGGAGAAGTGAAGTGAGATATGCCCAAGGTCACACAGCTAGTCTTTGCAGGGTCAAGACCCCACTGAGCCCTCCTCCAGGTTTGGGCTTCTTGCCTCTAAAGGGACAGCAGGAGGCAAGGAGTCAATGGTGGCCCACTTAGCGATGGTGAGGAGGGGGATGTGGGGCCGGCAGAAGTGGTACCCATGAGTGTGGAGCTGATGCTGCTTTCTTCCTGGGGGCTCAGGTGTGGCTTAGCAAACTTGCCCGTAGCCGTTTAGAATCAGAGAATGGAACCTTTAGGATGCTTCCGCTGCTCCATGTCAAACATAAAAGCAGAATTAAACCGAAGCCATCTGTGTTACAACCAGTAAAGCTGTTCCATCCCCCTTCTCTCTCCCATCCCGTCAAGCTCCTGACTCTCAAAAATGTCCCCAAGGCTTGGGCAGTGGTTTGAAGGAATTACTCCTGTTGGGACAAGACATGGAGAAGAAGTTAAAAAAAAAAAACAACTGACTTCTTTCTAAATTAGAAGTATATTCTGAGCATGACTTTAGGGAACTTATAAGGCATGTGGTGAGTGTAAATGCCTGCTCCCCCAGGGAAGGTTTTTATTTTGGGTTGGAAATGCTTCTGTTGGCTTCTTTCACATTAACCAACTTTCACTGATAGCGCCGAATGCCCTTCTCTCCTGGTAAACATCTTAGGTCACAGCAGCAACAATTTCAGGTATTTTGCAAGTGGAGTGTGTTGGTTTCCCAGGGTTGCCTGAACTAATTGCTATAAACTCAGTGACTCAGTAAGAATTTATTCTTTCACAGTTCAGGAGGCTGAAAGTCTAAAGTCAGGGCATGTCCCTGCTCCCTTTGACAGCTCTAGGCAAGATCCTTTCCTATGACTTCCAGCTTCTGACGGCTCCTGATCATCCCTGGTGCTCCTTGGTTTGTAGCTGCATCACCCCCACCCCCCATTTCTGTGTGGCCTTTTCTGTGTCTTTTAAGGATGCTGTCACTGGGTTTAGGGTCTCTCATCTAGTATGACCTCATTTAAACTGGTTATTTCTGCAGCGACTCTATTTTCAAATAAGGCCAAGGGGACTTCCCTGATGATCCAGTGGTTAAGAAAATGTCTTCCAATGCAGGGGACGTGGGTTCGATCCCTGGTTGGATCCCCCATGCCACGGGGCAACTAAACCCGAATGCCACAACTACTGAGCGCATGTGCTGAAGCTACAGAAGCCCGCAGGCCACAGCAAGGACGCAGCCCAGCCAAAATTAAAAATAAAAAACAAAAAATGAAATAAGGCCACATCCTGAGGTTTAGCCTACAACATGGAGAAATCAAAAAAGAAGGTCTGCCCAGGTGGCCCTACTGCAGACAGGAGTCTGAACACATTCCTGGGTGAAAGAACTGTCCCTGTTGATAGATGGGTCAGTAGACAGAACTTCTCGGGGCGGGGGCTCATGCCACGTGCCCTCCCGTTAGAAAAGTTTGGACAGCTTTTCTCATGTCTAGTCACTCTCTGGGTCGGGTTAACCCAGCATCCCCCTCTGGCTTCCTGGGTCTGACTAGCCAGGATTCCTGATCTTTCTTCCTACTGCCTCTGAGCACTGACTTCCCATTTGAGCGATTTAACGGCCTTGCAGGAAGGACCGGAAGGTCGTCAGCTTGCCACCTGCTCCGCTGTGTGCACTCGTGACACTGCTTTCACGCACACTGACCGGTCTCCTCTCGTCCCTGTTGGTCACATCCCTTTGCTGGATTGTGAGCCGCAAGCGGCAAAGGCACTCAGTTCCGAGAGTCAGGGAGGGGCCGCACCACCGACGGAGCAGCTGGGCTGGACGGGGTCTCACTTCTCAGGGCTGCTTTGAGGAGTGGTTATTTGAGTCCCGCACAGGTAGGATTCTTGGTCAGTCCTGCTCT
This sequence comes from Odocoileus virginianus, assembly GCF_023699985.2. Taxonomy (NCBI): domain Eukaryota; kingdom Metazoa; phylum Chordata; class Mammalia; order Artiodactyla; family Cervidae; genus Odocoileus; species Odocoileus virginianus. The sequence goes on along the minus strand of NC_069684.1, from coordinate 50,985,691 downwards.
CGGCCCCGTCCCCTCCCACTGTCTCTCTCAGTCACAGGGCTTCACCTGCCGTGGCCTTTCTGCACCTCACCTGTGATGACCTTGTTCCCCGCTAGGGCATCTGCAGCATGATAACTTCCTTCTCCTGGAACTTCCCGTGTCTGGTTCCCGATCACTCAGTCTCCCAGCTGAGAGGGCACCTCCTCCGAGAGGCCTTCCTTGACCAGCCCCCCAGTTCTATGTCTCCATATCACCTTGTTCTTTCTTCACACAGCCTAACATTTTCAGATTTTGTTTGTTTGTTTGTTGATTCGGTCTTCTGCCCTTGTCTGTGACGACAGAGACCTTGTCTTCTGGTTCACCGCTATATCCCAGAGCCAAGACCAGTGTCAGGGACATCGTGGGTGCTTAGTGAAGAGTCTCTGTGGGCATCTTCAGTAACTCAGTACTTTCTTTTTAGGATTCCAAGTCACAGAGAGACAACTACTTGGAGTCTGTAGACAACTACTTGGAGTCTGTAGACAACTACCTGGTGTTACATGAAGCATCGCCTGATCAGAATTCAGAAACCGGGTCCTGGTGTGGGCTGTTGCTCGCCCACTCTGCTGTGGCCAGTGCTTCATTCAGACGCTCCGCCTGGGGCTTGGTTTCTCAAACTCTACACCAGGGGGACATCCCCATCCAGTGCACAGAGTCCTTGTGCAGATGAAATGGTGCCGGGACATAATGGGATACAAATGTGAGACTGTGAGGCTTCAACCCGCGAAGGTCTTTCAGAAGCCAGAGCATACCATGGAAGGAACACAGAGGAGGGCATGTTCCAAAGAAAGGAGGCTTCTCCAAATGTTGAACTCTCTGACGGGGCAGCCCTGGGGACTTGTTAGCTAGTGGGGGTGGAATTTTTTCTCATTCTTACTCTTCCAGGAAGATTTTTGCCATAGTAGAGTATAGTTATTTTTAGCAAAATAACTGTTTCAGACAAGCAAGGTAACTTTTAATCTCCTAGTTATAAATGCTGTGGGCCTAAAGAAAGAAGGCTTCTTGAGGTGCTTAGTAGAGGACTTTAGTGATGTCCTGCCCCTTGGGGTGGCTTCTCAGGTGGCTCAGCGGTGAAGAATCCCCCTGCCCATTCAGGAGTTGTGAATTCAATCCCTGGGTCAGGAAGAGCCCCTGGAGAAGGAAATGGCAACCCACTCCAGTATTCTTGCCTGAAAACTTCCATGGACAGAGGAGCCTGGAGGGCTACAGTCCATGGGGTCACTGAAGAGTCAGCCATGACCTAGTGACTGAAAAATGACAAAGCCCCTTGAGGTGGGGCCAGGCTTCACCCCACCTGGGCATGTGGACTGATGGAATGGAGGCTGTCAAGAGTTAGGGCCAACCCATGCCTGGCCACAGGAGGGGCTCTAGTCCATAGTGAGGCCCCTCACAGAGTGAATTTTTGAATTTTTTGAAGCATAGTTGATTTACAATGTTGTGTTAGCTTCTGGTATGCAGCCAAGTGATTTTATATATATTTACTTTTTCAGATTACTTTCCATTATAGATTATTATAAGATATTGAATTTAATTCTCTGTGCTATACAGTAGGATCTTATTATTTATCTATTTTACATATGGTAGTGTGTATATATTAATCCCATGCTCCTAATTTATCCTCCCCCTTCCCCTTTAGTAACCATAAATTTGTTTTCTTTGTCTGAAAGTCTATTTCAGTTTTGTTGTTCAGTAGCTCAGTTGTGTCTAACTCTTTGCTACCCCATGAATTGCAGCATGCCAGGCTTCCCTGTCCTTCACCATCTCCTGGATTTTGTTCAAACTCATGTCCATTGAGTTGGTGATGCTATCCAACCATCTCATCCTCTGTCACCCTCTTCTCTTCTGCCCTCAGTCTTTCCCAGCATCAGTGTCTTTTCCAATGAGTTGGCTCTTTGCATCAGGTGGCCAAAGTATTGGAGCTTCAGCTTCAGCACCAGTTCTTCCAGTGAATATTCAGAGTTGGTTTCCTTTTGGATTAACTGGTTTGATCTCCTTGCGGCTCAAGGGACTCTCAAGAGTCTTCTCTAGCACCACAACTCGAAGTCATCAGTTCTTACACACACACACACACACACACACACACACAACATTTTCTTTATCCATTCATCTGTTGATGGACATAAAGGTTGCTTTACTGTCTTGGCTACTATAAGTAGTGCTGCTATGAACATTGGAGCTCATGTATCTTTTCAGGTGGGAGTTTTTGTCTTTCCCAGATATATGTCCAGTAGTGGGATTGTAGGATCATATGGTAGTTCTATTTTTTCTTTTTAAAGGAAATTCCATACTGTTTTCCATATTGGCTGCCCCAGTTTACATTCCCACCCATAGTGTAGGAGGGTTCCCTTTTCTTCACATCCTCTCCAGCAGTTAAAGAATTTTTAATGATGGCCATTCTGACTTGTATGAGTTATGATTTTGATTTGCATTTCTCTAGTAACTAGTGATGTTGGGCATCTTTTCATGTGTCTGTTCACCATCTGTATATCTTCTTTGGAGAAATGTCTATTTAGGTCTTCTGCCCATTATTTTATTTTATTTTATTTTATTTTTATATTGAGCTGTATCAGCTCTTTATGTATTTTGGAAATTAATCCCTTGCTGGTTGCATCATTTGCAAATATTTTCTGTCAGTCAGTAGGTTGTCTTTTCATCTTGTTGATGGTTTCCTTTGCTGTGCTAAAGCTTGTAAGTTTGATTTGATTAGGTCTCTTTCTCTTTTTAAAAAAATTCCTTTTGCCTTAGGAGCCTAAGAAAGCTTTGCTCTAAGAAAACATTGTTCTAAGAAAGCATTGCTGTGGTTTATTTCAGAGACTGTTTTGCGTATGTTCTCTTCTAGGAATTTTACGGTGGCAGGTCTTCTTTAATCAGCCATGGGTATGAGGACTCATTTCTGAGCTCTCTATTCTGTTCCATGGAGCCGTGTGTCTGCTTTTGTGCCAGTACCATGCTGTTTTGATGAGTGTAGCTTTGTATATTATCTGAAGCCTGAGTGGGTTACGCTTCTAGCTTTGTTCTTTTTCCTCAAGATTGCTTTGACAGTTCTGGGTCTTTAGTGCTTCCACAAATTTTAGGATTATTTGTTGTAGTTCTCTGAAAAATGTCATGGGTGCTTTTATAAGGATCACATTAAATCAGTAGATTGCTTTGGGTAGTATGGCCATTTTAACAATATTAATTCTTCCAAAAGTCTGTGAATTGTTGACTCATTATCCTAGGCCCCGAGGGTGCTGGGAAGAGCTGGAGGGTTTGGGTCAGGACCTTTGGGAATGAGTTAGCCTTAAGCCTAGTGGTGGCAAGGACAGGGCTCAAGGTTCGCAGAGATAGCTTCACATCTGGAGTGTTTCTCTGCTTGGACCTCCCTCCCTTTCTGGACCTCTCTGTGGACTCCTTGGGCCCCTGGCTTTGCATCTCCTGGAGCCTCCATTCTGCACACAACCCGATGCTGGCATCTGACCTTCTCTCCCTCTTGAGCAGCATCTCCCACACAGCACAGTCCCAGGAAAGGTCATAGACAACCTGGTTGGCTAGAATGTTTGTCATGCAGCTGGTGGAAGAGCTTGCTTTGTCTCCACTGTCCTGCTGCTGCCTTATCTAGTCTTTTCTGTGTTCACTCAAACCTCCATCTCAAAAGTTTAGCAGGAGAAAAAGGAAGATTCCCTATACAAGAAAGTGAAATAAGCAGTGAAGTTGGCTCAGAATATTAATTCAACCTATAAGTTTGACAACATTGATGAAACTGGCTAGTTTTTAAGTCACACACTATCCAAGCTCATGTAATAAGGAATAACATGATAGTCCTAAATCTATTAAAGAAACTGAATTTTTAGTTTAAACTTGCCCTCATGAAAGCTCTAGGTTTTAGGAAAAAACTTAAGAGAAAATCTTTGTGGTATTAGGAGTTCTCAGATCCAGCACCAAAAATACAGTCAATAAAAGAAAAACTGATAACTTGGATAAACTGATAAATATTAAAATGAAAAACTTTTGCTCTGAGACATATCCTGTTAAGAATGAAAAGACATTATACAGAATAGAAGAAAATATTTGCATATGATACAAATGAATGTATTTACAAAACAGACACAGACTCATAGACAGATAACAAATTTATGGTTACCAAAGGGGAAGGTGGGGAGAGGGATAAATTAGCAATTTGGGATCAGCGGATGCAAACTGCTACATATAAAATAGATTAACAATACTGTCCTACCTGTAAAGCATAGGGAACTATTTTCAATATCTTGTAATAAACCATAATGGAAAGAAATATGAAAAAGCATATATCTATATATGTATAACTGAATCACTTTACACCAGAAACTAATACAACATTGTAAATCAATTGCACTTCAATTAAAAATTTTTGAAAATTTCAATTTGCATAACTGACAAAGGATTTGTATTCAGAATATACCGAAAACTCTCAAAAAGCATCAATAAGAAAACAAAGAGATCAACTTTTAAAAAGTTGGGCAAGTGATTTGAACACACACGTCACCAAAGAAGATATACATATGACCGTTAAGCCCATGAAAAATTGCTCAACATCATTAATTATTGGAGATATGAGATATCTCTACATTTCTATTGTCATGGCTAAAATAAAAGAAACCCAAACTGACTATACTAAGTTTTGGTGAGGATGTGGAGTGATTGGAACTCCTGTATGTTGCTAGTGGGAATACAAAATGGTACAGCCACTTTGGAAAACAGTTTCTCCATTTCTTAATATAAACATACAGTTAGTTACCACATGAACCAGCAATACACGTCCTATTTACTCAAGAAAATCGAAAACACATTTGCATGAAAACTGTTATGCAAATGTTTCTAACAGCTTTATTCATAACTGTAAAAAACTGGAAAACCCCACATGTTCCCTTTTTTTTTTTTTTTAAGAAGTTATTTATTTGACTGTGGTGGGTCTTGGTTGAAGCACGTGAGATCTTCAGTCTTTGTTGAGGCATGCGGGATCTTTAGTTGTGGCATTCCAATTCTTAGTTGCAGCACATGGGGTCTAGTTCCTTGACCAGGAATTGAACCCAGGCCCCCTGTATGATAGCTTGGAGTCTTAGCCACTCTACCACCAGGGAAGTCCACCCCATGTTCTTTAATAGGTGAATAAGTAAACAAACTTTGGTCATCTCTCTAACGGAATACTACTCAACAACAAAAAGGAGCAAGGTAATGATATAGCTGGGTTGCACGGGGGAGCAGAGGCTCATATAAGCTGGCCTTTGGATACAGCGGAATTAAACTGGTCATCCTTTGATCATGGCATCGGCATCATGCTTTTCTCATAGTCCATCCGTGAGGCTTATGGCTTGGCTCCAGATAGAAATCTGTGGCACCAAAGGGCTCCACTATGCTGTACTGAGTCTTCTCTTCTCAGATACTGGCCAGGAGGCTGGGAGTGGGAAACTAGGAACTAGTGCTAAGAAGGGGGTAACCCAAACCTCATGGCTCTGGGAAGCTTTGTTTTTGTTCCATGGAGATAGGTGCTCATCCCACCTGTCCTTGGACTCTGTTTCCTTCTCTCTGTGTGTACTGGAAGGTAGGATGACTTAATGGTAACTGTATAGGTTTTAGTGTCAGAGAGGCTTTGGTTTAACCCCAAAAGCAATGATCTTGGACAAGTAATTTAATCACTTTTGGTCTCAGTTTTTTAATTTCTGAAATAGGGGCAAGACTAGTACTTATCTCATGGGGTGGCTGAAGACTTAAATGATAAAAAGCATGTATAGTGTGAAGCCTAGAGCCCAACATGTAAGCATACACATTAAATGGCAGATATTATTATAGTTGTCTTGTTAATAGTACTTATCACGTTATAGCATGATGATCTGTTTACATGCTTGCCTTCTTTTCTAGACTAGGGACTTGTTGAGGACAGGAACTGTATATTGTTGATTTTTATACCTGCAGGGGCTAGCCCAGTGCCTGTGGGTAAAAGGTGCTCACTGAATGTCAAGTGAATGGATGGATTGTTTAGTTAGTAGTTAGCTGAGGGAGGGGATACTGAAAGCCTTTCTGTCCATTACCATCACCATTATCAGAAAGCACCCAGGAAATAATTATTATCTCATGGAGCTTGAAGGCATAAGCTTCACTCTGGCCTTCCTTTTTTCATACCTTCCTTCAAGTCGGGTCCTGATATGGGCTGTGGTTGCCTGCTCTCAGACTCACTCAGCAGCTTGAAACCCCCTGGGGCTCCTCTCTAGCTGCTTCAAGCATCAGCTGCCTTTGTTCCCTTCAGCCCGGACCCACATCCCTTCACTTAGATAGGGAGAGGGCTGGAGGCAGGAATCACTGGTGTGTCTTCAGTTACAGCGGTGATGTGGGGCTTGATCCTTTTTCTGAATGGGCTGCCAGCCTCTTTGGGGAGCTTGTATGTGCTGTACCAGCAGTAATGGGGTTCTGACGCCATCCAGAGACTCTAAGTTGACTAGATTAAACCTGATGAATTGTGTTTATAATTAGGTACATAGTGAGTGGAATACACGCTTATGTCAGCCTCCTGGGATCTAGGAGGGCGATCTTCAGGCTCTGCCCTCGGTTCTGTTCAGTTTGCATTTATATCAGGGATACAGATGTATATGTTGAGCACATTATGTTCATTAAAATTTGTAGTTTGGAGACATATCTCAACACGTTGGACCAATAGGCAGGAACTCAAAGGGATAAATGTCAGTTCGTGCTTTTAGGCACCAATAATCCAGTAATGGGCATGCATAATGAAGTGGGTTTAGTTTAGATGAAACACATAAAAAAGACCTGGGCTATAATGCAAGGCAAGTTCAGTATGAAACCAGGAATGTGATGTGTCTACAAAAAGGTTAATGCTCTCAGGTCACATTAACAGAGGTACAGTTTACAGAACAGAGGAGGTGAGTGATGCTTTTACTCTCTGAGCCAGCTGACCTCACCTTGAGTGTGGTGTTTAGTTCTGACGCTCATGTTTTAGTAAAGATGTTTACAATTGTAATGTGAGTGAAGGGCAATCAGAAGGGTGAGGTAATTTAATGCCAGTTAATGGCTACCCACTCCAGTATTCTGGCCTGGAAAATTCCATGGACTGTATAGCCCATGGGGTCGCAAAGAATCAGACACGACTGAGCGACTTTAAAAAGATTTACATATATATATATATAAATAAAATGGTTGGAGAGATTTAGCCTGAAGAAGAAAGATTTGCTGGGTTCACCACAGCTGGCAATACTGATAGGGATTCCTTGTGGAAGAGGGATTCAATGATCCTCTGTCTCTAAAGCGGTGCTTTACAATAGAACCTTCTGTGATGATGGAAATGTTTTACATCTATGCTGTTTAATAGCTACTAGAAAGATGTGATTTTAAGCAATTAGAATGTGGGAACTGAATTTTAAACTTAATTTTAACTAATTAAAATTAAAACAGCCAAATGTGGCTACCATATTGGACAACATGCAGCTCAGAGGAGAAATAAAAGAATAGAACAGAGGTTAGCAAATTTTTTTTCATTAAAGAGCAAAATAGTAACTATTTTGAGCTTTGCTGCCCATATGGTTTCTGTTGCAGCTACTCAACTCAGCCATTGTAGTGTAAGAAAATGGACCATGTATAAAAGAATCCGTTCCAATGAAACGTTATCGATGGACACTGAAATTTGAAATGATCTAATTTTAATGTGTCACAAAATATTATTCTTTTAATTTTTTCTGTTGTTCTAAAGATATAAAAACCATTCTTAGCTCACAGGTTGTACAGAAATGAGTGGCCAGCTAGATTTGACCTGCGGGCTGTGGTTTGCTCACACTGGCTTAGCATGTGGGTGGAAACCTTAGTGAGTTACATGTGAGTTTAGTTAAGGAACATAATGATTAATTAGAGGTAGCCAGGGAAAGAAGGAGTGTCTTCAGTAAGTGGTGAGTTTCTTGTTACTAAAGCTTCAGGTATCAGCTGGATAATGAGCTATCTGGCAAGGGGTGATACAGAAATGTGTCTCTCTAATACTACTTACACTAAAATTCCCTCCTAATTCTGTAGGAGTATTAAATCAGAATGACATATGACTGCGCTAAAATCATACCTGCTTTTTTAAGGGAAACAACTCATCTTCCCTCAGTTGGTACTTACTCTCAGCCCCCTGCTGCTGGAACAGGGACTATTTTGGACAGGGGCACTAGCTTCATTGTTTCAGCAATTCTCCCGAGTGTTCGGGGACGCCTGGGATGTGCCTTCCTGGGGGAGCTGGTTTGTCCATTTGTGTGCAGCCCAGGAAAGGTCCTGAGACCTTCACATCCTAGGAGAGGACACCTTGCTGGCTGTACACACCTTTGTTCTGTTAGTGAGTCTCCCTGGACACACCTGGGGACAAGGTGGTCGGGGTTAGGAAGCGTCCCTTCTAGCTAGTTCTTTCTGTGGCTGGGTCATGCCTCATTCTGTGACTGGAGATTGTCACTTCTAATATTCTCCCCTCTAGACAGATGGGGAAACCATTGCTCTCTGGGAACCTTTGAGTCTGTCCAGAATGACCTTGAGAACTCAAGTCCAATGGAGTAAGCTTGACACCTTGATTGTCCAGGAGCTGATCGTCCAGCCTTTGGATGGCTAAAGATTCAATTGTTTCTAGTACTGTCAACTCTGCTTTCTTAATTTTCTCTTCTCTCTTTTGCCTGACTTCTATCCATTTAACTTCTAATCAGCATCTCTGCCGGAATAAACAAAAGTAAAAAATAAACAGCTTTTTCCTTCAGGAGAAAATGGAAAGTGCTGGTGTGAAGTTTTAATTTTGTGTGTATGTACCTTTATCCAAAGCCCAGCCTGCTCTCGCTGTAGCAGAGTTTTCTCTACATTTTTGTGAAGCACAGGAAACTTAAAAAACCCTTTATTTTGGGGATTTTAAAAACTGAGATATTTGACATACAACATTGAGTACATCTAAGGTGTACAGTGTATAGATTTGGTATATTTATGTTACAATATGGTGGCCACTTTAGCCTTAACTAACACCTCTAGCCCATCACAGTTACCTTTTTTTCTAGTACTGGCAACAATTAAGATCTAGTCTCTTAGCAAGTATAATGTTGATAGTACAATTTTGTTGTCTATCACCACTGTACAGTGTATTCGGTGTCCAGGACTTATTTATCTGCTCTTTTAAATATGTACCCTTAAACAAGGTCCCTCTCATTCCCCATGTAGGGGATTTTCAGGCATATACAATGTAGACAGGAGAGTACAGTCAACCCCAAGTGCCCATCACCAGCTTTGACAGTGACTCCTGGCCAGTGTCGTGTCCTTGGCACCCCTCTCCTGCCTCCTGAGTTGCTTTTGGACCACATCTATAGGAAGCTTGCCACATGGTGAACTGACTCATCTTTGCACTAACATCTTGACTCTGTGTTTTCCATTTCAGATAATTGCCTTTGATGAGTTAAGAACGGATTTTAAGAGCCCCATCGACCAGTGCAATCCTGTTCATGCGGTAAGTAGTGGGTGCTGGGGACTGGAAGGGTGGTGTCACCCCAGGCCACCCAGGGCCTGTGAAGGAGGGTAAAGTTTTGATGAGTAGGGTGAGTGAAGCACAGACTTGGCCCTGGCTGCACCTCCATGCATGGTTCAGAGCGGTAGTCCCTGAGGCCACAGAGGTCTCGACTTATCCTGAAAAGTCAAGTATAGCAGTCCCAGTGCCCGGGTGGGAAAGCTCTCTGTGCTGTGGCTGTGGAGTCCTCACAGCCCCGTGTGAGTGGGTCTTGAACAGGGAGAGAGGCTCCAGGCTGTCCATCATGTTGGCGGATGTGGGAGCATCACCATGGTCATCCCCACTCTGTACTTTGCCAGGTTTCTCAGAGGGAAACTTGCAGGGGGTTGACATGCACAGCTCATTTCACTGTGTCCATCACCCAGGGAGCATTCATCTTGGGGGGCTCTCTGGGCTTGGGGTCAGTTTGCCTCCCCCTGGGAACCTGATGCAGTCCAGTTGTCTGGCCCCAGTTCAGAATGTGAGAAACCCCCTGCGCCTGCTGCTGCCTGAGTCCTGCTGCTCTGTCTGGCTCATCAGGCCATGACCACTGCTTCCATGTGCCTGGAGTGGATGTAGAAAGAAGGCTCGATGTGAGCAGAGGAAAAGGACCTCGTGTCTGCAGAGTTGGGTGGGTGCTGGCTATCTGCTCCTTGGCTCAGTACAGCCCGTGTCCCAGAGCCAGGCACCAGCCTGGCCTGTACAGAGCCTTTTCCAGACACTTCTGCACCAGAACTCAAAGGATGGAGCTCATAGTTCATGCCGGTCTGTCTCTCAGTCTGAGCTCAGTGACCCTGCATTGTGTTGAACTTCCCTCCAGGCCCTGGTATCCAGGGCTAAGGCAAGTTTTTGTTTGAATAGTTCTGTTGATAGTTTCAGTTAAAAGTTGTAGAGTGAATGCCAGTATTTACTAGTGTGACTATACATATGTGTATATATATATATATATATATAGCATATATCCATGTGAATATTAATCTGGAAGGCTTTAGTGACATCATTTAGTAACATAATTCTTTAGTGACAGGGACAAAGAGGTCTGTTCTCCTTAGCTGTAGGTCCCCTGAAGAGAGTTGTGTTATTCGGGAGGTACTAAAAGACCAAGGGAACAGACTTTGGTGTCCACTTGTAAAGTCCAGGGTTATTATTATTTAACAGTTATTACTGTTAACTTTTGGGTGGGTTTTATTACATTCCAACAACACAAGAGAAGACTCTACACATGGACATCACCAGATGGCTAATACTGAAATCAGATTGATTATATTATTTGCAGCCAAAGATGGAGAAGCTGTATACAGTCAGCAAAAACAAGACTGGGAGCTGACTGTGGCTCAGATCATGCACTCCTTATTGCCAAATTCAGACTTAAATTGAAGAAAGTATGGAAAACCACTAGACCATTCAGGTATGACCTAAATCAAATCCCTTATGATTATACAGTGGAAGTGAGAAATAGATTCAAGGGATTAGACCTGATAGACAGAGTGCCTAAAGAACTATGGATGGAGGTTTGTGACATTTTACAGGAGGCAGTGATCAAGACCATCCCCAAGAAAAAGAAATTAAAAAAAAAGGCAAAATAGTTGTCTGAGGAGGCCTTACAAATAGCTATGAAAAGAAGAGAAGCAAAAGCAAAGGAAAAAAGGAAAGATATACCATCTGAATGCAGAGTTCCAAAGAATAGCAAGGAGAGAAAAGAAAGCCTTCCTCAGTGATCAATGCAAAGAAATAGAGGAAAACAATAGAATGAGAAAGACTACAGATCTCTTCAAGAAAATTAGAGATACCAAGGGAACATTTCATGTAAAGATGGGTACAATAAAGGACAGAAATGGTTTGGACCTAACAGAAGCAGAAGATATTAAGAAGAGGTGGCAAGAAGACACAGAGCTATACAAAAAAGACCTTCATGACCCAGATAATCATAATGGTGTGATGTGATCACTCACCTAGAGCCAGACATCCTGGAATGCGAAGTCAAGTGGGCCTTAGGAAGCATCACTACGAACAAAGCTAGTAGATGTGATGGAATTCCAGTTGAGCTATTTAAAATCCTAAAAGATGATACTGTGAAAGTGCTGCACTCAATATGCTAGCAAATTTGGAAAACTTAGCAGTGGCCACAGGACTGGAAAAGGTCAGTTTTCATTCCAATCCCAAAGAAAGGCAATGCCAAAGAATGTTCAAACTACCATACAATTGCTCTCATCTCACATGCTAGCAAAGTAATGCTCAAAATTCTCCAAGCCAGGCTTCAACAGTATGTGAACCATGAACTTCCAGATGTTCAAGCTAGATTTAGAAAAGGTAGAGGAACCAGAGATCAAATTGCCAACATCCGTTGGATCATCGAAAAGCAAGAGAGTTCCAGAAAAACATCTACTTCTGCTTTATTGCCTATGCCAAAGCCTTTGACAGTGTGGATCACAACAAACTGTCAAAAATTCTTCAAGAGATGGGAATGCCAGGCCACCTGACCTACCTCCTGAGAAATCTATATGCAGGTCAGGAAGCAACAGTTAGAACTAGACATGGAATGACAGACAGGTTCCAAATCAGAAAAGGAATACGTCAAGGCTGTATATTGTCACCCTGCTTATTTAACCTATATGCAGAGTACATCATGAGAAAGGCTGGGCTGGAGGAAGCACAAGCTGGAATCATAAGATTCCAGATCACAAGCACAAGATTGCAGGGAGAAATATGAATAATCTCAGATATGCAGATGACACTACCCTTATGGCAGAAAATGAAGAAGAACTAAAGAGCCTCTTGATGAAAGTCAAAGAGGAGAGTGAAAAAGTTGGCTTAAAACTCAACATTCAGAAAACTAAGATCATGGCATCTGGTCCCATCACTTCATGGCAAGTAGATGGGGAAACAGTGGAAACAGTGACAGACTTTACTCTTTTGGGCTCCAAAATCACTGCAGATGGTGACTGCAGCCATGATTAGAAGATGCTTGCTCTTTGGAAGAAAAGTTATGCCCAAACCTAGACAGTATATTAAAAAGCAGAGACATTACTTTGCCAACAAAGTTCCGTCTAGTCAAATCTATGGTTTCTCCAATAGTCATGTATAGATGTGAGAGCTGGACTATAAAGAAAGCTGAGCGCTGAGGAACTGATGCTTTTGAACTGTGGTGTTGGAGAAGACTCTTGAGAGTCCCTCAGACTATAAGGAGATCAAATCAGTCAAACCTAAAGGATATCAGTCCTGACTATTCAATGGAAGGACTGAAGCTGAAGCTGAAGCTGAAACTCCAATACTTTGGCCACCTGATGCGAATAACTAACTCATTTGAAAAGACCCTGATGCTGGGAAAGATTGAAGGCGAGAGGAGAAGGGGACAACAGAAGATGAGATAGTTGGATGGCATCACCGACTCAGTGGACATGAGTTTGGGTGAACTCCAGGAATTGGTGGTGGACAGGGAGGCTTGGTGTGCTGCAGTCAGTGGGGGCCACAGATTCTGACACGACTGAGCAACTGAACTGAACTGAACTGAAGAAACTATATATATATGTGTGTGTGTGTATATATATATATATATATGTATATATATATATATATATATCTCCAGTGGTGATTTAGTCGCTAAGTCGTGTCCAACTCTTGTGACCCCGTGGACTGTGGCCCACCAGGCTCTTCTGTTCATGGGATTCTCCAGGCAAGAATACTGGAGTAGGTTGCCATTTCCTTCTCCAAGGATTATTCCTGTGTCTCCTACATTACGGGCAGATTCTTTACCGCTGAGCCACCAGGGAAGCCCCGTATAGAGACACACACACACACACACACACACACACATAAAACCTATAATTCTCTTAACTCTGTGAGACCGGCATCATTTGCCCAATTTAGACTCTTAACCAAGGAGCAGTGAAGTCAGAACTGGAACCCAGGTCTGCTTGTGTTCTTACCACTTCCTCTGTGTTGTAGAAAAAGATATAGATATGATTCTTTAAATACTTGTTTTTATAATCTCTTGATTCTGTGAAACAGACCGTACCCTTTTCAAGTCAACAGTGTGAAGCAGAGTTTTGTGGCAAGTTGGAAGAATCCCTAAGATCTACTTTAAAACTTACCCTATCTTGTGAAACCTGTCATTATTTAAAATTCATTTTGTTTCCATCTGCCAGCCTCATCACCCCCCAGGGCTAACTTGGTTCCTCCAGGCCTGAAAGGGTTGCACCCTGGGCCTCCTTTCATTCTGGATGTTTTTGTGTTTGGCACCAACATCACACACCTGGCCCGTCAACATCGACCAGGTGCGCAGAGCTGCTCTAGGCTTAGAGGGCGCTTCTGTTTGGAATGTCAGGGAGTCAAGAGCCTGTTTTGCTTCCTCCTGGTGGCCTGGGCTCAAATTAGGAATGGCTCACTTAGAATACCTAGAGTTTCTTGTGTCCTGCCCCTCAAATCCATCATGTGAATTCAACACCAGGGTGCAAGAGAGTTGGTGAAACCATGAGACAGGTTCATGATGCCCGTTTCCATCTTACCTTGGCAGTTTCCTTAGTTCGGGCAGAGCAAAGAAAATTAGGACCAGTGTATGTCCAGTGGGAAGCTGCTGTACAAGGTCAGTGCAAGGACAGGACCTGCACAAGGACAGAATGCTCAGTAACTGTTTGTTGCTGAACGAATGAATGACTGTTGAAGGGCGAGGTTGCAAAGCAGAGAAGTTGAACCTCAACTCTTTATTCCTATTATGAAAGCCACATTTGTTCACAAATATAGAAAAAAAATTTATGCTTACCAGGGGTGGGGAAGAGGGGGGATAAATTGGGAGACTGAGATTGACACATACACACTGCTATGTATAAAATAGGCTTCCCTGATGGCTCAGTTGGTAAAGAATCCGCCTGCAATGCAGGAGACCCCAGTTCGATTGCTGGTTTGCGAACATCCAGGGAAGGGAAAGGCTACCCATTCCAGTATTCTGGCCTGGAGAATTCCATGGACTATATAGTCCATGGGGTCACAAAGAGTCGGACATGACTGAGCAACTTTCATGTTCATATATAAACGATACTTATTAAGGACCTACTTATAGCACAGGGGACTCAATATTTGTAGTAATCTGGGAAAGGAATCTTAAAAAGACTAGATATATGTATGTATATAACTGATTCCCTTTATCATACACCTGAAGCTGACATAGCATTGTAAGTCAACTATACTCCAATAAAAGTTTAAAAAAATTAAGCCATACATCTTATCAGTTAATGAATTAATTAAGGAATCTGGGCCCCAAAGGCCAGACATCTTATAGATAGAGTAAAGCCTTTAGCATTGTATAGGACTCCTGTTTGATATGTTTAAAAGCCCTGATGGAAGAGTATTAGGCACGTTCCCCCTGGATTTTATGATGTTATTCCCCGGCAGGAACTTAAACTTTGGATGCCTCATTGAACCCATCCTTAAGCTCTCGGGGCCCCCGTGGAGTCTCTGCAGCAGCATCTCGGGCTCAGGTGGCTTGACAAACTGCCTCACTGGTTGCTAATTGTAGTCCTGGACAAATGTGTGTTACAAACAGTTGCTGATTGGTGTGGAGTATTTGTAAATGAACATGCATGAGGTCCACTGGTTCTTTTTTTTTTTTTTTTTTTAATTTTTATTAGTTGGAGGCTAATTACTTTACATCATTACAGTAGTTTTTGTTATACATTGAAATGAATTAGCCATGGATTTACATGTATTCCCCATCCCAGTCCCCCCTCCCACCTCCCTCTCCACCTGATCCCTCTGGGTCTTCCCAGTGCACCAGGCCCGAGCACTTGTCTCATGTACCCAACCTGGGCTGGTTATCTGTTTCACCCTAGATAATATGCATGTTTCAATGCTGTTCTTTTGAAACATCCCACCCTCGCCTTCTCCCAGAGTCCACAAGTCTGTTCTATACATGCATGAGGTCCACTGGTTCTTTAGATTTACGCTGTAAATACTGTTGGACCCTTTGGTTGACCACCAGCCCCTGCTTCCAGCCAGTGGGAAGAGGAGGAATGGTTTGTTTTTACTCTTAGTTTCTCATGGTAACCCTTTCCCTTTCCTTTTATCAGTGGGACATTTAATATCACTGTAAGTAAGGAGAAATGTTGTCCTTCAGAGGACCTGGCTTGCTGGAGAAAGAGCTAGCGTGTGTCCTGAACCCCTCTCTTTCATCCTTGGAATCTCACGTCTTTTCACACATTCTCCGTTTAGGCAGCCTTGATACCCAGCTGTGTGTGTATGTGTGTGTGTGTGTGTGTGTGTGTGTGTGTTCGTTTGCTTGTACACGTGCAAGCACACATGTGTGTTGAGGAGGATGTGGTCTGTCTTCCTAGCCATGTGGACGCTAATATGTGCTGATGTGGGCTCTTTCCTCTGGGCTTAATGGATGCACAGGAATTGCTATATTTGTGATTTAATTAGAGAAATTGAAGTGGCCCAGCCACCTGTCTTCTTGCGATCCAGGAGGAGCCTCATTATCATCATGTCTGCCGCAACCAAATTGCCTTGGTAATGAAGCACCGGGAGATGCCACAGCTGTGTTCAGGGTGGCCTCGGCAATCACGGAAGTCACTGCGGGAAAGGGGAGGCAACATTCAGTGTGTGAGCCAAGCATCATCACCTGCCCACCCCTGGGGCATTTTTCCATGGCAGTGAGCCAAACTCCAGAGATGGACGTCTTGAAAAATTCTTAGCCTGGGGGCACTGCTGGTGTCTAATTGAGTGGGAAGATTGCTTCCTCTAAATACAGTCACTTTAGAAAAATAAAGTCAAGGGCAGAGAGCTTCCCCACCTTACACACTAATCAGGCACATATGCTCTTCGAGACTTGAATGGGAAACCCTCTAGGAGGCCTGACTCCAGGCTTCAGGACATTCATGAGCATGTGGTCCCTGTTCTTAGTTTGACTGTCTTACAGAGATACGGAGGTTGTAGGAAAAAGAAATAAAGAAACCTGTGCTGGACTGAAAAGAAAGCTGAACCCATGCTGGGGAAGTTGGGTTAAGAGCAAATAACTGTAACAAGGTAGATAGAGAAAAGCTTGAAACTCTTATTTCTTTCAGTTTTATTAAGATATAATGAACACTAGCAATATATTTAGTTTCAGGTGTATGGCATAATGACTTGACTTGCATATGTTGCAAAATAATTGGTTAACTTTGCAAAATAAATGGTTAGCATCCATCATGTCGTATAGATGTGCAAGAAAAATATTTTCCTTGTGATGAAATTTTTGGGATTTATTCACTTAGCAACTTTCAAGTATGCCACATAGCATGTTAGCTATAGTTATTATATTATACTTTACATCCCATTATGTGTCTTATAACTGGAAGATTTTAACTTTTGACCGCCGTCATCAAATTCCCTCTCTACCTCTGGTAACTGCAAATCTAATCTCTTTTTTTTCTATGAATTTGTCTTGTTGTTCTTATTGTTTTGTTTTTAGATTACACATATAAATGAGATCATACAGTATTTGTCTTTCTCTGATATTTCATTTAGCATAGTGCCCTTGAGATCTGTCCATGTTGTCACAAATGGCAAATTTTCCTTTTCATGACTGAATAATATCCGATTATTCATGTGTATACCACAACTGCTTTATCCATTCATCTGTCAATGGACACTTAGGTTATTTCTATGTCTTGGCTACTCTAAAAAAGCTGTTATGAACATAATGGTGCAGATATTTCTTCAACATAGTAATTTTGTTTCCTTTGGATATATCCAGAAGTGGAATGCTGGATCATGTGGTACTTCTATTTTTAATTTTTTGAGGAACTTCCATACTGTTTCCCATAGTGATTGTACCAATTTACACTCCTACTAACAGTGTAGGAGGGTTCATTTTTTTCCCCCACAGCCTCACCAACACTTGGTATCACTTGTCTTTTTGATGCTAGTCATTCTAATGGATGTGAGGTGATATCTCATTTTGGTTTTAATTTGGATTTTCCTGGTGATTAGTGAGATTGAGCACCTTTTCATGTGCCTGGTGGCCATCTGTATGTCTTTGGAAAACTGTCTATTCAGATTCTCTGCCCATTTTTAATTGGTTTATTTGTGTGTCTTTTTGTTGTTGTTGTTGTTGTTGTTCTTGAGTTGAAATTCTTCTTAGCAAAAGCTTGGAGCTTGAAGGTCATGGCTGGGAGGGGTCTGTGGTGGACTCTGACTCCTCCACTAGGGGCTGAATGTGGGGTTTCTCGTGTTTTTCCAGCAGAAGACCTAACCTCCCCTCTCTTTTCTTTCTTGTGCCTCCTGATAGAGGGAGCGGCTGAGGAACATTGAGCGAATATGCTTCCTTCTGCGAAAGGTCAGTGCAAGTGCCCCATGCCGAAAGGGTGGATGGTTACATGGTCATGGGTGGTCACACAGTGAAAGGGACTGGTAAGGCTGAATGCCTGCTTCGGTCCCTGTCTCCCCACAGAGGCAAATGATGGTGGGGGAGAAGGGGGTGGGATCAGTTCTTTGGAAACCTCCAGAGACAAGAGGCACTAATTAAAAGGGTTGGCCATCAATCAAAGTGTCAGGACAGCACTGGGTATTTGCAAGTGCCCTCTGGTTGGATTTTGAGGTTCTTTATCTTTGCTTGATGATGGATGGCCCTTACAGCTGATAACTACTTCACAGCCTTTGTTCCTGTCTGATGCTGGGCTCAGAAATGCTCCCGCCTGGCTCAGCCAAGTTTTTAACTGGTTGTTGGGTTTCATTTGAGGTTTCAACCTGCCACTCAGCTTTGCAGTTTGATTGACAGCATCATCAGGAGTGTTGGAGGGGTGGGATGGGAGATGTTATTAAAGGGGGAGCCAGGCATTCAGAGAGTTTCTCTGAATGAATGATCAGTAGGTCACAGCTGCCCTCAGTGCATTCAGAGAGCACACGTGTGCACGCATATTCATGTATGCTTGTACAGCTTAAGCTTAGTATTTAGCAGGGCTCTATGATGTAGCTGGGAGACCCCTGTGTCAGAGAGATAAGTCTGCCACTCTCCAGTAAGGAAAGCATATACTTTTTGTAGTGAAGTGTGGAGAACAGCAACTTGCATGTAAAACTAAGTGTCCATTACCTTGAGCCAAGGGACATCCCTGGTCTCTATTCAGAGTGGATGGGGTACAGGCTGTAGGAAAGCCACGTGTCCACCCAAAAGGAGTTTTTGAGCCTTATGTGAATAGGAGAGAAACCAAATGCCATGCCAACATTGATGGAAGGGAAAGAATTTTGCAAGCTTTTGGTTTTTTCCCCTATATTTCAATAATGATGCCTTTCATTGGGAGAGAGAGCTTAATCAAGAAGTCAGTTATTTTTCTAGCTAATTACTCGTCCTTTACCATTTTTCAAGAAACTCAGTATGTCAGGGTTCTGCATCTGCTATGACACAGCAGGGAAGTAAGCTCAGATAATGAAAATACTAGTGATCCAAGGAATAAAGAATGATTAAGAAAATAACATATGACATTTGGTGTTAAGGGGCATCCCCGATGGCTCAGTGGGTAAAGAATCCACCTGCCAATGCAGGAGACATAGGAGATGTGGATTTGATCCCTGGCTTGGGAAGATCCCCTGGAGGAGGAAATGACAACTCACTCCAGTACTCTTGCCTAAAACATCCCATGGACAGAGGAGCCTGGTGGGCCACAGTCCAAAGGGTCCAAAGAGTTGGACATGACTGAGCACACATGCATGCATTTGGTTTTAAGAGTGGTTCACGAATTTGTAGATTATTTTCCCAGAGAATGACTCAGACACCAGTAATCCTCTCCAGGTGTCACTACCGTAGTCTCCAGTTTATTTTTTAAGACTGATACCCAACGTCTTTCAACTCCAAGTTCCCCACGCCCACCCATTTAAAATGTACCATCCTGAGTTCTCTGGCAGAGCAGTAGTAACCTCTATCAGTCACATTTGAGCCTTGCTCACTTTTCTGTGTTGCTTGACCATTGACTCTAGCCAGACAGCAGGCAATAGCCTGTGGCTGCCTCTGCCAAGGTCCTGTCTTACAGCCCTGTGCTCTCCAGTCAAATCTTACTCACCTATTTCATGCATGGTTGGTTGTATCTGTTAATCCCATGCACCTAATTTGTCCTTCTCCTCCTTCCTCTCTCCTTGGGAAACCATACATTTGTTTTCCATGTTTGTGAATCTGTTTCTGTTTTGTATATAGATTCATTTGTCTTATTTTTCAGATTCTACTTAGAAGCTGTATCATATAGTATTTTTCTTTCTCTGTCTGACTTACTCAACTAAAGTATATTTTTCTAGGTCTATCCATGTTGCTGCAAATGGCAATATTTCATTTTTTATGACCAATTAATATTCCATTGTATACATATATATATATGTATATATATATATATATATATATATATATATATATATAGCATGTCTTCCTAAGCCAGTTGTTTATTGATCAGCACTTAGGTTGCCTTCATGTCTTGGCTATTATAAATAGTGCTGTGAACATTAGGGTACCTGTATCATTTTGAATTAGAGTTTTCATTTTTCTTGGTTATATACCTAGGAGTTGGGTTGCTGGATCATATGGTAGCTCTATTTTTAGTTTTTTAAGGAATCTCCATACTGTTTTCCATTGTGACTGAGCCAATTTACATATTCCCACCAGCAGTGTAGGAAGATTCCCTTTTCTCCCTTTTTACCATCTCCAGCATTTATTATTTATAGACTTTTTAATGATAACCTTTCTAACAGGTATGCGGTGATAACTCATTGTGGCTTTTTTTAGAGAAATTAATTGTATTTAAAAATATTTTATATTGGCATATAATTGATTTGGGGGGCTTCCCAGGTGGCTCAGTGGTAAAGAATCCACCTGCCAGTGCAGAAGATGCAGGAGACGTGGGTTCAATCCTTGAGTTGGAAAGATTCCCTGGAGGAGGAAATGGCAATCTACTCCAGTATTCTTGCCTGGGAAATCCCATGGACAGAGGAGCCTGGTGGGCTACAGTCCATAGGGTCACAGTTGGGCACGACTGAGCAGGCATGCTTAGTAAATAGCTGATTTATAATGTTGTATTAGTTTCAGGTGTACAACAGAGTGATTCAGTTATATATACATATACATGTATCTGTTATTTTTCAAGCTATTTTCCCATTTAGATTATTACAGAATATTGAGTAGAGTTCCCTGTGCTATCTGGTAGGCCCTTGTTGATTATCTATTTTAAATAGATATATTTAAATATAAAATAGATATATTTAAATATAAAATATATCTATCTTTAAAAAGATATATTTGTGGTGTATATATGTTAATCCCAAGCTCCTAATTTATTCCTCTCCCCTTTCCCCTATGGTAACCATAAATTTGTTTTCTAAGTCTGTTTTCTGAGACTTAGAAAGTTCATTTGTATCATTTTTTTAGATTCCACATATAAATTAATATCATATGATATTTGTCGTTCTCTCTCTGACTTACATCACTTAGTATGGTAATCTCTAGGTCCATCCATGTTGCTGCAAATAACATTATTTCATTCTTTTTAATGGCTGAGTAATATTCCATTGTGTACACGCACACAGACACACACACAGACACACACATCCTCTTTGTATATCCATTCCTCTGTCAGTGGCCATTTAGGCTATTTCCATGTCTTGCTTATTGTAAATAGTGCTGCAGCAAGCATTGGGGTGCATGTATCTTTTCAAATTATGGTTTTCTCCAGAGATAAGCCCAGGGGTGGGATTGCTGGGTCATATGGTAGCTCTATTTTTAGTTTTTTAAGGAACTTTTTTTAAGGAACTTCCTTACTCCGTAGTGACTATAGCAATTACATTCCCACCAAACAGGGTAGGAAAGTTCGCTTTTTGATGATGGTTATTCTGACAGATGCAAGGTGATACCTCATTGTGTCTTTGATTGCATTTCTTTAATAATTGGCGATGTTGAACATTTTTTCATGTGCCTGTTGGCTTATCTGTATGTCTTCTTTGGGAGAATGACTATTTAGGTCTTCTGCCCATTTTTAAACTTTTTTTTTTTTTTTTTGCTGCTGCATAGTGTGAGCTGTTTGTATATTCTGGACATTAATCCCTTGTTTGTCATATCATTTGCCCATATTTCCTCCCATTCCATAGGTCATCTTTTCATTTTGTTGCTGGTTTCCTTTTGCTGTGCAAAAGCTCTAAAGCTTGTTTAGATCCCGTAATAGTCTTTTCATTTCTTCATTTCAGCAGTGTCCATGACAGAGCACAAATCTTAAATCTTACCACATTTGCTACTTACATCAGGTTTGTGTTTTAAAATCGAATTTAACTCTTTATTGTATTCATTATTGACACAGAAGGTCTCTAAGCTCCAGGTTCTATCCCATTCCTTTCCTCTGTGTTTCTGCCCCTCCCCTCTTTGTAGTCTATATTTTAACCTTACGAATAAATTCTCTCTGCCTGTTCTGTACCCTTCCACTGGCCACATGATGTAGGGCGGTGGCAAAGTGTGTGGGCTTCTGGTACTTCCCGCCTGTGCCCAGATTCTCTATGTCACCCTCAGTGTGACTCTGAAGTGGGGGTGGTAAGTTCATCACCCTCCTCGTGGAGTTGTGAGAACTAAATGAGATGATACATGTGTGTCTAGCTCATAAGTACTCAGCACGTACTAAATGTTATTCTGATTATCCTGACCCTCAGCTACTGGCTAAAATTTCGTATAACATCCCCAAGCATATCCACAGTGCTTAAGTAACCCTGGATTGGCCACGGCCCCTCACATTTTATGGGGGTGAGGGTCATTTGACATTTAAGCGGAGTCACGGGGCAAGAAGGCCTGCCTCCTCCCTCCTGGCTAGTTCTGAATGGGTTTCTAAGTTCAGATTCCCCAGCTGTGAGCATGTGCTGGAGGAGGTGGGGAGGATGAATGGGTTTCTTTAGCACCACCACCTTCTGGGAACTGTACCTTCCAAGAAATTTCTTGGAACTCGTCTCCTAAGTGCCCCGGAATGTGATGCATCTCAGCAGTTGATTGTTGTTAAACCACCTCCTCAGCTTTCTCGGGAGAAATGAAGGAATTTTCAGAGTGGATCCGTTTTTAGCTCTATAATTATCAGAAAATGTGTTCTTTGGGTAGTTGTCTGAACTGCAGGATTCTTGTGTCAATTTGTGCTTATGATTCATTTTTTTCCACTTGCCCTCCCCACCAGGCGTGCTGTTGCTGAGGGTCACAGTCAAGTGTAGAGAGCCGGGCGGAGTATGGAGAGCCGAGGTTAGTTAGACGGCCTTTCTCAGGAAGGGTTCTCGTGTGGAGGAGATTGACTAGGGGCCTCGTGTTGCATCTCCAAGTTCAGAGACTGGTTAGAGGAAATAAACTTAAGTGAGAGCCTGAGAGTGGCATAGAATGAAGAGAAACTTCATTCATAAGCAGCTGTCATCTAACTTTGGGTTTGTTCATCTCAGGGACTAAGAAAAGTTCACCTCCCTCGGATGAAGTTAGCCTGATGTCTGAGATGGTTTTGAGTTAGACTGAACCTGCCTGAGAGGTTTTGGGATGTCCCTTTGGTTTGACAAACCCTTGATTCTCCATTTCACACCCCTGATTTCCCCAAGAGTATGTCTAGTCTCTCTGCAGGTTTTCTGGCTGTGGTGGATGTGACAATCTCTCATGGATGGGTAATTTTAGTTTTTCCATTGAGCAGTCGCAGTGGGATGTGAAAAAAGAGGATGAGTGGGTGGGGGTTGGGGGTGGATGGGGGTGCTGAATTCACTGGGTAGGTATAACCAGTCTGGTGCAGGGGGCCAGGTGCTCCAAACTTAATTCTGGAAAGAACAAGCTGGTATTAAGGCCACACGTGTAACAACTGATGACCACTTAGGCCCCTCTCTGTTCCATGCTTGTCAGAACCACACCTCTGTCTTAGGGAGGACATCATGGTGTGACCTGAAGCTGAATGGTGTGAACCTGGATTCACTGCAGAAATTCTTCCATGTGGTCTGGAGGAGTTGGGAGATTAATATGACACTTCTGTACTCCAAGGTCAGTTTGTTAAGTAGGAAGATTCCATTATTGTTCCAAATTCTTTATCCTCCCCCATATTCAAGTCTGGCTATATAATTTGTAGGGCCCAGTAAAAAAATGAAAATTTGGGGCTCCATGACAAAAGTTTATCAGTGATTTTACACCACTGATAGCAGAGCATTCAACCAAAGGTGGGGCCCTCCTGAGTGTGGGGCCCGGCTGCGTCTGCCTGGGCGGCACGCCCCTGAAGCTGGCCCCGCCTGTGTCCACGACCTTTGCACATGATTTTGCAGTTCTTCCTGCTGGAAGCAGAGTAGATTTCCCCTCCCTGCTGATGTAGGGTTCAGCCATGTGACGGGATGTGTCCTCTGGAATGAGGGAGGACTTTTGAGTGTGTACTGAGACATGAAGAGTAATTGGGCATTTCTTCTTCCTTTCTTGCACTTCTAACATCCCCAAGGCCAGCCCACTGGTGCAAGGAGCATAGGAGGCATGAGATACAGACTTGAGTCTACCTGTAGCCCAGAGCCAAACCCACTAGGTGACTTGACACCCAGTCAACCTCTAGATACATGAACAAGTATAAATGATGTTTTAAGCCACTGAATTTTGGAGTGATTTGTTATGCAGCATTATTATGGCAATAGCTAGCTGATACTTATATGCTTATAAGCATCTCCCCATAAGGTGGGGGGGGGGGAATCTTTTTATTTTTTAAGAGATTTCATTCTGTGGCAGAGATCAGCCATTTGCTGACTCTACAAATTTATAAATAGACACTTTCAAACTCTGTCCCAATTTCTTTGACCTAAGAGGAGGCTACTAAATGGATTTATATACCAGAACTTGGAGAAGGACTCATGTCACTTTGGAGCACAAAATTTGTCATGCATTAACTATGTGGAAGAATGGCAAAGACAATGCCTTTTCTGTAATCACTGGCACTCCTGCCACAGGGATTGGCTTGATTTCAGTCTTTTTAGCTGTTAATGTATTTCTTCCTGCAGGGCTCTGGAGGGAATGGTGTATTTTCATGGAGAGACATACTACTGAGAAAAGGGATGCAGAAACTCAGAGGCAGTTGTGTGGAATGCCTTGGAGAGACCATCCTTGGCTCAAAAGTTTTCCAGATGAGAATTCTATGTGGCTTAGGGAATGTCCAAGGCGTGACAATACTGCTTACCTTTCTTGAATGACTACCGTGTGCCTTTAAAAGGGTTGACTCTCTTAATCCTCACAACAATTCTATGAAGTAGCCATGATTAACATCCCCAGTTAACAGGTGAGGAAATCAGGCTTAGAGAGTTTCAATACATGTATCCTGGACTGTCCTAGGTCATAAGCGGGTAGAACTGGGGTTT
Source organism: Odocoileus virginianus (assembly GCF_023699985.2). Taxonomy (NCBI): domain Eukaryota; kingdom Metazoa; phylum Chordata; class Mammalia; order Artiodactyla; family Cervidae; genus Odocoileus; species Odocoileus virginianus. The sequence continues at coordinate 50,960,847 of NC_069684.1, read as the reverse complement.
GAAGGCAAGTCTGTTTGAACACAGTCCACAGTTTCAATCTCCACATTAAAGGAGGAATTGTCAGTTCTCTTTGAAACACACTCCTCAGGGACCACCACCACAGCAATATTGCTCAGCTGTTTAAAGGGAAGATACAAATACCAAAGCTCCAGAGGGCCTCAGGGACCCTATCTTATGCTTAGCTCACTGTGATGGGACCAAGCGGATCTCTTTAAGACTATTTTCTAATTCTATTTCATTTCTTGGTGGGATCATTCACCCCTGGAGGGAATGTTTGAAGAAAAGTAAAAATACCCTGGAACAGAACTTGCAACTAGTTCAGAAACTGTGTCTCATGTATAATTTATTTTCAGATGCCTTCTGTGGCAGACTCCTTGTTAGTCAAAGGGAAACGGGGGACATTTGACTCGCTGTGTAGATAGTGGTGCTGTCACAGGGCTGCTGAACCAGAAGCTGGAGGAAGAGCTCTGTCCTCGTTCCACTCCACTCCCAAGGCTGCAGCCGGAGAAACCAAGGACTTCACGACAGCTGCCTTACACACTATTGTTGTTCAGCTGCTAAGTTGTGTCCGCCTCTTTGCAACCTCATGAACTGCAGCACAGCAGGCTTCCCACATGGGCCCTGGCTTCTCACTCTAATCTGGGAGAGCTGGTTGGCCCTATCCTTGTTAGGTCTCCATTGCCATGATGCTAGCTGCTCATGTCAACCATGATTTATATTTCCTGTAAGTCCCTGAGTGATCTGGTAATTCCACTGATCTTGGCTGGGCTTGTGGGGAGAAGGTGTTCTTCTGGTCTTGGCTGGGCCTCGTTCATATATCAGCCTGCAGTCAGCAGGCTATAAGCTAATCTAGGATGCCCTCAGCTGGGCCATCTCATTTTCCAGAGGCTATTCCAGACTTATTCTTGTAGTGTCATAGAGAAGCAAGAGAAGTGGAAATACATAAGCATTTTTTCAAGCTTTGTATTTCATCAAATCTTGTGCTCAGTTGTGTTCAACTCTTTTTGACTGCATGGACTACAGTCTGCTAGTCTCCTCTGTCCATGGGATTCTCCAGGCAAGAACACTGGAGCAGGTTGCTATTTCCTCCTCCAGGGGATCTTCCTGACCCCAGGAATCGAACCCATGTCTCCTGTGTCTCCTGCATTGGCAGGGGGATTCTTTACCACTGAGCCACCTGGGAAGCCCGCGTCAAATCTTCTAGTGTCTTATTATTGGCTAAAGCAAGTCACATGGCCAAGCCCAGGGTCACAGTGGAAGGGACTACAGAGTTCCAAGGCAATGGGCATGGATACAGGAAGGCCACTAATTGGTGCCATGACAGTGAAAAGTGTTAGTCACTCATGTTGAACTCATTGTAACCTTATGGACCGTAGCTCGCCAGGCTCCTCTGTCCATGGAATTCTCCAATAGCCATTCCCTTCTCCAGGGGATCTTACCAACTCAGGGTTGCCACCCGGATCTCTCACATTGCAGGCAGATTCTTTACTGTCTGAACCACCAGGGGAGCCCAACCGGTGCCCAAAATGCCATCACATCCCTACTACTTAAGTTTATCTTATAAGCTGGAAGTTTGTACTTTTTTGATCACGTTTATCAAATTTACTCTCACTCTTCTGATAATCAAAAATCTGATCTCTTTTTATTAGCTTTTTCTTGTTGTTACTGTTTTGTTTTTAGATTACACATGAAAATGAGATCATACAGTATTTATCTTTCTCTGACTTATTTCACTTAGCACAATGCCCTTAAGTTCCATCATGTTGTCACAAGTGGCAGAATTTCCTTCTTTCTGTGGTTGAATAACTGTGGTGTTGAAGAAGACTCAGAGTCCCTTGGACTGCAAGGAGATCCAACCAGTCCATCCTAAAGGAGATCAGTCCTGGGTGTTCATTGGAAGGACTGATGTTGAAGCTGAAACTCCAATACTTTGGCCACCTTGTACGAAGAGCTGACTCATTTGAAAAGACCCTGATGCTGGGAAAGATGGAGGGCAGGAGGAGAAGGACAGAGGATGAAATGGTTGGATGGCATCAGTGATTCGATGGACTTGAGTTTGAGCAAGCTCTGGGCATTGGTGATGGACAGGGAGGCCTGGTGTGCTACGATTCATGGGGTCACAAAGAGTCGAACATGACTGAGCAACTGAACTGAACTAAACGGAACTGAATATTCCACTATAAACATATATACTGGAGGAGGGCATGGCAACCCTCTCCAATATTCTTGCCTGGAGAATTCCCATGGACAGAGGAGCCTGGTGGGCTAGAGTCCATGGGGTCGCAAAGAGTTGGACATGACTGGGTGACTAAACATATAAACATATTTACTGCAACTGCTTTATCTGTTCATCTGCCGGTGAACATTTTGCTTGTTTCCATGTCTTGGCTGTTGTTAAAAATGCTGCTATGAACATGAGGGTGCAGATATCTCTTCAACATAGTGTTTTTATTTCTTTTTGGATACATACCCAGAAGTGGAATTGCTGAAGCTCACTCATATGATAGCTGCATTTTTAACTTTTTGAGAAGCCTCCATACTGTTTTTCATTGTGGATGTGCCAATTGACAATCCCACCAACAGTGCACAAGTGTTCCCTTTTCTCCACATCCTCTCTAACATTTGCTATCTCATCTTTTTTGATGCTAGTAATTCTAACAGGAGTAAAGTGATATCTTATCTCTTCCCTCCAGAAATATGGTAGATTGATGGCAAGGTCACCTAGCTCACAGGTCTGGTTCCAGAGCTCATGCTTACTCCCTTTCCATCTTGCTGTCTTGGTCTGTAGGAGCTGGTAGCATTGCTCACCTTTTATAGAGCTTCTGTTGATCCTAGGAATCAGTCTCTATGAGTCACTCACCAAGAATGACCATCACTTAGTTTCCCCTGTAGTCTCCACGGACCACGCAGACCAGAAAAAAGAGGCCAGTCAACTTATTGAATTCACTAGCAAAGCATATTCTCAAAGGCTGACCTAAGCAGACTTATGGATTCTCAGTAGTTCTGCTATGAGAAGTCACAAGTCATTGACTGTACTGACAGAAGTCATTTGGTTTTCTGCCACACTTTCTCCTTTCTTTAATATACAATGAAACTCCAGGTACTGTAGGATGTGATGGAAGCAGGAAAGCATATTGGTTTACAGGTCTGACTGTAAGTAAAAGATAGAAGGGAGCCCGCTCTGTCTGAGGGGAGTTCGACCGGGCTGAGAGTGGGGTGGAAGAGGACCCTGCCTCATAGAGGTGTCTGGGGATGCAGGCTCCTCCTGCTTTCTGAGCTCTGCCATCATTAGGGCATTTTCTTGTCCATGTGGTTCATGAGGGCATCACACCATGGTGCCATTTCAAGCAGCAGGGCGGAGGGGTAACAGGAAAAGGGCCGCTTCAGTGAAGGACATGACCTGGAAGCTGTGCACATCACTTCCACTGAATTCATCAGCCAGATCATAGGCAAATGGCTATATCTGGTCTTTTTTTGGGGGGAGCCTATATGCTTAGCTCCAGATCAGGGATTTTATTTCAGAGAGCAGGGGGAGTGGATGCTACAGGACAGCTGCCTTGGTTTCTGGGAGAAATTCAGTCAGCAGAGTGGCCAGTGCAGGGCACCCAGCCACTGTCAGGCACCCTGGAACTCCAAGGGCAGTGTGACGTGGGCAGTGGGGATGGGGGCAGAGAGACTCAGCATTAGAGGTTGAGGTGCTGTCTGGTGGTACCTGGAGGAGCCTGGACATGGTGGGGGTAGAGAACGGAGCCAGGGAGTCCTGGGTATTGGCCTTGATGAGCTCCAGTGAGAGCAATCTGAATTTCTTCATTCATTCAAGCAGAATTCATTTAGACCTGCTGCGTATGGAGCTCTGTGTTATGTGCTGACAATTGTTGTGTGTGTGTGTGTGTGTGTGTGTGTGTGTGTATCTGTGAGATGTCTCAGTTGTGAAGACATCAGTCCAACTAAAAGAAGTCTCATTTTTTTCTCTGATTTCCTGCCTGAGTCTGAAACCTCTGATCTCACAATGCCTCGCATTACAGTCACTCATACACCTTATCTTCCACAGTTGATTCTTGAAGGCAGGGATCATGTCCTCCTAATTTTTCTGTCTGCTGTGTTGCCTAGCATGGTGTCTGATTCATGTTAATTAGGTAAATGGATTAGTGAGCATGAGCCCAGCAACCACACAATGGCTTGGATTATTATTTTCTTAATGTATGCAGTAGAATTAGCATTGCTGAGCATGGGATTAAGGCAAGTGAAGGAGACCAAAGAAAGGTCTGTGGCAGGTGTGATGGGCTTTGTCTTGTCAGAGCATCCCTCGCTTGCCAGAACAGCCCACTAAGCATGAGAATGGATGTTTTGGCCAAAAAGTTTGTTCAGGTTTTTCCATTATAGCAGCTAGAAAACCCGAACGAACTTAATGGCCAACCTGACAATTAGCGGGCTGGTTCTCAACCTTGGCTGCACACTGGAATCACCTGGGGAGCTTAAAAAGTACTGTTCCTGGATCCCACCCCCAGCGTTTCTGCTTCAGTGTTCTGGAATGCAGCCTGGGCATTGGCAGGGGTGGAGGGGGTGTTGGAAAAACTCCCTAGGTGATTCTAATGTGTAGCGAGGCTGCAAATCACTGAGTTGAAGGGTAGGCCAGGCTTCGGCAATGCAGGTGAGGAGGCATTTTCTCTTGCTCAGTCCCCCAGAGTATTATTTAGAGAGCCGTAATTTTCTAAATAGTACCAGAGTAAAAGCAATAATTTACCAGCGGGTGCCCAGGTGGACTAAAGGAGTGAGGGCCTAACTTTCTGCTTCCTGGGAGATGCTCAACCCAGCAGGAGATGCCTTGCAAGTAATGGGCAGACAACTTGTTTTTCTCTGTGGGAGCTTGGCTTCTAGCTGCTGCCTTTTCCAAAATGCGATAAGTGAAAATTCTGGTTTTCCACCCCCGAAATGCTCACCCTTCCAGATACTCATTCTTGTCCTTTCCAAACTGCTGAAAAAGCAAGAAACATTTCTGGGTCACATTTCTGGGCCACAGAATGTGCCGGTATCACCGAATCCTAGTGGTCTCTGATTCCCTGTGGTGCTGCCCAGTCTCTGTCTTGCCCTACAGTTAGAATCGGGTACCAGCCTCCGCCCAGGCAGGGCCCACAGAGAGAGCCCTGAGACTCAGAAGAGAACTCCTCTGGGCTCCCCGGCTTGTGCTGAATTGATTCCCATGCTCCAGATGCATCTGCTCCCTGAGGAATAGCTGTATTGCTGCATTATTGTGCTGGCTCCATTTGCAACTTCTATGGGATTTGTTATTCTTTAAGAGATTTGGGGCATCGGGCCTCCTCCAGCACAATTTCACTGATTCCTAAGCTGTCTCTACGGCACAAACAATTACAAAACACATGGGGTTTTGTTTCATTAGGATAAGACCAGCCAATAGACAAGAAAATGCACTGAATACGTTAAATGTGCTATACAAATGCAAAGTGCCATTATTACAAAGGGACAGAAAAGCCATACTGTTCCCTTTCTGTGTCTGCCACATGGTCCAAGCAGTGATGAAATTCTGGAAGACAATGGTCCCCGATTATAGCACAGGGAGTTGGGCGGGCAACACACAGCAAAAACAGCTCTGCTATTGTGGCCTTTCTAGTGGTGACATCACTGCCCTTACCACTCAGCGCATCAGCCTGAAGTGGTGCTGGTGTCACTGGTGTCCTGGTAGGAACTGAATAAGGGAGCCGCTTAAGCAAGATCCCCGCTCTCGGGAATGTATACACTGTTCAGATGACGTCAGCAGGATGGACTGAGGAAATGACCAACAACTCCTCTCCTATAATCCTCTTTGTATAAACTATCACACTTAAACTATCGTATAACTGTGCTACTTCAAATGCTTTTTGATATTGTTGATGCCCACTGTTAACAGAAACCAAAAATGATGGACATTGGGTTGTTTTTGAGTACTTGACATTTAAGTTATTCGGTTGTCAATATTGTCAACTTGAAAGGAATTCATCGTGGGAGGGCAAAGTCAGAAAGACTATTCTTTCTAAAATGTCTGTTTTCCTTAGTCCACTATAATGTTGGTGCGGGCGGGGTCCTTGTATCTTGTTTCCTGCTTAACACCTGACCTAGAAGACAGCACCTTTTCAGTAATTCATTGCTGGCAGAATGGCTGGATATCCTCTGTGCTCTACCCACAGCCTTGGATTTATTCTTACATCAACTCTGTGAGGTGGAGGTGGGGACCTGAGACCTGAGGGCTTACATCACTCAGGTGGGGATGCTGGGTGTGGATTCAAATCCAGCTCTACTGTCCAACGCCTGCCCTTTCTAGTCCTTCTTACGTCTCCATGCACTAGGGATTAAAAGCATGTTTCTCTGCATTTCCCAGGACAGTTCCACACGTGAAGATTGCAGAGTACACTTGGGTACCACCCTCTGACCACTGGCATTTATCCATTCAGACAGTCTCCTGTTAGTCACACGCATGTGTGTGCCCTGCCCTTCTCCAGTCTGACTACCAGAAAGAGGCACAGGTGTCGACAGGGCGGGCTTCTCCTGAGGCCTCTGTCCTTGGCTTGACATCGCTCTGGGTGTCTGTGTCCTAATGCCCTCTTCTTGTAAGGACACCAGTCATATTGGATCAGGGTCCACGGTAATGACCTGATTTAACCTTAACTATGGCTTCCCAGATGGTTCAGTGGTAAAGAATCTAATTGCTAATACAGGAGACACAGGAGATATGGGTTCAGTCCCTGAGTAGGGAAGATCCCCTGGGGGAGGAAATGGCAACCTGCTCCACTATTCTTGCCTGGGAAATTCCATGGACAGAGGAGCCTGGCAGGCTACGGTCCATGCGATCCCAAAGAGTCGGACACAAGTGAGCAACTGAGCACACACACGTACACACACACATTGATTTAAAGATTTAGATCCCCAGATTCAGTCACATTCTGATCTGATTACTGGGAGTTAGGACTTTAACATGTAAATTTTGGGGGGAAACACAATTCAACCTGTCACAGGATCCATATGGGTACCAGGGAAGAGTTTTTATGGCAACAACATCCCCTTGGTTAGGAGCAGTGATTGGCCTTCCCTTGAATTCTGCTCCTTGACAAATAGCAGAGTGAAAGGTTAGCCCCTGGGTTTAGATTTCTGGAGCATTTTTTTATCATGCACAAGTGTTATCCAGGGAAAGAGAAGGCAAGACTGATTTTTTATGTTGGATTTTATTGGATGTTTATCAGAATAAAAAGCAAGCTTGTTCTGAGCAAAGCCTGTGAAGAAGTGCTCCCATCATTTTCCAGGAGAGAGGCTCCAAACAGAAAGAACAGGGCCTGGCCTCTTTGAACTGTCACACCCCTTGCAGGGAGCAGCGTGTGGAGCCAGTCATCCAAGCGTAGAGAGTTGACTCAGCATACACTGGACAAGGCTGGGGTCATTCATCATTCTAATTAGCTTTGGCTCCTTTCTCCTCAGCAGGCCAAGGGTCAGGACCAAATCCATGTATGCATTGTGAGCATTTACAGAAGGGTCCGTTACTGAGGATGGCTGAAGTTATATAATTATTGTAACTATTTTTTGTTTGTAGGACATCCCTTCCCAGGAGATCCCAGGCACTTCCCTGCCCAGAGTCTGTCACTTGGTAGCAGGACAGCGTGACCCATTCCAGAGCTGGAGGAAGTCATAAGGAACACTGCCCACCCATAGTGCCCGCAGGCTGCACAAAAACGTCACTATATACACGGCTCTAGGGAAGGTTGAAGCAATGCAGAGAGTGACAAGGGGGCTTGGGTTTTTTCTTTGCTGGAGGAGGTGAGCTTACCTAGACTTTGAAGATTTGTCTTTAGTGACTTAAGGGAAAATTTTTACATGACAACAATGTTTATTAAATTACTGTATGTGGCCTAGAATATGCCAGATGTCATCGTGCAAAGCACTTGACTGGGTCATCTCACTTCATGCTCATCTCTGATGTGGATGCCATTCTGATGTAGGCATCACTCTGGTCCCCTTTCACCAATGAGCATATTGAGGGCAGAGGGATTAAGGAACTGAAGCTAGGACATGCAAAGCCAGGATTTGAATCTAGGTCATCTTACCTCTGGGCTCTGGTAAAGAATCACCCTGCCAGTGCCGGAGACTTGAGTTCAATCCCTGAGTCGAGAAGATGCCCTGGAGAAGGAAATGGCAACCCACTCCAGTAATCTTACCTGCAACATCCCATGGACAGAAGAGTCTGGTGGGCTACAGGATCCTGAAAGAGTCAGACATGCTTTGGGTTTTCTTCATTGATGATTTTAATTGTAGAAGTTGTATCTCCTTGTTTTAACTAGAAAATGATGCTCAGTTAATTAGAAGTAAATATTAATAAGCTCCCAACTCCTCTCTATTCCTGACTCTTTGACATAACTAATGTTAAAAGCTTGGGTCTCTGCTCCTACTTCATGCACAAACAGAGACAAATGCACATAAGCACACACACACACGTATTTGTATATTCACTCAGATTTGGCCTTTTGCCTTTTTTCCCCAATAATTGAAAAAAAATTTTTCCTTAACTTTTTCCCCCACATACTGTTTTATTATGGACAACCCTCTAGATCACTAGAGTACTATAGATCTAACTGTTTTAAAAATAATGACAAACTCTCATAGTATTCCACAGTGAAAGTGGAAGTCACTTAGTCGTGTCCGACTCCTTGAGACCCTATGGACTATAGGGTCCATGGAATTCTCCAGGCAGGCTGGAGTGGATAGCCTTTCCCTTCTCCAGGGGATCTTCCCAACCCTGGGATTGAACCCAGGTCTCCTGTATTGTGGGCAGATTCTTTACCAGCTGAGCCACAAAGGAAGCCCAAGAATACTGGAGTGGGTAGCCTATCCCTTCTCCAGCAGATCTTCCGGACCCAGGAATCTACCTGGGATCTCCTGCATTGCAGGCGGATTCTTTACCACAGTCCACCCAGTTTGTTCAGTCATGTCCATATTTGTGGACTTTCTGTCTCTTCTCAGTTTTGTTGATTTGGCCTGTATTGGTAACCCTGCAATAAACACCTTTGTGTGTTTATATCGCAGGAGGGAGATTATCAGGTTAAGTGAGTGAGTGAAGTTGCTCAGTCGTGTCTGACTCCTTGTGACCCCATGGACTGTAGCCTACCAGGATCCTCAGTCCATGGGATTTTCCAGGCAAGAATACTGGAGTGGGTTGCCATTTGTACTCTTAAATTTTCTGGATTACTTTCCCAAAAAGGTTGTGATCAGGAAGTTGCTCTCACAGACCTGAGCTTCTCAGTCTGGGCAGCACATTGGAGTCTCCTGGAGAGCTTTTAAATTCCAGGTGCAGAGGCTCCACCCGTAAGAGTGTCTCACTTAATTAGCCAAGGGGGCATGGGCAGTGGTGTTTGCCAGAGTTGCCCAGGGGCTTCTCCTGGTCTGGCAGGGTGGAGGGCTTCTTCTGGTCCGGCAGGGTGGAGGGCTTCTCCTGGTCCGGCAGGGTGGGGGGCTTCTCCTGGTCCGGCAGGGTGGGGGGCTTCTCCTGGCCCGGCAGGGTGGGGGGCTTCTCCTGGCCCGGCAGGGTGGGGGGCTTCTCCTGGTCCGGCAGGGTGGGGGGCTTCTTCTGGTCCGGCAGGGTGGAGGGCTTCTCCTGGTCCGGCAGGGTGGGGGGCTTCTCCTGGTCCGGCAGGGTGGGGGGCTTCTCCTGGTCCGGCAGGGTGGAGGGCTTCTGAGAGCGGTCTTTGCAGACCCTAGGGCCCTTTCTTCCCTCTCACTTCCCTGTCTCTCCCCTCATCCCTTCCTCCCTCCTCAGGGCCCTCTCCTCGTAGGTCAGGGGAGTTTTCACTGCAAGCTGCAGGTAATATCCTTCCCCCAGCAGCCTCCTTCTAGTCACTGCCCTGGTCCCGCAGAAACACACTGGTTGGAAGGGCTGACATTAGCAACTTGCAGCACATCCCCTCTGGAGAGCCTTCAGGACCTTTGAGAGCCTTCCAGCTCATGCCGATTTGGAACACTCTCTCTGGGAGAGAAGGGGCTGTGCATCACTTCTCTTTCAGGACCAGAAAAGGGAGGACGTGCTGTCCTCCTGCTCCGTAGGTGATGTCATTTTCATCCCGCAGTCTACAGACCTTCCTTTCTTTCACCTGCAGCCCACCCCTTATCCCCTGCAGTATGTGCACCGGCATGACCCACACGGCTGCCTCCGGGACAGCAGCCCAAGCCCTCACCGCCCCCGCCCCGGGGTTACACAGACCACCAGAAAGAGCCAAAGCTCTCTAACTTCAGCCTCTTTCGTGGCCTGATTGGCACGTAGCTCTCCACTGCCATCCACTGCTCACCTTGAGTCAGAACGGTTAGAACGCCCCACGGCTGCTGTGGGGAGCTTCAGAGCGGCGGTGACTCAGGTGTTTTATACACAAGCGGTGTGTGTGTGTTTGGCAGGGGGCTGGGGTTGTGGGTGTGCCCGGCGCTCGCCTAGTTCTGCTGAAATGCCCGTGGGATGCTGACCCAGCCCATGGCTGGCGCTGGGGCTGGTAGAGTCTTGTAGCTGGCCACTGCCTTTGTCAGGCCCACGTAATTATTAACTGTGATACTTCATGTTTGTGAAGGGCTCTGTTTTTCAAACTTGGCTGCACACTGGAATCCTTTGGGGAGTTTTAAGAAATTTTGATGCCCGGGTTCCATCTCCAGAGATTCTGACTTAATTGGTTTGGCATAAATCCTGGGAGTCAGGATTTTTAAAACCTACCCCCCACCCCCGGGTGATTATAATAGTCAAGTTTGAGACTCTTTGCCAGGCAGGGTTGAGCATTCAGGTTCACTACTGCATGTAAGTGCCCTGTGTGGCCTGGCTGCTGTGGCCCGGTGGGTCTTGGGACCGACTTCCTCCTTGACCCTGCGCCTCCCTTACCTAGTGCAGGGCTGGGTGGGGTGCATAGACACCTGGTCCTTAGCTCCCCCCAAATCTCCTAGCACCTCCAACAGTTGGAAAAGGCTTTCAGCTGCTGGGATGGGTAGGCTTTTAGAGGTCAGAAGTGTTTCCAGCTCCAAGTTTTCATGCCTGCCTGAACCAAGCCCCTCTGCAGTGTTTCATAAAATGCTGAGGCCCTGGCCCCACCCTCTGAGTTTCCAATATAGTGGTGAGAATTGCACATAGGAACTTAAATTTTTTTTTTCCTTGGGGGAGGGAGAAATGTCAAATGGAAGGGAATGTTTTAAGAGTAAAATAATGAAAAATTGATACAGACGATCTTATTTACAAAGCAGAAATAGAGACAGATACAGAGGACAAACCTATGGATACCAAGGGGGGAAACGGGAGTGGGATGAATTAAGGAGATGGGGACTGACATATATACACTATTGATACTATGTATAGAACAGATAACTAATGAGAACCTATAGCATAGGGAACTCGGTGCTCTGAGGTGACCTAGATGGGAAGGAAATAAAAAAAGTAGGGCTATAGGTATATGTATAGCTGATTCACTTTGCTGTTCAGTGAAAACTAATGCAATATTGTAAAGTAACTATACTCCAGTAATTTTTTTTTAAAGAGTAGTATAATGAATACCTATAATGTAGTCTTCACCAAAAGTTATCACTCACCATGTTTACTGTATCTGTTGTCCCCTCCCCCAGGTATGTAGCTTTTTTTTTCCCCTGGACCATTTAGTTGCACATGCTATGACACTTGACCCCTGAATATACTCTCCAGCATAACCACACTACTGTGATCACACCCAAGGCCATTGTCATCATAATGTTATCTGTTACTAATCGTTGTTTATAGTCACATTTCCTCTTTTTTCCCAATAAGTTCTTTATGGTTTTTAAAAAATATCCAGGACCCAATCAGTTAGCACACATTGCATTTAGTTGCCCTATTTCCCGCTTTCTCCTTTAATCTGAGAGAGACTCTCCATTTTTTTTTTTTTTTAATGACACTGACTTTTTGGAAGCATCTCTGAATATGGGCAGTTTTTTAAAGTTCCCCACACATTCCCAATGGGCAGCAGCAGGGTTGAGGAGCCTTGCAGCAGCAGACTGTGCAAGGTGTTTTTCCCACAGGAAGGTTTATGTGGGGGCCGCTGGAGGCTGCCCCTTGCTGCTTCTCAGTCCTCAGAGAGGGCGGCCCTGCTTGCTGCTTACAGCCTGTGTGCACGGCACAGCCCTGCGGCATGATGTCACCAGCCCCTCTGATCACTACCTTCTCTGGGTGCCCAGTCTTCACCTCCTCCTTTTCTCTCTCCTAGCATCTCTTGTGCCTGTTCTGTGTTTTCTGTGCTGGATCTTCAGGGTCTAACTGCTTGATGTGTGACAGGGGTGTGTCTGGTCTCTCCAGCAGCAGCTGCAGTGGGTGGTCAAGAAGTCTCTACAGAGGGGGTGGTTCTTCTTAGGCTGCCTGCTTCCCTGCTCTAACCACACCAAACTAAGCTCCATTCACTTTCCCTCTTCTGCTCATTCTTCCTTCCCCTTTTTTTTTTTTTGGCTGAACCTACCTATTCTTTAAAATTCAGCTCTTGTCACCACTTCTGGGAAGCCTTTTGCTTCCTCCCTTGGTTGGGGTCTGGCCCCTTCTGTGGGGTCCCCCAGCCCCTGGGCTGATGTCTGCCCTAGGGCTTACCAGGCAGCATTGCATTTCCCTCTCCCCGACTAGACCATGAGCTGCAGAAAGGACAGGGACGGAATCTATTGTAAACCGAGCTCCCTAGACCTCAGCATGGTGCCTGCACCCTATGGGTGCTGAGTCAGGGTTCAGTGAGTGAATGGAAATGGAAGTTGGACCCAATTCTGAGAATCCAGTAGTCACAGACTTCTGAGTTACAATCCTAAAATATTAGAGCTGGGAAGGGCCTTTGTGAATTCCAGTCCAGCTCCTTCCTGTGAAGAAAGACAAATATTCAGTGCCCCAAAATGGCAGAGTCAACTCTAACTCTCTCCCCTCTTTACTCAGAGTCCTTTCCTCCCACCCACCTTTATTTCATTGGGCTATTTATTCATTTCATATTTCCAAGTCCTATTGACTTTCCATCATTCACAGATGGATAATCCTTCATATTATTGTCTACTACGGTATCTAAACTCCAGTTGGCTCTCTCTCCCTTCTGACCATGGAAAAGAGAAGTCCATTTTCATGCGAGTATAAATAAGATGTAACCAGGAGAGTAGATTTGTTGGATGAAAACCAACAATCACAAAACCACTCCTCAGCCTAGAATAAAGGCTCTGTGCTTCTTTGGAACATCACAGGGACCCCCCTGTACTACGTGGACAAGTGATGGTTCACCATCAAGTTCGTAGATGCGGTTTTTCATTTCTCCTTTCTCCTTGTGGAATTGGCCAACTTGCAGTGGGAGTCCAGCAGCACTGGCATTACCTGGGAGCCTGTGATACATGCAGACTCTCAGGCCCCACCCAGATCTACAGGATCCTGGTCTGCGTTTTAACAAGCTCTCCAGGGGCTCTGGATGCACATTATTTTGAGCAGCACAGCTGAGACCCTGATTGTCAGATACAGAACTGACTGGCTACACTGTTCTTCAGTATTCTCTGAGCGCCCGCCGTGTAGCCTGGAAGGAAGGAGCAGCAGGCGTGAACGCCTTGCCCCACAGACTTGCCTGTCCCACCTCGTCAGTTCCCCACTGCTGACTCGGTATCCGGCTGGCCTCTCCCCACAGGAGAGTGGCCTCTCCCGCTGCTTGCAGCTGGCCGCTGACATCCCTACACCGCCCTGCCGCACGCCTCACTGGTTGCAAGTGGCTTCTCCACTGTTCAGTGTCCAAACTGCTCTGCCGTTTCTCAACAGTGACCACGTTTGCTTGTGAGTAGATGGAGCCCATTAATGCCAGGTTCCTATCTCTTTCCTGCTCTTCTTTCCATCCTCGTCTCCCAGAGCCTTCTCTACCTCCAGGCCCGTCTCTGCTCCTTCCATGGGTTCCCTTGATTCAGTTTCCTTCTGACTCCATCTGGAGCATATCCACTAGTTCCCTCTTTCTGGAGTACCTTCTTTCTCATTGCGATCCAACTCTTTTTTTTTCCCTCCCATCTTCAAGTACATCTAGTCTCCGTTGTTCTAAACCATTTCACTGACCTTGGTAACCCTTCATATTGCCAGCCCACACATTTCTTCTTTCAAATCTTGCCACATTCTGGGAAGAGTCATCAATCCCCCTTGCCTGCACTTCCTTACTCCTACTTATCTCCGAATTCCTTGCAACTTGCCAGATGCTTCTTTCATTCAATTGAAAATGATATCTTGAAGGTTACCAACGATGTCACAAATCTGGTAGATCGACTTCTTCATTCCCACTCCCTTGACTTTTCCGTAGTGTGACATTTCTAGACACGCCTTCTTTTTGACTTCCTGACACAAGACCCTCTTAATTTTCTTTCTGTCTTGTGTCCACTCATCTCTAACTCCTTTTTGACTCCTCTTCCCTCACACTCCAAATGCAGGTGTTCATTCATGTTCTGCCTTTGACCTTGTTTTCTTCATGTTCTATACTAGGAGTTGCAGTCGGCAGTCTATGGGTCATATATGGCCTGCAAGTTTGTTTTGTTTGACCCTTTTTATATTTTAAGAATCTGAAAAAAAAAAAAAAAAAGAAAAAAAAAAAAAGAATCTGAAAATTTCATACAAAAATCTGGATTTTCAGCTTCTTTTGGGAAAATAATTGCAAGGGACCTGGCAGTATTGGAACCATACCCCTCAAGGCAACAATCAGCTGAAGTGAGGCAGTGATGACACCTTCAGATGGGAAGTGCGTTTTTCAGTTAACCTCCACTTCGACCACTCCCCCAACCTGCCTAGCCCTGTATGCATTTGAGTGTAAGATTCTGCTTTCTCTGAGCTCATCCCTCTCCAGTGCTGGAGCTTCTATCATCATTCATCTTAGAGTGGCCCCCAAACCTATACCTTCTCTTCTGCTCTGTCTTCCTCTTGAATTCCAAGCAAGCATTTGAAGCCATCTATTGAGCATCTTTACCTGGTTCTACTCCTTGTACCTCAAGGAGTGCTGATGAATCACACTTCTCCTCCTCTTTCAGTTGAACCAGTTGAGAACAGACATGAGTTTAGGTGAGGATGAAAATACAATGTCCTATCCATCCAGCTCCATGGATGGTCAAGGTAGGGTTCCGGCACCTTTAGTAGTGAATACCAAAAAGGGGTGGGCTCATCGAGGCTTGTGTCGCCATGCAAGCAGGCTTTAGACCTTGGCCACATAAACCTACCACATGCTTGCAGGAGTGGAGGAAGAGAATGAATGAAGTTTAGGGACAGGCAGTCCCTAAAGCAAGAGAAGCCAGGCCACACGCTTCCTCCCTAATACTTCCCTAAGATGTGGAAACTGTTGGTTAAATTCCTATTTTATGGGTTGGGGCAGAGAAAGGAATTGAAGGGCTCAGAGTTCTCCCTTTTTTCACCTGTCCATAAACTTACATCTACTTCTGCTTTATTGACTATGCCAAAGCCTTTGACTGTGTGGACCACAGCAAACTCTGGAGAATTCTTAAAAAGATGAGACTACCAGACCACCTGACCTGCCTCCAGAAAAATCTGTAGGCAGTTCAGGAAGCAACAGTTAGGACTGGATGTGGAACAACAGACTGGTTGCAAATAGAGAAAGGAGGACGTCAAGGCTGTATATTGTCACCCTGCTTATTTAACTTCTATGCAGAGTACATCATGAGAAATGCTGGGCTTGAGGAAGCACAAACTGGAATCAAGATTGCTGGGAGAAATATCAATAACCTCAGATATGCAGATGACACCACCCTTATGGCAGAAAGTGAAGAAGAACTAAAGAGCCTCTTGATGAAAGTCAAAGAGGAGAGTGAAAAAGTTGGCTTAAAACTCAACATTCGGAAAACTAAGATCATGACATCTGGTCCCATCACTTCATGGCAAATAGATGGGGAAACAATGGAAACAGTGACAGACTCCAAAATCACTGCAGATGGTGACTGCAGCCATGAAATTAAAAGATGCTTGCTCCTTGAGAGAAAAGTTATGACCAATCTAGACAGCATATTTAAAAGCAGAGACATTACTTTGCCAACAATGGTCTGTCTAATCCAAGCTATGGTTTTTCCAGTAGTCATGTATGGGTGTGAGTTGTACTATAAAGAAAGCTGAATGCCGAAGAATTGATGTTTTTGAACTGTGGTGTTGGAGAACTCTTGAGAGTCCCTTGGACTGCAAGAAGATCCAACCAGTCCATCCTAAAGGAAATCAGTCCTAAATATTCATTGGAAGGACTGATGCTGAAGCTGAAACTCCAATACTTTGGTCACCTGATGTGAAGAACTGACTCATTTGAAAAGACCCTGATGCTGGGAAAGATTGAAGGCAGGAGGAGAAGGGGATGACAGAGGATGAGGTTGTTGGATGGCATCACTGACTCAATGGACATGAGCTGAGTAAACTCTGGGAGTTGGTGATGAACAGGGAGGCCTAGCATACTTCAATCCATGGGGTCGCAAAGAGTTGGACACAGCTGAGCAACTGAACTGATAAACTTACTATAGATTTACAGCCTACTCTTTTGGTTAACCACCTTGGTTAATTGGGACATTAGCTTTCATGCCACTCAGGTTTATTGCCACATCTGTTACTGGTCTGTGGATTCTGTTTCTGAAGTGCTTCATGAATTGCAACTCTCCTTCCCCAAGCCACTTCCTCAAGGGCTCTGGCTCTCCTTTCTTTGGCTAGACTATTGCAGTAACCTCCTAGGTGGGTTTTTCCTTCTGGTCTTTGGTCTGCTCCCTAGCCCTGCTCCTCAGTTCACTCTGCACATCATCGTTGAAGTGATCTAAACAAACCTTTACCATATGTGACTTTCTTATCCAATGTCTTCTTGCTTTCGCTCAGTCATGTCCAACTCTTTGCGACCCAACGGACTGTAGCCTGCCAGGCTCCTCTGTCCTTGGGAATTCTCCAGGCAAGAATACTGGAGTGGGTTGCCATGCCCTCCTCCAGGGAATCTTCCCAACCCAGGGATCAAACCCAGGTCTTTTGCATTGTAGGCTGATTCTTTACCAACTGAGCCACCAGGAAAGCAAAATCTTCTTGGGGTCCCAACTTTAGAGAATGAATGACCGATACTTAACATTTCTTTCAAGACCCTCTTTGATTTCCTAACCCCTCTTTTAACCTTATTGAAATCTACTTCCTTTCACTTATCTGCTCACTCATTTATTGAGTACCTACTATGTGCTGGGGGTTGTGCTGAATACCATAGATAGATAAGACTGTGACTTCCTTTCTTTGTGCCTTGTCTTACACTATTTCATCACTTGGATGTCCTTCTCTGTGGGCTAAAATGCTATCTTTCAGTTTCAACTCAAATGTGGCCTCTTCCATGAAATCTTTAATAATCTACTAAAGAAGTTTCTGCCCTCTCTGTCTTACTGGCTCTTTCAGTGGTCTTCCTGCATAACGATGTCTTATTTACATATCTGACTCCTTTCCTGGTTGCAGTCTTCCTGGGGGCCAGTGCTACATCTTCTTCAACCTTGAGTGGTCTGTGGTCCTATGCTGTCCTAGTGCACAGGAGGCACTTATTGATGGGTTGATAAAATCGCATTTTCTCCAAAGTAGGAAATAAAACAAACCCAGAGAAAAGTGTTTAAAAACACAAATAAATGAAGCATGATCCTAGGTCTTACTAAATATAGCTTTATAGAGATGAATATGTCATGACTAATTAAAAACAAATCTGTTTTGAAATAAAGCAGCACATTGACATTAAATACTGTTTCTTCATCTCTTTACACTCCTACTGCAACCAGCCTAGTTTTTTTTTAAATGTCTTTACTATTGATAATCAGAGATTTATCTAAAACCAGATGCCAACTTTGACTGATCTGTCTGTCATAACTCAGCCAAATTATGCCTGCTGACATTGCCATATGTGTGTCCCTCCTATCCTTGGAGGCCTTTGATTGTTTCTCATTGCCTGTTGCATCCAGTTCCGACTCCTTCACCTGATCTTTTTGGCCCTCTTAGGGGCCTTTTCTAGGCTGTTGTCCTACTTCTCCCCAGCTTGAACCCAGGCCAGCCAGGTAACCCTCCTCTTCTTAGGTGCATATCTTCCCTAGACTCTAAAGGCACATCCACTTCTGTGAAATCTTTATCACTTTGGCTTAGAGTAAATTCTTCCACCTGTCACCACTAGCAGCAGTTTCCAAACCTGGGTGCTTATCAGAGTCAGATGCAAAGCATTTAAAACCCAGATCTACGACATGTACACACTGCTGTATTTAAAATGGATAAACAATAAGGACCTACTGTATAGCACAGGGAACTCTGCACATCATCTGCTTATGTGGCAGCGTGGATGGGAGGGGAGTTTGGGGAAGAATGGATACATGTATATGTATGACTGGGTCCCTTTGCTGTCCACCTGAAACTATCCGAACACCGTTAATCGGTTAGGTTGTTTAGCCACTCAGCTGTGTCTGACTCTTTTCGGCCCCATGAACTGTGTAGCCTGCCAGGCTCCTCTGGGATTTTCCAGGCAAGAATACTAGAGTGAGTTGCTGATTCCTTCTCCAGGGGATCTTTCTGACCCAGGAACCGAACCTGAGCCTCCTGAATTGGCAGGCTGATTCTTTACCACTGAGCCACCTTAGAAGCCTCAAAACAACATGGGGCTTGAACCCATGACCCTGGGATTAAGAGTCCCATACTCTACTGACTGAGCTAGCCAGGTAATTGGCTATACTCCATTATAAAATAAAAAGGTTTTTTTTTTTTTTAAATCCTCTTAGAAATAAAAAATATCCAGATCCAGATTTTGAAGTGGGGCTGGATATCTACATTTTTGTGAAGTTCTACCATAGGATTCTGATGTGCAACAGTTTGGGAACCATTGACTTTTGGGGTCCTACAGTCACATGATCAGATCTCACACTGCCTTGTGTTTATGTATCTATCTGACTTGTCCTTCTAGACTCTCCCCAAAGTCAGGACCATGCCATTGAGTCATCTCACCTTTGGATCACCTGGCAGGATATCTCGCTCATAGTAGTACAATAGATTACTCAACAAGTGTTTTTTGAATGAATGCATGCATGCACATGTGAGAGACTTCTTCAGTGAGATGGGACCTGATGGGTAAGAGGAACCTGTAATGCAGACATGAGTTGAAAGAAAGTTCAAGTGGAGAGAGGAGCTTTAAATTTCAGTATTTTGTGCAAAAGGCAGATGATCATCCAAACTCTTGGGAGTGACTTTGAAATCTGTTTGCTTCCAGGGTCAAGATGTTGCTCACAGATGGAATTAGTTCCAGTTTTGAGAAAATGCTCATCTTTATAAGACTTTCCAATGTGTATCCTATTATTTGGTTGTATCATTTCTGGCTTTATGACGAACAACTGGTTGTTTTTAAAATAGAATGTTTCAACTCTTCCAGTATCTGGTCCCTGAGGTTGCTCTGGCAACCACCTTGAAAACTCTGGAAAGCTTTATCCTAAGTTTCCAAACTTCTCAGATTTTCCAGCTGCCACATCGATTTTTAGCAGTTGCTTTGACTGAAAGATTAACATTAAATAATCTTAATTAGTTTAGCTAAATCTAAAATTCCTTCCGCCTCCCCCTCTTCCAGCATTCTCAGCAGTATTGTCCTGTATGCCTCTTTTGACTGTAATGGTGTTAAACCCTGGATCTTCAGGGAAACATGACCTTCAGTAGTGGGTTAATCAGGCCTCAAACAGACACTGCCTGGGAGACCTCCCTCTGCAGTTATTTAAAATATCTTCACTATACCTGTGGTTTCCAGACCCATCTCTGGTTTTACTGAAAAGTCAAAGGGAGGGAAAAATGAGTCACTGCTGAGAGGCATGTGTGGTTTTGATTGTCACGACAAAGTCTTTGTACAGTTCTCAGGAGGCTTGTGGACATCACGACTGTTGCCTTGTTTCACTTGTTCAGTATGTGTTGGTTCATGCACCGGCCTCTGCATGTGGAGGGCAGGGAGAGAGTGAAGAAAAAGGCAGCCCACTCCAGCTTGGTAGGTGGCAGGTCTAATAAGACAGAGAGCCTACTCACCAGGCTGTCCTGTATGAAGACAAGATGAGTGGATCTCCACACCTACCCCGAGAATCTTAAAAGTTTATATAGAGGCCTTAGCTGGGTTAGCCGTGTATTCAGTCCACAGGGTCTCAGTAACACCCTGCTCTCTCTTGGAACAGGTCCCACTATGAGAGCAGCAGGCAGAGGACAGGGGAGGGGGTGAGGAGCCTTGATATCTCGGGCCAGCTCAAGGGTCAACCTGCGGTCCCGTCCTCTAGCTGATCTCTTCCATTACTTCCTCCTTCACAACTGGCTCTTTCAAACTTGTATGTCCCCCTTCCATAATGTGCCCTGAATGGTCAGCAAGGGTTTCCCCCAGCATGGAAGTGGCTTGTTGGGAGGCTGTCTGGCTGCATTGAAAACAGATGCCACAGTCTAGACAAGTGCAAGAGAAAACACAGATCAAGATAATGATTCCTAAACTAAATAACATTTTGTGTGTGTGTGTGTTATCAAGAGCCCTGCTGGAGCTCAGACTATGCCTCAATGGCATATTGATTATTTTGAAATTAAGTTACTTAAGAAATGGTTGATACAAGAGGGACAATTTCACCCCTCTCTGTTTCCCTGAAAAGCAGGAAATTTCTCTCATGTCAGAGGTGAGCTGTGTGCGCCTGAATGTAGAAGGACACCATTATCGCCAGAGACCGGGAATTTAGGGCTGAGAAGCCTGGTAAACATGCCTTGTTATTGCTTGCATGTACTACCCCAAGCCCACACAATTTAGATTCTTCACTAATTAAGCACCCAAAGCTTAACTTCTTTGTTCTGTCACTTCCTCCCTCGTTTATTGTTTCTCTAGGGAGGATCCCCTGGAGAAGGAAATGGCAACCCACTCCAGTATTCTTGCCTGGAGAATCCCATGGATGGACGAGCCTGGCGGGCTACAGTCCATGGGGTCACAAAGAGTCAGACATGACTGAATGACTGATACACACTTACTGTTTCTTGGTCTAAAAAGTATAAAAACTGCCTGCTTTGGCCACATCTTAGATCCTACTTCTATAAGACCTCTGTGCACATGAGTTAAAATTTGTTTCTTTTTCTCCTGTTAATCTGTCTTATGTCAATTTTTAGTCCAGCCACAAGAACTTGAGAAAGGTAAAAGAGGGAAATTTCCCCTCACCAACAACCCTACAATCTGAATCACTGATTTATGAAGTCCCCTGGGCTTGGGGTCAGGTCACTCAGGGCATTCATTTGTGTCTTTATGTGATATAATAGTGATGATGTATTGGTGGACTCATCAGTATGAACACACTACCTTCTGTTTAGATAATGGCATGGGTGCCTCCTTATGATATAATGTCCAAGGCAATTCTATTTTGGAGGACAGCTTTTCTCATTAAAGACATTTCAGTGTTCAGTAAGGGCAGGCTTAAATCATTTGAAGGCTTAAAGGCATTGTTGGCTTAGATCATTTGAGGTTTGCTCAGAGAATTTTGTAAGGGCTTCTATACATGTTATAATGTCCTCTAGGCTGATAGAGGGGACAAAGATGATGGCCAAATGATCATATCAATGGAAAACAGAGTGTGTATCCTCCTTGAGGAGAAAGAGATTGGCAGTTTTAGGACTTGACCTGGTTGTATGTACCATACATGTCGGCTGAAGGAGGCAGAACTAACAGGTGTGAGGAGGTAGACTGTGGGTGGGATATGCCAGACCAAGACCTTAACTTTCTCTCCTCTTTCAATGGTGTATGTTCCATTCCAGCTGTAATGTGTTTTCACAGATCGAGCTTGCAGTAGGACAACGGGATCCCACTAGAGTTATCCCTTACCCCAGGGGTGCCAAGTACCTTACCCATCCCAGTGGGATATCCCACTGCAAATTCCAGTAGGTAACTTCTTTCCTAGGTGTGATGAGGCTTGGTGTTCTCAGCAGCATAGCATGTTGATCCATGGTGAGAGTCGGGGCAGTGGCTGTTTCATATATTTCCACGCCTTCATAGTATTGGGTGCGTTGATAGGTGTCCCCAGTCTGGCATATGGGGTGACGGGCTCTACTGGTTGATCGTTCAAATCTATTAAATCCTGGAAGAGCACTTTAGTCTACTCAGCCAAGATAGTTTTACTTGTTAGGAATTTTAGCTGCTGCTTTAATATTTTATATTTTCTTTCTGTTAATCCCGTTGTTTGTGGGTTATAGGGGAGATGAAACCTCCATTCAATGCCGTGTTCTTTTGTCCAGTCTTGCATATCATGACCTTTGAACTGTGACTCCTAATCACTGTTCCACAAGGGTATCTGTATGTGGTACTCAGTTTCTTGGGTCCCTTGGCGGTGGTAGCCTGGTTTGCATGGCAACAGGGAGAAGCTTGGATTAAGGCAGATGCAGTGTCCACACAAACCAAGGCATATTTAGAATGCTGTCTCAGAGTGGGGTGGCCAGTATAATCAATGTGCCAGTCCCTCACTGGTTGGGTTCTGTGGATGACCCCAAACTTCCTTGGCACTTGCCTTGGGCATAGTTTTGAATACACAGGACATGCTGTTACTGCATCAAGGGTGGCCTAGCATCCTTGGTAATGTGTGTTCTGGTAGCTGCTCTGTGTATCCAATCTGCTGTGTAAACTGGAGAGTCAGTTGCTAGGGCTCATACCCAAACTAGGGCATCAACTTCCTGGTTGCTATGGCTGTCAGTGCCAGGTGCGTGGAGGGCAGTAAGAAATGCCTCAGGCTCTTGCAGATGAACCCAAATGTCTTTCCAGGTATCCTGACCCCACAGGGGTTTATTTATAATCATCTATCCCTTGGTTTGCAGGGTTGTTAACAGCCTGGACTCATGAGTGATCACCAGCCAAACTGCTCTGAGTTCAGCCTATTGGTAGTGTGGTTTATTCCTGTTTCTAGGCATCTGTATACCAGACATCAGCAGGAAACTCATCTATTCTCTCTCTGTTGGCCATAGAGGCTGCTATAGGCATAGAGGTCATTTGGAGGATATATATTTTTTTACAGGGTTTAGTAGCACCCACATTTTTAGAGACAGTGCACTGCAGCAAATAAGCATGCTATTGAGTCAAACTGGGATCCATGGCAGAGGTAGGTCAGTGGAACATATTCCAATCTATCCCTTGATAGGAAGGGATGTTATTACCATGATATGTGAGGCATTCTACTTAGAGGAGTATTATGTACATTGCTAGGAGCTGTTGCTAGCCAAAATGGGAGTGAATCAAGTTTGTGCCCCCTTTTAAAGCTGGGGCCAAAATCCTTGGGGTACTCTCTCCTTCCATAGCACCAAAATGGGAGTGAATCAAGTTTGTGCCCCCTTTTAAAGCTGGGGCCAAAATCCTTGGGGTACTCTCTCCTTCCCTGGTCTCTGCCATAGCGCCCAAACATACCTTCCAGAGCCATAGATATATCTAACTCAATGGTAGCCCTGCTGGGGAGTTGCCCAGAGCTTTAGTATTTTTGCCTTCTCAAGGTGGCTTATTGCTGTGATGCCCAATCCCACGTGTGCCTTCTCTTTCCCAGGCAGATCAGGGATGGAGGTGCTGTGTCAGGTGGGGAATAGAAGTCCTCCAGACCCCAAATCCCTACAAAGGCTTGCAACTTTTTCATGCTCTTAGGGGTTTTAATAGGCTTGCATCTTATCAATCATAGCTTCTGGGACAATGAACATCTTCTTTAACCAAATGATTCCCCCGAACTTTATGGCAGTACCTGGGCCTTGAATTTTCCGCATTTGTACCTCCAGTCATCTCCCTCACGGGTGTTCCAGTAAAGCCTGCAGAATGGCCTGCAGCAGAAGCAGGTCTTCTTATGTTAACCTTACGTCAACACTAATAGGCACATTTTACTGATGTGGGGAAGAAAAACAGGCCAGGTCTTAGGTTACCATTCCAGGTATATTGGGTTGGCCAAAAAGATTGTTTGGGTTTTTCTGTAATATCTTATGGGAAAAATCCCAATGACCTTTTTGGACATCCCTGTATTATGATGCTGTGCCTCATGGGAGTACTTGAAAGCTCCACTGCTGTCCCTCCTGTAAGAAGGCAAATTGATCTTAGTTTCTCCGTGAATCTCCTTGAAGCACCTTTTCAGGAGCATTTATATTAATGACATAATTTATATGAAATAACCTAAAGAAAGTTTTGCATCATTTCTTATTTGATAATGTTTTCCATGTAACTTAGCGTATTGAATAAGCCTAATATAAGCCCAAAGTGACTTCAAAGTCAGTAAGACTTCATTTAGAATTTGATTTGGGGATTTAAAAGATTTTGCCCAAATTTAAGTTTGTAAAAAATATCAAAAGGTTTAAAATGCTTGATTAAGTAGGACCAGAGTTCATTTTGAAACAACACTTAATTATCCATTAACCAAAATGACAACTAAAGACTTCAAAGGCAAATGCAGAGTAACATAGTTTTAAATGTATATATAAAAGTTACATATATATATTAAAGCTTAGCTCTTTTAATAGAGAAGCTTTCTTTTTCTCAAGACCTGATACAGAACAGGAAATTATTTTTTGTAAAACAAAGAATCTTTGTTTTATAGGCAGATTACTTAAAAGGTAAAGAAGAGCTTTTATAATCATATCACGAACAGGCCAATAGTCTAAAAGGCCTTCTTCCTTTTAGCAGATGAAAGAAAAAGTGAGTTTCAGTTTTATTTAAGTCCATTATTGATATTAAAGCTTATTTTTTTCTTGAAGCCAATTAGATAGAGTTCTTTTATAAAATAACTTTGATAATACTTTTCAGAGATAGAAAAACATCACACGTGTATAACATATATACCCACACATACCTAAACATACAGAGAGACCCCATACCTTTCATTCCAAAACTTTAGCCATGAATTAGGCTCTGCTTCACATGGTTAAAACTTTTTATCCAATATTTGTAAGGAAGACTTTTAAGATTTATATTTGCTCTTGACTATACCTTACTTTGCCAACAAAGGTCCATCTGGTCAAGGCTATGGTTTTTCCAGTGGTCATGTATGGATGTGAGAGTTGGACTGTGAAGAAAGCTGAGCACCAAAAAATTGATGCTTTTGAACTGTGGTGTTGGAGAAGACTCTTGAGAGTTCCTTGGACCTGCAAGGAGATCCAACCAGTCCATCCTAAAGGAGATCAGTCCTGGGTGTTCATTGGAAGGACTGATGCTGAAGCTGAAACTCCAATACTTTGGCCACCTCATGCAAAGAGTTGACTCATTGGAAAAGACCCTGATGCTGGGAGGGATTGGGGGCAGGAGGAGAAGGGGACGACAGAGGATGAGATGGCTGGAGGGCATCACCGACTCGATGGACATGAGTTTGAGTGAACTCCAGGAGTTGGTGATGGACAGGGAGGCCTGGCGTGCTGTGATTCATGGGGTTGCAAAGAGTCGGACACGACTGAGCGACTGAACTGATCTGAACTGAACTGAATACTGTCAAGGAGGCTGTGAACTAGATTTTGGACAAGGGAGCTTCTATAGCACTCTGTTTTTAAAAATATTTATTTATGTTTGACTGTGCTGGTAGTTGCAGGGAACAGGGGTTACTCTCTTGGTTGCTCCAGGCATATGAGATCTTCCCCAACTAGGAATTGAACTGGTGTCTCTGGTACTACAAGGCAAATTCTTTACCACTGGACCGCCAAGAAAGCCCAGAAGTCTATATTTTTAAAAACCTTTCTCCCCCTTTTTTTCCTTCAGTCTTTGTAGGCAATGACTTAGTTGTCCTTTGGGGTGTTTACATTTCAAAGACATGATAAGATTTACAATTTCAAGGGACAGAGAAAGAATACAAGTTTGCTCCTAGGAGTTTTGGGGTGTATTTATGTTATCAGAAGTCTAGGGTAATTGCTATTTAAAATTTCCTTTGTAT
The DNA here is from genome assembly GCF_023699985.2 of Odocoileus virginianus. Classification (NCBI taxonomy): domain Eukaryota; kingdom Metazoa; phylum Chordata; class Mammalia; order Artiodactyla; family Cervidae; genus Odocoileus; species Odocoileus virginianus. The sequence continues at coordinate 50,934,957 of NC_069684.1, read as the reverse complement.
TAGGGGTTGGATGACATGGGACACTCTGTCTGTTTTATTGTCAATTACCATAATATCCTCCCCTTCATTATCCCAACTTCTCCAATGATTCTACCTCTAGTGTCCTAACCAGGCTTTGTCACACGTGTTCGGGTATTAATCTGTGGCAGCTTGTGTCCTCCTGGCTTTGCAAAATCTTGTACTAAAATCTCCAGTTTACTAATCTTTTCTCCCACCTTATCTGCTAGCCCCCAAACTAGCAAAATAGTAGACAGTTGCATGTTTTGTTTGTTTGTTTCTAGTTTCTGCTCTTCTTTTCAACTCTCTAACCTAGGCTTTGGCCTGTAGTTGGGCATCAATGGCCACTGACCTGCCCAGAGTAAAGGCCATTTACTGGGGCAGCCATTCGTTTCTCTTAGCCACAGTATGCTCTGCATGGTTTTCCAACCAAATGCATTAAAACAGTGGCATTTTCAGGGTGTACTCATATTCATGCGGGGGTCCACAATCATCTGACATATAGGGCACCCCTCCCCACATAGAATGTTATGGCCAGTGTGGGATTTCCTTCACAGATGCCTCTTTCCTAAAGCCCATTTCTTTAGTCTCCTGGCTGGCTCACCAATTTTTGGTTTGAAAATTAGTCTTTGCATATAGAGGGCAAGGAGAGACCGTTGAAAGAGGTATATCTCTATAGATTGATAGACGGCAGGTTTAATAAGCAAAAAATAAATTTAAAAATTTATTTATAAGGCTCATCTTAGGTGGCTATAAAATGAGTAGATCTCTGCACCCAGCCCATCAGAATCTTAAAGTTTATGTAGGGGTTCAGTCACATATACAGTCCAGCTGGTCTCAACAGCAGCTTACTCTCTCAAGGCTACATTCTTGGAGCAGCTGCGGCTATGGCAACAGGAGGCTGTGTGTATCTTTCAAGGACGGGATGGGGTGAGAAGCCTCCAGGTGCTCAGATCTAGCTTCAAGGTCACCTGGTGGTCCTGCCCTTTTGATGACCTCCTCTAGTGCCTCATTCACATATATGTGATGTGTGTGTGTCCAGAGATTTACTTCTGTGAGTCCACATTCAATTCACATATATGACCAGTTGCCCAAGGTCATATAGCCCTGATCAAGTTACTTTCTGAGCTTCAGTTTCCTGCTCTGTAAAATGAAGCTTATAAAAGCTCCTCCTTCAGAGGTTGTGCAAGGAATAAATGGATAAGACAGTAAACACTTAACACAGTGGTTAGGGCCAAATGTGCTGTGCTGTGCCTAGCTGCTCAGCTGTGTCCAACTCTTAGTGACCCATGGACTGTCCCGCCAGCCTCTTCTGTCCGTGGGGATTCTCCAGGCAAGAATACTGGAGTAGGTTGCTGTGTCCTCCTCCAGGGGATCTTCCCAAGCCAGGGGTTGAACCCAGGTTTCCTGCATTGCAGGTGGATTCCTTACCGTCTCAGCCCCAGGGAAGCCCATGAATACTGGAGTAGGTACCCTATCCCTTCTCCAGGGCAACTTTCCAACCCAGGAATCGAACCGGGGTCTCCTGCATTGCAGGCAGATTCTTTACCCTCTGAGCTACCAGGGAAGCCCTAGGGCTGAATCAACATTAGTTATTATTATTATTATTATCAACCAGCATATATGCTTATAGCTGGCTTTATTGAATGGAGAAAAGTATGTGCTATTTTCTACCCAGTATAAAATCTGTCTTTTTAGTACTTTGGTCTGACTTTTGATCCTCTGTTTCAGTGTAATTTTTAGTTAGTCCGAAACACATAGCATTAGTGTTGTGTTTGTTCTAAGCAGTCTTGACAGGGCCTGGGCTCCCTGAAATTAAAGCAGTCTCCAGACATAAGCTTGGGAGTCACAGACAGGATCACACCAGCCCTTATATTTTAGTCAAACATTTCCAGAGTTCTCTATCAGCACAGCTTCATGAAAGTGTATACTTTCATAAGACCCCCTCATTCCTTAAACTCACTGTGAATCATCTTATTGAGACAGATTTCTCATAGGCACCAGGGAAAATATGAAAGATAGTGACGAGTCAAGAGGAGACATGTACTGGCCCACTTCCTTTGCTCTTTGCATGGAAGTAAACACACTGAGGATCCTCACTTTGCAAGGAGTGTGGAGAGCTGCCTGCTTTGCACTTCCCAGGTGGCAGGAGGATGTGTTTTGAAGGACTTGTTTGTGCCTCCCACACCTTCACTGTGTGAGGTGGTATAAGTTCTGGCTGGCCCAGGCTCTGATACAGGCTAGCCCCTGAATAATGTCTGTTGAATAAGTGGATGGAATGAATGAGCTGGCCACAATTGAAATTCCAGAGAGATGTGATTAGAGGGACCTCAGGGTCACCCCATTCATCCACTCATGGATGAGTTATTATCACACCTACTCTAGGACACCTGGCAACACTGTCCCTCAGAACTGCGGAGGCTACAGAAGAAGCACGGGCTGTCCCCAGCTTTTAAATGGATTATCTGCATTCCAGAAATTCACCTGAAAGTTGATTGTTTGATTTACAAAACAAACCTTTTTCCACCTGCTGTTCAGTCTTTGGGCCAATCCAGAGATTCATGTCACCTTATATGGTGAGGGATGGGATCACTATTACTGTAGAACTTGTCCGTATCCATATGAAAATTTGTTTATCTCATGTGCCTTCCTGAAAACAGACAAAAACAAAGCCCTTATCCACATGTGCCCAGCTATTGCCTTCACCAGGCTCTTTTTCACAGTGAATGAAATGGCTGTCCCTTCCCTGTCCCCAAATCCAGTGGTCATCTTCCCCTCGCATGATGTTCATCTCCCCCAGCAGTGTTTGGCTGCCCATTTCTCCTTCCATCTCTAACCACCAGGATCCCCTGGCTTTATGACCCTATGCCCTCTTGTCCTCCTCCTGCCTGTCGGGTGCCCCTTTGTCATTAGCCTTCTTGGCCTGCTCACCCCTTGAATATTGGTGAACCCAAGGACTTTAACCTGGACTTTGCTCTTGATCTCATCTCACTCTGCACTCTCCTACCAGGAAATCCTAATTTCATTTACCATCAGTGTTTCTATAACCTCCAAGTCCTTCTTCTGGGGACTAATCCTCCACACCCAACTCTCCCACAGACTCCTCAAACACTGGCCAGTCCTGAGCCCTTATTTTACCCCCTGCAAAACATTTCCTCCTCCAATGCTACTCATCTCAATAAATTTCATCACCTAGCTGTTGAAGATTTCTGAGAGTAATCCTCTCCTTTCTTCTCTCATCTAATCATCTAACACCTCAACTGGCCCCCAGCCTGAGTATTCTGCTTTTCCTCATATAGCTCATCTTCTAAATCTCAACTCAGAGGCCACCCTCTTCCAGGGAGCCCTCCTTCAACTCCTCATTCAGAGTGGATGTTTCTTCTCTCCTTCCTTCCTTCCTCGTGCTACTCTCATGCTGCCTCTGTCCCTCAGCTCTCATTTGTTGTGCTGGAGAATCCGTGGTTTTCATGCTCACTTACACGCCAGTCTCCCCCAGCTAGACTGCTTTGCATTCACTGCCTAGTAAGGGCTTATGGGCTTCCCAGGTGGCGCTAGTCGTAAAGAACCCATCTGCCAGTACAGGGGACGTAAGAGATGCAGGTTTGATCCCTGGATCAGGAAGATCCCCTGGAGGGCTTGGCAACACTCTAGTATTCTTGCCTGGAGAATCCCATGGACAGAAGAGCCTGATGGGCTATAGTCCATAGGGTCACAGAGTTGGACACCACTGAAGTGACTTAGCATGCATGCACCCAAGGGCTTATAATAAATATTTGCTGACTGAGTGCATAAGTGGAGCTCTTCAGCTCTGGAAGGCTTGTCAATCACTTATCCCTCTGCCCTTTTCATTCTAGAACTTTCCCGTCTGTTCATCTTTCTCCTCTCAAACAATCTGAACTTTTGCCTAGTCACTCCCTGTATTCTGAACACGACAATTCCCACTCTTCTCATCTCTGGCTTAGAGAAAGAAAGAAAGGAGTGGGAAGCTACAAGTCTTAGCTTAAGATGTCTTTGAATTGCCAGCTAGTTGTAGGAGAATTTTGTACCTTTAAAAATACGGCATTATTTGAGAGCGTGCTTTTATTCTCACCTCCTCCTTGAGTGGGCTCATAGGTAGTTTAGTAATTTAACAAATATATGAGGAAACTGGCAGAGAGGCTTTTGAAATTCAAGTGTGTCTTGAAGCTGCATGAAAATGGTGGTAAAGGCATGCTGGGAGGTGTGGGCAGGGCAGGACAGAACCCCAAAGGTTTGGTCCTAAAACAAACCAGTCATCTCCCAGGTCTAGAAAGTCCACTGAGACACAAGGATGGGCAGGAGGAGATTGTGTGTGACATTGAAGGTCAGGGGTGACCTGCTGGGGACAGAGAGAAGATGCTGGGGAATAGAGGCTGCGAGGTTCTGGAGGGGAGAGGAGGCTGGAGAGATGACCTCCATCCCCGGAAGATGCCAAGGCTAACCCTTCAAGGTTAGAGACCACGGCCTTGGATTCTCAGGAAGCCTCGTGGGGATTCTCCCACTTGGCAGTGGCTTGGAGAGCCAGCAGCCAGACACTGCCACCCTTATCTGCATGTACTACTTGTTCAGACTCAAGTCCACGAGCAGTAGTTAGTAAGCATTACTCTGTGAGTGTTGGACTCACCGCCCTGCTGGGAGACTGGAACCCAGGGTCTTGAAAATGGAAGCCTCTGCCCTTTGTGTTCTTCAGACTCTTGGCTATGAATCTCAGCTCCAGTGTTTAAGAACATCAACTGGGATGCTTCTGAAAATTGCAGATTCTTGGCTAGAGAGTTTATCATAGCAAGTAGATGGGTGTAGAACTCAGAAATCTGCATTTTAAACAAGTGTCCCAGGTGTCCTGCTGCAGGTGGCTGGAGGGCCCTCTGTTGGGAATCAGTGGTAAGCAGCCGTTTCTCAGACTTTACTGTGCATACAAATCCCCTGGGGATCTTGTTAGACTTCACCGCATTCTTATTCAGCAGTCTGGATGCAGCCTAAACTCTGTTTCTAACAAATTCCCAGGTGGTGCTGATAATGCTGGTCCTATGACCACAATCAGAAGCTTGAGGTTCTCAGTGGTTCACCTGGGAGCTAGTTAGAAAGGCAGATTCTAAAGCCTCACCCAGACCTACTGAATCTGAAACGCTAGCTGTGGGGCCCAGCCATCTGCATTTTAGCAAAACCCTCAGGTGATTCAGAAGTACCATACCATTTGGGAATCACTGCTGGATAATGGTGAAGTTTAAAGACATGGGCTGGAGGAGGGGGCTGGTGGGAGTGTTGGGTTGGTAGAGTGGTGGCCTCTTCCCCATGGTGTTGAGCATGCACGCTTTCCTCCTGTGTCCCCAGCACAGGGCAAAGTTAGTGGTGAGGGCTCACGGGGAACTGCCAGAGGACTGGGCTTCCCAGAGCCCATGGGAGTCAGGGTGGAAGCTGGTCCCCCAGGATCACTCAGGACAGAAAGGATCAGGCAGCTCCCGGGAATCGGGGCAGGGAGCGGGGAGCCAGAGCAGTGCAGAGCGGCAGGGCCGGTGTGCAGAGCACTTGTAAGCGGGGGAACCGCTTTGTCAGTGCACGGCTGTGTCCCAGCAGGGGCCTTGGGGCCGAGCTGTGAACTGGGCCTTCCTCCCTCCAGGTGACAGGAGCAGAGGGCAGTGGGGTGTGGGCTTGCTCCCTACCCCCAACCCTGTCTTCTCCCCCTGGGCATTTTCCTCTCTCTGTGGCCTTCTCCTCATTCAGAGCAAGTCCCCTGGGTGCCAAGAAAGCAGCAGAAACTTCCCTAATATGGATTACGGATGCTCAGGAAGGATGGGTGAAGGAGAGGGTGGGAAGAAGCCAGAGGGCCCTGTGGGGTTGGAAAGTGGGAGCCCTGCAGAGGAAGTCCCCCCTGGGGCGGGAGGTAGCGCTCTGTGACTCCCTGCCCCACCTCTGTGCCCTCTGACCTCCTGGCCTCCGCAGGCCAGAGGGAAAATGCTTGTGTCCAGGCCCTGGGTCACTCAGGCAGAATCTCCTTCTCTTACTGTCTCCCCTTATTTCCCCTGTGTTCCTGCGGAACAGGCTCATGGGGAAAATGATCCGTGTCTGGTTCCCTTGAGGCCTGGCTCTGTCTCCTGGGATTGGATATGAGGGTCTGATCCTAACTGTGACACGGTCAAAGCAATACTTGGCCCAGGCCTCTGGGAGACCTGCTGGCAGCAAAGGGCACAGAGCCATGCCTGCAGTTCCTGGTGTGCGTCTGTCGGCATCTGTCAGATTGATTTTATGGTGACTTTTTCTTTTTCTTTTTTTGCAGTGTTGTGTTAGTTTCTGGTGTACAGCAAAGTGATTCAGTTTCAGTTCAGTTCAGTTGCTCAGTCATGTCCGACTCTTTGCAACCCCATGGACTGCAGCACGCCAGGCTTCCCTGTCCATCACCAACACCCAGAGCTTGCTCACACTCAAGTCCATTGAATCAGTGATGCCATCCAACCATCTCATCCTCTGTCATCCCCTTCTCCTCCTGCCTTCAATCTTTCCCAGCATGAGAGTCTTTTCAAATGAGTCAGTTCTTCGCATCAGGTGGCCAAAGTGTTGGAGTTTCAGCTTCAACATCAGTCCTTCAGTGAATATTCGGGGTTGATTTCCTTTAGGATTGACTAGTTTGATCTCCTTTCAGTTCAAGGGACTCTCAAGAGTCTTCTCCAACACCACAGTTCAAAAGCATCAATTCTTCTGTGCTCAGCTTTCTTTATAGTCCAACTCTCACATCTATACATGACTACTGGAAAAACCATAGCTTTGACTAGACAGACCTTTGTCAGCAAAGTAATGTCTCTGCTTTCTAGTATGTTGTCTAGCTTGGTCATATGTTTTCTTCCAAGGAGCAAGCATCTTTTTATTTCATGGCTGCAGTCGCCATCTGCAGTGATTTTGGAGCTCAAGAATATAAAATCTCTCACTGGTTCCATTGTATCCCCATCTATTTTCCATGAATTGATGGGACTGAGAGCCATGATCTTAGTTTTCTAAATGTTGAGTTTTAAGCCAGCTTTTTCAGTCTCCTCTTTCACCTTCATCAAGAGGCTTTTTAGTTCCTCTTCACTTTCTGCCACAGGTGTGTCCTCTGCGTATCTGAGGTTATTGATATTTCTCCTGGAAATCTTGACTCCAGCTTGTGCTTCATCCAGCCCAGCATTTTGCATGATATACTCTGCATAGAAGTTAAATATTCAGGGCGACAGTATACAGCCTTGACATACTCCTTTTCAAATTTGGAACCAGTCTGTTGTTCCATGTCTTGTTCTAACTGTTGCTTTGTGACCTGCATACAGATTTCTCAGGAGGCAGGTTAGGTGGCCTGGTATTCCCATCTCTTGAAGAATTTTCCACAGTTTGTTGTGTTCTACACAGTCAAAGGCTTTGGCGTAATCAATAAAGCAGAAGTAGATGGTTTTATGGAATTCTCTTGCTTTTTCTATGATCCAGTGGATGTTGGCAGTTTGATCTCTGGTTCCTCTGGCTTTTCTAAATCCAGCTTGAACATCTGGAAATTCATGGTTCACGTACTATTGAAGCCTGGCTTGGAGAATTTTGAGCATTACTTTGCTAGCCTGTGTGATGAGTGCAATTGTGCAGTAGTTTGAACATTTTTGGGCATTACCTTTCTTTGGGATTGGAATGAAAAGTGACCTTAAAAACTGACCTTTTCCAGTCCTGTGGCCACTGCTGAGTTTTCCAAATTTGCTGACATATTGAGTGCAGCACTTTCACAGTATCATCTTTTAGGATTTGAAAAAGCTCAACTGGAATTCCCTCACCTCCGCTAGCTTTGTTTATAGTGATGCTTCCTAAGGCCCACTTGACTTTGCATTCCAGGATGTCTGGCTTTAGGTGAGTGATCACACCATCATGGTTATCTGGATGATGAAGATATTTTTTGTATAGCACAGGGATACTATATAAATATATATTTTTATATATAGATTCGTTTATATATATATGTTTCCCAGGTGGTGCTAGTAGTAAAGAACCTGCCTGCCAAGTCAAGAGATGTGAGAGATGCAGCTTTGATCCCTGAGTCGGAAAGATCCCCTGGAGGAGGGCATGGCAACCCACTCCAGTGTTCTTGCCTGGAGAATCCCATGGACAGAGGAGCCTGGCAGACTACAGTCCACGGAGTCACAAAGAGTTGGACATGACTGAAGTGACCTAGCACAGCACAGCACATAAACGTGTGTGTGTTTGTGTAATGTATATATGTAATATATATGTTATATATATATAAAGCACATATACTCTTTTCAGATTATTTTTCCATGGTAAGTTATTATAAGATATTGAATATAGTTCCCTGTGCTATCCAGTCAGTCTTTGTTGTTTATTTTATATATAGTAGTGTATATCTGTTAATCTCAACCTCTTAATTTATCATCCCCTCCCCCCAATTTTATGGTGACTTTAAATTGCAATTCTAATTGCATTTTCTATTTGGCTAAGTTGCAAGTGTACCAGAGTCATCTGCTTTCCCCATAAAATTACTGGATAAACATTGGTGCAGAATCCAGGAGGTCAAACAGTTTGACGTGCCAGCATCATCAAATAGGCAACACTCCAGTTGGCCCAACCCAAGTCCGCGCTGTTGGGATGTCCCTACTTAATTGTGCCATCTGTGGCTGGGATGCCAGCCCTCCAGCGGAGGGAGCAGAGGCTGCAGGGAAGCCTCGCTCTGGGGAGGCTGACTTGCGAGTCTGGGCTGCCCTCCGCGGCCCCAGTCTGGTGCAGGCCCTTGCCTCCCTGCTCTGGGGCAGTGCCCTCTCTAGGAGAGCTTCGTTGTTGTTGCTCAGTCACTATGTCTTACTCTTTGTGACCCCATGGACTGCAGCATGCCAGGAGAGCTTTACCCAGAGCAACTAAAGAGAAAGTGACTTCCTTTGAGCAAAGGGACTAAGACAGAATAAGGTTTCCTGACAGCACTTGGATGCTTTTTTATAGTCTTCCAGTTTAGCAAAATCCCAGGTTCCCAAGCTGCCATCCTGTGCCTCTTATCCTGCTGTCTCCTCCTCCTCATGTGAATTATGTGCACGATGGTTCATTTGGGGACAGTTGGAGAACAGATCCCCGTGCTGGATATCTATGAGAAGATTGCCTCCACCCTGCTCATCCCAGAAGGGCATCTCTGTTTTAGGGCCAGTCTGGTGTGGGCTGGGCAATCAAATGAAAGAGACATTATCTTTTCTTCTTCTTCATAGTCACTGACTACTGGGGCAGATAAACCTCAGGACAGACACACAGGGAACCGGGTTGTTGTTGAAAACAGGCGAGGACTGGGGCAGGCTGTTAAACAGCTGTGGGTTTTTCTTCCCATTTGGTGAAGCTGGAAGTTTGGTTTAATCAGAGCAGGGGAAGGTCAGAGGAGATCGGATGGAGACTCAAGAAACCACATTTGGTTCTGGGATGTTTCACTGACACGTTACCTGCCATGGCAAATAACTCATATGTGACCGTTAACAAAGATAATGACCACATTCATCTCCACAACAACATCTTTCTTTCTTTGATGCTTCTTCCACCTTGGGAGCACTGTCACAGGACACCCTGAGTCCCTTCTAGCAACTTTGTCGGTAGGTCGCAAACATTGGCATTTACAGATGAGGGAAATAAGTCTCAGCGTGGTTACTTGCTTTTCTCAGTATCACACCATCGATCATTATGTAACTGGTAAGAATTTATATAACACGTTGAGATAGGGGCTAAGATTTTTAGCCTAATGTGATCACAGCAGGAAAGCTTGTTGTCTGAGTCAACAGGATTCATTGAGAGATGGGTGGTCTCACAGCTGACACTCCCTTCAAGCTACACGCAGCCCTGGGACCTTCCCCTTGACTTCTATGGCTTGGCTCTTAGGGTGTTTGGCCCCAGCCAGACTTATCTCAGCCCCTCAGAAATCCTGCCCCACTGGGATGCTGGTGGGAGCCAGGAGTGCATCCCACCACTAGGGGTGCTTGGCATCACCTCTCCACCTTCTCCATCTCCTCCTCCCCAGTCTTAGGGAATCCACTCTCTCCCTAGGGAGCTTCATTCCTTTGCTTCAACTCCAAGCATTCCCTCTCTCTCTTTTCTCTCCCTTTAGGGGTTAGAAGAGCTTCTCCTCCTGCCCCCAGGCCCTTCTCCACCACAATGAAATAAGACAGACATGGATACATTATTACAGTATTATTCTCCCATCATGAGAAAAGGTTACCAGTCAGCTGCAAAATCACTTGGAGGCTAAAGCCGCTAATGAATGAATACATGAATGAATGAGATGATGCTTAAGTAGAAAGACAATAAAACCCCTGGGGAAAGCAAGGTGGTGGGTGAACGTTTAGAGCTGAGTGGAGTGTGGCACATATAGGAGAGAAGAGGTAGCTGCTGTGCTGGAGAGCAGTGTCCAGGGACAGAAACACGCGAAAAGGTGCTTGCACCACCAGCCTTGGGAGGATGTGCTGGGGCCGTTCTCCAGTAGGGGACGTAGACCAGTAGGGGGCAGTAGAAATTTAAAAAGGGAAAGCAAATCCAAGTGGCTGTGAAGAAGAAATGGCAAGGTTTGCAAACAGTGGGGTGAGAAACGGATGAGACATAGAAGCCAGAGATGGCTATTGTTAGCAGAAATTGGACATTTAGGAGATAAAGTTTACAGGTGCTGGGAGGAGAGTGGGCTTTCAGCACCAGGTGGTTGCAAACTATCTGGATGGAAGCATCTACCAGGAATGGGAAATTGAGGACTAGAATCTGGGCAGGGAGTCAGGATAGGTGATCCTCACCAGATACTGCATCCATCCTCTTAGAGGCCATGGAAGAAGCTTGGGGGTGTGGGTGAACCCTTTGAGGTCTTCACTGACAAGTGTCTGAGCTTTGCTAGTGAGCTCTGAGAACTTCACCTGATAGTGCGAGCAGGGTGGAGTGGCAGGAGGCTGTGTTGTCACTGTACTCTGCAGTTTGTGATGGCGACACACAAAGGCTGCAGCCCCGGGGGATGAGAAGGCTGGGTCCCAGCAGGAGGTGAGTAAAATGAACATTTACCCAGAACTTGGCTTGCATCAGGCATGGCCTTAATCCACTCAGTGGTGACTAATTAGCCTTTTAGGTGGGCTTGTGCAGAACCCACCCAGGTGGTGACTGTCACCTCTTTCTTTTGTCCCACCGTTTCCTGTTCCTGGAGAGCTGACTTCTGGCTTCCTCGTGTGGTTAGGTTTTACTCATCCTTTCAAGTTTCCTGGATTCTGCTTTGATGACGAAACCTTCTGTGAGCGCCCTGGTTGGAGTGAATTGCAGTCTTTTCAGCAATCTGACAATACCTATATCGAGACCACTTATTTAGTATTTATGACTCTGTAAAGCAAGGCGTAATGAGACACAGGAATTCAATAGACCGGGGCCTGTGTGAAGCAGTTCCTGTTTGTTGTATGAAAGAATGAGATTGGCAGCATTCAACAGCTCGTCTTATGAAGGAAACAGTACTTTCCATTGAAGGGGATGACTCAGGATGGTGGGGGAACAGTGAGTGCTCCCCTCAGTGTTCCTGTAGTTGGCCAGGGAGATTCAGGGGCAGTCTTTGTAGAAGAGTGAGGTAAGCAGTGTTGGGATGGGACAGCTAGTCCAAACAGCCCACATGGAAAATAAGCATTATGCCCACGTGGTGATCATTCAGCCCCTGACTCAGTGTACCCAATGCTGGTGAAAGGAAGGGCGGGCTGCTCATCAGGGGGAGTCACCACTTTGCTCTTCCCGCTGATTACTCATCCTGTACCAGACAAGATGGGTTAAATGATGCTGTGGTAAGAAACAGCTCCCAAATCTCAGTAGCATAGAACGCAGTGCAGTGGTTAAGACTCCATGCTTCCACTGGCAGGTGGATTGGAATCCTGATCAGGGAACTAAGATCCTGCATGCTGCATGGCTTGGCCAAACAAACAAACCAAGCAACCATAAAAAAACGAAACAAAACACCCAACAACAACAAAAACACAAACCCAACCCAACCCCCCAAACCGCATTTCTTTCTTGTTCAGGCTGGGTGTCCATCCCTGGCTGCCCCAGCACCTCTCCCCTCACTTACAGCTTCAGGATGATGGAGGACCTTCCACCCTAAGTGTGTTTTGCTGTGTCGTAGGGGAGAGAAAGAGACCCTGGAGTGCTTTGTCTTGGCTGGTAAACCCTCCAGCCGTTTCTGCTCACAGCCCTTCGGCCCCGCCCAGTGACATCCCAAGGGCAGATGCAGGAAGTGTGTGGGGCGGGGAGTGGATGAGGGATGGGAGAGCCGGCAGGGGGCGGGGGTCAGCAGTAACGCACACTCTGCAGGCCCAGAGCGTGTGGCCTGGCTGAGGTTCACTGGGTCCAGGAGGAACAAGCCCTCCACAGGACCGGGGCCCCCTGGGGAAGCAAGAGAGAAACAATGCGTGGACATAAAGGGCACTCTTGCTGTCCCACCTGCAAGGGTGCTGCTCAGTGTTGGGCAGAGGCAGCCGGGAGAAGCCACCCCAAGAGCAGCGCAGATTCTCAGTTTTTATCCCCCGTGGACCCAGGTGGCCTCCATTAAACAGTTTTCCTCGGTGTGGTGACAGTGACGAATCCTCCCTGCTCAGAAGGTTGCAGCTTCCACTATAAATCAAGCTCTGAAGAGAGAAGCAGTGATGGTGATGAATAGGGGGACCTGTAATCAGTCGGAGATTTGTCACTGGAGCTGCAGACGGGGATGATCCAGGCCCGTGGTGGCTGTCTCTTAACATGTTAATTACCTCGGCATAAGTGTCTGAAATTGATGATTAAAAAATGAAGAGATGTAAGTAGTAGAGGTCACAGACAGTGCCTCCTGGAGCTGGCAGGCTGAGAACTAGAGGAGGGAGGAGGGGGATTTTCTCTCTAAGCAGCAGGAGGTAAGGAGGTGCCTTGGCTGGACGGACACAGATGGGGTGGGTAAAGATGGCTGCAAGGTCCTGGGAGGAGAAATGATGGGACATACCCCCTCCTACCAGGTGGTCCAGGCTCATAGGGGCTGGCTGTGCCCAGACCCACACTGAGGTCACTGCTGGCTCTTGTATGTTGATTCTAGAATTACTGCCTGAGAATTGTAAGATGTGGGTCAATGCAGTTCATTCTTCTCTGGACTTAAGAGGAAAAAAGATGCCACTTACAAAATGCATTACTTACACGTGTGCCTCTGCATGTATTTATTTCAAATGCATGTCCCTCACTGTATCTGTCATCTGGGGCAGTTGGCTAATCTGACTAAAGTGAGAGATGAAAGAGACTGAGGTCGTGTTCTTTCCCTGAGATGGGACAGTTAGAGGCAGTTTGTTTCCCATCCAGAGAAATTTTGGTGGGGTTTGTGGCCACAGGCTACATCCCTGATGCCAGCCAGCCATGCTCCAACCATGTGCACATGGTCAGTTCAGTTGATTTTGCTAAATACTTGGTAAGTCTCTACTAAGCGCAAAAAAGCACTTTGCACATGGAGATGAGAAAAGAATGGAAAATAGAGTTTGGCTAGGACAGTTTATGGACTTGTGGAGTAGATCCTGGAAGAGATCTAGGTGTGTTGAGAGGTGGGAGGAAGGTCATGACTCCATCCATCATGGGCATGGAGAATCCCCCTGGGCGAGGGTCAGAAAGCATCCTGTGGGGCTGAGACCTTTAGGGTTGGGTGGGGTGCAGTGGGATGGGTAGAGCTTCCATCAGAAAGTTGTGTTTGAGACAGGTCTTGAAGGATGGTTAGAATATACTAGCTGGACCAAAGCATTCATCATGGTCTAAACAATGCACAGAGACTAACCACCCCCCCACCCCAACATAGATGTATGCATTCATTAAATACTCATTCATTAAATATTCCTCTATGAATGAGAAAGATGGTACCTTTGTATCTCTATTTTAGGGTTTCCTTGCTACTTGCCTGGGTGCCAGATTTCTCTTTTATAGTCACTTTGATTTCTGTTTCAACTTTACTTTCTGTTAAGATGTAACCACCCTTAGGAGAGAGTGGTTCACAGTTGTTGAGCTCTTTTTACCATTTACACCATTGTGGGTGGATTGGGGTCAGGAGGTTTAGTCTTCCTGCTGGTCACCTTCTATCATCTGACCCTTCTTGATATGGGCCGGACTCTTTTCCCTCCGGAGGTTAAAGTTTCCCTTTTATCATCATTACATGTTGTTCCTCTCAGGTTCCTCTTGATCCATCCACCACCAAGCAAAATGCCATTTCCCCAACTCTCCTTTATTTGAACTAAATAGTTGGATACAACTTAAGTGACTTAGCATGTGTGCCCACATATTAATATTTGATTTAGGTTGGTGAGTCTCTATATGTGAATGCATAGGGGCTAGGAAAACAGGAGCAGGGCAGTTGTTGAATCACTGAAAACCCTATCAGTGTTTCTTCCAGCGGGTCCTGCCCTGGGTCAGACATCACAGGGGCCGGATGGCCTCTTCTGCTTCTCCCAGGGGTCATCCACGGGTGACCCCCTGGAGCAAGTGCCCTGTTTTGATATGTAGGGTGCTGAGGGCCTCTGTCCATTTAGGGCTGGCTATAAAGCATGGCTCTGGTCACATAAAGAGGAGAAATGACCAGAAGTGGCCGGGGGCAATGACTCTGTGATACTGGGTAGGAGCCGGGGCTGTGTGTCATCAGCATGTTGGAGGCAGTGTCCAGGCAGACGTCAGCTGCTGTAAGGCCGGAGTGACTTCTCCTCCCTGTCACTCAGGCCTGTGTCTCTGCTTCCTCTTCAGCTGGTGCTGCCAGAATACTCCATCCACAGCCTCTTCTGCGTCATGTTCCTGTGTGCTCAGGAGTGGCTCACCCTGGGGCTGAATGTCCCTCTACTTTTCTATCACTTCTGGAGGTAAGTCTGCTTGGGACTTCTCTGTCCTTCCCTTTCCTGCTCGGGCAGCCTGCCCTCCAGAGATGACATCCCCCACATGGACCAGCCAGCGAGTGCCTTCCTCTTACCCTTTCCAGGGTGACCCTTCCCCCAAAGCGTTCTCTGTAAGCTGCTCTCAGACAGCAGTTCAGTAAGTCCAGTAAGGGAAGGTCCTTCCTATAGATTCCACTAACCACAGCCTCCACCCTCACAGATCAGCGTCAAGGCAGCTATAGCATTATTCACAGTAGCCAGAAAGGAGACAAAACCGAGGCTTCCCTGGTGGCTCAGCAATCTAGGATCTGCCTGCCAAACAGGAGACTTAAGAGATGTGGGTTTGATCCCTGGGTCAAGAAGATCCCCTGGAGAAGGAAATGTCAACCCACTCCAGTTTTCTTGCCTGGAAAACCCCATGGACAGAGGAGTCTGGCTGGCTACAGTCCATGGGGTCGCAAAGAGTCAGACACAACTTAGCCACTAAACAACAACAACAAAGACACAGCTCAAATGTCCATCAAAAGATGAATGGACAAACAAAAGGTGATATATCCTTACAATGGAGTAGTATTGGGCAATAAAAAGCAGTAAGTACTGATACGTGTGACACCATGGACAAAGCCTGAAAAAATTACAAGTGAAAGAAGTGAGGTGAAACTCACTCTCTCATGTCTGACTCTGCGACCCCATGGACTATACAGTCCATGGAATTCTAAAGGCCAAAATACTTGAGTGGGTAGCGTTTCCCTTCTCCAACGGATCTTCCCAACCTAAGGATCGAACCCAGGTCTTTCATATTGCAGGCGGATTCTTTACCATCTGAGCCACAAGGAAAGAAGCCAGTCACAAAAAGCCATTTATAAGAAATGTCTGAAATAGGCAGATCTATAGAGATGGAAAGTAGAGTGGTGATTGCCAGGGGCTGGAAGGGAGGGGGAGTGAGGAGTGACTGCTGATGGGTACACTGTTTTCTTTTGAAATTGATGAAAATGTTCTGAAATTAGATATTGGTGATGTTGTACAATGCTGTGAGTATATTAAAAACCACTGAATTGTATACTTTTTTTTGGAATTGTATACTTTTAAAAGGTGAATTTTTTGGCATATGAATTGTATCTTAATAAAAATAACCCGCCTACCAGATGGGCTGTGTTTTCTGGGACAGTTCTGATTTTAAATGTTCTATTCCCTGCTAAGACCATGCATCAGATCATGTGATTTGGGCTTTTTGTAAAAGAAAATCACCATATGGGTATAGAGGTGGGTTGGGGGTGGGGGAAGCATATACCAAAGTAGTAAAAGATGCAATTGTACAGATAAATTAGCCACACTTTCGGTCCCCCACAAATACTTAATCATTGTCATTATACCATACAGTGTAGCCTGTATTTAGTCACGTCTAGAACATTCACTCCTTCACTTAGCAAACATATGGAACACATACTACAGGCCAGACATTGTGGGGGATTCCAAGATGAATGTAAAATATAATGTTACCTTCAAGGAATATATACCCTAGTGGTGGAGGGAAATACATTCTTACCAGGTGTATGAGGAGCATGGGTAGAATGTAGAGAAATGGAGGGGTAGCATTGGGGAACCTGGAAAAGCACATTCGAGGTTAAGGAACTAACCTGTGCAAAGACTCAGAGGTAAGAGAGTGCCTGGTGTTCTGGGGAGCAGCGGTTGTTCAGAGTGGTTGGCTGTGGGGTTCTGAGATGAAAGGGAGCAGAGATGGGGTTGACAGCTGGGGATCCAGTGTGGAGGGTCTGAAATGACTTGATAGGAAGTTGGAATTCACTTCTTCTGTAGGGACTGGATCGCTCTCAGAAGCTTTCCAGGAGGAAAATGACATTGCCAGATCCAATTTTTAGGATGGTGACCCTGACAGCAGTGGGAAGGCTGGGTAGGAGGGTGAAATTATAAGGACGAAATCTAATTAGGAGGTTCTGATGAAATTCCAGGTGGAACGAATGAAGGCTTGTCCCAGGTAATGGAAGTTGGGATGGAGAGAGAAGAGGGGGAGAGGTCTGGAGAGGTAAACTGGACATAATTTGGCCAATGTTTGGAAACAGAAGGTGAGAAAGAGGGGGCGTGTCAAGGCGGGGTGGCTGGGAGGTGACCAAGAGCAGGATGCAGATTTAGGGAGGGATGAAGATGATTCAGTTACATACAAAAGTCCTTTTATATAAAGGTAACCTGCTAAAATCTGAATTTAAAGAGAAGTCAGATAGAAACATTATGGTGTTGAAATGGATTGCTTACCCACCCAGAGACTTTCCATGTCTGCCTCCTCCAATATCCACAACAAAAGGGTGGGTTGTACACACAGGTCACGAAGACTTACCAAGGTTAAGTCCCAGCCCAGCATCGCTCAGCTGGGACATGGCAGGGCCATTTCTGTAGGGAACACGGGTCATGTCCTCGTCACCCGAGGGCTGGCTCTTCTTCCTCTAAAAGTCATTTGTCCCAAAGTTCTTCAAACAGTGCGTTGTTAACCCAGGGTATCAAAAATGTGGTTTATTTAGCGAAGTTTGGTTAGTGCACTGATTCTTAGGGCTATCACCCCTGCAAAAGGAAGGGAGGGAGAACCAACCATGCCGTTACACTGGGAACGTTTGTGTGTATAAGGGGGTGACTGCAATCTTCTTGCCAGTAGGAAGTTAGCTTTATGTTTTTGAATCCCCGACAGATCTAGCCTAGTTCTGGCAGTTTGTAAGTACCCAGAAATTGAAAGAAAAAAGATTGAGGAGGGGAAGTGTCCTTTACAAATCAGAGTCCTTGAACCCCCGCTCTTTCTGCCCACCTCTCCTTTCCGAAGGCCCAGCCCAGTGATGTTTCCTGCGGCAGTTAAAACCCCCTCTGCCTTAGCTCACAGTTTGCTTAATTGCAAGTAGAACGGCAGTACTTTTGTTCAGCACCTGTTCTTTGAGCTTATTTGGACCCATCTCTTCACACAGTTGTCACAACAGCCCTTTGGAGTAGGCAGTTTCAGCCCCATTTTACAGATGTGGAAGTTGGGGTTCAGACTGACCCGAAGAAGCTCAGTCCCCGAGCCACTCAGCCACCCTGCCACCCTTGCCTCCACTTAATGATGTCCCCTGGAACAAGGCCACAGCAAAAGCAAATAGGTTTTGAAATCTGCTCCCGGGAAGAGGAGCGGTGAGTGGCCTGGAGGGCTGTGAGCTGGCAGATGTCATTGAATCTGGCTTGTGATTTCCTCTCGGCACAGCGTGGATGACAGATAATGTCAGCGCAGACCTCTGAAGGGGATGAAGAGGGAACTGAAATATCAGCTCCGGGAGTTGCTGCGTGACAGGGATGCTCTTCAAAGCCGGTGTGATTAAGCCCGTCAGACCCCTCGCCTGGTCCTCCATTTCCCTCGAGGACCACGGCGGGACCCAGAGCCTCACAGGAGCCATTAATTTGCACCCGGCTTCCTGATTCCCTCACCAGACTGACAAAAAAGCAGCCGCAGAGCGATTTCAGCTGCACTTTGTTCTCTGGCTTTGAATGAGGTGCTGGCTGAGACCCTGGGGGCAGTGTCTTTGTAAGGGCCAGACAGATGGACAGCCTCAGGGGCAGGACTCACCTCCTGCCTGACCACTTCCCAAGATCTCACCCAGCACAGCCGGAGTCTCTCCCCTCCTGTGAGCACGGCTGGTTCACGCTGAGCCAAGGCGATGTTTTGAAGATGACAAGTCTGCGTTTGCCCCCTCCTCCCAGAGCTCTCTGGGCTCACCCAGTTTCCCTCTGGAGCAGCACTCTCCTTGCAATGGCCAAGGTTCTTTTTATTGTTCTGGGTCCTTCTCTCAAGGAGAAAATTACCTGTAAACTCCTCCACACTCAAGTGGGAATGTGATGTCCCTTCCAGAGTAGTCGGGATTTTAAAAGAGGGTCTAGGAGGATAATCCAAAACAAATTAATGTTTAATCCGAAGTAATGAATACTTATGGTAGAATTGTGATACAGCAACACTGCGAGGCAGAGATGCAACTGACGTCCACACACACCTGTGCCCCGCGTGATGCCCAGATCTGTACACATAGCGACCCCCCCCACCTGCCCACAGCATGGCAGACCACCCCTCACCCACCCACATCTCCTCCCAAGTGACAAGGTTTCCTCTGTCAGAGCACCTGTGTGCGGGGCGAATATGGCACTGGTGGATCTGCGTATTCGGGTGTTACCTGCTGGAGAATGGTGGTTGAGCCACTGTTCAGTGATTCCTGGGCTGTATTTTGGGCATTGATTCTGGCAGAAGGCAGATGACTGCCTGGCAGCGATTCCTCAGAGGGAAGCCAGGCATCAGGAGGACTCAGCCCGGATGACTTCCCATGCCCCTCCCAGGTCTCAGAGCCGATGACGGCGTGTCTGCTCTCCCTACAGGTATTTCCACTGTCCAGCGGACAGCTCCGAGCTCGCCTATGACCCACCGGTGGTCATGAACGCAGACACCTTGAGTTACTGTCAGAAGGAGGCGTGGTGTAAGCTGGCCTTCTATCTCCTCTCCTTCTTCTACTACCTTTACTGGTGAGTTTCTGCTCCTCTTGGTGGATTTGACTCCTGTAGCAAGTGGAGGGGATGTCAGGCCTTTGCGCACTGGAGTCCTGGCCTGTCGGGGGTGGTTGGAGCCAGCTAACGGTTTCTGTGTGAAGGAGAGGGAGGGGCACAAGGTCCTGCCTTGCCAGCTGACCGGTGCAGCCTTTGAGCTACACGGTGAGAACACATTCTGCCAGCCCCTCTTAGGAGATTGTTGGTAAAGCGCACTTGGTTACTCCTCCATAGGGCTCCCTGCCCCCAGCAGCTCCACAGCTCAGACAGTCAGGTCACCAGTGGCCGCGGATGCATAGCCTTATCGCCCCTTGCCCCCTAGTTTCATGTGAAAGCATTCTTGGGGACCGTAACAGAGACCCCCTGAGGCAGTCATGCTTCACCAATGGGCGTTTTGGGTCCTTAAATGCCTATACTCACAATTCTCCCAATATTATGTAACACCACTCTAATTAAATAAAACATGCTGACTTCGTAGTTCTGTTTCAAGAGTCTCCCCTCTTTTCACTTCACTTCGGAGTAGAACATCCTAATGAAGTGGATAGCTATAAACAGACCGTCTTGTGGTTTGACACCCCAGGAAGTACCTTTTCTGAAAATGTCTCCTCCTCCTTCCTGTTCCTTTTTGGGCTCATCCCTGAGGTGTCTCACCTGTCACTTTGCTCTCCTGTCCCTATCTGCACCAGGCCACAATATCTCCAAGTACCCAGCGCTATCCTCAAAGTGGTCTGGTTGACAGTAGCCAGGAGAGGAAGGGGGGCCTGCCTTGGAGTTTGGGTTAGGCTGGGGCAGGCGGGAAGCAGCTGCATTTACCCAGTATTTAAACAGCCCAATCAAAAAGTGGGCAGAAGACCCAAACAGACATTTCTCCAAAGAAGACATACAGATGGCTAATAAACACACGAAAAGACGCTCAGCATCACTCATTATTAGAGAAATGCAAATCAAAACTATGATGAGGTGTCACCTCACACTGGTCAGAATGGCCATCATCAAAAATCTACAAACAATAAATGCTGGAGAACGTGTGGAGAAAAGGGAACCCTCTTGCATTGTTGGTGGGAATGTAAATTGATATAACCACTATGGAGAACAGCATGGAGATTCCTTAAAACACTAGCAATGAAACTATCATATGACCCAACAATCCCACTATTGCACATGGATTCCCTGAGGAAACCATAACTGAAAGAGGCACATGTACCCCAGTGTTCATTGTGCCACTATTTACAGTAGCTAGGACATGGAAGCAACCTAGATGTCCATCAACAGATGAGTGGATAAGGAAGTTGTGGTACATACACACAATGGAATATTACTCAGCCATGAAAAGGAATGCATTTGAGTCAGTTCTGATGAGGTGAACAAACCTGGAGCCTATTATACCGTGTGAAGTAGGTCAGAAAGAGAAAAACAAATATTGTATATTAATGCATATATGTGGAATTTAGAAATATGGTACACATTTGCAGGGCAGCAGTGGGGATACAGACATGGAATAGACTTGTGGACACAATGGGGGAAGGAAAGGGAGAGACGAATTGAAAGAGTGAAATTGAAACATGTACATTACCATATATAAGATAGATAGCCAGTGGGGATTTGCTATATGACACATGGAGCTCAAACACAGTGCTCTCTGACAACCTCAAGGGGTGGAATGGGGTAGGAGGGGAGTTCAAAAGGGAGGGGGCATGTGTATACCTATGACTGATTCATTCATGTTGATGTATGGCAGAAACTAACATAACATTGTAAAGCAATTGTCCGCCAATTAAAAATTAAAAAAAAACCAAGCCATGCTTTGAGCTAAGAGCTTGATGTATATTGCCTAGTGTATGAGCTAAATGTTATCATTGCCCTCATGTTGACAATGAGGAAACTGAGTCTGAGACATTAGATCATTCTCCCATGGTCACAGCTCGTAGTGACAAAGCTGGAAGTCCCTCTCAAGTTCAGTCCCAAAGACTGAGCTCTTAACTGGTGGCTCTTAGAAAATCTTTCTTGTTGTTTAGTTGCTCATTTGTGTTAACGCTTTGTGACCCCATGGGCTGCAGCACGCCAGGCTTCCCTGTCCTTCACCATCTCCTGGAGTTTGCTCATACTCATGTCCATTGAGTCAGTGATACCATCCAACCATCTCATCCTTTGTCACCCTTTTCTCCTCCTTCCCTCAATCTTTCCTAGCATTAGGGTCTTTATCAATGAATTGGCTCTTCCCATCAGGTGGCCAAAGCATTGGAGCTTCAGCATCAGTCCTTCCAGTGAATATTCAGGGTTGATTTCCTTTAGGGAAACCTTTAGAAAAGTCTTTATTGAAATGTGGTCTTTGGATCTTCTGCCTTAGGATCAGGGGATGAGCAGGGTATGGTTTGTAACAGAGCAGGTTCTTGGTCTCAGATCTGCTGATTCAGAATTGCTCGGCTTCGCATCGTCCTGGAGATGCTGCTTGGCCCACCTCTTCTCCTCTCTGCATCCCCAGGGTCCAGAAGACTCAGAGGCGCTGCATCTATAACTTCTTCTGGAATAACTCAGCCCTGGAGGTGATTCAGAATATTCTACCACATTCTTGTTGGAGTCAAGGGTTGGTTCAGGCTCAGGGTGACACTTCGGTCCTCTTCGTGGATGGAATGTCCTGGTACATTGCCTATTTCAATTTGCAAGGAGCCTTAGGGTCTCTGAAGCCTCTCTGGAGCTTTCTAAGGTGCCCAGAAGATTGGCCCAAGTCTCTCAATGAAAGCTGGCTCAGACTGCTTCTTATCTTGGGAAGCCTTGCAGAGGGTGACTCAAGGTTTCATGGGCTTAGCAATTCGCTCACCTTGGGCTAACGGGGAGGTTAGGTTTCCTCACTGGAGTGTGCTCAGCTTCTTTGTGGGGCTGCGGGCAGTTCCTGCTGCTGAGTCATAGGCTAGGGGCCTGTCCCCAGAGGCAGTGTTGTCCCTCTTCAAAGCCAGCAGAACAAGGAAAGAAGTTTCCCCCAGTCCTGCCCTGTTCACTGGGGATCCTCTTTAGTCTGGATGGCAGATCAAGCTCCCTCACTTCAGTTTTGTTGCAGTAACTGCTGGAACCCAAGGTGCTGGAGGGAAGAAGGCATGAGTCCTCATGACTTTGCTGTCTGTCTGCTGAGCTATGGGGGCACTACTGGGGCTCCTGCCTGTTAGATGGCTGTGATCATCCTGTAACTGACCATGTTCCAGACATTCTGTTTGACTGTCTGTCCTTTAGTTCAGTTTGGCTCTGCCTTTATGTTTCCTTCGTTAATGACTTTGTTTCCAAAACAAAAGGGGAAGCAACTGCTTCTCCCGCCTCACTGTGACCCTGGGTGGCAATCAGGGTTCTGCCTTCTTTGTTGAACCTGACTTCTAGGTGCTCTTCAGAGCTCCTCACAGACCCTGTTTCTTGTACCTCAGGGGCTCCCAGCCCCTTAGATCCAGGGCTTGTGGCGAGCACAGGACTGTCAGCCCAGGCCACTCTCACAGGGACAGAAGGGGACCCAGGTACACGGAGAGCTGCTTCTGAGCCGAACACAATGATGGACCCGAGTGGCAGCCACTGGGAACCCTGCAAAGGAGGGGTTTGGATTTTACAGTTTGAGGTTCCTGATGGGTTCCTAACGACATCATGGAGATTAAGAAATGTGTCCAAGGTCCTAACTGACAGCAGTTGACCCCGGAGCCTGGACTCTGCCCACGATGTCACCTGAACCACCCCATCCAGTGCCACCCCCTCCTCAGGTTGCCTTGTGGACCAGGAGACATTTGCAGGTTACGTGGGATGGGGGTTGTGTGTGTGTGCTAAGTCACTTCCGTCGTGTCTGATTCTTTGCAAGCCTGTGAGCCATAGCCCAGCAGGCTCCTCTGTCCATGGGATTCTCCAGGCAAGAATATTGGAGTGGGTTGCCATGTCCTTCTCCAGGAGGTCTTCCTAACCCAGGGGTCAAACCAGAGTCCCTTTCATCTCCGGCATTGGCAGGTAGATTCCTTACCACTAGCGCCACCCAGGAAACCCCAGGATAGGGGCTACTTAATACTAATGCTAATATTAAAATCAAAACCAATAGAAACTGGTTAGTCCAGTGTGGATTCTGCCTGTTGAGCATAAAGGCCTTTTCAAATTAAGGGTGTAAACCAGAATGATACTAATACCTAAGTAGCACCACCCTCCTACCCAGTTACTCTGGGTCCTGCCTGCCTCCTCCTGTTCGTTTCTCTCACTCTGATTATGTTATTTATGATGTACTTGATGGCAGAGACTTCATCTGTTTCATTCATCTCTGTAGCTACAGTGCCCTGGTTGTGCCCAGCACATAGTAGGTGCTCGCTCAATCCTTATTGTTGCTACCGCTTAACTGCAGCCTCCCTCAGGGCAGTGGATGGGGCTGCATACTCCATCATTGTTTCCCAGCACTGAGAATAGGGACTGGCTCTCAGGAGCCACTCAGTAAATATTGAATGAACGCGGGAAGGAAAATGAGTAAACAAATACTGTGAGGCTCAGTTTTAAAATGGAAGGAGCACTGGCTTTGGTGTTGGGACGTGGCTCCTCGCCTTGCTGTGTGACCTTGAGAGATCCACTTTTCAGCTGACCCCTGTATTTCCCCGTGTCAAATACGACCTTTCTCGCTCCAGGCCTGACCAGTGAGGCTCTGTGAGCATGAGGTGTACCAGGTTCTCAAAGGCAGAACTCGAGCTACTCAGAAGGGCTTCGTTGGGGCTTTGCAGCGGGAGAAGGTTAGAAGCAAAACTCTTCAGTTTCATTGTCTTTGGTTTTGTTTCTTAGATTTTCTTTTCTTCTCTCTATATTGTAAAGGAGTTGTTTTTCTTTCTGCCAGATAGAGTGTATATTTTGGTATAGAACCTTCTTCCTTGTTGCAGAATTAGCTTGCAGCCCCAGGGCAAGAGCACAGGGTGTGTGACCCCCTCCTCGGTGGTGTTGAAACACCACCGTAGGACACATTCTCTTAATGCATGTTTAATGCCTGGGCTTTGTTAAAAACAAGAGGCCCAGGGAATTAACCAGCTAAGAACTCATTTAGTTTGTGAGCCCAGAGGGCCTGTGTTCACACACACGGCCCTACAGTCTTGATAGTGAGCTTCTCCCCAGCACTGACATATTAACCAGCATAATCTGGGAGCCCCTGGACATGGCCATCACATATGCATGTGGCAGCTGGTGGCATAAAGAATCCACGGCACCCCGGACCTCTGGGGACCTGCCCTGCAATTGCGGAAAAGAGGAATAGCAGCCGTAATCATTATCCTGTTGAGAATAATGAGAGACGCTCAGAGCAGTCATCTCTCTCATCCAAGGGGCACAGTGTGGCCTTGTAACAATGGTTACATGAGGTGGGAAGTAGAAGAGGAAAGAGTTTGGGGAGCAGATAAGTTGCTCTAGTGACAGGAATGAGAAAGAAGCCAGGGGTCTGGCTTCTGGAAGGTACCTCTTTTAAGGGCCGTCTAAGTCTTTTGCAGGCTCCCACTAATGCTGTCTTTTTTTTCCCTCTTCTTTTTGCATCCAGCATGATCTACACTTTAGTGAGCTCTTAACTCGAAGATCACGCACATCCACAGAGACTGAGATGGGAGAGGCCCGAGGCTGTGCAGTCCATCCTGCTGGTGACGGGAGCAGGGACCAGTGTGGGGATGTGACAGACAGAGATGGGCAGATACTCGGAATTGAGAGCCGGAAGCAGGCAGCAGCCAGCGGCCGAGCCAGCCCGCTGTCACATGTGTTTCGCCCTGTGTACCAGCCTTCCGCATTCCCACCCCACACTTGGCCTGAGGATCCCTTCTGGGCAGCAGGGGCACGTGGGGTGATGAAAAACGAAACCTCTTCTGAATGAGAATTGCAGCTTCCTGAATCCCTTTTACTGAAAGTCTCCCTGAAGTTCATGCTGAGTTCCTGGTCTGTGGGTGTGATGGCTGGAAGGCTGGAGGGTGCCCTCTGAGGAACTGGGTGACCCAGAATCAAGGCTGCGTCTGTGGGACCGATTGAAGATGGATGTCATGGGCTTACCTGAGACTCTGGCGTTTCTTCTAAGTCCTGGCCACGCCCTTCACTTCAATGGGAGGGGCCTGGACGGTGTGCAGACTTGCCTTTTGCTGTAACCAGCCTTGAGTCTCCTAGGGTGTCTGTTTTTCTGCTCTGCTTTGTAAGAGCCCAGTGATGTTGGGAACTGAGTTTGGGGTGGTGTGTTGGTAAAGAATTATGGCTAAAATCAGGAGTGGGGGCTGGGAAGTGGGAAGGGGGAAATTGTAGGAAAAATTATTTTTTAAAATACTGATGACATGTTCAAAGTGTTAATTCTTCACCACCACAAACTGTACTGTTTTGTTGTCATCCCAAACCATCACAGGGTCATTGAAAGTGAGTCATATTAATCAACACTAGTCAAAACTACTAACTTTTAAGGCTTCCCAAACAGTTCTGAGGCCAGAAAGAGCTGGTGTGGCAGTTCTGTGCTGTGGGCATCCGGCCACTGAGAAGTGAGACAACATAATTATAGCTTCATTGATGATACGGCATCATTCGTGCTGTTTGGTTCAACACGAGGACATTAGTTCATTTAGAATTTTCCATTCAACATTCTCTCCTTCTTGGGTAGGAGTTGTACTCGGGGGTTGTAAATAATGACAAGGCTGAGATTTTTATTATGTTTAAAATGGGCACCATGATTTTGACCTTATTCCCCCAACTTCCCTTCTTTTCTTGTGTTTGACATACACAGGCTATTTATACATGTACCAGCTTCCATCTGAAGTCTGTGACTCAGGTTTATGAATGGTGTTTGTGTAACATGTGTGCTATGTTTAAAACGCTGCAATTGCTTGAGTGTCTCGCCTACCTGGCTGTCTCATTTTAAACCCGTTACCGGCTGGCTTCATCTCTATATAGATGGTAGGTGGAGAAAGCAAAGTTTCAAAAAGACATGTTACTTCTAAAAATTCTACAGAAAACAAAATGCAGATTTCTGCTTTGAGGTTGGAGATATGAAACCAGAGGATTCAAGGCAATATTTTTGGGATCAGGCTTCCCCTTGGCTGAGTAACTGTGGTTGGGGTGGAGAGTTTCCTTTAGGGCTGGTTAGTATCATTTCTGATTCGATTCCTGAGATAGCCAGCTACCTTCATCCAGAGAAACCAGTCCTGGGTTCCAGGCTGCAGACAGCAAATCTGACGCTACCACCATCTTGCAAATGCAGCTGAGAGCAGAGGATAAATAGTCCGGGAGCTGTTGTTTGTTTTTACACTTTGCCTCTTTCCAAAACAATTTGAAATGACATAATAGCAGACACAGATGTAAAAAGACTGTTAAAATGTAAATAGCAACTTCCAGCTTAAAAAGGAGGAGGACACAGAGATATGGGCTTCCTGAGGGACTCTGTTTACTGGGATTGAGCATTAAATATGATATCGTTTCTCTTAACAGTAAATAATAGCTATTCACATTTTCATAGTGTTTTGCATTTTACAGGCTGTTTTTACATCTCTTTTGACTTTCCTCACATTCCTATGAAGTTGATGTGATTCTTTTCCCCATTTTCTAAGTGAGGAGACTGAGGTTCAGAGAGGGTCTTCCGTATAGTCACACAATAGTCCCAGACCTGCCTTTGACCCCAGGTTGTCTGACCTTAAACCCCATGTTCTTTTCATCACACCTGAGAGCTGGGAAAGTAGCTGGGATCCTAATAAGTTTTGATTAACATTAACTTTCTGAGAGAAGGAGATTTCTAAAACAGAGTTATAGAGGAAGCACCTGATTTTCTTTTTTTTCATGGGCCAGACTCAGACTTGATTTATTGTGGGCAGTTCTCTAAGATGGTTGTCTAAAAGCTTTTAAAAGCTTCAAATGTCTCTTGGGCAGTTCTTATGTTTAAGAAAGAAAAACATCCAAATATTTCTCCCCCATGAGTTGACTGGGAAGTAATTCCAGTGGTTGTTGGGAGTTTGAGCCAATTTTCAGTTCCTGGGAGAAGTTAATTATGATAAGAATCAGAGTAAAGTATACAGTTGCTGGAGCCGTTTTGTGTGTTGAGCTTTATGCAAGACCTCTCCCAACTCACAGTGACCCTACGAGGCAGGTTGCATGTTCTCAACCCCCAGTTTACAGGTCAGGAAAACAGGGAGGCTCAGGGCAAATGAGTCTTTCCTGGTGAACAGCCAGACAGAGCTTAAGGCTACAAACAAATGGCCAGATAACAGCAATAGCTTAGTAACTGAGGAGTTGGGCATTATTCTATAAATTTCATGTGCTTCTGTCTGATCCTCATGAGAAAACCATGATGTTGATATTATCTCTGCTTTATTGATGAAAAATGTCCAGAAGATGAATGCCTTGCAGAGACCCAGAGCTGTTTAATAGTAAGGGGTGTGTCTGTAGCTGCTGGAATGGAAGCCCAGATCTGCCTCTTCTCACATAGTTTTTCCTTCTTGGGTATCTTTGTCACTGGTCGTTTATCCCACAGAAATGACCAAAAGGAGGAAGGAGAGTGAAGCGGGAGAAGCCGCACCCTGGATCAGTCACAAAGTGAATGTCACCCTTGGGTGATGGAGAGCTCTTCCTACCAAGCATGTGTCTGAGCATCAAGGAGGAGGGGGCACGGACGTCACGGGAGGCATCCATGCTGACCTGATGCCCGTTGCCTTAGGGAGACAGAGCTGTAGGCTTGGTGTGGCTGTGCCCTAAGGGTCAGAGTGGGACCTGGCCGGGGGCGGGGGTGGTGGTCATTTAAGTTTGCTTTTCACTTTCATTAATGAAGGGAACAGTGGCACCCTCTGTACTGACATTATAAAGAGTAAATGAGCTCACATTTGCAGAGAATCTAGAAGAGTGCCCGGCACATGGTAAACACAACTCTTTGTAGGAGGTGGGTCTTGCTCGCCACCCTTTTCTCTGCCTAGTGCCCACCCAGGCCAAGGTTCCCAATGGGAGGGAAGTAACCTGGCCACATGGGAAGGAGTGAAGATTCTGGTGTTCTTCTACCCAGCAGCTACCTCCTCTGATGTTTTTGTCTGTAGTGTCCTAAGTGGAGGTCAGGCTGGGACCTGATACCTCTTTTCAATGCTATGTTCTCTGGCCAATCATAACAACTGCTGTCGAGTACTTGCCCTATGCCAGGCATTGTGCAAAGCATTTGACTTTCAAGGTGTCACTGAATCCTTACAACAGTCTGTGGCAGGAGCTCTTCCTGTCGCCAATGTATAGTTGAAACACTGAAGCTCATAGAGGTTAAACAAATGAGCAAGTGTCGCAATTACTAGGAAGTCATAGAGTGTAGACTCCAGCCCAAGTCTAGCTTCGACCAGTTTTTTCTCAAGCACCCAATTTATCAACACAAAAATCCACGTTGAAAAACAAGGCATTTACAAATTGTGCAACAAAGGAGAGTTTTTGCCCTTGGGCTCAAAATTCTAATCCTAACCTGACTGGATGATCTCTCTGAATCTCAGTTTCCTCCTTTGCAAAACTGCTATGACCCCTCCCATCTTAGGAGAGCTGTGTGAGAGACAATGGACAGAAAATGCCTGGTTCAGTGCCCATGCATCATAGATGCCCAATGAATTGCAGCCATAAAATACAGTTTATTAGGCAAGTGATCTGGACAATCCCCTTTGCTCCTCTGCTTTTCTGTAAAATGGGAACAATTAAGCATTCTCAGAAGACAGTAGAAGGAGTAAATGAGGAAACACAGATAGACACCTCAGGTGGTTCTGCACCTCAGCAAGAGCTCCACCAACGGTCATGGGATTCACCTGAAAAGATATGTAAGCTACTGTGACTGGTAATCTTATCATTAAAAAGAGAACCTCAAAAGAGCTGCCAAAACTACCAACAAGAAGTCACATCAGATTGGATCTTTAGTGCCAAAAACAACAGCTGAAAGTTTCAATTCAGCTGCTCTCGGTCAGACTCTGGCCAGAGTGGACAGAGCCGCAGCTCCTAAGCTGTGGCAGTGCCTGGCCCCCAGAATTGGGCTGGGTTCCTTCTTCTCAGAGATGTGGGGCAGAAATACCCAGCTTCTCTTCCTACCTCTCCTTCTGCTTGCTCTGCCTGTGTCTTGGGCAAGCTGGAACCTCTCTCCAGCTTGTCTGGCACAGTCTGAGGACACATGCTTAGGGGGTTCACACAGATCTGGGTATTAGTCAAGGATCTGCTACTGCTGTGTGGCTTTGTAGCCTCGACCATTTTTTTAAAAAAATTTTTATTTATTTATTTATTTTTATTAGTTGGAGGCTAATTACTTTACAATATTGTAGTGGGTTTTGTCATACATTGACATGAATCAGCCATGGAGTTACATGTGTTCCCCATCCTGATCCCCCCTCCCACCTCCCTCTCCGCCCGATCCCTCTGAGTCTTCCCAGTGCACCAGGTCCGAGCACTTGTCTCATGCATCCAACCTGGGCTGGTGATCTGTTTCACCCTAGGTAATATACATGTTTCGATGCTGTTCTCTTGAAACATCCCACCCTCGCCTTCTCCCACAGGCCTCGACCATTTTTGTCTTCCTGCAAGAGAGGGCAAGGGAATGAGAGAAAGAGTAGAAAAGGGGATGAAGAAGGGAGAAGAGAGGAGGTGTTATCCTGAAGTGCGGCTCTGCTCACCTCACAGGTTTCACAGTGAGCAAGTCCCCATAAATGACAGTTGTTTATTTTAATCTTTATTTTTATTTATTTGGCTATGCTAAGTCCTAGTTGTGTTGTGCAGAATCTAGTTCCCTAACCAGGGATCAAACTTGGACCTCCTGCATTGGGATCTCAGAGTCTTGGCCGCTGGACCGCCAAGGAAGTCCGGAAATGACTTTGGGTGTGTGTTAGTCGCTCAGTTGTGTCCAGCTCTTTGCGATCCTATGCACTGTAGCCCACAAGGCTCTTCTGTCCATGGAATTCTCGAGGCAAGAATACTGGAATGGGTATCTGTTCCCTTTTCCAGGGGATCTTCCAGACCCAGGGATCGAACCCATGATGCCTGCATTTCAAGCAGATTCTTTACCATCGGACCCTTCGGGGCAACCCAAATAAATGACTTTGTAATAGAAAGCATTTGAGCGTGGGATCTTGTAAGAGCTGCTTCATCTTTCTGAGACTCAGTTTTCCCATCTGTAAAGTGGGGATAATACCTCCTTTTGAGAGAGGTTACGGTAAAGTGATTATGTATGTAGAGTGTGTAGAGAGAGCCTGTCTTGTACTGGGTGCTCAACAGGTCTTGCTCCTCAGAGCTCTGCTCTACTCCCCCTCGCTTCGCAGAGTTGAAGGGAGGATTCTGTCACATAAGACGGTAAAACATTTCTCATAGTAGCACATGGCAACATTCAATGGATCTAAGCTTCCTTCCTCTCCACCCTCCATCCTGGGGGCGGAACCGTCCCAGGCATGGGTAACAGAGCTCGGCTCTCTCAAGCAAATCTCCCTTCTGCTTCCTATTTTTAGGCTTCGTAATTGCACCAGTGTTGAATAAAGTTGTCACCGTTATGACAGTTTTGTTCTCCTACATAAGAGACGAATGCAGCCAGCAAAATGCTTTGACAACAATTAATTGCGCTCACGCTGTGTCACTGCACAGATCTGTTTCATAACCTTTTCTTTTCTTGGGCTTGGGCTGCTCTGTTCTAAACTGTGTGCCGGCAAACGAGTTTAGATCTCAGGGCTGTCTCTGCTGCCGAGGCTTAGGCAGAATGCTGTCATTACTGTAGGTGTTTGAGGAGGCATCCTGGAACATGCCCTCATCCAGGCAGAGGGAAGTGTGAGCCGAGAGGAGAGGTGATTGTTCAGGACACAGCCAGGTGTTTCTGGGGAAAGATGGGACAAGTTTTAGAGTCTTCTTGATTAGGAACCAGGCGCAGTCTTGTTGCCAGGAGCTCTGCATGTGATGCAGTTATTTTGCATATTTGCGTTTGCAGGGGAGAAAACATTCATACTGACATCTCTGATTGGGTTTCAATTACCGCTCCACTAACAACTGGGAAATAGATACAGGATCAATATAGCCGCAGAATAGTATCACCCATGCTTTGCCCCACCCTCTCTATGATCTCCTCTACTCCTGTTAAATTCTGCTCAGACAGCTCTGGATGCCCCAGGAGTGTCTTCCTGTGCTGTGAACTTGACCACTTGGACACCTTGTGATGCCCACCTTTTCTTCCTCCCCAGCTAGTAGTGTGCTCGAGCTGGCTCATATAGGCTTATGAGAACCGATCACTACATTTTTAGGGATTTCGCTAAATGGTTGTTAAACACAGCTGTTATTAACACTGGTTATGTAAGCTTACAGTTAAATTCATTAAATTAAAACAAAGGTAAAATATAGTTCAAACTCATCACCTCCTAAAATTATTTTGTTATGTTTTGCTGTGATCTCTGCTTTTGAGATGATGTCAGTTGCACCTGTGATGGAAGCACTGTGTAACAGCACACTAGTTTGCATCTCCTCCCATTTTTGTGTTCAGTGATGTCCCAGTAGTAGCTTTCAATCAGCGCATGCTGGGAGACTTTACACCACGGAAATTGGCAGATGCTACAGATGAGGCCTGGCCCTCTCCCCCACCCTCCCCTTATGATGCCAGTTGTTAAACTTTTACGTTTCCCAGTAAATTGTTCACATTTACCAGTACATGCTATTTCCAGCTCTGGCACACTGTTGGGCTACACTGAACCAGGGATCAGAGTGGCAGCTGGGACCAGTACCCCCGAAGACTTGGGCACTAGAACCCACTGTTCACAACCCTGAAGGAGCCGCTGCTGTCATGGCTAGAGCCACCACCTACCCACAGCAGGGCCATCAGTGGTGCTGCCACCTAAGCTCTTGGGTCTCCTAGAAGTGACAGGAAAGGAGACGTTCAGTTTTTTGCACTGTAAG
Organism: Odocoileus virginianus; assembly: GCF_023699985.2. NCBI lineage: Eukaryota > Metazoa > Chordata > Mammalia > Artiodactyla > Cervidae > Odocoileus > Odocoileus virginianus. Next base: position 50,902,681 of record NC_069684.1, on the reverse strand, counting down.
CCGAGGGGCTTGGACTTGGAGAGGAGACATGTGTAACCCACTAGGCTGAGCAGGAACCTACTTGTGAACTGTGGCCCGAGCCACCCTAAATCAACTTGAGGACCGTCATTCTTCCTGTAGCATGGGTGCCTTCCCAAGAGGTTTCCAAAGTCCCCATGCAGGTGGCCCAGGCTTCTAATCTGGATGCTGGGGGAATACAGATGGCACTCTGCTATGCTGCCACTTCTTGATGTGGTTTCATAAGGCGTAAGATAAGCCTGGAGGAGGAAACGACAGCCCATTCCAGTATTCTTGCCTGGGAAATGCCATGGACAGAGGAGCCTGGCAGCTACAGTCCTGGGGATCACAAGCATCAGACACACGACTAAATCACCACCACCACCAAGATAAGCCTGTAAAGTGCCTCGTGCTGTGTTTGCACACAATGAAACTCAGTAACCCTGGCTCCTTTCTCTGCTTGGCTTTGTAGGCTCCTCATGGTAGGGTGTCCCCTCCAGCCAGCCTGTGGGGAGTATTCTTCTGCATGCACTCTTTCCTCCAGGAGCCAGTCTCCTGGTTGAGTGCCCCCTTACTTCAAGTGGACAGACACACAGCTTTTGGTTTAGAGACCCAACATTCAGAAGAGGTAGTATTGTTTCCCAGAATGACTACCTGACAGCCAGGGAGAGAGACTAAAATGCCACAATAGTGTTTCTGTTTAAATATCACAACAGTATCTGAATAGTGAACCTGGTCCTTTTTTAGAAATGTTTGGCAATGAGAAAAACAGCATCATCTTTCCTACTTCCTATCAGAAGTAGGAATAACTTCTGATATTTTAGAGCAGGGAAAGTAAGGAAAGTAAGAATCCAGTTAAATACCAGTCATCACATTAAATTTTAATGGAGCACATGGATCAGGTCCCTGTGCCTGGGATAGTCTATTTTGGTTGCAGCAGTGAAGAAGCCAGGCAGCACTAAAGGCTTTGGGGAAGTTTTGCTGGTCAGTGGCCTCAGAGGACAGGTCTGGTGATGCTGTTCTTATTTTCCCATAGCCAAACTGAGAGTGAGCTTGAAATTGAGGAAATTTTCTAGACTCTACAAGGTACAGATGTCTCTCTCCAAGGGCTGGAAATCACAGCATAATACAATGCCCGGCATGTGGACCAGATACCTAAGAGATGGCTTAGAATCCTGCACCCTGGGCAACCAGTATTTAAAATTAGCAGTCCTTTGTATTGATTAATATCTCATGATTAGATAAAAATGGGGTTTCCTCAGTGGCTTAGTGGTAAAGAACCCACCTGCCAATGCAGGAGACACAGATTCAGACTCTGGGTTGGGAAGATCCCCTGGAGAAGGAAATGGCAACCCACTCCAGTATTCTTGCCTTGGGAAATGCCATGGAGAGAGTAGCCTGGTGGGCTACAGTCCATGGTGTCACAAAAGAGTTGGACATGATTGAGGGACTAAACAACAGCAACAAATTAGATTAAAATAACTGCTCTATCGTGTCTAGCTCTAACTAACTAACGTGGTTACAAGTGCAGTGGAAAACTTAGCAGTAAAGAGCTGGCAGTGGCTGTAGCACTTACCTCTTCTAGGTAAAAATAAAAAACTGAGGCCTGATCATATTCTTCACTTGAGACACATGCCACCTGGATATGGGGTCCAGGGTGAGAAGCCCCATCACAAGTTTCAACTTCACAGCTCGGAGAAACCCAGTGCCTTCTAGACCCAAGTGTTCGGCGCCCCTTAGATGATGATACTTTCTAGGGAGCTAAACAGAGGGGACCCAAAGGGACTGGTTCATGGATCAGCATCAGCCTGGAAGGTGGAAGGTCATCCTGAAACAGGTGTTGTGGGGCTTTGCACTTGACTCTGTCCTTTGTGACATTTATTGCCAATGAACTTCCCATGAAGGCCCTGGATCCGTTTTGGAATGCATGCGTCCAGAGCATGGTATCTAGAATCCATTTCATAGAACTGGGTGCAGAAGCTTCAAGTATACTCTTTTCAAAGAACCGAAGGCTCCAGGAGGGCAGATGGCAGGATTTGGGTAGGGGGAAGCCTTTCCCCATCCCTTATTCTTCATTTGGGGCTGCAGCAGTTCCTTCTCAGTGAGGACTCTGAAGAGGTGTCACGTGGAAGGGGTGTTCTGTGGTACCCATGGGAACTGGGCTGAGCGCATCAGCAGGCTTTCCTAGACCTACCTGGGCAGAGCCTGCAGTCATGAGCATCACAAGGGATGATGGTCTCTGAAATGCAGCAGGAGAGACTTAGAGAGAAGTGTGGGACAGAGCTCTCTGGGCCCAATGGTGACAGAGCAATGAGTATGTATTTTGGGATGGAATGGTTCACATATGGAACTCAACATTGCAAGTAATGTGAAAAATTTGGGCTTGCTCCAGACTGGACAATGATACAAATGATAATCAATCCAAATAATTTGAATGTAGGAATAAACTGAAAGGGTTGAATTCAGGATCCCATAGGTTATAAACTCTTTGAGGGTAAATATTTATTTCAGTAGTTTCAGAGTTGGGCTTAGTCCTAAAAGTGTGCTCAGTTGCTCAGTCTTATCCAACTCTTTGCAACCTTATGGACTGAAGCTTGCCAGCCTCCTCTGTCCCTGGAATTTTCCAGGCAAGAATACTGGACTGGGTTGCTACTTCCTATTCCAGGGGCTCTTCCTGACCCAGGGATCCAACCCGTGTCTCTTGGGTCTCCTGCATTGACAGGCGATTCTCACCACTGAGCCACCTGGGAAGCCCTTAGTCTTAAACAGGCCACGGTAAATATATGTTGAAGTAAATTGAATTTTGGATTGCTTTTGGAAGCAGGAGGAGGCAGAGATTAAGTCCTACAGTCAGTAGGAATCACTGTCCTGTGAGGAATGTAGGAGGGAAGAGTGTTAAAACAACAGGGAGGCCTGCGTTCTGGAGAGGTCTTGCTGGGTTCAGTAACAGGAAAACAAGCAAAGACCCAGACAGAGTGTCTGCAGGTTGCTTACCCCTGCAAATGAGCTCGCTGGGCTCCTTCTCCAAACCACGGAAAAACACAGACTCAAAGGAGCAGAGACAGCTGGGTCTCCAGAGTAACAGAGTGACTAACACGGAACTCCATCACCTTCTGTACCTGTAACAGTTGAGAAACCTTGAGGGAAAAAAGCCAGGTCTTTCTCTGACTGTTGTTTTTTGGCTTGTGAGACTCTGGCTCATGGAAGCAGCTGTGGGGAGGAACATACAGAAAGCCAAGCATGGTCTCCAGGGTACCGGGCAGGTGTCTGAAAGCCATCATCAGCTCAGCCCTTGGGTGGTGCTTCTGGCAGAAACAGGGCCCTCCCGACTCCTGCTCTGGGGAAATTCTCCCAGCTGGGGCTGTGAGGGGGAGGGAGCAGGTGGGAGCGGAGTGAGTGCTCAGGGAGGGTGTCTTTCATGCCAATCACTTCTCCAAGGTTGTCCTTTGTTCAACGTCCAACTTTGGGCGTGTTGGTCAGTCTGGTCTCAAGGGAAGCAGAGGAGAAGGAAGGACTGAGCTGGGTGATGGATGAGAATGCATTCGGTTTTGATGTTATATAAGTCAAGGTGATTCCAGCCATGGTGCAATAGAGTCTGGTTCTGTTTTCAATGTTTGATTGCTGACAGCTGCCTTCCCCTTTTTCCCATATCTGAGCAAGCTGATAAGAATGTTGAAATGACATTCCCAGTCACATAACACCAGGCTTGTCTGGGAGCCTTCCCTAGTTTCATCCACTAACCACAGTAAAAGGGGTGAGTCAATCACCCCTCCTCACTCTCCTCAGCCATCTTTAGACATTCTTGGGACCCTGCCCTGCTTTTGCCTGAAAGATTCATCCTGTGACTAATAGATCTCTTCATGCCCTCTTGTGCACATGTGGCATCATCAGTGTTAATATCCAAACCAACTTTGGAGTTGGGGGTTGGTCACCCCCCACCCAGGGAACCAAACTATGGTAACACATAAATCCTGAATACAATGAAAGTTTATTTTGGGTTCATATCCTAGTTTAATGCAGGAGTTCCTGGCCAGATAGCCTCCCATTAGTTCATTAAGAGGCTCAGGCTCCTTCCATCTTGTGGCTCCTCAACCTATTCAAGGTCTTTAGAATTCTTTCCATGCAGTCAACAGATGGGTAAAGAACAGGGAGTGTCACATGACAGGTTCTGAAAAGTGTCAATTGGGCTTGGTCTGATCCATATCACTTCTCAACTTTTCGTTTGCTTAGAACTTGGTCATATAGCCATACCTACCCACATGGAACACTGGGAAACGTAGTTTAGGTGGGTTTTGGTGAATGTGCAGCAGTCCCCACCACAGATATGTTGACTCTGAAGATCAATTGGTCATTGAGGTGAGATATTTAAAAGGAAATAGGACAGAGGGGTCTGAGGCAAAAGTTCTGGGCTGGAATTATGCAATGATAAGTCTAATTTCTAGGCAGTGAAAGGGAAAAGGGAAAGAAAAGGAAAAAGAGGTTAATTCCATTTATAATTTTCATTTTGTTTGATTTTCATCTTTGAGGATTGCCTTCTAGAACCTCACTAGCGTTAAGTGAGGTGTTGACAGGGGGAGAAATAGAGCAGGAAGATGTAAAATGCCATCCTTTGAAATTAGAATCAGCAGCTTGTCTGCACACACACACACACACACACACACACACACACTCACACACACGAGTGAACATTTTTTTTTTTTTTAATGATCTGGCCCCTCCAGTTTCCTGCCCTTCTAAGCCTCCAATGAGATGATGAAGGAAGTGGCAGGCTAATTGGAGAGAAAAGTGAAGGAAAGGCAGAGTAAGTAAAGGAGAGAGATCAGTTTGCTATTTTAAGGCTTAGAATGTCTTCCTATAAGTCTTTATGGTCTCCTTGCCAGTTAATTTCATTTCAGATGAAGTTAAAAGGTAATCTGATGGGTGTCATTATCTCTGCAAATAATGCATAAATTCAGATGAACTCAGAACCATGATATAGCATGTAGGAGGATTCCAAGGTCTGACACGGTGGTAATTACCAGGACTGCACTGAGGCTGACAGCTGGTATTGGGTGATTTCTTTTTTTACTGAAATTATCTGTGTGATTAGGAAAAAAGATGTCTAAATCAAATTAATCTGCAGCAGTTGGCAGATCCATATTGCTCCAGTGCAGACCCAAAGAGCTGTGTGTGGATATGTGTAGAGACGGCAGAGTCTGTGCCTGATTTAGAACTTCACAGTCAGGAGACTCTCACATCTAGCCAATGATGAGAGCTGTTTAGATATGCAGAGCCGAATACTATGTTCAGTTCCAGAAATCTGGAGAAACCCGAGGTAGAGAATCAGAATACACTTCACAGCCCAAGTCAGCTCCTTTGTAGTAGCTCCTGCCTTGCTCAGGCTGGCGATGTATTGCCGCATTAGCTGGTTACATCATTCTGCAATCTCGTCTCCCACTGCCTTGCCCCCAGATGGATGGCAGAAAATGAAGATGGAACATAAGTGTTTGTCTGGTGGACCAGAAGGAAAGATTGTGTCTTCTGTAAGCACTAAATCATTGCTTTATGGTAAGTATACTTAAGCTGATGGAATATCTTCTTCAACCTTGAAATATATGTAAGCCTATAAAATAAACTCATATGTTTCAGTATAATGATAACAGTGAATGGATAGATAGAATGTATATTAAAAGATGAGTGCTTGCAAGTTAATTTATCTATTTATTCATTTGTTTATCACTCATCTATTCCATAAGAATTTAGAAAATATCTGCCATGTACAACACTGAATATACAAAGATGAGTAAGATGAAGCTGTTGCTCTCGGCCTTCAAGGAGTTCACACATTTCTTTACCTCCGTCTTCATCCATGCATCTACCCATGCATGCATCCATCAATCCATCTGTCCATCCATCCGTCAATTCGAGATGCCTGTTGGGTCTTTAGTGGCTCTCAGAGATTCAAGTGTGCCTCAAGCCCCAGTGTCATAGCTCTTTGAAACTCTGAAAATCCTTCCCATAGTTTATTTGTGTACTTGGTGTTTGTTGTTCCTTCTTCTCTCTGCTTCTGTCCTTTCAGGATGCTTGGACAGCCCTTATTCCCATACTTTAGTATGAAAATAAATCCTTGCCCCATCACTGGTTTCCATCTCTCCAATTCATGTGTCTCAATTATTTTGTGAGTTTAGTAATTTTACGTAAGATGGAGGAGAAGCAAAAGGAACAGTCATATCATGGAGACTTTGACCTTCACGCCTTTCCTCTCCCTTTCTCTCACCCTTTTTGTGTTTCTCCTAAAGATATAAAAATATATGACTTCCAACCCTCTCTGCCCCAACACATGCACACACACACACACACACACACACACCTGCTACAATCTCACACTGAATAAGTCATTCCCTGGGGGCTCAACTTTACCCCAAGTCAGTTGGTCAAAAGGCACTGACTTCCACAGGGCATGTACTTAAAGGCACCAGATTCAATTTCATGAATATCTGAGAGCAAGGAACCAGTGGAAACCGAAATGGGAAGGTAGGAAGCAGTGATCTCTTTCATCCCTGCTTTGTTCTAGTTTCTTTCTTTCTGCAAGTGTTTGAGGCCTAATATGGTCATCTCAGGCTCCAATTCCACAAACTTTTCCCTTTAGCATTAGCAACAACAATAATAACAACAATGTATACTTTCTTAATATATTTTATAATTATTATTACAATGGCTAACATTTCTTGAGCAGTTATAGTCTATGTTCAAGGTTAAGTGCACTGCATATGATTATATTTAATTGCAAAATCATACACTTATTTTGGCTTCCCAAGTGGCTCAGTGGTCAAAGAATGTGCCCGCCAATGCAGGAGACTAAGGAGATGCAGGTTCGATTCCTGGGGTGGGAAGATCCTCTGGAGAAGGAAACGGCAACCTGCTCCAGTGTTCTTGGCTGGAGAACCACATGGACAGAGGAGCTGGGCGGCCATAATCCATGGAATCCCAAAGAGTAGAGCACGACTCAGTGACTGAGCATGCATGCATGCGTGCTTATTTTATACATTAAGAGACTGAGAACAGTGATGTTGAAGGTTACCTGGCTGCAACTTCTGTCATTCTTTTCACTTTTTTTTAAACAGAATCTCTCTGGTTATTGCCAATTAGGTTTTCATATGTGGCCAGGAAGATTGGTATCATAGTACAGAGGCTGTGCCTTCTGAGGCTGTAGGGACCACATAACAGACTAGATGGAAAAATTAAACATGACAGGAAAATTGATTCTCATATCTGCTGGAGTAAGCAATCATTTGGTTAAGCTTAAGACTTTGCCTTAATTGCCACCATTAGTAAATAGAAATCTATTTGTGCAATGAGCAGACAGCAGCTAACAGAATGAAAAGTACTATGAAAGATTTTTTTCTCAGAATATCAGCAGTTTAAATGGATACCACTATTTTTTCATATTAAAATTTGCCATCTTGTGGCTTGTCTTATAGCTACTGAAGAAGCAGGAGATTTTTGAAAGTTGATACAAGGAAAAACCCCAGAGGAAGGGTGGATGTGTATTTCAAATATACATTCATCTCCCTTTGCCAATAAATGAGAAGATAATGAGCCAGAATTTCCCCATAAAAAGTAGAGAAATCATTTAATTACCAAGGACTACATCCCACTCTATTATATTATTGTCTCATTCCATACATTTATATTTGTCTTGTTTCGGCGAATTCCTATTCACCAAGCCAGTGAATAGCAAATTTTGATAAGTTGGATCCATTTCCAAGATACAGGAGTGTTCACCCATTCTTTCAACAAACACTTGTTGAGTTTTGGTCTGTGAGGTGTCATGCTGGGGCCATGGTGTATTTAGAATTCATTCAACATCCTCTGATTGTAGTTATTGAGTCCTTTTTAGCTTTCTGACACCTAGATAGATGCTGTGTAAGTTTAAAAAAATGGGGAGTATGAAAAATAAGACATCTTGTTCCTGAATGGCCCTGAAATAACACTGAGAAAACAAAATTAACATAAAATAATCAAGGAACAAAACAAGAAACTCTCTTAAAATTTCCCCTACATAATGGGACTTTCTCTGGATTCTTCTGGGTTCTACATGTTCAGACAAACGTCTCTGAAAATGAACTACACCAATGATTCCTGAAAGGGTAGTCTTAAATAGTCATTCAGTTCAGTTCAATTCAGTTGCTCAGTCGTGTCCAACTCTTTGTGACCCCATGGACTGCAGCATGCCAGGCTTCCCTGTCCATCACTAACTGCCGGAGCCTACTCAAACTCATGTCCATCGAGTTGGTGAGGCCATCCAACCATCTCATCCTCTGTCATTCCCTTCTCCTCCTGCCTTCAGTCTTTCCAAGCATCAGGGTCAGTTCTTCGCATCATGTGGCCAAAGTATTGAAGCTTCAGCTTCAGCATCAGTCCTTCCAGTGAATATTCAGGACTGATTTCCTTTAGGATTGAGTGGTTTGATTTCCTTGCAGCCCAAGGGACTCTCAAGAGTCTTCTCCAACACTGCAGTTCAAAAATATCCATTCTTTGGTGCTCAGCTTTCTTTATAGTCCAACTCTTTCCACACATGACTGCTGGAAAAAACATAGCTTTGACTAGACAGACCTTTGTTGGCAAAGAAATGTCTCTGCTTTTTAATATGCTGTCTAGATTTGTCATAACTTTTTTCCCAAGGAGCATCTTTTAATTTCATGGCTGCAGTCACCATCTGCAGTGATTTTGAAGCCCAAGAAAATAAAATCTGTCACTGTTTCCATTGTTTCCTCATCTATTTGCCTTGATGTGATGGGACCGGATGCCATGATCTTTGTTTTCTGAATGTTGAGTTTTAAGCCATCTTTTTCACTCTCCTCTTTCACTTTCATCAAGAGGCTCTTTAGTTCTTCTGCTTTCTCCCGTAAGAGTGGTGTCACCTGCACATCTGAGGTTATTGATATTTCTCCTAGCAATCTTGATTCTAGCTTGTGCTTCTTCCAGCCCAGCGTTTCTCATGATGTACTCTGCATATAAGTTAAATAAGCAGGGTGACAATATACAGCCTTGACGTAGTCCTTTCCCAATTTGGAACCAGTCTGTTCTTCCATATCCAGTTCTAACTGTTACTTCTTGACCTGCATACATATTTCTCAGGAGGCAGGTTAGCTAATCTGCTATTCCCATCTCTTTCAGAATTTTTCACAGTTTGTGGTGATCCACACAGTTAAAGGCTTTGGTGTAGTCAACAAAGCAGAAGTAGATATTTTTCTGGAACTCTCTTGCTTTTTCGATGATCAAACGGATATTGGTAATTTGACATCTGGTTCCTCTGCCTTTTCTAAAACCAGCTTGAACTTCTGGAAGTTCTTGGTTCATGTACTATTGAAGCTTGGCTTGGAGAATTTTGAGCATTACTTTGCTAGTGTGTGAGATGAGTGCAACTGTGCGGTAGTTTGAGCATTCTTTGGTATTGCCTTTCTTTGGGATTGGAATAAAAACTGACCTTTTACAGTCCTGTGGCCACTGCTGGGTTTTCCAAATTTGCTGACATATTGAGTGCAGCACTTTCACAGCATCATCTGTCAGGATTTGAAATAGCTCAACTGGAATTCCATTACCTCCACTAGCTTTGTTCGTAGTGATGCTTCCTAAAGCCCATTTGACTTGGCATTCCAGGATGTCTGGCTCTAGGTGAGTGATGACTGTATCGTGGTTATTTGGGTCATTAACATCTTTTTTGTATAGTTCTTCTGTGTATTGTTGCCACCTCTTCTTAATATCTTCTGCTTCTGTTAGGTCCATACCATTTCTGTCCTTTATTGAGCCCATCTTTGCATTAAGTGTTCCCTTGGTATCTCTAATTTTTTTGAAGTGATCTCCACTCTTTCTCATTCTATTGTTTTCCTCTAATTCTTTGCCTTGATCACTGAGGAAGGCTTTCTTATGTCTCCTTGCTATTCTTTGTAACTCTGCATTCAGAAGGGTTTATCTGTCCTTTTCTCTTTTGCCTTTAGCTTCTCCTCTTTTCTCAGCTATTTGTAAGACCTCCTCAGACAACCATTTTGCCTTTTTGCATTTCTTTTTCTTGAGGATGGTCTTGGTCACTGCCTCTTGTACAATGTCACAAACCTCCATCCATAGTTCTTCAGGCACTCTGTCTATCAGATCTAATCCCTTGAATTTATTTGTCACTTCTATTATATAATTGTAAGGGATTTGATTTAGGTCATATTTGAATGTTCTAGTGGTTTTCCCCTACTTTCTTCAATGTAAGTCTGAATTTTGCAATTCATGATCATTAAGTGTGCATTTTTGTGGTATAATCTCTGATAACACCAGGAGTTTATAGTAGGGGCAGAAGAGTGGGAGGGAGAGGTGGGGAGGCTTCTCAGCGGAGATTCACAGGGGCAGGTATTCTCACAGGGGATTGTTAAGAACCCGGAGAGTAAAGGTGGGTGGGATGCTAAGGAAGACAAGAAAGGAGTGCTCTGGAGAAAGTTCCACCACTCTGACTGGTTTCACCCTGGGCAAGACTTTTTCTGCTATACACCTAACACCTCCCCCCACCCCCATACATCTCTGAGCAAATCCAGAGCCAAACTGGTTGGTCTGATGCACGCTTAGTTTCAGATGAGGCCAAGTTAGAGTCTCATGGGCTCTGAACCTGCAGCCCATACAGCCCCCTGGATTCCAAATATGAGAATTTGACCCAGAGTTGGGACCTGACTCCCAGAACCTTTGGTTCTTCTCTGACTCCAAAAGGCAAAGCCAGGGCCCATCGTGGTGAGAGCTCAGAGCAGAGTGGCAAGGGGATTCCAAGGTGAGCACACAGCCTGAAGGGACAGGTAGTCTGGAGGAAACAGAAAGATGAAATAAACATGATTCTTAAACATATCAAAGGTCTTACATAGCCAGAGCCTGGTGATTAGCGCTGATTTCTCTGAAGGGCTGTGACTACACCGTAAGAAAGTTTGGGGTCAGTGCTGTTGGGCTAGTGCCTATCCTGACATGACTGACGCCTCTGCCCAGGCACCACCTGTGAGGGGACCTGCAGGATTCTCTTCGGGTGGCCAGCCACCCCAGTTTGCCCAAGACTTGCAGTCCTCAAGGGATTCCTTGGTGGCTTAGATGGTAAAGGATCTGCATGCAATGTAGGAAACTCAGGCTTGATGCTTGGGTTGGGAAGATTCCCTGGAGAAGAGAATGCCTACCCACTCCAGTATTCTTCCCTGAAGAATTCCAAGGACAGAGGAGCCTGGCAGGCTACAGTCCATAGGGTCGTAAAGAGTCAGACATTAACTATATGTCAAGATGTATACTCAGATGCTCAGTCATGTCTGACTCTTTGTGACCCCATACACCATAGCCTCCAGGCTCCTCTGTCCATGGGACATGACTGAATGACTAATACTTTCAGTTCTCAAACTGAGAATTTCCGGGCAAGAGCACCTCCTCTTGGTACTTATGTTTTGACTCAGCAGCTCACCTGGTCCAGGCTCAGGTGTGCTCCCCTCTACCAATGCCCATGGGGGGCCCAGGACCCCTAAGATGACCCCCAAGACCCTCAGTCCCATGGGTGAGTTGAACAGATAGGGAATCTACCCAAGACCACATGATCTGGTTGCTCAGAGAATCCAAGCACAGCTGGAACCAATGGTGTTACCTACCAGGGCTGCAGGTCACCCTAGGGAACAAAACGGGAGACTGAGCAAGTGCTGGGCAGGAGAAAGATGAGAATAAATGGACTGATTCTTCTGTTCAGTTGTCCCAGCTGGGAAATAAAATGGGTGGGGCCACACTTTGCTTTGTGTCTCTCAGGCTCACACAGTGAACTTATTTACAGTCTCTTGGTTTCTGTAAGATGTGTCAGGCATAATTTCCGACCATTCACAAAACTCTCTGCTGACATTTTTAAAAGGGCCCAACCTCTTTGGAATAATTTTAATTGCATCTCAGGAATGATTTTTTAAAAATGAAATGGTTTTGATTACACATAAGCATTTCTACATGCTTGGCACCATGCTAAGCACTTCACCGGGATTATTTTGCTTAACCCTCACTGTACTCCTACAGGCAAGGTGCCATCACCCTCCCTATATTAGCAGGTGAGGACACTTAATCAAGGAAGTGATGTCACACAGTGTAAGCCGGGCACCTGGCTGATGAGTTTGGCTCCAGAGCCCGTGCTTTGCATCATGTGGTGCATGGGCTAACCCAGCAACCGAAATGAGCTTTAGAGACTGAATTTTATCTTGGTGTCCAGGAGACACCCACCACTCCTAGTTGGCACAAATGGTCAAATGAATAACCAGCACCTTTTATATTTAGTTGATTTCATAAGAAACTATTGAAATACCTAAAAATAGTGTCTCTGTTTTTGGTGAAGTTGGTTCTCAATTTGAAAGGTAAGGACATGGTGACAGAGAGGTGAAGCTATGATTCTATTTAAAGGATCATTACTCTGGTTTTGAATAATGTAAAACTACGCTGGGATGAGGGTTTACTAGTTTAAATGCTATTTTTCATGCATATAATTGAAAGGAACTAAGTTTGGGCTGTCAGAGGAGATGAGACCGTGGCTCAGGCCTGAGCTGCTTGCTTCAGGAAACTCACAGCTACATACTCTTGCTGAGACTTCAAGTTCCCAGACAGGATGGAGAAAAATAAACTTGACCTACTCAGGACATTTATCTTGAAAACCGTAAGTTGTTAAGCCAAACTGGTCCCTCAGATCACATCTTGTCTTAGTCTGTTTGGGCTGTTATAGCAAAGTATCATAGACTGAGTGACTTATAAACAACAGTCACTTATTTCTCACCACTCTGGAGGCTATAAGTCTGAAATCAGGGTGCCTACAAGACTTAGCCCTAGGGACACCCTTTTTCTGGGTTGAGGACTACTGACTTCTTGTATCCTCACTCTGTGCAGAGCAGAGATGCAAGTTCTCTTGTGACTCTTAGGAGGGCACTAATCCCATTCATGGGGGCCCCACCTTTATGACCTCATCTAACCCTAATTAGCTCCCAAAGGCCCCACCTCCTAATACCATCACATTGAAGGACAGAATTTCAACATACTAATTTGGGGGAGATACAAACATTCAGTCTGTAATATCCCCATGATGAAACTTCACAACTGGATTGCCTAAAACAAACAGGATTGGAAGCATCTGGGCTGTATGATGTGGATTCCAGCTGTCAAACTGTTAATTGCCAGTTCAGAGTGGCTGAACTATCCCAGGAGAAGGCAATGGCAACCCACTCCAGTACTCTTGCCTGGAAACTCCCATGGATGGAGGAGCCTGGTAGGCTGAAGTCCATGGGGTCGCAAAGAGTCGGACATGACTGAGCGACTTCACTTTCACTTTTCACTTTCATGCATTGGAGAAGAAAATGGCAACCCACTCCAGTGTTCTTGCCTGGAGAATCCCAGGGATGGGGGAGCCTGGTGGGCTGCCGTCTATGGGGTCGCACAGAGTCGGACACGACTGAAGTGACTTAGCAGCAGCAGCAGAAGCAGAGCTATCCCAAGGGCACCTTTGTGGCCATTAAGAAAAGTAACCCTCCTGCTGAGCGCTGAAGAATGAATGCTTTCAAATTGTGGTGCTGGAGAAGACTCTTAACAGTCTCTTGGACTGCAAAGAAATCAAACCAGTCAGTCCTAAAGGAAATAAACCCTGAATATTCATTGGAAGGACAGATGCTGAAGCTCTAATACTTTGGGCACCTGGTGCGAAGAGCTGACTCATTGGAAAAGACCCTGATGCAGGGAAAGGTTGAGGGCAGGAGGAAAAGTGGGCAATAGAGGATAAGATGGCTAGATAGCATCATGGGCTCAATGGACATAAATTTGAGCAAACTCCAGGAGATAGTGAAGGACAGGGAAGCCTGGCATGCTGCAGTTCATGGGGTCAAAAAGAGATGGACATGACTTAGTGACTGAATCACCACAACAACCTACTCTCGGTGGATGTGGCTCCAGGTAGGTTGATTTTCAGTCCCATTTCTTCTTCTACCTACCTCCTCAATCCTGCACCCCTCAAGGGCCTATATGGTGGCTCCAGTCTCTGGGAAAACCTGAAAGCTTTTAGGTTCAGAGAAAAACAGACCAGAGCAGCTGACAAGGCCACTCCCTAGGTTATTGGATGGGCCTGTCCCTCCAGGTGTCAGTCGGATCTGGTCTGAAGACCCCTCAGTCTTCTGAAGGAGCCAGTTTAGATGGAGCTGAGGGTCCAGGATCCTCAGGAAGCTCTTGCTTGTCTTGCTCCCTCTCTTGGTCAGGTCAATCTTCTTGTTTTTCCAAAGCTGAAGCCCAGGGATGTGGGGACAAAAATTCTATTGTCAACAGAAGCCTGAAGGATATGGTGCCAAAGGGCTGGGCAGAGGGTGAGTCTTCCCTGATGACAGCCTTGAACTTCTATTTTTCAAATCCCTTTCATATTTTCTTCCAGCATTTCCTCCTCCTGAGGTAAAGTATTTCTCTGAATTCTTTGCCTTGTTTTCTTGCAAAGGACTCTGGGAAAATGACTCAAGAATTGCAGCTGAACCAAAGAACTTTCTTCATTTCTTGCACTATCCCAGCAAAGATCCTGGCCCTGGCCACGTCGCCATCTTGTCCATTCCAGCCCAGGCCTTCTGGTCTCCTGATCTCATATGCCCTTAATTTGTGCTTCAATACCTCGCTCTGTTTGGAGCTGATTGCCTTCTGTCCTTTGAGACCAAGTGGCATTATGTAACTCACCTTTTGCAGGTGAGCAGGAAATATCATTTTACCGGAAGGGCTGAACTGTATCAAAATGGTGACGTCCAAAATGTAGAAGTGGTGGATAAAAATAAACCATGCTCATTAGATAGCTCCCTGCCCTACATAGCTGCCCAAAAACTCACGTCTTGCTCTGCCGGAGTGTAAATAGTCTCCTTATTTAGAAATGGCACAGTGGGAGGTAAATGAATTGGCTAGGAGAGACCAGTCATAACTCATCACATTGAAAAGCTTAAAAAACTCTTTATGGAAAAATTCAAATGCCTATCAGTTGTTGAGAGCCAGGCTCTGTGCTAGGAGCTTTACATACATTATCTTATTTAATCCTCCCACCAACTCTGCAAGGTTCTTCTTATTTTATTTAGCAGATGAGGAAAGGAGGCTCAGCAAAGTTAAGCAGATTGTTTGGAGTCATGATAGGGAAACTGGGAGTCAGACTGGTCACTCTTGTCCCAAGCCCGTGTTCTTCTCACTAGACCCTACTGCTCATGACTGGCCAGACGATGAAGTTATCAGGCACATTTGAACACCTCATCCTTTATTATTGTCAGGAAATTCTTGGCCTGATCCTTGGCTGTAAGGTGCTCCACGGTGAGGCTGCCTTATGAAGGATAAAGCCTGAAATTGAATTCCCTCGCAGGACTTCCCTGGTGGTCCACTGGCTAAGACTCCATGCTCCCAAAGCAGGGGGCCTGAGTTTGACCCCTGATTGGGGAACTAGATCCCACATGCCACAACTAAAGATTCTGTGTGCCATAACAAAGTCGCAGCACAGCCAAATAAATAAAAATAAGTATTAAAAAATTAAGCTAAATTCCTCTCACCGTGTTTGAGTCCATTCCTGACTTCCTGGAACCCTAGACTCTTGGCCTAGTTCTTGTTCTATAAATGATGGTTCATATGACAGAGATACCATTGGTGTCCTGCTTGCCTCTGTTCACTGGCCTTTCCTTGATTTTCTGATAATAATGACTGTTGGTATTTTTTTAAGAGTTATGATTTTATTTTATTGTTTTTTTGGCTGCACTGAGTTTTTGTTGGTGCACAGGGGCTTTCTCTAGTTATGGCGAGTTGGGGGCTACTCTTTGTTGCGGTTCATGAGCTTCTTGTTGTGGTGGGTTCTCTTATTGTGGAGCACCTGCTCTATCTAGGGCTCTCGGGCTTCAGTAGTTGCAGCATGCAAGCTCAGTAGTTGTGGCTTTAGGACTCTAGAGCGCAGGCTCAATAGTTGTGACTCAGGGGCTTAGCTGCTTCGATGCACATATCTTCCTGGATCAGGGATGGAACCGGTGTTCCCTGCATTGCAAGGCAGATTCTTAATCACTGGACCACCAGGGAAGCCCGACTGTTGGGGTTTTGAAGCAGTCCATCAAACAGCACCTGCAATCCTGTCCAGATTCTGAATCAGAAATCAGGCAAACAGTAAGGTAGATGTAGGCCAGATGGCATCTTAGTGTGGATAAGGACTAGATTGGACAACATTGCTTAGTGAGAGCAAATGGGTTTCTGTTGCAGATGGTGGGAAGCAACATCTGAGCTGGAGATTAGGTTGCAGGAAGTCTCTTAGGGAATTATCATGTGATCTACAATCGTAGGAGAAAACGGAAAGAAAGCAGGGTTGGCAGAGAGGAAAGAAGCAATGATGCGGGCTATTCAGAGGTCTCAGTTGGAGCACTGTTGGTCTTTATACTTTTATATAGGCCAGTCTAGGACTCAGGCTGCCCCTGGCAAGGGGTGTGACTTTGGAAGATGACGATATTCAATTAAAGACCATCCGTAAGAGAGGACAATTGGCTGAGGGCTGTCAACCAACAACATCCACAGCAGAGGGGGATAGTTGTTTTGTCCTCAACGAAAATCCTAGCCACTCATGAGAGTGTCCACTGCATGAATCTACTTCTTTATTCAATTTCTAGAAACAGCTTTTCCATAATGCTGCCAGGCTTCTTTTCCTGGCAGAGGCATAGAAGGAAAACATTAGTGAGACAAACTACAGCCCCATCATCACAGGAGTTGGTCTTGAGACCACAGCTGGTACTATCTCCCTATCCTCAGAAAACACCTCTGCTGGTCTAAGCGGCTATCCAGGTGATGTGATGAGACTCTCATCCTTGATGATCTTTTCTCTGGGTGCCATGCCTTCCTCAGGCTATGGTTGCTAAAGTTGTCCATTTACCATGAAAATTGGTCAAGGGGATGCCAAGAGAGGCACAACAGATGACCCAGGCACCAGATTCCTTTGTACACCCAGCGTGCTAGTGTGTACAGCAGCCCGACCTCCTTCTACTGACCAGGGTCAATTTCTCTTGCCAAGATGGCAACTGTACTTCTTGCCAAGTTCCTTGGCACAGTGAGTCCCAAGTACCCTGGCAGTAGCCATTACTTATAGTTCAGTGGGTTTTTTTTTTGTTGTATTCTCTGGTGGGAATGGACCCCCTCCCCAGCCCAGAACCTGGACCTCTAAACCAGAAAAGCCCAAAGTCGAGGAGATGGGAAACACCAAATCTCCAATGGGTCACTGGCAGTGACAGTAACTAGAGCCATGTCACTACAGATTCCTACTACTGAACCCTAGGTTTAGCACGGTTGGGGCTGGGAAGTGTGAATGGGTGGATCAGGGTTACATAGGCTTCTTCCTCTTTTCCATTCCTACCTCTTTCTCTGACACCCCGCACCCAATTCTCATACAAAGACAGTCTGTCTCTGGAGGAACAGGGAGGGTTTGTACTCTTTTGGGCTAGTTCATTCCTAAGAGGAAAAAGAAGCTGCTGAACCAGGGATGGCCACTGGGCTCTTGCTGCTTTGATCGCTGTGATATCCTTCCTCTCCACCTTCACTGGTGGGGTGGAGATGTGCTGAGAATGTTAGGGTAATGGAGCTCCCTCCACATAGAAGGAAACATCTAGGGTTGTAAAGAAGCACTTCCCTCTTCAAAAGTGATTGTTTACTGAGCATTTACTTCATGCCAAGGGCTTCCCAGATGGCACTGTGCTAAAGAATCCCCTTGCCAATGCAGGAGATGCAGGAGATGTGGGTTTGATCCCTGGGTTGGGAATATCCCCTGGAATAGGAAATGACAACTCACTCCAGTATTCTTGCCTGGAAAATCCCATGGACAGAAGAGCCTGGTAGGCTACAGTCCATGGGGTTGCAAAGAGTAAGGCACGACTGAGTGACTGAATACACACACACAGTATGCCAAACTCCAGGCTAAGTATATTTCTTCAGTTATCTTCACAATAACCCTTTGAGGTGGGGACTATTTTTGCCTCCAGTTTACATAAGATATAGTGAAGCATATAGAAGTAAAGCAACAAGCCAAGAATTAAACCCAGGGACTTCCCTGGTGATCCAGTGGTTAAGACTGTGCTTCTACTGCAGGGGGTGCAAGTTCAGTCCCTGGTTGGGGAACAAAGATCCTGCATGCTGCAGCCAAAAAAAGAAAAACAAACAAACAAACAAACTTTCTTGAACTGAATAAAAATGAAATACAACATATCAACTTGAAAAATTATATAGGAAAAGTAGCAACCACAACAAAAAAAATCAAACCCAATTAATCCCAAGGCCCAGGCTTGAAACACTATTCCCATAGCTCTCAAACTGGTAAACATAAGAATCATCAGGGGTAGTTTGTTAAAACTCAGGTCCTGAACTCACATTCAAAGATCCTGATGGGCCTGAAGCAAAGCCCAGGAATAGGAATTTTTAACAAGGTCCCATCTACTCTGCAGAGAAGAACATGACTTCAGTGATTTGAGACCCAGCTTTGAAAACTGTTTTGTGATGGTATTTACTTCCTTCTCATTTGTAAGCCCCATGCATGAGAATAAGTCGTTACTACTAGTTGAGCATATTTTCTGTTCCCCCTGCTGGAGGGAGGGAGGGAGCACAAGGAAATTTACCAGACTTTTGTGGAACATAAGTAATCAAAGGTAATAGAGCACACCGCTGGCTGAAGGGGCTCAGACTGCAAAAGCAATTAGCATTTAAAAATGGACACTCAACTGTCAGTTTGGCCTGAGTGATTTGTAAAGGATTTAGATAACTGGGGTGGTAGAGAAGAGTCAACTCTGGGAGTAAGAGTGTGAGGAGCTGCCTAGAAAAAGCACTTAAAGGAAAGCATTTAGACACCGGAAGATTAAGAAAAGATGCTATGAAGCAGAAGCAAGGGAAGCATCAGATTATAACGGCAGTGAACAGTACAGAGAATGTCAGTTTCCTCCTAGAGAAGGGGTCAAGCCCCCAGACCCTGAACTCATGCACACAAGAACACAAATGATTTACAGAAAGCCTGAGAGATTGTGAAGATGAGACAAGGACCATGGATCGGCAACACCAAATGGATGTTTCAACAGCATTTATTGCCTATTGGCATCATGCCAGTGCTTCAGATGCAGAGAGAATTAAAACCTAGTCCCTACCCTCCATAAGATACCCCAGATGTCCAGTGTTAGGGAAGAGAGCTTAAATTTTTTCATTTCTTTTGTAGGGAAGAAAAATTATTTTATTCTATTCTTCTAAGTTATAGCTCGGGCCCCTTCTTTCTTTCCATTTCCTCCTATGGATGTAGATTCTAGTGGAAATCTCGGGAGACAAAAACCTGCAAAAACTGGTAAGCATGGGTCAAGCATTGAAAAACTGTTGAAGTGCTTGCCACCTAAAACTTGCCACCCAAAACTCTCACATTAGGAGAAGTTGGTCATGGAAAATGAGTTAGATCGACACTAGGTCACTCACCAACCTCAAGACAATTTCTGTGCAATGAGACGTACTATAAAACATTACACTATTCCCAACCCAGCAGCACATCACTTTTAGGTATTAGTCTGGCTCTGAAAGACTCAAAGTCTTACTAAATAAGTAAATAGAACTCTTAAATTCCAAAGAGTTGAGTGTAGCACCTTTGGCACACTTGCCTATTTCATGTCAAAGAACTGTGGTCCTGGAAGTTATAAGTATCTAGAGAAATATTAAAATCTTACTGGAAAAAAAAAGAGAGAGAATTATAATGGTTGTAATGGGGAGCATTCAAATTAGACAAGATCATTCATTTAAGAAGTGTATTTGAAAGCAAATTTTCCTAAAACAAATCAAACAGAATGGGATATCTATTTTAATTGGTGTGCCAAAAATTCCTAAAGTCCTAAAATTACAAGATGGCTTCATTGAAAGGGTCATTATAAATGGCTAATGAAAGATTAAAGATACAAGTGGACAAAAGTTTATCTAAAACAAAAGACTATAAGATTCTCATAACTCCTGCTCCCCTCTATCCTCCTATATTTTAATATTCATCCTAGTAATTCTGTCTGAATTGTCTTTTCACTCTAAAGAGACTATGAGAATGTAAACAACAATCCATCAAATTAGTGGCCTTATAGATACCCCATATCACCTCAAGGCAGGGCCCCTGAATGGGTTTTTCTCATAACTAATGGGACTCTGAGAGATTTTCTGGTAAACTTCTATGTTATTCCGATCTCAGGTGGTCTCCAACATTGTTATAAGACCAGATGTCAGGTGGAGGCTTGCTTATGTGTGATATGTATTACCTAAGGTTCAAGTCCCTGATGTTTAGCTGCCATCCAGGTAGTGAGAAGGACCTGGCATAGTCCCTTCCAAGACAAGTCAAGCTCAGTCTCTGTTTTCAGTGATTCCCAAGAAGGGTGGGAAAAAATTAGAAATGTTCACTTGGAGAGCTGTGGGGAGATATCTGAGGAAACTAGAAGAATTCAGAGCCCAGTCCAGTCATGGGTATATAGCAAAACCTCAAAGGCAATCAAATGACCAGAATCCAACATAGACGAAGGAGCAAACACAATTTCTTCTCTCTACAATGACCTGAATTTTTTTAAACAAAAGATAATCACAGCAAAAGTAAATTGTTACCATTGAACTTGGTCTGATTATCTACACGAATGCAGCAAGAACAGTGATCAACCACGTAAGATCTTTTCAAGACTGCTTTGCTGGAGCCTTCTAAGCAAAGTATCAGGTTTCTCCAAGGGGCTATATTGTCTCTGTAAAACCCAATCCTAAAGGAAATCAACCCTGAATATTCATTGTAAGGACTGATGCTGACGCTGAAGCTTCAATTCTTTGGCCACCTGATGCAAAGAGCTGACTCCCTGGAAAAGGCCCTGATGTTGGGAGATTCAGTTCAGTTCAGTCACTCAGTCATGTCCAACTCATTCATTGCAACCTCATGGACTCCAGCATGCCAGGCCTCCCTGTTCATCACCAGCTCCTGGAATTTACTCAAACTCATGTCCATTGAGTTGGTGGTGCCATCCAACCATCTCATACTCTGTCGTCCCTTTCTCCTCTGCCTTCAATCTTTCCCAGCATCAGGGTCTTTTCCAATGAGTCAGTTCTTTGCATCAGGTGGCCAAAGTATTGGACTTTCAGGTTCAGCATCAGTCCTTTCAATTAACATTCAGGACTGATTTCCTTTAGGATGAACTGGTTGGATCTCCTTGCTGTCCAAGGGACACTCAGGAGTCTTCTCCAACACCACAGTTCAAAAGCATCCATTCTTTGGTGCTCAGCTTTCTTTATAGTCCAACTCTCACATCCACACATGACTACTGGAAAAACTATAACTTTGACTAGATGGACCTTTGTAGGCAAAGTAATGTCTCTGCTTTTTAATATGCTGTCTAGGTTGGTCATAACTTTTCTTCCAAAGAGCAAGATCTTTTAATTTCATGGCTGCAGTCTCCATCTGCAGTGATTTTGGAGCCCCTCAAAATAAAGTCTCTCACTGTTACCACTGTTTTCCTATCTGTTTGCCACGAAGTGATGGTGAAGGAGGAAACAGACAGAATAGGCTCCATCTTGAAAGCAGGCCTCCATCTTGGGCCAGACTGTGGACTTTGGGCTGTATGCCCAGTATCCATGGAAACGACATACCAACTGGAAAACCAGACCCCCGGATGGAAGAGCCCCAGGGCTCATACCTAGACTCTCCGTCGCCTAAAAAAATACCCTAGTTATCTGTGTAACTGAATAGAATCATAAATTCTATTATGCTTATTAGGGTATGACCACAGGCCTATTGATATTTGCCCACTGTTGACTACCTAGGCTTAAGGCATATGGATCACAAGTTAATTTTGATTGTATCTTTCTTTTCCTTTCTTAGGACTAGTTTCAGGGAATTTGGGAAGGTGGGTTTGGGCACTTACACTTAGGATATATCAGGTTTTCACAAGAACTGGTTGGGGTCCTTCGCCAAGAGGAGACTCTGCCTTGGGCCCACCGCTGTAATAAACTGCACTCCACTATCTGCATTGTCCTTCTGAGTGAGTTTGTTTCCTGGAATGAAGGGCTACAGCAATGGGACCAGATGCCATGATCTTAGTTTTCTGAATGTTGGACTTTAAGCCTACTTTTTCACTCTCCTCTTTCACTTTCATCAAGAGGCTCTTTAGTTCTTTTCCTTTCTGGTGTCATCTGCATCTGGTGTCATCTCAGGTAATTGATATTTCTCTCGTAATCTTGATTCCAGCTTGTGCTTCTTCCAGCCCAGCATTTCTCATGATGTACTCTGCACATAAGCTAAATAAGCAGGGTGACAATGTACAGCCTTGATGTACTCCTTTCCCAATTTGGAACCATTTTATTGTTCCATGTCCAGTTCT
Source organism: Odocoileus virginianus (assembly GCF_023699985.2). NCBI lineage: Eukaryota > Metazoa > Chordata > Mammalia > Artiodactyla > Cervidae > Odocoileus > Odocoileus virginianus. Next base: position 50,880,311 of record NC_069684.1, on the reverse strand, counting down.
AACTTGTGCTTCTTGACCTATATACAAATTTCTCAGGAGGCAGGTTAGGTGGTCTGGTATTCCCATCTCTTTCAGAATTTTCCACAGTTTATTGTGTCCACACAGTCAAAGGCTTTGGCATAGTCAATAAAGCAGAAATAGATGTTTTTCTGGAACTCTTTTGCTTTTTCAATGATCCAGCGAATGTTGGCAATTTGATCTCTGGTTCCTCTGCCTTTCCTAAAATCAGCTTGAACTTCTGGAAGTTCATGGTTCACGTATTGCTGAAGCCTGGCTTGGAGAATTTTGAGCATTATTTTATTGGCGTGTGAGATGTGCAATTGTGCAGCAGTTTGAGCATTCTTTGGCATTGCCTTTCTTTGGGATTGGAATGAAAACTGACATTTTTCCAGTCCTGTGGCCACTGCTGAGTTTTCCAAATTTGCTGACATATTGAGTGCAGCACTTTCACAGCATCATCTGTCAGGATTTGAAATAGCTCGACTGGAATTCCATCACCTCCACTAGCTTGGTTTGTAGTGATACTTCCTAAGGCCCACTTGACTTCACATTCCAGGATGTCTGGCTCTAGCTGAGTGATCACACCATTGTGATTATCTGGGTCATGAAGATCTTTTTTGAATAGTTCTGTGTATTCTTGCCACCTCTTCTCAATATCTTCTGCTTCTGTTAGGTTCATACCATTTCTGTCCTTTATTGTTTCCATCTTTGCATGAAAATTTCTCTTGGTAGCTTTCATTTTCTTGAAGGGCTCTCTAGTCTTTCTCATTCTATTGTTTTCCTCTATTTCTCTGCATTGGTGGCTGAAGAAGGTTTTCTTATCTCTCCTTGCTATTCTTTGGTACTCTACATTCTAATGGGTATAGCTTTCCTTTTCCCCTTTGCCTTTAACTTTTCTTCTTTTCATAGCAGTTTGTAAGGCCTTCTCAGAAAACCTTTTGCATTTCTTTTTCTTGAGTGTGGTCTTGATCACTGCCTCTTGTACAATATCATGAATCTCTGTCCATAGTTCTTCAGGCACTGTGTCTATCAGATCTAAACCCTTGAATTTATTTGTCACTTCCACTGTATAATCATAAGGGATTTGATTTAGGTCAAACCTGAGTGGTCTAGTAGTTTTCCCTACTTTCTTCAATTTAAGTCTGAATTTGGCAATAAGGAGTTCATGATCTGAGTGAGCCACAGTCAGTTTTTGCTGACTGTAATAGCGCTTCTCCATCTTTGGAAAGATTGAGGGCCCATATACATGGGATTCCCAGGTGGCACTAGTGATAAAGAACCTGCCTGCCAATGCAGGAGACATAAGAGATGCAGGTTTGATGTCTGGATCAGGAAGATCCTTTGGAGGGGAGCATGGCAACCCACTCCAGTGTTCTTGCCTGGTGAATGCCATGGACAGAGAAGCCTGGCAGGCTATAATCCATAGGATGGTAAAGAGTCAGATACGACTGGAGTGACTTAGCATGCACACATCCACATTCGTAAACATACATTCAGAAGTAAACAGAGACCTGATAGCTTCTGATTTCCAGTTTTACTCATGAATCTGGTGCGGTAATACTGATCTCACCAGTTATAAAAGAGATTGGATCCAAATTGTGTTTTTGGCAAATGGGATAATTAAATGTTACCTGCTTAGATGGCTAAAGCTTGTTAATATTTGGAAGAAGACAGACTTTTTACTCACCTAAGCTTCAAAATAACCTTTCCCCCTTTTGTTTTTCTTCTGATAAGAATTACCTCCCTGAAGTTGGTATTTCAAAGAGATGACCTAGATAAGAGTTCCTAGAGGAATCAAGTAGGATATTTACACCTGAAGGGCACAGGAAAAGAATACAAGTTCCCGTCAAGGAGGACTTTTGTTTCCTAAGGCAGAATTTTTAACAATACCTACAAGTCTTTTGAACAGTATGAACCCCATGAACAGTATGAGAAGGCAAAATGATAGGATACTGAAAGAGGAGCTCCCAGGTCGGTAGGTGCCCAGTATGCTACAGGAGATCAGTGGAGAAATAACTCCAGAAAGAATGAAGGGATGTAGCCAAAGCAAAAACAATACCCAGTTGTGGATGTGATGTGATAGAAGCAAGGTCTGATGCTGTAAAGAGCACTATTGCATAGGAACCTGGAATGTTAGGTCCATGAATAAAGGCAAATTGGAAGTGGTCAAACAGGAGATGGCAAGGGTGAACATCAACACTTTAGGAATCAGCAAACTAAAATGGACTGGAATGGGTGAATTTAACTCAGATGACCATTATATCTACTACTGTGAGCAGGAATCCCTTAGAAGAAATGGAGTAGCCATCATGGTCAACAAAAGAGTCCAAAATGCAGTACTTGGACGCAATCTCGGAAATGACAGAATGATCTCTGTTCGTTTCCAAGGCAAACCATTCAATATCACGGTGATCCAAGCCTATGCCCCAACCAGTAACGCTGAAGAAGCTGAAGTTGAATGGTTCTATGAAGACCTACAAGACCTTTTAGAACTAACACCCCAAAAAGATGTCCATCTCATTATAGGGGACAGGAATGCAAAAGTAGAAAGTCAAGAAACACCTGGAGTAACAGGCAAATTTGGTCTTGGAGCATGGAACGAAGCAGGGCAAAGGTTAATAGAGTTTTGCCAAGAGAATGCACTGGTCATAGTAAACACCCTCTTCCAACAACACAAGAGAAGACTCTACACATGGACATCACCAGATGGCCAACACCGAAATCAGATTGATTATTTTCTTTGCAGCCAAAGATGGAGAAGCTCTATACAGTCAGCAAAAACAAGACCAGAAGCTGACTGTGGCTCAGATCATGCAGTCCTTATTGCCAAATTCAGACTTAAATTGAAGAAAGTGGGGAAAACCACTAGACCATTCAGGTATGACCTAAATCAAATCCCTTATGATTATACAGTGCAAGTGAGAAATAGATTTAAGGGACTAGATCTGATAGAGTGCCTGATGAACTATGGATGGAGATTGGTTACATTATACAGGAGACAGGGATCAAGACCATCCCCAAGGAAAAGAAATGCAAAAAAGCAAAAGGCTCCTCCTGTCTGAGGAGGTCTTACAAATAGCTGTGAAAAGAAGAGAAGTGAAAAGCAAAGGAGAAAAGGAAAGATATTCCCATTTGAAGGCAGAGTTCCAAAGAATAGCAAGGAGAGATAAGAAAGCCATCCTCAGAGATCAATGCAACGAAATAGAGGAAAAGAACAGAATGGGAAAGACTAGAGATGTCTTCAAGAAAATGAGAGAAACCAAGGGAACATTTCATGCAAAAATGGGCACAATAAAGGACAGAAATGGTAGGGACCTAACAGAAGCAGAAGATATTGAGAAGAGGTGGCAAGAATACACACAGAAGAACTGTACAAAAAAGGTCTTCATGACCCAGATAATCACAATGGTGTGATCACTCACACTCACCTAGAGCCAGACATCCTGGAATGTGAAGTCAAGTGGGCCTTAGGAAGCATCACTATGAACAAAGCTAGTGGAGGTGATAGAATTCCAGTCGAGCTATTTCAAATCCTGACAGATGATTCTGTGAAAGTGCTGCACTCAATATGTCAGCAAATTTGGAAAACTCAGCAGTGGCCACAGGACTGGAAAAAGGTCAGTTTTCATTCCAATCCCAAAGAAAGGCAATGCCAAAGAATGCTCAAACTGCCGCACAATTGCACTCATCCCACATGCTAGCAAAGTAATGCTCAAAATTCTCCAAGCCAGGCTTCAGCAATATGTGAACTGTGAACTTCCATATGTTCAAGCTGATTTTAGGAAAGGCAGAGGAACCAGAGATCAAATTGCCAACATCCGCTGGATCATCAAAAAAGCAAAAGAGTTCCAGAAAAACATCTATTTCTGCTTTATTGACTACGCCAAAGCCTTCGACTATGTGGATCACAATAAACTGTGGAAAATTCTTTAAGAGATGGGAATACCAGACCACCTGACCTGCCTCTTGAGAAACCTGTATGCAGGTCAGGAAGCAACAGTTAGAACTGGACATGGAACAACAGACTGGTTCCAAATAAGAAAAGGAGTATGTCAAGGCTGTATATTGTCACCCTGCTTATTTAGCTTATATGCAGAGTACATCATGAGAAATGCTGGAAGAAGCACAAGCTAGAATCAAGATTGCTGGGAGAAATATCAATAACCTCAGATATGCAGATGACACTACCCTTATGGCAGAAAGTGAAGAGGAACTAAAAAGCCTCTTGATGAAAGTGAAAGAGGAGAGTGAAAAAGTTGGCTTAAAGTTCAACATTCAGAAAACTAAGATCATGGCATCTGGTCCCATCACTTCATGGGAAATAGATGGGTAAACAGTGGAAACAGTGTCAGACTTTATTTTGGGGGGCTCCAAAATCACTGCAGATGTTGATTGCAGCCATGAAATTAACAGACACTTACTCCTTGGAAGAAAAGTTATGACCAACCTAGATAGCATATTAAAAAGCAGAGACATTACTTTGCCAACAAAGGTCCGTCTAGTCAAGGCTATGGTTTTCCAGTAGTCATGTATGGATGTGAGAGTTGGACTATAAAGAAAGCTGAGGGCTGAAAAATTGATGCTTTTAAACTATGTTGTTGGAGAAGACTCTTGAGAGTCCCTTGGACTGCAAGGAGATCCAACCAATCCATCCTAAAGGAAATCAGTCCTGGGTGTTCATTGGAAGGACTGATGCTGAGGCTGAAACTCCAGTACTTTGGCCCCCTGATGTGAAGAGTTGACTCATTGGAAAAGACCCTGATGGTGGGAGGGGTTGGGGGCAGGAGGAGAAGGGGACTACAGAGGATGAGATGGCTGGATGGTATCACCGACTCGATGCACATGAGTTTGGGTAGACTCTGGGAGTTGGTGATGGACAGGGAGGCCTGGCGTGCTGCAATTCACGGGGTCGCAAAGAGTCGGACATCACTGAGCTACTGAATTGAACAAGTCTTTTGAGATGAATAGGCCAGGTTAATTGTTAAAAAGGACAAGTAGGTTGCAGCTTAAATGCCATCAAAAGTTGAGCTACTTATCCAACCACAGTATCTTCGAATTGCTTTTTATATCAGAGAGATTTCCACCTAAGATGGAAATCAAAAGACATGTGTCCTTAATTTAGAGCTTTTGTCTTTGAAATGTTTTAGTAAATCCTTTCACAAAGTCTTTGGAAGAATTTTTTTGCTCCACTGGGTACACAGTTTTATTTTAGCTTAAGGGAGGAGGCCTAAGAAAAGTTTCTATCAGGTTCTGAATATCAGCTTTCCATTTGTCCAATTTCTTTACACAAGACTACTTTGAAAAAAATCCTTTCAAATATCTTGTCAGTTTTCAGTTGGGAAAACCAGTGACTATTTCTGCCAGTATTGAAGAACTGATCTCTGTCAGCCTTAAACTCAAGAAGCATCCCCTGCCCAGATGGAAGAGAAAAAGCCACATATTTCTCATGCTTGAAATCAGGAGACCACCCTGACCACACATGCACAGAAAGGCTTCTTGTAGGTTAAAAAGGGAGTGATCCTAACTGATGCTCACCACCCATAGGCCTCTTTGATAGAATCCATCTTGGCCAAGAGATGTGTGTGTACATGGGAGGATCCTGAGGTGTATCAGTTACGGACTCTGAACCAGGCAAATCAAAATGATTGGCAAAGGAAACCTGGAAGAAATGTCCCTGTTACTGAGTCCAAGCTCATTCTGCTCACTGCAAGACAGGCCAATGAATCCAACAGACAACATGTTGAGGCAAGAGACTTTAATCTGGGAGCCAGCAGACCGAGAAGATGGCAGGCTAGCACTTTAAAATAACTATCTTATTGGGGTCTGGATGCCAGGTTCTTTTATAGATCAGAGAGAAAGAAGCCTTGAGGAACGAAAGTCAAAAGGCAGCATACAGAGAGACGAAGTGGGGAAGTAAAGTGAAAGCATCTTCAGTCTTGTAAAACATCTCCAAGGGAATGTCCAGCCTTGGGAAGGGGTGTGTTAATTTCTCCTATTCACAGGTGGGCAGGGACAAACTATCTCTCTGTGAGCTGAACAAAGTCACTTTAATTTGCAGTCAAGCAGAGTGGCAGGGTCCTCCAGGCAAGCCATTGAGTATGATTATAATAATAAAAGCAATGAAAAGCAAGTCAAAGAAACAGTTTCCAACATGGAGTCAGAATTGGATTTCTCCCTGCAACACCCTCATAAAAGTAATTCAAGCTACCACAAGGGCAAGGCTGTGACTTTCACTCTGAGTCTGTCCATGTGTCTATCCACCCATGCTGTACTCTTTTTTCCTCCTAATCAATGCTTATTTGTTTCACTACTTCCAGACTTTGTGGGAATTCTTTTTCTGCAAAGCCAAAGAGTCAGGGCCTTGTCACAGACCATTGGTCTGGTGGCTAGGATTCTGTGCTCTCACCCCCGCCGTTTGACTTCAATCTCTGGCTGGAAACTGAAGCCCTGCTTCAAGCCACCTAATGAGGAAGAAAAGCAGCTGACATATGACATAGAATGCTTCTACACAAGACGTTGGGTCAAGACTTCCCATTTTAATTAAGATAAAATCTTTCTTTTCTTTCTTTCCTTTACTCTGGCATTGGCATGTAAAAATAATGCCATCACCCTGTACATTCATTGCTGGAAGGGGTGGTGGTGGTAATCTTTCAAGACTGCAGGATTTGTCATAAAAGAAGCGCTGATATGTCCAAGATGCTGAGGACCCTGTGGTCCTCACTATGACCGATTTTTCTTCTATTTCCGATGTCACCATAATCTTGTATTTCTGCCTATTGCAAATTTCACCCAGATTTTCAGTGCCTCAGTTTATCTGGAATAAACACAGCCCCCTTTTGTGTCAGACTCCGAGATTCTGTGGGTCCATTTCCCTGTTTCTGGTTAACAACCCCAAACTTGAGGAACCTTGTTTCCAGGCTCTATACAAAGATAGGGACACAAGGCAAAGGTAGTAAAAATAAAACCACCTGTGACTTTTACTGGCCTACTTTTCCAGTCTTAAGCCACAGACTTATATGGAAATTACCAAAAGACTATGATTCAAAACTAGCTTTTCTGGCAGATCCTGTTGCTTTGGCTAGGAGTAAGTGAAAATGAGTCTATGACCAGAAACCTTTCTTTAGCTCTTGAAGATACTGCAGAATCTACTGCTAAAGCAGGAGCTGCCCAACAAAATTACTTAGAATCTCTGGGCAAAGCTGTACCTAATATTAGGATATTATCCCTGATTATCTTTTAGCTGAGGAAGGAGATGTCTGTGCTGTGGCCAACATCACCTACTGCTCCTGGATTAACACTTCTGGGGAAATTGAGGCTCAGGTACAGAGGATCACTGAGTGAGCCACGGGCTTAAAAAGGTGACTTCTTGAACAGGGTCTTTCTTGAACTTACTTGATTTTGGTTTTGCTTTTGGGACCATGGCTCTGAGGTGCACTCCAAACTTTAGGAATTACCCTGCTTATAACAATCACAATTGTCTCCCTAGTGCATTGTATTCTCTCAGAAGCTTTCAATGCGTGCTTGCAGCTGCTCACCACAAAGCAAATGTTCTTTCTAAGGCTGAAATGTCAAAAAGGGGACAAAGAGAATGACCAACTTAAGAAATGTGAATCTGAAGTCCTAACCTAAGAAGATCATAGAGAATCAGCAAAAAATGTCATGTGACTACCACACAGCGGAACCGTAAAAGCTATAAGAAATAGAGACATGCAGCTGGGAGTGATGCTAATGCCTTTAATTTTAATCTTTCAGTTAAAGTGAGAGTCTCATCAAAAAGGGAGGAATTATTTTTTAAAAGAAGAAACAAAAAAAAGAAACAGCAAGCACTAAATTGAGTCAACTTGTACTAAGTCCTAGGTCAGCAAATCAAGACTTAACACCTAACCTAATAGAAGTGTCAGCCTCTCCTAGGAATGTGAACTTAAACTGGTCAGTCTGGAATCTCCTGGTTAGCACTACTGAGGCAGTCCTCTAATAGACCTGTCCTGTCCCCCACAGGAAGGTGACCTTGACTGAAACAATCCACTTTTTTTTTTTAAGCTTATCGTGAAAACTTTTTTCTAATTGGAGGATAATTGCTTCACAATGTTGTGTTATTTTCTTCTGTATAATGTGAATCAGCTCTAAGTATACATATATCCCCTCCTTCTAGATTCTCCCTCTGACCCCCCAATCCCACCCCTCTATGTCATCACAGAGCACCGAGTTAAGCTCCTTGTATTTATTAGAAACTTCCTTTTCCTGCCCTCTTCTGCCTGTAGAATCCTTCCATTTCATATACCTCCTCAGAGCTCCATTCTATTTGTTAGAGGGAAGGCTGCTTGATTCATGAATTATTGAATAAAGCCAGCCAGACCATTAAATTTACTTAGCTGAATGTTGTTTTTAAGAACATGTATAACTCATGTGTACATGAGAGATACCCAAGGGGAATATGAGTGATTCTCAGAGGTGGCTTAAAACTGCAACTTATATAGCATCCTCTACTAAAGACAAAGGAAAGAAAGGTGTCTATGTGGCAGGGGTGGGGGAGGATATGAGGAGGTGACCAGGAAAAGTATAGGTTACAAGAGAATAATACAAATTTAGGCCCATGCCTTCTCCATTAATGAAGGTTTAAAGTTGTTGGGGATGGGGGCTGATTAACATTTGTCCATCCTGGTAAGGGGTCATGTTGGTAAATTTATGTCCTGCTTTTAGGCAAATTGTGTGAAAGGCAGAGAGTTCTTATTTTTGCTTCTTCTCAACTACTTCCAGCATAAAATAATTCTAAAGCCAAAGTGACACCTTTTGGGGTGTCATATTCTGCTAGACTTCACTTTCATTTGTTTGTCGAATGAAAACAAAAATTACAGCCTTAAAGTTGAGAATTATGTTTTGTTTGATGAAAACTTGCTGAGGGCTAAAGCCTGGGAGGCAGCCTCTCTTGTAGCTCCGGGAGAGTGCTCTGAAGTGGTTAAGGGAGAAGCCAGGAGGCAGTCAAACAAGCAAACAAATGAAAAAACAGGCAGTGAACATCAAAAGATCACTGCTAATTAAAGAAAACCAGACATCCCAGGTTAATGAATTTAGTGCTTTACTATGTATGGGAAGATGCAAGAGTCTGGGCTTGTTAGGGGAACCACTGACCAAAACCACCTGCCCTGGCCAGGCCCGATAATAACCATTCACTTCGGTTATTTTACAACAGAGGTCTTGGTAAGGAATATGGAACTAATAAGCTACCACCAACCAGAAGAATTTGGGAAAGGTCAAAAGGAGAGAAGAGATGCCAGTCCATATGTCCTAAAAACCTCCCAGACTCCTCCTCACTGGCATCCATCTTGGCTGAATGATGCGCATGCCACTAGGAAGGACCTTGAGTCAGAATGACTGGCCAGAGACAACCGGGAAACTAACCCTATTACCATCAGACCTGAGATTTTGAGCCACATGGCAGAACAGTTCTCCTGGCTTCCCTGACCCTTCTGCTTGCCACCTGCATGCCCCTTCCTAATGAAGTCTCTTGCTTTGTCAGCCTGTGTGTCACCTCGGACAATTCATTTCCAGGTGTTAGACAAGCCCCACTCTCTGGTCTTGGAAGGGGTCCCCCTTCCTGCAATAGGCTCATTGAAATCATTCCTTTGACACTCATCTTAACTACTGAGGGCCAGTATCCTGTTTTTCTTCTTCTTGAATCCCCCTCAGATTGCACAGTTGAGGTGGCTATGGTGGGTGATGGTTTGATGGTTGCTATATCCTTTGTTTACTGTTATGGCAGGTGGCATTTTTTTGTCCGCATATTTAACCAAGTTTTTTTTTTTTTTTTTGAGCACTCAAGATCGACTTTGTTATTTTTTAAAAATTGAAGCACATTGATTTACAATGATTGACGAGTATAAGTGTGTATATGTGTATATACATATATACATATATCTGAAGGGGGCACTAAAAGAGTGTTAACCTGTTTTAAATCCCAGGTTTTTCAAAGGGAGCCTGAAAGAAAGTGAAAATGTGAAAGTGTTAATTGCTCAGTCATGTCCGGCTCTTTGTGATCCCATGGACTGTAGCCACCAGGCTCCTCTGTCCATGGAATTCTCCAGGCGAGAATACTGGAGTGGGTTGCTGTGTCCTCTTCCAGGGGAACTTTCCTAAGGGATCAAATTCGAGTCTCCTACATTGACAGGTGGACTCTTTACCTCTAGCGTCACCCACCTAGGAATCCCTCAAAGGAGACTAACCACAATGAAATGGCTTGTGATTTCATACCTTGCTTCATCCCATGACAAAATCCAGGTTTCTGCTGTTTTAGCAAAAGGCATGGGGGAAAGTGTCAGCCTTGGACAAAAGAAAGGGGAAGGATCTGAGTGCAGCACAGGCCTGGGACTCCTGTTGATTGCCTCTTCCGTCCCTCTTTGAGATGGGCTGTGTCCTCGGCCTTTTAGACCTGAGCAGAGAAGAAATTTCAGCCTGGTGGCACATGTTGGTTCTAGGAGGTGAGGCTGCGCTGAAGCTAAGTGATGAGGTATGGAGCTGATACCTCCCGTTTCTCTGACCTCTGGTCTCGGTCCACATTCACGTTCCCCACCCCACATCCCAGGGCGTACTCCGCGCCTGCGTTCTCGGGGCTGGCCTGCTTCAGCCCACCTCTCCTTTCCTGTTCTCAACAAAGCTGTCTCTTCTTTCCTAGACCCTCAGTCTCCACTCAGCATACAACATTCTGATCATGAAGTTTAATCAAGGTCTTGTTCGTGTTCCATGGAAACTGAAGGTGCTAACCTTCCAAGGGTAGCATACTTTAACTCAGACCCCGGGTCCCAGCCAAACGGAACATCTCTAGTTTGGAACTTTCAACATGGAGATTGGTGGGTGGGTGAGCATCAGCTCTCAGAAGGTATTTCTGGAATATTTTAAGTTTCCCCAGAGAAGCAGTGTAGTTTCCCCAAGGAACTGCAGTCAGGAATCAAGAGTCTGAGTTCTGCCTGAGGCAAGTCACTGAAACTCCTGGAGCCTCATTTCTGCTATTTGTAAGATGGAGAGGAAACTTCCTAAGTCAAGTCACCAGAATTGTTCTCAGTGAAAATGAGATGCGAAGGTGCTTGTGAACCAAAACACATGCTTTTCTTACAATGTGGAGATGCTGGCAATGGCTGTGAAGTGCAAGGCACAGGTGGCTGGGGAGTGAAATTGGGTGCTGGTTAATCTACAGCATGTAAACAGGTTGCTGCGGGAAGCCTCACACTGCTCACCCAGTCGCTTACAGCTCGCTGTTTAAGGCAGTCGGTGCAGTTCCCTACCTCCCGCCCTCCTTCGATCACCACTGCTGCTCAATGAAAGGTTGAGTTAGGCATGAAAAAGCTGACTTTGTAGGAATGCAAGGTTATTTCTGCTTCCATGTCACATCCCTCCTCATTCAAAAAAGAAGCAAATAAATATTCAGAAACATTATCATGGAGAGAGGGGGTTCACCTGCTGGCAAGGAGGCAAGCAGAGCAGGATGCCCGGGGATGCAGCTCCGCATATAGGAAGCTGGGTTGGTGCTGCTGCCCTGGGGACCTTGCGTGACTGCCTCAGTTGGGCTGAGCTTAGCAAAGACTGGACCGGCTTGGTAATTATTCAGAGACTATTAAGCACATATTGCTTGTGGATTAATTAGTTTAGAGGAAGGAAGGGATTAAGTGGCCCCTTAAGGTGATGGGAAGCTTTAAGATATGGATGGCAATTAATCTAGGCTCTCTGGTAAATTTGTAAGCACACTTAGCAAATAATTGCATCTAATTATTATGGCCATTATGGCTGGAGGTAACTGCCCCTGGTCTTAACACAAGCACCTCCACAGTCCCAAGGACATGTAATTCACATGAAATCTACGTGGCGTTTCTCAGACAGTGTGAAAAGGAGGAGGGATGAGCTGGAGGAATTCAGAGAAGGAAAGAGGAAAAGCCAGAGAGGGCATAATAACTGATTAAAATTCAGTAGAGAAGCATAAAAAAATTGAAAAAAAGATTGAAATGCTGAGAAGACAGTAATAATTTAAGCCCCAGATGAAATTAGTAAGCAGATACTCCATTGCAAGGAACACAATGAACCTGTATTGACTTCAGAGTTAATTTTCATCTCAGTTGAAGAAGTATTTGGTCTTTACTCAGTCATTTGTGAGATGATACACACATTTTGATTCTGTTGATCCCAGGTTTCTGGAAAGCATGCCGTTACTCACTTTAAAGGATTATACTTTCTACTCTGACACTTGAGGAGTTATCTGTTGGGCGGGAGGGTAGAAAGCCTTACCAACTACAGCCAGTTGATGTTAGAGGTCCTTCCAATAAGCCATCTCATTTAAGGCTATATGAAACCCAGAGAAGAGGGCTGATAAAATTGGAACATATGGTCTCTCACCATTTCCAGCCCAGGGAACAGCAATGATATATTAATACCCTTCATTTATAAAGGGATTTCTCCTAAGGAAGGTTTTTTGAAGTTAGTAATTTTCCACCCCTGGAATTGTCCAGGGCATTTAAAAAATAACAGGTAAATGCCCCATGACCCCATCCCTCAAAGATTTTGATGTTATCGATGTAGGGTGAGTTGCTCTGGTGATCTTAGGGCATAGCTAAAGTAGAGAAATGCTAATTTTAGAAGTTTGTCTTACTGTACTTCCTGAGGGCAGACACTGGGCTCACCTTTGAGTGCATGCGTGCTAAGTTGCTTAAGTCATGTTCATCTCTTTGCGACCCTATGGACTACAGCCAGGTTCCTCTGTCCAAGAGATACTCCAGGCAAGAATACTGGAGTGGGTTGCCATGTCCTCCTCCAGCAGATTTCCCTGACCCAGGGATTGAACCTGTGTCTCCTGCAGCTCCTGCAATGCAAACAGATTCTAAGGAAGCCCAGGGGGTTTCATATTCAGCAGGTCAGGAGTGGGGCTTGAGAATTTGCATTTCAAACAAGTTTCCAGGTGATGCCGCTGCGGCTCGACCTCAGGCCCCCAAGTCAAGAGCTAGTTACCTGTCATATTCTGTACAGTGTAGTTGATACGCTTCCTGATGGTTAGACGTGGCCATGCCCGGCAGCCTGTCAGGGTGATCTGTGGCTATTCCAGCATTCTTTTGGACAGCCTCCCAGGATCCTCCTTGATTTGCTTCAAACTGGCTTCTTTGCTACTCTGGCCTACCTGGCCCCCGACCCCCAGCTTCTTTCTTGCTCACAAAGAGCATTTGGATTTGGGTTTTCACTCTGGCTCTCTGGGCCCTGACTCTTGCATTTCTTCAGGTCTTGTCTCAGTGCCCCATCTTCTGACTCTTTATACCCCTGAGACAGCTCAGGCTAGATGCCTGTTCCTGGTTTCTGTCCCTGGAGACCTAGTGCTGGCTCATTTTCAGACCTCCTGGCCCTTGGAGGGAGAGGGGGTGGATGGTGACCATGGAAGTAGCAAAGATATGAATGCTTCTCAACATGGTTCTCTTGCTTCTAACCACAGCTTCACTTTTTTTTTTAACTTTGTTTTTTACTTTCGCTCTGCTGGGTCTTCATTGCAGCACTCTGGCTCTAGAACGCATGGGCTCAGTAGTTGTGGCATGGGGACTTAGTAGCCCTGACACATGTGGGATCTTACTTCCCTGATCAGGGATTAAACCCATGTCCCCCTGCATTGCAAGGCAGATTGTTAACCACTAGACCAGGGAAGCCCCACCACAGCCTGAACTTAACAATAGCAATCGTAATGGTACTAACAGATGATGCTCTTTGAATCCACACTATGTGCCAGGTATGTGATACACTAAATACTTACATGGATAATCTCCTGTTGTATTGTTGTTTCCCCAACTCTACTGTATGTTGTCTGCAGCTGGGGATCGGGTCTTACACAGATTGCCATTGTAACCAAATGGAGCTAATGGTCTTATGTGGCTTTTGGTCATACCATCACTTTATGATATGCAGTAACTTCTCTCATTGATTTGAGATGTTAAAAGAGAGAGGAAAACATATTGATCTTGGTAACTATGCCATGGTCACTGCTATGAATGTCCATGCCACTCTGGCTGGCTGGGAGCAATGTTGTTGACTGTCTTTCCTCTTGTGTGGTTGATACACCTCTGAGGCTGAATGCAGTGCTGAATGCAGTGTCAGGGTGGGGCAAGGGAGTGAAGTGGATGGGGGAACCTGGAGTGCTTCCCTTCACATTGTAGTAGGGATGTTCCACACTCTGTAGCAAACACTGGGAGAATGCATGGAAGCAGCACGTATAGCTAATTCTCTCTTAGTTTTCATCTGAAACACAAGAAAGCCCAGGACTCATAGCCATGATGTGGTTTAGTGGATCAGTAAAGCCCCTCACTTTATTTGGCAGTCAAGACTTCCAGAACTGCTCCCGTCAGCTCTTCAGGGCAACAAAGTCTTGTTCTAAGGTATAGAGTGAACTTGCAGTCTCAGTTCTAAAGTCATGTTTACATATTTAGCATTTAACATGGGACTCTTTATAATGGGTTTAGGCTCTTTCTGAGAGCAGTGTCTGAAGGGCTTTCTTGTAGAGGTGGATTATAAAAATTGACTGAGGCGATGTTCAGGAGAATAACAGCATGCAAACTTGTCAGTAGCTTTTAATTCAGATAAAAGAGGCTGTGTTTGTATGTGTGTGTGTGCAGTGGGGGGAGGTGACAACATTTGATTCTTCTACTAGATTAATGTGGAAGATGACCGACCTACTAACTAGAGATGGCTGTCTGCTGTGGACTGAATTGTTGCATGCATGCATGCTCAGTGGCGTTCTACTCTGGGACCCCAGGGACTGTAGCCCACCAGGCTCCTCTGTCCATGGGATTATTCCAGCAAGAATAGGTTGCCATTTCCTCCTCCAGGGGATATTCCTACCCATGTCTCCTGTGGCTCCCACTTTGGCAGGAGGATTCTTCACCACTGAACCACCTGGGAAGCCCTGTAGATTGAATTATGTTCCCTCCCAATCCAGATTCATCCATGGAAGCTCTAACCCACAGTGTGATGGTATTAGGATTTGGGGCTTTTGAGAGATAACTGGGTTTAGATGAGGTCTTGAGGGTGGGATCTTCATGATGGAATTAGTGTCCTTATAAGAAAAGACCAGAGAGCTTGCCCCTTCTCTCCGCCACACGAGCACAGGGCAAGAAGGCAGCTGTCGACAAGCCAGGAAGAGCATTCTTATCAGAAATCAACCACACAGGCACCTCGATCTGGGACTTGCTGGTCTCTATAACTATGAGGAAGAAGTGTGTGTTGTTTAAGGCACCAGCCTATGGTATGTTGTCATGGTGGCTTGAAGTGTCTTAGCGTGTGTGGGGAGAACTGTAACCAATTGCATTTTCAGTCTGGCCTGTCAGAGGGTGCATGTAGGGGACTCTTTGGGTGGAAAGAATTGGGGAAGTATTTCCCAGCTTCTCCAGGGTCCTGGAAACCGACCCCAGGCCTTCTCTTCAAATAGCCCCCTCAGTCTACCCAGGTGAGCAGAATGCCTGTGAACTGAGGCAGCTACCTGGCTAAGAGTGAGAGACTTCTGGAGACCAGTTGGCTTGAGATCCTGGCAGTGTTACAGTGTAGATTATAAGATAGGCCTGGACATGGTAGAAAGGAGAACCATAATTGAAGGTTTTGTATTCTATTTGGATTAGAATGAATAAACAGAATGAGAAGGACCCTGGAGAAAGGCAACAAATGGCATGTATTTTTTAAAATATAAATTTTATTTATTTATTTCTGGTTGTGCTGGGTCTTCACTGCTGCTCGGGCTACCCTCTAGTTGTGGTGTGTGGGCTTCTCTTGCTGCGGAGCATTGGCTCTAGGTGCCCAGGCTTCAGCAGTTGTGGCTCCCAGACGCTAGAACACAGGCTCCGCAGTTGTGATACATGGGCTTTGTTGCTCTGCTGCATGTGAGATCTTCCCAGATCAGGGATTGAACCTGTGTCTCCTGCATTGGCAGACAGACTCTTTACCACTGAGCCACCAGGGAAGGCCAAATTACATGTATTCTGAAAATATTTGCTCTATGAAACTTTGTCACCTTACTACTTAATATTTGTTATGCTCAATTGTTTTAGGCTCCCTTAAATTAAAAAAATTAAAATACACAGAATTTTTTCAAAATTTTAAGGCGCTAAAGTTTTCTATGCTGTTTCAATTTCTCTGAGCTACAGAAGATGCATAGCTTTCTACCTATTGTACAAAGCAAAACCAAGTGAGGATACCAGAGGAAGCAAAAGGCCTACCTCAGTGATGAACACGGACAAATACGTTCTAAATGAAACATGAGCACAAAAAATGCAGTCCGCAATGCTGTAGGGTCAATGCCGGAAAGGATAGGATTATTCAATATTAGCGAATTTATTCAGTTCAGTCGCTCAGTTGTGTCCGACTCTTTGCGACCCCATGAACCGTAGCATGCCAGGCCTCCCTGTCCATCACCAACTCCCGGAGTCCACTCAAATCCATGTCCATTGAGTCGGTGATGGCATCCAACCATCTCATCCTATATCGTCCCCTTCTCCTCTTGCCCTCAATCTTTCCCAGCATCAGGGTCTTTTCCAATGAGTCAGCTCTTCGCATCACGGGGCCAAAGTACTGGAGTTTCAGCTTCAGCTTCAGTCCTTCCAGTGAACACCCAGGACTGATTTCCTTTAGGATGGACAGGTTGGATCGCCTTGCAGTCCAAGGGACTCTCAAGAGTCTTCTTCAACACCACAGTTCAAAAACATCAATTCTTTGGCACTCAGCTTTCTTTATAGTCCAACTCTCACATCCATACATGACCACTGGAAAAACCATAACCTTGACTAGATGGACCTTTGTTGGAAAAGTAATGTCTCTGCTTTTTAATATGCTACCTAGGTTGGTCATAACTTTTCTTCCAGGGAGTAAGCATCTTTTAATTTCATGGCTGCAATCACCATCTGCAGTGATTTTGGAGCCCCCCAAAATAAAGTCAGCCACTGTTTCCACTGTTTCTCCTTTATTTGCCATGAAGTGATGGGATCGGATGCCATGATCTTAGTTTTCTGAATGTTGAGCTTTAAGCCAACTTTTTCACTCTCCTCTTTCACTTTCATCAAGAGGCTTTTTAGTTCCTCTTCACTTTCTGCCATAAGGGTAGTGTCATCTGCATATCTGAGGTTATTGATATTTCTCCTGGCAATCTTGATTCCAGCTTGTGCTTCCTCAAGCCGAGCGTTTCTCATGATGTACTCTGCATATAAGTTAAATAAGCAGGGTGACAATATACAGCCTTGACATACTCCTTTTCCTATTTGGAACCAGTCTGTTGTCTCATGTCCAGGTCTAACTGTTGCTTCCTGACCAGCATACAGGTTTCTCAAGAGGCAGGTCAGGTGGTCTGGTATTCCCATCTCTTTCAGAATTTTCCACAGTTTATTGTGATCCACAGAGTCAAGGCTTTGGCATAGTCAGTAAAGCAGAAATAGATGTTTTTCTGGAACTCTCTTGCTTTTTCGATGATTCAGCAGATGTTGGCAATTTGATCTCCGGTTCCTTTGCCTTTTCTAAAACCAGCTTGAACATCTGGAAGTTCACAGTTCACATATTGCTGAAGCCTGGCTTGGAGAATTTTGAGCATTACTTTGCTAGCGTGTGGGATGAGTGCAATTGTGCGGCAGTTTGAGCATTCTTTGGCATTGCCTTTCTTTGGGATTGGAATGAAAACTGACCTTTTTCCAGTCCTGTGGCCACTGCTGAGTTTTCCAAATTTGCTGACATATTGAGTGCAGCACTTTCAGAGCATCATCTTTTAGGATTTGAAATAGCTCGACTGGAATTCTATCACCTCCACTAGCTTTGTTCATAGTGATGCTTCCTAAGGCCCACTTGACTTCACATTCCAGGATGTCTGGCTCTAAGTGAGTGATCACACCACACCATCATGATTATCTGGGTTGTGAAGATCTTTTTGGTACAGTTTTTCTGTGTATTCTTGCCACCTCTTCTTAATATCTTCTGCTTCTGTTAGGTCCCTACCATTTCTGTCCTTTATTGTGCCCATCTTTGCATGAAATGTTCCCTTGGTATCTCTCATTTTCTTGACAAGATCTCTAGTCTTTCACATTTTATTGTTTTCCTCTATTTCTTTGCATTGATCGCTGAGGAAGGCTTTCTTATCTCTCCTTGCTATTCTTTGGAACTCTGCGTTCAGATGGGTATATCTTTCTTTTTCTCCTTTGCTTTTCACTTCTCTTCTTTTCACAGCTATTTGTAAGGCCTCCTCAGACAGCCATTTTGCTTTTTTGCATTTCTTTTCCTTGGGGATGGTCTTGATCCCTGTCTCCTGTACAATGTCACAAACCTCCGTCCATAGTTCATCAGGCACTCTGTCTATCAGATCTAGTCCCTTAAATCTATTTCTCACTTCCACTGTATAAGCATAAGGGATTTGATTTAGGTCATACCTGAATGGTCTAGTGGTTTTCCCCACTTTCTTCAATTTAAGTCTGAATTTATTAATAGAGCCAGTAAGAAGTTTGGTGATGTTGAGAGGTGTTGGGATTATGAAGTGGGAAGTGTGGGAAGGTTTTGAGCAGAGTGGAGTGATGTGATAAATAGCTTAATAGGATCACTTTGGCTGCCGTGTGGAAAACAGATTGAAATTAGGCAAGTGAAAGCTGGGAGATGAGTTAGAGGTGTGGGAAGCAGAATAAGATCCTCCCAAAGATGTCCACATCTTAATTCTGGAAGCTGTGGATATGTTATTTTACAGGCAAGGGAAATTAAAGTTGCAGATGGAATTATGATTGCTAGTCAGTTGACCTTGAGATGGAGATATTATCCTGGATTTTCCAGGTTGGATGAATGTAGTCACAAAAGTCCTTGTAAGTGCAAGAGTGAGGCAGGAGATTGAGAAAATGATGCAGTGTGAGAAAGACTTGACTATGAGCCAAGCAATGCAAGTGGTCTACAGGAGCTTGAAAAGGCAAGGACCCAAATTCTCCTCTAGAGCCAGAAAGGAAAGCAGCCTTACTGACATCTTGAATTTAGACCACTGAGATCCATTTTGGACTTCAGACCTCCAGAACTGTAAGATAATACATTTGTGTTGTCTTAAGCCACTAAGTTTGTGGTAATTTGTTATAGCAGCAATGGAAATGAATACAGGTTTGCTACTTCAGTAATAAGTGGGAGTTGATCACACATTGGACTAGAGTGGTGGCTGAAAAAGTGCTAAAAAGTGATTAGATTCTGGACTTTTCTGAAGTCAACAGCATTTACTGGTAAACCAAAAGCAGGGCTGATAAACTGAATGCAGGAGACGTCAAGGTGATACTCAGCTGAAAGCACTCAGGATTTCCAGGGACATGGAGAATTTGAAAAAGTCCCCCTGGAAATAAACTTTCCTCTTCCCTCTCCTAGCCCCTGCACCCATCACACCCAAGGATCCCTGGTCTGGACTAAAAGCATGCCAATTGCATTCTGTGGGCCATTTTTTCTAGATCTACACCCTAAGTTTGATCCTGAAGATACTGCTACATGATGATAAGAGTCACAAAGAAAAAGTTAAATTATGAGATTTACAGCACTTTCCCCATACCCCTGAAAGTGAAAGAAAGAGAATCACTGAAACTTCCTCCCTCTCCCCTTCTAAGAGAAAGTTTGAACTTGTCAGCTCAATGCCTGGGCTGGAGCATCTAACGGAAGAGGCCAGAACTTTTCCATCAAAAAGGAAGCAAATATCTGGTTAGAGAGAGAAAAAATAGATCCAAGAGTCAGGGCTGCGGGAGTGGGGGGAGGATGGGAGTCAAAGGAGTTAAGAGTCACTTGGATGAGTTATAGGGGAGGGTTGGCAGCGAGCTGGAAATGAAATGGAGAGAGAGGCTTTGAACAACAAGGTGGAGAAGCAAGATTGAGAGGAAAGAAAAAAAAAAAAGGATTTTAAGACATGTTGCAATGGTTTAGAACTATATCCTCTGTGATATTCTTTAAGAACATCAGTAAAAATTGGAATTGCTTTTAAGTGCAAAGTGGAAAAACTTCTCATGTCCTGAAATATATTTGTTAATACTGCTGTGCTGTCCTCTCCTTTCAGTACTGTGAGTTCTCAGATCCTTAGCCCATTACTTTTTTTTCTACGTGCTAAAAAGTGGAATTATGTTGCTCAGCCTTGAAACTGTGCCCCCTTTCAACTGCTGATGAAAACAATCTCAGCAAGATGAAAAGTTCTCTGTTTTCTTGATACTGTTCTGCATCATAAAATAATCCTCGCAAATGGCAAAGGAGACTTGTAAGGAAAAAAACCCTGCAGTTTTTTAGTTTAATCATGTATTTAACCAATAAATAATCTAAAAACTGAATAAATGATTAACCATTATTAATTGAAACAATTCTCTATTCTTTTTTTAAAATTTATTTTTTTATTGAATTGTAGTTAATTTACTACTCTGTTTTTCTGGTATATAGCAAAGTGAATCAGTTATACACACATACATATTTATATATATATATACATGCACACGGAGAAGGCAATGGCGACCCCCTCCAGTACTCTTGCCTGGAAAATCCGATGGATGGAGGAGCCTGGTAGGCTGAGGTCCATGGGGTCGCAAAGAGTCGGACACGACTGAGCGAGTTCACTTTCACTTTTCACTTTCATGCACTGGAGAAGGAAATGGCAGCCCACTCCAGTGTTCTTGCCTGGAGAATCCCAGGGATGGGGGAGCCTGGTGGGCTGCCGTCTATGAGGTATCACAGAGTCGGACACGACTGAAGTGACTTAGTAGCATCATACATGCACATATATACTTTCTTTTTCATATTCTTTTCTATTATGCTTTATTACAGGATATTGAATACAGTTCCCTGTGCTATACAGTAGGACTTTGCTGTTTATCTATTTTGTATATATGAATGTATATCTGTTAATCCCAAACTCCTAATTTACCCCTCCCACCTCCCTGTCCTGTGGCGACCACAAGTCTGTTCTGTGTCCTTGAGTCTGTTTCTGTTTTGCAGATAAGTTTATTTGTGTCATATTTTAGATTTCACATATATATGATATCATGTGACATTTGCCTTTCTCCATCTGACTTACTTCACTTACCATGATAATCTATAGGTCCGTCCATGTTGCTACAAATGGCATTATTTCATTTTTTTTGGTAGCTGAGTAATAGTGCATTGTATATATATATATATATATTACCGCATCGTCTTTATCCCTCCCTCTCTTGATGGACACTTAGGTTGCTTTCATGTCTTGGCTATTGTAAATAGTGCTGCTACGGACTCTTTGCTACCCCATGGACTGTAGCCTGCCAGGCTCCTCTGCCCATTGGGTTCTCCAGGCAAGAATACTGGAGTGGGTTGCCATTGCCTCCTCCGGGGGATTTTCCTGACCCAGGGACCGAACTTGGGTCTCTTGCACTGCAGGCAGTTTCTTTACCATCTGAGCCACCAGAGAAGCCCTGAACATTGGGGTGCATGTATCTTTTCAAATTATAGTTTTGTCCAGATATAGGCCCAGGAGTGGGATTGCTGGATCATATGGCAACTTTATTTTAGTTTTTTAAGAAGCTTCATGCTCTTTTTTTATAGTGGCTGCACCAATTTATAGTCCCACCAACAGTGTAGGAGAGTTCCCTTCTCTACATATCCTCTCCGGCATGTTATTTGTAGATTTTTTTAAGGTGGCCCTTCTGACTGATGTGATGTGGTAGGTACCTTATTGTAGTTTTGATGTGCATTTCTCTAATAATTAGTGATGTTGAACATCTTTCTGTGGGCCTGTTGGCCATCTGTTTGTCTTTGGAGAAATGTCTATTTAGGTATTCTGCCCATTTTTTAAAGTTGGATTTTTAAAGTTGTTGTTGTTCTTGAGTTGTATGAGCTGTTTGCATATCCCATGCTCTTGGATTGGAGGAGATATTGTTAAAATGCTGATACTACCGAAAGCAATCTACAGATTTACTGCAATCACTATCAAATTAACAATGACATTTTTCACTAAACTAGAACAAATAAATCCTAAAATTCATCATGGAACCGTAAAAGGCCCAGAATTGCCATAGCAAACCTGTGGAAAAATAGCAAGCAGGGAGGGTAACCCTGTGAAGTAACAGACTATTTTTCAGTGGCAGCCATCTCCTAATCTGTTGGCCTCACAATACCTGAGTTATAATAAAACTTACATTTTTAAGATACTCTAGCCCAGTGCAGGACATGTAAGAGTACCAATAAATATTCATGAATAAATGGTCATTGAGATGGGCAACTCAGCGAGTCAAGACTCCTGTGTGTAATTGCAAGAGTCCAAACTTATGGCCAAGATTAACTTAACTTTTCAAATTGTATTTGGCTATTTCCTTCATCAAACTTACCAGACCAAACCATATAAAAGTCCAGGAACAGCACTGCATGCCAGGAAGAGGACTTGCACCAAATTTTTGACTCTCTATAACATTGAAAACCATCATGCCCCTTCCATTATCAAATCAATTCATTATTCTCTCAGAAAAATGAATGTTCCCCCAAATTACAGAACCTTCTGCAGTGGTCCTCACTCGGATGACTGGTAGGAGTTTGGGTTTATTCTTCAGAAGCTTGAACATATTCCACTTGACTTCACAGTGCTGTTCCTACACTTCCAAGGTGGGCTAGCTCCAGGCTCTAGTCTCTTTTCAAAGTTACCAAAGTACTCAAGAATGTTGCAGTCATCTTTAGGGGGGAAAAAATCACCAAATTGTCAAAGCAAATGTGACCAATGCAACAGCTATGAACTAAAGAAATAATTATCTTACATTGAAAGTTATTAGGTGCTCGACATCACTAGTTATTAGAGAAATGCAAATCACAACTTCAATGAGGTATCACATAACACTGGCCAGAATGGCCATCATCAAGAAAACAATAAACAGTAAAAGCTGGAGAAGGTGTGGAGAAAAGGGAACCCTCCTACACAGTTGGTGGGAATGTAAATTTGTGCATCCACTGTGGAAAACCATATAGAGTGTGGTGTCCTATCCCAAGGCCACAGGTTGTAGGCCTTGTACTGAGGCTGCTAAAGCAGAGCCTGAAAAGAAGGCCATCTCCAGAACTGACTGAACCCCATTGTAATCACTGCCAAAAGCCCCCTGTTCCTTACTGGCCAGGTTTCTGACCCAGATTTATGCCAAAACACCCACCCTAATAGTTACTCTGTAGCACCCTAACCAGTCACCTAATTCCAACCCTCCAGCAGGAGTTTTCTTTGTTTTGAGACTATAAAAATTGGCTTCTAATCCACAAAAAGCATCGGCTCTCCCTGGCCTGTCAGGAGGTGTCAGCCCACTGTGCTTGCAATGCCCATGTTATCTCTGCTCTTTTTTCTTAGTATACTGACTTCTTTCTGCAATACTGTGTCTGGAAACTCTTTTACAACCTGCATTTGAACTGCCATGGCATGTGGGTTCCTTAAAAAACAAAAAATAGAGCTACAATACAATCCTTTAATCCCACTCCTGGACATATACCCAGAGACAACCATAATTTGAAAAGATACATGCCTCCCAATGTTCACTGAAGCACAATTTACAACAGCTAGGATATGGAAGCAACATAAATGTCCATCAACTGATGAATGGATAAAGAAGATGTGGTGTATATATATATATACACATACACACACATACACACACAAATGAATACTACTCAGCCATTAAGAAGAATGAAATAATGTCGTCTGCAGCAACATGAATGTACTTACAACTGAGTGAAGTAAGTCAGACAGAGAAAAACAAATATGGTGCGATATTGCTTACATGAAAAATCTAAAAAATGGTACAAATAAACTTATTTATGAAACAAAAATAAAGTCACAGCTGTGGAAAAACAAACTTATGGTTACTAAGGGGGAGAAAGGGTGAGGGAGGGATAAATTGAGAGATTAGGATTGACACATACACACTATCACATATAGAATAGATAACTAATAAGGACCTACTGTATAGCACGGGGAACTCTTCTCAATATTCTGTAGTGACCTATATATATGGAAAAGAATTTTAAAAAGAGTGGACACAGGTAAATGTATTGCTGATTCACTTTGCTGAACAGCAGAAACTGACACATTTTCAATCAACTACACATCAAAAAAAATTAAAAAAAAAATAAATAAGTTTTCCGGATGCTTCTTTTATTTGCAACTTTTATCTTCCTAGGCAAGAGTTTCTTAAAATATTAAAGCCATGTTAACGACTATTGGGGGACAGTAAAATCATGTTATGTAGATAGTAAAAAATAAAAATAAAAAAGAGAGATTGATCTTGGAAGGAGAGCAGTGAGCAGTCCTGAAGAGAGATCTTAGTTTCTTGCTCAGGGATTGGAGCTGGGTAGCCTGAATGAAAGCCAGGAATCCTAACTGTGAGACCCCCAGGGGCTAGAGTCTACAAGCAAAGTTCCCTGGTTTTTCCTCCATTTGAAAGCAAGAATGTTTCAAGGAGGCAAAAACTGTAAAAACAGGTACAAATTTGATTATTGAAGACACAGCACAAGTGGGAGACCACACAGAGAAACAGGTTCTGTAGTCAAAACAGAACCAAGGCAGAAATACACCTCCCAGAGAGAAAGGGTATGGGTGTCCGCTCTAATGAAGAGAAGCACAGTAAATCAGAAGCGAGGCAGAAATACACACCGGAAGAGGAGGACAGGCTTCCTGAATGAGGAACTCAGGGGGTGATGTAAATCACTTGTATAGGACACTCCTTCTGGGTCTCTGTTTATATTTTGGCCAATTAGCTTGTTTCTTTCTTGCACCTGACTTGTCCTAGGACTCTCCCCAGGAAGTGTGTGCAACACTTTGCTAAACTGGATCCCACCAAAGAGGCCTGTGAGTGCATGTCCACACTCACTATGGGGTGGGGCCTCCTCCCATTTTGTCTCCCAAGAAGCCTTCCTGTGCTAGATTGGGAAGTTTTCCTTGACCTCAAGAGTGGGTGCCTTCTCTCTTGACTTCAGCAGAGCTCAGCTTCTGCCACAAGCTTTGTCCTTGGAGCGTCTGGGTGAGAACAAAGCTTCAATTTTGTTCCACTTGATGAACACCAGCTGTCCAGCCCAGGGGCCTGTCTATCTCCTATATCAAGATCATTAGGAAAAAAACATTACAGAAGATCACAGAAATAATAAAATTCAATCCCTGTTCCTCATAAAATCTCTTTTTAAAAATTAGGAATAAATGAATACTTTCTTATTCTGGTTAAAAAGTATCAGGCTTACCATCAACCAGCATCATATGAAACAGTGAAATAATGAAAGTTTCATCAAACCAAGCACAGAAAAGGAAACCCATAATCAGCATTTTGATTCATTTTTTCTGGAAATTCTGGCCGATTTGGTAAAAAAAAAAACAAAAAAAAATTTATTATTTGTGGATAGGACTGTATCTATAGAAAACTGAAAGGAGCAAAATTGAAAAAAATATGAGAACTAATCAATAGCTTGCTTTTATAAGCATTAAAAACAAGTTATAAAATATAATAAAAACTGGGATCCTGATTACAATAGCAGAAAAATGTGAAATGCCTGCAATCAACCTTAACAAGAAAACTGAACAATGTATTGGAGAAAACTATAAAATGTTATTGAGAATTAGAAAAGAAAACCTGGATAGAATTATGGAATATCATAATGATGTCAAGTCTTCCAATTTCATTATTCTGTTTAATGCTATTTAATTCAATAGTACAATGTGATAATTTCATAAGTTGAAAAAAAATCATTCCTACTTTCATCTGGAAGAATAAGCAGTCAAGAAGAGCAATGAGTTAGGGAGGCAATATTAAATTATTAGATACTAAAATTAAGAAAACTTCAGTAATCAAAAGTGTGATATTTGTGCAAGAATACAAGTTAAGGTACTCTTGCTGCGAACCATCCTGGGCCTCTCTATTTTCTTTATAGCTGTTATACCTATTAATGTTTTAGTGACAGTGTTAGTCACTCAGTTGTGTCTGACTCTTTGCGACTCCATGGACTATAGCATGCCAGGTTCCTCCCTCCATGGGATTCTCCAGGGAAGAATACTGGAGTGGGTTGCACCATTATATAGTTATAATTGGTTTATTTGTTTAGTAAATTTGCCGTCTTTATGAATGTATCTCCAAGACCTGGTACAGTGTCTGGCACAGAGCAGCCATTGAATTAATATTTGCGAAATGAATGAATGGATAAATGAAAGGAGAAAGCAAAGAAACACATTCTATTACATACAGGCATCTTATCTCTTTTAACAGGAAAGAGAATATTTGCAATAAATGGGCATAGGGTAAGTGATTAGGAATTCAAGAGAAAAATTCTTCTCTTTAGTATGTGGAATACATACTAAATTTTTTGATGGACTGTCATTAAATATAAAAAATTCAAACTACAGAAAAAAATGATTCTTACCAACTTTTCAACGTTAGAGTAGAGGGGAAGACTGACATTCACAAAACAAACTTCTAAAAACCATTCTAGGTCCAACAAATAAACAAATCCATGTTTATTATCCATGTTAGTCATGCAAACAAATAAACAGATCCATGAAAATTAAAACTTTCCATGTTGAAGAAAAGATGGCAGAAATAGTAGGACACGATGTGTGTCAAGATCCTTAAAAATACTTACACTGTTTTATATAATAAAAGAACAGTAAATTTGGATGGAAAAAAAAGAATTTTGAAATGAAAGTATCTCGGTTGAGCTTTAGCATTACATCTTAGAATAAATTAATGCCTGAGTCTTGGTGTCTTCATTTACAGGATGGGGCTATTATTATTTACCTGAAAAAAGTCATTGTGAATAGGAGTAATATAAGTAAAATGTCTGGAGATTAATGAGTGCTCCATAAGTCATCACTATTTTTATTAGCCATTATTACTATTTTGTATCCAAAAATTATCTGTCTCAGAGCAAAGCTAACATTGCTTTAATTAGCTTTATACACAGAAGTGTTGACATGGATTATTTATAGTTAGAAATATTCTAAGTGCCTTCCCACAGGGAATGGCAATAGAAATTATGGTTCTTCTTCTCACTGGGATATCTTGCAGCCATTAAAATGAATGTTTTTGTAGGTTATGTAATATCATGGAAAAACGCTCATGGCAATGTTTAGTGGAAAAAAGCTGAGTAAGACTACAATTTTAAAAAAGGAAAAAAAAATATGAATAACAGCCTGGAAGAAAAAATGCTGAAATGTTAACAGTGACTGTGATTGTGAAGACTATGAATAATCTATTTACTCATATTATCTTCTTAATTTCCAATATTCTTAAAGCTAATATGAAATACTTTTGAAAAAATCTACAAAAGCAAAGACACTCTGAAAAATTACATTTGTAATCTGGATGTTATTTAAAGAGTTAGTCTTGGGCAACATGACTGAGGCTATGATACTTCTCAGCCCCTGCAAAGGGGGAGGAACTCTCTAAAGTTCTAAAACTGAAGACTTTTATTTGTCAGTGACCTCATCTATGATGAAAATCACTGAGGACTCTGATGGGGACCACAGGGGAAGAGTCCAGAAGCATTGGTCAACCAGAGCTTATTCCTGGAACCAAATTCAGGAAAATGGATAAGCGCCCTCACCCACTGCACTCTGGGAAGAACAAGCTCTTGGATTACAAACATGTGAGTGGTGTCTGCCTCTGAATCTGTCTTTTCCTGCATCCTTTTCCCTTTCTTCCTCCTCACCCTTCCATCCTCCACCTCCTCTCAAAAGCTGAGTTTAACAAAACAATCTAGTGTAGAATGTAAAATAGAACGGTGTTTCTATTTTCTGCTGAAACAGTGTTTCAGCAATAATGGGCACACCCATTAATGTGATCATCTTGCTATTGGCAATCAATCCCAATGACATAAACAGAGAGATGTGGGGAAAGATGTATTTAAGAAGCTGTTGATTGAGACTTTCCTGGTCATCCAGTGATTAAGAGTCTGCCTTCCAATGCAGGAGACATGGGTTCTATCCCTGGTCGGGGACCTAGATCCCTCATGCCCCGGGGCAGCTAAGCCCACACGCCACAACTACTGAGCCTGAGCACTGCAACTAAAGATGCTGAGTGTTGCAGCCAGTGTAGCCAAATAAATTCTTTTTTTAAAAAAACGATTTATCCTAAGGAAAAACAAACAGAAGGTATAGTACAATAGCAGGGGGCTGGTTGAATAAATTAATGCTTCTCTATATGATAAACTCATGTGTAGCTACTAAAATTGTTTTGGAAGAATATTATTATAAGAGTTAAATGATAAAAGCAATATAAATTAAACTCTATATACAATAGAACGCCAATTCAGGAAAAGAAAGGCAAACAAAATCCACAGATATCTGAATATGTGAATTTGAGTTAACCAGAGAAATACTACTCTGGTAAGTTAAAATAGTTTTATCTGAGTGTGGCATCATGTGGCATGATAACCCATTCCTTTACACTTTCTACACATTTTTAGGGTTTCTTTTTTTAACAATAAGCATATATTATTTTCAGATGTAATGAAAACTAAAATATTATCTAACAAACAAATTAGTAATTATTATGGAAATAGGAGAATCTTTGTTGGTAAGATTAAATTCTAAGGAGAAAATGATTGCTTTTCTTGTCTCTTCAGTCCTTTTTTACCTGGATCTCCTCACCAGCAACAAAGACACCATCTACTCAGAAATACCTAGTGAATGTGTTAGGACCCTCAATATGCCCTGACATTCAGTTCCTTGCTTTAATAATGAGTCTATATATATATAGGTTCATTTAGTGCTTATGAAAAGATCTTGTGAGTTGTTGGATTGCCTATGCCTACTTTCTTGGGCTTCCCTGGCGGCTCAGATGGTAAAGAATTCACCTGCAAGGCAGGAGATCTGGGTTAGATACCTGGGTTGGGAAGAGCTCCTGGAGGAGACCTTGGCAACCCACTCCAGTATTCTTGCCTGGAGAATCCCCATGGATAGAGAAGCCTGGCGGGTTACAGTCCACGGAGTCACAAAGAGTCAGACATGATTGAGTGACTAAGCACATGCCTTCTTTCAGAGACAACTGGATTTTTCTGGGTCGGCCCTGGTGAATACCACCTGCTAAGGATTGCTGTGGAAACAGATTTTGACCCCCAATCAAAATGTTAGCCCCGTGAAAGTAAGGAATGTGTTTGCTTATGGCTTTATGCTCAGCAGTCAGTATACCTACCAGTAGACACAGGAATCACTTAGTAATATGTGAATAGATTTTGAATGAGTGAATCAATGAATTAATATTTGTTTCATAAATGAAGGAAAAATCAAACAAAAAAGAGTAGTATGTTAACACCCCATTACATTTTTAGGGGGATGGGAGACAATTCTTTATGAATCTCTCACATTCTTCTCAGCTAGGTTTTAACAACCAGTTTACTCAAATTTGTTTACATTCCAGGAGAGTAGAGAGAATGTTTCCCTTCATGGAGAGAGTCCAGGACAGTAAAGATAAAGACCTCTCTCTCCCCTTCTCAGGGAAAATTTGTTTGTATTGCAGGGTAATAAATATCCTGTCTCCTGCGGGTGTGAGGTGAGGGGAGGATAAGGCAGCTCAGGGTTCCTCAGGGATCAGACACCCGCTCCTTGAGTGGTGTTCAAGTGACTTGGGGAGTGAGGACCTGATGCAAACAGGGACCTTACACTGTCTGCTGCGCTGTGCGTAATAAAGCGTCTAGATCTGCCTGGACTTACTGTCTTCTTGCTGGCCAAAGCTGTGGGGCTGTGACAAGACAACCTGTCTGCCTTTGCTCTGCTGGTTAGTGAATGCTTGACGGTTGGACACCCTTATTATTGCTTTTGTTTGGTGGCCAGGGTCTGAGTGAGCAAGAATGGATTAGGGGAAGTAGCCTGAGTATGTGTGTCCTTACTTGGTCAAATAAGCATATAGTAAGTGAGATTTATGGTGCTGGATAGTGAGCTGAGCTCCATTCAAAATAGACCACAGGAGAAATTGAAATAGAGGTTTAGTTCTGGGTGGAAGGAAGTACGGGGCATATTGCAAGGGGTCACATGGGGAGGTCAAGGCAGCGTTAGAGAGGAAGGCAGGACCTGGGGCACGTGCCTTTGTTAGGGTCTGTGGGTGTAGGGCTTTGGAGATCCTGGGCTAGGGCCTGATTGGTCAGTTCAAACCAAAAGAGTAAGGTTTTGGTAAATTCCATTGGGAGAGCATGGCTTACCTAAGGGGCACCTAAAGGGGAAGAGCTGGGGGGCAGGGGAGACTTGGTCACAAGGGCTGTCAAGGAGTCATATCAGGAACTTACATTCACTTGTGACTCTGTGGCTGCTATCCACGGCTTGTGCTTGCGTGAGAGGCCTCGTGTTAGTTTAGGGCCCTGCAGGCTATTTGGCTGAACAAAATCAGGCAGAGGCAGCGATACCATCAAGTTACTTAGCTGAACTCTCCATGATGTGCCTCATTGTCAGACAAACTTCTCTTTTGTGACTTTGGCTAAATTGCTTAATGCCTCAAGTTCCTCTATCTGTAAAATGACTTTCTTATAGGGTTGCTATAAAGATTAAACATAAAGCACCCAGTCTAGTGGCAGGCACCCAATAGTACTACCCCTGCAAAAGTTAATTCACTCTCTTCCCTATAAGCCCAGAAGTCATATATTACAGTTTACTTAAATAGCCACTATATAGACTACTCTTTCATAACTTTTAATCTACAATTTCCACTTAGAAGAAAAACCCTTTTTTAAAATAGTCATTTAAAATTCTTGTTAAATGCAATTATAGGTGCTTTTTCACAGCCATATTAAAAATACTTTCATAAAAAAGTTGTAAATATGGAAAATCATGCAAGAAATATACAAACTAGCTTACTGCACAAATGGAAATCTTATTTATCTTAATTTCCCAGAGGGGAGGGGGAGGAGGAGTGTTTATTAAGTGACAATCTCCAAGCCACTTTATTTGCATTACCTTATTTAAAGTGGTCAGCAATTTTCTGTTTCATTATTTTGCAAATGAAGAAGCTTTGGCTCAGAGATATTGTAACTTGCACAAGTTTACAGAGTGATGAAAGCAAAGTTTGAAATGGGTCTATTTGACTTTAGAGCATGAAGTCTTTCTTTTACAAGTTTTAGGAGCTGAGCTGTAGAAAGTATCCTCTCTAAGCCTTAAGACCTCGGCTCCTCATTCCTGCCCCCTTCCTTATCTTTCCCTGGTCTCCCAACTGTGTCCTCCTTAATGAATTATGACTGAGTTCCCCGTTGTCCTCAGAATGGCAGTACTTTGATTCCTCTGGTGTGTAGGATTCCACCTCCTCCCAAATATTGAATTGCATAGTTTCATATGCGAAGAGGATTTAAAAAATTTTTGATTTGCTTGCCTGTTTTTGCTAAAGGAGTAAAGAGGATCTGGTGATAGAGCTGGGGGTGAGAGTGATAGTGAAGGGGCTACGTGGCATCCAATGGACATTTGCCCTTTTTATTTATTTATTTTTGACCTTCTAACTTCTGCATCTTCTTTAGGACTTCCACATTATGAGGGGGAGAACTCTAGACAATTGTTACCTGGACGTTTTTGCTGCCTGTGTGTGATGCATGACTGAGGCCTGGGCAGTCAGACAAACCCTTCAAGGACTCTGAACTGGAAACTAGTGAGCAGGATGAGGTTGGGGCCAGAAGCTGAAAGATTAGTGTCACTGAAAGACTTTGTCCATATCTGGGAAGCATCAGCATCTTTTGGGGGCCAAGGAACAGTAAAACTCATAGTCAGATAAGGGGCTGTCCTTCCACTCTGCTTCTGATTGCCACAGCCATGGGCATGTCTGATACCCTGAGAACTCCAGGTTCATCAGGGAAGGAACCCTGAGTTCTATAGAGGTGTCTTTGTATGCTCCTGGGGTGCCTCAGTAGAGGGGCCAGGAGCCTCAATGAGGAGCTGGGGCAGAGAATATGAGTAAGTGTTTTCTGAGCACTCATGAGATACTCTCCCAGGGAGGAGGGAGATGGAGACTGGGGAGATTCAAAGGGGTGGTTTCTGCATAAGCAGGTGGCAAAGGGTCATATACTTTAGACTCATGAGGTCTGGGATAGTCAGGTGACTTATACATTCGAGAGACCTCTTCACAACAATCCTGCCAAGGAGTGTGGGCTTGAAGTAGTAAAGACCAATCTCACATCCCACCTCTGGCACAAATAAGGTGTGTCAGTGACCTGTCACAGAAATGGAGTCACAATGTCCACATCTGTGAAATGGGCATAATAATACACCTTCATCTACAATTTGTAGGGCAATCATGAGCAAATGAGAGTCGAGAAGTCTAAGAGCAACACTTTTAGTGGGGGAGCCAGGACTTAGGTACCAGCTATACATGTACCTTAGAAAACATTTACTACGTTAACCAGTGGTAGGAAAGTGAGAGGTAGCTAGGGAAAAAGGTAACTTTAAAAAATTTATTTATGTATTTATTTATTTTTGGCTTCAGTGGGTTTCTGTTGCTGCACATGGGCTTTCCTCTAGTTGTGGCGAGGTGGGGGCTCCTCTCTAGTTGCGGTGGACGGGCCACTGAGGTGGTTTCTCTCGTTTGGAGTACAAACTGTAGGGCACACAGGCTTCAGTAATTGTGGCACACGGGCTTAATTGCTGAGGCATGTGGAATCTTCCCAGACCAGGGATTGAGCCTACTTCCCCTGCCTTGGCAGGTGGATTCTTAAACACTGGATCTCCAGGGAATTTCACACACCTCCCCCCCACCCCCCAGCCCCTGCAAAAAAAAGCAAATGTTTTGATCTCCTACATTTGCCTGTAACACATATTTGGAGCATTCTAACTAATAATTCTGTCCTTTGGCTAAGAAGTCGTTGATTGGAAACACAGTAGAGTGAATATCTGCTTGGTTGTTTTTGAATAGGGCACGGCATCCCTTCTTTTAGAATTTGCCTTCCCAGCCCTGATGGGTTCTGATGGGGCTACTCATTTTAGTACTCAGACTTCTGACCACAAGAACTCTATGTGGTCCAGACAATTAGAGTGCATCACTGTTTCTGGAATCCAGTCTGGAACAGAGACACTCGGGGTCAAAGCCTCTGGTATCGCGTTTAGTGGCAGTAAGTTAGAGAAATGCAGACCACAGGCTCCTGCCCACCGAGGCCTGTGCTATATCTTGTTTGCCATTCTGAAACCATTTCTTCAGCTTTTCCTCAGCACATTCAGTAACACCTATCTCCTATTTATGTTAGAGTTTACTTCTTTTGCGCAAAGTAAAAAATATTCTTACAGAGTGATTTTAATTTGTGTAGTGGAGGGGAAATGTCACTTAAAACGAAAACTGTAAAGTAGCTTTTGGTTTTAGAGAGGAGGGTGGTTTTGAGATGATGGGGAGGTATTTCTAAGTCATCCCTTTCCTCTTACAGATGCTGGAGGGAGAGTGAGGAAGAGAAGGCAGTGCATCTCCTTGCAGAGCCACGCCTAGTGGGGCACAGAGATGGATTGGGTAGCTCTGCCTAACAAAATGTGAGAAGTTTCTGGAAGATGGTAAGCAAAAAGATGGCAGGAGGCTAGAAATTAGGGGTAAAGTGGCCAGAGGAATCTTGAGAATAACACATTTGATGTTAAATAGTTTGAATTATTTCACTGTCAATTCAGTATCCATTTCCCCATGGATATTAGTCAGCTATGCACAAATTTCTGTATTACTAAATGTGTGTGTGTGTGTGTGTTAAGGAACAGGCCCAGGATCTATGCCTGGCATGATGTGGTGTAGAATAAGGATGGAAAACACGAGAAGGCAAGACAATCCATACATCGAACCACTTTACACTACAGGGTAGGCTCATTTACCCTCGAGAAACGGTGGCATGCAGGCCTACCTCTGCAAGTGGTTTCATTTTAATCTCAGAGAGCAGAGTGCATCAGCTAACATCTGGTTTCTACACCTGTATTCATAGTCAACACACTTAGATGGGACAAAGAAATGCTTGGAAGACAAGTAGGGAAGAACCTTGTTCCTCTAGAGCAGGGGCTGGCAAACCACAGCTGTTGGTGCAAATACTTCCACTGCAGCACAGACGGCTCATTCGTGTGTTTTATTTCTGTGGCTGTTCTCACCTTTACAGGCAAAGGGGATTTGCCACAGAAACCATGTGGACTGCAAGGCGTAAAATTGTTACCCCCTGACCCTTTAAAGAAATGTTTGCCTACTTCTGTTCTAGAGACCAAAAGAAAAAAAAAAAAAAAGGCTTTTAGGAAGAGACAGACTTTGGCTGAAGGTTTAAAGAATGTCCTACATATTTGGCTCATAAACCTGAGTTGAGGTGACACAGTTTATTTCAAGAGAAACCAGGTAAAATCTAAACCAAGTACAGGAATGCCTTTTATTTTATTTGTTTGGCTGTGCCAGGTCCTTGTTGTGGCACATGGGACTTTTAGTTGTGGCATGTGGGATCTAGTTTCCTGACCAGGGATCAAACCAGGGTGCGCTGTATTGGGAATGCAGAGTTTTAGCCACTGGACCACCAGGAAAGTCCTAGGAATATCTTTAGAAAAACTAGAAATTTCTTAATTCTCTTCTTTTCTTGACTGTCATTAGAAGCAGTCTGGTAAACGGTAGAGGGCATCAGTTTGGGATTAAATGTTCATAGACCTGTACCCTGGCTGTGTGATTTTGAGCAATTTGCTTGACTTGAGCAATTTGTGAAATATATCTGTTTTCTTACTGATAGACGTGTAGAATAAAGTTCATTACATGAGGCTGTTATGAAAACTAAATGATACAAATGCTCGGTGTGCCTAGAATTTTGAAAATTCTTCATTCACCCACCCTTCTCTTCCTGCCCTCAACTCTTTTCTATACTTTGGGCATATAAAGGAGGGCTTCATAATTAGCCAAGTGTCCCCAAGTTTGTCTTTTTGCTACTAAACAGTCATAACTATCCATTGTTTGACTTCATGCCAGCCAGGAGATTAGGAGAGGCTGAGGGAATAATAATGCTTAGATCCATCTGGAGTCTTTACATTATTCCAAGGAGAGAAGGGAAGTCAGACCTGGCTAGTTCCCTAGGAGCTCCCCAGCCTTCTGAGCCCAAATTCCCACGTCTGAACCTCAGTATGTAAGTGGGGAGGAGGAAACGAAGGTCAAGAAGGGTTTTAGGCCAGGCCTGTAGAGGGTCAGAGGCCCAGCAGCAGAAAAGCCCAGACCAAATATTTAAGATAATTTGGACTAACACCTTCTCTTTGGATTTGTGGTGGTGGTGGTGGTGGTTTAGTCACTAAGTCATGTCTGACTCTTGCAACCCTATGGTCTGTAGCCCACCAGACTCCTCTGTCCATGGGTTTCTCCAGTCAAGAATATTGGAGTGGGTTGCCATTTCTTTCTCCAGGGATCTTCCTGACCCAAGGATTGAACCTAGGTCTCCCGCGCTGCAGCCAGTTTCTTTATCAACCAGGCTACCAGGGAAACCCAGGTTTTAATCCCAGATATATGGCATGGAAATTGGTTTCTATGACTATAGGATTTCTGCTTGAACAATGCTTCCCTCATAGCTCAGTTGGTAAAGAATCTGCCTGCAATGTAGGAGACCCGGGTTCGATTCTTGGGTTGGGAAGATCTCCTGGAGAAGGAAATGGTAATCCACTCCAGTATTCTTGCCTGGGAAATCCCATGGACAGAGGAGCCTGGCAGGCAACAGTCCATGGTGTTGCAAGAGTCGGACACAATTTAGTGACTAAACCACCACCACCAAGGCAAGAGCCAAAATTATCCCCTACCAAGAAATTACCTACCCACCTGCCTTCTGGGAAAATACCTTACAAGTTAATGTGCTGGGTTTCCCTGGTGGCTCCTGCCTGCAATGCAGGAGATCCAGGTTCGTTTCCGGGGTTGGGAAGATCTCCTGGAGAAGGGAACAGCAAGCTACTCCAGTATTCTTGCCTGGAAAATTCTATGGACAGAGGAGCCTGGTGGGCTACAGTTCACAGGGTCGAAAAGAGTTGGTTATGTCTGAGTGACTAACTCATGTTCACTAATGTGCCTGAAAAGTCTGACCTCTTAGACTTGACCACATCACAGAACTCTGTGCCTTCTACCTTGTTTCCATGTTAGAAGAGAAAAATGCCTCTTTCCCACCTGACTGTCAAGCCAGCTTTCAGTAGTGCTGAAGTTAGAAGAACTCCAGTCTCCTGGGTGAGATTTTAAGTCCTCTTCATTTTTGAATGCAAATTAAGACCTCTTCAAGCTCATAAAACTCATTGTCACCATAAGAATGCTGGTAGCCACCACTGAGTTCTTGCTAAGCATCAATTGTTTCACAGGGATCTTCTCTCTCTCCCTCTCTTTTTAAACAATTTTTTGGATGTCTTTATTGAATTTATTACACTATTGTTTCAATTTTATGTTTTGGTGATCTGGCCACAGGGCATGTGGGATCCGAGTTCTGGACCAGGGATCAAACCCTAGACCCTTGCATTGGAAGGCAAAGTCTTAACCACTGGACCACCAGGGAAGTTCCTGGATCTTATTTCTAATCTACATCACAAGTCAGATGGACTGGACTTGTTACCCCCATTTTAGAGATGATGAAATTGAAGGTTGAAAAGTTAAATCTCTTGCTTAAAACAAAGGTGATGAGGTCCGTTTAACTCTAAAACCACAAGCTCCCTTGGCACATCTATGTTAGTTTTGCTCACAAAGATCTAGATCAGTATTTCCCTAACTGCCCAGTGTTTCCCTAATCTCCCCTGGAGATTCTGATTTGGTGGATCTGAGCTGGGTTGGGAGAATTTAGGATCTGATAGGTGATTCTTGTCATCCAGAAATCTAAGAATTTGTCATCTAAGAATTTGGGAAGCACAGGTAGTCATCAAGTTTCTCTCTCCCCACCCACAGTCCCAAACTGTGACTTTTATGGGGAGGCTGAAGTCAGGCATGTGTAGAGACACGAGGCAAGAGGCTTCCTGAGACACCTGCCCCTATAAAATCCAAGCATAAGAAGATGAAAAAGCCCAAGTTTGATAACAACTCCCATTTCTTATGAGCCTGACATGATTTCCTGGGGATCTGAGATGTATAACGTGGACTAGTAACTGTGACTGGGATAACTGTGATGAATTAGCTTAATTAGCTTTTGTGGACTGACTTTAGCAGATGCCAGCTGTGAAAATGGCCAATATAAACTAGGCAGAGCCTCAGAATGACTGAGGGAAGTAGATTTCTTGGGTTGTAAGAACACAGCGGGCTCAGGGACATGGGCGGTTGTAGATGGTTGCAATGAGGAACTGCAGAGAAGATGCCGAGTCCAAATGCTGAACAGACACAGCTGGACCTGAGCAGGTGGGGGTGGGGGTGGTTTCTTCCCTACAGGTATCCTTCCTTACAGGCTGCTAGAGAAATGCTGGAGTATGCCTGTGTATCAACAGAAAGGACAGGGAGAAAAGATTTTAAAAAGCCTTTAACTTAAATTCAAACTTATGACAAGTCTTTCATGTGGCAGCGATTTGAAGATAAAGACAAAATCATAAAACATTTATCTCTAGGCAGAAAACTGGTCTTTCAGAAATAAAATAGAAAATAAAGGGATGTGGGGCCAAGGGAATTTTGTTTAATGTTCTGAATGGACAAAACTAACCCCCCCCCCCCAAATACAAGATGAAACAAAGATAGGAAAAGAGAGAAAATAAACAATGAAAACAATAGCAAGGAAACAATAACCAAGTAATTTAAAAACAGAAACAGATTTTATGTTTTTAAAAACCTGAACCTCCCACAGAAAAAACAGGAAAAAAGGAAGACAATAAAAGAGAGAAAATAAACAACAAAAACAATATCAAAGAAATAGTAACAAAGTAATTTAAAACAGAAAAAAATATTTTTGCTTGTCTAGAATGAAAACTGTTTGGTCCTACCACCATTCATATCATCTCCTCTATTGGTGCATGATTGTATAGTAATTCAGAATAAGAAGATGTATCTGTTAGAATTAGGTCCAAATATGTACAACAAAAATAAATATATAAGTAGAAGTGGCTTCAAAAGAGAGTTTAGTTCTTGCATCATGAAAGAAGTCCAAACGGAGATAGTCCAGAGCTAACGTGGTGGCTCTTCATGGTCTCAGAGACCCCGGCTCCCACACTCTTTCAGTTCATTCATTCCTTCATCAGCATTTGGCTTCTTCCCACCAAAAGGCTGCTTAAACTCCAGCCATCATGTCCACATTTTGTCCTCAAGAATAAGAAAGAAAGAGAAAGTAGCAAAGAGCATGCGTTAGCTAACTTTCAAGGAAGGTTCCTGAAAGTTGCTCCATAAAATTTCTGACCCCACCTAACTGACCAGCATTTAGCCTCAGGGCCATAGTTAGCAGCCAGGGAGAATGGGAAGCTGGTCTTCAGTCACACGCGTGCACAGCTGAAAATTAAAGATTTAATCACCAAGACAGAAGGGGTGTATGGATAGTAGAGTGGGCAAATTGTTTTTGCCACAAAATGTCATGTCCTACCCATAAGGAAGCAGCTTATGGAAGCTCTGGGCTTGGTAACCAACAGGATCTGAGAATAAGCCTTCCCTTTCTGGCCCCGCCCCCTCACCTGAAGCAGGAGTCTGAAGGCTGGAATAAAATGCTCTTCCCTGATCTTTCTCTGCATGGCCACCGCAACAAAGCCTCTAACCAGTTGGTCTCAGACAAACTTTTGCCATGAGCTCCAGAAAGCTGTGCAGACTACTAAGCTTCACCTACATCCTGGGAGCAAGTCACTGATGCAGAAAGGAAGGTCCCGTCTGCGCACTGCCAGGTGTGTTCCAGAAGGTGGGCGCTGTCCTGGGCACTGCCCACTGGGGATTCCGCTGCTGAAACTTCCTGCCATACCAGCTGGCCTGAGACCTGGAACTAGCACTCCTGCTGCAGCAAGCATGACCCCACCTTGTTTTCCCTCACGCCAAGAGTGTGAGAGCTCATCATTTAGCTGCCCTCAGTAGGGCTGAGGAGGCAGGAATGATGGGATGGCTGGAGGAGGAGGGCTACACAGCTCAAAGACTTGGCTATGCAGGTTAACAAGCACACGCAGTGAGCCTTTACTCTATGCCAAACACCATTCAGGTTTTTTGTTTTTTTTTTTTTAATATTTAATCCTCACAGTAAACTTGGGGTGAAGATGAACTCATTATACCAATTTTGCAGAGGAGAGAACAAAGTCTTATAGAGGCTACTTGTTCAAAGTGAACTCAGCTAATAGATAAGTGACACAGTCAGGTTTTAAGCCCGAGGTCCTTCTGACCTCAGAGAGTACCCTTTAGCCCCTACATGATGCCCTCTAGCCTTTGGAAGGGAGCTGCTCAGAAATACTCATCCTTTCTCAATGCTTCCATATCGACATGTAGACAGAGCACAGATACAAGGCTACAACTGGGATAGGGGTCAGAGGCTTCATTTTGTGTTGTTATGTAGGAAGCCAGAGGGAGACATGAACATTTGAGCAAAACTGATGCTGACTTACTGCTCTAAGTAAGAATCTGCCCAGTGTAAGCTTGAAAGTGGCAACCTTTTTTTTCTCCCTACTTCATTGCCACCTCTTTTGCTCTGCTGCCTTTGAGCAGTTGTCAGTGATGCTAACAAGCTGGCAGGGGATGTCAGGAAAGAGATAATTTATTCCCCATCTCCAGCAGCTGAGGATAGCACCTCCCCAATGAGAGACACTCTTCCTACAGAGAGAAAGCAGCAAACTCTGGCATCTAATGAGTGGCCAGCTGGGGTTTCATGCCTCATGCTCACGTGGTGAAAAGGGAAGGGGAAGGTTTTATTTCTAGATACATTTTGGTGCTGTCTGAAAGATGTTGGCTTATGAGGCACAAAGGCTGGCTCCTGGGACCACCACGAACACAGGCCCCACTGTTAAGCCAGCTAGTGCTGAAGAAGGCTCTGGTCCACCCACCCCTGGAACTTCTTTGAAGCCGTCAGAAGAGACTGGCTTAGAAAAGCAGAGAGCTTGTTTTCATTGTTGTTTATTTAATTTCTGTTCTTTTTTTTTTTTTTTGTAATACAATTTGTCTCTTGTTTAGGTAGCTATCTTCCTTATTACCAGTGGACAGGCAATAGAACCAAATCTGTGGTGGTTCTGGCAGTTTTTTAGGCCAATGAGTAGACTTTACCAGAATGATAACTTTTTGATAACAAATCTCTAGTCCAGATCAGTTTTTCTATATAGTTCATAGTGTCCAGAAGTAAAAAGAATACATTCATGTTGCTCAGGAGTTCTTTCCGGAAGTGAGATCTTAAAGAAATTTCTACCGTAGTTCTTCATAAAGTGGTCTCTAATATAATGAATAAAATGTCTAGTATTAGGATATTATCACGATGAGGGTTGCTTGGTTGAGCAAATAAAACTATAGAACACCAATTAAATTTGAATTTCAGATAGCAATGAATGATTTTTTAGTTTAAGTATGTCCTATGAAATATTTTCAATATAACTTCTACTAAAAAATTATTGGGGACTTCCCTGGCAGTTCACTGGTTAAAAGTTCTGGTTCAGGGGGCACGAGTTTGATCTTTGGTCAGGGAGCTAAGAACCTGTATGCCATATGGCATGGCTAAAAAATAAATTAAAACAAATTATTGGATACTATATAATCTCACTTATATGTGGAGTCTCAAAAAGTTGAACTAATAAAAGCAGAGTGGAATGGTGGTTGCCAGGGGCTAGGAGTGGGGAAAATGGGGAGATATTGGTTAAGGGTACAAAGTTTCAGTTATGCAGGATGAACAAACTC
Organism: Odocoileus virginianus; assembly: GCF_023699985.2. NCBI lineage: Eukaryota > Metazoa > Chordata > Mammalia > Artiodactyla > Cervidae > Odocoileus > Odocoileus virginianus. The sequence goes on along the minus strand of NC_069684.1, from coordinate 50,839,641 downwards.
TGGAGATTAAGTGTGCAGTATGGTGGCTGCAGTTAATAATACTATGTCACATAACTAAAACTTGCTAAGTAGATTTTAAGTGTACTCACCACATACACACACACACAAAGTAACTATATGAGGTGCTGGATATATTAATTATTTTGATCATGATAATCATTTCACAATGTAAATATATATCAAAATATCACACTGTATACCATGAAAATATACAATTTTTTTGCCAAAATAAGTTATATTTAAACATTTTTTAGGTTTATTTGAAATTCAAAGTCATTGGGGGTTTCCATGTTTTATTTAGCAACCGGACTTGATAAATAGACCATGGAGACTCATAGAGCTGCTTTTGTTTTGTTTAACATTTTATCTTCACCCACATTACACACCCACAAATTCCAGGAAGTCAAACAGTTTGATGTGACTTGCTATAAAAACATGGTTCTTGTACTCTTCTCTTTCTTCATTTCCTGCAGATCCAGAAACAACTATTTGCAGTTCCTCTACTTGATTTTTTCTGGCAAGCGAGGTGTAGCTTCATTTCTCTAACCTCCAAGCTGAACTGCTACATCTTGAATTCTCAGTTTCAGACATTATCTATTGACTTCCTTCTATGGAAGCAGAGAATTTAAGCTTTCACCACCTTCTCCAAGCCAACTGTCCTCCACAATCTCCCAGTGTAGTTATACGGTCATTTTGATCCAATCAATAGTCAGGATTTACATTATTATGACCAGGTAAACCCTTTTCACAGCTGAGCCATTTACATTTCCTTTGTGGCATAACTTCTGTAATCTATATTTGGTGGTGGTTGGAGGGGTAGGGTTAATAATGGTCTTTGCTGAGTTTTTAAGGTACTTATCACTGATTAGTCCCCAAGCTCTTTCCCAGTTATGTAAATCTGTCAATTATTCAAAACACAGTGGGTATTCTATCAATTTGATCTTCTCAGAAAAAAATTTGACCCCGTTTCTTACCTCTGACTTGAATTGATTGATCCCTGGTCACCTGCACAACTTCATCCTGGGACTCCCCCTTTATCACCATTTGGGGCACATCTTTTTCCTCTTGTACAGGTTCACCTATTCCCTGGAAGCAGTGTCTCCTATTTCTCTGGTCACTCCCTCATTTAATGTGGTAAGCCCTCTGATAAGCCCTCAGTGACAACTTGTTGAAGGAAGAGTGGATAAATCCATGAAACCTACTGTGCAGGACGAAGACTCTGGCCTCCTGGCGTGTCACCATAGGGGCCTTCACCCTCCTTAGCACGTGCTGTGGTAGCTATCGCCAAACTCTGGATCCCACCTTCCTACTCCCGTCTCCAACCTCCTTGGCTGGTTGGCCTTCCGGTCTCCCCAGAAGTCAGGATGTCTTCACTTCCCATATGAAATGTCAGGGCAAACAGTGTTCATGAGTTAATTGGAGAGTGGCCCCTGGGTGGCAGGTAGGATGCCAGAATGTCCTGCTGGGTGGGGCACTGCTGGGGGACACCCCACCCCTCATAATGCGTGGACTCTCACCTCACTACTCAAATCTTGACTCTTTCCCACTGTTCCAAAGCAAACTGTCTGAGTGAAGAGCCATTAAAATGTCATTAGGAGCAGCAGGCACTAGGTGCCGAAACTGCAGTGAGGGTGATGCGCAATGAAGGTAATAAGACACTTGCTCTATTTATTTGTTTTCTCTTCTTTTTTCACTAGTGATTAATTAAATAAAGTGCCTAGCGATTTAATGCTTTGCTTCTCTCCTAATTGGATGTGGATGGTTGTAAAAGGGATAGAGTTATTTCCTATTTCCAAATTGTAGCCTGACGGGAATGCTTCTGTTCTTTGATCCCCACTCTCATTTTTCTCTTTCATCTACTTTTCCTCATCTGATAGAGTAAGCATCATGCAGCATGCAACCTTAAGCACTTCCACCGTGACACCACCTGGTCTGACCAGATGTGATGACTGCATTTATCCAGCTAATAAAACAACATGGCCTGGCTTCATGATTGAAACAAAAAGTTTTAGGGTTCAAAATGTCCACATGGATCAAAACTCTTTTTTTTTTTTTTAAAGAGCAGGAGGGACTTCTTTCCTTGGAGATGAAATGTGAGTTATAAATAACAATAGGATTACATACAAGTTCACTTCTTCTGGATTCCATAGTGAGAACAAAGTTTGGCCCAGCCAATTTTCTACAGTAGGTAGAGAGACTGAGGCAGAGAATTCATAACTAGGTGAGAGAAACATGGAAAAATTCCTCTAATTGGAATTAATTGGAATTCATTCCAACATAATTGGAATGAAAACTGGAGCCTTGCTCATGGCTGTGTAATTAGAAATCATATTCAATGAACAATTATGATGAACACTGTCAATTACCACCTATTCAGGGGAAAATAACTGATATTCTTGCTTATGTGGGATATTGCTCTGCTGGTCGTGCTGTAGTTCATGGGGTTGCAAAGAGTTGGACGCAGCTTAGCAACCGAACAACTTGGAGGGACACATCTTCATGAAATTAATTTCTTTCGCTCCAAAGGCACAATTAGGATAGTCTTAGCTGCCACTGACTGTCAATAATAGTCCCAATATCAAGGTAATAATTGTTGGGGAAAGTACATATTAATTCTGCAACCAGTTTGAGAAATTTCATCTTTCCCTCAAAGCAGGTCTGACAAAATGATTACTGATACTTTCTGAGAGAAGAGGAAGGAGAAAAAAAAAATAGAAGAAGGAAGGTTTTAAAGGGTGAAAGGGGGATTACAGCAAATATCAGATTATGTTGAGAGGAAAAAAATTTCCCTTCTTCCTGTCTAGGTTCTGTGACTGGTCTAATAATTAAATTGATGCAAGGCACAATTGCACTCATCTCACACACTAGCAAAGTAATGCTCAAAGTTCTCCAAGCTAAGCTTCAACAGTATGTGAACCAAGAACTTCCAGATGTTCAAGCTTAGAAGAGGCAGAGGAACCAGAGATCAAATTGCCGATATCCATTGGATCACAGAAAAAGCAAGAGAATTACAAAAAAGCATCTACTTCTGCTTCATTGACTATGCTAAAGCCTTTGACTGTGTGGATCACAACAAACTGTGGAAAATTCTTAAAGAGATGGGTATACCAGACCACCTGACCTGCCTCCTGAGAAATCTGTATGCAGGTCAGGAAGCAACAGTTTGAACGAGATATGGAACAATGGACTGGTTCCAATGGGGAAAGGAGTACATCAAGGCTGTATATTGTCACCTTGCTTATTCAATTTCTATGCAGAATGCATCACGTGAAATGCTGGGCTGGATAAAGCACAAGCTGGAATCAAGATTGCAGGGAGAAATATCAACAACCTTAGATATGCAGATGACACCACCCTATGGCAGAAAGTGAAGAGGAACTAAAAAGCCTCTTGATGAAAGTGAGAGAGGAGTGTGAAAAAGTAGGCTTAAAACTCAACGTTCAAAAAACTAAGATCTTGGCATTTGTCCCATCACTTCATGGCAAATAGATGGGGAAACAATGGAAACAGTGACAGACTTTATTTTCTTGGGCTCCAAAATCACTTCAGCTGGTGACTGCAGCCATGAAATTAAAAGACACATGCTTTTTGGAAGAAAAGCTATGACCAACATAGACAGCATATTAAAAAGCAGAGATATTACTTTTCCAACAAAGGTTCATCTCATCAAAGTTATGGTTTTTCCAGTAGTTATGTATGGATGTGAGAGTTGAACTATAAAGAAAGCTGAGCACCTAAAAATTGATGCTTTTGAACTGTGGTGTTGGAGAAGGCTGTTGAGAGTCCCTTGGAATGCAAGGAGATCAAGCCAGTCAATCCCAAAGGAAATCGGTCCTGAATATTCATTGGAAGGGCTGAAGCTGAAGTTCCAATATTTTGACCACCTGATGTGAAGTAGTGACTTATTGGAAAGACCCTGATTCTGGGAAAGATTGAAGGCGGAGGAGAAGGGGACGGCAGAGGATGAGATGGTTGGATGGCATCACCGACTCGATGGACATGAGTTTGAGCAAGCTCCGTGACCTGGTGATAGACAGGGAAGCCTGGCTGCAGTCCATGGGGTTGCAAAGATTTGGACATGACTGAGTGACTGAACTGAACTGAACTGACTGAAAACAGATTATCAGGAGAAAAAACAAATTTAATTTCCTATGTATGGGGGTCCTGCAAGGATATAGGTCTGAATAAAGAAGCTTTTAAATAAACAAACAATAAATATGTGAAGAATTGACAAGGCAGAGGGGTTTGGGCTAGGGGTAGTAAATGATAAAGAAACATGGCTTGTTTTTACAGCCTTTTTGGTCCTAAATCAACCTGTCTCTTGTGATAAGGATGTCTCCCTTTCTCTTGGTACAGGCAAGGTACATTTCACATGGAAGATTTATCTCCTGCTTTTATGAAAGAAGGGCATGTGGTGGGGGAGGTCAGAGCAACCTTTCTGCTTTTGCTGTTTCCTTCGACTCCTGCAGCTTAAGATAGTCAGTATGCTGGGGTGCCATATTTTAGTGTAACATGTCCTGAACCCCATCAATCACAAAGCATATTTAGCTATGGTGTTATTTAAAATAGTGACAAACCCAGTAAAGGCCAGAAAATTGAGAATGATGGGTATACCCAGGTAAAGAAAGATAAACCAGCAAATCACCAGTAGGTCTTGTATAAATCTCTGCCTGGCACGAGCTTGTCCACTTTCTGTCTTTACTCACACTGGGTCTTTGGTCAGACACACCTTCCTTCCCAGCAGAGGATGAGATGGTTGGATAACATCACTGATTCAATGGACATGAACTTGAGCAAACTCTGGGAAATAATGAGTGATCGGGAGGCCTGACAGGCTACAGTCCATGGGGTTGCAAAGAGTCAGACACAACTTAGCAACTGAACAACAAAAACATTCTCATTCCCTACTCTAGTTGGCAGGACGGTACTCACAATTGGATGCTTCTTTCAAATGCCCTTTCAGACAAATTCCACCCACCCCAAGATGACTTGGGTCTCCTCCTGTGCATCTGTACCCACCTCAGATCCCACTGTACTCTAGTTACTTGTGCTATCCCTGAGGCCGTCTTATTCATTTTCATAGCCCTAGAAAATGCCATGATGCTTGAAAAGCAGTAAATATTTTTTTTTGAAAAGCAGTAAATATTTAGAAAATAAGTATTGAACAATTTAATAAATGACTGTTTAATTGTTAAATAATAACAATAGCTTGCTTTTGAATTGTACTCTATAATTTTCAAAGTACATCCACACACATTACCTCATGTGCTTCTTGGAGCTTACTGTGAAGTAGGCAGGACAAATGTTAGTATTAAATAGGGCTTAGAATGCAAATTCAATCACTTCTTAAGCTTTAGAGAAGAGATGACACAGTCCAAGTCACATTGATTATTGCACAATGAGAAAACCACTGGGAAGCACTATGTGCTTGATCAGAATCCATTTTTTTGGGATTCTAGAAACAAATTCTGGGTCATCCTTCTACTTATCTTTGGTTATGAACAGATGGCCTTGTGTCCTAAGTCATGAATTGTGAAGTCTAGGCACACATATATAGAATTACTCTTGAGATTATAAATCTAGTTGTAATGACCTAAGACTGAAAAAGAAATCTATGTTCTGGCTCAGGATGTGAGGTATGGAGAGTCTGAGGCTATACTCACTTTCCATCATTCATCCCTCTGGGATTCCACGAGTTTGGGTTGTCAAGTCTTGAGTCATACTTGACACTAGAGAAGGACCATGTTAGAGTGGAGAGACCCTCAAAGCATATGCTAGACTTCAATGTAGCTGTTTTTGTTCTTGGGTATAAAAAGATGCTATAAAACTAAGAAGAAAATGGAAGAAAAAGTAAACACTAATTTAATAAAGTAATGGGCACTTGTACTTTTCACCTGCCTACTATTTATCCTTCCTTTTCTGAGAATAGCTCTGATTTTCCCTTGAAGAACCACTTCACTACATAAGGTTTTGGTGAGGTCAACCCGCTGGTAGTTGGTACCAGGGATAACCATATAACCTTGGCCTGGCCAGTGAGACCTGCCATCTCCTTAGCAACAGTGATGGGTCCAGGAATGTGCACTTGATTCAAATTTCCCCAAGGAGGCTCAGTTTTGAGGTTCTATTGAAACTATTGGGATGAAGAAGCTCTTCTTCTCCTAGAATACTAGCTAAAAGGAGAGTATAAACCAGGAGCTGGCAGGGGTTCATTGTGGATAGGTCCTATTTGAGGTGAAGCCAACAAAGAGAAAAGCAGACCCGGGATATGCGAAAAGAGACGTATGGGCTTGATCTGAATGACCTTCTTCAGTCCCTAGGTATAGGTGTCAGTTCTACTTACTTTGGATTTTTCAGTTACATGACCTAATATTTATGTAATAAGCTAATGATTTCCTTCTCTCCAGTCAGTTGGAGTTATAGTTTCTTTGTTTGTTTATTTATTTGTTTTTGCAACTCAAATTCTGATAGAAGCTTGCAACTTGGAGTAGTATGGTGGGAAAGGAACATGAAACAGATGGAAAAGCTTGGTTCATATGTTCATATGAGGCAAGATTCAGTATCTCACAGAACCCAGGTGGAAAACAGGAAAAGAAAGGAGATTAGAATTTATACGCACCTTAAAAAGACAGCATGGGTGTGTATAAGTGTAGGGGCAGGAGAAGTGATACAGCCAAACAATCACATGGAAATGTTATTCACTGAAGCTCCAGGTGGGTGTTCTGCTAAGCAGTATGTATGGGAATGGTTTGTAAAGACAGGTGGTTGCCATAGTCAGTTATAAAATAGTAAAATATAAGCGCTGTTGCTGTGCTTGTATCCAAGCAGCATTTCCTTATGATCTGGTTATAAGATGTACCTCTGGAATATGGATGTTTACCTTATGCAAATTATATTAATGACTCATTTCTTTCACATATAAAAGAGGTAAATAGTGAGTTTTGTTAACTGTGCTGACCAGGGATTCTTTCCCTGGGGTTATGGCTCATGGTTATGCCTCAGTTCTGTGAATCCCTTGAAATTATGTGTAAAAATTGCATATGTGTGCATTTTTCTGAGGAGAGGGTCCAATTCTCCAAAAAGTAGATGAACAAAGGAGTTGATTCGACCTGGAGTGGACACCTGACCTATGTTGGCCAATCAACACCCTCTTTCTCCCTTGAATTAAGACTTAGAGTGAGCAACTTCCTGCCAATCTCTTAGAGAGGCTGGCAGCGAGGAGAGTAAACTCAGAGGCTGTGGGCTGCCATGAAGAGGGAAAGCAGACACTGTCAAACTGCAGAGGGAGAAAGGTGGGACTGATGTCACAGAACATGAAAGCATGAAGACAGGTGGACCCAGAGCCAGACCATGAGGGCTGTTCTCTGAGCCGCAGCAGCTTGCTGGTTCTTGGTTCAGGTATCACATGATGCCTTGAAGCATGTCTCTACCTCTGCTTTGCCATCTGTAAGATGCTCCTGTGTCCTTCCAGGACATTTGCTTTTATTTTTTTTTTTTTTAAGCTGGTTCCAGTTGGTTTTAGTTATTTGTGAATAAAGGCTCTCAAATAAAACAAGGAGTTACAGTAAAGAGACATGAGAAGATTCTTGCTGGACAAGGAAGGGGAAAAACAAGTGGGGGCTCTTACATGCATTGTCTTGCTTAATCTTTACTGAATTCCTGTCATTTTCCACCTGAGGAAATGCAGTCTCAGAAGGGTTAAAGGTCCTTCTCAAGTCACAGAGCTAAAAAAATTTATTTATATTATGGTGCAATTTAATGAATACAATTTTATTTATGGAAATATCAATAACTCTCTAGTGACTTGGTTAGTAATGTTTTCTCCTTTCTGGGCAAAATGAATGCAAATTGATAAGTGAAAACTTCATGGGTCTTCCATTCCTGGAGCCCCTGAATTTTCCAAAGAACTTTTCAACTCTTTTTCCAATCAGGAATCATTTGTTCTCTTTATTTAAAAAGTTGATGGTATCTCTTTTGCCATCTTTAATAAATATTTTTTTCATTACAAAATATATTTATATATTCATTACACAAAAGTTTAAATACAGGAATATAGAAATTGAAAGAAAGACTACCAGCCCAATCATTGTTAACATTTAGATATATTTCCTTTGAATATGTTTTATTATATATACTTTAGTTATTTTGGATTTGTTTTGTCTCATGTAGTTGAGACACTCTGTGTTAAAATTGTGTTTTACAAAATTTTTGTTGTTGCTAGAATTTTGCACTCGTAGAAAGTTTGGCTACTTGTGCTATTATTTTTTCTACTGTTACCACTACTATTTTTATGAATGCTAAATACTGTTATCTAATTGTAGAAAGTTGTCTTATATTTACAAAATGCTTTCACTTGTATGATCTTTATTTAAAATTTATTTTAATCGAATTTTGATAAGAACACTTAATATGAGATCTACCTTCTCAACAGATTTTTAAGTGTACATCTAGTGTTGTTCTCTATGTGTATAATGTTGTAGAGCAGATCTCTGGAACTTACCCATCTTACTCAACTGAAATTTTATGCTCATTTATTTATAATTCCCCATCCCCTCGCCATCAGCCCCTGGCAACCATAATTCCATTCTTTGATTGTATGAATTTGACTATATTAGTTACCTCATAGAAGTAGAGTCATGCTTTTGATGTCTTTGTCTGACTTTGATATCAGGGTAACACTGGCCTTGTAAGTGAGTTTGAAGTGTTCTCTCCTCATCAGTTTTTTTGGGAAGAGTTTGAGGAGGATTGGCATTAATTGTTCTTTAAATTATTGGTAGAATTTACCAGTGAACCCCGCAGATTCTGGGCTTTTCTTCGTTGAGAGGTTTTTAATTGCTGATTAATATTATTCAAGTCCTCTGTTTCCTTAGCGATGTCTGGACCTTCCATCCATTAGTAAAAGAGGGGTATGGAAGTTTCCTACTATTATTGTATTTCTATATATTTCTCAATGTTTTCTTTCTATATTTAGGTGCTCTAATGATGGGCGCATATATATTTATATTTGTAATTGTTTAATCTTCCTAGTGAATTGATCCCTTATCATTATATAATGTCCTTCTTTGTCTCTTGTCACCATTTTTGACTTAAAATCTATTTTGTCTGATGTAAATTTAACCATTCTTGCTCTCCTTTGATTATCATTTGCATGAAGTATCGTTTTCTGTTTCTTCATTTTCACACTATGCATGTCCTTAAATCTAAAGTGATTTTAGAATTATAGTTGGATTATATGATCTTAACTAATCTTCATAATTCCATAAATAATGCAAATCCTTTTACATTTCCATTTTGAAAGGAATAAATTGGGGCTTATAGACTAAATGACTTGCTCAAGCCCATGTTTAGGGAGAGAAAGAACTGGGACTAGACCCAGTCTTCTCATTCATGGTGCTATGCTGTTGCCATAGAACCACCCACTGCATCTCTTCATCCCATCCTCTCCTACGTGCACGAGAGAAGCTGCCAGATGCCTCAAGTTCCTCAAGGCGCAAAAAGAGGAGTCTAGTTTCCAGTGTAAAGCCTACATAATTCCTTGGGAACTTCAGATATCATCCTGTACCCGTGTTCTTAAGTCTTGGTGGCTACATGCTCAGATAGTTGAGGTTACTCAGATACTTCTGTGGTTAATATGTTATCGTGGTTCTGGCACTCAAGAGTATTAGATGGTATTATCTATCCTTTTTTTGGTATCATTTGTTAGCACTTTATTATTATTAAGTGATAAAAAGTTAGATGATATCCATCATATCTTTGTGGTTGTCATGGCGCTTAACTGTGCATCTCAGGCTGATGAAACCGAGGAGCTGCTTATTAATGTTAAAGTGAGACAAAGTTCTTCTGCAGGCAGACCGAACGATGCTTTCCAGTGGGAGGGGGGATGGGAACATAACTACACTGCATAAGCATTGCAAGTGAAAGTGAAAATGTCAGTCGCTCAGTCGTGTCTGACTCTGCAACCCCATGGACTGTAGCCCTCCAGGTTCCTCTGTCCGTGGGTTTCTCCAAGCAAGAATACTAGAGTAGGTTGCTATTTCCTTCTCCAGGGAGTCTTCCCGACCCAGGGACTGAGCCTAGGTCTCCTGCATTGCAGGTGGTTTCTTTTCCGATTGAGCCACTAGGGAAGATGCCAACATATCCCATATTCCAAAGTACGTGTTCAGTCACTTCAGTCGTGTCTGACTCTTTGCGACCCCATGGACTGTACCCACCAGCTTCCTCTGTCCATGGGATTCTCCAGGCAAGAATACTGGAGTGGGTCGTCATGCCCTCCCTCAGGGGATCTTCCCAATCCAGGGATTGAACCCACATCTCTTGTATCTCCTGCATTGCAGGCGGATTCCTTACTGCTGAACCACTGAGGAAGTCCATTCCATAGTATAATCAGGGCCAAAATGTTCACAGAAGCTTACAAAGACTCCCAGAATATGCTACATAGTTTCTTCCTCTGGAGAGACAATCTAGAAATTAGGAAGACATGTTGGAATTTGAACAAACCAGTGGCTTTTATATGTTTTCTTGGCATGATCCACAGTAAGAAATATGTTGTGACTCATATGTGTGTGTATAAATGAAAGAGAAGTCTCAGCAAATAATACTTTTATTACCTACTATGTACCCCTAAGTGCTCTGATAATTCCATTCCAATCCAATCCTTTAAACTAAATGTTAGTTGTGACCCAATGAGTCAATTTGGCTATGCACTAATCCAACATTAGGCCATAACTGTCAATTTGAAACATTATGAGATAAATCTTAGTTGAAGCTCTGGTACTCTACACCTTCTCCATCAGTAAAAGGAGAGGATGAGATTTTCCCTGTAGGTGGTTTTTTCAATGAAATGCCATATGTGGTCACTTGACAAGTTCTGTGCTTGGTTTTTTCACTGCTGTATCCCCAGCACTGAATGCAGGGTGTGGTGCATAGTTGGCACTCCATATGTGTAGTTATTTTTACTGTTCCCCCACCCCATCCTGCCTGGTTTTAAATAGAAAGATGCAGGCTACATTAGGACACTCCCAGTGATGACCCAGTGCAGGAGACTTGAGACTAATCACCCTATGGGCCTTAATGAGAAGAAATATTACAGAAACTATTCTAATCAATCCATTAGCTAAATCTGAATCTGTGGAATGTTTGTGAAGGGTAAGATGCTGGAAGAGCACCAACAAAGACTCAAAAGAATTTGAGTCAAAATTCTTTCGAGTCTTTCTACTAACTATATTTTGTGTATTTCCACTAACTAGCAGTTTACTTGAAGAAACAATACAAAAACACCAAGAGGTAAGTAGAAGTGCAGAACAGTCTGATCAGCACTAAATACTATGTTTTGTGTGGTAAAGACTGTAGAAATTTTAAATTCATAGTTGATGTGATTTTAGTACATGATTGAGAGCATAATGAAATAGCTCCAAGGCATTTATTAATGATTTTTCAGTGAATATATATATTATCAGTCTCTATGACATGTAGGTATTTCTTCCTTAGGACACAGACAATGGATTTGAGGATTCCTAACCATGTCAGTTAGCTTAAAACTCAACATTGAAAAAACTAAGATCATGGCATCTGGCCCCATCACTTCATGGCAAATAGATGGGGAAACAATGGAAACAGTTACAGACTTTATTTTCTTGGGCTTCAAAATCACTGCAGATGGTGACTACAACCATGAAATTAAAAGACGCTTACTCCTTGGAAGAAAAGCTATGACCAACCTAGACAGCATACTAAAAAGTAGAGACATTACTTTGCCTACAAAGGTCCATCTAGTCAAGGCTATGGTTTTTCCAGTAGTCATGTATGGATGTGAGAGTTGGACTATAAAGAAAACTGAAAGCCGAAGAATTGATGCTTTTGAACTGCAGTATTGAAGACTCTTGAGAGTCCCTTGGACTGCAAGGAGATCCAACCAGTCCATCCTAAAGGAAATCAGTCCTGAATGTTCATTGGAAGGACTGATGCTGAAACTGAAACTCCAATACTTCGGCCACCTGATGTGAAGAACTGACTCAATGGGAAAGACCTTGATGCTGGGAAAGATTGAAGGCAGGAGGAGAAGGGGACAATAGAGGATGAGACAGTTGGATGGCATCACTGACTCGATGGGCATGAGTTTGAGTAAGCTCCGGGAGCTGATGATGGACAGGGAAGCCTGGCGTGCTGCAGTCCATAGTGTTGCAAAGAGTTGGACATGACTGAGTGACTAAACTGAACTGAACTGAACCATGTCAGGGAGACACTGAAGCCTTATGCTAAGAGAAAGGGTCTTAGGGTCAGAGGGTAGTGGCTTTGTCCAGCTCTGATGCTTACCAGCCCTGTGGTGTTTAGCTAGTGACTTAACTTTGTGGTTTCGCTTAACTGTCTATCTCATGGTGTTTTTAGAGGGTTAAATGTATTAAGATCTGTAAAACTCTTAGCAGAGTTTCTGGCCAAGAGTCAACTCTTAAGGAAGTTGGTTGATACTCTTGTGGCTTTGCTGCCCTTTGGGGTCCAAGGCCTTTGTTCGTGCTCAGTCAGTTCAGTTATGCCTGACTCTTTGCGACCCCATGGACTGTAGTCCGCCAGGCTCCTCTGTCCATGTGATTCTCCAGGCAAGAATATTGGAGTGGTTGCCATTCCCTCCTCCAGGGGATCTTCCCAACCTGAGGATTGAACCTGCATCTCTTACATCCCCTGCATTGGCAAGTGGGTTCTTTACTGCTGGTACCACCTGGGAAGCCCTTTCCAAGGCTCTCAGCAGCAGGAAATAAAAAAAAACATGTTATGCCAGTGGGTGGGTGGTCTTCTGCTGGCCTCCAAAGCACGTGGTGGTGTGGGTCCTTCCAGAAGCCCCACAGCTCTTCACAGACATTATTCTGGGAGAGAAGGCAGAGGGAACTGTCTTCACGGTGGAGGAGATCTGGCATGGAGAGGTGGAGGCTTCACAAGCCTTAAGAAGGCAAAGCAGATGAATCACATGAAAAGAACAAACCAACAAAGCGACCTGGGTTCAAGCTTCAAGTCCTCCACTTTGTGAGTTCTGTGATCCTTGGCAAGTTCCCAAGGTCTCTTTAAGGCCCAGATATCCAATTCTGTCTCTCTGGTTTCTCTGGGGATGACAGAGACAAGGGGGGCGTCCCTGGGGGCTCAGGTGGTAAAGAATCTGCCTGCAATGAAAGAGATCTGGATTTGATTCCTGGGTCAGGAAGATCCCCTGGATGGCAATCCTCTCCAGTATTCTCGCCTGAAGAATCCCATGGCAAAGGAGCCTGCAATGCTGTGGTCCGTGAGGTCACAATGAGTCGGACACAACTGAGTGACTAACACTCACATACATGAGGACAGTACCATGAACGACTTTATTTTTGGTGACACAAAGCAGGTATAATCAGCCTGTGCTTTTTCCTGGAATAGCACTCTGTGGGGACCCCTGCACACCTCTCCTGTCTGCCCTCTGTCCCCCGTCCTGCACTGCTCTGCCCCTCACTTCTTCTCCTTTTCTGGGACAAGACAGTCAGAGTTTCAAATTTCTGCATGTCAGTCATTAACTAAGGGCTCCCTGGGTGGGACAGGGGGTGCAGAGAGAAGAAGAATAGATTCCCAGACATTTCTTGCTTCTTTGCTGTGGGGGATGGTCCTTTGAAAAAGAGCAGCAGTTATCAGCTATTGGAAGCAACATGCATGCCAAAACTGGGGGCATAGGGAACAGCTTGGCCCAGTGCCCTACACCTGGACCTGTGCACAACCCCGCAGAAGCCACAAAGGCCGAGCTTAAACTAGGGCTGAATCTAAGTCTTGCTAGAGTACTCCGTGATCTTTCCCAGAACATGAGAGGGTCAGGGGCCAGTGAGGAGCGGGTCCAAGGCCGTGGTTCATTCACCCCCTTTCTGCCCCGAGAGGCTGGCTGGAGACCGTACTCACGCGTCCCAGTTTCTGATGAGGTCGGAGGCTGTCTGCCTGGCTGCACCTGGGGCACAGCTGCTGGCTCTAAAACAGCTTGGCTGCAGTAGGACCTGGGCTTCTGTTTTCATATTCTTTCCTGAGGTCAGTCAAATGGGGCCAAAAGAGGAGACAGAGGAGAGATTCAGAAACAAAGTTTTTTATCTTCACAGGTGCTAGAGACAGGAGGTGAGGCTCACCTTGCAGCACCACATGGGAAAGACAGGAGGATGGTCAGCAGCAGAAGACAGAATAGAGTGAAGGGAAGGTGTAGGGCAGAGTCTTTACTGGGCTTTCTGCGGGAGGGCAAGACAAAGCTTAGGACTGGGTAATCTGAATAATATGGGCAGGCTTTGGGTCATAGGGGGTGCCCCTGATAGCCTGGGCTTCCCTGGTAGCTCAGATGGTAAAGAATCTGCCTGTAATGCTGGAAATCTGGGTTTGTTCCCTGGTTTGGGAAGATCTCCTGGAGAAGGGAATAGCAACCCACTCCATTATTCTTGCCTGGGCAATTCCATGGACAGAGGAGCCTGGTGGGCTACAGTCCATGGGATCGCAAAGAGTCGGACACAACTGAGGGACTAACACTTCTACTGCCTGGTTGCTGGCACCTGGCTCTGGGATGATAATGCCGAGGAATATTGTCCTTCCCCCAACCCTCAGATCCACTTGGAGGAGGAGGGACTTTGAATGGCTTAGTCTGCAGATCAAAAACTCCCTTTGACCAGTCTGTAAGAATTAGCAGCCCAGGAAAGGACAGTCTTTCCCTCCAGAAAGGTTTTTTTTTTTTTTTTAAGATGTTAGAACATCATAATATACCAAAAATTGAAAATATTTATAGCACAGTTTCTCAGCAACAGAACATCCCGTTATCTGTGCTGTAGTCGCCTGGCCCCTTGTGTTTGGTGGCAGTCACCCTGCGCATTCATGAGACCTGGCCCTATTAACGACACTCACTTCTGAGGGGTGGCATGTGAATAATAAACTGCCTGAAAATAAAAAGATTTCATAGCTTCTTTCCTGGCTGAGTCTGTACTTGCTTTGTACTTGACAAGGAGTGCGCAAAAAACACTGATGGAAAGCATTCTGAGAGAATCTGAGTGGAACACCAATACTGTCAGCTAGACTGGGCAAACATCTCCATTTTGAGTAGAGAAAATTTAGTCTCAGATCAGTTATATTGTATGGATTACATGGTCAGTGGTGAGGCCTGGACTAGACCCAGAGTCTTCTGATGTCAAGGTCATTGCTCTGCCAATAGAATATGCTAAGCAAGGTGTATTCCGACTACCCTGAATATCTAAGTCCGAGCAGATACCCAGAGGGTAGTGCCTTTCCTGGACAGACACTATATTGAATCTCTAGGTCTGTCACAGCTCCCAGTAATCAGTGCCTCCCCCAAGGACTCCGTGGTGGGAACCTCCCAAGGCAGGACTTTCAGGGGAGAACTTTCTAGAAATGACTATGTTTGCCATCACCCTGGTAAAATATCAGTCATGCCGCAGCTCCTGGGCAGAGTTTTAGCAATCAAAGTGGTCCTCCATCCTTACCTGGGGGATCTAGCTGTCAGTTTCTGGTCTTAGGTTCCAGCCTCTCTCTCTTCTCCATGGGTGGCGTTCGGCCTCTATGGGTCGGCTTCTTTAGTTGTTGAATTAGAATGATGGTGACCTTCCTGCTCCATTGCAACTCTGGAAAAGCACTTTGCTTCTTTGAGCCTCGGTTTCCTCATTGTTAAGATGAGAAATTGAGCTAATTGTTCTTCTGGGTCCTTTTCACGAATAAGAATCTGTGATTATTTGCTTCTTGACAGGAACATTATGTGACTTATCATTAGCAAACTTGAAAAAATCAAAATGGCAAGCGTTGCAGAGAAACGACATTATATCCTCAGCTTTCAAGTAGCAGTTGGGTGCTGTCAGTTGAAAAGTTACGTTCCGATCAGTCTGAATTGTCGGGTTTTCAAAAGATGCCTTTTGTTGTTCATATCAGCAACTCACACTCATGCTATATTTTCAACTGTTCATTGTGAAATAATTTCAGGTTTAGAAAAAATATAACACAAAGAATTTCCATATACCCTTCACTCACGTTCTTTAAATATTGAAATTGTACCACACTTGCTTAATCATTTGTTCTCTATCTTCACACACATGTGGACAGACCAACTAACAGACACACACACACACAATTAGTTTTCCAAAATGTTTTAGAGTGTTGACTTCTGTGTGTTCCAGTGTTTCTTTCCTGAATATGTGGACATTCTTTTATAATTTTAAGACAGCATTAACATGATTCTAAAAATCAAAGCAGTGCAGAAAGTGTCCTCAGAAAATTGTTAATTCTTTCCCGAACCACCACCACTGCCTTGTTTTTTACCCCATTCCCATCCTCCCATCCCCTGTGGATAATGAACTTCTCTTATAATTTATGCAGTTATAAAAGTCATAGGATGGACTGGTTGGATCTCCTTGCAGTCGAAGGGACTGCCAAGAGTCTTCTCCAACACCACAATTCAAAAGCATCCATTCTTCGGCGCTCAGCTTTCTTCACAGTCCAACTTTCATGTCCATACATGACCACCGGAAAAACCATAGCCTTGATCAGATGGACCTTTGTTGGCAAAGTAATGTCTCTGCTTTTTGATATGCTGTCTAGGTTGGTCATAACTTTCCTTCCAAGGAGTAAATGTCTTTTAATTTCATGGCTGCAATCACCATCTGCAGTGATTTTGGAGCCCAAAAAAATGAAGTACAGTAGGGGTCAGTGATCAATGCAAAGAAATAGAGGAAAACAATAGAATGGGAAAGATTAGAGATCTCTTAAAAAAAATGAGATATAGAGTGTACATTTCATGCAAAGATGTGCACAATAAAGGATAGAAATAGTACAGAGCTAACAGAAGTAAAAGATATTAAGAGAAGTGGCAATAATACACAAAAGAACTATACAAAAAAGAGCTTAATGAACCAGATAACCACAATGGTGTGATCACTCACCTAGAGCCAGACATCCTGGAATGCCAAGTCAAATGGGCTTTAGGAAGCATCACTACAAAAAATGCTATTGGAGGTAATGAAATTCTAGTTGAGCTATTTCATACCCTAAAAGATGATGCTGTGAAAGTGCTGCACTCAATATGTCAGCAAATTTGGAAAACTCAGCTGGGGCCACAGGACCAGAAAAAGTTTGTTTCATTCCAATCCCAAAGAAAGGCAATGCCAAAAGATGCTTAAAAAATAATGCTCAAAATTCTCCAAGCCAGGCTTCAACGGTATGTGAACCATGAACTTCCTGATGTTCAAGCTGGATTTAGCAAAGGTAGAGAAACCAGAGATCAAATAGCCAACATCTGTAGGATCATCACAAAATCAAGAGAGTTCCAGAAAAATATCTATTTCTGCTTTATTGACTATGCCAAAGCCTTAGACTCTGTGGATCACAGCAGACCATGGAAAATTCTTAATGAGATGAGAATACCAGAACTGCCTCCTGAGAAATCTGTATGCAGGTCAAGAAGCAACAGTTAGAACTGGACATGTAACATCAGTTCAGTTCAGTTCAGTTTCTCAGTCATGTCCAACTCTTTGCGACCCCATGGACTACAGCACGCCAGGCCTCCCTGTCCATCACCAACTCCCAGAGTTTGCTCAAACTCATATCCATTGAGTCAGTGATACCATCCAACCATCTCATCCTCTGTTGTCCCCTTCTCCTCCCACCTTCAATCTTTCCCAGCATCGGGGTCTTTTCAAATGAGTCAGCTCTTCGTATCAGGTGGCCAAAGTATTGGAGTTTCAGCTTCAACATCAGTCCTTCCAGAACATCAGACTGGTTCCAAATTGAGAAAGGAGTGTGTCAAGGCTGTATATTGTCACCCTGCTTATTTAACTTATATCCAGAGCAATCATGCAAAATGCCAAGTTGGATAAAGCACAAGTTGGAATCAAGATTGCCAGGAGAAATATCAATAACCTCAGATGTGCAGATGACACCACCCTAATGGCAGAAAGCAAAGAAGAACTAAAGAGCCTCTTGATGAAAGTGAAAGAGGAGTGAAAAAGTTGGCTTAAAACTCAACATTCAGAAAACTAAGATCATGGCTTCCGGTCCCATCACTTCATGGCAAATAGATGGGGAAACAGTGGAAACAGTGAGAGACTTTATTTTTGGGGGCTCCAAAATCACTGCAGATGGTGATTGCAGCCATGAAATTAAAAGACACTTACTCCTTGGAAGAAAAGCTATGACCAACCTAGACAGCATATTAAAAAGTAGAGACACTACTTTGCCAACAAAGGTCAAATTTATGGTTTTTCCAGTGGTCATGTATGGATGTGAAAGTTGGACTGTAAAGAAAACTGAAAGCCAAAGAATTGATGCTTTTGAACCATGGTGTTGGTGAAGACTCTTGAGAGTCCCTTGGACTGCAAGGAGATCCAACCAGTCCATCCTAAAGGAAATCAGTCCTGAATGTTCATTGGAAGGACTGATACCTTGGCCACCTGATGCGAAGAACTGACTCATTTGAAAAGACCCTGATGCTTCGAAAGATTGAAGGCAGGAGGAGAAGAGGATGAGATGATTGGATGTCATCACGAACTCTTTGGACATGAGTTTGAGTAAGCTTCAGGAGTTAGTGATGGACAGGGAAGCCTGGTATCCTGCAGTCCTTGAAGTCTCAAAGAGTTGGACACGAGTGAGCAGCTGAAATGAACTGAACTGAACTGAAGGGTCATTTATTTCTGTTTTCCATTTGAATTTCCCCACCAGAGTCCCTGATGGTTTTGTTTATTTTTTATTCTTTTAGTATATAAGGCATTAACATAATTCTAAAAATCAAAGCAATGCGGAAAGTGTCCTCAGAAAGTTGTTAATTCTTCCCCAAACCACCACCACCGCCGAGTTTTTTACCCCACTCCCATCCTCCCATTGCCTGTGGATAATGAACTTCATTGTATTTTCTGGTTATCCCTTCCTGTGTTTCTTTATTTTTTTTTTTATTTTTTATTTTTGCACAAATGAGAAGATACCTGTAGAATTTCTAACCAATTCTTTCTTCTACTAGAGATAACAAACTATAGATTCTGTTGTGTGTCTTACTCTTCTCACTTAGCACCACATCCTGGAAAGCATTCAGTTTGCAGAGCTCTTTCTTGCTCTTTTGTACAGTTGCATGCTTCTTTGTTGTAGTGTTAGGGGAACCAGTGACCAAAATTACCCTCCCTGGCCAGGCCGGATGGTCACCACTCCCTTGAGTTATCTTACAACAGGAGGTCCTTGTAAGGAATGCGGAACTAACAAGTTACCGCCAACCTGAAGAATTTGGAAGAGGTCAGAAGGAGAGAGGAGATGCCAGTCCCTATGTGCTACAATCTGGAACCCATCTTGACTGAGTGATACACACACTACCAGGAAGGACCCTGAGTCAGGATGGCTGGCCAAGGTCAACCTGGAAGCTAACTCCATCGCCGTAAAACCTGAGGCTGCAAACCACGCAGCAGAGCAGTTCTCCTGGGTTCCCTTGCCCTGCCACTCTCCGCCCAGGCTCCCCTTCCCAGTAAAGTCTCTTGCTGTGTCAGCACGTGTGTCTCCTCAGGCAATTTATTTCCCAGTGCTAGACAAGAGCCCATTCTTGGGCCCTGGAAAGGGTCTTCCTTCCTGCCACAGTACTGTCTGTATTTTATGGCAAGAGAAGAAAAATTTAGACATAGAACATTTTCTCTACCCTTTGGCCTCCTCTGTCCCTTTTACTGTGCATTGTGTATCTGCATTTTGCATTGGCAAAAGTTCCCCATCGACAGAAATACTTAAAGTGAGAGTGAATTCCCTCAGTCGTGTCCGACGCTTTGAGACCCCATGGACTGTAGCCAACCAGTCTCCTCCATCCAGGGGATTTTCCCGGCCAGAATACTGGAATGGGTTGCCAACAGCAGCATTCTCCTAGCATCTACAAGACAACTCTTTAAAAGATAACATTCCTTCTTGATCTTGTAAGGAATCAAGATAACACTTAGCTCTGGACTGTGTAAACTTTTTTTTTTCTTTTTTGTTTTTGAACTGTGTAAACTTAATAATATGCCATATAATGTACAGCTCTCTGTCTCAAAAAACTTACATAACTGTGTTTTGATGTCTAAAAAGGCAGAACAGTTCTCAGAGCTTTCTGAGATGCTATTCCCTGGTTATAATCCTCAATTTGGCTCAAAACAATTTTTCCATTTCTTTCTTGGATCGACTGATTAATTTTTCATTGAGAGTTATTTATTTAACAATCCTCTGGAAAAAAAACAACAATCCTCTGATATATGGATGTTAGGTGGTTGCTGGTCTGCAGTTGGGACCTGTTGTTCACCACCAGAGGTCCAGGTCTGCATACTGTCTACACTTGAGTGTCACCTGCCCTGGATTCCTCATTGTCTGGTCTAGCCCTCTGTTATATTGTGATATATAATAAATATATATTTGGTCTTTATCCCTGTTCCTGGCACAGAGCTCCTGAAACTCTTGGAATTTCCTAAGTGATAAGAGCAATAAAGATGTGTTGATATCCATAACAAACCTCTAAACCACACCTGGGTTTACGTTAATGAGGTGATTTTGGAAAACACCTAAGATTGGAGGCTGGTTGCCATGGAAACAAAGTGTGGGATTAGAAGGTAGAAAATTTCCTCTCTCGCACCCCCAACTTCCACTGACCAATGATTTCATCAATAATGTCTATGTAATGAAGCCTCCATAAAGCCCCAAAAGATGGCATTTGGAGAGTTTCTGGACTGGTGAACACGTGGAGGTGAGGAGAATGGTGTGCCTGGAGAGGGCATGCGGATTTTATGTCCTTGCCCTGTGCATCTCTTTCATCTGGCTCTTCTTGAGTTATGTCCCTTTATAATAAGCTGGTAATCTAGTAAGTAAAATGTTTCTCTGAGTTCAGTGTTTTTCTGAGAGAGCCACTTTAGTAAATTAATGAAACTTGAGGAGGGTGTTATTGGAACCTCTGATCTATGGTCCGAGCACAGGTGATAACTTGTATCAGAGTGGAGGATGGGGACAGCCTTGTGGGACTGAGTCCTTAACTTGGGAATCTGACACTATTTCCAGGTATGTAGTGTCAGAATTGAGTTGAATTGTAGGATACCCATTTGGTGTTGGAGAATTGCTTGGAAGCACTGAGAAAAATACAAAAACTGCAGTTGAAATCAGAATGTTACCCTCCAAGGTCTCAACAGAGGTCAAGGTGTCAGGCCACGTCCAGCCAAAGCTACCTGTGAGCACAGCTTGACTTTCTGTGAGTCATAGAGTGGCAGCTTCTGGGTTCCCTGGCCTGGGGAAGCCCACAGCCAAGAGTACAGATGCAAAATGTAAACACAGTTGTGAAGCTGGAGTAGAATGTTAGGAGAGGTGGTAAAACAGGTGCTGAAACTGAAAGGCAAGAAAGATCTGAAGTCAGAGAAACACATCCCGGTTGAAATGGGCAGGCAGAAGTGAGTCTGGCTGTTGAAGTTCTACTTAGGAACTAGACTGTGAGATTTGCTGGGCTGGGACACAGACTCAAAGCATCTGAACTGTACCCTGCTCTGTGTAGCTGCTGGATCAGGGAGGTCTGCTGGCTCTGGAGACCACAGCTTGCTCTGCTGTGTTTGTGGACACCCAGCCGGCCTGCCCAAGCTCTTCTGGGATGAGACGTATGCTTCTGGCTTCTGTCCCACTCAGTGAGCTATCTCAATACATCTTGCAGCCCCTCACTCTCTTCACTGTCAGGGCATAAGTGATAGACTCTGCTAGGCTGAATTCTGAGCACAATTATCTTCCATGATCCATACTCACTCCCTGTGGAGCAGACAGACCTGACCTACAGATGAGGAGGTGAGTCAGTTCAGTTCAGTTGCTCAGTCATGTCTGACTCTTTGTGACCCCGTGGACTGCAGCACACCAGGCTTCCCTGTCCATCACCAACTCCTGAAGCTTGCTCAAACTCATGTCCATCGAGTCAGTGATGCCATCCAACCATCTCATCCTCTGTCATCCCCTTCTCCTGCCTTCAATCTTTCCCAGCATCAGAGTGTTTTCTAAGGAGTCAGCTCTCCACATCAGGTAGCAAAAGTATTGGAGTTTCAGCTTCAGCATCAGTCCTTCCAATGAATATTCAGGACTGATTTCCTGAATTTCAGGACAGATGAGGAGGTAGAAATGTATAAAGGTCATATGACTTACCCAAGGTCACCTGGCTATTTTTTGACAAAGGGAGCTCATATTCATTAGGTGCAGTAAGCATAGTGCCTATGGCCCACTTTCAGAAGTCTGTGAAAATGTTTTCCTTTTCATTCCTTTTAAAAATCAGACGGTGGGGCTTCACTAGTGGCTCAGTTGTAAAGAATCTGCCTCTGCATGAGACTGAAGTTTGATCCCTGTGTCGGGAAGATCCTCTGGAGAAGGAAATGGAAACTCACACATTCTTGCCTGGGAAATCCCATGGACGGGGGCTTGGTGGGCTATAGTCCACAGCATCGCAGAAGAATCAGACATGATTTAGCGACTAAAACAACAGCAACTTATATAATATTGTACATTAACTATTCTTCAATAAAAAAAAAATCAGAAGAAAAAAATGAAGGAATAATAAATGAATATATAATAATAAATCCAAACTGGATTGTACGAGTCTCTAGACCAACACACTTGCAAAATAAAATTTTTAATATTTTTTAATGGAGGAAGAGACTCGCGAAGGCAAAAATGCTCAAGGCCCATGAAAGTCATAAGGTGACCCATGGTGACAGCACTAGGACTACAAATGTTTCTATTCCACGTGCTGTTCTCCTTTGGTGTAGGCTATGTGAGGGTCTAGACAACTCGACCTTTGAAAAGCAGGGATCTGAGGGATAATGTCCATGGGGGCCACACATGAAATTGCTTTAAGGGGACCAGGAGAGCCAAAGAGAAGAGGAGACTTCCTCTCACTTGGACCAACTCTTTGCTTTTTTTTTTTTTTTTTAAATTTATTTTGTATTGGGGCAGAGCTGATTAACAAAGTTGTGACAGTTTCAAGGGAACAGCTAAGGAACTCAGCCCTACATTCCAAGTATCCATTCTTCCCCAAACTCCCCTCCCATTCAGGCAGCCATATAACATGGAGCAGTTTCCTGTGCCATATAGTAGTGGACCAACTCTTAATTCACAGGCCATTTGGTATCGGCAGGAGTCCAAGCGATCCAGATCAGGAGTGCACGTGGGGTTGAAGGACTGGTTACCTGAGTGGCAGTGTGGACCCAACATATGTTTTGGAATGTATTTAAGTCCACATTCAGTTATTTACTCTCACTTGCTGTGTAGCTTTTGGAAGTTTGAAAATGGAGATAACAATAGTTCCCTCACAGAACTGTCCAGAAGATGAGATGAAGCAAAGTGCGCAAGGTCCCAGGCACTCTGCAGATCCAGCAGATGGAATTTAGCTCTTTTTCTCCTACCTATGTGCCTGCCACAGCCTGCACATGGGGTCTCTCTCTCTCTCTCTCTCCTTCTTTGGCTACTGCCTGATCCTGTCTGTGCTGATGTTCTTACTGCTTTCTGTTATACCCAGGGCAAGTGGAATTGGAGAACACTCCACTGGATTCATTTTAGGCTATAAATAGAAGAATTACTGATTTTTTTTCCTTCTAAGTCACTTGCATTTACCCCAGCAGTTTGTTACCGAGGCAAACAGTCCTGAACACGATAGGACATGACAATAGGAAATGTAGTCTGAAGAATAAGCAATTCTTTGCTGCAAAGAACCAAAATAAGCACATCATGTAGGTACCAAGAGGGAATCTTGTTAGGTTTTCATCAGCCCGGTTGGGTGTGGAGAGTGAGTGGTAATTACAAATATGACTTCCATGTGGCTCCTGGTCATTGCTCTCTGTGTCCTTTTGTTGAATGCTGGCTCTTTAAATGGAGCCTGTTTGTGTGACACAGCAAACCCAAAACAAAGCTGGAAGGGGCCTGTCAACCTGCCCTCCTCCCTGACCAGGTACGTCTGCACCTGGCAAGGGGGCGTGGTCATGCCATCACACCTGCTCTTTGAAAGAAGTGTGACATCTTCCTGGTCAGCACACAAAAAGCCCAGATTACATGAGGCAGATGGATCAGTTCTGCTGCTTCACTCAGCTCTCCTCATGGGAAGACCCCGTTCCAGTGAAAGGAGGGCAAAAAGCAGGCTGGGGAGCCCAGACTGGGACCTTGGCTCTCTTGTGCCCCAGTCAGCTCATCTTCCACTCTGGGTGGTGCATCCTAGGAGGGGGCCAAGAAAGTATTGGAGAAGGGTTTGGACAGTTTTGTTCTCAGTTCAAATTAAGCTTCTAAATTACAGGATGACTCGACTTTTCCACCTGTAAAATGGGAGGTTTTGTCAGGTTCACCAAGAAGTAAAAAATGGCCCACAGGTCGGCAGCAGCATCTCTGCCTCTGCTGGGACTCTGCTCCCGAAATTCTGTTTGAAGTCTGAGTAGCCTTTTATCAAGACAAATGCAAACTGGCTCCTTCAGGAGTGCCAATCAAGCACTGGGTCAGCTCATTCACTTTCATGAAGGTTCAAGGGCCCAGGAGGTGGTGTCAGAGAGCGCACCGCTCTTCCCCACCTAGTAGGCCTGCCCCCTGTCTTCTCCCCACTCTACAGCACCCCTGCCTTGATCCTCATCTTGATCCTCGTCTTGATCCTCATCTTGATCCTCGTCTTGATCCAAGTTTCCCTCCTGAGCACAGGAGGGCTCTCTTTCTCTCCACAGATAGCAAATACTTTGAGCTTCACTGGAGCTCCTGTTTCACTTTGTCCCATCTGTGGGAACACTTGTGTCAGGATGGCTATCCTTGATTTTATCACAAACAGTTGGGAGAACACTAAGTCGTGACTGACTCTTTGTGACCATGGACTGCAGCACACCAGGCTCCTCTGTCCTCCACCATCGCCTGGAGTTTGATCAAATTCTTGTCCACTGAGTAGGTGATGCATCTAACCATCTCATCTTCTGCTGCCCCCTTCTCCATCATGTGCCCCTTCCAATGAGGGCACTTAGAAATCTTTTTCTAAGTGTTTTGTTTATCAATTTGTGACTTGCAAAAGCAATTAGTGAGGCAAGGACAGAATTTTATTTATTTTTTTTAAGGACAACATTTTAAAAAATGAGGTAAAATTGAACAAAAACAGTACAAAATAGATTAGAGTGCTGTGAACAAGATGAGCGTTTGTTGTTCAATAGCCCAGGCCTCTCTCACAATCTCCCAGAGTTTTCCCAAGGTCATGTCCATTGAATCGGTGATGCCATCCAACCATCTCATCCTCTGTCACTCTCTTCTCCTTCTACCTTCGATCTTTCCCAGCATCAGGGACTTTTCCAATGAGTCGGCTGTTTGCATCAGATAACCAAAATACTAGAACTTCAGCTTCAGCATCAGTCCTTCCATGATGAGCCTTATATGTTGTTTTATGAAACTTCCGTTTTGATTGTGTGTGTGTGTGAAAGCCTTGTGTATTGTCTTAAAATTAGTTTCTTACTGACATCAGTCTCAGAAAGGTTTGAAAATCATGGATTCCACTTCATTGTTTCTCAAACTTTCTTCTCTGGATCATTTGCATTAGAATTCCCTTAGGGAGGGCTTGTTAAAAATGCAGATTCCAGGACTTGTCCACTTGATCCCCGCCTCAAGGGGCTGAGGAATCTGTATTTATCACAAGTTCCCCAGTTAGTTTAGTTTTATATTTATGCACGTAACACCAAGTAAGCTGCTCCCTTTGTGCCAGGAACAATTCCGTATGCCGGATGTGTACTATTATTCACTTGTTAGTACAGATGAAGAGTGTGAGATGTGCAGGGGTTGAATGCAGAGCTGGTGTTCAGACCCTCACCCTGGAGCTCAGAGCCGCTTTCCTCACTGCTGCTCTCCACTGCCTCCGCCTGGTGGAGAGAGCACTTAAGCTGGTGACCATTTATTTCAAGTCATGGACCAGAGACCAGGAGACTTGTGCAGCAAGGGCCCAGAGTTGTGTGAAAAGTTAATCGAACAGCCAAGGCTATAGGTACCTCTGTGCTCCTGGGGCTGGCTCTGAGCCTGGAACCCTGCATCTTCCATATCTTGAGGGAGGTCAGGACAAGCTTCCTGAGCAGCCTGTTCACTGTGACATTTCTCTTTCCCTCAGTCTAATTCCGTTCAGGCTGCTGTAACAAATTACCAAAAACTGAGTGGCTTAGCACATTATTGACCAGACACATATTATGGCCACAGGCATTAGTTTCTGCAAAAATCCCCCAAGTTAATAATGTGTTAAACAACAAATATTTATTTCCCAGCGTTTTGGAAACTGAGAAGTTCAAGGTCAAAGTGGCAGCAGATCCAGTGTCTGCTGAGGGCCCTTTGCCTGGCTTGCAGATGGCCATCTTTCAGTTGCACACCTCAGGGCAGGGAGAGAGACAGTGAAGCCTAGTTAGCTCTCCTCCTCTTCTTATAAGGACACTAATCCCAAGTAAGGATTTGATATTAGGAGAAGTTTAAAAGGGGCTTCCCTGATGACTCAGTGGTAAAGAATCTGCTAGCAATGCAGGAGACCAGGGTTTAATCCTTGGGTTGGGAAGATCTCCTGGAGAAGGGAATGGCTACTCACTCCAGTATTCTTGCCTGGAGAATTCCATGGACAGAGGAGCCTGGAGGGCTAGAACCCAAAGGGTTGCAAAGAGTCGGACACTACTGAAGCAATTTAGCACACACGCATACACTAGAAGCTTAAAAGACACTAAACCATTCATGAGGGCTCCACCTCCCAAAGGCCTCACTAGGTACCTTCCAAAGGCCTCACCTCCTAACACCATCACACTGGGGGTTAAGATTTCAACATATGAATTTCAGGGACACAAACATTCATTCCCTAGCACCCTCTCCTTCCAAGCTCAGCTGCTCCCTTGGCAGACGTGCTCAGTTTTCTCCCAGACAAAGGGAGAATTTTCCCAAGGTCCCTTGCATTTTCCCAAGGTCGTGCTACAGAAGGGCCTCATCAGTGGTATCAACTCAACAGCCAGCCAGAGTTGCTGGAAACTGGTACAAAATGCATTTCCTTTCAACCCTTGAAGTTGATGTTAGGCAGGGTCACTTTCATTTCTGCACACATGATTTTTATTTAGATATGACTCCCTGGGAGGATGGACTGAGTCATGGTAATTTATTCAAAAATCAAATCCAAACATTCCTCCACTCTGTACGTGTGATCTTCATCACTTTGAACCAGAATGAATATGCAGATCCAAGTCTTTAAACTTCCCTCAATAGTGAGTCCCTACAAAGCCTGTCACATTCGTCCTTGGATTCCATTAGCCCATCCCCTGGCCAGCTTCCTGTCCTTGCTCCCTCCTGCTCATCAGACATTGTGTTCAGCTGCCATGAGGTAAGTCTTTTATCAGCTGAACATCACAGGGTGATGGACAGTGGGTCTCCTGGAGAAAAGGGATGAGGGTCTTCTCACTGCTGCAGTCCTTTCCCACACTGGGGGGATACAAGAGTCCCTGTGATTTCTTTCTCTTTTATGTTTCACCAATAAGGCGTTGTGAAGCTCTTGGCTGTTCTCTCAGTCGTCCAACTTTCTCCAGACCTCATTTACCCACAATGGAGAGAAACAAAAATAATATTTCCCTGATTTGTGTCCCCAGAAGCACAGGGAAGACCACCAGCTCTATTTAAAACCCCATAAGTTCTTCCTGGAGGTTCTAGGGAGTCATGAGAACCCACCAAGGTCATGATGCCTACTGGTTAGCCCACAAGGCTCCTGTTTCACAGTTACTGCTCCAGGGAGGAACCACCCCCTCAACTCAGAGGGAATGCCCATGTCTGGAGAAGCTGCTGTCTCCCAAGGTCCACCAAGCTGCCTAGCCTCACCAGGAAAGGCGTCTGTCCAACCTGCAGCCTCCCCTGAGCTGAAATCACTCCAATTCCCAAGCAGAAGTGAGGGTGGTGTCCCTGGGTCACATGGAAGCCCCCTGGAAACTGCTCCTTGGCTTCTTCCTGCAGCGATTCCATCCGCGAGTCCAGGAGCCCCCGTCTCTCTCTGCATCCCTTCCTCTCCCCTGAGCCCTGTCCACAGTCACAGGCCATGCAGACCTCCACCTCCCTTGCTAGTTCGCTCAGGCAAATAAGTGCCCACAGATGACCCAGGCCACAGGTCCTCAGACATGCTCAGGCAAGTGTGAATCTGGGTGAGGACCTCTGTTTACCTGGTTATTGCATGTATGTCTGCAATATCCCTCTGAGGAGTTGACACACACAGTGAGGTTCTTATGTCTCCTGGGTAGCAATCACAGAGCTAGCACTGTAGTTCACTGTTTAATGTAGGAAGCTCGGCCTGTGGCTAGGGAGAGGCAAAGCCTTTAGTGTGAGAAATGAGCAGTAGAAGGTGGCAGCGTTGGTGCTTTCTTGCTGAGATCCATTTAGGAATATATGGAGTTTCACATCTGAAAACCCAAATGCCTAACCAGCTTGTGTGCGTGTGTGTGTGTGTGTGTGTGTGTGTGTGTGTGTTTGCCTGTTGCACATGGAAGAACGGGTTGGATACAGAGAGAAGGGAGAAAATTGCAGATGGCTTCCTCACAGTGGCCTAGACTGTCATGGTGGGTGGGGTCGCAGGTCACTCTGAGGGCAGGGTGACTCAAGCTGATTTTTCAGCACATTCTCTGAATTCAAGTTTGTGCTCCTCAAAGTTCTTCTCCCCACTGAGACCAAAGCAATCTTTTCAAAAGAACAATTCTGATTATGTCCTTCTGGGGCTTAAATTTGTTTGTTTTTTTTTTCCTGAGTAGATTCTTGGGAAGTGTTTATTGAATGAATATAGTTATCATGACCTGAGGGGTGTATATGTGTGTACTTGGTCATGTCTGATTCTTCGTGACCTCATGGACTGCAGCCCACCAGGCTCCTCTGTTCATGGAATTTTCCAGGCAAGAATACTGGAGTGGGCTGCCATTTCCTCTTTCAGGGAATCTTCCCTACCCAGGGATTGGAACAGAGCAGGACTTCATGGTCCTTTCCTCCTTGTCCTCTGCCTGGCTTTTGTGTGTGGAAAACCTTAGTCAAAGAATAAGTTTAATCAGAGAAATGAGAATGTGTACAAAGGAAAAGAGTCAAAGGAGACCAAATAATAATAATGTAGTCATTAAACATAGTCAAGGACTATAGCTCATCCTCAAGAGTTATAGATAATATTCTGAGCCATATCCTATGAGCTGTCTTATAGGTACTGAAATCCCAGGTGGAAGAAGTTAACTGCATGACTGTACCCATGACATAAGCTGCCACAGTTCCAAGAATTAGCCTCAAAGAAACAAACAAACTTACCCTGGAACTGAAGATTAACTGTACCTAAAACAATCAAGATGATGCTGATCAACTTGAAGATGACTATCAGAGCTGACTGTGCTGTTTCTGCATGTAGCCTCTCCTTCTGTCTACTAAAGCTCTTGCCCCATTGGCTGCCGGGGTTGGGGGTGGGAGTCAACTTTTTGACAGATGTCCAGTCCCCCACCCCCTGTTGATGACATCTGAAATAAAGCAAGCTTTCCGTTTCATCAACCTTGCCTGTTTATTGGCTTTTGGGCGGCAAGCAGCCAGACCCCAAACCTTTCCATAACAGGATCGAATCCCTGTCTATGGTGTCTTCTGCTTTGACTGGTGGATTCTTTACCTCTGAGTCACCTGGGAAGCCCTCTCATGACCTACAAATATAAAAATATTACTTATACAAGTATTGTTAATGTTATTCAGACAAGCTCTAATCAACAGTTCCCTGGTAAGATTTAGATTTATATGAGATTGTAAATTCTGAAACAGAAATTACACTGTACTTAAAACTTTTCCATAGCTTCCTGGGGGCCTTATAATTAGGACCCAAATCCTTAATGTGCCCTTCTCTTCTGAGGATTCTCACCCTGGCTTCCTCTCTGAGCCTTTCTTAGCTTCTCAAATGTACTCTGACTCTCCTACCACCAGTTTTTACCCTATAGCTCAGGACTTCTTCCTGGGAAAGATTTTTTTGACTCCCCAGATGATCTCCATGTTATATGCTCTCATAGTAACATATACCTCTCCTTGTTCTTATCAAAGCATTAATTAGTGTGAACCTGACTTAGTATCTGTCTGTCCCACCAGCCAGTAAGTTCCACGAAGTGAGTACATGTCTGCTTGATCTCATTTTTCTCAGTTCTAGATACAGAACATGGAGGCCCTTAACAAATGCCTGCTAAATGAACAACACTGCAGAAGTCATTTAATGTCTTAAAACCTCAGCTACCTTACTTGAAGGATGGGGGTAATATTATCTACCACATAGAAGTTTTGTGAGAATTCAGGTGTTAAAAAAACAAAATTCAACTGAGTGAATTTTAAAGATCTGATCGATTTTATTCCAGGTTTTATATATCAGACAGCAGCATCCTATCTCTCAGGAGCTGTGAGGAGCTGGACCTAAGGAAGACTTACAGGCAGAGGGGAGCCAGACAAGAAAGTTATACCAGCAAAAGGTGGTTTGATTGTGACAAGGTTACTTTCCCCTGGGGACAGCAGGGGTATATCAAGCAGATGACCTCACTAATGCTGACCACATAATGCTAACCATTCTGATTGGTTAGTTTAAGATTTCATTCCTGGGAGAGCTGAAAGTGTAATTAAATGAATTCTTAAGTCTTGCTTTGGTGTCATGAAGCTTAGTATGAAAGAAGTGAAAGTGTTAATTACTCGGTCATGTCCAACTCTTTGTGACCCCATGGACTGTGGCCAGCCAGGCTATTCTGTCCGCGGGATTTCCCAGACAAGAATACTGGAGTGGGTAGCTATTCCCTCCTCCAGGGGATCTTCCCCACCTAGGGATCAAACCCTGTGTCTCCTGCATTGCAGGCAGATTCTTTACCATCTGAACCATTAGGAACTACATTTTGGGCCTGTTGTCTTTAACACAAGTAAGTAATGTATAGAAAGCACTTAAGTAAGTGTCTGCCTTCACAGAAGGAGCACAACATATGGCAGCCATTATTATGTTAATTATCAGCAGGGTAGGAGCTGTAGCCATATTTGAGATAGTATTAGGATATAGTCCTTGCAATACTTTACATCAACCAAGTACCTTTAGAAAGGGCTGGTGTCTGCTATCTGCTCAACAAACTACCACAAAACAGTGGTTTAAAATATTGATCATCATTTATTTTGTTCCTGTGACTGGGGTTTGGTTGGGCTCAGCTCTGCAGAGTTTGCTCAGGGGTTTGCTTTTGGTTGCAGTTATCTGGTGGCATCCTCATTCTGGTGCTAGGGCTAGGATTTAACCAGCTGGGATCCAAATAATGGGAGCTCCTCGGGAATCAATATCTTTCTCTCTAGTCTCTCACTGTGTCCTCCTCACATGTTGGCCTCAGAAGAGCTGAACCTTCTTATATGTCCATGGAATTTCTCCAGGCAAGAATACTGGATTAGGTTGCCATGCCCTTCTCCAGGGAGTCTTCCCAACCCAGGGATCGAACCCATGTCTCTTATGTCTTCTGCATTGATAGGCAGGTTCTTTACCATCAGTGCCACCTGGGAAGTCCCATCGGGTTGAGGCTCCCGGGAAAGATCAGCAGAAGCTGAGGGGCCTTTTCTGAACTTGTGTCAGAAGTGACAGTGTCACTTTGCTGCATTCTGTTTGTCAAGTCAGTTACAAGACTCAGACTCAAGGGAAGGGGCCCAAGACCCCATGTTTTGATGGCAAGCAGGCCAAAGGACTTGCAGACATGTCTTACAACCTCCACAGTTGTGACATGACTCATAATAGCCAGCTGGTGGGGCTCACAGGCTCTGGGCATCCCAATTATATTTCTAGGTTGAATGCCAAAATGTGAACTCACAATTTTAACAACCTTATTTGTTTTTCAATTGCCGAGTCGTGTCCAGTTCTTTGCGACCCCATGGACTGCAGCACACCAGGCTTCCCTGTCCATCACCATCTCCCAGAGTTTGCTCAAACTCATGTCCATTGAGTCACTGATGCTATCTAACCACCTCATCCTCTGTCACCCTCTTCTTCTCCTGCCCTCAATCTTCCCCAGCATCAGGGTCTTTTCCAATGGGTAGGTTCTTAACATCAGATGGCCAAAGTATTGGACCTTCAGCTTCAACATCAGTCCTTCCAATAAATATTCAGGGTTGATTTTTTTAGGATTGACTGGCTTTATCTCATTACTCACAGGAGCAGATCTTCTTAGTCAACACTCGGAGTCTTTATTAACTCAGAATGAAGGCTGCTCCCTTGCACTGTCAAGACTTGGGATTTGGTGGGACCATTTTCTGAAATATGAGGAAGAAACACAACTTCTCTTTTCACACTTTACAGGTCTGGGAGAGGTTGTTCCACCATAAAAAATGGGCTCTATTTTGTTGCCTTTTTATTTGAGTGAGTAGTATTCCCAAATACAGGGCTGGAGAGAGCTTTGAAACCTGAGTTAAAGGTATGGTTGTAATGAGATGATGAGAGCTCAAGGTGGAGAAGTGATTACCAGAAAGCTGGCAGGCGGTGGATGAAAGCAGGCACTGCTGGTAGATAGTGGCACTTTTTTTTTGCTGGATATTGTTGTTGTTTAGTCATTCAGTCATGCCTGACTCTTTGCGACCCCATGGACTGTAGCCCACAAGACTCCTCTGTCCATGGGATTTCCCAGGCAAGAATACTGGAGTGGATTGCCATGCCCTTCTCTAGGGGATCTTCCTGGCCCCAGGATCGAATCCACATCTCTTGAGTCTCCCTCGTTGGCAGGCAGAGTCTTTACTGCTGGGCCATCAGGGAAGCCCATCCTTTTGGGTGATGAGGCAACAAATCTAGTGAGACCCTGAGCTGCCCTGGCTGTGTGCTGAGTGTGAGAATGTGTCAGGAGGCTGCAGTCCAGCTTTGGTGGACTTAAGCTTTAGGCATCTTCATTATGTTGGAGACGGCTTCCACTTTCTTCTATCATGTTCAGTCCTAGTGTGTGCACTGGATGTTGTCAGGAGAACCTTTGACTTATTGAGATTGCTCTGAAAGAATTATCTGGATCAAGGGGTGTCTGGTTCATTAATTATACTATTGAGCACTTTCCAATTGGGTAGAAGGATGCAGTGGGAGTAACATAGGTGTGGCCCTGACCTTGTGGAAATTTCATTCAAGTTGGGGAAACATAAAATACTAAATCTAACAATGGCCTGTATGTTGAAAAGTCTATCAACAGATGATTTTGTAAGTTATGCTGCAGTGAGAGTAATGAGGAAGGGTGTGTAAGATTTTGGGGAGTATTTTAGAATTTTCTTGAAAAACCTCTTGGAAGTAACAGCTTCTGAACTGAGACTTGAAGATTTAGAAAGAGACTGGCCTGTGAAGGTCTGGCTAAGAAAATTCTGGCCAGGGAAAACAGAAAACACAGAGGCCCTGGGATGGGAATGTGGCCAGCAAGGAAGACTGGGGTACTAGAGCATTTGTAACAGTGGAGAGAGGGTTGAGCTGAGGCTGGAGACTCAGGTTATTAAGCTGAAGTTTGTAAGAAGTCAGGATTTTATTCTAGAGGCATGGGAAATATTGAAAAATCAGACCTGTCAAGTTCATGAGTGTGTTAATCTGGGGAAGAGAAGGCAGGGTGCCACACAATGTCCATTTTCAAAAAAGTACTTTGGGTCACACCAACCTTTTCTATATAGTTTTACTACTCCAAATGGACAGACCTTGTGATGGTAACACTTAGAGATCTCAGATGTGTGCCATATACCTTTGTATTCTCAATTCCCATCAAGATCTTAAAGCACAGTAAATGTTCTATAAATTTTAATGCCAAAGAACAGAACCATGTGGCTGTAAGTGGCTGATATTGATGCCACATAGGACTGATGACATAGTAAAGCTAAACTAGAAAGGGACTGGCTTACTTTGGAAAATAAAGAGTTCCCAGAGCTGAGCGTGTTGGAGCTGGAATGGGGTCATTCTTTATCAGGGATGCTGTACCAGTGACTTTTGAACTCTATAGAGTAGTGTGAATACAATTAGTTTCACTGTGCTGTGCTAAGTCACTTTAGTTGTGCCCAACTCTTTGCGACTCCATAGACTATAGCCCACAGAATCTTCTGTCCATGGAATTTTCCAGGCAAGAATACTGGAGTGGGTTGCCATTTCCGGTTCCCTATCAATTCTAAATGCCTCCTTTCAGGCATGGACAACTCTAGACCAACCAAACATGAGCCTGGTGGGCTTTGGGATTACTTGACAGCTGCAGGTATGAAATCAGAAGTGTCACTCTGCTGCTAGTTGTCTCTGATGGGCTCCTACGATAGTTTAAAAAAATATATTTATTTATTTGGCTATGCTGGGTCTTAATTTCAGCATGAGAACTCTTAGTTGTGGCATGTGGGATCTAGTTTCCTGACAAGGGATTGAACCCAACCCCTCTGCATTCCCCCTGGGATATTAAGTCCACAGTTTTTCTAAAGGAATACTTCCTGTTTCCATTGAGATTGCAAAGACTTACATGAACCTTTTACATTTCAGTTTCCTTCCAGAACTCTCTATAGGTAAGATACATAAATTTCAGAAGGCAATATGAATCCGAAAATGTTCATCTGTATTCTGAGGTCCAGTAATGAATTTAAAGAAGCATCATTTCTTGGGAAAGAGGTCCGTATTCCTAGGAAAGCTACTAAAAATTCTTTTGGGAATCCATAGAAGGAAGTGCTGATTAAATTCAATTAAACAAATGCTATCTACTGTTGAATCTACAGTGTGTTAAGCTGGGTCCTCTGGGGGCAGCAAAAGAGTTAAATGGCCCTGTTTATTGGGTGCTTGGAGTTTCACTGGGGAGATCACCAAGGGGCTGCAAAACACTGAACAATCATCCAAGGCACATGGAATGAATCATTTGATTCATCTTTTGGAGCAGGCAGAGTTGTGCTCTAGGCAGCTGTTAGCAAGTGTGTGTATCAAATCACCCACCAACGGATCCTTTCGATAACACACATGCCCCATCCTTGGAAAAGTTAAAAAATTTTTTATTTTGAATTAACTTCAGACTTACAAAAAGACTACAAAGATAATAGATAGAGTTTCTGTATATTCTTAATTCAGTTTTTCCCAAATGAGTCTCCTTAGCACACTTATTGAAACTAGGAAATTAACATGGACATGATATTATTAATCTACCTACAAACCTTATTTAAATTTTGAAAATTGACCAATGAATGTCTTTTTCTGGTTCAGGATCCTACATTGTATTTAGTTCTCATGTGTCCTTGGTTTCCTCCAATCTGTATTTCAAGAAATTCTTATTTAGTAGGGCTAGGGTGGGTCCCAGGAAAGTTTCTTTTTCAAAAGCTTCACAAATGCATGGCCCCCATTAGGAAATCTCTTCTAATACGATTTCAAATATGAAAAATAGTACTATTTCTAATAATAGTTAATATATATTAAGTGCTTTCTGTATTCCATATATTGCCCATTTGTCTTGCATTTTCTACCCCTTTAGTCCTCACAACCCTTTTAGTTAAGTTCTGTTATTATCCAAATCTTTCAGAAGAGGAAACTGGGACACAGAGAACTTAAGTGACTTTTCTAAGTCACATTGTCGTACCTTGTAACATCATTGTAAAGTGTTGGAGTTGGGATCTGGCACCCTGCTTATTTAAGTTATATGCAGAGTACATCATGCGAAATGCTGGGCTGGAGAAAGCAGAAGCTGGAATCAAGATTGCCGGGAGAAATATCGATAACCTCAGATACACAGATGACACCACTCTTATGGCAGAAAGTGAGGAAGAACTAGAATCTCTTGATGAAAGTGAAAGAGGAGAGTGAAAAAGTTGACTTAAAACTCAACATTCAGAAAACTAAGATCATGCCATCCAGTCCCATCACTTCATGGCAAATAGATGGGGAAACAATGGAAACAGTGACAGATATTATTTTCTTGGTCTCCAAAATCACTGCAGATGGTGACTGCAGTCATGAAATTAAAAGACTCCTTGGAAGGAAAGTTATGACCAACCTAGACAGCATATTAGAAAGCAGAGACATTACTTTGCCAACAAAGGTCTGTCTAGTCAAGGCTATGGTTTTTCCAGTAGTCATGTATGGTTATGAGAACTGGACTATACAGAAAGCTGAGCACCAAAGAATTGATGCTTTTGAACTGTGGTGTTGAAGACTCCTGAGTGTCCCTTGGACAGCAAGAAATCCAACCAGTCAATTCTAAAGGAAATCAGTCCTGAATATTCATTGGAAAGACTGATGCTCAAGTTGAAACTCCAATACTTCGGCCACCTGACGCAAAGAACTGACTCCCTGGAAAAGGCACTGATGCTGGGAAAGATTGAAGGCAGGGGGAGTAAGGGACGACAGAGGATGAGGTGGTTGGATGGCATCACCAACTCGATGGACAGGTGTTTGAGCAAGCTTCAGGAGTTGGTGATGGACAGGGAAGCCTGGCATGCTGCAGTCCGTGGGTCACAAAGAGCTGGACACAACTGAGTGATTGAACTGAATTGGGTTTTGAACCCAACTAATCTGGGTCCGAAAACCATGAAGGATCTTCACCACTGCATTGTGCTTCCTCTGATGGAAAATTCCCATTGCATGGTTGCAAACTCCAAAGATCTATGGTGTAGTGAACAAGATATGAAACATAAGTAATTATTGAAGCACTGTAATAGAATGACGTATTGTGACATAATCATAGTCCCAGAGGTCTAACTTGTCAGTACAGATGGTGATAAAATTTCATCAAGGGCTGTCTGGCTGGCAGAGTCATCTCTATGAGAAATTTTATGATGATGATAAAGCCTGAGAGAAGGAGAAAGTGAGCTCTGAGAGGCAGAAGGAGACAAAAAAATCGCTAGATGGCAAACTGGCATATCCAGAGAGAACTTCTGCCCGGAAGGATGTGGAAAGGCCCAATACAAAGGACACATAATTTGGTTCAGGATTAAAAATAGTTAGGATTTTAAGAGGCCAAAGTGGAATCCAGGCAGCAACAAAGTCTGCGTTGGAAGAGGGGCCCTGGAAAGGAATCCTCAGTTTAGTTAAAGAGAAGCATCCCGTGTAGGAAAGGAGGAATGTAAAGCCAGAAAGAAAAGTCAGGGTGAGACAAGGGAGGACTCTCAGATGCCTGATTAAGGTGTTCAGACCTGCCTGGAGGGTCATCAGGAACTGTCTAAAGTTTCTGAGAAAAGGAGGTTGCTTGTGTGGGGCAGTAGTGCTGGCATACTTAGATGGTGCTCTTTCTGTTTGTTTAGCTGTGTGGCGTCTCAGCTATGGCATGCAGGATCTTTGCTTTCGTGCGTGGACTCTTCCTTGTGGCATGTGGGGCTCTCTCACTCTGGTGCATGGTCTCAGTAGTCATGGCACATAGGCTTCGTTGCCCTGAGGCATGTGGGATCTTAGTTCCTCACCCAGGAATTAAAGCCGAGTCCCCAGCATTGGAAGCTGGAATCTTAACTACTGAACCATAAAGGAAGGCCCTAAACTGTTGCTTTTTTTTATCAGATAGGTTTGAAGATAGAGCTACTGAAAGCCAAAATGTCTTAGGAGACTATGACAAAGTTCAGGTCATAAAGTTGAATAGGGAGATATCAGTAAAGTGGAAATGCAGTGGAAAGATGGATGCACAGGATTGCAAAAGAAAAATTAATAAAAAGGTGGTTGGTATGATGGGTGATTTTGATGCTATGAATATGGAGAAAGAATGGAATCACTTAAGAACAGGAGAAGGGACAAATTTGGAGGGGAAACAGATGGGTTTGGAGTGATTAAATGTTGAATTTGAGCCTTATGTGTCAGATGCTGGGCTAGATGCTTTGGTGACTTCCAAGGTGAATCAGGCATGTATACTCTGTCCACAAGAAACTCTGGTCTAGTAAGTAAATTAAGACATACTCTTAAACAATTATAACACAAGGTAGAGAAGGTAGGTGTCAGTAACTAGAGGGGTGCAAATGATGAAGTTCTGTGAATTCAAAGGAGGGAGAAATCTCTTCCAGCTGCAGCGACTATGGAAGGATGTACAGAAGCATTTTAGTTTGATTCTGAAAAATAGGTAGGATTTAACAGGTTGAGAGAAGAGTACTTCAGGCTGAGGAATGCCAGGAACAGAAACATAATGAGAAAAAGTGAGAGTTTTGTTGCCAGATCCCAGAGGTTTATCTTGAGAACAATATACATTTTGGAGGGGATGAAGGTGAAAGAGAGTATGGAGCCAGCTATAAAGGGCTTTTCACTTTAATGTAAAGAAATCAAATACAAAGAAATGCAAATTTTAATTCATAACCCCTGATGAATTTTGAACCAGCAGTGTCAGAGAATGGGTTAGCCATGGGAACAGAAGATCCAGCCAGGTGACTGAACAAGACAATAGATAATGAGGCTTCTACCAGGATGAAGAGAGTCGAAATTGGGAACAGGATCCATTTCCGGGAGATTAATGAGCAGAAGTGTTCAACAAAGTAAGTTAGCAAGCCAGAGGGTGTCCACATGGAGTAAACAACCTACTTGCAATTTCACAGTGTACTTTGGAGGCTTTAGTTTTGAGTCAAATTCAGTGATGCTGGCCAATCTTGAACATGTTTCATATCTTGCGTTAATTAGCTTAGGTTTCCTTGCTTTCCAAAGCTTGAGCTTTCACAAACATGGCTAAGGACTGTGCTGAAAAGCTGCCTCATTCTCAGTAGGAAATTTTAAACACATCCAAGAGAGCTGTTGGTTGAAGTGCCCTGAAATGCATTCATCCAATAATTCTATAAGTAATTTTATCAAGTGAAAGTGTTTACTGCCTTGCAACAAAAGTTTGCTTCAACTGACCTTCAAGGAAGTTGGACCGCCTCCCATGTCAGCCATGAACAGATGGAAATGTGTATGCAGACAACAAGAGAAGAATTTACTTTGAAAGCTCTTGAAAAATCATGTTTCCTACCAGTGTCAGAATAAGTATCAATGTAAGATCACGCTCTGTGCTGGCATAAAAGATAAGAATCTTGTCTTATTTTGACAAACAATGGTTTTTGCAAATGAAAACATATGAACGTGTACTCTATTTCCTCCATAAGGTTACTGAGGATTTTCATTCTATTGTTAAACATTTAAGTCAAAGAGCAAAAAACCCAAAATTTGAAATTTGAGGTAGCACTAAGTATTCTTATCATGAATAGAAATGTAAAGAAATAAAATCTCCTGACCAGGAGAATCCACAACATCACCATCAGGAGAATCCCTGTGGCTAAATATATTTTCCTAAAATGGCACAATATTTCCTAAGAAGGCTTGTGCTCCCACCAAGAGATGGAGTCTATTTTCCCTCCCCTTGAAACTGGAGAGTGTGTTTTGGGGAAGGGGGCACTTCGCAACTGCCTTGATGAGTAGAATGTGGTGGAAGTAACATTTCTAAGTCTAGGTCCTGAAAGGTGACATAACTTCCATCTGACTCAGTTAACACACTCATCTTTGGAACCTGGCCACCATACTGTGAGGAAGCCCAAGCCCCATAGAAACGTTATTTGTCCTAGCCAATAGCATTAGACAGGCTGACAGCCAGCATTAACTCTGAAATACATCAATAAATCAATCTCCAAGTTGAAACCTCACAACTGAGATTGGGATTGAACCCACTGTTTTTAATTGAGATTACACTCCTGGCCTCAGGATTTGCTGAAGTTCAGGTTCTTTATGTCTCAGCACAGAAGAATTCTACAAGAGGCGAAGTGATAGGTAAGAAGTACTTATTGAGAGAGATATACCCTCCATAGACAGAGTGTAGACTGTCTCAGAAAGCAAAAATCCACCCCAGAATATGGTGACAATATACAGCCTTGATGTACTCCTTTCCCGATTTGGAACCAGTCTGTTGTTCCGTGTCCAGTTCTAACTGTTGCTTCCTGACCTGCATACAGGTTTCTCAAGAGGCAGGTCAGGTGGTCTGGTGTTCCATCTCTTTCAGAATTTTCCAGAGTTTGTTGTGATCCACACAAAGGCTTTGGCATAGGCAACAAAGCAGAAATAGATGTTTTTCTGCAACTCTCTTGCTTTTTCGATGATCCAATGGATGTTGGCAATTTGATCTCTGGTTCCTCTACCTTTTCTAAATCCAGTTTGAACATCTGGAAGTTCATGGTTCATGTACTGTTGAAGCCTGGTTTGGAGAATTTTGAGCATTACTTTACTAGCATGTGAGATGAATGCAATTGTGCAGTAGTTTGAGCATTCTTTGGCATTGCCTTTCTTTGGAATTGGGATGAAAACTGACCTTTTCCAGTCTTGTGACCACTGCTGAGTTTTCCAAATTTGCTGGCATATTGAGTGCAACACTTTCACAGCATCATCTTCTAGGATTTGAAACAGCTCAACTGGAATTCCATCACCTCCACTAGCTTTGTTTATAGCGAAGCTTCCTAAAGCCCACCTGACTTCACATTCCAGGATGTCTGGCTCTAGCTGAGTGATCATACCATCATGGTTATCCGGGTCATGAAGATCTTTTTTGTATAGTTCTTCTGTATATTGTTGCCATCACTTTTTAGTATATTTTGCTTCTCTTAGGTCCATACCATTTCTGTCCATTATTGTGCCCATCTTTACATGAAATGCTCCCTTGGTATCTCTAATTTTCTTGAAGAGATCTCTAGTCTTTTCCATTCTGTTGTTTTCCTCTATTTCTTTGCATTGATCACTGAGGAAGGCTTTCTTATCTCTCCTTGCTATTCTTTGGTACTCTGCATTCAAATGGGTATATCTTTCCTTTTCTCCTTTGCCTTTTGCTTCTTTTCTATTCAAAGCTGTTTGTAAGGCCTCCTCAGACAACCATTTTGCCGTTTTGCATTTCTTTTCCTTGGGGATGGTCTTGATCCCTGCCTCCTATACAATGTCACAAACCTCCATCCATAGTTCTTCAGGCACTCTATCAGATCTAATCCCTTGAATCTATTTCTCACTCTTACTGTATAATCATAAGGGATTTGATTTGTGTGATACCTGAATAGTGTAGTGGTTTTCCCCTACTTTCTTCAAGTTAAGTCTGAATTTGGCAATAAGGAGTTCATGATCTGAGCCACAGTCAGCTCCCGGTCTTGTTTTTGCTGACTGTATAGAACTTCTCCATCTTTGGCTTCGAAGAATATAATCAATCTGATTTCGGTATTGACCATCTGGTGATGTCCATGTGTAGAGTCTTCTCTTGTGTTGTTGGAAGAGGGTGTTTGCTATGACCAGTGCCTTCTCTTGGCAAAACTCTATTAGCCTTTGTCCTGCTTCATTCTGTACTCCAAGGCCAAATTTGCCTGTTACTCCAGGTGTTTCTTGACTTCCTACTTTTGCATTCCAGTCCCCTATAATGAAAAGGACATCTTTTTTTGATGTATTATAATGAGTGTGTAATGAGCCTCAAGGCCTACTGGACGTTGAATCTTCTGCCATCTTGGGCCTAAATCAGTTTTAACCAGCTTCGTCATGTCCTCAATGGCTCTGCCATTCTTTTAAGTGTTGTGCCCTGCCCCCTTCACTTGTGTTTCAAGGAGATTCCAGTTCCCAGCCTTAAATCATCCCAGTCAAAGCCAAGTGTCACAGAGGCAAGCCTAAACTGCAAATTCATGAGCAAAATAAATGTTATTTTAAGATGTTGAGTTTGGGGATAATTTGTTGTGCGGTGATAATAACTAAAAAATTCTCCTAAAGCTTAGGAGGGAAGAGCATGCTAGTAGGATATCAGAAAGTGCTGGGGGTTTGGCTGAAATTCTTGATAGCATGTAAGAAACTTGGAAAGTTACAGAGGATTGTAGCAGTCCAGACAGCAAGGAACCTACAATCTTGTAGTAAAGTTGGACTTCCATACTGCAGGTGAAGCCTTTCACAAAGAATCACATGGGAGAGTGCAAGTAAAAGTCAGACAAGAAGGCTCACAATGTCAAGGAGATGGAAGCACCTGATGACAAATATTCATTTGT
This sequence comes from Odocoileus virginianus, assembly GCF_023699985.2. Lineage (NCBI taxonomy): Eukaryota > Metazoa > Chordata > Mammalia > Artiodactyla > Cervidae > Odocoileus > Odocoileus virginianus. The sequence continues at coordinate 50,797,761 of NC_069684.1, read as the reverse complement.
AAAGGAGCTTCAGCCACAGATTCCTAAAAGAACACTACCTCAAGGCTCCAGGAAGGCTAAACAAATTAGGAAAAGCAAAAAAAAATTCTTCTTCTATTTTCCTCCTAAGTTGCAAACAGCTGCAAACAGCTTAGTGGGAAAGAATTTGCCTGCCAATGCAGGAGACACAGGTTCAATCCCTGGGTCAGGAAGTACCCCTGGAGTAGGAAATGGCAACCCACTCCAGTATTCTTGCCTGGAGAATCCCATGGACAGAGGAGCCTGGTGGGCTACAGTCCATGGAATCACAAAGAGTCAGACACAACTGAGTGACTGAGCATGAAAGTACCTAAGTAGCAAAAAGGAAGTATTGAAGGTGAAGACCAACCAGCAGTCAATGAAAAACAAGTGGCATCTTGTTTTTCATCCCATCTTGACTGGGATGATTCAAGGCTGGGAACTGGAATCTCCTTGAAACACAAGTGAAGGGGGCAGGGCACAACACTTAAAAGAATGGCAGAGCCACTGAGGACATGACGAAACTGGTTAAAACTGATTTAGGCCCAAGATGGCAGAAGATTCAACGTCCAGTAGGCCTTGAGGCTCATTACACACTCATTATAATACATCAAAAAAAGATGTCCTTTTCATTATAGGGGACTGGAATACAAGGACCTGGCAACTACAGGTCCCTGTAGCTTGAAATTTGAATGTTAACAGGCAGCAAATCACAGAAGTACTTACCTCCACTTCACCATCAGGACCACTAGGGCTAGCTATTTCAATAATCCACTGCATCAGTAAAAAATTTCAACCATCAGGGTGTGTAAAACTGTACTGATGCTGTACATTTTAAAAATATACAAAATAAAACAATAATAATAAAATAATAAATAAAAATAATAAAATAATAATAGAAGTTCTCATATTTAAAAGCTGTCCTTTTGGATGTTGATTAATCTTGTGTCCCACCTTGGAGATCAATGGTTTAGAATTTAGACTTAATCAGATCTTAGGAAAAACCATGACCACATATTTATTTAACTATTCTAGATTACATCTTATTGTGCTAGTTTGGATAGCTAATCACTGTACAAAGGGATCCAGTTATATAGTGGCTCAAACACTATAGACATTTATTTCTCACTCTGTTAGCAGTCTAGGGCAGGTGTTCAGGTGGGCTGGAGGCACTCTCCCATGAGGTATCTCAGGGAACTTGTTCCTTCTCTCTCGGGACTCTGCTCTCCCCAAGGATCTTCATATCATCTGCAGCTGGTCCATGGAAGAGAAAACAGAGAGTCAAGGATACACCCTCATCATCTTAGAGATGTACCCAGGAAGTGGCAATTGTTACCTTTATTTCAAGTGAGAAAACCTAGTTGGACAGCTGTGCCTAGCTGTAAGGGATGCTGGCAAATACAGTCTAGCTTTCTATTTGTGGCCACAAATCTATAACCAGGGAGGAAGGGCAAGATTTGATCTCTTCCACACTCAGTTTACTTCTTTGTAAAATTATATGTAATAATATGTTATCCATGAAATTTTATTTGGATTAAAAGCAAAGTACTCATGTAACACTTTGCACAGTCTTGGCATGTTTAAGGTGCTAATATGGGGAGAGTGAGGAGGAAGTACTTGAGGAAAGGGGGTTTGTGAGAGGAGAAACTGTGTGGTGGGAGGCCTGGTCCTTGGTGACTCTGGATGAGTCAGTTATTTTGAGTGGCCTTGGATGAGTGTTCTATGCTCCCTCTGAGCCTCAGTTTCTTCACCTATGAAATGCAATATTAGACTATTTATGGGTTTTGGTATCTTTGCATTATTATCTGTTTAGGTTTTGGGTGATCACTCGACTGACTCCCTTGAGGACAGAGTTCATTTCTTTTACCCATGATCCCAGTGCTAGGCTAGCTTTCCGCAAAGCTGATACCTTCCAGTCCTGTTTATTCCACCTCCATCCCTACCCTCAGGCCCATGATGCTATCCAAGGTCATCCACAGTGCTGGAAAAACAATTTGATACCTGTGCACCTATCACATCTAAATGTTAAAAGTGCTCATTCCATCTGGAGTCCATTTGACCATAAAGGTCTGGAGGTGGAACTTTGGTACTTAGTGATTACAGGATCTTTTAGAGCTGGAAGGCTGCTCTAAAGTCCTCAGATCCCATTGCAGGGTCCTTCCCTACTGAGACTGCTTGGAGGGTGTGCCCCAGAAGGTCATCAGTTTTCCATGAGAAAAGAGATTAATTTCATTTTTTTCCTCTTCCAATTTATATTTGCCATCAAAAAAATTCTTGTTGGTGGTCTGGAAATCCAGGGAACCTCCCTGTTTCCTCCTGTACTCAATTCCCAACTAACACATTCATACTCACACATTCTAGTTAGGGAGCAATAAGGGAGCTCAGCCTGGTGCTCTGTGACAACCTGGAAGGGTGGGAGGGAGATTCAAGAGGCAGGGGACATGTGTATTCCTATGGCTGACTCATACTGATGTATGTCAGAAACCAACACAAGAATGTAAAGCAATTATCCTCCAACTAAAAATAAATTTAAAAAAAGAGTAATGGCTATGGAAAAACAAAAAACACAAAAAAAACCCACGGCCATACTTCCTGTGGTGCCAGATGGCTCACCTACATGTGTGTGTGTGGACCTTCCACACGGACCAGAATCCACAGGAAGAAGAGAAAAATTAACAGAAGGACAGAATACAAACATTGATATTATTAGCTGGTACTTATTGCTGAAAGACACATCTTCCAAAAGGAAATATCTTGTCACAATCTTACTTTGTTGACTAGGGCCAGGGCTGAATCATTTACAGAGAAGACTTTCACATCGATCATCTTCTTTATTTGAGAATCATTAGCAAAGAAGCGGAGGCTTGGAGAGGCTGCGACTTGTCAAGGGTCAAACAGCTAAGACGTGGGAGAGAGAGGACTGGCATTTAGCTCTTTGGGCTCTTGATCAGCATTCTTTCCGGGACTCAAAGCTACTTTAAAATGCAAAGTTTTCATATCAAACATTTCCCTTTCCAAATGAAGAACTGATCAATGATGCAGGAAAATTGTTTAGGTTTGTTGGCAGAACTTTCCTCCCAAATTCGCATCCTAACCGCAGTATTTATAGAGGGTCAATTGCCAGGCTGACAGTGTTTACTGCAAATTATAAATATTTCTACCTGCCTCTTAACTGCACCTGTGAAATCTACATGATGCCATTGTCATAATTCAGTCAATGACAGATATAAGTAGCCCGTTCCTATCTGCGCTCATCCTCCTATACTCCCCACTGTCTTCCCGCACCCCTTTTTCATTGCAAGTAGGAAACAGGAAAATATGGCTATGGGTAAAGCCATGAGATGGGAATGCAACATTTGCTAGTATTATCTTTCATTAGACAGCAAAGTTAAAATAATTCAGACAGATGGCAAGGTCATCTGTACTCTGCCAATTTATTTTAAAAGAGTCATTTTCTATAATTCAGATGTAGGGCTGGGCTAAATGTCAATTCTAATAAGGTAGAAAATTCTTACAGTGGAAAACTCTGTGTGCATGTGTTTCTAACGAACTCTGAGGACCCACTGTGCATTGCTTTATTTAGAGATCATTTTTTATTTTGTTTCCTGCATAATGAATAGGCTCAGTTCCAATCTCAAAGGCAAATGCATATGGAGATATAAAGGAAAAAACGGGTGGAGGGAAGCAATTTAATATATGACAGTGTCTCTCTCAACTAATGAATAATTAAATTTTGGAATTGTTGTCTGTCCAACAAAAATGGAAATATAGGCAGATGCTGAGGGAAGTGTGGCCATGGCATGTTAATGATGAATTAAATGAAACATTGTATTGTTCTATTATTATTGTGTGAAGCTGGGTGTAAGAGAAGAGCATGAATTTAAGGAGGCAGAATGTCCCAAGGAGATTAAGGTGCTCTATAGTTTTGGGATCTTGCCTTGCAAATGATTCCCATTTGGCCAGAGGCAAAATTTTCTTCTATTATACTGTTCTCTGCACCCCAACCCAACCCTCCCTTGCAACCTGGCTCATGCTCCCTAGCCTTTCCAGTCCTCTGATCAAGATTGGAGTAGCTAAATTAAAGGACTGGTTAAAAATTTTGATTTTTAAATCAAAAAACCTACTCCTTGATGTCAAATAAATACATAATTTAGAAAATAAAGAATCAGTACTAGTTTTTATAATAACTGGATGAGTCTTAGCAATACTATTCATAGTAACCTCAAACTGGAAACTATCCACATGCTCATCAACAGAAGAATAAATCAATTATAGCATATTCACCCAATGGAATTCTACATATCAATAAGAATGAGTGATCTATAACTTCTTACTACCACATGGATGAATATCCTGTAAATAATGTTGAACCAAAGGAGCTGGCCCCAAAAGAGAACATATCACGTGAATTAATTTATGGACAAAGAATACAAAAAACACGGAAAAACCTATCTGTTCTGTTAGAAGCAAGTTTATCTTTTTAGTTAGTAGTGATCAAAAGGCGGCACAGAAGGGGCTTCCTGGGTGTATGTAATAAATTACTTTTGAATTTGAATGCTGGATACACAGGTATATTCTGTTCAGACCATGAAGATTCATCAAGCTGTTCACTTTGTTTTTTCTGTATCTCTATTTCAATTTTAAAAAAGTCAAAATTTTACTAGATGAATTCTCAAAATAATAACTTTAACAAAAGAGACTTAGCAAATTATAACCTGTATACATCAGGGACCCCAGATGGATCAGCCTTGGTAAAAACACAGTCCAACAAAGAAGTAGAGGCTACAAAGAAGTAGAGGCTAATAAGCAACAGTAATTCAAATGCATGTGAACTTTCCTCTCCTTTCTTCTCTTCAGCTGCTCCGTTCTGGAGCCTCTAGTTTGTTCAAGTGTAATCTCCTCTCTCCTTCCACCTCAATGTTGAGTTCCAGGTCATCGTGATTGTTCCCCTGACTCTCTACTGCTTTTCCAGTCTTGTCTATTTCAATTCATTCTCCTTCCTCCTATTTGTTATTCTGAACCCCACATGATGCTGCTTCTGTATTAAAATGGGATAAAATAAGCTATATTAAGCCATAATAATAAGCCTTTGGAGGAGAGAATTCTGAAGGTCAACGGAAAAAGTTGGGCAGTAATGACTTTTTTAAAGGTCTCATCTTATCAAGGGAAGCAACAATGGGGGATTACAAGGCTTTACTTGTAGAAATTGCTTGCATCTTGTTTGATATAAATCAAAGGGAAAAAATAAGTTTGCTTATGACTTTTGGGTGAAGGAAGACAACCACTAGTATAGTAAGCACCTGCAAATTAATGAAGGGGAGGAAAAAAAAATGAGGAGTAATATGATGAAGTCAGCAAAGAGAAAAAGATGAAACAAAACACAGTTATATGCATAAGGTGAGATGAAATAAGACAATCCTTGCCTGGACTACAGCAGTTATCTTCTGATTGCCCTCTCTGCCACAGTCTGACCTGTCATATACTCATCCTTTATGACACAGCCATGGCAATCTATTCAAAATAGAAATCTGGTTGCCATATTTTCCCAGGTGCCCTGGTCCTGTCCCCTGAGCCATCCCCTGGATAAAGTGCAAGCCTGTCATGCAAAAGTCTACCTATCTTACAGTTTACCTCCTGCTACACTCTTTCTCCATCTTGAAACCTGTTGATTTTCTGCCCAGTACATCCTTTCTTCTAGGAATTGCTACCCACCCACTCCCCTCCACCATCTCCTCCCCACATGGCTACCTTACAGCAGTGCTGTTCACGCAAACTTTGACCACAGCTGATTGGTTTTGATTGACAAAATAAGGACTATATTAGTTCTTTCTCTGAGTTACACCTCCTCTGCTACAGGTGATTGGTTCAGAAGGGAACATCTGGTCAAAGTGAGTGAATTGCAGTCCTGCAAGACATTTTGAAACTGGAACAGAGAAGGAGATTGGTTCAGAAGGGAACATCTGGTCAAAGTGAGTGAATTGCAGTCCTGCAAGACATTTTGAAACTGGAACAGAGAAGGAGAAAAGAGTGTTTTCCAGTAGTTCAAACTGTCATATTTAAATTTTAAGAACCATGTCAGTGATGTTTCCTGACATCTGGAACTGGAACAGATGAGGAGGATGAAAGAATAGGAGGGAAAGAGAGGAAAATGAGAGAGAGACAGAGACAGATACCAGAAGAAAGCAGAACTGAAAGCCAGAAGCTCTGGTCAGTGTTCAGGTTCTTGGTTATACCTATTTCTAAAGGCCTGCTATTTCCTTGAAATCTATAAGATAGCCCAGTATCCTTAACAGAAACTTCTGTTCCTTTTATCCAAGAGTCCCGTTACTTCTAAAATTAACAAATTGCTTTTACTTCTTCACATTAAAGTCCAACGGTGTGCTGATAAACTGGTTTTCTAACACACAAAAATGTCCTTATTTGTAGCATTTGCCAGTTTCCATGGTATAAATATTCCTACGATTGCCAACTTCAAGCCACCAAAGGTTTAACAACTGGAAACTCTTTTTTTTTTTTAATTTCTTTCATTGAAGTATAGTTGATTTACAATGTTGTGTTAATTTCTGCTGTGCAGCAAAGTGATTCAGGTGTACATATATACATTCTTTTTCATATTTTTTATTATGGTTTATCACAGGACTTTGAATATAGCAATTGGAAATTCTTGACTGTCTCCAACCAGCTCTCGCAGAAGAGCCAGAACTGCATACCACTGCAGTGCCACCGAGGTTTTCACCTCCCTGTCTTTGTTCATGATGTGCTTTCATCTTGTAATGCCCACCCCATCAGCTCTCTTCCTTAGCTTCTTACTTTCTCATTTCCTGTCCTACTTCTGCCAGAAAGCCTTCTTGAACTCCCTCCACGCTCCCTTAGGTTTGCCACCGTTACTGAACCCATGATGCTGAGCTGAAATTTATGTGACTGTGTGCTTCTAGTCTACAAATACCCATCCTAATCCTCCTGTAGTCTCTGTGCCAACTCAGGGCTTGCTTACAGGACTGATGGGGAAGAGACTGGGTAGTTCTGGGTGCTGTTCTGGTAGTTTTGGTTGCCAGGACATCTCTGGCTGAGACAGTGCAGAAAGGGTCTGAGTGGTCAGAGCTCAGCATGAGACCTTAGGGGACCTGGAGGCGTGGATGCTCATCTAACCTCACCCCTGGATGGTGCTTCAGGTCAAGACAGCGCTGCTGAAATTGATGGGAGCGCTAACAAATCCGGTAAATAAATAATTATCAGGACTTCCATGTTGGTACAGGGGATAAGAATCTGCCAGCTAATGAAGGGGTTATGGGTTTGATTCCTGGTCTGGGAAGAATCCCCATGCTACGGAGCAACTAAGCCTGTATGCCACAATTACTCAGCCTGTGCCCTAGAGCCCGTGCTCCACAACAAGAAAAGCCACCATGATGAGAAGCCTGTGAACAGCAGTGGAGAGTAGCTCCCACTGCTGCAACTAGAGAAAGCTCGTATGCAGCAACTAAGACCCAGTGCAGCCAAAAACAAATCAATTAATTAAAAAAATTGTTGGAGCTTGACTATTATACTGGGAAAATAGCCATTGTCACAATAAAAAGTAACACCGGACTTCCCTGGAACAATCAGACTGTAGTTGCTAAAAAAAAAAAAAAAAAATCAGGCTTTGTGGTTTAATACATAAGACAAAAAAAGAAATACTGCTCAGTATTTCTTCAAGGGCTGTCTGTGGCCCTACCTCATCTGTGAGGCTATGGCTGGCTAGTCTGACTTACAGTGGCTCCGTTAGGACTTCTATTTTTAACATTTGGTTGCTAATAAATCAGGAAGTGATTCTTAGTATTTAGATAGCTCAATTTATACTTTTACAAAGCAATTTTTCACATGGCTCCCCATATTGATGCCAAGTTTTTTAAAGCTAGGAGTCATTATTGTATCTATCTATATATAGTACTCCTTGGTGTGTCTCACCATACATCAGAGTCAGCCTTTCTCCTCGAATGCTCACCTGAGTTAATGCCAAAGTGCCTTCTCTTCGTGTGGAGTGGACAGCTGAGGGCCTGGAGGCTGAGAAGCTGAAGATAGTGTTCACTCAGGCACATTCATGTGGCCAAAATGTTTGAAATATAAGTTGGTTCTTCCTTCATATCTCTATTGAGTATTATACAAGACCCCTAAATTGTGCCCAATTACTGTTTAGCTGGAATAATTAATTCTACATTTGAATGGAATTCCCTTTAGGCTCCAAACAGATGCCTTATTATGCGAAGGTAGCTTAAACTTGTAGCTGTAGTCCTGAAGAGCATTTCAGAGGGGAAGGGGTCCTTTGCTCCTTAGTCATGTTAATTATGAAAAATGATCACAATCAGAAACTTTTACCTTGGTGAGACAGTTGTACAGGTGGGTTTTTGTCAGAATCTGCTTAAGAAGAAGTAGCAAGAGAGAGTGAATCAGTAATCTTAAACCAAAAGCATTCCCCTGTTGACAAGGTTATTTTCCAAAGTGATGATGCCATATTCACACTTGGAATCTAGTGCTGGATTGAAAGTGTTCACCTATGAAATATTTATCTCCAGAGCTTGCCCAATCATTGTCTTGACAATGTTCACGTGTGATGACACAAGGGTCACCGTACTACTCTGCATGATGCCAAAAACGGTCTTTGTGCACCAGTGCCGAATCGAATCTTGAAGACAGAGTTTTGGGTGGAGTACAACAATAGCTTTTGCTAGGCAAAGGGAGATGCAGTAGGGTCCCTGAAAAACTGTCCCAATCTGGGAGGATTTGGTGAGGAGTTTTATAGCAGTGGTTCAAGGGTGGGCTTGCTAATAAGGATTAGGGTGTCCGCAGGTGCTTTATTCCTTTAATCTGGCCTCAGGTGGTCTCCTGATGAGCTTTTCCTGGTTATCATACTGTGACCTTCTTTGGAATGAAGGGGCTTTCCTGGTGACTCAGATGGTAAAGAATCTGCCTGCAATGCTGGAAATCTGGGTTCAATCCCTGGGCTGGGAAAATCCTCTGGAGAAGGGAATGGCTACCCACTCCAGTATTCTTGCCCGGAGAATCACGTGGACAGAGGAGCCTGGTGGGCTACAGGCCATGGGTCACCAAGAGTTGGACACAACTGAACGACTAACACTTTCACTTTCACCGTAATGAAGAACGCTAATATATTCCATTTATTGGGGGTGTCTTAGTTCCCTGGTGACTCAGACAGTATAGAATTTGACTCAATGCAGGAGATCTGGGTTTGATCCCTGGGTCCGGAAGATCCTTGGAGAAGGAAATAGCTAATCACTCCAGTATTCTTGCCTGGAGCATTCCATGGACAGAGGAGCCTCATGGGATAGTCCATGGGGTCGCAAAGAATCAGACACAACTGAGCAGCTAACACCTTAGTTCTATAACGGAGCTCAAATATATTGTTATGTGTATCCCTTGAGGTGGAACAAGGACCCTGCCCCCAGGTTGCATATGGTTTCCTGGCTGCCCTTCCCTTGTCTCCCCATCCCCCTCCCATCCCTAATTAGCAACTGTTCCAATCTGTCCTTTGGAACTCAAGGAAGGACATGCATGCTGGAGTCTATTCCAGACAAACAGGATACAGGGAACACAGAAAGGCTTGCATGCCCAGGGTCCCCACAGGGTCCTGCTTGCTTTTATGCACCACCCTCGCCGCCACACCCCTGGTGAAGGAGAGATGGTGGAGCAACTCTCCAGTGTATCTTGGAAGCTGGAATTTATACATGGAGTGTCTACACCGCCTTTGGATTACTTAGGTAAACTGGAAAAGTAACCAGACCAGCAGAGTAGTGGGCTTTCCCAGTGGGTATGATGCCCCTGGTAACCATGGACGTTCCATTTGTATGAAGGTGCATGAGTCATGAGCCTTCGCCATCATCAGCCACTCTCCTGCACGAGTGTTCCTTCTATACTGTCTCTAAGGGCCCTACGAGAACCTTAAAGAGAGAGAAAGCAAGTTTGTTTTGTTTTGTTTTTTACTATAATTCTGAGGTATGAATATAAGCAGTGAGTGCCACATCCTTACCAACGTCTAATATTCATCTATTCAGGGAACATTTACAGAGAGGTTTCCATGTGTGGACACCATATCAGGCAGTCAATTCAGTATGAGCAAAACAGAAAGAGCCCCAGAGTTTGTGGCGTTTAGTCCAGTGAACAAATATTCACACAAATCAATGTGTACTTCGTTAGTGTTACTCCTTTTCACCTCAGGTTGAGATCCAGGATGGGGACCAGGCCCATTTCATCTTTGGACCCCAGTGCCCAGCCCAGCATCTGCAGGAGTGACTGGTGAGTTTGCTGAATGGCCCATTCTCAGGCTAATGTCACCTTCTGTGAGGGAAGCTCTTGGGTGCCTGCACCGTGGGCTGGTGGTCACTAGTTCTGGTCTGGCTGCTCTGTGTGGTTGAAGTCAGAAAGGGTCCAGCCCAGGGTACCAAAGACAAATGAATTTAGGTATATAAAGCATCACCTAAAATGTTTAACAGGGGCCTCCCAGGTGGCACAGTGGTAAAGAATCTGCCTGCCAATGCAGCAGATCCAAGAGATGTTGAAACCTCAGATTGGGACTTGAACCCACGTGCTGGGACTCGAACCCATATGGTTTGGACTTGAACCTAGCCAAAACCCGGCTTGGGACACGAACCCACATGGCTGGGACTCAGACCCAGCCAAAACCAATGGTACCTGGTTTCAGGACCTAATGAAGCTCAGGTTCTTGATGTCTCATCACAAAAAGAATTCAATGAGAGATAAAGTGGTAGGTAAGAAGTGGATTTATGCAGATTCAGAGAGAAGTGCACTCCACAGACAGTGTGGATCATTGCAGCAAAAGGTGGCTGGTTAGTTTTTATAGGCTGGTAATTTCATATGCTAATGAGTGGGAGGATTATTCCATCTGTTTTGGGGGAGGGGTGGAGAGTTCCAAGAATTGGGCCACCACTCACTCCTTGGTCTTTTGACAGTGCCTTGGCACCGTCTTGGCACCTCTGGGCGTGTCATTTAGCTTGCTGATTGAGGATCAGGGTCTAGACTTGTCTGCGATCTTGGTTCCATTTGGTTCTAATCACAACGTTTACACTGTGTCCTTGGGCTGTGTTCTTTCAAAAGTTGTGCCCTGCTCCTTTCCCTCCTGTTACAATGTGGGTTCAATCCCTGGGTTAGAAAGATCCCCTGGAGTAGGAACTGACAACCCACTTCGGTATTTTTGCTTGGAGAATTCCATAGACAGAGGAGCCTGGCAGACTATAGCCCATGAGTTGGACAAAGAATTGGACAAAACTAGGACAAAACTGAGCATGCACACACAAAATGTTTAACACATATTAGGTGCTCAAAAATGATTTCCATGGCTGGTGATATTGTTATTCCTAAGTATTTTGTAGTGATGCTAAATTCTTAAATATCCTTGCTGCTACCTAAAGTCTTAGTACAAAAATACACTGAAAGTATGACAAAATGGAATAAGGCAATTTCAAAATGACATTAATGATTTAGCTTTTGCCCTTTGATAAATTGCTTTACATTTCTTGGATTTCTTCATGAAGAAAATGATGGAATATATAATCGTTCCAGCATATATCTCAGACTTCGTTGACCAATTTGTAAACTTCAGCCTCTAAAATCAACCTCTGAATTTATCAGTTTTCTGGTTTCTCTTAAGAAACTGAGTCAGCATTTCATCTTGCCATCATTAGATCCCCATCTAGTGGTCGTAACAGCCAATTGCACATCTTTACGTCTTTATTTTTGGTCCCTAGAAAAAAACAGGGAAAGTAAAAATGAATGCTGAGGATGAATACCACCAAGGCAATTCATGATTTGAGCTCTGAGTTAGCTCTTGAAATACAGTGACAAATCTAGATTACTAAAGAATAATTGGATGAATTTTTTAGGCTGAAAGTATTCCATACTCTAAAGTTCTGAATTGAGAAGGAAGTGAGCTTGGCATTCTTGGGCCAAGAAAACAATTGTTTTGGTGGAGTGGAAGGTCGGTGTAGTGGCATGACTGATAGGGACCTGGAACAGTGGACGGGAGAGCTTGGTTCTGACATGACAGTTTCCTAAAATGGCAAATTCTGTTACTGAATCAGTGGCCTGAGTCAGTGGGGTTCCCAGTCACATTCTCAAAAGCAGTGTGAACCTGAATTCTTTCTCTCTGGGCTTAGAGACAATTGACTGGCGCTTGTCTTAAAGGTTCTTATAGAGCTGTCATCTTTCTCCCTACTATTCTGAAGGCTGTGTGGCATGGGGGTTAAATGTGTGGGTTTGAAATCATGCAAGTCACTTTGTATTCTTGAGAAAGGTATTAACTTTAGTTTCCTTATTTGTAAAATGGCAAGAGGGTGCTGGGTGCAGACAGGAATAGTACGTACTCCATAGGGTGGGTATGAAGATTGAATAGTGTAGCCTGTGCATAGAACCTGGTATAATGCTTGGTGCAAAATAGGTGCCCAATAAGCCAAATCAGTGTCAGTGCCTTTCTTTCTTCCCTGCATCACTTTATTTCCCTCTGCTCTGTATCTCTGAGTTGCTATTTTTTTTTTTTTAACAAAGATCTCTTTTGTGGCATACTTGTGTAAGAGGATGTCAAACACAACTGTTCCTCTGGTCTGAAAGTTTTAGGGCAAGTCCCAGAAGCCAAGAGCTGCAGGCGCAACATTACAAGCACAGAGGCTATGAAACCAGCTGCGGTCCTTTGCTCAGCAGCAACTGAGCAGGTCCCTGAGGAAAGGCCCAGAATACACAGGGTGTTTCCGAGGCTGGTAGAGAGCTGCCCATGTGCCCACCCACAGCGAGGAGGGAGGCTGTCCCTTCACCAAAGAGAAAGCCTGAGAAAACTCTCCTGGAAAATCTGACATGGGTTCTCTGAAGTTTGAGGAGCCAGCTGTAAGTCAGCTGAAAAGAACTTTTGCCAAGAAGACATTCTGCCAGAATGAGGAATCTATAGCAGGAAGGGGCTGGAGATACTTTGTTGAAAACAGAACCTGAGTTGGGAGTAGGGGGCAGGAAGCTTGTAAACAGTCAGCTGACAGACCAGCCACACCCGGGATCTATGGTCTCCAGGCAGAGGGTTCTCAGAAGAACCCAGAATTACATACATATATATATATATATATGTATATAATCCATATATTATATATATGTATACATATATAGATATATAAAACAGTAGGTCCTTGCTATTTATCTGTTTTATATATAGTAGTGTGTATCAGTTAATCCTAAACTCCTAATTTATCCCTCCCTTCCCTGCCGTTTCCCCTTTGGTAACCGTAAGTTTGTATTCTATGTCTATGAGCCTATTTCTGTTTTGTAATAAGTTCATTTGTTTCATTTTTTTAGATTTCACAAGTGAGTGATATCACATTATGTTTGTCTTTGACTTACTTCACTCAGTATGGTAATCTCTAGGTCCATCAATGTTGCTGCCAAATGGCATTATTTAATTATTTTATTATGGCTAATAATTCCATTGTAGATAGATAGAAAGATAGATGATAGATAGATAGACCACATCTTCTTTTAGAGGTCAATATTCTTAGGTGAATTTGTACCTGAATAAAAGACTAAATCCAAGGAATCTTTAATTATCAGGTGTGATGGAAGTGGCAGAATTGGGCAACGATGACCTTGGGAACTCTCTCTAGGTTGTCTGGCCAGTAAGTCAGCTGGGGTTTGGGGCACCCCTTCTCCAGTGGTCAGTGGGATGTGCCTCTGGCACGCTTCCATGAGGGACAGGGCTGCAGTATGCCATGGGCCCACAGTCTGCAGGTGCTGGCTGCCTGCTTCTTCAGCGAGCTCCCAAGAACAGCTGGCACCCAAATCCACACTGCCAGATGGCCAGTTTATTTGCAGACTTGCCCTGAAAGAAGGGGGAGTGTTTGGGGGCCAGGTTGCTGTCCTGAAACACAGAGCCACATGGTGAGGTCACCTGTAATGCTCTGGTCTTGCCCATCTCTCCTAAGGACAACAGGAGGGAGAAAGACTTATATTTTCTTTGTTCTTGCTGATCCTCATTTTGTAAGTTTCCTCCTTTTTCTATTTACTCTATTGATCTTTTCCAATGAGATGCACCCAAGCCCTGGAATATGACTTTGAAGGAAACTAGTTGCCTCACATGACAATGGGTTAGTGTTAACTAAAAAGGAGGTTTTTTATTATCTACCACTGTACCAATTTTCTGCCAAATGGTTTGACCTGCATAAAGATTTAGAAGGCAGTTTGCTCAGATCTGTGGGTGACATGAAGCTGGGAGAGAGATGGGTAGAGATAGAGAATACCTGGATGGCAGAACAAAAATTCTTAAAGATTTCACCATATACACTAAAGAGAAAGTATAGCAAAGTCAAATATAAATTCATTCATGTTAAAAATACTACAAAGTACAAATGGGAGAACTTACCTTAATAGGGATTCATGTGAAAAATAACTGACAGTTTAGTAGATGCAAGCTCCAAATGAACCAATAGTATAATGCAGACGACAAAGAAGTTAGTTCTACCTTAGGTGTTGGGAAAACCAGGAACAGTTAGTTCCCCAAGTTCACTGGCTGGCCCAGATCTGGAATATCCTACACTCTTCTGGGAGCCATGTTTTTAAAAGGTCAATGACAACTTGATGAGGAGTAAGAATAATAGGGTAGTATCTCATGAAGAAAAGTTTAAAGAACTGAATATATTTAGTCTGAAGACAAGATTTCATTGTCACGGAATGGCTCTTTTTAAAATTTGAAAGGCTATTATCCAATCACTCAATAAAACATTCATGTTTATATTGAAGAAAAAATATATATACTTTTTCATGGAGTGGAACTATACAAACTGATTAAAGTCACAGGAAAGTGATTGTTAGAACCAAAGAAAAAACAAAATAACAAACAGAGATTTTCAGACATTAATTTTTCCAAAATTGTGACAAATTTCTTCACAGAGAAGTGCCCTCCTCTAGTGCTGGGGTCCTGAAAGCAGAGACTGGGGGCTGGGCCTCACAGAGGACAGTCCTGGAAGGAAGGTCTCTGAGTTGTGCCAAGTGCTTTGTGGCAGAGATTGCTAGTTGCCTATCCAGTGTAAATACATTCTCCCTTTTTTTAATCAAAAAAATAGAGAACCATGATTCCATATGAGGCAGCAATACCCCCAGTCAAAAACTTAATTTCCCAATCCCTTCCAGTTTATAGGGCCACATATCTAAGTTCAGGACAAAAAGTTGTGAACGGAAGGGATTTACATGACTTCTGGGAAGACTAAGGAGAATTGATTAGCTGGGAAGTATACTTTTTTGCCCTTTCTCCTTTCCTCTGCTAGATGCAATGGCTGGCTCTCCAGCAGCCATATTGGACCACAATATGACATTGAGTATAGAAGTTATGCTCCAGGTTGGTATAGCAAAAAGATAAAAAAGAAACATGAGGAACTAATTTTGACAGATCTGATGTTCAGTACATATTTATTGGATATTTATTATGCTTCAGGGCAGTGTTCTAAGCAGTTGGTAAAACAGGATCTGTCCTCATCAATCTTAAAAAAGTGAGGGAACCAGGGATACTTACTATATTATACAAACTCTGGAGGTATGGGGCATTTACATAGAATGAAATGAGGCCCTCTGAAATTGTACAAAGGAGAAGTCCTGATGGGAGCTTACATTGTAGTAGTGTACTTTTAATCTTGATTGGATAGCTAAGAACAGTGAGATGTACAGATATTCAGTTATTTCCCAAGAGTACTCAAAAGGTTGGGATTCAATCCTAATCTTGTCTTGGAATCTTGTCTGATTCCAAGACACCTTTCTTAACCACTTATGTCAACTGGTTCAAAGGCGGTAGGAGAAGGACAGGAGCATATGCAGAGAAACAGAAAAAGAACCAGGAGAATGTGACATTTTAGAAGTACAAGAGAGGGAGGCAGAGAATTACAAGAAAGAGAAGGGATAAAGAGAAGTTAAGGAAGATGAGGACTGATAACAGGCAAGAGGATTTGGAGAGTACTCATTCTTGACCTTTAAGAGATCAATTTTAGTAAGAACATTCCTAGCCTACTTTAATTCTCTAAACTTGAATCTTTTTTCTCTCATAACAGGTTTATAAAATCTTTCATTTTTATATGTCTATTATTGAGATTTATGTTAAAAATAGACTTCAGCAACTGTTCAGTAGTATAATTATTTCTATGACATCAGTAGTACATCCAGTACCAGTTTCTTTTGTTGTCAATCTACCAAATGCCACCAAGAATGTCACATTGTACAGTGGTGGCAGCTGTTTTGCAGACATTTAAGTATAGAACTGAGATGTTTTTCACAAACAACTTCTTAAATTCACATCCATGGACCTGGAAGGTGTTTGTGCACCATATGCTTCTTTTTCTTCAACTGTTAAGTGATAAATAACATTGTCAAAATCACTACTGAGAAGTACACACTCTCATTTTATTCTGGTGGGTATGGATATTATGTTTCTAAAAATGTTTCTTCCTATGGATTTGTCTTCATAGTTCAGAAGAAAACTGGCCTTTTGTTTGTCAAGGAACTGTGGTAAGCTGTAAACATCTCCAGAAACTCTTAAGATTTAAAATATATTTCCTAAAATGATCTGAGTTTGAAAGATAAAATGGAAGGAAAGGCAAGGTAAGTCACAGAGTAAACGATCTGCTACTGTTCTTCAACCTCATCTTGTCTTCTTCCACGCCTCTCACTGTCTTCCTCACCTCTGTATGCTGACGCTACTGTCGACTAACAAAGATGTACAATTTAAGAGTTGTGAATTAAATTTTATTTGGGGCAAAATGAGGACTGCAGCCCAGGAGGCAGCATCTCAGATAGCTCTGAGAAACCACTCCAAAGCAGCAGTGTGGGAAGGTCAACATATAAGGTTTTGGTGAAGGGGGAGTTCAATACCATGAAGCACTCATTTTACAAACGGTTTTTTGTTAGTCATGAAACTCTGATGTCACCATGAAGGGATTTAGGTCAGTTCAGTCGCTCAATCATGTCCAACTCTTTGCGACCCCATGGACTGCAGCACGCCAGGCCTCCCTGTCCATCACCAACTCCCAGAGTTTACTCAAACTCATGTCCATTGAGTTGGTGATGCCATTCAACCATCTCATCCTCTGTTGTCCCCTTCTCCTCCTTCCTTCAATTTTTCCCAGCATCAGAGTCTTTTCCAAGGAGTCAGTTCTTTGCATCAGGTGGCCAAAGTATTGGGGTTTCAGCTTCATCATCCATCCTTCCAATGAATATCCAGGACTAACTTCCTTTAGGATGGACTGATATGATCTCCTTGCAGTGCAAGGGACTCTCAAGAGTATTTTTCATCACCACAGTTCAAAGGCATCAATTCTCTGGCACTCAACTTTCTTTATAGTCCAACTCTCACATCCATATGACTACTGGAAAAACGATAACCTTGACCAGACAGACCTTTGTTGGCAAAGTAATGTCTCTACTTTTTAATATTCTGTCTAGGTTGGTCATAACTTTTCTCCCAAGGAGTAAGCGACTTTTAATTTCATGGCTGCAGTCACCATCTGCAGTGATTTTGGAGACCAAAAAAATAAAGTCTGCCACTGTTTCCACTATTTCCCCATCTATTTGCCATCAAGTGATGGGACCGGATGCCGTGATCTTAGTTTTCTGAATGTTGAGTCTTTAAACCAACATTTTTACTCTCCTCTAGAGGCTCTTTAGTTCTTCTTTACTTTCTGCCCTAAGGGTGGTGTCATCTGCATATCTGAGGTTATTGATATTTCTCCTGGCAATCTTGATTCCAGCTTGTGCTTCATCCAGCCCGGCATCTCACATGATGTACTCTGCATATAAGTTAAATAAGCAGGGTGACGATATACAGCCATGATGTACTCCTTTCCTGATTTGGAACCAGTCTGTTGTTCAATGTCCAGTTCTAACTGTTTTGCTTCCTGACCTTCATACAGGTTTCTCAAAAAGCAAGCTGGTGATCTGGTATTTCCATCTCTTTCAGAATTTTCCACAGTTTGTGGTGATCCACACAGTCAAAGGATTTGGTATAGTCAATAAAGCATAAATGGATGTTTTTCTGGAACTCTGTTGCTTTTTCGATAATCCAATGGATGTTGGCAATTTGATCTTTGGTTCCTCTGCCTTTTCTAGATATGAGGAGATGCAAGGATTGAGATCATAAAATTTGTTCCTAAAAACATCTAACTATCTAAAAACCTGTCCCACCAGATTCCCTGGAGCACAGAGTGCCTCACTTCACCTTGAACTCTCTCAGGGATTGTTGAAGGTCAACAGCTATAGCAGCTCGGGGTTCAGTCTCCATAGAGGCAGATGGCAAATTCATTTGTTGTTCAGTCATTGGCAATGCTCTTGGAAAGTGCCAATATGTAGCTGACACTACCCAATGTAAAAAGGGAAAGTTTATTTCCATATTTAGCGATGAAAATGAAGGCTCTTCAGCATAGCTGGGGTTAATGCCATGAAATATTTCTTGGAAGAGAAAGACAACAATTATTCTGGATTTGATGAATAAGGAGGAGAGTAGTGTTAATAACATGTCATGAGCCCACGAGGTAACAAATGAAGAACTGTAGAAAGAGATACTTGTTTTCTCCGAAATAGTTTGTGAAAGGGCCCTGTATGTAAATGTGCCCTGAGGATATGTAATAAACATGGGAAGTGAGAAACTCTGTCTCTGTCCTGAGAATGCAACCTGTGCCAGCTTCCCTCTTGGGCTGTGATTACTTCCTACAATGGTGATTGATCTGGTTAGAGTCTAGGTGGGGATAAGTTGATCAAACTAGGAGTCAATGGTATTAAGACCCTGGCTATTCCACTGCATATGCACCTGCTACCTGTCAGTACACAGAGAGACAGACCTGGCCGCCAAGCATGTACCTGCCTCTGGCTCTAGCCACCACTGTCACTTGCCTCATCTCCTGCCACTGGACGCCAACAGCTATTGTAGCCACTGTGAACCTCACATAGTTATTGCCACCAAGCTGTGCACGCTTAGTGCTAAGTCATGTCTGACTCTTCGAGACTTACAGACTGTAGCTTGCCAGGTTCCTCTGTTCGTGGGATTGTCCAGGCAAGAATACTGGAAGGGGTTGCCGCTTCCTTACCCAGGGGAATCTTCCTGACCCAGGGATGGAACTCAGGTCTCCTGCACCGCAGTCAGACTCTTTACCATCTGAGCTTGCCACCAAGATTACATGCAAAGATTACAATGTCATGGACAACAGCTGCCTGAGCTGACAAAATCCCATGCCCCTCCATGAGACACCACATGCCCCCACACTTAGCACCCCTCACCACTCTATCTGTGGCCAGCACACACTCTAGTTCCTACCTGCAGATGAAAGTCTTTCCTTACCTAAATCAATCATGTCTGGAAGAGGTGACTGCTTCTTCAAATCACAGATGCCTGTGGTAGGTTATTGGGTCATGAAGACTCAAGAAAATACAATGCCTCCAAAGGAGGCAAACAACAAACGAGTAACCAATCCTCAAGAAATGAAGATTCACACATTGCCTGACAAAGAATTTAGAATAATTATCCTAGAAAAGTCCACAGAGGACTTCCCTGGTTGTCTGATGGTTAAGACTCGCTACTTCCAATGCAGGGTGCATGGGTTCAGCTTCTGGTTGGGCAACTAAGATCCCACATGCTGCATGGTACAGCCAAAAAAGAAGAAAAATAATAAAGAAGCTCAGAGAGCTATGAGAAAACATTTAGCAAAATCAGGAAAACAACACAAGAAATGAATGAAGAGTTCAACAAAGATAGAAAATAAGAAAGAACCAAACAGAAAGTGTGACACTGAAGAATACAATGACTGAACTAAAAAAAAAAAAAAAAGTAGTGGGAAATTTCAACTACAGAATTGATCAGGCAGAAGACAGTATCAATGAACTCTAGGACAGATCAAATGAAATCATTTAATCAGAAGAGAATAAAGAATAAAAAGGAATGAAGAAAGCTTCTGAGACTTAGGGGATACCATCAAGTGAGCCCATATTTGCATTCTGGGAGTCCCAGAAGAAGAAGAGAGAGAGGACAGAAAGCTATTTAAAGAAATGGTGGCTGAGAACTTCCCAAATCTGGGGAGAGACATGGACATCCAGGTACATGAGGACCAAATTTCTCCAATCAGTTTTGACCCCCTGAAACTTCAATGAGGCATATTATATCAACAATCAAAGAAAAACAGAGAATCTTGAAAGCAGCAGGAGAAAAGAAGTTCATCACACACAAGGGGGACTCCCATAAGGTCATCAGGGCAAGGCCAGGAAAGTGGATATATGTAGATATATCTACAGTTCTGTTTCACTTTTTAAAGTTGTAAGTAAATAATCAAGCTTTATGGAAGATAAACGTTGTATTACTTCAGTCATTTTACTGAAGACTGCCTGTGAGCAATCTCATTTAATCTTCAGAAAGAACCCCATTATTATCCTCATTTATCCATATATTCAGAAGTGAGGTGTGGAGACTTTAAATAACTTACGTGTGATCACAAGACTGTAATTATCTGAGACAGGATTAAACTCGGAAGCTTGACTCCAGAGGCCATGCATTCAGCCTTTTAGAGCTGGTTTCAAACACAGGCCTGTCTGAGCCTGCAACCTTCAGTCCTATACTATCTAGATTTTTTTCTTGGGATGTGGAAAGAAGGGATCCTTTAGGCCTGAATGGCATTTTGGAGATAGTTTCAAGGCTTGATAATTTTGCTGGAGCCTTATTCTACATACCTTTTCTTGTTGGAAATTAAATAATTGATCTTAAGGCAAAATCATGATTTTTTCAGTAAAAACTTTGGCTACATCTTTACATCATACTTATTAGAAAGGGCCACAATGTAAGTTAATACCAGCATGAATACATTTTGGATGATTTGTTGCTAGAGTCAGAGGAATGAGCTTCATTTGTTCATGTGTGCTCAAAGATGTGAACATAGCAGATTGATGATCGCCAGGATCCTTTTACTGGGAGGATAAGAAACAGTATTGGAAAAAAATCAAGGATTTTCACAAATTTATTCTGGAATCTCAGAGAAGAAGTAAGGCTCAAAGAATAGTTTATAATGCATTAGCCATAAAGCTCACTAGCAGGAATGAAATGTATACAGTGTTTATGATAAAATGCTTGTTGTTAGGAGCTGTCCTTTTGGGCACCTATTGGTGTAATCCAAACTTCTCGTGTCCATCAGTCCTGTGGACAGAATGACAGAGCGATACCTTATTCTGACAAGTTCTCTCTGTTCCTGCTGGTTACAGTATCTGAGGCAGAAATTTCAAATGTAGTTTGTATTGCTGCCTGACTTGGGTGCTAGAACACATTGTCAGATATTTCTGTTATCTTTTAGTTCCTGAAGAAATATGCCTTCTTTTCTCCCTGATTCTTATCATTTATTTTTATTTATTCATTTTTGTTGGCCATGTCACGAAGCATGTGTGATCTTAGTGCCCCATGCAGGGATTGAACTTGTACCGTCTGCATTGGAAGGGTGGAGTCTTAGCCACTAGACCACAAGGGAAGTCCCAGAACGATGCTTTATTTGAGACATCTATTTAAATGTTATTACTATTTTATTCTCCTTCAAGAATTCAGTCTATTTTTAAAAACATCAAACAACAACAACAACACCAAACAAAAACTGCCACCCGAGAATACTTTACCCAGAGAGTGACATCAGCAAGATGCCAAAGTAAGTAGTTTCCGACTTTGGTCCCCCTCACAGAAAGAGCAGTTAGTAACTATATACAGACAAGAAGGCTTTGTGAAGATCTCAGAGCTCAGAGTGAGGCTAAAGCACCCTGTTGGGTCACAAAAAGTCATTAGAAGGGCTCAAGAGCAGAAGCTTCACTTCGACTGCATAGCCCCTCCCTTGCTCCTGCTGCTGCTAAGTCACTTCAGTCGTGTCCGACTCTGTGTGACCCCATAGATCGCAGCCCACCAGGCTCCTCCGTCCCTGTGATTCTCCAGGCAAGAACACTGCAGTGGGCTGCCATTTCCTTCTCCAATGCATGAAAGTGAAAAGTGAAAGTGAAGTTGCTCAGTCGTGTCCGACTCCTAGCAACCCCATGGACTGCAGCCTACCAGGCTCCTCCAGCCATAGGATTTTCCAGGCAAGAGTAGTGGAGTGGGGTGCCATTGCCTTCTCCCTTAGCCCACACTAAAAGAGTCTCCCAGGGCCTCCAGTTACTCCAGTGGGACAGTAAAGAGCCCAAAGTGACCATCCAACTTCTCCAGAATTCCAGGACATTTCTTCGGGGGCTCACTTAGTGCCTAATGTATCACTGGGGGGATCAGTTAAAAACAGAGAAGGGGAGGCAGGGCTCAGAGTGATGAATGTATGGATCTTGGCAGGCTGTTTCTGCTACCAGAGGCACCTGAATAGGGATTCCCACCAGTGGTTAGGTTCACCTGCAAAGCCAAGCTGGTGGAGAGCTTAGCTGACAGTCTGCTTGATTTGGGTCTCCAACCAGCAGGCTGACCATCCCAGGGAGCCCATTCTGGATCACTGCCTGGATATGGAGGCAAGTCATCAACTTATCCCACCTGCTGAGATTAGCCTCAAGCCCTGCCAAATGAGGATGCCTGGCCAGTCAGTGGGCAACTGTGAAGCATATCGTACCAGGACAGGAAGCAAGTCAGCAGCCCCAACCAGCTGCTGAGAAAGGCAGAAGGAGGGGACCAATTCCTCAAATGCACAGATGCCAACATAAGTATATAGTGATCACCAAGAATCAGGTAACCATGACACCACCGAAGTAGATGAATGTGATCTAATAACTGACCCTAAGGAAAGGAAGATCTCTGAACAGCCTGATAATGAATTCAGATAATGAATAAACGAATAATGAATAAATTCAGTGAATTACAAGAAAACACAGATAGATGACTAAACTAGATTAGGAAAGCAATGCATACACAAAATGAAAAGTTCAACAAAGGAATAGAAACCATTAAAGAAAACCCACAGAAATACTAGAGCTGAAAAATAGTGAAAGAACTGAGGAATTCAATAGGGATCTTTGTTAGCAGATGCAACCAGAAGAGGATTCCTCGGAAGCGGAATCAATGAACTTCACGGCAGGTCATTTGAAATTATCCAGAAGAGCAAAAAGAAAAAGGAAAAGGAAAAAGTGTGAGAAAACCTATGTGAATTATACGATACTATCAATAAAAATAAATCTATGCAAAAAAAAAATCTACGCATTATTTGAGTCACAGAAAGGGATGAGAGGGAGGTATCCTGTTAGAATTGCTATTATCAAAAAGACAAGATAGGTGTTGCTGAGGAATTAGAGAAAACACTTGTGAACTCTTGGTGGGAATGCAGACTGGTACAGTCATTATGAACAGTGGCATGGAGGTTCCTAAAAAATAAAAAATATAGCTACCATATGATCTAGCAATCCCACTTCTTATTTTATATCCAAAGAAAATAAGATCATATCCCAAAGACATATCTGCACCCTTCTGTTCACAGCAGCCTTATTCATAGTAGCCAAGATGTGGAAGCAACCTATGTGTCTGTCAACAGATGAATAGATAAAGAAAACATCATATGTGTCACATTTTACATATATCACATTATACATATATATACAATAAATATATGTGAATACACACAACGGAATATTATTTAGTCTTAAAGGAGGAACGTCTGCCACTTATGATAGGGATGAACCTAGAGGAAATTTTGCCAAGTAAGATAAGCCTGACACAGAAAGACAAATATCATACAATCTCACCATGATGTGGACTCTAAAAAGAGTCAAACTCATAGTAACAGAGAGTAGAATGGCAATTACTACAGTTTGGGGAGTGAGGGAAAAGGGAGATATTGATCAAATGGTACAAACTTTTCAGTTATAGGGCAAACTTTTGCAGACCCAATGTATAGCATGGTGACTGATAAATAAAAATGTATGCTTGAAGTTTGCTTAGAGAGTAGATCTCAAGAGGTCTTACCAAACTAAAAAAAAAAAAAAAAAGATAACTGTGGGTGATGATGACTACGGTAACAAGGCAGATTGTGGTAATCATTTCACAACATATACAACGTGTCAAAATATCATGGTGTATACTTTATGCATTTATATACAATTTGTCCAAAATAAATAAAAAACACTTTAAGTACTATTGAATTCAGGATGGAGTTTCCTGGGTTTTTGTTGTTGTTTTACTTTTTATCATTTCAACCAGCGGGATTACAGGTACATCTCTCTTTCACTAGCAAAGAGGAAGAAACTAGCAAAGCCTGCTGTTGGTTAGCCTGCTGACTGCTGCACTGGAAGCTGGGTTCCTTTGCTGTGAGGACAGGTTCAGTGAGAGGAGAAAGGGAGGAAGGATCTCTTGCCTTCTTCAAGTCAGGCACCGGATACATTGATGTGTTACCTCATTTAATCTTCATAGCTCTAAGGTAAACATTTTTAGATCTTCTCTAAAGATCTAGAGTTTTTATATTAGTGACCTGGAATATCAGAGGAGTTAACAACATTCTTATGGTTACACTGTTAGAATCGAGCCAGAACATAGGTTTTCTTCCCCCTTATTTTTAAACATGTTTTTTGGCAGGACCACGGTAGAGCCAGAAGAGAAAGGAGTTTTATTAATGGGGAGGGCCTCACAGGCAAACTCAGACCAGAAACTATTTATTATCTCACTTACTGTTGCAGAAAACTTCAAACACATTCCCACTACAGTAGTACACAGGACATGGAAATTGAATTCACATCTCCTGCAGAGCCAGCACTGCTTTCTTCTATAGCAATTAGGTCCTGCAACAAAAATAGCAAGGAAAACGGCAACACAGTAGCTGAACTCTCAGTGGCTGGAGTAAAGTACCTCTGGAAGGAGAACACAGGAAAAGTGGCAGCCTGGTTAACAGGGCAGGTCAGGACAAGTGACTGGATCAGTATGGATACAAGTGGCATGTCCGCATTGGCAATCCGGACAGGGACCCAGGCTGGAGAACTAGGCTGACAAAAGAAGTGGCTCCAGGCAACGACAAAAATATCAAGCCTGCTTCTCTTTTTAAAGGGCTCTGTAAGTCCATTTGCCAAATGTATTTTCTAACTTTCAGAATATTATATATGAGTCATTTGCGAAGAGTGATTTTGATTTCATACTTCTGTAATATTTAAGAGTATCCTCCACTTATTCTCAGGAAGACGTGACTGAATTTGAGTGGATCCAATGACACTGACAACTGCAATGTCATCTCTCACAGAACCATGCCTTTTCGAGGTATTATTCTATCCTTCTATCCTTCCCATTTCAGTGAGTCAATCTTTGCTTAGACACAATTTCTTGTGCAATGTGACTTGAGGCTAAATGACTTATTAGGAATGTCTTTGTAGTCCTTTCCTCAAACCGTTCCCTTTCATCTGTAATTTCCTAGCCCTTAAAATGTTTAATTTTCACCTTTAAAATCTACTGATACACACAATTATACAGATGTGTCTTAAAAACATTATGGTAAGTGAAAGAAGCCTTACAGAAAAGAGTCCATACTCTATGACCCCAATTATGTGCAATTCCAGAGAAGGCAATGGCACCCCACTCCAGTACTCTTGCCTGGAAAATCCCAAGGATGGAGGAGCCTGGTGGGCTGCAGTCCATGGGGCTGCTAAGAGTCGGACACGACTGAGCAACTTCACTTTTACTTTTCACTTTCATGCGTTGGAGAAGGAAATGGCAACCCACTCCAGTGTTCTTGCCTGGAGAATCCCAGGGACGGGGGAGCCTGGTGGGCTGCTGTCTATGGGGTAGCACAGAGTCGGACACGACTGAAGCGACTTAGCAGCAGCAGCAGAGTAAGCAAAATTAATTTATGGTAGAAAAAATTTAAATAATTTGTCTCTGGGAGTGGGAACAGGGGTTTTGAAGGTGCATGAGGAAACTTTCTGAGGTGAGGCTGATGTCATATATCTTGATAGGGGTGTGGGTTACAAAGGAGTTTGCATTGTTTAAGACTTGGTGAGTGTGCCCTTTCAATGTATATAAATTTAATATATATAAATTTGCATAAGATAGTGCAAATAAATGTTAGACTCTAGTTAATTATATACATGCTGAAGTATTTAAGGGGAAGTGTATTGATATCTTCACTTTACTTTGAAATACATTGAACAGTAAGACTGATAAAAGGCTAGATAAAAGGAGGACTAGATAAAGAGGTATGTGAGGAAGCAAGTATGATAAATATTAATGATAGTATTTAAATGATGAGATATATCAATGTTTGCTGCAAAATCCTTTTAATTTTGCTTTTTGTTTGAAATTTTTTCATACTAAAATATTGGAAGGAATCAAAGATAATTTAATTTTTGTGATTTAAAAATTGCACTTGATCTTCATTTGCAAAATCAAGATAAAAAAGATTTAAAAGGTACACACATCAGAATGGATTTCCCTGGTGGCTCAGATGGTAAAGAATCTGCCTACAATGTAGGAGACAAAGGTTCAGTCCCTGGGTCAGGAATATATCCTGGAGAAGGGGATGGCAACCCACTCCAGTATTTTTGACTGGAGAATTCCATGGACAGAGGAGCCTGGTGGGCTACAGTCCGTGGGGTCATAAAGAGTCAGACACGACTAAGTGACTAAGCACAAGCACATACATCAGAATATCATGAGACCTGAATTAAGAATCACTCTTGTAGATGCAGAATTATATATCTTTATACTTTTCAATGAGCTTTCCAGGTGGCGCTAGTGGTAAAGAACCCACCAGCCAATGCAGGAGATGTAAGAGATGCAGGTTTGATCCCTGGGTCGGGAAGAGCCTCTGGAGTAGGGCATGGCAACCCACTCCAGGATTCTTACCTGGAGAATCCCATGACCATGAAGCTTGGCAGGTTACAATCCATGGGGTTGCAAAGAGTACAAAACAGCTGAAGTGACTTAGCATGCACCACAAGCACATCTTCCAATACTGAGCACTTTATTCTTAATTTTTAGAAAGCTAGTTTGAAGGAGAAAAGCAGAGCAGTATATTACACATTCTCTAAGACAGTCCCCAGTATCCCTATCTCCTGGTATTCATATCCTGTGTAATCAATCTCTCTGCCTTGAGTGTGGGCTGGATTTACTGATTTGCTTCAACAAATAGAACAAGGTAGAGGTAGTTGAGATTATCCTGAGAATAGATTATAAAAAGACTGTGGTTTCCATCTTGGGCACTCTCTGGCTTTCTCTTTTTCAAGTCACCATGCCATGCTGTGGGAACACTCAGGCAGCTTATGGAGCGGCAGACCACGGCGAGGAAGAAAGGCCTGTGGCAACTATGTGAATAAGCCTGGAAGCAAATCTTCTGAGGCATTCCAGCAGCCATGCTACTGAGCTTGGAAGTGGATCCTCTGGCCCCAGTTGAGCCTTCAAAGGATCATAGCACCAGCTGACAGCTTAATGCAAGCTCAAGAAGAAACCTGGGTCATAACTACCCTTCTAAGCTGCTACCAAATCCTGACCCACAGAAACTGTATAAGATAATAAATATTTGTTGTTTTGGGCTTCCTGGGTAGTGCTAGGGTAAAAAACCTGCCTGCCAATCCAGGAGACAGATGCAGGTTCAATCCCTGGGTTGAAAAGTTCCCCTGGCAAAGTGCATGACCACTCCAGTATTCTTGCCTGGAGAATCCCACGGCAGAGGAGCTCAGAGGGCTACAGTTCATAGGATCTAAAAGAGTTGGACAGGACTGAAGTGACTTAGTGCACACCTACTGGTTGTTTTAAGCTGCTCACTTTGGGGTAATTTATTTTGCAGAAATAACTGTTTTCCTTTGCCCCTTCTCTTCTATCTCCTCTTCCTGCTCTTCTTCTGTCTTTTTTGGGGGACACCATGTCCTAAGCATTATTCTGGATGCATTTACCTATATTCACCCATTTCATTGTTACTAGATGCCTTTGTGTTAGCATTATTTCTATATTAAAGGCAAAGAAGCTCAAGCTAAACAGCATGCTCAAAGGTAAGCACTTACTGGGACAGACTTTTAACCCGAGTCTTTATGATTCCAAAGCCCATGCCTTCTCCCTGGTGTCACAGAGCCCTCAGGCCCCACAGTCTGCCATCTGCATGGTTGCCCAGTGCATGCCCAGTATCTGGCCGAGGGACTTCACTGGTGTGAGGACTCCAGAACCTTCTTTCCTATTTAGCTCATTAGGCTGTTCAGATCTAGTTTTAAGGATTCCTATTTGAAAAGAGAGTGTGGAACGATATTCTAAACTTAGCTGAACAGAGCATACCAAAATACTGAAGAGCAAGAACTAGATGAATACAAAGGATAACACACATTTATTCAGTCTCCTGCATTCCAGGAATTGTGATCATAAACATATTACAGAAAAGACTTCTTTTCCAAATTCTGAGCTATCTGAAAGTTCAAATAGTTGGACTTGTTTTTTCACTCTGCGTGGGAAATAAAGATAAACAGAGAAGCTTTTATTAGACTTCAGATACATAGGTGCACATGCATTTTCTGTGACACATTTTCTTGGGGTCATCAAAATTCAGGTCAACCTCTATCTTTCACAGTTTTAGGACAGGAAACTATAAGATTTTCTTAGTGCTTTTTGAATTACTGAAGACTTAAAACTCAGCATTCAAAAGACCAAGATCATGGCATCTGGTCCCATCACTTCATGGCAAATAGATTGGGAAAAAATGGAAACTGTGATAGGTCTTACTTTCTTGGGCTCCCAAATCACTGCAGACAATGACTGCAACCATGAAATTAAAAGACGCTTGCTTCTTGGAAGAAAAGCTATGACCAGCCTAGACAGCATATTAAAAAGCAGAGACATTACTTTGCTGACAAAGGTCTGCAGAGTCAAAGCTATGATTTTCCATTAGTCATGTATGGAAGTAAGAATTGGACCATAAAAAAGGCTGAGTGCCGAAGAATTAATGCTTTCGAACTGTGATGCTGGAGAAGTTTCTTGAGAGTCCTTTGGACAGCAAGGAGATCCAACCAGTCAATCCTAAAGGAAATCAGTCCTGAATATGCATTGGAAGGACTGATGCTGAAGCTGAAGCTCCAATACTTTGGCCACCTGATGCGAAGAGCTGACTCACTGGCAAATATCCTGATGCTGGAAAAGATTTAAGGCAAGAGGAGAAGGGGGCAACAGAGGATGGGATGGTTGGATGGTATCATCAACTCAATGGACATGAGTTTGAGCAAACTCCAGGAGATAGTGAAGGACTAGAAGCCTGGCGCTCTGCAGTCCATGGGATTGCGAAGAGTTGGACACTACTGAGTGACTGAACAAGAAAAAATTAATTTTGGCATCAATAGAATGTTTTAATTTTATACACACATACATGCACACAAGCACATATATTAGAAAATGGACATATTTATATAGCTCTCAGACATGAAATCCCTCTGGAGATACAGGTTTAGGATAGTAAGCATAAAATTTAGATCTTTCTTATGGTATTTGTCCCCAGGTCTGCTTTGGTTCAGACTCACTTGTAGTTTTTTCCTCTTTCATAAACTGAGCTTTTGAAGATTGGTAACTATGTCTTACTCAGTTTTTGGGTTCTTCAAAAAATGTAACAACCCTCTGGAAGTAAAAATAGAAGTAATACTAAAATACTTTGAAGTAGACATTTTCACCTTAGACAGGCTGAATAAAGATAAGAAAGATATACACTTCTTATTAATGGGCTGAATGTAACATATATAGTGTGTATATGAGGAATGAGGTCATAAAGCTTGTGAACTGTATAGTCAAACTGCCTAGTTTCAAACATGACTCCAGTGTTCACCAGCTGTGGGATGCTGGTTAAGCTGTTTAACTTAGTGCTCCAGTTTTCTCAACTGTGAAATGGTAATAATTATGGAATCTACTACATTCGAGGATCAAGTAAAGTAATGCATGTAAAGTACTTCACCCTGTGCCCAGCACACAAGAACTCCACAAATGGGAGAATCATTGTAATTATTAAAATATAGAGAGAACTCAGGGAGGAGGGAATTTGTGAATGAATATCTGCTGAAGTTGAAACTTGAATATTTTGGCCACCTGATGCAGAGAGCTGTCACACTGGGAAAGATTGAGGTCAGGAGAAAAGGGTGACAGCGGATGAGATGGTTGGATGGCATCACTGACTCAATGGACATGAATTTGAGCAAACTCAGGGAGATAGTGGAGGACAGGGAGGAAGCCTGGCAGTGCTGCAGTCCATGGGGTCACAAGGAGTCAGATGCGACTTAGCAGCTGAATGACAACAATGACCATGTATCATTATTCTGTGGTGTCATCTTGGGCGTATTATCTTGGATTCTCTGACCCTCAGTTGCTTTATTTGTAAGATGAGGACAAGACTCATGAAGTAAGTACTAAATGAGTTAAAGCATGTAAAGCACTTAAAAAAGCACCTGACACATAGCCAGTGTTTAATAAATTCATTCATTCACTCAACATGGACTTATTGGCACTGAATACTCAATAGCACATGCCAGGCACTGTGCTGGGTTCTGGGGAATCCTGGAGTGAATGAAACAGTCCCTGCTCTCATTGAGATTACAGTTAGGGAGGGGAGATGGAAGAACCTATTTCAGTGCAGGTTGTGATAAGGTCTATGGAAGTCATGAAGCAGGGTGAAGGGACAGAGAGTGAGAGCTGAAGCCACACTACTTTATAGAGAACGGTTACATTTGGGCAGAGACTGAAAGAAAAGAGGCAGTGAGTTATAAGCCTGCTTTGGGGAAAGGTGTTCTAGGCAGACACAACAGCAACTGCAAAGGTCCTGGGGTGGGCCCTTGTTATGCACAAGAATAAGAAGGAATCAGGGGGCTGAGCCAAGAAGGTGGGGAGAGTGGTGGGAGACGTGGGCCAAGGAGTCACGGAGGCCAGATCATGCGGGACCTGGAAGGCCACTGTTTGGAATTTGGGTTTGACTATGAGTGAGAAAGGAAGCCATTGGAAGGTTTACAGCAGACTAGTGATTTGATCTGACTTAGGTTTGAAAAATATCACTTTATAATACAAATGAATGTGCATGCAAAACAGAAACAGACTCACAGATATAAAAAACAGTAAGTAGAAGGGGAGAACCACGGGGTTGCGAAGAGTAGGACATGACTAAGCGACTTCACTTTCACTTTTCACTTTTATGCATTGGAAAAGGAAATGGCACCCCACTCCAGTGTTCTTGCCTGGAGAATCCCAGGGATGGGGTCGCACAGAGTCGGACACGACTGAAGTGACTTAGCAGCAGCAGCAGCAGTAGGGGAAGGACAAACTAGACGTATAGGGGTATGGGATTAATGGATGCAAATTACTGTGCAGAAAACAGATAAGAAACAAAGGTAGATTGTACAGCACAGGGAAATATAGCCATTATTCAATAATAACTTTTAATGGAGTATAATCTGCAACTCTGGGAGTTGGTGATGAACAGGGAGGCCTGGCATGCTGCAGTCCATGGGGTCTCAAAGAGTCGGATACAACTGAGCAACTGAACTGAACTGACTGCAAAAACACTGAGTCACTATGCTGTACTCCTGAAACTAACATAATATTATAAATCAATTACATTCCAAAAAGTGTATCACTTTGAAGGGAGGCAGTTGATGGAATATAGGTTGCTCATTCTTTTTGCTATTATTATTTGTATCTCTCTCCCTAAGAGGAAGCAGGTGTCTCTCCTTCCTTCAGAATGGATACCTGATGTCCATATCTAAAAAATGTGACTAAACTCCCCAGAGATACTGTTAAATGATGAGAGGGAGACCAGTATTTTTGAACTTTCTTATTTTCTTACAAAGTTGACTTTTCTTTAGAGCCTACTATAATTTTTTAGTTCTTGATTAAGGTATTCAAGAAGAATATGCATGGATTTTCTTTCTCAAAGAGTTGGTTCAGATTTAAAGCACAGTCATCATGTTCAGGGAAATCACTAATGACCTTGTTGATTATGCAGTGTTTGTGGATGGCCTAACACCTACTGGTACGGAAAACTGAATTTAGATGGTATACACACGTGTGTGTGTGCCTGCATATGTGTGTATGCACATATGTGTGCAGATTAACATGTGCACATATACACATGTGTATTTGTGCGCATGCATTTCAGATCCAGTGTTTATGTGTAAGTGCCCATGTGCATATGTATGGCTGGGTGTGTGCATGTGCTATACACATATGCATACACGTGCTCATTGTAAGTGTGTGCATGTGTGTGCCTTGCATGGCTGGAGTGTTATACACATACTTATGCATAGTATGTTTGGTGCAAAAGAAAGAAGAAGCTCATCACAATCTCTGTCCTTGATACACGTGCAGTCCATTTGGGGAAATTCAATACCAAAGCGGCAGTGAAATAGCACAGACATCAACGGGCCACCTTTTATCTCACTCTACAAAATGTGTCATTATCACTGAATGCTTGTGTTTATGAAGTCCTCAGATACTTTAACATTATTCCAAGTATGCTGCCATAAAATATAACCTGTGTCTCCTCCACCCATAAAACTGAAAGGTGGAATTAAGTCAGCTTTAAGTTCTTTTCTGTCTAAAGTGCTGTAATTCAAACATACACTTTTGAAATTACAATCATCATTTAAAAATTTTCAGGAAAAACAGCTCCCAGGTGACTCAGTGATAAAGAATCCACCTGCCAAAAGACGCAGGTTCGATCCCTGGGTGGGGAAGATCCCCTGGAGGGCAAGGCAACCCTCTTCAGTATTCTTCCTTGGAAAATTCCATGGCCAGAGAGGAGTCTGGTGGGCTATAGTTCATGAGGTCGCAAAAAGTCAGACGTGACTGAGCACTCACGCTGTCATCATAGTATGAGAAAGTGGCCGTGTTGGATACCCTGGCTAGGTCTCTTCGGACCAAGCTCTTTATCAGCTTCCAGAGGGTCGTGAGGCTGCAGAGTGGAGGTGGATGGCTCACTGAGAAGTGGCCAGAAGACTGCAAGAGGACTGAGGCTTCGGGCACTCAGCCAGCTGTGGCTTCTGCCAAGGTACGTCTCCATCATCGGGCTCGCCTTCACTCAACGACCCGCCTGCACTGTTCATTCTTTCATGCACTTGTTCATTCATTTTCTTTCCCCCCTCCATCCTTATTCCCTCTCCTTTCCCATTTTCTCCCTTTGCATTCACTGACTCTTTCCTCCTCCCTTTCTCTGCTGGAGGGCAGGCAAGATCAGATGCCAGATGTGCGCTGGGCCTGGTAGGATAGGCACTTTCTCTGTGTGGAGCCACATCTTTCCTATGATCTGTAACTCCTTGTTTCCACCTACAGATTACTCCTTTCTTTCCCCCCTAGTCTCTTGTTATAGATTCACAGATGCTTCATTTAACAAGAAGGAAACCTGGGCCCTGAAGGGGCTCAGTGACTCACCTAAAATCACACAGCTGCTTAAGGCATAACCACCATCCCTGAATAAAGCTTAAAAGTCACCACTTCATAGACTAAATGGCATCTTAAGGCTTCCTACCATCCAGTTAGGCAAACCCTGGAACTGCATTCAAAGTTTTCCTTGTAACTATGGAAAGAAGAAATGAGAGGCCAGATCTAGCAATTTCTGAGCTATGGTCAGAGACCAAAATACTAGAACAATGTTGATTAATAGGCCTAATGCATTTTTATTTCAACATCTCTTTTCTTAACTATGCTAGACAATTGCAATTCTACTGGATTTCTTAGTTTCATTCTTTAAAATATTGATTTACTATCACTTTTAAAAGACATGTTCAGTGTTTGAAGGACTTTAGACCTTCTAACATAATAATATTCAGCAAAAATGGAAGTACCAAGGAAATTTACAAATGAAATAACTAGTAACAGTAACTTGCACAGTACTTAGTTCATTTTAAAAACTATATGAGTGATAACTGAATGAATACTCTGTTTTTCTATGTGTATACATCTATACACATTTACGGATATTAATATGAAATTTAATTGTTAAATACACTGTTGAATCAAATTAATAACTAGTAATTGTGCGTGGTGATTTTCTTTTGGCACAGTAAGGCCCTAGTATTTCCTGCTTTCAGCTGACTAATTAAAAGGCCCCACCCCCCACCACACCTCTTGCTGTCTGGCTTGGTGATTGAGCTGTTCACCAAAGGGATATCACCTGTGAAAAGCAGATTTTGAGCCCATGTGCCCAGAAGACTGTGTTAATTTTAGGGTACCTGTTTATTGTTGGGAAAGGAGCAGTCATTTACTAAAAATGCTTCATCTGTTACAGAAAGAATCTGGTTTTCTGTGAGTTAGAAAAATAGTCCTAAGACAAATCCATAACAAGCGTAGATTCAGGCAGGTCAAACAGAACAGCAGAAACCTAGCACAGCAGCCATTTAGAAAGGAATGGGCTGTGAGCATTGGTTCTAAGTCTATAACAAGGGTAATCACTTTGGCAAGTAGTTCATTTTCTGCCCCATAAAGTCAGCTATAGATGGCTTATAAATAAATGATGGCTCATAATTCATTAAAAATTTCCTAGTAGGAAATGTTCTAAGGAAGTATGAGTTTTAAGGAGAACCTTCCAAATTCACGAAAGGTTACAGAGGGCCAGACCAGCACAAGTCCCTCCCCAAATGTTGAAATAACCAAAAGGGGGCATTTTCCTTCACTAGGACTGAAGGAAAATTCTTCCAGTCCATCTGCTCTTGGCTCGGTGCTAGGCAATACCCTTCCTCTGCAGACATTCTTCCCCCTCAGACACAAGCAGGACACTGGACTTGGAATCAAAAGAATTAAATTCAGGTTACTCCTAGTAATCTTGGGCAAGTCACTTAACGTCCTTTGTTCTCAAATGCAAAGCTGGGTAACAGTTGTATCTGAGTCACAGAGCAGTTGTAAATTCTTCTTGCCTTATTCACTCAATGAATACTTGATTGGTGATTAAAGTCCTGCCTTGTACCTGCTGCTGGGGAGGATACTAAGAATTGAACACCAAAGCCCCAATCCCTGAAGAATTCAAAGAATTCCCTGTCCAGGGCCCACCTGGGTCCAAACATCTGGGAGTGCAGCCCAAGCACTGATATCATTTACAAAATTCTCAGGTGAGCTTCGGGGCTTCCCAATGGCTGAGCAAGTGAAGAATCCGCCTGCAATGTAGGAGAGGCAGGTTTGATCCCTGGGACAGGAAATTCTCCTGGAGGAGGGCATGGCAACCACTCCAGTATTCTTGCCTGGGAAAACCCATGGACAGAGGAGCCTGCAGAGCTATGATCCATGGGATCGCAAAGAGTTGGACATGACTGAAGTGGCTGAGCACACACGCACAGGTGAGCTAAGGCTAAGGATTGCTGTGGTAGGCATGTTGAGAATTGTCCCAATGGAAGTAAACGGGAGGGACTTCATGGATGTGAGGTAGGTCTTGAAGGACAGGTTAAGAGTTTGCCAATAGAGGGAACCCAGTGAACAAAGGCAGGGGACATTTGGCCTTAAAGTTTGGAGTGGCTGAAGCCCAGAATGCATTTGCTCTGGTTCCGGAGAGGAGATAGAGCGTAAGTAAAGGCATGATGTCAGAGGAACAGAAGTGCTGTGCTATCATGAAGGCAGTGGGGGACTTTCTGGGTTTTTTATATTTATATTAATGGGGTTCAGCCCATACTATCCCCAAATAGGGTTTCCCTAATAGCTCAGTGGTAAAGAACCTGCTTGCTAATGCAGTTTGATTCCTGGGTCAAGAAGATCCCCTGGAGAAGGAAATGGCAACCCACTCTAGTATTCTTGCCTGGAAAACGCCATGGACAGAAGAGCCTGGCAGGCTAGAGTTCATGGGGTCTCAAAGAGTCAGACATGACTTAGTGAATTAACAATAACATCCCCAAATATGGCACCTTAGCATATTTAATATCTTAAGCTAAAGGGATATTTTTTTTTAATGGCAGAAGTAAGAAATTCACTCAGACCTTTCCATCCCTCTTGCCCTTCTTTCTTAAATGGGTCATAAAACACCACAGGAGAGGTACTCTCCATGTACCAGGAGATGAGATGACATTTTTATCACTGAGACAGGGAATTTGGGGCCAAGAAATCCATACAAACAAGTGTTATTAAACCAACCATTATCTTTCTAGTTACTTCTCCACCATTTACTACCTCTAGCTTGGATCCATTTATGTTACAGATTCATTACAAAGTAATTGTTTCTGGGTCTAAAAAATATAAAAGCCTCTTGTTCTGGTCACATCTTGGATCATCA
The DNA here is from genome assembly GCF_023699985.2 of Odocoileus virginianus. Lineage (NCBI taxonomy): Eukaryota > Metazoa > Chordata > Mammalia > Artiodactyla > Cervidae > Odocoileus > Odocoileus virginianus. The sequence goes on along the minus strand of NC_069684.1, from coordinate 50,761,594 downwards.
TTTTCTTGTGAAAACTCCTCAGTTCAGTTCAGTTGCTCAGTTGTGTCTGACTTTTTGCAACCCCATGGACTGCAGCACACCAGGCCTTCCTGTCCATCACCAACTCCAAGAGTTTACTCAAACTCATGTCCATTGAGTTGGTGATGCCATCCAACTTTTTCATCCTCTGTCATCCCCTTCTCCTTCCACCTTCAATCTTTCCCAGCATCAGGGTCTTTTCAAATGAGTCAGTTCTTCGCATCAGGTGGCCAAAGTATTGAACTTTCAGCTTCAGCTTCAGTCCTTCCAATGAATATTCAGGACTGATTTCCTTTAGGATGGATTGGTTGGATCCCCTTGCAGTCCAAGGGACTCTCAAGAGTCTTCTCCAACACCACAGTTCAAAAGCATCAATTCTTCAGTGCTCAGCTTTCTTTGTAGTCCAACTCTCACATCCATACATGACCACTGGAAAACCATAGCTTTGACTCTATGGACCTTTGTTGGCAAAGTAATGTCCCTGCTTTTTAATAAGCTGTCTAGATCAGTCATGCTTTTCTTTCAAGGATCAAGTGTCGTTTAATTTCATGGCTGCAGTCACCATCTGCAGTGATTTTGGAGCCCAAGAAAATAAAAACTCGCACTGTTTCCCCAATTATTTGCCATGAAGTGATGGGACCAGATGCCACGATCTTAGTTTTCTGAATGTTGAGTTTCAGGCCAACTTTTTCACTCTCCTCTTTCACTTTCATCAAGAGACTCTTTAATTCTTCTTTGCTTTTTGCCATAAGTGAAGACTCCTATGTACATGTAAAAATTTAAAAAAATGTGTATCCTTTTCTCCTGTAGATCTGTCTTTGTCAGTTTAATTTTCAGACCTAGACAGGGATTCTAAGAAGGTAAAGAAAAGAATTTTTGACAAAAAAGGAAAGCATTGATGAAAGCAAACATCCATTTACGATGAAAATGCTCAACTGGGATATAGAGGGAACATAGCTCAACATAAGAAAGACATTATATGACAAGCCCCACATATAGCATCATATTCAACAATGAAAGCATGAAAGTCTTTCCTCTGAGATCAGGAACAAGACAAGGATGCCCACTCTTGCCACTTATTCAGCACAGAACTGGAAATCCTAGCCACAGCAATCAGGCCTCAAGAAGAAATGAGACGTGCAAATCACAAAGGAAGAAGTAAAAATAACTTCATTTATGGATGATGCAATTACACACACACACACACATTTACACATATATTAAAATACTCAGTTTAACGGTGAGGACTCCACAAAGAAACAGAACTATTTAATTCAGTAAAGCTGGAAGATACAAGATCAATATACAAAAATTTAATGCTTCTGGGTTGGAAGAACGAATATTGCTAGAAGGTCCATGTCATTCAGAGCAATCTACAGAGTCAATGCCATCCCTATCAAAATTCCAGTGGAATTTGTCACAGAAATAGAACAGAATTTCTTACAGGGGAAAGAATAATCCCTCCAATAAATGGTATTTGGAAAACTGGACAGGACATGTAAAAGAAAGAAACTGGACCAGTATCTTAAAACACACACAAAAATGTATTAAATGGATAAAAGACTTGAATGTAAAATCCAAAGCCATAAAACTTCTAGAAGGAAGCATAGACATTATACTCTTGGACACTCATCTTAGCAATAGATACATACATATATATATATATGTATATATATTTTTACTCGTTCTTCTTAGGTAAGGGAAAAAAAGGCAAAAACAAATCAGTGAGACTACACAAAATTTTCCTTTGCATAGCAAAATAAACCAAAAACAAAAGGAAAAGACAAACTGTAGAATAGGAGAAAATATTTGCAAGTCATATATCTGATAAGGGGCTAACACCCACAATATTTGAAGAACTCATACCTCTCAACAGAAAAAAAAAAAATCAAGTAAAAATGGACAGAGGAACTGGATAGACATTTTTCTAAAGAAGACATACAAACGACCAACACAGGCACATGAAAAGGGGCTCAGCATCACTAATCATGAGGGAAATGCAAATCACAACCACAGTGAGATATCACCTCACACCTGTCAGAATGGCTATTATCTAAAAAGACAAGAAATAGTAAGTGTTAGTGAAGACGTAAAGAAAAGGGAATCCTTGTGCACTGTTGGTGAGACTGTAAACTGGTGTGAAAGTGAAAGTTGCTCACTTGTGTCTGACTCTCTGCGACACCATGGACTATACAGTCTATGGAATTCTTCAGGCCAGAATACTGGAGTGGGTAGTCTTTCCCTTCTCTCGGGGATCTTCCCAACCAAGGGATTGAACCCAGGTCTCCCACATTGCAGGCAGATTCTTTACCAGCTTAGTCACAAGGAAAGCCCATAAATTGGTGTAGCCACTCTGAAAAACAGTATGAAAGGTCCTCAAAAATTTAAAATAGAACTACCATATGATCTAACCATTCTTTGTCTGTATATTTATCTGAAGAAAACAAAATCACTATCAGGAAAAGAAATATACACTACCACATGCATTGCAGCATTGTATAAAATAGCCAAGACTTGAAAATCATCTAAGTGTTCATGAATGGATAAAGAAAATAGAATAGAATATTATTCATCCATAAAAAGGAAGAAAATTTTGTCATTCACAAAAACAATTATGGACATTGACAGTACTACGCTAAGTGAAATAAGTCAGACTGAGAAAGACAAATACTATATAATATCACTTGTATGTTGAATATAAATAAAACTCTGGACTCAGATACAGAGAACAGATTTGTGATTGTCAAAGAGGAGAGGTGGCAGGTGGTGATTGTGAAAGGGGTGAAGGTAGTTAAAAGGTATGAGCTTCCAATTATAAGATAAATAAGTCCCAGGATGTAATATAGAATACGGTGATTACAGTTAACAATACTGTATTGTATATCTGAAAGCTGCTAAGAAAGTAAATCCTGAAAGTTCTCGTGACAAAAAAAAAAAATTGTAACTATGTGTGGTGAAAGATGTTAATTAGACTCACTGTGGTAACCATTTCACAATGTGTGTGTGTGTATACATATATACATATATATATATATATGATATCATATATATAATCATTGTTGTATGTGTGTTTGGGTGCTAAGCTGCTTCATTCATGTCTGACTCTGTGCAACCCAATGGACTGTAGCCCGCCTGACCCTTCTGTCCATGGGATTTTCCAGGCAAGAATACTGGAGTGGGTTGCCATGCCCTCCTCCAGGGGATCTTCCCGACCTAGGGATAGAACTTGTGTGTATTATGTCTCTTGAACTGGCAGGCAGGTTCTTTACAACTAGTTCCACATGGGAATCCCCATTATATTGTGCACCTAAAATGAATACAATATTATTAATATAAATAAATTTCAGACACAGTTAGAGAATGTAAGCAGATCAAGGAAAATTTTTCCTCCTCCACAATATTTTTGGAAGGTTGATCAGACTCTAGAAAGGAGGCACAAAAGTAGAGAACCCTGTGGCAGTCATCCAGGTGATACGATATGCCAATTTGTAAATTATCACTTGCCATCTACCTCCGCTTCATGGCAAATAGATGGGGAAACAGTGGAAATAGTGACAGACTTCATTTTTGGGGGCTCCAAAATCATGACCGATTGTGACTGAAGCCGTGAAATTAAAAGACGCTTGATCCTTGGAAGAAGGAGCAACCTAGACAGCATATTAAAAAACAGAGACATTACTTTGCCAACAAAGGCCCGTCTAGTCAAAAGCTATGGTTTTTCCAGTAGTCATGTACGCTTGTGAGAGTTGGACTATAAAGAAAGCTGAGTGCCAAAGAATTGATCCTTTAGAACTGTGGTGTTGGATAAGACTATTGAGAGTCCCTTGAACTGTGAGGAGATCCAACCAGTCCATCTTAAAGGAAATCAGTCCTGAATATTCATTGGAAGGACTGAAGTTGAAGCTGAAGCTGAAAGTCCAATACTTTGGCCACCTGATGCAAAGAACTGACTCATTTGAAAAGACTCTGATGCTGGGAAAGATTGAAGGCGGGAGAAGGGGACGACAGAGGATGAGATGGATGGATGGCATCACTGACTCAATGGACATGAGTTTGAGTAAACTCTGGGAGTTGGTGATAGCCAGGGAGGCCTGGCATACTGCAGTCCATGGGGTTGCAAAGAGTCAGACACAACTGAATGACTGAACTGAACTGAACTGATCTAACTCTACAAGGATTAAATCCTGTGCAGCTGCTGATTTTTAACACCCCCTGAAAGGAATTCAGGGTGGAGAGTAGAAATGAGGCACTTTTTGATCTGGGAAAACCAGCAGAACAGTTCTTCAGATGGCTAGATATTTTCAGGAGTTGATTTCACGAGCCCAATTCTTATATTTCCTCATATCTAGAAAAGCACTAAAATCTTTCATAGTGATGACTACCCCTCATGACTAGCAGTAACCTTCATGAGATTAACCGAAGACTTGTGCAAAAAATATGTGCTTGCTTGTGCACATTCCCCGTTCAGCAAAATCACCTAATATACTGACCTTCCCACTTAGCTCTTTGGAGCAGTTTCTCAGAGCTCTCTGAAATGCTGTCTCCCAGGCTATAGTCCTCATTTTGCCCAATTATAACTTGACTCACAACTCTCACCCTGCACACTTTTTAAAAAAGTGGACCTGTATATGAAAGAGTCATATGAGTGTAAGGGATTTTCATCCCTGTTGGCCTTCCCCTGCTCTTTCCTTGCTGGGAAATGCACAGAGCCCTTTGTGGGAGTGGGTTTGAAGACACAGCCATGACCCAAAGAAATCCTGAGAGTAGAAAGTTTGAGGTCACTTTGTAAGATCACAGTTAATCATTTGGCCAAAGCATCCAGCACCAATGGCACACCTCAAGTTACGCAATAATTCCTCCATGACCTCTTGGTGTTTGTTGCCCCACACAATCTAGCAGCAGGATTCTCTAGTCTGGAGGTTGAAGCAGATTGCCTAGATGGGGATGGACATAACAATCCTATGTCATAGCAGCATGATTAAGATAAAGGGAGCTATTAATACTAGCTATAAAGCACTTAGAGTCATGCCTGACACATAGCCAGCACTGTGTTTTCTATTGTAGTTTTTCAAATATCAGTTCCTATATCCCCTTCTCTGTGAGCTTCATCAACGCTCTGATGAATGGCCCTTCTGTTTTTTTCTACCATTTGCATTGCAATTATTTATCCATATGTGTCTATTTGGAGGCTGTGAATTGCCCAAAGGCAGGATTGTTCTTATTTATTACTTGGCACTGTTCTAGGGTATGTACTCTCTGCCTGTTTATGTTATGACCATGATTTAGCTTTTATTAATTTAATAAAATAAAAACTACCAAAGCAAAAACATTTTAACATTCAGCAACAATGTCTGATTGTGTTTTAAACACTGAAACCTGCTTTTATTCATGTGTTGAAAGAGGACTTGCAAAGACATTTCAACATCTTTGTTTTTTGCTATTAAAACTTTGGCCTTAACTTATGGCTTTTTTGTTGTTGTTTTTTTTTTTCCTGCAAATCTTATGATTTCCTAAGCACCTTGAAGTTTAATCCTTGTAAAGAACCATCCATCTGAAAATGTCAGACATAATTTATTAATTCCTTTTTTTTTTGGGTATAGATAGTTACAGCTCTGCATGTCTCTTTGGGAACTGAATTGCAAATGTGATGGAGATATGGAAATAGACAAATTTCTTTCAAGGCAGAGTTAAAAGGAGCGTTTTGGAATCACTTGCAACTCTAGTAAGCGAGTGAATGCTTTGGGAGGTCTGGTACACAGTATACTTTCAGTTCACACAGACGTCAGCTGTTCCTTCTGCCTGAAAACTCTCCTGCAGATGTCCGTCTGGCTAGCTCTCTTACTTCTTTCGAGCTGAAGGGGAGTATGTCACCCCAAATTATGCTTCACTGGCATAAGGCTTATCCTGAGCTGGCAATTTTAAAGAAACAGCAGACATGGAAAAAGCTCTGAAAATTGAATAGAAGTCACATGTTCAGGGGAAATATCCAATTGGTAAGTGTGTCCATCTCTGTAGCTAGAAGAGGAGGATTACTAAATCTCTAGCAATCCTTGTCAATGAAAAAGACAGTGACTTAAATCTACAGAACAACCACATCCTTGATTACTGTGCTTTGCCTGATAATTGAGTTTTCCCATAACAGTCCCATCACCTTCTTTTGTGTTTAGCTCTAAGTGGTATTTAAGGTGATGGCTTGGGCTGTTTCAGAGTTACTCAGTTTTCCTGGTTCCCTACCATGTATCCAAGAGTTATACATGTTGTTAAGTTTTTGTTTTTCCTCCTATGAATTTGTCTTTTATTACAGGGAAGTATTAACCAAGAATCTGGAAGGGTAAAGGGAAAATTATTTTTCTTTCCCGACAAAGCTTTTGCTCAATCACATATTGTTTCATCCTGCCTCCTTCTCCTCCTCCTCCCCTGCAGGACTCTTGATCTTCTGTTATGACACCATGATACTTTATCACCTTCCGTATTCTGTGTAATTCACCTGTCAACTGAAAGGAAAATGCTCAATGTGAGAGTTGTGAGTTAAGTTTTATTCACGGTCTTACTGAGGATTGTAGCCTGGGAGGCAGCCTCTCAGAGGCTCTGATGATTGCCCCGGAGGTAAGGGATAAGGGTGGTTTGCATGCGGTCAAGCATACATCTCTATAAAAATTACTGCTAATCACTAAGAACAAATGTGTTGCAGAAGGGGGTCCCTCTCAGGGACGGAAAGTAGACTCTTGTCTTACACTTGGAAATCAACTGTCCAAGGAGACACATGTGCTGACAGAGCAAGAAGCTTTATTGGAAAGGGGAGCCCAGGCAAAGAGCAGGAAGGTAAGGGAATCCGAGAGGACTGCTCCGCCATGTGACTCACAGTCTCAGGTTTTATGGTCATGGGATTAATTTCTAGGTTGTCTCTGGCCAATCATTCTGACTCAGAGTCCTTCCTGGTGGTGCACCCATTGTTGGTCAGATTCCAGTGAGGAGGATTCTGGGAGGACATGTAGACTAGCATCTCGTGTTTCCTTTTGACTTTTCTCAAATTCTTCCAGTTGGAGATGGCTTATTTGTTCTGTGTTCCTGACCAGGACTTCCTCTTGTAAGATAACTCATGCAAGTAGTTACTATCAGGCCTGGCCAGGGTGGGCAGTTTCAGTCAGGCTTTTCCCTAACAAAGATCTCAAGTTAATGATTATTATGCTTTTCTATGTATGGGAAGATGCAAGAAGTGGGGTTCATTAAAATTCTTCCTGAAATGCATCTACCTGAAGACCTATTTGTCCAAAGCACAGATCATCTTGTTATAGTCTTTGATTTCCTCTCTCTGAAGTACTGAGTGCACTGTCAGTCGGGGACTGCAGCAGGTTAATCTTTGTAGACGTGGATGGTGAGAGAAATGCTCTTTGCTCTTCCTGTTTGCAGGTCTTGTTATGTTTGTTGTGTATCTCACTCCATTGGAACGCAAGCTCATGAGGGTTCGTCCTTTTATTAGTTTTGGTGACTGATGTAGCCCAAGTGCTTAGATCAGTTCCTGGCATATAGTAGATGCTTAATAAATATTGTTTGTATCAAATGCTGACTATACAACTATCATCAACACAACTCACTGATAAGATAAAGCTGAGTTTATTGTTTACTGCACTAACGGAGAACACAGCCTTGACAGTAGGGTTTCTGAAGGGAAAAAAAGGTTGGAATTTACCGAAGATTTGAAATTTGGTTTAAGGCAAGGCAGAGCTTCCCCTGTGGCTCAGCTGGGAATCCACCTGCAAGGTGGGAGACCTGGGTTCTATCCCTGAGTTGGGAAGATCCCCTGGAGAAGGGAAAGGCTATCCACTCCAGTAGTCTGGCCTGGAGAATTCCCTGGACTGTATAGTCCATGGGATTGCAAAGAGTCTGACACAACAGATCAACTTTCACTTTCAGTTCAGTTCAGTTCAGTTCAGTTCAGTCGCTCAGTCATGTCTGACTCTTTGTGACCCCATGAACCGCAGCACGCCAGGCCTCCCTGTCCACCACCAACTCCTGGAGTTTACCCAAACTTATGTCCATTGAGTCAGTGATGCCATCCAACCGTCTCATCCTCTATCGTCCCCTTCTCCTCCTGCCCTCCATCTTTCCCAGCATCAGGGTCTTTTCAAATGAGTCAGCTCTTTGCATCAGGTGGCCAAAGTATTGGAATTTCAGCTTCAACAGCAGTCCTTCCAATGAACACCCAGGACTGATCTCCTTTAAGATGGACTGGTTGGATCTCCTTGCAGTCCAAGGGACTCTCCAGAGTCTTCTCCAACACCGCAGTTCAAAAGCATCAATTCTCCTGCGCTCAGCTTTCTTTATAGTCCAGCTCTCACATCCATACATGACCACTGGAAAAATCATAGCCTTGACTAGATGGATGTTTGCTGACAAAGTAATTTTAACTTTAACTTAAACTTTCACTTTAAGGCAAGGCAAGTCTTTCAACATGGGAAATGGGGTCCTGATAAGTTTTAATATCTTTATCTATGTTATCCTGAAAGCATTAGGTGTCTGGATCAGGGATGATTATTATTTGCTTACAGAAATACATTAGTTCCTCAGCCTTCATTCTTCCCTCTTCTGGGGTAAGGCAGAGAGAACCAGATGGTTGGGCCTGTGTGTACAAAGGAGATTCTTACCCCACAGGAGAGGAATCCCAAACTCATAAATTTGGCTCTTTCCACAGGACAAATGCACAGCAACCTGACTCCCCTTCTGAGTGAGGGAGAGAAACTTAATCTTCCTCCTATACACAAAATCTCCCTGGGAGAAGAGGAAGTTCTCTCTTAGAATGTAAATGAAGGTCTCCAAGGGGATACATAGACAAGCCTCTTGGGGCTTACAACCCTGGAATGTCTCCAAGTCTGGGTTTTATACTCCTTTGAAATGTAAACATGTGTCTCCAGAGAGGTAAGTTTTTCTGGAGTTCTCTGGCATTCAACTTCCCTTTAAATTCCAAGACTTGTCTTTTAACCCAGAATCCAGTAAAATTTGCTCAAAACTCCATAACTATGTAGAAATATGAAAATATTCACTTCCTGACATGGCCTTAATTAGTTTTGCATCACAAAGCAGCTTCCCAGGTGCCTCAGTAGTAAAAAATCCATCTACAAAGCGAGAGACCCGGGTTTGACCTCTAAGTCGGGAAGATCTCTCGGAGAAGAAAATGGCAACCCACTCCAGTATTCTTGCCTGGATAATTCCATGGACAAAGGAGACTGGCAGGCTGCAGTCCATGGGGTTGCAAAGAGTCAGACACAACTTAAGCGACTTAGCACATGCACATGTTAATGCAGACAGTACCAAGAGAGGGGGAGATGGGTAGTTTTGGTTTTCAGTTGAATGAATTGAAGGGAAGGGATGGAAAGGAGCCAAGATTCATCTAACATCACAGATGTTCCTCAGTTTTAGTTCTTTCTCCACTCCTCCCAGCCATGCAAGGTGCTGTGAGAAAAGTGAGAATATTCCTATTTTACAGAAAATGGAGATTCTGAATTTAAATGAGTTGCTCAAAGTCGCACTTAGATTGCAGTAAAGGCAGAATTCAAAGCCAGTTCTGTAGGACTCAAAAACCTCAGGCTCTTTCTAGAGCACCATGCTGCTTTCCATAAATTTAAACATTACACAAATCACCTTTTCATTGCCAAGCATATGTATGAAAGTGTAATAAGTATATCCATATGTATGTTTTGGGGGAGAAAGAAAGACAGCAGGATAGACTTTAGAGGGGCACAAAGTAAGTTATTTTTGAGTATAGCTTTGGAGTGAATTTTTTAAGAGTAAGCCCAGAATCTACCCTTCATTTCAAACATTCTCTGTACTGATAGAAGGCCCTTTTAGCTACTGCATTATAATCACACATTTCTCCTTAATACATGCTTTTTCTAGGTTTTTTTTTCCCCTTAAAAATAATTAGAAAAGTAGCCAGAGTTAACTTCAAATAATTAAACATATGTGATTCTTGGGAATAATTTCAGATTTTGCAAAAGCTATGCAGTTTTCAAGAACTATGAAAATAAAACTTCTGGCTGTTCCTAGATTTACAGTCTTCACAGTTTGTATTCTATGCTGCTGGCATTTTTACTGAGCTGGAACACTCTCCAAAGAACATCATTTTATCTTTTAAAAGCAATTACAATTATAATTAGTGTTGTTATTACTTTCCTAGCCACGGCAGGGGAATGCAATGATCCCAGCCCCCAGTTCATCAGTGTAAAATGCTGGGAGTACAGTAATGCTAGGCTTCCAGGAGTGGCTTTGTGTTGCCTTCTTCTGAGCTAAGCTCCAAAACTATGGGTAGGAAAAGCCTCAGGAAGAACTCTGTGTTTGAGAGGAACCCTTCCAAAGGAAATGCCCCCCTAGAGCCCACAGTGTATTGTCATTTTATTCTCTTCTTCATTGAGAGGGGCTACCAGCCATATTGATTGCTTTCACACCCTGCTGCATTTTGGAATTGCCTGGGGAGCTCTGAAAGCTCTTGATGCTCAGGATGCACACTAGAGCAATTAAATCAGAATATTTGGAAATGGGAAATAGGCATTACTATTTTTGGGATTCCAACTTGCAGAGGATTCTAAGTTGGAGAACCAGTGAATAATAGCATGTTGCAGATGGGTTTCCAAAACTCCCTGAGAATCTCTGAGGGCAACTCCAGGTAATGTCCTAGACCTGGGTGGACGATAGGGAGACAATCACGGTGGTCCTGTGCTATGAGGTGTCAGCTGCTGGTACCAGTCCTGACTCAGTGCATGCAGGGCTGGCTTGTGCCCTGGGATGTGGCTCTGCATGTGAACTGGACAAGCTGATTGCTATAGACCTTGACAGTCACTCTAGACACCAGACTTTGGGGTCTAAGGACTGGTGGGGACCAGCCTATCCTGGAGGAACTGCTTCTTAGGAGCTGGTGGAGCAGTGGGCCAGCCTGAGCACTGCTTTGTAGGAGTGGGCATTACTTTGCTTCCTCGAAACCCATATGGACCAGCTTAATTGCTGAGTTGGCCCTAAGCACCATCGTCACCTCCCCCAGAACTTCTGAGCAGGCCTAGCCAGTTTCTACAGCTGGATGTCTGCAGCCTCCATGGCCATGTTCAGGAAGGGAGAACAGACAGCTCAAAGCTGAATTTTCACAATGATCTACTTAGGAGCTAGGATACACAACCACATAGTTTGCAAGGCAGCTATTTATCAGAAGCTATGCACTTCCTCAGCTGGCACACCTAGACACCTAGAACCAAGTTATACTGGCTTCCAGTGATGATTTAGAAGCACCAGCACCCCTGAACACATAAATAGAACAGGGGGAGCCTTGTCAGAGTAGCCTGGACTTTTAGAACTCCTCTTTTATTATGGTTAATGAGAAAGATCAATTATTTGCCTATTAGTCATATTAGGCATATTAGTCATATCCAATATGAATAAAACAATTATTTTTAATCTTTACTGTAACAGGATGTTAAATTAAGACTTTTCCTAGTTTGTTAGTTTCAGCAGAGGCCACAAAGGCTAAGAAACAAAACAACGGGGGAAAAGTATCGCATATCTTAAGATACGATGTAACTATTCAATCTATTGGTGAAGAACCATTTACTCCATTGTGGATAGATACTATTGGAAATTACAAAATCATGCTCTTGGATATTGCAGCAATGTCAGATTGCCAAAATTGTTTCTAACACTCTCAATTTCTTTACTGAGATCTTCATAGATTTGTAGCAGTTTTGGGTACCACTGCTGTAGACCACTTTTACAGGTCAGGCTAAGTGCCTGTGAAAATTGTTCTGTCAATCTTAGCCCACATCCCAGCCTAACTAGGTAGGAGAAAGTTGAAGAGCCTGGAGAGTAATGATTTCTTTAGAAAAGTGATGGAAGCTATAAAGGCTCACTTAGAGAGCTCAGTCATGTCCCCTGGAGTATGCGGGGACTTTTATGTGATTCATACCTAGAAAAAATATAAAGATGAGAGGTTACAGCTAGAGAGAACAGAACCATGCAGAGTGAGCTGCACTTTCCTACTGGAGAGGCAAAGATGGATGGTTCTCAGGGAAACTGGCCGTGAGCCTTCTATAAAGAACCAGGCCCATGAGAGTATCCTGCTAGGTGTTAGGATATCTCAGTGGAAAAAAGCTAAAGCTATGCCAAAGAATATAGAAACCAGAGCTGGGGTGGGGTGGGGACAGTGAGTAGCAGAGGGAGCAGGCTTCAGCTGCACCAGGAGATTGCAGTTGGAGGCTCCCAGTGTCCAGTGAGTGAGTGTGTGGGGGCGGGAGGGGTGGATGGGAGAGGGGTTGGCAAGGAAGCAAATCTCATGAGACAGTGATGGGCCCCCATTCACACAAAAGGCCCCAGCCCCAGACTACAGTACCGATAAGAAAGCACATCTGTCCTCGCCACCTTGTCTCCATCCCTCCCATTCCTACCTTACAGCAGACCTTGTACTTGAGGTTGGACCAAACTTGGAAATGGAGAAAATACAAACCGGGTGAGTGTAGAGTCTTGATATTATCCTGGCTTAGATGTTTCAATACTAAGAAAGAGTAACTGTTTATTACTGGGAATAACCAAAATACCAATCCATTTGCTTCAGGCTGCATCTAGAGGGAAACACAGCTTAAGCATTCATGTGGAAGTGTATTGTGACCTGATTTGGCTCCTTGTCATCCAAAAGTGGTAGCATGACCGAAAAAATGGTTGGAGATCAGAGTCTGAGTGAGATTTCTGGGTTTGTGTGCTTATTTACTAGTGATGGGGTTCAGGACATGCTACTCCCAAATATGGCACCATGGCATATTCATAATTTAAGCTGAAGGAGTTTGAAAGGGTGATAGAAGCAGGAAGGTCTCTCTGATCTCCCCCATCCTTCTTCCCTGCAGCAGGTCATGAAACCCTCATGTGAGAGGTGCCCTCCCTGTACCTGGAGGAAAGGAGTGTTTATCTTGAAGACGGAGGAACACTAAGAAGAAGCCAAAAAGCTTGCTCTTCCCCCCAGTTTACCATTCTTAGCTCATACTTCTTGCTTGATTTTATCTTTCCACAACTTTTCTACTCTGTAGAAAATCTACCATAAAACCCCTCAATTTTAACTGCTTCTTGGGACTTCATTTCCCTCTGAAGCATCCCGGGCCATGTAAAATTTGTGTGATAGTTGTTTGCTTTTCTCCTGTTAATCTGTCTTTCAGTTTAATGCTCAGATCTAGTTAGGGACCCTCAGAGGGTGACAGAAACAACTTTTTCCTCCCCTATGTGAGCCTTGTGAGCCTGGCCGAGAGAAACTATGCCTCAGTTTCCCATCTGTGAAGTGGAGATAACTTGACCATTTAGAGTTGCTATGAGTATTACATGAATCATGAATATAAAGTATTTGAAACAATCTGGGACCATCGTAATAAACACTATAATAGTTTAAAAATCACCTGCCAGAATCAGCATGCTAGAAGTGTTGATTTTGATGCCTTTAAGCCTTACCCACCAGTGGGGAGACAAAAGCTTTGGGACACCCCAAACTGACCACTCAGCCAGGTGTGTCAGGAATCAGGGCCTTCCACCAGTGATCCAGTGACCCAACACCAGCTCTGGGACTCCTGGGCCTGACAATCAGACCCTAGGATCTGGCTCTTACCACCAGTGGGCTGGCAGTAGCCCCAGAATTCTTTTTATCCACTGGTGGGTGGGCACCAGCTTCAGGATCACCAGGATCCCAACTTTGCCCACCAGTGAGCCAGGACTAACTTCAGAGATCCCCAGGGTTCTGCAGTCAGCTGCCTGATGATCCTATCTTGCCAACCAGTGGCTGATAACCTCCACTGGACAGGACCTGGCAAGCAACAAGACAGAGAGACAACCAAGTTAACCAGACCACCTGCAGTAGTCAGCCATTATAACAGAAGGACCCACACAACCTACATAGGGGGCACCCCTAAAGAGGAGTACACTGAAGTGATGCATAGGATGCCTCCTACATAGATAAACTGAACAGAATAGAGAGTCAAGAAATAAACCCACAGGTTTATAGTCAATCAATCTTGACAAAGGAGCCAAGAGTATGCAATGGAGAAAAGGTGGTCTTTTCAATAAGCAGTGCTGGGAAAACTATACAGCTGCATGTAAAAGAATAAAATTAAAACAATTTATGAACACCATACACATAGGTAAACTCAAAGTGGATTAAAGAGCTAAATGTAAGGCCATAAACCATAAAACTCCTAGAAGAAAATACAGGCAGAACACTCTTTGACATAAATAGAGGCAATATTTTTTTGCATCTATCTCCTAAGGTAAAGGAAACAGAAGCAAAATATACAAATGGGACCTAGTTAAACTTAAAGGTTTTTATAGCAAAGGAAACCATTGGCAAAATGAAAGGATAACCTACTGAGTGGGAGAAAATATTTGCAAGCAATATAACTAATAATTTAATTTTTAGTTAATTTTCAAAATATATAAACAACTTACATAACTCAGTATGAAGAAAATAAAGAAACTGATTTAACAAATGGGCAGAACACTTGAATAGATATTTTCCCAAAGAAGACATATGGATGGCTAACTGGCACATAAAAAGATGCTCAACATCATCAATCATCAGAGAAATGAATACCAAACTGCAACGAGATATCACCTGTTAAAATGGCTATATCTAAAAGAATACAAATATCAAATGCTGGTGAGGATATGCAGAAATGGGAACCCCTGAACACTGTTGGTGGGTATGTAAATTGGTACAGCCACAGTGGAAAACAGTATGGAGGTTCCTTAGAAAAACTAAAAATAGAACAGTTGTATGATCCAACAATTGCACTCCTGGGTACATATCCAAAGTGGTTACCAGGGGGGCAAAGGAAGGGGGGGGGGTGGCAAGACAGAGATGGGGGATTGGGAGGTACAAATTATTACTAAATTGTACCAATAGTACTAAAATAAGCTACAAGGGTGTATTTTACAACACAGGGAATATAACCAATGTTTTAACAATCGTAACTGGAATATAATCTTTAAAAGTGGTAAACTCTTGAAACATAAAGTAGTGCAAATCAATTATACCTCAATAAAAAGTAACAAACAAAAATGCTCCAGTGAGCACTTCATAAACCAGTTAATGATGGAGAAAGGCAAAACTACAAGAACTATTTAATTAGTTTGTAACTTGGATGAATACTATCTGATAGTAGAGATGCTCTGAAAGCAGAAAAGCCTCTACTCCAATAAACATAATTTAAATGAGATGATTTTCATCTATAATTCTACGAAGTATTCTTCCTTAGTAGACCAGTATTGAGATTAGTTGATGGAAAACTCAGGTTTAGAATACTCCATGTGGCTGGCCTTATCACAATTACACTGAAGTAATTTTGTGACCTAATGGACTGTTGACCTAATGGGACCTAATGGACCTAATGACCTAATGGGACCTAATCCCACCAGGCTCCTCTGTCCATGGGATTTTTCAAGCGAGAATACTGGAGGGGGGTGCTGTTTCCTCCTCCAGGGGATCTTCCTGACCCGGGGATTGAAAGTCTCCTGCCTTGCAAGTGGATTCTTTATCTGTTGAGTGTAATGCTGCCAGGGCTAATGCCATGACAGGCAGCCTAGATTAGGAGTAGGCCTGGTCTTCCGGGGTAACATGATTATCAGGTCCGGAGCCAGCCAATCAACATACGCCTAGTAAGAGGGAACCTATCAGGGGAAAGCTGAAAAGCCTGCTAAAGCCCAAGTTTGAAAAAAAGCCCGCGAAGGTTCGGGCCAATAAGATTGCTTTGCAAACATGTAACCAATCCGCTTAAGCCAGCTACCAACTGCTTATGCTCACCCTATAAATTTGTGTAACAGCTTAGGCTCGGGGCTCTCTGACCCTGCACCACTGCGTTGGTTGAGGCAGGAGCCCTGACTCGAGTCAACCATAAATTTCCCTGTTTTTTTTTGCGTGTTGCATTGTCTTGGAAGCCTTCTCTCTTCTTCTCTTCTCGGGGATTCGGACATCGGGCATAACACTGAGCCTTCAGGGAAGCCCCTTACTCTCTCATATTCCTTTTAAAATTCCCAGTCATTTTTGCACGCATTAGAATAGAGTTCAGTTCCTTCCCAGACTGAGAGTAGTTATTGAATAAAATCTGTTTTCACCACCTTAACCAATGCCCAGAATTGTTTGTCTTTGATACCCTTGCATAGGCTATGTTTGATGAATATTTGACAACTCTATTGTGGAATGTGAGAATATGTTGGCAAAGGCCAATTTGGAATATCAGAATGTAAGGGTGTGTGCAGCATGCACGCATTCATTCACTTGTTCGTTTATTCATTTATTTATTTATTTATTTATTTATTTATTTTTTTTTTTTTTTAAATTTTTATTAGTTGGAGGCTAATTACTTTACATCATTACAGTAGTTTTTGTTATACATTGATATGAATTAGCCATGGATTTACATGTATTCCCCATCCCAGTCCCCCCTCCCACCTCCCTCTCCACCCGATCCCTCTGGGTCTTCCCAGTGCACCAGGCCCGAGCACTTGTCTCATGTACCCAACCTGAGCTGGTTATCCGTTTCACCCTAGATAATACACATGTTTCAATGCTGTTCTCCTGAAACATCCCACCCTCACCTTCTCCCAGAGTCCACAAGTCTGTTCCATACATCTGAGTCTCTTTTTCTGTTTTGCATATAGGGTTATCGTTACCATCTTTCTAAAGTCCATATATATGTGTTAGTATACTGTAATGGTCTTTATCTTTCTGGCTTACTTTGCTCTGTATAATGGGCTCCAGTTTCATCCATCTCATTAGAAGTGATTCAAATGAATTCTTTTTAATGGCTGAGTAATATTCCATGGTGTATATGTACCACAGCTTCCTCATCCATTCGTCTGCTGATGGGCATCTGGGTTGCTTCCATGTCCTGGCTATTATAAACAGTGCTGCGATGAACATTGGGGTGCATGTGGCTCTTTCAGATCTGGTTTCCTTGGTGTGTATGCCCAGAAGTGGGATTGCTGGGTCATATGGCAGTTCTATTTCCAGCTTTTTAAGAAATCTCCACACTGTTTTCCATAGTGGCTGTACTAATTTGCATTCCCACCAACAGTGTAAGAGGGTTCCCTTTTCTCCACACCCTCTCCAGCATTTATTGCTTGTAGACTTTTGGATAGCAGCCATCCTGACTGGCGTATAATGGTACCTCATTGTGGTTTTGATTTGCATTTCTCTGATAATGAGTGATGTGGAGCATCTTTTCATGTGTTTGTTAGCCATCTGTATGTCTTCCTTGGAGAAATGTCTGTTTAGTTCTTTGGCCCATTTCTTGATTGGGTCATTTATTTTTCTGGAGTTGAGCTGGATGAGTTGCTTGTATATTTTTGAGATTAATCCTTTGTCTGTTGCTTCATTTGCTATTATTTTCTCCCAATCTGAGGGCTGTCTTTTCACCTTGCTTATAGTTTCCTTTAAGATTAGATCTCAATTACAGGAAAAAAATTATTAAAAATTCAAACATATGGAGGCTAAACAACACGCTTCTGAATAACCAACAAATCATAGAAGAAATCAAAAAAGAAATCAAAATATGCATAGAAATGAATGAAAATGATAACACAACAACCCAAAACCTATGGGACACTGTAAAAGCAGTGCTAAGGGGAAGATTCATAGCATTACAGGCCTACCTCAAGAAAGAAGAAAAAAGTCAAATAAATAACCTAACTCTACACCTAAAGCAACTAGAGGAAGAAGAAATGAAGAACCCCAGGGTTAGTAGAAGGAAAGAAATCTTAAAAATTAGGGCAGAAATAAATGCAAAAGAAACTAAAGAGACCATAGCAAAAATTAACAAAGCTAAAAGCTGGTTTTTTGAAAAAATTAACAAAATTGACAAACCATTAGCAAGACTCATTAAGAAACAAAGGGAGAAGAACCAAATTAACAAAATTAGAAATGAAAATGGAGAGATCACAACAGACAACACTGAAATACAAAGGATCATAAGAGACTACTACCAGCAGCTCTATGCCAATAAAATGTACAACTTGGAAGAAATGGACAAGTTCTTAGAGAAGTATAACTTTCCAAAACTGAACCAGGAAGAAATAGAAGATCTTAACAAAACCATCACAAGCAAGGAAATCGAAACTGTAATCAGAAATCTTCCAGCAAACAAAAGCCCAGGACCAGATGGCTTCACAGCTGAATTCTACCAAAAATTTAGAGAAGAGCTAACACCTATCTTACTCAAACTCTTCCAGAAAATTGCAGAAGAAAGTAGACTTCCAAACTCATTCTATGAGGCCACCATCACCCTAATTCCAAAACCAGACAAAGATGCCACAAAAAAAGAAAACTACAGGCCAATATCGCTGATGAACATAGATGCAAAAATCCTTAACAAAATTCTAGCAAACAGAATCCAACAACATATTAAAAAAATCATTCATCATGACCAAGTGGGCTTTATCCCAGGAATGCAAGGATTCTTTAATATCCGCAAATCAATCAATGTAATACACCACATTAACAAATTGAAAGATAAAAACCATATGATTATCTCAATAGATGCAGAAAAAGCCTTTGACAAAATTCAACATCCATTTATGATTAAAACTCCCCAGAAAGCAGGAATAGAAGGAACATACCTCAACATAATAAAAGCTATATATGACAAACCCACAGCAAGCATCACCCTCAATGGTGAAAAATTGAAAGCATTTCCCCTGAAATCAGGAACAAGACAAGGGTGCCCACTCTCACCACTACTATTCAACATAGTTTTGGAAGTTTTGGCCACAGCAATCAGGGCAGAAAAAGAAGTAAAAGGAATCCAGATAGGAAAAGAAGAAGTGAAACTCTCGCTGTTTGCAGATGACATGATCCTCTACATAGAAAACCCTAAAGACTCTACCAGAAAATTACTAGAGCTAATCAACGAATACAGTCAAGTTGCAGGATATAAAATTAACACACAGAAATCTCTTGCATTCCTATACACTAACAATGAGAAAACAGAAAGAGAAATTAAGGAAACAATACCATTCACCATTGCAACAAAAAGAATAAAATACTTAGGAGTATATCTACCTAAAGAAACAAAAGACCTATACATAGAAAACTATAAAACACTGATGAAAGAAATCAAAGAGGACACAAATAGATGGAGAAATATACCATGTTCATGGATTGGAAGAATCAATATTGTCAAAATGGCTATACTACCCAAAGTAATCTATAGATTCAATGCAATCCCTATCAAACTACCAACAGTATTTTTCACAGAACTAGAACAAATAATTTCACAATTTGTATGGAAATACAAAAAACCTCGAATAGCCAAAGTAATCCTGAGAAAGAAGAATGGAACTGGAGGAATCAATCTGCCTGACTTCAGACTCTACTACAAAGCCACAGTCATCAAGACAGTATGGTACTGGCACAAAGACAGAAATATAGATCAATGGAACAGAATAGAAAGCCCAGAGATAAGTCCACGAACCTATGGTCACCTTATCTTCGACAAAGGAGGCAAGGATATACAATGGAAAAAAGATAACCTCTTTAACAAGTGGTGCTGGGAAAACTGGTCAACCACCTGTAAAAGAATGAAACTAGAACACTTTCTAACACCATACACAAAAATAAACTCAAAATGGATTAAAGATCTAAATGTAAGACCAGAAACTATCAAACTCCTAGAGGAGAACATAGGCAAAACACTCTCCGACATAAATCACAGCAGGATCCTCTATGACCCACATCCCAGAATTTCAGAAATAAAAGCAAAAATAAACAAATGGGACCTAATGAAACTTAAAAGCGTTTATTCATTTATTAAACATGTCCCAGGTGATGCAGGGGCCTGGTGGGCTGCCGTCTATGGGGTCGCACAGAGTCTGACATGACTGAAGTGACAGCAGCAGCAGCAGCAGCAGAAGCAGGTGATGCAGTGAGCCATGGTTCTTACAGAGCCACACGTCTTACAGAAACTTCACAAAGAGTTTGAAGATGAAAGAGTCCTAGAAACAAATCGTCCCCACCATAGTTTCAACATTGTTGTGTGTGGAGGGGTTCATGGAAATTGGACAGGTTGACAGATTAAATTGCAAAGATGTTTTATGGCATTAGAAAACTTAATATATTCTTTTTTTTTTTTTTTTTTTTTAAATTTTTATTAGTTGGAGGCTAATTACTTTACATCATTACAGTAGTTTTTGTTATACATTGATATGAATTAGCCATGGATTTACATGTATTCCCCATCCCAGTCCCCCCTCCCACCTCCCTCTCCACCCGATCCCTCTGGGTCTTCCCAGTGCACCAGGCCCGAGCACTTGTCTCATGAACCCAACCTGAGCTGGTGATCTGTTTCACCCTAGATAATATACATGTTTCAATGCTGTTCTCCTGAATCATCCCACCCTCGCCTTCTCCCAGAGTCCACAAGTCTGTTGTATACATCTGAGTCTCCTTTTCTGTTTTGCATATAGGGTTATCGTTACCATCTTACTAAAGTCCATATATATGTGTTAGTATACTGTAATGGTCTTTATCTTTCTGGCTTACTTCGCTCTGTATAATGGGCTCCAGTTTCATCCATCTCATTAGAACTGATTCAAATGAATTCTTTTTAATGGCTGAGTAATATTCCATGGTGTATATGTACCACAGCTTCCTCATCCATTCGTCTGCTGATGGGCATCTGGGTTGCTTCCATGTCCTGGCTATTATAAACAGTGCTGCGATGAACATTGGGGTGCATGTGGCTCTTTCAGATCTGGTTTCCTTGGTGTGTATGCCCAGAAGTGGGATTGCTGGGTCATATGGCAGTTCTATTTCCAGCTTTTTAAGAAATCTCCACACTGTTTTCCATAGTGGCTGTACTAATTTGCATTCCCACCAACAGTGTAAGAGGGTTCCCTTTTCTCCACACCCTCTCCAGCATTTATTGCTTGTAGACTTTTGGATAGCAGCCATCCTGACTGGCGTGTAATGGTACCTCATTGTGGTTTTGATTTGCATTTCTCTGATAATGAGTGATGTTGAGCATCTTTTCATGTGTTTGTTAGCCATCTGTATGTCTTCCTTGGAGAAATGTCTGTTGAGTTCTTTGGCCCATTTTTTGATTGGGTCATTTATTTTTCTGGAGTTGAGCTGGAGGAGTTGCTTGTATATTTTTGAGATTAATCCTTTGTCTGTTGCTTCATTTGCTATTATTTTCTCCCAATCTGAGGGCTGTCTTTTCACCTTGCTTATAGTATCCTTTGTTGTGCAAAAGCTTTTAAGTTTCATTAGGTCCCATTTGTTTATTTTTGCTTTTATTTCTGAAATTCTGGGATGTGGGTCATAGAGGATCCTGCTGTGATTTATGTCGGAGAGTGTTTTGCCTATGTTCTCCTCTAGGAGTCTTATAGTTTCTGGTCTTACATTTAGATCTTTAATCCATTTTGAGTTTATTTTTGTGTATGGTGTTAGAAAGTGTTCTAGTTTCATTCTTTTACAGGTGGTTGACCAGTTTTCCCAGCACCACTTGTTAAAGAGGTTATCTTTTTTCCATTGTATATCCTTGCCTCCTTTGTCGAAGATAAGGTGACCATAGGTTCGTGGACTTATCTCTGGGCTTTCTATTCTGTTCCATTGATCTATATTTCTGTCTTTGTGCCAGTACCATACTGTCTTGATGACTGTGGCTTTGTAGTAGAGTCTGAAGTCAGGCAGATTGATTCCTCCAGTTCCATTCTTCTTTCTCAGGATTACTTTGGCTATTCGAGGTTTTTTGTATTTCCATACAAATTGTGATGTTATTTGTTCTAGTTCTGTGAAAAATACCGTTGGTAGTTTGATAGGGATTGCATTGAATCTATAGATTGCTTTGGGTAGTATAACCATTTTGACAATATTGATTCTTCCAATCCATGAACACGGTATATTTCTCCATCTGCTTGTGTCCTCTTTGATTTCTTTCATCAGTGTTTTATAGTTAGAAAACTTAATATATTCTTAAAAGTTCAATGAAAGGTTGTAAAAACCTCATTTTAAAAATTAGTTCATGAAATAGATACCAAGTGAGAAGAGATATTTTTTTTGCACATGATTTCTAGTTTTACAGTTTCACAAGATTTTTTTGGGGGGGAGTTGGTTTAGTATCTGCTATTTAATGTTGTGCTGAAAACAGACTCAAGAGAACCCCATTTTTACTTTGCAGAATGAGTTGCAGATGTTTTCCTTATTTCCTTGCCCAAATATCAAGTTTCAAGAATCCCAGCCTTGTAATTATCTGCCAATACTACAGAAGGTGCTGATTATCTGCGTTTGATTCACTAATTATATTGCCTCTCCTCCTTCCTCACCTAAAGGTTACATTTACATAAAAGATATTCAAGGATAATACTTTATATCTAAGTGGCTTCTGCCCTTAGCATTTAAATTATAAGCTGTAATAAAGAAAGACCAAACTGAGACATCTCAGTGATCCTGGATACAGGCTTTGATACTGTCATGAAATCATTTTTATTATGTAGCTGTAAAATTCTAATGTCTCAATTACTACATAGTATAAACCTCCACTCCCACACTTTCTGTCTTTCCACCCTGCCTTTTGTAATCCCCCTCCTTTAAGGGTGAGAGATGCAAGAATTATACCAAACTTCTATGCAGTTCCCGAAATGAACCGTGCATCAAAATCACCTGAAGGATTTACACGCACGCACACACACACACACACAACACCCTCACAGAGAGATGAATTTTGTAATTCAAAGTAAAGGCCCAGAAATTTATATTTTTAAAGCTTCTCAGGTATTTTTAAATGCAATCTACTATTGGAAAACAATAGCCTACTTAACAGTGAGGCAAGTTATGCAGCAACTATACCAGAGTGAAAGTGAAAGTTGCTCAGTTGGGTCCGACTGTTTGTGACCCCATGGACTATACAGTGCATGGGATTCTCCAGGCCAGAATACTGGAGTGGGTAGCCGTTCCTTTCTCCAGGGGATCTTCCCAACCCAGGGATCAAACCCAGGTCTCCCACATTGCAGGCAGATTGGGAAGTTCAAACACTGAGGCAAGTTATGCAGCAACTATACCAGAGGAGAGGTTTAATAATTATACACAAATTGTATTCCAGAATTCAAAGACTCCTGAAAAGACAAGGTGGCTTTTTTCTTTTCAGTATGATTTATGCTACAAACTGTTGCACACACCAAGAGATATAAATACAGTGTTAAAGAAAGACACCATTTCCTAGATAGAGCGACAGTCATCATTTTAGCAAGATTTTATGTTAATCTTACAGTTTTATTAGGCGTACAATCACTGCATAATTACCACTGTAGGTAACTCAATCAGTCCCACCAGGGGCCAACTAAGGAACTATGTAGATGTACCTCAAGAGTATACCTTTAAAGGACTACATAGTTGGATTTTTATCCACTGGCAGGCTGACTGAGGGATGCCTCTGAAGGCATTAAATCCTAGTCCTTAGGGGAATGCCCTGAACCAGGCAGTCTATGGGGGTGCCTGAGGAAGCCTCCATGGAGAAATAGAGGTTTGGGCAGAGGGAATATGGAGAAGGGCATCTAAAATCTGTGACAGTATGCAAAGCCTGACTTTTTAAATTAAAACGTAGTTGATGTACACTATTGCATTAGTATCAGGTAAACAACACAGTGATCCAACATTGAAATACATTCCCCAAGGACTACAGGACTACAGGACTGTAGCCTACAGGACTCCTCTGTCCATGGAATTCTCCAGGCAAGAGTACTGGAGTGGATAACCATTCCCTTCTCCAGGGGTATTCCTGACCCAAGGATTGAATCCAGCCTCCTGCATTGCAGGCAAATTCTTTACCATCTTAGCCACCAGAGAAACCCTACATTAAGAGATAATTACCATCTAATGTCACCGTGCAAAATCACTAGAATGTGACCATATTCCTTATGCTTTATATGAATCTCTGTGACATATTTATTTTATACCTTAAATATTGTACTTAATCTCCTTCATCTATTCACTCAACCCTCAATCTCCTCTCATCTGGCAACCACTTTGTTCTCTATCAGTCTGTATTTTTTCTGTTTGTTTTGTTCTGAATATTCCGGTATTCATCTTTCTCTGTATGACCTATTTCATTCAGCATAATTCCTTGTAGATCTACCCATGTTGTCACAAATGGCAAGATTTCCTTCTTTTAGATGGCTACTAATTCCATTATGTATAGATATCTGTCTCACATCTCCTTTATCCATTCATTTACTGAAAAACACTTAGGTTGCTTCCAAGACTTTGCTATTTTGAAAAAGGCTGCAATGAATGTAGAGATGCATACATCTTTTCTAATTGCTGTTTTTGTTTTCTTTAGGTAAATACCCAGAAGTGGAATTGCTGAATTGTATGGTGGTGCGGTGGTAAAGAATCTGTCTGCCAGTGTGGGAGATGCTGGAGATGTGGGTAGGATCCCTGTGCTAGGACAATCTCCTGAAGTAGGAAATTGGAACCCACTCCAGTATTTTTTCCTGGAAAATTCCAAGGACAGAGGAGCCTGGCGGGCTACAGTCCATGGGGTTGGAAAGAGTTGGACACAACTGAGTGACTGAGAACACAGCACACATGATACTCTTATTCTTAACTTTTTTGATGCATCTCCATACTGCTTTCCATCGTGGCTGCATCAATTTACATTTCCACCAAGAGTGCACGTGTTCTCTTTTCTCCACATCCTTACCAACACTTGCTATTTTTTGTCTTTTAGATGATAGCCATTCTGACAAATATGGAATTGGTCTCTCTCTGTGATTTTATTTGCAGTGAGGTTTAGTGATATTGAGTATCTTTTCAGGTGTCTATTGGAAATTTGCATGACTTCTTTGGAAAAATGTGTGTTCAGGTCCTGTTCATTTTTAAATTGGATTGTTTGCAGTTTTTAACACTGAGTTATAATAAGCTTTTAATATATTTTTGCATAGTAACCTGTTATTGGATATAACATTTGCAAATATCTTCTCCCATTCAGCTGGCTGTCTTTTCACTTTCTTGAAGTTTCCCTTTATCATGCAAAGGCTTTTTAGTTTAATGTGATCTCATTTGTTTATTTTTGCTTTCATTGCCCTTGCCTAGGAGACTGATCCAAAAAGTATTATGAAGACCAAGATCACAGAGTTTACTGTCTAGATTTTCTTAAATGGATTTTCTTTTAATCCATATTGACTCTGTTTGTATATATGGTGATTTAAAGTGGTCCAGTTTAATTCTCTTGATTGAAACAGTCCAGTTTTCCCACCACCACTTTTTAGAGACTGTTCTTTCCCCACTGTATAGTCTTGCCTCCTTTGTCATAGATTAATTGACTATACATGTGTGGGTTCATTTCTGGGCTCTCTATTCTGTTCAGTGATCTATGTGTGTGTGTGTTGTCCTAGTATCATACAACTTTGACTACTATAGCTTGGTAGTATAGTTTTAAATAAAGAAGGATATTACTTAAATTAGGATTAAAGACCTAAATGTAATATCAGATACTAAAACACTTCTAGAGGAAAACAGACAGATCACTCTTTGACATAAATCATAGCAATTTTTTGGATCGGTCTCCTATAGTATCGGAAATAAAGCCAAAAATAGGCAAAAGGGACCCCAATCAAACATAAAAAGTTTTGTACAGCAAATGAAACCATAAACACAACAAAAAGACAACAGGCTGACAGAAAATATATGCAGATGATGTGAATTACAAGGGATTAATTTCCAAAATATACAGTTTATAAAGCGCAATTAAGAAAAACAGTAAAAAAATAGGCAGAAGGTCTAAAGAGACATTTCTCCAAATATGACATATAGATGGCCAGTAGGCACATGAAAAGATGCTCAACATAACTATTATTGGAGAAATGCAAATAAAAACTATAATGAAATATCACCTCATACTAGTCAGAATGGACATCAGCAAAAACTCTAAAACAATAAATGCTAGAGATGGTGTGTAGAATAGAAAACCCTCCTACACTGTTGGTGGGACTGAAAATTGATATAGCCACTATGGAGAACAGTATGGAGGTTCCTTAAAAAACTAAGAGAGTTACCATATGAACCAGTAACCTCACTCCTGGACCTAAATATGGAAAAGAGAAAACCTCTAATTAAAAACAAATACATGCACTTCAATCTTCATTGCAGAACTATTTATAATAGCCAAGATATGAAAGCAACCTAAATGTCCATCAACAGATGAATGGATAAAGAAGATGTGGCATACACACACACACACACCACAATGGTATACTACTCAGCCACAAAAAAGAATGAAATAATACTGTCTGTAACAACATGGACTGACTCAAAATTATACTAGTGAAATAAGTTAGAGAAAAACAAATATCATATGATATCACTTATATGTGGGCTCTAAAAAATGGTGCAAATGAACTTATTTACAAAACAGAAATAGACTAACAGACAGAAAATAGACTTATGATTACCAAAGGGGAAAGGAAGGGTAGAGGGAAAAGTTAGCAGTTAGGATTAACAGATGAACACTACTATATATAAAATAGTTAAACAAGGACCTATTAGATAGCCCAGGGAACTATACTTAACATCTTGCAATAAACCCATAATGGAAAAAAGCCTGAAAAAGAATATATATATAGTCTGAACTAATAGAACATTATAAAATCAACTATACTTTAATTAGAGAAAAAGCATAGTTCTACCATTTCCATACTGACATTCTGTCTGGGTTATCTGCCCCCTGATGAAAATAAGAATATTGCAGTCTCCAATATGATTTAATTGCTGTCTACTTTTTCCATTATTCTGTTAATATTCATCCATTTATGTGTTCCAATGTTGGGTTCATAATATTTATAAATGTTCTTATAACAGTTTTTATTAGTGACTGAGGTATGTGACTGAGGTATTAGTGACTTTGTATATCAAAAAACTAAGATCATGGTATCTGGTCCCATCACTTCATGGCAAATAGATGCAGAAACAATGGGAAAAACAACAGACTATTTTGTTGGGCTCCAAAATCTCTGCAGATGGTGACTGTAGCCATGAAATTAAAAGACACTTGAAAGAAAAGCTATGACAAACCTAGACAGCATATTAAAAAGCAGAGACATTAATTTGCCAACAGAAGTCCATATAGTCCAAGCTATGGTCTTTCCAATAGTCATGTATGGATGTGAGAGTTAGACCATAAAGAAGGTTGAGTGCTGAAGAATTGATGCTCTCGTCCACCCCACCTTGAGTTATCTCATTATCGTAAACTACCAAGTTTTTCCCAGGGGCCCACTATAAATGAAAAGACACTCATTAGGAAATTCCAAGTGATAGCGGTTACTTCCCAGGACCCCACTATCTCTGGAAAAGGCCAAATCCCCTATTACACAGCACCGAGTATGGTAGCCACTCTGTTTTAACATTCTTAATGAGCAAAGCACTGTAGTTAGAGTTAGTGTTTGTCACTCAGTTGTGTCCAGTACTTTTCAACCCCATGGACTATAAACCATCAGGCTCCTCTCTCCATGCAATTCTCCAGGCAAGAATACTGGAGTGGATTGCCATGCCCTTCTCCAGGGGATCTTCCTGACCCAGGGATCGAACCTGGGTCTCCTGCATTGCTGGCAGATTCTTTGCTGTCTAACCCACCAGGGAAGCCAAAGCACTGTAAGATGAGCTCTAATTTGGGGGGCGGGGGGGGCGGTTTGAGAGCTGTGCCCTGAGGCATGCAGAGTCTCAGTTCCCAGACCAGAGATGGAGCCTGTGCCTCTCCACAGTGAAAGCCAGGAGTCTTAACCACTGGACAACCAGGGAAGTACCCTGGTCCATTAAAGTACTTTCAATGGAAAGCTATTCGTTTTCTGCTCTGTGGTGACCATAGAGAGAAGAGTCAGAGGCCTGGTACAGCAGAGACTTGGCACCATATTCATAATAATTTGTCCAAGATGGCTGAAGAGGGTGGGAGTGTAGCAGCATGCAGGTAGCTAGATCTGAGCAGAGAAATGTGGGCTGGGGCCAGGTGGCAAGAAGCCATGCATCTTTAAACAGTGGATGTCCTTGGGAGTAAAAAGAAAAGCAGGACTCCAGACCGACAAGAAACTGCACCTCTTGGGTGATAAGTGTCAAGGAAGCGGACAAAGAAAGGTGAGAAAAGGCAGGAACTTCCTGTGTCTGAATGTAACCTGTTGCTCATTATATCTCATTACAATAAAATTAGTCTTGCAGATAAGAAGTACCCATCATGCAATGAAACCATGACGCCTCTTATCTAAGCTAAATAAGGACAAAAATCTTTCCTCCCCTCTAGAAGATGGAACTGAGATGAAAATCAAGGAATACAATCCCCAAATTCCTCCTTCCCCTGTGAAGATTCCACCCCTTCACACACCCCTCCACCCCTTCTGTATGCCCCACATAACCATTTTTTTTTTTTTTTGCTTTTTATACTTTCTTTTTTTTTGTTGTTTAT
Source organism: Odocoileus virginianus (assembly GCF_023699985.2). Classification (NCBI taxonomy): domain Eukaryota; kingdom Metazoa; phylum Chordata; class Mammalia; order Artiodactyla; family Cervidae; genus Odocoileus; species Odocoileus virginianus. The sequence goes on along the minus strand of NC_069684.1, from coordinate 50,733,128 downwards.
TTTTTTATTTTTTTTCCATTTATTTTTATTAGTTGGAGGCTAATTACCTTACAACATTGCAGTGTTACTTTCATAACCAGCTTGTCAAAGAAACCCAGAGCAGCAGGTCCTCACCTATCTGTCTGCTCTCCCTCTGAAAGTGTATTCTTGCTGAAATAAATTCTCACTGTACTTTCTTAACCTTCCCGGTTAGTTTCGTGTGTGATGAAGAAGAACCACAAATGCACCGAGAACAGTAGTACTTGAAATGCTAAAAGGTAGATGAGGTAATATGACTCCGTTGACTAGAACTTGTTCTGAGTCCTTCAGATTAAGTAACATTGGGCTTCCAAATTTCTCCCCCTTCCCTTTTCTATATCCTCTCCCCATGGGGTATGCTGGGGCCTCACAGCTGGTTTCCCAAGGCAGTGGCCCAGTCTGCAACATTATGGCTTGTTATTTTCCACAACTTGCTTCACTCATATACTTCCACACCCATAATCAAAACTGGTTAGCTTTCAGGGGGTATTGTAATTGTAATCAGACAAATTAATGCATTATTCGAATTTAATCATATATGTCCTTTGGAAATACAGTTCTGATCTCTTTACAGGGAAAGACAGTCAAAATAATAATTTGTGGTAAGTTATACTCAGAGACTACGTTTTGAAAGTTGTTGAAAGCAGGAAGGTTAATCTGTTATCTTAAGTAACTTGATGCAAATTAGCAACACTGGCTCAAAGAACAGAAAATTAAGCAGCATAAGTGAATCAGTTTGAGAGGAAATTATCTATAATTGGAAAGAGACTACAGTAGGATTTTTTAAGAACTCAAGTCACCTAAGCTCCTGCCTACCTGTTTCTAGTGGGGTAGCAAACCGATTATTTAAGCTAGAACATAGATCAGAGACCAGAGCCATTTAAATTCCCTAAGGCAAGATCAATGTAATGAGTCTGAGAAGAAACTTTTTCAAACTCTGTCCTTTTCTCTTGGTTCTTCTGAATTTGAATATATTGCCTACTTGCGTACTGTCAAGAAAGATTTATGTTCCCCAATGAGACTAAAGTGTATAAATGAAGTGTGTGAAAGAAAAGAATCACTAATACAGATGGACTTGAGCATCACATGAGCCTTGAATATACAAGCCAGTGTAAAAAGAGTGAAGTTGCCAAACTGGAGAAACAGAGATGAGCCCCTACTGTGGACTGTGAAATGGAAATCTTGAGATGGCTCCCAGGGTTTAGTTCCTCAAAAGGCTTTCCCCAGATTTAATTTCCAAGTCTATGAGATTCATGGTTGAGCAGGTCACTCTGGGAACTGTTTATGAACTCAGTTCAGAGGAGAATCTGTCTGGTGACTTGAGAGGACATTCTTACACAGGTAGATACAAATTCAAACTTTGGGGACATTGTGGACTTGGATGAATAATCTAGGGGTGATCTCTGTTACCAATATCAGTAGCATGTTACCAGCTCTTTATTTTGTTAACATTAACTTTTAATATGGCTTAGAGAAATAATTTCTTCTATTTTTTCTCACTTACTGATTTTTAGAACTCAATTTAATTTAGGAATTAAAGGTTTCTGATGAAAGTTGATATGTTTTTGAAACCAAATTATTGCATGTGTCTACTGAATATACTAGTCATCTTATATGCTTAGAAAGTATTGCTTTGGATGGTTATGCTAATTGCTGTAATTTTCTTCTGTCATTTTGAACCAATTTTTATTTGTGAAAACAAACTGTTGCAAATCACATTCTGCATTAGAGTTTAGTAGTTAGTTATAGTATACTGATGTAAAATGTTTCAATTATAACATAGAATGGAGAAAATCTTCAAAATTTTCTATCCAAATGAAAATGGCTTAATATTCACTACTTTATAAACATTCAGCTTAAAACAAGTAGCAATAATACATGAATTTTGTTTCTGCTTATAAAGACAATAAGTTCTCTTCACCTATGCTTTTTTAATATTCTGAATGGAATCCAATGTTCTTTTTGTGACAGCTGGATAAATTTAGGTATTATTACACTGGACTGTGTTTTAAATTAAATATGCTTAATAAATATTGATAGAGTGCCAGCAGTTAGTAGGTACTGCAGAAGACATAAAGAAAATAGATATGACTTTTATCCTTAAATATTTAGGTTCATAAAGAGAAATAAAGATTCAGTTTCAGGGGTCATTTTCTGCATAGTTTCACGTATTTTCATTCTTATTTGCATAACCCAATACAAATTTAAGGTAGAGAAACTAGGTAGATGTAAGATATACTATAAGGTAGATATAAAACTGAGACCCAGGGGTTGAGACTTGTTAGACTCACACAGATAATAAGTGAAAGGACCTAGGTTTGAAACCTGTTCTTTCAGTGAAATTCTAGCATTCTTACCATATTCAAGACAGAATACAGCAAATGCCACAGTGAAAAGAAAGTGCTCTGGGAGTTTGGAGGAGACCGTATAATAATAATTCCCCCAAATTTTTCAATGAATAATAGATGCATCTCAATGTCTTCTTAGTAGAATCTCTGCTGAGTACTTCTGATCCCATCATGCTTGTTACTTCCTTAGGAAGACTTTTTGTAGGTTTGCCTTCACTTCTTTGAGTTGGATTTCTGACATGTTCTCTCTCATTTTCACCTTTTTCCTCTGCATTCCTGAAGACCGGTTTGAGTTAGACTGTCAAATCAGTTTCTGTTTTCCGCGGCAGTAATTTTGCTCTTTACTGCCTGTAGTGTTTATTTTTTATGGTTCACCGTTCCTAGTTCAGAAAGGCTTATGTTTTCTTGTTTCCTTGAGAAAATCAAGTAGAAGTTTTCTAAAATTTTCCTCTATACCCTACATAAAATATTAAGAGAACATTTGCTTCTGAGTGTTTAGATTAAAAATTAATTTTTTAACATTAAAATTAAAACCTCAGTTGCTGTGTGAGTTGTCTAATCTCACAAACTTTCTTCATCTGAAAAATAAGGTTAATAATAATATTCCATGGACAAGATTGTTACAAAAAGTGAGTGAATTGATACATGTAAAGTACTTGAAGTGATCTGGGTCCATTCAGGAGATAGAGATCACACAGTATGCTAAACTGGGTAAGTTGATATAAAATGTATTAACCATGATCAAAGAGTAATCTATGATGTCAGGAAAATCTGCATGGCTCCCTAGGGCTGATGGAGGCAGGAAGGACAAATGTGGAAAGGGCCCAGATCCCCACTGGAGATGTGAGTTAGCCCACTGAGGAGCAGAGAAGTTCACTGGTTTGGCCAGACTGGAGCTGATGGGCAAGCAGTAGGCACCCTCGGGAATGCAAGCTGGCCACCAGCAGCCAGCGACGTGGGCATGCAATGGGAGTGTGGACCTCAGCAGGGAGAGGAGCCTTTCAGAGCACCTGGGTTCTGGGGATCCATGGTTTCCCTGTTGAAGGGGCTGTGAAAAGGCTTTGCCTAGCTGAGGTTGTAAAGTCACAGAGGGACCAGTTTAGGCCCTGTGGTTGGAAAAGGGTCTGTTGAATGAACTCATACCTCTACCACTGTCCCCAGTTTCTGTAACAAAGAGCAGGAAATCCCCTTGCTTCAGCGGCAATTCTCGAGTGCTCTCTGAGAAAACTGAATATTGTGTTCAATTTAAAAGAGAAATATTCAGAGGAATTCTTGTATATCCCAGAACATATGTTGAAAAGGTGATTCAGAGCTAGAGATGATATATTGATAACTGACACAGAACTCAAAACTGTGCCTGGCTCAGTAAATATGCCATTGCTGGAGATAGCGTATACTAGTATTATTGTCTTCTTTTCTTTGCCTGTGTGTGTGCTCAGCCACCCAGTACTGTCCCACCCAGTCTTTGGGACCTTTTGGACTGTAGCCACCAGGCTCCTGTGTCCATGGGATTTAGGCAAGAGTACTGGAGTGGGTTACCATTTCCTCGAGTTTCCTGCATCTCCTGCATTGCAGGCAGATTCTTGACCAATGAGCCATCGGGAAAGCTTTCTTTGCTTAGTAATCTTTGAATAAGGAAACATTTAACCAGCTTGCTGTGGGTTGAGAGGTCAGTTATACTGAATGTCTTTAGCTCTTCTCAGCTTTAATTTGAGAGCTAATAGATACTCATATGTAGAATCAGTATTAAGGTTAATATAGAGAGTCCTTAGCCCAATTTTTGTCTTAATGGGCATTTATCTAATGGGACCTCCCCTGCCCTTACAGCTGACTTCCCTGATTACCACAGGTTGATTTTGGGGATTTTGGGGGGTACAAAATCAAAGAGACCCCTTTCTCACATGCCTTGCTGTCAGGATCCATCCCTTCATGGCCCTGCCCACAGTGCTTCTAGGGTATAATATACCGCAGTACATCCTTTTCTATGCTTGACACTGCTAGTTCTGTGGTATTATAGCAGTGACAGCCTCTGAATGGAAATGTGGGGACAGGGAAAGAGGGCATCATTCTACCTGAAGCAGGAAAACATTCTGGTGCAGTAAATGCATAAATGGTTTTCCAGTCAGTGCAATGCTAGAGAATGAGTCTTTTCCTACCTTCTTTGTGGAATTATATTTGCTTTCTGTTTTAGAAGATGGGATATGTAGAGTCAGAAATGTATTTCCAGCCAATTGCCATACATTCCATTGCTGGTAAGACATCCCAATAGACTCTTTCAGTCCCAGAGTTGCAGTTACTCTTTGTTGTTTTATGTGTCTTTTCAATATTTTACTGGGAAGTTGAGAGAAGGAATATTAGGGGCAACTAATCATGCCATATTATTATTAAATAGTGAATCTATAATCTGGCATCTTTCTATCATTTCTTCAAAGTATAATTAATAGTAATAGTTATAGTAACAATAAAAATAGTAGCTATCATTTAATAAGTGCCTGCCATATGGAAGTTGCTACTCATTTCTCATTCACTTTTAATAAAATGCTATAAGATGCAGTATTGTATTATTTTGCATTTTAATTTCATAAATTTTTCTTTTATTTTTCTTGGGAAGAGTATATAAGCTTTGGGGGTAGATTCAGTAAACCAGACGAGAGAGGGAGTGTCTTTTCTTGTATAGTGGATAAAGGAAGATTTTGAAGGAAAGGTTAGGAAAAGCAAATTGTGACAATTAGCAAATCAGTTCAGTTTAATTGCTCTGTCGTGTCCAACTCTCTGCAACCCCATGGACTGCAGCATGCCAGGCCTCTTTGCCCTGAAGTGATGGGACCAGATGCCATGATCTTAGTTTTCTGAATGTTGAGCTTTAAGCCAACTTTTTCACTCTCCTCTTTCACTTTCATCAAGAGGTCTTTAGGTCTTCTTCACTTTCTGCCAATGACGGTGGTGTCATCTGTGTATCTGAGGTTATTGATATTTCTCCTGGCAATCTTGATTCCAGCTCGTGCTTCCTCCAGCCCAGCATTTCTCGTGATGTACTCTGCATATAAGTTAAATAAGCAGGGTGACAACATACAACCTTGACATCTTCCTTTCCCTATTTGGAACTGGTCTTTTGTTCCATGTCCAGTTCTAACTGTTGCTTCCTGACCTGCATACAGATTTCTCAAGAGGCAGGTCAGGTGACAAAATGTGGTCCACTGGAGAAGGGAATAGCAAACCACTTCAGTGTTTTTGCCTTGAGGACAATTAGCAAAGGGTATATATAAAACGTGGAGAAGGAAATGGCAACCCACTCCAGTATTCTTGCCTAGAGAATCCCGTGGACAGAGGAGCCTGGTGGGCTGCTGTCCTAGGGTCGCACAGAGTTGGACACGACTGAAGCGACTTAGCATGCATGCATGCATATATAAAATTGAGCTTTCCAGGTGACGCTAGTGGTAAGGAACCCGCCTGTCAATGCAAGAAATGTGAGAGACATGGGGTTCAACCCCAGGGGAAGATCCCCTGGAGGAGGGCATGGTAACCTACTCCAGTATTCTTGCCTGGAGAATCCTATGGACAGAGGAGACTGACAGGCTACAGTCCATAGGGTCACACAGCGTCGGACACAACTGGAGCAACTTAGCGTGCACCCATGCATATATAAAGCTCTGGATCTGTAAATGGATTCCTTTAAAACCATGATCACATTTCTGAAAGTCTGGCTTCCTCTGGAGGTACTGGTTTGAAGGAACACTTCTTTCAGTGATTAATTAAAGCATCTATAAGGGCTGAAAGTTCAGGTGAGCAGTTGCTCAAGTGCTCCAGTGCTCAGCATGTGCAAGGTAGCAGGCCATGGACACCATGTACAGGGGTGTGCTGGATAAGGGTTCCCCCAAGTACACTGGCCCCTCTAGGCCCACCAGTCTCAGCCTGGGCCCATAAGCCTGCAGCCCCTGCTATTTTCATGTCTTTCAATAATATTTTTTGTCAAACTATGAATCTGTGGATTTAGCTCACTGAATTCCAATGAAAATTCTGTCAGGTGCATAACTAGTGCTGCCAAATCAATTAGCTAAACTATGACTTTTGATCATAAAATTTGACTTAATTTTTCAGTTCAAATAAATTCATTAATAAACATTTCAAAAGCTATTACAGAAAGCTCTGGAAAGATGAATGCATTTTAAACAGATTAATAAAACCAGTCAAATCACAATTAAATAATGTAGATATAATTTATTCATTTTAATAGATTAAACAAATAAGAATAAACCTATATACATTTCTCATTATTTAAATTGTAATGATGCAATGTAATATGTAGTTAAAATATAACTATATATTAAAATATGGGCTTCCCAGCTGGAGCTAGTGGTAAAGAGCCTGCCTGCCAGTGCAGGAGATTCGAGGGATGTGGCTGCAGTCCTTAGGTTGGGAAGATCTCCTAGAGGAGGGTATGGCAACCCACTCTAGTATTCTTACCTGGAAAATCCCATAGACTGAGGAGCCTGGTGGGCTATAGTCCATAGGGTCATAGAGTTGGACACAACTGAAATGACTTAGCACTCATGCACGCATATTACAAAATAATGAAAGAAGAGTAACTAATTAAAAGTAATTAAAAGCATGATATTTCCTTGGTATCGAAAACTGGTCATCAGCTTTTTCTATAAAGTAAAAAATCATAGACACTACTTCAGAAATAACTCTGTTAATGTCATATATATCATAATCAAAATATCCCTGTATTTAATGAGAGAACAGTGTATGAAGCTAAAAAATCTATTTGGCCAAACATCTAGGCCAAACTAGGCCATCTAGTTTATCTGCTATAAACTCTTTATAGCAGATAGAAAATATTACACATAACATGAAACAAAGTAAGATGATGATCGAATGTAATTGGAATATATAGTTCATGATATAATCAAATTATATGTTTTAACTTACTGCATACCAAAGTGTATATGTATAGGTATATAACACATATATAGCAGAATGAATTTAAAAGAAATCACTTTACCTTTCAGTCCCCTGGTTTCACCCAGTGTGTTTCGAAGAATCTAATGCTCTGTAAAATATTCTAGTTATATTAAAAGAATTAGAAAACTCATTGACATAAATCACAGCAAGATCCTCTATAGCCTACCTCCTAAAGTAATGGAAATGAAAACAAAAATAAACAGATGGGACCTAATTAAACTTAAAAGCTTTTGCACAGTGAAGGTGACTATAAACAGGTGAAAAGACAACACTCAGAATGGGAGAAAATAATAGTGAATGAAACAACTGACAAAGGATTAATCTCCAAAATCTAGAAGCAGGTCATTTAGCTCAATACCAAAAAAACAAAAAACTCAATCAAAAAGTGAGCAGAAGGCCTAATCAGACATTTCTCCAAAGAAGACACACAGGTGGCTAATAAACATATGAAAAGATGCTAGCAATTATCCCCCAATTAGAAATAAATTTTTAAGAAAGAAAAGAAAAAAAAAAAAGGAATTAGTGTCACTACACTAAGCAGTACTGCTTCACTCTTTGACGGTGCTTTTGTTTCCAGCTAATAAAATCTGATGGAAGTGTTAGTCGCTCAGTGATGTCCAACTCTTTTTGGAGAGGGTTCAGGGCATGTTAGGATGGGGGCTGGGAGAGGTGAGGCTGCAGAAAAAGGCAGGTATGAGCTGACCCCCGCCACCTCCTCAGGTTACAGTCTGCAAGCTTTTCATCTTCTCTGGGTTCCACCTCCTTTCTCCAGGAGTCTAGTCCCTATGGGGCCTCCCACCTTTGAGTCTGTGGAGGAGGGGTGGGTGACCCCCTGATCGCCTGGGGGTTATGACCTCTCCAGAGTTGGGCCCAGGGGTGGGGTGGGTGATCTGTCCAAGGTTACTCAGAGGGTCGGTGGCAGGACTGGGACTCACACCAGGCCTCCTGGGTCCCCACAGGAGTCACATTCCCAGCACCTGAGTCCCCAAGGCCCCTATCTCACAAAGTTGGTCAGGGAGCTAGAGCATACTCCTCCGTGACAGGCATTGGGAAGCGGGCACTCAGGAGGCTGGCGGAGCTGGGGCACAGGTCCTCAAACGGTGGCCCAGCTGGAGTGTGGGGTCACACCATGGGCTGGCAGGGATGGCTGTGGGGGTGCTGCTGCTGCTGTTGCTTCTTCTGGTTCACTTTGTGCTCCTTTGCCTGCCGATTTCGGAAGCAGATCTTCACATGACTTTCAGTAAGCCCCCGTTAGCAGCCAGCTCTGATTTTCCCTGGATGGTGATGTAATGACTATACAGGAATTCCTTCTCCAGCTCCAGGCACTGGTGATCAGTGTAGCTGTTTTGTTGTTTTAGTCCCTAAGTTGTGTCTGACCCTTTTGCAATCTCATGGACTATAGCCCGTCAGGCTCCTCTGTCCATGGGATTTCCCAGGCAAGAATACTGGAGTGGGTTGCCATTTCCTTCTCCAGGCGATCTTCCAGATCCAGGGATCGAACCCGTGTCTCTTGCATTGGCAGGTGGATTCTTTAATATGAGCCATCAGGGAAGCCAGTTTGGTGTAGACTACATAGTTTTTGTCTTTGGTCCCGGTCTTACCCCTGCCATTGCCACCTTCAGCTGCCACGCTACACCACATCCACTCACAGGAAATCTGGCTTTGCCCTCCGGGTGAGGACGGAATGCCTGGGCTGCAGAGGGACTGCACCAGGAGACCAGGGCCAGGCCCCCGGGGACGTGGGCGCCACACACTAAAGCTCCATGTGTGTGTTGGTCACTCAGGCATGGTGGACTGTTGGCAACCCCATGGACTATAGCCTGCCAGGGCCTTTTGTCCATGGGCTTCTCCAGGCAAGAATACTGGAGTGGGTTGCCATTCCCTTCTCCAGGGGAATCTTCCTGACCCAGAAATCAAACCCTGGTCTCCCACACTGGAGGCATATTCTTTACCTTCTGAGCCAGCAAGGAAGCCTCCAAAGCTCAGAGGAAGCCTAAAAGCCAGGGCGGGTGGACTGGCGCTGGGAGCCCATTTGCCCCCTGGTACAGAGAAGGGGTGAAGTCTGGGTACTGCAGAAGCCTGGGGGTCGAGGTCAGGTTTGGGGTGTGGGGACTGTAGGCTTGTGGGCCCAGGCTGAGACGTGGGCCTGGCAGGTCCAGGTTCCCAGGGGAATCCATGTCCAGCACACAGCCCACCAAGCACATAGGCCACGTCAGGTACTTGGTGTACATGCCTCTCCCCGCTGTGTCTGCTGGGCCCGCAGGCTTGGAGCAACTATTCACCTGGACTCCTGGCCCTTATAGATGCTTTTCAATTGACCATTGAAAGAAGTGCTCCTTCCTTTAAATTTTTTTTCTTTTTCTTTTCTGCATTGGCTCTGTGGTATCCTTGAGTTTCTTACACCTGGAAAGCACCACAGCGCAATTCCAGACAGGAGAGGGCTGGTCTTTTTTTAAGTGTGTGAAGGAAGATTTTGAAAGGAAGGCTAGGAAAGGCAAATCTTTATGACAATTAGAAAAGGCTATATATAAAGATCTGGATATATAAACAGATTCCTTTAAAATCATCACTAACCTCATGCTCCTGGAAGTCAGTATTTCATCTGCAGGTACTGGTTTGAAGACCATTTCTTGGCCTACCACCAAAACAGTAGAGGCGGAATGAAATGATAGACAAGATACAGTTCGGGAGTAGAATCCTCAGAACTTGATAATAAATTGAATTGGGGTAGAGAGTAAGGGAGAAGTGAGTGTCAAGGAAGACTCCACAGTAGAGCTGCTATTAAGAAGATGGCTTCATAGTTTTTTTATCTTGTTTTGTTTTAGACAATTTATTGATTGATATTTTATTAAGTTATAACTCTAATGTTTTGGCTAAGTTTATTAAATAGAAATGATTATTGGCACATAAGGTAACGTTATTTCCAAAATGATTTCCCCTTTTAAAATATCTTTCCTCACCCTCAACATTCAAATTCTTAGCAGCTTCTCAGACTCAAATTCATACTCAAATTTTATTGTGACGAGCTGATTCAAGCTTAATTGATATGAATAGTGGGAAGTTTATTCTAACAGTTTTAGCTATAGTAGAATGCAGCAAAACTCTATATTGCTTCTCTTCTGTGGCCCCTACCAAGAAATACAAAGAAGGGACCCATGCGTCCTGTGTGCCGAGCTCAGTGCCTGGTACATAGTAAGTGCTCAGTAAATAGTTGAGTCACATATAGGATATTCACCTACTATATTTTTTATAAGATATTTAAAAAGAAATGGGGCATTTTTACATAGACACATAAACACACAATTCAACTATTTCTTAGGATTCCTTTAGCTTGCCAACTAAACAATGTAGCTCACCACCCAGTTCTACAAGAATGAAGTCCTTAGCCACTGCAGTCGCTGACCTTCAACACACCCTGAAAAGAGTTCCAGACAGAGAGCAGGAATGAGGCGCTCTGTGCTCTAGGGAAATTTGGTAGAACAGGCCTTCAGGTAGCTAGATCTTTTCAGAAGACTTCATGAGCCTGATTTTTTTTAATATCTTCTCACATCTAGAAGAGCACTAAAATCTTAATGATTTTAATGTCTTAATTTAATTTTAATTTAATCTTAATGTCTCTTAATGAGACATCTGCTCCTTGTGACTATCAGCAACCTTCTCTGCACTAGCAGCAAACCTCTGCCAAAATGTATGTTTGACTGCATGTATTCCCCTTCATCAAAATCACATATATACTGTCCTCTGCCAGACTCCCACCTCTGGCAAGCAGTTCCTCAGAGCCATCTGAGAGGCTGTGTCCTGGACTATAGTCCTCATAATCACCCCCACTCCAACAAAACTTAACTCACAGCTCTCAGTTTGGGTATCTATTTTCAGTCCACACACTCTTACACTTTATTACCATATATGACCTTTTAGTAATAACTGAGGCTTCTAAATGGTAAGTTTATGCCCACATGCGGGCTTTCCTGGTAGCTCAGAGGTTAAAGTATATGCTGGCAATACAGGAAACCCCTAGGTCGGGAATATCTCCTGAAAAAGGAAATGGCAACCCACTCCAATATTCTTGCCTAGAGAATCCCATGGATGGAGGAGCCTGGTGGGCTAAGAGTCGCAAAGAGTCACGGGGTTAATGTTCATTGCAGCACTGTTTATAATAGCCAGGAAAGGGAAGCAACCTAGATGCCCATCAGCAGACGAATGGATAAGGAAGCTGTGGTACATATACACCATGGAATATTACTCAGCCATTATAAAAGAATTCATTTGAATCAGTTCTAATGAGATGGATGAAACTGGAGCCCATTATACAGAGTCAAGTAAGCCAGAAAGATAAAGACCATTACAGTATACTAACACATATATATGGAATTTAGAAAGATGGTAACGATAACCCTATATGCAAAACAGAAAAAGAGACACAGATGTATAGAACAGACTTTTGGACTCTGTGGGAGAAGGCGAGGGTGGGATGTTTCGAGAGAACAGGATCGAAACATGTATATTATCTAGGGTGAAACAGATCACCAGCCCAGGTTGGATGCATGAGACAAGTGCTCGGGCCTGGTGCACTGGGAAGACCCAGAGGGATCGGGTGGAGAGGGAGGTGGGAGGGGGGACCGGGATGGGGAATATATGTAAATCCATGGCTAATTCATGTCAATGTATCACAAAAACCACTACAATATTGTAAAGTAATTAGCCTCCAACTAATAAAAATAAATGAAAAAAAAAAAAAGAGTCACGGGTTTGCAAAGGGTCGGACAGGACTGAGCGACTTCACTTCACTCACTTATGCCCACATGGACTTAGTTTAATAAACTAAGTTTATTAATTCAATAAACTTATTATTTAATAAACTTATTAAATATTAATATGTTCACAACATAAACGTTTTGAAAATATTAAAAAGCCATTCTTTTCAAAGGTCCCTGCTGCTGCTAAGTCGCTTCAGTCGTGTCCGACTCTGTGCGACATCATAGACGCAGCCCACCAGGCTCCCCCCTCCCCAGGATTCTCCCTCCAGGCAAGAACACTGGAGTGGGTTGCCATTTCCTTCTCCAATGCATGAAAGTGAAAAGTGAAAGTGAAGTCACTCAGTCGTGTCCGACTCTTAGCGACTCCATGGACTAGCCCACCAGGCTCCTCCGTCCATGGGATTTTCCAGGCAAGAACACCGGAGTGGGGTGCCATTGCCTTCTCCATCAAAGTCCCAGAAGGGCCCATTCTTCAATGTCTCCATTTTTCTGGGGTCTTTAACTTGTGCAAAATATCACATCTGCTTTTAGTGCACATGTCTGCCCCCACCCTCTTCCTGCTCGGCCAGTGTCGTGATGCCCTTTGCGGCTGTGACATCGCTAGCGTGGGAACCGAGAAAGACTGGCCACTTCATCGGCCGCTTCAGTGCCTGCTCTGATCCTGTCCCATGCCCCCAGCATCCATTGCGCTGGCCTTGAGACCCCGCCCCTGAAACCGCCAGCCACGGCGCCTTGGGGTTTGCAGGCGGGTCTCCAGGCGGTCCTCCTCAGTTCTTCAAGGGCATCCTCGCTTGGCACTTTCCTTTCCAGAGTGTGAGGGCCGAACCTGCATCATTCAGCCCTAAAATAGACCCAGACGGCCACTGGGCCACAGAACAGTGGGTAAGGGCCTCGCCTCGGGGACCGCGTTCTGTAACGGCTGGGACGAGGGGCCTTGGGGGGCCGGTGACCGTTGGTTTGCAGGGCTGCCTGAAAACGGAAGGCCCCAACGTTCCCAGCTCCTGCCTCCGAGTACCACCGACAGTATTCTCAGCACAGTCGTTGCGCACCGCCCTGCGCCAGGCGCCAGTCAGACAACTGTCCCTGCCCTCGAGGGGCTTGTCTTCCTGGCGCAGGGCTTGTCGGTTTCTGTTTATCAGGCTGAGTGAGCTCTCTTCTATTCCTACCTCAGTGTGAGCTTGGTGTTTATATCCCTAATAAGTGAGTAATGAACTTTTAAAAAAATTGCCGCCATTTATTGCATAGTATATACTTACACATATGTGTGTACACGTGATATGAATATAGATGAATATGTGTGTGATTTTATGTGGGTAAATAGACTTCAAAGAATTAAGTATTTTTTATTACATTAATAACATTCATAGATGTACTTGCATTCATGTGATAAACTCCATTAAGATATGTATCAGTACATGTGTATGTATCATATGTGTACATAGGCAGACATTGTTGGATTTGATTTGTTAATACTTTATTTAGGATATTTGCACTTATATTCATAAGTGTTATTGTCTATATAATGTTTTGGTGCAGTATACAGTACTTGTCTGGCTTGGCAATCATTGCTCTTTAAGTTTCGAAAAATGAGTTTATTGACTTTTCTTCTTTACTTGTGAAGTTTGTATATTATAAGGATTTTCTGTTCTTTGCTTGTTTGATAAACCTCACCTGTGAAACACTTTCAGCCTTGTGTCTGCCACTTTTTGGGTAAATGAGAGCCTTTTGTGTACTTTTCTGTTTTTCCTTCATCAACTTTTAATTTTATTGATCTTGATTGTTTTCTGTTATACTGACTTTCCCGCTTTTAAGCTTGTTCAGTTTCTAGCTTCTTTATTGAATCTTTTATTTACTCGTGATCTTTAAAATACTAAATTAATTTAATGCTCTTCTTATTTTTAATTTCTAAGAGCTGCTAAAACTGCATCCATGAACTTTGAATATGTGATATTTTATTTTCTGAATGGTTCTAAGTAGAGAGTAATTTCCATTTTTCTTTTTTTTTTTTTTTAATCTATTGGTTTATTTAGGAGTGCTATTTCAAGTCTTCAAACTAGACAGTTTTTTAAAAATCTGTTTTTATTTTTGACTTATTTATTTGCTTTATGTTAGAAACTGTAGTCTACATAATATTATATCTTTGAACTGTATTGTCTTTGAGGTATCTAGCATATCATCAGTTTTTATAAGTATTTTATGTGATTTGAAAGGAAAGTAAATTCTTTATCAGGTACAGGGTTCCCTTTATTTATATTGTTGCTTTTGTTTAGTTGCTAAGTCAGGTCTGACTCTTTGGCGACCCTATGGACTGTAGCCCAAGAGTGTTCATTGGGAGGGTCAAATCTTGTGTATATGTACTACTTTTTTTGCTCACTTGATCTATAGATCATTGAGATAGGTTGAAATAGCTCACCATGTTTTTGTGAAATGTCGTTTCCTGTAATTCTGTCAGGCTTTGCTTTGTATATTTTGAGGCAATCTTAGGTATGTAAAAGCTATAAGTATTATAGCTCTTTGATGGTGTGTTCCTTCTATTATTATGTTGAGTCTCAATTTCTCCTTATTAATGCCTTTCCTTTAAATTCTATTTTGTCTGATAGAATGTTGTTAAATCAGTGTTGTTCTGATTACCATTGGCATGGTGTAGTATTTTCTGTTTCTTTGTTTCTTTGTTGTGGTAAAATATGCATGACATAATATGTCTAAATGTATATTTCAGGGGCATTAAATTGTTGTGTGACTATTGCCACAATCCATCTTCACAACTTTCATCATCCGCAACTGAAATTCTGTACTTATTTAGCACTAATTCTTCATTACTGCTTCTATCTCCTGATAGCCAGTATACTACTCTGTGTCCATGAATTTGACTATTCTAGAAACCTCATTCAAGTGGAATTGTAGAAGTTTTGTCCTTTGTGTTTGAAATATTTGCTTAGCATGATGGCTTCTAGGTTCATCCTAGAAGTTTTGTGGTCTGTGTCAGGATATCATTTTTTATATTCTGTGGTCTGTGTCATTTTTTAAGACTGAATAATTCCATTGTATGTATATACCTACTTTCTTTAGTCATTCATCTGTTAATTGACATTTGGGTTGTTTTTACCTTTTGGCTTTTATGAATAATGCTGCTGTGAACATTGGTGTACAAATATCTGTTTGAATCACTGCCTTTGATTCTTTTGGTGTTTACCTAGGAGTGGAATTGTTGGATCATATGGTAATTCTGTGTTTAATTTCTTGAAGTACCATGACAGTTTTCCATAGCAACTGCATCATTTTCCTTTCTCACCAGCATCCATTTCTTTATTTTGAACTTTTTGATATGCTTTTGCTTTGTGGATGGGTTTTATAAGCAACATTTATAGCTACATTGTCTAGTTTGATTGTCCAATCTGTCTTGAAATAAATGGAATGAATCCACTTTTATTATTGTGATTACTGAAGAAACAGGGCCAGATTTACTTCTCTTTTGTGTTTTCTGTATATCACACTTCCCTGTCTGCTGCTGAAATTTTCTGAATCATCTATACCCCTCCTGTCTGTCTGTCTGTGAGTCATTCTATGTGTTATTTATTTTTCCAACTCTGTTTAGGCTCCATAGATTATGTTTATGTTATTTTAGTGTGTTACCTTAGTACATATTTGTCCATAAAATTTTCTGACAAAGTCAGTCATTTTAAAAATATTTGTTTCTGTTGACAATAACAATAATCTGTTGTGTTTTTTTCATGACAAGGATCTTAAGGTACAATGCTCATTAAACTTCTTCCCACCCAACCCTGTTATTGTTTCAGTATTTTAATTTTAACTTTTAAAATGTAATCTTTCATTATATTTACAGACATAATACATATTTTTAAAATTGTTATTTCAGTAATCTTTTCTGATACAATGTTCTTTCATTTAAAAGACCACTTTTATGGTGGTTAAAGGTGTGAATCCTGGATTTGTATCCAGGTTCACCACTTATTTTGTGCTTTGATATCTTTATGTCAAGTGAGTGTAATACCAGTTTACTCATGTTAAGTGGGTTTAAGACTAGTGCTTAACTTAGACTTTGTGAGGATTTAATAAGTGAATATATGTAACTATGTCTTTGTCTCCCATTGTTAATTGGAATTACCACAAATTTAGTGGCTCAGAGCAACACAAATGTATTATTTTACAGTTCTGGAGGTCAGAAGTCTAAAATGTGTAAAATGTGTTCAGTGTTCTTTTTTGGAGGCTCTCAGGAGAATCTACTTCCTTAGCTATTCTGCCCTTCAGGGGTTGCCTACATTCCTTGGCTTGTAGTCCCTTCTCTTATCTTTAAAGCCTGCAGCATTGTATCTTCTCTTCTCTGATCTCGACTTCCATTCTCACATCTCTCTCTGCCTTTGATCTTCCTCTCTTCCTCTTGTGTGGTTCCTTGTGATTATGTTGAAAACACTGGATAATCCAGAATAATCTCCCCAGTTTGAGATTTTAGTTTAATTACATCTGCAAAGTCCCTTTTACCATGTAAGGTAACTTATTCATGGGTTCTGGGTGGTTAGGATGTGGACATCTTTGGGAAGGCCATTGTTCATTCTGCCACTTTGTATACATCTCATCTCTATGTCACTTTTCTTTGTGCTGAAGTACATCCTTAATTCTGTTAAGTGAGGGTCTGTAGGTGACAATCTCAGTCTTTTTACGTATTCAACAATATAAACTTCTTGATGGGCAATTGTTTTTGTTTCAGCATTATTAAGACATTAACCTATTGTCTGCTGGTAACTTTTCTAACAAACCAATAAATGATACACTTTTGGCCTTTTTTTTTTTTTTTTAAACAGAGTGGGTAGGATTTTCATATGCACCAGATTGTATTGTATTGTATTGATGGTATCCTGTCATCATTGATCATTGCATGGGTCTGTAAAAACTAATAAATTGTTCAGATTATAAAATAGACACCTGCAGATTCACCGCATAAGACAAGAAGTAGGTTATTAGCAACATTTATCTTCAAATTTTTCCCTTATTTTATCTCTCTGCCTTCTATAATTCCTCAAGAATTTTGTGTTTATTATTGTCAACTGGAAGGACCACAAACTATAAAGAGGCCAAAAATTTATTAATGGGGGTCTTAGAATTGCAATTGGGGGAACCACAGTTTTGGAGGAAGCCAGAACAGTGTTCCACTGGAGGAAAACGCGTAGAGTTTTTATGGAGGGGGGAATGGGAAGTTCTTGCAGGTTTAAATGAATTGTTTATCAACAGTTTGAATTGGAGGAACATTTGTTACATATATGTAATTGGCTTATCAAGCACATCTCATATGTTACTAGGGAAAGGTATATTTTCTTTAGTCCAGAAAAGTCCAGTTCTTAGCATATTTCAGCAAATCAACAACTGTTCAGCAGTTTTATTTTAGAGTGTTCATCAAGAGTTCAGCAAGGGCAGTGACTGTGGAGGTCCTCAGGTCTCCATCATCCCTGATGTAGTTCTTTTCATATTATCTCGAAGTGTTAAAAGCTTTTAAAATCACATGTGTATGTCTACAGTATATTTCTTAGCTTAACTATTTTTGAAGTTTACAAAAAAGAATAATATTCTGAGTGAGTTTTCTAATAATTCCTCTTACCAATGATATTTTACCAAGGTTAATTGTTTTATTTTTACTGTAGTATAATATTTCATTGTGTTATTAGATCATAATTTGTTTATTCTCTTAGTGATGGGCTTTTAGTGTTGTTTCCAGCTTTTAGATATTATTCTCAAGGCTACTGTGGAAGATCTTGTACATGTCTTCTATTGCACATGTGAAAAAGCTTTTGTGTGTGTGTGTGTGTGTGTGTGTGTGTAGGTATGCATGCATGCCAAGCACTTCATCATGTCTGACTCTTTGCAGCCTCATGGACTGCAGCATGCCAGGCTTACTTATCCTTCCCTATCTCCTGAATTTTGCTCAAACTTGTGTCCATTGTAGGTATGTGTGTGTGTGCTAAAGTTGCTTCAGTCATGCTCTACTCTTTGTGACCCTATGAACCGTAGTCCTCCAGGCTCTTCTATCCATGGGATTCTCCAGGCAAGAATACTTGAGAGGGTCGCCACGCTCTCTTTCAGGGGATCGTCCCGACCCAAGGATCGAACCCATCTCTTATGTCTCCTGCATTGGCAGGCGGGTTCTTTACCACTAGTACCACTTGGGGAAGCAGCCCATTGTAGGTATATTAGGATGTAATTGCTGAGATATAGGATAATGTTCAGTTTTTTAAGAAGATGCCAAACTTTTCTGAAGTGGTTATATACTTCTACCAGCAATCTAAGAGATATTACTAATGTCCATCCTCTCTGCTTGATGTTGTCAAACTTCTTTTGCCAGTTGAATTATAGAAATGTTGACTTATGATCTTAATTTGCATGATCCTGATTACTAATGACATTGAACATCACTTCTTATGTTTACTTCTTCTGTGAAATGCTTGTACATATCATTTGCCTGTGTAATTGTTTTAGTCATTTTTTTTTTTAGTGTAGTTCTTTTTATGTTCTTGAGACTAATTTTTTGTGATATATATATTAGACGTCACTTCAGTTGTTTATTTCTGTTTAACAAATCACTCTAAAATTCAGTGGCTTAAATCAGGAATGATTTATTATTTCTCTAGGCTCTAGGCTCAGATGGGTGTTTTTGTAGCTTCATATGGCCCTGGATCACTCATCTGACTATATTTATTTGATGGCTGGGTGGGGCTGGAAGGTTCAAAAGGTCTTCACTCATGTCTGGTGGTTCAGAACTTTTCTGTGTGGCTGATGACTTGGAGCATGCGTTGTCTCAGCAGGGTAGTTGGATTTCTCCCACAGTTCTTCGCTTCAAGAAGGAGAGGGGAAGCTGGCAGGACTCTTACGGGCTAGGGCTGCAACTGGCATAAAGTTATTTTAGCAGGTTTCTGTTGCTCAAAAGAAATCACTAAGACAAGCTCTGCTTCAAGAGAAGGAGAGATAGACTCCACTTTGTGATAAATAGACATGCGTGTAGGAATTGTGGTTATCTTTGGAGACTATGTATCACATATATTTTACAGATATCATTTCACAGTATACAGCTTGTCTTTATTAAAAGTGAGATTTATCAAAAATTCTCTATTTTAATACAGTTAAGTTTATAGACTTTTATATATACTCTTGTTTAAAAATCTTTCCTTTCCCCCCATCAGAGAAATATTAAATATATTTTAAAGTTTTAATTTTTATATTTAAGTACTTAATTACTCTGGAGTTAAATTTTTATTTTGTTTTGTTTGTATATTTGGTGTGAATGAGAAAATGTTCAGTTTCATTTTATTCCCATGTGATCCTTTTTTTCTCCCTCAGTTTTTCCCACTGATTTGACATGTCCTTTTTTTTTTTTTTTGTCATTTTCATGTATTTAGTTGTGGTCTCTTCTTTTTCAATTAGAGAAATCCATTTAACATTTCTTGTAAAGCTAGTTTGGTAGTGATGACCTCTTTTAGCTTTGCTTGCATGTAAAACTCGTAATCTTTCCATCAAATCTGAATGAAAGCCTAACTGAATAGATTATTCCTATTTCCCCCCTTTTATCACTTTAGATATATCATGCCACTCTCTTCTGGCCTCCAGAGTTTCTGCTGAAAGTTATCTACGAGCCTTATAGCCTTGTACATAACTTGTTGCTTTTCTCTTGCTGCTTTTAATAGTCTCTTTAATTTTTACTATTTTAATTACATGTGTCTTGATTGGTCCTCTCTGTGTTGATCCTGTTTGGGACTCTCTGTGCTTCTTGGACCTGGAAGCCCTTTCCGAAGTTAGGAAAGTTTTCAGCTACTATGTCTTCTCTCTCTTTTCTCCTTCTGGGATCTCTGTAGTGTGAATGTTAGTATGTTTGATGTCCCAGTGAAAGTGAAAGTAGCTCAGTTGTGTCCAGCTCTTTGTGACCCCATGGACTGTAGCCTGCGAGTCTCCTCTGTCCATGGAATTATCCCAGCCAGAATACTAGAGTGGGTAGCTGTTTCCTTCTCCAAGGGATCTTCCCAGCCCAGGGATGTAATCCAGTCTCCCGCATTGCAGGCGGATTCTTTACCAGCTGAGCTACCAGGGAAGCCTACAGATCTCTTAAATTGTCATCTTTTTTTTTTTTCTGTTCCTTTTCAGTTATTTCCTCTACCTATCTTCCAGCTCATGATCTGTTCCTCTCTATCATTTAGTCTACTGATCATTCCTTCTAGTGTATTTTTCATTTCAGCACTGTATTATTCATCTCTGATTCTTCTTTATATTTTAAACTCTTTGTTAAAAATTTCTCACTCTGTTCATCCCAAATCCTCCTGAGTTCTTTGATCATCTTTATGGTCACTACCCTGAACTCTTTCTCAAGTAGATTGTCTGTCTCCACTTCATTTAATTCTTCTAGGGTTTTATCTTGTTCCTTTGTTTGGAGCATGTTTCTCTGTTTTCTCATTTTGCCTAACTTGTTCTTATTTCCATGTGTTTTGTAGGTTTGTTACATTTCCTGACTTTGGAAAACTGGCCTTTTATAGGGATGTCCTCTGTATCCTAGCGGAGCATTCCCCCTCGTCAAATAGCTATATTGTTTAGGGGTGTGCATGAGTCCTTACGTTGTGGTGAATTGACAGTTGTGGGTGGTCTGCTGGGCCTGGCTGGCCCCCGAGCTGGTTGGTCGCGCGGCGGGCCCTGCCTTGTGTAGAGGTTGCTGGCTACTGATTGATGGGGTTGGGTGGGGTGGCAAGGGGGCTGGCTGTAGAGTCCCGGCAGACTTGAAGCTGGTGTCAACCTGCTAGTAGGTGGGATTGGATCCTGGGGCCACTGACTGAAGGGACCAAAGTGTCCCAGAGCTAGTGTTGACTTGCTGGTGGCTGGGGCTCGTTCCTGACACAGCTGGCTGAGGGCTGGGATTAGCCCGCTGGCAGGGTAGTCTAGGTCCTGCCATGGCAGGCTGTGAAACTGCAGTGGTCCTGGAGCACATGCTAGCCAACTGGCATGTGACGCTGGTACCAGGGCTAGTGCTGACCCTCTGGTGGGCAGTGCTGGAATCTGGGGTTCCCGGCCACAAGGTCCGGGCTCCTGGAGCTGGGGTTTAGGCCTACCATAGGTGGAGCTGAGGCCCGGGCGGTCTGAGCCAGTGCTGGTCTCCTGGTGTGTGTAGGCCGGCCTTGGGGCTGGCTGCCCTCTGGTGGGCAGTGCTGGAATCTACAGGGCCCTGGGAGTCCAGAAGTTGACATGTTGCCCACTTGTGGGAGGGGCATGGCCCAGGAGGGCCTGGGGCTGGTGCTGGCCTACTGGTGAGTGGGAGCTGGGTTCCAGGGTCTCTGGTGAAGAGGGTCTTGTCCTGGGGCACTGTGGGTTCAGCACCCCTATAGCAGCCAGCCTGCTGGTGGTGGGACTTTGTTCCCACTTGGGCTAGTTACTTGGCCTGTGGTGTCCCAGTGCTGGTGCTGACAGGTAGGTGGGTGGGGGTGTGTTCTGGCACTAAGATGCTAGAGAGGAATTCCAAAGTGGTGCTTGCTAGTGTCCTTGCCCTCATGGCAGAGCCAGTTCCCTAAAGTGACTGCTCCCAGTGTCTGTGTCCCCAGGATGAGTTCCAGTTGCCTCCTGCCTCTCTGGATTGCTCTCCAGAATCATCAGATAAAGTGTGACCCAGGTTCCTCTCAACTTACTACTTTTGCCCTGAGTCCCAGAGCATGTGGAATTTTATGTGCACCCATTAAGAGTGGAGTTCCTGTTTCCCTCAGCCCTCTGGGTGTCCTGAAAGTAAATTCTGCTGACTTTCAAAGCCATATGTTCTGGGGGCTCATGTTCCTGATGCAGGATCCCTGGACTAGGGATGCTGATGTGGGGCATGGACCCCTCACTCCTCTGTATTTGTAATTTGTGAGTTTCTCACTAGGGGTCAGGCTTAACTGTACCCTGTCTCTGCCCTTCCTTTTTTTTTTTTTTTTATCTTTCATCACAATGAAAGATAATGGTATTTTCTGCTAGATTCCAGTCTTTCTTATCAATAATTGCTCTGTAATTTTTGTGTGCCCATAGGAGGAGGTGAGCTCAGGGTCTGCCTTCTCTGCCATCTTGGCTAAATTCCTATTGATTTTGTAACCTACAACTTTACTGAATTTGTTTATTAATTCTGACTGAACTAATCTTTCCATCTTCAAAGCCAGCCAGCTTTGACTATTGTGAAATAATAAGAAACACATTGGCCTCTGCCCCTGGTTCCTGACACAAGACTGCTTGAATTTCTGGACTGGTTCCTGACACAAGACTGCAGATTTCTGTAATATACATTGAAGTCAGAAAGTGTGATACCTGTAGCTTTATTCTTTTTTCCAAAAATGGCTTTGATTATTGAGGGTCTTTCGTGGTTCCAAGCAAAGCATTTTTTTTCCTATTTTTATGAAAAATGCTATTGGAATTTTGATAGGGATAGCATTGGATATGTTGATTGTTTGGGGAGGTATGGGCATTTTAATATTAGTTACTGTAATATGTGAACATGAGCTAACTTTCCATAATTTTGTGTTTTGCTTCAGTTTCTTTCATCGGTGTCTTATAGTTTTCAGTGCACAGGTCTTTTAATTTCCTTGGTTAAATTTGTTCTTCAGAATTTATCTTTTTTGGTGTTATTGTAAGTGTGATTGATTTCTTAATTTCTTTTTTGTGTAGTTCATTGTTAGTGTATAGAAATGCATTGATTTTTGTATGTTGATTTTGATTCCTACAGCTTTACTGAATTTGTTTATTAACTCTAACAGTTTTTTTGAGTGGAGGATGACAGAGGATGAGATAGTTGGATGGCATCACCAACTGGATGGACATGAGTTTGAGTAAGCTCTGGGAGTTGGTGATGGACAGGAAAGCCTGGCGTGCTGCAATCCATGGGGTAGCAAAGAGTTGGACACAACTGAGTGACTGAACTGAACTGATGGTGGTTCTATTTTTAGTTTTTTAAAAAACCTCTGTATTGTTTTCCACAGTGTCTACACCAATTTACACTTCCTGCCAACAGTGTCAGAGGGTTCTCTTTTCTCTCTATCCTTGCCAACATTTGTTATTTGTGTTCTTTTCTATGATAGCTATTATGACAGGTTTAAGGTGATATCTCAGTGTGGTTTGAATTTGCATTCCTCTGTTTGATTAATGATGTTGAGCATATTTTCTTGTGCTTGTTGGCCATCTGTGTGTTGTCTTTGGAATAGTGTCTATTCATACCTTCTGTCCATTTTTAAACCAGATTTTTTTATATTGAATTGAATTAGCTGTTTATGTGTTTTGGGTGTTAACCCATTATCGGTCATATCATTGGCAAATATTTTCCCCCATTCAGTAGGCTCTCCTTTCATTTTGTCAGTGATTTCCTTTACTACACAAAAGCTTTTAAGTTTTAATTAGGTCCCATTTGTTTACTTTTGTGTTTATTTCCTTTGCTTTAGGACAAGGATCCAAAAACATATTGCTGTGTTTTATGTCAAAGAGTGTTCTGCCTGTGTTTTCCTCTAGGAGTTTTATAGTATTTGGTCTTAACATTGTAATCTTTAATCCATTTTGAGTTTATTTTTGTATATGGTATTAAAGAATGTTCTGATTTCATTCTTTTACATGTGGCTGTCCAGTTTTTGCAGTACCACTTATTGAAGAGACTGTCTTTTTCTCCATTGTATGTTCTTGCCTCCTTTGTCATAGATCTGTTGACTCTTTGCGACCCCATGTACTATACAATCCATGGAATTCTCCAGGCAAGAATACTGGAGTGGGTAGCCTTTCCCTTCTCCAGGGAATCTTCCCAACCCAGGGATTGAACCCAGGTCTCCCGCATTGTAGGCAGATTCTTTACCAGCTGAGCCACCAGGGAAGCCCAAGAATACTGGAGTGGGTAAGCTATCTGTTCTCCAGGGGATCTGCCTGACTCAGGAATCGAACCAGGGTCTCCTGCCTTGCAGGAAGATTCTTTACCAGCTGAGCTACTAGGGAAGCCTTTGTCATAGATTGACTATATGTGTGTGAGTTCATATCGGGGCTCTCTATCCTGTTCGATTGATCTGCAACATGGATGGACTGAAAATTAATATTAGTTACTGGTTTTTGTATCAGTACCATTTTTTAAAAATTTTACTTTTATTGAAGTATAGTTGATTTACAATGTTTTGTTAATTTCTGCTATACAGTGAAGTGACTCAGTCATATACATTTGTACATTCCTTTTTATATTCTTTGCATTATAGTTTATCCCAGAATATTGAATATAGCCCCTTGTGCTATACAGTAGGATGTTTTTATTCTGTATATAATAGTTTGCATCTCCTAATCCCAAACTTCCAGTCCATCCCTCTCCCACCCTCCTCCCCCTTGAAGACTATATGTCTTCTCCATGTCTGTGAGTTTGTTTCTGTTTTGCAAATAAATTCATTTGTGCCATATTTTAGTTTTCATATACAATGATAATCATATTTGTCTTTCTCTTTCTGACTTGTTGCACTTAGTATGATAATTTCCAGTTCATCCATATTGCTGTAAATGGGATTAGTTCATTCTTTATTATGGCTAAGTAGCGTCCCATTGTATACATGTGCCACATCTTTATCCATTCATCTGTTGATGGACATTTAAGTTGTTTCCATATCTTGGCTATTGTGAATAGTGCTTCGGTGAACATTGGGTGCATATATCCTTTGGAACCATGTTTTTCTCCAGATACATGCCCAGGAGTGGAGTGGCTGGGTCATATGGTAACTCTTTTTTTAGTTTTTTTTTAAATTAACTTATTTTAATTGGAGACTAATTACTTAACAATATTGTAGTGGTTTTGCCATACATTGACATAAATTAGCCATGGGTGTACATGTGTTTCCCATCCTGAAACCCCATCCCACCCCTCAGGGTCATCCCAGTGCACCAGCCCTGAGCACCCTGTCTCATACATCGAACCTGGGAACCTCCATACATTTCTTAATGTATTTAAATGACTGAAAAAACTCACAGCTAAAAGCTAGGAAAATTATTCTTGGTTTAAATTGTTTCATTAGAATTTACTTCCATGCAAAATTTAGTTTATTTTGAGACTTTCTGTATCTTGTTAAATTTCCCTCAGTAATCAGAAAGAGACTCTCTGTCTTGCATATTTCAAAACCCACTTCCTTTTGTTATATTCTGTTCTATCTAAGGATTTCTGGTAGTACATGAATGTGGCCTTAGTACTTAGTGAATGGTGAAATGAGTTCAGTGTCTTAGGCTACCAGTTCTGTTGACTTCCCTGAGTTCTTTCTGATGATTTATTCTTGGGGAGATGCTCTTAAAACTTGTTATATTTAGTATAGAATTTAAGGTCAATTAGAATTGTATGTATATAAACATCAATGTAGGAAGGAAAAAATTGTCATAGAAAGAAAGTTAGACAATATAGACTGCCCTGAGAAAGATAGCTAACATAGTGAAGGCTCTGAAAATTATATTATACACAAGAAACACTTGAAGGTAATGAGAGTATTAAATTAATAAGCCTAGTGGAAAGTTTGGAACTATATATATGCATATATATATGTATAGTTTAGAGAATCAGTAGTAATAGCTGTGAAATAATTTTTTATATTTTAAAAATAATGTGAATGTATTTTTTCAGCTCATGACTTCATAGTTTTGTTCAGAAAAAAATATGGAGACATTCAGACCCAATGATTTGACAGCAGTAAATAAAGACAGGAACAAGGATAAAGGAAATTCAAAACCAAGGTAAAATAAGATATAGTGAAATTAAAATCTCAAACATACCTGGCTAGTGATAAGCCATTCTGACAATGGAAAATATAACATATCACATGAGAATTGAATGAGGGTTGTGGCGTGTAGAAAACCTTGGTTTCTTAGGAAGTCCTTTCTGACAAGATAGGCAAATTAACACTGACTCCTTCTCCCAAACCAACTTTGGATATGCCAAAAAGTGTGAAAGAGGTTAATGGGTATGAGAAACAAATCAACAACTGAGAAATCCCAGCAAGGCAAAAGGGGATTTGGTTCTAGATATGGACTGTGAATAGAAAACGACAGCTCAGAGCAGAAGAGGGCAGCAGAGAGCAGATGAAGAAAAGGTTGGAGATTCATGTGTTTGTTTTTTCACATTTCTCAGAGTGTGTCAGCATACACTCAGAAAAAAATAATGGAGAAGAAAACTTGAAAATATTTCTGAATTGTATTTAAACCTGATGGGTTGGAGCCCTTGCTTTTATGGCTCTCCTTCCTAAAATTCTGTTAAAATGATAGTAAGGAATAAGAGAATTCGAGATGAGATACAAGCAAGTGGGAGTACTAGTGAAATTTTGAAAGCTTGAAAATAGATGAATAAGTTATCATTAATTTAGCAGAGTGGAAATTATAAACCTAAGGTGTCAGTTGGTGTAGCCCAAAAACAGGCTGATTCATCCTCCCCCATCTCCTCCCTTCCATTACTACTCCGTCCAGTCCCACAAACTCAGAAATTAAGGATATTATGTACCTCTGAAAGTGAAGAGCAGCTGAGACTGCAATCAGAGTTGAAAGTTTGTATAAGAAGCATTCAGAATATGTATCTCCTCCTTCACTTCTCACAGCCAAAAGTTTATTTCTTTCTTTATTCTCAGAAGAAGTCTGAGAACAGCTGAGAGTAGATTAATGTATTCAAATCAAAGAGTTCTTTAGTTTTCTTCTTTTGTTTGACTTTAAGAAAGCTCACAGCTAAAAGCTAGAGATTACTCTGTGGGAAATTGACCAGCCAAAAGGAAAGATGCGCAGATAATGACAGTAGGAAATAGCTAACAAAATTTCCAGATTGCCCCAAACTCGAATCTACCAGTTGAAAAACACCAGTGCATGAAGAGTTGTTTCATTGTTATTTTAGTGGTGACTCATTTACAACCAGCAAACTCTGATCATTTGAGGATTGTTTATAGCATGATAGAAACCGAAACAAATCAAAGAAGCTTGGAGGAAATACATAATACAGGGAGAAGAAAGCTTCAACAACCACCACCACAAAACTAGCATTAAATGATTGGACAGTGACAGAAGAAACAGTTCATATTTAGAGAATTAAAAAAATGGAGCATTTGCATGAAAAATAGTTTTGAAAGTTTAATTATATAATAGCAGAAGTGAAGCTTAAGAGAATAGTTGGAAGGTAAAGTTGAAGAAATTTTCCTGAAAAAAAAAGAAAAAATAGAGATAAAATATAGAGAAACAACAAGAAAAGGGATCCATAGAGAAGAAAATAAGATGGTAGAAATAAATCCCCAAAATGTCTGTAATCACAGTAAATGCAAATGGACCAAACGTTTTCTTTTTAAATGTCAAATTGAATTTTTAAAAAATGCATGGTGTGGAAGTATCCTAAAATGCAAAAGGATAACAACAGATAAAAAATTAAAAAAAAAAGTTATACCTTCTATTTCAGGATATATGGAACAATTGTAATGCTGTGCCATTTAAGGCCATAAACCATGTTTAAACAAATTATCAATATACATAACATACTCTTTAATTACATTAGAACTTAGTTATAAGAGTTTAACTAGAAACCATTTGGAAATGAAACATAATATCTGAAAAAACAAATAGTTTTCTAAATAACTAGTTGGTGAAAGGAGGACCTCTAAAGGAAATTAGGAAAAAAATGTTAGAACTGTATATAATAATAGAAGGAAGACAAGAAGAATGGAAGGGAGCTTAAACTATTGCATTAGTAACTATGTCACACATATAAAAATTGTGTGTTTAGGGAGAAACTTATAGTCATAAAACTGTGTATTAAAAGACAAAAAGGGCTAAAAAATTAATGAGTTAGCAATCTGCTTTAAGTAGTTAGGAGTAAGAATGTAGAACAGAATAAATCCTAAGAAGGCAGAAGGAAGAAGTTAAAGATTATCAGAAATTAACATAATAAATATCAAAGATAATAAAAGAAAAACCAGCAAAAGCACCAATTGTCAATAAAATTGACAGTCATTTGATAAGATCAACCAGGAGAAAAAGAAGTCACAAATAGACAGGGTTGTGACACTGCACAACCCCAGGAAGCACCATTCACGATATGTTCTCTTTATGTGCTGCCTCCTGAAACACAAATCTAGGGAGAGTAGGGTGAATGATGCACCATGTGGTAGTGGGATACAGTGGCTTTGTAACTAATACTAGATCAGAAAAGGGAGCTGAGTACAGATATAAAAATTTTAAGAAAATGTAAATATATAAAATATTCTCAATAAATGATAGAAAGATGAGCTTTCTTTTTACCACTTAAATTGTTGAATTAGTAGTAGTGAATCCCATTCCTCTTTCTCCTACCGCCACAGACCACACACATCATGTCCAGATAAATTGACAGTTTTTGAGTGAATCCAATTGTATGCAACTTATTCTACAGAACAGAAAGAGAAAGTAGTCTCTGACTCAGTTTTTGAGGGCAGTTTGTATAATCCTACAAATAAGTTTCATGCATGACCTCAGAAGCAAAAAAGTCCTAAATAAAATATTAACCTACCAATTAAAGTAGTGTATATTAATGGATGATACATCAAGATCAAATTGTGTAGTTTATTTCAGAAATGCAAGTTTCAATGTTAGAAAATCTGTCAGTACCAATTAAAAGATGAAAGAGAAAGACTTGATAAAATTTAATATCTGTTAATGATAAAAACTCTTAGGAAACCACTTGATTAAGGGCATTTACCAAAAACGAAGAGCAAATAACATATTTTGAATGATCAAGTGTTAAAAGAATTCCTTTTAAATTCAGAGGAGTGACAGGAATGCTTGCTTTGTTGCCATTTCTATTCAACATTCTATTATAGGTCCTAAGAAAGGAAAAGAAAAAAGACAAAGAAAGAAAGCTATCAGGTTTGAAAGATCAGAAACTGCAATTATTCATAGATTGTCTACAAATAAAGTATGGAATAATTTACAAAATTTTATAATTAGTAAGTGAATTTATTAGCAAGGCTGCTAGATTAAAATCAGTATTTATAAGTGTATTCCTTTTCTATGGTCCAGCAATAGATTGAAAATATAATTTAACCATAACTTATCATTCATAATAATAATGAAAAATAAGGTACCTAAAAAATTCTTTTAAAAATTGTTTGCATGAGAAGATACTCAACATCACTAAGTATTAGAGACATGCAGATCAAACCTACAATGAGGTATCACCTCACACCAGTCAGAATGGCCATCATCAAGAAATCTACAAACAATAAATGCTGGAGAGGGGCTGGAGAAACGGGAACCCTCTTGCTCTGTTGCTGGGAATGTAAATTGATATAGCCATTATGGAGAACATTTATGGAAGTTCCTTAAAAACCTAGAAATAGAACTACCATATGACCCAGCAATCCCACTACTGGACATTTACCCTGAGGAAACCATAATTCAAAAAGACACATGTACCTCAGTGTTCACTGCAGCATTATTAACAATAGCCGGGACATAAAAGCAATCTAAATGTCCAATAGATGAATGGATAAAGAAGATTTGGTATATATATACAGTGGGATATCACTCAGTCATAAAAAGAAATGAAATGGGTCATTTGTTGATGTGGATGGACTAGAGTCTTTCATATGAAGTGAAATAAGTCAGAAGGAGAAAAACAAATATATATTAACATACATATATGGAATCTACAAAAATGGTACAGATGTACCTGTTTTTGTAGGGCAAGAATAGAGACACAGATGTAGAGAATGGACAGGTGGACATGGGAGGAAGGGGACAAACTGGGAGAGTAGTACTGACATGTATACACTGCCATGAATAAAATAGATAGCTGATGGGAAGCTGCTCTATAGCACAGAGAGCTCAGCTTGGTGCTCTGTGATGACATAGAGGGTAGGATTGCAGGGTGGGAAGGAGACTCAAGATGGAGGTGTGTGTGTGCGCGCTAGGTCGCTTCAGTCATGTCTGACTCTGTGTGACCCCAAGGACTGTCACCTACGAGGCTCCTCTGTCCATGGTATTCCCCAGGCATGAATACTGGAGTGGGCTGCCATGCCCTCCTCCAGGGGAATCTTCCCAGGGATCTCACCCGCATTTCTTAAGTCTCTGGCTTTAGCAGGATGTAGCTCATTTACTTTGTTACACAGCAGAAGCTAACACAACGTGTAAAACAGTTATACTCCAATAAAAAATATATTTGACCTTTATGAGTAAAATTACAAAATTTAATTGAGAGTGCAACAAAATATATATAGAAAATCAAAGGGCCAAGAATATGTAAGCACTTTCTTTGGAAAAAGACAATTTGGGAAAATTTGGGGGAAATACAATTTAAAGCTATCTAAACTATAGTAAATAAAGTAGTGTGATATAGAAATGAGCATAAACAAATAAAAATAAAGAACCAGGAATGAATAATTGTACACACATTTTGATTGATGACAGACTGCTGGTACAGATCAGTGAGGGAGAGGATGGGGGTGTTCAGTAATGATGTTGTAATGATCACATGGGCTTCCCTGGTGTCTCAGATGGTAAAGCATCTGCCTGCAATGCTGGAGACCCGGTTCTGATCACATAGCCTTGTCGGGAGGGTACAGAAATTGTATTTGTCCTCATCCTACAAATCAGTTATAAGACTTGTGAAAGGCCAAACTGTAAGGCTGTTAGGAAAATTTATGAGAATTTTGTTATCACTGTGGAGTGAGGAAAGATTTCTTAATTAAGACAAATCATACAAAGATAGATTAGATTATTTTAAAGTTAAGAACTTCTGTTTGTCAGGAGTTCAAAGGTAAGTCCAAAGTGGAAGGTACTTTTAATGCATATAAAATGACCAAAGATTACCACCCAAAATGTGAAAATTACTCCTCAGTGTTGCTAAGAAAATGGTAAACAATTCAGGAAGGGGGAAAAAAAAAAGAACAAAGGATATGGAAAAGTTATGGGGATGGTCATTGTAATCACAAGGAAACTGTTCAAGGTGTTTATAAATCGAATCAGTTCAGTTCAGTCACTCAGTCGTGTCTGACTCTTTGCGACCCCATGGACTGCAGCACGCCAGGCCTCCCTGTCCATCACCAACTCCTAGAGTTTACTCAAACTCATGTCCATTGAGTTAGTGATGCCATCCAACCATCTTGTCCTCTGATGTCCCCTTCTCCTCCTGCCCTCAATCTTTCCCAGCATCAGGGTGTTTTCCTATGAGTCAGTTCTTCACATCAGGTGGCCAAAGTATTGGAGTTTCAGTTTCAACATCAGTTCTTCCAGTGAATATTCAGGACTGATTTCCTTTAGGATGGACTGGTTGGATCTCCTTGCTGTCCAAGCCAAATGGCACTCACAAAGTCCTCAAAGATAAAAGATTTAGGAATACCTAATAAAGTTGCTGCTGCTGCTAAGTCGCTTCAGTCATGTCCAACTATCTGCAACCCCATAGACAGAAGCCCACCAGGCTCCCCCATCCCTGGGATTCTCCAGGCAAGAACACTGGAGTGGGTTGCCATTTCCTTCTCCAGTGCATGAAAGTGAAAAGTGAAAAGGAAGTCACTCAGTCATGTCCAACTCTTCGCGACCCCATGGACTGCAGCCCACCAGGCTCCTCCGTCCATGGGATCTTCCAGGCACGATTACTGGAGTGGGGTGCCATTGCTTTTGCCGACCTAATAAAGTTGTCCATCCAAACAGGTTCAAAGAAATGCCTTATTTGTCTTTGAAGAGAAGTATTATCTTACTATTCATGTGATTAAGTATTTTTGTTTAATATACCTAACAAGGGTATCTTTTCTACTGAGAAGTATTAATATACCTAACAAGGGTATCTTTTCTACTGAGAAGTATATGTTTGAAGTTACAGAACCCTGAATTTTCTCTGCTTTGCTAAAATATGGTATGTAGCTGTAAGTATTGTAGGCAGTCATTTTGGATTCTGTTCTTATGAATACATTTTCCCAACATTTACAAAGTAAATGGCTAAAGCAATGTGAAAAGATTTTGGCTTTAATCCTGATATAGGTTGTTGGTGGTGGTTGCTGTAGTTTTTTTTTTGTAAAGGAGGGTAATTATGTAAAGATTAAATTTCAGAAAACTGTATTCTGACCTCACCCTGCCACCAACTTAATTGGGTAACATTTCTTTTTTTCTTGTCGTTTTTTGATTATTGTCATCCATCATTGTATTTATCTTTAATAATAAAGTATAAAATTCCGATAAATATTTATGTGTGTCATATCAGAGGCACAGGAAATGGGTAACATTTCTTTATCATTTAAAATAAAATTAGATGAGGATTCTTAAGTCCCTTTCAGCTTTAAAATTTCAGTAATATCAGTTAGACCTATTTAGCATTTAACCAGACTCTCCATGTTTCAGATCTTCTTTCCAAAGTGCCTATCAAAAATTGTTCGACAGGATAGATATTTTATTGCACTGTAAAGTACAGAAGAAAGATTTAAAATTTAAGTTCTAGAGAATGCTAACTATAGTATCTTATTTTCTTTGTCACATTAGAGTTTTAAAATACAAAGAAGGAAGATATTATCAAGATGTTCTACCATCAGGGAATCGACCAGCAGGAAAGGAGACACTGAAACATAAAACGTTGGGAACAATCTCTGTACCCTTGAAGTCAGAGAAAGCAGAAGAAATTTATGAAGATTACACTCCAGGCATGTTGACTTTTATTTGCTTTTATGGAAATAGAAGTTTTCATAGTATTAAATCAAGTAAACAAGTAAAATATATTGAAATGATACAAGGTTTGGTACTTTACTAATTCCGTTAGTCATAGAAGTTAAAAGAAATACAAAGCTTACCTTTTAAAGGGAACACTAAACATAGAAATAAAAATAACAACAATAATATCACTGCTACCACCAAGAATATCTGGCATTTCTATAGCAATTTACATTGCTCTCTCATGCATATCATCTTGTTTTGTATGTGTGTGAGATAACCCTAAAAGGAGTGGGTCAGCATTCCTTAAGTCTAGTGCCTTCTAGCTTTGTTGTGACCCCTCTTTGTTCCTCTTTTCAACCAGCGTCTTGATTAGTCCCTCCACGTACCTCCATTTTTTTTGTTTGTTTACCTTCCTTCTTCCAATCCCTAATTCTACCATTTCCAAAGTTTACATTTTTTAAAAACCGCAGCTTTCTTTTCTATCCAGCTTTGGTCTCCATTCTTCACTTCTTCCTGGATCAGTCACTCTGTGACCAGTAACTTCAACTCCATTTTCCCATTTCTTTCCTCTGCTCCTGAATTGGCAAAATGTAAACTCTAATCAGCAGTTACAAGCAACAGTTAGAATCCTGTACGGAACAACTGATTGGTTCAAGTTTGAAAAAGGTGTACAACAGGGCTGTCTGCTGTCACCCTGTTTGTTTAACCTATAAGCTGAGCATATCATGAGAAATGCCGGGCTGGTTGAGTTACAAGCTGGAATAGGCGGGAGAAACATCAACAACCTCAGATATGCACATGATACCACTTTAATGGCTGAAAGCGAAGAGGAACCTTAAGAGCCTCTTGATGAGGGTGAAGGAAGAGAGTGAAAGAGTTGGCATAAACGAAATATTAAAAAAAAACTAAGATCATGGCAACCAGCCCCATTACTTCATGGCAAACAGAGGTGGAAAATATGGAAGTAGTGACACATTTCCTCTTCTTGGGCTCTAAAATCACTGCGGATGGTGACTGCAGCCGTGAAATCAGAAGACAATTGCTTCTTGTCAGGAAAGCTATGACACACCTATAACAGTGTGTTGAAAAGCAGAGACATTACTCTGCCAACAAAGGTCCGTATAGTCAAGACTATGGTCCTCCCAGTGGTCACGTATGGTTGTGAGAGCTGGACTGTAAAGAAGGCAGAACGCCAGAGAATTGATACCTTTGAATTGTGGTGCTGGAGAAGATTCCTGAAAGCCCCTTGGACAGCATGGAGATCAAACCAGTCAATCTTAAGGGAAATCAACCCTGAATACTTGTTGGAAGGACTGATGCTGAAGCTGAAGCTCCAGTATTTTGGTCATCTGGTGTGAACAGCCCACTCATTGGAAAAGTCCCTGATGCTAGGAAAGATTGAGGACAGAAGGAGAAGAGGGCATCAGAGGATGAGATGGCTGGATGGCATCACTGATGCAGTGGACATGAACTTGGGCAAACTTTGGGCAATGGTGAAGGACAGGGAGGCCTGGCATGCTGCAGCCCATGGGGTTGCAGAGTAGGACACAACTGGGTGATTGAACAACAAAAGCAAACTCTACAATGTAATTGTCAATTTTCCTTGGTTACCAACTTGGTAAGCCTATTTTGCAGAGCACTTAAACAATCACATTGATTGGTTCTCTTTCCAATTTCATGGTCCCCAGTATAAGTAGTGGGGCACTCAGTTCTGCCTTTCGTTATTTTATATCTCTTTTTAGCTCTCCTTTCTATTACATACAACATCTGTTTAAGCTGTTGCAATTTAACCATGAGCCTGAATTACTTGATTATGCCTTTACTTTATAAAAAATAAAAATTGAAGATCAGTTCAGTTCAGTTCAGTTGCTCAGCCGTGTCCAACTCTTTGCGACCCCATGAATCGCAGCACGCCAGGCCTCCCTGTCTATCACATACTCCCGGAGTTTACTCAGACTCATGTCCATCGAGTCGGTGATGCCATCCAGCCATCTCATCCTCTGTTGTCCCCTTCTCCTGCCCCCAATCCCTCCCACCATCAGGGTCTTTTCCAGTGAGTCAACTCTTCGCGTGAGGTGGCCAAAGCATTGGAGTTTCAGCTTCAGCATCAGTCCTTCCAATGAACACCCAGGACTGATCTCCTTCAGGATGGACTGGTTGTATCTCCTTGCAGTCCAAGGGACTCTCAAGAGTCTTCTTCAACACCTCAGTTCAAAAGCATCAATTTTTCGGCACTCAGCTTTCTTCACAGTCCAACTCTCACATTCATACATGACCACTGGAAAAACCATAGCCTTGACCAGACGGACCTTTGTTGGCAAAGTAATGTCTCTGCTTTTTAATATGCTATCTAGGTTGCTCATAACTTTCCTTCCAAGGAGTAAGCTTCTTTTAATTTCGTGGCTGCAGTCACCATCTGCAGTGATTTTGGAGCCCCAAAATATAAAGTCTCTGACTGTTTCCACTGTTTCCCCATCTATTTCCCATGACGTGATGGGACCAGATGCCATGGTCTTAGTTTTCTGAATGTTAAGCTTTAAGCCAACTTCTTTACTCTCCTCTTTCACTTTCATCAAGAGGCTTTTTTAGTTCCTCATCACTCTCTGCCATAAGGGTGGTGTCATCTGCATATCTGAGGTTATTGATATTTCTCCCGGCAATCTTGATTCTGGCTTGTGCTTCTTCCAGCCCAGCATTTCTCATGGTGTACTCTGCATATAAGTTAAATAAGCAGGGTGACAATATACAGCCTTGACATACTCCTTTTCCTATTTGGAACCAGTCTGTTGTTCCATGTCCAGTTCTAACTGTTGCTTCCTGACCTGCATACAGGTTTCTCAAGAGGCAGGTCAGGTGGTCTGGTATTTCCATCTCCTTCAGAATTTTTGACAGTTTATTGTGATCCACACAGTCGAAGGCTTTTGCGTGGTCAATAAAGCAGAAATAGATGTTTTTTCTGGAACTCTCTTGCTTACAGCATTATGTTAAGTGAAATAAGTTGGACAGAAAGACAGAAACTGTGTGGGCTCCTTATATATGGGGAAAAAAACCCTGAACTCATGGATATAGAGAACAGATTGGTGATTGCCAGAGGCAGAGGATGGGGGATGGGCAAAATGCGTGAAAGTGTTCAAAAGGAACAGACTTTAAGTCATAAAATAAATAATGCATAGGGATGTATAGACAGTCCCCAACTTAAGGATCGGTCAACTTAAAAGTTTTTTATTTTATAATGGAAAATTTGTGCATATCCAGTCTTTGGATTTTGGTCTTTTCCTGGGCTAGCAAAATGTAGTACAATATTCTTTTGTAATGCTGGGCAGCAGCAGTGAGACACAGCTCCCAGTCAATCACACAGCCATGAGGGTAAGCAACCAACATATTTATAACCATACTGTACCCATACAGCCATTCTGTTTTTCACTTTCAATACAGTATTCAATAAATTACATAAAATATTCACATTTATTTTAAAATAAGCTTTATGTTAGATGATTTTGCCCAGCTGTTGGCTAATGTAAATGTTCTGGGCACTCCAAGGTAGGCTCAGATAAGCTATGATGTTTGGTAGCTTAGGTGTGTTAAGTGCATTTTCAACTTAGTGATACTTTCAACTTACTGTGGGTTTACCAGGACATTTTGCCATCATAAATGGAAGATCTGTCATTTACAACATTACTATTATTAACAATAGTAACCAGTGTTAATAAGAGAGTAAATTTTAAAACTTCTCATGAAAAGAAAAAGATTTGTAACTATGTGTGATAATGAATGGTAACTAGAATTACTATGGTGATAATTTTGCAATGTATACAAATACTGAGACATTATGTTGCACACCTGAAACTAATGTTATTTGTCAATTATACCTCTATAAAAAGAGGAAGACATGGTCTAAAGTATCAAATAACACTGGTAAGTCTAGTAAAATAAGGACAGAAAATGTCCATTGACTTTATTGACCTGAAGAATATGTTCACTTGAATATTGTTTTAGTGGCGTTCCAAAGCCAGACTGGAATGGATTAAGAAGTGCATAGTAGATGAAGAAATAGGGTAGAGACTATATGCAACTCTTTCCAGAATTTTGACTGTGAAGAAAGGCAATTAACAGATTGAGAAGCTGCTTGGATATGAAAAAGAAAAAAAGAATGGTTAATAGTATAGGCATGAGGGGATATGTCTAACAAAAAGTGGAAATGATTGGTTTTGGGAGGAGGAGAAACAGACATCTCCTTTATTAGTAAGGAGGGCAGAAGCATTAGTATAGACGTGTGTTGCTTGGCTTATTTGGCAATGACTATTTGGAGGAATTCCCATCTGATGCCTTCATGTTCCTTGGAAGTGTTGTCATGAGATTAGTTGAAATTGGGAGATTGGAATTTAATGGTTTGAGATTCAGGGAGCATGGGGAAAGTCTGAAACATCTGTTGAAAAGCCAGAAGAGTAAGTTAACCAGAAAAATAACTGTGCAGATGTACGCAGAGGGCATATAGAGTTGGGTTCATCCAGCTCTGGTGTTCAGCAATATAGGAGAGACCAAAAGAAAGGGAAAGTTTAGATATTGACAAGAGTTTTGTTGAAAGACAGCCTCAACTGGATAAAGGGAAAAGTGAAAAAAAAAAGAAGGTTGATGGATTGTAAAAAAGTAATGGAACCGTGAACTGGAAGTACTGAGGAGGTCAAAGAATGGTGATGTTGGGAGTAATAAACAAGCTGGAAGGTGTGATGGCAAGCTTTAGGATATAATCTTGGTGGTGCTAAGTTGAAGTGGACTAACTCAACTAAGATATGAGAGGTTGTCTAGAAATTGGGAGATAGGAGCATGATATCAGACAGGTCTTAATTCATGAACAGTAAAGTTTCTAGGGGGCTTCCCACGTGGTGCAGTGGTAAAGAATCCATTTCTAGTGCAGAAGATGTAAGAGATGTGAGTTTGATCCCTTGGTCGGGGAAGATCCCCTGGTGGAGGAAATGGCAACCCACTCCAGTATTCTTGCCTGAAAAGTCCCATGGACAGAGGAGCCTGGTGAGCTACAGTCCATGGTGTCACAAAGAGCTGGACACGACTGAGCACATATCACCAAAATCTTCTAGAATGATGACAGATTTAATATGGAGTAAGTAAGCCATCCCTGGAGCCAGGGTTCCAGATTAATTGGGTGACCAGATAATTGGTGGATGTCAATGAAAAATGGAAGAATATGATATAACAAAAAGGCGTGAGCTTCAGAGGAGTAGGATTTTTTTAAAGGGCAGGTTGTAATGATTTGGAAGTGGTGAATGAGGAGCAAGGAGGAAAACAAGCCACTTTCTAATCTTGAGGTATATGAGGTAATGGTGTATAAATAGCCACTACTTGAGAGGGTTGCATGTCAATTCAGTGTTAGAAAATAACAAAACTAGAGTATGTTGCCATTCCCTTCTCCAGGGGATCTTCCCTACCCAGGGATTGAACCCAGGTCTCCTGTATTGCAGGTAGATTCTTTTACCATCTGAGCCACCAGACCCTATGTTACTTTTCAGCATTTGTATCTATACATTTTTTAGGCTTAGTTATTAAATTGCAGTTAATAAAAGGATTTTGTATGTATTTATTTCACAGGAGGATTCATATTTAAAAGGCTTGTTGTAATAATAAGATCATTAACATTTACCTTAGTAACCACTTACTATGTACTTTAAGCATATTAAATATAATAATTTGACCCTTGTAACAGACCTCTGAGGTTCTCACAGTAACAATCTTCAATTCAAAGGTGAGTAAAGTAAAGCAGACTGATAAGTAGAAGGTAAATCATGAAACTGGTAGTGGTAAAGTCACAGTTTGACTCATTCTGTGCTCTTAAATACTGTGATGTAATGATCAGCTATGTTGGTTGGTATGTGGAATTATGTGGTATTATTTATAGCTCATGCAGATTATTCAATTAATAATGGTTTTATTTTTAGATTACCTTCAAGCAATTAGAATTCAACAAGATGTACTTACTTCAGAACCATTGCCCGGTAAGAAGAAAGAGAAATCAAAGGAAAAGGATCAAACTCATGCTTATCCAAACGTTAGGAAAAAAAGACTTGCTTCATATGATAGAACAGGTATGAGATACTGACCCAGCTTGTTTAGAAGACACTACACTTTAAAAAATTACTCTGTGGTTTTGTGTGCTTATGTTGGACACTTTTTATTTTATTTATTTAGTTTTTAATATTTTAGTTATATTTGGCTGCACTGGGTCTTCCTTGCTGCTCGCAGGCTTTCTCTAGTTGTGGCGAGCAGGGGCTAGTCTTTGTTGTGGAGTCTGGGCCTCTCATTGCAGCGGCTTCTCTTGTGGAGCGTGGGCTCTAGGGCTCACAGGCTTCAGTAGTTGTGGAGCGTGGGGTTAGTTGCTCTGCAGCGTGTGGAATCTTTGCAGACCAGGAATCAAACCTGTGTCTCCTGCACTGGCAGGCTGATTCTTAACCACTGGACCACCAGAGAAGTCTAACACGGATTTTAGAGGAAACAGTTTCCTGAATT
Source organism: Odocoileus virginianus (assembly GCF_023699985.2). Lineage (NCBI taxonomy): Eukaryota > Metazoa > Chordata > Mammalia > Artiodactyla > Cervidae > Odocoileus > Odocoileus virginianus. The sequence goes on along the minus strand of NC_069684.1, from coordinate 50,693,884 downwards.
TTATGTGTTTGGTTGCTTAAATAATTTTAAATTTATATTCAAAATTTTATTCAAAATTTTATAATTCAAAATTATATTCAAAATTTTAAAATTATTTTAAAATAATTCCTAAAATGTTTAAGAATTCTGTTTGAAAACCTAAAATATCACTAGATTAAAAATTGACAGACTGTTCAATGACTGTTTTTAATCAAAAATAGTCTCTGAAGGTTTTGATGTATAACTATAAATAAGATAAAATAATGTGGTTTTGTTTTATTCTTTTATTAAAACTTGATGGTATCATCATATTTAATGATTTTATGCCTTTGTCCAACTTAGTTTAAATCCCCAAGTGAAAAGTTCATTTAAAAGGATTTTCTTCCACTGACAGTTTCCAGTTTGTGCTTCTCTGTAGCTGAAATTTTTATTTGTATTAATATTTTAAATTTTATAGGGCAAAGTACACTCTTCTATTTTTCACTGAAATACTGTGGTCCAAGGAAGATTTATCATAAAACTATTGAAGTTTAGACTTCAGAGTCTCTCACTTATATAGGCTTCATTTTTTTAAAAGAAAATCCTCAAAATTATAAATGCCTGAGACTGGACAAAACCTGCATGGATGTGGTGGTATTCATGCCCTTGTCTAATCCTTTCCCCTTGAGTGTGGACAAGACCTGTGACTGCTTCTCATCAGTAGAATATGAAAAAGGCAATGGGCTGTTCCTCCTGTGATTATATTACATTATGTAACCCTCTTGCTAGCAGACTTCTTGAGTCTTTCTCCTCTTCTGGTTTTGAAGAAGTAAGCTGCTACTGCTACAGCTATAAAGAAATGAATTCTATACCAACAGTCTGGAAGCTGATCCTTTCCCATCTGAACCTCCAAATGAGAATCCAAGCCCCGCTAATACCTTGATTGCAAACTAATAGAGGACCGAGTTAAGCCATATCCAGACTCCTGACCCACAGAAATGTGGGTGGCTTTAAACCACCAGAATTGTGGTTTAAATTTAAACCGCAATTTAAATGTAAATTGTAGTGCATTTAGACATCTAGTAGTGGATCTCACTGCAACAAATATAATCACTGTTGCTACGCATTATGAATTCTTAGCATTGAATATATTATTACATTGCTCTTTAGTGTTTTGAACTTAGTATCAGTGTAAGAAAGTAATAATTTAGGCTTAATGACTGCCAGATAAATAAAAACAATCTAATCCTTTAATGATGATATTTATTTAATTTGCTCTCCTCACTTAGCTTCTATAAATCCATGAAAACAGAGTGCTAAGACTTAAGTACTTAGAATTTTAAAAAATATTTTTGAAAAGTTTTACACAGAAAAAGTAGAGATGTTAACAGCTATTCATGTACTCACTATCTGGATATAATACATGTTAAGATTTTATAATTTTTAAAGCAAATTATAATAGGCACAGTGCTACTCTGTTACTGTCTCTGTGTGCTCTGGAGAACAATGTATATTCTCCTTTTGGATAGAATGCTTTTTGTATATTAAGTTCTTCTGATCTAATGTGTTATTTAAACTCACTGTTTCCATATTGATTTTCTGTATGGAGGATGTGAAGTGAAGTAAAAGTGTTAGTTGCTCAGTCATGTCCAAGTCTTTGTGACCCCATGGACTGTAGCCCGCCAGGCTCTTCCTGTTAATATTTGTTTTATATACCTTTGCTAACTACTGCAGCCCTCTTTTCCATTTACATGAGTATCTTTTTTCCATCCTTCACTTTCAATCTGTGAATATCCTTTTTTCTGAGGTAAATCTCTTGTAGGCAGCAAACAAATGAGTCTTCTTTTTTTTTTTTTTATCTGTTCACCCTATGTCTTCTAATTAATCGGTAAATTTAGTCCATTTACATTTAAAAAGTAATCATTAACTGTTGTGTGTGTGCCTGCGTTGCTAAGTCACTTCAGTTGTTTCGGGTCTGACTCATCGTGACCCGATTGCCTGTAGCTTGCCAGGCATGGGATTTTCCTTATCCAGGGATTGAATCTGTGCCTCCTATATCTCTTGTATTGGTAGGTAGGTTCTTTTTCACTAGTGCCACCTGGTAAAGCTTAACCTTCATACTATCTTTATAATTGATTAATCCACTACATTTACTTTATATTTACCTTTCTGGTGAGATTTATTCTTTTATCTGTTTTCTTGATACTAATTAGTACCCTTTTCAGCTAAGTCCCTTTAATATTTCCTTTAAGTCCAGTTTAGTGATGATGAACTTTTTTCTTGCTCTTCCTTTTTTGGGAATCTCTGTTTTCTTCAGTTCTGAATGATAACTTTGTCGAGTATTCTTGGTTGGAAGTTTTTTCTTTCAGCATTTTGAATATTCTATCCAATTCTCTTCTGGTCTGCAGAGTTTCTGCTGAAAAATCTGTTTGTAGTCCTTTGTGCATAACAGATTGTTTTCTCTTGATTCTTTTAAGGTTTTTCCTCATCTTTAACATTTGACATTTTAATTATAGTATGTCTTGGTGTGGAACTCTGGGTTAATCTTACTTGGAATCCTCTGGTTTTCCTGAATCTGAATCTGTGTTTCCTGTCCTGAGTTAGGGAAGTTTTCAGCCGTTATTTCTTCAAATTTTTATGGGCTTTCTCTCTCTTTTCTCTTTCAAGGACATCTATTGTTTTTTCTGCTCTGATTTTGGTAGGATCCATTGTCTTTTCTTTGAGGTCACTGACCCTTACTTCTGCTTCATCCAGTCTGTTGTTGAACCCCTTTAGTGTATTTTTCAGTTCAATTATTGTATTTTTCAGCTCTGTGACTTCAGTCAGTTCAGTCACTCAGTCATGTCTGACTCTTTGCAACCTCATGGACTGCAGCACGCCAGACTTCCCTGTCCTTCACTCCTGGAGCCTACTCAGACTCATCTCCATCACATTGGTGATGCAATCCAGCCATCTCATCCTCTGTCATCCCCTTTTCCTCCTGCCTTCAATCTTTCCCAGCATCAGGGTCTTTTCTAATGAGTCAGTTCTTCACTCAGGTGGCCAAAGTATTGGAGTTTCAGCTTCATCATCAGTCCTTCCAATGAATATTCAGGACTGAGTTCCTTTAGGATGGATTGGTTGTATCTCCTTGCAGTCCAAGGGACTCTCAAGAGTCTTCTCCAACACCATAGTTCTAAAGCATCAATTCTTCGGTGCTCAGCTTTCTTTATAGTCCAGCTCTCACATCCATACATGACTACTGGGAAAAAACCATAGCTTTGACTAGATGAACCTTTGTTGATAAAGAAATGTCTCTGCTTTTTAATATGCGGCCTAGGTTGGTCATAGCTTTTCTCCAAGGAGCAAGCGTCTTTTAATATCATGACTGCAGTCGCCATCTGTAGTGATTTTGGAGCCCAAGAAAATAAAGTCTCTCACTGTTTCCATTGTTTCCCCATCTATTTGCCATGAAGTGATAGGACCAGATGCCATTATCTTAGGTTTCTGAATGTTGAGCTTTAAGCCAATTTCTTCACTCTCCTCTCTCACTTTCATCAAGAGGCTTTTTAGTTCTTCTTTGCTTTCTGCCATCAGGGTGATGTCATCTGCATATCTGAGGTTATTGATATTTCTCCTGGCAATCTTGATTCCAGCTTGTGCTTCATCCAGCCCGGCATTTCTCATGATGTACTCTGCATATAAGTTAAATAAGCAGGGTGACAATATACAACCTTGACGTACTCCTTTCCTGATTTGGAACCAGTCTGTTGTTCCATGTCTAGTTCTAACTGTTGCTTCCTGACCTGCATACAGATTTCTCAGGAGGCAGGTAAGGTGGTCTGGTATTCCCATCTCTTGAAGAATTTTTCATAGTTTGTTGTGATCCACACAGTCAAAGGCTTTGACATAGTCAGTAAAGCCAAAGTAGATTTTTTTTTTTCTGGAACTCTCTTGCTTTTTCGATGATCCAATGGATGTTGGCAATTTGATTTCTGGTTCCTCTGCCTTTTCTAAATCCAACTTGAACATCTGGAAGTTCACGGTTCACCTACTGTTGAAGCCTGGCTTGGAGAATTTTGAGCACTACTTTACTAGTGTGTCAGATGAGTGCAACTGTGTAGTAGTTTGAGCATTCTTTGGCATTGCCTTTCTTTGGGATTGGAATGAAAACTGATCTTTTCCTGTCCTGTGGCTACTGCTTAGTTTTCCAAATTTGCTGGCATATTGAGTGCAGTGCTTTCACAGCATCATCTTTCAGGATTTGAAATAGCTCAACTGGAATTCCATCACGTCCCCTAGCTTTGTCCGTTGTGATGTTTCCTAAGGCCCACTCAACTTCTCACTCCAGAATGTCTGGCTTTAGGTGAGTGATCACACCATTGTGTTTATCTGGGTCATGAAGATCTTTTTTGTATAGTTCTTCTGTGTATTCTTGCCACCTCTTGTTAATCTCTTCTGCTTCTGTTAGGTCCACACCATTTCTGTCCTTTATTGTGCTCATCTTTGCATGAAATTTTCCCTTGGTGTATCTGATTTTTTGGAAGAGATCTCTAGTCTTTCCCATTCTATTGTTTTTCTCTATTTCTTTGCATTGATCACTGAGAAAGTCTTTCTTATCTTTCCTTGCTATACTTTGGAACTCTGCATTCAAATGGGTGTATCTTTCCTTTTCTCCTTTGCTTTTAGCTTCTCTTCTTTTCTCAGCTATTTGTAAGGCCTCATCAAACAACTATTTTGCCTTTTTGTATTTCTTTTTCTTGGGGATGGTCTTGGTCACTGCCTTCTGTACAGTGTCATGAACCTCTGTCCATAGTTCTTCAGGCACTCGGTCTATCAGATCTAATCCCTTAAATCTATGTGACTTCAGTTTGCTACTTATATTGTCTTTCTCTTTTTTGAAGTTCTCACTGTATTCATTGATTCTTCTGATTTGGTGAGGCTCTCTATGGCCATTACTCTGAACTCTTTTTCAGGTAAATTATTTACCTCCAACTTATTAAGATTTTTCCTGAGATTTTATTTTATTTGGTGTATAGTCCTCTGTTTCTTCATTTTTATTGACTTTCTGTTTTGGTTTCTATGTAATAGATGAAACAACCACGTCTCTGTGTCTTGAAATAGTGGCCTCATGTAGGAAATACACCTTGTTATTCAACCCTGCCCTAGATCTTGGTTGCCTCTCAAATCTTTGTGATTGTTCAAGCAGCCTATTATGTTTTTAATAGCTCCAAGTAGTTGAAGCTGTGCCAAGACCTGTCAGTCCAAAGGGGAGCATCTCAGTCAGAACCTAATTTTAGGCTGATTGAAAGCCAGACTCTCAGGAAGCAGTTCTTAAAATATTCAGATATATGAGACTACAAGTGTATGTCCCATGGTTGTTCCTGCATGGTAGTCACGAAAATTGAGGCCCCAGCTAGTGTGTAAACTCACTTCTGGGAGGTAATAGTGAGCTGTGGAGGCTGAGCTCCTGGGTCTGTTGCCTCTTGATGTGCCCTGGAGGTGGTAGCTGTTTAAGAACACTTTTCCTATTGGTTATAGTCCTGTGAGCTCCATGAGCATAGCTCTGCTGGACTCATGATCCCTGGCCATGTAGAGGTGTCTCCTGGCCACAGCTGCAAAAATTGGGGTGCCAGACAAGTTGTCAGTTCCCGTTTGGGAGATACCAACAGCTAGAGCAAGGCAGAGAGAGAGCACTTCCTGAGAGCACTTCCTTAGGCCACTAGACATGTGTCAAACCAGAAACCTGCCTTTCAGGCCAATGCTCCTAAACAAACAAATGGACCTCTTTCACAGAGACACTGGGCGTGTGTTTCAGTCTCCTGTCTGTGCAATGCCTTAGGGGTAGTAGCCAGCCAAAAGCTGTCTCTGATCTTTACAGCCCCATGGAACCAGGAACTCAAACTCCCTTTATCCTCCAGAGCCAGATAATCAAAAGGCAACCCCTGGGTAGTAGCTTTAAAAATTAGGGCACTAGAAGCATGTAAGGGCTCTCTTCTGGGACATACTGGTACTCTGGAGTGTGGCAGAGGTGATCACTGGCTGTAGTGGGTCAAAGCGAGGGCTCCCAAATGGTGCCTGACAGCTAGGGCAAGCAGAGGAAGAGTCTGAAGATGGTGTCCACTAGTCTCTGTCCCTGGAGAGTGCTCCAGCAGGCTCTTAATGTGTGCATTAAATTAGATGCCTGCCTCTCAGGCCAACCCTTTAATACATGCAAATGAACCTCTTTCCCTTAAAGTCTGAGTGTAATCAGCTGCCTCTGAGCTATGTTTCTGCATGGGTGAGTCCAGTGCACAAACCCTTTAAGAGCCATTTCTCAGATCACTACACTCTTGTGGGTCTTGTGAACACAAGCCTTGCCAGTTTTCAAAACTAGATTTGGGGGGGGGGTGGCACTCATCCCTTAGGAGCAGGTCTTAAAGTTGGGGTGCCCAATGTGAGATTCAAAACCTTTGCTTTTCAGGGAAATGCTTCATATTTTGAGTTTCAGATTTTGGGTTGTGGGTTTTAGGTTGCTGTGCCAGGAGTGGGGTTTTGGACAGGATTGTTATCTCAGCCTCTCTACCCACCTTAATGTGGCTGTCTTCTCCTTTGTCCAATATGATGTTGTTGCTCTGCCAAAGGAAATTTCCAGAGGAAATTGTTCCACATGTATCAGTCATTTAGAAGAAATTGCTCCAAATTCAGATGTGTCCATGGGAAGAGGTTCAGCATCTTCCTCATCTTAAGCTAGAACTCCCTATATTCTTAACTGATTGTGAAGGTGGATTATAGACCAGTCTCCTCATGTTTCTGAGATAAAGAATTACTGTCTTGGATTAGACTATAACCTAGCGTACTTAGGGAAGTGCATCACATTCCAATGTTAAATATATAATATACTGTTTGTTTTTAGTAAATATCTATGATTTTTTTCATTAAATCTGACTCTTATTAGAAAGACTTTTCCCAGCTTTTTGAAGGATATTCTTTAAACTTACTACATATTCTGGAAAATCATTATTTTTTATTTGTCCTGAATTACTTCCATTTCCCAGCAATCTCTATTATATCTATTAAATCAGCCATATCACCACCAATAATGAATATATTAATTTATACTTTTACATTCTTGCGTAAAAGGATTACTTTTTCCAGCAGTTGATATCCCAGCTTTTAATTTTGCTAGTCTGATTGGTGAGAAAAACTCCCTCATTTACTAATAAAGTTGAACATTTTTAATTGGCCATTTGTCTTTTCCTGTAAATTATTTGCTTATCTTTTTATCAAAATGTTTATTTCTTATTGAATGGGCAGAAGCCTTTAAGTATTTGATATATTGATCTCTAGTCTTATATAGGTTATAAACATTTTCAGTATGTTAATTATATTTTAATTTTGTTCATGGTGGCTTTTCTTCTGTGTAAATTGCTATTTGTGAAAGTCAAATTTATTATTGTTTTCTTTTTAACATGCTTTGATTATTTTCCAGGAAACTTTCACTACCCCAAGTTTATAGACATGGTCTCACATATTTTCTTCTAACACATCTGAAATTTGCTTTTCAGCATTTACTTCTCTAATCCATCTATAATTTATGCTTGCATATAGCCTCTTACTTTTCCAAATGGCTAACCATTTTCCATTATGATTTATAATCATTCTTCCATTGATTTGAAATAACACCTTTTAAACTAAATGTTGTTGTTCAGTTGCTCAGTCATGTTCAACCCTTTGTGACCCCATGGACTGCAGCACAACATGCTTCCCTGTCCATCACCAACTCACGGAGCCTGCTCAAACTCATGTCCATTGACTGTGATACCATCCAACCATCTCATCCTTTTTCATCCCCTTCTCCTCCTGCCCTCAGTTTTCTCCAGCATCAGGGTCTTTTCCAGTAAGCCCATCAGGTGGCCAAAATATCGGAGCTTCAGCTTCAGCATCATCCTTCCAATGAAAGTTCAAGGTTGATCTCCTTTAGGATTGACTGGTCGGATCTCCTTGCTATCCAAGGGACTCTCAAGAATCTTCTCCAACACCACAATTCAAAAGCATCAATCCTTCAGTGCTCAACTTTCATTATGGTCCAACTTTCACATCCATACATGACTACTGGAAAAACCAAAGCTTTGACTGTACTAGGTTGTCTTTTATAAATGGTTTTATGTCTACTCTGGGGCTTCCCTGGTGGCTCAGACAGTTAAGTGTCTGCCTGCAGTGCGGAAGACCCAGGTTCAATCCCTGGGTTGGGAAGATCCCCTGGAGAAGGAAATGGCAACCCACTCCAGTACTCTTGCCTGGAAAATTCCATGGACCGAGGAGCCTGGTAGGCTACAGTCCATGGGGTCGCAAAGAGTCGGACATGACTGAGCGACTTCACTTTCACTTTCACTTTTGTGTACCCTGATCTGTTCTACCAGACCACCTGACCTGCCTCTTGAGAAACCTGTATGCAGGTCAGGAAGCAACAGTTAGAACTGGACATGGAACAACAGACTGGTTCCAAATAGGAAAAGGAGTACATCAAGGCTGTATATTGTCACCCTGCTTATTTAAATTATATGCAGAGTACATCATGAGAAACGCTGGGCTGGATGAAGCACAAGCTGGAATCAAGATTGCTGGGAGAAATATCAATAACCTCAGATATGTAGATGACACCACCCTGATGGCAGAAAGTGAAGAGGAACTAAAGAGCCTCTTGATGAAAGTGAAAGAGGAGAGTGAAAAAGTTGGCTTAAAGCTCAACATTCAGAAAACTAAGATCATGGCATCTGGTCTCATCACTTCATGGCAAATAGATGGGGAAACAGTGGAAACAGTGGCTGACTTTATTTTTCTGGACTCCAAAATCACTGCAGATGGTGACTGCAGCCATGAAAGTAAAGACGCTTACTCCTTGGAAGGAAAGTTATGACCAACCTAGACAGCATATTAAAAAGCAGAGACATTACTTTGTCAACAAAGGTCCATCTACTCAAGGCTGTGGTTTTTCCAGTGGTCATGTATGGATGTGAGAGTTGGACTATAAAGAAAGCTGAGTGCTGAAGAACTGATGCTTTTGAACTGTGGTATTGGAGAAGACTCTTGAGAGTCCCTTGGACTGCAAGGAGATCCAACCAGTCCATCCTGAAGGAGATAAATCCTGGGTGTTCATTGGAAGGACTGATGCTGAAGCTGAAACTCCAATACTTTGACCACCTGATGCGAAGAACTGACTCATTTGAAAAGACTCTGATGCTGGGAAAGATTGAGGGCAGGAGGAGAAGGGGACTACACAGAGGATGAGATGGTTAGATGGCATCACTAACTCAATGGACATTAGTTTGGGCAAACTCCAGGAGTTAGTGATGGACAGGGAGGCCTGGCGTGCTGTAGTTCATGGGGTTGCAAAGAGTCGGACACGACTGAGTGACTGAGCTGAACTGAATCTGTTCTACTGACCTGTTTTGCTTTTCCTATTCCAACACCACATTACTTTGGTTTCTACAGATACGTGTAATATGTTCATATCTAAGTATGTAATATTATATATCCTCTTTATTGGACATACATAATTTGTGTCATCTCCTTACTAATTTTCAGTGCCTCCTTCTCTCTGTTTTATAACTAATGTTAGATATAAAGTATTCTTATTCTTAATGTGTTTCCATGTAAGCAACTTACAAGGCTCAGACTAGGGTGAAATAAGTTAGATGCCTAGGGAACAAAATATTATAAGAGGAATGGTTATTTTTAGGGTCATGATATGCCTTATTCTAGTCCTGACACTGTTTTATACAATAGCTAAAGTATCATTTAATTCTTAGCAAAGAAACTGTGTTTGTGATTTCTGGAGGACCAGATATCTTGAACTACTTCTTAGCATTGTAAGTTTTGTCAGCGTGGCTTTTAAGTGCTAAGAGAATAATATATAAAGCATGGTGAATAAAAACCAAGAAAAGAGAATGTTTCAAGAAGAAGAGAATTGTCAGCTGCTAAGATTTCAAGAAGGATAAGGTCTGAGAGGTGTCTGTTGGATGAATTCTAGGAAGAATTCTTTCCATCTCACTTAGCCATCCCTCCTTTTCTGATCCTGTTGCCTCCACCTAAGAAAACACTCCAACTAGCTCCTGTTCCTGGTATCTTCTCTCGCTAATTGTCTAATTGTGAAATTGTCTTTTGAAATATCTTTCTTAAACAGAAAAATATTATTCCTCCTTTCCAGCTTCTGTTAAAATTGAATTTCAAGCTGGATTTTCTTTCAATTATATAATGTTCGTGTAAATTTTAAGTATGTTACCATTTAATTTTTTCTCTATGTATAAATATTTAACATTATCCTTAAGTAATGTCCATATTTGCACTTACATTGGATATTGGATTTTTTACCTTCTAAACTAGTACCAAATGATGATGATGTGATATGTCATATTATTAGACTAAGAGAAAAACTTGGTTGGCAAACAGTATTACCACAGCACAGTTTGGAATACAGATGTTTCAAAACTGCAACTCAGAAGATACTTCTAAAGGTACTATTCTATTTTATTCCGTTTTTAGTATAAAAATTCAAATTTAAAAACTATATGTAAATCTTTGTTTCCTTCATTTTAGATAGTCTATCAAAATCAGACATCACTACATTAATCAAATTGCAATCATTGTTTTATGGTAATTGCTTACAAAAAATGTTTGATGTAACTTCATTTCACTTATTTAAAGACTGATGAACAGATAAGACATCTCCCTGAAATTTGAATCTATTCTTGTGTTCCTGTTGATTAGTTTTTTGTGATTTACAAAGAAATCCTGATGTATTAATACTTTGTAGCATTCTATCCTTCTTACTCTCCTGCTCCTGGTACTGTTTTTCTGTCTCCTCTTCTCTATTTTCTTACCTTTTGTATTTTTTTCTTACCCAGCAGCCTCCTCAGAGAGATTTTATCTTGTCCAAGGTCACATGACTAAAGGTAGAAGCTATGATTAGAAGTAAGATCTTCCTCCTGTGACCTCGTTTATGACAAGTGATCTTAGATGGAATAGGATCATCTCTTCCTCCTTTTAGTTCAGGAATTCTCAAAGTGCAGCCCCCAGGCAAGCAGCACCAGAATAGCTTTCAGAATATTAGAAACATGTATTTTCATCTTCACTCTTGACTTTCTGAATCTAAAACTCTAAAGTTGGAGCCCAGAAGTCTGTATTTTATTAAGCTTTCTGGGTGATTCTGATGCACAGTTGAGAACCACCGTTCTAGACCAAGGGTAAGCAAAATTTATTTGAAAGACCCAGATAATAAATATTTTAAGCTTTTCAGACTAGTTTTAAGCTTTTCTGTTCTAGTTACTTAATTCTGTCATTGTAGTGGAACAGTAGTGATAGACAGTGTATAAACAAATGAGCATGGCTGAATTAAAAAAAAATTATTTAAGAATTGGACATCTGGTCTTAGCCACAGTTTTCTGATCCCTGCTCTAGACTGTTCCCATGAGGATAAATGGTCTTTTGATTATTGTTCAGAGGCAGCATTAATGTAAAATACATGCATGATGGAATCAGATTCACCTAGTTTTGAATCTCTATACACTCACTGTGTTATTTTGGGCAAGTTCCTAACTTCCTTGATCTTTAGTATCTTGGACCTTGAAGTGGAAATAGTAGTGCTTACTGTAGAGAGCTATGAAAATTCAATGAGATAATGCTTGTGGCATGGTATCTGGCAGATAGTGGGCATGGTAGTTTAAAAAAACATAGCTGTACATGAGTTTATTATCATAAGCTCTCTATGGACTCTCTGATAGGATATGTTTCATTTGTATGTGGAGAAAGGATTGAGAATATAAAAAGTAACACTTGTTTTTAATTGAAAAAGAATAATTGGAATATATTATTATTCTGCTTCTGTAATTAGATTATTTAATTACATATATGATCCACTTAGAATAATTGTGTCTACGCTAAATTTCTAGTAACCTTAACTTTTTGGAGATGTAATTTAGAGTAGAAATGCCTCAAGTAGTCAAATAACTATAACAAAGTTCATGTACTATAGAAGTCGTCACCCAGAGTTTATTATTTCATTTTATTTACAGTTTTTAAGGTTGTTTATTAAGGTTTTTAAGAGCACATTATATCAGACGTCAAAATAAGAAAAAAAGAAAACAGCTGAGACAATTGAGAACAGTGCCTTCAAAGAAGAAAAAAATTTTTTAAAGTAAAACTGGATCTAAGATTTTAAATTACAGTAGTTATAAATTGTTTAGTTATTAAATGTTTTTTATAATAAAATTTAACTTTTAAAAAAGACTGATTAACTTTCATGTAGAATTTTTGTCAGCAGTTAAAAGTTTCAAAACTGAAATAAATAAATTTCATTTAAAACTTTTTCTTAATGTAGAATGACTGATTTCTCAATAATGCCAGGTAAGTAAGAAAGTAATGTTTAGTATATTGCAATAGCTCAGAATGTGGATTTAGAATCAGAGTTGTATTCAAATCCTTACTTTGCTACTTTCTGACTTTTCTCAAATTACCTAACTTCTCAAAATAATTAATTTCGATATCAATTTAAATGAGATTAAAATCAAGCTTTAATCTCAACTTTAAGAGATAACTGTAAAGATAATGTATGTGAAACACTAGGTGTATCATCAAATTCTTCAGGTTAATAAGCCTATGTTAGTAAGTATATAGATCAATTTTCATGGATGTGTTATCACCACATTATGTATGAGAATGAAAATTAAATACCTTCAATCTTTAAGAAGAGTGATTTTATTGAGCTTTGATTAGACACTATTTAATGTTAGCTGCATTCAGTGATATTATTCTTTTTTATTTATTTATTTTTAATTTGAGGATAATTACTTTACAATACTGTGATAGTTCCTGCTGTACATCAGGATGAATTGACTGTAGGTATATGTGTGTCCCCTCCCTGTTGAACACCCCCTCACTTCCTTTCCCACCCCATCCCTTGAGGTTGTCACAGAGCATTGACTTTGGGTTCCCTTCTTATTTTAATCTATGTTAAAATTGTTTCAGCTTATTGAATAATCTGTTTAACCATTTTATTACTTAATTTGGTCAAGTTAATTACATTTTTTCCAACCTTAGGAACCTTTGAAAGATGATGGAGAATTTATATATTGCCTCCTTCGAAAAAATTCTAAAGCTCTTAATAATCCATATGATCTTCATGTAGTCTCTGCCCACAGAGCTAGACATTGCAAAGAATTTTGGATTATTACTGCTTCATTTATCTCAAAGGTAATATTTACAAGGGATTTTTAAAAATTTCAGAATCATAATGGAAAAATTATTCATTTTATAACATAATTAGGCAAATTCATCTTCTGGGGTTTCAGACAAACATGGTCATTTGAGTAACAGTTTATGTTTAAGAGTCTCCTTGAGAGAGTTATTTAATAGTGACTTTTTTTCTTTTTGTAGAATTTTATGTTTGAGGATTCAGTTTTAAGAATTTTTTTTTACCTCTTAGGTGCTTTTTTAATATTTAGTGTAGTTTATTAAAGGAAGAACTAGAAAACAGGCATTTGCTGGTAGAGTGGGTATTGTAATAATAAAAATAGAGTGTTTTCTCAGATTTTTTCAGAAACTTCATTCCCAGACCTAGAAATTTCCCTATTATACTCTTAGAGAAAACTTTGATATTTACCACAAGTTGTAAGTACACAATTAACTTGTTTCCATCATTTGTTTAATGTCAGTCTGACTTTTTCTGCCCTTTCATTCTCCTAACTAAACTCTTACATGTACATGCACAGGAACGTATCTAAATGAAGTAGACTGTGCAGATATGGAAATACCTCAAACATGTGTTATCAACTGAAAGTGGAATGAACCACTTCTATATAAATAAAAACATGCACATAAATGCATATGTGCTGATATAGGCAACTTTTATTTATGAAAGAAATTTAAGAAAATATTACATTTAGATGGGGGAGAGATACTCTTGGGAAGAGAGGAAACTATCTTGTTTTTTGAATGTCAAAACGGTATTATCTGGAGATTGGGATTATTATACACTTAGAAACTGTTGCATCCATGTAGCTCAAATTAAGTTCATAAATATTTTATGGAAAATGTAAAAATTATGAGATTCAAAGTAATAGTTATTTGTGAAGGGAAATCAAGTTTGAGTGTAGATGAAGTGTCAGAGGTCAGATATAGAAAAAGCTTACTATAAAGGCAGCTAGCTATGAGCTAAACACAGCTTTTTGTAATTTCTTGAATATAGTGCATGTTTTTTTAAGAAAGTTGAGTCATGTTTTGTCCTTTATATATGCAGGTTACTAAAATAGGTGCTGAAGAAGAAATAGAACTTATACCTACTTTGGAATGGCTACTAGAAAGAAGATTTTACTATTTATTACAGCAATTCAAGATATTTTCCAATTTTCGGTGAGATGAATGAACATGAAACCAATTATTTGTACTGTGATCTTGGTGAAATTGCAGTTGCCTGGATAACATCTGGGTTCTACTACAGTAATGCAATATATGTGGGGAATTATAGAGGAAATAGTGTACATCATAACAATTTTTTAGATAAGAGAAATGTACTCATTTATGTATTAAAACTCTTAACCTTTTGGGGTAAATACTTTAAGAAAAAGATATTTTATATTCAAGCAAACTTAAATTATAATTAACTTACCTTTTGATTTTCATGCATTTATTCATTAAATGAATATTTATGAAAGTCTGCTAAGAACCAGACATTATTCTAGATGCTGGGAATAATGTATTGAACACACCAAGCAATTGTCTCACTCTCAAAAGAATGTAGATTATAGTGTGTGTGTGTTTGTGTTAGTTGCTCAGTCGTGTATGACTCTTTGTGACTCCGTGGACTGTAGCCCTCTGGGCTCCTCTTCCATGGGATTCTCCAGGCAAGAATACTGGAGTGTGTTGCCATTCCCTTCTCCAGGGAATCTTCCCAACTGATGGATCCAACATGGGTCTCCCACATGCAGGCAAATTCTTTACTGTCTGAGTCACCAGGGAAGCCCAGATTATAGTGCATGAGAAATAATAAAAAGAAACATGAAAACATAACATGTCAGGTGGAGATGAAATGGTATGAAGGAAAGTAAAACAGAATTAGGGAGGTGGGGAACTTTTTAATATAAGGTCATTTAAAAATTTATCTAGTTACAAGTTACATTTGGAATTGCCCTTCTTTGGGATTGGAATGAAAACTAACCTTTTCCAGTCCTGTGGCCAGTGCTGAGTTTTCCAAATTTGCAGGCATATTGAGTGCAGCACTCCAGCAGCAGTATCTTTTAGGATTTGCAATAGCTCAGCTGGGATTCCATCACCTCCACTAGCTTTGTTTGTAGTAGTGTTTCCTAAGGCTCACTTGACTTCGCACTCCAGGATGTCTGGCTCTAGGTGAGTGATCACACCACCGTGGTTATCTGGGTCATTAAGCTCTTTTATGTATAGTTCTTCTGTGTATTGTTGCCACCTCTTCTTAATATCTTCTGCTTCTGTTAGGTCCATACCATTTCTGTCCCTTATTGAGCCCATCTTTGCATGAAATGTTCCCTTGGTATCTCTAATTTTCTTCAAGTGTTCTCTAGTCTTTCCATTTATATTGTTTTTCTCTATTTCTTCGATATTGTTCACTTAGGAAAGCTTTCTTGTCTCTCCTTGCTGTTCTTCAGAACTCTGCATTCAAATGGGTATGTCTTTTCTCCTTTGCTTTAGCTTCTCTTCTTTTCTCAGCTAATTGTAAGGCCTCCTCAGGCAACCGTTTTGCATTTCTTTATCTTGAGGATAGTTTTGATTACAGCCTTCTGTGCCTTGTTACAAACCTCTGTCCATAGTTCTTCAGGCATTCTGTGTGTCAGATCTAATCCTTTGAATCTACTTGTCACTTCCACCATATAATCATAAGGGATTTGATTTAGGTCATACCTGAATGGCCTAGTGGTTTTCCCTACTTACTTCAATTGTAGTCTGAATTTTGCAATTAGGAATTCATGATCTGAGCACAGTCAGTTCCCGGTCTTCTTTTTGCTGACTGTATAGCACTTCTCCATCTTCAGCTGCAAAGAATATAATCAGTCTGATTTCCGTGTTGACCATCTGGTGATGTCCATGTATAGAGTCTTCTCTTGTGTTGCTGGAAGAGGGTGTCTGCTATGACCAGTGTGTTGTCTTAGTGAAACTCTGTTCGCCTTTGCCCTGCTTCATTTTGTACTCCAAGGCCAAACTTTCCTGTTACTTCAGGTATCTCTTGACTTGCTACTTTTGCATTCCAGTCCCTATGATGAAAAGGACGTCTTTTTTCCTGTTAGTTCTAGAAGATCTTATAGGTCTTCATAGAACTGTTCAGCTTCTTCAACATTAGTGATTGGGGCATAAACTTGAATTACTGTGATATTGAATGGTTTGCCTTGGAAATGAACAGAGATCATTCTGTCAGTTTTTAAGATTGCACCCAAGTACTGCATTTTGGACTGTCTTGTTGACTATGAGGGCTTCTCCATTTCTTCTAAGGGATTCTTGCCTACAGTAGTAGATATAATGGTTATCTGAATTAAATTCACCCATTCCGGTCCATTTTAATTCACTGTTCCTGAAATGTCAGTCTTCACTCTTGCCGTCTCCTGTTTGACCACTTCCAGTTTACCTTGAATCATGGATCTAACATTCTAGGTTCCTATGCAAGGAGATCCAACCAATCCATCCTAAAGGAGATCAGTCCTGGGTGTTCATTGGAAGGACTGATGCTAAAGCTGAAACTCCAATACTTTGGCCACCTCATGCGAAGAGTTGACTCATTGGAAAAGACCCTGATGCTGGGAGGGATTGGGGCAGGAGGAGAAGGGGACGACAGAGGATGAGATGGCTGGATGGCATCACCGACTCGGTGGGCATGAGTTTGAGTAAACTCTGGGAGTTGATGATGCCTGGCGTGCTGTGATTCATGGGGTCACAAGGAGTCGGACACGACTGAGCGGCTGAACTGAACTGAATTGATGCAGTATTGTTCTTTACAGCATCCGGTTTTACTTTCACCACCAGGCACATCCACAACTGGTCATGGTTTTGGCTTTGGCTCAGCATTTTCATTCCCTTCTGGAGCTGTTTTTCCGCTCTTCTCTAGTAGCGTATTGGGCACCTACCAACTTGGGAAGTTCATCTTTCAGTGTCATATCTTTTTGCCTTTTCATACTGTTCATGGGGCTCTCAAGACAAGAATGCTAAGTAGTTTGCCATTCCCTTCTCCAGTGATAGCTTCAGTGATAGCTTGGAAGAAAAGTTATGACAAACCTGCTGCATGCAAAGTCACTTCAGTCATATACAACTCTCTGCAACTCTATGGACTGTAGCCCACCAGGCGTCTCCATTCATGGCTTTCTCTACGCAGGAAAGCTGGAGTGGGTTGCCATTTCTTCTCCAGGGAATTGTCCCTACCCAGGGATCGAGCCCGGGTTTCCTGCATTGCAGGCAGGTTCTTTATGGTGCGAGCCACCAGGGACGCTCCATGACAAACCTGGACAGCGTATGAAAAGCAGGTTTTACTTTGGCAACAGAAGCCAGTATAGTCACAGCTGTGGTTTTTCCAGTAGTCATGTATGGATGTGAGGGTTGGACCATGAAGAAGGCTGAGCGCCAAAGAACTGATGCTTTCAAACTGTGGTGTTGGAGAAGACTCTTGAGAGTAAAGGAGATCAACCCAGTCAATCCTAAAGGAGATCAACCTGAATATTCTTTGGAAGCACTGTAGCTAAGCTGAAGTTTCAATAATTTAGCCACCTGATGAGAAGAGTCAGCTCATTGGAAAAGACCCTGATGCTGGGAAAGATAGAAGGCAGGAGGAGAAGGGAACAACAGAGGACGAGATGGTTGGATGGTATCACTGACTCAATGGACGTGAGTTTGAGCAAGCTCTGGGAGATAGTGAAGGACAGGGAAGCCTGGCATGCTGCAGTCCATGGGAATCCAAATAGTCAGAAACAACTAAGTGACTGAGCAACAACTAGTTACATTAAATTACATATTACATTACATGATACCAGGATTCCTGAGGCTCTTTGAACAGAGTAGTACCACTTTCACAAAGTAATCCCAGAATGCTGATTTTTCAGTGTGTATACCCAGTTTTATAAAATATTGTTTCATCTCTAGTGTTTTCCTTTTTTTGTGCATTTTACTGTGTGCTAAGAAAAGAAATAGATAATATTTTAAATAGCTACACTTAATATAGTAAATAGTTGAAATAACTAAGAACCTGGTAACTTTTCTGTAAGAGAAGTGAATGGATCTTATGGCAGAGAAGTTATTCATGTAGTGAACAAATATTTATTATGTATTTGCTCTGTTTTTCTGTTTTGGCCACTGGAGATCCAACTGGGAAAAAATATGCAATGTCTCTCTACCTATAGAACTTATATTCTAATGGAGGAAGATAGATATTGAATAAGTAAATAAGATAATTTCAGATAGTGATAAAGACTAGAAAGATAATAAAACAGAGATGTGTGTGTATGTGTGTGTTGCTACTTTAGATAGGATTGTCAGAGATGTTTTTAAGTAGAGACCTCTATGTGGTGTAGAGGAGATATCCATGTGGGGTCTTGAGAGAAAGGAGTTCCAAGAAGACAATATAGCAAGTTAAACAGTTTTTAGTCAGGAATAAGTTTAATGTATAGTCAAAGGTAGTAATGATGTCACTGAAGCACTGAAGAGGTTGGCAGAAAATGAGGCTGATTTTGTTACTGTTTGGAACCAAAGCCACGTACAGTGGAGATGATTAACAATTCTGAGAAGCTTCTTTTCAAGGAAAGGTGTAATAATTACTTGCCTGTATTAGGTACTGTTAGTGAAGCTAGAAGTTTCTGATTCTAGATTTATTAGCTTATGATATTATCTGGGGCATTACTTTCTATATTTATTTAAACTGTCAGTGTTGAACTTCCCACTGTTAACCCTTGTTGTTTAGTCACTAAGTCAAGTCTGACTCTCTGCAACCCCAGAGACTGTAACCCATCAGATTGCTCTGTGCATGGGATCCTTCAGGCAAGAATACTGGAGTGGGTTGCCATTTCCTTCTCCATTACTGTTATCCTTGCCTTGTAATAAATACTCTGGGTCTATCATGCCCTAAATAATTTTCATTGATTAGAATTTGGATATCCAGTTGGAACTGGGATAAGAATCATCTTTTTATATGACATTTGGCATCAATAAGTCCACAGTCAAATGATTGGTTTTCTTTATTGATGTTAAAAAAAATGTTAAGTTTTGGTCAACTTATGGGTTCATTTGACTTTTTTAATTTTGATTTTTAATATATTTTGTTTATCACTAATATTGTAATAAGTTGTTTCAAATAGAAAAAAAAAAAGATAAGTATATAAACAGTAATGACTTAGGCTGGTGATGCTGTGTATACAGTTTAATGATGACTTTAGCATCATTATTGCTTTTTTACCTCATGAAACTTTCTGAAGTATTGATTTCTATGGCTTGGTGCATATACTCATTATACCATGGTGGGTTCACCTGTGATTCGTCTGGGTTTCCAGGGGTAGTCTAGAATCCTGAGTTACCATGACTCTATGTGTCTGGATTAGAGTGAGATAAGATCTTGTTTATGTGTCTTTGGAGCCTGATTTAAGGTTGAGTTGCTAGATTTGTCTGAAGCATTTTGGCTTTCCAAGGCCTCAGGCCATTTCTGATTTCCAGATGTCATTTCTGCTTGAACAACATTGCCAGATTCTTTTTGAACTGCTCAGATAGCTCCAGTCTGTCTTCTTTGATTCAAAATCAGCCAATGATGTCACTAAGCCTGGCTGGCTGTTTGTCTCCTGGACACTCCCAGCCCTGCCATTTTACCTCCCCACTACATCAGGAATCTCACTTTGACAAATAAGAATCCCATTTCAGTGTTTGTTTAAGAATGATTGTTTTCATCAAGATGGAAAAACTACTGAGATTGTGATAAAGTACTAGACTAGTTTCACAAGTGCGTAAAATAGGTGGCAGTGTTCATTTAGAGAAGTTAAGGGAAATTTTTTGACAGTTGAGCATGTTTATTTCATGTGTGAAAACTAAGGATGATGAATAATCACCAGGGAAACTTCCATTCCTTTCGATGTAGATTCTTTGAGCTTGTAAAAGTACCAATGCATATTTTTAAAACATAAGGATTAAATAATATCAAAATGACATGTATTATCTTAAATTTAAAAAATTTTATATTTTTATGCAATTTTTAAAGGTTGTTTTCCATTTGCAGTTGTTAAAAATATTGACTGTATTCTCAGTGTTGTGTAGTACATCTTGAGCCTATCTTACATGCAGTAGTTTGTATCTCTACTCCCCAACCCCTATATTGCTACCTCCCTACTGGTAGCCAATAGTTTATATAGTTCATTCTCTGTACCTGTGAGTCTTCTTCTTTTTTGTTATATTAACTAGTGGGTTATATAGATTCCACATTTAAGTGATATTATAGAGTATTTGTCCTTCTTTGTCTGACATTTTATGTAGCTTAATGGCTTCCAAGTCCATGCATGTTGCTGCAAATGACAAAATTTAATACTTTTTTATGACTGAATAGTAGTCCATTGTGTGTGTGTGTGTGTGTGTGTGTGTGTGTGTGTGTGTGTTTAAGTGTAATCCACATCTTTTTTACCCATTCATCTGTTGATGGACCCTGAGTTTGCTGCCATAATTTCACAATTGTAAATAATCCTGCTATGAACCCTGAGGTGCCTGTATCTTGCTGAATTCGTGTTTTTGTTTTTTTCAGATGTGTAATCAAGAGTGGTCATATGGTAGCTCTATTTTTACTGTTTTGAGGGACCTCCACACTTTTCCATGGTGGTTGTATCAATTTACATTCCCATAAACAGTGTACGAGGGCTCTCTTTTCTCCATATCCTTGCCAACATTTGTTCCATGTGTTGTTTTTGATGATAGCAATTCTGACAGATATGAGATAAAAATCTCATTGTCCTTTTGATTTGCAGTTCCCTGATCGTTAGCAATGTTGAACATCTTTTCATGTGCCCATTGGCTGTCTGCATTTCCTCTTTGGAAAAGTATTCAATTCTTCTGCCCATTTTAAAATCTTTTCTTTGATGTTGAGATGTATAGTTGTTTATATATGTTGGATATTAAATTCCTTGATCAGTCATATCATTGGCAAATATTTTCTCCCATTCAGTAGATTGTCCTTTTGTCAGTGGTTTCCTTTGCTATGCAAAACCTTTTAAATTTAATTAGATCTCATTTGTTTACTTTTGCTTTTATTTCCTTTTCCTTAGAAGGTTTATCTAAAAGAAATCTCTGTAATTTCTGCCAAAGAATGTCCTGTTTATGTCTTCTTTTCCTCTGGTATGGTAAGACCATATGGTATATGGTCTTAACTTTAGTTCTTTAATCCATTATGTTTGTATATGGTGTTAGAAAATGTTCTAATTTGTTTCTTTTACATGCAGCTGTCCAATTTGCTGAGTATCACTTATTGAAGAGTCTATCTTTTCTCCATTATAAATTCTTGCCTCTTTATTATAGATTAATTGACTTTGAGTACTTGAGTTTATTTCTGAGCTCTTTATACTGTTCCACTGATCTATGTTCTGTTTTTGTGCCAATACCATACTATTTTGAATATTGTCGTTTTGTATAATAGTGTAGTGTAAAGTCAGGGAGCATGAGTCCTCCAGTTCTGTTCTTTTTTCTCAAGCTTGTGTTGCTCTTTGGGATCTTTTGTATTTCCATACAAATTAAAAAATTTTTGTTCTAGTTTTATAAAAAATGCCTTTGGTAATTTGGTAGAGATTGCATTGAATCTGTAGATTGCCTTGGGTATTATAGTCATTTTGACAGTATTGATTCTTCCAATTCAGGGGCACAGTATATCTTTCTATCTGTGTCATATTCAATTTCTTCATTAGTTTCTTACAGTCTTAGAGTACAGGTCTTTTGCCTCCTTCAACTGGTATCTTCTTGGTATTTTATTCTTTTTGATGCAGTGGTGTGTGCATGCTCAGTTGCTTAGTTGTGTCTGATTCTTCACAACTGCATGGACTATAGCCTGCCAGGCGCCTCTGTCCAAGGGGTTTTCCAGGCAAGAATACTAGAGTGGGTTGACATTTCCTCCTCCAGGGGATCTTCCTGACCCAGGGGTTGAAACCATGTCTCTTGCATCTCCTGCAGGTGGATTCTTTACGGCTGAGCCACCTGGGAAGCCTTGATGCAATGATAAATGGGATTGTTTTCTTAATTTCATTTTCTGATATGTTATTGTTAGTGTATAGAATGCAGGAGATTTCTGTGTATTAATTTCGTATCTTACAACTCTACCAAACTCATTCATGAGCTCTAATAGTTTTCTGGTACTATCTTTAGGATCTTCTTTGTATAGCATTATGTCATCTGCAAACAATTACAGTTTTAATTCTTCTTTTCTAATTTGAATCCTTTTATTTCTTTTTTTCTCTGATTGCCATGGCTAGAACTTCCAAAACTATGTTGAATAAAAGTGGCAAGAGTAGACATCTGTATCTTGTTCCTGATCTTAGAGGAAATGCTTTCAGCTTTTCACCATTGACTGTGATGTTAGTTGCAGGTTTGTCATATATGGTCTTTATTATGTTGCAGTTGGTTCCCTCTCTGCCCATTTTCTGGAGAGTATTTATCATAAATGGTTGTTGAATATTATCAGAATCTTTTTCTGCATTTGTTGAGATGATCATATGGTTTTTATTCTTTATTAATGTGGAATATCACATTGATTGATTTGCAGATATGGAAAAACCCTTGCATTCCCTGGGATAAATCCCACTTGATCATGATATATGAGCTTTTTAATACATTGTTGAATTTTGTTGAGGATTTTTGCATCTGTTGTTCATCAGTGACATTGGGCTGTAATTTTCACTTTTTGATATCTTTGTTTAGTTTTGATATCAAAGGTGATGCTGGTCTCATAGAATGAGTTCAGAAACTCCTTTCTCCATCATTTGTTGGAAGAGTTTCAGGATAGTTTCTAAATGTTTGGTAGAATTCACCTATGTAGCCATCTGGCCCTGTACTTCAGTTTTCTGGAGTTTTTAAATTGCTGATTCAGTTTCAACACTGATAATTGGTCTGTTCATATTTTCTCTTTCTTCCTGATTCAGTCTTTGAAGATTTTACCTTTCTAATAATTTATCCATTTCTTCTAGGTTGCACTTTTTTGGTGTTCATAGTAGTTTATTATGATCCTTTGTATTTTTGTTAGTTTCTCCTTTTTCCATTTCTTAGTTTATTAATTTGGGCCTTCTTTCTTCTTTTCTTGATGAATCTGGCTAAAGGTTTATCAGTTCTGCTTATCTCTTCAAAGGGGCAGTTTTTAATTTCATTGATCTTTTCTACTTTTTAGTTTATTTCATTTATTTGTGATCTTGTATTTATGATTTCTTTCCTTCTACTAACATTGGATTTTGTTTGTTCTTCTTTCTCTAGTTGCTTTAGGTGTAAGTTTAAGGTTGTTTATTTGAGATTTTTCTTGTTTCCTGAAGTAAGATTGTATTGCTGTAAATTTCCCTCTTAGAACTGGTTTTGTTGCATTCTGTAGGTTTGGGATTGTTGTGTTTTCATTTTCAGTTGTCTTCTAGGTATTTTTTATATGTGAACTTCCCTGTGTAGCCTGCGTGGGTTTAATATTTTTTGGTGCAAGGGCTGTTTTTAGTGTAAATACCTACCATCTCTTTCTTCCGTTTATGGTAACCATTATCCTTTTCAATGGAAGCATGACTGATGTAGTGGTGACCAGACCCTGGCCTGAATATTTAATGGGGCCTCCCCTTTGCTCTGTGATTGTCAATGCTGTGTCAGGGGTGGGGTCTGCTCCCTAGTTGTTGGAGTAGAGGCATGTAGATCTGTTTCTGATCTGTGGTGTGTGAGGTAGCTGGACTTGGAGCACTCCCACTTGGAGAGGAGACACTGAGTAGCCCTTCTCTGGAGCTGTTTGTCTGTGGGTGTGCTCTGTTATGTCACCTTTGACCCATTGTGCAGACTCACAGATTACACTCTTGTTGGCACTGCTCTTGGCCCAGCCTAACTGTGAGTATACTGGCAATTTGCCCTGGTGTCTCTAAAGTGTTTTGACCAGTCCACCAACATAGATCACTGAATTCAGGTTCCAGAATTGTAGTAATCATAGATATGGACCCACTGTGGGCACTATGGGGACAGCTCAGACTCTGAACTAGCCCATCCACCATGTGTATGTGCCCACAAAGTTCACTGCTGCTAAAGCTAGACCTGTCTTAGCTATGGGATCACTCATTGACCATTCAGATGTTCCACAGGTGCTGAGTTTATAAAACCTGTCACAAGGGTGTACATCTGCTATCTCTACTGTTGTAAGGAGAGGTTTCAGCTCATTTTCCTTAGTTTCACAGCTCCTGTGTCTCAGCTGTGGTTTCAGCCCCACCTCTGCATGAGACCCACCTATGGGCATCTGTGCCTCAGACTTCCCTGGAGCATCTGCGCCTGCCCCAGTGGCCGTGGAGTGCAGGGGCAGGGGGTGGGGGAGGGGAGGCGTGGCAGTCACAAGCGCTCGAGAGCCAGCCCTGGCTGGATCCTATTCTAGTGTCCAGGGAGCCAGGGGCTGGTGCATGGCAAGAGGGGCTGCAATGGCAGCCTCACCCTTTGTGCATCATTCAGCAATGGCCCGTCACTTCTATGGCTCTACAGGCTTTCTGCGTGAGCATTTCTGGTTGAAGAGCTACTCTCCCCCACCCTGTTTGACTGTCTCCTCACAGCCAACAGCAGCCCTTTCCCAAGGTCTGTGCATCAAACCCCATGGTCCAGTACCTATCCCTCGTCCATACTGGCAGACACATGTCTCGGGCTGGGGCACTCGGAGCTGTGGCTCCAACCTGTGTAGTTTCACTCTGTCCTGACACCACAGACTGGCTGCTGTGCTCTCCTCCAAGCCCTCACAGCTGTCCTAGCTGATCTCCCCACCAGTAAGAGGGCATTCTTGGATGCTGAAACCTCTTCTTTCCTTCAGCTCCCCCAGGAGCACAGGTCCCAATCCACTTCCCCTCCTTTTCCCTTTCCCTTCTTCTTTCTTTTGTCTTTCTTTTGTCCCCTGTTACGGGGGATCTTTCTTGTCCCTTTAGGTGTATGAGTCCTCTGCTAGTGTTCAGCAAATGCTCTGTGAGAACTGTTTCATTTGTAAATGTATTCTTGATTCATTTGTGGTGAAAGGTGAACTCTACATCCTCCTACTCCTCCATCTTGACTCCTTTGACTCTTCTTGAAATATGATTCTCTTTTAAAACTAGTAGCCAAATGAATCTATAATGAAAATAGTAGTTTTACAGGTTTTATACTTATTTGAATGCTGGAACTAAGTTAATTATGTATCTATGGGAAGTTCAATAACTTAATTTGCTTTGTGCTGTGTATTCTATTGATAGGTTGAGAAAAAGGTGATATGGTTTAATATTTTCTTTAGGTAGCTCAGGATGAATGAAACATTTTCTAGGGAATTTTCTAGTATTACTAAGACTTTACTAAATTATTCATCTATTTTGTTAGTACTGATTTATGAATATAGAATTAAGAAGTGTTTTTCTTTTCAGAATTAATAAATTATTTGTTACTTGGAAACTGACCGTTAAAAGAATTAAGACTGATAAGAGCAGGTAAGTCTATGAAATACAATTATAAAAATTTTGAGAGGAAATCTTATTTGAAATATGTAGTATGCAAATAGATATACATTAATTTTAACTCAGTGATTAAAAAGTCACATTCTATACCCCTTATGATTAAATTTAATCCATTTTATTTTTAAGACTATTATGATATTGTATATATTTAACATAAAATGTTACTATATATATAAATGTAGTCAGTTCAGTTCAATTGCTCATTTGTGTCCAGATCTTTGTGACCCCATGGACTGCATCACGCCAGGCTTCCGTGTTCATCACCAATTCCCTGAGCTTTCAAAACTCATGTCCATTTGAATCGGTGATGCCATCCAATCATCTCATTTTCTGTCGTCCCCTTCTCCTCCTGTCTTCAATCTTTCCCAGCATCAGGGTCTTTTCCAATGAGTTGGTTCTTCACATCAGGTGGCCAAAGTGTTGGAGTTTCAGCTTTAGCATCAGTCTTTCTAATGAATATTCAGGACTGAGTTCCTTTAGGATGATCTGGTTGGATCTCCTTGCTGTCCAAAGACTCTCAAGAGTCTTCTCCATCACCACAGTACAAAAGCATCAATTCTTCAGCATTCAGCTTTCTTTATGGTCCAACTCTCACATCCATACATGAATACTAGAAAAACCAAAGCTTTGACTATACAGACCTTTATCAGTAAAGTAATGTCTCTGCTTTTTAATATGCTGTCTAGGTTTGTCATAGCTTTTCTTCCAATAACTACTTTTTATATTTCCCTGTATACCATTTTGTGGTGTGAAGAAATCAGAGTGCTGTGGGGAACCTATGATGAGTTCTTTTGGTCACTTGATCTAAATTTTTGTTTGTTCATTTGTTTATTTATTTAGGGTTTCCCAAATAGCTCAGTTAGTAAAGAATCTGTCTGCAATGTAGCAGACCCTGGTTCTATTCCTGGGTTGGGAAGATCTGCTGGAGAAGGGATAGGCTACCCACTCCAATATTGTTGGGCTTCCCTTGTGGCTCAGCTGGTAAAGAATCCACCTGCAGTGAGGGAGACCTGGGTTCGATCCATGGGTTGGGAAGATCCCCTGGAGAAGGGAAAGGCTACCCACTCCAGTATTATGGCCTGGAGAATTTCATGGACTATATAGTCCATGAGGTCACAAAGAGTCGGGTACAACTGAGTGACTTTCACTTTATTTATTGTCACTTTATTTTTTTAATTTAAGGGTATTTGATTTACAGAATTTTATGGTTTTCTGTCATACATCAAGAATCAGCCATAGGTACACCTATGTCTCCTCCCTCCTGAACCTCCATTCCATCTCCCTCCCCATCCCAACCTTTTAGATTATCACAGAGCCCCTGTTTGAATTCTCTGATCATACAGCAAATGCCCATTGGATATCTAATTTACATGTTGTGTTGAAAGTTTCCATGTACTTTCTCCATACATCTCACCCTCTCCCGCCTCTCCCCACCCGCCGTGTCCATACATCTGTTCTCTATATCTGTTTCTCCACTGCTGCCCTGAAAATAAACTCATCAGTGCCATCTTTCTAGATTCCATGTATATGCATCAGTATATGACATTTATATATTTCTCTTTCTGACTTACTTCACTCTATATAATAGGTGCTA
Source organism: Odocoileus virginianus (assembly GCF_023699985.2). Lineage (NCBI taxonomy): Eukaryota > Metazoa > Chordata > Mammalia > Artiodactyla > Cervidae > Odocoileus > Odocoileus virginianus. Next base: position 50,666,671 of record NC_069684.1, on the reverse strand, counting down.
GGTTTATCCACCTCATTAGAACTGACCCAAATGCATTCCTTTTTATGGCTGAATAGTTTTCCATTGTGTGTGTGTGTGTGTGTGTGTGTGTGTGTGTGTGTGTGTGTGTGTATTTATCTGTCAATGGACATCTAGGTTGCTTCCATGTATAGCTATTGTTAATAGTGCTGCAGTGAACATTGAAGTACATGTGTCTTTTTCAGGTTTGGTTTCCTCAGGGTATATGCCTAGTAGTGGGATTGCTGGGTCATATGGTGGTTTTATTCCTACTTTTTTAAGGAATCTCCAAACATCTTCCATAGTGGCTGTATCAATTTACTTTCACACCGGCAATGCAAGAGAGTTCCCTTTTCTCCACACCCTCTCTAGCATTTATTGTTTGTAGACTTTTTGATGATGGCCGTTCTGACTGGTGTGAGGTGGTATCTCGTAGCCATTTTGATTTACATTTCTCTAATAATACCAGTCCATCCTAAAGGAGATCAGTCCTGAGTGTTCATTGGAAGGACTGATGCTAAAGCTGAAACTCCAATACTTTGGCCACCTCATGCAAAGTGTTGACTCATTGGAAAAGACCCTGATGCTGGGAGGCACTGGGGGCAGGAGGAGAAGGGGACGACAGAGGATGAGATGGCTGGATGTCATCACTGACCTGATGGACATGAGTTTGAGTAAACTCTGGGAGTTTGTGATAGACAGGGAGGCCTGGTATGCTGCTGTCTATGGGGTCACAAAGAGTTGGACGCGACTGAGCGACTGAACGAAGCTGAATAATGAGTGATGTTGTGCTAGCATCTTTTCATGTGTTTGTTAGCCATCTGTGTATCTTCTTTAGAGAAATGTCTGTTTAGATCTTTTTCCCACTTTTGGATTGGGTTGTTTGTTTTTCTGATATTGAGTTACATGAGATGTTTGTATATTTTGGAAATTAATTCTTTGTCAGTTGTTTCCTTTGTTGTTACTTTCTCCTATTCTGAGGGTTGTCTTTTCACCTTGTAGTTTCATTTGCTGTGCAAAAACTTTTAAGTTTAATTAGGTCTCATCTGTTTATTTTTGTTTTTATTTCCATTATTCTAGGAGGTTGGTCGAAGAAGATCTTGCCTTGATTTATTTCATCGAGTGTTCTGCCTATGTTTTCCTCTAAGAGTTTTATAGTTCCTGGTCTTACATTTAGGTCTTTAATCCATTTTGAGTTTATCTTTGTGTATAGCATTAGGAAGTATTCTAATTTCATTCTTTTGCATGTAGCTTTCCAGTTTTCCTAACACCATTTACTGAAGAGGCTGTTTTTGCCACATTGTATATTCTTGCCTCCTTTGTCAAAAATAAGGTAACCTTAGGTGTGTGGGTTTATCTCTGGGCTCTCTATCGTGTTCAGTTGGTCTATATTTCTATTTTTGTGCCATTACCGTATGTCTTGGTGACTGCAGCTTTGTAGCGTGACTAAAGTCAGGAAGCTTGATTCCTCCAGCTCCATTCTTCTTTCTCAAGACTGCTTTGGCTATTCAGTCTTTTGTGTTTCCATATGAATTGTGAAATTTTTTGTTTTAGTTCTGTGAAAAATGCCATTGGCAATTTGATAGGGATTGCACTGAATCTGTAGATTGCATTTAGTAGTGCAGTCATTTTCACAATATTGATTGTTCCTACCCAGGAACATGGAATATCTCTCCATCTGTTTATGTCATCTTTGATTTCTTTCTTCACTGTCTTATAATTTTCCATATACAATTATTTTGTCTCCTTATGTTTATTCCTGGATATTTTATTCTTTTTGTTGCAATGGTGAATGGGACTGATTCTTTAATTTCTCTTTCTGATTTCTCATTGTTAGTATATAGGAGTGCAAGTAATTTCTGTGTATTGACCTTGTATCCTGCAGCTTTGCTGAATTCACTGATAAGCTCTAGTAATTTTCTGATAGTTTCTTTGGGGTTTTCTATGTATAGTATACATAGTATACTGGAAAAGGTCAGTTTTCATTCCAATCCCAAAGAAAGGCAATGCCAAAGAATGTTCAAGCTACTGCACAATTGCACTCATCTCACATGCTAGTAAAGTAATGCTCAAAATTCTCCACGTCAGGCTTCAACAGTAGGTGAACCATGAACTTCCAGATATTCAAGCTGGTTTTAGAAAAGGCAGAGGAACCAGAGATCAAATTGCCAACATTCATTGGATCATCGAAAAAGCAAGAGGCTTCCAGAAAAACATCTGCTTTATTGACCATGCCAAAGCCTTTGACTCTGTGGATCACAACAAACTGTGGAAAATTCTTCAAGAGATGGGAATACCAGACCACCTGACCTGCCTCCTGAGAAATCTGTATGCAGGCCAGGAAGCAACAGTTAGAGCTGGACATGGAAAACAGACTGGTTCCAAATAGGGCAAGGGGTACGTCAAGGCTGTATATTGTCACCCTGCTTATTTAACTTTTATGCAGAATACATCATGAGAAATGCTGGGCTGGATGAAGCACAAGCTGGAATCAAGATTGCTGGGAGAAATATCAATAACCTCAGATATGCAGATGACACCACCCTTATGGCAGAAAGAAGAACTAAAGAGCCTCTTGATAAAAGTGAAAGAAGAGAAGGAAAATGTTGGTTTAAAGATCAACATTCAGAAAACTAAGATCATGGCATCTGGTCCCATCACTTCATGGCAAATAGATGGGGAAACAGTGAAAAAACAGTCAGAGACTATTTTTTTGGACTCCAAAATCACTGCAGATGGTGACTGCAGCCATGAAATTAAAAGATGTTTGCTTCTTGGAAGAAAAGTCATGACCTACCTAAACAGCATATTAAAAAGCAGAGACAGTACTTTGCCAACAAAGGTCCATCTAATCACGGCTATGGTTTTTCCAGTAGTCATGTATGGATGTGAGAGTTGGACTATAAAGAAAGCTGAGTGCTGAAGAATTGATGCTCTTGAACTGTGGTGATGGTGAAGACTCTTGAGAGTCCCTTGGACTGCAAGGAGATCCAGCCAGTCCATCCTAAAGGAAATCAGTGCTGAATATTCATTGGAAGGACTGATGTTGAAGCTGAAACTCCAATACTTTGGCCACCTGATTAGAACTGACTCATTTGAAAAGACCCTGATGCTGGGAAAGATTGAAGGTGGGAGGAAAAGGGGATAACGGAGGATGAGATGGTTGGATGGCATCACTGAGTCAATGGACATGAGTTTGAGTAGACTCCAGGAGTTGGTGATGGACAGGGGAGGCCTGGTATGCTGCTGTCTATGGGGTTGCAAAGAGTTGGACATGACTGAGCTACTGAACTGAACTGAACTGATGTATAGTATCATGTCATCTTCAAACTGGTCATTTATTTTTGACTGTGCTGGGTCTTCTTTGTTGTGCATAGGTTTTCTCTAGTTGCAGTAAGTGGGAGCTATTTTCTAGTTGCTTTATGCATGCTTCTCATTGCACTGGCTTCTCGTTGCAGACCACAGGCTCCAGGTGTGTGGTTTTCAGTAATTGTGGTACACAGGTTTAGTTGCTCTGCAGCATGTGGAATCTTCCCAGACAAGGGATTGAACCCATGTCCCCTGCATTGGCAGGTGGCTTCTTTACTATGTTACCAAAGAAACCCTCACTTGATCTAAGTTTTGCCTCCAGGAAGGGAAATTATTAAATCATCTGAGATATATGACGGTTAATTCTATTTTACAGCCAAGTTTTCTTGTTGCTGTTAAACTTTTTACTTTGAGATAGTTATGATGAAAATACAGTTGTAAGAATTTATACAGAGCAATCTCATGTGCCTTTTACCCAGTTTCCCCTGGTGGTAACATCTTTAAAAAATATAATATGACAACCAGGATAGTGACAGTAGTAAAATCAAGATACAGAACATTTCTGTATCTTTCATGTTGTATTTTAATCCTTTAATAGCTATACTCTCTTCCTTCTCACTCCCACTCTCAACCTGTGGCAAGCACTAATCTCTTCTCCATTTCTATAATTTGGTCCTTTGAAAGAATGTGATATAAATGAAATTATACATTATATAACCTTTGGGATTTATTTTTCACATAGCATAACTCTCTGGAGGTTCATCCAGGTTGTTGTATATATTGATCATTTATTTTTACTGCTGGATTACAGTCCATGGTGTGGCTGCACCACAGTTTGTCTCTCTTGAAGCACACCTGGATGTTACCCAGCTTTTGCCTAATACAGATAAACCTGCTATAAACATTCATAAACAGGTTTTTGTGTGAACATAAGTTTTCATCTCTCTGGGGTAAATCACAAGTGCACTTACTGGGTCTTACTATAATTGCATGTTTAATTTTTAAAGAAACTGCCAAGACATTCCAGAGTGATTATGCCATTTTTTCCATTCCCACCAGTGATGTATTAGTGATTCAATTTCTCCACATTCTTACTACTATTTGAAGTTGTTGCCATTTTCTATTTTAGACATTTTGGTAGGTGTGTAATAATATTTTACTGTGGTTTTAGTCTGCATTCCCCTATTTGATCCATTTGCTTATTTTCCATCTGTATAGTCTTCTTTGGTAAAATGTCTTTTCATGTCTTTTGTACATTTTCCAATTGAATTGTTTGTCTTCATACTGTTGCATTTTAAGAATTCTTTGTATATTCTGGATATGAGTTCTTTGACAGATACATGGTTATATATATTTTCTCCTAATCTTTGGCTTATCCTTTTTAAAATTTAAGAATGTCTGTTTAGCATCTACTGCATGCCAGGCATTAGGCTAATTATTAACTTCTTCAAACCATAGAGAAACTATTTGACCTCCCTGCTTTACTGAGCTAGGTGAACTTCTTTTTAATTGGCTGATAATTACTTTACAATGCTGTGTTAATTCTGCTGTAGAACAAAGCAAATCAGCTATCAATGTACATGTGTCCCCTCCCTCTTGAGCCTCTCTCCCACCCAATTCACCATCCCAACCCTCTAGGTCATCACAGAGCTCTGAACTAAGTTTCCTGTGCTATATAGGTGCTTCCCGCTAACTATTTCACACATGGTATATGTCAGTGATACTGTCTCAATTTGTCCCATCCAATTTGTCCATAGTTTCACTCTCTATGTGTGTGACTCTATTTCTGCCCAGCAAAAGTTCATCAATACCACTTTTATACATTTCGTATATATGCTTTAATTTATGGTATTTGTTTTTCTCTTACTGACCTACTTCACTCTGTTTGACAGGTTCTAGGTTCATCTGCCTTACTACAACTAGCTCAGATTCATTCATTGTATATGTATACCAAAACTTCTTTATCCATTAATCTGTCAACAGACATATAGGTTGCTTCCATGTCATGGCTATTGTAAATAGTGCTTCTGTGAACACTGGGACATTCTTATTGCTGTTCACTCACTAAGCTGTGTCCAGCTCTTAGCAACTCCATGGACTACAACACGCCAGGCTCCTTTGTCCTCCATTATCTCCTGGAGTTTACTTAAATTCATGTCCATTGAGTCAGTGATGCTATCTAACGATCTTATCTTCTGCTGCCCCCACTCTCCTTTTGCCTTAGTCTTTCCCAATGTCAGGGACTTTTCCAGTGAGTCAGCTTTTTGCAACAGGTGACCAAAGTATTGGAGCTTCAGCTTCGGCAGCAGTCCTTCCAATGAATATTCAGGGCTGATTTCCTTTAGGATTGACTGGTTTGATCTCCTTACAGTCCAAGGGACTCTCAAGAGTCTTCTCCTGCACCACAGTTCAAAAGCATCAGTTCCTTGGTGCTGAGCCTTCTTTATGGTCCAACTATCACATCTGTACATGACTACTGGAAAAACCAATGCTTTGACTATATGGACCTTTGTTGGCAAAATAATGTCTCTGATTTTTAACAAGCTGTCTAGGTTTGTTGTAGATTTCCTTCCAGGGAGCAAGCTTCTTTAAGTTTCATGGCTGCAGTCACCATCTGCAATGATTTTGAAGCCCAAGAAAATAAAATCGATTACTGCTTCCACTTTTGTGTCTTTTTGCATTAAAAGTTTTCTCATGGTATTTATGAACTTTAATGTGCAGACCTGGGCTTTTACTCAATTCCTTCTGCTTGTTTAAGTGACAGTCTTTGCTTCAGGACTGACAGAACAAAAAGTGAGGATGAGAAGTTGGAAGAGAGGGGATTTGTTTGCTGGGCATTAGTTTCTTATAGATAGCATATAGTTAGGTCATGTTTTTAAATTCATCTACCAATCTTTGTCTTTAATTGGTATATTTATTTATACCATTTACACTTAATTATTTGTATGTTAGGACTTCAGTTTGCCATTCTGTTTTTTGGGTTCTGTTTGCTTCTGTTTTGCTCTGTTTTGTTTTGTCTGTTATTTCCTTCCTGCCTTCCTGGAGATTACTTGAACACTTTTTAGAATTTCTTTTAGAGTTATCTATAGTATCTTTGACTGTATCTTTTTGTGTATTTAAATAACAGAAGTTTGACTTTGATGTGTCTTGGTGTGGATTTATGTATCTTTATTCTTCTCTGGCTTTCCCTGGCTTCTTAAATCTCTGTTTTTGTGTCTTTCGACAAACTTGGCAAATTTTCTTTTTTAAAAGAAATTTTATTTATTTTTCAACTGAAGAATAATTGCTTTACAGAATTGTGTTGGTTTCTGCCAAACATCAACATGAATCAGCCATAGGTATACATGTGTCCCCTCCCCATCCCAACCCTCTTGGTTGTTGCAGAGCCACAGGCAAACTTGGCACATTTTCATTCATTATTCCTTGAAGTAATCCTTGTCATTTTTATTATCGTGTTGAGACTGCAGACACAAACGGTACATCTTTTTTTTTTATAGTCCCAATGATCCCTGAGGTTCTGTTCATTTTTCTCAGTCTATTTTTTTCTCTTGTTTAGATTGGATAATTTCTATTTTCTGTCTTCCAGTTCACTGATTTCTCTATTCACTTCATTCTGCTACTGAGCCAATCTAATGAGCTTTTTCCTTAGTCATTATATATTTCAACTCTCAAATTTCAATTTGGTTCTCCTTTATGTCTTCTATTTCTTTAATGTGTGTGTGTGACTTTCTGTTTCTTTGCTTTTTACCACCCAGTGAAGATGAAAGTCCCAGCTCTCCACTCAGCTTCTTCTGAAAACCTTCCATGGGGACCCTCGAGGTGCCTCATTGAATCTTGCCAAGGATGGAACTCTGGGTTCTCCACTTGACCTTTTTTTCTTATGGTATTTGGCTAAATTACAATGTTTATTATTTTAAAAGTTTTCTGTCTTGATAGACTGCTCCTTTCCTAGTTCTTTAGCTAGACTGCATGCTTTTTTCTGTACCTGTTGGCATTTCAGGTTGCTGGTTTGTTCGGCTCCAAATCTAGGATGTATGAGGCAAAAGGAAATCCAGGAAACATGGCACCATGTCTTTCCTAGTCAGTTTTTCTTCTCTTTTCTGCCTTTCAGTGTCTTTTGGTTGATTCATATATAATGTGCAAAGTTTTTAGGTGTATTTATTTAGCTGGAGTAACAGTGAAATGTACATCTACTCTATTTTCCTAGAAGCCAAGACCTGAATTTTAATAGACTTCCATCATATATTTTCTAATACCCTGTTGTATGTGAGTAAAATTTTGGAGAATGTATTTAGTTTTCTGTTATAACAGAATGAAATTTGTTAGTGATTTCCTCATAACATCTATACTTGAATAATAATCAATTGATACATTTTTTTCTTGTCAGACTTCACTATTACAACTCTAAATTTGTTCCCATTTTCCATTTCTTATTTTTATAAGGCACCCCTGTTTGTTTATACCTGTGCTAACATATAGAAACAAAATTGAATACATTTTTATAGGAAAAAAAGAAAGTTTTAACATTTAATGCTGAGTAATGTGAGTTCGTTACTATCTGAATTTTGATCATTATTCTTTTGTTAATAAATACCAAGATTGGGTTTGCATTTTGTGACCTTTCTTTTTCTGGGATATGCCACTTGTTTTTAGTATGACATCTTCCTTTTTATACTAGATGCTTAGAGGAATGTCAATGAACAAATTCTTTTACATCCAAGAATAGTTCCATGTTATGTAAAGCCTATATAATTTGAGGAGGCCTTCTTTAAGATAAATTATAAGGCTTTGAAAGAGGTGTTGCAAATAAAAAGAGCCCATGAAGCTTAAGCTTCACTAGCTTCATGGTATATAAAGCTTTCACTTGCAAAATGGAAAGATGAGAAAGAACTAATTGTATATTGTATATTCATATATTTATGAAGAATCAGTGAAGGGCAAAGGCTCCACACTTGCTCAGGGCAGTTTGTTTTTCTCAATCCAGTTTTTTAAATTTATTTATTTTAATTGGAGGCTAATTGCTTTACAATATTGTGTTGGTTTTTGCCATACATTGACATGAATCAGCCATGGGTGTACAGTTTTTAAGGAGCATTATCTCTCCCATTCTGCTCTTTTCCAGTTCGTCCTTTTCTTTGCAGAATTGTTAGCAGTGATTTGTCTCATCTTTGTGACTGTGATCAGACCAGTAGAATAGGCAGAGAAAAGAAAAGCAACCAACTTCTCTATTTTAAGATATAGGTGGTTGGAGAAGTTAAGAAACATTATCCAAATGGTCCCTAATCTAGTTAATTTTTTCCCCTGTAATTAGACAAAAAATAAATTGAGGAAATTTATTTAAACTTAATAAATAACAAGAATATAATTCTTTTTGCATATCATTACCTAGTATTACAAAATTTTTAGAACTCAGTGGCAGTCATCACTTGTTTCCCCTTCTGTTTTGTTCTTATCACACCCAGTCCCAAAATCTTGCCTTCAATATTATCAGCCAAACCAAACCAGTAATGCTTATTAATCTTTATCAATATTATTTAAATCATGCTATGTGTAATACATATTGAATATTAACTGTGGGCATATGAAACAAACCGTACTAATTAATTCTAAATTGATTTTATTCATTTCGAATGAGAGATAAGTCTGTGGCAATTTTTAAACTTTCAGGTCACTTTTGTATCACAATCTATTTTTTGCTGATGAGTTATTTCAAGGCTGTTTGCTTTATATAAAGGGACTTTGTGAAGATGCAGTTAGTCTCAAAAAAGGTGATGAAGATAATTCAAATGCCATATGCCTTGTAAAGGTAGGTAGAAGTATCTTACCACTAGCTAATGTTGGTCTATAGAAAGTAGGAAAAACAAATATAATTTTAAATCGAAGAAATTCAAACTTCTCGATCCATAGTAAACCAGCCCTATGGATGACTAATGTTCTAAAATACCTACAAAGAACATTATTCCACTCAATTTTAGCAGTTAACAATAATCTTTAAGTTAATAATTAAGGAAAAGAATTTCTTCCTTACAAAAAACCTAAGCCTGTTATGAGGCCCTTTCTTTATAATAAAAACTCTAACTATGCAATATTATTTATAAATAATCAATTATCTCTAATACATAATTGATAGTTATCAGCTGTTCTCTTATTATAGCTTATCAAGACATTGTAATAAATTGCTACTTAGAGTGTTTGGTTAAATTTATGTATTCTCTTGTTCCACAGTTCCATAAAGGGTGACTTCTTAATGAATGATTTGATTTATATAGTAGAGTTCTTTCAAAGAAATCAAGTACAGAGACCTGTAAATTTTACATATTTAATTGAGCAGGATTCCAGCATCTTTTACTTCACTTACCCACTGTGTAAGGGAAACACTGAAGAGTAAAATAGTCATCTAGTCTTAGAGAAATAGTTGAAAGGGCTTGAACAAGTTATAAATTTGACAGTCAGTGCAAAAATTGCTTGAACTATACACATGTAATAAGATTAACACTTGCAAATGAACAGCTTATTTTTAGAAGTATTATGTATAGTGACTGTTACATAGTAGGTGCTCAATGAATAGTCCCTGGGTGAGTAAATAAATCAAAGAATTAGTCAAGAAATGTTACCAAACTCAGATCCAGCTGTTTGCCACTTGAAAAGTCAATAACCAAGAGAGCGGCAGGTGTTGGTGGAAAGCAAGGTTGATTTTAATCAGAATGTCAGCAGTCTGGGGAAATGGTGGATTTAATGTCCCCAGAAACCTTCTCTGAAGATTCTGCTTGGCCATGAATGTTTTCAAAGGGAAAAGGGGAAGTGATCTCAGTTAATCATTGAGATGAGGGTTGGAGTTTCACCACCCACCCTGTGTACAAACTTGTTTCATTTCCTGTGATCTTTTCTTAGATGCTATCTTGTTTATACAGTTTGTTCACACAGTTTTTTCTTGAGATTACTGAAGGGCAAGCTAGGGAATTAATTAATAATAATTAGTTGGCCAGATCTCTTCTGGTCATATGTTAATTAATCCTTCTTCATTTCTATTTATTTGGTCTATAGAAAGAACAAATAGGTTAGGTCAGATATTGAAAAGTATATTTGAACTGGAGATGAGCAGAGCACAGGGGTGCCTGATTTAAGATCAGTTACAGTATTGCTTTGATAAAGTGACAAGACAGAAGGGATTTCCTGATGAGAGTGGTTTCCTGCAAGGAGATGCTTACATAAATATTAGTTAATTACTACAGATGAAATGTCATTTGTATAGTTATAGTAATAATATTATTGTTTCAAAAGGATTAAATTCAAGTTAAATATTTCACAGAGGAGTATTTTTAATATGGTTTTAATGTAAAAGGAAATAGTTGGACAGCTATAATATACATTGTTTTATGAATAAGTGAGTGACAGAATTTATCAGTTAACTTATTGATGGGTGGTAAGGCAAAGGAGATTTTAGAATATCTCTGAAATCTATGACTAAAGTGCTAATAGATGGTAATGCTAACAGAGTGACCCAGAGGGGTTATTGGAGACCTTAAGTCATGTTAGCTTCCCCCTGGAACATGAAGCAGAAGGGAACAAACCTTTCCAGATAATATATAATATGTGTTAATTATCTATTATATGCAAAGTGCAAAGGAGATGGATACAAAGTAAAAGACAAAGCATTGTGTTGTTTAATCTACTTATAGTTCATTGTGCTCAGTTGCTCAGTCTTGTCAGATTCTCAGCCACCTCCTGAACTGTAGCCAGCCAGGCACTTCTATCTGTGGGATTATCCTGACAAGAATCCCGGAGTGGCTTGTCATTTCCTGCTCCAGGGGAATCTTCCCAACCCAGGGACTGAACCTGTGTCTCCTGCGGCTCCTGCATTGGCAGGCAGATTCTTTACCACTGAGCCACTTGGGAAGTCCTATAGTTTATTAAAAGAGATAATTCTTTACATATAAAAATGATAACTAATTCTAATCATTCTAGCCAATCAGTTAGCAAAATATAAGGCAAGGAATATTTGCTTGCAAATAATACTTGTAAAATAGTCATACCACAGAAATTCAGGTTAGATATTCAGAATTAGAATTCAGAAGTAGATATTAACCTTTTTTAGAGATAAGGTTGGGGCATGCTTTGTGAAAGAAAGATATTATAAGCTAGGCTATGTTGGACCTGAATAGCCAGAGAGGAGGGGAGTAGGGCAGTTAAGTAAGGGATATGAATCTGTGTAAAATATTCAATGTATGTTTGATTTGAAAGTTACATTGAGTCTTAAACATCAGATCAAGAACAACAGCATAAGGGAAAAGTAGGAACTGAACCTTCCTTTAAGGCAGGGGTGCTTCTAGTGGGGATTGTGAGGACGTTTTGCAAGAATGGGAGTTTCTAAGACTGGAGAAGCCAGGATCAGATGGAAGGAGAACAGAGATTCATAGACTAAAGAACTGAGCCTGGCTCAGGAATTCGAAGATGGCCAATTGTGCACTAGGTCTAAGGGACTACACAAAGCTGGGGAAGCAGATTGCAATGAGGATTGACAATGAGGAGGGAAAGAGAAAAAAAGCAAGGTTAAGAATGCATATGATGGGATTGTTTAGAAGTTAATGCCATGAATGGAGTTCACAAGTGTGCCAGAATACACTGCTGGAATGCAAGCACTTCTTTGTTGACTGAAAAAACTGTACAGCCTAAAAGTTGAGAATGTTTTATTTGGCAAACTTTTTGAGGAATTAAGCAGAGGAGGCAGTCTCTCAGGTAGCTCTGAGGAACTGCTTTGAAGGGGTAAGGGAGGAGCCAGAATATATAGGGGATCTTGCAATGAGAACCAGGTAGTTGGAACATCAAAAGATTATTATTATTTAAAGACATCTCAGGTTAATGTATTTAGTGCTTCTCTACGTATGGGAAGATGCAAGAGTCTGGGTCCATTGAAATCATTCCTTTGATATGCACCTTAACTATCTAGGGCTAGTATCCTGCTTGTTTTCATCCTGAATCCCATCAGGGTGCACAGTTGAGGGTGGCTGCAGCAGCTACTGACTTGATAGCCACAATATCCTGTTTCTTAATATAGCAGGTGACGTTCCAGTCACACCTTTAAAGGGACTGAAATGTTTAAAAGTAGAAGGGAAAGATGGAGAAGGAAGTGGAAACCCACTCCAGTGTTCTTGCCTGGAGAATCTCAGGGACGGGGGAGCCTGGTGGGCTGCCGTCTATGGGGTCGCACAGAGTTGGACATGACTGAAGCAACTTAGCAGCAGCAGCAGCAGCAGAAGGGAAAGAACATACATGAATCATTTTATCTAAAACTTCACTTTCAAATGACAAACTAAATCCTAGATGCGCCATGTGCAAGACCACAGAACCAGCTAAAGAGTGTTGGGACTTTTGATTACGTTTCCTGTATAAGAATGATTGTGCTTTATTGGACACTGTTTTGAGTGCTTAATAAAATTGTAAAATTTTGTGACTCACCCCTTTTTGGGGAGGGCGAAGTGAGTGGCGCTAGTAATTTACGTTTTTAACAAGCCAGGTGATTTTTATGCAGAGTAAACTTTTAGAACTATTCATAAAGAAAAACTATTGAAATTTTCTGAAATTAATGTGATAGTGATTTACAGGTGATTTACAAGATTTACAAGAATAATTGAAACCAAGGAGATATAGAATTATAAATACTATAGTATTGGAATAATGCAGGTGAATAAGGACTTCAGTAGGCAGTGAGGTCAGAAAGGAAGGAAGATTTTTGAGACATTATACTGGAAACTTGGGCAAACTCTGGAAGATGGTGAGGGACAGAGAGGCCTAGCCTACTGCAGTCCATGGGGTTACAAAGAGTGGAACACGACTTGGTGACTGAACAACAACAATAAAACTGGAAAAATCAGGACCTGGTAACCATATGTGAGACCAGGAGAGGAAGAGCACAGAGTTAATCCAAAATTCTAATGCCAGAGCATTCCATTTTTTGTTTTTGTAAGCATATATAAGGTATTATAACTAGGGATAAACATGTATATATTTGTTGATGAAAATGTATTTTGGAAAGAGAATTAACATAATGTGGGAAAAATAAAATACTGAAAAGAGGAAGAATGATGGAATATACATAAAAAGGTGAAAATTATGTGTATATATTACTAGAGGAGTTCAGCAGCACAGTTGATGGAAATTTCTCCATGCAGCATTCTGAATAAATTCAGAATGGAATCTACTTTACTTAAATTATTTAATTTTAGTCTCTCTATCCTACATCTAGTGTTCATATTTTCAAGTTTTACAGATAATGGGAGCTCCAAAGGTAAAAGCAATTCCTAAGATTGTCAATTGCCCTGAATTCATAGATGTTTCATAAATATATCAACTTCTGAATTTTCTGCTTTGGTTTAAAAGTTAACTAAAGCTAACTAGAATTTAACAATTAAAATGATGTGTTTTTCTGTCTTCTTTCAAGGTTTGCTTAGATTGAGTAATAGTGTTTAAATTTGAGTAGTTATATAATGCATATATAATATATACAAGAGTATAAAATATGCTATTCTTTATGATATGAAGCAGTGACCAAAATATTTTATTTCCTTTTTTTAAAATGAATTTTGACTTTCAACACTGAACACTTATCATTTAATTAGCTGGATAAGTTTCGAACATATTCTCTACATGAATTTTGTGAAGAACAGTTGCATCAGGCTACTCAGGCATTGAAACAACTTGAAGATATCAGGGATAAAGCAATTTCAGAAATAAAACTTACAATTTTAAAGGTAATTCTTTGATTATATCCTCTGTTTGTCAGTTTTTATGTATCAACAAAAACTATTGCTTTAAATTGCATTCCTGGAAAAAGTGTTAGAAATGGACAGAGGGACAAACATAGTTAATTAGCCAACCAGCTAGTACTGTGCATTTACTATATGTAAGATTTTTCAAGGTGCTGTATAGAATGCAAATATATATATATATGTATATATATATATACACATACACATATAAATGCATATATATATATTTTATATTTATATACCTTCAATATGCTTACACTTTAATTGGAGCTGATACATAAAAAGAAACATTCTTTGTTACAAAGTTCACAGTGGGTGCAAGATAAAAACTCATATTCAAGAGAAATATAACTAGGTAAAACAAAACTTCCTGAAAGATTTAATAAAGAGGATTTGATAATATAATAATAGTGTTCTCAAAGCATTCTTACCCAGTGTGTGGTGACTCATTTCATAGGATTATTTTATATAGCTTCCCTGTATAGTAAATGACAGTGCATGAAATCATAATTCACAAAGTACAATTCAATAAGGAACTGATGCAGTATCATCTAGTTAGAGTACTTGCTACCTCTGCTGCTTTGGCTGAACCTAAGTGGACATTTGAGGCTCTGGAGGAATTGGTGGACTAGGTCTCTCTCAAAAAATTTTTAAATATCATTTCTCTGAATTGAACTTTTGATAGATACAGGGTAGCAGTAACTTAAAGGCTTTACTTATTGACAGGAAAATGAAATGGACCTGTTTTCTGTCAGTGAAAAAAAGCTTCTCATTCCTTATCTTATTCCTTATAGTCCCCCTAACTCCCCAAGCCCAGTCATATGAAGACAGATGGGGGCAATTTGGCCAAGGGTAGCATAAATCAGAAAGGGATTAATAAAAATATTACTGAGGTGTAACTGGGATGGTAGTGAAATATTGTTGTTGTTCAGTCGCACAGTCATGTCTGAATCTTTGCGACCCAATGGACTGAAGCATGCCAGGTTTCCCTGTCCTTCACCATCTCCTGGAGTTTGCTCAAACTCATGTCCATTGAGTCAGTGATGGCATCTAACCATCTCATCCTCTATTGTCCCCTTCTCTTCTTGCCTTCAATCTTTCTCAGCATTAGGGTCTTTTCTAGTGAGTCAGCTTTTCACATCAGGTGGCCAAAATATTGGAGCTTCAGGTTTAGCATTAGTCCTTCCAATGAATAATCAGGGTTGATTTGCTTTAGGATTGACTGGTTTGATCTCCTTGCAGTCCAAGGAACTCTCAAGAGTCTTCTCCAACACTGCAGTTTAGAAGCATCAATTCTTCAGTGCTCAGCTTTCTTTGTGATCCAACTCTCATTTCCATGACTCTAGGAAAAACCATAGCTTTGACTAAATAGACCTTTGTCAGTAAAGTAATGTCTCTGCTTTTTAATATGCTGTCTAGGTTGGTCATAGCTTTTCTTCCAAGGAGCAAGCAAGTCTCTGACTGGTTCCATTGTTTCCCCATCTATTTGCCATGAAGTGATGGGACTGGATACCATGATCTTCATTTTTGAATGTTGAGTTTCAAGCCAGCATTTCACTCTCCTCTTTCACTTTCATCAAGAGGCTCTTTAGTTCCTCTTCACTTTCTGCCTTAAAAGGGTGGTGTCATGTGCATATCTGAGGTTATTGACATTTCTCCCAGCAGTCTTGATTCCAGCTTATGCTTCATCCAGCCTGACATGCATGATGGTACTCTGCATATAAATTAAATAAGCAGGGTGACAATATACAGCCTTGAGGTACTCCTTTCCCTATTTGGAACCAGTCCATTGTTCTATGTCCAGTTCTAACTTTTGTTTCTTAACCTGCATACAGGTTTCTCAGGAGACAGGTAAGGTAGTCTGGTATTCCCATCTCTTTAAGAATTTTCCAGTTAGTTGTAATCCACACAGTCAAAGGCTTTAGTGTAGTCAATGAAGCAGAAGTAGATGTTTTTCTAGAATTCTCTTGCTTGTTCTGTGATCCAGAGGATGTTGGCAATTTGATCTCTGGTTCCTCTGCCTTTTCTAAATCTAGCTTGAATATCTGGAAGTTCTTGGCTCATGTACTGTTGAAGCCTACCTTGGAGAATTTTGAGCATTACTTTGCTAGTGTGTGAAATGAGTGAAATTGTGTGGTGGTTTGAGGATTGGAATGAAAACTTTTCCAGTCCTGTGGCCCCTGTTGAGTTTTCCAAATTGGCTGGCATATTGAATGCAACACTTTCACAGCATAACTTTAAGGATTTGAAGTAGCTCAGCTGGAATTCCATTACCTCCACTAGCTTTGTTCGTAGTAGTGCTTCCTCAGGCTCACTTGACTTCACACTCAGAATGTCTGACTCTAGGTTCGTGATTGCACCATCATGGTTATCTGAAATATTTCTCATATTCTGTCTACTTTCTCGCATTCAGCATCACTTGGATTTGGCCATAAATATTGGTTAAGATATTTTCACTTAAATCAATTTCAGATGAGAACCTACTAGACTTACTGCCAGCTCTGTTTTAGAAATGCACCAAACTTATTTACTCCATGGAAGTATGTAGATTTAATAAATATGAGAACATCATAAAACTGAGAATGTGTCCAAATAAAAAAATTGTGAACTAACATTGGGAATGAAAGTATCAGTAAAGCATATTTTTTCTTTTTTTCCATTAGATATTATCTCTCAGAGGCTTAAGCCCTACTGTGACACAGCTCTTTAATCTGGGTAATAGACCACTGAATAACTGGGTTTCTTATGGCTACATCAGTCAGAGAATTTTCCCCATTTCCCAATTTCCAGAGTGAGTGTCAGGTTGTCAGTTCCCGGGAGCACTATAAAAGCTCCTCAAGTGAATCTAAAGTAGAGCTAGATTGAAAAACATTCTTCTGGGCAATGTTTGGGACAGCCTAGCTCTGGGAAAATACAGCACAAGTATAAAACTAATGAAATGGAAATGGATAGTCAGTATCAGTGATACAAACCTAGAGTCAAAATTGAGATATGTCTAACTTAAAGTATACCTTGTGATGATAGGGACTAGGTTAACCTCTCAGAAGCCAGAATTTCCATTAGCCTCACCAATACTCAATAAAAGACCAGAATTACTAGGCCTATCACTGTTTACTTTTGTACTGATATAGTTATTAAGCCATGTACAGCTAATTTGGTATCAATACTAAAAATCTTTGTTTTGAATATACTCAGTTTCACCATTTTACCAATAAGAAATTCAGGCATTATGCACACTGAGTTTTCAAAGCATTGAAAAGATAAACTTTTCAATAAAAACATAATCTATTAGTAAAGTTAGTATTCCATTTGTAAGATCCAGTGTGGCTGTGCCTGTAATTGGTGTAGAAATTACCCTATTTTTTTGTCCAGTTTCTTCAAGCAACTATGGCAACCATTGTATCAATAAAAAACACGTTTTTTTATGGCTGGCTTTGCTCAGTACCAAGAGGGAAGGAACTGCTTAGATTAGAAGAGCTTCTCTGACCAGGATAGGAATGGAGTGAGCAGCCAGCTCCCCAGACTTTTGGGTCACCCCACAAAGAAAAGCTATGACCAACCTACACATCATATTAAAAAGCAGAGACATTACTTTGCCAACAAAGGTCCATCTAGTCAAAGCTATGGTTTTATCAGTAGTCATGTATGGGTATGAGAGCTGGACTATAAAGAAAGCTGAGTGCCAGAGAACTGATGCTTTTGAACTGTGGTGATGGAGAAGACTCTTGAGAGTCCCTTGGACTGCAAGGACATCCAACCAGTCTATCCTAAAGGAGATCAGTCCTGAATATTCATTGGAAGGACTGATGCTGAAGCTGAAGCTCCAATACTTTGGCCACCTGATGAGAAGAGCTGACTCATTAGAAAAGACCCTGATGCTGGGAAAGATTGAAGGCGGGAGGAGAATGGGATGACAGAGGATGAGATGGTTAGATGGCATCACCAACTCAATGGGCATGAGTTTGAGTAGACTCCAGGAGTTGGTGATGGACAGGGAGGCCTGGCATACTGCTGTCAGTGGGATTGCAAAGAGTTGGATATGACTGGGTGATTGAACTGACTGACATCAGTTCTCATTCTGATTTCACCCAACCAAACCAGCAAAGCTGAGAAGTACAGAGATTGCAAGAAGAAGGTTATTGATGCTAACAAGTACTATTTTGGAGTCCCCACTCCAGCCTCTTAGCACCAAGGGAGTATTTGCCCATCAGTAGGCCATCACCTGGAGAAGGCAATGGCAACCCACTCCAGTACTCTTGCCTGGAGAATCCCATGGATGGAGGAGCCTGGTAGGTTGCTGCCCAAGGGGTCGCTAAGAGTCGGACACGACTGAAGCGACTTAGCAGCAGCAGCAGCAGGCCATCACCAGATGAGACCACCTGCACCTAGATCTGACCCAGCTGGCACTCACCAATGGTGTCAAAGCAGGGCCTAGCAGCCAAGAGGGTTGGGGTCAGCACCACCTACTAATGCACCCATATAGTCAGCCCCAGCTCAGCAGAAGAGCCCATGCAGCCCACATTGGGGCACACCTAAAGCATGTAGCTTTGGTGACCACAGGGAAGTGTGCTGCTTTGCCCAACAGAACATTTCCTACATAAGCATACTTCTCCAAGATTGGGAAATGTAACCAATCTACCTAATACATAGAAATAAATATCTAGAATTAGGGAAATTGAGGAAACAGAGGAATATATTCCAAACAAAGGAACAAGACAAACCCCAGAACTAAGTGAAGTGGAGATAAGTAATCTATCTGATTAAGAGTTCAAGGTAATGATCAAAAAGATACTCAAAGAATTCATGATAAGGATGGATGAACATACTGAGACATTTAAGAGTTAGAAAATATGAAGAAGTGCCAAACAGAGCTGAAGAATAAAATAGCTGAAGTAAAAAATATATATATTAGAATCAACAGTACATTAGATGATACAGAGAAATGGATCAGCACCTGGAAGACAAGAGTAGTGGTAGTCACCCAAACCAAACAGAAAAAAAGAATTTTACAAAATGAGGATCGTTTGAGAGACTTCTGGTCAAAATCAATCAGTATTAACATTCCCATTTTTGGGGTCCCAGAAGGAGAGAGAGAGAAAGAAGCAAGAAGAGAGAAGGGGCAGAAAGCTTACTTAAAGGAAATGGCCAATAACGTCCCCAGTCTGCAGAGGTTTTTGTATATCCAAGTTCATGAAACTCATGGGTTATCAAACAAAATCAACTTATATTATTTCCAAGATTCATAATAAAGCTATCAAAACTCAAAGAATATTAGCATCAAGAGAGAAAAATAGCTTGTAACTACAAGGGAACTACCACATAAGGCTAGTAGCAGATTTCTTTTTTTTTTTTTTTCCCATTTATTTTTATTAGTTGGAGGCTAATTACTTTACATCATTACAGTAGTTTTTGTCATACATTGAAATGAATTAGCCATGGATTTACATGTATTCCCCATCCCAGTCCCCCCTCCCACCTCCCTCTCCACCCCATCCCTCTGGGTCTTCCCAGTGCACCAGGCCCGAGCACTTGTCTCATGCACCCAACCTGGGCTGGTGATCTGTTTCACCCTAGATAATATACATGTTTCAATGCTGTTCTCTTGAAACATCCCACCCTCGCCTTCTCCCAGAGTCCACAAGTCTGTTCTATACATCTGAGTCTCTTTTTCTGTTTTGCATATAGGGTTATCGTTACCATCTTTCTAAAGTCCATATATATGTGTTAGTATACTGTAATGGTCTTTATCTTTCTGGCTTACTTCGCTCTGTATAATGGGCTCCAGTTTCATCCATCTCATTAGAACTGATTCAAATGAATTCTTTTTAATGGCTGAGTAATATTCCATGGTGTATATGTACCACAGCTTCCTCATCCATTCATCTGCTGATGGGCATCTGGGTTGCAAGTTAAAGGAATCCAGATAGGAAAAGAAGAAGTGAAACTCTCTCTGTTTGCAGATGACATGATCCTCTACATAGAAAACCCTAAAGACTCTACCAGAAAATTACTAGAGCTAATCAATGAATACAATAAAGTTGCAGGATATAAAATTAACACACAGAAATCTCTTGCATTCCTATATACTAACAATGAGAAAACAGAAAGAGAAATTAAGGAAACAATACCATTCACCATTGCAACAAAAAGAGTAAAATACTTAGGAGTATATCTACCTAAAGAAACAAAAGACCTATACATAGAAAACTATAAAACACTGATGAAAGAAATCAAAGAGGACACAAACAGATGGAGAAATATACCGTGTTCATGGATTGGAAGAATCAATATTGTCAAAATGGCTATACTACCCAAAGCAATCTATAGATTCAATGCAATCCCTATCAAACTACCAACGGTATTTTTCACAGAACTAGTAGCAGATTTCTAAGCAGAAATTTTATAGGTCTGGTGAGTGGGATGACATAGTCAAAATGCTCTGTCCTGTGCTGCTTTATATTTTCTGATTTTTTGGGCTTCAAAATCACTGCAGATAGTGATTGCAGCCATGAAATTAAAAGACACTTGTTCCTTGGAAGGAAAGTTATGACCAACTAGATAGCATATTAAAAAGCAGAGATATTACTTTGCCAACAAAGGTCCGTCTAGTCAAGGCTATGGTTTTTCCAGTAGTCATGTATGGATTTGAGAGCTGGACTATAAAGAAAGCTGAGTGCCGAAGAATTGATGCTTTTGAACTGTGGTGATGGTGAAGACTCTTCAGAGTCCCTTGGACTTCAAGGACATCCAACCAGTCTATCCTAAAGGAGATCAGTGCTGAATATTCATTGGAAGGACTGATGTTGAAGCTGAAATTCCAATACTTTGGCCACCTGATGAGAAGAACTGACTCGTTAGAAAAGACCCTGATGCTGGGACAGATTGAAGGAGGGAGGAGAAGGGGATAACAGAGGATGAGATGGTTGGATGGCATCACCAACTCAATGGACATGAGTTTGAGTAAACTCCAGGAGTTGGTGATGGACAGGGAGGCCTGGCGTGCTGCAGTCCATGGGGTTGCAAAGAGTGGGACATGACTGAATGACTAAACTAAACTGAATTAATTAAAAAAAAAAAACTAAAATGAAACATAAAGAGAGGCAATATAAAAAGCTAATTCAATTATGTTTTTAAAAATTAGAGTACAAGTTGAAAACTTACCAAGGTAAATACCAATCTAGCAAAAATATAAAAAACATGAATGAGCAATAAAAGAACAAAAATTTCAAGTATTTTTATAATTTTGAAGGTTCACCAGTCATAAAAATAAATCTGTCTAAAAGGAACCATTTTGAATTACTTTAGATCTATTTTTAGGAGCATAATTTAGAAATGTTTGGTGGTATTAGTACTGATGCCACCCTGTATTTTTTATCAAAACATGTCATTCTTTAATAAATTACTAAGTCAATTGTCTTGAGGTATAATTATCTTATTATAAAGAATAAAACTTTAACATTAGATTTGATGAATTCAGATTTTTTCTTAATTCTGTATTATTTATTAGCATGTATGTAATATGTAATTGCGTGTAGGCATTTTTTTTGGTCTTATTGCTATAGGCTAGCATAGGGATGGCAGTGTTGGACTGGGTTTTAGGAAATCTTATACTCAGATTTGACTGTCTTCTACTGGTAACTCAGTGTATTTGAGGAGGATCCCTCTATCTAGAAGTGTGTTGAT
This sequence comes from Odocoileus virginianus, assembly GCF_023699985.2. Classification (NCBI taxonomy): domain Eukaryota; kingdom Metazoa; phylum Chordata; class Mammalia; order Artiodactyla; family Cervidae; genus Odocoileus; species Odocoileus virginianus. The sequence continues at coordinate 50,644,916 of NC_069684.1, read as the reverse complement.
ATTCATTAATATGTACTTCCTGTTTGAGTTCCATAGACATATCAGCTTATAGACACCAAACTTCATGGATTTCATAACATATGAGATGTTTTCTTTTTCCCTGACATTTAAATGCAGCATAAGCAGAAAGTGAAGTTTTAATGAGAGTTGTTGATAATATTTAGTTCCAGTGTTGTTTAGACTAATGAAAATACTGTAAGTTAGAAATCATGCATATTAATATAGGAAATCATCACTTGTCTCTCATTTGTTTGTTGAATTGTAGGTGGCAGAAAAGAAAGATATTAAAGAATATTTTGAAGCAAACCTTTCTGAAGATATGACACATTTCAAGCTGCCTACCTATCGACGCTTATTAGAAGTAATTTTTAGATTCTTGACGCTGGTTGACTATATGTTTCAGGAACTCACCCGTCAACTAATGAACACTGCAGTCACACTACTTTCAGAATTATTTAATAGTTCTGCTAGAACGCCAGTTTCAGTGGAAAAAAAGAATGAAAATCTCATCAAGTAAATCATACTTTTTTAATTCTAAAAGAAATTTGTAATCATATTGTTGTAATATGTTGTCACTTACAATAATGTCAGCTGGAATTTGAAAATGCTCTTGCAGAAAATTGTTTGTGCTCAGTTTTTACAATTATCTGAACTTATTATCTATTATTTTATTTAATATTATTTATAAAAACATGAGAAAATTTCCCAAAATTTTCCCCAAGATTCTGCATAAGTCAAGTTGCCATATAAGTTGCAGGATACTCAGTGAAATTTGAAATTCAGATAAACAGTAAGTGATAGTCACTCAGTCATGTCTGACTCTTTGCGACCCCATGTACTGTAGCCTACCAGGCTCCTCTTTCCGTGGAATTCTTCAGGTAAGAAGTCTGGAATGGGTTGCCATTTCCTTCTCCAGGGGATCTTCCCGACCCAGGGATTGAACATGGGTCTCTGCATTGCAGGCAGATTCTTTACCATCTGAGACACCAGGGAAGCCTACTATTAAAAGACATTTCTAAGTATAAAGACAGATCAACTTAAAAAGTATCAGTGGATACATGCTTGATTTTATCTTATAATCTATAAACAATACATTAGAATATGTAATGAATCCATATACTTTTTCCAAAGGAATACCCAAGAAAGAAATAGTAGTAAAGTTACAAATGACAGTCATCAATCAGATGGAATAATTTAGATGAATTTTGTCTCTGTCGAAGAGATGGGGACTGGGCAAAGTGGCCAGGAAGGAAATACAATATCCTTTTAACTTCGTATGAAAAATAATGTTCAGTTCCATGTTGCTGAACATAGTTCTGTTTTTGCTACATATATCTTCTACAGATTACTGTCTGAGTATAATTTTTAATAAAAGCATGTCCCAGTTATTATCTGTACTACAAAGTATTGTTTATCTGAAATTAAAATTTTAACCAGTGTCCTGTATTTTTATTTGTGAAATCGGTTAATCTTTTGCCTAGTACACTGTATTTTCAAAATTCAAAGCCAGCTCTTAGAGATAGTTGAGAATGATTCTGGAAGGAGCCTCAATGTTCAGTTGGAATTTGAGTCAATTTCAAGTATTATCTATTGAATGCAGAATATTTGCATCTTCTATTTGAATACTACTATTTAAAAAAAAACATTTTTCTTATGTTTCACAACTAGATATATCTACTCTAATTTGTGAACATGGAATCTGAACTGAAATTTTGGAATACTTTATGTCCAAACTCTCTAATTTTAGCAACATCATTTTAGTCAAATAACATTACTTTGGCTATTCTGTGTTCCTTGAGTTTCCATAGTATTATAAGTTTGCAAATTGCTGCAAAAAAAAAAAACCTGGAATTTTGATAGGAATTGCATTTGATAGGTAGATAAATATGAGGAGCATTTTATCTTTAAAGTTTTCCAATCTATGTACATGAAATATCTTTACACTTATGTGAAAGTGTTAGTTGCTCAGTTGTGTCTGACTCTTTGCAACTCCATGGACTATAGCCTGCCAGGCTCCTTTGTCCATGGGATTCTCGAGGCAAGAATACTGGAGTGGGTTGCCATTCCCTCCTTCAGGGGATCTTCCCAACCCAAGGATTGAACCTGGGTCTCTTGCACTTCAGGCAGATTCTTTACTATCTGAGCCACCAGGAAGGCCTTTCCACTTATATAGGTATTGTTTAATTTCTTTCAACAATATGAATTTTTTATTTGTTTTTTAAAACTTATTCTTGAGGATTTTATCCTTTTGATTCTATTGTAAATGGAATCGTTTTTTAAATTTCATTTTTGGATTCTTTAAGACCATAGTGAGATATCACTTCACACAAATTAGGGTGGGTATTATATTTTAAAAAAAGAAAAATAGTACCCACCCTAATTTATGTGAAGTGATATCTCACTATGGTCCTGATTTGTATTTCCCTGATGATTAGTGATGCTGAGCATCTCTTCATTGGCCATCTTATGTATCTTCTATGTGGGAATGTCTAGTTATTGATATAGTCTGCATATTAATGAGGTATAAGATTTTTTAAAGACTTTATTTTTCTTATCATTTCTTAACCTAGAATACATAAGGACATCTTTGCTTTCACTGGAAAGATGACAAGTGATTATGACGAAATGGATAATTCAAACTTATATGCTTATCCTGTTCTAAAGTCAGAAGTAAAAACACAAGACAATGAGGTAAAATGGTCTTTGAAAAGTATAAGCATAGATATTTAATGTAAAACGAAAAATAACTTTTGCAATTAAAACTGTGATTTATGATTGAAACTGAAACACACAGTCACACACACACACACATCTGCTCAAACTGTAGAAAGCTGTAATTACATTTGTTTCATTTGTTTGTGCGTTACTGAGTGCTTATGATATACCAGGCATTGAACTAGGCACTGAAATTCAGCAGTAAAAGAAGAAATTCCCTGACCTTTTGGAACTTGTTCTGCTGAAGGAAACAGATAATGAAGTAATGAGTGCTGTGAAAAAAAATAAAGGAAGATAAGGGAATACAGAACAAATAACTGCTTTATGTATATATACTATTTTACATGAAAGTAGTTAGGGAAGGCCACCCTGTCTAAAGTGGCAGCTACCCCCTTCTATTCCTATTACTGTATTCCTCTCTCTTTGCTTCTCTTCAGAGCACTTTTTTTGCTTGTGTTATTAACTTTAAAATGACGCAAACAAAACATGAAATGGTTGACTGAGGAGGCCTTACAAATAGCTGAGAAAAGAAGAGAAGCTAAAGGCAAAGGAGAAAAGGAAAGATACACCCATCTGAATGCAGAGTTCCAAAGAATAGCAAGGAGAGAGAAAACCTTCTTCAGCGATCAGTGCAAAGAAATAGAGGAAAACAACAGAATGGGAAAGACTAGAGCTCTCATCAAGAAAATTAGAGATACACAGGGAATATTTCATGCAAAAACGGGCACAATAAAGGACAGAAATGGTATGGACCTAACAGAAGCAGAAGATATTAAGAAGAGGTGGCAACAATACACGGAAGAATATACAAAAAAAGATCTTCACGACCCAGATAAGCACAATGGTGTGATCACTCAGCTAGAGCCAGACATCCTGGAATGTGAAGTAGCTAGTGGAAGTAATGGAATTCCAGTTGAGTTATTTCAAATCCTAGAAGATGATGCTGTAAAAGTGCGGCACTCAATGTGCCAGCAAATTAGGAAAACTCAGCAGTGGCCACAGGACTCGAAAAGGTCAGTTTTCATTCCAATCCCAAAGAATGGCAATGCCAAAGAATACTCAAACTACAACACAATTGCAGTCATCTCTCACGCTAGTGAAGTAATGCTCAAAATTCTCCAAGCCAGACTTCAACAGTACGTGAACTGTGATCTTCCAGATGTTCAAGCTGGATTTAGAAAAGGCAGAGGAACCAGAGATCAAATTGCCAACATCCACTGGATCATCGAAAAAGCAAGAGAGTTCCAGAAAAACATTTGCTTTTGCTTTATTGACTATTCCAAAACCTTTTACTGTGTGGACCACAAGAAACTGTGGAAAATTCTTAAAGAGATGGGAAGACAAGACCACCTTACCTGCCTCCTGAGAAATCTGCAAGCAGATCAGGAAGCAACAGTTAGAACTGGACATGGAACAACAGACTGGTTCCAAATAGGGAAAAGAGTACATCAAGGCTATACATTGTCACCCTGCTTATTTAACTTATATGCAGAGTACATCATGCAAAGTGCCGGGCTGGATGAAGCACAAGCTAGAATCAGGATTGCTGGGAGAAATATCAATAACTTCAGACATGCAGATGACACCACCCTTATGGCCGAAAGTGAAGAGGAACTGAAGAGCCTGTTGATGAAAGTGAAAGAGGAGAGTGAAAAAGTTGGCTTAAAACTCAGCATTCAGAACACTAGGATCATGCCATCTCATCCCATCACTTTATGGCAAATAGATGGAGAAACAATGGAAATAGTGAGAGACTTTCTTTTTTTGGGCTCCAAAATCACTGCAGATGGTGGCTGCAGCCGTGAAATTAAAGAATGCTTGCTCCTTGGAAGAAAAGCTATGACCAACCTAGACAGCATATTGAAAAGCAGAGACATTACTTTGGCAACAAAGGTCTGTCTGGTCAAAGCTATGGTTTTTCCAGCAGTCATGTGTGGATGTGAGAGCTTGACTATAAAGAAAGCTGAGTGCTGAAGAATTGATGCTTTTGAACTGTGGTGTTGGAGAAGACTCTTGAGAGTCCCTTGAACTGCAAGAAGATTCAACCAGTTCATCCTAAAGGAAATCAGTCCTGAATAGTCATGAGAAGGACTGATGTTGAAGCTGAAAGTCCAATATTTTGGCCACCTGATGGGAAGAACTGACTCATTGGAAAAGATTCTGATGCTGGGAAAGATTTAAGGCAGGAGGAGAAGAGGATGTCAGAGGAGGAGATGGATAGATGATATCACCAACTCAATGGACATGAGTTTGAGAAAGCTCTGGGAGTTGGTGAAGGACAGGAAAGCCTGATGTGCTCTAGTCCTTGGGGTCGCAAAGAGTTAGACACGATTGAGAGACTGAACTGAAGTGAACTATTTTACATGAAAGTAATCAAGAAAGGCCACCCTATCTAAAATAGCAGCTACCCTCTTCTACTCCCATTACTATATTCCTCTCTCTTTGCTTGTTTCAGAGCACTTGTTTTGCTTGTGTTTTAACCTTAAAATGACACAGACCAAATATGAAAACATTGAAAGAATCCTAAAGACTTTAATTAAGAAATTTTTTCTTGCATGAAGAATTATCACCCCTATTTATTATCCCATTATTTTCATAGGATTAAATTTTATATGGTAAACACATGCCCTATGTGGGACTAGTAGCATTTTTTTTTATGAGCTAGCATGGTATAATATATACTTTATATACTCTTTTAAAGATATTTTAGGTAGATTTTTGGGCTTCCCTGGTGTATCAGACAGTAAAGAATCTGCCTACAATGCAGGAGACCCAGTTTTGTTTCCTGGGTTAGAAGGATCCTCTGGAGAGGGGAATGACTACCCATTCCAGTATTCTTGCCTGGAGAAGTCCATGGACAGAGAGGATCCTATCTGTCTATAGTCCACTGGGTCGCAACGAGTTGGACACAAATGAGTGACTAAGCACAGCACAGCATGCTTTAAAGTATAATTAAGTAAATACCCAACGAAATGTCACCCAGACTTAAAAAGTCTTAAATATCTCCTGTACATATATTATATATATACATATATGTACATACATATATATTCCTTCTTGATGAAACAGATTAATAACACGTTCTACTTTTGATGGACATTTTGGCTGTTTTCAGTTTTTGTTTTATACATTCTTGTATATGTCCCTTCCACTTACTTATTACTAAAGAGTGAAATCTCTGAGTATCTTTATTTTCAACTCTACTTAATAACACATAATTGTTTTCCAAAGTGCTTATACCAGTTTAAACAGTCTTTAGCAATTCCATAATCTTTTATAGCTCCATAGCCTCACCAACTTTCACCAGCACTTAATGTCTTTGCCAACTGGATAGGTTTGAAATGGCATTTTACTATGGTTTTCATTTTTATTTCCTTTTTAGTTGTTTGTGCATTTTTAAAAATTGGAGATTCATATTTAATCTTCTGTGTCTTTTGTCTATTAACCTGCATATTGTTTTTTAGAAGTTACATATATATTCTATGTGATTTATGTTATGTATATGTGTGTGTGTGTGTGTGTGTGTGTATATATATATATATATATATGTAATCCTTCTACTGGAAAGCATGTTATTTTTTTTCCATGTATAATGTATATTGATGTATAATGTATAATGTATTATGTATAATTCATAATTTCAATATAATAGAATTTATCATTCCTTTCATTTATTTTGGTGTGTGAAATTATCTACCATCCTGGAGTCATAAAGCTCTCCTCCTGTATTTTCTTATAAAACTTTTAATATTCTCTTAGAATTTTCTAGAAATATTTTTTGGTGTATGGTGTATGGTAGTGTTAGGTAGCTAGAATAGGAAAAAAGAGTCCAAAATGGCGGTGGCTAAAAGACATAGAAGAGAGAAGCCCATGGAAATAGAACAAAGGAAGGTCCTAAGACTGGAGTGAGAGCCTCAGGTAAAACAAACAGCCCTCCTGGCTAGCCCAGTTTACAGAGGGCAGACTCCAGGGGAGAAGAAAAAAACATAAAAAAAGGAGACAAAATTGAGCCAGGGGCTTCTCTTCAGTCTTTTGGGTTGGCCCGCCTTCAAGCCTGGAGGATGTATTTTCCTTTGCTTGCCAATAAAACTGAGCTATAATGCTGGTCCGGCCGGTGCTTCAAATTTTTGTTGCGGCCAGACAGAACCGAGGAAATTACACACTCCTCTGACAGTAGGATCTATTTTTATGTATTTCTATACAAGTAACCATTGCCTGCCCAAACACTATTTACTTATATACTTTTCCTGCTCATCTGCAGTGGCAGCTTTTTATCATTTATCACGTGTTTCTATGTCTGTCTTCTGTTTGCAGACTGTGTTCTACTGTCTATTGGCCTATTCCTATGCTAGTCTCATACTGGATAAGTCAGTTCCTTTTCTAAGAGTGTCTTGCTTATTCTCAGGCACTTACATTTCCATATACATTTTAGAATCAAATCTTACTTGGAGTTTGATTGAAATTGCCTAGATATATAGGCAATTGGCGGAGAGGGGAACAGGGGAGTTAATATTTTATGATATTGAGTCTTCCTACCAACATTCTGCTATATAACTCTTCTTTAATGTCTTTTATATTTTTGTTTCCTTGAAAATCTTGCACTATATATATATATATATATATATATATATATATATATATATGGTTAGATTTAACCCAAGTGCTTTATGTCCCTAACCTGTACTCTGTGGGAATTATTATTTTATTAATAGTTGCTTCTACTAGTTTGTTTATACAGACTTAGGGATAGAAGTATTTCAAGATAAAAGCATATATACTGTTTTAATTTTTCCTTAGGAATAGCATTAAATCAACACTATTGACTTTTAAAGCTATTTATATGCATTGCAGAATTTTTCTACAGACAAGGTTATACTAACTTCTGTTCTCTTAAAGACTGCCTTTTTAATTGTGTCCTATTTTTTGCCTGTTATTGCCTATTGATAACTGAGACCTGGAATTAACTAGGCTTAATTTTATTTATGTTATTGCTCATAATATTGAATATTTTTCTCATGCTTATTAGCTTTTTTATTTCTCAGTTTTGATCTTTTGATGTCCTATCCCCATTTTTCTGATGAAGTTTTCTTTTTTCCTATTGAATTACAAAAACCATTTAAAAATATAGACCATAATCATTTGCCATACATCAGAAATACACATACTAATGTGTTGTTTGTTTTTTATTTTGTTAATAGTGATTTTAGTATAGAATTTTTTTCTTTTGGTCAGACACCAATCATGGGTATAAAAAGTTCTAACATAAGTAGCATTATAGGATTAAATACACATAGAGTGATGAAAATTTCTAAAATTTAGAGGACAGAGATATCTGAATTGAAGTTGCCAGCTTTACATGCTTTTATACTTGCCTTTTTATTTAGCCCTCTCAGTAGAACTACCAGGTCAACATTCTGGATAGGGGCATGCTGTGTATAGATCAGTGGAATAATTGCCAGGGAATATAAGTGTTATGTTAGAAATAATTTTGGGTTCACCTAATCAAACAGACACTGACTCAAGAAATAGGAGCAGCATGAGTATAGAGGCAAGAATAAGAAAATATGATTAGAAAGGGATAATATGTGGAGCAGAGGATTCTTGGTGTGAATAGCACAATGTAGAGTTGAACAGATTATGAGGAGCTACAAATTCCAGACTAAATAGTTTGAATTCTAGTCTGATTACCTGGGGCCATTGCCTTGGCCAAAATGAATATCTTCCAAAGAGGTGAATTTAACATTTCGGCATAATAGCAGTGCGTTGCTTTTTTTTTGCCTTAGAGGTGGCCCAGCCATGGATGGAGACTTAACAGCCTGATAGTTTTATAGGCAGTGCCATCAGTAAGAGACAAAGCACCACAGATATTTGAAGGGAACAGATTAAACATGCTTGCCACTCAGATAGGCTATGTGGTAGCTAATGCAGACCGCTCTGCTCTCTTTGAGCTGGGACTCTTGGGAGCAGCTTTGAAAGTGTGGCTTAAATAGAGTCACGGTGAGTGAGTCTGTACAGGCCAAGCTCTGAATATGTCGTGTGGGAATCAGGCTGTTTTGTGTCAGAGAATAGATGACAATGTGAGAGCCGGAGTGTTGCATTTAAAAAGGAGAGAACATTCAATCCTTAAAGTGTTTAACATTATTTTTAACATTTCTTCAGAAATGAGTCTCTACTCCAAGATTGAAGATACTTGCATATTAGTTATGTGTTCTGAGTTCTGACGTTTAGTACATATTGCATTTAGAAATAACAAAGAAAACTTATAAAGGCATGTGGCAAGGTAAATCATCTGGACCTGGAGCTCAGGTCATCTTTACAAGGTGTCATCCTTTGGTATGCCAAGTAGATATGGTTGCAGAATGACCTTTCACACTTCTCACCTCCACAGTTACCAAAATCCACAGAAGCTCAAGTTCATTATGTAAAATGATGTAGTATTTGCATATAACCTCCCTGATAGCTCAGTTGATAAAGAATCCACCTGCAATGCAGGAGACCCCAGTTTGATTCCTGGGTCGGGAAGATCCACTGGAGAAGGGAAAGGCTACCTACTCCAATATTCTGGCTTGGAGAATTCCATGGACTGTGTAGTCCATGGGCTCACAAAGAGTTGGACATGACTGAGCAACTTTCACTACACACATCCTTTGGTATACTTTAAATTATCTCTAGAGTATTTATAATACCTAATACAATGTAAATAGTTGTCAGCATGTGGCAAATTCAAGTTTTGGTTTTTGGAACTTTCTGGAATTAAAAAAAAATTTTGTTCCTCAGATGATTGAATCTATGGATGTGGAACCCACAGATGAGGAGGGCTGACTGTATATGGTGTATGCACAAAGTAATGAACTTTCAAGATTCCTCCCAAATATTTATATATGTAAAGGAGCTCTTGTTGCATCTTAAATAGCATAACAAAACAAAGTCTTTAGTTTGGAATCAGATAGTGCTGAATTCTAATATTAGGACTGTATAGTCTTCAACAATCCATTTCAATCAAACCAAACCTCAGTGTATTATCAAACAATTATAATACATACCTACAGTGCTACTGAGAGGACTGAATAAGAAAGCATGTAAAGCAAAAGTCAGTGGTGCATGGTAGGTACACATTATACAACTTTAAGCATATTGCCTCATTGCAATGAATTGTCACTGTTTTAACCTTCTGTGAGATTTTCCCCTAATATATCTAAATAAAGGACCTTGGCATAAAGAATGAATGAATAACAGAATTTATTTACTAAATAATAAGCTCCTTTTTATTCTGTTGTCAGATTGCATGTTTGAAAAATGTTTACCATTAGCTTACTCGAGAAGTCAATTTAAAATGTTAGGTCATCTTTTTTGAGCCCTTCTTACATAAAGGTGAATGTTCTTAAAATGGATTGCTCATCTTATTCCATAGCCTGTATTCTTAATGCTTTTTGATCACTTTCCAAATTCATATTGCAGAGACAGAATACAAGCAGGCAGGTAGTAAAATCTTTCACCCCATTTATTTCCAGGCTTGACTCAAATGAACTGTCCACCAAATAAATACTGCCTTCGTACATCACAACTTAGAAAAAGGAGCTGACATCGTCCCATCAATAGTTTGCAGCAAGTAGCTGACCTCTACCAGAGTCTTCAAATACTTAGTTAGTTCAGTGGCTCAGTCGTGTCCGACTCCTTGCGACCCCATGAATCACAGCACGCCAGGCCTCCCTGTCCATCACAAACTCCCGGAGTTTACTGAAACTCATGCCCATTGAGTCAGTGATGCCATCCAGCCATCTCATCCTCTGTCATCCCCTTCTCCTCCTGCCCCCAATCCCTCCCAGCATCAGGGTCTTTTCCAGTGAGTCAACTCTTCGCATGAGGTAGCCAGAGTATTGGAGTTTCAGCTTCAGCATCAGTCCTTCCAATGAACACCCAGGACTTATCTCCTTCAGGATGGACTGGTTGGATCTCCTTGCAGTTCAAGAGACTCTCAAGAGTCTTCTCCAACACCATAGTTCAAAAGCATCAATTTTTTGGTGCTCAGCTTTCTTCACAGTCCAACTTTCACATCCATACATGACCACTGGAAAAACCATAGCCTTGACCAGACGGACCTTTGTTGGCAAAGTCATGTCTCTGCTTTCTAATATGCTATCTAGGTTGGTCATAACTTTCCTTCCAAGGAGTAAGCGTCTTTTAATTTCATGACTGCAGTCATCATCTGCAGTGATTTTGGAGCCCCCAAAAATAAAGTCTGACACTGTTTCCACTGTCTCCCCATCTATTTCCCATGACATGATGGGACCAGATGCCATGGTCTTAGTTTTCTGAATGTTAAGCTTTAAGACAACTTTTTCACTCTCCTCTTTCATCAAGAGGCTTTTTAGTTCTTCTTCACTTTCTGCCATAAGTGTGGTGTCATCTGCATATCTGAAGTTATTGATATTTCTCCCAGCAACCTTGATTCCAGCCTGTGCTTCTTCCAGCCCAGCGTTTCTCATGGTGTACTCTGCACATAAGTTAAATAAGCAGGGTGACAATATACAGCCTTGACGTACTCCTTTTCCTATTTGGAACCAGTCTGTTGTCTCATGTCCAGTTCTAACTGTTGCCTCCTGGCCTGCATACAGGTTTCTTTTTTTTTTTTTTTTAATTTTTATTAGTTGGAGGCTAATTACTTTACATCATTACAGTAGTTTTTGTTATACACTGAAATGAATTAGCCATGGATTTACATGTATTCCCCATCCCGGTCCCCCCTCCCACCTCCCTCTCCACCCGATCCCTCTGGGTCTTCCCAGTGCACCAGGCCCGAGCACTTGTCTCATGTACCCAACCTGAGCTGGTTATCTGTTTCACCCTAGATAATATACATGTTTCAATGCTGTTCTTTTGAAACATCCCACCCTCGCCTTCTCCCAGAGTCCACAAGTCTGTTCTAAACATCTGAGTCTCTTTTTCTGTTTTGCATATAGGGTTATCATTACCATCTTTCTAAAGTCCATATATATGTGTTAGTATACTGTAATGGTCTTTATCTTTCTGGCTTACTTCGCTCTGTATAATGGGCTCCAGTTTCATCCATCTCATTAGAACTGATTCAAATGAATTCTTTTTAATGGCTGAGTAATATTCCATGGTGTATATGTACCACAGCTTCCTCATCCATTCGTCTGCTGATGGGCATCTGGGTTGCTTCCATGTCCTGGCTATTATAAACAGTGCTGCGATGAACATTGGCGTGCACGTGTCTCTTTCAGATCTGGTTTCTTCGGTGTGTATGCCCAGAAGTGGGATTGCTGGGTCATATGGCAGTTCTATTTCCAGCTTTTTAAGAAATCTCCACACTGTTTTCCATAGTGGCTGTACTAATTTGCATTCCCACCAACAGTGTAAGAGGGTTCCCTTTTCTCCACACCCTCTCCAGCATTTATTGCTTGTAGACTTTTGGATAGCAGCCATCCTGACTGGCGTATAATGGTACCTCATTGTGGTTTTGATTTGCATTTCTCTGATAATGAGTGATGTTGAGCATCTTTTCATGTGTTTGTTAGCCATCTGTATGTCTTCCTTGGAGAAATGTCTGTTGAGTTCTTTGGCCCATTTTTGGATTGGGTCATTTATTTTTCTGGAGTTGAGCTGGAGGAGTTGCTTGTATATTTTTGAGATTAATCCTTTGTCTGTTGCTTCATTTGCTATTATTTTCTCCCAATCTGAGGGCTGTCTTTTCACCTTGCTTATAGTTTCCTTTGTTGTACAAAAGCTTTTAAGTTTCACTAGGTCCCATTTGTTTATTTTTGCTTTTATTTCTGAAAATCTGGGATGTGGGTCATAGAGGATCCTGCTGTGATTTATGTCGGAGAGTGTTTTGCCTATGTTCTCCTCTAGGAGTTTGATAGTTTCTGGTCTTACATTTAGATCTTTAATCCATTTTGAGTTTATTTTTGTGTGCATACAGGTTTCTTAAGAGACAGATCAGGTGGTCTGGTATTCCCATCTCTTTCAGAATTTTCCACAGTTTATTGTGAGCCACACAGTCAAAGGCTTTGGCATAGTCAATAAAGCAGAAATAGATGTTTTTCTGGAACTCTCTTGCTTTTTCAATGATCCAGCGGATGTTGGCAATTTGATCTCTGGTTCCTCTGCCTTTTCTAAATCCAGCTTGAACACCTGGAAGTTCTCGGTTCACATATTGCTGAAGCCTGGCTTGGAGAATTTTGAGCATTACTTTACTAGCGTGTGAAAGACTATTTATCAATGAAAATGAAATTTAACTTTAAAGAACAGAGATCAAACATGATGACAAGTATCCATATAAGTGTACCCCCCCAAATTGAGGGAGATATAAAAAATATAATCCCAGAAATATTTCACATGGCAAAAACAGCTATTGAGGAAATCCTTAGCCCAACATATACTCTTAAAGGGTAATTTTTATGTGATTCACCAAGTTTTGAATCCAAAACTCCCAGTATCTACCTGGTTCATTGCTGGGACTACAGTAGTGAGTCAAAAAATATTTAGAAGTAATTTGGATATATAGCTCTCTTTCTTTAATTTGATGTCATTGTTTTAGAACCATAGATATCTTAGGATTCTTTAGAAACATGGCATGTTGCACAAACACATAGTCTGTTTTCAAAGTCCGTAGAGTCTGTTTTCAAAGTCTCTGATAGGAACACATTATAACCAAGAGTTATTTAGAGTCTAACTTCAACCATAATGATTTTTTTATGCAGCAACAATATTACCATAGATTTTAATTGATATTCCCTGTTGTGATATTTACTACAGAATGCTAGACGTCACTATTGCTTGGTTGCTCCAGGATATAATCCAGATCTTCAAATATTTTGCATCTCAGGAAAACAAAATGTATTTCATTACTTATAAATTTTTAATTACAAAACTCACTTCAGCATTGTTTTTAGCAGCTAGTTCATAATAAAGTCAACTTCACTTTCACTACTACAAGTATAGCTATAAAAACAATCATATCACCATTGACCATGGATGTTGAAAGAATGGAACTGAAGCCATGTGAAAAGAAAGCAGTCTTGGTGTAAGGAATTGTGAATCCACCTATACCCTTGATTAGCTTAGGAACTTGTCCAGGACACCCAACATCTTTTATTTTTCAACTTCAAAGCACATCTGACTGCTCTTACAAGAAAATAGATTGCTTTTTATTGTTCAGTCACTAAGTGATGTCCCACTCTGTGATCCCGTGGAATGCAGCACACCAGGCTTCCCTGCCCTTCACCATCTCCCAGAGTTTGCTCAAACTCGTGTCCCTTGAGTCAGTGATGCCATCCAACCATCTCATCCTCTGTCACCCTCTTCTCTTCCTGCCCTCAATGTTTCCCAGCATCAGAGTCTTTTCAAATGAGTCACTCTTCACATTAGGTGTCAAAGTATTGGAGCTTCAGCATCATCCTTCCAATGAATATTCGGGGTTGATTTCCTTTAGGATTAATTCGTTACATCTCCTTGCAGTCCAAGGAACTCTTAAGAGTCTTCTTCAGTACTACAATTCAAAAGCATCAGTTCTTCAGTGTTCAGCTTTCTTTATGGTCCAGCCATCACATCCATACATGACTACTGGAAAAATCATAGCTTTGACTATATGGACCTCTGTTGGCAAAGTGATCTGCTTTTTAATATGCCAAGTTTGCCATAGCTTTTCTTCCAAGGAGCAAGCATCTTTTAATTTCATGACTGCAGTCACTGTCTGCAGTGATTTTGGAGCCCAAGAAAATAAAGTCTGTCACTGTTTCCACTTTTTCCCCTTCTGTTTGCCATGAAGTTTGTTACTGGATTCCATGATCTTTGTTTTTTGAATGTTGAATTTAAGCCAGCTTTTTCACTTTCCTCTTCCACCTTCATCAAGAGGCTCTTTAGTTCCTCTTCTCTTTCTGCCATTAAATTGGTATCTGCATGTCCGAGGTTGTTGATATTTCTCCCAGAAATCTTGATTCCAGGTTATGATTCGTCCAGCTCAGCATTTCACATGATACACTCTACATATAAGTTAAATAAGCAGGGTGACAATATACAGCCTTGACATACTCCTTTCCTAATTTGGAACCAGTCTGTTGTTTCATGTCCAGTTCTGACTGTAGCTTCTTGACCTGCATACAGGTTTCTCTGGAGGTAGGTAAGGTAGTTTGGTATTCCCATCTCTTGAAGAATTTTCCACAGTTTGTTGTGATCCACAGTCAAAAGCTTTGGCATAGTCAGTGGTTATGGTTCAAAAGTAGATGTTTTGGGGAAATTCTCTTGCTTTCTCTATGAGCAAGTAGGTGTTGCCAATTTGATCTCTGATTCCTCCGACTTTTCTAAATCCAGCTTGAACATCTGAAAGTTCTCAGTTCACATACTGCTGAAGCCTAGCTTGAAGGATTTTGAGTGTAATCTTGCTAGCATGTGAAATGAGCACATTTGTACAGTAGTTTGAACATTCTTTGGCATTTTCTTTCTTTTGGATTGAAATGAAAACTGATCTTTTCCAGTCCTGTGGCCACTACTGAGTTTTTCAAATTTGGTAACATTAATTACAGCACTTTCACAGCATCATCTTTTAGCATTTGAAATAGCTCAACTGGAATTCCATCACCTCCACTAGCTTTGTTCATAGTAGTGCTTCCTAAGGCTCACTTGACTTCGCATTCTAGAATGTCTGGCTCTAGGTGAGTGATCACACCATCGTGATTATCTGTGTCATGAAGATCTTTTTTGTACAGTTCTTCTGTGTATTCTTGCCACTTCTTTTTTTTTTTTTTTTCTTGCCACTTCTTAATCTCTTCTGTTTCTGTTAGGCCCATACCATTTCTGTCCTTTATTGTGCCCATCTTTGCATGAAATATTCCCTTGGGTATCTCCAGTTTTCTTGAAAAGATCTCTAGTCTTTCCCATTCTATTGTTTTCCTTTATTTCTTTGCATTATTCACATAAAAAGACTTTCTTATCTCTCTTTGTTTTTCTCTAGAACTCTGCATTCATTTGGGTATATCTTTCCCTTTCTCCTTTGCCCTTCGCTTCTCTTCTTTTCTCAGTTATTTGTTAGACCTCCTCAGATCTCATTACATATTAAAAATGGTTATGCTGCTGCTGTTGCTAAGTCACTTCAGTTGTGTCCGACTCTGTGCGACCCCATAGATGGCAGCCCACCAGGCTCCTCTGTCCCTGGGATTCTCCAGGCAAGAATACTGGAGTGGGTTGCCATTTCCTTCTCCAATGCATGCATGCATGCCAAATTGCTTCAGTCGTGTCCGACTGTGTGACCCCATAGACAGCAGCCCTCCAGGCTTCTCTGTCCACAGGATTCTCCTGGCAAGAATACTGGAGTGGGCTAAAAATGGTTATGAGATGAACACAATGTATTTTAAATGAATAACAACAATAGAAAATTTATATTGTTTGCAGTGTTCATTGTTGCTTTTAAATATTATAATAGACTTTCTCTTTTCTTTTTTTGGTTATCTTGAGAAAGAGAATTTATGATAACAGAATGAGTCCTTAACTTCTATATTTCATGGTTTTTAAAGGTGAAGATGATGAAGTAGTACTTATGCAGTTTAAAGACCACATTGTAATTAGCTAGATCAATATTTTGTATCTTGCATTTAAATGTATAGCTGAGTAAAAGTGAGTCACAGATAGTTTCCTTTCATTTTTAATTATTTCATGCAAAGTTCTAAGACTATGTCCTGCTAACTGGTTTAATCTTAAAGATTTAGAGTATGGTATTTTTCATTATTTTAGAAATAGATATGCATTAATGTTTGTGTTTGTGTATATATTAAACATAGGGTACCTATGTCATATACGTTAACATGTGCATGAATGTGTTTATATATATGCCATTATTTTGAAAATGATTGAAAAATCTCTATGTATGTTTTACATCAACTGCATTTTGTTTTTTTACCTTTTACTCTCTTTACCTATTTCTTCCACCCATCCCTTAGCCTCGATCTCTGGCAACCACCTGTCTGTTCCTTGTATCTGCAAACTTAGATTTTTTATTTAAGATTTCATGTATAAGAGAGATCATAAGATAACTTATCTTTTTCTCTCTGACTTACTTCTCTTAGCATAATGCCCTTGAAGTCCATCCATGTTAATGCAGACAGCAAGATTTCCTTCTATCTTATGTAAAAAATTTTTATATAATATTCCATTATTTATATATATCTCATCTTATTTATCCATTCATCAATCTATGGACACAAGTTATTTCCATATCTTGGCTATTGTAAATAATTCTGCATGAATATGGAATGCATGTATCTTTCCAAGTTGGTGCTTTCATTTCCTTCAGATAAATACCCAAAAGGAGAATTTCTAGATCATATGGTAGTACTGTTTTTAATTGTTTGAGAAACCTCTACATTGTTTTCCATAGTGTCTACACCAATTTAAATTCCTACCAGTAATACACAAGGCTTTCCTTTTCTCCACTCCCTAGAAACACTTGCTATTTCTTGTCTTTTTGGTAACAGTCGTTCTAATAGGTGAGGTGATATCTCATTATGATTTTGATTTGCATTTCCGTGATGATTAATGATATGGGGTATTTTTTTTCATGTGCCTATTAGCCATGTGTATGTCTTTGGAAAAATATTTATTCAGATCATCTGCCCATTAAAAAAATCAAATTGTTGTTTCGCCTTTGACTTGTATGAGTTATTTATATATTTTGAATATTAGCCCCTTATCAGCTATGTGATTTTAACATATTTTCTCCCATTCAGTAGATTGTTTTTCATTTTGTTGATGGTTTCCTTTGCTTTGAAGAAGCCTTTTAGTATTAGGTAGTCCCACTTATTTTTGCTTTTATTGCTTTATTTTGTGTCAGATTAAAAAATCATCACCAACACCTGTATCAAAGAACTTAATACCTAAGTTTTCTTCCAGATGTTTTATATTTTTGGATCTTATGTTCAAGTCTTTTATCCATTTTGAGTTAATTTTCAGTATGGTGTAAGACACTGGTCAAGTTTCATTGTTTTTCATGTGGCTGTCCAGTTTTCCCCAAACCACTTATTGAAGAGACTCATCTTCTCCATTGACTTCCCTTGGTTTCTTTGTTGTTAGCTAATTGGCCCTATTGGAACAGGTTTATTTCTGGGCTCTCCGTGCTGTCCCATTGGTCCTTGTGTCTCAAAGGTCCAGAGCAAGGCAAGAATGCCCAATCTCACCACTTCTGTTCAACATAGTATTATAAGTCTTAGCTAGAGGATGAGTTTTTTAAAGAAATAGAAAGCTATGAGTACCAGGTCCAGATGTTTCACTTGTGAATTCAACCAAACATTTAAGGAAGAAATTATACCAATTCTCTACAATCTCTTTCAGAGTCTGATAAAACAGAATACATTCTAACTTATTTTATGAGCCCAGCATTACCCTAATACCAAAACATATAAACACACTGCAAGAAAAGAAAGCTATGGCCTAATAATTCTCATGAACATAGATATAAATGTCATTTAAAAATTAGCAAATTAAATCTAACAATCAATAAAAAGAATTATATAAAGGTGGTATGTATCCCAGGTATTGAAGGCTCACTGAACATTCAAAGTCAGTTAATGTAATCCATCACAGCAAAAGGCTAAAGAAGAAAAATCACATAATCATATCAATAGATAGAGAAAAAACATTTGGCAGAATTTAATACCCATTCATGATAAAAACTTTGAATAAACTAGAAATAGAAGTGAATTTCCTTTCCTTGATTAAAAATATATAGAAAACATACAGCTAACTCTATGTGATCAATATAATGATCAATGCAAAAAAATAGAGGAAAACAATAGAATGGGAAAGACTAGAGATCTCTTCAAGAAAATCAGAGATACCAAGGGAACACTCCTGCAAAGATGGGCACAATAAAGGACAGAAATGGTATGGACCTAACAGAAGCAGAAGTTATTAAGAAGATGTGGCAAGAATACACAGAAGAACCATACAAAAAAGATCTTCACGACCCATATAATCACGATGGTGTGATCACTCACCTTGAGCCAAACATCCTGAAATGCAAAGTCAAGTTGGCCTTAGAAAACATCACTACAAACAAGGCTAATGGAGATGATGGAATTCCAGTTGAGCTATTTCAAATCCAAAAAGATGATGTTGTGAAAGCACTGCACTCAATATGCCAGCAAATTTGGAAAACTAAGCAGTGGCCACAGGACTGGAAAAGGTCAGTTTTCATTCCAATCCCAAAGAATGGCAATGCCAAAGAATGCTCAGACTACTGCACAGTTGCACTCAACTCACATGCTAGTAAAGTAATGCTCAAAATTCTCCACGCCAGTCTTCAACAGTATGTGAACCGTGAACTTCTAGATGTTCAAGCTGGATTTAGAAAAGGCAGCGTAGCCAGAGATCAAACTGCCAGCATCCATTGGATCATCAGAAAGGCAAGAGAATTCCAGAAAAACATCTGCTTTATTGACTATGCCAAAGCCTTTGATTGTGTGGACCACAATAAACTCTGGAAAATTCTTAAAAAGCTGGGAATACCAGATCACCTGACTTGCCTCGTGAGAAATCTGCATGCAGGCCAGGAAGCAACAGTTAGGACTGGACGTGAAACAACAGACTGGTTCCAAATAGGAAAAGGAGGATGTCAAGGCTGTCTATTGTCGCCCTGCTTATTTAACTTCTATGCAGAGTACATCATGCAAAATGTGAGGCTGGATGAAGCATAAGCTGGAATCAGTGTTGCCAGGAGAAATATCAATGAGCTCATATGCAGATGACACCATCCTTAAGGCAGAAAGCAAAGAAGAGGTAAAGAGCCTCTTGATGAAAATGAAAGAGGAAAGTGAAAAGCTGGCTTAAAATTCAGCATTAAACAAGCTAAGGTCACACCATCTGGTCCCATCACTTTATGGCAAATAGATGGGGAAACTGAGAGACTTTATTTCTGGGGGCTGCAAAATCACTGCAGATGGTGACTTCAGCCATGAAATTAGAAGACGCTTGGTCCTTGGAAGAAAAGCTATGTCCAACCTAGCCAGCATATTAAAAAGCAGAGATATTTCTTTTTTGCTGACAAGGTCCATCTAGTCAAAGCTGTGGTTTTTCCAGTAGTCATGTAAGGATGTGAGAGTTGAACTATAAAGAAAGCTGAGTGCTGAAGAATTGATGCTTTTGAATTGTGTTTTGGAGAAGACTTTTGAGTCCCGTGGACTGCAAGGAGATCCAACAAGTTCATCCTAAAGGAACCCAGTCCTGAATATTTATTGGAAGGACTGATGCTGAAGCTGAAACTCCAATACTTTGGCCACCTGATGAGAAGAACTGACTCATTTGAAAAGACCCTGATGCTGGGAAAGATTGAAGGCAGGAGGAGAAGGGGGCAACAGAGGATGAGATGGTTGTATGCCATCACCAACTCTATGGACATAAGTTTGAGTGAGCTCCAGTATTTGGTGATGGACAGGGAAGCCTGGCATGCTGCAGTCCATGGGGTCGCAAAGAGTTGGACACGACTGAGCAACTGAACTGACCACTATGTTTAATGATAAGATTAAAGCTTTCTCATTAAGATCAGGAAAAAAGCATGTTCCCTCTCACCACTGCTTTTCAACATTGTACTGGAATTACTCAATAATTAATACAAGCAAAGGAAATAAGTTATGCATATTTATCTATATGCTATGTGCTAAGTCACTTCGGTCGTGTCCGATTCGTTGTGACCCTATGGATTGTAGCCTTCCAGGATCCTCTGTCCATGGAATTTCCCAGGCAAGAATACTGGAGTGGAAGAGAACAAGATGGTGGAAGAGTAGGTGGGTGTGGAATACATCTCTCTCCATGGATACATCAGGTATATACCTTCAGACACAGAAGTGCACACAGAACACCAGCTGAGAGCAGACAGGAGTACATGACCCGTGGGAAGAATATATAGAACCGCAGAAAGCTCAGTAAGACAAAGGAACTAGGGGAAAGGACAGGACCTGCCCTCTGTGGGTGGGGGAACTGAAGCAGGGGTCTGATCCCCACATTGGGGCAATTGTCTGAGTCAGAGGAGAAACTTTTAAGACTGCGAGTGAAACAGTTGATCTGTGGCAGCCTAAATGCAATGAAAATCAGACAGTTTTTGCTACAGCTATATGTATCCCGGACAGGGATGTAGGTCCCCTAGAAAGCACAGCAGTTGGAAACTGGAGTTTAGGGATTGTGGAGCAATCCCAGGGCGAGGGCTGCTGTTGACTGTGGAGAGACAGATAGAGGGGGTGTGAAGGAGGAGATTGTGGTGGGAAATGCCTGTGGAGGAAAGCCAGGCAGCCATGGAAGCAAGGCAATACTGCTGAATCACACGTAGGGGGTGGAGCCATCACCATAACCTCTCTCTCCCCACATGCCAGCATCAGCAGCTGAACAATAGGCTGGCCCATCAAGCGCCTGATGCACCCGAACTACAGGGTAAGACTCCACCCAGGGTGGTCCTTTAAGTAACTGATGTGCCAAACTACAGAGTAGGACCCCACCCAGGGTGCCCCTGTAAGTGCCTGATGTGCCAATTTATAGAGTAGGACCCCAGCTGGCGGCCTCTCTATGTGCATGATGCATGGAACAACAGAGAAGGACCCCAGGCAAGGGAGCCCTCTTAAGTGCCTGAGTGGGGGGAGCTATGGAGAAAGACTGGCCAAAGAGGCCTTCTGATCGCCAACTATAAGAAGCTTGAAAAAAGACTGATAGGGCCATAACTCCTGGGCAGAGGCAGTCCGTGTCCCTGCACACTTGGCACTGCCAGGGTCCCCATAGCCCAAGCAGCTGTGCCACCTTCACAACCCTCACTGGGGCAGAGTTGCCACAGGCAAAAAAAAGTCTTTGGTCTATGCATACGGGTCATATCTAACTCTTTTTTTAATTTTTAAAAATTTTTTTATTTTTATTTTTTTCATATCTAACTCTTTGCGACCCTGTGGACTGTGGCCTGCTTGGCTTCTCTGTCAAGGGGGTTCTCCAGGTAAGAATACTGAAGTGTATTGTCCAATATTGATTGCCACACCCTTCTAGAACACTATATTTCCTGCTACCCTAGCCGCCAACCCCCCGAGTACCTGGTGTTGCCATAATCCCTGCGACCCAAGCAGCTGCACCACCTCCACTGCACCTGGCCCTCACTGGGGCAGACCCAAGCCCTCCAGGGAAGCCTGAGGAACAAACCCCGGTGGACGACCCACATGCAGAGGTGGAAATAAAGCCACAATAGAAACCCAGGGGCAGTGTGTCTAAGGAAGAAGACTCAAAACCTTCTCACCAGCTGTACAAGCTGCCTAGTAAATCCACTCGATCAACTAGGCAGACTCTGTATCTATGGAATATATATGAGGACATTGAGAGCTCCCAAAAAAGAACATGCACTGGTTCTGAGGGCTGTGGACATTGGAGGCAAGAAAACACCAGGAGTAGGACCAGATTAGAATCTGAGCTGCCCCCACAGCAGGTCCAGAGACCAGCAGAGTGCTGGGGGGCATCTTAGGGAGGTGAGGTGGACTGTGACTCCCAGCGAGGGAAAGGACTCTAACAGCAGTGTCTCAAGAAAACATTTATCATTCTTATGTCTTGACTTGTGCTGTAGATTCTTTGGGATCTTTTTTTCCCCCTCTGTTGTAGTTGTCGATTTTATTGGCACTAATTAAGCTCTTGAGTTTTAATTTTTTTTTTCAGTCACACTTTTTATTGTTGTTATAAACCTCTGCCTCTATGTTGGGCTTTTGCAGTTCTGTGGAGTTTTCCTTTTTTTTTTTTAACCTTTCTTCCTTTTTTTCTGTCTCTCTTTTAATTTTTAACTTTTTAAACCTATCATTATTCTTTCTACATTTATTCCTTTGTTTGCTCTTCCTACTGTTCTTTTCCCCTTGCAGATAATCTTTACTACATATCTCTTCTTTATCTACTTCTATTTAACTTTGCATGTCTATTCTTTCATTTCTTTTCTTTAGTTTCCTCTCAACATATTTATTAGTTTTGTTTTCATTGCTTTATTCCCCACTTGGCACCTTGCTTTAGTTTTGTTTTCCAGTTTGTGCTTCAGTTTGTTTTGTTCTTAACTGGTAGATATAATTTTTGGTTTCCTTTGTTCACTGGATCAATCTATTGTACTTTATTTTTGTTGGACTGTTTTTATTTTGCTTATGGTTATATATGTATATGTGTATATTACATTATTTTAATTATTATTTACCTGATTTTGTAGCTGCCATTTGTCTGGGGTTCATCTTTGGTTTCTCGTTTTGGGGTATTTGTTTTAATCTCACTTAATGCCATAACAAACCACTTCTGGATCTTTGTTCATGACCAGAGATCAAGCCCCAAACCTTTGGAGTGAGAACACTGACTCCAAGACCCTAGACTACCATAGAACTAACCCTAGGGAGTATCAAATAGTGGGAACTCACACAAAAGAAACCACTTGAATACAAGACCAAGTATCACCCGACCACCAGTAGCACCCTGTGCAGGATGCCTCATCTAAACAACAAACAAAACAAAAATAGAAACAAAATCATCAGCAGACAGGATTACCACCTCACTCAGTCTTGACCATCAGAGGAAAATCAAACAAACAAACAAACAAAATCTCAGCACAAATCTCACCCTATACGAAGCTTACACAAACCACTGAACCAACCTTAGGAGGGCAGAAACCAAAAGGAAGAAAGATTTCAGCCTTGAGGCCTGGGAAAGGGAGACCTCAAACACAATAAGTTAAAAAAAAAAAAGAAAAGGCAGAGAAATGCTACACAAATAAAGGAACAAACTAGAAACACAGAAGTCCAAATAAATGAAGAGGAAATAGGCAAACTGCCTGAAAAAGAATTCAGAATGATAGTAAAGATCAAAAACCTTGAAAACAAAATGGGGAAAATGCAAGAATCAATTAACAAAGACCTAGAAGAATTAAAGAATAAGCATACAGAGACAAATAACACAATTACTGAAATTAAAAATACTCTAGAAAGAATCAACAGAAGAACATCTGAAGCAGAAGAACGAATCAGTGAGCTGGAAGGTAAAATGGTGGAAATAACTTCTGAAGTGCAGAATAAAGTAAAAAGAATGAAAAGAACTGAGAATAGTCTCAGAGACCTCTGGGACAATATCAAAAGCACCAACATTCGAATCATAGGGGTCCCAGAAGAAGAAGAGAAAAAGAAAGCATATGAGAAAAATTTTGAAGAGATTATACTTGACAGTTTCCCCAACATGGAAAAAGAAATAGTCAATCAAGTCCAAGAGATATAAAGAGTCCCTTACAGGATAAAACCAAGAAGAAACACGCCAAGACACATACTAATCAAACAAAGACTAAACACAAAGAAAGCATATTAAGAGCAGCAAGGGAAAAGCAACAAGTAACATAAAAGGGAAACCCCATATGCTTAACCGCTGATCTTTCAGCAGAAACTGCAGGCCAGAAGGGAATGGCAGTACTGAAAGGGAAAAATCTACAACCAAGCTCACAGTACCCAGCAAGGATCTCATTCTAAATTGATGGAGAAATAAAAATCTTTCAGATAAGCAAAAGTTAAGAAAATTCAGTACCACGAAACTAGCTTTACCACAAATGTTAAAGGGACTTTTATAGTCAAGAAATATGAGAAGAAAAAAGATCTACAAAATCAACCCCAAACAATTAAGAAAACGGCAATAGGAACATATATATCAGTGATTACTTTAAATGTAAATGGATTAAATGCTCCAACCAGAAGAGACTGACTGGCTGAATGGATACAAAAGCAAGACCCATATATATGCTGTCTACAAGAAACCCATTTCAGACCTAAAGACACAAATAGACTGAAAGTGAGAGGATGGAAAAATATATCCATGTAAATGGAAACTAAAAGAAAACTGGAGTAGCAATCCTCATATCAGACAAAATAGACCTTAAAATAAAGAAGATTACAAGAGACAAGGAAGGACACTACCTAATGATCAAGGGATCAATCCAAGAGGAAGACATAACAATTGTAAAATCTATGCACTCAGCGTAGGAGCACCTCATTATGTAAGACAAACACTAACAGACATTAAGGAGAAATTGACAGTAACACAATAATAGTAGGAGACTTTAACACTACACTCACACTAATGGACAGACCATCAAAACAGAAAATTAATAAGGAAACAAGTCTTAACTGATACATCAGATGAGCTGGATCTCATTGATATCTTCAGGACATTCCATCCAAATGCAGAAGAATACACCTTCTTCTGAAGTGCATGTGGAACATTCTCGCGGATAGACCACATCTTGGGTCACATATCAAACCTCAGTAAATGTAAGAAAATTAAAATCGTATCAAGCATCTCTTATCACAATGCTATGAGACCAGATATCAATTACAAGAAAAAAAAAACTGTAAGAAACACAAACACATGGAGATTAAACAAGTTTCTAAATAAACAACAGGTTACTGAAGAAATCAAAAGGGAAATCAGAAGAGTTCTGGAAACAAATGACAATGAAAACATGACAACTCAAAACCTATGGGATGCAGCAAATGGATAGCCTGGAAGAAATGGACAGATTCTTAGAAAAGTTCAGTCTTCCGAGACTGAACTAGGAAGAAATAGAGATTATGAACAACCCAATTACAAGCACTGAAATCGAAACTGTGATCAAAAATCTCCCAAAAAACAAAACCCAGGATCAGATGGCTTCACAGGAGAATTCTATCGAACATTTAGAGAAGAGCTAATGCCTATCCTTCTAAAACTCTATCAAAAAAATTGCAGAGGAAGGAACACTTCCAAACTCATTCTACAAAGCGACCATCACCCAGATACCAAAACCAGATAAAGACAACACAAAAAGAATTAAAACTACAGGCCAACATCACTGATGAACATAGATGCAAAAATCCTCAACAAAATTTTAGCAAACAGAATCAGCAGCACATCAAAAAGCTTATACACCAGGATCAAGTTGGGTTTCTCCCAACTTGATGCAAGGATTCTTCAATATATGCAAATCAATCAATGTGATACACCATATTAACAAATTTAAAGATAAAAACCACACGATAATCTCAATAGATGCAGAAAAAGCCTTTGACAAAATTCAGCACCCATTTATGACTAAAACTCTTCCAAAAATATGAGCATAGAAAGAACCTGCCTCAACCTAGTAAAGGCCATATATGATAAGTCTACAGAAAACATTATTCTTGATGGTGAAAAACTGAAAGTATTCCCCCTATGATCAGGAACAAGACAAGGGTGTCCACTTTCACCACTATTATTCAACATATTTTTGGAAGCCCTAGCTACAGCAATCAGAGAAGAAAAAGAAAAGGAATCCAATCAGAAAAGAAGTAAAGTTCTCACTGTTTGCAGATGACATGATGCTGTACATAGAAAACCCTAAAGACAGTATCGGAATATTACTAGAGCTAATCAGTGAATTTAGCAAAGTTCCAGGATACAAAATTGTTACACAGAAATCACTTGCATTTCTACACACTAACAATGAAAAATCAGAAACAAATTAGGGAATCAATCCCATTCACCACTGCAACAAAAAGAAATATCTAGGGATAAACTTACCAAAGGAAACAAAAGAACTGTACACAGACAATTATAAGACACTAATGAAAAAAAATCAAAGATGACATAAACATGTTCCTGGGTAGGAAGAATCAATATAGTGAAAATAACTATACTACCTAATGCAATCTACAGATTCAGTGCAATCCCTATCAAATTACCAATGGCATTTTTCACAGAACTAGAACCAAAACTTTCACAATCCATATGGAAACACAAAAGACCCCAAATAGCCAAAGCAGTCTTGAGAAAGAAGAATGGAGTTGGAGGAATCAACCTTTCTGACTTCAGACTATACTACAAAGCTGTAGTCACCAAGACAGTATGGTACTGGCACAGAAATAGAAATATAGACCAATGGAACAAGATAGAAAGCCCAGAAATAAATCCATGCACCTATGAGTACCTTATTTTTTTACAAAAGAGGAAAGAATGTACAATGGGGCAAAGAGATCCTCTTCAATAAGTGGTGCTGGGAAAACTGGACAGCTACATGCAAAAGAATGAAATTGGAACACTTCCTAACACCATACACAAAGATAAACTCAAAATGGATTAAAGAATGTAAGACCAGAAACTATAAAAGAAAACATAGGCAGAAAACTCGATGACGTAAATCAAAGCAAGATCTTCTACGACCCACCTCCTAGAGTAATGGAAATAAAAACAAAGGTAAATAAGTGGACCTGATTAAACTTAAAAGCTTTTGCACAGCAAAGGAAACTATGGGAGAAAATAATAGCAAATAAAACAACTGACAAAGGATTAATTTCCAAAATATACAAGCAGCTTATAGAACTCAATACCAGAAAAACAAACAGCCCAATCAATAAGTGGGGAAAAGACCTAAACAGACATTTCTCTGAAAAAGGCATACAGATGGCTAACAAACACATGAAAAGATGCTCAGCATAGCTAATTACTAGAGAAATGCAAGATCAAAACTACAATGAGACATCACCTCACACTTGTCAGAATGGCATCATCAAAAAGTCTACGAACAATAGATTCTGGAGAGGGTGTGAAGAAAAGGGAACACTCTTGCACAGTTGGTGGGAATATAAATTAATACAGCCACTATGGAAGACAGTATGGAGATTCCTTTAAAAACTAGTAGTAAAACCACCATATGACCCAGCAATTCCACTCCTAGGCATATATCCTGAGAAAATCAAAATTGAATACATGTATCCCATTGTTCACTGCAGCACTGTTTACAATAGCTATAACATGGAAGCAAGCTAGATGTCCGTCAACAGATGAATGAATAAAGAAGTTGTGGTACATATACACAATGGAATATTCAGTTCAGTTCAGTTCAGTTGCTCAGTCGTGTCCGACTCTTTGCAACCCCATGAATCACAGCATGCCAGGCCTCACTGTCCATCACCAACTCCCAGAGTTTACTCAAACCCATGGAATATTAGCCATAAAAAGGAATGCCTTTGAGTCAGTTCTAATGAGCTGGATGAACCTAGAGCCTATTATACAGAGTGAAGTAAGTCAGAAAGAGAAAGACAGTGAGAGGGGAGGAGAGGGTGATTTGTATGGAGAGAGTAACATGGAAACTTACACCACCAGTAAATCAGAAAGCCAATGGGAATTTGCTGTATGTCTCAGGAAACTCAAACAGGGCTCTGTATCAACCTAGATAGGTGGGATGGGGAGGAAGATGGGAGGGAGGTTCAAAATGGAGGGGATATATGTATACCTATGGTTGATTCATGTTGAGCTTTGACAGAAAACAACAAAATTCTGTAAAGCAATTATCCTTCAATTAAAAAATAAATAAGTAAAAAGAATACTGGAGTGGATTGTCATTTCCTCCTCCAGGGGTTCTTCCTGATGCTAATATCAAACTCCTCTCTTATGTCTCCTGCCTTGGCAAGTGGGTTCTTTACCACTTGCACCACCTGGGAAGCCCACAGTTATATATATAGGAAATCCAAAATAGACAAAAATCTCCTGGAGCCAATAAGAAACTATAAAAAGGTTGCAGGACATAAGAATGAATATTAACACAGCCCTGCAGATGCTGGACTTGCCGGCACCACGGGTGCGGCTGCCCTGCTTCACCCACGCTGTTGGGGCAGAGAGGAAGCGGCTATTTCTACGCTCAGTGCTCAGAACCGTGGGCACTAAGAATGGTTTGTAGCCGGACAACACCGAGGGCTGCCCGCGGGAGCCCCTTGTTCCCACGTGCGCGGAAGAGAAGGCCGGGGAGGACTGAGTGAGCGGACAGGCACGCGGCAAGCTTGGGTCCGGCGGGACTGACCCGGAGAGGGTCTGCTGGAAATGCTGGTTCTGTCAGTCTGTGTGGGAGGACTGTTTAGGAATCCTTGAGCACCTGTGACGCGCCCCCCTGGCTGAGGGCTGCCAGCTGCTGTCCTGCGCCACCCGGCCCACGAGTGCTCGTGCCCCGAGCGCCTGGC
Source organism: Odocoileus virginianus (assembly GCF_023699985.2). Taxonomy (NCBI): domain Eukaryota; kingdom Metazoa; phylum Chordata; class Mammalia; order Artiodactyla; family Cervidae; genus Odocoileus; species Odocoileus virginianus. Next base: position 50,616,201 of record NC_069684.1, on the reverse strand, counting down.
GTAAGGAGTCCCTTGAGGGAAGGCCAGAGGATTCCGTTGACGGCTCTGCTGCAAAAAAACTGGGTTTGGGAGGAATCACTGATTAGATTTTTTTAAAAAAAAAGAATGAATATTAAAAAGTCATCCACTTTCTTATATACCAGTGATAAACAAGCATCTGATTTTAAAAAAATTATGATCCAAAATATACAAAAAACATTGAGCACTCAACAGTAAAAAGACAAAAAACCCACTTTTAAAATGAGCCAAAGATCTTAACAGAAAAGATTACAGATAACAAACAAGCATATAAAAACATCCTTAACATCATATGTCTTATGGGAAATGCAAATTAAAACGACAATGAGATACTACTACACATACATAAGAATAGCCAAAATCCAGAACATGGACAACACCAAATGCCTACAAAGGTATGGAGCAACAGGAACATTCCCTCATTTCTGATAGGAATGCAAAACAGTTCAGCCACTTTGGAAGACACTAAATATACACTTATTGTAAGATCCAGCAGTTGTTATTTTTGGTATTTGACCCAAAGAGTTGAAAACTAAAGTCCACCAAAGCCTCCATGTGGATGTCTCTAACAGCTTTATTCAAAATTGCCAAAACCAGGAGAAACTATGATGTTTTTTTTAATGTTGAGTTTTAAGCCAGCGTTTTTCACTCTGCTTTTCATCCTTATCAAGAGGCTCTTTAGTTCCTCTTCACTTTCTGCTATTATAGTGGTATCCATTTGCATATCTGAGGTTGTTGATATTTCTCCCAGCAATCTTGATTCCAGCTTTTGATTCATTCAACCCAGCATTTTGCATGATGTACTTTGCATAGAAGTTAAAATAAGTAGGGTGACAATATACTAGCATTTGAAATGAATGCAATTTTATGGTTTCTTAATATGGTATATCATAACTGATTGATTTGGGGATACTGAAAAATCCTTGCATCTCTGGGATAAATCCTACTCGATCATTATATATGACTCTCAGTGTATTGGTGGATTCAGTTTGCTAGTATGTTTTTGAAGTTTCTTGCATCTATTGTTTGTCAGTGAGATTGTAATTTTCTTATTTTGTGATATCTTTGGTTTGGGTATCAGGGTGATGGTGGGCAAAAAGAATGAGTTTGGAGGTGTTCCTTTCTCTTCAATATTTTTGGAATAGTTTGAGAAGGATGAATATTAACTCATCTCTAAATATTTGGCAGAATTTACCTGTGAAGCCATCTGGACAGGAAATTTTGTTTTTGTAAACTATTGATTCAGTTTCATTACTGTTAATTGGTCCGTTCATATTTTCTTTTCCTTTTTAAAGAAATATTTATTTATTTGTTTGGCTGCACTGCATCTTAATTGCGGCCCTCAGGATCTTTAGTTGCAGCATGTGGGATCTCATTCCCTGATCAGGGATTGAGCCTGGGCCCCTGCAAGGGGAGCACAGATTATTAGTCACTAGACCATCAGGGAAGTCCCTGTTCATATTTTCTATTTATCCCTGGTTCAGTCTTGGGAGACCGTACATTTCTAAGAGTTTGCCCGTTCCTTCTAGATTGTTAATTTTATTAGCTCATTGATATTCATAGTAGTCTCTTATGATCCCGTGAATTTCTATGGTGTTGGTTGTAACTTTTCTCCTTTTTTGTTTATGATTTTATTGATTTGGGCCTTCTCCCTTTTTTCTTGATGAGCCTGGCTAAAGATTTGTCAATTTTGTTTATTTTTCAAAGAACCAGCTTTTAGTTCATTGATTTTTTTCTGTTGTTTTTTAGTCTCTATTTTATTTATTTCTACTCTGATCTTTATTTCCTTCCACTATCTGGGTTTTGTTTGTTCCTCATTCTCTTGTTCTTCTGTGTAAGGTTAGGTTCTTTATTTGAGATTTTTCTTGTTTCCTGAGGTAAGTTTGTATTGCTTAGAACTGATTTTGCTGCCTTTCATAAGTTTTGTATCATCATATCTTTATTTTCATTTGTCTCTGTGAATTTTTTTATTTCCTCTGATTTCTTCAGTCATCTGTTGGCTCTGTTTTGTAGTGTATTTTTAGCCTTATGCTTCTGTTTATTGCCAATTTTTTTTGTAATTGATTTCTAGTTTCATGGTGGTATGGTCAGAAAAAATGCTTGCTTTGAGTTCAACTTTCTTAGATTTACTGAGATTTGTCTTGTGGCCTAATATTTGATCTGTCCTGGAAGATGTTTCATGTGCACTTGTAAAGAATGTGTATTCTTATGCTTTCAGGTGGAATTCTCTCTATATATCAAGTTCATCTTGTCTAATGTGTCATTTAAAGTCAGTTATTAATTTTTTTATCTAAATGAGCTGTCCATCAATGAATGTTGTGTTAAATTTTCTATTATTATTGTGTTATTGTCAATTTCTCCCTTTATGTTTATTACTATTTACTCATATTTATTTATGTGTTCCTATGCTGGATTGTGAAAGTGAAAAGGGCTTTCCTGGTGGCTCAGCTAGTAAAGAATCTGACTGCAATGCAGGAGACCTAGGTTTGATCCTTGGGTTGGGAAGCTTCCCTGGAGAAGGGAAATGTTACCCACTCCAGTATTCTGGCCTGGAGAATTCCATGGACTGTATAGTCCATGGGGTTGCAAAAAGTTGGACATGACTGAGTGACTTTCACTTTGACTTTTCATGCTGGTTTCATGTGTATTTACAATTGTTATATCTTCTTGGATTGATCCCTTGATCATTATGCAGTGTCCTATTTCATATCTTATTCCAGTCTCTACTTAAAGTTTATTTTATCTAAATATTACTACTCCAACTTTTATTTCCATTTGCATGGAATGCTTTTCTTCATCTCTTCAGTTTCAGTCTGTGTGTCTCTAGATCTGAGGTGAATGTCTTGTAGGCAGCACATATATGAGTCTTATTTCTATATCCTTTCAGCCACTCAGTGTCTTTGGATTTGGGCAGTTTTCATTTAAACTTACAGTTACATTTAAACTAGTTATCAGTATGTATGTTCTTACTGCCATTTTGTTAATTGTTTTGGATTTGGGGGTGGCATCTTTTTTCCCTTTTTTCTTCATTGATTCTCTTGTGAGTTTATGGCTATTTTTAATGTTATGTTTGGACTCCTTTTTCTTTGTTTTTTGGTGTATCTGTTACAGACTTTTGTTTTATAATTACTGTGAGGTTTTTGTATAGCGGTCTATAATAAACACAGTTTAAGTTGCTTTTCTCTTAATTTCTAATGAATTAAAAAATATGCTTTTGTACTCTCCTTATAATAGTTTTGATATCATATTTTACATTTAATTGTTTTATGTAGGACTTAACTTCTTACTGTGGATATAGATGATTTTACTACTCTTGATTTTAACCTTCCTAACAGCTTTGTGTGTGGGATATTACCTACATGTACTATACATTTGCCTTTACTGGTGACCTTTTTAATTTTATAATTTTCTCATTTCTAATTCTGGCCTTTTCTTTTTTCACCCAGAGGATTTCCTTTAACCTTGTTTGTAAAGCTGGTTTTATGGTTCTGAATTCTAGCTTTTGCTTGTCTGTTAAGTTTTTGATCTCGCCATTAAATCTGAAGGAGAGTGTTGCTGGATTGCATGTGCTTGGTTGTATGTTTTCCCTTTCATCACTTTTGAGTTTTATTATACCACTCCCTTCTGGACTGCAGAGTTTCTGCTGAAAAATCAGTTGATAACCTAGCCTTATGGGAGTTCCCTTAAATATTGTTTCTTAGTTTAGTATTTTCTCCTTATCTATAATTGTCATTTTAATTACAATGTGTCTTGATGTGTTCCTCTTTGGTTTCATCCTCTGTGGGACTCTGTATTTCATAGACGTGGATGACTGTTTCCTTTCCCAGGTTAGGGAAGTATTCACAGGTTAGGCAGTTGAATACTACTCTCAGTCCCTTTCTCTCTCTTTCCTTCTTCTGGGACTTCTGTAATGCAAATGTTAGTGTGCTTGATTGTGTCTCAGAGGTATCTTAAACTATCTTTATTTCTTTTCATTCTCTTTTCCATTGAGTGGCAATGATTTCCTCTATTCTGTCTTTAAGCTCACTGACCTGTTTCTCTGTATCATTTAGTCTATTACTGATTTATCCTAGTGTATTTTTCATTTCAGTTATTCTATTCAACTCTGGTTGTTATTTATATTTTCTCTTTGTTAAAAACTTCTTGTAACTTCTCACTCTGTGCATTCATTCTTCTCCCAAGTTATTTTGTTATCTTTAACACCATTAATGTGAACTCTTTCTCAGGTTTCTGATCTCTACTTCATCTAGTTCTTCTGGTGTTTTCTCTTGTTCTTTCTTCTGCCACCTCATTTAGTGTAGGAGATCAGATATGGAGAGCTGAATTGATCATCCTCTTGATTCATGCATACTATTTTTATCAATTCATCAAGGTCTTTTATTTATTTTATTTTGTTTTGTATCATTTTATTGTTTTATTTCTCTCCCTATCCCCCAACTTTAACACATCCTCCCCCTCTTATGAGGAGTCACTGAAATATCATTTTTGTATTTTTCTTCAATCCACCTTCCATAAAGTTACACTGAATTTTTTAAAGTATCATGTCTTGGATTTTGTTATTATACATGTTAGAATTTGCAGAAATTTCATTGTGCTGCCTTTCTGTTTTTACATATTTTTACTCAACATTGTGCTGTTAAGATTCAATTCATATATAAGTAAATCGTGATCACATGATAATGTATCACTAAATTTCCCTTTGGTGAAGGACTTCTTGTTATTGTTAAATCCCTTTATTTCTTAATGACTTAAGCTAAAGATCGAAGTTCTAGTAGGTGATTCAGATGACCTGATCTGATCTGATCTGATCTGATCTCACCTCAGTAAGTGAGAAACACTTACTGGATGCCACAGGCACAACAGGTTATTTATGGGATGTAAGGAATCAAAAGATTACTTGAGAACCTATGCCTAGATTGAAACTAAGAGCAATTATATTTTTTATAAATAAAATGTTTATACTTAAATACTCCTGTTATTTTTCAGTAGAGATAGCTATACTAGTATAATTACATTAAAGTGGAGTTTTAAGACTTTAAAGAAAGACTAGGACCTGTTTTGATGAATTTGAAATATATTCCTGATGTGTGATTCTTTTTCTGTTTTATGAATAGATCCATTTGTATCATTTAAAAAATTTTAATTTCACATGAGTGAATTTGTCTTTATCTGACTTATTTCACATAGCATGATAACCTCTATTTTGTTCTTTTTATGGCAGAGTAATATTCCCTTATATATAAGCACTGCACCTTCTTTATCCATTCCTTTGCCATTGAATATTAGGTTCCTTCCATATCTTGGCTATCATAAATAGTGCTGCAGTGAACTTTTGGGTGCATATATCCTTTCAGATTATGTCTTCTCGGGAGATACGCCCAGGAGTGGGATTGCTCGGTCATGGTAGCTCTATTTTTAGTTTTTTAAGGAGCCATCATACTGTTCCCCCAGTGTGCTCTGCTGCTCACTCATGTCCCACTCCTTGCGACCCCATGGAGTGTAACCCATAAGGCACTTCTGTCCAAGGAATTTTCCAGGCAAGAATACTGCAGTGGGCTACCATTCCCTTTTCCAGGGGATCTTTCCAACCCAGAGATCCGACCCACATCTCTTGCATCTCCTGCACTGGCAAGTGGATTCTTTACCAATGCGCCCCCTGTTGTACTAGTTTACATTCGTCCTACCTGTGTAGGAGGGTTTCCCTTTTCTCCACACTCTTTCTAGCATTTACTGTTTGTAGATTTTTTGATGATGGGCTTTCTGACCGTGAAAGTTGATACCTTGTTGTAGTTTTGATTTGCATTTCCCTAATTATTAGTGAGGTTGAGCACCTTTTCATGTGCTTTTGGGCCATCTATATGTCTTCTTTGGAGAAATGTCTGTTTGGGTCTCCTGCCCATTTTTTTGACTGGGTTGTTTGTTTTCTTGATATTGAGCTGTATGAACTATTTGTATTTTAGAAATTAATCTCTTGTAAGTCACTTCATTTAAAAATATTTTCTCCTATTCTGTAGGCTGTCTTTTCATTGTGTTTATGATTTCCTTTGCTATGCAAAAGTTTTTAAGTTTAATTAAGTCCCATTTCTTTGTTCTTGGTTTCATTTTCATTACTCTAGAATGTAGATAAGAAAGTATTTCTGTGATTTGTGTCAGAGAGTGTTCTGCCTATGTTTTCTTCTAAGAGTTTTATAGTGTCTGGTTTCATTTTCATTACTCTAGAATGTAGATAAGAAAGTATTTCTGTGATTTGTGTCAGAGAGTGTTCTGCCTATGTTTTCTTCTAAGAGTTTTATAGTGTCTGGCCTTAAATTTAGGACTTGATCCATTTTGAGTTTTTTTTTTTTTTTTTTTTTGTATGGTGTTAGAGAATGTTCTAATACAGTTTTTGCAAAACCGCTTGTTGAAGAGACTGTCTTTTCTGCATTATAAATTCTTGCCACCTTTGTTATGGATTAACTGACCATAAGCGTGTGGGTTTTTTCCATAGGGTTTCTATCCTATTCCATTGATCTGTTTTTCTTATTTTGTGCCACTGTCGTACTCTTTTGATTATTGTAGCTTTATGGAGTAATTTTATATTGTGTATTATTATTATTTTTAATACAAAGGCCTTTTATTTATAAATTTGGAATTTAGTCAACTGTAAACACATTTAAGGGGATTCAGCTACACTGAAATTCTTATCAGAATGTTTGGATGCTCTTGGGCAAAAGGAAGTTTTTAAATTGAACAGTGGTTGATTTACAATATTGTATCAATTTCGGGTATACAGAAGAGTGATTCAGTTATGTATATACATATTTTTACAGATTATTTTCCAATATAGGTGATTGCAAGATATTGAATGTAGTTCCCTCTGGGTTTTTTTATTTTTGATGTAGTGTAAATGGGATTGTTTCCTTTATCTGATTTGTTGTTCTTAAATTAGAGTACGTGGGAGAATCATCTGTTCAGCTTTTAGATGTTTTAGATTCCTGGACCTTGCCCCTACCTTTTAAATTCTTAGGATAGGGCCTCAGAAATTATATTTTTAGGAAGTTCTTAAATGATTAATATGTACCCACTATGGCATCAACTGGAAAACTACTGCATTATAATGTATCACTTATTTTACATTATTTTTTAAGTGAAAATCAATTATATACAATTAGAATGTTATTCATTTATGCTGAAGTTATTAGTTTTCATTTAAAGTTAGTTTTATATTGCTGTATATAAAAGAACACTTACTTACATATTATAACTATCTAATGTATCTGTTAAATTAGATTTTGAATAGTATTAAAGTGGATACAGATTTGAGAAAAATATGTGCGCCAGTATTTGAAGTAAACCTACAGTTGAGAACTCCTGCTGAGAGTGATTCTTCAGAAAATTCTGAAGAGAACTTACATGAGTCTGACGAGTGCTCTGAAAAATCTGCCATATATGGAGATACATCAGAAAATGAAGTCAATGTTTTCATTAAACAATCAAGTGAAGAACTACTTCCAATGAAGAAATCAAAAACAATGAGTTACAGCTATGAAATTCTTTCAGGTAAAGTGAATGACACTATTAAAAGTGAGAGGAAATATCTCAGCAGCTGGAAAATGTGAGAGAAAATTTTAGTAGTTTATGTATTATCAGTTAATAGTCTATGATTTTTATAAATGTTAAAGACTCTTGAATTTCTTCTCAGATCTCCTTAATCAGAATCTGTGGGTGGGGTATACTGCTAGAATTCAGTCTTTTTTTTTTTTTCCATTTATTTTTATTAGTTGGAGGCTAATTACTTTACAACATTACAGTGGTTTTTGTCATACATTGAAATGAATTAGCCATGGATTTACATGTATTCCCCATCCCGGTCCCCCCTCCCACCTCCCTCTCCACCCCATCCCTCTGGGTCTTCCCAGTGCACCAGGCCCGAGCACTTGTAATTCAGTCTTTAAAGTAATCTTTCCAGTTTATTCTTAGGGTTTTAGAAAGTACTGACAATATAACCTTATTAATTAGGTGACATAAATATCAGTTTTTACATGAAAATAAATTTTTATTCTGTTTCTTTTGATGGATTCTGATAGAACTAGACTTCGAAACTGAGTTTGAGAAAAATTGCATGAATGATGAGTAAGTACTAGATATTTTTGAAATTACAAGTAATTGTATTTTATGTTACTATATTCTTCTTATATATGCTTTTATTATTTTCTCTTAGACTTTTAGAATTCCCTACAAATCTCTTTATAACTCCCAACAGATTGGAGTTTTCAATACAAATTCAAAATATGGTGGCTGCTATTGAGAAATGCATAAGTAAGTATTTTTTAAAGTTTAGTTAGATTCACTGTCTTTCTTTGGCAACATCCCAGGAATGTGCAGACATTACAGTATATTAGAAAATTATAAACTCACACTCTTTGGAATCAATCAATGTGAACTTCAAATTATTTGAGGATGTGTGAATTATATATATGGCCGTTGAGTGCTTAACTGTTGGGAATTAGGTAAATAGCCCAAGGTTCTGATTTTTTCGATAATGTACTACAGAATTTTATAGACTTAAATAAGGCATGTCTTTTATATCAGAGCATAACAGTTGTAAATATTATTTTCACCTTACATTTTTATTAATAGTTTTCAGCATATAGGTCTTTCATCTCCTTTATTAAATTTTTTCCCAGATATTTTTGGGATGCAATGTTACATAGGATTTTTTTTCTTTTTACTTTCCCTTTCTAAATTTTCATTATTAGTATAAGAAAATACAAGAGGTTTCTGTGTTTTAATATTGTATTTTGCAGAATTCATTTATTAGCTCTAATAGTTTTTGTGTGGAGATTTTTAAAGTTATATTTATGGAGTATCATATCTTTGCAAATAGTGACAATTTTACCTCTTCCCTTCAAATTTGTGTACTTTTTTCCTTTTCCTTCTCTGATCACTGTGGCTAAGACTTTCAACACTACGTTGAATCAAAAGAGTGAGAGGAGGCATTCTTGTCTTGTTCCTGAATTGACTGGGAAAGCTTTTCAGATTTTCACTGTTGGGAGTGATTTTTACTGTTTGTCATAAATGGCCTTTATTGTGCTGAGATGACACCACCCTTATGGCAGAAAGCAAAGAAGAACTAAAGAGCCTCTTGATGAAAGTGAAAGAGGAGAGTGAAAAGTTGGCTTAAAACTCAACATTTGGAAAACTAAGATCATGGCATCTGGTCCCATCACTTCATGGCAAATAGATAGGGAACAGTGGAAACAGTGAGAGGTTTTATTTTGGGGGGGCTCCAAAATCACTGCAGATGGTGATTGCAGCCATGAAATTAAAAGACAGTTGTTCCTTGGAAGAAAAGTTATGACCAACCTAGACAGCATATTAAAAAGCAGAGACATTACTTTGCCAACAAAGGTCCATAGAGTCAAAGCTATGATTTTTGCAGTAGTTATGTATGGATGTGAGAGCTGGACTATAAAGAAAGCTGAGCACCAAAGAATCGATGCTTTTGAACTGTGATGTTGGAGAAAACTCTTGAGAGTCCCTTGGACTGCAGGGAGATCCAACCAGTCCATCCTGAAGGAGATAAGTCCTGAATATTCATTGGAAGGACTGATGCTGAAGCTGAAACAATACTTCAGCTGATGTGAAGAACATTTGAAAAGACCCTGATGCTGGGAAAGATTGAAGGCAGGAGGAGAAGGGGATGACAGAGGATGAGATGGTTGGATGGCATCACTGATTCAATGGACATGAGTTTGAGTAAACTCTGGGAGTTGATAATGGACAGGGAGGCCTTGCGTGCTGCAGTCCATGGGGTCGCAAAGAGTCGGACGTGACCAAGTGACTGAACTGAACTGATTGTGCTGAGATCTGTTCCCTCTGTACCCACTTTGGTGAGAGTTTTTTTCATGAATGGATGTTGAATTTTGTCAAATGCTTTTTCCGAGTCTATTGAAATGATCATGTGTTTTTGTCTTTCCTTTTGCTAATGTGGTGTATAGCATTGATTGCTTTGTGTGTGTTAAACCATCTTTGTGATCTAGTAATGAATCCAACTTGGTCATAATGTATGATCCTTTTTATGTATTGGGGGATTTTTTTGAGGATTTATGTTAATATTTTTCTGAGGAGTTTTGCATCTGTATTCATCAAAGCTATTGGCCTTTAATTGTCTTTTATTGTGGTCTCTTTGGTTTTTGTGTCAGGGTGATGAGGAACCTCTGGAATACATTTGAGAATGTTGCCTTCTTTTCAGTTTTTTAGAATAGATTGACAATCATAAGTGTAAGTTCTTTGTATGTTTGGTAGAATTCCCCAGTGAAGCCATTCAGTCTTAGACTTTTGTTTGCAGATAGTTTTTCTAATTACATATTTTTTTCACTTCTAGTGATTGGTCTGTTCAAATTATCTGTTTCTTCCAAATTCAGTATTGGCAGACTATATGTTTCTAGAAACTTTCTCATTTCTTCTAGGTTTAACATTTTGTTTGCATATAACTTTTCAAAATATTTTTTCATAATTTTTTGTGTTTTTGTGATACTGGTTGTTATTGCTCATATTTCATTTTTTATTTTGTTTATTTGTGTCCTTTCTTCTTGCTGAGCCTGGCCAGATGTTTGTTGATTTCATTTATCTTTTAAAATCACCTCTACATTTTATTGATATTTTCTATTATATTTTTGTTTATATTTTATTTATTTCCTCTGATCTTAATTATTTCCTTCCTTCTGTTGACTCTGGGTTTTGTTTATTCTTTTCCTAAGTCTTTTAGGTGGTAGGTAGGTTATTTATTTAAGAGTTTTTTGTTCTGTTTTGTCTTTTTGAAAAAGATCTGTATTGCTATGAACTCCACCTTAGAACCTCTTTTTTTGCATCTCATAGAAGTTATAATGTTGTGTTTTTAAGTTGCATATTTGGTGTTATTTTCTGATTATTCTTTGATTTCATTGTTGACTCATTGGGGTTTTAGTAGCATGTTTAGTCAATTGTTTGGCTTTTTTCCCATTTTTCTTTTTTAGTTGATACCTAGTTTCATATTGTGGTCAGAAAAATTGATTGAATTAACTTCTGTTCTCTTAAATGTTTTGGGGCTCATTTTCCAATTTAGATTATGTTCTATCCTAGAGAACATACCAGGCACACTTGAAAAGAATGTGTGTTAATGTTTTTTGAATGTAGCCTTCTTTTGTTGTTCAGTTGCTGAGTCATGTCTGACTCTTTGACTGCAGCACGCCAGGCTTCCCTGTCTTTCACTATCTCCCAGAGTTTGCTCAAACTCACATCCATTGAGTTGGTGGTGCCATCCAACCATTTCATCCTCCATCATCTCCTTCTCCTCTTTCCCTCAGTCTTTCCTAGCATCAAGGTCTTTCCCAGTGAGTCAGCTCTTCACATCAAGTGGCCAAAGTATTTGAGCTTCAACTTCAGCATCAGTCCTTCCAATGAATATTCAAGGTTTATTTCCCTCAGGATTGACTAGTTTGATCTCATTGCTGTCCAAGGGACTTTCAAGAGTCTTCTCTAGCACCACAATTTGAAAGCATCAATTCTTCAGCACTCGGCCTTCTTGATGATCCAACTCTCACATCTATACATGACTACTGAAAAACCATAACTTTGACTGTATGGACCTTTGTCAGCAAAGTGATGTCTCTGCTTTTAACCCATGTATGGGTTTATCATAGCTTTTCTTCCAAGGATCAAGCATCTATTAAGTTTGTGGCTGCAGTCACCATCCTTAGTGATTTTGGAGCCCACAAAAATAAAATCTGCCACTGTTTCTACTTTTTCCCCATCTGTTTGCATGAAGTGATGGGACCAGATGCCATGATCTTGGTTTTCTGAATGTTGAGTTTTAAGCCAGCTTTTTCACTCTCCTCTTTCATCCTCATCAAGAGGCTCTTTAGTTCCTCTTCATTTTCTGCCTTTAAAGTGATATCATCTGCATACCTGAAGTTGTGATATTTCTCCCAGAAATCTTGATTCCAGCTTGTGATTCATCCAGCCTGGTCTTTCACGTTATGCATTCTCCATAGAAGTTAAAATGAGCAGAGTGACAATATGCAGCCTTGACATACTCCTTTCCCTATTTTGAACCAGTCAGTTGTTCCATGTAAGTTTCTTTATCCATGCTCTCACTTTTTGTCTATCTGCGCGTCGTTTGCCCTGAAGTGAGTCTCCTGTAGGCCGCATATTTCAGGTTCTTGTGTTATTATCAAATCTGTCATTCTCAGTCTTTTGATTAAAGCATATCCGACTCTTTGCGACCCCATGGACTGCAGCACGCCGGGCCTCCCGGTCCATCACCAACTCCCAGAGTTTACTCAAACTCATGTCCATCTTTTTAGGTCTTTGCTTATTTTTTTGGGAGGGTGTTTATTTATTGTTAGGTTGTGAGAGGTCTTAATATGTACTCTGAATACAAGTATTTTATCAGAGACAACATTTGCAAAATTTTCTCCCTGTCTATGCCTTAACTTTTCATTCTGTTTTTATTCTTTTTTAAATTTTTATTGAAATATAGTTGCTTTACAATGTGTGTTATTTTTTGCTATACCACAAAGTGAATCAGTTATATGTATATCTACATCTTGTCTTTTTTGGATTTCCTTCTCATTTCAGTCCCCACAGAGCACTGAGCAGAGTTCTCTATGTTATGCAGTAGTTTCTCGTTAGTTATCTGTTTTATACATAGTCATTATATATGTCAGTCCCAGTCTGCCAGTTCATCCCACCTCCTTCCCTCCTTGATATTTATAAGTTTGTTCTCTATGTCTATGTCTCTATGCTTGCAAATAAGTTAATCTGTACCATTTTTCTAGATTCCATATATAAGCAATATTATGCAATATTTTTCTCTTTCTGACTCACTTCACTCTATGACAGTCCTTACGTCTACCCACATCTCTGCAAATGGCACTGTTTTGTTCCTTTTCATGACTGAATATTATTCCATTGTAGGTATATACCACATCTTTATCTATTCCTCTGTTGATGGATATTTAGTTTGTTTCCATGTTCTGGCTATTGTAAATAGCACTGCAGTGAATTTTGGGGTGCGTCTATCTTTTTTTAATTTATGTGTGATTGGAGGATAATTGCTTTACAATATTGTGTTGGTTTATGCCATATATCAACATGAATCAGCCATATGTATAAGTATGTCCCCTCCCTTTTGATTCTCCCTCCCATCGCCCACCCTATCCCACCCCTCTAGGTTGTCACAGAGCATGGGTTTCGTGTATCTGTTTGAACTATGGCTTTTCTACAGGTATATGCTCAGGTGTGAGATTACTGGATCATAGGTTAGTTCTATTTTTAGTTCCTTGAAAAACTTCTGTATTATTCTTCATAGTGGCTGTATCCATTTACACTCCACCCAAACAGTAAGAGGGTTTCCTTTTCTCTACATCCTGTCCAGCATTTATCATTTGTAGATATTTTTGATGGTGGCCATTGTGACTGGTGTGAGGTGATACCTCATTGTAGTTGCAATTTGTGTTTCTCTAATAATTAGTGATGTTGAGCATCTTCTCAAGTGTTTATTAGCCACTTGTATGTCTTCTTTGAAGAAATGTCCAGTTCCACTCATTTTTTGATTGGAGTGTTGGGATTTTTTTTATATTGAGCTACATGAATTGTTTGTATGCATTGGTGACTAGTCCCTTGTCAGTTGCTTCATTTGCAAATATTTTCTCCCAATCTGTGGGTTGTGTTTTCATTTTGTTTATTAAGTGTAAGGCTGCACACTATAAAACTCTTAGAGGAAAACATAGGCAGAACACTGTTTGATATAAATTGCAGCAAGATCTTTTTTGACACACCTCCTAGAGTAATGAAAATAAGAACAAGCAAATGGGATCTAATTAAACTTAAAAGCTTTTGCACAGCAAAGCAAACTGTAAATAAAGCAAAAAGACAACTATCTTTTCATTGATTCTCACAGAGCTAAACTTATTAATTTTGATAAGATATAGTTTGTCAATTTTTTTGTTTTATGGATTATGCTTTTGGTTTTGTCTCTTAAAAATTCTTTGCTTAACTTAAGGTCACACATATTTTCCCTATATTTTCTACTAGAAGATTTATAGATTTGTGTTTTATATTTAGATATGTCATTTATCTTGAGCTGACTTTTGGATAGTGTATGCAGTGTACATTGAAGGTTTTTTTTTTTTTTGCCTTAGACATCCAATTTGTTCAGCTTGATTATGAACTCAAAGAAAATAGAGATAATGCCTTCTAATTTTTGTATCCTTGTAATGATATAATGCTCTTCACACAGCAGATACACTTTAAGTATTTGTTAACCTAATGATTTCTTCTGATTTTTTGATCATACCTTGACCCACCACCCAGTACCTATGCATGATTATTTGTTTCTATAATATTAATTCCAAATTTTTATACCTGCCTTTAAATTCCATTTATCAGTATAGAATACTGGATAGCCCTCACAGTAAATCTACCTCAGTTTTCAGTAGTTCTAAATGTCCTTGATAATTTTAAAGCATTGCTTTCAATGGAATTTCTAAATGTATTAAACTTTGAATCATATATTTTAGCCAAAATTATTCCTCTTTGCCAAGATCCCCGCCTGTCTATCTTTACTGAGTCGGCTTTAATTATGGATTTACCTAATAAGAACAAAAGTGTAATAGACTATCAAACCAGATGGCCAGATTGTCAGGTCCTTTTTGAAATGGATCCTGCCTACCAAGATAAAGTAAGTTTAAAAATAGTTTATCTTAAGGAAGGTATATTTGTCTTAAGGTATATTTGGCTTCAGTGCACAGGTGTGCACTGAGATTTTTAGATGAAAGGGATTTATTAGAGTATCATAATTAATGGCAACTGGAAAATCACTCCCAGCTTAGCTCCCTATTTGTCTTCCTCATGATCTTTCCTCTTTGTTTGCCTCTATGTGTTTTTTCAAACCTCCACTATGAAAAAATCTTTTTCTTTTATAGTTCCCTCATAATATTGACTTGCTAATGATGGCCCCGACTTTTCCCATTACTATCTAATGTGGCATTTTATTGTTCAAATTCACAAAACAGCCAACTTTCCTATCCTGGGTCAAGATTCTATCCTACCCAAAAGGCTATGTTTTAAGAATTAATATTTAGAACTCATTTTTTCTAGGGCTATGTGTGAAGCATATACACTAAAATAAGGTGACAAGCAAAGGAATAAATGACTGACATCTCTACTGCATGGCTCAAGATAACATACTAATTATAAAGTTAAATAGCCTACTAAAGCTTTACATAAAGTGAAATATAAAAAGCTATCTAAATTTCTTAAAGTCTTAAGTTTCCTACATATTTAGATACTTAACAGACATTCTTAACAAAATGAACTTCACATAAAACCATTTTAAATGTTTTAACCAAACTATTAGGTTATTAGACCATACTATTATCATTTAAAAAAAAATCCTGATTAACTTTCTAACATTTTTATTTATAGATTGTGAGTTTCCTGACTATTATTGGAACTTCAATGGGCCAAGTTAATATTTACAGCTGCCAGTTTAGGAAATATTGTACTATGGTAGAGAAGGCCAAAATCATGGGTACCAAAATATCATCTATGGAAGAATTAACTTCAACACAGTTTAAAAGTATACTGTCTAAATTCAGAAACTACCTTCGACAAATTGTTAATATGGCCATTGAGAAGCGCATTGGTATTTTCAAAGTTAAGAGTTTTGATTATCAGTTACAATGCTTACCATATGTTGAGAACATCATAGATATGAGCCAAAACCTCTTGAGATCTGTAATTGAAAGAAAGAATGCAAATCTATTGGAGGTAAGTATTTTGAAAATTCCTATTGTATGAGAATCGATTTTTAAAATCTGTAACACTTTATTGAGATAATATCTGTTTATAATATTACATAAGTTTCATGTGTACCACATTGTATTTCAATCCTTTTCTTCCTATCCTATCCAATACTTGTTATTTCTACCTTTTTTCATAATAGCCATTCTGATAGGTGTGAGATAATATTGTGGCTTTAATTTACATTTCTGTAATTTTAGTGATGTTGAACATCTTTTCATGTGTCTTTTTATGTGTCTATTGGCCATTTGCACGCATTCAGTGGAAAAAAGTCTATTCAGCTCTTCTGCCCATTTTTTCAGAGAAGGCAATGGCACCCCACTCCAGTACTCTTGCCTGGAAAATCCCATGGATGGAGGAGCCTGGCAGGCTTCAGTCCATGGGGTTGCTAAGAGTCAGACAAGACTGAGCGACTTCACTTTCACTTTTCACTTTCATGCCTTGGAGAAGGAAATGGCAACCCACTCCAGTGTTCTTGCCTGGAGAATCCTAGGGATGGGGGAGGCTGATGGGCTGTCTATGGGGTCGCACAGAGTCGGACACAACTGAAGCAACTTAGCAGCAGCAGCAGCAACCCATTTTTTAATTGAGCTGTTTGTTTTTCTATTGTTGAGTTGTATGAGTTCTTTATATATTTTGGATCTTCATCTTTTATCAGATATAAGATTTATAGATACCTTCTCCCATTCAGTAAGTTGTTTTTTTTTTAAATTTGTTCATGGTTTCCTTTCCTGTGCAGAAGCTTTTTAGTTTGATGTAATCCCATTTGTTTATATTTGATTTTGTTTTCTTTCCCTGAGGAAAAAAATATTAAGGGAAATGTCAGAGTTTACTGCCTATGTTTCCTTCTAGGATTTTTATGGTTCAGGTCTTACGTTCAAGTTTTTAATCCATTTTGAGTTGATTTTTGTGTGTAGTTTAAGGTAGTGGTCCAGCTTCACTCTTCCACATATGGCTGGTCAATTTTCCCAAAACTTATCAAATAGACTTTTCATTTTCCATTGTATTTTCCTTGCTCCTTTATTATAAATTAATTATCCATATATATGTAGGTTTAATTCTAGGCTACCATTTTTGTTCCATTGACCTATGTGTCTCTCTTTATGCCAGCACTCTACTCTTTGAATTACTGTAGCTGTGTAGTATGTTTTAAAATGAGAAAGTGTGATGGCTCTGTCTGTGTTTTTTTCTCAGGATTGCTTTGCTTATTTGGGGTCTTTTGTGATTCCATATAAATGTTAGGATTTTTTTCTAGCTCTGTGAAAAATGTCACAGATATTTTGATAGGGATTGCTTTGAGTCTGTAGATTGTCTTAGGTAATAGGGACATTTTAACATTAATTCTCCCAATCTATAAGCATGAAATATTTTTCCATTTCTTTGTGTGTTCTTCAGTTTCTTTCATTAATGTCAGTTTTCAGTGTACAGCTTTCATGTTTCTGGTCAAATTTATTTTTAGATATTTTATTTCTTTGGTATGATTTTAATTGAGATTGTTTTCTTAATTTCTCTTTATGCTAATTAATTTTTAGTATATACAAACACAACAGATTCTTCTGTATTGATTTTAAGGCCTACAATTTCACTGTATTAATTTATAATTTCTAATATTTTTGGTGGAGTCTTTTGGATTTCCTATATATAAAATCATGTTATTCACAGGTAGTAACAGTCTTTGTTCCTATTTTCCAATTTGGGTGCATTTTATTTTCCTTCTACAATTGCTTTGGCTAGGAATTCCAATATTATGTTGAATAGAATTGGTAAGAGTGAGCATCCTTGTCTTGTTCAGAATTTAGCAGGAAGCTTTTACCTTATTGAGTGTTACATTGCCTGTGGATTTGTTGTATGGAGCTTCCCAGGTGGCATTAGTGTTAAAGAACCTGCCTACCAGTACAGGTAGATGTAAGAGACATGGGTTCGATCCCTGCATTGGAAACGTACCCTGGAGGAGGGCACAGCAACCCACTCCAGTACTCTTGCCTGGAGAATACCAAGGACAGAGGAGCCTGGGAACCTCCAGTCCATGAAGCTGCATAGCATCTGACATGACTGAAGAGACTAAGCATGCATGCATGGCCTTTATTATGTTGAGATATGTTCCCTCTATATCCATGTTGCTGAGAGTTTTTATAATGAATGAATGTTGAATTTTATCAAATACTTGTACTACATCTATTGCAGTGATCACATGGTTTTTGTCTTTTATTTTCTTGATGTGCTGTATCACTTTGATCGATGTGTGTAAGTGGAATCACCATTGTGACCCTGGAATGAATAAAACTTGATCATGGTGCATGATCCTTTTTATGTGTTGTTAGATTTTGTTTGCTAGTATTTTGTTGAGGATTTTTGCATCTATATTCATCAGAACTGTTGGCATGTAATTTTCTTTTTGAGTAATGTTTTTGTCTGGTTTTGGTATCAGGTGATTGGGATCTCATAGAATGAATTTGGGGATGTTCTGTTCTCTTCAGGTTTGGGGGAGAATTTAAGAATGATAGGTATAAGTCTTTGGTATGTTTGTAAGTTCTTCCCTGCGAAGCTATTCTGTCTTGGACTTCTGTTTGCAGGGAGTTTTTTTTTTTATTACAGATTCTGTTCCAGTTCTAATAATTGATCTGTTCAAATTATCTGTTTCTTCTTGATTTGGTTTTGGCAGGCTGTATGTTTCTAGGAACTTCTCTATTTCTTCTGGGTTGTCCATTTTGTTGGCATATACTTTACATGCCTCCTGAGAAACCTGTGTGCAGGTCGAGAAGCAACGGTTAGAACTGGACATGGAATAACAGACTGGTTCCAAATTGAGAAAGGAGAATGTCAAGGCTGTATATTATCACCCTGATTATTTTACTTATATGCAGAGTATACCATGCAAAATGCTGGGCTGGATGAAGCACAAGCTGGAATCAAGATTGCCAGGAGAAATACCATTAACTTCAGATATGCACATGACACCACCCTAATGACTGAAAGCGAAAAGAAACTGAAGAGCCT
This sequence comes from Odocoileus virginianus, assembly GCF_023699985.2. NCBI lineage: Eukaryota > Metazoa > Chordata > Mammalia > Artiodactyla > Cervidae > Odocoileus > Odocoileus virginianus. The sequence continues at coordinate 50,597,358 of NC_069684.1, read as the reverse complement.
CTTGATGAAAGTGAGAGAGGAGAGTGAAAAAGCTGGCTTAAAACTCAACATTCAAAAAATGAAGATCATGGCATCATCCCATCACTTCATGGCAAATTGATGGGGAAACAATGGAAACAGTGACAGATTTTATTTTCTAAGCTCCAGAATCACTGTGGATGGTGACTGCAGCCATGAAATTTAAAAAAAAAAAAAAAAATGCCTGCTCTTTGGAAGAAAACCTATGACAAACATAGACAGCATAATAAAGAGAAGGGACATCGCTTTGCTAGCAAAGGCCCGTATAGGCAAAGCTATGGTTTTTCCAGTAATCATGTATGGATGTGAGAGTTGGACCATCAAGAAGGCTAATACTGAAGAACTGATGCTTTCAAATTGTGGTGCTGGAGAAGACTCTTGAGAGAGACCCTTGGACTGCAAGGAGATCAAACCAGTCAATTCTAAAAGAAATCAGTCCTGAATATTCATTGGAAGGACTGATGCTCAAGCTCAAGCTCCAATACTGTGGCCACCATATGCAAAGGGTTGACTCATTGGAAAAGACCTGAGGCTGGGAACAACTGAAGGCAGGAGAAGAGAGTTACAGAGGATGAGATGGTTGGAGGCATCATTGACTCAGTGAACATGAGTTTTAGCAAACTCTGAGAAATAATGAAGCCAGGGAAGCCTAGCATTCTGCAGTCAATGGGGTTGCAGTCAGACATTACTGAGAAACTGAACAACTGTTCATAGTCTTCCTTACGGTTTTCTATATTTCTGTGACATCAGTTGTTATTTCTCATCTTTCTTATTTTGTTTATTTAGTCATGTCTCTTTTCTTCTTGGTGAGCCTGTCTAGAGATTTGTTGATTTTGTTTATCCTTTTAAAAAAACAGCTCTTGGATTTATTTATTTTTCTTTTTTTTTAATATTTAATTTTATTTATTTCCTCTCTGTTTTTTATTTCCTTCCTTCAGCTGACTTAATTTTTATTTGTTTTTTTTCTAATTCATTTAGGTGGTAGGCAGGTTGCTTGAGATTTTTCTTATCTTTTGAGTAAGGCTTGTGTCATTATGAATTTTTTTCTTAGAACTGCTTTTGCTGTATCCCATAGATGTTGATAGTAATGTTTTCATTATTTGCCTAGAGTTATTTTTTATTTCCTATTTCATTTCCTCATTGACCCATTCTTTTTTTAGTATCAAGTGTTTAGTCACCATGTAGTTGTGGTTTTTTGCTTGTTTTCTTTCTATGGATGATTTCTAGTTTCATGCCATTGTGTTCAGAAAAGATGTTTTAAGTAATTTCTATTCTTTTAGTTTGTTGAGGCTTGTTTTGTGTACTAATATGTGGTCTATCCTAGACAGTGTTCCATATGTGCTTGAAAATAGTGTGCATTTTGTTTGTTTTTTGATGGAGTGTCTTGCAGTTATCAATTCTTGTTATTTAGCTGCCAAGTCATGTTCAAATTTTTGAAACCCTATGGAGTATAGCCCTCCAGGCTCTCTTGTCCATGAGATTTCTCAGGCAAGAATACTGGATAGGTTGCCATTTCTTTCTCCAGGGGAGCTTCCCAACCCAGGGATCAAACCTGCATCTCCTCCATTGGCAGGTGGATTTTTTACCACTGAGCCACCCAGGGAGCCCATAATTCCTGAAGGAAATCAACCCCAAATATTCACTGGAAGGACTGTTGTTGATGCTGAAGCTCCAATACTTTGGCCACTGGATGTTAAGAGCTGATGCATTGGAAAAGACCCTGATGCTGGGAAAGCCTGAGGACAAGAGGAGAGGAGGGTGGCAGAGGATGACATGGTTAGATAGCGTCACCAACTCAATGGACATGAATTTGAGCAAACTCCAGGAGATGGTGCAGGACAGAGGAGCCTGGTGCACTCCAATTCATGGGGTCACGAAGAGTTGGACACAACTGAACAACAACCAAGCTTCTGTCCTTATCCTCTCTGTGCTTAAGCATCGTTGCCTGTAAATTGGGGATAATATTTGTAACTGACCTAGAGAAGTTGTGAGAATTAAAGAAATTAATGGTTGCAAAGCTCTTTTACCCTTTCTGGCACATAGTGAACATATGTGAGTTACTTTTACAGTTAGAAGAATCATTGTTGTTAGTTCCAGAAAGTTGTTTCTGAGCTATATATATTTTTAGGAAGCTGTTCTGAATGTTCTGTTTATTTCTCTTCTTTCTGGCTTCTGCATGCCCCCAGGTGTGTTTTTATAAAGGGAAGTAGCTTCCCTTTATATAGTTAAGGAAATTCCCTTATTTGCATAAGAGTTCCTAACTTGATGTGTTTTTTAATCCTAAGATAACAGTATCAAATCCTTATTCTGTTTATCTCTTGTGATAATCATGCAGTTGTTTTTCTTTAACCTTTTCATGTGGTTAATTACATTAATTGACTTTCTAAGCTTAATTTCATATCTAAATTGATAGATATACCTTACCAGTGTGCACATGCACATAGATATATTGCTACATTATTTTTAAATTTTTGCCTTTATGCTTGTAAGTGAAATTGGTCTGTAATTTTCTTTTCTTTTACCATCCTTAACTGAATGTACTACTAGTGACAAAAAGGAAGTTTGGGAATATTTCATGTCTTTCTACTACTCTATTCTACAAAAATGTAATTATCTGTTTTCTTTGGGATATGAGTTTATTTTAAAATATTTTCCTGGAATTTGATTGGGATTTGTGGTTGGAGTCAGGATAGTTGTCTTTACTCAGTCTTCTATTGTGATCAGTTTCAGTCAAATTCAGCAGGCATCATTTTAAACCCATTAATAAATTATCTTATTTGATTCTCAAAACTGTAATGAGGACACCAAGTTTATTAAAGTAAAGCTACTTTGGTTCATGCAGTTAGTAAATATTGGAGCTAGGATTCAAACACAGGTCTCTCTGACTTTAAAGTCAGTTCATGCTAACCCTGTGATAAAAGTGTATATTTAAGAGCAGGTTCACATATGTGCATGTACACTCCCATATACCCATACACCACAGTATAATTTCTGCTTGGTTACCATAATTATCTCTGGGTGGTGAAGTAATACGTATTTTTATTTTATAAACTTTTTTATTGCAGTTTTTGCATGAGTGTATAGTCAAGTAGAATAAAGTATTTAAAAAATTAGAGACATACACAGGCAATTCAAGGCTGTGAGCTGGAAAATTAAACTGATATTGATTACAGAATTATGAGTACTCATCAAGAGCCCTTGAAACATGAGGGAAACTATGGTAAAATTGTAATTTAAGTATAGGAATTTAATTCTTTTGAAAATCTAATGGAATGATATATATGTACTTATGAAAGGTGTGAATGTTATATATACACATATATATGGGCTTCCCTGGTGGCTCAGATGCTAAAGAATCCACTTGCATTTGGGATACACAGGTTTGATCCCTGGGTTGAAAGGATCCCCTGGGGGAGGGCATGGCAACCCACTTCATTATTCTTGCTTGGAGAATCTCCATGAACAGAGGAGCCTGGCAAGCTAAAGTTCATGGGGTCGCAAAGAGTTGAACATGACTGAGCAACTAAGCACCCTACAGCACACACATATATTTGTGCATATATTTGTAATGATTGCATATACTTATAATGGGTACAAACAGGATTTGGACTCTGATTTGGGTTTGAATCATAGCTCTGTAACTCTTTTTTTTTTTTTTAATTAGTTGGAGGCTAATTACTTTACAATATTGTAGTGGGTTTTGTCATACATTTACATGAATCAGCCATGGATTTACATGTGTTCCCCATCCCGATCCCCCTTCCCACCTCCCTCTCTGCCCAATCCCTCTGGGTCTTCCCAGTGCACCAGGTCTGAGCACTTGTCTCATGCATCCAACCTGGGCTGGTGATCTGTTTCACCCTAGATAATATACATGTTTTGATTCTGTAACTCTTTAAATTTCATATCTTAGGCTTATTAATCCTTCTGAAGCTCAGTTTCCCTCTTTGCAGACTAGAGAAAATAACACTCAAGTAGTAAATATGCTTTCTTAAATTTCTTAAAATTGAAAAAAGTAGTGAAAACCACTAGACCATTCAGGTATGACCTAGATCCAATCTCTTATGATTATACAGTGGAAGTGACAAACAGATTTAAAGGATTAGATCTGATAAGACAGAGTCCCTGAAGAACTATGGATGAAAGTTCGTGACACTGTACAGGAGACAGGGATCAAGATCATCCCCAAGGAAAAGAAATGAAAAAAGGCAAAATGGTTGTCTGAGGAGACCTTACGAATAGCTGTGGATAGAAGAAACGTGAAAGGCAAAGGAGAAAACAAAAGATATATCCATCTGAATGCAGTGTTCCAAAGAATAGCAAGGAGACATAAAAAAGCCTTCCTCAGCAATCAATGCAAAGAAATAGAGAAAAACAATAGAAAGGGAAAGACTAGAGATCTCTTCAAGAAAATTAGAGATACCAAGGGAACATTTCATGCAAAGATGGGCACAATAAAGGACAGAAATGGGATGGACCTAACAGAAGCAGAAGAGATTAAGAAGAGGTGGCAAGAATACACAGAAGAGCTATACAAAAGATATTTTCACGACCCAGATAATCATGATGGTGTGATCACTCAGCTAAAGCGAGACATCCTGGAATGTGCATTCAAGTGGGCCTTAGGAAGCATCACTATGAACAAAACTAGTAGACTTGATGGAATTCCAGTTGAGCTATTTCAAATCCTAAAAGATGATGCTGTAAAAGTGCTGCACTCAATATGCCAGCAAATTTGGAAAACTTGGCAGTGGCCACAGGACTGGAAAAGGTCAGTTTTCATTCCAATCCCAAAGAAAGGCAATGCCAAAGAATGCTCAAAGTACCACACAATTGCACTCATCTCACATGCTAGTAAAGTAATGCTCAAAACTCTCCAAGCCAGACTTCAACAGTATGTGAACCATGAACTTCCAGATGTTCCAGCTGGATTTAGAAAAGGCAAAGGAACCAGAGATCAAATTGCCAACATCCACTGGATCATCAAAAAAGCAAGAGAGTTCCAGAAAAACATCTATTTCTGCTTTATTGACTATGCCAAAGCCTTTGACTGTGTGGACCACAACAAACTATGGAAAATTCTGAAAGAGATGGGACTACCAGAGCACCTGACCTGCCTCTTGAGAAATTTGTATTCAGGTCAAGAAGCAACAATTAGAACTGGACATGGAGCAACAGACTGGTTCCAAATTGGGAAAGCAGTACGTCAAGGCTATATATTGTCACCCTACTTATTTAACTTATATGCAGAGTACGTCATGTGAAATGCTGGGCTGGATGATGCACAAGCTGGAATCAAGATTGCCAGGAGAAATATCAATAACCTCAGATATGCAGATGATACCACCCTTATGGCAGAAAGCAAAGAACTAAAGAGCCTCTTGATGAAAGTGAAAGAGGAGAGTGAAAAAAAAAAGTTGGCTTAAAGCTCAACATTCAGAATACTAGCATCATGGCATCTGGTTCCATCACTTCATGGCAAATAGATGGGGAAACAGTGGAAACAGTGAGACACTTTATTTTGGGGGGCTCCAAAATCAGTGCAGATGGTGACTGCAGCCATGAAATTAAAAGATGCTGGCTCCTTAGAAGAAAAGTTTTGACCAACCTAGACAGCATATTAAAAAACAGAGATATTACTTTGCTAACAAAGATCTGTCTAGTCAAAGCTATGGTTTTTTCCAGTAGTCGTTTATGGATGTGAGAGTTGGACTATAAAGAAAGTTGAGCACCAAAGAATTGATGCTTTTGAACTGTGGTGTTGGAGAAGACTCTTGAGAGTCCCTTGGACAGTAAGGAGATCCAACCAGTCCATCCTAAAGGAAATCAATCCTGACTATTCATTGAATAGATTGATGTTGAAGCTGAAGCTCCAGTACTTTGGCTACCTGATGCGAAGAACTGACTCATTTGAAAAGACCCTGATGCTGGAAACAACTGAAGGCAGGAGGAGAAGGGGATGACAGGATGAGATGGTTGGATGGCATCACCGACTCAATGGACATTGGAGTTTGAGTAAACTCCAGGAGTTGGTGATGGACAGGGAGGCCTGGCATGCTGCAGTCCATGGGATCACAAAGAGTCAGACACAACTGAACGATTGTACTGAACTGACTGAGTAAACATGCTATCATAACAAAATGAGATCGTGTACATGAATGTAACATATAAATGCTCAAGAAAATGGGAGCAATTATTATGCACCGTTCACATTTCAGTCATAAACTTGTTACTACTACTACGTTTACTTCTTAGAACAAATTTATTCATAATAGTATTTCTTTATGTCTCATATGTATGCATGCTTAGTTGCTCAGTCGTGTCTGATTTTTGCAACCCCATGAGCTATAGCCTGCCACGCTCTTCTGTCCATGGGAATACTGGACACAAGAACACCACACAAGAATACTAGGGTGGTTTGCCATTCCCTTATCCAGAGGATCTTCCCGACCCAGGGATCAAACCTGGGTTTCCTGCATTGCTGGCAGACTCTTTACCATCTGAATCACCACGGAAACCATCTTTATGTTTTAGTAGCATGTATTTTATGTGCAAGTTACATTCAAGTTCCTTCTGTTAACAGTAGAAAGGATTTGATCTTGTTAATGCTCTGGTATTTAAGCAATACTTAGAATAATGTCTAGATGATGTCTTTTTTTAAAATTATAATTATGTAAGTTAGTGAGAGATATTGAGTAACTACTTTTCTAAAATAATGAAAAATCATTATATAATTGTAATTGATTTGTTAATGATTTCAGGTTATAGACTCATCCTTGCAGAAGCTGGAATATACTCCCACTGAAATACAAGAGTTTTTGGAATATTTTACTTTTTTGGATGCAATTTCTTCAAAAATATCTAAGTTAGAAAAAGAGTACACAATAGTTGCTCAGCTGTATTCTGTTGTCAGGTATTACCAGATCCATGTTTCAGAAGAGCAAATTGCCATTTATAAAATCCTTCTTATCAAGTTTGGTCAACTAAAAACTTCTGTGAAGTTAAGTGAAACAAATAAAGATGCTGCTATTTCTAAATTCAGAGACAATTTGGAATCATACATCACTGGTCTACGTATTGAAGTTAGTAATTTAAAGGCTAAAGTAAGTTTTTGTTTCTCATTATGTAAGCCTAACATATAGGTATTTCCTTTCTGTGGAATCTTAAGTAAATAATTTAGTCTAAGTATTCTTAACCTGGAATCCACAGACATAATTTTGATTGGTGAATTTGAATGAGAAGTGAAATTATGTGTTTATTTTCACTAACCTTTAACTGAAGTTTAGCATTTTCTCCAACTTTGAGTTAATGAAGACAAGCAACAGTAAAGTGGTGATTTTTTTCCATAGGCTTCAACAGACTGCTAAAGTTGGCCCATGACGTAAAAAGGGCTAAAAAACCCTGGATACGTTTTGGGCCTTAGGCTAGGCCAAAAGATAATAGTTCCAGCTTCACTCACTTATGAGGAGCAAACTATACAATAAACACCTAACATTTATTGAGCTTTAACTAAGCATCAATAATCATGCTAGGTGCTTTATCCTTTTTCTGCATGAAAATAAACAAACACCTCAGTTTTAAAGAGGTTAAGTAACTTGCTTAAGATCACGCAGTGAGGGCTAGGGCTACAGAATCCTTGCTTCTCTCCACTCCCCTCTATCCCTACCACCATTACAAGTTACTATTATCATATTTATTCAGCATATTTTGGTACCTAATATGTATTAGGCACAATGTTATGTATTATACAATTTGTTACTTTAAAAATTTTCTACATCTCTGCAGAATCTATACTGGCTTCACACAAATACAATAAAGATGAAAAAATAGGCATATGAGAGTACTTGAATGCATTCAATTGCAATCTTTAAAATATTACTAGAAATTTCATATGCATGTGTACCAAGGTTTCTAGTTCACTCAATTTATATGTTAAGTGTACTAGGTTGGACACTGAGATGGAATATCTGTGTTACAGTAGATTCATTGGAAAGTGCTTCTGGCAACAATGTGAGGGCTTGAGGTAATCAAGGTTGGATAGAAGGAAAAATTGAATTCTAGTGTCATTGCCTTGTAGGTTTCATAGGATCCTATGCTCTATGCTTAGTCGCCCAGCTGTGTCTGACTCTTTGTAACCCCATGGACTGTAGCCCACCAGGCTCCTCCATGGGGATTCTCCAGGCAAGAATACTGGAGTGGGTTGCCATGCCCTCCTCCAGGGGATCTTCCACGGGATTGAACCCAGGTCTCCTGCATTGCAGGCAGATGCTTTACCACCTGAGCAACCAGGGGAATCTCTATTGGAATGGCTCTGCAGAGATATCCTGAATGAAGACAAGAGGGCTGGTTCTTTACACATCCATGATGGAGCTATAGAGCGGGTTTAATCTTCTGTAACTTTTTGGTCAAGGGCAACCCTTGGGGAGGGTCTCAGCTAGAGTAAGCATCTATCTTTAGGTTCACTGATTCTTTCTTCTATCATCTTCATGCTATTGTTGAGTCAAATCCAATGAACTTCTACTTTTGTTTATTGTGTTTCTCAGTTCTAAAATTTTCATTTGATTTTTCTTTATATCTTTTTTATTTTTCTTTGCTAAGACTTTCTATTTTCCAAGTGGCTTCAAGAATATACATTGTTTCTGTGCAGCATTGTTATAAAACCTACTTTATATTCTTTGTCAGATAATTCTAACATCTGTGTCATCTAGACATTGGTGTCTATTGATTATTTTTTCCCATGTGAGTTGAGGTTTTCCTGATTTTTTGTATATGGAGTAATATTGGATTAAATATTATGCTCTAAAGTTCTGTGTCTTACCTAGATGCCATGTTGGTATTTTTGTTTTAGAAAACTGTTGACCTAGTCAGATTCAGGTCCCAAGTTCCAACCCACTTTCTTTGGGCTGTGGGTTTCTTTCCATTGTTATTTCCATTATCAATGTCTCTAAGGTGCTGTTCAGACCATGTGTGTGCCATCCAATAGTCAGTATTATTCTGGGTAGTGGTATGTTAGTTTAATCTCAGAGTCTTTGATGTGCTGAATAGGATCAGATCTATATGTGTGCAGCTCAATTGAGCCCAGGAGTTCATTAACAACTTTATGTAGTTACTTTCCAGAGGTCCTTTCTGTTTACAATCTTCTCCTTATTTTCCAGATTCTCTGCACTCTTTTTTTCAGTCCTCTGGTTAGAAAACTGGGACTTGATACTGTACTCTGTCAACTTCCATAACTGCACCCACATCTGGGGCAAAGTAGTAGAACACACAGAAAAAAATCAACAGGGTGTACCCTCCTTAGAGCCACAGATTCCCAAGACAGAAAGTAAAGTTCTCTTCCCTCAGAGTTTCAGCTCCTGAGGCTTCCATTGCCACCACCTTAAAATTGTTTGAGGAATTGATTGTGAGAAAAAAGAAAAAGAGAAAGAGAGGATTTCCATACTCTGAGCATTAGGAAATGTCAAAGAAAACCCAGAGTTGAACAGTAGTCAAAGTGATAAAATCATATTTTTATTCAGTATGATTGCAATAGGGGAAATGATCTGTTGTCTAGGATGAGCAGACATTGAGGGTGGGAATTCTGAGCCTGACTTAGTAGGGTTCTTACTAATACTTAATTTTATAAGGAAGTGCACAAATGAGCCTAAAAGTTACAACCTACTTAGTAGTCAGTCAGAAAGAAAAGAAAGTGAAATGGCTCAGTCGTGTCTGACTCTTTGTGACCCCATGGAGCCTACCAGGCTCCTCCGGCCTTGGGATTTTCCAGGCAATAGTACTGGATGGGGGGGAGGGGAGGGGCAGTTGCCATTTCCTTCTCCAAGGGATCTTCCTGACCCAGAGATTGAACCCAGGTCTCCCACATTGTAGACAGATGCTTTACCATCTGAGCCACCGGGGAGCCTGACTTAAGTTTGGTCAAAGAATCTTTGTCAGAACCTTTCTTGCTCCTCAAGTCAGAACTAGTAAGTTCTCCTGGAGCTCTCACTGTTGTTGCCTCCTGAAAAATCCTCCCAGGTTTCTAACACATTGAGCTTAGGTCAGGGAGAAAATTGTAAACTCACTGCTAATTTGGTGGCATTTCAAGTTACCATCTTCTTCCCCAACCTGCCTTCTACAATTTATTTTCAGATTTCTCACCTCACTGCTCCCTCCATGTGTTCTGTCCAGGATTTATAGATGTATTCATTAGGAAAGACAGGGTGGGGCATATTTATTCCATCTTCTCATTGATGCAATTACATAAACTCTTAAATTATTTTATTGGTATACTTAGTAACTGATACCATTCTGTGAAGATCTCAATTAGAACTCTGCTGATAGAGTTGACAAAACTTTACCTCCATCTAAGCAGCTAAGATTATTTCTCCAAGTATTCCCTCCCCCCAAAGATAGTTCATTTACAAACATAAATAAATATTAATGAATGGGAAATTGCAGGAAAAGCCTAAAGAAAATTTTATTATAATCCATTATATAAGCATCACTGATATAGATTATTCTAAGCCCTCTCCATCATCACAGTTACTATTTATCAATTGCTTAAGTTTTTGTGTTATGATTGCTATCGGTACTTGTTGGATGACCACACTACACATAACACAGTGCTACATGCAGTTCCATGGGTTTGATTTTTTTTAAAGAATAAGGTGATAGGATCCAAATTCATTACTTCTTCCAACAGCTTTTATATATGATTGTACTAGGTTCTAAGAGGTATACAAAAATAAATAAGTGAAATTATCCTTAATCTTTAGAATTTTATAATATAGTAAGAAATCAGAGCAAAATTTTACTTATATCCCTCTTTGGAGGTTATTGTTGCAAATGTCCACAATTTTCTGTGCAGTGGGAAAACTAATATAAGGTAACATGAGATGGATGAAACTGGAGCCCATTATACAGAGTGAAGTAAGCCAGAAAGATAAAGACCATTACAGTATACTAACACATATATATGGAATTTAGAAAGATGGTAACGATAACACTACATGCAAAACAGAAAAAGAGACACAGATGTATAAAACAGACTTGTGGACTCTGTGGGAGAAGGCAAGGGTGGGATGTTTCAAGAGAACAGCATCAAAACATGTATATTATCCAGGGTGAAACAGATCACCAGCCCAGGTTGGATGCATGAGACAAGTGCTCAGACCTGGTGCGCTGGGAAGACCCAGAGGGTTCAGATGGAGAGGGAGGTGGGAGAGGGGATCGGGATAGGGAATACGTGTAAATCCATGGCTGATTCTTGTCAATGTATGACAAAACCACTACAATATTGTAAAGTAATCAGCCTCCAACTAATAAAAAAAAAAGGTAACATGATAAACATCATTTAAATAATACCAAGTTCAGCATCATCAGAAAAAGGAAGTAAGTTTGAAGTGCAGGCTATCCTAGGGCCCTACCCTGGAACTGCCATTTACCATTAGATGATGGGAACCTCTGAACTTCTTGAAAAATCATGGAAAATATAAATTATCTCTCAAATTTCTTGTATGAACTTAATGTTACTTAATGTCCTCAATGTTACTTATCACAGGACCTGACATACAAAAGATACACAAATTTTAGGTATTATTGTAATAAAAAATAATTAAAATTAAGCATAATCATAAATAAGTATAAATTAAAGACAATCTTTTCAGATAATGATTGCAAATAATGTTTGTTGACACTTAGGTGGCATATTAAAATGCTGTCAATAAAACATGTTTAAGTTCAGAACATTATACCTTCCTAAAAATGTCTTATTATTTTTTTAGATAAGAAATTCTGTTTTGTTATGTGCTAGTACTCCAGTGTCAACAGCAATGGAAATGATCCAGAATCTTTCAGAGGAGGCTGCAAATTTAGCTGTCAAAGCTAAAACATATTCAAACTATCAGAATTGTTTCGATGATTCCCAGTCTCATATGCATTTTCTTAACGTGGAAGAGATTACACAAATTGTACTTTCAGAGATCGCTGACATTGACTATGACTTAACCTTAAGGAAAATATTATGGGATGCACAAGAGGAATGGGGAACACTCTTTTGGGAATGGAGGAATAGCACTCTTGACAGTATTGATACAGAATCAGTATATAGAAATGTTTCAAAATGGATGCAAATAATCTTTGTACTAGAAAAAGGTAAAGTGTCTTTCTGAAGTTGTTCTGATTTACACAAAAATGGCTACTGGGCCAGCAAGATCATTGTCCTTGGCTTTGTTACTTTACGTGTTCCAGGGACTGACCATTAACAACTGAAAAGACAGTACAAGAGTATAGGTAGGAATCACTTCCTGAAGCAAAAAAGAGATTAAAACTTTGGAAAAAATTTTTTAATTAATTAGTAACAATTTTATATCTGTTAAAAATTGATTCCCTAAGTAGAACCCCAGATGTTTCCCCCTGATTCTGGCTCTTAGCACCACAGATATTTTGATGTTAAGGACCAACCTTCAAACCCTCACCGTGTATGCAGATAGTATAATTTGGGCAATGCGGGAAACAGCCAGAGTCATTTTGATAGGTTTTCCTTCTGCTAATCATCAAATCTGAAATCTTGCCAACACAGAGATGCTGTTCCTGTGCAAGCAGTTCTGTAAAATCAAATCCTTTCCAAATAGAAAGCTTTATTCCACTTGGCAAGATAATGCTTTTTTTAAAAAAATTCCTCTCACCTCTCAGCTATACCTTAAGCTATAGGTTTTTATTAAATAGTTTTTTAAATAGTTTTCTTTATAGTTTTTTTTCTTTCAAGAAAAACACCTTAATTTGCTTGTTTTTAAATTATATAAGAAATATGACTATCACAGAAACTGTAGAAAAGAGAAAAATTGGGGACAAATCACCAGAGTGGTAAAGCAACACAACACTCATTTTGTGCATTCTCTTTCAATATTGTGTCATATATCTGTTTCAGAGAGCTACATATGAAGTAACAAGTAGACAACACTTTCTTTTATCCATAGTTTCCCAGATAAAATCTTGTTCACCACAGTATAGACTTGCTGAAAACTTATTCTCATCTTTTTATCTAATCAAGTCTTGAAATACACTTTGTTATTCAACATAGCTTTATAAAATAAGCCTCATCTGTACCAATTGGATGGTCAAGAATATGTATAGTTTTCAGTTCTCTCAAGTGCCCTACTTTGGCTATTTCCCTGTCTCCTCCCTCTTTTATAAATTGAGTCAAAGGTTATAAGGGTTGACCTTCAGCTGCACAGGTTTTGAGTCCTGCACCCTTTGTGTGTGCTGTGCTTAGTCGCTCAGTCATGTCCGACTCTTTGCCACCCCATGGACTATAGCCCGCCAGGCTCCTCTGTCCATAGCGATTCTCCAGGCAAGAATACTGGAGTGGGTTGCCGTGGTCTCCTCCAGGGGATCTTCCCGACCCAGGAATCTGTATCGTGGTGTGTTGGTAATGCCAGAGGAAAGATCAGTTCTGGTCTATGGCAAAGTTTTTACCTACATTTTCTACATTTCAGTGTGAAGATATGTTATTTATGAAATGATAGTGACTGGTTTTTTCCCTTAATGTTCTTTTAATGAGCAGAATTGAAAAGCCCCAAAACCATAGTAGTCTTTTGAATTGTATGTGTGTACCTCTCTGTATGTCTATCTTGTCAGGGAAAATCTGGGAAACCCTGTGGTAACTAGCTATCCCTAGTATCAAGTTTTGCAAAATAACTTGTTCTGATAGTTTGGGGTTTTAATGACTAGTCCTGATTAAATATTTCCCTTTATTTTAATCCATGCTTGATTCTTATGGGAGAGACATGTTAGTAAGCTTCATTATTTTAGTGCAGATTAATAACTGATAAAGCAATATTACATTAAATAGCAGATTTGTTTTCTGGCTTAGAAAATGTGGACTGTATGGTAAAGCTGCTGACCCATTGCTTCTTATAGGTCTACCTAAAAATGACATGGTGACACATCTTAAGCAATCAGTGATAGATTTTAAACAAGAGCTGCCAATCATCATAGCACTAGGAAACCCCTGTCTCAAGCCAAGGCACTGGGAAGCTCTCCAGGAGATTATTGGAAAGTCAGTGTCTCTTGATAAAAACTGTACAGTAGAGAATCTTCTAGCACTCAAGGTAAATTAAAATAGTTTGAAATAAAGTTGGCATAGCAGAAGGCCCAAATTTAAGTAGGCAAGTAAATATACAAGGAGTAGGAATTGGAAAAATAAGACATTTATGGAATGTTAGGAAAAGTAGGAGTATAATGTATTAGTAGATGATAGGTGACGCTTCATTGATGGTAGTTTAGTACAGATTAATAACTGATAAAACTAGTATTACATTGAATAGTAAATTTGTTTTTTGGTTTAAAAAATATGATGTACATATTATAAGTGTAAGCCATTTATCATGCCGTTACTACTAGGTGATTCGAAAACAGTAATACTTTACTACTAGGTGATTCGAAAACAGTAATACTGGTTTTCATGCATAACAAATGAAATTAAATTAGTGTTTTTATTTAACAGTGATACTTCTTGTGGAGAGTAAATTTTATAGGAATACAATCACAACCACAGTATTTATATAAAATGAAGATATATTAAGAGCACGTTAGGGTGGCCCTACAAACAACTTGATATTCTATTTAAAATATACAATTAGCAGCTATTTGATTTACCTGTAGGTTTTGTTATAAAAATAAAATTTACTATGATTTTCATGGTTAAAATTTTTCTATTTTCATGTGTAGTTTACAATAAGCTTCATTTATATTTCATGTTCCACAATTGACAATGTCTAATATAACCAAGGACTGGTGCCGAAGCTGAAACTCCAATACTTTGGCCACCTTATGCGAAGAGTTGACTCATTGGAAAAGACCCTGATGCTGGGAGGGATTGGGGGCAGGAGGAGAAGGGGACGACAGAGGATGAGATGGATGGATGGCATCACCGACTCGAGGGGCATGAGTTTGAGTAAACTCCAGGAGTTTGTGATGGACAGGGAGGCCTGGCATGCTGCGATTCATGGGGTCGCAAAGAGTCGGACACGACTGAACAACTGAACTGAACTGAATATAACCAAAATAGTATTTTATGCCTATAATTTTCTACTAAATGACTTGCTATAATGAGGAAATGGAGAAAAAAATTTAATTAGACAAGAAAAATTTTAAAAGTGAACTTTAATTTATTTTAAAAATTAATTTATATCTTTAGCCCTAAAGTCAGCTGCCCTTCTGAACTCATAGATACACTGCCACTCATATGTCTAAAAAAAATCTCAAAGTTAACATGTCAAAAATGCGCCTCTCTTTCTCCATCTCCCAAATTCCACTCTTCCTTTATCCTCGCCATCTCAGTTAATGGCACCTCCACTCTTTTCTCGTTACTTAAGCCAAAAATGATGAAATAATCTTTGAATTTTCTCTTGCTCTCGCTTTCCTCATCTCATCTAAATGTTGCATCCTTCCCTGGATCATTATCAGAGTATCCGAACTGAACTATGGTCCAAGAGTTAATTCATCAAAATATCTAGATAGTTTCAGACTATTTAATCAGTGCCAATGAACATTCCAAAAATCTGGCACAATTTCAACAATCAGTCAGTTCAGTCACTCAGTCGTGTCCGACTCTTTGCGACCCCATGAACCGCAGCACGCCAGGCCTCCCTGTCCATCACCAACTCCCGGAGTCCACCCAAACCCATGTCCATTGTGTCAGTGATGCCACCCAATCATCTCATCCTCTGTTGTCCCCTTCTCCTCCTGCCCTCAATCTTTCCCAGCATCAGGGTCTTTTCAAATGAGTCAACTCTTCGCATAAGGTGGCCAAACTATTGGAGTTTCAGCTTCAACATCAGTCCCTCCGGTGAACACCCAGGACTGATCTCCTTTAGGATGGACTGGTTGGATCTCCTTGCAGTCCAAGGGACTCTCAAGAGTCTTCTCCAATACCACAGTTCAAAAGCATCAATTCTTCGGCACTCAACTTTCTTTATAGTCCAACTCTCACATTCACACATGACTACTGGAAATAAATGGAGATATTAAATAGGATGACATATGGGAACAGCAGTAGAATCTTCTTTCAGGGGTAAAAACAACAAGGGCAGCTAGTTAATTCCAAGATGCAGAGAAGAGCAGCTCTCCAAGTATCTCTGTTCTGGTGATTGAATCTGGAGATATTACATTAAGATTTTTTTTTTTACATTAAGATTTTGTCCAGTGGAAATTGGCAGTCAGTACACATGGAAAGGTCTGTAAATACTCCATTAAAGTATTTTGAGAGACATTTATCCTCATGGAGCTGTGTCAAAGTGAAGCCATGGAAAGCTGTGCCCATTAGAGTTATGTTCTCTCAGATTATTATATCCCAAGAATTATCATAGAAAGTAAAAACTTGTCACAAAATAATCAAGCAGTTGGCATTAGTGCAGAGAAAAGAAAAGCTGAAAGAAATAATGCTATCTGCAGATATGCAGAAGGTGCTGTTAACTATTTTTTACACTGACTAGAATCAGAAGAAAGAAATATTGAGTCAGAAATTTTCACTGAGCAAGAAGAATGTGAAATAGAATGATTAAAAACTGAAAAGGGCTACTTCATGAAAGTTAGACCGTGAAGTCTCTAGTTAGGATATAAACCTAACTGGAATCAGATTTTCAACACATTCATTTAAATCTTCCATTTTAAATGTATCAGGAATTATTTGCTCCATTGGATATTAACAATTTTTTGTTTTAGATGTTTCAGTATGAAAATGAAATAAATGAGATATCAACCTCAGCAACTAATGAAGCTGCTCTTGAGAAAATGCTGTATAGGATTATTGATCTTTGGAACACTACTCCTTTACATTTAGTTCTTCATCACACCGAGGCTTACTCTATCCTAATAATTTCATCTATAGATGATACATTAGCTCAACTGGAAGAGTCTCAAATCATACTTGCCACAGTTAAAGGATCTTCCTATCTCGGGCCCATTAAGGTAAATATTACAGCAGAGGGAAATGTCTTAACTGTCTGTAGTTTTATCACTTTAATTTTTGCATTGTATAAGCTTTTGAATGTATAAATCATTCATGTACTTGTATAGAAGAGAGATTGAATATTTAGCATTTTAAATATTAAATACAACTTTTTATGGAAGCACTAATTATTCATCAGGAAATGTCAGAAAGTTTAATTTGGGCAGACTAGGTAAATTTACATCAAATTAAAAATATGACCATTTAAACCATGGTTTTTGCCAGCAGCAGCACTGCTGCTAGATACATCCACAGTTCTGATAGTCCTCATGCCAGAACTGTTGCCTTGAGATTCTTTTTGCTGAAGCGATATGTTTCATTTTCATTCCCTGTGCTATTTGTCTTAAAGGTTAATCCCACCTCTGTATTTGTGTATCCTTGCAATTATTTTAACAGCTTTTATATCTATTGTAGTATAATTAGAAATTAAACTATAGAGTCAGCTCATATTCAGTGTTCCCTCATTCATGTGTGCTAAGTCACTTCAGTTGTGTTTGCAACCGTATGGGGATTCTCCAGGCAAGAATACTGGAGTGGGGTACCATTCCCTTCTCCAGGGGATTCTTCCTGACAAGGGATTGAACCAGCATCTCTTATGTCTCCTGTATCGGCAGGTGGGTTACCACTTGCGCCACCTGGGAAGCTCCATCGTTTTAACAGCTTCTATATCTATTCTAGTATAATTAGAAATTGAACTACAAGGTCACCTTGTATTCAGTATTCCCTCATAGTCTCTGAGCAACCCTACATCCTATAACATAGCTAAGAGTGATTTTAAAACTTTAGGAATCACAATAAGATATAATGATATAGAGATATCTAAGAGTAAAATTAACATAATTGATTATAGATGGATAAAAACAAGAGAGAGAGAAATAGGTACTCAAAAAATGGACTTCACAGTATTTGCAAACACACAGACAGTTAGGGAAAGTGTCACTTATTTGGACCTTAGAGAAGAAAAACTCAGTAACTTACAAAAAAGAGATAAACAAATAGACTGTTCTCTAACCACATTCAGTAAAATTTAAAAATGAACAGAAAAAGTAGCAAAAAATAGACCAAAACCAGCAACAACAAAAGCACCCAGAAAAAAAATGGAAATTAAAAAGCAGCTATGAGAATGTGCAGGAAATGTTAATCAAATTTTTTAAATTAGAAATAAGCAAAAAGAAGAGAATTACAAGTCAAACCTTGTCACAATTGGCTAGAGTTCAACAAAAAGGAATATCCAGAGTACTAAATGCCTTTATTTAAGAGTAAAAATGAATTTAATAAATGATAAATTAGGCATAGTCAAGAAGTTGAAAAAAACAGACACACACATCCACACACACCACTTTCACTTCCAAGCAGGAAGGAGTATGGGTACCAGGTACACCATTTTGCCTGAAATACCCAAATCATAACAGAAAAAATACATCAAACAATGGTTTTAGGAAAATGGACATCAAACACTGAAGGACCAAGATTCCTGAGAGTTGGTAAACAAGCAAGTTGAACGCTATTATTGTGCCATCTTTCTGTCATGAGTTTCCACACCTGGGTTGAGAGAGAGGGGAGAAATCTATCCAGAGGATGGTAGACTCCCTGGTATTAGGAGATGCTGTTGAAAGACTAAGAAGCAAAAGGAAGATAGAGTTTGCAGAATAAAGTATCAGAGAGGACAGAGCTACACTGAAAGAGAACTTCAGAGGTCTCTGGATATCCCTAGTCAGGTTCGCAGCATACCCAGCCATATGAATGTAAAGAAATTAGTGGAGACCGGGACAGTGGTCATTGAGAGAATTAGAAGGAACGTTTCACACAGAGCTGGGAACAATACCCATATCTACCAGCTACAGTGACAACAACAACAAAAACCTTTATAACTCACAAGCATTAGAGCACGTAAAAGGATAATGCCACAGTAATGTGTAATAATTAGTCCTAGATTAAATGCAGTTCATGTCCTCCCTAACAAATCTAAAAACAATACTTCAAGTGATAGAACTGCTTCTAAGTAGCTTAACTCCATCCAGAATAAAGCTCAAAAATAGGAACACAAAAATATTTAGTACCCAATATAGTAAAATTCATAATGTCTGGAATCCAATCAAAGACTATCAGACATTAAAAAAAAAAGAAGAAGAAAAGAGGAATCATAATGAAAAGGAAAAGCAAGAAGTGGAAACTGATCCAGAACTGACATAGTTATTAGTTCTAATTAGAGACAAAGACATTGGAAGAATTATAACTATATTCCACATATTAAAAAGTTAAGGGAATAATGGATGATTTTTTTCATTTGTTTTTATTTGTTGGAGGCTAATTACTTTACAACACTGCAGTGGTTTTTGTCATACATTGACATGAATCAGCCATGGATATACATGTATTCCCCATCCCAGTCCCTCCTCCCACCTCCCTCTCAACCCAATCCCTCTGGGTCTTCCCAGTGCACCAGGTCTGAGCACTTGTCTCATGCATCCAACCTGGGCTGGTGATCTGTTTCACCCTAGATAATATACGTTTCGATGCTGTTCTCTTGAAACATCCCACCCTCGCCTTCTCCCACAGAGTCCAAAAGTCTGTTCTATACATCTGTGTCTCCTTTTCTGTTTTGCATATAGGGTTATCATTACCATCTTTCTAAATTCCGTATATATGTGTTAGTATACTGTAATGGTCTTTATCTTTCTGGCTTACTTCACTCTGTATAATGGGCTCCAGTTTCATCCATCTCATTAGAACTGATTCAAATGAATTCTTTTTAATGGCTGAGTAATATTCCATGGTGTATATGTACCACAGCTTCCTTATCCATTCATCTGCTGATGGGCATCTAGGTTGCTTCCATGTCCTGGCTATGATAAACAGTGCTGCGATGAACATTGGGGTGCACGTGTCTCTTTCAGATCTGGTTTCCTCAGTGTGTATGCCCAGAAGTGGGATTGCTGGGTCATATGGCAGTTCTGTTTACAGTTTTTTAAGAAATCTCCACACTGTTTTCCATAGCGGCTGTACTAGTTTGCATTCCCACCAACAGTGGAAGAGGGTTCCCTTTTCTCCACACCCTCTCCAGCATTTATTGCTTGTAGACTTTTGGATAGCAGCCGTTCTGACTGGCGTGTAATGGTACCTCATTGTGGTTTTGATTTGCATTTCTCTGATAATGAGTGATGTTGAGCATCTTTTCATGTGGATGATATTTTTTAAAAGACCAAAATCAAACTTCTAGAGATAAAATATGTAATATCCAAAGTGAAATAGACACTGGATAAGATTAACAGCAGGAGGAGAAGGAGACAACAGAGGATGAGGTGGTTGGATGGCATCACCAACTCAATAGACATGAGTTTGAGTAAACTCCGAGAGTTGCTGATAGACAGGGAGGCCTGGCATGCTGCAGTCCATGGGGTCGCAAAGAGTCAGACACGACTGAGCAACTGAACTGAGCTGAAGATTAACAGCAGATTAGACATAGAAGGAGAAAAGGTTAGTGAATTTAAAAACATGACAGAAACTATACAAAGTGAAAAAAGAGAGAATTTTTAAAAGTAAAAAGAGCATCAGAACCCACAGCAAGCATTACCCTCAATGGTGAAAAATTGAAAGCATTTCGCCTGAAATCAGGAACAAGACAAGGGTGCCCACTCTCACCACTCCTATTCAACATAGTTTTGGAAGTGTTGGCCACAGCAATCAGGGCAGAAAAAGAAGTAAAAGGAATCCAGATAGGAAAAGAAGAAGTGAAACTCTCGCTGTTTGCAGATGACATGATCCTCTACATAGAAAACCCTAAAGACTCTACCAGAAAATTACTAGAGCTAATCAACGAATATAGTAAAGTGGCAGGATATAAAATTAACACACAGAAATCTCTTGCATTCCTATACACTAACAATGAGAAAACAGAAAGAGAAATTAAGGAAACAATACCATTCACCATTGCAACAAAAAGAATAAAATACTTAGGAGTATATCTACCTAAAGAAACAAAAGACTTATACATAGAAAACTATAAATCACTGATGAAAGAAATCAAAGAGGACACAAGCAGATGGAGAAATATACCGTGTTCATGGATTGGAAGAATCAATATTGTCAAAATGGCTATACTACCCAAAGCAATCTATAGATTCAATGCAATCCCTATCAAACTACCAATGGTATTTTTCACAGAACTAGAACAAATAATTTCACAATTTGTATGGAAATACAAAAAAAACCTCGAATAGTCAAAGTAATCTTGAGAAAGAAGAATGGAACTGGAGGAATCAGCCTGCCTGACTTCAGACTATACTACAAAGCCACAGTCATCAAGACAGTATGTTACTGGCACAAAGACAGAAATATAGATCAATGGAACAGAATAGAAAGCACAGAGATAAATCTACGAACCTATGGTCACCTTATCTTTGACAAGGAGGCAAGGACATACAATGGAAAAAAGACAACCTCTTTAACAAGTGGTGTTGGGAAAACTGGTTAACCACTTGTAAAAGAATGAAACTAGAACACTTTCTAACACCATACACAAAAATAAACTCAAAATGGATTAAAGATCTAAATGTAAGACCAGAAACTATCAAACTCCTAGAGGAGAACATAGGCAAAACACTCTCCGACATAAATCACAGCAGGATCCTCTATGACCCACATCCCAGAATATTAGAAACAAAAGCAAAAATAAACAAATGGGACCTAATGAAACTTAAAAGCTTTTGCACAACAAAGGAAACTATAAGCAAGGTGAAAAGACAGCCCTCAGATTGGGAGAAAATAATAGTAAATGAAGCAACAGACAAAGGATTAATCTCAAAAATGTACAAGCAACTCCTCCAGCTCAACTTCAGAAAAATAAATGACCCAATCCAAAAATGGGCCAAAGAACTAAACAGACATTTCTCCAAGGAAGACATACAGATGGCTAACAAACACATGAAAAGATGCTCAACATCACTCATTATCAGAGAAATGCAAATCAAAACCACAATGAGGTACCATTACACGCCAGTCAGGATGGCTGCTATCCAAAAGTCTACAAGCAATAAATGCTGGAGAGGGTGTGGAGAAAAGGGAACACTCTTCCACTGTTGGTGGGAATGCAAATTAGTACAGCCACTATGGAAAACAGTGTGGAGATTTCTTAAAAAGCTGTAAACAGAACTGCCATATGACCCAGCAATCCCTCTTCTGGGCATACACACTGAGGAAACCAGATCTGAAAGAGACACGTGCACCCCAATGTTCATCGCAGCACTGTTTATCATAGCCAGGACATGGAAGCAACCTAGATGCCCATCAGCAGATGAATGGATAAGGAAGCTGTGGTGCATATACACCATGGAATATTACTCAGCCATTAAAAAGAATTCATTTGAATCAGTTCTAATGAGATGGATGAAACTGGAGCCCATTATACAGAGCGAAGTAAGCCAGAAAGATAAAGACCATTACAGTATACTAACACATATATATGGAATTTAGAAAGATGGTAATGATAACCCTATATGCAAAACAGAAAAGGAGACACAGATGTATAGAACAGACTTTTGGACTCTGTGGGAGAAGGCGAGGGTGGGATGTTTCAAGAGAACAGCATTGAAACATGTATATTATCTAGGGTGAAACAGATCACCAGCCCAGGTTGGATGCATGACACAAGTGCTCAGACCTGGTGCACTGGGAAGACCCAGAGGGATTGGGTGGAGAGGAAGGTGGGAGCGGGGATCGGGATGGGGAATACATGTATATCCATGGCTGATTCATGTCAATGTATGACAAAAACCACTACAATATTGTAAAGTAATTAGCCTCCAACCAATTAAAAAAAAAAAAAGAGCATCAGTGGGCTGTGAGAAAATAAAGTAATAGACATGTAATTGGAGTCCTCCAAGAAGAGTGAGAGTAGAAAGCAGAAAAACAAAATTGAAGAATTAATGAACAGAATTGTCCTAAATGTATTGAAAACAATAAAATCACAGATCCAAAAAGTCATTAAACTTCAATGTCAAGAAACATCATGAATTACTAATATTGAAAGGGGTAACATAACTATAGATCCTGTTTATATTAAAAGGATAAGGGATACTGTGAATAACCTTAACTCAAACTCAAAAATGTAGACACAGTGGACAAATTCCTTGAAAAACACAAATTACTAAAGCTCACACAGAATAAATAATTTGAGTCTCTATATGTATTAAAGATAATGAAACAATGATTTAAAACCCCACAAGAAAAAATCTAGGCCCAGATGGCCTATGAAAAACATTTAAGAAAGAAGCAATACCTGTTCTACACAGACTCTTCCACTTTTACACAGACTCTTTCAGAAGACTGGAGAGGAAGAAGCCCTTCCTAACTCATTCTGTGAGGCCAGAATTACCCTGATACCAAAACCCACGCAGACATTATGAGAAAACTAGCCCTCCTGAATTTTATTACAAAAATTCTAAACAAAAATTTACAAATTAAAAAATATACATACATATATATGTATATATACATATACACAAATACACATATATGAGGGATTTATATAGGAAATATAAGTTTGGTTTAATATTCAGAAATACATCAATGTAACTCACCAAAACAAAGTATAAAAGAAAAATGATACTATTTTCTTAGTATATCCTGAAAAAGCATTTTACAAAATCCAACACCCATTTATACTTTAAAAAATTAAATAAGCTTTTGCACAACGAAGGAAACTATAAGCAAGGTGAAAAGACAGCCTTCAAAATGGGAGAAAATAATAGCAATTGAAACAACTGACAAAGAATTAATCTCAAAAATATACAAGCAGCTCATGCAGCTCAATTCCAGAAAAATAAACGACCCAATCAAAGAATGGGCCAAAGAACTAAACAGACATTTCTTCAAAGAAGACATACAGATGGCTAGCAAATACATGAAAAGATGCTCAACATCACTCATTATCAGAGAAATGCAAATCAAAACCACAATGAGGTGCCATCTCATGCCAGTCAGAATGACTGCTATCAGAAAGTCTACAAACAATAAATGCTGGAGAGGCTGTGGATTAAAGGGAACCCTCTCACACTGTTGGTGGGAATGCAAACTAGTACAGCCACTATGGAGAACAGTGTGGAGATTCCTTTAACAACTGAAAATAGAACTGCCATACGACCCAGCAATCCCACTGCTGGGCATACACACCGAAGAAACCAGAATTGAAAGAGACACATGTATCCCAATGTTCATCACAGCACTGTTTACAATAGCCAGGACATGGAAGCAACCTAGACGTCCATCGGCAGACGAATGGATAAGAAAGCTGTGGTACATATACACAGTGGAATATTACTCAACTATTTAAAAGAATGTATTTGAATCAGTTCTAATTGATGAAACGAGCCTATTATACAGAGTAAAGTAAGTCAGAAAGAAAACACCAATATAGTATATTAACACATATATATGGCATTTAGAAAGATGGTAACGATGACCCTATATGCAAGACAGCAAAAGAGACACAGATGTAAAGAACAGACTTTTGGACTCTGTGGGAGAAGGCGAGGGTGGGATGATTTGAGAGAATAGCATTGAAACATGTATATTACCATATGTGAAATCGATCGCCAGTCCAGATTTGATGCATGAGACAGGGTGCAAAGGGCTGGTGCACTGTGACGGCCCTGAGTGATGGGATGGGGAGGGAGGTGGAAGGGGGGTTCAGGATGGGGAACACATGTACACCCATGCCTGATTCATGTCAATGTATGGCAAAAACCACTACAATATTGTAAAGTAATTAACCTCCAATTAAAGTAAATTAATTAAAATAAATAAATAAATAAGTAAAGGACATAGAGGAACAGTGTTGTCTCTCATCGCTTCTATTCTTCATCATATGGAGGTTCTAGCCAGTGTATAAGGCATGGAAAAGAAATAAAGAAATAAAAGGCAACCATACTGGAAAATAAGTAAAATATCCTTTATATTCACATGACATAATTCCCCATGTAAAAATTTCAATAAAAATTACTTTAAAAGTAAATAAAGCTCATTTTAGTAAATTTTCAGAATACACGATTAGTACACACAATCAACTGCATTCTGTAGACTAGCAAGGAACAATTGGAGGTTGAAATTTTTAAAAAATCAATAAAAAATATGAGATACTTAGGAATAAGTATGAAGATATATGTGTAAGACTGATCCAATGAAAACAACAAAATCCAGTAGAGAGAAAATAAAGACTTGAATAAACAGAAGATATACTATGCTCATGCATACAAAGACTCAAATGTCAATATTCCTGAAAGATCTGAATATAGTACAATAAAAATCAACCTGCTACCCAACTACTGGTAGAAATTAACAGGCTGGTTCTAAAGTTCTTATGGAAATGTACAGGAACTAGAAGAGCTTCAACAATCTTGAAAAATCTTCTTTTCCCCACAAAGTTGGAAGAGTAACACTTCCTGATTTCAAGACATTATAATGCTATAGTAATCAAGAGTTTTATCTTGGTTAAAGAGTAGTCAGATAAATGGAACAGAATAGAGTACAGAAATAAGTTCACATGTATATGAATTTTCAACAAGGGAGTAAAGACAGTTCTGAAAAGAAACAATAGTCTTCTCAGAAATGGCGCTGGGGAAAAAAAAGAAAGAAATGGTGCTGGCACATTGGACAGTTACATGCAAAACAAAGAAATGCTTTAAGCCATATCTTGAGGATATACAAGATTTAAGTCAAAAATGGATCATAGGTCTAAAGGCAAATTTTACAACTATGAGATTTTGAGAACACAACATCAGAGAAAATTTTGTGACCTTAAGCTAGAAAGGTTTCTTCAATATGACACTAAAAGAATCATCAGTAGGAGGAAAAGCTATCAGTTGAATTTCATCAAAATTTAAAATTTGTTCTCTTCAAAAGACACCATTAAAGAAAAAAATATATAAGCTACAGGTTGGGATAATATCTGAATGGTATATGTTTAGTAAAAAGCTTATATTTGGAAGATATAAAGGACTTTTCACAATAAAAACAAGAAATGGGAAAAATATTTACATGGACACTTCACTAAATAAGACATATGGATGGAAAATGAACACATAAAAAATACTTAATTTTATTTTTCATCAAATGCTAAAATCCCAATGAAATATCACTATAAACCTTGTAGAATGACTAAAATTAAAAATACTTATCATCCCAAGTGTTGATGAGGATATGGAAGAACTGGAACTCTCATACATTACTGGTGGAATGTAAAATATTATAATAAATTTAACATTTTCTTCAAAAGTTACAAATAAGTGTACCACATGATCCAGACATTCCACTCCTAGGTATTTATTCAAGATAAAGTAAAACTTACTCCATACAAAGACTGGCAGCTTTAGTTGTAATAGTGAAAAACTAGGAATAACCAGATGTACAGTTGGTGAATAATAAATGTATAGTATCAATATATCTATGAAGTGGAATTACTACTCCACAATAAAAAAGAAATGAACTTTGATACATGCAACAACATGAATGAATCCTAAAATGATTATGCTGAGTGAAAGAAGTCAGACCAAAAACAATAGATACTGTATGATTCCATTTATATAATATTCTGGAAAATGCCAGCTAGTCTATAGTTTCAGAAATTAAATCAGTGGTTTCCATAGGAATGTGATTAAGTCAGTTGGGAAGAAGGTATTACAACAGGGTTTAAGAAACCCTTTCAAGGTAATCAATATGTTTATTATCTTGATTTTGGTGATTGCTTCACAGGTATAAACATATCTGAGAACATCAAGTTATACACTTTAAATATGTGTTGTTTATTGTATTTCATTATACCTTAATAAAGCTGTTGAAATATAGATCCATTTTAAAAGAAAGAAATATAGAGGTTAATCTCAGAAGAGAAATATAAATGAGTTACAAGCGGTTCCTTCTGAGAAGCCACAGTTAGGGGATAGACCAGTCTACCGATTTTTCAATATTGTGTTATTAATTGGTTTTTAACCATTTTTCTATTATTTAATACTATACTGGCTAGAAAAAGATGTCTTATTCACACAGTAGAATTTCCTGAAGTTAAAATAATGAAGAAAACTTAAAAGTATTGGCATAAAACCTCTCTAAAATACACTATTAGGTTAAAATATAAAGCAATTTACAAAACAATGTGCATAATATGGTTACATTTATGTAAACTGTTAGAAATATTATATGTACATACACATATGTACAAAAATGTTTAAAGAAAGGAATGAAAGGCTATGCCTACCAAAAATATCTGAATATTGTACAATAAGAAAATTGGATGAATAGGACGTTTTAACCTCTCCCCAAACTAAATATAATTCAATTTACATTAATTTATGTGACCTGATATGAAGAACTGACTCATTTGAAAAGACCCTGATGCTGGGAAAGATTGAAGGTGGGAGGAGAAGGGGATGGCAGAGGATGAGATGGTTGGATGGCATCACCGACTCAATGGACATGAGTTTGAGTAAACTCTGGGAGTTGGTGATAGACAGGGAGGCCTGGCATTCTGTAGTCCATGGGGATGCAAAGAGTCAGACATGACTGAGCGACTGAACTAAACTGAACTGAATGTGACCCTCTATTATAATTACTTTTCTATGTCAGTGACTGATAGTCACCTTTGATTTGTTTCTATCACATTACTCATAAAGTAATTTTATGTGTTTAGATTTGTATGTATGTGCATTTTTATTATTGTAGGATCTTGTAGATGAATGGGATCAAAACTTAGCTCTCTTCTCATACACTCTTGAGGAATGGATGAATTGCCAAAGAAATTGGCTTTATCTTGAACCAATCTTTCATTCTACAGAAATACAAAGGTAAAAAACTTAAATCATGTCATGTACAGGTAAAAAAAAATGTACAGTAGTAATTTATTTCCTGTAATTTTTGAGAAATAATTTCCTCAGTGAACACTCTAAAACTATTCTACCTATAGGTATAGGAATATAATCTGCCAAACCATTATTATGTAACCATCTTCCTTTTTTTAAAGATTCGAAGCATCATCTTTATAAAAAATCCTTATTTCTCAATTATTGATATAAAGCTATTAAGTGCTGGGAAATAAGTGACAAATGTCTTAATCCTTAAGCCACAATGCTAGATGTCTATTTAGTTCTGGAATATTAGTATGGTTTTCATGAGAACAATAAATATGTTTTCAATAGTATTCACACATTAATGATAGTCACTTGCTTTGAACCATGTGAAATAATAGAGGTCCTAACAATTGTCTGAAACTCTGTTTATTTGTAATATTTGAATTAACTTGTCTCTAAGTGATAGCTCTCAAGAGTACTTGAGACATGTACTCTGTAGACAGAATTGAAACTACTGGCAGTAAATTACACAAGATAGTCTAGAAGCCATTCTGAAATAAAGCAGGAAGGCCTGGGGAAGGTATTTGTAAGGCATATTAGAACAGAGTACAAGAATACCTTGAAAATCAGGTTAACTATTTTGAAGTTTATTTTAGTGGCAAAGGAGAGCTATTAGAGTTTTACAAAAGAGAATGGTCTAGATGTAAGTATTGCTTTGTAGGGAACAATACACATTTTTGTTATACATATATGTTTCTTGTCATTTGAATGTTTTAGTCTTTCATTATTCTATGGGTATTCTGATAGTTCTCAAAGGTGAAACCACATACCTTAGGGATATGTTCTTTATGACTACAACTTAATGTCATAAATTCAAACTTTAATCCTACTTTCTACTAAAGATTTCTTAAATGATGGCGAGATACAACTCCAGGTTAAGAATTCACATTATCACCAAGTTTTTCTTTTCAGGATTTACTGTGAGGTTAGAAACGGGACTTTTAATTAAGGGATGCTGAAGGCTTCTATACAATCATTGTAAAGAAAAGAAAAAATAAACCTATAATGGACCTGTCTTTGACTAATGGAAAAATGATGATGGCCCTGATACCAGGAGGAAGATGTGAAGAGAGGAAAGAGAAGATAGGTTTACTATAAAAGAGTTCTTTAAAGGGAATTTTTGAGAGTATAGTATGTAGTGCCATTTACCCTCACTCCCAACTAAATGTGAGTTGTACTAGAACCTCCCAGAGACACTGGGAAGATGCGAACTGAAGGTGAGACTGAAGACTCTCCCTGCTAAGATTTTTGCTGAGCTGTAGAAATTTTTGTTTTTGTGTAGTGACTTAAGTCGTGCCTGACTCTTTTAGTGTGGGTTGCCCTATCCTTCTCCAGGAGATCATCCCAAACCAGGGATTAAACCTGTGTATCCTGCATTAGTAGACAGATTCTTTACCACTGAGCCATGAGGGAAGCCCATCACTAATTATTAGAGAAATGCAAATCAAAACCACAATGAGATATCACTTCACATCAGTCAAAATGGTCATCTTGAAAAAAATCTACAAACAATAAATGCTGGAGAGGGTGTGGAAAAAAGGAAACCTTCCTACACTGTTGGTGGGAATGTAATTGGTACAACCACCATGAGAAAAGTATAGAGGATACTTAAAAAACTAAAAATAGAACTACCAGTGGGATCCATCAATCCCATTTAAACTACAATTTGAAAAGGTACATTCACCAAGTTTTAATTGCTAAACTATTTACAGTAGCAAGGTAACAACCTAAATGGCCATTGACAGATGAATGGATAAAGTCTGGTATGTATATATAATGGAGTATTACTCAACTATAAAAAAGAACAAAATAAGCCATTTGCAGCAACATGGATGGACCTGGAGATTATCATAGTAAGTGAAGTAAGTCAGATGGAGAAAGACAAGTATCATATGATATCCCTTATGTGTAGAATCTAAAATAATGGTTCAAATGAAATTATTTACAAAACAAAAATTGAGTCATAAATGAAGAAAACAAACATGATTACCACAAGCAAAAAAGCAGGGGAAGGATAAATTAACAGATTAGGATTAAATTTACACACTACTATAAATTAAAAGATGCTTACTCCTTGGAAGGAAAGTTATGACCAACCTAGATAGCATATTAAAAAGCAGAGACATTACTTTGTTTTTTTTTTTTAATAGCAGCTTTATTCTTTTTTTTCCATTTATTTTATTATTTTATGTAATTGCTTTACATCATTGCAGTGGTTTTTGTCATACATTGAAATGAATTAGCCATGGATTTACATGTATTCCCCATCCCGGTCCCCGCTCCCACCTCCCTCTCCACCTGATCCCTCTGGGTCTTCCCAGTGCACCAGGCCCGAGCACCTGTCTCATGCACCCAACCTGGGCTGGTGATCTGTTTCACCCTAGATAATATACATGTTTCGATGCTATTCTCTTGAAACATCCCGCCCTCGCCTTCTCCCAGAGTCCACAAGTCTGTTCTGTACATCTGTGTCTCTTTTTCTGTTTTGCATATAGGGTTATCATTACCATCTTTCTAAATTCCATATATATGTGTTAGTATACTGTAATGGTCTTTATCTTTCTGGCTTACTTCACTCTGTATAATGGGCTCCAGTTTCATCCATCTCATTAGAACTGATTCAAATGAATTCTTTTTAATGGCTGAGTAATATTCCATGGTGTATATGTACCACAGCTTCCTTATCCATTCATCTGCTGATGGGCATCTAGGTTGCTTCCATGTCCTGGCTATGATAAACAGTGCTGCGATGAACATTGGGGTGCACGTGTCTCTTTCAGATCTGGTTTCCTCAGTGTGTATGCCCAGAAGTGGGATTGCTGGGTCATATGGCAGTTCTGTTTACAGCTTTTTAAGAAATCTCCACACTGTTTTCCATAGTGGCTGTACTAATTTGCATTCCCACCAACAGTGGAAGAGGGTTCCCTTTTCTCCACACCCTCTCCAGCATTTATTGCTTGTAGACTTTTGGATAGCAGCCATCCTGACTGGCGTGTAATGGTACCTCACTGTGGTTTTGATTTGCATTTCTCTGATAATGAGTGATGTTGAGCATCTTTTCATGTGTTTTTTAGCCATCTGTATGTCTTCCTTGGAGAAATATCTGTTTAGTTCTTTGGCCCATTTTTTGATTGGGTCATTTATTTTTCTGAAGTTGAGCTGGAGGAGTTGCTTGTATATTTTTGAGATTAATCCTTTGTCTGTTGCTTCGTTTACTATTATTTTCTCCCAATCTGAGGGCTGTCTTTTCACCTTGCTTATAGTTTCCTTTGTTGTGCAAAAGCTTTTAAGTTTCATTAGGTCCCATTTGTTTATTTTTGCTTTTGTTTCTAATATTCTGGGATGTGGGTCATAGAGGATCCTGCTGTGATTTATGTTGGAGAGTGTTTTGCCTATGTTCTCCTCTAGGAGTTTTATAGTTTCTGGTCTTACATTTAGATCTTTAATCCATTTTGAGTTTATTTTTGTGTATGGTGTTAGAAAGTGTTCTAGTTTCATTCTTTTACAGGTGGTTGACCAGTTTTCCCAGCACCACTTGATAAACAGGTTGTCTTTTTTCCATTGTGTATCCTTGCTTCCTTTGTCGAAGATAAGGTGACCATAGGTTCGTGGATTTATCTCTAGGCTTTCTATTCTGTTCCATTGATCTATATTTCTGTCTTTGTGCCAGTACCATACTGTCTTGATGACTGTGGCTTTGTAGTATAGTCTGAAGTCAGGCAGGTTGATTCCTCCAGTTCCATTCTTCTTTCTCAAGGTTACTTTGGCTATTCGGGGCTTTTTGTATTTCCATACAAATTGTGAAATTATTTGTTCTAGTTCTGTGAAAAATACCATTGGTAGTTTGATAGGGATTGCATTGAATCTATAGATTGCTTTGGGTAGTATAGCCATTTTGACAATATTGATTCTTCCAATCCATGAACACGGTATATTTCTCCATCTGCTTGTGTCCTCTTTGATTTCTTTCATCAGTGTTTTATAGTTTTCTATGTATAAGTCTTTTGTTTCTTTAGGTAGATATACTCCTAAGTATTTTATTCTTTTTGTTGCAATGGTGAATGGTATTGTTTCCTTAATTTCTCTTTCTGTTTTCTCATTGTTAGTGTATAGGAATGCAAGAGATTTCTGTGTGTTAATTTATATCCTGCAACTTTACTGTATTCGTTGATTAGCTCTAGTAATTTTCTGGTAGAGTCTTTAGGGTTTTCTATGTAGAGGTCATGTCATCTGCAAACAGAGAGAGTTTCACTTCTTCTTTTCCTATCTAGATTCCTTTTACTTCTTTTTCTGCCGTGATTGCTGTGGCCAACACTTCCAAAACTATGTTGAATAGCAGTGGTGAGAGTGGGCACCCTTGTCTTGTTCCTGATTTCAGGGGAAATGCTTTCAGTTTTTCACCATTGAGGGTGATGCTTGCTGTGGGTTTGTCATATATAGCTTTTATTATGTTGAGGTATGTTCCTTCTATTCCTGCTTTCTGGAGAGTTTTTATCATAAATGGATGTTGAATTTTTTCAAAGGCTTTTTCTGCATCTATTGAGATAATCATATGGTTTTTATCTTTCAATTTGTTAATGTGGTTTATTACATTGATTGATTTGTGGATATTAAAGAATCCTTGCATTCCTGGGATAAAGCCCACTTGGTCATGGTGTATGATTTTTTTAATATGTTGTTGGATTCTGTTTGCTAGAATTTTGTTAAGGATTTTTGCATCTATGTTCATCAGTGATATTGGCCTGTAGTTTTCTTTTTATGTGGCATCTTTGTCTGGTTTTGGAATTAGGGTGATGGTGGCCTCATAGAATGAGTTTGGAAGTTTACCTTCTTCTGCAATTTTCTGGAAGAGTTTGAGTAAGATAGGTGTTAGCTCTTCTCTAAATTTTTGGTAGAATTCATCTGTGAAGCCATCTGGTCCTGGGCTTTTGTTTGCTGGAAGATTTCTGATTACAGTTTCGATTTCCTTGCTTGTGATTGTTTTGTTAAGATCTTCTATTTCTTCCTGGTTCAGTTTTGGAAAGTTATACTTCTCTAAGAACTTGTCCATTTCTTCCAAGTTGTCCATTTTATTGGCATAGAGCTGCTGGTAGTAGTCTCTTATGATCCTTTGTATTTCAGTGTTGTCTGTTGTGATCTCTCCATTTTCGTTTCTAATTTTGTTAATTTGGTTCTTCTCCCTTTGTTTCTTAATGAGTCTGGCTAATGGTTTGTCAATTATGTTTATTTTTTCAAAAAACTAGCTTTTAGCTTTGTTAATTTTTGCTATGATCTCTTTAGTTTCTTTTGCATTTATTTCTGCCCTAATTTTTAAGATTTCTTTCCTTCTACTAACCCTGGGGTTCTTCATTTCTTCCTCCTCTAGTTGCTTTAGGTGTAGAGTTAGGTTATTTATTTGACTTTTTTCTTGTTTCTTGAGGTAGGCCTGTAATGCTATGAAACTTCCCCTTAGCACTGCTTTTACAGTGTCCCATAGGTTTTGGGTTGTTGTGTTTTCATTTTCATTCATTTCTATGCATATTTTGTTTTTTGATTTCTTCTATGATTTGTTGGTTATTCAGAAGCGTGTTATTTAGCCTCCATATGTTTGAATTTTTAATAATTTTTTTTCCTGTAATTGAGATCTAATCTTACTGCACTGTGGTCAGAAAAGATGACTGGAATGATTTCAGTTTTTTTGAATTTACCAAGACTAGATTTATGGCCCAGGATGTGATCTATTCTGGAGAAGGTTCCGTGTGCACCTGAGAAAAAGGTGAAGTTGATTGTTTTGGGGTGAAACGTCCTATAGATGTCAATTAGGTCTAGCTGGTCCATTGTGTCCTTTAAAGTTTGTGTTTCCTTGTTAATTTTCTGTTTAGTTGATCTATCCAGAGTTGTGAGTGGGGTATTAAAGTCTCCTACTATTATTGTGTTACTATTAATTTCCTCTTTCATACTCGTTAGCGTTTGCCTTACATATTGCGGTGCTCCTATGTTGGGTGCATATATGTTTATAATTGTTATATCTTCTTCTTGGATTGATCCTTTGATCATTATGTAGTGTCCATCTTTGTCTCTTTTCACAGACTTCATTTGAAAGTCTATTTTATCTGATATGAGTATTGCGACTCCTGCTTTCTTTTGGTCTCCGTTTGCGTGGAATATTTTTTTCCAGCCCTTCACTTTTAGTCTGTATGTGTCCCTTGCTTTGAGGTGGGTCTCTTGTAGACAGCATATATAGGGGTCTTGCTTTTGTATCCATTCAGCCAGCCTTTGTCTTTTGGTTGGGGCATTCAACCCATTTACATTTAAGGTAATTATTGATAGGTATGGTCCCGTTGCCATTTATTTTGTTGTTTGGGGTTCACGTTTATACCACCTTTCTGTGTTTCCTGTCTAGAGAAGATCCTTTAGTATTTGTTGAAGAGCTGGTTTGGTGGTGCTGAATTCTCTCAGCTTTTGCTTGTCTGTAAAGCTTTTGAGTTCTCCTTCATATCTGAATGAGATCCTTGCTGGGTAGAGTAATCTAGGTTGTAGGTTGTTCTCTTTCATTACTTTAAGTATGTCCTGCCATTCCCTTCTGGCCTGAAGGCTTTCTATTGATAGATCAGCTGTTATCCTTATGAGAATCCCTTTGTGTGTTATTTGTTGTTTCTCCCTTGCTGCTTTTAATATTTGTTCTTTGTGTTTGATCTTTATTAATTTGATTAATATGTGTCTTGGGGTGTTTTGCCTTGGGTTTATCCTGTTTGGGACTCTCTTGGTTTCTTGGGCTTGGATGGCTATTTCCTTCCCCATTTTAGGGAAGTTTTCAGCTATTATCTCCTCGAGTAACTTCTCATGGCCTTTCTTTTTGTCTTCTTCTTCTGGGACTCCTATGATTCGAATGTTGGGGCGTTTCACATTGTCCCAGAGGTCCCTGAGGTTGTCCTCATTTCTTTTGATTCGTTTTTCTTTTTTCCTCT
Organism: Odocoileus virginianus; assembly: GCF_023699985.2. NCBI lineage: Eukaryota > Metazoa > Chordata > Mammalia > Artiodactyla > Cervidae > Odocoileus > Odocoileus virginianus. The sequence goes on along the minus strand of NC_069684.1, from coordinate 50,562,508 downwards.
CTGCTTCATTTATTTCCACCATTTTATCTTCTAACTCACTTATCCTATCTTCTGTCTCTGTTATTCTACTCATGGTTCCCTCCAGAGTGTTTTTGATCTCATTTATTTCATTATTAATATTTTTTAATTTAGAAATTTATTCTGTTTAATCCACAAGCTTTATATAGCTTTAGTTAAAAAAAAAAAAAAGAAAGAAAGAAACAAAAACGAAACAAAAACAGTGAAAACAAGACACTATTTCAAAGTCTGGGCCCTTCCAGCTTTCCAAATACAAGAGCTCTGAAAGTTGTATATACCGACTGGAACAAGACAAAATTATGAATGGAGCCATGACATTTCATAAAACAAAATTTTATGTAACTGAAGGATTCTTCCTGGGGCTAGTTAATTGCCTTTACAAAAAAAGAGAAAAGAATGAAATTCCAGTGTTCCAAATCAACTTGTTACACATCTATATAAACCCACAGTGTCCTGGCAAACAACATGCTCTCATTTTCTGTCTCACCTTAGAGCTCGAATCCTGATTCATTTCAGCAGAGACTCCACAGGCAACAGGAAAGACTGTGGCATTAAAGTATTCATTTATACTTTTGTGGTAGTTCAACAGTGGTCTTATTTCATTATTAATTTTTAATTGACTTTTTAAAATTTCTTCTAGGTCCTTGTTAAACATTTCTTGCATCTTCTCAATCTTTGTCTCCAGGCTATTTATTTGTAACTCCATTTTGTGTTCAAGATTTTGGATCATTTTTATTATCATTATTCTAAATTCTTTTTCAGGTAGATTCCCTATTTCCTCCTCTTTGTTTGACTTGGTGGGCTTTTTTCATGTTCCTTTACCTGTTAGGTATTTCTCTGCCTTTTCATCTTGTTTAGATTGCTGTGTCTGGAGTGGGCTTTCTGTATTCTTGTGGTCTGTGGCTCCCTTTTATTGTGGAG